>NC_072802.1:25115925-30115925 GCF_028583425.1 Eublepharis macularius
GGTTATGGTTGATGCTTGATTTCTGTTGGGAAGGGGATGTGGCTTGGAGGTGAAGCACATGTAGAAGGCCCCAGATCCCAAACCCTGGCATTAAAGAACCTTGGGTAGTAAGTGGCAAGAAAGTCCTTTGATGAATCATAGCCAGAAGAAGTAGATGGTATTGAGGCAGATGAACCCAAGATCTGGCTTGCTATAAGCAACTTTCACATGTTCATGGATATCCATGAGCAAAAGGACACTAGCAGGGACTCTTTTCAGGGCTCTGATGTGCAGGGATAGCAAGATTCTTCAAGGGTGAGGGAACTGTTAAGATGACGTGGTCCCATAGCTTGGTGGATCCAAATGGGTTTCAGATGGCATTAGGAGATTTTCCTGGAGATAGGGTCAGTCAATGCCTCGGTTGACTTCTGGGATGGAGAAATGACACAAATTGCTTGTAGGCATCCCAGGCCCAGTCTGAGAGCCCAGGCAGCCCCTTGGTTTACTGAGGGGCTATGCATGTTTAAAAGACATGGGAGATGGCCAGATTAACAGTGGAGGAAGACTTGGAACAGGCATGAGCTAGAGCTCATTTTAAAGCCTACTCCATGGCAGTGATGGCAGCACAGAAGCAATATTTCTCCCCCACCACTGCCTCCTCTCCATGTAGACCTGTGGAACTCTGGGTGTTTCTGGGGCCTGTTGGGCTCTGGTCTACAGGGGGTGGTGGGCTGCTCTGCAGCCTGCTGTGATCATTTTGCCACATGCTTTGCCAATAAAACTTCTTGCATCCATTCCAACTTGGACTCTATATTAGCAGTGACAGGATCAGATGGTCCAAGGGTGCCAATTTGTCCAGTTGTGAGGCTACCTTTCATTTTGCACAGTTTGAGGATGTGAACAGGATTCTTGAAAGTTTGAGATTGAACATCAGTTTATATAATCCTTACCCCTTGTGGTTGTTTAAATTTGCCATGGGTGAGCGGGGGTGGGGAGTGGTGGATTGGGTCCAGAAGACATTAAATGCCTTTCTGAAAGAGGGGGTGGTTTCCCTAGCCATGAATCAGTCAGTGGCGCACCTAGTCTTAAAGAAACCTACTCTAGATCCAGGAGAGTTGAATGACTCTCATCCTGTTTCAAATGTACCATTCTTGAGCAAGGTCATTCAGTGAGAGCTAGCCGAGCAACTTCCTGAATGAAGCAGATTGTGGGCCCATTCTGTTAGAAGAAAGGACTGGCGATGTCTCTTGCTCAGGCCTTCAGGAGGACTACCAGCAGAGAAAAAGGAAGGCAACAACCATAAAGTTAGATAGATAGGCTGCTATCAGTTTCCTTCCTGCAAGGGAACTTCCTTCCTTCCCTTCTCTCCCCCTCATCTCTCTCTTCTTCCCTGCATGCACCAAGAGAGGCAGTGTGGTGTCTCCTCCTGAGAGAGATGGCCTACTTTCAATCTAAAGCCATCCTTAGCTAGTTAGATCAGTTATTTGTTCTCTCTCTCCACTAATCTTATGTAAATATATTTATTTAGATAAATAAACAGTTATTGGTTCTCTAACTTGGATGAGAGCTTTCTGCATGCAGTTTGTTTAGTTAATGTGTTTTAACTAAAACCCAATACATTCCAGTCTGATTTCAGACCTGGTTATGCGGTTGAAATGGCCTTGAGGGGACTGAGACTCTGAATTCTCCTAGACCTCTTGGCATCTTTTGATAACATCGATCATGGTATCCTTCTGGATTACCTTTTGGGATTGTGACTTCGATGGTTTCAGTCTTACAGGTTTTAGAGTGTGGTGCTGGTGCACTGCTGCTCCTCCCCTGGCTTCTGGTCTACAGGGTCCCACAAGGTCCTGCCCTGTACCCTATGATTTTCAGCATCTACATAAAGCTTCTGGGAGAGGTCAGCCACATGATATAGTGCTGGCCACAAATGCAGCTTGCTTAAAAGGGGGATTCAATGGATTTATGGAGAATAGGCTCATCAATGGCTGTTAGTTAGGAAGGCTAAATAGAAGCTTTGTGCTCAGTGGTGGTGTACCGATTGATGGGAGAGGGTTAAAGAGAGGAGGCTTGTGCATCTGTGTCCCTGCTTGTGGCTCTCTCTGGGCATCCGATGTGGAAGCAGGATTTGGGGCTAGATAGACCACCGCTAGTGACCCAGCAGAGCACAATTAAATGCTCAAGGAGCATTTGGGGAACAAGTCATGCAAAACTGGATTGCTTTTGCAATAATTGAGAAGGCAAGGCAAAAGAGTACGTTCCACAGCCAAACAGTCCCTGTTTCAACTATAAAAAAACAATGGAATTCCTCTAGCTCATCATTCCATTCCATTTCTTCTCAACAGGCCTAACCTTGTCACATTGATCCACAATTCAGTAACTTCCAAGCTTGTCTTGGCTGTTGTCTCAGACATGCCTGACACATTCTCCATTCATCTGGGTGAGGAAAGGTTAGTTTTCACCATGCTAGGAAGAACAGATAATCAATTACAACCCACATAGAGAACTCTTTCACATTTGGGGGAGGGGGAGGAGACCAGTTTGGTATTATAACATTGAAAGAGAGAGAGGAGAGGAAGAGAGAACTGGTGATCCTCTGCTAGCAAAGGGGTGGTACTCACTTGAAGCTTATGGGAAGGGAAAAGCTTGAGCTTGAAGCTGCTGAGAAGAATTTCAAACAGGGCAAAAATAGCATCTTACCCACTCAAGAAAGGACCCGTCTTCCAAGAATGTTATAGAGGCATCATTACAATTAAATGCTTTTTTTTGTATTTTATTTGCTTAGGAGATTTATACACATACTTTCTGCTGCTAAAATAGCATTTCAGGCAGTTTGCAGCATAAAATTAAAAACTAAAGATAGAATTAAAAAAAAAATTAGAACACAAAGTTAAGAAATGTAAATCATATATCTCAAGCAATGTTAAGGCACTGAGAGCTCCCAGTAGGTGGGGAGCTGCCTTGCCGGCTGTTGGATAAAGTGCTTTGGAGCAGTCTTGAACTGATGACTTGAAGGATGCTAGGTAGAGAATCAGTCTGTGTACCACCACTTGCTGTTGACCCAAAATGGAGACAGCAGGGATGTGCTTATAGGCCATCATGAGTCAGAGGATGTTGCCAACTCTTGATTGGGAAATTTCTGGGCATTTAGGGGTGATGCCCCCCAAAAGTGGTGTTAGAGAGGGGAAGGAGGTCAATGAGGATGTAGTGTCACTCTGGACTTCCATTTTTCCTAGACTCTGTGGTTTACCATAGAATCCACCCTCTGAACCACCATTTCTTCCAGGGAAACTTATCTCTGTGGTGTGGAGATCAGTTGTAATTCTGCAAGAATTTTAAGCACCACCTTGAGGTTAGCTTGCTGGCTTGTGTCTTTAGAAGACCTACTTTTACAGGTAGCAGCCTTGTTCCCCCTTCCCACATAGTACAGATACTGGTTCTGATAATTGCCTTCCCCAGTTCCAAAGCTGGAGTCTGACTAATGGACTTCCCTATTAAATAGCAGCCGTCTTGGTTGGTAGAGACCGTTAACTTCATCTCAGTCAAATTGGAAGCCAGTCCTATGTTCCAAATATTAGACTAAAACAAGTGGGGGGACCTTTCAAGGACTTATGGGAGATATCTCATTTAATCTTCCCCCACTATTTACTTTTTCTCTTCCCCATAGCTTCTCCCCTTTCAGGTTCCTTCTCTCCTTCCTACCCACCAGCCAACCTACCTTTATCTACCCCTCCATCTTCAGCTTTCCCCCCTCTTGGCAGCCTCCTGGCAGGAAAACTGTTGTCCAGTTGTGTGGTGCTGGCTGTTGGGCCAGGCCCAAATGTGCAATGTGGTAGTTTCAAGGACTTGTGAGGGGCACCTTATTTTACATTGTTTCCCCACACTATTTCTTCTTTCCCATATCCTCACCATTCCGTGTTCTTCTTTTCTTCCATACCTTTTATTTCCCCACATCTTCAGCTATATTTATTATTTATTTACTTCATCGTTCATACTTCACCTCTCTCTATAGTAGGAATTTTCTTTCCTCCATGTTATCCTCTCAACAAACCTATTAGGTAAGTTAAGCTGAGAAGGTCATCCTGTGAGCTTCGATAACAGAATGGGGATTTGAACTTGGGTCTCCCAGATCCTGCCCTGGCATGGATGGCCCAGGCTAACCTGATCATGTCAGATCTTGGAAGCTAAGCATGGTTAGCACGGGATAATACTTGAATAGGAGACCACCAAGGAAGTCCAGGGTTGTTTTGCAGGGTTAGGCAATGGCAAACCACCTCTGTTAGATGCTTGCCTTGATAATTGTGTGAGATCACCTTCAGTCAGCTGCAACTTGATGGCACTTTCCATCACCACTTCTAGATCCTAGTATGCAGGGCTTTTTTTCAGCTGGAACATGGTGGAATGGAGTTCCGGCACCTCTTGAAAATGGCCACGTGGCCGGTGGCACCGCCCCCTGATCTCCAGACAGAGGGGAGTTTAGATTGCCCTCCATGCCACTGGTGCCTCTGTCTGGAGATCAAGGGGCAGGGCCACCGGCCATGTGACCATTTTCTCTGTGGGCGATTTAAACTTAAAAAAACTCCCCCTTGTTCCAGCTGACCCCAAGTGATGTCATTGTGCAGTCCTGAGCAGACATGGGCATGAACCAAAAAAAAATTAATGAATCTGCGGTTTGTGGTTCGGTGCTGCTGCCAAACCCAAACCAACGAACTGAAACAAACATTTCCCATTACCAAACCGGTTCACATTTCATGGTTCGTGGGCGTTGGAACGGCTCCTGTTGCACTTAGAGAGCCCATATTCACAGGGAGTGTTTAGCAGGCTCTCCTCCAGCCAGCAACCAAGTTTGGTCAAGATTGCAATAGAAATCTTGGAGTTATACCCTCTCCAATCCAAGGCCCCCAGAAAACTCCCACTTGATACAATTAGAGCCACCAGTTGAAGTTGGCCCAGTGTACAAGGGGTTGGCCAACAGAACTGCCTATCAGGGTTTGCAGGGATGAGATTGGAGTGCCCGTGGCTACAGAACACCCCCTCCCCCCTCCCTCCCCACAGGTGTCTTCTCCCATGTAACCAATTGTAACCAATTTGCAGCTCCATGGTTGGAAGGAAGATCAAGGTAAGCTGGTCTTTGATTCGGGTTTCCAGGGCGACAGAAGGAGTGCAGACAGAGTTCAGGCATTCCCCCGGTTCCATTTCCAAGGGAATTGATTGATGGTGCCTGACTGTCTAGCTTCACAAACAGCGGAAGAACACAATGAACCGGCCTTCCAACGAATGCTGGTTCGTTGGTCATGGACCCTCACGAACTGCCAGATCATGAACAGATGATCAGGCGGTTCATGGGTTTTTTTGGTTTGTAATGCGGTTCGTGCCCATGTCTAGTCCTGAGTTCCACCACTGAGTTCCACCTCTGAGTTCCACCACCTCTTTTCCCAGAAAAAAGCCCTGCTAGTATGAAACTCTAAACATTACACACAATGCTTTTTGTGGTGTAGCTGCTGTTGAACACTAGCAAGTACTGCGTCTGGTTGTGTCTGGCAAGTTATATGGTACTACCAGGCCTGGCTCCAATGAATCCTTCCTTAAAGGACAAAACAGCCCTGGAAAGGGCCTGGCCTCCTCCTATCTTTTACTAGATTTAGAGGCTGGCAATCTTGTTGTAGTTGCCTAACAATGGCACCTGAGGGCATTTGTTTCTTAAAGCTATAGGTGCTACTTCTATTATTTGGGTGAGTTAACCCCCTTCCTTCCGCCCCCCCCCCCCAGATTTTTCTGTAAACCTGGGGCATTTTTCCAGTTTGCAGAAAGATCTGTCTTGTCTGTTCATGGCTCCAGTCTCTGGATTTAATTATTATTCACAGATGTGGCCATGTTGAGAATTAAATATATTGATATGGCACTGCAAGGCTTCCCAGGGAAAAAAAATGAACCTCCACTTTTGCATGGCTTGAACATTTCTTCCTGCCTTTTGCAAAGTCACACATCTGGAAAGCTGCAATAATGCAGATGAAAGACCGAAGAAAGGAGTTTATTATCACCCATAGCTCAGAGCCTTGGTGACACTTTTGGACAGCCTTAACATATGCCGCCTGACATGCAGACTCCCAAGATGGGCTGCGGACGCTGTAGAGGCGTGGTGCGGCACAGGCTGTGAGCTTATCTGAAGTCAAAGAGGAAAGCTAGCAATTATATCCAACTGCCTCTGCAGAAGGTACTCATGAATGCTTTTCATAATGGCTCCAGAAAATGGAGTTCTCCCCTTTCAGAAATGAGCTTGCTCATGGGTTTGACAATTAATGGGTTCATTGATAGACAAAAAGGAAATATGTCCAGGTTGTTGTGATTTCCATATGAAACAATGTTTTGTTTTTTAATTCTGCAAAAACCCATCTAGATACGGCAATAAACGGGCTGTCCTTGGATTATCAACAGGGATGAACCAATCTAATTTCATTTCTTCCTCTTGACATATTTTTGACAGCTGTTTCAGTTCTCCACTTTTTGCTGTAGATGTCTTTACATTATCTGTGCCTATTATATGTAACCTATACATATAATGAACACAATTGAGACATATGTTTCAATTTTACAAGCGAGAAGTAGCATGAGGACAGAGGAAAATGGCAGGATTCCATTTACACAAGTGAGAAGCAGTACAGGGAATTTTCTGGGCAAAGGAGATATCATCCCTTATCAATAGGGTTGGATTTCAGCAAAGTGGATGTGCCTGTCAGAATGTTCTGAAAGCAGCAACCAGGGAAAATGCCTGTGCCAAAAACTAAAAGGAAAAAGGAAGCCTGCAAGTTTTAAAAGGGTTTTGTTAGATCATAATGGAATTCAGAAGGGAATCTGTCATTCTGAGGCAGGTGAGGAAGGATAAAAAGAGCCAAAGTTGTTGTTTCCCTTGACCATAGGAGCTATTGTCTGTAGGGATCCCATTCCCCCATTGGGGGCAGGGAATCCCCCACTTTCGCCCACTTTCTCCCATCGCCATTCACCTGGCAGGTGTAGGGGGGAAGGCATGGGAATGGGCCTCCCAGGCACACTCCAGTACTGGCGCAGTGATGTCATTCTCGGGAGTGATGCCATCGTGCTGCCCTGAGAGCGCTCCTGTGCTTTACCATTGGCTGATTTTGGCCTGAAATGGGCCCATTTTGGCTTGTTTGAAGAAAAATCAACCCAGGAAGTGATGTCACTGTGCAGGCACACACATGTGCTTTGCAGGCTCACCAGGAGGATCATGGGAGACCAGAAGGGTAAGCACCAGATCCCCTCCCTCTCACTAGGAGGCTAGGGGGACCAGGTAACCTTAATTGTCTGCCTCCTTGGCTTCTCAGCTCCTCATTTCCACTGCCACCTGTTCTTGGCTGCCAAACACAAAGCAGAGAGACAAAGGATCTTGGGAATAACCATAAATCATTTCACATGCCACGGTGACATGCATCTTGCATGTACGTGAGTACACCTCTTTGTAAGAAAGAGTCAATCTGTGTTTATCTTTACAAATGAAATTGGGCACCAGTAGCTGTATAAATGCAAAGTTTCAATCACACATTCAGCTGAACAGACATTGAATGTAATATGAGAATTACTTAATGCATGTATAAAGAAAAATGAAGTGTACATGGTGCATGGATTGTACATGTGTTCATTGTAACATGTGAACAGGGGTTTGTAGAAAAGGGGGAGAGCCCCAATGCATGTGCAGAAAAGCTTTTAGGCTCATGCCTATGGTTTTGTCAAATCCCATCTGTATTCTCAAATCAAAGATTTTTCAGGATATTTCAAATCAGTTCTTCGGGGGGTGGGGGTATTGAAAATCTAATACGTTTTTTAAAAAGATACTCCTGCAAATATTTAGTAATCTTTTTTCAGGTACTCCACTCAAACACTAAAGCGGGGCGATTGTGTCTGGGTCCAAAATTTGTAGTGACTTGACTGGCAATGTCCCATAACTGTGCGAGTCCTGCAGGCTGCTGTGGGGAGAAAGACGCCTTTGGAAGGGGCTACTTAAGGAAGTGAAAAAGCAGGCTGCCTGCAGCATTTATTCCGCTCTCTTCCACAGATGAAGGGAAAGCCTGTTTGTCTTTTGCCTGGGGTCTATGCAACAAATACAATCTCTCTTCTTGGGGAAGCAACCTTCCTCTAAGGGAAGGCTAGTTTAGGCCTACAGGGCTGATGCAACATCGTCCTAGTCATTAAGGAGCAGCGCAGTAGGAATCAGTTTTAACTCCCAGTGTGTACATATATTTTTCTGTGGATTTTCTCACATGCTCCAAGCTGCATCTGCAAGAATATTTACACCGACATCTCCTCCTTGCCACTTCTGCTCTGGCTGTTAAGCATCACATCAGGTGGTTCTTTCACAAATAGGCCTGCTTCCTGCAAAATGCTGTCCTCATTTCAGCATAAAGGGACTGATGTAGATATTGGCAAGATGCGAAGTACAGGACGGGACACGTTGCCTGATGTATAGAGAATCCTTTTTTTTTTTTTTTTTACAGTCTGCATTCTGCTTAGCTGGTCTCATTTTGACCATTCTGCTGCCTGCACTCATTCCTCATTTGAAACATAGCTTTACATCGGCTTTCCAAGATGAAAATAGACTGTGCCGCATGTTCTCTAGCGCTTTCTTGTATGACTACATTTTTTAATTTAATGATTGATATGTCAGGCTTTGCAAAGTGACTGTTAGACTAATTCATTGCATATCAGAAGAGAGAGAAGAACACTACAAGTGTACAGTTGAGTTACTAACGTATTTTTTAAAAAGAGAGAAAAAGTTTAATGAAATCTTCATCTCATACTCTAATAAGTCCCGATGAAGCAAAATACTTATGGGTGGGACTATCCATATGAACCCTCTTTAGAACCAAGGGATGTGAACGGAGTCCAAAATATTAATCTAGAATTTCTACTCATGAATGTTTTGAATCGAGTTTCTAGTCCTCATGACATTTTTCACCCAGGACTCACAGCATATGATCTCATGACTACTAGTTATCAATCAGCAAACAATCTTTATTAAAATGGTCCTAGACTAGCATAAAATGTAAGCATTACTACTGCTATTCATCTTATATTTATAAGCAAGTTTCCAGCCCTTATGGATGCAAAGTCTGAAAATACTGCGACATCAATTGCTGAGAAAGAAGAATGCCAAGCTGTGGAAAGTACATAGCTCAATACATGTGGATGTTCCTCTGGATTCTCCACTGAAAGGATATTAGGTATTGACTATTAATAAGGGCTGGTTTATACTCAGAGGCTACCCTACACTCCTTCATGTCTTGCAGCTATGCAAGTGGGACAATTTGGAGATCCTTGCACTGTATGGATGAAATTAATCAGTCCATTGCAATCCACCCTTCAGGAGTGGTTCATCACAGAGCAGCGAACACCATGTGAATGAGTAGTAGTTAGGAGGACTGGCAACTTCCTGGTGGGGCCTGAAGACTCCCCAGAATTAGAACTGATCTCCAGATGACTCAGAGCCAAACTACACGAGATGAATCACACACGTACAGAACGTGAACAGACATGATTCTAGGCACTCGCATAGCCTTGTGTAATTCATCTCATCTAGTTCAGCTCACAGATTGGTTCCCCAGAAGAAAACGGCTGCTTTGGTGGGTGGACTGTATGTATACCCTGTTAAGCTCCGTCCCCTTCCCAAACCTTGCCTACCCCCCCACGTATCTCCAGAAATTTTCCTGCCTGGAGTTGGCAACCCGAGTGCACCAGCATTACAGCTGCTAAATCCAATGGGGTCAATGGGTTTAGAAGGATGTAACTCTGTTTAGGATTGTACTGTGCATGTTGTAACTTACATTGTACAAAATGCAGTGGTGGAACAAAGTGATAGAAATTTTAGATGTTTCTGAAATCTTTTCTGGCAGGAATTTTTCCAGGAATATGCCACTCTGATCTGAGTTGCTCATGCTGCAACAGGAAAGAATATTTTCCATTGGTCCAGATTTCTCAAAGACTGCGCATTTGTGTATCCATTTGGATTGATGTTTGATGCATATCATTATGAAAGCACAGATTTCAACGTGTATGGATGTCTATAAAGTATTCAAACATTTAATGTTCAAAGGCACATTGTGCACACATCTTGACACAGAAATTTGCAGAATATCATGCTGCATAATGGAAGACTCTAGAAATAATGTGGTATTGAATGAATGACATTTGCCCAAAATGAGAATAGCATTCAGGAGTCGGACTACTTCAGATAGGGAGGGGCATAATCTTGAATACAAGTTTTGAGGGACTGCTGTGGACCAGATATTTAGTAACATGCATTATGAGAAGGTTTGGAACATAGTCTGGGATTACAAAACATTCTGGAATCTCCACTGTTGAATGTTGTGGTGGCCTTTCAAGATAATAGCCATTCTTCGGTGGAGGTTCAAGGCTCATTGGCAATGGCTGGTACTGACAGCCAAAAACATTAAAAGGACAAGCAAGAAGCCAAACCCAGAAGACTGGAGGTAGATGAGCTTCTTGGCTGGCTGAGTAATGTAAGCTAAAAGAAGACAGAGATGGTGGTGGATCTCAGGAGCTTTATCAAAGTGGGCCTTTATCATCAAAGCAAAGCTGAATTGGTCAGGAATGGAATAAGAGAGAGAGGACTCTAGTGGACTGAACTTCAGGACACGTTGAATCACTTGGGGGAGGAACTAAAGGAGTATCCTAGATTATAATTATCTGAACTCAGAAAATTTAGCTGAACTGTCTGATGTGTCTGAGAGAGTTTGGGAAATATTTGAAGCAGGGAATGAACAGCTCTCAGAGAACAATGTTTTAAAAAATCCCAATGGAAGAACTGAAATAAGAGACTAATGTCTCTGCAAAATTGGAGGTTTTATGCATGCAGTATAAAAATCCCACCCCTACCCTGACCCCCAAGCACTACACCTCCATTTCAGACTTGTGAAAGCTTCACTGAAAAGAACAAAGGCTGCATTGCAATCACACTGTGGATTACACCTGTAGGCATTGACCATCCATCCACTACAGTCTCCAATCACTGTTTAGTTGAAAGAGTGCTGTAAGTGTGATAGATCGCCCTCAATGCATCATAATTACAGCAACACCCCTCCTGAAAAGTGGCATTAGCTAAAGACTGCTTTGACTATGCTGTTTATTGCAATGGCATGAACTTGAACACGGCAAGACTGTTTTCTAACACCTGAAAATATAAAGTCACTGTAAAAATGGTACCATGAGACTATTAAAAGGGAAGAAAGAGCCCAGCAAAAACAGGTAAGGATGTCGCTCCCCAGGGAGTGCCACCGACTTAAAAATACACGTAGACACTGCCTGAAGTTCACAGCTCCATACATGCCTGGATTCAGCATTCTTATGGGAAGAGGAATGTCCTTTTCTAAAATTGAGTTTTTTAAGATTTCGATCGATTCTCTTTATTCTCTTTTTTCTCTTTTAAACTGGGGGTGGGTGAGTGTCTCTTTCATTTCTCTGATTTCTCTTTGTTGAGAAATCAATGACCCTTTTGTAACTTCAGCCCTTGCAGCTGTTTTATGTTACATGCAACCTGGTAGTGACCTAGTAGGAGAATAGAAAGAGTTGGGAAGATAGTTTTAGGTGGGTAGTCGAGTTGATCTGTAGTCGAACAGCAGGATTTTAGTCCAGAGACACTTTAGAGAATGACTAGATTTTCAGGGTATGAGATTTCAAGAGTCAGAGCTCTCTTCTTCAGATTTTCTTGCCTTGACCACAGAGGACTGAACTTCAGGACATGTTGAATCAGTTGGGGATGGAACCAGAGGAAAAAGTTTTGGGAAGGCATTGTCTACGTCTGAAGATTTAAATTCTCCAATTTTTCATACCTTCCCTTCCTGCTCTTTTTTTTGGGAGGGGAGATTTCTCTTTGAGCAAAATGGAATGGATAAGAACACCACCGATGCCAGGGTTTCTGGCGCCCGTAGCCACCCCCTGTGCATGCGCACACAGTGTGCACGCACACCCCAGACTGTGTGATGATGACATCATGTGATGACATCATCACACAGCAAAGCCAGGCCCATTGGGTGGCTGGGGTGGCACACAGAGGCTGCCCGCGCTCTGCACGCCACCCCGGCTACCTACCATGCCTGGCCCGAGGCTGCTGTGCCCAGCCAGGGGAGTGTGGTGGCAGCGCAGGGCTGGCCGGCTGCAGCCACATCAGCTCCATGGTGCATGCCTCCACCCCCAGCACACCCTCCAGCACCCCCTCCGGCGCCCCAGTGCCCGTGGCTCCCGCCTCACCACCTCAATGGTGGCACCGGCCCTGGATAAAAAACACACTCCAAATTCCTTTTTAAAAGGAAAACAAATGGATTATTGGATTTCAGAAAGTGCATAAAGAGGAATTAAGAGAATTTTTCTTAACAACATTGCCTGAATTGCAGATTTCCTTATCACAAGGATTTGCTGCTAAAGTAGAACTGATGCATAAGCAATTCTGCATTGTTTATTTTGTTCATTTTCAGATTTTGCACTGAATGGTGCACATGTGCCATTTGAGACAACTTTTACTGTCATCAGTTCATTTTCATCTCCCTTCCTTCTGCTTTACTGATGTGCTTGGGTGTTAGTGGGGGGAAACCTGCAAAAAAAAGACCTCATTATAACTGTAGACATGATTGCATCAAGATTTGTGATGTTTTAGCAGTGCTCAGAAAGAGGATATATGCGCATTGGTAAAAGGTTACACACACACAGAAATTAATGCAATCATACATACCCACTGTTGGAAAAGAGCCACGTGATACGAATTTTGGCTGGCTCCATGTGCTAGAATATTGGCCACCATCCTGCATTTCCTAGAATGCTTTTAATGCTCCCCACTTGATTTAGTTGTGCAAAAGAAGAGGTCCAAGAGGTGCTACAGCTTTAAAAAACACATGTAGACACCTTCTATAAGTCACAGCTTCAGAGGTGCTTGCAAAAATGGCATTTGTGGCCTTTTGGATACTGTAGAGACTCTGATGATTCATAGATAATCTTTTTAGGTAATGTAGCAAAACAGTTTTACCAGCTAGCACAGTAACTCACTATAATAGTTTTCAAGGTTCACAATATTGATACTTTTTTAAAAAAACACACACACAACTAGGGAAAGTGTCAATTTTTTTCGGTCCTAAAAACCGCTAGTATTGCAGAGCAATTGTAGACTTCTGTTAAGCCTGTTGTACAAGGACGTTTCAGAGGAAAAACGGATCATGCCTGCTGGCTGTGATTTCACCCCCTACATTCATCCAATAGCGCTTCTTAGGAAAAGTCTTTGCATGTACGTGACCCTCTGATCAGGACCCTGCACTTGCTAAATTTCTCAAGCCTTCTGCAGATTAAGACCAGTGTTGTATAGTGGTTAGAGCATTGGTTTAGGATCTGCGAGGCCCAGATTCGAACCCCCCACTTTACCATGGTGGCTAAGTGGGTGACCTTGGGCCACTCACATTCACAGCTGCCTTTGCCTGTTTCTCTCTGTGCCTCATCCTGCTGTGTTTTCACCTACACACACATCTGACCCCCCCCCCAAAACTTGGTCACCTCCTCCAAGTTCTGATGGACACTTGACACAGCATTCAAGAACCGTCTCCTAACAGCCAGTACCTATTAAGGCATATTAAGATCCTCTTGACATGGGCTTTGGCTGGCACGAAGTATTTCATTATTGCTCAAACTCATTCCCAGTGATCAGACATTACACCCCCACCCCTGTATTCTAGCATACATCATATTCTCCAGCTTATAATATTGTTATTTTTCAAACCTGGGAAAATAAATTCTTAAAATGCATTTTTAAACCAATGACATGAATATAAGGATAGGCAAGGGATTGCCTCTTTCGAGAAAAGCTGGAAATGCTCTTGCCAAGTTAAAAGCTTGTTCTCCCTTACTGAATTAACTGCACTCCAGAAAAATCTCTGCAATTGCACAAAGCCATTGAGATTATCTACAGTGAGCATTTGGAGAACAGGTAGGAGGGTTTTTTTCTCCTTTCAGAATATATATTTACTTGTTGTGACCTGCCATCTCAGGTGGAAAACACTTCTGCTCCATTGCAGAAGAGAGGCTGACACGTGTGCCTGGGTGAGTGTTTCAAAACTCTCGGTGGCACTGGCATAACCCTAAAGCTGTGCCATGCTGCTTCAGTTTGCAAATATCTCTGAAATGTTTGGAACTCAAACTATATCAAGGACCCCAAAGGTGCACACCTGCGTGCTTTGTCTGGGTTTCTACGCTGACCTTGTATTTGCTCATCTGGATTTCTGTAGAGGAACCCAGTAAGAATATTAAAAGCTAGCAACCTTTGTTTATAGTTGCACCAAAACTATTACTGTCAGTAGATCTATTTATTCATTTCAGCATGCCAGCCCAATATTTCACCGCAGTTTACGTGACGAAGAAACAGACTCCCTCTGCAGACTGGGAAGGGGCTGTGGCAGGTCAAGAACTTCTTTTCCATTCAGAAGGTTCCCAGTTCAATTCATGACATCTCCAGTTAAAATGATCAGGTAGTAGGTAATATGAAAGACCTCAGCGCGAGACCCTGGAGAGCGGCTGCTGGAGTAGATAATACTGACCTTGATGGCCAATGAGTCAGAGAGTATAAGGCTGTTCATGTGTATTCTTTCAGAGTCAACAAGAGCATAGGATAACTTTGGTTCCAATACCAGCAGTGTCCCTGAATGCACTTTTCTCCTACGTAAAGTGTTTGTCTGCAATTGCATTCTCTTGCTAAATATCTCATTAATCTAAGCTTTTGCACCATCCCTAACAGGGAGAACAGGTCCACTGGGTTCCTTCCACATCCTCTTTGAGCAATGAATCTTTCTTCAAAACTTGTTCTATTCTTTGGCGTCCCCTGCCTGCTAGTCTGTGGGGTTTTCATTTGCTCAGACCTGTTTTCCCAACAGATACAACCAAAGCAACTTCTTTGCATTGGGATTCTGTTTGCTCTCCTGACAGGGATTTGTGCCACGGAACAAAATGAAAGTTCCTGACGGCTCGAAGAACATCCTGTGTGATAGATCTGGTGCGCTGGGATGGTTAATTATTAACATTTTTAATTATATTTTTTAATTATTTATTCTGCTTGCCTGGTATAATAGAAGCAAGGTCCCTTCTTTGCCGTGTGAGAAGCTGCAGTGGGAATTCAGGATGTGCTTTATTTTGTGGGTAGAGTTTTGACAGTGTTTCTCACTTTCCATAATAATAGCATTTGAAACCCATTGAGGGAAACAGAGAAATATTCATAGGTCTTTAGAAAAATCTTGTTGCCAGAGTAAAAAGAGAAAAGGGAAAACTGTAGGTGGAGCAAGAATGAAGTGGGAGAAACCAGTATTCATATTTCATGTCCTTTGAGTTCATTCCATGTTTGTGCTCTTTTATTTATTACTTCCCCACAGAAGTAAGTACAGCAAACAGAGAGAGGGGGGGGGACTCTCTCCTGGCTTATTTCCTTTCTGCTTCTTCCCTTCAGCTTCCTGGACAAGCCACTCTCTTAGAATCAGTCACTGCAAATCAACTATGCAGGCTTTTTGATTTCAAAAAAGGGAAAAAAAATAGAAGCATTATGCTTGTATATTTGCACAATTTGGATAAACTGCAAAGCATTCTCAGCTTGGAGAGATCAATGGTTTTCTTTCAGCCTGTTGTCATTGGAAAAAATCCATCTCATATAGTGAGGTTTCTGAATTCCTTTTTGATTGGGATTCTCCTCAGAATAGTTCATATGACATATCCATGCCATGGAATAGATCTGCATGTGTATCCTTTTCACCCAGTTTCTGTGGGTGTGTCTTAGATTTTGTGGAAAGGCAGAAGGAGCGTACAAAGGGTACAAAGAAACTGGATGTGCATTATTATAATGGAAGTACTATGAAAGTATGAGTTGCAATAAATATGGAGTACGTACCAAACATTCTAAAATACAGACACAGGCAAGTTTCCCCAGGTAACCTCAGGGATGAAATCAAGCTTGAACAAACTGAGGTCTTTGCCAACCAGTCAAGAGACAACATTGTGTAGTGGTTTGAGTAATGGAATAAGATCTCGGAGGCCCAGATTCAAATCTCTACCATGGAAGCTGGCTGGGTGATCTTGGACCAGTTACAACCTCTCAGCCTAAACTACCTCATAGGGTTGTTGTGAGGATAAAATGAAGGAGAGGAGAATGATGTAAGCCACTTTGGGTCCCTGTTGGAAAGAAAGGTGGGGTAGATAGATAGATAGATAGATAGATAGATAGATAGATAGATAGATAGATAGATAGATAGATAGATAGATAGATAGATAGATAGATAGATAGATAGATAGATAGATAGATAGATAGATAGATAGATAGATAGATAGGCTAGGCTAGGCTAGGCTAGGCTAGGCTAGGCTAGGCTAGGCTAGGCTAGGCTAGGCTAGGATAGGATAGGATAGGACCCCTGCATGTTACCAATATGCAAATACTCAGCTTATGGATAAAATATTACCAAAGCTATCTGCTTTGGACAAGTATATATCTTGACACAATATCAAAAGTCTTGATACAGTTATTGTTGTGCAGGAAGACATTGGTAAAACACCACCCAAAAAACTTTATACTGTCTTACATACACTCATACCAATTGCTTTTTTGCAGTGTTTTTCAACATGCAATATGAAAGCATAAAGAGAATGACTTGCCTCAATTCCTGAATTCAATTTAGGGTTTTTTTTTCCCCTAGCTGAACCAGAATTAAGGAGTAAAGACACACAGCACCAAGTAAAATTCTGGTACAATTAAGGAATGAAATATGAAAAATCCCCTCAACCCTATTAAGGAACTAGATATGGCTCATGGCTAACCTGATCACTATAGATAGTGTGGGATGTAGATCCAGATCATACAGAAAAAAAAGGGGAAGTGGAAACTTGCATATCAGCTTCGAGTTACACTGTGGTGAAATAATACCTTAGAAGAGCCCTGAATCTCTTTATGATCATTTATAAAACACGCAGAGAGCTTTATTAGGTACTCAGGGAAACAGCAGCAGCAACAACAAGCCACCTCTCACCGAGCAGTTTCAATGTGAAAACTTCATGCTAGGTCACATCCTTTTCTTTTTGCATTGATATTTATGACTAAATCTACATAAATCTTATGATGACAATACCAGTGAGTCTCTCAGCTACTGGGGAAAGTATTTCTAGCAGGCCGTCTTTGAGGAAATATAAATTGGTCTTTGTGAATAAATCCAGGCATGTATGCTGCCTCCTCACCACACCCCCCCCCCCCCACACAAACATAAACTGCCTCAAGGAGAAGGCCAAGAAGAGACCAAGAGAAAAATCTCCAGGCTCCATATTGGCCTTATATCTGGAAGTAGACCATGACAAGATGTGCCTTTGACCCTCTTAACATTGCATAACACATCTTTTTTTTTCTCCCTGGTCACTGAAGGGCCTGAGACTGAGTATAGTTCATTATTTTTTTAAAAAAATGTAAAATGGCAGACAGAAACCAGTGGTAGAGCAGGAAAAGGGGGGTTAGGTGCATGGAGGAGTGGCAGCCAATGATGGGCGGGAAACATTTGACTTAAAAAGACAGCTTCCTTAAGTGAAACCAGAATGTTGTAATCAGGGCTCATTTCAAGGGGGAATGCACAGGAACACAGTTCCGGCAGTTCCCCAAAGAGGTCACATGTCAGGTGGCCCTGCCCACCTGACTCTTAGCCATTTGGGACCTGTTTTGGTCTGGATTGGGGCCAAAATGGCCCAGATTGGGCCTCTGATGGGTGGTGGATCACTCTCCCGCTCATCAGTGGCACAATCCTGACCATTTTGGGCCCCTTTTCAGCCATTTTCAGCCCTGAAGGGCCAGGATTGGGTCCAAAACAGCCAGAATAGGTGATGTCAGGGTCAGGGTTATTTGCATATGCAAATAAGTTATACTAATAACACACTTCCGGCGATGGCAAGAGGTGTGGCATATACTAATGAGTTATGCTAATGAGTTCCTCCAGCTCTTTTTCTACAAAATGACCCCTGGTTGTAATCCATGGTTTGTTTGGATACAATGCCAAATGAGAGGCTTTGCAGTATAGTTGTTCAAGTGCCAGGCTATGAAACAGGTCCCCACTCTGCCGTGAAGCTCTCTGGATGATCTTGGTTCAGTCACTTCCTCAACCTAACCCACCTTGCAGCCTTGAGGCAAGGATAAAATGGAGGAAGACAGTGCTTGAGCATCTTGAGATAAAAATGTGATAGATAATATATAAATAGAAAGAACTATCAAGGGACATGGTTTCTTAAGGGGCACGTGCCTGCTGATGTATTTCCCAATGATCTTGACAAACTGGTCCAAAACTCTTATTTAGGGAACATTGGTAGCTAGCAGTGAGAAAGAAAATGTTAGGAATGCTGGGAACAGAAAGACAGATGATACCATCACAACTGATCATAGGCCACCGACCTAATGTAAGTGTTAGTGTGGGTAAATGCAAAGCTAGAACTACTTCAGTTTTGTCATATCCATCAGGAATAAGAAATTAACATCATTATTTAAAGTATTGATAAAAATCACATCATTACCGTCTGTAGGGCAAAACTATATACATATGCATGACATAAGAGAGAGAACCAGAAAGGTTTTTTTTTTCCAGTCTAAAGAATGAGGGTAGAAGTGGGCATGAACTGGAAAAAATCTGAACCAGGCTATTCATGTTTCATTGCATTTCACAAACCGCGAACCACAAACTTTTACAAACTTGCCCCGGTTCATGAACTGATTTGTTTGGTTCGTGGCTCATCAATTCCCCAGGCCCTAGAAGAGCCCCCTTCAAACGCAGAGATGCCAAACATGCAGGGAGTCCTCAGCAGACTCTTCTCCAGCTGCTTTCCAAGTTTGGCAAGGATTGCATTTTGGATCTCCAAGTTATAGACCTCCTAAGTGGGTGTCCTCAGGAAAGTCCTATTAGATATTATGGGAGCCATGAATGCCAATTGATTTACATTGGCTCCATGGAATATATTTCAGGCAGCACCAAAAAGTTATGGGATGGAGTTAGAAATTCTGCCTGTGAGAATGCAATGATGCCCCCCAGACATGGGATATGATGGTGGCCGACCCTTCCTTGTGGGCCTGGGAGGCGGTCAACAGATCAGGCCACCTTCCTTCTGTCCCCTGGGGGACAAGGTCTTCAGGGGTGGGGTGGCCTGCAGCACTCCCCTTGTGCCTGGGGGTGACCACCATGTGGGTGAGGTGGGCTTTGTTGGAGGCCACCCCCTCCTCATGGTCCTGGGAGGCAGTCAGGGGCCTACCTCCCTTCCACCTCTGAGGATGGAGGAGGCTACCTGGGGACTTCTGGGGATGGGGGCAGCTAACTGGATGATGATGGGTTCTTCTGATGGTGGCTGCCTCCTGAGGCTGGCTTGGCCTGAGCCTGGGAGTGGCATGCCTTTCATGTTGGCCTGGACAGTGGCTAGGGCTCAAGGAAAGCCTCAAATATGGAGGGAGGAGAGGGGTTGGAGACACCCTGAATCCCCCCCCCCCCTTTATTGGGATGGCTAGAATCGCTCCCTCTGTCTCTGACCTTGTCAAGCTCACTCGTCTCTCCAACTTACTCACTCCCAGCTACTGATCACCAGCTCCTTGTCCCTGTCCACTTTTATAGGCCCCCCTTAGCACCCTCACCCAGTCAAGGAGATCTTCTTGGGGACAACACAGGAATATTCTTCTCAAGGAGAGAAAGGCAGAGACAATCTATGAGAGGAGGTTAATCTTGGGGCGGGGGAGAAGAGAAGAAGTTCTTTGGGGAGACAGGATATTCTTGGACTGGAAAGGACAGAGGTGATCCATGAGGGGAGGTTAATCCTGGGGAGGATGAGACCTTGGGGAAACAGCATTGCAATTGTTTGCTTTCTGTGTTTTCCCCTAAAGTGAATGCATTTTTCATTGGCATGAGTTATATGTACAAGTGAGCAGCCAGGATAATAAAGCAGCCTTTTCCATTCTTGAAGTGCCTTTCATTGGGAGTGGGCTTTTTTCCTCTCCAGCTGTGCCATGCACAGTCTCCCTAGGCCAAGAGGTAGCAATAGAGCAGAAGAAAACCAAAGATGGACTGGAGATATGTTTAGGGTTGTTAGGAGAAATTCTTTTAATTCTTCGTTACTCAGTTTCTCCATGAAATCCAACAATCCTTTTCTTTTCATCCTTTCAGGAATTTGGACTCAGTTTTTCAATTCCTTTTTGATCAAAATGAAATTTGAAAAGAGGAGGGACAGGAAGGGAGGTCCCACAAAATGTCAGAATTTCAATCTGTAGATGCTCAGAGGGAGGTAGGGTTGCAAAGTCCCCTGACCCTCCTGACACTCACCTTTTTGGTTGTCTTCCTGGAAATGATGTCATCCAGCAGGCCCAGGAGTGCACACTTTGCATCTGGCAAATTTGGGCCCCAAACCGGCCCAATTAGGCCCATTTGAAGCCCAAAACAACCCAGGGCAAAGTGTGGGAATGCTCCTGGGGTGGCACAACAACATCATTCATGATGACATCACTTTTGGGAGTGATGTCATCACACTGCCCTAGAGGTGTGCCCTGGAGGCCTGTTTCCTCGCCTTCCCCCCACCAGCCAGGTGAGTGGTGTGTGGGGTGGGAGTGGGGGATGGGGTGGGAGTGGGAGATCCCCCACCCCACTGGGGGAACGGCAACCACAGAGGCAAGCAATGTCTTCCCAAGGCTTCCTATTTCCCTACTAAATAACTACCCTGTGATGAGTAACATAAAACAACTGCAGGTGCCTTGACTTCTCTTTGAAGAGAAATGAAAGAAACATTTGTGTTTATGTTTATTATTAGATTTATATCACGCCCTCCCTGCATGCAAGCTCAGGGCAGCTCACAACAGGCATATAAATACAAAAATTTAAAATTACATATTAAACAGATAAAAACCAATCAAAGGCTACAAAAATAATGTGCCAGTATATGAAAAAGAAATCCTGTTCTGAAAAGAAAAAAGAGAGAATAAGAGGAATCAATGATTATATCTAAAAAAGTAAATTTCAGAAAAAGAAATCCCCCTCCCCATAACACCCCTAATTGCCACCCAATCTGCTGATTGTGATGGGACACATTTTGCTTTTTAGCTGAATGACTCCATCTGTAAACACACTGAAAAGCAGTTTACAGGGAGAGTCTTGGCAGAAGATCTTAACTGTCAAGCAAGTTCATATGGGAGCCAATGGCTTTAAAACTATCTGACTATCTAGAACCTATGCTGCCCTTCCTCCAAAGAGCTCAGAGCAGTATATAGGATTCTCCCTTTCTAATTTTATCCTCACAAGAACCCTATGAACTAGGATAATAATAAAAATAACATTTGATTTGTATACCGCCCTTCAGGACAACTTCAGAGCTTTCTCAGCCCCACCCATCTCACAGGGTAATTGTTGTGAGGATAATAATAACAAGCTTTGTAAATTGCTCTGAATTTATGGGTGTTATGTTGTCCTGAAGGAAGGTATATCAAGCGAATGTTACTATTATTATTAACACCCACTCAGAGAAGTTTACAAAGTGTGTTATTATTATCCTCATGACAATCACCCTGTGAGGTGGGTAGGGCTGAGAGAGCTCTGAAAAGCTCTGACTGACCCAGGGGCACCTATCTGGCTTCAAGCGGAGGAGTGGGGAATCAAATCCAGTCCTCCAGATTAGAGTCTTGCTGCTCTTAACTACTGCACGAGACTGACTGAGAGGTAGTGGGGGACTGGCCAAATGTAGGGGTGTGCAAGGCCTGCCTGTTTCGTTAAACCTGATTGGGTTTAACTGAATTAGGAAACCGTTTCGGTATTCAGGGAATACCGAAACAGCAAGCCGATTCGGTATTCGCGTTTCAGCTTGATTCGACCATTGTTCTCAATGAGAAAACCTTCTCCCAGCTTTCCAGGAGTTTGGGGGGGGGGCTTTTCTGTCCAAATCACACCAAACTTGGTGGATACCTTCTCCTAACTCTCCTCTAACTACCCCCCAAGTTTCAGATTGGACTTTGGGGGGCCATGTTATGCCCCCCCAAACAAGGTGGCCCCATCCTCCTACACTCTCCATGGTTCTCTATGGGGAAAGCAAAGAGTGAGTGGAAAACTACAGGAATCCAATAAGCAATTACAAAAGTTTATGTCCTAATCATCCAATCTGAATACATCTGATACAAAGACAGAGACAATGCCATAACATGTAAACACAATTTTCTATATATATATAACATCAATAAATCGAACCTCACTGTATACTTCAAATTAGCACACAGTCCCAAAATTACAAAGCTCCAGTGACTCCAAACTCCAAATCTGCAATTGAATAGATTGGAGAAAAGTCCACGAAAGGCTAAATTGCCAAACAGTCACTTTAATGTCCACAACCTCAGCGTATGTAGTTAGCCTTCGATGGAACACTGAACCGAAGGCATGGCTAGTATCTGCACAAGAGTTGATGACCAAAGTTGGCTTTCCACAGGGTTGCAAACCCAAGCGTGGTCGATAATTGCATGAAAGCTGTCCGAAATTGGCAAGGTAGCAAACCACGATGTGGTGAAGGTCTCCACGGGGTTCGTTATTTCTTTAACTGCTTTAGGTTACACAGTAGGAGGGCACAATAGGGCATGAAAGCAGTCTACTACACAAAATAAGACAACTCACATCACCGTTTTTGACAGCAATTGTGTTTGGGTGATTCTCTGATGTGAAGTGAGTTGTGTTATTTTTGTGTAGTAGACTGCTTTCATGCCCTGTTGTACCCTCCTACTGTGTAACCTAAAGCAGTTAAATAAATAAAGTGTTTTTGACAGGAATTGTGTTTTTGTGATTCTTTAATGTGAAGTGAGATGTGTTGTTTTTGTGTAAGATACTGCTGGCATGCCCTTTGGTGTGCCCCCCTGCTGTATAACCTACAGCTGTTAAAGAAATAAAGTGTTTTTGACAGGAATTGTGTTTTTGTGATTCTCTGATGTTAAGAGAGTTGCTTTAATTTTCTGTGTGGGGGACTGCTGGTGTAATGTGTCACAATGCTTTGCCTACTTGTACTTTGAAAGTGAGACAATATTTTTTTAAAAAAACTTTATTCAGTGTGTTTGTTTTATTCTTTGTTGTGCGGTTGGTTCTCATCAGCGGGAACAATGGGGCTGGCTGGCTAGCCATCTCTGTAAGTGGTGGGGGAATTTGGGGGAGGGTGTCTGTGGTTCAGGTGCTCTTTCACAGGGACAAGCTCGCACTCAGGAGTGTGCCCACCATTGTGGCACCCCTGGGCTGTGCATAATTGTCCAGGGAAAGAAAGTTTAAAAGTTCCCATCACGGGGAACAACGGGGGACAGCTGGCCAGCCTGCTCCTGGAGTAGTGGCCGGTGTGGGAATGTTGGGGAGAGTGTCTTTGGGTCAGTGTGGGGCTGTGGGGGGCATAAAATGGCCCCCCAAAGTGGAATCTGCCTGAAACTTGGTGGAGGGTGGGAGGACAGGTGGGAGCAGGTCCTCTGAAAGTTGGTTGCATTTTGTTTGCAAAATGCCACCCCAAGCCACCTAGAAAGATGACTTGTTTTTCTCAATAGAGAACCATGGAGAGTGTAGGAGGATGGGGGCACCTTATTTGGGGGGGCATAACATGGCCCCCCAAAGTCCAATCTTTCTGAAACTTAGGGGGTAGTTAGAGGAGAGTTAGTAGAAGGTCTCCACCAAGTTTGGTGTGATTTGAACAGAAACCCCCCCCCCACTCCCAGAAAGCTGGGAGAATGTTTTCTCATTGAAAACAATGGCCGCATCGTTTCGGCAATCTCTGTTTCAGTATTACCGAAATTTTTCGGAATTCAGAAAAAGTTTCAGTAATACTGAAAAAACCCGAAACGGCCCTGATTCGGTATTTTTAACCTAATCAGAATGCCGAATTGCACACCTCTAGCCAAATGTCACCAGGCAAGCATCATGGGAAAGTTAGGACTTGAATCTGGCTACCCTGGACCCCTTATACTGTAACCCCTATAGTTTGGTCTCTCTTTCACGTCATAGTCCCAGCAGCGGTATCCTGTTAAACAAAAGACAAAAAAAAAGAGTCAGGAAAAAAGGAACATGTAACATGCAATTTCCACATGTAATGTGCAGTGAAGCTAGAGACCTTATACATGCAATATAGACAAACCAAGGGGGCACAGTTCAGTGGTAGAGCATCTGCTTTGCATACAGAAGGTCTGTGGTTCAATCTCTGGCATCTTTGGTTTAAAAGGCTCAGACAGTTTGCTGATGTGAAAGATCTCAGCTTGAGAACTTGGGGGGACAGCTGTCAGTCAGCATAGATTATACCGACCTTCGTATAAGGCAGCTTCAGGAAGGGCAACTACTCCAAGGGAGAGGGAACAGGTCCCTCCCAGAAGGTCTAAGGTGATCACTGGTATTTCCTACTCAGAGCTGGTCTGGAATCCATACTGAGCCTGGTAGAACCTTCTTCCTGGGACACTGACCTGATTTCTGATCAGATGTGAATCTGATAATCGTTTGAATTTACTGTGTGATTCAGCCATCCTGCTTGGGATTTCACACTGTTTCTATTGACATTCTGCATCTCAGGAACGTGCTCAAAGCCCATAGTGCAATATCTTTGCATGTATGTTTGCATGTGCTTCCAGATGGCTGCTGCTCCAATAACCTAAGCATAAACACAAGAAACGCAACAGGATGTTCCAGCAATGAGAGATACTTCTTCGCAGGGTGTGTTGTTGTTGCTGCCATAGACTGGTAGTATGTGCAGATCCTCCTGGTCTATTTGAAGTAGCAGCAATCAGAGTGTGGCGGGGCAACGGTCCATCTGTGGCTTATGAATGCACCCTGGAAAAGCACTTCCAGCTCAATAAATCTCTCTAAGAAAAAAGAAGGGGGAAAGCTGTAAACTAGCCTGAAGATTAATTTCAGATTGAAAGTTCTGAGTGTTGGTCACAGCTGGCGTGCCGCATTCGACCCCTCTCTTGCAATAGAAGGTTGAGATGGAGGTGAAAAGGAGAGCTAAGCATATGGTCACTTAGATTTCTGCTCAGCAAAACTGCGGTGTGCACTCCCCCTCCCCGCCCCTCTGCTTCGTACACATTTAGAAGGTCAAATAGGATCTGCGGCTAATAATAAAGAAGGGAAGTTAGTCTCAGAGTTAATATCCTTAATACACTTTTCGCTCACTCCCTGAAGGAGTGGTCTACTAGAAAACGTCGTATTGTGGTTTCTCTCTACCAGTATAATCCTAAGCAGAGCTGCATCCTTCTAAGCCTGTTGAAGTCAATGGACTTAGAAGAATGTAACTGTGGCTGGAATGGCACCGCAAGAGCAGTAGAATACACCTTTTGAAGTACACTAATCGTGTACAAAGTTTTGTGCATTTTTATCCTACTTTCAGTGTAAACTGGTCTCTCTTTTCTTGTATGGCACAGCATTTATTTAGTGCTTTATTTAAAATATTTATATCCCATTTTTCATCTGATCCACAGGACTCAAAGTGCCTGATTCAAATTGCATGATAAGGGGTGTGTGAATATGCTTTCATTGGAGGTGAGAGTGGCTATTGCTCTACCCTATATCACGCTATTTCAGAGGCGTGTGTACTAATGATAGTGCCACACAGACACTATTTCAGCAGGAATGCGAACATCACTTGGTGATAGCGGGATCATCACGAAAGCCATCATTGCATGAAAATAACAGGTAAGTAAGTGCGCGTGGAAACGGCCATGGACGGGATGGATGTTTGTATGATCAGCTGTATCAAGATTCTTTTTCTATGGTGTTTTACTTCTCTCCCTTTTGATCTCAATCTGTTTTATGCTTTTATCCCAACCATCCTCCAGTGGCTGATGCATACATGAGCTCATGCTTATAATCTTGATACAACCACACCCCACATCACCATTGCTTGTTTATAATGCTTCTTCGATGCACCCAAATGTACTTACTAGCAGTGTGCATCTAGAAAATTGTTGTGGTTTCATATTCAGGGCTATTGAGTGAAATGTTCAGTGTGGTTGGGTAGTTTTCTAGTGGGGCATTGCCAGGTTGCAGATTGAAATTCGTCAGGTTTTTTTTTCCATTCTCATGATTTTCATAGCCGTTCTTTTCAATGGAAAAGGAAGGTGAAAAACAAACCCTTTTCTGTGTTCATTTCATTTCCCTACTCTTACTGTATTGGCAGTAAAAATGATTCCACTGTATTATCTGAATTTGCTTTCCTTCCTTCTTGTGGTTTTCTGGTTGTTTCCTTTCAGAAAGTGAGAAAAGCTTCCATTGCATCCTATCTCTAGCCATCTTTATATTTTCATTATTCCCAATGGGAGACTTTGAAGGGGGGGCTGGAGTCGTCGTTTTTCAACCAAATGTCACCAAAATTGCAGCAGAGTGACTTCTACCTGTCCTTGAAAGAGTCTCCAAGTTTCAATCAAATTGAACAACTCCTGAGCAACCTTCTGCCATTAGGCTTTTCTACTTTCACAAGAAAAAAGGTCTATCTCCGGCCCATAAAGAGGGGGGAAGTAGAATGGCAGCTCTTTTGGGGATTCCAGTTACGTGACTGGGAGGGAGAAATTCAGTAGAGATTCAAGTGAAAAGCAAGCTCGTGCTCTATTGCCATTGAACACTGGAAATACAAGCAAGCAAACAAACAGCTTTTGTGAGGAAGCAGTTTTGTGACTACCAAGTAGCAAGGACTAGTATGTCTGTGCTGGATAGTCACAAGTACGGCTCAAAAACAGTGGATTTTTTTAAAGCTCAAGATTTTCATTGTGCACACCTCTAGTACTTGCACATTGCTGGACAGAACTCTGGACAAAATTCAGAAATAAAAAAAATCCAAACTAAAACAATGGAGGACTCCAAATAAAGGAGTTCTACTTTGGAAACAAGATCAGGACAAGTCAGAACTCCAAGATCTAGGGGGAGAGGTTAAATAATGAGATTTTTAGAAGCACCCTTGACCATTATGGCAGGAGATTGGACATGGGAGGTACTGACATCAGTGACATTGCAATGTCACTTCTGCGGAAACATTTCCCATTGGGACGCTGGCTAAATTTCAGTAACAGGTTCTTTGTCAGTCGGGAGGTAACCTTTCCATGTTGATCTTGACCCTGCATGCATAAATGAGGGGGTTAATCAGGGTTCCTCTTTTGCAACAGGTTGAGAGCAGGCCTGAAAATCCCTCCTTACCCACTGCTTGAAAAGTGAGTCTTGCTGTGCTAGCAACTGGAAAATCGACTATACTCTTTGCCAGAGAGGAGCAGCTGCATTGGTATCCCACTTCATACGTTAATTAGCATTTGTTAGAAGGAAGAAATTTGGTTAGGGAAGGAGGGGGGGGAAAGACCTGAGAAGCACAGAACTGTCTGAGATGCACAGTAACAGATATAAATAAAATATGATTGTTGATCTTTGCTCTCACGCCTCCAATAATTTTTTTTCTCCCTGTCTAAGGGGAGGGAGGAGCTCATGTACAAGTTGGTGCTGAATTCTGATGAAACAATGCTTGTTGCTGACCTTGAACATATTGCGGGGAAGGGGGATAACAGTTAATTGAGGACAGTATCACTTTATATCACTGACTGACTGGCCTAGCAGGGAAAAATAAATATCCAAGCCTGGACCAATTAAAAAGAAAACAACCTCCTAGCTCTCAAACACTTTGATTGTTTATGTATTTATATATTTATTTTATATCGCTTATACCCCGCCCTTCCCACAAGTGGGCCCAGGGCAGCTTACAACAAAAAATATACAATTAAAATTTCATGATAATATAAAACCAATTCAACAGCTAAAATTCCCCCTTTCAAAATTTGATTCAGCTAAGCACACAAGGAAAACATTATGAACAACATAAATATGGATCACCTTTTGGAAGCTGCCATTGAACTGTTTCTATCCTCTTTCCCTAGAAATGTGTTAGTGATTATCTTGATTTTTTCATTTCTGTTGTTTTTACCACCACCCCTAAAAAAAAAAAATCTCCATTTCCATTTGCTTCTCCCTTTTGTGAATTCTTTATTTTTGTGCCATTTTCTGTCTCCTAGCACCATTTCCCCCTGTAAAATTTACACATTTTTCAATATTCTTTGTACTCCCATAATTTATATTACTTATTTATTTAAGAAATGTCTATGCCACCTTTCCACACAAATAAGGATCCCAAGGTGGTGAAAATCACATTAGAACATTTAGAACATTAACACAGAATTTAAAATGTATATATAAATATTTAACAATACAATAAAAACATATAGACATACAGAGAAACACAACCAGGAAGGAGGGTCAGTAAGAGTACACTGGGGGTATGCCAAATGAAACAGAAAAGTCTTCACCCAGTGGTGAAAGGGAGAGTGATGAATTCCCCGCGGAGGGAGTTTCAGTTTCAGTGTCATGACTAGAGATGGGCATGAACCGGGGGGGGGGGGGGGGGGAATCGAACCATGTGGTTTGTGGTTCGTCAAATTTCACGAACCACGAACTTTCACGAACCTATCCCTGGTTCGCGAACCGGTTTATTTGGTTTGTGAAAACATCACATCCAGGTCAGAAAATCATCACTTCTGGGTCAGCAGAAGGTCACTTCCAGGACAGCAGAAGATCTGCAGGAAGTCCATCCCCTGTTGCCTAGGAAACTGATTGGCACCAGGCTGTTCTTCAGTGATGAACCAAACAATGAACCAAATGAACCAGCCTAAAGTTCGTGGCAGTTCATCAGAAATGGGATCTGACAAACCACTGGTTTGCAAACCATGAACCGGCCTCGTTCGTGCTTAATTTTGGTTCATATTTCAGTTCGTGTCCATCTCTAGTCATGACCTCAGATGTCAAGAGTACCTGAAGAAAGCCGTCTAAAGATGACTGGAGTGGAGGGGAGGAGGTAGTCATAAAATTATGCCAGCCCCAAGCCGTATAGGGCTTTAAAAGTCATTCCTTGCGCTTTGGATTGGTCACAGAAGCAAATTGGGAGCCAGTATTGATGGAAGAAGACTGGAGTAACATGGTCTCTGTGACCCACTCCAAGGGTTGCAGCTAGCTCACCAGCCATATCTGATGAAAGGTACCCCTTGTCACTGCTGCCATCTGTTTAGGCCTAGGTCCATGAGCACCTCCAAGTTACAAGTTAGTGGGAGTACAACTCCCTCCAGAAGAGGAGACATCCCCATTCCTGGCCTGAACCTTCCCCATCCATAACATCTCTGTTTTGATGGGATTAAGTTTCAGCTTGTTAACCCTCATCCAGGGGAGGGGAAATCCAACCATGCACTACCCCCTCATCCCAAATCCTCCAATCACCCATTTCCTCTCTCCCCAACCTGCCAATCCCCTGTTCTCCTTGCCCCAACCCTCCATTTTCAATTGTTTTTTCATGTCTCCCAAACAGATCCCTCCCTTTTTTCGTTTACCTTTTCACAAGGCCTTTGAAATGTGTTATCTGCGAATGCACAAACATTGCTGGGTGCTTTGAGGGTGGCTTAACCCACAGGGGTTTTTGTAACTTTATCATTTGTCTGCAAACCTGAGAAGTATCCCTTACTTGCAAAAACTATACTCTAACCATGGATGACCCCTCCTCAACCTCTTACGGGTTTTTTGATATTCATGGGAAAGCAACTCTTTGCTATTAGATAACTGATGTATATTTTAGGACATGTATGGATCCATTGCAAATGATAGACATTGTATGTATATAAAAAAGGTAAAGTCCCCTGTGCAAGCACCAAGTCATTACTGACTAGACATGGGCACGAACCAAGAAAATGTAATGACTCCGCAGTTTGTGGTTCGGTGCCGCCGACGATCCCAAGGTCGCTAACCAAAATGAACATTTTCTGTTGCCATGGGTTCATGGTTCGTGGGTGCGGAACGACCCCTGTTGCACTTAGAGAGCCCATATTCCCAGGGAGTGTTTTGCAGGCTCTCCTACAGCCATCGCCCAAGTTTGGATAAGATTGCAAAAGGGATCTTGGAGTTACCCTCTCCAATCCAAGGCCCCCAGGAAACTCCCACTCAATACAATTAGAGCCACTGGTTGACGTTAGCCCAGTGTACAGAAGGTGGGTGCTGACGGCAGCTGCCGGGCCTGGTGGGCACAGGGAACATGGTTGATGCCAGCAGCTGCTGGGCCTGGAGGGCACGGGGAAGTGGAGATGGGCCACCTCCCCTCAGGTGGCGGGGGTCTGGCCGCTCATCAGTGGCACCCCCCATGTGCCTGTCCGCCAGGCCAAAGTGGAGCGCGCTGGTACTCCCAGCATGGGTGGGAGAGGACATGACATTTGGATGGGGGCCTGATCCCCCAGCAACCATGGGTCCTCATCTGAGGGTCCCACTAAGGAAAATTTCAACAGCAGCTGACAATACCCACCTTCCTGCCTTGCTGGAAAGGATGAGAGGGAGAGGACCTGTCATGAGGGGGGTAAGTGGGAAGATCCCCCTGCAACCACCAGGCCAAAGTGGAGCATGTTGGTATTCCCGGCATAGGTGGGAGAGGACATGACATTCAGACGGGGGCCTGATCTCCCAGCAACTGCGGATCCTCACCTGAGGGTCCCACTAAGGAAAATTTCAACAGCAGACAACAGTACCCACCTTCCTGCCTTGCCGGAAAGGATGGGAGGGAGAGGACATGTCATCATGAGGAGGGGGAGGGAGAAGATCCCTCAGCAACTGTGGGTCCTCACCCGAGGGTCCCACTGAGGAACAGTGAGGCAGCAGCTGACAGTACCCACCTTTCTGCCTTGCCAGAAAGGATGGGAGGGAGAGGACCTGTCATGTGGGGGGTAAGTGGGAAGGTCCCCCTGCAACCGGCAGGCCAAAGTGGAGCATGCTGGTATTCCTGGTGAGGGCCAGAGGGTGGGTGATATCCCCTCTCTTTCTATTTCAATCTCTATCTGTTTCTACATACCGTTCTCCAACCATATACCATTCTCTAACTGTTAACCTACATTCTCTAATGTTTGTGCATATGTTCTAGTGTCTTTTTCATTATACTGATACATTCTGTAATGTTTGTCTCTTTCTCTGTTTTTGATTTTCAATCCTTTTCTCCATGGATGTGGCGTGTTCTGTTCGATTCTGTATCTCCTTGACGCATTCACATTCTATTTCCACTTCTAGAACGGTTGATATCTGCGTGCCCAATTCTATCTGTTTCTCTGTATCTCCCTCTCACTGTCTATTTGCAACTGTCTCTGTCTCTCTGTTTCTTCCTATGATTCCACCACTATTTATCTGAATCTATCTCTTTCTACGTATATATCTGCCCCTTATTATTTCTTTCCATCTCTAGATTTTATTTTTTTTTCTTTCTATAACCATATTGTTTTCTACATCCCTTTCTCTATCTTCATCTATATGTATGCTCATGTGTCCATCTTTTCCCAATGTTTTTGTTTATGTTTTTCAACACATCTTTCTATCTGTCTCTCTGTCTTGTTCTGTCCGATATGTGGAGGGGGATCAGCAAGATCTCCCAGCAACCATGGGGCGGGTCCTCACCCGAGGGGCGCACTGAGGATTTCTCTGGTGGCAGCCAGCACCACCCACCTTCCTGCCTTGACGCAAAGGACAGGAGTTGTGGGACACATTCCCACCCAGCTGAAAGGGTGGACTGAAAGGGTCAGTCCTGTTGACAGGGGAGCCACCATGCTGTACAACAGTCTGTATCCCTATACAATACAATCGGCTGTGCGATCACAACCAAGCTGTGTAACCAAGGAGGAAGCAGTAACAGGATAGTCCCTCATGAAGCAGCGGCTGACATGACCCGCCGTCCTGCCTTTGTGGAAAGTAGGGGATGGGCAGGACAGGAGACATTGCTTGGACGGGTCGAAGTGGTTCCTTAGAGGGGGAGACGGAAATGGAACAGCAGCAGCTGACATCGGCCACCTTCCTGATTTTGCGGGAAGGACATGAGTCGAGAGACCCTTTCCCCCTGCTCAGAGGGCTCAGCGTTTGTGATGGATAGGGGCACCATGCAGTGAAACTATATGTGAAACAGTTCCTGAATTGCTGCGCAAGTGCCCACAGGAGGCTGCCTCCAGCATCACCCACTTTCCTGCCTTCGCAGAAAGGAGGTGTCATGATGATCTGGCTGTGCCAGGAAGGCCTATCAAGGTCTCAGAAGTCTGTTAGCAGTGGGACTGGACCTGGCTAATCCTGACCCAAATGTGCCAGCCCTCATTCGAGATACCCAGAGGACTCGATGGGCATGGCGACGGCATGGAGAACCAAGGGGCAAAATTATTTAGTAGCCTGCGGAAGCCCACACAGTCCATGCTGGATAAGGGCAAGCCATGTAGGGCAATCGTCTCTGCCAAGATGCAAAGGCCCACCTCCTGAGCCATCAGCCTCGAGGTTCTAAGCTTTGCTGTCCCAGACCCCGAGAGGACAACCTCTGTGAGCATGGCCTGCCGGTGCGCTCTGCTCCCACCAGCATCACCCTCAGGGCAAAGTGACCCTCCCACTGACCCTGCTCAAAAGAGCTGGTTGCCCCCTTTCTCCCCCCAAAAGATGTTTCACTGGGTGAGGAGGGAGACAGGCTCGGGTGGTGCTTCTTCAGGTGCTGAGTCAGGGCCGTCGAAGACAGGTGCTTCAGGTTTTTGCCCCTGTGCACCAGGACATCACAGGCACGGCACTGCACCACATGGGGGTCATCAGGAAGGGCCCAAAAGTGCCTCCATACGGAGGCATTGAAACATCAACTGCTAACTGTCCCAGTGGAAGGAGGACGAATGGTTACAGGCTGCGCTGCGGGGCTGGACATGGATGACGGGGTGAGGGGTGGACTGCAGGAGGGGACACCACCGAGAGTTTGGGATGGGGATGGGAGTGATCTTTCATAACACACATACCATTCCTCCAGGGATCCATCGCCCGCCCACCCCTCCTCAAAATGTTGAGAGAGATTCTCTACCCCCTGTGGAAAGACCTCTTTGGCCTCCTCCACAGCACCCACAGGTGAATTGGGAGGAGCAGGAGGACTCTCTGCTGCTCCCGAGCCACACCCAATACTGCTTTCCACAACTGAACCAGGAGGACTGCCATCGCACTTCACCCCACAACCACCCTTGGTGGTCAACACAACAGGAAGACTCATTGTGCCACCAAACTAGAATTAAGGAGGACAGAAAAGGAGATGACTCTGTGTACCCTCCACTACAGTGCCCACTGAGTTTGGCCCCAGGGCCTGGCAGCAGCCCTGGCACTGGAGGGAGGGAGGAACTAGAACACTAGCCCACCACTCCCACAGACCTGAACAGATCAGACAGTGATATAATAATCAATGTGAGCCCTCAGCCGAGGTGCCCACTGAGCTTGGCCACAGGTCTTGGCAGCAGCACTGGAACTAGAGGCTGGGGCTACAGCCGTAGCCCAGCACACCAAGATGCCTGGACAGAACAGGCACAGAGACTAATAATAATAATAGTAATAATAAGAATAATAATGAAAATGATAATGATTGTGATAATAATAATAATCATTTGGTGAGCCCTCAGCCGAGGTGCCCACTGAGCTTGGCCCCAGGGCCTGGCAGCAGCCCTGGCACCAGAGGGAGGGAGGGACTAGAGCCCTAGCCCACCACTCCCACAGACCTGACCCGATCAGGCAATAATAATACTGTGAGCCCTCAGCCAAGGTGCCTAGTGAGCTTGGCCCCAGGGCCTGGCAGCAGCCCTGGAACCAGAGGAGATAGATGCCTATCCCCAAAATCCAAGCTCATTTATACTCTGTCTCTCTCCCCAAAGGCTAGCAAGTAGCAAACAAGAGCTCCGTCCCACTCCACTGCTCGCTGAAAGTGAAACCAGAACTGGGATCACAGTGCTTTTTATAAGCTGAGGTCACATAGAGCAATGCAGGAGGTCTGTGTTTGGCCGTCAGAGCTGCCTATCAGGGTTTGCAGGGATGAGATTGGAGTGCCCATGGCTACAGAACACCCCCTTCCTCCTCCCTCCCCTGGGTGTCTTCTCCCAACTTCTAACCGCTTTGCAGCTCCGTGGTTGGAAGGAAGACCTGCCGATCAAGGTAAGTTGGGCTTCCATTCGGGTTTCCAGGGCAACAGAAGGAGCGCAGACAGAGTTCAGGCATTCCCCTGGCTCTGTTGCCAGGGGAATTGATTGATGGCGCCTGACTGTCTGGCTTCCTGAACCGCGGCCAAATGCACCGAACCAGCCTTCTTCCGAACTCTGGTTTGTTGGGTGTGGACAATCACGAACTGCCGGGTCATGATCGCGGGATCGCCAATTTCGTGGGTTTTTGAAGTTTGTAATGCGGTTTGTGCCCATGTCTATTACTGACCCATGGGGGGACGTTGTATCACGACCTTTTCTTGGCAGACTTTTTGTTATGGGGTGGTTTGCCATTGCCTTCCCCAGTCATCTACACTTTACCCCCAGGAAACTGGGTACTCATTTTACTGACCTCGGAAGGATGGAAGGCTGAGTCAACCTTGAGCCGACTACCTGAACCTGGCTTCCACCGGGATCAAACTCAGGTTGTGAGCAGAGCTTGGGCTGCAGTACTGCAGCATACCACTCTGCACCATGGGGCTCCTGAGTATGTATGTACTTATTGCATATAAAAACATGCAATATGTATACACACAATGAAAAAGAATCTATAAAACCCCAAGTAAAAAGCAGAGAATTAAAAACATTGACCAAAAAAAATATTTCAAAAATGAAATTGGGAACATTTATTCATCCCTAAATTATACACACTTTGAATTTTAGCACAATGTGAGGGTTAGCGAAAAAAACCTACTAGGAACAGCTTGCCTTTAAATTTGCAAACAGAAGAAGCTGAAGCGGGGGTTAAAATTTTCTGATCCACATGCATATGCTGTTCAAAAGTTCCTCTGCAACCTGGACTTTGATCAATGAGATACCAGCAGCTGAAGCAAACGGAACATCTATTGTGGCCAAAGAAAAAGAACTCTTATATAAATGTGTAAAGCCAAGAAATGTACTGGCAGGCAATTGGGGAAGTCAAAAGGATCGTCTCTAAGTGCTGCTTTTTCATCCATTTTAGAACTGTTGTGCATTTATGGGGACATATGAAATGGTGAAGGGGACATTAAAGATTTTCAGACAGTACACCTGAATTATAGCAGACTTTTCAGCAGAAAGCGAAGGGCCATTGAATCGATCAGCTTTATCAGCATCTGAAAACTAACATAGATTCCTTGGCTATCTCTCTTCCATATTCTAGAGAACGTGCGGGAGAAAGAATTGGTTCACCAGTGTTCTTCATTGTCTAGAATTTCCCGTCTCCTAGAGCTGGGAAACTGCCCTCTCCCCCTGCCTTGGAAATTTCATTTTCTTTACCTTAATCCACTGCTGCTCCTATAATAGATCACTAACTGATAGCAGCAGAGGGAGGGACAAACTCTTGCCTTTCATTTTCCATCACTTACTGCCATTACTGTGTGTGCTATATGCCGTCAAGTCACCTCCAATCTATGGTGACCCTATGAATGAAAGACCTCCAAAATGTCCTATCATTACCATTACTGAAAGACCTTTTATTCAAATACAGCTTTCCATCAAGAGTATCTTCCGGGGATCTATTGAATGGTCTGAGAGCAAAAGATGCTGTCACATTAATAACATTAAATATGCATAGGAACCTGATTAGTAATTTGGATGTGTCCACTGGGACACAGTTCATGGAAGGGCAGGATTGTCATATGGTAGATATTTTTTTTAAGAAATTGTCTTCCATTTTAAGATCCTTATGTTTGCTCTGATTTTGCACTGGATGGGTATGGCTGTTTGGAGTGATAGCAAACCGTGCTAACAATCTTCATTATGCCCAGAAAGAGGAAGAATAGAAAATAAATTATTTTGGCATCCCTTGAAATTCATCAAACACTTCTTCTAAGAAAGATGAACTCAGAATAAATGAAACCACTTTCAAACCTGGTGCCCGGCATGACTCTGCGACTGGGAAGTTCTGACTAACTTGAAGAAGATAAGCAGAAGCAGCAATAAGGGTGTGGTTCCTGCACAGGCGGGACTGTCTAAAGATTTAGCATGTCATGATTGTGTTTAATGATTTAGTCTGCATTTAGTCTGTATTTATTGGAGACTATTTATTGGACTATTTATGATTTTTGGCACTTTATGCAGTGATGCACTTTTCTATACATTGATTTGAATAGATATTTGATGTATACCAACTGACTGTATTGGTTGAAGTCTTTTCCCCAGGAGGGTTTTTGGTAGTTTTTCCCCCCGTGGGAGCCTCTTTTTGGTTCAGCATTCCCTTGAAGTTTTTCAGATGTTGGAGCAGACAAGGAAACTTCCAAAGCTTTTCTAAATTTGCTGGAGCTGAATGTTGGAGATAGCTTGCTTGAGTGGACCCCACTCCCCCACCCCATGCAATGAACCTATAATCTTATTAAAGTTTTTAATGATAATAATAATAATATTTGATTTACGCACCGCCCTTCAGGACAACTTAATGCCCACTCAGAGCGTTTTACAAAGTGTGTTGTTATTATCCTTATGACAATAACCCTGTGCAGTGGGTGGGGCTGAGAGAGCCCTGAAAGAGCTGTGACTGACCCAAAGTCACCCAGTTGGCTTCAAGCGGAGGAGTGGGGAATCAAACCTGGCTCACCAGATTAGACTCCTGCCACTCTTAACACACTCCGGTGTGCTCTTTTCGGTGTGCGGTGTAGGTTTAAACCTACACTTTTCTAGCTGCTTGCAAACTTAAACTTCCCACCCAGCCACTTATTTGACCCAATGGGAGGGGGAGGAGTAAACCCCCTCCTTCCCCTTTCATCGGGTCAAATAAGTGGTGGGGCTGGAAGTTTAAATGTCTTTTCAGTGTGCTCCAAATCCTTACGGAGCATACCGAAGCTGGTCAATAAGCAAAATTGCTCATTTCCAACATTTTTCCCACTTCAGAAATTCTGCAATGAGAAAACCGAATATTTTTTTCTTGCGCATCCCTACTCCCCAGATGCTTCCTTTGAGAAGAACTCAAACACGCTTTACATTTTAATGTACGAGAAATGTTGGCGGTAAACTTCCCCACAGAGTTATTTTGCAAGCACATTGTTGCAGTTCTTAGAAGCTGAGTCTTCCTTTCTATCACCATTGGTCACTCTGGAAAGTACTCCTTATTAGTTGCTAGGTTTAGTTCTCATGAGCCCTAAAAACTGATGTGAAATTTGAAGTTTCTTTGAGACCTCTATGTGTCTTCTCCTGTTGAGTGACGGCACCAGTAGAAAACAGTGATGAGGTGCTTCTCTAGGCATATTTAGGGGATGCAAGCTTTCTACAAAGGGACAATGGGGAGGCAGTGGGGCAGGGCAATCGCTAGCTTTCATTGGCTTACTGGGCTATCACATTTCCCAGTAGGACTTCAAAGACATGAATGGGAAATCAGGCAAGATTCCAAAGATTGCAGGGAGTCCTCAGGTGCTTGTGCTTTGCCTGCTCCATCTGTCTTGCACAACTAGGAAATTGAATACAAACTAATGGTTTGAATTACAGAGTACCATTTGCAGCTGGATCAACATGTGTGAGGCTTGTGTTGCAGGCAAATAAGGCTCTTATGCGTGTGCTTTGGGAGAAAATTGGCCACAGCTTTAATGATTACAGCCACTGAAGCATTTGCACAGCACAAGACTTGGATCTGTGACATCTAACGACCTACTTGTCATTCAATGGTATGCCCCTCAATCCACCTGCCAAGCACCAAACACAGGATAGCAAGACGTGTAGTGCCCACCCCAGGCTCAGCACTGGATGTTTCCTGCCACCCGGGGTGAAGTCTATCAATGGCCCCTGAATTCTATCAAGGGTTTATACCCTTCAGTTCCCCCTTGGATCTATTAAGGAGTCCCCAAAATGGGTGAACCACCCAGCCAGTAGACCTGGCCCAATACACCGAAAACTGCCCACAAAGTGGGACAGGTGAGCCTTCAGTGTCCCCTTCTTTCCAAAGCAGGATTTCAAAATCAGGGTTATTTTTGACTTAGGTAAAACAGTGAACCATTTGCCATTAATGGAAGCATTTAATACTCTAGCTATGTGCAGGGTTGGGGGAGCACCTAGGCCCAGTGTTGTTTCAAAAAACACAAAGAATCCTGTACAAAATGTCATCCTTAATAGCTCGTGTTGGTGAGGAGACGATTTCCTTCAGACTACCACAGTTAGCATGCACACACAGCACATAAGAAGCAATGAAGACATTTTTTTTAAAGGATGAGGGCCGAGGTTGGTGGGAGAGAAAGGGGGGAAAGGAGTGTGGTTACATGTTTCTGTTCAACCAATCAGGACACAGGGGGATAAAGGGGAGGGGGGAACAAGGCCAGGGCTTACACTGAAGAAAACATTTGGTACTTCAAAAAACCAGTCTTTTACCACTGCTACCAAAAAAGAAAAAAAAAGATTGGGTTATATGTGCAGGAAGAAAAACCACAGAAAACCCAGGGAAAAATTGATTCTGCAGCAGAAACAGCCTTTCGCCATGCAGAACTCAAGAGTATGGGAAGCAATGTAAGGACTGAACCAAGGTATTTTGACCATTCATGCAGAACTCATACAATACATGGAAGCTGTATGGGGCCAGAACAGCAATGAATAAACCCTGTGCAGAAAAAAAGCCCATTCCCTGGACCCGTTCCCATAATATCAGTAAGATGAAGCATGTCTCTCCGTTGTTTTCCCCCCTCTTTCTGTTGTCCTCCTGCCACTAAGTCCGAGCATGTGCAAAACGAGCCCAGGGAACTTTTTGTTTCCATATCAATTTCTCTTTCCTTCTGCTGAATTGGTTCTTTTACAATTAACATGTTTCCATCATTGTATTTGCATCCATTATGCAGAAGCAGTGCATAAAGTATAAAAGGCATCCACTGGTTATACAGCAGTGTAAAAGAAACTAAAGAAAAATCAGCAGAAGTAGCAAATTGAGACCAATGGCGCTGACAACATACCGAAAGCAAAAAAGGATCAAGATGGTCACATTTCCTTATCCTTACCTACATTCCCACATCAAAGACTAGAGAAACAAAACCATTTTCAGAATGATCTCCAAGAACTCTCGAGCTCCAAATTTTGGAACTGTCTTTAGGCAAAGAACTGGGAAGAAACGGCTGAAGTGTCCCGCCAGCCAGCATGATCTTCCCTTTGCCAAGCCTTTCAAACTGGCAAGAACTCTGTTTTCTGAGCCAGACATTCTGCCAGAATGGAGAATTGCAGCTCAACAAGCAAAGGAGGAGAGGATTTAAGGACAAAAACAAAGCAACCCAATGGAAATGTTACAAAATACTTCCTTCCTCTCTCCATTTCAAATGGAATCAATTAAGCCATGCAAGCCAGGAATGACAAAACCAAACTCGTCCCCAACTTTATTGGTTGAAGAAATATTACTAGAAGAGAAGCCTACCAAAACCACAAGGAATGGAAATGAATGTTTCCGCATTGCTTTAAATATCAGGGACAGATGCAGGCAATGGGGTAACAATCTCATCAACAGTAGCAAAACTAAGGATTTATCAATGGCACATATTAGTTGCTTGCCATTAATTATGATTTAAGCCCCCTGCTCCCCTCTTTAAATCCTGCAACCAGGCTTTGTAAATTCTGCAACCAGGCTTTTTTTCCAGTAGAAAACCCATCTATCTCCTTCACACACACACATTCACAGAGAATGAGAGAGAAAGAGGGGGGGGGGCTTCTTGACAATCAGTATAAAAACCAGAAGTTCATACACAATACATAAATTTAGGCAGATTGTGAAAATTAAGGCAGGAAGGGATGAGTTGGTACTCAGCTCTCGTGGCTCCTTTCTTGCATGCCCCAGGGTAATGCCGATCGCCACTTTGAGATCAGGAAGGAATTTTTCTCCAGGCCAGATTGCCCAGGGATCCTGGAGGTTTTTTGCCTCCCTCTGGGCATAGAGCAACAGTCACTGGGGGAGTAGGGAGTAGCTGTGGATTCCTGCATTGTGCGGGGGGGGGGGGGGTTTGAACTAGATGACCCTTCCAGCTCCATGTTTCTATTTACCATAATGGGAAGCCAAAGTGCTGTTATGGTTTGAGCATCAGAGCATCAGATTAGGACATGGAAGACCTGGGCTCAAATCCTCAATGTGCCATGAAGTTCATGTGGTGACCTTGGGCCTCTCCATCTAACCTATCTCAAAGGATAAAGCGGAAGCCAGAAGAACAATGTGCACTGCCTTGAGTTCATTGGATCAAGGGAGGGCCAGCTATCTGATGGATGAGTAGATGGCATAGGGAGTGTAGCTTTATGTAATTTGCTGTTTCACAGGTGTATATTCTTCACTGGAGAACAGCAGCAGCAGCATTTCTTCCACACACCTGGCTTGTTTTCTGTTATGAGGTCTCAGGATTGTCAGTTCCCCACTTCTGGTGGGGGAATCTCTGCTGACACTCTCTACTCTGTCACTTGTGCTCAATGACCTGGTAAGGGAAAACTAGGGGAAAATGGTGCTACTCGATGACACGTTATTTCCAGCCCCCAAACCACAGAGATCTAGAGGATTCCTAGAGCTTTGTGGTAACATCACTTCCATTTTTCCCCCTCTTTTGGCTGGAGATCACACTGCAGCAGTGCACAATGCTATGACCACCTGCCTCCAACTTTTGATCATCCTGCTGGCTGCTCGAACAGCAGGCAACCCTAGTCTCGGTACTGCCATGCCAAGCATCCATTTACTCACATTTCCAATATTATAAGAAAACTTGGTAGCCAAAACAGGGTGAGAGCCAGTACGGTTTAGTGGTTAGAGCATTTGATCTCGGAGACCTTGGTTCAAAACCCCACCCTGCCATGAAGCAAGCGGGGTGACCTTGGGCCAGCAACTCTCTCTCAGGTGGGCCTAGCTCACAGAGTTGTTGTGGAGATAAAACCGAGGAGAAAATCGTGTACCGACCTTACGTTTTGGGGGGCAGAGTGGCATACAACTGTAGAGAAAGATACGGAGTAACTACAAAGATTGGCTCATCCATCTTTTCCCTTGATTTTTGGAGATTTTCAAAATAGGAAGTAATGCATTAAAAAAAATCTTCATTTTTTAAACTTGAAATTTGTGCAGGGTGCTAAGTATAGAATCTTAGAAACATCGAGTTGGAAGGCACCTCTAGGGTCTTCTAGTCCAACCCCTTGCACAATGCAGGAAATTCACAACTTCTTCCCCTCCCCACACACCCCAGTGACCCCTGCTCCATGCCCAGAAGATGGCAAACATCTGGCAAAACATCTGTATGTGCAACATTTAATTCCTTTAGTTCATATTCACATCATTATGTCTGTACATGATCATTGATAAATACCCTAAAAATCATTGCAGAGTAGCACACACAATTTCATCAAGATTCTTTTTTAAATCAAGACTGGTAGTGGCTTACCAATATGGGGAAACTGATGTGTGAATCAGTAAAACACCATACAAACATATCTTGATGTAGTGCTATGTTTACCTATACAGATGTTGCTTTTTGTTGTGTTTTATCAAGGTGCGTATGCACATTGATAACTCAGAGAGGGGGACATGATGCAATTGAATAGTGGGAACTGAAATTCATAGCAAACCACATTTGATCCAATTCCAGTGTTATATGCCATCATAGTTAAACAGGAATGAAAGGATGTGGAATGCTGTACAGCAAAAATTCCAGAACAAATGGGCAGAAGTCTATGGCTCCCTATTAAGTGTACTGCAGAGGCAATGCCTCTCTGGCTGGTTGGTCGGCTGATGGGATTCCCCATCTCTCAATTTTCATTTGAGAAATGTCACTCTAGCTCCTGCAGCTCTGCCAAGAGCCAGTTTCGCATTTCCTAATTTTTCAAATGCTCAACAAGTAGAGAAAACATTCGGGCCATTTACATATTTGGGGGCCTTCCAGCTTCTAAGAACCAAAAAAGGGGGGGAAAGCAAAAGAAATCTTACCGAATGTTCAAATCTGTTAATTGCACTTTATTTAACTGACATTTCTGCGAGCATGCCAAAGAAGCCAAGCTGTGTGTGTAAAGACAGGTGAGAAGGTTTAGTATTAATTTAGGTTTCTAAGGCTCTGCTTTTCACTTTCATTCACACACCAGCAACATCAGAGGAGTAAAGCCCCTGTGGCTGCCAACTTTCCACCGTGTCAACAAAAGCAGGATCCCTCCCGCAGTCTGTGCTGTTGCAGTTTACAATTGAAACCTCAGTTTGCATTATTCTCGTAGAAATAATAGACTTACACCTGTGCTATGCTTAGCTCAAAACCTGTTTGGATAATAGTAACATTCTCCTCTGCCCTCCCAAAATGTATTATATTATAACACCATCATAATAGCCTTGGGAAGGAATGAGAGCACACATATAAGCGGAAGAAGGGAAACAATCTAATTTTGCAGAAGGGCTTTTTTTCATATTAACTTTGCCCTTTGTTGGATCAGGGAATTGAACCACTGTGATTATTTGTTGCGTCCTTTTCCAGATACAGGTAGTGATTACAGCTGACCCTGTTCATCTCAATGATAGGCTGGCCAGGGGTCAGTATGCTTCCCTCTCTGAAACCAGTTATGTTAAAAAGTACAGCTTCCCAAGAAGAACCAAACACACTTTTAAAAAAAGAAAATATATCTTCAGAGGAAACATACTGATACCTTCAGATAACTTCACAAATCACTTGGTTTATTTCTAACAAATCCATCTCATACAAGTGAACAAAGGGCCAAGCTACACATGACGAATGACACTTGAACGGCAAGTGGATTGAGTGGAGGGCAAGTGAACAGGGAGAAATACACTTGCCATTCAAGTGTCATTCGTCATGTGTAGCTTGGCCCAAAGACAGTTCTGTCTCTCCCATTATTAGCAGAAATGATTAGAATGTGAAAGACAGTGTTGTAAAGTGATTAGAGTGTTGGACTAGGCACTATAGATGGGCATGAACCGGGAAAATGCCAAACCGTGTGGTTCATGGTCTGTCACATTTAATGAACCACGAACCATGAACTTTTATGAACTTGCCCCGATTTGCAAACCAGTTCATTTGGTTCGTCAAAACATCCCTTCCGGGGCAGCAGAAGGTCTGCAGAAAGCTCATCCCCCCGTTGCCTAGGAAACTGATGGACCAGTGCCAGACTGTCTGTGGTGACAAACTGAAAAACGAACCAAATGAACCAGCCTAAAGTTCGTGATGGCTCATCAGAAATGGGCTCTGATGAACCTCAAGGTCGTGAACCACAAACCGGCCCAGTTCATCTTGAACTTCGGTTCATATTTTGGTTCCTGCCCAATCTCTACTAGGCACTAAGAAACTGGGGTTCAAATATCCACATAGTCATGAAATGTGTTGCATGGGCTTGGGCCAGTCACTCTTTTAGCCTAAGCTAACTTGAAAGGTTACCAGGAGGATAAAAAATTGAGGAAGGGGGAATTATGTTTGCTGACTGAGCTCTTTGGAGGAAGGATGGAAAGAATTGCCCTAGACAGATCAATGATTGGTGTTTAGCAGTGTGCTTTGAGAAAAAAAATGTTATAATTTTAGATCTGAGATTGGGGAGTTCGATTTTTACCATGATTGCTGATTTTGGGGTAGGACATTACCAGTTTGGGATTCAAATCCATGTGTTTTTTTGGGGTTCTAGAGTTTGGGGACCATTATTTTAAACAAGGAATGTATTTGAGTGTCTGAAGCACCTCTTCATAAAGATAATGACACTACCTTTGCACAGAACACAGTCCTCCCTCTAATCTACCCCCCACCCCTAAAAGTTTGAGCAGATTGAACAAAGCATTGTTTGATTTTACTGACCCTTGAAGTAGGTGCCTCTCAATCCAGGTGCCCTTTTCTCTACTGATTCCTAAGGAGGAAGGGATGGCAATGAAGCAGTAGAATTACTGTTTATTGGGAAAGGTTTTTTTCCCTTAAAGAAAGATTTAACTAAAGTGTCCAACATAGCTGAAGGGAGTCATAGGAGCCAACCCCAAATGCATATTATAGCTGTAAAAGACATACATTTTATGTGTAATGATACCAAAATCAAAGCCGTGGTTAAAAAAAAAAAATTGCTGCAAACAGCAGCTCACTTAAGCAAAGGCCTTCTGAATCTTCCCATTGAGCTGAAAGGCTAGGAAAGAGAGGGGCAAACAAACCTCAGCTGGCAATATGTGCTGTAGTTTCAGGGCAATGATACCGAGGACCGTGCCTTGTGTGCCAACAACTGTTCTTTAGATAAGGCCAGCTCACAGAGCACTGCCAGCAGATCTCAAATCCCAGCCAGATTTGTTGCCAGAGGCATTTATGGGAGTTTGGTTCCAGTTTGTTGATGATGTAGACAAAGCAGATTCCCCTGAAGTGGTCCAAATCACGCTGGGGTACACAGCCAAGATTTATTGTACAAGCTGTAATTTCACATCTTCTCAAATGGACATTGGTTGCTGAGTTCTTCATGCACTGGTCAGAGGAATTTGAACCAGCTGATTATTAATGTGTGTGGTGACTGCAAAAGCCAAAGTACTTTACATACTCTCATCCTAACCTACCTCTCAGAGTTGTTGTGAGGATACAATGGCGCTGAGTAGTGGGTGCAGCTAGGAGTGCCACTGCCATGGCCACCAGGAATGCTGATGCTTTGTGCTCCATCCACATGACCTTCTCCATCAGTGCTAGGCCACATATACGTCTGGGAGCAGAGGTGACAAAGCACTTGTAGGCAGTGGAAGGGTGTATAGGCATCAGAAGAGATATGCAAGTACTTTGGGCCAAGCTAGAAGTGACGTGACGAATTACACCTGAATGGCAAGTGAACAGACTCACATATATTCTTCCCTGTTTACTTGCTCTCCACTTGCACTCCACTCTCAAGATGTAGCTCATTGTCAGCAGTAGAACTATCAGCTGCACCCATTGTCTGTGCTGTGCCAAAACCCGAGGAACCCATAATTAATAAAGCCATGGACTGATTTTCTTCCAGTACAGTGTATCTATGTTGTTCTTCTCTTCTCTTCAGGCTTGTCCCTACACTGGACAAAAGCTGCCCAACTGCACGATGCTGCAGCCAAGTCCTCAGCATCTCTTTTACGGGTTCCAGTAAGGTACTCAATGATGGAAGCTGGAATCCTCCCTACAATATACCATGCAAGCCGTTGCTTATTGAAATGACTCCTTCTTCTATCCAGTTGCTGACAGTCATCCTGCAGCCACTGCAGTGGTTCCTGCCTACCAACCACTTTTCCAAATGCAATGCTCTATCAATTTAGCTTGCCTTTTGGATGTCTGAAAGTACCGAAAAGCTGGGAGGAGATCTACAACAAAGCAACTCCAAAATGATCCAAAGTTTCTTCAGAGTCCAGCTTAATTTCTCATTAGTCCTCCTACTTAGGCACCACCAAGAGGTCCGCCTGGGAAACGGAGAGATAATTATGCAGTTCCATGAGAACCGAGGGGGTTCCAGACTCTTCTGAAACATAAATTGCGAACAAGGTCTCTTAAGGGAACAGCCATCATAAGATCCATTCTAAACTACACACACGCATGCAAGGTTTGGACAAGAACAAAGGAAGAATCTGAACCCAAGCCAAGTGCTGAAACTTGCAAAGTCCATTTTAACTTCTGAGAATTTTTCCCCATGACAGTGATTTCCTGTTTACAGTTCCTCTCATCTGTACGAAATTACTTTCTCATGCAAAAACTAGATTTAAGGAGGAGAGTTTCCCCCAGGTCCAGAATGAAGAGGTTGGGAACTTCCTGAATGTGTGTCTTGGGAAAGATGAGATGGACAAATGTTGAAGGCATTAACTGTCAGTTCCAGATAACTGAAACAGACAGTGAGTAGATTTGTCATTCTTTGGAAATATAAAACAAGCATTGTTATTATTTCCTTATATTTATTCCCCACCCTATGGCTAAACTGGCCCTGTGGGATGGCTCACAATAAAACCAGTGTAATATCAAATATCAAATGAACCAATATAGCAGCATGGCTAAGAGACTGACAATGCAACCCTGTGTGAAATTTCTCCAGTAAAAATCTGTGAATAATCCGACATAGGACTGCATTGTCATCTGCCAATTTTGGCAGTTCCGGATTCAAATGTTACCATCGACAGGGGCATGCAGGGTGTCAGAGCCATTTTTTTCCTTAGGTAAGCTCCCACACATACTGCCAGAATGTATCTTAAAGAAAATACAGAACTCAACAAGGGAGGATGGTGAATTTTAAAGCTGCTGTGGCTGTGGGTTTGTGCTTGTTACTCACGTGTAAGCATAGTACATTTTGCTGCAACTGCTGCATGCACATATTCTCACTTACCCCGATAACAATCCTGTGAGCTGTTAGGCTGAAGAAGAGAAACAGGTCCAAGCTCACCTCCGTAGGCAATGATTTGAACCTGGATTTCTCTGGCTGAAGTCCAGCACTCTAACCACTGCACAACACTATCCCCTTTGGGTGTACACATGCATTTGGACACACATTTCTTCCTCCTTCCAGTGACCAATAACAGCCATCCCTACCTACATTTTGCTGATGTTTCGCTGTCCTTATTGGACCTGATCCCTGCTTCAGGCAGCTGTATTTTTAAACAGCTGTCAGAGTCATATGGCACCCATGTAAAAATGCATTTTTTAACACTTTATCACAATGAAAATATAAGAAGAGCCCTGCTGGATCAGCACAAAGGTGAATTTAACCTACCAAGTTGTTTCCTACAGTCCATCCTACAGGTCCTTCTGATGCATTTGGGAACCCCACAAGTTGGGTATGAAGGGCAGCCCTCCCTATTGTTTGAACACAGCAACTAGTATCCCAAGATACACTGCCTCTGACCATAGAAGCTCTGTTTAGCTGCCACACCTAATAACGTTGTTCTCTCTGAATCCACCTCATCAGTTTTTAAAACTAGTGAAATAATCACACTTCATGGCATTGAATTCCCGAAGTAACCACATGTTTAAAACGTGTTTGGAGTGCTCCACAGTTGCTTCAGGCTGCATTGACTCTCCTGCTAATGAGTCGGGCTGTGAGACACTCCCCCAGTGGGTGGCTGATGAGAACTGACCAAGCAGTACAAGGCAGTACAAGGATACTACTAAGAGGGCCACCAGCGGAGTGCTGAGGCAAGCAGGAAGTTCCAGAAATGTTCGGTCTTCTCAAAGGCTGTGGATCTGGGAACAGGCTCTCAAGAGATCAAAACCGTTAAGAGAAATTCTCTGGATTCCTGTTTACAAAGTTTCTCCTTGAAATCCAGCAATCTTTTTCTTTCCCTCTTTTTAAAAAGAATTTGGAGTCAGTTTCTAATCAGTTTCTTTTTGATCAAAGAGAAAGTCGAAGACAGGAGGGGTAGGAAGGCTCTTCAAGATTTCAGAATTTCACTCCATAGTGGCGCAGAGGCAGGGAAGTGTCTTCCCGAGCCTTCCTATCTCCCTGCAAGAGCACCACCCTGGGGTCTGCAACATAAAACTACTTCAAGGGCTGAAGATACAAAAGGGCACCTTGATCTCTCTTTGAAGAGAAAGGAAAAAGAAATCTTGCTCTTAAAAGGAAAAAAAAGAGGAAATTAGAGGAATCAAAGGCTGTTTCTAAAAAAGTGAATTTTGGAAAACAAATTATCCACCCCATAACAACCCTGCTATTGAAACCTCAGCAGCCCATAGTATCAGGTATGGTCCTCTTTCAGGGTGATGAACTGAGGAGGGGGGGACTGGGGGCACACTGAAGGGAGGAGGAGGATCATGGAGAGAAACTAAATCTCCTCTCTTCCTTATCTGAGTCCTCTTGAGGTGCTACTGTGAAGCCCTCCCTTCCCTGCAGAAGTATATAAAAGGGATTTCCTTTTTAATATATATATATATATATATATATATATATATATATATATATATATATATATATATATATATAAATATAATCCAGCACTGACGGTTTCACTTAAAAAATAAATGGTTGGACCCATCTAATCAATTTCTGGTGAAGGGCAGCCTGCTTGCGAGGGAATAAAGTGTTGCAGGGCTAAGTAATGCACTGTGTAACTGGTCTATGCAGTAAATACTTTGTAAATAATTTGTAGGATATTCATATATCCCTATACACAATTTGTAAGAGGCTTATAAATATATTATTAGGCTTTAATAAATCACAGCAAACCCAACTCTTAAAACAGAGTTTTAAGTAGCAGCTGGACGAGACCATTCCCTCGACAGGGACTGGGATTTTTAGGGAGCTTGTAGAATGCATCATACCATCACGGGAAGAACTGCCTTTACCTCACCAATAATGTTCAGTTATCAGGTATATTTTAGGGCCACTTTATACTGATAAAATCACAGAAGCAGCGTGGCATAGTGTGTTAGTCGGCTGGACTAAATCCAAGGACATTGGGGTTCAACTTTCTACTCTGCCATGAAGCTCACAGAGTGAGCTTGGGCTAGTTAGAAGGGGAGGTGAAACTGACAGAGGGCAGCAAAGAGGAAATTAACAAACCCTCTGAGCAGCCCTCTCCCTGGTTCCTTAGAGAGGGGAAATTGACAAAGCCTTCCAATCTCTTTTAAAACTCAGCTTTCTTGCTAACCTTGCGATTCCCTTCACGTGCTCCTCCTCGTGTAATTCATCTCTTGTAACTTGGCTCTTGCAGCCCAATCCTAAGAGGGGCGGGGAAAGTGAATAGGAACCAAACTAAGGCTTGCGACGGCATATCTGGTCCTTACGCCCGCGTAAGTGGCCCTCTGCCCGTGCTGGGACGTGGCACTGGCCCGCTGGTGGGCCGGCACTGGCACAAGCCACAGGCGGCCGGGTGGAGGCAGAGGAGTGGCGTAGAGCCCCACGCCAGTGCATGGGGGGGCAGGGAAGAGGGCAGGGTCAGAGTTAGTCCGCTCCCTAAGCCCCTCCAGAAGCGGGAACACCCACAGCGGCGCAAAAAAGCTACGCCACGGAAGAAGAAGGCGTAGCCCGTAGGCGCCCATGGAACGGTGAAAAACCAGCCCCCTCTCCGAGCGCCCAACCCCACCCTCATGGCCCAAAGGAGCTTAGGATGAGAACTATCCCGGGGACCAATCAGCGTGCATGCCCGGTGTGGACGAGCCCCCCTCTCCGCATCCAATCATCTGCGACCGCGCCCTACAAAACATCCAGCCAGCGCCGGCCAAACCCCTCAGGTAAGTGAGCACTTGGCCGGAGGCTCTGTCCCTCTGTCCGTGAGCTGTGTGGCGTTGCCCCTTTGAACACCAAACGGGGGTGAGGGCATTCACGGTGGCAGGCACAGAATGCACTTTTGTGAAAAAGTGGGGAAACATCCCGTAAAAGGGAAAAAGTGCAAATGTCTGGCTAACTCCCTTTTTACCCTGGCAGGAAGAACGACTCAACATCTAACTGGACTCATCAAGCTAGTTGCTTCTAACTAAGCACAAACAAATTAACACTTCCGTGACAGAAGGGAATGACACTTGGTGAACTAACTGCAGCCTCTCCTGTTTCCTTGCAGGTATCCTGACTCTGGAGTTCCCGCCTGGTAATGAGTGATGGAGTGCTGACAGGTGAGGAGGAGGTAGTGGAGGGAGGGCCCGTTCCGCAGATTAGTGCAAACCGCCCATTCACCTGAACCCATCCACTCACTTGCCGCTTTGGGTGAGGCCCAGCAGGGGTGGGGGGCAATCATGGCCCCCCCTGGCCACCTCAGAGGCAGGCGCCTCGAAAACCACTTGTGACCTGGTGTTTGTAATGACCAGCTCATTCCCTCCCGTAAAGGTAAAGGCTTGCCAAGGCTGAGTGCATCCTCGCCAGACTGTTGTGCATCAGCTGGTCGCTGCTGCCCTCGACTATGTGCATCCTCCCAGATGGCGGAGTGTGGGGCTTGCCTCGCCAGTGGAACGAGGCAAAGCCCACATGTGTCTTTTTCTCCTGCAGGCACGTCCAGGGCATGGCTGCTCTCCCGCGTCCCGCCCTCCCCAAACATCTCTGACGGACGGTTGGCTGCAGCCCAGGAAGCAGTTTCACACCGTGGCCTGCATCTCAGCCCCTCTCCTCCGAGCAGGAAGGAGGGCTGTGTGGAATGCTCCGGCTCCCTTGCTAGCCTAAAAACAAGCCCACTTTTTCCAGTGCAATAAAACGAGTTGTAAAACAACTACCTTCTGTGTCTGCGAGCCTGACTTCGTCCTCTGCCCCTCACCCAACACTCTCGTCACATATCTCCACCTGCACATTGCTACAAATGTATCTGACAGACCCCGTTCTGCCTCCCCGCCCCCTCCCTCCCCTCACAGTAACATCAGGTAGAGGGTTAGGGCAGGGCATGTCAGTGGGGATGGTGGAGCCACCGAGGGCGATCAATCCCTGGTAGGGCAAGCAGCTGGCATCTGATAAGCCAGGGAGAGGGTTGCCGGGGGGGGTGTGCTGCAAGGGGGCGGGAGATGGCAGGGGAAACGGTCTGCTCACTCGAACCCTAGCCCCATCAGCAAAGAAACTAGGGTAGCGGCAGGCGGATGCCATATCCTGGGCAGGAGGTCCCGCGTGCCCGAGGAGGGTCGCTCCCGTTGCAGCCGCAGCTGAAGCAACACAGTCCCATGAGCGGCCGCCTCCCAGAGTGGGTCCGGCCCCTAGAATGCCTGCGGCAGCCCCATTGGTCATTACAACACCCTCCGCCCCATGGCGTCCCGCCTCGCATCCAATCCTGCGGGGCGGTTGCCAGCCTCCCGTGCCAACATGGCATGGTTGTTGGGAGGGGTGGGGTGTGTCCGAGGCTGCGAGTGGCTCCACCCTGGCCCGGCACCGTCTCCTGCTTTCAGCATCTGGGGCCACTTGCGTTGCCCTGCTGGGGCATGGGAGCCACTCCTAGGCCGCTGGCCCCACCATTCCTGCAGGGGAGGCCGCAGGCCACGCCCACAGGGGCAGTGGAGGAGCGCGCTGATTGCGCAAAGTGGCCAAAATGCGGGAGCCCAAGACCCCCCGGCTGGCAGCCACTGTGTGCCCCCCCGCCCGGGCCATGAAGGCTGGGCAGCCAAACAAGACACCGGGCGGCCTCCCCCCACTGGCAAGTTGCACGAGCATCCCAGATCAGGGCGGTATGCCAGGCGAGGCGGTTTGGAAGATATGGCAGAGCAGCTCCTGGCCAGTCCTTGTGCATCCTCCACATTCCCCCCCCCCTCTTGGAAGGGATGCGCTGTCAGCGTGGGTCTGGTCATGTGCTCATGGTGCCAGGCCACAGACGGCAGAATATGGCTGGCAGATATCTGGATTATTGCAGGAAGACACGGGTCCAGGGGCAGATGAGCAGATGAGCCTGTCCTTCCGAATGGGCTCTCCCCGGCCATGCCTCCCCATGACCCCTCGATGCCCTACCCCTCCAACACACCTCCCCTTCCTCACATCTGCTGGGGGGGGTGGTATAATAATAATGACTGTTTTCTGTGCAATGGGTGTCTGTGGTCTTTGCCTTGGGATGGGGACGGGGGCAGGCCCACTGTGTCTGCCTGTTGGTGGCAGCCTCAGGCCAACCCTCCCCTTCGGTGCCATTTGGTGGCTGTTCCCTGCTGCCGGGACTGCCTGCTGCCCTGGGATCCTCATGGCAGGGCACCTTCCTGTCCCAGGCCAACATCTCTGGACGCAGCTGCCATGGACTTGACGCTGCATTGGGCAAACGGGGGAGAGGCTCCTCAGACCATGCCCACCCCTCTCCTTCCCAACTGCGAGCCCCGCCCAACACACGAGCCGAGGCAGTCTGCCAGCATGGGCATGGTTTGCCTGCTGCTCTGGGGCCTGGCCAGGATCACGTGCTGCACCTTTGCATCTGCATCATTGGCTGCACCTTTCCTGGCCCCTCCCCCTGCCACTTGTCAGGAACAGCACCCTTTGGCTGTGCCTGGTGGCGGCCGCACATCAGGCCCGCCCACAATGCTTTCTGGTCCTCCCAATTTGCATTTCTGCGCCGATGCCAGCACCGGCACCACTGCACTTTGCTGGCACAGGATATGGCCTGGCGCCGGCGCCGCTCCGCCTGTGCAGCCACGCTGGCGTTGGGACCAGCCATAGGATTGCGCAGTTAGTCTCTCAACCTAAACTACCTCACAGGACTTTTGTGTAAATAAACCAGGGTGGGGGAAGATTCAAGTCACTGGGAGCTCTTAGAAGGACAATCATAATTAAATAAGTTTCTTTTCTAAACTACAGTTGCCAGCCTCCAGGTGTGGCCTGGAGTTCTCCTGGAATTACAACTGATCTCCTAACTTCAGAGATCAGTTCCCCTGAAGAAAATGGCTGCTTTGGATGATGAATTATATGGCATTATGCACCACCAAGGTCCCTTTCCTCCCCAAACCCCCAAATTTCCAGGAATTTGGCTCCACCCCCAAATTTCCAGGGATTTCCCAACCTGAATTTTGCAACCCTATGAATAACATAGTAGAGTAGATGTAATATTGAAGATTTGGAAGCCCTGGATTCAACTCTCCAGTCAGCCATGAAGTTTTCTGAGTTAGCTTGGGTCATGCTCTCTCTCTCTCTAAATCTAATCTTTAATCTAATTTTACAGGGATGGTTTGAAAATAAAATGGAGGGGGAGAGAATCATACACTCAGTTCAAAACTCCATTGAGGAAGGAATAACAATGAATTACAAATAATTTCAGCTTGCAGCTGTACGTTTGCAAGTTCAAATGTTCCTCCAGAAAACAAACCTATACCTAACAGAAAATGCACACAAGAATGGCCCTATTGGATCTGATTATTCTTTACTAGGCAGAAGCTTTAGATATGAAGTGTGTAAAATGCAATGGAGCAGGAATGACTTTGAACAGGTAAGCTGACCTGAGTTTACGGGTGTGATGCCACGTTCTCCACCACTCTTCCCAGGCACTGCCTTCAAAATCTTTCAGCAATTGTGGAAGAGGTATCTAGTAGGGGTCCACATCTAGAAAGCTTCCATTTCAGTGTCAGATCCAAGGGTTCCAGAATCATCCCATTTTATTACTAGTTTGTTTTGGTTCAGCTGGTCCCTGTTTGGAAGTGATCCATTGGGGTTTTCTCATTTCGGTCCATTGTGCATGCATATGCACAAATCCACCCTGTTCTTTTTGGGGTGGGTAAATGAGGCTCTGGGGCAGCTGTTTTGCATCAGCCATTAGTCCCCCTCTTAGTCGGAACCATTGATCCACTGAGTTTTTCCTCAAGCACAAAAACACACACACGCAACAACAATGGACTCATAGAGGGTGAGTGTTGGCAGGCAGAACAAGGGGGCGTTCCCAAGTAGGAGAGTGCTGCAACAAGTGCAAAAAACAATCCTGCTTCATGTTCACTTTTTTCTTTTTCTACAGTGCCAATAACTTATTACTTTTGCATTCTGCTGCTGCCTGTTGGTTTTCATGTTTTCTTGGGCTTTGCACCCATAATGAGGGGCAAATCTAAATCCTTCCTTTTGATGCTCCACGTTCCACTGCAAAACAGGGGCGTTCTCGCTGCCAATCTTCTCCATTGCCCAAGTACAGGCAGGCAGGCGGGCAGAATGATTAGCTGAATTCCTTTCCCCTCCCCGCCTGCCCAAAGAGATCTAAGTTTTCCTTTTGCTGTGAGGGCAGGCAGGATTATTTTTGAAAGAGAGAAGTTACACATTTACCAACTGACTCAGTAAAAAAGAGACAACCCTGATAGACTATGGAAGCAATCCCAAACAGGTCTACTCAGATGTAAGTCCCATGTTTGTCAATAGTGGTTACTTCCAGGGAAGTTTCTTTAGGATTGCAGCATATGGCTGAAGTCTTCTAGGGCTTTTATCAAGTTTAATGGATTGAACAGACCCCCCCCACACACACACACACCCGACCCCAGCGGCACTTTTTCTCACGTTGATTTCAAGTGTCCTGACTGGGAGATAGATCAGTGCCTGGATAGCTCTGAAAAACAAATCAAGATGCACACTAGCAAGTCTACTCAGATGCAAGTCCCATGTTTAATAGTGCTTACTCCCAGGGAAGTATCTTTCTAACTGCTTATTCCTTCTACACATTTCCAAAGCTGACAGAAGGGGAGGGGTCTCCCCTTGCGAGGATTGGATTGACAGGGAGGGACACTCATTTCCAGGGAGCTATGGGGTGGGGTTGAGGAGATGCTCTCTTGCCACATGCATTGCTGTTATTCCCCCTTCCAGCCAACAGAGTTTATTAATAATGTAAGGTCTCTTGCCCCTTGGGATCTGATTGGAGCCGTTCAGGAAAACAAACAAGCCCACTGCCTCCCTGCTTCTGGAAGGCACAAAGATAAATGAAACATACAAACTTTTTAGCAAGAAAGACTCATTTCAGTTTAGTTTCCTAGATTTGGTTCAGTGTTCTGGAAGCTGCTTTAATGAGCCAAACCAGCGAGTTCTGTGTGTAATTTTGGCTAGTTCTTTCCATTATGCACATCCCTAGCCTCTAGTGATCAAAATAGCTTTATAAATAAAATTTATATGCTCAGTGCTGGAAAACACAGTCATCAACTTCAGCAGTTGTGGTAGGCTGAGTATTTAAAACAGCTAAGCTATTTATTGACGATGGCAGTACATCAAAGTCCCTGAAGGAAAATAGCTATCTCATAACATCATTACATAGACAAGATCTGATTTTGCTTATACCACAGAAGATACACTGCCGTCTTGGCTCAGCTGTGTTTACTGTTTCTATCAATGACTTGCTGAAAATGATAAGGGTTGCCCATTGACCGGGAATACAGATAGCCCAGTTACATATAGAGATACAGCAAATTTTGCAGTGAACATGGTCAGTAGGTGAATGTACCATATTTAATGTCTATGATCACCTGTATGCCAAACGTCTGATTGGTTTGCATATCTGGCACCTGCCTTGAATACTGCAAAGTACACTGCAGTGGTGGATTTTCATTTTCTTGCGGGGGGGGGGGGCTCTTGTATCTGTTCTGTAGGTAAGATAATTCTTCTCAGGGTCCTGTATGGCTGGGTCCAGTAAGGAAATGACACTAGAGGGACACTTCCCACAAGGCTATGTAGAAACGTGCTTGCACAACATAACATTGGAAACACTGATTTCAACTATACTCAATTGTAAGACTGTTGTAAAAATAATATTGTTTATTTGTAATAATTGATTGGCTATTTGATTTGCTCACTGTTTTATATGACTGATTGATAGTGTGTGACAACAACAGGTCAAGGCTGGAGGAGGAGAGGATTCTCACCAAGCTGTGTGAGACTGTCCATGTGCCTATGTGAAACACTGCCTGTTGCACTATCTGAATACATGAAAAGTAACACAACAAACAGGGTTGACCTGTTTGATGAAAAATCGGCTCCCTGTTCATAATCAATTAATATATCATGAGCTGAGTTGGCGAGAATGTAAGCATCCCTAGTGACATTGCTGAGTTCAGCCACCACATCTTATTTCAAAAGCTGTTCTTTGTCAGATTACCTCCTGACGTTCTCCTTCACAGACCATACTGAGATGAAGGAAGCACGAGAGCAGGAAGAAGCAGTGGCAGAGAACCTTCTGGATCAAACCAGAGAGCCACTTGGTGTAGTGGTTAAGAGCGTGGACTTTAATCTGGAGAACTGGGTTTGATTCCCCACTCCTCCACTTGAAGCCAGCTGGGTGACCTTGGGTCAGTCACAGCTCTCTCAGAGCTCTCTCAGTCCCACCCACCTCACAGGGTGATTGTTGTTGTGGGGATAATAATGACATACTTTGTAAACCACTTTGAGTGGGTTTACAAAGTTGTCCTGAAGGGCAGTGTATAAATTGAACGTTGTTGTTGTTGTCGTCATCATCACCATCATCAACACCATAAGAAGAAATGCCCAAGTGGTCCCGTATCCCATTTCCCATAGTGGCCTACCAGGGAACTCACAAAGCAGGAAGTCCACCCCCTGTTTCCATTGTTTGTGCATCATAACTTGCTTTCTGAGATATGTTGTATCTGAACATGATGTTTCCATTTGGCTATCATAGCTAATAGATGTTGATAAATGAATCCTCCATGAATTACTCAGATCTCTTATTTGAAGCCATTAAAGGGAATGGCCATATGCTGCATCTCAAAGAAGGAAATTTCTGGATGACACACTGTACAAAGAAGTATATTATTTTGCCTATCCTGGAGTTATTGCCTAGCTGCTTCACTGGATGGGCCTGAGATTGACAATTCAAGAACAGGGGAAAGATTAAGATTTTGTTCTCACATGTGAAGTTTTGTTCTTACATGAACATAGGGCAACCAGTGGGTGGTTGTGGATGGGGACATGATGGTGGGGGGGCATGTTGTGGGTGTGAGTTTCTGGTGATTCCTAGAGCTTTCTGCCCTCACATTGTTATACCTGTTATTTTAAAATGTTGACAGCGCTCCATGAGTAGCTGTTGGCCTGCTCCTCATCAGAACTCAACTACAGGCTCAGAGTGCCCGTGCTATTAGCAAGCTCTCCTCTGACAAAGAGAACTGTGATTCTCAAAAGCTTATGCTACAATAAAGTTGGTTAGTCTTAAAGGTGCTACTGGGCTCTTTTTGATTTTGCTACTACAGACTAACACGGCTAACTCCTCTGGATCGTGCTATTAGCAAGTAAGCTTGTATTATTAGTTCTGACTTTTGACTGCCAAGACGTCTAGAATACTATCACTCCTCAGCTACATGGCTCAGGGATTAGAAGGTTTGAAAACAACAGCCAGTGAACACTAAGGGCCCAAACAAATTGTACAGATCCTACCCCTTTACTCTGTGCATGCTTTTCTCCAGGCACTGTGAAGGCAGTCCTGTGCTGTAGAGGTCACTTCTTGTAGTGCTAGATTCCCCTCAGCTTTTCGTTTTCTTGGTAGCCAGTTTGTCCACACTTTCATGACAGAACTGTTCCCTCCTTTTTACTTCTGAGAGAAATTTTCCCTTAAAGAGCTTCCCAGGACCAAGGAACTCTTCAGGAACTTTTTTTTAGTGAAAAGTTCCTAATAAAAAACATAATTTCCTGTCAGAATTTATTCCATTCTATATGGTGCTTATCTTACACTTGATCCTTTGTCTATCAGTGAGGTTTGAATTCCATGTTTGAACAATTCCAAGTGCATGAGAGGAAGCAGAGGATTGGCCTCTGCGGAGACCAGAGAGAAGCACTCGTGGAACAAACAGACAGGATCCAAGCCAGATGTCTCTTTCAGTCTGAAAAAAAAGGAGTGGGGAGCAATTGCACATGCACAATGACTTTTCAAATCAGGGCCATATTGGATAAGAAGAGAGATTTAACCTGTCCTCACACCCTGTTCAGCCTTGTTAATCAGAACTGGGTGGGTCCCCTCACAGTTGTGAGCCTTTTTGGAAGGAAGGAAGGAAGGAAGGACCCTTGTCCCTTTAGGAACCCTAGTTTTGATCAGCAAAACAGAGTAAAGGGTTAAATCCCCTCTTCTCTTCCCTTATAATCCTGATTGAACTTGTTGGATGCATGCACAATTTACCTTTTACAGATGGATGGAGATCCATAATTTTTGACACAATTGTTTTGGCTTGAGAAGAAGAATGGGGCAGGGTGGGGGGTAAGTGAGCTTCAGATGATCAAAAAAAGGAATGATAGATTTTGAAGGCATTACAAGGTACTGAAGAAAATTCTCTCAAAGTTGAAGAACTGAGCTGAGAACAATCAAGTGAAATGGGGTAACAATAAGAAAAAAATAAAGATTGCATACAGAAGAGGGGAAGAAAATGCACTTATTATTGACGCCTGCAATGACCATTTAATGGATTTTTCTCTTTTATCTCTGTAAGTCAACATGAGGAGAAAAAATATGAAACAAAGTGGCTGTGATGACAACCTTTTTATTTCTATTGTGGTACCCAATTGATTGGACATATGGACAGTGCGAGTGAAATGTTTTAAGCCTACTTTGTTTTGCCTTCAGGCTATTATGGGAAAATGGTTGATGGCTGGCAAATTGTCCTTTTCTCTGTGTGCGTGTGTGTACTTGATCCTGCGTTGCTTTCTCCCATCCCTCTATGTTTATGGAATCACTTTTCCTTTCTTGAAATTGCTAAATAAAGTCTCCAATTGCGATCGATAGACTTACATTTTTAAACACACACTGCAAACTTAATTGTGCCGAAAGATTGACGGCAGCCTGCTTTGCCCCACACCCCCGCTTAGATTTCTGCTTTCTTTCTGCTACCATGATATATTCAGATGATTGGGTGAAGCAGTGCATGCATTCTGGCTCTTCTTCTTGATGAAATACTCACAATTTTTGATATCAATCCCAAGATGCTCATATCTGTCCCTGTTTTTTGTCTTTTAGGACTGCCATGTTAAATTGTTGCCGGTGCAAGTTGCTCACACGCTCCTTCAGGATTTGAGTCCAGTGGCACCTTAGAAATAAACAAGATTTTCAGGATTTAAACTCTGATCTGAAAAAAAGAGCTCTGACTCACAAAAGCTTATATTCTGAAAATCTTGTTGGTCTCTACGGTGCTGTTGGACTCGAATCCTGCTATTCTACTGCAGACTAGAAATGGGCATGGACCAAAAAACAGACCAAAATTTGACACAGACTGGCCTGGTTCAGAGTTTGCAAACAGGCGGGTCGTGGGGCGCATGTTTTTCATGGATGTGATGACTTTGAGGCTGGTCTGTTGGTCCGTCAGTCTGTGAAACCAGTCATCCTGGTCCAGAGCAATCAGTTCCCTAGGCAACATAGGAGAGTCACCTGCAGACCTTCTGCTGCCTTTGGAACACACCAATCTTAGCCCTGAAAACCTTGATAGGCAGCTCTGGCTGCCAACCAGAGAGCTCTCATTATTCTCTATGAGAGCGAGCAGTATATATAACACCCAGCGCTGAGCCGTGGTTTTACTTTCCAGCTGGTTACTGAGAAAGGAATTGCTTGTTGCGGAAGTTTTTTTGGATTGCATGAGAGGGAGGCTTGGGGCTTGTGCTGCAGCAAGGCTCCGGGAGCAAGCTTATTGGGCTTCCCTGGCTGAGGGCTCACTCTTCCGTTTATAAATAAAAATAAAATAAATATTTATTTCAGTTCTTATTTGCTTGTGGAGTGGTGGGCTAGCTTAGGGCTCTGCTTCAACCCAGTCTCAGGGCTGCAGTCAGGCTCTGGGACCAAGCTTATTGGGCTCACTCTTCTGTCTCATTTTTTCACCTTTCAATTCTTATTTGATTGTGGGGTGTTGGGCTAGCTTAGAGCTCTGCCAATTGCTGCAAGCCAATACAAGTCAATTGGCATTTGCAGCTCCTATGCTATCTACTGGAAGTTTCCTGGGGTGGCCCCTTTGGGGGTCTGTAACTTGGACCTACGAAATGCCATCTTGGCCAAACTTGGAGGGTGGGTGGATGAGAGCCTGCTGAAGACTCACTGCAACTTTGGGGTATTTAACGCCTAAGAAGATTGAGCATGGAAATGCAAATATGTCAGATAAATGCTGGAAATGTAAAAAGCATGAAGGATCATTTTATCATACGTGGTGGACTTGTGAGGTAGCTAAGCAATACTGGGGATATATAATAGAAATAATTAATGAGGTTTTGCAAACCCAAATAAATAAGAACCCAGAGTTGTTGCTACTGAACTTGGGAATGGAAGAAGTTCCAAGGCAGTATAGAACATTGCTATTTTACATGACTACAGCAGCAAGACTTTTGTATGCGCAGAAATGGAAAGTGCAAGAAATACCAACTATAGAAGTTTGGATTTATAAATTGCTGTACATGACAAGAAAACTCAAAGATCTTGATCCAGGAGAATATATTGCAGACTGGGAGAAATTGAAACAGTATCTAGAAAAAAAATGGGATGTGAAAGGAGGATTGTGGCAGTTCGAGAACTATTAATATGTGACTTTATAAAGGGGAGAGAGACGTAACTTTACCATTAATGGGGAAACTTAGTTATTAATTAATCTAAGCCAATATTAGTAATAAGGAGATTGTATTAAAAATAGATAGTTTAAACAGTGAAATGTAGATTGATATATTAGAAAATTGGAGATATAGAAGAATTTGAATATGCTTAGAATAAGTGATATAATATATATAGGATTTAGAAAAATTATGGTTAAGAGTAATTTGAGTAATAAGAGGGGTTTGGGGTTGGAAAGCTGTTGGAAGTCAGTAAGGGGGGGAAAGGGTGGGGGCTGATATAATTTAGATAAGATGGGGAATTTGTGTATTGAATAACATTATATGTACTCACCAATATATATATATATATATTAAAAAAAGACTCACTGCAACTTTGGCATCTCTGAGCACGAAGGGGGAGGTCCTAGGGCCTCCAGAAGTGATGCACCATGGATTGACAAACTGGTCCATGAATAGGGGCGGGTCCATGTAAAGTTAATGGTCCATGAAATGTGACAGACCGTGGACCAACGGTCCATGTTTTTTTCCAGGTCTACTGCAGACCAACACAGTTACCCACCTAAAACTCCTTCTTCAAGGTTCATTTTTCTTTCCATCACCTGTAGCTCTTAAATACCAGTTTAGGGAAGGGAGGCACCCTGTATTTAAAGTACAGATAGACAAAGGCCAGTGGTCAAAAATAAAACGTACTTTGCTCACAGCACCTATTTTCTCTTGCGTCGAGCACCCTATACACTCTCATGGATTGTTTGCAATTTGAAACAAGTCAATTTCAAATGGTAGCATTCCATCCTATATCCTACCCTATCCATCTATTGTTATCCTTCCCTGCTTCCAAGAACCTGAGGACACAGGCATGATTTTTATCCATTTGGTTCTCACAGTAACCCTGAAAGGTAGGTTAGGCTGAGAGGATGGGACTTGCCCAGATTCACCCAGTGAGTTTCAGTGGCTAGTGCTTGTTTTTTACCCTCCCTCTCTCAAGTCTTAGTCCTACACTCAGACCATTACACCACACAAATAATAGATAAAGACAGCCTTTTCTCTCTGTCCTGTAATACTAGAACTTGAGGGCACCCTCTGATGGGCAATAGGCTCAGGACAGACAAAAGGAAGAACTTTTTCGCTCAACAAGTAATTCAATGGTGTAATTCACTGCCAGTGGGCATAGTGATGCCCACAAGTGATGATAGAATTAAGAGGGAATTAAATTTATGGAGGATAGGTCTATCAATGACTATTAGTCATGGTGAGGTTAGGGAAATGCCATATTCAGAGGCAGCAAACATCAGAATACCTTGGACTCTTTGGCCTATTCACTGGCCCTCCAGGGCAGCTGGTTGGCTGCTGTGTGAAACAGGATGCTGGCCCAGATGGACCACTGGGCCATTTCCAGGCGGCTTACCTGCCTCCGGAACGTTGAGCCATCTTGTGGGGAAAACGCGAAATATCGCGTTTTCTCGCGTGAGTTTTGCACGACGTCACGCAAAACTCGCGTGAGAAAATGCGATATTTTGTGTTTTCCCTGCAAGATGGCGCAACTTTCCAGAGGCAGGTAAGCCGCCTGGAAACGGCCCTCCAGCAGGGCTCTTCTTACATGGGCTAACGCTCACCATTTATTGGATTACTAGAATTATGTATGCCCCAGGGCATCACAGGCAAGTGATATATAGTTTAATATCAGTTGCATTTTAAATGTACAGGAAGTTGTCAACATTCATATTGTTGGCATATGCTCAGCACTTCCTAGATTGAAGTACAATTCTTAGGCAGCTGTACAAGAAGATGCAAAGTGCTGGCAATCTAGTTTAAAACATTTAGTGCATATGCTTGGCTTTGGAAGGCAAGACAGGCAAGCAGTTATACTCGAAAAACAAGCGGCAAAGCTCTTCCCTCTGCCCAAAACAGATTAAAGCAAGCAAGAAAGCACCTCTTCTGAAAGTTAAACTTTGAAAACTTTTTAATTGATCCCATAAATCTTTACTTTTGCATTTCTTTCTCTTCACACTGACCCCCCTTTAAAATTAACAAACTGTTGAACATATTTTTTTTTGCCTCCATTGCATTCAATGGTAAATATCAATGTTGTAAAAGTAATAGCAATGACAAATGTCAGCAATGGAAATGAAACATACTGAAATAGATTTATTCATGATTTATGGGCCCACACGGGGGGGGGGGGAAGTGGGGTATAAAATAAAGTCAGTAAATAAATAACCAAGGGACACCCCTTTCCTCCTCCCAGCATAGCCCCCCAAAATGATACCCAATGCCTCCTGACTGCCAGTGGCCAAGACTGAACCGAACTCCTGCGGGGACATTGGCACCTTCCTCAAGCTGTCCCTTGAGTGACATGCCTGGAGAACAGCCCCGGTGAGATTTCAAGAAGTACATGAATTTACTTTGCTCTACCCACACTCCGTTTAGGTGTCCAAAGCTGCATCTGCTGAACCTGCCTGGAGAAAAGTGGGATTTCAATTGCTGTCGACGCCTCAAATGTCACCACTTGGACCCAAACTTCTCCAATGACCCCTACATGCACACAAGCATAGTGATTTGTAACATACTTGTTCTCTTGCATGTAGACCTCACTATAAATATTTGGCTATATGTGGATGGAGCCAATGAGCATGATCCTGTTCCCTAGCACACATCACTAATTTATATCTTATTGTATGCCCTGGCCTGGATAGCCCAGGTGAGCCTGATTTCATCAGATCTCAGAAGCTAAGCAGGGTTGGCTTTGGTTAGTAATTGGATGGGAGACCTCCAACAAAGACCAGGGTTGCAGAGGCAGGCAATGGCAAACCACCTCTGTTAGTCTCTTGCCATGTTTCCATATGTCAACTATGACTTAAGGGCACTATCTACCACCACTTTATTGTATGCTCCTCTTTCATTGTATCTCCCTGAAACGCAATATTGCACCCATGTTCTAAAGGTTTTTTCCCATTTTTGCTTTCACATAGATAAGCATATAATCAGCTAGCATATTAATCTTCATTACATCTCAGGGTCTTTGGGACCAGTAAATTAGAAGAGATTAATCTGGAATATGTATTATGCTTTAGCATTTCCAATAGATATTATATCTTTCTGCCAACCTGAGACTCTGAGGTTACAATAGTTTTGGGGTTTTTTAAAATCAAAATTAATAATACACAGAACACCCAAAAGAATTTGGCCCCTTTGTGGTCACCTGTGGAAGATCCATGGCACACTACTAAAGATTGTGAATTTGGAAGGAGCAAGTCAAAGCTTGCCAAATGTTCTTTCCTCACTTATTTTGACAATTATGGCTCTGTTTAATTATTTACAAGGGCACTTTATGTTGTTCCAGTAAATGCTCTGGAGGAAATTTTGCATGAAATAATGAAGTCTTTAAAAGTGTGGCAACTTCTTCAAGTTATAAATGTTTGCTGAAAAGTCATGGCAAAGAGTAGAGTGGACAATGTTGTGTTTTGCTGCATTTTCCCAGCAGTATGCTTTAAGGCAGGGTGAGCTAGCTGGAGTTGTGTGTATACACGTGTCTAAACCCTCTTCAACACAGAGAAATGAACTGAAATGAGCAACAGTGGTCCCGTGCTTGGAGTGAAGCTGTGGCTCAGTGCTGGAACATCTGCTTTACATGCCAAAGGTAACAAATTCAGTGCCTGGCATCTTCAGTTAAAATAATCAAGTAGCAGGTCATGTGAAAGACCTCTCTGAGAGTCTCTCTACATGAGATGCCTCAGAGCATTTGTCAAATATAGGGAGACACAATGTTAGCTGGGAACTGTAGTTTAAAAAGACAGAGCCAATGGAGATTGCTCCTCAGAGAGGTTTGTTAATTTCGCCTCCAGAAAGCCTCTGTCAATTTCACATCTCCAGTCTAACACTGTGTGTGACCGCAATCAGAGGGCAGCAAGGAAAAGAAATGGGCTGGAGCTGCCTTCCAGAGCTGGGCTCAGACCTGGAGAGTTTATAATGGGCGGGTTTCCCTTCTGGCATTTCACAGCTCCTTCACACAGCTCCAGTGTATAACAAAGCCTTTGCCCTGCCGCCAGCTCTGTCTTTTAAAACTACCTTTCCTGACTAACCTTGTATCTCCTGACATGTGTTCTTCGTGTGTTAGATGTCCCATGTAGAGAGACTCTGAGACCCTAAAGAACCACAAGCTCTGTTCACATGTTATAGTGAATGCACTTGCTTCCTGCATGTACATGTGTAAGAAAAAGCCAACACAAATTCATGTTGCAAATTAAACCAAGGACCACTACCTGGATAAATACCGGATTTAAGTTACCTGTACATACTTTGGAAGTAATGCACACATAAAGAAAAAACATGTCTATATTACACAGGGATTGTATGTGCATTCATTGTACCTTGCAAAGAGGATGGTCAGTCAGCACAGACAGTACTGATGTTGAGAGATCAATGCTCTGATTCAGGGCCAAGCTACAAGTGACAAATGACACTTGAACGGTAAGTGAACAGACTTAGGGCCAAGCTACAAGTGACGAATGGCACTTGAACGGCAAGTGGATTGAGTGGAGCGCAAGTGAACAGGGAGAAATACACTTGCCGTTCAAGTGTCATTCGTCACTTGTAGCTTCGCCCTCACGTGTGTTCCTCCCTGTTTACTTGTGCTCCACTTGCGCTCCACTTGATCATGTGAATGCACGTGAGACTGTTCACCTGCCGTTCAAGTGTCATTCATCACTTCTAGCTTGGCTCTCAGTATAAAGACAGCTTCGTGTGTTTGTTGACAGGTAGTATGAAGATTCTGGCCTAGTACTGGGAGACTGGCCCAGGATTGACAGCTCTTGATATCATAAAATGATACAGTAAAAGGTATTATGTGGATTGTATTATTTTTTAAAAATTTTCCTTTGGCTGCTAAGAAGCTCTTGATAACAGAAATTCTGATACAAAACTATCACATCCAGTCTCTAACCATGTTTATACACATACACATCACACAAGGCTCAAATGACCCAGACTGACTCCAATGAGCCATATCCCACACTGACGTGCACACAAAGCTGACTCCTCCCCCTTCCCTTGATTTGACTGCTTCTGCTAAGAGCAAACTAATATTGCTATGGGGTATTTTTTTTCTGAAATGCACTTGTTTTAGAAATAGCCATTGATTCCCCTTAATCTCTTTTTCAAAATAAGACTTTCTATGATTTCTCTTTGTATTTTTCTGTTACTCCTCTAGTGTTGCCAACCTCCAAGTGGTGGCTAAAGATCTCTGTGAATTACAGCTGATCTCCAGGCCATAGAGATCAATTTCCCTGGAAAAAATGGCTGGTTTGGAGAGTGGGCTCCATGGCATTATGCCCTTCTGAGGTTTCTTCCTTCTCCAATCCCCTCCCTTTCCAGGCCCCACTTCTCAAATCTCCAGGAATTTCCCAACCTGCTGCTGTCACCTTTTTGTAACTTCAATCCTTGAAGCTTTTATTTTTTTTAAAAAAATGTTATATACCAGAGGGTGCTCTAGCAGGAGCGTGGGAAGATTTAGGGCGAAGCTACAAGTGACGAATGACACTTGAACAGCAAGTGTATTTCTCCCTGTTCACTTGCACTCCACTCAATCCACTTGCTGTTCAAGTGTCATTCGTCACTTGTAGCTTGGCTCTTAGAAAGACATTGCCTGCCTCTGAGCATCAAAAAAGTGAAATATTGAAATTTTGTAGAACCATTTCTGCTAGTTGCTCTTCTTCCTAGATTGAGAAGCAGTTAGACACTGTGAGGCAGAATTGTGGCTGCCAGTTTATGAGTTTGCCTCAAGGTGAGCTAGACAGCAGACCTGGCTATAGTATTTGGAAAGATCAACCAGTCCAAAATGTAGCCACCACCTCCATGTGACACCCTTTCCCCCCGTCAGTACAGTTGTGTAGGACAGAGCTTTCTTTGTGGTGGCCGACAGATGCATCTTCCACCAGCCTCCCACTGGTACACCTCAGCACATGTTGTTCCATCACCGGCCCTGCCTGGAGACCCTTGCTTCCAGATCCATCAGGGTGAGCAGTCCTGAAGGCCCACTCACCCTGTTGGGATCCGGCCCAATGCCTCAAAACCACCAAGCCCATAAAGTTGTGACAGTGCCCCCCATCAGTCCATAATCAGCGGAGGGTTTGAGGGGAACTTGCTGCTCCTGCGGATGCTCAGCTGAAATGGCGCTGACCACGCGGCTGACCCGGAGTGGGATGGACGCTTCTCCCCTTCAAGGCTGGCCCCGCCTCCACTGCATCCTGTACCCGGTGCCAACCCAGCCTGCCAGTGAGTCATCAAGCTTCCCTTTATTGATGGTTTTGTAGACTGGTGATTGGTCTAAGGACACCCAGCAAGCTTCCAAGGCAGCAAGGGAATTCACACATTCATTTCCCAGATTCTACTCTGACACTGCAATCATTACTGCATGTTGGTATACTACAATGTATGGCTTTTGTGAGTATAATATAGGTGTAATGTACAGTTGTGATTCATTGATGCACTACGTTGAATAGTGAGTATTTTCATGGGGAATAATAAACTGGGCCAAGGATTTACAAAATTACATGAAAGTTAAGAATCATGGGTTGGATTCATATAAAGGAGAAGCAAAATCAAAATATGGATTTGGAAATCAAAACAGCATGGATGAGAAATTCCTTTGGGATGACAGGAAGCTAGTTGTAGTCCTTTTTGCTTCCCTTAACATGTGCTTCCCTTTAATTTACTTCATCTTGCCAGTATAATTTTGCAGAAAATGAACTTCCTGAATCTCATCAGTATATCCAAAACTGCAAGTAAAGAAAATAAATTGGGGAAGATATTGTTTTGTTAAAAAAAAAATCTTGGTTGTCTGATTGGCACTTGTTGGTGTTTGAACATAAGGTGGGAAAGAGAACTCCTACAGATCTCTCGTCTGTTTCACGTTCTCTAACACTTTAGGTGAGAAGGCATTATTGTTCCAAAACTGGCAAAGGAGAATTCACTGCACATGCAAATCTGGAGCAATCCATTTCAAGCAACACATCAGAATCCTTCCAATTTATGTGCCAATAGAGACAGTAAACTGACAGGAAACAGAGATGAAAGTTCTTTAAACATTTCAGCTTTGGGGAGATGCAAACATTTCAGTCTGCAGAATTTTTGTCAAGCTGCAGCTGGAGAGAATCCTAAATGACTCCCATGAAGACTTTAAAAACTCCCATTTCGCTTACCAAGTAAATGTTCTACTGAGAACATCACGTGGCTGCTATCCCACTGGCATCACCAACAGCCAATCTCCATGAATCCATCTAAGCTCCGACATGGTACAAAATTCCCATTGAAGTTTTGAAATTCTAGGGACACCATCATTTTATTTGCATAAATAACATGAGGGTTCACCCTTTTGTCAAATAACATGATAGCTATTCAGATAATATGTACAACAACCCTGTAAGATAGATCAATGCAACCTCCCTGTAAACACCTGCTTCTGTTATCGTAAGTCCTTCCCCCCCTTGTTCCCGTGCTGTTTTATGTATTTTCATCCATAGGGCTGGGTGTTACATGCTTGGTCTGTGACATACCAGGAAGTCGGACTTCATACATGTTTGTAGCCACATAAGAAAGAGAATAGAGGCAGCGGCACCATGCCAATATGGGTAAAACCAGTCAAGATATATGTGTGCATTGGTAAAAGAGAGGAAAGAAAAGATGCAATTGGGTTAGCAAATCTTGGAATATATATATATTGAAAAATGCTGATGCAATTGTGTTTTCTCTTTTCTCTCTCTATGATATTTCATTATTATTAAAATTGTTTTATAATTGCATAGGGACATTCAGCATTTGCTTTGAACTGTAACTGAACCATTTTCTTGTTTCTCTGAGGTGAAATTTGAACTGGGGCCTTCCTGGCAAATGTATACTCTTAGCTACTATGCTGCATCTGCACTCTGTATTAGTACCACAGAGATCAGGGGATAGGAGTTATTATAGTACTCACAATTTGTAGAGATGCATTTTTATTTTTTCCTCCAGGGTGCACTGCACTGGCCATTGATCACATTTTCATTTCCGTTCTGTCCTACATATATGCCTTAACTCTGCATTTAATGGTGACTTTCCTCCCTATTGAATTCCTCAGGGATTCAAAGCCAGGCTACACTTTAAACATATATATGGTAGAGCCCTCTCAAGACATGGTACAGCCCTCCCAAGACTGTGTTACTATAGTCTGTAAGGAGGGGCACCTAATACTAAAATACCCATGTTGTAAACTCTTGATTATAGAATGCCACTACATTGAGGAGAAAGGTGCTTCCTAAGTTAAGGTTACTTCCAAAATTCCTATCCTTGTAAAAAGAGGGCTTATTACAGAGATAGGAGGGATGGACCGTATAGAACTGGTTTCAAAGAGATGCATTAGTAAATGCATAGGGGGACTGTAGACTTTACTTTTACGTACTGTCTTTTGCTGTGTGATCCTACTTGGTAGTTTCTGTGTTGTTTAATATCAGTCTTAGAATTGCTTATGCTCTGCTTCAGCATTTCTTCATCTTTGTATTGGATTTCTGCTGGTTTTTAATTTGTGTAAATGTTATACATCCCAGTACATTGTTTATTGAAATGTCTATACAATTGATTGTACTGACTCATACTGTGTGGAGAAGCAATGTTAGCCGGGAAGCGTAGTTTAAATTTCACCTCACTCATGAGGGTAGTTTAAAAAGACAGAGCCGGCAGAGATTGCTCCTCAGAGGGTTTGTTAATTTAATCTTTGCCTCCCCAAAGGCTTCATCAATTTCACTTTCCCGAGAGCAATCTTCACTAGCTCTGTCTTTTTAAACTACCCTCCTGTAAAGAGGTGAAATTGACAGAGCCTTCCGCGCTTTTTAAACTACGCTTCCTGGCTAACATTGCGTCTCCCTACACTTGAGTGTCCCTGTGTAAGATGTCTCATGTAGAGAGATTCTCAGTGAGAAAGGCAGACTATAAACAAGGTAAATAAAATAAATAAAATAAAAAGATGGCTGCACCCCCACCCCGCAGATGATTAATGACTATGTTTTCAACTGAACATCTGTAAAGACCCTATGAAAAAATTCAGGTTGAGTTATTTCATGATCTGGATATATATACTGATTTGGATATATGCTGAACCATGCAAAAGATGGGTTATGTTAAAGAAATTCACCTACTTTCCTCTAGCATTGGAAACTAGAGGACTGCAAGGATTGGCATTTGTACGTCTTTACAATTTGCTTGTTTTCTCTCCTTTTATAGGATGAGAAGTAAAAAGTAAAATAAATATACAGATTTTTTCCCCTGACAAATCCTTGAGAGTACAGATTAGTTGGAGGCAGGTGGAATTTAGGGATGCTTCTGCAGAAAATTCATTCTGATCGGAGTTGACTGTGTGACAGTATAGAAGTTAGAACTGCTTACATATCTTTACTTGTTTTCCATGGGTCTGTCCCAGATTTTGTAAGGTTATGGATATTCCATGGATATTCCGTGAGTTCCAGGGTTATTGATATTTCATGGAAATATAGATTGCAACACATTTTGAGAATGTATATAAATAAATTTACTCAGAAGCAGAACATCAGTTTGGCATTGAAAAAGTCCCAGATTCAGCCCTCAGTATCTCCAATTAAAAGGATCAGGTGTTAGATATATGAAAAACCTCTAACAAAAAATCTCTAACAGACACCCCGGAGAGCCACTGACAGTCTAAACACACAAAACTAACTTTAATGGCCCAATGGCCTAACTCAATATAAGGCAGCTTCCCATGTACATACCTCAATGGGAATTGTGTGCACATCACACAAATGATGCTCTCAGGAATTCACAATGAATCATCACGATGACGCAGCACAGAACACTTGGCACAGCCTTGAGTCTCAGTGAATAAAGTAGACTATTAATAAAGTAAATAAAAGAAACGTGTGGTACAAGTATGGTGACATTCATCCAACCCCACTGGAATGATCGGCCTCTTTTTGAAGGGGGGGCTACATTTCAAATATTTTACATTCCATGATGTCTCAATTCCCGTGGTCTATATGTTGGCCTCCTGTCCTTCGTAACATAAAGTTTACATTTGGCATGCAAGTAATGGACTGAATCCAGACTAGAAGTTTCTGTAGGTGCAAGAATTTCTGCTCACAGAGCACAATTTCCCCATCTCCCACCTCCTGTGGCATCCTGAAATACTCCCTGAAATCGTGTTTCTTCTACTTCACAAACAAGACTGAGGGGGGGGGGGAGCATTTGGGCTGCTATAGGAAGGGGAGGGGGGAATCATGCTCCATGATTGGAATCCTTGTGCCTAAACATCTAGTCTGGATCCAAGCCAATTGCTTCTTCACCAGTGATACCAAATTACACAGTAGAGTAGCAATTGTGGGGTATGTATACCTACTAAATATATGTCCAATAAACAGATCTATAAACACATCTAACTTTGTGCCTCAGCACCCCTTAGCATCTTATGATGGATTCTAGGATGTAACATTGTTTGTGGGACTCACTATGCCAGAATGAAGGCATGAGTCTCTAAGTATTGTGTTCACACAATGTTTCTAAGGGCCTACCAATCCACTACATATTACCTGGGTTTGGTGGAAAGGTGTAATGTGAAGTTCCATAATTCCCTGGCATGTGTGGGTCCAGTTTTGATCAGGGCTGCAATATGTGGATAAAGATGCCTTAGAATATCTCCCTTCATCATTTTCTCAGCCCCAAACAGTCCCAGAAGGAGGTTATCTGGCTGTGGCAAAAACATATCGTATAGTTCATCAGTAGACATACAAGCTCTAGCCGCTTTTGCACCAGGGACATATTTCCCCACTAGCTCAGAAGTCCAGCCCAAAGGCATGGGATCGACTTGTCTGGGGCCTTTTTCACCTCTCATGTTTGATCAGTGTGGAGTAGAGATGGGCACGAACCACAAAAAAACTGAACCATGAGGTTTGTGGTTTGTGAGTTTTCACGAACCAGGAACCACGAATTGGCACGAACTGGGGCAGGTTTATGAACGGGTTCGTGGTTCATGGGGTTTAAATGCCCCTTTCCGTCTGCTTAGCAGCAGCAGGGAAAAGGGCATTTGACAGTTTAAAGGATCCTTTCCTGCCTTGCAAGTGGCAGGTCCCTTTAAACTATCAGCTGGCAGGCAGCAGGGGGGGGATCCCCCATCATCACCTGCCAGCTGAAAGTTTAAAGGGACCAGCCGCTTGCAAGCAGCAGGGCCCTTTAAACTGTCTAAACCCCTCCCCCACCACGGCAGCCATTTGAGGGGTGGGAAGGCCTTTCTGGCTTCCTCCGCTGACCTGCGGGCCCACACAGCAGCAGAAGAGGCCAAAACCGGCCTTTCTGCCCCTAATGGGAGGAGGGGGAGGACGCCGCAGGCCCACAGGGCAAGGTAAGTGTGGGGCTGGGGGCTGGGGTTTGGGCAGTTTAAAGAGCCCTGCCACTTGCAAGCAGCAGGAAAAGTTTATATGGCCATTTCCCTGGGGAAATGGCCATTTAAACTGCCCCTTTAATATGACCCAAATGAACCAGTAGACCAGTTCATGGATGTTCATGGAAATGAGCTTCTACAAACCACTGGTTCGTGAACCACGAACTGGCCTGGTTCGTGTGGGGTTTTTTGGTCGTAATGCAATTCATGCCCATCTGTAGTGTGGAGCCGTTCATTTTAGTCTGCACCATGTTAAAAATCATCGGGATTGATGAGTGCTGGTGCTTTCATCACTGATGCCATCATCAGTGACATCACAGCTCCACCCCTTTTCTTTTTCCTTTTCCTTTCTTTTCCTTTCTTCTTTCTGCACACATGATAACTCGATGCATCGCTGGGTCAATCTATTTCCTGGCTTTCTCCTTCTCAGCCCATCGATGCATCGATCCTACTCTGGATTTAAAAAAAATTAAAAACAAGTGGGAGAGGCAAGAAGGGAGGGTAGAGGAATAGAAATGAGGGGGAGGGAGTGGCTGGATAGGCAACAGTGGCCAATCACAGAGCAGTGATCTGGCAGAGGGTGGGAGGAGGGCAGAAGAGGGTGGAATGCTAGAAGATGGATGTGCATTGGGAAACAACCAACTGGAAAAAGGATTTTTTAAAAAACAAATTGGGGTACAAGTGCTCCCAGGAAAGCCACAGAAAATCCATATATTCGCTGGAGTGATGACTCATGGCAGCAAATTGAGTGCAGATGGTCATGAATGGGAACAGAACCAGTGAAACTGGCCCATGCAGAAGGGGTTTCCAACTGGACAAATAGTACCCCCATACCATTTCAGATCAGGAAAATGGCACAAGGGAAAGTATAAACCCGCTAGCAACACAGACCCAATCTGAACTGGGCCTGTGTACACCTGGGAAGCACAGAATTTCAGAAAACGGCTCTTCACTGAACCCGGGTTCATCCCCAGGAAAAACATAGCATGCATTTAGGCCTCTAAGTGGCTGATTTCCAAAAGAAGATGATTTTTTTTTGTCTCAAGCACCTTTTGCAACAGGGATGTCATGTGAAACTCTTGAGCTAAGGCAAAGGCAGAGAGGCTCAGAAAAAGTAGCTTCAGTAGAAATGTACACAACAGTACTGGCTTCTTCCTAATCCTAAGTAGATGGTAGGTTGGGACTTATTGCTATGGATGCAAAACCAGAGACCTCCGTTTAATGAATATTTTTTTGCCCTCAAACTGTCTCCCATATTATTAGTGGATGGTATGGGTTAAAATTGACTTCCAGGCATTTATGTGCCTCAGCACATAGCTGTCCAAAATCCAGATTTCACTTCTCTCTATATATCACTATTTACATCCAGGTATTTATGTCCATTAGTCCATATCTAAAGGACCAAAAGAAGGATGCTGGCCATGCAGCTTCATTGACTTAAAGTGACATCATCACATAGCCAAATAAAAATGAACTATATAGTTTCAAGACATCTCCATATTCATGACATGGCCCCTGGCTAGCTGAGATCACATCATGACCCCATTTTAAAAAATGGCAAGCATGCAGGTATAATGGCTACAAACAGACATGATACAATGCAAGATCGAATGAAAAGTAAAGATTCTTTTACGGCATCTTGACTACCTCTTGAAATGGCAACATAAATTAAGTATCATGGAAATTTGGTGTAGCATTAATCCTAATTTCTTTCTCTCTGCGGCATCCCTTTCCCCCTGCTCTTCTTCCTCCCTTCCCCGCAGCATAGCAATTTCTCTGCAAAATGACAATATCTATGCAGCACACTGTGAAAATCAAGGCCAAAAATTAGAGGACATATAGAGATGAAAAAATACAATTAAATATTAAAATTGCCATAAAAATTGGATAATGTCTGACAGTCAGCCAAAAGCAATGGTTGTCTAATACACTGCCCTACACTGCTTCTAAAGGAGACATTAAATACTTTTTTAAAAATCTCTTTTATGGAATTCTCACAGAGCAGGTGAAACAATTGATTAATCCTATCATTTAGAAAACCTGGAATTTCCATGTCAGATTTCAAAGGCCTTGAATGTGGCAGGCGTCAGAAAGACTTTAAGAGGCATTCCAGTGCTGGTGTTTGTTACAACGGCTTGAGATTGAAAGTGATCAGAAATGCCAAGGGAGAGAAAAGAAGCACACAAAAGATGCTTCCCTTGTTTTTGGTAGCTTATCATTTTGATTTCCTGAATTTGCATGGGGGGGGGGGGGAAGACCTAGACCCTGCACAGTGACGTTTTGAAAGCACGTTTGCATTGAAAAGAAGATTATGAAAAGGACACTAATATCAAACCTCAGTTTGCTCAACTCCAAAAGTCAAGGCTGAGCTGTGTCTATCTGAAAGAAACCTGATAGGTGCTTATACATTTTTAAATAATGTTTACTTCTACAACGCAGCAAATGCTTTGGAAATTACCTTCTTGCAAACACAGAAGTCTCTTTCCAACATTACAGAAGAGCAGTCTGCTTTCATGTATCGGTGCATTTTTGATCTGCTGTGATTTTTTAAAATATAAATACATATATTTCTCTTCCTGAAGAAGTCATAAAAGCACATTTTTACTATTACAGCTAAGAACGTTCACATCAAACAGGTGTTCTTTGTTGCTGTCTTTTACACCCACTATTATTTGAATTGGAGGAGGAAGTTGCACTAGTCATATTTACATACCTATAAAGGCGATTGGACTTCACTATCTCATTCACCAGCATTAGGGTAGTTAGGGTTTTAGTACAGCCATCTCATGTATAACTATTAATGATGGGCAAGGCCCTCTTCAGAATACGTTTAATTTTTCCTGAGCTTTCGCATAGAGCATTCAGGGAAATCACTGGGCTTTTTAATTATTTCCCCTGAAATCTCAGAATAAACAAATGACAGAAGGGTGCTCCTTCAAAAAAAGAGGAGAGGAGTAAGTGGCTTAACATTTATTTGGCTGGCAAGAGGTACAACATCAGCAAGGAGAGCTGGCTGCCAGGGCTAAGTAGGGCAAACTTCATCACAGGCCAAATCCCAAAGCATGTGAGCTTGATGTAGTGTTTGGTGTAGTGGTTAAGAGTAGCAGGACTCTAATCTGGAGAGCCAGGTTTGATTCCCCACTCCTCTGCTTGAAGCCAGCTGGGTGACTTTGTGTCAGTCACAGCTCTTCCAGAGCTCTCTCAGCCCCACCCACCTCACAGGGTAATTGTTGTGAGGATAATAATAACACACTTTGTAAACCACTTTGAGTGGGTGTTAACTTGTCCTGAAGGGCAATATATAAATTGAATGTCGTTGTTATAATAAAGGGATTTTTTAGTCTTTTTTAGTCTAAGCCTATGAAGCTGAATACTGGGCTGGGATGCCTTTAGTGGCATGGTTGAGATTTAGCTTCAACCTTCTTGTCCCATCCTTCAATAACATATAAGTAGTATGGTTACCCAGCCAAGTCCAAGTAGGGGAAAGATCAGGCGTTTGTGCTTCCCTTAAACAGAAACTGGCACACAAGGCTTGTGGAGATTCAAAATGAAACAAAAGATTTATTTACAAGAAGGTAGAATAAGTAGTCAGGTAGGCAGGTGTTTGAAATTGAAATAATGGAGTGGTGTTTGTATAGAATACTTCACTGGTGTAAGGCACAAAAAACTTGATATGATTCTTAAATTGCTGGCTTGTGTTAGAGATGTTGGTGTTATCAGACTTAAAGATGTTAAAGTGAGTTCTTTCAGAGGTTGGCACTGCTTCACAAATGCTCCACTTTTAACACACAGACACAGCATGACTTTCCCTCCTCTCCAGACCTTAGGGTACTACACTGAGTCAAACCCTTTCAAGATAGTGGGCAGGCATTATAGTTATGAGTAGACATGGGCACGAACCAAAAAAAAAATGAACTGGGAGGTTCAAGGTTCATACAGTTTCATGAACCACACACTTTCACAAACTTGCCCCGGTTCCCGAAATGGTTCATGGGAGTCATGAAAACGTCACTTCTGGGGCTGCAGAAGGTCTGCAGAATAGGGGTGTGAGCGTCTGTTTTCCCCCTTTTAAACACCAGCCGCTTTTCAGCTGATGGGAGGGGAATCCCCATCAACTGAAAAAAGCTGCCAGCTGTTCTGCTTCCCATGTTTGCAGAAGTTTGCTTATTCCCTGCTGGCTTTAAAAGCCAGGAAAGGGCTAAATGGCTGGTTTTCCCTTTCTCCTTTCAGGTATGCACACACACTCTTTTCTTTTCAAAGGCAAGAAAGTAGCAATGTTGTAACATTGTAGCATTGCAACATTGTAACATTACTGCACTTTGCTCCTGGTTTTAAAAACCAGGAAAGGATTAAATAGCTGCTTTTCCCTCCCTCCAAGGCATGTTTCAGACTTTGCAAAGAAGAAAAAAAGTGGCTTCCCCACTTTTCCTCCCCACTTGCTTCCAAAAGGCTGTGCAAAAAGCTTATTTTTTCTCTCTCAAAAAACAAGCCAGGAGGAAAGTGCAGAAATGTTGCAATGTTGCAATGCTACAATGTTACAATGTTGCTATACTTTCTTACCTTTGGGAAAAAAGAGTGTGTGTGCATACCCCAAAGGAGGAAGGACTCCAACTCCCTTCACCCGTCAGTTTACTCCAACTGTCAATTCCTCAACATTCTATCCCCAGCTGCCATTTCAGGCAAGCCCCAAAGTGAGGGGACCATGTCAATCATCCTCTTTACTGTCTGGCAAGCTGAGTCCATCACAACATGTCTCCCTCAAAGCTAGGAACATGAATTCTCTGATGTAGGGAGACCCTTTTAGTTGTAAATGGCCAATTACTTTGTGCCAGAATTGTAGCTGACCAGAAATCCCATTCTTTCAAGATGAGGCCATTTAACACCTTGTTAGCTGTCCTTGAAAAATCTCAACTATCATCTTTGATGTAGGCAATGAAGAGTTTCTTCTGTCACCTCTGGTGCCCCAGAAGCGGGACCCCTCATTGATATGTGTTTTTTCCATTTTAATATATAATATTTTTGGTTGTTTTTAATGTTATAAGCAACTTTGGGCCTCATTCAAGGGAGAGGTGGAATAAAAGACTAAAAAATAGAACCCCAAAAGTTCTGGCTGAAAAAAGTTCACAAGATTGTGAGGGAACATTTGCATAAACCTACCCCTCTGACTGACTGGTCAAAAGATGTGTTTTCAAGTGTGTTCTTCCTATCTTCATAACACCACTGTCTACAAACAAACTTACAATGAGGGTTCTCAGGTGCCCACTGGTGGTGCACAAACTCCCGGAGGTTTGCCCCATTGCCCTCCCATTGAGGGAGGTTGTAAGCCATGCATAGACTGCTCATCACCAACAGACAACCCAGGCAAATGTGTGGCAGGCACACTCTCAGCGGGGCATGACGATCATTTCCTGAAGTGATTGTGCTTCATGCAGGAGTGCTCCCACACTTCACAGCTTGGCAACCCTACTTACAACTTGAGTTGTATAACTTATCAACAGAGCTCTGTCAGTCTTTCTGTCACTCTGGCCAGGCCTAATTGAGGAATAACAGAAGGTGTGTAATTTTTTAAAAAATAACCTTTGCTTTTGGACCTTTAATCCAGCTCCTCCTTACATTACCTTATACTCAGACCTCAGAAGGGCTCTGGTCAGAACCTACACTCTGTATTTCCACTCATACAAAGATTCAGGTGTTCTCTACGTTACCCAGGCTTTTACCTCGAGAACACCTTCCCCTTTTTTCTGTTTGAGTGTTCTGTATATTGCTGCCTCCCTGACTCCCTCAAAAGATTTTCACTGCCACTAAAGGTTTTCACCTTAGACTGCCTCAGTTTAACTCATAATATAGAAAGGTTTGTCAGGTAAAAAAAGGATTTTTTTCTTAAACAATTTCTAGGTGGACCAAATGTGCTGTTCAACATATATCTGGAGTGCAAAAGTACACAAAAGGAGAAAAATAAATAGCCAATGTATGAATGATCCTAGATGTTGTTAACAGGTGGAGGAAGTGTGAAGTTATGTGGCTGAGATGCAGAAATAGAACATAGCCAACCAGCATGCAAGGTGCTAGGATAACCCCTCTTGTTTTCATCATATAAGGATGGTAAAGGTTCCCTATATAGCATCAGGAGGATGAATATCAAATATTGCTAATAAACTTTGAATGGGCTTTTTATGACCAACAGTTTTCAGAAACTGATTCTTAGAAAATCTTGAGACTCCAGTTTTCCAATGGCCTCTAGGACCTCTGTGTGTGGGGGAGGGGGGGGAGGAGGGGGGGAGGAAATTAGATTTAAGGATGCTGTTTTTGGACTCAGTCCAGAATATTGGTGGTGCAAGGCAAGGCCATACAAACAGGTGATTCCTATGCACAAGTGGAAGCACAGTTCCATTGACACAGTGGCTGGACAGAGAAAAAAAATCACCTCTGTAGAAAAGATGAGAAAGTTGCTGGAGCTTGAAGAATTCTATAATGCTCTCCCAGAGGAGCTGAGAAAGATGGCCACACTCAGTCCTATGGTCCAATAAACAGCCCCAGAGGCTGAAAACCATTATTCTATATCACTGAGGCCAGCACAAACTGTGACTCAGCACGCCAAACACAACCTACCAGCCAGAAGTGTCACACACTTATGCAGTTCACAGCAGGAAGCAAACACCAAGAAGTTTATTAAGGCACAGTACATGGTTGGCGAACTGCAAATGTGGATTCCAAACTGTGCATTCTTGGTGTAATAAGGCACATGGCAAGTACATAGCTCAGGGAGCTTCTGTCCCATTATGAACCCTATCCCTGTTTTAGCCCTTGCTTTCAGAGGAGGCCCCGTTTATGATGTCATTGACTCTAGCTGTAAAATATGTCAGAGAAGGAACACTGGCCATGTCTGCAAAAGCCCCGGCATCGTGCAACTCCTTTTCCAGAACTATGCTCGATAAACAAGCAGCAAGCCATGCAAAAACTCCCTCTTAAATCATGCAAAGCAACCTCAGGAACTAAACAATAAACAAAGAAAACAGGTCATTCTACCATCAATCTGCAGATGAAAGTGAACGGCAATGTGATCTTAACACATTCCCCTCCTCCCTGCAGCCCCCAACGCATGTGGCTTTTTTTGCCTGTCAAGGTCCCCTTTCTCTCCAGCAATGTCTTGTCAAGGGCTAAAGGTAGGCTTCCAAGGTCCCTAACCCATCCAGGTGGGAGGTGGCGGACCCAGGACTAAACGTCTGAGGTCTCCTTGTGCATGCATGTTGTGTGTGCCCGCTCCCAGAGAGATGTAACAACAACAACAACATCCAATTTATATACTTCCCTTCAGGACAACTTAATGCCCACTCACAGCAGTTTACAAAGTATGTCATTATGATCCCCACAACAATAATCACCGTGTGAAGTGGGGGGGGGGACTGAGAGAGCTCCTAGAAGCTGTGACTGACCCAAGGTCACCCAGCTGGCTTCAAGTGGAGGAGTGGGGAACCAAACCTGGCTCTCCAGATTAGAGTCCCAGGCTCTTAACTGCTATGCCAAACTGGCTCTCCAATAGACATGGGCACAAACCAGAAAAAAACCGAACCATGGGGTTCGTGGTTCGTGGGGTTTCCACGAACCATGAACTGGCACGGAATCGGCCCAGTTACGAACCAGTTTGTGGTTCGTGGGATTTAAATGCCCCTTTCTGGCAGGGAAAGGGGCATCTAATCATTTAAAGGGCCCTTTTCTGCCACTTGCAAGGGGCAGGACCCTTTAAACGATCAGCTGGCAGGCGGGGGAATCCCCCCCTGCTGCCTGCCAGCTGATAGTTTAAAGGGACCTGCCACTTACAAGGCAGGGCCCTTTAAATGGCCCAAACCAGAGCCCCCCCAGCCCCCAGCCCCCAGTTACCTTCCCTCTGATGCTGGGTAGTGGAGGCCTCCTTCAATGCCCTGCTGGCCCACGCATCAGAGAACTGGTTCGTGGGTTTTTTTAGTTCATATTTAGGTTCGTGCCTATCTCTGCTCTCCAGTAACAATAACATTCGGTTTATATACTTCCCTTCAGGACAGTATATACATTTACAAAGTTTGCTATTATTATCCTCACCACACCAAACACCCTGTGAGGTGGGTGGGGCTGAGGGGGCTCTGAAAGAGCTGTGACTGACCCAAGGTCACCCAGCTGGCTTCAAGTGAAGGAGTGGGGAATCAAACCTGGTTCTCCAGATTAGAGTCTCACCACTCATAACCACCACACCAAAATTAACTGGTGGACTATAAGCTAAAGGATGCCAAATGGGACATGGGAAACTGCTGCTATTACCAGTAGTATCAGGAATCGGTGACAAGCATAGAACTGGGGCTGCTGCTATGTCTGTACCATACAGATACATAGATCTTACTTGTCTGGGCCAGACACTGCTATCCAAGCAGCAGCTCTGTGCCTGGCTGTTGCTGAAGCAGTATCTCCAGGGCTACTCCTTCTGATGCCCTCTAATATAGGCACCAGATTCTGCCATCCCCCCCCCCCATTTCAGTAGTATTCAGTAAAAGGAGCTGAATGTCTTCCAGAAAATGGTTTCAGGAGCCCCTGCTGTAGCTAGATGTAATGTAAAATTGAACATTATATTAAAAAATCTTTTTTTTAATGGCTAAGGTTGTTTTCTAGTGTACCTGCTTTGGAAACAGAGTCTCACAGAGTAAATAACTTCAATCCTACTGCAGGTGGAGAAGAAACTTCAACAATATGTAACAGAGAAGGCGACCTCATCCAGTGATCCTCAGTGTAAAAATAGCAGTGTGTCACATGTATCCATACTATCCCTGTTTTCAGCCATAAAATATTGGAAGGAATAAGCTTGTTTTTCTACAGAAATGCTGACAGGAACTAATGTTGCATTCAGCAACAATAAATTAAAACAGTAAAAAAAAATGATTATATATCTCACCCCTCCCCCAATTTCTACAATTTCGATTCATGTTAACATGAACATTTGCATTTTCGGAAGGGGGTTCGGGGAAGGAATTTCAAACTCTCAGGAGGAAACTGAAGACGAGTACCCACTAGCATGCAGATAATCAGAGAAAAATGTGTCAACGTTTGCGAACGCTCACAGATTGGAGCGCAGAGATCTTCACAGGTGAGAAGCAGTTTGAATCTAATTAAGGTTCCGCTCTTAAAAAATGCAGGTGCTTTAACTTCCTGATTAATCTGATTTGTCTTCGGTGGGACTAGAAACGCCTCATGGATCATCCAGGCTGAGTTTCGTTCAGAGAAGAAAGCCTTGGAGTCTTATGATACTTTTGTAAAAAACAACAACAAAAAAAGTGTATTTACCCTGCTGTAGCTTAAGAAAGAACAGATGGGGAGGAACAGTTTGCACAAGATTGATAGCCCCAAGGTAGAATCACTGTTGGCTCACAGAGTCCAGAAGGCCCAGTCAGATTGGGCCTTCTTCCTGCTATTGCATAGGTCATTCATTGCTGATGCCTGCATTTGGGGAATGACAGTGAACCTCCGAAGCATAATATTATTTAAAGAGTGTGCTCCTATTTCAGAACATGCAAGAGACAGCCCATGATTTAAGAAGGGTAGAGTAAAAGAATGATTTTATATACTGGCAGGGGAAAGCCGTGTTATTACCGAATTTGGCATGGATGCAGGTGAGAGAAAAGATGGGAAATGATAGGAAAAGGACAGTCTTGGAATTGATGTTTTCCTGCTCTCAGCTGGAGGTGGCTCTGTGGCAGTCACAATCAATGATATTAACCTGTGAAACATCACCACGTCAGCTAGGTGGCAACAGGTATGGTTTGGAGTTTTCCTGGAATTACAACTGATCTCCAGACCAAACAGCTCAGTTCCCCTGGAGGAAATAGTAGCTTTGGAGGGCAGACAAACTCTATGGCTCCACATCCTGAACTGCCCTTCTCTCCTAACTCCACCTTCCCCAGATACCATTCCGGAAACTCCAGGAATTTCCTAAGCCAGAATTGGTGATCCTATATGACTCCTGACATTTTGTGAGAAAGATCTCACGAGGGTCCAGGAGAATGTAGGGAGCATGGCTTGGTATGCCACTTCAAAACAGGCTGAGAAGAAGCTGAAGAAGACAAAGCAGGGCATCTGTTCAAGCAGGGCAGGGTGGATATTGTCAGAAGGAAGAAGAAAAGGATATTGTCTGAGGCCAGGGGACATGGTCGAAGTGAAGACTGTCCTTAAACTGGATTCACAAGCAAAGCAAGTGGGAACAGGAACCCTAGACCTCCACAGGGAGAACTCTAAAGGTTTCCTGATGGGTCTTCTTATGTTTGCTTGTATTTTTACCAGCAGTTTGTTCACACCAAAGTTCAGATTACCACAGAATCATAGAGTTGGAAGGGTTTTACAGACCATCTAGTCCAACCCTCTGCCCAATGTAGGAACAGCCTAAAGCATAACTTTCCTTTCCATTTCTTTAAACCTCTGCTGTGTGCTAGTCCCGGACACTTGATCACCCTCCTGCCAGAATTCAGGGCAAAGTTTGCATTTCTCCCCTCCTAAATATGTGCAATTATATGCATACACAGACACACTGCCAGTAAATCTGGGGCAGTGTACTGCTAAAACAAGAGGAGACAGGTGGACAGCAAAGTACCAGGTTTGGCTTCCACTTTTCGAAAGAGAATTTCAGGGTTTGTCAGAAAAAGGGTCCCTCAGGTGCAGTGGCATAAATGCAGAAGTGAAAAGAGAAAAGGGAAAGAAAACACCAGTAAGGGGCTAAACACCATGAGGAGGAGAAGCAGCAGCAGCAGTTTTCACCCTCCTTATTGGAAAACAAGATTCCTGCACTTTCCTGATAATACACGAGCTATATGAGATGTTCAAGAGGGAGGCTCACTGCAGACTAATTTCTTGACAAGAGAGATTATGCACTGGGCTTCTGAGAAGACAAACATCATCTTAGATTATAGCTGCATTTATGTAACCAAACCTCAACTATCCCTGCTGAAAAGCTCCCTTAAGAGAAGATGATTTGCATCAGAAAAGGAATGGGAGAGATGGGATTAATCTTTCCCTTGCCCATTGCTTTCCCCTCAATGTCCCATGACAGCTCCTTCCAATTTGGAAAGTTCCCTGAACTCATTACTATCAGCATTCCCAGGACCCTGTGCAGGCTCTGTAAACCTGGCAAAATCTGTGCTTTCATTTGGGCACTTTCAGAATGCTCCCCCCATTCCAGGATAGTTACATGCTCGTGAACTGCTCTGCACTATTCCCGAGGAACACTTTGACCCTGCTTTTCAAAAGAAAGAAACACAAACTTTGTTCATTTTTGTAAACAGTGAGGATTGACAAGTGACACCCCCAGGCACAGCAAACAGGCTGGCAATCTCTTGTGCCTTGAACAAGTTTGGTGGGTGTAGTTAACAGCAGGGAGGCCATGGTAGGGTTCACTGGACAGGAGCTGAGAGCAGAAGGAAAGCGAGCCTGAGTGATTGGGGCTGCCCCATTGTGTGCCTGTTCTGGAAGGGAGCCTTGCGGCTCTGTGTTAAAAACTAGAAATCAATTAAAAATGAAGTTGACAGATTTAAAACCCAGGAAACCTATCACTTGTAGTTCCCCTCAAATATGCTTTCCCCCTGAAAAGAAGACTAAATCATTAGGGACAAGGGTCAGGCCTAGTGATCAGGCGTAAGGATTTTGTATGTGGAAGGAAGGTTTTGCATAAAGGAACATTGCATCATGTGGTCCTCTACCTGCAGTTGAAATCAGAGTCCAGAAACAAATTCAGGAGTTAGATGAGAAGAGCCAGCCGTAGTTTACAGTGAATGCCTCAACCCCGGGAGAACAAAGAAACAGCAACAGAGACTTCCCCATAGCCTAGCTCATTTTTAAAAGCTTCTGTCTCTTTTCTGCTGCTTTCGTCTTGCTGTTAATTGCCTTGTTCTACTTTGCCCTAACTGTATACCCCCTGGGAGGCAAGAGACCGCTTAGCTATTTGTACACACACAAAAAGGGGCTTTGAAAAATCACCACTACTATTGTGGTCTGGTTTTCAGACATCTGATGAATGAGACTAACTTGTTAATAAACTGGCCTATTAAAATGCCCAGCTCTACAGCTATTGATGTTTTACTGTTTAAAAGTCTGAGATGGGATAGCCTTGAATACTGGTTGTATTTTCTCCAGGGGAGGGGGAGAACCAGCATAGACATGCATGCAATACTTCTTCTTTCCTTATATTATTTTTATTTATAATATTTGCATGCCACTTTTCAACCATAATGGCTCTCAAATAAGTTCACAGAGCTAATAGAAGAGCAATGCTAAGAATTGTACCTGCAATTAATTAAAAAATAACTTCAATCAATATTTTTAAAAGGTAAATAACTGTTGAAACAACAGCGCTATATCAAGTAAAATCAGTTATCAAGTAAAATTAAGCAGAGAAAGAACAATGAAGCCTGCTTCCCTGCTAACTTCCCTACCAACCTGATTTTACCTTAAGGGTGAGAAAACTGTAAAGTTCAAGGGATACCATCCCAAAGGCCCTGCTTCTCCTCAAACATTTATTTATTTATTATATTAAGATTTTTAGTCCACCTTCCCTGCCAGGTGGGCTCAGGGTGGAGTACATTCCAGTCTATATAAAATACAATTTAAAACAGATAAAACATTACGGTAAAATTAAAACAAGTGTAAAAAATAAAACTTCTCCTCAACATGGCGATGGTAAAATACTGCATTTCAGGCATGGCCCATACGTATATAGGGAGGTGGACAGATCTTTTCAGTATGGCCGGTGGGGGCCCAGCCTAGCCTCTACCATATGCCTGGCAAAACATCTCTGTCTTACAGGCCTGGCGGAAAGATAATAAATCCCGCTGGGGCCTGGTTTCATCAGACTCAGAGTTCCACCAGGCCGGTTCCAGGACTGAAAAGGCCGGGTACATATAGGGAGAGGCAGTCCCTCAGGCCAGGTACATATAGGGTATATACCAGGCTGGGTACATATAAGGAGAGGCGGTCCCACAGATATGCTGGGCCCAGTCAGCATAGGACTTTATAGGTCAACACCAAAACCTTGAACCGGACCCAGTACTCAACTGGTAACAATGCAGCTGGCGTAATATAGGTGTTATATGTTCCTCAGTTGGGACTCTTGCAATTATTTGTGCAGCTGCATTTTGAACCAGCTGTAGCCTCCGGATCAGGCCCAGGGGAAGCCCTGCAAAGAGCCTTAATTGCCATAATGATATTTAATAGTGGGATTTCATGAACATGCAACACAGAGCAAGGTTTTAATATCTCTGAAGGTCATATGGAACCTTGGCTACAAAGAGGTAACCTGGGGCCCAGTGTCAATAGCCCTCATTCTACAATCCCCCAATGCTGTCACTAGATAAGATAGCAGAATTAATACATGGAATATTGACATAATACATGTATTAGATCCTTGAGTATATAGTGTTTAATGATGATTAATCCATTAATAACCTTGAATGCCAGTTCATTGGGTAAGCAAATAGGGATCTTATTTGACTCAGTAAGCAACTTTCCCAAAGGTCAAAGCTGCAACCTTGTTTGTTCACAAACCTTAGGCAATTATGAACCTGTATGTTGTAGACTGTTGATCTTATGGGATCCAAGTAGGGTCATGAGGTTTCTTTCTATAGCTATAGCGGGAGACCTCCTGACAAATCCATTCATTACTTGCCGGCAGCTGAAAGGCCGGTGGAAGGAAATGGGGGTGAAATGGAGGGCACATGGTGTCATCATACCTGCATGCTGATGTCAGTTCCAGTGAAAGCCAGAAATGATGTCATTATGTGAGGGGAAGGATGTTCTGGGTCTTGGGAAAAAAACCTCATGGCAGAACCTATCAAAAAGTTTTTAGAAATTCGTATCTGAACTACACTTCCCAGGAATAAAAGCATGAACATAAAGTAACTGAAATCTAATTTAGATCACATGGTTAATAAAATGTGGTCAGTTTGGGGAATAAGATGAGCAAGTAGGCAAGAATGGGGCAGCCAAGAGACAGGCTACAATATTTGGTTAATATTTTTTTATCTTTTGTCAGGAGAGTTGGTTGAATGTTGAATGAGGGAAGGGAACAGAGACACCTGTGGAAAAGCAGTGTGAGAATGGGCATGTTCAAAATATTTGGAACAATGCTGAACTTTCAGTAAAAGACAGAGAGTCAGTCTTTCTTTCTTTCTTTCTTTCTTTCTTTCTTTCTTTCTTTCTTTCTTTCTTTCTTTCTTTCTTTCTTTCTTTCTTTCTTCCTTTCTTCCTTCCTTCCTTCCTTCCTTCCTTCCTTCCCTATCTATCTATCTATCTATCTATCTATCTATCTATCTATCTATCTATCTATCTATCTATCTATCTATCTATCTATCTATCTATCTATCTATCTATCTATCTGGTACTGCTAATACAGCTATCGCCTTAAGCAGAGATTAAAATGGGGAAAACTTTACTCACTATTATTTCTCTGATATTTAATTATTGCCCCTATATATTTTTGCCAGGGGAAGGGTAACAAAATCATTTGTATCTGATAATAACTATGTCACCTGGGCTCTCATATTAGGTAGTTCCATATTTTTATGTAGAGGGGTAATTTAGCTAGCCCTCAACTCATTAAATATTAGACACTTTATAATAATGGGACACTTTATAATCATGTGTTCAATGGTTTCAACTTTATCATATGGGTATCTGCATGTTCTGTTAGTATATGGTACTTTCTTGTATCTACGCTCCTCTTAAATCTACCCTGTATTGGAGAGTTTTGAAGGTGCTGCTGAGAATTTATGAGCAAATTCCAATTTGAATAGAGGACCGTTTGCCTCCCCCCCACCCCCACTCAATCTGGGGTCAGATAGAATTCCGGTTGATGGTCATCTACAAAGGGTTGACATCAGCCTCCAAATCCTTGGCTGACTTCACCCAATGATTTCATGTAGATGTTAAATAGCCTGGAAAACCTTGATCCCACGCAGAGTTTCCAGACTGGGTGTGTAGTCATTCTTTGGCAGGCAAGTCAATGTAGAAATAACTCCTCGGAAGTAGAAAGTCTGAAAGAACGAGGGTGTTGCAATTGCAGTGGATTTCCATAAAGATGAAGACCATCAGTCCAAACTTACCAAGCTTTCCTGAGCACAGGCGAAGAGGGTTGATCAGCCTCTTCCGATGCAAGGTCAGCGTAACGTTCAGGGAGGACATTTCGGTTGGCTCTGGAAGTAATGACTGACTCTATTATGCACCTAGCAGAGCGAAGCCATCAGAAATTATGTGTCTGAGGCAGCTGTGTGTTTTTTTGGTTTTACTAGTGACTTGAGGGAAATGAAAACCTGGAGGATAAAGCAGTTCCCAGTGTGTGATGATATACTTTATTTTGTAGGGAAATAATTGAATAGGAACCGTGCCACCCAAAGTTGTTAAGATTCTCTAAATCTGGCACAGCGAACAGCGTATCGATGTATAGAGGGTCATAGTTTCTGTGCTTGTCCTGCCTCTCGGCTGGCAGATGCATCCATCACAATGGTCTACAAAAACCTCAAAGGATTGCTTGAGGCCTGCAGCTCTTCAGACTTTTATACCATCTGTAAAATCGCTCCTTCTGCTTTGTTTACTGGGGGGCTGTTGATACATTTGCAGTGCTCATTATTAAACTTCACTTTGATACTGGAACAGGCACGATGGAAGTCCCGCTGTGCAAATATGTGCATGCCTAATACAAACAGGAATGGAAATAGCTTGTCAACTCTGTTTGTATTAATAAGAACTAAAACTACTATAAGTGTTTTATATTATGTGTAGGCTAAAAAAATAACTGGCTGTGCCTGCCTGCCTATATGAGCCCTCACCTTAGTATGGGATTTGTGAAGGTATCAAAAGATGTTTGCAAACATCCAAACTTATGGAAGGAAAACTGCAAGGGATGTCACACATCACTGGGATGCTCTAGCAATCCCCCCACTCAAACTTTGGTTTCTTTATCCAGCTTTCTCCTACTACTACACTGGACAGCAGTGGGGTATGAGGGGCAGGGGGGATTATCTCCTGCTATAGCGGGAGCCCTTGTCCCCTTACATGCAGTGCTTGTCTTCTCCCCCTTTCACTCTTTTCTGGGGCATATTGAGCTTTGCTTGTAGCTATGTATAACAGACTTAACAATCCCCTGGGACTTGTGAATGGCATGTGCTGGGATGCTTATGTGTGTTCCCTCTAACACAGATGTCCATTTGGGAAGCAGTGCAGGATACACAGAATGAAAGAGGGAGAGAGCCCAAAGGCATGATGGCAGAAGAACAAAGCTTTGCGTGAAGGAGAAATCTCAAGGATGGATTTTAGGAGCTTGAGAGGAAGGGAAATGGACGAGGTATAGGGTTACTGACCTCCAAATGGTGGCTGGAGGTCTCCCATAATTACAACTGATCTCCAGGCTACAGAGCTCAGTTCCTCAGGAGAAAATGACTGTTTTGGAAGGTGGGCTCTATGGCATTATACCCTACTGAGGTCCCTTGCCTCTCCAAACTCCACCCTCCCCAAGTTCCACCCCTCAAATCTCCTGGAATTTCCCAACCCAGGGTTGACAGCTCTAAGAGGCAGGAAGTTGCAAAAAGAAGGGCCAAGGATAATTGGAGAAAATCTTCACAGTATGCCCAGAGACAGATGCATTCAGCAGATAAGAACAGACAGCAACTTTGGAAGTTCTGAGAACATGGCCTGTGGATCCCAGAAGACAGTATTTCCAAAAGGGCAAAAGGGGACTGATTTTCACATATTGATCTCCATTTTCCATCAATATCTTTGCCACCAAGCTATGTATTTTTTCCCTGATCTCGATCATTGGTGCAAATACAATGAGTGCCCTGTATAGGAGCAGAACTGTAGAAAGGCAGGAGCCATAAGCAGAAGAGAAACCTGTAGAATCATTGGTTATGATAGTGAGACAAAATGAGAAGTGTCAGATGCTTATTTGGATCAGCTGGAGAGGTTTGATGTAACAGTTGTGGATCATAGGTTGTTTGCAGAGAAACAAGGTTTTAGTGGCTGTTGTTTGCTGATCTTCTGTGCTGTAATGGGATGTAAGACTGTAAACATCTCATGTACACAAAGGCATATCTTTTATTTTGACAAGCAAGCATATTCCATTGTTTGTTGCTGTATGTTTAGATTTCTAGAAAGCTACATCTGTAGGTCATCAATGGCAAGGAAACCTCCATATTCTGAATACCTATACTAGGAGACAACGTTAGGAGAAGACCTTGACTTCTTTGCCCAGATTGTTGGCCCTCTTGGGTCAACTGGATTCTGGACTTCATGGACCACCATTACAATTTCCTCAACTCTGCATTGGATTTCTGCTGGTTTTAAATCTTTGCAAAGTTGCATTTATATATCCTATTCTTTAGTTTATTGAAAAAAACTTTGAATTTGACTGCACTAATTGACACACTGTGTAGTCCTCCTTGAGTCTCGGTGAGAAAGGTGGACTAGAAATAATGTAAATAAATAATAAAAAAATTAACATAATTAAATGAAAATGACCCAGCAAGGCTCTCATGTTTTCATGCGTAAACGTCTCTCTAAACAGAAAATCTCTTTCAGTGACATGAACGTGGCTTGATGGCACAACGGTTGCCTGTGAAGCGTACATTCATTTTGCCTGCTCCACTTTTGAATCAGTAAAGAGGAGCAGCTTTCCGTATGGTAGGTTTTTCTGTCATGTGCTTTCTTGCTCGCTGGTGTTACGACAAATTAGATGTAATTCTTGTTTGTCATGCATTCTTCTTCGCTGTAAAGGATTAGGTTTTTAACAACCAGTGAGGATTCTTCATACTTCCCACAAAGTTTGGTAGCAGGGGGAGATTGAATATGGAAGGTATTTCCCCCCAAGCCAAGCAGTTTCATGGCTAGAGTTCCCTTTCATAGACTGGGTTGACGTCCCTGTGGTTTTCCCAATACAAAAACATCCTTTATGTACCTGGAAAGATTTAAATATTTGTAGGTTTTGTGAGGCATGTTTTGTTGTGCATTGGCGTGTTTGATGGTTTCTTTCGTTACCCAGAAGCTGTCTCTTGGTATTTCTGAACTTATACTAATTGGTATGTCATGCAATGAAGGGTGTGTGCACATATATTTTTTATTTTAATGTGGAAATTGAATCTTACAAGGTATATTTCCCTCTTTTCTCGCTTTGTGGAGGAGGTGTTAATATGCACACATAAGCAGATATACACAGCTGAGGCACCATTAAAAAACAAAGCAGAATCCACTTGAGTGAAGGACATGCATAGAGAATATGTGTGGATAACTTAGATTATACACAATAGGAGCTTCTTTTAACCTGACATTCACCTATCTATACCTGTAAACAAACAGCCAGGAAGTTGTAACAAGACCCTAAAGCAATCAGTGGAGGGAAGGTAGAACGAACATTTTCCCTCTCACAGCAACACAGAAAAGACAGTAACTAGGGATGGAATAACAGTAGCCATGGAATACTTCAAAACTAGCCACAATCATCTGTCTTGTAGCACATTGACACTCATTTAAGAAATGAGCACACTTCTCCCATGTTTCCCACATGGCAGGGTGGTCTCAACATTAACCAACTGCTTGCAATCCAAACTGATTTTGCAGGGTTTTTGAGTAGCAAGGAAAAGAGGCAATAACATCTCTAGTTAAACCATGGGCAGTGCTGGCTCTATCCGTTTATTGTTTACTTCATTTATATCTAGGGTTGCCCGCCTCCAGGTGGTAGCTGGAGATCTCCTGGAATTACAACTGATCTCCAGGCAACCGAGACCAGTTCCCCTGGAGAAAATGGCTGCTCTATGGCATTATATTCCACTGAGGCTCCTCCCCTCCCAAACCTCACCCTCTCCAGGCTCCACCCCACAATCTCCAGGAATTTCCCAATCTGGACCTGAACCTGGACTCATCCCACCTTTTTCTCTGATGGAAACCCAAAGCAGCTTTCATCATTTTCCTCTCCTCCATTTTATCTGCACAACGATCTTATGAAGCAGGTTACGCTGAGTGATGGTCCAAGGTCACCCAGAAAGCTTTCATGGCAGGCTGAGGATTCAAGCCTGGTTCTCCCAGACCCTAGTCTTACATTCTGACCACGACACCACACTGACTCTCAGGAAGTAGAATGACATTCAACAATGTCACAACAATCAGGGATCAAACTGCATGTCTACATGTGAGTTAAACCCTCACTGGGTCACTTCGATGTATTTTTCAAAGTTCAGATCGACTTCCATGTCAGGCAACTTTACTACTGCATGACAGTCGCTTCTTCAGGCTTTCTTGCTTCTGAGCTACAAAGGTCGCAGCTGCAGGTAGCTCATGCCTTGATCAATAAGTGATGTTTGTAAGGTGTGCATTGCAGCTTGTGATAGCTTTTAAGCCTATGCCATTGGCATACAGAACTTCTTCAGTTACTAGTGAAGGCACGTAACCTTCAGGTCATGGCTGTCCCATTAACCTACTTTTTCGACACAGACATTGCTCTTGCTTTACACCTGCACAACCAGGAGGCTTCACTGCAACAGCAATCCTAATCAGGTCTACTCAAAAGTAAGCCCCATTTTCTTCCATGGGGCTTACTCCCAGGAAAGTGTTCTTAGGATTGCAGCCCTCATGACCTCCTGTGTACATGCTGCTTTGTAACTCAATGGGAAGGATGTCAATCCCCACCCTTGGAAATTCCCATGAGGCAGTACAAAAAAAGTGTGTGTTCCTTTGTGTTGCAGGTCCAGACAGATGGCTTATCTTTGCCATAACTGCATACCAAATCAGAGAAAAAGGACACCTTGTAATTGTAAGTCACTAACTGTGAAACATAATTATATATACTTTAAGAATATGGCAAAGGGTGGCAGGGGAAGTCCTGGCAAAGCGGTATGAGAATACAGAAGCACAACTGGTCTTTGGGGGCACAAGGGAACTCATGTGAACTGTTCAAGCACAAACCGTTTGTCTAGCACTGACCTGTGCTGATTGTGACCTTGGGAAGTATCACAAGCCAAAACCAGCAAGTGACTAAACATTACAAATACAATACTACCAACAGCCAAGCGATAAATAATCTAACACAGATAACTTACCATTAGTTACACTTGCTAGAGCTCCAGTTTGAACCAAGAGCAAAATTATTTGCTGAAAGAACTCAACAACAACAAAAATTAAGGGCAACTTTTAAAAAAGGATATAGGAAGTGTTTTTATTTAATCATACTCCCAAACCACAAAAACATTTACAACAGCATATTGATTCGGAATGGAATCATTACTGATGATGATTGGGAGTTCACAAACAAAAGAAGGCTTTGATAAGAGCGCTATGCTCATTCTTAACTGTTTGAAGTTGAATACCTGACAAAAATTGCAGGTTTTCTTATTAATCAGTAAATGACAACATAATTAGGTGGCTATTGAGTGGCCCACCTTTTGGATCAATACCTTTGGTCTGCCAGAGAAGGAACAGCTATATTGTTTACACACCTTAATGCTTTTGGAGTGCATCTGTGAAATAATGTCCATGTAAACAAAACACTGGAAATGAACAGAAAAACACATCTGCTACCATGACATTTGGATCCATGATGATGTACCAGAAACAATTATTTGAAACGTGAGGAGAATCATAGAATATTTTCAAAAAAGGTATGATGGAGAGTTAACACCCAATCAGTTAAATAAGGGAGAAAATGCTAAGAAAGGCAGCATACTAAGACCAACATTGCCACTTCAAGCTGGGAAGGAGAAGTTTTGCATGAAACCTGTGACAATGAGACATCTCATCTCATCTAAACTTGACTAGAAGAGTGGCTAGCAAACAGCTCAAATTAGCTCTTAGAACTGACACAACTGGAAACCAGAAGAGGGTCACTTTATAGGAAAAGGAAAGTTGTGTCCTACTGTTCATTAACTCTAAAGATTGAGTTCCTTGTAAGAACTTCACTGTACTATAAAAGTCTGCTACTAATCACAAGAGGTGATTCACTGAAACTGAGGCTGAGATCATTCAGTTCTGATGGATGAGTTACTACGGTGCAAAGGGTGCAAACTGGCACGAACTGGGGCAACCAGTTTGTGGTTAGTGGGGTTTAAATGCCCCTCTTCCGGCCACTTAGCAGTGGCAGGAAGAGGGGCATTTGACAGTTTAAAGGGCCTTTTTCTGCCTTGCAAGTGGCAGGTCCCTTTAAACTATCAGCTAGCAGGTGGCGGGGGGGATCCCCCTCTTGCCGCCTGCCAGCTGATAGTTTAAAGGGACCTGCTGCTTGCAAGTGGCAGGGCCCTTTAAACTGCCTTGTCCGGGGTCTGGGTCCCAGCCCCCAGACTTGGTAGGAGGGAACAGCAGGTCAGCCGGGCTGACGGGCAAACAGAGGGGGCAGCCAGCAGACAGCAGGTCAACTGGTCAGCCAGCTGACAGCAGGTCAACCGGTCTGACTGGCAGGCAGAGGGGGCAGCTGGGGGACAGCAGGTCAACCCCTCCCACAGGCAAATGGAGCCAGAACCTGCCGGTGCCAGGGGCAAGGAGCAAAAGCCCAGGGCCTCAGGAGGCAGGGGGAGACAGAGAGAGGCCAGCGAGTCCCACTCCCCTAGGGAGGGAAAGGGGGCTAGGCAAGGCGGAAGGGGGCAAGGGCAGAGGGATTGGGAGCCCAGCAGTCACCCACCCAAAGACCTTACCTGAGGAGGAGAAGCAGCAGCAGCCCCAACAACCCAAAGCCATGCCCCAGCTAGAAAATAGTAGCCTGGCCCAGGAGTTGCCAAAAGCCCAGCCACTCCAGGTGGGGCTATTGGAGGCACTCTGCAGGAAGCCCTGGGCAACCAGCCAAGGAGCCGCAGCTGGACCCACCTTCAGCCATCAGCTCTGCCAGGGAGGCTGGGCTGCTAGCCAGGGGACTGCAGCTGGACATGCCTTCAGCAATCAGCCAAGGCAGGGAGGCTGGGCAGCCAGAGAACAAGGCACAGCTGGTGCTGGTCAGTGGGGCCAGATCAGCTACCCCAGCTGCAACTGCTTGGTGCAGCCCAAGGCCAGGCTGGAAGAGGGGTGGGGCAGTAGAAGGAAGCCCTATAAAAGCTGGCTGGGAAGAGCCCTGTGGTGGTGGGTGTGAGTGAGGAGTGATGATGTGGAGTGAGAGCAGTAAGATGCAAGGGTGGAGGTTTGGAGGAGAGTTCTGGAAGGAGGAGATGAAGGAGGACGCAGAGGGTAAGCAGGCCAGGTTGAGCAGGCCAGCGAGTGGACTGAGAGGGAGTCTGGGTGAGGTATACCGCCCCTCCTTCCACAGAGCAGGGTCCTGCAGAATCCCTGGCCCCCCTGTGACGTCAGGAGCAGACCGCCCAGTGCCACGCCCAGCGGCAGCGGCGGCAAGCCCTGACAAGTTGGTGGCCCGTACGGGGAGAGACGTTCCAACGCAGGCACCAGTCAAGGGGCGGCCTCCCAAGGCCGCCGCCCCAGCGGAGCTTGGACCGTGGCTGGAGGAACGCCAGGATAGGATGTGGGGAAAGCTGGAGGCAGCCTACCCAGCCGTTCCAGTAGAACTAGCACAGACAGCGGAGCTGCAGAGGCAAGCCGGCGTGCTCACTGAGGCCTTGCCAAGGGTTTGCGCCCTCGTTTGGGAAAATAACCCACCGCCTGGCAAGCAGGTGCAGAGTCTATGTGCCACCGTGAAGATAGGCCAGCTGATCCTACAAGCCCTGTTGGACTCTGGGAGTGCAGTCTCAGCAATTCGGCCCCAGCTCCTCCCAGCTGCCACCCCAGTGTACCGCTGGATCCCAGTGACGGATGTGATGGGCCGCACCCAGCCATACCCTACGGCCCTAATCACGATAGAATACCTAGGGGTCCGCCACCAAATGGAAGTTGCCCAGTTAGCTCACCTACCCGTACCAATACTGCTGGGAAGAGATGCCCCAGGGTTCTTCAGGCTCCTCCAGCAGGCAGCGAAGAAATTGGGAAGAGACACCCCAGGGACCGCCGGGTCTCGGCTGAAGGCGGCAGGGGAAGTGACAGACCCACAAGTTGCCACTGCTCTGCAAGTGGAGGAGGCCAACGACCCGGGAGAGGGTCCCTCCACCAGGCCAGGGGCAGAACCACGGACTGGAGGCCCAGCTGGAACCCTGGCAGACCGCCCATTCCGTGATGCCCAAGGGGCAGATGAGTCCTTGCAGCGCTTGCGAGAGACAGCCGCTCGTGAGGAGGAGCAAGTGCGGGATGAACGGAGGTCCCAACGGCTCCCTCGCATCGAGAAGCAAGGAGGGGTCTGGGTTCGCATAGCTCGTGCCCCAAATGGCCAGGGGGAGGTCCGCCAACTACTTGTGCCAGCAGCTTATCGGGCGGAAGTCCTCCGCACGGCCCATGAGCATGCTTGGGCCGGGCACCTCGGGCACCACAAGACCCTGAGGAAGGTTCTTGAGCAATTCTTCTGGCCCTCCGTGAATGCAGACGTGAAGGCCCACTGCCGCTCGTGTCCCACCTGCCAGCGGGTGGCAGCCCGCCGCCCGCCGAAGGCCCCCCTCTCCCCGCTGCCCGTCATGGAGACGCCCTTCCAACGCATCGCAATGGACTTCATCGGACCGCTGCCACGCACACCCCGGGGCCATCGCTTTGCCCTGGTGATTGTGGACTATGCCACGCGGTTCCCCGAGGTCATCCCGCTGAAGACCATGCAGACCCCGGGGATGGTACGGGCCCTGTCCAAGTTTTTCGCGATGGTGGGGCTGCCAGATGAAATTTTGACGGATCGGGGGGGCCCGTTCCGTGCCACAGCCATGCGTCAGCTCTGCCGGAATTTGGGGATCCGGCAGGTGTTCACCTCGGCGTACCACCCTCAAACAGACGGGTTGGCAGAGCGGCTGAACCAGACCGTCAAGGAGGCCCTGAAGAAGATGACGCGGGACAAGCCTCACCAGTGGGACTTATACATCGACCCGCTCATGTTCGCCCTCCGGGAGACCACGCAGGCCTCCACTGGCTTCAGCCCATTCAAGCTGCTATATGGGCGCAAGCCAAGGGGGATGCTCTCCCGGCTGACGGAACGCTGGGGGCCCCGGGCCAGCAGCCCCGCGCCCCCCATACAGGAGTACGTGAGCCAGCTCCGTGACCGGGTGCAACAGTCCCAAGCGGAGGCAAATCGCAGACTGACTCGCACCCAGTCAAAGCAAAAGGCCGCCTATGACCGGGGTGCGCGGATGAGGACTTTCCAGGTCGGAGAGAAGGTCCTCGTGCACCACTCGGTGTTCCCAAGAGAGGAAGGGGACCCATGGAGGGGTCCCTACCAGATTCGAAGGGTGCTGGGCCCCACCACCTACGAAGTCCAGTGTGGGGTCGGCCGGCGTCGGCGGAAGACCCTGCATGTGAACCTCCTAAAGCAGTGGCACGAGCGCCCAAAAGAGGAGTGCGGCGTGGCTGAGGACCCGCTAGAGCTCCCTGACAGTGTGCTGCCTTGGACCACTGATGCCCCGGAGTTTGAGGAGCCCAAGGTGGACCCTCAGCTCAACCCAGCTCAGAGGGCCCAGCTACAAGACCTCTGGGCTCGGATTCCCGGGGTCTTCTCCCGCAGGCCGGGCAGCACGAGCCTGATCCAACATGCCATTCCAACGGACCCGGGGCAGACAGCCCGGGCTACCTGGCGCCCCATCCCCAGGAAGCGGTGGGAGGCAGTGGAGAAGGAGACCGACGAGATGCTCAGGCTTGGGGTAATCGAGCCCTCGCGAAGCGCTTGGAGGAGCCCGATAGTCTTGGTGCCCAAGCCGGATGGGACCACCCGATTCTGCATCGACTATCGCGAACTGAATAAGGTGGCCCAGTTCGATGCATACCCCATGCCCCGAGCAGATGTGTTGGTAGACCACCTAGGGTCCGCCCGCTACCTGTCGGCCCTAGACTTGACGAAGGGCTACTGGCAAGTGCCCGTGCGGCCAGCGGACCGGGAGAAGACAGCCTTTGCCACCCCACGAGGCCTCTTCCAGTTCAAGAAGATGCCGTTTGGTCTACACGGGGCAGCTGCCACGTTTCAGCGGCTGGTGGACCAAGTGCTGGGAGAGTGCCGGGCGTATGCAATGGCGTACATAGATGACATCATCATCTTCAGCCCGGACTGGCCCACCCACCTCCAACACTTGGAAGCTGTCATGAGGGCCCTCCAGCGAGCCGGACTACGGGCTAACCCAAAGAAGAGCCACCTGGGGTTCCAGGAACTCCAGTACCTGGGCTTTGTGGTCGGGGGAGGCCGAGTTCGCCCACCACCAGACAAGGTGGCCTCAATAGCTGATGTCCCCCAGCCCCGGACCAAGAAGCAGGTCCAACGTTTCCTGGGACTACTGGGGTATTACGGGCGGTTCATCCCCCACTTTGCCTCCCGAGCCGCCCCCCTGACAGACTGCTTAAAGAAGGGGCTGCCCAACCAAGTCCGGTGGACCCCAGCACTAGAAGCAGCTTTCAAGGACCTGCGGTCAGCCCTCTCTAATTCCACAGCCCTGTGGAACCCGGACTTTGACCGACCCTTTACGCTGGCCACAGACGCTTCTGACACCGGCCTTGGGGCAGTCCTGACTCAGGAACGTGACGGAACCGACGTCCCCATCCTCTTCCTGAGTCGGAAGCTGCAGCCCGCAGAGAGGCGCTATGCAACAGTGGAGCGGGAGGCCCTAGCGGTCAAGTGGGCAGTGGGGGCCCTGCAATACTACCTGGCCAATAATCCCTTTGTCCTACTAATGGACCATGCACCCCTGCAGTGGCTCCACCACATGAAGGCACACAACCCCCGTGTGCTGCGGTGGTACCTCTCCCTCCTCCCCTTCCGGTTCACCATCAAGTACCGCAAGGGGGCGCAGCATGTGGATGCGGACTTCATGTCCCGCATGTTTGAGTCTGACCCTGACCCCCACAACTCAAAGCTAAGCGGGGGGGTGTGTCCGGGGTCTGGGTCCCAGCCCCCAGACTTGGTAGGAGGGAACAGCAGGTCAGCCGGGCTGACGGGCAAACAGAGGGGGCAGCCAGCAGACAGCAGGTCAACTGGTCAGCCAGCTGACAGCAGGTCAACCGGTCTGACTGGCAGGCAGAGGGGGCAGCTGGGGGACAGCAGGTCAACCCCTCCCACAGGCAAATGGAGCCAGAACCTGCCGGTGCCAGGGGCAAGGAGCAAAAGCCCAGGGCCTCAGGAGGCAGGGGGAGACAGAGAGAGGCCAGTGAGTCCCACTCCCCTAGGGAGGGAAAGGGGGCTAGGCAAGGCGGAAGGGGGCAAGGGCAGAGGGATTGGGAGCCCAGCAGTCACCCACCCAAAGACCTTACCTGAGGAGGAGAAGCAGCAGCAGCCCCAACAACCCAAAGCCATGCCCCAGCTAGAAAATAGTAGCCTGGCCCAGGAGTTGCCAAAAGCCCAGCCACTCCAGGTGGGGCTATTGGAGGCACTCTGCAGGAAGCCCTGGGCAACCAGCCAAGGAGCCGCAGCTGGACCCACCTTCAGCCATCAGCTCTGCCAGGGAGGCTGGGCTGCTAGCCAGGGGACTGCAGCTGGACATGCCTTCAGCAATCAGCCAAGGCAGGGAGGCTGGGCAGCCAGAGAACAAGGCACAGCTGGTGCTGGTCAGTGGGGCCAGATCAGCTACCCCAGCTGCAACTGCTTGGTGCAGCCCAAGGCCAGGCTGGAAGAGGGGTGGGGCAGTAGAAGGAAGCCCTATAAAAGCTGGCTGGGAAGAGCCCTGTGGTGGTGGGTGTGAGTGAGGAGTGATGATGTGGAGTGAGAGCAGTAAGATGCAAGGGTGGAGGTTTGGAGGAGAGTTCTGGAAGGAGGAGATGAAGGAGGATGCAGAGGGTAAGCAGGCCAGGTTGAGCAGGCCAGCGAGTGGACTGAGAGGGAGTCTGGGTGAGGTATACCGCCCCTCCTTCCACAGAGCAGGGTCCTGCAGAATCCCTGGCCCCCCTGTGACGTCAGGAGCAGACCGCCCAGTGCCACGCCCAGCGGCAGCGGCGGCAAGCCCTGACATGCCTAAACCTCAGCGACCAGCCCCAGCCCCAGCCCCACACTTAACTTGCCCTGCGGACCATGAGGCGTCCTCCTCCTCCTCCCACAAGAGCCAGGAAGGCCATTTCTGGCCTCTTCTGCCACTGCGTGGGCCCGCAGGAAGACAGAGGAGGCTGAAAATAGCCTTCCTGCTCCTCAAATGGCCAGTGCAGTGGCCATTTGAGGGGCAAGGAGGCCATTTTCGGCCTCCTTTGCCTCCCTGTGGGCCCATGCAGCAGCAGAAGAGGCCAAAAATGACCTTCCCACCCCTCGTGGGAGGAGAGGGAAGATGCCATAGGCCTGCAGGGCAAAGTAAGTGTAGGGCTGGGGCTGGGGCTGGGGGCTGGGGTTTGGGCCATTTAAAGGGCCCTGCAGCTTGCAAGTGGCAGGACCCTTTAAACTATCAGCTGGCCGGTGGCAAGGGGGGATCCCCCCGCTGCCTGCCAGCTGATAATTTAAAGGAACCTGCCACTTGCAAGTCACAGGAAAAGTTTATGTGCCCCTTTGCAACCCAAATGAACCAGTAGACCAGTTCATGGAAATTCGTGGAAACAAACTTCTATGAACCACTGGTTCATCAACTACGAACCGGCCTAGTCCGTGTGTTTTTTTGGGTCGTAATTCGATTCGTGCCCATCTCTATTCCTGACATCTCCAACTAAATGATATTGGGTAGAATCTATAAGAACAAGGTTTCTGGCTGCCAGTCTCCCTTTCTAACTAAAACCATTAACACAAAGTTGAATGAAAAGGGAAAAGGAGAAAATAGGATTGGAGAAGAAACTGAACAAGACAGTCTCATTGTTATGCCCCCAAATAATAATAATTATAAAAATCTAAGCCGGTTGACCTTTCCATGTGGAATACTGATCTGGAAAGACTGGAGGGTGTATGTGTGTGATAAGTACCAAAACAAAAATTAATTTTTTTCAGCCGGGGGTGATGGTTTACAGTCTCATTTCCCAAAGTGGTTCAGCATTCCAGAAGCTGTTTTAATGAGGGCCAAGCTACACATGACGAATGACACTTGAACGGCAAGTGGATTGAGTGGAGGGCAAGTGAACCGGGAGAAATACACTTGCCATTCAAGTGTCATTCGTCATGTGTAGCTTGGCCCTGAGCCAAACCAGCGAGTCCGTGTGTATTTTCAGCTCGTTTTTTCATCATGCACAACCCTACAAGGCACCTCACAAAATAAAACATATAAAACAAGAAATACATAAATTGATAGCATTAACCTTTAAAACCCCAGCACCACAAGAGAGCATAAAAACTCAGAAACATATAGTTCCACCTCCCTCTTATAGAATCACAGAATCATAGAGTTGGAAGGGGCCATACAGACCTTCTAGTCCAACCCCCTGCCCAGTGCAGGATCAGCCTAAAGCATCTCTGACAAATATTCATCCAGTCTCTTCTAGAAAACTGCCAGTGAGGGGGAGCTCACCACCTCCCTAAGCAGCTGATTCCACTTTTGAACTACTCTGACCGTGAAAAAGTTTTTCCTAATATCCAGCCGGTACCTTTGTGCATGTACTTTAATCCCATTGCTTCGGGTCCTGCCCTCTGCTGCCAACTGGAACAGCTCCTTTCCCTCCTCCAAATGACAGCCTTTCAAATATTTAGAGAGTAATCATGTCCCCCTTCAATCTCCTCTTCTCCAAACTAAACATTCCCAAGGCCCTCAGCCTTTCCTCGTAGGGCTCAGTCTCCAGACCCCTGATCATTCTTGTTGCTCTCCTCTGCACCCTCTCGATTTTGTTCACATCCTTTTTGAAGTGAGGCCTCCAGAACTGCACACAAAACTCCAGGTGCAGCCTGACCAAGGCGGTATAGAGAGGCGCTATGACCTCCTGCGATTTCGACGCTATGGCCCCTTTGATACAACCCAGGATTGAATTAGCCTTTTTTGCCACCACATCACACTGACTGCTCATATTTAGTTTACAGTCCACTCTTATCCCAAGATCCCTTTTACATATACTACTGCCCAGAAGTGTATCCCCCAACCTGTATTTGTGCTTCCCATTTTTGTGGCCCAGATGTAATATTGTGCACTTGTCTTTGTTGAATTGCATCCTATTCACAGCTGCCCACTTCTCCAGAGTATTCAGGTCTTGTTGAATTTTAATTCTATCTTCTGGGGTGTTTGCTACTCCTCTCAATTTGGTATCCTCAGCAAATTTAATGAGCAGCCCTTCCACTCCTTCATCCAGATCATTGATAAAAATATTGAAAAGTACCAGACCCAAAACCGAGCCCTGCGGCACCCCACTGGACACCTCCCTCCAATCTGATGAAATGTCATTGGCCACCACTCTAACCAGTTCCCTATCCACTGAACTGTCCTATAGTCCAGTCCACAGTCTTCCAGTTTGTCCATCAGAATGTCATGGGGGACCTTATCAAAAGCTTTACTGAAATCCAGATAAATCATGTCAACAGAGTTCCCCTGATCCAGTAAGCTGGTCACTCGATCAAAGAAGGAAACCAGGTTGGTCTGGCAAGATCTGTTAGGGACAAAACCATGCTGACTTCCCCGGATCACTGAGCAGTCCTTCAGATGCTTACAGATTGATCCCTTTAAAATCTGTTCTAATATCTTCTCAGCAACAGAAGTCAGACTGACTGGCCTTACCCCCTTACTACCTCTTATTTAAAGAAGAGGAGTGGGTCAGTTCAAACTCTTAAGAGAACTTTTCTATTCCTATCTTTCCCAGTGAAAGTACACTGAATTGTCTTCAGCATACATATGGAAATCCATAAACCAAGGCCCTAATCTCAAAGCTGACTTTAGTGAAGCGTTGCCTTTGTCCAAACCAATTTATGTTCTCCATTAATCAATTCAAGAATTTTCTGCAAAACAACTGAAAAAGAGATCCATTAATATTTGTTGCTTTCTTCTCTTTTTCAGGGAACGAGAGGATAATTTTTGTTGGAATTAATTTCCTCCTTGGATTTTTTTAAATAAGTTTTCATCTGGTGGCAGGAGGTTTGGCAGGCAGCACAGATGAAATATTTTCTGTGCCAGCTTCTCCTGTCATATATTAGAGACATTAAGACATTTGTAATGATGCCAAATTATAGGGAAGCAAAGAATGGTAATATTTTCATATTTACAGGGGCTTCTGCTTCAAGGGTGAAAATAAAAAGTATTAGGAAAATAAATTCTTTTTGCAGTAAAAGATGGATATTAACCTTAAGAAGGATCCAGTGTGCTTATTGATTCTGTTGATGGCTCCATTCATTAAATTCCTCATAGATGCGGTGTGTTTCTGGCTGCAAAGTCATCATGTGCCATTAAACATTATGGAAAATGTCAGCTTGCAATGATTCAACAACATAAAATTGGCTCAGTGCAAAGGTGCAGGCAGAAAGATGCATCCAAGGCAAGAAAATGAGGTTAAAATAAAGTCAAGAATTTGGCATAGATTATCCAAGATAGGTTAGGAGCAAGGCATAATTCTCTCAACTCCAGGGTGACCAAGTCAGGTTCATTAGTTATTATATTTCTATCCCACCTGCTTTCCTTAAAATTCAAGGTGTTGTACATAGCATACTCAAGACATTTCACATTTGGAAAAGAGGACTGAGCACATTTGCCGATTTCTTTCCATTGTTGTTCCAGGATCTTTCCCCACACTGTGTTTCACTCCTCCTTAATTCTGATTTAACTAGGCAAACGTCTTCAATTATCTCTAGAACTGCATCATATTGAATTTGCTGCTATAGAATAGTAGTCACAACAACGAGCTATGACAAGGGAGGTCAGAATACAAATCCTCACACTGCCTTGAAACTCACTAGAGATTGTGTGATGCTGCAGTCACTCAGGAATATGCTTTCCATGGTCATAGATCCAGAGGAGTTAGCCGTGTTAGTCTGTAGTAGCAAAATCAAAAAGAGTCCAGTAGCACCTTTAAGACTAACCAATTTTATTGTAGCATAAGCTTTCGAGAATCACAGTTCTCTTCGTCAGATGCATCTGACAAAGAGAACTGTGATTCTCAAAAGCTTATGCTACAATAAAATCGGTTAGTCTTAAAGGTGCTACTGGACTCTTTTTGATTCAAGAATATGCTGAAAGTTGTCTTGAGTAAATCAAATATGATTATATTCAGAAGAAACGAAGGAACCCAAGGCTACCACAGTCCTTCACAGCAACTGTCTTAGCCAACTTCTCCTGAGCCCGAAGTAAAACCTGGTCTGGAACTGCTCTATATTCTGGTACCCTGAAATGAATATAAAACATGAACTGGACTTCCAAATAAGGATGTGTGCTAAAAAATAAAATTGGTGTTTTTTGGATTCAGATATTTGGAACACCATATATACTCCCAATAACCAGATCCAAAAATACCAGGACAGTATTTGGATTTGTGTTTTATTCGGAATTCCAAATTTGATGGTTGTTGGGGGTTTTCCGGGCTGTATTGCCGTGGTCTTGGCATTGTAGTTCCTGACGTTTCGCCAGCAGCTGTGGCTGGCATCTTCAGAGGTGTAGCACCAAAAGACAGAGATCTCTCAGTGTCCACACTGATCTCCACACTGAGAGATCTCTGTCTTTTGGTGCTACACCTCTGAAGATGCCAGCCACAGCTGCTGGCGAAACGTCAGGAACTACAATGCCAAGACCACGGCAATACAGCCCGGAAAACCCCCAACAACCATCGTTCTCCGGCCGTGAAAGCCTTCGACAATTCCAAATTTATTCAGCTTCATTATTCCCTATGGGGGAATCTTTCTGAGGGGCTGGAAGGGCCTTTTCCCCCAAGAAAACCACACCGACATTACAGGAACCCTAGTCCTGCCTATCCATTAAATACCCCTGCAAGTTTCAATTTGATTGGGTCTTGGGGCCCATTTCTATGGGCCCCTGAATAGGTGCCCCCAGCAACTGTATATTATTTCCAATGCTTTCTCCAGATCAAAGGCAGAAGCCTTAAAAAGAGCCTTAGCTAGAGTTACCAGGTCCCCTTACACTTCCTGCAGGAGGGGGAGACCTTGTGTTTACCAGCTGCACATTTACAGCACACTCTTTATACATGCACTGTCTGGCATTGGCATGATGATGTCACTTCTGGGAACTGATGTTATTGTGCAAGGCAGGGAGTGCATGTGTGCTTTGCAGAGCACCAATTTGGGCTCCAAATAGACTCGATTTGGCCCATTAGAGGCCCGCTGTGAAGCACAGAAATGCTCTCGGGGCAATACAATGATGTCAGTGACATCATCGCACCAGCCTTGTTCCCCGCCTTTCCCCCCTGCCAGCCAGGTAAGCAGTGGTGGGGGGTGAAAGGTGGGAGTGGGGAATGAGAACCTTAGCCTTAATCAATCATACCAGAGCAACCACACTGGCCAAGCCTCCCAATGCAAACAGAACCCACACAGCTCAACATAACCAAGTTCAAACCAGAGAATACCAGCAGAACCAATGCCAACCCATTCAATACCATCAGAAGCAAATTGAAGCAAGGGGTGCTGTTACCAGCCCAACAGAACCATAGATGCCAAGCAGAACCCAGGGTCAGTGTAAGTCCAACATAATCTGCATCAAACCAGAGAATCTCAGCTCTCAAACTGGCAAACCAGTACTACCAAGGCAACCAGCCAGACATGGCAGTGGCATATGGAAAGCAAGCAATGCTGACCCAGATAGTTAACACTGGGCCAAGCTACACATGACGAATGACACTTGAACGGCAAGTGGATTGAGTGGAGGGCAAGTGAACAGGGAGAAATACACTTGCCGTTCAAGTGTCATTCGTCATGTGTAGCTTGGCCCACTGTCTCCCCCCCCCCCACACACACACAAATACCAGTGTAGATGGGGAAAGCTGCAAAGGGAGGGTCGACAAGGTGCTGCAATCTTTAAAATGTGATTCTTGGCTGTTCCGGAATATACCTGGATAATTTGGAAATGTAAATACCAGTTTATCTAAATATACCCACATGAGACAGATCTATCCAGATAGAACCAAATAATGCCAAATAAGCATTTTCAGGTGTGTTTTTAAACTGGATGTACCAAATTGCACATCCTTACTTCTGACTATTACAGAGATCTTGGCAGTCTCTTTCTCTCAGATTAATCTATGATACTGGATTAATATGAAGAGAAAATAGGGGACAAACAATCTGAGCTCTTTGAAAAAAACTTGGGCAGGCAGGCAGGCAGGCAAGAAGGAACGGAATGGAACAGAATGGAATGGAATGGAAATTCATTGGTTCCAGTTCAGAAACATGACCAGCTAATTTTGGGTTCCAGAACATTCAGGATGAAATGTAGGGCATTTTTGGATGCATCCCTCCCTACCAGGCGCTCACTAGACCCAGACCTGTTTAGCTATCAAGTAAGTTGATTCCTTCAGTCCATGTCCCTTGGAATCCAGGGGAAAACTCTTCAGTGAAGAATGCCACTTTCGATTTCTGTGGAACAAAGTGCATGGTATAGTTGGCATGATAGTCGAGAACACATGCCCATGTCCATTACAAAACCCCTACTTGGGGTCAGTTTAATAACCAGCCCAGTGTCATCACTCATATTTTCCCCCTTCTCTCCTAATAAGCAAATAGCTGCAATTCAGTTTTGTGAGAAAGTAGCATGCTGATTTCAGGAATATTACTGTGCTGGGGGAAAACTATCCAAATGAGCGGGCTTTGACAAGAGGATATCATGTACATGGAACACACAGGGCTAAAATGTGTTCCCGCAAAAGCTGAAAACAATTAGTATATATGTAGGCCCACCTTCTCTGCCATGGCCACTAACATAATGGTATGTAAGTGACAGCTGCTGTGATGCAGAAGTTGGCATGTAGGTTTACAACTAGGGAAACTGAGTTCAAACCCCCCACTCTGCCAAGAATCTCACTAGGCCAGTCACTCTAAGTGTAGCCTCCCATCACAGCAAAATGGGGGGGGGGCAGATACGCTCCCCATGCTCCATGGAACAAGGCTTAGATAAAAAACAAAATAATTAAAGAGTATATTTTAATCCTATATTCATGGGGCAGAGAAGGTGCACTCAAAAGACCATTCTGAATTGACATTGAGATTATGATGCAACATGGGGAAGAACAAGTCTTCAAAATTCAAACCAGAGGAACACGACTCTGAGACAAATGTGTCTGATTCAATATCACCTTGACATGTGCAATATAACAGGAGTGATGGCCAAGAAATACAAGAGATTCTTCCAGGAAATACATTTCAAGGAGGACAACCGCCTGCACTTTGATGTACTCAAACCATTAGATCTATTTTTTTTAACAAAATCTTCAAGGGTGGGTGGGATAGGGAAAGTTCTTCAATACCTTGTCTCCCATTCTTTGAAAACGTGAAACTGGCTTATATTATTAATGCACTGATTCATCTGACCCAGTCATCATGTATACTCCAACTAGGAGCAGTTCTCCAGCTCCTTTTTTTGGGAGCCCTCCGACTGAAAGTCTTTAACTGGAGACACTGAAATCTTGTGCACGGAAAGCACATTCTCTTCTGCTGGGTAATGGGTTGTTCCCATTCTTTATTGCAAGAAACTGAGAACAGGATGGGCGGATTTTTTCTTTTCTTTTCCTTTTAAAAATAATCTTTATTTAGTGACACACAAACATTCCTGGTTTTGTTTCTTTGTATATTATTTTACATTTTGTCAGCAGTTACAGTTGTCTGCTTGTGTTTTGGTGTTGGTTTTGCAGATAATTTTAGTCGTACGTAGTATCTGCTCAGTTTGTACGTTACTTACATTACAATATAAGGTGCTTACATGTACCATCCTTAAATATCTGAAAGCCAAAGGCTGCCCATTATGTGGATCAAAAAATTAACACAGCAGGGCTAGGCAAGACTGCAATTTAAGCTTCTGAAAATACAAGGATACCAGAATATTTACATCCTTATATGTCAGCTGAAGTCAATGACCTTAGAAAAGTATATCTTTGCTTAGGATTTCCCCGTAAATGCTATAAAAAACAGAGGATGTGTTTATAGGTGTAGATACATCATGACTCGTTTTTGTGCAAAAAGATTGCTTTTTGTCGTGTTTTGAACTATGTACCTGGGTAGTGGGGATACAAATATGTTGGAGGAACCAACAATAGAATCAAAAGCAGTTACACCCTTCTAACAGTGAAATCCTAAGCAGAGTTACTCCATTTTAAGCCCATTGATTTCACTGTAAGTCCATTGAAGTCTATGGACTTAGATGGGTGTAATTCTACTAAGAGCCAAGCTACAAGTGACGTCTTACACAGGTTGGACACTTGTCAGCTTCCCTCAAGTTTTGATGGGAAATGTAGGCGTCCTGGTTTTACAGCTTGGCTCTCCATTACAGCTACAAGACCAGCATGCCTACATTTCCCATAAAAACTTGAAGGAAGCTGACAAGTGTCGAACCTGTGTCAGGCGTCACTTGTAGCTTGGCTCTTAGGGCCAAGCTACACATGATGAATGACACTTGAACAGCAAGTGTATTTCTCCCTGTTCACTTGCCCTCCACTCAATCCACTTGCCGTTCAAGTGTCATTCGTCATGTGTAGCTTGGCCCTTAGAAATGGGCAAGAACAGCAATATGAACTAAAAAAAGCCACAAACAGCCCAATCAGCTGTTCACAAACAAGCTATTCATGAGACCCCATTCTAAATGAACAGGTGGTCATTGCAAGCCTCGTTCGTCAAGCCAGACAATCTGGCACCTGCAATCAATTCCCTTGGCAACTGGAGGCAGGGACTGCCTGAACTCTAGCTGAACTCCAGTGGTTGCCCTGGAAACCCCAATCTAAGACCAATTTAGCTGGATAGGCAGGTCTTCCTTTCAAGTGTGGGGCTCCAAATTTGTTACAAGGAAGCAAAGAGCAGGGGGGAGGGGGGCTCCCAGCTCTGGTTTTGCAGACAGTGAGGGAGAGACAGTTGCAGTTGGCATTTTGAGAGAGACTCAGGGAGAGTGCATTGGAGCTTGAATTTTCTTTGTGTGTGGTGGGATAGGGATCTACCTTTTCAAGTTCCAGGGCTGCTGCCAGGCTCTGGGGCCAAGCTATTATTTATTACTGGTACCTTTCCTGCTGCCTGCTCAGGTAAGGTTTCTGGGAGTGGTGTGGTAGGGATCTACCCCTTCAGGTTCCAGGGCTGCTGCCAGGCTCTGGGACCAAGCTATTATTTATTATTGGTACATTTCCTGCTGCCTGCTCAGGTAGGGTTTCTGGGAGTGGTGCGGTAGGGATCTTGATTGCTGGAGGAGGGCCTGCTGGCCCCCATGAACAACGAACAACGAACATGTTCGTGAGCAGGTCATGTTCATCAATGTTCAGTGTTCATTGTTCGTGGATGGCAACAAACAACGAACACCATGTTCATTTTTTTTTTCTGTTCGTGCCCACGTTTACTTACGACTGCAGTGCAAAAGCTAGATAAAACTGCATATACACCAAATTTAGAGATAAAACCAAAGTAGCATAGGTCTCTTAAAGCAATAGTTTCACTTTTAAACAAAATTGCAAAATTTAGCAGTCCAAAATCTAAGGAGAAGTTCTGATGATGGTAATTTAGGAAGCATCCTTAACTATCTCTTTGCAGCTTGCAGTTCCCCATTATTCCACTGGAGGTTGTTTTTGTGGAGTGTCTTATTGAAATCCCATTGGTTGCCAGTTCAATTTCACTCTCAGTGTGATTTTGAAGGACCTTGGCTGAAGTCAAAGGACTTAATATTGCTGTAAAAATGAGCAGAGTTAGAACTGATGCCTTTGATGGAACGATTTGGGGAAATTGTAATTTAGAGGGGAAATGATTAAAAATGATTAAACCCCGAAACCCTACACTTGGTGGTGTAAAATGACTTCAGCTCCAGTGAAACTTCATTACTTACACTCTGAGGATAATGGATTTTTAGTTCCATTTTTTTTGTCTTGAAAAGCTGCAAGATATTAAAATGGGCAGCAGAGCAAATAAACAGCAGGTCAGCTTTGCACAATAGAAACCAAATAACTTTTGAGAATCATTGCAAGGCAACAAAGACCAAAATAGATTCCAAACTGCCATGTAAATATCACTTAATAGTTACCCCTACAAATTCACAGTAGATGATCTTGCTAAAAATCATGTCAGTATTTGCAGATTTTACTGTCATAGCAATAAAAACTGACCTCAGACTTTGCGATGAACCTCACTGACAGTGCAATCCTAAACAGAGTTACATCATTCTACTCTCAATGGCTTCAATAGGTGCTGAAGGTTTTTACTCTGCTGCAGATTATGCTAGGAGTGTCTTTGAGACAATAGCATTCTCTCTGCCTAATCTAACCCATAGTGTTGGTGCAAGTATAATCCCACATGCTGCTCCGAGCTCCTGGTATGGATAGCTGGATATGAATATAATACATAGGCAGGGCTTTTTTCTTGGGAAAAGAGGTGGCGGAACTTAGTGGGTTGCCCTCGGAGAAAATGGTCACATGGCTGGTGGCCCCGCCCCCTGATCTCCAGACAGAGGGGAGTTTAGATTGCCCTCCGTGTCACCAGCGACGGGGAGGGCACTCTAAACTCCCCTCTGTCTGGAGATCAGGGGGCAGGGCCACCAGCCATGTGACCATTTTCAAGAGGTTCCAGAACTCCATTCCACCACGTTCCAGCTGAAAAAAAATCCCTGTACATAGTTAAAGAAATCATAAATGTCCCGGTTTTATGATTTATACATTAGGACAGATCCCTATTCATTTGGATGGCTAAGGACCTTTTTCCCACTTGCCTAAACAAAAGACATACTTTCCGATTATGGGATAGGGCTTGAATAGACCCTAAAGTAAATCATAGAAATAATAATTTAAAAAGTAAAGGAAAAGAACAGCAGCAAGGACAACTGGAGACAACATTAGAATAAGCAATTATACCTTTTCCAGTTTCACCCTGTTTGTTGATTTCAGTTCCCTTTGCAAAGTAGTTGGGGGTGGGGTTAAAATGACTCCTAACACCTTTAGAACATACCCAAAAAACCCACAAGCAGGTAGTAGGATACTTTATAGGGCAATTGATCTCATTAAGGATAAGACATACACAAATATGTAGTAGAAAACTGAAAATATTATTTTATCACCCGCCCACCACATCTCTGCATCAGTTTCACCCCACATTTCAATTCTTCATGGGCGTACATACATGCACAGGGGTGGTCTTAGTTGTCCTGGGGCTGTGAGCAAAATTCCAGGATGGGCTTCTGGAATCACAGCTCCTCCTTCTCTGGCACCACCCCTATGGGTTGATGCTAAGCAAGGTCTGGCCCTCACACTGTGCGATGTGGATGGAAGCTTCTGCTGTCACCAGAAGACCACTGCCCCTAACTTTGATGGGGTGGATGAGGATAGCTTTGAGGTGTTGCTGCTGCTTAGGACTTCTTCTTTCCTTCCACCACTGGTCATGGGCAGTGCAGCCCCCCAAGAATGAGATCAGAGGCAGCTGCCCCAGCGGCCCTTTGGCAAAGACTGCCCCTGCACATATGCACGTACACATGTACAGATGAACACACAGCCTCTAAAAAAATAGAATTTTTTTTTTCTTGGCATAGAAGGCAGGAGGGAAAAGTGGCATTGTTGTGTGTCTGAGTTTCATTTTTGCATTTCCAGCCAACTTCCTTGTGATGAGAATAAATCCATAGCAAGAAGGAACATGGGGGAGCTGAGCCGCAAAAAGAGTGGAATGAAATATTCCTGCCTTCTGTGAGAAGCCAGAGCCGTGATCTTATTTCCATTCTGTGCTTTAGTATTTAATTTATTTTTCTAATGGTGGTATAATTCGCATTGACACCTCTTCGTTTCTATATCATCACACACTCTCCAAAGGCTTGTGCTCACATCTCTCTACTATAATCACAGTGGCATCAAACTGCATCCTAATGGATTCTCTGTGGATTTCTATTCTTAAATATTTTTCCCTTTCTTAATCTCATGTCATAATGGCACCATAACTGGGTCCCGATAGACTTTGGCGGAAATCATTATGAAACCGTTAACATCACTGAAGAGCCGGATTAAACTGCATGAGAAGCCAGAAACATTGTAAAAAGAATGTATTCTGAAAAGTAATTACTGGATACACTTATTTGATTTTTAAAAAATCTCCCTCTTTTTTCTTTCACTGACATTTTTTTTTTAAAAAGCTAGTTTGTTCTTTTATTTAAAAAAGCAAAAAGAAAGACAATGAAGAAGTTCTACCTGGCAGCTTGCAAAAAATACAGCCTCTCTCCCTTTTGAAGGAAGAAATGTGCAGCTTAAAAAGAATGCTAAAGACATCTAAAACCAAAACATGCCAGTCGATATCAGGAAAATAATTTAAGAGCAGAGCAAAATGGCAGAAGGTAGGAGTGGGGTTTAGAAATGTAAAACAATAACTGAGAATCCAGTGTTATGTGTGAGCTTCAGAACAGATAAGCTGTGCTCCAGGAGCCATGCAGGCATCAGCAATGTGACAATAACACTGATAAGTGTTTATACAGCACTTCTGGAATGTTCCAAGCATTAGACCTATCATCAACTTGATCTCCAAAGCAACAACAACAAAGGGAATCATGTGGCACCTTCAGAACTCACACAATACTTGTGGCATAAGTTTTTGTGGACTGTGTGTGTTATGTGCCGACAAGTCACCTCTGACCTATGGCAATCCTATGAAGGAAAGACCTCCCAAACATCCTATCATTATCAGACTTGCTCAGATCTTGCAAACTGGGGATTGTAGCTTCTTTTATTGAATCAAGCCATGTCATTTTAGGTCTCCCTCTTTTCCTACTGCCTTCTACTTTTTCTAGCATTATGGACTTTTCCAGAGAATCTTGTCTTCTCATAATGTGACCAAAGTACAATAGCCTCAGTTATGTCATTTTAGCTTCCAGGGAGAATTCAGGCTTGATTTGATCTAGTTCCGACTTATTTGTCATTTTGACTGTCCATGGTATCCGCAAAACTCTCCTCCAGCGCCACATTTCAAATTAATCAATTTTCTTCCTATCAGTTTTCTTCACTGTCCAACTTTCGCATCCATACATAGTAATGGGGGATACCATAGTTTGGATTATCTTGATCTTGGTTCCCAGAGATACCTCTTTATCTTTAAGGATCTTTTCTAGCTTCCTCACAGCTGCTCTTCCAAGTCTCAATATTCTGATTTCTTCATTGCAGTCTTCCTTTTGGTTGATGATTGAGCCAAGGAATAGAAAATCTTGAACACTTTCCATTTTTCTCATTGGTCTTCAAAAGAATGGTCTGCTGTGGCTTCAGAAAGTTTGCTCAGTAGCAGAGCACATGCTTCTATCTTGGAATAAAAATGAAGTTAAGTAGCAGATTTGGAGATTTTAGAAAGCTGGTAGCAGACAGAGAAGATGATCCTGACCTAGATAAACCCATGATGTGGCTTGCTATAATGAAGCTTCATAGGTTTATCAGATGGATAAGTGTGCCATGTAGAATGTTCCTCAAATGAACTCACTGTCAACTAATATCCATTCATCCATCTCCCACTATTTTGGGTATTTGTATCCATAAAATATTGGTTAATGGGTAGGACTGAAAGCCAATGAAATGCCAAGAGGCCCAGCTGGTGATATTATTACTATGCAAAAAAGTCATGTTATAAGAGACAGTCTCATTTAAATTTGGGATTCGGTTAGAAGAAGAAGTCCATTTGTACCCACTATTTTCACCATTTGATGTCTTTTGTGATAAGAATCAGAGGAAAGATAATGATTCTATAACGTACCAAGACATGACAAACCCTCAAGGAAAGATAAAATCATGGCAAGAAATTCAAGATGAAGAGAAAAAAATACAACGGCTGATATATTTTCAGGCAGTTTCTAGAATGCAAGAAGCCCTCAAGGAACTCAGAGGACAGTTAAGGAGTCTTACTGATTTTGAGAAAATAATCATGCAGGAAAAAGAACATATCTTGGGTCTAATATATAAACTTTTACTCCAATATGATACTGAAACAGAACAAGTTAAAGTGTGCATGATAAAGTGGATGCAAAATTTTGGAGAAGAAATAACATTTCAACAGTGGGAGAATCTTTGGACAAAGGGCATAAAATTTACGGCAAGTCAAACATTGAGGGAGATTTGGTACAAGATGTTCTTCAGATGGTACATTACATCAAAAGACATCGAGAAAATGGATAAGAAATATGTGGGGTCATGTTAAAATGTAAAGAAGCAGCCGGTTCCTTTTATCATATGTGGTGGATTTGCCACAAAAGCAAACGCTTCTGGAAATAAATACATGCTGAGATGCAAAAGGTTTTAAAATTTGAGTTTGCCATGAATCCACAAACTATGCTGTAGGGAATACTACCAGAAAACGTAGACAGAAAATTACACAAACTATTTAGATATTTATTAACGGTGGCAAGGAAGGTATTTGCAACAAGATGGAAGGAAGAAGAATGCCCAACTAGGGAAATCTGGAAAGACAAGATGGCTGTGATGGCAAAACTGGCAAGCTATTTAAACAGAAGACCAATGAGAGAATTTAAAGAGAAATGGGGGAATTATTCTACTTACAAAGGAGAAAATGCATAAAATGTTTTAGTTTTAGACATCTGAATAAGATAGTATACTGATATATTGTTCTAGACTGAATATAAGGTTAGGATCTGATAAGATGGAAAATGCTTAAATATCATTGATGAGGTAGAATACAAGATCTGGAAACTTTGACAAAATAGTTAAAAGAAATAGAAATGATCTGTATAGAAGCCTTAGACCATATTAAGATATAGCAGTAAGAATGTGCATGGAGACCACTCGTTCTGATTTTTAGTTGATCTAAAAGTGAACACTCTGTAGAAAAAGAATGTATTTAGTTAGTAAGCTGGAATAGTAGATGCACAGAAGCTGGAATAGTAGATGCAATCTTCATTTTAACATTGATGAACTCTGAGGAAGGTATGTTGTGTGTACTCTGTATTTTAACAACCCTTGTAGTGCAAAATCTTACCGTTCCTTGGACCCTGTTATCCCCCCCTCTTCTTTTTTTTTGTACTCCTCTTTGTTTTGAAAAATAAAATAAAATAAAATAAATACACACAGAACTCGGTTTAGCTTGTTAACATGGCTTCTAGAATGCAAGCCCAAATCTGGGAAATGAGGCTATAATGACTCCCACCCCACTGAAAAGTTTGTGTGATTCATTTCAGTATTTACTGTGGAGCAGTCATGCAGGCAGGCCAGGCATCTTGTTTTCCTTAATGGCAACTCTGTCTGCAATCATCATACAACCAATTAGGGAGAGACCAAGCCCTTAGCATTAACTCCATGGGTGAGAAGGGGATGTGTGTGGTACACATGAGTGCATTTTTTTTCCAGCGCTTCCTGGGCAATAGCATTGAGTGGCTCATAAGGATCCAAGGTTGGCTTTGCACCAGGGAGAGAAGCAGCAGAAAGTATAGTGCCTTCAGGGCCAGTCGCCATCACTATTGCCATCCCCTTTTTTGCGCTCATACACATAACACAAGAAAAGGCCAGCCTGGCAATGTCCACACAAGCTTACACATGTGGGTTTGAGGAGGGAGGGGTCTCCGGCAGCCTCTGAGCCTCTGGCATGTTATTCAGATTACGATAAAATTTGGAAAGAAAAAGCAATTATTAAAGGAGAGTTACACTGAGGAGCTCCCAGGCATGTGGAGCTGGTTTACGCCTTCTACCGCTGCTGTCCCTCACTTAGATGCCATGGTGCCAGGGCCACTCACTATGACTTTAGAAGTCCTCCAAAGATAGTGGGTTGACGAGAAAAAGAAAGAATTTCACCTTGCCCAGAAAGACTTCTGGCATTTTGGGCTTTTCTGATGAAAGTTGTTAACCCAGTGTTAAATGTTGGTGAGGTAGTAGGTGTGTGCATTGCACATTTGCACAAACATGCATCCTCAAGTTTTTCCAGATCAGTATTCCACAATGGAAATATCTACTCAGTTTTTTAAAAAAAATATTTCGGCATAACAACGGGAATCTCTTGTTCGGTTTCTTCTCTGACCCCATTTTCTCCTTTTTCCTTTTCATTCAACTCTGGGTTAATGGTTTTAGTCAGAAAGGGAGCCTGGCAGCCAGCAAACAACCTGTGCGGTATCCCACTTTTACTAGTAAAAATAGGGGAGAAAGAGAACCATCCTCCCACCCATTCCCATGAAACCCTAGCCCTTCCTTTCTGTGAACTTCTATGCACAGTGCAAGGACAGGCCGATGGCTGGGAATCCTGGCCTGGGCTCTTGCAGCAGATAACAAAATGAAACTAGAAGACACAGGGAAACGTGACAAAACAGCAGGACTCAAAGGTAACATTTATTGGCTTTGTCACTAAAGCAGGATGTATTTTTTTAATTTCGTTACATTTTGCTGGATACGTTGGTAATGGAGCGCTTTCCTCCTTGCGCTCCATGCTGCTTGCTGCTTGTTTCCCGCCATTGTGTGTGTTCTGTGCCATTGCCAAGACTCTTCTTCTTTGGAGTCCATTAATTTTCATATGCTTGATGAGAAAGTCATTGGATTGACGGGTTTTAGGATGATGCAAAAAGAAAGTGTGTGCATGCATACACAGCTACTGAACACTTGGTCCAGTAGTTGTGGGGAAGGTTGAGGCAAACCTTCCCCATTTCTTGTGGTCCATAAACACAGAACCTCATTGCCGCATGCTCTCAAATCTAGTGGATTGATGGTTTAGAGGGAGCACTGTGTGATTTTGTGCTATTGTCTGCAAAAGCAGCTGCCCTAGAGCCTCACCCACTTGAAGAGAGGAGTATGCATTTGCATATGTGCAGCCAACATGCCTCCAAGGGGCCAAAACAAATGAAATGACACAAATCAAATGGATCAGTTCCAAGCTGGCACCACCTCAGCTGGAACTAAGCAGTAATGAGATGTGTTTGTTCCATAACCTCCAGAACTGGAACTGAAATGGAAACTTTCTGGATGCACACCCCATTACATTTTCCTAACACATTGACTTGAATGGACTTACAATTTCTAAATCTGCTGTTGCTGAACTAACATCTGTAGTGTGAAAAGAACGCTGACTCCTCCTTGAACCCTAAATGGTTAGCCTTAAGCTTCCTCATTGAATAACACTGTAGGGAAGGAACAGCATCATTCTTGCGTTACACATTTGTCTAACTGTGTTCCTCGCTGGAAGATGAAAATATGAATTAAGGATTTCTCAGCCATGATCCACTACAGTGGTTTTCATGCTGATGTCTTTTTAAATGTCAAAGAGCTGTGAAATCTGGTTGGTTCTGTACGGTATCTCTTTTTGGATACATTGGAGTTACATGTTCACTATGAAGAGTTATATATGTATGGTAGGGAGTGCCTGGATTCTTAGGGATTAGAAGATGCCACTGCTGTAACATAGGCAGCTATGACCCAATAACTAGAAGATACTGGTGTTGCCATGGAAGCCAGCTTTTCTTTTCTTTGGAGGGTGGGTGGATCCAATGGCTAGGCCTGCTTCTAATTGACCAGCTAAAAAGCGGCCATCAGCAAGTTCTAATAATAACAGTAACAGCAACAACAGTTCATTTGTATAATGCTTTCTGGATAGATTTGTGCTGCAGTGCTGAACACTGCAGGTGCCAGGGTTTCTGGTGCCTGTGGCGATCCCCATGTGTGTGCACGTGCAGTGCGTGCGCCCTCAGACTGCGTGATGATGTCATCACATGATGACATCATCACACAGCAAAAGCCGGGCCCATTGGCCGGTGGGTGGCCATGCTCCACATGCTGCCCTGGCCACCTACCATGCCTGGCCCATGGCTGCTGCGCCCAGCTGGGGGAGTGTGGCAGCGGCTGAAGCGGCAGTGCGGGGCTGGACAGCTGTAGCAGCCACGGGCCAGGCACACCAGCTCCGTGGCGTGCATCTCTGCCCCTGGCACCCCCTCTGGCACTCCCTCTAGGGCCCCAGTGCCCATGGCGCTCTCCTCAACGCCTCAATGGTGGCACTGGCCCTGGTGGTCTGCCACCCAATTGCTAATAAAGGCCGACTCTGCTTAGCTTCTGAGATCTGATGAGATTGGACTAACCTGGGCTATCCAGGTCAGAGCATTCATAGGACCTGCATTTCTGGAAGTGACTGCTACACAGAATATTGCTTTATTATTATTGCTGTTGTTAACATTTGATTTATATACTGCTCTTCAGGACAACTTAATGCCCACTCAGAGCAGTTTACAAAGTGTTGTTATTATCCTCACAACAATCACCCTGTGAGGTGGGTGGGGCTGAGAGAGCTCTGAGAGAGCTGTGACTGAGCCAAGGTCACCCAGCTGGCTTCAAGCAGAGGAGTGGGGAATCAAACCTGGTTCTCCAGATTAGAGTCCTGCCACTTTTAACCACTACACCAAAGTGGCTCTCCAGCTATCACCGATGACAAAGATAATGAAATGGCTCAGCCCTATGGATGGGGAACAAACACTGAGTCAGCACCTATTAAGACTGGATAAGTTAATGTGGAATGGGTTTTGTATGGTTATGTTTTAAGTTAATGTGGAATAAATTTATAATAATAATAATAATAATGTTTTTAAAAGACTGGATAAATGTCCATGTCAGGCCATTTCAATGCTGCCAGAGCCATGTGGGAGCTACTTGCAGAAAAGCATATCTACGGTAGAATAATATTTAGAGAAATCCCCATAAAATGTATTTGCATCATATCCAAGGGCTGTTCTTCAAATGTCTGAAATCTCAGATTTTTTATTATTTTTAAAAGAATAAACTCCTCTTCTGCAGTGAGCCAGTGTGGGAGACTTTTACTGGCAGGACTAAAATGTTGATTGTAGGGCTCTTCTGAGGCTATTATCTTATTTATGTGATTCATGCTGTTAAATGACCCATGCCAGGAAAATCAGCAAAGGATGTATTTCCCTAGCCAATTCAGCTTACAGCAGTGAAGGTTAGTTGCTTAGCTGCAGTTTCATGCCACATTGTATGGATTATGGCAATATCCAGCTTGAGGTTATCTTTGTGACTATGGCTTGTTAAGAAGTAGGTTGAAATTTGGATTAAACCAAAGAATATCACCCCCCTTGGAAAGTGGGCTTAAATGCACACATCCTTCTTGTACTCCTAGCTCTAGAAGATACACAGGAACTACTTTGTAATTCAGGGGAAAAAATATCAATAAAGTGTAGGGAGAGGATCAGAGTGGAGAAAGTGAATACATTTTCCCACGTTTCTCCCCTTGTATTGGAACTTAGGATCACCCAGTGAAGTTGACTTGCAGTAACATCAGGCCAGATTAAAAGGAAGGACTTGTTCATGCAGTAAGTTCTTAGGGAACTCCCGAGATGTAGTGATAGCCAGTAGCCTAGATGGTTTTTAAACAAGACTACACAAATGTATGGTCTATCATCATCTTTTAAGAAGGATAGCTAAATGGAGTTCAGAGGCGCGCTAAGAAATATGTGCACTTTGGGATTACCCAGGGCAAGGCAAGTTTAAACCTGGCCATCGTTTCTGTAATCCATGCAATGACTGTGAATGCTGGGTCATGAAAACAGAAAAGCCTTCATAATCTGCTTATGAACTTCTCCGAGGCTTCTAGCTGGCCACTATAGGAAACAAGATGCTGGGCTTAGACGGACCTTTGATCTGGTCCAGCAAGCCAGCCCTTATTTCCCTCTGGTGGGAGTAGCAATGAATAACCCCAAATGTGTCATGTATTCTTCTGACATTGTTCCTGGATAGACTTTTTTTGACTCCTTCGTAGCCTGCAACCCACATATAAGATGGAAAGCCTCCTCCTATATGAATCTGTGCACCAGATGTGATTGTCTCATCAGCTGTTTCTTGCTGAGCCTTCCCATAGGGTTTTTTAGTTCTCCTCAGCCTGCCTGTAGGCATTTTCAGTCATGGTACCCGTACTCTGGAATGCTTTATTTTATTGGCGATCAGGAGGAGTTGCACAACAATTCTGTCTCAGCGGGCTTTCAGTTGAATTGGGTGCTGAATTGCTGATAAATTGACATCGACTTGCTGATGGGATGTTTGAAGTTTCTGACTTATCTTGCTTGTTAGGCAAGTATTTGCGGATTGTGTCATCATTTTTATGATAGTTACTGCAGTCTTGTTTTATATGTCTTTATGTGCAGTGCATACATATTTTTTTGCACGCCAAATAGATTGATCAAGTGGATCAGCATCAACATGAGGAATTCTCCAGCTCTGGTGAAACAGAACTCACTATGAGTCATGAAATGATGAATTTATTTGACCTCAGTTTATGTCAATGATGCCACCAGTTGGTGTTCATATCTGGCAGCATTAGATGCTTATCAGATTTGCATCAGTGTGTGAGAGAAACCCTCTTAAGGAGCAGCCACAGTGCAGCACTTCCTAAGCAGAAGGTCCCAGCTTCAATCCATAACATCTCCAGTTAACAGGATCAGGTTGTAGATGATGTGAAGATTCTCAACATGAGTCCTTGGAAAGCTGCTGTGAGTCAGAGTAGACAATATTGACCTTGATAGACCAGGGGTCTCACTCAGTATTAAGGCAGGCTCCGGCATTCGTGTGCTTTCCCTTCCCCAGAAAATAGCCCTGCTTAGATGATTCCTGGGAGCGAAATGATCACAATTGAATCAATAAAACTGGCAAATGGGTCTTGGAAATATAATAAAGTACAGATATGAAGATTCTGAAGGGGGAAAAAATTGCAAGTGAATCAGCAAACCATAAACTACCCTGCAAATTTTTCTTATAATTTAAACATTTATCTGTGGCTCTCACTATTGCCTCTTAAGCATTCCTCTTAAATTCTCTCATGGAAGAATTGTGGGCTGGGGAATACATTTTAAGAAAATATAGTAACATGTGCCTAAACAGCTATAAATAAAAAATACATTTGTAAGTAAAGAGCAATATGGAATGGAGTTTTATGTTCTGAAACACCAAGAGTTGTTAGCATTTTATGCTTCCAGGATATCATAATATTTTATGTACTATTAGGATACACAGATGAAAGAGACTGGAAGCCATAAACGACTTACTCAAGAGTAATCCCATTGACCTTTCTGCAACTCCTCCAGAACTACTCCATGGATTTTGATTTTTTCGGTTGTAGCCTTAGAAAAAACTTTCTCCATCCCCCTTTTTGCGCATTTCCTCCACAATGTTTATTAAAGAATATAAAAATGTGTGACGGGGCTACTGCCTCCTCCCCTCCCCCACAAGGCATTATTTTAACAACAACAGGAAAGTGTAAGTAGTTCCTTATGCCGACTGCAGCAATTTTGCAGCATGGCAAATATTCATTAGTATGCACTGATATGCAGAAGATCTTACTGACAATTCCCAGGATGCTCCCCCTTTCATAAACAGATTGTTGATGGCTGCTGCATAATCCATCTGAGCGTTGCAATAAAAGAAAATCTCACTGTTCGCTGGGCAATGCCAAAATAGAGTGCAAAAAATTGCTTCAGTGAGCAAGAAGAGACAATGAGATCTCTCTTTGACGCTCAGCAAGTTTCTGATTGCGTTCTCCTGGACACTTCATTTTGGACGCACCTTCCCCCCCCCCCTCTCCTTTTAAAGAGTTAATGAAGGGGTGGATTGATTATGGAAGAAAATTAAACAACTCTGGTAAGCATCCCCCAGTTCTGGCCAGTAATTGATTTCATCACAAGGTGTGAATACTCTATTTAATTACAGTGGAGGGGATGAGAAAAAAATAAATCTAGAGCAAAGATTCAAGCAGTAGGTTGAGTAGGATAAGTAGAAAGTTGTCAGAGGAATGGCAGAAGAAAAACGTGTCAGAGGGAGAGTGAAAAGCAGCCAAGTGCTTTCCCACCATGCCTGGAAGCAGCTTCATCTGTCTCTCTCCTTCTGTCCTTCAATGGACCATCAGAAGGAGGCTGGAAGCTTCATCTGATAGCTCCTCTCCCTGTAGCCTCCAACTACCATTGATGGGAAGCAGCTGAGCACCCATCCACCATGCCTGGATCCACCTTCTTCTGGTAGTCCTCCTCCTTCTAGTTTGCATCAGTTGAGCCATTGGAGGGAAAGCAGGAAGTAACCAAGAACTTTGGTTGTTGTGGATTTTCCGGGCTGTATAGCCATGGTCTCTTGCCGTGAAAGCCTTTGACAATATAACCAAGAACTTCATAAAGCCTGGATTATCTCCATCTGAGTACTCCTCTTCCTCTAGTTTCTTGCTACTGTTATTGGGATAAGAACATAAGAACCCTCCTGCTGTATCAGATGACTAGCCTATTTAGTCCAGCATCTTGTCTCATACAGTGGCCAGCCAGTTACTCTGGAGGGCCCAAAATAGGGTGTAGAGGCTAAGGTTACTGCCTCTGAATGTGGATGTTCCCTTTAGTCTCTATGGCTAGTAGCCATTGATAGATTTGCAGTCCATTAATCCACAGTCTCACATTTGGTTTTCCTATGAGCTCTTGAGTGTATGCTATCAGGACCTGGAGATGCATTTTAAAAAAAAATTCTCCAGTAGGTCTAGAACTTCATCTCTCAATTTGACTCACTTCTTCAGACTCTCTTCCTGAAAATAGTGGCCGTCTCCTGGATACATGCCCCACACTTTCATGACGGGGCAGAATCAACCAAGCACCTGTCCATCATGCCTAGATCCAATAGCTCCCAAGAGTGCCATTCCCAATACTATCCTACCACAATTGCTGGAACCATTTAAGGGAGGTCAGGAAGCAATACCTGAATCTAGCATACCTGGATTCAGCTCCAGCTGAAAACATTCCCTCCCTGGCTAACATCTAATGAATTACATTTGCCAATTGTTTTGGATCTTGATTTTCAGAATGTGCTTTGGAACTAATGTTCATCTGAGAACTAGTTTGGTGCAGGGATTAAGAGTGGCAGGACTCTAATCTGGAGAACCAGGTTTGATTCCCCACTCCTCTGCTTGAAGCCAGCTGGGCGACTTTGTGTCAGTCACAGCTCTTTCAGAGCTCTCTCAGCTCCACCCACCTCACAGGGTGATTGTCATCATGAGGATAATCATAATACTTTGTAAACCGCTCTGAGTGGGTGTTAAGTTGTCTTGAAGGGTGGTATATAAATCAAATGTTGTTGTTGTTATCATTATTATCATTATAAAACTCAAGGGAGCAGAGGAGATAACACGCAGGCTGCTTCCATACACGTTGGATAATCCACTTTCAATACTCTTTAGTGAACATTTGAAACTGATTTTCCATGTGTGGAACAAAATATCCACTTCAAAAGGATTGCGAAAGTGCATTGAAAGTGCATTATTCAATGTGTGTGGAAATGGCCACAAATAAACATCCACCAGTATATCTAATTCAACTCTTAACATTGAGCCTTGGCTTAATGGAGCAGTATTTTAGTTCTTTTGTGCTCCTCTCCATCACTGCAGCTCTTTCTGACCCCTGGAGCCATCAGTCCCAGGGTTGTGGGACATGTATAGAGGAGCACCTGTGCAGGGCTGGGATGGCTGGAATGAGGAGAGACAGGGATAAGGAAGTGCCTTTCATTTTCCAAAGGTAAAGCTCTGTTGAGGGCTCACTCCAACCCACTGAGCCTTATGGCTGTTCCTCTGCATGGATCCTGTGACTCTGGGAGTGATCCTTCTGGGGATCAAAGAGGGTTCCAGTGATAGAGGGAACTTGGGAAAACTCTTGAGTGCCTTCCACATACAGATGGTAGGCTACTGCCAGATTAGACCTTTACCAAGCATCCCTGCCCAATCCTGCTTCCCCTCCTCTGTGACACATTGCTGAAGGTTGCACTGGCCTGCTGTGTGCGCCATCCAATTGACTGGCAGCAGGCTGAGGACAAAAAGGTAGTGGTTCTTTTGGTGAAATAGATACCTAAAACAATGGTATTTTTCTTTAACATTAGCAAGAGTTTAAAATTTACATTGGAGCTGCAGCAGTAGAAAAGAGCAAGAGTCCAGTAGTCCCTATAATACTAACAACATTTGTGGTAGGGCATGAGCTTTCGTGAGTCACAGCTCACTTCTTCATACCCTACCAAACCTTGTTAGTCTTATAGGGGCTACTGGACTTTTGCTCTTTTCTACTGCTACTCATCTTGATCTATTTCCACTAGGGATGGGCACGAAACGAACCATGGAACAAAATTCTGGATGGAACTGCTGGTTCATAGTCAAAGAAACACATGTTCCATAGGTCCTCATTTTTACGAAACAAATGACTTTTCCCTCCTGTTCTGTTGCCAGTTCAGGAAGCCAGACATTTTGGTGCCACTCAATCCACTGCCCAAGCAATGGTGGCAGTCTTTTGGTTGCCCCCAATCTGAGGCCTCCACACTTGATTGGCAGCTGTCCCTGCCAACTAGAGAGCTCTCATTCTGGCCCATCCAGCCAGGAAAAGGGCCAGCCCCTCAAAGTAGCTGCCAGCAGACACTCTAGTTTTAACTACTGTGAAGAGAAAATGTCAGGAAGGGGGGAACCCATGGATCATGCCTTTCCCAGCTAGCTCCCCGGCAAATTTGGTGGGTATTGGACATTGGGAAGGTCAGTTTGTAGACCCTCAAAGTAGCTGCCAGAAGACACTCCAGTTTTTGCTACTGTGAAGAGAAAATTACAGGAAAGGGGGGCTCCCATGGATCATGCCTTTCCAGGGGTTCAATCTCTCTGAAACTTTGGGGGTCTTTAGAGGACAATGAGGACTAGGTCCCCTGAAAACTTGGTGGGTATTGGACATTGGGAAGGTCTTGTTTAGTTTGGCTGTGAGTGTGAAGGGGCCCATTCTGGGCTCCCTCTAACCACAAACTGGTTCACGAACCGGCTCAAGTTTGTCAAAGTTCGTGGTTCATGTTCTGTGAAACTGAATGAAGCACGAACCATGAAGTTCGTTTTTTTCCCAGTTCGTGTCCATGTCTAATCTTCACGGATTGCAGCCTCAATGTGTAAAATGACAGGCTGTGCACTGCATGGCATCTTAAATGTCTGTGTGCATGCATTTGCATACATGCGCATGAAAGACATGAAGGATTTCATTTCCAGAGAACTTGGAAAGGGAGCTGCACCTTGAAGAATGAAATTTATACAATTTACACTAGTGTTTTTTTAACAAGACACCTTAACAAGCAAAAACCGCGACAAAATAGAGACAGAGATTTACCAGGGAAAGGGATCATAAAATCAGAACAGTGCTTAGAAAATAGGGACACTTAGAGAATATAGTCCTTTCCCGTCATTATGTTCCTGGCACTGGGATAGAACGTATGGGACAAACATAATATAAATGATTCTCCCAACACACACAATTTCCATCTCATGAGAAAGGGGTGACATGGATTTTCAGATGAAATAGCAATCATGTGTACTGGGAGGATCATAGGTAGTATGATCCCATATATGTGGTTGCAGTGCCAAGAACACAGCAACTGAAAACAGCTTATGAAGATCCTGTGTATCCAACAAGACAAAGATCTACTATCTTGAGCCTCAGGGTTATACAGCATTCCCTTATACTGATCAAATCCCTGCCACAAATCCTGCTATCCCTGCACCTCGCCCCTCAAACCTGTGGCTCAGATTAGGGGAATCATTAAAATATCCCATTGCATGTATGTGTAGCTGCACATCGCGCACTTCCAGTAAATTACAATGGACTGGAGCATGAACACAGTATAGGCTCTGCTCATGCAACAGCTAGGTTGACTTACGAGCTTGGCTAGGCAGAGGGTGAAATGTCAGCCCCCCAGACTTAACTGGGGGGCTCAATTGCAGGCTGGGGGGGCGAGTAGAAGGCAAGATGGCATGGCGGCCAGCATATTGGAAGGTGGTGTGGGCTCTCCGTGGTCAGCGCGGCAACCCTCGCCGCCCAGATTCAAACTGTGAATGGCCAATCAGAGCAGACTGACTGGGGTGCGGGGAGGGCTGCGGACTTGGGAGATTCAGTCTCCTTTCAGGTCTGCTGCTGGCTCTTGTAAAGAGAGGCGACCCCCCCCCCTCAGCACCTGGCACTATATCAGATAATAGTTGGATGCTTTTTCATTAAAAAAACAAAACAAAACAAAACCTCCTTTCTCTCCAGCATGCTGGTTTTCTACCAGCAGGACATTTCCCATGAAGACTGTGTTAGTCTGTTTGTAGACATGGAAGAGAGCAAGAGTCCAGTAGCACCTATAAGACTAACAAAATTTGGGCAGGGTATGAGCTTTTGTGAGTCTGAAAAGTGAACTACCCTAAATTTTGTTAGCTTTATAAGTGCTACCGGACTCTTGCTATTTTCCATAAAGTAATATTTGATCATGTAACACCCCCAGCCCAGATATTTAGTCTTAAATACTACAGTCCAGTTTTATTGCTTCAGTGAGAAATAGTTTTAATTGTTATGGTTTGGAATTTAGAGTGGGGCATTCTTCCTTATGGCCCAAAGCACACAGACTCAGAAAGGACTGGGAAAGGTTTGTGTCCTCTTGACAATTGTGTACAGTTCCTTAGGGAAAACTGCTTCACATTTTCAGAACAGTTAAGGGGAGGTCCTTGGTCTTCAGAGCAGGCCATCAAAATTTTGAGGTTGTAATGTGTAAATTTGTGGTGCTGTTGCGAGGGGGGGCGGTAATTTTCTCAAAACAATTAATATAACAGTGTTCCAACTCACGTCCTTCCTGGGTGGCTTAACAAGCTATGATAATGAGTTAGAATTCTGCTCCTCTTGGTTCTCACAAGAAATAACAAGGTAACATCCCCAAAATATAATGAGATCAGAGCTAATAAGGTCAACAGTGGCCTCACTTTGCAGTTAGATCTGTTCACTGCAAAACTCTCATCTAGCTTTACAAGAAGAACAGTAGTGAAATTAATGCAGCCTTGAACAACAGCAAGTATGAGGCTCAGCAGCAATGCCTTTTTTTAAAAAATAATTTTTATTGGATGAGGCAATATACAATAATTGATTAATACATTAAGCGTATCCAAATTAACCCTTCTACATAGATATATACCCCACCCCTCCCCCTTTTCTTTGTTGACTTCCAACAACACTCGAACCCCCGTTTATTCATAGCTATTATTATTACACTATATTGCTATCATTTTTACCATGGTAAAGATCTTAATATGTTTTTCTTTCGTTAAAGTCTTTTTATATAAAATTTAAAATCCCTCCAAAGACCACAATTGTCCTTTAACATCACATTTCTTTTCCAAATATTTCTTAAGTTTCTTCCAAGCCTCCAAAAAAGTTTCTGGATCTTGCTCATTCAAATTTCTAGTTATTTTATCCATTTTGGCCATGTACAACAGCTTCCTTGTCCATTCTTCAACATTCAGTATTTCTTCTTTTTTCCAATATTGAGCATATAGAATTCTTGCTGCTACTAACATATAATATAACAATGTCTTATCCTTTCTATTAACCTCTTCTAAGTGTAAAGATAATAATAACATTTCAGGATTTTTAACAACATTATATTGTAATATCAAAGACATTTCAGCACATATTTTAGACCAGAAGTCTCTAGCCTTTTGGCAAGTCCACCACATATGAAACAAAGAACCTTCATGCTCCTTACATTTCCAACATTTCTTTGATAACTGTTTGTTAGCGATGGCTAGTTTTTTTGGTGTTAAATACCATCTATACAACATTTTATATCCATTCTCTTTAATACTAATACAAGTTGATATTTTTAGGGTATTTTTCCATAATTGTTCCCATGCTTCCATGGTTATTTCTTTATTACAATTTATAGCCCTCTTTACCATTTGAACCTTTACTGTTTCATCTTCTGTAAACATCTTCAATAACAACTTATACATTTTAGATATTGCTTTATTATTATCTCCCAATAATAACTCTTCCAAGTCCAAATTTTTAATTCTAAAGCCTATCTTCCTTTTATCTGAGTCAAATAGGTTTTTAATTTGCCTGTATTGTAACCATTTGAATGGCAAATCCTCATTTCGTCTAAGCTTCAACTCATCCTTTTCTAGTGTTGTTAATTCTTTGGGGGTAAGCCATTCCTTTCCCTGGTATTCCAAATTTGAGTTGATTACTTCAGCTGGTATAATCCAAAGTGGTTTCTTTTCTTCTATGAGTTTCTTGTATTTAAGCCAAGTTAGCAATAAATTTCTTCTTAGGTAGTGGTGCTGAAACATTGCATCCATTTTATATTTTTCATACCACATATATGCATGCCATCCAAATAATTTATTATATCCTTCCAACGTTAATAATTTATGATTGGTCAAGGACACCCATTCTTTTATCCACACCAAACATATCGCTTCGTGATAAAGTCTTAGGTCAGGTAACTGCATTCCTCCTCTTTCCTTTGCATCACATAAGACTTTCATTTTTACTCTTGGCTTCTTCCCTGCCCAAACAAACTCAGATATTTTCCTCTGCCATTTTTCAAACTGTTTTTTATCTTTCACAATTAGTATTGTTTGCATTAAAAACATCATCCTGGGCAATACATTCATTTTAATTGTAGCAATACGACCTAACCACGACAGATTTAGTTTATTACATTTTATCATATCTCTTTCAGTTTGAGTCCAGAGCTTTTCATAATTATTCTTAAATAACTCTATATTCTTAGCAGTGAGCTCTATCCCCAAATATTTGATTATGTATACCACTTCGCAGTTTGTTAATTCACTTAATTCTTGCTGTTGCTTCTTGGTCATATTTTTTGTTATTATTTTTGACTTCTTTTTGTTTATATAAAAGCCCACCAAATCTCCAAACTCTTTTATTTTATCCAACAATCTTGGCAGGGTTTGTACAGGAACTTCCACTATAAACATCACATCATCTGCAAAAGCTCTCAATTTGTAGGAAGATCCTTTTATTTTTATTCCTTTTATACTGTCATCTTCTCTAATCCTTCTCAATAATACCTCTAAGACCATCACAAACAAAAGGGGCGATAGTGGACATCCTTGTCTGGTTCCTTTCCTTATTTCAAAATTTTCTGTCAGGTCATCATTAACACCAATTGTTGCTCTTTGTAGTTTATAAATTGTTTTCACAGCTTCTATAAATTCATTTCCTAAATCCATCTTCTCCATAGTCGCAAACATAAAATTCCAGTTCAAATTGTCAGGCTCAGCAGCAATGTCAAGAATCTGCCAACAGGACTTTGTGAAAAAAAAATGCTTTAAAGGGTTTCTTATTCTTGCCGTTAATTGACCTCAGCAAACCTGACCCACTGACATTGCACTTGATAATCAGAGTATTGATTTGAACTCAGTTCCAATGTTCTGTACAGGACTCGCCAAACTTACTGATCCAGTGGACACTATGGAATTGTGAGAAAAGCCACTCAGAGCCATTACAACATGGCCACCATGGGAGCTGCAGCTAATCATAAAATGGCTGCCATAGTTACAAATTGTTGGGAAGTTCCAAGCCAAGCATCTTCCTGTGATGCAGACAGCTGTTTCTGAATAGGCACTCTCTGCAGGCCTACAGGAGATGCCGTCTGGGGTCTTCTGAAGCACCTTCTGTTCTGAAAAGATTGAGAAAAGACAGGGTTTGTTCCAGGGGAAGACATTTGGGGGAGAAAGCAAATGGACAACAGAGAAAAAAAATGGTGGGCTCCATTATTCCCATGAGTACTAGGGATATGCAAAATGAAACGAACGAGCCAGAAATATGCATGGAAATTGCTGTTTCATTTCCTTAAAGCAGTGGACCAAATCCAGGAAATCAAGTGATAATGACATGCTCCCCCCCCCAAATTGTGTGTTTTGTTTTGGTTCTTACCACACAGAGGAAGCTGCAAGCAGGCAGCCATTGGGCCAGCAGCATCTTGGCAACAACAACATTTGATTTATGTACCACCCTTCAGGACAACTTAAGGGCCACTCAGAATGGTTTACAAAATGTTGTTATTATCCCCACAACAAAACACCCTGTAAGGTGGGTGGGGCTGAGAGAGCTCTGAAAAGCCCAAGGTCACCCAGCTGGCTTCAAGTGGTAGAGTGGGGAATCAAACCTGGTCCTCCAGATTAGAGTCCCATGCTCTTAACCACTACACCAAGCTGGCTCTTGTTTTACTCTGTGGCATTCTACGAATTCTACCAAGCAGCCAATTGGGGGAGGGAGGCACTATGATAACTGAGTGTCATTGGAAAAGGTAGCATAAAAGCAGTTACATTAAAGTTGAGTTTACGGTCCCCACAAGCTTCCTCCATGAGAAGGTTGAACACAACTTTCTCTAGGACGGTGTCTTCCTGATGGTCCTCCTCCCTCCCACTATACAGCTCCTCTGAAAGGAAGGGTTTCAAAGCAGCTCCAGTCTTCATTTTGACATCAGCACTTGCTGCTGGTTTATATTCTCTTGCTACATATTCTGCCACCTCCACTACCCACTCCTCTCTCTAGTTGGCCTTGGCAGGGCCGGATCGATGGGGGGGCGGCAGGGGGGTAGTCTGCCCCCGGCGCCGCCAAAGAGGGGGTGCCGGGCGCAGCTGCCAGCCCCGGGAGCATGCTGCCAGCCCCAGGAGCGCACCTGGGGAAAGGCAAACAGCGCAGGCGGCCTCCCAGCCACCCGCACTGCCTTTTGCCTGCCTTGGGAGGCTGGGAGGCCACCCCCGCTGTTCACCTTTCCCCCCCACCCCCGCAGCAAGCCGGCTGTCCCGGCGTGCCACGGAGCTGGCAGCGGCGGTGGCAGCGCGAGTGGTTCGGAGGTTGCCTGCGCCGTTTGCCTTTCCTCAGGACAAGGGGCAAGCAGCAAGCCAGTCGCCCCTTGTCCTGCGGGAAAGGCAAAAGGCAGCACGGATGGCTGGGAGGCCACTCACGCTGTTCGCCTTTCCCCAGGACAAGGGGCATGCAGCAAGCTGGACGCCCCTTGTCCTGCAGGGCAGGTGAACAGCGCGGGCAGCCTCCGAGCCACTTGCACTGCTGCCCCTGCCAGCTCCGCGGTGCGCTGGGACAGCTGGCTTGCTGCAGGGGCGGGGGGCGTCCCAGTGTGATGATGTCACGGGAGTGACGTCATCACACAGCACCAGGAGTGTGCGCATGCTATGCACATGTGCAACTATCCTGACTACGGTTGCCCTGGGCACTGGCAACCATAGATCCGGCCCTGGGCCTTGGCCATGTTTCCTCCTTGTAACTGTACAGAACTGGACTCAATGACATGCATGCAGTTGCCAGTAGAGATGGGCACGGAACAAAACCAAAAATAGAACCAGGAGGTTCATGATTCGTGGGTTTCATGAACCATGAACCAGCTCGTGGTTTGTGGTTTGTGGGGTGTAAATGCCTCTTTCCGGCCTTAACAGTGGCAGGGAATGGGAATTTAACAGTTTAAAGGGCCCTTTCCTGCCTTGCAAGCGGTAGGTCCCTTTAAACTATCAGCTGATAGATGTCAGGGGGGATCCCCCATCATCGCCTGCCAGCTGATAGTTTAAAGGGACCTGCTGGTGGCAGGGCCCTTTAAACTGCCCAAACCCCAGCCCCCCTTCCCCCACCCCCCACCTCCAGCCCCACACTTACCTTCCCCTGCAGCGTGGTATCCTTCCTCTCCTACCGGGAAGGGCGGGAAGGCTGTTTTCGGCCTCTTCCACCACCCTAGGGGCCTACTGGGTGGTGGAAGAGGCCAAAAACGGCCTCTCTGCCCCTCAAATGGCCGCTGCTGTGGCCATTTGAGAGGCTGAAAATGGCCTTCTTGCCCCTCAAATGGCCGCCGCCATGGCTAATGAAATGAGTGGCATTAAGTACATTCCATGACAAGATACGAGTCAAGTAGCTCCTTAAAGACCAACCAATTTCAAGAGTCCAAGCTCCCTTCATCAGACACCTGAGAAAGAGAGATTTGACTCCTGGAAGTTTATACCTTGGAAATCTTATTGGTCTTTACGACGCTACTGGATGCCAGTCTTGCTCTTTGACTGCAAGCCAACACAGCTACCCACCTGGCACTATTCCATGACAAGTAAATTATTCATTGTGTGAAGAAATACTTCCTTTTTTTCTGCACTGAATCTGCTGCCCATCAACTTCACTGGATGCCCCAGAGTTTTGGTATTATTGAAATGGAAGGAAGAAATTCTCTCTATCCGCTTTCTCCACTCCATGCACAATTTTTTAAACCTCATTTAAAGAAGAATCCTGAGCAGAATTATATCCTCTTTCAGTGGACTTAAAAGGATATCGCTCAGTTTAGGATTGCTCTGCATGCTGTCTCTTTTTTCTAAAAAACCCTTAGTGGATTCCTCATGACAAATTTCTCCCATAACATATACCTATTTTTCAACATGATTTGCCTGTCAACAAACAGCATTACACACATACAAAGCATATACATACTGTTTATCTTGTGTTAAAATCACAAGATGTTTATTTATGGTTGCAGGTTGGGATTTTTAAATGGAGTTTTTATGGTTCGAACTGTTCATTTGTTTTAATGATTATTTTATATCTTTAGTTTTTTCTATTGGACTGTATTTTTATGTTTTATGATTGTGAGTCAGCTCATGACCCATAAGAGTTCAGGACATAAATTTTTTAAATAAATTGTTTCTAAAAAAAACATGAGTAGATAATAGCAGTGAATCTACAAAGCCAGCAGTGAAGACTACAGGACTGAAAAAATTGAAATAAATATAAATGAATGTAAAAAGAAACATAATCTAGAGCATTTGTTCATCCCTAGTAAAAATGTCTGCAACATTTCTAGGAGAGATTGAAAAGAAAGTGTGATGAATTTCTTATAACTGATAGTTCTATGGACCTACCCATCTATTATATTTTATCCCACTCCTTCCTTTGGAAAACTTCCTTCACATAGTTAGGTGAATAATACAAATATATCTAATATAATTATTGTGACAAGAATGTTAGAGTAAGCAATCTCTTGTGGAGAAAGAAGAAGAGAAGAGAAGCAGCAGTACACTGATTAGACAGGACTGTGGGGGAATAATATTGTTGCGTGGTGAGAAATTTCTTTTCCAACTTTCATTTCTAGGTATGGTCATCGATTTCTCTTATTCTGTCTCTTTTTTCCTTTTAAGAGCAGGATTTCTCTTTCATTTCTTTTCAAAGAGAAATCATGGTGCCTTTTCGTAACTTCAGCAGTTGCACTTGTTTTTATGTTATACATCCTAGGGTGGTGCTCTAGCAGGAAGATTGGAAGGCTTGAGAAGTCATTACTAGGGGGGAGAACCAAGCAAGTTTCCATTTCCGTTTTGATTTGGGGGGTTCTGGAATAAGCCTGTTTCATTATGAGTTTGTTCCAGGTCAGCTGGCCCTGGCTTGGAAATGATCCATTTTATTTTATTTTTTTCATTCATTTTGGTCTGTTGCATGAGCATTGGCTATACATGTGCAAACACACACTGTTCTTCTCAGGGGGTGGTGGGGGTGAAACAAACAAGGCTCTGGGGCAGCTGCTTTCATGCTTAACAAAAAAACAGCAACAAGCATTAGTCCCCTTTCTAGTCTACATTATTGCTCCGCTGAGTTTTTCCTCAAGCACAATAACACACACACACAACAATAGACTTGTAGAAGGCAAATGTCAGTGGGGGGAGCAATGGCTGCAAGGCACTCTCAAGTAGGAATGTGCTGCAACAAATGCAAAAGGCAGTCCTGCTTCATGTGCATGTTTTTCTGTTTCTATAGTTCCAATAACTTACTACCTTTGTATTTTGCTCTTGCCTGTTAGTTTCATGTTTTGTAGTCCTTTATAGTTTTCTTCTCAACTCTTCACAATGAGAGAGGAATCAAAATCTGGAATCAATGACAAGAATGCCTACTTAAAATAATGGGACAACCTTGAAGGTCCATTGGATATAATGAGAGCTACACATGCCAATTGACTTGCATTGGCTCCACTGAAATACTGAAATACATTACAGTACAAAAAAGTTGCAATGAAAATGTGGATTGGAGTTAGAGAATTGAGCTCTGGGGCTGGAATGATGGCCCCCAGGGAAGAATGACAGCCCCTGGGACCAGCTCAACTGCCCTGAGGCTGGAATGACGACCACCAGAGTGGAATGACGGTCCTTAGGACCAGGTAAACTGCTCTGGGCCTAGAATAACAATGCCTGGGACCACCACCTCAGATAGTAATTTTCAGCACCACATTTTATGGTAGTGAATTCCATAAATTGATTATGCATTATGTTGGCAAGAAGGTTTTTGAGGTTTTTTTGTCTGTCCTGAATTTATTGCAAATCAGTGTCTTTGAGTGGTGCTAATCTCAGGGTTAGAACACTTCTCATGGAACTGGGAGAGGAACGATTTGGTGAGTGCCATTATTCTTGGCACAAAAGCTAGGAAGAAAGAACATGGCACACCTCCTTCAAGCAACAGTAAAGGCAAGGAGGAACTTGGGTGGCATATGCTTTGATTGCTCAAGGCTTGGAGTCACACAAAATACAAAGATGTGAAGACAAAGGAAGCTGGACTCTTCTGCATCCCATCAATTCTCTAATTAAGTATGGGATGAGTTTTGCCCTTGGCTGTTGCTGTTCCTTATCTTGCTAATAAAATACACCATGCTTATCTCAACTAATGGTGTTGGTGCCTCTTATTCTATGGCCATCTTAAAAGATTCTTCCTTTGGAGAATTTCCAGAGCACCTTTCAAAATTATTTGGAGCTATCGGGAATAGCTGGTGTTGATGGACACATCAACACCAGCTGTTCCCAGCAGCTCCAAATAATTTTGGAGTATTTCCACTTTTAACGCCCCCCCGCCCCGTGAGGGTTTAGAATGGAATTTGAATGAATGGATGAACAAATAACAGCTTTAAAGAACAGTAGGACACAGATAAAGGACTGAAGCCACACAATGCAGATCAGACAAATTCCCTCTTTCCAGTCTTCCATTATTATAAAAACGGCCATAGTGAGTTCCCCCTCTTTTTAATTCTATCTTAACCAGGAAAACTTCTGACATTAATCCCCAAACAGGAGCAACTTGATCAGGGCTGCTTCAAGGTATTTAGTTGCCCTGTGCCAGTGATACTCACTCGGTAGCTCCTGGAGAGCCACATTCACAATTATTGACAGCCAAAAGAACCCCTGTGTGCCTTCCCAGCAAACACATGCCATAATACAGATTTTAATATTAAATACATAACTGTGATCTTTTAAATAACCAGAGCACCTGTGCATGTGAGCTGCCCTCTTTTTTGTGTAACTATTGGATCTTAGACAGGCCTTGTGTACCAGAAGAGAGGGATGGGGCTTCCCTCTCTGTCCTCCTGCTCTTTCCTCAGCATGAGGCACAGCAGCTCAGATGAGAGAGTGCCAGGAGGAGGGTCAGCCCTCCATGGAGTAAAGCTACCACTACCCCACTGTGTCCAGTTTGCTCTTTTCCTAGATAGCTACAACTATGGCAGTGGTGATGGTGGTTACATTCTCCTTTCCCTGTGGTTATCTTCCCACAACTGCCTGGGTGCTGGGAGGATTGCTCAGAGGCTGCTAAGAAGAGGGCAGGAGGTTGGAGAGGACAGGGTCTACTTCTTTTCCTGGCACAAGGCTGACAACTCAAGGAGGCTTGCAGTTTGGCAGCAGCTGTCCCAGAGTGCAAACCACTTTCCAACCTCAAGTCTTACTCGGCAGTGGCCATGTCCACTTTCCTGGAGTGTGGGAGTAGTACCACATTGGAGAATGATGCTCAAAAGAGTCACAAGTGGCATGTCAAAGAGCCAGAGGTGACTCCCAAGCTACTGAGAAAGGATCACTGCCCTAAGCAATTGATATCCATCCCCTCCTGGATAAGCCACAGGGACTTGGCTTGGGCCTGGTTGGTATCATATGGACCTAAGAAGGGATGGTAGTCACTTCTCATGTGGCAGTTGGCTGGGAGTGCACTGAGCCCCTGAGGTCATCAGTGTCCTCCTTGTTGGATCATACCAAGCTACTGCTTGAGTGGCTTGGCTGGAGAACTAGCCCTGAACTTGACGCAAGCTTAGATTTTGCAAAAAAAAAAAAAAAACAGAGTGGAGTTGAAGAAACTAAAAGCTATCCCAGAGTGTCCATACAATTTAGAATCAAACAAATGAAGGGAAAAAAACTGAAATGAAGAATTCATAATGCATTCTGCTTTGAAAACAAGAACAGGTAATTTAGAACTTTAAAATCAAAGAATATAGAATATCAGGAGCACCTGACAGGAAACAAACTGCACTGCTTGAGTAACATAAGGATCATTCTATGGACATTCGCCTGTGTTAACATCTCAGAACCATGTGTCTGCTTTGAATCAGGAACAAGCTATGTAATTCAGCCCATTACAGCTAAGTATGTTTATATGTTATACAACCTGATTCACATCTGTAGCATCAGTGCTGCACATCTTTGATGACATGTCCTGAACATGTCAGGCTAGTTGCACAGGAAGGTAAAAATATCAGTGGAGGTGAAGGTTTCATTCATCTCTGGGTGCGGAAAAAGCCGAACTCATCTTGCCCCAGGGCAGATGTTGGACTTGTACTGGCTGGTTGGACTTGTGCCCATTCCATAAATATTCTATGATTCTGAAATCCACCATACATGAAATATGAATCAGGGAGAAGAAGAAGAAAAAAATGAAAAGGAAGTACATTTTTGTGGACCTTAATGGATGCGTGCCTGGCTTATTTTTTCTGAAGTTACTGAGAAGGCAAAGGGAGGAGCTGATAAAAGGGAAAACAATTTCTTCCAAAGCACACTGTGAAAATGCTCTAAGCATACATAATAAGGCTACTGTATTGGGAGTTGAGTTTTTCAGAGAAGAGTATGAATATTATTAGATTAACAGAGACAAGGTCGAGAAAGGAAATGACGAAGGGTATAAAAATCAAGACCACAAAATGTACCAAAGGGTTGAGCAAAATGTAGTGAGGTTCCACCTGAGCTGTGTGTGTTACTGGATGATATTGAGTCTTCGGAGAAAGAGACGGAAGTAAATATTTTGAATGATAAATCAGAAAGCTTCAGAGATAAGAAACAATGAAGCTCACCAAAGTCTGATGGCCCTTCAGGGCAGCTGCAAAAAGCAGAGCAGCAAATGCTATTCTGATAAGAAAAGGCCAGAACTTTGATCATGGAGGATTTTAATTACTGAGATTGTGATAGTGATTACTACATGATTAAAAAAAATATGCTTCTGTAGATAGCACTGGATTGCTCTCTAACACAATTTGTTGAACAATCTCTATAGTCAGAGGCTATTTGAGAAACTAATCTGGTGAATGAGACACCTATAATTAATAAAGGCGGGTGTGCAGGATCGGGTGATCACAGATTCATTTCAAATGCAATTTTTTAAAAAAGATATTGTTGAGAGATTGACTGCGAGAAGAAACTGGAATGCTCAGAGGACTATTGAATATTAATTATGAGTCCCGTGGCACATCCTCTTAGAGCAGTTTCAAATATTCAGGCAAGTGTATGCCGCGACACAGTTGAAATCCAAAGTAATTAAGCCGAAAGACAGAAAGCAATAAAACAAGTGAATACGGCGGATCAGTCAAAGCAAAACAAAGTTGAAGCTAGACGCAGAAAACTTTCCAAATGGAGTTTCATAAGATGGTAAAGGAAGGATCTGCTAATAGAGACAAGGTCAGCAAGTAAGTGTGTTTTACTAGGACCAGTCTAGTGCAAAATTAACAATGCAAGTTGTTCTTTATTGAGGGGAAAAATTGTATGCCATCTCTCTGCTACACGGGCCTCCAAATCACTTCACCCAAAGGTGAGTGTATTGTTAGGGCCTGGATAGGGTTGCCAGGTCCCCTTGCCCTCCCTGCGGGGAGCGGGGAGGATACACACCTTTCGGGTCTCCTCAGTGCATTGTGATGACATCATTGCACAGGCCCTGGGAATGCTCCTGTGCTTTGCACCAGACTAATTCTTAAAGAATTGGACCATTTGGGGCTCAAATTTGACCCAGCGTGAAGCAAGGGAGCACTCTTGAAGCCTGCACTATGTCACTCCCCGGAGTGGCATCATCATGCCGAGCAGGGAGCATACCCCAGGAGATCTGTTCCCATGCCTTTTCCCCCTGCTGGCCAAGTGAGAGGTGGCAGAGGGCAGAGGCTAGAAGCAGGGGATCCCCTGTATTGGGGATATATGTTTAGTTTGGTTTAGTTTAGTAACTTAGCAGAATAACAGCAGAGTAACATAACAGAGTTATTTAGTCGAGGCGTTTAAACCCTTACAAATATGCATTATTAATTATTTAATCTTCAGACAAAATCATAGAAAGATAGCATTTACAGTTTATTGTAGCAGATTTCTTCCATAGCAATATCTTCTGGTAATAAGAAGGAAAAGATTCTAATCTAAAGAGTTCCATTCCCTATTCTAATGCCACGACCTGAAACTAGGCAGCGAGGTTGTAGGTGTGGGTTTGTGGACAAAAAGAAGGGCTCCATAAGGAGCATGGATGATTCACATCTTTCCTCTCTGGAAGTCCATGTGGGAAAAAAAGAAAATTTCGCAAGAGGCACAGAGGCAAAAGAGGAGGAGTCAGTAGGCGTTCCCACCTAAGACAAGAGAGTAGCAGATTGCTAGACTTATACATTACATTCAAAGAGACATGCAGCACCCCCCCCCCAGTGCCCAAAGGCAGGCTGAGTCGCCTATTCCAACACCCTGCCCACTGTGGGACTAGCAACCCTAGGCCTGGGAGACCTGGGTCCAAATCCTCATTCTGCCCTGAAGCTGACCTTGGGCCAACCACACTCTCTTTCCATGGAACTTGGAAATTATGAGATTAAAATGGAAGAGGAAAGAACTGTGTACACCACTCTGAACTCCTTGGAAGAATAGAGTGGAAATGTAACGTAAATGTAGACAGCAGCTTTCCTCTAGTATTTCCCCTTATCTCTAGCCTGGCAGCAGATGACAGCTACAGGTGCCAGGGCTTCTGCTCCTCTGGGCTGTAGCTCTAAGCATGTCCTCCAGTTTTAGCCTCTTTCTGTCTGTAGCAGCTTCAAGTGGGAAAAAGGAATTGCATGAAATGGTAACAAATCACCAGCCCAGTGTCCCAGCTGCTGTTTCTTAAAACTTTTCTTTCCAAACTGCTAAGATATAACATGCAAGAAATTTCTTGGGGTTATTAAAAAAAAGAGAGAGTATTTAAAAATGCAATTTCCCCATTTGCTTCTTGAAGTGGTGCAGTCCAGAATCTACCAGTGTATAACTGGCACTGGTCCTCGTAAAGGCAGATGACACAATAACCTTGCTCAAACTAAGAGCCAAGCTACAAGTGACGCCTGACACAGGTTGGACACTTGTCAGCTTCCCTCAAGTTTTGATGGGAAATGTAGGCATCCTGGTCTTGCAGCTGTAATGGAGAGCCAAGCTGTAAAACCAGGACGCCTACATTTCCCATCAAAACTTGTGGGAAGCTGACAAGCCACTTGTAGCTTGGCTCTAAAAGTTTATCTGAGTGGGGTCAACAGCTGGATGGGAGACTTCGCAGGAGCCCTATGTTGTCTACCTTGTGTTGTATGATTGAACAAAGGTGTGGAATAAATGTAATGAAGAAATAAATGTCACCTCAATTGGCCTGATGTGTAGATCACCTCTCAGTGGGCCAGTGTGAGCAGACAAAGGTCAAAAAAGTGTGACTCATTCAGTACATTAAGAAGCACTGAATGACTCATTAATCTGAAGAATGCATATTAAAAATCTTTGCAGATTCAAAAGGGGGAAGGTTGGGGGATGAGCTCAGGGACGATCCATAAGACTGGTTGATACTTTAGTTTGCACCCTTAACAGTGTGATGGTTATGATAAGTCATTATCAAGTTACTAACATTAGTGCGCTTTTTACAAATGAATTTGAATCTCAACATGTATTTGATCTTCTTAAATCAGAACGTTAATAGCTTGGGGCACTGAAACCCAAAAAGTGCAACTAATTATAGATATGAAAATGACTAATTTAATTTTATTGAGAGAAGGCATGTAGAACTGATTCTACTCCCATTCTACACACGACGAGTACATCTTTTCTGTCTTAATAATAATCAGAAGCCTCTATAAACATGCAATGTTTATCTTCAGAATACAGGATATGAAAATATGTGTGACTTAAATATGTTTCTAGGGCATTCACAACTGCTAGTCTTTGCAATCTTCCAACATTTGTTGTTTTTCTCATTTAAAGTTGCTGCACAAAACTGAACACCCGCCTGCTTTTTAAAGTTTCCAATCTATTCTTGGTATTGTTCTTTGGAAAGCTTGATCTGACCTGAGAAATACAGATTTTGAGTTTGAATATCTCTTTGTTAGATGCATGGAGGGTATGAAGAAACTGGCCAGAGATATACAGATGGGAAGGGGAGCGGGAGAGAGGGTCATGTAAATGTAAATCAGTTGCAAAAGTAATGAAAGAGATGGAGTGTGCAATCTAGTCTGGGTGTGACCCCTTCCCTCCATTGCTGAATCTGAATGGAATGTCTGAATGCAACTACAGACTAACATGTCTAACTCCTCTGGATCTATGACCAGGGTCACTATGTGATGGCAGGCAATGGCAAACAACTTCTATTCATCCCTTGCCTTGAAAACTCTGTGGTGTTTGCCATAAGTCAGCTGAAATTTGATGGCACTTTACTCTCACACTCTTTAGCCCTGAGTGTGGGGCTACAGTGGTGATAAATAGGTCCTAAAGAGGAACGGCCAACTTTCCATTCTGGAAGGTCATTCTGGTATTCAGACAGTAGGTAAAGGGGACAAAAATGCATTTCGGTTACATTTATCAACTTTTCCCAAGAGTCAAGTCGATAAAGATGATATCAATTTACAGGAAGGGCTTCCTGGTTATGGAGCCCAGATGTGGTCTGAGAAATGGAATACTTAAGTATGGGATGTCTCTGTTTCTTACAACTTTAACACATGTTTTCCTTTTCCTCTCAACTGTAAGTCTTGGCAAGATTGTATTAGCATTTAGTAAGGTTGCCAAAGGAAAGGAAAATTGCTTCATTGGCAGGATTGGCCTATAGGCTACCAGATGACTAACTGTTCATGCTCTGGAAGTTTTCAAATATTGAGAACAATGTCATAAAGAAACAGGTGAACAGTTGTTCCAACTAATTCAGTGAAGAAAGGTCAATAGCCCGAGACTTCAGAAAGAAAGATTGAATTTCACAATAAACTGCCTAAGGTAGTTGTGGCACCTGCTTATCTTGGAGGTTTTCAAGAAGATATTGATTGACATCTGTCAGGAATGCTTAAAAGTTGAAGAGACCATGTGAACACTGACTGGTTTTTGAGCTAGATCAGAAGGCTGGAGTAAAGATAGACCTCGGCCTGAACCAGCAAGGCAATCCATCTGTTCTCATGTACTTATTTTGTCATCATAACAGCAGCTCAGTTGCTGGGGAAAGTTGGTAAAGAAATGCCTCCTTATGTTTTGCTGGCTAATCAATCATTCTACTACCCTCTCTGGCTCTTTCTCATTTAGGAACTTCTACACCCTGTTATTAAGAAAGGTGATGTTCCATAACTTCTAATGACCCGTGCTACTGTTTGCTTCTTTTTAGTTCTGGTATAGATTATAAGACCCTTTTATGATTTTTTAAAAATCTTTTTCCCCTGATCACTTAAAAATCCCTCTCTCTTAGCTTCATATATTAAGCTTCTCTATAAATATTGGAGGGCTTCTGTGGCATTTACAAAATGTGACAAAGTTTATGGCCTTTGGAAGAATATAGGTCAATTAAAGTATTCAGCTGTTCAACTTTATGACCTTATCAACTACATTTTCACCTTTCTTTAAATCCTTGTTCATTTACCACCAAGGCTGCTGCAACTATTTTGAGCTATTGAATTGACCTTTGGTTTTACAAACATTCATAGATCAACCATTAAAATGCAATAAAAAATTGTAACGTGTTTATCATGAAAATACAGGTGGAAAACTAGCTAATAGTAACATTTTTACGGCCAAGATATATTCTTTTCTGTCATTGTGTTCTGAGAATGTTTCTGAAATGGTCTCCAAAAGAATTTATTCAAATACTTTGGAGTTTCAGTCTATCTGGAATTGGTGAATTCCTCATTGTTCGGTGTTGTTTTTAATCTAATTTTTGTGTACTGCATGGTGCATACGCAAACTCCTGCAATGTTCTGTGCCCTTAATTTAATTCTAAACCACGCCCCCTATTCTCTTGCACATTCACCTGGATAAAATACTAAAAAGAAACAATTGTGATGAGATTGTGTGATTTATCAAGACTAAGTTTTGTGTAGTGTTTAGCAAAACACTGCATGATAAATACCTCAGTTCATTCTGATGTATGGCCTTCAAGTCAGCGCTTTTTTTTTTGCAATGTTTTATTGAAAAAACTTAAAGTTGTAGCCTGCTGTATGTGCTCCAGTTCTACATCTGATGTTAGAAATCTTCCCTAATACATAATGAAGGAAAGGATAGCATTGAAGAGTTGAGTGTGAGGCCAGGCTCTGTAAAGAAGGAAAGAAGCATAGAAGGAAGAGGAGTTTTCCAGGAAGATTGATCTAAGAGCACTCTTGTTTAAAGAAACAACCCAAGGAAAGCTGCCAACAAACCTTTGACAAAGATTGGATACAATGCAAACTCTACGGGAAGGCTTGGACCAGGGATGGGGGAGGGTTGAGAGATAAGAGTAACTTGGAACTCCTCTGTTGATTAGACAAGTGCACTTTCTGGGGTTTTCCAATCAGGTAGGGGGTACCTGGGAACCTGGTAAGTAGATATCCAGGTCTGTGCTGGTGTCTTCTGAGCTTCCACCTAGGACTTTAGGTAGTTACACCATTCATATTGGGGGGGGGGCAGGGGTTATAGTGCTAATTCAGGGAATGTGCACGGTATTTGATATCCTTTCTTTTACCATCATGAACAAAAGTCAGGCTTTGTATTCCATATACAAAATCTGCGTGTAACTATTTAACGATTCCATAACCAAAGGCTATTGGTTATGGAAGGCTATGTCACTATTTAACTGTGGTGTAATGGATAGAAACATCATTTACACCATACAAGCTGCCAGCTCATATATATTCCTTACTTTCTCATGTATTCAAGGAGCACAATCAGGTTTTTTCCCCTTTTCCTCCAAAAGGAAGGGGGATCCGCAAACAATGCAAAACTGAATTATTTGAAAAGGCTTTTTACTCAGATAGGACGGCAGTATTGTAGGGATGGGGCCTCAGATGTTTCGCTAATGAGTTAGGATGATAGACTTTACCATTATGTTGCCTTACATATTATCTGTTGTTTTAAATATATACTCCTATATACTACTCATGCTTCATGTTGTCTTATGTCAGTCCTAGAATTGATTATGTTCTGTTTCAGCAATTCTTCAACCCTGTATTGGATCCTTGTTAATGCTATGTCTTTGTAAACTTGTATTCATTTACCCTATGATATGTTTATGGAAATATCCTTGACACTGTATGGAAATGCCTGCCCTTGTCTTTGCTACTGATTGTACTAATCTCACACTATGTAATCCGCCTTGAATCTCAGTGAGAAAGGTAGACTATAAATGACATAAATAAATAAGTGAGAAAGGTAGACTATAAATGACATAAATAAGTAAGTAAATAAGTAAATAAATGTACACCAAGCCACTTATTAAGGTGGAAGGAAATCCCTTATCAAAACCTCTTATTTGATGCCCTGACAAATTACAAAAGGCAACATTTGCAGGCGTGAAAGAGACACACATTTTACTCATCAGCAGGCAAACCATATGGTTCGTCTAGGTCATATTTCTTGTCATTAGGATGCCTAGCCATCTTTCTGTAGAAATTTCAAAATGCCTAAACACAAAGGCTTTGACAATGGAAAGATAAGATGCAGGCAGTGGAGAGATTAAAAGCATTTCTATCGGCTTCCTCCAATGTGCTCTCTTTTGAGTCAACTTTCAGTCAAGGGTCTGTGCACAATTAATAACCAAAGTCTTGCTCTTCACCATCCTGAATGTGTAAAAAGAAATTCATGAAATATGGCTCATAAATGGAAACCAACCATTCCAAAACTGAGCTACGCATAATCAGCAAGATCTGGGACCAACAGCACCTTAAAGACCAAGGAGATTTCTGTACCTTGGGAATCTAGTTGGTCTTTAAGATGCTGTTGAACCCGGATCTTGCTCTTCAACTGCAGACCAACACGTCTACCCACCTGAAAATATAATCAGCAGAGTCACATGATGTGGCTCTTACTAGAATGTGACACTTCAGGATATAACTCAATACATGATATAGTGCTTCTCCCTGCTAATAGGTAACTAACAAGTGAGGGAAGGAAACAAACACTTCTCACATGTGGACATAAATAAAGGACTGCAAAAAAGCAGCCTTTATGTGATCGTATGCATGGTTGAATTAAGATTTGTTTCGAGCATTCACATAAAGATTTCTTTTGTGCAGTATCAGTGCAAATGGTCAAACGCCTGACACTTGAGCACACATCCTATTTACTGGTCATGAAAGGAAGCTGTTTTTTCTTATTATTATTGGTGTGACTGTGGATTCCATTTGTGGTTGTTCGGCATTTTGCTTCACTGCATTCCTTCTTAACAGTGCAGAATAACACAAATGGCTTTTTCTGCATGCACATTCTTACACAGCCCAATTGAATTCTACTACCCTCCAACCTTGCTGTGCAATGCTCTGCTCAGCAGGCAATTGTTTAAATATACAATTAAAACAGTCACAAATCATGCATATCAGTCATAAATAAATGTTGTGTTTGGAAGGGGAAAAAAAACCTCCTACTCTTGGGAGTTGTTCTAAGTAGTCCCTAGTGATGCTAATGGCTGCTGATCAGTATGACTTCACAGTGCCTTTGTACATACACAGGTTAACAAAATTCAAATGCAAACTTTTTGGCAGGCATGTGTGGCTGATCATCATCATCATCATCATCATCATCATCATCATCATCATCATCATCATCATCATCATCATCATCATCATCACCACATTAGATTTATATACCGCCCTTTAGGACAACTTAATGCCCACTCAGAGCAGTTTACAAAGTATGTCATTATTATTCCCACAACAAAACACCCTGTGAGGTGGGTGGGGCTGAGAGAGCTCCTAGAAGCTATGACTGACCCAAGGTCACCCAGCTGGCTTCAAGTGGAAGAGTGGGGAATCAAACTCGGCTCTCCAGATTAGAATCCCGTGCTCTTAACCACTACACCAAACTGGCTCTCATGAACTAAGCAGGCCAGGTGATTGGCTCATGTCTTACTGATACCTTTGAACATGAGAAGTTTGACCGCCAAACACATTTGTAGCAAAATCTGCACCATCCTAATTTATCTGTGGATACACGCATATCAGTATTCAGTAACATGCATGGGGGGGGGCATAACAGAAATTCTCATAGCCAATAATTTGTACAAAATTTGGAAATACAGAACACTGTAGAATTTGTCATGCACAAAGCCAGTTTAAGAAACAAAACCAGATTTTTTTTTTCAAAGACCAGATAAATTTGGAACACCAACATTCAGGGAGAAGCTCACATGCGGACAATGTGAGAAACCTAGTATCTTCTCCAGAGATGTAAAAAAAGTCTTTCTAGCTAGGTGGGGCTGGCAAACGGTGCTTCAAGAAATGACTGGAAAATCCATGGTTTCCTCATAACTTCTATAATCTTGTTGCCAAGGTCAAGAATCTATGTGTGCTGCACATGGTGATGGCTGAGCACCACTTAGGTTTAATCTGCCGGTCATAGCAGGGAGTGTAGGGGACAAATTTTAAACACAAATGGGATTTTCAGATGAAGGACATGGACGCATCCCCTCCCCACCTCTGCTGTTTACCATTCTGTCTTTTTTCCCAAACGGGGTCTCTTGCAGTAGCCAAGGAAAATGGAGGTATAAAGGTACACGGGGAAAAACTATTCATCATAAAGGGATGTTTTCCAAGATCACTTACAGAGAGAGTGATGGTGGTGATCTCTCTGTCAATACTGTAGATACATTTACATTATGTACAAGTACCACATATATTATATCATATCAGGAGGGGACATGCAAGGACTTTTGGGGGAATCTCATCTCCCCCACTATTTCCTCTTTCCCTTTCGCCAAAGCCCCCATAGCTTTTCTCCTTCCCACTAGGGTTGCCAATCCCCTGCTGGGGGCAGGGGAACACCCATTCCCACCCTCAACTCCTCACCCTCCACTTACCTAGCTGGTGGGGGAAAAGGCGGGGGAATGCACCTCCCAGGGCACACTCCAGGGTTGTGGGGCATGCTCTTGTGCTCTGCAGTGAGTCGATTTGTTCCCCAAATCGGCCAACTTGGATCCATTTGGGGCCTAAATTGACCTACTGTGAAGTGCAGAAATTCACCATGGCCCTCTCAGCAGCATTCTTGCACTCCACAGCGGGCTGAATCGGGCCAGCTTGGGGCAAAAATCAGTCCACTGCAAAGCACAGGAATCCTCTAGCCAGTAGCCACTACACAACACTGCATTTATACTCTTACCAGTATCATGTATCTTTTTCTGTACATGCCAGATAATTGGCATCAATTTTTCAAGAAGTGACTCCTGTTTCAAAGCTGAACATATGAATGAAGCAGCTTTTCAAGTACCAGCAACACAGCAGAAAACTTAAAATTTCTTTTGACATGATCTGTATTAGATTTCTTTTTCCTTTTCTGTGCATAATGTCAGAGCGTTCTTCAAAGAGGCTAAGAGTTTCGAGTAGGCTTTAAGTACATTTTCATGTTTTCTTACAGTTTTTTTAAAGTGACATTTTAATTATCTGAGGTCGGTCTCAAGTGGGTGAATGAATAAGAGTCATTTTTCTACCTCTGAGATGAACATCATGGAAGGTATAATCTATGGATTCTACAAGGAGGAGAAGAAAGGCAGACTGAAGATTCCTTTCACAACTTTCCTTCCAAAAAGAAAACAGTTCCAGGGCCATATGTTAAAGGTTTTCACATATGTGTATGAAACTGTAACGGGTGAATGCAACAAACAAGTTCTCCACCACATGTGTGATCCGATTATTGATGTTGATTAAAGCATCTCATTACATTTGCACTTGGAGGTAAATCTCTGTTTTAAGGCCAAGTGAGATGACCCGTAGGTTCATGATTTCTCTCTGAAAATCCATGTTACCTGGGGGTTGGGGATGATCTAATTTAGGTACAGTTGCCAGCTCGGGGTTGGGAAATTCCTGGAAATTTTGGGCATGGAGCTTCAGAAGGTGGGGGTTGTGGAGGGAAGGAAACTCAACAGGATATAATGCCATAGACATCATCCTAAAAGCAGCCATTTTCTCCAGAGGAACTGATCTCTGTAGTCTGGAGGAGACTTGTAATTCCAGGAGTTAACCAAGCCGTACCTAGAGGCTAGAAATCCTAATTGTAGGATTGCCAGGAAAGGCATGGTAACCAGTGGGACACTGGGTGGGGGGAAGTAGAGGGGAGGCAGTTGGCAACACTGTGATGAAAAACCAGAAGTGCTATTGTGCCTCTCTAGAGCCCCTTTCACACAGCCTTTCTAAACCATTTCGCTGCTGTTTTCTGGTGGATTTTTGTGCCATTTCAGACACAACTGGTTTGATGACCAGCAGCTAACAGATTTTTTTAAACCTTTTTACACAAAGACATTTGTGTCCCATTTGCAAGGTTGAACCAGGGGTTCCCAGGTGGTGGCCGAACTCCCAGGGGTTTGCCTCCTTGTACGTTGATCTGCCAGTGATCAGTGGGAGGTGGCAAGCCCTCAGAGGTTATTTGCCACCAGCAAGCACCCCAAGAACACGTGCAGCATGTATTCCCAGTGGGTGTGACAACATCACTCCTGGAAGTGAAATGGTTGTGCCAGTTGCAGGAGCACTCCCATGCTTAATTTGGAGCAGATTTGGGCCCCAAATGGGCTGACTCAGTCCTGCACAAAGCATGAGAGTACTTCCGTGGCCGGCACAAGGACATAACTTCCAGGAGTGAGATCATTGCACAGGTGCCAGAGCATGTGTACAGAGAACACACCATCAGCATGAGGTAAGTGCCAGGTCCCTCCTCCCACTGGGAGGGTATAGGGACATGGTAAACCTAGCTGAACTAGTTTTTTAAATTGTTCTTCCCATTTTCAAGTTTTCAATGTGCCTCCCATTCACTGTAAAGTACTGTTTGTAATATTCATAGCACTTCTGACAGCACTGTCTTTTAATTTTCCTGCCCAATTCCAGTGTATTCTTTTATCTGAATATATATATATATATATTAGCATAATAGCAATAAAGCATTGCAGTGATAGGTGTAGCTTTCTCGCCTTTCATTTTTTTAAAAAGCAAATTTTAAAAAGTAAGTAAAGTAAATAATGGTTTCGGGGGGGGCAGAAGCCTTCCTCACTTACTGAAAAGAAACAAAGAACAAACCACAAGAAGGAAGGAAGGTGAATGCAGAGCTTTCAGTGGAAAGGTAAAAATTGTTTGTCAGTCACTGTAATACTAGGGAGATGAAATGAATGCTGACAGGGCTTTGTTGGGCTTTGTTGTTTTAAATGCCGGTGGCTGGCTGAAGCTCTCTTGTTGACTGGCTGCTACTTCATGGACATTTTAGGAATCAGTAGTGAGAACTTAGTCAGGCTGCACAGAGAGAGACCTATTTTGAGGGGTCTTGTAAAATCGCCCTATTTATTCAGTCTACTTGAAACTTAGGGGTTCTTTAGGTTAGAGGGAAGATTGCGTTCTGTCTGATTTTGGTGTCGTTAAATGCAAAAACAGGTGCCTCAGAGAAAAAGAAAGCTGGGAATTCAGAGAACTTACTATACCTATCATCACAATGCTATAGTGCAGTGATGGCGAACCTTTTTGAGCCCGAGTGCCCAAACTGCAACACAAAACCAACTTATTTGTTTCAAAGTGCCAACACTGCAATTAAACCTGAATATTGAGGTTTTAGTTTAGAAAAAACAACTCATACAGTTGTCCAAACTAATTAACATCTTTTTTCTTAAAAGAAAAACACAGTAACAGAGCTTTCAATGATACAGTTTTTTTATTGGGAAAAACCATCAACTCTAGTAAATGAAAAAAAAATAGTAATACATTGTACACATAGCCGGAAGCTAGGTAATTTATACAAACTTTTAAAATAATTATGTGCATGTATTTTTGGATAAGGGATACTCAACGTGTAATATGAATATGCCAGACTGAAATTGTATGGGGCAAGCTTTACTCCGGGTCCTTTCCTTGCTTCTACAGGTGTTGGATTAGTAAAAGTAAAACTCAACCTGTATTAGGATGAGCAAGATAAACAAGAAAGCTAAACTTGCTTAATACACTTTAAACAACTCCTAAACTAGTGTCTTGAACTGCAAACACTGCATTAGATAAAAGTTTGCATTTGGCATGCTTTTGCACAATTAATGTGATTTTTGCTGTTGTATGCATGCTGATAATTTGTCAAATCTTGACTCATACTCCGTTAGTTTGAGAGCAACACATGCAGCACTCAGGTCATCTGTTAGTCTGTTTCTGGTATCAGATTTGATATAATTCAAAGCTGAAAACAGCTGCTCACAAGCATAAGATGACCCAAACCAAGTAAGAAGAGCAATCCCAAGTGCTTTCATTGACTTAAAGTTATTTGGCAGAGAATTCCACACTTTAAGGATTTCATTTTCAGAACTACCAACTGTGCTGTCCTTTGTCATCCACACTCTATCTTCTCAAGTGTTCCACGCATATCATAGAACTTATTTTTCCAGATAGAGCTTTCTTGAAATTCCAGTAGCTCCATTTCCAGATTTTCAAGATCTAATCAGTGTAAGCAGGAAAAATCAAGTTCTTCAAATTTGGCTTTATCTGGAGAAGTAAGAAAACACATCTTACGGAACTGTAAAAATCTGTTACTAAAATTCTCCTTTGCAGTTGCTACAATGCTAGAAAATTCCTTGTGGATTTCCTGATGGCTTGTAGGATTGTCCGTAAATGTTGTAGAATTTTCTAAATGCATTTTTAGATTTGGAAAATATTTCAGCTGCCCACTTTCAAGGTCTCTTTCAAAAACCTTCAGATTCCTCTCAAATATTCTGATATCACAAAACATCCTTTCTGCTGTTTTCCCTAAACCTTGCAGTTTTTTGTTCAGTACATTGAAGTGTGCTGTAAAATCTGTAAAAAAAACATGAGGTTGGTAAGCCAGGCCATATCAGTGAGCTGTGGATATTCCTGCCCCTTTTCATTCATAAACAGCCTAACTTCATCCAAGCAGGCTACAAATCTCTCCGGGACTCGTCCTCTGCTCAGCCACCGGACATTATTGTACATACGTAAAGTATTATACTGTGCCTGAACCTCATCAAGAAGTGCGTGTAACTGTCAAAAATTAAGATCAGGAGCCATGATGTAATTCACCATTTTTGTGACATCTTTGAGGATATCGTCTAATTTTTTGCTGCTGTCCCTGGCACAAAGAGCTTCTTGATGTATAATACAATGAAACTGAATGACTGGATGTTTTGCTTCTTTAATAAAGAACTGTATGAATCCTGATGTTACACCTACCATGCAAGGTGCCCCGTCACTAGTGACTGAAACCACGCTTTCTGGTCTTAAGGCTTGTGACAAAAAAGCCTCCATCACAGCATTGTAGATATCTATCCCTTGTGTTCCTCCAGGTAAAGACAACAGTTTTACCAGCTCTTCTCTCATGATGTCACCAACAGCATAACACAAAATTATTGCTAGCTTTGCATGATTATTTATATCTGTGCTTTCATCCAAGCACATGGAGTAACAGGCTGCCTTTTGTAAGTCAGTGGTGAGCTGCTGACTAACATCACTTGCCATGCACAGGACTCGTTCTTTATTAGTATTTCTGCTAAGTGGCATTTCAGAGATGCATTGCATAATTTTATCCTTGTTTGGGAAATCATGAAAAAGGGAACTACTCCCAGCCAACATGGCCATTTTGATAAAATCCCCATCAAAGAGGGGCTTACCATGTTTTGCTATGCACAGTGAAATTTGAAGGCTGGCAGCTGTCAGATTATTTGTTTTAGAAAGATAGTTGCAAAAACTAAGATACTGGGAGTGATATTTCCTCAATTTCCCTTCAAGAAACTCTTTCCTTTCAGCTTCACCAAGTTCAGCAACACTTTTGTGTTTGGTGTCAAAGTGATGACTGACACTTGATGTGTGCAACACAACACTTTCACTACACAGAATACATAACGCTTTCCCATTGTGTTCGATTACTCCAAATGACTCTGTCCAGGCCTCTTGGAATGATCTTCCACTATCTGTTTTCAGTTTTGCTTTTTTTGCTGTATTCATTTTTTTGGTGTTCAAGAACTGGAGTGTACAAAAACACAATTTTTATTAAAGAAAAGAGAAATGAAGCACCCAATACAAATCTATCCCTCTACCAAAAATATTATTGTCACATTTAACCCCACCCATATAAGATATACTGTAAATAGAGGTCCGTAGTAACGCAGAGTTCAGTAGTGAGGCAGTGGTCAGTATTGAGGCAGTGGTCAGTATTGAAGCAGTGGTCAGTATTGAGGCAGTGGTCAGTCCCCCCTCCCCCTGAGAGGTTGTTGAGTGGGGGGGGGGTGCTGACCGAGCAGCTCCTGACCTCCTCGCCATCCAGCCATACATGTCTGCCTCTCCTTGCTGTCTGTCCGTACAGGTCCGCCTCTCCTCCCCCTCCTCACTGTCCATCCGTACACATCCACCTCTCCTCTCCCCCCTCATGATTATATCATGATCCATAATTTCAGACAAGTTCATTAATGCTGCCCAATCCCTTACCACCGCACCCCACCCCCCGCGGTGCTGTATACATTTCATTCATTTTTTTATCATGATCCATAATTTCTGTTAAGTTCATTAATGCTGCCCAATGCCTCCCCCCTGCCTCCCCCGGGTGCTGCATACATTATATATATATATATATATATATATATATATATATATATATATATATAAATTACTTGTACTTGCCGATTGTGAGCACAGACACCTTATGACAGGGGGGATGAGATCCTTGAGACCATGAGAGGGGTGATGTACATGTAACTTCACTCCTCATTGGCTGGCGGGCGAAATCCAGAAGGCAGCGCTGATTGGACTAGATGGTCTGTATGGCCCCTTCCAACTGTATGATTCTATGATTCTATGATTCTATGATCTCCGGAGAGGTGAGTGTGACAGGGCTCTTAATACTGCCTGTGCACAGCAGCGTTAAGAGCCCTGTCACTTGCAAAGATTGACAATCGGCCATCAGCTTGAGTCAACAAAAATCCTGGTGGCCCGAGGAGAGAGATTAGCCACTGCCAGCTCCAGAAGAAGTGGTATTATTTAAAATGGCCATAGCGATTCACATACAATTCATAAATAGATAGATTTGAAGCTGCCACCTCCACATCATTATACATGAAGTTGGGACAACAACAGATAACCAAGGCCGTTTTCCCATGTCTTAAACACTCATGAAACGTTGGTGACTCTGTGGCATGGTTTCTGACGTCACTGTTTCCAAAATGGAGGGAGGCTGTTAAGATTCCGTTTTCGTGGCACCACAAAAACAAAATTATAACTGCCTCCCTTCGTTTTGGAAATGGTGATGTCAGAAATTGTGCCACAGAGCCGCCAGCATTCCATGCGTGTTTAAGACATGGGGAAATGGCCCAGGTTAAAATAGAAATGAGGGATCTAGAAATCACCCACAATTTCCAGCGATTCCTAGAGAGGATTGATGTTGGGCAAATTGCCATGTTAAAATATTTTTCTCCTCCTGCTGCTCTAAATGGTGTTGGGAAAAAAGAGATGTGGTGGGAGATCTCCTGCAGCCACTGGGGAGCTGGCAACCGTAATATATATCACCATGTGTCACAGTGATCCTCAGTTTATCACACAGTGGACTGGATTATTCAAATACTTTATCCTTGGAATCACTTCATTTTAATGGAGTGCTGAGATCAAAAGCTTATTTTGGGATTAGAACATGAACACATGAAGGTGCCTGGAGGATGCTACAATCACTCTGCAATATACTGAGTGCTGTCATGAGTAAACAAAGTATAACTTTATTCAGAATAAATAAAGAATGAAATACATTTTACAAGGCCTATCAGAGCCCTTCACAGTGGCTTGCCTAGTCAGTTTACCCAGAGTCACAGGTAAAACCTGGGATGGAACTGCTACAAACTCTGAAACTAATATAAAACATGAAATGGACTTCTCAATGTTAAAGTACCTTATACCAAGACAGATCATAGGTCTATTAAGATCATTCTTCTCTACTCTGACTAGTAGTGGGTTTCCAGGATCTTTGATGGAGGCCTTCTACATCACCTATTAGTTAATACTTCTTACTGAAAATACTGGGGGTTGAACATGGGACCTTCTGCATGAAAAGCAGCTGCTCTACCACTGACCCACAACCCCACCCCATAAAAGCACTGCTGGATAGGAATGGTGCATCTAGTTAAGCATCCTGTTTCCTACAGTGCCAAAAAGATGCTCCAGAGGTACAGAGGCCAAAGCCTTCACCTGCTGTTGCTGCCCTTTAACAACTGGCATTAAAAACTAGGTATGAACTTCATGGTGAACATGTTCAACAGGCAAGTATGCCATGTTCAGCATCCACAGTCAATCATGAGGCAAACCTAGAATGTCCTGTCCAGATAGGGTTACCAGGTCCCTGTCCCTCAGGATGGGATGAGGGAGGCCTGTCTCTTACCTTATTAGATGACTTTGTGTGCACACTATATGCATGTGCTCCTGGGCTGAGTGATGACATCATTTCCAGGAAGTGAAGCAGAGAAGCTCTCCAGGGCTCTCCTGGCAGCGCTCCTACTCTTCATGGTGGGCCAAATCAAGTCCATTTGGGGCCAAAATTGGCCCACTGAGGAGATCATGGATCATTAGGTTAGATAATTAAATTATGGAGGAGGGGACTACAACTCCAATAAGGCTATATGAAATTGTGCACGTGCAAAATGAACTGAATAACACAGACCTGCACAACAAACAATGAGACTTTTAAAAACAAGCATATTGTTTGAAATCACTGGCTGATTGATTTGTTCATTCTTTATTCTTTGGAAGTCTTGCTTCAGGTGCAAACTGAGAAAGGGCCTTCTTGGTTATGGTACCAATCTCCTTCCCCAGGGAGATGGATCTCTCTCTCTCTCTCTCTCTCTCATTATTTTCGGCCAGTGGGTGAAGACTCTTTTTGTTTTGTTTCTTGTCCCCCAATAACTGTGTCCATCTCCTATGGGCCACTGGGCTTTTCCCCATCTTTAAAATCATCAGTTTCATTTCAATATCCTATTTTAACAATGTGTATCAAGTTCTGTGAATTCCCAGCTGTGAATTAAAAATATTAAGTTTATATCCCCTCCCACTGCAGAAATATGTTTCTCTTTATATTTCTAAAGCAAAAAGGGCTACAGGCTTACTGAAAGGAAGAAAGAAAGAAAGAAAGAAAGAAAGAAAGAAAGAAAGAAAGAAAGAAAGAAAGAAAGAAAGAAAGAAAGAAAGAAACTTATTATTATAAAGGTTTATCAATATAACAATACAAAATCGACAATTTAAAAAAAAATCCTCCAGTGGTGGGGGGAAGATATGGTTGCCACAGGGACAATGTCAGAGAAAATGTGTCATCTGGGTGGATACAACCAAAGTGTCCCATTCATGTTGCAACCATCCCAACTGCACTGAGATGATCCTCAAAACCTCTCAGCAAAACAAGTGAGAAAGATTAGGAAATCACAGGAGATACATGACTCCACCATGATACTGTGGGAAAACAGGAAAAAATCCCAGTTCCCAACATGCTGAGCAGAAATGGGCATGAACCAAAATATGAACCAAAATTTGTGACGAACCAGACCAGTTCACGGTTCATGAACCAGCAATTCGTCAGATCCTGTTTCTGATGAACTGTCATAAGCTTTAGGCTGGTTCGTTTGGTTCATTTTTTTGGTTCATCACTGCAGGCAGCCTTGTTCAATCAATCCGTTTCCTAAGCAACAGGGGATGGACTTCCTGCAGACCTTCTGCTGACCCAGAAGTGACCTTCTGCTGGCCCAGAAGTGACCTTCTGCTGACCTGGAAGTGACAATTTTCTGACCTGGATATGACATTTTCAAGAACCAAACAAACAGGTTCGCAAACTAGGGGCAGGTTCATGAAAGTTTGTGGTTTGTGAAATTTGATGAACCACGAACTACATGGTTCAGTTTTTTTTCCATTTTGTGCCCATCTCTAATGCTGAGCAAGATAACTCATGTGGAAGTCTCCCGTGTTAGGTTCCTCTAAGGCTCTGCTTGCATGGGCATATGCTTCCCTCTTTTAGGTAAACTTTGGGGCTCTCCAGATAATCACATCAAGTGGCTTTAGGGAACAAAGAACAGGAGTACAAGAGATTGTGTGAATATTCTAGCTAGATTATTGTGATATGATTGGATAAGGAAACAACATGAAGGTAAAATCCCTTCTGGGCCTCCCTGTAGCTGATGGTTGTCCCTGAGATGACTTGAACTGTTATTAAGAAGGCATTTGACAGGTAAACGCATGGGGTTGGATCCAGCCATCTTTCCCACTCAATCTCACTTAATCTTTCTCTTTACTATAGCCATGGTCCCACACCATGTTTGTCCATGCAGTTCCCATGGTATCCAGCATAGCCTTTTGGTTGTTCAAACCCATGGCTATCATGTGGTTCAGGCATCACCCTCTATTCCTTTTTCAAGCATCCACTCCCAATTAGATAGCCATATGCCTTTAATGTTGCAATGTCAGGGATGGCACATAGCCAAATAGCTTTTCCTCCATCCTTCCAACTATCTCCTGTCCCTCTTTCCCCACAAAACGATCCTGAGAAACCCTTGCAATCTCCAGTTCCTATATTCCAGATTTCTACTCCTGTCTCAGCAACTGAGATCTCCTGAAAACAGTAACCCAAACTGCATTCCATATTTTGAAAGACCTGAATTGATTCTGTTATGTAAAAGTGATACTTAAACAAGAGCTGTCCAAATAAGCAGCTGCGTGCGTTTTTCGTTTCCAACACTAAAATGTTATGATGTGGACATGAATGCTAGAGTTTTCTTTAAACGACATCACATTGTAGGAACAGGTCGTATTCTTCTTCTGGGAACAAACTAATTAGTAACAATAAGAGTGGCTGGAAGCATACCTACGGGCTGTTTTTACTCCTGTCAATACAGGAGAGAGCTGCAGTTTCAAATACTTAATATTAGGTGGATTTGAGGGATTTAAAGCCGCTGCCTCTTCTTCTTTTCCTACAGGGAAGCTCTTTGGCTAATTAGGCAGGCCATGAGACAGAAAATCAGTCAAGAAAGACTTTGCTAGGAAACTTCTACCTGTTGTTCTCAGTTACTAGTAGAACGGGGAATGAATTTCAGTTCTGGTGTTCATATTCATTTGTTTATTATATTTCTTCTCCTGATTTTCAGCCAAACATTGGCTCATGGGAATCGAAGTCAAACCCAAATGACAATTAAGGCTTAATGCAACAATATTCTTCGGAGAGAGGAGTCTCAACTGTGCAGGATCCAACACAGCATAGAGGTTCTTGGCTGCTCCCTGCTCTCCTTCTTAACAGCCTGATGGGTGGCAGCTGGAAGAAGAAGAGAGGGGGCTCTCAGACAAACTGGACCCAAATGCAAGAAAGGGAAATCTGACAACATTCTCCCCTCCCTCTGATGGCCTCATCTACGGTAAATGGGGGCCAGAGGAAGGTGGAGGATCCAAGGTCTGTGGAGGGAGGTCTGCCTGCCACTGCCACTGTATAGCTACTGAGGACCTGTCACACAAGGCATGGCAGTCCAATCACAGGAGGTTTGTAATATCAAGGGGACCTCTTGCTTGTTTGCTTTTTTATTTTATTTTTGCTGCAGGTAATACGAGCTGAAGATCTATTGCTTTTAAAAACAAGTCAACTAAGTTTCAGGCTGATTTTAGGCCTAGTGAAAAGTACTCCTGAGAAATTCTGCAATCCAAGCTGGTTTCACTTTCATTGAAATTCAGTTGATGATCACCTCTGGAAGAACCCTCAATTTTTACATTGTTTTACACAGTGAAATTACAGCTCTTTCCGGCTGCCATGCAGCGGCTTATGCCGGGTGCCGAAGTTTTCCTCCTTGGAAGGAGGAGAAGGCACACGGCTGTCCTGGGCATCCGGGCTTCTAGCTGGGGGTGGAGACAAGTGCCGTAGAAAGCATCTCCACCCACAAGGCTGCAGTTGCTCTGTGCAATTGGCCCACCCTCCTCATTCTGTTTCAGTGCAGAATTAGCTGGCTACTGATCTAGAGCCCGGTAGGAATTTTTCCTATTCTCCCAAATTGGCCAAGCGAGGAAGGAGGTTTTTGCCTACCTTGTACTACAGCAGGGGTTTGAGGCAATTGGTTGTGTGGTGCCTAGTAGGTTGTCCATGGCCGGAGAAAGTTGGGGAACAGGGAGTGGGCTGGTGAGCACCACGTTGGCAGTTCCCCATCAGTGGGGAAATGGAGTCTGTCAGGAGGGATGGTATGCTCCATGGCTGCCACCACCTGTACAGACCCCCTCCAGGGAACTCCAGGTGTAAGTCCTTCTCTCATGCTGTACAGCTGAGGCTTTAGGAGCTTGTTGGGGGGGGAACCCTTTGCCTGGCTAGCTGGGTTGAGGCCATTCCAAGAATGGCTCACACCCGGGGCAGTGGGGCTTGCCCAGACAGGTCAAGGTGGAGATCCCGGAGTGACCCCATGGCTCGACCTGTACTGCCAGTTTGCCTTTGCCACAGTTTAGAGTTGATGTTGTATTTAATAAAGTGGCCCTTAGTTCCAAAGCCTTGTGTCTGTCTCATTCTTCCGACAGGGGGGGGCAATTAATATATATCTTAGCTAGGGATGCTACTGAGTTCCACAGCTCCACCATTTCAATTCAAAAATCTCCATGTGGATTTATTTCACTTCCTCCTTGTGCAAGTCAAACTCACAAATCTATGTTTTGATGCCACTTCGCATCTCCATACTATTTTTCACATTAGAAGTATATGTATGTGCATGTACAATTTTGCATCATTTGTGTACAAATGACATATAAATGGTGTAAAACATCCAAATGAATTGGGACCACCACCAGTGGAAATAAGCAGGATGAAAAGGCTCATGACAGCAGCATACAACCACAAATGAAACGAAAAGGCATCTTCATAAATGTCTAACATCAGCCCGCAAATAGGAATATGGAATTCAAAGCAACCACCGTCTCATTTGATTCTGCAGGCCTCCCGGCTGCCAAATGCCTTTTCTACTTCTTTGGTGTTTTCTCCTCTTTTTCTACATGCTTTGAAAATCTCCGTGGTTTAATTAGGATGATCTTAGACTTGCAAGCTTGCTAAGATTATATTAAAAAAGATGACAGCAGAAAGATCCTGCACCGACAAACTCACAGCTGCTTATTCAAGCAACTACCCCTCAATTCACATAGAATGGGTAGTGTGACCCACACCCTTGCCAGCCCTTTAAACGGAACCTTTGAACCCTCTCTGTTTCTTATTCAGCTGGCCCACAAGCTCCTCCATGTGAAAATTAAGTGTCATGAAAATCCAATTAAGCAAGGTCTCTGATATTTCAATTGTGATTGTTTCTGCCTTCCTAGTTACAGAGGAGGTATGACTACAGGCACTGGCATCTGAAAAAGAAATACAGAATAATTGTTTTCAAATGTCCTGCATATCTAAACCCATTTAATAACATTCTTTTTTATAAGTCTATAGAGGGGTGGGTGATGGAAAGCCTGAAGCTCAGATTTGATGCCGTATCATGTTTAAACAAATATGTTAGTGAGTTTTAAAATACCCTAGGGACTAGAGATGGCAGTCTTACCACGTAGTAAGAGGTCAGTCTTACCACCTAGTAAGAGGTCAGTTTGTATGACAAAAGTATTTCTGGCCCCTATCTTGGGAGGTGGTGCTCTCTCCTCTCTAAGAATTAGGGATAAGTGGATTTCCCTTTTTCTGTTCCTTTATTATTCAAGAACAAGGGTCCCCAACATAGTTTCCATGGGCACAATTGTACCCGCTGACACCTTTTCTGCTGCCCGCCAAGTGTTTTTAGAAAGTAGGTGGGGCCATGTGGGGCTTTTGAAAATCATGGCTTCTGATTGGCCATTGGAATATTGTTTGACTGTGCAGATTTTTAAAAACATTGCTTTGGCAGAAACTGCTTCCACAGCACAAGAATTTTCATTGTGTGGCTGAGGTAAGCTATAGCAGCCATTTTGTGACTAGCTCCATCTCCTGCAGCAGCCATTTTGTGGCAGTCATATTATTGCTGTGCCCCCTACACTGCTTCAGAATTCCAAATGTGCCACAGGCTCAAAAAGCTTGGGGATCCCTGTTCTAGAAGGTCTCTCTTATTATCCAGATCAGTCCCCTTGTCAGGCTTGTCATGTAAAGAGCATCCCCTACACATGAAAAAACCCCAACAGAAGTCCAAACTACAAAGGGATTGCTTAAGTCTGTTTATAAACAGTCTGCTGCTTGACACAATAAATCTCCCAGTGACGTGGAACACAGGAGACAGATAATTAACCAGATAGTAACTTTATTGACCTAACCAAGATAGTGAACAAATAGAGGGGGAACTAGACAGTGACATTGGACTATTAAATGACAACAATGCAGCAGCAATTTGCATGTGGCTATCCACTAAAAATCATGCAATCCTAAAATTCAGTTCAAACTAAATACCCAGTTAGAGTTACTATGTTCCTCCCACTTGCGAAGTCATGTGCACACAACTCAAAGAGAAGAAAGCCCGTTTGGTGTAGTGGTTAAGAGTGTGGGACTCTAATCTGGAGAACCAAGTTTGATTCCCTACTCCTCCACTTGAAGCCAGCTGGGTGACCTTGGGTCAGTCACAGTGTCTATGATCTCTCTCAGCCCCACCAACCTCACAGGGTGATTGCCGTGAGGGTTATAATAACACACTTTGTAAACTGCTCTGAGTGGGCGTTAAGTTGTCCTGAAGGGCGGTATGTAAATCAAATGTTGTTGTTGTTATTATTGTTATTTGCAATGAAGAAGGAAAGAGTTCCTTTCCAGTTGAGGATGCTGTGGGGAAGGACTGGCTGGTAGTAAGCAGACTGGAGGTAAATGAAGAAGGGAGAAGTGTTAAGAGGCAGGAGCTGATTGGAAGTACCTTTTGATAAGGTTCCACGTGATATTCTTGTTGACAAGTTGGTAACATGTAGTTTGGATCCTATTACTGTTAGTTGGATTTGTTACTGGTTGACAGATTGTACCCAAAAAGTGCTTGCAAATGGTTTCTAGTCTTCTTGGAGAGGAGTGACAAGTGGAGTCTCTCAGGGATGTGTCATGGACCCTGTATTGTTCAACAGCTTTCAAAATTACTTGAATGAAGGAATAGAGGGGATGCTCATTAAATCTGCAGATGAGGCTAAATTAGAAGGGGCTGCAAAAATAGTAGAAGACAGAATCAAGATTCAAGGTGATCTTGAGAAGCTGGAAAACTAAGCTAAACCTAACAAAATGAATTTCAACAGATATAAATGTAAAGTTCTGCATTTAGGTAGGAAAAATCAAAGGCACACATAGGATGGGGGAGACTTGTCTTGGCAGTAGTACATGTGAAAAGGATCTAGGGGTCTTAGTATATACACTGAACATGAGTCAGCAATGTGATGCTGTAGCTAAAAAGGCAATACAATTTTAGGCTGTATCAAGGGAGTATAGTGTCCAGCTCATGCAACGTGATGGTATCACTTTACTTTGCTCTGGTTATACTTCACTTGGTGTACTTTGTTCAATTCTGGGCTGGAATGTGTCCAAAGAAGGGCAACAAAGATAGTGAGGAGTCTCTGGAGACCAAGTCTTAAGAGGAAAAGTTGAAGGAGCTGGGTATGTTTAGCCTGGGGAAGAGGTGACCTAGAGGTGATATGTAGTCCTCTTCAAGTATTTGAAGGGCTGTCACATAGAGGATGGAGTAGAGTTGTTTTCTTTTGCCCCAGAGGGTCAGACTGGAAACAACAGGTTAAAATTAAAGCAAAAGAGGTTTGGGCTAAACATTAGGAAGAACTTCCTGACAGTTAGAGCAGTTTCTCAGTGGACCAGGTTTCCTTGGGAGGTGGTAGGCTCTCCTTCCTTTGAAGTATTTAAGAAGAGGCTAGATGGCCACCTTACAGCAATGATCTGAATGTTCACAAATAGGGAATAGGCATGAAGGGATGAGCTGGTGTGAGGCCATCGTGGCCCTTTCTTACAGGCCCCAGGTAACGCTGATTGCCACTTCAAGTTCAGGAAGAAATATTCCTCCAGATCATATTGCCTGGGGATCCTGGAGATTTTTTTTGCAAAGTGATGTAATTTTCTTTCATATCCTCCATGACTCACCTGGACGTAATTAATTCTGTTTTATTAAAAGCAGAGCTATGGTTATTGTAGTGACGTGGCTTGTGCAAAGCATAACAGAGGAGGAGGAGATCAGATTGGCATGGTGTGCTCATAACAAAGCTATGATTCATAACGTGAGATGACTGCCCAGTGGCCTTAAAGACAGTTTATTGAAATGAGTTTTAGCATTGGAAGACTCAAGGTTAAGCATGATTATATTTCGTTTACAATGTTGTTATGGAGTAATTTTTCTTCTACCACTTTAACCTATGATTGGTTTTTAAATGTTTATATCACATACTGCTGTGTACAAGATACTGCCTGGTAAGGCAATCAGCTGCATGAAGTCTAATAATATCTTATCTGGATGTGATGCTATTTCTGAATAGCCCTTCTTAAAATACTATGCAGCATATTGCAGATACACACGTGAGCAGCAGTTAAAGCTGCCAGATAACTGGGAATGGCAGAGATCAACTGTGCAGACAAGGGTCATTCTATTGTTGTCATGCTCAGGCATGTCTTCAGCCTCCCAAACGGCCGAAAGTATGCCATCTGGCCAGTAGCCCCTGCCTCCTGCCTCCACTCAGTTGGCCAGCTGGAGGGCAAATGGTGGGGAAATTGCCATTGTGACAATGCTGTCACATCACTTGTGAGGTGAACCCAGAAGTGATGCCATCATTTTGGTGTGACATTATACGATTCAAACAAAATTTTATCATAAAACTTCCAGAGAATTCTAAAGTCTTGTGCCAATGTGATGATGACAGTTCTGAGTTTGCTGTGGAAGTGAATCATGCCCTGCCATGTCTCTTCCCCCAGTCTCCTGTCCGGTGCCAGCCACTGGCTGGCAACCCTTTGTCCTGTCACCGAAGTGCTGTCCTTCTCAGGGCCAAACTACGGGCCAAGCTACACATGACGAATGACACTTGAACAGCAAGTGTATTTCTCCCTGTTCACTTGCCCTCCACTCAATCCACTTGCCGTTCAAGTGTCATTCGTCATGTGTAGCTTGGCCCTACAAGTGACGAATGACACTTGAACAGCAAGTGTATTCCTCCCTGTTCACTTGCTCTCCACTCAATACACTTGCTGTTCAAGTGTCATTCGTCACTTGTAGCTTGGCCCTCAGTTTGCCTGAAATATTCTGAGTTGGTATGCCCCATCCTTTTCAGGTTAAGGAGGCCCTCTGGAGAATAACAACAACAATAAAACAACAACAACATTCAATATATATACCACTCTTCAGGACAACTTAGGGCCAAGCTACACATGACGAATAACACTTGAACGGCAAGTGGATTGAGTGGAGGGCAAGTGAACAGGGAGAAATACACTTGCCGTTCAAGTGTCATTCGTCATGTGTAGCTTGGCCCTTAATGTCCATTCAGAGCATTTTACAAAATGTGTTATCATTATCCTCACGATAATCGCCCTGTGAGGTGGGTCAGACAGAGAGCTCTGAGAAGCTGTGACTGACCCAAGGTCACCCAGCTGGCTTCAAACGGAGGAGTGAGGAATCAAACCCGGCTCTCCAGATTAGAGTCCTGCCACTTTTAACCACTACACTAAACTGGCTCTCATGCACAGAATTCTTCTTTTCTGCATGAATGCACCCTTGCTTCCTCTGGGCATTTGAGTGCTATGTCTATGTCTATAACATTGCCCCCATTACAGGAGATTAGACAATTACAGGGAATTACAGGGGCTACCCCCTACATCTTCTGACAGCCATCAGGTACTCTTTATAGAAAAAAAAGGAGGGCCACTTCGGTGAAGCATCAGGAAGTCTGCTGCTGTATTTTTTTAAAAAAATATTTGTTTTTATTGGTTTTAAAGCTATTTGTATTTTAAATTATTATACCAGTTGTAATTCGCCCTGAGCCTGCTGATGTGGGGAGGGTGGAATATAAATCAAATAAATAAATAAATAAGGCTTATAGATTTTCTTTAAGACCCTGTCTGCACTCCCAACTCCACAGAAGATAAGCACTGCCTGTAGCATGACATGGATATACATTGTAGGCATGGAAACTGCCATGTTCATGTGGGGACTGCCATTAGTCTGAAATGTGACTGTATATTAAACATTCAAAGACAATCGAGAACCCCCTCCCCGGTCTAAACCAGGACCTCCTAAGCAGAGCTGGATGACCTTAGATTGAGGGGCCTCTAAATTAAAAGTAATAACTAAATTACCAGATTTGGGTAATGGGGTTTCTTAAACTTGATGTAAGTTAGGGCCTTGACATATCTGAATCCACCCCGGCTTTTGTGCCTGCTGTTTATGAAGTCTTATCTGGTTTGGCCTTCAGTCCCCATTGCCAGGTGGTGGCAACCTTTAAATGTCAGGGCCACCACTTTGGGATGGTGAGACACATCCTATAAAGAATACCATCAGTCTCTTTCAGCTCATAATTCATAATCCTTCTCCTTCTAGACGCAGGAGCGCAGGAACCCTGCTGAGAAGTTTTTACTAATCTTATTTAGTGATGCTGATGAAATTTGTAATTACCTGCCTGAGAATAGGAATGTGCCTGGCTTGTAATGCTCACATGTACTTCAAGATGAGCATCATTCCCCTGACAAATTCTAAATTGCTTACTGTTCCATGGAGCCTTTAAAAAACACCCTTTGGAAGGGATTGCTTAGCTCTGTCAGATCTGCAAGCAACCAGTGGCTGTGAATTGGACTGAACAGAGATTTAGTCCAACAATGCTATTTACACAAGGGCAGAATCTCAGACAAGGAGACAATTTAGAACTTGCAACAAAAGATGAGTAATTTTCAAGCATATGACGAAGGGGGGTTGCAACTGGCAAGTCAATTATGATTCAAGTTGGGAGGGGAGAATTTGCACATCAAAAATCAAGTGATCCCTGCAGGTTTTGTACCTGAAGAAAAATCCTCCATTTTTGCCTTAGATTTCATTGGTGAAACTCAGCAGCCTCTCTGTCCCTTGCTCGGTTGCAGTAGTTTCCTGATTCTGACCTCTCCTCTCTCCATTAAAGGTCAGACTTTCACTTGTTCCCCCTCAGGCTATGACACAGGAAATTTAAATCATTCTCTCCCCTCCCCCCCCCACTCACACACACATCTTGGTTTTTTATGTATAACTGAGCCAAAATGCATTACACAAATGTGTACTCAAGAATCAGTATATATGATAGGTAGTATCTTTTTTTTCAATTAAACACATCATTTCCCTCTTTTAATGTTTTCTTTCTGTAACAGAGAAAATAGAAAAAAGGGGTGGCAAGCTAACAAGAGTCCCATATCTATAATTAGGACTTGCTTTTTTTCAAAGAAGTTTGATGACATTCTTTGAGATTCTTTTATTTGAATGCTTTCAAGAACGTCATCTTCAAACCGTTAGTTTGAAGAAAATTAGGCTGCATTCAAATATAATAAGCAGAATGTGCCTTTTAAAGAACAAAAGATCATAACCCTTCTGATAACCATTTTGATTTTATAGGCTGCCAAATCAAGAGCTTTTTTAAAACTGGCCTCTTGTGAATGTACGTAAACAAAATGTTATATTCCAGTAGATAATTTTTCATTGATTTGCCTCCAGCAAAATAAAACACTCAGCTAAAAGGATGATGGAAAAGTAATTTAGGCTAGGAAATATATAGGTTGCTCTCATTTTTTAAAAAGAAAACTGACCCTAACGTATTATTGCAATTGCTGGAGACTGGTAGCATTTTGTTTAACTGTATTGCAGTGAAGATACCTATTGATGGTTGCCTATCTTCCCTTTTCTCTGTGTGTTGAAGGCCCTCCACATTAGGGGCCATGGCACTCCTGCATTTTGTGCAAGGTTTAGCATGCTACTGAGACTTGGGGAGCAATCCTATGCAGCTCTGTTCAGAAAGTGGACTTAGAACTGCAGCCTGAAATGTTAAATTCTAGTAACAAAGCCCATTGTGGGGAAAAAATACAGTGGGCTCTAGAAAGGGGAGGGCGGGCAGGTGGGCATTGCCTTCTCCTCTGTGTCTGATCCCAGCTGGGTGAAGGTGGGAGGCAGACGTTGCCACCTGCTCTGCTTCTGATCCCGGCAGCATGAAGGGGGGGCTGGCATTTCCACCTGCTCTGCACCTCCAGCCAGCTGGGTGAAGGCAGAGGCCAGGCTCTGCCACCTGCTTCTCTGCTGGTCCCAGCTGGGTGAAGGTCAGGGTTGGCATTGCCCCCTGCTCTGCACATGATCCCAGCTGGGTGAAGGCGGTGAGCAGGTATTGCTGCCTGCTCCACGCTTGATCCCGGCCAGGTCTTTCCACTGCAGTGCACTCTCTGGAGGGACGGGCTGTCTCTTCTGGGTTTTTCTCCATGGCAATGACCTCCGGAGGAGCACCAGGGTAGGAAGTGAGTTGTCTGGAACATGGTTAGCCTTTTATATAGTAGAATGGGAGAATCTATGTATATGAATTGAAAGCTAGCTGCAGGGAGCACTTCTAAGCTGGTCTACTTGGAAGCTAGTCCAATTTTATTCAGTAGGCTTACCCCCAGGAAAGTGTGCTTATGACCACAACCTGAAAAATTAAATATGAGAGAATCTATGCAAGCACAGTGAAAGCTAGCTGCAGGGAGCAAGCTTAAGCTGGTCTACTTGGAAGTAAGTCCCATTTTATTTAATAAGGCTTACTCCCAGGAAAGTATACTTAAGATTTCACTGACTGATAACCTTGCTGGGCATTTTCTGTGGTTATTGAGAGAGGATTGTGATACTCATTCAAAACACCCCACTAGTCGATTTGCATGAAAAGATTGCTTTAACCAGTTTGGCTTCCCATCCCCATTGAAAAACAGGGGGGAAATCAGCAAATGGAAAAAGGCAGGAGCTAAACACAAGCTTCAGTCTTTAACATTCTGTAGCAGTTGGCTGTGAGAGCTCAGACCTCACTTGAGCCCTTCATAGCCATTGTCTCAGCTGCTGAAGTGTTCGTGGAATGTTTATGAATATTCCCTCTGTTCAGATGTTTTAAAAGCACTGGAAGCAAGTGAAGCCAAGGAACAGGTGGACCTGTGTGCTGTTGGTAGGGTGGGTATAACATTGAAGGGAGTAGGCAGCACTTTGAAAGTCTGGGACTGTATGTATGAATGTTGTGTTATATGAGAAGAATCCATTCTAAATGATGTGTGAGTGGTGTGTATCCATATGCAGCCCCCTTGTACTGAAACAGAGCATTGGTCTATCCAGATCAGTATTGTCTATTCTGTCTGGCATCAGCTCACTAGGATCTCTTTCACATGGCCTATTATAAGTCACTCTAAACATTATTTCCATCATGAGTTCACCTTGGAGCCAACCTGGGCTCTGTGCAGACACACAGCAACTCTGGGGAATGGCTTGTATTAAAAAAGGAGAACCCAAATGGGCTAGGAAAGCTGCCACTGCAGGAAGGAGAGCTACTGCCTTTCTCCCAAGTGTTTTTCTCTCTGCAAAAACAGTGTGAGGTGAGGGAGGGGGCTTTTCCCATTTCTGCTACTGTATGTGGAGGTACTGTGCACATATACGACAGCAGAAATGCACCCCCCCACACACACACACTGTTTTTGCATAGGAAAAAATGCTTGGGAGAAAAGCCGGAGTTATTTCTCCCCCCCTGGAGAAAGGTTTCCAAGCCCATCTGGCCTCTCCTTTTTTAATACAAGCCATTCCCCAGAGCTGACGTGTCTCTGCATGGAATGCATGTTGGTTCCATGATGAACTCACAAAGGAAGTAACGTTTAGAGTGACTCTATCTGATCCTTTAAACTGAAGATTCTGTGGACTGAACGTGGGATCTTCTGTACACAAAGCCATGGCCCATCCCCACATCTGCTGTGGGAACGGTGCACTTCCAACAGTACCTATGCAAGCCCTTTTTGTCATTTCACGTTTCTGTAATTGAAAGGAGACCCGAGGAATTTGTGGGGTTGCACAAATTAACCTCCCACAAAGAAGGGGCACGTGTGTAAAGGAACATAAAAATGCACAAACCAGACACGCTATTTTCTTCAATCAACTGTAAATAGTTTAGTCTAGCTTGGCACTAATCATTAGTTTCTTATTAATAGACTAATCATTTTGTGTTTAACCTTCATATCAATAAACGCTGGCATGCCCCTAAAGCAAAGCCAACGGTTATTAAACCAACTAATTAAAATCCAAGTTAAAAGGTAACTTGCTGAGTGTTCTATTAATCAAATACCCTTTTTTGTCACAGAAACAATAGACAGAAATGAATCTCGATGGTTCATTTTTCATGTTCTTCACAGACAGGACTGAACGGATTGTATGTTTTTCTTCATTCTATTGGAAGTGGCTTTTTGATTGGCATAATGAGCAGAACAATTAAACAGATGGGTCTCCTCTGAAGTTACACAGGCTCCCCAATGGACTGTATAAATTGCTGACAGATTACAAAATAATCTCAAACTTGTTATTCATTTTAGATTAAAATTTAAACATTGGTAGAGAGAGCCAGGCATTTGAACTTGTCCCCTCTCCCTCTGTTTAGTGTAGTGGTTAAGAGCAGTAGGACTCTAATCTGGAGAACTGGGTTTGATTCCTTATGCCTCCGCTTGAAGCCAGTGGGTGACCTTGGGTCAGTCACAACTTTCTCAGAGGTCTCAGCTCCACCCACCTCTCAGGGTGATTATTGTGGGGATAATAATAACATACTTTGTAAACCACTCTGAGTTGAGTGTTAAGTTGTCCTGAAGGGTGGTATATCAATCAAACATTGTGTTACTATTGTTGATTGTGTTTGTTGTTGTTTAGCATTGTACATTACAATTAATTTGGTGGCTCCAATTAATTTGGTGGCTCCAATTAATTTGGTGACTCCATTAAGTGTTCTTGAAGATGCTTTCATTTTTAATTGTGGTTGCCAGAACTCCAGCACACACTCGAGAGATCCAGTGTGAACACAGTTGCCCATTCGCTTCAGAAAATGGGGCCAGCCCACACATGTAAGATGCATGAGAATAAGCAACCTCCATAATTTTGGTAACTAGTACCACTCTGGGAGCAAATGTGGTATAGTGGCTAGAGCAATGGGCTCTGGGAGACCCAGGTTCAAATCTCCACTCTGCCATGGACACTCATTGGGTGACCTTGGGCAAGTCACATATTCTCAGCCTAACCTACCTCTCAGGATTGTTGTGAGGATAATATGAAAGAGATTAGAATGTTGTGAACTGCTTTGAGTCCCCATTGGGGAGACAGGTGGAAGTATGAATGAAGTAAAAATAAAAAGATAAAAAATATCTCAAAGTCCACCTAGTAGTTATGGAGTTGAGAGGGTTTAAGTACAAATAATATAATAGATACTCTTTGCCTGTGACTTTTTGCTTCCTTTTTCTCATTTTCCTGTTATGCATTGCGTGGAGGCTCAGTAAGATGTAGTGGGTAGACCTTGGACCAGACGATCTGGATTTAAATCCCTTCTCAGCCGCAAAATTCACTGGGTGATTTTGGCCAATTGCTATCACTCAGATTAATCTAGCAAACATATTTATATTATTCATCAATCACATTTTCCTCCAGGGTATTAAGGTAGCTTATATGTTAACATCAAAGGATGAAGGTGCAGGTTTTTAGCTTGGGAGTGCTTCTGGATTCTGGCATACAGTTGGACATTTTATCAGGTTCGGCTGATGCACCAGTGGTGACTGTTCCTTGAAAAATATAATCTGGTAATGGTGATTTATGCTCTGAACACGAACAGGTTAGATTGTTGTAGTGCACACTTCATGGCGCTGCCTTTGAAAACTGTCTAGAAATTACATTTGGTACAAAATGTGGATATTGTTGGGAGTTGGATACGGGAGTTGACTCACCCCGTACTGAAAGATCTGCACTGCCTGCCCAGTTTCCAGCCATGTGAAGCTTACTGGATGAGCTTGTAACTCCCCCTCACTTAAAATACTTCACAGTTGATATTTGGGTTGCTTAAACACAAGCCAGCAGAGCTTGTGTGGTTGGAAGCTGACTCATCAACAAGCTGTTTGGCTGCACACAGGGATCCTAAACCTGCTTGAGACACAATTCACTCAGCAGCTTTCCTGTGCCTCCCCCTCCCCTACAGATTCACCTCACAAAAGTAGACACCCCCCCTAGAACCGCCTGAGACCAACTGTAATGATGTAGAGGTATTTGAGGTTTGGCCTACAGGGGGTTGTGGCAGCCAATCTCATAACTTCACTGTTTTGTCTAGAAAATGCAAGTCAAGGTTCTCGGCATCGCTAGTTGTTATGAGGAAAAATGAAATTACCTCATCCACATACACCCTCTGAACTCCTTGGGGGAAGGGTGGGGTGAAAATTTAAAAGATGCCCCCCCTTTTTTTTTTGCTGGCTTTCATAGATTTGATCAGCTATTGTGCAAGACCAAGAGTGATACATGCTTGTGCTGTGTTAGCACGTGGCTGAAAGAAGAGATGTTTTTGGCTAGATATGTTGCACATTTCCCCCCTCAGCTCTTTGCTGAAAATAAGCTTAATGGATGCTGGCTGCTAAGAATCCGAAATGTAATTCTAGCCTACCTTCTGAAGACTCTAGTGGGACAGTTATGCCCTGTTGTTTTACAGGTGGCTCAAAGTTATTTTTGTACTGTACAACTAGGGATGAACCAAATATGCCGTTTCTTTTTGCTTTTGCGTGTTGTCTTGGGGAGCTTTTTCCTTTTACCCATTTTCCTTGCTGGTATTCCCAGTCTCTTTCTTTTACAGCATTTTATAGGATTCTTATGCCCAATTTTACTTCACTTATGTTTTACACCATTCATATTCAATTGGAGCAAAAATAACTTTTACAAATGTATAAGTTCTCTCTTTTTTGGAGGGAATCAGTGTGAGGCAATAGAAAACGGCAGAAAAATAGAGACTCATGGGTTCGATTTGCAGAAGGAGGAAAAGAAGATTAAATGGGAACTTTTTTAGTCCAAACAGCAAAGCTATGAGATCTAGTAGCACCCCTTTATATGTTGCTTTGTAATTACATGACCAATTTCCTCAGCACATACAATTAATACTGGAATATCACTAAGAGAGTTTGACTAATGTGCTGTGCTGATCTATGGAAATCTGTGATACCCATTTATTCCTCCTTGGCATGGGAGAAAAGTTGAAAAATCTTCGTGCCAGAGTTGTGAGATCTGGGTTGAGTATCTGTTCTTCATGTCCTGCAGGTTTTTTGCTTGTGTGAGGCCAGAGATACAAACAAGCAAGCAAGCAAGTAAGCAAGCAAGCAAACTCTTTTTAGTGTGCATACTGTCGTTGCTTAATGGCTGCTTTCATACACATTGGATAATGCACTTTCAGTGTACTGCAAGTGGATTTTCCTGTGTGAAACAAACCATCACTAAAGTGCATTGAAAGTGCTTTATTCAATGTGTGTGAAAAGCTAAAAAAATCTGAATGTCAAAGAAGAACAAATTCCTTTCTGAACATTCATTGGGGAGCTCCAGGTAAGTTCCTTGTGAGGAAGGATATAGCAGTCAATCTCTGTATTGTGGTTTAAAAGTGAAAGGCATGGTAAGTTGAACCAGAAGTTAGGCTTACAAGAGGACTGATTATAGGACCTGGCTCTCCAGCTTCTGCACTAATAACCACAAGATGGGTGCATATTGTAGCACACTTGTCCACGTATTCTGCAGTCGAAATAAATGGGCAAGCAATCTTTGGCAGCCTCTGAGATGCACCGTCTGTTGTGTAAACTTGGGTCTGCCTATTAAGGATGTATTGGAATTAAATCCCTGCCTAGCTCTGTTCAAACTACTTTGGGAAAATTCATATCAAATCTGTCCACTGCCGTTAGTTTTTATGACAGCACTGTTACAGAGAAATAAACAGTGTCATTGGTGAAAGGAAAGTCAAGCTGTTTTCGAATTGGCTAAGCAGCGACTGATGTCCTGAAGGATTAGAGTGCGTTATGACCCCAGCCCTGCCAATCTGTTTAGCTACTGACGCTTCACCATATGGGGTCAGAGGGAGGTGATTTCTCACATAATGCCAAATGACCTAGAAAAGCCTGTAGCATTTCCATTGTGAGCGCTTGCTAACGTGGGACCAAATGAGACCCAGATGGAAGAGGCTTAACGTATACATTTTGATGGACTGTCATTAAATGACTTTCATTTCCTCCGCTCCACACATTGCTGCAGAGAGCACCAAGGAAGGAGAAAAGCCCTCCTGGGCTGTTGTGTCACATACATAAGGAGATTTTATTTAATTGAACTCTGTGGGGATGGAGGGGAAGAAAAAAACCACCATCTTTCCGTTGCCTCCTCCACACTCTTTGCAAACGCTTCACTTCATGTTAAATACAGCACAACTGAAATTGGCTTGACAGTCTAGGAAGGCTAGCTGGGCAAAATGAACTGAGGGCAGTACAAATGGACCCCTGGATTCTACTTGGACTAAGAAAAAGAATCTGGGGAACAGAGATGAAAGTAGCTAAAGGACTTGTGGCACCTCAAAGAAGAACTTTTTGGCAGCTAATTTTGGCTGTAAAACTGAGTTAAAAGATCCCAATTACATTAACACCTTTACAGTGCAATTCTGACCCGACTTACTCCATGGGTTGAGACTGGAATAACTTTATATAGGATTGCATTGGTTAGTGTAGCATCCATTTTTGTGGCTTAGAGCTCATGATGTTGTCTGTGTGATCAAATGTGATCAGGGCTGTGTGACATGTGTGTGCATGTCCAAGTATCAAAACTAGGACCTGGCACACATTTACTTTTATTTGTTTTTGTTTGCTTGCTTGCTGAAAGCTGCAATTTTGTACTAGGTCAAAACTGTGCAGTATTGTACCATTTGTCTTCATTTTTGAAACTGTGAATTTCCAAATCTTCCTTTTGAAGGTTTGAGACATAAAAGGGTTTTTTTCCCCCACTTAAATTTTCAGGGAATTTGTTGGACAATAAAACAATTAAGGTTGTCTCTTGGGGTCAATATTTGTCCAATTGTCCTTAATTAGCAGAGATTGCCTATATCTTCTGGTTCCTTTCCTCGATGAATCAGAGTTCCTGCCTTTGGGTAATGCCTTATTCAGTCCAGCTTTTTGGCTGGTGAAAAAGGGAAGATGGAATCCCCTTTGACCACCTGAAGAGGCTGTGCTGGGGATACCAGGCCGTGCATAGAAAACCCAGGGCCAAGCTACAAGTGATGAGTGACACTTGAATGGCAAGCGAACAGACTCATGTGTATTCCTCCCTGTTCACTTGCGCTCCACTACATGATCAAATGGAGCAGAAGTGGAGCACAAGTGAACAGGGAGGAATACACATGAGTCTGTTCACTTGTCGTTCAAGTGTCATTCATCACTTGTAGCTTGGCCCACAGAGGCTGTCATTAAGGAGGAGAATTCAGCTAGTTTGAACCTATAATGTTAGCATTTTCATTCTTCAGAATGAATCTCCAGCCTCACAATCTCTGCGAAGGGCAGTGGATATATCCTGTCTCTAGTACTCGTGGAAATTTGTGTGCCATACAGTGAATGAGCCTGCCTTTCCTCATGAGGATGAGAGTCATTTTTCTTAGTATATTTTTACCTCCACCCCCCCATCCCCACAAAGCTATCAAGACTTTTCCGTTAAAATGTATAGAGGGCCGAGATATGGCAGTGCAGCCATATGTGCCATACCTCTGCCCTCTAGTGCAGTGACTTCAACATACAACTCATCATGAAAAATCTTGAACTACGTGTACATGAAAAAAGTGGCCCTCACAAAGTAATCTTTGGTATGGAAGCTGAGGTGTTATGATCATGTTCCTACTTTCATCTCTGAAAATGCATCTGTGCTATTGCAGATCTATAGTATCTAATAGGTAATAGCTAATATAGTAGATGATCATTCAACAGTGTATAATGGAGGTGGGCAGTGATTCTTGGTGTATATATTGCCACCCCATTCGGAATGAAGAGATGGACACAAGGCTTGGGTGAAAACAGGGCCATTTATTGACCAACAATAACTTAAGGATGGCAAGGGGTATAATTAGCAGTACAGGTTGAGCCAAGGGGTCAAGTGGACCTCCTCCTCGACCTTCCTGGGTGAGCACCCCCTACCCCAGGCACGAGCCATCCAAGCACATGGCTGTAACCTGGCCAGCCAGGTGAATGGTTCTCCCCTTAAAGCTCCATGCAACTCCAGCTGTGAAGCCTGAAGGAAGGACTTGTACAGGGGGTCCCACTGGGAGTCTGCCCTCTCAGCTGGCAGCTGTACAGCCTGCCAGCCGATCGCAGACAGACCTCCATTCCCCACCAATGGGGAGGTGACAACGGGTGCTCACCAGCCTGCTCTGCCTACCCAAATTAATCTGCCAATGCAAGGGCCAAGCCTCTGCTTAGGCCCTCACACCCCACATCTGCTGTAACGCCAACCACAACCCTTGCCATAAGTTGATCAAAAAGATGTTATTGCCCTTTGCTGACAAGTGCACACCATCAGCCCTGAAGAGGTCAGTATATGTGTCCCTGATCTGAGGGCGGGTCAAATAAATCCCCAACCTATCACCCAAAGCCTTCTGCATGGCCTTATTGGCCTTGCACCTAGCACATTAATCCCATCATGGTCCAAGGCCCCTCCTGCCAAACCCTGCGTGGGAGGATAGCAGACCATCCTATCAAAACCCTCGGTCACTGTTCTGCAAGGTACTTCAAATCGGCTTGTGCCTGCAGGGAAAGGGCCTTGCCCTTAACTAACCCTAAGCTATTCCCACCAAGGTGAATGACTAAAAACTGAGGGGGAGGGGCACTCCTCCCCCCAAACAAGAGTGGCAGCAAGCCCAGCCACCTTAGGCCCTGATGACCCTGCCACTCAACCTGGGCCCAATGACTGAGACCAAGCTGAAACCCTATCAGCATCCTCTTGGCCTGATGGGCTGCCCAAAAGACCATGCTGTGTCCACATTTGAGGATCTGACACCTCCCGTGGTGAACCACAGCACCTAAGAAGAAAAACAATTAGACATTGGTCTATTAAATCAATGGCAAAGGGCTTACATAACCCCAGAACACCACTGATCTCCACTGGCCAACACTCCATATGCTTGCTTCAGGGTATCCCATTGCGGCTTTTGTGGAAGCCGCCCCAATCCAAAAGTAGTGGGTACAAAATTTAACCCCCACCAGCCCCAGTTTATCAAGTGCCCTCTCAGTCACTGACCAAAACTGGTACCGGGTGAGCAGGGTCTCATCACAATGATGAAACAAAAGCCCTTCTCCAATGCCCCTCATCTCCAAGTATTTATGTAAGGCCTGAACAGGACATAGTTCAGCCTCCTCACATGGGCCTAACTGCACTACCACTCCCCACTGGTGCTGATCTATCTTGGATCGCCAAATCCAGAGGGTGACGCTATCACCCTTGAACTGAACGTCCTGCTCCAACAGCGCCTGGTTAGACTGATCCATGCGAGACTGGGCCACTAGCTCGCCTACTCTAAAAGCTCCAAAGAAGGCAGTCAAAGAAGCTGCATGAAAGAGAGTGGCTTTGTAATCAGACAGAAAAAACCTTCTTCCAAACAGCCACTAATCCCTGGAGGATGGAGGGGGAGATAGGCTGTCTACCATCAGGTCTCGCTCCAGCCTCCCAAGACCAACCCTCCAGCATTTTTCTGACCCTAAAATCACCTGTAGCCTAAACTAAACCATGGACCTTGCTGGCGAAGGCCAAGGCCACCGAAAGACCCCCTGATGGATTTAACCGACAAGCCCTTGCACTTCTGGTCCACACAGAACTGCATAAGATGCTCTGCTGGGATGGGCCACACCTGGTCCAACTTTGCCTTGAGCCTGAAGCAAGCAAACTGCCTCACTGCGTGATTGTATGACTTCCACATCCTGAGGGCAATGGCTAGATGGACAGTTCTGTGCACCTCTGCCTTCCAAGATTCCACAGCTCCTGAGGCATCGGAACTGGTTGAAGGTTGGCTTCTGGGGCTAGCTGATGAAGACAAAGCATCTGCCACACCATTGTCGATCCCAGGAACGTGTTTCATCCTGAACAAGATGTTCAGCCTAAGGCACCAGAGAGTGAAAGCCCTGACCAATCTTATAACTCTGGGAGATCTGGATGAGAGGGAATCAATCACCTGCATAACCGGAAGATTGTCACACCAAAAGTGAACCACATGGCTGGCAAGTTCATCCCCCCCAACCAGACCACTACTAGGATTGGAAAAAATTCCAGAAAAGTGAGGTCTTTGGTAATAATACCATCTCGTCAATTAGCTGGCCATTGCTCCGCACACTAGTGCCCCTGGAAATAAACCCCAAAGCCAGTGGCTCCCGAAGCTTCAGAGGAAACTCTCAACTCAGCCTCAAGCAAAAGCTCCTCCCTCCAAAAAGCGACCCATTAAAAGCATTAAAAAAGTCCTCCCAGACTTCCAAATCATCCCTGATCCCCTGTGACAATCGAGCCCTGTGATGAGGCAACTGCAAAGTGGCCATAACGTCACATAACTGTCGCAGAATGGCCTGCCCAGGGGCAACCGCCTTACAGACAAAATTGAGGTGCCCAACCAACTGCTGCAACTCAAGCAAAGAAACCTTGTGCTTATTCCTGAAAGAGGCCAAACGAGCCATCAGATCATCAACCTTGTCCCCTGGCAACCGAAATGTCTGTTGCAAGGTATCCAACTTGATACCCAAAAATGCTAGAACCTGCGATGGGCCCTCCGTCTTTTCCCGAGTGAGGGGGACCCCTAGCTCATCAGCCAAGTCCATAAACCCGGCTAGGAGCTCAGCTCATTGCCCCAACCCTCTGGGCCCTGCGAAAAGGAAGTCATCAAGATAATGGGCAGCGTAATGGCACTGAAACTGTTGATGCAAGACCCATTAGGGCTGGGAAAGGCCCTAACACTCTGCCCTCAGCACATTCCTTAGAAATTTTAAGACGGACCACCTCCTCCATGCTGGCCACTGAATGCAGGTTGGCAAACATGAAGGGGGCTCTCAGTCCTTGAAATGGAATTCGGAACCCCAAAGTAAATCCATCTAACAAAAACTGAGCTGTCTCCCAATTAGGATATCCCTGTAATAGGTGTTTAAGTGCCTTCAGTTTTATGGGCATGGGACTCCTTGTCAGTGGCAACCTGCCATGAATCACCCCCTGGCCTCTTGCCAGTCCCCCTCTGCTGAGGCTTGAGACAAGTCGAGAATGAATGGGAGCCAGTGCACCTCAGGCATTTGTGCTTAAACCTACATCCCTTCCTGGAGCACACCCCTTGATAAAAGCAAACTCCCAGCAAAGTAGCTGGGGCTGAACTGGCTGCCCCACAGAGGCACGGGTACCAGAAGGGGTGGAAAGGCGCTGCACCAAATGACTGCTGTCTGTCTTTTCTCCCAGGTTTGGCTTTGCTGGGGCCATAAGCTACAGCCAAAGCTGCTGATGAATCTGGTCCCATAGTAAATTAGGGTTGACTGCAGCCCATATGCAGAACTCTTTGTCATACCAGGCTGCACCAACATAGTCTGTGTACCCCCTGTAGATGATATCAACATATTGAAACAAGAGGGCTGCCCTATGGGGTTGAGCCCTTGCAATGACTCCAGCATAGATAAGCAAGCCCGGCAACCAGTTTGCCCAGGTGCGGTTCACCTTCCTACACTTCAGCCTCCCTTTGTCCCGGTCTTGTGAAAGTGAAAAGCTTGCATCTTCCTACATCCACCTGAATTAATCCAATGAAACGTTCCACTTCATCTGTTTTGTACAATCAATGTCTTGGCACTAAGTGAGCAACCTCCATATACTAAATTTACAACCTTGAAGAGCTGAAAATGGAACATTAAACAGGGAAAAATGATCCTACATCAAAAAAATGATCGCAAGCAGACAGGACTTCACACTATGCCTCCATTTAGAATTGTTCCCCTTTTGTCAACCTTTTTTGAACAACTGTGCTGAAGAAGAATTCTGTGTAACTTGAAAACTTGCATATTATGAACTTGGTTCTTAATAAAGCTGCTGTTTAACTATCTCTGTGAAGTTCATTGTGAACTGCTGTCTGTGCAGACCTGAAAAATCAAAAGAACATTCAGGTAACAAATCATAGATGTTTGCAGGCAAAAATCCCCTTCTTTCACTGAAAACCGATCATTCCAACAGAAATATTGGACCCTTAGTAGCTATAAATAACTAGCTGGCAGGAAAAAAAAAACCCTTAGATGTGAAGGGAAAAGTAACTTCCAAGGTTACTATGTTTTAAAGACATTTAAGGCTCTGCAATAAGAGTAAAGGCTTTTGTTTCTCCCTTCTTCAATTGAGACAATCTTAGAGCCCCATATTAGCAGAAATGAAAGCCATGGGACTAATTTATTTTCCCCTTCTCATAAATAAGAGAAAAAGAGGAGTTTCTGTCACCTTCCTTAAGGGGAATCTTCTTTGGGCCATAGTGAACTATTCACTGACAGAGCACATGCTGAATTTGTTCTCCTCTGCTCACAGGTACGTGAGGCCTGGAAGTACCATGAAGTGTGAGGCAAAGGGAAAGTGCCAAAGGGTTCTTAACCTGAGGGGGCTGACCTGGAGCTGGGTGGGAGATTCAGCTGTGTGTGGGGGGTGGGGGGGAGAAGAGATCTGAATGTTGTCTTTGTTGTGGTTTTCCTAGGGTAAGTCACTTTGCATCCCCATTGGGGAGCAAAGTGGGATGTAGACAGACAGACACCTGATTTCTGGAAAGCCTCTTCTAGCTGGAGAAGACAGCAGTGGGCCGAATGGACTGATGGTTATACTGCATATAGCCACTGAGGCACTTTGCAAAGTAAGAGATGTGTTGATGGCATCAGCTTTTGAGAGATGGAGTGAAGTGCTATACCTCAGGAAAATATTTATTTTTATAGATGGATTTGATTTGCTTCATTTTTACCCCACCTTTCTCTGTAACAGGAGCCCAAAGTGGCTTACATCATTCTGCACACTCATAGAAAGAGAGGAGCTTCTGCAAAGGGAAATGGCAAGCCCAATATTACAAGACGTAGGTACGTTATATAATCGCAGAACACAGATGAAAACCGGATCCAGTCAAATGAGTAACGATGGCATCTTAAGCAGAGTCACACCTTTCTTAAGTCTCCAGAAATCAATTGGATTGTGCTGCTAGGAACCCAAAGAGTGAGTGCAAACTCTTCCCAATTGTTATTGGATTGCAGCTTTATAAATACTCATAGACAACTATTCTAAAGAACAATAAAAATTGAGGGATGTACAAATTATTCCTGTGTCTATTGTTTAATAGAGTTTTAGAAAAAGATGGATCTCCACTCTCAAAGAGGTTACAATCAAAACTGACTACTGGAGAAGGGTATCAAAGAATAGATGAGACCAAATGAAGTTCCACATACTGAAATAAGAAGGCTAAATCCAAGCATATCACAATGTTTACATATAAACTGGTTAATTTTCTGGAGTAGCAGTTTTCGAAAGTGACATTCTAGAACCCCTTCAATTAGCACAAAAATGATATGTAGGGCACCATGGGGTACATGCTAAAATACCTAAAGGGAGCAATTTCAAATGTGTTTACAATGCCTGCTGTTGAGAGCAAAGTCAACAACAAAGCAGATATGATTTGATTTTACGGACAATTAAGGGCAAGCGTGCAGTGTGGGATGCAAGCAAAAAAAGAGGCAACCAACCCGCCATTAGCAATAATGGGTGCTTCGAGTCCACTGCACCAAGCAGAGGGCTAACAATGTAACTTAATTAGAGGCCAAGTGCCAGAGCAAATTGCTCCTAAGTGGGGAAATAGAAATCAAACTGGAGAAGGTTCAATGTGAGGCTGGAGGCGTTTTGGGAACCCTGCCAGATCAGCCATGCACATGAACTTGGTGGGTGTGCCGGAGGAGAAAAATCCAGTTAATTGCTGATGGAGTCACTCGTGTTGGAATGATTAGGAACTAAATCCATTACTTTTGGTATAACCCGGTAGGCATATCCTATATACCCAAACTAAAAGAAAAGTGCATTGCACAAGAGCTTTCTATTTCAGTCAAGTCTGGGCTGGTATTCCCTGTGGTTATTCCCTTCCCTTTCTTCCACCATATTCTCTACTCTAACACACCACCTTCCTGCCCTTTGTTTCTGATAAAAAATGATCATACAGCTGAACCCACAAAGCTCCACTATGCCATCCCATCAGGCCAAAGTGAACAAATTTACTGTATCTGAAAGAGAGGTGAATGATATGGCCAAGCTACAAAATAACCATAAATACACTGAATGGTGAAGGGAAGCACCTCAAAACCTCCTACATTTTCTTTGAAATGGAGGGGGTACACTACTAGACAGAAAACTACAACTTCACAAAGAGACATTTTTTTCAGCAAGAAACAATCTTTTTTTCTTTTGGTGCTACACCTCTGAAGATGCCAGCCACAGCTGCTGGCGAAACGTCAGGAACTACAATGCCAAGACCACGGCAATACAGCACAGAAAACCCACAACAACCATCGTTCTCCGGCCGTGAAAGCCTTCAACAATACATCAAATCTTTTTTTCCCTTCTAAATCAGCCTTCAATGTGACATAAGGCAGCTAGTCATGCCTAATAAAAATGTTGCCTATGGAATGTGTGGCTGGAAAAAGATGGTGGCACCTTGAAACAATTGCTTGAGAAGCCAATACCAGCACCATTTTGGAAATGCTCCTTATTCTTTATCACAAAATGTGACCAGATTTGATGGTGATGGAGGAGAAGGATCATTAAGAAAACATTTGCTGAGTTAATTATTTTTTGACTAGCGCAAAAAAAGTCGTAGTTATTGCCTCCGAAGGAAGGAAGGAAGGAAGATAATAGATAACTGTGTATTGAACATTGCAAAAAAATGTAATTTTTTCTCCTTATAAATAAAATTAGTGCAGAACTGAAGACATAAGTGATAAAACTTTAGCAGGAGTTTATCAATTATTATTACATAAATCTAATCTACATTTGTTGTCACAATTTTATGATTTTTTTTAAAGCTAAGCTTCATCTATTGTGAAGCTGGCCAGTGATTTGACATTGTCTCTATTTGAATTTGTCAGTAGATAATTAGTTATTTCAAAGGCTGGCCAAAGGGAATTTCCCTCCAGTAAATGATAGCGAGTCCTCTGAAACTGAGCTTTTCAACAAATGGGGCATGCATTATCCTTCTAGGATATTAATCCGTAACCCAAGCCAGAACAATCCCGAACTACTTGGTGAGAATTCTCAATGAAGACTGAGTGCAGAAGCTCAGTCTTTCTTTGTTGGAAGCTCCTTAATTGTGCTAAATATTCAATATTGTGCTCCATGTGGAATACTTTGGCCTGCTTTTGAGTTATCTCTAACTGTACTTCATTTGGTGCTTCCTTTGAGGTTGAGGCAGTTGTAGCAACAACCAAGGAATAAACACTTGTACCCATCTGAAGTTTACTATAATGAGTTGATGTGTATTAACCAAGCTGCCTCCTGGCAGGATTAATTCATGTATTAGTTGCTTGTCCCATTCATCAGAACTGAGTGTAAAATAAATTGCTCCTTATTTGTGGTCTGCAACACCATTTCAGAAGTGAAGAATGGCTGAGTAATGGCAGAGCTGCAGTCCCATGCCAATGTGTGCACTAGGCAAGGTTTGTTATTTGCAGGATTATAAATCATATAAATGAAACACTGCTAAGGTGTCTTCACAATCTCCCCCCCCCCCTCCCAGGTGTGGTACTTTATCACTTTCTTGGGCAAGTTATGGATTTCACTGAAAGCTTCTATAATAGCAGAAACTGGTATTAACCTGGACCTATTTCTTCCTGACTTACCCCAACCTGATGTCACCTTTTAGCCAGTCTAGATTATTTTTCCCAACTAGTCTAACTTGAGATAAGTTCTGAGCTCTAAGTATTCTGATCCCTTCACTACACTGTTTATGCTGCAGTGACTGGAGCATTGGCTGGGGAAACCAGAGCACAGCTGGAAATGTCCACCTTGCCACTTATCTCTGATCTAAACTGGCAGGAAGATCCAAATATAGCTGTTGCCATAGAGCCCTGGCAGAGTAGGTAGAGGCAGTACCTAAGGATGCTTCTGAAACTGTTACAAGGAGGAACCAATGCGTTGGCATTCCTCTATTCTTCAGTTCTGGATTTTGTGCATGCAGTTTGCCCCCCCAGTCGGAATGAAAGGCAGACACAGTATTTGGGATATAAAAATGGGCCGCTTTATTAACTTATTTACATTAAACACCAACTATGGCAAGGGCCTAACTAGCGGTACAGGTCGGGCCCTGGGGTCACTACCTGGACCCCACCCCGACCTGTCTGGGCAAGTCACCCGCTGCCACAGGTGCGAGCCATCCATCAAATGGCTGGGACCCGGCCTGGCCAGGTGAAGTGGTTCACCCCTGTAAAGCTCCCCCAACCGGCCGTACAGCAGCGGGGGGGGGAGACTGGCTTGTCCAGGGGTTCCCCACCCAGGGCGTCTGTCCTCGCAACTGGGCCGTACAGCAGCCAGCTGCTCCTGACAGACCCCAATTCCCCACCAATGGGGAGGTGCCAAGGGTGCTCACCGGCCCGCTCAAATTTCCCCTAACTGAAATCCTGCCGACCCAGGAATAATCTCAGACCCACCAGGCCAATTACCCCCCCCCCATCTTACAGTGCGAGGTAGGCGAAAAAACTCCCTTACCCAACAGCCAATCAGGGAAAGGGAGAGAGAAAATTCCTACCAGGCCCCAATAGGCAACCAGCTAGTCCCGCACTGACAATAGGGTGAGGTGGGTGGGCCGAGCATGAGGCGCGACTGCAGCCTCGGGGCGGGGAAGCCAGCAACGGCTCTAACTCTGTCCCCAGAGCTAAGCCCGATATGTGGGGGGCGCCTTCTGCCTTCCTCCTTCTGAGGAGGCAAAATCTGCCACCCGCCTGAGTGGCTATGCCAAGGGCTGGTTTGGCAGGATTGCCATTGTTTTCAGTTCCTTTGGAACCTTTGCATCTTCCATCTTCTGCATCACTTATGTTCTTATGCACATTGCTAAAGCCTTGAAAAAGTATATATATGTGACTGTCTTCATTTGTATCAATATTCTTTTTCTGTCGTGCTTTACCAACATATCACAACTAAATGGCAGATTCCAGATTGTATCAAGTGCTTTTTTGTAGTGTTTTATTATTGCACCATGTATGGATCAGAGAACTGTGAACATGAAAGACACAAATCAACTTGTAGAAACTTTACATTGTATCAAACTATGGCTGTTTCCATATGCCCTTAAAGGGATGGCCCACTCATGGAATGCTGGTGATGACTCCATTTGCAAAATGTTTGTGGGCTGTGTGGCTTCTGGTTTTTTGGTCCCTTTTTTGTGACCGCAGAACATGCATTCTCAGAAAAGGCACTGAAAAAGGAGAAGCCAAACGGCTCACAAACATTTTGCAAATGGACACATCTGGATTCCTGGGGGAAAACGGCTGGCATTCAGTGAGTGGACCATCCCTTTAAGGGTGTGTGGAAACGGGTGTGTGGAAACGGCCTATGAGTTCTCCAATTTGAGATTCAACTTTAGAAATGCACTTAACAAATTGCAACTAACGAAAGGTAAAATGCAGTGTAGAATGAAATTCTGGAGTAGAGATGGGCACAAACTGGAAAAAAAATGAACCGTGTGGTCCGTGGTTCGTTGCATTTCATGAACCATGAACCATGAACGTTCATGAACCTGCCCCGGTTCACGAACTGGTTTGTCTGGTTTGTGAAAATGTCACATCCAGGTCAGCAAATCGTCACTTCCGGGTCAGCAGAAGGTCACTTCTAGGCCAGCAGAAAGACACTTACAGGTCAGCAGAAGGTCTGCAGGAAGTCCATCCCCTGTTGCCTAGGAAACTGATTGATTGGCACCAAGCTGTCTGCAGTAATGAATGAAAAACGAACCAGCCTAAAGTTCATGGTGGTTCATCAGAAATGGACTCTGGCGAACCGCTGGGTCATCAGAAGAAGGAAATAGTCCATCATCCAGAAGAACAAGGTATTAAAATTCTCATCAGAGGGCAGTTTTCTTGCCTCTCTCTGATTTCTTGAGGAGCTCCAGCTATGGATAATGGATGGAGTCTGATCCCTCTATTCCCAACAAAATGGAAGGCCAGCTGCAAATCTATACCCATGGCATCGCAGGCGCAGTCTTCCTGTGCTATACAGACAGAAAGAATGAGACATGGCTATATTTAAAGACTGGGAATAGGATGACGACATCCAAATAAATATTGGTTGAACATTACAAGCTCTGAATCCAGATGGTAAAAAAGAGCATCAAATCCAACATAATGCATGTGAGCTTCAGAAACTGCCATTAATAATCAGAGTTTGGGTAACTTGAAACCTAATTTGTGTTTTGACATGCTGGATTAATTTAATGACTGTCATTTTATCCAACAGTTGTTTTGTTTTATTTTCATTCAACTTCTGATCATATCAGCTAGATCAGTGTATGTGACAGGAGTGGGGAAGGGGTTGTTCACTTGTGTTTAAAATCTATTTCATCAACAAAACATGATCTGGTGATTTGGGTTCTTCTGTGGGATCACACCCAGGCCAGATTACTGCAATGTTTTTTAAACACAGTTGTCTTTGAAAATTGCCCAGAAACTTCAGTAGGTTCAAAAATAGCTGTAAGGCTATCATCAGGGGTTGATGATGCGGACTGTAACATCTCTCCGTTGAAAGGTCTGTACCGGTCACCCATCTGTATCTGAGCACAATTCAAAGTTGTTGTTTTTTTTAAAATCTTTAAGGCCCCAAATGGCTTGGGATTTGAGTGCCTGAAGGAACACAGGCACTCCCATACTGTCCAGCCCACCAGTTAAGATCTGCCTCACAAGCCCTGCTTTCTGTGCCCATTTCTAGTGGTAAGGTGAGTGGTGACCAGAGACCCTTCACTTTTGGAATGCCCTCCTTTTGCCCAAGGCTTCTAACTGATGGGTTCCATCTTTTAAAAAACCATTTTATGATCTGCTTCCAGCCTGAGAATTGCTTTCTGATATTATTTTAGACTTCTCAGTGTTTATTTTATGCTGTTTTTATGCCCTGGCTTGTTTTTAATGGCATGTTTGGTTTTGTGGCATAGCTCAGTTGTGAGCCACATCAAGCAAGTCTCTGGAGAGGCAGCATATAAATTTTCTAAATAAATATGGACCTGCTGTGCACCAAGTCAAACTAGAGAAGCAAGCTCAGGATTGTCAACTCTGCCAATGGCCTCCAAGATATCCTCCTGAGAAAGTTCTTTCCCAGCTCCTATTCCAGGAGATCCTTTGACCGATGCAAACCATGAACTCTACAACTGAGCCACAATGTTTTCAGTGTAGCAATGTGAAAGAAAAAAATTATTGGGAGCGTATCAGCATTTCAGTCTCCATGTATAAACTTCATATTTCAATCTAAAATCCAAAGGTCATGAAATGTCAGACCAGGCTTAGGTGAAACTCTAAACACTTTTCATGTAATTAAGGCCTGCATTGCTGTTTGCCATTACCATGTCTAGCAGGAGAGATACTAATAGGGCACAATCCAGCCACAGTTAAGTACTTAAACCCCATTGATCTCAGTGGAGGAATGAAGCATATGCTTAATTCAATTGCACACAAAATAAGAGATTAATGTGATGACTGGGAAAGAGGCTGTACTGGCTGACAACATCCCACTCTCCCAGTATCTTGCTACTCTCCGTTGCTTCTTCATGAGTCATACCACCCTAAAATTCAAGTCAAAGACAAAAGAGAATCTCAATGTTAACTAACATTTGGGTAAAAGCAGAGGCATGCTATATACACTGTGAAAAATTCACATCGAAGACTGAAAAAAAACCATCTTCCATATTCTAAGTAGGGACTTTCCACACTGAGAAAGAAGATTCAGCATTTTGTAAGCTCAAAGATCAGGAGGCAAAGTTGCCGTGACTCTTCTTTGTCCCATACATAAGAATATATGAAGTAAACATGTGCAATCAGAAACAGGGGTGTGCAGCCCGAAAAGATTTGGGTTTTCCCGCTTCAGGTTTACCCAAAGTGGGGGGAAATTTCAGAAATACCATAATTCCGAAGCGGCAAGCTGCTTCTGAATTATGGCATTTTACTCACTTCAGTATGCTCCATAAATATTCGGAGCATACTGAAATGAGGGGGGGGCAACTCCTCCACCCCCACCTCCCACCACCCCTGGGGCAACCCCTGCACCCCCAGGGCAATCCCTCCACCCCCACCCACTTATCTGGCCAGAGGGAGAGTGGTAGGGTCATCAGCTGGGTGGCGGGTCGCCGTGGAAGCGGGAGCGACTGTGGCAGCATGAGGCTGCGGCAGCCTGGAGCCAGCTGGCTCCTCTGCCGCTGCACTGCCTCCTGAGCCTGCAGGGTGGTGGGGAAGGCCGGAGCCACCTCCTCTGGTTCTTCCTGCCCCTCAAATGGCTACAGTACCACGGCAGCCATTTGAGGGTCAGGAAGGGCTGGAGAAGGTGGAGAAAGCCTTTTCTGCCCCTCAAATGGCCACTGCAGTGCTGCGGCCATTTGAGGGGCAGAAGGGCTTTCTCTGCCTCCTCTGCCACTCTGCAGCCCTGCGGCCCCGTGGGTGGCTAGGAGGGCCAGAGCCACCGCTGCTGCCAACAAGGTAAGTCGGGGTGGCTAGGAGTGGGGCTGGGGGGCTGGGGCTGGGGCTGGGGTGATGTTTAAAGGGCCCCGCCACCACTTACAAGCAGCAGCGGGGCCCTTTAAACTCAGCCCCAAAGCTAAGTATTACAAATGCTTCGGAAAGCTTTGATTCGGGAGTTCTGAAAACCCAAATCTTTACAGATCAGGTTCAATTCAGGCATTTTTTCCAAATCAGATTCCCGAACCACACGTGCCTAGTCCAAAATTGAACCAAGATCTGACCCAAACCACAGGCTTTTATCAATACTGTAAATACTTAAAATCTGACCAAAATCATTCATGAAATTCAAGAAGGAAATCTTCCCAGCTGACTGGTTTGATTTATCCAGGCAAAAGGAGCCAGAGAGACTCAAGAAGAAAGACTGACTCAGCAGAAATCTGCCTGACAAAGACAACATACAGTCAGAAGAATTTGCCCATCTCCTAGATAAATACAATCAACTTGATTGGCATATCTATGCACTGAGCTTCTACTTTCTGCCAATCATTGCAGCAATTCCCTGGCTTTGGAAGGGCTTTGAAAGTTGACTAACTCACATTGACTTTGCTTAGGTGATTATTTTGTTCTCTGGGGCAGTGCCCATAACTTCTACCCTGGGGCAAAGGCTTTTTCTTGCACAGTCTCTGAGGCAGACGAAAGATAGCAGAAGCTAAATCTTGGGCTTCATTTGTTCACACCAGTCCAAGATTTCAGTTCCATTCTTTCATTTGGGCGAGGGGAGGTGACTCTGTACAAGTAAAGTCTTTTAAAACAATTCCAAGAAATTCCTTTCAGGATCATCAATTTCTGAACCTGTGTTTGACTGAACAGAATGTCCTTAGTAGTATGTGTTCTCAAAGATATTTAAGTTGTACTGTATAGCTGAGAGTAAAGTTCAGTTATATACTAGCAACAAAGCCCATTATGGGAAAAAAATACAACGGGCTCTTAAAAGGGGAGGGTGGGCAGGCGGGCATTCCTTCCTCCTCCACCACTGATCCTGGACGGATGAAGGCAGGGGGGTGGGCATGGCCACTTCTTCTGCACCTGATCCTGGCCGAGTGAAAGGGCGTGGGTATTGGAGGCACCACTTGTAGAACAGTTTATTCAGCACCATGATTCCAAAATAGATTTGAGGGTAACAGTGTTACAGGCTTTACAACCAAAATATTTAAATGCCCACCGTAGTCTTTCGCAGCTCGAATCGGAATGGATATATAGGCTTAATACCATCACTCCATATGGGCTGAACAATGCCTTGGATTTGAGCTGCTTCCTGTAATTTTGTAAATTTTGTAAATTTTGTTCTCTTGTAAAATAGGAATTGTGTAGGCTGGGGGTCTTTAAGTAAGATGTTTAAAAAAGTGGGGAAGGTTTCACCCAGATATGACACTAACACGTTTACTATAGAGATTAATGGTGGTTTGAAATTGACTGTTCCATTTACTGTGAGTATACCATTCATGCAGTTACAATTATATTGTGTTATGTTGAATGGTAAGATGTTATGATGATTGATGGTGATTGTATTATAGATTATACTGCCTATGAAGAAGCTATTACTGCGAAACGGGATGGATTACTGACATGCTGGCGATACCCGTAGGGGAGGCTGTTTGGACTGAACAACACTGTCCTGCATCTACTGCAACACTTCAGGCTTCTACCCTTTCGTGAACTTTTTCCTAACAGTTGGATATTCATGAAGTGATAAATAATATTGGATTGTATATTTATGTTCCCACCATTGCGTATTGCTGAAATTTGTATATGTGTATATATGTCTAAATTTGTTTTCATTGATTTTTATTTTTGAGGCACTATTGGCACTTCATATAAATTAGTTTTGATTATTTTGTTAATTTCATTCATTTCTGTTGACTGTATACTTTGGAGGGGGGGGGAGCTTTTTGCCTTCTGTTACCTGACTTGCTTCTGATCTCAGCTGGGTGAAGGCAGGGGTCGGACATTGCCACCTACTTCGCTTTTGATCCCAGCTGAGTGAAGAGGGGATGGACATTGCTGCCTGCTTCACTCCTGATCCCAGCTGAGTGAAGGCAGAGGGTGGGTATTGCCCTCTGCTCCATGCCTGATCCCAGTGAGTAAAGGGTGGGTGGGCATTGCCACCTGCTCTGCACCTGTTCCCAGCTGAGTGAAGGTGACAGATTGGCACTACCACCTGCTCCATTCCTGATCCCAGCTGAGTGAAGGGGGGTCAGGCATTTCCACCTGCTCCACTCCTGATCCCAGCTGGATGAATGTGGGGTGCAGGCATTGTTACCTGCTCCCATCCTGATCCCAGCTATATGAAGGGCAGGCAGGCATTGCCACCTGCTCTACTCCTGATCCCGGCTGGGTGAAGGTGGGGGATGGGCATTGCCACCTACTTTGCTTCTGATGCCAGCTAGGTGAAGGCAGAGGTCGGACATTGCCACCTGCTTCACTTCTGATCCCAGCTGGATGAAGGTGAGGAATGGGCTTTGCTGCCTTCTTCACTCCTGATCCCAGCTGGGTGAAGGCAGAGGATTGTCCTTGCCACCTTCTTCCCTCCTGATCCCAGTTGGATGGAGGCATGGAGGGGGGAACATTGCCACCTGCTCCGCTCTGGATCCCAGCTGAGTGAAGGCAGGGGATCAGCATTGCCACCTGCTCTGCTCTGGATCCCAGCCGAGTGAAGGCGGGGGGCAGGCATTGCCGCCTGCTCCATGCCTGATTTCAGCCTGGACTTCCTGCTGCAGCATGCTCTTCGGAGGTCTAGCTGCCTCATCTGGGCTTCCCTCCACAGCAGCACCCTCTGGAGGTGCACCAGAATAGTCAGTGAGTTGTCTTGAAGACGCTTACCCTTTTATATAGTAGGATAACATGTGTAAGGGTCAGTAGTAATTAAAAAAAATGTGTGCCCAAATGCAAAACATAATTATATGGAAACACTGAGTGACTTTGCCATGGCATGAACCTTCAAATATTATTTTAAACTTTTGCTTTAACCAAAATTTGGTAGTGCTCAAAGGATTTGCATCAAAAAGAAATAACTGGAACTCTTGGCTTTCCTCAAAATCTCATTAGCCAACCTCCACATTCACTTCAAACTTTGATTTTATGCACAATTCTGTGGTAGCTTGTGAGGGGGAAACTTTCATCATGCAAATATAAAATAGCTGAGCTAGCCAGCTGTTTAAGTAAGGTAGTTACTATATCTGTACAATGTAGCAACAAACTATCAGTGGTCAATAAGTTTATGTATCAGCTAGTCAGTTGTGGTTCTTGGACAATATCCATGCACTGTTTTATCAATGTGCCATATTATGCATCGCTAGTCTACAGCGGTTCTTGGTCAATATCAATGCACCACTTCACAGCTCAGCTGTCTTTGGTGATTACAGTTGATTGATTAGATTTCCTCACCTAATTAGTAGGGAGGGGGAGCCCACCTGGATTTCTCAGCCACCTAAGTCAAAAGAGTTCAACATGTGATAATAATGGGTATTTTTATTTTCAGGTGAACCTGAAATATTTTATTTACAAGACTCTCTTCCAACATCTGGGTCATCTAGTCTGCTAGGTATTATATTTGTGGAGCTTACATAACACTGTAACCTACTAGCCACGCTCACTTCTATTTGTCTGATTTCCTTGGAAGAATTGGAAAGAAAGCATTTTTTTGGCAGTGTAGAGTAGCTGGGACTCATAGACATCCAAGTTTATTTCCCCAGGGTTATCTTCTGTGCAAGGGGAGAGAGAGATAAAGTTGCATCCATAGACAGAAGTCTCGGTGGACTTTACAAAAATGTTTTACAGAATGCAATGGTGCATGCTACTGAGGCACAGGAAATTGCTAGGGCAGCCTCCCAGTTTTCTTTTGCCAGAGTCTTTGTAGATTTGAAAGTAAGATTTTTTTCCCAAGGTCAAAAACAAAATCAGAAGTTATATCACATACTAAAATGTTGGTTTTATTAGCAAAACATCTCTCCATTCTCATTCAGCATTGCTGACAGCTATTCCAAAATCACCAACCCAAATAATCAAATAATCATTGATACTGACTCAGTAATGACCTTTGAAGGACCTGCTGGCACACCCACCATGATTCAGCTGATTCACCCTGACTGAGCATCACAATACTCATTCGTTGTTGCTGGAATTCTAACAGTGTGATCCAAAGCAGTGTTACACCTTTGAAGTCCAAATATCCCAAATTCCCCTTTTAAAATGTCATGAAATAGACCCCCCCCCCAGTGTTGGTTTCAGGCCATGGCAGTCTCAAAAGAAAGCTTGTTTACATATCCCGATCCTAGTCTATCCAGTTGGTGACAGATTGATCTTCCTCTGGCTCAACTGCCCAACTACCCTTCTGGTTAGTGATTGGAGGCAAGGCAGTCATAAGAGAGTTCAAAGAGGGAGTTGAAAGCAAGCTCCCCATCTCTACAACTTCTGGATCTCTGACCAATGACGTAAGAGCAGAAAGGGTTCCCTGCTGTATCTTACTGGTGAACCATAATAGCTCAGCATCCTGTCTCACACAGCAACCAGTCATTTGCCCTGGAGGACCAACAAACAGGGTATAGATGCCAAAGCCTTCCAACGATGTTGCTTCCCAGCACAGGTATTTGTTTGGAATAGGAGTGCTTTTGTCACTGGGAGATGCAACATGTCTCTCTGTGTGTGTGTCTCCTTATCTAAGGAGGGAATGCCTCCTGACTCATTGTCATCTCTTCCTGTGACCTTCTTCCAACATGGCTTCCAAAGGTGGAGGTTGCATCTACATCTCTCTCCCTTACGATGAAGGCTTGACCACATATAGCCATGCAAGTATGATGCTGGGTAAGCTAGCTGACCCTATAGGGAAAGTACACTTTTAGACAAGGATTCTTTCTCTTATCCTACAAGATATGCTGTGAATGGGAATCTACCTCAATAAAATACAATGTCAGTCTTTTCCTATGTTATTTGACTAATATCACAATGGTATTCAGAAGTAGATGTGGAAGTTCATTAATAGATTTTTATTGGATGGGTCAATATATATTCAATTTCAAATACAAATACATTCCATTTCAATTCCCCTGTGTATATTTCCCCACCCCTCCCCTCCCCCCTTTTCAATAATGACTTCCAACAGCACTCCAACCCCCCATTATTAATAACACCTTATTTCTATACTAAAGTTGTTCTTTTCTTATTATTAGTAAAGATCTTAGTTATATCTTATCTTACTTAATTTCTTTAAAACCTCTCGAAAGACCATAATTGTCCCTTAACATCCCATTTCTTTTCCATGTATTTTTTCAACTTTTTCCAATCTTCCAAAAATGCTTCTGGATCTTGCTCCTTCAAATTTCTTGTTAGTTTGTCCATTTCATCCATGTGCAACAATTTCCTTGTCCATTCTTCAATTTCAGGTATTTCTTCTCTCTTAACTCACTTAACATCAGAGAATCACAAAAACACAATTCCTGTCAAAAACACTTTATTTCTTGAACAGCTTTAGGTTACACAGCAGGGGGGCACACCAAAGGGCATGGCAGCAGTATCTTACACAAAAATAACACAACTCACTTCATATTAAAGAATAACCCCCCAAAAATTGCTGTCAAAAGCACTTTATTTCTTTAACTGCTTTAGGTTACACAGTAGGGAGGCACAACAGGGCGTAAAAGCAGTCTACTACACAAAAATAACACAATTCACTTCATATCAGAGAATCACCCAAACACAATTGCTGTCAAAAACGGTGAAGTGGGTTGTATTACTTTGTGTAGTACACTGCTTTCATGCCCTGTTGTTCCCTCCTACTGTGTAACCTAAAGCAGTTAAAGAAATAAAGTGTTTTTGAAAGCAATTGTGTTTTCGGGTGATTCTTTAATGTGAAGTGAGTTGTGTTATTTTTGTGTAAGATACTGCTGGCATACTCTTTGGTGTGCTCCCCTGCTGTGTAACCTAAAGCTGTTCAAGAAATAAAGTGTTTTTGACAGGAATTGTGTTTTTGTGATTCTCTGATGTTAAGAGAGTTGTGTTATTTTTCTGCGTGGGGGACTGCTGGTGTAATGTGTCATAATGCTTTGCCTACTTGTACTTTGAAAGTGAGAAAATAATTTTTTAAAAAACTTTATTCTGTGTTGTTCATGTTTTATTCTTTGTTGTGCAGTTGGTTCCCATCATAGGGAACAATGGGGCTGGCTGGCCAGCCATCTCTGTAGGTGGTGGGGGAATTTGAGGGAGGGTGTCTGTGGTTCAGGTGCTCTTTCACAGGGACAAGCTGGCACTCAGAAGTGTTCCCACCATTGGAGCACCCCTGGGCTGTGCAGAATTGCCCTGGGAAAGAGAGTTTAGAAGTTCCCAGCATAGGGAACAAAGGGGGAGGGCTGGCCAGCCTGTTCCTGGAGTTATGGGTGTGGGGCTACTGGGGGTGGATTTGGGTCTGTGAGGGGCTAATGGGGGGATTTGAGTCTGTGTGTGGCAGCTGGGGGGGAATTGGGTATGTGTGGGGCTGTAGGGGGTGGACTTTGGGGGCTGAGAGCACCTACTTTGGGAGGCCATGAAATGCCCCCCCCCCCCCGTGGAAGCTGGCTGAGCCTTGGTGGGGGGTGGGAGGAAAGGTGGGAGAAGGGCCCCTGAGGGTTGGGGTGCATTTTGCTTGCAAAATGCCACCCCTGGCAAGACAAGCCTGCCTCTTCATTTTAACCATAGGAAATAATGAAGATCAGCAGCAGCAAGCACAAAATAGGAGATTAGCAGCAGCAAGCGAAAACCGTTCCCTTTTTAGGCGAGGATAGGGGGACCTGGTTTGGGGGGCCATAACATGGCCCCCCAAAGTCCAATCTGTCTGAAACTTGGAGTGTTGTTAGAGAGCAGTTAGACGAAGGTCCCGATCAAGTTTGGCTTGATTCGGTGGAAAAATTCCTCCCCCAGGCTTCAGGGAATCCTGGGGAGGCTTTCTTCCATTGAAATGCATTACAGAAACAAGCCGAAATACCGAAACGATTACCGAATCACGAATACCGAAACGGCTTGCTGTTTCGGTATTAGCGATTACCAAAATGGTTTCTTGTTTTGGTAATAACCGAAACAAGAATACCGAAATGGTGTGCCTTTGTACACCCCTAGTCATGATGATGACTGAGGAGCTACTGATTAACTTCTGCTCTTTGGATTTGTCTTGTCCTCTTTTAAAGCCATCTGCTGGCCATCACTATATCCATTGGCAGCAAATTCCACAGCTTAATGACTTTCCACTCCATATCTCTAGTTGACATACAAAGGATATAAGAGTGAATTACTCATGTTCCTTCATTCTGTATTTCTGATGAATATTCTAAGCAGTCTTATACTGAATGAGAGCTTTCATCCATTTTGTGCAGTATTGTTTACTAAAATGGTTCTCCACAGTTGCAGTCAAACAAAAGTTTTTCCTCAACACCTACTACTTTGGATTTTTTGACTGGAGAGTCCAAGGATTGAACCAGGGACCTTCTTCAGGTAAAGCACATGATCCTCATTGGGTTAGATATTAACCAGTACAAAACAAACAAAAACAGGAAGGAGGAGAAGAAAAGCCCCAAGTATATCTGCAGTGTGTAACTTTCTTTAAAATATCTGATGAAGGGAGCTTTGACTCTTGAAAGTTCATACCCTAGAAACTGAGTTGGTCCTTAAAGGTGCAATTGTACCCAAATCTTATTTTTCTTTAAAAGGAGACCAGTATGGTGTATTGTCGAAGGCTTTCACGGCCGGAGAACGATGGTTGTTGGGGGTTTTCCGGGCTGTCTTGCCGTGGTCTTGGCATTGTAGTTCCTGACGTTTCGCCAGCAGCTGTGGCTGGCATCTTCAGAGGTGTAGCACCAAAAGACAGAGATCTCTCAGTGTCACAGTGTGGAAAAGATGTAGGTCATTTGTATCTACTCAGGAGGGGTGGGGTTGAGCTGAGTCATTCTGTAAGAGTTTCCCAGGGTGTGGAATGCTAATGGCGGGAGGCTTCACTGTATCCTGAGGCGGTTCTTTTGCATATGGATTGGTGCTTGATGTGCTAATCTTCTCTGCAGGGCTATTGTCGGGTGTGGAGTGTTTTGTTGGCCTGGTGTTTTTCAGAACTGGAGCCCATGCTCTGTTCATTCTTAAGGTTTCTTCTTTCCTGTTGAAGTTTTGCTTATGCTTGTGAATTTCAATGGCTTCCCTGTGCAGTCTGACAAAGTAGTTGGAAGTGTTGTCCAGTATTTTGGTGTCCTGGAATAAGATACTGTGCCCTGAGACCAGTATGCATTGTACCCCTAATATAAAATGTTTATGACATTCATACTTGCCAGTTTTGCTTCTTCATTCCATATTTTGAAATATTATTTGCATCTATTGCCATGGAATCTAGGCACCTATTGCCTATTGCCATAGAATCTATGTCGTGAAAACTGAACCAACAATAAAGAAATATATAGCCAAATGTGATGTCTATTGTACAATAAAGTTTTTAAACATATATATTATATATAATCAATTACTTATTATATACATAAACCATATTTCATGTACAGGGGTCATTTCATAGAAAAAGAGCTGGAGGAACTCATTAGCATAACTCATTAGCATATGCCATGCCTCTTGCCATCACCGGAAGTGTGTCATTAGTATAACTGATTTGTGTATGCCACACCCCCTGACACCACCTATCCTGGCTGTTTCGAACCCAATCCTGGCCATTTAGGGCCGAAATTGGGCCCAAAATGGCAAAAGGGGGCTCAAAATGGCTGAAAAGGGGCCCAAAATGGTCAGGATCAGGCTGCTGATGAGTGGGAGAGTGATCCACCACCCGTCAGAGGACCAATCCAGGCCTTTTCGGCCCCAATCCAGGCCAAAACAAGCTCAAAATAGCCGAGAGTCAGGTGGGCAGGGCCCCCTGACATGTGACCTCTTTGGGGAACTGCTGGAACTATGTTCCTGTGCGTTCCCCCTTGAAATGAGCCCTGTTCATGTATACAATGCATACATCAGACATCACATTTGGTTATATACTTCTTTATTGTTCATTCTTAGCTCTCATGATTCAGGTTTTCTTGTTAACTCTTAGTCGTAATACTCTTTATTGTTTGCATGGAATCTATGTCTGCAGTACTGCCTGGTCTCAGTTTTAAGAAACTTAAAAACAATAGGTGGACTTTGGGCTTGTCCATCTTGAACTAAACTTTTCTCCTCCCATCTTTTATTTTTGGTTTAACGTGCAGACTGGTGAGTGATTCTGAGTCACACTATTTTGATGGGTCCTACATTACTTTGTAGCTTTGGAATTTTTTTTTAATCCTAGGATTTAGGAACTGCTTTCAACCACCTAGGTGTCACATACTTTAAAATTGACTCCTAAACAGCCGGATCTTCAGCTGGATCTTGAAATGAGCTTCGGTCTTCTCCCTCCTTTTAATGTTTCGGACTGGTGTTATTTTTTTCCCTTCATTTGCTATTAAATTTCCCCCATTGATTTTAATTAAACTTGCAGCAGCCTTGCAAATTTCCTAGAAATTTGCTCCAAACAGAATGCTTGCTCACCCTGTTTGTTTTTCCCAAGTTCTCACATCTCTAATGAAGGAGAAAAAGCCTCTAGCTATAATCATGGTAGCAGAAATTATTCAAGTGAGGAGCACTTGAATGGTCTAGAAACAAGAGGAGGAGGCATAATTATTTTCTAAGACTTTCGTTACAGTTACACACTACAAGAAGTTATCAGTCATGGGGTTAGAGTAGGGTACTGATGGGAAAACGAGGGAGTACAAACAGACTTCTTTCCAAGTCCTTTTCTAGTCTGTTGAGAATCTTTGCATTGCTCTATTTATTTATCAATTACAAGCTTAGTGACATGCAAACCTTAAACTCAAACTGAAATTTGATTGTAAATTGCAACCAGTGGCACTACTTGGGGAAAAAAGTTTGCTTATTATCGAGCACTAAAAACTGTACTAAATTTATTGCAGCTCTTTTGCTTATTTGTATGCCTTTCTCATGGCTATTGCTGTCTCCCTTACTTATGCATCCAACATTAAAAACAGCTTACAGAAGGCTTGGTTTGCTTGGTTGCCTTAGTCCTGCTGCTGGCAGAGGAAATGTGGCATGGCTTCTTCGTCTAATATTCCCTCCTTGCTCATCTTGCTTGTCTGCCTTCAAAGACAAAGGTCTGAATCAAGTGTTTTAAAACAGATTGCAAATCCTATGCATGTGCTGGAAACTGTAGTTTGATTCCATAAGTTCTGCGCATGTGCCAACCTTAAGAACACCAACACACATGCAAAACTATTTAAAATACTGCACATTTTGAATGGAGAACAAACAATCAGTGTTGTGGTATAGAGTGTCCAACTTGAAAGAAAATGGGCATTGAGAGCAGGATAATTTAATTTTTAAATGTGCTTTTTGTAGAACAAATGAAGCTCCCCCCATACATGCACATACATACAGAGACAGAGAGAGTGAGGCCCCCTTGCTTCCCAATGGGCACCCAAAGCAGCTTGCATTGTTCTCCTTTCCTCCATTTTATCCTTACGACAGCCACCTTATTTATTTATTTATTTATTTATTTATTTATTTATTTATTTATTTATTTATTTATTTATTTATTATATTATATTATATTATATTATATTATATTATATTATATTATATTATATTATATTATATTATATTATATTATATTATATTATATTATATTATATTATATTATATTATATTATATTATATTATATTATATTATATTCCACCCTCCCCACCAGGCGGGCTTAGGGTGGAGTACAACATTTCAATTTACATAAATACAGTTAAAAACAGATAAAACAGTATACAAAAACCATTAAAACAGTATACAAATAACATTAAATACAAAAAAACATTAAAACAACTTTATACAATACAGTTTCTCTTCAGATGGCGATGATAAAATACTGCATTTCAAGCCCAGTCTCATATGTAAGGTGGTGGACAGATCTTTAGTCTGGCTGGTGGGGGCCCAACCTAGCCTCCACCATATGCCTGGCGGAACATCTCTGTCTTACAGGCCTGGTGGAAAGATAATAAATCCTGCCAGGCCCTGGTTTCCTCAGACAGAGAGTTCCACCAGGTCGGTGCCAGGACCGAAAAGGCCCTGGCTCTGGTCGAGGCCAGGTGGGCCTCCCTTGGGCCAGGGACCACCAACAGTTGTTTATTTGTTGAATGAAGCATCCTCTGGGGTACATACGGGGAGAGGCAGTCCTGCAGATATGCTGGGCCCAGTCCGCATAGGGCTTTGTAGGTCAACACCAAAACCTTGAACCGGACCCGGTACTCAACTGGTAACCAGTACAGCTGGCATAGTATAGGTGTTATATGTTCCCTAATTGGGACCCTTGCAATTACTCATGCAGCTGCATTTTGGACCAGCTGTAGCCTCCAGGTCAGACCCAGGGGAAGCCCTGAGTAGAGCGAGTGAAGGAGGTTAGGCTGAGCAAGTGACTGGACCAAGGTCACCAATCAAGCTTCTCTGGAGAGTGGTGAATATGAACCTAGGTCTCTCATCTTCTAGTCTGACTCTCTAACCACTATACAACATTGGTTCCCTTTTGACAATTCCAGGACAAGTAGAAAGTTATCAATAAGTGTTTACATCCAATTGGGGTCATGAGGATCTTCTACTCACAGTCACATTCATATCTCATCAACAGAGCTTGGGAGAGCATACATGAATAGAGTGATCCCATTTTAATTCAAAACTAGTTTGTAAGACTGCAAGAAAATGGCTGGCCCAAGGTTACCAAGTGAGCTTGATGTCTTAGCATAGGTTTAACTCAGGTCTTCCCAGCCCAAATCCTACATGGGTAGGATGATAACGTACAATTTCTAGGCTTGACAGGGCAAGCTTAGCAAATGTCCTCCTACTCTACTCAGCATAAGTGTATCTTGAAATATTCTTAGAAAGTCCATGAGAGTGGGCACTAATCATTAGTATCTTCCAAATACATTGGCTCTAGTGGGACTGAAGAGAGAGACGTTACAATAAGGAGAGATGGAACCTGGGGGTGAAAGTGGACATTTGGCAACAGAGGTAGGTCTGTTAACTAATGATGCTATAATACTCTCAAATAACATGTTCTGAACTGAATGTACCTGCTCAGAATGTCGGCTTTCTCTCCAGTATATTCACATTGACGAACCAATTGCAATTTGAAATTATCAGGATTTTGAGAGTTTTTGCATCTGCCCCACATTCATCATGTGGGGCAGCTGCCTGGTATCCAATGTCAGCATGTACTCCAAACTTGCAGGATTGCTGCTACGGAGAGGAACGATCATTTTCACTGTCTTGGTTGAATTCAGGAAGCATAAGAACTACAGTTTCCATCAATTCTGGCAGGAAGTCATGCTGGAGACAATGGGAAGAGTAATACAGGCTAAGTAAATGGCAGCCTGTAAGGTGCATGCACACCTTTTGTAAGCATTACAAATTCCTGCCAAACGTTTTTTGTGTTTTGGACAGAGATGCTTGCAAAAATGCAGGTATTTTCAAGTTGAAAATAGAGGTGTTTGCTCATTCCTGCTGGGTACCTGACTTGTCATTTCTCTACTGCAAAGAAGTGCTGATTTTCAAAATAGAAGTGGCAATATGACAGTGGATATTAAGTATCCTCTACCGGCAAGCAGCCCCCCCCACACACACACACATAACTGAAACCTACAGCCCGTTTTCCTAGCTGATGTGGCAAACGAATACCATCTGGTTGGAAAATGCTCATGCTTGTCTGGGGTAGAGATGGGCACGAACAGCAATACAAACTAAAAAAACCCACAAACAGCCCAATCTGCTGTTCGTGAACAAGCTGTTTGTGAGGCCCCATTCTAAATGAAAAGGTGGTCATTGCAAGCCTTGTTCGTTGCGGTTCTTTGCTGTTCGTCAAGCCAGACAGTCTGGCACCTGCAATCAATTCCCTTGGCAACTCAGGTAGGGATTGTCTGAACTCTGTCTGAATTCCTGCTGTTGCCCTGGAAACCCCAATCTAAGCCCAATTTAGCTTGATAGGCAGGTCTTCCTTCCAAGTGCGGATTGGAGTTCCAAATTTGTTACAAGAGGAAAAGACCAAGGGGGAGGGGGGTTCCCAGCTCTGGCTTTCAGGGAGCGACAGATGCTGTTAGAGAGACTGGGTGAGTGCATTGATGGCTGGAGGAGAGCCTGCTGGCCCCCACAAACAATGAACATGTTTGTGACAGGATCATGTTCATCAGTGTTCGTTGTTCATGGATGGCAACAGACAACGAACACCATGTTTGTTTGTTTTTTCTGTTCATGCCCATGTCTAGTCTGGGGATGTTGCAGGGGACAAACTTAATGTACAGGTAAAGTTAAGCATCCTCGGCCTAGTCCCTTTACCCAGCAAATCCACTGTGCATGACAGAAATGGCATTCACGATCCCAAACCTTTTACTGAACAGCATCTGCTTTTACCCAGATGAGTCTCTAGGAAATCACATCCTGTCTGCTTGACTTACCTTATAGGGTAGTTGTAAAGAAAAAGGGTAGAACCAATACAATGTCCCCCTGAATTCTAAGGAGGAAATAGGAGTGGGTGGGTATCTGGAGAATATTAATATGATAAATGTGCATGGAAGGACTAGTCGCTAGCATCCTGAATATTCACATGCTCTCCAGAACACCACAAGTATACTGCCCTTATTGTCATTATTCAGTTACATGTGGAATAATAGCAATATACATATTTTGCAAGTTACATTTAAAAAATGCCCAGGTCCCTGTCTAAATTAAACTGGGAGTACAAGGAAGAGAGGACCAGCGGGATAATCATAGATAGAGAGGATCTATGAAAACCCAGATTTTAGCACAGGTCTTGTAGAAAAGGTAAGTTTTCAGGAGGGATGTGAAGATAGAGCTGGCAGTGCATGCATATTTATGAAGGAAGTCCTAAGAAAGCAAGGGAGAATGGACTGAGTTGGGTTGGAGAGATTCTGAGAGTGGCCCAGTTGGTGAAGTGAAGGTCATGGATCCCTATGCGTAATGTGACCTTCACTTTTCTGATGCCGCCCCCCTTGGTATCCTTCTGCACACTAGGAAATAAAGGCAAAAAAGTGTGTGGGGGGGGTGATGAATTTTCCACTGAAAGATGTACGTATTGTACTTGGCAGTTTCCCTCTCATTCCCTCCTTCTGTACTTCCTTATCCTTCAAGAAACACCAAGATTCAAATATTCTCCAATGGCATATACTTCTTTTCTTCTTCATTTTTTTAAAGCCCAGAGACAGGAGTAGACACACAAGACATGAAAATTATGGATAAGTAGTTTAATGTCTCAGAGAGAGAGAGAGAGAGAGAGAGACATTGATGATGAGGTTTTGGGTCTAGTAAATTGGACAGTGAATACTAATGAAGACCAGCCCTCCTCTGCAGGCTTAAATCCAGCTACTTCTAGAGATAAAGAGTATTTTATTTAAAAAAAAAAAACATGGGAGGAAAACTATTTCTAAACCTGCAAGCAGATTGCCACCCAAGCGGGAATTCTCCTGGGAGGCTGACTTTTTCCTGTGATTGGAGCCTGTAATTGTACCAAGGTTTGAAATGACTTTTTCCCCATTTATCCTTTAAATTGCTGCTAAAGTACAGAGTACACCGGCAAAACCCACTATATGGTATGTGATTGTATTATAAAGGTTATGTCTACTTGCAATAAAACCATTCTACCTGACAAACGCTCTATGCTAATGGGTTAAGAAGATGCACCTTGCTTCCCAAGTAGAAGTGTCCGTATTTCTAATAAGATGTCAGGGGAAAAACCAGCAGCTTTATGAGCCTGGCTCTGGCAAGCAGCTCCTATAATATGCTTCTGGTTCCTACCTTTTCTTTGGGTGGAAATGTTTCTTGGATAAAGCCTCTTTTAATGATGCATCTGTGATGAGCAAAGCTCCTCTATCGGGGACATCTGATAAATGTAATACTGGTCCAGACTCTGAGCAAATAAAGAAGAGGAACCAGGAAGAAAAGAGGTGGTCAGGGCATATTTGGGAATATTCAATCGAATGTCCCTGTTTGTGTTTTTAAGACTGCATTTCAGCTTTACAGAGAAGGACAAGAAGTCATAGGAGAGCCTGCAAAAGGGGGTCGGTGAGTAGGACAGCAGTGAAAGAAGTTTCACTGGTTGTAGAATTTTCTTCTTTGGACTATATTTAGGTTAGACCATTGTAAGGTCTCATACTTGTGGATGGCAAGGGCCTGTGTCTGGGCCAGGCCACATCCCTCATTCCTCTTTCTTTCTCTGATATAGGATTATCCTGCCATTCTTTCAAGGAGCTCAGGGCAATCTTCCCTCTTCCCTCATTTCATCCTAACAACAATCCTGTGAGGTAGATTAGGATGAGGGTATGTGATGGAGCCACAGGTCAACCACCAAGCTTCATATAAGAGTGGGAAACTTCTGGTCCACAAGGCCAGTTGTTGGTGCCCGGAGCTTGAATGAATCCTAAAGGAGGAATATTCTGATTGGTTCACCATAACATCCTAAATCAGGGTATGAAGTGGGGGGGGGGTGGGAAAATGTTACCTGAGAGCCAAGCTACAAGTGACGCCTTACACAGGTTGGACACTTGTCAGCTTATTTCAAGTTTTGATGGGAAATGTAGGCGTCCTGGTTTTACAGCTTGGCTCTCCATTACAGCTGCAAGACCAGGATGCCTACATTTCCCATCAAAACCTGAGGAAGCTGACAAGTGTCCAACCTGTGTCAGGCGTCACTTGAAGCTTGGCTCTAAGAGGGAGCAGGAGGGAAAGGCAGGACTTGACCTTAGGTTGCTAATCTTCAAACAGGGTCTGAAGACCTCTCACTATGAAATTGAATTTGCAGGCTCCAATAATCAGTTCCCCTGGAGAAAATGGCTGTTTTGGAGGTGGACTCTATGACCTTACATCTCACTGAGAATCCTCACTCCCTAAACCCTGCCATCCTCAGGTTCCGCATCCTAATCTCCAGGGACCCAGAGTTCCCCAGAGGAACTGATCTCTGTCATTTGGAGATCAATTGTAATTCCAGGAGATCTCCAGGACACATTTGAGGCTGGCAGTTCTAATAGGAACCCAGTCCTGGGAATAGGCACAGAGCCTTGATAGAGATAGGTGAGAGGTGAATCAGGACATTTGAACTTGTGACTTTGTTTTTTGGAAACAATCTGGGCATTAATTACATTCTGAGCAGTCCCTTTGTGACTGCCTTTTATTAGAGAGGCTAGAGGATGGTGGAATACCTAGGTGGAGAATCAGTCCCTGGCCTAGTGGCTTTACACCAGGTCACTGCTATTTATACAAAACACAGTCAATTCAGAGACTTCATATTGCCTGCCATTTACAATTGCATTGCCCATATTGCCATCTCTGCTTGGAGAGCTTCAAGAAGGAATGAAAAGATTTTCTGTCTTGTTGCAGAAGCTTTCTCAGTGCAAGTTCCACTCTTCCTTATCTATGAGTTAAATGAGGAGAATCTCTGGTATTGGGAATGTGTAGTTTGCCTTAGCTTTCAGTTCATTTTGCATCTCTCTCCCCCCATACTGCTGTGAACATCTACAGTTTTAAAACAATACAAAAAGCAATTGTGATATTATTCATGTTATTCATGCAGAGGAGAGAAAAATACTCAAATGAGCTGAGAACACCAAATTCTTTCAATAAACTTTGGGCAATGTTTGAAGAATTCTTAATGCAGGTGTTCCATGTTGGAAATTAGACTACATAATATGACTCGAAGTCCATATCTAGGAAGAAATTCAGAGGTTGAGAATTTTCAAAGCACCCGTAGCTTGAAGCCTGCTCACACACAATCCATGTCAGCTGATATGACTATGACTCTGAGTGTCTTATTCCAGAGTCACTGATATTAAGAGAGATGGCATTTCCTCCAACAATTCAATGATTCCATTGCAGCTTCTGATCTTCAGAGAAGATAAACTTTCCAGTATTTCTGCCTAGGTACAAATTGTCTCTGCCTGGTTATCCCTAAGAATACGATGTGTTGATGAAGCAGCTGGTGAGACAGGTTGCACAGGCTGGACAACTTCTGATACAAAACAATGAACAAAGACGTTGGCTCCAACACTAGCTATTTTCTCCATCTTTGCCTTCCTCACATTTTTCTCGGGTAAAAGAGATCCACCTACACAAATCAGGGAACAAACTGTCGTACACAGTAAGGAACCACCAAGAGATTTACAAATCCTTTGAGTAGTCAAATTGAGGATATAGTAAAATGCAGGCATTGTAGTGACAAATGAAGAAAGGGGAAACAGTACATCGAAAGTACCTCCTTTTTTTCTTTTTTGGAAGCCATGAAAACCAAAGAATTCTGGCTCCATGCCATGTTGTTGAAATGTTAACGGAATTAAATATTGTGCCTTAATTACACTGAAGGTAATGGATCATCACATTGGATTGGATGGAAGCAGCTTTTCCACTGGTGAAAAAGGAAGGAAGGGACCCCTTTTGACCACTTTTTGTTCCCCTCCCTAAAATGAAGACATCAGATACATGACATGAGGTTGTACTAGGATTTATTTTTAATAGCTGATCTGCCCAACTTGTTAAATGCTCATCAGTACTTCTAGTCTGGGATATTCCATGTAATGGGTTGTGAAGGGCTGCTAATATTATGGATCATATTAACCTGCCTTGAAACTCATCCCAGCAATGTTGCTGTGACTTACGTTTGACTTAAGGAGGTGAGTTTTTGCTTGGTTCCAAACTGACCAGTTAATCCCACATGGCCTTCCTGAATAAGGGGCAGGTGGGTAGCTCCAATGGCCTGACAGTGAGATGGAGCATACACAAATCATTTATGCCTCTGCCTCTTCTGATTGTCTTGGCCACATGAGGCTTGCAGAGTGGGCCTATCCATTAGGCAGGCATAGACGATTGTCTAGGGCATTGGGACCAAGGTACGCCAAGAAAGGGCAGGTCTTGACTGAAATCAGCTGCAGCAAGTGGCAACTGCATTGCACCAACTTCAACACCACTACCTAAGTGAACTGCGTAATCAGCTATATTACCCTTAAGACCCTTAATGTTTGGAGCATCCCTCTTGCACATCAGGTCCAACACATGCAATTATGGACAATCTTTGGGATTGGAATCACTGTCTGGTGCATCCTAGGCTCCCAACTCGAGCAGTACTTTATAATAGGGCACAGAAGGGTTTCGGAAATAATACAGGCAGCAGACAGAACAATTCAATTGGAAAAAAAACATGGGAAGTGGAAAAATCAAGGAATAGAATCAAATAACCACACTCATATACACACAGACAAAACCAATAAGAAAGCTACCTAATACTTAGAGAGGCATTGCTAATGGCTATAATGGGAGATAAAGAAAACATATGAACCTGATCCTGGTGAGAGTTGGATACAGTTTGACAGTACAAGAAGATGAAAAATATGTATCAATGATGCATGTTGGTTGATCCCAGGCGATGATCAGAGTACAGAGATTGAAGAAGAGAAGTGATGGAGAGACCAAATCCTGCTCAAAATCTCCCTGGAGAATCCTGTGCAGTTTCTCAGCTGTAGTACCTGGGATGACCCTGCTGTGAGTTACTGAGGGCCAAGCTACACATGACGAATGACACTTGAATGGCAAGTGTATTTCTCCCTGTTCACTTGCCCTCCACTCAATCCACTTGCCGTTCAAGTGTCATTGGTCATGTGTAGCTTGGCCCTAGATGTTTCAGCCCCTCTGGATGGGGATTGGACTGTGGGACAATTTTTGGATTTACAAGACAGTTTAAAGCAAACTGCTTCCAAATTCAGGCGGGAAAGTTTTAGGAACGTTACAGCAATTTAGGTGGTCCTGGCAATCAGAAGAGAATTTCACAAGTTATGTTTGAGGGACAAAAGATCAGTTGGGATTAATGACTAAGGGCCAAGCTACAAGTGACAAATGACACTTGAATGGCAAGTGTATTTCTCCCTGTTCACTTGCCCTCCACTCAATCCACTTGCCAGGCAAGTGTCTTTTGTCATGTGTAGCTTGGCCCTAAGTCAGAGGTGATTGGTGGGTTTTTATTGGTATTTCTATCTGGTGGGTCCTTCCTCGCATTTTTGGCAATTTTTATTGCCAATCTAGGACTCACTCTCAGGGTTCTGAATGGGGAATAGCAGGATTTGAGTCCAGTGGCGCCTGAGAGATCAACATGATTTTTAAGGTGTAAACTTTCAAGAATCAGAGCTCCCTTTTTCAGATGCAATCTGAAAATTTTGTTGGTCTCTAAGGTGCCACTGGACTCAAATCATGCTGTTCTACTGCAGTCTGCCGTTCTATGGCCACCCACCTAAACTATCCTGAATGAGGAAACTGTGGCCATTTCCACATGCTGTTAAAGAGATGGCCCACAGTGAACTCGGGCAGTTTTTTTTCACTCACTCCATACGTTTCCGATTTCAAAGCGGAAGCGAACAGTTTGGCTTCTGTTTTTTGGTGTCTTTTCCAGGAATGGAATTTCCCACACTTCCTTGTGCCAGCTAAAAGATGCCGAAAAAACGGAAGCCAAACTACCTGCTTCCGCTTTGAAATTGGACACGTATGGAGTGAGTGGGAAAAAAAAGCTAGAGTTCAGTGAGTGGGCCATCTCTTTAACAGTGTGTGGAAACGGCCTGCCTCTGGAATCTTGAGTGGGGAAGAAGTTGATAAGATTGCCTCTGAGTAGACATTTGACCTCAAAATGGGCTGTTTCCCTATTCTTACACTGTTGTTAGAGAGTCAGATGCCATGAAACATGTTACTAGCTTGTGGGGAAGGGGTCCCAGTGACTGCCCAACTCAGTGGACTTCAGCAGCAGGCCAGGGCACGTTCACTCAGCCTGCTTTCCTCTGCCAACCCCCCAAGGAAGGGCAGGCAATTGCCAACTTCACACCAACTATCTAATCATGGTGACAAGGGCTCCTTGCCTGCCTATCAAAAAAAACCCATACACAAAACACACATGATACAGGCCAATCTACCAACAGCAAAAAGTCGAGAAGTGAAATAGTTGAGAAACATATAAACGGCTACAAAAACAAATGACACACAGGGAACAGTCACTCATCCCAAATTTGCCTGCCCACCAATGGAACTTTTTGTGCCAGCTTGGGATGAGATCCTTCCCACTCTGTACCTGCCTTCGATCTGGCTCCTCTACCCACCCACTCAGTCCTGGCTCTTCATCTCTGCTCTGCATGTGACATGTTGTGCAAATGTTTCTTGTGCTTGTTTTTCAAGTGGCTTCTTAGAGCAGACATTCCCCAGAGTGTACTTTCTCTTTCTTTACTAGTGCTTTTTTCTATACAAACAACAGATTGCTTTGCTGCTGTCCTTTAGATTTAAAAGAGATTTTTACAAAAAAAAAAAAAACTTACTGCACAGATGCCTGCTTTTCTTTTCAAGCTTCTCGGCTAAATTTGAGTAACTTGATCCTTCCCTGCTGCCCTTCTCACCAGTGTCTCTACTTATGGATCTGACTCCTATGTCGGAAAGAATGTTGGAGCAGCCAGCCACCATGCTCAGATGTTGCGATTGTAGCAATTAACTGGGTAGAGAAGTAACCTAGAAAGAAGATATCTCAAGAACTTGGCAGAATGCTTTAGTCATTCAAGAAGTGTGCTGTGCTTTCTCATGTCAGGTGCTATGACTAGTTTGTTCTATGAAGACTCTATCTGCATAGAAACATGAAGAGCAAAGAGGAGCTAAGAAAAAGGGTCAGTTGTAGAGGAAGAATTCAAAACACTTTGCCACCTGAGACCCAATGCTCTTATTCGTTAATCACTGTGTGAATTATGCTTTAACAACAACAACAACATTCAGTTTATATACTGCCCTTCAGGACAAATTAACGTCCGTTCAGAGCGGTTTACAAAGTGTGTTATTATTATCCTTATGACAATCGCCCTGTGAGGTGGGTGGGGCTAAGAGAGCTCCAAGAAGCTGTGAGTGACCCAAGATCACCCAGCTGGCCTCAAACGGAGGAGTGAAGTGGTTTTACAGTGCAATCCTAAGTTTACTCATAAGTAAGTGACATTGAGCTCAATGGGATTTGCTCCCTAGTGTTGCAACAGAAACAAAAATGTGACTTTGGGCACTTTAAAGGACTAACAGAGCTATTTATTTACCTGTTTAGAATATATTTTTATTCCACTTTTCTCCCAGAATGGAGATTCTTACAAAATGAATTAAACACAAACATGCAATTTACAAAAACATATACACCCACTACAGGCCCCTGCAACACAGATTACGAGCAGGTAATGAGCCGCAGGCACACAAAGTCATAGGCTAAGAATTAAGGGCCAAGAGCCCTGGGGCTCTTGCCCTACAGCTCACACTAAAGGCCACAATCAGGTTTTAAATTGCCTACAGAAAGAAGGGATGGATACTCAGGTCAAAACTTATTCAGCTAGCTGGGATGTTCTCTGCTTATCACTGGCACTTCCATTTTCACAGTCCTGGAGAGGCAATAAGAAAAAGTCACTGAAGAAGTCTCTGATAGATTTTCATACATCACCTGCTCTAAAAATTCATGTTGCTACTCCTCCCCCAAGCATAAAGTTAGGAACAGCCTTAGGAAATTTACATTTTTCTGCTTTGTGAAAAATGTGTTGTTCCAATTAGCAAGCATCTCGTTTTGGCTCTCAGTATTCTGACGATAAATTAGCTATCTCATGCATTATTCACTATAACAAATAAACAATTGTTCTTTCCACCAAAGATAGTAAAGTCTCTCCACACACACACCCCTCTACCCCTACCCCAGTGCTCCTCATGCTAAATAAATAATGCCTGGTCATCAAAAAGTTTGTCCAATGTAGGTGGAAGTTGACCAGCTGGGTAGACTACAAAGAAGTCAATGGTAGGTAAAGGTAGTCCCCTGTGCAAGCACTGAGTCATTACTGATCCATGGGGGGATGTTGCATCATTCACGACATTTTCTTGGCAGAATTTTTGTTGCGGGGTGATTTGCCATTGCATTCCCCAGTCATCTACACTTCACCCCTGGGAAACTGGATACTCATTTTACCGATCTCGAAAGGATGGAAGGCGGAGTCAACCTTGAGCCGGCTACCTGAACCCAGCTTCTGCCGCGATTGAACTCAGGTCGTGAGCAGAGCTTGGACTGCAGTACTGCAGCTTACCACTCTGAGCCACAGGGAAGTCAAATGTTTAGAAGGCAGCTGTTGCAAGGGAAGGCTGGTTCCCTCAGGTTTAACCCAATAAACATTTGTTAGATCTGTTCCAAAAAGCAGTGCACAATGTATTAATTACAACAACATCAAAAAGCCGTTTTGTCAAAACCAAACTCTGCATAATAATGTCACAAGTTCATTCAATTTAATCCGACAGAGTGCATTTGATCAACACTCTTCCGTAGCTACCATCTCACTGAGCAATATCTGAAGCCCTCCTCCTGCCTACAGAATCTGATTCCAATTTAAGTGGCTCTTCCTCCAACAGAAGAGTCATTTAAGCTGCAGGAAAGCTCCTTAGGCTGGAGGAAAGATCTTTTGGCAAGGAGGAATCTCCTACAGCCTAAGTTGAGATATAGCTTCAATCTTTATGAAGTCCGTACTAGAGGCCTTATGCTTCACTGGGCAAACATTGGTGCTATCACTAGCATAGGCAATAAGAGGCAATTGCACATTTGGATGGGAGTATTTTGATGAGTAACCGTGTTGGTCTGCAGTAGAACAGCAGCATTTGAGTCCAGTGGCACCCTAGAGACCAACTAGATTTTCAGAGTGTACGCTTTCAAGAGTCAGAGCTCCCTTCTTCAGAGCTTTAGTGTCTCTAAGGTGGCACTAGACTCTTGGGTGCTACTGGACTCTTGGGAGCAGGAGAGCACAGTACAATACTTGCCTGGCCTGCTTCTCTAGAACTCTGCAGCTTCTTCCTTCCTTGATGAGACGAGCCTCCTCAAAGAAGAGGAGACTCCATATGGAAAACTGTGACCAGCCCAGAATTATCCAGGCTCTGGTTAAACCATAGTTAGATTACCACAGGGCTTTATTTTCAGCTGGAACATGGTGGAACAGAGTTCTGGAACCTCTTGAAAATGGTCATATGGTGGGTGGCCCCATCCCCTGATCTCCAGACAGAGGGGAGTTTAGATTGACCTCTGCGTCACTCCAGGGGCATGGAGGGCAATCTAAACTCTCCTCAGTCTGAAGATCAGGAGGCGGGGCCACCCGCCATGTGACCATTTTCACCGAGGGTGACTTAAACTTTTAAAAACTCCCCCCTTGTTCCAGCTGCCCCAAAGTGACGTCATTGGCCCTGGGAGTATGCGTGCACTTTGCACGCACACATGTGGTACCAGGGGCACCACCACCCATCAAGAGTTGCCCCCTGTGCTGGAAATCCACTGAGTTCCACCACCTCTTTTCCCAGAAAAAAAGACCCGGATTACTGTCATGTGCTTTATGGGCAGCCTATAGTCTAGAAACAACAATTGCCTCAAAGTACAGCTAGAAGGGTGGTAAGGAGGATAGAAGGGAATGTGCCTTATCAATAATTGAAGAGCTTCATTGGTTACCTATTTTCCCCCAGACATAATTAAGTGCTGTATGTTACATAGGGTTACCAACACTGCCTTGGTAAAGGCCAAGATATTTGAAGGAAATACTTGGGGAGGGTGCAGTTTGAGAAGGATGTAAGCTCACTTCTGGGCAATGCTGTAGGAATTTCCCCATATCTCTATGGTCTTTACCATAGAGATGAGGGGAAATTTCTCAGTCTCTCAAGGGCAGGATATCAGGGCTAAGTTTCAGGGTTTACCTGCAAATTGCAAGCCTATCCTTACCAGTGCAATCCTAAATGGTCTTTAAAGTCCTAAAGGACCACCTGTTCCCATCTGAATCTCCCCAGTTGATCAGAGGCCCTGTTCCTTGTCCTCCTACCTTTAGCAGTGAGGTGGAGGTTTGCTAGAGTTAGAAGCATCTCATTTTTGGAAATGCCCTTTACAAGGTGGTTGTTAATACCTTAAAACTATTTCCTACCCTACCGTGTCCCTCAAAATCCTAACAGGCTAATTTTTTAAAAAAAGAACTCAGTTTACAATGTTATCCACAGCAATAATCTCCCTGTCCAGTCTCTAGGGTTTGCTTGAGGTGGAATCTCCAGGATTGGACCAGAGCCTTGGAAACAGGCAGAATTTGGAAGTTGATTGCCACGTTGTCCCTGCCCATATAAGGTTCAACTAAATAAACTAGATCCAGACAAAATTCTGAATGTGTAAAGCAGAGCAAACACTTCTCCCTGGCCAGCTTAATTTGAAAACAAAGAAGGAGCAGAAATTGGTGCAAAAAGAAAATTATTTAATGTTGCACCAATTTCTGTTCCTTCTTCATTTTGACTTGACTTGGTGCAGCCCCCTTTCTTCTCTAGCTTAATTTGAGACCGAGCCTTCTCCTATTTACAGCAAAAGATTGCAACAAACTGAATCTGAAAGCAGGTCTTCTCAGCTGGCTCAGAGTGTTGCAAACTGCTGCTAAGTTGCTGTGGTGTGACATCTGAAATGTAAACAAAGATCAATAGCAAAAACTTTTCTGCTAGCCTGTTTGGTTTATGCCATATAGAGCCAAGCTACAAATGATGAATTACATGAGGACTTCATGAGAAGGGAGTCACAATGTTAGCCAGGAAGCTGAGTTTTAAAGGAGATTGGAAGGCTTTGTCAATTTCCCCTCTCTACAGAGCCAGGGAGATGGAAGGTTTGTTTATTTCCTTTTTGCCTCTTAGAAGGGGAGGTGAAACTGACAGAGCCTTTGGGAGGCAAAGAGGAAATAAACAAACCCTCTGAGCAGCCATCTTTGCTGGCTCCCTAGAGAGGGGAAATTGACAAAGCCTTCCCATCTCTTTTAAAACTCAGCTTCCCTGCTAACATTGCAACTCTTCATGCTCCTCCTTGTGTAATTCGTCTCTTGTAGCTTGGCTCATAGCTGAGAACACCTGCCAAAGATGTTTGCATCAGTTTTTTTTTGTGTGTGAAACAGCACATGTGCATAGCCACTACTGATTCAAACCAATCAGCAGCCATTAGTTTATGTAGTAGCAGCTATGTAAACAAACACCGAATGGCCGGGTTTTATTAAAATCATTTATATGATTTGTGACTGATTTGTCTATTTAAACAACTGCCTGCTGAGTTATGCAGCAAGGGGGGGGGGGGGTTGTAGTAGAACTGAATGGGCTGTGTAAGAATGTAGGAATGCCGTACTGCATGGTTAGGAAGGACACAAGGAAGAATCAACGTGACTAACAACAACAAACAGGTCAAAAAATAATTGAACTAGTCGTCGAAAAATCAGCATCCTGTTCGTGACCAGCGAAAAGGATGTGATCTGAACCGGTGGGTGTTCAACATCCCTAGCCAAGGGAAGGAGAACTTGATTTCATATTGGATAAACACTTTTTTTTTTTGCTTCATCCTTGAATTACTATTGTCCTTGGTCAAAATTTTGAACCGGATAACTGAAGCTCAGTCACACAGCATCCAATTAACAGAGCCCCGGGAGCCAGACCATTCTTTCTGGAGCATCTTAATTGCAACTCATGTTCTCAAATTAAACTCTTCCTCTCACTGTCTCCCCTTCTTATTTCTCCCATGGCATCTTATAGGCTTTTTGTCACTCCTAGTATCTGTTTTAATAGACCTAAAATGTCGGATGCTCCAAGTATAAATTGCAAAACTCATGCAACATCTCCTTCTGGCATTAACTTAACATCTTTTCTGGACTGCTTTGTTTCCCCCCCTCCCTTCATACCTCCTTGAAGACTATCACAGGCACGTCAGTTACTCAATAAATGTGGTAATGTAGTCTCTGAATATGCACTTGTTCCCAGAAGTTTCAGGTATTTCATTGCCAATAACTTTCTAATTTGGCACATTAAATATATTGAATAACCTGTCAGAAACAGCTGTGAATCTGACAAGAATGAGAATCTTCGGGAGGACACTTTCAAATCCCTAAAAATATGGTGTAAGCAGTTTTGGTTATTTTCCTCTGTCAGTTTTTTTAAAGGATGTCTCCCTGGTTTTCAGAGAATTTTTCATAATGCCTTTCTTTTTGTAAAGGAAGTCAATGTCTTAGTCAATTCCCAGTGTCAACACCCTTAACAATCATTGACTCCCTTTTTTTAAAAAAAAAGAGGGGGTGAAAGCTTATTTAAACCTCTGTCTATGATTTCTCACCCTTGGAAAGCTTTGGTCAGCAACTCATGCCGCAGAAATAGCTTTTTTCTGCTTTCTTTCTCTTTTCCTACTTGGTGATGAGACAAGTCTGTGGGCCGTGTCTTTCCTTGGCTCTCAGTGAAATGTCAGGTTATGGAGCTGAGAAATATCAGCAGTTCCTTTTTATTATCCATCAACTTGGCCCCCTGGGATTCCAGGGACATTAGTTACAAGCTACACTCTCACTACAGAGGAAGACAAGGCAAACGTCAGAAAGAGATGAAGCAGTAGAATAAAAGCAGGAGAAGGGCTTTGAAGACAAGGTTATGGAGGTGTGAAAGAATGCACTTCCATGTCCCCATCAGTGGGGACGCACAGGCCTTTGAAGTGTGATTTAATAGCTAAGACAAGGCAGAGGCTGGCCAACAGTATCTACATCTTGCCATCTGTCACCTGGGGTGTGTGAATGATAACAGTGGCGAAGTACACAATGGTGATTGGCTTTCAACCTCAAGTGAATAGCAAATGAATATCACACAAAACACATTTTCTATGAGTTCTGGGTGAAGCTTACTCTGAAGAATTTGTAACAAGGATGGACAATGAATTCAATGTATGAATTTTCAAAATGAAATGAAAGCTCGCTCTGTCTATCTGTCTGTCTGTCGGTCGGTCTGCTTTATACGGAATACAAAATAAAGTGCTGCTTTATATTGAATCAGACCATTAGTACACCAAGGTCAGTATTGCCTACTCAGAGTATCAGCGGCTTTCCGGGCTCTCAAGAAGGAGGTCTCCCACGGCACTTACTAACTGATCCTAACTGCCAAGAATTGGAACTGTATCACATTTTTATCCTGCCTTTCCTCTCAAAAGCTCATGGCAGTGTTCGTAGTTCATCCTTCCTCCCACTGACCTGATTCCTCCATTTGAACAAACAGTTCTATGGGTAGCCTTGAGGCAAAATGTCATGACCCAAAGTCATTTAGTCAACTTCGTAGCTAATCAAGGATTTGAACCCTTCAGCATCCTAAAATTTGGGAAGTCAAATGGAGGGAGAACATCTCAGAAGGAACAGCCCTGATATAGCTATTAGGTGTTCAACCCTTTTTTTCCTGCAGTTATAAGGCAAAGGAGGGACCCACCTCAAGCCTTCTCTTCAGTTCTGGGCAATCTGGATGGACTAATGTGTCTTTTATTTATTTGGACACACCTTCAAGTAAAATGTGTTCTACAAGAAGCTCAAAGCTAAGCTGATCTTCTGAACATGCAGTTCTTCTACTCCTCTTCATCCAGGACAATGGGTTCAGAAGTTGCTGGTGTTGCTAGAAGTTGCTAGATGTTAAGTATTCTGCTCAGTTTGATCCATGCCTCATTATCTTAATATGCCAGCAGTTCCAAAACTGAGGTGATCATACAGGATGGCATGTTGCAACGTGTTGCCAACAGCCCAGATCAAGGGCCATTTCCTCAAGACATTTTCAGACCAGCACTCAGGGCTTTTTTTCAGCTGGAATGCGGTGGAACGGAGTTCCGGAACCTCTTGAAAATAGTCACATGGCTGGTGGCCCCGCCCCCTGATCTCCAGACAGAGGGGAGTTTAGATTGCCCTCCGTGCTGCAGCGCAGAGGGCAATCTAAACTCCCCTCTGTCTCGAGATCAGGGGGCGGGGCCGCCCGCCGTGTAACCATTTTCTCCGAGGGCAACCCACTGAGTTCTACCACCTTTTCCCAGAAAAAAAGCCCTGCCAGCACTTATGGGACACCCTTTGGCTGTAGTTGACTCATTGTCTCATGCTTTTTTCCACTGTCCAAAGCATGCAATAGCCAGAGATAGATTTAATTAAAATGGCTACTGAAGTATTCGACCATTCCTCCTGAGTGACTCCTTAAGATTAAGATTGTGTCTGAGCAGCCTTTGCAAAAGCTGCATTGTGGACATGGTAAACTTTTGTTTTACTATTATTTTTAATTCTAAAGTTTTGTTTAGTATAATGCCTATGGGCTGCTAAGTTTGAATAAACTGAACTGACCTGTTTGTTTGTTTATGCCTTGCTGGTCTTTTGCAGAGTGACCATGGAGGGGAGAACAGGCAAAATGGCCTCTAACATGACCATATCACTTTCTAGCTGAAAATAGAAATGTGCAATATTTAGAGGAAGAATTTCACTTCTGCTTTTGTTTTCTTTCTCCTTTCATCACCCCTCTCTGGTGATTTTGCAACTGGATTTAACATTTAATTTGTTCTATGTGAGTTTTTTTTAAAAAAAAATCATTCACGTTATGGGGCTTGTAGTCTTAAAATTATAATTGTTACTTGCAATCATGCTAAGAACACGTAATGTAGGAAAGCATAATGGCTGTTCTTATTGGAACAGTAAAGTGGAGGAATTTCATTCCTCAGAAAGATTGCATGATCATGTGTGTTGAATATCTATCTTTGGAACCTTGCTTTGAGACCTCACCTCTCTTTTGCCGCTTCTTTATACTGTTTGGTGTTGCCCTCCTCCTTTCCCAACTGATTGCACAGAAAAAAAAGAGCAATTTGCCTTTATTATCTTGAAATATGAAGGGGTATTTGGATGAACCTCACCAAGAAACAAAACATAATGAAATGAAGCAGGAATTAGAAGGATTTAGTTCCTCTTGTCCATGTATTTGAGTAAACCTAGGCTGATTCCACACACGTTGGATAATGCACTTCCAATCCTCTTTAGAGATCATTTGGAACTGAATTTTTTGAGTATGAAACAAAAAACCCACTTCCAAATGATAGCTCAAGTGCAGTGAAAATGCATTATCCAACGTGTGCGGAATCAGCCCTAGACTACATACCCACTCATTGAGGGTCCTGACAAAAGAGGAAAACTTCACTCGTATGTTAATTCACACTCATCTCTGACTTGTACCACAAATGAGAACTTTGGGGTGTAATCATAGGGTCAAACAAAATGCAACAGAATCTACCCGACGGACCTATAGACTGCACAGCTGCAGGGGCTCAATACTTATCAGGCTGCAGCAGGATGGACTGAGGTGCTCTTGTCCCCCTGCACAACTTTTCATGTGCTGAAAAAGCCATAGGGCATGGGGTGCAGCCACTATAGCTCTTGAAAAGGCAGGGGAAGGACTGGGGACTCATGGCATTTTTTTAAGTAGCTCTAAAATGGAGGCCCAATTCATGTGTTGGTTCTGTGGATGTCATCATGTCTAGTTTGACTTTTAGGCAGTCTTCAGTGATCTTAGAAAGGTGTTCCTTTCATTAGGATTGCACTGTTAGTGAAATCTTCTAGAGGATGCATTCTGTTTGAAATATGGGAGGAAGGAAGCCTTGGGCGAGGGAAGCCAATGCCACAAGAACCTCATCTCAGTTGGGCTGAAATATGAAATTATACCAGGAAATGTGTTTCCCATTGCAACAGACTGTCAGATGGATATTATAACACAGGCTACTTCCTTGTAGGCCCTGACTTGGATAGCCCAGGTGAGCCTGATCTCATCAGATCTCAAAAGCTAAGTAAGGTCAGCCTTGGTTAATAATTGGATGGGAGACCTCCAACGAAGACTAGAGTTGCAGAGGCAGGCAATGACAAACCACCTCTGTTAGTCTCTTGCTATGAAAACCCCACCAGGGGTTGCCATAAGTCAATTCTGACTTGAGGGCTCTCTCCACCACCACCACTTCCTTGCAAAGGCATGACAATCCACCCCAAGTGGGGTGGAGATGTGCAGGATCCAGCTATCCTGTCACTGCATTGCTCACTGCTGTCCCTGCCAACCATGTACTCTTTGCCCCTCTGCCCCATCAGCACATAGGAGCCAACACAACAAGGAGATTTTTCCTTGGGTGCAATGCAGCGTGTTCCCACACAATATCATTTCAGGTCTTCTCCTGGCTAGGCCCCTCTCCTATCTCCTCTTCTCAATTTTGAGAGCTGAAAGCAGAGAGAAAAGCAGGGATTTCCTTGGATTGGCTGTGTGCATGGCTTCCATATGGAGAGTCTTCCTTTGCTCCAGTTTAAAGGGAAACCCTTTGCAGCTGTGTTAAATCATGCATTGAAAGAGCATGATATTGTATGGAAGCTTCCCCCTAAACAAAGTGGGGCATGCTGCATTGCACCCAAGGAAAAATCCCCATGCGGTAGCAGGGAAAACTAGCTTTACTTCTGATATTAAAGGAGTTTTAAAAATTATATATGACAGCTCTCTAAATCGGCTTTTTTGTGTGAGTGCGCTTCTATTTGACAAACACTCCTGCAACTAATGCACACAATATAATACTTACACACCCCACTGCTGTGCATTCACTACTTGCTACTTATAAGTGTTAGAGTATATATACACACAGTTATTTTCCACAATACAATAAAAGAGGAGGAAGCAAATTCAATATACATCAAAGAAATGTCAAAAGCAATTCACAAATCTCAGAAGTAAAACCTTAGTTAAAAATTTATAAAAAATCCATCAAAATTATTTTTCCAGGGTAATTTAAAAACATCTCTGTCACAATACACTGCAATATTTATTTAATTTGGTTACATAAATAAGAAAACTATTTGATTTCCACCCATACACACACAAACCCCACAATATTGTTAGGAAAAGGGTAGCCAATCAGCCTGTAATTCAGGAACATGCAATATATTTGCTGCAATATAGTAAAAGGACAAGAATGAACAAAGGGCCGTTCGGTGCAAAAGAGATTTGCCTGTTTTATTTCAAATACCTCCTGGAATTTAATATTTTGCACTCTGCATCATGCATACAACCCATGTCAGCTGGTTTTTGATGCAGTGAATTCAATAATTTCTGGCTCAGTAGGGGAAATCCATGAGCTCCGCTGCTTATATTAGACAAGATTTGGGGGTTGTGTGTGTTGTGGGGGGAGGGGTTTGAATCACTTTCACTCCTCCTTTAAATATATAAGCTGGTTCCTACATTAGACCCATTTAAAGAAAATAGCAATATTACAAAAAATATTGTGGATAAATCTATCACTGGCTATTAAGTAGAAACCAAAGGGAACATCCATATTTAGAGACTGGATATGGACACCCCTCTACACACATTTTCAAGGGAGATAGCGGCAGTCCCGAGATGCGTAGTAGGTACTGCACTTAGGGTGGAATTCGCCCAACCCTCAATTGAGAAGAGAGCATGGATTACAGCCTTTAAGTTGTTCTTGAATAAGGAAATTTACAAGGACAATTCAGGGAAAGTAGGTTTTGCACATTTGATCTCGCAGGATACCTATAAGAGTAGCCGAACTAATTTAATTAACCAGAAACTAAAAATTCTGGATATTGATATAACATCTTTACAGACAAATGAGGCCCTAAGAGTTATAAAATTAAAACTAAAGGATCTCGATTACAGCAGTACTCTCCAGAGAGCCAGACGTACATGTTCGGGCTTATCCCTGGGACTTTCACCCCCAGAGGCTATTCCATTTTATTGCTATTCTTTAAAGATTCCAGCTCAACACAGAGCCTTCACATTGGCTAGACTTCTAAAGTGCTTTCTGGTCATTTCTCTGGACTCCCTTATTCTGAATGAGTTTGTGACTGTGGACAAGGAAAGTTAGAGACCTTGGATCATATAATAGTTTTTTGACCTAAGTGGAGTAAGGAAAGAGAGATTTATTATTCCTATTATGTTAAAAGAAAAGCTTCCCTTCCTTCCTTGGGCAATCTCAGTGTTATTGTCTGATAACTTTCCTGACAATCAAACCTCTGCTATAGTGGCTTCCTTTTTAGCCACGGTGATAAAGAAACAAGATTTTCATGAGTTTAGATAGTTTAAACTGATAATGACGAGTTGTGTCTATGTGAATTGGGTATGTTCAAGTGTACAGTTCATATTTTGTTGGTGTTTGTATGGCTTATGGCTTCGGCCAGAAAAGCAATAAACATATTATTATTGTTATTAAAAAAAGAGAGAGAGAGAATGGATAGCTCTACCAGGGATGCCACAAATTGCATTTCAAACTTACGAAGTCTGACAATCAGAGGTGAGACATTAACTGTGCCTATATGGGTCAGCATCAAATCTCTCCAACAGGTTTGCTTTGTTTCTATTTCTGTTTTTTTTTTCTTTCCAAAACCGTGCCTGTGTCAAAGAACTGCTTATTCAAACAGACTGCGAGCCATTAACTGGCCTAAGAAATACTTATGAACACTAAATGCTACATTTTTTTAAAAAAACCCTCTGCATGTACTTGTCTGATGTAAATCATATTTGACTGATTTAACTGTCTGTTTAAACAATTGCCTGCCAGCTGGAGCAGCGGCACAGCAAGGTGTGTGCATGGGGGGGGGGGGGGTAAAACGCAACTGGATGGTGTGAGACCAATTGTGTTGTAATTTGGAAGGAATCTAGTAAAGTACGCTGCCAAAGAATCATTAACAAACTGTCTGTCCAAAACTCATTTCCTTGTACAAGGCTGGCAAATGGGACATGAACCAATGAGCAGACTTTTGAGCATCCCTAATGCTGTGAACACGCCCTGACCTGGATAGCCCAGGTGAGCCTTATCTCATCAGATCTCAGAAGCTAAGCAGGGCTGGCCTTGGTTAATGATTAGATGGGAGACCTCCAATGAAGACCAAGGCTGCAGAGGCAAGCAATGGCAAACCACCTCTGTTAGTTTCTTGCCATGAAAACCCCACCAGGGGTCACCATAAGTCAGCTATGACTTGAGGGCACTCTCCACAACCAATGCTGTGCGGACAAACCCCATGGTAGCTAAATGTTGTAAGCAAACCAAATGGGATTTATTTATCTATTTAATTCATTTATAGTTCAACTTTCTCACTGAGACTCAAGGCGAATTACAATTAAAAACAATGTAATAAGGACAGTAGAATGCATACAACCAAGAGCATGAATAAAGTGATATTACAAGACTGGAAAACAATGCAGTGAAACATATATAACCTACAGCAGTAAAAGAGCTGGGTTAAAGCTGGATTTCCAAACCAGAGGACAATGTTTAAAAAACAGCATCACATACACAGTATATATATATACAATGCAGACTCTCTATACACACACATGCATGCACATGCATGCACTCATGCACACGCTAAAGACTACCTTAAATTTTACCAACATGAACTACAGTTTTCTTTACTTTATATAAATGCCCTCCTGAACAGTTCCAACTTCCGTATTGTGCAGAATGGAAGTAATGTGGGATCCTTTCTGACCTCATCAGGCAACCCCTTCCACTAGATGAGAGCCAAGATAAAGAATCATGTATGGACAGTTGTTGATCTTACTCATTAGCTGGGTGGCATACTGAGAAGGCTTTGTGCTGATCAGTGAAGCTGTCCCAATGGAGGGTACTGGGTTAGGGATCCCATTCCCCTGATTGGAGCAGGGAACCCACCTTTTGCCCTCCTGCCAGTGCTTACCTTGCCGGGGGGGCGGGGGAGGTGGGGAAGGGCCTCCCAGGGCTGGCGCTGCCCCAAGAGCACTCCTTCTCTTTGCAGCAGGCTAATTTGAGCCCAAATGGGTCAAATTGGTCCCATTTGGGGCCCAAATTGGCCCACTGCCAAGAAGCTCGTTCTCTCCAGTCTTGCACAATGCCATCGTGTACCAGGAGTGACATCATTGCACTGATGTAGGGCTGTCATCTGGGCAAGACAGTACAGAAGATCCCACATACAAAGGGATAAACGGTACCTTGAATTGTTTCTGGAAACTATTTGGTAAACAATATAGAGACTTACAGAATAAGTGCAATAGGCTTCCTCTGCCTAGCTCAAGAATGTAATGAAACTGTCTCCTCCCTCTTATTCTGCTTGTGAGCGCCTTGAAGCTGATGGCTGCTTCTGCAAACAGAAAGGTGGGCCTTAATCTGATCTACCATGGTGATCCTTACGGCGCCATGTAAAGCTAATAGTTTCATTTCTAGTTGGAATCCTTGCAGAAAAGAAAAGTGATGGCTGTTTAGCAGAGCACGTGCTTTGTATGGAGGTCCTATCACTGCTGGTAGCAGCAAAGTTACAAAGACTCTTGACAGCCAGTCAAGATAGACACATTGTTCTAGATGCGCTAGAGATCTGACTCAGGAAGACAGCCCATAAATCATCTTTAATCCCTTGTAGAGGGATTTCCCTTGTAGAGGGATTTCCCTTGTAGAGGGATTTCTTTGTTGCTGAAGAAAACCCCCCAACTTTCCTTAATATCTTGAAACAAATCTAATAAGAGATACTATCAAATAGATACAATTTTAAAATTCTCCCACAAAATAATGATGACGGACCTGGATACATTTTAAAAACAGTGGTTGCCTCCTGGATTGTGCCTCTCCCGTGTTTGTTTGATGCATTTGAAATGTTATTTATTTGTATTGCATTGTGGAGTACGCCTGGCATCTTTTTTGATGTTGCACATTACTTCCTTGCAAATGTTGCTGTTTACAATGGCAGGATTGGAAATGCGAATTAATATTTCCAACTTATCTTCAGAAAATGAATGAATAATGTCAATGTATGATTAACGTCATGCAGCAACAGGATGTGCAACAACAATGCTTGCAAATATCTATTTGATATTTGGTGAAAGGAGGTCAGTTCAAGATTGTAATCTCACTATATCACCCTCCCAATGTGTCTTATGTGTGACAAATATTCTCTTGGTAAATACCTGAAAAGGTTTTTAAAAGAGGATGGGGCAGTTCATTTTTGCCCATTGTGTTTATTGTGTTTTTTGCCCATTGTGTTTGCCCATTGTGTTTATGGTAAGGATGCTGTGAAAGGACTCTGTGAATTGTGCCACAAACACATTCAAGAGTAGAGATGGGCACGATCCGCATTACGATCGAAAAAACCCCACGATAATGGTGATCACGTGATCGTGACCCGGCGGATTGTGATCATCCACGGCCAATGATCCAGCTATTCGGAGGGGCCTGGATTGGGGCAATCGGGCTCAGATCGGAGATCCAGACACTCAGGCGCCAGCAATCTATTCCCCTGGCAACAGAGCCAGGGGAATGCCTGAGCTGTGTTTGCCCTCCTTCTGTCGCCCTGGAAACCCCAATGGAAGCCCAGCTTTCCTTGATCAGCAGGGCTTCCTTCCAACCACAGAGCAGCAAAGCAGTCACCAGTTGGGAGAAGACACCCAGGGGAGGAAAAGAGAAGGGGGTGTTCTGTAGCCATGGGTACTCCAATCTCATCCCTGCAAACCCTGATAGGCAGCTCTGACGACCAAACAAAGACAGCCAAACACAAACACAGATGCCGCCATTATCACCCACCGTTCTTTTCTCACCTGGAATACCAGTGTGCTCCTCTTCGGCCTGGCGGGCAGGCATATGGGTGGTGCTGCTGGTGAGTGACCTGACCCCCCGCCCCCTGAGGGGAGGCTGCTCGTCGCCATCTCCCCCTGCCTGCCGAGCCAGGGGGGCCGCCGCCAACACACACCTTACAGCCTGCGCCAGGAATACCAGTGCACTCCTTTTTGGCCTGGCGGGTGGGCACATGGGGGGTGCCGCCGACGAGCGGCCAGACCTCCTGCCCCCTGAGGGGAGGTGGCTCATTGCCATCTCCCCAGGCCCGTTGGGCCCGGCGGCCGCCGCCAGCACCCACCTTCCCACATAGCTGGGAATAGCAGTGCGCCCCGCTTTGGTATCCACGATCCACGGATCAGGAACGGGAGATGATCAGTGTGGATTGTTAATTCGGGATCATCGCCAGCGCCAATCCATGATCAGCTGGATCATTATTATTTTTTTGGATCGTGCCCACCTCTATTCAAGAGTCAAACTAACTATGTTCAAAGCTGTCGGTCAGACATGAGCTGATCACCCAGCCCATTTCATTTGCGTCAAACAGCTGTGAATGCTGCCAAACAGGTTTGTATCAGGTTTTTGCAAAACTGTTTGCCCCAAGATGCTGCCTAATCAAACAGAATGGCAGCCATTAGCATAGCTAGCAACTACTTAGATGAACACAGAAGGGTAGGATTATATTAACACACAGCATTTATTTATGGGTGATTCATAAGACATGTAACTGATTTAATTGTCTATTTTAACAATTGCCTGCTGAGTGCAGCAGTTATCCAGAAAGGACAGCTGAGGGGAGCTGTGGAACTCAATTGGGCTGTGTGAGAATGAACATGCACAAAGAGCCAATTGCTATTTACAGCATGAAAAGGAAGCAATACAGTGAAGCAATATGCCAGACAGTTGTGAATGGGTTGACAAACAATCATTAAAAAAAATGTTTTCTGTTCGCAACCAGCAAACAGGACGTGAGCTGCATTGTTTAAGTGGTTAAGCATCTCTAGTTACTGGTTTACTCATTGGTTTGGGGCCCCTGATAAATCTCTACTCACAAAAGAAATTTCCATCAGGGAAAGAGGGCTTCCCTGTTCCTGCTGCAGCCCAAACAGTCGGGGGGGGGGGAAGGTTTGAAAATCTGCAGCAGGAAGGGAAAATGGCAAAAACTGCCCCCTTCCATTAGCAGAATTGTTGTGTAGGATCCAAGTCAATGTTTACACTGTTTACATATAGATTCTCATGAAATATCAAGATACAGGAATTAGGGAATTCACTATGGATGATTTTAACTAGCTATCCTCCTGATATCTGTATATTTTAACCAAAGTTTCTTTTAACCTGTACATTGTATACCAGATAATGTTCTGTTTTATAAACCTGAATCTGGTCGTGGACCATAATAAAAATTTACTTACTTACACTAGGGATGAGTACTAATTTCTCATCTTCAGTGTTTGAACATGAAAATCCTGTTTAAGTGGAACTTCTTTGTTGAGCGAATTGAACACAGGTGCCTTTGTCTTCATGCTATTTTATTTCTTCACAATTTTCTCCATAAAATGTGTGCAACCCCTTCCCCCCATACAATATACATAAACAACCCAAATGCATCTACATGATCAACAGCAAAAAGGAAAGAACAGAAATCATTGACAAAAAAAGAAAGAAAACAGAAATCATTTGCTCCTCCGTATTCTGAACCAGAAGCACAGCTCAGTGGTAGAATATACTCAATGCAGTGTTTTTTAAGTCTTCTTGCTTTCATGCTTACATTTTCCTCTCTATGGAAAAATCTCTGAGCTTCTGCCACAGAACTCTTACCTACTGTAGAAGATAGTGTGAAATCTTTGAAGACTCACACAGAGCTAAGCTACAAGAGACAAATTACATGAGGATAATCACGTGAAGGGAGTTGCAATGTTAGCCAGGAAGCTGAGTTTTAAAAGAGATTGAAAGGCTCCGTCAATTTCCCCTCTCTACAGAGCCAGCAAAGATGGCTGCCCAGAGGGTTTACTAGTTTCCTCTTTGCCTCTGGAAGGCTCTGTCAGTTTCACCTCCCCTCTCATGGACAAGACATACGCTATCAAATATCAAACACAGTCAAAGGTTGCAATTATACATTTAGCAGGGGCAGGCGAGAGATGCTTCTTTGTCACTACTGATCTTTTCATAGAGGAACTCTTGATAAAGTTCCAAAGAGAACAATTTTCAGACCCTTGGTCCTAGTGACATTGCCAATCTCCTTTACTGGAATTTTCGAGGCCAAAAATCTGTTGAGCATTGAGAGCCTTGATTATGATCAAGAGGTTGAAATCATTTCTTTTGGACCCCTCTGACTTCAGAAATTTGTTGACCATGCCACTAAGTAGTGGCCAAACACTCAAAATAGGACCAAGGGTTTTTAAAAAAAATTTTTTGTAACACTGCATTGCACCTTATAGCCAACTTTCCATTAATTTAATTCAAAGAGTACAGACAAGTTGAAATGATTTGAGAGGCCCTAAGCTCCGTTACTTCTTATCTCCGACATCCTTCATTATCATTGATTTGTAGCCATGTGGCCTACCGGTGAGCCTCACAGCACCAACAGTATTAGCAAAGCCATGGTTCTAACAAAGGGGAATTGATCTCTTTGTAATTTGTTTGACTGACAGTTTGAAGCCACGTCAGGGGAACTTCTTTACTTGTACAATCCCCATTTCAACTAACCAACTAGCAAAGCAGCAACTGAGAAAAGGCACACCACATATTTAGTCACAATTTAGCATGGTGTATCCAGATTTGGCGAGAGGAAGGTGGCATGGCACAGCCCGATTATGCTGGAACTTGGAAGCTAAGCAGGGTTGGTACTTGAATGGGAGACTTCCAAGGAAGACTCTGTAGAAGCAGGCAACGGCAAACCACCTCTGCTCCTCATTTGCCTTGAAAACCCCTTGGTGGGATCACCACAAATCAGTTGCTACTTGATGGCACACACGAACATATATCCAGGTTAGTGAAAGATCCATCTTCTTAGCATTTACATGCATTCTAGCTGATTTTCAAAAACTAAGGATTCTTCATACATTACCTAGGTACTGTCTATACTTATGATAGAGAGTAGAGATGGGCACGAACCTAAATACGAACTAAAAAAATCCACAAACTCATCTGATGCTGGGATGGTGAAAGCCTCCTTCGCTGCCCTACAGGCCCATGTGGCAGCGGAGGAGGCAGAAAAGGGCCCTCCCACCCCCGCTGCGGCTGCCATTTGATGGGCGGAAAAGGCTTTTTCAGCCTTCTCCGCTGCCCTGCACCCCTCAAATGGCAGCCACAGTGGGAGGGCCCTTTTCCTCCTCCTCTGCTGCCCTGCGGGTGCACAGGGTAGCAGAGGAGGTCAAAAATGGCCTTTCTGCCCCACAAATAGCGGCCACAGCTGCCATTTGAGGGGCGCAGGGCAGCAAAGAAGGCCGAAAAAAGCTCTTTCTGCCCCTCAAATGGCAGCCGCAGCTGGCATTTGAGGGGCAGAAAGGGCGATTTTGGCCTTCTCCTCTGCTGTGTGGGCCTGTAGGGCATCAAAGGAGGCCTCCACCATCCCAGCATCAGAGGGAAGGTAAGTGGGGGGCCGGGGCTGGGGGACTGGTGGGATGGGGGTTGGGGATGGGGGGATGGGGGTGGGTGCTGAGGGTTGGGGAGTTTAAAGGGCCCTGCTGTTTGCAAGCAGGTCCCTTTCAGCTGGCAGGTGGCAGGGGGCAATTCCCTCACCTGCCAGCTGATAGTTTAAAGGATCCTGCCCCTTGCAAGCAGCAAGAAAGGGCCCTTTAAACAATTAAATGCCCCTTTCCCTGCCAGAAAGGGGCATTAAAGGATCCTGCCCCTTGCAAGTGGCAAGAAAGGGCCCTTTAAATGATTAAATGCCCCTTTCCCTGCCAGAAAGGGGCATTTAAACCCCATGAACCATGAACCACGAACTGGTTCGTAACTGGGCCAGTTCCATGCCAGTTCGTAGTTTGTGGTTCATGGAAACCCCATGAACCACGAATCCCATGGTTCGTTTTTTTCTGGTTTGTGCCCATGTCTAATAGAGAGCCATGGCCAGTCCCAGTTCCTTAGAGCATTCACAGAGAGATTTTTTGCTAAAGCTAAATGAGCCATAGTTTAAGTCCTCAACTACACAAAAAACAGTGTTCGAATAATACACTTTTGGTAGGTAATTCTATGGGGTCTCTTACCCTGACATAGTTTAGGACAGCATATCTTAATCTGTGCCAAGGTATATATACTCACATCATATGAACATTAATCTCACACATGGAACTTTTTAAATTATGCTCATATAATTTATTACACTGATTCCTTATGATGAAACAGATCCCTAAGCCAAAAAGGTGAGGCACCCCTTAAACTAAATCCATTTAAAGGATCTTTATAATGAAATCACTCGACCCCTGCCAATGGCTGAAACATATTTATGAGAAATGTTTATGAGAATGCAGTGTCACATAGGAATTTTTTTACTCTTACACTTCCTCTGTTCTCATTTGTGGCATTCATCCATCCATCACCAACAATCCTTTTCTTCTTTTTAGGAATTTGGAGCCTGTTTTGAATCAATTTTGTACTGATCAAAGAGAAATTTGAAGAGAGGAGGGGCAGGAAGGGAGGTTCTGTAAAATTTCAGAATTCCACACTATAGATGCTCAAAGGCAGGCAATGTCTTCCCAAACCCCCTATGATGTGTAACATAAAACATATGCAAGGGCTGAGGTTACAAAAGGTTACACTGATTTCTCTATGAAGAGATATCAAAGAGATGTGAAAGAGAAATTCCTCTTTCAAAAGAGAAAAAAAAGAGAGGATTAGAGGAATCAATGGCCGCCGTCACACGGGCTTTTATTTAGCGCTAAAATGGCGCTATTTCCCAGCAAACACCCACCTTATTCCAACACTGTAGCGATTTTCTCTCTTCTGCTTTGTGCTTGATAGTCGCACTATTTTGTGCCTCAGAGTGAATGCCTCACATCGATGTATTTCGCCTCACAACGTCCTATGCCCTCCCTTCAATCCCAGAATCCATTTCTTCCTGCGAATCCCCCTTTTTTTATTTTATTATGTCCTTATAACACCATAACGACATAACACAATGCAAACTTTCTGTGAAGTAAAAATGACTCAATCGCCATGGCAGAGTCTTCAGCGATGGGGATCACGTCAGACAGGGAGTTTTCTGTGGGCAAAGGGCTATTTATATAATATCAAAGTTGGAAAAACAAAAGGGTCGTAATGTTTTGCTCTAATGGAATGTTTATATGCTGTTATTCCATTATAGCGGAATTAAACGCCAGAATAATTTAAAAAGGGGGGGAGGAGCTGCTTCTGCGCGGTTAGAGAGAACAGAACAGAGTGCTTTGGTGTGGACAGCTGGTGGCGCGAAGAGCCGTTAGGTGACCCAAAGAAATGTTACTGTGCCGATAACAGGTAGGACGCTATATGCTGTAAATTTAACGGAAGAGATGCCCGTGTGACGACGGCCAATGGCTGTATCAGTTGGTGGAGAGGAGAGACTCAAAGCAGGGCTTTCTAGGCTGCTGTCCCTAGATTATGGAACTCTCTCTTCTAGGAGGAGCACGATTGTAGATCTTCTGGAAAAATCTAAAGATGTATATTTTCCAGAAGGTTTGAAGGAGAATTGATTGGGTGGGGGTCTGGGGTTTTTAACTGTATTTATGTATCTATGTAAAAAGCAATTCCAGCAAAACTGTATGCAATCTCTCTCAACTAGCTAAACTGACTAACCTTAAAGAAAGTCTTAAAACTAACAGTCCTTAACATAGTACAGGAATTTAAGGGAACATCTTAAAAGCATAAGTTTTATCACTACAGTGAAATATAAACTTTGTGAATCTTCCATGTGATGTAGTTAAGGACTACAGAAATAATTCTCAGCTGAGAAGCAATGTGAACATTGTTAATGGAAACTTAGGAGAATTCTCCATGTTCCACAAAGAACTTATCCTAGCCAGTTGTGAAAGAACCGAACAGGTTTTATTTACATATATACAACCTGGACCTTGAGGCCCTAGCTGCAATAATTCCTGTAGCCATTTTAATAACAGCACAGATACATCTTCCTATACACCACCCTCACACAGGTGACCCTTCCTCTAAATATTAACTTTACCATTCTGTGTAACTGTTTACCATAAACTCAGAAATCTTTGGTCCAGTTCAAGTGCCTTATCTATCTGGTGAGCTCACAACAAAGGTGGGGCATCTTTTAGACAGACAGCTCCAACTCAGTATCATTGAGGTTGCTTCTCCTTGCGAAGAACTTGAGGTTGCTAAAAGCAGAGTGATGAGATGATATCCTTCGGGAAATGCTACCTTTTAAAGTTTGTAAGGCTCTCTTCCTTTATGAAGACCTTTGGTGTGCCATTACTTTCTCAAGGGAAAGGATCTCCAGGCAAGTGGCATTAAATGTAATGCTGCTGCAATAAATTAAAGGTCGAGGACATGAAAATGACTGACAATCAGAGCGATAGAGAGAGGCCTTTAGGCTCTGCGAGCCACTCGTTGCCATAGTCTGCCATATCCTCCGCAATGCACGAGCATTTCTACCTGCACTTCACCTGGCATGCCTTTATCACACAATGGGGGTCTTCTGTTGCCTAGCCTCTCCATTAACTTTTCCCTGCAGGAAATACAGCTCAATTCTCACTGCACTCTGCAAGGTGCACTGAAGTGAATAGTCCCAGGGAATCAGAGAGATACATCCCTTTTACACATTAAAAGTTCCCCCAGCTGCTCTTAGCTACAGATTTCCTTTTTTCTGTGCATTTGAAACGACTACAAAGGGCTAGGCTGGTGTAAAGTTCCAATGCAGTAATTTCTGTGATATGGGTGGGGGAGCTCTGATGTGCAAATTAAATGTCACCACTGATTTCAAAAGAAGATGCAAGTTTGGGTGGACATTTCTTTGCATTCATGTCACCTGCCCCTTTCACTGAAAGTGGAAGAGGCCCACACACGGGACTCTGATTCAGTGCATATATATCAAGCCCAATCGGCAAGGTCTCCATGGAATCTATTAGAATTTAAGCACTTAAACGGTGATCTGAAGCCCCATTGATTTCCTTTTGGCTTAAAAGGTGTAAACATATTGAATTAGGCAGGGGGATACTTAACATGATTGTCACATTAAAATTCACTCCCAAGACTGAAGAGGGACAATGTGTCCCTCAAAACTGAATTCAATATATATATATATATATATATATATATATATATATATATATATATATATATATATATATTAAGATTAAAGATCAACTTTATTCTGAAATGTTGCTAACTTTTGGAAAACAGTTTCAGCATTACTGTGATGAGTAAATTCAGGATGGTCTATTTAAAATTTCAAGAAGGTGTCTCATCTTGACAATAATCAGACCCTGCTCTGCTTCCATCTATTGAATCATGGGTGGTGGGCATTTGTCTCTCTAGTGTTGTAACAGATAAACCTTTTAGCCACAGTAAAGGCACGGAGGGTCTATTTCATTAACCATTGGTTAGGTTTCAGGTTACAAGCAGGTAGTTTAAAAGTACATAAACATTCTAAAAAAATCAATAGATATTCTAGTACAAAAGTCTGAATAGTATCTTTCACCCCAAAAAATCGAATAGCAGGACATACCCAAATCATATGCCTAAAAAACATGTCCTGTAAGCTACAGCAGCAGCAATTTGACACTGTACTTAGTTCTTTAATTTATTTGATTTGATTTATTTGACTTATAATCTGCTCTCCCCGTGAACGGGCTCAGAGCGGATAACATCAATATTAGATTTACATTAAAACCATAAATAACATACAACCAGTCATTAAACAACCCCAGGCAATGGCCCGTATTACCTGGCCCCCGTAAAACATATCCATGGGGTAGGAGGTGAAGAACAGCAACGATCCAGCCGGCGGAAAAATCAGAGTGAAATGTCACATTTCCCCCCAACAGGAGACCAGCAGGAAAGCTCACCCATAGCCTAGGGCCAAGCTACACATGACGAATGACACTTGAACGGCAAGTGGATTGAGTGGAGGGCAAGTGAGCAGGGAGAAATACACTTGCCGTTCAAGTGTCATTCGTCATGTGTAGCTTGGCCCCTAGTCTCAACCATTATGACAAGTGCTGTGGTGTCCGTACAGTCTATATTCAAACATATGGCATACAGAAGACAACAGCGGATGGACCTATTTTAGATATTTAGAAACTTTCAATGGATGCTTATGTATAGATTTCTTACTATTGTTTCCATATTTTTATTGCTATTGTGTATGAGGTTTATTTTATTTTATTATTTTTTCCTTTTCTTTTCAAATAAAAACAATAACAAATAATTTTAAAAGACCTTGCCCTACTTAGTTTGAACTAGGTGGCAACATCACATGCTCTTAGATTATACCCTGTTCCTTCTTAAGTTTATAAAGGTGAAATCCTAAGGATACTTTCCTGGGAGTAAGCGCTATGATGGGACTTGCTTCTGAGCAGACCTAATTAGAAATGCTCTCTAAATATAGTTATCCTGATCAGTTCTTCTAGGTTACTTAAACTTTCAGATTTCTTCAAAAATTCTCAGATGTTCTACTTCAAGAGGAACCCCAAATTTTACTTGATTTTTTGCTTTGGGCACAGTTTTCATTGTTAACGTCCAGTTGCATCATTGCTACACAAACCCAAACTTGTCAATCATCTATTCGATGTCCTAAAGATTCCTTCTTCTATTGCTCTGCAGCTTGCTCTGACAGTTGCATCTCGATTCCACTGCTGTTTGCTTGACATCAAAGAAAAGTGGCATGGTGACATTTTTGAGTCTATGCTGACTTGAGTCTTACAGGTAAGCTGTGAATGCTGCAAGTCAGAGCCAAGCTACAAGTGACACCTGACACAGGTTGGACACTTGTCAGCTTCCCTCAAGTTTTGATGGGAAATGTAGGTGTCCTGGTCTTGCAGTTTGGCTCTCCAACTGCTGTCCAATGGACTTTTCAACTGTCATTTGTCCAACATTCCGCCAAGGTGCCTACATTTCCCATCAAAACTTGAGGGCAGCTGACAAGTGTCCAACCTGTGTCAGGTGTCACTTGTAGTTTAGCTTTCAGTGAACGCAAGTGCGAGGACCTCCACTGTGTCAGCAAGATCTGAAGTCTCATATAGTCACTTGGCATGATCCCCTGCTATCTTTTTAACTGGGGGCAGTGGAAAACAGTAGGAAAACAGAGAGTGGTCCAAGCATGCAAAATCCATCTCTTTTTTCCTTATCAGAAAGAACAAATGAACATCCTTAACAAGAAATTATTCATCTGTGGTTGGCCCTAGGAACTGAGTATTATTTAAAGTGAAATATATATTTTAGAGAGGGACATAAAGAACCTGAGAAATATATTCTTCTGTTGACATTTTTATACACTTCTGAGCTGGCAAGGGAAATTTTCTGTGGTTTTGATACTCGCTAGCTGATTACTTTTCATCCTGGGAAAAGAGGGACTGAGGAGGCTTTGGGTCAGAAGCAAATCCTGAACCTCTTGACCCTTATAATTACATTTTATTGATTGAAGCTAGGCATTTCTATTCTGGCAAAGCCTTTAATACTATTAACATTTAAATAGTCAGACTTGAGGCTCATTAAAATGAAGTTCACATTTTGATTCACTTTTTCTTCTTTTCTTTTTTGAATATGGCAATGCCTCTCTCAAAATTTAAAACATACAACTCTGCTTCGGTTAACAGAATAATATCTATTTTGAAAGCATTATAAAGAAATGTGAGAGCATTCCAGACAAAGTTAAGTACCAGTTTCAAAGAAACTGAAGTCAGTAGGACAAAAGTGTTTGATTTGGGCTGACTCATGCTGCCCCTTTTCTGTATTAGTAGAAATCTTGCAAATAAGAAGAAAAAGAACCACATCCAACAAGCCGTAATCACAACTGATTTGTACTGAAATCAATGGGGCTTCAAGAAATCATAACTAATTTATTTTTATTTTGTTTGTTTATTTATTTTTTCTTTATGTTTTTCTTCCCAATGGAGAGCCAAAGAAGGTTACAAAAAATGATACAATTTAAATGAATTTAAACAAACAAAACACAATGTCAAGAAAGAAGCAAAAAAAAAAAGTACACAAAACATTCTGAAGTAGGCTGGGCTGGTATCCATTGGATTTCGGGCAGCCAGGTCTCCTGCAAAGCTGTGTCACATCCAGAATTGACATCATCATGTTGGTATGACATTCTAGAATTCACCGGAATACTTTCCAATGAAGCCTACAGCATCATGTCAATGCAATGACGCCACTTCCAGGTTTGCCCTGGAAGAAATATTACAGCCTTGCCACAATGCCACCCTGCATGTCCCCTACCCCAGTTTGCTGCCATGTGCTAGCAGCTCATAAACTGTCAAGAGAAGGGAACCCCCATGGGTGGCAAGAAACTGAATCTATCTACTCATATAATTTCCCCCCCATTTTACTAATAAGGAAGTGCAATGTGCTGAAAAGTGCTTTCAGTTTCAACTTGACCATTTAATAATCCCTTGAATGTATTTTATCTTACAGATGGCTGAAGATTCTCCAATGGGAACAACAAGATTTAATGCTTCTGGTTAATATCCAATGTCGGAATGAAGAGCCTACAAAGTCAATATAATTATAAATGTTCAAATCCAATGTCTAAATCCAACTGGTGAGGTATTCTCAAGGAAGAAAATGATTTACAGAATCACAGAATCACAGAATTGGAAGGGGCCATACAGACCTTCTGTGATTCTGTGATTCTGTAAATCATTTTCTTGAGGAGGCCCAATGCAGGATGAGCCTAAAGCATCTCTGACAAATATTCATCCAGCTTCTTCTTGAAAACTGACAGTGAAGGGGAGCTCACTACCTCCCTAGGTAGCTGATACCACCTTTGAACTACCCTGACCGTGAGAAAGCTTTTCCTAATATCCAGCCTGTACCTTTCTGCATGTAATTTAAGCCTGTTGCATTGGGTCCTATCCTCTGCTGCCAATTGGAATAGTTCCTTGCCCTCCTCCAAATGACAACCTTCAAATATTTAAAGAGAGCAGTCATATCCCCACCTCGATCTCTTCTTTTCCAAACTAAACATTCCCAAGGCCCTCAGCCTTTCCTTGTAGGGCTCAGTTTCCAGACCCCTGATCATTATCCTCGCTCTCTTCTGCTCCCTCTCAATTTTATTCAATTCCTTTTTGAAGTGAGGCCTCCAGAACTGCTCACAGTACTCCAGGTGCAGCCTGACCAAGGCAGTATAGAGAGGGACTATGACCTCCTGTGATTTTGATGCAATGGCCATTTTGATACAACCTAAGACTGAGTTTGCCTTTTTTGCCACTGCATCACACTGACTGCTCATATTTAGTTTACAGTCCACTCTTACCCCAAGATCTCTTTCGCATACACTACTACCGAGAAGTGTAGATGGCTAAAGATTCTCCAATAGGAACAATACAATTTAATGCTTCCAGTTAATGTCCAACGTTGGAACGAAGAGCCTGTTTTGTTATATTCACTTTTCAAAAGGCTCATAATCATGATATCCAAATCCTCATGATGTCCTATCACCAAGTTGGTCCAATGATGACGGACTAACACCGTGATACTCACAGAAAATAAGTACTTACCTTTGAATCATTTTCTTCCTTGAGAATACCTCACCAGTTGGATTTGGACATTGGATTTGAACATTTATAATTATATGGACTTTGTAGTATAACTGTATTTCAGAACTGTATGACATTTTGTATGGTATTTATTAACATAATGTTTATAGAGAGTTATTTATATCTTAGCACTTTTTAGCACACTGCACTTTCTTATTAGTAAAATGAAAAATATATATATATGAGTAGATAGATTCAGTTTCTTGCCACACCTCCATGGAAGTTCCCCCTTCTTGATAGTTTAGATTTTGGAGGAGCCCATTGCTTATATATGTGCTAGCAGCTAGCTGGCCACCTTAACTGAATTGATCAGTCATAATTCAAATTATAGACTAAGAGCCCAGGGTCAAGAGCTTTGTCTGTTGCCTTTTAGTTTGCACCCAAGAACCCCATCTGTTACCAGAATTGGTCTCCTTGTGAGTAGGGGGAATTAGAAGCAAGGAGAAGGCTATGTGAGAGGGGTAATAAGCAAGATCTTCCAACAATTTTTACAGGGTCCCCTCCCCAAGGAAACTGATAAGACAGATGTTCTTCTAAAACAAAGTGTCGTTTTTTATTTAAAAGGGGAAAACTCTCTTACACACAAGAGGCAAATAAACAGTTTACAAAAACACACCATAGTTCTAGGAAATTAGCCAGAGGTTGGTATAGGCTGAGGGAATCAGGAGATAGTTACCGTCAAAGGAGAAGTCTGTGGAGGAAGAGGGCTTCGAATGTCCTGTGTCTTCAGCCAGGTAGTAAGGCTCAGAGAGATAACTGAGGGAGCAATGCTAAGATTCAAAGTAGGTGCCCACCACACTGCTCAATTTGATTGGAGCAGAGATAGAGTTCTTATAGGGAAAATCGAGTCCTGGGGCTGGAGAATGGCTTCAGCCGTTAATAAAAAGACCTTAATGGTTGTCTCCTGGGATGGTCAAAAGGTTTGAGTGCCTTGATTGGTGCTGCCAGGGTGTGACAAAAGATTTAAATTGGTTGTTGTTGGTGCCTTACAAAGAAATTATAGTTAATTAAATGTTCCTGGAGCTGACTGATGAAGTCTGAGTTTTGATTAAATGTTCCCAGGAAGAGTTTTAAACTTATCAGAGCTGATTAATGGCCCTCGATTGCAGGACAGGATTTAATCAATGGTTAGAAGGAAGATTGGAATGTTCAGGGTGGTGACTCATGAGCCCCTCTATTGTCAAAGATCATATGTCTGCAATGTGGGGAGTCAAAAGCTAATCACACACAGTCACTTGGCAGATCCTGCCCAGGAGAATAAAACATGAATGGAATGTGAATTCCATTCATGTTTTATTCTCCTGGGCAGGATCTGGCAATGCTTTGCTCAGCCAGGTGGCTTGCTAATGCGATTTGAAGTGCATTAGATCCAGTGGCTTATGATTTTATATCATAAGCAGTTATTAAAATGGCAGAGGCCAGACCCACTGCTCACACAGCCAGCACCCAAAAGCCCCAGCCATTTGCACACTTTAAGTACTTGCAGTGGGAGAGGGACACCCTAGATATTACAAGCTAGCAGTCATATGCTCACAGTTTTCACTCCTGCTGATAGAGATCCTAGTCTCAGATCCCAACTTCAGTTCTTACCAAATCCATTTAAGAGATCAGGTAGCCAGTAATATGAGACCTAGGTCTGATTCTCAGGTATTATACTAACAGTCAGCACACACAAGACAGAACCAGGTGGACCCCTGGTCTGACTCAGTATTATTAATTCATTTATTTTATTAAAATATTTATACCTCAACTTTCCTGCTGTCAAATGCAGCTTTCAAATGCAAGTGTCTGAGCCACACTCAACAACCATATCAAATGTTATAAATACTGAGGGTTTTTTGTGGCAGTACTCACTGGCACAGAGTTTTGGGACCTTTTGGGGGTCCCTCCCAAGTCCTGAAAGGATAATTGGTAGAAATCAGTGCAACCATATATATGCATACCAGCATTTTTTCTTTCTACAAAATAAGCATTGTGTAAATGCATAATACAACATTATAAATCTGAAACTAAAAAGACAGAAAACATAGTCCTAATGCCCTATCTGTATTGAAGTGCATACACATCTGGAAGTACATACACATCTGGAGTATTTCTGATTTCCTCTGAGACATCATTCTAAAACAACTCCATATGACCTCCATAGCAGCCACATCTTCCAAAAACTGTCCTAGCTGGAAAAAGAGAAATGCTAGTGACTGGAAGGTGGGAGGAATGTGCCTATATGGAAAAGCTGAAAATCACCAGGTTTTTCTTCCAAGTTCAGCTCTTAAGACACTTGGAGAATAAGAGAAGACCTCAGTTTACCCAGATCCATGCATTTCCCCCTTCTTGGATTGGAACATTCCCTGTATAAATAATATGTCTTCTTCAGCTTCTGGCATTAATCAACAGATCAATTTCAAAAATATAAAGAAATGTCAGATCAAAAGTTTCCAAAGAGGGTTTTTTTAATTGTACAAGGAGAAACATTGTCAAGTTGAGTGAATGCTTGGGAGAAATTCACAAGACCCACGTCCTGCCAATTTGCATCATTAGGGACCAGTGAAGGATGATGTTCTTTGACGGGAAAAGTGCTCAGCGGAACTTGCCATGCATCTTGTCATGGCGTAAAAAGCCTCTGACTGCTTATGACGGAAGGGGTACAAAAAGGGCAAGGGCATTCTTCAGGAACATCCTTAAACACGAAGCTGTTTGCTTTGGAGTTGGCAGAATTTTTTTAAAATAGAAATCTCTATTGCATTTTATTGCTGTGCCTGAAGAAATATAAATGGGTGCTAACTGTATGTTATCTCCTTTTGTAGAGTGTTTCTGAACCTGCAGAATAGCCAGAATAAGATAAGGAACTGCTTGCATTTTGTGAGCACCTCTTTTGCTTGCATTTTGTGAGCATCAGATACTCAGGAATGTTCTATAGGCATTTGATGGGTTTCTTGTAGGGTGCATGTATGTACACACTGAAGGGCCTGCCCCTTACTGCCAGCTGCCCCTCTCTACACTCTCCTCCCACTCTCCAGGTTAGGATTGAGTTTGCCAGCTTGACCTCACACATATTTATTGAGAAGTTAGTCTACTGATTTCATTGGTACTTAATCTGATGTTAATGTGGTTGAGAGTGCAGACTTCAGCCCATGTCTAACACCTTGGGATTGAAAAGTACTTTGCTTTGAGCGCATTGTACAGCCACATTGAAGTTTTCCAAAATTCGCAGAGGTCCGTATTTTCAAGGTTAGCTAGAATTTTTTCTTCGGTGGCTATTAGGACTGACTGTCAAACACTTAGCCAACCCATATTCCCATTGTTTTTTATTCAAATTGTGCAGAAGCACAAAGTCATAACAATAAATAAACCAGGAAACGACCCTTCATGGTAAATCAGCCTGACAGGCCTCTGCTTATGAGCAATAGAGATGAAGCAGGGAGAGAAGAGTCACATCAGTTTTTAAGGTAAGAAATAAGAATTTAAAATACGTCTTTCTTTAAAATGTCAATATAATTCAGACACAATGAAAAAGAAAGTAATGGAGTTATTTATGAACAGGTCTTAAAACTGGGATTATAAGAATTCCTCACAAATTAATGGGAAGTGAAAAGGAGTGCACGGTGGCATTGCAAGAGTTGAGAATTTCACCCTGAAGCTAACATCACAGAAAGAAAGGCTAACATCATAACATCAAGGGTGGTCATTACTTCCTTAGTACTTTATGTTCAAGATTATTTATTTATTTATTTAATGCACTTCTGTATCACTTCTCTTGGGGAAAAAGAATCTGTTCCAAGTGGTTTACATAACATATAAACCACAACTAGAGATGGGCACGAACAGCAATACAAACTAAAAAAAGCCACAAACAGCCCAATCAGCTGTTCGGAAACAAGCTGTTCATGAGGCCCCATTCTAAATGAACAGGTGGTCGTTGCAAGCCTCATTCATTGGTGTTCACTGGTGTTCGTCAAGCCAGATAATCTGGCACCTGCAATCAATTCCCTTGGAACCGGATGCAGGGACTGCCTGGACCGTCTCTGAACTCCTGTTGTTGCCATGGAAACCCCAATCTAACCCCAATTTAGCTTGATAGGCAGGTCTTCCTTTCAACTGTGGAGCTCCAAATTTGTTACAAGGAAGCAAAGAGCAGGAGGGGCTCCCAGCTCTGGTTTTGCAGACAGTGAGGGAAAGACAGTTGCTGTTGGCATTTTGAGAGAGAGACAGGGAGAGTGCATTGGAGCTTGAATTTTCTTTATGTATGGTGGGATATGGATCTACCTCTTCAAGTTCCAAGGCTGCTGCCAGGCTCTGGGCCAAGTTATTATTTATTCCTGGTACCTTTCCTGCTGCCTGCTCAGGTAAGGTTTCTGGGAGTGGTGCAGTAGGATCTACCCCTTCAGGTTCCAAGGCTGCTGCCAGGCTCTGGGGCCAAGCTATTATTTATTATAGGTACATTTCCTGCTGCCTGTTCAGGTAGGGTTTCTGGGAGTGGTGTGGTAGGAATCTTGATGGCTGGAGGAGAGTCTGCTGGCCCCCATGAACAATGAACAACAAACATGTTTGTGACAGGATCATGTTCATCAGTGTTCATCGTTTGTGGATGGCAACGAACAACGGACACCATGTTCATTTTTTTCTGTTCATGCCCGTGTCTAACCACAAGATACAACATGACTAAAATAAATCATCAGTCCTATAAATATCTAATATATTACTACAAGATCATAGAAAGTCTGAGATGATTCTTGATAGATACTTGGAGAGGAGAATTTTTTCCCTCTACCCTCACCTTAATTCCTACCTGGGAAAGATTTTTCAACATGGCAGAACTTTCTTAATCCCTCCCTCTGCTGGTGACAGTTGGTGATCTTCAGTAGCAACTGCAAAAGAGGTGTGCTGTCTTAGCCCTTCCTATGCAGATAGCTAATCAATCCCAAGGTGCACCACACAGCAATTTGGTGCTCCATAACATCATGGTATGTTGTAAGGAGGACTTTATTACCCATCAGTGGCAGGCATGTGGAAGACTCATGTGACTGCATATCTTCCATGGAAAGGACGACAGTATTCCGTAATGTAAAGTAAAGGTATTCCTGAATTTTCCTTTAACTTGAATTGTTAATATATGCCAATAAAGGCTAACTTGAACTTGAACTCCTGAGTTTTCCCTCAGTCTGCTTTCTGAAGATGAAACTGTTGTCCCTCTATGCATGGCAGCAGAAAGGCTGGAGCTTGGAGAGGAATGGAGAAACCTTACTCTGGTAATAGTTATATGAACAAATCAGTTCTGGCTTTAGGAGGATACTTGGTTAAGCTTCTTTGCTTCTTTTTCCACTTTCACTTTTTTCTCAAGGGATGATTTGCACGTTTTATAATCGAGCTGATAAAAATCACTTCTCCTTGATAGTACTCTGCTTAGGAAAGTTTAAAGGAAGCATTTCCACACCAGTGCTTCACATCTCTGGTCTGCAATCACAGTTCCATTCCCTCACCTTTATTCAGCATTCTGCTGCCAGTATCATTCACTGATCTTGTTCTATTCATGATGAGACACCTCTGTACAAATCCCCACATGAACTTCTTCCTGCCTCCTGAATCCAGCACAAACTCACTATATGAAGGTGCCATTTTTCCTGGCTGCCCTTTATGAAACTGCCTCCTGGAACATCATCTTTCATTCTCATATCCTTCCTCCAGGCCTACCTGCATCCTAAAGCCTTTGGTAAAATTCAATCTAACTTGTAATGAAGGCCCATTCTTTTTCCCTGCTCCAAACTCCTTCCTCTCCTTTAGTTGTCTTTCTTGCCTCAGACTTTGAATAGTAAACTCCTTAGGGCAGAGACCTATCTTTGTCTTTTGTTTGTTCTTATATCCGAACAAACAGCACACAATCCCCCTGAAGCATTTGTGGGTCTGGTTAGAACTGTGATTGGGGAGCCTTCCAGGGCATTCTGTTTAAGCCACCTTGTATTCCATGAGCGGGAAAAGGCAAGGCAAAAATTAACCAATAAATAATAATTTAAGATACATATATTTAAAATCTACTGCCTGATTAATCAGGGGGTTCTTTTTAAATAGAGCCATACCTTCTAAACGGATTAATTAACTGTATGATCTCAAGCACCATTCTAACCCCACTGACTTCAATGGCTTTAGAAAGGTATATCTCTGTTTGGAATTGCACTCCAAACTCTGTTTGGAGTTGTTAATCAACTAGATATTTTAGCGTGTTGCTGACGACCATTTGGGCCGTATTCTGCTTGAATCTTACTGAAAATTGCACCGTCATTTTCTTTTAAAATCTTTTAATGATGAGGATGTTCCAACCTTTTAGGACTGTTTGTTCCATCATCCAGCTTAACTTACCGTTAAAGAGAGTTTTCTCTCTCTTTCTCTCTCTTCCTCTCTTTCTATTAGCTCTTGACCTGTGCCCTGTAGCCACAGGGAAAAATTGTTTGCCTTGTCAGCTGTAAAACTGTGTACATTTTTTAAAAGCAACCCCTTTCTCCCTAGACACCCTTGGCATTCTCTTTAAAATCCAGTGGTGTAAGAATTATTTCAAAGAAGTAGGGAGACACAAGCTATGCTTCTTTCTTTGCTTCAAAAACAAGTTGGGAAAGGGAGCTGGAAAGATATAGAGATTTTTTCATTGCAGGTTGCTGCTGCTGCTAGTGTGATTTTCGCAAGGGCTAGGCTGAGAGATGGCTTGGGATTTTGGCCCCCATTGTTTTGACCTGACAAACCCCAGCTTCGTTTTGCTCCATCTTTTTATGAATGAAACCTATGATCTTTTATTTGCATGCCATTTTCTGTTTCCTTGTGTCAGATTTTTCCCTGTAAAAATATACACATTTCTCAATATTATTTGTGAATCAATAAATCAGTATTATATATTATACCAGTGATCGCCAGCCTGGCACCCATGAGTGCATGGTGCTCACCATTATGTTTGCTGGTACATACGAGCTTCTTCCCCCAAACAGCTCCAAAGCAAAAGCCGGTCCTGGCTTTATTCTGACTGATTGGAACAAGAAGTACTACAGACAACTTCAGGAGGCATTATTTATTTATTTACAAAATTTATACCCCGCTGTTCTGCCCTATCAGGCCCAACAAGGCAGGTAACAACTAAAAACTATTAAAACGTGTAATGGTTAGACTGTCAGACTAGGATCTGGGAGAAACAGTTTCAATTCCCCACTCTGCCATGGAAGCTTGTTGGGTTAGCTTGGGCCAATCATACACTCTCAGGGCCAAGCTACAAGTGACGAATGACACTTGAATGGCAAGTGTATTCCTCCCTGTTCACTTGCCCTCCACTCAATCCACTTGCCATTCAAGTGTCATTTGTCACTTGTAGCTTGGCCCTCAATCTAACTTAGTTCACAAGGCTGTTGAGGAGAGGAGAACAATGTAAGTGGATCCCTGTAGTGCCACTGCAGAACAACCCCAGAGGAGGAGTAGGGAATAGTGTTGTCAGGTGATCCTATTCGGGTTTCAATCATATCAGCAGCACTAGAGATCCATTGCTGCAAGGAGTTGCAGGATTTCCTTCTCCTGTAACCTTTCAACAAAGCATTAAAGACGTTGCTTGAGTGCCAGGTGCAGACAGGATCCCAGTACACCATGACCTAACAGATTGCTAGGTTTGGGTCCAGTAGTACCTTAAAGACCAACTAGATTTCCAGAGTATGAGCTTTCAAGAGTCAGAGTACCCTTCATAAGAAATGTGGAAAATAAAGGAGTCTTTAGAATCCAAGCAGATTAAGGGAAAGATAATGTAAATTAGAGTGTCAGGAAGCTATCTGTACTACATGTTGTAGATAGCTTGATAGAGCAGAAAATTATTTATTTATTTATTTTTTATTTTTATTCCGCCCTCCTCACATTTCCAGCAGGCTCAGGGAGGATTACAAAATATATAAAGGTTAAAATATATAAAACAGTTATTATAGTTAACAATTCTAAAAAAATCCAATTTACACAGTTAAAATACAATTATAAATATCAACATAGCGGCACAAAATTCCACTGATCAAATTTAAAACAACTTCAGAGCACCTCTGCATTAAAGAGTTTTTAAAAATGGCGGTATTGGTGGTGGGGAGGGCCCAATCCCTCATCAACCGGACAGGGGGGGCTTCACCTAGCACCGCCCATATGCCCGGCGGAAAAGCTCCGTCTTGCAGGCCTGGCGAAAGGATGACGAATCTTGCCGGGCCTTAGTCTCTTCAGACAGAGCGTTCCACCAGGCTGGGGCCAGGACCAAAAAAGCCCTGGCCCTGGTCGATGCCAGGCGGGCCTCCCTGGGGCCAGGGACCTTTAACAGATGTTTCTCACTAGAACGGAGAGTCCTCTGAGGTTCATATGGGGAGAGGTGGTCCCACAGATATGCCAGTCCCAGTCTGCATAGGGCTTTATAGGTTAGTACTAAAACCTTGAACCTGATTTGGTACTCCACTGGTAGCCAGTGCAGCTGATGCAGTGCCGGTGTTATATGCGCATGCATCAGCAAGCCCGTGATAACACGTGCCGCCGCATTCTGCACCAGCTGTAACCACTGGATCAGGTTCCAGGGAAGCCCTGCATAGAGCATGTTACAGTAGTCTAACCTAGAGGTGATCGTTGCCTAGACCACTGTAGTCAAGTCACGGGACAAAAGATAGGGGGCAAGCTGCCTAGCCTGTCTAAGGGAAGAATGAGGACCTGGCAACCACCGTGATCTGAGCCTCCATTGTCAATGAGGCATCCAAGATCAACCCCAGGCTCCTGACTCTCGGGGCTGGCGTAAGCACCACCCCATCGAGTGCAGGAAGCCAGGGTCCCAAATCCATGTTTCCACGACTCAAGTACAGGATCTCTATCTTCACAGGGTTTAGCTTCAGTCGGCTTTGTCTCAACCATCCAGCCACGGCTTCAAAAGCATGCTCCAGGACATCTGGGGTAGATCTAGGCTAGCTGTCCATCAGCAGATATAGCTGGGTGTCATCCACATATTGGTGGCGCCCAAGCCCGAAACTGCACCAACTGGGCGAGGAGGCACATATAGATGTTAAACAGCAAAGGGGAGAGTATCGCCCCCTGCGGCACACCACATACTCATGGCCGGCGGGACGATAACTTATCTCCTAGCATCACCCTCTGTCCCTGAACATGAAGAAAGGAGTATCTGTACTGTGAGAAAAATCCTATCCTGATTCTCGCCAGGAGTCATTTTTTCCAAATTTGCAAATAAATTCAATTTCAGGATTCCCATGTTGTAATTTTCCTCCAAAGCTTCTCTGTTTGAGAACTTCCAGGTGTTGCTGGTCCTAGGAAGCTGCACCGGCTAAGCAGATACCCAATACATAAGAACAGGAGGAAGAGACCTGGAGAACCTGTGCTGGAGGTTCTCAAAAGTGTGGTGGTTGCTATATGGAGCCCCGCCCCCAGCCATATGTAAGGGATTGCTGTTTTGTCTCCCCTGTGTGAAGAGACTGTTGTCCTATGGACTGCCTGATTCTCTTAAGTATACTCTTGTTCATCACAAACCCAGCAACTGAAACTTAGGGCAAGAAGGAGAAACCATTGAAGGAATGCAGAGAAAACAAAAAGGTCTTTACCCACTGGTGGAAGACAATGATAGAAGGGGACAGTCAAAAGTCCCTGCGGGAGGAAGTGCCACAATATTGGTGCTGTGGCCCAGAAGATCTTAACTTCAGAAGGCAAGTTGTCTTTGGCTCTGCAGGAAAAGGCCATTTAGGAACAGTTGTCCCCATCAATTGATTCACTTCTTTTTATTCATTTATTTTATTTTATTAAATTTGTAGCCTGCTCTCCCTGCAAGCGGGCTCAGAGTGAATAACAACATATTATATTCATTCATATAAAACAAGTATAATATAAGATAAAACTAGCAGAACTACAAATACAATAAAACAGTTCAAGATGCAGCACTCGATATCGCACAATCCGAAGCATTCAGATCCCGTGGGGTAAGGGTGGCAAGTTGTTTAAACGGTCAGTAGGCTCATCAGAGGAACTCAATGCCCCCCTCCCAGCAGAAAGCCAGTTGGATAATTCATCCTCCTCAACCACCATAAGCCTGGCAGAATATCTCCATTTTGCAGGTCTGGCAGAACAACAACAGGTCCAGCTGGGCCCTGGTTTCCACAGACAGAGACTTCCGCCAGGTGGAACTGGCCCTGGTCAAGGCTAGGCAAACATCCTTGGGACCAGGGATCACCAGCAGGTGTTTATCAGCCAAACGGTGCACCCTCCTGGGAACAAAGGAAAATGTTTGGCTTGAAACTCCCCAACAGCTGCAATAATCCCCTTCACAGCAAGCATTTTGTGGTGATTCCCGCTACCCTTTCTCAAAATTCCAAAATTGCCCAGAGGAGTGAGGAGCCTTGCATTATACCTATATTACAGTATAAACTTATGCAGAATTATTCCAGTTGACACCCATTGACATTAACGGGTTTAGACTGAAAGGAATAACTCTGCATAGGAATGTAGTGTTAGACAAATAAATTATGCATACACTATAAACAGGAATCTACAAAACCAGCAGTGAAAACCAAAGAACTGAAACCTCTGACAAAAATATAGACAAATAGAAAAAGAAATGAAATGGAGAACATTTACTCATTCCTAGCTGGGGTATGGAGAGGAAAGACTGAGAAGGTATTATGTAGATGCTTTGGTCTCCTTTCTTTCACCTTTTGGTAGGGATGCCTTTCAGGAAAAACAGCGGAAGACTTTCTGAAGGTGCCCTGGAAAGTAATTTTATTTTTAAAATGCAGCTAAGGCTTTGAGTCACTGTTCTTAGTCAAGGGATCAAAATATAAGGATACAAAAATGCATATCAAGATTGAGCAGTTCCTCCAGCTGTCACTGAAATAGTGCCATCTATACAAAATCAAAACCCACCTTTCTATATTAGAACATCCTCTGCTAAAACAATAGCACATTATCCTCTTGAAGCCTAATTCAACAGCCAGATCACTGAAGAACCATCCTATACTTTGTGCAAAAAATAAAGTAATACTCTTCAAACTATCCCCATAAGGGCATTTGTTTTATGCTTTCAAAATAGCCCTTTTTCATTTTTAAATATCCCCAAAGGCTTTTCCATAAAAGAAACTGCACACTGGTAACCAGGTGGACTCTCCCAGGCTCTACCGTAGCTTTGCCACTTAACTGCCAGATCAAATCCTGGCACTAGAAGCCAGATTTCTGCAACTCCATCACGCCAGACCTATACCAACCTCTGCCCAGACTAGGGGCCAAGCTACAAGTGATGAATGACGCTTGAACGGCAAGTGAACAGACTCACGTGCATTCCTCCTTGTTCACTTGCCATTCACTTGCGCTCCACTTGATCACACAGTGATCAAGTGGAGTGCAAGTGGAGCGCAAGTGAACAGAGAGGAATGCACGTGAGTCTGTTCACTTGCCATTCAGGTGTCATTCGTCACTCGTAGCTTGGCCCTAGGTCTGAGTGTGGGGGAAACCCAAGCTGGAAGCTCCACTGTTAGGAAACAAATATTTAGAAATATGGGAGGAGATAGTGAAGAGGGGAGAAGATTGTATGGATTACTGCCTGAGGATCTATTCTACAACATCAACTGTGATCCTGTTTAACTGTTTACCAGTTCTCTGATTCCTTTTCAAGGTAAACAACTGCCTAAGTTTTGTCCCTATTTTTACTTTTTTTTTTCTTTTTTAAAAATAATTTTATTGGATTAGATATCATTAAGTTGTACATTACAATCAGTTTCCTTTAATTTTTCCAATTCTAACCCCCTCCCTTTCCCCCTTTAAATACCTTGTTAAAACATTGTTAGTATGAACTGGTAGAATTGTCATTGGTAGTAGTGACAGGCTATTTTACACTGCCACCCTAAGCAGAATGATACCCTTCTAAGCCCATTGTCTCCAATTACACCAGCTCAGAATGGTGTAGCTTGGACTAGGATGGCACTGTTAGGCTCTGGACCTAGTGGTCTTAAGGCTCCCTCCCTTTAGATGGAACTGTATACTTCAAATGCAAAATTTCATACTGCTCCCAACCCATAAATGAGGAACCCAAACATCCGGTTCGAAATTATTTCATTTAAAAATTGTGTATTACACCTTTCTACCCAAATATGGTCCCGAAGGCAGCAAATATTAAAAATTTTAAAACATTTTAAAAGAATTTAAGATTAGACTTAAAATAAGATTCAAAATAGTATAAAAACAATTCGATAAACATACACGAAGATACAACACAAAGAACAAGTCCTGATAGCACCACTGGTTATTCTTTAGGGTGCAGTTCCCTCCATCCCCATGCACTCTGAAAATTAAATCCCTGAGTAGAGAAGGAGGGAACTGATGTATTGTCTCTCTCATACACAGGGCTTTTTTTCTGGGAAAAGAGGTGGTGGAACTCAGTGAGTTGCCCTTGGAGAAAATGGTCACATGGCTGGTGGCCCTGCCCCCTGATCTCCAGACAGAGGGGAGTTTTAGATCGCCCTCCGTGCCACTTAGCGGCGCAGAGAGCAATCTAAAGTCCCCTCTGTCTGGAGATCAGAGGGCGGGGCCACCAGCCATGTGACCATTTTCAAGAGGTTCCGGAACTCCGTTCCGCTGCGTTCCTGCTGAAAAAAAGCCCTGCTCATACATATCCATATATATGTATGTGCATGAACACAAATATATCAATCGTAGCACAACTGGTCATCTCAGGCATTATAGCTGCCAAATATTTATTAATTTAGTGCATTTCTCCTGCTTTTTGATCAAACATGGTGCCCAAAGTAGTCTACAATAACTATATATATATTTTTAAAAAACATCTTTAAATAAAAAATAGATAAAATTTGCATAATAAAATGCATAGAACACATCAAAGAGGAAAGCATATTACAGCAGAGCCATCATAATCCAACCAAAAGGAAAATGAAAGTCTTCAAACAAGTCCAGTAGGTCCTCGATGGTTGGGACCATGCTCAGCTCCTGACCTTTTGATACTACTGTTGAACAAATATTTTTCTAGTATATATTTAACTAAATGAAAACCTCTTGGTCATTCAATTGGATTAGGAGAGGCTGCTGCAGAGAAAGCAAATACAGAATACAGAAGGTGGAATCAAACAATCAGAAATGTGTAATAAAGGGACATGGCGAGCAGATTCAGGCAGTGATCTTTGTCCCTATTTTCATATCAATGTGTGTGTCCTTTTTCACGTATAAAATGCTGGAGGGTTTATCACCTCTTCCATTAAAGTGACACCATCTTTTTATATATTAACAAAATTTAGATGCCACCTTTCTGCCCTCATCAGGTCCACCGAGGTACCTAAGAGATTAGAAAAATAATAAAAACACATCTTAAAAATCATTAAACCCAAATAAAAACATGACATTAAAATAATTAAAGCTAAAATACACATACAAAAACACAAACACAATGAAAACACAAGGCAGAAAAGAGGGATCACCGAGGGGACAGCAGGCAAAACAAAACCAGAAACCAGATATTCTGGCTTTTAGTGTTCCACTCCCTTCTGCCCCCTCTTCCACCCACTGCTACCCACTGCTTTATACTTGGCCACTCTTGTCTATCTAGTCACTCCCTCTGCCTTCCTTTCCCTCCCTCCTCCCCTCTTCCCTCTCCCTCCCTTTGTTGTTGTTGTTGTTATTTTTTAAAATAGTTTTTTTTCTAAATCCAGCGTTGGATCTGTGCACTGTTGGTTTGTAAGCATATTGGAGGAGTGTGATTCCCCATTGCTTTAATTGCATTCATATTTCTGTGCTCATAGGGGCTGGAATATTACATAGGGGGGAAAGCAGAGCCTGAATCAACCAATCAGATAACTCGAGGGACAAATTCTGGGAACAGAGATCCCTCCAGCGTTCCAATGATGCATTGATTTAGCATCTGCAAACAACAACAACAAACCTCTTAAAAGCCAGCACTGTAACACCACCAATGACACTACTGGTGATGACAGCACCAGAATTTTTCAATCCTGATTTATTCAAGTATGGAGCGGAATAAATAAACCAACACCACACCACCATTTCATGGAAGAGGTGTGGAAGGAATGTGGCCAAGTCGGTTGCATTGGTTTCAGCTTGATGTCTTGCCATCTCCCGTGGCAGGCAAAAGGGGCAAACCACTAGGAGTTTGCCCACCACCAACGGGTACCTGAGAACCCTAGTGACAATCCAGCCCAAACCAGTGGTTTCATGTAGACGTTGGAAAGCATAGGAGACAAGATGGAGCCTTTCAGGACCCCACAGACCTAGGAGCTGAGCACTAGTCCCACAACACTGCCTTCTGAAACCTACCCTCCAGGTTAGATCAAAACCTCCCCAAAATAGTGCCTCCCAGTCCCAGCCCAGAAAGACTGTCCAGAAAGATACTATGATCAATGGTATCAAAAGCCACTGACAGGTCCAGGAGAATCGAGTCATACTCCCACTGTCCATCTCCTGACTCAGGTCATCCACCAGGGTGACCAAGGCTGTTCCAATCCCATAACCAGGCCTGAAACCAGATTGGAAAGGGGCCAAACAATTTGCTTCTCCCAGGTATGCTTAAAGTTTTCCAGCTACCACCTGTTCAATCACCTTGCTCAAGAATGGAACAATGTTCAATAGTTATGGAAATCTCCTGAGACCCGGGAAAGCTTCTTTAGTTGTGGGTGTGTGACAGTGTGTTTCACCACCACCCCCTCTCTCAAGGAAGCAGTAACTACCTCTTGGACCCACCTGGTAGATTTAAAGAAACAGGAAGGGCAAGCTTTTTACAAGTTGTTGATAGGCCCTAAACCTCTAAGGAACTTGTCCGCATTCTCAGACTGAATAAATCAAAAACTATCCCAGAACAAATTGGCATACTGGCACCATCAGAACAAGCTGTAAAAAACACATCCAAATTCAGAAAGCATGGTGGGAAAAAAACAGTAGTCTCAAGACTACTTGCCTTTTCTCATAATGGACAGAAGGTAGATTCCATGTTCCTGTATGTACTATAGTAAAAGTTCCTTCAGAGCTCACTAGAACTGTCTGCATTAAAAATCTCTATACACAATTTCCAAAATCTTATTAAAGTGTCTGATTTACAGCCATGCAAAATCCATTTTTTTTCTTTTTTAATACACCTTTTAGTGTGGCACTATAAAAGCTTTTAAGGGGCCCAATGAATCCATTGCACCGCTTCAATCAGCTCATATTAAAACCTGATTGTCGTAAGTAGAAAATGAATTAATACAGTAAAGTTCTACGTACTACATTAAGTTAAAGGATATTTGGCAGAGGCATATTTATGACTGAATTACGCCAAGAGATAAATTCTTGGCTGAAAAAAAAATGTCGACATTTTATTGTGCAAAACTAGGCTTCAATTGCATTTACGTAATGATTTGTGGATGCTGGAAGTTTTTAGGCGTTCTAAAAGCTAAAGTATGAATGGGATTACAATCTCCCCTAAAATTTACTGCATTCAATTGAACAGTTGAACACTCTTACTTTGAAATCATCTCTAGCCAAGCCTGTTTATTCTGCATATAAAGCCGTCACTGTATACTGTTCACAGAAAGAATATAAAAGGATGGGTTAAAGATGGCAAAACCGCCCCAATTTATTCCTTCTCTAAAAGGACTTTAGAAAGCATGCACGGTAACTCAATGGCTAAGTAAAACTTGCCCTGGTCTCTTATTTCTGCCACTTTTTCTCTTCGCAGACATTGGCAAAAACATATCTTTCTCTTTCACGTCATATCTGCAATATTCCTCACAACTGTGGCTGGGGCCATCTCCAAGTTTGGGGGGAAGTGGCATCAAGGCATCTGCACAAAAGCATCCCATGCCCATCGGGCTCCCACTGCTCCACTGAAATGCCCAGGGTGGGAAGTATAGCAGTGGACTTGGCAAGCCTGTCTGGGAGACCCAAGTCTGATTTCCTTCTCTGCCATGGAAGCATGCTGGGTGACACTGGGCTACTCACACACTCTTGGCTGAAGATACTTCACAGGGATGTACAATGTTAGGGAGAGCTTGTGTGGTTATATCCAGGGTATGGTCAAAGCATGTTATCCCGGAATATGCTCACCTGGAGCACATCCTTCCTGTCTTGGAAACGTGGCAGCCCTTCCCAGTGTGGAAAGCTGGCTACAATTCTCAGAAGCAGCAGTAGGGGAGGGGGGCTCTTAATTGGAGCTGAACCGTGATAGTGAAATACCTGGTTGCTAACTCTTCTTATTCTGGCTTTCGTTATGGCCGTGGTCAAAGTGGCTCCGAATGTGCCTTGGCTCACCTTGAGCACTGGTTTGCCCTACCTGGAAATGTGGCAGCCCCACCCTTTGAAGAAAGCTGGCTAAGGCCCTATTGGGTTACAGGTGCTGCAACACATGTCCTTATTGTAGGTGAAATGGAACCTGTGGAATGTTGGACTGCAGGGTTAGCTCAATCAAGATGTGTAGCTGTGTTATTCTGTCTGTAGCAGTAGAAAAGTGCAAGAGTCCAGTAGCACCTATAAGACTAACAAATTTTGTGGTAAGGTACGAGCTTTTGTGAGTCACAGCTCACTTCTTCAGATACCCATGGTCGCCTGGGTTGAAGTATTAAAATATACCACCAAGATCTAGCACATATATCCAATCCTGAGGCCACTACTCAAATGAAAGAGGCATTTGGTGAGCATTTGAATTCATGCAACCTCTGTCTTGTGTATAACAGGGTATGTTAGCCAGGTTTTTTAAAAATACAAGTATTTAAAGAAATCATTTTAATGGCCTCCTCCCTAAGCTCTTAAGCCTATCTTCTCCACCTGGACATGCCAAAACCCTAGTGATTCAGAGAGAGCAACTGCACATCCTTAAATATATACTGCAGTTATATTTTCTGAACTGAAGATGACACAATTTATATATTGGGAATCCAGTAAATTACTGAACCAACATACTTTGCAGAAACAGAGGTAACGGTAATAAATTAATAGCCACAATGTGCTTTAACCTTTCATGATAAAGTTAAGGCATATTTTATTTTAAAAGGCCGACCATATCTCGTACAGAATCAATACCTGTCAGGGCAAAGGACGTGGCATGCACCTGCCGTTACTCTGTATGTATCTAGAAAGCATTTGTTTCAGGGATCAGGAACACTTCTGTAATGCGTTCAGTCGAGGTTACTGAGCGGACGGACTGGGGTACAAGATTCCTTGGGACTATTTACTTATTTATTTATTAAATTTATAGTCTGCTTCCCCACAAGCAGGCTCAGAGCAGATAGCATAAAATAAAACCACAATAAAATCACATTAAAAGACATAAAATTCAGTAGACATAAAACCCAGCAGACTATGTTCCAGGGGTGGCGGGAAGAAGTCCACTTATTTCATTTTACTCTCATGTTTTCATCAGCATGTTGCCTACAATTTTACTGTGATTGTACTATTTCAAACTCCCTCTATGAATCTGTAATCACTCCTTTTAACCCTTTGCTTGAATTGAAATCCTTACTAGCAAACAGGGCAATTACAGGTTAACAGCAGGCAACAAAGATCTTAATCCCTGTAATTAACACAATACACATTAACTTTCTCTTAACAAATGTTAATGATTCCACTAAAATGCAAGTGCAAACAAGTATGTGCAAGTACAGAAATATATTTCACCACTTCAGCTTTACAGGAAATAAGCAGATAAGTACAAATTCATAAATATTTTTCACATCTCATCGTAACCAGAGCTGCCGGTATCCAAACCTCTTGTACTATCTATCCATAACATACTATGTATGATTATACATAATTTTTATTACCGTTTTTGAGCCTCCCTCTCCACGAGCTCAGGGCTGCATATGTGGTTATCCTCCTCAATTTTATCCTTACAACAACCCTGGAAGGTAGGTTGAGATAGAATGGCTGGCCCAAAGTCCCCTTGTGAGCTTCATGGATGGGAGTTTCCACCTGGGTCTCCCTGGACTTATTCCAACCCTCTAAAAATGATACTGCAATGAGTCTCCATTCATGTGTAAGTTCACTCATGACTTTTCCAGCCTGAGCAACAGGCAGTCACTATGAGCAGTGGTGGACCTACATTTTTGGGACTCTGAAGCTTGAACTCTTACGAGGGCCCCTTCTTGACCAGCAACAATAGGGCAACATCCAACAAGGTCCAAAGGGCCTTGTTACCCTTGCAAGGACCTCGAGGCCCAAATGGCACAGAATGGGGTGATCACACCACCCAACATCAAAGCGCAGAAAAAGTATTGGTTCATTCTCTACAAGAGAGGCAGAAGGTCATCAGAAAGGGTGGGGCTTATTAGAATAAAAAGGTGAAAATCTAATTTTTGGTGTTAAAATGCACAAGCAAGACTAGTACAGCCTGAATTAAGAATTCAGATGTCTTGTTATGGTTCTGATTGGCTAAGGGCTGAGCTTCAGAACTATTAAGTAGTGCTCCAACAAAGGATTCGAGGATCCAGCTGCCAAAATGTAGGCTATGAATAGATTCTGACGAGCTCAGCGAGCCCATACAGCTGAGGGTTCAGGCGATGCAAGCCCCTGAGAAAATTTTGAAATTTGACCAATTACAGAGACATTTTGAGACCATATGAAATGGGTATTAGAGCATATTCTAAGGTCAATCTTAAGTACTTCAACCCATTGGTTTATAATTCTGTCACTAAAATAGTCTTATTTTAATAACAAACACTTAAAAAAAACTCCATCAATTTTGTTGAAAAATTCACTCATTAAAAAAAAAGATGCTTTAGGGCCCCTCCAGGATTAGGGGCCCTGAAGCTTAAACTTTGTTAGTTTCATAGTAGATCTGCCCCTGACTATGAGTCAAACTAAACATGCAGGTTTTTAACGAGCTAGGTCTGGATTCCAACAGCCATAGAGCAACAGAGGGGAATGGCTGTTAAAAGATAAACCACAAACAGCCTCAGAACATCTCCACAGGGGGAGGAAGGGCTCTTGCTTCCTCTAGGGCTGCCAACCCCCTGCCTGGGGTGGGGGATCCCCTGTTCCCACCTCCTCCTCCGACCCCACTTACCTGGCCAGCAGGGGGTCCACCCCCTCAGGGCACCCCCCTAACAGCGCAGCACGTTCTCATGCCCCGCAACAGGCCCGTTTCAGGCCAAATCAGGCCCGTGGGGGCGATTCAGCCCTTTGGCAAGCGCGGGAGCACACACTGGGCAGCCCTTTGACCTGCATGATGATGTCACTTCCTGGAAGTGACATCATCACATACTCTGGGAGCGCATGCACGCTACACGCGCGTATGAGAAGGAACACCAAAGGGCACGGAGGGTGAGTGCTGGGTTCCTAGTCCCCTGCCAGGGGACTCAAGGGACTTGGCAACTCTAGTTTCCTCCCTCCAGCTGTGTTCCAAAACTGTGAATTTGGGGGAAGGAGGGTTGTCTCTGTTTGTTCTGCTCCACATGTGGAGTAGTAGAAAGAGGGAAATACCCTCCCCCTGTCCTATTTTGAAAAGGGGGACTTACTTGGGGGGGAGGGCAAGAGCCCTTCCTCCCCCCACGGTGAAGTACGAAGGCCATGTAGGCTCTCTCTTATTTTTAAACAGTCATCCCCCATCACCATAGCTACTTTGTGGCTGTGAGCAACCTGCACTCAAACACAACTCTTTGAAAACCTGCATGTCTCTATTGATCCCCGCCCCCCGCCCCGAGTGTTCTGCAAAGTTCCAGGGTTAACTGACCATATATATATATATTTTCTCCTTTCAAGAAGGAATTGGGCCAGGCAACAGTGTCGGGAAACAGATTGTTCAGCTGCAGTGTTACACGATGAGGCGAAACATCAGAGGTGCCAACACCGCAAAGCTTTTTGTTGCTGCTGAGAAGTCACCATCTCCAGATGCGACAGAATATCAATCCCAATGGCTAGATGAAATTTGACTTCCAGAAGGAAGCTGTTAAGATGCAGCCACTGAAAGCTTGCTCAGACAGGAAGGGTCTACTGTCACTGTGATAGGTTTCTCTCCTACTGCAAATCTTTTCTCAGTTCAGCTTGTAATAGAAATAGAAGCTGGAGTACATGATGGCCTTCAGAAAGCATTTCAAGGTTAAAATGTCCAACTCCCTGTCCCAAGGTAGGGTCTATTACATATAATCTCACCAATTAACCCGCCTAATACAGACCACAGGAAACCACAAAATAAAGAACCAAGCAAGCTGTCTACCCAAACAGCTCATTACTTGGCAAAATTAGTCCTGTAACATTTTACACTAGAGGTGAGGATTGCATTACTTCAGGCCGGAATAGCAGGATTAACATCCTCTGTGTAACTGCATGTACAGATGCTTTGCTAGGGAAAAACACCTCAGAGGGTGAGATTTGGAGCAGAATGTCTGCAGCTCTTTCACAGACCACTGCCTCTCTATTCCAGGCTGAACCCAAGGCAATTTCTCTCCACACAATCCCAAAGTTGGTCTACCTATACACATTTGGAATCTTGTGGGAGGTAGACCTCCCAATTAACAAATCAGGGAGAGGAATTGCCAAATCAGGGAGGTGTCTGGTGTCTGGTTATTATTATTATTTCACCTGGACAGTCCGGTATTTTGTTGGACTGTTCAAGGGAAATGCACTCGATACCAGACACCTAGGGTAGGGAGGAGAAGAGGAAGAAGGGAAGGGAAAGGCAAGGAAGATAAGGGAGCAGCGTGGTGCAGAAGGAGCCAGCCCACTTACCACCTCGGAACAGGTGGAAGTGGATTTGGCCAGGGGGCCAGCGCCTCTCGAAGGCCAGGTGCACAGTGCCCCTGCCTCCGAGCTCCCCATCAAGTGTCACACACACCCCGCCTCTGAGCTCCCCATCAAGCGGCTCCCCTCTGGCCCCCAGCTGCATGGCTCTGCCTCTGAGAGACTCCAGGGCTGGGGCTTGCGCAGCCTGGAAGTGACGTCATCATGTTGGGGACCAGATTGTGCATGCATGAGGGTCGGACTCGTGGCTAAGGATGGGGATAAGGGCCCCATCTCCACAGGGTCTGATGGGGGAGGGAAGGCCACCTGGCAACGATAGGAGAGGGCTGGGGATAGTCCCTCAACGCATCTTACATTATAGCATTAAAAACAAAATTCAGCAGAACAAAATGGAATATAAAAGCAAGAACAGCAAAAAAAGCCCCTCACTGAGTAGAATAGTTTACAAAGTTAGAAATGAAATGTGAGTTTTAATGAGTCTCTGGTAAGCCTGGAGTGACATGTTAGAGAATAGATAGTTCTGTTGACCAGCAGAAGGAGCAGCAACAAAGTACGTCTCTAGCTAGTAAAAGGAACTGGAAAGGCAGCTTCAAGGCAGAGGTCAAAGAACTAAAGGGAGGAGTTAGAATTGTTGTTGGTTATTTACACCGTTGCTTGCAACAAAGCCAAAGTCAGAGAAGCTAGTCCTCTGTTATCTCTGAATAATCCATAAAAACACAAGGATGCAGGCAGACCTCTGGGGACCTGGGGACCTCATTGGACTGAGCACAGTTTTACATAACTGTCAACTGGCCTCTGTTGATTGGAGCACACAGAAGCCCTGATCGCAAGTTATGGTGAATGCACATACAGTGTACACTTGATTTTGCTTTTCTTTAAATGTACTTCGAGTAATTCTTATGTTGCATTCAATGTATTTACAGCTCAATATGTGAATTAAACCCTGCATTTTATCCAGGTGGCTTCAGTTTCATATGTAAAATGAACACGTTAGTTCTTTCTTGCAAACATATATATATATACACACACATGTGCACAATTATGCATGTTCACTGTAACATCTTAAACGAGATATTTATTATTTTGTTTGGATGAAGATTGTTGATGCCAGGTTATGACAGTTGGGGCTCACGACCCAAGACATTGTGTTGAATAAGGCACAGACCCTATCTACTGTTAGGGTTGCCAGGCCTCCTCAGCTTCCTGGCAGGGGATTGGGGCCTGGCACTTACCTGCGGGGGTGAGGGAGTGTGCACGTGCAAAGTGCATGCACACTCCTACAAGTGTGATGATGTCACTTCCGGGAAGTGACATCATCACACGGCCCCTGGGAGTGCACCCACGCTCCGCAGGGGCCCAGATTGGGGATGCTTTGGAGCGTGGAAGTGCTCCTGCCCTCCACAGCGGCCCAAAACGTGCCCATTTTGGCCCAGATCAGGCTCATTTCAGGACTGTTTTGGCGCTCCGCAGCGGCCGAAAATGGGCCCAATCCAGGCAAAAACAGGCCTGTTTCAGGCCACTGCAGAGTGCAGAAGCGCTCCTGCACTTCGCAGTGGCTCAAAACGGGCCCAATCCATGCCAAAATGGGCCTGAAATGAGCCCAATCTGGACTGAAACGGGCACTTTTGGGGCCACTGTGGAGGGCAGGAGCACTCCTGCGCTCCACAGCATTCCCAATCCGTGCCTGATCTGGGCCAAAACGGGCCCAATCCAAGCAGCTGCAGTGCATATGAGTGCGCAGTGCCGCAGGGGAGTGCACACGGAAGGTGCACTCCCCCCACTGGCCAGGTAAGCAGGGGCGGGGTGTGGGGGGCAGGGGCGGGGATCTGGCATTCCTATCTACCATTAAGCATTGTCTTATCCAGAGGAGAGCTGTGTTAGTCTGTAGTAGTGAAATGGCAAAGAGTTCAGTAGCACCTTTAAGACTAACCAACTTTACTGTAGCATAAGCTTTCAAGAACCACAGTTCTCTTTGTCAAATGATGAAGAGAACTGTGGCTCTCGAAAGCTTATGCTACAGTAAAGTTGGTTAGACTTAAAAGTGCTACTGGACTCTTTGCCATTGTCTTATCAACCGATTATAATAGTAGTTTGCTTGACTCAATTTGTTGGTATCTTACCTCCATGGTCCCTACCATCCTAGATGAGAAATTTAACTGCTTTTCATTATGTTCAGGCATTTGCTCTAGCACGATTGAATGCTAGCCCCTCTAAAACTGAATGGCAGATTTTATCATAATCCATACTCAAATCACCTTTGTTCTTGTTGTCAGGGTAAAATTGACACTTTGTCTCATAAAATATTGTAATGTCGTCTTTTTACTTTTTTTAGGAACAGTTGAATTTTACCTCTTTTAACTTATGCTCTGGTTAATAATTCTCTGGGGGAGATGCTACCCTATCTGATGTTAGTGATCCAAATTTAACCTTGTTGGTTGCACAATTTCTATCCAGCATATTTTACTTTAGAAATTGATTATTCTATTAGTCATTGTTCAAGATAATTTGATCATAGGAGTTCTGAAAAGGAAAGGAAGGAATCGAACATGAAAATAGGGCTAGAGCAGGGCACCAAAAGACATTGTTAGTTCACAGGTTAACTCATCAAAGGTGGAGAAGGGAACTTGAACTTTGGGAAGTTGGAAACTAAACTTTGTGACATCTTTTTGTAGGCTATATACAGCTAAACTGTTGGGAATGTAATGCTTTTAAAATATATACAATACAGTACAATTTACCACCTACGCACCTTTTTCCAAAGCTGTTCTTGTGAAAGCCACATTTATTTCAGTTTCTGCTATGCTCTGACCATAGTCGATTACTGAATAATTGCAGTTCTAAGAGTCGCAAGCTTGACAGAGGAAAGAAGCAAGTTTCTTGACCTGTATGCAAAATTTGTAAAGAAAGCACTGGTCATTCTCAATGCTAACCCTAAAGTTATGAGGGGAAAGGGATTGTTGATGAAATTGTAACTAGAAGTGACACCTACCAAGAGAAATCAGTGAACAAGGACACTAACTCACCAAGACTGAGAACAGCTTGGAGAATCAGCTTTCCGCCTTGGAAGCTCTTTATTTCAATATCACACAAGAAGACAATTCACCTGTTCCACTCTCCAGATTAGCTCCACAGAAATCAAATCAATTTTATCATTGGTGAGGAGACAGGGGGAAGCTAGCTTTTCTCAGCTTCATAATTCTGCCAGGTGCCGATATCAACTCACAACACTGCTGACTTCTATCAAAAATTCAGGTTGAGCTTCGAAAATTTACTCAGACAAATAGCTTTTCGGGTAGGAGGCTTAAAGACATGCAAGAGGCAGGAAAATAGAAACTGAACAACAGTCCAAACGCCCCCCCCCCCCCGCAATTGGATCAGCTGCACAAACTTGGGGAGAGGGGTTGTGCCTCAGTGACAAAGCACACACATTGCATGGGAGTTCCAAGTTCAATACCCAGCATGGACAATTAAAGGATCTTTGGAAGCCAATGTTGGGAAAGACTCTGAAGAGCTGCTGCCAATTAGAGTGTGTTCAGTTCTGAGCTAAACGGACCAGTGTGTATAAGGCATCCACATGTGTGTATATGTATGCAGCATGTAGTTTGAGGAACATGTACTTGACATGCTGATAATTTACTTATTTACTTCACTTATACATCACCTTTTTCCCTAATGGGGACTCAAAACAGCATACATTGTTCTCCTGTCCTCCATTTTATCTTCACCACAACCCTGTGAGGTAGGTTAGGTTGAGAGTGTGACTGGCCCAAGATTACCTAGTAAGCCTCCATGGCAGAGTTGAGATTCAGACCTGAGTCTCCCAGATCCTAGTCCAACACTCTAACCATTACACCACAAGTTTGAGAATCTGTGCCTTTTATGCAACAGAAATTAATTACTGCATGGAACATTTCTCCCAAATTTCTGGAATTCCAAGACACGTGGTCTTGTTTTCAAAGTGGAAGCAACACAATAGAAAGGGTCCCTTGTTCTGGTTTCTTTGCAGATTTTGAGTAGAACTTTGGACATGTGGAGTTTATTACAAATCCTTTTGGTTTATACATCATCTCCTAACGTACATTTCCCCTTTGATAAAACACTGCATCAAAACACATCTTGATGGGATCGTATGCCCCCTTGCATCAAGATTCCTTGGTGTAGCATCTGACCAAAGAAGATGCACATTTGTGAGCTCTGCTCGCACATTAAAAAAAAAAAAAAAGAGCTTGGTGTGATTATATGTCTTAATAAAAACGTGTAACGCAGAGGGGAAAATATTCAAATGAAGTGAGGGAAATGAAAGCCATACATATTCCAATATGGAGATTAATTTTAGACATTCTTATAATTAAACTGGAGTTTGTGGAAGAGTGGAATTCAGAGCAGAGCAAACACAGTTCAAAAACAGAATGGGGGTGGGTGGGTAGAATCGATTAATTCCTAACTGCGTCTATGGAACTCAGTGCTAAGCAATAGAATGCTGTTCTATTTCTCTGGCATTAGATGAGAAAATTTTTTTGATTACAGAACACTCAACAGAAAGCTTATTTTAAGTACATTCACTTAACCAAGTTATTCTCATCCTGGACCTCCACAGCCTTAATTTTCTGGCCCCTTGGAGGTGCAGGTTTGCCTTCCATTTAAGTTAATCTTTCTGCTGCTGTCAGTGTCAAGCCATTTGTCAGAAAGTCCATTCGGTATCAGTTGGCAATCTCGCGGATGGGCTTCCTATCGACTTTAGAAGCAGGAGGGCTTTCAGCTGCCCTTGCGTTGCTGTGCCCCATGTTGTGCTGTCAATTTACAAATTTCAGACGTGGATTCCACCCTCCATCTCTCCCAAACAAGTATTTTCTGAAAAAAAAAAAGAAATCAAGACTCAGTAACTGCAAGGAAAACGAGTGTGGAGCAAAGATGATCAGAGGGAGAGGAGTCATTGAAATGAATAATTGGATTTCATGTATCAAAAGGGTGATTTGTTTTGCCTTTATCTGTATTGTGAAAACATACTGTGCCAGATTTTCTCAGCTGTATTGTGGAGATTTTAACATTCTGGGTTACATGTAATATAAAGAAAAAGATAAATGGAGCCACTGTGTCCAGAAGTAACAGGCTATCCAATGCCTCTTGCTGGGGGATGCTAGCAGGAGATGGCTATTTAACTGCATGCTCTGCTTATGGGCTTTACAGCAGCACCTGTCTAATCTATGTGGAAAACAGAATGCTGGATTAGATGGACTCTTGAAGTCTGTTCTGCAAGGATGTGCTTACGGTGTTGAGAGTGTACAGGCAGATCTCTCTTGATTTTTTAAACCATCTTTTTAACCCATTCTTTGTCCAGAGAGCTCAAGACAGTCTTCATGGTTCACCCCTTCTCTATTTTATTGTCACAACAACCCTAAAAGGTTGGTTAGTCTGAGAAAGAAAGAGAGAGAGAGAGAGAGAGAGACTAGCTCAACAAACTCAACTAACTTCATAGCTGCACAGTGATTTGAAACTGGCATCCCCAGAATTAGACAGATATACCACATCACCATTAGAGATGGGCACGATCCCAAAAAAATTAACGATCAAGCTGATCGTGGATCAGCGCCGGCGATGATCCCGATTTAACGACCCCCACTGAGCATCTCCCGTTCCCAATCCGTGGATCATGGATTGTGGATTGTGGAATGTGGAGGCAAAAGCGGAGGGGCGCCCTGCTGTTCCCAGCGATACAGGAATGGCGGGTGATGCCTGCGGCATCTGTGTTTGTGTTTGGCCATCTGTGTTTGGCCATCAGAGCTGCCTATCAGGGTTTGCATGGATGAGATTGGAGTGCCCATGGCTACAGAACACCCCCTTCCCCCTCCCTCTCCTGGGTGTCTTTTCCCAACTGGTGACTGCTTTGCTGCTCCGTGGTTGGAAGGAAGCCCTGCTAATCAAGGGAAGCTGGGCTTCCATTGGGGTTTCCAGGGCGACAGAAGGAGGGCAAACAGAGCTCAGGCATTCCCCTGGCTCTGTTGCCAGGGAAATAGATTGCTGGCGCCTGAGTGTCTGGATCCCCGATCCGAGCCCGATCGCCCCGATCCAGGCCCCTCCCAATTGCTGGATCATTGGCCGTGGACAATAACGATCCGCCAGGTCATGATCACACGATCGCCATTATCATGGGGTTTTTTTTCGATCGTAATGCGGATCGTGCCCATCTCTAATCACCATGCTGGCTGCCTGAAATTGTTAAGTAGCCCCTGCTTCTCCAAACAGTGAGAAGTAAGTTTTTATATCTTTTATTTATAGCATTTATATCCCATCTTTCTGCTTGATCAGGACCATCAAGGCAGCTAACAATTAATAATACACCATAAGAGCCATTTTGGTGTAGTGGTTAAGAGCGCGGGACTCTAATCTGGAGAACTGGGTTTGATTCTCCACTCCTCCGCTAGAAGCCAGCTGGATGACCTTGGGTCAGTCGCAGCTCTCTCAGAGCTCTCTCAGCCCCACCCACGTCACAGGGTGATTGTCATGAGAATAATAATAACACACGTTGTAGAGCACTCTGAGTAGGCATTAAGTTGTCCTGGTGGTATATAAATTGAATGTTGTTGTTGTTACAAAAACAGTTAAAGTTATAGATAAAATAAACACATCAAACCCAAAACATCAAGCATCAAGGCATATTGGAGAGATCATTGAGGAAATGCCAGGAAGGATCACTAAAAGAATGCCAGATGGAACAGAAGATAGCGATAGAAGTAGACAGACCACCACCTTTCAGGTTGCCACCCATCTAACCTCAGAAAGGAGGGGCACCCAAAGCATCCTCTTTCAAAGTTGACACTACTAAATTTGTAGCAGTAGAAAAGAGCAAAAGTCTAGTGGTAGGGTATGAGCTTTCATGAGTCACAGCTCACTTCTTCAGATAAAGTTAGAATGTGAGTCCATACCTGAAGAAGTGAGCTGTGACTCACAAAAGCTCATACCCTACCTCAAATTGTGTTAGTCTTACAGGTGCTACTGTACTTTTGTGTTTTTTTCTACTGCTACAGACAGACAGACTAATTCGGCTACCCATCTTGATCTTACTTCTAAACTTGGTTCCCTTTGGAGGACAGAGTGCTGAAGCCTTGTGCGGCATATTTGATTTATTGACAAATATACAACTAAAGCCCACAGGGAGGCAAAGAGGCCCCACCATGGAATGGTAGATCCGCTAGCCAAGATCAGATTCTGAAAGAGAGGGAACATAACAAGGGTTTCACATTTTAGCTAACTCATAGCTCTGCATCTCTGCCTTGCTCTCTGCTTTTTCCAAACTTAAACAGGCCAGTTTACAAACCTGCCCTCAGCTGGGATGAGGGGAATCATTCTCTCCAGTCTTCCAATTTGTCCCTGAGCTACCTGGAGTCCATTTCTTGACTATCATCTCCTACAAAGGAAACAGTGAAAATCAGCGACACGTACACTAAAATTGGAATGATACAAGAAATATTAGCATGACCCCCGATGATGTGCAAACTTGTGAAGCATTCTGTTCAAAACCATTAAGGAAATATTTAAGGTCTAGATTTAGCATCACATTAGGGCAAAATCCTAACGACAAAGTATTTTCTGATATCTGGACAGCAATATCACAAATATACCCACTGAATTGGGAGCCGACACCGTCATTTTCCCACTCCACCTATTTGCTTGTTGGCAGTTTCTAAGGCTGCCACCACCTCTACTTCCAGATAGGAAAGTAAAGCAAGAAGGATTTTGAATTTCTCATCCAGGCTGGTTTGATTCCCCCCCCCCCAGTTTCCATTTCAATTTTACTTCTCCTTTCTACAAATCAAAGCCTTGATTTTTTATTTTGGCACTATCCTCCAACTGATTTCCCCGCCCTCCATAAAGTAGCAATTTTCAAATGGTTTTGAAGGATTTGGGAGATTGCTCTCAGGTCAAAACCAACATATTATAGAAAAAGAAATAAACTCCTAAATGAATAAATTTATTTAAAACGTGTCACTTTTTGTTACAGATTGGAATGGTCAAAGTCAAGATCATGTGCAAATGTATGTAATTTTTTCAGTGTTGTAAATGATGGAATAGATAAATGCGATATAGAAATAAGGATGGGAAAATATGCATGTTTTAACATTATCTGGGTACCAGTTCTATATGCAGGGGTCATTTCGTAGAAAAAGAACTGAAGGAACTCATTAGCATACCTCATTAGCATATGCCACACCCCCTGACATCACCTATTCTGGCTGTTTTGGACCCAATCCTGGCCATTCAGGGCCAAAATTGGGCCCAAAATGGCAAAAAGGGGCTGAAAATGGCTGAAAAGGGGCCCAAAAGGATCAGGTCACTGCTGAGTGGGAGAGTGATCCACTACCCGTCAGAGGCCTGATCCAGGCCATTTTGGCCTCAATCCAGGCCGAAACAGGCCCAAAATGGCTGCGTCAGGTGGGCGGGGCCACCTGACATGTGACCTCTTTGGGGAACTGCTGGAACTGCATTCCTGTGCATTCCCCCTCGAAATGAGCCCTGTTTATATGGCATCACATTCTTCCTCCCTCCTCTGGCACCACCTCCAAATGTCCAGGAACTTCCCAACTTGACAACCATATAGTAGGTAGGTAGGCAGGTAAGTAGAGGGGAGAGAGAGGGAGATCCTGAAAAACCAACAGCAAACAGTAGAGAATAAAAATCAACCACAAAGCATGTATAAACGTAAGAGGAAATGAAATCAGGGAATTTGCTCAGGTATACGACAAAGCATCCCACAATTAGAGAACTGAGATGGCAGGAGGTTGTGTCACTTCCATGAAAACACCTTACACTGAATCAGGCCCTTCGTCTATCAAGGTCAGAATTGTCTACTCTGACAAGCAATGGCTCTCCAGAGTTTCAGGTAAAAGGGTTTTGCATCACCTGGTGCTAGCTGATCCTTTTTAATTGAAGATGCCTGGCGTTGAACCTGGGGCCTACATGCAAAACCGAAAGCTGAATCCCTGAGCTACAGCCATACTTCTCAGGCCCCCAACCCCCAGGGACCTTGCTTTATAGTGTGGAAAGGAAATGGGGAGAAGGAGGATACTGTAGCACCCAGCAAGCCAGGAAGGATGCAACTGACATATCAATATTTGATTCTCTGTAACACACATTCTCAGCGCAAAGAGCTCTGTCAGTTGCGCTTCCAGTCAAAATGTTACTTCTTATTCTTTCATTTTAACAGAAGAAGCTGGTTTCCCTCCATTAAAGTTGGTTTCTAAAATTTCTGAAGCCTGCTTTTCATTAGAGGAAACTTTTAGTGCCCTTGCAGTACATCCTCACAGTTGGCAAAAGAGATTGGACAAAGTTGTGATCTTTCTCCTTAACCACCCTTTGACTCTTTGCCAATAGAATAATGTGAAGTTTTTTTTGTTTTCCCTTCTGCCAAGGACCTATTTTTAATGTCATTATGAAAGTTGCAGAACAATGTGCTGGTTTTATGCCATGCTAGATGGGCAAAATTGTCTACCCGCAATAACTTGGGGGAGATATGGACTACCAGTAATGGGCTTAAGTGTGCTGGCTCCATCCACCCCTATGACAGAGCATGCTAGTCCCACCTCTGATTGCAGCTGAGTGCATTGGTCCCGTCTCAGGGCCAAGCTACACATGACGAATGACACTTGAACGGCAAGTGGATTGAGTGGAGGGCAAGTGAACAGGGAGAAATACACTTGCCATTCAAGTGTCATTCGTCATGTGTAGCTTGGCCCTAGGTTCATTCACACCAATGTGGGCACCTCACCTGTGCATACAAACTTAGGAGCATTTGGTTGTTGTGGATTTTCCGGGCTGTATCGCCGTGGTCTTGGCATTGTAGTTCCTGACGTTTCGCCAGCAGCTGTGATTGGCATCTTCAGAGGTGTAGCACCAAAAGACAGAGGTCTCTCAGTGTCATAGTGGAGCATTTGTTCCAGCCTCCAAATCAGGTACATTTATAAAGCCACAATACTGATCATGGGAACAAAGCCTAGACATTGAGAGTTTGCATGAAGAAATGTGCTGGGCCCATATTGAACTGGGTTCCATTCTCTCCCTATGTTTATTGACCCTACTCACAGTATGGCATATACAAAAAGCTTTAGTCACATGTAGATCTGCAGGGTTTACCCAGTCCTAAACTTTAAGTGACTTGTCCCTGGGAAAAGGCAAAAGAACCAATTTGGTCTTGCTAGATTCTTTTCTCTTCCCCAAATGAGTTGTTCCTCCATTGTTTGTCCTTTCTTCCCAGAATGGAAGTGCTGTAATCTAACACCTACAGCAATCAAACTAGCGCCTGTGAGTCTGTCATCACTGATAACCCTAAATGTGGAGGCTGCAGTTCTCCTGAATTTACAAATGATCTCTGTACAGAGACTGGTTTCCACAGAGGAAATGGCAGCTTTGGAAGATGGACTCTATAGTGCCACATCCCAGCTGAGCTCTCTCTCCTCTTCAAATCTCACTATCCCCAGGATTCAACCCCAAATCTCCAGGAATTTTCCAATCCGGGGTGGCAACCCTAAAAATGCTCATCTCCTTTGGGGGTGACTAGTTTGCATAGCTCCAGTAATAGGCATATTTGCTTCACCACAAATCCCATAGAAATTAAGAGGTGTTACTTCCAGGTAATCTTGGATGGGGCTGCAAATTTTAAGTTGCACTGCTAAAGAACACTTTCCTAGAAGTAAATCCCATTGAATAAAATGGGCATTACTTGTATACACACCACCAGGATTGGTCCCATAGGATTGTTTAACAGAGTTTCACCCAGAACATGTTGATAATCAACTGATGGAGGAGAGTGCAATAATGTTATATTACATTATACCCATCATTTCTTTAGATTTTATGCCTTTCTCTCCACATAGTCTGTTACCTTCACAGTGTTGACATTTCACAAGTTCAACGAGTAGGGTTGCCAGGGCTCCTTACCCTCCCGATGGGAGGGAGGGGATCTGGCTCTTACCTTCTTTTTGCTCCTGGCATCGTGCGTGCATGGTCCTGTGCTAGTGCGATGACATCATTTCCAGGAAGTGACATCAATGTGCAAGGTGGCGGAGCATGCACATGCTTTGCAGTGGGCTGATTTGGGCCCAAATGGGCCTGATTTGGCCCATTTGGACCCAAATTGGCCCACTGCAAAACATGCACTGCAAGTCCACCATCTTACCAACAGTCAGGTGATTCCAGAAACCAGTCATCTTCCATTAATTGCTGTATAGCTTTCTGTTGCTGTATTTGATTGGACTGAAGCTTGTAAGTGGAAGGTTTTTAAAATGAGTAGGGTAAGAGAAAGAGGGAGTTAAAAAGAGGGAACAGAAAGTAGTGAATAGCCTTGTTTGTACCCCCTGTGCTGGAACAGTTGAATTTCCTGTTCTGCATAGATATACCCATCCCCCCAAAAAGGAAAAAAAAAAAGATCTAAAGGAAGGTTATTCTAGTCACAGCGCAGTGTTAACCTTTCCTACTCATGGATGTTTGCAGGGGTCATTTAGGAGAAAAAGAGCTGGAGGAACTCATTAGCATAACTCATCAGCATAACTCATTAGCTTATGCCACACACCCAGACATCACCTATCCTGGCTGTTTTGGACCCAATCCTGGCCACTCAGGACTGAAATTGGGCCCAAAGTGGCAAAAAGGGTCTGAAAATGGCTGAAAAGGGGCCCAAAATGGTCAGGATTGGGCCGCTGCTGAACAGGAGAGTGATCCACCACCTGTCAGAGGCCTGATCTGGGCCGTTTCGGCCCCAATCCAGGCTGAAATGGGCCCAAAATGGCAGAGAGTCAGGTTGGCGGGGCCACCTGACATGTGACTTTTTAGGGGAACTGCCGGAACTGCGTTCCTGCGCGTTCCCCCTCGAAATGAGCCCTGGATGTTTGTCATGGATGGTGATCAGATGAAGAATGCTGTTTGCTTCATTTGATAACTTCAAATATGCAGTGAAATGTGGTTCCCAAAAGAGAAATGCTTATGCCAGACCTAGAGTTGCACGACTTGGTGTGGAGAAGCCATACCAAACTACTTCCAAGCTATACTTCTATCTGCTCTCTAGCCAGATGCTTATTTCTGCCCAAGAGCAGAAGGCAGCCAGGCACCCCCTTTTGCACCAGGATCCAACCAAAAAATGGTGTGGAACTGGAGAGTCACAGGTTTGATTTGCCCAAGGAACGAGTAAAATCAAAACAAGATTTTCCCCACTAATCCTATTAGAAATTCAACAGGATTCCTGGTCTTTTCAAGGAGAAGGGGGACTTCTCCTGAATGCCCTTCTTAGTCTATGATCAAGCTATCATTTCCTGTCTTGTTGTGGTAGCACATTTAATAATCACTCCTCCAGGGACACATGTCCAATATTTTCTGTCTGGATCCAAAACCATCATGTAATGTAGCAAATCATATTCTGTCCCAAAGAGCCGACTGCATAGTTTTCCCATCCAAATTATGTTTCACTACAAATAAAACCCCTTTGTCTCTTTTTTGCTACCACCTCTAATTGGATGGTTTCCCTGGACTTCATCCAATTCTACTGATTTGTATGCTGTCCTGTCCATCCGACTGTTTCATCGGTGATCTCTGGGTTGAGCAATTCTACCTGACAGTTTCCTTTGCCGATGCCAGCTCAGTGAATAATTTAGAAACAAAACTCAAGTCCAACTTCTGATTTGAGATTCTTCCTCCTGCATATAGAACATCGAATGTCATGCAGTTCCAGTAAGAAAGAATCCGAGAAAAAAATCAAAGATTTAAAATTGGAATTTGAAATGCTGGAGCCAAGATTCATTGGGAAAAAAAACAGTAGCCTTGGATTCAGATCTGCAATACAGCAGATTTGAGCACAGCACTGCACTCACCTTTCTATCCTTACATTGGAATTGTTATTTTTTTTCATTTCACTGCCTGCTGTTCACAAGCCGCCTCCCCTCCCCATTAAATTCTGCTTCTCCATTGTGCAAATTGAACTTGTGGTTCTTTACTTTTATGTCATTTTCTGTTTCCTTGGCCATTTTTTCCTCTAAAAGGATGCCTTTTCTAACACTCATTGTGCATCACTAAATCAATATTAAAAAGACGCCAAATAAGAGAACCTTTGTTCATTCTCCATCTCTAAGGCCTGACTGACATCTCCCAGCCAACTTGTCCCTTCATCTCCCTCACAAAATTGTTTATCAATATTCTATTACTGACTGATTCCTGACTTAAGGTTACAATATTTGCAAACATCCCATGATATTACAGTAGCTCAGGCAGTGATTGGGTGGGGAGCTTGTAGGTGACAAAACCCAGCCAGTTTTATTATTACTCTGCTTTGCTTGTTGTTTTCTTTGGATATTTCTTGCACATAACCTCGGCTCACTTCTGAGTCTATAATTGCAGGCAGACTTGCAATTTTCTATTCAGAGATTTATACCAAGGAAAGTCACTTGATCTTCTACCTGTAGCAGAAGAGCTTGCATAACTGACTTTTTGCATAGGTTCACTCTTGCCTGCTGCTTGAAGATAACAAACAGTGAATACTTTTCATTGCTTCTTTGCTTGCCTTAACCCTCTAAATGTAACTTGGGGAAGGGGGTGAGGAGGAGGAACTGTTTTTATAAACAGCAAAGCGCACTGTGTTCAGAGTCTTGGCAGAGAGGACCCAAAGGGTCTGCAATTACTCTTCTTGCAAACACTTTTCATAAAGTTATTGGATATTCTTTTTGGAGAGGAATGTCTAACAAGGGACACAGCTTGATGCTCGGTTCCTGCCATGAATCTGATATGAGGTTTGCTGGAAACCACAGAGGAGGCTATAGGAGACCACTTATCAGCTGTGTGGAGCTCTTATTTCATGTCTCGGCAGTTCAGTGATGCATTACTCATGAGACGATGGATTCCATCCCCAGTAATGGCCCTCTCTTGCAGAAGTTCCCCTGAAACAGATGAGATGGTGACCTAGTGTAAGTGCCTTAGCAGTTGATCTGATGCCGTGTTTGCTTTATGCCACATGCCCTAAAATGAGTTCTTAAATCCCTTTTTTCACATACATAGGGAATGCACAGATGAACCACAGGATTATATTCATTTGCTCTTGAATCTGGTTTATTTCATGGGCATAATTTATTTTTCACACTAATCTTCCTTGCAATGCCTTTCTCAACACCCACTGCCTAATATCCTTCAATGGGAATGCCAAGGACTAAACCTGAAACCTTCTCTGTACAGGGTATGTATGCAACTGCTAAGCCATGTAGTCACATGTAGTATCAAGTCACGTGTAGTATCTGTCATTCCAAAAACTCACATTTCCTGGTATTGTTGGTAGGGATTGCATATGGATATGTCCAGGGCTTTTTTTCTGGGAAAAGAGGTGGTGGAACTCAGTGGTGGAACTCAAGACTGCACAATGACATAACTTTGGGTCAGCTGGAATAATGGGGGAGTTTTTAAAAGTTTAAATCGCCCTAGGCAAAAATGGTCACATGGCTGGTTGCTCCGCCCCCTAATCCAGTTTGGTGTAGTGGTTAAGAGCGTGGGACTCTAATCTGGAGAGCCGGGTTTGATTCCTCACTCCTCCACTTGAAGCCAGCTGGGTGACCTTGGGCTAGTCACAGTTCTCTGGAGCTCTCTCAGCCCCACCCACCTCACAGGGTGTTTTGTTGTCGGGATAATAATAACATACTTTGTAAACCACTCTGAGTGGGCATTAAGTTGTCCTGAAGGGCGATATTTAAATCAAATGTTGTTGTTATTATTGTTATTATCATCTCCAGATAGAGGGGAGTTTAGATTGCCCTCCGTGCTGCTCATCGGCGCAGAGGGCAATCTAAACTCCCCTCCGTCTGGAGATCAGGGGGCGGGGCCACCTGCCATGTGGCCATTTTTAAGAGGTTCCGGAACTTTGTTCCACCGCATTCCCACTGAAAAAAAGCCCTGGATATGTCTACTTGTGCTGGATGCAATGTTACAAAGAAAAAACATATGCGCAAAATCTTGTGCTGGGAGAGCCAAACACATTCTCCCTGCTTCTCTGCATGTTGAATATATTTGTGAGAAAGTGCACATAAAGAAGGAGGTGGCTTATTTTAAAATCTGAAATTCTACATTGTAATGAGACACTATTGAACACACAGACCTGCCATCAAATTAGCTGCCTCTCTTCTTTTCTACCTCCATTCTCTCCCCAAGACCATGGTGTATGTTACCTTTTCCCCTTTCCATTTCATCGGCAGTTTCTTGCAGAGACAGGGACATTTGCAATATCATTTTAACCCACATTTTGTATTCTTAGTAATTAGATGTTATGGATTAGGAGAAGGAGGCAGAGCCGCTGTCTATAGCAGTAGCTTTGTGTGTGTGCAGTTACTTCCAGTTCTGACTTAGGAATTGGGCTGTGAGAGGCACTGCTGGTTCCTTTGACTTCTGCAGGGTGTAAATCAGCTTCAGCCGAAAGGTGATGGTTTTGGGTGGTTTGTAGTAAGGACTGAAAATCACATGGAGTAAAACAGACTTATGAGTAAATACCAAACAGATACAGCTAAGCATCCCAAAGAGTATATTAGCTTTAAACTTTTTCATCTCGATGTCATACAAAACTCCCTGGACTGAGATGTTTAAAAAAAACGACAAAGCCCATGTCCATGTATCACAAAGACAGCCAGACTGAATTATACTGTAGCAATCATGCTCAGCTCTTGCTCTCGGTCAGGTATTAAGTCAACATTGGATGATTCTTCAGACGTTCCACATCTCAAGTGAGTCTCCTTTCTGCTAACTGACAATGGGCTTGGTCATTCATCACAGAGATGACTTCAACCAGCAGAAATTATCACAATGCAGAGAAAAAGAAGAAAATCCTATGTACACAGGCCAAGAGTGCAAGGAGAACTAGAAGATGCTGTCTCAAAGCAGAGGGATTACTTGGTCAGGCAGGTACGGGCATTATTTATGATCAGAAGCCAAAAGCCTTGAGTACAACAATATGTTCATGATATAGCACCGTGACATGTTATTTGGAAGTAAAGGGTTTGATCGCTCCCTAACTGATAGAATAAACGTCCTTTGAGGAAATTAACAAGTAACTTGCCAAGCGGTAGGTTGAGAGGAAAAACAGAATTCGAACTATTAATATCTGGAGATCTGAAGCATCTCCTAGGGAAAAATCTATAAAATTTTACTGCAATACAACACAGAAACGGAGCAAGTAAAAACTTGTATGATAAAATAGATGGAAAAATTTAGAGAAACTGTTCCGATGAACCTATGGGAAGATTTATGGACCAAGGAACATAACATTTACAGACTGTCAGTTATTGAGAGAGAATTGGTAAAAAATGTTCTTTAGATGGTATACTACCCCCAAAGATATTGTGAGAATTAGTAAGGATTATAGTGTTGGAAATGTCAAAGCATGGATGTAACATTTTACCATATGTGGTGCACCTGTAAGAGAATGTGAAAATACTGGATAAAGATACATGAAGAGATGCAGAAGATTCTCAAACTCAGATCTGAGCCAAATCCAAAAAAAATATGCTCCTAAACATCCTATCAGTTCATGTTAGAAAAGAACAGGGAGACTTTTTCTGTTACATGGTGACAGCAGCAAGAGCTCTATTTGCAGCAAAATGAAAAACAGATATATGTCCTAATTCAGAGTGAATAGATAAGATTTATGAATATGCATCAATAGTCAAATTTAATACATATCTTCATTATAGACCAATAGCTGAATTTTGGGAAAAATGGTAGAGTAACTGAGGTGCTGAGCATCAATGATGCTCTGAAATTTGACATGAGTGAGACGGTGATTCATAGTTCTGGGGACTAAACTGCTCCTTTACTCTTGAATCAAGTAACTCTCCAGATACTGTTTTCTTGAACTTCTACTTCAATGTGATGTTGAATAGCTTTGCCCCTGTGCAGTACTATCATCATCATCATATTTGATTTATATACCACCTTTTAGGACAACTTAATGCCACACTCAAAGCAGTTTACAAAGTGTGTTATTTTATCCTCACAACAATCATCCTGTGAGGCAGGTGGGGCTAAGAGAGCTCTGAGAGAGCTGTGACTAACCCAAGAACACCCAGCTGGCTTCAAGTGGAGGTGTGGGAAATCAAACCGGGCTCTCCAGATTAGAGTCCTGCCGCTTGTAACCACTGCACCAAACTGGCTACCTCTACGAACGTTCCTATATAAGTTGCTTTGTATGCTACAAGGTATCAGAAGATCCTGCCTTGGTAAATAAACTGCAATTGTAACGTGTTGCAGCCAGTCAGAGGGGCAGCTCTTTATAATGGAGGCAGAAGGAAAGTCATGTGCTTGCCTGGGAATCATTTCCCCTGAAAAACGACTACAGCTCCCAGGAAGCAGTGCAAGAATGTATTTATGTGATTTCGTACACATCGAGACAGCTATTCATAATACGGCCCTCCCAGCCAGCAGTCAAAGGCTGCTGAGGATGGGGGCCACTTTTGCAGCCCCGGAAGGAGAAAGCGGCTCCTTTGCTCCTTCCCAAGCGTGGGCTTTTGGGAGGCGGGGCTAAGCCTCAGCAAGGCGTCGCCGCCTCCCTTTAACCCTTGCAGTTAGCTTTGCACGCTCGGCCCACCCTCCCATCCCTTTACCAGTGCAGGAGAGCCGGTCGCTGTTTGTCGGTGCAGGAAGGAATTTTTTTCTCCTTTCCCAGCATTGGCTACTGGGGAGAGAAGTTTTTTGTCTACCTTGCACTGGTACTGGTTTGTGTTAACTGGTTATGGTGGTGCTGTAAATAGGTGGTCATGTGGCAGGATAGAGTTGGGAAAAAGGGAGTGGGCTGGCGAGCACCCTTGGCATATCCCCACTAGGGGGACTGGGGTCTGTCATGATCAGCAAGTGGGCTTCACGGCGACCAGCTGAGAGGGCAGACTTCTGCTGGGACCCCCAGTCCTCCCCCCCCGAGTCCTTCACTCGGGCTGTATGGCGGAGTGGTTGGAACTTCAAGCGGGGAATCATTTGCCTGGCTGACCGGGTTACAGCCATGTTCATGGATGGCTCACACCCGGGGCAGTGGGGCTCGCCCAGACAGGTCAAGGTGGCAGTCCTGGTGCAGATGCCGGGCTTGACCTGTACCGCAGATAAATCCCTTTCCGTGTTTACAGTTTGTTTAATAAAAGTGGCCTTTTAATACCAAAATGCCTTGTGTCTGCCTCTTTATTCCTGACTGGGGGGGCAAATACTGTATGCCAGGAGGAATACAGGGAGATATGTCACTAGCTTCAAGATGTTAATTTGGGGGGATTTAAATAATGCGAACAGCAGACAGAGAGGCAGCCAAGGCCAGGGGGAGCTGTGGTAAAGCAGAATGCATTCAATCATGCACAGGTGGTATTTTGAAAAAAGAGAGAGAAGGAGACATGTTTGAGCACTGTCAAACAGTTGGTCAGATTGTTGTTAGGCTGTGAACTGAACTAAGGGATGGTCAGACACCCTTGGGGAATATTCATGTGAACGTGCCAGGACCTCCCGGTCAGCTCACTCCTTGTCCATTTTTTAATGTGGTGAATTCACTACAGTGATTAAAAAAGGAAATTGACTCTTTTTGGAGAAATGTGCAACCTTTAACCTGGGCCGTCTTTAGAAACTGCACAGGGGATTATCACTGCTTTTGACATTAGCATCAAGCCCTACACTCATCTTCGAATTATTTACGTGCTTAGAAACTAGCATACCCAAGACTGCACATGTTACACCCAGTCAGAGCAGCTCTTCATTATGATATAGTAATAAATGTAGTCACAGAAAGGCAAGCATAGCTACTACTTGCCCACCCATTCAGATACATTCCTACTATTAGGTGAACATTTCTCTAGATATTCTACCATGAGCATTTTCATCTTTCAAATGCTGTGAAACAGCAGTTCAAACTTTTGTAAAGAGCTAATGCTATTTCATTCTACGAATAATTGAAAGTATTTTTTCCCTGCAATCTGGACTGTTAAGTGTAAAAAAGAACGTTATAGAATCTACAACATTTACTGAGGACTTTGATCACCCAATTTAAGAGAGTAATGCTGGTTTATTTTTAGTTTTATTTCACTTTCTAAAATAAAATTTATTTCAGTTTATAAGCTCAAAAATATAATCATATAATCACTATACCATACTTCTGCTGTCAGTTACTTCTACATTTATCGACATAAAACATAAACCAGACATATACATATTAATATAAACCAGTTCACATATTTATATAAACTTGCTTTATATTCCAGTTTCAGTATTTCTATTCTATCCTTACTGTCTATCTTATGCCTCAATAACAATTTTGTTATAGACATGTATTACAAACATATATTCCTGATATCTTAACATGCTCTAGTTTAAAACTTAAAATTCTTACTTATTCTTGATTTTTAACTAAGTAGTCAAAAAAACTTTCCATTTTTCTTGAAATTCTGAGGTCAGTCTGTTATGTATATAAGATGTTAATTCTGCCATCGTCACATACACATGTAATTTATTCTTCCATTCCTTCAAATACAGACATTTTTCTTCTTTCCATTTTTTTTGCTGCAAAACTCGCTCTTGCCTCCGTCACCATATACTTAAATAATTCACAATGCATTTTTACATTGTGACTGCAGTGCAAAATTTAAAGATGGTGATGCTATGTGATTTGGGGAGGGGGGGGTCATCTTTTCATTCTAAATTGAAATCGTTGCTATCTGGAAATGTAAACTGGATTATCAGTATACTTTTTTTTAAAAAAATAGATACTTGTTTGTCTCTAGGAAGTGCTCATTTAAATCCTTAGAACTCAGAGATCAAACGATGGAAATAATCACGTTTGATTTAATGAAACCTTGTTGCTAAATGCCAGCAACATATGTCAAAACTTTGACTGGAGACACTCCATTGACTGTGCAAATATTTACGGTTTAGGGCATATCTGAATAATGTCATCAAATTATGATGCTTTAGCCCCTCTTCCCTCATTAGGAGTTATATTTGTTTAAACTGCTAATTCCCTTAGCATGCTAATATCCCTGGGTACATCACTAACTAAACGCAATTACTGGTAATGTCACTAAAACAAAATAAAACTGTCAACTAGTTACACAATTGTTAAGATTAAATTTAGGGATTGCTTCATCCTAAATCTTGGACAGCGTTGCTTACTATATGTACAATCCCTAACCATTTGACCTGAGAGCTCTCCTTGCAGTAATTGAGGATGGATTCAGACAACCTTTATTGGTTTGTGTATTTACAGTATCCTGTTCTACCTTTAAGTCCTCACAAAAGAAAAAAAATTCACAAGGCAGTTGACACTTCACACCAGCATCAATTCAATATGACTCTAGCTGTTTCATTGAAAAGCAACCATAGCTAGTATATTTAAAACATCGCAAAACCAATCCTAAATCATTGTTGAAAACCAGCTCATTGTCAGCAGTGCAAATGCTGCTGCTCTGCTGAGCAATATAGGAAGTTTTCTCCAGCCTAAGAAACTTTTTCCCCAACTTGTTTCCATCTCTGGAGGAAGAACCACTTAAGCTGCAGGAACGGTTCACACTTTATTGAGCAGCATGGTAGAATACATACCATCATCTCTAAAAAAACAGGGTATCTGAGTCTGAATATCAAAGGCCCAATGGATTTTTTAAAAGTATATGTTAGATTTTCCAATGCAATTCTAAGTACATATACTTAGAAATATGTTCCGCTAAGGCCAAAGGGACTTACTCCGTACTCTCAGCACAATCCTGGGAGGGAGGGGGCGAAAGCATCCTGGAAGACAACTAGGTTTTATGCCAGTTTATCTTGGGCTTACACCATTATAACTTACCCTATGATGAGACAGCGGCCCAGCACCACTCTGCTTGATTCCTCTGCTGGGGTCTGGCCACGGAAGCTGTGCGCAGGCATAACCATGGCATAAGTCCCTGTGCCAGGGGTGGAGTCAGGGGGGGCATGAGTTAGTCCACTCCCTAAGTTGTTTCAGGCATGAGAACACCCCTTTCAGTGGCAGAAAGTGATGCCATAAAAAGTGACACGTAGTCCATAGGCCTCGATTGTAGGGGGAAACTTGCCTCTCCTCCCGTGCCAGGCCCTGGTCCAGCAGAGCATAGGATGCTGGTTACTTCCCCCCCCCATGACATCCAAGCCCACTCCCCGGTTGCCAGTCAGTCCTCCACCCTCTCTACATAACCTCTTGCCAGGGTGCCCAGGTAAGTGGAGATGTGGCCAGAGGCTCTGCCTGAGAGTCCTCTGCCATAGGGAGCAATAGGTAGGAGAGAGTGCAGAGGGAACTTTGCAGAATTCAGGGTGCACCTCACACTGATACACGGGAGGACAGCTAAGTCCAGAATGTCTGACTAACATCCACCACCCGAGTTGCCTTACAGGTTACCCGTCTCCTGAGTCTTGGCTTGGGGAGGGGTGAGGGCACATGGACAGGCAAGATGGATTTGAGGAGTCAGCTGCCCTGACTTGCCCGTTCACACTGGCCTACCCTATACCCTCTCCAGTGCCCCCCAGTGGTGGCCTCTGTGGTTAGAGTTCACCAAAGAGGCAGTTGTCCAGGGAGCCGTGTTCAATGCAGCTTTTTCAGAGGGGAAGGTATTTAGCAGTCCATGCTAGGACTCCTTTCAGGCTCTCAGCTGGCCCCCTTCCCCTTCAGGCAGAGGACAGAGTGCAGCCATGGGTTGGGTTGGGGTGACTGGCTACTTATTTTATACCTCTCCCATGATGGCAGTCTATCTCCCAGAAGTCCAAGCAGCCATGGGAGCAGAACAGCCAGATGCAGATGAGGAGCACTTTCCCACTGGAGAGGCATCCATCATCTGGTTGCTGACAGCACCTGTGACCATGGAGCCACTGCTGCTGCCCCCGAGCATGGACACCTGCCAGGACATGGCAGACCTGGCTGTGACCTGCACGAGGCCTGGCCTCTCACCACACGTGCCTTTCAGGCAGGTCATGACCCATCAGAGAGCCCCAGGAGCATGGCTGTTCCAGCTCTCAGTGATCTTTCTCAGTTGCCATCCAAGCCCTGCCCACAGAGCCATTCCCTGCAACTCAACTCTGCTCCTGAGAAGGCAGCATGAGGAATCGCTCTCATGCTGCACAAATAGGCCCAGCTCCCATCCCAGCCAAGGGAAGTTGGAAAAATGTGACCAGACATCCTCTTCATTGTTGGTAGTTCAGGTAAGTCTGTGTTGAACATTCCTCCTGCCATGGCAGTGGGGCAAATGGGGTGGGACACAGGGTCTCGCCCATGTGTGGGGGAAGGCTATCAGCCCCCCCCCAGTGCCACTGGGATCTGTGACACCAGTCAGATGGCTGTGGCAGAAAGAGGGGAGGATGGTCCATGGGAGGGGGGCAAGCCAGTCTGTGCTCCGGGTGCACATGCCTCCATGGAGAATGCTCCTCACCCCCACAGGGTTCTTCTCTTCATCAGTCAAAGTGGGGGTCTAGATAAGTGGATACCTGCCATTCTCCCATTCCTAATGGGACCGTTAACCAAGAGGGTATAAAAAAAAAAGGAGAGAAGGCTGTGCCCCCCCCCCCATCAGTGCTTCCACATGGAATACCAGCCTGGAGAGATCAAAGCACACATGTGGTGGTGCAAGCATACACTGCAACTGGAGGGAGTCTGTGTTCTGGGGCCATGACTGCATGGCTGGTCTGGTTCCATCAGTGGTGGCCACCACAGACCACCTGAGGGATATGTTGGCTGTCATGCATGAGGGCCAGGCATGCACTGTTTAGACAGCTCGCAGCTGTGGTTCATGGTCCCCCGACAGCTCCTCTCCCATCCCACCAACTGCAGGGGTGGCCTGGGGCACACTGTGGGGTCATCCCCGGTGATGCAGCCAAGTCCCTTCCCTGCAGTGAGGCAGTTGCCACATGCCCTCTTCACTGCAGGCTGCACATCCAATAGGGGCTGCACACCCTGCCTGATGCTTGGTTGGGCAGCTCATTCCACTCATGTACCCCCATTGGGTGCCATGACCATGAGGGCATGTTGTCCCCAGCTGCCTGCTTTCTGGCAGGGGGTTGGAGATGTCAATGGGCAGCAGGGATCTCAGCCCACATATTGGCTGTGCCTTTGTTTGCCACTTACGCATCTATCATGGGGGTTGTGCAGCCATTGATGGATGCTGGTGGGGTTGTCAGGTGAATGGCAAAGCGTGGTCACCTTGATGCCCGTTGCTGGGCTTGACCGTCACCATGGCTCTCCCACAAAAGTCCTTAGGGAGTGGATGAGCAACACCACAAGTACACACACGCTGGCAGCACAGCCAGCCTTAGGAGTGCTTTGCTATGTGTTAAAAATTTTCTACCACAAGCAAATTCTGAGTAGTCTAACTCCTTTCCTTTTTAACTTCTAATTCCTTTCCTTTTTCAAGTCTGGATGGTTGTGCTATCACTTCTGTCATGTAGGAGAAAGGTAAAGGCCTTCAATCAGGTGTTAATGTTGATGTTCAATGATGTTTCTTAATGCTATTGGCATTTTTAATCTGACTTTTGGGGGGCAAATAGATGATTTTTTGGGTGCTGATTCCCGACTTGTTTGGCTTGATGTTTTTAATGTGACTTGTATCCTTTTTTTTTTTCAACCAACACTTTACATGTTTTGAATGTGACTTCAGACCGGGGGGTGGGGACATCTTTGAATATTTGAATAGAAACATGGTGTGGAAATTCAACAAATAAAGTAGATACCAAGGAAAGATGTGATCCTTTTGCCTATGAACCCCCTAGGTCTAGGTTAGCTTCTTCTCCTTCTTCTTCTTCTTCTTCTTCTTCTTCTTCTTCTTCTTCTTCTTCTTCTTCTTCTTCGGCAAGCTTGAACTGTCTTTTCTTTTTGCTGCTGCTGGGTATACACTGAGCTCAGTTCAGATCCATTATTTGTCCATGATCTCTACAAACAGATTAGGACTTCACCAAATATTCTTTAGTGTCTGTGTTGGAGTTGAAAGAGGTGCTGTGAACTTTGTGCTGACCATACCGTTTTCAGCAGCTGGGCTAGTTTGTGAGCTCAGGATGCCTCTAGATGATTCTTATCTGCATAAGCATACACTCATTTTAACATGTGTCCTGCAATCTTGGTTTTCTTAGATGACAATTATTCCACTCTTTATTCCACTGTTTTTGCTGCTTCGTGTTGAGAACCTGTGTATGTTGTGGAGAGGGCAGGAGCCCTTCTTCTCCACACAGTGCTGTTCTCAGCCTGTTTGGGCTCTTCTTTTTTAAAAAGAAAAAGTTTCCCACAACTTCCATGTGTCTGCAGCGAGTATGTTAAAATAGTGCATGCCTCCACAGAACGGTATCATCCAGAGGTCCCCTCAGTCAGGTTTCTGTGTGTCTCAGTTGTCTGGCTTGAACTGCTGCTAATACCTTTGAAGCTCCACAGTAAAGGTGATTGTAGAGTTTCATTTCCTTTTGCCTTGCGGCCACTTTTACATTTACGTAGTGGCAGAAATCAATGCTACTGAATCAGAGGTCCAGCTAGTACAGCATCCTTTTTCACACCAGGGTGAAACCGTTGCACTGAAAGGCCAACAGGCAAGATGTAAGGGCCAAGGCCTCCTCCGATGTTGCCTCCTGGCACAGGATTCAGAGGCCCATCACAGAGATGGATTTTAATTTGCAGTGTTTTGTTTTAACGTTTATCATTCTGAATTTTAGGAATGGGATATTCAGAAGTTTACAACCTCTGGATGTGGAAGTTCCTTTTAGTCACCATGGCCCGTATACCCTGATGGACCTGTCCTCCATGAATGTATCTAAACTTCTTTTAAAGCTATTTATACTTCTGGCCATCACTACGTCCACTGGCAGTGAATTTCTAGATTTAATTATTTACTGAGGGAAGCACCTCTTCCTTTTGCCTGTCCTGAATCTATAGCCATTAACATCATTGCTGAGTTCTAGCATTATGGGGCAGATAGATATAGTTATCGCTGTCTACTTTCTCCCTCCATGCATACCTCCATCATGTCCATGTTTAGTCAGATTTTTTACTCAAATGAAAAGCCATAGACTCTTTAGCCTTTCCTCATAGGAAAGGTGTTGCAGTCCCTTACACAGCTTGGTTGTACTCTTCTGTACTTTTTCCATCTCTGAATATCTATTTTGAGGCATAGTAACCAGCAGCCCCAAGATTGTTTCCTCAGAAACCTAACTTTTTTCATAACTATCTGGTATTATTCCATTTTAACTGTATTTTATTTTTATTATTTTAATAACTGTATTTTATGCATGTAAGACAGATTTCTATTTTTACTGTTCTTAACTTTGTATTGTGACAGCCTTTGGCCATATACAATTAAACCTACTGCTACTAGTAACCAGCAGCCGCTGAGTCAACTTTTTCATTCAGCTGTCCATTACAAACCCAAGATATTTTTTTTCTTTTTTAGCTTCTTCCAATTCAAACCCTCTCCGCATATATTTCAAATTATGCCTCCCAGTGTGCATTCTGTTGTGCTTAATTACACTGAACTGCATTTGCCAGCTATGGCCAATTCATAGAATTTCAAGGCACCTTTCTGGAACTCTTCACAATTTGCTTTAGTTTCCATGGTACTCAGTAATTTGGTATGATCTGCACACTTGGCTACTTCACTTCTCACCCCTAATTCAAGATCATTTATGGAGAAATTAAATAGCAGTGGTCCCAGTACAAGTCTTATTGGGACCCCCACTACTTTCCCCCCTCATTGATTTCTGCTTTCATTTTTTGAACTACATGTTAATCCAGGAGAGGACCTGTCCTCATACCCAGTGACTGCTAAGTTTACTCTGCTAAGTCTTTGGTGAGGAACCTTGTGAAAAACTTTTGAAAGTCACAGGATATAACAAATCACATTTTTTTGTTTATTAACCCTTTGAGATCATTACAGTAAATTAAAGAAGAGGATAATTTAAATTAATAGGCAAACTTTTTCACAAGCTATGGTTATCCTGCTATATAAAAGGCTAAGCATATTCAAGACAACTCACTTCCTACCCTGGTGTGCCTCCAGAGGACACTGCTGAGGAGGGAAGCCCAGATGAGGCAGTCAGAACTCCAGAGTGTGTGCTGTGGCAGGAAGCTCAGGCCAAAATCAGGAGCAGAGCAGGTGGCCATGTCTTCCCCCCACCTTCATTCAACTGGGTTCCAAAGCAGAGCAAGGGGCAATGCCTGCCCCCCACCTTCACCAAGCTAGGAGCAGAGCAGGTGGCAGTGCCCATCCCCCACCTTCACCTAGCTTGGATCAGGTGGCAATACCCACCCTCCACCTTCACTCAGCTGAGATTAGGAGCAAAGTAGGTGGCAATGCCTGTTTCCCATCTTCACCCAGCTGGGATCAGGAGCAGAGAGAGGGCAATGCCCACCCCCTGCCTTCACCCAGCTGGGATCAGGAGCGGATCAGGTGTCAATAGTCGATCCTCGCCTTTACCCAGCTGGGATCAGGAGCAAAGCAGATGGCAATGCCCATCCCCTGCCTTCACACAGCCAGAATCAGGAGCAGAGCAGGTGGCAATGTCCACCCCCCACCTTTACCCAGATGGGATAAGGAGTGAAGCTTGTGGCAATGCCTGCTTCCTGTCTTCATCCAGCTGGGTTCAAGAGCAGAGAGGTGGTAATACCTGCCCCCTGCCTTCACATAGCTGGGATCAGGAGTGGAGCAGGTGGCAATGCCTGCCTCCCACCACACAGGTGGGATTAGGAACATAGTAGGTGGCATCCTCCACCTTCACCCAGCCTGGATCAGGAGCAGAACAGGTGGCAATATCCAGCCCCCTACTTTCACCTGGCCGAGATCAAGAGCGGAGTAGGTGGCAATGCTCGCTTCTCCCTTTACCAGGCCAAGATCAGCAGAGGAGCATGTGGCAATGCTTGCACCCCACCATCATCCAGGTGGAATCAGGAGCGGAGCAGATGACAATGCCCACCCTCCTATCTTACTTCACACAGGAGGTCCTTGTGTACTTCCTTTGTGCCTAAAAGAATTTTTGAGAACAAACTATTGGAATATACTTACCTGTGGAATTCTAGTTGGATTACAGTCTTCTTCTTGGCTTCAATTGAGGTAAGAAAAGAAAAGATACTTACTTCATATTAGAGATTCTAGGAACTTTACTCATGTGGCTGTAGTTATTATTGTATTTATGAGTATCTAATTTGTATATTGTATATTGGAAATTTATATTTGTATGAATATTTATTAGATGAGCATAAGTATTTATAAGCACTTTGCACATGAATGTGCTCCATATTTCTTATGATAAATGTTGCTGTTTCATTTCCCCTCCATTTGTGGATTTCCCACTGAGTTGTTGGGATCAGGCGAGGAGCATGTGATAATGCCCACCCCTTCATCCAGCCATGATCAGGAGCAGAGCATTAGGCAATGCCCATCCCCCTTCACCCACCCTGAATCATGCACAGAGCAGTAAGTAATGCCCGCCCTCAACTTCACCCAGCCGGCATTAGGAGTGTTGCAAGTGGCAATGCTCACCCCCTTCACCTGGCCTGGATGAAGCATGGAGCAAGAGGCAATGCCCACCCCCTCTCAGCCTGCTGGAATCAGGCACGGAGCAGATGGCAATGCCCTCCCCCCCACTTCACCCAGCCAGAATCAAGCACAGAGTAGGAGGCAATGCCCATCCCTTTTTCACCCAGCCAAGATCAGGAGTGGAGCAAGTGGCAATACTCACTTCTGCTTCACCTGGCCAGGATCAGGTGCGGAGCAGGTGGCAAGGCCCGCCCCTTCACCTGGCTGGGATCAAGAGCGGAGCAGGTGACAATGCCCAACGTCCCTTCACCCAGCCAGGATCAGATGCAAAGCAGGAAGCAATGCCCAACCCCCAACCCCACCCCCATTATCCCAGCTGGGATCAAGTGCAGAGCAGGTGGCAATGCCTTCATCTTGCCAGGTTCAATGACAGAGGAGTAAGGAATGCCTGCCTGCCCACCCTCCCCTTTCTAGAGCCCATTGTATTTTTTCCCACAATGGGCTTTGTTGCTAGTATATATATAAAAATAAAATAGGGATACAAAAGAAGAAAAAAGGGCATAAGCAGTGTTGACAATCACTGAAAGGGAATGTTGTTTTTCAGTATGTAGAAAATGTTCATGAAAGATAGTGAATAATTTTGGAATAGCTACAAGCCAGACTGCATGCTAATTGTAAACTTTAATTTATCACACATTCAAATGTAGCTTGATTTTGTGAAACTACAGGAGTGCAGGAAAAAAGAAACAGTCCTTGCTAATGCAAAACCTTAGTATAATGGGCTCAAAAATTGCAAATGTGCCTTATATGTGTTGGAAACAGCCCAAAAAAGGTGCCTAAGAGGAATTTTATTTCTGCAATATATTGAAGGAGAAGATTATGAATATCTGGGCTAGAGGGAATGGCTGCATTTTGTTTTGGACTGTGGCCCTTGTGATCTAGAGGGTCTAACAAATGTTAATCTATTGTCCTGCTTGTTAAGAGGGATCAGGGCCTTTCTGTAAACATGTTGTTTCAATTGTAACCTTCCCTCTTCTGAGATGGGCTCTCCTGCTTGGAATGAAGCTGCAGTCATCTTTTCCCCAAAAAACTTTAGCAAACTATTTCCATTAAAACTGATTTCTTTTGTGTCAGGCAGACACAGATAGTTTAGAAATCGATAACATAAATGGTGCATCAGGTAAAAAGTCATTTTTAAAAAAACCCTGGAACACCAGCACCAAAAATGGCTGCAACAACAAGGTTTAGAATGTTAACATACAAAAACAGAAGAGAAAGTGTGTGTTGATATTCATAATTTCCATGTTTGTTGATAGCTCACACCCATAGCCCATGGAACCACAACTTCCATATGGGATTTTTCCCTCTAGTATCACTTTCTGGGCAGGAGTTTAATGACTTCAGCGCCTGCTTGTGCTCTCTCTAGGGTGATCAGGTGAAAAGAAGAACTGGACTCATGGAGGGTTGGAGAGAGGCATTCTGGCCCTGATACACCCTGTTGCAGTTTTCCAGTCCCTCCCTCCAAGTTAGGATACGTTTGGCAACAAATAGTCCAAAATTTCACCCCTAGTTTCTGTTATATGGTTACATAGTGATGAAATAATTAAAGCCCATTCATTGGTCTCTTTTGAGCATTTTAGCCTTACCTACTTCCTTTGGCTACAGCCAAGATTTTTTTCCAGCTGGAACATGGTGGAACAGAGTTCCGGAACCTCTTGAAAATGGTCACATGGCTGGTGGCCCCGCCCCCTGATCTCCAGACAGAGGGGAGTTTAGATTGCCCTCCGCACCATGTGGCACGGAGGGCAATCTAAACTCCCCTCTGTCTGGAGATCAGGGGGCGGGGCCACCAGCCATGTGACCATTTTCTCTGAGGGCAACCCACTGAGTTCCACCACCTCTTTTCCCAGAAAAAAAGCCCTGGCTACAGCATACGAAACTGCTTTAAGCCAAGACCATCGGTCCATCTTGCTGCTTAGTACTCTTTGGTAGAGAACTGATTTATAGTATACTTTAGTACTCTCTGGCAGTGAGAGATCTTTTGCAACACCTGCTGCTATCTAGGATCTTTTAAATGGAGATGATGATGACAACAACAACAACAACAACAACATTCAATTTATATACTACCCTTCAGGACAACTTAACGTCCACACAGAGTGGTTTCCAAAGTGTGTTATTATCCTCACAACTATCACCTGTGAGGTGGGTGGGGCTGTGAGAGCTCCAAGAAGCTGTGAATGACCCAAGGTCACCCAGCTGGCTTCAGGTGGAGGAGTGGGGAATCAAACTGGTTCTCCAGATTAGAGTCCTGCCACTCATAACCACTACACCAAACCGGCCAAGGATTGAACTAGGAATCTGCTCTGTGCAGGAATCTGCTCTGTGCCACTCTTAACCACTACACCAAACTGGCCAGGGATTGAATCAAGAACCTGCTCTGTGAAACCCCCTCTCCCCAGTGTTCTGTCAGCTTGCTTAATGCTGTATACCATCTCCTACCCCATGGGATATACTAGGTTCTGTTTTGCAATATGGGCCACTATGTAGAATTGCTGTCTTTTGTACTGAATTTTTATGGTTTACTCTGTTTTAGTGTGGTTTTATTATATGATGTTATCCACTCTGAGCCTGCTTGAGGGGAGAGCGGATTATAAATAAATTTAAAAAATAATAATAATAATCCCTGATCTCGCCTATATTTTTACTTCAACAAAGATGAAAAAATAAGAAGAGGAAACTGGGTACTTGGGATTCTGAAGTAGTCCCCATGCCTCCCTCCCAAGGAATATCCTTGCAAAGAAAACTTGAAAGCTTTCTGTTTGCTTATCTACCTCTTTCAGTTCTCTGCCTTTTAAAATCCTTAGACTCTAATTTCTCACACATTTCTAATTATTTGGTGTTACTTCTGAGATGCTGCTACATTAATGGAAACATACATAAATGAGGTGGGGGAGTTCTGAGAGACCGCAAGCCCGCTTTGTGCCTTTCTACTCTCAGCAACGGAGAGACGTTCTCTATTAGGCTGAAATTTCTATTTCCTTTGCTTATATGGGTCACAGGATTCTACGGGCTTTGATAAAGTAATTACAAGAATACAATGCAAGACATATAATTGACAATGGGGAGAAAAGACTACCCCAACTGGAGCTTGAGAGCACTGGCTGGCTTTTGCACAGACAAATCAAAGGAGATTTCTAGAGGCAGGCATGGACGTTGGTTCCTAGCTGTTATTTTGTTGGCTTTTGTTTGATTAAGCCCAGAATAAATTGGGACCATGCCGGTGTTTCGTGACATTTCTAAAACATACTATAAATATGTGTAAACAGGAAGGCCAGATTCAGGGAATATTTTTTTGAAAAGTTCCAATGTATCTTTCTGCACCCAGTTTCCTAAATTAACTTTCTGTTGATTGGAATTGTGAAGGAACAAACTTGTAAGTCCCATTTCCTCGGGTTCTAGAAGTTCAGGAAAATCCTGTGGCTGACCCAGGTCTCTGCCTGGCAATACTGCTCTGTCTTGGCTCTTACTCCTGAGTTGTACCAGCTTCTTTCTGGGTAGTAACATCTGCCACCAACACATTTTAAAGAGCATTTCCTGCTAGATGGATTTGTACATCCAGCGTTCTGTCTCTCTACTGCCGATTGGAGGGTCTGCCTATTTGTCATCTCTCCTGCTTCACTCATGCTAGCTAGTTCATGGACAAACTATTGCACTTTTGCACTTTAGAGTTCTCATGCTGTAAGATGGTGAACTCAACTGCTGCCCCTCCCCTTTGCCACTCTTTGAAAAGCAGGACCAAATGGGCAAGGTGTGGTTGGAGAGATTTGGCTTAAGGCTTTCAAAATGAAGTTTAATAAATAAATGAAAAAAGAAAGCATAACATGTATAAGCATCAGGCTAAGCAAGGATTAAAAGAAGCTGTGAAAACATGCAGTCCTCTTACCCTAAACTCTACACCAATATTTAATTAGGATATGGTATAGATTCGTAGGTAAAAGCTTATAGTTCATGGCTTGAGTACAGAAGAACCCAAGACATCCAAGACAAGACAGCTTCTTCCTCTTGTCCTGAGAATATATAATCTCCCCAAGGGAGTCCATCCCCCCTCTGGGGCTAGTCATAAACCTTCTGCCTCAAAAGGGGGAAAAATACAATCTATCTATTTGGCTTTCCCAGTTTTGTCCACAGATGAACTGAAGGAACAGTCAACTACAGCATACAATATAGAGACATAAAAAGAGGGAATAATGGTAGATTCCCCTCATGTATGAGTTTTACTTTAGCAACAACACCTGGGAATTCCAAAATTCCAGGTGTTGAGAGCCAGTTTGGTGTAGTGGTTAAGTGCTGGGACTCTAATATGAAGAACTGGGGTTGATTCCACTTGGGGCCAGCTGGGTGACCTTGGGTCAGTCACAGCTTCTAGGAGCTCTCTCAGCCCCACCACCCCACAGGGTGTTTTGTTGTGGAGATAATAATAACATACTTTGTAAAGCACTCTGAGTGGGTGTTAAGTTGTCCTGAAGAGTGGTATATAAATCAAATGTTGTTGTTATTATTGTTGTTATAAAATCAAGAGAGATCTTCAGATCAGTGTTATGGACAATACTCTATGGAAGTTCAATGACTATTGACTCTATTGAAGTACCATTTCCTGCTCCTACCCACTTTGATTCCTTAACTGTTCCAAGTAGCTAGCCTAGGACTCTGTGGTGATGTAACCTATGACCCCACACTTTTTTTTTTACATTAAGCAGTGGTTTGCAGACGTATCTATTACATTTAAATTGGGATGTTTCCTTTCAAAGGGTCTTCTTTAGCAAGAACAGGAAGTAAATCTAAACTTCAAAAGTGCTCTTTTAGAACTATCTTTACAATCGCCAAACACAGCAGATTGGCTATTCTTCTGGTGGAGTGGTCTATCCCACCCCTGCAAATGGTGGTTGTACTAACTGCAGACCATTAAATATGCCTAATGTAGGTACGTGTGGAATCATTTACATATAGACAATGCAAACACTGGTGGGTTAACTGTCCCATGTGAAAGCATTCACACAGCCATTATTTTAATTAAAAATGGAAGACAATGTGCCCAATCCAATGAAAGCCAGTTGCATCTAAGTTGCAATAAAGTCAACAAATGAGTCTTATCTGAAACTGCTGTTAAGTCTTGCTGGTTTGAGTGGAATGTGGCCAATGATTTTGGTGTCTTCACTGGTCTCCTGAATTCTTCAATAAATAGATAATTTGTTTATCAGGGATATCACAGACTCAATACTTCCGAGAATGGAATGATGCCTTCTCCAAGAATGTCAGTATGATATGAACGGTATTCCTCTTGGATCATCACGATCACCTTTCCAAGAGCTTTCTGAAAACTGAACATGTCAATTTGTGTCAAGTGACCTTGAAGTCAACTTCATGAAAAATTACCTTTTTTCTTTTGGGAATGGTAGGAGATTCTCTCTTTAAAAGGCTATCTCCTCCATTGCTGCAGTATTTTTTTTTAATACAGAAGCTCTATACAGAAATAAAATATCCTTGTCGGTGAACATCCCAAAGTCACTTTGAGACTTGCAGTTCGGTATGTTTCATGCAAATAAATTTTAATTTTTCAATTTGGAATCAACTCTTTAAACTGATACTGAAGCACATTGATCAACTTAATTAGAAGTAAAGCCTACCATCTAACATTTTCAAGAGTACATAAGCTCATGCCCTAGGTAACATATTCCATGTTTTTATTATTATTGTATGATAATTCCCTTGGCTTTTTTTTCACTGTAAGAAACTCTCTCTGGGTTAAGTAATTGGTAGTTTCTCATGCATGTTTTAATAGTCTTCAGAAAAGATTTCCTAACAAATGCCATCTAGCCAGGAAGACTATTTGAACTTCATTTATTTCTACGGCAGATTTCCCAAGTTGGCTAATTAATTACAAGGTATAAGAGTCTTTTTAAAGTCACTTGGAAAAGAAGAATGCGTAAGAAAGACAGTTATGGTTCATTGTTCCCATCTTGAACTGACTCTAATAATGCGCACAGAGGATGCCAAAAGTACTGTTTTAATATTTCTAGTACAATGTTCCCCTGTTCAAAAGTTCCATTAAGGCTAGCACCATGTTCTTTGATTTTTTTGATCACTTAATAGTAAGTGGATAGGATGAAAGGTTTATCACTTGGTACATTTTTGTACCTTGCAATTGCTTAAAAGGTGTATTACTCTACCACATATTGTATTAAAAATTACAGAAGTCATCTAGGGACGTTGCCAAGCCTTGCCATGAATAATCTATGATTCATTGTATTTCTGGATACTGTACGGGCTATCTGACTGACTTGTGAGGTCCCGTCACAGCTCCATTATATCTAGGGATGCAATTTCTCAATTGGCTTCTGCTGGCAATAGGCAGAGAAGCAGAAACTGTGAGCTCCCCCACACCACCAGTGGGAGGGAGAATGGGAAGTGATGCTAGTAGCTGAATTGGTATCAGTGAACAGCTCAGTTCTGCTCAGTTAGGTTTTGGGCTCCTTAGAAAAGTAATTGCAAAACCCAAGATGTAATACAGCTGAACACTGTAGCCTTGATCTGAATGCAATCATATACAACCATAGGCTGGGACTGGGAAATAAGATTCCCATCTGCATTGAAATGTGTGATGGTTCATGGCTAACGGTAAAAGGTAGAATGAAAGGGACCAAGCTGTAAATCTAGCCTGTGCGTGCATCACTAAAGAAGAGATCATGATCGTAAACACCTGGCAACATAAGTTTATTAGCAGTTAAGTGTTCGCAGGCACAATTGCAGTCCCATTGCAGAAAACATCTAGTCTCACAAAATGGCCCTCTAGGCTGCCGACAATGCTGGCTAGGGCCGCAATTTGCCTCCTCAGAAGGAGGAAAAGACGGTGCTGATTCCTGGGCATCTGGGACTTGCCTGGGGGCGGAGCCTGGAGCCTATTCAGACGGCTCCGCCTTACCCTGGCTGCAGTTCTTGCAAATGCTTGGCCCACCCTCCTCTCCCTATATTGGTGTAGGATTAGCTGGCTGCTGTCTTCAGAGTCAGGTAGGAATTTTTTCCTTCTTTTACCCAGATTGGTGTGGGGTTTAGGAGGTTTTTCGCCTACCTTCCACCTTTGTTAGGGTTGAGGTAATTGGTTTGGTGGTGCTCGTTAGTAGTGTCATTGGGCTGGATAGAGTTGGGGAATAGGGACTGGGTTGGTGAGCACCCTTGGTGCTTCTCCATTTGTGGGGAAGAGGGGTCTGCCAGGAGAGGAGGTACTGCTTGTGATGGCTGCCATGCTCCGTGGGCAGACTGCCTGGGGGAACCCCAGGAGCAAGTCGTTACCTCACTGCTGTACGGCTGAGGCTTAGGAGCTTGAAAGGGGGGAATCCAATTTGCCTGGCTGGCCAGGTCACAGCCATCTGCAGGGATGGCCCACACCTGGGGCTTTGGGGCTCGCCCAGACAGGTCAAGGCGGAGGTCCAGAGGGTGGCCACATGGCTTGACCTGTACAGCTAGTCGGCTCTTGTTAGTTGATGTTATTCAATGCCTACAGAGATGCTAGTGGGTCGATATAAAAAGATGCCAGTTGACCAACGCATCTGTATATGTGGTCATTCAGTGGAGGACCTCCCTCATTATATCCTGGCTTGCCCTTTATACACAGAACCTAGGAATAAATTCCTGGCTAATATCTTGCTTGCTCTGCATCCCTTGTCTGTCTCTGATAAGATGGTCATGATGCTCTCTGACAAGGATTCTTTTATTTCCCTAAGACTGGCGCTTTTTGCTTTAGCTGCTAGGAAGATCAGAGCAAAGGAATCAGCCATCGATTCACTGTGATTACTTTTAGAAGGTTTTATTAATTTTAAAGGTTTTTTAAGTAGGGCATTTTATGTGGTTTTGAAGCATTTGATTACCTGATCATTTTGATTATGTATTATACTGGCATTCGGGAGTGTTTTGATATTGTGAAGGCCAATGGCCATATACAATAAAACAAATCTGAATCTAGTTGATGTTATTAGTTGAAGTTAATTAATAAAGTTGCCCTTAGATCCAAGACTGGTGTCCGTCTCTTCATTCCAACTGGGGTGTCAAAAAGTTATGGACAGATGAAGTGAGATATAGAGATTGTATTACTCTGTGCTGTAAGATCTGCACAGCTTACCCATCTGTTTCTGGGCACAATTCAAAGTGCTGGTACTTATCTTTAAATCCCTAAATGAATTGGGGCCAGGATACTTTTTTTTTAATTTTATTGGATCGGTCATTATACAAATATAAAAACATACACAGTTAACTTTCCATCATATTGTAATACCCCCCACCCTTTCCCCCACCCTTTTCTGTTGACTTCCGACAGTTTTCCATTCCCTTTATTACCTCTTAAATAAAACCTTAACCAAGCTAAAATATGTATATAATATAATAATACCTATCTAATGATAAATACCATTATCTAACATTCCATATCCTTTAGTACTATCTATCCATAATATCCAATAACCTACAATATAATATGTCCCCTATATTAATAGCTATATACTACATTCTAAGAATGGGTCATAGTAATATATTTTATACCATTGCATATCTTTAGATAGCACTATTACATATATCTATCATATCTATAATGTTCAAAATTATTAATATCCTTTATATTTTTATCCAATTCATGACGTTATAACCTAGTAAATTATAACATATTGTACCTACATATATCAATAAAATGGTATATTATCACAAACTAGATTTTTTACCTCTAATATAATATAATGATTACTACCTCTATATTAATTCAAAGTAACAGAACACTCTCCTCCCCTCAGAAAGTATCCAAAGACCACACCTTCCCTTTAATGTCCCACTTTTTTCTATGTAATTCATGAATTTCTCCCAGCTTGTTACATACTCTTCCATATCTTCCTCTCGAAGTTTCCTTGTTAGTTTATCCATTTCAGCCAAGCTCAATGTTTTTAAAATCCAATCTTCCACCGATGGCATCTCTTTTGTCTTCCACAGCTGTGCATAAATTATCCTAGCCGCCGTAGTCATATAAAATACCATTATTCTGTCTATTTTGTCAGTCTTCTAGGTTTATACATAACCATAACAATTCTGGGTTTCTAACAACTTTTTTCTTCAATATCTCTGACATAGCGTCTACTATTTCCCCCCAGAAATGCTTAGCTTTTTCACACGTCCACCACATATGATAAAAAGAACCCTCATGCTTTCCACATTTCCAACATTTATCTGACATCTGACTATTTCCATTGGCTAGCTTTCTTGGTGTGAGATACCATCTATAAATCATTTTATACACATTTTCTCTTATCATGATACATGTTGATATCTTTATAGTATTTTCCCACAATTTCTCCCAAGCTTCCATCAATATATCTTTATTACAATTTATTGCCCACTTTACCATTTGAACTTTAACTGTCTCATCTTCTGTAAACCATTTCAACAAAATCTTATACACTTTAGATATCATCCCCCCCCTTGCAGTAGACATTGGCCGTTTCCACACACGTTGAATAATCCACTTTCAATACGCTTTAGTGCACATTTGTAACTGATTTTCCATGTGTGGAACAAAAAATCCACTTCTAAAGGATAACTAAAGTGCATTGAAAGTGCATTATTCAACATGTGTGGAAACGGCCATTGTTCCAATTCTGAATTTTAATTGGGGCCAGGATACTTGAAGGACTGCCTCCTCCCATGTTGCACAGCCTCCCAACTAAGATCTGCCTCACACGCCCCGGTCTCTGTGCCCTGCCTTCAGAGGTGAGACAGGTGGCTATCAAAGACAGGACTTTCTCAGGGCCAAGCTACACATGACGAATGACACTTGAACAGCAAGTGTATTTCTCCCTGTTCACTTGCCCTCCACTAAATCCACTTGCCGTTCAAGTGTCATTCGTCATGTGTAGCTTGGCCCTCAGTGATGCCAGGCCAAAATGTTTCTGTTCACCAAGGTGTTTAATTTATTGATATTTTAACTCTTCTTTAATTTGGAAATTTATTTTTAGTCTTCAATGTTCTTTTTTTATGGTCAATGTTTTTATGCCGGGCTGGGTTTTTAATGCTGGATTTTAATTAATATCTTTTAATCTTTTGTTTTTATTATTTTTATTTTGTAAGCCCTATTGGGCAGGTTCCTCAAAATATGGCAAAACAATTTGATAAATAAAAAAAATAAAAAAGTAAAATAAAATAAAAAATAAAGTTGCCTTATCTGAGCCAAAACTCTGGTTCTTCTGTTAGCCTGTCTATTACTCAGTAGATTAGCATAGCCTTCCTCCAAGGAGATCAAGGCAGTAAACAAGGTTTTCATCCCCTGTACCTTTTTTATCCTCATAACAACCCTGTGGAGGTAGGATAGGCTCAGAGAAAGTGACTAGTTTGTGGTTGCACTGAGTTTCATAGCAGATTTGAAGCCAAGTCTCTCTGCAGGATTATAATCAATACATCAGACTGGCTCTACCCACCTCTGGTCTTTCTGGCTGTGAGTGTCCTTCCACTGTCGCAACAGGTCTTTCCTAGCCCTGTTCTTCAGCTGGAGATGCCAGAGACTGAACTTAATACCTTCTAAATGCTTAGCATAAGCAAGAGCTGTCCCTTTTCATGGCCATAGGTTCTTTTGAGCTTCTCACAGGCCTCAAATATGGGGGAATGGAGTTGTTAAAAAGCCACCCCTTGTTCTCCTCCTCTCTTTTTGTCTCATGAGCCATGTGTATGAGGGCCAATTATCCCTAATCTAAGCAGTCCCCAATCGTGAGATATTGAAGGCCCCTTTTTTCAGAGTAGAACATCCTCCTCATCACCTTGGAAACCAGGCCACCCAACTGCTCGCTGCCAATGCTCAGGGCTGGCTCCAGCATCACTGGCACCTGAGGCAGCTTAACGGTTGCCTCTGTGCATGCACGTGCAAGTGTGCACACGCACCACACTGCATGATGAAGTCACTGCATGTGATGTCATCACGCCCTGGCTGCTGGCTGTGCCTGGCCCACAGAGCAACTGAACGGGAGGCTGCACACTCAGCTGCCCCATGCTGCCACTGCCAGCATGTGCTTCTGGCTGGAGGTGGTGGCAGCAGCTCTGTGGCACGTGCCCCTGCCCCCGGGCCAGCCCCCTTCCGGCACCTTAGCGCCCTGAGGTGGCTGCTGGACCAGCCTCAATGGCCAGGCTGGCCCTGCCAATGCTCCCAGATAGTCATGGATTTGCAGCAGTTGCTGTGGAACCTGGTGCAATAGCAGACTCTGCATCACTCTTTTGTGGACCAGGGCTAATGTTTCTAGGTGAGCTGGAGCTTCTGGAGTAGGATGCTCCATCAAAGTATCCAGCTGGGTGTTGGGATCTGTGGACACAGCACATATGCTCTAGCAGTAAGCTATGAAAAAGTTATCCCCCCCCGCATGTGCAATTCGCTATACTGAAAATCCTGTTTAATTTGGTCTGCACATGCATTTGCACAAAGTGAAGGCAGCAGAAGAGCCACAGATTTTATTATTATTTTAAAATATTGATGCAAGTTGTTTGGAAGCTGCTGTAACAAACTGGAGTGCACAGCAAAGCCCATTAGCAAAATGAATGGCTCTGCTTATTTTATGTTATATTAAAACCTTTGTCACCAAAGGTCAGTCTACAAGCTCAGCGCTGAAGAATTCCTCTCGGGTGACACTGGCCCAAATCATACATCAAGGATATTACACTGCTATTATGAAGTTTCCATCAAAAACCCTCCAAAATCAATAATCTCTGACTGCTCAAGCTTCAAGTGACTCACACGGTGATTCAGAAGTGACAACATAAAACCCTTGCAAAGGGACTTGCCAAGTAGCCTTATCATCAGAGCTGGGAAGGGCCAAATCTGTAATACTTCATCTTCTTGGAAGAGTCCTGTGATGCTTTGTTTGTTAATAAAAAAGTGGAAGGTTAATATTCAAGTGGGCGAAGACTACAAGTTAAGGAGAGCAAATGGGTTATTTTTGGAGGGCTGCTTTCTGCATCTTGCAATCCCCTGTCTTTTCCACCTGCAGCTTCTCTCCCCCTCCCCAGACAGCCAAAGGAACAGCGCTCGAAGTTATTTCCCATCAAACAGGATTAACTTTGTTCTAGGTGGAACATTCTTGATTTCTCTCTGCCAGGCAGCCAAGCAGGGCTGTGTGTCATGCACAACTGCGCGCTACAAACCATCAAACTCATTCCATTTGTGACAAGTGCTGGAATTGGGCTTGTTCTCTTGAGGATGCCAAGCCCGGGTATTAATCTGATGTGCGCCTCCTTCCAGCCTGAAGAAATACCATTGTATATCATTACTGCCACTACTCTTTCAAGGCGCTCCTTTTCAATATTTTCCTGCTTACTAAACAAGTTCTTTTTCACGTGTATCTCTTTCTGGTTTTTCTTCCCCTCTTGTCCTTTTCTCTCTTTCCTCCCATCTTTCCTTTCTGTTGACATTTCTGTTTTTTTCTTCCTGTTTGTTCCCACCGTTCTCCTTTTTAAAAAACCTATTCGTCTTTCCTGTTCTTTCTTCCTGCTCCTTCCTTTAGTATAGCTAAAGAAAAGCTCCCAAAATTCCAAGAGGCAGACAGATAATCCTCATGCTGTGTTGTGACAGGAGGGGATGGCAGTGACTTCTCCACAAACATTAAGTAGCTGGCCCTTTTTGCCAGGCAATAGGAAAGTGCAATCACGTTCATCATCAGCACTTTTTCAGCATTGCTACAAGCAAATAATGTTCCCCATTCTAAAGACAGGAACTGCAAATCTTTCTTACTTCTGCTTTTTGCTGTAGATTTTGTAGATTTCTTTGTATTGTGTACATATGTTTATATTGTATTGATATGTAAAATGGGTGTTATTTATGCATCTATTATACTCACAATGCATAATGCATAATGCTTATTGACATATCAATGGAAAAATGTGTAAATTTTATGGAGAAAAATCAGCACGAGGAAACTGGAAATGGTTTTAAAATAAACTCTCACACCCCTGTTTGCAACATTGTCTCTGATATAAAAATAAAACAATGTGAAGTAGTAGTAGTAGTAGTAGTAGTAGTAGTAGTAGTAGTAGCAGTAGTAGTAGTAGTAGTAGTAGTAAAGAGATTCACATAGTGTTAATTCACACTAGGGAAAAGCAAAATCAACACAGGGATTTCAGGACTGAAAGAGCAGGGATGAGAATTACCATTATAGCTCTTCTTTGCTTTTACTTCTTCTGCTCCTTTCTCATCGTTATTTTGCACCCCTTTAACTCCATCCTCAATTTCTTTCTCTTCCATCTACATGACATGTTCTATAATGTGGTCATGTACACTTAGATCCAATTCAAACATGCACATAGCTGGAGTCCTAGATAATTATGTTGTTCCCTTGATGACATGCAGTGGAATGAGTTAATGGATTCCATACGAAAACATTTCATTTGGGGTGCGGCCAGATGAAACTTCTGTCTCTGACACATTGTGTGCGAAGGATCATTCACACATGGGTCATTACTTGATATTGCAATCCCCAAGAGACCAGGAAGTCAAATCTCCATCACATCATGCCCTTCCAATCTAATCTCAGTCCCCTCTTCCTTCCGGCTTCCAATAATGCCATCAAAGCAATGAGGGAGGGGAGGAACCTGCCAGGGTGCAGAAAATGATGCCCTTCCTCACTATTGGTTCCTCTTTCATGGTGTTGTGGTAATCTACTCATTACCACAACACCGTGAAAGAGGAACCAATAGTCAGAACAGTAGTGGTAAGAAGACCTTGAGGTTAAGGAGGGGTCGGGGCTCAGTGTGGACTATCTGCTTTGCATCCAAAAGATTACATCCCTGGAATCTCCGCTCAAAAGGACCAGGTAGTGAATGATGTGAAAGACCTTTACCTATGGGCCAAGCTACAAGTGACGAATGACACTTGAACAGCAAGTGTATTTCTCCCTGTTCACTTGCCCTCCACTCAATCCACTTGCTGTTCAAGTGTCATTCGTCATGTGTAGCTTGGCCCTGAGACCCTGGAGATTCAACACCAATATGAGTAGACGATATGAGTGGAATACAGAGATGACCCAGACTGTGGTCATGATTGTTCTAGAACACCTTCTACCCTCCTGCAGAGCCCCAAATGTCCCTTAGGGCCAAGCTACACATGACGAAAGATACTTGCCTGGCAAGTGGATTGAGTGGAGGGCAAGTGAACAGGGAGAAATACACTTGCTGTTCAAGTGCCATTCATCATGTGTAGCTTGGCCCTGAGTTCACTGAGGAGTTTGGAGCAATGAAGTGGTAGAGCAGACCGTAGAAGTGCAAGTGGGGGGAAACTCAATCGAATGTGACTGAGCATTGGTGAGAACTCTGCCAACTCCACAGTAGTGATGGCGGCAAATCAAGATCACTTCTACATCACCGTTGTGTCTGTGTGATGCTGTCCAGTGGAGCTTTTCCCAGTTGTGAAGCGGCTGGTATCCCAGGCTCCTGGAAATGTAGACCTAGAAAACAAACAAACAAATGTGAGGGTTTTGAAGTGCAATTTTGCAGATAAAAACAATCACGTACTCTGTGACTCTGTGTCAAGCAAGACATGCAGGTTTTTAAAGAGTTGTGTCTGGGTTCCCAAAAGGCTTAAGGGAGGAGGGAGGAGCCCTTCTTCTCTCCACAGAGGCATTCTATGGGCCAAGCTACACATGACGATTGACACTTGAATGGCAAGTGTATTTCTCCCTGTTCACTTGCCCTCCACTCAATCCACTTGCCGTTCAAGTGTCATTCGTCATGTGTAGCTTGGCCCTAAGGATGTCATTGGAGTGCAGTCTGAGCTGTATGGGTAACTTTCAGTTGGAGAGGCTTGACAAAGAAGACAAGCTCCTCAGAAATATGGGATGATTGAGGGCCAATAAACTGAAACTCAATCCTGATGAAACTCAATCCTGATGCTGTCACTGCCAGACAATGAGAAGGTTTCTTCAGGGCTGAGCAGTCAGCCTGTCTTGGAGGGGATTGCACTCTCCTTGAAGGAACAGGTTCACAGCTTCCAGGTACTGCTGGATCCTGGCCTGCAGTTGTAGGCCCAATTCTCCTCTATGGCATGTAAACCCTTTTATTGGTTTTGACTAATATACCATCAATGTCTTTAAAAGTGTACTCTGGCCACCATGGCAACTTCACTCATCTGAACAGGGCCTTCGGCAGGTGCCACCCTGCAAGTGGGCAAAATCGGCAGCTGCTCGTACATACGCATTCTCTGTTTTGGCCCCCATCTTATGAAATGGCCTGCCTGAAGAGGTCAGGAAAGCTCCTGCTGTCCTGACTTTCCACAAACTATTATTCAGGAGGGCTGCTTTTACTTAGTTACAGGACTGTGCTGTAAGGAAATAGTTCAAAGAGCAGCTTTGGTAAAGGGACAGGAACTGTGCACTATACTTCTGTGTTGCTACTGAGTAGCTTCTGTGCCATTTAATATGCCATGTTAAATTGCTTATGCTTTGCTTCAGCATAGTTTCAGCTCTGTACAGGATTTCTGCAGAATTCAAATCTCTGCAATCCACACTATTGCATTGTTTATTGACTGTCCCAGCAGCCTGCACAGTGTAATATGCCTTGAGTTTCGGGGAGAAAGACAAATGACAAACAACATTATAAATAGAGATGGGCACGAACAGGAAAAAAATGAACCTGATGTTCATTGCCATCCATGAACAGGGACTCACAAACAACCATGAACATGGCCCTGTTCATGAACATGTTCGTGGTTGACTGTTCGTGGGGGCCAGCAGGCTCTCCTCCAGCCATCATCCAAGTTTGGTCAAGATCCCTACTGCACCACTTTCAGAAACCTGACCTGAGTGGGCACCAGGAAAGGTACCAATAATAAATAAAAGCTTGACCCCAGAGCCTGGAAGCAGCCCTGGGACTTGAAGGGGTAGATCCCTACCGCACCACTTCCAGAAACCTTACCTGAGCAGCCAGCAGGAAAGGCACCAATAATAAATAATAGCTTGGCCCAGAGCCTGGCAGCAGCCCTGGAACTTGAAGGGGTAGATCCCTATCCCACCACACACAAAGAAAATTCAAGCCCCAATGCACTCTCTCTATCAAAATGCCAGCAGCAACTATCTCTCCCTCTCCGCTGTCTGCAAACTAAGCCAGAGCTGGAGCCCCCCTCCCCTCTGCTCTTTGCTCCCTTCTAACAAATTTGGAGCTCCACACTTGAAAGGAAGACCTACCTATCAAGCTAAATTGGGCTTAGATTGGGATTTCCAGGGCAACAGCAGGTGTTCAGACAATCCCTGCCTAAGTTGCCAAGAGAATTGATTGCAAGTGCCAGACTGTCTGGCTTGACGAACAGCAAGATGAACAGCAACGAATGAGGCTTGCAATGACCACCTGTTTGTTTTGAATGGGGCCTCACAAACAGCTTTTTCACAAACAGCAGATTGGGCTGTTCATGGCTTTTTTTTTGTTCGTATTGCTGTTTGTGCCCATCTCTAATCATAAATCCAGGTTAGATTGCTGTAATGTACTTTACATGGGGCTGCCTTTGTAAATGATCTGGAAACTTGAATTTTTCCATGCTATTATCACTAGCAGGACACAGAGATCCCATTGAAAGATCTGCACAGGCCACCCATCTGAGCAAAATTCAAAGTGCTAGCTGTTGCCTTTGAAGCTCTAAATGGGTTGGGGCCATAGTATATCAAGGATCGTCTCTTCCCCTGTTGTCCAGACCACCAGTTAAGATCTGCATTGCAAGCCCACCTAACACCTGCAGAGGAAAGGTGGGTGGCAACCAGAGATGGTTTTTGCACTAGTGGCACCTCACTTATAGAATGCCCTTCCACTGGAGGCTTGTCTGGCACCTACATTGCTTTCTGATAGGCACCAGGCCAAAAGGTTTCTATTTACTCAGAAATTTAATTAAGGGTTGTTGCTGTTTTTTTTTTTTTAAAGCACTATTTTAGACTGGAATTCCAAGGTACTAATATTCTGTTTTTATGGTCTGTGTTTTATTCTGGGCTTTTTAAGATATTGGGGTTTTATTAATAACTTTTCATGTTTCCCTTTAATTATTTTTTATTTTGTAAGATGCCTCATGCAGGTTCCTGGAGAGGTGGCATAAAAATTCTAGATAAATAAATAGATCCCAATTTATTGATACAACTTTCAAACCGAGACTACATCATATGAAACATGAAAATCTGGGAGGAAATTGGATGAGGAAGATTTCAGAAGCACTCTTAATGTTTATAAGTACAAATGTGTGTTATTTTTTTGCCCTCCACAAAATGTTCAAGGACATATATGCAATTCTATACTGCAGATGACTTGGGAAGGCAATGGCAAACCACCTCGTAAAAAGTCTGCCAAGAAAACGTCGTGATGCGACGTCCCCCCTTGGGTCAGTAATGACTCGGTGCTTGCACAGGGGACTAACTTTACCTTTTATACTGTACACAAAAAACAACCGAGGAGAGAGAAAGTGTGCGCAAAAAACAGACCTAGATTTGGACTGCAGTCAATACTCAGTGCTGGGTAGGACAGGCTGTGTAAAATTATCTACAAGAGGAAACATTACACCAGACCATTAATTCTGATCCTTGGAGACACACTATGCCTTAGGCGCAGGCGAGGGTGTCTGTCCTGGTCTGCTGTATCTGCCAAGCTTGACTTTTGATGGCAGTTTTTTTCCTCTATGCAAGTGCTTTGAAGAGAGTAAATCTGAAATCCTTACTTTTGTGCTTACCTGTTTCTTAGTAAAACTCTTCATACTGCTGTCAGTGAGAATTTTACAGGTATGACTTCATAATTAGGGAGGATTTCATTTTTCTCATCCCTGCTGTTTTGACCTGAAAAATCCCTTTCTGGTTTCAGTTCTCCCTTGTGTGAATTGAACGGGTGATTCTTTACTTTCACACTATTTTATGTGTCCTCACACCAAACTTTTCTTGTCAATGTATTTGAAAATGTTCAGTATATATCATTCAGTCTCATTTGCACAATTCTTGAGAAAGGTGATTGAATGAGTGATGGCTGGGCAAGTTCAGGGATTTCTGAACTAAGCAGATTGTTGAGATTTGTTCCAATCCGGTTTCTGCTGCTGAAATGGAATGAGCTAGGAGAAAGGGAGGGGAAGAGTGCCTCTGCTATTTCTTCTGGATCTCTTGATGGCTTTTAATACCATCAGTCATGGTGTCCTTCCGGGCTGCCTTTTGGGGTTTGAACTGGAAAGCACCTTTTTGCTGTGGTTTTGGTCCTACCTCAAAGACAGGTTTCAGAGTGTGATGCTGGGAAACTGCAGTTCATTCCCTTGGCCTCTTGCCTACAGGATCCTGCAAGGTTCCATCTTGTCCCTCACATTTTTTAAAATATGTTTATGAAGCTGCTGGGAGAAGCTATCTGGAGATTTGACCTGAGTTGCCACAAATATGTGAATGACAATCAATTATCTCATGTGTCCAGCTGACCAACAATGCACTATATGCACTTCCAGTGCGGAGGCCCCTTCCCAATGAGGAAGTTATAACTCTGGGCCAAGCTACACATGACGAATGACACTTGAATGGCAAGTGTATTTCTCCCTGTTCACTTGCCCTCCACTCGATCCACTTGCTGTTCAAGTGTAATTCGTCATGTGTAGCTTGGCCCTCTGTCTCCCCTTTTTCCTGTCACTTGATTCTGATGTCACATAACTTCCTGTCATGTGCTTGCTGCATAGTAGGTTCCATGCTGCTTCATGGAAATTGAATAGGTTCTTAGGTTTGGAAAGTTTAAAGGCCACCAGACTACACTAATCAACACATCTTAAATTTACTAGGTTTAAACTGGAGAATTACTGAAATTAACCAGAATTGGAGAATGGAGTGTTGGCTGCAACTTTCACTTTTGCGTTACCTGTGAATGTGTGAATTTTGCAAAAAGGGAGCTTTATGCCTCCCCAACACACACCAGCTCTTTTCCGTTTCCAACCACAGCAGCCAGAGAGAAGTTGTCTGTAGCCTCCCCCACCCCCACAGTTTTCACGTCCCCAAACTGCCTCCAGGAGCCATAATTAGCTCTGTTGTGAAACTTGAGTTTAGCTACATAAGTAACATGATTTTCACAATGGAGCCAATAACTACTCAATGGGGTGGCTTGAGAATGTCAAAACAGCATCTGGAAGGAAAGTCTAAAGCCGCTTTTCCCTGTGTGCTGTAGTTACAAGTATGCATCCATGAAGCACAAAACTCCCATTACACATGTGCTATAAAGCCCTCATGTTGTCCCTCCCAGAAAACATGAGAACTTTCTAATATGCAGATGGAGGCACAGGGCAGACAATACTGAGCTTGTTGGACAAAGGAGGAATAACACAGCTTCCTAGACAATGTGAATTTTTGCTGGAGAGTTGAATTTGCCTGGCTATTTGAGAAATTTCACATCACTTCCAGGTGGGAGCATCTTTCACTGTCCGGGTCACAGGGCTTGCTGACCACCCATTACTTCAGTTCTCTCAATCATACTTCAATTGGTTTACTTACATCAGTAGCTCTAAGCAGGAGCATCCAGTCCTGGACCACATACAAGCCAGCTATAGACAAAACATGCACAGACCCCCAATTAAAAGATAGCTTGTAAATCTGAAACAAAACAGATGCTTGGGGAATAATGAGTAAGGCCAAATACATTTCCTAATGTTTAATGACCAGCTGAGTGCTAATGGCTTAAGACTAAGCCATAAGGCCCAAAAACCCTAAATGGTCATTAATTCTCTAGGATATATCCTAGCCAAAGATCATTACTGCCCTCAGATCTTGCTGGAGCAGAAATATATAAATTAGCCTTTCATATACATTGGCTTTTCTCTTTTGTGGCACTCTTTCCTACTTAGTTGTTTGGCCTTTTGTAACTATAATGGCCCTCATCTGGGATTCTGTACCCTATTCACATCTACATATATACAAAAGACTAATTATAAACCCACAGCACCACTCTTAAACCACAGTCGTATGCAATGTTACAAAGAAAGCCTTTCAGGACGGTCGGGAATTCTGCTTTGAAAAATGACAAAATATTGCAACCTGAAAAACCAACAAACATAATCAGAATAAATCAAATTGCATAGATATGTATAAGTCAATTTCATATATAAATCAACTTCTGACTACAGAAATTGTTCTGAGGTTTCTCTATATGCCAGGAATTGTGTTCCAAATTTATATTGACTGAAGGACTATTCTGATCAATAGTATTTCTACTTTTGGACCTTTAAAAGTTTCAACAATATCAGAACAAGGCCCTGGTCACCATAGAGATAAGTCTAATTTCCACGTAGCTACAAATTACCTCCTGTTGACAAAGCTGACTCAAAGTCCATGACTCAAAGTTCATGAAGACAAAGTCCATTCAACTCGCTCATAAGTGATTGAAATGAAATGGGTGGAAACACACCTAACACTGTGCCAGATTATAGCCAATGGGATCCAAAGAACAGCACAAATAGCTCTGTAGAAACAAAGAGAACTTTGGACTTACGTTTCTCAAAAAGTAGCCTTCCCATGTCACATAGAAAGCCACTTCTGAAACCAAGGAGAGCTTTCATAATCCCCTTTTGAAATCAGTCATCCAATGAAAGGAAAATAGCCAACATCCAATTAGGCATGTCTAACCCAAAATATATGCCTAAAGAATGGTGGCAATAATACCTTACTGAAGCTGATCCAGGAGTGAATAGGCTATTTACTTTACTGAGACAAATCCTGGTGAGGCTTTACCTGGTTTTCCCTCTACTCTGTACCTTACCATGTGGTCAGCTCTTTAGCCCTCCATCAAGAGTGTGGGATGAGGCGGTAGGAGGGGAATGGCCCATTTTCCAGGACTGTTTAGGCTACCTAGCTGGCTCCTAATCTGATCAATGACTAGATGGAACATTCCAGGGAACATAGGCATGCAATATTAAGTTCCTTAATGGAAGAGAGGTAGGATGTAAATCGAATAATAAAGTAGCTCTTTAGGTGCCCGTCATTGCATATGTCAAATGTGTATAAAGCACAGGTCTCAGGCTAACCTGCTACAAGAGTACTGGATTGAGTTTGGTGGCTGTATGGTATAATGGATGACTTTTTGGTTTAGCTCCCTGTTTAGCCTTGAAGCTCCTTGATTGGCCTTGGGTGAGTCTCTGGGCAAAGCTACAAGTGACAAATGACACTTGAACGGCAAGTGTATTTCTCCCTGTTCACTTGCCCTCCACTCAATCCACTTGCTGTTCAAGTGTCATTCATCACTTATAGCTTGGCCCTCAGTCTCTCAGCTTAATCTACCTTGCCAAGCTTGTTGCAGTGATAAAGTGTGATAAACCCCATGCATGCTATCCTGGGCTTTATGGAGGATGGGAGAGGTGCTAAAAATTTGACTGAGGCCTGGTCTACTTGCAGAAGAAGAGTGCTGAGATGGTAGAATGGGGAATACCACTTTAGAAAACTAGTTGGAGATCTGTCCTGTTGAGAAAAAATCCTGAAAGTAACAATCTATTCCAGTGCAAGCTTAGCTCTCTGACTGCTGTGTTGATTTGCTGAGTGTTTAATGTCCACAGGCACCCAAACATGTGAGTCCCCCTCCAGCAATTTGACATGACGTGGTCCACTGTATGCGTGTTATGTCCTGTCATGTTGTTTGGCAACTCTATGATTGAAACAGTTCCAAAACATCCTATCATTAACAACCTTGCTCAGATCCTACAAACTGGACAACATAGTTTCCTTTATTGAGTCAAGTCATCTCATTTGGGGGTCTTCCACTGTATTACTTCATAATTTCCTTCACCTCAGTCTGCTGCATGCAAATATCAAACAGGACTATTATGTATAGGCTTGTCAGGCTGATGGCCAAGCTACACATGACGAATTACACTTGAACGGCAAGTGGATTGAGTGGAGGGCAAGTGAACAGGGAGAAATACACTTGCCGTTCAAGTGTCATCCGTCATGTGTAGCTTGGCCCTATGACTGGCAACCAGTGGGAGAGTTGGGGGTGGAGACATCCTGGGGGCAGCATTGTAAGCATGATGATACAACTTCTGGGGGGAAACTGGAAGTGATAGTGATAGCTCTAGGAATTGCAGAAACTTTGTGGTTTCCAGAAACTCTGTGGTTTTACCATAGATTCTTTGATGATTCCTAGAGCTACCTCTGTCACTTCCGGTGAGTTTATTTTCCCCTGCCACTGCTTGAAGTGGTACCAGGCAATGGGGCTTGGCAGGCCTAATTGTGTCAGACCACTAGTCATCCTAGCTTGGTACTTTCTGCTCTGACTGATGAGGCCTCTCCAAAGTATCAGGACTTATTGTATAGCAGTTAAGACTAGGACCAAGAAACAAGGGTTTAAATCCTCACTCTGCCACAAAGCTCACTGCATGATCTTTTACAAATCTCTCTCTCTTTCCCTCTCTCCTCCCAGCCACCCACCCCTTTCACAGCATTACCTATCTCACAGGGTTATGGTGAAGATAAAACTGAAGGGGAGGAGAACCATCTTTACCACCCTGAGTTCCTTGTAGGATGAGTGTGATCAAGATATAATAACTAGATAGAAGTATGTGTTCTTTCACCACAATAGAGCATAGCACAAATATACTTAAATAACACAACAATCTATTGCCTATCTATTTTAGAATTCATTGCTCTCATAACATAGCCATGGCACGACACACCAAGCCCAGGACATTTCATGAATTGATATTCATGCTGGACATCAGAAAATCTCAATTGATATGCACAAATGAAGTTGAGGGGGATCCTATGTTTTTATCAACAGTTTTCCTCTAGGGGAGCAGGTCTTTGAAATTTGGACTGTCAGATCCCTTTTAAAAATAATGATAATAATGATAGTAATAAAATCGCCATCTTAGATTTAACTTTCCCCTGGAATTTCCCAGAGGGAAGCAAGCCAAGGTCTTTCATAATTGCCATAATTGTTTTTGATGTTGACTAAACTAGGAGATAAAAATGGGCCACTAAAGTGTTGCATGGCAGTACAAAAATAGCTCTATACACCCTCTGGGAATACGTCTTCATATACAATTTGGCCAATCAAGTGAAAAGCACTTCCTCCTTATTTCCCTTCTAGAAAGCCATCATTTTACATTTAATTGGGCTCAAAGCAGCCGAGTTTACACAAAGGGGCCGTGCAATAAAGATTAAGTCTTCTCCCAAGGAATGATGGCTGTAGAAAGAAGACAAGTTTGGCAATTTATTCCTAACAGAACAACATTAAATACCCATTTTGCATGGCCATATTTAGCGGGTAATTGCTTGGCTGTGTGGAAGAGTGGTTAAAAAACAGAACCCATGGAAAGAGCTTTCTTATTCTTCCCAGTGAATGTGGTTGCTGCCAATGGCTAGCAATTGATGATAACCGTATAGGATCCCATGATATGGTCTGAAGGCTCCTGATGTAGCAACCTTGCTAGAGTTAAGCAGTGCTGGTCTGATTCGTGACTGAATGGGAGACCACATGGGAACCACATGTATACCACCTTGACTTCCATAATGGAAAAGAGGCAGGATATGTTATTAATACAAATAAATGTTAAGCACCAGTTCCCACACTTCTTGTGACATGGATAGGAGAGGAGAGGAGAGAGCCCTAGAATCATTGTTCGAAGTCCTGTGCAAACTCAGAACAAGTTCCTTACCCCTGATTCCATCCTCTACATACAATCTCTTCCATCATAAAAGACAAGTGCCTATTTTATTTTTCTGAAATGACAGAAATGGACTTCCATCAGACCCAAGAGGATACAGGTGACACTGACCCTGCTCCATCTTCTTAGGGGTAATAAAATGCCTTGTGGGAAAGATTAGAGAGAAGCCAAGGCTGGGGTTCCCTTGCCATCAGCTCCTGAAGAGACAGCCCAATGGCAGAGGGCAATTTCAGCTGTTTGATGTTTTGTGTTTCATATAAATTGTAAACAGCCTTGAGTGTTTTGATATAAAAGCTACTGTGTATGAATCTAATAAATAAGGGACTAGTTGCCAGTATTATGTCCGCTTGGGATCTTCAGGCGTCGTAAAGTGCACCTATTTTTCTCTTTCTACGCTCTGGACATGCAATGAGTACATCAGAATATTTCCCATGCAGTAACTTAGTACAGTGAGAATGTAAACCCTTTGTAAAGTACAGATGACTAACCAAACTGTCCTAGCATTTCTCTTTCTCTCCGGGGTGGCTTGGTTATGCATAACATGCTGGGATGTACTAAAACAGCTTCTATTTCAGTTCTGATCCAGTTCATATCTGTGGTAAAATGCATGGCTGTCTCGGTCCATCCTCTGTACCATTTTGCCCAGAAAAACATTGCAACTGTCTGCAACTGATCAGAAATCCTGCAAGCCTCAGGAACGCTAAGATCTTCCTCACCACTTGGCAGGACAATGCACAGGCTTGTTAGAGAGAATCACAACAACCACGTGGGAGCCATTGTTTTTCTGAAAAGGTACCATGTGGCTGGAGGATGAGGCAACTATGAGGGTGAGGCTGATTGTAAGGGTCTGTTTTGTAATCACTGTACTCACAGGAGCTGCTAACTGTAACTCTGCTTTATTCTCAACCAACAAGGAACTAACCCAGAAAAGGAAAGTAAGTAAGAGAACAGTCCATCCCATAATCAGGTTCCAGTTAACTCTTTACTATGCATTTTACTACAGTCTCCGCCATGGAAATGGCACCATGGTTGTACATAATGGAGCATGTTAGTTTTCAGAAATGTTCCTCCATTAATTAACATTTTGAGGGCCAAGCTACACATGACGAATGACACTTGAACAGCAAGTGGATTGAGTGGAGGGCAAGTGAACAGGGAGAAATACACTTGCTGTTCAAGTGTCATTTGTCATGTGTAGCTTGGCCCTGAGCCCTCTAGAAAACGCTCACTCCTCAAAGGCAGAGTTTGGGAGAAGGAAGCTGTTTTTGCTTCTCATTTGAAAAAGTATTTCTTCTGAGTCCTCCCAACGTGCAAAAATCTTCCTTTGTTGGCTGTCATATTTTGCTGCTTTACATATAGACATTCAAACATGATGTTTTCCATGAGGAGGAATGATTTTCCATTTGTACTTCACAAAGCAAAACAATTTTGAGATGCTTCAAAAAGTGATAATCAGATATTTATTAATTATATGGACTGGCCTTTTGAATTTGGACTTGCTTCAACATACTCCACATCTGGGGAAAAGAGACTAGGTTTCTCCAACAAAATTTTTCCTCACTGTTGTAAGAACAAAATGGAAAGTAAACTATTCTACAAGTGGTTATACTAATTACCTCACAGACACTTTCCAAGGACACATTCCTACGTGTGTTTGTATGACATTGTCAAAACAGATCTGTCATATTATTTCTGAGCCCAAGGTATATAGGAAGTTTGCTATTGCACTGCTTAATAGGAATGTGGAAACTAGGAATTATATTTCCCTACAGCCATTGCTTCTTGATTATGACCCAGAAAAGAAGAAATGTTCTACGTTGGTCCATCAAAAATAAATTATAGTAACTTAGCAATACAATATTTCAGTATTTCAGGGGAAATACTTCTAAGAGCCAAGCTACAAGTGATGAATTACACTTGAATGGCAAGTGAACAGACTTGCTTGTATTCCTCTCTGTTCAATTGCCATTCAAGTGTAATTCATCACTTGTAGCTTGGCTCTAAGTTCCTCATAAAAGTTTATCAGGTTGGATATTTGAAAGATGTTTCAAGGTATTTAGAAGGCTGCCCAAGTTTGAACTTCCTAACCTTCTGGAATAGAGAAGCAAAAACTGGCTCCATTAACTTTGGAAATATAAAGTCCAGCAACTAATGAGATTTCTCTTCAGTCATACACTTGCAAGGCAGAGAACAGAAGATGAACGCTGTAGTCCCTATGTTACCAACTGGTTAGAAGGCAAGTAACTTACGAGAAGAGAGGTAAGCTCCCAGGACTGCATAATGATGTCACTTTCGGGAAGTGATGTCATATAGTTGTGGCTGCCCTGGGACCACTCCTGTGCTGGAAGGGGGGGGGGCTGATTTGGCCCATAACGGCTGCTCCGTTGTGAGGGAGTACTCCCCCACTTGGCAGTGGCTGGATCTGGGCCATTTTGGGCCCAAATTGGGCCAAAACAGGCCCAAAATGGCCCAGATCAGGCTGGAACAGGCTGTTGCCACACAGAAGAGCACCCCCCCCAGGGCAGCAGCCCAAACCTGGCCATTTAGGGCCCAATCCAGGCCATTCTTGGCCCAAATTGGGCCAAAATGGGTCAGAAACAGCCCAGATCAGTCTGGAACGAGCTGCTGTCACACAGGAAAGCACTACCGTGCTGGGTCATGGCCTGATCCTGGCTGTTTTGGGATATATCCTGGCCATTTTGGGCCTGAATTGAGCCCAAAATAGCCAAAAGGGGTCCAAAATGGCCAGGATCGGGCAGCTGCCAGGCAGAGGAGTGTTCCCCTGACCCAAATTGGGCCCCAAATGGCTAACATGGCCTAGATTGGGCTCCTGCCGGGTGGGGGAGTGTTCCCCCGCCCGGCAGTGACATGATCCTGGCCATTCTGGGCCTGACCCTGGCCCCTTTTGGGCCCGATCCTGGCCCAAATTTTACCCAGCTGGAATAAGGTGCAGAGTAGGAGGCAATGCCCATCCCTTCTTCACCCAATTGGAATCAGTAGTGGAGCAGGTGGCAATGTCCACTCTTGCTTCACCTGGCCTGGATCAGGAGTATAGCAGGTGGCAATGCCCACCCCCCTTCACCCAGCTGGGATCAGGTGCAGAGGAGGTGGCCATGCCCACCCACCCCCTGCCTTCATCCTGCCAGGTTCAGTGATGAAGGAGTAGGGAATGCCTGCCTGCCCACCCTACCCTTTCTAGAGCCTGTTGTATTTGTTCCCACAATGGGCTTTGTTGCTAGTGTATGTATATTTATAGTCCACATCTCTCACTGAGACACAAGGCAGATTACACATTACAAGTCACTGTACTGTGTAATCTGTACATCCAGTACATCCAGTGAACTAATACAGTAGGGTATTGGTTGCAGAAATTTGAAACAAATATAAATCTGAACATAGTGATGAAAAGATTGTTGAAACAAAGCATAATGTCTTTAATGACATGGAAACTACCCAGGGGGAGCATTCCTACATCAAAAGGCAATACCCAGCAGAATAGTCTACAGTCCCAGTCCCTTACCAAGGCATCTCTCTGAGCCATTCCTTACAGCACAGCCTATTACCTGAGTTAAAAAGCCCTCCTGAATAAGCACAGCTTTCCCCCCAGAGGACACCCAAAGCAGATTACATCGTTCTCCTCTCCTCCATTTTATCTCCTCTCTTCAACCCTGTGAGGAGGGTTAGGCTGAGAGTGTATGACTGTCTTAAGGTCATCTAGCAAGTGTCCACGGCAGAGATTGGTTATGAACCTGGATCTCCCAGATCCTAGTCTGATGCTATAACTGCTGCACTGTACTGAGGTAACCATGCAGGAGAAATCACTAAGCCTCACCGTACATCCTCCTGGAATTATGAGTGATCTCCAGACTACAGGGATCAGTTTCCCTGGAGAAAATGGAAACTCCACCCCCAAATCTCCAGGAATTTCCCAACCCAGATCTGGCAACCTCACTTGTCGGGAGTATCAAATGGAAGAAGGAAGAACCTGATTCAGTCAACTTTTCTGCTAGTGAAAATGACAGGAGGGGCTCCTCTCTGACCACACAAAAGGTGATGATGGGGATGAAAAAGCCACACGGAGAAAGGCTATAGGAAGGAGGAAGACTGGGTGAGACTAAGGGCCAAGCTACAAGTGACAAATGACACTTGCCTGGCAAGTGAACGGACTCATGTGTATTCCTCCCTGTTCACTTGCCATTCACTTGCTCTCCACTTGATCAAACGGAGCGCAAGTGAATGGCAAGCGAACAGGAAGGAACACACGGGAGTCTGTTCACTTGCCAGGCAAGTGTCATTCGTCACTTGTTGGCTGGATCCAACTAATTCATTCCATGTTTTAATTCTATCCTTCTAACAAGAATCTCAGGCAGCACACATGATTCTTCCCTCATTTTCTCCTCACGATGACCATGTAAGGTAGGTTAGACTGTAAGAAAATGACTGGTCCAAGGTCACCCATTAAATTTCAACCAGAGCGAGGATATGAATGTGGGCCTCCGTGGCACACCAGCTTTGTACACTGCTTCGAGTCCCTTGAAGAAAGGACAAAGATATAACAAACAGAGATACCCAATACCAATAGATATAGCAAATATGAAGGAAGGAACCCACTGGATCAATAGCTCTTATCTTGTTAATTTCCTTGACTATTTATTCATTTCACTTTGGAAGTATGTGGCTCTTGGAAAAAGAGCCACGTCATCTGTCCCTGGGCAAGGAGTCAGTGTGGGGAAATGAGACAGGGGAGCTGGAGGAAAAAGCTGGCAGGTTGCCTCTGGCAGTGAGCTAGGCAAGTCCTGTTCCTGGGGATGGCACTGCCAGTCCCCGTTTGCACAAAATGTTTTGGCTCCCTGCCGGCTTCACAGCTTCAGCCTGTTCTTTCTCCTTAATGCCAAATTCATGCAATTAGGTCAGAAAGATGCTGTCATTTCAGGGAGAGCAGACAGAACAAAGAATAATAGGAAAGCAATATTTCCCCCCACATTACAGCCAGGTGGGTAAATATTTAGTTTAGTTTTGTTTTCTGCAAAGGTATCCCCCCAAGGGCGTGTTAGTAGCTGTGAACAGTGGGAACCATTGAGTCATAATGGAGGGATGAAATAAGAGAACAAAAGAGGGGTATTGGTTTTGAACTGACTCGCTGTTGGCATCTCTTTTTATAAAGACCCTCATTTATCAGAGACTTCATCCTTCAACCTTAAAGAGTACATGAAGTAATTATACACACGCAAACACACAACAATTTTTATTGGCTGGAGTTACCTCTTCCCACCAAGCCTTATTTCCAAATGCCAGGCCTCTACTTCTCTGCTCCATATAAGGGCAAACAGAACTGTTGTGATCACTTCCTTTATTTCTCAGGGGGTTGGTCTCCCCTGTCCACTTATCTCAAATTCTGGTTGAACTAGAAGCATTTCTGGAATTAAAGCTGGCACGGTTTGCCTCAGCTGTCATTAAACACTTCACAAAAGAAAATCTTGTTACAACAGACTTATGATTGCATCAACAATGCTTTTTGTGCAATGTTATACCGATGCACCCATGTGCTCCTGAACATGTAAGGCACAGCACAAAAACATTTTGATATACCTGTATGTATATTTTGATATACCTGCATTTTTTTTGCAATTTGTTTCGATGTGCACATATAAAGAAAAGAATGAGTGGAAGGACCTGAGATCTGCAGCAAACAGTGCATGCAGAGCAGTATATAAATTCTGGGGGAGAAAGAACAATGGGGGACTCCTATTGAATGGATTTCACTCTGGAAATACGGTTGGATAATTTGTTCTCATCAAAAATCTGATGAGAAATTTGTAAGCATCCCTGGCATTGTGAGGTAGCAATGTACAGGGAGATGGAGGGGGTGGGAAGAGAGGTGCTGGACCCTCCCCCTTGTCATGTTTCCTTTACAAATCCTCCACCTCCACCATTTCTCCCCTAGCCAAATCTAATTGCATATTTGCAATGGAAATACAGGCCGGGAACTCTGGCTGGTGCAAAAGAGTTGGAGTGGAGGAAATGACAGATTGGATAAGGGTTAAATATCCACCCTTTCTGCCTCTTCCTCCCTGCAAGCAATGCCTCTTTTCAGCAGTGGCCAGTTATCTGGAAACTCTATTTGGTCTACGTACCTCTAACCCATTGTTGTTTATGTTCCCATGAACCATGTGCACATGTTCTACAGATGCCTATAGCAATCGGAAGATCTCTGTAAGTGCCTAGCACAGTCTTGTAGTAAGAGTCTCTCCTTTAGATGAACATTACATGTTTTGGCATCAAAACCTGGAGCTCTATTCCATCAGGAAGTGAGGAGCTTTTAAAATTTTGTTTGGCATTCTGTCATTATTAGCCCTCCTCCTTGTTTAGGTGCCTATGTGGTTAAGTATTATTTATATGTTTTATTTAATTTTAAAAATATATATGCCCTGACCTGGATAGCCCTGGCAAGCCTGATCTCTTCAGATCTTGGAAGCTAAGGAGGGACAGCTATGGTTATTAAATTAGATGGGAGACCTCCAAGGAAGACCAAGGTTGCTGAGGCAGGCAATGGCAAACCACTTCTGTTAGGGCCAAGCTACACATGACGAATGACACTTGAACGGCAAGTGTATTTCTCCCTGCTCACTTGCCCTCCACTCAATCCACTTGCCGTTCAAGTGTCATTCGTCATGTGTAGCTTGGCCCTTAGTCTCTTGCCATGAAAACCCAACCAGGGGTCACTATATCAGCTATGAGTTGACGGCACTCTTCTCCTCCTCCACCACCATATATACACACATGCATGTGTGTATTTTTAAATGCTGTTCAAGATTATGATATGTTTTAATGTTCATCACCTTGGGAACCCTGTATTGAGAAGAAAGAAAGAAAGAAAGAAAGAAAGAAAGAAAGAAAGAAAGAAAGAAAGAAAGAAAGAAAGAAAGAAAGAAAGAAAGAAAGAAAGAAAGAAAGAAAGAAGGAAGGAAGGAAGGAAGGAAGGAAGGAAGGAAGGAAGGAAGGAAGGAAGGAAGGAAGGAAGGAAGGAAGGCCTGGGACCCATACACTTGAAGGATGGCTTTTCCTGATATATACCTGCACACTAGTAAAGATCACTACACTGGAGTGGTTTTTGTAATCCCGGGACTGAAAAATTGTGCATCTAAAGATACCCACCCCAAAATGACAAGCACCCATGAAGGACTGAAGATTTGCACATCCACTCCCTTGCGAAAGCATTATAATCAATCTAAGGCAATCAGGAAGTTATGCCTATGGACAAGAACAGTCTTTGTTACTTTAATACCTGATGACTGGCGTTTATCTAGGAAAAAGTGACATACACTCCATTATGTGAATATTTTACCCAGCTTTGCTCATTTGCTGTCACCAAATGACTTGCTGTTCAATTATTTGTGGCTTATTACTTCCACTACATTTTTCCCCATGGCATCCTGTCCAGAAGAAGACATACCAAGCTGCCAGTTTTGACGTCTCAACTTTGCATTAATGGCAGAAGGACAGAGAACCGGCATTATTTTGCAGACAACCGGCCACAGTAGCAGCTAATAGGGCCTTGCTTTCCTCCCTGACAGCTTCATTGACTTGCCAGAATGCAGAGTGTTATTTCAAAGAAGGCAGTAGGACTTTCCTGCTAGAATCCTTTGAGCTGAATGAATGCAAGCAAAGGCAAATTCCAAGAGATGAGTTTTCATGAACATAAACATACAGGTTTGGTTTCAGCCATTTTTCACAGTTTGGGCATTTTGAGCAGTGGCAAAATGAAAGGCAAAGCTGTGAGATGAACATGTGAGGTTTGCCATTGATTCGAGGTGTTATCCATGCACTCTTAAAGGATTTTAAAGCCTCAAAAATGTGGGGCTGACAATCTGCTATTTTATGGTGGCATTTGAGTGGTCAGAGATGATTATGGGCATACTTTTTTCAATCTGGTTTTTAAAGTTTTATATTTGTATGTTTTATTTTAAGATACCTGTACTGGCATTGGCTAGCTTGAATCTAAGAGACTAAAGGAAGATCACCCATCTTCCACAGGGGAAATTGACAATTAATAGATGCTTAACAATTAAAGAGCACCATGCAAAATTTTACTATATTTCATGATAAAAAATTCAATTCAAGTAATCAGACAAAGTGCATAGTGCTCAGTTATCAAATAAATATAACAATAAATAGACAATAAATAGAATATTTTACATAAGATCAATAGCTATACAAAGTCAATAACCTAGATTCTACATCAATATCAAAATATCCAGTCAATAGACATGCATAGTTCACATCCAAATCAATTAGTCATCAGATTTAAAAATACATGAGATCTTGCTTTTCAAGGGATGCTTCTCTGTTCCCCGCCGTGGCTGGAGGCATTTATAGCTATTTGCAGGAGGCGCTGGAACACATGGTAAGTCTTACCAAAGAAAGACGCTTGTGAGTGGGTTCCTTTTACTCGTCTTTGTTCTCACTCTTTTCCAAGGTAGAAACCTTCATTCAAGGGATGACCCAACTCATCAATCACTCCACCGGAGAGGAGCCTCTTGAAGCACTGTCCATAGTCCAAAAAACACTTAACAGGCTGCTAGCTATGTTCTTGTTTTGAGATGATCTTTTCCAAGAGCATAAATAAACAGCAGTTGTTTCCCTAAGTTACACAAGCATAACAGTTACAAATATAATCTCCTCCTCTTTACACAACCGTCTCATAATAAATAATTCTGCAATCATATTTTCACTCATTCCCAGTATTGTCTTGGATGGATGCTCAAATGCACAGCAAAGGTATGAGGAGCCCTGCGCTATCTGTCTGTTTGGGCTCCTCTCTTACCAGAATTGGTCTCCTTGCAATAAAATGATTTGTGGGGGGATTAGCAAGCAAGGAGAATGGCTATGCAAGAGGACGGTAACCACAGGGATCTATCACCAATTTCTACCAGGTCCTTTCCCAAAATAGCAAACGAGGCTGGTTCTTAAAGTCCAACAATAACTTTTATTAAGAATAAAATGGCATGCACATACACTCGCAATTACAGGGTAAAAATAATTATACACACACACAGAGTCCTAGAAAGCTTAGTCAGAGATTGGGAATAGAGAGAGAGGGAGCAAATATATCTACCTATCCTGAAGAGGGGTGTCCAGTCTGCAGGAGAAGAGAGTTGCTTTGAACAGCCAGCGTCCTCGGCCAAGAGAGTGAGAGGCTTAGGGTAAACCTCAAGGGAACAGCGCTTGTTGATCCGGAAGTGTGTATGAAAGAAGAGAGGCTTAAGGAAGCGACCCTAAGGGAGCAGCCAGGAAGCGTGCATGATTTGAATGAAGCCAGGGCTCTACCTCTATAGGTAAAATGTGCTCTGAGGTGGAAGAGCCCACCTAGCCATTAGAACAAAGGCTCTAATGGTCAGTTCCTGAGTTTGACAAAAGGTTTGATCACCTTGATTGGTAGCTGCCGGGGTGTGTCAAAGCAAATGCAAAATATGTTCTAGTGCTGCACAAAAGGGATAGTTTGTTAGTGAATTCCACCGGAGCTCAATTGACGGATTTTAGGTGGAGACTGTACTTTCCCAGGAACAACTGTATAAACTTATGGATGTCATTTAATTAGCTCCTCAACCAAGGACAGGAGATCTCATCACGGAAGAAGGGAAAGGAATGTGTTAAGTGGGGATGACTCTGCCAGACCTTTGTTGCACTGGACTCCTATGGGGCTGGCAGGACTGCAAATCCAATCACCTTTTAATCACTCCACATTCCTGTGTGGCATTCCATGCATGCCGTGTTCTCCCAGGTGGGATTCAGCAACTGTTGGAGGTCCTCTGGTGGCAATACAGCTGCCATTTTAAATCCAGAGGCCTGGTGATATTTTAATATCACAAGCAACCATATTAAAAATGGCTATTAAAATGGCGGAGGCCGGGCCGACTGCTTACACCTCATACCTTAGCTGGGCATTTGGTTGTGTATTTAGAGGCAGTGCCTCTTACTTTTCATTTATCTTGAATCTAAGGGCCAAGATACACATGACGAATGACACTTGAATGGCAAGTGGATTGAGTGGAGGGCAAGTGAACAGGGAGAAATACACTTGCCGTTCAAGTGTCATTCGTCATGTGTAGCTTGGCCCTAAGGCACAGAACATGCTAAATTCTAACTCTATATGTCAGCATTACCATTTTCCCGAAGGTGGTGGACAATCTCCCATCCTTAGGATCCAAGCCTCGATGAGTTCTTTCTGTAGTGGGAATGCTGTTCTGCAATGCCACTGTATCATTTCCAGTTGTACCCAGAAGTGACATTGAGGGCCAAGCTACACATGACGAATGACACTTGAACAGCAAGTGTATTTCTCCCTGTTCACTTGCCCTCCACTCAATCCACTTGCTGTTCAAGTGTCATTCGTCATGTGTAGCTTGGCCCTGTATGTGGTGAGGGGGTTTGGGTGTGTCAGTGAATCTGAGAGCAACACCGTCAGGGGAACAGGCTTGGTCAAGTGTCTAAACTCCTGGAAGAGGCACCCATGAAGGAATGGTCAAAGCTGAGAAACCGGACAGAGGGCGAAGCTACAAGTGACGAATGACGAGTGACGAGTGTATTTCTCCCTGTTCACTTGCGCTCCACTCAATCCACTTGCTGTTCAAGTGTCATTTGTCACTTGTAGCTTGGCCCTAAGAGGCATGCACTCCGGGTCTGTTGTGAGGGGAAAACAGTTTTAAACTAACTCCAAGGAAATTCAGTGAAAAAACATGGTTGCTGTAACTAAAGAATTAAGTAAAACACCTCTCAATGTAAGGAACCATGAACATAAGAAACTAAGCTTCAAGGAAAATATTTTGCCTTTTACTCATAGTGTAATCTGTACAATCAAACAAATCCTATCCCAGCACTTTCATTCTCTGACTACACTTTATTCAATAAAATTATTTCTTTTGAACGTTATACCTTGTCCAGTGCTATTTCCAACACAGAAGATGATGGCTCCTGCTTTCCCCTATCAAATTTCTGGGCTGGGCTAAAAAGCCAAAATTATAACTGCTTATCAGGGTGGGGCAAACAGACTTTCAAACCATAAATAGAGACATGCTATTTGAGGCTGCTCAGCCAAAGCAGACCATCTTGAAATTTGGCGGGAAAATCTGTCTCATACTGGGGGATTGAAGGGGCAGCCATCATGCCTTCCTTGCAGCAACCCCCATATCCTCACCTTCTTTGCTTTCTTCTGTCTGTACCATCCACCCACCCACGTTGCTTTTACCTGGTCCCTCATCTTCACCTATATTAATTATTTATTTACTTCATTTATAACCCATCTTCCTCCACAATGGGGAACCCAAGCCACTTAAATCATTCTCTTTCCTCCATTTTATCCTCAAAACTACCTTGTAAGATAAGTTAGGCTCAGAATGTGTAACCGACCCGAGATCACCCAGTGGTTTTTTATGACAGAGTGGGGAGTTGAATTTGGGTGTCCAGATTGCAGTCTGAACTCTAACTTCTACACTACACTGCTTTTGTGGGGTGGCTGCTCAAGAGCTGTCACAAGCTGCAAGTGTCATTCAAGTTGTGTGGTAGCAAGTTGCCCCTGGTTGCTGATCCGCCTGGCCCTGATGTGTCCTCCCTCAAAGACTGAAACGGCCCTGGGAATGGCCCATTCCTGTCCCCCAGTAACTTTCAGAAAGAAAATTTACCTTGAATGCTGGCCATACTGTGCGGTTGCCTGGGAATGGCCTCTGAGAGCACTCATTTCTTGAAGATATGGGTGTTGCTTCTATTATTTGGGTTTTAAAAAAATGTATCGATTTGGATTTCAGATTTAGATACCAGATTTATTTAGATTTTAAGCTGGGCACCACCATCCCTAGAGTTTTCAATGGCAGCTTTGGAGGGTAGACGTGATGGCATCACATTCCTGCTGAGCTCCTTACCCTCCTCAGACTCCACCCTCTCCTGGTACCACCCTCAAATTTCCAGGAATTCCTCAACCCAGAGTTGGCAACCCTAATCATTGTGCAGGGTATTATTCCATCAAATGAATGAATGGGTATATTGGCCACAGATAAATGCTGTTGCGTTTCCCATCTGCTCCACAAGCTTTTATTTTTTGCTGTCTCTCCTGACACTGTTGACTCGCTCACCTTCTTGCTGCCTCCTTAGTTCTCTGCTCTCATTCTAGGTGACTTCTGTTTCCGCTTTAATGAACCCATCTTCTTTCTCTCTCACAGCAGCTTTGGATTGTCTAGCTCATTCAAGTCCACCACCACTCCGTTGACTCCAGAACTGCTCTTGCGTATACTTCCAATTAAATCCTTTTGCCTTTGGGAATAGCCCTATGCAATGTAAAGCCTGTTCTGTGTAAGGCATTTTCAAAAGCACAGTGGCAGGATGATTCCTTACCATTCTATCATCTTTAAGAAAAGATGGATGACACACACTGTAGTAAGATGTGCTAAGCAATAGTGTCCCCAATAAATTCCTTCCATCTATCTGTCCATCCATCTAGCTATCTATCTTACTTCACTTATAGCCCACCTTTCTCCAAAATAGGGACCCAAAACAGCTTACCTCATTCTCCACTCCTCTATTGTATTTTCACAATAATCTTGTGAGGTAGGTTAGGCCAAGAATGTATAACTGGTATAAGTATACTCAGTAAGCTTGATGGCAGAGTGAGGGCCAAGCTACAAGTGACGAATGACACTTGAACGGCAAGTGTATTTCTCCCTGTTCACTTGCCCTCCACTCAATCCACTTGCTGTTCAAGTGTCATTTGTCACTTGTAGCTTGGCCCTGAGAATTCACACCTGGGTTTCCCAAATCCTAGCCTGACACTCTAATGACTATACTAAACTGGCTTTCAAGATCTCCGCTGTGGCTGGGAACAATTAAATTCAGTTTTGACCTGAATAATCCCCATTTTTATTTTATTTCTCCTCCGCACTGATTAATGTGTCTTTTGTTTTCTTTTTACATGCCAATCTTCTCCCAGGTAAAGAATTTATGTTTCAAAGTTCCCATTATATGTACATTATGTGAATTGACATACTTTTGTAGGTCAAGATGTACAAATTTGCTCTTTTTCTTTTAGTTTTGATTTTATATTTTTTTCACTGTGAGGTTGTCTTTTTTGACCATATTCTTTTCTGAAATTCCTGATTTATTTCTTTTATGAGATTTATATAAAATTGACAGAAAAGCCATGTTAACAGGTGAATATGTAAAGGGGGGGAGAATAGCACAAGGAAACAAAAAATGGCACGAAAAAGACAGTTTTATGGGTTCAATTCATACAGGGGAGAAGCAAAATTGAAATGGGAACTTTTATAAACAGTAGGGATTATAATTTTGAAACTCACAAATTGTAAAAATCCTACACATGCTATTTATTCATTTTTTTTAGATATTTATATCTTGCATTCCTTCCTAAAGGGGGCATACAACATCGTCACTCCCTCCTCCATTTTATCCTCACAAAACCCCTGTAAGGTAAATTAGTCTGGGAGAAGGTGAGTGGCCCACGGTCACCCAGTGAGCTACTATGGCAAACCAGGGACTGGAAACCATGTCTCCAAGATCCATTTCTCTAACCACAGCATTAGGCTGGCTCTCTAAATAATACAGCCACAAATCAGATGAATTCAATCTGTTAATAAAAATATTATTATTATTTTGTGTGATTAAGTTGAAACTGACTCACAGTGACCCTGAGGTTTCCAAGGCAAGAGAGGAGCAGACATGTTTTGCCATTGCCTTTTTCTGCATAGGAATCACAGTCTTCCTTGGTGATCTCCCATCCAGGTAGTTTCAGGTGGGCCGCTGTGTTGGTCTGTATTAGAACCAGGGCTCATTTTGAGGGGGAACGTGCAGGAACGCAGTTCCGGTAGTTCCCCAAATAGGTCACATGATAGCTGGCCCCACTCACCTCACTCTCAGCTATTTGGGGCCCATTTCAGCCTGGATTGGGGCCGAAACAGCCCAGATCGGGCCTCTGACAGGTGGTGGATTACTCTCTCACTCAGCAGCGGCCCGATCCTGACCATTTTGGGCCCCTTTTTGCCATTTTGGGCCCAATTTCAGCCCTGAATGGCCAGGATTGGGTCCAAAACAGCCAGGATAGGTGATGTCAGTTATGCTAATGGCACACTTCAGGTGATGGCAAGGGGTGTGGCATATGCTAATGAGTTATGCTAATGAGTTCTTCCAGGTCTTTTTCTACAAAATGACCCCTGATTAGAACAGCAAGATTTGGGTCTAGTAGCACCTAAGAGATATCTGACAAAGAGAGCTTGACTCTTGAAAGCACATACCCTGGAAATCTAGTTGGTCTTTAAGGTGCTACCAGACCTGAATCATGTTCCCATCCAAGTACTAACCATAGCTGACCCCAGGCTCTGATGAGATTAGGCTAGTCAGAGCTATTCAGGCTGTTGTTTCATACCTATGGTATAGTGGCCTGAGAGCATTGCCTTCAACACAGGAGCATGTATGTAGATCAGAACATGGCTACTCCAGCATCAGATCACAGGAGACCAGCAAGGACACGTCAAACTGTGGTGATGCTTCCCATTTGCAACTGCAAATCTAAATTGTGGGATCCCACAGTCTCTCTTTCAGGGCTAGCTCAGGCAAAATAGAGCATGTGGCACAGGAGCCAGAAATTCATACATTCCTGAGACATGTTTCAGTAGAGGGACTCCATATTGTTAATCTAATGCTAGCCGTCATGATCCCATCTCATAAAGAAAGCTTAAGAGAGTCATTTACAGTGAATAATTTGAAAGTCATCTGAAATCTCTATTATTGCCTTGCCAGATTTGCGTGTGACATCATTTCACAGAAGGTATTTATGTCTCCCAGGGATAAGAGACACCACTGATATGGAATCCTTAAAGGGCAAGTGATATTCAGCTCAAGTTGAAACTGGAAAACTTCAGCATAGACTCTGAGAAGTCTACAGATGAGAGTTGGAAACTGTAAAATAATTTACTTGGAGCTACTTTAGAGCTACTCAAGATGGTAGAGAAAGAAAATGGGAGGTCGATTTCCTTCTTCTGGAAATGAGGGCTGATTTTTACTTATCAAGCCCTAAATTGCCAAGGATCAGTCACGTATTAGCCAAGCCAGTGCTTTTATCTTCCCAGCTCAGGTTATCTAGGCAGGCTTCCAGAATTCTCTCAAATACAATTTCTTCTTAGATTTTGGAATTCTGAATTACCAAGCACAAGTGTACCTCAGTAAAACTTTGTAGACACACTTGCACCATGGAAGTCATGGAATGGGTCACAGAACTTAAGGGAACTGGAAATTGCAGCCTACCGGGTCTGATTCAAGACAGGAATTTATTTTAGAAATCATCATAAGTGACAGAATTCAGTAGAATAAATCAGGTGTCTTCTTAGGGCCAAGCTACAAGAGATGAATGACACTTGAATGGCAAGTGGATTGAGTGGAGGGCAAGTGAACAGGGAGAAATACACTTGCTGTTCAAGTGTCATTCGTCACTTGCAGCTTGGCCCTTAGAGTACACATTAATTAGTTAAGTATAATCCCCCCCCCTTATCTGTAAGTGGCCTTAAGAAAGAATGGTTTCTTCCCCTGTCCTTTACTGCTAGACTGAACAGATAAGAACTTCTGCTTGGGACGTGGCTGCATTTCATGGTTAAATATGTCACAACTGCAAGGGTGAGTGTGGGCTGAAGTTTTTGAAAGAGAACGAAACTGTTAATCACTCTTAGGCATTTTCTTTTAACCAGGGGTGTAGGGTTTAAGTGGTATTAGGATTGAAAGCTTTTGGAGACCTGCCCTGTTGATCTACTCAGTACTTTCGACCATTCTGGGGCTCAGTACCAAAGTGGGAGGGGGGATCCTAAGAAAATCGGTCCCAACATTGGGTAATGTGAGGTAAAAAGAATTAATCCAATTAATATCATGGGGGACAGAACTGTTTCTGGTGTGGCCCTCAGATGGCAGCATAGGGTTCCTGAACTCCAGGTGAGGCATGGAATTTTCCCAGAATGACACTTGATCTCCAGACTACAGAGATGTGTTCCCTTGGGGAAAAATAGCAGCTGATAAGTGTAGACTGTATGGGATCATATCCCTGCGGAGCTCCCTCCCCAACTCTGCCCACCCCAGGCACTATCTCTGCATCTCCAGGACTTTCCCAAGCCAAATTTGGCAGCCTGATCATAGCATCCTCAGCTCCAGGAGATTCACAAAGCACACTCCCTTTTGACTTTCCAGAAACTCGTCAACACACTCGAGAAGACATTGAGAGTTTTCTATTCCTTAAAGCCATTTTTGGCAGGTTGTATTGCTGACGTGATGCCTGACTATGGTTTTTATCATCTCTTTCTGCTGCCTTTTGAAGTTTTAACATTTTATTTCAAAAGGTCAGCAAATCTAAATAAATAATATCCAATAAATAAATAAATAAATAAATAAATAAATAAATAAATAAATAAATAAATAAATAAATAAATATTACCTTTAAATATAGTACACACTGGGCTCCTGGGAGAAGCAAAGAGTAAACCCGGACCTCCTTATTGTTGCCAATGTTGCAGCATCGTCTGCCTTCCAACAATTCCCTATGATGTGATATTTTCGAACAGACTTAATTTTTCAACTCCTTTCTTCAACAGATGGTCCCCTATTGATCTTAACAAGAGCTTGTAACTGCTTTTAATGAGGGTTCTCATCTGAAATAAAGGTTATAGAAATAGAGGCCTTTAAAAAACATCACGAGCGAACACCCATATTCGAGAGATTGTTGAAGTTAATGAAATGTATGCGATACGTTGAGCTTCATTCTAATGTATACTATTTTTGAACACTCGTAGCAGAAGAGAGAGAATGTATGCATAAAATATTAAATGTGGGTTCTACAGAAATTAGGAAGGATAGAGGCTGTTATCCAAGTGGGAAGAATTAAACACTGTCTTGACACCTGAAATCTGACGCTAGCAAAAACACCGTTCTGCATTGGAAACCAACAGGGTGGATTATCTCTGCTCTTTGACAGGCTGGTTGACAGTAATGACTACACTAACATCCCAGAACATCCTTGATCTCATCACTTCACCTCTTTGATTTTTGAGATGACTGTACCTTAGAAATTAAATATTACTCTCGTCACTGGGGCTGTCTAACGCAGGGAGGAATGGGCGACGTTTGCTCCAAAATCCAAATTTAAGTAATGCTGCTTTGCCTTAGAAGGAAGATCTCAATGGAGTAGCATATCAGGATCAAAATGAGGAAGGATTCTGACACATCGCAGCCAGTCGACTCAATCACGCAGAGAGAGAGAAAGAGAGGGATGTGCATTATTCATGAAGCAAAAACTCTGGGAATTTTTCCAGAGAACATGCCACTGACGAGAGATAGGGCTTATCAACTGTTTTAAATCAGCATTTTTAATCTAATACAATAACAATTTATTTACTGGAGATATTTATACATTATAAGCTTTTCTTAGCCTAATTGATTCTTTTCATCAAAGGTCCTCTCTGTTGGGAAAACTGACTAGGTCATTGCAGGAATGTTAAAAGCTCCTGTTTTGAATACCTACCAAAAGGATTAATTTCGAATGTAGATCTTCTAGTAGCTCAGTTATCAGCTTATCTTGCTTTGGAATACTCACTGCCCATTCCACCTGCCCAGTTTCACCTCAGGAGGGTTCAAAATAAAACATCTTCAAATTGTTTTAATTATTCCAGCTACAGTTTAATTTGGGCATATAGCTGGATTTACATTTTGCAGCATTTTGTCCCAATCCAGAGGCCCAAAGAAACTTCAAACATATTATTGGTGCATCTATATCGAAGGTCTTATATGGAACACAGACTTCATTATTTTTAAAGATGCAATGTGGTATTTAGATACTTACAGCAGGTTCATCGTTTATGGGTGCTGCTGGACCCAGGCCTCCCATTGGATGAGCTTCGGCTAGCAAGCCCGATGTGGCCTTTCCTAGGCAGGGGGAACACTAGGATCATAAAGGTGTGATTCATGCCCCAGTAGCACCTAGATTCAACTACTGCAATATGATTGGGGGGTTGGCCTTGAAGACTGTCCAGAAGCTACAATTAGTACAGAATGCTGTGGCCAGGATACTAACTGCAATGTGTTCTAGGTACTATATAACTCCAATGTTTATCCAACTACACCAGCTTCCTGACCACTAAGGCCATCTTCAGGGACCCTGTTTGGCTGCCACCACTATCTGAGGCTAGCTAGGTGGCAGCCTAGGAGAGAGCCTTCTTGGTCAGGGCACCAAAATTATGGATTCTCTCCTTGGGGTGATTCTTGTGCCCCTCTCTAATCATTATTATCCACCAGCAGATGAAGACTTTTCTACTTTGTTTGTCATTCCCTCATTGACTCTCCTTCCTGTTTATGTGTTTGTGTTTCACTAATTGTTGTTTTTAATGTATAGATATCGATTTAGGTATCAATATACACATGGAGTGGCAAAAATCACCTCTGTCTCTTGCCTTGAATAGCAAGGGTCACTGTTAAGTTGGCTGCTACTTGATGACACTTTTCACACACACACACACACACACACACACACACACACACACACACACACACACACACACACACACACACACACACAACTTATTTTGTATTTTGATTGTTGGTTGCCTTGGTGACCCAAAGTTGGCTGGGAAATGTATTAAATAAAATAATTAATAAATGTATGTGCCATCTAGATAAAAAACAACGGTTATCTCTTGCTTATTAAGCAGATTGGAACCATTTTGTGCCATCTAAAAGAGATGAGGCTTGTAGGGTGTTTCTCACTGTTGCAAGGTGGATACAGAGATCCCAGTTTTGGAGCCCTTAACTCTTAGGAATGAATTACTGAATTTAGCAGTGGTGCTTTTCTTATAGCGATGGAGATAGTCATTTTATCAGCTTTTGAGTTTGCTCTCATATGATGAAGAAAGCCACTGAAATAGGACAAGTACTGTCTTCCTGTTGTGTGTGTGCATGCAATATAGCTGTGAAAGCAAGAAATGATCATCCATAAACTTGTGTGCGTAAATACATATATTATTTGGTATTCCACAGTCTCATTCGAACTCTCTTTTTTACGACATGAGTTTGAATATTTAATACATTCCCAATCAGTTTAAAATGTGGTGCATATTGGAATTTTGTAATCTTTATTAAACTATTGTTTTGCGTTTGTTAGTGTCTCTTGCTTGTTAGCACCAACCCCTTAATAAATCCTACTGTTTGCCAGGCTGGTGAATGGTACAGCTGCTCTGCATAAGTGGATGATCATTTTCTTTGCACAACAACTGGGTAAGGACATAATCTGACAATGCAGGATGTAGCTTTATCAGGCTAAGCAGGTTTAGGACTGGATCTAGCCAGTATTGGAATGGGAGATATGCTGGGAATCTTTGGTAATGCCACCTTTAGTTTCACAGAAGAAAGGCAGGCTATCTAATTGTGTTGTTGTGCTCTTTGTATTTGCTTATTGAAGCGGCACTAGAGGCTCCTAGATAATACATGTGAATGAGTCCTGGTTGTATCTTTCCTTAAAGCTCCTGTAGTCTGGTGCATTGTCTCATTTGCAGATATAACACATAGAGTTGCAACTTTAGTGTTTCATCAATTAATCTATTTATTTAGCAAATTCATATGCTACCTCTTCAAAGCATCTGCTTGATAGGGCTCATTGAGAAAAATGATAAAATCATAAAACAGCATAAAAGCATTAAAACTGACCAAATTATTTAACATCCAGCCATTAAAAAAACCCAAAGCATAAACACAGAACAAAACTTTTAGACTCCTAAAATGATAATCATAAAACAGTCCTCGGACTAGAATTAGGCCATAAAAACAACTTTAGAAGACTGACAAGGTTAGGTATAAAGAAATATTATGTCCTGGTGCCTAACCGTGAGAAGGGTAAGTGCCAGGCAAGTCTCAAACAGAACCCCCCCCCACACACACACACAAACTCTTTGATTAACTAAAAAGATACTCAAAATGGCGTGACTCTTTTTTCCTTCTGCTCCTTAACATTTGTCCAGTTTCCAGGTTGTGCAAGGTCTAATCCCATTATCCCAAAATTTCTATGTTTTATTAAGTGCCTTTGCTAAGAAGAATTATGGTCACACTGTCCTTATATAATTCTTTCACCATTAAGGAGATAAGGTAAGAGATAAATGTTTTAAATAAATAAGTAAACATGCATGAGAATAAAAAGAGGTTTATTTCTCTCCCCTTAACACTTTTACTGGCTGACCATTCTTACGCTAACTAACTAAAGCTAACTAAATGAACAACTCAGTGTTTACACAATGGGTGTTAATAGTTTGCCCCTACTAACTACCCTCCTTCCTAAAGCAGTACACCCCTTTGTCTCCCAAATAATTTAATCAAAATTATTTTCAGAGTTGCTAAATGTTACAAAACAGAAGATGTTACGATCAATTGGAAAAGCATCAAACACTAAAAACAACAGGCTCAAAACAGTCATAAAACAGTTGACTAAATTTTGGTGAAACAGTGGGCTCACATTTTTGGAAAAGAAAAAAGGAAAGAAGAAACATGTACTTGGTGAACATTAAAGAACCTCCAAACAACTGAAAATGGCAGGTTCCTGCATACTGTGTCCAATGAAATCTCTCCCTAAGCCTAAGGTAAAAAAAAGAGTCTTTTATGATAGGCAAAACAATCAGGTCAGACATTTCCTGACTTGTGGAATAGTTCATAATGTACACAAAGCAATCAATTCCATGACAACAAAATATTATAATACTCAGGGCTTTTTTTCTGGGAAAAGAGGTTGTGGGACTTAGTGGGTTGCCCTCGGAGAAAATGGTGACATGGCTGGTGGCCCCGTCCCCTGTTCTCCAGACAGAGGGCAATCTAAACTCCCCTCTGTCTGGAGATCAGGGGGTGGGTCCACCAGCCATGTCACCATTTTCAAGAGGTTCCGGAACTCCGTTCCACCATATTCCAGATGAAAAGAAGCCCTAATAATACCGAAAGAAATTAGTGGATTAATTTTTTGCAAATGGGAATCAGCCATCTAGAATTTTTTGAAATTATATGAATTTTATTTTCAAACTTTTCCTGCAGTATTGACTGCTGACTGTCCCAGTGTATTTAAAAGTGGACAGAATCAATTCTTTGTCAACTGCCTCTGTTGCTTGGTGTGATAAACACTGTTTAACAAGTTTAGAAAAAAATCCATTTTGATGCTGTTTCCCCATTAGACCTGTTAAATGTTCTCTGAATGAGTAAACTTAGTCTAGTTTTACGCTCAGATACATTGTTAAGCTAATGTTTTCAGTGGCAAAGACTACAGTATTGTTAACATTAATTGTAGGGCTTTTTTATATCAAGTTGCTGACTCTAAGTAAATGAAACGGCAGTTGTTTTGCTGAGATTCACTGCTACTTGATTACCCTTTAACTACTCCATAATTTTTGGAAAGTCTATTTGTTCACTCTGAATGGTAGAAACAGCTGACAAAGAAGAAACAAAGCGTAGATGCCAGACAACTAGAGTATTTTCCCCAGTGTGCTTTGACTTTTTTAGTCACCAAGGAAGGACAATGTTGTCTGGAGAAACCCAATGAATGGTGGTTTCTATGGCCAAGGCTTATTGGTCAAACTAGATTTTTGCAACAAGTCTGGGCTGTGGAGGCCATTGTATATTAGATCCACCCCCCCCCCCCAATAGTTCCATTAAACAGGACAATGAACGTTGAGCATAAAGTTGTGGAAAACACTAAAAGGAACTCTCTAAAATGGAAGAATGGACAACAAAAACAATGCTATTCCAGACCAAAAAAAAAAAGTTCCTAACTTCACATGTACCTCAATGGGGTCTGAACTAGGTATGTTTCAATCGTCAAGTACGGCAGCCACACACAACATACTTGACCACCATGTCCAATCAAATGCTGAGTCTTAGATCTGCTCACCTTGCCATGGTCAACAGAGGTCGCTGCTGCCAAATCGTGAGGAGTGGGGGAGGAGGAAATAGGATTCTCATCTGGCACTGAGCTGTACCATGTTTCACATTAGTGACCTGACAAAGAAGGCTAGGCCACTCATGGGTAGCAGAACCACCCACTGAGAAGTCAGGGTGGTTACCTGTTCACATCTGAGTGACTCGAGCCAGTTCTAGAAATGCATCTTTACTCTGAACCACTAAGGACTAACCAGGAGAGTAGAAAAGAGAACGAATCCAGTAGCACCTCTTAGTCAATTTGTGGTAGGGTGTGAACTTTTGTGAGTCACAGTGACTCACAAAAACTCACACCATACCACAAATTGTGTTAGTCTTATAGGTGCTACTGGACTCTTGCTCTTTTCTACTGCTACAGACAGACTAAATGACTACTCATCTTGATCTATCAAACAGGAGAGTGATCTTGAAGCTCAGTGAAAGTGCAGCAACAGTAGAAAAAGCAAAATCTGTGCTGGGACTTATTGTGAAAGGAATGAACATAAAATAGCCAGAACCACAATGCCTTTGTACTGTGTGAAATGCTGTGCACAGCAGGAGCAGTAACCTGTCTAGTTCTGGTCACCTGATTGAAAACCCAAGAGCCGAAAAAGGTACTGAATATGACACACCTTACTTACAAGCAAAAGGTAAAAAACCCACATCTTTTCAGAGTTTTTTTCCCTTTTAAAAAGGATAACTAAGGAGAACTATCAGTGAGAGTTATACAATTATGCATGGCACAGAGAAAATGGATAGGCAGAATGTTCTCTCGTATAATACTAGAAATCAAGGTCATCTGGTGAAAAAATATTGGTGGCAGATTCAGAACAAATAAAAGGAATTGTTTCTTTAACTAATTTATGGAATTCATTTGCTACTAGAGAGGCAATTTCTATAGATGGCTTTAAAAAGGGATTGAGCACAGGGTGTTAGATATGAAGGCTAAATGAAACTTCTGGGTTCACACAGCCAGCCTATCTTTCTATATCAACTGTTTACTAGGTTAAAACACAGGGTAGGTCTATTGCATTCATGCACTGCTTGCTGGCTTTTCAAAGGCATCTAATTGATCTTGGGATGCTACACTTGATAGATTTCAAGTCTGATCCAATGTGGCTCTTTTTTATTTGTTCTTTAGACCTAGGTACAAAAGGATTTCTAATGATCTGTTGCCTGTTCCTGAATTTCCTTGGGTGGAGGCCAGGGATCATGTGAAAAGTTATCTGAGCAATGCTGATTCTGGGAACCTGGGCAGATCATGAGGGGGAGGGCAGAATGGGTTACATCAGTGCTTAGTTCTCATGGCCTTCTTACATGCCCAGGGTAATGCCAATTGCCACCTTGGGGTCAAGTAGCAATTTTCCACAAGTCAGTTTGGCTAGGGATCTTGGAGGTGTTTTGCCATCTTCTGGGCCTGGAGCAGGGGTCACTGGGGAAGTCGGGGAGTAGGGGGTAATTGTGAATATTGTGCAGGGGGTTGGACTAGATGACCCTAGCGGTCCCTTCCAACCCTATGATTCTATGATTCTGTTGAAAGAGATGGTTTCACTCTGCCTTGCCACCATGCTATTTCACTTTGTAGTGACTCACCTCACAGGGCCAGAGCTCATGGCATAGCGGTCCTTGGCACAGCATGGGGTGCCATGGATCCTGGCAGGGGAGAGCCCCAGGGGCAACCTCAGGTACCTAGCTTGGGCAAGGGCAGTGGAGGCTGATTGGTGTCACAATGCCCCACATGGCCAAGGTGGAAGGGAAGGGGGATGGGCCAGAAGAAGTGGTGGGACACCCTTGGAGGGGCAGATGCCAGATGGTGAGGAGTGAGGCAGGAAGTATAAAAGGCAGAGGTCAAGAGAGGGAAGTGGCAGCAGTGGTGAAGAGAGAGGCAGAGCATGAGCAAGGTGTGATGCAAGAGCAGGATATCAGAAGGTTGGAGGAAGGAACAGGTGAACAGGCTCTGTCAGCAGCTAAAAGTGAGCAACTATCCAGCAGGGCACACCTCCCTAAGGAGACCAAAGTGCATGAGAGGGCTTGGAGCTGCCTGGCTAGCTGGGGAGGCAGAAGCCATGCCACCAAGGGGGCAAAAGCATAAGAGGGATGACCTGGGACCCACTCCTCTACCAACATGGAAGACACTCAGGAAATCTCAACTAGAGATAGGCACAAACTGAAATACGAACCAAAATTAAGCACAAACCACAGTTCATCAGATCCTATTTCTGATGAACCACCATGAACTTTTATTTGGTTTGGTTCATTTGGTTTGTTTTTTGGTTCATCACTGCAGACAGCCTGGTGTCAATCAATCAGTTTCCTAGGCAACTGGGAATGGACTTCCTGCAGACCTTCTGTTGACTCGGAAGTGACCTTCTGCTGGCCCGGAAGTGACCTTTTGTTGACCCGGAAGTGGTGGTTTTCTGACCTGAATGTGACGTTTTCACGAACCAAACAAACTGGTTTGTGAACCAGGGGCAGGTTCGTGGAAGTTCGTGGTTCATGAAATTTGACAAACCACGAACCATATGGTTTGGGATTTTTCTAGTTTGTGCCCATCTCTAATCTCAACCACCATGACACACAACCTGGTTGATGGTGGGAACGTACCCAGGTGAGGCCAGAGATGAGAAGTCAGAGATGCTGGAAACCTAAGACCAAGTGTCCTGCCTGAGACCTGGGGAAAACCATCATGCACTGCTAATCCACCTCTCCCCTTAAAATATATGAATCAGGATCTAGTATCGAACATAAGAAGGACGGGATGAGTACTAGTAGTGATCCGTGGCTTTCATTAAGCCCTGATTATGGCATTTTTCAATAACCGGTCAACAGCAAAAACTTGAGTAAGTAGATATTCTCATGAAATGATATATTCCCATCTTGTGCATGCCTTCTGGGCATGTACAAGACCCACATGCATGAAAGAATGTTCATAGATGTTTGGATCAAAGAAGCAGCCTGTGAAGAACAGATTTCTGCGTCTCTGCATCATGTCAATGGATGAAGCCAGACAGCTATATTCCGGAGAGTAAATCCCTATCTACTGAGCCAAATTACACCCTCTCACAATCCCTTCTGCTGCCAATAAAGCTGAAGAGTAGAACGCTAAAGTCTTTGAGTGCCATAAATGTAAAATATCCAGATGAATAGCCTGTCTAAAGTCAAATAAGTAGTGGACAATGAAAATATTTTATGGTCATTAGAGAGACTACCGTTCCATTTTGGAAATTACAATAAAACTAGGGAGGTTGTCTTGCCTGCAACATTTAGTTCTTCCATCTCTCACATTGGGAGAATATGTGGCATTATACACACAGAGTGACTCTTTTAGTTTCTATTTGTATGTATTTTTTTTCCCAGAGTGTCCGCTTCTCTGCTTTTTGCTTTCAGTTTTATAGGTTTGTTTGGATTTCGTGAGTTGTATGATTTTTTTAAAGCACAGTTTCTACAGTACAGTATTGCTGTTTATCTTTAAAGTAGAAATGAATTTATTGATGCATTAAGCATGTTGGAACATGTGTACATTCTGTATGAGGAAAGAGGAAGTGGTACAAAATAATCACGACTTTTTATTTGCACAAAGGAAAAATAGAATCAAAATGGAGAATTTGGGGGCTGAAATGGGAGGGATAAAAAATTCAAAAAAATCCCTAGTGCATAACCCCAGCAAAGAGGCTGCAGTGTAATCCTAAGCATGACTACTTTGGAGTAAGTCACACAGAATTAAATAGGATTTACTGCTTGATAGGTGTGCTTAGTTAGTGTGCTTTTAAGACAGCAGAACTTCTGCCAGCCATGTTCATTCAAGCAATGAATTCAATGCATCATGGGTCTGACTTGATATAAGAGCCAAGGTACACTAACATCTTCTGCCCAAGGTGAGCAGCAGACACCCATTTTCCTTTGCCCTTGGAGACTCTTTGGGGTGACCGACTCATTCTTTGCCAGCAGAAAATGTTGCATTTCTTGACTTTGCAAGTTGTTTCAGTATAGATGGAGAGATGCTCAGTAAGTGGCTTTAGATTGTGACACATGAATGTTGATGACATAGAGACTGCGGGAAACACTTTTATTTGGTAATGCCTCCTGCAATGGCACAACATACAGCACCAACTATCAAGTTGTTCCAGTAACTGGAACTAAGAGATTCTTCATCAGTGCTAACATTTCCAAGTAGAGATGAGATGATTTCTTTCAATCTGTACCTGAATTGTTCCATGGACCAACTTTTCTTCGCATTCTTCTACATTTCAGTTTAACTAAGAAAATTAATACCCTAGATGAATCATGTACCATTTGCTGGTGCTTCATTTGAGTGGCATCTTTCTCGACGATGTTACCTGTGGATAATACGTGCATTGCTTTTTTGCAGTGTTTGATCAACCTTGATATAGTAAGATGTTGTTATGGTATCAAGATTCTTCTTGTGCATACACAGTTTGCTGTCTCCAGTTCCTTTGCGTCTCTCATTCACCCTCACATCACTGATAAGAACTTTCATAAAATACCGCAAAAAAATGTATCCATCTTGACCATACGCATAAAATTCTTTTTAGCATGTGATGTTTTACTGGACATCAGCATTTCTACATATTAATATAACACTGTGCTAGTGATAATCATGAATGGAAAGTGAGTGGCCTTTTAAAGGCAGGAATGTTGAACATTGCAATGAGGATGTATAAGGGCTTATGGAAAAGGGGGGGTCATATGATGTAATGGCTAGGTCAATTGATCTAAGGCTAGGATCTTTTGTTGAAAAGTGGAAACTACAATTCAGTTGAGTGTCTGCTTTGTAGTGTGCATAGAATAACAATGAACCTGGCCTTCACAAGCATTTCCCTTGGCTCTCATAGACACACCCTCTTCCCAGTCCATGTAGAATCTAATGCAACTCTGAGTCCCACATACCTCATTCTAATGAGATTGCTTTTCTACCTCTTATCAGGTTGGGTCAGTAATTGAAGCGGACATTAAAATGTAATCAAGCATTTTTAAATGTAGCTAATGGACCTTGTTATGCAGAAACAAGGACGAACCAACCAACTGGAATAGCTTGCGATGCTAACATCTCCCTTAACTCTGGGAGCTAATAGGAAAATATCTACTAAAGAAAAGAACTTGGCATACCATGTTAAGCCTTTTATTAACATTGGCAAAAATCCCTATGGGAAATAATTTGAGGTGGATAAATACTCCCTGCTCAGAATATAATCATTTTACCCTTTTGTGTGAATGAATGCAATCACCTTCCTACTGTTTTTTTTTTAAAGTGCATAAATGAAGCTGCTTTATACTGATCCAGATCATTGGTCTATCTAGTAGAGTACTGTTAATTCTGATTGGTGTGAGGTGGAGAAAAGGCTTCGCTAATGTATCTTATTTGCCATACTTTTAGAGGATAGAATCTGGGATCTTCTACATGCAAACCATGTGTTCAGCCACTGAACCACAGCATATCTACATGTGTATGATGTTCTGATGGCAAAGCACTCCACACAGTTGGGAAAAAAGCGTAATAACTGCCTCGTTCCTATTAGGAGCCAATGTTTTATATTTAGGGTTTCAGAGAATGGCTGGAGAGAACCTAGTTAAAATCCTCACTCACTGGCTGATCCTGGCCAGTTGGCTGTTTCTGCACACCCTGGCATAGCACTAAACTCACGGACCGAGAGTGTCTTCTTGGCATGATTTCTGATATGGTGTGATGATGTCAGAAATAGCGCCAGGAAGATGCTCTTGGTCCGTGAGTTTAGTGCTGTGCCGGGACATGCGGAAATGGCCTTGTTCTCTCTCTTTCTTTTTCTTGGCCTAATCTACTCACAGGGTTTCAGTAAAGCTAAATTAAGGGAGATAACCATGTATGATGTCCTCAGCTCCTTGGAAGAATGACAGGATAGAAATCTTATACCCAATGAATGAATAACTGGGAAAACATGCTCACTCTGGTGGTCTCACTCTGGGATTCCTCAGCTTCTGAAGGATTTTTTTTTTAAATCTCTACATTTACCACTATGGTTTGTCCTTCAGTTTCCCGTGGTTTGGCTGCATCTAGGTCAATACTGACAGCAAGAATGTCTAGGAATTCTTTAGATGTTGTTGCCATTTGATGATTAGCACTGAGTGATTAGTAAGCAGATCATAGCATCATCCAGCAAACCAGTTTGGGACACTATCATATCCTCAGTTTTCAGAGACATGTTTCAGACAGCCATCTTAGATAGGGAGGCCTGTAAAGCCTCGGTGCCTTTCCAGCTGATTTGCAGCCATGGCAGGGGCAGGACCGTCCTGTGGCTTTAAGAAATGGAGTGCCTGATGTCTTGAAAGAGCTCTCAGGAAAGGTTGATGAGCCACAGAGGGCCTATGTGACATGCAACATACTGTATAAAAAGGAAAGGATGTCAGCTAATGCAGAAGTCTGCCTGCCCACTCCAAGCATCTCTGGATTGGGAGCTGATAGAAGGAAGAAGAACTGAATGTTATAAACCCCCTTACCTTCAGAGGTGAGGACATGCAGACAGGACAGGGCCATACCAAGGGTATCGACTTTAGTTGGGTGGGAGTGGATGGAGTATCAGAGCTCACAGGGCTCCAGGAGATGCATAGCCCAGTCTGTGACAAGCAAATGTTGGAAAGCAGGGGAAAAGGGCCCATTGACTCACAGGGATGAATAGCCAAGCTGGTCAGCCAAGCTCTCCAAGAACCCATTCAAAGTCTAGTGTTCACCTCTTTCCCTGTTTTGAGGTTTTAATAAAAATAATAAGAATTATGTGGAGTGCTGCACTCCATACCTGTGTATGGCCCTTAAGAGAACACATAGTCACCAAAGGGGTGTGACATGAGATCATTTTCAGGGTATCCACCACTGTAAAAGTCTCAGTTTTGCTTTGGAGATGATGGGATAAGGTGTTTGCCTGGGAACTGTCCATGGTACTGCACACCTTCTACCTGGCTAACTTCCTGCCCTGTCTCTTACTTACATTTTCTCAATAAAACTAGATCTCACCTTGTTGCCTGCTGCCCCCAACTCTACTTTGTCTGGCTTTGCCAAGGGTCTGAATGCTTCTCAAGGCTAAACAGGCTACAGCTGATCAAGGCAGGGCATAATGTGTAAACCAACACAAAACAATAGTTCAGTCATTACCTTAGCCACATTAACAGCATCCCTGGGTCAGTCAGGACACTTTATATTATGGTTGAAAATAATACCTGTGATTTTCTATACTTGCAGTGAAAATAGAATATTTGCATGAATGTGAAATGATCATGGACAAGAAGCGAAGGCTGGAGAGAGTTCTGAATAGTTTCATGAATGAGCAGAATGGGAAACAATATGCTACTATTCCAGGTCTCTGTGCTTAGAGCTGGTGTGAATTGGGTGATGATTATCATGAAAATTGCGTGTGTTCTGCTTGCATTTCAACAACAGCTATAAACACGGACTGCTTCAAGAGTCTTCAAAAGGCTCAAGTCTTGGAAAGATGGGGTTGTTGTAGGGGCCCAGGGGCCCTAGGAGACTTCCCCAGTGGACTATTGGAAAGTCTTGGAAAGATGGGGTTGTTGTAGGGGCCCAGGGGCCATAAAAGACTTCCCCAGTGGACTGTTTGTTGTAAGCTGTTTGTTATTTGTTATTGTGGTTTGGGTTTATCTTTGTAACTTTTGTCTCTGACTTTGAGCACCAGGAACCTGGTAGAGTATCTGCACCCTTGGTCTGCAGTGAGTCATCCTCACTATTGGAAATATAGTGGGTCCAGCTATGGTTGTCTCAAAGCAGCTGCAACCAGTTAGACCTCATCGAGTGAGCCAGGCAGGTCCTGGCAACCTGAGCCAACAGTCCCTCAGAGCCAATGCCTGGCTACCAGAATCCCCAAGTCTGGCTAACCAGAAACTAATTCAGATTGCTAGAGGAATACTGGTGCCTACCTGAGCTATAAGATCAGATGATCCATTTTATGTATGGTATTAAAAATAACTCAATACTTTCACAAAACATTAAAATACTTTATAATTTATTCTCCGGAGGCTACAATGTAGTAAACTATGTGGTGAGGAAGACTGCAGTTTTTAGTCATTATGAATTTTATTGTCCAACTCTGATTGACCAAAAATTCAATATGGATACAGTTTTGAAATAATATTACTTACTTTGTATGCACACAAAGACTGGATAATCTGGGAGGGGGGAAATACTGTGTCCTACCACCAGGGCCTCCAATCTGTAGCTATGCCAGTGGTCCCCTGTAGGGCATTTCCCCTCTCCAGATGCAATTGTACAAGTCGAGAACAGCAGCTATCTTGGCATTTTGGACAAAAAGCTAGGAAAAAATGTACAACTTGGAAAAACTTGAACAAATCCCATTAAGTCATGAAGCTTATTGGGAAACCCATCACTCTGTCTCGACCTTGCCTACATCACAGGGTTACATTGACAAAAAATGTTCAAATCTAGATTGACACTACTGGAATCTGAGAGAAAGCTTTAATAAATATATACTCAGGGTTGTCTTGAGCCATTCTTCTTCTCTAAGTGTTCTTCTCTCCTGCTGCCTTTGGGTCAGGTGCCTTTACAGCTGGCAACTTTGTTCCTTCTAGATGCCATGTAGAACAGGAAAGAGGCAGATTATCCTGTGTTAACCTGCAAAGGTCTATGGCAGGTTCTAGAAAACAGCAGCATTGCACCCAAACTTGGATGTAGCTGGTGGTAGAACAGATAGGACGGCACGTTTCATCCCAGGCCACTGGTTGGATCCAAGGCAGCATCTCTGCAGCCTGCCTTTGACCAGGAAGCAGCAGCATGGGTCTAGGAGGTGACGCCAGATGCATGCTATGCCTGTCGCCTCCTCTCCCATCACCATCAGCCACTGATCTGACACCTTCAGAAGCTGCTTGAATCACCTGGCAATGAAACAGACCTGGGCACGTCCCAGACCATTACAGAAACATTATAAACAAGAAAGATACTTAGTCTCGGAAGCACTTGTAGCTGCCAACAGACTATTTCACAGTTATAACTGGAACATTCACCATTCTTTACTTACAGTTTTTTAGAGTGCGGGTTGCAGACTACAGAAATATCAAGGCTGCCTTTACTATGAGGCTAAAGACGTTGAGCTGAACACGAAGAACTTGGAGATGTGACTTTCCGGTGCTCTCCGCATCAATTTAAGATGGTAGGCAATGGAATTAATGGGGTGACATTGGAGGATGCTGGAGGAAAATTACAAGGTATGGGAGAGAAAAATTGTGCACAGTTTCTACAAGGAAAGATTCCAGGGATCAAGGCTTCCTGGAAATAGTCTGTTCTGGAAGCCTTCCCACAATATAAAATCTATAAATTGGATCCACACACAGACTTCCTTCATGGTTACACATTTCCCCTTCTCCTGTACTGCTTCCAGTCATCTTCCCTCCCTGCTTCACTGAAATTCACAATCTCTGGTGTGGACTTTGGCTTGCACATACTCAAGAGGCAATTCACTCTGCATGATCAGAGGGGTACTACTGAGAATGAGTCACATGTCCAGAAAATGTTTGGTGAGCACTCTGTGGCATCAATTTGTAGCTCAGGGCTAGACACCCTGATCCAAAGCTTCTTAGGTATGGGGAAAGCCCCTGGATCACCTATCTTACTTGGCAGGAAGGCACCTAAACAGTACACCTGAATGCTCATGAACTCTGAGGCATATGGAGTCAACCAGATCATAGAGTAACCCACAGGTGGAGGCTTGACTCCATCTCCTCCTCCGTAAAGTTTGGTTGCCAATGCTACCTTCAGAATAGTCAAATTATATTGGTTTTTTGATCCTGTGTGTACTAATACATTTGCTACCCTTTATTACTTCTATTGTGAAGGACATTTGCATGGTATAGCTTGAACTTGTCAGATCATGGAAGCTATGCAGAGTCAGTACTTGGACTGGGCACCACCAAGGAAGACTCTGCTGAGGAAGGCAGTGGTAACCAGCTCTGCTTCTCACTTGCCTTGAAAACCCCTTGCTAAGGTTGCTGTAAGTCAGTTGCAATTTAACTGCACATAAGTACATATTATTTCCAGTTATACATGCAGTTCTCTTCTTTCCAACATCATGTACAATCAAAGCTTTCCTGAAGAAGTTCCCCCACTGCTACTGCTAATCTGTTTCCTTCTCAGTATGCTAACAAATATCAGGGTATTATTGATTGCCGTGATGTGTATGCATGTGCATGTGTGCACAAACACACATACACACACACTTTTGTCACCCCAGTTTTCTACTAAAGCCTGTTACCAATCAACCTCTCAGGACCCTAGTGGACTTCTTCTATTAGAACCTAGATATTTTTATTCCATTAGATGGGAGACAGAGTTCCATTTGCTGACACTTTCAACATTTGCCATAGCAACTCAGGGCTATTTTTGCGGCTGCTAATTGCCTTCTGCAGACCCTGTTTATTTCCTCCTGCCCACCCTCTTCTATTATTTCATCTTTTTATTTCCCTTCAGAAAGACTGGCATGAAACTTGGACGTATATAAGAGGAGGAACAAATCAAAATGTTAGCAGCTGTGCTGGTTTCACTGAATGCGAGACTAAGAGATGCTACCTTCTATTGGAAAGAAACTAAACTCAAAGGAAACTATCAGACTGCATGCTGTTTGTTGGGTTTAGTTGTTCAAAATGGAATTTTCAAAATTGCTTCTAATTAAATGCATGGAAATGTTCCACCCTCAGTAATCTTCATGGACTTGGTACTGGTCTCGCAAAGGATATACAAACACAATTCCAAATATTTAAAAGAAATGGTATAAAGGGACAGATTCTGGATAGTATGAATACAGAATCAAAATTACTGAGCTAAGAAGAACGTTCATGACTGATCTAACGCAGGAGAAGTGGAATGACAGCCTGTAGGCAGACGTAGCCTCCAAAACAATTTTCATCTGGGCCTGGTGATCCCAACACATTTTAATCATATTGTGATCATCATTTTGCTCCCAAGGAGGGAAAACATATGCTTTAACTTGTATGAAGTAGAGACAGTTCATAATTTTAAAGCAATATCTGTTTGGGGGGTTTTGTATATAACTTGTTGACTATGTCTCACCACATGGCTAATGGTGAACCAGGTTCAATTCCCCACTCTGCCATGAAAGCTTAACAACAACAACAACAACAACAACAACGACATTTGATTTATATACCGCCCTTCAGGATGACAACACCCACTCAGAGCGGTTTCCGAAGTATGTTATCATTATCCTCACAACAACAATCACCCTGTGAGGCGGGTGGGTCTGAGAGAGCTCCTAGAAGCTGTGACTAACCCAAGGTCACCAAGCTGGCTACAAATGGAGGAGTGGGGAATCAATCCTGGTTCTCCAGATTAGAGTCCCATGCTCTTAACCACTACACCAAACTGACTTTTTTACTGGGTAACCTTGGGCCAATGACACACTCTCAGCTAAACCTACTTCACAAGGTTGTTGTGAGGGAAAATGTAGTACAGGAGATGATGTAAGATGTTTGGGTTCCCATTTGGGGGGAAAGGAGGGGTATAAATGAAGTAAAATAAAAATAAATTTAAAATTTGCTTAGTAACCATGAAGTTCTTATGCTTTAACCTGTCAACATTATTATAGAAGTTCATCATAAATGAGTTCAGTTCAAGATACACTTCCATCTTCTGGGCCACTGGCACCTGCAATCAATTCCCTTGGCAACTGGAGGTAGGGATTGTCTGAAGTCTGTCTGAACTCCTGCTGTTGCCCTGGAAACTCCAATCTAAGCCCAAATTAGCTTGATAGGCAGGTCTTCCTTTCAAGTGTGGAGCTCCAAATTTGTTACAAGGAAGCAAAGAGCAGGGGGGAGAGGGACTCCCAGCTCTGGTTTTGCAGACAGTGAGGGAGAGACAGTTGCTGTTGGCATTTTGAGAGACAGACAGGGAGAGTGCCTTGGAGCTTGAATTTTCTTTGTGTGTGGTGGGATAGGGATCTACCTGTTCAAGTTCCAGGGCTGCTGCCAGGCTCTGGACCAAGGTATTATTTATTACTGGCACCTTTCCTGCTGCCTGCTCAGGTAAGGTTTCTAGGAGTAGCTGTTCACTTCTCTGACCTTCTGAGCCAGTTTGGTGTAGTGGTTAAGAGTAAAGGACTTTAAACTGGAGAACCGGGTTTGATTCCCCACTCCTCCGCTTGAAGCCAGCTGGGTGACTTTGGGTCAGTCACAGCTTCTAGGAGCTTTCTCAGCCCCACCCACCTCACAGGATGTTTTGTTGTGGGGATAAAAATGACATACTTTTTAAACCACTCTGAGTGGGCATTAAGTTGTCCTGAAGGGCAGTAATAAATTTAATGTTATTATTATATTATTAGAATAGTGTGATACCCCCCCCCCCTCAAATACTGAAAGCCATTTCCAATTTAAAACGTGGCAGTTAACTCAGAACTTTGGGGTCCTTCAAATGTTAGATGTTCTGAGTTTCTGTTCATGTAGTTCCACTGTTCTTGCACCAATCCCCCATTCCCCCAATGCTTTTAAATTTAACACATGATCAAGAAGATCATTTTCATCCTAGTCACTTTCTTTGGCAAATTTCCCATTTTCATTTGTTTCCTTTACTCCATTTTTATACCAATTATATGCCATTCTCAGTTTTTATGCCAGTTATGTGCCATTGATATTTAATTGTTGTAAAAAGATATTTAATTGATTTAATATTTAATATTTAATATTTCTATCGACTTTTTTGAGAAAAGTACCAACTGCAGCTTTGTCCTAAGTATGGCAAAACCAGCAAAGAAACTTAGGCTCTTGAATCAAATCAGAATTGTCATGAAATTTCATAATATCCTTATCTGGCAGGTCTACTGTAAACTGGTCCACTCCCCCTCCACCCAGCTGATCACAAATACAACCATTAAAAGAATGTGGATAAAAAAACTTGCAGGGACAAATGTCTTATGCATATTGTCTTAGGCTGTTCTCACGTCTTACTGGCCACACAAAATCATGCAAAACTCAGAACGATGGCATTTTGGTGCGATTTCCCATCATGACTCTGGTTTGTGGCATGAATCATACCACAAACTGGAGCCATGAAAGGAAATCGTGCCAGGAGGACGCCAACATTCCGGGAGTTTTGCGCGATTTTGCGTGGCTGCTAAGATCTGTGAAAACAGCCTTAATCTCAAGGACATATTTCAAAGAAGTTCTCTGGGTGGACCAGAGAACAACAATAACAACAACAACCACATTCAATTTGTATACCGCCCTTCAGGCTGACTTAACACCCACTCAGAGTGGTTTACAGAGTATGTTGCTATTATCCCCTCAACAAAACACCCTGTGAGGTGGGTGGGATGAGAGAGCTCCAGAGAGCTGTGACTAGCATAAAATCACCCAGCTGGCTTCAAGTAGAGGAGTGAGGAATCAAACCCGTTTCTCCATATTAGAGTCCTGTGCTCTTAACCACTACACCAAACTGGCTCAGAAGGCCAGAGAAGTGAACAGCTACTCCCAAAAACCTTACCTGAGCAGGCAGCAGGAAAGGTGCCAGTAATAAATAATACCTTGGCCCAGAGCCTGGCAGCAGCCCTAGAACTTGAAGGGGTAGATCCCTATCCCACCACACACTAAGAAAATTCAAGCTCCAAGGCACTCTTCCTGTCTCTCTCTCAAAATGCCAACAGCAACTGTCTCTCCCTCACTGTCTGCAAAACCAGAGCTGGGAGTCCCTCTCCCCCCCTGCTCTTTGCTTCCTTGTAACAAATTTGGAGCTCCACACTTGAAAGGAAGACCTGCCTATCAAGCTAATTTGGGCTTAGATTGGAGTTTCCAGGGCAACAGCAGGAGTTCAGACAGAGTTCAGGCAGTCCCTGCCTCCGGTTGCCAAGGGAATTGATTGCAGGTGCCAGATGGTCTGCCTTGATGAACAGCAACAAACGAGGCTTGTAAAGACCATCTGTTTGTTTAGAATGGGGCCTCTCAAACAGCTTGTTCATGAACAGCTGATTGGTCTGTTCGTGGCTTTTTTTAGTTCATATTGCTGTTCGTGCCCATCTCTAGTTGTGTGTACTCTTAAGTAGATTTAATATCCATGGATAGGCCTGTCTTCCTGTTACTGTCTGTTTGGTCCTTTGTAACTTACTCATATGGGAAGATAGTTCCATTGAAACCTGTGCAGTACTCACATCATGCTATCTAAACTGCTTAAGTTGACCGTTTTCTGCTTTACATCATCTGTGTCTTACATTATGTTCCGATGAGTAGTTTTTAACTCCCTTTCGTGGGCCTAATTTCCCAGCCGTTGTTATTCAGACCATCTGTTAAGACTGGCCTTAGGTATAATTGAATGCCCCTTAATTTGCTAAGTTCTGCTTTGTTTAAAAGTCGTTTTTAGAGGTGGTTTCCTTTTCAGACCTTGCATGTGTCACATGTATGAGCTCTGGCTAGGCTGCTGATTAAAAAGCACAGAAAATATTTGAGATGACATTTTCATAGGATACATGTGAGTACTTTTACCACTCAGTGATGGTTTCTAAACATTTATGTGTATCAATTCTAGGGTTTGTAGGGGAGGATTTCGATATTGTGACAAATCTGAAAAGAAAATTAAGCAGGGTGAACATTTGGAATGAAAAAATTGGATACATGTGGAAATCAGGAATTGAAAGAAAAAGGAAAGAGGGACAAGTGTATTCCCCCTAATTTTGTTCCTGTATTGTTCAAAAATGTCAACTCTGCACTTTATTTCAATCTTCCTGGATTCTGGCATATCTATGAGAGTTTCTAAAAATGTCTTCTGTTGAAAATAGAGGTGACTAGCTATATGCACTTAAAAATGGCATTTTTGTATTTGGATATTGGAAATCCAATAAATATTGGTATTCCCAATATTCGGGTCCAAAAGTACCAGTTTTGCATTTGGATCTGTGTTTTCCCCTGGATTTTGAAAATAACTGGGTCCATTATTCCTTATGAGGGAGCCTTACAGGGTGTGTGTGTGGAGGGCCTTTTTTCATACAACTTATACCAAAATTGCAGCACAGTGAGGACTGATGGCCCTCTAAAAAATCTCCCAAATGTCAAGAAGATTGGGTTAAGGGGTCCAATTCTACAGGCACCTGAAAAAAGTCACTCCATCTGCTCTCAATTGTTATTCTGCTGTAGGGGTGATTCCCATACTTTCTTCATGGCAAACAAGCCTTAACCAAACATACAAGAGCAACCACTGACTTAATGCCTACCCAAAAGAACTAACAAACCCCAATAGAACTGAAGAATCCTAGCAGAACCAACATGGCAGAAGACATGTACTCCCCATCCTGAAGCTGCAGCTTGATTTTTCCCGCTATTTTTGATTGGCTGATTGTGTTGTGATCTTTCTGGTTTTTTAAAATGAATACGAATGTGATCAGCTATGATGGGTTCCCCCCACCCCCAAAAATGGCGGTCAGCACCATGATTCTGTCATTCTTGTAGTTTGAAATGTTTCACATTTTATTTGCAGTTGCCTTTTGAGTTGGAGAAGTTTGTGAACATGCCATGGACAAGGTCGGCGCCACCATTGAGGTGGTGAGGCGGCTGCCGTGGGCACTGGGGTGCCAGAGGGGGAGCCAGAGGGGCTGCTGGGGGTGGAGGCGCATGCCACAGAGCTGGCATGCCTGCCCTGCAGCTGCTTCAAGCCAGCCAGCCCCACGCGGCCACCGCCACCGCTGCCACCACCATACGCCCCCAGCCGGGCGCAGCAGCTGTAGACCAGGTACAGCAGGTGGCCAGGGCAGCGTGCCGAGTGTAGGAAGCCTCCGCGCACCACCCCAGCCACCCGCCAGCCAATGGACCCGGCTTTGCTGCATGATGACATCATAATGTGATGACATCATCACGCAGTCCGGGGCACTCATGCACACTGTGTGCACACGTACGTAGAGCTGGCCATGGGCACCAGAAATCCTGGCACCAGCAATGGTCATGGATCATATCAATATGCAATTTCTGATCGATGCAGTTTCACTCCCTAATGAGAGGAGATCCAAAGTTTACCCCTCCTGCCAGGAGACTCTGCAACCCCTTTTGGTCTGGTTTGCTCAGACATTTCCCTGCAAAAGTAAAACTGCGACCCTGGAACTGGTGCTGCTAAAAAAAAAAACCCCTAGGATGGATAAAATCTGCTTCTCCTTGGTTTAACGGTTCCACCCATCACTGAAATGTTCTCATTTGATAGTGCAGCTCATGATGGCAAGCAATTGGTCGAAGAGGTATGACAATGGCAATTCTCTGCTGGTAAGAAAGTAAAAGACATCATTGCACCAGCACAGGGCCAAGGAGAGTTCACAAGCACCGAGAAGGTAAGCACTGGGTCCTCCCTCTCACTGAAAGGGTAAGGGTTTCTGGCAAGCCTACTCTCAAGTTTGCCTCCTCCTGCTGATCAGCGGGCAAACAGAAGACAGAAGCAGGAATTGCCAGGAGTTTGCCCACCACTGAAAGGTCCCTGATAAGCCTAATAATCACTGTAAATCATTACATCTATTGCTTATTATCCCTGTTACAGAATCAAAACTGTAAAACATACTATACCAGCAAAAAACACAGAAACAAAAAATTAAAAAGGTGGCAATCTGCAGGCCAAGTTAGTAAGCAGTCACTCCATCCCCAGTCCCAGGTAGCAGTTCTTTACTTCATATTCTGAGAGCAGGCAGATTTGTAGCTCTGTCAGAGCAATGAGGAGCTGGCAATCTGCATGCCAAGGTGGTAAGCTGTCTGTTTGTTTGTCTAAACTACCATGTTTTTCAAACAGAATGCATGCAGTTAGCAGAGATACTTTCCTGGCTGCCACTTGGAATCTGCTTCCCCTTAATTCGGCATTGTTAAAGCATGCAGACAGGCTAACTTCCATGCAGACATGTCTCAGGCTGCCATTACAAGACTTCACTCCTTCAATCAGTTCCAAATTATTAGTCTTATTTCCAGAGTGGAGTGAATAAATTAGAAATTCTCCATTGTTCCACTTTAGAAAGATTCTGAATTTGTACAGAGTATGGTTCCTATGCAGTTTGCCTCTGGTTTCAGTTCCTGGCTGTCTTTTGCTCCTGCGGTACATTAACTATAGTTGCTTGTGCATTGATAAAATGCTGCAAAGAAATGCTAATGTGATCAGATGTATAGTAGTGTCAAGGTTAGATGGGGAGGAGAATGGTGTTTTAGAAATGCTCAGAAGTGCAAGGGCGCATTATTAGTACTTTTGCACATGTGCACGTTAGTAAAATATTGGACAAAAAAGAAACTTGATGTATGGCATATTTATTTATGTGGGAGAAAAGGAATAACCGTTGTTAAAACATCACCATCACAACATACAAACCCTAATATGAATGATAAAAATCACTAAGCAACTTAAATTAATCCTATCCACAGGGCTGGCACTTCCATTGAGGCAGAGCCAGCCTCTGCCTCGGGCACTGAACTCTGAAGGAGGCGCCATGATGGCCCCCCAAGACCAGCGTTCCCTGCAGTGTGCGTGCTCCCATGTGCTCGCGCAGGAATTCTCCCCTCTTGGCGCAAGGCATTTCTTCTGGAATGCAGAAGGGCAGCCCTGTCTTCCCAGTCAGCTAGCGCCTGAGGAAGTTCAGCCCCATCAGCGGGGCTGTGGACATTTCTCTCTCTGCCCTTCTCCCCCCTACTCCTCTCTCTCTGTCTCTCTCTCTCTCTCTGTCTCTCTCTCACTCAATTTAAGCCTTGGGTGAAGCTTCCGGGAGTAAGAGACACTCTAGCTGGTTGGGGAGCAGCGAGCTCCCATCTGATCTTTTGTCCCCCTTGCTCCCTCCTTTCTTGCCTCCCCCCTCCCACCATGTACTAAAAGGAATGACAGGAGGATTGCCCATTGGAAATAATGGGAGAGGCTTGAAGGGCCATTGGAGATAATGGGAGCCAGGGATGCCAATTTACTTGCCTGGGCTCCATTGAAATTCATCGCAACACAAAAAAAGTTGCAAAGAAAATGTGGAATGGATTTTCCATTAAGGGCTCTGGGACCAGATGGAATACTCTGGGAGTGGAATGACAGCCCCCAGAGTGCAATGACAGTCCTTAGCTATAGAGTTTGTGCTCCAGGACCAGAAGGACAGGTTTCAGAGAGGAATGACAGTCCTTGGCATAGGTTCAGTGCTCTGGGACTGGAAGGACAGCCCCCTAAGTGCAGTGGAATGACAGCCCCTGGGAGTAGAAGAAGAGTTCTGGGACTGGAATGACAACTCCCAGAGTGCAATGTCAGCCCCTCGGAGCAAAATCTGTGTTCTGGCAAGGAATGACAGGTTGCACAGTGGAATGACAGCCCCTGGTACTAGAGAAGCATTCTTGGAGTGGAGTTACAGGCACCACAATGGAATGACAGCCCCTGAGAGTAGCAGAAGTGTTCTTGGACTGGAATGACAGTCCCAGAGTGGAATGACAGCCCCTAGGAATAGAACCTGTGCTCAGGGACTGGAATGACAGGTCAAAGAGTGGAACGACTGCTCCTGGGAACAGGGTCAGGGCTCTGGGACTGGAATGACACCCCCTGTCATTCCACACCCACTGCCATTCCAGTCCCAGACCACAGATTCTTCTCCCAGGGACTGTCATTCCACTCTGGGGTCTGTGTTGATAGATCAAGATGGGTAGCTGTGTTTGTCTGTAGCAGTAGAAAAAAGCAAGAGTATTGTAACACCTACAAGACTAACAAAATTTGTGGTAGGGTATGAGCTTTCATGAGCCACAGCTCACTTTTTCATTACTCGACTCTTGCTCTTTTTTTTGTGTTGTAATGTATTTCAATGGAGCCCATGCAAGTAAATTGGCATTCCTGGCTCCCATTTTCTCCAATGGGCCTTCAAGCCTCTCCCATTATTTTCAATGGCAATCCTGTCATTCCTTTTAGTACATCATTTTCCCCCTCCCCAGCTAGCATCAATTCTACTTCTCACCTTTCCTCAGGCTTTTTTTGGGGGGGGGAGGGTACTGCTTTTGGTGGAAAGAGTGGCTGGTTGTGTGTGCAGTGCCACAGAGGAAGGAGGAAGTGAGGTGAGACACACACAATTCCCTTGCAGTCCTTGTGCAACAGGTAGGAGCAAATCACTGTTGTTGGGTTTAAAGTTGTTGTTTTAAATTCCATTACTTTCCTCCCCCCTTCTCCCTTTTGTTCTTCCTCACCCTTGCTATTCTCTGATCTCAATGCTGCTCCCCCTTCACTCCAGCAGAGCAGTGCCCCACACTGTGCCCCCTCTTTATCACCTCCTTCTCTCATTCCCTAGTTTACATATATCCACCCACCTTCCCCCTCTCCCCCAATAGTTTATTTCAATATTTATACACCACATGATTAGCTGTCAGCTGTTGTTCACTTCAAACCCAAGGTGGGGTGGGGGAGAAGGATGAGCATGGAGGGTAGTTCCCGAAAGGGATTTCTGACAAAGGTGATCAATATTTTAAGGCTTGGAGAGGATCAGAGAGAAAGAGAAGGCTTCAGCTCAGTCTCCCCGTTCCAAACATCTCTCTCCTCCAAGCAGGCCCTGTAAAAGAAGCCCTCCTTCTACTGCCAAGAGTCTCTGCACTCAGAGTGAGGTGGCAAGAAAGAGAGAGGGAAACTTTTTTACACACACACACACACACAAAAGGAGGCATGCTCAAAACTGCAATGCAAGTAGCTGTTTCTGCTCGCAAAATAGATTTTTGGCTCACAAGAAAAACAAAGATTGTTGTTATTCTCACACTTATTTAAAAAATTAAAAAAAATTAAATTTAAATTAAGAAATAAAAATTAAATTAAAAATGTAAAAAGTGTCAAGTGTTTTTCATTTTTCCTACATTTCTTCTGTTTTTTTAAAAAATTGGTTAGTGGGGGTGGGGTGGGGTATGCAAGTAGGTATCTTGCCTCAGGCACCAGAAACCCTGGCACTGGCCCTCCCTATCCACATAAGCCACATAAATGACCTTGGTAATTTCAAGAATGCTTTTTTGCTGTGTTTTACCTAGTTGCTCATGAATGTCGTCGTAAATGAGCTGAAGAATCTGAAAACTGCAACAAACCAAATATGCTCAAAATTTGGAATTAACTTTAGAAATGGTCCTAGTTAAAGCAGAATTAAAGTAACAAAAAGTCAAATTTCTGAAATATAGATAGAGACTGAGGGATAATCACTCATACCTAATACTAATGGGTAAGAAGCAACAAATGATAATGGAGCATTTTTCTAAATTATGTCAAAAGGGATCAGGAGACTGAAATGTTATATATGATCAAAACAGAGTTGCCGGGTATAATTGCAAATGGTTGCTTGAAGGACATCAAAGGGTCGACAGAAATACATCAGGATGATGCAGCACTCTGTCGAGCAGCATTGCATTTTGTCTCAGCATTCCCAAATTGAAAGCCATACTTCAGAGATTTCTGCAGAAACATATGAAATGGTAACATCAGAGGCAATTGTAGCCAGGCAGGAGAAAGTATTTGTGCAGTCACTGGAAAGCAATGAAATGGCTGGAGCAGCAGTGGGACAAGGTTGAAAAGTGGCTTCAGACACCAAATAGGCATGACAGTTTTGAATTTCTCTTCACAGCTGTTTTGATCAGAACATTTTCATTCCACTTTCACTTGTATGAAGTGAACCTTTGAGAGCCAGTGTGGTGCAGTGGTAAGAGCAGGGTCCCCAAAGTTTTTGAGCCTGCGGGTACCTTTAGAATGCTGAAACAAGATGGTGGGTACAACTACAAATGGCTGCCACAGGAGGCAGAGCAAACCATCACATGGCTGCCAAACAGGGTTGCCAGCTCCTGGTTGGGAAATTCCTGGAGATTTGAGAGGTTGAGCCTGTAGAAGATGGAGCTTGAGGAGGGAAGGGGCCTCACCTGGGTATAATGCCGTTGAGTCCACCTTCCAAGGCAGCCATTTTCCCCAGCTGTAATTCTGGGAGGTCTCCATCCTCCACCTAAAAGCTGTGAATCCTACTGCCAAAGGAGGCAGTAGCAACCACAAAATGTCAGGGAGTATGTTAAAGAAAACAAACCAACTGGCCCAGGGGAGTCAAATCAAGGATTAAAGTCCCAATCCTGAAAGAACATCCCTTAACACAGCATTGGTAGCACTGCCACTATTTTCCCCAAACAAGCCCTAGGTCAGAGACTGGGGGAAACCCACTGAGAGTCAGCCCTGCAAGGGAAGAATCCTTGCCCCTCAGAGTCTCCACAATATTTGACAAAGGGAGCTCTGCCTCTGCCTCTTGAAAGCTGGAAATCTAGTCAGTCTTTAAAGTATTACCGGGCCTAAATCTTGCTCTTCTACTACAAACCAATATGGCTACCCACCTGAAACATTGTTTATTATAAATATTCATACAGATATTATACTTTGGAGTGTGTGTAAGAAAATAAATAAAACAGTAAAATTCTAACCGAACCTAACACTATCCATACCAGGCAGAATCTCTTGCCAATCTGAGCAATGATGGTAACTTTTACGTGTCACTTAGCATTCTTAGTCAACATCAAAATTTCGTGGTACAAAGTATCGAGTATAAGATGCAATCCATAAGTGAGAAGGCACCCATATCTAAGTAAAGTCATAAGGGCCTTGAAAAGATCTAAAATAGAGACAGACCAAGAGCTATATAAGGAAGAACTGATTTTCCCAATTTATTCCCAATTGTCTTGCAATGTGAGATGTACCAATCAGTAACCTGCAATTGCATGTGAAGTTGATGTTCAGCAGTGACGTCACGCCTGCATAGCAGGGCTCAGGTTGCAGGCCATGCAGGGGAGCAGATTGGGGAAGACATGGTGGCCGCCATGTTGCAGTGAGGAACGGGGAAGTGTGGAGGGCCTGAGAAGTACAGGTTGGACATATACACTGCAAGCCCTGGTCAGGGGAGCTGGCCTCCACCCTTCAGCACTTGGCTCTTGCCCGGTATCCTGCCCAGACCTCCCTTTTGTTACAACTTTGGAGCAAGCAGGTGGATTGGGCATTGGGCACTGATCCATTTGAGGGGAAAACAGGGCCCACAAGCTCAGTTTCCCTATTATGGGGATCCCCTTAAGGGATCTGGGGAGTGAGGCATGGCAGGTGCATGCTCAGTGGTAGCTGTCAGATCCGCTTTACTCCCAGGTGGCAGGGAATCCACACGGGGGTGTAAACCCACGTGGCATCCCACTGAATGTCTCGCTATAGTTCCCCCACCTCATCAGCAATCTGAGGGGGCATGGGGGTCATCGGCTGGCAGGCAGGTCAGCCAGTGCTTGGATCAGTGCCCTATGCAGCACCAATGCACCACAAAATGTAATATCAATAAATTTGTGGCCTCTTTCAACTCCAACAGTGTTGTCTGTTGTGTTTTGTTGCCTTGCCCCCCTCGCTCTCCTCCCCCATTCAGCACTGGCCTGCAACAGCATTTACCAAACTCAGTAACTGCAAGTAAAACTATTTCTTCCAAAATGTCTATCTAGTGAGGCTCCTACTCCTCCCCCCCTCCCAAAATTGCATTGTGGAGAAACAGGAACATTTTTTTTAAAAAACAGAGCAAATTGATTTGTTGGGAGCCTACCTATCCAAACCTAAGGAATAAAAAATGCAACATTACCTAAAGTCACTATCTACAAAAAAAAAGTGGAAAACAGGTGACCCACTAACTGAGGGCAATGAGGAAAAGGCAACAAAGCAAGACAAATGAGCCACAATTATTAAAAATGTTTGAGAAACTGTTGTTAGAGGAAGAAAAGAGCAAGAGTCCATTAGCACCTTTAAGACTAAGAAAATCTGTGGTAGGGTATGAGCTTTCATGAGCTGCAGCTCACTTCTTCAGATACAGCTAGAATGTGATTCCATCTGTCCTTATATCTTGAAGAGTGGAGTGTTTATAGAAGCCAAATGATAGTTGCTGGTGAATGACAATTGCAGGTATGATTGAATAGGGTGAGGTATGCAAAGGGGTAATGGGTGTGAAGAAATTAGCATTAGTAATGAGAAAGGAAGCCTATGTCTCAATTCAGTCCAGGTGGATGCATTATGTTGTTAGAGGAGAGTATCTGCTCACGAGTAGAGATGGGCATGAACAGAAAAAAACAAACATGATGTTTGTTGTATTGTCGAAGGCTTTCATGGCCGGAGAACGATGGTTGTTGTGCGTTTTCCGGGCTGTATTGCCATGGTCTTGGCATTGTAGTTCCTGACGTTTCGCCAGCAGCTGTGGCTGGCATCTTCAGAGGTGTAGCACCAAAAGACAGAGATCTCTCAGTGTCACAGTATGGAAAAGATGTTGGCAGGTCATTTGTTAGTTGTTCATTGCCATCCACGAACAGGGACTCATGAACAACCACGAACATGGCCCTGTTCATGAACATGTTCGTGGTTGGCTGTTTGTGGGGGTCAACAGGCTCTCTTCCAGCCATCATCCAAGTCAAGATCCCTACTGCACCACTTCCAGAAACCTTACCTGAGCAGGCACCAGGAAAGGTGCCAATAATAAATTGGTCCAGAGCCTGGCAGCAGCCCTGGAACTTGAAGGGGTAGATCCCTATCCCACCACACACAAAGAAAATTCAAGCTCCAATGCACTCTATCAAAATGCCAACAGCAGCTGTCTCTACCTTTCCAAAGCCAGAGCTGGGAGCCCCCTCCCCCCTGGTCTTTGTTCCTTTGTAACAAATTTGGAGCTCCACACTTGAAAGGAAGACCTGCCTATCAAGCTAAATTGGGCTTAGATTTGGGTTTCCAGGGCAACAGCAGGAGTTCAGACAGAGTTCAGACAATCCCTGCCTAAGTTGCCAAGGGAATTAATTGCAGGTGCCAGAATGTCTGGCTTGATGAACAGCAATACGAACAGCAACGAGTGGGGCTTGCAACGACCACCTGTTCATTTAGAATGGGGCCTCATGAATAGCTTGTTCGCGAAGAGCAGATTGGGTTATTCATGGCTTTTTTTTTTGTTTGTATTGCTGTTCGTGCCCATCTCTACTCATGAACCCAGCTAATGAACCCTGTCATGCTCCCACTACCATTGGGACTATGAAGCACAGCATTCTATAAGTAGGACTTTGGCTCTTCCCTTTACTGTTGCAATCTGCTGCCCCACTTTCTTTTTTTCCCCCTGTGTCAGCAGAACAGTTTGGTATAGTGGTTAAAAGTGGCAGGATTCTGATCTGAAGAACTGGGTTTGACTCCCCCACTCGTCAGTTTGAAGCCAGCTGGGTGACCCTGAGTCAGTCACAACTAGAGATGGGCACAAACCGCATTACGAGCATCAAAAACCCATGACAATGTTGATCACGCGATCATGACCCAGCAGATCGTGTTCGTCCATGGCCAACGATCCAGCAGTCGGGAGAGGCCTGGATCATGGCGTTTGAGCTCGGTTCGGGAATCCAGACACTCAGCTGCCAGCTATCCATTCCCCTGGCAATGGAGCCAGGGGAATGCCTGAGCTCTGTCTGCCCTCCTTCTGTCACCCTGGAAACCCAAATGGAAGCCCAGCTTTCCTTGATCAGCAGGGTTTCCTTCCAACCATGGAGCTGCAAAGCAGTTGTAAGTTGGGAGAAGACACCCAGAGGAGGGAGGGGGAAGGGGGTGTTCTGTAGCCATGGGCACTCCAATCTCATCCGTGCAAACCCTGATAGGCAGCTCTGATGGCCAAACACAGACCTCCTGTGTTGCTGAATGGGACCCATGCTTATAAATAGCCATGGGCTGGGAACAGCGGCGCACCCCGCTGCATTTTCCATGATCCACGATCCACGATCCAGGTTCGGTTCGGGGACGGGAGATGGTTGTTGCTGTTCGGGAATTCAGGATCGTGGTCCGCACCGAACCACGATCCGCTGGTTCGATAATTTTTTTTTTGTTCGTGCCCATGTCTAGTCACAACTTCTCAGAGCTCTCTCAGCCCCATGCATCTCATAGGGTGATTGTTGTGAGGATAATAATAACACATTTTGTAAACCACTGTGAGTGGGCATTAAGTTGTCCTAAATGGCAGTACATAAATCAAATATTAGTATGTTATTATTATGTTATTATATAAGAGTATATAGGGTAGCAATGTAGGGGCCTAGAGTGGGAGGGGGAATTAGGGGAAAAAATCTTCCAGTGATGGAAAGGCCAATCTGTCAGATGCAGCAGAATCCAGGCCAAAGAGGCTCAATTTGAAATGAGGTCAAATGAAAATGATTCATTTTAGAGAATGAGTTCTTTTTAATCAAGCCCATCTTTGTTTAGGCCAGGGAGAGATTGCTTGCCCACAGAAACAGTTTGTGGATTGAGCTGATTTCTTTTGCCTCATGACTAAAACTTGCTGCTGCCATAGAAGCTTTGTGCATCTGGGTTGTCCAAAGACATCCAGACAGTGTCTACAAAGGAGTTTAAAGACTGCAATGCCATCAGAATTCCCTCAGGCGGTAAAGACTTCTGTTGATAAACAGTGGTGGTGATAGCAATAAAGCTACTTATTAGGTAGCCAGGAGCAGACTCTCCCCATTTCGTTCTCTTACTGTTCTGGAATTGTGCTCTCTGCTGCTTTCGATTTGTCTTCAGTTCTGGTTTAACTAGGATAATTTCTGAAATGAATTCTGGAATTGGAGCGTGTTCCCATTTTCACAGTTACTTTGCCTCCCCCTTCCACAAGCATTGATGAAATGTTACAAGACAGAAATCTTGATGTGATCATACACCATGGCTTCATTAAGAGAGTGGCACTTTACACATACACAAAGATGCTGTGCTCATTGGTAGAACCGCACAATAAGAATCTTGATATAACCATCTGTACAATCGCATTAGCATTGTTGGGTGGGAGAGGTAGCAGTGTTGATAATATGGGTGGGGGGAGATGGAAATGAATTCAAAGTCGTGGCACGCGAAAGACATGCAGCACACTGCACAAAATTGGATATTTTTTAAAGAAAGCAGGACGAGGGAGGATTTTTATGCATCAGTTTCACTTCAGAAATGAGAGCATGTAATTCAACAAAACAACAACAATCTGGAGGAGGGGAAATTTGGAGGGGGAAATTTTTGGAAGCATCTCTTCACCTATCACCTGACTTGGTTAAATAATCTAATAAATAATTGTGGTGGAAGCAGTGATGAAGCTCCTTTGAACCCAGAGGGATTAGATGCAGCCCTCTGTCCTTATTTCTCCCTACCAAGACTACATTTGAGTCCTACAAAAGAGGCTTTGTGTTTTACCAGAGAATTCCTTCATTTCTCAAACTCTGAAAAAGCGGCATCTGTGCTCCCTATTCATTGTGCTCTGTGGGGTTTCACAGCAGGGTCTGGTATCAGCATGGATGTATTTTGGGAAGGGGAGGGGGACAGATAAAGAAATTATAGGTGCTTAATTCTTTCACACATATGATTTAAAGCTTTCAGGAATGACTATTTGCTCATAAAAGCAGCAAGGGCGAACACCTTCTCGTTCTGATGCTTTGAACGGTGCCCAAGAACAAATTTGGGCCTGGAGATTATTCAGAAACTTTCGGTAAAGGTGTCAGAAGTCAGCAAGCTTTTGTGCAAAGCTTTTGAGTGATTTTACAGTTATCTTTTCTTTTGAAAGAAAACAGAGCTTGAATGGTTTGGAACAGTGCTGGAGAACCTCGCATTGCCATCGGTCCTCTCATCCAGTTTATTAATCCACTGAAGTTAGTGATTTTTGCCGAAAATCTCTATCCAAAATAAAAGGAGCCTGAAAGGATTCTTTTTCATCTCGAAGAATAAAGATTGGGTCCAGTAGCCAGTTTGGTGTAGTGGTTAAGAATGTGGGACTCTAATCTGGAGAACTGGGTTTGAGTCCTCACTCCCCCACTTGAAGCCAGCTGGGTGACCCTGGGTCAGTCACAGCTTCTAGCTCTCTAAGCCATACCCACCTCACAGGGTGTTTTGTTGTGGGGATAATAATGGCATACTTTGTAAACTGCTCTGATAATCACAGTTAAATGTTTGTTGAAATTTTATGATGAAAAGATATAGATAAGTAGAATTCTAACTCAAGCAGACTATATGATATTTATTGGATATTCTCTTCCCATCACCCCGTTTCCCTTACCCCTATATGAGAAAATCAATAAAAATATTTTAAAAAATAAAATAAACTGCTCTGGGTGGGTGTTAAGTCATCCTGAAGGGTGGTATATAAAGCTATTGTTGTTGTTGTTGTTGTTGTTGTTGTTGTTGTTGTTGTTAAAGACTAACTAGATTTCCAGGGTGTTTGAGAGTCAAAGCTCATACCCTGGAAATCCAGTTGGTCTTCAAGATGCTACTGGACCCAAATCTTGCTCTTCAGCTACAACACAGCCACCCACCTGAAACCATTTCAGATAGTGCTCTCCTGCCATCAGTATTAAGAGTTTTCCAATTCACAATATTTGGTTATCATGAGCAAACCAGAGTTTGTTGGTGACAAGCACCACCCAGGTTTGTCACTGGGCCTGGGCATGTGTGCCCTCTTCCTCCTCTCATGTGGCTTTGGCAGGCCAAAATTAAACCTCAGTCTTCAATCTAACTCCAGCTTATACTGATGTCCAAATGCTGGCTCCTTCACAGGTTTATTTCTTTCTCACTAACCAGGAGAGATATTTGGGGGAGAGGAAGTAGCCCTAACACCCATGTCATATGACTGAGCAGTGTCATGTGACCAGCTGCCCAGCAGCCTGGCCTCTTTAGGCCAGGCTGCTGGGGCATACTGCTGCAGAGAGAAGGCAGTAGAATGTCCTGTGTGCTCCTTGTGGTTGCCAGTTCTTGTAGTTGCCAATTCTTCCTCACAGAGAGCTACTAAAATGGAAAACCAGTGATTGCTGCATCCTCATCGGCCACTACCATCTCCTCCTCCTCACTAAAAAGATGGTAACCAGGCATGAATTGCCACCTCCTGCCTATTAGACACCAAGCCCTTTTTCTTCTTGGATGCAGCTGGTGATGATAACGGGCGATACTACCATCACTGCTGGCTGGGTTAAACCCATGTTGGAGTTGTAGCAGTTGCCATTGGCCTTCTTGAGTGGAATCCTGCCGGAAAGTTTCCTGATAAATTAATTGTTCAATCTCCCCATAACTGAGTGTTAAGAAGCCCATTGCTAGGAAGGAAACAGCCATCAGTTTGTTAAGATACCCATATTCAGATGCCATGACAAAACAGAGGTAGAAGACCAATTGGAAGGAGCAGTGGCTCAATGATAGAGGATCTGCTTGGCATGCAGAAGGCCCCAGGTGGCACCTGAACGTAAAGAATCTGATAGTAGATGATGTGAAAGACCTCTGCCTGAGATACTGGTGAGCCACTGTCTGTCTGAATAGACAATACTGACTGTGCTGGCCCAATGGTCTGATTCAACACAGGTCAGTTTCATGTGTTCACCCGACAAAAAGGGCAAACAAAGAGGGAGCATGTGAGCCAGTTAATGAATCAGGATCGTGGTCGTCACAAACAGACTGGAGACCAGGGAGAAGAAGGTTGAGCGGAAAATTTTTGAGAAATGATGGCATCAAACTCATGTTGTGGGAGTCAGTTCCAGGCGATTAATCAGAGGCATTCTTTTAATTGGTCAAAAAGATTTTAATCAATCAATCCTGCCCATTAATGCTCCAAATGCCATTCCCTTAGTTCACACAAATGTTTTCCCACATACGCTGTTAGATTATTGTGGGGATCAGGGCAGGAGCTCTGTAATAATGAATAATATCCAATTCTTTCTCTGCCAAAGATGTTAACAAAACCAACAGTATTGTTTTCTTGTAAAACCCTCACCAGCACACGCAGCTTTAATCACAGCAAAGAAGGAAAACAGCCAAACCTCCTATTCCTACATCAGCTTGACTTCTGGCAATTTCTTTTGCCTTTTTTTATTATGTTTATTGAATGACTCCCCCTCCCCTTTGTAAACCTGAATGAAACCAACTTGATGGCAGAGCTGTATTTTACTCGCATGAAAATGTCAAGCCAAAGGAAAGAAGCCATAAAAAGAAAGCCCAAAGAAATACTGAGAGAATTTATAATAGAATGTTATTTGGCCACCTTCTTTTTTTGAGGGTCAGCATACTCCACAAAGGATTACAGTTAGAGATTAGTGAAAGGTATAAGGGTGGAGGAAAGAAAACTTTGCTTTTGTAATCAAAGCCACTTCTGCTCTAGGTATTGCTGGAAACACTATGGTTCTACCATAGAGTTCCCATAAATTCCTATAACAGTGTGACAGCACTTCTGGGTTTGTGCTGGAAGTGAGATTGCATCAATGTACCAATAGCATCCCCTATGTCCCTGCCCCCCATCTCCCACCAGGTGCCATCCATTGGTTGGTAACACTAATTTTAATCATTGTAATTTGTTCCATTGTTGTGGTTAGAAGTTTGTCCCATTAGGGGGACCATAGTATGCTGCTGAGAGCACTAGTCTTTGACACTGAAAGGAAAAGTCAGAGTAGAAGAAAAGAAAGATGGTGGTGAATATAGAGCAGAGTCTGTAAAGACAGAAAAATAGAAACTTATGTTAGGAATACTACCTTGTGTTTTCTCCTTGCCCGCATCAAACTACACATAACACAACAATTAATCATGATGGTTTCGAATCTCTCATCCCTGCTGTTTCAACCTGAAAATCCCTGTTTGGATTTTGCTCTTCTCTTGAGCTAAAGTCACATCTCCCTGACCTGGACACCTCAGGCAAGCCTGTTCTCATCAGATCTCAGGAGCTAAGCCTGGTTTGTGCTGGCCAGTATTTGGATGGGAGACCACTAAAGAACACCAGGGTCACTATGCAGAGGCAGGCAATGGCAAACCACCTCTGTAAGTCTCTTTTCTTGAAAATGTCAGCAGCAGTCTACATATGTCAGCTATGACTTGAGGGCACTTTCCACCACCAAGTTCACATCAGTGCTGGCTTCAGGGAAGGAGATGCTGACAGGGCAATGTTGTCAGAGAGGAACTGGAGATGCTGAAGCTGGATCTACAAACTCCCTCTGCCAGAAGAAATTTTCTTTCTTCTTGAAACATTTCTGTCGTGCATTAGTATTTCTTAAAAGCTTAACTAGGCCTGAAAGAAATTTCCAAGTAGAGTTTCCAAGTCTCAAGGGGGGTGGGGAGAGTGGAGAGAAACCTGGGTGAGACCTTGATAAGCAGGCTACTGTTCTACAGCTTGATGACGCCATTTGCAGTGCATTTATTTATTCATTTCTTTATCGCATTTTTGTCCTATTTTTCTTCCAAGGAGCACAAAGCTGAGAAGTGTTAAGCTTCTTCATCACTACCATGTAGTTATTGCCAACTCCAGCTTGGGAAATTCCTGGAGCTTTAGGGGTGGTGCTGATGTCATGCACACGCACACACACACACACACACCAATCTTCATGCTGGCAATTCTAGCCTTCCCTGAGGTGACAATCTATGCACTTTCCCGATCCATTTTCCAGGTGGATTGGGGCATACCCAGAGTAGGTTTTAATCTATTTTACTGTTATTGGGGCCTGAGGGGGGGCAAGAAGCCATTGCTCATTTTAATTCCAACTGTTTGGTGGTTGTTTTTGATAACAAACCCAAGCATGTTGTCCTTAACTAATATAGCTGAATGTGTTTGAATCCCTTCTGTTTTCAACATAGTGTCAGACGTGGATTAATCATACATTTAAAGATAAGGCAAGGGAAAAAAAGGTAGTAGGAATGCAAAAAAGTAGCAGAAGTTTTCCACAAGAACTTGGAAACAGGTCAAGGCACCAGCAGAAGGAAGCGAGTCGGTTGGTGGGAGGAATGGATGCGAGCTCCATGCACAAGTTGGTGAATTGCCAAAAGGATATTGTGGCAGTAACTGAAACGACTGCAATTAGTCCTACTAGGGAGCAAATGAGATCAAAGGAATGAAGAGTTGTGCAGATTAATCAGCAGCCTGGCAGTACCAAGCCCCCTGCAATGGGTTAGAAAGGACAAATTAAGGGAAGCGTCTGAGCTGCTTTGCCAGGAGCGATGCTCCCTTTCCCAGAAGGTGCTTGTTTGGCCCCTCTGATAAAGGATTAGCTCACAGTATATGGAACATGATGATTCCTTAATCCTCCATGTACATACTATTGTGCCAACTGACTCATTTATCTCTGCTATTTTGGGACATGTGCCATTCAGCAAAAATGTTTGGGGACACTATCAGTAATCGCCTCATATTAGGAAACAGGTTTCTTATGCATATGACTGGCGTTGTTTTAGATATTGTCTGGGGTGATGGATATTTCACAGTCATTTCCAGGCTTCGAAGCAGCAGGGCAGGTTTATCTTCCCCATTCCAGATTCTACCTGCTCCCAGTCCCCAGCTTGATTTATTCTTGCTACATGGGGAGATGTTGTTTGGGAGGATGGTGAGATATTTTGATTCCCCCTGTGATCTTCAAAAAGTGTTTGGGATAAACACCGCAGTATCAGAAATTATAACTCAAAGAATGGGGGAGGGGGAGGATTTGTGCCAATTTTAATGCCATTTTTTGCAAGCAATGTAAGGTGATGCCAGGGTGCTTAAAAACAAGATTTCTGGTTTGAGATGATGTTAGAATGTACAGGCTTTAGGAAAGTGGAGCACAAAGAACAGAATACATCAAGTTGTTGTTTAAGGCTGAACCAAAATGCACCAAGGGAAATTGTTTGACCCAATTCCAATCATAGTGATCGTTTTTCTCATGGCTGTAAGGTGACCTTTCCCCTCCTTTTTAATGCACAAAATGCTAAAGTGAGAATAGGAAGCATTGCCCTCTTTGGAGTTAGAAGACCATTAGATATACAAAGACCCGAAGCATTCTGTCAAAAACACAAAAGGACAACAACAACATCTGCAGCTGGCACTTCGGTGATGAAAAGAGATGATGTCCATGGGACCTTTGGAGGACAGTGTTCCAAAAATAGGGTCCCACCATTGAGCTGTCCCTGTACCCAGTTACTAGGTATCTAATCACTGAATGCAGTGTGAAGGTTCCACTGGTGGATCAGACCAGTGTCAATGAACTGGTAGTATCTAAGGCTGAAGAATTAAGATAACGAGAGCTGAGAATGCATTATTTGTAGGAACATTTGAACCTGGGTTATGCCAAAGTTCCATGATGAACCATTCCAAGGTGGTAAACATTTTATAGTATGTATAGGTTCTGTCTATTTATTGTATCCTAGGAAGACAAGCGTATGAAGCTGTCTCACACTGAGTTGGACCCTTGATCCATTTGGCTCTGTATTGTCTAGTCTGAATTGTAGCCAGTAGCAATCTCTACATTACTGATCTAATTTTTGGAGATCATTGTGCAGTAGACTATCTAGCTCAATAGTGTTGGATTAGCAGCAAATCTTGGACAAAGCTCTTTCCCAGCACTTTCTACCTGAGATCTTCTACCTGGAGATGCTAGAGACTGAACTTGGAGCCTTCTGCACGTAAAGCTAGTACTCTACCACTCAAGAGACAACTCTGAGCTTGCCTTCAAACCTGAATAGTCTGTAGGGTTATCAACCTCAAAGTGGGGCCTGAGTTCTCCCAGAATTACAGTTGATATCCAGATTGCAGAGGTCACTTCCCCACAATAAAATGGCACCTTTGGAGGGCAGGGTCCTTCTAGAATCCAGACAGAAAGCTTGTAGAAGCTGTGACTTACCCAAGGTCACCCAGCTGGCTTCAAGTGGAGGAGTGGGGGAATCAAACCCAGCTCTCTAGATTAGAGTCCCGTGCTCTTAACCACTATACTAAACTGGCTTCAATGGCCATTTTTGCTGCTACTATTAGATTAGTTGTGAGTTCTCTCCATGATGACAAATCAGGCCTGGTCTCCCAGACATTTAGTAGCAATGAATGTATCTTGGTTTCAAATCCCTGAAATCTGGATCAGATTCTCTAATTTGGGTTAGAGAATCCCAGATTTAACCAGCCATTAGTCCCTATGGGGAAAAATCTTGACCATATCTGCAGGGAACCTACTCCCGCTGTCCTCTAAAGAACCCCCTCCTCCAATTTAAGGAGGATTGGACTCTGGGGTACCCCTGTACAAACTGCCCTCAGCCACTCTCCATTGTTTCTTATAGAGGAAACATTTCCAAGCCTTTTAACTCGGCAGCTTGCTTGGGATTCTCTGGTTCGACATAACTCCCTTGCAAGCTTATTGTTGTTGAATCAGAGAATTCCAGTGTCAAACCAGAGAATTCCATAGAGAACCCCTTTACTGAAGCCAGTGTGTGTGTGTGTGGTGCTAGTTCAAAGGGCCTCTTTTGGGGCAGGGGGAAAGGCAGAATGGGATAAGAATCTATTCTGCCTGCTGCCTCCTTTCCCACCCCACCAACCTCATGCCGCTCTACTGCAGCAGAACGAAGCTTGGCTCCATTCATGCCACTGCCCCCTCATCACCACCACTGCTCCCTTCTTCTGTGGCAGCCTGTGGTGGCTGCCTACAGCTGGATAATCTGGCTCAGCAAGTCTGAGTGCTCAAATGAGATCTGGGGTTCACCCTAGAGAACCAGCATAGCTGGATTATGCCAGATCAACATAAATCCATCTTTTTTTTGCCAGTTCTCAGACTCAGATCACGCACTCCGACTGTGAACTAGGCGTATGCATGGGAGTTTGTTTCATTTCTTTTGATTGTGTTACTAAGTGTAAAAAGGACTATTTCCTTATTGGGTTTTGTTATTATTTTTTCCTTATTGTTGTTTCATTTTCATAATTTTATTTCATTACTATTTTCCATTGATTTCAACACACCAAGACCACACACACACCATCCCTTTTTGGATCTGTACCTTCATAGTTTTCCATCCACATTGGGCAAAACACACAGGACTGCAATGCTTCCGTAGTTCATAGATAAAGGAAAAGGTAGTCCCTGTGCAAGTACAGAGTCATTACTGACCCATGGGGGGACATTGCATCACAACATTTTCTTGGCAGACTTTTTGTTATGGAGTGGTTTGCCATTGCTTTCCCCAGTCATCTACACTTTACCCCCAAGAAACTGGGGGTTTCATTTTACCGACCTCAGAAGGATGGAAGACTGAGTCAACCTTGAGCTGGCCACCTGAACCCTAGGACATAAACACTGCCAAATTTCACTCATATGTTTTTGAGGCAAGAGAATGCACCATGTTTAACATTAAAGTCTATGCCCAAATAGAAAAGAGCAAGAGTTCACTAGCACTATAAGACTAACAAAATTTGTGGTAAGGTATGAGCTTTTGTGAGTAATGGAAGCTTATACCCTACCACAAATTTTGTTAGTTTTATAGTGCTAGTGAACTCTTGCTCTTTTCTATGGCTACAGACAAACAAACATGGCAATTCATCTTGATCTATGCCCCCATAGTATGTGGCATGGGGGGTGGGGGTGGGATGACCTCTAAACTCCCATATACAATACAAATGTAGTTGCATGATGTGAATTCAGAGAGGCTAATCAAATGCACCAAGGTAGGAGCCTATCCTACATGGAGACATCATTTCCCCCTCCCCCAATGTCACTTGGTGTTCCTCTTTTTCACAAAGTAAAGATTGCTTCTTCCCTTCCTCCCCACAAAAGCCACAAGGGCATCCCTTGAAGTTTCTGATACTTCAGAAAGATATTAGTTAAACCTGTTTGCCTAACAACACAGAAGCAGATACCTATTGTATTCTCTCTCAAAACTATCATTTATCTTCGACTGGAGAAAGCCAACATGACCTATTTTCCCCCCCTCTTTTAAAGAAAGAAAAATGTCTCAGAGAACAAATTGGATATGGTGTAACAAGAAGTGCCCTTTTTATGTATTCTCCACTTTGGGATATGTCTTTGATAAGAAAGGTGCTATGCTTATCTCCAAACACTGAAAGCCAAGAAGGGGAGATTGAGAGAGCTGATTTCATTAAAATATAATGAGAGGCAGTCATAGTAAATGGAATTCAAGGTATTTGCTCCTTTTGGGAATTTGACCCTCCCCCTTTCCTATCTGTCTTTTTTGAAAGGCTACATTGTGCATACCCAAGACAGAGTTGTTAATCCTAAAAGGAGTTTTGCTTAACTGAAGACTGCTATTGTTTTTACTATTTAATATTTAAATCTGGGATGGCCCATTGGAAGTTTTTGAGCATATACAGGCTACAGTGTGATACTCTCTAGCCATCATGACATCATGACATGTTATTCCAGGTAATTCTTGTTCAAGGAGCAGGGCTTTATTGGTGGTGGTGCCTTCTTTATGTAATTCTCTCCCCAAGATTACTGCTGCTCTTACATTCTTTCTTTATGACCATAGAGCAGTTATATTTGGCGGATTTTTCATTGTTCTAATGTCTTATAGAAGTTGTTTAAATTGGTTAAACCCTATGGCCATAAGCTGCCTTGAAAACCACATGGCATCAAGTCAGGTTAAAAGCTGAGAAAAATGGTGACATAAAACGTTTTCCACCACCCCTTACCCCATCATTATTGCTGTTGGCGTTGGAGGAGATAACCATATCTTTTTGCTGCCCCGCTGTCTCTAAAAACAGAATGGCAAGCCGAGCAAGCCCTATAGGACTTCCTGAACACTCATAAGATCACTGTATCTTGAAAGAGTTCACCATTTTTGTTGGCAACAAGCAACCAGACGTAGTGGTTGAACTCCACGAAGAAGAAGAGGTCTTGTAAGCGTTTGAGAATTAACACACTTGACTTGCCTCACTGCTTTACAGAGATTCTGGGGAGCAAAGAGAAAAGCAAGAATATTTCTTCCAGTGGAGGAAAAAGTTTTAGGGTGGTCTATCAGTTGTGGCTTTCAAAATTCCTGCTTTCCCAGGGTATCTACCTGGGAGCCTATGAGGAACTGAGGAAGGGGAAATAATTGGTAAAACTCACTCCAGCTCCTCAAAGTTTCTCCCTCTAGGATCCTCTAGAAGCTTAAGCAGGCTAATTCCCATCTCTCCCCTCAGCACTCCACACCTGCTACATGTTTAGTCCTCAGGAATATGTCTTCCTTTTTCGTCTCGTTAATTATTTTATTTTTTCTACATACATTTGTATGTATAGACTGGTGCCTTGTCTGAGAGTTGTCCTGTTTTTCTGGTTTCATGATTGGAACTGGGGAGGAGGGCAGGATTTTACTATTATATTAGTGAGCGTTATTCAAGTGTAGCGAGAATTATTCAAGTGGTCACCTTCATATCATGAACAATTTCCACTTAATCTGGGAGTATTTTTAGCACATGACACACATCCACTCATTCTCTCGTTCTCTCTTTCAGAACACCTTATTTCCTCCCTTTTATCCCTTGAAAACGGGCAAGCACTGCACACTTCTCTCTTCCCCATGGGAGCATGGTTCCAAGCTGATGTAAGCTGTGTGACCTGTTTAAGCTGCCAGGAAGTATTAGTATTTCTTTAAAATGGAAATAGGGAGTGAAGGACGAAAGTAAAGAATTAGACCTTTTCACTTCCCCAGTGAAAAGCAAGTCAGGCAACATATTTTCCAGGCAGAGAAGCATTTTACAATTTACCCCTTTAGAGAGGATCTGCCCAATCTGGTGACCTTCCTATGCAAGGAGAGAAAAATTTCTGGTGATCTCCATCTTCAGAACTGTGCAATCCCCAGTGGTAGCAAGGGAGTCTGCTGACTAAATGTGAGACCTTTTGCAAGGGGATAATCTTTTTTATTTATTTTGTAGCATCTTCTTAAGCAAGTAAATCCGATTTTGATTAACTATAAAACAGATCCCTTAGCAAACTGAAGATGAGTTCATTAAAAAGTTGCAAGCACTAGGTAAAAATGTTCTCCGTTTAACATGATATCACATAAAACACCCCTGCTGGGAGACTCCCATTTGGGAAAGGCTGGCTTAAGCTAATAAATAAATCGGTTTTTCGGTTTTAAGCTTTTGTTAAATGGAGCTTCGGTTTCTTTTTTAAAAATAATAATAGAACAGTAGAGCCATAAAGCAGCAAACAACACATCACACTGATGGTTTCTCTCTTCCTTTGGAAGTATGTGTGATAAGGAGCATCATTAAACACACCCCTGCTGTGGCCAGCAGATGTGCCAAGCACTCTCCAAGTAAATACGGAAGCCAAAGATCCATGAGATGTGATTGTGGTTTAGGTTTTTGGTGAGGGGGCGAGGTTCAGCCCTTCAAAACTAGTTTCAAGAGCTCGTTTGCAATGTATGCTTCATTCCCAAGTATTTGAAGAAAGTGGGAGGCCCGTGCTGGTGGTCTCTTCATCAAGATACGGGAATACTTTGCTAAGGAGCTTCATCGCTACTTGATACAGGAACAATGATTCAAGTACAAGCGGAAGAGCACTTCACTAAAGGGCATGTTTATTCAGAGAAGGGGGAAAAGAAGATTTTGAGAGAACAGAGAAGTTTGCTTCATCGTTAGTTTCATGAATGACACTGGATCATTTTCTTGGTCTTAAACTCTATGGGTTTATATTGTTATGCATTCCTCATTTCTACGAGCGATGAGGTGTTTCAGGGCCAGCATTACTTAGATTGTCTCTCTTTGGATGAGAACGTACTGGAGAAGCTTGGTATGTGTACTGCCTGCTTTATACACATACACATACACATACACATACACATACACATACACATACACATACACATACACATACACATACACATACACATACACATACACATACACATACACATACACATACACATACACATACACAGGGCTTTTTTTCAGGGGGAACGTGGGGGAACGGAGTTCCGGAACCTCTTGAAAATGGTCACATGGCTGGTGGCCCCGCCCCCTGATCTCTAGAAAGAGGGGAGTTGAGATTGCCCTCTGCGCCGCTTAGTGGCGCGGAGGGCAATCTCAACTCCCCTCTGTCTGGAGATCAGGGGGCGGGGCCACCAGCCATGTGACCTTTTTCACCGAGGGCAACCCACTGAGTTCCACCACCTCTTTTCCCAGAAAAAAAGCCCTGCACATACACATATAATGGGTAAATAATGAGTGGAATCAAATAGGCATTCACACAACAGATTTATTGCCCCCCATTAGATCCCTAGAGAGCAGCCCTGCACAGCAAGGAGCTTCCCTTATTTCAGCCAACTCAAAGTTTGCCTTCTCTCTTGATCTCTCTCTCATTCCCAGATTTAAGTGGCTGTTCCTTGTACATGCATGCATGCCAGTTCTCATGAACACACATTGTCTCAGCAGGACACTATCTCCAAGCTCTCGTTCAAAGACAGCGCTTTCAGGATACTCTCTCCTAACAATTAGCACACTTTGAAGAAACGTCTAAACCCACAAAGGAATAGTTTCAGGTGGATAGCTGTTTTGGTCTGCAGTCAAAGGTCAAGATCCAGCTCTAATAGTACCTTAAAGACCAACTAGATTTCAAAGGCATACCGGGATCTTGTTCTCCATAAAAGAATATTAGCTTTCCCATATAGACCACAGTGACCAACTCATTCATAGTTATCAGAGAGCAATTTCAGAACACTTTATTCCATTTCAGATAGTCCATGTAGATGGAATGAATGCCTGTAGGAGACAGTGGGACTGCAGTGGCAAGGTCTGCCTTGATTTATCCATATCAATAGATAGGGGCAGCTTTGGAAGAAAAAAACTGCATTGGAAAAAGGCCCTTCCCATCCATATCCCTGTCCCCCAAGGAAGGTATGAAGAAAGAGCCAGCCTGCTTGCTCAGCCATCCCTGCACAGAGCTTTTCCAAGTGCCTCCAAGTGCCACACCATGTTGGGGTTCAGTAGGTACCACCATCCCTAGTATGAGGTTTAGCTGAACTGGGTGCTTCCCTCCCCAGCTGTGTAGGGCTTGGTTGAGTGCTGTTTTCCCCATACCATGCAGTGCCCTTCTCATCACTGGGATGGCAAGTCAGCAGCCCACTGGGAGAAGTCCAACTAGCCATCATGGCCAATCCACCTGTATACAGCCTATGCATAAATGTCTTTCTCTTAGTGGTTACAAACTGTGAAAGATGCAGAGTCCCAAGAAACACGACAAAGAACCCTATGAGCGCACCCTTGTAAAGTTCTACTTAAGTAATATGGAAGTTCATATGAACAGGATGCATAGGGAATGAAGGCAGAATTTGCCACCATGATCCCACTCTTTTGCTTTAGGGATTTTGCAGATTTGTTGTGAATACATTCGCTATCGAAAGTGTGTTCGAAGGAGACAATCAGAGCGCCATTCTGGTGTAGTGGTTAAGAGCGGCAGGACTCTAATCTGGAGAACCGGGTGTGATTCCCCACTCCTCCATTTGAAGTCAGCTGGTTGATCTAGGGTCAGTCACAGCTCTCTCAGAGCTCTCTCAGCCCCACCTACCTCACAGGGTGATTCTTGTTGGGATAATAATAATACTTTTTAAACTGCTCTGACTGGGTGTTAATTTGTCCTGATATAAATTGAATGTTGTTGTTGTTGTTGTTATGTAAACCAATCACTCAGTATGTTTGGTTCATGCTGAATACCTGCTGAACCATGTGCATGCACAAAGATGCTGTTGTTTCAAATTGATTGGTGGCTAAGGACTACGTTGATGAACACCAAATGGTAAGATTTTATTGAAATACAGCATTCATCGATGACTGATTTATATAATTGGTGAGTGATTTAATGAGTGATTTCATTGTCAAGTTAAACAGTTGCCTCCCCAGCAGAGCACTTAGGTAGCCGTGGGTGGGTGGGTATTAGAAGTCAAACAAGCTCTGTAACAGTGTGAGTGCAAAAAAAGCCAATTGTTCTGTACTGCACGGTTAGTAAGGAATACAATGAAACAACCTGCTAAACACTGATGAATAGATTGATGAACTATAGGACTGATTTTTAAAAAAAACAGGGATAAGAGCTGAACTGGTAGGTGTTTGAGCATCACTATTTCACTCCAGTCATTCATCCTACCCACATAAAACGTATCAAAAGTTCCTGAATCTCAAACCATTGACTTATTTGAATGGTCCAAGGTAAAAATATCCAAATGCTGCTATCTTTGGCCATGTACCGCTTGGGATGACTACAAATTATGTTTCTGTAAGGCAGAATCCAGGCTGAAGTTTGGTGTTCTACCACATGTATGTGTATGCCATCAAGGCACAACTGACTTAAGGCGACCCAAGCAAGGGGCTTTCAAGGCAAGTGATAAGCAGAGGTGGTTTATGGTTGTTGGGGGTTTTCCGGGCTGTATTGCCGTGGTCTTGGCATTGTAGTTCCTGACGTTTCGCCAGCAGCTGTGGCTGGCATCTTCAGAGGTGTAGCACCAAAAGACAGAGATCTCTCAGTGTCACTGAGAGATCTCTGTCTTTTGGTGCTACACCTCTGAAGATGCCAGCCACAGCTGCTGGCGAAACGTCAGGAACTACAATGCCAAGACCACGGCAATACAGCCCGGAAAACCCCCAACAACCATCGTTCTCCGGCCGTGAAAGCCTTCGACAATACAGAGGTGGTTTACTTCCTCTGCAGAGTCTTCCTTAGTGCTTGCTCATCCAAGTACCAACCCTGCTGAGCTACCAGGATCTGACAAGAACTGACTATACCATGCTGCCTTCCTTCCATGTTCTAACATACAGTACTTTAATGTTGGATTGGGTATGTCCAGAGATTTCTGGTCCTTGGTGTGTCCAAATAACATCATTGGTACATGCTCTGGCAGCCTCTAGGTTTGGATTAGGCTTTTTCTCCTGACAGCGGATAATCATCTTGATAGTGGGAGAGGTCGGTCTATTATGTATACTAGGCCCAAATACTGGTATACCTGGCTATTCAACATGATGAGAACAGTAATTCTCATGGCTCTGAATGTCCCACAGGAAGTATTTGCAAAAGCTCTGCATGAAGAACTGTTTGCCCCACCCCACAAAACAGTAAGTGAGCCAAAAAAACATCAAGGGAATTCAGCTGTCTTAAACAGAGCTAGACTGTCAAATTCAGTCCAACAAGCCTTTCCAAAATGTTACAGATATATTTTCTGCATATTAAGGACTTCTTCCAGCTTGAGTTATGTTAATGCTACTAGCAATATTCCTCTGTAACTGGGAATACAAATCCACACAGGGGGAGGATTGCTATGTGTAGAATGTTACAACTCAAAAGAAATACCACAGTTCAGACTTGATCTCTGTGAGATGTTACGAACTGGAAGAGAAAAAGTCCAATCTTACTGGTACTGAACCTTTGGCAGGACTTCTCCTCCTTTCAAAAGAGAGGAAACACTCCATTCTGTCAGGTCCTTGTAGGATAGGAATTGAGCTCTCTCTGTCTCCTCTCTCCCTGTTCTTGCAAACACACAGGATTAGTGATGATTTTTCATCCCTGCTGTTTTGACCCCACTCTGACCACCTTTCCTGTCTGTCTAAGATATTTTTATCCCACCCTTCCTCCAAGGAACTCAACTTGGCAAACATTGTTCCTTTTCTCTATGAATTTATTTATTCATTTATTTCTGTGAGACATTTCTATGCTGCCTTATCTCCTTGGACTCAAGGCAGCTATGATGTAAGCCCCACTTACTCCCCCACTGGAAGGATAATTTTCCCTCCAAAACAATCAAGATTGCTTGCTGTGGCTGGGCAGCCTCTGGAAGCATGTCTTTGGGTATAATCTTAAATTCCTTCTGTCCCACACTTTATATATATAACTGGAAGAGTTATATATAAACCAATATATATATATAGGGAAGAAGCAAGAGCCCATGTCTTTTTTAAATGAAATGGCACTAGAGGCTGGGTAAAGTTCAAAAGGAAACTGCAGTTTTATTAAACAGGCAAAGTTGGTATATAGGTAGGCAGGGAAAGTCAAGCTGAGGAAAATTTAGATTGTAGAATAGAATACTTCACAAGCATTAGGCACAATAATTTTCTTAATGCTTAGTTTCAGTAGTTTCAGATCTTGAAAGTGAGAATCCTGTAGTTTCAGTCTTAGGTTACTTTAACAAAGTTTCTTCATAGATTACAATTCCATGAATCAGACTTCATGAAAGGCCTGTTAGCATAACTATCATTCAAGTTTATACCCCAACTATAGATGCTGAGAAGGAAGAAATCAAAACCTTTTATGCAAGTGTCCAAGAAGAAATTGATACACCTAAATAAGATATATTGGTAATCATAGGTGATTGGAATGCAAAAATAGGAAACAAAGCAGAATCAAACATGGTTGGAAAATTTGAACTAAGATCACGAAATGAAGCAGGACAGTGACTCATAGAATTTGTGAAACCAACAACCTGTTCATTGCTAACACATGCTTCAGGCAACCAAAAAGACGATTGTATACAAGGAAATCACCAGGTGACCAATACAGGAGCCAAGTAGTTTACATAACTTGGAAGCAAAAGATGGAGAAGCTCTATTCTCTCTGCTAAAACACGATCAGGAGCTGATTGTGATAAGATCACGAGTTGCTAATATCAAAAATAGAATAAAGTTGAAGAGAAACTCTAAAAGAATCATACTGCCAAAATACGATCTAAATAATATTCCTGAAAAATGTAAAAACCATGTAAAGAACAAATTTTCAATACTAACTTTAATCGATCATGAACCAGAAGAACTATAGGCTGAAACCAGAGATATTATCAAGGGAATGCCAAGGGGGGAAAGGGGGAGGATATTGATAGCATCACTGAAAGAGAATATATAGGGTGTTTCAGATTGAGCAAGAGTTGTGTATCAAAAACACTGGCTAAGAGACAGGAACTGGATAAAGCTCACCAGGGCACTCTTCACACTACATACCTGCTTCCAGAACATCACGAAATGCAGTGTTGCCAAGTAGGCCCGCCCTCTCCTGCTCTAAGGCCTTCCATAAACTGTGTTTGAGTTTCCTGCACTGCTGTTTTATAACTACTCCAGAGACTGCCTTGCATGTGTGCACTCTAGTACGTGTCAGTTTCCTGCCTGCTTGCTAGTTATCCTGCTGTTGCAATAGACTGTGTCAGTTTCCTGAATCCATGTCTGGACAACTACACTAAGGATTCTCTTTCTGAGCAGCCCTGCCCAGGCCTATATCCGGACCTTCCTGTGTGTTTGGACTCCACTACATGTGTGCCTCCCGCCTGCCTCGCCATCTCTCACGGGCTGTGCTTGCTCCCTGTTATGGACTGTGTTTTACGTGCTGTTTCCCTGCCTCCATGGAAGCCTGCCTCACCAGGACCCCAAGCCACGCGGTTAGCATCCAGGTGCCAGCCGGGGAGACCTCCAGCAAGCCTGACCAGGCACCCCCTGGCCAGTTCCTCCCTGGAGCCTCCCGTGGGCTGGTCACCCAGCTTGCCCTCGCTACCGGGCAGCCTGCTAGCAAGCCCCAGGCATGCCCAGCCGGCAGCCATGTTCTTAGGCAGCCAGAGGACCCATAGAAGCAGCCTACTGAGAGAAGCCATTTCAGTGAAGCAAGCAGACCACGTCCGCAGCGGCAAGCCTCACCCTGCTCTGCATATCTTAATAGCCGCCCCGGAGAAGAAGCTAAGTGCCGACCATCCCAAGCACTTAGAGAATGCATCTCAAAGCAGCCTCCACATTCCAGAGCCAGTGACATCAGGACAAGCCCTGTCCATTGGAACATCCATTCAACATGCCCGGATCTTCCCCTCCCTCCTTTGTCCCCTCTTCCTAAAGTGTCACTATGATACAATCAGAATCCTAAATTGGCCCATCTAAGGCATTCAGAAAGCCATTAAAACCTTTGTTTTAACCCGTGAGAACCACAAGGTACAGCACCAGCACCAGGGTACGTTTTGGGGTATATAAGCCAGCCTCTCAGGCCACATGGCATGCGTCATTCCTCTCCTGATCCCAGCCGGCGCATCTTTCCTATCCCAACCCCCTTGATGTCTCTCTACTCGTGGCTCTGGTGCTGGCATCGGACCACCTTTCTGCTCTGCTTCAGGATTGTAAGTATACCCAACTTCATCATGGGGTACCTGCTAATGCGACCGTCTCTATTCTCCTACCTCTATATTTCCTAGTTCTTGTATGTAACCTTGTATGTGTGTGCAAGTTCAGGCATACGCCACATTACTAGTATAGACACGTTGTATTGTGATTTAGTCTGCCTCTTTATTACGTGAGCGTCTGGAGAAGGGACCTTGGTATAGATGGTTAGATCCGCACTAAATTTAGTTCTGGACTGCTAAGCTAATTCCCCATTCAAAAAGAGCAGTTCGGGTAACAGCAGCGCAAAAAACGCGGAAGATCACATCTTCTTGCAAGAGTTTTGCGTGATGTCACGCAAAACTCTCATGACATCACGCAAAGCTCTCGCAAGAAGATGCTATCTTCCGCATTTTTTGCACTGCGTTTCGCGATGTTCTGGAAGCAGGTATGTAGTGTGAAAAGGGCCCAGGAATCTTCTTGGCTAAGAGGAGATTTGAACTTATGCAAGAGGTCCTGAAATGAAACCCCAGGCACCAGCTCAGCATCAATAAGGTTGCTACATCTTATGCCCATCAACCACACCCTGGGAGCCTAACCATTATAGCTTATGGCTCTCCATTACAACCTTTGTTTAACACACCTTTGGGTTACCAGGAATCATTCTATCCCATGCAACAATTCTCCTGGTTCCTTACCTTTTCCCTAAATTCCAGCCTTCCTCAAATCCTGGAAATCCAATTACCTCCTTAGGCAGGTGTGACTTTTGCACTGAGGGAGGCGGAAGGAGCAGGAAGATTTGAGACAGTCACACATCATACCTGATCATGCCTAGGGATCCCGTGGCACTGTCCATGGCCCACCTCCTTTTTCTGGCTGTGGGGCATGGTGTGGGTGGAAGACCCCTCCCTTTGGTCTATGTTTGACCATTAAAAATGGATGACTGGAGGCTAAACTTTTGGTTAATGTAGTAAGAAAGAATGTTCTGGCAAATGGGAATAAGTGATCATTGCTCTAGTTTATGGACTAGGGGCCAACCAACCAGGAAACACCAAGATAGTACGCAATGAAGGGTAGGGTGGATAGATTCTTCATGTTCAGTTGAAATAGGTAAGCTTCACTGATGCAATCTAATATAACCAAACCCTCCACACACACACACACACATCCGCCAACTCTGCATCCCTAGTCCTATGCTTACTCAGAGGTATGCTCCACTATATTCAATGGGCTTACTTTCAAATAAGTACATGTAGGATTATAGCCTTCCTGTGATGACCTTTGGCTTCAGAGCCTGCTGAAGCCCTGCGAAGTTATCTTTATAATGTTAGTGGGGTTTTCTTTAAGCATCCCTGTATAACTAACCTCAGAAACAAGTATTAATTAATCATTGTTTTTGGCTTTCCTTCTTTGTAAACAAAGGTTTTAATTATACAGGTCCATGGGCATCCAGTTTACTTCGTAATTACAGCTAAATGGCATTTGTCCCAAATGAAGCTCTTTTCCTTCTGAAGGATTTAACAATGCATTCCCTCCGACATGCATTATCTTTGCTTGGAGTCTACAGAATGGATCAAATCCCACTTGTGCTTAATAGAGTATGGCTTGCCAGTTTTCCAGTGTAGGAGCCAAGACTGTACTCCCCATTAATGACTAAAATGCTGGTCCCCGTAGCAAGGCAAATTCTTTTTTGGCATGTACCAGCCTGTTGGTGTCCACACCACCTGTTTATCATAAATTACTACGTTGAAAATAGATATCTATCTCTCCATGTATGTGAGGGAGGAGGAAAATATGTGAGAGAAAACAATGAGGAAGCTCAAATGAATTTTCCTTGAATGGGCCATTAGCAGTACATACTGTTTCATAATATGGTTTATTGTCATCTATTTGTTAGGGACTAGCTTACCTCTCTTGATTTGAGCTGTTAAGCTAACAGCCGTTTTATGGGTCATTGGTAGTTGGGACCAGACAGAAGGCCATCAAGGTGCCAGTTTGGTATAGCGGATAAGAGTGGCAGGACTCTAATCTGGAGAACTGGGTTTGATTCCCTACTCCTCTACTTGAAGCCAGCTGGGTGACCTTGGGTCAGTCACAACTCTCTCACAGCCCTCTCAGCCCCACCCACCTCACAGGGTGATTGTTGTGGGGATAATAATAACACACTTTGTAAACCACTCCTTGAGTGGCTATTAAGCTGTCCTGAAAGGTGGTATATAAATCGACTGTTGTTGTTGTTGTTGTTATATACCCATGGCCCTGAGATGTGTGCCCTTTGATTGAAATGCAGTCAATGTAACAAACAGTGACATACGGTGATCAAAGTTGCATATATCCAGATATACCCTCAAATGACTATCAAGGCAGCAACATTTGGTGATATCATGGTTGTGTATGTACACACACACACACACACACACACACATTACTATAAAGGCAGCAACATTTGGTGATCAAGGGTGCATATCCCAAAGGACTATCAGGGCAGTGGAGCCCAGTGGCTTAACCCCTATGCTACAGCTCTTAGAGTAAAGGGAAGCTTTCTAATTGGTGACCAAGGCGGCACAGCCATATGTCAGCTGCTCAGTATCGATGTGAGAATTCATCCTAAGGTGCCCCCCCCCCAGAAGTTCGGGAAGCACCTGTCAAAAGGAAGTTATAAACTGTGCACATCGCTGGACCTCAGTTCTCTTACCTTGCTCACCTGTTTGAAGCCTGAAGAGTTGACCTATCTGTGGAGAACGGGTGACTTCTGCAGGGAGCTCACTTTTCAAGGCCGCTGCCCGTATCTTTCTCTTCATGCCTCACCTGCCAGGACCAGTTCTTGCTCTCAGAGTTTTCATGCCAGCTTGTAATTTTAGTATTTTTTAATTTTTAGATTTCCAGACCTCCTTGTTATGCCCCTGGGCTGTTCCTCATCTTCCACCACCTGGTAACGCAGTGAAAGATTTTCCCAGCAGGACTTTTTCCTTCCCTTTTGGCATCTCCAGTCCAGTACACTGACCTGTTGTGTGTTATTCCCCCCACCCCTTTCAGGATATGCCTTTATATTTCCCTTGCTCTTTTACAAAACAGCAGCCGCTCTGGTCTTAAGGTGTCTTTTGTATCTCCCACCTCTGGCCCTGCGATCTGTGCCCTTTGATTGAAAGGCAGCACCGCATGATGCAGTCAACAAAACAGACTCAAGCTGAGCTTTGGCATGGTGCAAGCAGGTAGGCCAAATCCATCACATCTATTGTCATGACAGCCAGGATGGGAGAGAAGAGAGCATTCTTCCTATTTGTGTTTTGAATGCACTATGATGCGATTCTGAGATTGAAGCCAAGCCAGCTGAATGCAGTAGAGGCAGAAAACAGAAAGCGTCTTTTTACTCTAAGAGCAACAAAGTAAATCGGGACAGTGAATTGCTCTTGAACTTTCTCATATAGGTTTTCACATTCACACCCTCCAAGCAAACCATTTTAGATCAAATGCTTGCCTAATAATATGCTAGCCTATCACGAAGTGTAGAAATACAGCCCCACCCCTATATTAGTGCTGAATTAGTGCTGATATGTATCGATATTCAGGCTGTACGCTGCTGTTCAGGAAAAAAAAATCTCTGAAAATTCTTCCAGGTCTGTGCACTGTGCAGTTACGGTCTGGTCTTTAACATGCAGCACAATGGTCAGATTTTAAGGGAATAGAAAAAGGCAGTGATCTCCGACTTGGTGCCTATGGAGCAATGTTGCCTGCTTGTGTGTTTGCTGGAACCCACTAACTTCTTCCCCAAAGCTCTGACTTTGGTCCCTTCATTGGAGTAGGAGGTGCTTCAGAAGAGCCCAGGAGGGCATCCGCTTTGTGTCTGCAGGGATCACCCATATGGAAACAGCTGTTGCCATCACAAGAAGATGCTTCCTTTGCAACTTCCCAGGTCTGTCTGGCTTGCTTCAGTTTGGATTTTGAGGGTTGACATTGGCTCATTTTGGCTCGGCAGATGTAGGTCCTTTGATTCAGTGTGGGTCTTCAGGTTTGACATGGTTCTGCTTGGGTTCCCAGGTTTGACACTGGTTCTGTTGGGCTATGGTTAGCTTCTTTGCCTTAGAGGAAACATGACCTTTCCCCCCGCATAGGAAAAAATGGAGACCAGGATGGCTGGGGGGACCTTGTTCAGAAGATCCTAAAATCACACCTCTTTGCCCAATCCCTTTCAAACTTGGGGGATATTTAGCAGAGAGGGAGGACTTGTTGCCATTTGCAATTCCAATTCCAGACCTTTGTAAAGATCCCATATTTTCCCAAATGCAGAGATTGGAAAAAAAATGGAAAATGAACTGAAACTGGTTCTAGAATACCTGAGAAATTTGGATTATGCTACCTCCAAATTTGGATCCAAATATTTGCTGATTTTTTTTCTCAGTGCACATCTTTACTTCAGGAGTCCCCTGAGAACAATGCTGGGCTTGATGTGGAGGTCTGTAGAGATAAGAGAAATTGGTGTAAATTGCCCTCTTGATGTCATGACACCCCACCCCCACCCCAAGCACCCCTCTGACCAGTCCAGTGAATCTTTGGAGGGCCCCAAGGATTGGCCTGAGAGGCCAAGGCCAGGAAACTCAGAGGACCATAGGGATCGGGGAGGGCTTGATGCTGAAGAGGCACCTGCTGATCAGGCTCCAGCAGTGTCAGTGGCCACCCTACCAGAGCCTGCAAGAGAGACTTTGCCACCAGTCTCTGAGATAACCACTAGGCCTCTGCCAAACAGGACACAAACCCAGGCCCATAGCCCCCAGAACCCTCTCCCACTCTGCAGAAACAGTGTTGGCAGAAGGCCCAGGCTGAGGTGAACCAAAGGAGGCAAAGCGCCAGACCGGCTTCACACAACCTTCCTGTAGATCTAGAGCTGAGAGTGGTACTTCCTTGCAGGATCCTGACCTGGGCACAGCACAGCTTCAAGAACGTCAACATCTGCCAGCAAGTGCAGCTGAACCTAGCACCCAATCTATTTAGGCTGAGGTTTGAGAAGGCTGCCTGGCTGGATCAACTGGTTCACAAAGCACAAGCCCTGAGCTCCGACCTCCGACCTCCAAGTTTCCTTCCTGCAGCTCTGTGTTCCAGTCTGTGCTCTCGAGTCTAGCCAGCCAAGCTAATGGCTCTGCTGCAGAGAAGCCCAAATCTGACCAGCCTGCAGAGTGCAGGGAACTCTTCTCTAATAGTGAAAGTGCCCTTGGATTGGCAGGAACCTACACAACATAAGTTTGGCAATCTGAAGTGTTTGAGAAACAATTTTAACTATGATTCCTTCTCATCATTTTTTTAAAGTCATCCTTCTTTCCAATATAATATCCTCAGCTCTAGAACAAGGAACAGTTGTACTCGAAACAATTTATGCACACTAAAGTTGTTCATTTAGACTTCAAATTCTAATCTAATCTCCCAGTTGGATTATTTGGTATTTGTATCAAAGAGATATGCATTCATAGCCAAGGAAATAAAATATAGCTTTATTGCTTATGGAACACCAGATATTGTTACAATATTGTGCAATTCTAGATGCTGTTTACAAGGGAGATGGATGTTTTTATTGGGATGAAGCAAATATTCCCATGTTAAATTCACAGCATGAGGTGATAAATACCACCCATAATTTATTTAGACTAACTTTGACCCAAGAAGAGACAGAAGACTCACCAGATGGCTCAATCTTCAGTAACTTGAGACGTTCCAGAACCTGAAATGTCCACCTATCAGTTGGAAACTTAGGAATTTACTAACCTCAGTCTGTTAAAACACCTGTGAAGCAGGCCTGTCTCCAAATACCATTGAAGAAGAACAGGCAAGATGACTTACTGTGGATTTTCTCTTTACAAGAAGGAGGGAATTAACGACGCTTGTGAAATTCTTCTTGTCTGATTTTCTTCTCCGATTTGAGATAATGAGCTTGACATTCAAATCAGCCTTTGGTAAGTAAATGGATCTGTCTGTCATGTTATTAGAATAGAATACATCCTGTTGGCATAGGTATGTTCCTGGTTGCCACTTGGAATCATTTCCCTCCGTCTACAGATTTGTGAAAGTATACAAAGGGGAGTGGGTAAATTTCATATATGAATTGCTTGACAGAGTTTCAGATACATTCCATATTGCCATGGCAAACTACCTCACCCCTAAGTTGTAAATTACCTAGTTTTATTTCTAGAATGGAATCTGTTGCCCCCCCCCCTGCACCTGAGTGCTGCGTTGTGCAGTTTTCTAAATATTTTAGATCACTTTGCATAAGTTTTCCACCTCTATTACCAATGCACATGTGCACCTAAAAAAAAAAAGCCCTGAAAAGATAACCTTGCATTTACATGTATTTGCTTCATCATTCTTTTTTGTGTAGTGTTTTACCAAAGGTGACATAAGAAAAAAATCAATCTCCTCTAAGGTAAGTGGTGGGGGGAGCATGGTGGGAATTACAGGTTTAAATTACTCTCATCTGGCATCCTTTTATCTGTGCCTGGGCACTATTGAAAGCCAAGTGACAATGTTGGACTCCTGTTCTGATGGGTCCCCAGATTACTCACTACCATTAGGAAAGCTGCGCAAATTTCACCATCTGAAGCATATGACATTAGAGTGCATGTTGCAGATTGCACAGAGCTCTTGCTTCTTTAAAAAAAAATGAGCAACAGAGCTCGAGCTGTGCCAAATGTTCTCTCGTTTTGATATTTGCTTCAGAAGTAGCACATTCAATGGAGCCGAACAGATTACTGAAAATACTCATTGCACCTAACATCTGTGTTTCTATTTTGCTGCCATTTGATGCCCTTTTGTTCCCCTTAGCGGCTGTTGCTTCTCAAAACCATTTTCTTTCTTCTTTGCCCTGCCATTATTTGGCTACACTGCCTTTTGGCTATACTGCCTTATTATCAGCACAGGTTTTTTTTAAAAAAATCAGCATTGGTCATCGAGTGTCCTCCTGATACAGTTAATCGTATGGGTCACTGGAGTCACTGGGCAAGGATTCAGAGGGCAAATAAAATCAAGGCACATTGTACTAACAATACCAGTACTGACATAATGCAACTAAGTTTGCAAATGGTCCAAATACTCATCCCTAAATTGGGAGGCTCTTTTTGAGATTTCCAAAAAGGAGCAAGTTAATAGCTGAACCAGATTTGAGATGGCTTCTCAAAGTCCTTGGAGTAATTGGGCAATGTTAGAGATGGAACCTGAAATGGAATCATCTACTTGTCTGCATTCACCAGTTGAAGAGTTTCCCTCCAGCAAGAAATGGGAGGGGGGCCCTCTGCTTCACCAGGAGGAGTTGTGTATGTCGGAAACAGTTCTCTGCTATTTTGCTCATAGCTTTTTCTCAGGCTATGTACACGTACACAGACAGCACCATGGCTAAAAACAGGAGACCATGCTGAAGAAACAGGGGCATCTAATTGCTCCCTTTCTTGGAGGTGAATTGTCCCATTTTCCTCCAGGATTAATCCAAACTGACATGAGCATTACAATTCAAATCGTCAGCCAGAAAATGTAAAAAGACAGCTTTTCTGAAAAGCCAACCACCAGTATTTTTAGAATAAAAAAGGAAAAAGAACCAATAACCCTTAAGTATAGCATTAACCTCTGCTTTACAAGGAGGAAAGAGAGACAAGATGCTATGAGCAACAGTGAGAGAGATAAAGTAGCTGGATGTAAAATTCAAAGGGAAAATGTAACATTTGTAGTGCTACAGAAACATTGTTTAACATCAATGAGATTTGGTGCCATGCTAAGTAATGTGCTGGTATACGCAGCAAATATTCAACATTGTCAAATGAATTTGTAAATTGCAAATAATACTTTTAATTTTTTGCAGAGCTGTTGCCTAACCAAGGGAAGTGCTTGAGTATCCTAGTTAGCACATTCAACTAAGAGTAGAAATACACATTGCGAATTTCCTGGAGATGCTCAAGTGCAAGAGTTTATGTGTGGTCCTCAATTCACATGCAGGCTGTTCTTGCTTGGCACACATGAATACCACTTTTATGGGAGCTCTCTTTGTGTGATTGCATCTGCAAGTAAATCCTTCCCTGCGGGGAACAAGTACCGTAGGCTCCTTTGACTTGCCAATTTGCATATCTTTAAGGTGTGAGAAAGTGTCAAGATCTGCATTTCAATGAATGGATGTGGATGTGCGGGGAACTGGGATACTTTTAGCAGTTGAGGAGGAGCTGATATCAAATGTGTGAATGTATTCATGCAGAGCAAATTGAAGTGTGACTGGAAAAGTTGGAGGGGGGACATGTGCATGGAAAGTTGGCGGGGGGGACATGTGAAATGAGGTTCAATTGAGCATGCTTAGGTACTTAGTGACGTGTATTCACCCTAGATCTCCCAGCTGTCTGAGTTTGTCTGGGAATTCTTTACCCCTCAGGCCCAATCTCTTACCTCAAGAAATTGGGGAGTAGAAGAAAAAAAAATGATTTCCGTAGTGACACTCTATGGATTTCCCTTAATTTCTATGGTCTTTAGATCATCCTCAGAAGTGACCTCAAATCCTCCTTAAGCTCCACCCTCCCCAGGCATCACCACCCCCAATCTCTCAGTATTTGCCTAAGCAGTGTTGGAGCTATACACTTGACAATAGATTGATTTTGAATCACAGTCCAAAAGGACTGACATAACAAGTTTGCTGGAACTAAGCAAATCCAGGTCTAATCAATGCCTGGATGAAAGACCTTGTGAGAACCCCGTGGAAGGCATATTGGAAGAAAGATGGGATGGAAATGTAAGAAACAGATTGAGGTTCTCAGTTGCATACTACGTGGAGTAACTATTGGAGAGATGCCAGCAATTGTATTAATACAGGGCATATTTACCCTTTTAAACTCTAGGGAAAGTTGTAATATATAGATTTTCCTCCTGTCCAGGGCTCACTGAATGCTTCTTGTTTTCCCTATGCTTCTTGGACTTCACTTCTGTCTGTAAATGATTCTTATATCTAGAAGGTCTCCCTGTTACTGGAAGACCAAGTGTTTGTTTGTTTGTTTCTTTGCAAATCCTGTTGTTGCTGTAAACCTCATTGAAAACTGTTCTGCATGTGCGGGATTGGATTATTTCCCCAGCTCTGCTAACAGTAACCACCTTTCTGACCATACTTTGCAGAGGCTTTTTGTTTTGGGCATTTTTGGTGTATTCCTAAGTAGAGATGGGCACGATCCACATTACAATTGAAAAAAACCCACGATAATGGTGATCGTGCGATCATGAACCGGCAGATCGTGATCATCCACGGCCAATGATCCAGCAATCGGGAGGGGCCTTGATTGGGGCGATCGGGCTCGGATCGGGGATCCAGACACTCAGGCACCAGCAATCTATTCCCTTGGCAACGGAGCCAGGGGAATGCCTGAGCTCTGTTTGCCCTCCTTCTGTCGCCCTGGAAACCCGAATGGAAGCCCAGCTTTCCTTGATCAGCAGGGCTTCCTTCCAACAACGGAGCAGCAAAGCAGTCACAAGTTGGGAGAAGACACACAGGGGAGGGAGTGGGGAGGGAGTGTTCTGTAGCCATGGGCACTCCAATCTCATCCCTGCAGACCCTGATAGGCAGCTCTGATGGCCAAACACAGACCTCCTGTGTTGCTGAATGGGACCCATGCCATGGATTCCCAGGCTGGGTTTCACTTTCTGCGAGCAGTGGAGTGGGACAGAGCTCTTGCTTGCTACTTGCTAGCCTTTGGAGAGAGAGAGACTGAGGGCCAAGCTACAAGTTATGAATGACACTTGAACAGCAAGTGTATTTCTCCCTGTTCACTTGCCCTCCACTCAATCCACTTGCTGTTCAAGTGTCATTCGTCACTTGTAGCTTGGCCCTAAGAGAGTCGGCCACCACCACAACCCACCTTCCCACATAGCTGGGAATATCAGCGTGCCCTGCTTTGGCATCTACAATCCATGATCCACGGTTCGGGAATGGGAAATGATATATATTTATATATATATATATATATATTCCCCACACTTGATTTTTCAAATAAGTTTGAAAAAGAATGCATCATGTAGATCGTTAATCATCATGTGGATCGTTAATTCAGGATCGTCGCCGGCGCCGATCCATGATCAGCTGGATTTTTTTTTTTTTACCATGCCCATCTCTGTTCCTAAGATGTTTTCAGAGCGCAGCTAAAAAAATTGAAGTGTAAACTCAATAACACACATTCATCATACATATTGTAGTGATACATTTGTCAGGGAACCACGACGGTTGTGATTGGCCTGGATTTGCTCCAGTGTGATTAGAGCAAACATTATCTATGTTGTATATTCATGCATTTTTCCTTTTGCTTTACATTCTCTGCTTTTCGTCATGGCTTTTTTACATTGTATACATGCTTTGTACATTCTTTGTATGCAATTGATATGGTGTTTGTGAAATAGCTGTTATTTACTTGTAATCAGTCGCTGGCTGGCTGGCTGGTTTGATCGCTTATTATTTAAATGATTGGCTTTGGAGTGGTATGGAGCACCAACAAGTCTGCAGGGAACTGGGGGGAGGCTGAGTAAGAATGCACTTGTGTCAAATGCAACTACTTTCTCTTAAGCACGCCATTGAACTACACAGCAAGTAACCCATGAGACAGGCTTGCACTGCAAACCAGCTGCCGAACTGCTCACTAAGAAAGTGGTTCATTGATCATAAGCGGATAGAGAGAGCCTACCTGGTGGGTGCTCAATCAGACATTCGTAATTGAAGGCTCAAGTCCAGTTAGTTCCATTCTCCTGTTGGCTGTCCCATTTATTTTCTCCACTGCAAAGTGTATATATTTATTTACTTTATAGTCCACCTTTCTCACTGAGACTCAAGACAGATTACAAAAATCAAAACAATGCAATAAAAACAGTATAAGACAATGGGCAACATAATAAGATTGGTTTACAAAGTTAGAAAACAATGCACTAAAGACAACATGCAACGTTACATATAAGAAGTGAAAAAAACTGGATTACAAAAACAGGAAGAGAACGTTATGCAATAGCACCAAGATAATGCATAAAAATGACCCTTTCAGCTGCTGGCTTGCCGTGCAGCTGGGGGTCGAAATTTGCCTCCTCAGAAGGAGGAGGAGATGGCATCGTTTCCCAGGCATTCGGGGACTGTCGGGGGGCGGAGCCTGCAGCCTGTTCAGGCGGCTCCGCTCTCCCTCAGCATCAGTCGCTTGCTAAATGCTCGGCCCACCCTCCTCTCCCGGTATTGGTGTAGGATTAGCCAGCTGCTGTTTTCAGAGCCAGGTAGGAATTTGTTCCTCCTATTACCCAAATTGGCCTGGGTATGGGGTTCTTTTTCGCCTACCTTGCACTGGTGCTGGGGTTGAGGTGATTGGCATGGTGGTACCAATTAGTTAAATCTCAGGAAGGATAGATTTGGGGATTAGGGAGCGGGCCGGTGAGCACCCTTGGTGCTTCTCCATTCTTGGGGAAGAGGGGTCTGCCAGGAGCGGATGGTACTGCTTGTGACAGCTGCCCTGCTGCGTGGGCAGACTACCTTGGGGAACCCCGTGTGCAAGTCTTTACCTCACTGCTGTACAGCTGAGGCATAGGAGCTTGAAAGGGGGGATCCAATTTGCCTGGCTGGCCAGGTCTCAGCCATCCATGTGGTGGCCCACACCTGGGGCTTTGGGGCTTGCCCAGACAAGTCAAGACGGAGGTCCAGGGAGTGACCACGTGGCTTGACCTGTACTGCTAGTAGGCCCTTGCTGCAGTTGTTTGTAAAGGTTGTTAATTTAATAAATTAATAAAGTGGCCCTTAGATCCAAGCCTGACGTCTGTCTCTTCATTCCGACTGAGGTGGCAAATGAATAGCACCATCCACAACAGCCATTGTCTCTTTATTAACATAATCTCCTGGACAATTCTGTTTTATGCATTCTGTAGAATAACAGAAGTGGGGGAGCCTGCCTGACCTCATCAGGAAGGTAATTCCATAAAGCGAGAGCCACAACAGAGAATGCTCAGGTATGGACATCTGCTGATCTTATCTATTTGCAGTAGACTTTCCTCAGATGAGTACAGCTCATGGGGTATGTTAGGAGAGGTGGTATACTAAAAGTATACCCCTAAAAATGTGCACCTAAAAGGGTACTCCCCCACAAAAAAAATGTAAATCAGCACTGGGAACCATGGAACATGTGTTTTTGTCCTTTTTAATGAACAACTCCCACCTTTCCACAGCTGCTAGAAGCTAAAGCATAGGAGACTTTGTGTTGCCCTAATGTATTATGGGATACACAGCAAACGATCTAGGTTTTTATCTCTTTTCAAGGTTACATGCTAGCTCCTATTATTCTCATTTCCATTTTTTTAAAGTGTGTTTTATATATATATATATATATATTCCCCACACTTGATTTTTCAAATAAGTTTGAAAAAGAATGCATCATGTATTGCCAAGCCTGCGGTCAACCTGTTATTTCTCTGCTAATGTGAAATGTCTCCACCATTTCTTTTTATTGTAAATTATAACTGCCAGGAAAGGGCAAGTCCCTGTGATAATTATTCAGTATGATAAGAGGAATCAAACCTCACCACGCTGCGAATGAATGACAGAAGACTCCAGTTCATTTACTTGTTGAAATCCATTATCCGCTCTCTTTCATATGAATCCTCTTAATAGGACTTTATTTTTGATCTGGATGCAGGGCATTTCATTATCCATCACGCCATCGAACTGATGCTCTAAAATGGTACTCTGCACGCATCTGGTGTCGCTAGATGGCTCTGAAATTAAGTGGCCATCCAGGCAAAATGGTGATGAAATATCTCTCTGAAAAATAAAGAGGTCATCAGTGACAAGCAATAAGAGATTGAGGAAGAAACCTGCGCTGTATGATAGCTGAAGGGTTGCATTCATCAGAAGGAAACAGCATTGATGAGTCATGTATCACTGAGTCGCAAAATCCAGGTTGGCCTGCCTTTCTCATTCATTTTATGGGCTCTGCTGTGGGCAGAGATGTAGGAAGAGTCAACAAGGGCTTTATTAGCACACACATTGTTCAGGACACATATGAGTGTTCCTTATGAGCATCTGTATAGCTAACTAAATTTCCAGGCATTATGTTTGTACGCCTGTATGGAGAGAACATGGTACACATGATCCTTCCAATTCACACCCCCACCGTTTTCTCTGAAAGGGGCAACGTGTATCTACAGCCTCAGTACACCTGTACCAGTGCCCAGGAGAGTCAAGGTTGTGGTACATGTGTTCCAAAGCTGCAATGTACATGTGTGGTCGCTTTCAGATGGAATGTGAATTGTATGGGGGAGGGGGGTTCCCCTAGGTACTGCCAGTCCCCCAGTGGGGTATCCCCCACTCCCAGCCTCTGTGCCCCACTGTCACTCACCTCGCTTTCAGGGGGGAAAGGCCCCGAGGAATGGATCTGGAAGGCAACAAGCCTCCCTGACCAATGCACAGAAGGCACACTGCTCACTCGTGTGATGACAACACTTCCAGAAGTGACATCATTGCACCCAGCAGCGGGCATGCTCCTACCCTTCACAGGGGCCAAAATTGGACTCTATGAAGGGCGGAAGCATGCCCTCCACCATGTGCGATAACTAGACATGGGCACAAATGGGAAAAAACCCCGAACACCCTGTTCATCATTCGTTGCCATCCACGAACAACAAACATGGACAAACATGAACTGTTCCTGAACGTGTTTGTTGTTTGTTGTTAGTGGGGGCCAGAACCACCCCCACCCCAACCACCCCCACTTAGCCCCCTCCCCTCAAACCCACTTACCTGGCCCTTTAAAGATCCCTTTAAACTATCAGCGGGCAGGCAACAGGGGGCGATTCCCCCCTGCCACATGCCAGCTGATAGTTTAAAGGGCCCTGTCCTGGCAAAAACAGTAGTGTCTGCTGGCAGCTACTTTGAGGGGTTACCAACTGACCTTCCCAATGTCCAATACCCACCAAATTTGCAGGGGACATAGTTCTCACTCTCCTCTGAAGACTGCCCAAGTTTCAGAGATATTGCACCCTGGGAAAGGCATGATCCATGGGTCTTCCCATTGGCTGTCATTTTCTCTTCACAGTGGCAAGAACTGGACTGTCTGCTGGAAGTACTTTGAAGGGTTAAAGCCACTAGGAAAGCCTGAAGGAGTTTAGACAGAATTCAGTCCCTGCCTCCAGTTGCCAAGGGTATTGATTGCATGTGCCAGACTGTCTGGCTTGACTAGCGGCTGCCAAAAGCAACTAATGAGGCTTGCAACCATCACTTGTTCGTTTAGGATGGAGCTTCATGAACAGCTTCTTCGCAAACAGCACATTGGGCTGTTTGTGGGTTTTTTCTGTTTGTAATGCTGTTCATGCTCATGTCTAGCGACAACACCACTTCCAGAACTGATATCATTGCACACAAAAGAAGAGCAGACAGGTAAGTGCTGAGTCCCTCTCCCCCTCCTGCTAAGAGCTTAAGGGGACCTGGCAATCCTGGGTTCCCCAGAAGAGACAAAGAGAGACAGCTGAAGTTGCTCTCCCCTCTTTCTCCACCGCCTCAGCCTGGCAACCCTATGAACCAATGTAATTATAAGCAGATTCCTTACAAATCACATTGTTATTAATATTTATTACTTATAGTCCACCTTTCTCACTGAGGCTCAAGGCGGATGACAGTGTGAGTCAGTACAGACCATTTCAAAGACATTTCAATAAACAGTGTAATAGGGTATATACATGTAAGTTTGCAGATAATTAAAACCAGCCAAACTCCAATACATTTTACAAGGTTGCCTGGGGACTTCACATGAGAGTTGCATAAAGGAAATGTCCCCTTGGTGTGTTTGTGTCTCTCCTCTCCCTTTTAGTTGCACACTGTGGCAAAACTCACAAGCAGTTAAAGTGTGGAAACCAGTACTGAGCATTGATTCAGCATCCCATATGTTTCAGATTTCTTTGTAGAGCAACTTTCTAGCCCTTATGACTTGAAAGAAAAGCTGGAAAATATACAGGCAATGGCTGGTAAAAATCTCAGGTACCACAGAAGAGTCAAATAGGAGGGCCTTCAATCCTCCGATTCCTCCTCCCCATGGTAAACTTACAGTGCAATCCTATGGAGAGTTACTCCAGTCTAAGGCCATTGACTTCAATGGGCTTAGACCGGTGTAACTCTGCATAGGATTGCACTGTCAGTTTCTGCCTGTGAGCTTTAATAACCTACCATTGCCTAGATGCAGTGTTGCAATGTGTATGTCTACCATCAAAACTGGGTGGGGGAAGATGACAGAAAGCATTTCTTCCCCTGGACCCAACCTTGCAACATACCACAAGACCTTTGTTTTTCCCCAGCACAGTTTTAGACTGGAAGCAAAAAAGGGGGAAAAAAAGAAAGAAAAAGAAAAGAAATTATGAGCTAAAGCAGGAAACTCAAACTAATCCCATGGCAGTGTTTATCTGTTAACACAATTAAAGAAAGCAATATGAGATGCTGATAACAAGGTGCTTAGTTGGATAGCCTTGGGCGGCAGGAACACGCTTGCTTCGAAAGAACACAGCCTCCTTTCAGCAGCACTGTTTATAATGCATTCGGAAAATCCAACAGCATCCTGAAACTGCTGCTTTTTTTGTCAAATAAACAGAGGGACAATGCTTCTTGCATTTTTGTCTGTAGTTCTGGGGAAAGGTACACCACTCCAGGGTTGGGTGGGGAGGTTCTGAGGTCAAATGGCTTGGATTTCTGGGCTGTCTGGCTTGGTCTTAAATTTTCAGAGGTGAGAGAGGCTTTATTTTCTACTAAGAAGGGTGCAGGGCAAAATGACACAAACAGATTCACCTGAGTTCTTCCATTTAGGGTCATGGATTGGAATCTTCTGATCTGGTCAAAGAGCCCAATTAGGTGATCACTGCAGTGCAAGCTTTGGCATGTGTTTTTATCCTGGTGTCCTCCAAAGATAGAGAGGGCTGAGCTTATGACTGGCCCATGACCAACCAGTGAGCTTCGCAGCTGAGCAGGGAGTGGAACTTGGCTCCCCCCAGTCCAACATTCTAACCACTTCCCCACAATTCTGTACTTTACTTGTGAAATTGTAAGTCTTGCCATTGTTCTCAAAAGGAATTTACTTTTGCTATCACAAGTGTGAGAGCATCTCCTGGAATAATATGCAAATTTCAACATGCATATAACTTTCTCTTGCAATATTCAACTGGTGGCCAGCTAGAAGTGAAATTCTTTTGACCATAACTGGCATCAAGCTCTTCCATCAAAAAAAGAGAGCTCAAGCCAGGGGCAGGGGGAGAGGGAGTCTATTGGACCTTCATTTGTTCTCTTGTCCTCCACATTAAAGAAGAAAGGTAAAGATTAATTTTTTTCTCATTTAGCTTTGTGTGTTGCATTTGTTTGTTTGTTTCCTCAGATTTACGATTAGCCTGCCTTTCTAGTTCCAGTAATTCGTGAGGCTATGGGCGCTTAACGTTAATTACAGGAAATAATTGGGGCTAGCAGTTTTGAATTAAAAGTGGTGTGAAAGAATGAGCCATTGTCTTTTTCAAAGAGGCTGTCCTCATCTCCAGCGGATGTGCTCTGCTAAATCAATGGTGGCACAATTCAGCTATGAGCTCTTTAAGCTTTTCTGCCTGCAGCTATTCTGCATATTTTCTAACATCTTATATTTCTAATGACTGGATTGTCATTTCAGAAATGTCCATTAAAACTCACAATCAGCACCCAGCACAGTGAAAGCTGTTCCCATAATTTGTTCCAATTGTACTCCTCCACTCAAATCTTCATCTATCAATGGTTAACCTTTCTAGCATGTGAAACCAAATTGAAACCATGGTTATAAATATTACGGAGGCTTTTGAAATTCTCTTCTTCTGAACTTCTCACCAGATTTTGGAGCTCTCAATTATCCTGTTTCCAAACTGGAAGCAATGCAGTAGGTGTTTGCTAATTATGTCTTTTTTAATTTCTGAAGTTTTTACATAATGAGTTGGATTCAAACAGCTTTCTAGCACAATCTTGCATAATTCTTTACTACAGTTCTCTGTAGTCCACACTGCTTCTGTCAAAGCAAGCCCCATAACTGCCTGCATTAGGGGCCTACCACCTCCCTTTTACATCAGCCAAAAGCTGTTGTGTTTGTTGCACATGAGCCATTGCAGTTTAGTTTCTGCCCTTTACCTCAACCCATACCACTTCTCCTGCTGTCTTAAAGATATGCTAAATGTGATGGGAGAACAGAGAGATAGCCACCTGGGTAGTCTGGGCAGTTGGTACAATTTAAACAGCAATGGACCTCTGAATTTGCAGGTTGGCTCCAGCTCTCTTTATTATGGATGTGTGCTTTCTGGAAATGATGTCACCACCTCACCAACAGATCCGTCACCAGCAAAGAGGGATTCCCACTAGAGATGGGTATGAACCGCATTACGAACTTCAAAAACCCACGAAATTGGCGATCACGCGATAGCGATTTGGCAGTTTGTGATTGTCCACAGCAAACGAATCAGTGTTCAAGAGAGGCCTGGTCCGCTGCGTTAGGCCACAGTTCTGGAAGCCAGACAGTCAGGCGCCATCAATCAATTCCCCTGGCAACGGAGCAGTGGGAATGCCTGAACTCTGTCGGTGCTCCTTCTGTCGCCCTGGAAACCCGAATGGAAGCCCAGCTTACCTTGATCGGCAGGTCTTCCTTCCAACCATGGAACTTTAAAGGTGCCCATAAACTCAAAAAAGTTGGGAGAAGACACCCGGGGAAGGGAGGGTGAAGGGGGTGTTCTGTAGCCATGGGCACTCCAGTCTCATCCCTGCAAACCCTGATAGGCAGTTCTGATGGCCAATCCGTTGTACACTGGGCCAACTGGTGGCTCTAATTGTATCGAGTGGGAGTTTCCTGGGAGCCTTGGATTGGAGAGGTTATAACTCCAAGATCCCTTTTGCAATCTTGTCCGAACTTGAGTGATGGCTGTAGGAGAGCCTGCAAAAGACTGCCTGGGAATATGGGCTCTTTAAGTGCCACAGGGGCCATTCTGCACTGCACAAACCGCAAACTGCAAACTGGTTCAGCAACAGAAAATGTTTGTTGCGGTTTGCGACTTCAGGATTGTTGTTGGCACCAAACCACAAACTGCAGAGTCATTAATTTTTTTTTGGTTTGTGCCCATGTCTAATTCCCACCCCATAAGAAGTCAAAATCACTACAAGAGAAGCCAGAAGAGATGAAAAAAGACACACTCATCCAGTCAAACCCACAGAAACCTTACAAATTCTCCTAGCATTTGCCACGTAAAGAATATCTTTGCACACTCACCAAATAAAATCTATTGTTCAGAGCTTTTAGACTCTAAAGTATTGACTAGCACTGGGTTTCCCTATCAGAGCCATGATCCCACCAAGACTTGCAAATGGTAGCTGAGGTTGTTTATTTTAATATGACAAATATTACTAAGCCTAGAAACTTACTCTGCTGCCAGATTACTATCCTGATGACTGCTTGCATGCAGGGTAAGTATTTTGTCTAGTGAGTTGTGTTTTATATGTGGAATTTCCTATTATTTTGTGATTGGGCCTACTACCCTGGCAGCCATTTTTGGTGATGCCCACTGCCCTTTCTCAGAATCTGAAATGTGCCCTCAGGGATAATAGTTTATTTGTCCATAGTCCAGATTGCTGATGTTTGATATAAAAAAGCCCAAATTCTAATGTATTATATATTATTAATATATAATCAGCACTATGGAAACGGGAAGATCTAAGGGTCCCCAACATGGTGCTCATTGGTTGCTTTGGTAGCAGCTACTGCAGAACAAAGATTTTACCTTCAGTTATGTAGTGAAGCTATATGTAGGCAAGAAAATATTTTAAACAATGTATTCATTTTAAAATGCATCCCATTTGTCAAAGCTTCTGCCTGAAATGCTGAAAAGTTACTATTGGAATTATGCCTGACCTCATTCGCTGACATTTTCTGGTTGGCTCCGCCTCTTACAACAGCCATTTTGTCATTGGGTCCACCTCCTGCAGCAGCTATTTTGTGGTTGTACCCACCACTTTTGTTGGAACTTTAAAGGTGCCCATAAACTCAAAAAAGTTGGGGACCCCTAGAACCCTGCTGTTTACATCCACCCTACCAATCATCGGCTCAACCATTCCACTCTCTGCAGCACCTTCAGAAATTTCCAGTCCCTCAGGGCCAAGCTACAAGTGACGAATGACACTTGAACGGCAAGTGTATTTCTCCCTGTTCACTTGCCTTCCACTCAATCCACTTGCCGTTCAAGTGTCATTCGTCACTTGTAGCTTGGCCCTTAGTTTAACCTACTTTACAGGTTCTAGGGATAAAATAACCAAATAAGCCTTTTGAGGGAAAAAAAAGGCTGAGTTACAAATGTAATATATTTTGTAAAAATCATATTTAATGATGTAGCCATCAAAAAGATTTTCATGAACAATTGTCTCAAGGTAAAACAATAAATTCAAAATGTATCCTTTCCTGGTGCTTTGCTAAATACATACCAACCAGGTGAAGGCATTTCTCCAACCCTTACTTAGAGCTGGGTATACTAATGTTCACATCACAATGATTTTCGAAAGGAAAATGACACAGGAAGAGAGATTGGGGTTAACAACAGAAAAGACACAATGTTCCAAGCCAGCCAAACTACAATTCCCAGCAGTGTTATGTAAACAAAAAAAGATAGCATTAATCATTTATAATAATCTATCCTAATGATGCAGAACACAGAACGCTGAGTTGTTCGCCAGCAGTGGCCAAACAGAAGAGCGGAAGGCAGGGGAGTTTCGGTCCCTGAATCCTCATTTCCAGCCTGTGTGCCATTATTGTCAGAAAAGACACACAGTGACCCATTAATAACAGATCTCTCTGAACGTCCTGATGTACCAAAAGATATTGAGCCATTATTTTTACTTACAGAGTATTATACCTCCCAGCAGCTGCAATTGGTGTCTGTCAGATTCCATGTGTCCGTATCTGTCAGACCCCAGGTGCTAATGAATGCTTTTTGACCATGCCAATAGGACTGTCATCAGATTGGAAGAAAACACATCCCCCAACATTGTCACCAATAACTGTCATAGTGTCTTCCTGTTGTAAAGGATGTCCCTCAGACACCTCCATGGCATAATCCCAATGATTCTTGCATGTTCCTGTGTCTAACATCAACTTTTTTAAAAAAAAAGAAAGATAAACCATGGCAAGCACGTAAAGACAATTGCCTTCATCACGGAGCCTTTTACAAATGCATCAGAAGGAACACACAGCCCCAAGTCTAAATAAATCTAACCAATCCCAGCAACACTGAATCACTGTCAGTTTGTCTTAGCTTAGCAGGTTAGGGGGAAAAAAGAAACCCTACGTGTCCTCTAGGATTCTTTTTCAGCAATGCCTGCGTAATCCTTAACCAATTTAATACTGATCCCCTGGAGGGCTAGCAGGGAGCTAATAAAGAGAAGCTAATTTAGCTGCAAGATCCCTAACATTATCTAAAATATTGTCAGTCTTAATCAGCTGTGACAATAATATCTCCATGTTCCCAGAAGTCTCATAGTTGATAGTTTCAGACATCATGGGAAAGGTCCGATACGAATGCGTCTGATAAACTGACAGCGCAATCTTGAGAATCCTTTCCTTGAAGTAAGCCCCATTGAAAAGATCTGCAAACTGATGCGTGTCTACTCAGAATTAAATCCCACTTTATTCAATGGGGCTTACTCCAAGGTAAGCATATGACTGCAGCCTTAATCATAGCAACTCTTCAGGCAGAAGTAACTACTGTGGGAAAGTGACAGCCACAAACCAAAACAACTCCCAGCTGAAAACATGAGATAGAATATGAGTTAAACTCTGTTTTATTTTGATTTATGGCTGATTTGCTTCATTAAACTGTTAATTTAACTATTAAGAAGGGGTTGCCACTAAGCAGCAGCACAAGGTCTACCAGCATATGAGCTATGTCACCAAGGCTCCAATCTTGGCCAGCAGTCCCACAACCTTGTTTACCCTATCCCAGACAAACTGTGCTGAGAAGTGCCAAGCACGGTTAACTTCCCCCACTATGTATTGTCGAAGGCTTTCACGGCCGGAGAACGATGGTTGCTGTGGGTTTTCCGGGCTGTATTGCCGTGGTCTTGGCATTGTAGTTCCTGACATTTTGCCAGCAGCTGTGGCTGGCATCTTCAGAGGTGTAGCACCAAAAGACAGAGATCTCTCAGTGTCACACTGTGACACTGAGAGATCTCTGTCTTTTAGTGCTACACCTCTGAAGATGCCAGCCACAGCTGCTGGCGAAACAACAGGAACTACAATGCCAAGACCACGGCAATATTCCCCCACTATGTCCCTTAAACAACCAAGGATTGGGTTGACACAGTGCTCAGCATCAAGGCTGTTCCTTCCACAGCCCACCCCCCATTCCAGCAAATCATGGGCTGCTTTAGAAATGGCTTTCATCAGTAGGTCCTTCAGAGCACTAGCAAATTAGCCCTACTTATTCTCTAGCAACTCAGGCTATTCCTGCCATTCCTAGTTATTCCTAGCCAGTCACAAGACCAAGCCTATTTATACCACCTCACCCATAGCACACCATGAAGCAGGCAACAATGATCCCCGATGATATGCAGTTCAAGGATACTCCAACAATTCCCACTCCCCCACCTCATGACACCCAGCTAATCCGAAACTGTTTCAAAACATAAGTGGCAACACACTTATAAGCATCTGCCTGTCGCTTCCTATTGGCTGGCTCCAGTCCAGCTGACCAATACTGTCTTGAATACAGGGGCTGGCACAATGGCATCCTGAGCTCAAACACAGCCATGAATGACCTTGTCCTTCATGCAGGCAGATTTCAAGCATCCCAAAATCAAGTAGGATCATCATTCAGTGGATTTTGCTGCTACCAAAACCACACAAAAGCTTTCACTGCACAAATGCAAAGAGGGTGTCTAGATTAGAGATGGGCACGAACAGCAATACGAACAAAAAAAAGCCACGAACAGCCCAATCTGCTGTTTGCGAACAAGCTGTTTGGAGGCCCCATTCTAAATGAACAGGTGGTTGTTGCAAGCCTTGTTCATTGCTGTTCGTCAAGCCAGACAGTCTGGTACCTGCAATCAATTCCCTTGGCAATTTAGGCAGGGACTGCCTGAACTCTGTCTGAACTCCTGCTGTTGCCCTGGAAACCCCAATCCAAGCCCAATTTAGCTTGATAGGCAGGTTTTCCTTTCAAGTGCGGAGCTCCAAATTTGTTCACAGAAGGGAGCAAAGAACAGGGAGGAGGGGGGCTCCCAGCTCTGGCTTTGGAGACAGTGGAGAGACAGTTGCTGTTGGCATTTTGATAGAGAGAGTGCATTGGAGCTTGAATTTTCTTTGTGTGTGGTGAGATAGGGATCTACCCCTTCAAGTTCCAGGGCTGCTGCCAGGCTCTGGGCCAAGCTAATATTTACTATTGGTACCTTTCCTGCTGCCTGCTCAGGTAAGGTTTCTGGGAGTGGTGCAGTAGGGATCTTGACTTGGATGATGGCTGGAGGAGATCCTGCTGGCCCCCAAAACAGCCAACTATGAACATGTTCGTGAACATGTGGTTGTGGTTGTTCATGAATCCTTGTTCGTGGATGGCAGTGAACAACAAACATCATGTTCGTTTTTTTTCTGTTCATGCCCACCTCTAGTCTAGATCACAAAGAGAGTGTCAATACTCACAACTGTTAATTATTAAGTGAAGTTACAGCAGCTCGTTTTCAGAATGGCATTGGGTTTGGCATGGTGAATCCATTTTGGAAAATATGCATCAAGAAGATGACATAAAAACTTTGAAATAGCAGTTGATCTAGACCCTGATAGGTCCCATACATCAGCATTCACAAAATACAACATTTCCCCAGTCCCCAAAATGACTTCCAAAATCATTCCCAAATCAATCCCTTCCCATAAAAAGGATTGTGTTCATTAAAGTTCTGAATTCTGCACTGCTCTCGAGAAAGAGGCAAAGAGTTGCATCACGTGTCATATAATGTATTGGGTAGATGGTGGGAAAGGAAGCATTGGTTTTATTACAGTGCTTTCTGTGTTTCATCCAAATGGTGTGTGGTCACAGCAGTGGAATCTGCATATCATATATTAGTTCAATTGGAAGAGTGTCTTTCTCACATCTTATTCTTTCATAATTGTAATACCACTGCTGATAACATGTTTTTTCCCCATCCACATGGTCAGCATGGATAGCATGGTTATGCACCACACTTGATCCATTATGGTGTGCCTTATCAGTCTGGTACCCAACTGTTCAACTAGCCCTAACCAAATAAGCAAAAGAGGTAGTTTTGACATTACCAAGCATTGCATGTTTGGTACTTGGACATTACCAAGTTAGCAACCGTCAGCCTTGCTGCTCTAAGTAAAATTTAGATAGGCTTGAAGTGACTGTTCCAGTTTTCTTTCACTTGGCAATGGGGAGGCAATGGGGGAAAACAGTCTTCACACGAAGAATAACTAGATCAAGCACTACTTCTAAGGCTTTTCAAGAGCCATGGGAGGAGAAGTTGCGAAGGTTTTTGCATCCATGGAAACACAGATTGGATCCATCCCATTTCTTTTTATTTGGTCTATGTTTTATGCCTTTGGATTGAGAAATAACACATTTGCCTTTGAGTGACTCCCTCCAAGTAATGAAAGAGAGATTTTTACCTGGAATATTTAACTCCTTCTCATTTGTCATGTGTTTCAAGCGGTTGATACCTACAGTCTTCCAAAATACCTATAAATAATTGACAGAGAGAGAGGAGAGAGAGAGGCTCTGCAATTCTCTGCTGTCGCAGGCACTGCAGCAAAGGTTCTTTAAGATTCTTGGTCATCCTTTTCATTTGTAATACCTAAGAAACAGCTTCCCCCTGTTTTATGAGGCCATCTATCCAGTGACCTGTATCTGCCCCCTCCGCAATGGTTGATTTCAGCTCTGCCCTTGAAGCGTGGCTCTAGCAGTGCTGCCAACACACATAACGTTCTTCTCAGCTTCTTATTTGCTCCTCTTATGGAAGTTCCACGTACAGTGCCAGAATTAGACTTTCTGTCAGTATTCTTTACAGGAGTCATTGCCTTCATTTTCTGTATCTCTTGATTCAACTTTATTTCAACGGTTGACTGGAAAGCTCTTCTACCAGGTTGCCCTAGAGCTTCTTTGGACATTCCAGAGAAGTAATGAGATCAGAAGTATAAGTAAGGAAGTTCCTTTCCTTTTACTTCTAGATGTCATCCAATGGGGGAGAATGTGCTATGTTCCAATGGAAAAACTGAATACAGGTCTATCTCAGGGGGATATGGCACATCTGTGTCTCTAAATAGGACCCAGAGGCATTCAGACACAAATAGGCATATATTTACGAATTCATTTACTTCTTTTATATCCCACCTTTCTCCCCAATGGAGACCCAAAGAGGCTTACATCATTCCCCTCCCCTCAATTTTACCCTCACTGCAACCTTGCAAGGTAGGTTAGGCTGAGAATATGTGACTGGTACAAGGTGAACCAGTAAGCTTCTATGGCAAAGTGGGAATTCGAACCTAGATCTCCCCGATTCTAGTCCAACATTCTAACTACTACTCCACAGTGGCTCTCAAACTTTGTTACATATGCCTTAAGAGCTCTTCTAGTGCAATCCTAAAACCACTTTCATAGGAGTAAGCCCCACTGAATAGCTCTCAACAGGATTCTGAGTAGACCTGCTTAGGATTGCTTTCTTTCTCTCTTAAATGACCTGTTTCACTTTTCATTCCATGATGTTCACTCTCTTCTCCCTCCTTCTAAGTCCAGCTCCAAAAATATGACTTTAATGAAGCCTTTCACAGCTAAAAATAATGCTTAAATGCAGGGCTTTTTTTCAGGGGGAACACAGTGGAACGGAGTTCCGGCACCTCTTGAAAATACTCGGCAATAGTGCTTGAAAATAGTATTATTTCAAAGAAACCCGTGTGTTTCTTCCTCATTTCTCTCTTGAGAGTTCCGCTACCTCTTTCCCCAGAAAAAAAAACCAAAACCCTGCCTAAATGTATATAATTTCACTGGCTTTCCCCTTACTACCTTAGTTTACTTTAAATATATTTATACCTCACCCCACTTTTCATCCTAATGTGGACCCAACTTAACCTTTCCCCCCTTTCATCTGCTGTCTCTCTCCTTCAACTGTTAAGTCACAAGTTTCTTAGGGCAAGGCCTTTTGTTGTTGATGATGAAGATAATGTTTCTATGTCACGGATACCCTCAAGCATCTCACAGGTGAAAACAAGGACATACTTCGAACTTCCCTTCTTTTCATAGCACCATTGCATATTGCTAAAGAATCAACCCTGTTTTGCTTTATGTGGCATTCACTGCCTTTACAATAACATGCAGATTTAAAAAAAAACCCTTCAGCATCTGCAGCAGGTTGTGCTTCATGGCACCTTAGTGTTCAGGTGCCTGCATTGATGTGTATATGTCCTAGGGATGAGATGCATCCATCCATCACCCCACTCAGAGATTTCTCCTCTGGAGTGAGCAAAATCCCATAGAATAACAACTCGAGATACTTTTACAAACAAAACTACAGCATCTTCAAAAGGGACACTAATCTACTGACCTTTGATCACAAGTACAGTCATTGGCAAATATGAACATAAGAACATAAATATACCCTGCTAGTTCAGACTGGTGATCCATCTAGTCTAGCATACTTTTTCATACAGCAGCTCACCAGTTTCCCTCAAGGGCCAAATAAACAGTGCATAGAAACTGAGGGCACCCCTGATGCTGCCTCCAGCAGTAGCAGTCAGAGGTTTGCTGCTGCTAAATATGGAGGCTCCCTTTTGTCACCATGGCTAGTAGCCACAGATGGACCTCTCTTCCATGACAGCTTATGTTCGTGACCATCACTACCTCCAGAGGTGGTGAATTCACTCATTGAATATAGACGTATTTCCTTCTGTGTGTCCTGAACCTATTTCCTAACAATTTCATTGGTGACTCTTGAGTTTTAGTATTATGGGAGAGGGAGAAGAAGCCCTTTCCACCCCATTCATAGTTTTATAAACCTCTGTCATGTGTACTCTTAGCTCTCTTTTTTCTAGCCTAAAATGTCCTAGACTCTCCAGCCTTTCCTAAGAGGAAAGGTGGTCCTCCTCAATCATCTTGGTTGCCCTCCTTTGTACTTTTCCCAGCTCTGCAATATTCTCTTTAAGTAATGGCGATCAGAAGTGCATAGTATTCCAAATGAGAATGCACCATAGATCCATATGAGCAGTTGAAGTATATGTAGAATGTGTTGGAGCCTTAATAATACATTTGTTTATATTATTTCTATTACCCAAAAGAACAGCAACAGAAAATAATAACAATGATAATAACAACATTCGATTTATATACCAACCTTCTAGACAACTTAATGCCACACTCAGAGAAGTTTACGAAGTCTGTGTTATTATTATCTCCACAACAAACACCCTGTGAGGCAGGTGGGGCTGAAAGCATTCTGAGAAGCTGTGACTGACCCAAGGCCACCCAGCTGGCTTCAAGCGGAGGAGTGGGGAATCAAACCTGGCTCTCCAGATTACAGTCCTGCTGCTCTTAGCCACAACACCAAACTGGCTCACTAAACTGACTCTCCTAAACAGGCATCCACAGAAGTTAACTCCCTTTTTTCAGTGGGGCTTATTCCCTTGGAAGTGTTCTTAGATTACACTGAAAATGTATCCCAATTTATATCACTTCCATGTGTCATTCCTGTCTAACCTATTAGCAGGGTTTTGGGGGGGGGGGAGCGGTGGTGGAACTCTCAAGAGGGAAATGAGGAAGAAACACAAAGGTTTCTTTGAAATAATATTATTTTCAAGCACTATTGCTGAGTATTTTCAAGAGGTGCCGGAACTCCATTCCACTGCGTTCCTCCTGAAAAAAAGCCCTAGGCTTTTTTTAGGCTATTAGGGATGAGCAAATGTTTTCTATTCTATCCTGTTTTATATTTATTTGTAATTTTTGTCAGTAGATCAAGTTCTCTGTTTTTCACTGTTCGTTTTACAATATCTTGTCTGCACTGACTATTCTTTCATATGGTATTTATATGTACAGTGTATGTCATTGATGTTTATAATATACGATGAATAACTTATGACACTGATTTGATGATGTGCAAATATTGATGAAAAATGCATACCTTTCATGGAGAAAACCCAGTGTGAGGAAACAGAAAATGTTAGGAAAATAGCCTTGAGTGAAAATGAAAGTTTTACAAGATGCAAAGGAAAGAGGCGGAATGCAACTGCCCAACCTGAGACTTTACCACGATGCAATCTGCCTAGTTTGGCTGAAAGAGTGGATGACATTAAAGAACAAGAAACTATTAGCCCTAGAGGGATATAAAAAAATATTTGGATGGCATGCATACCTATGGCATGACAAAGTAAAGGTCAACTCGATGTTCCTGCACCATTTTGTACGGAGAAGTTTATACACAACCTGGAAGAAGTACAGAATTTACCTACAAGAAGGAACTCCTTGGTGGGTGGTTCCATATGAGGTGATAGACCCGAGAGCTGTTGATAACGAACGACAATGTTTAACTTACAAAGAAATAACTAAAATAGAAGCATCTAAACTTAGAATAAAGACGCAAGAGGAACTATCACCGAACTACGATTGGTTCCAGTATAGACAGATCAGAGATTTGTATAACTCGGACTCTGTAAAGGGAGGTATACGAATAGAGAATTCGGAACTAGAGCAGACCCTTCTTAAAGAGGACAAGAAAAGAATATCCAAGGTATACCAAGTACTGTTGAAATGGTATACTGAGGATGAGACAGTTAAAACACAAATGGTGAAATGGGCTATAAATTTTAACAAAGAGATAACAATGGAGGCATGGGAATACTTGTGGAAGACTACAATGAAGACAACGACATGTACAAATATTAAAGAGAATATCTACAAAATGATCTATCGTTGGTACATGACACCAAAGAAGATTGCGCTAGGGAATTTGAACACTTCTAATAAATGCTGGAAATGTAGGAAGCATGAGGGCTCCCTCTATCATATGTGGTGGTCGTGTGAGGTAGCTAGGCAGTACTGGGGGGAAATAATAAGAGAAATGAGTGAAATTCTACAATTTCAAATAAATAAGAACCCAGAACTCCTGCTACTAAACTTGGGAATGGAGGGAATTCCAGCCCATCATAGGACGTTGATATTTTATATGACGGCAGCAGCCAGACTTTTGTATGCGCAAAAATGGAAAGTACAAGAAGTGCCAACTATTGAAGATTGGATCTATAAATTGCTGTACATGGCAGAAATGGACAAGATGACAAGAAAACTGAGAAATCTGGACTCAGGGCAGTTTAACACAGACTGGGAGAAGCTGAAACAATATCTGGAGAAGAAATGGGAGGTGGGAGGAAAACTGTGGCAGTTTGAGAACTACTGAAGTATAATAAAATGTAGAGGGGGGTGACTTTACCGGGGGGGGGGAAGAGATAAATGTGAATTTATAAGCAGTTAGACTAACAGATTGATATATGTATAGATATATATAGGTTAATAAATAGAATATTGATAGAAAATAATTAATGATAAGGATTAAATATAAGGATTGAGTAACCAACAATATTTTCTTTCTTTGATAAGATTTGTATAATGCACCAAACTGAATATACAGACGAGTCAAATTGATTGACTATGTGACGAGAGTTATATAGAATTACCATAAAAAGATAGAATGAGTAATATATAGAGAATAAGTCAAATTGTTTGATTTAAATGTGTAAGATTTTTATGGTTTATGATATATAGAAATATTTAAAATTGGAAAATGGGATAAATTGTTTATCTAAGATGGAAACAAAGATTTACAGTTTGGGTATATTATAAGAAAAGTAGTTAAGGATGTACTGCTTAGTATAATGGAGAATATATATTTGTTTTAGATAGAGGAATTTAATAGAAGTAAGGGAAAAGGGACAAAGGGTTGGAAAGCTGTTGGAAGTCAACAAAAGGGGGGGAAAGGGAGGGGGTTAGAAACGAAAAATTTGGGGAAAATTGAATGTAAATGTAAAAATAACGGATTCGAACCCAATAAAATTTTTTTCAAAAAAAAAAAGAAAATGTTAGGAAAATAAAGAATGATAGCTTTGCGATGGGAGAAATGAAATCAAAATAAGGATTTCAGGACTGAATGAGAAATTCAGACTCTTCCTAAATTGTATTTCCCCCAAAGAATCTGGACCTTTTTTTTTAAAAAAAAAATCTAGTTTATTTAACAGATTTATATGAATTACAGGAGGAAAAGAGAAGTTGAGTAGGTAGACCCTGAGCTTCAGGAAGCAATGTTTTTAATTCTCTTCATTGGCCTCCAAATGCTCTTTGACATTGGAAAATGTCATTTAAAGGCAATGCACCTGGGACATTGGCAGAACACAGGTTTGTACACTGTCACATACGTGAGCATCCCTTGCTGTGTGAGAATAGAGAGAGAAATCTTTCTCCCCATCCCACCCTCTCCACATTTCTGACTGAGATTTATTGTGAAGTTCAAAGATTTTCCCTACAGGGAAATAGTATAGGCCACTCCTGTCGAGGCATTTTCAGCAAAGCATTTTGAATCACAAGCTGCCATGAATCACAAAAAGTAGGGAATTTAATATCAAGTTGCATTTTATTAAAAGTCTCTCAACATTCTCAGCTCCATCATTTTTAGTGAACGACCTAGTGCAAAGAAGAGGCCAGACAGCTAAGTTGCTGAGGATAAGGCAGAGATACATGGAAAGAACTGCCATAAGGAGACCATGATCATGGAAAAGAAACAGAAAGAAAGGGGAGGGAAAGGAAAATATGTCTGAAAATGAATAGTTGTGTCCTTTTTACTGTATGAAATCTGGATGCTTCCAACATTGTATTATGTATTCAGAGGCATTGTTGTGTAGTAGTTAAAATGTCAGACTAGAATCTAGGAGACCCAGGTTCAAATCACCACTCTGCCATGGAAACTTGCTGGGTAACCCTGGGTCGATCACACACTCTCAGCTCAAATTATCTCACAGGGTTATTGTGAGGATAAAATGGAGGAGAACAGAACAACGTAAGCTGGTTTGAGTTCTTACTAGGGGAAATGGTGGGGTATAGGTGAAGTGAATAAAATAAGAGGAAAGTCAGGATTGTCTACACACACTCAGCCTAACCTATCACATAGGTCTGTTGTGAGGATGAAATGGAGGAGAGGGGAATGATGCAAGCTGCTTTCCGTCCCAGTTGGGGATAAAGGCAGGGCACAGATGAAATAAGTAAATGAAGTACATAAATAAATATCTCCCCCCCCCATGTTTACCTTGAAACTGCCTGCTTTGAGGAGGGGGGACTAAGGTTGATGTTTTATCTCTTTAACTTTCACATACGGTGAAAGTTGGATTCTATGGTGAAATACAAACAGCCATCCACAAAGTGAAATACATAACTCATTTATGACAGTCAACATAACAAAAGAGCAGCATTTTCCACACACAAAATTAATCAATTTAAATGATAGAGGAGACAAAATGGAGGAGAGGAGAACAATGCAAACAGTGTTAAGTCCCCACTGGAGAGCAAGGCAGGATAGAGATAATAATTATGATTTATGTGGTTGTGTGGAATTTGCGAAATAAAGGTGTGGCAAATAGGCCAGGCGAGCCTGGTCTCATCATATCTCAGAAGCTGAGCAGGTTTGTCCTTAGTTAGTAATCGGACTAGAGACCTCCAACAAAGACTAAAGTTGCAGAGGCAGGCAATGCCAAAACACCTGTTAGTCTCTTGCCAAGAAAATCCCACAAGGGGTTGCCATAAGTCAACTCTGACTTGAGGGCTGGATTTCATTTCAAACTAGCATAGTGTTCTCTGGGATTATTAGGTTCTTGAAACTTCACTGATTCTGCCATGACATTAGAACTGGCCATACTTATTGTCATATCCCACTCAGTTTGAATAAGCATTGCATTTCTAAATAAATATAATTTTTCAAGGACATGAGAGGAACAACCCACACAAGAAATCCTTGCTTGTCACAAATATTCAGCTGCTGTATAAAAATGTGCTCATGTTGTACCTTTGCAAGTTAACACATAGGTGGTTTCTGCTTCAGCTGGGATGGATTTTTCTGAGGGAATTGATTGAACAGCACTGTTGCTGGGTCTTGAAGGGCCGGTCAGCAGGGCTTGGCAAGGCTATATATAGTCTCCTCAGCAGTTAGAACAAGTAATTTTGCTGGCTAAAATGGATGCAGCCTCCAAAAAGAAGTTCCTTTTTAAAATCCTGTTTCACACCTGTTGAACAAAAAAAGGAAGTTGTTAGAATAAACAGGCCTGGATCCTAGATAGGTTAGGACCTAGCTAAATGGTAGGCAAGATTAGTGTGGGTTAGTTGCTTCAGCCTCATTAGATCAGCAAGTATCCTGAGTAGAGATGGGCATGAACCGGGAAAAAACCGAACCATGTGGTTCATGGTCCGTCAAATTTCACAAACCATGAACCACAAACTTTCATGAACCTGCCCCGGTTCGCGAACCAGTTGGTTTGGTTCGTGAAAACGTCGCATCCAGGTCAGAAAACCAACACTTCCGGGTCAGCAGAAGTCCACTTCTGGGCCAGCAGAAGTTCCCTTCCTGGTCAGCAGAAGGTCTGCAGGAAGTCCATCTCCTGTTGCCTAGGAAACTTGATTGATTGGCACCAGGCTGTCTGCAGTGATGAACCAAAAAATGAACCCAAACAAACCAGCCTAAAGTTCGTGGTGGTTCATAAAAAAATGGGATGTGACGAACTGTGGTTCGCGAACCACGAACTGGCCTGGTTCGTGCTTAATTTTGGTTCGTATTTCGGTTTGTGCCCATCTCTAATCCTGAGGCATATGTGGATGGAGCTGACCTGTTCAGGTGCCTAGGAGGAAATTCTCTCAGGGATCCCAGGTCATCTGGTGGGGTGGGGGATTCCCCACTCCCACCTTCTGTCCCCGCCACCATTCACCTGGCCAGTGGGGGGGGGGGAGGGAATAGGCCTCCAAAGAAGGACCAGTATTATTCTTTCAGTATTGTGTATGTGAAGCTGAGAGAAGGTAACTTTCAGTTCTATCTTAAGATCACTTTTCTGGGAGTAAACCCCTTTAACTAGATGTGAGTACACTTCAGAATACACCCAGTTTCAATTTGGAATGCAATTCAATTGATTGAAGAGATTTACCCATTTCCATGATATGTAATTAATTTTTTTCTTTTTATTTACTTCATTTATATCCCACCTTTCTTCCCAATGGAAATCAAAAGCAGCTTGTATCATTCACCTCTCCTCCATCTTATCCTCATAACTACTCTGTAAAGTAGGTTAGACTGAGAGTATGTGACTGGCCCAGGGTCACCCAGTGAGCTTCCATGCCAGAGGGGAATCGAACCTGGGTCACCCAGATCCTAGTCCAATACTTTAACTGCTATACTCTAAACTATAGGCAGCTTCATATATTACACAGTCCAATGATATGCAGAAGCTTGAGTGACTTGTACACCTGCTTTTTTTGTGCTTTTCTGGTGCAAAGTCAAAAGGGGGGGAGGATTCACGTATCTGCTTGCAGGAACAGTTTCTGCAATATTTTCTGGTAGATGCCACCAAGGCAATCTGTGGTAACCAATATAACTTGTTTTCATTTTATTCATTACATTTTTATCCACCAAGGAATTCAAAGTGATGTGCAGAAGGTTCCTAAGACAATTACTACTCCCCCCCCTCAACTGCTTAGCTTCAGCAAGGTCACTACAGGAACAACCCTAAGAGGTCTACTCAGAAATATTTCATGTTTTTCAGAGGTGTTTAGTTCTTGGGAAGTGCTCTTAGAATTGCAGCATTGTGTCATGTGCTTTCACATCTTTTCTTGCACGCTGTTGGCAGACAGAAGGCTCCATGGCTGTTCTCCCTGCTTATTACTTCCCCTGGCCAGAAGTTAGGTGGTGGTGAACATGTGAAGCCACCTTATACCAAGCCTATCAGTATTATCTATTGGAGAAAAATCTTTCCCAGCACCTGCCACTTGAGATATTTAATCATTGGAGATGTCAGGGATTGAACCTGAGACCTTCTACATGCACAGCAGGTGTTCTTCCAAGGCGTTCTCCTGAAATACTCATGCAACATTCCTTTCAGACATCTCTTCAGTTGAAAATTTGCTTGTGTCTTGAGTAGAGATGGGCATGAACAGCAATATGATGGGAAAAAAAACACAAACAGCCCAATCTGCTGTTCACGAACAAGCTGTTCATGAGGCCCCATTCTAAATGAACAGGTGGTCATTGCAAGTCTCGTTCATTGCTGCTCATTGCTGTTCGTCAAGTCAAACAGTCTGGCACCTGCAATCAATTCCCATGGCAACTCAGGCAGGAACTGTCTGAACTCTGTCTGAACTCCTGCTGTTGCCCTGGAAACCCCAATGTAGGCCCAATTTAGCTTGATAGGCAGGTCTTCCTTCCAAGTGTGAACCGGAGCTCCAAATTTGTTACAAGAGGAAAAGACCAGGGGGGAGGGGGGCTCCCAGCTCTGGCTTTCAGGGAGAGAGAGTTGCTGTTAGACAGACAGGGTGAGTGCACTGGAGTTTGAATTTTCTTTGTGTGTGGTGTGGTAGGGATCTACCCCTTCAAGTTCCAGGGCTGCTGCCAGGCTCTGGGACCAAGCTATTATTTATTATTGGTACATTTCCTGCTGCCTGCTCAGGTAGGGTTTCTGAGAGTGGTGTGGTAGGGATCTTGATGGCTGGAGGAGAGCCTGCTGGCCACCACGAACAATGAACAATGAACAATGAACATATTCATGAACAGGATCATGTTCGTCAATGCTCGTTGTTCATGGATGGCAACGAACAACGAACACCATGTTCAGTTTTTTTTTCCTGTTCGTGGCCATGTCTAGTCTTGAGTCCTAACAGAATGTGAAACCAAGTACATTCTGGCCATGCACCCTTAATGAATTCCCAATTGTGCTCCAAGAAGCAAAGTCCTGCTTACTTTCCTCTCTGCTTACCACCTTGTTGGGTTAGGAACTTTTGCACACAAACGGATTTTGATGAAGAACTTGGTTAAATGCCCTAACCTGTTCCCTTTGGAACAGCAAGAAAAGTTATGGATCACTTCATTTTTATTGTATTCTTTCACGACTGGCAACCATGTGCGCTGCGTTCAAAGGCAATTTTATGCCAGGATAATCATTTCATGAAAAACTGGTCTCCTAAGGAATGCTCTGACAGGTTTTCAACTCTGGGAGCGGACAGGTGCTGCCTTAATGCTTTTAAAAATCCTTATGCATTTCCAATAAACAGTATGATTTGAGATCCCTTACAGAGTTATAAGTACTAACAAGGTCGATATTTTCTCCTTGAAAGCAATGTAAGTAGCGGAATGAACTGGTCAACAACCTATTTTTAAACAGCGAAATGAAATGTAGAAGGAAGTTTCAGAGGAAACTGGGAGAGTGTAAGCTGTTTGACTAATACAATCTAGGAACATGGCACGGAGGCGGGGGGGGGCGGGCATCAGGATAAAGTTGATTCTCTAGTTCAACATTCAGCAGTGGTCAAATATCTCTGAACAAGTAACCAACAAAACAGGACAAACATGCCCAATTCTGTATTATTTGTCTCCCGTAACAGGTAATTAGCACTATTCTGCCTCTGAATACGATGTTTGCATTTTTTTAAACTATCATCTCTAACAGCCTTTGATAGGTATATCCTCTATGGATTTATCTAAGCCTTTTAAAGAAGCTATCATAGGGCTAGTTCATCCTTTCATTACTGCTTTCAGGAATGTATGACTCAGTCACAGTTGTGACAGCCAGAACAGACGTAAAACACAATGCATGTTAATGGAATCCATTCACACGTGCAGTTGACAGCCATCGAAAGTACAGTCATCGAGTGCAGCATGATGCATGTGCATGTGTGAACTGGCCCTTAAGTAGAGGTGGGGGCCATCATGATATCTAGTGACCCTGTAATCCAAAAGATTGGAGGAAAGGTGCATGGCAGCAATCCTTTCCCGACAGAAGGGATTTTATTTTCTTTCTTTATTAAAATATTTATACTTTCCTTGTGGCTCAAAGTGACTTACAAATCATAATAAAAAGTATTGCAGTTTAAAAACGACAGCCAAGTTCCTCCAAATAACTCCTCTTTGTAGCTGATGAAACCATACGTGGAAGGAAAGAATGCCTCTCTGAGTGCACATTTATCAGCTTAAATCCCATAGTCCCACTATTGGCAAAGCATTCCTGTGCTGCAACAAGTCTTCAGTTAAGCCAAAGTTCACTTTGTGAACTGATATAAGGAGAGTCAAGACAGCAGGTTCTGTCTGCTGTTCTGTTTGGACCAAATGCTTTTTGTCCTCTCCCACTTAGCAAAATCCACTAGCAGCAGGCAGCCATCCCCGAGTGGGAACAAGGAACACATGAAGCCTCCTTTATGCTGACCCAAACCATGTGTCATATATGCCTCCTGCATATCTGCCATGAATGTTTATTGGCCTCTGGTCTCGGAGAGTATGGGAAGTTCTTTATTGCTGTAATGCCAGTAGGTTGTCTCGCAAATGTTTACTTTTTCTTTCTTGCTCTGCTGAGCCAGTGTCCTTGACTGCCAGCTGAAACTGGCTCGAGATGTATCCTTCTTGAGAACCAAAGGTAAGTTCATCTTTCTCACTGACTGCTCTAAAACAATGTCTCACTCCAACCCCTCCCCCCGTTAATGGTCCTTTCTTCCAAAGGCGGGAATATTCCCTATAACTAACATTGCTAGCCCCACATGCATCACTTCTGCCAATTCCACTGTCTGAACACCTTGTACTGAATGGATCTCTAATAAAGTTACTTCAACTGGAACACTTGTGTGTTAACTGTGGAGAACTTGGGGGATCTGACAGGGACTGACACCATGGCTATTCAAGGAACCAAAGTGGTGTTAGAGAGTCGGATTAGGATCTGGAAGAGCCTGGAAACTTGCTGGGTAACTCTGGGCTGGTCACACACTTTCAGCCCTAGTTATCTCATAGGATTATCATGAGGATAAAATGCAGGAGAACAGAGCAACATAAGCCAGTTTGGGTCCTTACTGGTGAAAATGGTGGGATATAGGTGAAGTAAATAAAATAAGAGGAAAGTCAGGATTGTCTATTTTGCCTGGCAACAGCTCTCCAAGGAGTCAAGTGGAGGTCCTTCTCATCATCTAATCCTTTTTACCTGGAGGTGAACCTGAGACTCTTTGCATACAAAACAGATGCTCTACTACTGAGTCATCTTTCAGAGTAAACTTTCACCTATGACTGATGAAAGGAAACACATGTGGAAAGAAGTTTCATTGCATAATTTATGCAAGCTGGATAATATGTTTGTTTTTTTTGGTGCAGAATCCAAGTGTTTGGGCCAAAAATACTCATGGCTCTGCCGCTATATATAGTCAGAAATATTGTTGGTAAGTGGAAGAGCAAAAAATATGAGCTACAGGAGTGCTGTGTCATAGTAGTGGGAGATGAGATACAAGATAGAAATGGGAATGATTAGGACTGACAAATATCCATGTCATTTCACTTCCATTGCGAAAGCTGCATATTTACCGTTATTGGTGAAAACTGGCAGGAGGGTTGACAATCCCCTCCTGCAATTGTTGAACTTGCAAAATAAAAAGATGGCCATGCTTCTGTAATCTAGTATGCATTAAACTGATTGCCGATAATGATTCTAATGAGATGTGCAACAGCGATTCAGATCTGCATGTAATATGGCTGAGAGAGAGAGAGATCTGTGTTTTTAAACTGGAGAGCCTAAGCAATTAAGACAGTCTTGGATAATAATAAGAATGGAATCCCCAACAACACTTAGATGGGGTTGCAGATAAGTGTCCTGAATGTGTGCGGGAGAAGGCAGAAAGTTAGGCAGAAAGATCCTCACAAATCTCTTGGGAATATTGATTTGAGGAGGAATGGTGTTTGCATACATTTGCAGAGATGAATGGAAAATGAAATGCCTGTATTTCCCCCATTTATTGTATACCAGCTGTAAATCTTGCATGACCCACTTTGTGCCCCAAGGAAGGATGGCGAGCTATAAATTGCAGAAATGAAATGAATGACTTTTAGTGTATGTGATCAAAAAGGAATTTATTTAGTCAACAGTCTAAGGAGGCAATTGGAGCAATACGAATAAGGGAGTGGGAGGGATGCCAATCTCTTTCTCTCCAGCCATGCCCCCCCTCCCCGTTTTCCTTGTTTCCTGATGGCCAGGCACCAAACAAACATGGTTAATGGTTCTGTTCCGTTTGCTAATGGAGATGTTTCTGTCTATATGCAAAAGCAGAACTCTCTTTTGGCAGCCAAATGAAGAGGGAAACATCCATTATTGATATGATGCATCTTTCCAAATTAAATGTATATGTGCCAAAGTGTGCAGTGGGGCCCTGCCAATATGAAGGTCATGTCTGCTCAAAACGCAATGAGTACAACATTTGAACATTTGTACAACTCAGGAGAAAAATATGTTCAATCTGTTGACCTCAGTCCCAACTTGGTATGTGTCGTTCAACCTCCACTTTTCTTCCCTAGTACCTTTTTAGAAGGTACTTCCCTAGTACCTTTTTAGGAGGTACTTCCACTGCAGAGCTACCCTCATCTTCCTTGGTGGTCTCCCATTCAAGTACAGACCCTACTTAGCTTCCAACATCCAATGAGATCGGGCTACATCATGCTGCCTTAACACCCCCAATATTGTTAACAGCTTAAAAATACAATGTGTAATATTAGTAAGCTTTTGATTTCCTTATGTGGGGCATGAGCAAATACAGAGTGTGTAAATTTGTTGTTTGGTATGACAAGTATAATTCATGCATACAAATTGTATATCACACTTGTGAAAGGGACTGCAAATGCAATTTCCACCCCATTGCAATTGTCTTGTAATGGAACGTCTCGATTTCCCCCAACTCCAATTATGACCCAAGATACAAGCCACTTAATTCATTCTTAAGAGCTAATCGCTTGCATTTTTCAATTTGAATCACAACATAAAACCCACTGCTCATTTTCTGACCTCAGCAAGTGTTCCTCATTTAAAACCTCATTTTTCAGGGTTCTTTGTTGACGGGAAGCCCTGTTAAGCAAAGCGTTAATCCGCCTGCAGGTTTGGTTCAAATGGTGTCTTAATTTAGGCTGCATTTTAAAAGGCTTACCAGCAAAGAAATAAAAACACAACAGCACTTCTGGGAAACATTGGATGCACAGTTGTGTGGAAAAAAGATGGAACATAACAGGAGCTGGTCTAATCTTCAGCACAAAGCAAAGGGAGGGTTAAAATATAGCCCTTGTTCTTTAACCAGGGCCTGAACTTTTAACACTGAATGGATCGATGTTCCGCTAGAAAACCATTCTTCAGGGGCATTTAAAGTCTAGGATTTAAAAAAAATAATCACTGCAAATGTCTCTTGTTGTGCTGCAGACTTCCAGAAACTATAACATTTCCTTTATGCATAAATTCTAGCCCAATCTCCTCAGATTACTGAAGCTAAGCAGGGTCAGACCTGGGCTGATTCCACACACGTTGGGTAAAGCACTTCCAATCCTCTTTATAGATCATTTGGAACGGATTTTTTCGTGTGCGGAACAAAAAATCCACCTCAAATGATTGATAAAGTGCATTGAAAGTGCATTATCCAATGTGTGCAGAATCAGCCAGTGTTAGTACTTAGATGGGTTACCACCAAGGAAGAATACAGTTACTATGCAAAGGCAAACCACCTCTGAACTTCTGTTGCCTTGAAACTCTATGGGGCAGCCATAAGTTGGTTGTGACTTGATGGCAAAATAAATACATTCTATTCTGGAAACAATGGAGCAATACAGAATTAGGAAGGCAAAGAGAATGGTGCTTCCTGTTTCCTTTGCATTCTCGTCCAAAGCCACTCTGAGTTCCTATGCAGGGAAGTAACTCAATCTCAGGCAAGCCCCTCCCAATGGCACACTCACTGTGGGTTGTAATATATTTGAAAACATTGGGTATCTTGAGGCAGCATTTGCATGGTAAAGTCAATTTTCAGCAAATCATTCTCTTATGACTCCATGGCCCATGATTCTAGGAGAGGTACCAACCTGAGGTATGTCTACCTCTTCCACCCAAAGCTTAGTGGCTTGTGGAATGGTGATTCCTCAAGCTTCCTCAGGGCCAAGCTACAAGTGACGAATGACACTTGAACGGCAAGTTTATTTCTCCCTGTTCGCTTGCCCTCCACTTGTGCTCCACTCGATCCACTTGCCGTTCAAGTGTCATTCGTCACTTGTAGCTTGGCCCTCAGTATATCTTAATATGGAAACTGTTGGGAGCTAAGCACAGCTCCCAACAGCTCCCAACTACAAGGGCCACTTGTAGTTGCTTAGCAGGCTGGCATGTGGATCTTAGCAGGGTGCATCTATGGTCCTCCTGGGCCTGGTAGATATCAGGTCTGACAACATGAGGTGCCAAGAAGAAGGAGGTCTGGTGTTGTCTCTGCCACCTCCCAACAGTAAATTCACCAGGTAATCCTGTTCATACTGAAGTTAACAGAACTCCTGATTGTCCCAGACTCTGAACCACTCTGAACTCATGCAAATAGAATGGTTGTCAACAGATAGCCTCACTTACATTATCCTAGGTACCTACACCTAGAGCTCCAGGTTTAAAAGTTACTTGTACCACACATTTTGTTGATTAATAAAGAAGTGTCCTTAATTCCCAGAACTATCATTGTCTCTTCAAGAAACAATAGTGTCAGGATGCCAAGAACTATTTATTCTTGGTCCAAAGCTGTGCTATGGATGCTATGAGTGGTTATAGCTTAGAGGTGGAACATCTGCTTTGCATGCACAAGGTCCCAGGTTCAGTCTTTGCCTCCTTCAGTTAAATGGAACAGGTAATAGGTGATGTTAAAGGCTTGATGTTAAAGGCTTGTATCGAAAGACCTACTACCAGTCAGAGTAGACAGTACTCATCCTGATGAACCAATAGTCTGAGTCTTTAGAAGGGACGTCCATGTTATTATGTGAGCAGCTGAAATTGAATGGTGGAAAGCCATGTCATTTTATAGGAATGGTGGGGCCCACACTGACACCTGAAGTTATCAACCCTAAATAATTGCAGCATTGTGCCAACATTGTGCCAACATTTTTGCAGTGTTCAGGGCAGCATTCTTTTCAAAATATGAATGTTCATAGCAGGTGTGATGGCTTTGTGTGATAGCAGGTGTGATGCCGACGTGGGGATTAGGGGGACAGTCTTACAGTGGCTGGTCTCCTTTCTCCAGGGTCGGGGACAGAGGGTGGCGCTCGGGGGAGATCTATCGGCCCGTCACCCTTTGGTGTGCGGGGTTCCCCAAGGGGCAATACTCTCCCCAATGTTATTTAACATCTATATGCGCCCCCTCGCCCAGTTGGTGCGGAGGTTTGGGCTGGGTTGTCATCAATACGCGGATGACACCCAACTTTTTCTGTTGATGGACGGCCGGCCAGACACGGCCCCAGACAATCTGGCCAGAGCTTTGGAGGCTGTGACGGCATGGTTGAAACAGAGCAGGCTGAAATTGAACCCAGTGAAGACGGAGGTCCTGCAGCTGGGATGGGGGCTGCCAGATGTTGGGATCCAGCTCCCTGCCCTGGATGGGACACCACTGGCAACTTTGCCAGTGGTAAAGAGTCTGGGTGTGTTCCTGGATGCCTCCCTATCGATGGAGGCCCAGGTCACGGCGGTTGCCAAGTCTGCATTTTTCCATCTTCGTCAGATCAGGCAACTTGCCCCCTACCTGACGCCCCAGGACCTGGCTACAGTGATCCATGCAACGGTCACCTCCAGGCTAGATTACTGTAACTCACTCTACGCTGGGCTACCCCTGGGCCTGATCCGGAAACTACAACTGGTCCAGAATGCGGCGGCACGGGTCCTGACTGGTATACCTTACCGGTCACACATCACACCTGTCCTGCGCCAGCTGCACTGGCTTCCAGTTGAATTCCGAATCAGGTTCAAAGTGTTGGTTCTTACCTTTAAAGCCCTGAGTGGGTTGGGACCGGCATATCTTCGGGACCGCCTCTCCCTGTACGTTCCCCGGAGATCGCTCCGATCAGCGAATAAATATTTACTTGTGGTCCCCGGCCCTAAGGAAGCCCGCCTCGCTTCAACCAGGGCCAGGGCTTTTTCAGTCCTGGCCCCAGCCTGGTGGAACGCTCTGTCAATGGAAACCCGGGCCCAGCGGGACATATTATCGTTCCTCCGGGCCTGTAAGACAGAGCTGTTCCGCCAGGCATTTGGTGATTGAAGGGGGCGGTGCCATGTCGGCCTCCCACCTTTGGGGTGGGGAAGGTTCTCCCCACCACTGCACCTTGTTAATTTGTTTTATTATTTGTATATTGATTTTAGTTTTTGTTTTTATCAATTTTAACTGTTCACTGCCCAGAGCCCCTGGGATGGGCGGTATATACATTGAATAAATAAATAAATAAATAAATTTGGTTGAAATGGCTTATGTTCCTTTATTGCACTACAGTTCCCACAATACGCTAGGAAAACTGCTTTCCAGGATTGCACTGAGTTTTCTATTGATAGTCTTCTGTAAGCTGGGATGCTTACAAACTTATAAGCTGTCTCATTTTCTCCCCAAATTTGTTGATTTGGAATCATTTTAATAGTCTTGTTATGGGGAGAAGGATTTCTTTTTCTGAAATTCCCTTTATTAGATATAGCCATTGATTTCTCTTATTCTTTTTAAAAAGAGGGATTTCTCTTTCATTTTTCTTCGACGAGAAATCAAGATACCCTTTTATAATTTTGACCCTTGCAGTTGTTTTATGTTGCACACCACAGGGTGGTGTTCAAATAGGAGGATATGAAGTTTTGGGAAGACGTTGTCTCCCTCTGAACATCTGAAGAGTGAAAATCTGAAATTTTGCAGAACCGCTCTTCCTGGTCCTCTTCTCCTTGATTTTATGTTTGACCAAGATGGAATTGAATAGAAACTGGCTCCAAATTCCTATGAAGTGATAAAGTAGAATTAAGAGAATTTCTCTTAAGAAATCTAGATTTTGGTTTGAGGGAGACAGCATTGTATTATCCATGTGTCGTTAAGTTTTTGATTCCCATTCATTCATATCGCTGCACATTGCACACTTTGTTGCAGGCTTCAGTCTGCTTTCCTTACATGCACATTGATTGAAACAGCACAAAAAGGAGTTGGGATGGGATGATCTCACAAGGATTCCTTTTGATGCTGGGGTTTAATAAACGTTCCTATTTCCTCTTGGTTGGTTCAACAGCCTGGTTTAGTGCTTGTCGCATTTTGTGGCGAATTAAATAGCTTGATTGAAACTTTTTTAAAAAAGAAATATTCAATAGAATAAGGAAGTACTGAAACTTGAAAAAAATCATTTGCTACAATAAAAAGATATACATAATAAAAAGAGTATAAATAATAGATACAAGGTGAGGATATTTACAAAACCCATAAAAGCCCTATGGAATTACGAACTCTCTCACACATACATTTTTATGCAAGCTCCCTTCTCTGCACAACCCTCAACCATAATGATTGAAGCATAAGCTAGTTACGTCTCTGATGAAAACGGCTGTAGCCCATGAAAACATCTGCCTCAGTCATCATGTTTGTCACAAGATATGGGAGTCTTATTTATTTATTTTATGTACACCCAATCCTCCTGCCTATGGAGATCCCAAGTGGCTTACGTCATTGCTACCTTAGCCAGAAAGAAGAGACAGACACAGGCTTGGAGATAAAGGGCCGTTTATTAACTTAACAATAACCACAACGATAACTACAGCAAGGGCCATCTAATTGGTACAGGTCAAGCCATGGAGTCAGCCCTGGACCTCCGCCTTGACCTGTCTGGGTAAGACCCAAATCCCTGGGTGTAGGCCATCTATAGAATGGCTGCAACCTGGCCAGCCAGGCCGATGGATCCCCCCATCAAGCTCCTAACGCCCCAGCCATAAAGCATGAGGGAAGGACTTGTTCCTGGGGATCCCCGCAGGCGTCTGCCTGTGTTGTGGAAGCTGTCACAAGCATACTGCACTGATGGCAGACCCTGTTTCCCCATCCATGGAGAAGTGCCACTAAGTGCTCACCGGCCTGCTCCCTATTCCCCAAGAATCTCCTGCCAGGCGAACCTAACCAGCACCACCCAGGCCAAAAACGTCAAACCTCTGCCAGCATTGCAAGGTGGCGGAAAAAAAACCATACTGAACAACCAATCAGTAACAGGGGCAAAAAAATTCCTACCTGGCTCTGGGAACAGCAGCCGGCTAATCCTGCACTATGACAGGGTAAGGTGGGTGGGCGGAGCAAAGGAAGCGACTGCTGGACAGGAAAGCAGAGCCACCTCCTAAGGCAATGGTTCCACCCCTGGCCAAATACCCATATGCCCAGGAAGGGGGCCTGTCTTTCCTTCGGGGCAAGGCATCAAAGAACGGCCCCTGGCTTATGCAGCATTGCTGCTGCTGGGTGTGCCGAATTCTCCTCTCCTCCATTTTACCCTCAAAACAACTACCCTCTGCGATAGGTTAGGCTGAGAGTGTGCGAGTGGCCCAAAGTCACTGAGAAAGCCTCTGTGGCAGAGTTTGGATTTGAACCTGTATCCCCAGATCGTAGGCTGACACCATAACAATTATACCACACTGACTTTAGTAATAATAATATTCAATTCATATGCCACCCTTCAGGACAACTTAACACCCACTCAGAGGGGTTTACAAAGTGTGTTATTTTTATCTTCATGACAATCACCCTGTGAGGTGGGTGGGGCTGAGAGGGCTGTGAGAGAGCTGAGACTGACCCAAGGTCTCCCAGTTGGCTTCAAGCAGAGGAGTGGGGAATCAAATCCAGTTTTCCAGATTAATGTCCTACTGTTCTTAACCACTGCACCAAACTGGCTCTCTTTCTGCATTAAGTTGCAATCCAGACATTACAAAACACAAACATTACAGAATACAATGCTGCTCACACAGAGGCTGACTTCATTCCTATTTGTGTTTTTTTTAATTGCTACATTTTGATATGTTGTTTGTCTGGATGTATTTTATTATATTTTTTTTCATTTTTATAGAGTGCTGATTAGCGCTTTGCAAACTGTGATTTGCATAGGGGCTCGTTACGCAGTATTGCTGTCTTTCATTCTTCAAAGATGGTGATGATGTGCTTGAGGTGGTATTATATTACATTATTATGTCCCTTTATTCTCTTTTGTTAAGCTACAAGTGATGGTTGCTGTGCATTTTTTGGTTGTGGTGCATTTTTGTGTGTGTTTTGCAAAGACTGTCTTGCAAGTTAATTTGGGATTGGTGAACTGACAAGTTTTTATTTAAAGTATTTCTATTCCAATCAATTGCATTCTTCGCACATGATATCAGGTGCCTGAGGCTGTTACCATTCTAGAAATAGCAGCATACGCCTGAGCCCATGAATCGGATCGCTTTCTCTTGGGACAGACAAACACAGTCGAGAAGTGCGAAGTCCTTAATTTTAGTACCTGAGACACCATATGCTAAACGCAAGGTTTCATATCGAAATTGGCTGCTATTAAAAAGTCAACTTGAAGTAACAATTATGAGAAATAACATCTGCCAGATGTAAGCCCCCCCCCCCAAACCTAGGATAAGAACCATTGAGAATGCTGTCATAATGAACAGCAAATAGTGGGTGCATAGATTTGAAAAAAATAATTGCTAAAATAGACTGACTTTGGAGGTGACCGGCACTAAAGATATCCGAGGAAACAGAACTTGCTTGCAGTCCTAGTTTTAAACATGTTTACTCAGAACTAAGGTCCATTTAGCCAGGGGCAGGCAGTCCATTTAACTTAAAGGGAAATTTCCTGGTGGGCCGCGGATAGGGTTGTCAGGCCCCGTACCTTCCTGGCAGGAGTGGAGACCAGCACTCATCTTTTCTTTGCTCCTCCTTCCAGGAAGTGACATCATCGTGCAGGCCCAAGAGTGCACACTCACTTCACGGCGGGCCAATTTGGGCCCCAAACAGGCCCAATTTGGCCCATTTGGGGCCCAAATCGGCCCACTGCCAAGTACAGGAGTGCTCCTGGGGTGGCGTAATGATGTCACTCCAGGGAGTGATGTCATCATGCCACCCTGGAAGCGTGCCCAGGAGACCTGTTCCCTCACCTTTCCTCCCTGCTGGCCAGGTGAGTGGTCACGGAGGGTGGTACAGGGTGGAAGCGAGGGATCTCTCACCTCCATTGGGGGATCTGTAGCTGCTGCTCTAGTGGGCCATTGGAGGCCAGAAGCAAGCAGAGCCAAACCCCAGCAACTTTGACAGTACTTGAGGCCCTTGGCTTGGATCTTTCAGTGGCAATGGAGATTTTGTCAGCTTGCCAACTGCCTCCTGCTGTGCTGTTCATCCACCAAGAAACAATGGGTGAGTTCACGGCCGTTGCTGGTGCCACTGAGCTTAGTGGCTCCATTCACAATGGCTTGTAGCACTACAGGAGTTGCTCAGCTGGGATTGATCCAGGGTCATTTGAAATGGCCAAAATGGCTAGCATGAGAGGAAGCAAGCTCCGCAGAGGAAGACTGCCTCCACAACATCAGAAAAGAAGTACATATGGACTAAAGGTCTTTGAATCCAAGCTACAACACATAAAAAATAGGCCATGTATGGAATATGTCATAAAAGCTCCAAGTCCAGGGGTTGCAACATTCCTGGATGCAGAGTTCAAAGTTATCTCACATTTTTTTGGCATCGAGTCCTGCTGAATCTGTGAACTTCTATATTCTTCCCAAGAAAGCAACTTCCCGTTGCTGATCTTGCATGCTTTAAAATTGGATGCAGTACTAACATGACTTGAGTTTTATGCACAGCGTAATCCATCATTATTTGCCAAAACTAAATGCATGATTTTTATTTTTTTTTAAAAAAGAGTCTGGATGTTTTGAATTATTTCCCTCTTTACACACACAGCAAAGTGTGTGACTTAAATGGGAACCTTAAGTGGAAGGGACATCTGTGAATTGGCTGAGTGTGCACAGCCTAAGTGATCTAATAGCAATGTGCTGGAGTTCACATTTGTACTGCTTAGCCAGGTTAGGTATATTCATCATATTGTTATTGTGTCAGACTTGAAAACATTTCATTGGCCTGTGTTTTTCTTTCAGATATATTAAAGCCAATGACAGTTCTCGAAAACTGCACCTGAACTTTGATTCAGAGAGAGATCACCTTTTCTCATGTGCATTTAATGCAAAGATTTTGGGAGCTGTAAAGAATTAGAAGAGCTAGTTTGGTGTAGTGGTTATGAGGGGCAGGACTCTAATCTGTAGAGCTGGGTTTGATTCTCCACTCCTCCACTTGAAGCCAGCTGGATGACCTTGGGTCAGTCACAGCTTCTTAGAGCTCTCTCAGTCCCACCCACCTCACAGGGTGATTGTTGTGTGGATAATAATAACAACACACTTTGTAAACTGCTCTGAGTGGGCATTAAGTTGTCCTGAAGGGTGCTATATAAATCGAATGCTGTTATAATTATTATTATCAGTCCTGAAGATCTTGCAGAGCCTGTGTGGTATAGTAGAGTGACAAATTAGAGCCTTGGTGACCCAAGTTCGATTCCCTCCCCCCATCCACCATGGAAGCTCACCTTCAACCAACCACATTCTCTCAGCTTAACCTACCTCATGGAATTTGAGAGGAAAAAATAGATGAGAGGAAAATGATGTAGGCCACTTTGGGTCTCCCGTTGGGGAGAAAGGTGAGGTATAAATGAAGTAAAAATTTAAAATTATGATTAGAATGCACTTTGTTCCAGTGGTATTTCAGTAACATAATTATGTGAGATGCATGGAATGGGTAGAAAGTTTTCACAATAATGTCACATCTGCTAGGAGACTGGTAATTTGTGTTTGTGACTGAAGGATAGGATATTTGAGATTTCTAGCATAGATGGGTTCAGTCTCACTTGATTGTGCTGGTTAGTTCTGGTTCCACAGTAACACCCAGAAGACGAAGTTTCAGTAAAAATAACGTGTCCATTACCACCTCCATCTTGAGCTAGCTTGTGTCACTGTTTGCCAGACCAAAAATTAGACACAAAGCAGAGTTCTAAAACTGTTCCAGAACGTTAAACATTATTAGGATTGCCAGCTCTAAGTTGGGAAACTTCTGGAAATTTGGGGAGTAAACCCTGGGGAGTCTGGAACTTGGGGTGGTGAGGTATAGAGATGGGCATGAACTGGAAAAAACTGAACCATGTGGTTCGTGGTCCATCAAATTTCACGAACCACGAACTTTCACGAACCTGCCCCTGGTTCGTGAACTGGTTTGTTTGGTTCGTGAAAATGTCGCATCCAGGTCAGAAAACCATCAATTCTGGGCCAGCAGAAGGTCACTTCCAGGCTAGCAGAAGTTAACTTCTGGGTCAGCAGATGGTCTGCAGGAAGTCCATCCCCTGTTGCCTAGGAAACTAATTGGCACCAGGCTTCCTGCAGTGATGAACCAAAAAACGAAGCAAATAAACCAGCCTAAAAGTTCATGGCAGTTTGTCAGAAATGGGATGTGACGAACCGTGGTTCGTGAACCACGAACCGGCCTGGTTCATGCTTAATTTTGGTTCGTATTTCAGTTCATTTTTCCACTCGTTCCTACAGAAAGCCTGGCACTGATCAATCTGTTACCTAGGCAATGGGAGAGGAGTGTGGGCTTTCTGCAGACCTTCTGCAGCCCTGGAGTGACAAACTGAGGAACCAACTGAACCGGTTTGCAAACCAGGCAAGTTCATAGTGGTTCGTGAAACATGATGAACCATGAACTGCAATGAACCACCATTTTCCTGGTTCATGCCTGCCTCTAGTTACCAATAATTCAAAATATACCTAAGTAGCTTCATGGTATGAAGTGACACAGTTTATGTGCTTGCATTTGTGCTGGAGCAAAGAAGCATCTCTTAGCTTTTAGAGATCTTGGGAAGGGGGCTAAACCTTGAAGGAAGACCTTGTTAGAATGTCAAACTCATCCCTAGCAAAATTTGAAAAGTCCTCCTAAAATAAGGCAAATGGAGATAGAAATTTATCAGAGATGAGTGCCAGAAAGCAGAGACTGTTCCTTATAAATAGGTCCTGTTACATCCTCTAGGGATGGTGAAGCTACTGCTCTCCCATTGCAAAAGAGGCCTTTTGGTGGACTGTGGAATCCAGGCAGCTCCTCAAACCTCTCCTGAGTCTTTGTGAACTGCACAATCTCCTAGGATCTAGTGACTCTGCACCAATTGATTCTGCTCATGCTGAAATCATTCGCTCTTTGCCTTCTCCATTTCCACAACCGTAATGTGCTAAACAGGCCAAGCTTTGTAGAAGAGAGAGACTTCTTTTTCAAAGTTATGTAAGAGGCTGCTCTTTGGAGGTGAGTAACACCCATCTTTCATCCTACTCACTTGTTGCATTCACCACTCTTCCTCCTTCCAGAGCCTGATGGGTGAACAGGGGCCAGGATGATAAGTGAGGAAATAAAGCACCCATTTACAAAATTCAAACAAGTGATTTGAGGGCTTTGTTCAAGAGAGAACTGGGAGGGAGTGAAGCTATGTGCAGGATGAGTGACAGGTAAATGAAGCCCTTGGAATGAAGAAGAACAAGTTTTGTCTTTTTGTCATGTAATAATTTTCTTTCAAGATCTCTTTTAATGTGACTTCATCTTTCTTCTCTTTCAGGTGGGACTGAATCCACAACCTTCATCTGTGATATGTTAGATTTTTCAAAGAAGCTTTTCGTTCAACATGGGTTAGCAAAGGAAGATGGCTATTTTTAATACAGCTGCCCAGAAAAGATCCAATGAAAACAAACTAATATGCAGATATTAATGCATATGAAGTGCATTGTTGTTTCCAAAGCAGATTCAGCCCCAGTAGCTCAGTAATCCTTCCAATATGAAAGGCTTGTGGGCTTAACTAGATCAGATATTGGAAAACTGGATCTTCCCTGCATTTTAAAAAAACAAATAGGAGCTGTGTGGGGTCCATAACTGAAGAACTGTGGTTTCTAATGAAGATAAAATTGCCATGGGTGAATCATCCATTTCCCATTCTCAGTGCATCAACCATTGAAAGATGCTCTTATTCGATTCGGTTTCGTTTTCTCAGCCATGCCGGACGCTCCTCTCGGCTGGTCCGGGAGGAAAAACCGGGCACCCTGACCGGGCGGCTGATCCGCAAGGATTAGCCCCCAGGACTCCCAGGGAGGGAGCCAGGGTCCGGGACGCGGCGGGAAGAACTCCCCGAAATCAATGCGGGGGGGAATTGCCCGTTTGTCCCTATGGAGGCCGGCAGATGTGCGCGGCGCCTCGAGTGCCGCCGGGCAACGAGAAACGGCAAATAAAAGAAACAGGCGGAAGCCCGTAAACAAGCGAATCCCTTCTGTTCTACAAGCGTTTGTGAAGGAGAGGTTGATCTGAAGAAGACTCGCTCTTCCCCTTCGTTGAGTTCCAGAATTTTGTTGGCGCCCCCCCCCTAAATGGCAGCAGAGAAGCAAAGTCCCGCTCTCGGTAAGTCAATCTCGGCTACCTTGCAGAAGGGGGAGTCGCTCGAAGAGTTGGTGCGCAGGGCGGTGGTGGAAGCTATAAAACCCTTTGTTGACAAGTTGAACGAAACTGATCAAAGGGTGGGCTTAATTGAAAGCGAGGTGAAAACCATTAAGGCAGCAGCGGGGGGGGGGCAGAGAAGTCTGCTCTGGAAAGTGCGTCACTTGTGAAGGCTACAAAAAAGGAGCTGAAGTTGGTGGAGAACCAGCTGATCGGGCTGCAGGTGGAACGAACGCAGACAATTTTGCGTCTCCAAAACGTGAAAGAGGAGGAAAAAGAGGATCTGTGGGAGGTGGTCTCGGAGCTATTGGCGATACCCGCGAGGACGACTAAAGAAGAGGTTAAAAGCGCCATTTTGGAGGTCCGTCGGGCTTCTTCAAAATATGCAACAAAGCGACAGTTGCCTCGTGAGATCATTATTGACTTTTCATCTAAAAAGATTCGGGACACCATCCTATATAACTCATACAATGCGGATTTGGACTTTATGGGTTTGAAAGTCAAGATTTTGAAGGACGTTCCATTTCTAGTCCGGAAACGGCGTTTTAAATATAAAAAGTTTGCAGCTCTTCTGAGGGACCATGGAATAAAGTACAAATGGTTATTCCCGGAAGGAATATGGTTCAGATATAAAGATCAGGCCTATAAGATATTATCAGAAGATCAACTAAAGGATTTTGAGAATAAAAACCCAGAACTCTGCTGCACCAAGAACGAAGAAAAGGAGGAGCCGGAGGGGGGGGAGGAGGAGGAGAGCATCGCAACAGCAGTTGCACAGAGAGAATTGCGTCCGGGACCTAGAAGGGGGAGGAAAGTTTAATCAGAATTTGAAATGTTTATTCTCTGTATGATTAACCACTCCATCATTATTCTATGGAGCTATTTTTGTATTATGACAGTATGAAGGGAAACATTGAAGTGTAGTGTTTAGTGTTTGTAGTTCATTCCCCCCCTTTTCTTTTTTCCATCCCCCTTTGTCCCTTCCCTCTCCCCTTTCCTTGTGATAGTCTGGTGTAGTGTTTTGTAGTTATGAAAAATAAAAAAAAAATATAAAAAAAAAGAAAGATGCTCTTATTCCAACACAGACATAGGGTTGTCCTGGGCTTTTTTTCAGCGGGAACACAGAGGAATGGAGTTCCAGCACCTCTTAAAAATGGTCACATGGCCAGTGGCCCCGCCCCCTGATCTCCAGACAGAGGGGAGTTTAGAGGTTCTGAGGTTATCTTCTCTTCAAAACTTAAACAATGCTGTTCAACCAGTAAGAGATTTTTCTATCTATTTCATTGTTACCCAAGGCCTTCCTCCAAGGGTGGCTTACATGGATCTCCACCGCCAATTATTGCCAAAACTTATACTGGATCTGAAATATAACCCACTTTGAGAGCCAATCTGGATGAATGACAAAGTAGAAATGGATTTTTGCTCTGTCATTTTTTTATCTAGTCTGTCCACGGAGTTTGAAGTAGAATATGTGATTTTCGCCATCCCCCATTTTATCCTCACAACAACTCTTTGAATAATGTTAAACTGGAAGAGAGTGATTGGCCCAAGATCTTCCAGTGGATTTAATGGTGCAAGACTGACACTGTAACATTGCACTACAGTGGCTCCCAATAAACATACCAATAAATAGATAAAATAATAAAGAAAACTATGTAAAAACTGAAAAGTCTCTATTTCTGTATCTGATTCCCCCTAATTACTGATCCCCCCTAATTACTGTGGGAATGTTCCTCATCCGTGAAATGCAATTCCAAAGCGATAGTTAAATAGGGCTAGAGCAATTCATTGCTAAAGATTTCTTTGGAAAGAGAGGCAAACCGAGAAGAAAGCTTTTGGCCTCATCCTGGAGGACAAAATGTTAAAATGTAAATGTTGGTGGGGAGAAGTACGCAAAATATATTCTCACTTCAAAGTGAACTAAAAATGTTTTGAAAGGAGGCTAAGAAATGCAATCTGAATGCAAAAGAAAGCTTATTTTGAGAAAATGGGAACCATAAATGTCAACAACACCTGTAGGTTGCCAGTGAAGTCCCCCTCCCTCTTTTTTGACAGTCCCATTGATAAGCTACAAGCACATTAAAACAAACATGCTCATTTTATCTGTTAGAGTGTATGGGGAAGGGGGGGGGGATCCAGAAAGGCTGCTAAGTTTCAGGAAACTTTGGAGGCTGAATTTGCTTTCCTATAAATGGAGCAGAAAATGGCACTGGGACAAACCATAAAATAGTGAATAATAGGATTATGCTGCAACTTCTCCACCCCATACATTTAAAAAAAAATCTTTTCCTTTGAGCATGGAAAACATTAATCAAAATTCCCACATAAAAACTTTGAGTATCCCGGTAGGAAGACTTATGAAGGAGGAAGTTCCATATATGCTGATGCAATCTCTACCTCCTTTGCCATTAATGAGGAAGTCAAGAGCAAATACATGCATGTTTGAAGCTGCCTTATACTGAGTCAGACCATTGATTCATCCCGCTGCATATCATCTCTGGCTCCAGCTCTCCAGGGTCTCAGATACAAGGAGCTCTTTCCCAGCACCTGCTATCCTAGATGCTTGAACGGGAGATACTAAGGCACCATTGATATTTTCAAAATGTACAAAGCAACATAAGGAAAAGGCAGAGCCTTGCCCATAAGGTCACACAAGCTATATTTAGAGCCCATGCCTCATTTGCTTCCTAAAACGAAGGTCTAAGTAAGTTCGGAGGGTTTTTTTTCTGAGATGGAAGATCTCAGAAACATCTTGAGAAGTCAAAAGAGTTTCAGCAAATATCCTCAGGGGTTTTTTCACACATCCTTTGTGGGAAGGGACAAAGAACCATGTGTAGAAGAACAGTAGCTGTTTGAGCCATTTTGCAAGCTCTTTCACAAGAGCTTGTGCAGGAGTTTGCGAGATGCTATCGGAAGGTAGATTCTATTGCCATGTACATGTTCCATGAGGAAAAAAGATGCACAAGCTGCTGTGAGAGTGCAAGAATGCTTGTGAATTGAGTTTCCAATTGTTGTTCAATGTTCCATTCCAAGGTGCAATGCAGTCTGTCCATGAATGGAAGATACTTTGTGCATGTGGAAGGGTACCTTTGGAGTCAACCTTCTGCTTTCCATTCAGGAAATGTCCCCATTCGGCTGCTGCCTCGGAGAGCTGCTGATGGTCTAAAGCAGATTTGTAGGTGCCGTTCACCTTGATATGATGATGGAATTAGGTTGATCCGTTTCTTCATTCAGAGCTGGTGGTGTGGGAGGAAGCAACTGACAAGCTTATGGCTGCTGACGCCATTGCTGTAGCCTGGGTTTGAGGTGAGTGGCCACTCTTGAAATTCCAGTGCCACAGGGGCCTAGGGTTGCCAAAGTCCAGATGAGGCCTGGACTTCTCCTGGTATTACAGCTGATGTCTAGACTAAAGAGATCCATTCCCCTGAAGGAAATAGCAACTTTAGAGAGTGGAATGTATGGCATTATACACTACGGAGGTCCTTCCACTCCCCAAACCTCACCCTTCCCAGGTTCCACTTCCAAATCTCCAGAGATTTCTCGAGCCTGAGTTGGAAGAGGCCAGTTGGTATGATTTGCCTGGGCCACTTTATTGTCTAAATTGTATTGAAAATGTGTAAAACCTCAATAATATTTTGTAATGATAATAACATTCGATTTATATACCACCCTTAAGGACAGCTTAATGCCATACTCAGAGCGGTTTACAAAGTGTGTTATTATTATCCTCATGATAATCACCTTGTGAGGTGGGTGGGGCTGAAAGAGCTCTGAAAGAGCTGTGACTGATGGAAAGTCACTCAGCTGGCTTCAAGCACAGGAGTGGGGGATCAAACCCAGTTCTCCAGATTAGAGTCCTGCCGCTTTTAACCACTACACAAAATAATATAGAATACTATGCAATTTGGGGGGAACCACTGTGTAAGACAGAGATAAAAAACTAAGTTTCTTTCTCTTTTTAAATAAAATGCATGTGTGTGCATGTGTGTGTGTACAGTATATCAGCCCAAATCAGCCAAAGGAAAAGCCCACTTTCACAGCTGAAATTACTATAGGGCACCTAAGAGCAATAGACATAACTGATATTTTACATGCAACTGTTTTCAGAGGTACCTTTCTTCTGCTGATACTAGGAAGAGAGGGAGAGGGAGAAAATAGGTTAGTTTAGTGGTAAGCAAAGTTAACATGACAGCAATAAGAGGCAATTGCAACCCAACTGGTTGGTCTTCTAGGAATATCTGGAAGGAGGTTTTAATAATAGATGGCATTTTTCTACTGGGATTTCTCCCAATAATTTTTAATGAGACAAAACTGTGGCATAAACCCCAAAAGGGAAAAAAAATACATCTATTATTAAATTCCTTTTCCTCATTTGTAATTTTGCCCATGACCTTGTGAAAAAATCTTTTCTTGTCCTTTTTTAAAAAAAACAGTGGAAAGCAATCATAGCAAGAATAGGGTTCTAAATACAAGGTTCCACTGAGGTCCTTTAGATTCAGTGTCTATTGTTTTGATAGCCAGGTTATTATGGCCGTCGAAAGAAACCATTATCTCTCTGCCAATAACCCTTCACATTTCTCATCCGAGGATATACTATAACAGTATAAAAAGGGGAAAGGGTTACTAACCTTCAAGTTATCTTTCTTGCTGCAGATCATTCAGTGAGATCCATAATGTACTTGTCTTCATGTGACACCTAAACATGTTGATTTGGCCACACCTATAGAAGGTCTCAACCACAAACAGAAGCCAACTTCATATAAGGGATGAGCAGTTCACACATATATGTCATGCTCATCAGTAACTCCCTTGTCTCTTGATTACTCAGTGCTTGATTACTTGTAGCTTGAATTGTCACTGGGTGAGACAAAATTTTTCCTTGTTATGACTTAACTGTGATAGCTATAGCTCATTCACACATGTAGATGGTATATCAGCAAGTGATGGCCACAGGCATATATGAACTTGGCAACAAGGAGATAAGTATCCCAAGAAATTGTTGATATGTCATAGGTTTTGAGAAGCCAAACCATCATACGATGATGATTTCTTAACTGGATAGGACAGGAAAAATATTTGGGCCTATTGTTGGTTGTTGGGTCACTACTTTCAGTGAGGGAGAACCAACTGCTTCCAGACAATTGCATCGTATTGTTCCAGGGGAGGGACTCTTTGTCCCTCCAGATGGAATAAAGAGGCAGACAAGAGTGCTGGGAACTAAAGGCCATTTTATTTTCGCAATGATATAACATTAAACATAATATGCCAAGGGCCTAACTAATGATACAGGTCGAGCCCTGGGGTCACCTTGGACCTCTGCCTTCACCTGTCTTGGTGAGCCCTTCTGCTCCGGGTGCAAGCCATCAATTGCATGACTGGGACCTGGCCAGCTGGGAATGTAGAACCTCCACCAAGCCTAATAACCTCCCCCCAACGTCAAACATGAGAGGTCGTACTTGTACAGGAGGTCCCATGAGGTAGTCTGCCCTCTTAGCTGGCAGCTGTCAAACAATACCAGCAATCCTCACATGCCCTGATTCTCTTCAACATTGCCTACAGTGGAGGAATCGTGGACAAAAGTTTTGGAGTTTGAGTCAATGGCAAAACTTACTTCATTGATTAGAGAAAGGACATTAGTTAACTTCTTGACTGAATGGAAACCATTTATAGACTTTTTATATGAAATGGATAACAAGGATTCGATGACATCTGGATTTATGGATTAAGAAACATGAATAATAGAAAAAAAGAGGGATGTTACGATTAACCTAGAAAAAGTGAGACTCTAGAAATGATGCATATTTGTTGCGGAGAAAATTGGAACTCAAGCTTTAGTGTAATTTAGGGGTTTTAATATATATATATATATATATATATATATATATAGAGAGAGAGAGAGAGAGAGAGAGAGAGAGAGAGAGAGAGAGAGAGAGAGAGAGATGTATTGTTAGTGTGTCTTCTGTTTAGAATGTTTTTTTTCTTATTCTCTGTTTATTGTTTATAGTTATTATATTATGGTTTATAGTTTGTAGTTTAAATAAAGAAAATTCTACACCAAATCAGAAACCACTTATTTCTGATTCTTTGCGCAGCAAGGAAATGGCCTGTTCTGGGCTTCAGCTGGCTCGTGGAGGAGAGACCCCCCCTGCACGGGCCAGTGGGAGTTTAAAGGGCGCTTTCTCAGGCCCTTTCTGGGCTTCAGCTGGCCCGTGGATGGGGATCCCCCCTCCGCAGGCCAGCTGAAGCCTAGAAAGGGCCATTTCCCTGCCGCGCAAGGGGCAGAAAAGGTCCCCTTAAAAGCTAGCTGGCCCACGGAGGGGGATCCCCCCTCCGTTGGCCAGCTGAAGCATGGGAACTGGGAAGACTGGCTGCCGCTTATTTCACCTGATGGGAGGGGGAGGAGGAATCTCCCTCCCCTTCCCATCGGGTGAAATAAGCGGTGTAGCAGGAAGTTTTGGTGTGCTCTTAATCTTCACAGATCACACCAAAGCAGAGCAAGCTGCTTCGGAAATCGCTTATTTCCAATTCTTCTTGCTTCAGAAATTCTGAAGCAGGAAAACTGAATTTTTCAGTCCCTGCACACCCCAAGCCGGGAGCACTTTAACATTTAAATCTCCCCATTGCTCCAGCTTATTGTTGGGCCACCAGTCAGCTGCAGCAAGGAGAGGAGTTAGATCACTCATGATGCCAGGACTGCTTTAACATTTAAATCCCCCCTTGGTCTAGCTGACTGGTGGGCCTGCCAATCAGCTGGAGCAAGAGGGGGTTAAAGCATTCTGGTGCCAACTTGGACTGACAAACCAGTTGGTTCATGAACTGGACCATAAAAAGTTCATGGTCAGTGGTCAGTGAAACACCATGGACCCACGGCCCGTGGGTTTTTCCCAGTCCATGCCCACCTCTAGTAGGGATGCTATAGAATTTTTTATTCCCATTTGCTTGATTTAGAAAAATCTACTCTCCATTTTACAAACTGAACTTGCAGTTTTCTGTTTCCTGGCAAATGCTTGTCCCCCCCCCCCCGCCAACTTTTAAATGCACACAACTTTCAATGATATTTGTGCATTAGCTGTGTATACATGGTATAAAAGGAACAAATGAAGCCAAAATACCAGCAATGAAAATAGGTAGTACAAAAAGGTTCCCAATGACAACTTATGAAAACAAAAAAAAATGAAGAAGGGTGTATTTGTATATTCCAAGACAGTAGTCTTAATGTAACAATATGCATGTGTATGTGTGAGCATACACACATGGGTGGGGGGAGGATTTGGGTTCTAGACTTCTTAGCCCCTGGAAATAACTATCAAAGAATTGCATACATATGTGGGGCAGCCAGTAATGACATTGTCATTTGCTTTTGTTAGCTAAATGGAGTTCTATTTGAAAAAAAAAATATAAGTAATTAATTAATGGTGTTTGTCTGATGGATAAATATCTTCCACCTCAGTCCTATGCATGTATATTCAGAAGTAAGCTCTACTGATTTCAATTGGATTAACTTCCAGGTAAGTGGGTATAGGATTTCAGCGTTAATGTCGAAATGTACTGTGATTCAAGCCTTTAGAGGAAGGAATCAAATCCATTTGTTCCAGGCTTTGCTTTCATTTGATTACTACTCTAATGGCAGGTTAGATTCTGGAGGTGTTTTCTGCCCTTCTCCAGGTCAAACTACGTGTTACGTGGAAGATTTATGATCAGTTCTGCTTTCCTTTCTCTCTGGATACTTCCTCTGTCAGAGAGGGAGAATAGAGTAGGAAAGAGACAAACAGGAACAGCCGTATACTTTAGATAAATTGGTATTTTCTGTTGGCTGTGCCCATTAACCTGCTTAGCTCTGCCCCTAGATATGTAGGCTTTTGACTCCATCGATCCTGCTCTCTGGGTAGGTATGCCCTGGACCGGGTTTATTTGTGGCTTCCAAGAAGTATTCCCCATCAATTCCATTTCTTTGATAGAAATCCCTCCTCCCTGGTCATCTAACTAGCTATAAGCCCTAGAAGGGTGTGTGTGCTGTATTAACAAGCATCTAGGCTAACCCGAGTTCAAGGGAGCTGTTTTTTATCAGAGAAAGAATGCCTAGGGGAAGAGTTAATGCTCCTCCCCCCAGAACAATGGTTCCAATTCAAATTGGCCTCTCACAGCTATTTTTTAACATTATAGGAAATGCCAAAACATCTTATCATAGATTTTCTCCTCTAATGCATACTTTGACTTTCAAAAAATAGCCCATGGGTATTATTTCTACAATGCATTTTGATGATCCTTCCATCCTAAAAGAACTGCAAAATGGAAAAAGGGTTCCTGGTCACCGAAACTTTGGTATAATTTGTTAACACCCTGTGTTAATAGTGGTTGATGTAGACTTAACAGGGAGAGAAGGGGGAAAAATCTTGTCAGGGGGGAGAAGGGAAGAAAATACAAAGCGGGTGCCCTTGAGCCAGTAGCAGACTTTCTGATTTATTACATTCAAATGTCAGAGGGTAAGTGTTGTCAGAATATTCAGAAGTGATTGCATTTGAAATTATGATCCTAGCATTTGATATTTTGATATTAGATGAAATTAAACCCACCGTCCTCCTAAAGATGACTAATAGCTCATTCCCGTCGTATTATTACCGGCATTGAAATGTGATATAGCATGAGAAGTGAGGTGGATGCTGTGCAGAAGCTAAAAGTGACAAAGCTTTTGCTGGAGTTTCTCTGGTAGACACCTAAGGCTATTAACAAAATTAATAGCAGGGAATCGAGTGGCAGAAGAGGAAGCCATTTGGGTCAATCGGATAGTTTTAGGAGATGCTTTGTTAATAAAGCAGAGCTTGGGGACGGCCTTTATAGGTTGCATTCATAGCCCATCCATCCACCAGAGAGCTCAGACTCGGAGCAATATTTTAGTCTTACAAGAACCCAGTGAGGCAGATTCATTTGGAAGAGAGAGCCCAGATATAATCTATAACCACCCACAAAAGCAAGACTTGTCTCCATCATGGACTGAAAGAGTTCCAGATGTTAGCCCTGTGCCCTTTCCTCCAAAGCCTTCTGAAGCAATTGCTGTCTTGAAAAAGGTAGCCCAAGCTTAAGGTCAGATGATACACTTGCCATATTCTTAGCCAATGATATGATGTGTGGTGAGAATATTGCTACAAAGCTTGATCGTTGCAAAAGTTAATTGCATTACATGCAAGATTTAAAAAAAAACTTTCCCAAGAACTATGAAAGACAGCTAAATAGTCCCTGTTGTTTCAGTCGATTTGGATTCATAGCTTTATGTTCAGCAATGCTGAAATCTTCCATTTCTGGGCAAATAATCTAATTGCCATGGGCTAAAAAGATCACAGGAACTACTGAGGTGGGTTCCTGAGGTGGCAAATATGTGTGGTAGGTTTTCTAAATGAACCAGTATGTCAAACAGAAAAAGAAATGTCCCCACGAGCCTTGAATCATCTACACTGTGTTTCTACACAAGTCGTCTTACACAGGGATGCTCAAGTGACTTACTTTTTGTGTGGTCTTATATTCAAGTGTTATCTGTTTCCATAGCAGTGTGTGTGTATCCACAATGGGAGAACTAGTGTAAAATCTTTCACTTGAACATCTCTGTGTAAGATGTCTTGTGTAAAGAGACTCTAAGACAAAGGGTGACACCAAAGTACATGGATATGTCAAAACCAAGTTTGGTAAAGTGTTTAAGAGCAGCAGGACTGTAATCTGGAGAGCCGGGTTCGATTACCCACTCCTCTGCTTGAAGCCGGCTGGGTAACCTTGGGTCAATCACAGCTTCTTGGAGCTCTCTCAGTCCCACCCACCTCACAGGATAATTGTTGTGGGGTCAGACTTTGTAAACCACTCTGAGTGGGTGTTAAGTTGTCCTGAAGGGCGGTATGTAAATCAAATGTTGTTGCTGTTGTTAAGGACAAGAGATACTGGCTGGGTACGGTTAGTACAACATAGTGTACACATTGTTTCTAATCTTGCTACTAGTCTTTAATGTGATTTTACTCGTGGGAGTTTTTATAAGTTACTTTGAGAACTTCTTAGCACAAAAGCAATGTACCCATTATTAATGAAATGAATACACATTATCAAACTACCCAGGGCAAGCTTTATCACTCTAGTGTTCATTTGTGTAATCCTGACAATGACCAAGATAATATACAGTGAGTGAAAAAATGGTTTCCTAAATGTCTGAGCTCTGACAGACTTGCTAAGATCACCTAGTGTATGCTGTAGATGAAGGAGGGATCAGGCATGGGTTTTCCACTTTCAGGTCCAATGCTGCAGTACACTAGCATGAAAGGGGGTGGTGTGGTGTGGTGCGGTGCTTGGTGAAGGCCAGGAAACACAGTAAGCATAGATTTGGGAGTTGGAGAAAGAAACAAGCAATTAGATCACAGAAGAATGAAAGAACCAACTGAGAGAGAGAGAAGGATACGTTTAGAGTACTTCTTACGCAAAGCAGACACCTCCCCTTTCTGCATTGAACTCATTACCCACAATCTAGTTACATATTTAATTCTATGTTGGATTGCAGAGATTGTGCAATCTTAGGCAAAGCACTCCTTTAAACTCAGCTACTCACCTGTAAAATGGGGATAATTGTGACCCACTCACATTACAAGAGTGAAATCCTTTGTAACTTACTGTCTTATTATTTAATGGCTTTAAGACTCTGACCTGAGACGGATTCGGTTTCGTTTTCTCGGCCATGTCGGACGCTCCTCTCCACAGGTCCGGGAGGAAGTGCCCGAGCACTCTGACCGGGCGGCTGATCTGCAAAGATTAGCCCCCAGGACTCCCAGTGAAGGAGGCAGGGTCCGGGACGCTGCGGGAAGAGCCCCCCAAAAATCAATGCGGGGGTAAATTGCCCGTTTGTCCCTATGGAGGCCGGCAGACGTGCGCGGCGCCTCGAGTGCTGCCGGGCCATGGAAAACGGCAAAGAGCAGAACTAGGCAGAAGCCTGTAAGTAAGCGAATCCCTTCTGATATTACAAGCGCATGTGAAGGAGTGGTGGGATCTGAAGCTAAGAAGGCTCGTTCTTCCCCCTCGCTGAGTCTCAGAATTTGGCTGGCGGTCCCCCCCCTAAAATGGCAGCGAAAAAACAGAGTCCCGCTCTGGGCAAGTCAATTTCGGCTGCCCTGCAGGGGAAGGGAGAGTCGCTCAAAGAATTGGTGCGGAGGTCGGTTATCGAAGCCATAAAACCCTTTGTTGACAAGCTGAATGAAACAGATCAAAGGGTGGGCTTAATTGAGAGCGAAGTGAAAACCATTAAGGAAGCAGCGGGGGGGGCAGAGAAGTCTGCTCGGGAAAGTGCGTCACTCGTGAAGGCTACGAATAAAGAGTTAAAGCTGGTGGAGAACCAGCTGATCGGGCTACAAGTGGAACGAACACAAACAATTTTGCGCCTCCAGAACGTGAAAGAGGAGGAAAATGAGGATTTATGGGGTCTGGTCTCGGAACTATTGGCGACACCCACGAAGGCAACTAAAGAAGAGGTTAAAAGCGCCATTTTGGAGGTCCGTAGGGCTTCTTCAAAATATGCAACGAAGCGTCAGCTGCCTCACGAGATCATCATCGATTTTTCATCTAAAAGGATCCGAGACACTATCCTATACAACTCATATAATGCGGATCTGGACTTTTTGGGTAACAAAGTCAAGATACTGAAAGACGTCCCATTTTTAGTTCGGAAAAGACTATTTAAGTATAAAAAGCTCGCAGCTCTTCTGAGGGAACGTGGAATAAAGTATAAATGGCTATTTCCTGAAGGTATCTGGTTTAGTCACAAAGATCAAGCTTACAAGATATTATCAGAAGATCAACTAAGGGATTTTGAGGATAAAAATCCGGAATTTCAGCGAGACACCAAGCAAGAAGAAAACGAGAAGTCTGAGGGGGGGGGAGGAAACGAGCACTGCGGCTGCAGTTGCTCAGAGAGAACTGCGTCCGGGACCCAGGAGGGGGAGGAAAACTTAATTTGAATTTGAATTGTAATTTGCATTTTGTAAGGTCAACCACTCCATCAGTATTATACAAAGCTTTAGGTTTTTTTTAATAATGGCAGTATGAAGGGAAAGCATTCTGTGTAGTGTAGATGTTATATGTTGTTGTTTGGGGTTTTTTTTCCTTCCCTTCCCTTGTTCCCCTTCCTTTCCTTTGTATTGTTAGTTAATGTAGTTAATAAAAAGAAAAAAAAAGACTCTGACCTGAGACAATAAGTGTGCATGACAGCTGTCTTAGCACTATAATGCTGAGGAAGCACTTTGTGCTGCAGTGCCTCTTGTGGGTGCGTATGTGCCATCAAGTCACAATAGACTCATGGCAACCTCGACAACGGGCTTTCAAGGTGAGTGAGAAGCAGAAGTGATTTGCCATTGCCTTCCTTTGCAGAGTCTTCCTTGGTGGCTGCCTATCCAAGGGCCAACCCTGCTTAGCTTCCAAGAGCTGATGAGATTGGGCTGTACCATGCCACTTTCCCTTCCTGCAGTGTTACCGGAACTGGTCTCCTTGCAATAAAATGATTTGTGGGGGAATTAGCCAGAAAGGAGAATGGCTATGCAAGAGGCCAGTAACCGCAGAGATCTGTCACCAGTTTCTACCAGGTCCCTTCCCAAGATAGCAAATGAAGCTGGTTCTTAAGGTCCAACAATAACTTTTATTAAGAACAAAATGGCATGCACATACACATAGAATTATGGGGTAAAAATAATTACACACACACACATAGAGCTCTAGGAAGCTTAGTCAGAAATTGGGAATAGAGAGAGATGGAGCAAATATATCTATCTATCCTGAAGAGGGGTCAGGTCCTCTGGAGAAGAGAGTAGCTTTGAATGCCAGTGTCCTTGGCTAGGAGAGCAAGAGGCTTGGGCAAACCTCAAGGGAACAACACTTATGGATCCGGAAGCATGTACGATGAGAGAGAGGCTTAGGGAAGTGACCATAAGGGAGCAGCCAGGAAACATGCATGATTTGAATGAAGCCAGGGCTTTACTTTTATAGGTAAAATGTGCTCTGAGGTGGAAGAGCCCACCTAGCCATTAGAACAAAGGTCCCAACAGTCTGTTCCTGGGCTTGACAAAAGGTTTGATCACCTTGATTGGTAGCTGCCAGGGTATGTGAAAGCAAATGCAAAATGTGTTTTAGCGCTGCACAAAAGGGTTAGTTTGTTAGTGAATTCCACCGGAGCTGATGGTTTTTAAGTGGGGACTGTACTTTCCCAGGAACAACTGTATATACTTATGAATGTCATTTGATTAGCTCCTCAATCAAGGACAGGAGAGCTCATCACGAAAGAAGGGAATGTGTTAAGTGGGGATGACCCTGCAAGACCTTTGTTGCACTGGGCACCTTTGGTGCTGGAAGGATAGTAAATCCAATTGCCTCTTAATCACTCCGCATTCCTGTGCGGCATTCCATACATGCTGTGTTCTCCTGGGTGGGACTCAGCAACTGTTCGAGGCTCTCTAGTGGCAATACCGCAGCCATTTTAACTCCAGAAGCCTGAACATCTTTAATATTCACTAATAGCCATATATAAAACTTCTATTAAAATGACCGAGGCTGGGCCGACCGCTTACAATTGGACCTCTTAGCACTCTCGTAATGCAAGGTAGGTCACTGCTATCCTCATTCCACAGATAGGCAACTTAGTTTAAGGGAATGTCTTAGCCCAAGGGCCACAGTCCAACACAGAGTTAAGCATGCTCAATTTCATTTATTTTGACAACTCTGTGCTGGATTGTAGCCAACATGTCGAAGGTAGAAAGTAAAATTTGAACCCAGACTTTTATGAACAGATTCCTAGTCTAGTATTTTTACTGATGCTCACATTTGAAAAGTATAATGTGTCTTTCTTTTCTGTTGCTTAGTATAAAAGATCTTCCTATGCATTTGTAATTTGAGGAGGGTCTTGACCTTTTTTGTGTCACTTGTTAGTTTCTACTTGTAGAATAATTCATTTTAATTGGAATATTTTTTACCTCTCATTCCATTGCTCGCATCCCCCATTTTTTAAAAGGAACCAGGTTTTTATGATGAAATTTCATTCCAAGCATTGCTTGATTTATGAATAAGAAAAACATTGGTGCTATAAATATCGCCTTTTTATCCCCAACAACTTATCTTCTGGCTGCCTACCTTTCATATGGCTGTGAGAAGGTTTATTGTCATTGAAGGCAAGGCTGGAACGTTCCTACCTTGCTTGTATGGATTTCATGAAGTCACGTGTGGGGACTGGGGAGTTCATTCGGAGAGTTTGCTGCTTAGTCCTTGAGCATGAGTTTTCTGAAAATACATTCTCTTTATACTGAAGTGGGATTTACCTGATTATCATTGTAACACAACTCAGAGGTACTGCTAAGCCATTCAAGACATACAATATGATACAAAATGATGGTCCCAAAATACAGCATACCTAGAAATGACCTTGAAAAGTCCAGATCATCTGGGACTGATGGACCTATTGGCATAATTTTGGAACCACAGATCAAGTAAGTCTCCGCAGAAACTGATTGGGGCCAAAGGAGGAATTCTGGGGGGAAGCAAGAACTGTTGAAAATACTACTGGCTTATGCTGTAGGGCTGTAGTAAAGTTTACTGTAATAACCGATGAGAATTACCCCAAACTAAAGCTATTATTATATCCTCTTTCCACTGGCTGTTGAAACTCTAATATGTGAATACAAGAAGGACAGAGTTCAAACCAGATCAGAGAAAACTGATCATTAAACAGGATGTTATTCAGCCCACACATAAGTCTACCTTATTTGTTTGCTGCATTCCAGGTGAAGCAAACAAGTACTAAACTATAAGATCTGGAAAAAGGATGCCACAAATAGAATTATGCTAGGGGTTAGTATTAAAGAACTTCAAGCATTCAATACAATTCATCTGTATTATTACAGTTGTTTATTTATATATTTAGGATATTTCTAGACTATCTCTTCAGAATCCTGCTCAAGGTGGCTTAAAATTAAAATAATCACAATATTAAAAACATGCCTTTGGACATAAACAGCATAAAAACTATCCATAAAACAGAAGCAGATTACTAAAAAGCTGATGAGATTTAAAAAAAAACACTCATTAAAAACCTGGGTAAAAAGAAGCAGTTTGGCCTGGTGCCTAAAGAAAAGAAAGTGCATGCCAGGTACATGGTTCCCTCTACTCCCAGCCCAGCCAGCCCCTCCGGAAGGATACCATGGCTGATGGTGTTGAAAGCAGCTGAGACATGCAGGAGAATCAACAGGGACACACTTCCCTGTTTATTCTGCCGTTGAAGGTCACCAGTTAGGGCAAACAAGGTTATTTCCATACCAAAGCCAGGCCCAAAGCCAGATTACATTGGGTCTTGATGATCTGCCACCCACTCAAGCACCTTACCCAAGAATGGAATATTAGCTACTGATTAGCCCATTTGGTCCAGGGATGCCTTCTTCAGGAGGGATCTCACAACCTGTTCTTTCAATGTAGTCAGAACTATGCCCTCCTGCAGAGAGGCAAGTATTACCTCCTGGACCCTTTCAACCAGCCTAGCCCATCCCAGCATGATTCTATCAGCCATGAGAGGCAAGGGGCAAGATTGGACATGGCAAGCTGCTTGCTCTGAAGTAGCTTGTCCACTTCATCAGGCCTCACCAATGAAGACCGAACGGCATTCCAATAACATCCTGAGCATTTCAACTGCCTTTTATTGTCATTTAATGTTTTTATTTAAAATAATAACTCAGACATGAGTCAATGGTTAGTGGGCAGGGTTGATGGTCTGGAAGGGAGCCTGGCAAGGTTCTAGTTGGGCCAGCACTTTTGTTTTTAATATATATTTTTATTCAATTTTAGAACTGTAACAATAATTAAACAACAAACCAATATAATACATTGCATTTACAAATATTAACACAGTGCTTCAACTTTAATACATTGGGCCAGCACTTTTGTGCTGACACAGTAAGGAAAGGGGAGGGGGTGTTGGTAGAATGCCTTACACTGTGGTAGCCGTAGGTTACTGCTTAAGTGTAAAGAAAAGTTATTTAGGAACTTACAAGCAGATGAGAGATAGAGACAGCATCTAGCTCACTAGCTAACTAAGAGAGAGAGAGAGAGAGAGAACTGAGAAGAAGCAGGATATTGCCTGTGAGTATCAATCAGCAGACAAGACAAGGAAGGGACACTAAAAGAAAGAGAGGTGCTGTCCTTACACTCCTAACTGACTAATCCTTGCTACCTCCTGGCGGGTCTTCTTTTCTTTATCTTTGTACACTCAACATTGCTGCTTCCAATGGGGGTGGGAAGAGAGCCATCAACAGCAAAGGAACAGGATGTGCGCATGCTGTCGCTGTGTGCTTCTCTCTTGCTCACTCCAGCTTTCACTGCAGGGACAGTTGTTCTCCTTCCACACCACCCCATAACCCCCATCCTCATTTATACTTTAAAAATGGAATTGGAAATGGGATAAATGAGTCTTTATACTTGGTCCCAGCTGGCAAGGGATGTAGTTCAATATTAGAGCTTTGTATGCAGCAAATCTCCAGTTCTATCCTCAGTTAAAAGGTGGAGGTAATAGGTGATATGCAAGACCTTTGTCTGAGAGCCAGGAAAGCTACTGCAGATCAATGGAGACAATACTGACCTTGATATAATAATAATGGTCCCCAAGTCATAGCTGATTTATAGCACTTATTTATGTTATCCTTACAACAATCACCCTGTGAGGTGGATGGGGCTGAGAGAGCTCTGAGAAGCTGTGACTGACTCAAGGTCACCCAGCTGGCTTCAAGGGGAGGAGTGTGGAATCAAACCCAGCTCTCCAGATTAGAGTCCTGCCACTCTTAACTATACAAACTGGCTTGTCAATGGTTTGACTCAGTATAAAGCAGCTTCATGTGTCACACTGCTAAGACTCAGCTAATGGATGCCTAACAGGCATCAGAGAAGACAGTGAGGAAGAACATTTGGTTAGAGCCAATAGGATGTTTCAGCTAATGGTGGCACTTCCCACTGGTGGAGAAGGCTCTTCGCTGGCAAATGGCACCCTGGACTGGAGAAAAGCTCTACCATTATCAAAAAAAAAAAAAAAAGAACATGCAGGAAGCTGCTTCAAACTGAATCAGACCATTGGTGCGTCAAGGTCAATACTGCATACTCTGATTGGCAGGTGCTATCAAGGGTCTCAGGTAAAAGTCTTTTACACCACCTACTACCTGGTCTTTTCAGCTAGAGATGTTAGGGTTGGAATCTGGGACCTTCTGCATGCAAAGCAGAGGCTCTTCTATTGAGCCACAATTAGAGATGGGCACAAACCGGGGGGAAACTGAACCATGCAGTTTGTGGTTCATCAAATTTCACGAACCATGAACCATGAACTTTCACAAACCTGCCCCTGGTTCACGAACCGGTTCATTTGGTCCATGAAAACGTCACATCCAGGTCAGAAAAACATCACTTCCAGGCCAGCAGAAGGTCACTTCCAGGTCAGCAGAAGGTCTGCAGGAAGTCCAACCCCTGTTACCTGGGAAAGTGATTGATTGGCACCCAGCTGTCTGCAGTCACAAACCAAAACAAAATGAACCAAACAAACCAGCATAAAATTCATGGCGGTTCATCAGAAATGGGATCTGGCGAACCGCAGTTCGTGAACCACGAACCGGCCTGGTTCATGCTTAATTTTGGTTTGTATTTTGGTTCATGCCCATCTCTAGCCACAATCCCTCTCCAAGTTATGTAAGACCCAATCCTTTATATTTCATAGAACGCCAATTTCCTTCAGAGAAATTGGTCCACTCTACAGTTTTGCTAGGATTAGTCAAGGTTTCTAATTTAATGTCTTTTTAAATCATTTATAGTTTTGTCTAGTGTTTCATTGTTGATTTTGTACATTTGCTTGTATTATGTACATAAGCTGCATTAATTTTATACACCATATGCACTGTACTATGTAATCATTTATGCCTATAATATATTTAAAAAGCAGGTTTCTAGGTGCACTCCTATTACTGGAGATGTGTGTACGTTTTATGGGGAAGATTCAGCGCAAGAAAACAAAATGGAATGAAAATGACAGGCTCAAGTCTCACAAGGTAGAAGCCCAGTTAAACAAGGTTAAATAACAAGTGTGAGAAATTCATCTTTCAGATTCTTTCACGGATCTCCAAAACTAGTTTGGTCCTCACTTGTTAAAAGCAAACAGGATGTCTCTTACGATCCAAGAGCAAAAATGGCTAAAATAGATGCCCCTTTGACTGCTTCTCAATGCATGCCTCAGTTTCCCAAAATATAGACTACATGCCCTGTGCAGGTCATCTGTATGGATGGCAGCTCCTCTCCCCTCCTCTTAGCTGCCTCCAACTGTGTCTCTGTTCTGCTTTACATTCCTTCAAGGTTTTGATGTCAAAATGCATTCATATTTCTTATCTGGACTGAGTCCCCAAGCTTATGAAACTTTCTCAAAGAGAAAGCATGTAGCCAGTTATCCAACACTTATATTTTATTAAGGTTTTCAAAAGGAACCTTTCTGTCTTTCACCTGCCATCACCAGCACAAAATACGTTTCAGAAAAAGGCTGATTTTCCCTTCCACAGAAGTACTCATAAACTTTATTCGTTGATGCTGAATGGGCTCTTTGGGGGGATGCAAATGTACTGTAATCAAATGGAATGAGTGATTACTTACCTGTAGCGCTTGCAAAGAACGCTTCAACAGCATTTGGGCTAGTCTTTCCCTATCTCTGCAGCAAAGGGGGAAAAACACTTTCTTCTTCACAAGAAATGTTCTTACTTTGGAAGGGAGACTGATAAGCTGATGGCAATAGAATGAAGCTGCAGAATGAAGACAAAAAGTGACACACAACTCAAGAGGTTCAGGCCCAAACAAGATGTCATGCTGTGATTGCAACACCAGATGGATTGAAAAAGCTCCTGCTGGGAGGGGGCTATCTGAATAGGTTGCTGGGAAAGGCAACTGTTTTAACTTTTCCTTTGCACTAGTTCCTCCAACCCCAGCCTTGGTTAGGAAAAAGACAGGCAAAATATATGCCCTTGTTTTTTTTTCCCTAATGGGTCTCAAAGCAGCAGGATATGCCATTTAAATTAAGAAAACATGGGTGGGCAGAAAAGAGTTAAATCTACTTACCTAACATCATGGCATTTTACATCTTACATACGTGCCTATAGTTCCATGACTAGAACTCCAAGGGCACATGTAGTCTGAGCACAAATCAAACTTAAGCATGTTTATTCAGAAGTATAAAGCTGTCTTCACTGTATGTAGTTTGCTACCAAAGATTGCAACCACACAAATGTCCTGTAGCTTGAGTTTTCATCATCAGTCAATTTGATTCATAAGGAGGATTGAGAAGACACTGTATGTGTCCTCCAGTTCATAGAATGAGACAGACACTTTCTTCCCAAAGAAGTCCTTCCATGAGTGGAAATCCACCTTCAGTTCCAAAGCAATGAAAATATGAAATATCTCCCCACTTTTGCTACCATGAATCTATTGTGCATAGAATAATGAATCCTTTTGAAGATGGATGATGAAAGAAAAAAAAGTTGATTTTAAATAATCTTATGAAGTTATATACCCCATACTTCCCTGATAAGTGAGAAATTCCAGATACTATCTGGATTGGTACGAGGGCTGCCTCCTGCTGGCAACTCACTCTTCATGGCACTACTCAGATTAATGGCAGGAGAAAAAGCAAACAAAATATGCAGTGTGATGTCACTTCCAGGGAAAACCAAGAAGTGATGTCATACCTCTTTAGGAATCTCAGAAATATCTATAGTTTTGCCGTAGAATTTTGAGGTGTTCCTAAAGTGACATGATGGCACTTCTGAGGGCCAAGCTACACATGACGAATGACACTTGAACGGCAAGTGGATTGAGTGGAGGGCAAGTGAACAGGGAGAAATACACTTGCTGTTCAAGTGTCATTCGTCATGTGTAGCTTGGCCCTATGTTTTCCCAGAAGTGACATCACATCATTGCTGACATGTCTCTGCCCCTCTGGACTCCTGCCAGTTACCAGGTCATATCTGGCAACTCTTGTTGGTGCCCACAGAGAACACCAGAGACTTAGGTTATTTTTGTAATATTTGCTTTTTTTCAAATATACAAGCAGAACACAAGTACAGTCAAAAAGGCATCTCTACAGTGCAGCCGTCTGCTATCCTAATAAGATCCCTGATGAAGTGAGATCTTGCACTCCAAAGTGCTTTGGCCAATTCATAGCCCTCTGTCTTTCTTCCTCTCTTTTCCAGTTCACAATCTGCTGTTTGCTCACAGCCACACACATGCTTCTTCCCATAAACTGGGAGAGGACACCATGTCCAAATCTGGAAGGGTGCCTGAACAAATCCATTGGGTGTCACAAAGTAGAGCTGCTTGGTCAGAGTCTGTATGAATTATGGGTAAGTGATGCCATTCTGATGGTGAATCCATGGAACCTTGTTTTGCAGCTCAGGTTCTGTTGCCGAGGTCAGGGGCAAAGCAGAGCATTCTGTCTAATGAAGCTTATCGGGCCCAGCTTCAGTTCTGAACATAAGATGATATATGCTCATGGTAATATGATGTGAGCTTGGTATAATTACAGAACACCAACCTCACATGTAATTGCAGGGCACTAGTTTGTAAAATCTCCCAAGGTTGCTTGGTAATTGGGAATAAGTTGAGAAAGTTAGGTTTTGCTTAAACTTGCCCTCAGCCTGTCTCTGTTTGGGATCTCATCAAGGCCCTTATGACTTTTCTCAGGTATGAGTGTCTTCCTACTATTTGAGTTGACATCTTGGACCTAGAAAGTTTGATGCTATCTAAGAGTGCTGTGTTACACCTACACGTTACTCTCATGGCTTAAAACGGCCATGATAGATTCTTCCTGTTATATATAACTAGCAACAAAGCCCATTGTGGTAAAAAATACAATGGGCTCTAGAAAGGGGAGGGTGGGCAGGCAGGCATTCACTCCTCTTCTGTCACTGATTCTAGCTGGTGAAGGAGGAGGGTGGGCATTGTTGTCTGCTCCATGCCTGATCTGCCTGATCTCGGCCATGTGAAGGGGTGGTGGGCTTTGCTACCTGCTCCATGCCTGATACATGATGGGTAAAGAGGGGGCATTGCCTCCTGTTCTGTCCTGACTATAGCTAGGTGAAGGGGGGCAGGCATTGCCGCCTGCTCCAAGCCTGATCCCAGCTGGGTGAACGGGGGTGGGCATTGCTACCTGCTCTCTGCTGGGTGAAGGAAGGAACAGGCATTGCCTCCTGCTACATGCCTGATCCTGACAGGTGAAGGTGGGCAGCGGGCTTTACTACCTGCTCTGTTCCTGATCCCAGCTGGGTGAAGGGGGTGCGGGCATTGCCACCAGCACTGCTCTTGATTCTGGCAGGTTGAGGGGGGGCAGGTATTGCTGCATGCTTGGCTCCTGACTCCAGCAGGGTGAAGACAGGGTGGGCATTGCTGCCTGCTCAGTGGCTTATTTTGGTAGGTTGAAAAGGGTGGGCATTGTCACCTGCACTGCTCCTTATCTTGGCTGGGTGAAGGGAAGAAGGGCATTGCCTCCTGTTCTGCGCCTGATCCCAGCCAGGTGAAGGCACGAGGTGGGCATTGCCACCTGCTCTACTCCTGATCACAAATGGGTGATGGTGCGGGACGGGCATTGCCACCTGCTCTGCCACTAATACCAGCTGGGTTAAGGCAGGGGAGGGCATTGCTACCTGCTCCACTCCTAATACTAGCTGGGTTAAGGTGGGGGGTGAACATTGACACCTGCTCTGCTCCTAATACCAGCTGGGTTAAGGCGGGGGCATTGTCACCTGCTCCACTCATGATCCCAGTCAGGTGAAGGAGGGCAGGCATTGCCATCTGATCTGCTCCAGATCTCAGCTGGGTTAAGGTGGAAGATGGACATTGCCACCTTCTCTGCTCCTAATACCTGCTGGGTTAAGGTAATGGGTGCACAAAGCCACCTTCTCTGCTTCTGATCCCAGCTGAGTGAAGGGGGGGTGGACATTACCAAGTGCTCCGCTCCAAATAACAGCTGAGTTAAGGTCAGAGTTGGCATTGCCAGCTGCTCCACTCCTAATAACAACTGGGTTAAGGTGGGAGGGGAAATTCTACCTGCTCTGCTCCTAGTGCCAGCTGGGTTAAGGCAGGGAGAGGACATTGCCACCTTTTCTGCTCCTAATACCAATTGGGTTAAGGTGGCGGGGTGGGCGGGCATTGCCATCTTCTCCACTCCTAATACCAGCTGGGTGAAGGCAGGAGGTGGGCATTGCCACCTGCTCCCATCCTGCTCCCAGCCTGAGCTTCCACCATGGCATGTTTTCTGGAGGGACATGGTGTCTTGCCTAGGCTTCCCTCCATGGCATCACCCTCTGATGATGCACCAGGGTATAAAGTGAGTTGTCTAAAATACGCTTACTCAATTATATAGTTAAATGTTAGGTTCAGTTAAAACTTTATTGTTTTACCTGTCCTTTTAAACATGTTTCAATATATAATATTTTATGCACATTTATAATAAACAAAATATTCTTTATGACTGTGTGGTGTTTCTTTGATCCTTGGCTTCAACTGAAACCAGTGCCCAGACCAGTTTGGTATAACTTCTTTTGTAACTTTTGTGGTGTCTCAGCAGGTCTGACTCTTAGGTTACATCCAGTAAGTCTTGAGGCAAGTTGTTGGGAAATTCCTGGAGATTTGAGGGTGGAGCCTGGGGAGGGAAGGGACCTCAATGGGGTATAATGCCATAGGGTCCACTCTCCAAAGCAGCCATTTTCTCCAGGGGAACTGATCTTTGTAGTCTGGAGATCAGTTGGGATTCTGGGAGAACTCCAAGAAACTGGAAGTTCGCAAACATGCAGTGCAGTCCTAAGCAGAGTTACTCCAGTCTAACTTCATTAACTTCAATGGGTTTAGACTGGAGTAACTCTGTTTAGGATTGCACTGATAGTCATGTTATGTGTTATTTACAAAAGAGGGCAGATTCATTAGGCATTGCTGACCTAGCAAAGTACCAGACATTCAGCTGTCAAAAGTATATTTACATCTGTCCCCAAATAGATCCATCCCAGAAAACAATTCTTCTCTTTGCTAAGTGAATTACTCAATAATCCTCATGTGGCTGTTAACAGTGTTTGGCAGCCCTGTATTTACCAGCAAATCTTATTAAGCAATCTCACTTTCATATGTTAGGAACCGGCTTGTTAATCCAGAAATCTTTTTTATACACTGAAGCTAACAGCATCACAGAGAAGAATTCATTTTGATTGACAAGTCAGCAATGGGAAATAATGCCTGAAAATTGGCAGGGAGAAAATGATGAAGATCCAATCAAGCTTTTCCATCTTCCCTTACAAACCCACTCCTTTATTTCTGGCACCCACATGAACTAACCAGGAAAATATATATATATATATATATATATATATATATATATATATATATTCATTATGACTCTTGCTCTTTTTTTATGAATAGAGAGACCACTTAATATTCACTAATACACAGATCAATTGGAAGTGATAGCTAGATGACTGTATTTGAAAATTAGGGCTGGAGCATAAAGCAAGGGTACAATCCACCAATGTTTCTTCACTGAAATGAGCAAAAATAACTAGGAAGGATTGCCTACGCACACACATTAGGTCAAGGTTGATAATCTGATAGCCAGCAGGCTGTAGCAAAACCTGGAGGCAATTTTATCCATCCTCTAACCCTAGCACATCCTAATTGTTATGGCCAAAGCTTTACCCCTTATTTCTCTCATAAGGAAAAATAACAACATATGTTGCAAAACTGTAAGAAGTAGCTGTAATACTTCTGGATCAATAAATGAAGACTACCAGAAAGAGGACCTGCTTAAAACAACTTAAATTGTTTTGTGCAGTATTGTTTTGTGGAGTATTGTGTGCAGTTCTGAAGGCCTCACTTCAAAAAATGTGGACAAAATCGAGAGAGTGCAGAGGAGAGCAACGAGGATCATCAGGGGTCTGGAGACTGAGCCCTATGAGGAAAGGCTGGGGGCCTTGGGACTGTTTCGTTTAGAGGAGATTGAGGGGGGACATGATTGCTCTCTTTAAGTATTTGAAAGGCTGTCATTTGGAGGAGGGCAGGGAGCTGTTCCAGTTGGCAGCAGAGGGAAGGACCCGAAACAATAGGCTTAAATTACATGCACAAAGGTACCGGCTGGATATTAGTAAGAACTTTTTCATGATCAGAGTAGTTCAAAAGTGGAATCAGCTGCCTAGGGAGGTGGTGAGCTCCCCTTCACTGGCAGTTTTCAAGAAGAGGCTGGATGAATATTTGTCAGAGATGCTTTAGGCTGATCCTGCACTGGGCAGGGGGTTGGACTAGATGGTCTGTATGGTCCCTTCCAACTCTATGATTCTATGATTCTGTGAAATATACAGAGCTACTAAAACATCTTAGACAGCAGCCTTGTCCTACAACTAAGGTCATATTTTCTTCCTGCGAGTTCACAATGTATCAATTCCATAACACTGTTCAATATAAGGGAATGTCTCTAAATTATAAAGTTTCTCTCTATAGCAGGGATACACCACACATCTCACTTCAGCATCATTACGTTGAATTAGAATTGGTTTGCAAATAGCTGTGCCTTTACTTAACTCTCTTTTCCCAATTTATCAGCAGCTGGGAGTGGTCCACACTTACTCTGACTGCACAGTTTACACTTTTTATTATATACTGTTTTCATCTATAATGTGCAATGTGCCATATTTACCCAAAAGGAAGATGAACCTGAATGCAAGATGATCCTCCTAAAAATGTTTATATACAAAAGGTTTATTACTGTATCTAACTGTAACTTACATTCATGTTGAAGATGACCACCTCTTTTTCATGAGGCATGTGTGGGAGGGAAAATAAAGTCATCTTCCTTTCAGGAATGCAAGGTACTGTAAGAAGCCAAAGTCTTAGAATACTGGTCTTGCTGGCCATGCTCTCTCGATAAATGTGTTTAAGGTGCCTCAAGATTATTTGTTGTTTTCACTGCAGCAGACTAACACAGGTCCACAGCCTGAATTTTATGTAATATATGTGTGTGTCCATGCAATGCCATGCCTGGATGCATGTACTTCACAACTATGAAGGGAATTGTTAAAAATAATAGCAGCTTTATTATGAAGCTGAACCAGTTGCCTTATCAGTTAGTGTGGCAAAAACAGACTTATGTGCCCTGAATCCCTTATCAGGAGACCCTTTCCAAGAGATCTTGGAGCAAGAGGTTTGTTGGAGCTCCCATCTCTCCTTCTCACTGCATTCTGTGTCAATCTCATTAAAATATCCATGCTATTGTTCAAAACCCCTCTGTATTTGACAACTGAATTTAGTACAGTAGTAAGTTGAAATGTTATACCTTGGAAACTGAAAGACATAAAGAAGCCTATTGGATTCACTTCCAATGTACAGAACTCCTACAAATGGGATTCTCCCTCCACCATATTTCTTAAGCTTAGTAACCTCTAAAATTATCGGGATTCTGAAAAAAGGAGTTGGCAACACTACCTGTCAGTAATGTAACCATAGCTAGTAAGTATTCCTTACTAGATATAGGCAGGAACAGAAAAAAAACCATGAACATGGTGTTCATTGTTCATTGCCATCCACGAAAAACAAACATTAACAAACATGACCTGTACATGAACATGTTCATTGTTCATTGTTTGTGGGGGCCAGCAGGCTTTCCTCCAGCCATCAAGATCCCTACCACACCACTCTCAGAAACCCTACCTGAGCAGGCAGCAGGAAATGTACCAATAATAAATAATAGCTTGGCCCAGAGCCTGGCAGCAGCCCTGGAACCTGAAGGGGTAGATCCCTACCGCACCACACACAAAGAAAATTCTCCCTGTCTCTTTCTCAAAATGCCAACAGCAACCGTCTCTCCCTCACTGTCTGCAAAACCAGAGCTGGGAGCCCCCCTCCCCCCTGCTCTTTGCTTCCTTGTAACAAATTTGGAGCTCCACACTTGAAAGGAAGACCTGCCTATCAAGCTAAATTGGGCTTAGATTGGGGTTTCCAGGGCAATAGCAGGAGTTCAGACAGAGTTTAGGCAGTCCCTACCTCCGGTTGCCAAGGGAATTGATTGCAGGTGCCAGACTGTCTGGCTTGATGAACAGCAACGAATGAGGCTTGCAACGACCACCTGTTCATTTAGAATGGGGCCTCACAAACAGCTTGTTCGCAAACAGCTGATTGGGCTGTTCATGGCTTTTTAAAGTTCATATTGCTGTTCGTGCCCATCTTTATTCCTTACCACTATTGCCTGGAGTGATGACTACATTGTCCCACCTGCCAGCCAAGCTATCAGCCAAGCTATTGTATTTCCTGGAAGAACAGGGAAGAGGAGAATCAGTAAATGGGTTTAGGAGCTCACTAAATTTATATTCAGTGGATAATAAAAGTGGATCTCTCCACTGAAGCCAAGGATGCAGCAAATGGAATGTAAGTCAAACCCAAATTAATCCGGTTTCTCAGGTTACATTTACACTTACCAGAATTACTCCATTAGAATGAAAATAACCAATCATTTCAAACATCAGTATTTCTCAATGCTAATAAGACCCCCTCCACACATGTGAACCAGGCCAGTTGACTTCACTTCTTGGACCATGGGGAGACCTTTGAGAACAAAGAACTTAACAAACCCATGCTTTCACTCATGGATCACGTGAACTTGTCTTATACTGAGACAGACCAGGGCTCATTTCAAGGGCGGACATGCAGGAACGCAGGTCCAGCAGTTCCCCAAAGAGGTCACATGTCAGGTGGTTCCACCCACCTGACCCTCGGCCATTTTGGCCCATTTTAGCCTGGATTGGGGCCAAAACAGCCTGGATTGGACCTCTGACAGGTGGTGGATCACTCCCACTCAGCAACAGCCCAATCCTGACCATTTTGGGCCCCTTTTCAGCCATTTTCAGCCTATTTTTGCCATTTTGGGCCCAATTTTGGCCCTGAATGGCTAGGATTGGGTCCAAAACAGCCAGGATAGGTGATGTCAGGGTGCGTGGCATATGCAAATCAGTTATGCTAATGACACACTTCCGGCGATGTCAAGGGGCATGGCATAAGCTAATGAGTTTCGCTAATGAGTTCCTCCAGCTCTTTTTCTATGAAATAACCCCTGAGACAGACTATTGGTCTAACAAGGCTGGTATTATCCGCTCTGACTGGCAACATCTCTCCAGGTTCTCAGGCAGAGGGTTATCGTATCACTATCTGATTCTTTAACTGGAGGTGCCTGGAACTGAACCTTAGACCTTCTGCATGCCAAACAGATGCTTTACCACTGTACCACACCCCCATGTTAAGGCTGGCGATAGGAAATAGAATGCTAAATTATCTTAGTAACTAGGACTGATGTACCACATTGAGTCACTTTAGAGAAAGGCAGAATACACCTGGACTCCATAAATAAGTTTAAAGGGAGAAGAATGCAACAAGGACAAATGGGCACTGCTCTGTGTGATCCCTTCCTCCAAGCAATTTTGTTCATCTGTTCAGGGACCAATGCTACTGAAATGCCAGCCAGAGCCGTATCATGGAAATGGATCAAAAAGAAAAGCCAATGAATGTGGTGCTTGAGAAGGTGATTTGCCATTGCTTTGCCAAGAAAAAGTTTGTTTCTCTCTGTATTTCAATGAGCTACCAATCTCTGCCAAGCTATTTTTAAGCCAAAAGTCAAAATCATAGTGGCCAGGAGCATATCCCTTGATTTTTAACATCCTCCCACATCATCTATCATCATCTAATTTAGCTATCGTTCATTTATTTAGCACCTCTGCTGCCGACTTCTCTCTGCTGACATTATCTTTATGAAAACGGCTTCCCAACTAGAGTACTTTATGGTGCAGAAACACGATTTGTGATATCACCTGGCTGGCTCAATCTGTTGCCACATGTTACGAGGAATAACCTCAACCGATCTTAAAGTCGAAGTATGGTTATGGGACAGCGGCACACGGCATGGGAAGTAACACCATCTGCTGGGGTGCAGGGTCTGGTAAATCATTCAAAACTTTGTGTAATATTAATAAAATTCCTTCTGTCTCAGAACTAAAATGCTAGGAAAGATATGAACACAGATTGACTGAAATAGGCCAGTGATTCCAAAATAGCAGGACATAGTACACTGGTGTGCCTGGAGAAAGATTAAAGCATGCCTTCAAAGCTGAAGCCACTGTTCTGGATTCTTCCATCACTTCCTGCCTCTTGAGATAGGGAGGCCCCATGAAGGATCAATCCTTCTTCTCTCTGACAAGATATAGACTGGCATCATCCCAAGGGAAGAAGTCAGGAATCAAAGACTCATTGAGTTTCCCTGATGCAATTCCGCATCACAACTGACAGGCATAGGAGAATCTCAGAAGCAACCCCATAATAACTCCAAAACAACAACAAAAGCAGCAAAAACAACAACAGAACTCTGATGGATTTTTTTTCTACATTATGCATTAACGTCCTACCGGTCACAAAACACAGATGCATAGAGCTGGTCTGCTATCTTGCTCTTCTAGGGTTGCTAGGCTTTATTTGAGTGGGGCTATACAGCAGAGATGTTTGGTAGGCTGTATTCCCAGAACCCATATGCTGACACCACATGTTCAAATGTAAACCTACCCTTGGGAAGAGATTCAGGAATGGCTCCCCACCCCACCCTCAATAGTCTGTTTCTCCATTTTTCACATTTTTACAGATTTGTTTGTTTTTGTGTTCTGTGTGTGTGTGTGTGTGTATGATGTTTATATGTCATTTATACATATACAGTCAATGCACATATGGGGGAAATTCTATGAAGAAAGCTAAAATGGCATAAAATGGAAAAGAATAATGGGCTTGATCTCTACGAGGGAGAAGCAAAATCAGAAGGAAAATTTGTGGGTGAAAACAGCAGGAATAAGAGATTCAAAATAACCCCTAGGCTTTGGATGGTTCTCATTTCTGTAGGGAGCAGGACTGTTCCCCTCGCTCCTCTCCCAATGAACCAGTAGGTTCCTGCAGCAGCCATGCAAGCTTCTGGCTCTGTATCTGTCCAAGAAGCTACAGAATTGAGGTCCATTTGGAAGCTCAACTTCTCTGCTCTGAAAAGACAGCCATGCCAGAAGGCAAAACCAGTTCCTTAGAGATGAAGACTTTAGCAGAACATCTAAACACACTGGTGTAGGTGGAAGGTTACTAAGAATCCCAGTTTTCTGTGGTGGTGGTGGGGGATTCTATGGAGTCACCAGCTAAACCAGAATTCATTTGTCATAAGAACATAGGAAGAGCTTTGCTTTGCTCAGTCAGACTGGAGGTCAGTCTATTCTACCATCCTGTTTTCAACAGCCAGATGACTCTGGAAAGGACATAAAGAGATCACTCTCTGTCCTTAGTAGATGCTATTCAAACATCTCTGAACATGAAGCTGTTTGACAAAAGTGCTAATAGTTTCTTTCTCCATGTATTTTGTCTTTGGGGGGACAAATCTCTCTCATCTAGTGTCCATCACACCATCTTGTAACAGAGAATTCCATATTTTAATTAAACTGGTGGGAGCCTCACAACAGAAACCAAGAGAGAGTTTTGATATTTCAGAATCAGAATTTCTGATGCTCTGATACCAAAGCCCATGAAAAGGTACACTGAAGATCATTCAGTTTCTCAAGGCGTTGCCTGAGGAATCTACTCTAAAGTTCAGTCTGGAAGATGGTCCCTTATGGAGATATTTTTAATGGTGTGAGAAGTCAAAGCAAAATTATTCTGCACTTAACATGTTGCTATTCATTTGTATTGCAGGAATACACTGTGCGAGATTTCAGTAAATGGGTTCACAAGGTGAGTAGTGGAATTTGGAGAAATCTGAACTGCTTATAGCTAGTTGAAACACCAACAAAATGTCACTTGGAAACATCCCAATTGGGGAGGGGGGTGATTTCCCAGCACAAAACCTGAAAACAATATGTTTAATAACTCTATATGAGGAGGAGGCAACAGTTGATTTGGTGTTCTTCATGGCCTAATGAACAATTTTTCCAGTTTAGCACTGAAAGGGCATCTGCAAACAGTCCCCGTGAGTGAGAAAAAGCTAACCTTGCCAGCTAGAAGCCTCTTCCAGGGGAGCCCTGGAGCACCCAAGCGTGCCATTCTGTTGTGTTCTGCTCTGGGTCTGGCATTATTTGATTGTCACCAATTAGTGCAACAATAACGATCCTTACAATCTGTTAGATGTTGAAGCTGCTCCCTAACACAATTAAATGCTCGCAACAAACCCGAGCCACAATGAGAAATGTAGCCCATTAAGTCCCATTTAATCAGCTCACAATTTTCACTCTAGCCTGGCATGTCCCCCTAGGACTACACTGAAATAATGGCAGCAGTTACCTCTTCCTGGTATGCCTTGATTGATTGACAACTGACGGTGAAGTCAGCCACTCTCCTCCACCATTTTCCCAGTAGGGGGTATTGCACAGTAGTGATAGGAGCCGTAATGACACCACGGCTTCAGTCACTACTACATAAATATGACATGAAACTTCCTTCGCTATGCTGAACAGCATTTTTCTTTCATGTTTTATCTCCTCCTTATATGCAGGAGGTCACAGGGAATAATTTTGAACTCTCTAAATCCTTAAAAAAGTAATAGGGCTTGTTTTTCTATATTCTCTATCTGGCTGCTTTTTACAGGCTTTGATATCAGGATGAGCACAAAAAAATGTCTACAGCTCTATGTATCCTGCACTCATAATAGCTGCTGCAGTATAATGGTTAGGATATTGGGGTTGGGGAGAACTAGGGGGGTTACTGACATTTGAGAATATCCAGTTTCAGTTCTGTCATCCCTGCACCGGCTGAAACTGCAGCTGTCTTTTCGTTTTCCTCCCAATCCATGTTAATGAAATTCGACAGGAACATTATTGTTAAAACTAATGTCAGTGTTTGCATTGGTAAATGGCATTAAAAAGGTTAGGATGTATAAATGATGTAACATGGCATGAAAGGAACTGACAAACTGGGGAAACTACCAACAAACAGCAAAAGCACACAAACATGGAAAGCAGCAAAAAAGTGTGTATTTCTACGTCCACAGAGAATAGAACTCAGAACTGCATGCAGAGTTGTGGATCAGTTACAACATTAGTTTGGTGTCAGCTACAGAATCAGAGGTAATGTAGTGTACTTAGCCCGGGAAACTAGAGCGCAAAGTCTTATGCTGCCATGCAAATGGCCAAACTAGGTGTAGGGGTAAAACTAGGTTTCATTTGGCAAAGGAAACTGAAATTTTGGGGTCAGTGTGATCTTGAAATAATGGGCAAAAAATGGCTGTTCTGGAGGGTGGAGTCTATGCCATCACATCCTTGCTGAGTTTCCCACAAGGGTCCACCTCAAATCTCCAGGAATTTCCCAAGCTGGAATTAGCAACCTTAGATCTTATCAGGGTATAATGGCATAGAGCCCACCATCCAAAGCAGTTTTTTCTGCAAGAGATCTGATCTCTGTAGTCTGGAATAGAGATGGGCACGAACAGCAATTCGAACTAAAAAAAGCCACGTACAGGCCAATCAGCTGTTCGCGAACAAGCTGTTCGTGAGGCCCCATTCTAAATGAACAAGTGATCATTGCAAGCCTCATTCGTTGCTGTTCGTCAAGCCAGACAATCTGGCACCTGCAATCAATTACCTTGGCAACTGGAGGCAGGGACTGCCTGAACTCTGTCTGAACTCCTGCTGTTGCCTTGGAAACCCCAATCTAAGCCCAATTTAGCTTGATAGGCAGGTCTTCCTTTCAAGTGTGGAGCTCCAAATTTGTTACAAGGAAGCAAAGAGCAGGGGGGAGAGGGGGGCTCCCAGCTCTGGTTTTGCAGACAGTGAGGGAGAGACAGTTGCTGTTGGCATTTTGAGAGACAGACAGGGAGAGTGCCTTGGAGCTTGAATTTTCTTCGTGTATGGTGGGATAGGGATCTACCTCTTCAAGTTCCAGGGCTGCTGCCAGGCTCTGGGCCAAGTTATTATTTATTCCTGGTACCTTTCCTGCTGCCTGCTCAGGTAGGGTTTCTGGTAGTGGTGCAGTAGGGATCTACCCCTTCAGGTTCCAGGGCTGCTACCAGGCTCTGGGGCCAAGTTATTATTTATTATTGGTACATTTCCTGCTGCCTGCTCAGGTAGGGTTTCTGGGAGTGGTGTGGTAGGGATCTTGATGGCTGGAGGAAAGACTGCTGGCCCCCATGAACAATGGACAATGAACATGTTCATGAACAGGTCATGTTAATCAATGTTCATTGTTCATGGATGGCAACGAACAATGAACACCATGTTTGGGGGGGGGGGTGTTCGTGCCCATGTCTAGTCTGGAGATCAGCAGTAATTCTGGGAGCTTTCCAAGCTTCACCTAGTGGTTGGAAAATTTACTACTGCCCCTTACCTGGAGATTCCAAGAGCTATACCCGAGGGCTTCAGCATGAAAACCTGGGATCTGGCACTAAAGCAAAACCCCTCCCTTTCCCCCTCTTTTCATTGTAATAATAAATCTTGAAATAATAAATTCAAAGAAAAATTAGGGTGCTTTCAGATGGCTTATTAGGGGAACAACTAGGAGAAAGAGCTAAGCAGAAACAACGGTGTTGGAAATACAGCAAACCAACATTGGATCAAAGAGAAATAAATGACTCTGTAATACAAACATTGCCTCCAAGTAAAGGAATATCAATGTGTGAATTAACAGTATCATGTAGTGGATGCAGAATGTTCTGTGTAACAGCTAGCAATTGGAGTGTGCACCATAATTTGACCAGCTACTTCACCTGCCATATATGCTCTTTGGTTTCTGCTGCTACACATCTCTGTGTTTCCAAAATTGCCTATTACTGCTGCACAGATGGGCTCATCTTCAACAACCTTTGCTGTGATGAGGTTGAATGTTTTCAGGGTGCAGCAGTAACAGCTGTGCTCAATAGCATGGAGTTGCTTTGGCAAATTAACTGGCATTGACCAATCAATTCAACTGCAGAGATGTTTCCTTGCAGATACATTGGCTTTTTGTGGAATTTCAGGCAGGCAGAAGATCATTCTTGAAGAAGTGCTTGCTAAAGCTCATTATAATAATTATTGTTTGAAACATCTAAGAAAGTAGCTTCAGAGTAGGTGGGGCCCACACCCCTCTATAAGAGTAAGAGCTAAGTCCAGGGCTTTTTTTCAGCTGGAATGCAGGAGAATGGAGTTCTGGAACCTCTTGAAAATGGTCACATGGCTGGTGGCCCCACCCCCTGATCTCCAGACAGAGGGGAGTTTAGATCATCAGCAGCACAGTGGGCAATCTAAACTCCCCTCTGTCCAGAGATCAGGGGGTGGGGCCACAAACCATGTGACCATTTTCTCTGAGGGCAACCCACTGAGTGCCACCACCTCTTTACCTGAAAAAAAAGCCCTAGCTAAGTCTGTCCTTGTCTATCATTTATATATAGAAGCTGAACTCACCTTATCACAGGCCTATCAAATACAATATAATGCTCCTGTCCATAGCCAGAATGTCTGTAGCTGATGGAGTTAATAAAAAACTAAAGCTGCTCAGTCACCTGATTCAACTCACAGCCTGCTTTGTTAGCATAGCTGAATATTCAACAAACCATTCACCTGAAAATTTTGTGTATTTCTAATCATGTAAAAGACAATTGTGCATGTGCTCATACTGCTTTCTCACATCTTTTAAATCTCCCCCTACTCCACTGTCACTGCTGCTTCCCTGTCTGCTGTTTGACACATTTTTAATGCACAAAACATGCACATTTCACAGGTAGTTGTGTCTCTTATTGCTGCCTAACACACTGGTCATTAATGCAAAAGGTAGGTGAACTGTCCGGATCTGGATCAATTTGCACATGATGCCCATTTTTACTGTGCTACATAGGAATTGTAGTTCTTTTTTGAAACATATACCCTATCCAGAAAATACTTGTTAAACCTTGTTTGACTTGTTTTTCCATTGGCGTAGGGTTCAGATTAGAGATGGGCACGAACAGCAATACGAACAAAAAAAAGCCACAAACAGCCCAATCAGCTGTTCGCAAGCAAGGTATTCATGAGGCTCAATTCCCGGTGAACATGCATTCATTTCAAGCCCTCTTCATGGCGTTCATCAGCCATTCGTAAAGCCAGACATTCTGGCACCTTTCAATCAATTCCCCTGGCAACATAGGCATGGACTGTCTGAACTCTGTCTGAACTCCTGGCTTTCCTTCTGGCTTGTAACCCCTCAAAGCAGCTTCCAGCAGACAGTCCAGTTTTTTCCACTGTGAAAAGAAAATGTCAGGAAAGGGAGGGACCCATAGATCATGGCTTTCCCAGGGTTCAATCTCTCTGAAATTTGGGGGGTCTTCAGTGAGGACTATGTCCCCTGCAAATTTGGTGGGTATTGGACATTGGGAAGGTCAGTTTGTAACTTCTTGCTTAGCTTCCAGCAGACAGTCCAGTTTTTGCCACTGTGAAGAGAAAATTACATGAAAGGGAGAGACCCATGGACTCTCCTTTCCCCCACTCAAGTTCACCTAAGTCCCAAGGGGGCCATTCTGGCTCCCACAAACCCCCAACTATGAACATGTTCATGAACATGTCATGTCCATTGATGTTCGTGAGTCCCTGTTCGTGGATAGCAACAAACAATGAACATCATGTTTGGGTTTTTTTCCTGTTCATGCCCATCTCTAGTTGAGATCAGGAATAACTGATGGATATAGAATTGAAGAAAAGGATTTTATGTATTACTTTTATACAACACATATATGCCTTGCACTTTCTTCCTATGCTCAGGAGCCAATGTAGTACTTGTAATGCAACCTGTAAGAATATGACACTTGAAACAAGAAGACTTGAAACTGTGTATACTGCTTTTATACTTGATATACTGCTTTTAGAGCTGCACTTATAAAATATTATGCATATGTTATATTATTCTATAAGATTCCAAAAGAAATCAGTACCAGAGAGCTTTTTGTAGAAAACTGATTTGATGCAGCAAGCTGGTTTTGGCCACCTGTGGCCTACTTTCCTTAAGGCAGAGAAGGAACTGGAGGAAAGGACACAGAGAAAATAAAACATCCCTTCTTACCAGCAGAATTCAGTTATCAGAGGGTATCAAGGTTGCTAGATTGAGACGCATTGGTGCTATTGAAAGTATTATGCCCAGAAGAAAGTGGGTGAGAGGTTAGCCTATGTCCTTCTGAATTCAGGACAAGATAAGGGGTTTGCAGGATTTGGAATTCTCCCCAGAAGAAGAGCCAACCCAGAATTGCATCTTCAAATCAGAACTAACTCTAGATACCTTATGAGCCAATAAGATAGCAAATATTAGAATATTGTAATATTGTTATGATTATCTGAAAGTATTAATTACTCTACACTTCTATTGTAAGGGGTTGAGCTTTTTACACACAAGGAGGCCATCTACTTCTGTGTAAGGGAAGAGGCTCATCCCCCGGGTTAATAAAGAACCATCTGTTTTGCTTCAATTCAAGAAGGACTCCTGGATTTTATTTTAATTTTTATTGTGGTTGGTTGGGAAAAAAGAGAACGAACCACAGAGGCACAAGTCTGTGCACAACATAACTGAATAACTTACAGCTGTGTGTTCTTGTACTGCCTCATGGAAGTCTTCTCCTCATTGTCATCCTCCTCCTCCTTCTTTATAGAAAGACCTATAGCTCCCTAGACAACTGCCTGACTTTCATCCTGTGTTATTATAGGCTACTTTCACATATTCATCATTTTGTGCCATACAAAGCAACTTATGCACAAACGCATGTAGAATAGGTTTTCCAACACTGCCTAGATAAATGCTGGGAGATTTGGGGGATGGTGCCTGGGATGGGTGGAGTTTGAGGAGGGAGCTCAGCAAGGATGTGATGCTATAGAGCTATCCTCCAAAGTTGTCATTTTTTCCAGGGCAAGATCCAGATCCAGCTCCAATAGCACCTTAAAAACCAACTAGATTTCCAAGGTATGAATCAAAGCTCCCCATTAGATATCAGACCCAGATTTTGCTCTTTTACTTAAGGCAACTTGAAACTATTTTCTCCAGTGGAATTAATCTCTGTCATCTAGAAATCAGTTATAATTCCTGGAGAATGTTAGGCCCCACCTCAGGACTATGCAGAAGCAGCTATTGTGAAAGTTCAAAGCTATTCTACATAGTGTTCAATTTTAATTTTGAACAAGAAGAAGGCAATCTAGTGAGGGGTCCAACTCGTGTAAACAAATCACTTTATCATGGTAAATTTGAATGGCAATTCATTTTGAGCCAAAGTTCTTGCTTGCAGGGTACCTCTGGCAGCAGCCATGGGGTGGAGACTAGTACAGTGACAGTTCTCCTATACCCGCAAGAGTGCTATCTTCCTGTACTGGACAAAGAAACAGGTGGGGAAAAGGGCAGAGAGAAGTGGAAACAGACCAAAATCGCTGCTCTGCAACGGCTATTCAGTAATGATGATTGCGGATACTCGCTACTGCGATTACACAGGTAGCCTAAAGTTTCCCAACACATGCACAAACAAGGGCTACAGGACATGTGCTCACCTCAGGTAAAATGGACATGACACAGTAGGAAAATATATGCTTCTAGACACTCACATAGAGTCGTGTAATTCATCTCGTCTAGTTTGGCTCTGAGTCTCTTATGACATCCGCTAAGGCATGGCTTCCTAAACTTTGCCCCTATCTGTGGTCAACTTACACCCTGGTTGCTCAACCAGCCATTTTTAAGAACCTGAGAGGAATGGGCTGATCATTTTTCTATTGATACCCATAAGCTTAGCATCATACACATGATTAAATTTGAAGAAGCCACCCATTTCCCATTTTCAATTGTACTACCACTATAGTTATTGTTATTTATAATATCTATCTATGCACATACTGCTTTACAGAAAAAAAACATCTTTGCCTAGAGGATCTTGCATTCTGAACATTAACACAGGGGAACTAGGAGACATGGTTAAATGGGAATAGCATTCCCTTTGTTCCATTTAGATGTACATAGTCTCAGTTTTAGTAGAGGAAGGGAAGACAAAGGTATTTTGATTTGTGGAAAAAGTGTGTTTTGAGGTGAGATCTGAATGAAGTGAGAAAGGTGGAATCATTCAGGTGTTCTAGAAAGTACTTCCAGGCATAAGGGACAGCAATGGAAGAAGACGGACATAGATTATTCATGAAAGACAATTCTTGATTTCCAAGGCATCAAAGGGGACAAGTGTTTGTTTATCTCTCCTCATAAGAAAGGTTCTTTATTCATAACTGAGTGACTGAGGTCTAATGGATTTAGCTTTATCAGTTAAAGGTGCTGAGAATTACTTTTTCTCTCTCTCAAGGAAGAAATTATTCTTCTCCAAACAGCAAGCTTTGTAGAACATGCAGTGTGATGTGAAAGTACACAATGTCAAACTTTCCAAGAAAGGCCGGCAGCAGACAGACAGAGAGAGAGAGAGAAGAACATCATCATCATCATCATCATCATCATCATCATCATCATCATCATCATCATCATCATCATCATCATCATCTCTGGAAAAACAATTCCTTCTTCCACCAAAACAAATTTGCCACAGATTATCTGGGATAAATGATTTGCCCCAACAAAAGCAGCAGAAAACAAATATGAAGTCACAGCTCATTAAAGATGCTGATTGCAAGTCCAGCATCATGACAAAAAGATCACTTTGAATCCATTTATAACACCCTAGTTTGTTAATCAGATCCAAAATGTCAGCTCTTCCACTGCTTTGTTCATGAGTGGCAAATTTAAAATCCTCTCTAGGGACAGAAATAGAAGTCATCAACTCCTAGAATTGCTGGAAATATATTGTATGAATATAAGATCATAAAGAAAGCCTGTTGGATCAGGCAAAATTTCCATCTAGCTCAACATCCTACCTGCATTAATAATTTCCAGGAAACCATCAAGGCAACAGCCCTTTTTCCTGTCTGGCCCCAGCATTCAGAGATACACTGCTTCTGAACTTGGAGGTATCATTTAAGTATCATGCCTAATAGCCACTGATGGAACTATCATATAGTCTCCTTTTTAAAAATATTTTAAAACTGGCTATCGTCACAGCTTGTGTGACAATGGATTCCATAAGTTAATTATCTATTGTGTGAAAAAGTACCAGCTGTTCTCTGTCCTGAGTATTCTGCCAACCAGTTTCATTAGATGGTCCTCGAGTTTCATAGCAAATGACTCTTCTTTCATTTTCACTTGTCACAACAAAGAAGGATTCAGCAGCCAGCAACTCCAAAGTTCATTGGGATCCCTACAAAACGTTCCCTTCTACCATTACCTAAGAGCCAAAGGAGCAGTTGTTGTCCAGCATCGTGAGGTTCAGATTAGGAGGTCAGGTAATGTTGAGTCCCTGGCTGGCTGCAAAGAGGAATTACCAATGGTTCCTTCAGGAGACTCCTCCAATAGTCCAGAATCTGGCCTGGCAAGTCAGGTGGGACTCAAGGGTCAATCAAATGCCCCTGGTAAATGTACAGTGTCAAGCCAGTTGACTTCCTCAGTTTGGGCAGTTCATGTTGAGGGAAGCAAGTCACCTGGTTTTCTCTCTGTATCAGAGACTACTGGCCTTCAACTAGTCTAACCAGTCTCTGTTCTATCTCTTTTCCTTCAGCCTATCTACTTCCAAGTTATCTGTGTCTCCTGACAAGTTATATCCCAGCCTTTACACCCCACCCACTTTTGCTGGGATACAAAGGCTCAGGGATCTCCATTCCTACTTGTGTCTGAAGAAGGGAACTCTGACTCTGGGAAGCTTACACTCTGAAAATCTTGTTGGTCTCTAAGGTGCCACTGGACTCAAATCCTGCTGTCCTGGTGAGTGTGTGTGTGTGTGTGTGTGTGGTAGGAGGGAGATTTAAAATATTTTACTTTACCAATTAGTGATAGGTTTTTTGACGCAACTTAAAGAAATTAAAACTAATATAATAATAAAAAAACACCTTTCCAATGTTTACTAGAATTCAGATCCAGCCAGCAGCCAGGGGGAAAAAAATGCCAAAGGCCGTTTCCACACATCCTTAAAGGAATGGCTCATTCACTGAACACTGGTAGCTTTTCTCCTTCACGTCACACGTCTCTGATTTCAAAGTTGCAGCAGGCTGTTTGGCTTCTGTTTTTTTAACGCCTTTGTGAGAACGCAATTTCCCACACTTTCTCATGTCCCCGAAAAGGTGCCAAAAAAAGGGAAGCCAAACAGCCTGCTACCACTTTGAAATCAGAAACATGTGGTGTAAAGGAGAAAAGCCATTCAGAGTTTGATGAGTGGGCCATTCCTTTAAGGACATGTGGAAACGGCCAAAGTCTACCAACACAAAAAGAACACCACTCACCCCCACCCATGGCTCCTAAATCCACAGAGTCTGCAAAAGGCAAAGAAGCATACTAAGGAAAGTTCTACAAGCACATCACCACCACCATGAACGTGAGGGCCTCTAGTTCAGTGGAAAAGCACAAGCTCATGCTTTATAAGTAGAAAGTCCCTGGTTCTATCACTGGTTAAAGAGTCTCAAGTATTTTATTTAGTTAATTTATATTCCATCGTTCTTTTCAATGAACACTCGTGGTGGCTAAAAATCAATAAATACAATAAAATACAACAGCAGCAGGTGTTTGGAAAAGTGTTTGGAAAAGTTTTCTCTAGCTGAGACATTGGAGAACCACTACTGATACCAAGCTACATGGATTTTCAGGATATAAGCTTTTCAGAGTCAAGCTTCCATCGGATCCAAGTAGGAATGGAGCTCCCTGAGCCCTTATATCCCAGTCAGAAGGTGGGCCGACTTTTGCAAAGAAGGGACTCAAGATGTAGAAATACAACACAAAATGTAATCAGCTTGATTAGAGCAGGGGAGGAAATGCAGAAAATTGGAATATGTTGTGAGATAACAATCTTCCTATGTCCCTATTCAGGACTTGGGAGATCTGTTGTTCTGAAGTGGTGAATGGACACAGTTTTAGCAATCTCATGATGTAATCTCCCCTTGAAGTTACTCTGTTTGAGGACTGTAACTCTTAGGTCAGCTAAAGAATGTCCTGGAAGATTAAATGTTTCCCCACTGGTTTTTGAGTGCTGTGATTTTTAATGTCAGATTTATGCCCATTTATTCTTTTGCATAGGGACTGACCTGTTCATTTGAAACAGACTGAAAGGACATTGTTGATACTTGATGGAACAGATAACATTGGAAGATGAATAAGTAGGGCTTTTTTTGAGCTGGAACACCACAGAATGGCATTCAGACACCTCTAAAAAATACCCACGTGACTAGTATCACATGGGTATTTTTTAAATGGCCTATTTTGGTCATTTTGGGGCCAATTTGGCCTGGATTGGGCCCAAAACATCCTGGATCAGGCTGCTACCAAGTGCGGGAGGGTTCCCCCACCTGGCAGTGACCCATTCCAGGCCTGTTCTCTTATGGCAAATAAACTAGAAAGTGAGGTAAGGTGGGCAGAGGGAATTCCAGTTAGGGTTTCTAATTCTGTATTAGGAAATTCCAGGAGTTTTTGAGGTGATGTCTGTGAAAGGGGGAATTTGGGCAGTTTAGTAAACCAAGGGACACAGAACAAGGCCTCATTCTCAGATTTTTTCTTGGAAAAAATAGTTTCTCACCAAACAATGTAGCTTTTGGTCTTTTCTGCAGCAGATTTGAGATGGCTTAAACTTTGCTATTCCATTTTCTATGCAACGGTTTTCAAGTATGATAGGTTTTCTGCTCACATCTTGATGTGTCAGAAACACAGTGGGAATTGTTTTTACTGAGTCTTAAGTCCTTCAAGCACTTTCCAATTCTCACAATAAGCGAGCTTCCTAGGCTCTGGCAACAGACTTTATCCCCCTTTATATTGTGCATGGTTGTAATGCTTCAAGTTAGAGAGAGCTAAGACAAAGGCCATTTCTCTAATTTTTTGTTTGGGGAATGTATCACACTATCTGTGAGGTTTTACAGCAGATTTTTTAAAATGATTATTATTTCAAATGCTTCATTACTTTTCCTTCTCCTTTTGACCGTAAAATACAAAAGAAGAAAGAGAATGTGGCCTGAAATATGTCAACTCGACTGTATGTAATTTGACAAGGGTTGTTTCTGTGCACTTGCATTTGAGGTAGTGAGATAATAATGAATCGTGCACAGCTTGGCAAATGCAGCTAGAAGTATCATACTAAATGACTACCTTGGTTTTCTAGAAGAACATCAAGTTACTCAGAGGAATTCAATATGGTTTAGACAGGTATTGCATCAAGGAATCTGTGTTCAAAGACAGATGCCAATCATTCTCCAGGCATGTGCACAAACGAAATGAGGAATGCTTCATGAAAGCACTAGCATTCCATAAAGTTCCTCTAAAACTTAACTTTTAAATTCACTCTAGATTAAATGTCGCCTGCTACTCTCCAGTCTTGATTTTTTCTTTGCTCAGAAACCCACTTCAATTTAAGATGACAATGATGGTGAAATGGCAGATGGCCCAAGACATTTGTCAACAAATTTGCCATTTGAAGCAGCATTTTCCACATGTAAAGTTTTATGACAGTCTTTTCTGAAGGAATCCTATACCGCTCTTGCTTGATTAGTCTGCTTGTATCTCCCCACACATACATGGGGTAGAGGGGATGAAGTACTGCATGCAGCCATGGGGCAAGGGACAAGCCCTGCTGTCAGATGAATATATCTTGTGCATGCTGGCCAATAGGCAGATAACCTTCAAAAAGGTCCACACCAGCCATTCAGGCAATTTCCTTCAGCAGGTTTTCACTCTCACTCCCAACTAACAGTGTAGAATTACCTGGTCATTCATGGGGCAAGTAGGAAATTTGGCTCAAATTCTAATAAGGTCCCCCTCTCTACCCACTAAGTTTAAGGGGAGCTTGAGATTCTAAGTACTGATGGCCTCTCTAAGTAGACATTAACATAGATCACAGACTAGAGATGGGTACGAACCACAAAAAAACTGAACCATGAGGTTCGTGGTTCGTGAGTTTTCATGAACCAGGAACCATGAACTGGCATGAACTGGGGCAAGTTTACGAACCAGTTCGTGGTTTGTGGGGTTTAAATGACCCTTTCTGACCTCTTAGCAGTGGCAAGGAAAGGGGCATTTGACAGTTTAAAGGGCCTTTTCCTGCTTTGCAAGTGGCAGGTCCCTTTAAACTATCAGCTGGCAGGTGGCAGGGGGCATCCCCCCTCACCGCCTGCCAGCTGATAGTTTAAAGGAACCTGCCGCTTGCAAGCAGCAGGGCCCTTTAAACTGCCCAAACCCCAGACCCCACCTCCAGGCTCACAATTACCTTGCCCTGTGGCGGTGTCCTCCCCCTCCACCTGTGAGGGGTGGGAAGGCCAGTTGTGGCCTCTTCTGCCACTGCGTGGGCCCACAGGGCAGCGAAGGAAGCCGAAAATGGCCTTCCCATCCCTCAAATGGCCACCACTGTGGGTTTTGGGCAGTTTAAAGGGACCTGCCACTTGCAAGTGGCAGGAAAAGTTTATATTTAAACTACCGCTTTAATATGACCCAAATGAACCAGTAGAACAGTTCGTGGAAGTTCATGGAAATAAACTTCCACAAATTACTGGTTCAAAAACCACGAACCGGCCTGGTTTGTGCGTTTTTTTGGGTCGTAATTCTATTTGTGCTCATCTCTACCACAGACCCAGTGCATCCTGGAGTTTAGGAGGCTTCCTCAGACCTACTTCCAGAACTGCTGGGATAAAATTCAAGATGGCATGTACCATATTAGAAGAGCCACTCCTTTTGTCTAAGAAAGGACATCTGCTGCAGTACACTCATGTGTATGAAAAAACCCTGTATGCCAATGATCTCCCATGTGATGACTGGGGGCACAAGGATGCCTGCCAGTGTGTTCCTGGTACCAATTTCTTAAGTCTTTGGGACAAATTTCAAAAAATCATTAATGCAACAGAAAAAAGGAGGGAGCTTCAGGCCTCCCTCACAGCTGATTGGCCATCAGAGACCTTAGTTCATCCCTAATGGGCACATTGCAGCATTGTGCCCTCAGCTAGGCTGTAGACACAGATTTCCTTGTTTGTTTCTTTGTTTATTTATACCCTGCTTTTCTGCCTAAAGCTCACTCAAAGCAGCTTATATCCTCCTCCTGTCCTCCATTTTATCCTTACAACAACTAGGTTGTCAAGTGTCTGGTTTTCACTGAGATGGTCCAATATTTGAGGGGGGGAGGTTGTCCAGGTGAAATGTTCCCCAAATAGTGGAACCTGGCCCCTCCTCCCCCCCCCCCGGCAGCTCTGTTGCCCAGCCCAGGTACCTAGGAAACAACAAAGGAAGCCTACCCAACCAACAAACTATGCCAAAAGTAGATATCCACATATTGTATACAGTTTTTTCTAGCATTATCCCCAACTTGTAGATATTCACTTTCGGCACAGCCCAGGTACTCGGCTGGCCTCCTTCAGCTGTGCGGGAGTTCCAGCCCGAGGAAGTGACCAGCCAGCGTAGGCTGGGCACCCGGCCTTCTGCTTGGTGCCAGAGGGAGTGGGTTGCCCAGCTGGCCTCCTGCAGCTGCATGGCACCACCCAGGAATGACAAGCCAGCCCAGGGTCCCAGAAGTGTGGGTCGGTGCAATGACAGCGCATCTGGTAATAACATCATCACTCTGGGGCACTGTGTACACATTGTTGCCAAGTAGGCCCCCTCTCCTGCTCTAAGGCCTGCCATAAACTGTGTTTGAGTTTCCTGTACTGCTGTTTCATAACTACTCCAGAGACTGCCTTGCATGTGTGCACTCTAGTACATGTGTCAGTTTCCTGCCTGCTTGCTAGTTATCCTGCTGTTGCAATAGACTGTGTCAGGGCCAAGCTACACATGACGAATGACACTTGAACGGCAAGTGGATTTAGTGGAGGGCAAGTGAACATGGAGAAATACACTTGCTGTTCAAGTGTCATTCGTCATGTGTAGCTTGGCCCTCAGTTTCCTGAATCCATGTCTGGACAACTACACTAAGGATTCTCTTTCTGGGCAGCCCTGCCCAGGCCTATATCCGGACCTTCCTGTGTGTTTGGACTCCACTACATGTGTGCCTCCCGCCTGCCTCGCCATCTTTCACGGGCTGTGCTTGCTCCCTGTTATGGACTGTGTTTTGCATGCTGTTTCCCTGCCTCCATGGAAGCCTGCCTCACCCAGGCCCAAGCTGCACTGTTAGCAGCCAGGTGCCATCTGGGGAGACCTCCAGCGAGCCTGACCAGGCACCCCCTAGCCAGTTCCCTCCTGGAGCCTCCCGTGGGCAGCTCACCGAGCTTGCCCTCTCTACCAGGCAGCCTGCTAGCAAGCCCCAGCTATGCCCAGCCGGCAGCCATGTTCTTAGGCAGCCAGAAGACCCAGAGAAGCAGCCTGCTTTGGGAAGCCATTTCAGAGAAGCAAGCCGACCATGTACGCAGCGAGAGAACCTCACCCTGCTCTGCATATCTTAATAGCCGCCCTGGAGAAGAAGCTAAGTGCTGACCATGCCAAGTACTTAGAGGACACATCTCAAAGAGGCCTCTGCATTCCAGAGCTGATGACATCAGGACAAGCCCAGCTTGCTGGAACATCCATTCAACACACCCGGATCATCCCCTGCCTCCTTTGTCCCCTCTTCCTAAGGTGTCACTGTAATACAATTAGAATCCTAAAGTGGCCCATCCAAGGCATTCAGAAAGCCATTAAAACTTTTGTTTTAACCCATGAGAACCACAAGGTACAGCACCAGCACCAGGGTACGTTTTGGGGTATATAAGCCAGCCTCTCAGGCCACATGGCGCGCATCATTCCCATCCAGACCCCCTTGCTGTCTCTCTACCCGTGGCTCTGGTGCTGGTATTGGACCACCTCGCTGCTATATCTCTGCTCCGCTTCAGGATTGTAAGTATACCCAACTTCATCGTGGGGTACCTGCTAATGTGACCGTCTCTATTTTCCCTACCTCTATGTTTCCTAGTTCTTGTATGTAACCTTCTATGTGTGTGCAAGTTCAGGCATATGACACATTACTAGTAAAGACATGTTGTATTGTGATTTAGTCTGCCTCTTTATTACATGAGCATCTAGAGAAGGGACCTTGTTATAGATGGTTAGATCCGCACTAAATTTAGTTCTGGACTGCTAATCTAATTCCCCATTCAAACAGAGCAGTTCCGGTAACAACATGCAAAAAAAGTTAGTCCCCTCACACACACCCTCTTTCTGGGATCTTGAATTAGTGGACCCCATCTGACAACCCTAACAACAACAACCCTGTGAGGTAGGTTAGACTGAGAGTATGTGACTGGCCCAAGGTTACTCAGCAAGCTTCAGTGGCAGAGGCGAGAGTAGAATCCAGGTCTCCCAGATCATAGTTCACCACCTTAACCACTACGCCACACTGGCTCTCATGCCTTTGGGCTTGGTAACATCTTTCTTTGACTGCACTGGAATCAAAGTCTCCTTTTTCTTTATAAATGAGCACCACACAGTAACTCATGGCCAACTTTGCTGTGCTTTTTTCGGAGCAGGAGGTGCTTCAGAAAAATCTAGAAGGCAACATCTTTATGACTGCTGAGAGACGGGTACACAGGAAGTAGCTGACTTCATTGTAAAGGAAAGCTTGGCTTGGGAGTGCCCAATATTTGGTAAAACCACCTACATTTTGTTGCTGGCCATGCTCTCCCCCCCCCCTTCCGTGACAGCCATTTATGGTAGCACCATTACACTTTCTCAAATTGTATCCACAAGTTTGACAAGGTTGAGGACCTTTAGTTATTTTTTATTTATATTTCAATTTATATACTGCCCATCCTCAGGGGCTCTGGGTGGTGAACAAGTTAAAATCAATAAAAACAAGAAAGCAACAATACTAAAATACTTTGCACGCTTTGCAATATGAGACTGGCTTGGATTTTAGCACATCAATCTTACAACTGTCAATGAAGAACATACAAAACTTCCTTATACAGAGCCAGAGAATTGGTTCATCTAGTTCAACATCATCTCCCCTCCAAGTGGCTTTGAGATCCATTTACTGCAGTTTGTCACAGACTGAACTTGTTAACTGCTGTTTGCAAAATATGTATGCAGCTGGCATCTCTCAATATTTTTGTGGAACTGCCAGTATTTTGTTCCTGGTCTGTTCCTTGTAGCAGCCGCTTCATGATGGCACCCATTACTCTTTCTCAAATGGGGCCATGGCACAACAACAATAACAACAATAACATTTGATTTATATTCCACCCATCAGGACAACTTAATACTCACTCAGAGCTGTTTACAAAGTATGTTATTATTATCTCCACAATAATCACCCTGTGAGGTGGGTGGGGTTGAGAGAGCTGTAGAACTGTGACTGACCCCAAGTCACCCAGCTGGCTTCAAGCGGAGGAGGGGGAATAAAACCCGGTTCTCCAGATTAGAGTCCCGTTGCTCTTAACCACTGAAGGTACAGGGCACCTGTTTTGCAAGCAGAAGTTCCCAGGTTCGATTTTTGGTTAAAAGGATTTGGAATTTGATGATGTGAAAGACCTCTGCCTGACATGCTGGAGAGCGGCTGTCAGTCAGAGCAGGGCTTTTTTTCAGCTGGAACACAGTGGAACGGAGTTCCGGAACTTCTTGAAAATGGTCACATGGCTGGTGGCCCCACTCCCTGATCTCCAGACAGAGGGGAGTTTAATTGCCCTCCATGCCATGCAGTGTGGAGGGCAATCTCAACTCCCCTCTGTCTGGAGATCAGGGGGCGGGGCCACCAGCCATGTGACCATTTTCTCCAAGGGCAACCCACTGAGTTCCACCACCTCTTTCCCCAGAAAAAAAGCCCTGAGTCAGAGTAAATCATGCTGACCTTGATAAAGCAATGCTCAGACTTAGGGCCAAGCTAGCAGTGATGAATTACACTTGAATGGCAAGTGAACAGAAGCACGTATATTCCTCCCTGTTCACTTGAGCTCCACTTGTGCTCCACTTGATCACAATCAAGTGGCGCGCAAGTGGAGCGCAACTGAACAGGGAGGAATACACATGTGTCTGTTCGCTTGCCATTCAAGTGTAATCCGTCACTTCTAGCTTGGCCCTATGTATAAGGCAGCTTCATGTGTTCCTGCCATGGTGCTGAATGCATGGAAGGTTACCCTTGTGGATCATGCAGCAATTATGCCCTTGCAGCATAGAACTGCACAGTGCGCAAGTAGGCAAAAGGGAAAGGCAGAACAAGGATCCCTTCATGGTAACAGCCCAAGAATTTCAGCAGGAAAAACTTCAGCAGGAAGGAGAGGATCTGCAGGGAGGAAGAGTTGTATTTCCCCCTGTTTTCTATTTAAAAAAAACAAACACAAAAAATAAGTTTCAGAAGCCAACTGTATTGTCCCCTGCTTCCTAGTTAAAAAACAAACACAAAAATAAGTTTCAGAAGCCAACTGTATTGTCCCCTGCTTCCTAGTTAAAAAACAAAGACAAAAATAAGTTTCAAAAGCCAACTGTTTCATAAAAGAAGCCTCACAGATGTGACCTGCACAAGACAGAGAGAATAGTATATTCCAAAAGCTATCACTTTTAAATAAATCAGCATTACTAAATATGCAAATAGCTGACATTTACTATGCTTTGTTCTCCATTTCCTCAAGACAGAATTACCGGGTAATTGATGGGTCTTTGATACCAGACTGGAAATGTTTGCTTTGTGTTTTTATTTGATCAGTTTGGAGAACATTTAATTACAATAAGCGAAATAGCTGATTACAATAACCATTATGGACTTTGTTTTGCAAAGCTTCACAACCTGCAGTCTGAGAATGTTAATACACCATCCATATACAAAAATGTTAAAAGATGTGCCTGTAATCACATCATATACAGAGTACTAAGACCATACTCTAATAAAGGAGGAATGACCTACATTTAGAAACAATGTAAAATAGATCTCCAGTGTGGATAGTGTGCGTCCAAAATTATCTTTGTCTGAATTTCACAGTTCCAAATTATCGTTTTTTGTGCTTGGTGGATCCGATGAATTAAGAATCCTTTATAGTGCTTATTTTTATTTCCAACATTTGCACAAAGAGATGTGCATGTGTTGTGCTCTATAGCTTCAGTTCAGTGCATACACTCTCTTTCTTATTGACAAGCATGAATGCATTAATAAAATGCTGGTGAGACTTCTGCCATCCTTGCCAATGGCATAGCCATTTAGGCAGGTGGCAGTCCTTTGCCTCCCTGGAAGGATGGAGGCAGTGGGCTAGCCCTGCATACGGGGCTCAGCTTTGGGGGCGGACTCCTGCAGCGTTTGCTGGCTCCTCCGCCCCCGTGGCTTCAGTTTTGCCTCGTGCTCGGCCCACCCACCTCACCCTATCTCAGTGCGGGATTAGCCGGTCACCATTTATGGGGCCAGCTAGGAATTTTTTCTCTCACAGTCCCTAATTGGCTCTGAGGCTGGAGTTTTTTCGCCTACTTCACACTGTGAGAACGGTGGGGTTAATTGGCTTGGTGGGTCTGAGTTAATGCCACGGGGGTAGGATGTTAGTTAGGGAAAAATCTGTAGCAGGCCAGTGAGCACCCTTGGCACCTCCCCATTGGGGTCTGTCAGGAGAGGCTGGCTGCCATACAGCCCAGTTGCGAGGACAGACACCCTGGGTGGGGAACCCCTGGTCAAGCCAGTCTCCCCCCACTGCCGTATGGCCGGGTGGGGGAGCTTTACAGGGGTGAACCACTTTGCCTGGCCAGGCTGGGTCTCAGCCATTTGACGGATGGCTCACACCCGGGGCAGCGGGTGTCTCACCCAGACAGGTCAGGGTGGGGTACGGAGTGACCCCAGGGCCTGACCTGTACTGCTAGTTAGGCCCTTGCCATAGTTGATGTTTGCTTGTTGTTAATTTAAATAAAGTGGTCCATTTTAGAACCCAAATACTGTGTCTGTCTCTCATTCTGACTAGGGGGGCAAAGTCTTTGAACCATTTCCTTATAGCACAGTCATATTATTTGTGTACGAAAGTGAGAGCCACTACAGAGAATGCACATATACAGGTCGCTATTAATTTTGCCCACTTGCAGGGTGTCACCTGCTGAAGGCTCTCTCCAGATGATACAATTTTATCAATATTTTTATCTGTTCATTTGTTTTGGTGGTGTTTTATCAGTACAGAGGAGTGCAGAAGTACATCAGTGAAAAACCACGTACACAAGTTTAATGCAATCATATGAATGCTATGAATGCTCAAGATTGATTTTGATTGCTCTGTTTTATCAATTTACACATGTGCCTCACTAATATGGAGAGGAGTGCATAAGAACTTATCATAAAAAGAAAGAAAATTACACATGACTGAATGCCAGAATTAATTTTAGTGAAATGCTGAGATTTTCAACATAATCACCAGGTAAACTTGCCTTGATAGAACTCCCTTGCTTACACACAAGGTGAGATCCTGTTCTATCCACCAAATGAGCAGCATTTCCACTTGTGGAAAGAGGAATTAATGATTTCAACTAGGGATACGTGATTTGAAACCCTTCTGCACTGGGGATATAAATCCCCAGTATCTCTGAAGTCAAGCCGAAAGGCATGGAATAGGCTTATATGTGGCTGTTTGCACCTCTCATGTTTGGTTGCCAAGGCCCTGTTTTTTTTTAAGTCCGCACCATGGCAAAATGAGTTGGGATCATGAGTGTTTGTGTTGTTGTCGAAGCACCAGCCCTTTCTTCGTCTTCGTCTTCGTCTTCGTGCATGCACTGAATCAATACATCACGGGAGCGCTGGATCAACCTATTTCCTGGATTTGAGCCTTACCACCCCTTCACCTCTCCCTTTGTTGATCCTGATTGGCTGATTCGCTTTTGCTCCTCTTTTTTCTTTTAAGGATCTCTGCATGTGATTGGCTGTGAGAATTGCCTATTGGCCAGCCACACAGTGGAAACAATTCAAGCACTCATGTGCTTAAATCACTTGTGTGAACAAGGATAAGTTCTTTCTAAGAAACAAATAGAAATAATATTTTTAAAGAGGAATTTCATTTTGAAGTGATTATCTCATTGGGGCAATGATGCGTCACTGGCAAAGCTCCATTTCTGCCTCCTTCTCTGTTGTCACTAAACATGGGCATGAATCGGGAAAAAAACAAACCACCTGATTTGTGGTTCGTTGCTGTTCCATGAACCGTGAACCATGAACTTCCACAAACTTTTACCAGTTCACAAATTGGTTCATCCAATCGGGTGAAGCCGGCGCAGGGCATGTGAAACTGACAGCCCTGTTCTCCTGCCCCCCGAGTGGCAGGAGAAAGGGGCTGTTAGCATCGTTGCCTGAACCCAGCATGGGGTGAGTGAAACTGACAGCCCTGTTCTCCTGTCCCCTGAGTGGCAGGAGAACAGGGCTGTCAGCTTTACTCACCCCGCACCGGCTTCAGCCCATGGGCTGAACCCAGCATGGGATGAGTGAAATTGACAGCCCTGTTTTCCTGTCCCCCAAGTGGCAGAAGAACAGGGCTGTCAGCTTCACTCATCCCACACTGGCTTCAGTCCATGGGCTGAACCCGGCATGGGGTCTGTCAAACTGACAGCTTTTGTTCTCCCACTCAGGCGGCAGGAGAGCAGGGCTGTCAGTTTCACTCACCCTACACTGGGTTCAGCCGATGCACTGAAGCCGGTGTGGGGTGAGTGAAACTGATAGCCCTGTTCTCCTGTCCTCTGAGTGGCAGGAGAATGGGAGCTGTCAGCTTCACTCACCCCATGCCAGCCTCATCCCATGGGCTCAATCCAGGGTGGTGTGTGTGAAACTGACAGTCTCCCCCTGCTGCCAGCCCCTCAGTGGCACCAGCCTGTCTGGTGTCACTAACCACTCATGAACATGACGAACCGGGCCAAAAAGTCGTGGGGTTCATGAAAAATGCGGCCCCACGAACAGTGTTTTCCCAAACTATGAACCAGCCTGGTTCATGCATTTTTTTGGTTCATATTGCAGTTCGTGCCCACCTCTAGTTGCCACCAAGCATCTGTTTCTCCACCATAGGATAAAAAGAGAATCTAAAACCCAATATTAAAATCTTTATTTTTGGTACCCAGATATTTAACCCCCTATCTGATATTCCTATCTGAATAAAAAGGGAACTTCCACCTGCATGCTTTCAAACCAGCAATTCATTGATCCTGTGCGGGATTAAAAAAATTAAAAAGAGGAAAAAGAGGAGTGGGGAAGGATGGAAAGGGGGGAGAGGGAGTGGCTGGATAGACAAGAGTAGCCAATCACAATACAGTGGGCTGGCAGGGGAGAGAGGGGGAGAAGAGGGTGGAACAACAAAAAACAAAATAAAGAATATGTAAGGAGAAACGACTGCAAAACAGATTTTTTTTTAAAAAAAAGTTGGGGGTTGGACTAGATGACCCTAGAGGTATCTTTCAGCCCTATGATTCTATGATTCTATAAGTACTCTCAGGAAGCCATGAAAAAGCTGGAGTGACTACTCATGGCAGCAAATCTGGTGCACACGGTCACAAAAAAATATGCCGCACTATGAGAACTGAACTGGCGAAATTGGCCTATTCAGAATTTGTCGAGGCACCAATACTGTAATCTCAAATTCTCAGGTATACATATACTGGTTTGAGTTGATGGGGAGTAGTAGATTTCCAGATTTATGGGTACTTGATTTCCTATGTGGAAGGGATCTTCGTGGGGTCTCGAGCAGGTGTTTGTAGAGAAAATAGTACCAATATTGCAAGTTCTAAGTATTCTCTCCTAAACACTTTCCAGATTTGAAGGGAATTTGACAAAGGAATTTAACTTTAAGGATCCCTGAAAAACGTGTCCCAACAATCCTGGTTTCCATTATTTCTTGGGGGAGGGATGCCATGTTTCCTCCAAGGCAATGTCAAACAGCTACCAGAGAACCCCCCCCCCCAAACTCACCTCCTACAGACCAGAGCAACCCCTTGAGTTGCCAGGCCACAGCTTGCAACTCCCAGGAACATTTGGGGTGGGAACAGGTGTGCCACCATCACTTTAGCATATTGATGTCTCCTCAGATGAAATAATAATAATATTTGATTTATATACTGCCCTTCAGGATAACTTAACACCTACTCAGAGTGGTTTCCAAAGTATGTTACTATTATCCCCACAACAAAACACCCTGTGAGGTGGGTGGGGCTGAGAGAGTTCCAGAGAGCTGACTAGCCCAAGGTCACCCAGCTGGCTTCAAGTGGAGGAGTGGGGAATCAAACCCAGCTCTCCAGATTAGAGTCCTGTGCTCTTAACCACTACACCAGACTGGCTCTCCACTGCCCCCCCCCTTTCTTTGACTGATATTTCAGGTGCTGGTGGGCAACAGTTGGGTTTCCCAGGGTATCTCCTACCATAAACAGAGATCTGGCCATCCCAGAACCCTTCTTGGAGAAAATCGCTATAACCTAGGATAATAAGGCTTCCTTAGCTATTTTGTTTGGTTAGGATTTTGTTTGTTTGTTTGTTTTTGCATTTTGCTTTTTAGGTGTGAAGATTTGGAGTTGTTTGGAGAGGGTTGAATTTTTTGTAAAGGTTGGCACTTTTTGGAGGTTATTTTGTTCTCTATAGGAGAACTTTGTTTTGTATGTGTGTATGTGGGAGGGAGTTTTTCTCCATTTCTGTTGTTTATGCTGGTGGAGTTTGGGAGTCCTTTTGTGGAGCAAACTGGAGGTTCCTTTGGTAGATAAGATTTTTCTTCCATGATGTTTTCCCCTCTAAGCAACAATGGAGTCTGAGAGGGCTGGGTACACCTTGTTCAGGGGCCTGTAAAATCAAACCCATTCGTCCAATCCCCCTAAAACATGGGTGGTCATTAGGGGAGAGAGTGGACTTGGTTCCCTGCAAATTTAGTGCTATTTTCTCAAGAAGCACCTGCTCCAGACCCCTCAGAAATATCCCTTGTTCCACCTGAATTTTCTGCGTGTGTTTCATAACTCTGGAAAGTTGCATAATTCCATATTTCATTCCATAAATATACAGAATGACTCAAAAAAGGAATTTTACAGGTTTATCTTTGGTCTAGAATTTCAGCATGCACATCCTTAATTTCAGTGGATTCCCCCTCCCACTGCAGTTCCCCGTTTTGCCAACTGTGCTGTTCTTGAGGATCTGCTGACATCTAGGGATAACATTTTAGGATACTCAAAGAACAATCCTAAGCAAAGTTGCACACTTCCAATTCCCGTGATTATCAGTGTGCTGCGGAAGTAGGGGGAGAGAGGGAATTCTCTCTTCATAAGTCTGCAGGCGGTTCAATATGCACTAGTTTTGTTTTCATTTTTTGTTTTTTGTCTACATTCATTTCAAGCACCACACCAAGTCGCTTTGTGCCTGACACTAAAAGTGCTTGTAGTACTGAGCCAGGTCATGCCATGATAATAAGTAACACATTTGTGTTGTAGCTTGTGTGGTTTTTGTGTTGCTATGCTCAGTGAAGAAGATAATTACCAGAGAAGAGGCGCATACTCTCTGGGGACAAGACTAGGTCATTAAAGTGAGGCATGAAAAGGGAGGGCAAGTGTGAAGGTCAATCAGTCAAGATTCAGGAACGGAATCGAGAATAGTAGCTATCAGCAGGGCCAACAGCTTCCCAGAAGCTGCCTTATCATCAGCCTTGGACAAGTCCCTAGAACTTCTCTTGTTTCCATGATTCATTTTCATATGGAAAAGAGATGCATTGTACGACAGTGACAGTTGAGAAACATTTATGAAGGAGGAAAAAGAGTTTCCACTTGTAGAATCAATATCTCATACTTGTACCATGTACGTTTATTGCCAGAGATCTGAGTTCAGTGGCACTTTCGAGACTAACAAGATTTTCAGAGTATAAGCTATTGAGAAGGAATGAAAAATCCAGGTTAGTAATTGGATGGGGGACCTCCAACAAAGACCAGGGTTGCAGAGGCAGGCAATGGCAAACCGCCCCTGATAGTCTCTTGCCATGAAAATCCTGCCAGGGGTAGCCATAAGTCAGCTATGACTTGAGGGCACCACACACACACACCCCTACAAACTTTTGAGAGCCAAAACTCTTCTTTTTGGTCTATGCTATTCTACTGCAGATCAACATGGCTACCTACCTGAAACCATTGGCAGAGAGACTCAAAATAACACACTTTTATCTTACCCTTACCTTAAAATTCGGTTCTCAAACCGCTGCTTTAAAGTGGGGGAAAGCCAACAGTCTCCCCCTCCCTCCACAGCCATGGAAGAAAGGTTTAGGTCCCAACATAATTGCATGGTGACCTTTCACAAACTGTTCACTCACCAAGGCAATCTCAGTTCATCGTTAAATGTCTTGAGACAGGTGCTCACCCCAAAAGGCTGAGGTACCAACACTACTGCTATGACGGATATTAAATTTGTCAATTATTAAAGAACTACCACATGTCAATAAAACAACGACATTTATCATCAAGTCATTTGCTGAGCAGCAGGGGGGATAGAGAGTGAGAGAGGAAAGCAAAGGGGCTGACAAAGATGCATGCCTATAGTCCTATTTTCTACAAATTCACCATGGCATTAAGATAAAGGATAAAGGGAACAAAAAAAATCATAACACACAGTGAATTTGTGCATTGAAACCAAAGAAGTATATTTTTTTAAGATTTTGATTTGTCACAACAATAAAGAAAGGCTTCATTTATTTTTACCCTTACTACATGGAAAGACCTTAAAATTCTGTTGTTTTCCCAGAGTACTTTAACAACAACTGCTACTGCTACTGCTACTGCTACATCTACATCTACATCTAGATTTGATTTTTATACTGCCCTTCAGAACAACTTAACGCCCACTCAGAGCAGTTTACAAAGTGTGTTATTATTATCCTCGTAACAATCACCCTGTGAGGTGGGTGGGGCTGAGAGAGCTCTGGAAGAGCTGTGACTGACCCAAGGTCACCCAGCTGGCTTCAAGCGGAGGAGTGGAGAATCAAACCCTGTTCTCCAGATGAGAGTCCTGCTGCCCACTCTTAACCAAACTGGCTCCTAACACAACACTGCCATTTTATTCCCTGTCTAACTGAACCAGAAAAAATTGTGTGTGGTCTATAAGCTTGATATTGTCTCTGATGTTCATGTGGTAAGCAATTTGGATACCCAGTATAGCTATGAGATAACTGGAGTAGTTTTTATGATTTGGGGGCTACTGGAACCCCACCACCCTGCCCAGACCAAGTAGTGGGCACCCTTTGCCTTGTTCAAGGTGGGTGGGAGCTGCCACCAGAAGCTGGTGGCCCAAGCCCTGGAGGGGCCTGCTCCTCCTCTTCTTTTCTACACTCCTTAAGGCAGATTGGGGCCACAGGGGAGGACCCCTTCCAGTGCGGCACCTGGGGTAACTACTTTAGTTGCCCACTGGCTAAGACTGCCCCTGTGAAGGAGGAAGCCACTGGGACTCTAATTTACTACACTTTAAGTTTGACTTTACTTGAATGAAAGAAAGCAGCTTCCCATGTTACCAGAAAACAAAGAGAAGGTACAAGAGACCAGGAACACCATCAATTTTTCAACCTTTTTTTTTCCTTTGTCTTTTTCTTAGACATGGAAACCATTTAAAAGTTTCCAAAAATGTGATGTGCAATGATTTGAAAATGGCCACCCATACCTCTGAAATCATTAAAATATTTTAGAAGCAAAACTGTTTTGTAATTAGGATAGTTTAGAAAAAGTGAGTCACGGAAACATCTTAAGCATCCTCCTTAAGGAAAAACTTCTTTTGCAAAAATATTTTTCCCATTGTCCACAAAGCAAGCCTTTGTCTTATTAGAGGAACTGAGGAATGTTAACAAAACATCAAACATTGCTCAAATAAGTTTCTGTTGCAATAAAAAAATCTTGTTTGATAAAGAGGATTTAAGTTTTTGATAATTCTCTGATGGCGGCGAATTCCAGCTTTTGTTAACATCCTGACAACTGCATTGATCAAAGAGATTGGCTTAAAAGAAAAGCACATTTCCCAGGCAAGAACCAAGGTGATTCTGTTTCTCATGATATTTAGACGCGTTAGCCCAGATGCCAGGCTACATTTCAACTTCAATATGTACAGAGAAGAAAAGATTGGAGCACTTTCTCTTAAAAAAATAAATCCCAATGACAAAAGGCATCAATCGTCATAAATAGCTGCAGGACAAAAGGATTTTTTGTTGTTGTTCCACATGGGCTTGATGAGCGCTTCTGTAAGATGAAGGTTAAAATAGGGATGAGTATATTTGTCCCACTGCATTCCTTTATTATGCCAGATGTTGACTCTTGGCTGCATTTCACTCTTCCTGCATTTCAATTTAACATAGTGAATGATGAAACCTAATTCTGCAATTTCTTTACCACACCTTTCAGTCCTATCAATTCAATTTCATCATTTCCCCTTTTGGTTTTACTGAAGTGCATTGCCAAGGAATACTGCTGAACTTTTTGTATTCATAATCCAGTCCAAATTTAAATTTGTCCCCAAACCTTTCATGTTTGGAGCCAGTCCTTCGCTACACCTCACTGTATTTAGAAAAGGGTTGAGCCAATATTCTCCCCTTTTTAAATTCAGGGATGCTGAGATGTTGGATGCAAAAATGATCACCAGCCAAACTTAACTCAGTCATGCCTTGTTATATGAATTTCATTCACTTTTTAGTTGCAGCATTCGGCTTCTTCTGCAACCCAAAAGTGGCGGAACTCAACCTTCTTGATCACTGGAAGAGAAGGCCTATATCCCCTAGGATTATTGTTGGGTCATGAAAATGACCTACTTTTCTTTTTTTAATTCTGTTTTCATCAAATAAAAATTGCTCAGGAAAATAAACCAATATATGTTAAAATCATTACATCCTAATCAAACCATCTGTATTATAGAGTATTACAGGGTCAATATTGTCCATACGTACCTTAGCTTGACTCCAATCATCTATACCAGTAAAAATTTTAGTTTTCAAAAGGTATGTCAGTCTGACCATGCACAAATAATGTTTGAATTTGTCCAGCCATTCTTGTCTACCAGAGAAGATTTCTTTTAATGCTGAAACTTTTACTGTAACTGAGCAGTCTTTTGTAATATTACCTTTGGATGTCTGGTTAAGGATAAAAAGGAACGAGAAAAAAAGACCTTATAAAGACAATAATTATATCATTGATGCTATGTTGAACATCTGGTCAAAGTACACATTTAAATTGGCTCCAGGAATTTCACCTCTTTCTTCAGCTTTAGGTCAGATGTTAACGTTTTCTGTATCTGAGAAGGAGAGGAGCTAGGCTGTAATGGTATGGTTATATCACACAAAACATCCATTGAATCACATTGAATCATATGGCTTCTTTTTTACCGTATTAAAAACTTCTTAACAGATCAAACAAGAATAGGATATATGAGAGACTTAGTAGAATTTGAGAATTTTTTTTTTTTTGTAATTGTAGAATATTTTAATGTACATTGCCTTTTGATTGGCACTATTAATAATCAAGAGAAAACTTTGTTGTGAAATAGATAAAGGATTTAGGATATGCTATGAATATTAACATTTGGAAATTTATACTTTCAAAAGGGTTAACCTTTTCAGCTAATTTAGGTGTCAGAGAAAACATTGATAAGACATCAGACCAATGGCAGTTATCACCAAAACCTTGTTAAAATATATAACTGCTCCGCAACTTCTTGATATTGTGGAGAAGTCAATGCTTCAGTTTTTCACATGTGGTGGAACTGTCCCAGGGAGATGTGTTTCTGCATGATGGTACCAGATTGTGCATCAGATGACACTGGAATTTTAATTCCACTTAATCCAGAGGCATTTCTGGAGAAGGAAGAATCACAAATAAAAATAGAGAATGCCTACTGTATGAGTTTTCTGCAGCACATTTTTTTTGTCGATTACTGAAAGTGACCTACTTTTGAAGCATAGATCACACACAGTTTTCTCCCTCTTTGTGCTTGCACAGTAGGATGCATATTTTATATAACCTACCATGGATATACTGCCTGCTTTTCGCACCTGTGCAGTCAGCAGCAGCTGTTATAATTGCAAAGCATTTTTTCCTTTGAACAATGTGTTTTCTAAATTAGAAATGGCAGTAGAACCACTAGATGAGTGGTGGCAGGAAAATATCATGCACACCATTTTTTCTCTGCTAGTGAACATATTCAAGCTGTGTGAATGTAGATGAATAGCCCATCAAATATTTAATTCCTGTGCTCAACATTCAGCCACCTCGCAGCAACTTTTCTCAGCCACTGTCTTCTTATCTTTAAAATCTGTCTACATATTTTCATTCAACTATACAGAGAGATCATCAATGATTAGGGAGCCTAGATGGCCAGCAGCTGTAGCAATACATTTTTGGATTTCTAATACGGCATTAAATGTTTGTGTCAGCTCATCATGCTAACCCATCCCATTCCACATGAAATAAAAGAGCTGAAAGCCTTTATTATGAAAAACTCCTCCTCCTCTAGTGCATTTTCCAGCAATGTGCTTCATGGCATCTTTACAGCAATTTTGCAGCACTATGGGCCTGCAAGAGACAAAAGTGCTTTCGGTTGTAACCTTTACTGTTTCTATATAAAGGACAGGTGATGGGCTAGGCCTAAGAAGGATTGGCTGGAAATAAACAAGGAGAACAGTGGCAAGCAAGAGAGACAAAGGGCCAAGCTACAAGTGACGAATGACACTTGAACGGCAAGTGGATTGAGTGGAGGGCAAGTGAACAGGGAGAAATACACTTGCCATTCAAGTGTCATTCATCACTTGTAGCTTGGCCCAAAGTGTGATATAGCAACTGGAATGCTAAATCTGGAAGAGCAGGGTTGAAAGCCCTGCTCAGCCATGAAGGTATAGTTATCAACTCCAAGTTTAAAAATTCCTGGAGATTTAGACGTGGAGCCTTGGGGAAGTGGGATTTGGGGAGGAGTGAGACCTCAGCATAGAATCCCATAGAATCCCCCCTCCAAAACAGCCATTTTCTCTAGAGGAACTGATTTGTGTAGTCTGGAGATCAGTTGTAATTCCAGGAGATCTCAAGGCCCCACTTGAAGGTTGGCAAGCCTACTTGAAGCTGACCATGGACTAGTCATTAGTTGTTTGTCTAATGTGCTGTGTCCAGGGAGGAGGGGGGGATTTGTGCTATGTTTTGCTCCTTGGAGGAGAGGTAGGATTAAACAAAATTGATACATTTTTATTGATTTGTCTACATTTCCTCTGGACTTTTCAGCTAGATTTTATAGTTTGTTAAGTATAGCCAAGTTGTAGTTTTGTTGTGCTCATCTCAGATCCTCTGCAGAGAATTACAGTCCAATTTTGTATAATACTTACCTGTTCATAGGTGACACTCCATTGACCCTGTGCTTTGACCCCGTAAATTAAGAAAACGAATAAATAAAATGTTGGGTTTTTTTAAAGAAGAAATGAATTACTCATACCCTAGACTCGCTGGAATATTCTGTACAGGAGGTCCTATGCCATGTAATGCAAGTATCGGTCTATTTGTTTTATGGTAATGCTTGGGTACAGAAATCCAGCACATGAACCCCCATTTCCAGGGATATTTGTAAAAAATAGTCACACATGCTTGACTGTTGGCTGCAACGATTTGAAATATAGCCATGGTCAACACATGAAATGCTGCCTTCCTCATACCTTTTTTTTGTTCAAAAACAGCTGTCATGCTAATATCTGTGTCTCCTTTGAAGGTGGACCACAAGCACGGGTTTGTCTCCCTACCGTACAAGGTCACCTAATGTTTCTCTGCAATCAGTTCCATTAAGCATGTTTCATATCAAGCTTGTACAGTGTTTTAGTTAATCCTGCGGGGAAAAAATCAAGAAACATAACAGGGACAAGAACCCATAAATCTCATAGATATAAATGCCCAGGATTTAGAGATGCTCTGAACTGAATCAATTGTTACGGTCTGTGAATACTGTTTGGGGGAGAAAAGCTCTGTGAGTATAATTTCCCACTAAAAAAACTTTCTTCAAGACGGGAAACTACACATAGTCAATTTTTACCCACAGCCTACAAGCCTATTTAATTGTTTAGCTATGTATATGTTGCCCCCCTCACACACACACACACACGCAGTGCGGATCCAGTGGCTTACAACATCATTTCCCTTCCTTTCAGTTTCTCTCCACAACAAAAATGCAGTGAGGTAAGTAAGTATGAGAGTAGAGTTGTTACAGTTTTCTGACTGTTGTGTTACTGTCATATGATAAAAAGGATAAAAAGGCAGTCAAATGCAGCAAGAATATGTTCAGATAAGGCTGGGTTTGCATTTAATTGTTTCTTTATTGGCTTACCTTGTTCTTAATTTTTTAGTTATGCTCATAGTATATAAATAAATGCATGCATTGCTTCTTAGCAATCTAAATCGAATCTTCCCTCTTCATGAAAGGGAATTGACTCAAAACCAACTCAAATTCCTAAAAAGAGGGATAGAAATGGATTGTTGGAATTTAGCAAAAAGAGAATTTCACTTAACAACCCTATTTGAGAGTCTCTCTAAACAAGACATCTTACATGGGACGTTCAAGTGAAAGATCATACATTTGTTCTCCCATTGTGGATTTCCATGTACTGCAATGGAAACAGAGTATACTTGAATATAAGACCACACAGAAAGTAAACCACTTGAGCGTCCCCATGTAAAATGTCTTGTGTAGAGAGACTCTGAGAGACAATTACTGGCCCAAAGAGAGAAAAGCTGAAGAGTCTTGGTCTTTTCAGTTTAGAAAAGAGACAACTAAGGGGGGGCATGGTTGAGATTTTTACTGCCCCATGTACACAGAATATTCCATGTGGAGCAGAAAAAGAGAGACAAAAACTCCTTCCAGACTCAACTCTTTAAAAACCTGCATGTTTAAGTTCACCCTCAAGTAGCTTGACCCTCAGAAGCAAGGGCAGGACTTGTTGGATACCATAGGGTACTCGGAGCACTGCGTACAAGCTAGATACCAGTTTCTTACATCATTATCTCTCAGAACAATTGATTAGAGGTGAAAATTGCTAGCATTTAAGGCTAAGTAATGAAAACTGCCAGCTAGAATCCTCTGGAGTATAGGAAACACTCTACTTCCTGATATGGAAGTCCTGCTGTGCTCCCTCAGTATAGGAGTTTGGGTCACTACAGAGAGTGTTACTAAACCATCTCTCTTATCTTTTGTTGCCACATTATTCCTCTACCACATTCGGTTTTCTGTTTGCTTCCCACTCTTGTTTAAAGATGAAAAGAGCAAGAGTCCAGGTGCCCCTATAAAACTCACAACATTTGTGGTAGCGTATGAGCTTTTGTGAGTCACAGCTCACTTCTTCAGATACAGCTAGAATGTGAGTCCATATGTCCTTATATTTTGGAGAGTGGAGTGATTGCAGAAGCCAAATGAAAACAGCCGGAGAAGGATAATAACAAGCATGATTGGATGGGAGGGGGGGTATGCAGAGGGGTAGTGGGTGTGGAGAAATCAGCATTAGTAATGAGACAAAAAGCTTAGGCCTCGATTCAATCCTGGTGGATGCATTGGTTTTTGAATGTCACAGTTAGAGGTGGGCATGATCCAAAAAAAATTACCAATCAAGTTGATCGTGGATCCATGCCAGCGACGAACCCAAATCACCGATCCACACCGATCAACTCTCGTTTCTGATCTATGGATCAGGGAGGCCAAATCGGAGAGGCGCCCCACTGTTCCCAGCTATGTGGGAAGGTGAGTGGTGGCGGTGACCGCTGGGCCCAGCAGGCATGGGGAGGGGACATTCACATACACACACATGCACTTAGAGCAGGGGGGGAGTTTTTAACCCGGCAACGAGCCGTCTCCCCTCAGGGAGCAGACGTTTTCACACACACACACACTTAGAGCAAGGGGAGGGGAAAGTTTTTAACCCGGCAACAAGCCGCCTCCCCTCAGGAAGGGGACGTTCGCACACACACACACACACACACACTTAGAGCAGGGGGGTGAGTTTTTAACCCGTCCCTGCCTCTCCAAATAGAGAGAGAGACACCCCATCAACATGTTGCAGCCAGCTTTTAAAAAAAAAACAGGGGCAGAATCCTCCATTCCTCCTCCCCACCCAATTTTAAAAGCAAGCAGCCAGTCTTCCAAAAGCGTATTTTAAACATACACACAGAGCCGTGAATGAGATTTTCCCACAAAATACAGTGTTTTAAAAGCAGGTTTAAAACAGAGAGTGACAGATAGAAAAACAGCCATTCCTCCTACAAAGCCCCATTTTTTTAAAAAGCAAAAAACGTTTTTTGTGCCCATGGCTACAGAACACCCCCTTCCCCCTCCCTCCCCTGGGTCTCTTCTCCCAACTGGAGAGTGCATTGCTGCTCCGTGGTTGGAGGGAAGCCCTGCTAATCAAGGAAAGCTGGGCTTCCATTCGGGTTTCCAGGGTGACAGAAGGAGGGGAAACACAGCTCAGGCATTCCCCTGGCTCTGTTGCCAGGGCAATAGATTGCTGGCGCCAGAGTGTCTGGATCATGATCAGATACCAATTGACCCGATCAAGCCCCGAACAAGCGCCCCCCAACCACTGGATCTGTTGCCGTGGATGGCACCAATCAGCTGGGTCCCGATGGTGTAAACGCCATTATTGGGGGTATTTTCCTATCGTAATGCCGATCATGCCCATCTCTAGTCATGGTTTCTGATATCAGACTTAGTCCATTAATTCTCTGTTGTTTGTTTCCAGATGTAGCAGTAGATGTTCTTCATAAAAATGTTCACCTGCATAAGAAACTTCCTTTCCTGAACAAAAGTTCCCTCGAGATCTGCGTTAAATCTATGAGAATAAATTGTATGTTGTTTTAAATAATGTAATAAGCACAAAAATATGACCCGTGAAACATTCACCACAAATCAACAACAAACAAGCCCACAGGCTTCTTTTATACATTTAGTAGAAGTATCTCTCAGTCTGAGGTGAACAGCAATAAGGTACGTAAGATATATAACCTAAGCATGATGCATAACGAGCAGGGCCTACTTTGAATACATTTTGAAGCTATCAGGTAGACAAATGTGCAGGAAATATGGGCATCTTGAAATTGGCAGAAATAAGCTACAGCTTGTTTTTCATTTCCTCAAAAATATCCCTTTTAAAAGAAAACTCTCTATCCTTCTATCAACACTTCCCTAATGAGTCGGAATTTTTCTGTAACCTCTTTTCCTGTCCTGCCTTGTCCATGTATATTCTGCCTCACCAGTTTATTCTATGAACTAACCTTAGCTCTGTCTTCACAACAATTAGCTCCAACTCTGCCCCTCTCCACCCCCCACATATCTACAGGCCGTCGTCTTCTTCCCTTAGGGGCCAGGACTCAGTCCTACAAGGACTCTAAAACTGAGTGCCTCACAGGATTTGGCTCCAGATATTAGAAACATTATTTATAGTAAAAATGCTTCCCCCCGCAAACAAACAAAAAAAAAAAACAATATTGCTCTCAGTGGTGCTGGCCCAAATTAGGGATGATTTTGAATTTCTAGTCCCTGTTGAAAAATGGAAAATGCTCATTTCAATTTTGATTCTCCTTTTTTATGAATCAAACTAAACATGATTTTCAGGCTACTTTCCATCTCTTTTCTCAGATCCCCCTAGGCTGCATCAATAGATCCCTATTAAGCATTACATATATAGTATCGTTCATCCTATCACTGCCCTGACCTGGATGATCCAGGTTAGTCTGATCATGTTAGATCTCAGTAGTCATCCCTTGTTTCTGCTTGGATGGGAGACCACCAAGGTCTATAAGCAGAGGCAGGCAATGGCAAATCACCTCTGTTCATCTCTTGCCTTGAAAACCCCATGGAGTTGCTTTAAGTCAGCTTCAACTTGACTGTACTTTATGCACACATCCTACCACTCCGCTCATCAAAACCGGAAGCATTCCTCCAACTTCACCTAAGCAGAAGAGCCACTTAAGCTGGAGAAAGACTCTTTAGGCTGGTGGAAGGTGTCCAACTTTTCTAAATGGTGTTAAGATGCATATTTAAAAATGTATACATCATGCATAAAACTATACACCATAAAATCTAGAGAGAAACAAAATACGGACTATTCGCTGATTACTAGCCTAAATTGACATTTTCACCAGCTCAGTTCCCATTGTTCCATGCCTCTGTTTAAGGTCTAATAATCATGTTGGGAATCTTGCCTGTGCTAATTGTGTAGCTAGAGTCTGACACCTGGATTTAATTCCTTGCATCAGAGAAGAGTAAAACTCATCAGACAATTTCTGATAATTGAAGCAGGGACAAGACTTTATCTTACTCTGCCATCCATCACTTTCCAGGTGCTCAGCCTCTCAAATAAATTCTCTGTCTCTGCTGTAATTTCTCCAGGCTTGTCTCGATTACAACAAAATATGTGCATCTTAGCTCAAATTAGTGAACAACATAGAGTCCAAATTTGGATGGCATTAAGCTATGTTGGCTTTATGGGAGTTACGAAATACATAAATAGGTGTTATACCTCTCGTGGAAGGGGATAAAATCCCAAATTCCTGACTAGATGTTGTTCTAAGCAAAATTAAAGGCAAGTTTAAAGGGCTGGCCTTACACATAGCCTACAGAATTTATGATGAAAAAACATTAAGATTACAAACATTTCTCAAGAAGTATTTATATTTATGTCTCTCAACTGCCCCCCAATTTTGTCAAATCCAAAGAGTATTTGGAAGTTTACTCAAGTGAAACATCTATAGCAATTCTGAAAGAAGTTTTTTTAAGAGATTAATTAGCAACATCTCTCAGATCACAGAGTCCCCATATCTCTAACGAAAATACCTCATTTTCAAATTACTTTTCAGATAGAAGGAAAATGCAGTTGAGTCTCTGCCAATGTCTAATCATACTGCATTCAGCAGGTGCATTTCAGATCTTTCACAGACAGAATTACATCTTCATTTGGGGCATTGGCTTTTCTGTACCCAAATACTTGGGGGAAATTCAGACCTATCATATACAAAGCACAATGTTTGTATCTTGAACAGGTATTGTTAAAACCTAAAACCATGTATGAACAAAGTGACAACCCAATACATTTTCCACTTGAGGCCACTCTCACTAGTGCCTCTCTGCCATCTTCAGTTGAGTTTTTGTGCCACTGTTTTGGGTTTCCTTAATGTTTATAAGATTCCTTCCTTTCCATCTTTTTGGTAACCCTGGCCAGGAACTGAGATTGTTGTTAAACAAATAAAAGGATGGCTGAACTCTCAACAAGAAGAAAGAACCCTATGAAAATTCAAGACTATAGAAAATTATGGCATAAAGAAAGAATATTACTTATTCCAGCTAGAAGAGGAGAAAGTAGCAAATATGGAGATGGGTGGGTGGAACAGGATGTTGTGGTAGATCATATTTTGTTGCTCCCCCAAATTTGCCACCTGAGATGACCATCTCTGTTCGCTTCATGGTAGAGCTAGTATGTACCATACTGGTGAGTCAAGGAAAAAGGTTATTGAAGAAGGGTTGGGAGACGATTTCACAACTCATTTATCTGCTATCTGATTGAGCTGAAAGAAGAATCTGTGGGAACATGGCTATGACTATAAAGCTGTGAAAGATTCTCCTGTCTCAAAGCCAGTGTAGTGCAAACATTTGTGAGAATACAACATACTGGTATATGAATTTTCATTTGTTGCATCTTATTCAGTCTACTGCTGACTTTGGACACCAAATTCATCCAAAAATTGATGTAAATCAATAAAATATTTGGTATTGGTATAAATGAATATTGCTACATAAATATAAGGGTTAGATCCAGTAAGCTTTTTTTTCTTCATTTTTTTGCTCAAATTTCTCCAAGTTTTCTCCTTATTACTGCCTCAGTAATAAGGCTTTTGTTCTCATGATCTCCAGCATAGCCCTTTTGGGTGTCCAAAGAGGTTCCCCACTCCCTTTTTCACCTATAGAAAAACTAGTTGGAGCCAACCCATAGACAAGATAATGAGCGGTATCCAACCATCCATGCATGGAAGCTTTCCTGTGATCTTGTTCACTCCTGCAGCTCCATCCAATACCTGGGAAGATCATTCCTGTGGTCACAGTATCTATGAAGAGGAATAGCCATGTCAATTGGTGGACCAGAGCGAAGAAGAGCCAGGCAATGGCATTGGCCAGCTGGAACTGCATGGAATTGAAATTTAGAAATATAGCTTCTGAAGAGAAATGTAAAAGGAATTTTAGACAGAATTTGAAATCCCTGGAGCATCCAGCCATGGGTTTCTCATTGTCACTTATAAAACTAGAAAGATACCTATGCAGTGTGAAACACACATTATCATGAATCATCATAGGGTGAACTTTCTGGCATGTCGACCAGTTGAATGCTTTGATATATCATTGCTACATGTTCTGATTGTACCTCACTGCCTCTCTTGAAACACTTTTGAAATTGTGGAAAGGGGAAGCTGTATTTGGTTACTCATGGCCTCATAATATAATTATGACATGATACCACGGAGGCATCATTATCCGAGTCATCAGCTCAGTTCTTTGGAGGCTAGATTCAAAGAGAAAATCAGCTCAGCAGAAACTTTGTAACTCACCTTTTACAACCTTTGAACCACTTCGGTAATTGGACAGATAAATAGTGAGACTGGAAATTGGAGCTGCTGGCTCGTCTGTCTTGTCTTCAAACAATTATAGTCTGTTCTAAATTACACAAAGGCAGAGCATCTGTCCTCTCTTGCTCCACTCTCTCTCACCTGTTCTCCATTCCACACAATAAAACACAGGTCCTTTGTAATTAATTATCTAGTGTCTTAAGCCCTCAGCCTCACCTTTCCCTGCCATTAGACTTTAGGGCCTCCAATAACCTAATCCAGCATATATCTTTCCAAATGACTTTGGCTGTAGATTAATACTGCCTTAAGGCACTGATTTGTCTCTTTATCTTTGTTGCTTATTTTCTTCTGTGCTAAAGGTGTTTGCATTTTGTCCTCAACCTATAAATTGCTGAGTGTACTGATATGCAGCAGATCCAATTCCTTGTTTTACATACGATAAATAAATAAAATGTCTCTGGTTTCCTAGGTGATTCCTTGGACTCTGAAGCCTTTGGAGTAACCAGTCATCCAAGAAAGATGACCTGTTTCTCCCCATAGATCACATGCTTTGGCTTAAAAATAAGAATTCAAGAAATGTCCTGCTGGATCACACCAGTAGTCCATCTGGTCCAGCATCCTGTTTCACAAAGAGGCTAAACAATTGCCCTAGAGGACCAACAAACCAAACAGAGAGGAAAAGGCCTTCCCTGAATGCTGCCTCTTAACATTGGCATTCAGGGCATGGCTCCTCCTAGATCTGAAGGTTTCCTTTAGTAGAGATGGGCACGAACAGCAATACAAACTTTAAAAAGCCACGAATAGCCCAATCAGCTGTTCGCGAACAAGCTATTAGTAAGGTCCCATTCTAAACTAACAAGTGGTCATTGCAAGCCTCAATCGTTGTGGTTCGTCAAGCCAGACAATCTGGCACCTGCAATCAATTCCCTTGGCAACCAGAGGCTGGACTGCCTGAACTCTGTCTGAACTCCTGCTGTTGCCCTGGAAACCCCAATCTAAGCCCAATTTAGCTTGATAGGCAGGTCTTCCTTTCAAGTGTGGAGCTCCAAATTTGTTACAAGGAAGCAAAGAGCAGGGAGGAGGGGGGCTCCCAGCTCTGCTTTTGCAGACAATGAGGGAGAGACAGTTGCTGTTGGCGTTTTGAGAGAGAGACAGGGAGAGTGCATTGGAGCTTGAATTTTGTGTGTGGTGGGAGAGGGATCTACCTCTTCAAGTTCCAGGGCTACTGCAAGGCTCTGGGCCAACTTATTATTTATTACTGGTACCTTTCCTGCTGTCTGCTCAGGTAAGGTTTCTGGGAGTGGTGCAGTAGGGATCTACCCCTTCAGGTTCTAGGGCTGCTGCCAGGCTCTGGGGCCAAGCTATTATTTATTATTGGTACATTTCCTGGTGCCTACTCAGGTAGGGTTTCTCGGAGTGGTGTGGTAGGGATCTTGATGGTGTGAGGAGAGCCTACTGGCCCTCATGAACAATGAACATGTTCGTGAACAGGTCATGTTTGTCAATGTTCGTTGTTCATTTTTTGTGGATGGCAACGAACAACAAACACCATGTTCATTTTTTTCTGTTTGTGCCTATGTCTATCCTTTAGTCACCAAGCCATTAAAGGACCTCTGTCCAACCAACCCCCTTCACATAGCCTTCTAGGCTAGAGGATATCACTATGTCAAATGACAGCAGATTTCACAATTTCAGAAAGAGCGAAGAAGTTATTCATTTTCTGTACTGAATCTATGGCCCATCACCTTCATTGGGAAAGTGAGGGAAAAAAAAATTCTATCCACTTTCTCCAATCCCATGCATAATTTTATAAACCTCTACCATGTTCCCCATACTTACATGAGTCATTGGAAGCAATCTGTCAGTACCAGTTTGGAATACTCTACTAGAGTCTTCAGGTTGATCTGTAGATGGATGCTGAATGGCAAGTTCTACTATACAAAAACAGATGGACTCAGTGGGACTTCTGATACCTTTCCAGCTCCATCAGTTAGCTTCTCCAATTTCTTCTGTGTGCAGTAACCTAATTCACATAGGCCTGGTTCCTAAGCTATTTGTGCCCCTCTTCACTTATTCCAAAATCAATCCAGTGGTTTTCTCTGGTGCTGCCGGGTGCTTTTCAGCTCACTGAAAGATGCTGGACTTGTGAAAAGGGATGAAGCAGTTGCAAGGCTTAAGATCCAAGCTACAGCATTTTGACCACTTGCGAGAACTATTTTGTTTGTTTCAGTGGAGGAAGCAGAACTTCATATCTGATCTGCTCCTTTCTTTACAGCACTAGATAATCCTACCTTTTAATGAGTGTACATTGAGACAGAGTACATTATCCTGTGATTCTTCATTGCAATTCAGGTCTTTGAACTGGAGTACATTTTTCTACTACTTACTTGGTGCTAAGTCTAGATATTAATGATGGGCAACCTGTCCCTGGCTCATCTCCTAATTAGTTAACTTTTCTGTTATTTCTCTAAGAACGCTACAAAATTCAGTGTCTTTCTAGGGTTAGCTGGAAAAAAAATCAGGAATAACATGCCCACACCTCCATGCCAATTTGCACCTTCCCAAGCACTCACATCATTTTGAAAGCAAGAGAAGGGGTAGTAAAGTGAACTGGCTGGTGGTGACCACAAAGATCTTGATGGCATTTCCTTAGAAGCTAAGATTTTATCTACAGATCAGCTATCAAATCACAAATGACTTTTGGAAATGCTAGCAAGGGGCTCTTTAAGGAGGTGAGAAGCAGAGGTGGTCTGCTTAGATTGTGAGCACAAGTGAATGGCAAGTGGAGCGCAAGTGAATGGCAAGTGACCAGGGAGGAATACATGTGAGTCTGTTCACTTGCCAGGCAAGTGTAATTCGTCACTTGTAGCTTGGCTCAGAGTCTCTGTGCATTATGTCACCATTGCTGAGCATGAGAAAGGGAAAAGCAACATAGCAATGGGGGATCATGTAAGACCAAGTTTTTAGGTTCAGCCAGAATTTTGCGAAAATAACTACATCTTCTGAAGGAAATAGGAAGGGTAGACAGAGGCATAGTATGGGGGGGGGCAGGAGGCGGCTGCTCCGAGTATAAAATTTTGAGGGGGCACCACATCCATGCTCCCCAGGAGCACCCCTTCACTGCTGCCACTGGCCTTGGCACCCAGCAAGCCAGGCACCACGGTGGCATGGCAGGTGGCCCGCCTCCCCACTCACCTCCTCGCTCCTTCACCGGTGCTGTCACCAGCCTCAGCGCCCAGCAAGCCAGGCACTCAGGTGGTGCAGCAGGCTGGGAGGTGAGTGGGGAAGTGGCCCATCCACCTCCCCGCCCCTTTGCCACTGCCACCCGCCTCAGCACCCAGAGAGCTGGGCGCTCGGGTGGCATGGCAGGTAGGGAGGTGAATGGGAAGGCAGTGTGCCTCCCCACTTGTCTTCCCACCCCTTACCTCTTTGCTGCAGCTTCCTGCGCCACTGCCCTCAGCTCAAAGCAGCAGCTTAGGCGAAGAGGTGAGGGACGGGGAGCGTCCCAAACCACGGGGGTGCTCTCGGGTGAGGGAGTCACTCTTCCGCGATGATGTCACAAAGTGACGACATCGCTCAGGGCTGGAGCATGCGTGTGCTTTGTGCGAGCACGGGGCAAGGATCGCCACTACCTGCCCTGGGCATCCATGGACCGTGCAACACCGCTGAGTGCAGAGGAAAATGTCTTTCTGTATAAAGATGGAGCTACTGTTCTAGTAACAAAGAGAATCATAGCTGGCACAACTGCAAAATTCTGGAGGGAATGAAGGAAAGCCAGTGGTACACTGTGTCAAAAGGGGCAGAGATGAAGTGGGCAGACCTGGGCTCAAATCTCCACTTTGCCATTAAGCGTAGTGGATGACTTCAAACCAGGCAGTCTCTCTCTTAGCCTAGTCTACGTCACAGGGTTGTTGTGAGGATAAAGTGGAATCAAGAAGGAAATATATGCTGCCCTGAACTCCTTGGAGGATGGGTAGGGAAAATAGATGGAAAGGAAGATGAACAACTCTGGGTCAAGAAATTCCCCTAGCTTTGTGGCAGAGCCTAGGGAGGATGGAGTTTGAGGAGGGAAGGGCTTCATCCAGCTATAATGCTTTAGAGTCCACCCTTCAAAGCATCTATTTTCTCCAGAGGAATGGATCACTGTCATCTGGAGATATATTGTAATGCCAGGATAACTCCAGGTCTCACCAGGAAATTGATAAGGGAGGAATAAGAAGTGACAATCATGGAGGATCCTTTTAAAGGCCACAGAAGATGTGGAACTCCTTCCTTCCAGGAGCCCAATCTACTCCAGCATCTTCTGGAAGTGATCCCGGCTGGAGGTTGATTTCTGAAATGAAACCAGGGGCCGTATCCAGATCAGACCTTGAGGCCTGCAAATACTTCCCGCTATCCCTGTCGAGGGATCTGCATATGAACATCAATTAAACAACAAGAACAAAAGAATCAAAAACTGTGATAATATTGTTATAACAAAACCAGCTCTTAAAATGGTCTTTGGAAATAACCAGATCTTCTTGCCAATTTCATGGGTGCTGTTTCCCAGTTGGGTGAGTGTGTGGGGAGAATGGGGGCAGAGTGAGTCAGCAGATGATAGGACAGTTATATTGTGCATCTAGCAGAATAGACTGAGCTCAACACCAAAAAGGGTTATGCCGATTGCTCTCTGTGCACTTCATTTCAACCAGTCCTTGCAATTTCTCATTGGCCTTTTAAAAAGAAAAAAACTCTGCATTCACAGGCACAGTGTGAACATTGCCCTGCCCCATGCTGAGCATTTTGTCAATGACATAATATGTGTCTATTAATTCTTTTGGAGCTGGTTTTGCAATTGTAATTGTCATTCTGTGACTGCAATGTGGGTGAGAAAGTGCCAGCTTTGCCCACTGTATCATGGTCCCTTACTGTGCAATCCTAAGTACATTTTGCTGGGAGTAAGCCCCATTGAGTATACTTGAGTAGGATTCTAAGTAGACCTGTTTAGGATTGCACTGTTAGTGTCCTTCAGTCCCTGCCCTCCATAGACCACACTCTGCCCAGTTTTTGCACCGTTGCCTGTTTTGGGGGGGTTGCCAAATTCCACCTGAGTTTACTTTGCAAGTGCCATTTCTAGTGGCAACCCAAGCAGGTCTACTCAATACAGCTTACTCCCAGGAAAGTGCTCTTAGGAGTGCAGTGCAATTTGCCTATAAAATATGGACAGTTTCTCCAGCTGGTCAAAAGAGAAATTAAAAAAATGGCTTCATCAGCTGGTCCCTGTTCAATAACTTTTATATTCCAAAATATTTTTATTAAGTGTTTTAAAAATATGATTACTTGCCTTAAACCTTCATAGCTACAGCAGGTTAAGGATTCTAACTCCATAAATAATGAAATTACGTGCTGCAGCTTAGCCACTATTCCAAACAGATATTAATTTCCTTTCAAGAAACGGAAGGGATTTACTGTACTGCAGATACCTCTGGTCCCTCTTGCACCCCTGCTCAACCCTCAGAAGGGAAACGATTTCTCGACTTCATGTCTAAACTAATAGAATGCAAAGGTCTCAGAGTCCTGGCAATAACACACTCAATTAAATTGGGGAGACTTATTCTTTTGCAAAATGACTCAAGCAACATGCCAAATGGGAAGGGCGGCTCGTCTCTGGTTCCGTTGTAAGAAACTGAAAATGACACAATGTCAATTAGTTTTCAAGTTGCACCGCACGTCAAATAATTAGATAAGGAATTAGACGAGGCCAAATTGAATCTCTTTCAATCACTGATAAAGGACTCTTGGGTTTCTTTGTAGGGGGGGGGGGGCGGAGAAGATTGATTGCAATAAGACAGGCACTCATGCGAACAAGCGCAAACTTTTTGAATCACAGTTATCTCAAAGTTTTGTAGTTCCCTTTGCTGGATTAAAAAAGAATTCTGGCCGCTGAAACAGAGCTGCTTCACACTAGATAATGCCTTTTTTAACCCATAGTTGAGTAGAGAGCAGAAAAATGCACAATGGAATGCAGGGGATGCCCAGCTGTTCTTTTCTCTGCCTTTTCAGTCATCAAAAAGAAAACATATAGTGACAGACTGGTGGAGATCAATGAAGGACATGCATTTTTGAATGGTTTGCCTATTGGTCGGTTAAGGGTAGACCTGCCTCCGTAGTTTTCTCATGAATACATGTTGCTGTATTGTCGAAGGCTTTCACGGCCGGAGAACGATGGTTGTTGTGGGTTTTCCGGGCTGTATTGCCATGGTCTTGGCATTGTAGTTCCTGACGTTTCGCCAGCAGCTGTGGCTGGCATCTTCAGAGGTGTAGCACCAAAAGACAGAGATCTCTCAGTGTCAGTACATGTTGTTGTCAATGCCATTGGTGCATCAGTAAATCAGGGCCAAGCTACACATGACGAATGACACTTGAAAAGCAAGTATATTTCTCCCTGTTCACTTGCCCTCCACTAAATCCACTTGCCGTTCAAGTGTCATTCGTTATGACACTTGACACTTATGTGTAGCTTGGCCCTCAGTGTCATGTGTGTTCAAGTGGGGGACCTGCAGGGATTTGTGGGGGACATCTCATTTTCCCCATCTCCACTATTTCCTCTTTCCCTTACGTGAAAGCCCCCATAGCCCTTCCCCCTTTCCTACTTTCTTCTCTCTTTTCCACTCACCAGCCAACCTCCCTTTATCCCCCACCCCCAATCTTGAGTTTTCCTTCCTTCCCTCCCTCTGGTAGCCACTCCCTGGGAAAACTACAGCCCAGTTGTGTAGCACCGACCACGATGCTGAGTCCAGTTCTGCAATCAGGAACCTGCATGGACTTGCAGAGGGCACCTCAACCAACTGAATCAGTTAACTATAAAGAAATATTAAAAAAAGAAATGAAATAGGGACTTCAGATGTTGACCTGACAGTGACCAGGGGTGAACTGGGCATTTAACTTGCAGGAAAAGTTTGGTTTGCTGTCTTCAAGGGCTACTGGAGGCCTGGAGCAAGCAGAGACAGAGGTGGTCTTAGAGTATCAGCAATAGGGGTAGCGGTCCCATGCTCTGTGCTTGGGGTGGGACGACTTTCCACAATCCCATACCCTCAAAGGATGGGGAGGAGGAGAAGGAGAGGAGGCTTCTGCCACCACTTGCATCTTCCCCATCTGGAGCTTGGGCAGGTGGCTTTTGTGGTAGTGGTGGCTGCCGCTCACCTCACAAATAGTAAGGGCCACTCTTTGCTTAGTCTCAGCAATAGGGTAGTGATCCTGGGATGCCATCCCAGACTTTTGCACAGGGCTCCAGAATCACTAAGACCATCATTGAGCAGAGCCAGTGGCTCTGCCAGTACCATTACTGCTGCAGCTGACTAGATCGGAGTAGGAGATCATTCCACTTGGCTTGTTCTGGACCATTTTAATTTTCTGGTCCACCCCTGATGGTAACATACTTCAAGGGTGGGGAGAGCACCCTTTCCCTCTCAAATGCACTTAAAATAATAAAAAGTATGACACTTCTGTATTGCCTGGCTGCAGAAATATCCAGAACTGGGTAATTAAGGGTTCACAGAGAAGTCATCATGCTACTCAAAACTCTAAGTGACATTTGAAAATGGTGAACTGAATTATGGCTTCGCAATTCCCTGGCATAAACAGAACATGATCTTCTAGAGGCTCGTATGAAACAATAAAAGAGTAAACGCTAAGCATTTCATATTTGAATGTACTCCTTATGGGCTGCACAGCTCAGGTTTGCACTGCTGGAATGCATGGCAGGCCCTTGTCGGGTTTTTGTTTTGCCTGTAGCAAGCTTCTGAGATAACAACCTCAACATCGCAACATGTCTCTGAGTGACTGTTGGATCTGCTGGACTGACATCAGAGAAATGAGATGGCAGCACTTCATTTCCCTTTAAAAGGAAGTGAGGGGAGTCAGCTAACCAGTCTCAGTGGAAATCATCTAGACAAGTTTTTAAAAAAGAAAAAGAAAAAGGAGAGGCACATTGACTTTACAGGAGATGTGAGACAAGAAGCTGCTTTATAATGTGTCAGACCATTGGTTTATTATGATCAATGTTATCAGAGTAGACACTTCATTCAGTGACTTGAGATGGGCATGAACAGCAATACGAACTTAACCCACAAACAGCCCAATCTGCTGTTCGTAAACAAGCTGTTCATGAGGCCCCATTCTAAATGAATAGGTGGTCATTGCAAGCCTCAGTTTGTTGCTGTTCATCAAGCCAGACAGTCTGGCACCTGCAATCAATTCCCTTGGCAACTCAGGCAGAGATTGTCTTAACTCTGTCTGAACTCCTGCTGTTGCCCTGGAAACCCCAATCTAAGCCTAATTTAGTTTGATAGGCAGATCTTCCTTCCAAGTGTGGACTGGAGCTCCAAATTTGTTACAAGAGGAAAAGACCAGGGGGAAGGGGGACTCCCAGCTCTGGCTTTCGGGGAGAGACAACAAACCAATAGTAGATTACTACTTGTGAGGGAGAACACAAAATGTAACTATTAACAACTATAAGTCAACAATAAAGAAATCAAGTTTACTCAATAGAAGTGATCAAGATGAATTATCAAAGATGGTCAAAAACAGTCAAAGAACTAGTAAACAGCAAATAGTGCAGCCTCAAGCTGCTGTTACCAATTAGTAAATGAAATGTCCTTATAGTTTGACTGGTTCGGTAAAGTAAAGTCCCCTGAGAGCATTCCATAGTACGAACATGCGGTACTTACTCCAGGTAAGTACCACACAATTTTTGACCATCTTTGACCATTCATCTTGATCACTTCTATTGAGTAAACTTGATTTCTTTATTGTTGACTTATTATTGTTAATAGTTACATTTAGCATTCTCCCTCACATGTAGTAATCGACTATTGGTTTGTTGGTTATATAGTGAGGGTGCCTCTCTTGTTTTGTACCTTTCAGGGAGAGACAGCTGCTGTTAGAGAGACAGGGTGAGTGCATTGGAGCTTGAATTTTCTTTGTGTGTGGCGGGATAGGGATCAACCCCTTCAGGTTCCAGGGCTGCTGCCAGGCTCTGGGGCCAAGTGATTATTTATTATGGGTACCTTTCCTGCTGCCTGCTCAAGTAGGGTTTCTGGGAGTGGTGCAGTAAGGATCTTGATGGCTGGAGGAGAGCCTGCTGGCCCCCACGAACAACAACCAACCAACATGTTCGTGAACAGGATCATGTTCATCAATGTTCATTGTTCATTGCTCGTGGATGTCAATGAACAATGAACACCATGTTCGGGTTTTTTTTTTTCTGTTCGTGCCTATGTCTATCAGTGACTGACTCTGCCAGTCAGACAGCAGCTCTCTGGGGTTTGGGGGTCTTTCACATCACATACTACCTGATCCTTTATCTGATCCTAGGGATTAAACTTGGGACTGTCTATATGCAAAGCAGATGCTCTACCACTGAGCCACAGCCTCACCTCGAAGAACTCATTTTCTGCACCAAGTAAGGGTGGAGTGAAAGCCTGTCAGCACATCACACCTTTCATCCTTGAAGCTCTCTCTCCCACTGAATTGTAGCCCAAATGAAGCAGTAGCACTAGAATGGCAGTGATGAGTAGAACATAGACGGAAGAGGTGAACATGACATTTCTTACTGATACAGCTCTCTTGGGGTGGGGCAGGGGCTTGAAGCAGAGGATAGAAATATCATTTTGGCCACTTTCTTAGTGGTACTCTGTATCAGCTTACTTTCACCTGTGCCAGATTCGTAATCAACATAGGTCGTAAGCTTCATTCAATCAAGGGCTGAAGGCTGCTCAGGCAAGATGGTGAAGTTCTCATCAGGACAACTGTCAGGAAGTCAGAGAGTCAGCTCAGAAGAAGTAATGACAGGTCAGGCCAGGTTTGGATCCATGAGGGGAATTGTAGGGCCTCTTTACGAATTATAAGGTCTTTATGTTTGTGGAGCAACATCTCAAGGACTTTGAATCAGATGTTCACTGGCATTGTGCCTCCCAGACTTAGGCAAGACTTTTTCCTCCTTTTGATTGGGATGTGTGGGTAGAAGTTGGAGCTGCCTTTGCCTTCTTTATTCCTCCTTAAAGCATCCTTTAGGAATGTTGTTAGTTCCATTGCTAAACCTATATGCAGATGCTAAGATTTTGCAGGAGTGTTTTCAGATTTCGGACAAGCAAAATGGCAAAACAAGTGAGGTCAGTAATCAAAGTACAGAAGAAAAAACAGAGCCCTCACTCTACCAAAAGATGCTCATAAAAAGGCCCCACCATGAAGATAATAAGACTGCCCTTGTTTGTTATTACTGTCATAACAGTAACTTGCATTTAAATTTAAGATGTATATACCACCATTCAGGACAACTTTATGCCCGCACAGAGCAGTTTACAAAGTATGTTATTATTATTCCCACAACAATCACCCTGTGAGGTGGGTGGGGCTGACAGAGCGCTGAGAAGCTGTGACTGACCCAAGGTCACCCAACTGGCTTCAAGTGGAGGAGTGGGGAATCAAACCTGGATCTCCAGATTAGAGTCCTGCCACTCTTAACCACTATACTACACCACTTCACCAAACTGGATCTCTAGCTGCTATGGGCGTCCAATTGACCATCCCTAACAGAGACACTCAGAAAGACATAACTCACTGATTTCTCCAGTCTACTGTATTTATCAACTCAAAAGTGAAAATGGAAGTGAGTCTCCAAGGACTGACTGAATCCTTCTGGATCATCTGTACCTCCTACCAAATTTGTATTAGGTTAACAATTGGCATTTTTGAAGAATAAAGAACAACCATAGAATTAATATTGGGATTTTAAAGTGCTCCAGATAGAATTTGATCTCAATCCAGCACCACAAAGAGGAAGATCTTTATTCATTTGCATTATTGAGGTCACATATCTGGCAATCGATTCCAGTTTATTATGAATTTAATTATGAATTTAATTAATATCCCACTGTCTACTTCAGTGAGATTTTCTCTCTGCCCTTGCTTTTTCCGGGCATGACTCCTCCATAACCTATCGTCTCCATGTCATAGTTGGAGGAGGGATTCTAATGCAAACCCTTAGCTTGAAGCATTTTCCTGGTGATCTGTTTACTCTCCCCTCTTGCACTTGCCTGACTTTTGCCAAAGGCCAACTACATAGCATCAATATGCAAAGATGATATCACTGTCTGGCAACTGGTTATGGGGCTCCCTCTGGACAGGTGATTGATGAATGGCTGTAAGAGTATCATCTGAAGGTTAATAAAAATGGTTATTTCTTGGTATTTCAGTCCTTGAAAGAGGATGAAGCAAACAAGCAAGAGAGACCAAGGAGAATGAAGCAAGCAAGAGAGACTTGACTTCAGTCAAGTAATTCCTGAACTTCCAAAGGCGCTTCTTTGATTTCCTGTTCAGCTAAAACATTTTTTCCAGTCCTTACAGGAGCAGTGATCTGCCATAGTATTGGCCAAGTAAATTTTACCTTCTCACAGGTAACTTCTGGGTAACAAGGAGATAACTTGGAATCCTGAGGCTGGCAGAAGAAATAGCTCCACTTGCTGGAGCCCTGATGTAAATCAGAAAGCTTGAAGGAACATGGTTATGGGAAGACAAGACTGTACTAAACCCACAGGAGTTTTAGTGAACAAGCTCACTCCTCCATCTTCATAATTTTGCCCCTTTAGGATGAAGGAGCTTCAGTTGGCAGGGGGAGGGATGGCCACTGAGACTTTAACCATGCTAGTCTGCCACTGGGGAGAGGATGTGACTCCTATATTTATGCATACTTTGCCACTGCACAGCACCTGTTGCTGCCTTGGCATCCCCCTCTCCCATAGGAAGGCAGTGCAGAATTACCTGATCACCAATGAAAGGGATGCTGAGGGTTACCTTGGGAAGTGGGACTTGTTTCTTTTTCTTTTTTTTCACCTGTTCTGCATTGCTCTAGGGATGAAGTGTTTCCATTGGCCCATTCACCCTAACTAGGTTTCACAACAGCAGAAGTAGCATGTCTTCTCGTCGAACACTTGGAGGTATCTGAAGGGTGAAGGGAGCCAAATCCTTATGGACAGAAGGCCCATTGGGAAATCTGAGGGTCCATCCTGGAGCTGGCAGCATCATTGAATTGTAAGACCAATTAGCAAGGTGGACATTCTGTTGGACCTACTTGGCACTTCTGGTCTGCAGGTAAAACATGTGTTTTGAGCCATGGTGAGGTAATCCTGGAGCTGGAGGAGACATTGACAGTGCAATCTGGTGCAGTCTACTGGGAAATCCATCCCACTTTGTTCAACAAAGTTTTCTCCTAGGTAAATGTGCATTGGATTGTAGGAGCACTCTTAAACAGGTCTCTTCAGAAGTAAGTTTCATTATATCAAACAGGACTTAATCCTAGGAAAATATTCCTGAGATTGCAGCCTTTGTCTAACACTTCTTGAAATATAATGAAACCTGCATAGAGGGAGGAAAGTTTTAAAAATATAAATGTGTTTCTGCTGATTAGCTGGTTAATAAAGTTGTGCCTTAGGTTTAACCCAACCATTTAAATCTGATGTCTTTATTCTAGGCTGGGAGGGGGGGACCTTCCTAAAGCTCTATACTTAATTACCGGGAACAGTTAGAAAATGAACACATTTCTATCTAGAGGAACAGATGAATGGAGAAAAGTCACAGCAGCAGACTGCAGAGTGTTTGAGTGTTTTGATGGCAGGACTCCAGACTGAAAATAGGGGTGTGTCCTGAAAGGCTCCATGGAACGATAATTGATTTTTTTACACCGTGATGAACTGCTACAGCAGTCTGTCAATCAATCATTTTCAACCAGCTGGTAAGTGCAGACCCCACCTGGTACACCGTGACCCTGTACAGAATATTATAGATGAATCTGGCATGTCTAATCAGTTGTAGCAAGATGGGGACCCTGACCTTCAATGTCAGAAGAGATCTCATAGTGTATTTTCCAGGAATCCAAATATACACATTCAGTAAACAACTTAATCCTTGCAAGACTTCAAGCTGACTCTTGATCCCTCACTATTCTGCTCAGCTGGGAAGAACTATGGATGCACCAGTGATAAGAAGCATGATTTTTTTCCCTCCTCCTTAGCAAGGCTTCCATGCCTTTGACAGTTGTGTGGCGAGTACAAATATGATTGGGGAAGCTTTTCCTTGTATGCAGTCATGGAGAAAGCTTCACTTGCTATATTTTAGCTTGTTGTATAGTTTTCAACAACACTAATAGAAAGAATAGATCCAGAGAAATTAGCCCTGTTAGTCTGCAGTTGCAAAATAATAAAGAGTCCAGTAGCACCTTTAAGACTAACCAACTTTATTGTAGCATAAGCTTTCGAGAACCACAGCTCTCTTCACCAGATGCATAGAGGGTATGAAGAAACTGTCCAGAGATATATAGGTGGTGAGGGGAGGGGGGAGAGGGTGCAGGGAGTGAGGGCCTTGTAAATGTAAATCAGTTGCAAAAGTCATGAAACAGGTGGAGTGCGCAACCCAGGCTGGGGAGGGAAAGGGTCGTGATTAGAGATGGGCACGAACCAGAAAAAAACCCGAACCATGCAGTTCGTGGTTCATCAAATTTCACAAACCATGAACTTTCACGAACTTTCCCCTGGTTCATGAACCGGTTTGTTTGGTTCGTGAAAACGTCACATCCGGGTCAGAAAATCATCACTTCTGGGTCAGCAGGAGGTCACTTGCAGGTCAGCAGAAGTTCACCTCTGGGTCAGCAGAAGGTCACTTGTGGGTCAGCAGAAGGTCTGTAGGAAGTCCATCCCCTGTTGCCTAGGAAACTGATTGATTGGCACCAGGCTGTCTGCAGTCATGAACCAAAACCCGAATCAAACGAATCAGCCTAAAGTTCGTGGTGGTTCATCAGAAATGGGATCTGACAAACTGTGGTTCATGAACCACAAACCGGCCTGGTTTGTGCTTAATTTTGGTTTATATTTTGGTTCGTGCCCATCTCTAGTCATGATATGTATTCATGATGTACACAAATGTTCTGTATATATTGCATATAAAAATTGTGTTTATGCCATGTGTGTCACATTGGGTGATTCCACACGAGTGGTTTTCCATGCTTCAGCTTCTAAATGACCTCGATTTTTCCTTGTGTTTCCACATGTGGGAAGGCAATCCTAGCAGCAGATTCGAAGTCACTGCAGGTTTTGTCTGTTTTTTCCCCATCCTGCTTTCCCCCGACTTATTTGTCCATTCGCAGCAGATTTGGGATTTTAATCATGCAGAATTCTTTATCCGATGTTCTCCCCACCCTTGCCCTTTTCTCTCGCCCTGCGAATCAACTTAATTTGATTGGCCAATCATGTTTTCTAAGCCACACCCTTTCCCTTCCCCTCTTTTTTTTTTTAAATGTTGCAACGTTTCTACAAGTCTATGCAGAAACATATCCTGTGTCACATGACAACAGCTGACCAATAACGGGTCCAATTTTCAATGAACCAAATTTGTTACTTGTTGCTAGCTGACAGCTGACAGCTTCTGAGGTAGAGGGAAAGTGTGATGGAGGGACTTCAGCGTTCAACTATTTTTAGCAGCAGAGAAACCTCATTAGCTTGCCAAAAAGTTCCATGTCATCTGGGAGCCATTTTGGGTACAGCAGAACAGCGTATCAATGTCTCTATGGTTATAGAGTTCTGATTGGTTGCTGTAGATCATGTTACTCAGGTTGCCAGTCACTCACATTCCCCTCCCTCTCCCAACCATAAACCTTCAGTTTAAAGGAACAGAGGGAACACTTTTGTCACGAGGAAGGGAGTATGTTTGCTTCCTGTAACAAAATGCTTACTTTATTCCAGCAGCCTAAAATTTCCACAGTTCCTGCAGACCTATAAAGATACCCACCTAAACCTACCCCCAACACACATACAAACACCATCTTCCACAAATGTGCAAGCTGCTCTTCATCTTCAGTGCCGATCAGAGGGAGCTGCTCAGGCTAAGCATCTGAAAGCAAAAACCAGGCTTTTCCCTGGGGGAGGCAAGGGGAGCTGCATTCCTGGCAGCTCCCTCAGCTAAGTCTGGCAGCACTGTTTCGACTCTCCCTTCCCTAGAATGTGCATTGTCTTGGAAGCTGGAGAGAAAGGCTGAGGTCTGGGGAGCGGGGTCAGTGGGAAGAGCAGCAGCCAAAAGTGTCTTCCCAGAGAAAGGAGAGCCCCTGCAGCACAAGGAAGACTCTCCTAATGAACTCAACTTCCCCCCACCCCATCATGCCCCCTCCCCTTGCAGCGCAGCAGAGGCAGCAATGCCATTTCTATCCACCATGTCCTCCAATGATCACTGCAAAGTAGATCAAGCAGGGTTTTTAAGAGGACAGAAATGCTTTATAAAGTTCAGGGATCTAGGTCACAGGTACTCCCCCTTCCTGGCTGTAAAGTCAACAGTAGTCATTAAAAAAAAAAGTGTTGCAACGTTTCTTCATTTGTACATCACTATGAAGAAACATGCACTGTGTCATGTGAAGTTCTATTTGCGACCTTTTTGGAGGAACTCTCTAGGAGAGCCTGCTTTCTGGCACACATATTTTTCATGAACATAGTGCAGGCATCAATCGTGGATCTCTTGGCAAGAATAATCACGCGTATCGCTGACAGTATAATCACATCTTGAGCCCTCATTTTCACAGGAAACAACTGATACCAACCATGACACCATCCTCAACACAACACCTATCACTAAACCACACCGCTCACGAAGAAAGCGGGAAAGATAGAGGCGGGGTCATTGGTAACAATTTTCCCTCCAAATGTCAATAGCCAATACTCATTCCACAATATTGGCGGGAAGTGCTCTGGCCTATCCAATATGTTTATTTGATGCAACGTTTATGTGTAGCAATTTATTTTTGTGAGAAATTTTTTTCTAATGTGTTGGTTTGATGCAACGTTTATATGTTGCAACGTTTTTTTGGAAAAAAAGAAGAAGAAGACGTGCATCATTCAACACTTCCCCCGGAAAAAGCGATGAGGAATCGATTTTTATCCTGTCAAATTCCGCACGATGGACTTTGAGCCGATGAAATGAAATGTCAATGCGAAACAAAAGCCTTAATGTGGAATCGGGGAGAAGTGGATTCGTACGACTCCGCTGTGGCATGACTGCTCAGAAAGTCTGATCAAAAATGATCATGCGGAATCCCCCATTATGTGAATCTAAAAATACAACAGCAAAGATAACTGACATTACTGGCATAAATGTCAAGAAATGTAAAGAAGGAGGAGGAAGAGGAGGAGGAGGAGGAATATTTCCTCATCCCAAGGACAAAAACAATTGCTCTAAGCTCCTGTATAAGAGCTTTGGTGGGGAAGCCTGAAAGATTACACTCACACAGAGGAGCTTTCATGGGGATTTTCACCTCCAGGTGTGGAATGCATATGCAGGTGCTAGTATATCCATGATCACAACAGTATTTTTTTTAGCAATTGTGCAGTCTATAGTGGATATATACAAAGGTGTTGCTTCACTCAAATTGTACCTCGATATGAGCATGGCCAGTGTGCAGAGAGCCATCAGATGGTCCTGTGGCTGCCTGAAAATGTATACCCACTCACCATCTGTGCTTCTCAATTGATCCTTCAATGCCAGGTGACTCACCTTGTAAAGCGACACATCTTTTTCTCATATGCCACTGCATTAGCAGCCGTTAATAATCAACAGGGTAGTTAAGAGAGTTGTTTTGCTAGCACATCACTATTGGATGCACTTCTGTCCACAATCCAAAGACATCAAAGGAAGTAAATTCAACAAGGATCATATAATAATACCTTTATTCAGGCCATTCAGCACTAGGATGGACCTTTCATGAGGCTGTTAAAGAAAGGCCCCTTCTATGGTTTGCATTATTACTGTAGTTCCCCTGGAGAAAACTGTGGTTTTGGAGGGCAGATTCTATAGCAGGAGTGGCCAAACTTGCTTAATGTAAGAGCCACATAGAATGAACGTCAGATGTTTGAGAGCCACAAGACATGATGCATTGAAGTGATTTCAGAGGAAGAGGCGAGTTTGGGGGAGTGTCTTGAAAATGGCATCACAGGAAGGGTGTGGGGTTTTGGTGCAGTATGCTGGAAGTGACATAATTGGAAGGTGTGAAACTTGGGAAGAGCCATCACCTGACCTTTGACAAAAGTGATATCACATCCTTGATAGGCTTCACCCCAAAGGGGTGTCCCCAGGTATTTTCTGAGTTGGACCTGGCAACACCAACATTTTTATTGAAAATTTGAAAGACATCGAAAGAAAGAAGGAAAGGAGGGAGGGAAATAAACTAAACTAAAATAAGCTGTATGGCCACAGTGATACTCAGAGACCTCCGGGAGCCGCACAATATGTCTAGAAGAGCCGTATGCGGCTCCCGAGCCGCAGTTTGGCCACCCCTGTTCTATAGCATCCCATTCCCATTCCTCTCCCAAAGCTCCACTCTCTCCATGCACTTCCCACCAATTTCCCAACTTTATGGGGAAGACCCTGAAAATTAGGCAATGCCATCAGAAGCTCAAACACAAACACACTTGTGAATTGCTAATATATATTGTATCTGTGTGGTGAATTTTAATTAACAATACTTCACTTTTTTTTTTGCAAAAATCCAACTTACCATGTTCTTTTTCTCTCAAATCAAGCACTCCATATGTTCACATGGATGATCTGTGAAGAATTCAAAACGAGTAGCATTTCAAAAGATCTTGCATCTATCTGCACTGTTGGCAGTATTCAGAAGGGCAGATGGCCAGGTAACCATTGCTGGCTCATCCTCCCAATGCACTTGAGTGCTGCCATGCCGTATGCCCCAAGGTCATGAGCAAGTCATGCCTCATTTAAAATCAGTTACCTTTTTAGTTTGTGTGCTATTTTTCCACTGGCGGCTTCATCTGCATTCATCACTCATACGTGATGCTGCTGACCCAGGCTCAGAATTTATGGTTTGAACTACATTTCCCAGGGGACAGAGTGAGAACATACAAACTATTTGCAATCCAGTTTAGACCAGACAGGAAATGCATTGAGCTTCGGGAAGCAGGCAAAATGGGCAAAGCTGGAATGCCACATAAGCTACACAGATCTCCAAGCCTACCATCTATAACAACAATAGCAATAGCAATAGCAATCTGACATAACACCTACAGAACTGCAAAAGATGGTGCTACTAGGAACAGCGTACATATTATCCCGATATCTGGTTAATATTTAGGTCTCTGGTAGAAACTTGTATCATCTTAGCAAGGCCAATCAATAATAACATGTAACCTCTGCTTATTGTTGATTGTGTTTTGGATAATTTGAACAACAACAACAACAACAACATTCGATTTAGATATCACTCTTCAGGACAACTTAATATCCAGTGCCCACTCAGAGCGGTTTACGAAGTATGTTATTATTATCCCCACAACAAAACACCCTGTGAAGTGGGTGGGGCTGAGAGAGCTCTGAGAGAGCTGTGACTGACCCAAGGTCCCCCAGCTGGCTTCAAGTGGAGGAGTGGGGACTCAAACCCAGCTCTCCAGATTAGAGTTCTGCGCTCTTAACCACTACACCAAACTCAATCTAGCTGGATTGAGATGACTAAAGAAAGACCCTCTTCCATAAATTACTATTTTTTTCCTGTGAGCTTGGGCCAATGGTGTTTGGGGGGCAAACTCAGGATTATGCACACACAAAGCACTTGCAGTGTAGCCTAGAACATTGTCATGTATTTGATAAAAGCAAGCGTTTTCTGAGCATTCAAAGTTATGGCTGAGGGCCAAGCTACACATGACGAATGACACTTGAACAGCAAGTGTATTTCTCCCTGTTCACTTGCCCTCCACTCAATCCACTTGCCTTTCAAGTGTCATTCGTCATGTGTAGCTTGGCCCTCAGAATTAGTCCTCATACTGTGATTTGAGAAGACAGGTGATGAGTCATCCCTGATTGGAATTCTTGCCTGCCACTTTGGCTGAAACATGGGGCATGATAATAAATAAATATTTACCGGGGGATGTCAAAGCCTGCAGAAAATATCAGTCTTCCTATTAATAGTCTCTTGTCTGCTACTTTCCTTTGCGAAGTAGACTGAGTGTGTGCCAAACCCAGACCGCAGAAAACTAGGTACGCGGAGAAGAATGAAAGGCTTAGAAAACTATTCACTGATTAATACCACAAAGGCAAACCACCAAATTTTCTACCAAAAAGGAAAACACAGTCTGAGCTTGCAGAGTTCGTTGTTAAAAGCTTCCATTACAACCTCAGGTAAAAGAGCAGCACGTTCTCTCAAAGAGGGCACGATACAAGGGGAAAAAAGAGAATAGAGTTCTTTCAGTTATGGAACAATGCAGGCCATGAATTGCTGCTGGGGGGGGGGGGGAAATACAGTCCTATAAACCAGGTTTCCATTCTAAAAAAAATTCTCCTCCTTGCTGATTTGCTGTGTTGGGGTTGTTCCCCTTTACTCCCCCCGACCCTCTCTTGAAGAAAGTACTTGTGCGATCGAATGCTTCTGCAGTCCTGTATGTGAGCTGTGATATCCTGCTAATCAGTCATGAAACAATTCATAAAGCTACAGCAGTGAGCACTACAGCATCAATGGGAACGGTGCTCTTTTAGCCATGGTGACCGACGAGATTAAATGATGCCAATTACATACTCTCCATAATGGTAATGTTGGAGCAAATGATGTGCAAGTGTTATTATTGCTTGATGCTGCACCGTTTTGTACTATTGGCGGTAGTTGGTATAAGTCATCTGCTACTTAAAAGCCCCGTTAAAAAGCATGCTTTTGATACAGCCATGCAGAACCATCTAAGAAATACTGATAAATGATCTATCTGTAAGCACAGCCACGAGTCTGAAAAGTTCTTCAGTACGGTTCAAGGGTCTTCTCCACAGCACTGGCTCATAGTAAGGGATGAGAAGATTTTCCCCCATTATGTTCCTTTGTTGTTGTGAAATTTCTCTCTTCATTGCATTCCACTCATTTGTAATTCAGGCTTAACTAGAAGATTTTCTAAAATTAATTCCAGAATTGATCATGCTTGCTTTGATGTACTTGACTGTTTCTTGTGAAGGGAGGGATGCCCCCTCCCTTCACATTACCAGTACACATGTGCAGAGTGATAAAAACACTTCAGAAAAATGAAATAATTGCACACACACACACACACACACACACACACACACACAAAGAATCTTAGTGTAATTGTATTGTTTTACAGCGGTACATTGATAAAACACAATATTCCCAAAATCTCAATATAACAGTAAGTACAATCACATCAAGATTTGCGGGGGAGAGCAATGTTTTATCAGTATGTGGTAAAGCATGTGATATTATTTGTGTGTGAAAGTAAAACAGAGGAGGAGGAAATGTGTATGAAAGGGTCTGGGTCTGGGGTCTGGAGACTGAGCCCTACGAGGAAAGGCTGAGGGCCTTGGGAATGTTTAGTTTGGAGAAGAGGAGGTTGAGGGGGGACATGATTGCTCTCTTTAAATATCTGAAAGGCTGTCATTTGGAGGAGGGCAAAGAGCTGTTCTAGTTGACAGCAGAGGGTAGGACGAGAAGCAATGGGCTAAAACTACATGCACAAAGGTACCGGCTGGATATTAGGAAAAACTTTTTCATGGTCAGAGTAGATCAAAAGTGGAATCAGCTGCCTAGGGAGGTAGTGAGCTCCCCTTCACTGGCAGTTTTCAAGAAGAGGCTGGATGAATACTTGTCAGAGATGCTTTAGGCTGATCCTGCACTGGGCAGGGGATTGGACTAGATGGTCTGTATGGCCCCTCCCAACTCTATGATTCTATGATTCTATGAATGGGAAACTGACAAGTTGCTAGTTCGATATTTCAGTAGTCCATTATTTGCATGAAGTCTTTTTGGTAGTATTTGTGCCAGAGTTTGTGGAACAATGCTGAGTTAACTGTCATCTACCAATGCTGGTAGGGACCAAAGCATTTAATTTTAATGTTATTATTTGGTAAAGAGACTAACATACCAACTTTTAAAAATGCTATCTTATCCACTTTCCTGGGGATGTCTACCAGCAATTTTACCTTTTTTCTCTTTGAGTGTTACACTCCTGTCTGTCTGTCTATTATTCCAATCATCCATTCATCTGCGGTCATATTTTTTGTTATAAATCTTTGAATCTCTTGAGAGAAGTGTGTTATATAACAGCATAAACTGCAGTCCTAAGCAGAATCATACCCTTAGAAGCACATTGACCCAAATGGACTTATGGACTTAGAAGGACGTAACTCTGTTTAGGATTGCACTGTTAGTAAATTAAATGCCGACAACACCATGGTTGCTGGGTTTGGATTGGGACCTTGTTTATAGAATTGAGAACAGGAAGGATGTTCATCTATCCAGAAATGCACAGCATTATCTGGAGCTGGTGAAACCAAGTAAGTGAAGGAAAGAATGAGTGCGACCAGGAAGCATGTCAGAGAACATTTTCCTCCCTGGTATATTGTGCAGTCATGAACTGAAAGGAGATGGAGATCCCGGCCATGTATACCGCTGCTATAAATAGACGAGTGAATTCAAACGCAGCAGAAAGCAAAGTAAAGCTCTTTCCAAACTGTTGTGCTGTGTCATTCACAAATGCCTGATCTCTATGATAATGATAGATGGAGGGGGGCTGGGCTGCGGCTTAGTGATAGAGCACCTACTGTTCCAGAGTTAGTTCCTGACATCTCCAGCTAAAGTCTGGCATTAGGAAAGATCTTTCTCTCCATAAAATCCTGGAATGTCGGCACCAGGAATGTACGGAAATTGTACACAATTTTTCACTCTGTATCATTATAGAAGCAAATGTGATATAGTGGTTCAAGTGTCAAATCAGACCCAGTTTCGAATCCCCATGCTGCTATGGAAGCTCGCTTGGGCCAGTCACTCCCTCTAAGCCTATCCTACTTCACAGGGTTTATTTATTTATTAAAATATTTGAAACCCCCCCCCCTTTACTCTATCTGTTGGCTGAAGGTGGCTTACAGTTAATAATTAAAATATTACAGATTAAACCTAATAAACTTAAAATGCAAATGCCTCCTCCCCACCAAAGATGCTTGCTGTTCATATACCTGGTAAAAGCCCTGTCAAACAAATAAGCCTTGTAGCATCTCTTGAAGATCACCAGTGAGGGTGCTTCCCTTACCTCTCCAGGGAACCCATTCTGAAATGTGGTGACAGTGGAAAATGCCTAGGCTCTGGGTAATACCATGTGGGCCACTCTGACCGGGGGAACAGTCAGCGGGGGGCAGCCTGAAGACTATAATAAGAGCACAAGAACAAATGGGACGAGACGGTCCTTCAAATATGAGGGCCCTAGGCCATAAAGGCCTTTAAAAGTCTTAAAGTTAGGAACAAGTTGGGAACAAGTTGAAGTAGGGAACAAACTGGCAGCCAATGAATCTGATTCAAAATGGATATGTTCCCATTGGCCAGCCCTTGACAATATGTTGTATTCTGGACCACCAGCAGTTTCCTAGTTGTCTTCAAGGTTAGCCCAGCATCGTTATTAAAATCACATGTCAAGAAACCATATCCAAATATGCAATTTCTTGCAAGGGTGGCTTTTTCCAAACTGTGCTTTTGCATCTCACTATAGATCTTCTGGCATATATTGCAGATGTGCTAGGCTATTTCACGTTACTGTTTCCCACTCAAAGTTGGGGCTAAACTACTGTGCATCCGTTCTCATTTTGTTGAACAGGATGAATTATGCAATACCTTGAGCAGTAAGTCACCAACTTTACCCCCACAGATCTCCGACAACTGTTTGGAAATCTGTTGCTATATTCTGGATTATTAAAGGCAGTTGTTTTGCCCACCTCCTCAAATAAACAGAAACCATGCAGGTTGATTCCATTTCCTATGACGTTTATAATTCATCCATAGGAAGCGATGGGGAATGACTGAAACCCCACAATTTTTAAATTTTGAACAAGGCTTTCATCTAAATTCATGTCATGGGAGTTTCAACTTCAGTTGAACACATCAGAGAGAATATTTTGCATATCCCCAGAAGAGCCAGATAGAATTTCTCACAATAGAAGAGAATGGTGCATATTATTTTTGTTCTCCTTAACCAATTTGGGCATATGTAGAAGACCCTGACAAAACTGGCTTTCTGAAAAAGAACAAAACTTATCTCATATTTTGCTGTGCCAGGGCCAGAAAGAACTATAGTACATGCCATGGAGTAATTTCTGGGTTCCAACAAGAGTGGCATGAGAACAGCATGTATAATTTTCTTGACCTTGGATTAGAGAATGAGATGACGAACAAGCAGATGTTTAATAGCATGTCTTTCAATTTTCCTCTAGTTGGAACATAGAGGCAAATATGAGGTATAAGGTTCTTGCATATGATGGTTGCTTTAGTACAGCAGCATTTTCCCAGTGGGGTAAAGAGTAGACATGGGCACGGAACAAATGAAAAACAAACAAACCACAAACCACGGAATTGGACCAGTTACGAACTAGTTCATGGTTCATGGTTCATGTGGTTTAAGTGCCCCTTTCAAGCCTTAACGGCAGCAGGGGAAGGGGCATTTAATAGTTTAAAGGGCCCTTTCCTGCCATGCAAGCAGCCGGTCCCTTTAAACTGCCCAAACCCCAGCCCCAGTCCCACATTTACCTTATCCTGCAGTGTAGCATCCTTCCTCTCCTCCCAGGAGGGGTCAGAAGGCACTTTTCAGCCTCTTTTGCCACCTTGGGGGCCTGCAGGGCATGGAAGAGGCTGAAAACAGCCTTCCTGCCCTTCAAATGGCTGCAGTGGGGGCCATTTGAGGGGCAGGGAGGCCGTTTTTTGGCTTCCCTGCCCCTCAAATGGCCCCCACGGCAGCCATTTGAAGGGCAGGAAGGCCGTTCTCAGCCTCTTCATTCACCCTGCAGGCCCCCAGGATGGCATAAGAGGCCGAAAACGACCTTTCCACCCCTCCTGGGAGGAGAGGAAGGACACTGCACTGCAGGATAAGGTAAATGTGGGGCTGGGGGGTGGGGGCTGGGGTTTGGGCAGCTTAAAGGTCCCTGCTGCAGCAGTTCCCTTTAAACTATCAGCTGGCAGGTGGCGGGGGGGATCCCCCCTGCCACCTGCCAGCTGATAGTTTAAAGGGAACTGCTGCAGCTGGGCCCATAAAGGGGCAGTTTAAACAGCCATTTCCCTGGGGAAATAGCCATTTAAACTGCCCCTATAAATATGACCCAACGAACCAGCATGGAAAGGAGCTTCCACGAACCCTGGTTTGCAAACCCCAAACTGGCCTGGTTTGTGGGTTTTTTTGGGTTGTATTTAGTTTCATGCCCATCTCTAGTAAAGGGCATTCCTCCAAATCCATTTTTGATCCAGAATACTGCATGGGGGGAGGCAGAGATATTCCCTCCACTCTCACCATGCTCCCAATCCAAATCAGCCTCCATGTACCTGGCAACTGAGTTATTAAAAACTTTGAGAGCTCCATGCACAGAAGTGATTCAGCATCAGCATACCTGGAGACTGGGTGGGGGCAACAATTTTTTTCCTTTTCTTTAGAACCCGACTATGTATTTGTGTGCTGCTTCTTGTTGTCTGATATGGAAGATTCTATTTGATTCCTCATTCTCTTTTGTGCCCTTTGTTCTTGTTCTCTCTCTCCTTGTAGTCTTGCAAGACATTTACGCAGAGCTCTCCTGTGCAAGCTTGCAAGAGGCACATCGATACTCACACATGCAATTGGATTAGCTGGCCTCTTGTAATAGGAAGTAGATTTGATTTCTATTTTTCCTTTGCTACTACAAGTGAATGTGAATCAAATTCAATGAAATTAAGCTTTCTCTGTTCCATAATACACGCTTGTAAAGTGTTCCACAACACATGATTTCACACTTTCCTGTCAATGCAACTTTGCTGCATTAACTAACAAATATCCCAGATAACTCTCACAGTGCAATCCTATGCAGTTAGTCCAGTTTAATTCCATTGACTGGAGCAACTCTGAGTAGGACTGCACTATTAATATATCATGCAGTTAGGTTCTAAGTTAAAAGAACAGGGACAAAGGACTGGAAATCACCACAAAGAGGAAATCCACTCACCTTTAATATAAAAATTCTTGCAATGATGTTTCCAGTATATTCACTATTGGGTAAAAAAAAAAAAGGAGAAGGAAAAAAGTATGTGAATGCCATCATTTTTATTGTAATCAAAGTAGGTGAAAGTTGCCTAAAGATATTTACCATCCATCAAATTGTTTATTTACTGAGGGAGTTATAATGCAGGAGGAGAAAAATCTATGTGGATTTACTTCTTATGTGCGTTCATCAATTGATTATAAAAATGAGAAGTGAAAATTTAGACTTGAACAGCATTGATATGGTTGGTTATTTAAGGTTTCCTCCTATTTTTTTTCCCTTTAAAAATGGTAAAAAGTCAAAAATTAATTAAAGAGCTGAATCAATAAAAGGAGAATTTAAAAGGAAGTTAGGTTCACTTGGTGCAGCTGTCCTCGCAATGAATGGCTTGAAGATACTCTCAGCCGTTTCACATTAGAATCATCAAGGATGGTTTAAAACAGATTTACACAGTAGGAGGTATTAACATTTCAGTAAAACCTTAATGGGGGACTTTCACACCAAGGGAAAATTGAAAAGGAAAACATTTAAACAAAATGCAGATTAATTAACCAGCAATTTTCTGCATTCAGCTGGCTATTAGGAAACATAGTTTTGTTCCCACCCCACTCTAAGAAGTGTTTGGGCCCATTCTATGGTCATTGCGCTATGCACAAAAAGAGTACATTTGTTACAATGCACATATGGGCTGCTATTAGCACCATCCACCCACAACTTCCATCCTCTCCTATTTGCTCTGCCTTATGTTCTTGCATGGAAATGGTGTGCTTTTTTGCTTGTAGAGACATCTCCTTGAATCTGTATATGATGGCCTTTGATGATACCTATTCAGTATATGGGCAAGCTTTGGCAAGGCTAAAATGCAAGGTTGGAACTCTAGACATTCTTCAGCTGCATACTTCTGCATGGAGGGGCATCACATTTATCTGCCATCCAAAGAGCTCAGTATAGCATTGATAAGGTTAGCCCAGGTTGTCTAGAGCTCAAGGTGGAGCCCGGAGCCTGGAGCCTTACAACTGATCTCCAGACTACAGAAATCAGTTTCCTTGGAGGAAGTAGCAGCTTCAGATTTTATATATGATAGAGTATAGGAGAAATAAAAACATCAGATTCCCCCCTAAGCTCCCTCCCCTTCCCAAATTTCACCTTCTCCATAACCTGCCCCCAAATCTCCAGAAATTTCTGAGGATATAAATGGTAATCTGAATATAGTCCGTTTACAAACTCTATTTAATAGATTTTACTGAGAAAAAATAATTGCTCCAAGGTTACCAAGTGAACATTATGGCTGTCAATGATGTGAACTCATGTTTCTCCAATCTGCATCTAACACTGGTCCATTCAGCATGGCATGCTTTAAGCTGGGGATGCTGAGCATTCATGCCAATCAGTGCTGAAATGGCTTGGGGTCCCATCATTCTGAACTGCGTGACTTCAAGGTGATTTGGTGTCTGCTGACTGGTTGTTTTGTGGGGCTGGAGCTGACATTTAAATATATATATATATTTTGCATCCTTTGTAATGTTGCAGTGTTGGAACCCGTTACCCTCACCCCTGAATTTGCTGATTGGGCTGTCCATTGTCCACTGGAGAAGCATTTGGTGGCAGAGTTCTGGGGGGAAAATATGTACTTTTTGAGCTTGTTCCACTCTCATTTATTTTTTTTAAAGCCAAGCCAGGAAAGGGTTAAAATGCTGCTGCTTCATTCCCTCCTGGTAACTTCTCTGCCACTTTGTTTCCCAAAGGGCTGTGCAAAACAACTTGTTTTTTTTTTCCTCTTTGGCATTAGGAAAAGCCTCAAACATGACAAAAGGGAAGGAGGGAAAAGCAGCCATTTAACTCTTTCCTTGCTTTTTAAAGCCAGAAAGAATGAACAGTAATGTTACTACTCATTCCTGACTTTTAAAATTTTGAAAAATAAATAAATGAGAGTGTGCTCATACCTCCAAGGGAGAAAGGGAAAAGCAGTCATTTAACCCTTCTCTGGCTTTTAAAGCCAGCAGGGAATAAGCAGCAAGGTTAGGACTCCTTCCTGGCTTTGAAAAAATAAGAGTGTGCATACCCAGGAGAAAAGAAGTGAATGGAGAAGCAGCTTATCACCCTTACTTTGCTTTACTGACAGAAAAGGAGTTCAGAGAGCTGAGGAGGAGTGGTTATCAGTGGACAGACCAATCAGCTCCTGGAGGGAAAGAAGAGGGGGCATAAGAAGCAGAATGGGAGTTTTTGATTCTGCACAGACATAACACATGCCAGCAGCAACTGGGCAACAGCTTCAAAAAACATTGTGGAATGTGTACAGGGGAAAAAACAGGGAAAAGATGGACAAAAATCATTTCTACTTCCCATGACTCCCTTGCACATGGAGAACTCTGGAGAACATAATAAGCAGAGAGAGCCAGTTTGGTGTAGTGGTTAAGAGTGTGGGACTCTAATCTGGAGAAATGGGTTTAATTCCTCACTCCTCCACTTGAAGCCAGCTGGGTAACCTTGGGTCAGTGACAGCTTCTAGGAGCTCTCTCAGCTCCACCCACCTCACAAGGCATTTGTTGTGGGGATAACAATAACATACTTTGTATGTTGGCGCCCCCCCCCCCCCAAAATGGCAGCAAGGAAGCAAAGTCCCGCTCTCGGTAAGTCAATCTCGGCTACCTTGCAGAAGGGGGAGTCGCTCGAAGAGTTGGTACGCAGGGCGGTGGTGGAAGCTATAAAACCCTTTGTTGACAAGCTGAACGAAACTGATCAAAGGGTGGGCTCAATTGAAAGCGAGGTGAAAACCATTAAGGCAGCAGCGGGGGGGGGCAGGAAAGTCAGCTCTGGAAAGTGCGTCACTTGTGAAGGCTACAAAAAAGGAGCTGAAGTTGGTGGAGAACCAGCTGATCGGGCTACAGGTGGAACGAACGCAGACAATTTTGCGTCTCCAAAACGTGAAAGAGGAGGAAAATGAGGATCTGTGGGATTTGGTCTCGGAACTACTGGCGACACCCGCGAGGACGACTAAAGAAGAGGTCAAAAGCGCCATTTTGGAGGTCCGTCGGGCTTCTTCAAAATATGCAACAAAGCGACAGTTGCCTCGTGAGATCATTATTGACTTTTCATCTAAAAAGATCCGGGACACCATCCTATATAACTCATACAATGCGGATTTGGACTTTATGGGTTTGAAAGTCAAGATTTTGAAGGACGTTCCATTTCTAGTCCGGAAACGGCGTTTTAAATATAAAAAGTTTGCAGCACTTCTGAGGGACCATGGAATAAAGTACAAATAGTTATTCCCGGAAGGAATATGGTTCAGATATAAAGATCAGGCCTATAAGATATTATCAGAAGATCAACTAAAGGATTTTGAGAATAAAAACCCAGAACTCTGCTGCACCAAGAACGAAGAAAAGGAGGAGCCGGAGGGGGGGGGGAGGAGGAGAGCATCGCAACAGCAGTTGCACAGAGAGAATTGCGTCCGGGACCTAGAAGGGGGAGGAAAGTTTAACCAGAATTTGAAATGTTTATTCTCTGTATGATTAACCACTCCATCATTATTTTATGGAGCTGTTTTTGTATTATGACAGTATGAAGGGAAACATTGAAGTGTAGTGTTTAGTGTTTGTAGTTCATTCCCCCCCTTTTTTTCCCCACCCCCCCTCTGTCCCTTCCCTCTCCCCTTTCCTTGTGATAGTTTTGTGTAGTGTTTTGTAGCTATGAAAATAAAAAAAATAAAAAAAAATAACATACTTTGTAAACTGCTCTGAGTGAGCATTAAGTTGTCCTAAAGGGTGGTATATAAATCGAATGTTATTATTATATTATTATTAGAGATGGGCACGAACGGGAAAAAAATGAACCGTGCAGTTCATGGTTTGTTGCATTTCACGAGCCACAAACCACAAAATTTCACGAACCTGCCTGCCCCAGTTCGTGAACCGTTTCATTTGGTTTGCGAAAGCATTACATCCAGGCCAGCATCACTTTTGGGTCAGCAGAAGGCCACTTCTGGGTCAGCAGGCCACTTCCAGGTCAGCAGAAGGTCTGCAGGAAGTCCATCCCCTGTTGCCTAGGAAACTGATTTATCAGCGCCAGGCTGTCTGCAGTGATGAACCAAATAATGAACCAAATGAACCAGCCAACAGTTTGTGGCGTTTCATCAGAAATGGACTCTGATGAACTGCCAGTTTGAGAACCATGAACTGGCCCGGTTTGTCACAAACTTTGTTTCTTATTTCAGTTCGTGCCCATCTCCAATTATTATTATTATAGATTCTGAAACACTGTAAAGTGACTGTGCGGGAAACACCATTCTGTTGACTCTGGTTCTCCACCAGCAGTATCAATCTGTCCCTAAAATATTAGTAGTGTTCTCTAGGCCCTAAGCAAAGTTCACCTGGGCTAGCTAGTGCTCTACCTGAGTCAAATGAAGGATTACCTTTATCTGTATGAAACTACCTATGACCTAAGATCTTCTGCCTATGATAAGCTCCTCATGCTTTTAATCACAGATATATTTACTTATTCATCTTAATATCATTCCTTTCCTTCTTCATGAGATTCGTGGGTTGGACCTTCTTTTTCCTGTTATGGAATTCACTACCTCAAGAGGCTCACTTGACCCTGTCTAGTCTTTTAACCTGCAATTAAAGTGTTTCTATTTTTAAAAATGAGGTTGAGTCAAGTAAGTCTCATTTATGTATTTTTTCCTCATTTCCATTGGATGTTCTTTTACTGGCTGCCTCCTTTTTTTGTTTTGAAAGAGGAGGACACTTCTGTCATTCCACAGAATGTGCAAAACTGTAATAGTCAAGAGGGAATTTTTAAAAATAGATCTGATCTGTAGTAGAATGAACAGCCCAGGAGGGCACTTTTATAATGGAATATGTTTGTAGACCGCTGCAATCATTATTATAAGGATCATCTGGTTTAAGCACACTGTCTTTACCTTGTAATTCACTTTCTGGCAAGCCTATATACCTCAGTTTGCAGTTTGAATTGTTCTATAATTCTGTGATCATGGTCCAATTGCGTTGTTCATTGCTTGTTTTATGCAGTCTGATTGCACTCTTTATATCCAGCAATCCACCTTGAATCTCAGTGAGAAAGGTGGACTATAAATAAGGTAAATAATAATGATAATATTACTTTGAGCATGCTCCTATATGATCTTACTTTGATATTTTAACATTTATTTTAATCTTTAGTTTTTAAAACCTTCTTTACCACCTTGGACACTATCTATACAGCAGAACAAATACATGGAATACTCAGAATAAATAGTATGTGCCTACAAACTCCCTCAACATGCCCAAATCATTGGCCATTATTCCCTCAATTTGGATGCCAACATTAGTTGGTTTAAGGTTACCCAGCAAATGTTAGGCTGCCAGAAACTTGAATGCAGGCATCCATGATTCAAGTCCACATTTTTATACCACACTTGCTTTGCAGAATTTGGTGAGTCTCTTGAGGTCATTTTCTTAAATGGCCATTGAAAGTATTTTTAGGCTGAACTAAACCTCTGTATTAGTTGATTTTTTAAAAAAAATTATATAATTTGTGCCATTGCATTTTGTGATGAAGGAGAACTGGCAGGTACAGGATAAAAACATGGTACAAATAAACATATCTACCTAAGTCAACTGGACAGAGGCTCGTCTTGTGTGTATGAGGCAACATGCAGTGAGCCAACCATCCTCCAGCTTCTAGGAAAGAAAGCTCACGTCATTGCTTAGTGGAAGAAGCCTGTTACAGAAAGTAATCTGTTGCAAGAAGCAGCCAGGTAAGCTTCCTTGGTGGCTGTATTTAGTTCAGTTGACGCTCCCTTTCTCCATCTTCCAACTGGAATTGATGGGTCCATCAGATGGAGGCTAGAAAACAGACAAGTACCTGTTCACTACAACTGGATGCAGATTAGCTGAAAGTCCCTCTCTCTCCAAGTTCCAATGGGTGTGACTTGTCCATACAAGAAAGGGTAGGAAGCAGCCATCCATCCATTAATCATGGCTGGATACAGCATAGCTAAGGATCCCTACAACCTTTATTGTTTTGTGTTTCTAAATGTAAACCACTTTGAGAATGCTTGTACCAATAAGTGGTATGTAAGTACAATGTATGGTCCCCATGGTCCCACGTATAACATATATGACAGCTCATATAACTTGGACATCAGTGGTAAGTTACTGGTGGCTAGACAGTCAGACATTAGGAGCAGGGGAACTTGTTTCCCAAGCACACAGGGGCACAGTTCAGGCTGGGACTGTTGTACAGGGAGATCAGATTTTATGTCCTCCTTGTATCGTTTTCCTAACCTGAAGCAACCCATTTGCCCCACTGGGGTGCTGCATATGCAGCCTGTCAGTGCATGCTGAGTGTCAAAGTCAAGTCAGAGGAAACACAGACCTCACACGTTACAAATTGCAATGTGTAGTTTGGCTCTCAGATTGGAAGAAACGTGAGATGGTAGAATTCTCATGCAGGAAAAATGGAGCAGGCCACTTCAGACTAATTCCAGCTAGGGTTGCCAGAACTAGCAACAACATGGATGTTTACTGATGTAATGGAGAGACTCTAGGCGAGGTGGGCATAGATAGGTCAGTGGGTTTCCTAGAGTATCCCCATAATGCAATGACATCACTTCCAATTTGGGGCTGGATATGCAGCATGTGCAGCACTGGTCCCCCCACCCCAACTTTCCTTCTACCACCAAATTTACCGATGATGGGCACCAGTAAGTGACATTTTTAATTCCAGTTTAGAACGATGCTTCTTCATACACAAAATTCTATGTAAGCAGAGTTGGGTTGCCTGAAGAGATGAGGGAGAGCAGCATCTTCAGAAGTTTTTAGAAGGCTCCATAAGTCTGTTTAATTTGCAGTGGGGCTTAAGCCAAGAGAAAAAGAGGGATACAAATACTGTAATAAATCAATAAATAAAGCAGCAGGCATATTTTTAGTGAGAGGGTTAATGGGGCTTTAATGAGTTTTGTATGTTTTTAATCTTGGAATTGTAAGCTGCCTAGAACAACATAGGAAAGACAGCATATAGGTATTTTAATAAATAAAACTGTCTCATCACAGAGAAAGGTTAAACCTTCCCCCTCCCCTTACTGTGCTGGTTTTCTATTTGCGGAAGATTTTAACATTGAGGAATGTTCCAAAATGTGATCTTACATGATTGTCCATTTATAACAATAATAATAACATTCAATTTATATATTGCCCTTCAGGACAACTTAACACCCACTCAGAGCATTTATAAAGTATGTTATTGTTATCCCCTCAACAAACACCCTGGGAGGTGGATGGGGCTGAGAGATCTCAAAGAAGCTGTAACTAACCTAAGGTCACCCAGCTGGGCTCAAGCAGAGGAATGGGGAATTAAACCCAATTCTTCAGATCAGAGTCCCGCACTCTTAACTAGAGGTGGGCACGAACCGAAATATGAACCAAAATTAAGCATGAACCAGGCTGGTTTGTAGTTCACGAACCACGGTTCATCAGATTCCATTTCTGATGAACCACCACAAACTTTTAGGCTGGTTTATTTGGTTCATTCTTTGGTTCATCACTGCAGACAGCCTGGTACCAATCAATCAGTTTCCTAGGCAACAGGGGATGGACTTCCTGCAGACCTTTTGCTGACCCAGAAGTGACCTTCTGCTGACCTGGAAGGGGTGATTTTCTGACCTGGGTGTGATGTTTTCATGAACCAAACAAACCAGTTCATGAACCAGGGGCAGGTTTGTGAAAGTTTGTGGTTCATGGTTCATGAAATTTGACGAACCACGAACTGCATGGTTCAGGTTTTTTCTGGTTCGTGCCCATCTCTACTCTTAACCACTATACCAAACTGGCTCTCTAAGGAGGAATATTCCATTCTGCCACCTCAGGTCTCTGCCACCTCATTTCCACTTTATTTTCTGCGTGGGGTAACCATGTGTTAGTTTCTCAGATATAAGCATGTGCCAGGGCTAGAAATGGATATAGACCAGAAAAACCCCATGGACCATCAGCCCATGGTCCTTCATGTTTCATGGACCACGAACCATGAACTTTTCATGGATCTGCCTTGTTCACAGTCCGGTTCATTGGTCCATGGTCTGTCACTTATGGGGGCCCTAGGATGCCCCCCTTCACACTCAGAGTTGCCAAGCTCACTGTGAGGCTTCAGCAGGCTCTCCTCCAACCACCCTCTAAGTTTGACCAAGATTGCATTTCGGAGGTTACGGACCCCCAAATGGCCGCCCCAGGCAACTTCCAGTAGATACTAGCAAATGCCAATTGACTTGCATTGGTTTGCAGCACCAAAAAGTTGCAATGAAGCAAAATCAAACAGACAAGGGTGGAGGAAGAGCCCCCTTACTCACCACCCAGACACCTTACCAGCCATTGCCTGGGGAATTAATTCTTGCTCCTTGCTTACATAGAGAAGAATGGGAGCTCTCTAGTTGGCAGCCAGAGCTGACTATCAAGTTTTTTAGGGCAAGGATTGGTGTGTTCCAAGGGCTGCAGAAGGTCTGCGAATGTCCATTCCATTGCCTAGGGAACTGATAGATCAGCACCAGGATGTCTGGACTCACAGACCACTGACCAACAGACAGGCCAAAACAGACCAAAGTTCATGAAAAACGTGAGTCCCATGATCTGCGTGTTCACAAACCACAAACCGGGCTGGACTGTGTCAAATTTAGATCCATTTTATGGACCATGCCCACTTCTAGTCAGGGCTGAAAATAAAAAACCCACATTGCCTTGACAAAGAAGAATACGCAGTGACTCCAACTAATCAAAGGTGTCTATTTAGCTTTTTCTGACCTGGAAAAACTCTAAAGACTTCCAGGTCAGGCTAGGACTTTGCCTTATATCCCCTGTGTCTAACTTCTGATTTGTTTTTCCTAGCTTCTGTTTTGTGGCTTCCTTTGGCCTCGCACTGAGAGTGATAGTATGTTACAGCAAATGTCCAAAATGTAAGGAATGTTGACATTTACACATCATCAGTCACAGATGGACTTCCAGTGTGATCATTCCCTTGTACCCATCTCTGCTTCTCAGACATACATTAGTAAATTTCACCAGCCTTATTTGGTATAGTGACCGTTTGCATTTACTGGAAGAACAGTATGATTCACATCCAGTGATACCTTAAAGACTAACAAGATTTTTAGTGTATACACTTTCAAGAGTCAAAGCTCCCTTCAGAAAGCTAAAAATATTTTACCCCGAAAATCTTGTTGTTCTTTGAGGTGTCACTGGACACTAATCTGGCTGTTCTACTGCAGACCAACACTGCTACCAACCTGAAACTGTATATAACGGTGGATCTCCAAAGAGTGGCTTCAGCTACTCTGAGATTTTTCTTTGAGAAAGGAGGCTAACCTTAAGTAATCAAAGATATCCAGGTCAAAATGATACCTCATCTTTTGTGGGGCTCACAGATCGCTTTACTCAAAGAGTTCCATCCTTTGAAAGCAATTCAATTTAAATTTCTCAGATCTGTATTTGGTGTCTCTTATTGTGCCTCAAATGCCCTCCTCAGAATAGAGTCGGGGTTAGTATCACTTGAAACATGTAGCTGATACCAAACAATATGCTTCTAGCTCAAGCTATATTTTAACATGCTTGGATTAACCCCCTTAATTCTTTCAGATAACTATCTCTCAGACTTGGTGGATGCTGTTGAGAAGAAAGTACAACACTATGGGTTCCATTCCTTCACTTTATCCCATCTTGGATTCCTGGGAAATAAAGAAATACTTAAACAGTGAATCTAGGATATAGCCCTTCAAGTTAGTAGCACTCAGGCAGTAGGGAATCACAGCCAAAAATTTGTGCTGGAAAATTACCTTTATGTTATAGAATTCCCTAAATAGTGCAGAGTATTTACTTTGTCCCATTTTAACCATTTGCCCTCAGCTCTACTAGAAGGGAGATATTTACACATCCTCTACTCTCAACACCTTTGTTTCGGCCAATTGAATGGGGTCGAAACAATTCAACACATACTATTATACTGCCTATTTTACAAGGACATTCACTCTACACTTCACCCTTATTCTTTCTAAGTTCCCAGGCAGATTGATATATTTTATACATCTCTCCACCTTGCAGAATGCAGAAGTGGCAAATCTCTGACATTTTTGACATTCCCAAAATGTAGCTAGGATTAGAGACGGGCGTGATCCAAAAAATATTAACGATCAAGCTGATCATGGATCGGCGCCGGTGACAATCCCAATTTAACAACCCGCACTGAGCATCTCCCGTTCTCGATCCGTGAATCGTGGATCATGGATCGTGGAGGCAAAAGAGGAGGGGTGCCCCGCTGTTCCCAGCGATACAGGAAAGGTGGGTGATGCCGGCGGCATCTATGTTTGTGTTTGGCTGTCTGTGTTTGGCCATCAGAGCTGCCTATCAGGGTTTGCAGGGATGAGATTGGAGTGCCCATGGCTACAGAACACCCATTCCCCCTCCCTCCTCTGGGTGTCTTCTCCCAGCTGGTGACTGCTTTGCTGCTCTGTGGTTGGAAGGAAGCCCTGCTGATCAAGGAAAGTTGAGCTTCCATTCAGGTTTCCAGGGCGACAGAAGGAGGGCAAACAGAGCTCAGGCATTCTCCTGGCTCCGTTGCCAGGGGAATAGATTGCTGGCACCTGAGTGTCTGGATCCCTGATCTGAGCCTGATCACCCACATCCAGGCCCCTCCTGATTGCTGGATTGTTGGCCGTGGACGATAACGATCCGCCGGGTCACGATTGTGCGATCGCCATTATCATGGATTTTTTTCGATCGTAATGCGGATCGTGCCCTTCTCTAGCTAGGATTGTCCTAAAGGGTGGTATATAAATTGAATGTTTTTTTTTTGGAAAGTTTTTTTTATTTTTCAATACCTAACATACAAACTACAATAACAGTAACTACAAAAGATTACAATAACACGAGGGAAGGAAAAGGAGGGAGAAAAAAGAAAAGGGGAAGGGGGGGTGGAAAAAAAAGGGAAGGTAACCTACAAACACTAAACACTACACTTCAATGCTTTCCCTTCATACTGCCATAATAAAGAAATAGCTTAATAAAGTAATGATGGAGTGGTTGAACATACAGAATACAAATTACAATCGAATTCAAATTAAATTTTCCTCCCCCTCCTGGGTCCCGGACGCAGTTCTCTCTGAGCAACTGCAGCCGCAGTGCTCGTTTCCTCCCCCCTCCTCCTCAGACTTCTCCCTTTCTTCTTGCTTGGTGCACTGAAATTCCGGATTTTTATCCTCAAAATCCCTTAGTTGATCTTCTGATAATATCTTATAGGTTTGATCTTTGTAACTAAACCAGATTCCTTCCGGAAATAACCATTTGTACTTTATTCCACGTTCCCTCAGAAGAGCTGCGAGCTTTTTATACTTAAAACGTCTTTTCCGAACTAAAAATGGGACGTCCTTCAATATCTTAACTTTGTTACCCAAAAAGTCCAAATCCGCATTGTATGAATTGTATAGGATAGTGTCTCGGATCCTTTTAGATGAAAAATCGATGGTGATCTCGCGAGGCAGCTGACGCTTCGTTGCATATTTTGAAGAAGCCCGGCGGACTTCCAAAATGGCGCTTTTAACCTCTTCTTTAGTTGTCCTCGCGGGTGTCGCCAGTAGTTCCGAGACCAGACCCCATAAATCCTCATTTTCCTCCTCTTTCACGTTCTGGAGGCGCAAAATTGTCTGCATTCGTTCCACTTGTAGCCCGATCAGCTGGTTCTCCACCAGCTTTAACTCTTTTTTCGTAGCCTTCACGAGTGACGCACTTTCCCGGGCAGCCTTCTCTGCCCCCCCCCGCTGCTTCCTTAATGGTTTTCACTTCGCTTTCAATTAAGCCCACCCTTTGATCTGTTTCGTTCAGCTTGTCAACAAAGGGTTTTATGGCTTCAACAACCTCCCTGCGCACCAGCTCCTCAAGCGACTCTCCCTTCTGCAGGGTAGCCGAGATTAACTTACCCAGAGCGGGACTTTGTTTTTTCGCTGCCATTTTAGGGGGGGGGGACCGCCAGCCCAAATTCTGAAACTCAGCAAAGGGGAAGAACGAGCCTTCTTAGCTTCAGATGCCACCACTCCTTCGCGTACGCTTGTAATAACAGAAGGGATTCGCTTACTTGCAGGCTTCCGCCTAGTTCTGTTCTTTGCCGTTTTCCATAGCCCGGCAGCACTCGAGGCGCCGCGCACGTCTGCCGGCCTCCATAGGGACAAACGGGCAATTTACCCCCCGCATTGATTTTCGGGGGGTTCTTCCCGCAGCTTCCCGGACCCTGCCTCCCTCACTGGGAGTCTTGGGGGCTAATCTTCGCAGATCAGCCGCCCGGTCAGGGTGCTTGGGCGCTTCCTCTCGGACCTGCCGAGAGGAGCGTCCGACATGGCTGAGAAAACGAAACCGAATCATATAAATTGAATGTTGTTGTTCAACACTCATTTACTTGCATACCCCAAGAGAAACACAACAGACAATAGCCAAGATACAGATTTAAATAGGGTTTATTAACTGTGTCTAATATGTTTCCACTCACCTATTAGTGTGGGATTTCTAAAAATCTTCCTACTAATTGGGGTTGTCAAGATTTTGGCAAGCCTACCCTGCTTCAAAGCTCATTGTGGTGAAAAGCCACACCTTGGTTCTCCTTGCCTGCACTGAAGTTGTGTGAAGAAACTGTTGTGTGCTGTCCATTAACTCTCTCACCCCCACCCCGCAGCATGCAGTGTTAAGGATCAAGTAGGTTTGCACCTCTGGGAGCAAATAGAGGACAGAAGAGGCATCAACATGGGATATGGTGACCCAAGATGGCAGCTGAGGCAGACATCAACATGTCAAGGGAACTGCTCTAGGATTTGGCCAAAATTCTACGGTTGATCTCTGGTGAGTTCCTCTACCACCACCATTTTCCCTTATATTATTTCTGCCAGCATGCCCTTCGTAGGATCAAGAGGTGATGTGCATTACTGAGGGATTCCCTCTACAAAGGACCTGGCACCCTTCAGTCTAGAGTAGCTGATAGCATATTCCTCTCCCCATCCTTAGATGCCTCCGGGCACTTGCCAATCTAAAATAACAACAAATTGATCCTGTCAAACCTTATAAGGCCTAATCAATCCCTTAAAGACAAGGCCTATTTAAAATTACCCTCATCTGAAATAGCAGTGTAAAGCAGGTGCAAAAAAGTCCCCTTATTACCAGTTAGACTGGACCACCAAAATTGCTGCTCAACTCTGAAGCAGTCAGATAATCCCACACTGCTGTACAGGGATGGATGGATTGGAAGCTCTGAGCCAAAGGTATGGCTAAAAGGAGCAAGAAAGTTGTATATTTAGTCCTCTACCACTGCCCTCGGATTGGCCCTGTTCTCACTTACGGTGAATGCACATGCAATCTATATACAGGGAATGCTTGAATCTTCTTTATACATGCTGTCAAGAAACTCACTCTGTTTGTTTCTTATTCAGATCAATCATTTTTGAGTTGGGCCTTTTGGTTTGGCTAGGATAGAAAAGTTTATGGCCTTTTCTTCCTTATGGCCCCCTCTGATTTTGAACAGAGACAGCTTTCCTTTGCAGACTCAGGCTGCCAGGCACTGTCAGTTCCCAGCCTGATAATACCACAGCCTGGGACTGGAGAAGAGATGAAATCCTCAAGGACAGAACCTTGGGGAGGGCAACTCTGGTGTTCCAGCTAATTAATGCATAGCCTCCTGGGAGTAGAGAGTTGAGCCCTTTTCTCTCACCTGTGAGACTCAGGGCCAAGCTACACATGACGAATGACACTTGAACAGCAAGTGTATTTCTCCCTGTTCACTTGCCCTCCACTCAATCCACTTGCCGTTCAAGCGTCATTCGTCATGTGTAGCTTGGCCCCTAGTAACTGCAGTACCACTCACAGGCTTGGCTCATTTTGATTGGCTAATTTGTTCCCGCTTCCTGTGGGCAGCTTGCCTTTAAAGGGTGTCTTTTTAGCTTAGTTCCTCTTTGGGTTCCTTCCTAGTTCCCCTTTGCTCTGGGTTCACTGGTGTTTGTAGAACTAACTTTTGGAGACCACATTGTGTTATTGTGAGATCCCATAGCCAGGCACTCTTTGGCTTTGTCTCTTGGAATCTGCATTTGTCATCTTGAAACTTTGTGGGATTCTACAATCTGCTTGAAAGTAATCTTTGGAATAAGCGTAGGGATTTCTAGTGTATGCTAGTCAAGTTATTTAGTCTTTGTTATATTGCTTCTCCTGCTGTGCTCTTCTAAATACTTTGATAATTGGCTTTTGAACTTCCTTAATCAATTTTATTATATTTGGTGTGGAATCATTTGTGTTCCTGCTTCAATCTGAATTCAGTACTTTGACCAATTTGTCATATGCTACCCAGTTAACTTGTTTCTGGACTCAGCCTGTCAGGTGCCTGACTTGCAGGGTGGATGTCTATTTAGTCCCCAGAGGATCTGAGACTTGGCTTTTGGTCTCGAGCTGCAGTCTAGTCAAAGAGGCTTCTGTGGATGCTACCTGAGAATTCACTTCCCACTTTTGCATTTTGCTGCTGTCACCACTGAGAACTAGGACAGTCTTCCTGGGGGATCCTGGATCGGGCAGCCCTCCTTCTCCTACACATGTATTAAGTAATTCTCATGTTACCTTCAATATATGTACTGCATGTTGGATCCTGCAAGGATCCCTGGGAAATGTAGTCTTTAAAAAAAAAAGCAGCTGCTTAATGTAATTCTCAGTCGGGGAGAATTAGCTAGCAACTCTCTCTCTCTCTCTCTCTCTCTCTCTCTCTCTCTCTCTCTCTCTCTCTCTCATTTTTTTCAAAAATCGTCTGGGAGCTCAGGATTGGGGGGGATGACATAACAAGAGACAGGAAAATAGCTGAGGTGTTTTGAGAGCAAGAGAGGGTCCCAGTCCCTCCCATTCCTCTCCCAGCAAGGAATCACAGTGCAGATTCCCCTCCTCCCCCCCCTCCGTCTCTGAACTCCTGAAGGAAAACCTAAGTGGATGGATTTTTAAGAAAGAATCTCTCCAGTCAAGCGGCTGTTCTTTGTAAGAAAATCCACTCAGCTCAATTTTCCTCCAGGAGCTTGGAGAGGGAGGAGGGTAAGACTACCGCTCCCAGGGATGCTTGTGCGACCCAACCTGTGCTCTTCATGTGTAATTCGTCTCATGTGTTTCCACCCTCAGTGTCTGTTGGCTTTTAAATCTCTGAAGGGGATGGTTGGCAAAACCTCCCCCCCCCTTTTTGGGGGGTGGGTAGGAAACATGCCTGTATAGGCCCACAATCTCCAATGTTAAAAAATTCTCACTCTTTCCATAATGGCATTTTGCTCCAATATGGGACTTGTCAATTAAATGTGGGCTGTTTGGGTTTTGTTAAGGGTGATGTCATTTCCAGATATGTCAATCTGCTTTTATAGCATATCTAAGCATTCAATGTGTGCTACAAGATTAGTCCCAAACTATCTTCCCAAGACTATTTGTTCTCTGCTGGAGTCTTCATCTAAAGCTCCATTTGACTGATAACTGGATGCCTTTCAAATCCTTTCTTGCATCTTCACAAGCTTGTGATGTTGGGCACTGTGCTTTTGCAGCAAACCATAATGGTCATACTGTTGCTTCACATGTTTTAAAAAGCATGAGGATTTTTGTGGGTATTTTAGGCTTTTAGAAAAAAAACATAAACTGCAATTTTATCCCCATTTGAAGCCTTCAGAAACTGCTCATTACCCCGCATGCACTCAACTGAGCTCTCCATTGGCTCCCATTTGCATTTAATAATTTTACTTTCTTTTAATTTCAGACTATCTTCAAAACGGCAGAAGAGATAGCACGCGGGCACTGCAGCCTCAGTCTCTTTCAGTAATGTTTGCCTTCATTTAACAATTAAAATGTGAGTGAGCCAAATGCAGGAACAATTGAGCCAAGTTGCTGTTGTGCTTGAGATTTTCTTCTTCTTCTTTTTTTTAAGAACTTTTATATATGGCACTAAAAGTCTTGGCAATGCAAAAGTATGCAAATCTGATTAGCTCTCTGAAAATGAGAGAGAAAGCTAACATATCAACATACAAAGATCTTGCCTATAGCAACTCATCTACATTGTTAATTACAAAGCCTACTGTGGAATCCGAGAGACTCTATCAAGGAGATCAATGGGTTTAGCAGGCTGCTAAATATTCAGTAAAGAGCTCCTACCTTAAGCTTAAATTAGCAGAGAGACATCAACACTGTTTTTTTTCTCCCTTTCTCTCCCAACTGAGACATTCCATTGTGTAGAAGATCATTTAGGAAGCTAATCAGATAGATATAAATAATTAGAGCTGCATTGAAGATTCAAGCATTTTGATTGGGGGGGGGGGGCAAAACAGTGTTTAGATTGGGGCTCAAAAAGTTATCCATAAAACAATGTGAACTATTGTTTGCTGTTTCCCAAATCAGTCAATGAGTCAGCCCCACTTAAAGAAGGCCTTCATGATCATTCAGTCATGGTGCTGCTGACCTATGCACAGTTACCCCCTACTCCGAGTCTCTCTCTACATAAGACTTCTGACATGTGTTCTTCACATTGGGAGATTAAATGTTAGCTGGGAAGTGTAGTTGTAAATGACCGAGCCAGCAGAGATTGCTGCGGAGGGGACGGCTTTTTTCACAGCCTTCCACTGCCTCTGGTGTTCTGGTCTGTCTCCTCTTCCAGAGCCTTTGCTCTACCAAGGCTCAGTTAATTCAACGTTTTAAGCAGCCAGCAGTGAAGCCCAAGTCATCTCTGCTACACAGTGAAAGTATAGATCACTCTGCTTACAATCACAGCAATTAGGTTTACCCAGAGCAAAAAATGCAAAATTGATTATCAAGCTCCACACCTGTGCCATGAAGAGATCCCGCAAGACTTCACAACAGATGCCAACTCTAGTGGCCATGAAGATACTAACCTTTTTAAAAAAACAAGGTGGTTTTAGCCAGCATTTGTATATGCTACAGTTGTGAGAGGAGAAAGAGAGGAGGAGATATTCTCAGGTAGCATACTAGTGATTGGTTGCTTTAGGGGTTTAACAATTGTGCAAAACAATGATGTGTGCAATTAGGTAAGCATTTCTAGATGATCGTTCTTCCAATCAGAACTCTTTTCCCATTAAGGGAGGCAGGAGGGATTGTGCTGACAATGTTTGAGAGAAATCCAACCCTGACATAGAGGTGCATAATGCCCCAGACAAAAACAGGGCAAATAAATGAGTTTTCACTTCAGAAAAGATCAGGAGCAAGGCAAGAGTGAGAAAAGGGCCTGATCTAAGCAGTCATATATTCTGACCTGGAGATTCAAGGTTTTGAAGGTCTTGTTTCAGCCACACGTAGGTACAAAAAGCAAAGCAAAGACAAAGTGCTGCAGGAGAGCAACGTGAAGTCGACATGCAGGAGGTTCTTTCTATACAAGGAGACAATAATTGATACTGACGGAAGGTCGATTTCGGATGAACAGTAGGAAGAACTTCCTAGCTGTACAATTCAGTTATGGAAGTTGGTTGCTTATGACTATTATAACATCTTCCTTATGGAAAAAATATAAGGTTGAACAGGTATGCTTGCCTAAGGGAATTTTTTTAAGGATAGACTGAGCCATGAGAGCATATTCTCTAGCGGCTGTAGCATAGTGATTAAGTGATAAGGTTCCACAGACAAGCAGTTGCTGGTGGTCCCTGGCTCGAGGGGCTTTCATCTAACCTTGACCAGGGCCAGAGCTTTTTCAGCCATGGCACTGACCTGGTGGAACGCTCTTCTGATGGAGATCCAGGCCCTGCGGGATTTATTACAGCTCCGCAGGGCCTGTAAAATGGTGCTATTCTGCTGGGCCTATGGCTGACACATTGGCGAGTCATCCCTCCTGACAGCTCATGTCCCGCCATGTCCTCCCTGGATATGATCTTATCCTGCTAGTTGATATTTTCCTTATTTGGAATTGAGGGTAAATGCCTCTGTATTCTGTATTTATTGGTATTTACTCAGTTTTATTGATTTAATGTAAATTGTACTTGTACTTTTTGATATTGTTGAGAGCCTGCTTGTGGGGTGAGCAGGCTATAAATGGAGGGAGGGAGGGAGGTTGCAAATCAGCAGTCTGCTGGTTCAAATCCGACTACTGCTATGAGCTCAGCATATGGCCTCGGGTAAGTCACTTCTCTCAACCCCAGCTCCCCAGCTGTATTGTGGTGTAATGTTACGACTGACTTTGTTCACTGCTCTGCGTGGGGGACTAATCTGTCTAGAAGAGTGGTATATAAGAGGGCCTTAAATTCCACCTGCATGTAATTTCTCCATTCACATTGCCTCTTGCAGAGACAACTTTTACAGCCAAACTGTACAACTGGAGTGCCATCACAAAACATGAGCTCTGCATCCACGAAATACGTATCTCAGTAGTGCGGCAATCCTAGCCCAGTCTACCCACTTGAAATTAATGGGTGAAGACTGGACTAACTCTGTTGAATTGTACAGTAGACCCTAGCAAGGAGTTGAGTCTTCAGAACTTCAGTCACTGGGAGTAATTAATTTATACTTCATCTCCTGTAAGTCAGTTTACTTTCTTGGCAAGCACACATTGAATGAAAGGTAAATAAATCAGAAGAGAATTTGACTGCATTTACATTACATTCTGAATAATGCTATCAAGGTATGTCATTTTTTTTTAAAAAAAGCCATATATTAACACAAAAAAAAGATTTACATTTTAATGTTTTTTCCTCTTTTTTTCTAATGCTGTTTTCAGCTTCCTTTTCTTTATTTACCGTAACAAGTCATATTCTAGTCTTTCTCCTACTCAAAAGAAAACACACAGCAATATAATTACTTGAAATGTAATAGAGTAATTAGATAGTGAAGATGTTTGGAATTTATATAGAATTGTACTTGACTACACAGAAGCATTCAAGGTTGCTTCTGTGTTGGAAGAATTCCAGCCACTGCAGTGGCATCTGGTACTAACTAGTTTTCTCTAGCCCTTAAATTCAAAATACATAATAGAGAGCAATCATCCAGAGGTTTTAGAAGGTTCCCCCTTCCCCTTCTGGACATAAAACAATATTAGGCATAATGAAAATGACAGTTTGCAATGGGAAGAAAATATCATTTGCCACCTCAAATCAATTGCCTTCCATCTAAGTTCCTTGAATTTTTTGCATAACATTGAAAGGATGAAAGTGATTAAAACAGGAGACATTCTGCCACATAATTGGCAGCGAGAGGTCTTGGCTTTGTTTTGTAGATGGACAAGTTGAAGTGAATGAAAGGAAGTCTTTATATAGTGCAATTAAGCTTTTAATGTGGCACCTCAAGCCAGATGTACTTGTCTGCGAGCAATGAAAGTGTTTATTCTAATCAGATTGTGTTTGGTTGTGCTTTCCTTCTCTACCTCCCACATTTTTGTCTAAGACACCAAGGTACAATATGTCACTACATTTTCCAAGGGAATATACATATATATATATATACATATATATATATATATATATATATACACATACATATGCACAGCTTTGCAGAACAAGTGAGCCTGCTTGTTTCAGTGCATTAACATAATAGGATTTTGTACTATAATTAAAAATGCCTGCAACAATATGGTGTGTTGCGGAAGAGAATGTGATGATTATACTACAATGCGGCATGAATATGTGACACAGGTCATATTCGGGGCAAACCTCCAAACATATGCATTGTATGAAAAAATGCACCCTCTTTTAAAAAAATCAAAGCAAGAGGCTGTTGTCTACATCTTGTGACAATGAGTTCCATATGTTAATATGTAGCATGTGAAGAAGCACTTCCTTTTGTCTGCCTTGAGACTATACCTCAATCATCCCTCTTTTGAGATGGAGTTACACTGTTCTAAACCCACTGAAGTCAACAGATTTACGAACATGTAACAATGTTTAGGATTGCACTGCAATGTTTAGCAATATGGGAAATTATACATTCTTTCACACATTCTTTCCCCCCTTTTGAAATAGCCGGAAAGACCCCAGAATAGCTTGGAATGAGCATATGTTAATGACTACCTATTGTCACCCCAGTCGGAATGAACAGACAGACACCAAGCTGGATCTAAGGGCTACTTTATTAACTATATACAAATAAAACAAGCCAAACAGCAGCAGGAACCTAAAGTGGTACAGGTCAAGCCAACGGGTCCCCCATAGACCACCACCTTGACCTGTCTGGACAAGCCCCAAAGCCCCGGGTGGGACCCATCCAATGGATGGGGCGGACCTGGCCGGCCAGGCAATTTGGTCACCCCCCTTTAAGCTCCTAAACACCTCAGCCGTATAGCAGTGAGGGAAGGACTTGCAGGCTGGGGTTCCCGAAGGCAGCCCGCCTCTGCCTCTGGCAGCCATCAAAGCAGTACCAGACCTTTAGGCAGGCTCCTCTTCCCACAATAGGGAAGCACCAAGGGTGCTCACAGGCCCGCACCCTTCTCCCCCTCAAACCAGCCAGGACACTGCTAACAGGCACCACCCTTGGCAAATCACCTCAATCCCACAAAATTGGTGCAAGGTAGGCGAAAAAAAACCCTTTTCGAGGCCAGTTTGGAAAGAGGGGAGAAAAATTCCTACCTGGTTCTGAAAACTGCAGCCGGCTACTCCTACACCAACACAGGGAGATGAGGGTGGACCGAGCGACTCGCTGCAATGAGGCTGGGAAGGGCAGAGCGGCCAACAAGGCTCCTGTTCCGCCCTCCCAGCCACCCCTTATTTGGATAGGGGGTAGTGCCATTGCTGTGTACCAGGAAAGGGCTGCATTCTTTTACAAATCTACCATACTACTGCTGAGGCCCTGCTCCGTGTTCCCCACACCATTGGAGATTACATGAGCAGCAGCTTGGGAGAGGGACTTCTTGGTCATGGCTCCAAAACTCTGGAATTCTCTCCCCAGGGAAACTTGTCTCTACTATTTTATGTTCTAGACCTCTACAACTCCTAACGCTGGGTACTGGGGGTGTGCGCATTTTGAAAATTACCATTTGAAAATTACCATTCTGTTTTAGAATCTGTGGCTGTTGAGTGAAAAGTCTATCATGATTCGATAGTTTTCTGGTGAGGCACAACTGTGTTCAGTTCAAAATTAGTTTCTTTCATAGTCATGGTTTTCCGGACCATTTTTTTAATAGGAGAAGAAGGGGGCAACTACTCTGAGGCAGTTGTTTTTGCACTCAACGCACTACAATCACACAGAATACAGCCCTCGCTCTGAACCATTGGCTCACTGAGTTTCCAGCACGCTCAAATAAGAGGGTCGGTGTTAATGGACCCTGAAGTAGGAGAGCGGTGGCAGTGTAATCATCATTTCACAGACTCCTATGGCAGGAAACTGCAAGCAAACCTTTAGAGGCATGATGAGTCCCAAGCAGGAGAGCAAAGTAGCACCACCAGCTTGTGCTAGCTAATAACATTTGGAAAAGAAGTCCTGCTTTATATTTACATTTTTCCTCTTATACTGTGATAGTGGAAATAAAATGATTAATTGTATTCTCTTGCTGAGGTCCCTTTAAGAGGGCAGAAAAAGATTAGGGTGTAGTTCTTGCATTTGATGAGGGGCAATATCCAATTACATTTGATGTTCAATGTTTTGCGTCAAACAGTTGAGAGCCAGTTTGGTGTAGTGGTTAAGATCGACGGGACTCTAATCTGGAGAACCAGATTTGATTCCCCACTCTTCCACTTGTAGCCAGCTGGGTGACCTTGAGTCAGTCACAGCTTCTTGGAGCTCTCTCAGCCTCACCCACCTCACAGGGTGATTGTTGTGGGGATGATGATGATGATGATGATTAATAATAATAATAATAATAACAACAACAACAACAACAACAACTGTTTTATATACTGCCCTTCAGGACAACTTAATGCCCATCCACGATGAATGAGTGTTAAGTTGTCCTGAACGGCGATATATAAATTGAATGTTGTAGTTGTTGTTGGCTGGCGCAGCTTTGTACTCATTGAGTTGATTGGAAGGGAGGAATGTGGCTGGTGACCTGGAAATTCAGAACAGAAAAAACAAGGTGTACCTTGCCTTCCATACCCACCTGTGATTGACTGGCACAGCTCCTGTGATGATTTATCTGATCAGAAGGAATAAATGCCATTGGTTGCCCAGAAAAAAACATCATAAAAAAAGAAGTTGCCTTCTGTGTGCCCTCCCTGGGGTTTTGGTGATTGGCTGGGGCAGCTTTGTGCTCTATTATCACATTGGAAAGAATACATGTGGTTGGTTGCAGGAGGAGGGGAGAGAGAAGGGGGGGGGGAGATAACTGAGAAACACCCGTGAAAGCACTCAAAAGCACTTGAAATTAAAAAAAAAATCACAGAATGTTTGGGGGAGGAATTCCCATGACTACCAAGCCTCTCTGGACAAGCATCTGTTCTAGAGAAATTGAAGTAAGGCTTGAAAACGGGGAGGGTGGAGGTGATTTTTACACACACACACCCTCTATTGAGCAGGATCCACCTCAAGAATGAAACTCCACTGCTTTCATTGGGAGAGATGCAAACAGTTTCTTTATTCCTTCATTAGAATGAATTTGAAGGTGCTTAACTTTGCACTGGATAATTACTACTCTAATTATTTATGGGCTTTGCATTCTAAATTTTCTCCATCTTCTATGGAAGTTACTCCACTTTCCCTTCACAACGAGTCTGCCAAGTAACTCAGGCTGAAAGATAGTAACTTGGGTGCCCAATTAACAGAGCACATTTGAACTCCAGTGCAAGTCCAGAGAGAATATTCTCTATTTTGTTTTTGGTGTTTTTGTTTATAATTTTTTAACAGTTTCTATTCTACACTTTCTGCTGTTGGTTTCTACAAATTCATTCGTATTGTATAAGCACATTGTACACGTTTTTCTTTTTAAAAGCAATGTATACATTATTTATAGGAATTATTCATATATATTATATATGTATAATGTATTATGTGGCTTTGCTGATGCACAAATAATACTGAAAAATGCATATTTCTATAGGGGAAATGGTGCAAGGAAACTGAAAATGGTGCAAAAGGAAAAAATGTGGGTTCATTTCATGCAAGGGAAGAGCAATGTCAAAATGTGGATTGGGAGCTGAAACAACAGGGATGAATATTAAACCTTATAGCCTTTGCGACATTCAGACTCAAAGAATATGTGCCTCTCTGCCTTGCCTCTGCTCACTCTAAAATGCACAGAGCTGTTCTCTTTAGTGGTGTTCTTTCTTTCTTTCTTTCTTTCTTTCTTTCTTTCTTTCTTTCTTTCTTTCTTTCTTTCTTTCTTTCTTTCTTTCTTTCTTTCTTTCTTTCTTTCTTTCTTTCTTACTCTACTCTTCTGACCTATAAGTCTTAAGTAGTAACTGCGAATATGAGGAAGAAAGGAAGAATTCAGGCCAGAGAAAGTTAGGGCCAAGCTAGAAGTGATGTATTACACTTGAATGGCAAGTGAACAGACTTGCATGTATTCCTCCCTGTTCACTTGCACTCCACGAGCACAAGGGGAGCGCGAGTGAACAGGGAGGAATACATGTGAGTCTGTTCACTTGCCATTCAAGTGTAATACATCACTTCTAGCTTGGCTCTTAGTCCATAAGCTACAAAAAGGGTGATTTCTCATAAGATGCCTGAATTCCCATGGCCTGAGCTAAAAAACTGGCTAAAATGAGTAAATTTTCCAGTTTTGAGTCTGTTAGCAATTTAGGGACTAAAATATCTGGTGTAAAATCTGTCCAGTGTAATGTCAGAGCTTTGATCCATTTCTGTCTTGCTTCTTATACTATGGACATTCAGATAAAACATGGGTTACAGATTCGATAACACCCCCAGACCACAGCCACAATATCTGTTTGAGAAAGGTATGCCCAGAATGCAGCCTTCAGACTGAAGAAGGTAGTGCATTTAGTCTTACAAGCATAATTTCTCGTCTGTATTTAGGAACTGTTAATTTAGCGGTGGCCTTGGTTCACTTCAGCACATGATAAGTACTTATACCCCACTTTACTCCCCAGTGGGGACCCAAAGAGGCTTATAATCTCCCTTTCTCCAGACTGTCCTCACAACAATAATTTAAATTGGTTTGGCTGAGAAAGAATGGATGACTCAAGGTAACCGTCAGGCTTCCATGGCAGCTTGGGAATTTGAACCTGGGTCTCTCAGATGCTAGTCTATATTGTAAGCACTACGCCATGCTGTAAAGAAATTCTTCACGCCACTTTTATTTTTACTTACTTCATTTATACCCTGTCTTTCTTGCCAATGGGGGACCATTATCCACCTCTCCTCCCTTGGGCCTCACTACAACCCTTTGAGATGGTTAGGCTAGGTAGGCTCAAGGTCACCCAGCAAGCTTCCATGGCAGAGTGGTGATTATTTGAACCCACCTTTCTCAGCTCCTAGTCCAGCACATGAACCAGTACACTACACTGGCACATCTGGATTAGATGGTTAGATAACTCTTTCTTTGTCTTGAGATGACTTTTTGTTTGAGAGCTAAGCTACAAGTGACGCCTGACACAGGTTGGACACTTGTCAGCTTCCCTCAAGTTTTGATAGGAAATGTAGGCATCCTGGTCTTGCAGCTGCAATGGAGAGCCAAGCTGTAATACCAGGATGCCTACATTTCCCATCAAAATTTGAGGTAAGCTGACAAGTGTCCAACATGTGTAAGGCGTCACTTGTAGCTTGGCTCTGAGATGAACTTCGGTTTTGGCATTGGGTATTCTCTTGCAAATGGCTTATGGACAGCCTTCTCTTTAATAGCCATGTGATATGATTCTAGAACAAAGAGGATTATTCTGTTTTGTGTAGCAGTCAGGCATGGAGCTGGGGAATGGTAGCAGCCTTTGACTTTTTCTAAAGCTCCATTAGATTTGAAAATGAAGCAGGTAACCACCCCCAGAGAACAGGAGGAGTTGTAGTTTGGTGGGACCCTTAAGTGGTATGGTTTGCTCCAGTTCTGCTGGGAAAGACTCTTCAGAGGATGAGGAGTCCCTCTCTGGCCCTGAGATCTCTGAGGTGCAGGTCCCTCTGAGCTCTTTGCAAGTAGACCCCATGACCCTGCCACGGCAACTAGTTGTGGACCCCACCCCCAGTGAGTCAACAGACCAGGAACCACCTGGAAAGCCCTATCTCTCATTGGCACCTTCTGTTGATCTGGAGCCACTGCAGAGCCCAGCCGGGCTCCTGTGTGCCCACAGAAGTCCCACCAGAATTTGGGGATCAGAAACAAAGGAGGATGGCAGAGACAGAGACTTGGTGAAGGTACACACTATGAGCAGCCCAGGATCTGCATCTATCCAAGATCTTCCTAGAAGGAGATGAAATGCAGTCGTTCTTGACAGGAGCCAGGGCTTTAACCAAGTCATCAGAAGGTGCAGGGATCCCAGCTTCTTATAGAAGCCTATAGAAGCTTTGCTGGTTCAGCTGCTCCTATAAGACTTTCTACTGTTGCTTTGGCTGCTGTCTATTTGATGCCTGCCTGACTCTGTACCCTGCCTTACTCTCACCTTCAGGCCTGCCTTCTCACCTTGATTCCTGCTGTCCACCTGCCTACCTTGACTGTTGTCTGCCTGCCGGCACCAAGAAGATTGCTGCCTCTGGGCTGCAAAACAGGATCTTAAGAATACATCCCTAACTCTCTTCCTCATAGTTCTCTGGATCTCTTGGGAAGACTGAATGACTGTTACCTATCCACACTTAAAACAGTGTCAGGGTTCAGGGAGCTGAACCCTCTACTCTTGTTGTGCGTGTTTTAAAAAATCCTCAATCCAAATAGGCAGTTTGAGATAAACTAGGCTTTCATCTTTCACCAAAAAGCCACACTTCCGACTAGGAATCTACCATTTGTCCTGTCTATGCATATCTTAATAAGTGGTAGTGTATTGTAGTGTGTATATGTGTGACTAGTGTACTGCATGCATCTCTTCTACAGCACAACAAATATATTTTGACTTGTGAAGAGGTATGTCCATATTTGAACATGCCTTTCACCAAGTTTTTCATTGGTCTCCCTTGCCTACTATCATCTCCCCTGAGTGCAAGAAGATCTCCAAAGTAGACATGGGCATGAAACAGAAAAAAAATGAACCATGAGGTTTGTTGTTCATGGGGTTTCTATGAACCAGGAACCACAAACTGGCACAGCACCGGGCCCAGTTATGAACCAGTTCATGGTTCATGGGGTTTAAATGCCCCTTTCTGGCAAGGAAAGGGGTGTTTAATCATTTAAAGGGCCCTTTCCTGCCACTTCCACGGGGCAGGGCCCTTTAAACTATCAGCTGGCAGGTGGGGGAATCCCCCCTGCCACCTGCCAGCTGATAGTTTAAAGGGACCTGCCGCTTGCAAGGCAGGGCCCTTTAAATGGCCCAAACCTAAGCCCCCAGCCCAGCCCCCACCTCCCAGCCCCAATCCCCACCCTGCAGCCCCAGCCCCTTACCCCCCCCCCAAGCCTCAGCTCCAGCCCCCCACTTAGCTTCCCTCTGATGCTGGGGTGGTGGAGGCCTCCTTCGCTGCCCTGCAGGCCCATGCAGCAGAGGAGAAGGCCAGCCTGCAGGGCAATGGAGGAGGCCACAAAGGGCCCTCCCACCCCTCAAATGGCAGTTGAGGATCCTCCTCTCGCCGCTGGCCAACTGATAGTTTAAAGGGACCTGCCAGTTACAAGTGGCAGGAAAAGTTTAAATGGCCATTTCCCCAGGGGAAATGGCCATTTAAACTGGCCCTTTAATATAAACCAAACGAACCAGTAGTCCAGTTCATGGAAGTTCGTGGAAACAAGCTTCCACAAACCCTGATTCGTGAGCCACGAACCGGGCTAGTTTGTGGGGTTTTTTAGTTCGTATTTAGGTTCATGCCCATCTGTACTCCAAAGTCTCAAACACAATCTCACTATTCAGGATCTTTTTAGCTGGAGACACTGAGCATTAGTACCTGGAACTGAACTAAAATGCAAAGCATATGCTCTGTCACTAAGCTAATATCCTTCCTCCATCCTCTAGATTGCTTTCCTATTCCCAAAGTGAATCCCACATGGGGAATTTCATCTAAGTCAAACAGTCATAAGAGTAACTTCAAAAGTGATGATCTGCTCCTTTGAAGTTAACACGTTTGCTGGATAATATTCAACAAAGCGGAGGAAATTCCAGGATTTGTTGGTATATAAGTGGTATTCATGCAAAACCCTTTTCACAAAATTTAACTGAAGTGGGTTCACAGATGTACAAATCCCCAAATTCCAAGCTCAATTGAACTATGGAAATCAAAGAAATATGCAGTTAAAGCTCCAAGGTTTTACCAGGCAAATATAACATCACGGGTTTGATCAATATGTGACTAGGCTGGGGTTAGAATATCTGATCATTTGCACAAATAGGGCTTGAGCTTTTCACTGAATACATATCAGAGCTTCATATTGCTGTCTGAGCTCAAGGGATGGATCAGGATCTTTACAATGCAAAATTGTCGTCTACTTTTGGATGGTCACTATGTTCTCCAGGGGTCAAGTTATGTGCTTAGCTCTGCTTAAAAGGATGGCCCTGGACTCTGCAGACACTCTAGTTCCCCAATGCTGCTAAAAATGCTCTTACTCTGAGATTAGGAACAAATTGTCATTGGAGTTGTTGTATCAGTGCAGGGGGAAGGCTGTCATGTGGTACAAGAGCAGGAAGTGGTGAAGGAGATGGAGAACTTAAAGAACTTAAACAAGAATTGCTCACATGGATCCATTAAGTCCGTCAAGGACCATCAAGTCCCCTGCAGCAGCTGATAGATTCTCTGGCAGAGCATGAGGAAGCTAGCTGGCATTCCATCATTTGTCCCCAGCATGGCTCGAGCTAGGGTTGGATCCAACCATCTGTTCTGCTGGTAAAAAAAGGAGGAGGGGTTTCCCCTTTGACAACCAAAAAGGGTATGCTGAGGATCTTGGGAACTGCACTGTCTGGCTCTGCCAGTTAGATCCCCAGTCACTTCACTGCAGACACTTCCAGAGTACAGTTAAAGTTTCTTCATTAGAGATCCATCAGTATCAATGCACTCAAACAACAGCATTGGCAGAAGTGACATAAAGGGGGAAAGCAATGTTAGTTATAGGGCAGAAATCCCACCTTGGGATAAGGGCACACAAGGCCTAGAAGGTTGGATGGGGTAGGGGAGGGAAGACAAGGATGAGCTCATTTCATGTCTCAGGGAGATACGGCTCCGACCGGCACTTCAAGGACACTTTCCCATGCCAGTTGAGCAAGTGAAAGTAGCCACCTGCAAGATAAGCGATTCACAGCTACACAGATAGAAAGCTACCCAGATATTTCTTTACAGGTTCTCAGAGGCCCAGAATACAATACAGAGTATAATAGGCACACATGGCATATAAGCAGGGCGCATCTGACATGCACAGACAAAAGTCACAGAGAAACCAGGGATTCAGAAGGAAGGAGAATTAAATGAGATTGAGTTAAAAGCTGACTGGATTAAACTCTTATCATCCATGCATTTTATGTATTCTTTTTATTTTTATTTTTCAATCCATCAGCATTAGTGGCCAGATCATTACATCTGGTGCAGCACATTCCTTATTTATTGACTTGCTTAGTTGTTTGTAGACTGAGCAGCTGTTCTTAGAAAAAAGTATAACATAATGTAATTAAAACAGCAACATAAAAATTAAACTAAAAAAAAATGCATCAAACAAAACCAGCATCCAATGGCATCTTTAAAGAACCAAACAAGCCAGAGAGAAACATAAGGGGAGAACTAATTTAACAAACATGTCTGATGGAATACTTTTCTGAATACCTGAATGCCCGTAAAAAGGGACTAGGAGATCCTCATAGGGGAGGGTATTCCAAAGGTATGGTCCAACCAAGAAGACCCTCTAGCTGATTTCCACTTCTGATGGAGGCAAAGTATAGAGAAAAGCCTCGGAGGAAGAACTCAATAGAACTAGGATATTTCTGACCAAGCCACTCTGATCTGCATTGTCTGTCCAGAGCTCAAAATTCATGGGTTTTTCACACATTTTCTGTTGCTGTGTCCTGAACATTTTTATGGAGATATGCAATGTCACCTTGGATATAAGTTTGGATGCCTGTTCTTATTACTTCATGGATGTACTATAAATGTAAAGATAGCAAATTGCAACATGTAGGATCTAAAACATATAAAGCACACTGAAATTATCCTCATGTACATCTTCATCAAGGAAATTCACAGAAATGTACAGTGGTTCATCAGAAGGATGCAGAATTCAGCATAGCCCAGCTATGAAATGGAAGAAATGACTTTCATGCAGTCCTACAAGGGATGGGGATATTTGTTGGAAACAGGAGATCTGTATGAGTTATGAACATCAGATGCTCCAAGCCCAACTATAGGGACCGCCTCAAAGCCTAGTGCTGGTACACCATTGTGCAACTGAGGAGCTCCAGATGATATTGGGAACTCCAGATGTATTTTGTGGAAGGTCATTAGACCAATAACAGTACAAGCAGAGGCTATGCCCGGGAATGAGAATGCAGCACTCCCGGCCGGCAGCAACAGCCGCTACGGCTGGGGGCTGTATTTTACCCATCTGGATGGAGGAGGAGGCAGTCGCGATGCTTTTCCCTGTATACGGGGATCCGCGTGAGGGGCAGAGCCAGGCTGGCTGTTTGCTGCTGCTTTGTCCCTCAGCGTGTGCGCCTGGTGCTCAGCCCATCCACCTCTCCCTATTTCAGTGCAGGATTAGCCAGTTGCCAGTTATTGGGACCAGGTAGGAATGTTTTCTCCTCCACGTTATTGGCTTTTGGGGGGGTGTTCACCTACCTTGCACCCCCTACCTTGTTATGGGGTGGTAATTGGCCATGGTGGGTCAAGCTTCTTTCTCTTGGCAGGTAGGAGTTGGGAAATATGAGCGGGTCGGTGACCAACCCTTGGCATATCCCCACTGGTGGGGATTGGGGTCTGTCAGGAGCGGCTGGCTGCTGTATGGCCCAGTTGTGAGGTCAGACGCACTGGTGGGGAATCCTTGGACAAGCCGGTCCCCCCCTGCAGCTGTACAGCTGGGTTCGGAGAGCTTCAAGGGGATGAACCACTTAGCCAGGCCGGCCGGGCCCCAGCAATACCATGGATGGCTCACACTCGGGGCTGTTGGGGGTCACCCATACAGGTCAGGGTGGAGGTCCTGGAGTGACCCCAGGGCCGGACCTGTACTGCTAGTTAGGCCCTTGTTGCGTTGACAAATATGTTGTTACAATGTAATAAAGCGGCCCTTTAACCCAACACTTGTGTCTGCCTCTTCATTCCAACTGGGAGGGCAAAGAGTCTTCCTTATTCAAATATTTATGTACAATCTATTTCATCTTCCTCATCAATTTTTTGCATTTTCTGTTGTTTGTACATCTTTTACCATTTCCGTTTCTTAATATTTTAGATATTTCCATTAGTAGTTTCCTGTCTAAGCCATTGTAAGAGTCTTTATACTTCTACCAATATCTCTTCTTTTAGTAATGGGCTTTTAATGAGTAGCTGGTGCCACAGTAGTTCTGTAGAAAAAAAAAACATTTCCCTGAAAACCACTCTGTTTCCTTCCTGTGTATTTCATCTCTGTATACTTGGCTCTCCCTGTCTCGAATATTTTTAAAAGTGTAGTCTTAGTTCAGCTTGCATTACATTCTTGGTTTCAGCTCAAAATGAATTCTAAATTAATATAGAGGAAAAAACCCTCACAGATAAATATGAGAGAGAGGGTATTTTCCTATCTCAAAAAAACATGAGTTTAAAAAATAACATATACTTCATAAATGTTTCCACTTTCCCCTTCTTGTATGGCAATATTCCTTGAACCCTTTGATTACAAATTCAAGAACATTGCTGAAAGAAGTTCAAATATGTAGAACAAATGTTAAATACATGATATGAATATGTAGAACAAATGTTAAATATATGATGTGACTAAAGAGTCTGAGTCCTACTCTCACACTAATTGCCCTAACTGCAATCCTATATGGATTTGGAAGCATAAAGTTTCTAAACTCCAGTACCTGTCCAAATGGTTTGCCACTGCATGACACAGTGAGGCAATTACCCCAGGATCCCAGCCCCAGGGACCTGTTCCAATGGGGTAGCTGCCAAAGGTTTCTTCTGCTATGGCATTACATTTACCAGCATAACTTCTATTACTGAGCCCCGATGTCCTTATAACATGCACGCCCATGCTGCAGGGACTCTTCCCAGTCACTGGGGGCACTGTGGGTTCAGCCCTGGCTGATCCCGAGAGCCAGTGAGATTCAGAGCGGCGGCAGCAGCTAGGTTTACTGCTAGTTCATAATCTGTCTGGGATCCTTGCCCTCGATGAGGCTGCCAAGAGCCAGCCTCAGCTGAAGAACTGACAGCTGATCTGCCTACCGAAAAGCTAAAGTTTGTTTTTCATAAACCTTGGCCATTTTCACATACCTGTAAATGCCTCCAGAAAATTGTGCAAAACTCGCGGCACGATGGCATATTCATAGCGTGATTTTCCATTTAATGGTGTGATGTCGTCAGAAATTGTGCCATTCAACAGGAAATTGCTCTATGAAGACACCGTTGTGCTGTGAGTTTTGCCTGATTTTTGGAGGTTTTAGTCATGTGAAAATGGTCTTTATTGCATTCGCTCATAGCCTAGAAAACAACAATCCAGACAATCTCAATACTCATTAAAACCCATAAAATATCTATTAAAAATTGGACCTTTTGGGGTACAGCATGGGTATAGTGTAGCCAGAGTATTGTAATGATTAAAGAATTGAACTTGGATTTGGGAGACCCAGGTTCGAATCCCCACTCTGCCATGGAAACGGTCTGTGTGACTTCTGGCCAGTCACACACTTGCAGCCTAACTTACCTCACAGGGTTCTTAGGAGGATAAAATTGAGGAAGGGAAAATGCCAGTGTAAGCCATTTGAAATTCCAGTGGGGAGAAAGGTGAGATATAAATGAAGTAAGTAAATACGTAGCTTACTTAACGGTGAGCCAGTGTGGTATAAGGCTGTCAGCGCCCCACTCAGGGTGGGGAATCTCATCCCCCCACCTGCTCACCTGGCCAGCAGAGGGAGAAGTGTTCGGAGGCTGGCTGGAGCCCCCAGAGCATGTGGAAAGTGGCATGCACACTCCCAAGACCTTCTGATGACATCATTTCTGGTTTAGAAAGGAAGCAATGGGGGCTCAGCAGGGCCAAATCAGCTGCAAAGAAAGCAATTTTGTTGTGTTTTTTGGCCACTTTGGCCTGGCTGACCCCTCGCTGTGCCCATTTTAAACTGGAAGTATCTCCAACAGCAGTCCTCTGGTACATGCACATGCAAAATGCACATGCAAGGAAGGAGGAGCAGTACCCCTTCCACTTGGCTGGCCCCTCGACCTCCCAGTTTGAAGGTAAGGGGGTAGCAACCCTATGTAGTGGTTAGAGTGACAGATGTCACGCATTCAGTTCCCTTCTCTGCCATGGAAACTTCCTGGGTGACCCTGGACCAGTAACGCCCTCTCAGCCTAAGCAACCTCACAGGGTTGTTGTGAGAGTGAAAATGGAGGAGAGCAGAAGGATGTAAACCACATTGAGTCCCCAATGGGGAGAAAGGAGAAGTATACATGAAGTTTTTAAAAAGTAAGTAGGTAGGTAAATAGTAACCTTCTTTGGGTTCCCAGTGGGGAGAAAAATGCATTTGTAAATATATAAATAAATATTATGAAAGCATTGCCTACTAACAGCATTATAACTTGTACTGAAATCTTGTGATGGCCAGGCAGGTGATGGGGAAAGGGGAGGTCTTGGAGTTCAGTTGATCCAGTTTTGAAATGATGTGTTTGCTTTGCACACATGTAAGAGAGGAGGGGTTTGCAGAGAAGGTAATTGCCACCCCATTCAGAAAAGAGACGGACACCAAGTTGGATCTAAGGGCCACTTTATTAACTTAATACAGACAGAACAAGCCAAACAGCGGCAAGGACCTAAAGCGGTACAGGTCAAGCCACGGTGTCCCACCTGGACCACTGCCTTGACCTGTCTGGGCGAGCCCCGAAGCCCCAGGTGGGACCCATCCGGTGGATGGGGCGGACCCAGCCGGCCAGGCAAATTTGGTCACCCCCCCTTTAAGCTCCTGACACCTCAGCCGTATAGCAGTGAGGGAAAGGACTCGCAGGCAGGGGTTCCCGAAGGCAGCCTGCCTGTGGGCCTGGCAGCCGTCACAGCAGTACCAGCCCTTTAGGCAGGCCCCTCTTCCCACACAGGGAAGTGCCAAGGGTGCTCACCGTCCTGCACCCTACTCCTACAAACCAGCCATGACTCACCTAACGGGCACCACCTCGCCAAATTTCTCAATCCCCATACATCGATGCAAGGTAGGCGAAAAACCCCCCTTTACCCAAGCCAATACGGAAAGGGGGGAAAAAATTCCTACCTGGCTCCGAAACGGCAGCCGGCTACTCCTGCACCAATAACATAGGGAGAGGCGGGTGGGCTGAGCGACTGAGCTGCAATGAGCTGGGAAGGGCAGAGCTGCGTCACAAAGCTCGCTCTGCCCTCCCAGCCACTCCTTATAAGGAATGGAGGGGGTGGTGCCGTCCATCCCTCAGGAGTGGCAATAAACGGCCCCTGGCTGAGCAGCGTAGCTGCTTGCCAGGAAGGGGCCGAATTGCCACCCCATTCAGAAAAGAGACGGACACCAAGTTGGATCTAAGGGCCACTTTATTAACTTAATACAGACAGAACAAGCCAAACAGCGGCAAGGACCTAAAGCGGTACAGGTCAAGCCACGGTGTCCCACCTGGACCACCGCCTTGACCTGTCTGGGCGAGCCCCGAAGCCCCAGGTGGGACCCATCCGGTGGATGGGGCGGACCCAGCCGGCCAGGCAAATTTGGTCACCCCCCCTTTAAGCTCCTGACACCTCAGCCGTATAGCAGTGAGGGAAAGGACTCGCAGGCAGGGGTTCCCGAAGGCAGCCTGCCTGTGGGCCTGGCAGCCGTCACAGCAGTACCAGCCCTTTAGGCAGGCCCCTCTTCCCACACAGGGAAGCGCCAAGGGTGCTCACCGTCCCGCACCCTACTCCTACAAACCAGCCAACGCCCGGGCCAAGCCTCTGCTTAGGCCCAGGCGCCCCACTGATGGCCTAAGGCCAACTGAAGTCCTTGCCGCAGATCATCAAGAAAGATCTGGTTGCCTGTCTGAGACAAGTGCACCCCATCACCCCTGTAGAGGTCGGGGAATTCGGCCCTGATCCTGGGGTGAGGCAAATAAACGCCTAACCCCCTCCCCAAACCCCTTTGGATAGCCCGATTGGCTTTCATCCTGGCCCGCTCGATGGCCTGGCGATTCTCAGCCTCCCTCCATACTCGCCGGGGGACCATAGCTGACCACATGATCAGCACCCCTGGCCAACGCGCCGCAATAAGGCGCATATCAGATAGCGCCTGGGAAGATAATGCCTTACCCTGCAGTAATCCCAAATCGTTTCCCCCTAAATGTATCACAAGGATGTGGGGTGGCGTGTCACACCCAACTCCAAACAACAATGGCAACAGGCCCGGCCACCGAAGGCCCCGCCGGCCCCGCCATTCAACTGTAGCCCGGTCGCTAAGCCCCAGCTGGGACCCAACCGGCATCCTGCGTGCTTGGTGGGCAGCCCAGAATACAAAACTGTGCCCACATATCAAGATGCGCTGACGTCCAACCCGCGACGCAGGACCTAAGAAAAACAACAATTAGTAACGTTTAAACATGCTTTAAAGGACGCACATAAGAGCGGTAAGCCGCAGACCGCCACCTATCAACCTTCTGGATAACCTGACCAGAATACCCCATAGCAGCAGCTGTCGAAGCCGCTCCAATTCTAAAGGAATGAGTTCCAAAACTCACCCCCTGCAGTCCAAGCGCCGCCAGAGCTCGCTTAGTCACTGCCCAGAACTGGTAGCGAGTTAAGGGGAAGCCATCTAGGTGCCGAAAAAGGCATCCCTGCCCACTGCCCCTCACTTGCCAATACCTCTTCAATGCACGGACTGGGCACAGCTCCGCGTCGGAGCAAGAGCCCAACCGAATGCAAGCCCCCTTACGCATCTGGTCTGTTTTAGACCAACGTATTGTCAGAGAAACCGAATCCCCCTTAAAAGTTAGGTCGCTAGCCATAAGAGCGCGGCCAGAGGTATCCTTACAGGATGAAGCCACCAGCTCCCCAACCCGGAGGGCCCCAAAAAAGGCAGTCAACGCAGCCGCGTGAAAGAGCCTCGCCTCATAGGCAGAGGTACAAACTGTTTTCCAAACCGCACTAAGGCCCCTAAGCACAGACGGAGAAATGGGTTGACGCGGATCCTTACGGACCGCGCCCTCCCTGGCCCAACCCTCGAGCATCTTCCGTACCCAGAAATCGCCCGTGGCCTCAGGCAATCCCCGAGCCTTGCTAACAAAGGCCAGGGCGGCCAGTTGCCCTTTAATGGACTTCACCGCCAGCCCCCGAGCCTTCTGGTGTACACAGAACTGAAGAATGTGCTCCACCGGAATGGGCCAAGTGTCCTCAATCCCAGCTTCCCGTCTGAACCCCTCCAACTGGCCTACCGCTCTCCAATACGCCCTCCGAGTACTGGGCGCGATGGCTAGCTGGATGGCGCGGCACGCCTCGACCTCCCAAGCAGCCAAAGCTCTGGAGGCATCACTGCTGGACGAGAATCCGCCTCTGGGGCAAGCTGCCAGAAACGCTCCATCTGTTGGCGAGACAAAGCGTCCGCCACGCCGTTGCACACGCCAGGAACGTGCCTAGCCTTAAACAATATATTGCGCCAAAGGCACAATAACGTAAATGCCCTCACCAAACGCATAACCCTGGGGGACTTTGAGGATAAGGAATTGACGACGTGAACCACAGCCAAATTGTCACACCAAAAGTGGACAGTGTGGTTCGCCAGCTCCTCACCCCATAGATGGACTGCTACCAGAATGGGAAAAAACTCTAAAAAGGTCAAGTCTTTAACCACATCTGATGCCAGCCAATCTGCAGGCCACCGCTCAGAGCACCAGTGCCTTCGGAAATAAACTCCGAAGCCAGTGGAACCCGAGGCGTCAGACGTGATTTGCAACTCAGCCTCGAGCAACAAATCATCCCGCCAAAAGGTAATACCATTAAAGTCGCTCAGAAATTCCGACCACACCTCTAAGTCAGCATGCATGCCACCCGTCACTCGCAACCTGTGATGGGGTGCACGCAGACGAGCCATGGCGTCACAAAAGCGACGCAAAAACGGCCTACCAGGCGCAACAGCTTTGCACGCAAAATTAAGGTGCCCAACGAGCTGCTGCAACTCAACCAAGGAAGCCTTGTGCTTACCCTTGAAGTCCCTCAGGCGGGCCCTAAGGTCCTCAACTTTATCCAAAGGCAATCGTAACGATTGCTGAACAGTGTCCAACTCAATACCCAAGAAGGTGAGAACCGTAGAGGGGCCCTCCGTCTTCTCGTGAGCCAATGGAACCCCCAGCTCATCCGCCAGCTTAATAAAGGTGGCCAAAAGCCTGGCACATTGAGACGACTGTGCCCGCCCAACGAATAAAAAATCATCTAAATAGTGGGCGGAGTCACTGCTAATAGCGCGCCGCCTCAGTTCCCACTCCAGGAATGAGCTGAATCGTTCAAAGGCTGCACAAGACACGGAGCAACCCATCGGTAGGACACGGTCCATGTAATAATCGCCTTCTAAGGCAAACCCCAAAAGTCCAGCGGGTGGACCGGGAGAAGACGAAATGCAGATTTAATATCGCATTTCGCCAGCTCCGCGCCCACCCCACACCTGCGCACTACCTGCACAGCCTGATCAAAAGAGGTGTACCGGACAGAGCATAAATGCTCTGGAATGGCATCATTAACTGAAGCCCCTTTAGGATAAGAAAGGTGATGGATGAGGCGGTACTCACCCGCCACCTTCTTGGGGACCACCCCCAAAGGAGACACCCTAAAATTGGGGGTTGGAGGGATCGCAAACGGCCCCAAAACTCTGCCCTCCGCACATTCCTTTTGAATTTTATGCCTGACAATATCCTCCATGCCGCAAACTGAACGTAAATTCTCGGCCATAAATGGGGCCCTAGAACCCTGAACGGGGATTCTGAAACCATCCCTAAAACCTTCCAACAAATAAACTGCATCATCCCTAAGAGGATAATCACGTAACAGGCGTTCAAGGACCCTCAGCTTTACCGGGCTGGGGCCCTTTTCCAGGAGGCTGCTGGCCGCCTGAACCGCCAGCACCTTGCTTTTTGCCTCCCCACCCTTGCCGGGCTTTACCGCACACATTGTAAGGGTGTTGGCCCCCACAAGATGGGCATTCATGCCGGAATCGGCAAGGTTTTCTAGGGCAGGTTCCCTTATAAGCATACTCCCAGCAGAGCAGCCGGGGTTGAACCTGCTGCCCCGCTCCGCCACGGGTATTGGACGATTGGGTGTTGCGAGAAACTACATGGCCGCTGTCTGAACGATCCCCTAGGTTAGGCTTAGCAGGGGACATCACCGACAACCACAGCTGTTGGTGAATACGGTCCCACGGTAGGCTGGGGTTCATAGCCGCCCGCATACGGAACTCCTCATCGTACTGCATCCATGCAGCACCTGAGAAGCCCGTATAACCTTTCAAAATGATGTTGAGGTACTGAAACAGAGACGCAGCCCGACTGGGCTGCGCCCTGGCGATTACCCCAGCATAAATCAAGAAGCCAGGCAGCCAATTGTTCCAAGTCCTGTCAACCCGCCTCCTTTTCAAACGTTCCTTGTCTCTATCATCCATCTCGTCCTTGTCCTTCTTCTCTAACTCACAATAGAGAAGGGAAAAGACGTCCACATACTCCCCACGAAGAATTTTCTCCCTCGTGGCCTGCGCCAGATGGTCGCCTAATGGAAGGGCCGTATCACCAAAAGGCAGAGCATGAAAAGGAACCTGGCCATAGTCCAGTGCTGGGTAAGGATAATAGCCCCAAGGGCCGGCCGAAAAGCCAGGCCAACCAAAAGGAGGACCCCCCCAAACCTGAAGGGGAACCGCCTGTCATTGCTGCGTACCTGGAGGAACGCTCTGATTGAAAGCAGGCTGCCCACCACCCGCAAGAGCGGCTGCAGCATTGGATGGGGCATCCTGTACTCTGCAAATTGACCCGCTAGCAGTTCCCTGCGCCCACGGGCCCCAAGGCCACGGGTAAGTGTAGTGTGGTGCATGGTCCTTACCAATCGCCTCTACTGGGTCCACTGCCACTGCCACAGGCGGCAACTCATCAGGCGCATCCACAACTTCTGCCACCGGTTCCTGGACATCAGACACCATCGCTGCATGGCCACTGCTGGCTCCAGCCGCCGGGGATCCAGTAGCGCCCTCCAAAGCGGATAAACGACGCAAAATATCACGATTAGTTGCGTCCCTAGCTGCACGCCGCACAGGCCGTACTGCACGCCCCCCTTGCGGCGCAGAGCCCTTATCCCCTTTTGACTGCTCAAGAGCCTCCAGGTGCCTCAAAATATCCTGCTGATCCCCCAAAGAATCATCCTCATCCGAAGATGATATAGCTGGGGGAGGGGGCCGCTTAGACGGTGCCCTCCTAGCAGGCTGCTTCCCCTTGGAAGTTCCCTTGCCTTTCTTGGGAGCCATACTCGAGGCACACCCACTCATATAATACCAAGCACCCAAAACAACTTCCCCCAGGCCAAAGGCCGGGTCCAGCCCCCCAACCCACCAAGCAAGGCTAACCCTGCTTAGCTTCCAAGATCTGATGGGACAGATAAGTCGCCTGTGAGGCAACAAGGAACCAAGATGTCCTAGCTCCGGTTCCGCTAACCACTAGGCAATGCTCCCCAGCCGCGTGCTAAACCAAAAGAAGGTACTGCCAAAGAGGGCAAGCAGTAAGATTCCAACCATGTAAGGTAGCCCAATGCCCCTTAAGTAAGCCGCCCTTCTCACTAGGCCACACTGCCTTGCTGCGCAGTAGCAGCCTAAATGGCCCTCCAAACAGGGCCACACACAAAATGGCCGCCGGCCTCTAACAACGCCAAAATGGCGGCCGGCAACAGAGGGCTATCCAATGGGTTCGCCCTCCAACGGACCCTAAGGACCCCAATTAATGGCGCTCTCCCAAGGCCTGGCTATGCGGCCGCGTTAAGGGGGACCCCAGGGGCACACTGGACGGTAGCCGCCCCAGCCGCGCCACGCCTCCAACGGCCAGCAAACTTCCGTGCCACGGAATGGCCCGCCCAAGCTCCCAAGCCGTCCCGAGGCCCTTGTAGCCTAAACGCTTCGGCTAGGGTGCACTCTCACGCGTGGACCCAGCCAACAAATGAAGAGGCCGCGCGGCCGTGCCGCGCCTCCGCCGGCCGGCGGACTTCCGAGCTCCGGAGCGACCCTCGCGCCTCCCAAGCCGCTCCGGTGACGATCGGCCTCGCTTCCGCCGCTCTCCCCGCGCGTAGGCTAGCCCACAGGCCCAGGCCTAAGCACAGGGCCCTCAGTCGTTCGCAGGAGACGTCCTCCTGTACCGAGCGACTGAGCTGCAATGAGCTGGGAAGGGCAGAGCAGAAGGGCGTCACAAAGCTCGCTCTGCCCTCCCAGCCACTCCTTATAAGGAATGGAGGGGGTGGTGCCGTCCATCCCTCAGGAGTGGCAATAAACGGCCCCTGGCTGAGCAGCGTAGCTGCTTGCCAGGAAGGGGCCGAATTATATGCCTTGCCCAGGGGTCACAACTAGAGATGGGCACGAACAGCAATACGAACTAAAAAAATCCCACGAACAGCCAATCTGCTGTTCGCGAACAAGCTGTTTGTGAGGCCCCATTCTAAATGAACAGGTGGTCGTTGCAAGCCTCGTTCGTTGCTGTTTGTTGCTGTTTACCAAGAAAACGAGAGTGTATACACAAGCATAGGCAAAACAATGAATCAAAAATATATTCTAATGGAGTAACCCAGACTCTCATATAAAAATCAATAAGCAGTCAATACATAATCAATAACATAAATGATTCAATCGTGCATGGCAAATCATAAATAGTGCACATAAACAATCAAAAGTCACTGAAAAGGAAGACATCCTGAGTGAAACCAAAATTGGTCTTGTAAAGGTAAGTCCAATATTGTAATAGGCACAACTCAATGAGTTGATAGTTTGTTCCAGGTGAAACACAGTCCAAGGGGCTGCAAAGGAGCTGCCCGCTGTGCCTGACAGGCAGGGCCGGCTGTGTTCTGCTGTTTCGTGAAGGTCACCTCATCAGGGGTGAAATTCAACAGTCAAATGTAACTTCTTTCAAAGTATCAATGCAGTCAGTCAATTTACAATGAATGTCGACAAAGTAACAAATGGTATATTAGTCTAGTTTGTTGCTGTTTGTCAAGCCAGACAGTCTGGCACCTGCAATCAATTCCCATGGCAACTCAGGCAGGGATTGTCTGAACTCTGTCTGAACTCCTGCTGTTGCCCTGGAAACCCCAATCTAAGCCCAATTTAGCTTGATAGGCAGGTCTTCCTTTCAAGTGCGGACTGGAGCTCCAAATTTGTCACAAGAGGAAAAGACCAGGGGGGAGGGGGATTCTCAGTTCTGGCTTTCAGGGAGAGACAGCTGCTGTTAGAGAGATAGAGTGAGTGCATTGGAGCTTGAATTTTCTTTGTGTGTGGTGGGATAGGGATCTACCCCTTCAGGTTCCAGGGCTGCTGCCAGGCTCTGAGGCCAAGCTATTATTTATTATTGGTACCTTTCCTGATGCCTGCTCAGGTAGGGTTTCTGGGAGTGGTGTGGTAGGTATCTTGATGGCTGGAGGAGAACCTGCTGGCCCCCATGAACAACGAACAATGAACATGTTCATGAACAGGATCATGTTCATCAATGTTCGTTGTTCATTGTTCGTGGATGGCAACGAACAATGAACACCATGTTCGTTATTTTTCTGTTCATGTCTATGTCTAGTCACAACTGCTAGCTACGTTGCCTGATACCAGATTGTAATCACTAGAGAAGAGACCTTAATTTTTAATTACAGGATGCCACTGCCTAGTACCATGGATATTGATGATACCATATAGATCAAAAAGAGTGGGTTGGATCATTCTGAAAATTTCCGGTAAAGTGAGGGGCGGGTGATTTTTTCCTGATTTCCCCTCCAACTCTGCTCTGATGCTGTCCCTGGCAGTCCCTGTTCCTCAGGAGTTTTCTGATCTTTTGGTGCCTCAGTGGGAGGGGAAGACTAAAAAACCTCTTCCTCTGACAGAAATGCTTTCCATCAGCAAAGATTTACCTCAGAATTTAAGTAGGGGAAGCAGATGGTTTGTTTCTGTTTTGAAACGAGGTGCCAGAATCTTACAACTGGGCTTTCAAATATCAAGTGGTGTCATTTGCAGGTATCATTTCTGTAAGTGAAGGAGGGCAAGAAATCCAGTTCATATCTCATAGTATCTGTCACACTTGCTACTATATTAGACCCATTTGCTGTAATAATAGAATGGCTTTATTATCAAGTAAGGGGTCAGGAATGAAGTTCAGGAGTTCATTGCCAAATGTGGTATTTTCATTGAAGGGTATCTGTTCTCGTACATTAATTTTGGCCTGTTATTTCCAGATAATCCTTCTAACTATGATAAAACATAAAAACCTGCACCAGAAACAATCACATGGCCAGATTAATTCCTTCCAATTAATGTTGCCAGTACTTCCTGGGATTGCTACATGCTCTCATTACCATTTCCACTCTAGCCTTTTAACAAGGTCTTGAATAATCTTTTTAGCTCATTGCAATTAGAGGGTCTACATTATGCTCCTGAAAAAGGTAGCTTTCAGGATCAGCTGGCCATAGAGTTTTGATTCCCAGACCATCTGAAAGAATGGGGACTATGAAGCCATCTGTGTCTATTATTCTACTTTCAAAGTACTGACTTCCACAACTTTCTTCAGGAAGCTTGCTATGAGTTATTGGATAAATCTTCCAGAGCTTGAGGGATTAAAAAAAAATTAAGACTACATAATACGAAAGTGCTCTGAGGAAAAAAAATGTTACAATTTTGGATCCAGGATTTGGTGGGGGGGGGGTACCATGATTACTGATTTTCTTGTAGGACATCACCAGGTCAATCTGTGTGTGTTTTCAGGTTCCAGAATTCGAAGACCATTATTTTCAGTACAGGATATATTTGACGATCTAGGACAGCTTTTTCTAATGACAAAGGCACCAATTTTTCACAAAACATAGTGCCCTCTTATCTTAAGACCCTAAATTTCAAGCAGATTGAACAATGGATTTGATTTTTCAGACGCCTGAAGTAGGTGCTTCTTGTGTAGGCACACTTCTCTCTATTAATTTTTATGAGGAAAGTGTGTGTGTTGCATTCATTTCATTTCCCTACTGTTACAGTGACTGACAATAAGAAAATTTTACCATTCCACTGAAAACTGCCTTTGCTCTCCTTCCTTGCTTTGGTCTGTCACTTATTTCCTTTCAGAAAGTGAGGAAGGCTTCCGTTGCAAAAAATATAATCCTATCTCATTGGTCTGTCATTATTTCCTGTGGGGGACTTTTTTAGGGGAGGTGGATGGAGTGGATGGATTTCAATCAATTGACACCAAAATTGCAATGGACGTAGTGCTACCTGTCCTCCAACCCCCCTCCCTCAAGTTTCAAGCAAATTGGAATATGGGGTCCAATTGGGCAGGCCACTGAACAAGATTCCCCAGCCATCCCCAATGTACTTTGCCTTCACAAAGAAAGGAGGGGAGGAGAATGATTGGGCCAGAACTGCTTCTCTACTGGACCCTTTGCCTGGCTTGTGCAAGTTGGTTACTGCCTGAGAAATTCAAAGAATAAAAAAAAAAAGCAAGATGCCTGCTGCTGGTGAGCATGCAAACACAAAAAACCCTGGATTTTGCAGAGGCTGTTTTTTGTAATAAATAAGAATCCTGGATTTGTAGAACTGTTCTGAAAAATCACAGTAACCACCCCAAGAGCAATTTTCATATATATATTATTTTCAGCTCAGGAATTCCAGAATGCACACCTCTATCACACAATGCATTTGCAAGATGCAACTGCCTTTTCAGCTGGTGAAAAGGGAGGAGGGAGTCTCCTTTGACCACCAAAAATGCTATGCTCGACAGAAATGTGCACTTTAAAAAATTTAGGTTTTTTTGGATTTGGATTTGGATTTCAGGAAGAATTTCCCTACCAGTATTCTAGATTATTCAGTCCTCAATGTGATTTCAGAATCCAGATTATTTTTGTGTTGTTATTCAGAATTCTAATTTTGGGGGGGGGGGTCAATTGTTCCCTATGGGGGATACTTTCTGTGTGTGTGGTGTGACTATATTTCAAGCAAATGACACTAAGTATGGTGCGCCCCCAACACACTTAGAACATGGTTCTCCTCTCCTCCATTTTATCCTCACAACAACAACTGTGTGAGGTAGGTTAGACTTAGAATTAGGTCACCCATTTCAGAGCCTGATGGTCTAACCACTAGGCTACACTGGCTCTGAGCATATGCTCTACCATTGAGCTACTGGGTCCCTCTGTACTGGGTCCCTCTGTACAACACAAGCCTCGCCATGTTCTTGCTTGGGATCGTGCCTCTGTTTAGAGACTGCCAACTTTTACTACCCACAATGGTGTTTCTCCAGTCAAATACAAACCATTTGACAGATCTGGTAGCACTAGAAAGAAGTGTGAAACAAGCCTATAGCCTAGTCATTTTCTAGAAATGCTCTCTGCTGCTTCTGTTTTTCTCAGCACATATTTGTTTACAGCACATTAATAGATTAATTGCAAATAAAAAGTGTGCCCTAATTACTATTGATGATCAGTTCATTTAGGTTGTCTTAAATTTCACTGTTTGCCAGGATCTATATATAATTTATTATTCTATATACAGACACATGCTGAAACCGTGGAACTGCTTCTCTGACGCATGTAATGAGCAGACTGCTTTGCTGCGAATGTATCAATGCATCTCTCTGTCTTACAGTGAAAATCTTAAGCAGAGTTACTCCAGTCTAAGACCATTAACTCTGCTTAGGATTTCAGTGTTCATCTAATGATCTCTTAGGACTCCCATGCATGCATATGAACCTACTCAATTAAACACTCAATTAACCATACTCAATGGTTTCCCAGTTCACTTCAAAGGAACTGTTACATACGGTGGACTTTCCCTTCCCCCAAACTTTCCCTTCCCAAACCCCCTAATTTCGGGAGGATTAAGAAGAACTGCAGTGCAGACCTAGGAAACTGGGGGAAGAGTGGCACTTACCTTGTGCTGTAATAGCAGGCCCCTCTTTAGCAACCCTGTAAATGTTTTTTTTTTTTTGTAAAAACCCTGCTTTTCAGGATGAAGGACATACATTGAAAAATTATAGAAAATGTTTGCTTTAAGTGCCAGAAGATGAATATTTCCATAATCCTTTCACAAATGGCCTTTTTATGAGAAAATTATATATTTCATCACATTGGGTAGCTTTTGTAGAAAATTGTGAAATGTGTGAATACTGTGATGAAAACACAACATGGAAATTCACATATTACTCTAATTTGAGCAAAAATATGAAATTTCCACACTGAGCTCACAGCAGTTGGCCAACACTTCTTTTTTGTTGAAAAAGAGCACAATACAATGCAATTTTTCCTCCTCATCTATGCTTTGGAAAGCATTGGCAAGCTCTAATTTTGCCCTTGCAAAATTACTTCTCACCCACATCCTCTTCTTTCAAGCCTCATTTTTGAAAGCAATACTGAAACCAAAGAGAGTCAGCCAAGAACTGCCAATCTCTGGACATTGCAATGTCCATAACATTCATATCCTGCCCTTTCTCCAAGGAGCTCAATTAGCACACACAGCTCTTCCCTCCCCCCTTATCCTTATGACAATCCTGCCAGGTATGTTTCATTAAGAGAAAGTGACTAGCCACACCTACACAGGAAGAGTCAAAGTAAAGCAAGGATTTGTTGAAACGGGTTTCCTGGTCTGATACTCCAACCATGGCAGCACACTGGATCTCCATAGTCAAGAATGGAATAGCTTATTCAAGTGAGTAGCTGTGCTGGTCTGCAGTAGAATAGCAGGATTTGGGACCAGTGGCACTTTAGCGACCAACAAGATTTTCAGGCTCTGATTCTCAAAAGTGTCTTCCTTGAAAATCTTGTTGGTCTCTAAGGTGCCACTGGACCCAAATCCTGCTATAGCTTACTCAGAGACAACACAATCTGTTTCTGAAGTGTTCTGCTGCTTTCATCCGTATTTACATTCCTATACATTCCCCTCCTGTATTAAAGCACATGGCTAGAAACATTAAGTTCAGAATGAATATTTCATATTTATTTAATTGCATTTACTATGTTGATACCCTGCCTTTTTCCCAAATGAGGACCCAGAGCAGCTTACCTCATTCTCCTTGCCTCTGTTTTATCCTCACAACAACCTTGTGAGGTACGTTAGGCTGAGAGTGTGTGGCTGAGCCAAAGTCACGAAACAAGCTTCAGTGGCAGAGGCGGGATTCAAACCTATGTCTACTCTAACCACTGCATCATGCTCGCTCACTCTGAGTTTCTTGCTATCAAGACCTGAATCTTGCCATCAGTTTCATCCAGAAAATATATTGTGAACCAATTTAGTAATTCCCTGTCAAAAAGGATACAGGACTGATGGCAAAGGGCAGACAAATGTCCAAGGGGAGTGCTTTTCCTACAAGGAAAAGGCCAGATTGTTTGGGATTTTAAACAGATATTCATTCACCACCTTTCTCCTCAAAGGGGAGCCAAAGAGGTATACAACACCATTCTACCTTTTCTCCATTTTATTCTCACAACGCTGTGAAGTAAGTTGCAATACTGTTTCCCTGGGAGTGAGTAAATAAATACACTCTGTGCAGTGTGGGATTCCTGCAGATTTTGTCTTTGGGATCATGGCTTTCACTATCCCGTTGAGAGAAAGGAAATACACTCTGCATAACTTTAGAGGCTCTTTACTGGCCAAAATGTTCTAGAGATAAGGGTGAAATGGGGTAGATGTGCCTGTGATTATTTGTTGGAAAGAGTAAGAGGGATATGCCCCAAAGTGTAGGTGCATACACGAGACGCTGTATTGTTCTGTGCACAAGTGAGGAATGCATACTTAACCTGTGTGAGACCCTAGTAAAGCCAACCACCTCCATAATTCACCAGCCACCTTTGTGCTGATCTAAGCTTTCCTTAGGAGACCCACTGCTTAACATGCAGAACTGTAGTGAGTGAAATTATATCCCATCATTTTATCTTCATACCAGGAAAAAAAGCACTTTGGGGTAAGAAAGCACATAGAGAAAGAAAAGCAGGCTTCATGATCTATTTAAAAAACACGTTGTCTAGTTTGGGGGTTATCTTGTTAGTTCACTGCATCAGTCATCAGCCTTTGTACCTGGGTTAATATTGGCAATTACAAAAGGAACTATGCACAGTTGAGCAGAATGGCATATCTATATTTATGAGGAACTTACAAGGAGATTTGAAAAATCAATGGGACAAAATCTCATCAGTGAAGTGGCTTGTGTTCCTCCACATTTCAGTATTCCCTTGCTTGACTGGCTGACTAATATGAGCAAAGTGTGTCATTTGTTTACTGAGCTTCTTTTCCTCTGTAAATGCTCAAATTACTCACTTACCTTTGTTTACACTATTCAATCAACAGATGCTCTGATAAGTCACCAGGTTAGCTTCTCTCTCTCTGTCTGTATCATGAAATGAGTTCTGCTCCTGTTTGCCAAGTTCTCATCTGATCCTAATGAATGAATGATCATGCCAACTAACCCACCAATGTAAAGGATTTCCAAAAACTACAGTAACTAGCTGTCTCTCTTTCCTTTCCAATGTACTCATTAAAAAACCTTCAAGCACTCCAAGGAAGGTGGAATCACATTTTTTCCCCAAAAGGTAATTCTCAGGGTGTTTTTGTTGTATCAAAAAATGTGTATATATCGTGGCGGTAGAAATTGCTAAACTCACATCTGCATTCCAGGCTAGTCCATGTTCATGACACTGTTGACCTCCAATGGTAACTTAGAACTAGAGAAGGGCACAAACCTGGAAAATTCCGAACCGTGCAGTTCATGGTTTGTTGTGTTACTTGAAACATGAACTTTCACAAACTTGCCCGGGTTCACAAACTGGTTCATTTGGTTTGTGAAAATGTCACTTCTGGGTCAGCAGAAAGTCTGCAGAGAGCCCATCCCTCTCCCCTGTTGCCTAGGAAACTGATTGATCAGTGCCAGACTAACTGCAGTGATGAACCAAAATACGAACCAAATGAACTGGGCTAAAATTCATCATGGTTTGTGAGAAATGAGCGCCTATGAACCACAGATTCGCGAACCACAAACCGGCCCAGTTCATTATGAACTTCGATTTGTATTTTGGTTCATGCCTGTCTCTGCTTAGAACCATTTCACACAGTACACAGAGGTTAACAAGTGTGCACTTAACAAGGAGTGACAACCCAACACAGCTCCTGATGATATGTTTTGTTGCATTCTCACTTTACATTGTGAGTTATATACCTAACAATTTCAGCGTGTGAATTTATCTTTATCTAAGCTGAGATCCCATTCACCAGATCACCTAAGTACAAATCAAGTTGGATCCAATCAGCATTCATATTGATTAAAATGGGAGGTGGGGTTTCCTTTTTCTACCTCAACAGGCTGTGTTGGGGATTATAGGATCTCCATTGTCAAAAGCCATCTGGGACAGCAGCTACAATAAGGAAAATGGGGTAAGACTGAGCACACAAACTGGTTGGGTCTGAATCAATATTTTAATCAAGTGGTTCAGAATGGAAATTAGTGAGAGCAGGAATGAAGAAGCTGCTTGGGGACTGTGGAGTCAGCCTGCTCTAGAGGAAGTTGTGCTTCCTCTGAAGGAACAGGTTTGTAGCTTGTGGTTAGTGATGGGCATGAACAGCAATATGAACAGAAAAAGCCACAAACAGCCCGATCTGCTGTTCGTGAACAAGCTGTTCATGAGGCCCCATTCTAAACGAACAGGTGGTCGTTGCAAGCCTCATTTACTGCTGTTCGTCAAGCCAGACAGTCTGGCACCTGCAATCAATTCCCTTGGCAACTTAGGCAGGAATTGTTTGAACTCTGTCTGAATTCCTGCTGTTGCCGTGGAAACCCCAATCTAAGCCCAATTTAGCTTGATAGGCAGGTCTTCCTTTCAAGTGTGGATCTCCAAATTTGTTACAAGGGAGCAAAGATCGGGGGGAGGGCGGCTCCCAGCTGTGGCTTTGGAGAGGGAGAGACAGCTGCTGTTGGCATTTTGATAGAGAGAGTGCATTGAAGCTTGAATTTTCTTTGTGTGTGGTAGGATAGGGATCTACCCCTTCAAGTTCCAGGGCTGCTGCCAGGCTCTGGGCCAAGCTTTTATTTATTATTGGTACCTTTCCTGGTGCCTGCTCAGGTCAGGTTTCTGGGAGTGGTGCAGTAGGGATCTTGACCAAACTTGGATGATGGCTGGAGGAGAGCCTGCTGGCCCCCACGAACAGCCAACCCCGTACATGTTCGAGAACAGGCCATGTTCGTAGTTGTTCATGAGTCCCTGTTCATGGATGACAATGAACAACGAATATCATGTTCGGGTTTTTTTCTGTTCATGCCCATCTCTACTTGTGGGTGATACTGGAACCTGGCCTAAAGTTGGAGGTTCAGGTCTCCTCTGTGTCATGTAGCACCTTTTACCAGTTCCTGCTGGTTCACTAGCTATGACTGTTCCTCAAAAAGCATGATTTGGCCACAATAGCCCATGCTTTGATCATATCTAAATTAGATCACTGTAATCTGCTGTTTATGGGTCTGCCTTTAAGAACAGTCTGGAAACTTCAATGGCCAGGCTACTGTCAGGGGTTAGTTATGAGGACTATCATCCATGTGCTGAAAGATCAGCACGGGTTAATCATCTGTTTCAAGGCACAATTCTAAGTTCCCGGAAAGGTCTTAAATTACTTGGGGCTGGGGTACCTGAAGGACTATCTCTTCCTGTACTATCCAGCCTGACAGTTAAGATCTGGCTCTCAAGCCCTGCTCTCTATGCCTCCATCTTCAGAGGTGAGGCAGGCAGCAACTAGACTCAGGGCATTTTCTGTGGTGGTACCTGGTCTCTAGAATGCCCTCCTCCTTGGATCTCACCCAGTGCCTACAAGGTAGAGTTACCAGTCCCTCACTGGGGGCAGAGGATACCCCACTCCCACCCTCTGCCCCCTGCCACCACTTACATGGCCAGTGGGGGGGGGGGGAAGGCAGGGGAATGCACCTCCCAGGGCACGCTCCCGGGCAGCCCAGTGTGCTCTGCAGTGGGCCGATTTGGGCCCCAAACAGGCCAAATTGGGCCTGTAACTGTTTGGGGCCTAAATTGGCTTGTTGTCAAGCACAGGAGCTCTCCGGGGCCCTTCCAGCAGCACTGCTGTGTTCTGCAGCATGCCGAATCACACCCACTTGGGGCCCAAATCAGCCTGCTGAAGAATATGAGAGTGCTACAACATCATTGTGCAGGGCCCTGGAGAGCTCCTGCACTTCACAAAAGGCCAATTTAGGCCCCAAATGAGCCTGATTCAGCCCCAAATAGGACAAACATGGCCTGCTGCAGAGCACAGGAGTGCTCCCAGGAGCGGCACAATGCCCTGCATGATTATGTCACTTCCCGGAAGTGATGTCATTGTGCAGGTGAGTGCCGGGTCTCTCCCCTCCTACCAGAAGGTTAAGGGGATCTGGCAATCCTACTGCAAGGCAGCATAGAAATATCCTAAATAAATAAATATTTAAAATAAAGGCCCCTGTTGAACCCATTTGCTTTCGTTGGCATCTTTGGGGGTAGAGAATAACTACTGGAATGATGTTATTGTAAATATAGAGACCCTGAAAAGACTGCATTACAGAATATTTTGGCAGCTCTAACCACAATCCTAAGCAGACTTAAACCTTTCTAAGCTCATTTACTTCAATTGATTTAGGAGGATATAACTCTATTCAAGATTGAACTGTAGGTCTACTCTTGGAGTGGACTGAGACCTTTGGTGCAAGGAGATTCGAATGAGTTGGAGCCCCCTCATCACTCCAGCTAACAATAGTGCCTTCCTCCAGTAGCAGAAGTGCCTTCTTGCATTGGAGAAAGCACCACAATCAGTTGAACAAATCCATAGAATCTAACCTGTTATGATTTTAGAGCAGAGAGAATAGCTGTCATGTAGGTCAATGGTACTTGTATCATAAAACTGAAACTTTAGACATAAACGTACATTGATTGAGGAGCAAAATATATCAGGCATTTCAAGTCACAGCCAAGCAGTCCAGTTTATGTACAAGACTAGAATAAAATATCTCTCCACATCTACTCAATAGGATGTGGCATGTGCTTGATGTATGGGACGTGCCTAATAAGGGACTTAATGGGGAATTATCAAGGCAATGTTTCTGCAAAATCGGTAGGTGGAATAGAGAATGTCAAGTCAACAAAAGAATTCAGTAGTTAGACATTCAAATAAAGATGTTTCTGAAAGGGAAAGTCCTCTTCATCACCTGGCATAGAGGGCTGAAGATAGGAACCACTCCTCTTAATCCTTCCAGCAACCTTTATTAAACTCTTCAGAAAAAATAATTCTAAGGAGCGAACTGGAGAGTGTGGTTCCTCATAGGTTTGTTGATTGTTAATAACATTGCTGAAGCACATCAGAACCTTTGAGAAGGCAGGCACGAGATATAGCCAGGTTGCACTTCCCTTCATTCTTCATTAGAAGGACATTTATTTTCTATGCTCTCTTTAGATTCATGCCTTTTGGAAAACTGTATAAACTGCCAGCTGAACAGAATCAGTTCCCCCGCCCCCCACCCTTCCTGGAACTATGGGCATTTGATCTAGAGAAGATGAAACTGTAAAGCCAGTCAGTGGAGATATTTAAGGGGAGAATGCCTCTAGCAGACCCACAATTTGCCGCAGAAATGGAACTTTCCCCCTATCTGTCTAGCCATGTTTTCCCCCATCCTTCTCTGACGTGCTCAGAGCAACATATATGGTGCATCTCTTTATATTTTCATTCAAACACTGTGGAGTATGTTAGGGTACATTAGTTTTTTGATAGAATGGAGATTGGGACCCACATGTCCCAGGATCTAGTCCAACACTCTCGCCATTACACCATTCCTCGTGGTTTGATGCAACAGTAGCAGGAGATGGAACTGACAGCAGGGTAAGATTATACTGGGCTGCAATGCACAGTTGGAGATACAAACACACACACATATACATATACAGACGCATAAATGCACACACACACACACACACACACACACACACATACAAACATACATATATAAATAAATATATATATGACATTTACCATTCTGGCAAATGCTGGATTGTCCTAAAATAATGCATGATCATCTTTTTGCTTTATCCATTCTTTGCATTACTTCTCCACTTCAGTAAGGTGAAGGGGGGGTATGTAACTCACAGGCCATGAGGAATTGGACTTCGACCCAGGATTATGCCTGGAAAAACAAGCACAGGAAGATGAGATGATATAAATGCTGTCCTTGTATTGATTATTGTTGCATTGGATTACTTTTCAGATAACAGAATCTCAAAACTCATCCCTCGAAATGTGTTTAGTTCAGCGTATATGCAAATTAGCATTTCTTGATGATGTTTGTACGTGGAAGATGTTCCTTGTAAATGTTCTGATACGGGAGATAAACATTGATTGAGAATTTGATCCCGTATTGTGGCCATCGATGACAATTTCAAGGAAGGATTATGCCAACTTTTCTAGTCGCCACTGCAGCGGTATCTTTCAGGTAACTTTGATGTGCAGGCACAAGTGGTAGTATTCATCTGCATGTTGTGAAATGCTTCTTCTGATGGTTTCTGTTGGTCAAAATACTATTATTGGTGCAGGAGCAGGACAAGGTTGGATTCTGGGGGGGGGGGGGCTGGTCAATTAGCAATTCAGTTTGCAAGCTCCCATCAGATTTCACTCCACTTGAATTGCAAGAATGAAATACAGACCTGTTGCCTTTGGCATTCTGGAAATCTTCCTGAAACTGACGTACCAAAAGAGACTAGTAATTAATGGGGAGAATGAACTTAGAGTCTGTTCAGTCTTATTCTGGATATTGGCACTAGAAACTGATGATTCACCAGTGGTGACGATGCAGAGGTGCAGGAAAAACTGGAGCAGTTGTGCTTGGGGACCCACCTTCGAGGGAATGCTGTGGGTTCAGTCCTCAGATAGGGCAGGTCAGTTTCCAAGCAGTAACATCTAGACCTAGTAGAATGACTCAGGAAGCTCAAACACAGGCCTGTGGTTCATATTGAAAGCTAAAAGTCAGATTGCTCAAAGCAAGCCTGGGGCACTGTTGGTTACCAAAAGGTTTGCAGCAGACTGGGACATGTCACGGTGGGCCCGTGGTTGGGGGGGTGCCTCTCCTGAGCCCCTCATCTGAATCCAATAAACTGGGACAAGAAGATTGGCTCGGCCAAGTGCAGGGGACTTGGGACAACCAACTGCAGGGGAGCTGTCAGGCCAGGCCAGGCCCAGACAAATTGTTTTACCACAGCTGCACTCAGCCCAGATGAGCTTTACAGCATCTGCCAGTCCTGGCATGTACCAGTCACATGGTTGCAGCCTGGCCCAGTCTTGCCACTGCCCAGATTGCATGAATCACGTGGCTGCCGCTGCCTAACCTGTCCAAGTTGCATGGCTATTTCCATCACGTAACATTGGTGGTCCAGTGCTGATGCGGCAACCAAGCCAGATGCTGCATTGGATTTGCCTAAACAGGGCCTTCCTCCATCAGAGGTAAGGGGAGAGGTTACAGGGGCTTTCAGGGAAGGAGAAGAGGAAATACTGAGGGAGTGGGAAATGAGATATTCCCTGCATGTCCTTGCAGGTTCCCCACTGGTTTTAAATCTAATAGAAAGGCCCTTGTAGAAAAGATTATCTGTAATATAGGGCAGGATGCCAGCTAATGGGCCAAGACAGACCTCTATCAGGTGGGAATTTCCAAGTATTGAGAAAGCCCCTCTCTCCTATTGCTACCCACCGTTCCTCAGATGTGGGATCACATGATAAACAATGAACTCAACGCCAGGGAGGTCTGTATGAGAGGAGGTAATGCTCAAGATACTTCCAAACTGTAACTAAATTGGATCACAATTTTTGTAGAATAAAATGCTCTTGTTGTTTTATATAGTGGTCAGAAGGAATGAGAGCGTTTGACTTTTAAAGTGCTCATTTCTGTCTTGAAAAGCAGTAAGGTTGGGGATGAGGGAAAGATGCATCTTCTAGAGGATATTGCTTTTTTCTTCCAACTGTGGCTCATATATTTTAAATAAGTGTAACCTTTTATACATAAATGAAATGATTGCAAAAACAGTACTTTCTATTAGGTAAAGGAAGAAGAGAAGTTTATGGCTTGAAAGATTGGAATGCATTATCCAGTGGACCAACTGATGTATATTGGCAGATTGTTAAATGAACGATTTGATTTCTTGCTATATTCCTGGTATATAAAGCAGCAATACATTATGACAGACTCATGGAACAGTTTGCGCCAATCTTTTTTCCTCCTTGTTCATCCCCCCCCCCCCGCTTGATTTCCTTTTTTAAATTCATTATTAAAGCTATTCGTTTTGGTTATTCAATTTATCTCTTAAGACCATTTGGTTTCAGTGGGGAACAGTGAAATCGTGTTTTTCAGTTTTCCATCCAAATGGGATCAAATTGTCAGGAACTGTATCCATCAGCTCAGTGACTGCACAACAGGTATAAGGAGGCATGAACTGGCCTGTGAGGGAGTATTTTCTTCATTCCCAGGATTTTCACACTGGGGGTGGCCAGAGGGTCCATTGTTAAAGAAAACTGGAATGCAGAGGTGAGAAACACTGAAACGTGCTCCTTTCTGCATCTTTCTGTTGCGTCCAAAATGCCAGGTGTGGAAATCAATAGGCAGCACAATTTTGAACAGATGGAGAGTTTAATAAAGTAGTTTCTTCTTGGTACACAGTTACAACAATAACTAGGTTAACTTTCTTCAGGGATTTACAGTTTTTTCCCTTTGGTTGTCTGTGTGTGCCCTCAAGTCACAGGCAATTTATGGTGCCCTCATATGGTTTTCAAGGCAAGAGATGTTCAGAGGAAGTTTGCCACTGCCTGCCTTTGCATGGTCTCTCATCCAAATATGGACCAGAATCGACTCTGTTTAGTTTCCAAGATCTAATAAACTCAGGCTACCTGGACCAACTAGTCCACAATAAATTCTGGAGTGAATTAGCATGTGGTTAATCCAGGACAGTCTAAAATACTGGCCTGGATTAAGGACTAGAGTTATTAAAAACACCACCTTTACCTTGTAGTTCTTTAGTTGTTTGAAGCATTTTTTCTCCCAACCAAGCTCTGATTCCAGAAGCTACCTTAGCTGGAGGAGGAGGGTGCTTCAAGAAGTGGTTTAAGGTGCGGAAGAGAGCAGGGTTTAATACCAGCACTTGTTGATGCTGGTTTTGTATAAAAATAGCACCTCCCTCCACCTCACTTTTTTTGCATGCCAATGGGAGATTGGATGTCTATTCGATCAGGATCAAGGCACAACTGTTTTGACATGAAATTAAAGACCTTCAAGATCTGAGATCTCTCATAATTAGTGGTTCTTTCCAGGGGTCATTTCGTAGAAAAAGAACTGGAGAAACTCATTAGCATAACTCATTAGCATATGCCATGCCTCTTGCCATCACTGGAAGTGTGTCATTAGTATGACTGATTTGCATATGCCACACCCCTTGACATCACCTATCCTGGCTGTTTTGGACCCAATCCTGGCCATTCAGGGCTGAAATTGGGCCCGAAATGGCAAAAGGGGCTGAAAATGGCTGAAAAGGGGCCAAAAATGGTCAGGATCGAGCCGCTGATGAGCAGGAGAGTGATCCACCACCCATCAGAGGGCCAATCCAGGCAGTTTTGGCCCCAATCCAGGCTGAAACGGGCCCAAAATGGCCAAGAGTCAGGTGGGCGGGGCCACCTGACATATGACCTCTTTGGGGAACTGCCGGAACTGCATTTATGTGCATTCCTCTTTCTCACATAGATAGAATGAATGTTTTCTAATCATTGTGTGTGTTTGTGTGTGTTATTATGTGCCTTCAAGTCACTTCCAATTTGTGGTTATCCTATGAATTAACAATCTACAAAATGTCTTATCATTAACAGCCTTTCTAATAATTAACTCGCATCTTTTATCTGGTTTGGTGGAGGGGTGTGTTCTCTAGGACTGCCAACTCCAGATTAGAAAGTTCCTGGAGATTTGGTAGTGGGGCCTGGGAAGGGCAAGATGTGGGGAAAGGAGGGGAAAAACCTCAGTGGGGCATTAATGCCAATGAGTCTAGACTACAAAGCAGCCATTTTCTCCAAGGGATCTCTGTAGGCTGAAGATCAATAGTAATCCCAGGATATTGCCAGGCCTCATCTGGAGGTTGGTAACCCCAGATTTTTACTCTGCGGGTCAAAGCCTAACTCTATTACACCCCCCCCAAGTTTGCAAAGCAGGTGAGCTCCCTGTTGGGGTGGTAAGCTTTAGCCTTCACTCTTCCTTTATTTATCTCCTTGCTGGGCTGCCAGCTAGTACTGTGATGAAATGCCATACTTCGTTTCTCTTGTAATAGTTCGGCAGTGGTTTGTGGTTCTCCCTTTTTCACTGTGGGTTTTGTTAATTCACTTGTGTTACATTGTTTTATACAGAATTTGTATGGATCTGTGTACATACAATGTAGAATCCAGATTTATTGATGCACAAATAACATTGAACAATACATACATTTGACAAGGGACAAAATGATGAGAGGAAATCATGAAAAGAAAGATTCCTACGTCTGATTTGCACGAGGGAGAATCATAATCAAAAAGAGGATTTCCAGATCAAAGCAGCAGAGATGAGAAATTCAAATTCAGTTCTATTTTGAAGACGCAAGCAAGCAAGCTCCAAATGACTCACAGAGCTCCCAGGAATGCAAGTTTGTTTACATGTTAGGTTAAAAGGAACTGCATTCTGCAAAATCAGACGACTGGTTCATTTCATTCAGAATTGTTTCTTTTGACTGTCAGCCGTTCGCCAATGCCTTAGGCAAAGTTCTACCTGAGCTCCTTGGCTGTGAAGTATGATAGGAGAGCTCTTTTGTTGTTTTAACCAGGGATGCTAAGAAAATCCTGAGCAGAAACATGGATGTCACTCAAATTTACCTTGATTGAGCTTCTTGTTTACAAACAAGTCCGGCCACCTCATTGGATTTCTTCATAGCTATTGTTAAATGTTTGCCTCAAACCCAGCATGTGGAGCAGCTTTACAGCTGAGCAGTAGCTGCTTGTGTCATGGCCAGGTCATGTCTTGGTAAATAAGCTACATTTGTCACCGATGTGTTGCAGTTTGCAGCTGCTTTTACACATGAGCAATCAGAAGGTTAAACCTTCTCAGCCATCAGAGAAGCAGCTCATACCCTTCAAAGCCATAATCGAGTCATTCGGGTCACCTACTTGTAGAGGACAGAAACTCGTGTAGCTCCCCTCCCCTACCTTTGTGCCTGAGCCAGCCATCAGATGTATCCTTTCAATGACTGAACTTGGATACGTTGCCTTCTTTCTGTAGCTGTACGCTCAGCAGCATTGTTGGAAATAACAAGAACTGACCACAAGATTCATGGCCCAAAATAGGTTTACCAGGCTGGCAGTGAGGGTGAGGGATTCCCTGCTCCCAGTCTCCACCCCTTGCCACCCCTCATCTAGCCATGGGGGGAGGGGAGAGGCATGGTAATGGGGCTGGAAACTCCAGAGTGTGCTCCTGCATGCTCTAGAACACTGCTGTGTTGCTCTGGAAATGATGTCATTTCCGGTGCGACATGGGAGCATCAGGTCATGCCAGGGGCTTATTCAATAAAAATAGGCTGCAAAACACTATATTTGAGGCCATTTTTTTACTGATTTGGCCCCTGCCACAGCCCATTGCTTCCATGGCATGCCAGGGATGATGTCATTCTCAGCTCAGTGCAAGAGTGTTCTGGAGCACACATGTGTGAAGCCCTGCCGGTGCCACCCCACACAACCCCCATCCTCCACTTTCAGCTCTAGGGGACCTGGCAACCCTAGCCTAGGTTCACAAGCTGATCATGTACCTTTTTAAAAAGAAGTTTCCTGTGCAGATCTGAAGCAGTGGACAAATTTATTGGAGTAGTTCAGCTGCCTTTCTTTTTAGATGATGTGTGCCAGGCCAGGAATACTGTGTTACAAGCCCTGAAATGCATTTCTTTTAGTCATGTAATATTTTTACAAAATAAGGGGATGGGTTGCAGAAATGGACCTACAATTCTATTTATCTGTGCAAGAATGCACATACATGAATAGATCCAGATGTCTCAAGGGACACTGGCCATTTCCACGTGTCTTTAAAGGGACAGCCCACTCACCAAATGCTGCCAACTTTCCCCCTTCACTCCAAACATCTCCGATTTCAAAACAGTAGCAGGCTGATGGCTCCAGTTGTGTTGGTGCCTTTTCGGGGACCGTGGGAAAGGAGATTCTCAGAAAAGAGCCAACAAAATGGAAGTCAAACAGCCTGCTTACATTCTGAAATTGGAGACATGTGGAGTGAAGGGAGAAAGCCGGCAGAGTGGACCTCCCCTTTAAGGATGTATGGAAACACCCTTTGACACTAAGTAAGGAATGGTGTCTTAAGGCACACAGAGACACCAATATAGCAAGTCTCAGCTCAAACATGACATTTTATTTCTTTTAAGAATTGATTTACTTTACTTATACCTCACATTTCTCTCCAACGGGGACAAAAAGTGGTTTACGACAGTCTCCTCTCCTCCATTTTTATGGAGTGACTGGCCCAAGGTCAGGGCTCATTGTGAGGGGGAACACACCAGAACGGCATTCTGGCAGTTCCCCCAAGTCAGGTGGCCCCACCCACCTGACTTTAGAGCCGTTTAGGCCTTGATTGGGGCCAAAATGGCCCGAACCTGGGCCAAAATGTCTTGGATCAGGTCAGTGCTGAGTGGGGGAACCTTCCCCGACCCGGCACTAACATGGTCCCGGCCATTTTGCCCCCTATCTGGGCTGAAACGGGCCCAAAAGGGCCATTTTTGGTACATTTTGGCCTGGATAAGGGCCGACTTGGCCCGGATTGGGTCAGCACCAGTTGGGGAAGCCTCCTCCAATCAGCACCAACCCAGTCCCATCTGTTTAAGCCCCAATCTGGGCTGAAATGGACCCAAAATGGCCTTTTCTGGCCCCTTTCAGCCTGGATAAGAGCCGACATGGCCAGGATCGGGGCCAACACAGCCTGGATCTGGTTGGTGCTGGGTGGGGGAACCCTCCATTGCCCAGCACTAATCTGGTCCCTGTCATTTCAGCCCCAAACCAGGCTGAAACAGGCAAAAATTGCCATTTTGGGCCCGTTTCGGCCCGGATTGATGACGAAAAGGCCTGGAATGAGTTGGTGCTGGGTGGGGGAAGCCTCCCCCGCCCAGCACCACCCCGGTCCCAGCCATTTTGGTGCCAATTTGGGCTGAAACGGGCACAAAATGTTCATTTTAGGCCTATTTTGGCCTGGATAAGGGACGACATGGCCCGGATCATGGCCGAAACAGCTTGGACCGGGTTGGTGCCGAGTGCAGGAACCCTCCCCCACCAGGCACTGACACAGTCCTGGCCGTTTCAGCCCTGAAAATGGCAATTTTCGGCCAGTTTCAGGGCAGAAGGGGCCTGGATCGGGTTGGTGCCAGGTGGGGGAAGCCTCCCCCACCTGGCAGTGACACGGCCCCGGTGTTTTTTTCCCCCAATCTGGGCCCACAAGGGGCAGGACCAAAAGGGTCCAAAACAGCCCAAACCAAAAGTGCCCAAAACAGCCCGGACTGGGTCAGTGACAGATAGAGGAGGGTTCCCCCACTTGGCACCGACCCAATTTGGGCCAAAATGGCCACTTTCATCCATTTGGACTCATTTTCTGCTGGGATGGGGGACAAAATGGCTGGGATTGAGTCGGTGCCAGGCAGGGAAAGCCTCCCCCTCCTGGCACCGTCCCAGTACCAGCCATTTCAGTCCTTATCTGGGCCAAAACGGGCTCAAAATGGCCATTTTCTGCCATTTTGGCCCCATTCCCGCTGGGATCAGGGCTGTAACGGCCAGGATCGGGTCGTTGGTGGGTGGGGGAACCCTCCCCTGCCTGGCACTGACCTGCTCCTGGCTGTTTTGGCCCTGATTTGGGCCCAAATGGCCATTTGGGGCCAATTTGGCCATGATCAATACTAAAACCACTAGGATTCAGTCGGTACTTTGTGGGGGACCCCTCCCCTGCCCAGCAGTGACCCAATCTGGGCCGTTTTGGGCCCAATCTAGGTCAAAACATGCCCAAAATAGCCATTTTGATCCATTTGGGGCCTGTTTCACCCTGGCTTGGGGCCAACGGGGCCCTGATTGGGTCACCACCAGTGGTGAAAACACTCCCTCATCTGGCAGCAGTGAAATCCCTGCCATTTCGGCCTGAGCAAGGGGTGTGGCATATGCTAATGAGTTATGCTAATGAGTTCCTGCTGCTCTATTTTGACAAAATGACCCCTGCCCAAGGTCATACAGCAAGCTTCCATAAAGTGTGGATTTGAACCTGAAATCCAGAGATCAATTCCTTGGAGAAAATAGCAGCTTTGGTGTGTGGATTCTACTGAACCTGGGTCTCCCAGATCCTGATCTGTTACTTTAATCACCACACCCGAGTGGCTCACAAACAGTGTGTCAGCAAGCAGGTGGAGGAGGCAACCAACGTGTTGGGGAGCAGCAGATGCAGTGGGGATGGCAGCTATTGCATTTGTGCAGTTCTCTCTCCCCCCCCCCCCCAATGTCAGATACTTTCAAGCTGTTAGGCTGCGGATGATAGTACAATTGACTGCAATTTTATGTTTGTGGAAATTGTGTGAATTTTACTATTGTATTTTAAATGATGTAATCCACTTTAGGCCTGTTGGGGAGGGCGGAACAGAAGTCTATTAAATACAAATACAAATCTCCCACCTTAAGTGCCTGGAAGCAAGATATGATCTGAAAAGGCAAGTGACTTGAGCATCCTTGTTTTTAATAGTGAGTTTGTAAATGAATGGAAAGAACCTGCAACACTTGCTTTGTGTTGGATTGCCAACCCCTGCATGGGGCCCACAGTTCTCCTGGAATTACAACTTATTTCCAGACTAGAGAGATCAGTTCTCGTTAGGGCTGTCAACTTTGGGTTGGGAAATTTCTGGAGATTTGGGGGGGAGGGACTCTGGGGAGGGGTGGTGGAAAAGGGAGGAGAAGGGACCTCAGTGGGTTATAATGCAATAGAATCCACACATCAAAGCTGCTATTTTCTCCAAGGGAATTGATCTCTGTACTCTGGAGGTAGGTAAAAAAAGTAATGACTCAGTGCTTGCACTGACCCATGGGGGGACGTCACATCATGACGTTTTCTTGGCAGACATTTTACGGGGTGGCTTGCCGTTGCCTTCCCCAGTCATCTACACTTTACCCCCAGGAAACTGGGAACTCATTTTACCGACCTTGGAAGGATGGAAGGCTGAGTCAACTTTGAGCCGGCTACTTGAACCCAGCTTCCGCCAGGATCGAACTCAGGTCGTGAGCAGAGCTTGGGCTGCAGTACTTCCGCTTACCACTCTGCACCACAGGGCTGTAGTACTCTGGAGATCAGTTGTAATTTCATGAAAACCTGTGGACCCACCTGGAGACTGGTAGCCCTAGTTTCCCAGGTGAAAATGTCAACTTCAGAGGGTAAAATTTATGGGATCACATCTCCAGTGAGATCCCTCCCTGCTCCAAATGCCACCTTACTAGGTACTATCCCCAAATCGCCAAAAAAATTTCCAAGCCACAGTTGGCCACCTTAACTTCATGAGTGATGACAAAATGGGGCCTCTTGTTCTGAGGATAAGCTCACATGCTTTCTTCTTCCTTGATAATTGGGAACATCTGGATTTGTGGGCAAACTCCTTTGCTTTTCCTCCTACATTCAAAACCAAGACTAAACCAGAAAAGTTTAGAATAATGGTATGTAGGGAAGATCATAAACCTAATTTGATATTTTGACTATAATGAAAAACTCTGTTTTGGGTATCTCTAAAAATCAAGTCATGTGCAAAGAACGGAAAGAGGTCAAAGAGGGAGCATGTAAGCTTGAGGATTCCATCCCCCCCCACACACACACACTGCCCCAGCTTGTTCCAGTAATGGCAAACTATGGTGCATCAATATATTCCCCGACAAATGTGCCTCTCTGTTCAATAGAACATGCACAAGCAACTTGAAAGCAAATGAGATGAAAAGATGTTTAGAACAAATATACACATTTTTGTTTGGCTTACATTGGTTTAAATGCCAGAAAGGGACTTCAACATTATCCCAATCACCCTCTCAGATTAACTGCAGATGGATTAGTCCATAAATCAATTGTTCAATGCACCACATGATCCCCAAAGTAGAACCCATCGAGACCTTGTAAATAAATAAATCTCTGCATGATCCGCTCATTATAATTATTATGGCCAAATTACCGTTGTTGAATGATTCCTCATTGCAATATCTAGAGACAAAGTTGCAGATGGCTTCCTGCATCTAAGACATATTGAGATTTTCCCCCACCCCTTCTTACACCTCAGTGAGTATAGCTAACAATTCATTTTGGCATCAGTTCACAGTATGTGAATATTGCTTCATAAAATGCATTTGAATAAAACTCAGAGGCACATTTGCAGCAGCCTTGATGGGGAAATTCCTTAAGATCTCATATACCGTTTTCAAGTCCCATTCAAAAAAGGCTACGGAAACAAATAAGGGTCATGGGATGTTCTCCTAGTGCTCAAAGTGAGATATTAAAGTCTGCATAAGCTAGCGAGGTTGCAAAGTTCCAAAATAATGAGATCATAATTTCCTCTGCTTGTAAGACTCAGTTTTTATTATAACTTGATTCCCTTTCCCTGAAATTATTATTCAATTTGTATTTAAAAATGTGACCCCTTTCTGTTGTGCTCATGTGCTGCTTCTGCACATGTGTAGGCAACAGATTAGGCAACTGAGCCACTATAGGGGCATGCTTAGAAGTTTCCCCCTTGCTTTAATTCTGTGATGACTAGTGAGACACCCAAAGGCAGCATGATGCCTGCTAATGAGTTTCCTGGCGCCCTTTTGCATCTAGTAATAAAAAATGTCTTCAGTGAAATAGAAAAAAACAGTCGGTTTCAGATTGGTCCCATAGCATTTGAAACAGTCCTTACATTGATAGGAACATACAAAGCATCCCACGAAGGGTGTTTTCATTCATTTAAGAGGTAAAAACCCATATGCCTGTTCCTCTACCCATGCAAATCAAGTTCCTCCATTTAAATGAGCTGAAGAAATTTGCAAACGGGAGACAGTCCATGTGTCTGGGTTGGGGTCATTTTCTGAACAGGTGGAATTTTCTGGAGCCATTTTTAGCTTAATTTGATCTTTCATCCTAGTATTATACTTCTACGTTTCCATAGTTATTTAATCATGGGTATGACTTCACAGCGAGTGCCTACACCACTAACAAGTTTTGTTTTTGTTTTCTAAAGAAAGGATAAGATTGACCAAAAACAATAGTCATATACCTGGATGCCTATTAAGTGTTCCAGGCACCAAAAGCTTCTGCAAATCTGACTCACTTCACTGGGAGTGAACCCTTGATGCCATATGGGGGTACGATTCCACTAAGCCCCACTCCATCAATAAAACACTATACATCCCATCATCCCAATGAATTAACTATGGATCGGATTTGGTATTTCTAAAAATCCATGAGTGCTGTTCAGAAGAGTATTGTTTCTTGTACAAGATAAGGAATAGAAATAGGTTAATATCTCTTATAGTAACTCATATTTATACTTAAAATTATTATGGTAATCAGTTGCATTAAGAAATAAGTAGTGATTCTGCTAATAATTGTTATTGTTAAAAAGGGAATGATAGTATGGAATAACAATGAAATGAAATGAGATCTTTTTATTATTATTAATATTAAATAATAAGCAGGAATAGGCTCAAAGTGTGTTTGTGTCGTATAGTTGGAAAATGCATACCAGTTAAGCTTAATAATGAATTAATAATTATATTAATTTCTATTTTAATATTGGCAAAGCTTTTGGGTTTTGAACTCTGCATTTTTGTAATCCTTGTAGCACATAGTTATATATTTGTCTTAATTTTCCTTCCCTTTTTACCCTCTTTCGTCTGTACCCCTTTCTGTTAAATTTAAAAAAAGAAGAAGAGTGGTGTTTCCATGGCTCTCTGCCGTGACTTGTAGTCATGAAGCACAGAACATAATGACGTCTCCTTTGATGTCATGCCTCTCCCTGAAATAGATATTAAGACAGAGGTCAGCTCACAGTATTATGACATCACTGTGACACTTGTTGAAAGGAAGAAACGGACCTAGAGAAGAAAGCTGCTGTTCACAGCACTAAACACATGTTTTTGAAGCTGTCTAGTTGTGCTCTGTGCCTCTTTTTTTCTGTTTTTACTGCTGTTCCTTTGGCATTCATCTTCATAGGCAAATTTGTCAATAGGAAGAGTTATGAAAACTGGGCAGTGTTTAAAGTGGGAAAAAACAGAGATTTTTTTTTTTAACCTTGGGTGATTAAATTCTCCCTGGCATTAACACATGACAACCTGTTAGGATGATTTGTAAGTCTTTTAAGGTTTTATAAATAGCCTTATCTCTTCATTCCACATGAGGAAGAGGCAAAGTATTATTTATTATACCTCTCTGTCAGGGCAGCTTGGAATTTTTCAAAGATTTATTTTAAGTTGGGACAAAATCTCTTGATACTAGAAAGGAGTGGAGATAGAAACTTATGTTGTTCGCCTGCTATCTGTTGGCCCCCTGCAGAATGTTTATTTGCACGTTATTCTGTGTAGGAACTTCCTTTAATCTTTACAAAAGAAGTACTTTCCATTTTATTGTAATGCAAGGCAAAGCTGTAGTGGGGGGGAAGCAATCATAATTTCATTAAATCACGTTGAATTACTTGGAAATGCTGAAAAAAGATCTTTGGTGCACAGTATTTGCTCTGCAAACTGACTGCAAACTGAGTATTTTTAATATTTAGTCTATACCGTGTTATTTATTCTTTTAAAAAATGACATATTTGTTTTTGTTTTCTTAGTAGAACATAAGGCAAATTATATTAATTAGGCTATTTACATGATTTCCTAACTCAGAGCAGAGAAACTTGCCTTCAGCTAGCAAATAATTGGAATTACAATTGCTAGAGATATCACAAGTTTGTTAATTATATCAGGCTCCATCAAGCTCAGAGGCTAGACTGAACAATTTCCTTCTCTCCTCCCCCCCCTTTATCCATTGAGCTCTTATATGATTATATGCACAGTTTCATTGGTGAGCTTTAGTTTCATGGGCTGATGAGAAATGGAATGAGGTGGAGTCAGTTGCTAAGGTAACCTAGGCCAAAATGTTGTATAATTGACCTAGGTTTACAAAAAGGAGACACAAATACCCTGGAGAAAAAGGGTACCAAAAGAAGGGGTCACACACAAACATATATTTCTGTAGGTTTTAGAGCAATAAAGACTGCAAATTTTTGGAGGAGGGGTCATAATTATTGTAAATTACACCTTGGGATGGTGGTAGAGAATAGAGATGGGCACGGTCCCCCCCAAAAATACCGATTAAGCCATTCGTGGATCCGGGCCGCTGCTGAACCCAGGCCACCGATTCTAACCGATCAAGTCCCATTTATGATCCGGAATCAGGAAGGCCAAAGTGGGAGGGCGCCCTGCTGTTTCCAGCGATATAGGAATGGTGGATGGTGGCAGTGGCCGCCAGGCCCGGCGGGCAGGGGGAGGCGGCGATGAGCCGCCTCCCTTCAGGGAGGGAGGGGACATTTACACACACACACACACACACACTTAGAGTAGAGGGGGGGAGTTCTTAACCAGGCAATGAGCCACCTCCCCTCAGGGAGGGGACATTCCCAGGGCCGGATCTATGGTTGCCAGTGCCCAGGGCAACCGTAGTCAGGCTCTTGCATGTGCGTGTGAGCTCCTGGGTTGCCCCCCACCCACACAGCAAACTGGCTGTCCTGATGCACTGCGGAGCTGGCGGCAGCGCGAGTGGCTCAGTGGCTACCCGTGCCATTCATCTACACCGCAAGACAAGGGGCGGCCAGCTTGCCCACGCGCCCATTGTACTGGGGAAAGGCGAATGGCGCAGGTGGCCTCCCAGCCTCCCGCACTGCCTTTTGCCTTTCCCCAGGACAAGGGGCAGCTGGCTTGTCCGTGCGCCCCTTGTCCTGGGGAAAGACGAATGGCATGGGCAGCCTCGTAGCCTCCCACACTGCCTTTTGCCTTTCCTTTGTGCCCATGGCTTCAGAGCACCCCCTTCCCCCTCCCTCCCCTGGGTTGCTGCTCCATGGTTGGAAGGAAACCTGCTAATCTAGGAAAGCTGGGCTTCCATTCGTGTTTCGAGGGCGACAGAAGGAGGGCAAACACAGCTCATTCCCCTGGCTCCGTTGCCCCGGGAATAAATTACTGGTGCCAGAGTGTCTGCAATTCCGAACAGAAACCGATATATCCAATCAAGTCCCGAACAAGCAAACCCCCAACTGCTGGACCAGTTGCCGTGGACGGAACCGATTAGCTGAGTTACGATAGCACAAATGCCAAAATCGTTTTTTTTTTTATCGTAATTCAGATCGTGCCCATGTCTAGTAGAGAATGACTTCAAGTCATAGGTGACTTATGGCAACCTCTGGCAAAGTTTTTATGGCAAGAGACTATCAGAGATGGCTTGCCATTGCCCATCTCTGCAACCCTGGTCTTTGTTCAAGGTCTCCCATTCAATGACTAACCAAGGCTGACCCTGCTTAGCTTCTGAGATCTGACAACATCAGGCTCACCTGGGCTATCCAGGTCAGGGCAATTGATAGTTTGGAACAGATGAACAATTTTTACCATTTCTTATTTTTCCCCTTCTGTTGTCATTGTGAATGGTCTCAGTCTTCCCATTTTTATTGCTGGTTTTTGTGTTTCATTTATTATGGAAAGTCAGTGGAAATGTTTCATTTTAATGTTTCATTCAAGACACTTTGGATTTTATCCCCAGGCAAGAAGGTGCCAGGAAGCTATTCGCAGGATTTATGGCAACCATGGTTGCTACATTGAGGGTCGCTGGATTAGGAGTGTTGGATATACCAGGAGAGACCTATCTTTGAATTCCCCATTCAGTCATCGTGGTGCTTTTTGGACCGTCATTCAGTCTAACATACCTCACAGGGCTTATAGTGAGGATAAAATAGAGAGGGAAGAAACTGTATGCTGCTTTGAGTCAGGATGGGATATGGGATATATACAAGGTAATAATTTATATGTGTATTATACATCTAATATATAATACTGGTTTATTAATGCATTCTTGGGAGCTAAAGTGAGGCTATCATACTTTGATCACATCATGAAACAACAAGACCTACTAGAAAAGACAATAATGCTATTGATGGAAGTGAATTTAATGGACTAGAACATTTTATGTGCCTTTTCCATTTTTAAGTGTACTTCTGTATTTTCAGATGCCTTTCATAGTATTTTTATTGTGCAAAGTACAATAAAAGTACAGGGAGATGGTACATGCATATGCCAATTACTGTGAATGAAGATGCCAGTTGCTGTGAAGTGCCTGCTATTTGAAGTTTGGTGAAAGGCTACCCACATATGTGCACTGGGCTAGCTTACTGGTAGTAAGATGCACCTGTAACCACTATGCACTATGCCATACTCCTAGGCAGATAAGAGAAATCTCTTTTGGAGCTAATCATGCTGGAAGTAGCTGCAGAGCAGAGCAGAGAGAGAGAGAAGCCAGCTGCAAGTGGGAGAACCAGAGAAAGTTACTTTTAGGATCAAAGAAGAACTAGCTGTACTTTGCTCTAGAGAACAATCTTGTGTCAATTCCACTAGACCAGCAGCATTCATCAAGGTCATGAAGAGCTCCTAGGCTAGAAGCAGGGAGCCTAAGAAGCACTGAGTAAGTGTCCTTGCTAAGTAAGTAGCACTTGCTACGTGTCCTTGGCAAGTGCTATTTCTGAAGGGGTGAGCAATGTGAATTGGGAAATATGCATATTGTGATGATGTTCAGAATTGTTCTGCCAGTGCGAGACCGTCAGACCATTGGGGGTGGTCAGTTGCTTGACCAATGTGGTCTCAAGGTTGTAACTTATGCTAATTGACTTAAAGGTATAAAATCTTATGCTGTAGCATCATAGTTCTGAAGGACTGATCAGTTCAAGGAGCCTTTTATCCTGGTAGCTGTATTATTCTTCCTTGCTTATAAGCAATAAAGGCCTATGTTTATCTCCCTCCTCCAGCAGAGTCTCCTTTACTAATGAGCCCATTTGTGTGGAGGGCGGGGTATAAATCGAATAAAATAAATAAATAATAAATAAAATAAATAATGAGCTAAAACAAGATAAGGTACGGAATTTTGTGCAACAAACCCAGAGGCTTGTCCTATAATTGCACCCCTGACGGGCACTGCCAACACAGAAGGATATCAAAGTCTCCCAGGACAAGTGCACCCTGATTGAGTTCAATCAGCCCAGAGATCTCAGAGCTGCCTGCACAGCGGCATCCCAGGGTGCTGCACTACACCTGTCAGGAGCCAACGGAGTCCTGTGATGGAGATTGAAAGAAATGGCAATCAGAAGACAAAAAGTGAAAAGAGTAATGAAAGCCATGGAGGCTCTCCCCCGGGCAGAGGCAGGCAAGTCCTGACCGTTAGACTCAGAGTAGAGCAGGGGCACCGTTTGACATGGGGGAGGAGGTGGGGCCCACTGTAGCAGAAGAAGAAGAGAATGGAGAACCTAGGTCCAATTCCAGACGACTAACCTTAAGGTGCTGCATGCCACCATGTTCCGGATCGCGATGGGGAAAAGGCGAAATATCACGTTTTCTCTCACAAGTTTGGCACGTCGCACCAAACTCACATGAGAAAACGCAATATTTCGCGTTTTCCCCATCGCGATCCGGAACATGGCAGCATGCAGCGCCTTAAGGTTAGTCGTCTGGAATCGGCCTAGGTGTGTGAAAGTGCTGGCACCGGTGAATGTGTTTACGGCCAAGTCCGCTCGAGCCAGCCAGAGGGTCTGTGAAGAGTGCAGCTGGGCTCAAGGAAGCGAGTCAAGCGGACGTGTGTGCATGTGTCTTGATGGTGCAAGAGTGCGGCTGGACTCGATAATGCGAGCCAGGTGAATGAATGAGCACACATCTCGATTGAGTGAGAGCATGGATGGTCTCGATGGTGTGAGCTGAGTGAATGTGTGTAAACAGCTTGACTGTGCAAGGGTGCGCCAGACTTGGCAGTGCAAGCTTGAGGAGCAGGCACCTCGACAGTGCGAGGATGCACCAGGCTTGGGGGAAAGCGAGCCTGAGGAGGAGGCATCTTGACTGTGCGAGGGTGCAAGAATTTTGTGCAACACTAGGAAAAGTTGAAGGAAGTAGGAAAACAGGAAGACCTAACATGAGATGGATTAACTCAATAAAATAAGCCATGGCTTTCAGTTTGCAACATCTGAGCAAAGCTGTTAATTATAGGACATTTTGGAGATCCTTAATTCATAAGGCTGTCATAAGGTCAGAAGTGATTTGACATCACGTAGCTCATACACACTGATGTACAAATAAATTTGAAATGTGCACATTTTATGTGAAAAAGTCAGTATCTGTTACTGGACAGTGGCATGAAAATATAGTTGTGGCATGAGTTAAATTCTCATACAGAAGAAGAAGTTTTTAAAAATGGGTTTAGCTAACAGGGATGAGAAATGCTAAGTCGTCATTATTTCCAGCCCATCAGAACCACACAGCTACATCTTTTTGCATTAAGCCTCAATGCAAAGTTTTCTCTGGATGTTTTAATTTTAATTGTTTTTATATTGGATTGTTGGAACACTGCAGATTTAAAAGCATGGGATACAAATGTCTCAGATAATTCTAAGGCACTTCTGACCATTCACATTACTACTTACTATGCCAAACTGTAGGCTGAAATGTTTCTTTAGCAAAAGATACCAATCTACATATCTATTTTTGACATCAAAGCCAGCTTTGGGCAATCTTTTTTATGGTCATAGTGAAGCAAATGAGGTATGAAATAGAAGAATTTCAGAAATATATAGTTGTTTTGCCACATTTTCCTCCACATCAGGCAAACTAAATAAAATGAGTTTAAGATAGGCCACAGTCTCTGAAAACTCAAGAACTGTTCATTATAAAAGAGCAGTTTAGTTGAAATGCTCTTTCAGTGAATTTTAGTTCATTTGCTGAGGTATCACGGAATGTTTCTGAACATTCCAACTGCTGACAAAAAAAATCCAAGCTGGCATTTATGCAGATGGAGCTGAGGGGTTGCCAGGGGTGAGTTAAGTATGGAGATGACTTGTCAAGTATAAACAAGTCTGGGTTGATACTTCAGTACTAATATCCCCAAATAAGCAAGTCTTAAGATTTACACTTTTTCTTAAAAAAAAAAAAAGGGGGACCCCTCAGAGTGTAACTGCATGATATATGCAAAGAAATGGAATAAGAGACTGACATTCCACTGTGTTTCCAGTTTTCTCTGTTCCAAATCACGCCTCCAAGCCACTGCCAGTTCCACAGAGCTTGCAAAATTCCAAAGGCACAATTTGAAAATATTAACAATTCAAAGCATTGAACTGAATTCTGAAATTGTGCCAAATAATTTTGTTCTACCTTGAGCAGTTTCATCTATGCCTGTTATCATATGTTTGAAAACCAGATTCAGTTGTGGGGAGGGGGCAGGGGGAAAAGACCTCAATGTTCATTAAGTTTCATTCTTGACAAAGCCCTAAAATATCATTGTAGTTTCTGGAAAAACTGGTTTTAAAAATCACCCACCCTCTTGATGGTTGGGGGGGGGGGCAGGATCACTTAGAATGATAAAGGGAACAGTGGGTTTTAAAAAATCTCCTCTTGTCTTGGGTGAATCTTGGGTAGACAGAAGTATCCATGTCACTTGGGTCGAGTTTGGAGCATTACTATTTTGGGGGGTGCGGGGTGCACACCATCCTCTACTAATCTTTTCAAGAACCAGAATATTTTCCTATTGCTACAAACCAGATCTCATTCTTTGAGTGGAAGCTGTTATATCCCAAATTAAGAAGCCTTTTTGAAAGAAAGAAAGAAAGAAAGAAAGAAAGAAAGAAAGAAAGAAAGAAAGAAAGAAAGAAAGAAAGAAAGAAAGAAAGAAAGAAAGAAAGAAAGAAAGAAAGAAAGAAAGAAAGAAAGAAAGAAAGAAAAATCCTTAGGTGTAATCATTATTGTGAGAAAGGTGGTACACCACTGATCCCACCCTGTCTAAGGCTCTGAAATGAAATTTATGTTTAAACAACTTTAAACATCTTTCTCCAACGTCTTCTGCAGAAAGGAGGGGCTTGTGCCTACCCCCATGCTGTTTTCACAACTCAAGGCTACTAACAGCATGCCATTAACCAATCCAACTATTATGTTCCGACTAGCAGCAACTCCCCAGGTACTTAAACAGAGGAGTTTCATCCAGTTACCTGTGAGTTAAGAGCCTTCACATGGAGATGCAATGAACCTGGAACTTGTTGCTTGCAAAACTCTACCCTGCTACTGCGCTATGGGTCCTCAAAGGCTGAGACCAGTTCTAAGCAATCTCCATATTTCTCCAAATCTCCAATTTGAAATGTTCACTGAGATACAAAAATGGTTATATTAGGCAAGGAAACAGAAGCTTCTCTAAAGCCCGAAAATCAATGATGTTCCCCTTGGACAGCTGGAGATTTCTTTAATATCAAGTATGTCAATAATATTTTGGCACCTGCACTCCGATTAAAAGGCCTGTCAGATACATCCACATTTTCCATCCTGCTGTATAACTACCCATTGAGCCTGAGTTTTAAGATCCGATCGCTGGCCAACTTTTCCCAAGGTGAACAGACATAGGTGATTACCAGAAGAGCTTAAGAAAACTTCCATTCAGTATTTCAAATAGAACACTGGGTATTTAAGGCATCAGAGGACTGAAATAATAAAGAGGAAAAGAAGCTGGAGGGGGGATGCAACATCTCCTGTATTATAATGCACAATAGGATTGCAGCATGTAGCTTAAGTCTTCATCAGAGATTTTTTAACATGGTTTAAATTATTGTATAATACGATTTCCCCCTGCTGGGAAATCAAAGCTGAGAATAATACACTGGTTCAGCCACCCACATGTTTTATTTTCATTAAGAGAATTATGACATGTTCTAGTGAAGAATTTTGGTGGAATAAGACATTTTTGCTAGAAGTTTTGCTTATTGCCTGGTGCTGTTCTCTGCCATAGTAAGTACCAACAAGGAAAAGAGAGGAGAGGATTGTCTGCATTCATTAAAGGAACAGCACATATACCCAAGCATGATTAAGATTGGGAGAGGCCGGATCTATCACACAATTGATCTGAGCATGCACACAGACACACATAGACAGACACACAGACACATCTCTATTGCTAATCACCAAACCATCTAAGAACCTTTCTTCAATATAAGGATATTGAGAGGTACTAAAGGCCTGAGAAGAGCATAATCCTGGGGTTCACCTCTTGTACTCTCCTCTAAACCATAGTGTCTAGGAGAAGCAGAAGTCCTAGAAGAGCTAAAGAAGGTGGATAGTCTAGAGCTTCCACTTCTCCTATGGTATACCATAGGATACTATAACATTTCAGAAACTGATTGTCACCTGTAAAGGCCCTTAAATCCAAAGACCATTGAAGAAGAGAGGGATGGGGTGGCTGTTGGCAATAGTCTTCTGTAACCTCCAGAGTAGATTTTTTTCTCCTTAAATCTTCTACGAGTATATCCCAAGCTTTCCTGGGTAGAGGATGCATTGGGTATTATTATTGTTTTGTTGTTGTTTATTTATAGCCTGCCTTTCTCACTGAGATCCAGGGAGGATTACGTACTTCAAGTGAATGCAATATAATTAATAACTAGGACATCCAATAACTAGGATATTCATGCCATATGCAAAATACAATACGAGCAGCACTTGTGACATTCAGTGAAACACAGAATACAATAGGGAATGGTAGCTGGACATTTGAAAAGTAGCATAAAGCCAAAACACATAGATGAAACCTTTCTGAATGAAAGCGTAAGTGATTAACATGAAATACTTAGCAACGTCGAACTACCCTGTAGGAGTGTTATCTACATCAGCAGGTAATATCCAGTTGTATAGTATACAGTCCTGGTCCCTTACCAAGGTGTCTCATTGAGCTATTTCTTATGACATAGCCCTATAATCAGAATAATTCAGTCTTGCAAAGTTTGCTGAAAACCAGGAGAGTAGGAGCTTTCCTGACATCCTCAGGCAGGGACTATCACAGAGAAAGCACATTTATGGGAAGTTGTTGATTTAGCCCAACTGCAGGGTGATATCTGCAAAAGGCTCTGTTCAGGTGAACGAAGCTGCCATGGTGGAACATAGGAAGAGAGGTGGTTTTGCAGATATGAGGGGTCTAGGCCATGAGGGGCTTTGAATGTCATAGTTATGAGCTTGAATTGAGCTCTGTAAGTGAAGAATAGCAGAATGAGAATGATATGCAAGCTTCGTCTAGCTCCTGGAAGTAAATGAGCTGTGGTGTTTTGCACCAGCTGGAGTCTCCGAGTCGATTTTGAGGGGAGACCTATGTAGAGCAAATTCCAGTAGTCTAGTCTCGATGTTTCCATGGCATGAATCCAAGTGGCCAGATCAGCCATGTCAAGGTCGGGGGGCATCTTCCAGGCTAGTCTGAGTTGTGAGAAGGCCTTTTTAGCAGCTGCATTTGCCTGCTTCTCTAGCAGCAATACTGGATCCAATATAACACCAAGGCTTTTCACTAAGTCAGGCATATGTATTTGAATACATACCATCATTACAGATTGAGGTTGCCAGCCATGACTGGTAACCAAAGGGAGGGAGGGCAGGGATGGGGAACGAGGGCATGGAGATGGCATGATACCATTTCTGGCAAGTACTCAGTGATATCACATCACTGACTTGATACAGGTATGACACTCTGGGATTCGAGTTCTAGAGCATCTCACAGCTTACTGACCTGACATCGCTTTAGAGGATTCACTGGAACTGACATTGTATTGTTGGCATGATCCTGATTTTCTGGTATTTTTTCCCCCTGCCACTCCTCCGATTAGAGATGGGCAATGAAGAGGGAGGCCTAATCTCTCTATTAGAGATGGAAGCATGGTTTGCAATATGAACACTTCTCAAATATATCAGTCATGCATATGAAGTCCGTAAGAATTTTCTGTAGATCTTGATCATTGAAAGGATGTGGAAAGGAACACATGGTGAAGCAAAATTATAGAACAAGTACAGAATGGAACAAGTGCCATTTGTTCCATTCTATTTTAATTGCAATTGGAAACAAACTGGAAACTTATAATATAGATCTTGCAAAGCAGGAGCAGTGTATTCATTCTGACATGTCACTATTAGCAATGCTCTATTGTCTGGTTGGCTGGCCACGATGCCTTATGCTATTCAAACCCAGGCCAAATTTTGAAAATATTGAGACTTGAATATGCATAGCAGTGCTTTGATGGGATGTCATAGCACCAGCGCAGAAGATGCCAAAATTGTTTTACCTGTATCTTGAGAAGATGGGCTAATCAGGGGTTTTTTTCTTGGAAAAGAGGTGGTGGAACGCAGTGGTGGAACTCAAGACTGCACAATGACATCACTTTGGGTCAGTTGGAACAAGGGGGGAATTTTTAAACGTTTAAATTGCCCTCGGCGAAAATGGTCACATGGCCGGTGGCCCCGCCTCCTGATCTCCAGACAGAAGGGAGATTAGATTGCCCTCTGCACCGGCAGCACAGAGGGCAGTCTAAACTCCTCTCTGTCTGGAGATCAGGGGCGGGGCCACCGGCCATGTGACCATTTTTAAGAGGTGCCAGTGTTCCCGCTGAAAAAAAGCCCTGGGCCTAATTATAATAACTTTGAGTTGTTTCTAACTTTCTACCCAGAAAGATGAGAGTACTGCCCAAATACTGTGATTGTCCTTTAACTTATCAGTGATAATAAGTAAGGGATGCTACCTAAAAAGTCAAGCCCTGGCTCTCAGAAGCACCCATGTGTGAGAAAATGAATTAAACCAATATAATATTTAAAAAAATTAATCAGTCCCCAGGCTGGTGTAGTGGCAATGCTTTGATAACAGAGGGATTCAGAGTTTTAAGTGACTGATCTTCCATGGTCCAGTGGAGAACAGGCAGGGAGTACTAGTAATCTTCAAAGCTTGATTGCTTTTTCTGATAGCATTACAAAATTAGTGGATGAAAGAATGTGTAATTTATTTGGGTTTCAGCAAAGAGTGGCTGCAGTGTCTTGCGAAATCTTTACTTGCAAAATATTAAATGCAGTCTGGCTCAGACATGGAGCACTACCACTTGGATTTGAAAATGGCCAATTGAGTGCAAATCAAAGGGAATGAAAAATGACTTTGCACCCAATTGTGAGGAGTTTATGAAAGAGAGGGAATTTCAGGGTCCTTTAACATCTTCATTAACAGTCTGGATGAACGTATGACATGGCACATTGATTAAATTAACACACCATAGTTAATTAGGAGTGATTGCAAGCACTGGACAATATGGAGAGTGATCTGCAGGGTCTACCAATAGTTAGCTCTGAGATCTTCATTTTTCAAAAAAGGTTTGGAACTCTGAAGACCCAGAAGAACATGAATCAACAAACAGAGGGAAGATGGCTTGCCTGAATAGGTAATGCTGTTTGGATATCAGAGGCTGACAAATTCAGAGGTACTGTGAAATCAAGCAAGAGAATGCAATAGGACAGAAGTGAAGTGAAACATCAAGATGGATCTATCTACTGAAGTTAACAAATTAAGAATAAGAAAAAGGGGGGAAAAGAGATTATTGCACCTCTCATGGAAATGAAGGGACATGTTGCAGCCATCTGGCTGGAGCTTAGGAGGTCTTGGTCTGGAAAATACTGCAATGGGAGACTTCTCAGGAGGTACTGCTAGTAGTTGATGAGGAGAGAGGGTTGCTGGGGTGATACACAGAGGTGGCATGGAGGAAGTCATGGGAGAATTGGAGCAGTCACAGCTTGGGTAGGTCACCTGTTCCTTTGCTTACCTTGTATGTTGTAACTGTAACGGAGGATACCAGTGTTAAACATATGCTGTGACAGTATTTCTTTTCTCCTTTGGCTGTTGTGCCAATTTTATTTCATTTAGATATTTTCTCCCCAGTGGAGATCCAAATTGGCTTACAAGTTTTAGCGTTGTTCTGGGGAGAGGAATTTCTTTAGCCAAAATTCATTATTTTTTTTAGCTATAGCCATTGATTCCTCTTATTCTCTTCTTTTTCTTTTAAAAGAGGAATTTCTCTTTCATTTCTTTCATTTCTCTTTATATGCACCCTTTTGTAGCTTCAGCACTTACATCTGTTTTATGTTCAACACCACAGAGTGGTGCTCTAGCAGGAGGACAGGAAGATCTGGAAAGACTTTGCCTGCCTCTGAGCCACTACAGAGTGAAATTCTGAACTTTCTCAGAACTTCCCTTCCTGTTCCCACTTCAATCTTTTAATCAAAATGGAATTGATTAGAAGCAGTCCCAAAAATCCTAAAAAAGGGCAGAAAGAACTGGATTGTTGGATTTCAAGAAGAAATTGGGTAAAGAGGAATTAAAAGCATTTTTTAAACAAATAACATCTTTTTCCTCCATTCCATTTTGTCCACACAACAACCCTATGAGGTTGGTTAGGCAGAAAGTGACTGATTCAAGGTCTCCCAGGAAGCTTCCATGGCAGACTGGGGATTGGAATCTGGTCCACCATGTCCCCCACCTTGACTGGCTCTAATCTTTTCACTAGGCTTCCCGTCATCAAATTGTGTTCTAAGTGAGGACGGTCTGAGGCCAAAGTGATAACAGTATCACAACACGTGTCATGTCATCTGAAATATGGAGTCCAATCTGAGGTTTTTGCAAGTTCTGGTACACAATGTCTACCTGCTGATCCTTACTCACATGCTTCACACTCCCAAAGAACTCTAATAGGTTGATAAGTCAGGACTTCCCTTTGCATGCACGCACACGCACGCGCACACACACACACACACACACACACACACACACTGGTAGCATGAAGAGGCAGACACAAGTGTTGGGAACTAAAGGGCCATTTTATTTGACAACAACATGACAATAATAATAACAATAACAACATTTGATTTATATACCACCTTTCTGGACAACTTAACGCCCACTCAGAGCGGTTTACAAAGTATGTCATTATTATTCCCACAACAATAATCACCCTGTGAGGTGGGTGGGTCTAAGAGAGCTCCGAGAAGCTGTGACTGACCCAAGGTCACCCAGCTGGCTTCAAGTGGAGGAGTGGGGAATCAAACCTGGTTCTCCAGATTAAAGTCTCACACTCTTAACCACTACACTAGACTGACTCATTAACGTAATATGGCAAGGGCCTAACTAGCACTACAAGTCAGGCCCTGGGGTCACCCCTGGACCTCCACCCTGACCTGTCTGGGTGAGCCCTGTTGTCTCGGGCATAAGCCATCCAATGCATATGACTGGGACCCAGCCAGCCAGACAAATGGAACCCCGACCAAGCCTATAGCACGCCAGCCGACAAACAATGAGGGCCGTACTTGTACAAGGGGTCCTACGTGGTAGTCTGCTCTCTCAGCTGGCAGCCATCAAACAATACCAGTGATCCTGACAAACCCTGATTCCCCTTTAAATGGGGATGTGCCAAGGGTGCTTACCAGCCTGCTCATTTCTCCCAAACTCTATCCTGCCTGGGAGCAACCTGTTTACAGCTCCACAACAAGCCAATTATCATCACCCTCACAAGCAGTCTAAGGTTGGCGAAAAACTCCACCCTCTGTAGGCCAATTGGACGGAAGAGAAAAAAATTCCTACCTAGCCCTGGTAACCAGTGACCAACTAAACCTACACTACTGCAGAGTGGGTAGGTGGGCCGAGCACAAATAAATTGCTGGGGAGGGAAGGGTGGAGCCACCCTTTATTGTGCCTGGCTCCACCCTCTCCCCAGATCCCCGGATGGCTGGGAAAGAGTGTGCTGCCTCTCTCCCTCCTCTGGGAAAGCAAAAGGTGGCCCCTGGCCCAAAACAGCTGCACTGTCAGCTGGGAGGGGGAACAGCATTGCAGAAGCCATGCTAATTCTTCCTCTTTGTTCTTAATAATTCTGTCTTTAATCATCATTTCCACTAATTCAGCCAGAAATGACATTAAGTTGTCCTGTAACTCCCTGGATTCCTCCGAATCCATTTTTTAAAGTAGGTATTCCATGTACTGCTTTCCTGTCCTCCTTCCAGGAAGCTGGTTTTAGTGAAAAGTTGCTTATTATTGTTAAGAGCTGAGCAATTTTGCTTTTGAGTTCCTTAAGAACAGTCAAGTATTTGCCCTCCAGACCTGATGACTTCTTATTTTTTAATTTGTCAAGTAACTCTATTTATTGATTTAGATATTTATTTTATACCATTTCTTCCTCCAAAAGACTGAAGGTAGCTTACAGCCAAAAGTCTGGGACCAAAAGAACCTTCATTATTAGATGATGCATCTTTCAAGTAACAAAGAAGGAGGCAGTCATCTTTCTCTTTCATTCTCACAGGTAGAGTTCAGGTGACAGAGATCAGTTCCCCTGGAAGAAAATAGCGGCTTTAGAGGGTGAACTCTAAGATACTGTGTCCTGTTGAGTTTCCTTCACTCCCCACATCCCACCATTCACAGGCTCTAACCCCAGATCTCCAGGAATTTCCCAATTTGGAGTTGACAATCTTAATCATAGGCCTGTAGCCACAATTATTCTCAAGAAAAACCAAGATGATCACCTGTGGAGGAATGACAGAGGAATGCAGCCAAATACTTTGGTATATTTATTGATCGGCTAGCATGGGTGGGGCTTAATATGCCTTAGGATCTTTGCTCTCTGGGATGAGGAATCAGGATACATTGATCATCCCTTCACTGTTCAGTGTACAGTGGCTTAGCTCTACGAAGTTACCTTTCCCGTGTGCGAGGATCTGCTTCAAATGTATATTTATTGTTCTACAAAGTGGCATGGAATTCCATTCCATCTACTTGGGAGAGATAAAAGGCAGGCATAAAAGCTCCCACATGCCTATATTTTTCTTCAAACAATTAACAAATAGAATACATATTGAAAAACAGAGCATCTCTTCAAGGCTGTGAATATAAAAGAGAGGTGCTCTCGGCAGCTGTTTCACAAGAATCTTAGCTGCATCTTGAAAGGGTATGGTTAAAAAAACCCACATAAACATAACAAGGTTATTTGGGTGCCAGCTATTGTGCCACATTTTTCCCGCTAATTTATTCTCTGTGGTCTCGACCTCAATGGTATCATCCAATAATGGCACCTGTTTGGGTTTTGGTTTGTTTTCTAATCTTCCCTCTCTGAGAATCTCTTTTTACGCTAGTAATTCTTGAAGCAGCTGTGTCGGTCACGAACTACATGCAATTTATTATACCTACAATGATGTTGAAACTAAAAGAATCAGTTCATGGGAGCTCCAATCCTTCTGTTATAGAATTGATTAAGCTCTTTTATTTGCAAGATAAAAATGTTCTAGAGAATGTGGGGAAACTAGTTCGATGACCAATGTGTATGCGTAAGTCCATGAAAGGAAAGACAAATTAATTTGTTTCTTCCTTTCTATATTCATTTTTGTTTCTTCAGTGGTTTAGGTTTTGTAGTTTTTGCTTCAGTTTCGTTTACAATGCATATGCATGTTGTGTTTGTGTGCAATTAATATATATTGTGTAATTAATAAGACTGGTATTTTGGGACACAACACTGAAAAGGCATATATTTTTCCAGGGAAAATTTGATTAAAGGAATCTTGGAGGGAGAGGTATGACCATAAAGAATCATAAGTTCAACTTTGAGAATGGGGAAGTACATTGAAATGGGAGTTTGTGGGCCAAAACAGCAGGGATGTGAAATTCAAAATCATGCTTAATGTAGTACAAACACAGTGCAATCCTAAACAGAGTTATTCCAGTCTAAGACCATTGATTTCAATGGGCTTAAACTTGAATAACTCCGCTTAGGATTGCACTGACAGATTACTTTCCATATATTAAATGCTGGCATATGGAAAGAAACAACAGGATCTCTCATCCTGTCAGCATTTCAACAATTCTTCCATTTGGTGTAGCAAAAAAAGACATCCTACAGTTTCTTTTTTTTTTTTATAAAGTCTGGATGCCGCATTTTCTCATAACACCCATTATATTCCACAACACAGAGACAAGCGCAGTCTAAACACTGCTACTCTGTCACTTCAGGCTGTTCTGATAGGTTTTCTTAAAAAAAAAAAACTGATTTTCCACAGCCTGTGCCTACCCACACATCCCAACTGTTTCTCTTAGTGAAACGTGGCTATTCATGTTACTAGTACAAGTTTATTCTCACTGCAGCAGCATTAATTCCATTCACAGTCAAGAGCCATGTTATTTCTGGTAGCTCCGGGTCTACACACCAGTCTTTTCCATATACTAGAAGTCTCATTTCACACACCAAGAGGTCACGTAGAACTCTTGGCACACCCAGGGTAGAAGGGAAGAGAAATTCATTGACTGCATCCAGTAAATAAAGTGAACCATGAGCCCACTGTGGAGTTTTATTCAACCCGTTCTGGGCAAATATTCAAACTTTCCTGAAGCAGGCCTCCAGCTATAGCAGGGGGCCTCCCGCTGACATACTTTTTTGCCTGCCACTGCTCAAAGGGCTGGCAGGAGAATTTTTTTTTAAAAAGCAATGTCACGAATGTCGCCATTTCACTTCTGAACAAAACGAGTTTTACCTAAAAGTATCAAAGGTCATTTCCACATGTCTTTCCCTTGTGCAAAATCGAGCAAAACTCACAGGACGACGGCATATTCATGGCATGATTTCCTGTCATGATTCCGTTTTATGGTGCAATTTCTGACATCATCATGCTAAGAAACAGAGAATCACGCTATGAAGACGCCATCATCCCATGAGTTTTGCGCAATTTTGTATGAAGCGGAAAGATATGTGGAAATGGCCTAGTTATTCCTAAAGCTGTCCTTTTTTCACTTCCAGGCCAGGTCTACCCCCTTGGTTTTCCCAGAAGTGATGTCACACCATTGGCCAGTGGTAACTCACCATGTCCCCACCTCCCAGTCTCTGGCTGGTTGGCTGGTATTCAGAGGTAAAATGCCTCTGAACATGGAGGTTCCATTTAGGAATCCTAGCTGATAGCTACTGTGGGGTGTTAAGTAACTAATCTTTGATGCCGTACAATGTTTTAGACTGCCCTGATCACATACTATTTCACTTGTGAATTCACAGGGGACTGACTAGAAAGGAAGTTCTGAAAGCAAGTTAAGCTAGCTGTTACTGTAACTCTGTACAGAAAAGGACCTCCGTATTAAAGCCCACATCTCTTTAAAACTGTGCTGCATTCTTTCTGCCTGGTCTTCTGGACACAGCACACTGCTGGCCTATCCTCTAGAAATGCTTCTAATCCCCTATTAAAGGCATCTAAGTGCCACATGCCGTGGCAATGAACAGAGCGGAATTTAAGATCCAGTTTAGGGTCTTAGATTATGAGAGACCTCAGAATACAAACTCACTAAAATTTTCCATTTTTGGTAATGCTGTAGGTATGGTTGGAATGTGTACAGTTTTCCCTCAGACAGCCTGTTTTTTTTTTTTTTCTTGGACTGTATGGGGGAAACTAGGGTTAAAATACCAGACAGCACACTGGGGAAGCGGCCAGCCCGCCCGGCCTCCTCGTGCACCAGGGAAGCAGCCGGCTTGCTCACCCGCCCAGCCTCCTGCTCATCAGCGATTATGTCACTTTCTAGGAGTGCTCATCAATGAGTGCCAAGGACTCCATCTATTTTTTTAGGCTATCTGGCAACCCTAGTTGTGGGACCTATTGAACTTGACATAGTTTGGGGCCTCAGCATGATTTAAGCTGGTCCTGGCAGCGAATTGCATACATTAATTTTCCACTGCATGCATCTAACAAAGTGTCTGGCTCTTGAAAGGTTTTGTTATATGGTTGCCAGGTCCCCCTGTCCTCCCAGCGGGTGATGGGGGTCCCAGCACCTACCTGCTTTGTTGTCTTTCATGTGCTCCCGGGCCCATGCGATGATGTCACATGGGAAATGACATAATTGTGTGGGCTGTGGCTGCCCTGGGACCACTCCCATACTCCACAGGGGGGCTGAATTGGGCCCAAATAGGGCCAGATCATGCCTGAATCAAGCTGTTGCGGAGCATGGGAGCGCTCCCACGCTCCACAATGGCCTGATCTGGGCCAATTTGGACCTGAATTGGCCCAGAATGGGCCACTGTGAAGTGCAGGAGCACTCCTGTGCTCCACAGCAGCTCAATCTGGCCAGATTTGGGCTAATCAGGACCCAATTTAGGCTGATTAGGGCCCAAACTGGGCTGCTGTGGAGTGTGGGAGAATTCCCCAATCTCCAGTGGTCTGAACTGGGCCAATTCAGGCCCAACCCAGCCTGATTCGGGCCCAGATCAGGCCCATGGGAGAGTGCCACCCAGGAACATGCCCCTAGGAGGCCCATGCCTCCCCCGCTGACCAGGTAAACAGAGATGGGGGTGGAGGATGGAAGTGGGGGGCTGGAAGCCCTATTATGTTGCAATATATTTGTTAGTCTTTAACGTATTACAAAAGCCTGTGATAGATAGGCCCATTGACAGTAGTTCATGTTGTATTGTGAATTTAGGCCGTTTTTCTTGCTGCCATTAATGATTTGTTCATTGCTTTTACCCCCTTTATAGCACTTTTTATACTATTGATGAGGATGTATGAGTTCTGCATGTATCATCTATGTATAACATATAATAGTGGTTTGGCGGTCCTGATTAGGCAGAAAGACTGGATATAAATGTTATAAACAAATAAAAATAAATATTCAGTGATGCACAAATAAAGATGAGAAATTTGTACATTTTAAGAGAAGAATTTGGCACAAAAATACACCATCACAGGGTTGCTTTGCTGGAGGAAGATGCCAAATCAAAATGGGGGCATTCAAATGGAAGTAGGAGGCATGAGAAGTCAGATAGTGTCCCTACTTTATAATCAGGGTCCCAATGTGAACTTTGGTAGCCATTTCTATCTATGCAAAAATAGAAAAACCACTTAGATGCACACCTTTGGGGGAGTGCGAAAAGCTTTTTGGTGACACTGTTTGACACAGAAAAAAAACCTGGATTGTTACACAACAGTGACTGCAAAAAGACTATATTCCCCTGTCTAGGAAGCAATGCTGGGGTGGCCGAGAAAGCTAAATCAATGCCTTTCTTTTAAGCACTCTGTTTGAAGACTTACATACATCTCAGTTCACTCTCTGGAGCAGAAGTGTTCCACTTTTATAATTATACAATTCAAGGAGCTGATATCTTTGTTCAGAAACAGCCGAGAACAGATTTCATATGCATTTCCAGTGGCTTATAAATTGGAAAGAGGGCCATGACACGAGCAGCTATGGCTTAGATTGCAGAGTATATACAAACACATAAAAATGACTTATACTGACTCAGACTGCGGGTCTATCAAGGTCAGTCTTATCTACTCTGTCTGGCAGCAGCTATCCAGGGTCTCAGGTCACCACTTGCACGTTATCTAATACTTGGCCCTTTGAGATGCTGGGGATTGAATCTGGGACCTTCTGCATGCAAAGCAGATGCTCTACCATTCAGCCATGGCCCTACCTCTTTTACAGCAGGTGCCCAGAGGAACCCAGTGAAAGCCGGTATGACTTCCTAGATAGTAAGACCAGGATCAGCTCTCTTTAACCACAAACCTCCTGGGGTGATCTTAGGCCTATCATCATTTCAAAGTCTAACATACTTCATGCTGTTGCTGGGATAAAGGGAGGAAGAAGACCCATAGATGCCACTTGGAGTTCCTTGGAAAGTATAACAAATTATTGTTTTTTAAAAAGAAAATCCACCTAGCATTCCAAGATGAAAAAAGTAAATAACGTCTAGCATTTATAAATACTTTCAGTGTTGAAAATGTACAAATGACATTTCCTTCTACTGAGTCAGACCTAGGGTTGCCAGCCTGTAGGTGGGGCCTGGAGATCTCCCAGAATTGCATTTAATCTCCAGATTTCAAGGATCACTTCCTTGGATAAAATGGTTGCTCTGGAGGATAGACTGTATGGCATTATACTTTGCTGTGATCCTTTCTTACCCCAACATCCTCCCCAGTTCTACCCCAAATCTTGCCCCAGATGGAAATAACTTTTTTCTCCCTATCTTATAATGGTAGAACATGGGAGCACCCAGTGAAGTTGATGGGCAGTATATTCAGAACAGACACATTTTCTTTACTCAATGAATAATTAAATCATGGAATTCTCTGCCAGAAGATGTAGCGATGGCCACAGGCGTAGATGGCTCTTAAATGGCATTTAGACAGATTCATGGAAGGTAGGTCTATCAACAGCTACTAGCCATGGTGACTGAAGGGAACCTCCCTGTTCAGAGGCAGTAAATCTCTGCATACCAGTGCTAGGAGACAATGTGAAGGGTAGGCCTTGACCTCAGTGCCCTACTGTTGTCCCTGCAGAGTAACTGGCTGGCCATTGAAACAGGATGCTGGACTAGATGGACTACTTGTCTGATCCAGCAAGGCTCTTTTTATGTTCATATGTATGCAGAGCAGATGTTCTACCACTGAGCCACAGCAGCACCTCATCAGAATGTTCTAAGTTGTTTGCACATATTATCAAAGTAATCCTCACTATAACCTGGAAAGGTAGATCAGGATCATCATCGACCTCCCCAAATTGCGGATACAAGACAGCTGACCAGAGCTGCTCAAAAGAGGGGTCCCAATTTCAGGGCCATTTGTCACCCACAGACCCAGGCTCATCATGAGTTTTCATGTGAAGCTGGGGTTGGTTCTGGGTGGGAGCCTAGAAGAAAAAAAATTCTGTAGGAAAACTTTTCTGTGCTGAATTTCATCAACCGGAGGCTGAAAGTCTCTCTACATGAGACATCTTACACAAGGACACTCTAGGAAGACACAAGGTTAGCCAGGAAGCTTAGTTCAAAAAGACAGAACTGGCAAAGATCGCTCCTCAGAGGGTTTGTTAATTTCATCTTCTCCTCCCTGAAGGCTCTGTCAGTTTCATCTCCCCTTCAGAAAGGCAAAGATGAAATTAACAAATCCTCTGAGGCAGGATCTTTGCTGGCTCTGTCTTTTTGAACTAAGCTTCCCAGCTAACATTGCGTCTTCCTACACTTGAGCATCCCCTTGTAAGATGTCTCAAGTAGAGAGACTCAGAGAGAGAGTTGCTTATCAGAAGCCCCTAGTGAATTTGTGGCTGAGGTGAGTGGCAACCTCCCCGATTACTTCCTTAACCACTACTATTCCCTCTGCCACCCATAAACTGGCATATGAGCTAGCATGGAATGGAACTAAGATGTTATTTCAGGCAAACAAACAGGAGTGCTGATGAGCTTCGCCTACACCGAAGCCCTGACTTAATTAATGGGATCTGTTACAAACGTACCCTTGAGCTGCACCTATTCATTTTAATGGAGCTTGCACAGGAGAATTCCCTTGCCAGTTTGTGCCCTTTGTTCATAACTCAAGCTCTGAGTCATACAGATTGCCTGGTTATCCAAAACATAAAGCTCTCAAACAACTCTGTGTGTGTGTGTGTGTGTGTGTGTGTGTATTAAGGATTATCCCCCCCCCCTTCCTTTCCTGCATTCTTTCTATTTTTTTTAATATTCAGTGGAAGCCCTTCAGGCATCCTAGATTACACTTTACAGAAAGGTACCATGAGAGGGGAAAATCCTGCAAAATTCTAATAAAACCAGACTGTGAGTTCCTCAAGTTTTTACAAAACATTATTGCTTTACTATGCCACATATTTATACAGTTTGCTGAACACTAATGTTAAGTTAGCCTGCTAATAAATATGTTGTATTGCTGGCTTGCTTTCAGCTGGGAAAGCCCTGGCACCTACCGTCTCCTGCAGCAAAGTATTATTTTAAGGGCTGTAAAACAATAGTGTGGTTGAGGCAATTAAAATGTGTTCCAACAAACAGCACCCCAGAGCAACTCCAAATGTGCCACTGGTCTTGTAGGACGCTTCCCTGTTGGATTGTACCACTTCAGAATGCATCAGGGAGGCTGCGGAAACCATTCACTCCCACTTCAGAAATCTTCATGGGAAGTTTGCACATCAGGATAACAGCAGCAGGGTGCACACGACAGCTCCATGCATTCACTGAATGCAAAGGGAGGGCAAGTGGGAACAAGCACACTGCTTTGCCTCCATGCAATTGTCTGGTTGTCTGCAGAAGCAACCACACAAAGAAAGCCATGCAAGTTCGTGCCTCCCCATGAGCAGTAACGCTGTTTTGGGAATGTTGCTGATGAGAGGGATGGAGAGTTTGCACAGCCACTTCCTGAGATCAGGCAAGTGTGAAAAGGAAGGGGGCGAGGCCAGCGCAGTCATGTCCCCTCTTCCTCCTCGGGCATTCAGTAAACATGTGAGGTTGTTATCTGCACCAAGCTACAGAGCACCCCCTTTCTGAGCACAGTGAGATTTTGGCTTTCAAATAAGTGATTCCCTGATGTGCAGTGAGATGTGAGATGGCCCTAAGGAAGGTTACAAGCTGCCGAAACTTTCTCAGCAAAATAAGATGACAGCACAGTCTGTAAAGAAACCCTGTTGGCAGCAGTGAAAGATCATTGGCTGAGCCCTAATTGCCAACTGTTTTCATGACAGAGGCTCTTATGTCTTTAACAGCTGTGTGATATGGAGAATTCTCACAAGGGAAAAGCTTGTTCTCTATCTCAGAACAGCAGTGACAGGTAAAAAGCCAAATGTACAGAGACACAAGATACTAGAAATTACTTAAGCTTAGTTTTATTAATGCCTGGTCTGCATTTTATTAAGCCTGTCTGTTTATTGTGTGATATACTGAGAGGCAGTCCTGTTGAGTGAGAACATTTAACCCTCTCCTAGCCACAGGAAGCCCTGACCTAGATAGTCCAGACTGGCTCAATCTTGTTAGGTCTCAGAAGCTAAGCAGGGCTGGCATTGGTTAGTACTGGGATGGGAAACCACAAAGGAACTCCAGGATCTCTACACAGAGGCAGGCATCGGTAAACCACTTCTGAACATCTCTTGCCTTGAAAATCCCACATGGGGCTGCCATAAGTCAGCTGTGACTTGATAGCACTTTGCACACTCACAGTCACAGAAGGGGCAGTCTGCTCATGGCACAGAAGCCAAGAGGACTATCTTGCCTCAGGTCTTAAGCACCCAGAAAAAGTCCCATCTGGGCCATCACTCGACCTGATGCTGCAGAGAAACCAGCGAATCAGAGGAAGATCCTTCAGGAGCCTACGGCAGGGACAAGAAAGGGTACCCCCAAAGGCATTTAGGAAAGAACCCGGAAACAGGACACCCTCATTTAAAATAACACAGCAGTGGAGCTTTGGAGCCCAAGAGCCACTCATAGAGATAATAGGAAGAATGCTTACAGATAAAGATGCTCACTCCTTTCTTGACCTATGATGATAGAACTTACCAACACAAGAGGAGGCACTGCTTGGGGTGTCCAGCAGTGCAGAGGGCTGGAGCCATGCCCTCAGACACCAGGGAATATCAATAGACAGCATCCTTCCAAATTCTTGTAACAAAATGAGATGTACAGCTATTTTCTATTCAGGACCATTTTCTATTTGCAGATCGTTGCCTCGGCAGCGAGTCTATGCAAGTTTCTATTTCTTCTCAAATGAACTTTCTGTGTTTAAAACAAAAGTGAATTAATCACATTTTGAAGTCATCATAAATGCCTTTAGTATTTACTGTTGGTAGCATCCAAATGATGAAAGGCAAAAATAAAAAAAAAGAATCAAACTGTAAACACCATATTTCCCCTTGATTGTTCTTAATGTCATGGGGAAGAGATCCATTCCTCATAGCTGTGTGTGTCTGTCATCTCTCTGACATAGCAGAGGCTGTTATCCACCCCCTCTAAATGCATTTTCATCATATGATAATTTAGGCAGACTGAAGCAAGTGTAGGGAGACTCGATGCCCTTCGGTGTCAGTTAAGTGAGTCTTCTCTCTGTTTGTTTTGTCTGTAGTGTGACTCACAGAGGAGTTCTGAACCCCAGAGGATTTGGAACAATTTGGCGTTATTTTGGCAGCATCAAAAAACAGAAGGGAGGCCTCAGGTCTCGGCTAAATGATGATTCTTCTTGTTTGTTTGTCTACTGCACTGGTTCTGTGGTACATGCAAAATGGGAAATTAAGCAAATCTGCCCGTGATGACTCCAATTCCAGTCCAGACACACAGTATATCTTGGACACCTTGAAGGCGAGCAGGTATGAGATCATCCTGAAACAGAGGGTGAGCTGACTGGATTTATTGTTTCTGTCTGAAATGTTAATCTGTCTGAAATGTTATATCAGTTGGTAAATGTTTACAGGATGATCACCTAGCACTGTTGGAAATGAAACTTCAACACCCCTTTGCAAGGGATGCCAACATGGCTTTTGAGTCTCTGTCATCTTTGTGATGGCATCAAATATAGGTTCACATTTTTAAGCTTTAGCGCCATTAGAAGAATTACTATTGTCACCTATGTGCTATGTCAGTCAATAACACACAGACACTGTCCTTTGGTTGGAATGGCCACAAATTTATTGATTACAGCTAGATGGAGCATTGGCCAAGCATATGGACATGGATCCACGTTGACATCGGAAGGCCCACTCGCTGTCTGATACATAACACTCCAGCCCCATGCTAGTGCACCTCAGCAAGCTTTCTTCTACCGCCAGCCATGCTGGATGGCCGTTGCCTCCCAATCCATTGGGGTGAGCTACCCAAGTGTCCCATTCACCCTTTTAGGATCCGGCCCAATGCCTCAAGCCCACCAAGCCCATAAAGTTGTGACTGTCCTGAAAGAGGAGGGTAGGTGGGTTACATGTTGCTCCTGCCAGGAATCCTGAAAGAATGGCACTGACCATGCAGTTGGACCAGGAGGAGGGATGGATGCGCCTCCTCTTCTGGGCTGACCACGCCTCCACTGCATCCTTCCCTCGGTGCCAATACAGCCCACTGGTGAGTCTGCAAGCTTCTCTTGCCATATTCTAGTGCAGAAAGAATCATGCCTTCAGGAAGAATGCCACATTCCTTGAAAAGCTGCTTAAGCTTCGCTGTGTTTATCCATATGTAATATCTATCAAAGTCACTTTAGGGTCAAACCATACAGACTTCTGGAAGATCTATGATGTGTATGTTTTTTTAGGATGGTATGTAGAAGGAAAGAAGGTATTTCTTCCCCTGCCATTTTCCTAATCTCAGAAAGGTTTTAAAAGCTTCCTTATAGGCTTATGAGGGAAATAGTTCTGAGGAGACATTTGAGGCCAGGAAAATGGTTATATTTAAGGGAAAGAATCATTATATCCTGATCTTGGCCCTAATATGAACTGAGGGTTCTCAAGGTTGCTGTTTAGTGATTATTATTTGTTGTTGTTGTTGTTGTTGTTGTTTTAAAAAACAGTGCACCATCTTGGCTGATATGATCCTTACCTGTAACCTAACAGAAAACTAATTTTAATTTGGGGGTAAAACTACTCAAGGCTAGCATTTGTAGAGTATGTATACATGCTCCCTACGTATGAGCAACAATTTGTGTGGCAACCCTAGACAAGAAGTATCTGGCAATTCTCATTTCATACCTTGGTAACACCCATATCCAAATAGCGTAACATGTTCTACATGAGATTACTTTTGGAGGAGCATTTGAAAATCAGAGATAGTCCAGAATGTGATGGATGACTATTAATTGGAATGCGCTGCTTGGAGAATGCTGATTTTATACCATTTTCACTTACCTCCAGTTGGCTTCCAAGCCCCATTCAATGTGATAGTTTTGCCTTTTAAAGCCTCATTTGCCCTTTAAAGCCTTTTAAAGCCTTAAAGCCCAGGATATGATAGGACATGAACCTAACATTCAGGTCCTCATGGAAGTCTCTGCTCAATATCCCCATGCCAACAGAGAGATGTATAAAATGAGACCTTATTCACTGTGATCAGTCTAATCATCCATATTATCCAGCATCCTGCCTTGCACAGTGGCCAACCAGTTGGCCTGAGAAGTCATACTCTACCACCACATTAATACTAGGCTAACCATTTGCCCAATGATAGTGGGTAACCCACTTCACCTCTATCACCCACCATTAATGATTTGAGGAGCAGAAGAAAAAATGGGGAAGGGAATATTGTTGATTGTGTCTATCAAGGAATTTGCTCAATCTCTATGGTAAATACCACAGAGATTGGAGGGATTCCTAGATTGTCACACACACTACTGGCGCTAGGGTTTCTGGCCCCTGTGGCAACCCTTTGATATGTCACCCGAGGACATCATCACGCAGCATAAGACAGGGGCATTGGCTGGCGGATGGCTGGGGTGGCAGGCGGAGGGTGCTCCGCACTCCGCACGCTGCCCCAGCAGCAGCTTGTGGTTGCTGCGCCCGGCTGTGGGCATGTGGTGGCAGTGGCAGCACGGGGATGGCTGGCTGCAGCAGCTGCGGCCCAGCTACACCAGCTCCATGGCGTGCGCCTTTGCCCCTGACACCCCCTCCGGCACCCCTCCGGTGCCCTTGCACCCTGAGGCCACCTGATCTCAATGGGTGCACCAGCCCTGGTCACACAGAAGTGACATCATATCCTCCAAATCCCATATCCTTCAAATCCTCACATCCTCCATGACATGCTAGGGATTTTCCCAGCCTCTGTGTTCTTTAATGAATGGGCAAATTCCTAGACTGTGATGGAGGATATGATATTACATCCTTTGAAACTCCAGTCTCCCCCAGACCCCAGACCCCAAATCTCCCAGGATTTGCCAGCACAGGGTTAGCAACCCTGTGAGACCACATGAAGTAAGAGCTCATATGATTCCACCTCAGAGCCTAACATCTTGTACTTCTTCACACCCAGACCCTGAAATTGTATCTTTTGTTTCCTAATGCAGCTCATAAGGTCAAACCAAAGTAAGAAGTTGGAAGATCCACTTTTCATAGCCATTGTGGCCATAATACAATCATTCTTTTCCTTTTCAGAGCTCCTATGATCAATGATCTTGAGCAATGATTAATAGAATCATTAATTAATTTCTAAAGGAAGATATACTAGACAGAGATTTAGTAACCAACACTGTTATATTTGGATCATTATCTAGCATAAGATAGGGAAGAATCTCCCCCTGAGAATTATTAACCGGAGCATAAGTTGAAAGAGGTAAAATCTAATGATTCCTGAAAACATAAAAAGAGGACATTCCAATATTTTATGACACAAATTGTCAATTTTACCATGACTACAAGAACAAAGGCCATCTGAATATGGAATATGATAAAATCTGCCATTCAGTACTTCAGAGGGATTAGCATTCAATCGAGCTAGTGCAAATGCCTAACTTAATGAAAAGCTGTTAAATTTCTCATGTAGGATGGTGGGACCATGGAGGTGACACCAAGAAACTGAGTTAAGCAAACTCTACCAGCCAGTATCACCATACTATTGCAATCAAGGGTGATGAGACGATGCTTAACAGCAGCGGCTCATATCATCACCGGAGTGCCCAGTAGTGCACATATAACACCCGGTACTGCACCAGCCGCATTTTACCTAATCAGATTCAAAGTTTTGGTATTAACAATTAATTCTATTAACTATTTGTAAAAAAATTGTATCCTGCAGAATTGTTGTTGGTATTAACCTCTAAAGCCTGGGACCTGTGTATCTTCGGGACCGCCTCTCCCCATATGTGCCCCAGAGGATGCTCCAATCTAGAGATAAACTGCTATTAATGGTCCCTAGCAGACATGGGCATGATCCAAAAAATAATCCCAATTTAGCTGATCGTGATTCCGCAGCACCACCGAATGCAAGTACCCAATTCTAACCGATCAAGTCTCATTTCCGGTCCAAAATCGGATCCAAAATCAGAAATCGGGGAGGCCAGAGCCCAGAGCAACTGTAGTCAGGCTGTTGCGCATGTGCGTGTTCCTGAGTCACTCCCGTCCACGCAGCAAGCCAGCTGTCCCAGTGCGCTGCGGAGCTAGCAGCAGTGCGAGTGGCTCAGAGAACGCCCATGCCGTTCACCTGCCCTGCAAGACAAGGGGCGCCTGGCTGGCCCACGCACCCCTTGTCCTAGGGAAAGGCGAATGGTGCAGGCGGCCTCCCAGCCTCCCGCACTGCCTTTTGCCTTTCCCCAGGACAAGGGGCAGCTGGCTTGCCCACGCGCCCCTTGTGGGATGTACTAAAACAAATGACAGAATTGCCCATTGAAAATAATGGGAGAGGCTTGAATGCCCATTGGAAATAATGAGAACCTGGAATGCCTATAGACTTGCATGGGCTCCATTGAAACACATTAGAGCAACAAAAATGTGCAAAGAAAATGTGGAATGGTCAAAATGACAGGCCCCTGACAGAAATGACAACCCCTAAGTGTGACAGAAGGGATCTGGGACTGGAATGACAGGGCCCCTACCTGGAATGACGGCCCCTGGGTCTGCCAGAAGGGCTCTGGGACTGGAATGACAGGCCCCTGACTGTCACCCAGGGACCATCATTCCAGTCTCAGAGCCCTTCTGACAGACCCAGGGGCCGTCATTCCAGCGTGGGGCCTGTCATTCCAGTCCCAGACCCATTCTGTCACACCCAGGGGCCGTCATTGCACTCAGGGGCCTGTCAATCCAGTCCCAGAACAGTCTATCTGGGCCCAGAGAGTTTCCTTCAAAATCCATTCCAAGTTTTCTTTGCACCTTTTTTTGCTCTAATGTGTTTCAATGGAGCCCATGCAAGTCAATAGGCATTCCAGGTTACCATTATTTCCAATGGGCATTCAAGCCTCTCCCATTATTTTCAATGGGCAATCTTGTCATTCGTTTTAGTATATCCCCCCCCCTGTCCTGGGGAAAGACGAACGGCGCAGGTGGCCTCCCATGCTACCTTTTGCCTTTCCCCTGGAAAAGGGGCAGCTGGCTTGCCCACATGCCCCTTGTCCTGGGGAAAGGCGAATGGTGCAGGCGGCCTCCCAGCCTCCCGTGCTGCCTTTTGCCTTTCCTTTGTGCCCACCCCTTTCCCCCTCCCTCCCCTTGGTTGCTGCTCCATGGTTGGAAGGAAGCCTGCTAATCAAGGAAAGCTGGGCTTCCATTCATGTTTCAAGGGCGACAGAAGGAGGGCAAAGACAGCTCATTCCCCCCCTGACTCTGTTGCCCCAGGAATTAATTACTGGTGCCTGAGTGTCTGCAATTCCGAACAGAAACCAATATATCTGATCAAGTCCCGAACAAGCAAACTCCCGACTGCTGGATCGGTTGCCATGGACAGAACCGATTAGCTGAGTCACGATGGCGCAAACGCCAAAATCGGGGACTTTTTGAAATTGTAATTCAGATCATGCCCATGTTTAGTCCCTAGCCCCAGGGAGGCCCGCCTAGCATCGACCAGAGCCAGGGCTTTTTCGGTCCTGGCTCCAACCTAATGGAACGCTCTGTCGAATGAGACCAGGGCCTGGCCCACTGGACCTGTAAGATGGAGCTGTTCCACCAGGTTGATGCTGGGTAGGGCCCCCGCCTGCAAAATAGAAATAGAATGGGGCCCTCCCTATCAGATCACCCACCTTCAAAACCTCTCCTTTTAAGAAATATTTCAGTGATGCTTGGATGAAGGATTCAATTACATACTCTGTGCCAGTTGAAATTTTGTACCTGTAATTTTAAATTTCTAAATTTTTAATGTATTTATTATGATTTTAAATTGAGAAACTGTAAATTTTAATGTCTATGAATGTAATCCGCCCTGAGCCTGCCAGTGTGGGGAAGGCGGAATAGAAATTGAAATAAATAAATAAATAAGATAAAGTATCTGCCTTGCCCTATGTATAAGTTGGCAAAGGGGATGATCCAAATAGCAATGCTATACAGCAGCTGTTGGGTTATTTTGGAATTAAATGCCGGAATCGCACTTGGAATTCATATCAGTTAAATTGTGTGGGAGAATGGTTTGAATCTTCACTTTTTCCCATCCTCACTGCCTCCCCTGAACTGTTCGTTGCCCTGCTGGGTTGCCAAAGTGGGGTCCTTTGTGGCTGCTTTTTAGCAATAAAAATATGCTTGAGATTCTGTTATGAATATTCTAGTGTTTTATTTGGTTTTGCCTTAGCTTCAAAATCCATGGCTACTTTTGTCACCCTTTTGGGACTGAATATAGAAAAATACTGGCCATCTGTCTTCCAACTTAAATAGCCATGACTCCAAGTACTTGGATGAAATTACCAGCGAGGGAAGGTACTGAGTTTTCATTTTATCGTACATGTTTTTAAGCTACAAAAGTTAAAGAACTTTTTTTCCTGGAGTTCCTTTTTTTTTTTTGGCTTGTTATTAAATCTTTAGATACAAACAGCTGAATGAAGCGACCTGTGCTGAATAACAAACCACAACATGCCTAGGGCAGCAAATATGTTTTAATTTTTTTCCTCTCGACTTCTATCTCTCTGGTGCCTTTTTGTAATGGATTATGTATCAAAAGCCTCTTCGTATTCTAAATTCGGAATACTAAATAAATGAGCAGAATCAAAAACTTTTGTGCAGCTGCCTTCCCAGACCTGCTGTTACCCTTTAGCACTGCCCTGTTGCTTAGGACTTAACGGACTTTTATCTGGCTAGCAGCTGGCATCAAAAAAGCGAGATCAACCCACTTATTCCAGAGGGTGTCCAGCATTTGCAGGCATTGAAAAGGTTGGTCTTAACGAGACATTTCATTCCACGTGTCAGAGCTGTTTTCTACCTAGGAAACAAACTTTTGTGCTTTTGAGTGGAATTTGGATTTCTTTTTCCAGGGATTTTGAAGAGCAGGGTACTTTTAATGAACTAAACGAATACATCCACTAGGAATAGTCAAGCAGGCAGAAGATGGAAATATTAACTTTTATATGAGTGCCTGCCAACAGACCTTTTAATAATTTGTTTGGTTCTTTGGTTTCTTCTATTTAAATTCCCAGTATGGAGCACACTTTGAATTGTTGGTTAACTATATAGGCCATTCTCCACAAGGGCTTGAGATTCAGACCCACAAACACTCTGGGGCTGTCCTAGATATTTTCTCTCTTCCCTGCAGGAACTTTTGAAGATTCATCAGACATATAGGGGCACATCTGAAGGGGTTACAGTCAGAGTAACCCCACAGTGCATAAGTGGCTGCATGCACATTCATGACATACGTTAGTGCCGTCAACTCGCAACCAACGTATGGCGACCCCAGCAAGGGGCTTTCAAGGCAAGAAAGAAACAGAAGTGTTTTGCAGTTGCCTTCATCTGCAGAGTCTTCCTTCATGATCCCCCAACAGAGTATCAACCCCACTTACCTTTCAACATCTGATGAGATCAGGCCATGTCACCTTTCCTCCTGTACATTCATTAATTTACTAGATTGTATCCACTGAATGTCAAGATTTGAAATTCCATTGTAATTCTAGTTTTAGGGTTTAAGTTATTATCACAACAGGATGATATAACTAAGAAAACACAAGACAAAAAGCAAGACAAACACAAACTGGAGAAAATATGAAGAGAAACACTCCACTTTTTGAACAAAGGGGTCATGTAGCAGGATCCAAGTTGGAACTACTCCCTGGCTTGCCGAGAGAGATGAAACTTTGGTTAAAACAAAAACAAAAACAGGAATACCTAAAGGGCCTGCACATGGTGCGTGGCCCTATGTAAAAAGTTGGCAGATGATGTCCAAGCAGGACTCTCATCAGCCAGCTCACTGCTGCAAGGGGCTGATGATGAAAGGAAGAAGAGGGGTCTGTATACCCCTTCCCTTCTGGACTGGGACCTTGGGTAGAACAAGGTAATTAGTGACACCTACCCTGAGGAGGACTTGGAAGGAGTATTCCCCCATTCTTTTAAATCAAACTCAGCATGTTGGAATCAGGCAAGGCAATGGACCCAACAGGTGAGGTTGCAGACCCTGGGCAAGGTACCCCAGCCCATGACATCCACTTCATCAGATGCATGAAATGGACTGTCAGGTGGAAAATGTGCCACGGTGATTTATAGATGGGGAAAATGGAAAGCAAATTCTCTGCTAACATTATACTTCATATTGCAACCCCAACTGGAAAGAAGAGGCACACACAGGCTTGGATTAAAGGGTCGTTTATTAACATGACCAAAACTTAACAAGGCAAGGGCCAACTAAGCGGTACAGGTCAAGCCCTGGGGTCAACTCCGGACCTCCGCCTTGACCTGCCTGGGCGAGCCCCATCACCCCGGGTATAGGCCATTCCATGAATGGATGCCACCCGGCCAGCCAGGCAATGGATCCCCCCATCAAGCACCTAATGCCGCAGCCGTACGGCATGAGGGGAGGCCTTGTGTTTGGGGATCCCCGCAGGCATCTGCCAATGGAATGGTAGCCATCAACAAGCAAACCGCAATAACTGGCAGACCCTGTTCCCCACACTTGGGGAAGCGCCACTGGGTGCTCACCATCCCGCACCCTATTCCCAAAATCTCCTACCGGTGACCAATCTCAGCACCACCTCACAAAACTCCTCAACTGCCATTAGTGCAAGGTAGGCGAAAAAACCCCTTTCCCAAGGCCAATCAGGGAAAGACAGGAAAAAATTCCTACCCGGCTCTGGAACAGCAGCCAGCTAGTCCCACACTAAAAACAGGGAGAGGAGGGTGGGCCAAGCGTAACTTACACTGTGGCCGGGGGAAGGCGGAGCTGCCTTAACAAAGGCTCCTGGCTCCACCCCCCCGGGCCAAAGGCCCTTATGCCCGGGAGGAAGGGAGCCTGCCTCCTTTCCTCTGGCGGGGCTGCAAACCTGACTCCCTGCTTAAGCTGCAAGCATCCGCAGGGTGAGTCATATTGTGTGCATTTGGATTGGTGAGTGGATTCCTGCCTTTGGGGCAAAGGATTGAATTCAATGATATTACACACTGAAAAGCTAAGCAAAAATTTCTGAATGAGGACATGTTCCTCAAGCTAAGACTAGAGTGTTCTTATGAAGACATTTATAAAATTCTGCTGTGCTTGTTCCTATTGCCAAGAAAAGGTCTGATAATATTCTGTCAGCAGGAGTCTTTAAGTATTCATAATGGAGAAAAATGTAAATGCTTATTAATAAAACAGTTCAGAGTTATCTGATTTATAAACTCAGTCTAGGAGCAATAACCAAAACTTGTTCTAAATAAATAGGATTTCCCCCATTAAAAGAAGATAGCAAGCAGGAGGTAAACTCTCAAGAAACCACCAGTAGCACCAAGTGACTTGATTTGCAAAGTCTCTGAACAATCACTCTTCCTACCCCCAAAAGATTTTTAATAAGTCCTTTGCTCATAAATCTGTCGTTCATATTACCATGTGCATCCTCACCCCACTGAGATGAGCAGAACTACAACATATCTTTTGAGTTTGGGATCCTCAAAACTCATATTAAGTTAATTGCGGGGGTGGGGAGAGGTATTGTGAATTACAAATGCAAAATAGGAAGAATGTGGCATTCACTGTCCTCCAGCCAAATTTGTAGAGAAGCTGCTTTCCTGGAAGAGAAATTTAGGTAAGTCCTACTAAGGATTAGAGATGGGCATGAACCAGAAAAAAACCAAACCATGTGGTTCGTGGTTCATCAAATTTCATGAACCATGAACCACAAACTTTCAGGAACCTGCCCCTGTTTGCGAACCAGCTCATTTGGTTCATGAAAACGTCACATCCGGGTCAGAAAATCATCACTTCCGGGTCAGCAGAAGGTCACTTCCGGGCCAGCAGAAGGTCACTTCTGGGTCAGCAGAAGGTCTGCAGGAAGTCCATCCCCTGTTGCCTAGGAAACTAATTGATTGGCACCAGGCAGCCTGCAGTGACAAATCCAAAAACAAACCAAATGAATCAGCCTAAAAGTTCGTGGCTGTTCGTCGAAAATGGGATCTGACGAACCGTGGTTCACTAATGACGAACCGTCCTGATTCGTGCTTAATTTTGATTCATATTTCAGTTCGTGCCCATCTCTACTAAGGATGTGTTTTCTGAAATTTCTGAGCCAAAAATATACACACAAAACACTTTTTCAGGTGATTACCATGATTTTTCCAGAATGATTACACAACTCCAGGATTATTAAGCATTACTAAATACATACACGCACATCCCTAAAAATCCATATGTTCTGGTGCTTACCATTAACAGCAGTAAGTGACTTGTATTTCTTTGATTCTACAAATTTCCTGGGCAGTGACCTGGGAAAGGAGGCTCCTGTCTGGCACAAGCCAGGCACAGGGCCTGGAAGAGCTGCTCTTCTGGCTGGCTTCTTCTCCCCTCCCTCCTTTGTGGAAACAGAACCCTTTTATCCCTCTCCAAGTAGGATGGCTGAGAGGAACCTTGTTCAGGGGCCTATAGAACTGGACCCCTTGGTCCAATTTGTTTGAATCTTGTGGTTCCTTATAGTAGATGGGCTGCACGAGCTCCCTGCAATTTTGGTGCCATTTGGTTGAAAAATAGCCACACCAGCCACCAAAAATACCCCTATAGGGAATAGTGGAAGCCAAATAATTCTGCAATCCCAGAAAAACAATTAACCTTAATCTCAAGACAGTACCAGCGGACTTCTATACCATTGAATAATGGTATTTATGTCCCTTCCAAATCCAAATCTGAAAAATACCAATTTTTCTTTTCAGATACATACTCCTAAATTCTACCACAATGGCTGCCCAAATATAAAATCATAAGTGCCTCAGTGACTGTGGTGATAACAAAGAGGGGAGGAAAGAAGAAAGAGATCAGGAAAACATCAAAGCCCAGACTCTGGCTTCTTCTTTTATTTTTCTAACCCCTCCCTCCTCAGCTGCTTATAAATTATAATCAGTAAAAAGGGGAGACACAACCAAGGCAGTGCAGATGCTTTGAGTTCTCTAAAGGGTCCTTATTTATAATCCTACAAGAATAATATGCTACTTAATTGCATGGTAAGGATTCCCTCTTTCACACAGCAATTTTTTGACTTGATAGACAAGATGCAGATGGAACTGAAAAACAAATATTTATTTACAGAAAATAAGATGTAACAGAGTAGCACCTTGAAGACAACTGGATTTCCAGGGTATGAGTTTTCAAGAGTCAAAGCTCCCTTCTCCGTATGGAATATACAACTCGCTCTCTGCTACAGTCTCCACTGGTTATACCTTAGTTAAACAAACACAAGCTCGGAGGGGAGATTTACAGTGTAATCCTAAACAGATTTACTCCAGTCATTGATTTCAATGGGCTTAGACTAGAGTAACTCTATATAGGGTTGCACGGTTCCTTTTTCTCCAGATGGTTTCTCAGCATTCAAGGTTCAACTTTCACCTTTCTGCCACAGTCGGTGGGCTTATTATTCAGGTTCCAGGATGCTTTTTTACCTCACAGAGATCCTGGTCATAGAATCTGTACACAGAGAGAGAGATTTGAAGGACCCTCCACAAGGTGCTTGTTTCTTTCTCTACAAACAATTTTCCTTCCCTAACTTGATCCCAAAATCCTAAAAGCCAAAATAAAAGCCCATCTAAGATTACACTGTTATCCACAGCTGCCCAAATCCCTGTCTGAGAGAAAAAGTATCTCTTTTCCCCTCTTAAGCAGAGACCGGCTCATGCCCTCCCATCCAGTGGAGTTTCATGGGATCTGATTGGCTAGTAGTCTCTGGGACTTGCATGAGGCTGCAATTCTAAGAACATTTTTCTGGGACTTAGCTTCAATAAATAAAGTGGAACTTATTTCTGATTAGACCTGCTTAGGATTGCGGCTTGAATGCCGGCTCTGCTCCATCATCATTTAAAAAATTATCTGCTGTTCTGACTTTCCACCACTTTGTTAAAATTTCTATTTATGTTGTCATTTCAACTCACAATACATATTTGAAGCTGGAGAAAGACCAGATCTTCATGTTTCCTCTTACTTTATCATTGCATGGCAGGTATGAGTAATCACAGAGTGACAGACGCCCTGGAGCTCAAACTAGACATTAGATATAGCAGGACAGGTTTCATCACAAGAAGCCTACCATGTTTGATTGGGGCGAGCTAGTGCCCTGATCCATTTATCATGAGACGTGGCTGAAAACATCCAACCCAGCCAGTTTATCCTCCAGAAACCATAGAGTAATGGAGCTGCGAATAGTGTCTGAAGGTGCTGAAAAAAGCAGAGGTATACAGTGGAGAATAGAGATAAGCACAAATCGAATTATGACGCAAAAACCAGCACGAATCAGGCTGGTTCATGGTTCGCGATTTCCATGAACTGGTCTACTGGTTCATTTGGGTCATAATTGAGCAGTTTAAATGGCCATTTCCCCAGGGAAATGGCCATATAAACATCTCCTGAGGCTTGCAAGCAGCTGGTCCTTTTAAACTATCAGCTGGCAGGTGGCAGGGGGGATTCCCCCCTTGTCGACTGCCAGCTGATAGTTTAAAGGGACCTGCCGCTTGTAAGCCACAGGGCCCTTTAAACTGCTCAACCCCAGCCCCTACCCACCATCCCGATTCCCAGCCCCAGCCCCCCCTCACCTCCTGCCAGCAGATAGTTTAAAGGGACCTGCCGCTTGCAAGCCACAGGGCCCTTTAAACAGCCCAAAACTCTATCCCCAGCCCCCCAGCCCCCCATCCCACCCCAGCCCTGCCCAAGCCCCCCACCCCAGCCCCACACTTACCTTGGTGCTGGTGTGGTGGAACCACCCTGTGGGCCCACAGCCTTCTCCTGCGAGGGGCGGGAAGGCCAGTTTTGGCCTCTTCCACTGCTGCATGGGCCTACAGAGTGGTGGAGGAGGCCAAAAATGGCCTCCCCACCCCTCAATGGCCATGGCAGCCATTTGAGGGGTGGAGAGCCCATTTTCAGCCTCCTCTGCTGCCCTGTGGGCCTGCACAGCAGTGAAGGAGGCTGGAAACAGCCTTCCTGTCCTTCAAATGGCCACCACGGTGGCTATTTGAGGAGTGCGAAGGCCAGTTTTGGCTTCCTTTGTCACCCTGTGTCCCCGCAGGGCTGCAGAGGAAGCCAAAAACGACCTCCTCCGCTGTTGCCTAGGCCCACAAGGCAAAAGAAGAGGCCAAAAATGGCCTTCCCAGCCCTCGCAGGAGGAGGCCATGGGCCTGCAGGGTGGCTGGGCTGCGGCCTCCACCACCCCAGCACCAAGGTAAGTGTGGGGCTGGGGGCTGGGTCTGGGGTCTGGGGTTTGGGTTGTTTAAAGGGCCCTGCTGCTTGCAAGTGGCAGATCCCTTTAAACTATCAGCTGGCAGGCAGCAGGGGGGAATTTCTCCCCCTGCCAACTGATAGTTTAAAGGGACCTGCCCCTTGCAAGGAGCAGGAAAGGGCCCTTTAAATGATTAAATGCCCCTGTCCCTGTTGCCAGAAAGGGGCGCTTAAACTCCACAAACCATGAACTGGTTCGTGAACTTTCACCAGTTTGTGGAAGTTCATGGTTTGTGGTTCATGAAAACCCACAAATCACGAACCCCATGGTTCGGTGGTTTTTTTTTATTCGTGCCCATGTCTAGTTACATTACATGTTGCTATTGAAAATGGCAGCTATGTGTCTAGTTCCTTCCCCTTTAACATTACCTATAATTGACCTGTGTTCTGAGATCATATCATGTCATTGTGCATTTTTCCACGGCAGACCTACCCTCCCCCATTAGCAATGACGTGGAGAGCAGTGAGGAAATGTACAACGTTATAATATCAGGAGGACCTAAGTACATTGCACTAGACATTACAGTGCAGTGGGGGAGCGGACTAGACATGCAACTGCCATTTCCAGTGGCAGCTTTGTGTATATTACAATGCCTAATAATTCAAGTGTTGCTCAGGTCAACATTGTTATGAAGTACCACTACGCTACCACTCTGCTCTCCTGCCATCAACCTTCCTTTTACCTCCTTGGTTCCAGGCAATCACCACTTCTCCAGCCACTTTGCACACTTGACCTCAGATCCTGCAGTCTGAAGCTACTGAATCCTCAGTCCTGTTGAGACAATCCTGGCTCCAGATTTCCTAAATATCTGGTAACATGGCTCCAAAATTTCTCATGTATGCCTGAAGACACAATTCATCTATGACACAGGCATCATAACAGATAGGCCTGTCAAGGGGGCCGGGATTTATTCACAGAGTTTGCACTGTATTTTACAAACATCTCTGTCTGTTAATCAGCATCCTGTGGTGAATTATAGTGCAATAGAGGAACATGTGACCTCTCATTTTATCCTTCAGCCCTAATGTTCAAGCTGACAGCACTGAGAATGTGACACATGCCTGAAATTCACGGTCGCTGTCCGGGAAGTGACAGCAGATAAACAACTTCCCAGCATCTAGCAGAATCTTCGGCGATGTCTCCCCCCTCCCCAACTGAAGCTTACTAAACTAATGCCTCCTCTACTGAAGCTTACTAAACTTATTCTTCATGAAATGTTATGATGCACTTCAACAGGCTTCAGAGCCTTAAAGCTGCTGTTTGGGATAATGTCTGTAAGGGTGTTCAAATATAAGGTCCTATGGCCATTTGGAGGTCCTTTGGTACCCCCAATATGGCACTGTCACCATACTTCAATAATTTTCTGAGAAAATAAGCCACATATGAAAAGCTGGTACTCGCAATTACCTCCATTTGCTATTTTCAGCCGCTCAACAGTTTCTAGCAATTCTATATTCTTCATTCGGTCAATGTCTCAGGCAAACTCAGAACTGGCCTCAAGGTTTAGTATGGTTGAGTATTTTCTGAGACCCATATCCAGGACAAGAGTTCACTCCCAGCTGGAGACATTGAGCTGATCTTCAGTTTCCCAGTGAGAGAAATCCTGGTGGCAGGGGAAGAAGCAGAATGGAAGACAATCCTATTCAATCGCTTTCTCCCAACATCCCATCAATTGGTCCTCCAGCATGGTAAAGACTTCTGAGATGCTCCCTCAGTTCCTACTGGGAGGAATGCTGGTGGGAATGGATCAGCGACTCACATTTCTTTTTATTTGCCTGCATCCCTGGGGCCAAAGGGAATGTGGAAATTTGCACTTCTCTCCCAACTGGCAAGGGAGAAGGCAGCTGCAATGGAGGGACTCGTGGATGTCCTGTGGTATGAAAATGCAGCAAGTCATTTGGAAGTGGGCTTTGACAGTGAATCTAATTTCCAAGTTTCCTTTCTCCTCTTTCTTTTGATTGGTTCACTTGTCTCTTAGAAATTCTGGGAAATAAAACCCTTGCAGTAGGTTAGAGGCACCAAGAAAAGGAGGTTGTGAGATTGGTTTTCTTTCATTTCTATCCTGCCTTTTTTACAAAAAATTCAAAGCAACATATATAGCCCCTTCCATACATACACTTTATCCTCATTAAAAACTTGTGAGGTAAATTAAGCTGACAGAAAGTGTTCGCATGCTTCATGGCTCAGTGGGGATTTGCCTCCCTGATTTAATATTCTAACCACTATACTACATTGATGGTCATCAGAATGGAATTGACTTTTTGTAGAAAGAAATATGAATGCAGTCAGTGGGGAATTTGGACTACTTGTTTGGGTTTTGCACTCATGCATTATATGATATGCTTAACAGTGCTATAGCTAGCTATTTCCATGCTCAGCATTTTCCCAATTAACTAAAAAAAATGCTATCTGTGTAAAACAAAAGTTATCCTGGCATTGACTTCTGTTTAGTGTGAAAGGTGCATGCTAAGAATGGCCACACACTTTTCAGGACACTGCTATGAAAAGTCCATATTTCCTTCTCCCCTACATCATTGCACACTAGTTGAGGAACTGCGTCAAGCTATAAGTCAACAGACAATGAAAAGCAGCCTGCTGCTAGGATGTACTACTCTGCCTGGCCCGCTGCCCTCCCTAAGCCTCTGAACAAACTTACCTTGGTTTTCATCATCCATCTTGAAAATATCTGCCACATTTTTTATCCAACTTTTCTTCCAAGGCAGCTTGCACGTTACTCTGTTCTGTCCTCACAACGGTGGTGAGGGTACGTTAGGGTAAGAGAAAGGGACTGGACCAAAGTTAGCCAGAGAGTGAATCTGAACCCAGGTTATTCCCAGTGCTGGTCCAACATTCTAACCAGTACAACACACTAGCTAGTTATTCTATCCTTGAGGTAGTGGTGGTGATATATTCTGATGTTATTTTAATAACTATTGATAAGTCCAAGTGCTTCAGTGAACATTTTGGAGCCCTGTTCAGTTTGCTCCTGAGGCAGAAGTCCTTATGGTCCACACCATTGTGATCCTACTGAACTTTTGTGAGAAATTAGACAGTTCCTTTTCATGCTGAATAATACTGCCTAAGCTACACAAGAGAAAATTAGTTCATTTCACTAAGTGCTGTAAAGAAAATGAGCTCTCTCTCTCTCTCTCTCTCTCTCTCTCTCTCTTTTGGCAAAGCTGGCTCCCAAAGGTAAACATTTACTCATTAGAAGGGGGGAAATCATAATGCCAGTGGCTTGGGAATATATCCAGTTTATAACCTCTTTGCTGTCTAGCACCGTTTTAGCAATCCCGATAACACAGAATTACTTTAGGTAAATAACATCAGCATCTGCATAGCCAAACATATCAAATCCATCCACTTTGTGGCACTTTGGGGACATCATAAAATTCTTGCAGTTGTAGGATATTTGATCAAATGCCATTGTAAAACAAAAAGATAAGTACAAATTTTGTTTTGTATGCATGCTCAGAACTGTATGGCGGATGGCTGCATTGTGGAGAAGAGAAAAAATATTCCATTACATTAAAAAATATATATTCTTTTAGATTTTTGCTATTGGGGCTTCATTTTCTGTGACTAGTTTTGTAGATCTGTGTGTGGTGAACATGTTGCATGTGTTTTATATATAATTTATGTAATACAAGCTGGGGGGGCAGTGTTGTTGAGGAATTTCAGGAAGATATTATTTGGAAGTTTCACTGCACGCATAAACCTTCCAGAAATCATCTTACAGAATTCTAGCGGAAAGTGCCATCAAGTTGCAGCCAACTTATGGTGACCCTGAAGGGTTTTCAAGGCAAGAGAGGAATGGAGTTGGTTTGCCATTGGCTGCTCCTGAGTAGCAACCCTGGATTTCTTTGGCATTCTCCTATCCAAGCACTAACCAAGGCTGATCCTGCTTAGTTTCTGAGACCTGACAAGGTCAGGGTTCCAGAATTCTATAAGAGAGTTAAGGTGGGCAATTTCCCACAGGTTTTTCTTTCAATTAACTTGTCTAGGCATTCAACCCCCTGGCCACTGTTGCAAGTGCTGCTCACAACCACTCAGACCCCTGGCAGCCCTCCTGGAGGGTTGAACTACCTTGTTTTGTTTGAGACTTCCCAGTCTCCGGGTTCTTTTCTCTGGGTGGATTTGCACACAGCTGGTCAGAAACTCAAGACATGGGCTTAAATATAATGGTTGTTTATTAGCTTAGGAAAGTGTATGCATGGTTGCAGGAACCACTTTAAAGGCACAAACAAGGGCAAATAAAATAACAGACAACTTATCTATTTCTTGCTCAAACTACGTCTAGACATGAAGCTTGCTAACTTGCTTTTCTCCGAAGAGGCTTGAGTTGCTCATACTCACAAACAAGGTCCCCAGATCATGCCAGGCAGCTCTGGTCATCTCAGGTCTGACATGGAGCCAAGTCTCTCACATGCTGATGGAATAAGGTAACATTAAGATGGTCAAACCAAGTCCTAGTGAGAGTGAAACATGATGAACAGAGTGCAGTGAGTAGTAGAGATGGGCACGAACCGGAAAAAAACCGAACCATGTGGTTCATGGTTCATCAAATTTCATGAACCACAGACCACGAACTTTCACGAACCTGCCCCTGGTTCGTGAACAAGTTCATTTGGTTCGTGAAAACGTCACATCCAGGTCAGAAAATGGTCACTTCTGGCCCAGCAGAAGTTCACTTCTGAGTCAGCAGAAGGTCGACAGGAAGTCCATCCCCTGCTGCCTAGGAAACCGATTGATTGGCACCAGGCTGTCTGTAGTCACGAACCAAAAAATGAACCAAAGGAACCAGCCTAAAAGTTCATGGTGGTTCGTCAGAAATGGGATCTGATGAACCGTGGTTCATGAACCATGAACTGGCCTGGTTCATGCTTAATTTTGGTTCTTATTTTGGTTCGTGCCCATCTCTAGTGAGGAGCCATCTTTTCTAGTATAGTCAGCCAATCAGGGCACACTTCACTATCAGTGTTACTAGCCTGAGAACAGGAAAGGAGGATGTGCATAGCCAAGACTCCCTTCCACCCCAAGGACACCTAGTCTGAGCAACAGCTTGCAGATGCAATTAATTAACTGAGCTGCTCATTCCATTCCCAGGCTGTCAAACCAAAACCAGGCCTGTGAGATCTTAGGAGTCTAAACCAAAGTACTCAAATAGGCATGTGTATGTAGCTTTTCCTAGACATAACTGTCAGCTGCTGTCAACATTCCAAGCCTTCTCAAGTGTATTCTGCCCTTATCTGGCCTTTCCAAGGTAGATGGGGGAGGGGTAAATGTAAAAGATCACGCTTTTCCCTTTTACCTGAGGATTCCCCAGAGTCTGTAGATGCTCCCCATCTAGTCTGTACATGGCTTATTTTTTCACACATGGCAAAAGTCATTGGCGGCTTGCAGGGAATATCTAAATCCCCACTACCGAGTACTGCTGAAGAGGGAGGGGCAAGTGGTACCCTTACTGGTGGGCATCAGGAGGTGGTAAAGGAGCTATTGGGCCCATGCTACAACACTGTGCAGATGCATAGCTACAGAATGGCAAGTGGGACCCAGCCTAAGCAAGTCACATAATCGCCTTACACTTGTGCTGGGTCCTGCTACACACTCAATAATTGCATGTTAGCATGGTGCTGCATCTGTGGTAGCTCTGTTACTGTCTCCTAATGTCTGCTGATAAGGATGCTACCTTCCCTTCTTTTCCTCCCCCTTCAGCAACACTCACAGAGGAGCTAGAGTATTTCCTGAAACCCATTCCACCACCCATTGCTGACACAGGGACCCCGCCAGTTTACTAACAGAAATAGAAATTTTGTTTGTCTGAATATGTCATTTATATTATATATTTATTATATATTTATTATATATTTATTATATATTATATATTATATATTTATTATATATATATATATATAATATATATATATTATATATATATATATATTATATTTATTATATATTTATTATATTTAATATAATATATATATTAAATATTATATATTTATATATATAACCCATATTATATATGGGTTATATATGGGTAAAACTGATTTGTTGATGTACAGACAATGTTGAAAAATGTGGGGGAGATTTTGTGCAAGGAAACTGAAAAATGGCATGGAAACCAAAAATTCCTGGGATGGATTTGCACAAGCAAGAAATGTTACATGAGGGTCAAAATAACAAGTATGAGAAATTCTGAATCGTCTTGCTTCTCTGATTAGACTGGAAAGGCAGAAACTGTTGGACAAAGGCATATACAAAATAGATAGCAAAACTGGGGAAGGAAGCTGATGTTAGGTTTTTAAAATAACAATAGTCTTGTGCTTTATTGGCTAAGACTGCAAGTTATATGGGTGGAGCCCTGTCGAGGTGATAACTGTATTTGTTCTTTTCACTCAAAGCTGGAGGCAAGACATTGTCTCACTCCATTCTGCTCATAGCAATTTCTAATGCAGGAAATCTATTGAGAATAAGTGGTTCAGCTTTCACCTCAGTAAGTAATCCTAAGGAGTACTGCTGCCTACAGAATGGCAGCCAAGGAAGGGCAGCAAGTGAAAATACAAAAAGACGGAACACAGAACCGATCATCTTCCCACCTCTTCCACTCACCCAGGCTTTACAAGCTATGTGACTCATACTGATATGTGTAGATTTTTTTTTAATTTGGTATGTTCCTCAGGCCTCCCCACATACAATGAGTCTCCATGATCCAACACAGAAAAAGCTGTTAATGAAATTGAGCTGATCAAAGATCTGATTTGTATGTGCATCTGCATCATACCCGTGATGGCCTATTTTCATGTACAGGTTTTCTGACCAAGATTCTATAGCTGAGCCTTCTGTGGGAATCAGCCCCAAAGTTCTGCCTGTCTCCAGGGCTCTGAACCAATCTAGGGGAATCTGCCCTGAAGAAGCTCCAGAGACTGGCCAGCCAATCAGAGCCCTGAAAGTGGGAGAGGAAAGGGGGAGGGGGAGGTGTGAGCCAGCTCTCTCTCTGTGAAACTTTCTCCCTCAGATAGGAAGATTGTGCCCTTGGATAAAGGCATAAGCAGAGTCAGGGTTCAGTCAGGATTTGGGGGTCAGGACAGAGTAGCATAGGTTTAAACTACGGGGGGGTGAGGGGCTCGACCCCCCACCAGGCAACCGGTGAACTACATGGAGGCTGAGGGGCTCAAGCCCCCTTGAATTTGGCCAGGGGGGCAGGCAATGACAAACTCATATGAGGGAATCAGTTATAATGGCAGATGAAGCACAGGACTGTCCACCCTTCCTATTTATATTACAATTTCTATGATTCTTTGGAGCTTTGTTCTTGTTTTTTGCTCTTATGTATTTCTGTTTATTAAGAATATATAATTTTTAAAAGGAGTTGCAGTTTATATAAACAATTTACAAATAAATGCTACAGAAGAATTAAGAGACTCTAACGGAAGATACATGATTTTGAAAATCAGGCTCCTGGAAAGCAAGAGGTGCCATAACATCTGGTTGTTTTGATGCACAACCGTACTCTGGACAAGAGGCTACTGGCAGGACAGAACATGGGGAAACAGAACGGTCTCCAGTTGGCAAAGGTGTCAGACAAGAATTCATATTATCTCCCTACCTTTTCAACTTCTATGGAGAGCATATCATAAAGAAAGCTGGATTAGATCTAGAAGAAGGTGGAGTGAAAACTGGTGGAAGGAACATTAACAGTTTGAGATACGCAGAAGACACCACGTTACTGGCAGAAAACAGTGAAGACTTGAAACAACTACTGACGAAGGTTAAAGGAGAAAGTGTTAAAGCCGAATTACAACTGAATATCAAGAAGACAAAAGTAATGACTACTGAGGAATTACACAATTTTAAAGTTGACAATGAGGAAATGGAAATTGTCCAAGTTTTTCTATTCCTTAGCTCAATCATCAACCAAAAGGGGGACTACAATGAAGAAATCAGAAGAAGATCGAGATTTGGAAGAGCAGCTGTGAGGGAGCTAGATCCCGAAAAATAAAGATGTCTCTCTGGGAACCAGGGCTTTTTTTCTAGGAAAAGAGGTGGTGGAACTCAGTGGTGGAACTCAGGACTGCACAATGACATCACTTCGGGTCAGCTGGAAAAAGGGAGGAGTTTTTTAAAGTTTAAATCGCCCTTGGTGAAAATGGTCACATGGCCGTGGCCCCGCCTCCGATCTCCAGACAGAGGGGGTTTAGATTGCCCTCTGCACCAACGGCACAGAGGGAAATATAAACCCTCCTCTGTCTGGAGATCAGGGGCAGGGCCACCGGCTGTGTGACCGTTTTCAAGAGGTGCCGGAACTCCATTCCACTGCATTCCAGTTGAAAAAAAGCCCTGCTGGGAACCAACATCAAGATAATCCAAACTGTGATATTCCCCATTACTATATATGGATGTGAAAGTTGGAGAGTGAAGAAAACTGACAGGAAGAAAATGGATTAATTTGAAATGTGGTGCTGGAGGAGAGTTTTGCAGATACCATGGATAGCCAGAAAGACAAAAAGGTGGATACTAGATCAATTCAAGCCTGAATTCTCCCTAGAAGCTAAAATGACAAAACTGAGGCTATTGTACTTTGGTCACATCATGAGAAGATAAAACTCTCTGGAAAAGTCAATAGAGTTAGGGAAAGTAGAAGGCAATAGGAAAAGAGGAAGACCTAAAATGAGATGGCTTGACTCAATCAAAGAAGCCACACTCTCCAGTTTGCAGGATCTGAACAAGTCTGTTAATGATAGGATGTTTTGGAGATCTTGCATTCATAGGGTCGCCATAGGTCAGAGGCAATTTGATGGCACATAACAACAACAAGACTTCACTTCTAACGCTGTCCCTTTCTTCAATTTTCAGAAGAGGAGAAACCAGAGAGTTAGAAAGATAGACAGGTCAGGGCATCTGTTTACCCCTTTACTGCCCTGAACTATCCTTTGATGTGTAGATTGTTACTCTCAGAACTTCCTGCTCAGGAATAGATCAGTAGATAGGAATTTTCTCTCCACTTTATTATCAAAGTATGGAAATCCTATAATAAAGAACTTTTACTTCTTTTCTAAAACTAAGGCAAGTATAAGGTTATTTTTTTGTTCTCTTTTACCATGACACCAGCCAGCATGCTCCAACCACTCATCATTACATTTTTTCTGCAGTTTCTCTGTAACTTTTCAGTTACTTTATCATTACATTGTATTTTGGAAATAGAACACTGGGAAGGGGTAAACCTGTTTCCTTGCTGAAATAAGCTATGTTTGTTTGCTTGCTTGCTGTTTTTTTTGTGTGTGGAGGGGGGCTGGGTGTGGGAGAACAGTTAGTTTTATCATGGTAGTGTGTTGGGGGGGGGAGTGCTTCAGCCACTTCTAAGATCCTCTTTCAATTTCCATTCCATTTTTAAATGGAGAGGTGGTATCTATTGTTGAAAAGGACAATTCCTAAAATGGCAGCCTGAGTGCTGTCTCTCTGAAACAATGAAAAAGCCATCTACATGAACAAGATTTGGGGCGGGGGAATGCAGATCAGAGGCCTTTTAAAAATTTCCTTTTGCCCTGTGTGCGGCCTGAAGAGAACATTGGCAAGGAATGTGCACTTAATTATGTGATTTTGTTAATAATGTGTTCTGAATGTCTGTGTTTTTAAGGTGGAGTTTTTAAGTAGTGTGCTAATAAAGCAAGGTATGTACAATCCTAGGTAGTATAACTGTGAGTTTTCTTTGGGGTCGTGACTAGCACTGTTCTGAATTACCTCAAAATGTGCTTGTACTCACTTAGCGGATATGAGTTTGAAATGAGAAGAAGGAGATTGCTACTACTCTGAACTCTGTACATTGCTCAGAAATCGAGTGCACAGCAACTGTTTTGTATTTTGCCCTGATTCAAACTTCAAACACACATTTACCAAGTGAAGGCATCTGCAATGCCACAATTTAGTAAATTTCAGTACTAAGTCACCCTTATGAATAAGGTATAATCAAGACACCTGTAAATGAACGTCCGGGAAAACTTAATTCCACCCCCCCCCCACAGGCTTTTCTGTGTTGACTTTCTTAGTGTTAAATTTGTGACCATTAGTTTGTCCTATACACATGGCATGTATATTTGTAGATCTTAAAGTGACTATCCTAAAAGTGAATTTCAAAAACAGGACACAGCGGGAGATTGCTGAGATAGCACTATAACCACTGGCCAATTCCCACCTTTTCCTAGGTTTGGCCCAGCCCAGGGTTTGTTAGGAGGGTCCTCATGGGTGCCTGGGTCCCCCTAAATTTGTGAGGAGCCCCTCCCTAAATCCTCCATGGCCTCACCTCCATAGATGGTGGCAATGGAAGCCCCTCCCTGTGATGTCATTGGCTCCTCCCTATGATGTCACTGGACCCCCGGTTCTTTTAAGGACCGGATATAGCAGTGCCTCTGGCCCAGCCCCCCCCCCCGAAATTGGAAAGTCTACGCCCCTGCAGAGTAGGATTCTTGTTTTAATGAAGTAAACAAAGCACTCTTTTTTGAAGGGCCGACCAAAACCTGTTTTGTACTGGTTCTAAGGCCAGCTTCTCTAAAAGTTAATAGAGAAGCCTGGAATCTGAGTAGAAGATTGTCAGCAGTGATTATTCACTGAACAGCCCTATCTTGAGGAAAGAGTCTAAAGGCAAAGGTTTAAAAGCAAATTAAAAACAAATTATAAGTCCCTGTTACAATACCCTATTACACAATAGAATCCACCTTGGAATTGAGTCTAGGAAGTCATTTTGGAGTCCATGAGTTGCATTGCTTGAATGTCTTTCTTCTGATTTCAGCTGATACTGTCCTTGGATTGGTCTGTGCTGCTAAGTGTCCTCCTTAACTGGAGATGATCAGCTGCAAAATTTTGATGAACCCAGTTTATTAAGAGGCCATCTCTGTTGGTGGGATGCATGTTACCTGCCTTGGAAGAAGTGATGGTTGGACCCTTGGTGAAGAAGATATTGTTTGAGGCTCATGCTTATAGACCAGTTTCTGTCACCATTTCCTCCAGACGCTAATTGCCTTGATCCATTTCAATCATGTTTCAGACCTGGTTTGGGGATGGAGACTTCTTTGGTTGGTTAACCATTACCAGAAGACAGATAGCGGAAGTGCCTCTGTAGGCTTTTTTCAAGTGCCTCTCCAGGCTTTTGATGCTTTCAGCCATGGTATCCATCTGGCACATTTTTCAGGGATGGACTGGGAACGTGTCTTTCCAGTCCTTCCTGTGCTGAGAGAATACTGCTCTCCACTTCACACAATTCAAAACATTTTCCTCTCTGTTGCTGCTTCTTCAAAATTCTCAACTATAAATAATGATGCTGTTTTAGAAGTCATAATGTTTGAGATTCATTTGTTAAAGTCAAACATCAGGAAGAAAAAAAAACATTTCTCAAAAGAGATCAGCCAAGACACAACAGAAGAAAAATTCAAATTATTTAGAAAAAATATGTGAATGAATATGACAGGAATGTGACATTCCTTTCAGGTTATTCTTTTCCCCTTGAAAGTTCCCCCCCTCTCTGCTTTCAAAAATTTATTTTATCTCGCAGACAAAAGAACTTGGAGGACATTTGCCTTTGCTGTCTTAAAGAACAGCAGCCTAGATCTAGCAACTGATGTTGCCTCACATCTTGATTTAAACACAGAGTCCCTTTCTCTCTAATCTCTGGCAGAGTCTCATTGCACTGTTTCTTTCTACATCATTTATAAGTACCAACAAGAAACCACATCTGGATCAGATGGAAAAACCCAACAGCCAGGTCAGAAAGATTTCTGTTTAACTTCTCAGCGCACTGAGTGTTTTTCAAGTATCATTTTATCTGGGTAATAATTCTGAGGGCCAAGCTACACATGACGAATGACACTTGAACGGCAAGTGGATTGAGTGGAAGGCAAGTGAACAGGGAGAAATACACTTGCTGTTCAAGTGTCATTCGTCATGTGTAGCTTGGCCCTAAGAAGGTAAGTTAGGATGCAGAGTCAGGCCACCCTGTAAGCATCTCCCATAGAATATACGCCAGAATTTCTGCACACAAATTCATGTTATAAAAACCTACCCACTCCCCTCCCCAGTTAATTTGAAAACTACCGACAATCATTATAGAATACTGTTGATTTTGCCGAAACTTAATGATAATAAAAAGGCCATAATCCAACTAAAGTCAAGCACTTTTAAGAACCATAATTTTCTCACCCTCACCCCCTGGGATAAAAGAGTCATTTCAAGAGTTCTGTGTATTCTCCTATGCACACAAGAAGAGCTTCAGCCATGTGCAAGTTGTCCAATTCATTTTTGTGCTGGAATAATAATAATAATAATAATAATAATAATAATAATAATAATAATAATTTGTGCTTATATACCACCCTTCAGGACAACTTAACACCACACTCAGAGCGGTTTACAAAGGCATTGTCATTATTATCCCCACAAACAGGCATCCTGTGAGGTTGGTGGGGCTGAGAGAGCTCTGAGAGAGCAGTGACTGATACAAGGTCACCCAGCTGGCTTCAAGTGAAGGAGTGAGGAATCAAACCCGGTTCCCCAGATTAGAGTCCTATGCTCTTAAGCACTACATCAAACTGACTCAAATGGATCCTTGAGTGCCTTCCTCTGTGGATGAGAATGTTATGCCTCTGCTGAAATGAACATCCAGCTCCTGCGCACACAAGGTTTGTGTTGGTACTGGAGTCACTATGTCTTGAAGAAATGTTACACTATGGTATAAATCTTTCTGCCTAGTGTACACAGATTATTTGTTACTTCATTTCTGCCTGCCTTTCTTTCTGCAATTCATGGTAGATTGCAAAATATAGATACAATTCCATCAGACAGCATGAGACGTCCAATAAACATTGCTACAGTGAGTCATCCATTCCCCAGAGCTGCTATTCTGGAGTAAATAGATTGTCAGACTGCAGTTGTCTTAGAAAGAAAGCCCACTGTTCTCTATGAAATTTGGGGCCAAGCCAAACAGTCTGGGCCTAGGAACAGCAGGAAAATGGGCAATAGAGGGCAAGATTTGAGGTGGAAAGAAAGAGGGTGCTTAGTCCTTTCCCCAGTCTACTTTCCTCATTCCATCTCATCCCTCAAAGCTGAAGCATCCTACACATGCATGCATCCAGAATCCTTAGCAAGAGGAAAGCAGCAGAAGGGAAGCAATGGCAGCTGGATGTAGCCTCCATTGGATGGGTTTAGCGAAACTCTCCCACCCATCACTTCTCTATTTCAAATCATAGCTTCCCCCTGCTATTTCCCATGCATTTGGAGGCAATTCAGCTTTTCTGCCTTGGGATCTTCGTGACACCTAGCTTAGTCCTTCCTGACTAATAGGTGCAATTAGTACACTTGAGCAATAGCAGCTTGGGATTTGGCATCTGCCAAAGGTTCCTATTCAGAGTTCTCGCAACAGCCTTGAGTATTGGTGCACAATTTGCTGTAATTAAAGATTTTTTCCCCGCACACAGCTCCATTATCTCTTTTGAGTACATTTCTTCTGAATATTTATTTTCTTTTGATCCATCACCATTATTTTTTCCTAAGTACAAATCCCACTCAGTTCTCTTCTGCCCACACAAGTCCTATTGGGTGAACTCCTTCACATCGTCCCCTCTCCATGGTGCTGAAAACTACTCTCATACCTGCACGTGTTTATTCGAAGGCTGTATAGTCCTTCAGAGATCACTGATGAAATGCTTTTGCTGCAGCACTGAATGCTGGCACTGCTCTTTCTTACTTCCTTTTTTTTTTTTTTTGCTGTTTCAGATAATTTCCATTGACAGTCTTTCCATTGAATCCAAAAACGATCCAAATACTTTTAATTACACTCAAGAGACAACGCCAAATGCTTTACTGATATCAAAATTTGTACTACAGCTCCCACGTCCTTAGCAAATTAAAACTCTCTTTAAATTGAAAAAAAAACCCTGAAAAATAAATTAAGTAGATAACACTGATGGGAGCTGAAATACCTCAAGCAGATCCAGAACTAAAGATGAAGCATTGCTTGAGAAGCAATTACAAATGAAAGCCATTCCCTATCCTTCTCGTTTGGAATGAAATACAATCCTCTGGTTATGGAAACCTGAGGTCTTTGAATTCCAAATGCTAGGTATGAATAGCAGTAAATAAGCATCTCCTGTTTTCTTCAATCTCAGTTTGCAGTGCTAGCACCCTTACTATACCGGTAGCATAACGAACCCCTCTCCCAGTAAGGAAGAAACTTACAGCTATTCTGTGGATGCATCAAGAGATCTGTACCAAGGGACTGGCAACTTCAGGGCTAGATCCCTAATCATGCCACTAAGCTACTCTCTGGGGGGAGGCACAAGGAGGAGGGACTGATGTACTGGCTCGCTATTGGGCACTGACTTTGTGGGAAGCAAATAGTGTCACTGCCTGGACCTGAGCTGTGGCCAGCTGTGCCCCCTGCAGTGTTGCTGTAGGTACTCAATTAAGACCTGACAGGCACTGACACAGGGTTAGGCAATGGATGGATTATCCAAAACACAGTGAGCTTATCCCCCACTTTAGAAACTATTTGGTAGTGGAGTCACCTTGTTTGGGACAGCATTTGTCTGTCTGCCATGTTTGCTGGCCCTCCAGGGTGACTGATTGGCCACTGTGTGAAACAGGAAGCTGGCCTAGATGGGCCACTGGTCTGATTCCATGTAACTCTTGTTATGTTTTGAAATACTTTGATCTGACTAATGGGCCACCTCATATCCCTTCCAGCCTGGCACTGAGAGTTTCTGGTTGGATTGATGGGTCTAAAGTGCCACCGGGGCACTAGACCTCATATGGCAGCTCCTGAAGGTTGTACATATTTATACAATAAATATTTTAGATTCATCTTACGGAAACAACAACAACAACAAAAGAAGTACCTGTCTAGGATTAATATGTAACACCCAACTATTTCTGTGCAGATAAAGTTACAATTAGACATGGGCACAAATGGGGAAAAAAAACCCAAACAAGCTGTTTATTGTTCGTTGCCATCCACGAACTACGAACAATGAACAGTAATGAACATGACCCTGTTCACAAGCATGTTCGTTGTTCGTAGTTCATGGCCCTTTAAAGATTCCTTTAAACTATCAGCTGACAAGTGGCAGGGGAAATTCCCCCCTGCCTGCCAGCTGATAGTTTAAAGGGCCCTTTCCTACCACATACAAGGGGCAGGGCCCTTTAAACACCCCACAAACTAACCTTCCTAATGTTTAATACACACCAAATTTGCAGGGACAGTCCTCACAGTCGTCCGAAGACCCCCCAAGTTTCAGAGAGATCGCACCCCAGGAAAGGCATGATGCATGGGTCTCCCCCTTTGTTTTCATGTTTTTCTTCACAGTGGCAAAAACAGGACTCTCTGGTGGAAGCTACTTTGAGAGGTTACAAACTGACCTTTCCAATGTCCAACACGCACCAAATTTGCAGAGGACATAGTCTTCACTGTTCTCCAAAGACCCCCAAGTTTCAGAGAGATTGCAACCCCGGAAAGGCATGATGCATGGGTCTCCCCCTTGTCATTTTCTCTTCACAGTGGCAAAAATGGGACTCTCTGGTGGAAGCTATTTTGAGAGATTACAAAATGACCTTTCCAATGTCCAATGCCCACCAAATTTGCAGAGAGCATAGTCCTCTCTGTCCTCCAAAGACCCGCCAAGTTTCAGAGAGATTGCACTCCGGGAAAGGTATGCTCCATGGGTCCCCACCTTTGCTGTCATTTTCTCTTCACAATGGCAAAAATGGGACTGCCTGTTGCAAGGCAGCTACTTTGAGGGGTTACAAACTGACCTCCCCAATGTCTGATACCCACAAAATTTGCAGGGGATGTAGTCCTCACTGTCCTCTGAAGACCCCTCAAGTTTCAGAGAGATTGCACCCCGAGAAAGGCATGATGCATGGGTCTCCCCCTTTGTTATCATTTTCACAGTGGCAAAAATGGGACTCTCTGCTGGAAGTACTTTGAAGGGTTAAAGCCAGAAGGAAAGCCAGAAGGAGTTCAGACAGAGTTCAGTCTCTGCCTCTGTTGCCAGGGGAATTGATTGAAAGGGGCCAGACTGTCTGACTTGACGAATGGCTGATGAAGGCAATGAACGAGGCTTGCAACGACCACTTGTTCAGTTAGAATGGGGCCTCACGAACGGCTTGTTTGCGAACAGACAAACGGGCTGTCCGTGGGTTTTTTCCGTTCGTAATGCTGTTCATGCCCGTATCTAGTTACAATAAGGGGTTACCTTATTAATTCTGCCCAAACACCATCCTCTCATTTGGTTACATTTGCCTTTGATTTTGTGAAGAGCTATTTAGAAAATTTATAGTCCTATTTGTCCTTTAAAACAGTTATTTCCTAAACAGTACTAAAACTGGAGGGGACAGGAGAGTTATAAAAGGCCTCCAGTCTCAATTTTGTTTTGCTTAATGTGAATAGTTTCTAAAGTGAGAGGTAAGCTCACTGTCTTTTGGGTGGAGTTGGTCCATGCATTGCCTAACCCTGAGGACAGTGAAGCCAGAGTTAGTCCATCTATTGGGTACTGTGGTCATCCTCATCAAGGCTACATGGAACGCTGGTTAATTAGAAGTTAGGGGGTAAGGAACAGCAGGAGAAGGGTTGATACAGCAAAATGTTTAGAAAGAATATATCTGGAGTGGGAAAGTTAGAAAATGAGCACCACCAAGGATAGTATCACCAATTCAGGTGTAACGTGGAAAGATTCTAATAATATTTAGAGAACCTTTAAGGGTGAGCTAACATAAGACTGAAGAAGCTTCCGACAAGTTACTTTTCTTTAAAGCAAAACAGTTCATACCGCATTCAAACTTTATGCAATAAAATACCAAGGGAAATTTCAGTGGGTTGGGAATATGGCAGTTAAATTATTTACACTGCATATTGATTAAAGGATAATTTTCCAGTGCTAAAAGTTCTGTGCTACTTGCCTGTGTTTTCCAGGCCAACTCATTTTTTCCGAGGCCCTCATATGGCCAGCCCTCAGCCTAATGAAGACCTAGGCAAGGAAGGGCTTTATATTTGTTTTAACTCTTGAATGTCTTGTTTTTATTACATGAGTAGCCTAACTTGGATGGTCAACTTGTATGCATGATTTATGTCCATCATAAACATGAAAAATTGAAGTTGTGTGAATGTTGGTTTGATACTTATTAATCTCATTTTTATTATTTTTATGGCATTGATATCACAGTTGTTCATGTGTATACCACTTGTTGAAGTTAGTACAATGTTGGCCCCACAGATCTGTGTTTACAAGTGAAGAAATGTTTGCATTCTTTTTTTTTTTCAGCCATGGTGTAAATAGTTGAGTAGTCAACCCATAACAAATACCCCCTGAATCTGATGACACCCAGTCCTAGTATTTGTCATGGTTGTGTGGGTCACCTGTCTCTAAATACCATCTATCCTATAAACAGCTTAAAGAATCTGCCCTATTCATTCCTATATGAATCTGCCCTAGAAAGTTGTTGTAGCATAGTGGTTAAGTGGTTGGGTTGTGAATCAGCACTCTGCTGGTTAGAATCCCACTTCTGCCATGAGCTCATCAGGTGGTCTTGGATAAGCCACTCTTCTCAGCCCCAGCCCCTCATCTGTATTGTAGGAATAATAACAACACTAACTTTGTTCACTTCTCTGAGTGGACAACTAATCTGTCTAGAAGGGAGGTATATAAGTGCTGCTGCTGCTGCTGCTGTTGTTAATGATCTGACTCAGAGGCCCACCTCCAGGTACTCCAACTATTACAGATCAGGTGAGTGGCAGACAAACTGAAGGCTTTTTCAATGATCACAACCGTTTAGCTGACAGGTTCAGGTGGCACATACATTATTTGCATTTCTACACAAGTAAAGACATTCTTCTCTAAGAATGGACTGATGTTTGTGTTGTTAAATTGGTCAATCTTAATCTGATTCTGTTGCTGTCCTTGTGGTTTTTTGCTTTTTAAAGTTTTATGATGATGATGAATTGGGTATTTGGGGAGGCTTTTTGAAACAGTAGTGCTGGTTATAAGTAAACTCTACTTCAACTTCTGTAGAAAGACATTTATATGCTGAAAATGTATATGGTTGTCCTGCTTCTCAAGAGGAAGTAGATATAATGCAGCAAAAATAACATTGACTTCTGCAGGCAAAAATAGCATTTTAAAATAACATTGACTTCTGCAGGCAAAATTTAACCTTAGGCTTAACTTTCCCACTGAAATCAATCTGATGTACAAATGTTTAACTTGGAGTGGTGTATGCCTTTTTCTGTACCCGATTAACTTTAAAAAAAAGAAGAACAGCGAAGATCTTCTGTTTCCGATCACAGTTTCAGGATCTCTTATGATGGGCTGGAGTGTTGAAAACTTGTTGAGGTCCCAAAAGGCAATCAAGTCTATCTTCCCAATCTTAATGGGCTCTAGAAACAGTTAGGAAACCAATTCAGTGGTCTGTAGAAACCATGTGGAACTTATTCTCATCTGTCCCAAATGAAAGAGTGGCCATATCAGTAGCACCAACATTGTGCTGACCTGGTGAGGATAATGGACTAACTGTGCAATCCTATGCAGAGTTCCTTAATCAGTGGGCTTAAATTGGAGTAACTATGCATAGAAGTGCACTGTTAGTATCCTGGCCAGAAGTGAGTAGACTTTAAAGGGTGGTGAGCAATCAAATATTGACAAGATTTCAACAAATCCTGAACGGTTGGAGAGTTTGGGGGTGAGGACCTACATGTCCAGCAACCTCCCATGTGGTGATATTACTTTTGGCATGAAACAAAAGTGACACTCCAGTACTGGGGAGAACACTCATGTCCCCATCCATTTTCCCTTGCTATCCTAGCAAGTGGAGGAAGGTTGGTGATATCAGGCTGTCAGTGGAAAGTCTCCTACCAAACTGGGAGAACTGGCATACCTAAATCCTGACGTTAATGCTGGAAGCCTTCCCTTGATTACATAATATAAATGTAACAACTTTATGATGGAAGCAAAGATTTGTCTCTGTTCAATGGAAACTATGTGCATGCTAAGTGCCCCTTACTGTTCTGATGAGTTTGCTGAATTGTATGTTACACCGATCCACTTCCAAAATGCTTACTATAAACATTCAGATGTCTGGTCTGGATTGAGTTTTGAACTCCAAAACTACATGATATTGCCACCTAGGGTTAGAGAGCGGGTCCAGCAGCCACTTAAATACTTAGCTACTGGACCTGAGGGAAGACTGCCCTCCTCAGGTTCAGAGCCAGGCCTTGGCCCACCAGCCAGCTCTCCCTCCCCCCGGCCACCTCTGATAGGGTGGCCTGGGGATTTGAATTTTATTGGTTGGGGTCCTGCCTGGTGAATGCCAGGCAGGCCCTCCAACATGGCAGCCGCCATGCTCTGTTTCTCTCCCCACCCCCAGGGCAGCAACCTGGCCCCAGGTAAGTCTAGTGGCTGTTGATTTCCTTTAAATCTAAAGGCATCTTTATTATGATAGGGATGATGTTATTTCTTGTCCTTGCTATTTCAATGTACACACTCCAATAAACACAATTTGGTATAACTTCTCCCTTGTGCAATTCAAACTCTTGATTCTTTATTTTGTGCTATTTTCTGTTACATCACACCAAAAGTTTCTGTAAAACTCACAAGGTTTTTTTCAACATTGTTTGTGCATCAGTAAATCAATATTATACATAATATGTATATTACACATAACATTGGATGTATTGTATGCAAAAATACGGTACCTATTGTGTACCTATTTTGAATAGAAACTCTGCAACAGATATACCCAATATACAATATACACAATATAAACAAAGTTATAAAGCCCATAACAAAAAGAGATGGCAGAACCTGAACCATTAACAGAAAATACAAGCAAGTATAGAGGTGAATTTGCTCATCCTTAGTTACAAAAGGGAGGGAGAGAAGCCTTTCCAAATGCAATTGAAGCAACATTTTGAAAGAAACATACAAGCAAATTTAAGAATTTAATTTTATATCTTTCAGAATTATACTTTCGGGACTGGTTCCAAAGTTGGTTGTCCTGATTTATGGGGATGCTTATTTAAAATATGAGGATGTCAAAATGCTGCTTACATAACAATTAAGTAATAAATATGGATTTGACAGATGTAATTGGATTGGCTGTGTACATAAATTATTAAACTGTTGAAAGAAGGGGATTTTTTCCAAGTTCTTCAAAATTAAAAGATCGATGTTGTAACTAACATAAAACTCTTTCTTTAAAATGTTTAGGACTGTCTCACAATGGGTGCGATCCAACAAAAGGAAAACACTTGGAAGAGTCATTGTTTTCAGTGAATGATTTGGTTGAAATTGATAGTACAAAAGTGCTTACCTTTGGCTAGATCACCCTCCATATGTTCAACATGATATAGGCTCTCATGTGCCAACAATTTCCATCTGCTCTGCACATTGGACAAACCAGCCAACATCTGCTCAAAATAATAAATGGACACAAATCTGACATTAAAAATGGCAACACCCAGAAACCAGTAGGAGAACACTTCAATCTACTAGGACATTCCATCAAGGACCATAGTTCAACAGAATCATTTCAAAAAAAAAATCCAATGGGAAGCTGGTGAATTGGAATTCATATGAAAATTTGACTCAGTCAGACTTGAATTGAATAGAGACTATGAATGGTTATCTATTACCAAAAGTAATTGCCTTCAGGCATTCTATGCAGATTCTGCCATGGAGGGGAGGGGTCACACCAGCCTGGATTGTGCACTCCACCTCTTTCATGACTTCTTGTAACTTATTTACATGTACATGACCCTTACTCCCTGCACCCTCTCCCCCCTTCCCTTACCACCTATATATCTCTGACTAGTTTTTTCGTATCTTCCATACATCTGACGAAAACAGCTGTGGCTCTCGAAAGCTTATGCTTCAATAAAGTTGGTTAGTCTTAAAGATGCTAATGGACTCCGTACTATTATGGTACTACAGACTAACACTGCAAACTCCTCTGGATCATATGTCTTTATCTATCCTTGGTAAAATCACCTTGGATCCTGTGGCTTTCGGGCAGTAAACAAGCTCCGATTTGCCAAGGTGCATTTAGACATTGTTGCAGATTGGAACTTGTGCAAACTGGGATGTTTTCAATCAAAATTTGCTCCCTCAGCCCCTCCCTCTGCCTTCATCAAACTGAAACGACATCAGTGAGGTTCTAGGATTGTGAGGATTCATTACCTTTCCTGATTTCTCCCATATATATATACATATATATATATATATACATATATATATATATATATATATATATATATATATATATACATATATATATATATATATATATATATATATATATATATATATATATATATATATATATATATATATATATATATATATATATATATATATATATATATATATATATATATATATATATATATATATATATCCAATTCATATTATTTGCAATAACTATATTTATGAGCTGGGTATAATTGGTTCAGGTTTGATTAGTTACTAGCATTTGCCAGTTTTTACCTATGAGATAGCGTATATGGATAACTGAATGGATTTGGCTAGAAGAAAGCTGATTAAATTCAGGAGACAAAGCTGATGGTAGGATTTGAGTCCAGTGGCACCTTAAGAGACCAACAAGATGTTCACACTGTAAGCTTTCTCTTCTTTCACCTAAGCTAAGTTCGATGTTGTGTTAGGGCTGGAAATATATATATTGCTTTTAAAGCACATGACCCTTACTTGTCTTCATAAAACTTTTCTAAATCCAGCTGCTGTGTTTTTTAAACACTTTTTAATTTTCCAGGGAACAGAAATTGCACAAAATATCTCCCAGATATAGCATACTTGGCAGCTATATAAACAATTAAACTCTTCCTAATTCAAAATACAGCATACTCTCCCCAGGCCTACATTGAGTCTAGTTTTCATGGTGGTTGCTTTGGATATATATTTAAATATATTTCCCAATATGTCATTGAATCAACTGTCAGAGTGTACTATATCTGAACAACTAACAAACAATGTATTTTTAAAGTAATACAGATCGTTAAATTTAGTTGAATCATCAGTACCACAGAGAACATTTAAGATCAGCATCAAAAGTCCCACTCTCTACTTTCTGAGGTAATTGGTTTCTACTTTCTGAGGTAAAGTGGGTGGAGGCCAGAGATAGGGTCTTGTCTATATTGGAACCTAAACTGTGGAATATCCTCCTGTGGAAATTTGCCCTGCACCAAACTTGTTTAATTTAATTGAAATTTTGTGGAGAGAGGTGTCGCCCTAGACATTTTTGTGAGTTCTTGCTTTAGTGTGTGCCCTTCATTATATTTCCTGGTTTGATTGTTCAATGTTCAACTGTTATTTTTATTGCTATTTTAACCAAATTTCATCCTGATAAGGGTAATCCAAGGAAGCAGAGGAGCATCTGATCTCTCAGGAGCATATCAACCGATTGATTACAAACATTTGCATTTTACCTTTTCTGTCCAATTAGGCCCCTCAAAAGGGGAGCTCTGAGGTGCCCCTAAACCTTGGCCTCACCAAAAGAGCATTCACTTTCGTAATAGTGAGGGAGGCGCTCCCATGCTCAATCTGTTGTTTTTCATACTCCAAGCAGAATGGAGATTCACACATTTGCGCGAAGCTGATGCCCACATTAATACATGTGAAATGGGTGCAAAAACTTTCAAATTTCAGGGAAAGTTCATCATCTTGTTGCAGAAAAACCCTCACAGAGGAGTAAGGAATGGTGTGGTCAGGTAATCCTATTCTGGCTTCAAGCCTATGAGTACTAGATAGCCATACCTGCAACTAGTTGTAGGATTGCCTCCTCCTGTAACATTTCAATAAAGGATTCAAGGAGCTGCTGGAGTGCCAGGTTCAGACAATAACACTAGTCCTCCATGCCCTAACAGATTGCCAGGTGTTGCTGGTCCTGGGAAATGGTGCCTGGTAAGCAGAGGCCTAGTATATAAGAGCAGAAGAAAGTGATTTGGAGAACACCCACCTGAGATTCTCTTTTGAGGAGATATATTTTTTATTTATTTAAGCAATAAACAGTAAACAATACATAAGAAATAAAAACAAAATCATGTAACAAACAAACAATAAATATAAACATAAACATAAAAAGAAGAAAAGAGAAAAACAAGAAGAAAAAGAAGACAGAGAAAAAAAGAAAAACAAAAAAGCTAGTTAAACTACAAGCATGGTTCTGATTTCCTTCACGACAAGCTCTCATTTTTCTAAAGTTTGTATTCCTTAATCCATAAATCTACATACCATCAACTCATTATTATCTATTTCATGTAAAAAGTCTATAAAAGGTTTCCATTCAAGCAAAAAAGTAGATATTCAGTGATTCCGCACATGTTGGATAATGCACTTCCAATGCTCTTTATAGATCATTTGGAATGGATTTTTGTGTGTGAGGAACAAAAGATCCACCGCAAACGATTGATAAAGTGCATTGAAAGTGCATTATCCAATGTGTGCGGAATCGTTCATTGTCTTTTTTCTAATCAACGAAGTAAGTTTTGCCATCGAGGCAAATTCCAAGACCTTTATCAACTATTCCTCCATTGTAGGCAATTTTGTAGTTTTTGATTTTTGTGCATACAATAGTTTCGTTGCAATAATCATATTTAAAATAGTTCTGAAACTTCTTTCCAGCCTGAGGTTCTCAAAGGTGTAGTGGTTACTATATGAAGCCTCCCTCCCCCTCCCCCCTCCCCAGTATGTAAAGGATGCTCTGAACCATAACTCCTCCTCTGAGAAAACATTGGAATAACTGGACTTTAGTTACAAACAATATGTCCCATGAATTTCAGTAAGATTTGGGCATTATTATGCTTTACAGGATTAGTGCCAGATTTGATCACAAAACCTCCTTCCTTCTCTGGCCTACATAATCTTTTATTTTCTCTCAAAGTTTCTTGTTTGGTATTAAAAGAATGGTGCCTGCAGTGCATATTATTGTTATTCTACTATGAGGAATGACGAGAGATAATTATCCTAATAACATTTCTTGAAGCTGGGAAAAATATATGGCTTATTTATACACCACATTAACATTTATAGCGTATGCAAAACAAGTAAACAAATGTTAAACTAATATATTACTGAAAAAGTCAATATTGATTACTTTGAAGTTGAAGTGCCAAATATGGGGCTGTAAAATGTGCTCCAGTCCAACCGAGGAGAAAAATATTATATTCAAAGTAAAACAAATTGCTAGGCTATAATTTAATCACTTAATCCATTGCAATAATATTTTGCTGTAATTTATTGTGTTACTACAGAAACATTTTTTGTAAAAAAAATGTGCATTACCGTTTCAGCAATGATGGCTATTGTAAAGATGACATTACAAGAACATCACCAGGATAATTTATCTTTTAAACAAATAGTTCATTATTTGAATACATGAATCATTTTTTTGTAAACCTTTCCTATACTTTTTACCACTTCATTCTTCATTGCTGAACACAAAGGGATAGAAAAAGAATCACTGCTGATGAAGGATACTGAAATGGAAAGCAAGCATAATCCATATTCTTTCATTGTGGAATTTTCTACTGTTATCTATGTTCTTGCCCAGTTTATACATCATTTACAGTGGAGTTCTAAACTGATCTACTCACTATCTACTCAGTCTATTCAATGGGGCTTATGAATTCTAGGAGAGTGTTCTTAGTATGGCAATCTAAGTGTAATTTAGCTAATCTGTCAGTCTTCTTGGATAGAATAGGTTCATTAAAAACCCACCTGGAATTCCATGGAATGTGGATAGAAAGGGTTGGATCTGCTGATCAGCTTTCTACTTGCACAATTCAGTGTGATATCTGATTGCCCATCAATAACCAGAACCTCTGCTACCCAGCAGATCTAAGGTGACATATTTGTATTTATTCCCAACCTTGGACCCTTAAATCTGTGGGACCATCTTCTCACCAGTGCTTGTATGGAAGCTCCAACTATCAGAGCAGGTTATTAGTTGTTCCATCACTTAAGGTAGCAAGAACTGTTTCAACCTCACGCATTCTTGGTTGCTGTTCCTGTATTATGAAATGGTCTTCCACATGATGTGAGGAAGACCCCAACATTGCAACAATTCCCGAAGGTCGATAAAGTTGAACTTTCCCAAAGTATTTCTGGAGAATCTTAAGAGGAGGGTGCTCACTATTATGGAAAGAATCTGCCAGAATTGGAATGCTTCCACACACGTTGGATAATCCACTTTCAATACTCTTTAGTAAAGATTTGAAACTGATTTTCCATGTGTGGAACAAAAAATCCACTTCTAAAGGATTACGAAAGTGCATTGAAAGTGCATTATTCAACGTGTGTGGAAATGGACCTGGTCTCATTAATTCATGATTATTTATTAAAACATTTTAACCCTGCCTTTCCCCATGGTTCAATGATGCCTGTGATCTCATTGTAGCCATATAGACAGCCCTAAGGGAAGATTGCAGTTGATAGCTGACAATATTTTTTAATTTGATAAATAATATGTAGCAATTAGAGATGGGCACAAACCGGGAAAATTCCAAACCATGCAGTTCATGGTTCATAGCATTTCACTTACCACAAACTTTCACCAACTTGCCCTGGTTTGCAAACTGGTTTGTGTAGTTCATGAGAACGTTACTTTCAGGTCAGCAGAAGGTCTGCAAAGATCCCATCCTCCCCCTGTTGCCTAGGAAACTGATTGATTGGCACCAGGATGTCTGCAGTGACAAACCGAAATATAAACCAAACGAACTGGGTTAAATTCATCACAGTTAATGAGAAATGAGCTCCCTCAAACTGCTGGTTTTCAAATCACAAACTGGCCCAGTTCGTGATGAACTTTGGTTCATATTTCGGTTCGTGCCCACCTCTAGTAGTAATAAATTAATATTTGAAAGTAGATAGCTTATATGATTTCATATTTGAACCAACCAAAATCAAAATAATCATGCAAATATCAACATGGCATCTGAATTTAATTTTCTAAAATATTTTATTATATTTCAAAGTGGAATTTGAATGTTGCATCCACTTGTCTCCGAATGGCCAAACTGGAAAAAATTGCCTGATTCTAAATGTTTGCAAAGAGGGTTTTTTTGTTAACTACTATTTGCAAACTGATTAGGCTTGAATTGGATTGCAAAAATGCATTGTTGTGATCTAGCACACTCAACTCTCAGGCCTTAATCAGCCTCAAAGAATTTCTCTACTCTTCAGCATTTCCAGAAGCAAAGTCATTTCATTACACTCCGCATTAATAATGCACTGCATTTAGGACACAAAAGCGACAGTATATTGACTCATCAACACGAAGCATTTTTGCAATTAGAAAATTTATCTAATCTACACAGACAGTGAGAGTTTGGGGACTAATTCATACGTTTTTAACTGTCTTTTCATTTACAGCTCAGCATGAGGTGACAATGCTGGTTAGTTGTTGTACAGCTCAAATTTGATTTTATATCATCCTTGCATATGGTGTTATCATCACTACGTTCCCCATGGGAGCCATGTACTCATACTGGAAGGCTCTTGGTGTGAGGAGCGGCACAGGCAGTTCATACTGGCTAACATACCCTTTCAAGATGGAAGATAGATTTCCCCCCCATTTCTGCTGTTCTGCATTATCAAAAATCGTGAATACACTCAGCCTTCTGTTTTATGTCTATGTTAATTTTTGTGATTTTACTACTTACATCTGGAGAATCTTCCAAAACCCTCCTCATCAGAATTTCTCCCCTGATTTGGAGTACCAAACTATCTGGGTCTGTTATTTGAGCAAAACTGATGCACTGTTCTTTTTTTAATTTCTGATTTTATACCAGGCACCGCACTTCTACGGTTTGATGCAGCTATCAGTTCCATTCATTCCTTTACATGTCGCGCCCCCCCCCACATACACCATATTAACAATGTATTGACATGCTCATTGACGAAACACTGAAAATAAACAATCTTGACACATTATTGGTACCATGATGTTGGTACATACATGCAAACATATTAAAATACCCAAGCGGGATTTGCAAACAGGCCTCCTCCATTAGCCAGATTGAGGGAATTTAACCGTACCTACTTCATATTTTAACTATTTATAGCTTGCTGTAATTTTTAATCTATTTTATCACTGTTGGTTGGTTTTTAAACATTTGTTATTCTGGCACGGTGCTGTAATAAATTTGGGCTTTGGACATGATATTAACTATAGTTGATCCAGAGTCTTATGGTTGTTTTACTACTTCAGAGGAGGACATGTGCTCATAAAGCACTGCACAAAAAGAATGTTGACATAATCAGGCATATGTCCCCATTAAGATTGCTTTTTTGCAGTGTTTTATCATTGAGCATGTGCACACTGGGGGAAAGATGCAAATAAACTGGAAGAACTGGGAACTGCATAAAAATATGCACAATTAAATCCTGAAATTATTCTTTTTTAAAATTCTCCTTGCTGAAACAGAATTAATGAACAGTAGAATGCAGGGTCGTGAACAATTACAGACTATTAAAGTAAAAGAATGGGGGAAAGCTCATCCATACTCATTTTCATCTCTCAGCTTAATATGTAGAACAGTTGCCATCATCTTTCTGAATGCTAGCTTAATGTCAACAAAGGCAACATTCTCTAGGGAATTTTCAAGGTTCTTTTCATTGTGCACGATAATGCCTAAGCTATTGTCTACTGTGATGGCTCAATACATCTTACAGGTATACACACTCCACTGATAAATGATGGTCAGAACATTTGTGTCCTTTGATTGTTCAAATATGTACCTTAGCTGTTAGAAGAGTTATGGTACTTAGGTCAAGATTTTGTGGAGCAGAAATACTATGCATTTATTTTTTGTAAATTATACTTAACCTCTCAATCAAATGTATTTGAAGCAGCTTTCTTATAAAACTAGTAATTCAAACTATTCATATAATTCACACTAATCATATAAATAACAACAGAAATTAAAAAATGTATTACTAAATCTAGAACACAGAAGGGAAAAAGCTGGAGGGGAGGCACCCATAAGTCTACTCCCTGGTTGTGCATTGATTTTAGTTAACTTGCCATTTGAAATGAAAAAGACTAATAGGTAACTCAGAAGAGGGAATCTACAACTGAGGTGCTATTGTGGAGAGGGCTCTGTACGTGTTGAACTCCCATCTCAACTCTGAAAAAGTTGAGTCTTCACTCTTGGTGAAGGGCCTGTTCTGAAGATCTGGATTTTCAAGCAGACTCATGTGCCAGCTAGCTATTCCGTAAGTATGTTTGTGTCACTCCTTTGGGGCTTTAAAAGTTATAGCCGCCTTGAAGAAAATAGAATTTATGTGTACAACAGGGTTGCTAGCCAGGAACATGGAGGGGGGGCAGGCCTAGGGAAGACACGATAGCATAGTCACCAACATCATGGCTCTAGGATTTCCCCCCAATCTCTTTGGTAAAAACTATGACATCACTTCTAGGTACTCACCAGAAGTGACATCATGGCACCAGCACCATTGTTGCCATGGTCTCAATTTTTTACTGTATGTTTTACTATATGCTAAATGTTCTGATGTACGTTTGAATTGCTTGTAATGATTGTAATAATTATAATACTTGTAATATTTGTAATAAGTTTATTTAATTGGTATCATGAATTAAGCACTTGACAATTCACTTTTCATTGATAATATATATTTTCACAACTTATTGAAAATGATTATTGTAAATAGTATAGTTATTATGCTCCTCAGGCATTGAAATAAGGCTGGTGAAGAAGCAAGGAGTAGTGAAACGGGGTACAACCAATGCTGGCACACCCATTGCTAACCCTCCAGGAGCCACCTTGTGAGTGGCCCATCCTCTGGAAACATCGTTGACCATCAAGAGGTACCCTTGTGGTTATGGCAGCTTCGTGCCTGAAAAAAAATTACAAAATTGGATATATTAGAAGGCCTCTTGGTGGACTATTAACCATGTTATTATGTTGGGTGGACATTGTTTGAAATTTATGAGAGAAGTTGCTTTAACAACGAGATTCTATTTTTGCATATTAACAGTGGTTGTGTTTTGTAAATGTAAAGTTAAGTCTATATGGTCTCACGGGACGCTGTGTCCTCTTCATTGTGGTATTGCTCCATTTTACTCCTACTGCTCCTTTGAGTGAGCATGGGGGTGGGAGGTTGTGGGCAGGCAACTTGCAAGCCTACTGTACTGGCCTGCAGGTGAAGTGAATCAGGTGGCTTAGAAGGGTATAACTCTGTTTAGGATTGCCCTGTTGGTCCAACTAGAATAAGCATGCGTAGGTGGAGGAAGTTAGACTGCAATATGTGTACAAAATGTACATATGACATGTTGGCTCTATAAAGTAGGTGTCATGAGTCAGCCAGGGCTCAGTGATAGTGAAGACCCCTCAGGGGAGGAGGAGCCCTGTGCACTCAGCCTGGAACTACCACAAGCTAAGGACTCCTCAGGAGAAGGGGAGCTAACAGAAGCTTCACTGGCATTTGAATTGTATAACTCTGCTTAGAAGTGCATTGCCCACTTGCTGGAATAAAGAAACAGACACAGGTGTTGGATCTAAGGGCCACTTTTATTGATTAAACTCAACGACAACATTAACCATAACTGTGGCAAGGGTAAAGCAGTACAGGCCAAGCCACGGGGTCCTACCTAGACCTCCGCCTTGACCTGCCTGGGTGAGCTCCGAAGCCCCGGGTGCGAGCCCTCCAAGTGGATGGCTAGGAGACCCGGCCAGCCAGGCAACTGGGTTCCCCCCTTTCAAGCTCTTAAGCCTCAGCCGTACAGCAGTGAGGGAAGGACTTGCACATGGAGTACCCCCAGGCAGTCTGCCCACTCGCGCTGGCAGCCGTCACAAGCAGTACCAGCCACTCCTAGAAGACCCCTCTTCCCTACCAATAGGGAAACGCCAAGGGTGCTCACTGGCCCACTGTTTCTAGCCAAACTCTATCCCGCCAGTGACACACTAACCAGCACTACCACATGCCAATTTCCTCCACTCCAGTCCTGGTGCAAGGTAGGCAAAAAACTTCCCATCCCAAGTCCAATTGGGGATAAGGAGGAAAAATTCCTACCTGGCTCTGAATACAGCAACCGGCTAATCCTGCACCAAAACAGGGTGAGGAGGGTGGGCCAAGCATTGAGCAGCACTGAAGCTGGGTGCATGGAGCCGCCTAAAGCGGCCGTTGGCTCCACCCACCCAGAAAAGCCCCGGATGTCCGGGAAAAGCCTGTTCTGCCTCTCACCTTCCAGGAGGGCAATGCACGGCCCCCTCTGCGAGCAGCTACAGCTGCCTGGAGGCATGGCCGAACAGTGTCTGTATGAAAAGGACAAGCAAGTATATATGATATAATCTTTGCCCCCAGAGTATGCTGCAAAAGTTAAACCCTACCATACTCTTCTTTAAAACATCTCTCCATCTCTTTCCAGCTCTGACTTTTCATTTTAAAAAAACAGTTTGGTAACCACCTTGTTTTAAACCTGACCCATGCCCTTACTAGCAGGGGAGGGCAGTAGGGTGAACTTTCCAGATGGATCATGTTGATTTCAAAAAGTTGCAAGAGAGTATTGGCTTCTCAGCACCTTGCTGAAATTGAGGTTTTGAACATCTTGATTCTTACTGTCACTGGTAGGTTGCCCAATTATTTAAAGTGTCCTGGTCTTAACTGGGGAATAAGGCAGGAATCGAACCGTATCATGAGTTTTCTTCCCAAGCAACTGAAAGTGAATGAGGAATGATTGAAAACAAATTTTAACAGTGTCAAAGCCCTTCTCGCAAGGCCTAAGAGCAATCTGAGGCTTCATTGGCAGAAGCAATTGGGAGCAGAAAGCATTAAGCAAAAGTAACACAGCTGAACCCTCATGCATGAGAATGCCAGGTTGCTCCCACCCAAACAGCTGAAGTTACTGACCTGGAATCTGGAAGTATTGTATTGGTCACGAATGCTAAATCTACTTTGTCAGGAGGTTAACAGGGTACAGCATGTAAATTGCAAGAGCTATGAAAAATAGATGGAGTGGAAAAATTTAATTTTATGAATGCATACGGTTAGCTTGTTGAAAAGTCAGAACTTTGGGGGAGGGCATTAGAACTTGATTCAACTACTTAATAGTTGATTCTACTGTGTTGATTCTACGTTAGAAATGAAGGGGATATGGTAGGAATGTAAGGTTAGGCACTAGTGGCCGCTTGGGGGTGGGGTGGAGGTTTACAAGGAATATTCCAGCCTGGAAACTAAGCATCACTGAAGTGGGGGAAGGTGTTCTGTCAACTGGGAGGAGGCAGTGATGAAACTGCCAGAGAAAAGGCCGGAGCACTGTGTGTGTTAGTGGAACCTGGCATGAATGCAGGGTAATGGCAAGGCTTGCTGGTGTTCGGTTCTTCTTGCCACACGGGAGTTGTGCATCTCACGATGCTGCAGCTGTGGTCCTTTGCCACTGTCTCCCAATGGGCTGTTCAAGACTACTCCTTCAGCAGCGCTTTTTTAGGGGGATGGGATCATCCCTGTGACCCACCTCTGTGTGTTCAGTTGTTGCCATGATCGTTTCTACCCCCCTTTTTCTTCTGCTGGTCCTCTTATTTGGCTTTGGAAGGCACAGTCCAGAAACTGATCTAACTGTTGTTTCTCACCATCTAAGCAGACAAGTCTAGCTAAACTGAACTATTTTAGCCTGGCACCTAAAATATCATGCCTTGATTTAGTGGTTAAGAGTGCGGGACTCTAATCTGGAGAACCAGGTTTGATTCCCCACTCTTCCACTTGGAGCCAGCTGGGTGACCAGGGGTCAGTCACAGCTTCTAGGAGCTCTCTCAGCCCCACCCACCTCACAGGGTGTTTTGTTGTGGGGATACTAACATACTCTGTAAACTGCTCTGAGTGGGTGTTAAGTTGTCCTGAAGGGCGGTATATAAATCAAATGTTATTATTATTTATTATTCTAATGATGAGGCAGTACTACTGAAAAAGCCCTGCCTCTGGTTGCCACCTATCTCACCTCTCTATGAACACCAGAAGGAGGAGGAGAAGAATGTTTCTTGCAACTGAAACTGTAAAATCTATTTCAGTAACTTCAGGGGGAAATACTCTATTGGAACAGAAAAGAAATTCTTAGCATCTTCTTGTGAAAGATCAAAAGTTCTAAGTGTAGTTTGTATTTAATCATTTATAATGAAACTATTGCAATAAAAAATGAGGGGGGAAATCAAAGTTTTCCTCTCCAAAGCAAAATGATGAGCAGTTTTTAAAAAATGGTGCTTTGCAACTTCTCGTCAGGGCTAGCAATTTCCAGAGGTGTTACGAACGAAATATCGGAAATGTAATGTATGACCTTATGGAGTACTAACATTCAGCTGACATTTTCATACATGATTTATACTCTTCTCAATGATCAGAGAGTGAATCAGTCAAACTGGCCATGCCTGATTCATGAATTGGTGACAAATTCTGTGCTTCTGTGGCTCACTGTGCTCCCCGGAGTAAATTACAGGACCCACATTTTTCCCCATGTCTTTTCTCAATAGGAGAGATTTCAAAAACAGAAAGCACAGAACGACCAGTGATGGAGGAATCAAAATTCACTAGTGAATAGGTACAAAAAATAATGAATGCATTTCCTTCATTTATATGAATGCATTTCCTTCATTTATTTCCTTCATTTATATGCCTTTTTCTCCCTAATGGGGGGGCCAAAGCAGCTTACATCATTCTCTTCTCCTTTTTATCCTTCCCTGTGTGGTAGTTTCAGCTGAGAATGTGCAACTCTTGCAAGGTCACCCAGCAAGCTGAGAGGGAATTCAGACCTGGGTCTTCCAGACCTTAGTCTGACACTCTTAACCTCTACAGCACACTGCAGAATGGCTTGCTGGGAACGGAGCACAGTGTGACTTAAATTTTAATTTCCTCTTTGTCATGAATAGCATTCCTTTGTTAGGAGAGTGACAAAAGGAAACAGAAGAATGGCAGAGCCCACGATCTTGATCATTTAATTTGTTAACAGCTTATATTTGACCTTCATTGATCTGAATACAAGTTATTTATTTAAGAAATGTATATATTGCTTCTCCAGAGACCTGTGTGATGCCATCTGTTGATGTTAGCAAACCAAACTGGAGATAAAACAGAAGCTGACGTGAGCCATTTTTCTGGAACTCCCAAGGGAGGAGAAAGCTCTCAATGGGTCATCCCCTCAGATAGTTGGGGTGGCTGCAGCAAGGCCCTTGGAGCAGATCTCAAGGTAGGGGGATAGGGAAGTATATTAAACAATCAAGTTGATGATACAGGAACAATCTTCACACATTCCTTTTTTTCCCCCTTCTTTTTTGAAAATTTTTAGCGAACAACTCCAATATTTCGGTCTTGAGTTTGCTTCATCTTCTATGAGGCACACATTTTCCAACATGCCAAGACTATTAAACTCTTGTTATTAAAGGATTCTTTTCATTGAAAGGAAGATGGTTTGAGGATGAGCAGTAGAAATAACTCCCTAACTATCATGATAATCCACACATGGGGCAAATTGCCTAGAGAGTTTTGGAAGATCCAAAATGCTTTCATAAGGCTCTCGGAGGATGTAGAAAAAATTGGAGCTGTCTGAGGAAATGTTGTGTAAACAATGGTCGGAGATGCCTTAGGTACAGGATTTCCAATTTTTTTAAGGTTGCCAGGTGAGTTCTGGAGATCTTCCAGAATTACAATTGATCTCCAGGCCATAGAGATCAGATCACCTGGAGAAAATGGCTGGAGAAAATGAAGAGCGGACTCTATGGCATTATATCCTGCTAAGGTTCCTCCTCTCCTAAATCCTCACCCTTTCCAGTTTCCACCCTCCAAATCTCCAAGAATTTCCCATCCTGGAGCTAGCAGCCATACCAATTTTAGATCAGAGCTTGAGTGCCATGATTTATTAGATAACTCCTAATTGTACATGTGGGAGGTTCACACATGCGCAGCCTAACCTACCTCACTGGATTTTTATGAGGATAGAAAGGGGAAGGGGAAACCCTGATCTTTTTCAGAAGAAAGGTAGGATAAAAACACAGTAGACAGAGAAATAGATCTTCATCACATGATAGTTGTCTGCTGCCTCACAAGCTGAATTGCATGTGTGAATAGCCATTGCAGATGCCACATCTCGGACAGAGCATTCTTATCTTCTTCCTATTTCAGCTCACACATTCAACTGCCAGTTAATGTAATACAGTAATTAAATGTAAATAAATCAAACCATAAGCAGGTATGTGTCAGTGTGGTCTTCAATTATACCTGTTTACATCAGAAGCATCAAAAAGGGGGTGGGGGGAATCAAACTCAAAAGCGTTTGCTTTTTTACAAGCTCAAGGCCAAAAAAGGTTATTTCAGAAGCTTTGTAAAGGTTAAGTATATGGTGAGAAACATCGCCTTTCCTATTCTTACCACAAGAAACAGGTCTGGAGTTACCTAGTGCATAGAGGAAAGGTTACTTCCCAAGGTGAGATAAAACACAAATACTTTCCATCGTAACAAGAAGACGTAGTTGCTCTGATCTGCTGACTAACAAAACACCCAGCACTGGGGACAAAAGTAACCATTTCCCACAACAGCATCTATAGCAAGAGAGAGATTTCAGATGGAAAAAGAACCCATTCAGCATAGACAGACACGTAACAACATACTCTAAAATGCAAAGACTGAAAATGATTAAAATATGTTGGGAGGGAGAGATATTCACATCCATTTGGTTTATTCGGGTGTATTTAAAAACCTACCCTTAGCTCTTTTTAGGAGAAATGCAGGAAAAAAAATGTCTTAAATAAATAAATAGAATTAACAACCTCCATTTTGTTTGTTTCAGGCTTCAACTGATTCACGCCTCCCTGCAACTGATTCCACTAAAAAGAAAAACGAAAAAGATGATCATACATCAAAAAAAGCTTGGCCCTGGGGTGTTCAGAGTGAATATATGAGAATCTTAAAGAAGAATGTTATCTCAGTAATGAAGGAGATACAATGGTCCATCTCTTTTGATCATGTGAAAAGCAATATTTGAACTGTAGATTTAACTACATTAGGCCAATGGTATGCATACTATAGCATTTCTGGGTCCACAGATAAAAACTACCTGAATGAGGAATGGCTTTAATATGAAGAGCAACTAAAACATTTTTCTACAGCAGTTTCTTAACCTTGCTCCAGAACCAACTCAGGTCACATCACTCCAAGAATTGAAACTGATTTGCAGACTACAAAGATCAGTTCCCCAGGAGGAAATGGCCGGTTCAGAGGGCGGACACTACAACAAAACATTCCTGCTGAGCTCCCTCCCCAAACTCCACCCTCCCCCGGCTCCACCCCCAAATCTCCAGGAATTTCCCAACCTAGAGTTGTCAACGCTATGTTAGGACAAATCCACAAACTGCCACTTCTGTCACGCTGTTAAATATAAGGGGATGTCACTTAAGTTTCTACTAGGGTTGCCAGTCTCCAGGTGGTGGATGGAGATCTCCCAGAGTTACAACTGATCTCCAGGTGACAGAGATAAGTTCCCCTGGAAAAAAATGGGTGCCTTGAAAGGTGGACTGTATAGTATTATAGCCAGATGAAGTCCATCCCCTTTCCAAACCCTGCCCTTTCCAGGCTCCACCTCCAAATCTCCAGGAATTTCCCAAACAGGAGCTGGCAACTCTAGTTTCTGCTACTACAGACATCATCATAAATGTGACTCATGGTGCTTGGGCACTTTGGTTTTAATCAATATGTGCTGACTTTGAATCCTACTGCCACAGACTGAGGGCCAAGCTACAAGTGACGAATGACACTTGAACAGCAAGTGTATTTCTCCCTGTTCACTTGCCCTCCACTCAATCCACTTGCCATTCAAGTGTCATTCGTCACTTGTAGCTTGGCCCTCAGACAATCATGTGCATTCTAACTGGCTGGTGAAGAAATCAGAGTGGATGGAGTTTGCAATCAGCCATAACAGCTCAGAAAACTATGGTTGCAATCCAGTGCAAAATCCAATCTGTGTAGTCTTTTGGGCAGTCACAAAGGCCATGGCAATGGGCCATGGTAGTATAGTTAAGGGCCAAATAAGATGTTACAACAAACACACAGCTACTGCTGAAAATAACAGCCACGTATTCTGTCCCCTGCCCCCCTTTTAACATCTTGTCTGGGTTGCTTATCCTGACATCATGTTCTACATTCCTCACTTCCATTGTGTCAGCCAATCAGGATGAAGAAATGCAGGATGCTGTGACATTTGTACATGGATGGATTGTTGTACTAGGGTTGTCCTAGAGGTGGGGCTCTGGTTCAATGGCATTGCATCTACTTTGCAGGCAGGAGACCCCAGGTTCAATCTCCAGTGTCTCCCCTTAAAGGATTAGGCAGCAGGTGTGGTGAAAGACCTCTACTTGAGATCCTGGAGAGTTGCTTCCAGTCAGTGCTGCTGCTGACACCTGACAATACAGACCTTGACAGATAAAGGATCTGAGCCAGTACAAGACAGCTTCATTCGCAGACATGGAGGAGGATCTAGACATGAATCTGCCGCTTTCAGAAACAGCCCTGCATTTACTTTGTTCCTAAACGTTATCCATCTGTTGCATTTTTATCTTGGCCTTTTTCCTGCAAGCTCAGGGAATACAAAGTTGTCCACTCTCACTTTATCCTCCCTTGTCAGCTTGAGACAGTGGATGTTTCCACACTACTCACCTTCTCACCCTGAGCCTGCTTGCAGGGAGGGCGGGCTAAAAATCCAGTCAATCCAATCTATCTTCCGGAACGCTGCGGAACATCGTGAAAACCCCCGCAGAAGATAGCGTCGTCTCGCACGAGTTTTGCATGACGTCATGCAAAACTCACGTGAGAAGATACTATCTGATGTGTTTTTTTCACGACGTTCCACAGCATTCTGGAAGAAGGTGAGTAGTGTGGAAACAGCCAGAGACTGCATAAAGAGAGAGTGCCTAGGGTAGGGTAGTCACAGTAGCATGATGATTGTGATTGTAAGGACATATATCGGCAGGCCTCTTGGATGACAAACTGGCCTGTAGTTTGCCTTTTTTTTAATCAGGCCCTGGAAAAGCGATCACTTCACAGGAAGAGGGTGCTATAAACACCTGACAGGGCAGGACACCATTTGCTCAAACTGACTCCTCTCCTTAGAATGTTTGTATAGTTGACGTTCCGGGATGGAGAAATGTATGTTATTCGAACCTTTTGGGTGTCACCATGAAAGGAGGGAACTAGAGGCGGCCTTGCCTCTATCCTCTACCTCCCCAAGCAACAAAAACCTCATCCAGCAGGGATGTTTCAGGCACTATTTGGTAATGCTCAAGGGATAGTTAGAAATTAGACCTCTTCATTTTCTTCCTGTTTATTAGCTGCTTAGCCTCATGCATTCTTTCTTCCTATATATTGTTCTGTTCTGTATTTTACATTCTGCTGAGTACAATAAAGATCTTTCTTTGGTGAAGTCAAGCTGGTTCCAAGCCTCACCATCAAGTCTCCTGCTCTGCTGCTTGCTAGAACTTTGCACATGCATAAAGGTTCACCAGTTCCCCAAATGGCAGGTGAAGGGTTAAATCTTTTCCGTTTGGATGATGATGGCTACCAAAGGAATGAAAGGCTGGGAGGGAGGCATTAACTGAATAAAGATAGGGCTGCCAGGGTGGGGTGGCCCTGGTAACACTTCTGGAAGTGATGTCAGTGTGTTGCCAGGAATGTGACAATGTTACTGGCAAGGCTTCCCTCAATCTTATAAATCTCCCCAACTCTCGGTAGTTGCCAGAGGGGACCCTGGCAACCCTTGGTTAAGGTCACCCAGTGAGCTTTATGGCTGAAGTAGGACCCAGGTCTCCCTTATCCTAGTTTGACATTATATCCACTAATTCTGCCATTTTTAAAAAAAACCCTCTGTAGCTACCTTGGTTCCTCAGTTGCAAATATCCAGTATGGCTAGACAAGGCCTGGAAGGGCCTAGTGTGATGCAAGAGCACCTCTTTTCATATACCCTTCCAAGGGGTGTTAATGGACCTGGAAAAAAGGGCTAGCAGAGACCATTTCCTTTAGGCTAGGCTTTCATGTGATGGTTCCTTCGATACTTTGAAAAATAAGTGTCTTCACTCGCCTTTATTTCCCCTTTATCCCACTTGACAGGTGACAGAGGGCTGTTTCCCAGTTTGCCTTGTGGCTTCCAATACAGCGGTAGAATAAAAAAGAGTTTAAACTGTCACCACTTATAGTTAGATGAGCCCCTGAAAAAGCCTTTTTAAAAAATTACTCCTCCAAGATTAATTTCCTACATGCAGATTCGTAAGTGGGCGAGCGAGTGACAAGACAGCACAGTCTGTTATTTCTATTCTGTCAATGAAAAATTGCTTTCACTTTCTGCCTGTGTGGCTTCTTGCTGTGTCTGAATTTTTAAGAATGAAGAGCTGCAGAGTTTTGCCTAAAGGAACCATATTTTCTCAGTGATGGCATGCAAGAAAACCCTTAAGTGTTCCAATAAGGAAGTGATGATTAAAACATTAAAGATTCTAAAAGTGGAGGCTCATCAATCCTGATACAGAATGCTGAGAGCAGTGCGAAAGGTAAGGGAGTACGAGATGGGATATTTATGGAGAATTTCAGCGCTGCCTTCAATCAGTTTCCTAAAATCTCTAAGACATGAAACATGATTCATATCCACCAATTGAGCTCCCCTCCCCAGTACTTGGCAGGTTTACCGAGACAACCAAAATCAATGGGATTTGAAGGGTGCAAATCTGTTTAGGATGACGCTGTAAGAGTCCTCCAAAGAGCATGTAAAGGACGAATTAAGATGGGCAGTTTCACATTTGGGCCTTTTCTGTCACGGCATATTGAATGTTGAATGTTGAATGTTTTCCCAATCTAGTTGCTTAGCTCTGAGATTTCTGCATCAGACATTTTGTTGGGCGGTGCCATGGCTCAGCGGTTTTGGCATGCAGAGGGTCCAATATTCAATCCCAGGCATCTCTAGTTCAAAAGAATAGGTAGGAAGACCTCTGCCTGAGACCTGGGCTATTTCCACACGTCCTTATAGGGACGTCCCACTCACAGCTTTCCCCCATGAATCCAGACCTCTCTGCAAAATGGGTGCAGGGTGCTTGGTTTCTGTTTTTTTGGCACATTTTCTGGGACTGCAATTTCCCGTGGCCCCAGAAAAGGCACTGAAAAAACGGAAACCAAACAGTTTGCAACCGTTTTGCAAACAGACGCACCACCAGGGTTCCGTCAGTGGGATGTTCCTATAAGGACGCGTGGAAATGACCTTGGAGAACTGTTGCCAGTCTCCATAGACAATGCTGAACCAATGTTGTGACTGAGTATAAGACAGCTTCATGTGTTCGTGTGCTGAGTTGAGGGCTTTTTTTTCTCAAGATGGAGGATTTTTCAGCTGCTTTCTGTATGCTGCTTCTCAAGTGCCCTTCTGCCCGGCTTCATGTTTTTAAGTGTTCTGCTTCAGTGTTATTTTACCTACTAACAATAATGTGCCGCAGCTGACTTAGTTGGCAGCTTTAAGTTTTTTCTTTAAAAACCCCTACTCTTCTTAATCCTTTGAAGTCAATGGGTTTGTAGGGTGTGATTCTACTCTGGATTGCATTGTTAGTCTTCTAGTTGTTATGATATTGTTAATACTTTTCCATTTTATTGTGTGTTAAATCTTTTTGTTGTTGTTGTGGACCATTTGGGGAGCATCTGTCTGAGAGTTGAATACCATCAATTCAAATAAATAAATAAGTAGAAAAATGTTCTATTCTCCCATCAATTTTGTTTTATTTTGAAATTCAAAACTCTGCTTTTTGACAATGTTCCCAAAATGGCTTATAAGGGCAACACAATATGGTGTACTGTATAAAAAAGAAACTATGGGTGACAGGAAAAAGAGTGTCTAGTGGTATTTTCTGTAAATGTTTACACAAGAGCTCATGCTCTGTTATCCTAGCCTACAGGTGCCTTCATACTTCTGCTTGCACAAAAAATTGCACAAGCTCTCAAACAAAAGAAAGATACTTTTGAATTAAGCTTTATTTTACACAATGCATAACGGACGCTGATTCATTAACGTAATATACCTGTATGGCAAAGGATACTTTAGCATCCAACCTTCCAAAGTATAACAACAAAAAATTCAACATGACAACAATAAAAATAACTCCCAAACCATTTTAATGGAAATTTATCTTCAGAACCACTTTAATCCTTATACAAGATCCCCTTATTCAGTGCAATTCTCTCAAATGGGGCTTGCTTGCATAATTAGTATGTTGTTATACTTAAGAGCTTTCAGTGTCGGCTAAAGTAAAATTCTGAGGCACATTTAGAGGTCCTGCTGTCATGGATAGGGCCAGGGATAAAGAAAGACTAGACTTGACTAAAAGATAATGGAGGATGCTTCTGCACACAAGAGCTAATTTAGACTCTCAGCTAAACATGTCAAAAGGGAGTTTAGAGATCCAGAACAGAATAGCCTTGGAGAGGGCGTAACACAATTATATGGCCTTGTGTAGATTAGAAGCCATCTAACCCATATCAATAGATGTTATGCATTAAAGTCCAGATGCAGAAGTGTCAGTGAATGGCAAGAATGTCCATCTTCACAGAAGTGAAGATATAGTTCAAAGAAGAGGTGCATTTGTTTTTATATTCTTTAAGATTTAAGTATAGTTAAGGTTGTATAAGATAACCAAAAAACTCTTTCATACTTTGTTACTTAATTTATACCCCATCCTTCTCCCCAGTGGGAACTTAAAACAGTTTATATCATTCTCCTCTCCTCCATTTTATTCTCACAACAATCCTGTTAGGTAGATTAGGCTGAGAAAGTGTGACTGGCCCAAGGTCTCCAAGCAACCTTCTAGGACACAGTGGAGGGTTTGAACCATGGTGTCCCAAATAAGAGATGGACACGAACAGCAAGACAAACTAATAAAAGCCATGAACAGCCCAATCAGCTGTTCGCAAACAAGCTGTTCAGGAGGACCATTCTAAATGAACTCTAAATGAACAGGTGTTCATTGCAAAGCCTTGTTCGTTGCTGTTCGGCAAGCCAGACAGTCGGGCACCTGCAATCAATTCCCTTGCCAACCAGAGGTAAGGACTGCCTGAACTCTGTCTGAACTCCTGCTGTTGCAATTTAGCTTGAAAGCAGGTCTTCCTTTCAAATGTGGAGCTCCAAATTTGTTACAAGGAAGCAAAGAGCAGGGGGAAGGGGGGCTCCCAGTTCTGCTTTTGCAGACAGTGAGGGAGAGACAGTTGCTGTTGGCATTTTGAGAGAGAGACAGGAAGAGTGCATTGGCGCTTGAATTTTCTTTGTGTGTGGTGGTATAGGGATCTACCCCTTTAGGTTCTAGGGCTGCCGCCAGGCTCTGGACCAAGCTATTATTTATTATTGGTACCTTTTCTGGTGCCTGCTCAGGTAGGGTTTCTGGGAGTGGTGTGGTAGGGATCTTGATGGCTAGAGGAGAGCCTGCTGGCCCCCACGAACAACGAACAACGAACATGTTCATGAACAGATCATGTTCGTCAATGTTTACTGTTTGTTGTTTGTGGATGGCAACAAACAACGAACACCATGTTTGGGTTAGTTTTTTTCCTCTTCATGCCCATGTCTACTCCCAAATCCTCATCTGACACTCTAATCACTATACCACACTGGCTGCCAAGTGGGTCTGCTAGTATTGTCAGGAGGTGAATGAAAAACCTATAAATATGGAAAGTTGAATTGATTTGGAGTGGCTTCTTACAATGGGCTTCCTTGTAATCTGCTTATCTTTGGGTAAGATAGATACTTTTATGGACTCATTTAATTGCTCTCCTTTAATTATCTGTATAACAGCAGTGGATGATATAATTTTCTGTTGAGTTAGTCAGTGTTAAAGATGCAAAATAGTTATGTTTCAATAAAAGATTAAAACGGAAGCAAAGATTCCCTAATAGTACCACTTGTGTACTCTACCCACAATGAATCTGAAATGTTGTTGACATGAGCCTCTTGCCAGAAAGTAAATGATCTGATATAGGAAAGCTAACCAGATGCCTGAGGCTTCTTAAGTACATACCTGTATCTGAAACTGGCCTGATCCAAGTCATCGAGAATACTGCTTAGGCACAAATCTGAAGTATGTCAAGGAAACTTGAAACAATTGACATAAGACAAATAACATCACTGGTTTCAGGTAGGTAGCCATGTTGGTCTGTAGCAGAACAGCAGGATTTTGAGTTCAGTGGCACCTTAGAGACCAACAAGATTTTCAAGGCATAAGCTTTTGAGAGTCAAAGCTCCCTTCTTCTTGACTCTCAAAAGCTTATACCCTGAAAATCTTGTTGATCGCTAAGGTGCCGCTTGATTCAAAAAACATCACTGGTGGAAGGGTTTAGAATTAATATATTCTTGGGTAGCCACTGAATCTCAAGAAAAGAATCATGGCAAATTAGGTGATTCCTGGTCAGGCAGAAGATCCAAGGATTTCAAAGGAAGCTTAACAACTTTTGATAAGGCTAGTGAAATTTCTCCAGGGATACGTGTGTTGTACATACCTGATTAGATCTTTCAGGAAAGAACATTAAGTGAGTGTTAACTGTTGTTGACAACAAGGCACGATAACTCTGAAACTTTAAAAGGTTAAGTCTGGTGGGTGTTCTCTATATGGGAAAAATCAATATTGCTGTTTAGGAGCTAATAAATGACTTTTATTAACCTAGACTGTACCGTATCAAGAGTCAGCTCCCAGTTAGAGCTCTAAGAGCATCAGGGACAAATCTCTTCCATGAGCTACCTACTGCCTATCAGAACAATTCAACCGTAGTTGGAAATTTCCTTTCCATTTTTGTGACTTTGCTTTAAAACCTCTGCATTCCACCCATTTTTCTGCTCAATAAACCTTAAGATGGCATTCGCTCCACTGTTTGGACCACTACTAGTCAACAGGGGGGGAGGGGGGGAAATGAGCATAGACTGAAAGTTCCCAAACCCACATAAATGTCTGCTCATCTGTGTCTTACAGTCTCTGACATTTTTATGTTGATATACTGTTAGTGCAATCCATAAATGCAATCCTAAATTTCAGGTGTTTAGGATTTGTCAGTTCAGTTCAGTTCACTCCCAACTTTAATGCTCAGCTTACTGTATTTATGCAAAGAGATGGGCTAAAGACATTTTCATGTTGCAGGAAATATTATCCCTTCTCTACCATACTGTAAATAGAGCATGGAGAGTGAGCAGAGTCATAAACTGGAATCTGGAGGTGCTAACTCTGAGTAAATCAATGGAAGGAAGCAGACATTTCCCCATAAGTGCAAATGGGAATCAGCTTGGTGAGGTTGCAATAAAAAAAGCAGAAGCTTCAAAATCGACATAATTGCATATATTTCAAAATCAGTGCATGTTTAGGGGGCCAAATCTGCATACAAACAAAGCCTCTATAAGAACATGGGGTGTCACTAAATGTTATTAGAATAAACTATTCCCCAATATTTCTGCATAATGGATAAGACCTCATTTAGAGGCCAGTGAAAAGATGAGCCAGATGTGAAAAATTGCCTGGATTAGTAAAGAAATCTCCTAAAATGATCACAGATGCACAGATGATGATTTCCTAGACAGGCCTGAAGGATTGAAAGCATTCTAGAGAGGCTAAAGCTTTGAAGAAGATTCTTGGCCTCCTCGTCATCACCATTTGTGTAAACTGTTTACTTGGCATGCATCTCTAAGAAATGCTGAGGCTCTCATATTGATACATCCCCACTAGATTTTCATTCTTCCCCTCCTCCTGATAATATTCCATTCAGTGCCAGATGGAAAGTGGCATTCTTCAAGATGAAAGGAAATACATGTTTTAAAAAATCCACTCCCATACTTAACAGTCATTGTTTACACTATTTTTCCAGTTCCTTCATCTTTTAACTTCACGTTCTGACACTGCATTCATTCTGTATTCTCTTACTTTCCAAACCAGAACAAAATAAATCCATGGAGAAGACCATGTACAACCAAGATAACATGACAGAACAAAGTAGTTCAGGGGACTGGTTCGGTGATTGACTATTCCGTTCAAAACACAAGCAAGCCTGAAGAACCCCAATGATACACTGAAAGGTACAAAGAAAGCCTTTGAAGATAACACTGAATTTCTCGAATGAAGGTGGCAGGTTTGGTGACAAATTGTAACAAGGAGGAAGAGGTGTTGCATCTCCTCATAAAAAGTAAAATGAAGGAATCACTGGTTGCATTTAAGATATCAGGCTGACACAGAGCCAAAGGCTGACACAGGCTGACAAAGGCTGACACAGAGCCACAGAGCATATATGTGATTTTCTGTTTCCAAACGTGCAGAAAGTCATATATGCATTATGACAAATAAGTATCCTGAAGTGTCTTGAACATGCATCAGCCTGCAGAAAGATAAAATGTGTTGTCCCTGGCTAAGTGGCTCGGTGCCTACATAATCTGCCATTTTGCCACCTACTGCCTCTTAAGAGCCTAAATGTGATTCTGGCAAAGTCCTGCCCTTCAGACTCACCTGAGGCCCAAGTCTGCGGGGCTACAGGGTGCAGAGCAACAGGCTGAGTGGTCACCATGTTGCCTAGGCCCAGGCAGCTCCCAACAGCTTGAGTGCAGCTGCACAGGAGCCAATGAATTCAAACTGCCCACCCAACCAATCAGCAGACTGGGTGGACACTTGAACAGTGGGCCCCACCAACGGCGGACGTGGAGTGGGCAGTCTCCTCTCATGTCTCGGTGGGGTTTAAATTCTGGAGTCGCCTGGGAACCAGAAAGACATGCAGTCTTTCTGGTTTCCACATAGAACAGGGCAGTGGCTGGGGTGGGGGGTGGGGGTTTCAGTGGCCCCACAGCAGGAGACGAATGGGTGGTGGTGCAGCAGCATGCAGACACCTTGGTGGTGACCCAGCAGCAGATAGGCGGCAGCACAGCAGGGCCCCAGAGGTGTTTGCTGCAGCGATTGATGGGCTGGCTAGCGGAGACTCCAGTGGTGGGTTTTCCTAGAGGGGGCTGCAATGAACAGCCCTTCACAAGGCCATGGCCTACACTAACTTCCCTCAGTGGGATGGGCACTTGCCAAAGTCCCTTGAAGGTGCTCCAAAGGGGCAAAGGGCAGCTACTCATTACAAGGCCTATCTAAGGTCCGTCCTTGCTTCTCATTGAGAGGGTGGAGCAGCTCAGTGACTCCGGGCTCAGGGCAGCAGTGGAGTCTACTGCCATGGAGCCTGTTAGGCCCCTGCCTAGGAAGTTGGTAAGGCTGCCGGGGGGGTGAGGTATGCTGACAGATGCAGGCATGCCCAGTCTCCAACCAGCAGCAGCTCCAGGAGCCCTGAGAGGAGGAGCAGACCCTCCAGGAAGAGATGCCACCAGGCCCAACAGATTTGGATATTTGCATGCCAAGAGGAAGAATCAGATAGTGCAGGATCTTCCAGTGAGTCTTCATCAGAGAGGGAGGATGGGATCCTGGCCAATGACTACTGGGGGGAGGCAGCCCACATTCCTGGCCTATTGGCCTGGACCATATATAGGAGAGCAGGCATGGGGGCGAATGGGTCAGGTCCTGGGGTGGTCTGGCAGATAAGTGGAAGGGTGGTGCTCCTTCAGCCTTCTCCACTTATGGTGATGCTGAGGACCTCCAGGCATCCACCTTGCACACAAGGTCAGGAACAGGATCCTGGATGGGTACTACATAAACATCTTTTCCCTACTGCAGCCAGAGGATGAGGATGGAAGGAGTACCCATCTCTCAAAAAAGGCTAGAAAAGGGGCAAAGAGAGAGAAAGCTGAGTGCACACTTGCCAATTGGCCAGAGGGCTACACAGTATTCATGAGTGTGGTCCAGGCAGCCTACCCAGAGAGAGGTTAGCTCCTGTCCAACCACTTGGTTAATGGATAATGTGCTGCGGGCACAGGCACTGGTGGGAGACTACCCTCGAAGGTGCTCCAAAGGGGCAAAGGGCAGCTACACATTACAAGGCCCATTTAAGGCCCTCAGTCTCCTCATTGAGAAGGTGGAGCAGCTCAGTGACTCTGTCTTGGGGCAGTGTCTACCATTTCCCCATAGCTGGGGATCTCCTTAAGAGATCTTGGGGATGGGGCATGGCAGGGACAAGCCCAGATCAGGGGCTATCAGGGCATGATCACTCCCATGTGGCTGGAGAACCACACATAGGCTTACACCCATGTGGAATCCCCTGTGGTTCCCTCCTCAGCAAGTGGGCTGAGGGGATGTTAGAGTCATCAGCTGGCAGGCTGGTCAGCCGATGCTGGGATCCAAGTCCTGTGTGGCGCCAATGCTCCATAAGCAGTAATCAATAAAAGTTGTGGCCCTTTTAAAAACTCCAGTTGCTGCTGCTGTGTTTCTGTTGCATACTGCTCACCCCTTGAGTTGTGTATACAAACCAAAGCACTCATAAATGAGACTTTTCACTTTCACCATGTCTCATTGAAACTGGGCTGGGTTGCAGATCAGCTGTGCATGCTTAGATAGTATGCTCCAGGACAATAACCTTGTTTCTCATAAAGGGTTTGTGCTGGTATTCTAACCATGCACTGATAGCTCATTTGCATGGCCGTTGTATGCCAGATTTATGAGAGACTTACATCAGGATTTCAAATGTATTTATTTAGCATATTTCTATCCCACTTTTCTCCCCAGTGGGGCCCCAAAGTGGCTTACAAAAATACACTGTTTCAACAAGTTTAAATGCAACACAATATCAACAGATATAAGATTAAAAAAATGAACAAGACATCCTGGGTTGATGGCCATCAGGTTAATCCATCTGGCCCATGGCTGCGATCCATGGGCCAGGAGCCTTCAGGTTCTTGCTCTTCAGCTGGTGCCCAAGGGCTTGCACCCTGGCAAGAAATCCCTGTCACTCAAGAGAGAAAACACACGTAGCCTGGACGTTTCTAGCTGGTAGCCATCTTCCCTCAATCCCTCTGTCTTAATAGGAATTAAGGGACTTGAACACCACTGTGGGAATCCTCTCTTCCTTCACAGGATTGCTGCCAGCAATGCCCTTCCTTGGATTTTAGCCTGGCTTGCTTTAAATAACCCAATGCAAACTACACATGCTTCCAGTCTCATGGACACTGCTTGCAAAGCATCTGGATCACTCAGCGTCACTCCATTCCTGCCTGTTGGCGTGTTGATGGCTGAAGTGGTTCCAGATGTGTTTGCTGTGGTAACTTGTCTAGGTACTGGAAGCTTGCTCTTATTGTTTCTCAGTGGTGGTGCACCCAATAGGACCCCCTTACCTTGCCTTGTCTTTTCAGGTCCTGCACACCTGCAAAAAAAAGGGGGGGATGAGGGGACAGGTTGTCTACACCCTGTAAAAAGGATGCCAAGAATGATGCAGGATAAAAGGAAATCAGGTTTCTCAGAAGCCATTTGATTACTTAAATTTATAGTATTTAAATGTTACAAATGCTTGAAGGCAAAGGAAAGAGAGAGGATTTAGTCCAAAAGATCTGTTATTTGGAGATAAGCCATAAACATGCAGTGCAGCATTCACAAGAGGAAGACTTGTAAAGTTAAGCTACAAGCAATGTTACAGAAAACTTTGCTACAAGTCTCCAAGGATGCAATTTACTTTTGGCCCTGCTGTACTCTGTCTTGGCTCCTCACAGAAGACAGGGCACTGAGAATGGATTCCAGGGTTGAGATTTTTAGCTCCTTCTAACCTCTGAGAATATGTCAGAAATGGTACAGTGAGGAGTGTAACTCAGCAACATTTCTTCAGATAAAACTGTAATTCCTTGAAAGTGCATGATGAAACCACAATGGTTTTGTGTGGTTTTCATGGTGGATTATTCATTTTATTAGATTGCTATCTAGGTTTTTTTAAAAAAAAATCAATTTCTTTAGTTTACAACACTTTAAAATCCAGGTTGAAACTCACTCTTTCCACCCCTTTCATAATATCCTAGAGCTTTCGCTATACTACTGCGTAGTATAGTGTGGTGTAGCAGGGCTTTTTTCAGCTGGAATACAGTGGAATGGAGTTTTAGAACCTCTTGAAAATGGTCACATGGCTGGTGGCTGGCACTGAGGTCAATCTAAACTCCCCTCTGTCTGGAGATCAGGGCATGGGGCCACCAGCCATGTGACCATTTTCGCTGAGGGCAATTTAAACTTTTAAAAACTTCCCCCTTGTTCCAGCTGACCCAAAGTGATGTCATTGTGCAGTCCTGGGAGCGTGTGCGCACTTTGCACACATGCATGTGGTAGCAGGGGCACTACCTCCCGCCAAGAGTTGCCCCCTCTGCTGGCAACCCACTGAGTTCCACCACCTCTTTTCCCAGAAAAAATCCCTGTGGTGTAGTATAGTGGTTAGAGTGTAGGACTAAGGGCCAAGCTACAAGTGACGAATGGCACTTGAATGGCAAGTGAACAGACTCACATGCATTCCTCCCTGTTCACTTTTGCTCCAGTTGCGCTCCACTTGATCACATGAGGAATACACGTGAGTCTGTTCTCTTGCCGTTCGAGTGTCATTCGTCACTTGTAGCTTGGTCATAAGATCTGGGAGACTCAGTTTCATATCCTGAGTCTGCCACAGAAGCATGCTGAGTGACCTTTGGCCAGTCACACGTTCTCAGCCTACCTCACAGGATTGTTGTGAAGGTAAAATACAAGAAGATGAGAAAGGGGTATAAATGAAGTAAATAAATAATTCATTATCATTGTCTTATAATCTATCCCTCCCTCACCCAAAGTCGTAGTAAGTGTGGGGCCATTGGGGTGCATCCATCTACTTGGAATGGTGACTTGCCTTACCCAAGATGCCCCCCATTCCCCCCACACACACACACATTAATGCACAAAGTATTGGCTATTCATAACAGTTCATAGACATGGAAGTACATGTAGAACTTTGGACTTTACAACAGGATTACAGAAGCCGCTGGTAGTACTGAAGAAATCACAACAGAGCCAATCTCAGCAGGTAAGATTAGTGTCGTCTCTACACATCAGCTGGGGCAAGTGAAAAATATTTTTTTCCCCAGAAGGCTTTTGAACTAAATTAAATGACAGGGCAGTGTCACTGATTAAAGAAAACTCATGTCACTATTCTCTAGGCATCTCCTTCAAATAGACATGCAAAAAGTATACAGGAAATCAGGTGCTGCCAAGGCTTGGAATGGCACTTGCTTGGACAGCGTGTGCTCCAGCCCCTGTCTCATCTGTATTCTTCCTCCCAAGATTAGAAATTTTGTAATGTCTAAGGAAGGAGGAGCACAGCTCTGCCTCACATTGAATAGTGGCAGTAGATCAGTATTCAGTCTAGTCCACACATGCAGCAAAACGAGGCAGGATAATTCTCAGGTGGTAGAATGGGCTATATCATGTCAGATAGGGAAGCAAGGGTCACATACTTAGTGTTTCTCCATAAAAAGCCTTCAGCAAAAGATAAATGAATAAATCACTTTTCAAAGGTCTAGTCTAGCTTTTTGCATGGTCTATCCTTCTTCCGCTTACTAGAGGTTATTAATATAGGTGTTTTTTGACAAATGTAATCCCTCCCTGAGTCTGAAGAAGTACAGGTCATTCTGCTGTCCAGAGCTGGCAACAGCATTCTCTGAGGTGGGGAAGTTTCTGAGGCCTGGGGCTTCAGGCGGGGCCCACTGCCCTTCCTCAGCCCTCTCACTTGCAAGTGCTCTGCCACCAGCACTCCTTGCTGCATGTGCTAGGGAAGGGTGTACAGCTGATGCACAACAGTGGTGCTCATGCCAATGTCTAAGGTAGTGCATAATGAAAAAAATGAACCAAAAGTGCAAACAGAAATTGCTCGTTTGGCTTGTTAAAGCAGATTCTGGAATGCTGAACCAAATCTGGGAAACAAAATTGTAACAAGTACCTCCCACCAAAAAGTAAGTTTGTTTCTTTCCATACCTTCCAGCTGCAGGCAGGCACTGGTCTCACCTCATAGGGCAGCAGCTTGTTTTCATGACCAGCATTCAGCAATCAGATCCCAAGGTGGGGAGAGACCTTACATCATTAATTAACTCTGTTGGCAAGAAGGGGAATTGTGACCACTGCATGGCAAGAGTGCATCTCCCCACCCCCTCTCCCTGTAGCTACCCAGGAAATGACATTCTCTGCCTCCCTGCCAATCCAGTCCTTGCAAGGGAAGTCCTCCTCACCCCTCCTATCAGTTTGGAAATGATTGGAAAGAAGACTTCAATCATAGGCTGCAATTTGAAAGACGCTTCCCTGGAAGTAAGCATTATTGAATAATATGGGACTTACATCTAAGTAGACCTCTTTAGGAATGTTTCCATAATCTTTCAGAGCTCTCTTTGGGCCAAGCTACAAGTGACGAATGACACAGGTTGGACACTTGTCAGCTTCCCTCAAGTTTTGATGAGAAATGTAGGCATCCTGGTCTTGCAGCTTGGCCCTCCGACTGCTGTCCAATGGACTTTTCAACTGTCACTTGTCCAACATTCTGCCAAGCTGCCTACATTTCCCATCAAAACTTGAGGGAAGCTGACAAGTGTCCAACTAGTGTCAGGCGTCACTTGTAGTTTGGCCCTTTTTTTCCTGAGTAAAATGGCAAATGTGTACCTACTCCCCCCTTTCAAAAACAATCCTTCCTGCCCCCACAGCAAAAGAATAACTTATAGGAAAACTCATAGGAAAAGTAACTCATAGGAGGCGGGAATTCAGCCAATCATTCTGCCTACCTGCTTGCAATTGGGCAATGGAGAAAATCGGCATTGAGAACACCTTGTTTTTCATGAGAATGCTAAGCATCAAAAGGAAGGATTTGAATTTGCCCCTCATTGTAGGAACAAAGCTACAAAAAAACAAGGAAACATGAAATCAACAAGCAAAAGCAGAATGCAGAGATAATAAGTTATTAGCACTAAAGGAAAAGAGAAAAGTTAAAATGAAGCAGGATTATTTTTAACGTTGCTGCCCTACACTGGTTGAAGCACTCTCCAACCTGGGAGTTCCCCACTGCTGCTGCCCCACCTGCCAACACTCACCTTCTACAGGTCCCTTGTGTGTGTGTGTGTGTTATTGTTCTTGACAAAAAACTAGTGGATCAATGGTTTATACTAAGAGGGGGACTAATGGTTGATGTAGTTTTTGGTTAAGTGCAAAAACATCTGCCCTACAGCATCTTTCCCCACCCCTTGAAAAGAACAGTGTGAATTTGCACATGTGCAGCCAATGTGTGTCCAATGAGCCGAAATGCATGAAAACGGGGGGGGGGGGGGAAACCAAATGGATCATATCTGAGCAGGCACCAGCTCACCTGAAACAAACTAGTAATGGTATGGAATTAGTCCGGAAACCCTGGAACTGAAACTGGATTTTTTTTGGTGTACAGTAGTCATTGTATTAGATGACAAGCTTAAATAGCAGCTGATTTCCTGGAGTTGCTCAAAGGAACGTTGCACTCGGATGTCTTGGCACTCCTAGACAAGTGTGCATTATCCCTGGAAGTGATATTATGGCAGGTGCACTGTCTTGTACTCCCCATATCCCAGCCCCAAAATCTCCTACCGATTGCCAGGCATGTTCCTGGCAGCTCTAGTCAGATCCTTGGTCTACCAAAGTCAGTATTGCCTACTGTGGTTGGCAGCAGATTTACAGGGTGCCAAGGCTGAGGTCTTTCACCACCTGCTAGCTGAATCTATTAATTGGTAATGCCAGGGATCGGACCTGGGACCTTCTGCATGCAAAACACGTGGCCTGTTACCAAGTCATAGCATTTAATTCTGCTGCTTTTGCAGACCAAGCCTCAGTAGGGCCAGGGCCGGCGCGCCCATTAAGGCCAGGTAGGTGGTGGCCTCAGGCACAAGGTGCCAGAGGGCGTGCTGGAGGAGGCGTGGGGGGTGGGAGAGCGCGCCACAAAGCAGCAGCCTCCTATCCCTCCCACCCTGCGCTGGCGCAGTCACCAGCACAAGCCCCCGTCTGGGCACAGCCACCATGGGCGGGCTTCTGCGGCAGCTCAGGCAACCGAGTGGGAGAGCTTGGAGGCCACCCACCACAGCGATCGGACCAGCAGCAGCGCACACACTCCTGTGATGACATCACACGTGACATCATCAGGCAGGCCAGTGCATGTGCACTTGCACGCGCACAGGGAGAGGTGCCTGGCTGGCTGGCCATGAGTGCCGCAAACCCTTGCACCGCCCCTGCGTAGGGCAGGGCACTCAGTCCAGCAAAGCAATCTGGTCAAAGCAAATCTCAAACCCCAAATTTCTCTCTCTATTTAATTTCATATCTGAATCCTAAAAAAGCACGGGATTTCAAATCTGTTTAGGATTTCATGTCAACTCTGGCAGTCAGATGCTCCATTTACCTTTGCAAAGATTCTGCTTTGTAAAGGAAGGATGCTCTTTGTTCTGAGCTATGCTCTTGCTGTTTTTGCTGCCAGATGTTGATAACGTATTATAGAAATGGAAGATATTGCTGAGACATGACCAAGCTTCCTTTGCAAACCCTTTGGCTCCGCTGTGAAAGGTATACACAATTATGCTTCATTACCTGGTCATTGTATTAGATGACAAGCTTAAATAGCAGCTGATTTCCTGGAGTTGCTCGAAGGAACATTGCACTCGGATGCCTGATCCAGTTAACCAGTAACTTCCATCTTGCTCTTAGTTGTTTTCTTGTGTCGAAAATGTACTTCTCCACTTCTCTTTGTCTAGGCCTAGGGAGGCATATGCCATCTCTAATACCATTTCAACCACATTAAAGTTAACCTTGCCAAATGAAAAAAGAGAGAAAAAGCCCAGAAGCTTTTGCTCTGCCAATAAACATCTGTTACTAAACATTCCTCTTGCATTCATCAAAAGGATGATCTGTGAACTCAAGTAGAAACGTTCTTGAAAAGTTTTGAATGCCAATTTTGGGCTATTGTGAATAGTTCAATGTAAGAATGAAAGTAATCATACTTCTGGTCACCACTCATTTCCTTGCATTATTCAGATTTCTTGCCAATTGTAGAGTTGGTCCTGTTTTAATACAGTATTTTTTCTGCCCCACCTTCAACATACACACGCTGATGCATGGAGGTCTGGAAATCATTCATTCCAGAAGGCAGCTTGTCACAGCCCTTTGCTTCTCTACCCTGTCAAACTTCTTGGAATCTGGTGTGAGGATTTCTGGTATCAGAGACATCATTAGGAGAGGGTGTTTAAGGCCAAAGATACTACAGAGGGGGCATGTGGTTACCCATGGCAACAACAGTTCCTCATGGTACCCACAGACTGTCCCTCAACAAGAGGACCTCATTTTGCTTAAGAAAACAGGTGAATAATGCTTGCAGCAGCTGCATAGAAAATAAGATAGACAGGGTTAAAACAGACATGTGTCTCCCCCAAGACTTTACATGCACCCATGCAAACAGGCCGCGCTGGAAGCATCCCACGGTTTTTTGGTCCTTAAACAAAGTCTCCCCATGCTGCTGTTAGCAGTTGTAAAAAGGGAAAAGATAAAATATCTTTTTAAAACCACTAACAACAGAACAGGGAGCCACATTTCAATTATTTATTTTATTACATTTTTATCTTGCCCTTCTTTCAAAAATGTACTGGGTGACTTGCATCATTTTTTCTTTTTTAATTAGTTTTCTCATATAAGGATAGGGGAAACAGGGGTAGGAAGTAAGATAAACAGTAAACGTCATAATATCTGCTTGAGTTAGAATTCTACTTATCTACACATTTTCATCTTACCATTTGAGCATTCATTTAACTGTGATTATTAGTAACACATTACAATAATGTCTTCATATGTTTACTACATTCAAGTCATTATGTTTGTTTTTTATCCAATTATAAAATGGTGTCCATGGGGCAGCAAAGTCTTCTTCCATTTGTCCTTTCATTAATGAAGTTAATTTGTCCATTTCTGTGTTTTCCATTATCTTCGCTATCAATTCTTCCTGTTGGGGTATTATTGATCTTTTCCAATAAGATGTTAGTAGGATTCTTGCCGCTGTTACTTCATGAATTATAAAGTATTTCTGATCTTTATCCAGCTCTTCTGGTACACATTTTAACAGAAATATCTCAGGTTTAAAAGGAATTATACACTGTAAAATTTTTTGGCAAAAGGTTATGTACCATTATACAGAATTTATGCACTTCTTTACAAGTCCACCACATATGATAAAATATTCCTGTATACTTCGCACACTTCAAAGTTATTTGACATATTTTTGTAGATTTTATCAAGTCTATCCAGAGTCAAATACCATCTGTAGAACATCTTGTATAGATTCTCCTTAAGTGAGACTGACAGTTATTTTAACATTGACCTTCTATATCTTATTCCATTGCATTGAATCTAAATTACATCCTAAATTTTGTGCCCATTTAGTTTTACATTCTTCCACCCCCTCATTTTTCTTCTTCATTTGCATTAAAAATACATCTTTTTTATCAACGTCTCATCAGAGTTACAGAGCAAGTTTTCAAAGGCATTTCGTTCTACATAAAAACCTCCCAGCTTTTTATCCTTATTATAGACTCAATCTGGGCCCTTGACCACCAATCTAAATTGATACCTTGCCTCTGTAGTTCCTCTTTTGTTTTTAATACTCCTTTATCATCTAGGAGGTCTTTGTATCTAATACTCTTATCCAGAGAGAACATCTTCGGTTGTGAAAATGCTTCTAAGGGTGATACCCATTGTGGAACCTTGGCATAAATTAATGGTACAATTTTTCCCACACTGTTATAATGGATTTTCTAATCAGATGGTTCTTGAAGTATTTATGCCCCTTAGCTTTCCCATACCATAAAAATGCATGCCATCCTAGCTGCAAGTCATGTCCTTCTAGAGCAAGGAGTCTTTACTTTTTTAGTAGAATCCACTCTCATCCACACCAGGCAGCATGCTTTATGATACATTTTCCAGTCTGGTAAGGCAAAACTGGCATTCTCTTTTAAATTTTGAAGTATTTTCAGCTTTTCCCTCCCTTCCAGGCATGTTTCGGGCTTTGCCAAAGGTAATAAAAACCAAGCATTTTGCACAGCCCTTTAGAAACAAAGTGGCAGGAAACTGCTGCTAGCTTAAAGCAGCTATTTAATTATTTCCTGGCTTCTAAAGCCAGGAGGAAAATGCAGTAATGTTATAATGTTGCCATGTTACAATGTTACAACGTTGCAACACTTTCTTGACTTTGAAAAAAAAGAGAGAGTGTGTGTGCATACCCCAAAGGAGGAAATGAAAAACAGCCATTTAGCCCTTTCCTGGCTTTTAAAGCCAGCAGGGAATAAGCAAACTCCTGCAAACATGGGAAGCAGAATAGCCGGCATGCAGCAGCAGGGAAAGGGGCATTTAAACACCAAATCAGCTGCTTGTCAAGGATCTCTGATTGCCTAGGAAACTGATTTATCATGCCAGGCTGTCTGCAGTGACGAAACAAAAACAAACCAAAAGAACCAGCCTAAAGTTGGTCCAGGTTAATCAGAAATGGGCTCTGATGAACTGCTGGTTCACGAACCATAAACCAGCCCAGTTTGTGAGGAACTTTGATTTGCACTTCAGTTCATGCCCATCTCTATTCAGAAATGTTGGTATTGCTTCACTCTGCTCTGTGTTCAGTTTTGGAAGGGACTCCAAGGGTCATCTAGCCCGACCCTCTGCACAATGCAAGAAATTCTCAGATACCTCTCCCCTCACCACCCCCAGTGACCCCCTGCTCTATGCTCAGTGGAAGGCAAAAAACCTGCAGGATCCCACAGAATCTGTAAAGGAACAAAAAACGATGTCATGGGTTTGAGCTGCCCAAAGGAAAAGTAGGGTTTTGAGGTCGAGACAGAAGGGGAGAGAAAGTCAAACTTCTGAAGTTTGGATAAAATTATGGGGATCTGGAAAGAAGGAAATTATCATCAATGCCCCCATACTTTTATTGTATTCTAACAATGCCATCTTAAGTAGAGTTACAGCCTTTTATGTCCACTGAAGTCTGTGATTTTGATTGGTGTAACTTTGTTTAGGATTGCACTTCAAGGGAGTGATATAATCAGTTTGGCTATGTTTTCCTTGTATGAGATTTATTTTTCTTTAAGTATTCACAGCAAACAATAATTGCCACTGCACTTTCACTGTGAAATCTCACAACAGCAGGGAGGGGCAATCTGGGCTCTATAATTTGCTATTATTTCCTTAAATACTAAGGGCAAAGCTATACTTTCTATTATGCTCCGCTCCACTTTCACAAAATTCCATTGTATTATTTCCTAAAACTACAAAACTACATTTTCTACCATGCTTTTCTTAGTCCATTTTTGGTTCCATTTCCATTTCAGCTTTCCTTCTCTTTATTCCCCCTTCTCTATCTCCTTTTCTCTCCCCCATGCTTTCCTTAATTTCTTTTTATTCCTCTTCTGCGATTATTTTACAAAATGAGGAGGGAGGTATTGCATTTGGCTCCACCTCCTGTGGCAGAAATTTTGAGGTTGGCTCCACCTCCTGTGGAAGCCATTTTGGCAATGCCTGGCAACCAGCAGGAGAGGGGGCATGATGCTGGCTTCAGTGTAATGTTACTTCTGGTTAAAAAAAATGGAAATGACGTAGGTAGCTCTAGGATTTCTAGAGCTACTCTATGCTACTTTTTATTTTTACGGAAAGTGATATGACTCTGTATGCAATGCTGCAGGTTAATTTTAATTTTTCTCTTGACACTACTTTAGTGGCAACAGGCAATGGTAGCAGTGGGTACAGGATTCCCCCACCCTTCTGAGGGAATAGGACTCCCACATTTTGAGGTAGCACTCATCACTCACCTCTCAAACTTCCAAAGATGCCTGCAGGCTCAAAAACTAGGGTACTAGGATCTTTATTATTATTATTGACTTCAAGGAAGAATATGACATATTGCACTGTCCAAAGAGAGCTCCCAAAATGGCTGCTTTGTGCTAACAATTTCATGGCCATGTCATGAGTGCCTCTATTGGGTTATTTTTATGAATTTGTCCCTAGAAAAGTTACGCGGAGAACAAAATTTCTGCCGTTTTTCATTCATTTTTCAAAAATAAAATCCTCTGAGCATCCTTCTTGTTGAACCATCTGTATTTACTCTGTGATGAACGGAGAAATGATTTTTACCAATACCTTTATATAAACAAAAACCCCGCAACTGTGAAGTAAAATGGAACATTGTTATGACATTATCCTTATCTAGCTTGTTGTTACTGAAAATTTCTATAATGACTTTAATTTTCGAACGTATATGATGTGAAGTCATTTCTCCCTCTCCATTCCACCCTCCCATACACAACTGTCATCTTTTACATACACTAACTGGCAGATTTGCTGGAAAGAAAGTTTCTCGGGTAGCTTTCTGTCCCTCAGTGTGAAGCCTCCTCAGAAACAAAACTTCTCCTGGAGAAACTGCCCAGTTTATCATGACAACTGTCACTTGGGGAAGCTTCCTTATGAGTAGAATGAGGTAACTACAGAGAGTCCCAGAAAGCCTTTTCCCCTCTGTCAACTTGATACCTTTGCAGGCAGACATGGAATAATGAAAGGCAACACCATTACCTGAGAGGGGAAAAAAGACCAGCTTTATTTATTTCATAGCAGAAAAAAGGATCATATAGAGATGAGGGAAAGTGTTCACACAGTGCTATATAACAATGGGGGCACTGACAAGATGTACAAGAGTCTAGCCTACTTTCAGTGCCATCCTAAACAAAATTACACCCTTGTGGGGTGGGGTGGGGATGACCAGAGATGGTTGGAGGCTTGGAGGAAATCAGAGCTCGTAGGCTTGCCAGCTGACTCCGGAAATTGGGCTGTCCTTTCTTGCCTGTTGGACTAGAATTAAAATGTTGATCTCCATTGCAAGACTGGTTGGGTCGTGGTATGACTGTTGCTGCTGAGAATTTCCATGTTGCCATTGGAATTTTGTTATCAGGGTATGAATGAATTTGCTGAGGTGGTATTTTCTGTTCCTGGAATTAATGTCTTATTGTGTTAATATTAATCACAGATGTGCATTGATTGTATGATGTATTGGGCTGTAATTAATTGGGACTGTATTGGAAATTATGCCTGATAAATGGGGGGGGGGGGAGGTATTGAGGGTATTTAAAAACCGATAGTGTGGTTTTAGACTGTAAATATTAAATTGTTTGATACTGCTGTGTATTAGATTATGGGGTGGAGGTTCAGGAGGCCCATGGAGGTGATGGTGGTGACAGGAATGGAGCTTGGAATCCCAGTACTCTAGAGTTGAGGGAGGTATGGCAGTGGGGCATGGGGCTGGAAAGGAAGGCCACGGAGACATGGTAGGGCTTGATGTCCTTCCAACCTGTGCCCCATCCCGAGGCATGCTGGTTGTGGGGCCAGAAGGATGAAGAGCCTCTCTCTCGCACTGCTGTTGTGTAATGCCAGGTCCATTAACAATAAGACCAAAACGCTGTAAGATTATTTTGCAATAAATAATGTGGACCTGGTATGTGTGACCGAGACCTGGGTGAGGGATGGAGAAACAGTTGCCTTGAAAGAACTGACCCTCCCCCGGGGTTCTCGGTCCTTCACCAGTCCCGGATGGGTGGTTGCGGGGGAGACAATACTCATTCAAGAGACTTTCTCCTTCAGGCCACTCCCAGCACCAAAGATCACTGGTATTGATTGTGTTGGCCTGATGTGGGATGCTGAGGAGAGTTTGGCCATCTGTCTGGTGTACTAACTGCCTAGTGCACCAGCAGCTACCCTGTCGAGCCTGTTAGAGGTGGTGGTGGAATGGGCCTTGGAACACCCTAGGCTGTTAGTCCTGGGTGATTTCAACGTCAATGATGCCACCTCTTTATAGGCTTCAGACCTGGTGTCATCCATGGCAGCACTGGGACTCTCCCAATTTGTTTCAGTTCTCATGCATCAAGAAGGCCACATGCTAGATTTGATCTTTGGGGTGGGGATTCAGGTGGACTTTGATGCCATTGAAGCAGTGCCACGGTCAGGCCACTTTGTCCTGAAGCTTGTTTGGGAGCATCAGCCCCCCATCTGCATAGGCTGTGAGCTAATTTATGCTTGCCCATGGAGATTGATGGATCCAATTGATTTTCAGAATGTTCTGTGGGATCCAATGCCCCCTGGAGGTCTGTTGGATGAACTGATGGGGAACTGGTATGACTGTCTCCCTGAAGCCATTGACAAAATTTCTCCCCATCACCCTCTCCTTTCTCGAGCTAGACTGGCCCACTGGTATACAGAGGAGCAACATCAGATGAAGTGGGAACTGAGATGGCTTGAGTGAGTGCGGTGGCAGAATCAGGGCGAAGAGGCAAGATCATCTCATAGAGCATTTATGAAAGCCTATGAGGTGGCTGTGAAGGTGGCAAGAAGGATTTCTATGCTGCCTCCATAGTGTCCACAAGCTCACATCCAGCAAAATTGTTTCAAGTAGTTCAGTCCTTGGTTTCCTTCAGGGAGACCACCAAATTGGAGATTCAGCTGCGAGGCTTTTGGGAATTGGAGACTCTTTGGCGTCTCCCTTATAAGCTCAGCGCGGCATAAGAGAACGAGGCTCAGGTGTTTCTCCTTCACTCGATCGCCCCACCTCATCCTCGGCATTCAGCTCCGCCCGTCGCTGCGCTTGCAGGCGCACACTCTTTCATCATTCCTAAACTGCCTCTTTTGCCCAAGCCTTCCGCCTCGCTGCCGGCTTGCAAGGCTTGGTTCTCCAAGACGCCAGTTGCTCCTCCTCCCTGCGCGCCCCCTCCTCTTGCGCTGAGGGGCCAGGTTGCCCTGAGGGATCAAGTTGCTGGTTGCCGGATGGCTCTTCAGGGGCTGCGGGCGGGTCTCCCATGGGTTCTTCCAGCTCCTTGGAGGAGGAGGAAGGATCATCAGTGGGTAGAGTGCCCAGCCGACTCGGGTCTCTGACACTACCTCTTGAAATGCTCACATTCAAAGATGGCTCAAAATGGTGGGTCATAGCATGGTAGCAGCTTAAATAAGTATCCTCACATGCCACTCCTTCCACTATGTGATATCCTATAGGGTATGCACATCCTACCCAGCTCTGCTCCATGCACTGCCAACAAACACTGCTGCCTCACCTCAACCTTCTTGTGGTGGGGGCAGTATTATAATCGTCCATCACTATTTCTCTCTCAGACACTGGTTTGGGGTATGGCCAGGGCTTTTTTTCTGGGAAAAGAGGTGGTGGAACTCAATGGGTTTCCAGCCAGGGGGCAAATCTTGGTGGGAGGTGGTGCCCGTGGTACCACATGTGTGTGGGCAAAGTGCATGCATGCTCCCAGGGCCAATGATGTCACTTTGGGTCAGCTGGAACAAGGGGGGAGTTTTTAAAAGTTTAAATTGCCCTAGGTGAAAATGGTCACATGGCTGGTGGCCCCACCCCCTGATCTCCAGACAGAGGGGAGTTTAGATTGCTGGAGTGGTGCAGAGGGCAATCTAAACTCCCCTGTGTCTGGAGATCAGGGGGTGGGGCCACCAGCCATGTGACCATTTTCAAGAGGTTCTGGAACTCCGTTCCACTGCATTCCAGCTGAAAAAAAGCCCTGGGTATGGCTACTATTTCATGTTGCTTTACTTTTCTGCTTCCAAATGTTTTGTCATGGTTTCAGAATTCACAAAATGGCAACTTTTTAGATTGTTCCCTTGTTCTTAGATGGTGTATATAGGAGCTTCAAAATGCCGGGCCTGTTTCTTTGCAAGCTCTTCTTTCAGGAGTAACATGACAATGAATCTAAGGAAGCTTGTTGAGTGGATTTGGCAGTTGCACTGGTGTGATGAGCAAAACAGACTGTTGCTGGAATGTTAACATTATCGAACAGACCTCAGAGTCTGGGGCACTTGGAATCTAACTAATCTTCTTTTCCTTTCCAGTTTTTTTTAAAAAATAAGTGTAATCAGCCAGACAAGTGTGAGCAACTCTTGAAATTGCTGATGTTTTTTTTTTCTTCAAGGATGTGTGACCTGCCTGAACTCTTGCTCTGGGTTGTAAATAAGCATTCTACTTCTTACATTGTGTTTTAAGCAGCTAACCCACTAAGGAAATAATTAATGCACATTCACTTTTATATTGAGTGAGGGAGAAAATGCAAAACTTTACAGAACTTGCTTCCTTCATTAATATCCCACCTTTCTCCCTAAAGTAACCCAAAGCAGTTTATATTGTTCTCTCCGTCACTTATCTTCACAACAACCTTGTGAGGTAGGTGAGGCTGAGAGTGTGTGACTGCCCAAGGTCATCCAATGAGGTTCCATAGAAAAGTATAAATTCTAACTTTGGTCTCCCAATTCCTTGTTTAACAGGTGGTCTACCACTTCACCTATGACCTCATTGTTTTGACTGAAGATGCTGGGGATAGAACCTGAGAGCTTTTACATGCACGGCAGATGTTCTACCACTGAGCCACAGCTCCTCTCTACTTAGATGTTCTGCAATTGACTCACAGCCCTTCATCTCTGCATACTTTAAAAAAAATTGTATTGATTTCTTACATCAGGCTGTTGTCTGTCTGTCTGTCTCTCTAGCTGTCTGTCTGTAGTTCACTTTTCTCCCTGAGACCCGAGGCAGATTACACAGTACAAGTCAATAAAAACATCCACTTGGACATTCAATGAACAAATACAAGTTGCAGAAATGTAAAAACACCCAGGTGAAGAGTTGCTGGAATAGAGCATAAGGAATTAAACGTGACATCTTCAACAATGTGGAACTACTCAGTAGGGGCATATCTACATCAATAGACAGTACCCAGTAGATTATTCTATAGACTCAGTCCCTATCCAAGGCATCTTTCTGGGCCAATTCTTACCACCCAGCCCTCTTATTTGAGTAAAAAAGCCCTTCTGGATGATTCAGTTTTGCATAGTTAGCTGAAAGCCAGGAGAGTGGGAGACCTCTTAACCTCGTCAGGCAGTCCATTCCATAAAGTGGAGGCTACTACAAAGAATGTGCATCAACAGGCACTTATTGATTTTGCCAAACAGCAGGGTGGTTTCTGCTGAGGTCCCTGTTCAGATGAGCAAAGCTACTATGGCAGAGCATAGGGAGAGAGGCAGCCCTGCAGAAGGGCCAAGGCCTTGGAGGGCTTTGTCTGTGACAGTTAAAACCTTGAATTGAGCTTTAGTAACTGGTGGGTAGCCAGTGGAGTGATTGCAGGATGGGAATAATATGCATGCTCCATCTAGCTCCTGAGAGTAAACAAGTTGCAAATGTTCTGAACCAGCTGGAATCTCTGAGTTGATTTTGAGGGGAGACCTATGTAGAATCCATTACACTAGTCTAGTCTTGATGCTTCCATAGTGTAAATCCAGGTGGTCAAATCAGTTGTGCCCAGGTAGGAGGTCATCTTCCAGGCTAGTCTGAGTTGGGTGGAGGCCTTTTCTGCAGCTGCATTTACTTGCTTCTCTAGCATCAGTGCTGGATTTAGTATCGCCCCTAGGCTCTCAACTGAATCGGTCAGGGTCAACTGAACCCCATCAAAGGTGGGAAATGCAATGTGCTTCAAGATCTCCACCTTCCCAACCAGCATCACCTCCATCTTGTCTGAAGTCAATTTCAATTTGTTTCCTTTCAGCCATTAGACCACAGCGACCCAGGACCTCTGCTGCATCATCAGGAAATTTAGGTAGCAAGATATAAAGCTGGGTATCATCTGCATATTGATGGCATCCAATTCCATTGCTATGAATGAAAAGCCAAAGGCTTTTCACAGAGTTTGAATAAGATGGGGGATAAAATTACACCTTGTGGAACCCTGCAAGATAATTCTCATTTTGAAGATGGCTGGTCTGAAACAGCCCTTTTGAGTCTGTTCCTTGAGGAACAACTGTTGTGACACATCCAAAGCACATTTGGACATGTCCAAACAGCTCAGCAAATGGTCAGTTCTCTGGTAGTGACCAGTGAACAGAACATGACCAGAACTAGTGGATGTTCAAGTTTTCATTTGTCTCTCTTCAACTGTAGATGTAGCTGCCATCAGACTTCAGGTAACTTATAACTAAGATGGTGTCACTCCTATTTGAATCCCTTTTGCCCTTCTTCTATGAAAAAAAATTGCTTTGATTAATCAAGGAAGAAAAAAATTAATGGTCTACAGGGCGGGGGGGGGTGGAGTCTTAAAATTACTAATGCTGGCAGATTCCAGTGAAATCTAATACAGAATTTTATGAGGGATTCCATCTGTTAGTAAGATCTTTCCCAGAGGAAATTCAGTAGGAATTGGGAAAGAAGGAACACCAACATTTCTTTCTTTTTCTTTTTCTTTTTTTTAAATAATGCTTCCCAGCTGCAGCTATTTCCTGTTGGGAGAGATTGGAATCTTGAGTTCTGGCAAAAGCAAACTGTATATATTGATGCACGTAAATACCTGTTGATCTGTGGGATGAGAAGGGGAATTCCTCCAAGAAAAAAAAGACATTTTAAAGGCTATTAGAACTTCTGAGTAGTTGTAATGAGCATCACAGCGCCTATTAGCAACAGAAACAAAAAAGCCGTTGAAGCTGCAAAACGAAACTAGTGGTTCTCTTTATTTGATCAACGTTCATAAAAGAACCCAGCGGGAGATCCAGCTGCAAACTAGGGAGAACTTAGCAATTATGCCGAGAGTAGGGAAAGCATGGCAGAAATGAGATGCTATTATATCATCAGTGTGGGGGGAAACTCATCAGAATGAAAAGGGACCCACATACACATTGTGCTCTCAGATCTGTTGTGACATATCTGGAGTGACTCCAGCTTTGGTCAGCAAATTCCATCTGGATTAATGCTGGTGTTTGGAGCCTTGGGAACAATGCATCAAGTTTGGATGGGAAATTTACATCAATGTCATCCAATCTTCTCTCAGATCAGTAATCCTGTAATGCTCATGTAAGTAAAAGGGAGGTGTCTCTCGAACATACTTTAATAATTCACTGAGCCATAAAATATTTCAGAAGCTCAAAAGACAATAAGGAAAAAATCTCAGAGGATAAATATTTCATGCGTATTCTACAATTCCTCTGAAGCATACAACACTGGCCACTGGTCAATAGTTGTTTTCTTGTTCTCCCCTGAGGATGCTTTTCCCCATCAGGAAAAAGTCAGTTTCACAGACCCTGTGCTGGGTTCAGCTGATGGGCTGAAGCTGGTGCAGGGTGAGTGAAGCTGATAGCCCTGTTCTCCTGCTGCCCTGGGCAGCAGAAGAACAGGGACTGTCAGTTTGACAGACTCCACACCGGGTTTAGCCCATGGGCTGAAGCCGTCGGGGGTGAGTGAAGCTGTCAGCTCCCGTTCTCCTTCCTCCCTGGAGTCTGTCAAATTGACAGCCCTTTCTCCTGCCGCCGGAGAGGCATGAGCTGTCAGTTTGACATTGGCAGGAGAACGGGGACTGAAGCCCATGCGGGGTGAGTGAAGCTGACAGCCCCCTTCTCCTGCTGCCAGGGCAGCAGGAGAATGGGGCTGTCAGTTTCACAGACCCTGCACCAGATTAAGTGGATGGGCTTAAGCCAGGGTGGGGCAAGTGAAGCTGACAGCCTCGTTTTCCTCCCGACGGGGCTGTCAGCTTCACACACTCTGCACTGGCTTCAGCCAATGGGCTGAAGCCAGCTTGAGGTGTGTGATAGTGACAGCCCCGTTCTCCTGCCACTATGAGCAGCAGGAGAAGGGAGCTGTCTATTTCAAACGCCTGGCACTGGCTTCAGCAGCCGGCGCCAGGCATTTGAAATTCCACGAACCATGAACCATGAACTGATTCATGAACTAGGAAGAGTTTGTGGAAGTTCGTGGTTCCTGGTTCATGGAAATGTGATGAACCATGAATCACGTAATTCATTTTTTTTCCGGTTCATGCCCATGTCTAGTCCTCCTCCCGCTGCCTGCCTACCCCAATGTTTTGCCCTCCTTATGCTACCAAATGCCTTGTCAGCCTGCCTCTTGTGCTACTATTCTTCAAGCTGAGTAGCTTCAGTGCCAAATTATTTCACTGCATGTTGCTATCTGTGTTGTTGTGCATTTGGAATCTTTCCTATCTATTCTACCCTAGACTTTAATGTCAAATGTAGGTGCCTTTTATTGGCTCAAACAGGGGGACCCCTTTATTCCATCTGTTTGAAATTTAGGAGTGTGGATGTCCTTGGGGAGTGCTACAAACCCCCTGAGTTTGTCTGATTTGGATGGAAGACCACAAAGGGGGGGAGTCTTTTGTTGAAATTAGTGGCAAATAATAAAGAAATAGGATCATGGACATGAAAGAACAATAGCAAAAGAAACAATAACAAAACAAAACCCTATGAAACAACCCAATCACGAAACAGTACCTTTTCAAATTCATATCAAAAATGAAAGAAACAAAACAAACGCTGATGTCCAAGTCTAGCTGGGTTGAGGGTGAGTGATGGGCACAAGGTCATTCGATGAGCTTCTATGGCAAAGTGGGGATTTGAACCTGGGTCTCCCAGATCTTAGTCTAACACTACACCATGCTGGCTCTGAAGTGACTGTATCAATCTAAGTCCAACCCTTTCTCCACTGACTTAGTCCAGCTCTTAATACAAACTGTACATTTTTGTTCTAATATATCTTTGGAACTTGTGACCCCTGTTACCAGGTGCATGAAGATTAATGAAATGCATCTCTGGAAATGTTTGCAATATATTTCCACCCACTTCAGGTCAGAGAGAATGAGAAGGCCCTTTTGAGGTCCCCTTCCCCATTAGATTCTGTTTTGAAGTCACCAATCTACCAAATGCACAAAGTGCTTTTGGTTTCCAAAACATAAAAAAGTAGATTGTATAATATTTCATCAGCTATAGACATAACATAAGCTACCTCTTCGGGGGGGGGGGCACATCACAGGCCGTTTGAAGAGGCTTTATTCAGCAATCCTTATATATAACAGATGAACAGAAGACAACAAATAAATTTATTCTCTGAACTTCCTGAAGAAGAGATTAAACATAATCAGCTCCTTATGAATATATACTTTTTAATCTCACTGTTGAGATGAAATGCAGCAAAAGCTGTTTGGTCTTGATAAAAAGGGTTCTTCTTTGCACGTGTGTTTTTTGTCCCTCCGTGGAAAAAGAAAAAGAGAAGATACCTTTGTATGTAGAAACCTCAGATGTACCTCCTTTCATTAGGAAAGACATGCAATATGTGTGATCTTTTGCTAATTTCCATCTAATCACAAACAGAGGATTGGAAGCAAGAGGAGAGCAGCAGTTCTTTTGCAATACATAATCTCTTCCAGACCTACCCAAACTTTTTGAAGGAACCGTACATGTAAAGTGGCATTTACCATATTAAAGTTTCCACTTTTTCTACTACTTTTCATTTGTTGTTCTGTACAGCTGGGCCTCCCATTTGAAAAATTCTCAAGACAAGTCATAGAGTTCTCTCACCTGAGCTCCAAGTTCTTGGATGGTCTATGCAAAGCAAGAACTGTAGCCTTGAACACAGATAGTGAATTAGACCTTTGGTCCATCAAGGCCAGTGTTGTCCAGACAATCAGACCATTGATGGTTGTCGGGGGTTTTCCGGGCTGTATTGCCGTGGTCTTGGCATTGTAGTTCCTGACGTTTCGCCAGCAGCTGTGGCTGGCATCTTCAGAGGTGTAGCACCAAAAGACAGAGATAGCACCAAAAGACATCTCTGTCTTTTGGTGCTACACCTCTGAAGATGCCAGCCACAGCTGCTGGCGAAACGTCAGGAACTACAATGCCAAGACCACGGCAATACAGCCCGGAAAAACCCCGACAACCATCGTTCTCCGGCCGTGAAAGCCTTCGACAATAAATCAGACCATTGTTCCATCAAGGTAGGGTGAGAGAACCTATTTCTGCAGTCTGCTTCATACAGGTTAAGGTTGTCTGCTGAGAATACCTTGCTGTTATCATCCTGGATTCCCTGTCCCTTAATCTTACTTCCTGAAACTCCACTGGAGCAAGATGTCCTGGGAGTGTTCATCAACAAACCTTCTAAAACTTCCTTGCTTCAAAAGATGACGTTCACAGCACCATCAAAATGGTCCTACTTCTTACTCTGGTAACTGACAACAAGGGGAGAGTTGGGGAGGATCCTGCCAGCCAGCTGGCGACCAGCAGCTGAATAACATCTTGCTGTGTTTGTTCTCCTCCACTGTGCTTACAGCTCCTTGGGCATGGCTAGAGGTACAAGCCAAAGGGCTTTTGTTCTATAGCTCTTAGCCTGAGAGTTGTAGCTTAGAGATGGGTAGAAGATAGCAGCACAGGTGGAACTGCTTGGTGCGCTGTAGCCCCCCCCCCTTCTGTTTCTGTTGTATTTTTTATATTATAAGCTATTTTGTGACCACATTGGGAAGAAAAACTTGCTGAATACATAATTGGAAGGGAGCGGGGGGGGGGTATAAGCTTTGATGAAAGTTAGCTATTCAAACCAGCTTCCGGGGCAAGAAGAAAGGATACATTCTAGTATCTTTAGTATTTCATCCTCTCTCCCTCCCTGGAGCTCTGGACACTGTAAGAGTTCCTTCCTTCCTCCATTTTATCCTCACAACAACCCTCGCAATACAATTGAGATACATTAGATTTCATTTCTAACTTCACTAACTCTTTTTTTCCACCTTATAGATCAGAACCATTAAAAAGTATGTTTATGTGCAGGCAGTATAAGGTATTACCAAGCCAGGAAATATACATGATGTCATGCATTTCCAATGAAGTTAAAAGGTTCATCACTGCACCCCAGAATTGCACATTAGACTCTTCGTGATTGGGTCTGCATTCTACATTGCCCAAGTCACCTTTCTACAGGCTAACTGATAGGAATGGAAAATCTTCAGGGGCATAGTAAAGATGCATCTGAGTAAGACAACTGTGGTTCTTGAATGCTTATGCTACAGTAAAGTTGGTTAGTCTTAAAGGTGCTACTGGACTCTTTACTATTTTGCTACTACAGACTAACATGGCTCTGGATCTATGACTTCAGGGGAATGAATCATTTTACAGGCCCAGGGCAATTCAAAGCCACGAATATGAAGATGGCTCTGACAGAAGGAAGACTAACAGTTACCAGGGAACACCTTGAAGAAACTGAGAGCCAAGCTACAAGTGATGCTTGACACAGGTTGAACACTTGTCAGCTTCCCTCAAGTTTTGCTGGGAAATGTAGGCATCCTGGTCTTGCAGCTGTAATGGAGAGCCAAGCTGTAAAACCAGGACACCTACATTTCCCATCAAAACTTGAGGGAAGCTGACAAGTGTCCAACCTGTGTAAGGCGTCACTTGTAGCTTGGCTCTCAGAGAAAGAAGTCTGGGAACTCACAGCCAGATAGCATCTCTATCTTTTGGGAAGGAAGAGACAGAATGGCATACAATGGAATTGGGAAAGGGCGGCAATACATAGACTGGACATGAAGAGGATCTGTTAGCCATTTTGTCTTAAGGGCTAAGCCATTCTTGAGTACACCTGGTCTGTAGTGGTGGCAGCTATTCAGAAAGTACAGATTTGGAGAAATAATGACATGAGAGCCAAACTGGATAGAGATTCAGTTGGCTGAGCAGCTTTCTCCCACACACCCTGCCACCAGAGAACAGGATCTTACAGTCACCATGAAGGGCTGTGATTGTTGGGACAGCATATAGCATCTTTTGGGGATGACTTTTACAATAAATGGCTGTATGAATCATTAATATACAGTACTATGTGATACTTAATGTATAGGGATTGCAAGTGATTGGGGTGTTTGGTCTGCTTAATATATATATAAAGCTGTCTTAATCTGAGTCAGGGCATTAGGCCACCAGGTATTCTTTATAGTGATTGACAAGGATGTTCCAGGGTTGCAAGCAGAAATTTTCCCATCATCTACCACTTGATATCTTTTCCAGCTACATGCACCCTTGATCTTAGCCAAAGGCTAAGAAGAGGCCAGGTATTGATCTCGGAATATTCTGTATGCAATGCATGTGTGCTCTAACACTGAACTCTGGCCTTTCCCCTAGTCATCCTCCTAGACCTTCAGTAACATTTTCTGCATGCAAAATATGTACATAGTTAAACCTCCTGATATTTGACCACTGGTGAGCTAAGACCATACAACGGAATAAGATGCTAGAAACTTGAGGCGGAGGAAGAGATAGTAGTAAATCAGTCTTCAGGTGGATAACTACATTTCTTTCTGACACACAAAAGAACATCCCACACTAGCAATCTGAAAAAGTCCTGTCCATTCCACTATGTGAAGAATCTACCACCTTATTCTTCAGCACCATTCCAGCTGTATATACTAATTTCACTGCAAGTACTACATGTGAGGCCCTGACCTGGATAGCCCAGACAAGCCTAATCTTGTCGCTAAGCTGGATCAATGGCTAGTAACTGGATGGGAAACCACCAAGGAAGGCAAGGGTTGCTATGCAGAGGCAGGCAATGGAAAACCACCTCTGAATGTCTCCTGCCTCGAACGCCCCAGCAGCAGTCACCATAAGTCAGCTGTGGTACTTTCCACCACCAGTGGATGTGAGATGGTCAGAAAGTTATTTTATTAACTTATGTGGTAGCTTTATTATACACATACCAAATTTGTAACTTGACATATGCACATTGTCAGTAAATGCAGCAGATATATATGAACCTCCTCTATCATTTCAGTGGAAGGTGCAAAGCCATCACTGCTAAGTCCTTTTTTGCAGTGGTTTGTGTTTCCACATCAAAAGGGAGGGGCACTGGCTTAGAGCATCTGCTTTACATGTAGAGCCTCTTTACATACAAAGGCCCCAAGATCAATTTCCAGCATCTCTAGGTAAAAGAATCAGGTAATATGTGGTGTGGTGTGGTGTGGTGTGGTGTGGTGTGGTGTGGTGTGGTGTGGTGTGGTGTGGTGTGGTGTGGTGTGGTGTGGTATGAAAAACCTCTACCTGAGACTCTGGAGTAGACATGGGCATGGACAAAAAAACCCCCGAACCATGAGGTTCATTGTTCGTAGATTTTGACAAACAAAAAACCACGGACTGGCATGGAACTGGGGCCAGTTACAAACCGGTTCATGGTTCATGGTTTGTGGGGTATAAATACCCCTTTCTGGCCACTTAGCAGTGGCAGAGAAAAGGGCATTTAACAGTTTAAAGGGCCCTTTCCTGCCTTGCAAGCAGTAGGTCCCCTTAAACTATCAGTTGGCATGCAGTGGGGGGGATCCACAGAGGGCCCGCAGAGGGACAGAGGAGGCCAAAAATGGCCATGCTGCCCCTTAAACGGCCGCTGCACAGCCATTTGAGGGGCGGCAAGGCCGTTTTTGGCCTCCTCCATCCCTCTGTGGGCCTGCACAGGGGTGGAGGAGGCTGAAAACATCCTTGCCACCCCTCGCAGGAAGAAGGGGAGGATGCTGCGGGCCGCAGGAGTCCTCAAGGTAAGTGTGGGGCTGGGGCTGGGGGGGCTGGGGGGCTGGGGTTTGTGGGCAATTTAAAGGGCCCTGCCGCTTGCAAGCGGCAGGTCCCTTTAAACTATCAGCTGGCAGGCAGCAAGGGGAGGAAGCTGCAGGAAAAGTTTAAATGGTCATTTCCTTGGGGAAATGGCCATTTAAACTATCCCTTTCCCAATATGACCCAAACGAACCTGAACCAGTAACCAGTTCGTGGAAGTTCATAGAAAGGAGCTTCCACGATCCATGGTCTGTAGACCACAAACTGGCCTGGTCTGTGCATTTTTTGGGTTGTAATTGGATTCATGCCCATCTCTACTCTGGAGAACGGCTGCCAATCACAGTGGACATTACTGACCTTGACGGAGCAAGGGTATGACTAAGATAAAGGTGGCTTCTTATGCTCACAAAAGTATAGGGGTTGTATTTGTTCTTGCTTTAATTTGGGCTACGTCCACCAAGACATAGCTCTCTTGTGAACTGCTCCACTACTGCAGCAAACGAGTACCAATGAGTATATCAAGACTGTAGTTTAGAGGAGCGGTACAAACACAATGCATTTTCCCCTAATGAGATTTTCTGATTTCTTCCAACATTCTTGATCTTTTTTAAAAAAGAAAGAAAGAAAAAATACAATCAAGTGGAACGAGCCTGTGTCTGAGTGGCATTTCACAGTTATTCAGAATTATGAATTCTGACTGACTACCAGATGCTAAATCAGTGGAAACTGCCTCTGCAATGATTGCCAATTGAGCAACAAACCTCTTCAAAGTGGTTTGGATCTCTTCTCAGCAAACTGTTCAATCTATTTAATGCCGGCACTGCATTACCCAAGATGTAGAGCAGTTTTCTATTTACTGAAATGCTAGCAGCATTATATTGCTTGCTCGTGAACTCTATCTAAATTAACACCCACCTCTGCTGTTACACTTCAAGGAAAGAAACATTTACTTCCTTTGCAGCCTTTTGAAAATACAAAGAGAGAGAGGGAGAATATAAATAACAAACATCAGTGGCGTGTTTGAAGAATATTTTAAGTTTTGCTTGCTGGATTGGAAAAAAAAAACAAGGCTACAAATGTATTTTTTTTTCTTTTGCAAAGAAATGGGTTTTATTTTGATTGCCACCAGCTTCCCCTTTGTGGCTTGGATAAAATCTTGAGAGCAGGAAAATCCTGAAGAATTGGAGAATATGGCAATAGAATGGCCTGCTGATAAGAAAATGTCTCCCGAGAAAGCAACATTAGGGTGAGTTTATACAATCGAGATGTGTGCAGTTATCTTCTTGCTCTTTGTCACCAGGTCTTGGGCAAAGACATCTGTGAATTTTATTATTAAATGTACATCCTTTTCAAAGGAGAAGAGGCTGGTAAGTTTTTTGTTAATCTATTTGCCAAAATAAAAGCAAAGTAAAATATAACATAAGCAACAACACTTGCAACCAAAAGAGACAAAGGAGGTAAACGGTGATATATCTAGTGACTCAACACAGTACCACCCCCTCCCCTCTGCCCCAGACAAACAGTGACATCTACTGAGAGTTTACACCATTGTCACTATTTAAGACAAAATACGTTAGTGAAAAACTGTTCCACTTCTGCAGAAGTAGATATAACATATTACACATGCACAAAGGATCTAGAAAATACCAGTGCCATGGTAAGACAACCAGAGCAATAACGGAGAACTCTAAACTGACCAACATATTCTCACATGCAGGTGAGAGCCACGAAAGAGATGGAGAACAATAAACCCATATGGCTTTTGATAATGTAAACTTACCTTTATCATCAATTCATCTTATTGTTCCTTGAAGCAGATTAACAAGGCCACAGTGGGACGTACTGAACAGCTAAAGTAGTACAGGATATTAAAGTGATCATGCAACTTCCCCTACCCGTGGTGGGTGGCATTGTTGCACATCTGAGTGCTTTAGTTGGTTGTGTTGTTCTAGTTGCTGTTCTGTGTTCTGTGGAAGGTGAATGTTCCACTGTGGTAACTGTTTTAAAGATCTGTGCTGGAGACTACTCAGAAATCTTTTAGTAAAGTTTGTTCCTTAACAAGTGTATTACAATATTCAGTCTCTCATTGTAAGTCTCTGATGAAATCTCTTCCTACACCATGACCGTTTCCAGACGGCTTACCTTCTGCCACTCCATGCCGCAACATCGCGGCTCGTGCCGGAGAAAACGTGAAATAGCGCATTTTCTCTTGCGAGTTTTGTGCAACATCGCGCAAAACTCGCGCAAGAAAATGCGATATTTCGCGTTCGCCCCGGCATGAGCCGCGATGTTGCGGCATGGAGCGGCAGAAATGGCCCATGTATAAACTGGTCCTAAAAGAGGTTTATTAAGTACGCCTTTGGAGGAACATAAACTATCGAGTGAAATTCCAGGATACACAATGATATCTGAGGACCCCAGTTAATGGCATCAAGAGAGCAAGGAAGGAATAGGAAGAAAATGGTGTAGGACCCAGATGAGAGGTTTCAAAACTTCTGAACATGGACATGGATCTACCAGGAATTTGAGCAGATAGAAGGGATTTCAATTTGTGGAGCTGGAGTGACATACTTCCCCCTCTCATTGCAGCCCAAACTAAGCCCTGAATGTTGTTCGCGGGTGAAAGTGGATCCCCAGTAACAGCATAAATGGGGTGTCAGATATTGCAGTGAGAAGGGGATTGCTGAAAATCATCCCACTCCCACCCCGTCCATGGATGCCCTCCTTTATGGGACCCTAGCCACAATTTTCCTGCTAGCATACGTGTTCATGTTTTGCACCCATAAGGTTTTTTTAACACTTTTAACCTATTCTTCCTCTAAGGAACATAGAGCACCCCCACATTCCCTTCTTTCAGTGAAGTGGGTTAGCTTGAGAGATAGCGATGTGTTCAGGGTGCTTCTAGGCACAGTAGGGATTTGCAACTAGGTTCCTCAAGGCCTAGTCTGGCATTTCTACCACAACACCAATTTTCTAGATGGGACTGGATGTGTTTCTATTACCAGCCATTGTCTCAGTCAACCTCATGCCCGTGAAGAATTAACTCTTGTCTGCAAAATTCCTTGCAGCTGGAAATCAGCCAATTGTTACTACTGCAGATCTGGGATATTTCAACCCATGGGTGGCATCCAGGATGCCCTGCCTCTTGCAGAACTTAGAGGCACTGAATAAACAGGGCTGTAGTGGGAAAGCAAGCATTCATTCATCCGAGGGCCACAGAAAACCGGAGCTGGGCTTGCAGAAGTCAACGAGTTCTGAATAAATTACTTCATGTCATCATTCTCATTGTACCAAAGCCAAATCTTCTAAGCCTGTCCTCCAATGGAACCAAGTTTATACCCTGACCTTTTCTGTTGCCCTTTAAATTTTCAATTATTTCAAATCCTTTGTGATAGAAAAAGGGTTGCACATGGCATTCAGGATACGGCTTTCTATTCTGGCATGAATACATTTTTCACCTTCCTTATCCTTTTCCTAGATTCAAGTTTAACATTTAGGCTGCTGCTTTTTTTGCTCAGGCTTCCAATGAACCATTTATCAGATCTTTGAGATCTTTTGTGTGAGTGTGAATGATCACTTTATATTACAATATTATGCACATGTTTTTAGCTGTTAAAAACAATGTTAGGTACTTTTTTCCCTAGATGAGAGTGCAGCACTCCATCCTTGGAAACTTTTTCCCTGGTCTGCTCACCTGGCATCAAATCTTCAAAACTATCATTTTGTTGATTTTTTGTTGTGTCGTGTTCTTCATTAAGCAACGGTTGCTTTTGCACCCATGACCTTTTATATATAATTAGTCCAATCTAAAGAGCACTTCCATGGGAGTAAGCACCACTGAATAAAATGGGATTTATGTTTGAGTAGATCTGCTTAGAACTGCATCCAGTAGGTGGCATCATTTTTTACTCAGTCACACCTTATTGTCCTCCTTACTACATCCCCTATTTCACATGCCTTTTGTCCAGGCAGGCTCATGGGAGGAGCCATGGCTTAGTGGTAGAGCATGTGCTTGGCAAGCAAAAGGTCCCAGGTTCAATCCCTAGCATCATCCGCTAAAAAGATCAGAGAGGAGGTGATGGGAAGGATCTCTGCCTGAGTCACTGGAGAACTGCTGCCAGTATGAGAAGACAATATTGACTTTGATGGACAAAGGTTTGATTCAGTTTAAGGCAGATTCATGTGTGATCCCCTCCACAAACCTCTGGAGGATCAAAGAGAAACTCCTGCTCCCTTTTCCACCAGCAGAAAAAGCTGGTTGGATCAAACCCCATGCCTCTTTTTATCCTTTTATTTATTTGCTGCTTGTTTCATCATTTCTGCCGGTCTTATCTTTTTGTGTGGTAAGACGTGTTTGGATGATTTTTACTGTGAATCTTCATTTATTCCTGAATTGCCTTGAGAAACAGTTCCTAGTTGAGAGGTTGAGGGGCCCAAATGTTGGACAAGAGTCAATACTTGGTTTTCAAAATGGCACTGCCATTTTCTCATGGACTCAGAATTTGGTTGGGTTTGACAGCTTTCTGTAATAGTTCACAGGCTGCTTTTTTACTTCACTAACTAGAAAAAGTTTGTACTGGCTGGCTGTGTTGTCATTCTATTTTTCATCACACCCATCAATGACAGGCATAATATACGAAACCTGCTGATGCATTGTTAATTCTATTCAGAGGGGGCTGCATGTCTGTTGGGTTAAGATCCTTGCAAACATCCACCAATATTGAGGCTTTTCATGATGCTGCAATTGAGGGAAACTGTTGAAATTGAGAAGACAGCAATGAAAGAAAATTTGCTATGACAGTTGTGTTTTCTTCTTCTAACAGGTCCTTGCTCTTGGGAAAGGCAAGTTGTTCTGGTCTTTCCGAAAGAAACAGGAAAAGCAATCAGCTGCCACGTTAGCACAATCAGAGCTGAATTTATCGTCTTTGCCCAGATATTCATGAGACACATTGAGCAGCTGAGAGAGGGGGATTCTGAGCAATAAATATTTGCCTTTGAGGGCAGGCAGGTACAATCCTAGAGGATTCACTGGTGATAATCTTGGTGCTTTTGTAAAAACCAAGGGCAGGTGAACTGCACAGCAGGGCAATGAGAATGACAACATGAATGACCTTTGATAGGCTGGTGACAGCCAAATAGTCCCATTGCATATAATGGCCAAAGGCAGCTCCATCACTAGATATCGGTGAAGATAACAGCTATTGCCTGACCTTACTAAAATCCAGGTCAACCAAATAGTCCTTTCAGCTCTGGGAAGTGAATTAATTACATTGTGTCACGACCTGTGATGTGAACTTGAATGGTTAGAGCACGACCTTAACAAAGAAGCATGGCGTACTAAAGGAGACATGATGAGGGGGAGGAGCAAGAAGAAGCAATTTGATCCACATCAAGCCAGGTCTTAGATAAACTAGAATGGAAACCACCTGAGCTTGAAATGCTGGCTGAACCTATTGCATGCATGCAACTTAGAGAAGCAAGGGCTGGATTTAGAGCATACACAGTGCCATCCTAAATGAAGTCACACCCTTCTTAGTCCTTTGAAGTCAGTGAGTTTAAAAAAGTGTAACTCTGCTTAGGTGGTAGAAAAGAGCAAGAGCTCATACCCTACCACAAATTTTGTAAGTCTTATAGGTGCTACTGGACTCTTGGTCTTTTTTACTGTTACAGACCGACTAACACGGCTGCCCATCTTGATCTATCTGTTTAGGTGGGTTTTGATCATCTTGTTACACCTTGACTATAGTCAGTGACATACAATGCCTAGAACCTTGGACAGCAACTCATTTATGATTAGTATTTTGAACTGAGTAAGGGCCAGCAATGCCCTCGCCTGGATGGCCCAGGATAGCCGTCAAATCTCAGAAGCGAAGTATTTTTAGCCCTGATTAGTACTTGGATGGGAAACCACCAAGAAAGCCCAGGGTTGTTGTGCATAGGCAAACAATGGCAAGCCACCTCTGATCCTCTCTTGCCTTGAAAGCTCCATCAGGTCACCTCAAGTTGGCTGTGACTTGACACCACTCTACACACACAAGGGCCAGCAATAAGGGCTCTAACTATGAACTCAATCTAGGGTGGTTTCAAAATTCTCATACAGCTGTTTCAATGACCAAATCCTCATTTTGATTTTGCTTCTCCCTTGTGAGAAGCAAAGCCGCAAGATATTATTTTCATTCCATTTTTTTGTTCTCTCGTCTTGAATTTTTCTCACAAAATGCCATTATTTATGCATCAATCAGCATTACATATGTATGTGGTAGATATAAATGGCATACACTGTGTGTATAAATTGCAAATGAAAATGTAACTACATGAACATGCAGGCCAAACAAAACGACAGAACCAAGAGTGAAAAGCATTCTAGATCAAAATGAAAAGAAACAAACCAGGCAACAGTCACCGCAAGTTCTCTCTCCAAGCCTCCCCAACATCCACTTGGTGTGGCACAATGAAGAGGATACTGGCAGCATCACTGGGCCTTAACATGGAGGAAGTGATAGGAATGCCTTGCAGCCATGATCACCACCTAAGCCCTTGCTGCCATGAGCCAGCTAATACTGAAGGAATTCTGTCTGCTGTGACGGCAGAGACAACACATAGCATAGGTGCTTGGAGCGAGAAAATACTTTGAACCGGCTCTGAGAATATTTACTCACCATCCCTCAACCACATGCCAATCAAGGCACAGGCAATTTTTTTAAAAAAACCTCCCTCCTCCTTAGCATAAAGAGCCAGTTCCAGGTCTCTCCCCTTGTTATGCCATTCAGGGCTTACAAAATGTGCTATTTTTACACATGTACACTTACAAGTCTTGTGCATTTGGTGTGACCCCTTGCCACAATGGAATGTATACATACCATCAGTTAGGAACCAAGAGGTCAATGAGCCCCTGTTGTTGGAGTTGTCTTCTCTGAGCACATTCCCCTCTATGGCTGCTACAGTGTTCCACCCATCACCCCCTTCCCCAATCCTGTATGAGCAGACCATAATCTCACTACCATGCTAGGCTTCACGCGGATGGGCTGACACAAAGAAAGAAGGGTGCAGAGGGAAGAGAGCCAGTTTGGTGTAGTGGTTAAGAGCGTGGGACTCTAATCTGGAGAGCCGGGTTTGATTCCCTACTCCTCCACTTAAAGCCAGCTGGGTGACCTTGGGCTAGTCACAGTTCTCTGGAGCTCTCTCAGCCCCACCCACCTCACAGGGTTTTTGTTGTAAGGATAATAATGACATACTTTGTAAACAGCTCTGAGTGTGCATTAAGTTGTCCTGAAGGGCAGTATATAAATCAGATGTTGTTGTTGTTAAGATAGGAAGGCGAGACATTGCCCAGGCTGCTTTACCCTCATAGTATGGGGAGAAGGGGAAGGGAAGAGAATGACAAGAGGACAGTGGTAAGGATATGCTAGGTGAAAGCAAAACCGACAGCAATGGCACTTCATGTTCTCAACCTTCTCGCTGATGGGGAGGACATATTCCCTAGTGGAAACAGGCCTAGGACTAACCAGATAAACACAACATTTACAAGTAATCTATTCATTTGTGTAAAATGTCATGCCTGGATAGGCTCTCAGTCCCTTACTACAGCACACAGGCAAAGGACTCTAACTCCACCTTGTCCCAGTGGATATCAATAGAAGTTTATTCAGAGTTGTATAGCGGTTACTTGTGGTACGACGCTGTATACCCACCTTGCAAAACTATGGTGAGTAGACCTGGACTATGCATGTTCGGAGGCCAGGTCTACTTGCCTTGCAAATGTATGGCAAGTCTCCTCACCCATTCCCCTTCCGTGGCTGAGCAAGGCTTGGAGAGGGAGTGAAGGCAAGCCTTGCTGCCCCTGCAGCCCCCCCCCCATTTCCAGGCTTGGGAGGGAAGGCTGGGGGTGGGGGAGGGCAAGAAAACAATGCTGCCCCCTACATCACCCCTGCTGCCATGTTTCTAGGCCTGGGAGGGAAGGCTTGGGGAGAGAAAGGGCAGGAAAGCCATGCCACACCCCACAAGCTGTAGTTCAAGGCTTGCCTGGAAGGCTTGGGAGAGGAGCGCAGGCCAGCCAAGCATGCCCCATGCTGGCTGGCCCAATCAGGGCTGAGGAGGGCGGAGCCAACCTGCGGGCCCTTATGAAGCCCCAGAGGCTTGCCTGGACTGTGACTGCAGTTAGTCATCAGAAATACAGTTACAGAATTATGTAGTAAGATTAAAACTGTTATTGACTCTGCCCACAGCAGGCAGCCAATGTATGTGACAACAGGCCACTACTTTATTTTCTTGATAACTTCAAAGTTTTAATGTGTCAGAGTGTCAGTTTGCTAGTCAGTTCTCAAGCCAAAACTACGTCATATTCTTATGTTATAATCTGTAGTTGTTTAGTTTTCTCCCTCCAGGCCCAGGTGCTGCCCAAGCCACATATATCCATGGGAGCAAAGAATTCTTATCAAACCATTCCGGTCGACCTTGACGTCCTCGCCTTCCCAGGCCTTCTAGACAGGACTAAGGGGGGAGGCTGGGAATGGGTGTTTGAAGTGTTGCTACTTTCATTTTGTGTGTCATTCTCAACAAAGCTTTCGTTCAGTCAAGGCTTTCCTAGTCCTTGGAATATGGATACCTGTATCCTGAGCATTGTCTTTCAATAAACCTTTTGGAATCAAGAAACTTTGTGCTTCTTGCAGAAGGGGGGAGACGAACTCTAGATAACTGGGATTCCATAGTCCAACGTAATGTATGGAGGGCAGGGTCTAGGCAGATGTTGCTGCTCACTTGACTGCAGACTAGACAGATAACCAAGTACAACTGCTGGATAAAACCATGGAAGAAGGAAGGAATCATGTGACTGAATGTACCAGGTTGGTTATGCAACCCACCGCCATCCTGACCAGGGAAGGGAGTGGGAAAGCTGTTTCCATAGTGTACCATCTGTTACTTAATGCTGACATAGCCCTGTCAGGGCCCTGCAATAAGTTTTCACAGAGAGCCACATGTTCTTTAGTGAACATTTATTTATTTATTTATATTCTGCTCTCCCTGCAGAGCAGGCTCAGAGCAGATTATATCACAATATAAGAACAGGTAGTATAATAAAACCAGATTCAATTTATAAAATCCAGTGGCACTCACATTGTCCTTCCTGCACTAAAACCCGTGTTGCAGGAGTTAAACTGATAGATGTTATAGAAACTGGGGCACAGTGTGTCCCCCTGGCAGGAGGCCGGTTGAAGAAGAGGGGTCCTCCCTCGTCAACCACCATACGCCTGTAGCATTTTGTGCCCAAAACGTTTTTCACGATGCCCATTCTTACTTAGCAATTTACAGTGATATCCTATGGAGAGTTACTCCAGTCTAAGCCCATTGAAGTCAATGGGCTTAGACTGGAGTAACTCTCCATAGGATTGCACTGTTAGTGTCTGGACTAGGCAACCCATTCCCATGGCTTAATTAGGAGATGCTTAGATGCTCTTCCCAAAGAGACTGTTTCTAGGGTTAATACGCACTTTAGCCTGGGGATCTATATTCAGATCCTAGATGAGTAACTGAGCTGCAAAAGTAGTTCATGAATATGGTTGAGGTTAGCATGGCTACACCTTGACCTGAATGGCCTAGACTAGCCTGACCTTGTCAGATCTCAGAAGCTAAGCAGACTCAGCCCCGGTTAGAACTTGGATGGGAGACTACTAAGGAAATTTAGGGTTGCTGTGTAGAGGCAGGCAATGGCAAACCACCTCTTGCCTGGAAAACTCTTCCATAAGTCAGCTGTGAGTTGATCACACTTTCACCATCACAAGGGCTAAGGAAGAGGAGGATTAGCCAGTCACATTTCTCCGTCTTACAGGCCCAGCAAAAGGATAGTAAATCTTGACGGGCCCATGTTGCCACAGAGAGTTCCACCAGTTCAGTAAGCAAGCGTACTCTAAACATGTCCGAGCCATACCTTCCATCTGTTTGCCTGACTGCCATCTACTCTGACCATTTTACAGCTGTGCAGTAGTTACAACAGTGATGATTCATGTCCTTGCCTTGCAGGGGCTTTGCCATTGGATGAGTAGATGAGAAGAATAAGCTGTCAGCCACTAGCTAAGAAACTCTTATTTTAAATACACTTCAGTTCCCTTGGGTATGTAACTAGAGAAGAAATCAACTTTGGACAGCATGTGCCATACGAAGACTTTGATGCCCTCAGCCCAATTGTTTAAGGTGAAGAAATCCACACATTGCAGAAATAGTTGCTTTTCAGTAACCAAAACCTGAGCCACTTCTATTGTTGGATTCTGGCAGCTTGTAACTCCACATGGTTTGGCTTTCCCTGTTCCCTAAATGCAGATTTCCTGATGGCGTGTAAGATAGCTAATTAGATATAAATATCTACCAGCACCCAAATACAAAAGATTATACAGAGAACAGCTGTGCCACTCAATAAACTAGTTTTGTTTCTAATAAATGCACACAATCCAGACAATTCTCAACTTTGGGAGAGGAAAAGGCTGTTTCCTCCTTTCTTTGCCACTCAATTCAATTAAAGGACAATATTTTCTGCTGTTGCTGCTTCCTCAAAAGCCAAGCAAAGGAGGGATAACATGTAAAGGTTTGCTTGGGTTTTGTGTAGAGGTTGAAGAGAGGTTTTGTGTGGATTCTTGCCATTCACTGATGAGAGCTAACTGAGAAATAAATAGCAATATTGATGAAACCCATGGAAGAAAAGGATATGCTACAAAAGGGCATAATGGAGAGTGGGGGAAATGCTACTTTTGTTAGTACTTCTCATCTCCTTAAAATATCAGTTTCCATCTTCTTTATTCAACAAAACACAAGAGCCTCAGAGCTCTGCAGACGTGAAGAATGCATGCCGGCACTGACCCAACTCTTTCATGTTCCCTCTGCAGATGTATGAGCCTCCAATCAGATCTTCTGAAGATCCCCGGAGTACATATCCCTATCAGAGCCAAATAAGACATTATTCTAAATGCGATGCTGCAAGAGCACCCCATTGTGCAAAGAGGTAGGGAGGAGGAGCAGATTCGGCAACATAGGAGGCCACAACATGGCTAAAACCTACAATTCGGCTGGCTTGTTCCTGGCTTGCCCCACATCTCGGATAGGTAGCTATTAAGAGCTGATACTAGGAGGAAGATTGCTGCCCTCAGGTCTATCACAGCTTCCTTAAAAGGGCCATTCTCCACCCTGGTCTTTAGATGCTGGGAGCAGAATTCTCATTTGCTCCTTAAGGGATCCTGGGGAAGGGTTCGTAGATCTGCTCACCTCAGGAGAAGATGTATCAGCTGCATCTCCTTTGCCCACATCAGGATGCAGGAGGAGTCAAACACCCTGTACCCCATTACTAAGCCACTTTCTTTCCTTCAGGATCCATAGCGGGTGGATTAGGGAATTTGTTTTTGTCACTGCTGGGTGTTTCTGTAATTCCCATACCAATTTTTGCCAAAAAATTCCCTCACAGCTGTGGTAATAGAGTCTCTGTACACCATACTTCTTACACAAGGACACACAGTTAGCTGGGATGTTTAGTTAGAAAACATAGAATGGAGGGTTATGTCAATTTTGCCTCTCTAAAGGAGGGTATTTTTAAAAGAGAGCCAAAAGAGTTGATCTTCAGAGGGTTTGTTAATTAGATGATATTAACAAACCCTTTGAACAGTGATCAAGCTCTGTCTTTTCAAACTACCCCCTGTGGAGAGGTGAAATTGACAGAGCCTTCAGCTTTTAAACTACACCTCCTGCATCTCCCTTCGCTTGAGCATCCTCATTTAAGATGTATTGTGTAGAGAGAGCCAAAACAGATGAGATGCCTGACACGTAGAGGACATGTGTTGGTTTCCCACAAGGTTCCACAGGAAATATAGTGAGAAAGAACCTCTGCCAGGGAGAAGAGGGGTGAATCCCTCTTCTCCCTGGCAAAGGTTCTTTCTCTAGACATCTCGTCTAGTCCTCTCGACTCCCTCTTGTCGTTGCCAGCTCCTCTTGTTCCCCTAAAGCACTCTGCAGCCAGAGGGAGCCGAGCGCACTAGCAGCAACAAAAGGGAGTCGATTGTGATGATGGCTGTCGGAGGGAGCTGGCAACGGCGATCAGTTCCTTGTCCCTCTTGCTGCTGCCAGCATGCTCCCCTTGCTCCCCTAAATGCACTCAGCAGCCAGAGGGAGTTGAGCATGCTGGCAGCGGTGGGAGGGACAAGAAGCTGATTGCTGCTGCCAGCTCCCTCTGTTGGTGCTGTGTACAGTTCTGCTGCCAATTCTTGAAATAAAGAGTGGTCAAAGAAGTCATTCTAATCATAGCCTAAGCATAAAGAAATGCCAAGCTACTGAGCCTTTTCAGCAGCTACTCGAGTCAGAGAGTGGTGAGGAGATCTGAGGCTTGGCTCATGTCTGATTGAACATATTTGGCATAAAGTTCTCAGAATCTCTCATTCTTAGCTGGGTCTGGGTCCAGGCATAGTTATGCCCTTACATTCAAAGGTGTAATCAGAAACATTACTCCATAATGGGCTGACAGCAAGAAAAACATAATCATGTCCTTTTGTCTGTACACAAAGTTGAGTAAGCTGTGAAATGAAAGCCTTGAGGTTCACTGGTAATCCCCATTTTGAGCAACTGGTTGCACCTTAAGTTTCTTACTAAATGTTTTCTTATTAGGTGCCAAATGAATTGATTCTGACCAAATGACTCTTGAAAAAAGGACTTTTTTTCAGTACACATCTGGCAATTTATCTGCATGACTCCTTTAAGGTAGGTAGTGGACTCAGTGTTGGGTGAGGGGCTAGAAAGGGAACACTGGAAAGAGCATGGTGGTTTTTGTGTTTTATTTGTAATGTAACTTCAAACCGGCAAAGTCTGTAGGATTGCTGATTTCTTCACAACACTGGGCTCCCTTCCCTAAAATGTTTTCTCACATTTCATTGAACTTTATTTGAAAATTGGAGGCCAAAACTAAGTTAGAGAGTAGATTTTTACATGATAAAATCTTGTAAACATTTTTTTAAAAAATCAGATTAAAGGAGCACAGGAAATGCTTGCTGAAGTCTAACATGCTGTATGTTTGCCTCCTGCTGGTTTCTCAAAAAAGAGTGTTCATCTTTCAATTGCATCCAACTTTTTATATGTCTAAAATGGTTATAAGTTACTGAAGGGATCATTTTTTAGTGAATCTTAGATAAAACATGGCCATTTCCCCCTCCCCTCTATTGGTAGCCCAGACTCAGAGAAAAGTAAGATAGATGGAGAGTGCAATGACTGTGGGGTATGATTGAAGCCCAAATAGGGGCAGCCGCAATGGGGACTTGGGTCCTCTCTAGGGGTGCACATAAAAAAAATGAACCAAAAAATACACACAGAATTCGGCCCCCTCGGCATGCAGACCAGGCTGCTTGGGCCGGGGGCCGCGTTTGCCGCCTCGGAGAAGATAAGGCCTTTCCTTCTATCCGGGCATCTGGGTGGGTGGAGCCAAGATGGCGTTTCTGGCTCCGCTCACCCAGCACTCTCAGTTGTCGCTCTGAGCTCAGCCCTCCCACTGCTCCCTATAAGCAGTGCAGGATTAGCCGGTTGCTGTTTATTGCGGCCAGGTAGGAATTTTTTCTTCTCCCCTATTTGGCTTTGAGAGGAGTTGTTTTTCGCCTACCTTGCACTGTAGGGATTAATTTCCTAGTGGTGGTAAGCAAATTGCTGGGTCGACTCATTAAAGAGGCTTCTGGAAGGGTGGAACAAATTCAGGAATCAGTCTATAAAGACTCCCTCACCAAAAAGTTTGTTTTGTTTCAGTTCTTACATGCACAGCAGCCATACAGGCAGGCCAGGCAATGGTGGACCATCCAGCAGCATCTTTTTTTCCTTAACGGCAAGTCTGTCTGCACTCATTATACAACCAATTGTTTTCAAAGGAAGAAATCGAGCCCTTAGTGTGAACTCCATTTGCAGGAAAGGGGTGTGTGTGGTGTGCATGACTGGATTTTTTCTTCAGCACTTCCTGGGCAATGGCTTTGGCATTGAGTGGCTTTGTAGGGATCGAGTCACAAAAGGTTTGCTTTGCACACGGGAGGGGAGCAGCAGATGGCAAGGAGCCGTTTGAGCCAGCATCACCCTTGCCATCCCTTTCTGTAGGTTTTTATGCACAATGCAAGGAAAGGCCAGGAACATCCATGTGGGCATGGCACATGTGGATTTGAGGAGGGATGAATCTCCTTCAGCCTCTGAGCTACCAGGTGCCACAAAGGCTCATGTTATTCAGATTAGGGCAAATATTGGAAAGAAAAAGCAATTATCAAAGGAGAGCCACACCGAGGAGGTCCCAGGCATGTGGAGCTGGTTGATGCTCATTCTGTAGCTTCCTGCTGCTGTCCTTCACACAGTGACTGAAGAAGTCCTCCAAAGATAGCAGGTCAAGGATCACCAGGAGGAATTTCATCTTGCCCAGAAAGCCTTCTGTCTTTGGGGGCTTTTCTGATGAAAACTGTGATCTCAGCATTAAATGATATGGAGGTTGCAGGCATGTGCATTGCACACTTGCACATGTTCACACACCAAACTCTTTCCAGATCAGTATTCCACACAGAAGGACTGATCAGGTCAGATTTTTTAAAAGATTCATAAAAACAAACAAACCCCCCAAATGGATCAGATCTGAGCCTGCACAACCAGGCTCAAACAAATCAGTAATGGAACAGAATTATCCCAGAATCCCTGGAACCAAAACTGAAACAGATTTTTTTTCAGTGCACACCCATACCCCTCTCCTCTTCTTTAACATAGCTTTCCAATAAAGGCTAAAGCAGCTGATACATGCACCTAATGTGTAAACTTTCTCCTAGTTTTTTAAAATTAAAAATCTGGTATGGGTTGTTAGGTTCAGCAATGAAACAGCAGGAGGGGACTGCTTAACCCTTTTTCTGACCTTTCCCCATGCAAAATCATTCAGCCAAGCTTTCCTTCTCACAACAGAAAAAAATGAGGGCTCTGTTTCTTTACCTGTGTAGGAGATACACAATTCAAGAAGGGAGGTTTTGAGCAGACAGTAGGAATGTGAAAGGCTTAAGTGGTCCCTCTTCCCTGAAATTGTTTCCCATAACATTTTTTTTTTCATTTTTAAAAAATCACCACTGTTATAACATTTCCCATATATCAAGTTTGGACCCACAACTAGTTTTTTTAGAACACAGTTCCTGATTTTTTTTACTCTGTTTTTGCAGAGATACATAGGATTACTTCATAATAATGTTAACTAGTGTTTATAGGTGTTTCCCATCTAATATTTCCATTTGTCAAGAATAGAACATACTCTTGAGACAATAAGAGATCTTTTGCTTATACATAAGGCTGATGTATTACAGATGTGTGACCTCACTTCAACACAGAGGGAGCGGGGGGGAACCCAAGTCAGCAACTGCAGTGGCTACATCCTAATCTCTTTTACTAGCATCTTCTTTTCATTGCAGTAAATCACATTTTTGGCACTTAGAAAACTTACAAGTTGAAATTTCCAGGACACCCAAGAATACCTTCCACAGAGAGTGATAGATTCTATAAAGTAGTCATAAACAACATCTGGAGATCTCCAGTTTCAAATGTGGGCTTCAGAAGGCATATCATTTGCACCTAAGGCAGGGGTGGGCAATTGTTTTGGCTCAGGGGCCACTTTGTGGGAGCGGAGGTTAGCAGAGGGCCGCACCTTTTAAAATGATTGCATTCATTAGTTAACTTTGCATTTCAGAAAAGGTATAAATTGTATCATAAAAATCAATAAATATAAATTAAACAAAATAGTGGTAGTTTTATTCAATTTATTTATTCTAATTTCATATCATCTATAGCTGCAAGCACATTTAACTTTAGAATCAGTTTAATGAGACAAATGTACCCTATCACACTTTTCTACTGTCTTGGCAGGCCACAAAAAACTCTGTAGCGGGCCGCATGTGGCCCGCGGGCCGCAATTTGCCCACCCCTGACCTAAGGGATTCTTAGTTCTCTCTTGAAGCAGTTTTAACCATTTAGCAAAGAGAGCCCCCATTTTAGTAGCTTTCCCGTGTAAATCAATGTCCCTACTTTTGGGGAGGGGGATTTTGGGAATGCCTTATTTTCAGTGTGAATTAATCTGGCAAAAGGACTTCCTGTATGTATTACTACTGCTCCATCTCCATCTTCTCTGAGGTTGTTTCTGTTAGAGCTAAAGGAACCCAGAGGAAGTTCCCAATTCACTCCATACAATTTCTCTCAGACCAGGAAGAATGGAGATCATTTCAATTCCTTCTGGGCAATTTCTAATTTTCCAATGGAAGAAACATCAGGAGTAGGTGGTTGAATGTTGTTCTCTTGTGAGAGCTTCATTCTGCTGCCTCTGCCAGGTGTCCCTACTATCTGAAAATGGGAGGTCCTCAAAGAAGCCCATGATGAGAAACATCAGTTGGAAACATCAGTGAAAACATCAGTTGGAACATCTCTCCCCCACACACTTGTCACATATCTCCCTGCTGTGGGGTTGCAGCAGCCAAGGCTAAGAGTCTACCACAGTAAAGGCTCAATTACTTGACTGTACCATGTAGAACTGGCCAACTAGGAAGAGAGACATTCTTAGTGAGTGCATTTTCCAACACAATTAATTGGATTCCAGAAAACATGGCTTTTAGAAATGTTTTATATTGGAATGGCATGTTCCAATTCCCTCCAGAATCCCTACCCAGAGTTCTACAAAGTCCTTAGCCTTGGTTCTCAACACTGTAGCACAGAGAAATTAATCATAATGAAAACATTTTCAACTTTGCTAAAAGAATTTTTTTTTTAAAGTTTGAACTGTCCGGCTCCTTCCATAAGGCTAAGAAGACTATCAAATGTCAAATATCAGAATGGTGGGCCTATGCGTCACACAATGGCCTCTGGACATTTTGTTCCAAAATGAAAAACTGCCATGCATAACCGGTAGCATCTAATAATGAAACGTTTTCTTTCTTCCAGAATCCTCTCCTAAAATAACCCATTTAAAACATCAACTTTTTTTTCTCACCACCAATAATCCATTTAAATATAATTTGATGAGTTTCTACTTAGACAACTCTTTAAGGGATAATTAAAATAATTTTTACTTCATTTCCTTCCTTCTCCATTCCACAATTCCCCTCAGAGGAGAGTGGATATACTCACCAGTGCAATGTTACCATGGCAACAGCCAGTCCAGTCACTGCACAAATGCCTCGGTTCTCTCCTCCCCAAAGTCATGTGAAAGGGAAATTCTTGTAGGCCCAGAAAGAATCAGCAGTGGCAAGGCATATACATATCTCTTTCCATAGCTGTGAAGCTTTGTGGTGAAAGGAAGGTTGAGAGCCTTGTATGCACTTGAAACAAGGTTCCAGTTGTACAACACAGTTAAAAAACTGAGATAGAATGAGGGTCGCCAGATCTCGCACTACAGCAGAAGACCTTGTGGTAACACATTCTTTTGCCTGCCAGCACCTGAAGCTCTGTGTGTGGAAATGGGGGGCAAGGTGGTGCATACTATTATCATACCAGCATGTCGATGACACTACCGGTAAAAACCAAAAATGACATCATAGAATCATAGAGTTGGAAGGGACCATACAGACCATCTAGTCCAACCCCCTGCCCAGTGCAGGATCAGCCTAAAGCATCTCTGACAAATATTCATCCAGCCTCTTCTTGAAAACTGCCAGTGAAGCCACCTCCCAAGACAGCTGATTCCACCTTTGAACTACTCTGACCCTGAAAAAGTTTTTCCTAATATCCTTTTTCCTAATACCATTCTGCATGTAATTTAAGCCCATTTTTTCAGGTCCTACCCTCTGCTGCCAACTGGAACAGCTCCCTGCCCTCTTCCAAATGACAGCCTTTCAAATACTTAAAGTGAACAATCATGTCCCCCCTCAATCTCTTCTCCAAACTAAACATTCCCAAGGCCCTCAGTCTTTCCTTGTAGAGCTCAGTCTCCAGACCCTTGATCATCCTCGTCACTCTTCTCTGCACCCTCTCGATTTTGTCCACATCCTTTTTGAAGTGAGGCCTCCAGTACTGCACACAATACTCCAGGTGAGGCCTGACCAAGGCAGTATAGAGAGGAGCTATGACCTCCTGCGATTTCGACACTATGGCCCCTTTGATACAACCCAGGATCGAATTGGCCTTTTTTGCCACCGCATCACACTGACTGCTCATATTTAGTTTACAGTCCGCTCTTACCATAAGATCTCTTTCACATATACTATTGCTCAGAAGTATATCCCCCACCCAGTATTTGTGCTTCCCATTTTTGTGGCCAAGATGTAATACTGTGCACTTGTCCTTGTTGAATTACATCCTATTCACAGCTGCCTACTTCTCCAGGTCTTGTTGAATTTTAATTCTATTCAGGTCTTGTTGAATTTTAATTCTATCTTCTTGGGTGTTTGCTACTCCTCCCAATTTGGTATCATCAGCAAATTTAATGAGCAGCCCTTCCACTCCTTCATCCAGATCATTGATAAAAATATTGAAAAGTACCGGGCCCAAAAACTGAGCCCTGCGGCAACCCACTGGACAGCTCCCTCCAATCTGATGAAAAGCCGTTGACCACCACTCCTTGGGTGCGGTCCTCTAACCAGTTCCCTATCCTCCAAAGATTTGCAAAAACTCTGCTTTTTGCCCAAAGTGACACACACTGGTGTGATGCTGGCATGCTAGTTCCTGGTCTGATTTCTCGTAAGGGTTGCTGGCTGTGGCCTGGCAACCCTCGCTAGGATGTATGCTTTGTAAGAAGAACCAGCATTAATTTACAGCATTCAAAAAAATCTCAGCACATGAGTTTTGTCAGAAGCACTGGAGAACTGCTGTTAGCTGAAGCAAACAATACTAGATAAACCAAAATGTTATGCGGTACTGCATTTTCCAGCTGTGTGCTTTATGATAGCTTCACAGTGGTTTACAGCATTCTGAATTAGCAAGAGAGAGACCTCTTCCTGTATACAGTTTGTGGGTTTTCCATCTAAAGGATGCAAGAGGGTTGTCACAAAATATAGAGGTTTTAGCCACAAATCACCGTAATTTGAGCACTGTAAATCATTCAACCACAGATTGTGGTTGAATGACTTCTATGTACATAATATCCTGCAAATACATGACTAGTATGCCATGTACTACTCCCCTCTTCAAATCTAAAAAGGTACAGTTCAGCAAAACTGATGTTTGCATGAACTGCACATGTTTGAAAAGTAATTTAAAATGTGTTAATATATCATGCATCTGTACTAACTGTTGTTGAGTATGCGGTATAGAACTTTCAATACCTTGGTTGGCCACACTTTTAAAAAAAAGTGATCAAAAGACTGGAATCATCTTCCATGGAATGATTATTAAATATTCAGGGCATCCTGTGAGGCATAATTGTTAACTCAGACTTCAATTACTCATGGATCCATTCATTACCAACTCGGCGAACTGTGATATATGTAAATTTTGAGTCATCAACTGAAGTGAATCACCACCTACACTTGTTAATTATTAAGAGAAATACTAACTGAGAGAACACTCATGGTACATGGCTCAGCAAGTTTCAGGGTTCAATGTTTTGGTGTTCTAACTAAAGGGTTTTATGAGGTCTCAGAAAGACTCAGGGACAGATTTAGGGAAAGGTAACCTAGGCAGGTGTCTGGGATGCTGAGTTTGGGAAGACCCAGATATTAAACCAAAATACGAACCAAAATTATGCACAAACCAGGGCAGTTCGTGGTTCATGAACCAGCGGTTCATCAGATCCCATTTCAGATGAACTGCCACACACTTTAGGCTGGTTCGTTTGGTTCGTTTTTTGGTTTGTCACTGCAGACAGCCTAGTGCCAATCAATCAGTTACCTAGGCAACAGGGGATGGACTTCCTGCAGACCTTCTGCTGACACGAAAGTAATGATTTTCTGACTTGGACATGATGTTTTTGTGAACCAAATGAACTGGTTCGCAAACCAGGGGCAAGTTCATGAAAGTTCATGGTTCGTGAAATTTGACAAACCACAAACTACATGGTTCAGTTTTTTCCCGGTTCGTGCCCATCTCTAATAGAGAATATGTGATTTCCCATAGGGAACAACGAAGACCACGCTTGCCCATAGGGGATAATGGAAAGCACACTTGCCCTTAGAGAATAATAGAGTCCACACTTGCCCGTAGGGAATAATGGAGGCCATGCTTGCCCACGTGATTTCTACTCATAGTGATTTCAGCTAGTAAGGATTTCAACTCATAACAACATCTTTATTGAAGACCAGAAGTAAACAGACAGGACAGGCTCAATAGGAGCGAATATATATACATAAACCACAGCCCTGTGTCAACCAACAACCAATAGGCACATGAAGCTAGAATCCTTAATTTGCATTAACTATATACAAAGTAACTTATTTACAGTGCTGTGATTGGACTTTATTATACAATGCGGATTGGATGCAACCAGCAGGAAAACAGCCAATAGCAATGGGGACTTCAGGAGCCTTGGTTCAAACAGAAGCTAAGCCAGTACATAACAGAAACCATGCTTGCCCATAGAGGGAGGGGTGTTTTTGTGTTGTCATAGGCTTTGTAGCCATTTCTTCCTCTAGTGTCTCTGTGGTTTTGGCTAGTTTCTTTTGTTTCTCATTAAATGGAATGGAGAATGGCCAGGGCACCTAGTTTGGGTGCTCACAATTTTGGACCCAGAGGTAACTGCCTTAAATCTCCTTTGCCAAAACCGCTGTTCTTTCTTATTTGTGTCAATAAAGTTAGCCTTTCATCGTTTAAAGAAAGTCTTTTGCATTTATTGCTTCCTTGACTTTATATGTTAGCCACACTGGCCTGTTCTTAGATTTGAAACCAAAAAGAAACCAGAGGCCACCACAGATATAAACAAACATAGCCATATGTCAACATTCATTGTAATTTGCTCTATGATGCCCGTAATCACTCCAAGTATTCCATGGGGGACTATTGTTCCTAGTAGTTTGTTTGCTCTTAGATTTGGCCAACCTAGTCTGTGATACACATTCTGTCCATGCTCCCATTATTATAGATTTAAATCCAGGCCTCATGGAGGGATTAGATCCTCCTTTCCTTTTGGCAGGGAAAGGTTTATAAAAGCATACCACTCCAGTGTTTTCACTTCTCAAGTCCTTTTCTACAGTGTCTTTAATGCTTTCCACTGTTTTTTTGTGGTCCTATCGTTTCTTTAGTGCCGGTTCCGCCTTGTTCCCTGGTGTTCTGGGAACATTTTTACAGGGAAAGGGTTAATAAAAGCTTGATATTTCCATGTTTTCATTTCTAAAATATTGTTTTGCAGTGTCTTTAATGTTTCCCGCTTTTTTGTGGTATTAGCATTTATTTAGTACCTGTTCTGGCCATTCTGTGGCATTCTGGGAGCATTTTGGCGGGGAAAGGGTTAACAAAAGAATGCCAGATCAGTGTTTTCATTTCTAAAATCTTGTTCGTGGGTGTCCTGAATTGTTCCCACTGTTTTGTTGTTGTTGTTGTTGCTGCTGTTGTTGCTGTTGTTGCTGTTGTTGTTGTTGTTGCTGTTGTTGTACTCATATTTATTTAGTGCCCGTTCCATGGTGTCCGGGAGGCATTTTGGCTGAGAAAGGGTTAATAAAAGCCTGCTATTTCCATATTTTCAATTCTAAAATATTGTTCTTCAGGGTCTTTAATGCTTCCCACAATTTCTTCTGGTTGTAGCATTTCTTTAGTGCCTGTTCCCGCCTGTTCCGTGGTGTTCCAGAAGCATTTTGTCAGAGAATGGGTTAATAAAAGCAGATTGTTCTCAGGTGTCCTTAATGCACCCCACTGTTTTTTATGGTACTAGGATTCTTTAGTGCACATTCCAGCCTGTTCCGTGGTGTTCTGGTAGCATTTTGGCAGGGAAAGGGTTAATAAAACCATGGCATTTTCAAGTTTTCATTTCTAAAATATTGTTCTCCAATGTTTTTAATACAACCCACTGTTTTTTGTGATACCACTATTTTTTAATGCCTGTTCTGGCCCACTCCGGCTTTTACCCCTCCATAGTGATGCTCTAGGAGTTTCCCCTGGTCTCTATGCCTACATAGTGATGCCCTAGGAGCTTCCCCTAGTTTTTACCATAGATAATAGGGAAAATTCCTAAATCATTATCCAGAAGTAATGTTATATCCTCCCTAAACTCCAACCTCCTCAGGTGCTGTCCCCGAATCTCCAGGCATTTATCTAGGCAGTACTGGAAACTCTAGTAGTCAGAGCTGATAGATGGATTACTGGACTAAGCAGAGTTCCTAGGTAAATCCAAAAAGGTAACAGCTTTCATCATGGTTTTAAATCTGAATTACAAAAACCAATTCCCGAAATATCACTTTTCAAGAACATTTTCCCTAGAGTCCTTGAATAAGGATTTAATGTAAATAAAACTAAATGCTTTGAGATTTTTCTCTATGGGAATCTATATATGCATAATTATTGAACCTATCTATATGCCTGGAAATCTTTAAGTATTTACAAAAAAGAAATAGATTTTCCCAGGAGGTCAGTCCCTGGAGTTTGAGACATAATTCCATATATGGAGTTTTTCAGTATAATTGCAAGAACTTAATGATTTGAAATTTCCACAGCTTCTGTGTCTTTGTTTTCAGAAGTACAGATAGAAAATGCAGGACCTCTTGAGCCCCTTAGCTACTTTCACTCACTGTCTCCAGCTCATAATCAGGATGCAAAATAAAAGGGTGAATTTGTTCTATTGTTTCCATGTACTCTACAGATTAAACTGGGTTTCTAATGTGCTACACTTGTGATCGTGAATACACAGAATGAGGGAGAGATAGTACATCTGGGTTAATTAACATGAACCCCAGGGGTCATTTCCTAGAAAAAGAACTGCAGGAACTCATTAGCATAACTCATTAGCATATGCCACACCCCCTGACATCACCAGAAGTGTGTCAGAAGGCAGCATCCACCCTTCAACCCCCTTTCCGCAAAAGTCTCCAGGCATTTCCTTAAAGCAGAATGAACTCAAAGCAGCTTATCCTCCTCTGGAGAGCCAGCCCTGCTTGCACCCACTCACTCACTCTCTCAAGTCACAAATGAAAATAAAGCGGCATGAATTCCAAGCAACTTGTGTTCCATTGGAGCTCAGCACCACCCAGCATTCATTTTCTCCCCCCCTTGCCCCAAGTCAGAAATGAAAGCAAAAATGCACAGCAGAATTAATCGAAGCACCTTGCCTTTTTTTGGAGCCCAGGCCAGCACCACTCTGCTTGCACTCGGAGGGAAAGGAATCACATGGGCGGGGCCAAAACCCACGTGACCTCTTTTTAGACCTTCCGGAACGCCGTTCCTGTGCGTTCCGGCTCCAAATGAGCCCTGATGAACCCTAATATTAGAGTCAGGACCTCTGAGAGGAATTTTATGACATGGTGCAAAAAAAATTGTAGAGCCCCTTTCCTGCTCCATTAGCCATCTTTTGTAAATCCCATTGGTTTTAAACATAAGGTCAAGAAAGGTAGAAATATAAGCTTTGTATTTACTTAAAAATGAGGTTTCCTTGCCTTTTTTGTGAAAAATTTCTAATGACAGCGTCAAAATTAATTGCTCTGACAACATTTAATTCAATACTCAAACCGGCCAAATCTTGAGGCCAAATTTACAAAGTTTTAAAATGAATAAATCAGTGAAAATGTAGCCTAATGTAACTAACTTAATTATGGAAAAGGATTAGAACATACCTTCAACTTATCTGCCGAAAGTTACTCTTTAAAGATGGATTTAGCATGTACTAATACACCAATTCTGTCTGCCTGGCGGAAGAGTGGAGAATCATATGATCTTCTAACTGGTACATGCTGCCCCTAGTGGAAGATATTGAGAATACAATGTAACAACAATGTAAAGAATAAAATTATGCTATGTAGGCCAACAACATAAGACATAAATACAAATCTTCACATGCAAACTTTTTATGGGATTCCAGAAAACTCTCAGGCTCCCTTTGGGCCTCTATGGGCCCCCTCTGGGCCCAAAGGCCCTGGTGCGATACACCTGCTGACACCCTCTCTCATTGGGCCTGATTAGAGTTGTCAATCTCCAAGGACTTGAAGATCCCCTGGAATTACAAGTGATCTCTAGGCTGTAGTGATCAGTTCCCTTGGTAAAAATGGCTGCTTTGGAGGATGGACTGTATGGTATTATTCTCTGATGAGGTTCTGCCCCAAGAATATATCTCTCTGTAATGACATAGATGTTCTCCAGGTAATCTGGACGGGGTTTATCTCTTCTGGAGCAGGGGAAAAGTTCACAGGCTATTTTGTTACTCAATATATATTTTATGGGTGGAGATAAAAGCATCTCACATGGGGCTCTTTTGTACCCCAACTTTTATCATAAAGTAAAGTGGAAAGTTGCTGTATGAAAACATTGTAGAGCCAGTTCTCTATGTATTCTGCCTAAAAATTGTAAGCAGGGTGGAATTCATCACAGTCAGTGGTAGTGAGAAAGTTAAACCTAATTAAGGCCAAATGTGACTGATAACACACTTCAAAACAAAAAGACAATTTCACAGAGTGCATTTCCAAACTAAAATCTGGACCTCCCTTGAATATTAAGCATCAACAAGTCCAGTAGACAGGCAACCAAGCAAGGATTGTTTTGCTGTGTTTCAGATTTATGAATTCTGCTGCATGGCCCGATGATGCAGAAGTGAGCATTGCCTTACTGTTGATTACATTAGCATACATCAAGGCCTGCTGTCCACATGGCAGTACACACATACAAATCAGAACAGGCTGTTCCATTTTAAATCCTCTACATACTTGCCTCCATTTTCCATTTCCGCCAAGTTTTTTTACACCCCTCCTTTGTCAAAGCCCGTGAGAAGATTTGCAGATTTTGATTTCTTTTGTAAAACAGCCCTTGTCATATTTTTTGTTAAGATTGAAAATTAAAGAAAAAGCCAAAGCAATTATATTCTCCATTTAGCAACTTGAGGTGGGGTGGGGTAGAGACCAAGCAGTATACTGCAGACAGCTAGATGAAATGGCATGAAGACTAACAAAATTACATGATTATCCAGAATACCTCCAAAGAATCCTCCATCATCGATTTTGTGGACCCAGCATCAATGGGCAAGGGGTGAAGGCAAGGTGACATAAGACACAAGGCAACTTGATGGATTTTAAAAGGCCATAATTTTATTGGTTTACAGCTTATGGTTCCCTGGTCCTGCATAGGGAGTGGATGATAGTAGGGGTGTGTGCTTCGAGTATCCGATTTGGGTAAAATACCCAAATTGGGCCCAATTTGGAAACCTTCGGTATTCCTGAATCAAAGCTTCCTGAAGCATTCATAATGCTTTGGGAAGCTTCAGGTCCCCGGGGGTTAAGTTTAAAGGACCCTTTCGGAAGTGACAGGGCCTTTTAAACTTTCCCATTCCCTAGACCTACCCACCCACCCCCACTTACCTGGGACCATGCTGGAGGAGGTGGCCCTCCCACCTCCCTGCTGGCCTCTAGTGGCAGCAGCAACAGCAAGGAAGGCACTCCCTGCTGGCCAGATAGATATGACAACCACGGCTGCACAGTGACGGCGGCAGGGAAGGCCCTCTCTGCTGGCCAGCTGGCTGCAATGGCCACGGCTGCACGGTGACGGTGGCAGGGAAGACATTCTCTGCTGGCCAGCTGGCCAGCGTGGCATTGACTCCAGTCTTCCACCTGGCCAGGTAAGTGGGGTGGGGTGGGGAATGGGGTTTAAGGGTGGGGTGGGCCTCCCCCTCCCCCTCCCCTCCCCCTCCCCCTTCCTTGTCACTTCAGTATGCTCCGAATCTTTACTGAGCATACCAAAGCAACTTAGAACCCTGAATCCAAAGCAGCAAGCCACTTCAGATTTCAGGTTTTTCCAAAGCTTTTTTGGGTTTACCTGAAGTGGGAAAACTGAATATTTTTTGGGTGCACACCCCTAGATGCTAGTATCAGCTGACTTGCCTGCCAGCTGATGACTCCTTCAGCTCACCTGCTGAGGAGGAGCACCCTAGAATAACTGTAAGTGGAATTCCACATGGGCACGCTACTCTGTGTGGACCTCCTGCCACCTGGGAGTGAGCAAGCCCCCAAAGCCACTAAAGCCACCAACTGGGCTTGTCTCTGCTGCACATTCCCTTAAGCAAATCCCCATTTATGGGGAAACTGGGCTCAGAGGCCATGTTTCCCCCCAAGGGGATCCATGACCAATGCCAAAAATGCTCCTACCTAAAGTAGTGACAAAGTAAGAAAACAAATAAGCAAGCTGACAGCCCAATGCAAATTATAGAAACTGCAACCACCAGTGAAGGAATGATGGCCCAGCTGGATTAATATCTGTACCGAACCCCTCACTCACTGGCAATGCAGAGGAGGGATGATTGGGAAGCTGGCTGACAGCCAAGTGCCATGGAGGGCCTGGACATCTCCTGAATATAGACCCATCCAGAGGACCAAAGGGAAGACTATAATTCCTGCTCTGCCAGCTGAAGAGCACCCTCCAGTACAAGCCTGCTGCTGATTGGCTGGCCAGGTATTTGAATCACTGGCTGCCTGCACAGTATTGAAGGGGCTGCTGGGCCCCATAGAATAATGGCCGCCACCATGCTCCATACCCATCCACCTCCACCGCTCAAACTAGGCTCCAGATAAATCTGGAGGCTGGAGCTTATTTTTACAATAGTAGTAGGAGGTTAATTTGGCTTGCTCAAGGTAAGCCCAAAGAGTATATTGGCTGAGTGGGGTGTACATTACCAGAAGGAATGAAAAAAATTGATGTCATCTTTATGGTGATCTGATGTTGAGTGCTATCTGTTGAGGGGGTGTGGCTCAGTATACATGGTTGCATATATAAGGTTGTAGGTTCAGTTGCTGCCATTTCCACTTTAAAAAAACCTCAGGTTTCTGGTTTGGGGGAGAGTCTCATGTTTAATCTGGTGGTTTCATGGAAATCAGTGGCTAAGGGTACCTTGGTGAGGATGGAACCACCCTCATCTCTTTGTTTGGGGCAACAGCCCCATCATAGTTGCCTGGAAGCACTTTGAGTTTGGCTGAGGGGGAGCAAATGGAGCTTACATACTCTCAGCCATGAACGTTCTCATAATTTCAATTGCCACTAGCAAGAGGAAGGCAAAAGATTTCATTGAGTAGGGGAGATTCTCAATGAGATTCAAAGGTCTGTTCTTGATTGCATTCAAATTGTTTCAGGCAGGTGGACGTGTTGGTCTGCAGTAGAACGCCAGGATTTGGGTCCATTAGCACTTTAAAGAGGAAGAACATTGAGTATAAGCTTTCGAGAGTCAAAGCTCTGAAGTACATCTGAAGAAGGGAGCTTTGACTCTCGAAAGCTTACTGTATACCCTACAAATCTCGTTTGTCTCTAAGGTGCTACTGGATTCAAATCCTGCTGTTTTATTGCATTCAGTTAAATTGCTGTCCCAAATTACCCGTTGACTATTCGATGAGGCCAAGTGTGTTGACTTGAAAATGAGTTAACTTGAAAAATGCACACAGGTTCCTTTTTTGTCAGGATGAGATCTGCTAGCATGGCTGACACATGCTTTCTAATTAGCATGCATTCATTTATTATGCAGATGTGTGCAATCGGGCTACAACTTTAAATTGTATCAGACCCCTTAAGGCCTGTGATATTAGCCTGCTAATGTATTTATAAATAAAAAGGATGAAATGTTGATAAGTAGAATGTGTCATTACCACTGACATTATCTGAAACAATTTAGTTCACAACTAGTTTAAATATATTAACATTCAGAATCAAAGTTTTCCCCAGAGAAGACTATACCCCCTGCTGTGGACTCCCTGGTAGCTTATCTTCTGTGATTTTATATTCATGTGCCTCCAGATTTATTTTCTAGTTCCAAAGGGTGAGATAGGAAGTTGTGAAGAATCTTCCATGAGCCAGCCTCCTCATCTAGACATCATGTTAGATTTTCCTGGATTCTCTTGTTGTCTTTCTTCTTTGGAAATTCATTATTCTGTGTTTGGCTGTGCCTAGCCTTATAATGTATTGTCTCTATCCACTGGAGTGATCTTGACTCTAATTAAACAATATCATTTCACTTAATTCATTTTCATTTATTAGATTTTAGCCTGCCCCCCCCCCACACACACATGTTAAGGGCAGGTCACAGCAGGGTATGAATACATTTAAAACATAAGACTAGATCATCCTAGAAAGCATAAAATACAGTGAAAAAGACAATAAAATACAATTCCCAAAATAGCAGCTCCTACAAACCACCCCAGCCAATACTGCATAGAGGGAGGAACTCTTAAGGGGAAGGGAGGGAAGGTGGAACAACTTTTCTGGTTGTGTTATGACTCCGGGGGGGGGGGTAAGATGATAATACAGCCCCTCCTCCTGACAGGAGACCGATAGAGGCTAAAGAACAATAGAAATATATATAACTAAAGAATATATAGCTAAAGCTATATATATTTCTATTGTTCTTTGGCCTCTATTGGTCTCCTTTCAGGAGGAGGGGCTGTATTGTCATCTTACCCCCCCTCCTCGGAGTCATAACACAACCAGAATAGATGATAGATAGATAGATAGATAGATAGATAGATAGATAGATAGATAGATAGATAGATAGATAGATAGATAGATAGATAGATAGATAGATAGATAGATAGATAGATAGATAGATAGATAGATAGATAGATAGATAGATAGATAGATAGATAGATAGATGTACACACACACACATATACTTGTATTAGTGAGCAACTGTATCCTCAATACTAACTAGGTTTGGATCCATTATTAAATTTAAGCAGGTGGAAAATTTCAATTGCTCTGTTTTTTGTTTGCTTTCTAGTTTAGGGCTCCAAAACAATGTTTGTGGGTGGTTGTTATCCTGCCACTGGTGCTAACAACATTTCTCCACCACCTTTTCAAGATTTGAAGAATGTGGCCCTTGCTTGCATTTAATAAAGTGCCTTGCACTTTATGAAAGCAAAAAGTGCCTTGCACTTTACTAAAGCAAAAAATCAAAATGAGCTAACATTTAAAAGGAGCACAATAAAGAAAATAGTAGATTCACTGAGGCGGCTAATCAGTTTCATCTCCAGTCTATTAAGAATGAGACAGAAATTCAGCAAAAGAAATGCTTAAGTTTGAAAATAAAATAATGTATGTTCCAGCATATAGGAGCGAGTAATAGCAATGGCAACTAAAATTACTACATTAGATAAATATTTCATGTCACTGTGGCAGGCTTGTTCTATAGTTCTCCAATAATTTAGCAAGCTATTTGCCCAGAACTGTCTTCTCTAGCTAAGCTTCCACCATATTTGTTCTCAAAATTAGCTTATCCTTTTAGCTTTTACAGGTGGCAGCAACTTTTTCACCATCAATTGGCTCACTCTGAAATCTATTTTGTTTTACGAAATTTCTAGAAGCACTCTCAGCAGAATGACTAAATTTCTCATCCCTGCTCTTTCACCTCCCTCAGACTCCCGTTTTGATTTTACTTTTCCTTTATGCAAATTGAACCCATTGTTCCATTTTTTCTGTTACTTTTGTTACCTTGCACCCAACTTTTCCTATGCATTTATCCAACCTTGTCAATAAATCAGCTTTATGCATTACGTGTACATTCTGTGTATAAAGGATATACATGTTACATATACATTTTATATAGACTGAATACAAAAGGGTACATCATGCACACACAGTAGAAATAAGTTTGCAAAACCAACAACTGAAAGGGGAGAACCAAAGGAACGTATGAAGAAACTAAATAAGGAATATTTGCTCATCCCTAGCATGTCCCCAAAATGTCCCAAGAAAGTTCAAAAAAACTGAGTGGGCAAAACTCATCTATTCCCAAGCAAATCTGCAAGAAGGAGGAGGGAGGAATCAGTGTCAGGGAGGTCTTACCTGAATTAATTCAATGAATCAATTCGAATGAATTGATCAGAGGCAGCTTACATATCCCATGCAAGTACAAAATGACACACTGATTTCAGGCCATCATTTCTGGTGGGTTACAAGGTTTAAACTGCAGTGTGTAGAATTTGTATTTTGAATCCTCTTGATTCCAAATTCATCTCCGTCATTTGTTTTCTCCACAACTGAATCATTTCCAAGAACATGTAATGTCATTGGCACACTTTCCTCACTCATCCTTTCCTAGGGTTGCCAGGAGGCAAGGGAGGACTCAGTACTTACCTTCCCGGTGCTGTTGGGACATTCCTTGCACACACAGCCCCGCACTGACATGATGATGTCACTTCCCATGCAGAGCAAGGGAGCTCATGCTTCACTATGGGGCTGATTTGGGCCCCAAACGAGCCCAATTCAGCCCATTTGGTGCCCAAATCAGCCCACTGTGAAGCATGGCAGTGCTCTCGGGGTGGCATGATGACATCACTGATGTTGTCATACCAGCTCCAGGAGCACACCTGGGAGACCCATTCCCCGCCTTTCCCTCCATCAGCCAGATTAGCAGCGGGGGGGGGAGTTGGGACCAGGGGATCCCCCACCCTCTCATGGAAAATGGGATCCCTATCCTTACTCCATCTTTCCTCCCTCACTTTCCTTTTGCTGATTCACCAAAGTCAAATTTTTCACTGTAAGGGCCTAGGGGGTAGACTCTTGTCTGTTCTGCTTATGTTCCTCTAGTATCTATTACTTTAATATCCCTTCCTTCAGGAGTCCCAGACAGTGTACATTGTTTTCCACTCTTCCATTTTATCCTCCCTACAATCCAATGAAGTAGAAAAAGTTGATAAAGGTCCCAGGTTGCCCTTTCGCTTCATGGCCCAGTAGGGATTTAAACCCTGGTCTCTCTAGTCCTACTGTGATGTTCTTCTCCACTACATCACATCAGTTTTCTAAAAGTGCCATGAATATTGACATTAATAGTAATAATTTACAATCCAAGGCCTTTGACAGATGATCAGCAACTAAGTAAAATGGACGACACATTTGCATACAGGAAGACTTTAGCCAAAAGCTAGTAATGTCAATTTAGTGAATCCTCCATAAGCCCTTTATGAGAGCCTGTTTGTTAAGGGGCCACTCAGACATGATTTGGCCCTTGGGAACCAGCTTCAGGCTCCTGTGTTTCCTTCTGCAGTCCTTTAACCCCAGGGTGAAGGTAACAAGCACAGAGAACGATCTCACATTCATATAAATACATTAATGAAGTAAATATTGAAATGCTTTGCACAGGTTGCTTTCTCCCCATAGAGTATGTGAACCGTTAAAATGCTGCCTATCCCACTGTCAGAGGAAAAACAAGAGCCAAGTCACAGCTGAACAGGATCATCATATATTATTCTAGGTGATCTGGGAAAAAAAATATTCTAATGCATACAGCTTTCCTGTTTCATAGGCTGGACCCAATGGTATCTTCAGTTTATAGCTATATTATACCATGTAGAAGTAAATTGAAAGTATTTCCAGAGATGTTTTTGCACAAGAGATCGTGCAACCTTTAATATGAGAAGAATCTTGAGAAATGGGATAGGATCTTTTATAATAGCATTAAGGAAACCTATGTTGTGATAATGGAAGCAGCTATTTCTCTTCCACGCATGGTTCTCTGAATACAGTCTGATGTATTTTTTGTACACTTTGTTTTTTCAGAAGAGACCTGGTTGCATGTGTGAGAAGAAAAAAGTATATAATCATCTCTTAGAATGAAATGGTTAGAACATAAGAAAAGTAAAACATGATAGAAAGGTGGGCATTTGCAGTACAATAAAATGTGCAATAAATACAATAAAGAATTCTGCCATTGTCTAATATCCTTTCACTGACACCCCAATCAAGTTGTAAACTGAAACACGTACACAGTCCCTCTTAAATCAACAGAGCTTCCCACACAAAATCTAAAGGTGAAAAGATAAAATAGTTAAGAAAACAGAGAAAAATTTATTCAAATTTATGGGAGACTTATTAAATGAACAAAGAAAGTTTCATAGCACAAAAAGTAGCAGCATGTATTATCTTAGAAATAAAGCATTTATGAAATCACGGAAACTAGAAGTAATTTAAAACTAACATTGACCACGATGGGACCTAGGTAAGGAAATTAAAAGATAATCAGATCTCTGGTAAAAAAACGAACACTATTTCTCTATGGACAATTTTGACAAAATAGAGGTAGGCAGATAAACAAACTGACACAGTAAGTCAAAGGAAATGATTTAATACTGCCAGTTTCTTATCACCAATTCTGTTTCATATGAAGAATGCCAGTGGGAAACCATGTTTAGTGATTTTCACATCTCACTTTTACCAAAACAAAACTACACTGAAAGGACCCTTGTACACTGCTAAAGGTTGAAACAATGTCTGTCTGTCCCATGCTAAATGTGATGGTTGGGTGCTTAACAAAAAGGCATCAAAGTAGGCCAAGACATGGTAAGGGCATTTGTATATATGCAATACTCGTCAAGTATGCAGAAAATCCTTAGTTTGTAAATTCAGTAGTAAAAAACTCTTCCCCCCGCACCACCCCAGTAAGCACCAAGTATGCTCATTAGCCTTCACAAGCCATGAAAAGTTGATGGCAGATTTCACTTGTCACAAAATGGTATCCTTCTCTGACAATACTTTTCCACTCCCGCTCTTCCACTCTCCCTGCATTTGCAGCTTTGAGTTGCTTTAACAATTTGCATCAGGTTTTCTGAAAGCAGTTAATGAAATAGCCAGAGAATCAAGAAACACTCTCAATTGTCATTTTCTAAAAGAGAGGCAAAGAAATATGACTAGCCTCTTTGTAATAGTGTGTTTTTTGTGAATTTCTACCCTAAAGGATTGATGGGCTTCAGAAAGTTTGCCAAGCTACTAAAAAGGAAACCTTCTTTCAAACCTGTCTCTATCTTCTACTCTTTTACCTTAATTTAAATTGGCTCGGTTTCTTGACCTAAGATGGGAAGGGTCTGGTTGTATGGACTGACAGAACTCATGCAAATGTCTTACTTATGTGTCTTCATCTCATAGTAAAAGTAAATGACTGGTCTTTAGGAGACTCCTTGTCTATCAATTCAGGCCTTTATAGGTGTGATAATAAAGTGCACTACTCACTCTTTTGTGTGTGTGTGAACTTTTCAAATGTTGGGTGTTCTAAAAAAAAATTGGGGTGGGATGCTTAGTTTAGTTGGATTTTGTAAATGGCTAAGTTCAGATGTCACATACTGGAGTTTGCTTATGGTGGGCATGGACATGATTCATTGCCCAGTTCATAGTAACCCCAACCCCTTCACTTGTACCATATACCAAGATTTTTACTTAAGGTGTCTAAGAGCCAAACTGCAATGATCGCAGCTATGGCTCCATCCCCTGACTGCCAAAATCATATTAGAATAAGGTTGCCAGGGCTCCTCAACCTCCCGGAGAGGGATTGGGGCCTGGCACTTACCTGAGTGGGTGAATGGGGGCAAGTGCGATGATGTCACTTCCGAGAAGTGATGTCATCACACGGCCCCTGGGAGCATGCCCATGCTCTACAGGGGCCCAGATTGAAGATGCTGCAGAGTGCGGAAGTGCTCCTGCCCTCCACAGCAGCCCAAAATGCATCCATTTTGGCCAAGATTGGGCTCATTCCACATCCGTTTTGATGTGGATCAGGCCCGTTTTGAGCCACTGTGGAGCATGAGAGCACCCCTGCGCACCACAGCAGCACGAAATGGCCCCAATCAAGGCATTTCAGCCCACTGCAGAGCACAGGAGAGCTCCCATGCTCCATAGCAGCTCAAAACAGACCTGATCCATGCCAAAATGGGCCCAAAATGAGCCTGAGCTGGGCCAAAATGGGTGCTTTTTGGGCCGCTGTGGACGGCAGGAGTGCTCCTACGCTCCGCAGCAGCCACAATCTGAGCCTGATCCAGGCCAAAACGGGCCCAATCCATGTGGCTGCAGCACACAGGAGCATGCAGTGCTGCAGGGGAGTGCACAGGGAAGGTGCGCTCCGCCGCTGGCCAGGTAAGTGGGGGTGAGGTGTGGGGGTGGGGGAGAGCTCCCATGCTCCACAGTGGCTCAAAACAGACCTGATCCAGGCCAAAATGGGGCCAAAATGAGCCAGAGCTGGGCCAAAATGGGTGCTTTTTGGGCCGCTGTGGAGGGCAGGAGCGCTCCTGCGCTCCGCAGCAGCCACAATCTGAGGCTGATCCGGGCCAAAACGGGCCCAATCCATGTGGCTGCAGCACCCAGGAGCATGCAGTGCTGCAGGGGAGTGCACACGGAAGGTGCACTCCCCCGCTGGCCAGGTAAGTGGGGGCGGGGTGTGGGGGCGGGGGATTGCCCGCCCCTGGTGGGGGTCTGGCATCCCTACATTAGAAGCATTAATAGTTATTTTATAATTGCCATGAGGCCCCGATCCAGAGCATGCTCACAGTGTAACGGCCATAGGACTCCCCTTCCCCTGCTTTCAGATAGTAAAACAGACACCCGTTATTGTTTCAGCACCTGAAAAGGTGCAGGGAATGAAGCAAAAGCTCCTGAGACCACTGCAAGCAGTCCTGGAATTTGGTCCTTGCGGCAGTATTAAAAGAACTAAAAATTCTTCTAAAATGGTGGTGGTAGCCATGGGATGAACCCATGGGCATTGTCACTTGTAGTTTGGATTTTGGTGTGGATTATGTTAGTGGACAGAGCTTAATTTCTTTACCAGTGTCTAGGATCTTTAACCACAGTTTCATCCTAGTTAAGGAAATTCTAGGGAACTTCACATTTTTGTTTGTTTTAACAACAAACTTGACGAACAATTCTAAGGAACCCAGAAGCTTCAAGAATGTGTTGTTTTTTCTTTATTTGGTCTTAATAAAAATGTTTCATGGCCTTTGGATTTTGCTAGAGAACAACATGGATGCTTAGTGTCTACTTTTTTGTCTCACTTCATTAAGGTATCTGCATTTGGTCATTTTGACTTACTACAGCTAGTGGAAAATTCTCCCTCTTTAATTATAGTGTAGCTTCCCATGGGAAATGTGTCTGAGCCCAGCAATTAACCAGATTAGTGCTCATCATGAGTAAACTTCAGGTTTTTCATGTTGTCTGAACTGATCCACTGTGTTGTACTATAACTTAAAAAAAAACAGCAGCAAAGACTTTTGAATAAAATCACAATAAACTCTAGCAATAACATTAAAGATCTGGTCTCGCTCTTACATGTACAACCCAATTATGGTTGCCAGGCCCCCTCGATCTCCCAGCAGGAGATTGAGACCTGGCTCTTACCTGCGCGCTCCTGCAAGCGTGATCACTTCACTGCTGGGAAGTGACATCACCACGCAGCCTATTTGGGCTTGGATCGGGCCTGTTGTGGGCCTCTGTGGAACACAGGAGCATTCCTGCGCTCCGCAGGGGCCCACAACGGGCCCGATCCGTGCCCAAACAGGCCTGATCCGTGCCCATTTTGGCATGGATCGGGTCCGTTTCGGCGCGGATTTGGCCCGTTTTAGGCCCCTGTGGAGCGCGGGAGCATTCCTGCGCTCCACAGGGGCCCTGATCCAGGCCAAAACAGGCCTGATCCTAGCAGTTGCTGTGCGCAGGGGCATGCAGCACCGCAGGGGGGGCACACATGGAGGGTGTGTGCGCCCCCGCTGGCCAGGTAGGGAGGGGTGGGGGTGGCAGGGTGGGGGCAGATGATCCCCTGCCCCCACTAGGGGTCTGGCAGCCCTAAACCCAATCCTATGCATGTTACTTCAGAACTAAATCTCATTATGCTTAGTGGATCTCTTTCAGTAGGGTTACCAACCTGCAAGTGGTGCCTAGCGTTCTCCCAGAATTACAACTGATCTCCAGACTACAGAGATCAGTTCTCATCAGGACATGGCAGCTTCAGAAGGTGGACTCCATGGTATCTCATCCCCACTGAGCTCCCTCTAATTCACAAGCTTTGGCCTTCACAGGCACCCCCCCCCCCCAAATATTCAGGGATTTCCCAAACAGGAGTTCCCCAAAAAATTCCACCAATCGTATAAGAGTCTTATTTGCTCTTCAACTTCATATCATGGCTACTCGTTCTCTCATGGGACACCTCTTGGCAGTGGCCCCACTCCACTCAGTGGTGTGGTGAAGGAACAGTTAGCCCAAAACATTGTTGCATTAGTGGTGTGACATCATTTCCAGATTCTGCCTGCAAAGACATCAAACCATCGATGCAATGACGTCATTCCTGGTGTGACACAGAAGTGCTCAGGAGCATGTAGTCACAAGTTAAGTTCCCCAACAAGCGAGCCATCCCCCCCCCCAATTTGGATTTGGGGGACCTGGCATCAATAATTACAGCATAAAACCATACAATGGTCAATAAAAAATTAAACAGAAAATGAATAAATTCAAACTTTTTAGTGATTCCATTGTTCCAGGCCTGAGTGCTGAGGCTAAGCCTCAGAGAACTGTGGATCAAATTAAGGCCTGCTTTTCAATTCTGTTTTGATTCCTGTGGTTGCTATGGGGAGCACAGTGGCTCATGTGGCCTAGATTTATAGGGAAAGCAATATAAGCAGGAAAAATACCACATAACATTTTTAGAACTCTGAAGATGTGCTTCTCTGTAAAATGAGTGACATAAACAAAATATGTCATGGAAGGGATAACGCTTTTATTAGCACTTACTTGGGATGAACTGTGCAACATGACAGGCAAGGGACCCAGCTCACAATTTCTTCACAGCTGGTGCCATCCTTTATGTTGCTACAAAATGAAGGGAGCCTGGATTTTAAGATGCTACAACCAAGACAAACTAGTAATGAGTCCTTTCTCTGCTCCATAAATGTGGCCACTGTGGGAGGGCCATATCAGTGCTTGAATAAAAAGAAAATCAGATCAACTGGAGTGTAGTTTGTAGACAATAGCTGTTAAATTTGTAGCGTGTGTGTATAGGAGAGAGAGTTCCAGCCCTTTCCTGCTCAAACTCACATTTCTTTCCCCATTCATCCCAACAATCATACTTCTTGATTCTATCCCCTCCCCACCTTTATCTTACAATCTCACCTTCTGGACCAGATGTTGAGACCCAGCCCCACTTCACGGATGGATGTTGCCGCTTCTTAAACTATTAAATGGTGATAACTGCTGATAACATCCAACACAATGGTGAGGGGGTCAATCAAAGTAACCTACGCTCTCCCCTTGGTTGTTCTCTTTCTCTGCTTTTCATCCTAACCTAGACTGGCAGAGCTGGGCAGTGAGAACAGAGAAGACAAGTAGCCTTGCTTCTAAGGGACAGCTGATATGTTATTTTTGCACACTATGGATGTATGGAGGATGTGGTAACTACTTCCTTTTATAGTGCCACCATACAGAAAGGTCTAGTTGAATTGTGAAAGTGACATGTGTGTTACAGCAAGGGCAACTAACAAAATTGTGACAGTGTGCTTCAGAAACACTCTTTGCATAGATAAGGAAATGTATCAGAGAGACCGCCCCCCAACTCCAGACAGGTCTCCCTGCTACCTCTCAGCTGGGAAGCAGAGTAAAATTCTGGGGGAAATGGGGGGAGAGGATTAGTACTGTCAATGTCTCCATAACATGTGGTGGGGTTTGTATGTTCCCATCCTGACTGACTGGGCTAAAATCCTTCTCCAAAAATGTTAGTTCTGTAAGCAAAAGGAATGCATTCCATTGTACAAGTCCCACAGTAATCCAGACTAGAGATGGGCATGAACCTAAATACAAGCCAAAAAAATGCACGAACCAGGTTGGTTCGTGGTTCGCGAACCAGTGGTTCATGAAGCTCGTTTCCATGCACTTTCACGAACTGGTCTACTGGTTCATTTGGTTTATATTAAAGAGACAGTTTAAATGGCCATTTCCTCGGGGAAATGGCCATTTAAACTTTTCCTGCCCCTTGAAAGTGGCAGGGCCCTTTAAACTATCACCTGGCAGGCAGCAGTGGGGAGCCAGTTTGGTGTAGTGGTTAAGAGTGTGGGACTCTAATCTGGAGAGCTGGGTTTGATTCCCCACTCCTCCACTTGAAGCCAGCTGGGTGACTTTGGACAAGTCATGGCTCTCTGGAGCTCTCTCAGGGCCAAGCTACAAGTGACGAATGACACATGAACGGCAAGTGTATTTCTCCCTGTTCACTTGACCTCCACTCAATCCACTTGCCATTCAAGAGTCATTTGTCACTTATAGCTTGGCCCTCAGCCCCACCCACCTCACAGGGTGTTTGATGTGGGGATAATAACATACTTTGTAAACCGCTCTGAGTGGGCATTAAGTTGTCCTGAAGGGTGGTATATAAATCAAATGTAGTAGTTGTTGTTGTTATCATCATCATTATCATCATCATCATCATCATCATCCCCTCGCAACCTGCCAGCTGATAGTTTAAAGGGACTTGCTGGCCCAAACTCCAGCCACAGTGGCCATTTGAGGGGCAGGAAGGCCATTTTTGGCCTCTTTCGCTGCCCTGTGGGCTCGCGGCAATCATTTGAGGGGCAGGAAGGCCTTTTTCAGCTTCCTCTGCCACTCTGCAGGCCCACGCAAGAGGAGGCTGTGGGCCCGCAGGGCGGCTGGGTGTTATCTCAACCACCCCAGCAGCAAGATAAGTGTGGGGCTGGGGCTGGGGCTGGGGTTTGGGCTGTTTAAAGGGCCCTGCTGCTTGCAACTGGCAGGTCCTTTTAAACTATCAGCTAGAAGGCGGCAGGGGGGATTCCCCCCTTTCCCCTGCTGCTAAGCAACCAGAAAGAGGTATTTAAACCCCATGAACCCCGAACCATGAACTGGGTCATGAACTTGCTTCAGTTCGTGGGAGTTCGTGGTTCATGGTTCGTGTAAACCCACGAACCCCGAACCCCATGGTTCATTTTTTTTGTTCATGCCCATGTCTAATCCAGACTGATACACTCTGCTTTTAATGGATCTACCACCTGCTACCAAGAATGTTCTTCTTAAGAATGCCCTCTCCCAAGTTTAAATAAGCTTTCTCCTTCAGTCAGCAGAGCTTTACAAATTACTTCACTTATGAAGATACATTGCTGGGGTTCTTAAGGAAGGCCATCTGCAAAGCTTGGGTGGCATTCAGAACTCCGGGGAGCAAATGGAAGGCATTTGGAATTTTAGGCAGCCCTTTCTCTTCCTTTGCAATGCCTCAACAGTCCATGGAGGAGAGATATTTTATACTGAATGCCCTACCCTGAGGATAAAATCCCAGATTTGTTCCTAGAAAAATTCCAGATTTGTCCCTAGACTGATACAAAAATGGCACATGGCAAATAGGAACCAATCCTTACATTAAGGAGTTGGCTGATGGCCACTGGGTTTAAGGGCCTAACAAAATGTATGCCTGGCATCTGTTGTTGTATGCATGTATGTATCAGGGACCCTAACACAGAGCCCATTGGTGCCATGGCACCCACTGAAATCTTTTCTAGTGCCCACTAAATATTTCAGAAAGTGGGAGGGGTCCAGTGGGGCTTTTTGCCCAGCAGGGTTTCTGATAGACACTGGAGACACTGATTGGACACTGATTGGCTGTGCAGAATTTCTAAAAGTTGCTTCAGCAGCAGTTGCTTTCAAAGCACAAGGTTATTGCATACATCACTGAAGGTGCATGCAAGAAAATGTTTTTAAACAATATGTCCATTTTAAGAGGCATCTGGTTAAACACAGCTTCTGCCTGAAATGCTGTAGAGTTGCTTTTACAGTTATGCATAATGTCATTCCCTGGTATTTTGTGGTTGGCATCTTGTGGCAGCCATGTTGTTGTTGCACCCACCAACATGTCAGAATTCCAAAGGTGCCCACAGGGTCAAAAAGATTGGGGACCCTTGGCATATATGATAAGCGTATCTATATAAACTGCTTTGTCTGAAGTGCTGCTTTAATGCCTTGATGTTTTGTGTGTGAGTTTAGGGGGCAATCCATAATGTTGCATACTTGGTGGGCAGTAATGATTTCAAGGTTAACATAGCAACCACTGATTTATTTGAACTTCAAGTCACTTTTTGAAACCAATATAGCTGGAATTTGGAATAAAGATGACTGCAAAAATACTGAATGCAAGCTCCAATGAATAATATGGGTCTTGCTTCTGAGTAGACCTACTTAAGTTCACTCCTGAAATGTTCTTTTGCATGGCCCAAACTGAATCTTGCATGTATTGTAATTGTAGAGAGCTTGCTTGGATACACCTGTTACACTGCTTCCATCTATGAAGTCCTTTTTTTGCACACATCCTGTACAGTTTTGTGCAAGACAATGCTTTATTTTTGTCTGCGATGTCAGTAGCCACAGAGTCTTTCTTTGTTAAAAAATATCCTAATCGCACATTTTGACACACGGTCTTTATCCCCCAGGACCTAGGTCAGCTGTAGACATTGTTTCTCACAGATGCAGCAGAGATTAGAACATCTTTTTTAAGGATCAAAGAATGCTTGAAGGATAATATTTTGGTCCTGTTTGTTTGTTTCTTGGGATCTGACTACTGAAATTGTGGGTCTTTTAAAAAGTGTACTGTAAAAGTGATGTATCATAAGGCACTCTTTTCCACTTCTGAATTATTTTTCTACTACAGAACTGAAATTTCCTTCCCTGTTTGGCAAGGAATCATATGTGTCTTGGAATCTTCACAATTTGCATGAGCCTGCTTAAATACTCAGCACAGATGACCTGCAAAGCTCTGAGCATGTGCAAATGATTAATGATTTTACTTCTTTCTAATATTTTCTTTTCCTTGGTTAGTTAAAAAAGATTCACTTTGAATGCATTCATTCTTTTTTTAAGATAAAAAGATGGAGCAAAGTCTATACAAGAAACTAAAAAGAAAACTCAGAAGATTACGGTATGAACACTCACCCGCACGGCAAGCCGGCTGCCCCGGCACCGTGGAGCTGGTGGCGGCAGCGCGGGTGGCTGGGAGGCCGCCTGTGTCATTCGGCTGCCCCACAGGTCAGGGGGCGTGCGGCAAGCAGGCTGCCCCCTCAGCGGGACAGGCAAATGGCGCAGGCAGCCTCCCAGCCACCCGCACTGCCGCCACTGCCAGCTCCATGGCGCGCTGGGGCAGCCGGCTTGCCGTGCAGACAGCACACTGACAGGGCAGCAGGCTTGCTGCATGCCCCCTGCCCTCAGGGCAGGTGAATGGCACAGGTGGGCTCCCAGCCCTCTGTTCAGCCACCCACACGCTCCCAGCAGCTGGCAGCTGCGCCCCCTCTTTGATGGCACCGGGGGCAGACTATCCCCTCTGCCCCCCCCCCGTTGATCTGGCCCTGGAGTCAAATTCTTCCTTCTTTCTAGCCAGGTGCCCCACTGTCCATTGTGGCACAGTAGCAGGTAAACTGTATGGGAACATTAAGCCCCCCCCCCATAGTGCTCTCAGTGTTAGAAGCATCAGGGGAATATAAGCTCTCCTCTGTGTACTCATCATGAGGCTTGGGATAACTTCAGATCAGTGCAAGTTTATCAGCAATGAGCTTGGTTTATTTCAAGTGAGCCTTAGGAGGGGCAGGGTTCCTACCTACTATTAATAATCTTATCAATATTTTTTTTCTTCCCTAGGACTTCCTTCTCTGAGCAGGGTTATGGCAACGCTAACTTTAAAATGAGCTATATGAGTGAGCTTGGGAGTGTTCTGATATTAGGGTGTGTGTTATGTGCCATCAAGTCACCTCTGACCTATGATGACACTATGAATAAAAGACTTCCAAAATATCCTATCATTAACAGACTTACATCTTGCAAACTGGAGGACGTCACTTCTTTTATTGTGTCAAGCCATCTCGCTTTAGGCCTTCCTCTTTTCCTACTGCCGTCTATGTTTCCTAGCATTATTGACTTTTCCAGAGAATATTGTCTTCTCATGGTGTGACCAAAGTACAATAGTCTCAGCTTTGTCATTTTAGCTTCTATTTATTTATTTATTTATTTATTTATTTATTTATTTAATCACATTTCTAGACCACCCTCCCCATCAGACGGGCTCAGGGCGGTTTAAAACAGTAAAAACATTATTAAACCATTAAAACATTATATCAAAACAATTAAAATTTGCAGGTATAAAATATTAAAATACAGCATTTTCTTGCATGGGTGGTGGAAGGTCTTCAGTGGTATGGCTGGTGAGAGGACAGCCTAGTCCCCACCAAATGCCTGTCGGAACATCTCCATCTTGCAGGCCCGGTGGAAAGATAACAAATCCTGCCAGGCCCTAGTTTCCTCAGACAGAGAGTTCCACCAGGTCGGAGCCAGGACCGAAAAGGCCCTGGCTCTGGTAGAGGCCAGGCAGACCTCCCTGGGGCCAGGGGCCATCAGCAAGTGCTTATTAGCAATTCTAGGGAGAATTCAGACTTGATTTGATCTAGTGTCCACTTATTTGTATTTTTGGCTGTCCATGGGTATCTGCAGAACTCTCCTCCAACACCACATTTCAAATGAATCAATTTTCTTCCTGTCAGCTTTCTTTATCAGGAATACTTCCAAAATGCTCCTTATCTGAATTTCTGCGCAAGTGTTGGATTTCCAAACGATCTCCCCCCCCCCCACTACTATGGATGCATTCAGAATCTTTCATTGTTCTGTTTTCTTTTCCTGCATTCTGTACAGAACACTGTGCTTCTACCATCTGTGGCAGCTTTGAGTCCCATCCATTCATGAACATCATTTTTTCACCCCATATATTAACAAAATACATATGTGGATGAATAAAAAGCACTGCAAAGAAAAAAAAAAGTCCTGCAAGCAATATTAAAGTGATTATACAGTTGCATTCAGATCCTTTTTGTGTGATATTTCAAGGATGCACAGGAAGACACAGGCATGTGATTAAGATACTGCTCTGTGTATGGCACAGTGAGTTTGCTTTTTTGCAATGTTTATCAAATAGCAGGTGAAAGACTGAAAGGAACGGAGCTGTCCTCATGATTTAATTCTGGATATTTTATTTTTAGAACTATTTCTGAAATTAAGGAGCATGGAAAAAATTTCTAAGGCAATACAGTACAGAGTGAGGAAATCTGCTTGACACGCTCTGAGATCATAACTTGAGTTCAACCATATCCAAATTAAGTAGAGGAGGTAGAGGAATTTGCTAATTCAAGGGATGGATGTGCAAATTCCCAGGGCCTGCCACAATCCCTCAATCTTAGTTTACCATTATGCAAGGTCATAACAGAATGATGGTGAATGGGAGTAACCTCTTCACAAAAACGGGCTCCACTTCGAACAATGCTGAAAGACAACTAATCCCAAATTCTGTTCATGATAAGGAAATGGTTAATTTGTGCTTTGATTTCAGCAACTATTGTTCAAGTGTCAAGAATCTGTGCATCACCTTCATAATTTTAAAAATAATCATTATTTCTTTGGTGTAAAACTGCAAATCACCAGAGAAGACTTTTGTACTCTATATTCTAAGGTAAGTAATAAATTTGACAGAACAAATAGCAGACAGTGTCAGAAGTACCTGAGTTAACTGCATACAGTGTAACGAAGTAATAGGGCAGAACCATATGGGATTCAAGAGCATTTCATCCTATTTTGATTTTCAAAGATCCAATATAATGAAAATACAGAGATGACATGGGCTATATGGATTTTCATAAATATGGTTCCACATCATGGGGTCTAGCTGAAATAATGAATAAATGATTCTCAGGATAGGATATGGTGATACATTTAAAAACTAGTTCGAAAAGAGATGGAGGAATAAAACCTTAATTAAAGTACATGAGAGAAGAGTTAGCATCTTATCTAAAGTTTCAATAAAAATGTCCTTCATTTATCTCTAGCTTCCTAAAAGGAATATACATACTTTTTATTGGAGGGAAGTGTACAGATGAGAAAGGACTTTCTGAACAGAAGAATGAGGGGAGAGGGATGAAGTGAGACAGCGATCAGTTTTTAAAAACCACTGTATCCATTGGCAGCTAGGTGGAGTATGCATATTTACACCCAGGTCTTTTTTTCTGGGAAAAGAGGTGATGGAACTCAGTGGGTTGCCCTCGGCGAAAATGTTCACATGGCTGGTGGCCCCGCCCCCTGATCTCCAGACAGAGGGGAGTTGAGATTGCCCTCCGCACCGCTGAGCGGCGCGGAGGGCAATCTCAACTCCCTTCTGTCTGGAGATCAGGGGGCGGGGCCACCAACCATGTGACCATTTTCAAGAGGTTCCGGAACTCCGTTCCCCCGCGTTCCCCCTGAAAAAAAGCCCTGTTTACACCCATTCTGCAGTCACTCAATTAGCTACCTGTCAGTTACTCATATCAGTTCAAGGTACTGGCTATCACATACAAAATCCTTCATGGCCTTGGACACTTAAATCTATAGAAATGCCTCCCCTGCTTTGGTCTATTCTGGCAGCTTCTCTCATCTGAGCAAAGCCCTTCTGAAGACACCACCCTGCAAATAGAAAAGATAAGTATCTACCTGTATGCAAGTATTGTCTGTTGTGGCCCCCACCTTATAGGATGGCTTGCCTGAAGAAATCAGGCATGCTTTCACACTTCTGTCATTCTGCAAACTAAGTAAAGCCTAATTGTTCAGGAGGGCATTTTTATAAACATAATAGAAAGGTCAGAAAGGCACTTTTATAAAGAGAATAGGACTGTAGTCTATACTATCTTATATACTAAGAGCCAAGTGGCCCAGTTTTGTGGATACTTAAATCTGGAGATTGGAGCCAAGGACAAGATAGATCTTCCTACACACCTGGAAAATGCCCCAGGTTTGGAAAGAAATCTGAAATCTTTTTTTTAAAATGGAGGGTTAAAAAATCACAACATTGTAAAGGAGCACCTGTAGCTTTAACCAGGTGCCCTCAGTGTCTGTTGCTAGGCAACCATAACAATTTAGTTAGTATTTCAGGCTTGGTTTCTGTCAGAATTAATAGGCCAGGCCCAAGCACAACCACTGGATAACTTGATACTGCATTACTAGCATAACTCACCCAGGCCCTGCTTCTTGCTACTGTTCAGCAGCAGCCACCACCCCATAAAACCCAGTGCAGTGGTTAGAGTTTCAGAATAGGATGTGGGATATCCAGATATGAATCACCGCTCTATGGTGGAAGTTCGCTGGGTGTCTTTGATCCAGTCACACATACTCAGCCTAACCTACCTTTCAAGGTTGTTGTGAAGGTAATATGGAGGCAAAGAGAATGATGCAAACTGCTGTGTGTCCCTATTGTGGATAAAGACAGTATATGCATGAAGTAAATTGATAAATATAGATGAAAATGGATGGACAAATAAAAAGTAAGTTGTTTAGTAGGTCTGAAGAACAGGACAAAGGAAAAGGTGAAAATATGGAGGCTGCCAGGAAGAGGGAAAGAGGAAATAGTATGAGAAAGGAGATATAGTGAAAAGTGAAATACTTGCAGGTCTTTGCAGGTTTTTCACCATGCAACTGGGCCATAGGGGGAAAGCTGCAGAAAAGGAGAAGACTAGTGCTCAGGCAAAGATGGGTTGGAAGTAGAGAACAGAAAAAGAGGGAGAAGCTATGGGGTCAGGGAAGAGAAAAAGGATATGTTGGGGGAGGGGAAACGGAGATGTCCCCTGCAAGTCTTCACTAATATATTATCTATTTGTATGCTATATATGTCATATATTATCTATGTGTTATATATATATTGTCCAGTTTTTAGTGCATTTTTTTCACTTTTGTAATTCAATTATCTGCATTGCTTAAGATATCCAGTCTGATAGACCATAACCTCCATTTCTAATTTTTGGAATTGGTCCTCTTCTTTGGCTTATTAGACCTCTTGTGCTATTTAACCAGATTGCTCTATACCATGTAACCCACCTTCAATCTCAGTGACAAAGATGAACGATAAAGAAAATGAAGCAAATAAATAAATAGATGCCCTTGATGTGTGCCCTAACACCGGGAAACTCCATTACCAGAAGGAGCATGCTTCCTTAAGCATGACCATGTTTTTTTTTTGAAAAATTTTTTATTGGGTTAGAACATTTTTATTTTTACATTACAGTCAATTTTCCCCTAATTTTTCGTTTCTAACCCCCTCCCTTTCCCCCCCTTTTGTTGACTTCCAACAGCTTTCCCACCCTCTGTCCCTTTTCCCCTACTTCTATTAAATTCCTCTGTCTAAAACAGATATACATTCTCCATTATATTAAGCAGTACATCTTTAACTCCTTTACTTATTATACACCCAAACTATACATCTTTAGATAAACAATTTATCCCATTTTCCAGTTTTGAATATTTCTATATAAACCTATATATCATAAACCATAAAAATTTCCCACATTTAAATCAAACAATTTGATTTGTTCTCTATATATTACTCATTTCAACTTTTTATGGTAATTCTATATAACTCCTCGCATAATCAATCAATTTAACTCTTCTGTACATTCAGTTTGGTGCATATAAATCTTATCAAAGAAAGAAAATATTGTTATTTACTCAATCCTCATGTTTAAACCTTATCATTAATTATTCTCTATCAATGTTCTATCAGTTAACCTATACATATCTATATGTATCTCAATCAATTAATCTAACTGCTTATAAATTCACATTTCTCTTCCTCCCCCGGTAAAGTCACCCCTCTCTTTTATACTTTTATTATACTTCAGTAGTTCTCAAACTGCCACAGTTTTCCTCCCACCTCCCATTTCTTCTCCAGATATTGTTTCAGCTTCTCCCAGTCTGTGTTAAACTGCCCTGAGTCCAGATCTCTCAGTTTTCTTGTCATCTTGTCCATTTCAGCCATATACAGCAATTTGTAGATCCAATCTTCAATAGTTGGCACTTCTTGTACTTTCCATTTCTGCGCATACAAAAGTCTAGCTGCTGCAGTCATATAAAAAATCAACGTCCTATGATGGGCTGGAATTCCCTCCATTCCCAAGTTTAGCAGCAGGAGTTCTGGGTTCTTATTTATTTGAAACTGTAAAATTTCACTCATTTCTCTTATTATTTCCCCCCAGAACTGCCTAGCTACCTCACACGACCACCACATATGATAGAGGGAGCCCTCATGTTTCTTACATTTCCAGCATTTATTAGAAGTATTCAAGTTCCCTAGCGCAATCTTCTTTGGTGTCATGTACCAACGATAGATCATTTTGAAAATGTTCTCTTTAATATTAATGCATGTCGTTGTCTTCATTGTAGTTTTCCACAAGTATTCCCATGCCTCCATTGTTATTTCTTTATTGAAATTTATAGCCCATTTCACCATCTGTGTTTTAACTATCTCATCCTCAGTATACCATTTCAACAGTACTTGGTATACCTTGGATATTCTTTTCTTGTCTTCTTTAAGAAGGGTCTGCTCTAGTTCCGAGTTCTCTGTTCGTATGCCCCCTTTTGCAAAGTCCGAGTTATATAAGTCTCTAATCTGTCTATACTGGAACCAATCATAGTTAGGTGATAGTTCCTCTTGCGTCTTTATTCTAAGTTTAGATACTTCAATCTTAGTTATTTCTTTGTACGTTAAACATTGTTGTTCATTATCCACAGCTCTCGGATCTATCACCTCATATGGAACCACCCACAAGGGGGTTCCTTCTTGTAGGTAAGTTCTGTACTTCTTCCAGATTGTATATAGACTTCTCCTTACAAAATGATGCAGGAACATCGAGTTGACCTTTACTTTGTCATGCCATAGGTATGCGTGCCATCCAAAAATTTTTTTATATCCCTCTAGGGCTAATAGTTTCTTATTCTTTAATGTCATCCACTCTTTTAGCCAAACTAGGCAGATTGCATCATGGTAAAGTCTCAGATTGGGCAGTTGCATTCCGCCTCTCTCCTTTGCATCTTGTAGAACTTTTACTTTCACTCGAGGCTTCTTGCCTGCCCAAACAAAATCTGATATTTTCCTCTGCCATTTTTCAAATTGTTTAGAGTCTCTGATGATTGGTATTGTCTGTAACAAAAACATTACTCTTGGTAACACATTCATCTTAACTGCTGCAATCCTGCCCAACCATGACAAATTCAGTCTATTCCATTTGATCAAGTCTCTCTCTATCTGAGTCCATAATTTTTCATAATTATTCTTGAACAAATCTATATTTTTTGCAGTCAGCTCAACTCCCAAATATTTCACCTTACTAGTTACTTCACAGTCCGTTGTTTCCATTAACAATTGTTGTTTCTGCTTAGTCATGTTTTTACATAGTATCTTTGACTTCTTTTTATTAATGAAGAAACCTGCCAAGTCACCAAACTCCTTAATCTTATCTATCACTTTTGGCATGTTCTCCAATGGATCTTCTACAATTAACATTATGTCATCTGCAAATGCTCTAACCTTGTATGAATAGTCCTTTATTTTTATTCCTCGTATTTCCTCGTCTTGTCGTATTTGTATCATCAGAATCTCCAATACTAATATGAACAACAATGGAGATAACGGGCAACCTTGTCTTGTTCCTTTACTAATCGTCAATTTCTTGGTCAGTTCATCATTCACTACAATTGCTGCAGTCTGGTCCCTATATATTTCTTTAATTGCTCTGATGAATCTTTCTCCCAATTGTAGCTTTTCCATAGTGGCAAACAAAAAATCCCAGTTTAAATTGTCAAACGCTTTTTCAGCGTCTACAAAGAAGAAACCAACCTCTTTATCGCAACGCTTGTCATAGTATTCAATAGCATTGATCACTGTCCTTAAATTGTCTCTTATTTGTCTGTCCGGCAAAAAACCTGCTTGTTCTTCCTCTATAACTTCCGAGAGCCACCCCTTCAGTCTCTCCGCCAATATCTTTGCAAAAATTTTATAATCATTGTTAAGTAATGATATAGGCCTGTAATTTTTCACGCTAGTCAGATCTTGGCCCTCTTTTGGGATCAATGATATATTCGCTTCGCTCCAAGTGTCTGGAATTCTTTGATCCCTAAAAACTCCGTTCATCACCTCTTTTAGGAATGGTGCCAGTTCGTTGGCCATTGTCTTATAAAATTTAGCCGTAAGTCCATCTGGCCCTGGCGCCTTTCCTAGATTTGCGGATTGTATTGCCATACTTATTTCCTCGTCAGTTACTTCACTGTTCAACTTATTTCTCCAAGCTTCCGAGATCTCTGGAAGTTTGGTTTTCTCCAAATATGATGCTATTGATTCTTTGTTTACTTCTTTTTTATTATACAGCTTAGCGTAAAATTTATAAAAGGCTCTGCTAATGGTAGTCTGCTCCAAATACGTTTTATTTTCTTCACAAATTTTATTTATTATTTTCTTTTCCCTTTTCTTCTTTAATTGCCATGCCAAATATTTCCCAGGTTTATTAGCACCCTCAAAAGCTTTTTGATTCAGTCTTTTAAGGTTCCACTCCAATTCTTTATTACTCATTGCTGTTAACTGTTCTTGAAGAATTTTGATTTCCTGATGTATTTTCTTTTTCCCTGGTCTCTTTTTTAACTGTAGTTCTTTGGCCTTTATTTTCTCCTCAATCTCTTGTCTTTTCTCCTCTTTCTTTTTCCTTGCTCTACCATTTAAGTCCATTAGTATGCCCCTTACAACCGCCTTATACGCGTCCCAAACTTTACTGGTTGGTACTTCTTTATTCACGTTGTATTGTATAAAAAACTTAGTCTCTCTTCTCAATGTTTCCATATTCTCACTTTCCTGTAACAAGTCCTCATTTATTCTCCAGGCTTTCCTTTTTCTCCTTTTTCCAAATTTCCACATAATTGGGTTGTGATCTGAGCCTACCATCGGCATTATTTCTACCTCCTTTGTCCATAACGCTAAGTCCTTTGAGGCCCAGATCATATCAATTCTTGATAATGTAAGATGCCTTGCAGAATAAAAAGTAAACTGTCTGGTTTTAGGATATTCTCTCCTCCATACGTCTTCGAGAGTCTCTTGTTGAATCAACTCAAAAAAAAGCTTTGGCAATAGTCCTCTTTTCTTTTGTGCTTTTGTAGTCTTTTTGTCTAGTTCCAAATCTGTCACTCCATTGAAATCTCCAGCAAGAATTATCTGGTCATATACAAGATCGTCTAAGTGCTTCCTTAAGTCCTCAAAGAAGCTTTCCTTTGCACCGTTAGGTGCATAAAGTCCGACTACCAACACTCTCTTTAAGTTCCAATTACATTCCACTGCTACAAATCTAGCTTCCACATCTCTCATAACAAATTTTGGCTGCAGCTCCTCTTTTATATACAACACCACTCCTCTTTTTTTCTTGTTGGAAGCCGCTACAAATTCTTTGCCCAATTTTCCAGATTTTAAATATTTTACATCCTGTTTTCTAATATGGGTCTCCTGCAAACAAACAATATCACATTTTTGTTTTAGTAGCCAATGAAAAATATTTTTTCTCTTATTCGGTGAGTTTAGTCCATTTACATTCCAAGATAATACTTTACACTCCATATTCATGGTTTTGTTGGTAAGTCTTTTTCATTGTCCTTAATAAATCTCTCCATCTCCCGCTCAGATCTGATACGCTTTTTTGCCCCTCCAAACTCAAAGGACACTCCTTCCGGTAACTCCCATCTGTACCTAATGTTCATGTCCTTCAAAGTCTGAATTAACACTCTATATTTTTTCCTGTCCAGTAACACTGATCTGGGCAATTCCTTCATTATGATAATCGTCTTGCCATCAATCTCCAATGGATCTTGAAATTGTTTTGTCACAATCTTCTCTTTCATATTTCTAGTTGTAAACTGCACGATCACATCCCTTGGTAGTTTCCTCTGGGTTGCAATTCTCGAGTTCACACGATACGCCACATCTAGGATAGCCACAATTTCCTCCTCCTCCTTCCCCAGGTATTCAGCCAACACCTCAGTCATCTGTTCCTGCGCTGACTTCCCTTCAACTTCTGGCAGACCACGAAAACGAAGCTGCTTCTCCATGTGTTTAGTTTCTGCAACTGACATCCTCCCCTTTGCCAATCTCATCTCTGTTTGTTGCGTTTCTATTAAATTCTCCATCGCGTCTTCTACTGTTTTGACTCTCTGTTTCGTTCCTTGTAATTCACTGCTAATCGTTTCCACACCTTTTTTCACTTCTGACAGCTCCGACTTTACTGTCTGTGTAACTTCTTTGACCTCTTTAATAAGCTCCAATTTCCTGTCCTTAAGTTCTTTCATCATGTCTATAAGTTTTTTGTCCAAATTTTCTATTGCCGATTGCCACTCTTTTTTCGACATCGTGGGGCTTGCTTTAGCTCGCTCCCACGAATCTGCTCTCTTCCTCAGCTCCGTGGCGTATAATTAAACGTTTTCCTTTTTTTCAAATGTCCCAATCTTTGCCAAAATTAATTTTTTATATCCAAAATGTCGGGCGTCTTTTCTCTATGGTTTCTCTATGTTATTATAATCCAAGATGGCCTACTTCCTCTTCCGCTGAAGCCACGACCCTTCCACTTTCAAAAATGGCGATTCCCCACTTCCTGTCCCTTGGCAAGGGCCGCTTCCCTCCAGCCACTCTATTGTTGTTACGCACTTCCTGTCTCCCGTCTTCCCACAGCAGGTCTCGCGATGGTGTCTTTTTCCCACAGCTCCAAAACCACAGGTATTCAAAGCAATAGTCCGATTTTTGTAATAACTTCTTTAAACTTAGTCTCTTTTAAAATACAACTCCTGCCGAGTCTTCACCTCCTTTTCACTAGTCTGTTGCAGTTTAAAAAACTACTTTCTTTCCTCTCTGTTTTTGTCAATCTGTCCCGTTTCAAGAGATAGCGATCTTTACCTTCTCTTCAACTTTCTCGGGTTGTAATCGCTGTTTCGATCTTAAATTCTCCTCTCGACTTCCCTCCCCGATCGAAGCTTGGGTATGTAGGTCTTATGCCAGCCGAATTGGCCCCAAGATTGCCGCAGAGATTATAGCCGACCCGTCGCAAGGTGGGACCTCAAGGATCGGGGGGGAGACTCCTTGTGTAGAGCCCCCCCTCGTCCGAGATCTAGCTCACCCTAGGGTCTTGAGCGTTCTTTGCCTGCTCCCCGCCTGAGAGCAGTCGGCCGCGGGTTATTTTCACCCCTCCGGCCGGTTAAAACGGCAATCCGGTCAGCTCCGCAAATGGAGCTGCGTTAGACCTCCATGAATCCCAAACCGGAAGTCCTTAAGCATGACCATGTTAATGGTTTGCAGCAAAAACAACAAACTTCCTGGGGCACGCAGATGTGGTTCTGGAAAAAACATGTTTTCTTGATTTTTGAAAAAAATTGAAGGGTATCTTGCAGTGGAAGTCTAGGTGTTAAATGGCCATGGTATGATACTTCATTGTCAACGCATAATGATATTCAGATATCGAAACTTTCCTTAAAGTACATTAGGAACGTGCATGTTTTGATTAAGGTTTGTTGTGGTTTACATTGTCATGTGCTAGATCCCACTCTGTCAAATGCATGGAGTGCTCTAGTAAGTTGGTAATGACACATACAGAATTTTTTTTTAAGCAAAATAGTTTGTATGCAATGGAACAAAAAGGTTTTTTTTTTAAAAAAAAAGCAAGGGACAGCAATGGGTATGTCACGAAGATATGAAAAGGAGAAATATATGTGTATATCATGCCATGTATGAATCAGAGGTGGAATTTGTAGGCACTCAAGTGGTCTTTCTTGTCTAGGAAGGAGTTTCGGGCATGAGGGACAGCAAGCACATTTGGGAACAGCCTACTCCAAACTTGATCATACTCATGTGATTCATCCAACTGCGCTTTAAGGATCATTGTTCTGCTCTCACAATCCTTGTATGATCATTGTAGTCTATTTCAACAACCTGAATAAGTACATTTCAAAGTCTCTAGTGGGAAACAACAATTCTCACCTGTATCAGCTCCTGAACACAAGTATGCCAGTAAACAATGAAAGGGAATAGCGTGAAGGTTATAGCATCTTTGCAAAGAAAAATGGCACTCCCAGCCACTTAAGTCAATTTTCTGATATATTACGTATACATTATATACATTATGGAGCATAATCCATAAATGGTTTCCAGATCAACACAAATAAATCTCATTCTCTATTCTCCAGATTACTCTTTAATAAGTCTCCACCTACGATAGACTGCAAATCCATTCTCTGTTGTCCTGCCAACGCCTCGAGTTAATTCTTTCCTCTACTACCAGACCAATAAAGCACTCTGTTGTTTTGCTTCTTCAAATGTCCTCTGGATCAGAGATATCATTCAACATTTATGAAAGATGTTAACCTTCCTGTCCTCAACCTTTTTCAGAACTCTATAGCAATCCCATCAGGTTCTAACATAGACAATCCATGAATAAAAACCTGTTCTTTATTGTGATCCTATCCAGGATGCAATATATAGATATGTGTTTTGAGGTTGAAAGGAACAAAGCATCCTAACGGTAAACCCAGGTATGAAAAAGGAAGTAATATCAAGAATGTGCTTAGAAATTTACTAAATATTAGAGATCGTCAGCCAACAATTTGGCTGAATATTTCATGTGAAAGCTTTCCTCTACTTTTGCTATCAGATCCCACGTAACATTTTTCTCTGAGCCTTCACTTGGTTTCTCTTCTCTTTAGGCCCATGCCTGATCCTTCCGTTTTTCCTGCACATTGTTTCCTTTCAACCCTCTGACTGAAAATTTTAATACTACTGTCATTCCTCCTATTCTTTTCCCAAATCTGGTAGGGTTTCCCCAGGAAAAAATGACTTTTTCATTTCTCCTTTCACAAGTTGTACTGTTTATCAGCACTCTTTTTGTTGTCAGAAGTTTCAATGCTCACGAATTCATCTTTACCTAGACCTGCACTGTTAGAATTGTTTGGCAACCAAACAAAACACAAAAAGATCATATCATTTTCTGCTTTCTCTGTTTATTAGGACAAAATAACTGCCAACACTTGTTTGCTCACAAGGACAAAGCTGTTTATAGGGCTGGATTCAGACTGAGTTGCCAATTTCCATGAATTCTGCCTTCCTGGAAGAATGTCATTCCGCATGTCATTCCTCAGGACCCCTGTCTCGCCAGGAACAGCATATTGTGAAGTTCAGTAGGCTGGGGGCAGGGGGTAAGGAAATTTATATTCCACTGATTAAAAATTTAGTCTAGATCCAAACATAATCCCCAATTTGCCAGTATGTTTACATTTAAGTAAAAATTCAAAGGAACTCAGCCTTTAAACTTGTATAACAGGTGTACATGATGGAGATTTAGTTAACCCAAACTCCCAAAATTCTGCCCCATTGGACAGTAATCTAATAACATGTATAAGCAACATTACAGTGCAGTTGAATCATAGACAAGCATCAGCTATTCTTTCCATTAATTCTACAAATGGGACACTCTCATTAAAAGAATGGCAATCAATCCTGGTCAGACTGTTAAGCAATTCACATTGTACACATGGAATTGTTTTATGCTGAATAGACCTTTGGAAGGTCAAGGTCAATATTGTTTGTTCTGCTTAACATCTGCTCTCCAGATCTTCAGAAGATTTTCACATCACCCACTACTTGATTATTTTAACTGGAGATGCTGGGGATTGAACATGTGATACTCTGTATACAAAGCAGATGCTCTAATACTGAGCCATGACCCCTCCCCTGTTGCCTGACAATACCTTTTGACTCAACCTTGTGAACAGATAAAGAAGCTAGTAGCAATCAAGATGTTTGAATATCAGGTAGCCTTGTTTCTGCTCAGCGATTAATGTAAGCATCCAGTATGAAATAATCTAGCCCTAATTGCAAATATGGTACTCTTGTATCAGGACTTCTGAGCTTCTTTTAACGTATTCTCTTTTTAACATGTAACTTTGTGGCTTGAAGTTTTACTTCTTGCTCTTTTTATGTTCCTCTCATACAAAGGCAGAAAGTGAGTCTTTGTTCCTCAAACTCTAAAGGAAGCATTCACACAAAGAGATTAAACTGCAGAGCAGCTGAACTCTTCTAAACCATGCTAGATCTGCCCCCCAAATATGTCAGGTTGACAGGATTTCCAACTGTCAAAATATCTCTTTGAAGTTTTCTGTAATTGGTCCCCTAATTATCCTTGACCATCTTGTTAGACCTTGTACACCCAGTTAAATCAAATGATACTGATAGTTAAGGATGAAAATTCCAGGTAGCAGGGACCTGAAGAACCAAATTAACATCACTCGTGTCAAGTAATTTATTCAGTTGTACTTATTTATTTAAAATATTTAACTAGGAATTTACAACTGAGATTAAATGATATATATATATATAGAAATAGGTTAGAACAACACCATTTGAGTGTGATTTTTAAAAGGGAAAAGAACGGAACAAATTACTATTAAAATTATACCGTCTGGGGAAAGTTTGAGTACCTGCAGTGTACATAGCAGTCATCTTGCTCTGGATGGGCTGAAAGATTGTGGAGGCTGTAAGGCCTAAATATGCCTGACTTAGAACATGAGTTCTGCTATAAAGGGCAGAAGGACAAGATTGGATTCTGCAGGACCTAGGAGAGCTCCCAGGCAAGAGAAATGTTGCTCCAACAATAGTTGGAACTCTGATGAGCACCTAGATAGTATTATTTCAAACTCATGAAACCCCTGCTCCTATATAAACCTATACATTCTTCTACTAAGGTTGTGTGTCATATTCTCCCACTGCATGGAATATGGTAGCGAGTCAGGACGGAACTTTCTCAGCAAGGGTACCAGGGTTGTGGAACTCCCTTTTTTCCCTGTTCTGATCACAGCCTTCTGCTTTGTAAAATTGTATCTTTGAATTCCATTACACGTATTGTGGATTTGATTTTTTAACAAATTATTTGATGCAAGGATTTTACAAATAAATAAATAGTGATGCAGAACTTCTTTCCCCCAACCCCATGGCATTGTGAGGATGTAATGGAGAGCGTAGATCCATGGGTCCTTGGAGACAGGGTGGCATAAAAACTATATAATGAATAAATAATGGCAGAAAATCTACCTTAGAAAGCAGTTTGCCCAGCCATGTCAGTCGTACTATATTGAAACTATTATATGAGACTGTTTTGTGTTGTGTGTTGCACCCACAGTAAGGCAATGGTGAAGGGCTAATGAACCTAGCCAGCATTCTGTGTGGACTAGAAAGCACACCCTGGAACATTCCTACAATATGCAAGGCTTCTGTGGCAGGGGTAGTGTGACAATCAAGTCAATGTGGAAAGAGTTCATTTAGAGGCAGAAAGTCAAAACATCACTGACTAAGGATCCAGCAGTGCCTCTGCAAAGGGTTGTCCTACCTAAAAAAGCCTGCAGGCACTTTAAACTTCTCAAAAGTCGACATTAGCAACTCTCCTGACAAGACTGGGTAGTTATTTGGGGACAGATTCTATGAGATGTCTCTCAGCTCAATTTAGCAGAGGCCTTTGCAAAACCTTTATGTCAGAACTGAATCTTTATTTTCCAACCATGGATAATATAAATTAAACATAGTTGTTCTTTCTGGGCTGTTCCAAACCTTATCGAAAAGGGATTTTTGTGCTCAGAGTCTAAAGATTTAGCATAATTCAAATTGAATTAAAATATTGAAGTGGGTTGTACCAAATGTCTGTTCTATTCTTTTAATTTAGGTGATTAATTTAAATCATTATGTAATTATTTATTATTAATGGACATGAATAAAAATATGGTTATCAATAAAAGTCTTCCACACTCCAGAAAGAGCAGGGCATCTCATTATTTATTTTACAGAATACCAAAAGTTAGGTCGCTGTCTCAAGGATGTTACAATATAACATCTGGCATAATGGGACAACAAAGGGGAAGGAGGGAAATGGGAGTAGAATATATCTTCATCCCATTTACATTTTCCTTAGCTTAGTTTTGGCAGGGGATTGGGACCAGAGGGTTGTTCCAAAGATCATGGGGTGTAAGGTTTTAAGTTGGTGATGTACAAGAAAACTTTCTGCTGCATTGGGGCTTAGAAATGAATTTTAAAAGAGGTGTCCATGCCTACTGATTTGGCTACCACCAATGAGAGACAGCTTTGAAGTTCAGGGCAGGGTTTGGCGACGCAGAGTGTGGGGATGCACAGAGATAGAAATAATAATGTAATGCACATCCATTGGTTTCCGGTTTCATTTCAGTCCCTCAGAATCCATGTGATCTGTTTGCTAGGGGCACACAGAAGGAATAAAAAGTGATACTTGCATTGGTTGGCAGTATATGCTGGCAGCATGAGGGCACTGCCATGCACTATTCACTGTGTCAAAGTCTTCATGAGATGGTATCACATATCTGTTCCAAGGCATAATTCTGGACATGTGGGAAGAAATGGTAGAGTTGTTTGAGGCTGAAGCTTCACCGATGCTGCCACTTCCAGAGCAGCTCCCCAGGAGCAGGCAGCCTGCAGGACGCCCTGGGAGAAAGTAGCAGCTGCCCGCCCCCAAACGAAGCCCTCTTGTGGCTCTTCAGGCAGCAATTCTAACAGAGAGGGGAAGAACCACTTGGACTTCATTTCCCAGGAAACCTTGTGAGAAAAATCTAGGGTTCTCCACATGGAGAAAGTCACTTGTAGTCATACTCAGAGAAGAGAATTTTGGATGAATAAAGGACTGGATGTACAATGGACATAGACAGCAGATATACTGGTATGTAAATAAGGAGAGGTAAAGGGTAATGAAGCTATGGATTGCTTTGAAGGTAAAGATTAGGACTTCTGTTGGATCCAGGTGCAGGTCAAGTGAATGATTTTGGTGGCAGAGTAGAGGACAGAGATAAGTGACTCAACGTATGGCAATAGCCAACCAGAGACAATGTTCCATTAGTCAATATTAGAAATTATGAGTGGGAGAACCAGAACTTTCACCCAATGATCTTTTTTTTTTTTTGATGTTGCAAAGAGAGAAACAACAGGACCTGGTGATAGTTTGAATATGGGAAGCAAAAGAAAGAGAAAATATAGCCAAGGCTCAGTGCCTCTTCTGCAGGTTGGATGTTGAAAGTGTGAATGGATATGGAGAGGAAAGCATGATGGAAATGATGAGGTTTAGTCTTAAACATGCTGAGCTTGAGGTGGCAATGATTTGGAAGTGGATAGAAGGAGAAAGTCAAGGAGGTAGCAGGGAAGAGGTGTGTGTCATTACTGTGTAGGTAGTACTGATAGCCATGTGATTTCATGAGGTTGCCCAGAAAGAGATTTTTGGGTCATTTCAGTACTGTTTTGCCAGAGTCTTTGCAGCTTCATAGATAGTGGAAGACCATGGTTTTCTAGCTTTCTTTTTAAAGATCCTTGTATCTCTGTGCCAGATCCTTTCTATCTTTAATCAGAAAGCTAATGACCTGTGGCACAAATGGTCTGAGCACAAACTGACATTCCCTAAGAAAGGGCAAAATCCACACAACCGAGTCATATGGCATTCCTATTTCCCCCAAATAATATGAAGCTAAAAGAAACAAAGATGTATTAGTGTTCAGGGTGACTGAGCTTTACTGGGAGGACAGCTTAGAAATTAAAATAAATAAATCAGGGCCACAATAGTTAGCCAATTAATCAAAAAAATATTCAAATTATTCAGTCAAGTAAAATTAGTGCCCTTGATTAGTCAGGCATAAGGTTTTTTAAAACATAAGTACTCAATTCCATGGCTTGCAACTTGATCCAGTTTGAGAGCCAGTTTGATGTCATGGTTAAGAGCAGCAGGACTGTAATCTGGAGAGCCAGATTTGATTCCCTACTTCTCCGCTTGAAGCCAGCTGGATGACCTTGAATCAGTCACAGCTCTTCAGAGCTCTCTCACCCCTACCTGCCTCACAGGGTGCTTGTTGTGGGGATAATAATAACATATTTTATAAACTGCTCTGTGGGTGTTAAGTTGTCCTGAAGGGCAGTATATAAATCAAATGTTATTATTATTGTTAATGTTATTAACTTCTTTGAACAAGTTTTCTTCCTCCTCCCTTGCACAGTCTGGAATCCCCTTTCTGAAAAAGTTCTTGTTGTGACAAATAAATACATCATCCCAAAAAAATGAATGATTTTTTTTCCCTCTTCAGAAAAAATTATTCTATTCATATGTAAATTTAAGCAGATTTAATTAAATACAGCTTATAGGGCTAATCAACTAATATTTCTTGAATCAAATGACAGCCCTTAACTAAACACATAGAAGAATGTTTATCACCTATTCACCCCCAAACTGTGCAAGGATCTTTCTGCTTTGGATGCATAGTGTGTTGCGGTTTTTATTTTAGACAAGAGAATACTCAGTATCCATAGCTGCTGCATGATTAAAAAACATCATAATTTAGCAAACACTGTGCATAATTTACTGCATATCTAGGCCTTTCATCTTGCAGATTTTAATCCAAACCATACTGTAAGTGTATTTGTCATTCCCAACAGATACTATTTATTTTTTTCCTTGATGAAAAATCCTGCCATTTTTCTGAGCCACGTACTGAGTTTTGCATGGCTGCCTCTAGAGAAGATCTTGCACAGTTTATTAAAGGAAGACTATACTTGAGGGGAAGGTCCATCACTTAGCATTAGAGCAAATGGTTGGCATGTTTAAGTTCTCTGGTTCAGATCCAGGCATCTCTGATCTAAAAACATTCTGGAACAAGACTGGGAGTCACTTCTGTTGGAGAATAGGGAAGGTTTAAAATTTCTCATCCCTGCTACTTCACCCTGAAAACCCCCATTTGAATGTTGCTTTCCCTTTGTACCCCGAATTCTTGAACCCTGAATTGAATAATTGAACCCCGAATTCTTTATTTACATGTTATATTCTGTTTCCTTACACTTATTTTTTTCTTGTAAAATGTACATATTTTTCAGTATAAATTGTGCACTAGGATGCCTCCCAGATTTCTGTGGTCTTTATCACAGAGATTAGGGGAAATTCCTAGAACATCACTATGTGGAGACTAATTTTTTTTTTTTTTGCACTCCTCAGTTCCTACTCCTATATTTTTCTCCCCACTCCTGAGGGAAATATGGGATGGGTAAATGGGAGGTTAAGAAAAGTTGTTTCTTTGTTTGCAGCATTTTTCTTTCACTGCCCAAAGTATGCTCTTTTTTGCTTGAACAGCACTATGGGGAAGGACGAAGACCTCTCAGCACAGAAATCATCCAGGCTAGGATGACAGTAACCAGGGAGTCAGGGGATATCATATCACCCAAACACTAATAGCCAGAGCACTGCCTTAATTGCAAGCCACATGTAACATGTGAATGGATAGTTTGGTGATGCAGACAATCCATTTAATAAAAATTGTTTTAGCCCCTACAGCAGCCTCTTGCCATCAGCTGCTGCTTACAAGCAAAAGACATAACCATGGTTCGTCTGAACTGGAGAACTGCTGTCCATCACAGGAAACAGACAAGGTGTGTGCACGCGCACGCACGTGCGTGTTTGAATGCATGCATGCTATCAAGTCACAGCTTGCACTTTATGGACTTTATGCACTTTATGATGATCCTTGCTGGGGTTTTCAAGGCAAAAGACATTCAGAGTGCTTTGCCATTGCCTCCCTCTGCGTAGCAACCTTGGCCATCCAAATACCAATCAGCAACTACCCTGTTTAGCTTTTGAAATCTGAAATCTGAAGAAATCAAACTACCTGGTCTACCCAGATCACTTAGAAAGACCAATATTATGACTGAGGGCCAAGCTACAAGTGACGAACGACACTTGAACGGCAAGTGGATCTAGTGGAGAGCAAGTGGAGGGCAAGTGAACAGGGAGGGATACACTTGCCGTTCAAGTGTCATTCGTCACTTATAGTTTGGCCCTTAGTATAAAATAGGTTCATCCTCTACAGATCTGCTGTAGTCTAAGTCCATGGACACTCTGCATAGGATGGTACCATAGGATGTCACAGTGCCATCCTCAGCAGCTATACTTTTCTAAGCCCATTTAAGTCAAGGGTCTAACTTTACTTCGGATGATGCAGTCAGCCTCCAATGTGTGTCTCCCTAATGAATGAGGAACATCCGTTTTTCTACCATCTTGCATGGTCAGGAAAACAGACAAGGACTTTGTTTTTACAAGGCATAACACAGCCTGCATTAGCTAAATTCCATATATTACCATAAGACACTCATACAACATATGTCATTGTCCAGATTTGGCTCCTGTTCCCTTGAACAAATTTTAACTAAGCATTCTGACTGATAAATCCATGAGCATAAAATATAAATCTCTTGCTGCGAGAGCCTATCTCTCCTAACACCCTGTTTATTGCCTGTGTACTGCAGCCACTGTACAGCCCTGTAGTCACTTAGCATAACAATTCCATATTTCAAATCCAACGGCAGGTAACGCTAATTACAAGAGAAGGCTGTTTGGCATCCGCATCGAAGTATTTGTAAGTATAATGCAAAATTATGCACGAATGTGAAAACATTTGTTGCGTATTAATTAACACAACACCCATTCTGTTCAATATTTCTGGGCATCTTTGGGTCCAACTTTCAAAAATTCTGGCTATAGCTATCCAGCAAACTCTGCATCTTCTGCTACAGCTGTCAACAGCCACCAGAACCAGCTGGTTCTGAGGTGAAGAGGAAGAGATAGCAAAAGCTAACTAGATTGTGAAAGACAAAAGCAATCAATCTGGATATCACAAGCACAGGAAAGAAGGCAAACAAAGACAGGGCACTTTTCTAATCCCATTTAATTCTGCCTTGGATTGCATGTGTGTGTGCATGCGTGCGCACGTGCATGCACACATAAATGCACAAATCTTCAGGGCTAATGCATTTATCACAGAATCTGCTTCCATGCACCAGAGCCCTCTTTGCCAGATGCAGAGAATCATATAATAGAATCATAGAACCACAGAGTTGGAAGGGAGGTCTAGGGTCATCTAGTCCAACCCCCTGCACAATGCAGGACATTCTCAACTGCCTCTCCTCCCCACACCCACAGTAACTCCTGTTCCATGCCCAGAAGACAGCAAAACATGAAGAGTGTCTCTCATTTGTCAGGTAAATATATGTGAATACAAAAAAAGGTGTGTGTTTTGAGGGAAGGGAGAACGTCACCAAAAATTAACTATCTTCTGCTCCAAACTATCATTTGGATTCTCTCTCCTTTTTTGGCTGTTGACTGTTTTCTCTGTGAGAGATAGGGAACCTGGGACTGGAGGCAGCTGATGGTAATGTGAATTATAATACATAGCTGGCTACCTCACTGCTCACCTTATTAGTCAGATAAAGTTCCAATACTATCTCAGCAGCAGACATTCTTCTTTTCAGAGAATTTATAGTTACCTATTTCTACAGGGAGGGAGGGAACACATTCTAGAGGTGTCACCAAATTTTGCCCAAAGCACAGTGTTGAAGTGCATTTTGGAGCTTCAAGGCGAAGCATTCAAGGCATTACAAGAGAATGAAAAATATTTGTCTAAAATTAGTAGAGTCAGTGCAGGGGATACATCTCTAACAGTGAAATACCAAAAAGAGTTCCTCCAGTCTAAGCCCATTAAAATTAACTTTTCTTAGGGCTGTGCTGTAAGCTGCTACCTCATTTCATCTAAAATGTACTTTGCAGAGAAATTGGGAATTGAAACACCCAAGCAAAAGGAAGTTTCAGTAAGGCTAGTGGGATTTCTTAGAAGAATTCTATAAATCCTCAAGGAGAACCAGCTCAGAACCATCAGAGTTTTTTTGTTTGTTTGTTTGGAAAACTTTTAAAAACGGTTGTACATTTAAATGTACCCAAACAAATAGGTTTCTTGCAGTCTCTGTTACTGGGATCCTGGGGATTAAGAAAATAAGAATGTAAGAAGAGCCCTGCTGGATCATATTAGTGATTCATCTGGTCCAGCATCCTGTTGCAAACAGTCACCCACCAGTTGCCCTGGAAGTCCAAGAAGCAGATGCAGAGGCCAAATCCTTCCCTTTATGTTTCCTCCAAGCACAGAAGTTCAAGATTTTGCTGCCTCTGGATTACAGATGGGCACAAACCAGGGAAAAAAGAACCGTGCGATTAGTGGTTCATCACATTTCACGAACCACGAACCACAAACTTTCCACGAATCTGCCCCAGTTCACAAATTGTTTTGTTTTGGTTTGTGAAAATGTGACTTCTGGCCCAGCAAATCTTCACTTCTGGGTCAGCAGAAGGTGACTTCTGGGTCAGCAGAAAGTCTGCAGGAAGTCCATCCCCTGTTGCCTAGGAAACTGACTGATCAGTGCCAGGCTGTCTGCAGTGACAAACCAAAAAACGAACCAAATGAACCAGCCTAAAGTTCGTGGTGGTTCGTCAGAAATGAGCTCTAATGAACTACTGGTTTGTGAACCATGAACCGATCTGGTTCGTGCTGAATTTTTGTTCATATTTCGGTTCGTGCCCATCTCTACTCTGGATGTGGATGTTCTTTTCCATCACCATGGTTACTAGCTTTCAAAGGTTCTTCCATGAATCTGAGTAATCCCCTCTTAAAGCCATCTATGCTTGTGGCCAGCACTGCATCCACTAGTAGTAAGGCAGCCAGGTTGGGAAGTTCCTGGAGATTTTGGCAGTGGAGCCTGAAGATGGTAGGGTTTGGTGAGGGGAGGGATCTCAGTAGGGTATAATATCAGAGAGTCCACCCTCCAAAGCAGCTGTTTTCTCCAGGGGAACTGATCTATGTTTCCTAGAGACCAGTTGTAATTCTGGGAGATCTCCAGATATCACCCGGTGGCTCACAGTGAATCCCCCAAATTACTCATTGATTTAAAAAGTGCACTCCTTTTTCTATCCTGAATTTATTGCTCATCAATTTCATAGGTGCCCCCAAGTTCTACTATTATGGGAGAGGGAGAAAAAGTTCTCTCTATCCATTTTCTTTACTCCATGCATAATTTTATAAACCTCTGTCATGAAGAAGGGAGCTTTGACTCTCAAAAGCTGGAAATTGTGTAGATTGCTAACCCTGAAAATATTATTGGTATCTAAGTAACACTGGACTGAAACCTGCTATCCCATCCCCTATTGGTCATCTTTTGCTAATAAATTCTAATTCTAAATAAACAAGTGAATTAAATTTACAGTCAAGGAAAGACATGACAGACTTCTAATGCCATATATAAAAGTGGTACACTTTAAAATACAGGATACATTATTATTTGAAAATTATTTATAGATGATCAAGGAATATAATCAAGGATGAAACCATGTAGGCAGGCATGTTTTCTTCCAAAAAAGGAAGATATAAAAAGATGCCCTATTAACTGATCTTTGTAGGTCTAAATATCTACACGGATTCTAAACTATATGATACTATCTGTCTTTTTTGATCTTTAAGAGATTTTTTCTGATAAGTCCACTTTTCATTTAAAGAGATTTTCCAAATATGACTTGGTGCCAGAAAAAAAGGATGGTCCACAACCCAAGATAAATAGTTACAATATCTTTTGCTATCGTCTCCGGAACTAGATATGAATGAAGATTGCACTGAATAACACTGAGTTGCTGCACACTGTTGTTCTTCAATAAGGCAGCCGTGAGACCTGAACGAGCAGTAATGACATAGAAGGAAGAGAAGAAATGGCAAGTTAGCCTGGATGATTCTATCTACCTGTCAAAGAAAATCTTTGAAAAGGAGCTGTGATGTTTATAACATTCAGAGCATCGTAGCAATGTCACCTGAAGAAAACTGTGATGAGAGCAAGAAAGTGGCTCAGAAATACAGGTACATGGAAAGGTTTACAGAAGATTGTTTCTCAAACACAATATAAAGTTTCAAATAAGATACAAAATACAAAACTAACTGTTGTACCAATGTCAGCCATACTTTATCCAGCTGGATCACTTGCTTAAACCTCTTAGCAACTTCCGAATTGGGTTGCTAGTCAAGATTTTTTTAAAAATCTTTGCAAAAGAGGGGAATAAATTACACCACAATGTCAGATGTTTTTTAAAAATCGAGCCAATTACAGCACTACTTAGTACAAAAGAAACGGGGAAATAGAAAAATGGACAAAATTAATCATGGCTACATTTGACCTAGAATGCTTGTAATGAGTATTTAAACATGCTTTTTGGGAAAAAAATTAAAAAGCAAAAAAAAAAAAGTTTTGCTAAAAAGCCAGTTCTGAAAATGGAATTATTATTTCCTCCCTTGTAATTAATTTGAGGCTAGAAGAGACATTAAAGGCTGCATCACAGAATAAATACATTTTGGGGGCAGGGGGAGGTCGGGATGGAGACATTATTTCCCAGCCATTCTTTCTAGTCTTGCTCAACACAGAGATTTATTTATTTTTCCTAAAGCAATACATAGCGGCACAAAGAACACTGTGCCCACCACAGGCAAACATTGCCTTTGATATTTTTTCCCTCCAAGTAAGTTCTGCTGCTTCAAAGATGTTGAGTTGTTGAAAAGGCCAACATTTCTTTGGCTCTGGGTGGTTATATTCATACAGATTTTTTTTTAAAATGTAGCAATACAAAGAACTCATTCATACAATTGGGGGAGTGCCTGGGTGTGGGCTGGAGCCGAGTGGTACCAGAGTGCTCTTTTTTCCATAGCAGAGGATTTGTGCAGTGGCTTTCCCTCACCCCTGTCATGCATCCTGTTTGGAAAAGTTTTGTGAAATATGTTCATTCAAGATCTTGGCCAGAGATGCTTCGTCAGCTGCCTGTTTGGCTCATGTTCTGCTTACTGACGCTTGAGAGCGCTTTGCACGGGGGTGGGGAGACGGAATTCATGCTTCCCTCCTTTCAAGATCACCCAAGGGTTTGAGGGCAAAGTGATGCCATTTATTAGAAACACTCATCCAGAGAAAGGAGGAGAGGAGAAAACTGAACTCCACAATTGGTGGAGGGGAATTGTAGAACAGTGGGATCTTATTTCACAGACCCTGAGAAAAGCAAAAGAGGATTACAAGGCCCAAGCAGACAAGAAGCACTCGCCTCAATGGGACTTAAAAGTAGGAGGATGGGTATTTATATCTACAAAGAACTTACGGGGAGAACAGTCTAGTAAAAAATAGGTTGGAAGTTCGTAGGCCCATTTGAAATAAAAGAAGTCATTAATTAACAGTAAGATTAAAACTGCCAAAGAATTTATAGAGTGTCCATGCCATTTTCCATTGCAGCCTCCTAAAAAGGGCATCAGATCCGGACCAGTGGCACCCAGAACCGGGGACATCCCCTCCCCCTGTGATAGTGAACGGCCAACTGCATCATGAAGTAGAATCTATTTTGGATTCAAAACGCAAACGGGGGAAGCTATTATACCTTATTTGGTGGAAACATTTTAATCAAAGTCACCAAGAGTGGGTCACAGTGGAAGATGTTAAAGCTCCAAAATTAGTTAAGGAGTTTCACGAACGCTATCCAGATAAACCGAGGGGGAGTTGAAAATAAGGGGGGCAGAATGTTGGACAGGGGTTAACCTGTCTGGCATATAAGGCAGAAGTTACATAGTTGCAGTTTAATGTCTGACAGGAGTTAGCCTGTCAGTTATGGAAGGTAGAAAAGTTACATAGTTACAGTTTAGTTTTCTAGCGTTGAAAGGCTGTCAAAGCCAAGAGTTCCATTCCATAGGAAAAGGGAGGGGCAAGGAGTATATAGTCAGCGTTGTTACAGTTAAACAGTCATTCTCAGCAATTGCCTTATGTTAGTTGGTTGTACTGTGATTCCTGAATAAAAAAATCCATTTACTGAATCTGTCTCTGCCTGATCTGATCGGTGTGGATATTTTGGGGAAGATCCATGGAACAGAAACTGACATTTAGCAAGTTTCCATGGGGCAGTCACTCTGCTGTTCAAACCTGGGTCTCCCAGAACCCAGTCTGACCCTCTAACCACTACTTCATGTTTGCTGCCTCTCAACATGTCTCTGACCATCCTGATAGATTGATGATGATGATGATGATATTCAATTTGTATACTGCACTTCAGGACAACTTAACATTCACTCAGAGTGGTTTACAAAGTATATTATTATTATCCCCACAACAATCACCTGTGAAGTGAGTGAGGCTGAGAGAGCTCTGAGAAGCTGTGATTGACTCAAGGTCACCCAGCTGGCTTCAAGCAGAGGAGTGGGGAATCAAACCCGGTTCTCCAGATTAGAGGCCCACTGCTCTTAACCACTACATCAAACTTATGATGGCTTTTTTTTTACACAACTGCTCATACTGCTGCTGCCATGTTTGCACTGAACAGAAACTGATATTTTATACAATTTGGATCAACCTCCATGCCCACATGAAAACACAAGGAAGATATAGCAAAGAAACATTGTATTTTCCCTTCCAGACTAGAGTTTGGGTTTGGCATTATAGCATAATACCGAACAAGGACAGCGATCCAACTTGGACATGCTTATGTGTTTCTAACAGATGCATGTCTAAGCTTACTTTTTAACTATTTCTGTTCTTAAATATTTTAAAGATTATTCCAGTTCTGCATTTTTTGCAATCTTTTTAGTCATCGTTGTAATATTTCATTGTTATTGTTTTAATTGTGTCTTGTATTTGGGCTGTGAACTGTCTGAAGGTCAATCTGATGGAGAGCCAGACTACACAATATTTTTTTAATGACTTGCTTCCTCTGCAGGCACAGAGCAGCTGATCAGAGTGTAATTTTTAAAGCCTGCAGGAGCCCAATGCAGTCAAGACCATGTTGTGGGGGAAGGAGGGGCACTTGCTCCCTACCCCACCATTTTCCCTAGGCGAAATGGTCCTAGTGGGGACTTATTTGCATAAATTTGGAGCGGCAGCAGCTCAGAATACTCCATACCAGACTCATTAAAATGCACTGTATAGTTTAACCCTGAGAGATGCATGATATTAGGGATGTATTGTCGAAGGCTTTCACGGCCGGAGAACGATGGTTGTTGGGGGTTTTCCGGGCTGTATTGCCGTGGTCTTGGCATTGTCAAGACCACGGCAATACAGCCGTGGTCTTGACAATGCCAAGACCACGGCAATACAGCCCGGAAAACCCCCAACAACCATCGATATTAGGGATGTTAAGAGAAGTTCTCTAACGAGAAGTTCTCTTAACTCTGTCCCTGAAATCCAGCAATCGTTTTCTTCTTTTTAGGAATTTAGAATCTGTTTCTAATTAATTCCTTTTCAAACAATGAGAAATTTGAAAAGAGGAAGGGCAAGAGGGGATGTTCTACAAAATTTCTGAGGCAGGCGATGTCTTCCCATACCTTCCTGCTTGAGCACTACCTGGGAAGTATAACATAAAACAATTGCAAGGGCTGAAGTCACAATAGTGCACCTTGATTTCTTTTCAAAGAGAAATGAAAGAGAAATCCTGCTGTTAAAAGAGAAAAAAGAGAGAGAATAAGAGAAATCAATGGCTCAATCTAAAAGAGTGATTTTCAGAAAAAGACATTTCCTATTCCATACCAACCCTACATGTCACAAATGCTTTAAATAAATAAACACACAAACCAAACATCTGCAGAGAGCCCTCTGTGCCTACTTGTACCTGCATAGCCTCTCCCATGCCATGAAGAACTATGCAAAAGGCAGAATTCCACCTGTATGGGGAAAATCTCCAGGTGTGTGGCTCTGTGTAGCTAGTAGCTTGAAGGCATGCATTTTGAATGAAGCCTAGTGAGTATAATCCTGCTCCCCTTTAGGTGCTTCTATTGTAGATGCTTTTGAATGCACACACAGTCCACTATCATGCCACCATTTTCTATACTGAAGTAATTTGAATGGGTGGTACACACTAAATATTGCTCACTGGGTGTGTGCATGCTTCACTCACTCTTTGGGAGCTTCCTTCTTAACAGACACCAGTATGTGAGTGCACAAATTAATGCCCTGAGGTTAAAAACATATTTAGGCTTTGATGCAACAGCTGGGAACTTGGGGGAAAGGGAGTTACATGGGTGCAGATGAAGAGAAGGGAATTTTGCATTGGCTTTCTGGTCAAGATCACCCTTGGTTTTGATTACACTGGACTGGAGCGCGGAATTATTTCCTCTTTGCTGGAGAAAGGTGACACACTAGACGCTGTCAATGGCATTAAAATTCTGGGTAGCCTTTCAAGCAATTCAGAGTGTGTGAGAGAGAATACTTTACAGGATATGAAACAGCTGTCCTTCAGCTGGGTCCCTTTGCAGATTACATCTATTGCTTACAGATTTCACAGATTACATTTGTGATGCATGTTACCCCGGGAAGTAAATCTGACCAGACAACAAGGAAGGCAAAACCATCGTGCAACTTTATTTCCTCTGATTTTATAGGATGTAAGTGAAATATTGCCACTAACTGGCAAAAAGGTTTTCCCATGACCCAGTGATGGAAAACTGATTTGAAAAGCATCAGAGAAATGGATAAAACAAACTTTGAGTGGTCAAGGTTTTTTCCCCCCCTTATAGTATAGTTGGATTTCTTGAACACATAAATGAACTCCATTTCCTTTCATTTTCCATTTAATTACTATACTCTGAAAGATGTGGCTTTCTATGAAGTTGTCCTTTGTTGTTGTTAACACGAGAGTAACTGGATTTTTTACTGTAAGGTTCTGTACTGTAGAAGTAGTTAATTCAGAGACTGTTTGAGGTAAAGGCTGTGAAGGATGCTAACAACAACAACAATTGATTTATATACCGCCCTTCGGGGCAACTTAATACCACACTCAGAGTGGTTTACAAAGTGTGTTATTATTATCATCACAACAATCACCCTGTGAGGTGGGTGGGGTTGAGAGAGCTTGGAGAGAGCTGTGACTGATCCAAGGGCACCCAGCTGGCTTCAAGTTGAGGAGTGGGGAATCAAATCCAATTCTCCAGATTAGAGTCCTGCTGTTCTTAACCACTACACCAAACTGCTACAATTTTCCACTAAAAAATTGGCTTATCCTGCCCATAATGCCCACTGTTCAGTCAATTACACATACTCTGGAATGACTGATATGTTTGCAGTTTAAAGCTACCTGAATTTCAAGCATCAATGTTGCTTTTGTGTCTGCTCAGCTGGGGGTGAACTATTAGCTGTGGTTGGGGCTTGCTGAGAATCATGGAGCAAGGTGTCATGATATACACAAAGTATCATATGGTTGTCTATGGAGGCCATGCAATACCTTCCTACTTCATACTTCCTTATTTATCTATTTAATTACTTTATTTATACCCTGCCTTTCTCCTCATTGGGTACCCAAAGTGGTTTTCATTATTCACTTCTCTTCCATTTTATCATCACAGCAATCCTAGTGTCAGTACATGTTTTCGAGAGATCCATTGCCAAGTGTTGCCATTGTTGGGAAGGAGGAAGCATTCTAGAACCCAAGAGGGAAAACTCATCTACCTCCAGAAACTCCATTCTCCATTCGCACAATACCTGGGACTGAGCTTTGGTTCCCATAAAGCCCTTCCCAGTCAACAGTCTGATGGGTTTCATTAACTGCTGGTGCTGCTGCCACAGCAGATGGGCATTCCGGGGTCTTGGATCAAAGACCCATCAATCTTCTGGCCAGCACGCCAGAGATGCTATTCCTAAAACACGTGGGACTGGGCAGTGGTCTTCCTCAAACCCACTCCATTATGCTGCATATTTTCTGATAAGTTTCATTGATGGAAGGGAGGGGGATACTCGAGGATTTAAGAGAGAAGATCTGCCGCTTGGCAGAGCTCCCCTTCTGCACTTGAGACTGAACAAATTTAGAAATCATTATAAATTATTTAGATGGTGATCCCTTTGGGGACCGAAAAGCACATAACGACTATAAGCTGCTTTGAGCTCAAGGGCCATAGAAGGACACTGATTAGATAAATAAATAATGTTTCTGATCCAAATTAAAACTAATATTAAAACTAATAAACACTTGACATCCTGCCCCTCCCTAAAAATCAGGACTTGAGCAGAAAAATGAGGAAAGTAAGCAAAAGAACAAAACACCTCTTTTATTAGAATTTTTTTTTCCCCAGACTCTTATGGGTGATGGAGGGGAGGGGAAACCACAATTCTGATGCCTACACCGGCACGCAAACCAAGGATTCCCAGGTGAAGTACCCAGGTTGACAAACTCCAACATTGTTCTTTTCAGGATGCAACTACAAGTTGAGGTAATTCTGAGATTAGTTTTCCAAGTGATTTTTAAAATACATATTTATTCAATACATGACTATCTCACCTTTCTTCCATCCTGTGGTTTTTAATTGAATGCATATGTGGGGCATGTAACTTAAATGAGGAGAGCTGTGGGGCTACTTAATTCTTTCTTACATCATTTTGCTACTGAAAATCACCATCCACAAGCTACTTTTCTCCCCATTGGGGAGAAAAAGGGTCATACATTCTCCCCAGAAGTGATAAAGTAGCAGGACTCGGGGGGGGGGGGAGTGTAAGCAGAAAGGGTTAAAAGATGTTCTCGCCATTTAAACTTCAACTCCTGAAGCTGTATTGCCCCCATACTTAGAAATGAAGACAACAGATACAAGATACAGGCTAAACATGGGCTTATTAACATTTCTGAGCTATGTAGGATCCTTCAAAGGATACACAAGTGTGTTTGTATGCAGTTTGTGAAACCCATCCTGGCTCAAGGCTCAATGCCACCACTGGAGTTTTTCCTTGCCAGAGGCAAATCAATGCAGAGATGTTGCTCCACCACACATCATCTCATATCATACAGTGTAGAGGATTAAATGGTGATGAACAACACCAAAGAATGTAATGCACACGCACACACACATAGACACACCATTCCCTGGTTTTTCAGACACAAGTGGCTGGTTTGGGTATCTCTTCCCATCCTTGAATGCCCCAGGATGCTAACAAACTTAACATAGAACACAGAAACATAGCGCTGAAAGTTATACTGAGGGTCATCTAGTCCAACCCCCTGCACAAGGCAAGAAATTCACAGCTATGCCCTCCTCTCTCCCCCAGTGACCCCTGCTCTATGCCCAGGATCCCCTGGCCAATCTGGCCTGGAGGAAAATTCCTTCTTGACCCCAAAATGGCAATCAGCATTACCCAGGGCATGTAAGAAAGGGTGACAGGAGTTTAGCACCAGCTAATCCCCTCATATCCTCCCTGTCCCAATGTCCTTACATTCATATTGAGTCATAGAATCATCATTGCGGTCAGGTGCCATCTGGCCTCTTCTTAAATACCTCCAAGGTAGCAAGAATCATCCTGCACTAATTCTGTCAGCTTTAGTCAGGTACTAACCAACCTAATGGGCAGCCCTCTTTAAAATAACCCTCTCCTGACACAACAGGGAAATGTTGGTGAAAAATAGGTTCCCTTTACAACCAATCAGAATGGAATCAAAAACTTTCCTGCTTGGCCCCTGAATCAACCAATTAATTCCAGATTGTTGTATAGGGAGAAATGGGTTGGAAGCTCTGAGCCAAAGCTGAGGCTAAAAGAAACAGGAACGTTGTAATAGCCACCCCAATTCCTCATTGACTAGCTATTTTTTCCACACACTCTTGTGCCCATCTTTGAGGAGGGTGGTTAGCAAAGTCACTTATTTGGGGTGGGAAACATGTTCCTGTTTAAACATACAGAAAAAAATAATCATAGAACTACACCTATTGGGGGACCCCAACCTTGTTTAGCTTTGGGGTATCTTGAGAACCCTGGGATGGTGGGCACAACCACAAAATGGCTGCCATAGAAGATGGAGCCACACACCCAGAAGAAGTCCAAATGCAGGGGAGATGAGGGGTGCACTGGAAAAGAGGACTGAGAGAATAAAACTAACACTGTGGTGGCAGCTGCCACTGAAGCAATGTTATTTTAGCCTCCACAGCGAATCAAATCACCAATAGCCAATCAGAAACCGTGCTGGGCAAGATCCCCCACCTGATCCCACCCATTTTTTGAAAATACTTGACTGGCACCAGGAAAAGGGTTGGTGGGTGTCATGGTGCCTCAGGGCCAAGCTACACATGATGAATGACACTTGAACAGCAAGTGTATTTCTCTCTGTTCACTTGTCCTCCACTCAATCCACTTGCCGTTCAAGTGTCATTCGTCATGTGTAGCTTGGCCCACAGGCACCATATTGGGACCCTTGGTGTTGTTCCATCCTAGGCTGTACTGGCCCATCATTGGCTATGGTTGCTCTATAGCAGTCATTTGCACCTGGAGCTTCCCGCAAGAACAAGACAACACATTTGCAAATTATTGCTGTAGCATAACAATAGTGCAATATCACATGATGTGTGGATAAAGCTCTAGCATACTAACCACTGGATCCTCAGCACTGCTAATCCCAAACACCATCCTCTTTTCTCCTTATGATATCATATGAACTTTGAGAACTTCTGCAGTAAGATATTTGTTTTTAGGAGAAGACAATATTTTCAAAATCCATAAAGAAGGCATCTTTTGGGAGAGGGGCGTGAGAGGTAAAGTTATCTTTATAGCTTAACTGTGATCCAACGTAGCCTTGAAAAGGGAAAAAAATTATAAAATCACAACATTCCTGTTGTATGCAACAGAACACAATGATTGCATAGCAACTAGCAAGTGAGATAAGGAGCAATTACATCCCTCTTGCTTACAACTTTAAAACCTGGTGTTTTCACCTTCTGAAACCATAGGTACAGTAGGGTTTCCTTCTCTAATTGGAATTTTTTACAATGAGCCTTTAAACCCTTGCTGACAATAAACCATTACTGTCTGCCTTATACAACGTAATCACGAGGCTGCTGACATGGGGGGGGGGGGTTGTTCAGAAATAATAATTGTTCAGAAACTATTTTTAAATGACTCACTGAGATATGATGAAGGAACAATGGACTCCTATCAATACATAATAGCACCGTTTTGCATTTTCTACATCACATTCAAGCTGGGAGAGAGGGGAGGAGAGCGCAAAGACTAGTTGCTCAGTGCGGGGTGGGGGGGGGACTGGGAAAGCAAACAACACATTAGAATGACAAAGCTTTGGTTAGAGGTTACTTTGGGTCCAAGTGAATAAGGGAGTAAAAAAAGAAAACAAGATAAAATGCTTTGTTAATTTCACAAATCAAAGAGGATACTAGAGAACAGGCAGTGCAAAGAAGGAAGGAAATGCAAATGAATGTAAAGGACAGGAACAAATGCACAGAAAAAACAAGGCAAATATAGAACCAGTCAATGTGGTCACCATTGCTTTCAAGTGGTATTTCTGGAGGATTTATGAAGCCAATGAGAGATTGTTTATCTGTGGCCAGTTACCTTGTAATGTGCGTTCTGTTTATCAACATGAGTTTATTCTAGATGGGAAAACCTGGGCAAAAGACAAAAACCCAAAAAGCAGCACCCGGTGACAGAAGATAACATTGCAGTACAAAGGGAAGTAAGAAACTGGAAAAAACTAACATCTAATTACAGAATAGGTAAAGGTAGTCCCCTGTGCAAGCACCGAGTCATTACTGACCTATGGGGAGCCTTTGCATCACAATGTTTTCTTAGCAGACTTTTTGTTATGGGGTGGTTTGCCATTGCCATTGCCTTCCCCAGTTATCTACACTTTACCCCCAGGAAACTGGGTACTCATTTTACCAACCTCAGAAGGATGGAAGGCTGAGAGCCAAACTACAAGTGATGAATGACACTTGCCTGGCAAGTGAACAGACTGAGGGCCAAGCTACACATGACGAATGACACTTGAACAGCAAGTGTATTTCTCCCTGTTCTCTTGCCCTCCACTCAATCCACTTGCCGTTCAGGTGTCATTCGTCATGTGTAGCTTGGCCCTCACATGTATTCCTCCCTGTTCACTTGCCATTCACTTGCACTCCACTTGATAAAATGGAGAGCAAGTGAATGGCAAATGAACAGGGAGGAATACATGCGAGTCTGTTCACTTGCCAGGCAAGTGTCATTCATCACTTGTAGCTTGGCTCTGAGGGCCAAGCTACACATGACGAATGACACTTGAACGGCAAGTGGATTGAGTGGAGGGCAAGTGAACAGGGAGAAATACACTTGCCATTCAAGTGTCATTCGTCATGTGTAACTTGGCCCTCAGTCAACCTTGAGCCGGCTACCTGAGCCCAGCTTCCACCAGGATCAAACTCTGGGCCAAGCTACACATGACGAATGACACTTGAACGGCAAGTTGATTGAGTGGAGGGCAAGTGAATAGGGAGAAATACACTTGCTGTTCAAGTGTCATTCATCATGTGTAGCTTGGCCCTCAGTGAGCAAAGCAGAATAAAGAGCCCTGTGGTGCACAGTGGTAAGCATAAACCCAAGCACAGAGACGAAATCTTTCTGAAACCAAACATAACTAAATTACAATGGCATGTTTAGCAACATGGAAACTCCTTAGTAGGCTTATGTCTGCTAGTGCTCAGTAGAGTAGAATATAGTCCCTGCCCATGCCAATGCATGACTCTTGGCTACTTCTTATGACACAGCCCTATCATCTGTGAAAAAAGCTCTCCTGAATAATTCCGTTTTGCATAATTTGTGGAAAGCCAGGAGAGTGGGACCTTTCCTGACCTCCTCAGGCAGGCCATTCCATAAGATGGGGGCTGCCAAAGGAAAGGAAAAAACCATGTTATGAGTGGGCAGCTCTTGATTTTGCCCAATGGTAGGGCAGTATCTGCAGAAGGCCCTATCCAGATGAGCAAAGTTGCCATGATGGAGCACAGGGGGTGAGGTAGTTACACAGATAGGAGGGGCCAAGGCCATACAGGGTTTTGAATGTGTTAAAAGCCCCTCAGCCCACACCATGGCCCTGACTGAAATCAGCTCCCTAAGGTGAACCATAAGGAACGTAAGTTCTGGCAATAACAATAAGGCAAGGAAAATTAGAACGTGAATAGTAAATTACTAAAACTATGACAAACAAACAGAATTTCTTCAGCTATATCAGAAGTGGGAAACTGGCCAGGGAGGAAGCTGAGCTGCTAGACAACAAAGGAAATGAAGAGGGGAAGATGGCAGAGGGAAGTCCAGCGGCCCTGAATCTCTGAATTGCAGGTCTAGGAGGCCACTGTGAAAAAGAGGATGAAGAACCACTGGCCTGATCCTCCATGACATCTCATTTTCTTAAGACTGCAATTACAACCAAGAGTTAACAACAAATCATTCAGTGTGACATCTAGTTTTATCCTCATACCAAAGAGAAATTAGAAAGCCAACAAAGCCTTTAAAAGATCCTGCTTCTAAAATTATCTATGGCAAGGCCTGTGGGATACACAAATGAGCAGCCACAGGACAAGGCACAGAAAAGAAATTCTATGACAGGAAGCAGAGGGAAAGGGAATACACCGGACAGGAAAAATACTTTTTTTTTTTAACTTACATGGTTTTTAACACAGATCTTCTAGAAAATATGGGAATCGTTGCAATTAATAAACCAGTAGAGACCTGGGGTTCTCCAGTAATTCCCTTAGAGATGGGATTGCTGCTGATGGAAATCTTGGCTTATTTATACTGACTTGACTCAGGAAACATTTTGGACCAATATATCAAGTATCAACAACACAACAGCAATCAACTCATGATATAAGTTAAAGGTGCTTTATTAAATGGGAATCCAAAAGAAGGCACAGGAATTATCTGCCTGCCTAGCCTAGCATGGTAACAAATAACTGTAAAGGTATAGCTATTTTTGTTGTTGTTTTAACAGTTTTAGAATAATTGAATCATAGGGTTGGAAGGTTCCTCTAGGGTCATCTAGTCCAACCCCCTGAACAATGCAGGAAATTCACAGTTACCTCCTCCCCCACACCCCACACAATGACCCTTACTGCCTGCCCAGAAGATAGCAAAACACCATCAGGACCCTAGCGAAACTAGCCTGGGGACAATTGCTTCCTGACCCCAAAGTGGCGATTGGCATTACCCTGGGCATGTAAGCAAGAACTAAGCACTGATGTAACTCTTCCTGCCCTCCCTCTCATGATCTGCCTAGGTTCACAGGATAAACATTGCTGTCAGATGGCCATCTAGCTTCTGCTTAAAAATCTCAAAAGGAGAGCCCGTCACCTTCCTTTTGAATTTGAGCGGACGTAACTGAGTAAAGCTGTGTCTATGAGGCAAAGGCACTATGGTTTATATATCCGACTGCTGAACCAATAATTTAGTTGACCTCCTTGAACTGCTCTCAAGCCCGATGTAAACTTAAAGAGGAGACAGGGAATGCCAAGCAATTAAAAACACAGATCAAAAGCTGAATGCCTTTCTTTCATTAGCTCAAAAATGTACATTAGGAGATAAACCATCAAGAGTTGAAAGATGATAAATGAAATATGGGAGAGGGAGGGCATAATAAGAATGGTATGGTTAAACTCCTAACCAATATTTAATATCTCTGTCTTTGTAATATCCTCTCTGCAGTTCTTCATGGAGAGGAGCTGTGGAATAGTGGTACAATGGATACTTTGCCTGAAAAGGGATCCTTGGTATCGCCACTTGAGAGAAACAAAGGTAGCGTGGGTGGGAATGACTTCAGCGTGAGACCTTGGAGAGCCATTGCCAGTCAGAACAGGACAACAGAAGGCTGAATGGAACAATGGTTTTACTCAATACAATACAGCTTCATATGAAAGCAGCATAGTAAGTTTTCAGTAACTAGATCACTGGTTTTTGAACTATATTCTAGGGAACCCTGGGGTTTCTTAGAAGCATTTCTGCAGTTCTTCAATGAGAAAATCAATAATGACAGATGAGCTTTCTTTTGTTGTTGCTGTTTATAACAAAACCAAAAATCATTACAGTGCCATATTGAACAGAGGTTGCAACAGTTTTTTTTTTAACCAAATGTTGAATTCATGCTGTGGCATTCGACCGTATTTTACTGTCCCAATATGTTATAACTCTTGCACAGTATTCAGAAGACATTGCTGAACCATAAATTCTTACGTGTTCATATAAGCCTATTTCATACAAGTACATCTGTATGCAGGGCCTTTATCAGGTCCTCCTTCTGACCTCATATTACATTTGATTTCCACCATCCAGCATACATTATTTTTGCAGCTGTCAATATATTCATTATAAATTGTGATGAGTAGCCATGTTAGTCTGTAGCAGTAGAAAAGAGCAAGAGTCCAGTAGAACCTATAAGATTAACAAAATTCTAGAAGTGAGCTGTGACTCATGAAAGCTCATACCCTACCATAAATTTTGTTAGTCTTAAAGGTACTACTGGACACTTGCTCTTTTCTACTATTATAAATTGTGTTTCTGTTAAGCGTTCCCAATACATTTTGTTTCTGAGTTTTCCTAAGCATGTAGAAAGTTATTTATAAATATCATCCAAAAGTGTACATCAAAACCTTGATGTTTGGGGGCATAGTCACCACATGTCCAAATCAACACTCCTCATGTCGCATCATGAGAAGGCAATCTGGCTGCAACATCAACCAAACATATATGACTCATGAGTTCTGTTTAACTTTTGAGATATTATCTGAAGCAGGCTAGGGTGGCAGGAACAGGTGCTGATATATTTTTGGTGGGGAAAGCCCCCACTCAGTATAGTGCCACTGTCCTCTGGATGGTAGCTATGATGTTCCCTCATCCTAAAACCATAGAAATGGCACCAGAGGTGTTTTTAAACTTCCAAAACCAAGTAAATGGTATATTTACATTAGAGAGGAAAGGTTAGGTGAACTCAGGAGCAGCTTTTTGCTCAAAGCAGGCCTGGTCTTGTCTTCTTGTCTTGTCTGGAGTTCAGGTCTGGAATTCAGAACCAGGAAAGCACTCCACCCCGCCACCCCCCAATCAGGATCTCAAATGGATAAGTTAACACTCTTGTTCAGGCTCTGAGCAGGGCCAAGACCAGGCCTGCTTTGAGAAAAAAGCTGTTCCCAATACAAGCTTCTGGGAGGCAGCCCGATGTTTGGATCAGCACCAGCATGTGCCTTCTTGTAGAGGACAGGAGTTCAGGGCTGTGTGATCTGGGGTGATCCAAATATTTGGGAGGAGGGGGTGCAGAGGGCATTTAAGTTTCCCAGTTCTTTATTTAAAGCAATTCCCAATAGAAAGTTCTGGGAGGCAGGCCAAATAGGAGGTCTTAGATCCAGAACACTTCTTGTACGAGACAGTCTCTGGAGCTCAGGGATGTGTGATTTTGTAAGCAATCGGCCCTGGCCTCTGCCATGTTTGATATATGCCAGTGATATAAAAATCATAGAGCTTCTGGATTAATACAGCCTGATCTGCATCAGGGGAAATCTGGCTAAGCAAAGCACTGCCAGGTCCACCCAGGAGTGGAGGGCATGAATGGAATGCCACATGCAAATGCAGAATGACTGAGGTGATTAGTTTACTGCCTCCCCAGCTTCAGGTGTGAACTGTGATAAGAAAGGGTCTTGTTGAGTCATCTCTCTTAGCACATTCCGATAATCTCCTTCTGTGATGAAATTCCCACCCTAAAATCAAGGAGCAATCAATCATCACTGATAAGTTTATAATTCGTCTCTGGAAACATACATTTTCATATCTAAATTCATCAGCCCAGCTCTGGGGAGATTCATTAGCCAACTGCCTCTTTGTAAGACTGCAGGAGAGACTTTGCATTTCTTTTCACATGTCTTTGTCATTCCCAGACCTTTGTTCCAATGGCTGAGGGGGCTCCCCAGTCGCAGGACATGAATTGCCCTGTTCGAATTGTACACACTTACCCAGCGTAGTGCCCTCAGAGTCTCTCTCTCTCTGAACCCTACTCTCTGTCCAAAGATGCAGGACATTTGAAACTCTGTTCCTCCATGGACCACCACTCCCTGGATAGGCAATTATACCCCAAATCCCTCACAGTATTCCATGGACCTTCCTCCATGGACCTCCCACTCCCTGGATAGGCAATTATACCCCAAATCCTTCACAGTATTCCAACCTCTGGTTAATTTGTTTGTGCATATTATTTTTATTGCTTGTGTGTGTGTGTGTGTGTTTTCTTCTTTGAATAAAATACTATTTTATTTAAGAACCAAGTCTTGTCTGCTGCCTTGGGGAGGGGACCCTGTAAATACTGGTGAAGTATCCCATTGTTACCCCTCTTGCATAGCCTTCCTCCTTGGCCAATAATTCCCCACTTACTCACAAGGAGTCCCATTCCTGGTAACAATTTAGGGTGATCCAAAGATTGTTTTGGGGTGCAGAGGGCTTTTAATTTTCCAAATTCCTTATTTACAGCAATTCCAAATACAAGGATCTGGAAGGCAGGCCAAATATAAGGTCTTAGCTCCAGACCAGCATTTGGATCAGCACCAGTACATGTCTTCTTGTAGGGGACAGTCTCTGGAATTCTGTGATTTGGGGTGATACAGAGCCCAAATCACAGGGCTCTGTGATTTGGAGTGATACAAAGGTTTTGCTCTGCTGCAGCTGCCCCCCCTTTCTGCTTATTGATGTGTTCTAGGGGCACCCTATTTTTAAGCTGTTAACTCATGAACTGGGCTTCTGGTTTGGATTCATGTGGTCTGAAGCAGCCTAAGACTTGGGCTGTCCGAGACACTGTTTTTCTTGGAAAGCAAGGCGCTCCAATGCCCGTTTCCACCCCAACTTCAGGGAGAAGTTGGTCTCGAATGCTACGCACCCCCGAGATCTCAGTGAGGGAGGGAGTTCTGAATCAAGGACTCCCACCACCACCACCTTGAGGTCCCCTCAGAGAAGGGCGAGCTTCTATCTCTGCAGTGCCTCAGGAGTCATTAAATTGGCATAAGTTCGTCAGAATAAGCAAAGGAAACAACACAGACAACCCGCAGAATCGGCAAAGGTAAAGATCGTTCTCGGACTTTTAAAAACGGAACGGCAGTAAAAAGACCAAGGGAAAATAAAGTAATGGACAGAATATAAAAGAAGAGACATTTAGTAATAGAAGCAGAGTAAAATTGAAGACGCTGGGGAAGTAAATAAGGACTAAAAATTTAAAAAGAAATATTGTTTATACTTACTGCGGTTAGAACTGAGATAGCCAGCGTGAGAAAGTGGAGGGGGGACTGGAGAAACATCATGAGATGGGAAGTTAACAGCAGAGCAGACAACTGGATTCCTAGCAAGGACAGCAAAGCAAAAGGGAATAGGATTGACATAAAAAGGAAGCCAAATAAGTATACCACTGGGAGGCAACAAAGGCAACAGGAACAGGAAGTGCGCCATCTTAAGTAAGGTATGAAGTTAAACCAGAAATCATAGAGACGTTGCAATGGTACCATAGAGAAAAAATGCCCGATATTTTGGATTTTAAAAAGGCTTTCCCCCCCCCTTTTCTTTAAGAAATTTTAAGAAAAGGCAAGGTTTAAACGATTCAACACGGATTTGAGGAAAAGAGCAGACACATGGGGAGGCTCGAAACCGAGCCCCACGATGGCCGGGGGGAAAGGAGCAGATAAGGAATGGCAAATTTCGGTGGATGCTGCGATCGAAGGACTGGAAAAAAAAGTGGCAGAGAATCACAAAGAGTTGTTACAGAAGATACAAGAAATGTTGGCAAAGGATTTTAAAGAGATGAGAGATGTTATTCAAGCCGATGTAGCTGCACTGGCAAAAAAGATAGAGGGAGTAAAGGAAGATTTGCAAGTGACAACTAAAAAAGTGGAGCAGGTGGAACAAAAGACAAATGACATAAAAGCAGAAATGAAACATGAAAATCAAGTGATTCAGACAAGAGTGGCAATGATGGAGTGTAAGGCGATGGAAAAGCAGTTAAGATTTCGTGGCATTCAGGAATCTGTGACTCCAACCACACAAGAACAGATGACAGAGATAGTGGCAGAATTTTTAGGGAAAGAGAAGGATGAAATAATAGCAAATATGGATTTGGCGTACAGAATTAATTCGGCTTTTGCACAACAGAGAAAGCTACCAAGAGATATTATTGTACAATTAGTGACAAAGAGAATGCAGGAAGAGATACTTAAGAGGCATTTTGAAAAACCTTTAATAAAGGAGGGGAGCAGAATTAAGATCATGAAAGAAGTCCCAAAACGGATTCTCCAAGAGGGTGCAGAACTTTTCAATTTCTCCTAATATTTGTGTTTGGCTTTGCAAATAAGGAACAACAAAGTGTGAATGAGGAACTGGGAACTGGGGGCCAACTTCAGCTTCGTCTTTTACTTACCCCAATCCCCTTTTCTCCACTCACCAGTGCTTTCCTCCAGCCATTAACTGAATCTGAAGGTCTCCAGAACTGCATTCTGCCATGAAATTCCCTATGTGATGTTGAGACAATCACACATTCTCAGCCTGACCTATCGCACAGGTTTGCTGTTGTCAGAAGAAAATGGAGGAGACTACACTGTTGTATGGTGCTTTGGGTCCCTATCCAGGAGAAGAGTGTGTATAAAGATACTACACCTGATCTTAGCCAGGCAACCCAACTACCAGACTAGGGTCACAAACATCTAGAGTTTTGGGGGTGGAGCCTGGAGAGGATGGAGTATGGGATGGGGAGGAAGGGATATGTTGGCATAGAGTTCATTCTCCAAAGCAGCCATTTTCTTCTGGGGAACTGCTCTCTATTATCTGGTGATCAGTTGTAATTCTGGGAAGTATCCAAGCCCCACTGTGAGGTTAGGAACTCTAACTATGCAGGAGAACTTTACACCAGCATGGCCTACCCTAGGCTACCATAATAAACAGTTGTCTTCCTCCAAAGTGACTGGAGACAGAGCCCTTATTGGCCACTGTTGGCTTTCTCTACCAGACCTCCGGGATACTAAGGGGGTTGGGAGATATGAAAAAGGGGTTGACTTTGCTCTGTCCTTCACACCATCTATAAAAAGTATTTTTGTGAGAATCATTCTTCATTTTCAGCATGTAGCTGTTGTGTGGTTCACACATTCAAGGGAGCACAAGTATGGGGTGGGATTCTCTGTGTTAAGAGGCCTAGCCACAATTTCAAATATTCTAAGACAATCTTAGACATGCCCCCAAATCTCTTGTATTGTGTAGGGGTTCCATATAGACAGCAGATCATCAGAAAAGCCCCGCTAGATTAGCCTAAAGGTACATTTAGTCCAGCATTGTGTTTACCACAGTGGCCAAGATGCCTGTAAGAAGCCCATAAGGGAGCATGAGGGATGAAGTAATCTGCTCCAATTTCCCACAGCAACTACTATTCAGAGCTACACTTTTAGTTATTATGGCTAATAGCCATTGATAAAAATTATCCTTCATGAATTTGTTTATTCCCATTTTAAAGCTATTGAAATTTCTGGACCAAATCACAACTTGAAGCAGTGACTTGGTAGAGATATCCTGGAGTTCCTCAGCAAACAAGTTGATTTGGAGGGGCTTCTCTGAAGACAGAAAGTATGAAAACCTTGAACTGTGTCATGCCATTGGCATGTATTGAAGTAAACAAAAATAGTTCTTGGGAGTAAAATTTTCTTTGATGCTGTTCTGAAACAGCATATGAGTGCAAAAGAGTACGAACTAAAAGTAGACAGTTTTAATATAACAGATTCATCTCGACCATAAAAAGAGATTTGCAGAGAGATGTCATCATCTTGACAGCATTTCTACAAAATCCACCACAACTCATTCAACAATTGATTAATTGATTATAATATATTTCCCCCCCTGGGAGTAAATATATTGGACAATGTATTTGCAGCATTTTATGTGACAAAACTCAGAGATGTATATATGTATTATCAATAACCTGTATATTTATTTATGAAAATAATGTGCAAAACAGCAGAGCCTGTTCTGATATATAGTTCTTGCTGATATGAAGGAAATGACAAATATACTTTTCAGTGCTGTATCCAATGATATCCCATTTCAATAAATGCTTCAAGCAGATAATGAATGCAGCCAGAATCCTAAAATGAAGCAGGATGAATAAGGGGGAAAAACTTGTTTCAGATGTGGATGTTGCAAATGTATTTTACCAATAGTTCTATCTACCAAACAGACACAAACGCTCCCCGTTCGTATACTGGTACAGTTTTTTGCAATTACATTGTATATTGATTGCTAGAATCAACACAGAGATTGCGCTGGCATTTGTTGCTTAGGACAACCATTGTCCATCAATTTCATCCATCATCTACTTTGGCTTCAAACATGAAGCAAGTCACAGGATCCAAATGGCAGAACCAGAAAATGGTTGTATGGTCACACCATCAGGAAGTTTGGCACTCAGATCTTGCTCTGTCCTTGGCGCCCTCTTCAGGCTCAAAGAGCAAGTTTTAACACTGTACTTTTTATTGGCAGGCAGTATGAAACCTTTGTACTGGTCCATCTTGAAGGCTGGGCATCTGATTTGGTCTAGTCAGATTTTTGTGCCTTACTCTCAAATTCTTCCTGAACTTCCCCAGCTCTCAGCTGATAATGAGGACCATAAGCTGAAAAGCATTCCCTCTCGATTTCAGGTGTGGCTGACAATGCCCTCAGCTTGGACCTCTTCCGGAAAGTGTGTGGTATGCAAACCATTGTCAACATGTGTCACATGTTCCTGGTTTTAGGCAGAAAAGATATTTTAACGAATCCTTTTACCATGTAGAAGTAGCAGCCAAAGTGTTAGCACTTTGTTCCTGGGGAGTGGAGAGAACATTTGATTAGGAATGAGTGAATATTCCGTATCTTGTTTCTTTTTTATTAATAATATACCTAATTCTTAACATGGTCAAATCTGTGTATGTTCATGTTCCAATCTCTAGAGTTGAGACTAGAGCCATGAACATACAAGATATGTCTTTCTACAAACATGAGAAAAGCCCAGGTTTGCAGAAAAATCTGATATGTAAAAAAAAGTCCAGTGGAGAGTTAAACCCACCACCACAATTAAAAAAGAAAACCAGTGCTTTTTAAGAGGCAAATGCACCCAGTGGCTGCTGCTGGGCAATCTCAACAGTATTACCTGTCAGGCCATGGTTTCTGTCAGTGAAGGGCAGGGACAGGGGGCAAGACCTTTTCCAGGGCTGTCTGGGCCTTTGAGGGAGCTTACTGGGGCCAGCAGCAACCATTACTACTGTATTTGAATTTGGAATCAGATGATGTTTCTACAAGGTTTTGAAAGGCAGCCTCATGTTTTACATTTTCAGAAATTTGGAAAGCAACAGATGGTATTATGCAATCATACTGTGTAGGCACAGGTCTTGGTCGCACATCTGTTTTCCTCATTCAGTGCATGCAACAACAGTGCTAACAGCACTGGGTAGTTGAATTTAGTACCTGATATACTAACCAGCAGCTTCTTACCTCTGATTTACTGCAGTCAAAAAGCTAACCAATGATGAAGTATCTTTGCTCATTTTTTTAACAAAAAAATCCTAACTCTTCTAAGGAAGAATGGAGATGCCTCTTGTAAAGGTTTGATTTAGTCATGCAACAACTTCTACTATAATCAATGAGATTAGTTGCTTGATTAAAAACAGTAAGATTGAGCAATCCGTGAGAAGTATCATAGTTTTATTGAATGGGAAGCCAATACTGGGAAAGTGAATGAAGAAACACAGTCTGATGAATATGGTAACCACTGAGCTCCATTCTTAGAGACAGCTGTGGGGAAAAGAATATATGAGACACTCTGCACCTGGGACAAGAATGCAACACATTAAACAAATATTGACTTCTCTAGAATCCAACAGTGCCATGCGTTAAAGTGAGAGGCAAATATTGATTGAGGCCAAGACCAATATTTACCTGAAGGGACAATGTATCTTAGTGCTGGCCAAACCAAAAGTTGATCGATGTGCTTACATAAACATTTTATTACAAAAATTAATTGTGACACAGGTTTCTAGAGACTTTTGCTTGCTGCTGAATCTTGGATTCACTTTAAAGTCGATTGTGAAAATGCAGAGAGAGAATCTGATTTGAATTATGAGGGCTTCGGTGCACCGGTGTAACAATTTGCAAAAGAAGAGTGACTATTCTCTATGACCACAGGTGATATTCTTGTATTCCAAAGCATTGTTTCAAAGTACATAAGAACATTCCTTAATAAGTTGTTCCAGGAATTATATTTTTGTAATTGTTTTATGGCTGGACACAGATTCTGAGATGGTAAAGCTATCAGCCATAGTTTTTCAGACAGTAAATAGAATAATTCTATAGAAAATTGCAACAGAAAACTACAGCAGGAGGTAGTATCAATACATCTAATTCTCAATAGGGCCAAATCTGTGGATACTTAAATCCAGAGACTGGAGCCATGAACAAACAAGACAGATCTTGCTACAAAACTGAAAAATGCCCCAAATTTGCAGAAAAATCTGACATCTATAACTATATCCATCTATATATACTGGGGACTAAAAATTACTACCTGTAGCTTCAAGAAACAAATGTTCTCAGTGACCATCAGGCAAGGAAATGCAGAATATACCTTTATTACCATCTCTGCACTTTAGTTCTGATGCTAAGAATGGGATACTGCAGGAGAAGCCAGCTACCCCAACATAAGCATGCAACCCTCTCTTTGGGTTGACCCTAAGACAGGGAACTGATGGAATCAGTGTGGATAAATTAGGACTTGGGAGAGCCATGTTCTAATTTCCACTCTGCCATGAAGGTCATGGCTATCTTGGTCCAGTCACTGTCGGCCTAAGGATTGTTGCAAGGATAAAATGGATAAGGAGAAAGCATATACATCTCCCTGAGCTCCTTGGATGAAGAGCAAGATAAAAATGTATCAGATAGACAGATAAGAGAGAGCCAGTTTGGTGTAGTGGTTAAGTGGCAGGACTCTAAATTGGAGAGCCGGGTTTGATTCCTCACTCCTGCGCTTGAAGCCAGCTGGATGACTTTGGGTCAGTCACAGTTCTCCCAGAGCTCTCTCAGCCCCACCTACTTCACAGAATGATTGTTGTAAGGATAATAATAACACACCTTGTAGACTACACCTTGTTGACTACTCTAAGTGGGCATTAACTTGTCCTGAAGGGTGGTATATAAATTGAATGTTATTGTCATTGTTGTTGTAATTGTTATTATTATTATTATATGAATTTCAGTTTTTAATAGAAAATTAATCTAGTCCAGCACTTTTTTCTTAATATTGTTCTACTAAATGCCTCTAGAAGTCCAGAAATATAGCATTAACCCTCCAGAGCTTGCTATTCAAAGCTTGTGATAAGTTGATCAATCTACCCTGCCCCCCCCATCCATGTGTCTAATTCTTTTCCAAAGCATTGTAAGATGTGGTCATAATGATTATGACATTTACAGTAAAATCCTAAGCAGAGTTACTCCAGTCTAAACCCATTGAAATCAATGGGCTTAGACTGGGGAAATTCTGTTTAGGATTTCATTGTTAATTATGCATTGTGCCACATGAGGAACTCCACCATTGTATCACTGGGGCATGAAATGGCTTAGAGAGTGCTGGCTTGCTTTCAGTTCCAAAGGAAGGGAAGCACACACCGAAAGAACCACGCTAATAACAAAACTCCCTGTTCAACAGCATCAAATAATTTAAGGGTTTTTCCCCATTCTGAATGCGGCAGCCATCCAAGCTATGCCAAAAGCATCCATAACCGTCAGCATGAATCTTATTCATCTATATTAAAAGTATTTTAATGTGGATTTGCTGCTTGTAAAACGTTGACAGATTGACAGCTCTGGACCACAGCGTTTCCTGTTTATCCCCAGCACAGATAAATCAGCAAGGTTAGTCATTTCCCTACCAATATGTTTAACTCCGTAGTGCAGGAAGGCCAAATGTGAGGAACAGGGTATCTCAGGCAAAAGGAAGTCATTTCGCATATGTCTCCAAAACAAGTCTAGGCAAACAGAACTTTAATTTATTTCCTTTATTGAAATGATCATCCATCACAGCTCATCTTGAATGTATGGAACACAGGTAACAACAGACGAAAACATTATAAAAAAATATCTCATTAAAATCTAATTAAGAGACCAAAAGATGCCACCCCACTGGCTAAGGATTCTGGCCCAATCAGCCACCAGTCTTCCACCAGATGCACAGTGAAATCCTCAACAGAGTTATACTTTTCTACGCGCACTGACTTCAATGGGTTTAGGAAGTTATGACTATACATGAGCACGAATAGAAAAACAAACAATGAACAATGAACATTGACGAACATGATCCTGTTCACGAACATATTCATTGTTCGTTGTTCATGAGGGCCAGCAGGCTCTCCTCCAGCAATCAAGATCCCTACCGCACCACTCCCAGAAACCTGACCTGAGCAGGCAGTGGGAAATGTACCAATAATAAATAATAGCTTGGCCCTAGAGCCTGGCAGCAGCCCTGGAACTTGAAGAGGTAGATCCCTATCCCACCACATATAAAGAAAATTCAAGCTCCAATGCACTCACCTGTCTCTCTAACAGCAGCTGTCTCTACCTGAAAGTCAGAGCTGGAAGCTCCCCTCCCCCCTGGTCTTTTCCTCTTGTAACAAATTTGAAGCTCCAGTTCACACTTGGAATGAAGACCTGCTTATCAAGTTAAATTGGGCTTAGATTGGGGTTTCCAGGGCAACAGCAAGACTTCAGACAGAGTTCAGACAATCCCTGCCTAAGTCGCCAAGGGAATTGATTGAAAGGCCCCAGATTGTCTGGCTTGACGAACAGCAATGTATAGCAACTAATAAGGCTTGCAATGACCACCTGTTCATTTAGAACAGCTTGTTTGCGAACAGCAGATTGGGTTGTTTGTGGGGGTTTTTAAGTTCATATTGCTGTTCGTACCCATCTCTAGTTATGCCTCTGCTTAGAGATTGCACTGTAAACCAATGGTTTAAAACAAGCATAATGATAAAAAAGGATATAACTTTCTAAAATGTGTTGAAAGGATGACTGAAAAGAAATTAAATGAATAGGGACAATAAAATATTACCTATATTAGAATTGTAATTTGGGTCTCAATATTTATATGTAACAACAACAACTGATTTATATACCACTTTTCAGGACAACACTAGAGATGGGCATGAACAGGAAAAAAACAAACATGATGTTCGTTGTTCATTGCCATCCGTGAACAGAGACTCATGAAGAACCACAAACATGGCCCTGTTCACAAACATGTCCGTGGCTGGCTGTTTGTGAGGACCAGCAGGTTCTCCTCCACCCATCATCCAAGTCAAGAAGCCTACTGCACCACTCCCAGAAACCTGACCTGAACAGGCACCAGGAAAGGTGCCAATAATAAAAAATAGCTGGGCCCCAGAGCCTGGCAGCAGCCCTGAAACTTGAAGGGGTAGATCCCTACCGCACCACTCCCATAAATCTTACCTGAGCAGGCACCAGGAAAGGTACCAATAATAAATAATAGCTTGGCCCAGAGCCTGGCAGCAGCCCTGGAACTTGAAGGGGTAGATCCCTATCCCACCACACACAAAGAAAATTCAAGCTCCAATGCACTCTCTCTGTCAAAATACCAACAGCAACTGTCTCTCCACTGTCTGCAAAGTCAGAGCTGGGAGCCCCCTCCCACCTGCTCTTTGCTCCCTTGTTGTAACAAATTTAGAGCTCCACACTTGAAAGGAAGACCTGCCTATCAAGCTAAATTGGGCTTAGATTGGGGTTTCCAGGGCAACAGCAGGAGTTCAGACAGAGTTCAGCCAATTCCCTGCCTAATTGATTGCAGGTGCCAGACTGTCTGGCTTGATGAACAGCAATGAACGAGGCTTGCAACAACCACCTGCTCGTTTAGAATGGGGCCTCACAAACAGCTTGTTCATGAACAGCAGATTGGGCTCTTCGTGGCTTTTTTAAAATTGTATTGCTATTCGTGCCCATCTCTACTTAACACCCATTTTACAAAGTGTGTTATTATATCCTCATGACAATCACCCTGTGAGGTGGGTGGGGCTGAGAGAGCTCTGGAAGAGCTGTGAGTGACCCAAGGTCACTCAGCTGGCTTCAAGTGGAGGAGTGGGGGATCAAACCCAGTTCTCCAGATTAGGGTTCTGCTGCTATTGACCTCTACTCCAAACTGTCTTATTTCTTTATTCACTGATATCCCACCTTTCTCCCCAATGGAGACCCAAAGCAGGAGATTGCCCACCACCAATGGGCTACTGGGAAGCCTAGCCTCATTCATGTTGGGCCTTTGGGGGAGTGGGAAGTTCCATGTCCCGCATTACAAGTTCTGTTTATCTGTTAGAATAAATGCAGTTTTGCTTATACCTCAGTATGTGAGTAGAAAGTGGGGTACTTTAAGAAAGGAGACCCTAGGCCATGAACTTGACCTTGATTCCAATACCTAAGTTACAATTGTATATATATATAAAAAAATGTAAATTCCAATTGCTGTTGTTGTTTAGTGCAATGATTTTAATGCATATTTGCACTCCTGTGCTTTGATAATTTCACCGCACAAAAGAATCTTTCTGTTCTCCGTATGTACAATCACATCACAATACCAATTATTCCTGTTTTTTCAGTGCATATATGCATAACAGTAACAAAGATGAAAGTCTTATAGCATATAGATTTGTATGAATTGCAGAAATAAAAAAAAAATATGAGATACTGTCACTTGGAATTTCAAAACTCAGGAGGAAATTCAGTTGAAGAACATTTAGAAGCATACCTAGGAATTGAGTGGAAGAGAAGGCAAATAAGGGCCAAGCTACAAGTGAGGAATGGCACTTGAATGGCAAGAGACCAGACTCACGTGTCTTCCTCCCTGTTCACTTGCGCTCCACTTGCGCTCCACTTGATCACTGTGTGATCACATAGTGGTCAAGTGGAGCGCAAGTGGAGCGCAAGTGAACAGGGAGGAAGACACGTGAGTCTGGTCTCTTGCCGTTCAAGTGCCATTCGTCACTTGTAGCTTGGCCCTGAGTCTTAGCTGCTGCTTGGCTAGGAGAACTAGAGAGGTCTGTTAACAGTCATATCCATGGTATTCTCAGTGCTTCTAGTCACTCAGCAGCATCTGTGTACCTTCACCATGCTAATTCATCTAACCTACTGCTTTCCCTGCCACCTCTAATCACCTATATGCAAGGGTGCCAGGCCCCCTTTCTCTTCTCACTGGGATACTTCTGATTTCATTGCAGACTTAATTATCCAGACTTCATTGCATGTCCTCACTCACTGCCCAGGCAATGACAGCCAGGACTGAAACCTCCACATCAATAAGTAACACATCTTTGAATGGCCTAACTTGGATAGCCTGGGCAAGTCTGATCTCGTCAGACATCAAAAGCTAAGCAGGGTCAGCCTTGGTTAGTAATTGGATGGGAGACTTTTGAAGCAGATCGAATTGCTATGCAGAGGCAGGGATTGGCAAATCACCTTTGAATGCCTTGAAAACTGCAGCAGGGATTGCCATAAATCAGCTATGACTTGACAGCACATTCCACCACATCATCTCTGAAGATCAGGTCCTGGGAAGAAATGTTTGTGAGCTTCTCAGAGTTACCTGGTTGTCCACTAATGAAGACCAAGTTTAAGTGCAGTGTTGAAGGAATCACTGTTGAATAGCAAGTTGCCCTTTAACCCCTGAATCTGGCTCTTGCTATACTCCTTTGGACTGCTTGGCATTCAGACACGACCCTTTCATTACGGCTCTGCTCCTGAAGGTGAGGTGACAGAGCTTTTGTTTTAAAACCCTTTCTTCACCCAATTTCATCTGTGCTTCACAATTAGCTGGATTTGCCTGCTATGCAAATAACATGTCAACTTGGGGGAATGATATTTGTGTGAGAGAAAACAGCTCTTTTGAGATCAGAAGGAAAAGATGTGTGTGTGGGGTGGGGGCACTTCTATTGTCTCAAGGCAGTATCTGCCAATCTGATTTAATGATTGTAAAGATCCTTTGGCTGACTCAGAGGTCCAGAGGTCCATTCAAAGATGAGAGACTACTGATAGGGGAATGGAGCATAGACAATCCCAGGAGCCTTTTTATTACTCAAATCTAAAGCCTCTTATTTAGAAAATTTAATGCTGCTTCCAGCCCCTCAGGTCCTCTCCAGAGAAACAAAATTTCTACTCGCAGTGAACTGAGTTAAAATGATGTTAAAGCCCCCGTAGACTCTTCACATGCATAATTTGCAGACTGAAACTCGTATAGAAACAAGCGAAGATCTGTGCTTGTTGGGTGCGCTGGAAGTTATCTGAATATGATTATTTCTCTTTAGTTTTTAGTTCTGTACTAACCAATATAGAGCTTTCCATATTGCATCATTCAGAGAATTACAGCCCATCCAATACTTTATGGCTGGCCCCATTTTGTTAAATAGATTTTTTTTCTCCAGCCCAGATTACGCACAAGCAAAAGACAAAGGGTTCCCCTCCCCCCACCCCTGGCTGTGCTGTTTCAGACAGCAGGTAGTATATTTTCATTCTCTCCTGTTACACGTTTTTTTTTTCCTGTGTGCAACATGCTTTTAGGGGGAGAACTGAAACATGGACATTCTACCAACACCTACAAGCTGAAGCAGTAGAACCCAGAAAACAACCTGTAACCAATTGATTCTGCTGATTGATTCTGTAATGTATATTGTGTATGATGTTGGGATGTGTTCTCTTTAAAGATTAGAACTGTTCTCTAGTGAGATGTTATACTGATAAGGATGTTACCACTTTAAATGTGAATGGTATTTATGCAGTGTTGTTAATTGCCCTTTACCACAGACATTGCTGCTGCAGATACCAGACCAGAGATGCTGTTGAGCCTGAAAATGTCTCACTAGTTGTGAGTATAATGTTGTAACTCAAAGGAATTATTTTAATGTATTGTAGAGTGTTCTCTGAATGTAACTTTTGTTCAATATAGACAGCTTAGCCCCTGAGAAAGCCCGCGAGGTGAAACACTTCTTTCCTAGCGGCGTGTCGGGCTGGGATACTTGCCAGCCATCCCCAGGACTAGTTGGACCTCGTCTGAGCCACAGTTGTTCCACCCTAGTCTCCTGTGGAGGATATGGCTGGCCTCCATACTGTATGTATATATAACTGCTCTGGGACATTCTGATATTTGAACTTTGAATGTTTTTGATATACTATGTATACATTCTGAGAGATTATTTTGATACTGGATTCTGGTTGAGATTCATTTATGATGTATTTCTAACAGATTGGAGTTGATGTTATGGTTAATGTTTGATGGAGATTACATTCTTTATACATTGTTAACTTTTCAAGTGTGCTATTGATTAAATGTATATTTGTTTATTATTACTTTAGTGCTTAGTGATAGTATAGAGGGGAACTGTTGGTGTTACAATCCAAGAGGAAACAAGAGGACTTTGGCAAACCAGATGACTCCCAGCAGGAACTACCTGCTTTATTTACATTTATTTATTTATTTAAAACATTTATTAGCTGACTTCTACCTTGCAGGAACTCAAGGCTGCTTACAATATAAATAAAATAACAATCATAAAGTGAATAAAAACATCATTAAAAAGCAAAGTTTAAGACTGCCACTAAACATAGCAGCAAAGCAGTCCTAAATAAAAAATGTCTTCAACTGCCTCCTGAAGATCAGCAATGAGGGGCCTCCCTGGGGATGCTGTTTCATCATCATGAGATGGCCACCAAAAGGACCCTTTCTTGAGTACACCCCCCAGGTGAGCTTTGTTAGCTGATGGTACAGTCCAGAGGGCTTCTCTCTCTGATATTAACTCCTGGGCAGGAACATAGGGGAGAAGACAGTCCTTCAGGTACCCTGCCCCCAAGCCCTGTAGGGCTTTAAAGGCCAACAACTTGCATTGTCCTCAGGAATGGATGCCACTGTAATTGCTGTAATATCGGAGTCACACGATCCCAGTAAAATTGCCTGTTATAATCATGAACGATAGGTCCATTGGTGGCTATTAGGCATGATGACTGAATTGAAGCTCCTTATTCAGAGGCATTGAACTTCTGAATAGTAGAGGTAGGAGACTTCCGGTTTGGGATCCATGGAGGTCTAACGCAGCTCCATTCGCGGAGCTGACCGGACTGCCGTTTTAACCGGCCGGAGGGGTGAAAATAGCCCGCGGCCGACTGCTCTCAGGCGGGGAGCAGGCAAAGAACGCTCAAGACCCTAGGGTGAGCTAGATCTCGGACGAGGGGGGGCTCTACACAATGAGTCTCCTCCTGGTCCTTGAGGTCCCACCTTGCGACGGGTCGGCTACAATCTCTGCGGCAGTTTTGGGGCCAATTCGGCTGGCATAAGACCTACATACCCAAGCTTCGATTGGGGGAAGAAGCTGAGAGGATAACTTAAAATCGAAACAGCGATTACAACCCGAGAAAAGTGAAGAGAAGGTAAAGATCGTTATCTTTCGATACGGGACAGATTGACAAAAACAGAAAGGAAAAAAAGTAGATTTTTAAATTGCAACAGACTAGTGAAAAGGAGGGGAAGACTCGGCAGGAGTTGTATTTGAAAAGAGACTAAGTTTAAAGAAGTTATTAAAGAAATCGGACTATTGTTTTGAATACCTGTGGCTTTGGAGCTGTGAGAAAAAGACACCATCGCGAGACCTGCTGTGGGAAGACGGGAGACAGGAAGTGCGTAATAACAATAGAGCGGCTGGAGAGAAGCGGCCCTTGCTGGAGGGCAGGAAGTAGGGAATCGCCATTTTTGAAAAGGGAAGGGTCGCGGCTTCAGCGGAAAAGGAAGTAGGCCATTTTGGATTATAAAATCGTAGAGAAACCATAGAGAAAAGACGCCCGACATTTTGGACACTTTAAAATTTAATTTTGGCAAGAAGATTGGGACATTTGAAAAAGAAAAACGTTTAATTTTACGCCACGGAGTTAAGGAAGAGAGCAGAGTCGTGGGAGCGAGCCAAAGCAAGCCCCACGATGTCGAAAAAAGAGTGGCAATCGGCAATAGAAAACCTGGATAAAAATCTGGACAAAAAACTTTTAGATTTGATTAAAGAGCTTAAGGACACGAAATTGGAGCTGATTAAAGAGGTTAAAGAGGTTACACAGACAGTAAAGTCGGAGCTGTCAGAAGTGAAAAAAGGCATGGAAACGATACGAAGTGAATTACAAGGAACGCAGCAGAGAGTTAAAACAGTAGAAGACGCGATGGAGAATTTAATAGACACGCAACAAACAGAGATGAGATTGGTGAAGGGGAGAATGTCAGTTGCAGAAACTAAACATATGGAGAAGCAGCTACGTTTTCGTGGTTTGCCAGAAGTGGATGGAAAGTCAGCGCAAGAACAGATGACTGAGGTGTTGGCTGAATACCTGGGGAAGGAGGAGGAGGAAATTGTGGCTATCCTAGATGTGGCATACCGTGTGAACTCGAGAATTGCAACCCAGAGGAAATTACCAAGAGATGTGATTGTGCAGTTTACAACACGAAATATGAAAGAGATGATTGTGACAAAACAGTTTCAAGATCCATTGGAGATTGATGGCAAGACGATTATCATAATGAAGGAATTGCCCAGATCAGTGTTATTAGACCGGAAAAAATATAAAGTGCTAATTCAGATTTTGAAGGACATGAAAATCAGGTACAGATGGGAGTTACCGGAAGGAGTGTCCTTTGAGTTTGGAGGGGCCAAAAAACGCATCAGATCTGAGCGAGAGATGGAGCGATTTATTAAGGACAATGAAAAAGACTTACCAACAAGACCATGAGTATGGAGTGTAAAGTACTATCTTGGAATGTAAATGGACTAAACTCACCGAATAAGAGGAAAAACATTTTTCACTGGCTACTAAAACAAAAATGTGACATTGTGTGTTTGCAAGAGACCCATATTAGAAAACAGGATGTAAAATATTTAAAATCTGGAAAATTGGGCAAAGAATTTGTAGCGGCCTCTAATAAGAAAAAAAGAGGAGTGGTGCTGTACCTAAAAGAGGAGCTACAGCCAAAATTTGTTATGAGAGATGTGGAAGCTAGATTTGTAGCAGTGGAATGTATTTGGAATTTAAAGAAAGTGTTGGTAGTCGGACTCTATGCACCTAATGGTGCAAAAGAAAGCTTCTTTGAGGATTTGAGGAAGCATTTAGATGATTTTGTATATGACCAGATAATTCTTGCTGGAGACTTCAATGGAGTGACAGACTTGGAACTAGATAAAAAAACTACAACGGCACAAAAGAAAAAAGGACTTTTACCAAAGCTTTTTTTTGAGTTGATTCAACAAGAGACTCTTGAAGATGTATGGAGGAGAGAATATCCTAAAAGCAGACAGTTTACTTTTTATTCTGCAAGGCATTCTACATTATCAAGAATTGATATGATCTGGGCCTCAAAAGACTTAGCGTTATGGACTAAAGAGGTGGAAATAATGCCGATGGTAGGCTCAGATCATAATCCAATTATGTGGAAATTAGGAAAAAGGAGAAAAAGGAAAGCATGGAGAATAAATGAGGACTTGTTACAGGAAAATGAGAATATGGAAATATTGAGAAGAGAGACAAAGTTTTTTATACAATACAACGTGAATAAAGAAGTACCAACCAATAAAGTTTGGGATGCTTGCAAGGCGGTTGTAAGGGGCATACTAATGGATTTAAATGGTAGAGCAAGAAAGAAGAAAGAGGAGAAAAGACAAGAGATTGAGGAGAAAATAAAAGCCAAAGAAACACAGCTAAAAAAGAGACCAGGGAAAAAGAAAATATACCAGGAAATTAAAATACTTCAAGAACAGCTAACAGCAATGAGTAATAAAGAATTGGAATGGAATCTTAAAAGACTGAATCAAAAAGCGTTTGAGGGCGCTAATAAACCTGGGAAGTACCTGGCATGGCAATTGAAGAAGAAAAGGGAAAAGAAAATAATAAATAAAATTTGTGAAGATAACAAAACGTATTTGGAGCAGACTACCATTAGTAGAGCCTTTTATAAATTTTACGCTAAGTTGTATAATAAGAAAGAAGTGAATAAAGAATCAATAGCGTCATATTTGGAGAAGATCAAACTTCCAGAAATCTCGGAAGCCTGGAGAAACAAGCTGAACAGTGAAGTAACTGACGAGGAAATAAGTAAGGCAATACAATCTGCAAATCTAGGAAAGGCGCCAGGGCCAGATGGACTTACGGCTAAATTTTATAAGGTAATGGCTAATGAACTGGCACCATTCCTAAAAGAGGTGATAAATGGAATTTTAAGGGATCAAAGGATTCCAGCTACTTGGAGTGAAGCGAACATATCATTGATCCCAAAAGAGGGCCAAGACCTGACTAACGTGAAAAATTACAGACCCATATCGCTACTTAACAATGACTATAAAATTTTTGCGAAGATATTGGCGGAGAGATTGAAGGGGTGGCTCTCGGAAGTTATAGAGGAGGAACAAGCAGGCTTTTTGCCAGACAGACAAATAAGAGACAATCTAAGGACAGTGATCAATGCTATTGAATACTACGATAAGCGTTGTGACAAAGAGGTTGGTTTCTTCTTTGTAGATGCTGAAAAAGCGTTTGACAATTTAAACTGGGACTTTATGTTTGCCACTATGGAAAAGCTACAACTGGGAGAAAGATTCATCAGAGCAATTAAGGAAATCTACAGAGACCAGACTGCAGCAATTGTGGTGAATGATGAATTGACTAAGAAATTGACGATAAGCAAAGGAACAAGACAAGGTTGCCCGTTGTCTCCATTGTTGTTCATTTTAGTGTTGGAGGTTCTGATGATACAAATACGTCAAGATGAGGAAATTCGGGGAATTAAAATAAAGGACTATTCATATAAGGTCAGAGCATTTGCGGACGACATAATGTTAATTGTAGAGGACCCACTGGAGAATATGCCAAGAGTGATAGATAAGATTAAGGAGTTTGGAGACTTGGCAGGTTTTTATATTAACAAAAAGAAGTCAAAGATACTATGCAAAAACATGACCAAGCAGAAACAACAACTATTAATGGAAACAACGGACTGTGAAGTAACAAGCAAAGTGAAATATTTGGGAGTCGAATTAACTGCAAAGAATATAGATTTGTTCAAAAATAATTATGAAAAACTATGGACTCAGATAGAGAGAGACTTGATTAAATGGAACAGATTGAATTTGTCATGGTTGGGTAGGATTGCAGCAGTTAAGATGAATGTGTTACCAAGAGTAATGTTTTTGCTACAGACAATACCAATCATCAGAGACTCTAAACAATTTGAAAAATGGCAGAGGAAAATATCAGATTTTGTTTGGGCAGGCAAGAAGCCTCGAGTGAAAGTGAAAGTTCTACAAGATGCAAAGGAAAGAGGCGGAATGCAACTGCCCAATCTGAGACTTTATCATGATGCAATCTGCCTAGTTTGGTTGAAAGAATGGATGACATTAAAGAACAAGAAACTACTAGCCCTAGAGGGATATAAAAAAATATTTGGATGGCACGCATATCTATGGCATGACAAAGTAAAGGTCAACTCGATGTTCCTGCATCATTTTGTACGGAGAAGTTTATATACAATCTGGAAGAAGTACAGAATTTATCTACAAGAAGGAACTCCCTTGTGGGTGGTTCCGTATGAGGTGATAGACCCGAGAGCTGTTGATAATGAACAACAATGTTTAACATACAAAGAAATAACTAAAACTGAAGCATCTAAACTTAGAATAAAGACGCAAGAGGAACTATCACCTAACTACGACTGATTCCAGTACAGACAGATTAGAGACTTATATAACTCGGACTCTGTAAAGGGAGGTATACGAATAGAGAATTCGGAACTAGAGCAGACCCTTCTTAAAGAGGACAAGAAAAGAATATCCAAGGTATACCAAGTACTGTTGAAATGGTATACCGAGGATGAGATAGTTAAAACACAAATGGTGAAATGGGCTATAAACTTTAATAAAGAAATAACAATGGAGGCATGGGAATACTTGTGGAAAACTACAATGAAGATAACGACATGTACTAATATTAAAGAGAACATTTATAAAATGATTTATCGTTGGTACATGACACCAAAGAAGATTGCGCTAGGGAACTTGAATACTTCTAATAAATGCTGGAAATGTAAGAAGCATGAGGGCTCCCTCTATCACATGTGGTGGTCGTGTGAGGTAGCTAGGCAGTACTGGGGGGAAGTAATAAGAGAAATGAGTGAAATTTTACAATTTCAAATAAATAAGAACCCAGAACTCCTGCTACTAAACTTGGGAATGGAGGGAATTCCAGCCCAGCATAGGACGTTGATATTTTATATGACAGCAGCAGCCAGACTTTTGTATGCACAAAAATGGAAAGTACAAGAAGTGCCAACTATTGAAGATTGGATCTACAAATTGCTGTATATGGCAGAAATGGATAAGATGACAAGAAAACTGAGAAATCTGGACTCAGGGCAGTTTAACACAGACTGGGAGAAGCTGAAACAATATCTGGAGAAGAAATGGGAGGTGGGAGGAAAACTGTGGCAGTTTGAGAACTACTGAAGTATAACAAAAGTATAATAGAGGGGGGTGACTTTACCGAGGGAGGAAGAGATAAATGTGAATTAATAAGCAGTTAACAGATTGATATATAAATAGATATATATAGGTTAATAGATAGAATATTGATAGAAAATAATTAATGATAAGGTTTAAATATAAGGAGTGAATAACTAACAATATTTTCTTTCTTTGATAAGATTTATATGCACCAAACTGAATGTACAGAAGAGTCAAATTGATTGACTATGTGATGTGCTATATAGAATTACCATAAAAAGATAGAATGAGGAATATATAGAGAATAAGTCAAATTGTTTGATTTGAATGTAAGATTTTTATGGTTCATGATATATAGAATTATTTGAAACTGGAAAATGGGATAAATTGTTTATCTAAGATGGAAACAAAGACTTACAGTTTGGGTATATTACGAGAAAGGTAGTTAAGGATGTACTGCTTAATATAATAGAGAATGTATATCTGTTTTAGATAGAGGAATTTAACAGAAGTAAGGGAAAAGGGACAAAGGGTGGGAAAGCTGTTGGAAGTCAACAAAAGGGGGGGAAAGGGAGGGGGTTAGGAATGAAAAATTTGGGGAAAATTGAATGTAATGTAAAAATAATGGATTCTAACCCAATAAAAATTTTTTCAAAAAAAAAAAATGAATAGTAGAGGTAGGAGACAATATCAGGGGGAGGCCACTATGCCTTGTTTCTTGGCCCTCTAGGGTAACTTATATATATATATATATGACACTATGACAGTATGATCCCACCTTGTGACACTAGCAGTTATGAAAATAACAATGAACCAAGTTGCAAAGACATCTTATTTGGAACAGTAATTAAGCATAAACAACAACAATCAACATCAGAGATGGGCATGAACTGGGGGAAAAATGAACCGTGCAGTTCGTGGTTCGTTGCATTTCATGAACCACCAACTTTTATGAACCTGCCCCAGTTTGTGAACTGGTTCCTTTGGTTCATGAAAACGTCACATCCATGTCAGCAAATCTTCACTTCCGGGCCAGCAGAAGTCCCGGGTCAGCAGAAGGTCTGCAGGAAGTCCATCCCCTGTTGCCTAGGAAACTGATTGATCGGTGCCAGACTGTCTGCACTGACAAAGCAAAAAACAAACCAGCCTAAAGTTCATGGCGGTTCATCAGAAATGGGTTCTGATGAACTGCCAGTTTACGAACCACAAACCGGTCTGGTTAGTCACAAACGTTGGTTCGTATTTCGGTTCGTGCCCATCTCTAATCAAAATGTAACAATTTAGTCTTGTTGTATTCAAGCAGACCCAGCTCTCAGTCCTTCTGACTTGTGTCAAGCAGTCCCTTGAAGATGCACCAACTTGTAGCTGTTCTCTGCACTGGGATATCTTCTTTTCTTTTCAGGAGTTTCTAAACTTTCTTTACAGGAGTTAATAGAGAATGTTCATAGAAAGGAGTGCTTCTGAGGTGAGAGTGCTTCTCCCTGCAGTTTCAGGCCCTCCACCTCTCAGGGAAAATTTACATATAACATCCATTTCAAAGAGTCTCAACAATAATCAAAATACAAACTAACAGCCAATTAATATAAATGCAATCCTCCCTTCCAGTAATCCTCTGTTCTTAAATTCTTAATCCCCAGGCCCTCCTCAGTAGAAACAGGGTCCTGTTTAGGAGAAGGGAGCTTCAATCTGAATCTCATCTGTATCTGGGCTCCATTCATATCCCAAAAAGGAACACAACCACATGCCATAACAAACCCTCCTATTTGTTCCCTGGAAGTTATTGGTGCAGCCTATTACTTGGCCTAGCTCATTCTTCCTAATTATTAAAACAGCTTGTATAGCTCTGCTGATCTCTGCCACCTAGTCCTGGTATTCTGGTAACTGTGGGCCTCACCATTGGTAATTTGGTTGGATTGCATAGTGCCTAGCCTGGATGAATTACAGCTGGTATGCTGGTAGGAGAAGACTACAGGTCAAAACACGAGACCCATCGGCAAGTGTCAGATTCTGCAAGGATTCCTGGGAATTGTAGTTAAAAAAACAGCTGCTCGATGTGAAGAGGGACTCTCTCTCTCTCTCTCTCTCTCTCTCTCTCTCTCTCTCTCTCTCTCTCTCTCTCTTTCAAAAATCCTCCAGGAGCTCAAGATGGGGGTGGGGTGGGGGTTGGGAACAACGTAACAAGAGACAGGGAAAAAGCCAAGGTGTTTTGCGAGTGAGAGAGAAACCCAGTCTCTCCCATTCTTCTTCTCCCAGCAGGATCCTGTTACATCCTGTTACATCCCCTTCTCTGAGGGCCAAACTACAAGTGACGAATGATACTTGAACGGCAAGAGGATTGAGTGGAGAGCAAGTGGAGGGCAAGTGAACAGGGAGGAATACACTTGCTGTTCAAGTGTCATTCATCACTTGTAGTTTGGCCCTCAGCTCCTGAAGGAAAACCAGCCAATTGGATTTTTGAAAGAGAATCTTTGAAAGAATCTCTCTAGTCTCTCTTTGAGAGAATCTCTTTGAAAGAGAATCTCTCCAGTTGGGCGGCTGTTATTTGCAAGAAAATCCACTTTGTTCGGTTTTCCTCCAGTTGCTTGGGGGGCAGGGGCAGTAAGACTACCATTCCCAGGGAAGATTGCGGGACCAATCAAGTGCTCTTCACGTGAAATTTATCTCATGTGTTTCCATTCTGCAAGAGATTCTTGACAGAGCAGATCTTAACCCTTGACTTAGATGCTGCAGGCTACCCTGATATTGTCAGATCTCAAAGGCTAATCAGGGCCAGCCCCGGTTAGCACTGGGGTGGGACACCAACATGGAAGTCCTGGGTCACTATTCAGGGGCAGGTAATGGCAAACCACTTCTTTTAGACTTTTGCCTTGAAAACCCTATGAGGTCGCCTACAACTTGAGGGCACTTTTCACCACCAGGTAAGTTCCCATGTCAGGCCTGCTTCTCCTGGTCTGACAGGAAAGGGGAGCTACCTGTTGGTCCTGCTATCCATACATTTGTCTTGCTTCTCAAGCTTTGCTGCCACATATAATGCTTGCAGGAGTTAGATTGGAAGGCATTTTCCAAAATACGTTGTTCAGGCAGCTGGAAGTGGAATATTTTGGGTGTGTGTTGTATTAAGGAGACCCAGCCAGCTGTGCCTCTCTCAGGAGAATCTCTCTTTCCTCCTCCAGAGGAAGAAAGACACAGCTGCACAGTTCTTCTAATGCTTCCTGCCAGATGATCCGAAGAGCCACAGTTCCGCAGGGAGGCCCCTTAGGAGAAAAGTGTCAATGTTGTAACATTCCACTTTCTGCTGGAAAAAAGGATCTCCAAACCTCTGTGGCAAAGCCATTCTAAACGATTATTTCCATAGGGCTTGCCCCAGCAAAGTTCTTTGAAGATTAAACTTTTTTGATACTACTTGTTTTATGTCTCCTGATTTCTGTGTGAAATCATTTTATATTTTCCATATGAGGACAGACTGCCGGAGTCCTAGCAGGATTTTTCCTCTAATAGCAATGTATTGTAAATGCACAGTTATGCAAGCCAACAGATGAACTACTGGACTCAAATCTTACTTCTATAGACAAAACAAGGCTATGCACCTGAAAATAAAATATTAAATGGATGCAATTGAGTCATCTTTTCATATTGCTATTATTACAACTATTTGTTTTAGACAATGCAAATATGTCCATTTATTTCAATGGGAAATGCATGCCTTTAAGGTCATTTCATGCCTTCCCCATCCAACTGGGATAAAATTCTTAAGCATTGTATCCTTCACCCAAAGAATTAGCCCTGCCAAAATTGAAGAGATGGAAGAAAGAATACTCATTTTATAGGCAAGTAAAGACCTGTCTTGTACAGCAGTTACAGGGAGTTGTGATACTGATGGTATGTTATGTTGTGCCACCTTTCCCAAATCCTGAAGCAGGTGGTTGAGTTGTGTTTTTTTTTCTTTTGTTTCTGCAAAAATAGAGCATGCAGCTATGGGGACTAATCCCTGAGTCCCCTTTCCAAGCCTCACCTCACTGAATTGCCTTATTCCGAGTTAAACTATTGTTCGATCGAGATGAGTATTGTCTGCTCTGAGTGGGTCATAGATTCAGAGGAGTTAGCCATGTTAATCTGTAGTTGCAAAATACTAAAGAATCCCGTAGCACCTTTAAGACTAACCAACTTTATTGTAGCATAAGTTTTTGAGAATCACAGCTGTCTTCATCAGATGCATCTGACGAAGAGAGCTGTGGTTCTCAAAAGCTTATGCTACAATAAAGTTGGTTAGTCTTAAAGGTGCTACTGGACTCTTACTATTTAGCTCTCCAGGGTCTCAGATGGAGGTTTTTCACATCACCTGTCACCTGATCTTCTCAGGAGAAGATACCGGCAACAGAACCTGGGACCTTCTACATGCAAAGCAGATGATTTAGCACAGTGCCGTCACACATATACACACATACCCCAGCACTGCCACTATTTTCTGCATTTTTTCCCATCCCAGCACTAAAGTCAGTTTGGCTGGAAGAAGGCAAGAGATTTTTCACCAGTGTATTGAAGACATCTGTCCTTGATTCATCAGGATAGCCATCAACTCTTTCTGTGTACACTCTTGAAAAAGATTTCTGAAACTGGCTTGAGCTAGCAGCCTGTCAAACAGCCTGTCCCTCCTTGACTGTGCCGCAGTGAGAAGCCCAGGCTGGGATCATGCACGGAGCAGGTGGCAATGCCCGCCTCAGCCTTCAACCAACTGGGATTAGGTGGGAATGCCTGCCCCCAGTCTTCACCCAGCTGGGATCAGCAGTGTGCAAGTGGCAATACTCGCTCAGGACTGGAGCAGACAACAATGCACATCCCCTTCACCCAGCTGGGATCAGGTGCAGAGCAGTTGGCAATGTCCGCCCTCCGACTTCACCCAATTGGGATCAGGATTGGAGCAGGCAGCAATGCCTGCCCCCTTTACTTTGGAAACAGATGAGGAGCAGGCAGCAATGCCCACCCTCCTTCACCTGGATGGAATCAGGCACAGAGCAGGAGACAATGACTACCCCCCTCACTTGGCTGGGAGCAGGAGCGGAGCAGGTAGTAATGTCTGCCCCCTCCTTCACCCGGCTGGGATAAGAAGTGGAGCAGGTAGCAATGCCCACCTCCTGCCTTCACCTGGCTGGGATCAGACACAGAGCAGGAGGCAAAGTCCAACCCCTCTTCATCCAGTCAGGATCAGGAGCAGAGCAGGTGGCAATGCCCACCCACCCCTCATCTTCACCTGGCTGTGATGAGGTATGGAGCAGGAGGCAATGCCCACCTCCCTGCTCTCCCCTTTCTAGAGCCTGTTGTATTTTTTTCCCACAGAGGGCTTTGTTACTAGTTATATATTATTGTGTATTTGGAGGCCATTTTGTATTGTGCTGGATGTTGTATCTATAATTATTTATTATGTAGAGTTGTTTGATTATTTTATTTATTTTATTCATTTATCTTCAGTTTTTATTCCACCCTCCTCAAACTGGCAGGCTCAGGGTGGACTACATTCTATATATTCCTACCTGCATTCTATATCCCTACTTATCACTGTGGCACGTCGAATATACACTTTGAATATTTTGTATAAACAGCTTTACTGACTGCAGTGATTGTTATTCACGGGAAGGGACTTCTCCCCCCCCACCCCTTTTTGATTTTTTCTGTCCCATGACTGCGTTTGTTGTTTAGCTGTATTGTCTGGGAGAAGCTGCCAAAAGGAGCACAGTAAGATCTGGGAGAGGAGCACGCTGCTCCCATATGCTCTGGGTTTTTTTAAACAGACCCCCCCCCCATCTTACCCCCACTACACTAGAGTTTGTTTGTTTGTTTGTTTGTTTGTTTGTTCGTTCGTTCGTTCGTTTCCAGGATTTTTACTCCACTTTTCTGCCCTAATGTGGCAATGAAGGCAAGTAACAAATTTAAAACATGTAAATTGAAATCTCATCTTAAAACCACTAAAATAAAAGAGAAATGACAGTTAAAACATTGCGAGGGGAGGGGAGATCACTGAGGGAATGCCAAGTGAAACAAAAAAGTTTTCACCAGCTGGTGGAAGACAGCAACAGAAGAGAACAGGTGAATTTCCCTGGGGAGAGAGTTCCAGAGTTTTGGTGCCACTGCTGAGAAGGCCGTCTCCTGTGTTGGTACTCACCTAATTTCAGAAAGCAGGGTACCCTAAGTAAGGCCTCCAAAGTTGACCACTGTGGTCTAGTAAGTTCATAAGGGAGTCAGTGGTCATTCAGCTATGCTGGTCCCAAACCATATAGAGATTTAACTGTCAGCACCAGGACTTTGAATTGTGCCCAGAAATAGACTGGGAGCTTTGTCTTTTCCCCATACAGGGCTAGCACAACTATGTGTCACTGAACAGGAGGCCTTGGCATCTGCTTCTACCCCCCTTCTCACTTGGTAGCCAACCTGACAGCACGTACAAACAAAGCTGTGCCCTCTCACTGTTTTACAAAGGGGCACATCCCCCCAAGGATGAAATAGCTCTTGCAAAGTGGACCTGAAATTATCTGGAATCACAAAGATTTTTCCAAACCACTGGAACAGTGTGATGATTGGCAAAGTGGAAATACCATGCAAAGAACTGTTCATGGAGCTGTCCTGTTTGGCAGGAGCATTGGCCAGAGGATCATGTCCCTCTCAAGCATGTACCAACAACCATCTTCCCACATCACCTCTCACTTCCAACTGCCCAGGAAAATGAAACCAAAGAGCAAAGACTCAAAATAACTGTCAGATCCTTCTCTGGTAGCATTAAAATGGCCAGATAGTTTCATCCAGCTCCCATTCTAGCAGGTGAGGTTCTTCTAGCAGAGCAGATCCACCTCCTATCTAAAAAGACTGTAGTCAGGTGAGATCTCTGGGTGCATTTCCCCACCCAGAGAATGATTTACCCCACCTAAAATTACAGAAAGTTGTCTTTTAATTTGGAGCATGATGCTCTTGTTCACTCCATGCATATCTGATGCTAAGAGGGAGCATTCGCAGTAGGTGCCATGGATTCATTCACCACAGCCCCTTCAGTCAAAGGAGGCACAATGCAGGATTGGTTGTGGGGGGGGGGGAGAGCAAGTAGCTATATAAAGAGCTAATATTCCTCTGACGGATGTTTTTGCTCACTGTTGCTGACCCAACTGCCCACCCATGGGATATTATGGGACTGGCCAGTTGCTTTTGTAGCACATGTGCATGCACACATGCATTTTACATGTGCAGGCAAGGAGAAACAAGGCCTACAGAAGCATTGGCTCAATTTGGAGCTACTGCTAGGCAGCTCAGGTAGGCAGCTCAGTGCAGCCCGCTCACAAATAGATTAGCATATTTTAATAAGAAATGGTACTGACAGCCATTTAAATAAATATAGCAAAGAGTCCAGTAGCACCTTTAAGACTAACCAACTTTATTGTAGCATAAGCTGATGATGCATCTAACCAAGAGAGCTGTGGCTCTTGAAAGCTTATGTTACAATAAAGTTGGTCAGTCTTAAAGGTGCTACTGGTCTCTTTGCTATTTTGCTACTGCAGACTAACACAGCTAACTCCTCTGGTTAAATAAATATACTAGTTGAACCCATGCAGTTCTTTTGTGCCCTCATTTGGAGGGTGCTTGGGCAATTCACAGACAATGAAACTCTGGCTTTGTGACACAGTTTTGAAAAATCTCAGTCCACCAATTATGAGGAAATCACTGCTTTAAACTTCATTTCTTTGCAGCCCACCCAAGAAACGTACAGCTGCCTCACCCAGCAAGGTAGGTCAGCTACTGCCCTGCATCAGATGCCATTCGACAAGTACCTTTACTGAACAAATTTTAGAAAGAAAGTAACCAGGTAGAGGCAAAGAAGATGTGTGTGACAATGTATAAAAGAGGATCTTGGTTTTCATTCTTGTATCCATTTGAATACCCAAACCAGGCTTTATTCCAGCTCCCGTCTTCTCGTCACCGTTGTAAAAGAAAACCTTCCTGACATTAAACTTTGTACATCCAGTCTAAGAAATAAGTGACTCAACAGTCACTTAGGGGGAAAGAAAGAAAAGATACCCTTTAAGCTCTGATCAAGGACATGCAATTCTTAATGAAGTCATTTTCTAGGGAATGAATGCACTTCATACTTTTCTAAGTTTGTGTGAGTTCGGGGGTCTGTGTGAGATAGGAAAGGAGTGGGATATAATGGAAGTTTTCTTACAGCTCCAAAGCTTTATGGATGACTTCTGTCCCTGTACGTGGACTTGTGAACTCCTCTGCCTGTGATATATGCCACAAGAAGAATATCTCAGAAAATCAAAAGCAGCAGGAAGAGACTGGGCAAATACACAGAAGAGAGGGAAGCAAAGAAAGGTGGGGAGCAAACCCTGAAGTCTGAGCACCACCGCAGATGACAATGTGTGTGTGATCCGTTAGAACAGCAAAGAAAGGCAAAAAAAAAATCTTGCAGATAGTTTTTAATAGGAACTGGGCAGTAACTTCATCACCCCTTCTCAATACTTTCCCCATATTCTTTGATGGGTTCTTTCCCCAACAAAGGAGGCCACTGTATGATTTTTGAAAGGAGACTTTTTTTAAAAAAGAGAGGAAGTTAGATTTTCCACCAGAAGAAAATTTGTGGCTGCTATACCCAAATGGTGGGGTGTCTTGTAGAATTTTTAGATGAGTAAAGATGGTGGAACATGATCCTTTGGCAGTAATTTATGTTGTTTTGTTCACTGTTCGTAAGTTGACAACTCAGGATATTCTCAGACATCCTTTAGTCCAGAGAGCAAAATCACTTGCAGCAATGATTATTTCATGAAGCTAAAAAATTACCCCCAAATGCATAAATGGAACCCAGAACACATTTCACTTGGTGAACTGATGGAGCTGCTTTATACTGAGTCGAATCATTGGTCTATCAGTGTCAGTATCATCTACTTTGACTGGTGGCAAAACTCAAGGGTCTCGGGCAGAGATCTTTCTTGCCACCTACTGCCTAACTCTTTTAACTGGAGATGCTGAGGATTGAACCTGGAACCTTCGGCATGCAGTGCACGTGCTCTTCCTCTGCACTATGGCCATTTACAAAAGAAGCATGTTTATCAAGTGTATCAGTGCATTGGCATGGTTCAAACAGGCTGTGGTTTTGTGTGTGTGTGTGTGTGTGTGTGTGTGGATTTTTTTGCTATTGGTTGTATTCTTGTGGGATCCCTCAGTTCTAGTGATATGCTTTTTAGCTGAAATATATAATATTAATTGTTGTTTTTAATGCTTTGGGCCTTATTTGAAAGAGACACAAAGCATAAAAGTCTAAAAAATAAATAAATAATGTCAAACTGTACAAAATCTAAAGATTTCTTTCATTGACTCTGACTGCACAAGCACAGGGCTTTCTCAGATCATGCTAACCATGTCTTTCTTACATCTGAATTATTATGTATTGACTTCATTTCTGCACCACCATTCTCCCCAGTGGGGACCCCAAGCGACTTGCATCCTTCTTCTCTCCTCCATTTTATCATCACAACAACTTTATGAGGTAGGTTAGGCTTTAACTTTAACTTTAATTGAATTTTTATACCGCCCATCTCCCGAAGGACTCAGGGCGGTGTACAGACAAAACAAAACATACAAATATAAAACAGTAAGAATATAAAATATAAACATATTGGATAATTTAACTCAAAACAGGACAACTCAATTAAAACACATTTAGGCCAGCCCCGCTTGTTGGAATAATAACGTCTTAAGGGCACAGCGAAAGGCTAAGAACATATGACTCACTTGAGGTCACCCAGCAAGCTTCAATGGCAGAGTGGGGAATTCGAACCCAGGATCCTACACTGAAACTCTAACCACTAAACCACACCTACCATTTCATAATGTGAACAGGTGTCACTGCCTTAAAACCGAGTCAGGCCATTGATTCATCTAGCGCAGTGTTACCTGGCTGACAGAGGAAGGTCTTTTCTTACACCTGTCCTATGTGGTTCTTTTTAATAGCATTACAAATCTTATGTGGTCCTTTTTGTAATTACAAATTAGAAGGAATTTCTCCTTAACATGAATCTCCCGTACAAACATCCTGTCCTTTCAGTGGATAGCAGTGAGAGGTAAATCATGAGGGAAAATCTAGCCAAGTCCTGCTGTTAGGATGCTCTGGGACATTTGAACCTTACTTGTACCCTGTCCCCTTGTAACAGTGAACACATGTATGTCCTGCATGTTTATGTATACATCTCTTTGTAAGTAACAACTTTACAAATGAAACCAAGGACCAGTGCCTGGATAAATGTGAGGTTTACATCACATGTGTTGAATATAATGTGAGACTTACCCATGCACCTATCAAGACAGATCAAATCGACACCATACATGGATGGTGAATGCATTCAAAGTCAATTACAGGGCTACCTTGAAACAGATCATTGGTCCATCTGGCTCATCTATTGATAGCAGCTTTCTGGAGTATTTCCCAGCACCGGAGGTCCTTTACTTGAAAATGCCATAAATTGATAACTAGGAATTTTTGAATGAAAAATGTGTTGTAGTCCAACATTGAACCACATACCCTTTTAGCTTAGCTTTTTTTATTCTGTTCCAGTGTTGATTCCCTCTCATTTTTCAAAGTCCTATTTTCTTACTGGTGTAAAGTTGTATTCCACACCTTAAAAATCTATAGCTGTTTCTGATCTGTTTTGTTCAAAATTTCACAATGTAGCATTGTTATTTTTAATCAATATGAATGCAGATGATATATGGAGTAAAATGTCCCCAATGTGGAGAACCTCTTCTTGTTTTGTTTTGCTTTTTGTTAAGATTTTCATCAAAATTCACATCACAGAATATTTGATACTACTAGCAGACCACGAATCAGCAAAAAAGAAAAATTCTCAGCTCTGGTGATATTGTACCCTGGTGAATCCCATCCTTACTAAACAGTAGCAAAAATTAAGAACTGAGAGTTCAAACTTTCAAAAATTAGTATTAGACAAGAATTGCTAGTGTAGCATAGAAGTTAAAAGACTGCTGAATGGATTAGGAAGTCTGTGGTTCAAATCCTCTCTCTCTCGCACACAAGATGACCTTCACCAAACAGCTCTCAGTTTCAGTTCTCCATCTTTAATATGGAAACGATGATATGAATCTAACTTCCACATTAATGGGTTGGATCCAAATGTGCCACTTTGTTCGTGGCAGGAATCTTCTGCTCATGGTAGGATTCTAGAGATGGGCATGAACTGAGAAAATTCTGAACTGTATGGTTAGTGGTTCATTGCGTTTCATGAACCATGAACTATGAATTTTAATGAATTTGCCACAGTTTGCAAACCGGTTTCTTCACTTCATGAAAATGTCACTTCTGTGTCAGTAGAAGGTCTGCAGAGATCCCATTCCCCCTTTGCCTAGGAAACTAATTGATTGGTCCCAGGCTGTCTGCAGTGATGAACCAAAATCCAAACCAAACGAACCGGGCTAAAATTAATCACAGTTCGTGAGAAATGAGCTCCCACGAATCGCTGGTTGCAAACCACGAACTGGCCCAGTTCATGATGAACTTCAGTTCATATTTTGGTTTGTGCCCATCTCTATAGGATTCTGTCCATGACAAGAACAGCACTTTTGAATACAACTTAATATATGGGAAGTGTTTTGAAGATAAGTACTACAGGAAAAATTCTGAAGCAAGTCTCCTAAGAAGTAAGTTCGATGTTGTTCAGTGGGTCTTAGTCCCAGGAAAGTGCCATTAGGGTTGCAGCCATATAAATGTTAAGTGGTATTATTGAGGTTTGTTGGTCTTGAATGATAGGGACTTTTGTTCAAATTACCAATGAGCAAAACATTAAATGGTGAACCCACCATCAGTCCAATTTAAATGGGACAAGTCCTTGATCATCCCTCCTTGGAGGATTCTAATGTGATGAATATTCTAATAATAATCCATAAAAAAGCTGAAATTCTCAAGAAGTAGCTCAAACGAAGAGGAGATGAGTGATATCATTTCTAGTGTCTTCTCACTTCAGCTTTGTTCTATTCCCTGTTGCCCAGTTAGAATATGCTGTTTTCCCTCTGAACTTCTAGAAAACTTGTATCTTTAGAGGATGCAATTTTATAGATATCTGTTCCCCAGTGACTCTTTTATGCTTTCCCCCTTTTGATTTGATCACATTTATGAAAGAGAGGGAAAGCTGTAAAAATGGTGGAATGCGGGAGTTTCATTTCCAGCGCTGACTTCTGGCCAGTTGCCCAGTAAATATGTTGTTTTTTAACCTTGTACTTCAGTTGTAGGTATCAGCCAGTTTTAATGAAATCACAGCAAGGAAAAATAATACAGAGGAATCTATTCTATAGCAGAGATATCATCAAGACCAAAACAAAGGCTTGGTTTGATAAAAGAATGAACTTTCAACTCTGAAGCTACATTTTATTGTTAAACGCCATTACTCGGGGTGAGGGGGCTGAAGGGCAATATTAGAAGCTTTTCAATACAAACAGTTTCCTACAAAAAACGAGTTGACGTGTCAGTCTTGAAAAGTGAGTTTGAGGGTATATTTATGCATTACTTTTTTCAAAGGGAACCATGCTATGAAGTGAGAAACCCTGTTATTTTGCAGAGTTTTTACTTGTTCTCATAAATCAGTCCACTATGAAATTGCACATTCCCCCATAGGTCTTTTTAACCATATGAGAAGGCAAATTAAACATGGTGTGGGGGGGAAGCTGCAGTGTTTCTTCAAATCATGGGGATATTTCACTGTAAAACAAAGTTGATTAACTTGAGGCAATACTTAAAGAATCACTTTGTGAGGAAGTTCTCTTTTTTTAGATTACCAAAAGTCACAAATTGAATGTCTGGGTGGATTGATAAAATGTTTTTTATTGGATTAAAGGAAGTCTTTCACTCTAGTACTAATCTCAGCTATGATACTTTTCAGTTGTTACTCAAACACCAATTTAGCTCACTTTTGTGGGTTTTGGACCAATGGAGAAGGCATGAAGATTGAATCAGTATACAAACTAAATGTTCAGATACATCATGCAATTAGATTTTTGGTTAGATTTTTGAACCAGGATCTGATTAGAATCCCTACTCTAACACAAAAGTTCATTGGGTGACCTTTGGCCAATCTCTCTCTCTCAGCCTAATTTACATGATAGTTGTAGGAATAAAAGGGAAATGGGGAAGATAATGATGTTAGTGCCCTTTGGGGAGAAAAGTAGGGTATAAATAGGAGCAAGTTGTGAGCACTTCATCCCTATTTTGACCCAACAATACCAGTTTCAATTTTCTCCCTCTTTAATATACAAATCATACATTTTTTAAAAAAAATTCTTGTCATTTTCTGAGTTCTCACCTATATAACCTTTTCAACATTATTTGTACAACAATAAATCAGCACCAGGAGGATTTCCTCAAAAGGAAGATGGAGCTATTTTTGATTATTCCTTCCCTTTCTGCACCTCTCCAAGTTCCTCTGATGCTATTCCTGGGGTCCCTTCCTCCCCAGTGGTAGCACTAATTTGCTTTTTAGTCTAGAGTGGGAAGGGTTGAGGAAATCCCACTCTCCTGTCAGTTCCTTCCAGCAGTGGAAATGATTATTGGATCCAAGCCAGAAAACCAAAACAATTGACCAAAATATCAATGAAAATGCAAACAAATGAACTAGGAAACATTTGCTCATCGTTAATGTTAACCACTCTTTAGAGATTATAATAGGACCATGGGGGACTGTACAAGTTCATCATCTTACTTAGCCCAATCTATGAAAGATTAATCTACCTCATTGTTCAGACCTAACTTCACCATATACTGAAGGAATGGAAATCTTTCCTTTCTTTTTTCTTTTTAAAAATTTTATAGAAATATTATTTAAAAGAAAAGGTATGAAAATAGGAAGTACGTAATAAAAGATTATACTGTATTCAATCCAGTATTGTAGGAACCTATTGATGGGACTACTCCATGATCAATTTTTGAGTATCTTTTTCCTCTGATGAAACAAGCATTGGAAATATTGTGTCTCTCTAGTGGTGTGTCTGTTCACAAATATATAAGTACTCTGGAAGTATAACATTAATATATAGCCTTTATATAATACTTTACAATGCTGAAAGCACTTCACACACATCACCTTGTACATCGCACAACAACCCTATAAGAAAGGTCAATATTACTCTCCCCATTTTGCAGAGTAGTTTGCTCAGTATTGTAGTTTCCATATTGCTCTAGTATGGTGTGTTTGATTTGCATACTAAGAGCAGCTTGCATAAGGCCACCTACTGAGTTCGTGGCAGAGTTCATACTGGCAATTTCTAGATCACAGGCCAGCCTCTTGGCCATAATGCTACATTTGCCTTCAGGCAGAAGCAGAGAAGAACAGTTCCTAAATTCAATTCCAACCCCCAAATTCAACCTGGCCTCAGCAGAAGACTGCTAACAAACTAAGAGCTAAATCCTTTAGTAGATCTGCTTCCAAAAAAGCAAAACTGGAAATAAATCTGGGGACATCCCTTAAAAGCAAAACATCACCATTTCAGAGCAAGTAAAAATGGTTTTCATAATCAAACATATTGGGGGGGTGGGGACTGCACAGCCCTACATTGTCAATGGATTATGCCTAAAGAAAAATTGTATTTATAGGAGCCCAAGAGGTGAGATGAGCACAACTACAAACCAGTCTCAAATCACCTTAACATTTCTGTCTTTGTTTATTGAAAATATGTGTATTTCACCTACCAGGTTTCTCAAAATGCTGCCAGCAATTTCCAGCATATAAAACACTAAAATATCTACAAACTAAGGGCAAGCAAAATCAGATACAGTCAGAGACTACCACCAGTTGAGTGCATCAATGAAACAATCTCCCGTTTCAATAAAAGCTTGGCACTATGCTGTAGCACAGCGGTTAAGTGGCTGGGCTTTGAATTGGCATTCTGCTGGTTTGACTCCCATGACTGCCGTGAGCTCAGCAGGTGATCTTGGATAAGCCACTCCTCTCAGCCCAGCTCTCCAGCTGTATTGTGGGGAGAATGATAACACTGATTTGGTTCACCGGTCTGAATCATAGAATCACAGCTGCTGACTTTGAGCTTTGACTGTTTGCTGCTGATCGTTTGACTGTTTCCCTTACGGCTTTATGAATAGCACTTTGTGAATGATTGGTGGAATTTGCATCCACCGCTGAAGAGGTTTTTCTTACAAAAATCAGGTATTCAAGCTGGCCCTGATGGTCGAGCGGGCGGGCTGCATCCCCTTTGGGTGACCCGGCTTCCTCAAAAGCACCTGTTTAAAAGAGAAGGAAATATTAGCTTTCATCCAGCAACTGGACACATCCCAGCTTGTCTATACCCTTCTGAAAATATGATGTCCAAAACTGAACACAATACTCTAGGTAAGGTCTAACCAGAGCAGAGTAGAGCCATGCCATCACTTTGCATGATCTGGACACTATGCTTCTGTTGATACAGCCCCAAATCGCATTTGCCTTTTTAGCTATCAGATCACACTGCTGACTCATGTTCAGTGTATGGTCTACTAAGACCCCCTAGATCCTTTCCGCACGTACTACTGCCAAGACAAGTCTCCCCCATCCTATAATTATACATTTGATTTTTCCTACCTAAATGCAGAGCTTTGCATTTATCTCTGTTGAAATTCATTTTGTTTGTTTTAGCCCAGTTTTCCAGCCTGTCAAGATCATCCTGTATCCTGACTCTGTCTTTGACCAAATTTCTTACCCCTCCCAATTTAGTATCATCTGCAAATTTAACAAGCATTCCCTCTATTTCTTCATCCATATCATTTATAAAATTGTTGAATAGAATAGGTCCCAGGACCAATCCCTGTGGCACTCCATTTGTCACTCTTCTCCAAGAGGATGAGGAACCATTAACAAGCACTCTTTGGGTGTGATCTGTCAACCTAACAGATCCACCTAACAGTAATAGGATCCAAACCACATGTTACCAACTTGTTGACAAGGATATTATGTGGAACCTTATCAAAAGCCTTACTGAAATTGAGATAAACTATGTCTACATCATCCCCCTGATCTAGCAAGGTAACTTTCTCAAGTAAAAGAGATAAAGTTAATCTGGCATGACTTGTCCATGAGAAACCCATATTGGCTCTTAGTAATCACAGCCATCTTTTCTAAATGCTCGAGCATTGATTGTTTGATAATTTGTTCTAAAACTTTTCCAGGTAAAGACATCAAGCTGATGAGTCAGTAGTTACCCAGATCCTCCTTTTACCCTTCATGAAGATGGGGACAACATTTGCCCACCTCCAATCTTCTGGCATCTCGCCTGTTCTCCAGCCAATCTTCTGGCACTTCACGTGTTCTCCAATTCGCCTGAGTTGGGCACTAATTTGTCCAGAAGAGTGGTATATAAGCACCCTGTTGTTGTTGTTACAAAAAACAGTGAGGTCTATGGCTCAGTAGTATATCATGAGCCACTTTGAATTTTGCTGTGCATGCAGAAGGTCATGGGTTCAGTGCCTGCCATTGCAAGTTAAAGGAATGTTGTGCTGGGGGTGGAGTGGCATTCTTTGCTTGACATAGTGGATAGCCACTGCCAGTCAGAGCAGACAATAATGACCTTGATGGGCAGCTGATAACACCTCGGAATAAGGCACCTCGGTATAAGGCAACTTCATATATAGGGATGCTGTGAATTTCATTGCAAAAAACATTTGGCTGTCACACCGTATTCAAATGAGGTAATCAGATGAGAGCTAATTACTCATTCTGTTCTGTTCATGCCGAGCAGTTGCAAATGTCTGCCAAACCAGGTTGCATCAGCTTTTCCCAAAACTGCGCATGTGCACATATGCTGCCAGTTTGAACTGATCAGAAGTCATTAGTGTCATTAAAGACTATTTAGACAAACACTGAAGGGTAGGATTTTATTGAAACAAGGTGTTTATTGATAACTGATTTATGTTTGCTTAGGACGCTTTTAACCAACTTTTCACCGTACGATATTGACCCAAAGCAGCTTACAATGCGCAAAACACACAACAACAGTCAAATTTCACAGATGTGCCAATTTCACAATTACTACTTGCCATTAACTAACTAGTTCATAAGGCAGGGCAGATGGAAACAGTTCTGCCCTTAATAAAACTGTCTCTACCCAAACAGACCCTAGGCAGATCATGAGAGGGAGGGCAGGAAGAGTTACATCGGTACTTAGTTCTCGTGGCCCCTTTTTACATGCCCAGGGTAATGCTGATCTCCACTTTGGGGTCAGGAAGCAATTTTCCTCAGACCAGTTTGGGTAGTGGTCCTGATGGTGTTTTGCCTTCTTCTGAGCATGGGGGTATGGTGGGGGGATAGTTGTGAGTTTCCTGCATTGTGTAGGGGGTTGTACTAGATGATCCTGGAGGTCCCTTCCAACCCTATGATTCTATGAATCTATGAGACAAGCAAACACTCACTTCCATATAAGATATGCAAGTGGTCTAATTTTTGAAACAAATACCTGCTGAGTGGAGCAGTTACACAGCAAGAATGGGGGCAGGATAGAGATCAATCAGGCTGTGTGGAATCATACCTGTGCTAAAAGTCAATTGCACTGTACTGCTTGGTTAGCAAGGAAAGAAATACAGGGGAACAACTTGTTGTGCACCAACGAACAGATTGGCAATCTATGGAAGCAAAATGTCAACAAACGAGATCTTTGCCTGTGACCAGCAAACAGGATGTGAGCTGAACTGGTGGATGTTCAAGCTTCCCTATTGGTTTGTTCACATTTGTGGCAGGGACATATCAGGGACATGGTACACATATGATATCCGTCAATGAGGCACCAACAGAGAACACTCTATGGTAGCCCCTATCTTAGCCTTGAAGATGGGAATGCACTGAACAGGGCCCTTGTCATAACAAATGGGCAACATCGTAAGGAAGCAAATGGGACATTCATTATCCGGGACCCTTGCCATTCATAGCTGCAATTCAAGGCAATGCCTATTCTGATTTAAGTGGATTTGAAGCTTCTTTCTCAGGCAGAAAGGTCTGTGGAGCTTGTAGGGATATCCCACAGGAGTTTGGTATGACTAGCTTCTTGGAAGGTTTCATACATACATGATTTCTCCTAGCATCCTAGAGCTCTTATATTGGGTGGCCAAAAAATGCTGTCACAGTAAGATTATAACTAGAGAGCTCTTTATATCACAACCCAAATCAAGATTTAGAAATACCTATGATCAATTAAGAATGGGGCTTGCACAAGGGAAAAAAATAAGTTCCTCAAGGCATCATTTGTTTTGTTTTGATTCTCTTTACCATGAGATGAAGGTGAGGCCCGGCATATGCTCTGTGTATCATATGCTTGCTTGTGTACCCAAGCATACTGTCACTCTTTGTTACTCTAGAAGTCTCCTGAGCACAAAGGGAAGTGGAATTTCAGCGGATTGGAAAGCATGCTCCATTGAACACATTGGCGAGTTAGTGACCATCTGCAACATATGCCCAGCTCCCCCCCCCCTTTCACCTTTTTTCTTAACATGGAATGTTAGATGGAAGTAGATTTTCTGTTTCTAAGCAGGTAAGCACGAGACACAATTCTCTTGGGGCATTTATTTCCAATAAATGAACAGTCATCTAAACAGGGAAATACTTGAGATAAGTTGTTCAACATCACTGTAACAGACCTCATGGTGAAGAATTTGAGTTACGAACCAGAAAATTCCCAATTCAGATCTTATCTTTGCTAAACCTGTTAAATGGTCAATCTCTGCCATAACCTCTAGAAGACAGTTTATGAGAAGCCACACTCTCATCCTTAACCTTACCTTATCTGCAATTTGGATGGCTTATAAAACTGTTGTAAAATGAAGGGTTGTGGCTTTGTGGATTCTTTGCTTCCAGAAGGTCCCAGGTTCAATCTTTGGCATTTCCAGTTACAGGATCAGGAAGCAGATGTTGGAAGAGAAAAAGAATTCTCTTTCTGAGGCTCTGAGGGCCTGCTACCTTTCAGAGTACGCAGTATAACAATCACTTATGAAAAAGCATTTATTTAAAAAGACATTTGACCTCTTTTTCTCAAAAAGGCTTACCATGCGAAAATGAGCAGATTCACAGAATAGCCCAATTGTGTGACTGCATATTAATATTGTTTCACAAAATGCTAGAAGAGGATGCTTGTTAAAGATAACATTGCTCTGGCAAATCCTGCTTTCCGTTGCACAAAAAAGGTATCATGTGAATAACAACTGGCTCTTTAAACTAGCCAGGCATTGCTCTGTTACTTTCTCTTTGGCAAGGGGTCTGGAGAAAGTAATCAGAATTTCCTCTCACCCAGCCCTCAGGAGCCGCTTTTAAATGTTAACTGAATGTTAAACCATTAAATGTAACAGGAATGAAGTGTACGCCAAAGTACTTGGAGAAAGAATTACAATTCTCTGCTTATTAATCCAATTTATTTTTTTAATGAAAGAATTTGCCTGTGATTATTTTTGATAAATATTCTTAGGATGCTTGCATCCTTAGGACATTTGTGTAATTTCGGTCATTTTGTGGTTACTTTGATGCAGAAAGGGATATCTTTGCAAAGCGATATACAGTCTGGTTGTGTTTTATAAGCACAGCCTTTGTCCTCGAACACAGACAATAGAAATATATTGTTCTATGCACAGGAATTATTTGCATAGTGATATCCAATTCATGTAACGGGGGTGTAGGGGGCATGTGCCAATGAGAGATACAGCACATTCACACATTTTTTATTGATGATAGCCATATGAGCAGTACTAGATAGACAGATAGAAATGTATAATCTCTTATCATTCCCATAGCTTTTTTTGTTTCAGTAGATTCCTCCAGGATCGTGTGCATTATCTCAACAGTGGCCTATAACCCACCACATTCCTGGTCTGATGAATGACAACCATGTAGATGCAACAGACAAACATCAGCTTAATTTTTACAAAAAGAGTAAAGAGTTTTGCAGCATGGGAGCCTGGCTCATAGCAAAATGCAATAAAAGTGTATAGCCTGAGCTGGTCATCAGCAGCTGGAGAATTAATGTTCTCCCTCTGGCTGCATCAACACAGGGATGACTTTTTGTGTTCTTCCATTGTTGCTGTGAACACAGAAACATTTGCAGCAGCAATGGAGCATCCACACAATAGTTTACTCACATTTCCACACATTACCTCAGCCCACACAGCCACTGTTCTTCATCCCATGCCATTGCAGGGATTCTTAGGACTTTAAACATTAAAGTATTTATTCCAATGCAAGACTAGGTTTTTTTTCCCCCTTGGTATGCCATCCACAAAAGAGAGAGGGTCCATTGCAAACTCTTTGCTGACTCAAACTTGTGCTGTCTTCCCCCTTCTCTGAGGTAAAATTTTCCTCCCAAAGCATATGAAGTGGATTATTGGGCTGGGAAGCCTTCAGTAGCATGGTTGTGTTGGTAGAGCTTTAATTTTCTTTATTGTTCCACCCGAAAGGAACATATACATTGTGATGTTATCCAGCCAAGTTTAAGTAGAAGGGAAAATAGGGGTTTATGTGTCCCTTAGAAATGAAACTGGCACATGAGGCTGTGGAAGTTTAAAAAATAACAGATGATTTAGTCACTGGCAGAACGGATACATAGAAGCATAGGCAGGTACTTAAAAGCTTCCGATCACTTCACTCATGTGAGGCACAAAACATTTAGTCTGGTTGAGTTTATTATGTTGGCTGATTTAGGTTAGAGAGGTTGGTGTTTTCAGAGTTGATCTCTTCGCAGTAGAGTTCCTCCTTTTTCACCCCTTCACAGATTAGGTGCTCCAATCGATGCACCCACAGTACTTCCTCCCTTTTACTGCATACCACTGAGTTAAAAACTCTCTCCAGAGACTGGACAGGAGTTACATCCAAGCTATATCCCTGCTCCTTTGGCTAAAGGGAAGACTCCTTTCTACCCACTTCCTGAGCCATCTACAAGTTCCCAGATCTCTTGTCTCAGTAAAATTTAATGCTGTCTGTCCCACTTTAGTACAAGGACTAAAAGTACCTCATAAACTTTGTTTTGCTGTAAGAGTACACGTTTCCCTTTCTTCCTTACACAGAAGATTCTCTGGCTGACCCTCTCTGGTCAGATGCCAGGCTCCAACTCCTCTAACTTTTCAGTTATCTCCAACTATCAACCCCTCATTCTGTTAGCACCAACTGTCAGCTCATCATTCTATCCAGGGCTTTTTTTCTGGGAAAAGAGGTGGTGGAACTCAGTAGGTTGTCCTCGGAGAAAATGGTCACATGGCTGGTGGCCCCGCCCCCTGATCTCCAGACAGAGGGGAGTTGAGATTGCCCTCCGCGCCGCTCAGCAGCGCGGAGGGCGATCTCAACTCCCCTCTGTCTGGAGATCAGGGGGCGGGGCCACCAGCCATGTGACCATTTTCAAGAGGTTCCGGAACTCCGTTCCACCATGTTCCTGCTGAAAAAAAGCCCTGATTCTATCACCAACTACTTTTCTTTCTCCTTGGCTAGCTACAGAAGGGAGAAGGGACTTGTCAATCAACCTCCCTTCCTGCTGCTGTTTCAAGCCTTTGCCTGCCTCTTGCTGGATGCAGCATTTGACAATCCTAACATTTTTATACCGATTCTTTCACAAGGTCATCTTACATTTGCATACAAGTTACAGTTAAGTCTAGTTTTTTAAAAAAATCTTGGTGTATAACTTTTTAAAAGGGTGATTGTCCTACGTCCTCGATCACTTTTCTTCAGAGTAAATACGGTATGTCAATTACTGTTTTTTTTTTTGAAAAATTTTTATTGGGTTAGAATCCATTATTTCCACATTTACATTCAATTTTCCCCAATTTTTTCATCTCTAACCCCCTCCCTTTCCCCCCCTTTTTGTTGACTTCCAACAGCTTTCCAACCCTTTGTCCCCTTTCCCTTACTTTTATTAGCTTCCTCTATCTAAAACAAATATATATTCTCCATTATTCTAAGCAGTACATCCTAACTATTTTTAACATTATATGCCCAAACTGTAAGCCTTTGTTTCCATCTTAGATAAACAATTTATCCCAATTTTTCAATTTCAGGTATTTCTATATATCATAAACCATATAGATCATACATTCGTTTATATCAAACAATTTGACTTATTCTCTATATATATTACTCATTCTATCTTTTTATAATAGTTCTATATATCTCTCCTCACGTAATCAATCAATTTGACCCATCTATATCTTCAGACATTCAGTTTGGTACAAAACTTGTCAGAAAAAAAAGAAAATATTGTTAGTTAATCGCTCCTTATATTTAGTCCTTATAATTAATTATTTTCTCTATGTTCTGTTTGTTAACCTATATATATCTATATATATGTCAATCTATTAATCTGACTGCTTATTAATTCACATTTATCTCTTCTCCCCCCGGTAAAGTCTCCCCCCTCTACTTCAATACTTCAGTAGTTCTCAAACTGCCACAGTTTTCCTCCCACCTCCCATTTCTTCTCCAGGTATTGTTTCAGCTTCTCCCAGTCTGTGTTGAACTGCCCTGAGTCCAGATCTCTCAATTTTCTTGTCATCTTGTCCATTTCAGCCATATACAGCAATTTGTAAGTCCAATCTTCAATAGTTGGCACTTCTTGTACTTTCCATTTTTGCGCATACAAAAGTCTAGCTGCTGCTGTCATATAAAATATCAACGTCCTGTGTTGGGCTGGAATTCCCTCCATTCCCAAGTTCAGTAGCAGGAGTTCTGGGTTCTTATTAATTTGAAATTGTAAAATTTCACTCATTTCTCTTATTATTTCCCCCCAGTACTGCCTGGCTACCTCACACGACCACCACATATGATAGAGGGAGCCCTCATGCTTCTTACATTTCCAGCATTTATTAGAAGTATTCAAATTCCCTAGCGCAATCTTCTTTGGTGTCATGTACCAACGATAGATCATTTTATAAATGTTCTCTTTGATATTAATACATGTCGTTGTCTTCATTGTAGTTTTCCACAAGTATTCCCATGCCTCCATTGTTATTTCTTTATTAAAGTTTATAGCCCATTTCACCATTTGTGTTTTAACTATCTCATCCTCGGTATACCACTTCAACAGTACTTGGTATACCTTGGATATTCTTTTCTTATCTTCTTTAAGAAGGGTCTGCTCTAGTTCCGAATTCTCTATTCGTATACCTCCCTTTACAGAGTCCGAATTATATAAGTCTCTGATCTGTCTATACTGGAGCCAATCGTAGTTAGGTGATAGTTCCTCTTGTGTCTTTATTCTAAGTTTGGATGCTTCAGTTTTAGTTATTTCTTTATACGTTAAACATTGTTGTTCATTATCAACAGCTCTCGGGTCTATCACCTCATATGGAACCACCCACAAAGGGGTTCCTTCTTGTAGATAAATTCTGTACTTCTTCCAGATTGTGTGTAGACTTCTCCGAACAAAGTGATGCAGGAACATCGAGTTGACCTTTACTTTGTCATGCCATAAATATGCGTGCCATCCAAATATTTTTTTATATCCCTCTAGGGCTAATAGTTTCTTGTTCTTTAATGTCATCCATTCTTTCAACCAAACTAGGCAGATTGCATCATGATAAAGTCTCAGATTGGGCAGTTGCATTCCGCCTCTTTCCTTTGCATCTTGTAAAACTTTCACTTTCACTCGAGGCTTCTTGCCTGCCCAAACAAAATCTGATATTTTCCTCTGCCATTTTTCAAATTGTTTGGAGTCTCTGATGATTGGTATTGTCTGTAGCAAAAACATTACTCTTGGTAACACATTCATCTTAACTGCTGCAATCCTGCCCAACCATGACAAATTCAATCTATTCCATTTAATCAAGTCTCTCTCTATCTGAGTCCATAGTTTTTCATAATTGTTTTTGAATAGATCTATGTTCTTTGCAGTTAATTCGACTCCCAAATATTTCACTTTACTTGTTACTTCACAATCCGTTGTTTCCATTAACAATTGTTGTTTCTGCTTAGTCATATTTTTGCATAATATCTTTGACTTCTTTTTGTTAATGAAGAAACCTGCCAAGTCTCCAAACTCCTTGATCTTATCTATCACTCTTGGCATGTTCTCCAATGGGTCCTCTACAATTAACATTATGTCATCCGCAAATGCTCTGACCTTATATGAATAGTCCTTTATTTTTATTCCACGAATTTCCTCATCTTGACGTATTTGTATCATCAGAATCTCCAATACTAAAATGAACAACAATGGAGATAACGGGCAACCTTGTCTTGTTCCTTTACTTATCGTCAATTTCTTGGTCAATTCATCATTCACCACAATTGCTGCAGTCTGGTCTCTATAAATTTCCTTAATTGCTCTGATGAATCTTTCTCCCAATTGTAGCTTTTCCATAGTGGCAAACATAAAGTCCCAGTTTAAATTGTCAAACGCTTTTTCAGCGTCAACAAAGAAGAAACCAACCTCTTTGTCACAACGCTTGTCATAATATTCAATAGCATTGATCACTGTCCTTAAGTTGTCTCTTATTTGTCTGTCTGGCAAAAAGCCTGCTTGTTCCTCCTCTATGACTTCCGAGAGCCACCCCTTCAATCTCTCCGCCAATATCTTCGCAAAAATTTTATAGTCATTGTTGAGTAGCGATATAGGTCTATAATTTTTCACATTAGTCAGGTCCTGGCCCTCTTTTGGGATCAATGACATATTCGCTTCACTCCAAGTTTCTGGAATCCTTTGATCCCTTAAAACCCCATTCATCACCTCTTTTAGGAATGGTGCCAGTTCATTAGCCATTGTCTTATAGAATTTAGCCGTAAGTCCATCTGGCCCTGGCGCCTTTCCTAGATTTGCAGATTGTATTGCCTTACTTATTTCCTCGTCAGTTACTTCACTATTCAACTTATTTCTCCAAGCTTCCGAGATTTCTGGAAGTTTGGTTTTCTCCAAATATGACGCTATTGATTCTTTGTTTACTTCTTTTTTATTATACAGCTTAGCGTAAAATTTATAAAAGGCTCTACTAATGGTAGCCTGCTCCAAATACGTTTTGTTATCTTCGCAAATTTTATTTATTATCTTCTTTTCCCTTTCCTTCTTCAATTGCCATGCCAGGTACTTCCCAGGTTTATTAGCACCCTCAAACGCTTTTTGATTCAGTCTTTTGAGATTCCACTCCAATTCTTTATTGCTCATTGCTGTTAGCTGTTCTTGAAGTATTTTAATTTCCTGGTATACCTTCTTTTTCCCTGGTCTCTTTTTTAGCTGTATTTCTTTGGCTTTTATTTTCTCCTCAATCTCTTGTCTTTTCTCCTCTTTCTTCTTTCTTGCTCTACCATTTAAGTCCATTAGTATGCCCCTTACAACCGCCTTGTAAGCATCCCAAACTTTATTGGTTGGTACTTCTTTATTCACGTTGTATTGTATAAAAAACTTTGTCTCTCTTCTCAGTATTTCCATATTCTCTCTTTCCTGTAACAAGTCCTCATTTATTCTCCATGCTTTCCTTTTTCTCTTTTTTCCAAATTTCCACATAATTGGGTTGTGATCTGAGCCTACCATAGGCATTATTTCTACCTCCTTAGTCCATAATGCTAAGTCTTTTGAGGCCCAGATCATATCAATTCTTGATAATGTAGAATGCCTTGCAGAATAAAAAGTAAACTGTCTGCTTTTAGGATATTCTCTCCTCCATACATCTTCAAGAGTCTCTTGTTGAATCAACTCAAAAAAAAGCTTTGGTAATAGTCCTCTTTTCTTTTGTGCCGTTGTAGTCTTTTTGTCTAGTTCCAAGTCTGTCACTCCATTGAAGTCTCCAGCAAGAATTATCTGGTCGTATGCAAGATCGTCTAAATGCTTCCTTAAATCCTCAAAGAAGCTTTCTTTTGCACCGTTAGGTGCATAAAGTCCGACTACCAACACTCTCTTTAAATTCCAAATACATTCCACTGCTACAAATCTAGCTTCCACATCTCTCATAACAAATTTTGGCTGTAGCTCCTCTTTTATGTACAACACCACTCCTCTTTTTTTCTTGTTGGAGGCCGCTACATATTCTTTGCCCAATTTTCCAGATTTTAAATATTTTACATCCTGCTTTCTGATATGGGTCTCTTGCAAACAAACAATGTCACATTTTTGTTTTAGTAGCCAGTGAAAAGTATTTTTCCTCTTATTCGGTGAGTTTAGTCCATTTACATTCCAAGATAATACTTTACACTCCATACTCATGATCTTGTTGGTAAGTCTTTTTCATTGTCCTTAATAAATCGCTCCATCTCTCGCTCAGATCTGATGCGTTTTTTGGCCCCTCCAAACTCAAAGGACACTCCTTCCGGTAACTCCCATCTGTACCTGATTTTCATGTCCTTCAAAATCTGAATTAGCACTTTATATTTTTTCCGGTCCAGTAACACTGATCTGGGCAGTTCCTTCATTATAATAATCGTCTTGCCATCAATCTCCAATGGATCTTGAAACTGTTTTGTCACAATCCTCTCTTTCATATTTCGTGTTGTAAACTGCACAATCACATCTCTTGGTAGTTTCCTCTGGGTTGCTATTCTCGAATTCACACGGTATGCCACATCTAGGATAGCCACAACTTCCTCCTCCTCCTTCCCCAGGTACTCAGCCAACACCTCAGTCATCTGTTCTTGCGCTGACTTTCCTTCCACTTCTGGCAAGCCACGAAAACGTAGCTGCTTCTCCATATGTTTAGTTTCTGCAACTGACATTCTCCCCTTCACCAATCTCATCTCTGTTTGTTGCGTGTCTGCTAAATTCTCCATCGCGTCTTCTACTGTTTTAACTCTCTGCTGCGTTCCTTGTAATTCACTTCGTATTGTTTCCATACCTTTTTTCACTTCTGACAGCTCCGATTTTACTGTCTGTGTAACCTCTTTAACCTCTTTTATCAGCTCCAATTTCGTGTCCTTAAGTTCTTTAATCATATCTAAAAGTTTTTTGTCCAGGTTTTTATCCAGGTTTTCTATTGCCGATTGCCACTCTTTTTTTGACATCGTGGGGCTTGCTTTAGCTCGCTCCCACGAATCCGCTCTCTTCCTTAACTCCGTGGCGTAAAATTTAACGTTTTTCTATTTTAAATGTCCCGGTCTTCTTATAGAAATTAAATTTTAAAGAGTCCAAAATGTCGGGCGTCTTTTCTCTATGGTTTCTCTATGATTTTGTAATCCAAGATGGCCTACTTCCTCTTCCGCTGAAGCCGCGACCCTTCCCCTTTCAAAAATGGCGATTCCCTACTTCCTGCCCTCCAGCAAGGGCCGCTTCTCTCCAGCCACTCTATTGTTATTACGCACTTCCTGTCTCCCGTCTTCCCACAGCAGATCTCGCGATGGTGTCTTTTTCTCACAGCTCCAAAGCCACAGGTATTCAAAACAATAGTCCCATTTCTTTAATAACTTCTTTAAACTTAGTCTCTTTTTAAATTCGATTCCTGCCGAGTCTTCCCCTCCTTTTCACTAGTCTGTTGCAGTTTAAAAATCTACTTTTTTTCCTCTCTGTTTTTATCAATCTGTCCCGTCTCAGAAGATAATGATCTTTACCTTCTCTTCACTTTTCTCGGGTTGTAATCGCTGTTTCGATTTTAAGTTCTCCTCTCAGCTTCTTCCCCCAATCGATGCTTGGGTATGTAGGTCTTATGCCAGCCGAATTGGCCCCAAAACTGCCGCAGAGATTATAGCCGACCCGTCGCAAGGTGGTACCTCAAGGATCGGGGGGAGACTCGTTGTGTAGAGCCCCCCCTCGTCCGAGATCTAGCTCACCCTAGGGTCTTGAGCGTTCTTTGCCTGCTCCCCGCCTGAGAGCAGTCGGCCGCGGGCTATTTTCACCCCGCCGGCCGGTTAAAACGGCAGTCCGGTCAGCTCCGCAAGTGGAGCTGCGTTAGACCTCCATGGATCCCAAACAGGAAGTCGGTATGTCAATTACTGTTGATAAACTATAGCAATATGTTAATTACCAAAGGTAACTGTATCCCTGTAGCTTAAAATAGATAATTAGCATACCTAGACAGGGTAACTGGCATATCTAGACAGGGAAGCAATATGTCAATTGCCATTTTTTTTAACAAGCCCCCAAAGGCTGTCCAGTGCCACATGCGGGGAAAGAATGGTGGATCTGAGGCCACAAAAATACTGATATATGGGAGAGACCTAGAAAAATGTGCACCTTCCCAGCTACCTGATGTGAAAAAGTGCTTTGACTGATTTTTCCCAAAAGATTGTACCAAACCACCTTTCGGCAAGCTCACAGCAAAGTGGGAGAAAACATAGGAAGTGGAGGATTAGAGGAACACATAATGTGGACATTCTTCCTGGGTTGGGGTGAGGGAAACTGCTCCAGTTTGGACTCAAAACTTGAGCAAACCATTGTACAGAAGCAGCTCATGCCTCCCTTTCTTAAACATACCCAAGGGTTTATTTCCACCATAAGCCTTCATATGATGAGAGAAATTTAGTTTATGATGCTCGGATTCACTTTTGCATTGCAAGTAAAATATGTTCATGCTGGTTGGTTAATTGCCTAGTAAGCTGAGTTGCAACTGCCCAAATAAGAGCAATCTTAACAGCAGAATGTATCTCAAGTATGAATACAGTGAATAAGCACATTATGAAATTAACCACACAGTAAGCACAAAGGCAACATTACATTCCACTAGATTATTTTTTATGTTGACATTCATGTAAACAAGACATGAAAGCGTAAAATGAGACAGTAGCACGTGGAGTTGAGGCAGGAGTAGACACAGGAAAAAAAATCCCTCTCTATAATAATAAAAGAAACATAAAGCTCATTTATGTGTAAAATGTAAAGTTTCAACCAAAAAAATACTGTAGCACAATTATTATTAAGTTGTTGAAGGCATTCCTTTGTATTCTTTTATTCCTTTTTATTCCAGTCTGCTACTATAAGATTATGGTGAACAAATGGAAGGCAGAAAATTGTTACTATAGGCTTGCATCTCTGATTTCTCCCCACAGTATGAGTTCTATGAATGTTAAGATGCAAATAATCTGAAATGGTACCCTAATGAGCCTCCTGAAACCAGTTTGCTTGGGGGGGACCTATCCATAAAAAAATTAAAAACTGTTTATCTAGTTTCAAGACTGTTAAACCCATGATGCATGGGTTTTTGTGCAACATGCACAAAATAATCAGCAACCATCAACTGAAGTGAGAAATTTTTAATAATAAGTAGGGATCCACAAGAAATTGAAAAGAAGGGTAATGCTTGGGTAATTTTCACCATGCCCCCTTCACTTGGATACATTAGGCTCTTAGGGGCTTTAGCAGGCCCATTTGACTTCCCCCATCTATTTTCCCTTCCAATTTATCTGATACTCAGCCTTTGGGGTGTTTCTTTTTCCATTTGTTAAATTTATAAACGGATATTTCTCTGCTTAGCTGAAGTGCCCCCAAAGTATACACAAATACCTGCCTTGTTAGAAAATGACCCCATTGCACTGTTCTACTAGTAGAGGGCTCAGTCAATGTTGTTATTGGATAGAATTATGGTAATATGGCAGCACAAATGGATCCCTCCTAAATTCTAAAGGCTAAATGGTTTTGGCGATGAAATTCCTTCATGTCTTGGAGACTTGCATGTCTCCATTTGTAAGCTATTTCAAAGTGTCCCAATGCCTTTCCATTAACAAAATGCAACAGTTTAACTCTGTTCTAAGCAGAATTCAGCATCAGTCCTACATAGCATTTATGTACCTTTTATTTATATCTTTGTTTGAGAGACTATGTTCTGCAAATGGATTTCAGGAAATCTCCAAACAAAATAAAAACCCTACTCAGATATATTAATTACATAATTATGGCCTCTTTCCAATTGATCTCATCGCCAAAGCTGCTAAGTAGAGGTGGGCATGGACTTGAAAATGGACCAAAATTTCACTGGGACCAGGCCAGTTCAGCATTCGTGAACCGGAGGGTCATGAGATGCCCATTTTCCACAGACCCCATGACTTTTTGGCCGGTCCATTGGTCTGTCGTCCATGAATCCAGACATGGGGAGGGGGGTTAAAGTGCTCCTGGTGTCACTAGTAAGTGGTGCCAGGAGGGCTTTAATGTTTAAATCCCCCCTTGGTCCAGCTGACTGGTGGGCACAGAACTATGAACTGGTCTGCAAACTGGTACAGGTCCAAGAAAAGTTCATGGTCTGTGGTCTGTAAAATGCAATGGACAATGGCCCGATGGCCTGTGGGTTTTTCACGGTCTGTGCCCACTTCTATTGTTAAGAGAGAAAGACTAAGGGAACAAAATTCTGGGTCCTTTTGTTTCAGGTGGGTTAGCCCTGTTGGTCTATAGTAAAAGCACAAGATTTTGGTCCAGTAGTATCTTTAAGACCAACTAGAATTCCAGGGTATGAGCTTTCGAATCAGAGCTCCCTTCATTAGATACCTTTCCAGAGTATGAGCTTAAAAGTTCCAGAGTATGAGCTTAAAAGTTCATACCCTGGAAACCTAGCTGATCTTTAAGGTACTACTGGATTTGAATCTTGGTCATTTTTTAATCCCATGAAGCCTGACAAGTTGTGTGTGTGGTTAGGTGAGGGACCCAGAAGGAAATGTTGCTTGTTAGTGGTTCAAATGAAAGCCACAGTTCCAGTTAGCACCGTAAATCTGGACAAGGAAGGTAAGAATTTTAGCAGTAGATCATATCAAGGCACAGCTGACCTGAATATTGTGGCTGCTGGGAGTCAGGAGGTGATGGAAGCTAGAGATTATAGCAACAGATTGTATCTGTCCGCTTGGCCCTTCTGTTCTCAAAGCAACTGTTCCACTACAACATTTTTTAAAAAAAAATGATCTACATTATTACCCCATTGTAAAACCCAACACAGTAATTCAAAACATCCATTCGGCCAGGCAGACTGTTCATTTGCTTATATTTACACCATAGACATTCTAATTTATTTGACACACTTCTTTTGTGACATGCTAACAACATTAGGACTTCAGTTCTCACGCACAAACAAATGAGGAACAGCAGCAAATTAAATGCATTGAATTCATAATCAACATCTTCTTTGTCTTGGCCTCTCTCGATGGGTATCTCTGCTGGAAGCAGCGGACTGGAACTTGCCCCTGTTTGCAAAGTAGTTTTGAGCAGTAGGAGGATATTGATCTTGTATAACATAAATGGTGGGGAGGAGGGGGCAAGCAGGAGGATGGAGGCCTGTGCGATAGAGTTTTCTTTTTCCATTTACACCATGAGCTAAGATGCATGTGGTGACAGCAGAATAAAGCCTTGAGGAAATGCACCATCTCGTCATAAATTATGTCTGAGGCAACAAAACTCCCAAGGAAACTCAAGATAAATCTTTACTCTCTGACATTTATTGCACATCTAAACAAGAAACGCCAGATGCTGGGAAAAAAAGGAGGGAAGGGGGGAAGGAAACCAACAATTAAGTTCTGCTAACCATTAACAAGAAAAAATAGCCATTTTATGACACAAGATACAAAGAATTGGCCAAGTATCAGGTAAGACGGATCAAAATTGGTGGCATGGAGCCATCCAGTAATGTGGGCTAAAGTCTGTCTGGCTCATGATAACATATTATAATGTACAGTTATAGTGTGAAATTAGCCCACATTATGCAACCAGCATAGGTTTTGCAATTTAAACAAATTTGCATGCATCAAGATGGTTTTTTTTTAGGAATATATTTTGCTTTCTCGGTCCAGATCTTCAAGGACATATGAAACTTCCAGACAGGGGTTTAGAGAATAGGAAGGAGCAGAGTGGAGATTAAGGGTAACTAGGCCATAAGAACTAGGCCAAAATATAGTTACTATGACAGATGGACAACAAAGTGAATATATGATTAAAAGGCTCATCTTTACTGCTATACAGTTCCTTGTCTGTAATTGCATGGACATTGCCTACATATCTGGCACATGTAAAACCAACAAGGTAAAAGGCAGGTAGGCGAAGTTTCAATGCTTGAGCTTCTAAGTCCACCTCTGTTCCCAAAAGCACCCATACTCCTTGCCAAGTCAGCCCTGTAAGCAATGGCAACATCTAAAATGGAAACCCTTGGTGCTTACACAAACACTTTGTGAATTTTGAGGGGTTCTTTGAACTTGATTAGAAAACTCTGAGAGTGATTATAGAAAACTTACTGCATTCAGATTTGAAGTTATTACATTACTGTTTTATTAGTGTTTAAGCCATTGGCCATAGCAATAGTAACAAATGATTGGAGGATTTGACACCATCTCACCTTGGAAGAAATAATATATCTCAGCTTTATGGAGGAGTTCCTTTAAGGCAGAAAGTTTTCATAGAGCATTCTGGAGAACACAGAATCTCCTCAACAAGAAGATCAATAGTAATGAATAAATTTCCCCCCCCCCAAAGTTAGAGACGTGCTGATGTCCCATCCAAAGGATTCAAAAGGGAGTCTCCTCTACAGCTTGTTGATTGCCTCTGTTATTGGGTTAGGAGGATATTGCACTCACTTCACTAGCCCTGTTATAGTGGTACAGTCAACATGGATATCTGAAACCACATTTCTACAGGGATGAAAATCCCCTATTTATTTATGCATGTCGGCATTTGTGCCCTGATTTTTTTCTCTGAAAGGACCAAAGGTGGTTTAAATATACATAAACCAGCAGACCAGCAGACAAGCAGACACACAGTATGCATGCACAGTATGCATGTATACATACATACATATGCATGTATGTATGTATGTATGTATGTATTTATTTATTAGTCCTCTTTCCCCCAAAGGTGCCCAAGGTGGCTTACAAGGAATTTCCCTGAGGTTGTTGAACTCATTGGCTGACTCATTTAAAGACAGGCAATGAGACATAGGCTAAGAGCCAAAAGACAAGGTGCACCACAAAATGGTATAGTTTGACAAATCGCTTGTTTACCATTACCAGTCTTCCCCTACGGTGATCAGGAAGAGGCAGAAATTAGGTGCATCCTAGGGCATTTCCAGCTCACATGGGTAACAATCAGGCCCAAATACCACTCGCTATAAGAGCATCATCTGAAATGCCATACGGGTATCATTTGCAATGTCTCAGGGGTTCTCAGGCAGCTGACGCTCAGAAGAAATGTGGAAATATTTCCCTGAAGGGTAAAAATCTGAAAAACACCAATGGCTGAGATATCTGTCTTTCTTTTTCTTCATGTAGCATAATGTTATGCTCAAATATTGTCATTCAAGTCATTAGCCTTTTCAGATGTTACAGTTGTGCATACCAGGAGCCTCTCAGCCATGCATAGATCCTCCTCATTCAATGGGTCTGGAACAGGGCAATGCATGCATTTACCATGTCTGTACAGCTCTGATACATATAAACCAACCACTGGATGTTTAGTGTTTGTGTTCATGCATACCATGGATTATGCACATGGGAAATAAATAGGTTACCCCTGTTCACAAAACAAGGCAATTGTGCATATAGGGAGGGTCATGGACAGTGTGAGCACCTGATATGCCTTTGGTAGGCTCCCAGAAGGACACACAAATGCAACATCTGAGAAGAACTGTTGTATTGAGCACAATTCGAGTCCAGTAGCACCTTAAAGACCAGCAAGAGAAATTCTTGTGCTACTCGTCTCAAACCTTGATCATCTACTGCAGACCAACACAGCTACCCACCCAAAACTATTTCCATTGTACTAAGAACATTCTTCCTCTTTGGGGGGCTGCTATCTGCCAAGACATCCTGGCAAGGCAAAGCAATAATTCTTAGAACCACAGCAAGTCCACAGTGAAGGTTGCATGTGAGTTTCTTGATTAGCATGGAGCTCCAGAGCTGGTCTGACGTTTAATGGAAATGTATATAGCTCTACAGAGAGCTGTGTGAACCTCTGTCTCACCTTGAAATTAAAGGACATTCCGTTAAATTAAAGGGGCTTTTCTTGGCAGTGGAGACAAGCACTTTGACAGGCCTGTGGTGTCTATTGGTTTCTCAGCGCTCACTTCATAGTGATAGGGAGCTCTCAAGTGGTACAGATCGTTTCTGGGATGCCTCTATGCAGTCTGAAGAATAAGGCAAGGCAACCTCCATGGAAGCAGTGATGTATAGTGATTAGAGTGTAGCAGCTAGAGTGATGGACTTGTAATCTGGGAGAACTAGGTTTGAATCCCCACTCTGCCTTGGAGGGTTGCTGGATGACCTTGAGCCTCTATCAATGTGTGAGACAAGGAATATCTCAAGGGTGGGGGGGAGAGGCGGAAAGGCAGATTGTAAGGGAACATTTACAGCAAGTGTTTCAGAAGGGAAGCAGAGAAGGCGGGTCCAGGAGTTAAAAGCAGATTTGTTTAATAAAGATTTTTCCTTTTTACTCCTGTCAGAGACTCAATTAATTGCTGCCTCACTTGAAACAAAGCCAATCTCTCTCTCCCTCTCTCTCTCTCTCTCTCTCATTCTAATCTGTTTCATAGGGTTCTTGTTGTGAGGATAAAATAGAGGAAGGAAGAACAATGTTGGAAGCCACTTTGGGGTTTCATTAGTGAGGAAGGAAGGAAGGAAGAGGAAATGCCACACCTTGGAGTACATCCTGGGGCTCTTTCTCGTCTCCTCAAGGGGGTCTGCAAAGGGGTGGCCAATTCAGAGACAGCCTCCTAAGCTGTTTCCAGGAACTTAACCTCCTGTCTCTGAGTCTTCATCTCCTTCTGATAAGAAGTCTGACTACTGGCCCCCCCGCTTCTGAATATAAATTTTCTTTCATGGAGATTGCCCTATATTTCTAGAGGTTGCAGCTTGTTTTTTTTAATGTGGAGGGAGATTCTGTTTTGCAGACTGGAAAGCCAGCATGCATACTGACAGGGCCTTACCCATCTATCAAAGTAAATGCATGTGATTTGCTATATACATCACATTGTGTGTGTGTTTTCTATAGAAGAGAGAGATTATCCCCATATAGGGTAAAATGTACGTGCAACAAGGCCCTTAACTCAGTAGAGAAGAATTACTGGTGGATGAGTCCTTATAACTGCATCACACTGTGTGTTAATGAATGCAAGGTGCTTTTGGAGTGCTCTCTGCATTCTGCAAATGCTATTTTAAACACCATTTAATAAGAACACAGGGCCACCATTTCAATGGTATCCGGAGAGCTTTGGGTGCAATGTTTCTAAATCTCCAACCACTTGCATGAGGAAGTTAAGTATGATCTACATGCTTATTTATAGACTTACGTGCTTTGACATTATTTAATTCCTCAACTAGTTTCATCTTTTAAAAATAAATGGCACATTCACAAAGACCGCATCATTCTCGATGAGTTATTCAGAATTATTCTCCTGCTTGCAAAAAAGAAAAGAAAATCTGCCAGAACTTCTTTTCCTTTAACTGTTACTTTTTCCATGAAGTCCTTAATCTAAGGTAACAATCAGGGGCAATAAATGCCTTGAGTCTGAGTTTTAGGTGCATAGCCGTGTTGGTCTGCAGTAGCAGAAGAAGGGAGCTCTGACTCTTGAAAGCTCACACTCTAAAAATGTTGTTGGTCTCTAAGGTGCCACTGGACTCAAATTCTTAAGTCAAGTGAGATTTATTTCTGAGGTGCCCATGATCACTCTCACTTTTTTGTTACTCTTCTCCTCCACTCCAACCTCTGGTCTTCTTCTAGCTTTGAAATTTAGATTGGAGGATCCTTAAGGCATGGATCTGCCTTTAGTATTGGATTATGAAAAGCACCATTGCTGCTAGATGGTGATGGTGGTTGAAAGTCATGTCATTGAATCCAAAAATGCCCTTCCAATTGCAGAAGTCCTCCTTATAGGAAAAGTAAAACATTTGGCTCTGTCTTCATAGGCAGCGTACATGATTTTCCCTTCTCCATTTTATCTTCAGAAATACCCTGTGACATATAACATGCTGAGAGTATGTCTGACCCAAGATCACTCAGTAAGCTTCATGACCGAATGGGATTTGAAGCTGGATTCCTTAGATCCAAGTACAACACTCTAACTTCTATAGCTCATTGGTTCTCCAGATGACCTCAGGTTTATCTTCTAGAAGGCATTTGGATTCTGATCAGATGCAAGAGCTTTCTTTCTAAACTTTCTGGACACCAGAAAAACTGGAAGGACTCCAGGAGAAAAAAAAAACCTCATTCATTAATTTTAATAAAGATAGTCCAAATCCACAAAGCTCAAGAGCTTAATTAAAGAGCAGGGTGTTGGGGGAGGTGAAGAGCTAAAAGAAATCCTACAAAAAAAGTGAATAAGAAATCAGCCTAAAGCAATCCAAGAAAAACCAAAGGGATCTGATACCAACGTATATGATTGATGTAAGGGATAGAATATGTCAAGGGCAGAGAGAGAGAAAATGTTATGCGGACACGGTCCAGCCGTGCAGAACACATGGAAGAAGAGCACGGCTCAGAGCAGGTTCCTTATTCCTCAAGCCATCTGTTATGAGCAAGACCAATGCAAGAGAGCACTTCTTCATGCAACATATAATTAATTTAGGAAGATCATCTCCCACAAGCTCTGGCAATAGCAAGGAAATTTCCTCCCTCTCTCTGCTGCAGTACTCACCATGTGATGCAGAAGTACCATAATATGACCTTCTCCGCCACCACAGCAGACCACTGACTCCTGAGGGTGGAGGGGGCAGGAATCAAAACTCACAATGTGGTGTTGCTGCATGATCTGATGTTGCAGAAGGGGAGAATTTGCCTCAAGGCATGCAGTTGCCGGTGACATTTCTGTGATGGCCATACTGCCCAATTCTCAGTTGGCTCTATACACACACACACACAAAAAATGAAGACTCCTTAACTGAGGGGATAGGTTGATCAATGGCTATTAAGTAAACAGAGTGAGATACACAGTGAAGTTCTAAGCAGAGTTACTCCAGTCTAAACCCATTGAAATCAATGGACTTTGACTGGAGTAACTCTGCTTAGGATTTCTTTAGTGTACCAATAAATATTAAACCTGTGCTTTATGCCCCACTTGTGAGCAGCCAGAGACATCCATATGGCTGCAGCTGGAAAGATGATGCTGGCCTAAAGAGGCCTTTGCTTTAGTCTTGTGAGTCTAAAGTGAGCCACTTCCTATGTTTTTACAGGCTTTGGCGACTGAATGCCATTTGGTGAGCCAGTTTGGTGTAGTGGTTAAAAGTGTGGGACTCTAATCTGGAGAGCCGGGTTTAATTTCCCACTCCTCCACTTGAAGCCAGCTGGGTGACCTTGGGTCAGTCACAGCTTCTAGGAGCTCTCTCAGCTCCACCTACCTCACAGGGTGTTTTGTTGTGGGGATAATAATGGCATAGTTTGTAAATCACTCTGAGTGGGTGTTAAGTCATCCTGAAGGGCGCTATATAAACCGAATGTTGTTTGTTTGTTGTTGTTGTTGTTATCCAGCCATGTCCCCCTTCCTTGGAGATTACTTGCCAAGTCTGTTCTGGTAAAACCTGTCTGATCTATCATGCCTTTCATTTGCCTGTCATTTCTTCAGAAGAAGTTTTTGCTTTCTTGAATCAGTGCAAGAGGCAACTGTAGATGGGAAGGGCTTAGTACAGTGAATGTAGAGAATACACATCCCACTGAAAATCAGTGCTCTGAAACAGCACACACTCTTGCATGTGCATCAGATTTCAGCCCTTCCATCCCACAAAGAGAGCCTAGTGTGGAATATCTGGATGAGTGGACTTAGATTGGGCAGATGTGGGGAGGGGCTGTGGGTTAGTAGTAGATCATCTATTTGGCATGCAGAAGGTCCCAGGTTCAATCCCCAGGCTCTCCAGTTGAAAGCTGCAGGCAGCAGGTGATGGGAAAGACCTCTGCCCAAGACCCTGGAGATCCACTGCCAGTCTGAGCAGACAATACTGACCTTGATGGACCAACAGTCTGATTTAGTATAAGGTGGCCTCCTCTGAGTTCAGGTCCCTGCTTGGGCCATGAAGCTCACTGAGTGGCCTTGAGCCAGTCATATTTTTTTCTCAGCCTAATCTACCTTGAAGGATTGTTATGAAAAGATCCATGCGTGCCAACCAGAGTTCCTTGGATAAGGGGCAGGATATAATTGCGAGTAATTAATGGGTGCATTTGCAGAACCATGCTACGCAAGTACAGATTTCCTTCGTTCGAGTGGGCTACTCTTCAACAAGTTCTTTCTGAGGTCTTTTTTGCAACCAGCCCTTCTAATTTAGCCCCTCAAATGAATATTAAAGCTTTCTACCAAAGCTACAAATCCTCAAGTAACTCTTGTGGAAATGCAGCGGAGAGGAATGGCTGTATGAATAGATCACGATTAATCTGGCAGCATTATAATCTTAAAAGTTTTTGTCACATAGATTTTCCATTGGGCTAAAAATGTGTCATTGTTGAATTATACAGAAGATCTGTGACTTTTAGAAGGAGGTGGCTCTTAATCCAGATAAATACTCCTAGCTCAAGATTTGTGAACATCTACTAGTTGACATCATCCCATAAGACTATGGGGTTTTGACCCACTGGAAAGGAAGCAGAAAATGTTTAGCTGCCACAGAAAAATTGAGTCAATATTCTTAATACAAATTTCAAGTGCGTCTACTGCAAATGGGATGCATGCAAGAATATAAGTGATTGGTATTCTGCTCCCTGTGAAATATAACTCATTACGATGGGTGAAGTACATGTGAAGTAAGCTTATAAACAGAAAGGGCACCAGGGAGGTGCCATACAGCTCTGGCAATGGGGATCCCTGGCACTGTGAACTGGTTAACTTTCATTGCAATGGTATCACCCAATGCATTTAATTTAAGGCTGAATGGGGAACCGTTCACTTATAATGCAGAAAATAAAGGGAGACATTAGGGAATGTTGTCTCTATCTGCACTCCCCCTGCCTCTGTTTTCTTTCTTAGGGCCAAGCTACACATGACGAATGACACTTGAATGGCAAGTGGATTGAGTGAAGGGCAAGTGAACAGGGAGAAATACACTTGCCGTTCAAGTGTCATTCGTCACGTGTAGCTTGGCCCTGAGTCACTCAAGAGTATGAATACAGTGAGAGAATGGGAGGGAATTTAACAAACTGATTTATAGACAGAAAGATACAGGTAGTTAAGCCAACATCATCTCCAAAGTAGCAAGGTTCTTCCCACCAAGAAAGAAGGGATCCATTTCCCCCTATTCAACACATGGGGGAAATGGACAAGCTTTTCAAGGGTAAAGAGTTCTGGGGATAAAGTAAAACAGGAATGGAGCAGCACCAAGTTTTGACATGAAGGTGGTTCAGCAATTCTGACATTTCACTGTTTTTTTCAAGTGAAGGGAGTTCTAGGACAGCAAGTTTAGTACTGTGGCTAGGGTGCTCAACTTAGCACAAAGAGAACTAGATGGAAATCTTTATTCAGCCAGAAAGGATACAGCAACTATTGTCGAAGGCTTTCACGGCCGGAGAACGATGGTTGTTGGGGGTTTTCCGGGCTGTCTTGCCGTGGTCTTGGCATTGTAGTTCCTGACGTTTCGCCAGCAGCTGTGGCTGGCATCTTCAGAGGTGTAGCACCAAAAGACAGAGATCTCTCAGGACACTGAGAGATCTCTGTCTTTTGGTGCTACACCTCTGAAGATGCCAGCCACAGCTGCTGGCGAAACGTCAGGAACTACAATGCCAAGACCACGGCAAGACAGCCCGGAAAACCCCCAACAACCATCGATACAGCAACTGTCTCTCTAAACTATTAAGGGATGCAAAAAAAAGGTATTCTTTGCCCCACTTGCTACAAATAAAACCTATCTATTCTATCCTGATCCTACTCCACTTCCAAGAATCTTTAGGCAGCATACACAATTCTTTCCTCCTCCTCCCCCATTTTACCCTTACAATAATCCATGAGCCAAGGTAGGCTGCAAGGCAAAGACAGGCCCAACATCACTCAGTGAACTCCAGGTACTGTTGACAACCTCTAGATGTGGTCTGGAGTTCTCCTGGAATTACAACTGACCTCCAGACCTCAAAGATCAGTTCCCCTGGAGAAAATGGCTAAGGGGGGTGGACTCTATGGCATCACATCTTGACTGAACTCCCTCCCCTCCCCAAACTCCTCCCTCCTTAGGCTCCACCCTGAAATCTCTAGGAATTTCCCAAGTTAGAGTTGACAACCAATCAGAATTTGAACTCAGGTCTCTCCAGGGCTAGCCTGACACTCTAATATATACTTTACTTGGTGTCATTTTAGTTGCCATGGCATGAACTATTATTTATATCACGCCCCCTAAAACTGTTTCATGGAATCAGCCTGCCCAGTTACAACCATAAACACTCTTAATTTGCAGCAATTGCATCAGAGTAAAGACAGCTTAAATAATAATATGATGATATAATTAGAGATTATGACATTTGGACTGGTGTAACAATTATAGTCCCTCAGACAAATAAACCAGAATCGAATACCTCCTCAGATTTCAACCACGCTCACCGCACAGTTTAGGAGTTGCATTAGGAGTTGTATTGGATTCATTTTGTGAAACTTTCTAGTATAAAGACAGTCTAAACACAGACTATTAAAAAGGTCAAAGTGGTATTAATGCTAGTAATTTGGAAAAATTAGAAGGCAAAGCTTACAGGAGGCACAGTGAGCTCAAATCACACTGCAAACAAAAGGAGCTTGAAAGCTTGTAGTATTTTCCAGTGTGAGGTAAGAACCTTGGAAGACTGAGCTGCAGAGAATGCCTTAGATAGGAAAACCCAGTGATGTTTATTTATTATATTTTATATCCTGCTATCTCCCAACTGGGCACCCAGTGTGACTTATGAGAGCATTCTCCCCTTCTCTTCCATTCTCAACATTCTCCATTCACAATTCTTCTCCTCCATTCTCAACATTCTCCTCTATTCAAAGTCCTTGGAAGGGAGGAAGGGAGGAAAGAAGGGAAAGGAAGAAAGAAGGAAGGATACGGAAAGACATGGAAAGAAGGAAAGAGAAAGGAAGAGAGAGAGGGAGGGAGGGAGGGAGGCTTCAGCTAGGAAGGGGGAATCCCTCCTCCTCTCAGCTGAAGTTTAAAGCCCCTTTGGGGCTTCCCCCAACCAGCTGAATAGCCCGGGTTAGAGAGCTCCTTTCCAGCTTACAGAAAGGAGCTCTTTTAACCCCTGCTCTTCAGCTGGTGGAGGAAAACTTCCCCTGACCAGCTGAAGAGTGGGGGTTTAAGAGCTCCTTTCCCACAGCTCACAAGCTGGTCAGGGCCACCTGAACACATGACTACTTTGCAGAGCTGCCATTCTGGAGTGTTCCAGTAGAAAAAAAAAGTGCATCTTGTCTTCACTGATGTCCTAAGAATTACCAAGCAAAGCAGGTAGCAAGCAGAGATTCAGCACAAGGGATTTTTTTTAATTGCATACCAATGTGTAAGTTCATTCAAATCAGTTAATTCATCTAATAGAATCCTCTCATTCATTCATTCATTCATTCATTCATTCATTCATTCATTCATTCATTCATTCATTCATTCATTCATTCATTCATAGAAAACATTAAACATGATTATTCACCCAAATACCATTCAAACCTAGTTCATTTGACTCCTCTTTACCAAATGATAATGTACAATCATTAAGAGGGAAATAGAGAGCAATTCGACAGTGGAATAAGCTGTGGGGGCTTTCAAGGAAAGACTGTATGGTCACTTGCAGGAAGGTATATTTGGCACAAATGAGGTGTGTGCCAAATGTTCTCATCAGGACCCAAACAGCTATATTCTGCAGGTATGCAAGGGCTTTGAGTTTTCCCAATGTAGCCCTTTGCATATATGCTCAACAATGTAGAGCGATTTCAAGAGTGGCTTCTAATGGACCATGGCAAGCTGCAGCCAGACAGAAACTACAAGGTTCTCATTAGAGATGGGCATGAACCGGGAAAATTCCAAACCATGCGGTTCATGGTTCATCGCGTTTCACGAACTTTCATGAACTTGCCCCGGTTCGCGAACCAGTTCATTTGGTTCATGAAAACGTCACTTCTGGTTTAGCGGAAGGTCTGCAGAGAGCCCCCCCCCCCCCGATGCCTAGGAAACTGATTGATCACTGCCAAGCTGTCTGAAGTGACGAACCAAAATATGAACCAAATGAACAGGGCTAAAATTCGTCATGGTTCGTGAGAAATGAGCTCCCACAAACTGCCGGTTTGCAAACTATGAACCAGCCCAGTCCGTGTTGAACTTCGGTTCATATTTTGGTTCGTGCCTACCTTTAATTCTCACACCTGTAGAAAAGAAACTCTGCATGCCCAAGAAAAAATTTAGATCCCACCCTCTATGTGTCTGTAAGTTGCTTGCCTGTTGCTACTCAATTAGCTTTTCAAATGATGTTTTAAGGAACCCCTGGTGTTCCTTGGAAGCATATCAGTGTTTCTTTTTGTAATTTAGCTCAGTTTATAACGACAAACAAGACCCAAGGACAAGACTCATACTTTATTATTGTATATGTTCCTATATGCCCAGGTATTCTTTTTCCAAATTTCTCCTTGTCTTCCTCTCCTCTTTCTTCTGGAACTTAGTGTATCTTTGAAGTTATCAAAACTCCAAGATTGTGGATCTTGTCAACACATACCTGTAAGTAGAGATGGGCATGAACCACAAAACGAACTTCAAAAACCCATGAAATTGGCAATCGCGCGATTGCGATCCGGCAGTTCATGATTGTCCACAGCCAACGAACCAGCGTTCAGGAGAGGCCTGGTTCAGTGCATTCGGCTGCGGTTCGGGAAGCCAGACAGTCAGGCACCAGCAATCAATTCCCCTGGCAACAGATTCGGGGGAATGCCTGAACTCTGTCTGCGCTCCTTCTGTCACCCTGGAAACCCGAATGGAAGCCCAGCTTACCCTGATCGGCAGGTCTTCCTTCCAACCATGGAGCTGCAAAGTGGTTACAAGTTGGGAGAAGACACCCAGGGGAGGGAAGGGGAAGGGAGTATTCTGTAGCCATGGGCACTCCAATCTCATCCCTGCAAACCCTAATAGGCAGCTCTGATGGCCAAACACAGACCTCCTGCATTGCTCAATGGGACCTGTGCTTATAAATAGCCGTGGGCTCCCAGGCTGGGTTTCACTTTCAGCGAGCAGTGGAGTGGGACAGAGCTCTTGCTTTCACTTGCTAGCCTTTGGGGAGAGAGACTGAGAGTATAATTGAGCTTGGATTTTTGTGGGAGTTTCCTGGGGACCTTGGATTGGAGAGGGTGTAACTCCAAGATCCCTTTTGCAATCTTGTCCAAACTTTGGTGATGGCTGTAGGAGAGCCTGCAAAAGACTCCCAGGGAATATGGGCTCTCTAAGTGCCACGGGGACCGTTCCACACCCCACGAACCATGAACCATGAACCGGTTCCGCAACGGAAAATGTCCATTGCAGTTCGCTATCTCAGGATTATCATCGTCAACGAACCGCAAAATGCTGGTTCGTTATTTTTTTTTGGTTCGTGCCCATGTCTAACTGTAATTATGTATTGAACACTGCAAGATTTACAATGCAATCCTAAACAGAATAATTTAGGATTGCATTCTTATAAGCATACGTATATAGAATGAGGCTGTTTCAAAAAGTACGCAATCAGTTTAGATGTTTCCAGTTCTGACAATATTAATGAACAGGTGTCTGGAGAGTGTCTTCGCCATTGTCTTCATGATCATTTATAAAGTGTTTTTTTTTAAAAAAAAACCAGAATTCCCACCCAGCTTCCCAAAGGGTGGATTTTGGGAATGAGGAACAGGATGTTTTTCAATGCATCTTGTCCATCATCACTGAGCTTCTCATGGAGGACAAGCTGTTGCTACTTCTTCTCCTCCTCCTTCCCACTGTGATTCCCTTGGAACACAGTTTTTAAGTCCCCGTCTAACTTCTGTTGCAGATACAGCAGTATTTGTTGTTTTGAGATTATTGCTCCATGCTAATCCATCCAGGCATTTGTCACCCAATGCAGCATCTTCTTTCTTTTGTTGTCATCATCATTATTTCTCAGGGTTTCATTCATCCAAAGGAGGAGGGGTAAAAAAGAGAAACAGAATAATTCAATCTTCGTACCATTTAAAATGCCCACAGGTAACAAAGCATCAACAATTCTCAAAACAGACCCACAGGTGAAATCTAATTTTCATAAGTACCAATCAATGCTGCAGATACACCAGGAGGCTTGAGACTAATTCATGAGCAATTCACAAGCAGAATGGGAAAGGTCTAAATCTGCCCAATAATTTATTGGAAATGAATAATTCAGCCAGCTCTATAAAACATCTATTTTAAACGCATTATACCACGGCAGACAATGTTCCTCCTCGGGGTTCTGTATATCATGATAACATTCAAATCGTTCAGGGTTCTTCAGAATCAGACAATATCAGAATGTCACCTGCTGGATATAATACTGCCTTTACATTGCTATGACACAGTCTGGTTGGCAAGATAAATGAAAGGCCTGTATATCTTCTCTTGAAAGGCAGAGATTGGGCAAGGTAAGAAAGGAACTCCTGGCCCGTAGAGGACAATATCTCATTTGGGCTTGGGGTTGGGGTGAAGAAGGGAAGCTACCAAGATGAAGGGAACAGCAGAGGCCACCTCTTCATTTCCCGTATTTTCAGCATATTGTTATCGGTATTCTGCCACTAAACAGGTCCCTTCACGTTATTTCTAAGAATGTGGAGGCCAAATCTGTGATCAAAATTCCTGCTTTTAAATAGTAGCTTGGGGGAGGAGGTTGAGGAAATAGTGCTGGGGGAATATTTAAACTCCCCCCCCAATACCATTTTCTCAATTCAGATTTAAAGTGGAGGAAAGTGCTGTAAATTCACAGCTGACTTATTGTGACCCCTGCTGGTGCTTTCAAGAGACAAACAGAGGTGGTTTGCCATAGCCTGCCTCTGTGTAGCAATCTTGGATTTCCCTGGCAGTCTCCCATCCAAGCACTAACCAGGGCCAACTCTGCTTAGCATCTGAGATCTGATGAGATTGGTCTAGCTTGGGTCTTCCATATCAGAGCATTCAAATTTGTATCCCCCTCCCCCCAAAAAGTTGTGATCTGTCCAGAATACATACAAATACCATACCAATGTCATGCAAGTGCCTGTATGATTCTTCCATGGGGCAAGCAGCAGCTTTTCCATGGGCTATGAGTTATTTACAGCACAGTTGCGTCCTTCCAAGTCCATCAAAGCCTTAGGGTATAACTAGAGGCTTGGAAGGGTATAACCATGCTTAGGGCTACATTGTTAGATCTGAAAAGGGCATGGCCAGTTTGGGGTACTGGTTAAGAGCATGGGGGGACTCTAATCTGGAAAATCAGGTTTGATTCCTCACTCCTCCACTTGAAGCCAGCTGGGTGACCTTGGGTCAGTCACAGCTTCTAGCTCTCTCATCCCCACCCACCTCACAGGGTGTTTTGTTGTGGGGATAATAATGACATTGTAAACTGCTCTGAGTGGGTGTTAAGTCATTCTGAAGGGTGGTATATAAATCAAACATTGTTGTTGTTATGGCAAAGGAAGTATTTAGAAAAGGCTGCCTGAGCTCAATTAGGTCCCTGATCAGTCAGGTCCAGTGTTGGTGGGAACAGGACAGGATGGCCAGGCTGCTGAGAGGGTGTGTATATGTGTTATGTGCCGTCACGTTGCTTCCGACCTATGGCAATCTTATGAATGAAAGACCTCCAAAACTTCCTATCATTAACAGATTTGCTCAGATCCTGCAAACTGGAGGGCGTGGCTTCTTTTATTGAGTCAAGCCATCTTGTTTCAGGTCTTCCTCTTTTCCTACTGCCTTCCACTTTCCCTAGCATTATTGACTTTTCCAAAGAATCTTGTCTTCTCATGATGTAATCAAAGTTCGATAGGCTTAGTATTGTCATATCAACATCTAGGGAGAATTCAGGCCTGATTTGATCTAGTACCCACTTATTTGTCTTTTTGGTTGTCCATGGTATCCACAAAACTCTCCTCCAGCACCACATTTCAAATGAGTTAATTTTCTTCCTGTCAGCTTTCTTCACTGTCCAACTTTCACATCCATACATAGCAATGGGGAATACTATAGTTTGGATTATCTTGATCTTGATTCTGAGAGAGACATCTTTATCTTTAAGGATCTTATCTAGCTCCCTCACAGCTGCTCTTCCAAGTCTCAATCTTCTTCTGATTTCTTCATTGCAGTCTCCCTTTTGGTTGATGATTGAGCCAAGGAATAGAAAATTTTGAACAATTCCAATTTCTTCATTGTCAATAATTACCCCCTAGTACACCCTCATTGAGAGGGGGTACAGGCGGTAATTATTCTGAGGGCCCATGATCACCTCATGGTGGGCAATTCATGGGATTTATTTTCCTAAACTATTTGGATTGGGCTGTGTGGTGTGAAGGAGACCCAGAGGGAATCTTTGTCTGTGTGCCTGAGGAAGCCTTCAGCACCTCAGAAGGACAGATGTTGCCTAGCTTGCATAACTCAGAAAACTGTCCTTGTACAGTTTTGGTTTTACCAGAACCTCTCCTTAGAACCATTCTGGATAGTGCCAGGCATTTGTGCTATAGACACATCCGTCACTTTCTTGCCAGCTTTGTTTAAAAAAAAACAACCACTCAATTCAAAGACCAGCAACAGGACATTTCTCTCCCTGCTAATTTATGCTGTGTGGGGGAGAAAAGCTTGAGCGTTGATTCTTGAGCATTTCACTCTTAAGGGGGGGGGGGGTTATCAGGGAGCTGTCATCATTAGCTCAGAGGCTTCACGGTTTACTGCTCCAGAGTCTGCTCATTCTCATCCATCCTTATGCAAGTACATGCTTGGTGACCATTTATCTCTGCTTACTCCTCCCTGCCGTGAGCCCTAGCGCTACGAAGGAAGAGGAAAATGAGCCCAAGACCAATCGCTTTCTCTGCTTAACAACATAATAGCTGCCGAGGAGGAGTGGCACACAGCAGCTGCCTGCTGAAGAGAACATCTGTCCTGTGGTCAGCTCTTATTTGAAGAGGGATTCCTCTTCCTCCAGAGCAAAATACACATTAAACGCAAATATGTGCGGGTTTCTTTTAAATGAAAAGTAACCTAGGGAGGCTGCATTTTTTTTTTGAGTGGAGGAGAGATGGAGAGGTTTTGCAGTTTACTCCCTGGAGGCATTTTTCTGCTTAAAACCTCCATTGCTCCCCCCCACCATATACAGGATGCATATATATATATTCACTCATTTGCTCCTCATGGTAGCTATCCCTTTAAAATAGAGGCTTCTGACGTCTTCATATGGGAATTTTGCCCAGAATTATGGTTAGTTCCGATGGCTAGAATTATATCCAAAGATGCAAGGTGACTTGGGAGGGCAGGGAGTTAGTGGGGGGGGAGTGGGGGGTTGCATTCATTGCAATAGTGATCTTCAGTTCGCTTGGGCAGGATGGAGTAGGAAAGATGATGCCATGGGCCGCCCAGGAGGATTGAGTTAGCTGAGATACGGAGCTTGCAAGGAGAGTGAGACAGATTGTGACATTTTGACATGAATGGCAGGATTGTGAGTCAGCAACTGGCCTTCAGAAGGGTATGCGCTTCCCTGGTTCCCATTCAGCTGCCAGGAAGTGGCAAAGGAGAGTGCAGAAGCAACAAGGAGTCTGCATCAGCAGTTGGGCAGCTGGCCACTCTTAGATACTGCGCTCATCCAGAGTAGGAAGCAGATCAGTGGAGGTGGTTGGCTTGATAGGAGACATCTTGCCAAGGGTGGAGGAGGCAATGCATGCTTTCAGTGGAGATGGGTACCATTGCTGGTGGTTTAACCCACTGAAGGTCAATTACTCTTTTGGCAGTTTTAAAAGGCACCAAGTCACCTTGGTTGATTCTGGCCTGCTTACAGCACCTCTTTCATGTTTCTCCCCCACTCACTTTCTCCCCTCTTCTTGCTGTTTCTTCCGGGGGGGGGGGCGGATTTAGCAGCCAGTAGAACCTTGGGATTGCTGAGGGGAGGGTAAGGCTAGACTTCACAGCCACGGATTATTTGTACTTCATTTCTCAGAAGTAGGATCTGTTATTATTTAATTGTGTGCTATGCATGCAGAAGGTGGTCCCAGTTAGTTCAGGGAGCATTGAATAGACCACTGTAATTAGCCTTAATTTTATGGAGCTCCCCTGAAAGTAGAGTATTAATTGCATGTTGGGGAGTGGCGGCTCCACGGACAGAAGGAAAACTGAAAGGCCCATACTTGGTTGGAAATTGATTCACAGAGGGAGTTGTGTTGTTTACCATCTGATAAGCTGCAAGTATGTGAGGAACAGATCTGGAAGTTGCTAAAAGCAAACAAGGCAATACTAATCTGGAGAACCGGGTTTGATTCCCCACTTCTCCATTTGAAGCCAGCTGGGTGACCTTGGGTCAGTCACTGCTCTTTCGGAGCTCTCTCAGCCCCATCCACCTCACAGGGTGATTGTTTGTAAAGATAATAATAACATACTTTGTAAACTGCTCTGAGTGGGTGATATATAAATAGAATGCTGCTGCTGCTGTTGTTATAAGGGCATTGCAGGTGGTGAGTGATCATTTGTAGTTTATTTGGCACTTGCCGGCTGGTAGTTTAGGTAAGCCCTTTTAAAGGCAGCTCTGTGATACTTATAAGGAACATTTTTCTCCCCATCATTCTAGTAGAATTTTTAGTCATATGAGGACCTTTGGGTCCAGTTTTTAGCTCAATCGAATGGCGTCTTCTTTTGGCAGATGAAAAGGGTATTGAACACTCAAGTTCAGTCTAACAGGGCAGGAGCACATGCTTTTGGTCTGTATTTGCATGGTAGTTCCTATGTCAGGCCATGGCCTCAAAAACAGATTGCTGCAGGCATTATTATTCAAAAATCTAAAGTGGACCAGAAGGGATTTAGCCAATGAGTGACGCTGCAGAACCTGTTATGGGCCCAGTGAGATCACTGAGGGAATATGTGGCCACTGGCTAGTAGAGGAGAAAGCCCAGATTTGGTGTTTCACTATCAAGATAGAAAGAACAAGTTGTCAGCCATCTTTCTTTTCCTCAAATGTGTTTTTTTTTAATCCATAAGCTGTCAGTAAAAAGCTACAAGTCTGGCGATGACTTGGTTGATCCTCAAACGATCTCTTCATGTGGCTCTTACTAAAAGCAGCAAAAGCAATTTCCGTCACCACAGCATATGAAATAGCCTATAGCCTGTTTGATTGCAACCCCTCTTGAATAAATAGCTGCTCCTAAAGTGGTAGTAATTCATGAATGCTTTTGAATGTATAGCACTTATTGTTACCTGGTTCATTAAGCCGATAATCTATATGTTATTAAAATGCCCGGCAAAGGTTTCTCCCCCCCCGCCCAATACAGGGAAATACGGTGCTCACATGCAAACTAATGTATGTTGATGGAAATGAGAAGGTCTGACTTTTTAAAATTCTATTACTACTATAAAAATTTCAAAATGGTGTGAAGTAGTCAAAGAAGGCTTTGTTTGAAAGGCAAGTTTCTGGTCCTTTTGATTGCCGTGCATGTTGACAAAGAAGGACTTCCAGTCTTCTCAGGGTGCACGTTAGCTGTTTGGTAGACTTTTTTCATGCTTCCTAGAGCCAACGGAAGCAGAATGATTGGTGTAAAGCCAACACATATATACTAATTTGCATAAAACTGCAATCCTGTGCAGAGTTACTCCAATCTAAACCCACTGATTTCAATAGCTTTAGACCAGGATTTCCGCTGTATAGGATTACACAGTGAGTCTCGATGGAGAATGTGTATTTTGCTTATGCCATAGTATATGTAGCCTTGACCACCTCACCTCCACGATGCTTTACAGAATTTCCTCATCTTAACTGGTAGCTTTCATTATATTCCAGGGAACAGGTTTACATATAAGAGGCTTCCTTCTCATGTGCTCAGACTTTGGGGGAAGCAAACAAACTGTTTCCATTTAGGATACAATTCACTAAATGTTGCAGTTGTAGACACTCTTCTTTTTTCCTAATGAATCTTGTGTGAGACTCCTGTACGGAACCCAGTGAAATCAATGGGGGTTGCTCAGCTTAATGGATTGTGTCTTTTGCCATTTGTCCAATGTACATAACTGTTCCAACTGACAGATACAAACAGACAGGTCAATAAAAAAGGTTTCAGTCTACTAGGTAACCCAGTTCACCTTATAATTCCCCAGCAGCCATCTTGAGTTGCAGAAGAGACCAGACATGCGAACTTCAGTCAAAGATGAAAGACACTGTGGAAAGACACAATGGTAAGATGCAGAGCACAGGCGAGTTTCTTTCCCCCTCCTCCATACGAAGCTTGTGGATCATCAGCAAAATTCAGAAACCATTCTACTCAGCCATGCCATAATTCCAGATTTGCAGAGATGGTATGAAGCGGCAGAAATGACCTTTAATGCATTATCAAAGAATGCATTTTAATTGGCTCGTCCATATATTTTTAAAAAAAATCTTCCATTCCGGAATTGGTAAAAAGGTCAAGTATTGTTACAAGTCCTATTAACTATTAATGAATTTGGGACATTTTACCCTCTCCCCCTGCCCCTATGCCCGCATTTTGTTTAGCATTTTTGTTTGCTGCTATGTAAAGATTTCAGCTACAAGGCAATTGCAAGATAACCACCGAAATCATCTTTCAACACAATGTCCTTCTCAAAGCAGCACATTCAACGTCTTACGTGTTCAACTTTGTACCCCATCATTTATTGTAGCTTTGTTGTAGAACAACTTGGTACCAATAGTTTGTCATCATTTGTTCCACTGTCGCTGAGACAGACGAACACAACTCTAGCAATGAAAAACAGCTGCTCTGCATTCTGACAGGGTGTTTTCAGAAACTTATTCATCGTGGTCATCTGCCTCCCAATAATCAGTGATTTTCATTTTCAATGCAAAATAGCTAGTCTGATAAATATAGCTTTTTAAGATCCTTAAAGGATCAGTTATTTGTAAGCAGTGCCTGGGACCCGGTTTCAAGTTTTATCCTCCAGGAGCGTCAGCCAATAACTTTCAAACAGTGGACTGGAATGTTGAAAAGAAAAACGAATAATAAAGGAGGTGTTTGGCAGTTTAAGATGGATCAATGGTGTCACTATAAGGCAGATTCATACATTCATCTGTGAACAACTGGGCATGGAAATCACAACACTGGTACAGTGATGAAATAAACTGCCAGTCATATGAATTAGCAGTGTATGAACTAATGATCCAATCAAGAGCAGAGCTATGTGGGCTTGGTCCGAGCCAGTTTGGCATAAGGGTTAAAAGTGGCAAAACTCTAATCTGGAGAACCAAGTTTGATTCCCCACTCTTCCACTTGAAGCCAGCTGGGTGACCTTGGGTCAGTCATAGCTTCTAGGAGCTCACTCAGGGCCAAGCTACACATGACGAATTACACTTGAATGGCAAGTGGATTGAGTGGAGGGCAAGTGAATAGGGAGAAATACACTTGCCGTTCAAGTGTCATTCGTCATGTGTAGCTTGGCCCTATGCCTCACCTACCTCACAGGGTGATCGTCGTGAGGATGATAATAACACACTTTGTAAACTGCTCTGAGTGGAAATTAAGTTGTTCTGAAGGGTGGTATATAAATTGAATGTTGTTGTTGTTGTTGTTGTTGTTGTTGTTGTTGTTGTTGTTGTTGTTGTTGTTGGCCATTTCTGCATGGTCTAAAAATAGTGAGATACTCACAAAAGACTTCCGAGTTTCCTCATGCAATTTTTGACGGCATCAGTTTACAAAACGCCACAAACGTGATTTGTGGCATTTTGTAAACAGATGGTGTCAAAAATTGCATGAGGAAGCCCGGCAGTCTTCCATGAGTATCTCGCTATTTTTAGACCATGGGGAAATGGCCATTGTTACTCTGGCTTGGCATGAGGAAAGTTTCTTGACTTCAGGGTATTTAGTTGAATTCTCCTGGCGAATCATGCCCATTGTAGCAAGTTCCAGATTCATAGGATTAATCCTACTAAATGATATTTTTAGGACACAAGTGTGGAAAAATCATTGTAAGGTTGCTGATCTCTGTGGCAAGCATCCTATTCAAACCAGTCCTTACCCATCCACGCAGTCGGCTAGACAGTGGCAGGAAGCTGATCTGAAAGCAGCTTCCAAACAGCAGTGGAAGTATTTTCATTCAGACTTGCAACCCCCATCCTCCTGGATACGCCAACTCTGACAAATGTTTAGGAATTACTTCCTAAGGAATTTTTCCTCAGGGCTGATACTATGGAAACAGAAGTCTCCTGCCTCCTACCAATGGTGCTGTGTTTTCTTATGAATTGCAGCCCACTATTCCTGTGGTCCAGGAACTGAGGGTAAGAAGTCTTGAAGTGGGTGGATTAATAGGCCTCAGATTCCAGGTTCCATGGTGGGATGTCTACAAGACCTGTGTGTGGGTCTTTCCCTCTGAGGAAATTCTGTCTATCTCTAGCTCTGAGACACAATACATACTAATGCTCATGTCTCTCTAATACTTGTGTTGATTCAGTGGGCATTCCTTTCTAACTGTCAGCATATTGAATTAAATATTGGAATCCATTCAAATGCCAAGAAATGGTGGTTTATTAATACGTCGTATGGAAAATCTCACTTAGCTTATTCTCAAATGTATTGGATCAAAAGGAAAATAAATAAGGGTCATACTTTTTCAGTTTTCATCTGGGGCAGATATGTAGTGCAGTGAACTCTTCTCTTGATAAGTGATGCATGAATGTAGCATTTCTTTCCACAGGTAAATCACGTATTTCTGCATTCAGCGGGTCCAATTTTCTCAGATTAAAAAGAGATTTGCTTGTCAAATACTCTCAAACATTTTTCTCAGTCCCCTGCAGAGAACAAAGTATGAAACTATGAATGTACAATTTGGTTGGAACGAAATATCTCACTAGTTTTGAAAAGTTTCCTTTTAATACCTGTTGATACATTAACTTGCCATGGTCTGACAAAGTCCAGATATAAGGGATGTTTCATGCATTACATATTTTACATGCAAAAAGTTTTCGTAGAGATTTCAGAAAGGAATGTATGCATGTAGAGTCTCTGTTAAAATGTTGATGTCAATTGAGCCAGAATATGACCTGTTTGATTGGGTTGGATTAAGTAATCCGTTAGTAGAAGTCTCTGATGGATGTGGATCTTTTACTTGGTCCACTCCTCCAAGCAGTCCTTTTTCAACCCTGAAAAAGTTGATTACTGGGGGTCATAAACATGTGGGTCAGGTGGCTGGCATGGAGAGAAGAAAGAGGGTGAGGACGTCTTTTCTGTTAGAAGAGTCCATGCAGATCTCGTAACTAGAGATAGGTACAAACAGCAATATGAACAAAAAAAAGCTACGGACAGCCCAATCTGCTGTTCACGAACAAGCTGTTCGTGAGGCCCCATTCTAAACGAACAGGTGGTCGTTGCAAACCTCATTTGTTGTTGTTTGTTGCTGTTCATCAAGCCAGACAGTCTGGCACCTGCAATCAATTCCCTTGGCAACTTAGACAGGGATTGGCTGAACTCTGTCTGAACTCCTGCTGTTGCCCTGAAAACCCCAATCTAAGCCCAATTTAGCTTAATAGACAGGTCTTCCTTTCAAGTGTGGAGCTCCAAATTTGTTACAACAAGTGAGCAAAGAGCAGGGGAGGGGGCTCCCAGCTCTGCCTTAGTTTGCAGACAGTGGAGAGGGAGAGAGATGCTGTTGGCATTTTGATAGAGAGAGTGCATTGGAGCTTGAATTTTCTTTGTGTGTGGTGGGAAAGGGATCTACCCCTTCAAGTACCAGGGCTGCTGCCAGGCTCTGGGACCAAGCTATTTTTTATTATTGGTATCTTTCCTGCTGCCTGCTCAGGTCAGGTTTCTGGGAGTGGTGCAGTAGTGTTCTTGACTTGGATGATGGCTGGAGGAGAGTCTGCTGGCCCCTACGAACAGCCAACCATGAACATGTTTGAGAACAGGGCCATGTTCGTGGTTGTTTGTGAGTCCCTGTTTGTGGATGGCAACGAACAACGAACATCATGTTTGTTTGTTTGTTTGTTTGTTTGTTTGTTTGTTTGTTTGTTTGTTTGTTTGTTTGTTTGTTTGTTTGTTTGTTTGTTTGTTTGTTTGTTTGTTTGTTTGTTTGTTTGTTTGTTTGTTTGTTTGTTTGTTTGTTTGTTTGTTTGTTTGTTTGTTTGTTTGTTTGTTTGTTTGTTTGTTTGTTTGTTTGTTTGTTTTCTGTTCGTGCCCATCTCTACTCATAATCCTGTTAGAAATGAATGCTGTGCACATGGATCTTGGGTTCCCAGCACCTCCTGACCCGTGTAAATAGATCGTTATTGACTTCCAGGGATTTTGTTTTCTGAGCAGAGCATTCTTTTTGTTAATATTTGTTTTTCCTTATGACACTGGGTAAGGACCATGGTATCTATAGAATCTCCTCCTCCTGTTTGAACCTGCCCAGTCTCTGAGGTTCCCTTCTGAAATACTGACCCAGTTGTCTCTGCCTTCTCAGGGCTCAATTAGACATAATGCCTTCCCCAAAACCACCATGAGGATGCCACTGCCATTTTAGGGATGACATTTTCTCAGCTTGCAAATGCTGCAGGAGCCTGATCATGATTTAGGACTGTGGTGTGGAGGGGAGGACAGGTGCCTGTTCCCTATACCACATACTGTTTCCAACAGTCCAAATCCCAGGGAGTTGGGCTATTGAAAATGGCACTGGGGAAAACAAGAGCTCTTTCCCCCACACACAAACACACTGTGGTCCCAGTCTTCTCTTTGATAGCATCTCAGTTGTGTAATAGTCTCCTCAAATGGTGTCTACTTTGCTGTCTTTTGGGTATCACATTAAAACACATTTATTCTCCTGTATGTTTGATAGTTGATAATTTTTTAATACCCCTTGCTTCATTAATGTTCCTAGAACCATAGAATCATAGGGTTGGAAGGGATCTCTGGGGTCATCTAGTCCAACCCCCTGCACAATGCAGAGAGAGACTCAGAGGGCATTACGCTGGGTAAGCATGTATAATTTGAATGGGGCAAAGCTAGGATTTTTATATGGCAAAATGTGTCCTGAGGTTGGGGAGCCCCCTCAGCTGTTGGGACAACGACTTTAAAGGACATCCCCTGGGAATGACAAAGGTTTGATTACCTTTGATTAGTGCTACCTCTCTGTATATTGTATCATTCATTTTGATACTGTTGTTTTATATTATGTTTCTGCAGTGTTGGTTGTGTGAAGGCATTATTTTAACTGAGCCATGAGGAAACAAAATGTCTGACTGTCTTAATGCAACACAAGGCCTGTGGAGGAAATTCCCTCTAATGATCAGTCTTCAAACAAGTCCCAACCTTCAACTGACGAGGTAAAGTTTATTTATTTATTCTAGGTGTAACATGAAAACTTTGTATCCCTAACCGAATATCACTCTTTGTTTTAACTAAATTTAGATGCCTTCCATCTTCAACATAGAGCCCAGAATTCTCCTTTTAATTAAAGCTGTTATCTAAAATTAATCTAATTATTCAGGAAATGTTTAAAACAAAAATCACAAATGTACAGAAAATAGTAACATAGGTCAGAGCGATTGATCCACTTAACCTTAAATTCCATGTCAATGCTTAGTTGTATGGTAGTTTTATTTTCTTTTTGTGAGCTGATTTTTTTAGAACAGAAAGGCAGGATTTTTTTAAAGAAATAATCTAAATAATTCCCAACATTTTCCAACATCATGATATTATTGTGTAAGCATGAAGTGACATCATACCAATTTCATTCCATATCACACCTCTGGAACAGGTCCAATTTCTGCACATACAATTTTTATAACAGACATGCTACTTCCAACATATTTCATTTCATTCTATCCGCCTTGAAGTATTTGCAATTTAATGTGACATGCAAATAATCAAGCCATTGCCTTGGAGGTGGAGGGGGGAGGAAAACCGGTTTGAGCAACATTGCCATAATCGGTGATCCAGAATATGACATTTCCAATCACCAGCTCATTTGGGAAGGAAACAAACGACTTCTCTTCCCTTGATATGTTCATCATGCTGATGAAGCTGCCTCAAATATCTCAGTTCATTCTAATGCCTGCAGATGATAGATTATTAATACGGATTTATGAAAATATTCCCTGGCTTAGTCTCAAAGCTGTGCATCAAAATGGAAATAAATAAGGGCTATGCTCTCTTTCAGTTTTTATCTGGGGACTGATATTTGTGCTTAATGAGCCTCTTACTTGATAGGCAATGCATGAATGTAGCATGGCTTTCCATAGGTAAGTCTGCATTCAGCTTGTCAAATTTTCTCAGATTAAGAAGAGATTTGCTTGTCACATTTTCTCAAGCTCCATCCCCCCATACCACTGAAGAGACCAAAATATGAAGACTGTCTTTGAGCATATGCAATTTTGTTGAAATGAAACAGAGACATATAAATAATCCTATTTCCCTTTTTGTTTTCATATGTAAACCTTTTCAATCAGCCATTTTCATTGCTGCTGTTTCTGAATTGCTTGTTTCTTTATGCTACTTGTACCTCTTTTATATGTCGCCTGCCATTGCTGTGTCATTGATGAAAAAACAATGTTGCAAATTTAAAATATAAAATCCTGCATGATGAAAATGATAACGCAAAAACTCATTGGTTTGATGCCCACAAGGGAGAAGGAAACTTAAAATCAAAGTAAGGACTTTCTAGTCAAACCAGATAAGATAAGAAATTGAATCCTTAAATAAGATAGCTTTTTAAAAATCATTAAATCTTATTTGTACTGACAAGTCTTTAAACATTACCCAAACACTATGATTGCAATACTAAGGATACTTTCCTGGGAGCAAGCCTCGTTGAATGAAAGTGAGTAGACCTGCATAGGAGTGCTCCTACTGTATTTATTGCATAAAAGATGTAGGAATATGATGTGTGATAGGGCCTAATCTACAGTGGCACTGAGACTGTTAAATGCCCTCTCTCAGAAAGCACACCTCAAACCTTCTCTTTTAGTGTTTGGGAGGAAAACTTCCTTTGTCCAGTAAGCATTTAGGCTAAGCTCAATGAGAACCACCAAGGAACTATCTTGGTCTTTTTTAGGGAGAAGATTTTAATGAGCTCTTCTGGTTTTACCAAGTTGCTGGTTAATTGTGTAGGTTTTTTAATGCACATGATTTATTCATGGTTTTTCTGGAATGCCTGCATGCCATAAAGCAGCATACAATATTTCCATACACAAAATTCATTGTACAGTTCTTCGATACATGTATGAATACATGTTGCAATCACCTTAATTACATATAATCAGCAAACCTGCAAAGTAGAGTTTCCAAGCTCTGAGAGGCAGGAGAAAAAAAAATAAAAAATGGCTATTGGCCAACGGCATGATGTCACTTCCAGGGAAACCCAGAAGCGGTGTCATGCCTCTCAAGGGATTGACCAAACTCTGTGGTAAAGCCATAGTGTTTCCAGCAATTCCTAGAGAGGACTGACATCACTTCTGAGTTTTCCATAGGGTTTCAGCCAATTCTGACAACAGAGTTTCCAGCAATTTCTAGAAAGGACTGATATCACTTCTGGGATTTCCATAGGGTTTCGGGGAACTCTTAGAGAGGCATGTTGTCACTTCCAGGTTTTTCCAGAAATGATATCATGCTGTTGGCTGACAGCCACAACTCCATCCCCCCTCCTGGTCTTCTGGTGCTTGCACCAGGATTTCTGGGTGGCATCTCATTTCCCCCTTCCCTACTATTTTCTCTTTCTTTTTTCTGAAAGCCCCAGATAGACTCTTCCATTTTCCTACTTTTTTCTCACCCAGCAGCCAACCTATCTTTATCTGCCTCCATGTCTTCAGCTTTCCCTCCTTCCGTCCTCCTCAGCTGCCTTCCCCTGGGAAAACTCTGGTGAGTTGCATGGTACAAGTTGCTGGGCTAGGCTTGACCCAACTAAGGAGCACTGGATAGGTCCAGCCAGGCCAGGCCAGGTTCACTTACAGGGTGGGGAACCTGAAAGGGTTTGTACTATAAAAATAATCCTTAATATAATTTCAGTATTTTCTGCATTGGAGAGATTGAGAAATATAGCTTTTTAAAACTCACTTAGGATCTATTGGCCACCCTCTGTCAATTTAGCAAAATGCTTTTTACAAAGGCTAAATAAAAGATTTAAATCAAATAAAAATTGGATACTAATATTCTGAAAAAGACTGTTGTTTTCAACTGCCAAGGGTAATGTCATTTTTAAGGGACTCCAAATCAATAGACTGGCTAAAGATCATAAGGAAGAGGGAGAAAAAGGAATAAACAGCACGAGAAGTTTTGCTGTTTGCTTTCTGAGCAGTTTCTGTGCTCATGGCAGTCATGTTTTCAAGATGCTCCTCATAAATCTGACAGATAGAAACATTATTTTTAAAACAAATTTAAAAGGTGGGCATTCCATCCATTTTACTGTGAAGGCTCACACAATCTTAGCCTTCAACCATCCTCTAAAATTGAAACACTCTCAAAAGCCTCGCTAAGAGCTGACATCCTTGCGTGTGACATTCTCGTTATACTGGCAGTTTCTTGAACAGCCGGCAGGAATAGAAAAGGACTCGGTTATTTGTTGACACAATGCAACGTGATGAGTTTTGACATTTTTAAACACACACACACATTAGCATACTATCTGCTTGTGCCAGCCATATTTGAGCTTTCTTCTCAAAAAGTTTCTCTTTGTGATGTCACCTAAATACTTCCTCCATAAACTGTCCTAGCACACTAATCTGAGGGGAACTTCAGTTCCCAGAGTTTGTACCAGATGTCTTGGAGGTGAAGTGGTCAAGTGCTGATTCCCTGCTCCCTTCATCATTGGGGATGCTTGTCAGAGGAAGGAATTACAGGCAGTTAGGCTAGGAAAATGTCAGCACAACTCAGAATACTTGGGCCATAAGAATCAGATGACATTTAAAAGTCTTAAACCACAGTTTTCTATTAAGTTTGCATGTCAGTGTAGGAAACTTGTTGCTGAAGGACATCAACCAGCCAGTATGATGTAGTGGTTAGATTAGGACATGGGAAATCTCTCTCTCTCTCTCTCTCTCTCCAATCTCTCCCAAACTGTTCTTGTAAGAATAATAATAGAAAAGAAAATCTATGTATACTCTGTGAATGGATGTCTGCCCCTTTCTCATCTCAGAGTGTACAAATATTTCCTTAGCTGTACTGAGTTCTTCCCAATGGAATGTTGATCTGACGAATGTTATGGATTCAAACTGGAGCACTTTCCTATGTCCAGTTCTAAATATTACTTGTGGCAGATATAGCAGGATCTGTCCAGAAGGCCTAAAACAGGTACAAAAGAAGGGATAGAGATTTCCTTCATTCCATCTCCAATCAGAAAATCAACTTATTAGACTGCCCACTGATTTTTTACTCTTTATGGCCAGGATAATATAATTCCATGCCATTGACAAACGATGCCCTCATTCAAATGCAGCAGCTACAAGGAAGAATCACAACTTAACAACTGAGAGAACTGGAAACAGTTGAAGTCACCCAGAGTCAATAACTAAGTGCCACTCTAAGTGATATTGTGAACTTTCAGTTCCTCACTAGTAGTACTGAAACAAATCTGTCTTGTCGGTTTCACTTAAATTGAAACTTTCTGTACAACTTCAGATCTACAAACATTAAAGCAGTAACAAGTGTGGGAGAACATAATTTGACCCTAACTCAAACTTGTGCATCTTTTGAGTCTTAGCCACTATATTATTTATGTTAAAAACTTTTTTTTCTCTTTTTCCTTTTTTTTTAAGATATGATACCTGCTCTCAAGATAGGGAAGAGTGAAAATTACATATTTAAAGCTGAATAAATTTGGAGCCGTTTTTACGAGGTGACTTTTCTCTGTTTGTATATTTGTATTCTGTTACAATTGCCAGCCAGCTAAATATTTGAGGAGTTTGACCAATAAAACAAGTGATAACCAATAGGAAATAACCTTCAAAACTTGCATGACAAAAGATTTTTGAGTATTGACCCACCCTCAGCCTATACTCTCCCCATGGTTTGATAAACCTCTTGTGTACACTAGATTTGACCACCCTGTTTCTACAAATTTGTGGCTCCACAAATAAGAAAGAGAGAGAGAGAAAGAGAGAGAGAGAGAGAGAGAGAGAGAGAGAGAGAGAGAGAGAGAGAGAGAGAGAGAGAGAGAGTAAAAGTGTTATCAAGTCACAGAAGACTTATGGCAACCCCTATTGGGGTTTCAAGATAAGAGACTAAGGGCCAAGCTACACATGACGAATGACACTTGAATGGCAAGTGGATTGAGTGGAGGGCAAGTGAACAGGGAGAAATACACTTGCCGTTCAAGTGTCATTCGTCATGTGTAGCTTGGCCCTAACAGAGGCGGTTTGCCATTGCTTGCCTCTGCATATCAATGTAATTGGTCTCCCATCTCAGTAATAACCATGTCTGACCCTACTTGCATCTGATGAAGAGAACTGTGCTTCTCGAAAGCTTATGCTATAGTAAAGTTGGTTAGTCTTAAAGGTGCTACTGGACTATGGTTGTTGTGGATTTTCCGGGCTGTATAGCCATGGTCTTGACTCTTGACATTGTAGTTCCTGACGTTTCGCCAGCAGCTGTGACTGGCATCTTCAGAGGTGTAGCAACAAAAGACAAAAATCTCTCAGTGTCACAGTGTGGAAAAGATGTTGGCGGGTAATTTATATCTACTCAGGACGGTGGGGTTGGGCTGAGTCATTCTGAGTCATATACAGCCCGGAAAATCCACAACAACCATCGTTCTCCCGCCGTGAAAGCCTTCAACAATACATCGTGCTTCTGGACTCTTTACTATTTTGACCCCACTCAGCTTCCCAGATCGGCATATTGCCTTAATTCCACACCATATTCCATCCAAAGTCCTTTTCAGCTCAACCTCCTGGTCCCAAAGAGGGGCAAATACTGTTTTCAACTTAAAGGTAGAAACTATTTTTCGAGGACAAAGGCTCAATTAAGTTCTGCTGTTGTCAATAGTCTAAATTGTGGGGGAGAGCTACTCTGGCAAAATGTGCTTTTTTAAAGGAAAGAAAATAACTATATGTAATTATTTTAAGTAAATGTGTGTATGTGTCTTTAAATGCTTGGTGTGGTATAGATGAAGAATGGGAGTGAAAGAGAGGGATAAGTGAGTGATATGATTGGTTGAGGACTGAGAGTGTGAGCAGAGTGAATGCAGTTTTAGAGAGTGGAGAAAAAAGATTGTCAGGGCAAGAGAGAAAAGCTGAGTGCAGCCTGAGTATTTTAAAGCAATTCTGAGAGAAATATGACCTATATGGAAACCTGGTGTTTATGAAAGAACATTCAGTCAGGGAAAAACAGGCAAACTGTGTGTGCCTGAGAAAAGGTCTTACTTGTAATTGAGAGAGAAATTAATATCAAAAGCAGGCAATCTGTGTGTGAAGCCTGAGAGAAGATCTGTATGACTGGGTTTAAATTAAGTAACTTTAAGAATAGAGAGCTACTCTTTTGAAACCATCAAGTTTTAGAAATAATATGAAACCGATACACTTCTTATAAAAATAAAAGTTTACTTTGTTTTTTATATTCCAGAGTTATTCCTATATCCCATTCCTATCCTCAGGGCCACATAGTACCACAAAAATGCCTGACCCTTGGACATGTTACTAAAAGGAGAAATTTAAATTATTCTGGAATTTAAGTTTTCAACTTAGGGCCAAGCTACAAGTGATGAATGACACTTGCCAGGCAAGTGAACAGACTCACGTGTATTCCTCCCTGTTCACTTGCCATTCACTTGCTCTCCACTTGTGAAGTACAAGTGAATGGCAAGTAAACAGGGAGGAATACATGTGAGTCTGTTCACTTGCCAGGCAAGTGTCATTCGTCACTTGTAGCTTCGCTCTCAGAGGTAGAAACTGTATTTCGAGGACAAAGGCTCAGTTAAGTTCTGCTGTTGTCAATAGTCTTAATTATGGAGGAAAGATAGTCTGGCAAAATGTGCTTTTTTAAAGGAAAGAAAATAACTATATGCTGTTTCTTTAAAAAAAATGAAACAGGTAAGCATTCTTTTAATTATCCTGTAGGAATTGAGATTTCATTTTCTCTTCATCTGAACTCCTTCCCAGATTTTAGAGATCTACATTACCTGGTCTTGTTTCTGGACTGACCCAACAACAATCCTCCATTGTTATGCTTTTTATTTCTGTGTTGTGTACACTGTTTTGTGTATAAACAACTTTCTGCAGCTTTTACATCCTTCACTTCATCTGTATCTTCACTTCTTCCATATGCATTCAAGAACCATCATGGGGCCCCAAAGCTACCCTCTGGACCTACCACCAATACCCAACCCAAACATTCTAAAAGTCCAATTGTATAGCTTGATGGACTCTCTGTGACCCCAAGGTGACCAAGTCCCCTGAAATTTTGTCTTCCTGGTTCCCCACTCTTGGAAGCACTGTGTACATTGCACACATTAAACAGAAATGCTGCAAAAAGGGGGTTGGGGGCACTGCACAGAAAGAATCACATTGCCATCATCTGTGTAACCATACTGGTTGTTTTTCGCAACGTTTTAATGATGCATGGTAACACAGAGGAGAGAGAAGATGCAAATGGACTGGAGGAATTAAAAGTTGTCACAAATAGCCCTTATTCTAATTCCAAACTAGTTTTTATAAATGTTCCTAGTTACATTGGAATTCAGGAGAAGTGGTATGCAGAATAGAACTTCTATACTGGGGGATACATCAATTTTGCAAAGAAGATTGCACCTATATGGCAGGTGTTACACCCAGAACTCTCTAAATGGTACAATGCAAGAGGAACACCTTTCTCTGGTCATGTTGCTTGAAAGAGGGGAGGCAGTACCACTGGCAGGGAGGTAGCTAAAATGATAGATTCCAAAGAGGTAGCCATGTCAATCCACAGTAGCAAAATGAAACAGATGTTCTACCAACTTAAAGATCAATAGTATTTATTTCAGCATGAGCTCTGAAGTCATCAGTGGTCAATATTTTATTTTTTATTTATTTTATTTTATGTATTTCAAATTTGTACTCCACCCACCCCACAAGCGGGCTCAGGGCAGATAACAACATATTAAAAATACAATTAAAATTCATGTTCATTAAAAACAACACATTTAAAACAAGATGGTGGGCACAGGGAGGGTTAAGATTTACACACCCCTTTTTTCCAGGCTGGCGGAGGCCCAGCCTCAGCCATATGCCTGGCGGAACAACTCTGACTTGCAGATAGTAGGTCGTGCCGGGCCTGATTTTAGCAGACCTGATTTTAGCAGACAAAGCGTTCCACCAGGTGGGAGCCAGGACCGAAAAGGCCCTGGCTCTAGTCAAGGCTAGGCGGGCCTCCTTAGGGCCAGAGACCACCAACAGCTGTTTGCCCCCTGATCGGAGTATCCTCTGGGGAATATATGGGGAGAGACAGTCCCGTAGATACGCTGGTCCCAGTCTGCACAGGGCCTTATAGGTCAATACCAGAATCTTGAATCTGATTCGGTACTTCACTGGCAACGAATGCAGCTCGCGTAAGAACGGTGTTATATGTGCCTTATTTGGCACTCTCGTAATAACACACGCCGCTGCATTTTGTACCAGCTGTAATCTCCAGCTCAGGCTCAAGGGCAGTCCTGCATAGAGCGAGTTACAATAATCTAGCCTAGAGGTGACCATTGCTTGGATCGCTGTAGTTAAGTCACAGGTTGACAGAAGAGGAGGGAAATGTATAAGTATGGAAGCCGGTCATAGAGCAGAACCCTGTTGCTTTAATGGAGATGGCTGTGAAGAGTCAAAACCCCTCCCTGATTACTATTGGGAGAGGCCGCTGTGTGGATTAGTAGGCAGAGTAGGCCCTCTTCTGTTTTGTAGCCAACCTCACTGTATGGGTCAGATAGGAAAAGAAAGTATTCTTCTAATATGGTAACCATTAGGGAACAACACACAAAGAAGTTAACCAGTGTTAAAAATTCCACAGTGGGTAGCCATGTTGTAAACTAAAGCAATCAGGAGTCTTGTGGCACCGTAGAGACCAACCAACAGATTTATTGTGACATAAGCTTTCATGGGCTAGCGTCCTCTTTATCAGACACATGAAATGTATCATAAATTGGCAAATCTATATTCACATGAGTACAGAGAGAAAATAGAAAAGCTAGAAGTCAGTACGGCTTGCATTTCACAGCCTTTTGGCTCCACTTTTTTTTTATCTATATGCATGTGTGTGCGCGCATGTGAATGTACCAACTGTGGATAGAGCTTCATACATCTCATCAAGTGGGCTGTGGACCACACAGGCTTGTGCCCCAGTAAAATTACTTGTCTTTTCAAATGAAAAAAAAGATTCCATTGGCCAAGTTAAAAAATCAGCTCTCAGTGCCGATATGTGCACAAATAACATGAGCAGCGAAATTATATCAATTAGCTGCTCCATGTTAAAGGCATTCTTATAATTATTTCTCTACAAAATATGAGTTACAGAAAAAAGGACATTGTTTTCAGACAAGAAAACAATGCTGAACAAAACATACCTATGAAGTGGCATTGCAAAAATTCATCCCAGCAGGCATAATCATGGTGAACAAAACAAAACAAAAAAATCATTGTGTTGGGATCACTAAAATAAATTTGTGGGTTCTGTTCCGAGCTCCTGTTTAATGGGTACAATGTGCCAGCTTTCAAGAATTCCACAGCAGGAAAGGAGGTACGGAAAACAGCAAACTAATATTTTTCCTTAAACAAGGAAATATATTTTCTTTTTAAAAAAGATCTCATTAGCGTGGCATTTCATGTTGCCAATGATATTCCTGTTATTATTATTGCTATGATTCTGTTCAAATATAAATTAGAGAGTTACCAGCTATTCTGTTAAAAAGGCACAATCAGAAAGAGAAAACTCAATTCTCATAAGCGTAATTTGCTTGAGAGAAAAACCAAGGACTTTTAGGCCATAATTGGTTATAGATTATTAACCAGAACTAATTCTGTACGAATCTTTGATAACAATCAAAGGGAGTAGAAGGGGCTCTTTTACATGCAGAGGGTCCCAGCTTCAGTCTCTTAAATTTCAGATAATAAGTGTTGGGAAATACAGAATGCAACTACCAGTCAGAGTAAGTGTGCAAGGTTCCTAATCCTAATTCTGGTTTGGGAACTTATTGGAGATTTGGGTACAGCCTAAAGAGGGCAGAATTTGGGAGGAAGCTCAGCAGGGATAGGATGTCATATCCCAGAGCCATGCTACAAGTGATGCCTTACACAGGTTGGACACTTGTCAGCTTCCCTCAAGTTTTAATGGGAAATGTAGGCGTCCTGGTTTTACAGCTTGGCTCTCCATTACAGCTGCAAGACCAGGATGCCTACATTTCCCATCGAAACTTGAGGGAAGCTGACAAGTGTCCAACCTGTGTAAGGCGTCACTTGTAGCTTGGCTCTCAGTTAAAGTTCAGCTCTGCCCCTTACTGTAAGGTAACTTCCTCCTGCACATTTTAAATTTAGAATTTTCTTTTTCATATCACTCTCCCACAGCCAATTTTTTTCTCCCACCTTATACCATCTGTGTGTATGTATTATGTGCTTTGATCCTTCATAATTGTGCTGGTATAAATGGCTGCATCACGCAAACTCATGCTAGAATAAAAACTGTTGTAAGGTACCATTGAACGTATGTTTTATCTTGCTACTCAAACATCATTGAATTTTTGACTTGTAACAAATGTTAAACCTTTTCAATTTCCTCCCTGCCTCTCTATCAAGAATGCTGGTTTGGATCCAAAGGCAGTCTTCTGAGCTCCTACCCATGAGAAGTAGGATGCTTTTAATCTAGCTCAGTGGATTAATTCTTACTACATGGTAAACTGGCTAACTAGTAAAGTTTATATGAAATCTTAAACATTTTGTGTATAAATGAACTCCCTATAACAAATGCCCCCCAATAACACCATCTCGCAAAATTTTGATTTATGCTCTCAGCTCCAGAGGCTAGTTGGATAATAATGGCCATATTAGAAACTCTGATATTTTATTCAAACCCATTGCTAGACATTATTTAGTTACAAGGCTCTGTTATATGGGAAAAGGTTAAAAATTTAATGCAGTATGTTCCACTGGGTAGTTTATTCTTCATAAAGGAACCTACACAGCCACAGGTATAAATGGATCAAATAAAAGTTCAAAGTCCATTCCATTCCTGCAGCTGTGCATTATGCCACAGATCTGGATTAACTTTTGGAATGTTCTTTTTCTTCAGATTAATATCAATAAAAATGACTCTGGAGCAATGCAGCAATGTGCTTCAACTGTCATGAACATTTTTTCAAAAGGATGGATTTCTTCTGTTTAGAGCAGTTATCGCTTCTTGAATTTTTACCTATAAATGAACTTCCAAAGCTTCCATATAGAAAGTCCTTTGGTCCGTCTAGCTCAGTGTGATCTACTCCGATTGACAGCACCTCCAAAGGTCCAACAGGTGCATAAAAGGGGAGGAGGGCACTTTTGAAACATTGAAATAAACACTTCATCCTTGACACACATTGATTGAGTGAGTGAGTGAGTGAGTGAGTGAGTGAGTGAGTGAGTGAGTGAGTGAGTGAGTGAGTGAGTGAGTGAGTGAGTGAGTGAGTGAGTGAGTGAGTTAATTGTCTGCTTTTCTCCCTGAGGACCAAGCTACACATGACGAATGACACTTGAACGGCAAGTGGATTGAGTGGAGGGCAAGTGAACAGGGAGAAATACACTTGCCGTTCAAGTGTCATTCGTCATGTGTAGCTTGGCCCTGAGACACAAGGCAGATTACACAATACAAGTCAATATGATCAACAGCTAAGACATTGAATAAACTATGCAATAGATAAAAGTTGCATAAATTTGAAAGTAAGCACAAATATGTAAACAAGCAGGGCTTTTTTTCAGGGGGAACACGGGGGAATGGAGTTCTGGAACCTCTTGAAAATGGTCACATGGCTGGTGGTCCCGCCCCCTGATCTCCAGACAGAGGGGATTTTAGATTGACCTCTAAACTCCACTCTGTCTGGAGATCAGGGGGTGGGGCCACCAGCCACGTGACCATTTTCTCCAAGGGCAACCCACTGAGTTCCACCACCTCTTTTCCCAGAAAAAAAGCCCTGTAAACAAGTATAAATCTGGATACAGAGATGAACCATTGCTGAAAAAATGCCTAAGTAATAAAACATGACATATTTAATGATGCAGAAACTACCCAGTAGGAGCATATCTACATGACACACTGTACCCCATAGGATAATCTAAATACTCTATCCCTTGACTATAGCATCTTTCTGAGCCATTTCTTACAGCAAAGCCCTATGACCTGAATAAAAAAGCCCTCTTGAATTAAGTTTTGCATACTTTGCAGAAAATCAAGAGGGTGGCGGCTTTTCTGACCTCTTCAGGCAGGCCATTCCATAAGGTGGGGGCCACCACAGGGAACATGTGCGTGTGGGCAATATTATGCATTATATGTTGAAGTTGTAGGTAGATTTTCAGAATGCCCAAATAACAGTTCCACGTGCCAATTGTTTCTGATATGGAAAATAAGACTTTACCTATGAATTTCAATTGATGAAAGAGTTTTATCCATTTGGTAGAATTACAAGTTCCTAATTGTTCTGAGAATCATGGATTTTGTTTCAATGTTTTCAGATCTGGATAAGTTATAATCTTAATGGCACCACATCTTCACGTTGTGAACATTGTTGAGCAATGTCACTTCACGATGGGGCCTCTTTGATATCTGTTGAAAATATTTACTTTCACCTTTCTAGCAAGTGTCCTTGGAGGCAAGCTGCAAGCAGCGAGTGATGTATCTTTTCCCAGAGACTGGGATAATTTCACTTTGTACTTTGTCTAGCCTAAACTAATTAGTTCCCATGTAACTTCTTTGGGTTTTCGCGCCCGAATGTCAAAAGATCCAAAGAGTGGGAAGTCTCCTTTTAATTAGTAATACCTTGGTTTGACTTGTCCCTTCTGCCTTTTGTTGCCTTTGTGTGAACACCTTGGACTGTAAGGATTTCTAATAAAGTTGCTTTAACTGGAACAACTGTGTGTTAACTGTGGAGAATTTGAAGGGACCAAACTTCCAGGGACTGACACTCTGCAACCCCGGTCTTCACTGGAGGTCTCCCATCCAATTACTAACCATGGCTGACCCACTTAGCTTCTGAGGTCTGATTAGATCAGGCTCACATGGGCTATCCAGGTCAGGGCTGTTGATATAGTATTTTTGCATAATTAACAATGAACTCCTATGCAGAGTTACCCCAGTTAGTTACCCCGGAGTTACCCCCAGTTACCCTTTACACTGGAGTTTCTCTGAATAGGATTATGATTGAATTGGATTGTACTGTTACTTGGTTATGTTGTTACATCTTGGTGCCTCCATGCTTCATCTTGATGCTAGGCAGGGGAGGTCCTTTTACTGTTTGCTTGGATGTTTTTTATAGTTGATTATGCTTATAATTGCTTTAGTTTTATTTTAATGCTGCTATTGCCTGATTGTTTTTTTAAAGCATTTAATTTTATTTCAGATGCATTGTATTCATTGGAAACCACCTTAAGAGCTGTGTTAAACATGTGAGACAGAATTATACAAATGAAAGAGAAAGACAGATGCATCTATGAGGCTATAAAATACTAGCTCTCTACCCAGTTCCCTGAAGATATTATCTGTATATGCCCTTCAAGAATGACAGACAATAAATATCTTCCATTTCAGGGCATTCCAAAATAGATTTTGCCATCTGGTTCCTTCTGTATATATGTATGTGTGTGTATCTGTGTTTTAAATTGAGTCTTTTTAATTAGGTTCAAACAGGTTTCTCTCCACCTTCCCTGAGCTTCTACCTTCCACTGCACTATTAAGACTGAACTCATATCCACTGTGCTACGGTGTATTCGAGTGGAACCTAAAATTGAATAGGCGATCCCCATGGATTTTCACACCTTACATATGCCAGCAAAAGATGGGTCACGCTGCCTAGTAGTGCAGATAATTCAATTTCAGGTTTATTAAGAAACAAAGATGACCATGCCATTAAAAAGCTGACGTACCTTAAAATAAATTTGAGAGAAAAACATTGCCATAGTGGGGAGGGGTGTATCAAGATTATTGAAAACAAAATAGAGCACTTTGGTATATACCAGGATCTAAATAAAAATGGAACAGGAATTGTATGACACAATTTTGTTGATATTTCACTGTACTTCGCCAAAAGTCTAGTAATACTTGCAAAGGATAGAAAGGGTTACAGGTCAGACATGCAATGTTAAAAAATAAAAGCCCAAACACAGTAGAGATGAGCAAAGAAAGAATTCAGATGTAATTCTCAAGGTCAAGGAAGCCTTCCAAAGAAGCCTTCTCTACTAGTTTACATAGATTCATATGAATGCTACCCTTTGTCCCCCCATTCAGAATGAAGAGATGGACACTGAACTTGGGTGAAAGGGCCATTTATTGACCAACAACAACTTAAGAATTGCAAGGGAATAACTAGCGGTACAGGCTGAGCCAAGGGGTCAACTGGACCTCCTCCTCAGCCTGTCTGGGTGAACACCCCCTGCCCCAGGTACAACCCATCCAAGCACATGGCTTTAACCCGGCTGGCCAGGCAAGTAGTTCCCCCCTTAAAGCTCCATAACCCCCAAACCGTAAGGCCCTGAGAGAAGGACTTTTACAGGGGGTCCCACGGGCAGTCTGCCCTCTCAGCTGGCAGCCGTGAAGCCAGCCAGCCGATCCCCATTCCCCACCAATGGGGAGGTGCCACCGGGTGATCACCGGCCCACTCTGCCTACCCCAACTAACCTGCCAATACTGGGCAAAACTCAAACTTACCAACAATAACTAACTAACTAGCAGTACAAGGTAGGCAAAAAACACCCCATCCCCTGAAGCCAATTTAGGAAGGAGCAAAAAAAATCCTACCTGGCCCCGTAAAACAGCGACCAGCTAATCCTGTACTGCATAGGGTGAGGTGGGTGGGTCGAGCTTTCTGTAACAGCTGCAGCAGAGGGGAGGCGAAGCTGGCCTTTATAGGCTCTGGCCCCGCCCCCTACCAGATCCCTGGATGCCCGGAAAATGTCATCCTTTCTCCCTCTGTGCAGGGAGACAAATGGCGGCACCCGGGTGATTGTGCATTGCACATCCAGAGAGTGCCGTTTTCTTTCTTTCTCTTTCTCTTCTTTCTCTCTTTCTCTTTCTTTCTTTCTCTCTCTCTCTCTCTCTCTCTCTCTCTCTCTCTCTCTCTCTCTCTTTCTCTTCATGTCTCACAAATTATTCATACATGAAAATGTTCTGTAGCTTGCTTTGTTTTAAGGGATTAGGATATATTATAATTCAAAGGAGATTTGAGGCAGCAATAAAGCTGTTGGCTAAACTGGTGAGATGTTTAGGAATCGTCATGAACATTGTATCTACTGAGGAAAGCTATCATCTGTGGAATGATCAGAATAATTCTGCTGTGAGCTGAAGGGCAGGATCAGTTTTTGCTCAGGGGAAAAAAAGAGACAAGAGAAGTTTTCAATGCATGGTAGGAAGACTGAGGACTGGAAAACTTAAGACTGCAGAGAGAAGGCTGACAGTTGTGTTATTTTCCCAGGTTTCTGAACAGATCCACCAGCCAAAACGACCCATTGGTTTCCTCCAGCTTGACTATAAATTCCAGATCAGACTTGGCTTGCTGCCTGTTAACAGTCAGATTCATTGTCCATCAGGTTCCTTAGGTGCCTGCCAAGGTCCTTTCACTTTCCAACTTTATGGCTGCTCCCAATCTCGTTTTTTTGGCCTACTTTTCAATCAGGCAATTAAAAAAAACAGTATCTAGGCAGCACCACTTCAGACTGGAGGTGAGGAATGACATCACTGAATGCCCTTCTGTATCAAAAAAGAAAGAAAAGAAATCCCCACATAGAAACTAGATGTCAGAGGGAAAGAGTCAAGCTCAGGGCCAAGCTGCACATGACGAACGACACTTGAACAGCAAGTGTATTTCTCCCTGTTCACTTGCCCTCCACTCAATCCACTTGCCGTTCAAGTGTCATTCGTCATGTGTAGCTTGGCCCTCAGTCTTCTTCCAAATATGGTAGTTTTCTATGTGGAAGTTTTTGTATGGAGGGCTGTTCGTTTATGAGAGCACCCATGTAAGTTCTGAAGTGGTACAGTCCAGACACAGTAAGGAGGAAGCCTAGTTAATAATAATAACATTCAATTTATATACCACCCTTCAGGATAACTTAACGCCAATTCAGGGAGGATTACGAAGTGTGTTATTATTAGCCTCACAACAATCACCCTGTGAGGTAGGTTGGGCTGAGAGAGCTCCAAGAAGCTGTGTGACTAACCCAAAGTCATCCAGCTAGCTTCAAGCGGAGGAGTGGGGGATCAAACTTGGATCTCAAGATTAGAGTGCTGCTGCTCTTAACCACTACACTAAATGGCTCCCTAGTTCCACTTTCCTTACCTGGCACCCTTACTAGACCTGCCCAAGAACTCCCTCCAAGCTTTGTTCTTATTCTATTCTGCTCCCTTTGTTCCTGACAGCCTACACCCAGCACTGACAGCTACAAAAGTAAACTCATAAATCTCTGTTTAATCTCAATGTAGAAACATGTGAAATGGCTCTAACTGGGAACCATTTTTGAGCAAGACTCAAGAGATCTACAAGTAAGCACTTAGTCCAGACATTGCAATTTTATCAGTAAGAACTCGGGAGATGGGATAATTTGACATCCTGCCTTACTTTTATCAGTTCTCCTTTCTTCAAACCCTAATGGATTGTTTCCTGCCAGGGAGGCTGCCAACAGCACAGAAATATTTTAGTTATCTGAATGAACCTCATGGCAGTTGATCAGAGGCTTCTCCATTGATTTGTGGCTACAGAGGACCGTCTTCTTCCATTCCATTCCATGTGGCAATAAAACTGAAATAGATAGAGACTATCAAAAATGAGAGCAGTTGCCTAACGATACAGGGATTTCTGTTACAGAAGATTAATTGCAATGAGATTCTTGCATGAAGAGGCAAGGGCTTCCGAAAACTATGGGGGGGGGGTGCTCTAAAATCTATGCTGAGAAATAGATGTTCATTGAATAAGATATCTGTTAAGAGAGCTTTTACTTCCACTGCACCCATACTCAGAATTTATTGCGTCCACTGTTGATAAGCAAGATTGATTGCACAATAAAGATTGTTACTTGTTAGCCCAATATTACTCAAGGAGATCAACTAATGTCATTAGCTTTGCCTTATTTGTTTGCAGAAATAATACGTGTGAAACAATGAGCCAAACAAAACACTTGTCCCAAACCATCCCCAAGATCTTGCAGGAAGATTGTTTGAGGTGATTTGACTACAGACATCCGACTTGAAATATTAGGATAGCACTCTGCAGCAAGACCTGGATCTTCCAGAAAAAAAGATCCTTCTCCATTCATCCCATCTATCTCTATTCCTTTATAAATGCTCATGAAGACTGGGCCAAGAGGAGCCATCACCATTCAGCCACATCAATGCAGCACAACAGACTGTGTGCCCCACCTTTTATGGTGATTCTCATTGCTAAGCACCACAAAGGCTTATGCAGATACTAACCACCATCACTGCTCATCTTGTTGACCTAAATGGGATCTCCATATGAGCTGGGGAAATTAGCATACAAGAAGATGCTGCAAGAGGGGGTAACTTCAAGATCTTCCACAACATATACCAGGAATGTTCCTTTAGAGAACTCTCAAATAAACAGGCAGATGTCTAACAGAAAAGGTTTTTATTAACATAGGAATAAAGGGCAAGCACACAGAAAATGCATACATCATACACACAGGACTAATTAAAAAATCAGTGAGGAAATGGGAAAACAGTTTCAGGGAGGGTGATAGTTACCAGTCTTGAAGAGGAAATTTCCATGGAGGCAGCACTGAAGATGACCAGTGCTTCATGGAGAGAAGAGGGGAGGGCTCAGACATATCTGAGGATGCATGCATGGGTTCAGAACACACACACACTGCTATGGCTGGCCAGCCCAGTTAGAGTCCAAAATATATCCTGGGGCAAAATTGGCATTTCTGCCCAAAACAATAAAGTTGGGAAAGGTGTGGCAGGATTACTGGGGTTGTAATATAGGTAAAAATGTTGCTTGATGACCTAGTAACTAACAGAAAAGGAGGTGTCCGGGGATGCTTGGCCTGCCTTCCCACCAGACTTATCTTGGCTGGTGGAGTCCATGCTGGGAAGGACCCACAGCATGGCGCCGAAGGACAACAGCTCAGGGCTGGAGGCAGCAGGGGCCAATAAGGCAACTGGTGCAGACACAGCAGCAGCGGAGGCTGGCAAGGTGGACCATAGAGGCCACTGTCGTACTGCCAACTTACCCAGGCTGCAGTAGGAGTGAGCAGCCAGTGGCCAAGCCAACAGATAATGCCCCAGATGGTGCATCTTGAGATGCCTCCCCCTGGCATCCAGAGATGCCTCCCCGCTGCCAACAATGGCCTCCCTAGTGGCATCAGACACAGCCTAGAGGCATGCCCCCCAAAGCAACTGCAGGCAGTTGGGGCAGGGCTGCATAATGAGATGCAGTGGCCTGGCCATGCCCACTGAAGGGATCCAGATAACCTTGCCCTGCAGGATGGCCTGAAAGGACTGGAGAGGGGCCAGGGGCCTGGGAGAGCCCCAAGGAAGCTAAGGACAGACCCCAGGCCCTAGCAGTCAACCTGGAGAGGGGGAGAACCACCCCCAGGGATGTCAGAGCATGGGGGAGGGGCAAGCGATCCCTCCAGGGTGAGACTTTAAAGGTGGAACCAGCATAGCCAATGCGGAGACTGCGAGGGTGAGAGAGTGAGCAAGTGAGTGAGCAAGTGAGTGGAAGAGACAGAGAGGGTGCAAGGCTGCTGTAAAAATCCCCTTTTCTGAGGCATGTCATATGACCTGCCCACTGTTGTGGGCTAACCTGGAAGGTGAGCCCTCCTCCCGGGCTACTACACCCTTGTCGTGGAGCCTAACAGGAGGCTGTCAGATTTGCTGATTAGCCCTTGATTAGGTAAGTGGTGGAGGAAGATGTTGATGGGATTAGCAGGGAGATGTCTCAGAAAGCCTTCGCTATCTCTGCTGCTCTCCGGGGCATGGAGGCAGCTAGTCAATCAGCCTATTTGTGACTCACATTCTGGTAACTTTGCAGTCTCTGTCAGCAGGCTAGCATCCCTTCTGCCTGGCTGGGCAGTGTTTTTGTGCTTATGGCACATGGAAGAAATTTATGATATTTCATATCCCTAAACTGCCCTTCTAGCATGAAAGTAATGTCTGATTGCTAACAATTTCTCTCCCTACAGCATTGCTAACCTGCTTGTTGTCCTCTTTGCATTCTCTGGAAGACTTTGTCAGTTACGAGCATGACGTTGGAAGGCTCACAATGACCAAATTGAAGAATTAAGGGCATAATGATCACCCTGCTGCATTAGACCAAGACCAAAGATCCGTCTAGCTCTGCATTCCAACTGTGGGCAGACAGGTGCCCTGGAGAATTTCTCAGGTAAGACCTTGTGGAGAATCGTCCCCTTATTGTTTGTCCCCAGACCATAACTATCAAAGGAGTATGCCTTTGAAGACAGAAGTCCCCCTCCAACTTAGGGGACACAGCCTTCTCAATTGTCAGCAATTGTGCTGATTGGGTGTTTGATAGTAATGGCCAAACATAGCAGTACTAAATCCAAGCTCATTCCTGATGAGGGTGATGGCCAATTTCCAGCAACAAAACCAGAAAAAAAGTCTTAGCGTTTGGGACTGAGTTTCATATCTGGATTTTCATCCAGCTAGAAATCTGTATGCTAGGAATGATTTCAAATTCCCCACTCCCTCTCTTTGCCCCCTCCAATGCCATGTCAGTTTCCCTTCCCACGTATGCAAACCAAGCTCAAGATTTCTTATGGTCACTGTATTTTCTCTTTCCTTGTGTAACCCAGCAGAACCCTGGCTACATACATCCAGCTCCTAATATTTTTTTCCCCAAATGGAGACCTGAGGATAGGTCAAGTCATGAAACGACAGCGCCATTGTAGCTTTTCAGGCAATTACAAAAATTTTCAAGAAAAATATTCAAGATCATTCATTTTTCAAGGAAATATAGTTTGCCATAAACTTGAACTATAACAACTTTACAACCACCACTGTAGCTGACAGAAGTGCTATGAACATAGCAATCATTGTAAATACAGCACCCTTCCAAAAGAGGCAAATCCTAACAGGTGGATCCTAGTAAAGTAAAGAAAGAGAAATGCCAAAGTATTCATTTTAAACACACTGGGCCCCTTCTTTCCCTGTATGCTAAGAGTTTTGGAGGCACGCACACTGGGGGCGGGGGGGAGCACAACATCATGTGGGCTGCTATGTCACTTCCAGTCAAAACCTGGAAGTGGCATAGGATAGCTCAAGGAATCACTGGAAAGTCTATGGTAAAACCATAGAGTATTTCACCACTCCAGGTAGATAAATGGCAGGCCTATGCTAAGTCTGTTGAAGCTATTTAGAATTGTACTACAAATGATGTATATAATACATACAAATACTGTACTTATTGCATATAAAAACCATACACCATGCATATACAATGCAAACAAAACTATAAAGCGAAGAGCAAGCTATGGCAAATCAAAAACACTGGCAACAAATATAAATAAATATTTTAAAAATGAAATAGAGACCATCTGTTCATTTCCAACGTGCACAGGATTCCAGTTCTCCATGGACCAAATGGCCCCCAGCTGGAGGGGGCCATTTTGTTCCATTCTTAAGTTTGGTATCTAGCAATTATTGCTGACTCTTTCCTCCATCTAGACAATCCATTATGTAGTTCTTAGGCTATGGTTCTTTAGCAGGTAACCTATCACTCTTGAAAACTTAAAGGGAAATACATTATGCCGGTAAGATGAGAATCTCCAGATCTCAAAAGACCAAACTTTCGGCCCAGTGAATTCCCTCAGCCAAAAGCTCCCTTAACCTTTAAGCCACCTTAGCTGCTAAGCACAGGATAATTTAAATTATCTCTTCTCTGAATCCAGAGATTATTCATTACCTATGAATTTCTATTACGAAAGAAATAGGGGGGAAATGCAATAAAAAGATGTGCCTTTTCCTGCTTGGGGAAATAATAGACATATTTGCATAAATATCTTATTGGATACAAATTGCCAGTCTTCAAATAGGTCGACTATTGCCTTGATAAACTCTCTGCGGAGAAGATACTGAAAGCTATTTCATTTTTATTTTAATTACAATGAATTCCTTGTTAAGCGAAGGAGGGGAAGTCTCACATAGATAGTCTCATGCCAAGCAAGTCGCTTTTCCTTCAGGAAGCAGTTTATGGCCAATCCAATTTTATACAGTCCAGATCCATTTTATTACCATATTATCTGTGCAGGTTATTCAGTCAGTCAGCTGTGCACTTTTCAGAGATAAAGTGACATAATTTCTCCTGTTGTGGATGCTACAGTGCTTCCAATTTTTCCCCCTATAGATAAAAGCAGAGGGGGAAATAAAATGATCATGAAGCTGTATTTTCATCTTTGACTATATTAATGTCATAAGCCCAGACTCTTAAGATCTTATAGGGGGATTTTCTGACAAAGACAGCCCAGAATATGTTATAGCTAAGGGCACGGAAGAGAGTTACCAAAAAATGCACAAGGATTTGAAAAGACTCAAATGCATGAATAAACTGACAGAACCTAGAACTGCCAACCACTTTTCATTACTGCTTACAGTAGGAAAGGTTACACGTGCTCTAACGACTCCCGTTTCATGAGGGATGGTGGAATATTTCTGACAAAAGCTTCTAATTTCAAGGAAGCCGATCCCAAATAATTTGGCACCACATCTGATTAACCCACATTGTGCTGGAGACAATTGGACTTCCACAGCTTGAGTGGCTACCCTATAGTTATAATGAGGTTTTGGCTGACACTTGAAGGTATTCCTCCTTCTATAAATGACAATGTCTTCCACAATTGCAAATCTTCTTGAGTCAACTTTTCCATACTTTGAGGGTATTCTGTTTCTTTGTGAGAGTAGCATTCTCATTGTTGTTCTATGACATTAACTTTTATCGGGCTCCTCAGATGCCCACTCACTGGAAAAAAAACACTCCATTTCATGTCCTAAAGGTTTGTGTCAGCAGAACTGAAAACGTTGTCGAAGGCTTTCACGGCCAGAGAACAATGGTTGTTGTGGATTTTCCGGGCTGTATCACCGTGGTCTTGGCATTGTAGTTCCTGACGTTTCGCCAGCAGCTGTGACTGGCATCTTCAGAGGTGTAGCACCAAAAGACTGTTTGACACTGAGAGATCTCTGTCTTTACGTGCTACACCTCTGAAGATGCCAGTCACAGCTGCTGGCAAAATGTCAGGAACTACAATGCCAAGACCACAGCGATACAGCCCGGAAAACCCACAGCAACCATAGAACTGAAAACTATAATACTTTTGAGACATGGTGGGGACAGACTACTGGAAAGAGCATTGCAGCAAAATGATATTGCCCTGAAAGTATGACTGAAGAACATTTAGATTTTGGTGACACCACATCCAGGAACATCAAAATCCAGGAAGATCAAATTTCAAATCTATGATCATTCTGGAAAAACAGCTCATTATTGCTAATGAGAGGAAAACAAACCAGAGATAGACAAATTGTGTCAAGTCAACACACACACACACATCCCGATTCACATTCTAGGGGGCTCTGTGTGTGCAGGTGTGGACTGATTATGTGTAAATTTTTTCTGGGACTTATCTGGGAGAAGGCTTCCTCCAAACCACACATTTTTTAATTACCCATCTTTCCTCAAATCCTGTACAACCTGGATCCTTCCCCAGGTCAAGAGAAGCCAATGTCTGGCACAGGTGAGCAGTGTTACTTTGGAGGAATACTTCACTGCCAAGGTGACATTCCAACCCATTGCCCCAGTGGCTCATTATTATATTATTGCAAGTCTACAAATTAACTTTTTGGTGATGTTTTGTACACTGCTTTTCTGAGCCAGATGTATAGATTTTGATGTATTGAGCTTTGTTAGTAATTTTAGGGTTGTTTTAAAGAGATCATTCATTACTTTTATTTGAATTGTTGCTGGTAGCCACTAATTTTTTGAAAGCAAATAAACAACACCTAAGGGGTGTCTGCAGGTTTGCACCAGCACCTGTTAACATTTGTGACAAGTTACAACTTCACACACTGAGGAGAACACCGGAGCTGCATCCAGTTGTGCAGTTAGTTCTCAAAAAATGAAGCAACCCTGAGGGCTCCACCTAACAAGAGCAAGTCCCTTCTCCCCTCTTTCTGTCATTGAGACGGGAACAGAAATGAATGGCGGCTGCACAGCAGATGGGCTTGCTGGATTCTGCCCATCGTTATTGGCAACAGTTATTTTACTATCTACTTAAAGCATCCCTAAATTCACCCACAGAATCCCATTACTATTTTACCTGCCTATAAACAGCAGCCATTTTGAGACAGGCTCGCAGTATTAATCCTGAGGCTGTCACGAACGCCTACAAACCGCTTTCAATAACATTGATTTGGCTGTCAAAATGGGAAAAATGTCAACATCTCAAGCTATCCAATTATAGTCTAGAAACCACACTACTCCTTGCAGGGGAAAACAAAAGGTCTGTTTCTTAGCATCTCTAACATAACTCACCGTTGTGTACAGAAAAGAATACATTATGATAGAGATGCCTCTTAAATCCAACCCAACCTGGTTCAGCATTCGCTGGGCCCCAGGGATGAAGAATGCCAGAGCAGCTGATTCAATGGGAACAAAATTGTGCTGATTCACAACATGGATTGAGAGCGAACTGCAGTGTATTGTTGAAAAATTTGGCAAGAAGCATTCTTTTTAATTTTGTTTCAAGATTTTTTTTAAAAATCAGTTTTGTGGAACATTAAGCCAATAATATGAATGCACACTTGCCAAATCGAATGGCTTGAAATACAAGTTCCATGTGTGCCAGGCAGCCTCTGCTATTGAGAATGTTTCCTCTTCCACTAGCATGTCTATCTGCACAAGACCCATGACTTTCAATTATTCCTTGCACCAATGGAACTGCCAGCAGAAAGGGTAGCATAAGCATTGCCAGGTTAAGCCTGGCAACTGGCAGGAGGGCTGGGGGTAGGGACAAGGGGATGTGCATGAGACATCAGTGATGTCACTGGCAGCACTACATAACTTCCAGGTACAATCCAAAAGTGACAAAGGGTAGCTCTAGGAATCAACAGAAACTCTATAGTAAAATTGTAGTTTCTGGTGATTCCCAGAGCTACCCTTTTGTGATTTCTGTATTATACACAGAAGTGATATAAGGATGTCAGCATTGCTGCTGGTTTTTATTTTTTATCCTGACAAAAGGACTTGCTAGCAGGAGGTAGGGTTGCTATTCCCCCACCTGGGGCAGGGGATCCCTGATCCCACCCTTTCCTTCCCCCCATGCCCACTTACCTGGCTGGCAGGGGAGTGCAGTCTCTGAGGTGCCCCCTTCCCGGGTGGCATGGCTTGCCCCCAGACAGGGGGCACGCTCCTGCATCGCGAGAGCAGGCAGTGCTGGCAAGAGCACCGCCGCAGCCTGCTCTCATTCAGCACACAGAGGAGAGCAAACAGTGGTGGCAAGAGTAAGCTGCTCTCGTCACTGGCACTGCCCGCTCTCATGCACCACCACCCACTCTCACGTGCCACCGCCTGCTCTTGCCACTGCGCCGCCAGCCCTGTGCACCCAACGAGAGCAGGCCATGGTTGTGCGGGCAAGATCAGCCTGTGCTGGATGGGACAAGGGCCCCCTTTGACCCGAAGTGCCCTTTGACCCTGCGTGATGATGTCACTCCCAGAAGTGACATCATCACATGAGCCAGGAACACATACACATGTAGCATGTGCACGTGGAGAACAACGCGTGCCACCAATCTCCTGCCAGGAGAATCCAGGACCTGGGGATCCCCTGTCAAGGGACTCCAGGTCCCTGGCAAGGCTAGCAGGAGATATAGGTACTGCCCTCTATGGAAGAGTCTGCATAGTATACATGGAACTTGTCCACATGATCGAAGCCAGTATTTTTATCCCTTTTCAGTTATTCCTATTCACTGTTATTGATAATAGGAAATGTTGGGACAATTCGAATTAGGAGGATATCCATTTACATTTTAGCAAGCAACTGCACAAATAGAATATTTTAACAATTTCCTGGGCCCATTTATTTAGTTCAGTTGCAGCCCTGGGCACCCTACCCTGGAAGAAGGGATGGAGCAAGGACACTGTCTTAAGCAGGGGTCATTTCGTAGAAAAAGAACTAATTAGCATAACTCATTAGCATAACTCATTAGCATATACCCCACCCCTTGCCATCACCGGAAGTGTGTCATTAGCACGACTGATTTGCATATGCCACACCCCCTGACATTACCTATCCTGACTGTTTTGGACCCAATCCTGGCCATTCAGGGCCGAAATTGGGCCCAAAATGGCAAAAAGGAGCTCAAAATGGCCAAAATAGGGGCCCAAAATGGTCAGGATCAGGCCTCTGCTGAGTGGGAGACTGGTCCACCACCTGTCAGAGGCCCGATCTGGGCCGTTTCTGCCCCAATCCAGGCCGAAACGGGCCCAAAATGGCTGAGAGTCAGGTGGGTGGGGCCACCTGACATTTGACCTCTTTGGGGAACTGCTGGAACTGAGCCCGGGTCTTAAGGAAGGCAGCAGCTCAGGGCAAAGCTACAAGTGACAAATGACACTTGAACGGCAAGTGTATTTCTCCCTGTTCACTTGCGCTCCACTCAATCCACTTGCCGTTCAAGTGTCATTTGTCACTTGTAGCTTGGCCCTCAGTTGCAGAACCAAGGAGAAGGCTAGTCAGACCTGCAAGAGCAATGAAGAGGCAGACAGGTGGAAAGCCAACCAGTACTAACTTCCTGTGGTGTAAAGTTGTCCTCTGGAGTAAAAGCCTCTGCAAGTGGAAGGGACTGCTCAGGAGTAGTAACAGGGAAGCAGGAAATGAGAGAGGCCAGGGGGATAAAAGGCCCCAGTAGGGAATGGGCAGGCAGGCAAGGACATAGCTTTCTGAAGGCAACACTCCTTGTCCAGAGGGAAGCTGGAAGAAACTTTTCCCACCCAACCCAAGCAGACCAATTTTCCCCTTACTTAACTCAGCAGAAAGGGTACAGCAGCCAGAACAGGAGCTGGAAGTAAGAATCTGGCTGGGAAGACAGACCCAGCTCCTAAGTGTGAGCAGGTGGAGGTAAAGAGAGGTGGGCTGGTCAGACTATAGGGTGCCAATTAGCCACTGGAGCTGGCATTGCAAAAGAGCAAAGTCATTAAAATACCACTGTTACATTCCTGGCATGTTGACTCATCTTTGGCACATTTGGGAAGAAGATGCTATGTTCATAGGGGGATGTGTCCCCTAGCCCTGTAGGCTTCACAAGCTCCAGTTCAAACCCCTCCTTTTCTTCTAGTGTGCTATGAACTCTGCAGTCATCATAGGATGGAATTCACAAGGACTTGAGGAAATAAGCAGAGCCTGGCTGAATCAGAACAACAATCCACGTAGCCCAGCATCCTATTTCCCACAATGGCCAAAGAGATGCCCTGAAAAATCTACAAGAAGGGTCACAGCCTCCCCCTACTACTGTATTCCAGCAACTGGAATTGAACACTATACTGAATATGAAGCTGGAGGTTCCATTTATTTATTATTTGTATTTATTTAAAATATTTTAGAGGGACTTTCCATCCAAGTTAGGGTTCCCAAAACAATGAACAATAAAAACATCTATTCAAGTTAAAAGCATCTATACGTGCATGCATAATAACAACAGCAACATTTGATTTATATACCACCCTTCAGGACAACTTAACGCCCACTCAGAGCAGTTTACAAAGTGTGTTGTTATTATCCTCACAACAATCACCCTGTGAGGTGGGTGAGGCTGAGAGAGCTCTGAGAGACCTGTGACTGACCCAAGGTCACCCAGCTGGCTTCAAACAGAGGAGTGAGGTATCAAACCTGGTTCTCCAGAATAATGTCCTGCCGCTCTTTACCACTACACCAACCACTACACAACATAGACACATTCATAAATTAAAAATAATTAAAATAACACAGACACGTGGATGGGAATATCAGTGGGAATCAGTGAGGCTGGGAACACCAGATGAAACAAGAAAGTCTCCCTCCTCTGACAGAAGACAATGATCAAAGGGGACCATTGGATCTCCCTGGAAAGGGAATTCCATTTTTGGTAAAGGGTCATACAAGAAGGTGATAGGTCTCAAGCTTCCAAGAATCCTGTCCGCATCCTCAGACTACATAAGCTGAAAGATATTCCATTCAACTGGACAAGTGTGGCCCCTGAGACCATCTGATCCTATCACTAGTAATATAGAGTCCAAGTTGGATATGAGAGATTTCATCAGCAAACTGCTTAGCAAAAAGATTGCTGTGGGCTGCAGAGCAGGCCACCTCCTCCTGTAGTCTAGAATCCAATAGGTCCCTGATCACCCTAGGATCCAATAAGTCCCTAATGCAGGTCTACACTGTGGGAATATAACAGTGGTGTAGAAATATTGTTTCTTCGGCATCACTGCCATGGAATAGACTTTAAAATGAGCTCTAGCCTGTGTCTTGTTGGATTCATCCCATATGAAATACTCCTTGTATATGGAAAAAGTAGAGATGTGTTCTGAAAAAGTTTCCATTTCATTTTTGGATCCAAGGTTTCTGAAGGAACCATGTACCACCATTGTTTCTTCTGGATAGGGCATTGCTGGCCCCTGATCTATTAATTTCTTTTTTATCATGAGTTTCGGCCCCGTTCCTGCAACGAGTGCTTCCAGGCTCTTTGGGCAGCTGTTTGTACACTTAATGGCACTCAAACCTCACAGGACACAACCCTCCCTCTAAACTATTGATCCACCAGGTTTTTCCTCAGTTACGCTACAAACACATACAACAACAGACCCTGTGTTGTTGGGTGCGCACAATGGTGGAAAACTGGCTGGCAAAGGAGAAGTGGGGCAGTGGGGGTATTAAAAACAATGCTGCTTCACGGTAAACTTTTTTCATTTTCTGTAGTGCCTATAAATTATTACCATTGCTGTTGTCTATTGGTGCCATATTTCCTTGTGCGTTGCAGTTTTGTTCTACTACAAGGGAGTGTTTTTGCATTAATCGCCACCAGTCTCCAATGCCCAAGTGCAGGCAGGCAGGCAGCATGATTTAATTCTGCCCCACCCCCATCTAAAAAGATCTATGTTTTCCCCATAAGTTTTCCTTTGCTATGCACAGGCAGGACTGTTACTGGAAGGGCAGAGTACTTGAATGGCTTCAGGATTGCGGGGGGAACCCGAAAACAAGTCCCATGTTATTCAATAGTGCTTACTCTCAGGGAAGTGTGTTTAGAACTGCAGCCTATCATTGAAGTCTGCACATTCCCCTTTGCAACTGTTTCCAAAGCCAATAGGTGGGGAGGGGTCTCCCCTTGCAAGGATCCAATTGGCAGAGAGACAATGCCATTGCCCAGGTAGCAATGGAGGGGGGAATGCACTCATATGCATTATGCACATTCCTCCTTACCACCAACAGAGTTAGTTAGATCTCCCCCATGGGATCTGATTGGTGAATGCCAAGATAAAAACCAAAATGAAAAGAAACACACAAGCTTGTTGGTAGGAGCATGTCATTGCAATTTGGTTTTCCTTATTTGCTTCACTGTTCCAGAAAGTGAAATGAAACAGCAATTTCTGGGTGTATTTCTGGCTTGTTTCATTTTGCACACTTCTATAGAAAAGAAGCATGTCAAAAGCTTGGTTCAAGCCTAACCTTCTCCTTTCCTGGCAAGTTTTCAGTGTATAAAGATTTTTCACCCTAAGGGAAATGCATTCAAGGATATGTTTTCCACACCTTCCAATCTGAAGTGGTAAATTTTTTAGTTCAACATTGAACTTTTTGTTTGGATGAGACCTTAGGAAATCCTTGGTTTTCCTCTGTCCTAATGAGCATTACAGGTCATTTTTTCAGTCTCAGCAGTATCCATGATACCACATATTATGTTTTAACTGCTTTTAAAAATAGATAATAAGTGTGATCTGGTTTTGGTTTTAGCATCGTAAGGTGCCCTGAGTGCCATTTGGAAGTATATATAGTTCAGCATACCTACATGCAAAAAAAAAATGTGAATGAAACAAATGTGTGACAGACTCTCAGTAGCCCCCTGTAATTTGCAGGAGACCAGGGCTTTTTTTCAGCTGGAACGCGGTGGAACGGAGTTCTGGCACCTCTTGAAAACGGTCACATGGCTGGTGGCCCCACCCCCTGATCTCCAGACAGAGGGGAGTTTAGCTTGCCCTCTGCACTGCTGAGTGGTGTGGAGGGCAATCTAAACTCCCCCGTCTGGAGATCAGGGGACAGGGCCACCAGCCATGTGACCATTTTTGCCGAGGGCGATTTAAACTTTTAAAAACTCCCCCCTTTTTCCAGATGACTCAAAGTGACATCATTGTGCAGTCCTGGGAGCATGTGCACACTTTGCACACGCACATGTGGTACCAGGGGCGCCACCTCTCACCAGGAGTTGCCCCCTCTGCTGGCAACCCACTGAGTTCCACCACCTCTTTTCCCAGAAAAAAGCCCTGGAGGAGACCCTTGTTGGGTGAGCACTCAGGGGAAAACTCAAGTCACCTTCATTGGCTGAAAGTAGATGTCATGAGGACAGCCAGGCTGTCTTCTTCTGGACTCCTTCCTTTCTGTCTCCAGTTGGCAGCAGAGGATAGGACCCAAAGCAACGGGCTTAAATTACATGCAGAAAGGTACTGGCTGGATATTAGGAAAAACTTTTTCACGGTAGTAGTTCAAAGGTGGAATCAGCTGCCTAGGGAGGTGGTGAACTCCCCTTCACTGGCAGTTTTCAAGAAGAGTCTGGATGAATATTTGTCAGAGATGCTTTAGGCTCATTCTGCATTGGGCAGGCGGTTAGACTAGAAGGTCTGTATGGCCCCTTCCAACTCTGTGATTCTGTGATTCTGTCTCCACATTGTCAGTTTAGCTAAACATGTTGCACGATGACCTCATGATATGGCTTTCACCACCCCATCATATGGCAACTAATCAAGTGACCTGGGGTGTGATGATGACATCACATTGTCATTTTCTAAATTTTAAGGGAGAGAAAAGAGGAGAAGATACAAGGCTGCCATTTTCAGAAGTAGCTGCACAAACTCCATAACATCTCATGAAATTCCCTTTAGAGGCAAAGTTTAGAAAACCAGTGTAGTGTAGTAGTGAGAGTGTCGGACTAGGATCTGGAAGAACCAGGTTTGCATCCCCATTCGGCCATGCTGGCTCCCTGGGTGACCTTGGGCCAGTCACACACACAGCCTATCTTACCTCACAGGGTTGTTGTGGGGGTAAAATAGAGGAGAGAAGAATTATGTAAGCCACTATTAGGGAGAAAGGTGGAATATGAACAACAACAACAACAACAACAACAACAACAACATTCAATTTATATACTGCCCTTCAGGACAACTTAATGCCCACTCAGAGCAATTTATAAACTGTGTTATTATTATCCCCACAACAATCACCCTGTTACGTGGGTGGGGCTGAGAGCTCTGGGAGAGCTGTGACTGACTCAAGGTCTCCCAGCTGGCTTCAAGCAGAGGAGGAGGGAATGAAGTAAATAAAATAAAAAGCTAGCCATGTTGGAGATGCGAAATAGCAAGTTTGTCTCCAATGCTTCAAGGTGATTCTATACCAAGGAGGGGGAAAAGCCTCCTAAATCCAGCCAGGTGTGAAAGATTCCAATATTCAATCAATAGTACCATCAGTAAATGTCTAATTTGCAGTTAAAAAGCGGTTCTGTATCCACCCCGAATGAGAGTTCTACCAGAAAACTACCGGGAGGAAAATGCGAAGCAATTCACAAAAAAAACCTGGCCAAATTGTTGCGGTAGAATCTGGTGGTAGCTGTAACTGCTAATGACCAGATATGGATTTTTAAACAGCAGAGTTCTCATTGTGAACTAGAGACTGTGCCACTGTAAGTGAAGATTTACAAAACCAATTTCTACGTTTTCAGATTAATTACAACCACAAAAAAACCTGCACTTAATGAATGAGCATGTTGGGGAGAAGGTTTCTGTTCACATTGATGTGCTTTCTGATGTGAAAGGAATTTTTGGTTGGGAAGAATAGCCAGACAAGTGAGCTCCCGTGTCCATCTCCAGTGGTACAGCCTAGACCAGTGTTTCCCACCAAAGGTTCTGTGGAACCCTGGGGTTCCGCAAGATGTTGTCAGGAGTTCTGTGAAAAATCATGGAATAAAAAAATTATTTTGAAATACTGTGAAAAATACCAAATATCTCTCAAAATATTACAGCTGTTAAGGTTTAGTTGTGTTGTATATGTGTTCGTTCCTGTTGTTACAGAATACTGACAATACAAATGACAATAATTTAGCAATAATTGAATTGCTCTTCCTGCTATCAATTTTTTTTCTGGCCTCTAAATGTTCTCAAGATTTGAAAAATTAATTTTGTGATTCCTCCATGGAAAAAGGGTTGGGAAACACCAGCCACCAGGTGGGTGAAGCTGAGAGTGCAGAGAAGCTGTGACTGACCGAAGGTCACACAGCTAGCTTCAAGTGGAGAAGTGGGGAATCAAACCCAGTCCTGCCTCTCTTAACCATTACACCAAACTGGCCTTCTGGATCATTCCTTGCACAGTTTCCAGTGGTTAGCCAGCCAGTTGCCTACTGGGCTGGGCATGAAAACAATAACAACAACATTCAATTTATATACCACCCTTCAGGAGAACTTAGCATGCACTCAGAGCGGTTTACAAAGTATGTTATTATTATCCCCACAACAAAACACCCTGTGAGGTGGGTGGGGTGAAAGAGCTCCTAGAAGCTGTGACTGACCCAAGGTCACCCAGCTGGCTTCAAGTGGGGGAGTGGGGAATCAAACCCGGTTCTCCAGATTAAAGTGTGCGCTCCTAACCCCTATACCAAACTGGCCCTCCACCCTCTTGTCTGTCATGCCCCAGTCCTTGGAGGTGCTCCTGATTTTCTCCTAATCAATGGGACTCAACATGGACATGGAGGTTCCATTCATTTAAAACATTTTTATGCTGCCTAGTGCCTTTCCACCCAGTTTAGAATCCCCAAGAGTGATATAATTCTGCTTAGGATGACACGGTTAAAAACCCCACATTGCCTTCATGATGTCTAGTTCTGTCCTGAGAAGCCCTCATAGTTCTGAATACATTGGAGTGGTTTTGCCTCAAGTATGATAGTTATTCAGAGGGTATACAGTCACGTAATTCTGGGAAGCAAGGAATAGTATAGGTCTTCCTCTGTGCCACATAGCCTCAGCAACCCCCAATCTCTGCACCCTTTGCATTTCTAAGCCAGGTTATCTGCTCAGTTAAAACAACATTAAAAATGAAAGACCTACTCTTAGTCTTGACTGCTCATCATTTGTTTCAACAGCCCAAGCTTTGTCTAATCACATTGTTGCTTTGACTTAAAGTGAAGGTGGAAGAAATATCTGCAAACTGAATCATCCTTCCAGTATTTGATAGATTAAAAACAGGTGCACAATTGTGCTAAGCAAATAAGCAGTTTGTAGCCTGATCTCAGTGAGTGAATCAAGCAAGCCGTTAGAAGGGGTTTGACAGCGCTATCTTTACCCCTCTCCCCTGCTGAATTTCACTTCAGAACCAACAACCCCCCTCCCTTTTTTTTTCTTTTTTGGCATCCTCTAACCCAGAAAACAACATTGGTACTGAGATGCCATGAAGAGTATCTTTCCCTCCTGTCATAAACAAACCTCACCCCAAATGGAAAGCTTTTCAAAATTCAGGGCACACCAAGAGAGTTAGAAGATCAGACATACAAGGAAGACAGCGACTTAAGTATGGTTGAAGGGCACGTTGATGTGCCCCAGCTTTATGTAGCCTTCACCATATAATATCCTATATTTTCACCTCTTCCCTCATAGCTGACAGGATTGCTTTTTGCACAAAACAAAGATTGCTCAAGCCACTTTGCTCCATTGCTGCCCAGACGCAATTTTCCGTACATCTTCAGTATTACCACTGAATCTTCTTTACCAAAACAACCATCCAATCATCTGCCTCCCATTAAGGATATATCTGCACCACCGGCTTAAAGAAATTTAATAGTAGGAAGGAACCAATGTTCTCTATTTCATTTTTTAAAATTCATTGTTCATGTCAACAGATTCAGTTTTCCACATTTTGCTGTTGGTTTGTTAATTTCTTGGTATTGTACATTCATGTTGTGTGGTTTTTTATAGGCCATTTATACAACGTTTGTTCATACAGCATATGCATAAATAAGACTGAAAATATGGATAGGTTATTCAGTATGGGGGGACAAAAGAAGCACAAGAATCTGACTTGATTTGCACAAAGGAGAAGTTAAATTGAAATGTAGATTTGGGAAGCGAAAACGCAGCAAGGAGAAATGCCTGATCTTCCTCCCCCCCCAAATGTCCTTCTTAAAAAGTGCTTTCCAGTTACTCTTCTCAATAAGGATATACCTAAAAATGATGCCCCCAGAGCTAGGGGTCATGTATCATGCTGTGTCCTCATTGCCAAAGATGAGTCAAGACACTCAACATATGCTGAGGTTGCCCTCGTGTAGCACAGTTCCAGTCATCAGTTCTCAAAGTTAACACTCACCCCTGCAGACAGGCTGGTTTAGTCCTTATTACCTCCGCTTGCTTTCACCCAGCTGCTTAGGCCTGCTTCCCCTGATGACATCCTTCACCCAGTTTTGGTAACTTCTAGCTAGGGTTGGCAGGTCCCCCTGGCCTCCCAGTAGGAGGTGGGGGGCCCGGCACCTACCTGCTCTGTTGTCACCTATCTGTTCTGTTGTCAGGGCCCACATGATGACATTACTTCCAGGAAGAGATGTCATCACACAGGCCACAAACGCCAAGGAGCATGCCCCCGGGAGGCCCATGCCTCCCCTGCCAGCCAGGTAAGTGGGGGTGGGGGTTAGGGTTGCCAGGTCCCTCAAGTCTCCTAGCGGGAGACTGGGATGCTGGCTCCTACCTCATTGGGGGCTGTCCTTGTTGTGCCCGCCCGCATGCAAAGTGCACGCTCCCAGTGTGCGTGATGATGTCACTTTTGATGACATCACGCAGGGAGGAAGGGCAGAGAGTGCGGGCAGCTCTCTCTGTCTAACTCGCAGCGGCTGCCGCCGCGCCCCTTGTCCCTGCTGGTGCAGGCAGCACATAGGCAGCAGCGGTGGCAAGAGAGCTCTCTCTCGCGCTGCGGCCACTGCTGCCACTGTGCTGCCCACGCCGGAAGGGACAAGGGGCACGACGGTGGCAAGAGAGAGCAGGCTGTGGCCACCGCAGCTTGTTCTCTCGCCGCTGCTGCCCCTGTGCTGCCCGTGCTGGCAGGGACAAGGGGCGTGGTGGCGGCGGCGGCAAGAGAGCAGGCCAAGGCCACCGCATCTTGCTCTCTTGCTGCCGCCACCGCACCCCTTGTCCCTGCTGGTGCCAGCTGCAGAGCACCAGCAGCGGCCGTGGCGAGAAAGCGGGCAGTGGCAACGGCGGCAGTGAGAGCGGTGTGCTCTTGCAACCACTGCCTGTTTTCTCTCTGCCACCGCCTGCTCTCGCGGCGCGGGAGCACGCCCCGCACCCAGGGGCGCGCTGCACCACCCAGGGAGGGGGCGCCCCAGGGAGTCCGTGCCCCCCGCTGGCCAGGTAAGTGGACGCGGGGGAGGGAGGGTGGGATCGGGAGATTCCCGCCCCGAGCAGAGGGATGGGAACCCTAGTGGGGGTGGAAGGTCAGAGCAGGGATCCCCCACCCCCAGCGAGGGACTTCTAGCTCAAGCAACCTTGTCTTCCAATAAGGCCATCCAGACCTGGGCCAGAAATAGTTGTGGCCTCGTGCCTAAGAATGCCCTCTGCCTAGGCCAGGGGATCCTGTGTCCCTACCAACTGTGGAGAGCTCAGGCCCTTGCTTAGCTGATCCCAGCAAACTACTTCCCCCACCTCCTTCCACTGGGCCCTTCTTAGCTTCCTTTGCTTGGACCCAGCCAGCTCCTGCTGCCCTGTGCTTACTCATGAGTAGATCTTTTCCCCCTAAAAGACCTTTGCCCTTTAGTAAATTGTTTCTTATTTGAGAACTGAGTCTGGTTGTCCTTCATCTTAACTGCTCCTGCCATTCCCTTACTGACCCCCAGAGAGCCTCTTTCTGCCTAGCTCCTGTGCTGCTGACATGTTTAGAGCAGTGCTCATGTTCCACCCATTCTCCCTCCTCCTCCGGGCTCAGGTGCCCCAGGATGTGACACTAAGTCACACAAGTTTAAGCACTGTATATTAAAGAGTTCCTCTTCCCAGGATCCCTGGGGAATGTCATGTTGTGTGGAGGAAAGGTGCTCTTTAATACAGAACACACCAGTTCTCAGGATACTTTGTGACTGCAACTGTTACTGAAGATCCCTAATAAGCCAAAGTCCTGTGTGAGTTTGTACTTGAACCAAAACCTCTACTATACAGATAAGCATCCCAGATTTGCAGAGGGGTTGAAATATCAGCATACACACTTGGCCATCCATCACAATGAACTGTCAACCCATTGGTGATTCATGAAAGATTTCCTCTGGTCTGGCAATCAGTAATTCCCCATTGTATCCCATTCACACTCTGTACTAAAAAGGGCTGTGTGCAAAGGACCCTAGGATCCTAAGGAAATAATTGATTGGTCCAATGTACCTATGACAGGAAGTTTGAAAGAATGCCCCAATATCTGATTGGATCAAAAAGAAACTCCTGTTTCTTAGGGATATCTTGAAATAGGGGTAGAAAGAACCTTTGCCATTATGTTGCTAAGCCTGTTGCCTGCTTTGGGGAAGGTGGTCCATCTCCAAGGTTGTCCGAAGTCTTGCTGAGTTTTAAGTAGAAGAAACTGTACTTTTTTTTGTTGTTGTCTGTATTCTGCAGTAGAGATGGGCATAAACCGGAATAAAACCTGAACCATGTGGTTCGTGGTTCATCAAATTTCACAAACCACGAACAACATATTTTCATGAACCTGCCCCTGGTTCATGAACTGGTTTGTTTAGTCATGAAAACATCATATCCAGGTCAGAAAATCATCACTTCCGGGTCAGCAGAAGGTCAGTTCTGGGCCAGCAGAGGTTCACTTCCAAGTCAGTAGAAGGACTGCTGGAAGTCCATCCCATTGCCTAGGAAACTGATTGATTGGCAGCAGGCTGTCGGCAGTGACGAACCAAAAAATGAACCAAACAAACTAGCCTAAAGTTCGTGGCGGTTCATCAGAAATGGGATCTGACGAACCGTGGTTTGCGAACCATGAACCAGGCTTAATTTTGGTTCGTATTTCGGTTCGTGCCCATCTCTATTCTGCAGTTTCATTTTTCGATTTCCCCATTAGATTATTTGTGTATGCATAGAATAAAACTCTTCTACAATTTGTCCTTTGGTTTTTGAGAGACATATGACTTAATTTCCTGATTTACTTCTGCTTCAGTGCAGCTCTAAACTTCAGGGTTGCTAGCTCTAGGTTGAGAAATACTTGTATATTTGGTGAGTGGAGCCTTGGGAACATTGGATTTGTGGGGAGGGGCCTCAGTAAGGTATAAAGCCAAAGAGTTCATCCTCCAAAGCAGCCATTTTTTCCAGGGGAATTCAGCTCTGTGGCCTAGAAATCACTTGTAATTCTGGGAAATCTCCAGCCACCACCTGGAGGCTGGCATCGCTAAGGAGGGAAAGAAAATGAGGGAAATAGAATCCTTTTCTTTAAATCCCACATGTACATAGATGGCACTCATGAGGAGAATTAATGGCTAGCCTAGGGAAACCTATATTTAATAGTCTTAAAATATCTCGGTGGTGGCAGAGATCTGTTGCAGGTTATCTGGGGTCCAAAAGAAAGAGGTGATTATGTAAATATCAGGCACAGCAAGAAGATTCCAGGATATAATCATAATAAATATCTGTAGATACAAAGTGTTTTGTTTGGGGATTATTCCTCTTCTCAACTCGTATTTTCCCATGTTATTCCATTCCACTTTCAACTTTCCACTAATCTGTTGTTTGAGTCATATTTCCACAAGATTTGTTTGGTTTTGCAATGCCAAATGTAATTAGTGCACAGTTTTCCTCTTATCATCCATCATTTCTTTTCAAAAGATGATAAATAAAAGCACCAATGTATTCCCAGCTGAGACCACGGTGGACAGATTTCCCCATCTCCCTTTGGTACTCTGCCATTTGTCATTACTCTTTTTTGATATTTAGTAGTCAGTTCTCTCTTCCTGTGCTGTTGTGATCAGAAATGCCACCCTTGTTTCCCTTGTCACTAGCAGATAATTTCCATCTATCTGTTTCTTAGTAAGATTCCATGCCTCTGCCACTGAGGGAAATCTTGTCATTTCCCTCCCTGGATTGTATTTGCCAAGAGGCTGCTTTGCCAGCCATGCACATCTTGTTTATAAGGCATTCCCTTTTCTAGCACTTCATCTTCCAATTATTTATGATGTCCATATCAGCACATTTGTTGGGATAAACCAAAAAAGATACTAGGAACATGCAACCAAGCTGGTCTTCTTACACATTGAGTATGTGTGTGTTCTCTTGCATTTCTTTTTGCAGCTAGATTCCAATAAATGTTTTGTATATTCACTTTTAAATTATATCTGTGTTTTATATATGTTCAAGTCCATTGTCTATGTGTGTGTTTTAAAATATTTATATGCTGCTTTTCAGGAAGCACTTAAAACAGGTTTCAAATGTACCAGTGAAACCATATGTTAAAACACTAAAACAAGAGATTTAAACAATCCATCAATCAGGTTAATTTCCAAAGGCATTTTTAAACAGTTCAGCCTTACATGCTTCAGCATCTGTGGTTTAGTGGTTAGATAATCTAACTAGGATCTGGAAGAACCAGCTTGAACTCCCTGCTCTGCCCTGGAACCTCACCAGGTGAACTTGGGCCAGCCACTCTCCCTCAGCCTAACCTACATCACAGGTCTGTTGTGAGGATAAAACAGAGGAGGGGAGAATGAAGTTGCAACCACTGGGGTCCCCACTGAAGAGAAAAGCATGGTATAAAATATCTAAATAAAGCTGGAAGATTGCCAGAGATAGTATGTCCTGCACTTCTCTCAGCAGCCCATTACGAAGGACTGGAGCTACCCCTGGAAAACTGTCCTAACCTCCCTTGGCATTGGGACTACAAGCAACTCATGTTGTGCTGGGCATAGTGCTCTCAAGGGCTCGTACCTAGAGAGGCTGCCCAGAGAGTATTCAAGTCCCAAGTCAAGAAGAGCTATAAAGGTTAAAAACAGCACTTTGGACTGAATTTGAGAAAAGGCTGGCAGCCAGAACAGATGCTTCAAGATCATGGAAGAATGGCCCACAGGGCTCAACTAGATGATACATGTGACGTTAATTGTTATTATACCTGGATACATTATATCCATATCTACAGACCATTGTAAGAAAAGCAGAGATGCTCAAGCACCCACTGGTTCAACTCACACAGCTCAAAAGCAAAGGCAAGAAGATGCTAGGCTTTATTGTTTTGTTGGTCCCCATCATCTGGTAATGAAAGGTCTCCTTCTTCTAAACATGGAGGTTCTATATCTTACCTGGAGTGGAGAGTGCCCTCAAGTCACAGCTTGAGGTCACCCCAACAGGGTTTTCATGGCAACCCTGGTCTTCATTGGAGGTCTCCCATCCAATTACTAACCAAGGCCGACCCTGTTTAGCTTTGGAGATCTGACGAGATCAGGCTCACCTGGGCTGTTCAGATCAGGGCATAACGAAGCCATCAAATAAACCAAAAAGGAACTTCCTCTTACTGAGTGAGCTCAAATGGTCATTTATGCATTTCGACTTGCTGCAATTCTCCAGGATTTCAGGAAGAGTGTGCCCAAAAAGAGATGCTAAAGACGGATCTATTTAATAAGTTATTAAAATGCAAAATGAATAATACTATTAGTAATTTAGAAAGAAATGATCAGTGTACAAATTGCTTTAATCTACTTATAAATATTTTCATTGCAACAACCCCATAAAGAGAACTGAAGAGAGAGAGAGAGTGATTTTGAGGTTAGAGAGAGAAAACAGTCAATGAAGGTGAGAGACAGCAGATTCAGGAAAGACTTCTTCACACAACACTTCATTAACATATGGAACTCACCGCCACAAAATGTAGTGAGGGCAAGTAGATTAGAGGGCTTTTAAAAGGGGATTACTCAAATGGATTGAGGACAGGTCCATCAAGGGCTATCAGCCAGGATGGCTAAATGCAATCTTTATGTTCAAAAGTGATGTACTCCTGAACAACAGCTACTGGGCAGAGAAGAACCAAGCAAGCTTTGACCTCCATGCTTTGCTTATAGTCTTCCCAAAGGCCTCTGTTTTGGGCCTCTAGGAATTAGATTGCTGGGTTAGATGGAGCTTTGGTTTAATCCAATCCTCTCTCTCTGTATGTTCCTTTTAATTTTGTGGGACTTTCTTACTTGTCTATATAAATCTCTGTTCCCTTGGAGAGAGAAAAACAAAGCAAAGATGTGTATGTGTGTAGCTTCTCCCTCCTATGGAGGCAAATGGGAAAACTCGCTCACACACGAGCTATGCCTCTGAATGCCACATTTTTCCATTACAGAAACCTAACTTGCAAACATAATTTGTACTACAAAAAACCCTGTTATTTCCTAATCAGAATCAGTGCGATGGAACAGCTGTAATAAAGTGTACTTTACATAGTTTCGTTTTTCTGTTAGAAAATGAATACTTTCTGCCTCATAATAACGAATTGCCTAAGCTTGCTCTTTCGATCATTATTATATTTAAAGCTTCCCCCCTCCTGCTTCTTTGGAGTGTAGCCAGATCCTTGGAAGAGGGTGGATGCTTTTGTATTCGATGGGCAGGACTATGGCTCAGAGCTCCAGCCCTTGTTTTTCATGCAGAATATCCCATTTCATTGACATTTCTAGGTAAAGGAATTCAGGTGGTAAGCTAGAAAAGACACCACAACCTTGGAAAGACCCTACTACGGCCACACATCACTGTATAGTGATTGCTATCATATAACAGCCATTTATTTACTGGACAGTTGTGCTCATAAGAGGAAGAGCTAATTATATATAGTGCAATATTCAAAAATGCGTAGATGCAGCCCTAGTTAAAACTGAGGCAGATGGGCCTATACTCTGAATCACCTGATCTTATGGTGAGATGCTGCAGCTGAATGGTAGATCACATGTAGGGTGGAAATATGTGTTACTAAGTACCTAGGGACGCACAAGTGCAGGACTGTATATGTAGTCATCAATTCAAGTGTAGGCTGTCCATGCTTGGCGCGCATGAATGCCACTTTCATGCAAGCTCCCTTTGTGTGATTGTATCTGCAAGTGATTCCAGAGAGCAGAGCGCCAATTCAGCTCTGTTTTCTCTGCGAGAACAAACACTGTAGGCTCTTTTGACTTGCCAATTTGCATTTCTTTAAGGTGTGAGAAAGTGTCAAGATCTGCATTTCAATTAATGGATGTGGGGGGAACTGGGATACTTTTAGCAGTTGAGGAGGAACCGATATGAATGTGTGAATGTATTCACATGACTGTGTGAGTGAGTGCATGGAAGGTTGGAGGAGGAACACGTGAAATGAGGTTCACTTGAGCATCCCTAGGTAAGATGTCTTGTAGAGACCCGTAGGATTCATTCCCTGGCATCTCCAGCTAAAGCATCTGACTTAGCAGGTACTAGGGAAAACCTTTCTCTGCTTTTGGATCTTTAGAAATCCTGCTTGTCTGATTAGACAATACTTAACTGTTACAACACTTAACTGCTACAATACTTAACAATACTCCACTAAATGAATGAACAGACTTTCTGTAAGGCAGTACTATATGTTTATTTTCACATCCTCATGAATTATTCCAGTCCCTGACTTTGAAATCATTCCTAGTGCCACAAGATAACAGCCAAAGGAAATAGGTGGAACTCTGTTGCTGATATTGGGAAGAAATCTCCCATTATTCCAAACAGAGCAACATTTTTATCTTACCACCAAGGAACTTTGCACCAACTAACTGCAATCCTCTCTGCACTTACCTTGGAAAAAAAGTTAAGTGTATGGTTTTACAGTATCATCATATGGATAGTTCTTAAGCCCCGGGAAACAAAATCCATTTTATAACAACCTTGATGCCCTTCTAGTAAATGAACAATATTAGTATGCAATATCCAAAACCTATCTAATAGCAGCAGGGATTTTTTGGTTAATAGCAATTGTTATTTTTATCTGCAGTTAATAAGATCCATATAATATGCATGTCAGTTCAGCGTCCGACCTCCACCATGTGAGTCAGCATTCTTAATTGAACAACCCGGTTGGTTGCAAGGCACCTGAAGATAAACAGGTCCAGGTCAGGTCAGACCTCCTAGCAGACCTAGGAGCCATCTGAATTCCATGATGAGCAAAAGGTGAGCTATAAACATAATGAGAAATAAAAGCAGTGCATAGTCCAACTGAGTAGGCAACTTATAGCACATGTGCTGTATAGCAGCACACGAGACTATTTTTCTCCTCATCATGTTCCCTTGCTCCACCTCAAAAGCAGAGCTGTAGTCAAGCCAGATGGCACTAGAACATAGCATCAATACCATCATCCGGAGGACCTTCTATTCTCACCATCAGTAACTGAGAGCAACCCCACTCCAGCAGTTGGTGCTCTACTGCACAGGTGTTCCATGCTACTTCTCAGTGCATTCAGTCCCTGGCTCAAATGCAGAAGTTGTTAGACGTACTAAGGAGCAGGGTCAACACTGATGAAGCCACCTCTGGGTCTAGCACAACCCTTCTCCCCTCCCCCTTTTGTTTGCTGGCCACCAACATCTTCACAAGTAGATGCTGTATTTCATTCAGCTCTGGAGCCAAAAAAGGTCACCTCCCCCCTGAAGTAACCTACTGAGACTAGATCCCAACAATTCTTCCAGTTATCAAGGAATGTGAGATCCCATCACTTCTTAATTCCAGTCCTTGATGAAAACAAAGTTGGATCAAAATTTATTGCTTCCACAATCTCTTTGGCTGACCATGAATACAACAAGCCTCTTTATTGCAGTCCTTAATGGGGGTATTTCTCCTCTAGACATCATAAAATGTGGTTGAATTGTAGCAAGGAGGCTAATTCTCCTTCCCCCCTCCTCTTTCAAGAAAAGGCAAGGAAAGATGCAATTTAAATGCAACACAATTGTTCCCCTGGCTAATACCAGGCTCTGCAGTCCCTAAAATAACAAAGACAGAGCAGTGAAATAGCCTGCACTGTATTTGTTTAGAACAGAGTGCAAAAGAGTACAAATATCTTCCAAGAGTCTATGATTCAGCATTGCATTAAAATCTTGCTGGGAAGTGTCAACCACCTTAATGACCTCTTCAAGGACATCATTTTTTTAAAAAAAAAAGTCGCATAAACAGTATTTTTCTTTTAAAAAGAAGCATAAAGCTAGATGGAAAAAGGCAAACATTTGGGAGGGGGACAAGGCTTTTGTGAAATATAGGTGCTACAAAGCTGTAAAGCAATTTCCTCTGACTGCCACTCTAATATCTCTTTATGGATGCTATTTGAAAAGCATTGGTCTGGATACAGATATGGGTGTTAGCAAGAGCCAGACACTAAAATTCTAGGTGTTCTCTTGATTTCCCCTGCAGAAGTGAATTGATTTTATAAGGGCTGTGTTTCCCACCCCCCCTTACTTTCAGATTTGCAAAGGGTGAATAAAGATCAGTGCATGGAACCTTGCAGTTCCGTGCAATTGGTGGTAGACCGAGTCTGTCATCTTCTTTTCATAGCCTATTTTTGAGGACCTGGACATGCAAATTATCTTATGTATGATACACAAGTGATATGTTTCCATTTCATAACTCCTTTACCTATGAAAGGTGGCAGGAAGAGGTCCCCACGAACAACAAACATGTCCAGGAACAGTTCATGTTCATCCATGTTCGTTGTTTGTAGATGGCACTGAACGATGAACAGGATGTCTGGGGGGGGCGGTCCATTCGTGTCCATATCTAATTCAAACCTGGGACCCCCAGATCCCAGTCCAACACTCTCACCACAGTATATCACAGAAAATTCTGGGATATCCTTTTTGGCCTACTTGATATATTAGAATTTTACACCTAAGGATTCTATACAATTCAAAATACTCTGCTCCTAAAAATTTTTAACAGTCCACCTAAAATGTAAAGTGAGGATGTAATAAATGTATTGGCAAACCCTGTTGAGTGTGAACTCAACAGCCAACTAAGGTTTTCTTCCATGTCATGTATGAAATGAAGCAGGAGACAGAATGAAGGCTTGGACTTGCTGTTTCTACCATGGAGACAGGCTTACCTTCAATTGTCTCTCATGTCATATCCATCGGCAGATGCCTAGCTTGGCTATGCAATCAACTATGAAAAAACGGTACCTTTTCTACACCTTCTTTCGCCCCCTCCATACACACAAACACACACACACACACCTGTCCATCTTGGAATTCCAGGAGTTAACCAATATGGAATGTATGCAACAGCCGCATACAGAGTCTTGTCTACCACATTTGGAAATGAAGTATTTCCAGGTACAGGTCATAATTACCCCGCCTCCCGGTGAGAGACAAATTTCATTCATGAAGAGTTTCTGGGTAAAATAAAGGTGCATTTGCCTCCGGCACCTGTCATCAATATCTCCTGGAAACTGAATCATAGGCTTTCTAAGTACCGATCATTGCAGGCAATTGTCAAGATCTGGTGGTGACCTGATGCTTAACAATGTAGCAAAAATGAGATTTATTGTTTGTTCATATCTCATTATCTGCCACAAGACTCTTTGCAGGTCATTATGCCATCCACGAGGACCTCGTTAGAACTTCCAATGTTCTCTCACACCCTCTCCAGTGTGATTTAATTCCATTTTAACTTTTAAAAAATGAGGGAAAGGGGTGGGGTGGGGTTAAGCTCAAGCAAACACATTGACATTTATGCATATTTTGAGTACAGATCCTGAAGAGAGGTGGGCTGAAATTAGTAGGTGCCATTCAAAAACTTTTTAAAGATGATGCTGTTTAAAAGTGTTCATTTCACTTGTAAATGTGGCTGGAGCTGCCAGGGGGCCCAAGGGCCAAACCATGCATGTGCCAGAAAATGACATCCAGTGCCATGGAGGATTGTGGGAGCACATGCACGAGCTTCTTCCCATGCCTTCCTCCCTGATAGCTAGGTGAGCAGGGCCTCGGGTGGCAGGTGAGTGTGAGGAGGATTCCTCTGCCCAGGGAGAGGGGTGGCAAGCCTAAATGTGGCTGATCAGAAGTAATTAAAGTATGTTGTGCTTAACTTCAATGGTCAGACCCAGTCTACATGTGCAGCAGAATGAGGTGGAAATGAAGTGGCAGAGGGGTGAGGTAGCAGAATGGACTGGACCTCTTTCAATGACGGGAGGGAGTCAATTGCTCACAGTGTCCCCATCATTCATTATTTCCTGTAAAGAGCACTTCGTTCAACTGGAAAACATCTACTGTTGGTCCCTGGCCCTAGGGAGGCTCAGCTGGCCTCTACCAGGGCCAGGGCCTTTTCAGTCCTGGCCCCAACCTGGTGGAACTCTCTGTCTGAGGACACTCGGGCCCTCCAGGATCTTGTATTATTTAGGTGGGCCTGTAAGACAGAGATGTTCCTCCAGGCATATAGTGGAGGCTAATTTTCGCACACCATTGCAGAGCCTTCCACCGGTCTCCCTCTACAAAGGGTATGGAGAGTCCACTCCCACAGTATTTTATCTGTTTTTATAATTGATTTTAAGTTGTATTTTAATCAATGTTGTACCTCACCCTGAGCCTGCTTGCGGGGAGGGCGGATTAAAAATAAAATAAATAAATAAAAATCAATAAATAAATGGAAAACTGGCACAGCATGCGAAGGCTTAGACTCGATTCTTTCTTCCTAACCTTCACACTTTTAAGTTGTAGGAAGTTTGTCCATGGAAGAACATTAGAACTGTGACTCTCCTCCACCAGCTGTCTAAAGTGGTGCAGCTCATTCTACCGCCTCAGCATTCTTCCACCTCAATCTGCTGCACACATGGAGCAGGCCTTAAACACATGGTTACCAGGTCTCACACTTAGGGCCAAGCTACACATGACGAATGACACTTGAACGGCAAGTGGATTGAGTGGAGGGCAAGTGAACAGGGAGAAATACACTTGCTGTTCAAGTGTCATTCGTCATGTGTAGCTTGGCCCTAAGATGGGAGACCTCCTGCCCCCTGCCACCTCTGCCCACTCACCTGGGCAGCAGATGAAATATGGAGTACCGAGTTTTGCCTGTACCACCTTGCCCCCAGTCCAAATTTTCAACCCACACTTGCTAATAACAATAAGACCAAAGGTCCCTGTGAAGATTAATACAAATTACCAATTTATACAATAAGATTTATATATTAAAGTGCAAAGTGCAAGGTGCTCTATATAAAAACTTCTTAAAAATCAATTGTAAAACTTCTTAAAAATCCATGTAATCAAGTTAATAAGGTCTATCCTAATCAAATTGTATTGCTATATACTGGAAATTGGTGTTGATTGCTATATACTGGAAACTGATGTTGTAATTGTGATCTATAGGATTCTGATATAACTTATGATTGATTATTGATGTATTCGATTAGGATAGACCTTATTAACTGTATACTGGGGGTGATAACAGGTACATTGATTTTTAAGAAGGTTTTGTATAGAGCACTTTGCACTTTCATTTTCATGGGGACCTTCGGTCTTTTCGTTGGTGTCAAATTTTCAACCCAGCAAGTCCACATTCAGAGATTAAACCAGTTTAACTATGCAAATGACACATATTTGTTTACATGTACTGAGTTTTGCATACTTACTCCAGTTTGCTTGGTAGGATTTTCTATTCCACTGGCATAATAGTTTTTGGCATGGAAAGGAGGAACAGAAGGACACGGAAGAAGCTAATGCAATTCCAGGCCTGGGGCCACAGCCATACAGGTTGAGTGTATGCTGCATTAGAAGACACCCCACCAAATACCAGAGGTCAATTGTTCTGGGCAGTAGAACCTCAACAACATGCCATATGCAAAGCCCTCCCCAATTCCTCCTGCCCTCCCCTTGGTTCTATGGCTCATCCGGTTCCAGCTTTCAATTACAACACCTGGACTGGAATTAAATCGAATGCCTTCCTCTCAGTTTCTGCAGCCAGTTTCCCAGGGTGGGGACACAACCTTCATTTTGGATGATTTAGCTTGTCCTTGGTTGTCATAGTTTTCTCCCTGCCACTGAACATTGTGTAAGCGGTCAAAGTAGCCAGCTGGAATACAACCAGTCCTTGCTTGCAAAAACAAAGCTATCCCCCCCACATACACCTTTTTAAAATTAAATATCTTCCTTTCCTCTGCCAGCAAGGGCTTTGACAACTCATTCTGGCACACAAACGGTGGTGCGTGGATGCTGCAAAGGGCACTAGTACTTCAAAGAGCTTCCAATTGGAAAGACCTTCAAGCTTCAAATACAGCCACTGGTCTTATTGTCTTAAGAGCTGAAATGAAAGTCATCATTGTTTGACAAACTTGTGCCAATGAAACCTACCACGAAGCCAATATCAAACTGAAAGGGGAATGAAAAAATGGGAGTTTGGGAAGCCATGCATGTATAATTATTATTTTAACATAAATCAGGATTCTACAGAAAGGCAGGGCAGGGGAGATGGGACTAGAGATGGGCATGAACCACAAAAGACCCGAACCATGAGGTTTGTGATTCATGGATTTTCATGAACAATAAACTGGCATGAACAGGGGCCAGTGTACAAACCAGTTCATGGTTCGTGGTTCGTGGGGTTTAAATGCCCCTTTCTGGCCGCTTAGCAGCAGCAGGGAAAGAAGCATTTGACAGCTTAAAGGGCCCGTTCGTGCCTTGCAAGCAGCAGGTCCCTTTAAACTATCAGATGGAAGGTGGCGAGGGGGGGATCTCCCCCTGCTGCCTGCCAGCTGATAGTTTAAAGGGACCTGCCACTTGCTAGCCACAGGAAAAGTTTAAACTGCCCCTTTATGACCTAAACTAACCAGTAGACCAGTTCATGGAAGTTCATGGAAATAAGTTTCTATGAACCACTGGTTTGCAAACCATGAACCGGCCTGGTTCGTGCGTTTTTTTGGGTCGTAATTTGATTTGTGCTCATCTCTAGATGGGACTCCTGATGTTTTCACCCTGTCTGTAGTTATGCAGTAATCACAAACAGCATTTAAATCACATAAACATGTACTTGAGTTTCAACCGTTACCTCCAGTATCATCCTCCTGTCCTTCCCTTGAATTGGCCAAACTGGACAATTTCTGTGCAAGAGAAAGAATGGACGCAAACATATTAAAAATGGGAACACAGAGAAACTGGTGGGGGGAGAATTTGAATGTGACTGGGCATTCAATATTAGACTTTAACACGGCAACCCTTCAGCAGATGAATTTCAAGTGGAAAAATATTTAAGGAGCAGATGCCAAGTTGGAATTGAGCAGTACCAGTCTGGAAGTGGCTAGCTCACTACAGAACATAACTATTCCCTCTAGTCATCTTATTTTGCCCACTGGGAGTAGTTTACACTGGTCTGTACCACTGGCTCTCAGATGGCAAAGGGAACCCATTGAACTGCAAGCAGGTGACATCATGGGCTACATCTGTCACACAGCCTGATGGGGACATCACTAAATCTCAGAATCTGCCTGTGCTAAATAAGAATCCTCTCCACTGAGTGATTTTGCTTTGCTGGCCTTCTGCTTTTTCTCTGCATTTGGATTGTCAGCATTGCCTTATTAAATGCCGAGCGATTTTGAGGGCAGTGACTGAGGATGGGTGGAGTTTGGAGTGGATGTGATGTTACTTCTGGATGACGCTCTAGGAGTTTCCCATAATTTCTATGGTAAAGACCATAAACACATGGGTAAATTTTTAGAGCATCATTATGGAGGCCATTTTCAGGCCATCTTTTTGCCCTCTCCCCAATTGCTTGAGTGTGGGAGATTGAGGCTGAGGGTGGGAGCTTATCCACGGTGGGTGAGAAAATGACAAACCTACACAGCACAAATACAAAAAGAAGGGGTAGGGGCTGTTTAACAGGTCCTTCCCAAACCAACAAAAATGGCAGATCAATAGGGATTTATACACAAAGAAGCAACTCACTCAAAGGTGCCAGTCCATTGACTGAAGACCACAGGTCTACACCCTCTGTGAATGGATAGTTTATTTATTTTTCATCCGTGAAATGTTATATTTGACTGGCCAGAAAGATATGTGCTTACTGGAGAAATGGGAAGTGTGTGTATATTTGTTTCTTTACCTTGACCAGTATCCCATAAAATAAGTGAGCTGAGAGCTTATCCAGTGTCACCTCTGAAGTCAGATATGCAACCACCACTGTGATTCCCCCCTCCCGAAGCCCCTGTTCCTTCAGTGTAAAGCCTCACGCATGTTTCCCACATGAAGCCACACACCTTTGAAGCTGAATAGAACCTCCTTGTTCAAAAGCAAAATACCTCTGAATAGCTGAGTAACAGAAAAGGAAGACCTTGGCCTCTGTGCCCCACTTGTAGGATTTCCAGTGGCACAGGAGTGATCACTGTTGGAAAGGGGATGCTGGACTAGCAGGAACACTGGTCTGATCCAGCAAAACTCAGATTTTCATCCTATAATTTTCATCATCTGAAGCAGTTTTGCCCAGCTGAGTTTTCCCCCCCTTGTAGCACCTTTTCAGTACATAATATTTCCCTGAAGAAGGGCTGCATCGTACAAAAAGTATTGGAATCATGAACATTTTGTTGGCTCAGTAAATCTTCGGTGCACATTTTACAGCCTTTCTTGCCTCAATGTTTGGTGCCATCACCCTCTTTTCAGGGCCTTCTCTTAAATCACACCACGTTTGCGCACTGCTAGATTCACAGAGCTGCTGACTTGGCAGGGGCATGCCAGTTCTAACGAGAAAGGAGAACATCTCTAATAGATTTCAAAACAGCCGGCATGTGCAAACTTGGCAAAAGAAAGTTGAAAAGAGGCTTCACTTAGCAAAGGTTGGTAAACTGGTAGACAAATACCGTTACCGGCTTCAGTTATTGAAAATTAACAGCACAGGTTATGCTTCCTGATAGCAGAGGAGAGGTTGAAGGGGAGGAATCACTAAAGCATTACCTGCTTTTTGGGGGACACCAGAAATGTCTGAAGAACGGAACTCTGGTCTAAGTGCATGCCCTGAAAATCTTGTCGGTCTCTAAGGTGCCACTGAACTCAAATCGTGCAGTTCTACTGCAGACCAACATGGCTATCTACCTAAAGCTATCATTTTCTAGAAGTGGCCTATCTACATGGGGTGCCCAAGCATAGGGGAGGGACACAGGGAGCCCATATAAATTATGCTTTGGCACTCTCAATGCATGAAAGCCCTCGTGGAGAAGTTCCTACTGTGCCAGACCTACAGCAGCCACAACCAGGCAGTGACACAACATCAATGTGAACAGGCTGGTAAACAGAACTGTTGGGTTAGGGGAGGTTTAATGGTACATGGATGTATGGAGAGAATCAATGCAGATTTGGGTTGCCAAATCCAGGTTGGGAAATTCCTGGATACTTGGGGGTGGAGTCTGGACTGGGTGGGGTTTGGGGAGGGGAAGAGCCTCAGTGAGTCCACCCTCCAAGGCAACCATTTTTTCCCAGGGGAACTGATCTCTGTAGCCTGGAGATCAGTTGTAATTCTGGCAGATCTCCAGCAACCACATGGAGGCTGGCAAACTATGCAGATCAGCTGTAACCTAAATCAGGTAACCTATTAGGTTGATCATTCATTAATTGTATTAAATATGGATATGACAAAATTGAGAAATAAGTGCTGAGAGTTTTTCTATCAACCCAGTGCCTTTGCACACATTGGCCAGAACAAAGTTTGCTTCTTGTTGAATGATTGGGTAGAACATAGCATGCACATTTCCCGTTCTATCTTTAAAAGTAAGAAAGTTTCTGATTTTTTTTAAGTTGTCAGATTTAGGGAAGGGGACTTGAATCTCACTGAGAAGGTGCAAGCCCCATCCTGCCCCTGATGGCTATAGCCTGAAACGAAAGCTCTCCACACCTCCCATTCGAGTATAACATTTTATCGCATCGTTGTCGCATTCTGTAATCCACCTTGACTCTCAGCAAGAAAAAGGGACTAAATAAATAAATGCAGGGGAAATATCTCAAATCCTGTATACATATGCTTGCCAGAAACAAAAATGTGTGCCATATGAAATGGAATGAGCCCTGCTTGTTGCCTCCAAGGAAGTGGAACTGACAATCTGTGGTTGTAGCTTATGGCCCTCATTATCCCTCCACCATTGCCGAGTGGATGGCAAGTGGCATGAATCCTGGAGGGATTAGCCCTGCTCTTTGCATACTGGGATGAGTGTTGTGCCCTTTTTGTTACATTAAACTTATCATTTAAAAAGATGGCCTCAGCTAAACAAGTACCAGGACAGACTGTGTAAGCTATTACTGATATATATTAGTCTGCCCTGGAAAATTCCCTTGTTTTCTGCAGAACTTGAAGAATTTATGAGCTGGTTAAAGAAATGTTTAGCTGCTCTTCTTTGCCTACATACATTCCTTCCCTTTTTTAAAAAAACCATGCTTAATATTATCTGGCCATTCCCCCCCCCCTACAAAGCATAGCAAAATACTGAGTCAGAATCTTTTTGTGTGGCATTATGCATAAGCAAGAGTAAAGTAATGCATTTTTGTTTGTTTGTTTGAGCTCTGGAGATGAGCTCATTCTCAGCTCAATTTGCAAGTAGCCAAAGTTCCAGCCATCTCATTCAGCCTCACATTTGTGCATGTCATAATCTTTGCACTTTGAGTTAGCAGCTCCTGTTATAGGAGGAATAAGACCAGTGTAGCAGATGGAGTGAAGGGAACATAACAACATCAGACCAGTTGTCCACCTCCTGTTTCATCCTGAAGGGCCAACAAAGGGCATAAAGAGCAAGACCTTCCCTTGATGTTGCCTCCAAAAATTGATATTCAGACATTTACTTCCCCTAGAGGTGGAGGTCCTCTTTAGCCTTCATGACTAGTAGGCACCGCTGGACTGAGCCTCCATGGATCTGTCCAATCCCCTTTTAAAGTTGTCTCCATGGTCCGACTCCTGGCCACTGAAATGCCTTTTAAAACCAGGGCTGTTTCCACATTACTCACCTTCTTCCAGAACGGGGTGCAATGTTACAGAAAAAACGCGGAAGATAGCATCTAATTGCGCGAGTTTTGCGCGACATCGTGCAAAATTCGCGTGAGAAGATGCTATCTTCTGCATTTTTTTCATGATGTTGTGCCTCATTCTGGAAGAAGGTGAGTAGTGTGGAAACAGCCCAGATAATCTACTGGTTTGTAGAACAGGGCATTTAGGCCCTGCATTTTTAAGCATTTTTTATTTTTCACAAAACTATTTTTTTTCTCCTATGAATTTCCACTTGCTTTAGTTGTAGTGTCAAATGAAATTATTCTTTTCTGAACATGACATTTTACACAGTTGTGTTGTTCTAATGCATTCCTTGTTGCTTGGAGCTTCAAGTAGAGCAAGAAAGAGAGATAACATGATCCCAAATATTTCAAGGGGACTACCACTGGTTTCAGTAGAGTTTACTCCCCCGTTCCAATTCTCGTATCCTTAGTCAAGGAATTTTATAAAGTATAGGACTTGAAGAAAAGAAAAGGCAAGTTTGTTATTTTGACTGATGAAATTCCATCTAGTTTGTAATTTAAAACTTTTTAACTACCTGAAAATGCATGCAAGCAACACATTTTAAGTCAGTTTGGTATAGTGGCTAAGAGTGGCAGGTCTCTAATCTGGAGAACTGTGTTTGATTCCCCGCTCCTCCACTTGAGCCAGGTGAGTGACCTTGGGTCAGTCACAACTTCTTGGAGCTCTCTCAGCCTCACCCACCTCACAGGGTGATTGTTGTGGGGATAATGATAGCATACTTTGTAAAGCACTCTGAGTGGGCATTAAGTTGTCCTGAAGGGCAGTATATAAATCGAATGTTATTTTTATTATTATTATATTAAATGAATGGGCTGCCCACAGTCTGTCTTTTACAGTTCTGCAAGGGATGAAGGAAGCCACTTTTTAGTTCTCATTCATTATTATTTTTTAATGTTTCTTCATGTTTGAAGCTGGGTGGAGGGTGGACAAAGACTGGACCACAAACAAGGTAATATTTAAAGAATGGTGGCCAATGAGTTGTGGGAAGCTGGGGAGGAAAGGACAGGAGTCAAGCTAGGCTGACTCCTTCTAATGGCAGAAGATCAAGCATAGATGTGGGAAAATGCCAGCAATACAGGTAGGACGAGAAAGTGCTTAAGAGGACCACATTGATTCTATCATGGGACAGTAAGACAGTTGAACAACCCATGAATTGGTCTGGTAGCTATTACAGATAGGATTGCCAGCCTCCAGGTGGTGGGTGGAGAACTGGAATTACAACTGATCTCCAGGCAACGGAGATCAGTCCCCCTGGAGAAAATGGCTGCATTGGAGGGTCTCCTCCATGGCATTATACCCTGCTGAGGTCCGTCCTCTCCCCAAATCCCACCTTCTCCAGGATTCATCCCCCCCAAATCTCCTGGAATTTCCCAACCTGGTGCTGGAAATCCTAATTTCAGTGAAGACACCAACAAGGTTTTTAGGCAACTCCAGTGGTGAAACCTACCACACATCTACATCTCTCCACAATAGAACTGGGCAATTTATCCTAGTTCGCTGAGTTATGTTAGAGAATACATCTCAGCTGCTGGCCCATTCTAGTCTAGTTGTACATCGCAGAGGGATGGATTGTATCTAGAGATACTGGAGCAACCACCAGTTTGACTTACATTCTCTTCAGCAGTTGGCAAGCACAAAGCCAATTCCTCATCAAGCAGTTTGACAGTGAACAGGTTGAGACATACATCAAAAAATATGGTACAATGCATTCAGAAGCATTTCACACAAGCATGTTCATACACAGCCAGATGGGAATCCTAGTTCTATCAATACACAAATATATACATCAGTCATCAATGTGCACCACTTAGTAGCCAATTCTTTACTTGTCTCAAGTGAACAAAGTAGTTTGCCAGTCATTTCTAGATAAACACTGCATGTTTTTCAAAGGAAGTCTTAACTTTTGGTGCATAAGTTACTCATACTATTTCATTCATGGGCTTTTTCACCCAGCCTTATGGAAGTCCCTAACATTATAGTGCTTCCCTAACATCCTTTATTTATTTTATTTTTTATTTATTTGTATTCGATTTATATTCTGCCCTCCCCACACCAGCAGGCTCAGGACGGATTACAACCATATACAATTTAAAATACATTAGATAGTTAATACCAATTAAAACCATAAAAACATCCAAATTTACACAATTTAAAATACAAACATACATCTATGGCTTTGAGGGAGAATCTGGGCAACAGCACAAAGCAGAAGGAAAGAAACCAGCTACTATGTGGCCGTAAAGTTTTTCGGCACACTGCTGAAGGAGGATGGTGGTACGGCAAGATCTGAGGCTCAGATCACAAGTGGTTACGGCTCTTGAAAAATGGAGTAGTTGCATGCTGAAGACGTTGACAGAAAACTTGCATCATCCCTTATTCTTACTATTGGGGAACCAAAACACCTTGTCACATCACAAATGTATCACTAATATCTGGAAGACCTTGTCCCTTCATAGTCCCCTGTCCCAGCAAACAACTAAGACAATTACCTACCTTGTTCGTTTCTGTGTTTTGCTTTTCCTGGTAGTGTGCAGCATATGACTTAACAGCGAGCATCTCTTCTAAATCATGCCCTTCATGCATGTGACATTGCAACCTTAGGTATCACCAGGTGACATCCTTTTTTTTCCTGCAGGGCAGCACCCTATTGGTTTCTGTTCAGTGCTTCAGGAAGCAATTTGTCCAAAAAAAACCCCAGCCATTCAGAGTGAGAGAAAAACTTTGTTTGCTGTCACTGGGACCATCATAGACACAATATGACCTCTGGCTGCAAGGAAGAAATGAAAATGGCAGCAAATCAAGGGTACTCTTTCAATCTCCACCATGCTACATTCACTGGGAGAAAAAAACCTTGAGCTTCAGCTCATTTTAATTCACCACCTTCACACTGATCTTCATAACTAGTGAGCCATTGTTGATTTACTTTCATAATGTTGTGGAAAGTTTTAACCCCATCTCTCAATGTCCACTTCTTATGTCATTCCCCCTGCAATAGGTCCTATTTTGTATTTCACGGTTCTTTTACAAACCTGTTTCCTTGATCGTCTCTTTCTTTCTTCCCCCTATTTCTTTTTGATATAAAATAAAAAAGAAAGAATGAATTGGGAGGTGGGGGGGACCTAAAAGCTTTTTCTTTTCTCAGTAATATAATTCAAGTATTGTTTCAGTGAAGGAAAACAGGTTGAAAACAAACCCGCTTAGGAATGCCAGATCATAGGCTGTAGGGGGAAAAAAACACATCAGGATAATACTTCTTTGTATACTTGAAGATAGGGACAGTTTCAAATAGATTTTGCTCAGCATGTGTAAGGTTGTTAGACACTAGTTCTGTGGGATGCCGAATGCAGACAAGACAAAACAGTGAGTTACAAAAAGAATAGATTCACATCGGCAGTATAAGTGTTCTTCCCGGTACAAAGACTTGTCACTTATCCAGAGTTTCATACATGGAAACAAGGACTGCTTTCAGCACTAATTAGTTCAGACAGTCAACAAAGCAAACCAAGGACAAAGCTAGGCTCCAAACAGGGATGAAGTAGCCCCTTCCCCTAAATAATAGCTGTCCCGCAGGTTTATGAAGTCAGGTTATCATTTTGGTGCCACATTCATGTGACCTGCAGGGCATGAGTTGCCAAGAACCTCAGAAGTCAATCTCTCGGGCTCTCTTTTTTTCTCTCTCTTTAAGTTTTCTATACCCTATGGTTTCAAAGATTAACCTTCCAAATAGGAGTGAAGTGGAACCAAGTCCCTAAGTTTAAGAATAAGGAAACTAACAGCATTATGTGACCATGATAAATAGGTCTGAACTGTGCTCCCTTGCCTTGACCTGTTTTTTCATTTATATCCCTAATAGAGGTGGGCACAAACCAAAATATGAACTGAAGTTCATCATGAACTGGGCTGGTTCGTGGTTCATGAACCAGCAGTTCATGGGAGCTCTTTCTCATGAACCATGATGAATTTTAGCCCAGTTCATTTGGTTTGTATTTTGGTTCATCACTGCAGACAGCCTGGTGCCGATCAATCAGTTTCCTAGGCAACAGGGGGATGGGCTCTCTGCAGACCTTCTGCTGACCCGGAAGTGATGTTTTCACAAACCAAATGGACCAGTTCACAAACTGGGGCAAGTTTGTGAAAGTTCATGGTTCACGGTTCGTGAAACACAATGAACCATGAACTTCACGGTTTTGAATTTTCCCAGTTCATGTCCATCTCTAATTCCTAAGCATTTTATTTGCTTAGTAGATTTTTATCCTGTCCTTCTTCCAAAGAACTCAAAGTGGGGTACACCATTCTCCTCTCCTCTATTGTATCATCACTAGAACCCTGTGAGGCAGGTTAATCTGAGAGGGAGTGATTGGCCCAGCATGTTTCATGTCAGAGTGAAGATTTGAAATGGTATCTCAGATCCTAGTCCATCACATGAACAGATGCACTGTGCTGACTTTCCATCATCTATAAGCATCATCATAATTTTAAACTTGTAATATATAGATGAGGGGAGAAGAGAAAGAAATAGATATGGAGAGTAGCAAGGCAACAAACGTGTCAAAGTGAAAACAATTTTATTTACGGTCCACAACTTAGAAAATCACTCCAATTGTGTGAAGTTTACTAGATTTCTGGTTGTTGCATAGTTTATTCTAACATGCAGCTAGACATATTCTGTGCAGCGTTAAAACATTTTGTGTGGTGTGAAATAAATTTGTGTGTAGCTTGCCATATGGGACTTAATAAGCAGCCCCATTCTTTTTTTAAAAATAGATGAGAAAAAGATAGCTTGAAATAGAAAATGAAGATGAACACTGTTTCCTTTCAGCCTCCATAAGTGTATACTAATAATTATGGGACTAATTACTTAGTCAAAAGCATTATTGACATATTGAGCTAAAACAGAATGTGTAGGTAGACAACTGCTGTATTGCAGAACACAATAAACTAAAAAAATAAGACCACATGATTGTAAAATTGCAAAATCTGGACTGGGAAATTCTTGGAGATTTGAGGGAAGTGACTGTGGAGTGCAGAGTTTGAGAAGGAGCAGAGTTCAGCAGGGATGTGATGCTATAGAGTCCCCCCTCCAAAGCTGCCATTTTTTCCAGGGAAACTAATCTCTGTAGGATGGAAAACAGTTGTAATTTGGGGAGAACTCCAGGCTCCACCTTGAGGTTGGCAAGCCACGTGATTGAACCCTGGTGTCTCCCTCACAATAAATGAGTATGTTGAAACTTTGTTTCCAGCACCTGTTGTTTTTCTCAGTTCTTGAAGTGACCCCACCCTTAACTTTTCAGCAGAACACAAGGAGCAATCCAAACCAGGTCTGCTGAGAATCCTACTCATGGGGCTTAGTCCCAGGAAAGTGCTCTTAGAACTGCATGGTTAACCTGCACAGTTAGTTCTTTCTCTTTTAGCAGGCAGTCTGGCAAAATCACAGACCAGGCTCCCAATTGTATTCCCTCCAACAAGGACTGCCAGGTCTCCCATTGTGGCAAGAGACTTCTCATTGGCAACACTCATTGCTCACCATTGCTCTAAACAGCAGCAGAATTTTTTTAAAAAAAACCACCAATGTTACACACAGCATGACATCACTTCTGGGGAAAACCCAGAAGTGACATCAGGTTACTCTAGGAACTGCTAGAAACTCTATGGTTTTACCAGCAATTCCTAGAATGAAGTGACATTATTTCCAGTGTTTCCCATAAGTGATGTCACAGCACATGTGACACCTGTTCACACCCTTATGTTCCTGCCTCCCAGCTGGCTTAGTAACCCTAGCCCCTAGTATACCATAACAGTAAATAGAAACAGAACCTCCCATAGAGTTTACCGGTTCAGTATTGAACCATTTTTTCTCTTACCTGAGAAAATTTAGTCACTGGATTATAATGAGGAGCTGGGGCAGAAAGTATCCAGCTCTATAGGTTGGGCAAGGGAGATAATCTCAAGTGTTCCCTTCACCGTTCCTTTCAAAGCACCTCCATTTGTACTGTTCCCCGTGTTTTTTTTTCATTGTCCTCACCTTTCAGTTCCCACCCCACCCTCCATTATTCTTCCTACCTTTGTTCCTTTCTGTCTGTGTATTTTTACTATTCATTCTCACTTCTGCTTCCATCTTTCCTATTCTGTTTTGTTTGCAGAAAGTTTGGGGGAGGGCAGAGAGGGGCAGTTGGTCTGGCTGCTTGTACAGTAGAGAAAAAAATCTAAAAATCTGAATTGTTGATGTTGACTAGGTCTCAGGTGGGCTCCTTGGTATGATACATGATGTTCTGGGGTGGGGTGGGGGAGGCATGATCTTTGTGGTACAGTTCATTTGTATACAACTGTATTTCTTTTAACACATCCGCTGTGCGTTAGGCCTCCCTAGGTTTGCCAGCTTCCAAGTGGAGCCTGGAATTCTCCCAGACTTACAACAGAGCAGACTACAGAGCAGTTATTCTGGAGAAAATGGCATCTTCACTCCTAGGGCCAAGCTACAAGTGACGAATGACACTTGAACGGCAAGTGTATTTCTCCCTGTTCACTTGCCCTCCACTCAATCCACTTGCCGTTCAAGTGTCATTCGTCATGTGTAGCTTGGCCCTGAGGTCCCTCTCCTCTCCAAACCTTTTCCTTCCCAGGCACCACCACAAATCTCCAGGAATTTACCAAGCTGGAGTTGGTAACCCTACTTCCAATTTATCCTTCACAAACTGCAACTCCGAAATTCTGAATTGTTCTTTCTGAAGAGAGTACTTCCCTCAGTCTCCTGAATAAAACTTCACCCTTAGCATCAACTACAGGCAGCTGCAGTCAAATTGGTCAGCCAGAATGGATGGTTCATATTTAAGAAAACCAATGAAAAAAATAGTAATGTTATTGTGGTTTCTCCTTGTACAGCTTCATTTCAATAAAACAATGGATTTGTAGGTTCTCATTAATACAAAATAAATAAAGGGTGGGGGAAAGATCGATGTGTCTATACTTATTAATTCCACCCTTGGGCCTTTTCTATACTGAAAACAGTGTTAATTTTTTCTCCTTCCTCTGCTGTAAATATTACTCCCTCAGAAAATAAGTGATTTATTTGACTGGAACAAAATCCATGTTGTGTCTCCAAGTGGTTTAAGGCTTCATGATCTATGTTTGGATTGGCTCACTTAATGCTATTTATTGCTCTATGAATGATATTAAGATGGATTTCTTTGGTAGGATGGAATTACTTTTTCTTCTCTCGTACAATTTTCGTTCACAGTAGCAAACCAGTCTGTGTTGGTGCATTTATAACAAAATTATTTTTCTTTGCAGTTTTTTTTTAAACATTAAGTTCTTGGATTTGCCAAGTATGAAATTCTTGGCTTTTTTCCCATTATCCTTCCTCCAAGTGACTCAGGGAATTGTACATGGTTTTGCTCCATGTATGCTCACAACAATCCTGGAAGGCAAGTTGTGTTGAAAGAGAATGATTAGCGGAAAGTTATCCAGAAAGTTTCATCATTTACTAGAGATTATAAAGCTAAACTTGCTGGTCCTGATTTGACCATGATCACTATCCTGCATGGGAGTTCCAAATGGCATGACCTCGTTTCTGGATGCATTACAAACTCTCAATTGTTCTGTTTTTTTTGCTTTCCATAATTTGGAGTGCAGCATTGTGCATATACATTTTGCCACTGGTTTTAATTCCTTTCACTCACACGTGTGTCTCATGCCTTACTAATGTATGTGTGCATTGATAAAACATGGGGAGGGGAAGCAATCTATGATATGATGAATGATGATACGTAGAGTTGCATCAAGATGCTTTTTTGTGTGGTGATTTAATAATGTGCAGGAGATTGTAGGTAGGGAGCAACCTTGATATCATGATGGCTCATATAATTGCATCAAATAAACAATGCATCAATGCATGGATGTTCATGTTCATATCGGTCAGATACTCCACAAAAAGGTATCTTAAAACCACCATCACATAAATGTTGTTGTAGTATTATTTTATACATGCACATTGGGAATACTGAGTGGGGAAATGATGTGCAAATATAAAGAAACTGAAATCTGTAGCACAATCCAATTCTGCAATTAATTTTAGAAATTCTGCTATTGAAACCAGATTTAAGAATCAGCGCACAGAGAAACAATAAAGGAATGGAATGGGGAAAACTCACTCTTTGCTGGAGCTAGGCTCTGATCAGTTTAATGGCTAATACTATAAAGTATGTGCAATCAAACCATACAGGTCACTTACGGGTCTTTTACAAGATTGTGTGATCAACGTGACCACAATCAAACATGCACTAGCATCTCGTAGCAATGAATAAGGACAGTAACTACACAAGAAAATTTGCCTGGAGCTGGAAAACATCTCATATCTCTATGATAGAGAAAGAGAGAAATCTTACATCTTTGCCTAGGGCAGACAAATTCTTAAGAGCGAGCTCTTGCATTGGGGGTGTATTGATTTCTACTGGCAGCTTTCCCTGCACATCTACAGGTCACAACCCTTTCCAGTCTTCCAGTCACAGAGCCTAGCCAAGTGTTTAAGAAAAGGAGCTGTGAGTCTGGCCATCCATAGTTCAGATCTCACCTCAGAAGTGAATTTAGATGTGAAGCCCAAACTGGTCACTTTCTCTTGACCCACTGAAGTGTGGGTGAAACCACACACAAGAGGGGCTGTAGCTTAATGGTAGAGACCATGATTTGCCCAAAGGCAGTCCCAGGCATCTCCCATTAAAGGGGCTGAAGTTGTGGATGCTGGGAAAGACCTTTCTCTGGCCAACAGGATCGTCTTAGCAGAGTGATTCCACTTTAACCCCAGTGGGCTGAGACTGGAGTAACTACATTGGACTACACTGTGAGAAAGGAAGAAAGAGCTGCTGCTAGTCAGAGTAGACTGGGTGGAATTGGGTGGAATGATGGTCTAATTTGGTGTAAAGCAGCTCTTGTATATTCATATTGGTTTATTTTACAAGATACGATTGTAAGGAATACCAGAGTGAAATTTTCTAAACATTTGGTGAATTAATGTTAAGTATCATTAGCAGAGATGGGCACGAACTGAAATACAAACCAAAATTCATCACAAATTGGGCCAGTTCATGGTTCATGAACCAGTGGTTCATCGGAGCCTATTTCTGACTAACTGCCACAAACTTTTGGCCATTTTGTTTGGTTCATTTTTTGGTACGTCACTGCAGATAGCCTGGCGCCGATCTATCAGTTTCCTAGGCAACCAGGGAGATGGGCTTTCTGCCGCCCTGCTGCTCTGGAAGTGACACTTTCACAAACTGATAAATCAATTTCCTAGACAATGGGGAGGATGGGCTTTCTGCTACCCCAGAAGTGACCTTCTGCTGTCCCGGAAGTGACATTTTCACGAACCAAATGAACCGGTTCACGAACCAGGGCAAGTTCATGAAAGTTCGTGGTTTGTGAAATGCAATGAACCACAAACTGCAGGTTCAGTATTTTTCTGATTCGTGTGCACCTCTAATCATTAGAAATACAGTCATATGCAGAGTTATCTCCTTCTATACCCTTCACTTTAGTGGATTTAGAAGGGCATAACACTTTAGGAGTAACATTGCAAGATTATTCATGGATGGAGACAGTTGCCTTAACCAAAAATATAAACATTAACTCCCAGAGTCCATCATTCTTTGGATTCCAGCAAACAAATTAACTGCCACCGACTTTATGCACAGGTCAATTTACTCTGGAGCTTAATCTGTCCACAGCATAGCACAAAAGTTTGCCAGATAAAGGCATTTTTTAAAAAACAACAATCCAGCATCTAAACACAAGGAACCTATTTACCAAGGCCGAATAACAATCAGAGATCCAAATTCTATGTGCATATTGCCATTGGTTATGCCTTCCTGAATTATTAGATTTTTGGCAGGTCTCTCTTCTTTCTCAGGTTTATTGTGTGAAAACATTGCCAGTTTCTCATTCATTCAAATCCTTCCCATCCAACAACTGTTGGCAGCATTTGGCATGTGCCAAAGCACGGATCAACAAACATCTGTACATCACTGGCATGCAGATGTTTTGACTGTCACACTGCCAACACACACCATATTTGGGGAAGGCCCAAGCACAATGCTTCGAAATGGACCATGAACTGGGATCCACCTCCAGTGCTGGGGAAGATGGAATCTGCTCATTTTGGATCCAGGATGAAAGCTGCTTTTGGATTTTCCCAGTGATCTCTGTAATTAGACAGGTGCAGAAGGCATTCAGGCTCCGAGTTTTCTGTGCACCTGCAACAGGCTTGCCGCATTTCTTTGCATGATATCAATTCCAGGCTGTGTCATTTTGTTTAGATAAGAGGAAATTAAGCTCTTGGCTTCTCTGCTTTGCGGTCTGTCCTAGTTTAGCAGCCCACAGTAACTCTGAGGCGAGAGTTGCAAAGTCTTTTACAGTTGTCACTGAAATTTCATCTGAACCAAATTAGAAGTGAATTTAGTTTTTTTTCCCCAGTGGCAAACATCTAAGGAATTTTGAGGGAGGCCAAAAAAAGTTCCAGTTGGGCAAAATATCTGTAGAATCATGTGGGACATTGAGTGAAAGTTCTCAGGGAGGTTATATCCTTAATATTCTATTCAATGTCTTGGACCCTGTAGACAATGGAGAGCACTTTTTCAGGGGCAAGTTCAAAAATCCAACATGGTGAAGGGCTGACTTCTGACCAAGTCACTTGAGAACCAGTGAGAACCAGTGTGGTAAAGTACTAGATTAGGGCTAGGGAAACCCAGATTTAGATCCCTGCTCCGCCGTGAAGCTTTTTAGAGAATGTTTTTAGGATTGGTTTTTTTGTAATTATTACATTCTTGCCCACCTTTCATTCCAGTTGTGCTAAAAGAAAGGTGACTTTATGATTTTTTTAAAAACAAAATAAAACTTGCTAGGTGACCAGAATAAGCAAGGACTACTTTTCAGACATAGAGCCTTCGCTCACATGGGGCACCACTGTGCGCATCAATGATTCCAACAGCATCTAGGTGCAGTATCTGCTTTTATAATCTGCTTTGAAGCTATCTGGTTCTTGGTACATATGCTGGCCTGACATGGTCTAATATTCCAGGTTATCAATAGTAACAGCTGTGCAAAATTTTCCAAAAGAACCTGACAAGATTGCAGCTTTCCCTGCCAGGCCTGCTATGTTTGTTGGTAGTTTCGCATTACCTTTCTCTCTTTCTCTCCCTCTCTCTTTCTCTCCCTCTCTTTCACATACACACACTGTGTCTCTCGTTTATATATTGAATGACACATTCTTCAGTTGCAGGAGGGAAAAACAATCTAGAGAATGGACAGAAAGAAAGTGATAAGTGCCAGCTAGTTGAAAGCCAGAAAGAACTGCATTCTGTGGACCCTGGCAGACCGACAAAGAGAGATGCGGATGCAAGAGCACTGACTGTGTCTTAGCCTGCTGGAAAACAGATGGAATACTAGTGTCAGATGTTGCAACCTGTAAGTGAAGCCACTGATAATGCTAGATACTGGGAAGAGGGGAATCAAGAACTTCTCTGTCTCTTAGGCTTCGTCCATACCTTGTTGGATATTGTGCTATTGTTGCAGTATAATGATAATTCATAACAAGATAGTCTATTGTTGTAACACAGTGGTAGTACAATATCCAACATGTGGAACAGAACTGGTCAGCAGACTAGATGCTTGTTGCAAAGAGATAGACAAATGAAAGGCCAGTTTGCATACTTAGATTGCACTGCATGTGAGCTGCTGTAGAATGCTATTCACATAAGGAAACAGCGGTGGTGGCGGAGAGTGGCCTCAAGCCATAGCTGACTTATGGCAATCTCTGGTGGGGTTTAGTCTGTTGTTAATGGAGTCAACTGGTAGGCATTCCTGTTATTGGAGATTCTTCCCTCCCTCCATGATCAAGAGAACAGTTGTCCCTGTATTTCTGTATAGCTCAGATTGCAAAAATATTTCCCCAGTTCCAGGCAGCCACTTAGTCGTGATGGGATACAGCCATAGCTGATGTGCAGATATGTATGGCATATGCTTTGCATATTGGAAGTCTTAGGTTCCATCCCTGGTATCTCCTGTTAAACTGTTCTCTAAGGGCCAAGCTACACATGACGAATGACACTTGAACGGCAAGTGGATTGAGTGGAGGGCAAGTGAACAGGGAGAAATACACTTGCTGTTCAAGTGCCATTTGTCATGTGTAGCTTGGCCCTGAGGGAACAAGGCTGGGGAAGAGTCCCTGGCTGAAACATTGGAGAGCTGTTGCCAGTCAAAGTAGACAACACAAGGCTCAATGAACTAACAGTCTGATTAGGTATAAGACAACATGATACCATCTGAGTATAGGAGCAAACGAGTGTGTTGGCTGTCAATGACTCACTTTTGTCTGGCATATTTCTCCCATGTGATAACTGTGATTCTCATGTGACAGCTCAGGTAACTGAAAAGACAGAGTCTATTTCTCACATGCATGTCTGCTAGTGGGACTCAAGCTGGACTATGATGAAGACCATAAGTACTGCCTTGCTGCATCTGACTGTCTAGCCCAATGTTCTGCATTCGACAGTGGCATGGCAAAATGGTCCTTGGATGCTCACAGGGAAGGTATGAAGAGAGAGCGGTCCCGTGTTATTGGTCACCAGCATTTCCTATTGCTTATACCTAGGGCTTTTTTTTTTTTTTAGGGAAAAGAGGTGGTGGAACTCCGTGGGGTGCCAGCACAGGGGGTAACTCTTGGCGGGAGGTAGTGCCCCTGGTACCACATGGCATATGTGCAAAGTGCATGCACGCTCCCAGGACTGCACAATGATGGCCCCTCCCCCTGATCTCCAGACAGAGGGGAGCTGAAGCAGAGTGGAGGACAATCTAAGCTAGACATGAGCACGAATCAAAAAAAATTATCGAACTAGTGGATCGTGGTTCGGTGCGGACCACGATCCCGAATTCCCAAACAGCAACGACCATCTCCCGTCCCCGAACCAAACCTGGATCGTGGATCGTGGAAAACGCAGCGGGGCGTACCGCAGTTCCCAGCCCATGGCTATTTATAAGCATGGGTTCCAGTCAGCAACACAGGAGGTCTGTGTTTGGCCATCAGAGCTGCCTATCAGGGTTTGCAGGCATGAGATTAGAGTGCTCATGGAATGTGACCCAGATTAAGCTCAGGTTCAAATCAGGCTTTGGGTAAGAAACAGAATTTCAGTTCAATCAAGTTACAGATTAAAAAGCCTTGATTAAAAAAATTATAAAATGGGTCAGGTCTCTTTAATGTCATGAGTTCAAAGATGTGCTTTCTGTTTTGATCATCAGAAGTTGCTCAGAACTTAAGACTGCAAGGACAGCTTTGTTGGAAGGCTAGCTGTGTCCAGATTGAGGTGATGGATCTGTTTGCTAGCAAAGGAGCTTCCCTCCTGCAGGAAACTTTTGCCACCCCAGACGGAAAGAAGAGGCAGACACAAGAGTTAGGAACTAATGGGCCATATTTATTTGGCAACAACGTATCATTGAACATAAATACATGGCAAGGGCCTAACTAGCGGTACAGCTCAGGCCCTGGGGTCACCCTGGACCTCTGCCCTGACCTGTCTGGGCATGAGCCATCCACACACATGGCTGGGACCTGGCCGGACAGGCAAATGGCTCCCCACTCCAAGCCTATAGCACCTCGCCATATAGCAAGAGGGCAATACTTGTCTAGGGGATCCACAGGACTGCACAATGATGTCATTTGAGTCAGCTAGAATTGGGGGGGGGGGGTTAAAGTTTAAATTGCCCTCGGCGAAAATGGTCACATGGCTGGTGGCCCCTCCCCCTGATCTCCAGACGGAGGGGAGCTGAAGCAGAGTGGAGGGCAATCTAAACTAGACATGGGCACGAACCAAAAAAAAATATCGAACTAGTGGATCATGGTTCGGTGCGGACCACGATCCCGAATTCCCAAACAGCAACAACCATCTCCCGTCCCCGCACCAAACCTGGATCGTGGATCGTGGAAAACGCAGCGGGGCGCACCGCTGTTCCCAGCCCATGACTATTTATAAGCATGGGTCCCAATCAGCAACACAGGAGGTCTGTGTTTGGCCATCAGAGCTGCCTATCAGGGTTTGCAGGGATGAGATTAGAGTGCTCATGGCTACAGAACACCCCCTTCCCCCTCCTTCCCCTAGGTGTCTTCTCCAAACTTGTGTCTGCTTTGCAGCTCCGTGGTTGGAAGGAAGCCCTGCTGATCAAGGAAAGCTGGGCTTCCATTTGGGTTTCCAGGGCGACAGAAGGAGGGCAGACAGAGCTCAGGCATTCCCCTGGCTCCGTTGCCAGGGGAATCGATTGCTGGCGCCTGAGTGTCTGGATCCCCGAACCGACCCCAAATGCCATGATCCAGGCCTCTCCTGACCGCTGGATTGTTGGCCGTGGACGATCACGATCCGCCGTGTCACGATCACGCGATTGCCATTTTTGTGGGGTTTTGATGCTCGTAATACAATTCGTGCCCATCTCTAATCTAAACTCCTCTGTCTGGGGATCAGGGGACGGGGCCACCAGCCCTGCGACCATTTTTAAGAGGTGCCAGAACTCCGTTCCACCATATTCCAGCTGAAAAAAATCCCTGCTTATACCCACACAGCTCCTGAGGCCTGAATAAGGAAGTTCCATTTAACTAACACTGCTAAATGAGAAGCCTATCCTTCATGTATATGTTTTGTTATTTTTTAAAGCCAGCTTAACTGGTGATCATCACTGCATTTAGTGGTTGTGATTTTTAACTTCTGATTACATATTGTTTGAAAATGTATTTTCTTTTACTATTCTTCGATGGAGTCAGCATCATTCTTTTTAGAAAAGGAAAAAAACTTGTCCACTTTCTCCACACTGTTCACAGTCACAGAAATCTCTATTAGGTGACCTTAACTGAAACTAGATATGAGAGTTAGGATACTGCTGCTGAAAACAGTAGTCTAGCATCTATTCTTCCACCTTAATCCTACCCTTCTGACATCAGTCATCCAAAACGAGAGCGCAATTTGAGTTCTCCACCTTCCACTCAGCAGCAAATGAAGTGCAGTATGGTGAGAAAATGTAAAGCACAGTCATATTATGGAGGAGAGAAAAGGAGACACACTGCTGCAGCTTTATGTGGCAGCTCTGCGACTCTTAGTCCAACTCTTTTCCAGAATCTGGGGATGTCATTAATTTAGGGCTGTCTGCATGTGGAGCATCTGCTTTCTCAGTGAGCCATGGCTCCTCCTAATAAGAAGTTGCCTTAAACAGTCAGACCTTTGGTGCTTTCAAAATATTAAAATATAGCCTATCTTTTTCTCCATAAGATTTTTCAAATTTAACTTACAGCTAGTACGGGAAGATGAGTGTTACTTCAGCATGAGGAATCACTGGTATAATGCATTTATTCAAATAGTTTTGCAGTGCCTTTACATGCACTCTTGATTTGAAAGCCATGGAGGAGTTCTGGCCCTTCAGGGCCTTAGGTAGAGGAATGGCATATTTTGGCCGGAGGGGGAAGGTAAACTTTGACTGGCTTTTTTTTTTTTAAGAGCCAGCTGTCTGCAATATGCTTGGAGGTTTGAATTGCTAGATGAGGTCCCAGCAGAGGTGAAAGAGTGTTGGACCAGAGAACCAATGGTGAAACTGCAGATATTTTCCTGATTTTTAAACACAGAGAGTGCAGTCTGGAATATCATTGGAGAGAAAGAATTCATACAAGTTTGATGATATTATATATACATGCGGGCCTGCCTGCTTAATGAGCAATGGAAAGCATATTCTGTGACAAAGAGCCAGCTCTGCTATAAAACAGAACAATGAGTACTTACACTGAGCCCTAGATTTAGAAGGAAGTTGGGGGAAATATTGAAAAGAGCAGAAAGCCAATTTATTGGACCTGGATCTTACCAAGCCTAATCCAATACCAGTGTAATGTTCTGATCCATTTACATTAAGACTGCACACACGGATAGCCTATCAATAGAGCTTCCTGATACACACAGTCACTATTCTGTATGAATGTGTCAGAGGCGCATATTTACCATGCACATACAACTATGGTACGCATAAACTGGCCACTGGATTTTTTTGGGTTTGTATTAATACGTGAAAAGGCTGTATGGGCACTATAAATATACGTCACCCCTCTTCACACAATATGGCATTTATACATATCAGGAGGATTGCAGATAGTATGCCCTACTACATGTGCTTGAAGGATACCAGTGTACATAGTTGTACGCATGAGAATGGCTAAAAGAAGACCAAATCACAACTAAATAATCAGCAAATGATAAACAGAAGAGCACTAGTGTTTTTTAAAAACACCCACATTACATTAAATGTTGTCAAAAGCTTGGATAACTTATTTTTGTTGGCCTTTAACAGCACAATCATCAGCAGAGTTATACCCTTCTTAGTCCACTAGAGTCAGTAGACGTAGAAAACTGTAACTATGCATAATATTACTCTGTGGAGGGTAGTTTAGTAGACACTTGATGCATATATATAGGGAGGGAATTTTATTATTATCATTATTTATTTGATTTATAGCCTGTCCTCTCCGAGCAGGCTCAAAGTGGGTTACACTAAGAAGTAAAAATGAGACATACAGTAAAATCACAAGTTCCAAAAACAAACATATCAAGAAGTCCACCTGCTCACCATATATAAAAAGGGTAGAGGACTGGATCAATATCTTATGGCTGCTCATGTGTGTGCGGGGGTTGGATGGTCATATAGCCCCCCCCCCAGGTAGAAGACCAGCAGGGAGGCTCATTGATGGATTTAATGTTGGCCTCAGCCATGTGCCTGGTGGAACTCTGTTTTGCAGACCCGTCGAAAAGATGAAAGATCTTGGAGGGCTCGGGTGTCTTCCGACAGAGAGTTCCACCAGGTGAGGGCCTGGATAGAAAAAGCCCTGGCCCTGGTCGAGGCCAGTCGAGCCTCTCTGGGGCCAGAGACCACCAGCAGGTGTTTACCTGCCAATCTCAGCACCCTCTGGGGCATATACAGAGAGAGGCGCACCCACAGGTATGCTGGTCCCTGTCCATTTAGGGCTTTATAGGTTAAAACCAATACCTTGAACCTGATCCAGAACTCCATGGGGAGCCAGTGCAGTTCCTGCAAGGTTGGAGTCATGTGTGCCCTGTATGGCATACCAACCAGGACACGTGGAGCAGCATTCTGGACCTGTTGCAATTTCCGGGTCACACTCACAGGAAGCCCCGTGTAAAGTGTGTTACAGTAGTCCAATCTGGAGACAACCATTGCATAGTTCACTGTCATTAGGTCATGGGTTGAAAGATAGGGGGCAAGCAGCCTGGCCTGCCAAAGGTGGAAATAAGCAGACCGGGCAACTGCCATGACCTGGGCATCCATTGATAAGGAGGAGTCCAGCGTCACACCAAGACTCCTGACTGATGGAACGAGCACAAATGGTGCCCCATCAAAGGCTGGGAACTGGATCCCTCCCTCCGACACCCCATGGCCTAAGTACAGGACCTGGGAGATCAGAAGGGCAGGAGAAGTACTGGGTAAAGCACTTATGTCATCACATGGGGGGATGGAGGTGTGCATGCATTTCTTAAGAATGTTAGATTTGGGGCACATTCTTAAGGAATCAGCCTTGGCATAAAGCATACACAGACTCCTGTCCCCCCACATGGCAACATCATTTCCCGAAGTAAAGTCATTGTGGTGGGGTGTGGAGGCATGCACACCCATTTGCCCTGGATGTCTGCCCATAGTGAGTGGCCACCAAGCAGCTTGCCTCCTCCTGCCAAGCAAAGGGGCAAACCTACTAGCAGTGGGCACCAAGGAACCCTACCTCACATCTAAAGGTAGGGTTCCCTACCTCAGCAGAACCAGGCAGGCTTATATAATGTTAGATACATCAACCTTCAATTTGACAGATGGAGTATCTTGCTCTTTGGGTCCACACTTTTGGCAATAACCAGAAAAGAAGCAAATTTTACGTTACAGTCTAACTGTGCCTCTACGAAACTCTTGGAAATAGAAGGAAAACACATGCTGAGCAATTTTGCTCCAGCCTCTCTTCTATCTTAAAGAAACTCAGGAGGAAGGTTAGCTTGCCACTATATTCTGTCTTTCTTTTCCTGAGTGTCGACAACTCGCAAAATAAAAAGAGATGGTCATGGAATGGTACAGTCAAGAATAGGCGGGGAGGATGAGGGGGGTGGGAAAATAGAGTGGGAGGAGATACAGCATCCATTTTTCAAGGAAAGAAGCAGACCAGCAAGACGCTCCACTTCTCTTATCGTCACAAGATGGCTGTCCCTGGGAAGGGGAGAAGGGAAGTTGTTTGCCTAAGTTACGTTTATGCACTTTTCAACTTGTTCAGCACGAAGTGAAAAATGCAGAAGAAAAAGGAGGAGGAGGAGGAGGAGGAGGAGGAGGAGGAGGAAAATCTGTCTGAATCTTGTCTAGTAGTGACTCTCTCTTGCCTCCTCTCCTTCCACTGCTGCGTTGTTGACCCCCAAGTGGGACCTAGAGTTTTCCAGAATCTCAACTGATCTCCAGACTACAGAGATCAGTTCCCTTGGAGGAAATGACAGCTTTGGAGGGTGAACCTTATTTAATTAATTAATTAATTAATTCAATTTATATTCCGCCCTCCCTGCATCAGCAGGCTCAGGGTGGATTACAACCGGTATAGTAATTTAAAATACAAATAACTTTAAAACCAATAAAACCTAGGGCTGCAAGACCCTCGGTGGGGGCTCCCACGCTCCACAGGGGTCCAAAATGGGCCCAATCTGCATCAAAATGGATCCGATCCGTGCCAAAACGGGCACGGATTGGGCCCGTTTTGGCACGGATTGGGCCTGTTGTGGGCCCCTGTGGGGCGTGGGAGCATTCCTGCACTCTGCAGGGGCCCACAACGGGCCCAATCAGTGCCCAAATGGGGCCTGCATGATGATGTCACTCCCAGAAGTGATGCCAACATGCTTGCAGGAGCGCGCACGCGCACAAAGCGGGTACACACACAAGCTCCTCCAAGGTAAGAGCCAGGCCCCAGTCTCCCACTTTGAGATCGAGGGGGCCTGGCGACCCTAATAAAACCATATAAATATTTTTAAAACCTACAGCAGCAGACTTCTCCAAAAACCACCACCCAACCATCTACAAAAGTATTTTACAAGGCTGGGCAGTAAATGCTTCCAGTAGGGGGGCACGTTCTCCTCTATTCGGCCGGCGGGAAGGCCCAGCCAGCATCAACTGTACACCTGGCAGAACAGCTCTGTCTTGCAGGCCCAGCGGAAGGACAGCAAATCCGGCCAGGCCCTGGTCTCTTTAGAAAGAGTGTTATGGAATTACTTCCCTACTGAGCTTTGCCTCCTTCTCAGACTGCCCTCCACAATTACTTCCCCCAATTCTCCATGGATTTCCAAAGCCAGAATTGGCTACCTTACAAACACGTTGTCTTATTTTCTGATTTTGTTTTGTCCTACTATATAACCAATGTGTTAATATAAGTCAATAAATGCCCTACTACAGGAATCAGTTCTGCTGTCGGAAATGGCATCTTCAGAGGGCAGACTGTATAGTATCCTATCCCCTCTGAGCTTCTTCCCTCCCCAAACTCTCTTCTCCAGGCACAGGCCCCGGGAATTTCTCAAGCCAAAATCGGTAACCCTATTTCATCTCCAAAGTGGTGTTACCTACCAGCCAGCATGTTACTTATCTGACCAGTAAGACTGTTTTTGATGTTCGGCTAGTAATAAGTAGTTTTGAGTTCTGAAAAGTCAGTAAACTCTAGATTGAGCTGAAACGTCAGTAAACTTCAGATTGAGACTCTGGGTCTCTCTCAACGACACATTTCTCCAGTTCTGCACTGGTTCTAATGTACTCCCTGCCATCACATGTCAGCAGAAGGGAACTGCTCCTTCTTTTTTTCTTTTTTTTAAAGAAAGGAGTGCTCAAATAAGCTCAGAACACTGCCTTGAGAGGGAAAGGCTCCAAATGCTGTTTTCTCACATGAAAACTTCACGTGAGAGGTTATTTCACTGAGCTTGCAGCTCCATGTGGAGAATCTGGCAAAATAACTCCCCCCTCCACGTGCTATTTTCATGCAGGAAAAAGGCTTGGAGGGAGGCAGGAGCACTCCCTCCCCTTGGGGTGCCATTCTGAGCTTGTCTTCCCCCCCCCCCCAAGAAGTAGTTCCCTTCGGCTGACATGTGACTGCAGGGAGCACATTAAAACCAGCTCATGCCTGTGTAGAAACTTATCATCTAGAAAGACCTTCTGACCTGCCCTGATTTACCAGATTCTCTCCTAGCTCCACCCACCAGATTCCATCTTCATTCCTCCTGTGGCCTCTGGTGCCACCTAGGGGCCAGAAATGCTGAAATTAAAACTGAGACTCGCCAAATTGAACGAAGTTTGTCAGGCAAAAAAGGATGGAACTAAATGACAGCAATAAAGCTTGGCCCCAAAATGGATAGATGGACAAGATGGAGATGATGAGATTTCTTGGAGATCAAGTCACCTAAGGCTGGCAAATGAGTGCTGTGAGCCCAGAGCAGAAGACGCAGCCGTCATTTCTTCCCTGAATAGAAGCCCAAGACCGGTTCGTATTAACTGCCAAATCTTGTTTTCAGTTCCTGACATCTCCCATCCCACAAATTAATGTTGACTGGCACTGAGCCCCTCTGGCTTCCTAGGATGATTTCTTGTTGCCCTGTATTTTCTCGCTTTTAAATTCTCCATTGACTTTAATTAATCTTTCCTCAGGCTCTTGTGTCTGGCAAATGTGGGTTTTTATAGGTTTTTTTCTCCCATTCTTTGCAACCTAAAAGATTAGCAAACTCTTTTCGCCTTCTCTCATGGCTCCTTTCACTTTATTAAAGAAAAGAATTTAGCGAATGGGAATTGTGTTTAGCCAGGCTGGGTGGCTGTTTGTCCTTGCATTAGCTGGCTTTTTTTAAAAAATGGAAATTAAGAGACATTTTTAAAAAATTAAGAACAATTACTGCCAGAATGAGCAAGAGAGATTTTTTTATTTCAGTGGCTGATATGATATGTTCAAATACCTTTAGGGTACAAGATGTCAGTTTGCATTTCAATATGTGGTGTGACGTAATGCAAAATGACACACCAATTGTTTTATTACAGAAATGCAAGGTGGAAGGGAGACCTTGTTTTCTGCTAGTGGTAAGGGCCGTCTGTTCGGTGGAGAAATAGCCAGGTGCTCCATAAAATATTGGTGTATCTAAGCAAAAGGATATTCTTTTTCTTCATTTTGATTCAGTCCCTCTGGTGCCACCAACTGCACAATGATAGGATTTTTTTTTCTCCAGCTACTTTCAATACAGCATAACAGTTCAAGAGAGAGAAGAAATTTTGACTCTAAAGAAGTAAATAATAAAATCCTTGGGAATGTGACCCAGATTAAGCTCAGGTTCAAATCAGGCTTTGGGTAAGAAACAGAATTTCAGTTCAATCACGTTAAAGATTAAAAAGCCTTGATTAAAAAAATTATAAAATGGGTCAGGTCTCTTTAATGCCATGAGTTCAAAGATGTGCTTTCTGTTTTGATCATCAGAAGTTGCTCAGAACTTAAGACTGCAAGGACAGCTTTGTTGGAAGGCTAGCTGTGTCCAGATTGAGGTGATGGATCTGTTTGCTAGCAAAGGAGCTTCCCTCCTGCAGGAAACTTTTGCCACCCCAGACGGAAAGAAGAGGCAGACACAAGAGTTAGGAACTAATGGGCCATATTTATTTGGCAACAACGTATCATTGAACATAAATACATGGCAAGGGCCTAACTAGCGGTACAGCTCAGGCCCTGGGGTCACCCTGGACCTCTGCCCTGACCTGTCTGGGCATGAGCCATCCACACACATGGCTGGGACCCGGCCAGACAGGCAAATGGCTCCCCACTCCAAGCCTATAGCACCTCGCCATATAGCAAGAGGGCAATACTTGTCTAGGGGATCCACACGGCAGTCTGCCTTCTCAGCTGGCCGCTGTAAAACAGTACCAGTGATCCTGTCAGACGCCAATTCCCCCCAAATGGGGATGTGCCAAGGGTGCTCACCGGCCCACTCATTTCTCCCCCTCCTAATCCTGCCAGGGGACATCCAATTACAGCTCCACCATAAGACAATTACCACAACCCATGCAAGAAGTGCAAGGTAGGCAAAAAACTTCCTTCTCCAAAGCCAAAATGGAGAAAGGAGAAAAAATTCCTACCTGGCCCTGGTAAACAGCGACTAGCTAAGCCTGTACTACTGCAATGTGGGTGGGTGAGCTGAGCTCAAGGCAATTGCTGGGGAGCAGGGATGGAGCCACCTTATAAAGCTCTTGGCTTTGCTCCCTCCTTAATCTCTGATTGGCTGAGAAGTTGTCTGTCAGCTCTTCTTCCTGTGGGGAGGCAAAAGGCGGCCCCAAGCCTTAAGCAGCTACACTGCTGGCTGGCTGGGCCAAACCCCCAATGCAAGAGACTCAATATAATAATATATAATAATAACATTCGATTTATATACCATCCTTCAGGACAATTTAATGGCCGCTCAGAGTGGTTTACAAAGTGTGTCATTATTATCCCCACAACAAAACACCCTGTGTGGTGGGTGGGGCTGAGAGAGCTCCTAGAAGCTGTGACTGACCCAAGGTCACCCAGCTGGTTTCAAGTGAAGGAGTGGGGAATCAAACCCAGTTCTCCAGATTAGAGTCCCATGCTCCTAATCACTACTACACCAAACTGTCTCTCCCTCTCAAAGAGCAGGATCCAACCATATGACCAAATCACTTGAAAATAGTTTCCCCCTAGGGAACCTCATCTCTTTCACTTCAGCTGTACTACCATGTCACTTTCTCATACATACATGACTTCCAAGGGACACCCTGGCAACAGTATCTATAGCCAAATGTACCAGCCATCCAAGAGTTTCATGCTCAGGGTCTCACCACACAAGACAAAATACACTCGAACTATATGGGTAATTCAAGTGTATTTTGTAATGCGAGTGTATTCGAGTGTAATTCAAGTGTATTTTATCTCATGTGGTTTGACCCTCACTATCTCATTCAGACAATCTAAAAGCACTCCCTGTGCTGGTCTGTAATTGTGTGTGTCTGCCCCAAAGAGAGTTCAAAGTTACAAAATAAAAGGTTCTGATCATTTATTTAGTGGATGGTATTGTATTAAGAAGGCTGCAGTTGCATCTTGCAAAACTGTAGCCACCTCTTCCAAATGTAACCAGAGAAAGCAAAGTGCATGTCAAGAAGTTGCTCTCTCTGCTAATTTGACAAGCTGAGGAGTGGACCAACAAACCTGCTTTCTTCCTCCACCTCTTCATCTCAGGGACCTGAAAACCAATTAACACCAAGGCTCAAAGCTATCAAAAGAATTCCCATACACCCCGCTAGTGCACCCTGCATAACATTGCCTTACACACAAGCCAAACGTGTAGAAATGGAGTGACATCAAATCCATAACTTTTGATGCTCAGTAATTTGATTGGTGTGAATGGCAGGAGTCCACCATATGGGGAGTGGAATCTGTTGAAATCTTTGAGTGCTGTCCATCTTAAATTTCCCTTTCAATTAAATTTGTGCAACAGTAAACCTTTCGCCTGATTGCATTCACCAGAAAAGAGAAGTTTATGATTCTGAAATTTATGACCCCACCCCACCAAGTCCTGAACCCATTCAAAGAGCATAACATTTACTTTTCAGAGGAAGAATCAGTGAGCGAAATAGAAGGAACTCAACTGTGTTTGATAGTTCTCTTGTCCAAGACATGAGAAAGTCAAAAAATATTCCTCCCCTGTGTAAGCAATGATGGATAATCCTTATAGTCTTTAATTTTGAAAGAATTTACCAGAAATGTAACTGCTGTATTTAATACTGTGGCTTCCAAGGCACAGAACTAATATAGATGAAATGCAAGTACCATCAATAAATCAGTGTTGTGTGCCTGGGTGTACATGTATCAAATATTTGGTGTGAAATAAGAGTATTTTTTATTAACTAACTTTAAGAATATTAAGAACAAAAACAGTCGTCTACAACAGCAGCAGAACCATCAGGGGGTATCATGTGGACTTTTTATCCCCCAGTCCCCAAGCAATGCTGCTGACAGCAAAAGGAATAATTTCAGTTAGCCGAAACCTCAATTTTCTGGATTGCTTTTTAAACATTTTAAACTTTGTAAAATTTTGTCAGCCAACTATGGTGCCAATATTGGTAGAAAAGATGGGTATAATCCATTTCTAATTTATCGTGCCCTTCCTTCAAGAAATTCAGCATACATGGTACTCCCCTTTCCATTTTATTATTACTAAAACCCTGTGAGGTAGGTTAGACTCAGGGCTCATTTCAAGGGGGAACGCACAGGAACGCAGTTCCGGCAGTTCCCCAAAGAGGTCACATGTCAGGTGGCCCCACCCACCTGACTCTCGGCCATTTTGGGCCCATTTCGGCCTGGATTGGGGCTGAAACAGCCCAGATTGGGCCTCTGATGGGTGGTGGATCACTTTCCCACTCAGCAGCAGCCTGATCCTGACCATTTTGGACCCCCTTTCAGCCATTTTCAGCCCCTTTTTGGGCCCCCTTTCAGCCATTTTCAGCCCCTTTTTGGGCCCAATTTCGGCCCTGAATGTCCAGGATTGGGTCCAAAACAGCCGGAATAGGTGATGCCAGGGGATGTGGCATATGCAAGTCAGTTATACTAATGACACACCTCCGGTGATGGCAAGAGGTGTGGCATATGCTAATGAGTTATGCTAATGAGTTCCTACAGCTCTTTTTCTACGAAATGACCCCTGGTTAGACTGACAGAGCATGTTTGGCCCATGGGCACCTCCAGAGCTTCATGGGGAAGAAGAGGGATTTGAACTTGGGTCTCCCCACTCCAGCACCCTTATTATTACACCACACTAGTTCTAAATAAATGCAAAGCCAATAAAGAAATAAATCCTGCCTTTGTAAATAAATCCTACCTTTGTCATATAATACCTGGATAGCTCAAGCAAGCCCAGTCTCATCTGATCTTGGAAGCTAAGCAGCATTGGCCTTGGTTAGTTATTGGGTGGGAGACCGCCAATAAAGACCAGGGTTGCAGAGCCAGGCAATGGCAAACCACCGCTGTTAGTCTCTTGTCTTGAAAACCCCAGCAGGGGTCACCATAAGTCAGCTATGAGTCAATGGCACTTTCCATCACCACCATGTCATATAATCCTAACAATAACTGCCTGTACAGGTGGATTCCCTGTTGTGGCCCCCACCATGGGGAATAGCCTCCCTAAGGTGCACAAGAAGGCTCACACTTCCATCATTCCACAAACTGTAGAAAACAATTGTTTAGAAGGGCATTTCTATAAATAATAACATAACAATACCATTTGATTTATAAGCTGCCCTTCGGGACAATTTAATGCCCACTCAGAGCAGTTTCCGAAGTATGTTATTCTTATCCTTAGGACAATCACACTATGAGGTGGGTGGGGCTGAGAGAGCTGCTAGAAGCTGTGACTGACCCAAGGTCACCCAGCTGGCTTCAAGAGAGTCAGGAATCAAGCCTGGTTCTCCAGATTCGAGTCCTACCACTCTTAACCAGTACACCAAATTAGTAATAGGGCTATGCTAGAAAAGAATATTTCAGAAAAATGCTTACAAAAAGGAAAAGGACTGTGGACTATATCCAATAGAAAAGTCACTTAAGTTAGAGAAAGACTCCTACTAGAAAAGACTCCTACTAGATCCAGTTTGGTGTAGTGGTTAAGAGCACGGGACTCTAATCTGGAGAGCCAGGTTTGATTCCCCACTCCTCCACTTGAAGCCAGCTGGTGACCTTGGGCTAGTCACGGCTAGAGAGGGGCACGAACCGCATTACGAACCTCAAAAACCCATGAAAATTGTGATAGCACGATCGCGATCCGGCGGTTCGTTATCGGCCACGGCCAACGAACCTACGGTCAGTAGAGGACTGGTTCGTTGTGTTCGGCTGCGGTTCGGGAAGCCAGACACTCAGGCGCCAGCAATCAGTTCCCCTGGCAATGGAGCTGGGGGAATGCCTGAGCTCTGTCTGCTGGGGGAATGCCTGAGCTCTGTCTGTCGCCCTGGAAACCCAAATGGAAGCCCAGCTTTCCTTGATCAGCAGGTCTTCCTTCCAACCACAGAGCTGCAAAGCAGTTACAAGTTGGGAGAAGCCACCCAGGGGAGGGAGGGGGGAAGGATGTGTTCTGTAGCCATGGACACTCCAATCTCATCCCAACAAACCCTGATAGGCAGCTCTGACAGCCAAACACAGACCTCCTGAGTTGCTGAATGGGACCCATGCTTATAAATAATCGTGATCTCATGGCAGGGTTTCACTTTCTGCAAGCAGTGGAGTGGGACAGAGTCTTGCTTGGCACTTGCTAGCCTTTGGGGAGAGAGACTGAGAGTACAATTGAGCTTGGTTTGGGGGGATAGGGAAGCCCAAGAGGTCTTTGCACAGGGGGTAGAGAATCTCTCTCAACATTTTGAGAAGGGGTGGGTGGGTGATGGATCCCTGGAGGAATGGCATGTGTGTTATGAAAGATCCCTCCTGTCCCCATCCCAAACCCTCGGTGGTGTCCCCTCCCACAGTCCACTCCTCACCCCGTCGTCCGTGTCCAGCCCCGCAGCGCAGCCTGTAACCATTTATCCTCCTTCCCCTGGGACAGTTAGCGGTCAGCGTTACAACGCCTCCGTATGGAGGCACTTTTGGGCCCTTTCTGATGACCCCCATGTGTTGCGGTATCGTGCCTGTGATGTCCTGGTGAGCAGGGGCAAAAACCCAAATCACCTGTCTTCGACGGCCCTGACTCGCCACCTGAAGAGGCACCACCCGAGCCTGTAGTCTCCCTCCTCACCCAGTGAAACATCCATTGGGGGGAGAAAGGGGGCCACCAGCTCTTCTGAGCGGGGCTCAGTGGGAGGATCACTTTGCCCTGAGGGTGATGCTGGAGAGAGCAGTGTGCTCCTTTTCGGCCCAGCATGTGGGCACATGGGGGGTGCTGCTGGCAAGTGGCCAGACCCCCTGCCTCCTGAGGGCAGGCGGTTCGACGACGCCTCCCCATGCCTGCCAGGCCCGGCGGCCACCCCCGGTACACACCTTCCGGCCTGCGCCAGGAATACCAGCATGCTCCTTTTTGGCCTGGCAGGTGGGCACATGGGGGGTGCCGCTGGTGAGCGGCCAGACCCCCCCTCCGAGGGGAGGTGGCTCGACACCGCCTCCCCGTGCCCACTAGGCATGGCAGCCACCCCCAATACACATCTTCCAGCCTGCGCTGGGAATACCAGTGCGCTCTCTTTTGGCCTGGTGGGCAGGCACATGGGGGGTGCTGCCAGCAAGTGGCCAGACCCCCTGCCCCCTGAGGGGAGGCAGCTCGACACCACCTCCCTGTGCCCACCAGGCCTTGCGGCCGCCCCCATTACACACCTTCCAGCGTGCGCTGGGAATACCAGTGCTCTCTCTTTTGGCCTGGTGGGTGGGCACATGAGGGGTGCTGCCGGCAAGTGGCCAGACCCCCCACCCCCTGAGGGGAGGCGGCTCGTCACCATCTCCCCGTGCCCACCAGGCCTGGTGGCCGCCGTCATCACCCACTTTCCCGCTGTCGCTGGGAATACCAGCGCACTCTTTTTCCTGGCATGGGGGCACATGGGGGGTGCTGCTGGTGAGCAGCCAGACCCCCACCCCCTGAGGGGAGGTAGCTTGACACCACCTCCCCGTGCCCACCAGCCCCGGCAGCTGCCCCCAGTACACACCTTCCAGCCTGTGCCGGGAATACCAGTGCACTCCTTTTTGGCCTGGCAGGCGGGCACATGGGGGGTGCCGCTGGTGAGCAGCCAGACCCCCCGCCCACTGAGGGGAGGTGGCTCATTGCCATCTCCCCGTGCCCACCAGGCCTGGCCGCTGCCATCGACACCCACCTTTTGTACACTGGGCCAACATCAACCGGTGGCTCTAATTGTATCGAGTGGGAGTTTCCTGGGGCCTTGGATTGGAGAGGTATAACTCCAAGATCCCTTTTGCATTCTTGTCCAAACTTGGGTGATGGCTTTAGGAGAGCGTGCAAAAGACTCCCCAGGAATATGGGCTGTGTAAGTGCCAACAGGGGCTGTTCCGCCCCCCACGAACCACGAACCATGAACTGGTTCGGCAATGGGAAATGTTCATTGCGGTTCGCCATCTCGGGTTCGTTTTCAGCACTGAACCTCGAACCACTGGTTCGTTCATTTTTTTTGGTTTGTGCCCATGTCTCGTCATGGCTCTCTGGAGCTCTCTCAGCACCTCCCACCTCACAGGGTGTTTTATTGTGGGGATAATAATAACATACTTTGTAAACCACTCTGAGTGGGTGTTAAATCATCCTGAAGGGTGGTATATAAATCTAATGTTGCTGTTGCTGTTGCTGTTGCTGTTGCTGTTGCTGTTGCTGTTGCTGTTGCTGTTGCTGTTGCTGTTGCTGTTGCTGTTGTTGTTGTTGTCACTAGAGGAAGGCTTCAAACTTGAACCCAAAGGAAAATTGGAGTATAATTATTTCAATAAATAAATATTTTACTTTATTTTATACCCCTCCTTTCTTCCCAGTGGGGACCCAAATTGACTTACAACATTCTCTTCTCCCCAATTTCTCCTTACAACAACCCTGTAAGGTATGTTAGACTAAGAGTATGTGACGGGCCCAAGGTCATCCAGCAAGTTTCCATACTTACAGGGAATCAAACTTGGGTTGCCCAGTTCCTAGTCCATCACTCTAGCCACTACGCTGTCTAGCTAGTACACTATCATAGCACTAACATTGCAACTACAAGTCAAAACTCAAAGTTTTCCAAATTAGTTAATCGACACACTTAACTACCACTAATCAAATGGAATGGAGGGAGGCAAGTTATGTGCAGGATCTGTATGAAGTCTCCCAGAAAGAGGTGCCAATCTCAGAGTAAAATGGAAATATATCAACAAAAGAAAACAAGACCCCTCTAAAACCTGCCTAGCCAAAATGAAAGAAATGTCACTTTTAAATTATCTAAAGAACTGCACGATGACATGTACCACAGAGGAAGGGGGACCACAGATTTCTGAAATACCAGCCTTTCTCACCCACCCCACCAACACCACACAGAGTTCAGAGTTCAGTCCCTGCCTTTTCCAGTTAAAACATCTCAGATTCACAAGACCTTTCTCTGCAATAAAAGTATAAAAGTATAAAAGAGAGGGGTGACTTTACCGGGGGAGGAAGAGAAATGTGAATTTATAAGCAGTTAGATTAATTGATTGAGATATATATAGATATGTATAGGTTAACTAACAATATTTTCTTTCTTTGATAAGATTTATATGCACCAAACTGAATGTACAGAAGAGTTAAATTGATTGATTATGCGAGGAGTTATATAGAATTACCATAAAAAGATGAAATGAGTAATATATAGAGAACAAATCAAATTGTTTGATTTAAATGTGGGAAATTTTTATGGTTTATGATATATAGGTTTATATAGAAATATTCAAAACTGGATAAATTGTTTATCTAAAGACGTATAGTTTGGGTGTATAATAAGTAAAGGAGTTAAAGAGGTACTGCTTAATATAATGGAGAGTGTATATCTGTTTTAGACAGAGGAATTTAATAGAAGTAAGGGAAAAGGGACAGAGGGTGGGAAAGCTGTTGGAAGTCAACAAAAGGGGGGGAAAGGGAGGGGGTTAGAAACGAAAAATTAGGGGAAAATTGATTGTAATGTAAAAATAATAATGTTCTAACCCAATAAAAAACTTTTCAAAAAAAAAACACAAGACCTTTCTCTGCCATGACCCTGAAGTCCGAACTACTGGTCAAGTGAGACAATCCTGAAATAAATGATATGATCAAGTACGAATCTACATATGGCAAAGGGGGGGGGGGGTCTGCCATTGAAATGGATTTTTTTCTAAATTATCTAAAATAGCTCTTTGCAGTTCTCCTAAACATTAAAATAAAAAAAGAAACTTAAATGAACCAAAACAGTATTAATCACCTCTTTCTTTTTTTTTTAAACACACTTTTATGTCTGAGCCTACCAGCATGCATCATTCACTCTATGCTTAGTTTAAAATAAATTAGATCCTCACACTTCCCTTTCAGGTTTGACAGACTGCAAAGTTACAAACTCAACACATGACTACCCAAGTTGTCTATGTTGCAGGCTGGCATCCTTTAGCATTTCCAAGTGTAGCAGAATTTGAGTAAGGATTAAACTTTGGGTGTTCAAAAAAGCATCATTCCTAAAGAGTTCATACATACCTGCCATTGGACTTGTTTGCCCATGCTATCCTCAAACTCTCGCTGCTTAGATCTTTGATTCCAATGAAGATCCATTTCACACATTGAGCTTAATAAGCTGTCTTATAACGTGTCAGATCATTCATTCAATTCACTCACTGTTATCTGGTGGCAGGTACAACTGAGCCACAGCCTCACTCCTTTGTCTTTGAACATCTTGGCTTATCCCTAGACTGCCAGGTTACTGTTAGAAATCATAGAAAATGTTGGGGGGGGGGGGTTCCTCCTAGAAACTGAGTTGATGCTGGTGTAGAAGGAACCACAGTTCTATAGACTTCTCTCACACAGGTTGGAGTATCTCATGCTACTTCACAGTTCAAGAAAGGACAACAGCAGCTCCGATGCCACTGATGTAGCAAAAGCCCAGTTGTCATCTGATGTAGGCAGTCAAGAACTTCTGTATGCAAACTTGCACATACATAATGTCTTGTTTAAACAAGATCAGGTAGGCCACATGGAAAGTTCACACAACCGAGATCCCTAGCCCAGTCTAGCATTGTGCTAGAATGTCAACATTGTGTCATAGTCCAATTTAAATATAAGAGGAACCCTTTTGGATCAGACCAGGGGTCCATCTACTCCTGCATCCTGTCTCATCCAGTGACCAACCAGTGGCCCTGGTCAGGCCAACAAAGACAGCACAGAATAAAAGACAGAACCCTTTTGGATCACTGCATCTTCTGTCACTGAATTCCACAATTCATCCATTAAGTAAAGAAATATTTCCTTGTGTATCTCTAACTCAATACCCCATCACCTTCATTGGTTGCCTCCAAAAGCTCTATCTACTCTTTGCACCCCATGCATGATTTTATAATGTGTCTGCCCATCATCTTTTTTTTTCTAAAGTAGAAGTCTGAAATGTATAAATTTAAAAGGACGTTGGTCACGCACAACATTGCAAGTGTTAATTCTTCTGCTACCCCGCTGCCCCAGCATCATATTTAAATTAAGCTTCAGAAAAGGTCTTCACCAATTCCCCCTTCCTGCTGCAGGCCCCCAATTTGCCTCTAATGTTGTTCCTGTGGGTCCCCTGCCCCCCAGGAGCAGCATTTTGGGGAGATCAGTAGACTGCTGTAGGAGGCAGGAGTGTTTTGTTCCACTGACAGACATGCCTTGCATGAGCAGAAAAGTTAGTCTGGATCCAACCCCATGTGTCTTACAGTGCTATCCTTAGCAGGGTTACCTCCTTCTAAGTCCATTGTGTAACTCTTCTTAGGACTGCTGTTAGAATGATATATTTGTGTGTGTGTGTGTGTGTGTGTGTGTGTGAACTGTAAAGAACTCTATTCTCCATGTTTAGTGTAAAATGTAAAGAACTCTGTGTTCCCTACGTGGAGAACATACATATTTACTAAGAGCAAGTGATACAAAGAAAGACAAGTCTCCATCTCTCCCCTACTCCCTTTTAAAGTTCTTTTTCTGCAATATCTCACCACCAGGTTTCCAAGTTCAGGCAATGAATATATGGTTGTTGTTTTTTAAATCCTTCAACTGCTTTTTCACACTGATATGTCTCAAGCTAATGCTATTCAGCCGCTTAGCAATTTGTCACGACACATCCCATGCGCAGCTGGAAATGTGTCTGATTTCAGACGCTTACTTTGGAGGTCCATTGTTTATCAAAGCAACGGGGTTGGGGGGAGCACCATTCTCCAGTCCTATTAAGTGAAGTAAATATGCAACGCTTAACAGCAATGAAATAACACTGAGCTCAAAATCAGAAGCATGGCCAAACCTCCCTTGAACCTTTTGTGTTTCATGTCAGTATTGAAAAACATGACAGTGCAAAGGTTTTTGGAAGACAGTAAATAACATGATCGAAGGGCAGCACTAGGGCCCTGGAATGTACAGCTGCTAATCGTGCGATGAAGCCGAAGCAGGAACACAAAATCTCTCCTTTGAAAATGGGATGAAAGCCAAAATCACTTTTTATTAGAGTGCTTTTTTCCCACCCCTTTAGATTCTTTTTTCATTCAAAAACTGTGAACTGTCAGAAAGACAGTGTAACAACACAGACAAAGAAGCAGTTTTACATAGTTAATTCATGAGTTCATAGTCCTTTTGTGTGGGCTTCTTCCAATAGGTTGGCCCCTTCTTATGTTACAATATAGAGAATGAATAGAAGGCTTGATCAATGGGGAAGAAGTTCTCGCTTCAAGCAAGACAGCTGCATTGGAAAACTGGAAAAGAAAAGGGGGTTGACTGCCAAAGGGGTTCTTATTCTTTTTTTTATGATGGTAAAAATAAACATGAACATAATTTAATTCCATAATCTGAATACTCCCTACCCCTGAATTGAGACCTTTTCATAATGTAGCCATAAGTAATTATACATATACACATACACACACACACACACACACACATAAATTTTTTTACAGACAGACATATTTATATGTATGTATGCATATACATTTTCCAACAACAGGCTTTGTTGCTAGTGTGCATATACATATACATATACATATACATATACATATACATATACATATACATATACATATACATATACATATACATATACATATACATATACATATACATATACTTGCCCCCCCAGTCTGGAATAAAGAGGCAGACACAAAGCATTTTGGATATTAATGGGCCACTTTATTTTAACTTTAACAAATATAAATACGGCAAGGGATCTAACTGCGGTACAGGTCAGGCACGGTGTCCGCGCCAGGACTACCGTCCTGACCTGTCTGGGCGAGCCCCACTGCCCCGGGTGTAAGCCATCCACATGCATGGCTGCAACCCGTCTGGCCAGGCAAATGGTTACCACTCCCCGAAGCTCCAACCACTCCGCCATACAGCCCGAGTGAAGGACATTTACAGGGTGAGTGCCAGAGGCAATCTGCCCTCTTAGCTGATCGCCATGAAGCCCACCAGCCAATCAGACAGACTCCAATCCCCCTTATTGGGGATATGCCAAGGGTGCTCGCCGGCCCGCTCCCTTTTCCCCAACTCTATCCTGCCAAATGACAAACCTATTTACAAGTCCACGCAACCAAATACCAGTGCAAGGTAGGCGAAAAACTCCCCTCCCCTTCGCCAATTAAGGGAAGGGAGAAAAAATTCCTACCTGGCCCTGATAAACAGCGACCGGCTCTCCTGCACTGGTAAAGGGAGGGTGGGTGGGCCGAGCGCGCGAAGCCGACTGCAGGGCAGAGAGAGCGGAGCTGCCTAGCAAGGCTTGGCTCCGCCCCCTATAAAGCCCGCGTTTTCTTCCCTCCCAGCAGCCGCTTTCTCCATCCGGGGCTGCAAATGCGGCCCCCATCCTAAGCAGCTTTGAGCTGCCGGCTGGGAGGGGCCGTATTGCCCCCCCCAGTCTGGAATAAAGAGGCAGACACAAAGCATTTTGGATATTAATGGGCCACTTTATTTTAACTTTAACAAATATAAATACGGCAAGGGATCTAACTGCGGTACAGGTCAGGCACGGTGTCCTGACCTGTCTGGGCGAGCCCCACTGCCCCGGGTGTAAGCCATCCACATGCATGGCTGCAACCCGTCTGGCCAGGCAAATGGTTACCACTCCCCGAAGCTCCAACCACTCCGCCATACAGCCCGAGTGAAGGACATTTACAGGGTGAGTGCCAGAGGCAATCTGCCCTCTTAGCTGATCGCCATGAAGCCCACCAGCCAATCAGACAGACTCCAATCCCCCTTATTGGGGATATGCCAAGGGTGCTCGCCGGCCCGCTCCCTTTTTCCCAACTCTATCCTGCCAAGGGCAGGGCCAAGCCTCTGCTTAGGCCCTTGCACCCCACAGGTGGCTTATTGCCAACCTGAGCCCTTGCCGTAAGTCGTCTAGAAACAGCTCATTACCTGCTACTGAGAGGTGAACTCCATCACCTCTATAAAGATGAGCAGCTGCAGCTCGAATCCTAGGGTGAGGCAAGTATATGCCCAAACCATCCCCCAAGGCTTTCAGTAAAGCGTTATTAGCCCTACGTCTCGCCTCGTTCATACCCCGGGCATCGAGGCCCTCACGCCATCTGCGTCGCGGCAAGATAGCCGACCATAAGATCAGGACCCCAGGCCAGAGTTCACATATGCGATGCAGGTCTGCCTGCGCCTGCAAAGAAAGGGCCTTACCCTTGATCAAGCCTAGGTCATTACCCCCAAGATGTATGACCAAAATATGAGGAGGGAGTCCCCTCCTTTCTGAAAATAGCAGTGGCATCAACCCCGGCCATCGAAGGCCGCGACGACCCTGCCATTCCACCGTGGCCCACTCACTGAGCCCAAGTTGGGACCCAATCTGCGTCCTCTTGGCTTGGTGGGCCACCCAGAACACCATGCTGTGCCCGCAGATGAGGATCCGAAGCCTCCCACGGCGAGCCACAGCACCTACAAAAGAAAACAGCATCAACAACATGTCCACTTTAAGGGAGAGGGCGAATATATGACCGATAAGCTGAAGATCGCCAGCGGCCGACCTTCTGAATAACAGGTCCTGGGTAACCCATGGCCGCAGCCGTGGAAGCAGCACCAATCCGAAAGGAATGTGTCGCAAACGTGACACCTGTGAAGCCTAACTTGACCAGCGCCTTCCCAGTCACGGCCCAAAATTGATATTTTGTCAGGGGTCTACCATCACTATGACAGAACAGGACACCTGGTTCTGTCCCCCGCATCTGGACATACTGACGCAGAGCCCGAACAGGGCACAACTCCTGCTCCTCACAGGGCCCCAGTACTATCTCAATCCCCCGACCCTGTTGATCCGTCTTGGAACGGCGGACCCTAAGCACCGCTGTCTCCCCTCGAAATTTAAGGTCCTCCGCAGAAAGCGCTCTCCCCGATACGTCAGAGACAGAAAGAGGAACCAACTCACTCACCTGCAGGGCCCCAAAAAATGCCGTCAAGGCCGCTGCATGGAAGAGAAGTGCCTCAAAACGAGAGTGGCAAACTACCGCCCAAATAGAACACAAGCCCCGAAGGACAGAAGGGGAGATGGGTTGCCTATCATCCTTACGTACCACCATCTCACGGGACCATCCCTCTAACATTTTCTTAATCCTAAAATCCCCGGTGGCATCAGACAAACCCCGGGCCTTACTAGCAAACGCCAATGCAGCTAGTTGACTCCGAATAGACTTGACTGCCAGGCCCTTACCTTTGCGGTCAACGCAAAACTGCATAAGGTGGACAGCCGGGACCGGCCATTCCTGACGCAGACCTGCCTCCCGCCTAAAAGCAGCGAACTGTCTCACCACCCGATCATATGCCCTCTGGGTGCTGGGGGCGATAGCTAAACGAATCGCCCTGCATGCCTCCGTCCTCCAATCTGCCAAAGGAACTGCGGCATCGGAGCTGGCTGCAAGTCGGCCTCGGGGGCAAGCAGTCGAAATCTCGCCATCTGCAAGTGAGACAAGGCGTCCGCTATGCAGTTGTTCACACCAGGAACATGCTTTGCCAGGAACAGTATATTTAACCGCAGGCACTGCAAGGTAAAAACCCTGACCAACCTCATCACCCTGCAGGATTTGGATGAAAGGGAGTTAACCACTTGCACCACTGCCAGATTATCACACCAAAAATGTACGGAGTGGTTAGCAAGGTCCTCACCCCACAAACAAACCGCCACAAGGATGGGAAAGAACTCCAAGAACGTAAGGTCCTTGGTAATCCCTTGAGCAGCCCAATCAGAAGGCCACTGCTCAGCACACCAGTGCCCTCGAAAATATACTCCAAAACCCATGGCTCCAGATGCATCTGAAGTAACTTGGAGTTCGGCTTCAAGCAAAAGCTCGTCCCTCCAAAATGTAACCCCGTTAAAGGAACTCAAAAATTCCTCCCAAATTTGTATATCCGCCCTCATGCCACTGGTAATCCGGATCTTATGGTGAGGCTTGCTAACACCACACGTTGAGTGACACAGGCGTCTGAGAAATGCCCTACCAGGGGCCACCACCCGGCAGGCAAAGTTCAAATGCCCTATAAGTTGTTGAAGCTCCTGCAGGGAAACCTTCCGCCTTCCCGTAAACGAAGCCAAGCGGGCACGAAGGTCACAGAGTTTGTCCCTGGGCAAACTAGAGGTTTGCCTCCTGGTATCCAGTTCAATGCCCAAAAAGGTCAGTACTGATGATGGGCCTTCCGTCTTTTCTTGGGCTAAGGGGACCCCCAGCTCCCCGGCCAGGTCAATAAAGCCAGCTAAAAGGCGGGCACACTGTCCAGACCCATGCGGCCCAACAAAAAGATAATCATCTAAATAATGACAGACATCGTTGCACCGCAAACGGTGCTTCAATGCCCACTCAAGAAAAGAACTAAAGCATTCGAAGTAAGCACAAGAAACAGAGCAGCCCATAGGGAGCGCCCTGTCCATATAATACATACCCTCAAATGCGAACCCCAGCAACTCGAAATCGTCCGGGTGGACTGGAAGAAGGCGAAATGCTGACTTGATGTCACATTTGGCCATCTCAGCCCCAACCCCACAACGCCTCACCACCCTGACCGCCTGGTCGAAGGAAGTGTACCGCACCGAGCACAAGTGCTCAGGTATTGAGTCATTCACTGAGCCGCCCTTGGGGTAAGACAAGTGGTGAATCAAACGGTATTCACCAGCAGCCTTCTTAGGAACAACGCCAAGTGGCGAAACCCGCAAACGAGGAAGAGGAGGGGAAGGAAAGGGGCCTAAGGGGCCCCTCAGAACACTCCTTAGCAATTTTTGCCCAGACAACCTCCTCCATGCCAACCACAGACTTCAGATTGGACGCCATGAAGGGGGCTCTAACACCCATAAACGGTATTCTGAAACCAAACTGGAAACCCCGTAACAAAAACAACGCCTCCCTGTGCTTAGGATAAAGCTCCAACAACCGCTTAAGGGCCCTCAGACTTACCGGACTGGGGCCCTTTACTAGCAGGCTGCTGGGAACCACCTGCTGCACCTCCACCGCGCCTACCTCCTTTTTTAGGTTGCCGAGGGCATGCTGTGAAAGGGTGTGGACCCCCGCAGAAGGGGCACTGATGCCTAAAGGAACAAGATTTCCTCGAACACTCCCCTCGGGACCCAAACTCCCAGCATAACAGGCGGGGTTGAACCGCCTGCCCCGCTGCAGGGCGGGGAGTAGAAGGGGACTGGGACTTATGCAGCAAGTGACCGCTGTCCGAACGATCCCCTGTACTAGGCTTGGCGGGGGACATGACCTGCAGCCACAGCTGCTGGTGGATGCGGTCCCATTGCATGGCTGGGTTAAGGGCAGCCCTCATGCGGAATTCCTCGTCATATTGCATCCACGCAGGCCCTGCAAATTCCGTATAGCCCTTATAAATAATGTCCATATATTGAAAAAGCGGGGCCGCACGCCATGGCTGCGCCCGAGCAATGACCCCCGCATATATGAACATACCAGGCAGCCAATTGTGCCAGTTTCTGTCAACCTTCCTGCGCTTCAGCTTCTCCTTATCCCTTTCATCTAAATCCTCTTTATCCTTCTTCTCAATTTCACGAAACAGAAGGTTAAAGATATCAACGTACTCTCCACGCAGGATTTTATCCCTGGTGGCTTGCGTCAGATGATCACCAAGGGGCAGCGCCATATCACCGAATGGCAGCGCATTAAAAGGCACCATCCCGTAACCACCCGTCCCCAGCTGGGGACTCCAATAACCAGCAGGGTACGCCTGCCATGCTGGGGGTTGCCCCGCAGCCCCCTGGGTCATACCCCCATACCAACCAACCGAGGAAGCCCATGGCTGCCCTTGTCCAGGGAGAGCACTGGAACCCAACTGACCCCAGGTATTAGCCTGACCCCAAGGGGAAGGAACTGCGGCCGTGGCCGTGGCCAGAGTGGGGCCAGCCTGAGAACCAGGCGCCTGTGCCGGACTGGATGACATAAATGTAGATCCCAGAGGCAAAGGGCCCCAAGGCCAAGTGTGAGTTGGTGGTGTGGTGGTACTCTTACCAGCATCGTCGGCGGGTTCAACCACTGTCGCCGAAGGTTCCACGGCCAACGCGACAGGCCCACCTTCATCTGCCCAGGCTTGCTCAGTCTCACCAACACCTTGCGCCTCCATCGTGGATCCCAACTGTTGGTTGCTGTCTCTTGCTGAACCAGTCGTCGCACCTGTGGACTCCTCAAGAGCAGAGAGACGTGTCAGCACATCTTGCCTAAAGGCTGACTTAGAAGCCAACCTGCTAGACTTGTAACGAACAGGCCCTCCTGGTGGGGCAGGAGTGACAGTCCTGGCCTTTTCAATTGCCGCTATGCGAGCCAAGATCTGCGAAGTGGACACTCCCCCTTCCTCCTCATCTGAGGAAGACAATACCGGGGCAGTGCGTTTTGAAGCAGGCCTTTTTGCCGGCTGTTTGCCCTTAGAAGGGCCCTTAGCTTTACCTTTAGGCATTGTCACAACAAAATGGCCCCCAGGTAAGAGCCAGAAAATGGCCGCTGAAAACCTTAAGAAAATGGCTGCTCCAGGAGAGCCAAGGCCAATAAATAAGACCCCCCGTACAGCCACCAAGAACAAACAGCCACCCTGTCTTCCCAAGAAGGAGGGGGGGGTGATAAGAACGACAGCCACCCCCAGCGCCAGCCAGGCAGTAAGCAGAGGCCCAAATAAAAGCCACTGAAAGGCCCCCAACAGCCAACCACTAGCCCCGGAGGACGCTTGGGGGGGGAGAGGAACCCAAGCCACTTGCTGCCAAAAAAGGGGGGGGAGAGCCGGTACCCCGATCTCCCAGCCAGCAGCGGGCCGCCCACCCCAGACACCCCAAACCGTGGAGAAACGGAGGGAAGATGAGAAGGCCGCTGCCCTCTAACAACGTCCCACGCTGGCTCCAAACGGTGCGCAACGCCCCGGAGCGTCAATGAGGAGCGCGGCTGAACGGCTCTGAAGCTCTCCTGGGTCAGCCTGCTTCGCCGCCGAAGGCCGCCTCCCCAAACCCTAGCTTCGCCGCTCGGAGGACGGAGCAAGACTCCGACCGTCTCTCCCGAGCGCGCGAAGCCGACTGCAGGGCAGAGAGAGCGGAGCTGCCTAGCAAGGCTTGGCTCCGCCCCCTATAAAGCCCGCGTTTTCTTCCCTCCCAGCAGCCGCTTTCTCCATCCGGGGCTGCAAATGCGGCCCCCATCCTAAGCAGCTTTGAGCTGCCGGCTGGGAGGGGCCGTAATATACATATACATATACATATACATATACATATACATATACATATACATATACATATACATATACATATACATATACATATACATATACATATACATATACATATACACACTAGCAACAAAGCCTGTTGTGGGAAAAATACAACGGGCTCTAGAAAGGGAAGGGTGGGCAGGCGGACATTGGCTCCTCCTCTACACCTGATCCCAGCTGAGTAAAAGTGGGGGGTGGGCATTGCCACCTGCTCTACTCCTAATCCCAACAATCACAGAGGGAAATCACACCCACAGGAAACGATTTAGCAATTAATAAATAATATGTAATTATTTAGTGCAATAAAAAGTGCAGAGTGCTACTAATTCATAAATACTTCCATAAATACATTCATAAATACAGGGGACAATAGTTCATTCTTAACAGTCATACAAAAACACCTAATCAAATAACTAATTCCGGGTACCTAGCAGTCTTGATACAAATACCTCCATTCATCAAACCAATTTCAATACATAAATGCAGAAGTCTTCTACTTTTCTTAGTCCTTCAATACGGTAGGATTATCACAACTGCAAGGTTGAAAGGCACAACTGCATAAAGGTTAAAAGGCCAGTTGATAAAACATGTAATCCAGATAATTAACAGCGATTAGTATGAGTTGAAGGGTTGGCTCATACTTTCACCTGGCCATAGATCCTGTAAATGCGGAGCTGCAGCTGTGGGCCATGGCAAACTGCTATCATATGACTGCGAAGACTGACTCTAAGTTTCAAAGTGAGAGTCTCTCTATACAAGACTTTGACATGGGGATGCTCAACTGACTTACTTTCTGTGTGGTCTTATATTCAAGTATACTCTGTCTTCTTAGCAGTTCATGTGTATTCCCAATGGGAGAGCAAGTGCAAGATCTTTCACTTAAGTGTCCCTGTGTAAGACTTCTTGTGTAGAGAGACTCTGAGTTAATTGCAAAACAGTTCAAACATGGCCATATTTTCGAGTGTTTTAATTATCATGATCAAGAACCAAGGAACTACATTTCCCATGGTTCCTATTAGGGATGTGCAAATCAAGACTCCTGAGCCAAAGTTATATACAGATGCTTACCAGCCATGCAGCATTAGCACATGTTTTTCTTTGTATTGATTTCCTGGAAATGGTATCTCTCCCTTCCAATCAGACCCTTGTAGGGGAGGAATACAGAGCACTCCCAGCGAATCACAAGCAGTAGAGAGCTGCCATTCTCCTTCCTCCCTCCTTTGTGGGTTGGGAAACAGTTCTTTTTCCTTCTGAAAGTAGAAAGCCTGGACTTGTTCATGGCCGTATAGAATTCAAACCCTTTGTCCACTTTTCTTGAAACTTATGGATTCTTTGGTGGATGGATAGCAGAAGCACCACTGCCCCAGATCCTTGAACAAATTCCCCACTGCAAATAATGGTCCTGAAGGGGAAAAAACACAGATTTGACTTTTGAACCTACCCAGAAAGAAGCAGTCACAGTAAAAATTTCCTCCTGAAGTCCAGATCAGAAATTATAACAAAAATTTTCTCGGTGCACACCCCTAGTCCCTACTGTCCCTGGATGCTTTTGCTAGCATGAAGCTAATGAAGGTCCTGATATGATACCTCCCTGTAAATACTGCCTGCTTTGAAGACAGGCACAGGAAGAAAGTGGTCTGATGCTCAGGATGGAAGCTGGAGTCCATTGGCTTCCAGCCCCCAATGTACTCTAGTGAAACATGAAGAGGATGATGATATCCAAGCTTCAGAATGGATTAATGAGGACCTGGTTGGAAGGTGTGTTCATGCATTATTATATAGCCTGCGATGCATTGTTATGTACCCTATGCTTTGTCCAAGAGTGATTTACATATGGTTCCCAGACAATAGTGCATTTTTTTCCATACTTGGAGCCAGAACTGTTTAGCTTCATCAGGAGGATCATTTGCTATGTGACCTTTTCTTGGTCCATTTCCATTAGCATTTATTGTCTGGTGCATTGTGGTGGTGCCTGTGAATGGATGTGTTCTTTCCATGAACTCTCCACCTACCATTTCTCATCATTATCATCATGCTGCTGATTTCAGAAGTGGGGGAAGGAGGAACAATACTTGCAATGAGATGCTTTGCAATAAGACGTGTCAGTTATGGGCAAACATCCATGTAGGAACATTTCCCTCCATTGTCTGTGAAAACAGTCTCCTGGAGTTACACTGTAACATTCTTCATTGATCACCTTCAGAGCCGAAACTACACCTTGCAGCTTCACCTGGAGATAAATACTTGAAGGGCAAGAGGTTGTATATTGATGTTGTTCTTGATTTAAGATGAAAGCTAAATAGGAGACCCTGAAAAATCCTTTTACCAGCTTTCTCCCAGAAGGTTGTTAAAAAAAAAAGAGTTAATTTCAATTTCCCTCAACTACTTCAGCTGCTGATGTGAAGTGAACCCTTCTGAAGCATATGGACAGCCATACACCAATCAATATGCAGAACTGTACCTTCAACAGCATGAGAACAGTTTGGGATTGTATGCTAGGTCTCACATGGGTGAATATTCAAAGACATAATACAAATGAATGGGATGCCACAAAGTGACATCTGAAAAAGCAACAGACATAATTCTTTGAAAACATTTAAATTCTAACCGCACTAATATTCCATATCATTCTAAGAGGAGAAACAGCCAGCAGGATGTGAAATCCTCTGCTTTCTTCAGTTCATTAAACGCAACTTGATTCTTACCAAAAAAAGAGGGGGAAACCAAAGCAAACAGCTATGCCCATTGTAAGCAAATATGGTTGAAAACAAAGACAGCAGCTGCTAACACAAATACATTCATTGCCAGATAGATTTTAACAGGATTTGAGAGCTTTCTGAATGAAATTGAAAAGATGTAGTATGATGAGTTTTCTGTGATTCCAGAAAAGAAACAACAACCATAGCATCTTTGATACAGGAGAATTTAGAACCAAAAAAAAAAAGAATCCAGAATTATGCATTGACCCATATGGAACGCAATGGCAAACCACCCCGTAACAAAAAGTCTGCCAAGAAAACGTCGTGATGCGACATCCTTCCTTGAGTCAGGGACTACCTCTACCTTTACCATACAATACATACCTTATTAACGTATTGGGTTTGAGCCTATCCAGAGGAAGCAGATATTGTCCAATTTCCTTTCTCACTGCATCGCTATATCATGTGCCCTTTTGTCTGTTTTCATCCCATGATCCCTGGCATAGCCCTTCCCCCCACTTGCACCAGTAGAAAAGTTCCTATGATCCCCAGTCCACAAGACAGGCATAAGCACATCCTCTGATGGGATGAATCTACCTTCCAATTTGTGAGGAATGTGCTTCGGAAAAGAAAGAAGCCTTCTTTCAATGGAATGAGTCCTCTTCCAACATAAAATTCCTCAGAAAGGAATAATTGGATCCAAACAATTCATTCGTTATGTCTGAAGTATTAAATGAGGTGACGTCTACTAATAGTCCCTGAGAAGTGAAGCTTTTTTCCCCTTTGGAAACTCAGTTATCATATTTTGCTGTAGTCATTCCCAAGAGACAGACCATGTTCCAGGTATGCAGTCTTGACATGTAAGAACATCTTGTTGTCCATGACTTTGGCATGCTTGTACCCCACTTATGTGTGTATATGTATATATGTGTGTGCATACATATATGTACATATGTACATAGCAGATTCAGATAAATGAGATCTAAGAGTATTAAATTCAAAGGTGTTGCTTTAATTCTAGCTGTGCTTGGTTTAGTGACAGTGTTAACTGGATTGCTCTCCTTGTGAGTAGGGGGAATTAGCAGTAAGGAAGACAGCTATGCGAGAGGGGTAACTGCAGGATAACTGCCCCATTATTTTCAGGGTCCTCTCCCCAAGGAAGCAAACAAGGCTTTTGTCTTGAATAAAAGAGTATCTTTGCTTAAAGGGGAAAACTCTCTCACACAAGAGATTATTCTCAAACATACAAGATGCCTAGGAAAAGCAGTGGTGAAGGTGGAATAGATCTGAAGGATTTCAGTGCGATAATTACCTATCCAAAGAGTAGAATAGTCCACGGAGGAGTAGCTTCAAATGCCCCGCGTTCTTGGCCATGAGAAAGAGTCTTAGGGAAAGTGACCCTAAGGAAGCAGCACTTAGATCCAGAAAGCATGCACAGTTTGAATGGAGCAAGAGCCCTGGTTCTGATAGGGCAAAATGTGTCCTGAGACTGGGGAGCACCCTCAGCCATTAGGACTGTAAAGGTCAGCTCCGGGGAATGACAAAGGTTTGATTACTTTGATTACTTGCTGCCGGGGTGTGTAAAAAGAAATGCAAAGTCTCTCCTGCTGACTCACAAAGAGGCAGTTTGCTAATGAATCTCCCTGGAGCTGGGTTGATGAATTTAGATATGAAAATGCATGGTCCCAGAGATAAATTATAAACTTATCAGTGCGGATTGATTGCACCTTGATCTTAGGGTGAGAATTTCATCGCAGAAGGAGAGTATCAGAACGTGCTAAGAGGGGTGACTCAACGAGACCCTTTCTTATCACACCTCATGCCTGCAGCTGGGGAGGCAATAAAATCAATCACCTCCAGTCCTCAGCATTAACATGAATGTCTCATTCATATCTTAATCTCCCAGGTGGGACCCAGCAACTCTGGCTGGAATTCCCCTGCTACAGATCAGGCTGCATTTAATCCAGGGGCCCTATGATTTTATGTTACAGACAGCTATTAAATATGGTGGAGGCCAGGGCTGACTACTTACAGCATATATGGAGAGAGACAAGCAGAAGGTCCTAGGTTAATTCATTCCATGCTTTTCCCACTAAAGGGTCTTTGGCAGCAGGTGCTGGGAAGACTCTCTGCCTGAGACCTTAGACAACTGACATTTAGAGCAGGAAATACCGAACTAGAGAAATCAGTGAGCTGCCTCAGCTTCAGGCAGCTAAGCAGTAGAACAAAAATTCCATAATCAGAAAATTATGGATTGGCAGCACTGAGATTCTAGAACCCTCTTCTTTGGGAACTCTTACCCTATCTCTTAGGTTTCAGAAAACAACTGAATTCAGCCCCTTTTCATCAGGCAACTGATTTGAGCTAGTGGTAAGTTTGATGATGATATTTTTCTACCGATGGACAGTTCTGATTTCTGTGGATGTTGGATTTTTGGTTTGTTATTTCTTTATTAGTAACCTTTAATCTTATCTACTGGCTATTTTTGATGAGAGATTTATGGTTTTACTCATGTTTTTAATTATATATTGTAATTCTGTTTTTTAAAAAAATATTATAAGTTGTTTTGGGGAGTTGCTTCAGGAAACTGAACAGATGAATGTATATGTGGATGTCATTGGATGGTCAATACAGTAATAAAAAATATTACATAATCAGAAGCAGAAGATGGGGAAGCATTCTTCTTTCTGCTAAAACAAGACCAGGAACAGATTGTGGTACAGATCATGAACTGTCAATATCAAAAATTAGAATAAAAACACTAAAATAATCATAGTGCTAAAATATAATATAATACTTCTGATTATTTTGAAGAATATGTAATGAACAGATTTGCATTAATAAGTTCAACTGAATGTGAACTGGAAGAATTGTGGGTTCTTCCAGAGATATTATGAAGGAAGACTGTGCAAAAACTATCTCTGTAGCCAAAAGAAATGAAAATTCTCAATGGATGACTGATGAAACTTTTAAAATTGCTAAAGATAGACAAGCAACAAAAGTAAAAGGTGACATGAATAGCATTAGAATTCTAAATGCAGCTGTGTGGATAATGAAAAGCTGTGTGGATTATAGAAAGATTTAAAAGAAATGAGTGTGCCACAGTATCTGATTGTTTTCATACACAATCTGTACTCTGGACAAGAGGCTACTGTTAGGACAGACCGTGGAGAAACAAATGGGTTTTGATTAGCAAAAGTGTCAGAGAAGGATGTATTTTATCTCCTTCTTTTCAATCTATATGCAGAACATATCATATAGAAAGCAGGGTTATATTTAGATGAAGGTGGAATGAAAATTGGTGGAAGGATGTGCAAATGACACAACATTATTGGCAGAAAATAATGAAGACTTGAAACAATTACTGATGAAGGTTCAAGGAGAAAGTATCAAAGCAGGATAATAGCTGAATATCAAGGAGACAAAAGTAATGACTTCTGAGGAATTATACAATTTTAAGGCTGGCATTAAAGAAATTGAAATTGTTGAGGATTTTCTATTCCTTAGCACCATCATCAACCAAAAGGGAGACTGCAACCAAGAAATCAGAAGGAGATTGAGATTTAGAAGGCAACCATGAAGGAACTAGTAAACATCCTTAAGTGTAAGAGAGTGTCTCTGGAGACCAAGATCCAGATTATCCACACTCTGGTGTTTCCCATTAGTATTAAGACCGAGTTTGGTGTAGTGGTTAAGAGCAGCAGGACTCTAATCTGGAGAGCCGAGTTTGATTCCCCACTCTTCTGCTTGAAGCCAGCTGGGTGACCTTGGGTCAGTCACAGCTCTTCCAGAGCTCTCTCAGTGCCACCCACCTCATAAGGTGATTGTTGTGAGGATAATAATAACATACTTTGTAAACTGCTCAGAGTGGGCATTAAGTTGTCCTGAAGGGCAGTATATAAATCAAATATTGTTGTTGTTGTTGTTAAGGTGCCTCTGAACTTCTGTTTTTTTGTCCTGAAATATGGTATATAAATCATATATTATATCATTATCATCATCATCATCATCATCATTATACATGGATGTGAAAGTTTGACAATGAAGAAAATTGACAGGAAGAAAATTGATTCATTCAAAATCTGGCACTGGAGAAAAGTTTTAAGTATACCATGGACTTCCAAAAGGACAAATAAGTGGGTTCTAGATCAAGTCAAGCCTGAATTCTCCCTGGTAGCTAAAAGGACTATTCTGAGGCTATCATACTTCAGTCACATCATGAGAAGACAAGACTCACTTGAAAAAACAATAATGCTGGGACGGGGGGAACATTGACTTTCATTTACTGTCCCCTTATTTCTTTTAGCTTGTTTACAAAGTCACTTTTTTCTGACCACCTAGGGGATCTCCCAAATACTTGTGCTTTTCTGAGAATGGCCTGGGCTTGCTGCTTTAATGACTGCCATTGAGACTAGCCCTTCTTGAGATTGGATGTGGTGACTGGGAGAGCAATGTAGGCACCAAAAGTTTTGCAGAGGATGCCAATGTGTGTATGTTTATGATACTGTACAGTATCATGGCTTCAGAAGGCTATAATGTTGGGGTACAAGACTTCAGAAATGTATTTACTTCAGATCAACTGACTTGGAGAACTGGACTAACAAGTGTAAGACTTCAGTTTTAAATAAAGAACCCTATACTTTATTCTATTGAAAGCGACTAGCTATTGGGACCGGAAGTTGAAAAATCTTCTTGAAAATTTTACTTGTCATGAACTTTTTTAAAAAATGCATTTTTAATTCTAACACTTAGGAGAAAAGGCTGTATTTTTTGTTCTTCACCCAGTACTTTTTCTCTTTCAGTAAGAGCTTGAAATATTAATATCTGACTCACCCAAACATTCCTCCGGCTAAAGGAGGGAAGATAAGTCCTGGCAATATTAAAACTTTTAAAAAAAATTCCGCACTAATGTATATACTGAAAAGAGAAAATGACCTAAGTGTTTTGTTATTGACACAGTTTTTTCCCCCTGTAAGCACCATGGACAGTTCTGCCACGCACAGCTCAAGAAAGGAAGGGGGGGAAATCTGCAGGATAGAAATGTATTGTCCATCTGTTCCCAGACACTATCCCATGGTATCATACCTGTCTGTCTTGTTCTTTTTTAAAGGAGGTTGGAATATTTATTTATAAACAATATTTACATCTTGCCTTTCTTTCATGAAACTCAAAATAATATATGGAGGATTCCCAGGAGGCCCTCTTGCCAGGCTTCGACCAGGCATAGACATGCTGCATTTCAACAAAGTAGCTCTGCCATCTGTAAAGGTAAAGGTAGTCCCCTGTGCAAGCACCGAGTCATTACTGACCCATGGGGGGCATCGCATCACGACATTTTCTTGGCAGACTTTTTATGGGGTGGTTTATTCCATAGGAATAAATAAGCACTGTGGTAATTCAGACTACATGAACTCATGGAGCAGCCTTGTATTGAATCAGAACATTGGTCCAACTAATCCAGTGATGTCTACTCTGACTTGCATCAGATCTCCAAGGTCTGAGGGCTAAGCTACACATGACGAATGACACTTGAACGGCAAGTGGATTGAGTGGAGGGCAAGTGAACTGGGCCTTCTACAGGCAAGGCTTGTGCCATACCATTGAGTTTGGCTCCTACCCATAGACACCCTGCTTTGATATCTTAATCAGAAATGCTAAAAACATCAAACCAGATGTGATCACAAATTTATCTTGATCAAACTCTTTCCTTACATGCAAGTCAAGCTCCTTCACCAGATCGACTTGATGTTGCACTTCAGTGTTGCACTGAAACATTATGTTGAACAGCTTGCTTTTGCTATAGAGCTTTGGCCTGGTAGTACCTTGTTAGATATGTTTCATGTCCATGTTGCAGTCTGCAGACACTTTTGTGCCTGCACAGTCAGCAAACTTAGCCTTCCCAATCACCAGAGAAGATGGCAAGCACTCGGTGTGCAAGGAACAAGTTCCAAGATGCATCTCTTTTAGCAGGTAGTACTACACATTTTTATAGTCTGAAGGAAACAAGCTACAGTTCCCATGATTCTAAGCAATAATATGAATTCCTGGTTTTATCTGCACCTGGCAACTCAGCAGGCATTATGTCATAAGACACCAAAGTAGCAAGTCTCAACACAAAAAGTCAAATGGTAAAAAATTATTTTTCCCCCTTTAACAATGTGCCATTCATGTTAGCGATAGCACCAGAGCCAAATGTGATAGCAGGAGGGCCAGTAGCTGCAAGAAAGCAGCATGGAATTGCGCAGGCATAGTTGTCTTTCCCCCACAAACACATGTAAGCTGCTCCAATGCAGAAATGCACCAGTGAGTAACCAAGCATCTTTGCTCTTAATAATGGTGTGCAATGGAGAACATAGCTGCATACATTTTTCCTCACAGGACTCCTGAGGGGATTTCTTTTCCCCATGACCTCTCCCTCTTGCTTTTCTTCTTTGCCTCCCCCGGCAGTTCATGCAGCTGGTAGGTCCTTTCATTTACCTACTTGTTTTCTCCTCCTGGAAGATTCTGTACTCACTCACTCACTCGCCCACTCGCCCACTCACTCACTCACTCACTGACTGTTTTGTTTGCTTTCCCATCTTTAGCTTTCCTTCTTCACCTTTTTTCTCCTCTCCCTCTAGCTTTACCTTGTTTCTTCTTACTGTTCACCCTTTTTCAGTCTCTGTCCTCCCCTCCTCTGGGTTGACAATACCTGAGGCCTTGGCAGTGTTGGTGGGGATGGGGGTTGACTAGCAGCCTCCCAAACGGCCACAAGTTCTCCCAGTGTAGTCACAGGAGATCTCAGAGGTATTCATTTCTGAAAGAAGCCTGCATAGCTTCTATGGTTTAGGGTAACCCTGCAATATGTTTTCTTTTACATTTCATACTTTTCAACTAACCTGAGGCTTCTGCCAGGCTTGTTGGGAAAAAAATCCCATCTATACATTACCACACTGTGTGGATTTTTGTTATTGGCATTTTGAGGCCAATGTTCAGAATTAGGTAAAATGATGTATTTTAAAGATTGTGTTTATTTGCAGCTCATATGTGCATATTGCCATCAATGGGAGAAGTGGTATCCTAAGATATAAAACCCTAACCATGTTGCTGACAACTCACTTTTTATTCTCATGCAGGTGCACTAGGGCACCTGCACCAGGATTAAAACTGAGTTGGAAGGGGCAGGCCTCTGAAGGGCATCAGAGCCAGCAGGGAAGTGAAGCACGTGGGGGCTCCGCTCATGCGGTCTTCCCGCTGGCTCCACAGCCCCTCAGAGGCCTGCCTGCACAGGGAGGGGAAATACAGGGTAGCCCCCTGTGTGGCCTCCCTACTGGCTCCGCGGCCACTCAAAGGCCTGCCTGCAGAACCAGCAGGGAGGCAAAGCATGGAGGAGCTCCCCCGATGTGGCCTTTCCACTGCCTCAGCAGCAGCTGCGAAGTCACACTGCACCTTCCCACCTGCTCCCCAGTCTCTTAGAGGCCTGCCTGAGAAGCCAGTAGAGAGGTACAGTGTGGGAGAAGTCCCCCAGGCAGCCTTCCCACCACCTCTATGGCATCTACAGGTCTGGGGAGCCAACGGGGAGGTGCAGTATGGGGGAGCTGCGCCCCCACCATGCAGCCTTCCCACTGCCTCTGCGGGTGTGCAGGGCCTTGGAAGGGCCGTGCTGGTGTGGCCCTCCCAAAGCCCCACTGCTAGAGCCCATTGTATTCATTTTTACAACAAACTTTGTATATGTATAAATGTATGAAGCTGCTTTATACTGAGTCATGCCATTAGTCCATCTTGCTCAGTATTGTCTTCTCTCCAAGTTCCCAAGAAACGATCTAACCTTAATAACAACAACAACAACATTAAATTTATATACCACCCTTCAGGACAACTTAACACCCACTCAGACCAGTTTACAAAGTATGCTAATATTATCCCTACAACAATTACCCTGTGAGGTGGGTGGGGCTGAGAGAGTTCCAGAGAGCTGTTACTGACCTAGAGTCACCCAGCTGGTTCAAGTGGAGGACTGGAGAATCAAAGCCAGTTCTCCTGATTAGAGTCCTGTCGCTCTTAACCATTACACCAAACTTGCACTACCACCCAAGATTCTTTAATTGAAGACACTACGTCTTGACCCTAATACAACCAAAGAAAATGCTCAAGGAAGTGAGCTTTGGGCCCTTCTGTAGGGAGAAGAAAATGATAAGAAGTGAAAAGCAATTCATTATTATTTTAAATTTTGCCTTCTTTATTTCCTCAGGGTGTCCAAACATAATCCTCAGATTATGAGCCCTTGGAGAATAGAGACAGATATGGATGAAATTGCTGTAAGCCACCATAAGCACTAAAAGATAGGACAGAATATAAATACACTTAAATAAATTAGCAAATATGGCCCTCAGTGTGTGAATGAATGCAGGATGAATTTTTAAGGGGATGTTTTAAACCTATGAGATGTGAGTGATGAGAAGCTAAAAGATCTAGATTAATTAATTAAAGCTAGTTTTCTACCTATTTAAAAAAATAAATGATGTCTTTGGCTCTAAATTAGTTAGCACTCTCACAAAGTCTCATTTCTATGTCAAGTTTCACCAAATCCCCTCATCAGGCCACCAGTACCCTAGAGCACTGGGGACCTGTGTGCAGATCTTCTGCAACACTGGTTTCACCTTTTCAAGCTGGAAATTGATTTCCCCCTTCTCGGCATGCAAAGGTACAGAGTGTACCTGCTGATCCATAGCTGCGGCGTGTGCACAATGGCACCATCAGCCACAGCTGACAAGGGAGCATCTTTTCCAAGGCTGCATCTCTTTGCAAAGGAACAGTGCAAGAAAAATACAGAGGCTGTGGTGAAGAATTCATCTTGCAAAATGCCACAAAGTCAGCTTGCTTCACTGGTGCTAGAGGCTATTGTCAGTGTTGCTAAGTAAGCAGTGAAAATAGTGTTTCTTTAATGGGAAAAGGCTTAGGTACCATGGTGATAGCTTTTTATAGAGCACCTAACAAACAGATAGGGAGGGAGGAATAAAACCCATCGCTAAAACAAGCGTGGAAAATTGGAACAATGGGACACATTCTGCAGTCTCTTTTTAAGAAGAAATACTAAAATTCACATGAGGATTTAAAAACATTGGCTGGGAACAAACAGCCCGCCTGCATGCCTGAAGCACTTCTGTGCGCTCAAGGCAGAAGGCTCTAGCACTTCCCCCTCCCTCTGCAGTTTGTTTTTCTACATCCAATGCCTCTCCAGAAGTCCAGCCTACCCTTTAAGAGCAACATTTTGGATGGTGAAAAGGTCTACAATGGGGGGAAATGTCAGGACAAGCCCTGGTGCAGGTATAGAAGGTTAGCTTGATACCCGTGCTTCACTACGGTATTTAACTACTTTAAATTCAGTTAGAATGCTTACAGATTTGTAACATTTTTTTAGTTTGTGTGTGTGTGTGTTTAGTAGTAGCATAGTATCTGAGCTTCAACAAAGGTGTTTGAATAAAACAAAGCATGTTGAGGGGATGAGGTGTGGAATGTTGAGAGCCCCAATCAGCCCGGATATACAAATGACCTCGAAAGGCTGGCCCAATCTGGAAAGAGTGGCCATGCTGGCAGTGGGCCAGGGGCACAAGCAGGCAGCAGCCTGCCAGCCACACAGGGAAGCTGTATCCCTGTAACACATTTTACCCCTTTCTACCCCCTTAGGGAGTGAATTTCTTAAAATCCCTTCCTAGTGAGTGTTTACATCATGAAAGGAATGTTCTCCCCAAATTTTATGTTTCTAGGTCCAGGGGTCTGGGCTGGGTGTTGATGAGTAGAGATGGGCACGAACCAGAAAAAAAAACTGTGGTTTGTGGTTCGTCACATTTCACAAACCATGAACTTTCACAAACTTGACCTAGTTCATGAACCTGTTCGTTTTGGTTCATGAAAACGTCACTTTCGGGCCAGCAAATCACTACTTCTGGGTCAGCATAAGTTCATTTCTGGGTCAGCAGAAGGTCACTTCCGGATCAGCATAAGCTTTGCAGAAAGCCCAACCCCCGTTGCCTAGGAAACTGATTGATTTGCACCAGGCTGCCTGCAGTAACGACCCAAAAAACAAACCAAATGAACTGCCCTAAAGTTTGTAGCAGTTTGTCAGAAATGGGATCTGATGAACTGCTAGTTCGCGAACCATAAACTGGCCTGGTCCATGATGAACTTTGGTTCATATTTTGGTTCATGCCCATCTCTATTGATGAGTCAGGACATTTGTCTTTATATATATAGATAGACTATTGCACAGTCATCTGGAGTCTAGCTTGTATCATGCTTTCATTGTTCTTAGTTTTCAAAAATCCATTCACTGTATGTAGGGCTGTGATGTCTTATTCTTTACATGCAGAAGGTCCCAGGTTCAATCCCTTGGTATCATCAGGTAGAGCTTTCAGGTCATGGGTGCTGGAGAAAAGCCTCTCTGTGTCTCTGAGACTAGTAATAAATAGAAGATACTGGGCTAAGTGGATCCATCATCTGTTATAAAGCAACTTCATATGTTAGTTATACAAGACATACCATAAACTTCTTCTGAATGGTCTTGTTCTCTGAACCTTTGCATGTAACCACTTTGCACCAATACCACTTCTAACTGATCTCTCCAACTATTGGGATGCCATTGTTGTCAAGTCACAATCGACTCATCTCATGGTGACCCTTGGTGGGGTTTTCAAGGGAAGAAATGAACAAAGGTGGTTTGCCATTGCCTTCCTCTGCATAGCAATCCAATCTCCCTTGATGGTCTCCCATCCAAGTACTAAGCATGGCCAACCGTGCTTAGCTTCTGAGCTCTGATGCCTTTAGGAGTGTGCAGAAACACTTTCTTCTTCTTCTTTTATTTTAAAAATATTTTAATTAAAACCAGCTATATAAGAAAGCAGCCCAAGAGTCAGTTCCATTGGTTTCAGTGTAAAACATGTTTAATTTCCACATACACATCTCATTGGGATGAAATTCTCAGGGATTCTCCTGCTCTCATAATGGATCCTCCTTACCAAATTTCAGACACATAGGAGATGGTGTCTCCATTGTGCATGCAACTAAATTTCTCATTTTTGGAAAATTCAACTTTGTGAACAAAAGCAAAACTATCAATATAAAATATTCCCAAATATAAACATTTAAATATAACAAACACAATAGATTACTCTATGTGGATTAAATCCTTCCCCTGCCTCGTAAAAGAAGGTATTTACATTCTTCATAGGGTCTGATGATTGTGACATACAGAGTCATCACTGTGAAAGCTATGGTGGTGTAGAAAGCTGTGGTGGTGTAGTACCTAGCAGGTCAGAGGGGAAGTTAAGACCTGGGCCATCAAGCTCCCAGGGTAATTGTGAGATGCTGATGTAGACTACCTCACAAGACAGTTTTTAAGGAAGGAAGGTATATTCCAACCTGAGCTTCTTGGAAAACAGGTGAGTTAAAAACATGATAGAGAGAGTTGAGGGAAAGGGTAGCTAGTTTTTGAACCTGCCACTGTAGCTGTGCTTTCAACAGCAGGTTTCTATGCAGATAATAAGAATAACAAAAAGCTTCACCTGTAGATCAGCAGCGTTTGGTCAAAAAAGGCCAAGAAGGCATGGAATGACCTTGTTTTCAACAACAATGGCACTGTTTCATCCTTCAAAGAACTTTGTGCAAAGTCATCCCTAGTCCAACCCCCTTATAAGGAAAATTCTTCCTTAGAAACTTTAAAATATGTGCATAATACCACCATATAGTTGATAAATCCACGATCATTTCCACAAACCAGTAAAGGACAGAAAACTAATACAAGTTGAGAAGACAGGCATTCCTTGTGAAACTATTACACTCTCTCCTGACAGCATGGTTTGCAAAGGAAATTAATTTTAGTTACGGGTATGGGCAATTCAGCCTGCAGGCTTTTCCCTTTTAAAATCCATGAGACATTTCTCTCAAGTAAAAATATCTAGAGAAATTGCCACAGCAATTATTTCCTTGTTTGCCGTAACTTAACTTTGAATGTCTTTCAATAGCTGCAGATTTCATCTTGGCAGTTTGGAAAAATAATTTTGTAAGATTTGGTTCCCACGGTATTTCCGACTGTAATACAGACTTCAAAAAAGAATGAAACGATCTTTGTCATAGGTTTTTCAGGTACACAGAGTCAAGGCAGCCAGTGACTGTAGGATTTCAGCTTTCCTCTCCCCGCCATCCCCCAATGTGTTTAATATCTGCAAAACAAACAGCTGACCTTTTTGCCATCATGGTATCTATCTGTCAAGTTTCAGGAAATGCTTCATCCACCAAACTTTGGGTTGTTATGGAGCAGTCTAAAGCCACATGTAAAAAAACAAAAACAAAAACCATGTGTATATCTCAGGCTCTCTCTAAAATATTTAAACATCCACTACAAACATTAAAACACATTAATAGAGTAGAAACAGAGAAAACCATCAGTATAAAAATCATCACAAGCACTAAAATCATTAAAAGCAGCATGGTTCAAACCATTACTAAAAGGAGGGTACATCCAGCAGAGGAGGGGAAATACTTTAGCCTAAAAAATGGAAAACATCCTACAAGCAAGGGAGACATAGCCTCTCCCCATATGAACTCCGGAGGACTCTTCGCTCTAATGGTAAAGATCTGTTGAAGGTCCCTGGCCCCAGGGAGGCCCACCTGGCATCGACCAGGGCCAGGGCTTTTTCAGTCCTGGCCCCAGCCTGGTGGAACGCTCTGCCCAATGAGACCAGGACCCGTCAGGACTTGTTATCCTTCCACCGGGCCTGTAAGATAGAGTTGTTCCACCAGGCATCTGGTTGATGCTTGGTGGAGCCCCCCTGTTTGGTCGAGTATGGATCGTGCCCTCCCCACTAGCGACATCCTCCATCTGTTGAATATCCCCCGTGTAATGCTCTGGTGATGGCTAAAGGGTGGTGCCCTGTGCATATGTATAGTGTATTTTATTGTGCCTCTGTATATGTGTGTTCATATATGTATTTTAATCTTTGGATGTTTTATAATATATAATTTTAAGATGTATGAATTGTCAGATGTAATTTTACATTTGTGTGTAAATTGTAATCAGCCCTGAGCCTGCTGGCATGGGGAGGGTGGAATATAAATCTAATACATTAAATTAAATTAAACAATTAGCACAGAAAAATCAAACTTTTTTGCCTATAACCTGAAAACAGCCAGTTAGATCTCAGGTAAATCTCTGTGGTAGGGTTGCAAACTTCCAGATACGGTTTGAAAATCTCTGGAATTAGAATTGCACTCTAGGCTACAGTGGTTAATTCCCCTGGAGAAAATGGCTTCTTTGGAAGCTTGACTCCCTTGGGGAGGAGAATCTCTTCCCCAAACCCAGGGTGGAGCCTCCCCAGGCTCCACCCTGAAGTCTCCAGGCATTTCCAGCCTAGAACTGGCAACCCTTCTCTGTGGGCAGGGAGTTCCAGAATCTCAGTGACCTGACCAAGAGGGCCTCAGAGGTGTGTTCTTCATGGATGGACTAGTTCATGTGAGAGGAGGAGGTCATTAAATATTAGGTGGGTGCAAAGGCTGCCAAGTAAGTATCCACCTATCCATGCTTCTTATTCATGTTCCTCTTCAAGTCCTGTCATCTACTTACATGGACTCACCAAGCAGACCATTGGCCCCATCAAGGTCAGTACTGTCAACTCAGACTGACAGCAGCTCTTCAGGGTCTCAGTTCTTTCATATCACCCTTTACCCAATCCTTTTAAGTAGAGATGCTGGGAAATGAACCTGGGGACTTCTGCCTGCCAAGCAGATGCTCTACCACTGAGCCACAGCCCTTTGCCTTGTATGTTTTTGTTGTTGTATGCATGGTGGGAGGAAGTGACAACAGTAGGACTCCGGGGGAACGAATACAAGCAACCAGTGGTGTCTCATCTCTCACAGTGCTGGGGGCTGTAAAGGTAAAATATGATCTCCAGATTGCAATTTTGCAACCCTACGAGGAGTCATGAAATGTAGGTGGTTATTATTGCTGCAGCAAGATATATATCTGGGCCCAGACAACATGCCAAGTCAGCTGTTGAACAGGCCAGCAGGAAAGAAGGAACCTATGAAATAAAATGAAAGGTTTGGAATGACAGAGGCCAAGAAATAAGCAGTGGCTGCGGGGACAGGACATAAGCAGGGACTGACTTGTTCAATGGTGCCAATGGTTTTTCTTTCTGTTACAAAGCCATGGAAAAGTAGCGCTGATAGGACAGGAGAGCCAGTTTAGTGTAGTGGTTAAGAGCACAGGACTCTAATCTGGAGAGCCGGGTTTGATTCCCCATTCCCCCGCTTGAAGCCAACTAAGGGCCAAGCTACACGTGACGAATGACACTTGAACGGCAAGTGGATTGAGTGGAGGGCAAGTGAACAGGGAGAAATACACTTGCCGTTCAAGTGTCATTCGTCACTTGTAGCTTGGCCCTGAGTGACTTTGGGCTAGTCATGGCTCTCTGGAGCTCTCTCAGCCCCATGCACCTCACAGGGTGTTTTGTTGTGGGGATAATAATAACATACTTTGTAAACCCCATTGGGCATTAAGTTGTCCTGAAGAGCGGTATATAAACCAAATGTTGTTGTTGTTGTTATTTGTTCACGCAGACAGTTGTTCACTACCATTCACTAGTATCACTACCATTGCCGAAAGCTTCTGCATGACTACAGTAGATCTAACCACCAATAAAGCCCCCTCTCAGCGTTGCTGTTCCACCATCCACTTGCCCTTATATTGCCAAGAGGCAATGTAAAAAGCTTCGCCAGAGTCTGCTAGAAACAAAAGTTTCTCAGCTAGTTTTAAAGCTGTATTGTAGTAGTGTCAGAACTAACAGCTGCTGCAGGCACTCAGAGAATTCTGATTTCTCAGAAGCATGTTCACAGGCTTATTGATTCTGCAAAGAGACATAAAGGGGAAGAAATTCCTCCCACCCTTATAGCCAATTCTGGTTTTCTTCTTAGGTTGGCAACAAGCCTGGAGAAAAATATTCTACCTCTCTAGTAGAACTTAATGCGTGAAAACGGTATGAAGCTTTTCATAGTATGGAGGTAAATAACACAACTCTGTAAATGAAAGCCTCTGTTAAAGGGATGAGTCATTTTTGCAATCCCGCCTTCTCTCCCTCTCTCCACTGAAGCCGCTTGCAGCTTCTTGCTGTTCCTCCCTCCTCACATTGTGGCTGTTGCTTCATCCACAAAGAGCAACAGGACTCTGAAGAACTGGGTTTGGTTTTCCCCACTCCTCCATTTGAACCCAGCTGGGTGACCTTGGGTCAGTCACAGCTCTTTCAGAACTCTCTCAGCCCCACCCACCTCATAGGGTGATTATCATGAGGATAATAATAACGTACTTCCTAAGCCACTCTTAGTGGGCATTAAGTTGTCCTGGAGGGTGGTATAAAAATCAAATGTTGTTGTTATTAAAGTCCTTTGGAGTTGCTCTAGCAATCCCAAAATGACACCTGAATTCCAGTGTTTTTGTTTTTGCAATGTCTGCACAAGTACAGACATTGACAGTAACTTTTGAGAGGGTTTTTAAAAAAATCTATAACCCCAGGAGATACTTCAGGCTGGTTCTACTACATGGATTTGGCTATAGACACAGGAGCCAACCCTTTCACCATCAGATTCATCGATGCTGCAGAATGACTAGTACTTCATGCCCGTCATTTGACCTCTTGTCCATAGAGGCTCCCACAGCAACAAGAACTGTTTGCAAATGCTGTTCTTTGCTCTAGTTGAAAATTCAGGGGATGTAGGTCTCATAACATGTTCTCAGGGTGCAAGGTTTGAGATCCCTGGTGCTTTGCCAACATCCTAGGCCCATTTGCAGGATGCCAATGTCAGAAGCAGAACATGAAAAACCTCCCTAATAACATCCCTAAACTGGTAACTGCTATGTGCCCTCTCCACAGAAAGCATGTCACATGTGTAAGCTGGAAGAGCTAAAACAAAGGCACTGCAGGTAAAAAGAGAGAGAAGCAAAGAAGGGAATTGACTTTGAAAGTTGGTGAAAGCAAAAGGCCATAGGAAAAAAGGGCATCTTAACTGAATATGATTGCAGAGCAGCCCTCAGGAAAAGAGCCCATCAGAAGAGCAGTCTTTCCCGGTGTTCTTTTGTCTCAAATACAGTGGAAATTAATAGACTCTTTCAGGTTTAAGCTGGTAAAACAGTTGTACATTGAATGTATGACTCGTTAGGCTTATTCCTTATAATGATTAATGGCAAATCACTACATGAAACTTGGATCATTCATCAGCAAAGAAATGCGCCCTTAGAACAGGTGCTGGGGGGAACTTAAAGACTCTGTAACAGCAGACATTTTAAAATTTCTGTGTAATAGAGCTAAGTATGGGAATTCCCAGATCAACTGGAAGTATTTAAGACCTTGAAAATGGAAGTTAGCTTCCCATCAGCTTAGATACTCTTCCCTTTCATGTTCCCCAGGACGCCAGCCCTACTGCCACATTGGCTGATATGATTGAAACCTGAAGCAATAGCTGCAGCCAGTTGCTGAGATTAATCATAATAGTAATAATAATAATAATGATAACAACAGCCCGGGGCTACTGCATCATTAATAATTCCATATATTTTTGACAAGTGCAGCTTTGAGAAAAGTTGAAACTATAGCACAAATTCAATCCCTCTGAACAAACATTCTTTAGGTATAACTCTAAACATTATCCCCTGCTAATTACTAGGACTGGGCATAATGAAAATCAAAAGCTATAAAAATCATGAAAATTATTCTTTCCAGGTCTTACTTGTGACTCACTGGAATGGAAATGCTAGTCCTGGCTGCTTGATAGTCAGGGAAATCCTTCTTGGAAAAAAACATTTTTATGTATATTTTTATTTTTTAAACAGTAAACAATGAATAAAATGTTTAAAAAACAAACAGGGTACACATAAAATACAAGAAAAAATTAGAAAATATCAGAATAATGAAACTACGTATTTCCCCTCTCCACCCCCATACATAATTAAGATGCTTTGCGTACAACCTTTTATATTTTACATTTTACATTCAACATTATATTCTTATTATATCCAGCATATGAATATGCTAACTCAACTATTTAGCTTAACAATTGATTGATTTTAATAATTACTTGTATTTAATTCTCCTCAGTTTGCAGCTACATATTCAAAAAAAGCTTTTCCATTTTTCCTAATATTCTTGATTTGGTCTATTATGCATATAAGAAGTTAATTTTGCCATTGACACATATTCATACAGGATATACATCCAATCAGTTATGTCCAGACAAAATTCTGGTTTCTGTTTTGTTGCATATACTACTCTCGCCGCTGCCACCATATATTTTTGCTATGTTCTTTTATTATACGGCTTGGTAAAATATTTTTATTGTATTGTTTGATAAAACATTTAATAACATATTTTTAAAATCTAGCACAAAGCGAAACTTCAATATATTTTGTATCGCCTCACGTATTTTTATCCAATATCTTCGTGCCATTTTATACATCCACCACATATGATAGAAAGTTGCATCATACTTTTTTTTTTAGTTCCAGTGTTTAACAGTAACAGCATGAGTTCGCATTTCACTTTGAATCTGTACTGATTTCCTGGAGAATTTCTCCCTTCCAATCAGATTGTTGAAAGGGAGAAGCAAAGGGTACTCCTAACCAATCCCAAGATGTTGAGAGGGTCCATTCTTCTTCCCCCTCCCCCCTTCCCCCTTCCTTCCCCCTTCAACTCTCCTTGTGGGCTGGAGAAAGACTTTGTTGTTGTTGTGAAAGAAGAAAAGCCTTGGATAGTCCAAAGGCCTTTGGAATTTTAACATTTAGTCCAATTTGGTTGAAACTTGGCAGTTATTTCAAGGTCAGGCAGAAGACACTCCACGGAAATTTTATTGTCCATGGAATCCCCCATAGGCAGTAGTGAAAGTGCAATGATGGCTGGAGGAGGGATCTGCAACAGAAGCCTTCCTCACATTCTGAAAGGAAACAAATGACAAACCACAACAAGGAAGGAAGGAAAGGTAAACAAAGATAGTTACCGTAAGTGTAGGAAAATGAAATGAATGCATACAGGGCTTTGTTTTTGTAATTGGAGGTAGCTGGCTGGAGCTTTCCTGCTAGCTACTGCTTGACGGCTATTTTAGATATCGGTAGAGACAACTTAGTATGGCTACTCAGAGAGGGACCTATTTCAGGGGTATGTAATATTGCATCCTTTATTCAATTAGATTGAAACTTAGGGCTTCTTTAGATTAAAGGGAGGAGTGTGTTCTGTGCAATTTTGGAGCCATTAAGTCCAAAAACATCTTCCCCAGAGCCTCTGATTGGTCCCCCTCCCATTTCTTATTGAAAAGAATGACCACAAAAATAATGAGAATGGAAAAAACTAATGAATTTCGACCCTGACATGGCACAGCACTACCAAAAAACTATTCAATCATCTCAAACATTTAGCTCAATAGCCCCAGATCCAAAATCACAATCAAAATTTTATAGATGCATGCCCTAAGTAATTACTGCAGATCAGAAAGCTGTAACAGAAAGTTACAGGGGTTGGTTCAAAAGTTGGCAATCCTAAAGATCTCAGCAGTAAATATTTTTTTAAAATTTATATCTCATGAATAATGTGCAAATACAAGAACAAAGGTCCCTATCTGAAGGAGCTTGCATGAGCACATGAAGCTGCCTCATATCGAATCAGAGCTTTGGTCTATGAAGGTCAATGTTGTCTACTCCAACTGTCAGTGGTTCTCTGGTGTCCTAGCTAGATCTTTTCAACTGGAAATATTGGGAATTGAACCTAGGCTTTCTGCACGCAAACCAGTCCTTTACCTGTGACCCATGCCCCCACAAAACAAGAAAGACAAGAAACCAGTGTTCTGTAATGGTTAGTGTATCAAACTAGGCCTTGGAGACCCCTGTCCTCAGTCCACTCAGCCCTGAAGTGTGCTGGGTAACCTTGAGACAGTCACTAACTCGTAGCCCAAGCCTAGGCCACCTCACAGGATTATTGTGTAAGATGCCAAATGAAGAATTGTGTTTGCCATCCTGAGCTCATTGGCGGCAGAGTGAGATTTAAAATATGCTGGGAGGTAGCGGGGAGAGAGGTGAAGGCAGGAATAAAACAGGAAAGAATCTGCATTCATTCCAGTCACACATGCTTAAGTGTCATTTCAGTAGAGAAGGATTAAGGAGTTGAACAAAAGTCTTCCAAGGAAAGTAGTGAGGGCGGAACACTTTGCAGTAGGCATATTCCAACACCCACTACTTCAGCTCACCTCCTGTTGTGAGGAGACCTGCTTTTTGACAGTCAGGTTCATGGTTGTTTGGCAGTTTGTTTCAGTGTATTCCTTACTAAGCATATAAAGCTGGTGTGTCATGGTGTTCAAGATACAACAATAGCACTTAGTGATGCTAATAGTCACAGAGTTGTTTGAATTAGCAGCATCTTTGCACATGTGCAATTTGGGGGAAACTGAATGTATAAACTGAAAGGCTGAGTGATCACCACTTATGATCATGGTAAGTTCAACAGTTGAATGTATTTGCAGTGAAATTTGCACCATTCCTACTCTGCAGATGCACTCTCCTCAGCTCTGATCTTTTTCTACAGTTGCATAAGTAGAAACACAGCAACTGCAGCATTTTCCATCATTGAAGAAACCATCAATTAAATATTGGTCTCTTTTGCATAGTTAAAGATACAGGAGTACTGACCAAAAAAAGTGATGGACACCCTGCCCTCTTTAATATGATTTTGATGTATCTCTCCCCACCTCTTTTGTTCCTTTAACAGCAGCCTAACATTTCAGTGCATGAAGCTTCTGGCATGGCAATGAGTGATAGGGAAAATCTATACCTGTATAATTTCTGTATAATTTCAACAAAGGAACAGGGCTTGAAAAGAAAATCAGCCGTGAGCTCTGGGCAGAGCTCTAACATGAACAAATTCCTTCTGAGGCTATATACTTTATTGACCTAAATGGGAATGAAACAATAATCTTGTGACTTGTAGCTCAGAATGCCACCCCTGTCTTCAGGTGTATAGAAGCAATAGTTAAGGGCATGGTTGCTATGGGCAACCGGCCTTGGCATGCTTTCTAAGGGTGACACCTGAGAGGAAGGTGGAGTGGGTGGTGGTCTTTATTCCAAGAAGATTATGAATTTGAACTGAGCTGAAAGAGAAAAAGATGCAGATTCTATAGTTAGCAGTCAAACCCTGCCCTCACGCTAATAGGGAAGTTTTTGAATATGGCAATATCATAAACCCCTTCTCTTCATATGCCCTGAATAAAAGAAACCATTACAAATAAAAGACACACTGCCTAGCAAGGCAAAATGGATCCTAACCCTGCTGAAGTTGGAATAATTACTGGAATGTGAATCATAGGCAAGACTGACTAGCTGCCCCACACCCCAGAAAAGTACTTAACTAAGAGCCGAACCACACGATACGAATTACACGCAAATGACACGAAAACTTACTTGCACATGTTCCAACGTTGTTTTCATCTACACGCGCCAGGACTGCAGGACCTTCATCAAACCCGTGTTCGCGGTAGCACGGGTTTTCTCTGCGTACCTCCAAGATATCCCATCATGTATCTCCACTTTGTGCAGATAGGAAGTGAAAGATATAGGAAATAAGGATGCTCTGCATTGCCAACTTACTGATCGTGACTGCGTATACGCGCCATTGTGGCTACACTGGAGCAGAAAATTTTGAATGCATGCCTGGACCAGGACACATGCTCATCGATAGAATGCTGGACACAGGCATTTGGGGTAAGACAGGACTCCTGACACTCACTTGGTCTCGTGTAATTCGTATTGTGTGGTTCAACTCTAAGACAAAAGAGGTCTTCCAGGAGTTCCTGAGTTAATCTCCCCCACACCCTTCCATTCTTCCTCCTTCCTAATCAGAGTTAATCAGGGACCTGATAACTCTTACCTTTCACCAACTTTGGGTCATCAATCACCTTTTTTTATTGATAGTTCTGCCCAGATATGTGCAATCAAGCCTTTCCCAGTTTATTGTCTCCCCTCCAGAGACAGCCATTAAGTTATTGTTCTTGAGGCAGAAGATGTAATTCTGCCTCAGGGTACATTTTACTCTACAATTAGGCTGCCCCAAGTTCTACGCTGTGTGTGTGTTCTGGGACCCCACATGCACCCTCAGATATATCTGAGCCCTCCCCTCTTTACTTCATGAAGTGCTGGTCATACACAGAACCTTCCTCTTCAAGACTGATGACTACAGCCTTCCCTGAAACTGCTTTCCCATTTCCTCACTGTTTCCTTAGTTAGCCCTGTATGTATGCTTTGTGTGTTTTCTGTATGCTTGCCTTTTATTTCTCTGTTAATAAAGGAACCTTTTCTGTTGAACACCCAACTTTTACTTGAGAGTTCTCTAAGGGAATGATCCTGGTATCCATTGGTGGAGATCTTGCTGCTGCTCCTTTTATGCTAACTTCTCCAACTTGCAAGGAGACACCCCCCTCATTAGTATAACACTATGAGGTAGATGCCCTGACCTGGATAGCCCAGGTGAGCCTGATCTCATCAGTTTTTAGAAGCAAAGCAGAATCGGCCTTATTAATTGGATGGGAGACCTCCAATGCAGATCAGGGTTGCAGAAACAGGCAATGGCAAACCACCTATGTTAGTCTCTTGACGTAAAAATCTTACCATAAGTGGCCAATTATGGCTTGAGGAAAGGATTTCTTTTTCATGAGGTAGATATTTGAAAAGTAGCAGGGTTTCCTTTATTCGAAGTGGTGTTGCTCACAAAGGCCTTTTGTGGTGGCAGAATGAGTTGGCGTTTTAAAAAAAAACATAGGTTAGCCAACTACCCAAAACAAGCAGCCTAGCTGCTCTTTTGCATTTAATTGAAGCTGGTGCAAGGCTATGCAAGCAAAAAAGCTAACATTAGTGTGCTCTAATGATTAGAGGGCTGGGTTCAGTGAGCCGAGTTCAAATTCCTACTCTGCAATGAAAGTTGCTGAGTAACCTTGGGCCAGTCATTTTTTCTCTGTCCAACCTACCTCACAGGGGTTTTTGAGGATAAAATGGGAGCAGAAATAACTGCTATAGTGGGAGGCATCCCAGCATCCCAGCATCCTGCCTCATCGGCCTTTGTGCCTTGAATACCAGTGGTAGGAAATGAGGGTCTATCTGGTACACTGGTGCTGTAGTATTTTGCAAAAATGCTGTGGTTTTACCCATTTTTACTGGAAGCGATATAAGCACTCCAGCACAATGCTGGTGCTTCAGGCCCCACCCTACATTTTCTCCCCTGGGTGTTGCCAGCTGCAGCCTGAGTAATCAAAGTGGAAACCCACGACTAAGGGATACAGTCAGTCAGGTTATGAAATTTAAGTGTATTAAAGTGGTGCAGTGCAATGAATAAATAACAATACTGTTATAGGCATATGAAATCACATAAACAAACAATGTACAATAAACAGCTTAAAGTCGGCCAATTCAGAAATATTCAATGGTGCAATCAAGTTCATATCAGAGTTCATAGCAGAGATGAAACATAGATAGCAAACCAGAGAAGCCGTGAGGACCCCTTGTTCCTGTTTAAGGTAAGTTCTTAATTAGATGTACTCTTCTCATTTTCTTTCAACAGGTAGAACAAGGAGATGGAACACTCTGCAGGACCGAGACCCGACAAGGAACCGGTCATCAACAACACTTGTTTCCAGACTGCATCAGGGGCCAACAGACCTCCTCACCAAACATCTCTGAAAACACTGCTGCCGCTGTTACAAAATTCAGCGGCAGTCCGTCACGCCTCTCTTAGTTGGCCGTGCGCCAACTAAGCTGCAGCCTGGCAACCCTACCTGAGGGACATGGATGGTTGAGTGTTATGACTCCCCAAAGACTGTGTGAAAATGTTAAGGCAAAAATTAATGTCAGAAACCTGGACATAGAAGAACGTTAAAAATATATTTATAAGTAACTAGCTGTTTTTCATCTACTGCAAAATGATGTTCATTGAGGACAGGTCTGGGGGGGGGCTTGCAATAAGCAAACCAGCTAAATGCTTTGTAGTATTCTCCTTCTACTACTTCTTTCATTACGGGTCTCCTTAATTACACTTAAGATAGCTTGGATTCAAGCTAATGCCATTAATGGTAACATTTTGATCTCCTATTGAATTCTGCCACCCCTGCCTTGTTTACCTACTCTCAACACACCTGCAAAGGAAGATCAGTTGATAGCAAGCACTGACAACAAGAAAAGGTCATACTGAAGTCGTCGTTCGAAACAAATCCTAATTTATTACTTTTAGAAATTCTCCTGTCGCAAGACAGCCATTGTCAGATATAGCCAGCACAACCATCCAAATTTGCCTGAAAGAAGTGGTGAGTATTTTTAAAAACATCAGAAATTAGCTGGTCTGGCAGGAGTGTAAATTATGTAGGTCCTTTAGTTCATCTAGTGTGCTGTGGTTGGAAGAAAAGGAAGCAACCAAGGGCCCGAGCTTAAAATCACACCAAGTAATTTTCAAAATGCAACTGAGTTAACATTTCAGGGAACCCACCTGTGAGAATGGGGAATAACCCGAGAGTATTTTCAAGTCAGGCATCAGATGCATTCTCTCAAATATTCAGAGCACTTGGGGCAATAAAACAGTGCATGACTCCATTGGTCTCAAATATAAGTTAGAATAGTTTCGCCTGAAAGATGGTGCATCCCATAGACAAACAGGATGCCTGTGTTACCTCTGACAGCTGTCACAAACTCTAAGAAGTCAGGAACTCTTTTGACCTCAAATTCACAAAGGCTGTCTCGAATAGTCATATACTATTAGGAAAATGATTATAAACCACTACGCTTGCTATACAATTAGGGCATGACTTCAGTCAAGCAATCCTGTTATTCATGTAAATGAGCCTGCACGTACTTAATGGGGATTTTTTTTTTTATAGATGCAGTTGCTTTTGGCTTCTGCTTGTTGTTCATTCCAGCAACCATTCTGCTGTGTCGACTAGCTCAGCTTTTGGGATGCCATGGAATGTTCATAAATACTCTTAAGCCAAGAGGGTAATAGAATGCCAACGATCAGAAAACAACAGCCTTATACAACTTAAAACTCAATGCATTGTACTGCTAATGAATTTATCAACTTTCATGAGCCTGCGCTCATGACGTATTTGACCAACTAGGCTCTGGCTTGTGAACCAGGTATGCACGTCTTCAACATGCCACAAGACTTACTGTTGCTTTGGTTGAAATTTATCATGGTCATTCCTCTGGAACTTGGCAAATAGAGCTGCTTCACACAAAGTTCTAATGTGGAGGATATTACTTGTGTCATTATCAGGACATAAGGACATAAGAGGAGCCATGTTGGATTAGGATCATGGCATACATTGCCCAAACAGCTGCCCTGGAGGTCCAACAAAGAGTCAATAGCTTCCCTAACATTGCCTCCTATAACATTAATAATACGGTTCAATTTATATACCATCTTTCAAGATAATGGCCATTTCCACATGGCTTACCTTTGCTCAGAACGATCCGGAACATCGATCAGAAAACACGGAAGATTGCATTTTCTCACACGAGATTTGCGCGATGTCGCATGACGTCACGCAAATCTCACGCGAGAAAATGCAATCTTCCGCGTTTTTTGTGTGATGTTCCGGGTTGTTCCGAGCAAAGGTAAGCCATGTGGAAACGGCCAATGCCACACTCAGAACAGTTTACAAACTGTGTTATTATTAACCTCACAACAATCACCCTGTGAGGTGGGTGGGGCTGAGAGAGCTCTGAGAGAACTGTGACTGACCCAAGGTCATCCAGCTGGCTTCAAGTGGAGGAATGAAGAATCAAACTTGGTTCTCCATATTAGAGTCCTGCCACTCTTAACCACTACATCAAACTGGCTCTCACTGAAATTCAGAGGTTTCCTAGCACTGGAATTCAGAGATTTACTGCTTCTAAACATTTACTAGTCTTCTAGTCTTCATGGCTAGTGGCCATGGATTGACTCTCTCTCTCCAGAGTGGCCACCACACGCCCCAGACTTTGCCTGGTCACCAATCCCCCGAGACTGGAGTGAGCTGGGGGAGACATGAGGGAGCAGGTGGCCAGCCAAGGCCCCAGGAGGCACAGCTGCCAATCGGCTGCAAGGCACCCTACAAGGGTGAGGCGTAAGTGGAGAAAACCAGGAAACTGGCGGAGATGTCGTGTACTGATTGCAGACGAGGGGAGAGCTGGCAGGCTCCAGAGGCAAAAAGTTGAGAGGAGGGCCAGGAGCAGCCATCACTGACAGTATCCAGCTGGGTGCGGCCAAGGTGGAGGATGGAGCCTCTGTGGTGGGGGTGGGTGGAGAGCCCAATGGCCCAACCAATGGGACATTGCCCCCAGGGCTTGGAGGAGGGACAAGAGGACCAGGGGGAATGACAGGCCACAGGCCTATCATTCCAACCCCCAACAGTTGGAGATGGGGGAAGGTGGAGGGAATGGAGGAGGGAGAGGGTTTGATTGGCTACCTAGTGTGGCTGAACTAGGGATTGGAGCTATAAAGGGAGTTCTCTCAGTGAGACTGAGGAGGAGAGTGCTGGCGTGACTTGGAAGGTGGTGTGTTGTTACCCAGCAAGTAGGAGGAGAAACCAAGGGAAGCAATCTTCTCCTCTACCCATATTTGAGGTTTAGGGAGAGCTCCCAGAGTACCCAGCACGGTGGTGGAAGGCTTTGCAGATGCAGCAGGCAGTGCAGTGGCTCACACTCACCATGAATCTATCTACAATACATGAAGCCATCCTATACTGAGTCAGGCTTTGTCTATCAAGCTCAGTATTGTCCACTCTGACTGGCAGCAGCTCTCCAAGGCCTCAGGTGGGGGTCTTTCATTTCACCTACTACCTGACCCCTTTAAATGGAGATCTTGATTGAACCTGAGACCTCTGCATGTGGAACAGGTGCTGTGCCACTGAATCACAGTGCCTCCCAAATGCAGAATGTGTCCAAGCAGGCAAACAAGCAGAAGAGTAGGAGGGGGGGGTGCCAATATTTTATTATAACACCATTGACAAAATAATTTGAAACTCCTGGCTACCATATACAGAGTTATGTCAGTATATTGGTATAACAGGTTAAAGGAAGAAAAATAATATTTTTTCACACAAAAACACAGTTATGTATGTCCAAAAGAACATTGGGTTAAGGATAGAAGGTAAGCTTAGTTAAACATATGAAATGGGGCTGACGCCTGCTCCACAGGAAATCGTTGTAGTCATAACCCATTACGGTCTGCAAAGTGCTTCAAGATCCTTAGGTGGAAGAAACTATAGATGGCCTAAAAATCTAATCATTCATTATTATTGCCCATATATTGCTATTGCCTGGGCTCTGTTTCCTTCCCTGCATTAACATGCAGAGACAGTTCTGATGGTCTGGCTTCCTGACACAGACGCTGCAGATGAATTTGGATCCATAAGCTACCAACGATGGAATGATTTGTTAAAGGAAGCTCTCAGAATAAAATATGGGAGACCGATTTGCATGCCATTTCCTGAAACACACACACACACATACACACACACACTTAACTTCATGGAGATCTGGAGAGCTTTGGAAAAAGTGGCACAGAATACAGCAGTAAAATCAGATCTTAAATACTGCAAAGTTTGCAAACAGAAGCCATTAAGCTGGATGTACAGAACAGCTGCTGAATGCCACAAGAATGGTATCTGTTAAAAAGAAGTAACCCAGAAGGCATAAAACTGATGGGTGACTTTATAGTAACCCCAAGGAACATCAGGCAGAAATAATAAAGTGAACTGGCTGCTAGCAGGAGCCAAAAAGAATTTTATTGGTCTACTTATTTCATGTATAGGCCACCTTTCTCTCTCATAGAGAGAATTGTAACTAGAAAAAGAGAGAGAGCTATTGTTAAGAGGCACTTTCTACTACGGCAAGCCAGAGGGCCAATAAACTACACTCCTTCCCTCCACCCCTAGTTTATAAGATCTTACAGACAGTGGCCAACCGTGATTATACTTGGGGGTTGACCGAGTGACACTTGATGCCTGATTAGGCTCCAGGTCTTTTGATCTGTGTTAGACTCCACATCTGCTTGCCCTTGGCAGCTACCGGCTCTACACTCCTTGCTACTGGAGCATCACTGGCACTTGTAGTGAGGATTCAAGTACATCCTGCCTCATCTGATCCACTTCTCATGGTGGTCCATAGCCATCTGGTAGGGCTGTAGCTTGAGACACAGTGGCGAGGAATTATACTGGGCTAGCTCCATAGTTTCTGATGAAGAGAGGGTCATTGGATTGGTCCTCAGTCAGGTCAGGAATCAGGATGCATATAATCTACCAGTGGTTCCTGTTCATTTGCAGGTCAGAGGGACTCCTGATTATAGTAGAACATGGTGTGATGTGTTGTGTCAGGAGAAACGAACAAGATGCTAGTCCCAACCATCCCCAACAATCCTCTTTTGTTCTGATTACACACTTAGCCTGGCCATTTGTTGATTTCAGAACATGAAGCCTCATAAAGGATACTATGTACCTCAAAAGTTTGTTTATTACTTTGCAACTTTTTGAACACTCCTAATTTTTTTTTAAAAATCACACTGCTGGTGTTTGGGAATTATTGATGGGGATGAGAGGTGGGCTCCAGATTAGAAATGGGCACGATCTGGAAAAAACAAACAAACCATGTGGTTCGTGGTTCATGAAATTTCACGAACCATGAACCATGAACTTTCATGAACCTGCCCCCCTGGTTCGTGAACTGGTTCGTTTGGTTCATGAAAACATCACATCCAGGTCAGCAAATAGTCACTTCCAGGCCAACAGAAGGTCACTTCCAGGTCAGCAGAAGGTCTGCAGGAAGTCCATCCCCTGTTGCCTAGGAAACTGATTGATCGGCACCAGGCTGTCTGCAGTGACAAACCAAAAAATGAACCAAATGAACCAGCCTAAAGTTCGTGGTCGTTCATCAGAAATGGGATCTGACGAACCGTTGGTTCGCAAACCATGCACCGGCCTGGTTCGTCATGAATTTTCTTTCGTTTTTTGGTTCATGCCCATCTCTACTCTAGACTAGAGGAAGAACTTTCCTATTCTCATGTAAGGCTTTGTATAGCACAAAATACTGTTGCTTGTGTGCAGACTCTTCACATGCAAATAATTTCTGCATAATTTGGAAACAAAACCTCTCCTGGCACATAAACTAGTGTTTATTTCTGCTATCACAGAGAATTGGATGTAGTTTGTCTGCCCCTACTTTTCATGTATGCCAGCTGGTTATTACTGTGTTGGATCTGTTCATATTTGCTTTCTGCTAAACACCTGTATGGTGTTTGCATCCTATTTTATATTGTAAGCACCCTGCTCACAAACTGCCCGACTAAGCTTTCCTATTGCACAACAGATGCATTGTACAAAGTACATTGTGGTTGTGCTTGCTATACATCTGTCCTATGAAAAGAGACTATCTGCAGGAACTGCTTTATATGCCCATATTCAAAACCAAAAAGAAAGAAAGATGTAAATCAAATTACATTAAAGTACACTTAACACATCTTGAGTCACTTAGCATATGTCCTATAAAGAAGTTCTTGGTATGGACCTTTGAACATGTCATGTACGAGCTAATGATGAGAGATGGAGCTGCTATGTCTTCCCAGACTGAGAATCCATCTGCAAAGCGTGGTTCTTTTCTCTAAAACATTCATACATAGCTTGGCACTGGCAAAAATCAGAGGGTTTTTTCCCTAGCTTTGTGTATTATATGAACAATGTAACATTCCATGAACATTGTATGCAGAAGAAGAAACAACCAGGTGCAAGGTGGAAGAGTTTATTGTTGTATGAACAATGTTAAGGAAAAGGCACACATATTGTTATACTCTCCCCACTTCTCTAAGCACTACAAAGTTCCAAGGACAGTGCTATACTGGGTTGGTTCCCTTTGGAGGATGGAGCGATGGAGATTTACGCTGTTTATGTAGTACTTGCCTTGGTAGTGGTGGACTTATGATGACCCTTGGTGGGATTTTCATGGTAAGAGACTAATAGAGGTGGTTTGCCATTGCCTGCCTCTCCAACCCTGGTCTTAGTTGGAGGTCTCCCATCCAATTACTAATTAAGGCCAATTCTGTTTAGCTTCTGAGATCTGACAAAATCAAACTCACCTGGGCTACCCAGGTCAGGGCAGTATTTGTCTTACTTACAAATATACAAGTAGAATATCAGTGGAGCCACTGCTATAGGGCAGCTACCCCACTCTAAAACCCTTCACCCAGTTCACAGTATTGTCCATCTTTTTCTCTCTCATTCCCAGAATCAGAGCTTTAAACTTCAACTGGGAGAGGGAATTCACCCCTTCCAGCTGAAGCCCAGGGAAGTTCCTAAACAGGTGCTTTAAACTTCAGCTGAGAAGGGAGATTCCCTCTCTCCCAGCTGAAACTCAAGGGAGCCCAGAAAGGCTTTAAACCCCGGTTTCAGCTATCAGGCAAGGACTTCCCCATCTGACAGTTGAAGCAAGGCTCAGGTTTTAAAGTGCCCCTTTTCCATGCCACTTGCAAGTGAGGGTAATGGAAATGGGTGTTTTAAACCCTGCAGCTTGCTTCAGCTGGCAGGTGGGGAAGTCCCCACCTGTCAGCTGAAGCCAGCCCTGTGTGGGAGCACCTTGTTCCATGCCCCTTACAAGTGAGGGGCATGGAAACCAGTGCTTTAAACCCGGTCTGGATTCATGGACCAACAGCCCAACTGACCTGCCCAAAAGTCATCAGGTCCATATAAAACTCACATCCCATGACCCACCAGTTCACGAACGCTGATCTGGGCTGGTCTATGTCAAATTTTGGTCCATTTTCTTGTCTGTGCCCACCTCTACTCATGAAGTATTGAGACAGCACCATTTTTCAAAAGGACTGTATGAATAATTCACTTAATAGCTAAATATGACCCATGCATGATGAGACAAAAAGTGGTGATGAGACAAAAAATGGTGGTCACTTCAGATAGTATGTTTTGGAGGCAAACCTGAATCTTCTGTTCCTGCACAAGTAATATTCTGTGCTGGACAGTCAGGCCAAAGTCATTTCTTCTCCAAAGCTCACCATTGGGTGTTCTAGATAGGCATCTTTACAGGAATTAATGCCATAAGCATAATGTGGAAGTGTCTAAGCAGGGTTGGAATTTTTGCCACTTTTGACCCCATAACTCTACAGGTTTTATTCTGAACCCCAGATACTTAACTCCTCCTGATTTCAATGAGGTGCTATGCTTTTTCTGTGCGGGCAGAAAATTTGGAAGGGAACCCTTGAAACACCGCATTGAAATCCGAAGGGATAGTTAAACATGTAGAATTCGGAAGAAAACTGAAAGTTGTATGAGGCCAAACACAGCAAAAAATACCCATGCAAAAAAGGTCATTTTAACAGCAGCAGCAGCAACAACAACAACAACAACAATAACATTTGATTTATAAACTGCCCTTCAGGACAACTGTCCCAAATCATTCACAAAAACAATGAATAATGTGATAAAATTGTGGTCCATATGCCAACAATATCTGTTGTGGGTGCCATCTCCTCTGGAGATGAAGCTGTCTTTTTTAAAATTTTATTTTATCAAAGTAAAAACAGGGATACAAAAAGAAAGAAGGGGGAAGGGAAAAGTTAATAAGGTCAAGAAGATTTTGTGACTTATCACTACAAGAGTTCTTAGAATACAGAGTGAGATGAAGCTGTCTTTAATGACACAGTATTTTCATCTTGGTTTGTATTATTCTTCCTGCTGTTAAGATAAATTTCCCAGTTTAGGGTGGTTGGGGGGTGGGGCTTGGATGTTTTAACATATGGGAACTCGTTTGAGTTGAAGGGATTTTTAAGTGACTTTATATGTGCTTAGAATTTTCACTTTTCCTGCCAAAAGTCCACCAATCAATCCCTGATGGATTAGACAATTCCATCTGGTTCTGCATCCCCCTACATCCCCCTAGAAGGTCTACGACTAGGGAACAGATCTCCTGTCATTGTTGTCCCCAAACAGATATTTATTTTTGAATGACCACCTATAGTTAGTCAATGCTGACCAGGATAGCTCCTTTCAGAACCTCCAATAAAGATTTTCAAAATGATGATAAGTCAACTGTATCATAATTACTCCAAGCAGATTAACAGCATTTCACATGGCTTTGGCGAGTATGTGACATCCTCATCAAATAATTTTTTGCTGTGTGTTCACTAAAAGTCCGACTGTATATCTCAGGTGGCAATCTGCTTGTACATGGGTGTAACCCATTTTTTTAAGGCGAATGTTTCCATTTGACATTGATTGCCATGCAAAATCCTTGTCAAGCTCTTGTAAAGTCAGTTCCTCTTTGATGGTGTGTAACAAACTCTAACAAACGCCCGGAGCTAACCAGTTTGCAACTACAGTGGCAAAGAAATGAGTGGTTTAAAGGCGCAAAATGCATTGAGGAGGTGGTGATTGAAAGCATTTTCACATCTCAAGAAAAGATGCAAGTTAGCATTACTTGTCACAGGCATCCTGTCAGGCCCCTCAAGTGATCCGGATCACAGCTCTGGAGGGGGAAAGGCAAGTAGTTTTAACCAGCAAGGTGCAATTTCACAACCAATTATTTTGTTTTTTAAAAATTAGATTAATATGTTGCACATCTCATTGCTGCATTCAAATGATAATTTTCCTGCCTGCTTCTCTGTTTGAAAAGCTTTTCCTTCTCTGTGAATCATCTGCTTTACAGGAATTCAATGAAGAGTCTGCTGATACATAAAAGGAAATTGCATAATTGTGCTAAATTCTGTATATCAAAAAAGTCCTTTATTTTATTTTAAAAAGTCTTAAGTTTCATTTTAGATTCCATTTGCATTTTAGATTCCATTGTGTGTGTGTACATGCACACACGCACACACATGAAGCCACTTAGGAGAAACCTTTATTAGCACAGTTAATTTCTATTCCTGCCGGAATCAAAACTCAAACAGCTTGTTACCCAATAAAATCTCTATGGGTTTTCTTCCCCTCCTACTTGTAATCTGATTAGAGGAACTGTCATTTACTTAGAGTGTAAGCAGCTGATCTGAGTTGCATCTTTTATTGAAAAGCTCAGCTAATGGGCAAAAGAAATGTGAGCATTGACTTGCGTACTTAACTGTCAATGAATAACATTCCAGCCAAAATGAAATATTTTAAAATTAATGAGCAGAGGTAGGGGAAGTCACTGAAACAAAATTTAAATGGCATGTTGTTCCAATACATGCTGATGGGGGCAGACAGAAAGGGATTTAAGTCATGGACAGCCAATATCTAACTTTTTCTTACATTACTTTTTTCAGTCCCCAGTATGAATTTTTCAGTACCTTTTTATAGTCTAAGTTTGATAGGCCTGCACTAGGCTGGTTATTTACGCTAAGATGAATGGCAGGAAGCTGTCGCCTTAATTTGGGAACATTTCAACCTTTATGAAGTATCAGTGAAAAAGGAGAAAGCAACAAAAATGTTTATAATTACAGAGATTTACTTTCATGCCTGACCCAAGAGTAGTGAAAATCAAATGGTATTCCCTGCAATGGAAGCAGAACCTCAAAGGAAACTGCCTCTTTTTATACCCGCAGGGGTGCTTCGTTCTTAAAAATGCCATGGTTGTGCTAGATGCGACTTTAGTTTATGTATAAGGATGAAGGAATGATAAAGGACTTCTCATAACATAATGAGAACCAGTCGCAGGGCTCCATTTTAATCGTCTCAAATGCTTCCGAAAATTGGATTTTTATTAAGTTTTTGCACCTTAATTTCCTCTCCCCACATTCCTACAAAGGATTATTACATAAAACACTGGTTTAAAAGCTGCTGCACAGCCAGAAGGAAGACAGTCTATGCACTTCAAGATGCTTTATTGGTTTCTGTGAACATTAGACATGGTGTTCATACTGGCCACCTACCAGCAGAGCCAGACAGAGAAAAATAAAACCCAAATTGCAGCAGTAATAATTAAAAGCTTTTTACAGCATAACTTTTCTTTTTTACCTCTGACCTGCTTGTTTGTTTTTTCCCTTCTGATGATAGCTGGTGTATTTGTTATTTTAAAGTATTGTTATCCCTCTTTTTAAAAACAATGTAGCAAAGACTCATAACCAAATTTAATTTACCTTTTACTTTATGGGAATTTTTGGTGGTTTTTTTGTTTTGTTTTAGAGTTACTTTTAAACTCTTTCCTTTATTTTCACCTTTTAGTTATCCTCTGCTATGAAAATATCGGGTGAGATAATGTCTTGTGGGAGGGAAGGCAGCATGGCACAGTTGGATCTTGTCACATCTTGAAAGCTAAGTAGAGTCGCTATTTGGATGGGAGAAAACAGAGGAAGGCACTGGTAAACCACCTTGCCATCTCAGGGCCAAGCTACACATGACGAATGACACTTGAACAGCAAGTGTATTTCTCCCTGTTCACTTGCCCTCCACTCAATCCACTTGCCGTTCAAGTGTCATGTGTAGCTTGGCCCTCACTTACCATGAAACCCCCTTGCTGGGATCACCATAAGTTAATTGCAACTTGATGCACACACACATTTCTCTTTGATAACCTCTAATCATTTTGTTGTTTGATGTACTCGGATAAATGAAATACGATTTTAGGTTATCAATTAATTAACACTGTTTATTCTGCTTCTGGTCTGTAACAAAGATTGACTTGACTTGACTCTTCATTTAAATCTTGGGTGACATTTTCACCATCTTAGCAAATGAATAAGTGTATTTTGTGTGTAATATGCCAACATGCAAATGGAAACAGAAAGTACTGTGAAGGAGCAGAGAGAGATGAGGAAGGTTGAGGCAAAGGAAAGGTGGAAAATGTTTTCATCCTCTCCCCTCTGGCTCTAACTCCTTCCCCTTCCCCTCGGTTCTTGTCTCCCTCACTACATACTTGCTCCATTTTCCTCTGCTAAGGAAACATTTCACTTGCCTTTTTCCTCTTCTTATCCCTCCAAACTTCTGTATTCATCCAATACTAATTTTCCTCCACTCCACATTATATTATTGCTTACATTTTGATATTGCACTTTCCTTCTGTTACGGAACTCAAGATGGCAAACACTGGGTTTCCAGAAGGTCTCCCGTCTATTTAGCTTCAGAAAGGTTGCTGTGCCAGATGCCTACTAACCACATCCTAGGACCTCTTTGGGATTTCCTTGTGGTTGCAAAGCATAACATATACGGTGAACAGGTGAATTGCTGTAATCGATATATTGTCGAATGCTTTCACAGCTGGAGAACGTTCGTTGTTGTAAATTTTCTGAGCTGTATGAGCATGGTCTTGGCATTGTAGTTCCTGATGAAACGTCAGGAACTACAATGCCAAGACTGTATGAGCATGGTCTTGGCATTGTAGTTCCTGATGAAACGTCAGGAACTACAATGCCAAGACCATGGCCATACAGCCTGGAAAATCAACAACTAATTGCTGTAATGTTGTGTTGTGATTTTATTGTTTACTCCTGTATATTTTACCTATTATTGTAACGTGCCCTGAGCCTGTTTGCGGGGAGGGTGGGATATAAATTAAATGATGATGATGATGATGATGATGATGATGATGATGATGATGATGATGATGATGATGCAACTTTTCCCCACCAGCTACACTTTCCCCCTCTTTTTTTTGAAAAAAAAATTAATAAAAATTATACACAGTGTTAATATTAATGCCTACTTGATACAAAAACTGGCAATGACAAAATAAGTGGCCTGTACAACCTACTGAATCCCTTCAGACTCTCACTGTTGCTAAATAAACATTGGACAGGCATTTAGAAAATTCTCAGATGTCAAAAAAACATCAGCTATGCTCATACACATTATATATGCCTGTACCAAGGTCAACTTTAGTTTTTCCAGCTGCAGTTCTATGTATTTTCCAAAATCTACAATCTTTATAATGCTTATTATATGGTGGGTGTTTGGTGCCTTCACTTTCTTAGCTCTTGAAGAGCTATCTGAATAGATAGGGACAGATTTCTCCCCTCCATAAACCACTCACTCCAGCAATTGAAGGGCTAACTTGATCTGTTAGACATGGCAAAGAGGAACCTAGGAATAATTCCTAGTATGGAATGATTCCTAGGCATAATTCTGAGCTGGTATGTTGCAGCAAATGGAAATAAAAATCAGTTGGGACCTTTAACATGAATCAATTTTACTTCAGCTATAAATAACATAAATAAATATATGAATAAATAGGCTTTCATGAACCAAACCTCTCTTCTTCAGATGCATAATATGAAATTAAAATTTCACACAAACATCTATAACCAAAATGGGGAGGGGGAGAGGACTGTAGGCATTGTAACACAGAACGGCTTGTAGTATATTATTCTGAATGAGTCCCTGACTTAGGGACTGGAAAAGACAAATAATTTTTATGTCTAATTAATGCTGAGAGTGATCCCCAGTTCCAACCTCTCATGAGGTTCAGTTACAGAGAGATGAATAAGTTTGAAGAGTGATAAACAAATCTCTTCCAGGATGGTTTCGTGTGAAGCATAAGACAAGGGAATACAGTTTGAAGGGGAGACTGCAACCAAGAAATCAGAAGGAGATTGAGGGCCAAGCTACACATGACGAATGACACTTGAACAGCAAGTGTATTTCTCCCTGTTCACTTGCCCTCCACTCAATCCACTTGCTGTTCAAGTGTCATTCGTCATGTGTAGCTTGGCCCTGAGACTTGGAAGGGCAGCCATGAAGGAACTAAAAAAGATCCATAAGGATGTGTTGCTAGAGACCAAGATCAAGATAATCCACACTATGGTGTTCCCCATTACTATGTCTGGATCGAAAGTTGGACAGTGAAGAAAGATGACAGGAAGAAATTGATTCATTTGAAATGCCGTGTTAGAGGAGAGTTTTACAGATACCATAGACCATAAAAAGACAAGGGTGTTCTAGATCAAATGAAGCCTGAATTCTCACCAGAAGCTAAAATGACAAGGCTATCATACTTTGGTTACATCACAAGAAGAAAAGACTCACTGGAAAAGTCAATAATTCTAGGAAAAGTGGGAGGCAGCAGGAAAACCGGAAGACCCAAAATGAGATGTCTTCTTGACTCAATAAAAGAAGCCATTTGCCTGAGCAAGGCTGTTTTGGAGGTCTTTCAGTCATAGGGTCACCATGTCAGAAGTGACTTGACAGCATGTAACACACAAAAGCATAGTAGTATAGTTATAATATGATAGAAGAGGGCATTAACATCTCTAAAGGGTGTGTTATACTGGACTGTTATCAGCTATAAATAGTTTAAAAATCCAAGTCTTTGTTTACGTCCAAATGTAATGTTTACTGTTTCAATGGGTTCTAATTCAGCATTTTCATGTTGGTTTCTTCCTTTAAAGTACTTTGGTAGAGCGGCGAGTGTATCCAAGAAGATTAACATGCTTCCCTGCCAATTTCGAAATGCAGATGTCAGATTTTCCTCCCTTTATTCTGTCATGTAGAGATCAATCCATTTGTCCAACGTAGACAGGGGAAAGCATTGTTGGCACGTAATAGCATGGATGACGTTCAAGGAGATGACCCCAAGATCATATGGCTGATATTATTGGATCCTGCGATTGTATTGCCTGAGTTTATATGAGAACAAAGTTGGCATCTAGGTCAGTTGCAAGGTTTAGTTCCTGGATTCTCTCTGTTTTAGGTGACCTGTTGTTATTGGTGAAAAACTGTTGGAGTACTGTCCATAAGTGAGGAAAGTCCTATAAAGAGACATAGCCTGATATCATTATCCAGGAAGCTATTAAGCTAGGAAAATAGAGTCCTTTAGGTCACCTTGGAACAAATTCCCCCCCCCTTGATCCTTTATGTAGCTTCACTGAGTTCTGTAGTCTCTGCCTCTTAGAGTTCCCTGTATGCCAAACCCATTGTTGTTGGGCATCCTGTAATGAGCTAAGTGATGCATTTTGTGGTAAATTGTTTTGGTTGGTGAGTGACTGTCACTCTGTTGTGATGTATATTTACAGAGCATGGTTGCTTACTTACAGAGGGGGAGGAGAGGATAGGGAGTGAGAAATCAATTTGGATGTGATGTCCTAAGACTGTTAATGTTACTAAGTGCCTTAATAGTTCCTGTAAATTCTTCATGGCACCCATTTTGCCCCTTTCAAAAGCTGCCTGATTAAATCGATGGTAGTGCACATCATGATACCAAGCAACATGTCTTCCATCTTCATGTCAAGCAATGTCTTCCATCTTGGTGTCAAGCAACATGTCTTCCATCTTGTTGTCAAGCAACATGTCTTCCATCTTGGTGTCAATGAGATTCATGAACTGAGCAAAATATTCTAGGCTTAGCATGAACCAAATCTAGTAGCACATGTCTGATATGGGGGTAGAATCCAGGACTCTCGAAATGAATTCCTGGTCCCTTGACAGATTCAGCCTTTTCAGGAGAATGAGCCCCACTCAGAAGCAATGCTAATTAAATTTATCCAAGCCAGATGCAGACTTTGTTCTCTGAAAAAGACTTGAAATATTGGGAGGGGAGGGGAGTAGCTTGTTGTTCAGAGTTTTCTGGGGAAAAGGGACCAGAGTAAGTCTAGAGTGTTTTCCAAGAGTCAGTAATGAAGCATTGGAACTAATGTTTAGATCTCCAGGGGTCTGAGCTATTCCCAGGTTTCACAGCATGTCTAATAGCTTCAGAAGAACAGAAGCTTTCTTCCCATCCTTCTATGGAGCAAATTCATAATAACATAATAATAACATCTGATTTATATACCATCCTTCAGGACAACTTAACACCCACTCAGAGCAGTTTACAAAGTGTGTTATCATTACCCTCATGACAATCACTCTGTGAGGTAGGTGGGGCTGAGAGAGCTCTGAGAGAGCTGTGACTGACCCAAGGTCACCCAGCTGGCTTCAAGCGGAAGAGTGGGGAATGAAACCCAGTTCTCCAGATTAGAGTCCTGCCACTCTTAACCACTACATCAAACTGGCACCAAATTAGAACTGATCTCCTGTATTTAGTGATTAATCCTGAATATCACACCATTTTTACTCAGTTTACTCAGTTCACGATAACAGGGATCCACTTTAAGCATTAAAAAATGACCTTAAAGGTGAACAATAGGCTAGATCTAGTGAAAGGAGGAGTTCATGGAAGAAGTTGATAGATATTCCCCTGCTTTGTCCTTATCAACAAGATCTTTGGGACCCTATAGTGAGTGACATAGGGAAACTGAGTAAAACCATTTCATTCTCTTTTTCCTGTTAACATCTTGCATTAGAGGAGCAAGTAGGATGCTATTTTATATGTGTCCTGTCTGTACCCCTACATCCATGTCATTGTTCTGTGTGATGAACCATTGCTAATGTATCTTGATTTCTTTTTGCAGATGATCTAACCATCACTTTCATTTTTCCAGCAGCCTGAGAACACAGCTGTGTTATCTCTTTTCTTGTGTTATTTCTTTTCTTTGAGTGACCTTGCACTGTCTGAAATGTTGCCGTTTCTCTTATGCCTCTTTATCCTGTCTAGGCTGATGTATAAACTCCAGAAGAAATTCCCAGACCCTTTCCCGTACAAACTTGAGGTCTAACTGGGAGGGGGGATTGAGTATTTAGAGCTGTACTTTCTTCAAGTTTCTATTCTTATCAAGGAAACGTGTACTGATCAGATACTTTCTTGCCTGTGAGTAATTCTATGGCAAGAAATGATTGGATTTCTGAATAAAACCATTTAACCAAGAGCTTGGACTTCGTGCTGCAATGGTACAGGACAGGGATATGTCTAGCATATCCTGTCATCTGTAGCCTGACAATATGATTCCCCATATTATTGCAGTGTCTCATACATTTGTGCCTTCTTCTGCTTCTGCTTCCAAGGCTCTCACTACATGAACCGCCTATAGTTGTTCAAAGTTGTTCAATTCAAATACTGCGCTATGCACCTTTCCTTTGTAGATCTTTGCTCTCCCTGGCCTAGTGATGCCCTGGTAGTTCTTAAAAGTAAAATCTACAGCATGTGACAATAGCCAATTAAAGCAGGACTTCATCATGACATAGGAAGTTGCTTGGGGAATGCTAGAGCTCCCCTAGAAGCTACTATGAGAAAAATCATGAATGAATGTATCCCCAACCAGGAGAGTTCAGCTGCCTTTTCTTTCAATTTTCAACATGGAAGCCATTGAAAAAGGCCTTGGATGCATCTTTTTTAGTAGCAGGAAATTTGAAAAACTTTCGCTAGACCTTGGGAGGGGATAATCTTAAATTCCCTTGGTGCAGGATTAGAATCCCATGTGCAAATTGATTCAAATGGCTTGACAGCCATTAAAGAGCCTGATGAAGCTGTCATAAAACACACAAAAAGTCCTAGATAGTAAGTCTCATCTGGTGACAGAAGAGAAGCTGCAAGAAGGTAGCGATGTAATCACACCTATGTTGTTGTCTTTTTGCTACAATCATTATACATGTTCAAGCTGTTTAAATGCAGCCAAACAGTTATTCAAACATTCTGTCCCGATTATCTATCACTGTAGCTAGCTAGCTGTAAGCAGAATCTGAAGCAGACTGGTGAGTGAGTAACCCTTTAACAACCATATTTGTGGAATTCTTGTAACACACTTGCCTAGTCGCTAGTTTGACAACCTCATGTTCAGTCTATTCTTGGCAAATTGTCAGATTTCTACCTAGAAGTTGCATGATTTCCTACAAGTCTTCCGTGCGAACAGTCACTATTAGTGCCACCCTTGCATGGTAATGCATCTCTAAGTGCATTTAATTCCTTTTTAGGATGGCACCCTAGATTACCCGCATATATTTTGGTCCATCTGCACAGTCCATTGTTGTACATCATTTCCTTTTATAAACTTCGTAATTTACATGTCAGAATATTTTTCACTTGCTCCTTCCATAATAAATAAATACCAAAGAATTTTGAAATAAAAATTTAAGAAGACTTGGAGAATGTTCATTCTATAAAGTTTTAGTCAAAGTTCCAGTCAAGTTAGACGCCAGCCATTTTTCTCCTTATTGGCCTGGCCATTCACCACCTGCTATTACTGTGCTAGGATCCTGCGTCATTAATGTCACATCCACTACTGCCATTTAAAACAGAGGTAGTAATGGTTCGATGGAGGAAAGTTTTGACAAGCTGAAGGTTTTCCAGGCAATGTGGGACAACCAAATGGTAAGAAACCCTCATTATTTTTGTGCAAGCTAGCAACTGGCTTATAAGTTACCCCAGTCACTTATTTTTGTTGATGTCACTTTCCAAGTATAATGAAAACCGATTACAGTGGTCCCAAAATACATGGGAATTTGAAACGCGTTGGCTCTAACTAAAACCGACTCGTTCCAAAAATAAGTATTGGTTTCACTCAAAAGGAAACAGATAAATCATATTGCTTTTAATGCAGCATATTAAAATGATAAATATACTAGTGCAATGGACTGATCCAAACATTATTTTCAGTAAAATCCGTTCTTGGTCACAGTTTCCAAGACAATGCAATGGAAGGTATTCATAAGAGTGAGTGCAGAAGGAGTGTAGTTCTCAGTTGAGCTTAATAACCTGTCAGGTTGCGAAATTTCATATATATATTTATGACTTGAGTCTGGCCTGAAGAATTATATGGGAGGAGTCATAAGCTACGGAAATGATAGGGCTTTCACCCTTACCAAAGAAGGGTGGCATATAGGAAGGCAGAGGACAAATGGCATTGTTTGCTCATGTATACCAAGCAAGGCCCAAAGCAATCTTGCTTGGCCTCTGACAACCTCATTAAATTTTGAGCATTTTTTCCTCTACCCCCTTAATTAAAATTCCATTTATAAAGAAAAGTAGCAACTCAGGGCCAAGCTACAAGTGACGAATGACACTTGAACGGCAAGTGAACAGACTCACATGTATTCCTCCCTGTTCATTTGCTCTCCACTTGCGCTCCACTTGATCACTACATGGCCCTGAGGGTCAAGCTACAAGTGACGAATGACACTTGAACGGCAAGTGGATCAAGTGGAGGGCAAGTGAACAGGGAGAAATACAGTTGCTGTTCAAGTGTCATTCGTCACTTGTAGTTTGGCCCTCAGTCTCCTTCTTGAGGTCATCTTTCAAGAAGTATACTCATTCTACAGATGATGACTTCATACCCTCTGTTTATGTATTTTGTGATGCCTCTCCTTGCATGTTGTACACATCCTTGTGCATTGTGCAGGTGTACACTCCCATACTCTAAGTACATGTGCTCCACACTTCTGAAGCATTTTTCATGCTAGAGGGTTTGTTTACATTTACAAACTGCTTTCCTGCAAAGTTACCAAATTATGATGGGCACTGACTATCTACAAGGCTATTGGATTGTTCCAGGCCCTGGAGTACGCAGTGCCTGGAGTAAGTATCTACAGAACAAACAGTACAATTCTATGCACAGTTACTCCAATCTAAGCCCACTGACTTGCAGTGCGCAGGATTGCACTGCAAGTGTCCCCCGAGAATACAGACACTAACCATCCCTGATCCGTATGTTGTTTATTTATTTAAGACACTAAACCTTGATTTTCAGCAAGATTGGCAGCTATCCACATCCATGTTAAAATAACAAATAATTAAAGCAGTCAGCAATAATATGTTAAAGTACTAAAACTAATAGTAACAAAATAGAAAATAAGAGCATCGAGGAACAATAAAATGTCCACTGACGAATAAAGTAAGAATGGTGGGCTGGATCCTACAGATTCCATCCTCATTAGATAATTTTATGGATGGTCGCAAAATGTCCCAGGGCCAGAAATGACATTACAATCTTCAAGAAAGAGAATTTCCTCTTTTCACTGGAATTTATCACAATGTCATTATATTAACTATTGTGGTGGTGAGGGAAATTAAAGTGCTTCTACATGAGTATCATGGGATATTTCTTTCTAACAATTGCCTCCCGCTCTTCCTTTATATTATTATGGAACTGCATAAGCCTGTTTAAGAAAAGCTCTCTTTATCCTGACTGTGTCATTTATATTTTCAAACTCATCTGTTTGTGTCTGTGGATTCTCGAGAAACCTCACTTGAGATACTTAAGAAACCAGTAGTCTCCATTCAGAGAAAAAGAATACATTTTGAATGCATTTACAATTGAGCAGAAATCATAGAGACAAAAGATAGAATATCTTGAAGTAAGTGAAATGTGTGAATGTGTAGGTGGAGGATTACAGGAAGGCCAAAATATGGTAGTCCTTTTCCTGGACAATTTGAAACATTATATATATGTACCCCTGGACCTAGAAACGTGAAATTTGGGGAGAATGTTCCTTTCATGATGTAGAGGCTCACTAAGAAGGGATTTTGGCTGGCAGGGTGCTCCCCCCCCCAACTGCCAACTCAGCCACTCTTCCCTGAGGTCATTTGCATATTCGGCCTGATTGGTCATCATCCCAACATTCTAAACAGTATGCAGGACACATGCAGTACCCCAGAACACATTCAATGACTCCCAGTCATTGAATGTGTTCTGGGGTAAAAATGCAGTCTTCCCCTTTAGGGTTGCCAATCTCCCTGTGGGGCCTGGCTTTCCTGTGTGGCTGGCAGGCTGATGGGTCAGCTGTGGAACTCTGGGTTCTAAGGTAAAAATCAGGTAAAGGAAACTTCAGACAGTTGAAGAAAGACTCCTGAAAAGGGATTTTATATAGGTCAGTATGGCAACTGAGTTTTTAATGTTCATGGGGAGATGGTGCATGACCTTTCTAGGGCCCATTTCAATGCGAACTTCTCACATGAACCTGCCAAAGTGCCCACCACACCACCTCTCCTTCGGTTCAACTCGACATCACACCTCTTGCAGCCATCTTCTCTTACTGCCCCCAAGAAGCCTCCTGGCAGACTTTGTGTAAGATATACCAAGGCTAAAAGGAGAAAGCAACTTAAGAGATGCGACAAAGAAATATGCACATTGTACACCTGCAGTGCACTGAGCAGCAGTGGCCAAGTACAAGCAAGTCCCAAGTACAAGGGGGAAGTGACCATCCCTGCAGGCCTGGGCACAGTAATGACAACCCTGGCAGACCTAACAGCCACCTGATTATCACCACTATCATGGAGAAGTCCATGGACGGGCTGTGCAAGTGTGCCATTCTGACCCCCAAGAACGACAAGGCTGCCATCATTAATGAAACACAACTCTCTCAAAGGGGCAGAAATGGAGGACAGATCTGTGGTGCAAATGGATGATGCGGTCCGCTACCCTGTGGAGTTCCTCAACATGCTCAACCCTCCTGGCTTCCCAGCCCACAAGCTTCTCCTCAAAGTGGGGGCTCCAAAGTGGGGGAAAACCACCAATGAGGTCTACAAAGAGGTCCTTCAGTAGAAAAAAACCCAGTTCTACGTATTTTTTCACTTTATTTATTGCACTACAATCTTTTCCTTTTAAAAATCTCTTCAATAAATGTTACATTTTGAAATTCACTTCATCAGTTTTCAGCATTAACACACTTTGCTTTATTCAAGAAGCTCAGGTATTATGCTATTATACTACAAAACCAGCTCAACCCCCACCCCCCTAAACTAAAAAATGTTACATACCCTTAAATATTATATATTACATTAATGTATAATGTAATGTGTTAATATATACATATAATGTGTATATAATGTGTATATATATTTACATTATATATGTGTATAGACAGACAGACACACACACACACACACACACACATATATATATACATATATAATGACAGAGAAACAAAAACATATATGATGACAGAGAGAGATAACATTAGATTTATATACCATCCTTCAGGACAACTTAACGCCCATTCAGAGCGGTTTACAAAGGGTGTTATTATTATCCTCACAACAATCACCCTGTGAGGTGGGTGGGGCTGAGAGACTCTGAGAGAGCTGTGACTGAACCAAGGTCACCCAGCTGGCTTCAAGCAGAAGAGTGGGGAATCAAAGCCGGCTCTCCAGATTAGAGTCCTGTTGCTCTTAACTATTACACCAAACTGATAGGGGAGGAGTCATGACACAGAGGTACAGTATCTGCTTTGCAGGCAAAAGGTCCCAGGGTCACTGCCAGGCATTTCCAGTTAAAAGAATCAAGCAGGAAGTGATTTGAAGTACTTCTGCCTGAGAACTTGGAGAGCCACTGCCAGTCCCAATAGACAATACTGACATTATTAGATCAGTGGTCTGAGTTTCATACACGCATTTGCCACCATCCAGGTGCATACATACCCTGTTCTCTTCTATTTGAGTATATATGGCTAGATCTTGGGGAACATGAACAAAGGCCCAGAGTACATGGTCCTTGTACAAGCCTTTGGCACTATCTCATTTTTCTTAAAAATTTTTTATTGTTTATTCAGATATCCATTATCTGAGATGGATGCTTAAAGCAACCAGAGGGTACATCCCCCCTTTCATTATTACAGACCTGCTCAATCCTCTATGCCAGTAAACAGACAAGAATTGCAGCTTGATTTTGAAAACTGCCCCCCATTTCTTCATCTTATTAGCATTTCTGTCCAGGAGCTAAAGTAAGCCTCTATTGGTATATCTGTGCCAATATTTTGATTGCTAAGAATCCAGCGACTTTGATAACTGAGGATGGTTATCAAGTTTTTCCCAAGGAGCCTTCTGCAGTGTATGTAAGGAATTTAATTCTGTATCTAATTTAATTGTCAAGCGGTGCTATGCTTGTTGTGTTTTAAAGCGTTTATTAGCACTTAAAGCCAGGGGAGTTGACGGTATTGATCTTTTGTACTTAAAATAGCTGAGATTATCAATTTTGGGTTGTAAACCTAAAGTATTCCAATGCATTACCTTAATACCCTTTAAGCATGGTCAATTGTCAATCTCATTAACCCACAGAATAAAGTCATTTCTTGCAAAGAAAATGCCAATGGGTGTTATATAAGAATGTTCAGCAAATCAAAATTTCCTTTTTGTGTTCGATCTCTTCTCCTGCAAGGTGATCTTGCACATTGTTTCTTTTTGTCTTTTGTTTAATTTATTGGTTTCTTGATCTGATCTTACTTTAGTAGTATCTAATCAGAATTTGCATCTTGGGGTTGTAGCAGAGATTTATTGACTTTTTATTTTGGTACAAAATGTGATGATCAAGAAGGTTCAGAAATACAGTTCATAATGCAGATACCTAAACTTTTATCTTTTGTGTTTGGAAATTGGGTAATAGCCTGCTTCAAATATCCTGGTTACCAACAGGAACAATTTGATGCATTGTGTTCCAGTTCTGAAACAATCACACTGCTTTTCATTTGGCTTCTTTTTTTAGTGGACTTTCATTTTGGGGATTTGGTTAATTTTTGGTTTGGGTTACAGATCTGTGACACTGGGAGAATAGATGTTGAGCAACAGATTTGATATTGCATAAAGACAAATAAGATTTTTAAAATGTCAGAATATAAATAGTTTAAATGAGTACTCACCGAGAAATAATGCAACTAAATGTATAAAAAGCTTTGCAAAAATCTGTTTTCGGGAACTTCCGCACATCCTTAAGGAGGCTAATGGAACTTTGGTGGGTTATCTCACTCATTACACACATCATCGTTTCCCATGCGCAAGCAGGTCATGATGACCCCGGTTTTTAAGCATTTTTTGTGAAATTTGTTTTGTTCCGTTTTCATTTTTGATGCTGCTTTTTTCACGCGATTATCTACCATATCAATGCATCTGGAGGATTTTTTGTGCTTTCGAAGTGCCCTCCACAAATCCCCCACCTCTCCTCTTGCCATTACCTCTCCCACACAAGCATCTGGCTCGCATGTGCGATTGTATAATTCTGCCCCCCCCCCACACACTTTTTTAAATGGTCCTTGTGCTATTATGATGCCGTGCTTGCTACATTGGATCACTCAGCAATCAGACAGTCAGTCTAGGAATAACATAAATAATGGCAGAATGCCATTTCTGACTAGTGAAAATAAAGAGGTGATTTCCCCCCATCCAAGTCCATGGACCCCCTGAAATCTATTCACAGACCCCTTGGGTTCTGTGGACCCCAGGTTAAGAACCCCTAGGTTTGAGTGTTAGACTACAATCTGAGAGAGCCAGGTTCAAATTCCCACTCTGCCATGGATCAATCACACACTCTCAGCCTAACATACCTCACAGGGTTTTAAGGATAAAAAGAAGGAGAGGAGAATCATGTAAGCCACCTTGGGTTCCACTGGGGAGAAAAGTGGGATATAAATTAAGTAAAATAAAAATAAAATTTAAATACCACACAAGGAGGGAATGACCATTTTTGATCTTTTTTTGCAGCACTACTGGTGAGATATCTAGTTAAGCTCCTATTTCCAGGGATAACAAAATTCAGTTGTGAAACATACACAGAAACATAACTCAGTTTCTTCCTGTTAACAGACAGCGTAAGTTCAGTTTAACTAACCAGAACTGTAATGCCCAAAAATCATTGCATTGCATATATTTTCAAATAATGTACATGCTGCTCAGATCTGGAAGATCCGCCAGCAAGTCTGCTCTATCAGTGTCTAAAACAGGGATGAGTCCTTGGTGGGAGAAAAAATTACAATATGTTCATGTCATTTTGAAGTTTCCTCCCCATATCTCTTACAACTCTCCCCTCCATTGGACCCTGCCTTGTTTCAAGGCTGAATTTCCTGAGATCCTCCCCTGGCATCAGTCTATGAGAGTGCTGAAGCTAACAGTGTTAAGAGACGTGGAAAGCAATCTTTGTATTCAGCCCAATTGTCTGGAACAGGGCGTCAGGCTCATGCCATGAAGAGGTTTGAATTACTTTTTCATTCAGAGAGACAGATAAAATTCCATCAACACGTGGCTAATTTTGCAGCTTGCCCAATATATGTCTGTGGAACTACATAACAAAATGCTGAGTCTCAAGACAATCTAAGCCATTTTTCCACATGCTGCTTCTTCCTCTCTGCCCCTTTTCTTTATGAATAGCTCTTCTCCCACCAAACACTCACAATCTTTCTGTTTTTCCTCCCATGTCTTTCAGTGGGTTGTGCCCCACACTTCCTTCAATATAGTCCCTCTCCCTTCGGAAGAATAATAGCTCAAAGTCCCTTCCCCTCCCCCCTATTATTTTAACAAAGTAATTGGATCAAAATGCCAGCTACTATTGAAGCTTTATCTTTGAACCGGGTCAATATTTCCTTATTCTTCGACAAGCTTTTCACATACAACAGAATGTGTTGCTTTCAGTAAGGGGAGAGTAAAGGAGAAGTTTAAAGGCAAAAAAAAAAATCCTTGAAAGATTTGGATTCCTCAGATTCAGCAGATGTTTGCATCATAATTCTTTAACAAATCCAAAGAAAATAGCTTTGCGCATCTATGCATTAGAATGCATCCAGATAGGTGGCTTTGGAGTTCATTCAGTACACATTCATCGCCAGAAAAAAAATCATATTTGCTAATACCTCTATATGCATTGGTCCACATCTGGGGCTTGACACACACAATGTCAGCCTAGACAAGGACAGAAATTCAAAATGATCTAAACTCTCTCATCCCTGCTATTTCTACCTGAGAATCTCCTTTCTTTTTCTTTTTTGAGCATCTCCTCTGTGTGAATTGAAAATGTCTTCCCTTCTTATAGCACCATTTTCTCTTTCCTAACACTGATCTCTCCCCCACACCTCACCATGCAGTGTATGCATTTTTCAATGTTATGGCTGCATCACTAGATCACCTGTATCTGTATAAATTGCATATATTGTACACACAAATTTGTGTAAAAATCCTTTTTTTGTGTTGACATCACAGCTGACTTCTGGTGACCTCATAGGAGTTTCAAGGCAAGAGACTAACAGAGATGGTTTGCCATTGCCTGCCTCTGTGTAGCCACCCTGGACTTCCTTGGTGGTTTCCCATCTAAATACTAACCAGGGCTGGCCTTGCTTAGCTGCCAAGATCTGACAAGGTTGAGCTACCTGGACTATTCAAGTCCCTAAAGTCTTGCAAATGAATATGCAAAGCCAGCAGAAAAAGCAGAGAACTGAAAGAACTGGCAATGTAAAGAAAAACAAAGCATATCAGAATATGCATATCTTTAGACAGTTCAACTAGCTAAAACCGACATATAAAAATGCAACTCCCCCCCCCTCCCCATCACACACACATTCTACTTGAATGTGAAAGGAAACCTATGCATTGCACAGTAAGAAAGAGAAGGCCACATTCATCTTCCAATTATTTAGAATGTAAACCTCTCTTGGGGGCATGGACCAGTCAGTGATTGGAATGCTATTAAGTGCCAAGCACATTGAATACTAATAACCTAAAAATCAGTGGTGGCTTGAAAAGGTATTATGCTTTGGCAGTAAGCATCATGAATTTGGATGGGAGAAAACTGAGTTTACATCTCCATTCAAGCAAGAAACTGCCTGAGGGCCAAGCTACAAGTGACGAATGACACTTGAATGGCAAGTGGATTGAGTGGAGGGCAAGTGAACAGGGAGAAATACACTTGCCATTCAAGTGTCATTCGTCACTTGTAGCTTGGCCCTGAGTGGTCCAAGTCAGTTCTCTATTTTAGAGGATGGTTGCGGGCATAAATTACATCACTGTAAAGAATTACCCTTGTTCATCTTCCTCAGAGGTGGATTTAAGTAATGGGTAACCACAACAGCTGCCCTGAGCCTGCACCGGGAGGGGGCCAAACTGCTCACAGGCCCACCCACTCCCCAACAGAGGGGAGAAAAGAATAAGAAGAGCAGGCTCTTGCCTTGCTCACACATGCTCCATTCTGAGCTCAGGTCATCTCACAAGGACTGCCTATTCCTTTGCCTGAGGGACTGGGTTAGTGGCTCTAAGGTCCCACCCTGAACTTTTGCTCAGGGCTCCAGGGCCGTATTAACTCATGGCCAGGCCCCTAGGCTTTCAAGTATTTGGGGCCTCTCTGGCATGTCAGTCTTTCACCCCACTACAGCTGACAGCCTGACTCTGGTACAGTAGGTACTAGACTGCAGTACATAGCCCTATATTCATTTTGAGGGTCTCCTGAAGAATTCTATTCACGATTTTTTAATATTTTTATTGTGCGAGTAGAACACTTCAGGAAAGCACATTTTAGGGTTATAATTGTTCAATACAATTTTTTTTAATGACTGCTTGCTCAGCATATAGATGTACGAAAAGGGATCGTTGGGATTCTATAACATTCCACAGGTAAGTGGAGAAGTTTAGAACAATAAACATTTCATAGAGATAGAAATGGACTAAAACAGGTAGAAGAGTATACGCAAACTGAAACAAAGCATCTCCCACCTTTTATTACTCTTGCCTGAATATTGAAATAGAGATATGGACAAAAAAGGAACTGGTAAGCAATAAGGCATTCAAGCAGGGCTTTTTTTTCAGATGGAACACAGTGGAATGCAGTTTCAGCACCGCTTGAAAATGGTCACATGGCACAGAGGACAATCTAAACTCCCATCTGTCTGGAGATCAGGGGGTGGGGCCACGGGCCATGTGACCATTTTCACTGAGGGCGATTTAAACTTTAAAAACCTCCCCCCTTGTTCCAGCTGACCCAAAGTGATGTCATTGTGCAGTCCTGATTAGAGATGGGCACGATCCGCATCACGATAAAAAAAAACCCCACGATAATGGCGATCGCGCGATCGTGACCTGGTGGATCATTATCGTCCACGGCCAACGATTCAGTGATCGGGAGGGGCCTGGATCGGGGCGATCGGGGTCAGATTGGGGATCCAGACTGTCACGTCTCCTGGCGCCCTCTAGCAGCGACGGCAGGTCCAGCCCTGGTGGCGGCAGGAGTGGCGGGTCCGTCCTGGGCTCCTCAGTGTGCTGTCCGGCGGGTCAGGGCCTGCCCGCGTCCCAACACCCCTTTGGGGCTCCTCCGCAGGCCTCAGAATGGGGTGCCTTGGTGCTTGAGCTGACTTGGCTCCCTTGCACCTTGCTTCTCTTAACTGGCTGCCCCTTTCACAGCAGGGACAGACGCAGCATTCTCTTCCTCCCCGGCTGAGGTTCAGAGCCCGCCTTAAGTACCCTCCCCCTAAGGCCAGCTCCACCTCCTCTCTCCTGAACCTGCCCCCAAAGCAACGCTTGCCACCTGGGCCAGGTGTGGCAACATCTTCCTGACCCAACTACTCCCCTGCAATTGGCTCCCTTGCCTCAAGTCCCCTCCCCTGGGTCCCCTTTGTCCTGCCTCCTTCCTGACAGGCAGGCAAGCCTGCCTCTCTTCCTCAAGGTTGGGCCTGCCCCCTCCTGAGCGTCCAGCCCACCTGCCTGCCCCACCCCCCTGTAGGGCCTGCACCCAGGCCAGACCTGGCTGGCCTCAAGGCGCTCGCACTGGCGCCGTACCGGGCCACTGCCTCCCTGGTTGCACCCGCCCGACCCTTCCTGTGCCCGCGGCCTCCTGCTGTGGGCCCTTCCATCCCACCTGCCTTTGTCACCGCGGCCGCGCCACCACCTCCCCGGCCCTGGGCGCCTGCCGAGCAGCCCGCCACCACGCCGCTGCCTCCCCCAGCCGTGGGTGCCTGTCGAGGGGCCGTGGAGGTGACCGCCATGAGCACCGGCCATGCCAAGCCGCCTGCTTGCCCACGGCATCCCTGGACTCCCCGCTGGTTGTCACCGGCGCAGGTAAGGGCTCCTGTGTCGGGGTGCCAGGGGGGCGGGGGCCACGGGCCGGCCAGGCTGAGGGTTGCTGGTGCCGGCCCTCGGACACAGACACTCAGGTACCAGCAATCTATTCCCCTGGCAACGGAGCCAGGGGAATGCCTGAGCTCTGTTTGCCCTCCTTCTGTTGCCCTGGAAACCCAAATAGAAGCCCAGCTTTCCTTGACCAGCAGGGCTTCCTTCCAACCATGGAGCAGCAAAGCAGTCACCAGTTGGGAGAAGACATCCAGGGGAGGGAGGGGGAAGGGGGTGATCTGTAGCCATGGACACTCCAATCTCATCCCTGCAAACCCTGATAGGCAGCTCTGACGGCCAAACACAGACGGCCAAACACAAACACAGATGCCACCGGCATCACCCACTGTTCCTATATTGCTGGGAACAGCAGGGTGCCCCTCCGCTTTTGCCTCCACGATCCACAATCCACGATCCACAATCCATGGATCGGGAACGGGAGATGCTTGGTGTGGGTCGTTAAATCGGGATCGTCGCCGGCACCGATCCACAATCAGCTTGATCATTAATTTTTTTTGGATCGTGCCTATCTCTAGTCCTGAGTTCCACCACTGAGTTCCACCACCTCTTTCCCCAGAAAAAAGCCCTGCATTTGAGTAATATGAGTGCAAACTGCCTTTAACCATTGGAGCCCTAGGGCCTCAGCAAAAAGAACTGACGGGTCCCTAGTCCCTGTGGGGCCCCTAGGCTTCAGCCTAGTCAGCCTTATGAATAATATGACCCTGCAGGGCCCTAGAATCAGCTCTGATTTTTCCAACCCCCTCCCCATTGTCTTGCTTTCCCATGCTGAATTTTTGATTGTAAGTTTCTCATGGAAGGGACCTTTCTCATGGAGGTTACTCTGTAAAATATTGTGAACGTTGAATGCTGCTATGTAAATAATCTAAATAATTCTATTCCTTCTCAGATCTGGATTCAGATAAAAGCTGGAGTGATACAAATCTTGGATCTGTGCCTCTCTCTCTCTCTCTCTCTCTCTCTTTGGTAGCCGCTGGTGTTCTCAAAATGATGATTCAAGAAACAAGTGAGGGAAATGAAACATGATCAGAGAGAACTTCTGGTACAATCACTTGGCACAAGAACAGCTCATTTAGTACTAATATGGGATTCATGACTAAATCTCAGACTTAAAAGAGGTCACATACCACACGACAGATTTCTTGTAGAACAATCTTGATAATTTATTCATCAAGATGGTGCCTGGTAGGATATGACAGTGGGGAGGAGAAGAGGAGATTGTACAAAGCAGAATGTGGGAAAGGTGTAGCAGAATGATAATGCACTGGGTGGTATTTAGGGCAGGAGGTAGTAGAAAATCTAATTAAGAAACAGCCAACACTGGGGGGGGGGGTCGGGAATGAACATGAACATGTAAGGCAGTACAACACAGAGAGCCAAATGGATAATTTGATCTCTTGCTAATTGATATGTTAGGTAGGCATATTAGGCTATGTGGAAGCAAATAAAATAATTCCCCAATGAAATAAAAAGTAGCCCTGCAAACATAAAAAAAAACCCTGAAAACATAGGATTGTGCAAAAAAAATTCTTTGCAGGGTTGGTGGGAAAAAATAGAAATAATTTATTCGCATCCTGCTGTAAGTCCAAAATTGAAGCGTTGCCTGGTGTGCTATTGCACATGAGGCTGAAATGTTTTGCAAAAGCCCAGCATCATGCGCTGTCTTCTCTATTTTGTAGAACTGGCTTCATTTTGCAACAAATTGTTACTTCCTTACCAATCCATGATAACTTTTCAGAAACATGTCACTTTATTCATGATGCTTATATGTAGCTGTTTTTGCCTTGGGCAGAATAAACCATGAGTATCTATTTCATTTCTAATGGTGACCAGAGGAGGAGAAGATACTTTTCTATAACTGCAGAAACTTTGGGGTATAGTCTGTTCTTAATCCTCAATTTTAGAATGTGCAAGAAGTAGAAGAAGTTTGGTTAACAGTATCGGTACTCGATATTCCAGACTTTTTTTTGAGTCTTGCAGTCAAGGCATAACAAGCTTCCATAGCTTGTAAAAATTAGTTCCCATGAGGAGCTCTGAGGACTCGGCAAGTGGCTGCCTGCATCAGAGCGGATGACATTGGCTTGGGAATACGGCAGAACTCCTGTAAGGATCATCAGCCGTTTTCAGGCAGGCACGGCTGCAAGTATGTTTGGAAAAGAGCCCTTAGTTTGAAACTGAGGATGTGCCATCTGGCAAGAAGCAGGTGATAAAGCTGAGGGCTATGATGGCTGCACTTGCAGTTGTTCTGTTATTTCTCTTGTCTGAAGGGAAGGCTGGCTGAAAGGTAGTGGGGATAGCATAAGGCACACAGTAAAAATGACAAGACAACCACCCTGATGTACCATCATTTCCAAGACAAAGACAGGTGATCGTGCTGTGATAGTTCTTTTATGCAGTAAATTCAGAACACCAAAGGGACTCCGATCAGTGACTGGAGTGTGATCTGGGAGATCCAGGTTCAAATCCTCACTCTGCCATGGAAGCTCACTGGGCGACCTTGGGCCAGTCATGCTCTTTCAGCCTAACCTACCTCACAAGGTTGTTGTGAGGATAAATTGGAGGGGCGGAGAATGATATAAGCCACTATAAGAATAGATGAAGTATAAATAAAATAAATAAGTAAGTAAACAATCTTGCTTCCCTGGGCCTTAATTTTCCTCTTTCCAGTTCTGCCTATACACCTGCAAACCCCTTCAATCCCTAATCTTCACTCTTTTAGCCATTTCTGCAACTTTATGAGTTTAAAGGGGGAGAAATAAATGTATACACCATAGAAAACATAGCTATCTACTATTTTATTTAGATAACTTATATGCCACGGCCCACGACTCCAGAAACTGCTTGTGGTAGCTCACAACTAAAACAATGAATGGGATGGCATCATTTCTGCTTCTTCTTCACAGGATACCAAGGGTGCAATTTGACCCCACCTAGCCACACTCACACACCTATTGAAGATAGTTTCAGGTGGGTAGCTGTGCTGGTCTGAAGTAGAAGGTCCAGTAGCACCCTAAAGATTTCCAGGGAATGAGTTTTCAAGAATCAGAGCTCTCTTTGTCAGATAAGAAAGAGTGGGAAAGGAAGGGATCCTTATAATCCAGGCAGAGGGTGGGAGGGGTATTGTAAAGCAGAGTGTCAGGAAGCTAGCTGGAGCCAATCTAGACTGGAGCCAACCTAGACTGGGGCCACAGAATCATAGGGTTGGAGGGGTCCTCCAGGGTCAACTAGATGATCCAGTTGCAATTGGTCATCATGACTGCACCAATTGCAATTGGCCATGTTTGCACTAATTGCAATTGGTCGTGCACCAATGAAATATTGGCTGTTCCTCAGCAGTGGGTCCATAACAACTATTTCATAATTGGGGATGCTTCAAGATGATTACTCCTTGGATACCTCAATAAGGCCTTCAATATAGCAGCATCTTTGGGGGGAGATACCAAGTGTCTCTAGTGTACATGAGATTCATTAATAACATTTTTATTATCTCAGTTCATGAAGAGAAGACCCTTGAGCAATTCCATCAGATCTTTATCAGCTTCCTATCCCATAATCAATCTGAGCTAGGACCACTCTACACAGCAGGTGTACTTTCTGGACACCACTCTACAAGTATATGGTGGATATGTAGCCACTTCTTTATATTAGAAATATATTGATCATTACAGTTACCTGTGTGTGCCTGGATAACATCTAAAGCATGCCACACAATTCACTGTCTACACAGTTAAACTCTGAGATCTAACTACAATTGCACCAGTCCTTCAGGCAGGGACAAGCACCTGCAGGATTCACACTAAGCTTTGCTAAAATTATACTACCCACATGGAGAGGTGAAGTTTCAGGGCTATAAAGGGCTAGACTGTAGTCGCCTTTGGCAGGAAAGGCATAGCAGAGGTAACAACAAAACACTCCTAGTTGTCACCTAAAATTCCCAAGAAAAATCTCTACAGTGTATCATCAATAATCTGCAACCTCGCCTGGAAGATCATTCTTGCCTCTCACAGGCCTTGCAAGGCGCGCCAGTCTTCACATATGGACAGCTCCCAACCCAAAGCAACAACTCACCAACAACGACAGCCGACACAATGGAAATTCCAGTCCAGGGACTAGCCCCTGCAACTAACACCAACTCAAATGACGCTATCATGGGGCCCAATTACACTAGACATACCATCAAGGGTTCATTCACTTGCACATCCTTTAACGTGATATACGGTCTCATGTGAGAAAAATGCCTTTCTACCCTTTGCATTGGAAAAACTGTACAGTTTTAATAAGAAAATAAAATGGACACATATCAGACAGTAAAAATGGGAGCATTCAGAAACCAATGTGGGAGCATTTCAGCCTCCCTAGACACTCATTAATGGACTCCATGGTTTCAGCATTTCAGCAGACTGGGGGGGGGGGGGAAGCTGCTGAACTGGAATTCACACGGTGGTTTGATACTATCATACTTGAATTCAATAGGGACTTGGGATGCGTTAGCCCTAGAAAATTCTTCCTTACTGAATCGATACACTAGTCAGATTCTGCCTACTTGGCCAATTTATCAACAGTTGGGAGCGATCTACACCCACCCTGAGCACATAATTTACTCTTTTAACTGGATCTTATTTTTATCTACGCTCTGCAAAGTAACGCCACATACCTTGTCCTGGGAAATTGGACCTTTTAATAACTTTCTCCTCCCCACTTTCTGCAGTTGGGTATAAAATCTCTCTGCCAGGGCTTTTTTCTGGGAAAAGACATGGTGGAACTCAGTGGTGGAGCTCAGGACTGCACAATGACATCACTTTGGGTCAGCTGGAACAAGGGGGAGTTTTTTAAAGCTTAAATTGCCCTCGGCAAAAATGGTCACATGGCCGGTGGCCCCACCCCCTGATCGCCAGAAAGAGGGGAGTTTAGATTGCCCTCCATGCCGCACTGCGGCACGGAGGTCAATCTAAACTCCCCTCTGTCTGGAGATCAGGGGGCAGGGCCACCGGCCATGTGACCATTTTCAAGAGGTGCTGGAACTTCATTCCACCGTGTTCCAGCTGAAAAAAAGCCCTGCTCTCTGCAGACTGAATGTAATGCTTCGTTCACTTGACAACTGTGACTTTACACCAAAAGACATTAATTAGTCTTTAAGTGCACAGCTATTGTAGGTACATGTGGTGGATATCCCCTCTTGAAAGTCAACTCATAAAACACTGAATAAATCCACCCCAAGTTCAACAGGCCAAGTATAAATAAAGAAGAATTAATGGGTCTTACCTCAGGATCACTCGTTCTATAGCCGGTTCAGGGATCAACTTGATAAATATAAAACTCCTTAGAGTCTTCTCCTAATAAAAGCCAAGGAAGTACGGCTCAGATGCACTGCTATCATTCAGAGCATGCCAATGGAATTCCATCTCCATTCCTTGCTGCCCCATGACGTGGGTTGGCTAGACGTATATCTTCAAAAATATTGATAACTAGTGTCCTGTAGAAAATAGAGTTCACACAGGAAGGTTAAAAACCCTGCTCAGCCATGGAGCAAACTTTCAGTGCAATCCTAAGGGGAGTTATTCCAGTCTAAGCCTATTGAAATCAATGAGCTTAGACTGGAGAAACTTTGCTTAGGATTGCGCTGAGAATGCCCTAGGAAAAGTCATTCACTCTGGGTAAAAATGGAATAATGCCATGTACATCGGCATGACCTCCCTGGAAGCAAAGGATACAATTGTGATAAGCAAAACCAACGAAAGCTCTACTTGGAAGCTGGAAACACACCGCACAAGGTTGAAAACTTGGCAGTTCCTTTGTCTCTATCTGTGCAATGATCCATACATTTTATATTTAAGCCAAAGACCAAAAAGGCAGCAGCCTGCTTCTTTCTCTGGCCTTGACAGCGTCCCTCTCTAGTTCCTGAGCTGTGTAAATATGTTCCAGAGATTAGTTGGCTTTAACTGTTGAGAGATAACAGATGAAACTTCAGCCAGAAGACTACACAGGCTGTACAACAATTCTTCTCAACAACATCCCCTATAAATACACACAGAGGACAATCTATACAATCTGCAAAACAAGAGGCAAATTGCTTTACATCACATCCACCCTTTGGCGCATATTGTCTACTTAGACACACAGTGCACATAGGTCTCAGGTCAGGGTCTTTTCCACCCTTTCTACCTGAGATTTTTTAAAACCGGATTTATAACAGGATTTGAACCTGGAACCTTTTGCATGCAAAACACTTGTTCAACAACTGAGCTACAGGACTCATGCATTTGGAGGAGTGTTAAATCTTCTCTTGGATATTTGTATGTGCACATATTTTATGTAAAGAGAGTTTATTTTTATGGAGAAAATGTAAAGTGTCTCTTAGCAGAATGGACTGCTAGAGCTGAGAAGTCAGAGACAGAAGTTATTCCCCCAAAGGAAGGCCAGAAAGACAGCCCCAAAAAAGCCTGGCCTCTAACTTCTGAAAGGTTGAAAGTCTCCCTGGCTGTTCAACCTTCAACCAAACAAACAATCTCTTGTGGGATTAGTTACAGAAATAAATCTAAATCTAAAAAAAAATCAGTTGTAGAGAAAGTATTTTCCTTTGGCAATACAACAATACAGCAGCAGAGACATCAGAGAGAAAATATAAGAAAATTAGTAAAAATACAATGTCAGTTTTACTGCACTCCCAGCCAGTGGCAAAACACACTTTGGCTGGGGACCGCAATTTGCCTCCCTGAAGGAGGAGGAGGCACCTATGCTTTCCTGGCCATATGGGAATACTGGAGGGGGTGGAGCAAGAGCCCTTATAGGGCTGCTCCACCGCTCAGTGTCTCATTCGCACCTCATGCTTGGCCCACCCACCTCACCCAATTTCAGTGCAGGTTTAGCCGGTCACTGTTCATCAGGGCCAGGTAGGATTTTTTTCTCCTTTTCCCAAAATTGGCAACAGGGTGAGGAGTTTTGGGGCTATCTTGCACTGTTTGTATGGAGAAGTAATTGGCTTAAGGTGAGTCTGTTAGGAGCTGCTTCTGGCAGGTTAGAAGTTGGGGGAAATCAGCGGGCTGGTGAGCCCCCTTGACATATCCCCATTGGTGGGGAATTGAGGTCTGTCAGGAGCAGCTGGTTGCTTTACAGCCCAGTTGCGAGGACAGACACCCTGATGGGAAACCCCTGGACAAGCCAGTCTCCCCTTGTAGCTTTACAGACGGGGGGGAGCTTTGCGGGGAGGAACCACTTCACCTGGCTGGGCTGGGTCCTAGCTATGTGCATGGATGGCTCACACCCAGGACAGCAGGGGCTCACCCAGACAGGTCAGGGTGGAGGTCCAAGAGTGACCCCAGGGCCTGGCCTGTACCACTAGTTAGGCCCTTGCTGTGTTGACAGTTATGTTGTTGTAATTTAATAAAGTGGCCCTTTAGTGCCTCTTCATTCTGAATGGGGGGGGGGGACAATACCCTATATGCTCATTTTACTTTCCAATGCGATTGGGGGTTAGAATGACCCCCTCACCATTAGTGTATGTATATAAATATTATCATCTGGCCTATAAAGTTTAAATGCATCTTTCTTCTCCTTTCAAGTACCCAGGTACTTAATAAGATATCGAGGTACATTGAAGAAAGCATGCAGGGGTTGAAGAGTTAAACTTGACCCAGTGATTAAGGAGGATGGTAAATGAAAATAAATAAATAAACTATCTCATCCCACTGCTATTTCTATTATGAATCACTGGAAAGATCTAATCACAGTTTAGATTTCAGATCCCCTTCCAAATTGCCAAAACTATCAATCAGGGGCACAATTGTTTCTGTGATTTGGGGGGCAGTATTTTAGATTTCAATATGGTGGCTGGGGTAGCCAGCCTAGCACTAGCACCTGTTGAGAGATTGTGGGGGGCAGGCACCTACTGGATTTGTGTACTCATATCAGTGCAATGTCATTTCAAGCATGAACCAGAAGTGACATCATTGTGTCATCGCAATGCTCTTGGATTCACCGAAAATCTACTAGGTGAATCTGAGAGTGGTGTGCCAACATAATTATGTCACTTTCAGTTCATTCTTGACACTGGAGAGGGTCCAAGGTGGACGTTCCTTTGCCAGGTCTGATCTAGTTATGGCATCTTGAACAATGCAATAGCTTTGCTTAAACACAGCACTGGATTTCATGCTGCTGTCCTGATTCTCAACACATGTAACACATGCATAGATATCTGTGAAGATGTTGCACTACTGCAGTAAGAACCTGTTCGCCTTTTTGCTCATTATGTTCTAAGCACTGATGTGCCAGAAGTGCAAGTGTATGGAATGCTACTTGCCCCTTTTGGGCCATCTTTGCAAAGGTGGCACCTCCTGGTAGTTAGCAATTTTTTTTCATCAGCTCTTTTTAGTCCTGGCATAATGATTCCTTACATTTTGGTAACTTCACTACATCAAGATTACTCTGCTTAGGCCCACAGACTGAAATAAACACTAAAACATCATATCTGTGAAGTGAGACCATCAAGGGTGGGGTTGAAGGTGGACTTCCCCCACCTGGCTTTTATAGCACCTTTTCAAGAATTCAGCGGGGGTGGGGAGGGGGGACTGCTTTCTAACAAATAAGATTTCAGTGTAGGAACTCCATTCACTTCTGATCACGTTCTTGATCCAAGCTGACCCCTCCCCCACCAAGAACAGGTTTAGAAAAGATACAAGATTCTCTTATTATGCAAAGCATGCTGCAATAATCATAGAGCCTTTTTCAAGGCACTGCAATAATAAGAAAAAACTAGGCTTTTGAAAAAAAAATCATCCTATTGTAGTATTTGTGCTATCTCATAAAGCAGAAACTAATTTCACATCTACACAAAACTCTTTTATTATGAGTTCCTATTTATTCTCTATTACTTACTTTAATACAGTAGGTGGTAATTTTTTTTCTTGTATAGATGTATAGGATTATGACACCCCCAATTATGGTTTAATAATCAACATTTGATCTTCCACCCCACCCCCTTTCTTGTAATCACATTTTAATTTAGGGGACTTCTCCTAAGGCACAAAAATTGTTAACGTTTCCAGGAAAAGCGGGTTAGAAAGCCTTGCTGTTAAGTAATTGCACCCAGGAAGCCACTGTCTTTTATGCACAGCTGTGGGAGAAGGAAAAAGAAATTAGCTGTGGGGACTCCTTTTAGACACAGTTAAAAGAGGTACTTGCATAAGAGGGACTTGGCTTCATTTTCTGACCCCTCTACCCTCCAAGAAGCTTGTCTTATCAATTACTACATTTTCTAAGGCTAATGATAAAAAAGTGTTCTAGATTAAGAGAAAAGAAAATCTGCTTACACTTGCAACCATGTACAAATGAGAAGTTTGCCATGGGGAAAAAAAGCACTGATAACTTCTCAAACATTGCTAAACCTGACTGGAAAATGTCACCTGTGGAATTCTCTTGGCTGAACTAAAGTGTCCAGATTAATCCCCAGAGAAACAAGTAGCAGTTTTGGTACAGGAAAAGTGGCTGGGTCAGAATCTTGGGTTTGTTTATTACATTTATATCCTGTCTTTCTTCCATTGCAGAAATCAAGGCAACAGATACAGACCTGATCACATCCACATCTGCTTCCCTTCATCAAGGTTGTTGTTATCACCATTCTGATCTCTGAACAGAGACTATCCCATGTCTGTTCGGATGCCTAGGGATTGTTAGGCAGCTCCAGGATACTCTGCTTAGACATTTGCCGGACCCAAACACTTCCTCTTCCTGAGACTTTCTGGAGTAAAAACCAAGCAGGTCGATTCATATCCAGTTTGGTTACCTCTTCCAGTCTGCAAGCAGGGGAAGAAGATGGGGAATGCTTGCTAGCATTAGCTGAGTATTGTCAGGACAGAATTCACTTTACCCCCTCTTGTTAAAAGAACAGGCCAGAGATGTGAGCCAGATTCACAGTCTGGAGTCAATGATAGCCAGCCTAGAATAAGGACCCTCCCCAAGGTAAGTTTGTTTCTTTCAGTGCAATCCTAAACTGAGTTCTACCCTTCTAAGTCCACTAAATGGACTTAAACTACATAAATCTGTTTAGGACTGCACCATTTGTCAATGATATTGTTTAATGTGATTGTTTTGGACTCTCTTGGGTCCCTTTGGGGAGAAAAGTAGCACAGACAGGTCCAAATAAATACATATAAAACATGGATGCAATTCTTTTTAATAGAGATTCCAGACATTCATGTAAACAAGTTCGGAATGGATGAGATGTTCATTCAGTAGGGTTACCATTGTCCTGAGGATGTTGGGGAAGTTTCTGCTCCCAAGCTACAGGCCCTGCTGAGCCTCTTTGCTCCAGTGGGAGCTTGGGACAGAGAGTGGCATTGTAACATCACTTCCAGTTTGTATCAGGAAGTGATGTCATGACAGTCCAGGAATTTGCACCTCTATGGTTTTTAACATAGAGATGAGCAAATTCCTAGAGTGTCACGATGTCACTTTGGGGCACAAACTGGAAGTGACATCATGATGTTGCTTAACATTGCTCTGTACCTCCAAGAGATTCCTGCTGGTTACCAGTGCTAGGCTGGCAACCCTATTCACCATGAATGTATACCTGTGAAGCAGGGTTTTCCTGCCAAGTTGGCCTCTTCTCCTTCCATACTCAAGGAAAGGATGCAGCATGCAAGATCGTCTGAACTCATAAAGCTGGATTTGAGTATGTGAAGATATGTTCAAAAGTGAGAAAAGGCGTGTTTGTGATATATCCCAGTCTGTAAATGTATGTAGTTTGGGAATGGGCCTCAGGTATACACAAACTGGTTACATAATTTTGTATGTGAACAGACCTTTCTCTCATGATTAGAGGTGGGCATGAACTGAAATATGAACCAAAATTCATCACGAACTGGGCCAGTTTGTGGTTTGTGAACCGGTGGATTTTCAGAGCCTATTTCTGACGAACTGCCACAAACTTTAGGCCATTTCGTTTGGTTCATTTTTCAGTTCATCACTGCAGACAGCCTGATGCCGATCAATCAGTTTCCTAGGCAACCGGGAGGATGGGCTTTCTGCAGCCCCAGAAGTGACCTTCCGCTGCCCTGGAAGTGACGTTTTCAAGAACCAAGGTAACTAGTTCACAAACTGGAGAAGTTTGTGAAATTTCGTGGTTCGTGAAATGCAATGAACCACGAACCGTACGGTTCAGTATTTTTCCGGTCCGTGCCCACCTCTGCTCATAAGCCATCACCCTCTTTTCACGCAATGCAGCCCATTTGAAAGTATCTTCTTGTAGGCAGTCATACACCTGGAAAAAGTTGTAACCAGTTCTATTAGTCCATACAAAATCCAGATAAAATGCATGTAAAATCTTTTAATTAGGGTCAGTCTAAATGAGTCAAAACTGTACAAGCTTCCAAGTTCACCAGCACAGTCCAAATATCACTCAAGAACCCAGACTAAGAAAGACTATTCTCTTTTTGCAGGCTAAGAGCAAATAACATTGTTTAATGGAGAATTTTGTATAAATTGTAGGTGACTGCATAACCACAGGTGATTCGTTTTGCCGCCCCTGAAGAGGTGTTGCACACGAAACAACAGGCAACAACCAGCCCAGGTTGTTCGGCAGTGGAGTACGGATTCCACTTTTATTCTTCTTTTGCTATACACCTATTGGAAGGAGAATGGAACAACTGATTATTGTTGTGGACTCATCTGTCACACTACATATCGTTGCTACAGCGTTGAAGATCACTTCTATTGGACTCTGAGCGGCTTGTCTGCAAATGAATATACCTTTGACTATCTTAGTATGTTACAGTGATGTTAACTGCGTATAACTTTTGGTTTATTTAACCATTTAAATATTTGACTTTTTGTGAATTTTGGGGTTTGTTGAGCATCTTTACCCCTTTCTCTTCCGCTTGTGGTTTGTTCTGCTGCTCGGTGTCCCAGTTTTCATGGAAGAGCCTCTTTGTTATAGTGGGATATGGTAAGAGCAGAAGGAAGCATTTTGGTAATCTTTATATTGGAAGATCACTGGGTGACTTTGATCCTGTCACACTCTCAGTCTAACCTACCTCTCAGAGTTGTAATGAAGATAATACGGAGGCGAGGAGAATGATGTGGAGAAAGGCAGTATATAAATGAAGAAAATTAAGAAATATAGGCAGGAGGGGGCACGTTGTTTAGTGGGTGTGAAGGAAAGAAGGATGTGGGGAAAGGTGAGTATATGGAGGCTTCCAGGAGGAGGGAAAGAGGAAATAGAGTGGGGGTGGAGGTACAGGGAGAAGTGATGTATTTCCTGCAATTCCTGGCCCAATTCAACCAGCACCATGCAATTGGGCCATAGGAGAGAGGCTGCTGGGGAGGGAGAGAGGGGGAAAGGTAAAGACAAGGGGGTAAACAAAGGTGGGTGGGAAGGAGAGAAGAAAGGAGGAAAGGAGGGAAAGAAGCTATAGAGGGCAGGGAAGGGAAAGAGGACATGGTGGAGGAGAGCAAAATGAGATGCCTCCTCCAAGTCCTTGTGGGTCTCTCATTTGTAATTTGCCTAACTTCCATACAAGATTCTAAATTAGGAAAGCTCTTCATAACACTGTTCTGTTTGTCTAAAGGAAGGAGTAGCTTACAGTGCTGAAGTTGTGGAATTCTACAGTGCAAGAGAGTCAGTTAATAACGTATCAAAGGTGTCTAGAGGTCAAAACAAATCACATGCAATAAAGATATGAACTGTGCATCTCAATTCTGGAGAATTCCAGCAATGAGGGAATAAAAAATGCATGGCTAGATAAGTGTGGCAGAATTGCAAGTGCATGATAAAGCTATGCATTGCCTGAAGGAAAGACTCCATAAATCCTTCCTAGCAATAAAATTGGAATTTGTTTTCCCAGCAAAGAAAGAATTCTGCACGTGGCTGCTGTCTCTCCGTGTCTTCCAAATAAATTTGCTTACAAATCTGGGTAATTTTTTGCCATTTGGTGTTTACTTACTTGGCTGTTTTCCTGTATTTTGCAATGTCACCCTTTGACATTAAAGAGGTGAATATTCATGCCAGAATGTGCTTGTGCATTTACTTTGTATTTATTTTTAAAGCAGCCTTTGTGCATTAATAGATTTCTGGGGTGGGGGTAAGCTGAATACTTAGAAGTTCTGTCCCCTGAAAGAAAACACTAAGTTTTTTTTTAAATCCCCTAAGAAACCATAGACAGAAATGTTTATATAAGAGTGCTGATCTTGAAAAATATTTTTATTGTGACAATTCCATTGATCTAGTGGTGATTTGTGGGTTAGCAGCAAATTCCTGCAGGCCCCTGGAGTGGAGCCTGCATAATTACAGCATCACTAGTTCACTCCCTATGGACATTCTGCAGGGGGGTATGGTAATGCAGACCCTCCCCTCTGCCAAGCACAGGCAGCAGAGCAAGTGCTCCAGAGTCCATAGTAATGCCAGCAGCATCCACCAATCACACAATAGCAATCAATGGCCAACCTGTGAGTGGCACTTAAGAAGCTCAGCCAATCGCTAGCCAATGCGGTCACTGTCCCTCAACACCAGTCACCCCCACAAAGAGCCAGTGGACAGAGAGGAAAGATCCCACAATTGCCGCACCTCAAAAGATATACATGACATGAGAAGCCCCTTCCCACTGGCAGACACCCCATCCCTCACTAGCAAGGGCCAGACTGGCATCAAAAATGATGCCTACTTGCAAACACCCCCAACTCTGAGTCACACATACTCCTTCTCCAGAAAACGAAAACAGAATGGCAGCGGGGAAGGGAAAGAGACCAAGACCAGGCTCAAACCTGCAGCTCCTGAAGCTTGGGATCAGCTTCCTAACCTCAGGACCAAGAGAGGAGGCACTGAAGAGACATGCTTATGGTGGCCCTAATGCCATTACTAGCAGCATGGGGCCAGAAAGAGAATATCACATAGCCTGGCATGGCTCAGTGGAAAGGCCTTGGCATAGCATGGTTGGAGCTCCTGGTTCAATCCTCCCATGGACAGATGTAAGAGTCAGCTAAAAGCCCTGGAGCTGACTTTCCCCCCTCCTAACAGCAAAAAGGGGGGACAGGATAGCCTAGCCAGTGGGGGGGGGGCACAAAGATCCATTAATTTGGCCAGGACACAGCTCCAAAATACTATCTCTGCTGTACCCATGCAACAGAGCCCTTGATTTTCCTCCCCCAGTACTACCAATCTGCATGCTTTATCAGACATCAGCAGTGCTATGGGAGAGTTTGGGACCCAGAGCCCCCTCCCCCTTCCCAGAGCAGCCACACACCATCCTGGACCACTACCAGCCCATTCCCTGTGCAAGCTGCACACAACAGCCAGTAGCACATAGCAGGGGAGGGTGGACTAAATATCAGCTCCACCTCCAAGGTGCCACTGGACTGCTGTTTTGTTTGGCAGAAGAACAAAACAGGCATCCAGTGGCACCTGGAAAAAGAACAACAGCTACCCCAGCACGTGCATCCTTGAGTCAGAGCCCACCATCTTGGCCAAGTGAAGGGGAAGCTCTAAGCCACAGATAGGGGTGGGGGGTGAGGCAAGGAGGGGCATTCACTCGCAAACAGGGAGTGAGTTGTGGAACTCAGATTTTTTAAAACTGAGGTTCCTTTTATGATCTGCAAGGAGAGATGTTTGCTACACAGTCTGGACTTTGCTCTCCCCCTGGGTGTTAGTGCTTAGTGCTCTCTCTGCCATGCACTCGAATTCCACAAGGCAAGGAGCTCTGAAAGAGTCCTTTGCCACACACCTTCCCGTATTGTGTTCTAGGGTGTCGTGGCAGGAGTTTGTGAAAGGTGGGGAGCTGGGGGGGGGGGGGGCTTGAGCATCACAGGGGGGTGAGGGGATTGTTTGTGTCCATAGTTGGCATCCTGTGATCCTCCAAGCCATTTGGGTAGAGCTGCATGGAGGTGGTGGTTGACTTTCCATGTTATATGGGCACCTATGGGCTATACCATCTTATTTCATGATGTAACTTTCTGCTGCTGTTGGGGGGGGGGTGTACTCAGGGTAGACTGGTTTAGGGAACTGAATAACTCCTGGTACACAGCCTGGCCCATCCACTCCCATGTTGGTGCAGGAGTTTCTACCGCTGGGCTGCTGGCAGGCAGCTGCAATGGAGTGACGTTGGCATGCGGAATTGACATGGCACTGCCTGGGAGCTGCACCAGAGAAACTCCTACTTAAATCAATGTAAGTGGGAGATCTATTGGCATTAGGGCTTCCTGAGCACTTCCTGCCCATGGTCAAGATCACACTGTTAGTTGTCTAAAAGGGAAAACTGTGTCCCCACCAACTCCCATATGCAAGGACCTCTGTACTGACTGAAGGTGATGCAGGAGAATACTTTTATGGATGTGGGCCCGGTTCCTTTCAAGATCAGGGGTAAAGATGTTTGAAGTAAAGCAATGCTAGCATAGAACCTTTGGCAATGCATGTGACAGGGGGCCAGGGAGCCTGAACAATAATCCTTGAGTATAAGAATAGGGATGTTTGGTAATAAGCAAGGCTTTTTTTCAGCTGGAACGCGGAGGAACGGAGTTCCGGAACCTCTTGAAAATGGTTACATGGCTGGTGGCCCCACCCCCTGATCTCCAGACGGGGGAGTTTAGATTGCCCTCCGCACCACTGGAATGGTGCAGAGGGCAATCCTCACTCCCCTCTGTCTGGAGATCAGGGGGCGGGGCCCCCGGCCATGTGACCAATTTCTCTGAGGGCAACCCACTGAATTTCACCACCTCTTTTCCCAGAAAAAAGCCCTGGTGATAAGTATCCTTCATCCTCAGGTATCTGCATAAAAATATTACAACTTTGCAATGTAAGTGTTGAATTTACACTTTGTGAATGATCAGATGTTAATTTAAAATCACTTTTATAAGCTAGCAAAAGCTGACATTCCAGGGTTTATTTTTTCCTATCTAACATTCAATATGCCAGGCTACAATGATACTACTTCATATGTTAATCTATAAGCCAACAAAAACAAACAAACAACTTTTCAGGGGATAAATGTAATCAATGAAGAGTCAGGGGATCCCCTAGAAGTGAATAAGTGTCCATCTGGCAGGAATCGGGGGAGGGGGTCTGTTAGCCTTTAAGGAAACATTTCTTCCCTTCATTAGAGAGATATTGGGGAGACATTGAACTGTTTTTTTCCCCACCTGTGAGGTGGAAAGTGAAGAGAACTTAGAGATGACACAGAGTAATATGGTTATCATGCCAGACTAGGACCTGAGAGACCCAGATTCAAACACTCTACTCCATGGAAGCTTTCTAGGTAACCTTGGGCTAGACTCTCTTTCTCAGCCTCACCTTCCTCACAGGCTTGCTGCCATGAGGATATCGTAGAGGAGGGAAGAACAACGTTGTAGCCTCTCTGAATCCCCAATGGACAGAAAAGTGGGATATACTACCTAAATAAATATAAGGCAAGGAATAGCAGGGAAAGAGGAAGTGCTAAATATAGCTTGAAATAGAAATTTGGGAACTTTAAAAATTATTTGGCCTACATTTTAATTCACTAAGGATAGGTATCCCAATCCCTAGGTGGGGACGAAGGATTCCCTGATCCCAGACTTTGCCCCCTCCACTGCTTGCCTGGCCAGTGGGGATAAAAGCCCCCCCACAAACACACACCATGGGCCTGGGAGGCAAGAAACCGCCTGGGCAAGCGTGCAGTGGGTGTGCTCCTGGAGGGTGCTACAGCATCACTTTATGAAGTGACATCACTTTCTGAAGTGACATCATCACGCCCGGCAGCAGGCATGTTCCTGCACTTCATAGAGGCCAAATGATGTCACTTCCCCTACACGTGAGAAGGAGACCCCCAGTAAGTGCCTGGTTCCCCCTGTCCTGGCAGAAGGGAGTAGGAACCTGGCAAACCTACATAAGGAGTAAGTTTGATACCTAGATAGAGGTGACATGCTTATTATTTTATTTTCCCTTTGCTCATTGGTGGTTACAGGTTTTTGGTCTTTTGTTTTCTTTTTAAGTCGATGGCTACATATACAAGTAAAGTCCCCCCCCCCCGCCTTAATTTTTTGAATGTGGCATCTTGGCTGTCTGTCCGTACTCATGGAGAAACCTTACTAGATCCATGCTTACCAAGGTACAAAACGAAAAAAGGGAGATGCCCGACTGCATATAAAGTACTCTAATAAATGCACTTTCTCAGGCTTCCTCTACCTTCATGTGAATTGGAGTAGGCGTCCCAAACTTAATTTTAAGAGTCTTTTCAAAGACAAAAATGAAATGGAAAGTCTATGAGCAGGTATTTATTTATTTAGGGAATGTCTTTGCCACTTCTCCAGCAGACCTGCTCAAGGTAGTTTACAAAGAAAAACATAAATAAAAGCAGTAAACACTGGAAGTTAACAATTAATACACTATTTAAACCCAGCATTAAAACCTCAGCCGTATCATAAAACAGCATAAAATATTGAGCAGCTTAAATGAGTCTCTTAAAAGAGTTCTCAGGCTAGAAGCAAACTATAAAACATATTAAATGATCAACCATATAACTTAAAGTGTGTGCAAAAATGAATGTTTTAGCCTGGCACCAAGTGAGCCTCGAGGGGGAAAGACGTTTCATAGGCAAGGTGCCACCTCTGGGAAAGTCCTGTCTCTGGTCACCACCTATCTCACCTCTGAAGGCAGAGGCACAAAGAATCGGGGCTTGTGAGAAATCTTAGCTGGCAGGCTGGACAGTATGGGGGAGATAACCTTTCAGGTGTCCTGCCCCAAAGCCATTTAGAGCCTTAAAAGTAAGAACCAGCACTTCAAATTGCACGTGCATATAATTAAGTCTTAATCTATTGTCAGCAGTGAAATAGAATCCTATTTGAGTTGCATTCTGACTGTGTCAGTAAAAAGGCGAAGAAAGTTAATATACTAAATAGACATTAATTTTAAAAAGCTTATTAGGGTCTAGCATCTTGGGTTCTGGGCCAGCTAAGTAAATTCCCATCCCGTTATAGGAGTCTACCGAGCCCATTTTTCCACAGGGGTGCGTATCTTTATTTCTACCAGTGAACTGTTGCCATAATTATCTTTGAAAACCTGTTGATGAGTATCAGTGTTAGTAACCGAGGCTTACCAAGTCTTAAAGAGAGGAACAGCAGTAAAGCATGCCCCCCTCCCCTTGCAACATAAATTAATTGTTAAAATACAATATTAAGTATCAGGAGACACTTAATATCTCTCTCACTCACTTGTGACTGCTAGTGCCCCCCTCAGGAAAAGCTGCCTCCTGCTCTTGGGAACTGTCAACTGTAGAAAACTGACAGAGTTTCAGAGTTAGCAATTGGCTTTGAGAATGGAAAGATTCGGTGCTATTTCACACTTGAGGCTATCGCTCAGGCTGCTGCCTCTTCCTCTCTAGAGATAGAAACTTGAATGTACTTTCTGAAACATTTTTTGAGAATTTCATCATAGGTTCAGATCCTTCAGACGCTAAGCTTTCATTTTAAAGAGCCACCGGTGGGCTGCGAGAAGCACTTTAGTGAGCTCCGGAGAGGGTGTTTTTCATTTCCTGCTCTAAACTGCAGTGCGATGTAATAGCAAACAGCTGCTGCGTTCCTTCCCACAGGTAGCTGCATTTCGACAATGAGCAAAATAAGTCCTGTAGATAGAGTGGGCCATATGCTCCTTTCCCTGCAATGGAATAGTAGTGGAGTGGCAGGCTGTGTGCATCTGGAGCTGCATTTCAAACTGCATCAGGCTTATCCGGGTTATGTTGCTTTCCTGCTGCTGCTTGGCAGCACCTCTGATTTTGCAATATAGTTAGGTAGCAAGTGCTGGAATAACAAGGCTGGGTTACCCGTTATGCTACATACTCTTCTAAGCGCAGCCACAGCCAAATTGCAGTCCCCGGTGTAGCCTCATGGTCTAGAAGGTTCTCAGTGAAAATTGTTATCTACCTTGCTCCTGGCACACACTGAAATTGATCCTCTGTTTCAATATGTTAAAATTACTGTTGCACCAAATGGGATGAAAGTACTGTTTGGGGTAGGCCCAAATGCAGAGAAAAACTGCTTAAAGAGACTTTTTCCCAGTTTCCATTTGTGGCTTTTAGCCACCATTTTCCTACTTTTGTGCTGCTTTATTTAAAGAGCTGGGTTTTTTTTCCTGGATTGAATCCTAGCCAGCCAGGGATCCTGTAGTCAGTGTGATTGTAATGTTTTGCATCTAAATAGTTTGGATTTAATTTTTGCTTGATAAAATAAGGTTTTTACTATTTGTTACTGGGCTCCTGAGAGAGAGTCTATGTTAGTGTGTTTCTGAGAGCCAAGCTATGAGAGACAAATTACATGAGGAGGAGCACTTGAAGGGAGTTGCAATGTTAGCCTGGAAGCTGAGGGCCAAGCTACACATGACGAATGACACTTGAACGGCAAGTGGATTGAGTGGAGGGCAAGTGAACAGGGAGAAATACACTTGCTGTTCAAGTGTCATTCGTCATGTGTAGCTTGGCCCTGAGTTTTAAAAGAGATGGGAAGGCTTCGTTAATTTCCCCTCTCTACAGAGCCAGAGGGTCTGCTCAGAGGGTTTGTTCATTTCCAATTTGCCTCCAAAAGGCTTTGACAGTTTCACCTCCCCTTCTAAGAGGTGAAAAGGAAAAAAACAAACCTTCCATCTCCCTGGCTCTGTAGAAATTGACAAAGCCTATCTCTTTTAAAACTCAGCTTCCCGCTAACATTGACTCCCTTCTCGTGCTCCTCCTCGTGTAATTTGTCTCTTGTAGCTTAGCTCTGAGAGAAAATATTTATTTTAGTCGTGAAAGGGGTTTTATGCTGGCTAAATCAGGCAAACTGTATGGAAGCCTGAGAGCCACATTCTGTCTAACTCAGGCAAACTGTGTGTGCCTGGGTCAGTCTGTATATATCTGAGAGATAATATCTGAGGAAAGCAGAGAGGAAAGCCTGAGTGAATCTATGTTTGTGTAGATGAGACGAGAGTTTAGTCTGTTAAGTGAAGATCTGTGTAGAAAATTAGTCTGTGCGATTGAGTCTGTGAATAACCTTTAAGAAGATATGATTATTTTTGAAACTATCAAAGCTTAAGAACTATTCTGAAACCAATACGCTTATCAAAACTCTGCAACCATCATGCTTATATACTGACAAATAAATCCTCCTTTTGTTTAAATGGAAAAGATCTCTTTTTTACCTCACAACCACTCTCACTCACTGACTGTTCTGTCAAACAACCATCTATAATAAGCCTTCATCCATTACCAGTTAAACTGAGGAGGTCTAAAGTGAAAGCCTTTGGTGGCAGTGAAACTGAAAACCTTTTGAGGGAATCAGGAAGGCATCAAAATATAAGTCACACAAACACAAAAGGGAAGGTCTTCTCGAGGTAAAATCTTGTGTAAAGTAGAGAACACCTGAAGCTCTGTGTGTTCTCTCCTACTGTGCGTTCTCTTTTAAAAAGTGTGTTGGTTATAAGCAGAGCCCTCCTGAAGTATAAGTTTAATATAAAGTAAGGAGCAGCTGAACTAAAGGCAAAGGTTTTTAAAAAGGTAATAGTAAAAAAAGCAAATCATTACAGTGATGATGTTACAAAGCTTCACTGTCAATCATATTTAGCTAGGGAGGATGTCACTGAAACTGACACCATCATGCAGGAAGCATTGCCCGCTGCCCTGAATCAGCTTCATTCACCCTTAGGACATCCTTTTAGAACCAAATCTGATTAGCTTTGTAGCATCATAACTCTGAATAGTAACACTTTCACCTTCTTTGACCCAAGCCCTGAAAAACAGCAGAAAGTGGGGTGGTTGTGACATTTTTGACAATGTGACCTGTTTCGGTTTGTCTCACTGTGTGATGCAGTGTTGCCATATTGTGCATTTGCCACCATTAGAGGGGAAGTATATCAGGCTATGTACTGTAGAAAAGAGCAGGAGCCCAGTAGCACCTATAAGACTAACAAAATTCTGAGCTTTCATGAGTCACAGCTCACTTCTTCCAATACAGTTAGAATGTGAGTCCATCCCCCAGCTTTCCTTTCCAGAATACAAAAAAGTTAAGCCTCAGAACCTAGGAAAGGAAATTGTATGTGTGTGTTTAAGTAGCTGCAAGACTGGGAAGACCAAACACTTGCATGAGATAGTGGAGTCTGAATCTCATCCCTCTAAATTAAACATCACTTGTCAATGAGCATTTCACCCGTATTCTGCCACAACAAATGCAATTCCATATTTATTTTGTTTGCGGACGAGCTAACTCAATCAGAAGTGAGAGCGACTCTCAGGCAATCCCCCTGAGTCCTACCTTCTGCAATGATTTGATTGGGTTTCTTGTATGACTCTCTTAAATCTCTGCCTGATTTGATTTTTGTTTGTTTGTCTGCTTGAGGGTGGGGGGAGGCCTGTGGCAGCACAGAAAAGACAGAGTGCAAAATATCTTGCTTCAGATATGAGAACCTACTGTACTTGGTGGATATGAGTGCCCTAAAATTTGCATACAAGTCAGTTTTTGCTTTTCCTAAATCCAGGGAGAAAAGACTGAGGCAGACCGGTTGGCAATTTAAAATTGGTCCATCAGTCGTACAAAAAGTATAGGGTTCTACTCCCATATATTTATTTTTTTTATCTTCAAAAGGCTTGAAGGCACAAGAAATCCACCCCTAAAATATGCTAGGAAACTAATTATTGCAAAGGCAAAAACAACCAATGATGATATAATACAATAAGAAAATTATGAGATGGTTGTTGTGGATTTTCCGGGCTGTATCGCCGTGGTCTTGGCATTGTAGTTCCTGACGTTTCACCAGCAGCTGTGGCTGGCATCTTCAGAGGTGTAGCACCAAAAGACAGAGATCTCTCAGGACACTGAGGACACAGAGATCTCTCAGGACACTGAGGACACAGAGATCTCTCAGGACACTGAGGACACAGAGATCTCTCAGGACACTGAGAGATCTCTGTCTTTTGGTGCTACACCTCTGAAGATGCCAGCCACAGCTGCTGGTGAAACGTCAGGAACTACAATGCCAAGACCACGGCAATACAGCCCAGAAAACCCACAACAACCATCGTTCTCCGGCCGTGAAAGCCTTCGACAATACATCAAAATTATGAGAATTATTTCAACAATGAAATTATCATTATTATATTTGAACATCACCTTTGACCATCAAAAAAGCTACCTTGGGGATCACAGGACCTGTATGTATGAAAGCAAGCAGGGGCTGTAGTAAGGAAGGGAACTCGGCAAAATTGAATGAAAAATCTGGCTGGATCCAACCCAGTTATATTTGTTTCTTCTATTCTGTAATAAGTTCCATCAGACTCACCTGTCTATTCACTCTGAACTGGCCACTTTCTATTCAACCAGGTATGTGGGTGAATTCTACAGCTAAAGAAAGTTGCTGGTAAAAAAGTTTAAAACTAAATATTTTGCATTTACATGATGCTTTCCAATGTTGAAAGCATTTTGCTTATATTATTCCCTTGCCATTCTTATAAATACTCTATAAGGTAGGTATTATTCTCCTCATATTACAGTTAGGGTATGAGGCTGAGAAAGAATGGCCACCTGGTGGGTTCATGGCAGAATCAATTCAGTCAGGGGATATCTGGTTGGTAGCTCAGTCCCTTAAAACAGCTCTCTGTAGTAAAGGTGACCTGATGTTTCAATGTTCCCATCATTCTTCTTTGTATACCTCCATGAACCCAGAACAGGGGCTGCATGATGTATGGGAATTGAAACTTCCAAGATCTGAACTGCCTTAGAGGTACAAAAGACCACCTTTATGAGCATGTAAGAAGCTCTGTGATAAACAGCAGTGTGTGTTATGAGAAATAATTGTGGCCACAGAGGTCTTTCTCCACTGCTGTGCAAAGTGGAATTAGTACATTGAAATTCAACTTGCCAGCAAGCTGCTTAAAACTTTTTCCATATTCAATGATGTTGCGTGCTTTCCCATTTTTAGCACTTCTTGAGATTTCACATAACCATCTTATAAACTCATAACCAAGTGGCCCTGATCTGAGAATACTTAAATCAGGAGAATGGAGCCATGACTGGATAAGACAGATCTACCTACAAACCTGAAAAATGCCCAAGGTTTGCAGAAAAATCTGGAATCTAAAAAACAAAAACAAAACATCACATTGAGGGTGTTAAAAAAATGATAAAAGGAGCATCTTTAGCTTTAGCCAGATGCCCTCAGTGGCTATTGCCCTCAGTGGCTATTGCTAGGCAGCCATAACAGTTTAGCCAGTATTCCAGCTTGCTTTCTGGCAAGAAAAGGCAGAGGGAGGGGAAAAGGCCCTTTCTGGGACTGTTTTGGTTTTTAAGGGAGGACTCATTGGGGCCAGGGCCAGAAGCAACCACTGGACACCTTGACACCACATGTCTTGCATGACTCGCTCAGGCAGTGTTGTGTAGTGATTAGAATTTCACAGTAGGATCTGGGAAACATAGGTCTGAAACACTACTTTGCTGTGGAAGCTCACTGGGTGACTTTGATCCTGTTACACACCTGTTCTTTCTTTAATGATACTTAGGGTTAACAGTCCCCCACTTGGGGCAGGGGATCCCCTGCTCCCACTCTTTGCCCCCTGCAACCACCTACCTGGCCAACGGGGAGGGGGGGGAAGGCGGAAGAACATACCTTCCCCACCCCCGAGGCAAACTCCCAAGTGGCATGGCATGCTCCAGCGCTCCACAGTGGGCTGATTTGAGCCCCAAATGGGTCGAACTAGGCAACTTTAGCAACAAACTAAAGGTGAGTACCAGGTCTTCCACCTCCTCCCAGGAGGGTAAGGGGACTGGCAACCCTAATGATACTGCTCATTTAGCCAACAGATCTTGAGCAAAGCCACACTAAATACTACAACAAACAATTTTAAAATGACTTAACATTTACCACACTTAAATCCTTTTAATTTAATAACACATGCAAAAATTTTAGCAACAGCCAGTGTAATTCTTTCAAGGTTTTTTTTTTAGTCATATCTGGTATTGTATTATCATAGGAGATGGGAGTAATCAACAGATCCCTAATGCTATAGAAATTACTACATTCCAGAAAACAATGCTCTGAAGTTTCTATCTTCTGGTATCTTAGTCGCAAAAGCTATCAGAATATGGAATCCTTTGCATTTGAACATGCATTACTTGGGAAGGAATTAAGTTTAATCTTGTAGGCGTAACAGCTCTCCTGTATCGTGGAACAGTTAAAAAATCTAAATATGGCAAATGACCCATTGGATAGGACAATCCCAAGTACAAAGGAGTGCATACCCTACAGGTTCTCTGCATAGCGCTCGAAAAATCCAAAGTATCCAAGCATTCATTTACCAAAGCATGTGCTGCTAACCTTCCATTTATCACTAACTCACTACTGTTAAGCCCCAACAGTTAGAGTCTAGTTTCCATTAATTTCTTCCATGGGGTGACACATAAATCACATTTTAATAGCTTCTGTAGCAAATAAAATTTTCAGCCGGAGACCAAATGTCATTACCCGAGCCTGCACTTCAAAAGACCATAGGCCCAATTCTGCTGTTAAAGAGACGTTAGCCACACAACTTGGGACCCCCGTGATTTTCCACAGAAATGATAGCAAAAGGGAATCTAATGTCTCTGCAATCCTTAATCCATCGGAGCTCCATCGAGAAGCATATCATCCCTACTTTTGCATTAAAACTGGAATATGAACAGGGACCAACTGACCACTTTTATTATAGAAAAAAGCTTTTGCTGCAAGCAAGGCTCGGTTACGAATGTTCTTAATGTGGCCCTTCCAAGCCAAATTAGCGTGAAAATAAATTCCTAGGTAACAAAACCTAGTTACTTGCTCTGCAGGTTTCCTGTTTACTTGCCAATTATATTTCTATAGATGATTACGGTTAGAGAATACCATAACCTTAGATCTCCTTTGATTTGTCGACCATTCTGCATTACAATATTCAGAGAAGGCCTTCAACACATGCCAAAGGCCAGAGCCAGTCACACTTTCAGCCTAACCTCCCCTTCAGGGTTGGCGTGAGGATAATATGGACAGCAAGGAGAATGATATAAGCTGCTTTGGGTCCCCATTGTGGAGAAAGGCATTATATAAATGAATTAAATTAAGAAATATAGGTGAAAGGGGGGTGGGGAATAAAAGGTAAGTTGCTCAGTGGTTTTGAAGGAGAGAGGGATGTAGGGAAAGGTGAGCATACGAAGGCTGACAGGAGGGGGGAAAGAGGAAATGGTGTGGGGAAGGGGATACAGGGAGATGTGAAGTACCTCCTGAAATTCTTTGCAGGTTCCCCACAATGCAACTGGACCTGCTTCAGCCAGAACTATGCAGTTGGGCCTCAGGGGAGAGATGAAGACATAGGGGCAGACAAAGGTAGGTGCAAAGGAGAGGAAGCAGGAAAAGGGGGAGAGGCTGGGAGGAGCAGGGAAGGGAAAGAGGAAACAGAGTGTGTGTGGGGAGGGGGGCGAGATGTTCCCTGCAAGTCCTTGTGTATCCCCATTTGTTTCACTGTAATGCTTTGAACCTCATTTGTCCTCCTATAACTATTGTTACCAGAAAAGGAGTAACTGCTAGACCATTTGCGGTCTCCAGTGTAGATAAGCCCATAATTTCTTCAGGAATACTGACCACTATAATTTTGTAATCCAAGATGGCCTAATTCCTTTTCCGCTGAAGCCGCGACCCTTCCCCTTTCAAAGATGGCGATTCCCTTCTTCCTGCCCTCCAGCAAGGGCCGCTTCTCTCCAGCCACTCTATTGTTATTATGCACTTCCTGTCTCCCGTCTTCCCACAGCAGATCTCGCGATGGTGTCTTTTTCTCACAGCTCCAAAGCCACAGGTATTCAAAACAATAGTCCGTTTTCTTTAATAACTTCTTTAAACTTAGTCTCTTTTCAAATACAACTCCTGCCGAGTCTTCCCCTCCTTTTCACTAGTCTGTTGCAGTTTAAAGATCTACTTGTTTTCCTCTCTGTTTTTGTCAATCTGTCCCGTATCGGAAGATAGTGATCTTTACCTTCTCTTCACTTTTCTCGGGTTGTAATCGCTGTTTCGATTTTAAGTTCTCCTCTCAGCTTCTTCCCCCAATCGAAGCTTGGGTATGTAGGTCTTATGCCAGCCGAATTGGCCCCAAAACTGCCGCAGAGATTGTAGCCGACCCGTCGCAAGGTGGGACCTCAAGGATCGAGTGGGGACCCGTTGTGCAGAGCCCCCCCTCGTCCGAGATCTAACTCACCCTAGGGTCTTGAGCGTTCTTTGCCTGCTCTCCGCCTGAGAGCAGTCGGCCACGGGCTATTTTCACCCCGCCGGCCGGTTAAAACGGCAGTCCGGTCAGCTCCGCAAATGGAGCTGCGTTAGACCTCCATGAATCCCAAACCGGAAACCATAGAGAAAAGACGCCCGACATTTTGGACTCTTTAAAATTTAATTTTTGCAAGAAGACCGGGACATTTAAAATAAAAAGACTTTAAATTTTACGCCACGGAGTTAAGGAAGAGAGCGGACTCGTGGGAGCGAGCTAAAGCAAGCCCCACGATGTCAAAAAAAGAGTGGCAATCGGCAATAGAAAACCTGGACAAAAAACTTTTAGATGTGATTAAAGAACTTAAGGACACGAAATTGGAACTGATTAAAGAGGTTAAAGAGGTGACACAGACAGTAAAATCGGAGCTGTCAGAAGTGAAAAAAGGTATGGAAACAATACAAAGCGAACTACAAGGAACGCAGCAGAGAGTTAAAACAGTAGAAGACGCGATGGAGAATTTAGCAGACACGCAACAAACAGAGATGAGACTGGTGAAGGGGAGAATGTCAGTTGCAGAAACTAAACATATGGAGAAGCAGCTACGTTTTTGTGGCCTGCCAGAAGTGGAGGGAAAGTCAGCGCAAGAACAGATGACTGAGGTGTTAGCTGAATACCTGGGGAAGGAGGAGGAGGAAGTTGTGGCTATCCTAGATGTGGCATATCGTGTGAACTCGAGAATTGCAACCCAGAGGAAACTACCAAGAGATGTGATTGTGCAGTTTACAACACGAAATATGAAAGAGAAGATTGTGACAAAACAGTTTCAAGATCCATTGGAGATTGATGGCAAGACGATCATTATAATGAAGGAACTACCTAGGTCAGTGTTATCGGACCGGAAAAAATATAAAGTGCTAATTCAGATCTTGAAGGACATGAAAATTAGGTACAGATGGGAGTTACCAGAAGGAGTGTCCTTTGAGTTTGGAGGGGTCAAAAAACGTATCAGATCTGAGCGAGAGATGGAGCGATTTATTAAGGACAATGAAAAAGACTTACCAACAAGACTATGAGCATGGAATGTAAAGTAATATCTTGGAATGTAAATGGACTAAATTCACCGAATAAGAGGAAAAATATCTTTCACTGGCTACTAAAACAAAAATGTGACATTGTTTGTTTGCAAGAGACCCATATTAGAAAGCAGGATGTAAAATATTTAAAATCTGGAAAATTGGGCAAAGATTTTGTAGCGGCCTCCAACAAGAAAAAAAGAGGAGTGGTGTTGTATATAAAAGAGGAGCTACAGCCAAAATTTGTTATGAGAGATGTGGAAGCCAGATTTGTAGCAGTGGAATGTATTTGGAATTTAAAGAGAGTGTTGGTAGTCGGACTTTATGCACCTAACGGTGCAAAAGAAAGCTTCTTTGAGGATTTGAGGAAGCATTTAGATGACCTTTCATATGACCAGATAATTCTTGCTGGAGACTTCAATGGAGTGACAGATTTGGAACTAGATAAAAAGACTACAACGGCACAAAAGAAAAGAGGACTATTGCCAAAGCTCTTCTTTGAGTTGATTCAACAAGAGACTCTCGAAGATGTATGGAGGAGAGAATATCCTAAAAGTAGACAGTTTACTTTTTATTCTGCAAGGCACTCTACATTATCAAGAATTGACATGATCTGGGCCTCAAAAGACTTAGCGTTATGGACTAAGGAGGTAGAAATAATGCCGATGGTAGGCTCAGATCACAATCCAATCATGTGGAAACTAGGAAAAAGGAGAAAAAGGAAAGCATGGAGAATAAATGAGGACTTGTTACAGGAAAGAGAGAACATGGAAATATTGAGAAGAGAGACAAAATTTTTTATACAATATAATGTGAATAAAGAAGTACCAACCAATAAAGTTTGGGATGCTTACAAGGCGGTTATAAGGGGCATACTAATGGACTTAAATGGTAGAGCAAGAAAGAAGAAAGAGGAGAAAAGACAAGAGATTGAGGAGAAAATAAAAGCCAAAGAAATACAGCTAAAAAAGAGACCAGGGAAAAAGAAATTATACCAGGAAATTAAAATACTTCAAGAGCAGCTAACAGCAATGAGTAATAAAGAATTGGAGTGGAATCTTAAAAGACTGAACCAAAAAGCGTTTGAGGGTGCCAATAAACCTGGGAAGTACCTGGCATGGCAATTGAAGAAGAGAAGGGAAAAGAAAATAATAAACAAAATTTGTGAAGACAACAAAACGTATTTGGAGCAGACTACCATTAGTAGAGCCTTTTATAAATTTTACGCTAAGCTGTACAATAAGAAAGAAGTAAATAAAGAATCAATAGCGACATATCTGGAGAAAACCAAACTTCCAGAAATCTCGGAAGCTTGGAGAAATAAATTGAACAGTGAAGTAACTGACGAGGAAATAAGCAAGGCAATACAATCCGCAAATCTAGGAAAGGCGCCAGGGCCAGATGGACTTACGGCTAAATTCTATAAGACAATGGCTAATGAACTGGCACCATTCCTAAAAGAGGTGATGAACGGAGTTTTTAGGGATCAAAGGATTCCAGATACTTGGAGTGAAGCGAACATATCATTGATCCCAAAAGAGGGCCAAGACTTGACTAACGTGAAAAATTATAGACCTATATCGCTACTTAACAATGACTATAAAATTTTTGCGAAGATATTGGCGGAGAGACTGAAGGGATGGCTCTCGGAAGTTATAGAAGAGGAACAAGCAGGCTTTTTGTCAGAGAGACAAATAAGAGATAACTTAAGGACAGTGATCAATGCTATTGAATATTATGACAAGCGTTGTGATAAAGAGGTTGGTTTCTTCTTTGTTGACGCTGAAAAGGCGTTTGACAATTTAAACTGGGACTTTATGTTTGCCACTATGGAAAAGCTACAATTGGGAGAAAGATTCATCAGAGCAATTAAGGAAATCTACAGAGACCAGACTGCAGCAATTGTGGTGAATGATGAAGTGACTAAGAAACTGACGATTAGTAAAGGAACAAGACAAGGTTGCCCGTTGTCTCCACTGTTGTTTATTTTAGTATTGGAGATTCTGATGATACAAATACGACAAGATGAGGAAATTCGTGGAATAAAAATAAAGGACTATTCATATAAGGTCAGAGCATTTGCGGATGACATAATGTTAATCGTAGAGGACCCATTGGAGAACATGCCAAAAGTGATAGATAAGATCAAGGAGTTTGGAGACTTGGCAGGTTTTTATATCAACAAAAAGAAGTCAAAGATATTATGTAAAAATATGACTAAGCAGAAACAACAATTGTTAACGGAAACAACGGATTGTGAAGTAACAAGCAAAGTGAAATATTTGGGAGTTGAACTGACTGCAAAGAATATAGATTTATTCAAAAATAACTATGAAAAACTATGGACTCAGATAGAGAGAGACTTGATCAAATGGAATAGACTGAATTTGTCATGGTTGGGCAGGATTGCAGCAGTTAAGATGAATGTGTTACCAAGAGTAATGTTTTTGCTACAGACAATACCAATCATCAGAGACTCTAAACAATTTGAAAAATGGCAGAGGAAAATATCAGACTTTGTTTGGGCAGGCAAGAAGCCTCGAGTGAAAGTAAAAGTTTTACAAGATGCAAAGGAAAGAGGCGGAATGCAACTGCCCAATCTGAGACTTTATCATGATGCAATCTGCCTAGTTTGGTTGAAAGAATGGATGACATTAAAGAACAAGAAATTACTAGCCCTAGAGGGATATAAAAAAATATTTGGATGGCACGCATACTTATGGCATGACAAAGTAAAGGTCAACTCGATGTTCCTGCACCATTTTGTACGGAGAAGTTTATACATAATCTGGAAGAAGTACAGAATTTACCTACAAGAAGGAACTCCCTTGTGGGTGGTTCCGTATGAGGTGTTAGATCCGAGAGCTATTGATAATGAACAACAATGTTTAACGTACAAAGAAATAACTAAAATTGAAGCATCTAAACTTAGAATAAAGACGCAAGAGGAACTATCACCTAACTACGACTGGTTCCAGTATAGACAGATCAGAGATTTATATAATTCGGACTCTGTAAAGGGAGGTATACGAATAGAGAATTCGGAACTAGAGCAGACCCTTTTTAAAGAAGACAAGAAAAGAATATCTAAGGTATACCAAGTGCTGTTGAAATGGTATACCGAGGATGAGACAGTTAAAACACAAATGGTGAAATGGGCTATAAATTTTAATAAAGAAATAACAATGGAGGCATGGGAATACTTGTGGAAAACTACAATGAAGATAACGACATGCACTAATATTAAAGAGAACATTTACAAAATGATTTATCGTTGGTACATGACACCAAAGAAGATTGCGCTAGGGAATTTGAACACATCTAATAAATGCTGGAAATGTAAGAAGCATGAGGGCTCCCTCTATCATATGTGGTGGTCGTGTGAGGTAGCCAGGCAGTACTGGGGGGAAATAATAAGAGAAATGAGTGAAATTTTACAATTTCAAATAAATAAGAACCCAGAACTCCTGCTACTAAACTTGGGAATGGAGGGAATTCCAGCCCATCATAGGACGTTAATATTTTATATGACAGCAGCAGCCAGACTTTTGTATGCGCAAAAATGGAAAGTTCAAGAAGTGCCAACTATTGAAGATTGGATCTACAAATTGCTGTACATGGCAGAAATGGACAAGATGACAAGAAAACTGAGAAATCTGGACTCAGGGCAGTTTAACACAGACTGGGAGAAGCTGAAACAATATCTGGAGAAGAAATGGGAGGTGGGAGGAAAACTGTGGCAGTTTGAGAACTACTGAAGTACTGAAGTAGAGGGGGGAGACTTTACCGGGGGGAGAAGAGATAAATGTGAATTAATAAGCAGTTAGATTAATAGATTGACATACATATGGATATATATAGGTTAACAAATAGAATATAGATAGAAAATAATTAACTATAAGGATCAAATATAAGGATTGATTAACCAACAATATTTTCTTTCTTTGGTAAGATTTGTAAAATGTACCAAACTGAATGTTTGAAGATACAGATGAGTCAAATTGATTGATTACGTGATGAGAGCTATGTAGAATTATTACAAAAAGATAGAATGAGTAATATATAGAGAATAAGTCAAATTGTTTGATTTAAATGAATGTATGATTTACATGGTTCATGATATATAGAAATATTTGAAATTGAAAAATGGGATAAATTGTTTATCTAAGATGGAAACAAAGACTTACAGTTTGGGCATACAATGTTAAAAATAGTTAAGGGTGCACTGCTTAGATTAATGGAGAATATATATCTGTTTTAGACAGAGGAATTTAATAGAAGTAAGGGAAAGGGGACAAAGGGGCGGAAAGCTGTTGGAAGTCAACAAAAGGGGGGGAAAGGGAGGGGGTTAGAGATGAAAAATTGGGGAAAATTGAATGTAAATGTAAAAATAATGAATTCTAACCCAATAAAAACTTTTTTTTAAAAAAAAAGGAATACTGACCACTAATGGTCACCATATCAGAAGATCCACATGCTCCTTCCTGAAAATAATTGTTCTGTCTGGTAGATCTGTGCTACCAAATTCTCAGAACTGTGTCAAACTTCAACTCTTTAAGAAGTTATGACAAAAGAAATGGTATAAAATGGTAATATGGCTAGGGCACTTCTGAGGCACCAACCTCCAAATTTACTTACATTCAAAGTTATACATGGAGTACAGTATTTTGTCTCTGACGTCACTGTTATGATAAAGACATGCAGGATGTCCTGATTAACATAGAAGAGACCCAGATAAATCACACACTGCTCTGGGAACCAAGCCATAAAATCCTCTGTTTTAAGCCGAAAGGAGATGGATCCCCGTTTATGGACACAGACAGGAAAGTGATCATTTGCCCACCTGCCAGGAAGAGGTAAAACTTTTTGATACCCTGACTGCAGCCATAAAGACCAAGGGCACTTTATTATGAATGGATAAAGGTGAATGGTGGGAAATGTGGGGACTCGGCTCCCATTTCAGGATAGGTTAAAGAGAAACTTTCCCAACCAGGAGAGTAAGAGTTAAAAAAAATTAGCACCCTCTGTGAAGGGTGCCAAGCCAAGATGGGAATGAAGAGAAACTGAGCGAAGTCTCCATCAAACAGCCTCTGCTTCCGAGTTCAAACTTTGCTTGTGTCTATTCCTCTGAAAGGAATGCCGAAGTAAAACTAGAGCATTTAGAACTTGGCTAGCCTCATGGTTTTGATTATTTTCCTACATTCTGGAACACCTGTGCTGTTCTGATGCCTGCATCTGAGCTCCTAGTAGAGATATGTGTGTTCGTTAAAGAAAGATCTTTTTTTTCCTTTTAAAGATCTCAACAATTCATTCCCAAATGACTGTCTTCTTATACACACTTAGACCAAGTCACCTGGCTGGGCTAGAGAGTTATCAGCCAAAGGACTGTGTAACCCCACAGGTACATACATGGGTAGCCCCCTGGCAGTGACTCAAACTGCTGGCAGGAAGGGAAGGGCAGGTAAGTTTGAGTGGTGGTAGATTCTACCCTGTATGATAGGAAGGAAAGGGCTAGTGGGTTCAAGCCCCTTCATGTACATGCTCTGATTCACACTTCCACTTTGGTGTAGTGGTTAAGAGCGCAGGACTCTAATCTGGAGAGCTGGGCTTGATTCCACAATCCCCACTCCTCCACTTGAAGCCAGCTGGGTGACCTTGGGCTAGTCATGGCTCTCTGGAGCCCTCTCAGCCCCACCCACCTCACAGGGTGTTTTGTTGTGGGGATAATAATAACATACTTTGTAAACCGCTCTGCGTGGGCATTAAGTTGTCCTGAAGGGCAACTTGTTGTTGTCATTACTACTACTACTACTACTACTACTACTACTACTCAAAGGCCAGGACAGTGAGGGGGGGAAATCACATGGCTGTCTTAGTTAATTAATTTAATTTAATAGTTAAATAAATAATAATTAATTTCTGTCATTTATAGTCCGCCTTTCTCACTGAGACTCAAGGTGGATTACATAGTGTGAGATTAGTACAATCAGTATAAGGACATTTCCATACAGTGTCAAGGACATCTCCATAAACAATGTCATAGGGTAAATAAATACAAGTTTACAAAGACATTAGGAAGGATCCAAGACAGAGTTGAAGAAATGCTAAAACAGAACATAATCAATTGTAGGACTGACATTAGACAACATGAAGCACAGGTGGTATATAGGAGTACACATTTAAAGCAAATGATAATATGTAAGGCAACATAGTGGTGAAGTCTATAATCCCTAACACATTAGAGAAGCATCTGAGATCCCATCCCTACAATATAGCCCTCCTATCTGAGTAAAAAGCCTTTTTGAATAATTTGGTTTTGCATCATTTGCGGAAAGCCGGGAAGTGGGGACTCTCCTGACCTCCTCAGGTAGGCTGTTCCATTGGGGAGGGGCCACCGCAGAGATACCCCATGTACAAGTTGCAGTTGATTTCACCCATGTCCATGCTGGCACCTGCAGGAGACCCTGTTTAGATTAGCAAAGCTGCTGTGGAGGAACATAGGGAGGGAGGTGGTCCCATAGGTATGCCGGGCCAAGGCTGTGAAGAGCTTTGGATGTAATAACCAATACCTTGAATTGAGCACAGTAACTGATAGGTAGCCAATGGAGTGATTGTAGGATGGGAGTGATGTTCAAGCTCCTGCTCACTCCTGCTAACAGTCGAGCTGCAGCATATTGCACCAATTGGAGCCTCCTAGTTAACTTAGATAGGAAACCAATGTATAGTGCATTACAATAGACAATTTTTGATGTTACCATAGCATGGATTCAGGTGGCCAGGTCGGCCGTGTTGAGGTAAGAAGCCATCTTTCCGGCTGAAGTGAGATTGTAGAAAGCACTTTTTGTGGCTGTCTTAACTTGTTTTTCTAGTAGTAGAGCTGGATCCAGTATAACCCCTAGGCTCTTAACCAAGTCTCCAAGGGTCAAACATATTCCATTGAAAGTGGGGAGTACAATGTCCTTCAAGATCTCTGCCTTCCCAACAAGCATTACTTCAATCTTGTCACAGGGTAAATAACAAATTTCAATTTGTTATTTTTCAGCCATTTCACCATGGCTATCAGGCAGTAATCTAAGATTTCTACTGCATCCTGTGGGGACCTGGACAGCGAGATATAGAGTTGGGTGTCATCTGCATATTGATGACATCCAACTCCATAGCTGTGCATGAGTTCTCCGAAAAGTTTTCCGTAGAGGTTGAATAACATGGGGGATAAGATTGTGCCCTGTGGAACCCCATAAGATAGTTCCCATTCTGGAGATAGCTGATCTCTGACGGCAGCCTTTTGAATTCCGTAAGAAATTATTTAAACCAGTCCAGGGCACATCCTTTGGTGCCCACTTCTATTTCTAAATGCATGTTACTAAAAATGGTTGGACAGAGTGGTGGTGGTGGTGTTATAAACCTTTATGAAACCAAGATTATGGCATGTGACCTCTTTTGGACTATTTTTCATCTGTCCTAAAAGGGCTGTTCAGACATAGAAACTGTTACACAGATTGCCTGATGAACATGAACCACTGGAAATCTTATGCCCTGTTCACAGCTCTTTTTACAGACATCTCCTACCATTTCAGTTTGGATGTAATCTACCTACACCCTTCGGCAAGAAGTAACCTGTTACTCTGTTTTGCCATTATATCAATTCATAAGGTTGTGTGACTTTTACCATGGCTACGCTTTGAACACTGGCAAAGCATTGTACAATTTTCTTTAATTAGTTTGGCTTAGCATTCAAATCCTGATTTGTACTGCAAAAGATGGATAGTCATTGCCACCATAGTCAGAATGAAGAGACAGACACCAGGCTTGGATCTAAGGGCCACTTTATTAAATTAACATTAAACAAACATTAGCCCATAGCTGCAGCAAGGGCCTAATAGTGGAACAGGCCAAGCCATGGAGTCACCCTTGGACCTCCGCCTTGACCTGTCTGGGTGAGCCCCGAAGCCCCAGGTGTGAGCTATCCCCATGGATGGCTTGGACCCGGCCAGCCAGGCAAATCGGTTTCCCTCTTTCAAGCTCCTAAAGCCTCCGCCATACAGCAGTGTGGGAAAGACTTGCATGTGGGGTTCCCCTAGGCAGTCTGCCCCTGCAGCTGGCAGCTGTCACAAGCAGTACCATCCGATCCTGGCAGACCCCTCTTCCCCACCAATGGGGAAGCGCCAAGGGTGCTCACCGGCCCGCACCCTATCCCCCCAAATCTATACTGCCCATGACACCCTAAAAGGCCCCACCCTATCGAGTATCCCATCACACTACATGGTACAAGGTAGGCAAAAAAAAAAAACCCGCTCCCCAGGCCAATGCAGAAGAAAGGGGGAAAATTCCTACCTGTCTCTGCATTAACAGCAGCCAGCTAATCCTGCACCAATAGGGTGAGGAGGGTGGGCCAAGCACTTTGGATGTGACTGCAGGGCCGGGAAAGGTAGAGCCGCCTAATCAGGCTGCTGGCTCAGCCCTCAGCCAAGTCCCAGATGCCCGGGAACAGTGCCATCTCCCCTCCTTCCATGGCTGCAAAACACATCCCTTGTCCTGACTGCCTCGCAGCTGGACTGGAGTGCTGCATTATCAACACCTCTTTATCATTAGCTGAGAATCCTTCTTCTCATCTGAGGAACAAAATTGCCATACATTTCAGTGACTGATCAGAAAACCTATCTGATTCTTCTTTGGTAGGCTTAACAGGACAAAAACTGAGGTCATGCATTCAATTTTGGGCAATTACTGTCACTTCTACACAGACAATGAAAGAAGATAGTATACAATTAATCAAACACAGGAGCATGTGACGATATAGTAAGATTTAATGGAACAATGACTAGAAGATTGAGAAATGGGGAGGTGGCACAATTTGTCATTTTAAGTCTGTTAGCTCTCACTTGGCTTGTCATAGAAGCAAAGAAACAGATCTATACCAATAATCCTCTGCTTTTCTTCTAAAGCATGAGGCAAATTATCGAAATGGAAATGGTAGGGCATTGTAAATAACACTCTTTTGAGATCCTCGTAGTCATTAAGTATAAAAATGGTAACATTTCCAAATTCTTTGCAAAATGGGACCATGGAACTCGAAGCAATTCTTCAAAACAACTAGTGCTAACTAGTGGTTGAGGAGCATTCTATAGACATTAAAGACATTCCAGTGTAGCAAGACCTTCAAAAGTAGGTGCTTGTCTTTATACTGACTTCACCTTAGCACTGCAGACGACACCAAAGGAAAAGGGTTTATTCATTCCTCAGTCACACTGACAGTCAGAATTGTATTTGGGAAGAAAGGTGTTGGTAACAGCTCACTCCCTGGTTTAGCATATTGTGAGATAGGCACTGTCTTCTGGCAACAACTGTCGCTAGATGTGTTCCAGATCTATTGGCTCAGAGTCAAGCTACAAGTGACGCCTGACACAGGTTGGACACTTGTCAGCTTCCCTCAAGTTTTGATGGGAAATGTATGGATCCTGGTCTTGCAGCTGTAATGGAGAGCCAAGCTGTAAAACCAGGATGCCTACATTTCCCATCAAAACTTGAGGGAAGCTGACAAGTGTCCAACCTGTGTCAGGCATCACTTGTAGCTTGGCTCTCAGATTGCTACTCCAGTCTATTCAATAAAGCTTACTTCCAGGAAGATGTAACTTGTAGCTTGACTCTCAGTCTACCAAGAACTAGTGCAGAATTCGGTATCTTGAGGTTCTCGGTATTTATTTATATATAACTGTTCTGAAAAGTAATTTTCTAGTGCTTGCTGTCGTAGATTAAAGCTTTGTGTTGAAAGTTCATATTGGTAGATAGAGATTCGAAGGGGGGCTTCTGGGGAGTTGGCAGGAGTATATTGATTCCCTGCAAAGGCTCTTATCCTGTTTGTGATGGAAACGTTTGAGAAGGGTGTAAAACTCTGTTTAGGATTACACTATTAGACACCTACTGGCATTCATTCAGCTCCTTTCCTGGGGTCTGGGAAGGGGTAGTTGTGAAGGGCAGCGTCCACTCCAAAGTGTTTTAAAATCTTAAAACGTAGAGAGAGAAATGGCTGGAGGGAAACGATACAGATAAAATATAAGCAAGCTGATTAGGGTGATTGATGGCTGGCACATTCTATTTGATTCACATTTCTCCTTGTAAATCCTTGTTTGTTTCACAGCCAAGTGAAAAGGCTGCCAAGAAGTTGTGAAGGCTTCTCCTGGGCATTGTTGTTCACAATGCAGAGAAAGAGTTCCCTTGGGGATGGGGACATTGGTCCTTGGTTTAACCTCTTCTGTAGCCCAGGAGAGAAAGGACCTTGATTTTTGTCCACTTCTTGTGATCCAGCCATCTAACTCCATCTTCCAAAAGCACTATGTTGTAGGCAGGGCTTTTCTTCTGGGAAGAGAGGTGGTGGAACTCAGTGGGTTGCCCTTGGAGAAAATGGTCACATGGCTGGTGGCTCCACCCCCTGATCTCCAGACAGAGGGGAGTTTAGATTGCCCTCCACGCCGTTCGGCGGCATGGAGGGCAATCTAAACTGCCCTCTGTCTGGAGATCAGGGGGTGGGGCCACCAGCCATGTGACCATTTTCAAGAGGTTCCGGAACTCCGTGCCACCACGTTCCAGCTAAAAAAAAGCCCTGGTTGTAGGGATCTTGGCTCACTCTTTGCCAAATTCTACATCCAAGAAAGACTAATTTGAGCATGAATTCCTCCAGCACTCATTGCATATCGAGAGCAGTGCCAATACTAACCTTGGGGTTCTTAGAAGATTGCGGGGAGGGGGGTTGTATATCTGCTTCGCGTGCCATTAGAACTGCAAAGAAAATTACTGAGGGGTAACTGAAGAGTATGCAGCTTCCTGAGTTACAAAGAACCCTTTATTTTAAACATGACAAAGGCCATGCTCTAATTCAGAGGCTGTTTTACCAAAGGCATTTAGGTCAAAAGAATTCCATCAATTCTTTATTATCATACCTATGTCCCACTACAAAAAGTTTAAGGGGCAACAAATAGGACTACTTACTGCTCAGGTTGGCAGGCAATTGTTTAAACAGACAGTTACTTCAGTCACAAGTTGTATAAATCCATCATAAATAAATGCTGCCTTTAAAAGAATGATATCATTCAGTGTTCATCTAAGTAGACCGTAGGAACATTAATGGTTGTTGATCTGTTTGGATTGGCAGTGTTTTTGCACTCACACAACTTTGCGAAAACCTGATGCAACCCTCTTTGGCAAGGGCCCAAGTCGTTTGATACCAAACTGGAAACAGGCTTAGGAGATGTTAAATGGTGTTAATTTTGGATCTGGATTTCAGGGAGGTTAAGCCCTAGAACAGACCTGGTGATTGGCTCATATCTGATTAGGGATCCTATTTCCCCAGCCCGCTGCAAAGCGTGTGTGCGCTCCCCAAACTTGCATGGTGACATCACTTCCTGGAAGTGCCTAGGAGCACCAGGAAGGGAAGTGCTGCCCCCTGGCAACGCTACATCTGATCATTGCAATCAACTGTCGGACATATTTGAGACAAAATTCATGGAATGCTTAACTCTGGGCACTGGTGTTTACACTCCCCACCTGCTTGATACATTTCTGTGGTGATTTCACGATGTAGTGCACTTTAATTCACTAAAGCTAATGCTAATACCATAATAAGCATGTCCCCTGTTTAAGGTGCTAGAACACTGCATTTCTCAAGAACGAAGAGATTCTGAGCAGTTAGATCAATCATGGGCATTTGTTGCAAATGGTCAGCAGTAGCCAAAAGCAGTGGAAATTGAAGGTGATGTGCGAATTGAAGACACATGTCAAAGCTTTCTAAAGAATTTCTAAACATCATCTCTCCCCCTCTCTCTGTCTGTCTCTCCCCCTCCATTTCACTGAATGCCACTTCTGTTCACCTTCTGCCACACTAGCTTAGTTTACGTGTAGAACTTGTGTTAAATATTTCTTGTCTGCAACATCTGTGCTAAGAACTGGAGGGTCTTTTTAGACTGTGAACTGTGAAACTCTGATAACAAGAGAGCAGGCCTAGCCCAGTGACCCAAAACAAAGGCTACAGCGGATGCAAAGAAAGAGGAGCGCTGGGAGGAAGAAGGAAAGTTTTGAATTAACCGGAGAGGTTGATGTGCTCTGACAGAAAGAAGCCACAACTGCACACTACTCTTCTAAGGACTGCAGGAGAACAAAGGCTGATTTGTAGGCCTGTGGAGATTGCAAAGGAAGACAATATCATTCCTGATGAGGCAAAGAACAGCTGAGGTAACGGATCCAGGCAGAAGAAGAAGGGCTGCTGGATGTTGCTGCCAGGTTTTTATACAGTCACTATGTGATAAAGCACAAAGTGAGAAAGCCTTGTATAAGATTTAAAGCTCTGAATTTGTAGGCACATAAGCAAATAGAAGTCCCATCCACAATCCAAACAGCTTCAGAAAAAATCTGTGCTGCACACAGGCCGAAGTCTCTCTCTCACCAGCACATAGTATTCTAAGGTACCCACTTAAGAAGAAGCCTCCATAACAGTTCCACAGAACAGAGAATTTTGGCAAATTTTTTATGTGGGTTGAGAAATGCCACCTTCCATTCTGCCACTCACACTGGTTGGCGATAAGATCCCATTAAGGGTTACTCTACTTCTTTTATGAGTTCTCCACAGAACCAATCCGCGCTCTGTTCAGTCAGCTCTGGTGATTGGCTTCTATAAAAAACAAGAGAGCAAATGGGCTCGGAAAGCTGCCACCAGGGGAGGGAGAGCGCCTGCCTTTCTCCCAAGCTTCTTTCCCTGTGCAAAAACAGTGTCGGAAGGGAGAGTTTTCCTCTTTGTGTGACCACACATGCACACACACAATACCTCCAAAGTGGAGCAGCAGAAATGGGGAAATGGGGGTGGGGGGAGTGCGGGAGAAAGGCAGGAGCTCTTCCTCCCCCAGCGGTCACTTTCTACTCTTGGTTTTTTATATAAGCCAATACCCAGAGCTGACATCTGCTTGGAGCACGGGCTGGCTCTGTGGAGAAGTCATAAAAGAAGTAATGTGCAGAGTGCCCCTTACTGAGCCCTTAGCCTCAGCCAGTGTGACAACCAGAATGGAGGGTAAAGTTCCTCAGCCTGCATAACAATGGGAAGTGGCTTGAGATCTGCCAAAATTCTCTGTTCTGTGGAACTGTTATGGAGGCTTCTTCTTCTTCTTTTTTTTAAGTAATATTTTTATTAACATATTAAAATCAGTGAGCAGAGTTAACAAAGAACAACAAAGTAATAGTTAACTATATACAATTATGTACAGGAATACTTAATCACGATTGGTTATAGCTTCGAACAAGAAACAAGGATAACAGATAATAGTCAATAAGTCAGCTTTGTTAAGGTTCATATAAATAGATCTTCTTTGGGAGCTATTACTTCAAATGGAGGCTTCTTCTTGAGTGTATACTTCAGTGTACCACGTGCTGGTGTGAAAGAGACTTTGGCCTCTGTGCAGCAGAGAATTTTTATGTGCCTCAAAGTATCAGAATTAGGGTGGCCAACCTTCCAGCAGGGCCTGGGGATCTTCTGGAATTACAACTGATTTCCAAACTACATAGATCAGTTTTCCAGGGGGGGAATGGTTGCTTTGGAAGACGGAGTCTATAGCATTACATCCCACCTCAGGTCTCCCCCCTACCTAAACTGTGCCTTCCCCAGGCTCCTCCCCCAAATCTCCAGGAATTTCCTAACCTGGAGTTGGCAATCCTAGACAAAATCAAGCCTGGGCATATATTTATGCAGTATCACATATTTCATTTTCTCCCCCTTGAGTCGGAATCCTCTCCTTTCCCCAGATGGCTATCAATGCCTGCTCTAGCAGAACTGGGAAAGGCTGGCAAGTATGAGTAGGGGGATGCTTTGCTAGGCACCAGCTCTTTCCCACGAGTTGACCCTGGGGCTGCCAAGACAGGACAACACTTGTTAAAATAGTGTTTGTTGTAAGATGTTGGGGATAGAATGATCCAGACTTGCACTGTTTATACCTGGATCCTCTGACCAGCTGTTGCAACGATCCATGTGAAAACTTTTCTTGTTTTCTTGTTTGTTTGAAGTATCATTAAAACCATGTAAAAATGATAAGCTAAAATCCAGAAAAATAAAACCTCCAGATCCAAAATATACACAAATCTTACTTGGTAGGTGGTTTCCCCTCGCCACACATACCCCTTTTGATGCAAACCTCCACCATGCAAGAGGATTACTGCCGGCAGCTGTTGCCCAGGAGCATCAGCTATGCAACTTTGATAGTACATGAAGGCAAACAATATGTTCAGCCACTGTTACATGGATCAAATAGCTCCAGGTTTATTGATGCAGTGAATCAAGTGTACGTACACCTGCAGCTGAGAAGATTCAGTCCAGAGTTGGGTCACATTGGCCTATCGTTTGTGACCTCTGTACACAGCTGATGGACTTTGAGCCATGTGGCAAGTCAGCTCAGTTTGGCTAAAGCATTTGCTTCCTTTATATACATTTTTATTCCCTCTCTCCGTGCAACAGAACATTTGAAAAGAGGTTTATTTAGTTATGGTCTGGGTGTTATCGAATCTGTAACCCATGTTTTATATGCATGTCCATGGTACAACAAGGCGAGACAGAGATGGATCAAAGCTCTGACATTACACTGGGCAGTGTTTACACCAGATATTTCAGTCCCTAAATTGCTAACAGACTCAAAAGTGGAACATTTACTCATTTTAGCTAATTTTTTAGTTCAGGCCATGGGAATTCAGGCAACTGATAAGAAATCATCCTTTTTGTAGTTTATGGACTAACTTTTTCTGGCCTGAATTCTTCCTTTCTTCCTCATATTCTCAGTTACTATTTAAGACTTATAGATCAGAGGAAAGACGGAAAGAAAGATATCTGTTTTGCCATATTTGAAGAATTAAGGTCATAGCGACCATTACTCTGACTATTCCAGTTCCAATTAAGACATTCTTGAGACACACTGCAGGTTCCCAGGATAACTTCTTGTGTGAATCTTCTTCTCCTTTACAAAAAACTCAGGTCTAAATGAGAGGATCCTCCTTATTGAGCGGGGTACACGGCACACCCCTTGACCATTCAACATGCTTAAGTTTCTTTTTGCAGAAGATACTGCTCCTAGCACCACATCACTGGCATGGTGTTTTCAAACTTCAAAGGAAGCAGTTGAACACCTGTCTTTATTTTTTTTTACTCCTCTCGCTAATATTTTCTTGCATCTCTGTTTACAGTAACAGCATTTATACAAAGCTGTTACTAACTGCAAAGGAAGTGTCTTATTAAGAGTTTTGGTGGCTCCTCGACTGTGATATGATACACTACAAAGACTGTCACTCTTCAGCAAAATGCCTCGCACCTATATTAGGCCTTAAAATACTGGTGTTTTTAAACAAAACACCATTTTCAAATGCTGTGCACAGATGACACGTTGGAATTGAGATTTGCTCCCTACTGTTTCTGAAGCAGGGAATTCTGCCAAGACAGGTAGGGCTTTCTTTCAAAAGCAATGAAAGCCTCCATGAAAAGTGCTGTCTTGGGAGGATAGAATGGAATGGAACACAATAGGATAAGAAGTTGTATTTATTTATTTATTTATTTAACATTACTTTACTTTATTTTAGATTTTTATTCCGCCCGCCCCACAAAGCAGGGGAAGTCAGCCAATGAATCATATAAAACCAAGTTCCACCTTGAGACAAGTATAAAGAGGCCAGCAAGTCACCTTAAGTAGAGATCACCAACCTTTCTCTCCAGCATCCCTAAATGGAAATGCTATCTGCTTCTTCTGAATGGAAACAGAATCTTGAGCAAGTTCAGTCTCCCCTTAAAGGACTGTAGCACTGTGAGTACCCATGAAAAGATGTCTCTTTTTTTGTAGAAAGGAACCTGGTTAAAACAGCAATACTAACAAAAAAAAGCCACGAACAGCCCAATCTGCTGTTCGCAAACAAGCTGTTCGTGAGGCCCCATTCAAAATGTACAGGTGGTTGTTGCAAGCCTCGTTCGTTGCTGTTCGTCAAGCCAGTCTGGCACTTGCAATCAATTCCCTTGGCAACTTAGGGCCAAGCTACAAGTGACGAATGACACTTGAATGGCAAGTGTATGTCTCCCTGTTCACTTGCACTCCACTCAATCCACTTGCCATTCAAGTGTCATTCGTCACTTGTAGCTTGGCCCTCTGGCAGGGATTGTCTGAACTCCTGCTGTTGCCCTGGAAACCCCAAACTAAGCCCCATTTAGCTTGATAGGCAGGTCTTCCTTTCAAGTGTGGAACTCCAAATTTGTTACAACAAGGAAGCAAAGAGCAGGGGGGAGGGGGGCTCCCAGCTCTGACTTTGCAGACAGTGGAGGGGGAGAGAGACAGGTGCTGCTGGCATTTTGATAGAAAGAGTACATTGGAGCTTGAATTTCCTTTGTGTGTGGTGGGATAGGGATCTACCCCTTCAAGTTCCAGAGCTGCTGCCAGGCTCTGGGCCAAGCTATTATTTATTATTGGTACCTTTCCTGCTGCCTGCTCAGGTAAGGTTTCTGGGAGTGGTGTGGTAGGGATCTACCCCTTCAAGTTCCAGGGCTGTTGCCAGGCTCTGGTGCCAAGCTATTATTTATTACTGGTACCTTTCCTGGTGCCTGCTCAGGTCAGGGTTCTGGGAGTGGTGCAATAGTGATCTTGACTTGGATGATGGCTAGAGGAGAGCCTCCTGGCCCTCATGAACAGCCAACCACAAACATGTTTGTGAACAGGGCCATGTTTGTGGTTGTTCATGAGTCCCTGTTCGTGGATGGCAATGGACAACAAACATCATGTTCTTTTTTTTTCTGTTCGTGCCCATCTCTACTGATAATACAATGAGTGGTTTTTCCTGCACTCTCAGATTGTGGGGATCTCATCTTCAAAATTAGCTACCACCCACTGGTTCTTTTTCAATGACTAGCATACCTTCATCTCATCCCTCTGTAAAAGAACAGAAGAAACTCCTTTATCACCAGGGAATAGCCTTCAATAACATAACTGTGCAGTCAGTTCATAGGAGACACTGTTTTACCTTCAAAAATATATTACAAAAGAAAACCAGAAATTTATATAGTACAAGTGAAGACCCTTGAGAAACTAAAGGAACTTCACTGTTACTTAAGACTTATGTTTTTAGGCTTTGGTTCCCTTGTTTTTCATCAAGCACTTGAGTATACTTTCTCTTTAGTATTCTCTTTCTCTTCTGGGGTTAGGAAGGCCCAAGCCCTCTCTCTTCCCACACCAGTGGTTTCCTCCAGTGTTTAACTGAATCTCTCCAAAATGCAGTTTCCAACCACACCTGACCAGGGATCTCTCCATTTTCCGGAGCTATTCCCCTGTTTAACTGGGAAGGGAATAATCTCCTCTCCTGACAAGATCTGCCCCTTTCTTTGGCTTACTTGGAAGTCTGCACTTAATATCCAAACCTCACTGCCAGCTTTCCCAGTTCTCTTGCTGGTGTTGAATTTCCTTTTTCTTAGAACTCCATCTCTTCACTCTTTCACACTGGATCTCTCTCTCTGCCAGGACTGAAAACAGATCCTCCTCTTTCCAGCCCAAGCTACCCAATCTGAAGCCTTGGAGTAGCCTGTCACTCAAAGCTCTCTGATTCTGTGAGGGATTAACCCGTAACAGTCCTGAAAATGTGTGTGTACAGCCCTTCCAGGCTTTCTTTAAACATCCAGACCATCACACCCATCTAACCAATGTTTGGATCTCAGCCTCACAGTGAGCAGCTTTCCTCCCCCATCAGAGAATGGGAGAGAGAGGGAGGCACCAGCGGTATCTCCAACAGAGGTGTGTTGTGGAAACATGAAAACACTCATGTTTTTTCATGATTTCCCCCCCAGGTTTCTGATTTTTCTGCAAAACTGGGAGGAGAAAACAGGGAGGAGAAAAAGTCTACAGAAAAAGTTCATCGTGTGTACATGGCCCTGATACACAAATTTAAGTATCCGCAGATGGGGCCATTTTGACTGATTATATATACTGATTTTTTAAAAAGGTATAAATCAGAAAACTCAAACACGCAAAAGGTAAGTAACATGAACCAGTTCAGAATATTCATACACATTCAACTGATGTTACATATAAATCCAGTGAAAGTTCAAAAACCAGATCAAGATCCAGTGTGATACAGTGTTTCACACTTGGATCTGAGGGCAAAGCTACAAGTGACGAATGACACTTGAACGGCAAGTGTTTTTTCTCCCTGTTCACTTGTGCTCCACTCAATCCACTTGCCGTTCAAGTGTCATTCGTCACTTGTATCTTGGCCCTAAGACGTAGGTTCATATCCTGTATAAGGGCCAAACTGCACAGTATTTTCCCTCAGTCTCATAAGTCCCCTCCTGGTTCCCATGATTCCCTGTATTAATTAAGCTTCCAAAACCGGCAATCCCTTTCAGCAGCTTCCCTAGCAAGAGCAGGAAGACCTCAGCAAATAACAAAGCCCCACAGAGGAGGCTCACATTTTTCCTCCAGAAGCAATCAACTAGTTGGCTTAGAACCATCTAGAGAGCGGAAAGAGCCTATTCATATAAGAGGGCTGCGATCACAATTTTAAAAAATGATAGAACGCTGATGTGAGTGAGACTTAACATTTGCCTTTCCCAGGAGCAAGCAAGGCCCTTGCTGGATAAGCCCATGTCAGGCCAACATAGCTCAGCATCTGTAATCCAGGAAACTAGGGAAGCAGTTTATTCAGGTTGCGTTAGCTTTCTGGATTGTTTTATCTGTTTTGAATTCTCCCACGGATATGAGATCCTTCCATTGTCATTATTTCTCTCCTGAATGTAAATGCAGCCACTTTCCCTTCTTACTCTGTTTTCCCCAAATAAAATTAGGATTTGTTGTTGAAGTGAGTCTGTGTTGTCTCCAAACTGCTCAGGTGTGAAAAGGACTGGGTTGTGTATCAGCCAGCTCTTAAGTGTGGCAGGTTGCACATTTAACTGAATGAGGAGTGTGTGTGTGTGTGTGAGACAGCTGCCCAGTGAGTGTGGGTTATTGTTTCAAAGGCAAGCTAGCAAAGTAGATCTAGGATTACCAGATCCCTATGCCTTCCCAGCGGGAGGGGGCAGATATGGCACTTACCTTGTGCTACTCATGTGCTCCTTCTTTGTGCTTGTGGGAAGAGCACATGTGTACCTTGGTACTTGTGCAATGATGTCACTTCTGAAATTCAGCCTGTTTGGGGCCCAAACTGGCCCCAAACAAAATGCAGGAATGCTCCCATAGCCAGTGGGATGGTGTCATTTCCAGAAGTGACGTCGCCTTGCCTCCTGAGAACATGTGTGCTGGGTATGGTCCCAGGGTGCCTGTCGATGGCAGGTGACCTCCGGGGGGCTTGCCAGCCCCCGCCGATCACTGGCAAATCACTGGGTGAGGGGAAAAATCCCCAGGAGTTTTTCTGCCACAGGTGGGCACCTAGTAATTCTAAGTAGGTCCCTCCATCTCTGTTCTCCCTTGCATTTCCTGAGGGGCTTAGGACACTGGGAATGGCCCCACGTTTGAATATGTCTAAGATTTCCATGCTTGAAACTTGACTCCAAAGCATGTAAGGGCATTATTCCTATATTCTGTTAACTAATTGTCTTGCAATTGAGGGGAAGGGCAGAGGAGGAGGAGGAGAAAAAAAAGCCCTCCTGCCCCTCAAGTGGCAGCTGCAGCAGCTATTTGAGGGGTGGTAAGGCCGTTTTTGACTTCCTCCTCTGTCCTGTGTGCCCACAGGGTATTGGAGGAAGCCAAAAAGGTTCCTCCCACCCCTCAAATGGCCACTGCAGCTGCCATTTGAGGGGCAGGAGAGCCCTTTTCCGCCTCCTCCGCTGCCACGTGGGACTGCAGGGCAGCAGAGAAGGCCTCCACCACATCCCAGCATCAGATGGAAGGCAAGTGGGGGGCTGGGGCTGGGGCTTGGGAGGATGGTGAGCTGCTGGGGCTGGGGCTGGGTGGGGTGGTGGAGCAGGCAGGGGGCTGGGAGTTAGGCTGTTTAAAGGGCCCTGCCACTTGCAAGCGGCAGGTCTCTTCAAACTAACAGCTGGCAGGCGGCGAGGGGGGGATCTGCAGCTGCCATTTGTGGAGCAGGAGGGCCCTTTTTGGCCTTCTCAGCTGCCCTGCGGGCATGCGGGACAACAAAGGACGCTGAAAATGGCCTTTCCACCCCTCAAATGGCAGCCGTGGCCATGGCTGCCATTTGAGGGGCGGAAAAGCTGGTTTTGGCCCCCTCCACTGTCCTGCATGCCTGTTCTTGGCTTCCTCTGCTGAACTGCACACCTGCAGGGCAGTGGAGGAGGCAAAAAAGGGCCCTACCACCTCTCAAATGGCATCCGTGGCGGAAAAGCCGTTTTTGGCCTCCTCCACTGTCCTGCGTGCCCGTTCTTGGCTTCCTCTGCTGTACTGCCTTCTCCGCTGCCACATGGGCCTGCAGGGCAGCAGAGGAGGCCTCCACCACATGCCAGCATCAGATGGAAGGTAAGTGGGGGGTTGGGGCTGGAGCTAGGCAGGCTGGGGTTGGGGCTTCCACAAACCCTGGTTTGCAAACCACAAACTGGGCTGGTTCGTGGGTTTTTTTGGTTCGTATTTAGGTTTGTGCCCATCTCTAGTTAGGACAGCCCTTCACAGATATCCATACCCAGGACCTGCCTGAAGAGGTCAGGAGAGCCCCCACTCTCCTGGCTTTCCACAAACGATGCAAAACTGAACTATTCAAAAAGGATTTTTACTCAAATGGGAGGGCTGTATTGTAAGGATGGGGTCTCAAATGCTTCGCTAATGAGTTAGGGACCATAGACTTCATCACTAATATATTATCTGTTGCTTTAAATATGTACTCCAACCTGTGCTCCATGTTGTCTAATGTCAGTCCTAGAACCGATTATATTCTGTTTCAGTATTTTTTCTACTCTGCTTGCTAATTCTGGCTAATTCTTGCTCATGCTATGCCTTTTAAACTTGTGTCTGTTTACCTTATGGCATTGTTTGTAGAAATGTCCTTAATACTATATGGAAATGTACTTGATACTGATTGTTCTAATCTCATACTGTATAATCCACCTTGAGTCTCTGTGAGAAAGGTGGACTATAAATGTCATAAATAAATAAATAAAAATAAGCCAAACATCTATGAATGCATGTTCCATTGACACCTATTAAGGACAGGAAGATCCTTCCAGCAGACATACCACTTTACTAGAATAGCTACTGAAAATGTCAGACATTGGGATTTCAGTGTTCACGTCAGAAAATAGATTTTCTCATACAGTAGAAGGGTAATAAGAAATGCCTTTGTCCTTACAACAAAATGGTGTTGGTTCAGTTTGACCAAATGGCAACTAACGACAGCTAGGTTTCCTTACCGGAAAGACCAGACCTGATGTAAGCAGCCTCCAATCTAGTTAATTTCATTCTTAATGTTTTTAATTTTTAAAAGCTTCTCAAATGATCTAGAGAATAATAGTAGCAAGAGAATGATCTTGAGACTTGAGGTAATGCAACATTGACAAGAACGATAAAAAGACCCCAAATAAACATTTAAGCCACGGACATTAATAGCAGCTCTACAATATCATTACCAAATTCTGAAAAGAGATCCAGTTTTTACTGCCAAATATTCACTTGTTGCCCTCGCTCAGGACCTAACTGAGGGTCAAGCTACAAGTGATGAATGACACTTGAATGGCATGTGGATTGAGTGGAGGCAAGTGAACAGGGAGGAATACACTTGCTGTTCAAGTGTCATTCATCACTTGTAGCTTGGCCTTGACATGGAATTTCTGAAGAAGTGGGGCTAACTACTGTATTTCACCAAATGGAAAATTCTAAGCAAATTTGAACAATTCTGCTGTGGCCAAACATTGGAGGAACGTGGGAGGGCGCTTAGTATTTCCAGAATGCTCACATTGCTATGCATACACTTCGTATCTTATGAATACCATGCATGGCTGCAGCCTCAGCCAGAGTCACTACCGCACCCACCTCCACCGACACAATAGCAAAGAGAAGGAAGGAGCTGAAGAGGTTTTCATCATGCAGTTGGCCGAAAGCCAGAGAATAGGGGAAGTTTATCCTTCAGTGCAGTCTTTTTTCTTTATGTGAAAGGGATTATGCCTCTTGTGATTTGGTGCTCCTTTAAGTGGCTGTGGCTCTATAAATAATGCGTTGAGAGAGGAACGATTTAAGGTGCTGAGCACAAGGGCAATTGCAGAGAGCTTGGAAAGCACCTGAATTTTCGCAGAATCACTTAACTGCGACCTTTTTCCGTATGTCACAGCCACTCGAGTGCATGATTAATTTTAGGAATATGATATCTTGGAAGAAGTCCAGTTAAGGAAAGGACTAAGTATTCAATTAATTCCACCAGCCATCTCACTTTGGCACATATTTAAAGAATGACTGCAAAGTAAGACGACTGATATATCCGTCAATGGATACTACAAGGGCTTCACTTTAATAATCAAGTCATATCTTCCTTAAAAATGACATCGTTTAGGAAAATGTGACTTCTTCTGAGCCTAAATATAATTTTTTATTATCATTATCGAATCTTTGTCCTAATGTACATTATCTGTGTGTAATATCAAAAGACAATCCTGCACACACTTACTGGCGACGGAGCCCATTGACCTCTGCGGAATTTACTTATGAGCACACAGGAAATTTCCCTGACTGGGATAGCCCAGGCTAGCCTGATTTCATCAGATCTCAGATGCTAGGAAGGGCTGGTCCTGATTAGTATGTGGATGGGAGACCACCAAGGAAGTCCAGGGTTGCTATACAGAGGCAGGCAATGGCAAACCACCTGTGAATGTCTCTTACCTTGAAAACCCTGTGGGATCACCATATGTTAGCTGTGGCTCGATAGGTAAAAAGCACATAAGATCAGACTGCCAAGCTTTTAATATGTGTAATAACCTTTGCTCAATAACAGAGCGCACACATACAGAAAATCCCATGTCCAATCCTTGCTGTTTCTAGTTAATCTCACATAGGATGTGTAAATAGTCTTATCTGCCTGAGAACCCAGAGAGCTGCTGCCAGCCAGAGTAGACAATACCGAGATTGCTGGCCCAATGTTCTGGCTCACTATGAGACAGGTGTGTATATTGAGAGAGTGCTTATGGCTCAGAGTGAGAGTGCATGTTTTGCATGCCGAAGGCCCTTGGCTCTGTACTTGGTATTTCCAGTTAAGAGGAGATCAGGTGGCAGGGCTGGGAAAGACCTTGGAGAATTCCTTTATTTGAATAGACAATACTGGGCTAGACAGCCAATGGCTGGGTTCTTTTGTGGCTTTGTACATTCATAAAAATATCACAAAACAAGACACTTTCTAAAATATTTTCATTGAAAACAGAGAGCCCTCTTCCTCCAACCTTTAAGCAGGAAGAAGAATCAGGTCTATTTTTCAGTGTCAGCTCATTTCAGTGTAGCTACGGAGCTCATTCTTAGCACTTGGACTCATCACAGAAGCAGCAGTAAGCACGTGGTGGTGCCTTTGGGGCATATACACCATGCTTTCCCAAAACCAATGAATAACCATCCCCATCTCCATGATGCAAAGGGAGGATTTGCACACCAGAAGCATGACTTTTGTCCAGACCTGAGCCCGGGCACTTCTTCTCATCTTCCTGAAGAATATTTGGAAACAGAGTATGTTGGTTTTGCAATGCTATGACCTGTCAAGCGAACCAACATGTTGGAAACACAGGTTAAAACAATTGGTGGTCCCAAGATTTTCTATTTCTTGGCTCAATCATCAACTAAAAGGGAGACTGCAATGAAGTAATCAGAAGAAGATTGAGAGTTGGAAGGGCCGCTGTGAGGGACCTAGATAATATCCTTAAAGATAAAGATGTCTCTCTGGGAACCAAGATCAAGATAATCTAAACTATGGTATTCCCCATTGCCATGTATGGATGTGAAAGTGAAGAAAGCTAATAGGAAGAAAATTGATTCCTTTGAAATGTGGAGCTGGAGGAGAGTTCTGTGGATACCATGGACAGCCAAAAAGACAAATAAGTGGGTACTAGATCAAATCAAGCCTGAATTCTCCCTAGAAGCTAAAACAACAAGACTAAGGCTATCATATTTTGGTTACATCATGAGAAGACAAGATTCTCTGGAAAAGTCAATAATGCTAGGAAAAGTGGAGGGCAGTAGGAAAAGAGGAAGACCTAAAACGAGATGGCTTGACTCAATAAAAGAAGCCACATCCTTCAGTTTGCAGGATCTGAGCAAATCTGTTAATGATAGGACGTTTTGGAGGTATTTAATTCATTGGGTCGCCATATGTTGGAGACGAATTGACAGCACATAGCACACATATATCTCAGTGTTCAAAAGCCTAAACACATATTATCTCGTACAACTGCCCTATAATGATGGCTAGTATTATTAGTCCCATATTGAAGATGGAAGGCTGAGGATGAGAGAGGGTAGCTTGCTTGAAGCTACCTAGAGAGTTTCTGGCAGAAATGAGAGCTGAACAAGGAACCTCACAGCTCACTCTTGCTGTCATATGGCAAGGAACAGAATTAAAAAGAATTGCTCTAACAGCTGACTTGCAAAGGAGACTTCAGCAATTACTTTTACATTCCATTTATGACTCTACCAAATGACAAGTGAACATCTTGCCTTACATGTAAAAATAGAGAAAGAGCTGGGCACCTTAAACCTACGTCTTGGACATTGGTGCATCGTTGGGGCTGGCCTATTACCATTATTTGATACCCTGAACTTGTTCACCAGAGAAGAAATATATACAAAAAAGAACCAATGTCAACATCTGGAGGGAGTAGGAATTGCACTGAATTCCAAAGCAAGTCCACCACAATGGAGGAGCATGACAACATCATCTTCATGAGAACCATAGATGGAAATAGCTAATCAGGGCTGGTTTACCTCCCTGATGTCATGCTGCCATCTATGCACAGAACACAACAAGGAAGGAAATAGAGGAAACCCAGCAAGCCATGGCACAAACCATAGGAACACCGCCCCCCACCAGGGAGCTTTGCAGATGCATGTTCCCCTCCTGCAATGATGTCCATGGCAGATATATGGATCTGGCCACTCTGACTACATTAATGAAAATGATGTCAGAAATCACGCCAGGAAAAAGCCCTCATTGCATTTGTTTAGTGCAATGCCGGGATGTGTGGAAATGACCATGGAGAGCCAGCAAGGTGTAGTGTATAGAGTGGTGGACTAGGATCCCAGGTTTGATTCCCCATTCTGCCACAGAAGCTTGCTAGGTGTTCTTGGGTCAGTCAAACACTCTCCACCTAACCTACCTCACATGGGTGTTGTGACGATAAAAATTGAGGAGAATGATGTAAGCTGCTTTGGATCCCCATTGCGGGGGAAAGGTGGAGTATAAATGAAGCAAAATAAATTTAAAAAACAAATGAACAAATAACATTACACCAGCATCACACTGGCATGAAGCAGATTGGTGTGGCTTAGGATCTTGATTCTTGACTAAGTCCTGCTCTTCCCCAGCATGCCCCACAACCACTCATTTCTATGTCAACATGGTGCCAGTACATAGAGTTGGCTTCCCCCAAACTTACTTTTTAAAATACTTTTGCTTTCTTGCCTAGCGAGCACACGCTCCTGGCCCGAGCATGACAATGCCATTTCCAGGAGTGATGTCATCGCTGGTGCACGGGATGCTGAGCAGGCAGGCTGGCCTCTGCCCGGATGGGCAGGATGCCAGTTGGGCCAGTAGGCCTCTACCAGGGTGCTCAGGACACCAGGCAGGCAGAAGCGTGGGCCAGCGTCTCTTCTCCCGGGGCACACAGGAGCCTGAGTGAGCGAGCCAGCTGCTCCCCTGGCATGGAGTAAGCCAGGCGGGCTGACAAGCCTGGCATGCAGGTGTCCGTTTTCTTTACTCTGTTTCCACCAGACAATTCAACAAAAAATGGACTTTCTGGCAAAAAACCAGACACCTGGAAACCCTACCAGTGTGCCTTGGTTTCGGCATATCTCTAGATACACCAATCCATTTCCCACTCACACCCGCAGATCTTGGTGTAAGATGGCCTTCAGGGTTAGTTGCCATTAGACAATGTCAGACTATGGAATCCCAGTTATCTAGAGTTCGTCTCCCCCCTTCTGCAAGAAGCACAAAGTTTCTTGATTCCAAAAGGTTTATTGAAAGACTATGCTCAGGATACAGGTATCCACACTCCAAAGGCTGAAGGCCCTTGGCTGAACGAAAGCTTTGTTGAGAATGACACATGGACTGAAAGTAACAATAGTTCAAACACCCACTCCCAGCCTCTCCCCTTAGTCCTGTCTGCGAAGGCATGAGAAGACGAGGACATCAAGGTCGTTGGCCGGAAAGAGCTGATAAGGACTCTTCGCTCCCATGGATATATGCGGCCTGGGTACCACCTGGGCCTGGAGGGAGGAAAACTAAACAACTACAGATTATAGCATGTTAAGATGGGTGACTCTGGCTAGAAAACTGACAAGAATACTGACACTGACACAGTGTTTAAGTCTATGCTTTAAAGGAGGCAGTTATTTCTGCATAAGGTTGTCCAATCCCCTCCAACCAACTTTTCTGCTGAACAAAACATAAATATTATAATGGCAGTGTGTGTGTGTGGAGGGGGGGGGAGGGTAGGTGTCAGCATTTTTCCAAGGTGTGGATTGTTTGTTTTACTTCCTTGCATAGTAAAGAAATATCTCATGTTTATCTGCTATCTAGGGTCAAGGGGGAATATTCCCCTGAGAACATAGTGAAGAACTTTTAATGATGCTGACAATTTGAATTCACAGAACTGGTGAGTTTTGGAAGTGGTTAGTAAATTAAGTTGGAAAAAGGGGGAATTTTCAGCCTCTAAAAAGGGCTCATTTTTGTTCGTATACATCAAAAGTGTTCTTCACCCAGAAAATGCTATGTTGAACAAAGAGCTGGTCTGGTAATCTGGAAGTTGTAATGCACTTTCTTATCAAAACTTTCCATACAACAGTATTTAAATATTTTGTCTTTGTTCTATATGCATGAGTTGATTGTTTCTCATGTTTAAAACTGAACCAAAATTTTATATCTAGGAGCAAAGTAAGAAGAGACAAAATTCATAAAAGAATCAAAATATGCTGTTTAATGTCCCAATGCCTTTCAAGAAAAAAATTATTTTTGTCAAGAATAATATTTATTTTAAAGGACTATGTAAGTAAATTTCTGGCTGTTTGAAGCAGATGCTAAAAACAAGAAGCTCAAAACCCCATTAAAAATATTTTAATAAATGCCAATATGATTTTGGTTTATATACACTGGATGAGAGTTAGTTGTGTTCAAAACCGAACCAGAATGCATTTATATTTGCCATTATTAGGCAGAGTTATCACATATTCTTCCTGTGCAGGCTGTATAGTGTTTTGGAATATTTCTACAGCACCTTGGTACTTGGGGGGCAGTCTGGAGCCAGCAAGGCATAGGGTTTAGAGTCCTTCTGAACTTTGACCACAGACTACAGTGACTGAATTCTAAAAAAAAATCTCATTGATGTCCAATCACATTCTCTCATCCTAAACAATAGGGTTGGTGTGAAGATACATTGAGATAACTTCATGAACAGTGCCCCTTATATGAAGGGCAAGAGACAAACCCTGTAATAACAGTCTTTCACCATATGGCTAATACTACCTCTGTAAAAAAATCACACTAACCTTTTTTGTTTTGCGTGAAGAATGTTCAATGATCAGATACATACTCAAGGATATATACTGTGTAAATGACCCTGTGGCCATTTTTCATCTTGACAATAGATGCTGAATGCCCTTGATCGTCCTTTCCTTTTTTAAAGTCACTGTTTTGCTACTTGATATGATAGAATTGGGCACGTCTAGCTAACAGATTCCCATTGGAGATCTTTGGAAAAGGATGCATGCTAGGCTTGTGGTTAAGTATCTTTTTAAAAAGCCTGAACCTTGCCAATTCAAAAATCCAAGTCTCTCATTGCTTCTCCCCAAATAAAGGTTAAAGTATCTCAGAGCATAAGTACCCTCTAATGAAGTAATTATGAAATTTGTATTACATAATGAGGCAATATGTTCTTAGAATAAATATTTATGAAACAACTCTGAGGACAGCCATTGTGTTTGATTAAACTTCCATATCCCATATGTTCACAGTTAAGTATCAAAATGAGGAGACGCTTAGAGATGAAGAGTATTGCTTGTTGGTGCAACTTTCCATAAAGTGACCTCATGAGTATATTGTGCAGCCATTTTAATTTATTTGTAAGTTAATCCATTTTGGATAACATTACATTACCAAGAAGAAGTCTATGCCATGTGTCATTGTGACACAGTGATTGAGATCATGCTTTGTATGTGTTAAAGAGTCCAGGTTCAACATTGAGCACTTTCAATAAAAGCATACCATTGATAAGACCTCTGCCCAATCTGACAGTAATAGAGGCAGGCACGAACTGAAATACGAACCAAAGTTTGTCATGAACTGGGGCGGTTCGTGGTTCACAAACCGGCAGTTCATGGGAACTAATTTCCCATGACAAATTTTAGCCTGGTTTGTTTGATTCATATTTCAATTTGTCATTGCAGACAGCCTGGCACCGATCAATCAGTTTCCTAGGCAATGGGAGGGGGCTTTCTGCAGACCTTCTGCTGACCTGGAAGTGATGTTTTCATGAATTGAACGAACCAGTTTGTGAACCGGGGCAAGTTTGTGAAAGTTTGTGGTTTCCCTTGCCCATCTCTCCATACAGGTCATCTACCAGGGTGACCAAGGCAATTTTAGTCCCATAACTAGACCTGGAACAGAGCCAAATGATCCACTTCATCCGGGAATCCCTGAAGTTGCCCAGTCACCACTAGTTCAATCGCTTTGCTCAAGAACTGTACATTTGACACTGGAGGGAATTTATTCAACTCTTCTGGGTCTAGAGTAGTAGTAGTAGTAGTAGTAGATTCTTTATTACAGCACTTAGTCAATACATTTATCTTAAAAAGTAAAATACATATTTTACGATCATTAAAACATGGAACATATGAATATGTATGATTTAAAACATATCTTTCAAAATTTATTCTAGAGGGGGTTTCTTTACGAGTGGATATACCACTGCCCATTTCAAGGAAGGGGGAACCAACTCCTCTCTCAGGGAGCATTTACTGTCCCCCAAACCCAGTCTGCCAGCCCCCCTCCTTCTGCAGCCAGGAGAGGCAAGGGTCATACAAGTAGGTGCGTGTGTGTGCTGTCAACTCACAATTGACCTATGGGGACCCCAGCGAGGAGCTTTCTAGGTAAGTGATGAACAGAGGTACATAAGTAGGTGGTAGATTCCAAGAATCTAGTCCACATCTTTAGATTGGACAAGTGGAATGGTTCCCCACACAACTGGACAAATCAGCATCCTGGGACTATCCCATCCTGTCACTGCTAATATAGAGTCCAAGTTGGAATAGATGCAAGAGATTATCTACAAAGTAAACATATTACAATTTCCTGCAGAGCAGCTCACCGCTTCCTGCAGTCTGGAATCCAATAGGCCCCAGACCACCCAGGCGTTCTGCAGTGTGCAAGTTCTACATTGTGCAAATATAATGGTGGTGCAAAAATATTGCTTCTTTGCTGACACCACTGCCATGGAGAAGGCTTTAAAATGAGGTTTAGCTCGTGCATTTTTGAATTTATGTTTACTGCCTCTTTAGCTATCTCCCTTGTCTTTTCATCCACAGCCCCTCAGTAAACCAAGGGGATGTCCTAGCTCTTCAAACTAAGAGAAGGCACCTAGGAGTGATCATGGCAATTGCCTGGCTCATTTCCTCAGTCCAGAAGTCAACCAGGGCATTAAAAGGAGCACTGACTATATCTGCAGGAAAATTCCTAATGCAGTCTGAAAACTAGTCAGATTCACTAAGCTATGGGTGCGGATAGATTTAATCGATTTCCCCATCCCGTGGAGTTTTGGTATCGCTTTAAGTCTAGACCCCAGCAAATAGTGATATGTCCACAACAAGGGGATCATCTTCAATCTCCCACCTTCAGATCACCTTCTTCTTGCCCGAAGGAGAATACGTGACCAAAAGTGTGACCTGCACAGTTTGTGGGGCCTGCTAATACCTGAGACAGGACCATAGTTGTCATGGAGATCACGGAATCCTGAGATGTCCTATATCAAGTAGCCTTGATATGGATGCTGAAGTCCTCCAAAACAACTAGCTTGGGAGTCCTTAACATACTTGAGAGACCATATTCACCAGCTCCAGTAGGGAGACAGTTGGGCAATGGTGTAGATGGTATACTAACAGAATCTCAGACCCATCTCACACTTTCAACACTAGATCTACACTCTCAAAACCAGCTGAGTCCTGGACAAAACATCAAGTGAGGGAGATAGAATTCGTATAGACTACAGCGACACCTCTTCCCCGCCCATCTGGCCTTTGCTGATGTATCTCTGAATACCGTGGGGGGCATAGTTGAGAAAAGTTAACTCCTCCCCCTTCCCCAGCCAGGTCTGTCTGATACATGCCAGGCCAGTCCTCTCATCCAGAATTAAAACTTGGATGGCTGCTGTTTTGATTATAGCTGACATAGCATTTAAAAGCAGAATTTATATGCTGCTTTAGTATGTGGTTGGGAGAAAAATGAGCTTGAGTTTTTGGGTTGGATCCTAAGTGCCGTGAGCTGAAGGAAATAGCTGTGTGTTCTGCAAATGTTTGTTTCAAGAGTTTGTGCCAATGTTCATGTGCAGCACATTAATAGGTTGAGGGCCCTTTTGGATCCACCACTCTGCCTTCAAGCACTCATATGATTTTTGAAAAAAAAAATGCTTTGCCATCATTGGTGTATGGCCATGCCTTCCAATGACAGAAAAATCCCAATCCATGTGTTCAGCTTGGACCATTATCCATCCATTTGAGTGCCACATGCTACATACTAATTAGAATTCTCCTGTAAATGACAGATCAACTTGTATAGCCCTAAAAACAGGCCTGGTGCTCTCCAGCTTTCACCAAGTTTTCCCACAAGCTCTCGTTTTTCCCAGCAGTGGTTCTGTGTTTTGGCTTGAGGTATCGCTAAGATGGAAGAGGCAATAAATTACCCTTATTACCTTAATCATCACAAGATTGCTGAATAAGCTTCACTCCATCATACAGAAATCACATCCCAGCAGCTGCTACAGCTCTTTAAGATTGGCTGCTGTTTCCAAAGAGCAAGGATATGAGTCAATCAATATAAAAAGGCATTACGATTGCACGGAGTATCATGTGAAACAGACTTCTTGCATATAGTTCAGGCTCTGATTATATCTCTGGAGAGTTTACACATCTGATGTGAATTAATACAGTAATAGGATCCTTGGAGGCATTTTCATTGCAAATTGCAAATGCAAATCATTGTGATAGACCATTTTTCTTCTATTCCCCTCCCAAAACACATTTCTTGTGCCACTTTCTCACTCTCCATTTTGTTCCAGGGCTTGGAATTGTGCTCAAATGGATGGCATTGTGAAGATGAAAATATGCAGATTGCCTAACGACGGAAATTGGCCAATATGTTTCCCGGGGGGATCAAATGCAACAGGAACTTGTACTACTACAGGCAGCTCGTCCAAAGAGCCATCCCTTTTGCCAGACTTCTCTGAAATATGGAACCAAACCAGTAATTAGAGAGGCTGCAATTTTCAACCTGACTGGCGGCTTTTACACGTTACATTAACAATTCATTTTGGTGCATTATACTCACCACAGGAGCCTGCTGTCAGTTACCAATTAGGCTCATTATTAGTGGTAACAGTACAGCTTAGTTGACCATAGTCCACGTTCACCTTAAATAGATCACTTTGTTCAGCAGTTAAGGCACATAAGCCTTGCCTAAAGCTCCCTGCTGGGACAAAGATGATTTCTGCAAAAATGGAAGGCGTCAGACACTCAGTTGACATGGTTCCCATTTAAAATTATGTCCCTTTTGATCTTTGCCACTCTCATTAGAGAATATACACAAGGGAGGTCATTCTACCACGAGATATAACATATATCCTCCTATGAGCTGTGTAACAAATTAGATCTGCACATCAAATCACACTGATTTTGCTCTCTGTTTGCAAGATGTGCACATCCACGGCAAGAGCATTGACCTTCTTGAGACACAAAAACACATGAAGGTGCCTTATAATGAATCAGATCATTGGTCTAACAAAGCCATTGTTGTCTACGCAGATTGTCAGTGGGACTCCAGCATCTCAGGCAGAGGTCTTTCACATCATCTCCTACCTAATCATTTTAACTGGAGATGTTGGGGATTGAACCTGGAAACTTCTCCATGCAAAGCAGGTATTTTACCACTCAGCCATAACTGCTGTTCCAGTGTCACTGAATGGACTGCGAAAGAACATACAGGAGGCACTTTAACTGATGGCATTTTCCAGAGGCATGCTAAACTGCTTTAATGAAGCCTTTGTTATATAATTTGTTCTGATTATTAGCTGTTTTTATTGAGCATTGGATTTTTAAAAACCTTGCTTTGAATTTAATAAAAATGTGAAAATAGCTAAATGGAGTTTTGAATTTTATTTGCTTTTCTGTAAGCTGCCTTGAACACGTAAGAAGGCGGGATATAAATTCATAAATAAATTTCAGAAAGGCCCCCTTTTTAATGTCTTAGGTACAAACTCCACAGCAATGCTATGAATGGATATGTAGGGAATTGGTCATACAACACAACCAAATGAATCATCTCAACATACCTTGGTTCTGAAATATGTCTTGTTTCATAGACTGGCTTAATCCAGCAAAACCAATCTTAATTCTTTCAACAGCTTAAGTGAAGGCTCTTTACTTAGCCCTAATGTAGGGACATTCCCAGAACCAGATAAACAACTTGAGGTATTAAGCATGTCATCTTCCAGTTGAGGCTTATCAACTTCTAGCACCAAGCTGATTATCCTAATGGGACAGTTCAAAGATGAAGAACATTAAGTGAGACTTTATCAACCTCAGCAGTACCATTTCCAATGACAGCTCTTTGGCTTGAGAGACATCAAAGGAATACAAAAGGAAATGGGGGCTTTTAAAATATTTTGCCACAAGGGTACTTCACCAGCACACTTTCTAACTGTCAACAAAACTGATCATCACTTTTACATGGGTGTGAAATATGGGGAGATGACTGCAGGCACATCAAACAACTTGAAAAGATTTCACAGGCACTATGTTGTAGGTCTCCTAGCATGATATAGTGCCAGATTTCACAGCTGCTGTGGGAACAAAAACAATAATCATTAAAGGCTTGCTCTGATATGTGCTGGTATTTTTAAAAAATGACAGCACAATGTGACCGTTACGACACAGGACTCATTCTTCTGCATGGTCATCTCAATTGTTGCTTGTTTGGTCACTGATTATGATTGTGTATATTGTGTAAGTGGAGTGATCACTATTATTGTTAATGCTGTAATCAGTACAATTTAGCATTTGTGAGAATACCAGCTCCTTGCTAGGCATTGTACAGGGCACAGAATGATATTCTGTCTCTTGCACTTGAAGACTTGCAATTCCTCTTGCACTGTCCCTATGGTTGTATGTATTCAGAAAACAAGAGAGTAACTGATTAGTGAGTTTGCTCTAGTTACTAACATGTTGAGTAGGACATGCAGTGAGGAAGCACGGAGTGGAGGATCAGGAACAGAACACAAGTTTGTTCTGGGCAAGAAGGTCTGGCAAACAACTAAAAGTTTGAAGAATTCCAAGAACTGGAATGGAGATACTTGTTCCTACGACTTATGGTTCTCAACTGGGGGCTTAAATATCCCTCTTTTCTCAGCCAGGTGTGATGATGGCTTTAAAATTAAAAAAAAAATACTTTGACTAAGGAAAAAATCCAGGACAAATAGGGCATATCAGCTTTTCTTAAACCGTAAGCCACTAAATTGGTGCTGCTTCTGACCTGGCCAACTGGTTGTGACTTTCTAGGGGAACTAGCAGGAGTAATTCAAGATGCCAGTGATATCTTGTCTGCTGCATAACCATAATCTGGCTTCTAGTCTACAGAATCAAGATTCTCATCTGGATTCCAGTGGTGTCTAAGGGGACATACCCCCCTCCCCCATGAAAGACAACAGCTGGTGTTTCATCCTCTCAGATGTAAGCTGCCAAACTGGACTCGCTGTAACCTGACAGAACTGTCTCCCACAAGTTATAACATAGTTTCCATTAATTTAAGTGCAATAAACTGGTGCTATGAGCAGGATCTGTCTTGTTGATATAGTTGATCATAAAAACCTCATTAAAAAATTGAAATAAAAACCACGGACTGATTGTAATGTGCTCAATGACTGTATTATAATGTTACATTTTAAACTTTCATCACCAGGAATTGACAGAGTTTAAAAAGAATATAATTTCTCAGTTCTTTTTTTAAAAAAATCAGCCAGTACAGAAGGCAATTCCTCCATACCATTTCAAATATATTTGACACTTCAGAGTAAAAAACAAAACAAGACACCCATCCTCATCCTCCAAAAACAAAAAACCAAAAACAGAACTTTGTTGCACAGAGGTACTTCAAAGTGATGCTGTTTAAGATGTATTAAATAAACATACACAACTACTACACAGGATTGCCCCCCTAAAAATTGTTTTTACAAAATTTTCAATTAGTTGACAATGAAGCTCTGAAATCATCAAAACTGGTTTCAGTTTGCAAAAAAGGAAGATTGGCATTACCAAATGAGGTGTTACACCTTTTTAATACCTGACACTTGTAATGTATTTTCGTGATACGAATCTAAAGTATTCAAAACTAACCAGTGCTGAGTTATAGGGTTACTCTGCACTGAAAACAAAGGGACTTAAAATATATACAATTTGTATTCAGTTGCAACTTAAACATTTGGTGGAAATTGGGGGGGGGGCAGAGTTGGAATCACAGAGAATATCTGTATTTTATTAAACAAGCGCATTTGTGAAAAGTGGTAGTGATTTTTTTTTTAACTGAGTATTTATTAAGTTCTTGGGAACATCAAGTACCTCAGAAGAGTAAAGTCAAAGAAATAATTGGTTGCCCACAACTACAGGACTTCAGAGGTAACAGGCCTGGGGAATACCCAGCAGCACGTAAGCTTAGCCCCATACAACTGATCATGCACCTTAGTTCACTTTATTTCCATACTGGTTATTCATGAGGCTGAAATGTGAATCTTCTCTCCTTCACGTGTGCATTCATGAGTGGAATACTATTTTCAATGTTATTGGTGATAATGTGTACAGAACAAGGAGATGGTACTTAGTGAAGGAGATCTAAGTGAGTGCCAATTGTACTGTTCCTGGAGGTGAGAAGATCCTCAGGAACAACACGGGGTGGAGGGAGGGAGTGGAAATCTGCAGTGGAAGATCGGAATTAGCAGACATCACCACTCCATCTTCTGCAAACAAGAGAGCCGTTCTATTAGAGGAATTGCATGGTTAGATTAATGCTATAAAAGAAGGTGACATACAATTGGCACCCATTTATATTTCCTAATGCTTACTAATCTGTACTAGAAGAGTATTATCTGCTCTACAGCAGCTAAGTGTTTAGTTTCTGAGGTTTCAGAGCAAGTAAGACTAGCAGGGGGACTGGAGTTCTGAAGTTTTGATTACAAAGACCTGCAGGATAGTTATTGGAGTGGCTGTTTCATGCAACTCTAAAGGATCTTTTTTAAAAAAGAGAGAGAGGGAGGGAGGGAGGGAGACACTATGGCACGCAAGCAATAATGAAGCTTCTACAGTTTCCTTAACCACATCATGATGTGTCAATATGTTTGCCGTTTCATTTGAACAAAGGTGCTTAGATTGAAGAAAAAACAGTTGGGTATAGGAATTAGTGCAGCTGGGTGGGGTGGTTAACTTCCTTGTTTGTAAGACTGTGAAAATGCACAGCCACAGGCCCAATTTGAAGGGACTGGTATTGCAGTAACAGAGTGTCTAGAGTCTAGACATACCTAAAATTACTTTCTTTTTAAAAAGGTACCACGTACACATTTCCACTAAAACTGGCATTTTCCAGGTACACAGAACAAAGCAATTATGCATGTAATTTGCTGTTTCAGTTATCTTCTACTATTTAACCCTAAAGCCCCACCCAGGATAGGTTTGGATGATGTTTTTTCCAGCTGCAAAATCCATAGAAATGGCCATTCCCAGGGGCGGGGGGGGGGGGTTCTTGTATAAGTATGTTTGCGACTTGGGTATCCACAGGTCATGGCTGCAGCAAGTTCTGTAAGTTTGCCCCCAAGATAACAGAAGTTGAGGCACCTGGTACAAACATTATGGATTCTTAGGAGAGGCCATATGGGGAGGACCTTTGGGAGGAGTTCTACATTTGATAAAGCATCCTCTGAAATGGCCCTAGTTGAATGAAGGATTTAGGAATTAATGATCAAACTCAAGGTAAGATTGTAATCCAAAAGACACTTTTGAAGTTCCTGAGTTTCCACTGAGTTATATTTTGTGGAGGGGAAGAGGAGAAAGGAATCTGCATTTAGCTAAATTGCACTCTGAGGTAGCCCATTTGGTTATATATGCAGAAAGAAAGGCTAAACGTTAAAGTATAAACAATTATGCTATAAGCTGGTAAATAGTGGTCAGTAGGAACAAACAAGTTTAATTCACCATGATCAGCATAAAAAGGTATACACTAAACCTAAGTGGATACATTTTGGGGCTTGCATTTTGAAGTGGCTTGTTTAGAAATTGTTCATAGTGGTTCAATTTAAAAGTAAGCAGCTTTGCATAATAGGGCCTTACTTCTGGCAGGCTTCCTCCCTTGCTTGGAAAAAAGTTAATGTCCAAGTTTAACATTTAAAATATCAGTCCTCGGCGGAGGAAAGGGAATTGCAGGATCATAGTCGATTACGTATTACGTGAAGTGCAATGCACTTTCTTCTGAGCAAGCAGCAGGAATCGTGCCTTGAGTAATGAGTAGCACCAAGCAAAACGTTCCTGATGACGTCAGTATCGTTTTTGCAACTGTGTGTTTGTGTGTGTGTAAGTGTGGGTGCATGATATGCATCTTTGCATTAATATTTAATATCATCAATTTAGCTCCATTCTGTACATTCAAAGATTAAAAAAAACCCTCTGTTCTTAACACATTTAAGAAATGCAAATGGCGAAATATCTAAGAATTACAGTCACGTTAAACTTTAAAATGTGAATGCTCACTGATGTTCTGCTATACTGGAAATATATTTTCTGTTAAAATATGTGTTAGATTCCTAAATGGTGTTTAAATGGTTGCAAAAAGCTTTAGTGATGTGTGTGTGTGTGTGTGTGTGTGTGTGTGTGTGTGTGTGAATATCTTGAGGCTTAATCCAGCAAGCCTTTGCTTTGAAGGGGCTTGGTGGCTTCTTCCCTTTAATTAGACATACAATTTGATATATTTTTTTCAGTAATTCTGCCCCCCACCGCAAAGTTAGAAAATAAGGCAAGTGCAATTCTGAAAGAGGTGCTCTGACCCCCAGGCTACACATCAATTCACTCACCTGGTAAACATATGACAAGTGGTAGAATCCTACTACTACCCAAAGGGTTATTTTTTTTTTAAATCTGCATTTTCAAAGAGAATGAATGGCTATCAAAAGACTCAGTGACCCAACATAAAATTCAGAAAATACTTTTTAGATTTTATAAATACAAGCACACTGTATTTACATATATCATCTTCTACCATATTTCTTTTCTTTGAAATAATCTTTCTGATTCCATAAAATATATGTCATTAAATTATATTAAAGTTTCAAATGCAAACTGGGGTAGCAAAACCAAAAGATCAAAAAACCATTAGGGTTCTTTCTGGATTTGATCTTTGCTTGAATTTTCTTCTTCAAAATCTCTAGTCTCCAACCACCAAGCAGGCTGCTCAAAAACATGCCAGGAAATGAAAAATGCTGCAGTCATAATAATTAATGTTATAGCTTAAAAAAATCTGTGGTATATTATGAGGTTATGTTCACAGATGCTCCGATAATTGCTTTAACATTTTGGCTTCTAAATTACTTATGTCATCTCTCAGCTTCAATACACTGTTTCAAAATATTACACATTAGAAAATATAGATTTTGTTCATCCAAATGAGTTACATTTTGGCTTTGTGTATTAATACATTTTAACTCTAAACTCCTTAGTTAGAAAATATTGTTCACCTTGTGTTTATTAATCTCCTCGTATTTAATTTAAAAAATCTTATACAGTGGGAGATAACTGAAGAACATTTTGTAAACTACAACTATTTGCATTTGTTATTAGAAAGCAAAGGTATCTATTTATGGTAATATGTAAAACATTACTGGAAGGTTCTTCCTATACTCAATCAAGAAAACAAAATAATTGGCCTTAAACTTAATCCTGTTAAAGTTAGCATGCTTTTTTTTTTTGTTCTTCAAGGTGGTATGAGAGAAGTTCGGGCTCTTCTCTTTCCATCAATTGGAACTTAATAATGCAGCCCAAACCAACTCACATAATTGCTAACATGACATCCACAGCTGTAAGGATACCAACTTTGGACTCAGATGCTGCTACCTATCCAAATAGGTGGGTTCCATTCTCTCCTGAAATCCCAGTGTAGCAGACTACAGATAATAGCATGAATATGGGACTCATAATTCCATTGAAATATAATTTATTCAGTAGTTAACCACAGTTTGTGGACCGCTGATTTTTTTTTTAATATACCACTGACGATTTAGTAGATGAATAATTGATGGGGAAATTTAAGTGAAATGGATGCAGATCCTTAAGCAAGCACTTAAACTATCCCCCATCCCTTATTGTACTGAGAAAGTGTAATATAGGGGCTAGAATGCATGAGTTCACATCCTTTCTGAGAGTCTCTCTACACGAGACACCTTACATGGGGATGCTCAAATGTTGAGAGATGCTATTTTAGCCAGGAAGGGTAGTTTAAAAAGACAGAGCTGGTGGAGATTGCTCCTCAGAGGGTTTGTTAATTTTATCTTCGCCTCCTGAAAGGAGAGGTGAAACTGACAGAGCCTTAGGGGAAGTGAAGATGACATTAACTAACCCTCTGAGGAGCGATCTCTGTCAGCTCTGTCTTTTAAAACAACCCTCATGTAGAGAGGTGACATTGACAGGGCCTTCAGCTCTGACTTTTTAAACTATGCTCCCCGGTTAACGTTGTGTCTCCCTACATTTGAGTATCTCCGAGTAAGATGTCTCATGTAGACAGACTCTTAGTCACAAAGTTCACCTTGGTTTGGTCCCCATCTCTCAGTCACGTGAGGCTGTTGTGAGGATAAAATGAGAAAACAATGTCATTCATAATGAATGCTCTCTTGAGCTGGGGAAATGAAGCCTCTGTTGTAGTTTTCCTGCTTTACATGATTTTTCTTGGGAGGCACAGAAATATTTGTTAAGGAAAATACAATAACAGAAGCAGATTTACCCCAATGAAGTAGGCTGTTGAGGATTTTTGTTCTTGATGCTTATGGTAGCAGTCACAGTGGAAGCTGAAATTGGCTTCTTGATATGGTTGGTGACTTGCTTGAGTTTTGATCTCCCTACCTTCCCTCCATAGACTCTCTTGGCACAGTGCAATCCAAACTCTCCACCAGCCTCTTAGTACTCCACTAATATGGCTCCTGTAAACCACTGGTGGGAATATATGTGTGATAGGGCATTCATATGTCTAAGTGAGCTTCTCTGACCATTAGCAGTAAGAACAGGTATTTAATCCTGAGAAACAGACATCTCCTTACCCCAAAATACATTTCACATATATTTTAGAAAAGCTGTGGCAGCCTTGGTGAATCTTCTCTGAGATGTAGCATAACACTTGAAGTACAGGAGGAGTAATTCTTAAGAGTGCATTGCAAATTATGTGACATCTATGACTAAACAAAGTCACGGGCCTTCTGGCCGACCTTGAGGTGGCATAATCAAAAAGGCATTTCAGTGTGATGCATTAGATAGTGTGGGACATCTTAACATGGGCTATCACAGCTTTTCTAGAATTGTTAGAGTGTACCTTGAGAATTAACTTTGAGTAAATTCATATTAGCGTATAAATTCTCTGAAGGCTTAAACAAAAGCAAAGGGATTTTAGAATAATCAAAATAGGACAGGTAGGAATTCTTCCTCAAAATATCTGTATAAAGTTTATATAAGTGCATAATTAGAAAATACATCTTTAAATATAGTTAAAAACATATTCTGCAAATGATATGGTTTAACTTTGGTACAATCCTATGTTCTCATTCTCTTTTAAAAATATTTTTTAGCAGTGATAAGCTATATATCTTTCTACCGCTGAGGCTGTAGATTTGTGATAAAGTTTAACTGCAACCAAAATAGCTGAATCCATCGTGCTTAAAACTTGAGATAAGATTCTAAGGAAATTGATGGGGACTATACAGTGCTTTCTCAAGCTTAAAAAAAGGTCTTCGTGATGTGTGCTAAATCAGCTCATATCTGAATTCATTAATATGCAAATTTTTCTTCCTCTTTCCTTTCATCTCTAAATAAGACCTATAAATGAACTTTTAGTTGTCCTGATCTTTTGATGGTGCTCTCTTTTGCACATGTACACCCTTTCCACCATAAAGTTATATACAACTTTTCCCCACACTTTAAGCCACAATCCATTCATGTTCCCCATTGAAATGAATGGGAAGGGCACACGAGCACACAAACATTGTGGCCTTAGTTGCTTGCTAGCTTAACAGCAGCAAGTAATACTAAATAAGAGGATACAAAAACCTTATTTTTAACACTGCTTGCAGTTCTTGAGAATTGCTGTAGTAATGTACAATAAGTAGAATTTTAAGGTAATAATTTTTGTAAAATACATATTTATTCTTCTTGCCATTGTTCCCTGGAATTCATTTAACTTTTATTTCTGGTCACTGTTGCTTTTCCCGCATTTGAGCTCTTTTATAACATCTCCATTCAAAGTAAATAAAACACTTCTTCAGTTCTTTGGCATTGGGGGATTCATACTGCTGTGATACTCCCATTGTGGCGGGAACGTGACCTTTCCAATGTTACACGTCTGTTATCTGGAATACAAAGGGAGGCAGGGGAAAAGGAATGGGGAGAAAGAGAAAACAAAACAGCGTAAGATTCAAAAACATGGATATTGCAATGTCAAGAGATTCTTAAACAGTCCTGAAAATAATTTCACATGAATATATCAATAAATTACTAAGAGGACAGATCAGAGAAGTTTTGGAGTACAGTTGCCAGGCGGAGTTCAAGAGTTCTGCAATCAGCAATAAATTACCTTCCTTATCAAGAGAAGCTGGGGTGATAAAAGCATTGGAAGAATCCTGCAGCACTTACCCCTTGGAAATAGCAGGTGATAACTAAAATGCTGGGGAAAATGTCACTATATAAAGAATACTCTATCCCCAGTAGCTTTGGGATGGAGGAAGGACTGTCTCTTTTTTACCGTGCTGAAAATTCACTCGCCACTACACAGAGAGGAAGCAGGGAAGACGTAGACTATCTACCCCCCCAACACTATTTAGTACTCTACATTTAACACTATCAGTGAAATTCTAAGCAGTTACTCCAGTCTAAGCCCACTGATTTCAATGTAAATCATAAATGTAATGTAATGTCAATGATTTCTAGTGTAAATCATCCAGTTCCTACATCCCCTGAACAAGCAATGTTAACAGCAACTTTAGTACGGACTGTTTTGCACGGTAACTATTGCAATGAATAATCAATATGAACCCATCCAGGGCTAAAATACCTTCAATGCAAAATTTTAAAAGGAGACACACATACATGCACGCACACACATGCGCACACGCACGCACACACACAATGAAAGTGTCTTCTTCAGTCCATGAACTGGGAGAAAGATAGAATAGAAATATTATAAATTCATTTCTCCAAACTGGTTAGCATCTTGTCTGCCTGTCAAAATTAGCTGACAAGGGTGAGATTCTTGTATGAAAGATATGCTACTGATTAGTTTTAAATTATAGCAAAAGTCAGCTGTTAAGAAAGAAATGAATAAGAGTATTTGTGCTGTGCAATTTCAGCTAACAGGATCAGGATTCAGAGAAAGAGACAATTTGCTCCTTTTTAAGAGCATAGTGAATTACGTTGGAGTCCACATTCCTTTTTCTTGGAAGTATTGTCTCCCAACTCTCAAATATTGGAGTCTCACACAAGCTAAAGTCCAATAAAGTGAAAGAAATGCATCCAAAATACCAGGGTTAGCCTTGATACTCTGGATATTGTATGGCATAAGAGCCATACAATGAGCCATGGTGAGTACTACAACGAAGGAAGTACACAATAAGCTAATTCAAAGTGGACTTGGAGCTGCAGCTGCTAGAATTACCACTAGCAGTTGTAGCTGTGGTGTCAATGAAGTTTATTTATTTATTTGCAATATTTATAACTTGCTTTCCAAATTGCCTTTCCAAGGCAGTTAACAAAATATAAACATAGCTGATGCATATACATAAAATTAAAACTGCAACTCTGGCAACAAGTATCACCAACAGCTGCTAATCAGAGATAGTCATTGGTTACTTCAGCCAAATTGCACCTTTTAAGGAGGAGTGAGAGTATGGGAGCTTTCTATACCATATCCAAGGGGCTGTTCCAAAGTGTGGGCATGACCACTGAAAATCATCATGCAAGGGCAGCAGAGGAGGGACCTCCCAAAACAAGGGGACAACCAAAAGTTAGGTGACCTTAGCTGGCACATGGGGGAAAGGGGGTGCACTAGATATGTGGGTCCCAGACCATATAAGGCTTTGAAGAGAACGACTAACACCTTGAGCCTAGAAACAAACAAGTAACCAGTGAAACTGCTAAAACACAGGTGGAATATGATCATACTGCTGTAAACTTCTCTATAATCTAGCAGTACCATTCGGAATCGGTACCAGCTGAAGTTTCCAAACAGTCTTCAAGGACAGTCTCATGTATATGCATTACAATAATCTAGCCTTAAGGTAACAGTGGCATGAATCAGTGCGGCAAGGTCGACACAATCAAGAAAGGAGGCTGGCTGGCACATTTGATACAGATAATACATACTATAGCACTCGTAGCCACGTTCCTGAGTTTTCTAAAAGAAACGTTGATTCCAATGTTCTGCCCAAGTTTTTCGCCGAGTCACAGAAGTGGGCCATCACACTATCATTTATACTGATCACAATCCCAAGCAGTGGAAAAGAGCAAGAGTCCAGCAGCACCTATAAGACTAACAAAATTAGTCTCTTCTTCAGGTATCTGAAGAAGTGAGCGGTAACTTCAGGTATCTGAAGAAGTGAGCGGTAACTCACAAAAGCTCATACCCTACTACAAATTTTGTTAGTCTTACAGGTGCTACTTCACTCTTGCGCTTTTCCACTGCTACAGACAGACTAACATGGCTAACCTTCTTGATCTAATCCCAAGCAGTCAGCCTTCCCTACCAGCACCATCTCTCTCTTTTTTGGATTCAGTTACATCCTGTTCTCCCTTAACCACTTGACCACTGCTTCTAGGAAATGGTTCAGCACCAAGACTGCTGCTTCTGGTGGCTGAGTTAGAGAGAGGTATTGTTGGAGGTCATATACATAAGGGTTTTAACATTTATTAGCTGAGCAGAAATCCTATGGAAATATTCTAAGGGAATAGTGTAGATAGATGGAGCTTTTATCCTGGAAATGTAAACCTAGGCTCCAGCTGTTGATCAGTTCTGGTATATATGTAATTTTGATTATGAGGCAAAAAAAATTCTTGTATGAATAATGGCCCCAATACAGTGAAGTGATTGGTATATATGAGAATCCTAGGAAGTGGATTAAGTAGGCTAAAATAAGAAAACTTCAAGAGTTTGTATAATGTGACATACAAATAGCCAGAAGATATTCTCGGCAGGTTTATGCCGTTAACAGAATGCATTACCTGATAAGTGAATTTTTTAATTAACACCTGCAGTCCTGCAGCACTTTTAAAAATGAGTATTTACTGTTGTGTCTAGATGGTTTAAGTCATCAAAGAAATGGGAAAACATGGACTAGGGAGGTATAACTGTTTTTACTGAGAGAGGCCATCACAGTCTTTGAGAGAAACACACACAGAATTTGAATTGAAAACCTTTTCAAAATTGAACAGACTATGTAAAGGATATGTCTCCATTATAACCAGGACTAGACTTAGACGTTGTATGAACAACAGGAAACTGAAGGCTAAGAGTGCACGAAATATCTGTTGCTTATATTGCTAAAACTCACGCCCTGTATACCATTTATTCTGAATTACAAAGATTTTTCTTGAGGAAGTGTTGAGGGAAATATGGGAAGGAACCAATTATTCCAGAATCTCGTTTTAACTCTTCGGAATTTTGCAAGGTGTTAAGGCTCTCCCCTGTGGTTGTGAGTAGACATGGGTGCAAACCAAAAAAAATTAACGAACCAGCAGTTCACGGTTCGGTGCTGACAATGATCCCAAGATCGCGAACCGCAACAAACATTTTCCGTTGCCGAACTGGTTCGTGGGGTGCGGAACAGCCCACGAGGCACTTAGAGAGCCCATATTCCTGGGGAGTGTTTTGCAGGCTCTCCTACAGCCATCACCCACGTTTGGACAAGATTGCAAAAGAGATCTTGGAGTTATACCCTCTCCAATCCAAGGCCCCCAGGAAACTCCCACAAAAATCCAAGCTCAACTATACTTTTAGTCTCTCTCCCCAAAGGCTAGGAAGTGGCAAGCAAGAGCTCTGTCCCACTCTACTGCTTGCTGAAAGTGAAACCCAGCCTGGGAGCCCATGGCTATTTATAAGCACAGGTCCCATTGAGCAACGCAGGAGGTCTGTGTTTGGCCATCAGAGCTGCCTATCAGGGTTTGCAGGGATGAGATTGGAGTGCCCATGGCTACAGGACACTCCAGGACACTCCAGTAGCCCATGGCTACAGGACACACCCTTCCCCCTCCCTTCCCTGGGTGTCATCTCCCAACTTGTAACCACTTTGCAGCTCCGTGGTTGGAAGGAAGCCCTGCTGATCAAGGTAAGATGGGCTTCGATTCTGATTTCCGGGGCGACAGAAGGAACGCAGACAGAGTTCAGGCATTCCCCCGGCTCCATTGCCAGGGGAATTGATTGCTGCCGCCTGAGTGTCTGGCTTCCCGAACCATGGCCCGAACGCACTGAACCAGGCTTCTTCTGAACGCTGGTTCGTTGGCCATGGACGCTCATGAACCGCCGGATCGTGATTGCGCGATCACCATTTTCGTGGGCTTTTGAAGTTCATAATGCGGTTCATGCCCATCTCTAGTTGTGAGCAAATATCCTTCGTAAGGTTAAGACCACATATAATTTAACCCAATACTTCAGCATGCTGTAAAGGTTCTCAAGTTGTAGTTAGGTAACTGGCAGGGGCAGTACATAGCCATCATCATGTAAGTACCGGAAGGGTATGAAACTGATGCAACCATTTGTGAGTGGTAACTACAGTGTTCACAGATGCAGGGATACTATCAGTGGAGTGTCATATTCACTATACAGCAACACTCAGAACTTACTATGCACAAGCAGCTAATTCAAAAACATTTTACATTGCAATCAGATCAAACGGATTTTGTTCTTTGAGTGGCAAGTTGCTGAACTTTGACTCTGATTGGGTTGTTTCCAAATGATTTAGCCGTGGCTTCCCCACAAGAGCACATCACAGAAAAAGGGTTTCCCCACCCTGCTGCCTGCACAGTACTTGCCTCTTGATCAAGAACACCAGCTCATACAATCAGGCTATCTGTGGCCAACTGAGGCTGCCTGTGAAGAGGATTGACGAAAAAATGGCAGCACAGAGCCACTCCAAAACATTTGAGGAAAAAATAGCTCATAAATGACAGGAGGGTAGAGAACATGAAAGGATAGTGTGTGTTCAACAAATCTGCAGTGCTGTATATTGCTTCTTTCCATCTCAGAGTGAGATTTTGGAAGCTAAAGGTGCAACACAGACAAATGTCTCCAGGGCACCAACATTCTCTTGAAATTTTGGCTGATTTATGCTGTCTTGAGGCTGCATTCCCTGGGAGCACAGCAAGCAGTTGCTGTCAATATACAATGGCATGTAAGTTCCTTAGAACAGACTTATCTGGCATATCCACTTTTATTTGTTGTAGCCAGTATCTGCTCAAAGCCGCTAAGCAGGGAATTGGAAACAAAAAGCAAGTAAACACACACAAACGTAATGCCATTTGTTGTCCGTAGATACAGTAATACCGCAGGATGAACCCTTAAGCAGCAATCAATGTGGATTAAGAACTTCCCTTAAACAATGATGCTAGAAATAGAAATGTCCCCATGTTTGTGTCAATAAAAACATACGTGGCATATGAGTGGGGACATGGGGTGACAAACGGTGGAGTGGCTATTAGTTATACAAGTGTGAAGTGCAACATAAACGACCTTGAGCTATCTTTTTAAAGTAACGCTTCCATGCTACTAATACAAAATTAAGACAATATACCTTCCCGTCATTGTTACTAAAAGCAGCATATCTGTGTTGCATCCTGCAGGTGATCCTGAACTTACAGTCTTTATGGCTAACTCAGAGCTCTCTCAGCCCCACCTACCTCACAGGGTGATGGCCATGAAGATAAGAATAAAACATTTTGTAAGCCGCTCTGAGTGGGCAAATGTAATTGTTGCTGTTGCTGCTGCTGCTATTATATACTTTCCTTTGGTGTGCATAACATGGTCCTCTCCACTCATGGAAGACATCTCGCAAGAGCAGAAGGCACCTAGAGCTGAAAGAACATGCTTTGCAACAGAGGGACTACGTTGCACAAATGGAAGGAAAGGATAGGATACATTATCTGAGATTCACACTGAAAGCGCCATGTGCAGCAGATTAGGGGGTGCTGTGATACTCCCAGGCCCTACATCTTTTATGTAAAGCTGCCATGAGGTGGCTCATTCAGCTCATATTTTTCTACATAATATATGTTACCTAAAGGAAGAGCAACCCATTTTCAATAGATTGTTGAAGTAGGTGTTTAGCAAGAAGAAACTTTTGAAAGAATTTCATTCCTTAAGTAATTGTAGCTGAAATATTCAAGAACATATACAGGCAGATGTGGTCACTGTACGTGCTAGCCTTCTATAATTCTGGATTAATATCAAACACATTCTCCTCTAAAAATAGAAGTCCCCCCAACCCAGTTTAAGAAAACAGAGTGTAGCACAACAAACTGAATGCTGACTTTCATTTTAATTGTAAAAATCACTTCAAGCTCATTTTGATATTGTAATAAAATGTGCCAAGATAGAAATGCAATGAATATATTACATTCAATATGCAAATACAATGTAACTGCTTTCATTCATTTGCAAGTTTTGTCAGGGATGACTGTTGTTCTTGTAACAGCCAAAAGATGTTAAGACTCTAGGGTGTATTTCTAGCTCAATTGATGCCTGAGAGCAAAGATTTACGTCATTTGTAATTGCTACTCTGTGAAAAAACTACCAACCCTAGGATTCTCAGTCTTGGGTCATTCGGATGGCTGGAACTTTTTAATCTATAGAATTCAGGACTTCAAAATCCGGGATGGCCATCATTGCACCCATTTCCACTCTACACTGCTCAAGAGTAGAGATGAGCATGGAGCGAAATACAAACCAAAATTAAGTATGAACCAGGCCGGTTGTGGTTCGTGAACCATGGTTCGTCAGATCCCATTTCTGACGAACTGCCATGAACTTTTAGGCCTGTTTGGTTCGTTTTTTTGGTTCATCACTGCAGACAGCCTGGTGCCAATCAGTTTCCTAGGCAACAGGGGATGGACTTTCTGCAGACCTTTTGCTGACCCGGAAGTGACCTTCTGCTGACCTGGAAGTGACATTTTCACAAACCAAATGAACCGGTTCGCAAGCCAGGGGCAGGTTTGTGAAAGTTCGTGGTTCGTGAAATTTGACAAACCACGAACCACATGGTTCAGTTTTTTTTCCGGTTCATGCCCATCTCTATTCAAGAGTAGAGATGGGCACGAACAGCAATATGAACAAAAAAAAGGGCCATGAACAGCCCAATCTGCTGTTCGCGAACAAGCTGTTTGTGAGGCTCCATTCTAAATGAACAGGTGGACATTGCAAGCCTTGTTCGTTGCTGTTCGTCAAGCCAGACAGTCTGGCACCTGCAATCAATTCCCTTGGCAATTTAGGTAGGGATTGTCTGAACTCTGTCTGAACTCCTGCTGTTGCTCTGGAAATCCCAATCTAAGCCCAATTTAGCTTGATAGGCAGGTTTTCCTTTCAAGTGTGGAACTCCAAATTTGTTACAAGGGAGCAAAGAACAGGGGGGGGGGGCTTCCAGCTCTGACTTTGCAGACAATGGAGAGGGAGAGAGACAGTTGCTGTTGGCATTTTGATAGAGAGAGTGCATCGGAGCTTGGATTTTCTTTGTGTGTGGTGGGATAGGGATCTACCCCTTCAAGTTCCAGGGCTGCTGCCAGGCTCTGGGCCAAGCTATTATTTATTATTGGTACCTTTCCTGCTGCCTGCTCAGGTCAGGTTTCTGGGAGTGGTGCAGTACAGATCTTGACTTGGATAATGGCTGGAGGAGAGCCTGCTGTCCACCACGAACAGCCAACCACGAACATGTTCGTGAACAGGGCCATGCTCGTGGTTGTTCATGAGTCCCTGTTCATGGACGGCAATGAAGAACAAACATCATGTTTGGGTTTTTTTTTCCTGTTCGTGCCCTTCTCTACTCAAGAGTCCATTTTACTTTCATTTCTTTAATGAAAATTTTGTATATGCCTGCCTTCAGAAGCTAGGGCATTTTCACAAGTGACACATCATTGTATGTGATTTTCCCATGTCTGTAAATCAAATGAAGAATCACACTCACCGGAACTAGGCATCTCTCTTTCTCTCTCTGCTTTCAATGTTGCATTAACAACATTCAGAAGCGGCACACTGGAGACTAAATAGAATTCTTGGCATAATTTGCGGACACACACTTAAGAGCAATTCTGGGCATTCTGAGAGAATCAAAAGTTTTGAAGAAAATGGGGAGGAAAAGTGTGGGAATGTACACTGCTCTGTTAGTCTCCCCAGTGACATATGGTTTGCAGCAATATGCTTACACACTTCAACCTTCTGGAATCTAGAAGATGGAAATGCTATCTCTTTAATTGCATTATTTCTTTGGGATCCTTCGCATGGGTTTTTTTTCTAAATGGTGTGTGTGTGTGTGGGGGGGTCACGGGCCCTTCTCTCCTCCCTTTCCCTCACCCATCTTGGACATGAGCTCTCCCTCAAGTCACTAGAGATGCCTTGGCCCATCACATGGTTGGGGAAAGGGAGGTATACCCCATCTCTTTTCCCCCAAGTTTTCTCCTTAAACTAGAGATTTGTTTTCACTAAATGAGTAAGCCTTTTTCTGGACTGCAGGTTGCAGCTTGCATGATACAATGCTTCTTTCAGGCCCCCTCCTTGTCTCCAAGCCCTAACCGGGATAGCCCAGGTGAGCCTGATTTCATCAGAAGCTAAGCATGGTTGACCTTGGTTAATAATTGGATGTGAGACCTCCAACGAAGACCAGGGTTGCAAAGACAAACAATGGCAAACCACCTCTCTTAGTCTGTTGCCATGAAAACCCCACCAGGTGTCGCCATACGTCAGCTATGACTTCAGGGTACTCTCCACCACCATCTTGTCTCCAAATTCCTTGTAGACAGAAAGCTGAAATGATAGGAATGCTGTTCTAGCTACCTTGCCGACACGACATTTTTCTGTGCAGACAGAACTTTTTTATTCATGAGGGCATGCCATCATGTAACACCCCAGCCCAAAGGGAAACATCAGAGTAAGAACTAGGTGAAGAAGAGGCCTGTTGAGGGAAAGTGGAAAATTGCTGTGAGGCTAATGTTACAGTGGTGAAGGGAGGAGATTCAGAGAAGATAACACCAAGGAACTTCACTGACACAGACCCAAAGAAAAAAGCCTCAGCTGGCAGCATCTGATATTGGACCATGAGTTGTTTACCTCCAAACTAGAAAGAAGGGAAGAAGATACCAAACACCGGGGCACGGTCTTCTTATCTGGAAAGGAGGTATGAGTGGAATGCAATAGTGACTTACAGTGTCACATTTCTTGAAGAATACTACGAGCCGCCGCCCTGCCAGTGTCACTGGCCCCGCCCTCAGCCGTCTTCCCGGGTGCTGGTGGGAGGGCTTCCCTCTGCCTCAGAGCTGGGTGGCGGGGGGGGGGGGATCGGTTGACGTCACCTGTCTCCCTCTTTTGCCTGCTGGCTGGGATTCTCTCGTCTCTCTCTTGCTCAAGTCACTCCCGCCTGGTTCTCCTCTCCGGCATTCTTGGGAGCCCTCTCCTTTATAGCAACCTCCTTCTCCACCCCCTCCCAGGGCAGTCAATCTGCCCTCGTCCTGCCTCGTTCCCCGTCATTCCCATCCCCACCACCTGTGCTCCCCTGTGGGGACTGGCTCTGGGCCTGCCAGTCAGCAGGCGGGGACTGGCTCTGGGCTTGCACCCACCTCACCTCCTGGCTGCTCCGCCCTCCTTCTGGGCCATGCCTGGCCGGCTGGGGCGTCCACCTTGGGGCAATGACTGGCTGGCCCTGGTGCTTTCCTCACCACCTGGGCTGCCCGTCCCTGCAGCGGCTGCCTGCTGGTCGGGGGGTTGCCTGTCGGCCTCTCCGCCCTTCCTGGGCCTGGTTGTGCTGCCGGGGGATTCAGCTGGGTGGCAGGCTGGAGCTGCAGCATGGCGCGGCCCAACGGCATGGTTCCTGGCGCCGCCACTGGCCTCGTTCCCACCTCCGCCGCTTCCCCCACCACCGCCGCTTGCTTTGCCCCCATCTCTGCTGGCTCCCACCTTGCCCCTCCTCCAGGTAAGGGCCTCGGACCCGGGGGGGTGTCCGTGCCCAACTCTGCCCTGGTGAGGGGGGGGATGAGCTCCCGGGCAAAGTCCGGGGTGGCGGGGAGCTGCTCCAGACAAATAAATACAATTTAGAGTCCAATAGATGCTGCTCTTCCTTTGTTTCCCAACCGTTTCCAACACAGCTATGATAGAACAATATCTAAACTTTAAATTAAAATGAAAAGCAGAGTGAATAGATATGGCCACATAAAAGAAGCTGATGCTTCTTTATCTTTAGCAATAATAGACATTCCAAACACTCTACCTTATTAGAGTGATTTTAGTTGCAGCAGTATAGAAGATGGGGAGAAAACACCCTTGTAAAAGGCATTTGTGTGGCCTGTACCCTTTGGGAGGCAATGAAAGCATTTGCATCAAATATTTATTTGTTCCTTCATTTAAAACTTTGCTCACTGGAAAAACCTAATGAGATACGCATCTAGTTTTTATGAAAGACCCAGGGGACAATATTCATACAATTCCAGTGAACTTTAGCACAATATAAGCAATACAAACCTAAACACAGTAGACAGGAGAGAATAGATAGAACTGGATTTCATTTTCTGCTTAAAGGCTTTATTAAGGGATTACAACAGACCAAAAAAACAAAAAAACAAAAAACAAAACCTAAACAAACAAACAAAGCAACACCTGCATAGTGTATGGCATAACTCCCAGTTTCTCAGCGGCAACTCCCAGTTTTTCACCCTAAACTAGGCTTACCAGGCTACTCACTGAGGCAGGCAACCTCCAACTCCCATTGGCTCTCCCCCATTCTTGCAGTGGATACAGTGACATAATTTCTGGTTGCCGCATTTGCGGTGCCCTAGAATTCCTCAATCTCTATGGTTTTTATCATACTTCTTTCGGTAATTCCGACAGCACTGCAGGTATTTGTTTGTGGTCACTTCCAGGTGATCACCAAAAAGTAATGTCACTACGAAGTCACTACTAAGGTCACTGTTTTACAAGTCTGAAAGAATAGATCTAACCCTTATGCTTCTAGAGCATGTTCCTCTTCTCTTGAGCAGTACTGACATGAGGAAGTTTGCAGGTAGACGATGTGGTGACGCAACTGCAATTCACTGAGCACATGTCCCTACAGAGTAGTTTTCTGGGGAATGACAGACAACGACAATCGGAGGCAGGATTGTTGTGTGGTAAGAACCCACAATGCAAGATTATCTTGGTAAGACTTGGTAGAGAAATTTTACTCATGCCAAGTATTTGACAGGTTTCATAGCTGAGGTTGAAAAGAAATTTTTCATCCTGAGGTTTTTGTCCCTCAAGTTTTAGGTTACTTGGATGATCTGAGCAGTATTTACTCTGTTTGCACTTTTTTGATGCACACCTGGGCTCTACTTCTGGGAGTTACAAATGTAACATAAAGGCTAATCTTGCAGAAAGGGAGCATGGCTGTCATAGACAGATGGAAGAAAACTGAATCACGGCTGCACAGCCTGGACAACAAACTCTGCTTTGTCTAGATTGTCTGTAAAGATTTGGAGCACACTGACAAACTTCCCACCCTGCCGCTTCCCTCCTCCCCCTCCAATCTGGTGAGAGAGAGGAATAGATTCCCTCCTCCCCCTCTCATTGGGTGAAATAAGCAGTGGGCAGTAATTTTTAAACCCCATGGCTTGATTCAGTTGGCAGGCGGGCAAGTTCCCGGCCCGCCTGACAGCTAAAGCTGGGGTTTAAAGCATTTCAGGGCTTCCTCAGGCTTCATCTGGGAGGGGGGAAATCTGCTCCACTGAAGTTTAAAAGCTCCCCTCCCAGCTGAAGCTTAAGTGTCTGTTTGGGGGCTTTCCCGGGCTTCAGCTGGGGGGGGGGACTCCTGCCTCCCACCTGAAATTTAAAGCACCTGTTTTGGGGCTTCTCTGCACTTCAGCTAGGGGGAGAAATTCCCCCTCCCAGCTGAAGTTTAAAGCCCTCTTTCAGTGCTTTAAATTATAACCCCGAGGGTGGCTCCAGTTGACTGGCAGAGGGAGCTCCCCTGCCAGGCAGCTGTAGCCAGCTGCAGGGTCTGACAGCTCCCTGAAGCTTTCCGAAGGGATCCAAAATGCTTTGGGAACCTTTGATTCAGCATGCTGGGCCCGATTTGGAAATCACGAATCTTTACAAATCAGGTCTGGTTTGGGTATTTATCCGAAATTGGAAACCCAAATCACACACCCCTAGTTATAAGTACCAAATCCCAGTTTGTGTGTAAACCCTCTTTTGTCTGCATTTTTCCTCATCTTTTCTCCCAGGACATCCTTTTTGCCATCTCTATCTGCAATACTCAGTAAATGGTGGCTTGTGAATGCAGACATCAAAACAAACCACAATAGATGCAATCTGAGCTTTAAAAAACCAGCTAAAAATCCTAGTTTGAAATCCTGGTTTGGTGCTAAACAATAACCCCCCAGGTTGTTGGTTCAGCTATGGATTACCATGACATCTGATGCAGCTAGGGAACCTTTTGCATATATTTTAATTATGGATTAGGTAACATTTGAATACAATGCAAACAGTGTAGCTCCATAGCTTACATGCAGGCCCTTCTTTTTTGTGTGGTATGGTTGTTGATCTATATAATCCAATGAGAGATGGGCACAAACTGGGAAAATACCAACCAGTGCGAACCATGAACCACAAACTTTCACAAACTTGCCCTGGTTTGCGAACCGGTTTGGTTTGTGAAAATGTCACTTCTGGGGCAGCAGCAGATCTGCAGAAAGCCCCTTCCCCTGTTGTCTAGGAAACTGATTGATCAGCACCAGGCTGTCTGCAGTGATGAACCAAACCAATTGGCCTAAAGTTCATGGTGGTTCGTCAGAAATGGGCTCTGACAAACTGCCAGTTTGCGAACCATGAATCGGCCTGGTTTGTGACAAACTTTGGTTCATATTTTGGTTCGTGCCCATTTCTAGTAAATCCAACTTTCAAAAACATGTGTTTATATAGTACTATTATGATATGTCTTGTCATTTGCAATTGTGTTTAGAGTTTTCATGCTTTCACATTTGGAATGACACAAGACCCTGAATTCAGCTTCTCTATTCCCCCTGCACGGATGGGAACCTTTCTTTACCAAGCCAATCCATTTAGTCCTTGTCTAGACAGGAATTGTATTACAAGTATCCTTAGTTCTCCACTTTGAACAATATAGGGATGTTGGTTTTTGGCCTCTTATCAATGAGTGAGCCAGAAACGGAGGCGTCCGACTTACCGGGCGCCTGGTTGCCGCCGTCGGGCTGGGGGGAGGCTGGGACGCATCTTCGTCGCGTCGGCCCATCCGGGAACCCCCGGGTGGGCCGACGACGAATCAAATTCAAACCTCGGAGCCGGCCAATCAGGGGCTCCGGCCGGCTCCACGAGGGGGCAGGGCGAGGACTGCGAACCTCCAGTCCGCAGTTCTCACTCAGGTCCGGCAGCTGGGTATTTAACCAGCTGCCGTCCCCGCCCACCCTCACTTCGGTTCGGCGCGTCTAGAGAGAGGAGCATCGGAGCAGGCCGGGAGAGCGGCGGGGCAAGGCAGAAGACGTCGGCGCGGCGAAGACCGAAGAAGGAAGACTGCGGAGCGTGGCAGAAGAGGCGGCGGGGAAGACCGAGCGAGGGCGGTGCGTGGGCTGGGTGCGGAGCGGGGTGAGAGCTGCCCCATCGCTCGCTCCAGCTGGAGCCTCCCTCACTCGGCAGAAGAACGGCCCGGAGGAGCGACGGAAGGACACGGGCGCAGGGCTCTGGGGTTTAGCCGAGCCCTGTCCCCTTTCGCAGTCAGGCCGCCCGTGGGGGTGGGAACCGTGCCCCTTGGGGGGGGTTTTTTCTCCATTCGCCGGCCGGCCGCTCACCCTCTTTTTTCTTCCCTTGCCCAGGGCCTTTGGGCTTCCGGGTTGGTGGCTTCCCTCCCACGCACATGGCCCCTTCCAAGAAGCCAGGGGTAGGGAAGACTCGGTCCCAGAGGGCCAGTAAGGGGGCTGCCGGGGGACGCAGACCCGGCCCCACCCCTTCAGCGTCTGTCCCAAGAGCAGGCACGGCAAGCAGGCACAAAGGGCCGGGGCAAGCCCGGGGCAAGGCAGGGGGCAGCAGGCCGCCTGCTTCTCCCTCTGGCAGGGCTCGGGCTACCCCTGGGGGAGGCTCCAACAGGCCGCGACGGGCAGGCACGGCAAAGCCAGGCCGGGGGGAGGGGGCACCTCCCAAGACCAGCAAGCTTACAGGCAGGGGGGCACCAGGCGGGGCCCGAGGAGGGCACTCTGGGGAGGACCCCAATCCCTCTGCCCTCCAGAGTATTAGCCGGGCACTGGAGGCCCTTACAGCTAGGGTGGAGCACCTGGGGAACTCCGGGCTTGGGGCAGCCCCAGCTGCCACAGAGCCTGTTGAGGTCCCCCGTCGGAAAGGGGGCCACAAAGCGAAGAGGGGGCCCGCACGCCATCGGGACTCCTCATCCTCCAGTTCCGAACGGTCCGCCAGCGGGCGCCGAGAGAGAGAGGCCAAGAGGAGGAGATCAAGGCGAGGAAAGAGGAGCCAGCGCCGCCGCCAGGAGGAGTCAGACAGCGACTGGACCACAGGTGAGTCCTCGTCCTCAGACGAAGGGGAGCTGGAGGGTGATTACTGGGGGGTAGCCGCTAGGGCCCCGGGTCTGCCCAAGTGGGCTCAGCGCCGGCGGCTCAGGTGCCTTGGCGGGGAGGGGGATCCCAGGGAGGTGTGGGACCCCAAGGGCAGCCCCCTGCCCCCCACAGCCACTACAGATGACGAGGACCCCCCGGGCAGTCATCTCCCCCGCAAGGTCCGCGAGCGCATCTTAGATGGTTTTTACGTGGACGTCCTTTCGCTGCTCAGGCCGGAGGCTGAGGACGGGAGGTCCGCCCCCTCCGCAAAAAAGGAGAGGAAAGGAGCAAAAAAGGAGTCAGCTGAGCGCACATTCGCGAACTGGCTAGAGGGCTTCACTGTTTACTTGGGGGTGGTGCAGGCCGCCTACCCTGACAGGGGTTGGCACCTCACAAACCACATGGGGAATGTGCTTCGGGCCCGAGCTCTCGCCGGGGACTCGGCGGCACTGGATTATGACGAGGCCTTCCGCAAGCGGGCCTCGCATAACCCCAGGGCACGCTGGGACCTCATTAACCAGAAGTTATGGCTCTGGCTAGTGGGACCCCACATGAAGGGCAGGGGGGAGGGCCCCCGCGCTGGCCGCTGGCCTTCCCGCAGGGAGCGGGGCAGGGGCCTGTGCTGGGAATACAACCAGGGGAGGTGCCAGCGGCCCAGGTGCCGTTTTGAGCACAATTGCGATGCCTGCGGGGGGCCCCACTCCCGCCCGGCTTGCCCTCGCGGGTCAGCTGGTCCCCAGCCCTTTCGTGGCAGCCGGCCCTCCAACAACAGTGCCCGCAAGGAGGGAGGGTCGGGTACCACAGCTCCCCAGCCCGCCGGCAACGGGAACTAAACATTTCTGTGGGCTGGGGGGCCTGGCCTTCACCCCCGTCAGGCTCCACGCCCTCACTCCCCTCCTGGCTAGATACCCAAACAGGCAGGCTGCTCAGTTCCTGCGGGAGGGCTTCTCGTCCGGCTTTCGCATCCCCTTCACCGGCCCCCGCGTGGCAGCCACATCTGGCAACCTTAAGTCAGCCAGGGAGTTGCCGGAGGTGCTGGCCGCCAAGATTGACAAGGAGGTCGCCGCAGGGAGGGTGGCAGGGCCGTTCACCGCTCCCCCTCTGCCCAATCTCAGGGTCTCCCCACTGGGGGTGGTGCCCAAGAAAACGCCGGGCGAGTACCGCCTCATACATCACCTTTCGTACCCCAGGGGCTCCTCAGTGAACGAGGCCATCCCACCCGAGCTGTGCTCGGTTAGGTATGCCTCATTCGACCATGCGGTCCGGCTCGTTCGGGCATGCGGGAAGGGGGCCCTCATGGCCAAGTGCGACATCCAGTCAGCGTTCCGGCTGCTGCCCGTCCACCCCAGCGACCAGTGCCTGCTGGGATTCAAGTTTCGCGACCGCTGGTTTGTCGATAAGGCCATGCCCATGGGTTGCTCTGTGGCCTGCGCGGCCTTCGAGACTTTCAGCACCTTCTTGGAATGGGCTGCCAAGGATCGCATGGGGGCCCCCTTTGTCAGTCACTACCTGGATGACTTTATCATCATGGCCCCCCCCGACAGCCCGGCCTGCGCCGACCGTCTCCGGATTTTCAAAGAGCTAGCGGCCGAGCTGGGCGTTCCCCTGGCGGAGGAGAAGACAGAGGGGCCCTCGCCTCGTCTCACCTATCTGGGCATCGAGCTCGACTCGGTGGCTGGGCTTTCCCGGCTGCCGGCGGATAAGCTGGCCCGCCTCCGGGACCTCCTGGCGGGGACCCTCGCTCGCAAAAAATGCACCCTCAGGGAGTTGCAGTCGATAATTGGCCACCTTAACTTCGCCTGTAGGGTGGTCTCCCCAGGGCGGGCCTTTTGCGCACGACTTTCCAGGGCCTGCCGGGGGGTCACTTCTCCTCACCACCACATTCGCCTCACCAAGGGCATCAAGGCAGATCTGGAGGTCTGGCTGAGATTCCTGGCCGGTTTCAACGGCGTCTCCCTGTGGCAGGCCCCCCTCGACCTGGGCACCGCGCTCCAGGTCCACTCAGATGCGGCCGGAAGCCTGGGGTTTGGGGTGTTTTTCAGGGGCCATTGGTGCGCCCAGCCGTGGCCTCCTTCGTGGGCTGGGTCAGGGGTCCTTCGGGATCTCACATTCTTGGAGTTTTTCCCCATACTGGTAGCTGTCTCCATTTGGGGGGACCTTCTGCGGGACAAGCGGGTGGTGTTCTGGTGCGACAACCAGGCTACGGTCAGGGTCATCAACAGGCAGTCTTCTCGCTCCGAGAGGGTTATGCGCCTGGTTCGCCGCTTTGTCTTGATCTGCTTGGCTACTAACATTACTTTCTCAGCCCGTCATGTAGCAGGTGTGGATAATGGCCTTGCGGACGCGTTGTCTCGGTTCCAGATGGAGAGGTTCTTCGCGCTGGCGCCAGAGGCTCACCGCACTCCGGATCCATTCCCAGAGGAACTATGGCGGGCTGGCGAGACATTGTGATGCAGGGAGTACTTAGCTCAGTTGCCCCCTCCACGCTCAGGGCCTATGCGGCGGCAATGGAGCGCTTCGTGGGCTTCACCTGGGGGGCGGGTGGGGGGGCTGCCCTGCCCCCCTCTGAGGACGAGGTTCTTCAATACCTGGCCCACCTGCGGGGGCTGGGCCGGGCCCCCCGCTCCATGCGGAGAGAGCTGGCAGCGGTGGCCTTCTTCTGTAAGGCCTTAGGGTTCCCCGACCCGTGCCGCGGCTTCATTCCACGTAGGGCTGTCGAGGGCTGGGCCAGGCTGGCTCCGCCTTCCGCCGACAGGAGGCGCCCCATTTCACTCTCCATCTTACGCCGCCTCCTGCGGGTCCTCCCCGACTGCTGCTGGTCCTCCTTCGAGGCTCAACTGTTCCACACGGCCTTTACCCTGGCCTTCTTCGGGGCGCTGCGGGTCGGCGAGCTGGTGGCAGGCTCCCGGCGCGACTCAAGCGGCAGGGCTCTCAGCTTCGCAGATGTCTCCTGGTCCCCTCAACGAGTGGCCATCACGATCCGTCGCTCCAAGACGGATCAGCGGGGAAGGGGGGTCACCTTGTGCCTGCGGGCTACCCGGCGGGGGCCAGTTTGCCCGGTCAGGGCGGTGGGTGCTTACCTGGGCATTCGCCCTCCCCTGCAGGGCCCCTTTCTCATACACAGGGATCACTCCCCGCTCACCCGCTACCAGTTCGCCTCCCTGCTACGGGCTTGCTTGGAGGCTGTCAGGCTCCCTCCCTCTGAGTTCGGCACGCACTCCTTCCGTATCGGGGCGGCCACCGAAGCCGCGAGCCTCGGGCTGCCAGACAGGACCATCATGGCCATCGGGCGCTGGCAGTCCGGGGCCTTTCGCTCCTACATCCGGCCCAGTGGGGGGGGCAGTCATTAACGGCCTGGTCTCGTATGTTTTTTCCGGCAGGGGTAAGGAAGTCGGTGTGGATCTGTGGCCACAGCATCGTCCATTGGGCCGGGAAGTACGCAGCATCATCGGGCTGGGGCAGCCACCTGGGCCTGGAGGACCATCTGCAGATCCACTGGATGGGCGTGCGCGGGATGCTATGGGACTCCCTCCGGCCGATGCTCCTGCGGCAGGCCCGGCGACTGGGGCCTCCGGACGCGTTGGTTATCCAACTTGGAGAGAACGACCTGGGCGGGCGCGAGGGTCCAGACCTGCAGCGGGCCATGCGCGCTGATCTGGACTGCCTTCGGAGCCTCTTCCCTCAGACAACGTTCATTTGGTCGGACTTGCTGCAGAGGCAGGCTTGGCGTGGCGCCCGGTGCCCGAGGAAGGTCGATGGGATCAGGCAGAGGGTTGCTCGCGCTATGGGCCAGTACATCATGGAAGCTGGCGGTCGTTTCATCTCGCACTGGGACATTTCTTTTCGCATCAGCCCCCTCTTCGCCCCTGACGGGGTTCACCTGTCCAGCTGGGGACAGGACATCTGGCTCCAAGACCTGCGGGACGGCCTCTTGGACTGGGTCAGCGGTAGGAGTGTTGGCGGGAGCCACGGGTGGCTCTAGTGGCGGTGGGCATTGGATCAGATCACTTTTGGGGGAGTTGGGGGCCTCCGCGCCCCAGGCTCCCCGTTAGGGGATTCCCATAAGGAATCTTGGGAGTGAGGCTTGGGGTGCATGCCCAGCTCGGGGGCTGCCACGGCATCCTCACTCCCAGGTGGCAGGGGAATCACTCAGGGGTGTACACCCAGGTGATCTCCCCTCAAATGCCACTCCTGTGGTTCCCTCCCCCAGCTGGGGTCTGGGGGAGGTCGAGGTCCATCGGCTGGCAGGCGGGTCAGCCGATGTTTTTCTGGGATCTGATCCACATGCTGCGCCAATACTCCTTTACTGCTGTTTCAATAAAGTTGTGGCCGTGTTTTCTCCAAGCTTGGTGTGGTCTGGGTTTGTTCATGCGTCCTACTCCCTCCCCCCATCAGCACTAGGCGGCAAACGGAGGCGTCCGACTTACCGGGCGCCTGGTTGCCGCCGTCGGGCTGGGGGGAGGCTGGGACGCATCTTCGTCGCGTCGGCCCATCCGGGAACCCCCGGGTGGGCCGACGACGAATCAAATTCAAACCTCGGAGCCGGCCAATCAGGGGCTCCGGCCGGCTCCACGAGGGGGCAGGGCGAGGACTGCGAACCTCCAGTCCGCAGTTCTCACTCAGGTCCGGCAGCTGGGTATTTAACCAGCTGCCGTCCCCGCCCACCCTCACTTCGGTTCGGCGCGTCTCCCACCCACCTCTCCCTTGTTTTCTGCGTTCCTTTGTCACAACTGTCGGGCGGTGGGCATTGGATCAGATCACTTTTGGGGGAGTTGGGGGCCTCCGCGCCCCAGGCTCCCCGTTAGGGGATTCCCATAAGGAATCTTGGGAGTGAGGCTTGGGGTGCATGCCCAGCTCGGGGGCTGCCACGGCATCCTCACTCCCAGGTGGCAGGGGAATCACTCAGGGGTGTACACCCAGGTGATCTCCCCTCAAATGCCACTCCTGTGGTTCCCTCCCCCAGCTGGGGTCTGGGGGAGGTCGAGGTCCATCGGCTGGCAGGCGGGTCAGCCGATGTTTTTCTGGGATCTGATCCACATGCTGCGCCAATACTCCTTTACTGCTGTTTCAATAAAGTTGTGGCCGTGTTTTCTCCAAGCTTGGTGTGGTCTGGGTTTGTTCATGCGTCCTACTCCCTCCCCCCATCAGCACTAGGCGGCAAACTTGCTTAGTTATCCACTGGCAAATACAAAATTGTCATTTTAGATAAAACTGTATTATCAAATTAAAACAAGCTATTTGTTTCAAACGTATTACTTTCTCTGCATGCAGAAAGTACCCTTTACAGCTCAGATCATCTCTCCAGCAAATTTTAAACTGTTGATGACAGGTAAGTGTTTTCTCATCAACTCAGAAAATTATCCATCTTGAGACTTGGAATGGTGGTAGCAGCCAGAGGCAGACTACTGAAAGCAACTGTCTTTACATAGGAATCATTGCAAATTTTGTCAGCGTAACACTCATCATCACTTGCCCAAGGTGTTAAAAAAGAAAAAAAGGTTTTGCAGAATCTTCATTATAAGAACAAATTCAAACCACATTTAAGAACACAGGATCTCAATTTCACAGAAGCAGCTAGTGACCCAAAGTAGGCTCCGTGCACGAGAAGGACATCAAAAAGGTAGGTGCAGGGCCTCCAACCTCCCATACATGGGGTAGGGGGACCTGGCAACCCTATGTCAGATAAGATCTGGGAGATCCAGGTTGGAATTCCTACTCTGCCATTGAAGCTTGTTGGGTGACCTTGGGCCAGTTAAGCGCTGTTAGCCTAACTTATCTCATAGGGATGTTGTAAGGATAAAATGGAGAATGATGTATATTTTCCTGAGCCCCCTGGAGTAAGGACATGATAAAAATGTACTAAATAAATACTTCTGCCTGCTGCTTTCACCGACCAGCTTGTGGATCTCTTCCCATTGCCTGCCTTTATTCTGCACTCCTACTTTCCTTGGTGCCTCTTCCTGCTCCTTAAGTCCTGACTTGCTAGTTCGGAAATAGTTCTGATAGGGAGCTCGTGATTGGGGATGTTCGCTAGGTATCTCCCTTTTCTGATAAAGCTGTTTACAGGAGGATTTCTTCCATTAATTAGCAAGATGACTCAGATGTCCTAGTAAGATCCCTCCCAATTCTGCTGTTCAACAAAAACAAAAGTGGCTGGTGTTGCTATCATAAAAAATGTTGCAATTTAGGACCAAAATAGCTTAACTTGGAATCTCTGGAAGGTTTACAAAGGATAGCCATTGGTTAGGACTGTAGAACAAATTTTAAATTGTTTATAGAGCAAATGTGCATGTCAAAGAGGGTACCATAATTACATGGGATTGTTAAACCTACTTACCTATTACATTAGGTAATAGGCCCAGCAGCTTCCCCAAGCTGCTTTCCATGGATCTATGTTAATGTTTTGAATCACCTACATCTATTTTCCATCAGCGCTCTCTCTTAAAAACTGTCACTACATCTATTTTATCATTGAGTTCCCTTCTCTTTTTCAAAATCTCACTTTTCATTTTAGCTTTAAATGCATTTTGGGAGTGAAGTTGGGCGGGTGGTAACAGATGAAGAAGTGGGGAGAGCTGAATCTTGAGTTCTTCGGGGAGCCAGAAAACCATCTGTGGGTAAACCAAGATCAGAAAGCATTCCAAGACAAGTAATCCATACTCCATTCCTTTGGACTAGCAACCACTTTTCTCATTATCTCCTCTGAACTTGCAGATCAATACGACAGACCCCAGAATTGTATCTTGTTGATTTATTAAATTTCTAACAGACTGTGAGACTGAAAAGAGACTCCTGAATGCATTCACCTTGTGGTTTCAAGCACTGGCATCTTCTCTTTTGGGCTAATTAGTATTTTAAACAGCAACAGGGTTTTTCCCCCCTCCAAAGTACAACAGTTTGAATAAGGCCTCCTAAAAATACACAATGAAATAAATCTGAATGTGACCTTTTAGAACTGACTTAAGGTGACATTTATTGGGATTAGTTTCCCTTGTAATCAGAACTCAGAAAAAAGATCAAGCAGCAAAACATTCCAGCATGCGGCTTGGATGATCATCTATGCCGCCCTGCATTCAAGAAGATCGATCTCAGTGACGTTCTGGTAGTTGGTGAAACAAATTCAAGTATTACAACAAAAACTGAGGAGAGAAATTTCTGTGAATTGGATTAAATATAATTCTGTTCAGTGACTGGCTTTTTGCTTTTGTTTCCCCCCTTAAATGTTTGGAAACGGTTGGAGTACAAATCTAAATATGTAAATAAACATAATCCCCCTGTTTTGGACCACCACACTGCTAACGTGAATAGACCAGTAAATATCTGCTGAGCGAAAGTGAACTCATTGGCTAATAAACAAGGTAACCATATGAAAATATGTTTGATTTTAACATGATCAAGAACTTATGGTTTGTGGATTATAAGACTATATACATTAATAGGTGTTCTTCACTAACAGATGTCCTTCAACCAATCGTGGTCTGAAGAAAGACATGTTTACTAATCTAATTCTTTCCTAAAATCACAGATGTTTTGGTACTGCAGTGTCCAAAATTAGTTCCGATGTATGTGACTGATTTGTGTCAGGAGGACTAGCTATGGCCTGGCCTGGATCACAAGGTCACAAGGAACATCTTTCAGGAGGTCTTCTTGACACGTCTCATTTTTTTAAAAAAAGCAGCACTGCATGTTTGATCAACACGAACAGCACAACTCTGTGAGACAGGTTAGGCTGAGAGAGTATGACTGGTCCACAGTCATCTAGCAAGCTTCCAATCAGGCATTCTTTTTACATGCTGGGGGCGGGAGATCTCCTGCCCCCCGCTCCCATTGCCTGCTGCTGCTCCAGCAGCCAGTGGGAGGGGAAAACCCCCCCACTGTCAGTGTAATGGTGTTACATCCCTGGGGAAAACCGGTATCACTCCACTCTAAGGATTGCCAGACACTATGGGAAAATCAGTTTCCAATGATTTCCAGAGCAAAGTGACGTAAGACCATTGCACTGATGGTGCCCCCATCTCCCTGCCCCCCACCAAAAAAACTGCTGCCAGTTGCCAGCCAGTGGTTGGCCAACCTACTTCCAAGGTAGAGTGGGGACTCAAGCAAAAGAAGACTGCCTCTCTGTAGATGACTTTAGATGATTCTAAAGAGCATTTTTACTTCAGAAGAATGTCACTTACATCTTTTACCCTGAAGAAGTAAAGGTCCTCACCAAGTTAATTGTTTAAAAGAAAGAAATGTTTAGGAAAAGAAGTTTTAAATATGTGTTTATAAATATTAAATGGAACTTTCCCCCCTTTGAAACGCCACCACCCAAGACAAGTGCTTGTGAAATTACTGAAAGCTGTTCCATTTCTATGACTGTAGCCCATGATAAGCCTTATTTTGAAACACCACCACATGCCTGCCTCAAGGGTTACAAGACAAATCAATCTCTTTTGTCCCTTCCTCCAAGGGTAATTGGCCTTTAAAATCACATAAGAAAATAGGCCTGTTTGCCAACACAAGCAGAGCCATATTCAGCTATTCATTTTGATTTTCAACTCCCAGCTGAAAATGTAATGAAGGGATGGGAAAGAAAATATGATGAAAAGGCTGCTGTATCAGACAGGCAGTATATACAGCAATACATGGAATAAGGAGTGCAGCGAAGATAGCTTGAAGTTACAATCCAGTCATATCATCTTTATTATCTTTTATTTCAATAGTGCAAGAATACTTCTTTTTATGGTTATTTCATAAGAATTTCATTGAACATAATGGCACAAAGATTTGGTTCTGAATCTAACAGCTAACAGTTGTGACCAGGGAAAGTATTCCTTTTCACTCACATTTAGCTATGTGAGAGTTTCAGTTCCCCTGGTGGAGTGGGGATCCCCCGCTTTCACTCTCTGCCCCCTGCCACTACTCAGCTGGTCAGTGGAGGCGGGGGGGAAGGCATAGGAACGTGCTTTCCTGGTGTGCACCAGGGCCGGCATGACTACGTCACTCCTGGGAATGACATCATCACGCCACCCTGAGAGCACTCCTGTGCTTCGTGGCAGGCTGATTTTGGCTCAAACGGGCCCATTTTGGCCACTTTCTCGCCAAATTCATCCCGTGGTGAACCTGTACAATGATGTCACTTCCCAGAAGTGACATCATTGTCCCGGTGCAGGGGCACATGCATTGTGCATGAATGAGGAGGACCATGGGAATAGCAGTAAGGTGAGCTCTGGGTCCCCCGTGTCCCACCAGGAGGCTAGGGGGAACTGGTAAGCCTAATGGTAACAGTGGGGATCGATGTACTGGTTAATATATATTTATTCAGTTTAAACACAACTTCCCCTCTCCTGAAGGAGCTCAAAATGCTCCCTGAAATTCTACTCCTTGGGGGCAGGTTACCCCCTCCCAGGAGCAATATGAGGGGAGATTTGGAGGGCTTTCACATATTATTTCTCCTGAGATGAGATGATTTAGTTCTTGGAATGGCAAAAGCTGCAGCAACCTGGCCCCTTTGGCCAAGTTGCTAGACTGCAGGCACTATGCTACCCACCATGGTGTTTGTTCAAGAACAATTTTGCTGGAGAACACTGACATGATCCTATAAGGATCAGCAATTGCCTTGCATGTAACCAAGTTCATGTAAGGTAAGCCTGCTTTACACAGGAGGGAGGAACTGCTCTACTCTTTTTGCATGTGTTGATTTTTTTTAATGAGATCTAAACCATAATGGTATTATTACAATATTTTATATATTGTCTTTAGAATAAGATCATAAAAATATGAAGAACAATTCTAAAGGTAATATTTTTGTGGGGGAAAACAAATGTAATTAACATGCAACATACTATTAGATATAAACTTCTACTTGATGTATTGATATTCCTTTAAAGATTTTTCAAGAAAGGAGTTAAGGAAAGTCGTAACAAGTTGTTTGGAATTTTTTTCATTGCTGCTTGTATTCTTTTTAAAAAAATTGTCTTGGGATAGAATAAAATAAAATCACATGAGACTGCAACATAAGACATTTTAATTTGTTGTTTAGAATACACTGTATGAGGACATCTCCAGTTTATTTCCTGCAATTTAAAAAAATGCATTTTATATATATAAAATTCCCCTCCTCAACAGACCTTGGGGGAGGTTTCGGGGGAAAGTACCAGGCAAGGGAAGGTTTGCACTATGCAATGGAGAAATTTGGGGAAAACAAACGAGTATATTTTGTTGTTAGCTCTTCAAGAGAAGAAATTTAGAAGTGTGATGTCGTCCACGCTTTCTAAATCTCAATAGCTGCTAAACCGTGGACTTTTATCATCTTCAGTACCGTCAAGACCCCTTGTTGTCCACACTTCCTGCTCAAGTTCTTGCTTGTGTTCTACTTAGCTCTCATCTAGCCAACTATAATTTTCTTCTTGCTCGCCCTGCTATACCTTTCCTGTATGAGAATCCCAAATATTTCTTATGAATATGTTGCTTTCTATTGCTTTTTGTCTGTTACTCTTACTTTGCTCTGGTTTCAATGTCTATTCTTTACTTTATGCTCTTTTCCCCCAGCCACAGAATTTCTTATTGGACTTCTGGTCTCCTGCTCTTACACCCATGTAACTTCTCTTCTGAACAGTTTCAACCACACTGGAGTCTGTGCATTCTGCAATGTTGTTCCCTGTGTTTAGAAACAACCCCTCCCCCCAGCTCTTTCTTTGTCCTCTCTCAAAACTAGGATCTTCAAGAAGACTTTCCTGAACTATTCCAACCTTACCACACATTTCTAGTCCACAACTGCACCTTGTCCACATGCAGGCTGTTAGTACTGTGGGTAGAGGCTATATTAAATCCCCATGTAATATTGCACAGAGCATATTATTAGAGCTGAGCCTCAAGGGTTTCATGCTTCCTAGTGTACTCTTCAGTTTGAGAAGATGTCGATGACTAAGTTAGAAACTCCTGTGTACAGACACATGCACTTCCTGGCTTGATGCTTTACTGTACTTTCCCACTGGTGAGAGAGCAGTGGAAGAATCTGTACACTCTTTCCAATTCTTGCTATGCAGGTTAGACTCAGCCACTGATGATTCTGCTCTCACCTCCTTAAGAAGTTTGTCCTGATAAGGAGCATCTAAGCAAAGACCAGATTTCCTCACTGTATCAAGAGCCAACTTAAACATTTATCTTTCACCATTCATTATATTCAACTCCTCTCTCACACACACTTTTTCTTTGAAGCAGGGGAAGAGTTAAGAAATACCAGTCCCTGATAGTGAACATCTGGATAAACAAGTGAGCCACCTCCTGCCTTCCATTCAAAAGGCATAATAAAAATAACCCTTATTACAAATGCAATGCATTGGAACATTTTCCTAATGTTTGCATATCTGTGAATCAAGATTGAATATTCCATTAAAATACAACAAACCTCCACAAATAAAAGTTGGTGAAAAAATTACAAAGCTGTTTAGGAAAAAAAATCAAGATCAAATCCCTTTGGAGCACAATATTGAAACTGTTCCTCTAAACCTTTAATGTGAATTTGCTCAATGGGATTGTGTATACAGGTGTAGAGCAATTATTAGATTTGATATCTGAATGAATTCAGGTTCCCATTAGAGCTTCAATGCTTCAGTGACCCCATTATTTTCCTTCCAGTACTCCCAGACCTGATCAACTTAATTATTCTGACTAGTGAAACATTTAGGACATGAATTTATGATTTGTTTGAATCCAAATGGGACAACCAAAGGTACTCCATTAAAAAAAAATAACACAAAAGGGGGAGAGGAAGTCTTCTATAATGTGGCAGAGCATGGAAACAGGTCAGATGTATGATAATACTTTCCGTTATAATAGTTTCTATATTGTGCTGCATTGAAATGCAGTCTGTTTAGACTGAAATATGCAACCAGGGCGGCAGTCTTAGGTGAGGAAGCTCATTACATATGCTCCTTGCATGATGGAGGTGTCAACCAGGAAGCAGAAACTACAGAGGAAGGCCCATGCAAGTGACTTAATTGAAAATAATTGGAAATAAATTGAAAATAAATTAATGGGACATGCATCTTTGTATTTTCTCTCCTATTGGCTTCAGTGGACACTTGGAAGTGGAGTTGATTTTTGCTACAGTTTAGGGGATATCTGGTTTGATGTGATGTGGGTCAGAGAAAGGCAAATGGAGGTTTGGGGACAGGATGGTAGTGAGATGGAGATAGGTTGTATGAATCAAGGAAAGCTATTTAATTTTTGTTGGGTGGGGAAGAGGGAGCAGAAAGGTGTCGGAGGCCATTTTGGTTGAGAACATTAATTGTTCAATGGATATATTTATGAAAGTGTAGGACTTTGGGAGGATCAGAATGAGAAATTATAACCCTTCAATAGCGCCATAAGTTGTGATGCAATAAGCCTCTCTGAAACTAGAGCAAGACAAGTGCATTCAAATGAATACCGATTTTAAGGCAATGAGGTTGGGGTAGACATAGGACAGCCATGACTACCTGTACACACACCCCTTCAACCTCCAAACAGAGAGGAACCTGAAACTAGTGATGGATGGAGAATTTGTTCACTGCCCAGCCCCTTTGAACACTACTTCTCTTGTAAGTCAAAATTAATCTTTCAAAAATAGAGAATTCCCTGTACAAGCAGAGGAAACTCCTTTAAATAACAACAATAAAAAGAACAACAATAATACAATGGTTATTCCAGTAATAATAGGAGCAGTTTTGGAGCCACACTTTAAAGGGGTTGGGGACTGCTGCAGGAAGAATGGGGCTTTTGTATCAAATGCTGTCACCTTCAAGCTGCTTTTATTCATGTGGAATGTGTACAGGCTTTATTCTGTAAAAAAATATTGATCATTTGCAGAGGATCACAGAACTACACAAAATGTGTTTTACTGAGAGGCAGCCTGGCTTTGGCAAAGCCTATACCAAAGTCTCATGCACTGCTCTAAGGATTCATCCTAAAGGCCTTCCACTTTTTAACATGTCCAATATTCAAGAAGTGCAAAAAACATTCAGAGGGGAAACTAATCCATATTTTGACAATAAAATATACACACTGTCAAACATAAGTCGTTCTCCTTCCCCCTTCAACATGTCAAGCAACATACCTTTAGGCAGCTACACTATGATAAAACTGTATTTATCAATGGATAGAAACCCTAGCCCCAGAAGCATTTTTTGGAAGACGCAGAAGTGTTTCATTCCTATTTTAAATTGTTAGTAAAAAGGGCACTGGAAAATGATCCCGCTACAGCATCTTTCGGACATGACTCACGCTACTCTACTAAGCCAGCTTTTACAACATAATGCAAGTTTAACTAGCTTTAAGTTTTACCACTATTCCAGTATCTCTAAATTCTGCGCTATTATACTCCTTTAGCCATTAAACAAGGAACAAACAGATGTTTTTTGTCCAGGGCAAGGAGGGGAGGAAGATGAGCACAAATGGGAATCCCAAGTAAACAAGCAGCTATCAAGTTAATATCTTCTCATCTGGACACATTTGTCCTTAAAAGAATAAACCTGACATCAGAGTGGCCCTCTCCCCCTTTGCCTCCTTTTCCTAATGAGACGTAATGGCTGCTGAGCTGGCAATAAATGTGTTTATGTCCAGTTAGATTGCCATCATTTTACAACCCAATCTGATGCTCTGTGTTCCTCTTTTCTTCCCTTTTTTTAAAAAAGTAAGTCGCAGGAGACCAGCACCAGCTCCTGCTTGAAGGCATTTCCTGACATCAGCTTTCACTTCGCACTTCAGCTGAAAGGACCGGCTTTGACAAAACACACAGGAAGCCAGGAGAGAAGGCTCTTCACCTCCTGTCCAAAACTGCCTGACAGCAGTCAATACAGATTCCTTCACAAGGCTGTAATGAAAGGGATGGGAGGAGAATCTGCTAGACGCAAGTCCAAAAAGCTTTCGAGTTATTTCCTACAATATTTTATTAAAGATATGTGTAAAAATGCATGGGGTTCAGAGGGGCTCCTCCCAACCTCTGGTTCAAACGCAATCACTTTTAGCAGTTGGCAGTTTAAAGAACAGAAGTTAGTTGTGCATACACACACAGGTATTCTCTTTTTTGCATACAGCGTATGTTATGAAAGCAATGAATTCAAAGGGAGGGGGAGGGTAGCTTTTCCCTACATTAAAAGGGTTATATATGTATGTAATGGGAGCAGCGTGGCACTCTTCTGAGTTTCTCTACCATTTCAGAGAACCTGGCTACAGCACTTTTCTTTCCAACCCATAATTACTGACAGTCCCTGTCAAAAGCAAATAACTTTCCTCCCGCAATAGCCTCCCTCTTGTATTTTTAATGCCCCAGAAACAATTTCTGTCCATAAAAAAAATTAAAAAATAATAGTGGCAACTCTGCAATAGCCTGTAGTCTACATGTAAAATGAAATATTTTAAATAATACAATAAAGGCAGCCTATCCATAATTATTATTTTTAGAATAAAATATCAACATTTTTTATTCATACCTAAGTTAACATTTGCAATTCAGCAGCTTGCAATATTTAAATGGAATTGAATATGCTATGAGAAAATGGAAGACTGCATCTTTCGTGTGCGAATGGCTGGTGTAAGGAACAATCATTAGTGCCTGCCCATTGACTTCATCATCTAACATTAAAGAAGAGATGCTGTTTGAGGCTTCCTAGATGATCTTGTCACTTACCTGCTAACACTCCCCCTTATGCCTTTCTACTGGGAAAGTCTGAATATTGTATATGTCTTGAGCCATAAATTATTTGCAATAAAAAACCTGTACAAGTTACAAAATGTGAAGCTGTTGGTTGCTTTAAAGGATCGGACAAAAAATAATCTGAAAGGCAAAAAAGCATTTCAAAGGCTGATATGAACAAACACAATCTTTGTATTACTAGGATGTTTTGCAGTATAACCACTAATTCAGGGCCCATTCAGAAATTTCCCGATTTTTCCCTCTTGATACTGGCAAATCCTTTTCACTCCTGAACTGCTAGCTTAAATGGAATGAGGAGAGGCTGAAGCTACAACATCCTCCTAAGGGACCATTTTGTAGCCCTAAAGCTTTACAGATGATTCTATTATCTTTGTAACATGTGATATCTATCCGTTATACTTTTATCCCATTGGCCCTCCAATGAGCTCAGGACTGGACACCAGGATTTCTCCTCCGATTGCCGCTAATGTGATAGTTAGGCTGAGAGTGTGTGACATATTTGAGTAGTCTGGAAGTAAAATTTGCCTGTTTCCTAGCAGCCTAAACCATGAGATTCACAGGGCATGCACTTATGATGTCATGGTGGGGATGATGATATCACACTGAACAATATTAATAAGGGCAATATTTTTGTACACCAATAGGAATTATGCCACATGGTATTTGTGACTTTGTGCATTTCATGACCTTGAAGAGATGGGCATTTTTTAACCACAGAAGCCCAAATTTAAAAACTTTGGATTGGATCCAAAACATAGCTAGCAAAGTGAAACCTGCAGAGAGGGGAATTCCCCACCTCCTCCTCCTCCTCCTCCTCCTCCTCATATTCTGCTTTTAGGAGTGACAGGATCCTCAATGGGGAGGCAAAATAGGGGTCTGCAATAGGAGGAGAAATAAGTGAAAATCCCCATGCCAATGGAACAAGAACCTTCAGATCGGAGCCACAGAAATTAATTGTGTGATATATATATTGTGTGATATATATGTGTGATATAATTGTGTGATATATATATAATGTAGTCAGGGGAAGATTTTGGAATGCACTGAAATCACTGAAGATCTATCAAGTGTGGACTAACTGATAGGTCTGTGATGTCGACCTACCATCCTGAGAATGAGCCCCCAAGCCTGAGTCTCAGGGCGGGAGCTTGAGCCCTGGCAAATCTATTGGAAAGCATCTGATAGTTTCAGTGAGCTAAATAAAGAGGACCTGCAGAGGAGACTGACATATACAGGAATTGCAGGCACTCTGATCTCACTGGAGAAATAACAGGCAATAACTGTACTGAATAAACCCAACAAAGCTGCTGCATGTCAGCATGTACCAGGGCATGAAATGATCCTTGGCGGTAGCTAAATTCACTGGCGCTGTATCCTCTTTCTGTCATCTGATCAGGATAAGAGAATAGCAACATGGAAATACATGTAATAATAATGCACCCTCCAGAAAGTGATTATCAGTCTGAAGACCATTCCTAATTTCCTTGCCAATGCATGCAAAAATAGATTAGTTCCAAATGACTCATTGTAAGCTTCTGGATGAATTGTATGCATTTCAGTAATTTTCTCTACACCTATTTTCACAGGAGTGCAACAGCTTCTGATGAGAAACACTTGAATGAATCCTATTTCCATTATATTTTGTAATGGGTTTTCTGTGGGGTCAGCAATGTATGTTCTCGACATCTCCCAATCTATATGTTGAAGAAGAAAATAAAAACAACCTGTACTACTCCAGAAGAGGTATGGATGAAATTCTGGATCCTATAAATAACTTGCTAAACATTTTAATGGGATTTATTTCAATGCACGATTACGAAGGCATGAAATTTGGAAGAGGCCTTTACCCTGCTTGCAGAGTTGGCTATTTCCAGTAAAGCTTTTATGAAATGTTTCTCTCCTCCCATCACATTCCCCACAATTCATTCCAGCAAGCATACGCTATCCGTTTTTCCATCTGTGTTTGACCACCATGATAACTGACACTAGGGCAGAGAGTCCTTTGTTAGTTCCACTGGACCCAGGGGGGCTTTCCATATAATGGATATCAAAGCATCACAAAACTGTTAAGTGCTCGTCCAAGTGCCTGGGCTGTGTCAAATCCCTTGACACCAAAAACTTCCAGCATTCTGACACCAAACTCTTACAAGATGCATTGCCACTAATGGAAGGAGTTCCGGAGCAGAACGAGCCAAGGTTAACTTTCCTGTTGCTGTTTGTCAGGACATTCTGGCTACTTGTAAACTACCTTTGGATTTTTAACATTCCATGGGTTTTTTTGAGACATCCCCTCTCCCACCTTCACAATCATGGATGTCAATGTTAAGTTAAAATCTAATGTAATTTTTAACTGGATGGCAGGTGTGTGAGTGTGTGAAATGAGAATCCTTTTCTTTTTTTAAAAAAAAACACAACTCACAGGATATCAAATTTTCTTTTGATTTAGAACGAACGATCTATTTCTGTCAATAGACGTACCCAGAGCATGCATAACACAGTAGTTCAGCCATAATATGCACTAATAGGGCTTAATATTAGATTCTTTGGAAGCAAGTTATTAAATGTTTGTTCTTTTGCTGAAGTATCAGAACATGAGTTATGCCTTTGTCTTTAAATTGTGTATGGGGTGCCCTCAAGTCATAGCTGACTTATGGCGACCCCTGGCGGGGTTTTCATGGCAAGAGACTATGGTGCTTTTCACACTGGGGACTTTAAAGCATTTCAGTACTTGCTCTGCATCCCATGTTTGAAGGAGTTTCACACTTAAAAGGTAGTCATGAGACACAGTCTCACTCTGTCCATGGAATCCTGATTTTTCTGTCTGCAGACATACCACAATGTTATTTTTGAAGCTGCTGCTGAGTTACGTCTGGCCCAATTTATGTCAGTGTGAACACTTTTGTCGCCTTTTTGTCTCTCTCCCCCCTTTCCTTGGGAGCTGATTGGTCTGTGCAGAATTAACCACTCCCACCCTCCTCAGCTCCCTGAACTCTTTGTCCACCATTTTTATCAGTAAAGCAAGGTAAGGGTCATAAGGCTGCTTCTCTGTTGGCTTCCTTCCTCTCAGGTTTGCACACACTCTCTTATTTTTTTTTTCAAAGCCAGGAACCATTCCTAAGTTTGCTGCTTACTCCCCTGCTGGCTTTAAAAGCCAGGAAAGGGTTAAATAGCTGCTTTTCCTTTCCTCTCTCAGTAGTATGAGCTCCGTTTTGTTTTTTTCCCCCAAAGCTAGGAAAGTGTTGTAAATTTGCTGTGTTGCAATGTTACTGCCCTTTAAAAGCCAGGAAAGGGTTAAATGGCTGCTTTCCCCTCTCCCTCCCCATAAGCTTAAAAAAAAGCCTTTTTGCACAGCAGTTTGCAAAACAAAGCAGGGAAGCTGCTGGAGGAAATGAATTAGCAGCATTTTAACCCTTTCCTGGCTTGGGTTTAAAACAAAATAGACTGAAACAAGCAGGAAAAGTACATGTTTCCCCCCAGAACTCCGCTGCCATTGCCTCTCCAGTGGGCATGGACAGCCCAATCACCAAATACAGGTGGGGGAAGGGTTCCAACACTGCAACATTATTATACATGCTCTGAGTTAAAAAAAAAAAGAGTGATGTGAATTGCGAAGCCCTGAAAGCTCAAAACTGCAAGAGGCTTCAAAGCCAGTCTAAAATGAAAAACAAGAGCCCAAATAAAAACTGCCTAGGACAGTGTTGAAAGTGGGACTGCCTTGCTGAAGCCATTGCGATGGGGTAGAATGCTCATAAATGGCGGTTTAAACTGTAAGTGCAAAAGGGGTCTATTGCCTGCCATTGCCTGCCTCTCTGTAATAATCCTGGATTTCCTTGGTGGTCTTACATCCAAATACTAATCAAGGCAGACCCTGTTTAGCTTCTGAGATCAGGCTTGCCTGGGCCATCTACTGCTTTCTGAATTCTTATAAGCATTATCACATCACTTTAACACATGGCATTCTGCTTTGCATGTATCACCTACAGATACACCTGTTATATTGTAAATCTCAACCTACTTCCGTGAGTCCATTATCAACAATCAAAATGACATCTTACTCAACTTGAAAGCTTCATCCTCTCCAAACTGCTTTTAAAAGTTCAAGGAATTTTGCGCTATATCTTGTTAACAGCAGCATAAAAGTATAATGAATGGGAAATGAATACACCGTGTGTGTCAAAATTAAACTAAAATTAAGGCTCTTTAGCCTGCCATTGCTAGAGCAGGAGAGGCCTAGCCCCTAACAGTAGCATATTTTTAATGCCTAAAAACAGGTTTGAATTTTCAATTACAGTGCAGTAGCCCTAACCACAAAGATAGCATTTCTTCATTCCACAACGAAACTGCTGTGCCTCTCTGCAACATTCCCCCAAAGTAGTACAACCGCCATCCTACAAAGTCTCTTTCTAGTAACTTACTAAGCACTCATTTTAAAAGCAATTTCTGGTCCCCTACAAGTATTTCTTTCTGTCCAGCATCATCTCATGCGGGTCAGTTTATCCACTAGGAAGACCTAGGTAGCTGGCTGGCAACAGAAAAGGCAGTGCAGCATAACTACATCTATTTGCCAGTGCTTTTAAGATAGAAATCCTGTGTCCTGAATCAGACAGGCAGCATGTAGACATTTATGGACTGAAGAATAAAGGAATTGGCACAGGGGAGCTCGAGTATGTTGAGTCTAGGAAGTTGAACATGTGGCACTAGACAAAGAGAATAAGAAGATGAGAACTGGGGGCAGGCCATGAACCAGGGAAGTAAAGAATAGGGGTGTGCCCCCCCAATCCACATATTCAGGGTATGGATTTCAGGAACAACAACAACAACAACAACAACAACAACAACCTGGTATCCCTGACATCTGGGTCAGATTCTATTATATGGGTTAGAGAATCCTGGATTTATTCAGCCATTATTCCCTATGGGGGAAAATGTCCAGGAGGCTGAGGGGTGGGGTGCACATTTTTAAAGCAAGCTCCACCAAATTGACAGGGAACCCATTTCTGACTGTCCACTAAAAATCCCCCAAATTTCAGGAGATTGGACGCCAGGGTCCGATTTTATGGATCCCTGAACAAGCTGCCCCACCCACTCTCCACTGTTTCCTATGGAGGAAATATTTCCACGTCTTTTAAACTCTGTGGCTTGCCACACCCACTTGAGATTCTCTGGTTCAACAATAAAACTCCCATGCACGTTTATTGTTAAACCGGAGAATCCCATGTTGAACCAGAGAAGCAAGGGGGAGGTGTGAGGCTTGCTGAGCAGCAGATTTTAAAATGCAGCTGGAGGTGGTGGCTTGAAGGGCTCTTTTGGAGCTCGCATGGGGGTGGAGACAAGAAGGATGCGACAGGAATTCATTCTGCCTGCTGCCTCCCCCCCCCCTCCCCTGCTGTGGCATGGAGTTTGCCTCATCCATACTGCTGCACTCTCGCTGTCACTGCTCTCTCATTTGTTTGCTGCTCTTTCACCTCTGCTGCAGCTGCCTGTGGTCAGATAATCTGGCCCAGTGAGTCTGGGTGCCTGAATCTGATCCAGGGCTCTGAGACATGATCTGGTTTAGCCAGATTAGGTTGGATTTGGCATAAATCCGTCTTTTAAACTGGGTACTGGACTTGGATTTCCCACCTGTAATAAGGAAACCTGAGATTGTTGGATTGGTACAAGGAGCTAGCACCAGTTGCTGAGAGGAAAAGCCCAACAGAGCAGATGTTTGGGGTAGTTCAAAGATGGGGATTATAGTACTATGGCCAACAGTTGGGCTAATACTTAGTTTTTTTCCCCAGTTATATTTATTGGAAATGTTGATGCATGTCTCTAGTACTTGCTTTAAAGATTTGTGTTTGTCTTACAATAAAGTCGCTTTCTCTCTCTCTCTCTCTCTCTGGCACATTTCAATTATTTTGGTGGCTGTTTATTACAACTAAAAACACCCCTAAAATCAATTAGGAGCATTCTCATTTTCTCCCTGACCTAACATTTTAATAGGAAACTAACAAGAAAAAAATTACAAAGAATAGCTAATTGTATATTTTGTTGATAGCCTACATTTTGGCAGAATATACTTGAATTGCAATTTTGAATTATCTTAGAGTTTGCTTGAAACTTCCAAGTTCATCATAGATGCCTTTGCATCCCCTCCTCACTGAAATGCAAACCTCCTTCTTTAGCATATCAACATACAGCCACACAGAAACAGTCAAATGTGACTAGAGAATTTTGAAAAATGGTATAATATGCAATCTGCTATACAACTCCTCTCATAAATTATGTAAATTATGAGATATACCCCATGTGTTTTCTTGGCACTGAAAAATGCTTTTAACTCTTATTACTGGGTGCTCATCAGTTATTTCCTCAGAAATGCAAAGCAGAAAAACATGGAAAATAATAGTTGCAAGGATAAGGATGGGGAATAGCTGCAGAATTTCAAAATTATGTTGATATTTTTAATAATATACTGTAAATAGGAGTCCATTTGTCAACTATGTGCATTACAGAGAATAACAAAACATTAAATTGTGGATTAGAATTTAATTCTTTTAAGTTGGTTTGGGGTGCTATATGTGCATTTTAAATGATGGTAAGGGTTTAACAAATGGCTTTGAAATCCAATGGAAGACTCAATACCAGAAAATCTTGAGACTGGAAATGACAGAAGACATGAACCAAAAAAGATCAGCAGGATGCTTATGAAAAAACAATGGAAGGCCAACAACAACTCACTTAAGTTTAATAATAAACAAATGGAAAGGTCATTTATGAATGCAATAAGCTGAGGTTCAATGCCACTCGTACAACGATCTCATAGTCCACAAAGGGGAAACAAAAATGGTCCTATATATATCCCGACTTTCTGTCCTCATAAGGTCTCATGAACCTTCCATGGGCTCTTGAAGTGCCCTTTGCTTTCCATGCTGACAAAAATAGCTATGATACTCCACCTTGTTTTGTGTACCTACAAATTCCAAATGGAAATCATGATCTTCTTTAATTAGGTTTCTTGGCAGAAAGCCTCTGAATACCATTAAGGGTTTTATTTTTTAAATCTTTCAGAAGTTAGAATGAGCAACATGTATGGGTATGTCAACGGCGGCCACTTTATCACACACTCATAAAGCAATAGGTCTGATTCCTGTGTTGTCCTGATATAATTGGTAAAGGGAGCATCTTGAAGGAGGAAGATTCAGATACGGTAAGGAACAGCTGCGTTGGCTATAGAACTCGAACATTATAGTAAGTGGTGAGAAAAAGCTGCTCCTCTTCACAAAAGAAAGGACTGTAAAATTCAGTACAACGGCATAATGGTGTTTTTTCTCATAACAATAGTAATTCCAGCAACATTCAAGAGAAAATTGGTTGAACTCACTAAGTTAGTCCAGTGCAAACTTCATTAACAAGGGTACCAAAATACACTTTAGTCAAATACAATTTGAAATTAAGGATATCAGTTTTCATTTCATTTGTTATGAAACCAGACTAGTAACTGGTCAGAAATGTTCGGAATGCCTTTGTTCAGCTTGGAAGTAGCTAAACAAGTAAAAATGCCTTCTTGTTACACTGTTTTACAAACGGGCAGAATGATCTAGCGTAAGGAGTGTGCACAATCTATGCCCATGGTGATCAAAATGAGCATGCATGAAGAGAGACTGAACCAACAATCATGTGAGACAACTCCGTATATTCACACACCAAGAAGAACTTAATTGGATAAATAACACCTTTAATTTAAGTTACAGAGAGATTGATATTAATTAATGAGGACTGTTGATGTTTTCCATTTGCTATTCAGATTCATCAAAATTAAATTCCTGGAGGAACGTAGTAGAGGTGTGGCTTGGGGTGTTAACTGGAATCCTTTCCATGAAACATTTGTACTCCAAACGCTAGGGTACATTTTGAGAGTGCATGACTGGGGGGCTATTAATCATACAGCTGCTCACAAGGTGATCAAAGTTTAAAGATGCCTCTGATACTGGTTTCTGCTATTCCAATATAAGTACAAACAATTATAACTTCTGGCTCCTACAAGACTAACCGATTTATTGCGGAACGAGCTTTTGTAGGGAAAACTCTACTTAATCAAATGTGTAGACACTACTGTGCTGGAATTAGATTAGATTCTAGATGTATAACTTTGTCAATTTTTGTGCATTAATAATTTAAAAAAGAATATTTAAAGTTGGTATGCATTCAAATCCTATTTGATCTTTCCAGTAAGTATTTTCTTCTTGATGCATGTTCTCTATGACATTTGAATAACATTCAGCTGACCTCGATGCATACCTAGAAAATAAAATCAAGCATGGTTTGATACGGTATGGTTACCCACCAAACTGTACTTCTAGCTTACAGAGGGATCCCCATAAAGCTGATGAGAATCTTGTTTCTTTCTGCATCTCTCGCTTGCGCAGTGAGTCACTAGAAGGAATGGGAGGTATGTAAACATCTACCATATGCCTGTTCAGGTCTCCTCATATGGATCTATAGGTACGTAACTCGGCTAAGTGGGACACAGTGTAGATGGGTATACACGTACAAGTAACTGAAAAATGACAACAACTCATTTCATTATGGTAAGTTCTTCTTGATTATATTAAATATGTGAATTTCATATATTGTCAGTTTTGAAAACACTGCAGTATAGCAAATAAAAATCAGCTAACTTCAGTTTCAACATCTGAACAGGAACTGTGGAATAGAGATGGGCACAAAACGGGAAAAAATGAAATGAGAGGTTCGTGTTTCATCGCATTCCACGAATCATGGAACACGAACTTCTACAAAATTGTCCTGTTTTGCAATACGATTCGTTAGTTTCATGATTCATCAGAACCCAGGGTATTTCAATGGCCCCCTTCATACCCAGAGATGCCAAACTCGCAGGGAGACTTCAGCATCTCCTCCAGCTCTCTTCAGGCTCTCTTTGCTGACTTTCCCCTCCCATCCTCCTGGCCTCCTGCTTTCTGCCGCTGCTGGAAGAAGTCAAGCCGAGCGGATCTGCTTGGGTTTTCCTCTCTTCAGGTTCTCTTTGCTGACTTTTCCTTCCTGTCTTCCTGCTGCTCTGACATAAGAACATAAAAGAAGCCATGTCGGATCAGGCCAATGGCCCATTCAGTCCAACACTCTATGTTACAGAGTGGCCAAAAACACAAGTGTCATCAGGAGGTCTGCCAGTGAGGAAGGGACACTAGAAACACTCCTACTGATTGCCCCCTCAAACACCAAGAATACAGAGCATCACTGCCCTAGACAGAGAGTTCCATCTATACCTCGTGGCTAATAGCCACTGATGGACCTCTGCTGCATATGTTTACTCAATCCCCTCTTGAAGCTGTCTATACTTGAAGCTGCCACCACCTCCTGTGGCAGTGAATTCCATGTGTTAAAGCCCTCTTCCCTGCCTCCAAGTTCTCAAAGGAAAAGCCGAACAGAGCGGATCTGCTCAGGATCTGCTCAAGTCGCAGGGAGACTTCAGCGGGGGGTGGGTGGGAAGGCATGTTAGAGCAGCAGGAGGACGGGAGGTAGAAAGTCAGGGAAGGGTTCCTGAAGCTGGTAAGCAGCGAACAGTGGCAGAAGGAGCTGCTGGGGCTGCCACTGCCGCTACTCCACCATCCCGTTCTTAAAAATGGAGAAGGGAAACAGAGAGGAGAAGGAGTCTCTGACTACAGTTCCCAGGTAAAGCTGTGCAGACCTGCATTACTCAACTCTCAGGTTGGCAAAGAGAGCTGCCAATCAAGGTTATGTGGGCTAAGATTGGGGTTTTCATGGCAACAAAAGGTCTGCAGACATTCCGGGCCATGTTGCCAGGGAATCAATGGATCGGTGCCAGCCTGTCTGGCATCATGAAGCATTCAGGAATTGAACGAATCAGCCCCAAAAGTCGTGGATTTCATGAAAAACGCAGCCCCACAAAACACGGTTTTGCGATACATGAATGGGCCCGATTCATCATAAAATTTGATTCGTATTTCGATTCATGCCCATGTCTACTATGGAAGACGTCTTTAGAGATCATGTAAGATTCTTCTGCACAATGAAAATACCATTCTGATGTTAGAAAATGGCTCACATTTCTGATTTCTTTTATTACTTCATTGTGTGTATAAAGCTCCCTATGCAGTCCCAAATATCTTTCAACATATCCCCTCATCTTTGGTTTCTGATCATGTGGTGAAAACTGTCATAAATGTATGAGGAGTAATGCTCACAAATGGCATACAAGCTCCAGCTGAAAATCCAATACTGGTGCCAAAAGATGAGGGAAAATGGCTTGCAGGCTTTAACTAGACCAACATATTTTGCGGAAAGGGACACACACACACACACCCCCTCATCCACCTCTGCTGTCTCAATTGCTGAGCCCGAGGATACTTTCTTGTCAGCTGTTTTTAACTTCTCATCCAAAGAGGCATTATTAACATTAGAAATTGATAATAGTTTAATTTTTCAGGATTCCAGACTTGTCAGTATATCTGTCTGATCATGCTGGGCTAGAGCTTTAAAGGATTTCAATATATATTTTTTCTTGTTCAAACAAACTGTCCCCTTCATTCATTTTCAAGGATTCATTGACTGGCTCCATTTTATCATCCTCATCTGCCATTTGAGTCTGAAAGGGTATGCAATACTTTGAAGTGCACAAAAGAATACCTTTGTCAAGAAGACTGGAAAGGGAGACATTTTTCCATACACATTCAGTGCTAGGCCACACACACACATGTATATGTATATGTATGTTTACAACACAATCTAAACATACACAATTTCCCAGTAGGTAACATTCCTACTTGACAAGTATTATTTGAAATTGTATATCTTTGGAAAAATTGTTAGCTTCCAATGATAACAATATTAATTAAAATTTAAGAAGGGCAGTACATTAGCTATCAGGTGGCTACACAGAATTGTAGTTTTTATTCAAGATGTTTTCCTTTACAAACAACACATTCAAGGTATATCAGCTGATGACAGTATGGCAGAGAAAACCATGACATGAAAAAGAAAATGTCAAAAGATAATCAGACTGTTGCTGTAAGTCTACAAACATTTGCAAAGAGTTATCTAATATAGTCCAAAAGATGGCCAATATATCCAAGCTGACTGGGGAGATATTCTTGAATATAAAAGGAGGATCATTTAGATAAATATGTGAGATTTATATCTGCTATTCAAATAGTGATGGTGTTATGAGTGATTTTGAAGAGTCTTACAGGAAGATCTAATGCAAATATATTCTTAATCAGGCCAGAATTGTGTCTGATTGGTTTGTTACTACTCAGAATTGTAGTTCATCTTTTAGCACTAATTTCAAACTACACATGCAAGGAAATGTAGCCTTAAATAAGGCAAAATAATGTAATCAGGCAATGATTTGGCCACAGTATTTGCAATTCTAATTCAAGGGCAGAAGGCAGTAATGCTTAGACTATGGAAAGGCAGTAAAATAATACTGCTAAAAGAAAGACTTGGGTTTGGCCTGGCACTTACATAAAAACGTCTCACAATTTGTTAGAGAATTAAATAATTGTTGTTCAACTGAATCCCGATCTTCATTATGTGAACAAGGATCATGGAAGTGGCAGAAGAATAATTACAGAACATTTGTATTTCAGCACATTATATAGCAAATTTGAAATTTTGGTGGCAGGACAAGAGAAATGTGGCATGAATTAAATGAAGCATAACTTGATTGAGAAAACTGGCCTCAGAAGCCAAGTGGGAAATCAACATATTTTGTGGAACATCCTGTGAACAGACTGGCCAACGGAAGCGCTTCATATAAATTAACCTTTTGGTAAATTGTATTAGAAGAAATTTTTAGATGGAATCTGAATGCCTGAGAACTCCTTAACTTTGGCACAAAGTTGAAGTTTCAAGACAAAAATAGCCTGGCCTGCTCATGTATTGCTTTGAGCCTCTGTAGAATCAATGTTATTATTAGCCACTCACAACACAGTGGCAAATATCAGCTGGAGAGGAGTGGTTCTTTGGATGCAACAGCATCTTATTTAACACAAAGCCGGTACTGACAGATGAGCTTTCAATGCTTCATCTGTTTTTGGCCTGATAAATGCTTATTCCAGAATGAGAGATTAAACACAATTTTCTCTAGTTCTTTTCTAAACAAAGCAATTAAGATGAACTGTATACCAGGGTAATTATGTAAACCCAGAGTAAAAATGGCCCTCTGTAGTATTTTTTGTGGCTTGAGATCAACTACATCTATTGCTATTTTTCCTGCCACACATCAACATGGTTGAAATGTTGACTACCGGGCTACTCTATTTTCAGAAAAGGTATACAGAAACAGGCAGATATATTTTGGGGCAAACCATCTGAAAATGCAGCTTGGCAATGGGTACTGTGACAGACACCTAGCATGTCTACAAAATGAGAGCTTTAAATTGTAAAATGCCTCATTAGACACACAGGAATGTTTCAGAAAAAAATTATAAAGGCTGTACAAAACAAGTAATATTTCAATACGTACACTCAGAAGATACAAGGACCTTGGATCATGTTCAAAGACATGCAAGTTATTTAAAAAACCTAGGGCCCCACCTAAGTCTTCAACAAACTAATTTAAATAATTCCAGTTTGCACCACCACTAACAGGCTGCTGCTTTCATAAGAAGTGAAACTTCTGCATGCTGCCCTAAGTTCCTTTGAGGAATGGTGGGAGAGAAAGTAAATTATTCTCTTATTTTAGAACAGATTATATGGAAACTACGTCTCATGGAAACGACATATTTTTGAACAACCTCAGGAATCTCAGAAGGAACCCAACATTATCGGTAAAATTTATGGATTTCTTGGATGAAAATGATATATGTCGAAATGGATGAAAATGATATATGCCATCACTGGACCTAGTGTAACAGAAACAGCATTAAATGTTATGCTCAGATATGTAGGTTAAAAAAACACTGGGTGCCTTAGCTATACTCAAGCCCCTCTTTGAATCCCAACTGTGAATCAAGATAAGGAATTTGTTTGTCTGAGTTATGTACCATGAAGTCTCTTCCAACTTATGGTGGCCTTATGAAATAACAGCTTCTAAAACATCCTATTATTAACTGCATTGCTCAGGTCTTGCAAACTGAAGGCTGTGGCTTTCTCTCTCTTTTTTTTTAAAGAATTTTTTATTTTAACATCTAGAACAATAAACTACAAAAAACTACAATAGTACAAGGGGAGGGAAAGAAGGGAGAGAAAAAAAAGAGGGGGAAGGGGGGGTGGAAAAATGGGGAAGGCAACTCACAAACACTAAACACTACACTTCAATGCTTTCCCTTCATACTGCCATAATTAAAGAAAATAGCTTAATAAAGTAATGATGGAATGGTTGACCTTACAAAATACAGTTCAAATTAAATCTTTCCCCCCACCCCCCTGGGCCTCGGACGCAGTTCTCTCTGAGCAGCTATAGCCGCAGCGCTCGTTGCCTCCCTCCTCCCTTCAGGCTTCAAATCTTCTTCTTTTTGCTTGGTGTCTGGCCCAAATTCTGGATTTTTGTCCACAAAATCCCTTAGCTGATCTTCCGAATTAATCTTGTAAGCTTGATCTTTATAACTAAACCCGATTCCTTCCGGAAGTAGCCATTTGTACTTTATGTCACGTTCCCTCAAAAGAGCTGCCAGCTTTTTATACTTAAATCTTCTCTTCTGGACTAAAAATGGAACGTCTTTCAGTATCTTGACTTTATTTCCCAGAAAGTCCAACTCCGCATTATATGAGTTATATAGGATATTGTCCCGGACCCTCCTGGATGAGAACTCAATAACAATCTTGCGAGGCAGCTGCCGCTTCATTGCATATTTTGAAGATGCCCGACGGACTCCCAAAATGGCGCTTTTTACTTCTTCTTTAGTTACCCTCGCGGGTGTCGCTAAAAGTTCCGAGGCAAGATCCCATAAATCCTCGTTTTCCTCCTCTTTAACATTCTGGAGACGCAAAATGGTCTGTGTTCGCTCCACTTGCAGCCCAATCAGCTGGTTTTCCACCAACTTTAGCTCCTTGTTCGTTGCTCTCATAAGTGACGCATTTTCCCGAGCAGACTTCTCTGCCCCCCCCGCTACTTCCTTGATGGCTTTCACATCGCTCTCAATTAAGCCCACCCTTTGATCTGTTTCATTCAGCTTGTCAACAAAGGGTTTTATGGCTTCGATAACCGATCTTTTCACCAGTTCCTCAAGCTACTCGCCTCTTCCCTGCAGGGCAGCTGAAACTGACTTGCCCAAAGCAGGACTCTGCTTTTTTGCTGCCATTTTAGGGGGGGGGAACCGCCAATCTTCCGAGACTCTGCGAGGGGGGGAAAAATCCGAATCTTCTAAACTTCAGATCCCACCACTCCTTCACATGCGCTTGTAGTAACAGAAGGGATTCGCTTACGTACAGGCTTCCGCCTAATCCTGTTCTTTGCCGTTTTCCATGGCCCCGCAGCACACAAGGTGCCGCGCACGTCTGCCAGCCTCCATAGGGACAAACAGGCAATTTACCCCCTGCCTCGATCTGCCAGAGGGCTCTTCCCGTCGCGTCCCGGACCTAGACTCCCTCCCTGGGAGCCCTGGGGGCTAACCTTTGCAGATCAGCCGCCTGGTCAGGCTGCTCGTCTGCTTCTTCTCAGACCTGCCGAGAGGAGCGTCCGACATGGCCGCGAAAACGAAACCGAATCAAGGCTGTGGCTTTCTCAATGGAGTCAATCCATCTCATGTTGGGTCCTCCTTTTTTCATATTGCCTTCAACTTTTTCTAGCATTAAGTCTTGTCATGTGACCAAAGCACGATAGCCTCAATTTTGTCATGGCTCCTGAACATGGCACCCTTAATTACTCTTATTTCCTTTGGGAGAAAGTTACAATCTTTTCTCAAGGACAAAGAAGCTTTAGGTAAACACACAAGAGCAACTACAGACAAAAAAGAATCAACAAACCCACCAGACCTAATGCCAAATCAGAATCAAAAAGAGTCCAGTAGCACCTTTAAGACTAACCAACTTTATTGTAGCATAAGCTTTCGAGAATCACAGTTCTCTTCCTCAGATGCATCTGACGAAGAGAACTGTGAGTCTCGAAAGATTATGCTACAATAAAGTTGGTTAGTCTTAAAGGTGCTACTGGACTCTTTTTGATTTTGCTACTACAGACTAACACGACTAACTCCTCTGCATCTATGCCAAATCAGAGAATCCCAACAGACTCAACCTGGCAGCAGGCAGCAGAAAGCTCACACTCCCCCAAAAATCTCACCCTAAATCTGCAGCTGTTTGCAGCAGCTTGCTTTTTTCTCTTTTGCAGGTTTGCAGGTTTTTTTGCAGGCAAAAAAAAAAAAAAAGAGAGAAAGAGTGGGGGGGAATGGAGGCAACACGATTCTCACAGGCGAGCGACATCGCTTGTTAGTGAAAGCTCAACTGTCTGTCCAATCATGATGATTCTTTCGTGGATCTCATGAGAGAACTGTCATGATTGGTCACAGTTGGGAGAGCTCCGACTCTCGAAAGCTCATACCCTAGAAACCTAGTTGGTCTTTAAGATGCTACTAGACCTGAACCAGTGTAACTCTGAATCCCAGATATGAATGGGATTTCTGAATATACCTGAAAAATACCAATAAGACATTTTTCAGGTATATTTTCAGACCAGATATCCTGAATCAGATACCTCTACCTATGTTACCTCTAGAGCAGTTCTCCTATAATGGAAGTTGACCTACTTTGTGTTATAATGTCTACATGTTAGCAGAACATAATTGCTGAAGTTTTGGAGCTTATGTAAAATCTTAATAGCATACAATTGCCTTCTAACAAGTCTGGTATTTCAGTGCATATTTTCTCAGCTATTCACACATCAAGGAAACTTAACATTCTTGGGAGAGATGCACCTCTCAAAAATGGCTAGTTATCTAAAAACATGGCATTTTCTCTTGGCTGGCACAACATTTCTTGAACATGTTTCTCTAAGACTTGGCTGTAAAATAGAAACTTGTTTTGCTGCATTCCTGCTGCTTCATTCATCAGAGAGCTTCAAACTCCAATGGTCTACCTTCTGGGATGGCACAGCTCATTGTGAAATTGCTATGGGCACCAAGTTCTAAACAAGTTTTATGTTCTTAGAGAATTTTAATTCCCATAGAATATTAATAATCCTTTGGAAGGAAGCTACGACACTGTTGAAGATGGAAGAAAAACTAAACTGTAGATGGAAAAAAACAAAAACAGGTGGTTCCTGGGGATCAGCAATAGCCATGGTAAATATTAGTATATTAATGTCATTTAAGTTTGTAGAAGAGAAAAGGATCAAATACACCCTCCCCCCACCCACAGTTTGCAGAATTTGAAGACTTGTACTTTGGAAGCATAGGGAAACAAAATTAAATATGGTTACACTGGTAAAATTACCATTTTATGAACTCATTGGCTTGAGTGAGGGCAACACTAATCCAGAACTTTGTAAATCTATTCCCCTCAATATTCATTCTGCTTTGTGATGTCCAACTTCAGCCAGAGCTTCAAGATGACAGGGAATTGGAAAGTGCAGGTGGGCAATTTCTGATGAGTATAGGAGGTTTTGTCCTTTTACTGGAAGATCCACTGAATAAAACTGAATTTGGAAATAGTCTTAAGACTGAATGCCCATACTCTATTTTAGTAGGGACAATTCATGTTGATTGCAGTTGATCAACCTGGGGTGGATTAAAGTGGGCAGATGGCTAGAAGGAAGAGCCTGAAATTAATGTGGCAAGGTGGAGGAGGGTGAGGTATTGAAAAATTGGACTGCTTCTGAAATTAGCCTCTGGCACAAAGGACATTACTATATGCTCTTGGAAGGCATTTCTCCCCAATAAGAATTCCAAAGAATATTTCACGGGATTTTATTCATGCATAAAATAGCACACTGTTCAGTTAGCCTGTCTTTCACAGGAAACAGCTGTAAAAAATTATAAAAGAAAGGTACTAGCTTCAAAGTGGCAATTGTTTGTGAAGAGCATTTTCCAGTAAAGACACAAAATCCCATGCACTGTGAGTGAACAGCAAGCATACAATCGGATACACAAATACAGTATTTATAGGTGTCTTTCTTGATGTTATGTTAGAGCTGAAACACAAGTACCATCCAGAACCTGTTTGGTGTAGTGGTTAAGAGCATGCAACTCTAATCTGGAGAACCCGGTTTGATTCCTCACTCCTCCATTTAAAGCCAGCTGGGTGACTTTGGGTCCGTCACAGCTTCTAGGAGCTCTCTCTGCCCCACCCACCTCACAGAGTGTTTTGTTGTGGGTATAATAATAACATACTTTGTAAACCGCTCTTAATGGGTGTTAAGTTGTCCTGAAGGGTGGTATATAAATTGAATGTTGTTGTTGTTGTTATTGTTATAATTATTATCCCTCTCTTGATAAAACAATCATTAGTAATGTCCAGTGTAATTAGTTTTGCATGGCGAGGTCTTAGCTAGACCAAGCTACAGTATTAAAGACATTTTAGGTTCATCCATTCACCTATGAAGTTGGATCTATAAAAGAAATAGCCACAAGCACTTTCAAAAATGGGCCACAAACAACTTGTTACTTGGCCCTAAAGGTCAGCTCACTGCCCCAAAGGGCAAGAGATATACCGACAATGATAAACTAGCAATGTTGAATTCCTTTTTTTGTTTGTTTTTGAAAGGGCAGGCAGCACAACCTATGGGGGCTGGGAGGTGGTGGACAGATTCCAGGTCATGCCATACATTTGATTTAAAGGTATTTAAAAGCATAGTTCTAAACAAAGGTACATCCTTTTTAGACCACTGACGTCAAAGTCTTTAGAAAGGTGTTGCTCTGATTAGAATTGCATTGAAAGCCACCAACAGAGGGTAAAAATGAAATGGGGGAGGGATTTGATCAGAAAACATTTATGTTAAAATGAAGCACAGTAATGAAGCCCTGGGGAAGGAGTCTTGGGAGCATGAAAGTCAAATGGAAGCAAGCACTTTCAATTTTCCTGTTGCAATCCCCATGGCGCAGAGTGGTAAGCTGCAGTACTGCAGTCCAAGCTCTGCTCACGACCTGAGTTCGATCCCGGCGGAAGCTGGGTTCAGGCAGCCAGCTCAAGGTTGACTCAGCCTTCCATGCTTCCGAGGTTGGTAAAATGAGTACCCAGTTTCCTGGGGGTAAAAGTGTAGATGACTGGGGAAGGCAATGGCAAACCACCCCGTAAAAAGTCTGCTAAGAAAATGTCGTGATGCGACATCCCCCATGGGTCAGTAATGACTCGGTGCTTGCACAGGGGACTACCTTTACCTTTTATTCATAGATAAACTAGGCTTAGAGTCAATCAGTGAGAGCCAACATGCACACTCCTGAAGGATATATGGACAACTTCATGTTTTCTCCCTATTTATCCATCTTCTTTTTAGGCTGAAGAAGGCTAAGCAGTCACCATTAAGGGAGCTGGTAGATGCTTAAGGAGATACTATGAGGGCAAGGAGTTTTACTTGTATACTGGTTTGCCTCAGCAAAGTGTCACAGTATGATAGTAAAAAGCTTAGAAGGAATGTAAAACAGTCTGTACACATACATCTCCTGATCTTGCAATTTTAATTGATTTTTCCTTCAAAAACATAGTAACTGAGATGTAACAAAATAAAATGAATAAAACTAATACAAGTAGCTATTGGGGAAAAAAAGTATAAAAATAACCCGTAATGTCTTTAGAGCCAACACTGTTATATAAATGAGCAGCAGTCATCAACAGAACACTATCTGGGGTGGGGAAAGGAAAATAGGGTGAGAGGAAATTGTCTTCACTTTTAAGTATATGACAAAAAGTACCCCTACAAATCAATATCTGCAGTACTTAGTTAAAGTTGCTTTGATTTTTAGAACATTTTCAGTGCATGGACAATTGAAATGAGGCATCATGGCACTTATACACTATACTTCTTTGAAGAACTGGAAACTTGTTCAATTTTAAGACAGAAAAAGACAGAATGATTTTCCCCCGAAATGTATTTCTCAATCTCAGCGATAATTAAGCCAAAAATCGGATATGTGGTTTAACACTGAGATGGTGCTCAAATATTTGAGCTCAGTCCCTCCTTGCTTTTAAATTCACTTGGAAGGCCGAATTATTAATTCCTCATGACAGAAAATCAAGATTTAATGAACAGCTGATAGCCCTTAGGAATTACAGAGTAAGTGTAAATGATAGCTCAGACAAAATAAAATGGTCGTAACATATATATTTAAGAAACAATATTATACAGAATAATGAATGAATAGTAGATGTTAGTTTAGGCACTCCCCGTAGGAAAAAAGTGACTAATTCTTGTAAATCTGAAAATGTTGATTAAATGAAAGACTAAAGCTGCATGTTTCAATATATATGGTACAAAACAGTTTATTCACATGGATGATTTTGGGTTATTTACAAGTGGGAGACCCAGAAGGAATTGTGGGTATACCTCACTTTCCCCTTCCCACCCTCTTTCCCTACCATGAAAGCCCTCACTGCCTCTCCCCTTTTCCTGCTTCCTTCTCTCCTTGACACCCACCTTTCAACTGCCCCTCCTCTTCAACTATATTTATTATTTACTTCATTTATACCTTGCCTTTTTCCATAATGGGGACCTAAAGCAGTTTATGTAATGCTCCCTCCCTCCATTTTATCCTCACAACAACCCTGTAACATAGGTTAGGCTGAGAAAATGTAACAGGCCCACAGTCACTCAGTAAGTTTCCATGGCAGAGTAGAGATTCGAACCTGGTTCTTCTTGATCCTAATCTGAAAACTCTATCACACTGGCTTTTGCAGAGTGGCTGTTTTTGAACAGTAGCAAGCAGTCAGGCCTGAATGAGTCATTTAAAGTCATGTGGTATCAAGTGGTTGTTGCTGGGTATGGCCCTAATGAGTCTTTCTCCAAAGGCCAAAACAGCACTGGAAAGCGATCCACTGCCTCCCCTGCTTTTTACTGACAGAAAACCAAGCTTGAAGGTTGGTAATATTTCTGTGGTTGTCTAGGAACCCTCATGATGACCACTGAAAGGACCTTCATTTCTTAAAGCTATAGATGCTACTTCTATTATTGAAGAGGGTCCCCCCACCTTTTTAAGATTTCAGATCTGTCTGCAAACCTGGGTTTTTTCAGGCTTGTAGAAAGATCTCTCTTATCTGTTCATGGCTCCAATCTCTGGATTTAAGAATCCACAAATTTAGCCATGTTGACAGTTAGATATATTGACTGAAATACTACCATTCTTTGGCAAAAAGGGGGAAATCAAAGTCTCAGTAATATGAAAAGGTATGCAGTTTAAAACAACAACTTATCACTTCATGGGCTGATCTGCATCAGTCAATAAGATTTTGAAACATGGTTAAAAATTTTACTTGGCAATATAATTACAGGTATGTTCTATTTGTATTGTAAGAGGCTATATTGGAGTTAAACAGAATATGGGACTGCACTCTGGCCACCCACAAGCAATGCAGAAATGCAATGTGAACAGGAAGTATTCCTACTCTCTTCCTCTCCAAAGGCCAAGGGTGCCTGATACCAAATACTCCCGCCACCCCCAGTGCTTCCTAATTCTGCATGGCTGTCCAACAAGAGAAAACCAATGGCCTCAAGGTCAACAACTCTATCCCATTCTTCTTCTTCCATTTTTTTAAAAAAAATAATCTTGCAGTCTAATGTAGAGCTCTTGAAAACTCAAAAACTGCACAATGTTTTGTAACATTTTGATCTTAAATTAAGTATTTTACATGGATTTGGGGTTTTGACAAACATGGCTAATGGAACTTCTACTTTGAAAATTCCTAAATTCAGGCTTTGATCATGGCCATCACAGAGACACCTGAATGCAGCCAACATTTTCTTTCAACCGACCTCACTTACTGTAGTACAAAATGGAAATTTGACGAGATTTGAGAAATTGTTAAAATTTAAGTATTCTATCAAATCATATTTAAATGGCAAAACTTCCTTGTTTTTTCTTGAATATTTCCAGTTATCTATGTAAATAAAACCTCTAGCATTGTCCATACCAATTGTATGACTATTAAACATAAATTCCTCTCCTCCACCAGGTATGATGAGGCCAAAGCAAGAAATGCAGGGCATTTTTCACATTCATACTAATACTTCAAGAAAATGGAATTTGCATTAGGGCTTTAAAAACGCAGGAAGACATTCTAGTGTGTCATATCAGATGCTCCAGTTGCACAGTACTCAACTGCTGTACAAAGGCAATTATTTGATCCTTATGTAATTGCTTAGGTGCATTGCTCTGCAGTTTGCTCTCTTTACAGAGCAACCTGAGGTTCAGGTTGCTAGGATAGAAGTGGATTGTGCTCAGATTGCTGTAAAATATTTCTCCTAGCAAAGACAGAACTGAAGGAAAAATCAATGCACACGTTGTACAATTTCTGCATCTCCATTTTCCACACCATCTTTAGTTTTGATGCATTTCCCTATGGAATACAGAAGCTAAAAACTTACTGAAAATCACTTAGGCGATGTCATTTCACTGACTAGAAGCCAGATTCTGTGAACGTTTGTTTTAACTAAAATGTATAAACATTGCTTAAATGGGTTGAATTTAGAGGGCACCTTGCAATATTTGCTCTTGAATGGATAGCTGGTCTCTAGCACAGTTGGCTAAGATTATTCTCAAAATACTTCTGCCTACCCATTTACTCCTTTCATTGCAAACGGTTATACACTACACACCAAGTCTTCCCCAATCTATAATTTGCTCTCCTACTTCAGTGTGTAAGATGAGCAACAAACTTAGATTCTCCTTCAATATTTACTTTACATTCTGATTGTGTGCCATTAGGTCTTGGCTTGTTCCAACTGTGTCAGGCCAATTACAACCCTGCCCCACTCCTCTGCTGGTCAACCAGCATATTCACAGGCAGCATATTCACAGGCATCACTTTTTTTTTTTTGGCAACTTGGGCCAAAAAGGATTGCTTATCCCTGGTAGCCAGACTGGGTAACATTTCTCAGAACACAGTTTTTTCCTAGGTCATCTTCCTATAGTTGAAGAAACCCTCTCTTTAAATCCCTTCAGCATGCTATCAAGAAACAAACATTAGATAAATACCTATTAATTCCAATCTGAACGTTTTCTACATGTGCTGTAGTAGTTGGCTGTGTTAACTCTTTGTGGGAACTATAAATAAAAGTGCTCTTGCTCTCTTGGTTGGCAAGAGAGCCATGAGGAGTGAAATACTTTTTCATTCCTTTATAAATAATTTTGATTTTTTATTGTTAAAAAATAAAACAAAAATGAACAAAACACTAGCATATTATGAAAAGTCATGCTAGCTATACAATCTTCAGATAATCTCTAAAAGGTGTTAATTGCATAAGAGTCTAATTAACAAGCATTGCAGAGCAATGCTGGATAAATACAACAGAAAATTAAGAACTGCAAATTGTGTTTAATTCAACGGATAATACAGCCTCCATGACTAATTTTATAGGAAGAGGTACTTTTATTTCACAAAATGTTGCAACCACATTAAGACTGAGAAGACTATACCTACTCAGTGTCCACAGTCACCTTGGACCTCTACGCCCCCCCCCCCGCAAAAATTATGAGGTGCCAAAGCAATAAGAAGTCACAGAACTATGTTACGATAACTCACTGGAAATTCTGACATCGACTGCTCCTCATAGTCTTGCCCTGATATTCTTACCTATTTATTTTTATCCCACCCTTCCTTTAAGGAGTTCAGGGATGTATATATGTCTCCCCACCACATTTTTTGTCCTCTCAACCACATGGTGACAGGCAGGCTTCTCCTCAGTTATCCAAGGACTTTCTCAGTTCTTCAATCTGTGGCCTTGTAAGTCAAGACACCAGGCCTTGAACCTGGGTCCTTCAATATGTAAACATGTCCTATGACCCTAAGCAATGGCTCAAAGGTAAAGGTGTACTTATTTTCCCCTTGTTGGCCTTGGAGAGGACTGACATATTCAAGGCCAACTGATAAGCAGTAGGAGGCCAGCCGTCCAATATGAAGACTGCTACTAACCTCCCTATAATATACCTGTACCAGGTGCATGGCTTAACTCATAAACATCTGAAAGCAATGGCAGGACATTGTGATCAGATAAGATGAAAACATGATTTTAAGAAAGAGAAAAACATCTTATAACAGCCAAAACGGCACTCCCAGGATGCACAAAGCGCGATCACCTGGGTGCCGCCATTTGCCTCCCTGCATGGAGGGAGAAAAGACAGCACTTTCCCAGGCATCTGGGGATCTGGTGGGGGCGGGGCCAGGGCCTATAAAGGCAGGCTACACCTCCCCTCTGTGCAGCCACTGCAGAAAGCTCAACCCACCCACCTCACTCTATGCAGTACAGGATTAGCTGGTCACTGTTTTCAAGGGGCCAGGTAGGAATTTTTTCGCTCCTTCCCAAATTGGCTTCAGGGGATGGGGTGTGCCTATCTTGTTCTGCTGGTTAGTTAGTTGTTGTGGTTACGTTAAAGTTTTGCCCTGCAACTGGCAGGTTAGTTGGGGTAGGCAGAGCGGGCCGGTGATCACCCGGTGGCACCTCCCCATTGGTGGGGAATGGGCGTCTGTCCAGGATTGGCTGGCAGGCTTCATGGCTGCCAGCTGAGAGGGCAGACTCCCCATGGGACCCTCTGCAAAAGTCCTTCCCTCAGGGCCTTACGGTTTTGTGGTTATGGAGCTTTAAGGGGGGAACTACTTGCCTGGCCGGCTGGGTTAAAGCCATGTGCTTGGATGGCTTGCACCTGGGTCAGGTGGTGTTCTCCCAAACAGGCCGAGGAGGAGGTCCAGTTGACCTCTTGGCTCAGCCTGTACCGCTAGTTATTCCCTTGCTGTTCTTAAGTTGTTGTTGGTCAATAAATGGCCATTTTCACCCAAGCCTGGTGTCCGTCTCTTCATTCCAAATGGGGGGACAAAACAGAATGTTCAAGCTTGGCCTGCAAAACACTCTATGCACAAAAAGAATGAACTGTGGCACACCAAACCCGACTTCACACGTTCACAATAGTCTTCTGCATGTACCACTACACTTCTGCATACCCCGTACAGTCAAGAGAGGGCAATCAATCCCTGAAAAAGGCCCATGTAAGATGTAAGCCTCAACAATTTTCTTTGTACTTCAGCTATTACTCAGTAAACACAATGTGAAGAAAGCAATTTTCTATTTCAGACAGAGTTACTCCCTTTCCTCAACATTTCCTGTGACTCTTACCTCAATTTATTTAAATATACAACTAAATGTTCTCAACAGTGGCTCAGAATGCAATTCTTAAGAATTCTACTGGAATGCGGGGCACTTAGTTCCTCAGAAATTACAAAATATGTTTTCCTTTTTACATATAAAATTGAACCATTCTAGGTTTTTTGAAGCTCACTAGAATACTACCATCATTTTTTATTTTTATCCACTCATATAAAGTTGCTGTTTTGTGGTGGAACATCCTGAAAATAGTTCCCTACAAATAGAGACCTAGAGCAGGCTGTATGGAGACATGACATCTAAATAAATAAATAGATGGTTTTCTACTAGAGATGGGCACGAACTGCAATACGAACTAAAAAAAGCCACAAACAGCCCAATCTGCTGTTCGCAAACAAGCTGTTCATGAGGCCCCATTCTAAACAAACAGGTGGTCGTTGCAAGCCTCATTCATTGCTGTTCATCAAGCCAGACAATCTGGCCCCTGCAATCAATTCCCTTGGCAACCAGAGGCAGGAACTGCCTGAACTCTGAACTCCTGCTGTTGCCCTGGAAACCCCAATCTAAGCCCAATTCAGCTTGATAGGCAGGTCTTCCTTTCAAGCGTGGAGCTCCAAATTTGTTACAAGGAAGCCAAGACCATGGGGGAGAGGGGCTCCCAACTCTGGTTTTGCAGACAGTGGAGAGGGAGAGACAGTTGCTGTTGGCATTTTGAGAGAGAGACAGGGAGAGCGCATTGGAGCTTGAATTTTCTTTGTGTGTGGTGGATAAGGATCTACCTCTTTAAGTTCCAGGGCTGCTGCCAGGTTCTGGGCCAAGCTATTATTTATTACTGGTACCTTTTCTGCTGCCTGCTCAGGTAAGGTTTCTGGGAGTAGTGTGGTGGGGATCCTGATGGCTGGAGGAAAGCCTGCTGGCCCCCACGAACAATGAACATGTTCATGAACAGGTCATGTTCATCAATGTTTGTTGTTTGTTGTTCATATTTGGCAACGAACAATGAACACCATGTTAGTTTTTTTTCTGTTCGTGCCCATGTCTATTTTCTACTTCTTTCTTATTCTGAGAAGTTTCATTTCAGATACTCTAATATCCTACAGCCCACTAAATATAAGATTTTTCAAGGCCTTCTCTTCTAATAATAATGGCTTTTGGGATGTAGGACTCTGTTACTAGACAAGCAACCCCTTATTAAAGAGAACATTCTCTATTAAGATTAATGAAAAGTATGTTTTTATTTTTTAACAACATAAATTATCAAGAATCAATGAAGCTGATTAGCCTGAGGGTGACCAATTTTTACCGGGCCAACACATTAGCCAGTGCAAGACGTATATGTGCCACTTCCTCCCATGACCCTTCCTCCATATGTGAGCTTCCTTACAACCCTTAATCATAGCCATGTCTTCATGCTTGCCAGGCTAAATACCTTCCCGTCTGCAGAACTAAAGGGATGTTTTGCCAAAATTCTATATTTGGACTGCTTATGTGATTGTGTGTCTGGTATAACAGAGACTCTGGATCATCTATTATTCTGCCATCAAGGGGCAGCCCTTAGGTCCCTTTGGATAACTCATGTGTTGCATAAATATCAATTCCCTCTAGAATTCTAGGTAATAGCCCCATTGCTGGCAGACACAGATCCAGAAGTAATGTGTCTTGTGGCAAAATATCTAAAACAGTAATTGCCCTTAAGCTATGTTGAAATGTCCTTTGTATTAACCACAAAGGAAATGATGGGGTTACTTACACAATCTGCTCCAGGGCTTTCAGATCCATGTTAAATTTATATTTAAACTGAAGTTCTGGAATTGTAGGAGAATCTGTATCTTAATATTCCCTATCTTTTATATAGGGGTGTGCACAGGAAAAAAAAAAGATTGATTTGGTTCCGTAATACTGAGCAAATTTGGTAAAATTCAGACATTGTTTCCTATGAGAACCTCAGTTTGGAAATTTCTGCTGGCCTGGTGGAGGAGGTGTCATTTTTTACCAAATTTCACCAAATTTGCAGGGGACCTACTCTTAACTGTCCTCTAACACATACACACCAAGTTTCATAAAGAATGGACCTCAGGAAGGCATTTTATGGCCCCTCAAAGAAGGGGCCATAAAACATCTTTAAAAGTTCTCACTTCACAATTCTATCAGATACCCCCAAAATAAATCCAAACACCACTAGGTTAACAAACTGAACCAAGCACCCCAATAAAAACCACTCCCTCAGAAGAACAACCAACAACAATTGAACAACTGACCAAAACAAACTTCTATGCCAACAGAAAACAGAACCCAACAGAAAACACCAACTAAACTTCTGAAAAGAAAGCCCAACAACAGGGGAAAGCAGCTCACCCTCAGCAGAACAAGCAATAAAATGAACAGTAAATATAACCAACTTCATATCCAGAAATCAAAGCCCCCAGATAGGCAGATGGATCAAGGAGGGAGACAACTTTGGGTAAAGCAATGTGGCAAGAACTTGTACTGGGACCCAACTGTTCCCATAGATGAATGCTGACACAGCCAGGCATAACGGGCAAGATTAAAATAGAAAGATAAACCACACAGCCTTCAACCCCTTCCCCCTGAGAAAGCCTGAAACATCTCTTTTTATTTTATTGATTTTTAAAACTCTAAGAGATATGATGGATGAAGGACAGGGATGGGGAAAGCAGCGTGAGAATATGTTTGCTCACAAATGGAATCCAAACAAAAATAAAGGAGCAGATTTTGGATCATTCAAGGGAGGTACTCACAATTTGCAGACAAAGTGAGTTTTAAACAGTGGGGTAGTCATGCATCCCTGACCACGTCATACCACGGTATGATTGGCATGTAAACGCCATTTGACAAACTACTAAGCTCCGGGTATAAGCATATAAAATAAAATAGGACAACAGAGTTAAATACTAATATGCTCAAATAAGATTTAAAATAAGCATAGTGGACACGGGGTATTAATCCCATGCCTCACAAGCCTCATGATCAACAAATGCAATCCATTGCACAGTGGGTCAAAATGAAAGGGCAAAAGCAACAAGCTGCATTGTAAAGTAAAGTATCTGCTGAACATATATCTACAGATGACAAGCAATGTCAGATTAACAACAACAACAACAACATTCAATTTATATACTTCCCTTTCAGTATGATTTAACACCCACTCAGAGCGTTTTAAAGTATACTATCATTTTCCCCAAACAACAATCACCCTGTGAGGTAGGTGGGGCTGAGAGAGCTGCTAGAAGCTGTAACTGACCCAAGGTTACCCAGCTGGCTACAAGTGGAGGAGTGGGGAATCAAACCTGGTTCTCCAGATTAGAATCCGGCGCTCTTAAACACTACACCAAACTGGCTGTCCGTGATCATGCCATGTTAGAGATAAAATGGCTGATACATATTTATTTGTGAAGAGTCTAAACATTCTGGAATTTCAACTGTTCATGCATTCCTTCCATTTTCCCCCCAGCCCCCATGCTCAAACTCTACAATTTTAATAGCTTCCGCTGGAATGTTTTGTTTGAACGTGTGTTCCATGCAGCATAAGGCAATTATTTTATCTGGAGACCTCTCCCCAAGGATGCCAGAGATATTGGAATGTACATTCTGTTAGCATTTGTCTGCTGCCAATCTCTTTCACGTATGATGTATAGTAAATGCATTTTCTTATCAGCCGTTGTTCAGCAAAATGTAGCATTACATATACAGACTGAAATAGTTCAAGTTGAAGTTTTAATTTCACATTCAGATGCTCATTTGTAAGAGGTCTCCCCTCTTTTATTTGGAAATATTGCTCTTCGACAATGGTCGGGGTCACTGGCTGTACACAGGCATACAATATAGAATTCTATTCAAAAAACTTGACTTGGTCAACATTTTAGAAATGGAGGGAAGTGGTCCAGAAAAATCCTTGTGACACCCTCATATTTGCCTCCCAAAACACATTGTCTAGAACACATTTATGTTAAAGGACATGTGGGCTTTATGAGAATCCATTGCTTGGAACTCCACATCAGACACACTGCATCACCTGCTGACACTCACAAAGATGGACAAAGACAAATCTAAATTTATTGATGCATGCCTGTGCACATGAAGCATGCCACAATCCTATTATCTTGTCATCGAAATCTTCTGCTACATGAAGAGCATTCATGTTAATCCATCTAACGGTGTCCAGTATTCTATTGCTTCATCAGTCCCCCGACTGCTCTTCACTCTTGTAAACAAGGAACACGTACACATTTTGGAACTGCAAGAGTTTTAAAGGGGGACAAAGAGAAAGTGCTGTTGCAACATGAGTGGGATTTCCCAGAAAGACTAAAGCTGAAAGTCCGGTTCGGCTGAATCAGACTGCTTAGAATACTAAACATAATAGTTATCCTAATCCAGGTCTACATTGGTGATGAAAAGATGATAATTTTAAAGCCTATTCTCCCTAAATCATGTAGGTTTTGGTTATTTATGGATAATATCGACAGTCAAAATATAAGGAGTTGCAATTGTGGATGGAATTTCCATTTATGGCACACTGTACAAATCAAACTGGTAGATTTACTAAGCTTCTGAAATATTTTATCCTTATGAATATCATGTTGGCTATATTTCAGTTTTATGTTTTTCTGTAGTGGACAGTAACTGATCAAAGTAAATGACCAGTCAAGAAAGAACAGAATTTGTAAATGGAATAAATAAGTTCTCATCATATGCGAGAAAAATACATAAAGCAGAGTATGAAAAAAATAACAAGAAAAGGTAGAAAAGTACAGACAAGCACAGAATTATTCACAACAAGAAAGAAACGGAGTATGCATACCTTTCTTTAAAAGGATGACACAGACTTCAGATTTGGGCTGTTTCCACATGGCTTACCTCTCTTCGTAATGTCCCGGTAGATTGCGCAAAAAACGCGGAAGATCGCGTTTCCTCGCGCAAGATTTGCGTGATGTCACGTGACGTTGTGCAAATCTCGTGCGAGGAAACGCGATCTTCCGCGTTTTTTGCGCGATCTACTGGGACATTACGAAGAGAGGTAAGCCGTGTGGAAACGGCCTTGATCACTGAATGGAAATTATGACAAATTTGCAACTATAGTTAGTTAATTTAGAATGTTAGGTGCTGCCCAGAACACCAACATCACAGGGACCTTAGAGGAAGGCCCTACAATCCATATTACACTGACAAGGCTTGAAAGAGAGATGTTCATTGGCAATGGGATGGAAGGAAAGAGTTCAGTGGGGCAGAGAACAGCCAGTTCTTTTGGTTTCACATGGCCTTTCCCATGGCCAAGCATCATGTAATACAAATTCGGGGAAGGGATACACCTCTGTATTAAGAAACAGTGTGTTACTATTCCTTATTTAATAGCTGCAGAAAATATTGTCTGTAAGATGATGAAAGGGGCAAGGACTGCAGTTTAGAAGTGCTAGGCACTCTAGTTAGACCTCATTCTAGATAACTGAAAACAGATTCCAACGAAATGAAATTTCAATGGATGAACAATCACAATGGAAAAAAAAATCCTTACTGCCTCACTACCTTGAAGAATAAATCTGTGCTGGAGAGCATGTTAATTTACACAAGGTTAAACATGTGTTAGTACTTCGAACTGACAAGAATTGCCAGATTTAAAATCCTGTAGCTATCTAGAGGCATTAAACCTTTTTCGGCTGCTATTTTTGCTTTTACTTTTCCACAAATGTCTTGCAATCCAGCAACTATAAATCTCATCGAGGTCAATGGGAACATAAAGGCTCATAGGTGACTTGAGGATTGTGAAGTCAGTCTGCATTAACTTTCTTCAGCTTCCGAACTTATCTGCTTAGATGTAGCATAAATTCATTTGTCGGATGCCTGGAAGGAATATCCGAAGCTTGGTTGGAAACAAAAGGATACACTGTTTACAAAAGGCTGCGTGGCATGGTGGAACAGAAGAACTGAACTGCTAGGAAAGCTGTGGCTTAGAAATTGGGGCACACTACTTCCAACACAGTAAGAACATACACACTAACAGTGCAATCTTAAGCAGAGTTATTCCAATCTAACCCCATTGATTGTGGAACTAATATGCAGGTATCTCCTCTGATGCACGTACCTGCTATGGTATACAGAGTAACCCTCTTCCATTTATGCAATAAATAACAACAGCATGTTTATATGCTGCTCCTCTAGACAGATTAGTGCCCCACTCAGAGCAGTGAACAAAGTGAGTGTTATTTTTATCTGCACAATATAGCTGGGGAGCTGGGGCTGAGAGGAGTGGCTTACCCAAGGCCACTTTCTGAGCTCATGGCAGTAGTGGGACTTGAACCAGAAGAGTGCTGATTCACAACCCAATCATCCACTATGTTATGGCAGCTCTATATGATTCAATAGGAATATTCAATAGGAGTATCCCTCTCCTCTGTATTGATAAAGCCTCCTACAACTTGTGGAAGAGGACAAGGTAACCCCTGAATAAACGGAAACCCATGTACACATTAAATGTTAATTGGAATTATTGGATGAAGTGATCCAAGTATACACAGATTACAATTTACAATGTACATTACAATTTTAAAAAGAGGGTGAGAACTATACAACTCTCATTTAGCAACTGAAAAACAAATTAAAACAAAGCAATTTATGTATTACATGTGCATTCTTTAGGGCAATGGGGGCTGGGATGTATCCTTAGATTAGTACAGTCATTGCATTTATTGTACATGATCCATCTTGGTCATGTCCAAAATACATGCTCCTAGACTGTGAGATGGACAAACAATAATTATTGATAAAGAGCAACTTTGACTATAACAGGTTGTTTTTTTTTGTGGGCACTAGCATTCTCTATGATGCTACCAAGCAATATGACTGTCTCACATGTATAGTATGCCTAACCATACAAACATATATTCATATCTCCCAAGTGGGAAGCAGCATAGATGGGCTGATATAAGTTTTCTGGAAATAAAGCTTACGTTTATTCAGTTGAGAGTCTAATACATTATCTTGGAAATCCAGATTTTCTAACTTCCTATCTATGATTGGATAGTGGTCCCCCATAGATTCCAAAGCAGCATCACTGAATTACTTGCCATCACATAGCCCTGTGCATCACACACACACACACACACACACGCTTCTGTATACAGAATTTCCAAAATGTCAAATAGCATAGTAAAAAAATCGCAAAAATGTCAAACCTCATTCATATTTAATAAAAATTAAAATTATGGAATCTGTTACTCCTCTGACAGCTATGACAAAACCTTAGCCTTAGGTAGAGTTTATTTTCTCCATTTATAAGCAGAGTATGCATGCATGTATACGTTAAACTACATTTCACATTCTGCCAAATATGATCTAATAAGGCAGAAAGCTGATTTTATGTATATATCAATATTAAGGGATGCTGAGCTGGCTTTTCCCGCCTCTGAATACAGCCAGCTACACTTCATGTTTCCACTGGCAAATTATATTTGACATTTAATTTAAAAACTAAGTTACCCTAATCTAAAGCTCTAGTAGAACAACAGTGATAAAGCAGTGAAGCTGTCTATGAGACCAAAATGATTTTTTTTAAGTTCCAGATAATTTTAGTTACAAGTAATTGAAAATGCAATTTAGAATACATTACTTTGGATGGTTAATTACACCAGAACAGCCGCTGTTCCAAATGATGATGAAGCAATAAAATATAATAATTTTCCCTCTAAAAATGTATTAAATAAATAATAGCCAGGAAACAATGAAAATGGTTATATACATTTGAGCAAGAACCATACATGTTACTCACTTTCTGTGCTGGCTATTATCGCCTGTGTGTGTTTTGATTTTATATTTGAAAATTCCAGCAGGCTATTTCATGTATAACAAATATGTTTGCATATCTGACACTATTTCATGGAATGTAATGGTTGCTTCTTTACAGAGTTTGTGTATTTTGCCCATAAGACTTACCATTACATTAGCCACAAGCAAACAGATAGTTCCAAATTATTATTATCCATAAACAATTCCGTTCTGATTTTTCATGCCTCACCTGCCGTTGCTGCTTTGGAGATGTGCAAGAGAGACACAGAGAGAGAGAAAACCCGATCACTCTGATAAGATTATGATTATTCCAACAACACAAAATCTTCTACCTTCTAAAGTTCTCACCAGAGGAAATGGCCAATTTTGCATTTACAGCCAACCGATGACCTTATTTTGCATTAACAAAAATCAGTGCAGATTCACTTCTTCTGCCATGTAGAACAATCTTACAAATGTCTACCTTTGCTCGTCCAAATTTTTAAAAAAATGTTTCAAGATGTTTCATGATCATGTTTCATGTAAGATAAGATCAATGGAAGAGTCAGCTAATTTGGACATCTGTGTATTACAAATGCATGTAGTATCATGTTCTGGCTCTAGCCACTTTCAGTGCCAAGTCACTTAGGAGGAAGAAGGGGGAAGAGTGGAAGGAAAGAGGCCAGGGCCATAGCCAGAAGTGGGGAGGGAATATGGTTGCTTTGAGACTCAGAGCCAAGCTACAAGTGACGCCTGACACAGGTTGGACACTTGTCAGCTTCCCTCAAGTTTTGATGGGAAATGTAGGCATCCTGGTTTTACAGCTTGGCTCTCCATTACAGCTGCAAGACCAGGATGCCTACATTTCCCATCAACACTTGAGGGAAGCTGACAAGTGTCCAACCTGTGTCAGGCGTCACTTGTAGCTTGGCTCCCATAGAGTGGGAGATGCCACATTCAACGGTAGTACTTCCACACAACCATGCGAATTTGAAGAAACTGACTATTTAGCAGACTAAACACTAAAAAAAGGAAATTAACTATGTGCTAAATGTAAACTGTAGTGAAGCCATTATGACAGATTATTGCCTCCTATGACAATTTAGATGTGCAATCTTCACTGGGGATTCATTTTTCTATTCCTGTCCTACTTCCTTCACCTATTCTTGTGACAAATTTCCCACTGCAAACAAGAAGGAATTTTAAAAGAGTATAAATATCACTCTACTTTTCTTCTTGTTGTTCTCACAACTATTAAGAGAAGAGAGAAGCAAAGGGCTGAGGAAGAAACAGCTGTGGGACAAAGAAGATGAGAATTAATTTGATCGGTAAGGAGCTAACTGACTCAGTTCCAGTAGTCTTCTCAGGCAGTCCAGAGTCAGACAAAAACTGCTTGAGCATTTTATCTTCAGTTTCTGCAATTAAAAAAGCCAAAGATTTGTTTAATAAATGAAAGTTGGAAATTCTGGCCAGGCTGTATCCCCATATGCCTCCTGTAGGTACAGGAGTGGAAGCTGTTCTGGAGATTGGAACAGCTTCTCTTTTGTAAAAATTTCTTGGCTGCATCAAACATTAGATAGGGCAACAGCAGCCTACATACAAAGATGGGGGGGGGGAAATAAAATTTAGATGATCAAATCTTAATTGTTTCTATCTTCAAATTAGCTTCTAGCAGAATGTTAATGTTTGCTTGGGGACCTTAAATGCTGTGAAAACAAAAATGGTCTCTAAAATACTGGAAGATCAAATGTTTTACCACCAGTCAGCATCTTTGTTACTAGTGATATTAGTCACAGTATTCTGAGCAAATTAGGGTGGTGTGTGGCATCTGAAAGCAAATCTGGGTGCAGTGCACTAATTCAATGAGTGCAGTGCAGAAGAAACCCTCATTTCAAGTCTCTTTTTAGGCTTATGGTTCTCCTCAACAAGGGAATCCTCACATCAGAACCACAGTTAAATACACCACAGGTTAACATTTTGCTAGTTTTTATGCATATTTAATGGTGACCCTTTTCTAAACTCTGGTTTAAAAACGACTACATGCACTGTTACCCTTGGCAAAAGATAACACTAAAAATTATCATCACAGATTAACATAAAATAAGTACAACACCAACACACACACACACAGAATTTGTGTTACAGGAGCCATTCATGGAATTCAAGAACTCCATACTTCTACTCTGACCTAGTTCTCAGTGTGATAGCAAACCTACATCTCAGTCGTACAAGCTGCAGGTGTTCACACAATTGAATGCCCCTCCATCAAAAAAACACACACACACAACAACATATCTAACATAGAAAACTAGAACCATGGAGAGGTCTAGCTTAGAATCTGTCTCCCTGATATCTTCTATGTGCAGGGTACAAGAAGGCATTCAGCCAGATGATTTACCCACCTGCTGTCTGAGGCAGTACATTCCAGAAGGAAGCGTATTTACCTCAGTATGAACCTGTCCTTTTCAGTAGACATATGTGGACAATAATCCATAGGCACTAAAATGCACAAGTTCCTTGTGGATAAGAGATGGATGATAGACAAACTTCATCTTTAAAACTGCAAAGATCTGACAATGCACAATCAGGTCCAAGGACACATTAGGAAGGTGAAATTTATATATAGTGAAATAAGTTATTTGATTTGGAGAGGCACAACCTGTGGTTATACTGCCCCTCTGGTACAATGTACACTTTCCACATTTGCAGTATTCCCCAAGGAGAATACTAAGAGATAGCCTATGGGCTTATAACTCCAGTTATAAATCCAGTTTGCTCCCTTTTGATTTGCTCTCTCAGCTCCTTGAAATTATCTACCATTTTTTAAGATACATGTTTGTTTTGATTTTTTCTAATTACAGTTTAGGAACTACCAAAGTATGGTACATAATTTTGGACAGGCTTGCTATGCTAAAGTTTGATAATTTAAAGAAGACCCAAAAAGAGGTGGGGGGAAGCTAATATTCAGTATTCTAGATACAGTAACTACCTTATTTTCTGGGGCAGTGTAACCTGCTAAATCCAATTAAGATACCTTGCTAACTAATGGGCTTTTATTTTATATGCCTTCAAGAATTTTAAGTGCTTAATGCACTTTTTAATTGCTTAATACTTTTAACTAATGCATCTCGCAAAACTCACAAAATGCTGTACATTTTATAGACATCAGATTAACTGAAAAATGAAAAGCAGAAAAGAATCTTAAGTACATTAACTTAACAGAAAGTCATTGGAGATGGGAAGGACTTTTTCCTTTTTGAAAAACCACAACAAAATGGATCTGAAATATATTTCCTAGGGCTACAAAAAACAAACTAAAACAACAACAACCAACCCCTGACAATTTCATTGGAGGTATGCTATAGAAGGTGTTCAGTCAAAAAAAGCACATTGCAGATTTAATGTGCGGAGTACATTGTATAATCCCTCAAGTAGTGTATTTGCACTTGCTTTCAAGTAATCTTTTAACAACATTTTGGCACCCTTTTGGCACCTTTGCTTGCTTAGTAACAACTCTTCTACTGGAGGAATTTGCAAAGGTGTTGAAAATAAAATAACCTGTAAATTTCAAACATAATCTTCAGGAAACCATTTCAAAAATAAAACAAGGTTATAGCTAGGCAGTTAGCAAATCGCTGCTTTGGTATGACTAATGAACTGTGTGAAGTTATAAAGAAAAAAATGGTAAAAAAGAAATTGTCTATTATTTGTAATAGTCAAACTCCGGACTGAATTTAATAATATGTCAAATGCTAGTTTTTTGATAAAAATGTTGATATGCATTATCCTAGGGTAATGCCAAGTCATTAGTTTCTGTTTGGAGTCCCACATATACTCTTGTCGCCTGCTTTCAATCGCTTCAACTGAGGGGGAGGCTCTCTATCTGTATAGGTGCTTATAGTTATGCATGAACTAAAATGGGCAGAAAGTGATAGGAAAACATCATAGTGCTTTAAGGGCTGGGGAGAGGGGACTGATGAAAAGAAAACAGGGTACTTGTCTATCAAAGCTGAAATCCTCTGCATTCCTAACCTGGTAGCAAATGCCACAAGAGAGATCTGAGAGAATGGGACTTACTTCTGAGTAAACATGCATAGGATCAACTACTAGATGAAAACTTCTGAAGCTATTCTGAAGTTCCTACTCAGAATAACTTGTGCCCAATTTTCTAGTCCAGTTTGTATTTAAATGTGTACCCTGCATATCACACATTCCCCACTGGATACTTTTTGAAGCTTCTGGTACAAAGTGAAATTATTAGGATCACTCAGGACTTTCAGTGAGGATCACCCTGAAATGAAGTAGAAAGAGGACATCTTTGGGGGTGGGGGGAGTAGAATTTGTTTACGCTGAAGAAAAACTACCAAATTTAGTTCCAAGTGCTATTCATTTTCTCTTTTCAACTGCTGAGGATTTAACATAGTGTGATACAAGCAGTCAAGCTCATAAAGTTTTAAAGGTTTATATCTACCAATATTATATGGATTGCTCATTTTGCAAACATAGTTTATTACACAAAATGTATTTTTATAGAGGCTTTCCACACACTGATGACTTACACAAAAAAGGGAAGGAAAGGCCTGGGCTATAAACCACTGCAGTGGTAGGCTTTGAGCTGCTATCATTAAGGGCCAAGCTAGAAGTGATGAATTACACTTGAATGGCAAGTGAACAGACTCACATGTCTTCCTCCCTGTTCACTTGCGCTCCACTTGCCATTTAACTGTAATTCGTTACTTCTAGCTTGCACTTAGAGAAAATTGGAGGGTCATGATTAGAGGTGGGCGTGAACAGCAATACGAACAAAAAACTCCCACGAACAGCCCAATTGGCTGTTCGTGAGCAAGCCATTCATGAGGCACCATTGTAAATGAACAAGTGATCATCGCAAGCCTCCTTCGTTGCGTTCATCCGCTGTTCATGAAGCCAGACAGTCAGGCGCCTTCAATCAATTCCCTTGGCAACAGAGGCAGGGTCTGCCTGAACTCTGACTGCACTCCTTCTGTTGCCCTGGAAACCCCAATCAAAGCCCAACTTAGCTTGATAGGCTGGTCTTCCTTCCAAGTGTGGAGCTCCAAATTGGTTACATGGGAGCAGAGACCAGGGGGGAGGGAGGGGGGTGTTCTGTAGCCATGGGGACTCCAATCTCATCCCTGCAAACCCTGTTAGGCAGTTCTGACTGCCAACCATAGACCTCCTGCTTTGCTCTATGGGACCTCTGGTTATAAAAGGAAGTGTGCTCCAAGCTCTGGCTTTCAGTTTCAGCAGGCAGTGGAGTGGGAGAGAGCAGTTGCTAGCATTTGGGGAGAGAGACAGGGAGAGTGCACTGGAGCTTTAATTTTTTTTGTGTGTGGTGGGATAGGGATCTATCTCCTCTGGTTCCAGGGCTGCTGTTTGGCTCTGGGTCCAAGCTCAGTGGGCACCTTGACTGAGGGCTCACACTGACTATTATCAGTGCATGATCTGGTCAGGTTTCTGGGAGTGCTGGGCTAGGACTCTAGCCCCTCCGTCTGGTTCTAGGGCTGCTGCCAGGTCCTGGGGCCAAGCTTAGTGGACACCTCAGCTGAGAGCTTTCAGTGTTCTCTCCTCCTCATTCCTCCTTAATTCTTGTTTGCGGGCACAATGAGGCTTTGGGCAGGGACCAAGGGTGGTCGTTGGGGGAAGTACAAAGATTGTCCTGGTTGCCACACTGGAAGCAGTACTGGGTGGGGCTCGGAGCAGCAGAAACTCCTGCTCCTCAAGATTCAGCTGTGGGGCTGTGGAGGAGGCCAAAGAGCTCTTTCTGCTGGGGAAGAAGAACTCTTTAAAATGTTTGAGGAGGAGGAGGAGGGGAAGGGATCAGTGGAGGAATAGTTAGGGTTTGATGAAACATCCATCCCATCCCCATCCCAAACTCTCAGTGCTGTCCCTGCCTGCAGTCCACCCCTCACTCTGTCTTCTGGTGCCAGCTCTGCAGCATGGCCTGTAACCCTTCATCCTCCTTCCCCTGGAACAGTTATTGGGCCACGTTTCAACCTCTCTGTGTGGAGGCATTTTGGGCCCTTCGGAATGACCCCCATGTGATGCGGTGCCATGTCTGTGATGGCCTGGTGCACAGAGGCAATAACCTGAAGCACCTGTCATCGATGGTCCTGAGTAGGCACCTGAAGACGCACCACCCGAGTGTGTGGTCTCCGTCCTCGCCCAGCAAAACATCCGGCGGGGGGAGAAAGAGGGCTATCAGCTCTTCTGAGCAGGGATCAGTGGGAGGGTCACTGGAATCCACCCCAAGCAAGAAGCCTTGCCCCAAGGGTGCTGCTGGTGGGAGTGGAATGGTCAGGCAGGTTGCCCTTGCAGAGGTTGTTCCCTCGGGGTCGGGGACAGTGCCGCTGAAAAGGGTGAGGTTGAGGGCTCAAGAAGCAGGCATTCACATCGTGGCAGAGATTATTGCCCTGCAAGGATTTCCCCATCCGTCATGGAGGGCATGTGCTTCCAAAGGCTGCTTCAGCATTTCACCGCATGGTTCTCCAAGCTGTCATGGCGCACAGTTGGGCGTCAAGTCCAGCCTGCCCTCTACCAGTCTGTGTAAGACATGGTGCTCAGGGAGTTGTCAGCTGCCAAAGGCCATACTGTACACTTCACGGCAGACCTCTGGAGAGGCTGCCATCATGTCTACCTTGGCATCACCGCCCACTGGTGGCAACCAGAGGACCTCCACCATCCCAGACCCAGAACTGGCACCCGAAAACAGGTGCCATGCTTGACATTGGACTACAGAGTAGTTCTTCTCGAGGCCCGGGGGATGGATTATGTTCATACTGGGAAGAACATCACCACCACGATAAAGGCGGCTCTGAAGGAGTGGACAGCTGGGGGAGAAGGGTTTGTCTGTGGCTTCATGGTGACAGACGCGGGAAGCAACATGTTGGCAGCCCTGAAAGAGGCATCCCTTCTGGGCCTGGTGTGCATGGTGCACAAGCTGCATCTGGTGATAAGGGATGTGCTTGGGCTGGGGAACAAGCCAAGGGACAGCTGGGATGAGGGAACTTTGTGGACACAACCTGCTGGACAACTGTCAGCACATCACTTCCCACTTCTCCTGCAGCATCAACTCTTCCCGCGAGCTGCTCCAGAGGCAGGGGAGGGGGGACCCTGAGCACCATGTCTATCAGAACCTGCCCACCCAGTGGAACTCCACCTATGACATGATAAGTCGTCTGGTGGAGCAGAAGGGCCCATTGCAGGACATCCTGTCATCGCTGGGAGAGGAGCTCAACCACAGCTCCATGGAATGGAGAGTCCTTGCCCAGATGTCCCGGTTGTTGAAACCGTTTAAGGAGGCCACCGAGCTCTTGTGCTTATATGAGGCCAGCCTGGGTCACGTCATCCCCCTGATCCATGGGCTCGACCAGTTCCTGGCCAAGGAGCTCAAGAACGAGCAAGAGGTGCTCCCCAGGATAAGGGACTTTATGAGGATACAGCCATGTGCGCCCGAGCACTTGCATCCTCTGCGCCACAAGGTGCCGTACCAAATGGCCTACCTCTGTGACCCCTATATCAAGGGCAACATCGCCATGTGTGTGTGTGGGGGGGGGGTGAGATGCAGTACTGGAAAAAGGAGATCTGAAAAGCGGTGCTCCATTTCCAGGCAGAGAAGGCAGGACGGAGGGAACTGGGCAGGGGCGAAGAGCAGGCCATGGTGTGAGAGTACCTTCTGGAGCCCCCCGAGCCCCCCCAGTCCAACCCGCTGGAGTACTGGGTGAGTAAATCTGCCGTATAGCCAGACCTGTCCATCGTGGTAATCAACATCCTGTTCTGCCCTCCCACCAGTGTGCCGAGCGAGCGGGTGTTCTCCCACCTGGGAGACCTCTTCTGTCCCCACTGTGCACATCTGCACCCGGACCTGGTGGACATGTTGACCTTCTTTAAGGTCAACCTCAACCTGCTTGGATATCCCTCCGTGGACCTTGACCTGCCTGGGCTCTGAGCCACCCCAGTCTACTGTGGTTCTAGGCAAAACTCCTCTGCAGCGGCCTCAAGATCTTTGGCCCACTGACTGGCTCTGGGGCAAAGCAACTTAAATGCTATTACCTGTCCCATGGCTGCTCAGGGCAGGTTTCTGTGAGTGGTGGTGTTGTGCTCTAGCCCCACTCAGTTCCTGAGGCTGCTTCCAAGGTCGGGGGCCAAGCTTGGTGGCCACCTCTGCTGAGGGCTCACATTTAGTATTGTCTGTGCGCCTGATTTGGTCAGGTATCTGGGAGTGGTGGTGTCGTGCTCTAGCCCCCCTCAGTTCCTGGGGCTGCTTCCAAGGTCCAATGCCGAGCTCAGTGGGTTTCTTGGCTGACGGCTCACAAATGTTTGGGTCTTCCCGGTCCTGCTCTGCAGTGCAGCTGGTAACCCTTTGTCCTCCTCTCTCAGACAAGTTCCCGTTCCCTCTTTCAACCTCTCCCTCTCTGGATGGAACCACTACGACCCCTCCCAATGACTTGTCCTGCCCATGCCGTCCTCTCCCAGACAAGTTCCCGGTTTCTCTTTCAACCTCTCCCTCTCTGGACAGAACCACTCCGACCCTTGCCAAAGACGTCTCCTGTCCTGCCCATCCTGTCCTTTCCATGAAGGTGGGTGATGTCTGCAGTTGCCGCTTTGGGGCACAAGGAACTACCACGGCACTGCCACCACCTTTGGGTCTTCCCGGTCCTGCTCTGACCCACTCTTTTTTTTTTTTTTGCTCTCTCCCACTCTGACCCACCAGGGTGTGTGTTTGTGTGTACATGACCTCCACGTTCACCACCATGTCCTGCTGGAGGGTATTCTTAGCAGATTGTTGCTGGGTCATTTGGTAAATACGGTGGCTGCCCATCACCCATCTCCCTGGCGTCTGGAAAGTAGCCTCTTTGAGGCCTGGTGGGCAGGCACATGGGGGTGCTGCTGGTGAGTGGCCAACCCCCCTGCCCCATATAGGGGAGGTGGTCCGTCACTGCCTCCCCGAGCCCACCAGGCCCGGCAGCCACCGACATCACCCATCTTACTGAGTTCTGGAAAGTAGCCTCTCTGAGGCCTGGCATGCGGGCACATGGGGGTGCCGCTGGTGAGCGATCAACCCTCCACCCCCTAGAAGGGAGGTGGCCCACCACCGCCTCCTCAAGCCCACCAGGTCCAGTGGCTGCTGACATCCCCATCTTACTGAGTTCCAGAAAGCAGCCTCTCTGAGGCCGGGCAGGTGGGCACATGGGGAGAGCCGCCGATGAGTGGCCAACCCCCCAGCCCCCTAGAGGGAAGGTGGCCTGCCTTCGAGTTCACCACTTGTACATGGGGCAAAAGTCAACTGGTGGCTCCAATTGTAACAAATGGGAGTTTGCTGGGGGTGTCGGATTTGGGAATCTATAACTCCAAGATCCATATTGCAATCTTGACCAAACTTGGGTGATGGCTGGAGGAGAGCCTGCTGAACACGCCTTGTAAATATAGGCTCTCTAAGTCCCAAGGGGGCCATTCTGGTCCCCACAAACAATGAACACCGAACATGTTCGTTAATGGGTCATGTTTGTTACTGTTCGTTTGTTCATGTTCATCGACGGCAATGAACAACGAGAGAACTCTCTCTCATACATACACAAACTACTTGGATAATAGTATCTATACTACTAAGAACACAAGAGGATTTACAATTAACATTTATCCCAACAACATTTAACATAGGTTAGGCAGCACATACTTTCCTAAGGCCACAAGCTTCTAGGCAGAGCGAGGATCAAAAGTTGGTTCCTTCAAACCAAATTGATAATTCCTAACTGTCCACAATAGTGGAGTGATACATATTTCAAAATAAGGGAGATAAGGCATATTCAATATAAACCAAAGGCATGGATCTCACCCCCTCCTCCCAACCTGATAATACAATTTGTAAATTCAACACACTCACACACACATGCACACACACTTCAGACTGCACCAAAAGAATACTGCACAGATTCCAGTTTCTCTCAGGAAAGAGCCATAGAAATAAGGCAGAAATAAACAACTCATAACTCATCTCACATCTTCCTTTACTTACAGAACTGTCCTGGATGCATCCTGTCCTAAGTGCAAAAGACAAGACTGGAGGGCCGGTAGGAAGAGATTGCAGCAGACACTTCCTACAACATTTTCAAAATATACTGCTGATTTAATTTTTTTTCAATGTTTCTAATGAGGCTTGGAAGCTACATAATATCTTTGATGACCATAATATGTGTGCCATTCCATGGAATCTTGCTTAAAGTGCAGAACTCTAGTGTTCAGAGGATAGCACGTGCATAATTTAGTAAGAAGAGAACAAGTACTAAAATCTTACGAAAATCAGTGCCATATACTCTTAAATAATTCATTGAAATTTTATGTACTGATTTTCTTTCACTGTCTTACCAGGTTCCAGAGCTGCCCTTCCAGTCATGAAAGGCTACTTATGACACAGACAAACTGAAACATGTGTAGAAACATGTGAAAGTAGGACGGTTAAAAATGGAAAGTTCAGAAACAAAACAAAACCTCAGAATTTCTTAGACTTTTAAAAATGCCAAGCAAAAGAATCAGACTATTGCTTTATGACCCCCCCTTCCTCAAGCATAACAACTTTGAGGCAGCTTACCGTTTTTAAGACCTTTCAAGGTCAAAAGCACTTGGGCTGTTAAGCAGATACATGGACATCTTGGATTATGTGTGGATTACATCCTGAAATTGAACGTGTGAACTGATTCCTTTAGAAAACATTGCATTTGAGAAAAGTCTACGATTTGGGAGATTAATGATAATTTATTGAGACCTGAACGTAATCACATAAATATTTATCAAGAGATGAATCTGGCTACATGAACCAGCCCTTAAAGTTGGACTTATTTGCAAACGTGTAAATTGAATAGGAATGAAATAGAAATATTAGTGACCAGGCAATGCAAGGCTCCTAAAAACATTTAAGTCGTCTTTTTTCCACAAATCCAACCAGATCTGAACATCCAAGACTAAAGCTCTCCAAAGCCTTGACAGCTTCTAAATCGGACCAGGCTAATGCTTTAAGTTCCTATCACTTTAGGATCTAGAATGAGATCTAGGTATATTCTAGGGTGCTTTGAAGAAAGAGATTTGGATCTTGAAATACAGTTGGGGGTAGGCTGATGCCTGGAAAGTACAGTCATTATGCTACAGTTGATTGACCTTCAAGATTATGATGGGGGTAATAATGGAAAGGCACCCTCTAAAAATTTGAGCTTCAGAACCCAATTTTGGTAGCTTTTTGGTAGTTATTTTTGATTTAGAGGGGATTTCTGCTAGAGAGTGTTTGTTTTCTAAACTCTATGGAAGTTTTTTTTTAATTTTAAAAACCAGAGATAAAGCATAGCATTTAATCACTGCCCTTTATCTCCCCCCTCCCCCCTCTGCATTTAGCTTGCTTTGGTCTTAGAATGCCTATTATACAGTTTTAGCAGGCAAAGAGATACTTAGAAATAACAGTATTTACAGATAAATCAGGACAGCATGATCAGAAACTTTTCTGAGCAACCCTATTTACACCTTGAATTGGGAAAGAGAAGAGAAAGACAATGCCTTCAGTCAGTCTAAAAAAGCTCCTGACAGAAAACAAGTACCTTTTTTTTTCTGGAAACAAACAGGTTCTGATTAAAATTTGTGAGGCAACAGCTCACTTCTTTTATTTGACTTTGTTACATTTTTTGGATTGATGACAGGGCAAACAGTTGAGTTAGCAGTTGCAATTAAGAGATCAGGCCACTAAATTCAGTACCTATTTTTATCTATTCCCCTCCCGCCCCAATCTGGCAGATTAGCCTCCTAAATTATTCATATCAGGAAGGGGCTATGGGTGGACACCACCCTCCAGTCACAAAGAGAAGCTTCATTATCAAATATTGCTCACAGTAAATAAACTCTATAGGTGTTCATATAATCGTAGGCATATATACTACCTTTCAAACTCAATTATTGTTTTATCTCCCCTCCCCTCAGCTTTTTAGCTCTTAATTCCATTTTGAACAGCTTTTTAAAAAGTTAAAAAGCTTCTATAAAAAGGGGAACCACTTTTGTTCTTGCACAAAGAGCAGCAGCAGAAAAAAAAGTACTTCCATGGACTAGGTCCGTTAAAAATCAGATTATTTCCACAGCATTCTCCTATTATTCACCTGCCAGTAAAATATGTAGTCTCATTGTCTCTGTTTGAATGCCTATTTTTATCCGACTGAGGGTATATGGTCATTTTTGTATTTTATTGCTGAGATCTTAAGGATTTCCCCCCCCCCCTCTAAAGCATGTTTTTCTTCTCTCAAAAACTGGGCCACATGCCTCTAAGGAGAAAGTAGTGCATTATTTCATTCCCACCTTTTCTTCTTTTTTGGCATCTCTGAGGCCTGCTATGCCCAGAAGTGCTTCCACTCAAGCTGGACCATCAAATCAATTATCACAGCAGTCTGCTTTCTAAATATGAATGGCAATGAATGACAACAGGCAAAGCAAACTTTCAGCTTTGATTTGTCATTGGTAATGTAATTTTTTTGTACCTTTTTTTTGTTTTTGTTTTATAGATGTGTCTCAGAGGCTGGTAATTTGGCCAAACTCTTCCCCCTGCTGTCTGCAGCTGCACTGTGTCAGATGCTGAGATAAAAAAGCTTCACCTTTCCAGAGCCAAAGTCACAGCAGAAAAATGGTACAGAGAACCATTATAGCTATGCGGGCACGTCCCGCTGACCTCCTCTCCGGATTGCTTTGGCCTCTAAGGAAACACTGCAGTACAGCTACAGAACTCACAGGCTCTATTTAGTATTCTTTACTCCATTCTGTACTTGAAAAATCAATTGTTTTGCACTGGGCACATCACACAAGATTCTGGTTAAATGAAATATTCTTCTTTTCTTAATAAAAGAGCTATTTGGTGTTATAAACACAGAATTATTTTGGTTGATTAAGTACTTATAAAAACTGACCTTAATGCAAATTTTTCATGCCTGGTACCAGTTTTGCAAGTAATCTTCATTGCATCATGTGAAGGCTAATGAGTTTAATTTTTTTTTAAAAAAGGATTCAGTGAAGGGTCATGAGAACTGCATAAATATCCTCAAAATATTAGATACTAGCAACAAAGCCTGTTGTGGGAAAAAATACAATGGGCTCTAGAAAGGGGCGGGTGGGCAGGCAGGCATTCACTCCTCCTTTGTCACTGATTCCAGCTGGTGAAAGAGGGGGGTGGACATTGTCATCTGCTCCACACCTGATCTGCCTGATCTCGGCCCTGTAAAGGGGTGGTGCGCTTTGCTACCTACCCCATGCCTGATACATGCCGGGTAAAGGGGGGGCAGGCATTGCCTCCTGTTCTGTGCTTGACTACGGCTGGGTGAAAGGGAGAAGGTATTGCTGCCTGCTTCGAGCCTGATCCCAGCTGGGTGAAGGTGGGTGGGCATTGCCACCTGCTCTCCACTGGGTGAAGGGTGGAAGAGGCATTGCCTCCTGCTCCACACCTGATCTTGACAGGTGAAGATGGGCAACGGGCTTTAATACCTGCTCTGCTCCTGATCCCAGCTGGGTGAAGGGGTGTGGGCATTGCCACCTGCTCTGCTCCTGATTCTGGCAGTTTGAAGGGGGGGGGAGTATTACTGCATGCTTGGCTCCTGACTCCGGCAGGGTGAAGGCAGGGTGGGCATTGCTGCCTGCTCAGTGGTTTATGCCGGTAGGTTGAAGAGGGTGGGCATTGTCACCTGCTCTACTCCTTATCCCGGCTGGATGAAGGGAAGAAGGGCATTGCCTCCTGCCCTGTGTCTGATACCAGCTAGGTGAAGGCACAAGGTGGGCATTGCCACCTGCTCCATTCCTGATCGCAAATGGGTGATGGCAGGGGGTGGGCATTGCCACCTGCCCCACTCCTAATACCAGCTGGGTTAAGGTGGGGGATGCACATTGCCACCTGCTCTGCTCCTAATACCAGCTGGATTAAGGTGGAGGGGATTGTCACCTGCTCCACTCCTGATCCCAGTCAGGTGAAGGAGGGCGAGCATTGCCATCTGATCTGCTTCTGATCCCAGCTGGGTTAAGGTGTGGGCGGGTAGACATTGCCACCTGCTCTGCTCCTAATACATGCTGGGTTAAGGCAATGGATGCACAAAGCCACCTGCTCTGCTTCTGCTCCCAGTTGGGTGAAGGAGGGAGTGGGCATTGCTAAGTGCTCCGCTCCTAATAACAGATGGGTTAAGGCAGGGAGAGGGCATTGTCACCTTCTCCACTCCTAATACCAGCTGGGTTAAGGCAGGGGGCAGGCATTGCCACCTGCTCTGCTCCTTTTCCTAGCTTGCTGAAGGGAGATGGGCATTGCCACCTGCTCCGCTCCTATTACCTTGCAGGGTTAAGGGGTGGGCACTGCCACCTGCTCTGCTCCTATTACCAGCTGGATTAAGGTGGGGAGAGGCAGTGCAATCTGCTCTGCTTCTGATTCCAGCTGGGTTAAGATGGGGAGGGCATTGCCACCTACTCTGCTCCTAATACCAACTGAGTTAAGGCGGGGGGGGGGGGGTTGAGCACTGCCACCTGCTCCACTTCTAGTACCAGCTGGGTTAAGGCAGGGAGAGGGCATTGCCACCTGTTCTGCTCCTAATACCAGCTGTGTTAAGGTGGGGGTGGGCATTGCCACCTGCTCCACTCCTAATACCAGTTGGGTAAAGGCAGGAGGTTGGCATTGCCACTTGCTCCACTCGTAATATTAGCTGGGTGAAGGCAGGAGGTGGGCATTGCCACCTGCTCCCATCCTGCTCCTGGCCTAGGCTTCCAACCATGGCACGTTTTCTGGAGGGACATGGTGCCTTGCCTAGGCTTCCCTCCATGGCAGCGCCCTCTGGTGGTGCACTAGGGTATACTCAATTGTATAGTAAGATATTAGATAATGCAGTACAGTGGTTAATCAGTCAGCAGCCCTGGAAAGGAAAAAAAATGGCAAATAAAATCTTGATCCATTTAGAAAATCTATAATTTTGTTTTCTATTTTACTAAATTTCCTAATGGTGAGAGCAGTTCAACGATGCAACAAATTACCTAGAAGGTGGAGGGCTCTTAGTCACTGGAGGTCTTCAAGTAAAGGATGGTCAGTCATCTGCTAGGAATGTCCTAGCTTTGGATTTCCTGAAATGAGCAGGGGTTGGTGTAGAGCCTAGGACTCTTCCAACTCAAGGATGCCTGTTAACTTTGACCAAAATATCCTGGTGGTTGAAGAATGTTTTGGGAGCACTATCTCAAGTTTTTTAACCAGATTCAGGAAACAGATCAAGTTGGGTAGCCATATTAGTCTGTCTGTAACAGTAGAGAAGAGTAAGAGTCCAGTAGCACCTATAAGACTAACAAAATTAGTGGTAGGGTATGAGCTTTTGTGAGTCACAGCTCACTTCTTCAAATACAGCTATCTGTCTTTATAGATTCAGGAAATTAAGCTAGGAAGTGATAAATATAAATGGATGCCTTCAAACTATTCTCAAAGTGATTGCTAAGTATAAATTTTGGTTTATGACAGAGAATTTCAGCATAGAATAAACTATTGTGCCTTGGTACAGTTAGTTGTAGAACCAACAAATGAGGTGGCTTCTGATTTTAATCCTAGGTGGAACCCAGAATGTAGTTTAAAAGACAATTATGGTTGAACCACTGGACAAGACAACAGTGAGATTACAAAATTCAACTCATATGTGAGTGGGAAATCCCCAGCAAGTCCAATATAGTCAAATTCAGTTTCAAAAGGGAAAAATAATATTAAGCTCAATAGTATAGTTAAGGAGAGGCAGATCAAGAAGTTTGGAAGTCAGTCATGATAAGAGAAGGTCAAACAAAAAGGAAAGGTTTGGAGTGTCTTTCCTATGAGGAAAGGCTAGAGTCGGACTTTTTCATTTAGGAAAAAAAAAGACAACGGGTAGTTGATAGAGTCTTATTAAATTATGCATAGGGTGGAGAAAGTGGCTAGAACTTCTTCTCCCTTTCCCAAAATACTAGAATTCAGGGGCACCCAATAGATCAATGAGTAATAAATTCAGGACAGGCACAAAGAAGTAGTTCTTTATACAATGAGTGATTCAAGTCTGGAATTCACCGCCAATGGATGGTTACAAGCATAGATGGCTTTAAAAGAGGACTAGACAGAATCATGGAGAATGGATCCCTCAATGGCTACCTACCAGCCAGGGTGACTAAAGGGAACCTCCATTCCCAGAGGCACCCAACACCAGAGGAGGCCTTGGCCTTCGTGCCTTGGCCCTGTAGGGCAACTGGTTGGCAACTGCATGGAACAGGCTGCTGGACTAGATGGATCACTGGTCTTAAAGGAATGAGTTCAAAAGGGTCCTGGATGGATCTCAAAAGGAACCCAGAGCACTGGATTCTTGACAATTGCTTGTTGTGAATGAAAGATCTTGACAAATTATTGTGTTGCTTAGTTGAGAGACTTCCAGTTTGGGGGCATAAAACTTCTGCTACTATAGACAATTCTTGAGAGAGGAATTATTGCCTTACAAAGAAAATCCCTTGAAAAAGCCTTAGATGTGAATCAGGTCAGGCCAGTGCTATAGGAAAATTAAACCAATGTAATCCACTGCCACAGACATCAGCTCTTGCTCTGAAAGCAGAATGCATTATTAATTTTAGGTGGCTGCTTCAGTAATATTTATAGGTTAACCATATGAAGAGAAATGACCTACTCGTCTCATGTTTTGCTGCCTGACACCAGAGCTTCAAGGAATGCAAAAAGCAGCATTGCATGTGAGGAGTCTGGAAGATTTGCCAAAATATCTTGAGGAGAATAAATTACATAATGCAGCAACACAACTGGACGTTGCTACAAATTCAGCAAGTCTGAGATGCACAGTCGGAAAGCTCTAGAGTTAATTCACACCATCAAATTCGGTTTTATGATCAGCACCAAAATACAGAACCCAGTGGCCATGCAAGGAAAGCTTGTACTGCCTGTTCTACTGAAATAATTCCAACTCTACAACTAGTAATTTCTTACTATGAACATGGCTTAGAATATAAATTTTCTTAAGTCCATTCTATGTTCTTGCTTCGCATGAAAATTTTAGCATCCTAGAGTTGAAAGTAGCCTTATTGTGGGCAAGAAGTTACACTTCTCCTCCCTCAAAACTGTTTAAAAGGATCTCTCTTTCTGGCAGGGAGCCCACATATGAAATAAATGAAAGTGTGGCTGCTATTGTATTCTCTTTTCACATAAGGTTTCTAGCTCATCCAAGCTGTTGGGTAAATGTACACCTCAACAACACCTTTGATAATCGGTGGGTTGAAGAGGAGATTTCACTTTCAGGCTACACAGTGAATATACTGAACGTTGATTTTTTGCAATATACTTCCTACTTCTGTACCAGTACTCCCAATATTACAGCTTGTTGACCATGATTAGAAGCATTTTGCCATTCCCATCTCTGCTTTCTAACATGTCATATTTGAGGATGTTGTATGCACCAAGCTTGGCAGATGTAGCTATTTCAACAACTGACTTCTTGGTCCCATTGCTACCATGACATGTCCCCTTCATGAAATGTTGAGCAACACAACAGTATTGTATAACTCAACTGTGCTATTACCAAGTAACAAGCACCATTATGGCAGGACAGCATTCTCCCGAAATGATACAGCAGTAGTTACACTCAATCCTTAACACGTATTGGTTGGCAAAGCATCAGAAAGCTTTTGGGCACAGGTCAAATGAGTAACACATACAGTATGGGGTCGTGATTTATTTGAAATTACATACGAACAAAGAACCAACTGCGGTCCTTAAACTAGAAATTGCTTTTGGAATACATGTTGCCTCTCTTTGTGGATGGCTTAATCTCTCTTAAGTAGCCACTCCCTATCTAAAGGTAGGCAGATACCTAGCCTAAATGTTCCCATTTCTTGCTCTCATTGTTTTTAATGCTGGATAATAACTTTATGCAATAATTATATAATAATTATATAATACATTTTATACAATCTTTTAAAAATTAGTACCCGGTGCTTTCCCTGACTGTTGATTTTTGGCTGAAACACTAGTGAGTATTTCAGGAAAAATGGCCCCCACCAGTCCCCTTGATCTCAACCCTCTTCTGGAGACAGCAGGTGTCCCCTTGGCAAGGCAGCCTCTCTAGTCAGCTCAGAGACTGAAGAACTGAAATCCTGGTTTCAACTCCTGCTAATCAATCAACTGGCACTGACTTTAAGGTGGCTTTTTTGTAAACAACTGATTGATTTCAGCTCATTCTTTCGCAAGCCTGGAACAACACCATACATTTCGAAGCAGTTCATCCCTTTCTTCTCGTACAAAATAATATCCACAGATGGCCTGGATTAAAACAGCATCAAAAGAAAGCTGTACTCAGCTTAAAAGTGCCATTTCCCCCCTCTCTTACAAAGGCAGTTTCTTCGACTGTCCTTCGTATTATGCTCTTCTATAAAAACACAGTATGTTACATTGCAGGACTTATTTGTCACATAAGCTGATAGCTTTACAAAAGCAAGGTTACATTTACATATTCTTGCGTATCCTGCCAGAAGAGACATAATTTGCATTAATTAAATTTGTTATGTGTGGGTACTGTTTTGCCATGGATAATAAAGCCACATGCTGAGATGCAGGTTGCAGAAACATTTATAATCATCTGACAGTTTCCAATTCTGTACATGATGAACATGAGTAAAATCAAAATGGTATTGTGGGCCCAGCATTAAAGTGTGTGCATGTGGATGGGTGGAGACAAGGTGACAAAATAAAGATAGAATTGTGAGAAAACGGAAAGGGCACAACGTTATTCGTTTGCAGCTTATGGATCCAAGCATTTGCTGAACTGCCTGACAACCAATAACCACCCTCCCCTCCCAGCCCACCTGCTGAGGGAGGGGGAGTGTGGGATGGCAGGACAGAACAGCACAGACTGCTGACAGCCCAGCCAGCTCCCACATTTAAACCCAGCTGGTAGACCAGAGGAAAGACTACACCCTCTCAGCCTGATGGTAGGGCTCAGCTCCCAGGTCCAGCTAGCCTGCCACTGATTGGCTGGCCAGGCCATTCAAACTTTGAGAAGCCTGCACAGCCTCACAGGGGCTCCTGCGAGCCGCCGAGCTGCTGGGAAGATGGTGGCTGCCATGTCCCTCACCCCCCCTCCCTTTTCAGTCCTGCAAACTGGGCCCCTGATAAGTTGGTGGGGGCATTTTGGAATGCTTTTTTTATTTCAAACCAATTTCATTTATGCCAACAGAAATCATAGAAAGAGGTCTTGCACCCCTCTTCAGGTCACACTGACAGGATACATGTTGCACAATTTTTTTTAAAAAAAAAATAATTAAAAAAAACAGAGGCTGGGGTTAAATTGCCTCTCTTTGGAGAAAATCACTAAACTCAGATAATTAGAAAAGCAGGTTTTAAGCTTTCAAAAATGCAAGTGGTATTCATATTCTATCTTCTTCAAAAGATCTTTACAAATTTCATCTTCCCAGCATAAAAAAACACATTGTTTTCAAAGTGCTCCATGCATTATTCCCTGCCCCCTGAAATATGACCAAGAAAAACAACAGTGCAACAACAGATAAAGCTTACTGTCTTGCAATTTGGTAGATTTACTAGAAAGGTGGAAATTTTAAATCAGTGATTGCAACACAAGGGACACAAGACCTCCACTAATATGAAACTGCATATATTAGTATGGTTAATGCTATCCCGAAAAGTAGGGAAAAGGTTACAATACAAATTGATAAAAAGAGCTTCAGACTGTTATGTTAAGATAAACAAATTAAAAAAGCCCCAGCCCCAGACTTACCTGGGGCCCCCTGCAGGGTGCAGAGTGGACACATGGGGGCTGCCATTTCCCTGTGGCCTGGCAGCTCCCAGTGGCCTCTTCAGGGCCATGAGGACATTCAGTAAATTTGAACTGCCCGACCAGCCAATCAGCAGTAGGCTGGCCACGTTTGGGTGGGCGTGCCCTGCTGGTGGACCTGGAGCGTACAGTCTCGACAGGTCCGCTGGTAAGGGGATAAATCCCAAAGCCGGGCAGGCACTGTCAGCACTTTGCTTTGACCACCTGTCTCTTCCTTTGTGCCAGGTTACTTCTTGGCATAAGATGTGGTTAAGGTTTTATTCATGGAGTGGGGTCTGGGTTCTTTGCACAATTCTGGGTGGCTCTTTGGGCTGTTTTCTATTCTTTCTATCACGTTTAGGTAGTGGTGGTTATGGAATTGAACACAGATCCTTTGGGGGAAAACACAGCTTGCAAGTACTGTTTCCCTATAACTGGAGATCCCCTTAAGGGATCTTGCATGGCAAGTGCATGCCCAGCTCGGCGGTTGTCTGGCTTGATCACTCCCAGGTGGCAGAGAACACACACAGAGGTTTACGCCCTTGTGAAATCTTGTGGTTTCCCAGCCCAGCCAGCAGGCTGAGGAGGCAAAAGGGTCATTAGCTGGTAGTCAGGCCCATCAATGTTTGGATTCGAGTCCCCTGCTGTGGCCTTTTTAAATCCAGCAAGTTATCTCTGTGTCTTCTGTTGCCCTGCTCCCACTCCCAACCCTAGGAGTGGCCCTGCAATCAAAACACCTAATGTATCAATTAAGCAAATATTGGAACTTTAAAAAGACCAGCCACACCATGCAAAAAAATCCCAAAAGAATTCACTTGCAGCTACGTAAATCAGAGGTGCACACAGACATATATGGCCATCCTCACATAACACTCTGGATGCCAGGCCATGTTAACCATGCTTACAGTATTCAGGAGGATACTGTAAAATGATGTACTCCCTTCTTCTATATTTATATTTATACTTTGCTTTTCTTCCCGGTGGGGACCCAAGGCTGCTCAAAATACTCTGACCACCTCCATTTTATCCTCATAACCACAATCCTGTGAGGTAGGTTAGGCAGAGAGAGTGCCTGGCTCAAGATCACCAGGCAAGTTCTATGGCAGAATGAGGATTCAAACCGAATACTCCCGTATCCTGCCCTGACACTCTAACAACTATGTCATGCTGTCATATATTCTGCAGAACATATTCCTTCCAATCTTCCTTCGCATGGTCTAACTGTAAGTGTTACATTGTTACCAATGTAAACCACATTTAAGGCAAACCAGGGTTCTCCCTTACTCAGTATTTCAAACCAGCTGAAAGCACGGGGAATCTTATGCCCCCAAATTCATAGAGTGTCTTTCTTTTATGTTAATTGTCCAAAATCGAAGAAAGATGGCCACGGTGAATCACTGTAAATTGAAAGAAACTGCAAAGTTGTACTCATTATCCTGCAAAATCAAGTGGCACACCAGGGAAAATAAAATGCTAATGCTCTCAGAGTAGGTCAAAGCCACGAGCAAAAAAAAAAAAAGTACAAGCACATCATTTTCTTACCATATGTTAAAAGATAAATGTTTCAGTGGCTCTTTAAGCATACAGGTGCAATCTGCAAATGTTTGGCCTTAATCTCAGCTGACAGGGTCTTCCCTGTGTTCCCCTAGGCCCCTTACTACAGTCTCTGAAACATGGGGAAATTCAATGACCGACCATACCTTCCCTAACAGAATTACTAACTTTTAGTTTTACACGCTAGTTTTTACCAAAGCACTGTTCTTTGCCATTTTCATTCCTATTTTTGTTCCATGGAACCCCTGACTACATAAACCTATTCAGTCTCATACTAACACACTCTCAAGTCTTAGTTTTGTATCGGGATGCTTGAAAACTGAGCAGTCAAGACACTGGCACAAATGCTGCTCCAGAATCTTCAACAGACATGCCCAGGAGCCAGACAGACGTTCAGGGCTGCTCCTCCATCCACTATATCCGAAAGTTACTGGCTGAAATGGAGATGGATATCTGCCAGGGTCTGGGGTGGGGGTAAGGCTGAGGAGCTAGGGCCCCCACCAAAGAGAACTGGAGGCTGCTCTTCATAGGTGCTGCCAAACTTTCAAAGTGCCAGACCAGGAGGCTTCCACAAATTTCTGCCAGAGCCTCCTCATGCAACTATGCAGCAACAAAACAACAAACTTGGTAAGGACTGAAGAGCTGGTGGGCACTGGGGCAGCAGGACAGAGACAATCTTTCAAACAGGAGTCTCTTGGTTCTTGCCAGACAAAGAAAACCACAATCCATAAAACACAACCCCACTGCTATATATATTTTTATTAAATCTTGACATAAACTGGTGTAGGTGACCAGCAACAACCCCATCTCTGCAGACATCTTTCCAAACAAGCTGGGCAGGCATTTTTTTCTTCAGGTCCCATGATGTGTATTTGAGACAGCTCAAAATCTGTCTACCTGTCTATCCACCCATCCTTTACAGTGTCCTGCAGTTTGGGGCCCTCACAGTTCATAAACCCTGCACACAAGAATTATTTAATTGATCTTTTTCTACTTTTCAGGCATTTTATGTTTCAAGGTACTCAAGCACACTAGGGCTCTTCCAAGTGAGCAAGTGTTTATTTCCTATCCTGTCCGTTTCCTATCCTGTCCGTTCTTTCAGCACTGGATAAATACACAATCTGCTGCAGTAGGTTGCCAGATCCAGGTTGGGGAATACCTGGAGATTTTTTTGGGGGTGGTGGTGGAGTGGAGTCTGGAGAGGGAGGGGCTTATAAGGAGAGGGACTTTAGCAAGGTATATTGATATAGATTCCACCTTCCAAAACAGCCATTTTCTCCAGGGGAACTGATCTCTATGACCTGATCTCTATGTAATTCCAGGAAATCTCCAGGTACCATCTGGAGGTTGGCAACCCTTTGCTGCACTCTGTGCACAAACAGGATACTCAGATAATCTATTCTGTAATATGTACGTTTATTTCACTTCCAGGTTTCACCCAACAGGGCAGGGAATGAACATTTAGGTCAGTGTCCTTTTCAAGATGTTTATTGTAATGGATGACACTTGGAAATAAAACAGATTTACACGTAACGAAAGAGTTTATTTTAAACTGCTGTATTTTGAGACATGATCATGGACAAAGAGAAAAGAAACTATCTTCAGGATATCTGAAACATTTAAGCAAATAAATAACACTTGCCCACTCACTGCTATTTATGACTCTCATTTGATAACTTGATATCTAAAAAGACCAAAAGCAATGAGGTTGAATTCACAGAAATGCTTTTTAGCTATCATTCTACTGATTATAAAACTTGCCTGTACTATAAAGTCCCTAACATGAGTTTATAGCATATACTTAAAGCCTAAATACAAGCTTTGCAATCAAAATTAGAGACTAATAAATGTTGATTTATGCTTAAATTGCTGCTTATAAAACTCCAATTTACAGATAGTCTACAATTCTTGAAAAATTAAAATACTTGAGAATCAAGAGCTGTGACAGGAGAGCTTTAAACACTACTCACTTCAGGCTCTTTTCTTTCCTGCTCTTGCCTGGTTGGGCTGACTGATAGCACTTATGGGGCCAATCTAACGAACCTTTCAGCCTCAAAGTCTTCACACATCCCTTCGATAACGGATGAGCTGAAGTTCTACCCTGGGCATTGTCTCAACCCCCAAGTGATATTATGGGCAGTGTCAAGGGCTCTAAAAGATACTGTAAACATCTGATAAAGGCCAATCCCTGAAGGGGTGATGTTGAACTGATTTTTCTGCCAATGTGTTCTCTTTGGAAGCATCTCAACAAGTCCTTAGTTAAATATCAAACAAGTTGAGTGTACCCTTAGCCTTATCTATTTAAGATTATATACAATTCTTAAAACTCTTAACATGACAGTTGGAAACGTTGGCATATCGTTGCCTAATTATATCTCAACAGAATACCTTTTGCTTAGCTTAACAGGCATATTTTAATTCTTTTAAAACGGCAATTATATAGTATATTTCTATGAAAACGCCATATGGTGCTAATATGCTGGCACATGAGCATAACAAGGTTTCAACTAACAGTTTTCAAGAGTGTTGAAACAATTTCCAAATCAAAACTTCTGCCTGTAATACAATCTCTCAAGGTGACATTTTAAATAAGAATGCCTGTGTGTATGTATGTTTGCATATGAAAGCAGAACATCGGCTGTCGTGCAGACAAACATTTGTATTAAGTTTATTGTGTTCTATCAAAAGGCTTCTAAAGAACTAACAATGTATGTACTATGATATCTTTAATCCTGAGCTAACAGCTTGTTTGGTAGTCCTCGATGGACTGACCTTTGATGTTGCAACCATATCAGAGTTGTCAGGGTCGTAAGTAGGATTGCCAACTTGGGGATTGGGAATTCCTGGAGATTTGGGGGGGGGGGTAGGCTTCCCAAGTTTCTGCTGGTGGTGGGCAATCTTCTGGGGGTTTGCCCCATTGCTGGCGGGACGTGGCAAGCCTCCCAGAGATTGCCCACCACCAGCAGGCAACTTGAGAAAGTGCCCAATTTCGGCCTCAAACAGGTGAAAATTAGCCCTGTGCAAAGTGTGGGAGCACACCTGTGGCCAGTGTGATGAAATTACTTCCCAGAAAAACCACAACAGAAGGCAGAAGGTAAGTGTCAGGTCCCCCCTCCCTCCAGGAGGGTACAGGGAATTGACAACCCTAGGATGGAGCCTGTGGAAGGCAGGGTTTGGGGAAGGGAGGGAGCTCAGGTGAGTACAGTGCCATAGAGTTCTCCATACAACATTGTTTCTCCAGGGGAACTGTTCTCTGTAACTAGAGATCAGCTGTAATACCAGGAGATCTCTAGCCCTCACTTGGATGTTGGCAACCTTAGTTGTAGGAGTTCCATTGACAAACTGCAGGGGAGATTAATTCATCTGTGCCCTGCCCTACTTTTAATTGTTTTGGAAGCAAAGTCCAAATAATAATGTGTTTGAGATGTAGGTGGGCACTAGTGTTCAACTGCAACGCCCCCTTACTCATACTCATATTGAGCAAATAAAGGCAGCCCACTTGTAATGGTCCACTGAAGTTCAGGCACAGGTTACAGTGGATTAGTCACTAGCCAGTTCTCCCTTGCCTTTCTTAAGTTAATTCACTCTTGCATGTGGGCTAAGAGCAGCAGTGGGGAAGACTGGCTAGCTGATAATAGTGGATGCCTTGATCCGTGGGATATCTGAAAGGTGTAGTTTCCAATACTTCTCTATTTATAAAGTGAGCTGGGGGGGATTCTTCCATCACTAATCTCCTCCTAAAATCAGATTCCAGTCTTTCCAACTCTGCATTTTCTTTCTGCCTCCAGGGCCTAAAAGCATTCTGCATTCTCTTAATTTCTATGTCTGAGTTGCACAGCACATAAAAAATATTTCCCATTTCAGCTATGAATCTGAAGTCTTTTCAAAAAGGAACATCTCTGTATTCTCATAACATAAGAAAGTATACGATGACATTTCCAATTTCCTTTCCTATGCCATTTGTTATTTTGTATACAGCTGAATCTCCTTACTCATTCCTTCTAAATCAAATTCTGACTATTTATAATTTGAGTTCCCCAAGTCTTCAGTGATTTGTGCCACATCTGGGACCTGATCCTACCTACAATAATTTATAAAGGATGCTAAGATGCCAGCATGAATATCACAAATTTATACTGACCAAAACAAAATATACACCCATTATTTTAAGAATGCGGTAATGTTTTGATGTTCTGCCTATTTTCAAAACTCACACCGTCAGGAAAAAGATCCGCTAGCAAATAATCCAAACATAATTTCAGTGCTTTACAGACCTTACTATGGCATCACTATCTTCTTTATTCAGGTGAAGAGCTAAAGCAGTATCTTTAACTCTGGCTATATATTTCCTCCAGTAATGCACACCCCTGATAAGATTCTGAAAAACGCTGTTTGCAGTAGGGATGTATGGAAGACGGAGGATGCCTTAGAGGCAACCCTCATGCTGATCCCACCATATGTACAACGCACGTATATTACAAGAACAGGAAGAGAAAAATTATTGATAGTTGCTCACCTGGAGACTCCCCAGACTCAGAATCTGAGTTTTCAATCAGTGTTAGACTGTGGTGAATGGAAACATACAAGCATATTACAATTTTGTAGCCCCAAATGTCAAGATAAATCTCCCAAAATGGTAAATATACCTATGCTTATGACAGTGGATTAATTTTTGATACTACAAAGTAATAACACTAGGTTTCCTAAAGGGCAATTAAATCATTATGGCTATCATATAAGTACCATGTGTGCATACACAGCAAACAAGATGTTCAATTAGTACATTAGAAAATTATTAGCTATAGGAAGTAGATAATAGCACTAGCTATTAAGAATCCATAAACATATTAGATGGACACAATTTATCCATTATTCAAAAATCTCATAATGCAAGGAAATATATTCAACGTGGTATGGGTTCAATATTAATACTGTCGAAGGCTTTCACGGCTGGAGAACGATGGTTGTTGTGGATTTTCCGGGCTGTATAGCCGTGGTCTTGGCATTGTAGTTCCTGACGTTTCGCCAGCAGCTGTGGCTGGCATCTTCAGAGGTGTAGCACCAAAAGACAGCGATCTCACACTGTGACACTGAGAGAGCTCTGTCTTTTGGTGCTACACCTCTGAAGATGCCAGCCACAGCTGCTGGCGAAACGTCAGGAACTACAATGCCAAGACCACGGCAATACAGCCCGGAAAATCCACAACAACCATCAATATTAATACTGTTTGATTTTCCACGTTCTATAATGTTAATAGCTAATCAGTTGCAACAACCTCTTTTCTTGATACATGGTGCAATGTATGTTTATCCCAGGAATTTGATTCTCTTTAGAATTAAGTCCATTCACAGACATTGAATACAACAGAATTTCTGCGTAATTAGAAACCTTGGAAGATAGTGGTGGTAAACACAAAGTTTCAAAAATCTGTTCCTTATATCTCAAATACAGCCTTAGTTAATTACTGGATAATATTACACTACTATTGGAGTAATTCAAATTTGAGATGGCTTTGGTTTGTTATGTTCTGGTTTAGCAGAAAAAAATTCTAGATACAAACTGTATAAAATTTTGATAGCTTCCCCCTCTCCAGTCTTCATTTTTTTTAAAAAAAATATATTATTAAGGAATTAATCAGTGCTGAAAAATGCAAAATCTGTAGAAAATAATTCAAGCAGCAGGATTAAGCAGCTATTAACAGTTCTACTTTTCTTCCTTTGCTATGGAAAGTTACATCTAAACTCAGTTTCAAAAGTTATGTTTCCTATCTTAGTCATAGACACTTTAGAGCTTTGCATTTTGAAACCATGCCCGTGAGTGTACAAAGAAGGTAAGTGAGAACCTGCCACAAAACTTCTGACTCAGTAAAAGAGATAAATTCAACATAGCATTTTAACATCAAATTAAGAAATAATCTGCTGGCCCTATTCCCAATTTTCTCTCTTCTGCTTCTCAGATATTATAATATTTCATAGCACACAAATGAGTGACAACAATTAATGCAGTGGATATCCTTTACCTAAGCATCTAGAGAAGCTGGAGGAGCTGAAGATTATATAACCATACACATTGTATGCATGTAAATGTACGTGTTTGCAATCTTGGAATGTTCTGTATATATTCTTTTTGATCTGAATGATGGGTCCACAGAGGACTATGGCTTAAACCAACTATTAAACTTCTAGACTTGGGTCTAAATATGCTGCTTGCCATGCAAAAATGTCTTCCACTTACAGAAGGGCTAGAATACTGCATACAAAAAGATAAACTAAATCCAAAGATATACTTCCATTTGTGGATAAGCTTGTGCAACCTCCAGCACAAATCCTTTACTCAACAGCACAAGAAGCTCTTTCCTCTCAATTTTTTTTTTTAAATCAACCTGTTCATGTTCAAACATAGAAATAAAGTACTTTAGAGAGGAACTAACCAGTGGTTCAAGGCACCATTCCTACAAGGTAGACAGATCCTTGTTGCTGTGACTGAAAGTAGGTTTACTATTTTTTTAAATACAGAGGAGTTAGCCATGTTAGTCTGTAGTAGCAAAATGGTAAAGAGTCCAGTAGCACCTTTAAGACTAACCAACTTTACTGTAGCATAAACTTTCGAGAACTGTTCTCTTCGTCATCTGATGAAGAGAACTGTAGTTCTCAAAAGCTTATGCTACAGTAAAGTTGGTTAGTCTTAAAGGTGCTACTGGACTTTTTACTGTTTTTTTTTAAAGAAAATTGCTCAATGGAATTATTTCTTTGGTTGCCATGCATTTTATTCTGGCCGATAAATGAGGATGTCATGGGCAAGTAATGGCATAACTGTGCAAATCCTCTTTCCCAGGCTCCCCTGCCCCCCACACATTTCTAAAAGGCATTATATGGATGATCTTCTTAGCTTTTTGGCTTCTACTTTAGGACCAACGTGGTTGTAAACAACTTGTTGGTCATGGTTTGTTATGGGTTCATGCTGGTGATAGTTGTACTTTTTTTTTGTCATAACTTGGAAGTAAGCGGTTTGGGCATTGGGCACAGATCCATTTGGGGAAAATAGGACCTGTGAGCTCAGTTTCCCTATTATGGAGATCCCCTTAACGAGTCTGAGGAGAGAAGCATGGCAGGTGCGTGCCCAGCTCGGTAGCTGTTGGATCCACCTCACTCCCAGGTAGCAGGGGATCCACATAGAGGCATCCTCCGCCTACATGGTATCCCACTAACTGTCATCCTATGGTCCCCTCCCCTCAGCAAGTGTTTGAGGGGGACGGGAGGGGTTGATGGGTCAGCCAGTGCTGGGAGCCATGCCCTATGCAGCACCAATGTTCTGTGAGCTATAAATCAATAAAGTTGTGGCTTCTTTCAACTCCATCACAGTTGTCTGGTGTGTTCTGTTGCTTTGCCCCTTGCGGCTTTCCTGCATCGACACTGGCCTGCAACACATCTAGTTTCTGCTGGCTTTCAGGGAAACCAAGATTTAGAAACTAAGAACCAAGAGTGCTGAAGTACTGACATTTCACTTGATCCTCTCAATCCATGTTGTTACCAACTGCAAATATTACTGTTGCGGCATTAAATGCTAACTGCCGTAGCACAGTGGTTATGTGGTTGGGCTGCAATGCAGCACTTCACTGGTTCCACTCCCACTACTGCCATGAGCTCAGTAGGTGGCCTTGGGTAAGATTCTCCTCTCAGCCCCAGCTCCCCAACTGTATTATGAGGGCAATGATACATTACTCTGAGTGGGACACTAATCTGTCTAGAACGGTATATAAGCACAGCTAATATTATTATAACTATCTAAAAGCACAAACCATACCACAATAGTCTTAAAAATCAACCCTAAAGATTCAAGATATGTTATTTAATTACAATTAACTATTACTGAACAACAACTGTCCTCATAGAACTAAGGCTTTGTAATCAGGTTACTGCTAAAGAAGCCTCACAAATTATTATTTGTTTTGACAATTTGAGAGGCTTGGGAACTTTGAACACTAAACACCATAGACTACACTAAACCAATATAGAAATCAAGTCATTATATGCCAGAAGACATTCTCTTCACTTGTTATGATAGGTTACTGTATAACACTGCAGTCAAGGCCTATTCTTACATTTAAAACATCTTTCCCTTCAGAAATGTCTCAATATGATTTATATGAATTACAGACATTTTATTTTATGTGCTATCAGTCTTCAAAACTATGAAATTGTCAACATTCAGATGTGAACTAAGGGAGCTTTGACTCTCCAAAGTTTATACCCTAAAATCTTGTTGGCGTTTAACGTGCCAGAGGACTCAGGCCAACATGGATACCCACCTGACTACATGTGAGATAACTATCCAAAATGAATGTTTTATCTGCTTTTGGACATTCATAAATTTCCCCACTTTCGGGGAGCACATTAGTGAGTGCTGGCAAATACATCTTATCTGAATGTGAATATTCACAGGTTCTTTTTAAATTTTAGATATTCATAAATTAAAGGAAATGTCAATATTTACATGTAAAAGTTAACATTTATTTTTAATACTCTAAGATCTATACTTTTTTGTATGTACAGAAAAGATATGTTATATTGGAAGAAGATGTTATATAAAACAGTGTCAAATGAACAAATGCTAGGTTTCCAGTGGCTTGAGATCATCCAGTATGAAGTGGGACTGTATGTATGTATGTATGTATGTATGCATGCATGCATGTATCAGTTTGACGGACAGGAATTTTTTACTTTATGAGTTCAAAGAAGGAAATGGTGCTCATTTTCCTTTTTTACATTTTATTTATTTATTTATATTTGATTTATATTCCGCCCTCCCCACATCAGCAGGCTCACGGTGGATTACAACTAAAATTTAAAATTACATCTCACAATTTATATAATTTTAAACCATAAAACATTTAAATACCATAATTAAAGTACACACACACACACACATATAAATAAAGAAACACAGCGGCACAATGATGTAGCCGACCACCTTTTTAGCCATCTCCAGAACATTTTGGCGGGGAAATACGTGAGAGATGGAGGGTGTCACTAGTAGGGAGGACATGTGCTGTACTGCCTTGCATTAACCATATGCCTGGCAGAGCAGCTCTGTCTTACAGGCCCGGCGGAAAGATAACAAATCCCGCCAGGCCCTGGTCTCATTGGACAGAGTGTTCCACCAGGCTGGCAGAAACTAAACTACTTGAGTGCCATATCTCTGGATTCTGGAGGCTTGGTTGGGTGTGCCACACACACCTCCCCCCTGCAAGGGTGGTGAGCAAATTTATGTTCGTCCATGGAGACTTATGGATCCAATTGGTTTCCAGAATGCTCTGCGGGAACCCATCTTCCACGGCAGTTAATTGGATGAGCTGGTGGAGGACTGGCAGGTCCGGCTATCCGAGACCATCGATGAAATCGCTCCCCATTGCCCTCTTCATCCCCGAAATCGCCGAGCTCCTTGGTATATTGAGGAGCTACCCTGCCACGCCTGTTGGAGGTGGTGGCGGGGTGGGTCTTGGAGTACCCCAAGCTGATAGTGCTGGGGGACTTCAACTAAGACGACTTGAGCACATGTGGCGGCGATCTCGTGAGGATGTGAAGTCCTCACTTGAGAAATTCTGAGAAATCTAAATCGGTCCAAATCCAGCCAAGGAACATATGGCTAACTTAAAATAGTGGTGTGAACTGGCCACTCAGGTGGGGCCTCAATTTTAAACTAATTAAGGCTGTATTGATTATGATGAGTGAGCATTGTTGCTTATTTCTTAAACTATTTGATAATATAGCAGATTAGAATGCTTACCAGGGATAGATAAAAGTAAAAATAACTGGTTATACCCATTAATTTCTCATGTTATATCTACATTTAATTCAAAATCATGAATTAGGTATATAAAACATGCTCTAAGGATCTAAATAGGCAGTTTTTCCTACTTTACTCCTTGGAAGTATTGGCATCGTGAAGTTAATTCCTGGTCCATAATATTCTGGTGTTAGGCTATTACTGGAAAATTCAGAAGCAGTTAACTTCTCATTTTTTTCTCTATGTAGAGAGAAATATATAGATGGATCCTTTCATGATATTCAAAGGAATGCATACATATTTGGTGTACAAAACTTGACAATTTCAGATCTCTAGAGAGAAAATTACTGGATAGAGAAGGGTTCTTTTTCACAGCAAGAAGAATTAATGCTTCCTATTGCAAAGGAATATTGGCCAGAAGCAAAATGAAGAGATACAACAGTGGAAGTGGAACTGTATAACAGCAGACTGGAACTGTATAACGGAAGTAATTTACTGTTGAATTCAGTGTAGAACAGCTGGTATTTTAAAGGCAGTTTTGAAATCACCCATCAATACACTGTCTTGTAGGATTCCAAAATAAGTTGTTAATATATTTACAAAATTTAGAAACAATCTCATTAAAGCTCACTGTAAACATTTTTTAAAAGTTTTATAATGCTGTTTACGCATTATGGGAATAATATGCAGCATTGCCTTCTGCCAACAAAGTTTCATAAATGATACTGTACAATGACTTATTGTTTTTATACTGGATTCTTTCTTATCTTTATCTCAAAAACAAATACTAAACCAAAACAATCTATTGTTTTGCAGACACGCACACACACACACACACACACACAAAAGTGCCGAGTTAGAGAGAGAGAGAGAATGAATATCTACCTTAAAAGGTTCAGAGGATTTCCGGATAGAATCTCTGCATAGAATCTTAAAGAAAACCAAATATATAATTTCAAGATAGCAACAAGACACTGATAGCTTGTTGTGATTACATGTTTCATGAAAGCGAATGTAGAACTAAAATATTAATTTCACATTGCTCTCCTCACCAAGCAGAGAGAGATGCGGACACAGCAATCTAATGGCTTCAGAACATCATCTGTCACCGGTAATGGACACTTACACCTGGACAATATGAAAATCGGTACAAAAATAACATTACCACTGCAATCAAGTTACATTACTAGAAACTCACTCCTAGAATGGTTTTTATCTTAAAGGGAGAAATAATGATTTTTAAGACCATTTATAGCTCAGTTACTTGAAACACCAATCTATCAAAGCAAAAACCCTCCTAAAATAAAATAATGAAATTTGCATGCAGTGGTTTGAGAAAGAGGTTTGTTTATAAAGAAGTGACTAATATACACTTCTGCAACTGTTTAAACAATCCAATTTGAATCTCAACTAGACGTTTTCCCTTTTTTGATGATTAGAGGATTTTACGTTACACAAAAATGACTCTGGGCTTTCAAAGTCTAATTTTCAATGGTGAAATCAAAATAGAAATGAATGGTGGGCATAGAGAAGGCGGTATTAGGATTAGATATTTAAGCTTTTAATGGCAACTGGAAGTACTGTTTCTTTTATGAAAAAAAATGAAGAACAGTGTCACTTGAGACAATAGATGGATTCAGATAAACAGGGCAGGCTGCAAAGCAAGTGTAGGATGATTTATTTATTATTCAAATGGCACTGTTTGAATGCCGGGATGTTTTACAGACAACTGTCAAAGTGCAGCATATCACCACCTAACTCTGAAATGAGTCAGAAAGTGGAAAACAAGCAAGCAAGCCACTACCACCACCACGTACTAGTTTCAACACCTCATCCAAAACCTCTGCAAGTTATTCTACATTTACTATGTGAAAGACTAGATATTCTGCACAAGGTACATACTTCATGTGGATAAGTTCACCAAGCTTGTAAATAAGCCACTTGGCTATTTATACATGTGGTGAGACTTGCCCTTCAGGAAACCAGCAAGAAAGTTTTGGGTTCCCCCTCCCCACCCCAACTTTAGGAAAACCAGAAACAACTCATTGGTGTATGTGGGCAGGAAAGCGGATCAGCAACTTCCACTTATGGAAGGATTATTTCTGATCTTGCATTGGAGCACTGCACAAGAAAAGCTACACATAAAAGAAGCGAATAAATTCTCGTGCATGCTGCTATGCAAGCATTTCTGGAACAGAAGTGGTTGGTATCTTCCTTCCGCCCATCATTCTTTGGATTGAATCTTACATTTCTGGGCCCCTTATTAAAACACCAGTGTTTTTGGTATCTAAATTTTATGTTTTAAATCGTAAGCTCTACCCACACATCACTGGATACTTCACCCTGATAGCACTATAGCAGTTGTTCACAACTGATGGTCTTGCCCACACAAGGAAATCTGGTAGCAAATAACTGCTAGAGAGTGATGATAGCACAATAATCAAAGTTGTGCAGATTAAGCATTTGTCCATTTCCACACATCCTTAAAGGGATGGCCCACTCTCTGAACACTGCCGGCTTTCCGCTTCACTTCACACATCTCTGATTTCAAAATGGTAGCAGGTTATTTGACTTCCATTTTTTGGGGTGCCTTTTCTGAGAATGCACTTTCCCATGGTCCCTGTAAAGCCACTGACAAAATGGAAGCCAAATGCCTGCTTCTGATTTGAAATCGGAGGTGTGTGGAGTGAAGGGGAAACGCTGGTAGTGTTTGGTGAGTGGGCCATCCCTTTAAGGATGTGTGGAAATAGCCATAATTCTAGGAAACAGAAGATGCTTTCTAGGAAATAGGTGGTCCAAAAAATCCCACTCCGATGCTCTATAGCATGATCCCTTTGGCATCTGATAGTATAATGCATGCTAACAATAAGATCTATCCAACCTTGAACTTCCAACACACAATGAAAATGACTGAATAAATGGGAATGTTGAGTACTCTGTGGGGTGCACTGTTTCTCACATCTGCTGCCGTCTTTCATCACTGAATGATATATGTGGCATAATATAATGTTCCCTGGTGTCACAAAATCATCATGTTAGCACTGGTATTTATGTTTCTAATAAAAGATGAGCGGCCTTGGGCCATTTATGGAAATTCCAGCTATGCAACACTTCCATTTCTTTTTAAGTATAATGCCACAAAATGTTTTCTCCCTTCTGTTTCTTCGAGGAAAAGTATTTCAGGTTAAGGGGTACCTCTTAAGTTTGAAAGGAAAATGCATAAAACAAAACTGATTCATATTGTTCAAATATCCTCTTTTAAAATATTGCTTCTAGATGATAAATGTCAAGCTGGAAAACTAGTGTACCAAATGCACATATGTATATCAAGTTTGATTAGTCTAATAAACCTGAATGTTGTTAATTTGAAGAAACCTTCACTTTATTGTTGCTTTTATGTGGCTAGATAAGTGGCGGTTTCACATCCTCTATAAAGTGATAAATGATTTGAAAACTATTTTATGCATGTGAAGTACTGTATAATATTTTCATTTTATATGGAATTCTCCATTTGACAACCCCATAAAACACTACATTGTAAGGGAGGCAGGGAAACAGAAAGAGAGAAAGCTTTTCAGAATTAGATGCCAGACCATGATGTTGAACAGAAGCTTAGAAACCACTGCGGTAGACCAAATAACAGTTCAATCAGGGATCCAATGTTGAGCTGAAACAGAAAACTTTCATTGTAAGTTTAGATCAAAGAGGATGTCTGCTTGCAGCAGGACTACTTTCAAGCTGAAGAACACCAGTGAGAGAATAGAGGTAGATGCCAACAAGTTTAGACTAGAGATGGGCACGAACAGGAAAAAAAACCAACAACACGATGTTTGTTGTTCGTTGCCATCCATGAACAGGGATTTATGAACATCGACGGACATGACATGTTCACGAACATGTTCGTAGTTGGAGGTGTGTGGGAACCAGAACGGTTCCCCTTGGGACTTAGCTGAACTTGAGCCGGGGAAAGGAGAGTCCATGGGTCCCTTTCATGTAATTTTCTTATCACAGTGGAAAAAACTGGACTGTCTGCTGGAAGCTACTTTGAGGAGTTACAAGCCAGAAGGAAAGCCAGAAGGAGTTCAGACTGAGTTCAGACAGTCCATGACTATGTTGCCAGGGGAACTGATTGAAAGGCGCCAGACTGTCTGGCTTTATGAACGGCTGACAAACGCCACAGAGAGGGCTTGGAATGAACACATGTTCGCTGGGAATGGGGACTCACGAACAGCTTGCTCGCGAACAGCGGTTTGGGCTGTCCGTGGCTTTTTTGTTCGTATTGCTTTTTGTGCCCATCTCTAGTTTAGACAGTAAGAGGACAAGGGAACAGTGCTATAGTTGGGGATTGCACATGCTGATCTAGGACTTCAGATTTCTATAAATGCAGACAGAAAAAGGGCATCAATGCATGATATGCCCAAGATGTACAGCAGCACAATTTGTTTTCCATGTGACAAGCATATTACTGTGACATTACCCACATGTGCCTAAATTCAAAGGGGAAGAAAACTCTGGATGGCTGTACCATGAGTCAGCTGCCTGCCAGGCAAACTATTTCATCTGTATATAACATGGTAAAAAACCAACCTCTGAAAGAATAATGTTTTAAATAATGGCAAAAATGTGAAATACTGTGTAATAAAAACAGATTTCCACTTCAAGGAGAAAAGATTGTTAGAGAGAACAGAAACAAATTATGAGACTCAAAGCTGTAATATGTTTGAATTTTTCTTTAATTTTCACAATTTGCTTTAAATATATTCTTCTTGCATTATATATCACAACTAATTTCTAGTTCTTGGACAAATTTCAAAATTGTAAGTGATGTAGGAAGCTTAATTCTGATTTTGGATAGAGTCAGTATGGGAACAATCCTATATACACTTACTGGGAATAAGCATACTGGGACTTATTTGAAAATTTAGAATTGTGCTGCATGGCTGCGGTCATACAAACATATGAAGCTGCCTTGAGCTGAATCAGACCATTGCATCATCCACTCTAACTGGCAGAACATTGCAATTTACTTCCAAGTAGACATGCATACATTTTGGTGACTAATCTAGACTTATTTAAAATTTTACATTTCCTTGTAGCTGTGTCATACCTTGCTGGGCCTCAGACCAGGTTCGCTGCCCTTTTCGTGGGTGAGAGTTCCCATAGGTTCCTCTCTAGCTATATTCAGTAGTCCTTTCTTCCCATTTACCAGCTTCCTTTACACTAACATGTTTTCACCTGTTTCTCTGCTGCCCATTCTCCTGCTCCTCTAGGCAAGCCTTGCTGGAGCCACAATCTCTATTCCACTTCTCACTCTCAAGTACTAGAAAGTCCCTGGCAGGGGTGATACTACCAGATGTGAATCCCATCCTACTCTGGCCTCCTGCTCAGCTGTCTCCTGGATCAGCTTCTGAGGATGACTTTTCCACGTCTTCCCTCTGCTTTGATGGGTCCTGGCCTGTCTCTGCTTGCTCCTGCTGCAAAGAGCCTCTGTTCACTGTTGACTTTTGATGTTCCTGCCTGCTGGGGAAGCTCTGCATAACCTAAATGGACCCCCTCAGTAATGCAGCACCCCTTCCAGCCCAGCCATATTGTCCCTCGGCCAGGTCATAGGAACTGCCACCACTGCTTGGGTCCCATGGAGTGGCTTGGCCAGCCACAAGCTGTTATCCAGTTGGTTCATTTCATTCTTGCAATCTCCCTGTAACTTGGATGGTCTTGGGAGGACAGGCAGGTGTAGGTACCCTGCCAATGTGGTGTATTTTGCTTGCAAAATGCCACCCCCAGCCACCTAGGAATACTCCCTCCAATTTTCTCCATAGGGAACAATGGAGATTGGCAGTGGATAGCGACACCTTTGGGGGGCCAGAAAAGGTAAAAAGATATCAAAGATATCCAAGCACATCACAATGCAGTGAAACTGATCTCGTGCTGAGTGGCTCAATGAACCAAGAAGATCACTAATAGTCTAGAACATCTTGGCTGTAATCTCAACATAAACTAGTAGGAGATAACCACAAAGACGTATGGCAGACATCTAATCCCCCCACTACTATTTCCTCTTTCTCATCCCAGAAAGAATCCATAGCTCTTTTCCCTTTCCCTCCATCTCGTCTGTCCTTCCCATTCACCATCAAATCTACATTTATCTGCCCCTCTGTCTTCAAGTTTCTCTCCTTTGTTCACCATGGCAGCCTCTATTTGGGAAAATTATGGCTGAGTTGCACAGTGCTGGTCACCAGGCCTGATTGTGTGGTAGGGAAACCTGCAAAGCTTTGCAGGAGGCATCTGCCATTCTCCAGTATAGCTGTCTCCACAATATTTTTGTCTTTCTGGCAACTTCCACCTTTCCCTTCATGCAAGACTCTTGGTATCAAGTCACCTGGTGGCTGCTTGGAGGCCTGGCCTCAGTCATCCCTCAAAGCTCAAAACTCCTCTGTCCCCTCCTCTGTCTTTTACTGGGCTTTTCTCAGGTTTGTAGAAATAACTATCTTCTTTATTCATGGCTTCAGTGTCTGGATTTAAGTATCCACAGATATGGTCCCATTGAGGATCAGACATATTGATAGATATAGGATTTCACAGCATTCCTAGGCTGATTTAACCAACATTAGTTTCAGGTAGGTAGCCATGGTGGTCTGCAGTAGAACAGCAGTCCAATGCTATTAGATTCCTGCTGTTAACTAACATTGTTCACTATAAATACCTGGAGGGGGATACACATAAACACACCCCCTTGTTAAAACGAGAGATGGGCAAGAACCAGCAAAAAACCGAACCGTGTGGTTCATGGTTCGTCAAATTTCACGAACCACAAACTTTCACGAACCTGCCCCTGGTTCACGAACCAGTTTGTTTGGCTCGTGAAAACATCACATCCAGGTCAGAAAAACCATCACTTCCGGATCAGCAGAAGGTCACTTCCGGGCCAGCAGTAGTTCACTTCTGGGTTAGCAGAAGGTCTGCAGGAAGTCCATCCCCTGTTGCCTAGGAAACTGATTGATTGGCACCAGGCTGTCTGCAGTGATGAACCAAAAAACGAACCAAATGAACCAGCCTAAAGTTCATGGTGGTTCATCAGAAATGGGATCTGATGAACCACTGGCCTGGTTCATGCTTAATTTTGGTTTGTATTTCAGTTCGTGCCCATCTCTAGTTAAAACTACAGAAGCCAACAGTTTGCTAGTTTTGAAAATGATGCTTCCCCTATCCAAAAAAATATGAATTTTCATACCTGTTAAAATGAACATATTATGAATCATTTTGAGAAGCAGACCGTATCCATTTGTGACCCACCAGGCCTAAATGATTCTACCAAGCATGCCATGTTTCCTGCAAGGCGTTTGTAGTCTGAGACTGGCAGTGTATACAGAAAGAAAAAAAGAAAGCAGCAGCAGAAGGCAGTCTACCTTACAACACTAATGCATAGTTTATAGTGAGCATATGAAGATGCCTTATGTCAAATTGGACCACAGGTCCCTTTAGGTCAGTACTGTCTACTCTGAGTATCAGCAGCTGTCCAAAGGTTTCAAACACTGAAGTGGTTTCTTATTCCATTTATACCATATGCTTTCCCTCCAACTCAGTCAGTACTCAATTTAAGCAACATTTACTACCTAGATATGACAGACATTGAATGCATGGCCTACTGCACCTGACACACGTGCAGTCACAGCCTCTCTTCTCCTGCTAAAGCTTTCTTTAGGTAAATTTCCATTGCCACATTTGAAAAATATTTTAGCAGCTACAATATTTTGTTTTGTCTATGTTCCACTTGTTACTCTGCTATAATTATCAGAACAACAGGAGACATGAAACTGGTTGTGTTGTTTGGGGGGAAATGTTGCTTGCAGTATGTATTTCAGTTTCATTTAAATACCATAGTGTAAATGGAGAGCTGTGGAACTGGAATCAGTAATAAAAACAAGTGCTTTAAAAGATAAGTTAGTTTGCATGACATAATCCTTTCCTAACGCAGCTTCCACCAAGGAAAACTTGCCGAATACTTTCCTTCTTCTAATTAATGTGCATTATGCTCCAGGGGCCTCAGCACTGACAATATAGCTAAAAGCAGTTTGCATAATCCTTAGCATCTGTATCATAATGTGTAGTTTTAAAAAATCATGCCTCTCCATCACCATTTATACCTGCCAAGCACAGAGGGGTTATTTTGTTTTAAATTTCACTTAGCATGAAAACAGCCTCTTGTATCTTTAAGATGTATCCCCTCCCAGTTTTCAGGCCTGTGAGGTGGGGGAGGGGGGAGGCATATGGTGGCTGCCACCTTTGTATTGGCTCTCAGGAGCACCTGCAAGACCACACACGCTTCTTAAAGTTTGAATAGCTCAGCCAACCAATCAGTGGCAGGTTGGCTGATCCTGGAGGTGAAACTTTGCTGCCGATCTCAGAAGATCGGGTCCACTGCCTGAAACCCAGCCAGGCGGTTAGCAGTCTGTGGTGTTCCAGCTCCCCCCTCCAAATATTGTCCATTACTGAGTTCAGTGTTAAATCGTCACCTGTCTGTTGGGTATATATTTTGTATTCTTGGCAGTAACACATTCATGGTTCCTTGTTTGCTTTAGCTTTGTCACAGCTTCAGATTGGATGGTTTTGGCATTGGGCTCAGATCCTTTTGGGGGGAAACAGGGTGTGAGCCCAGTTTCCCCATACCTGGGGATGCCTTTTTAGGGGCCCTGGGGGTGAGGAGTGTCAGGGCCATGCCTAGCTTGGGGGCTATTAGGGCAAGCTCTCTTCCAAATGGCAGGGGGATCCACACAGAGGTTTGCATCCATGTGGAATCCCACGTCCTATCATCCTGCTGCCCCTTCCATCTTGCTGGTCATCAGTTGGCAGGCAAGTTGGCTGATGCTTGGATTCATGCCCTACGCTGCACCAAGGCTCCATAAGTTGTAAACCAATAAAGTTGCAGCCTTTTCATTTTCCAACAATTCTGTCTTGGGGTTTTATTTTGTCACAATGCCCTTGCCTCTCTCCGCCCCCATTTTAATGCTCGGCCCACAAACCATGGCCGTTTCCAGACGGCTTACCTGCCTCCGGAACGTCGCGCCATGTTGCGGGAAAAACGTGAAATATCGCGTTTTCTCGCTCAAGTTTTGCGTGACATCGCGCAAAACTCACGCGAGAAAACGCGGTATTTCGCGTTTTCCCCGCAACATGGCACGACGTTCCGGAGGTAGGTAAGCCATCTGGAAACGGCCCATAATAGCATCAAAAGTTCTGGGTGTTCCTCCCTAATGAACTTTGAAATTACTTTGTAAACCACAACTGTATTTCCTCTTGTCTCCCCTCCTCTGTTCATTACATAAATGAATACATCACAAGGCAATTTGGAACTTGGGAACTAAAGAATTATCCTTTTAGGGGTTTCTTTGCTCCAAGAGTTTTCTGCTGATATTTCTAAAGGCCTAAATGGGGGCTTAGTTTGGTGTAGTGGTTACAGTCAGACAAGGATCTAGAAAGCCCAGGTTTGAATCCCCACTCAGTCACAGAAGTTTGAACCAGTTACACACTGCCAGCCTAACCTACCACGTAGGGTTGTTATAAAGATAAAATGGAGGAGAGGAGAACAAGGTAAGCTGCTTTGGTCCCATTTGAGGACTAAGATGGGGATATGAGTAAGTAAGTAAGTAATAAGACTGTCAAGGGTAGTCTAAAAATTATTTCTAGGGCAGATACCTTACACTAAAACAGAGGTTCCCAATAGCCATTCTGGTTCAAATAAATAAATAAAAAACAAGTACTACCTTTTGGCTGGTCTTAATACAAGCTATTAATTGCATGGCTTTGTTTTAGGTTTATACAAAAAAAAGTTCCCAAGATCCTTCCAAGAAGGACGATTCGACAAACTTTTTTCTCAAGTCAATAATAATGATACTTCCTCAGCCAAATCATTACCACTGAATGTTATTCAAGGTTCTTTGAAGCAAAGTTATTTTTAGGCTTCTCTCCTTCAGGATGATGATTACCATCGTAGGCAAAATAAATATCCTTGTGCCAAGATGGCTGCTTAGAAGCATCCGTTCTAGCATATAATATTCAGAAAGCATCTTAAGCAGGTCTTCTCAGATATAAGTCCCATTTTATTCAGTGGAGCTTACTTCCAGGGAAGTAATTTTAGAATTGCAGCCTCAGTTTCTTCCTTACATTATATATAACAAAATATTAAATAAACTGCAAGAGGAATAAAATAAATTTATTGAGATATTTGGACTTAAAGCAATTACTACAATAATCCAAACGCAACTATAAATAGCTCACCTCATATAACTTTTTACCATGATAAATGTTAGCCTATACGGGGCTGTAGAAAAAGTTGTTGCAACTGAGCAAAAAAACACTGTGACATCCCCTCCTCCCTGCAAAAAAACCAACAACACACAAATACTGGACATCACACTGTTATTTTATATATAAAATTGATTGGCTTTCATTTTCCACAATTTGCACTTTTTAGATATTACATTTAAATTTTTTAGATATTAAGGAAAAATCTCCTTTAAATCAAACAAGATTTAAGATATGAACTCAGAATAACAGAGCAGATTAATTATTCTATGCTTACTTACTTGTCGTACAAGAACAGGGCAGGAATTGGGTTTTCTTGAGCCAAGGGTATTTTGAGGGGAAAGCAGGCTAGATTCCAAAGAGGGCATTCAATACCGAATCATTGCTTGGTTCTTATCCATCTGGCAGAGAAGTATATAGCTCACCCAAATGATGTGCTTCATACAGACTTTATGGACGTATGGACTTAAAGGCCACATTTGACTCTATATCTAAAGAGCATCTGAGGGCCAAACTTTATGCATCTTCCATCAATTGCAAACTCTGGCATTTAATTCAACAATCATATAATAAGCCCACTGCTTGTGTTGGTTGTGGCCTTGAGGTACGCCTCTGTCCAGGAGAGCAAGGCAGGGTTTCCTGCTGGTTCCCCTCTTATTCAGTCTGTGTATTAATGATCTTGCCGGGAGCTTAGTATGGTGAATTCCTATGCCCCTGCTCTAGCTACCAGTCAGATTCTCTTGTTACTCTGTGCAGATGAAGCTGCCCTATCTAGATTGCTGGCGGGTTTGTGTAGATTTTTAAGGCATTCCAGAACTATTGCACTGGAGAAGGCTTAGTAATAAAATGTGAACAGTCTAAAGTTATGGTCTTCTCAAGATCTCTTTGGTCCAAGCAGCTTTTTTGCAAGTTTAATCAGCCAGTTGAACAGGTGTCTCTGTTTTGTCCTCGTAGTATTCTCTTCCAAGCTTCTCTCTCTCATGGAAAACTCACAAAGAATATGCTCTGCTTTCAGTAGTGAATTCTATGGTGGCTGTCTCCTCCTCTACCATTTCCATGTTTGGAGCCAGTATGTTAGTGGGGTGATCCAAATCTTCAGAGTTAAAAGTGCTATCTATCTAAACTTCTATATGGGGTTATTGTTTGGATTACTGGAGTCCATAATTCCACTGATTGATCTTTTGAAGTTTTTCTTCAAAAAATTAACAGAGTTTCTCAGTGTGTAGCCTCTGTGATTCTCTCACTGGAGCTGAGCCTGGGACCAGCGGAATACCAAGCAGGCTTTTGACTTGTATTTGAAGGTTTTGTTTTCGGAGAATATTAGTAGTATCCCCCCCCCCGCCCTTTCCTTTATGGCCAGATCCTTATGTTTCGCACTGGCGATCCGATCTTGAATCCATACTTTCCTTTTTAGGGCTGTCCCCTTCATTCCTCTTGTTTATTGGCCCACAGGCTGCTACGGAACACTAGAAGCATTAGACTGCCATTTGGCTCTTGGCAGGGGTCGTAGAGAATGCTGTACGTTTTTTTTTTTTCCATATCACACCCTCTCTTACCCTTCCATCTTATTTTCATCTGTCCCCAAATATCAGAGGGCTTTTCTCTTGGCCAGGCTAAATGCTTTCCCTTCTACTGTTTTGGTGGGTAGATTCTGAGGATCGATCATGTGTATGTGGATCTGGGATGACTGAAACCTTATCTCACATTTTCTTTGACTATGTACTGACTGCCCTTTTAGAGATCTGTGGATACAGCCGGTAAGAACTTCCGAGGCTCCCCATGTTATACCTTCACTGCTAGTTGATACTGATCCTGTTATTACCAAACTTCTCACAGTAGCAGCTTCTATGCGAGGATGGAAATAAAGGGCAGTACTTGTATGACAGATTCTGTCCCAAAACATTTAAGAAATAAATAGGTTCTTTTAAGCCATGAAAAGGTGCGGCCATTTATGGGCATCCTATACATTATGAGCCATTTAGTAGCTGCCTATGTGTTTACCCAGAGGCCTGGCACATACTAACTTGACAGGTGAGTATGCAAAATCCCAGCATTGTAGCCCATACAGCCTTTCTCCACAATAGAGACCCAAAGCAATTTACAGCATTCTCCTTACTTCCATCTTATCCTCACAACAACCCAGAAAGCTATGTTAAGGTTGAGGGTTTGTAACTAGATCAAAATGAGCTCCAACAGCAGACTGGTGATTCAAACCTGGGTCTCCCAGATCCTACTCTGAATCTCTCACTGATACAGTACACTGTTTTGGGGGGAGAGGGTCTTGAACATTAGGAAGCAGCCAGGCCTGGGTCAGTCATGCAAGTTATGTGGTATTAAGTGGTTGTTTCTGGGCCTGGCTCCAATGAATCCTCCCTCAAAGACCAAAAACAGCCCTGGAAAAGTCCCTGCCCCCTACCCCTGCCTTTTATTGACAGAAAGCAAGCCTGGAATACTAGCTAAACTGTTATGGTTCTGTAGCAACACAAACTGTGGGCATCTGGTTAAAGCTACAGGCACTCCTTTTATCATTTAAGAGTTTTTGTAACCCTCCTCTCCATGTATTTTTTTTAATATTTCAGATTGTTCTGCAATCCTGGGGCATTTTTCAGGTATATAAGAAGATCTATCTTATCTAGGCCGATTCCAGATGACTAACCTTAAGGCACTTCATGCCGCCCTCTTCCGGATTGTGATGGGGAAAATGCGAAATATCGCGTTTCCTCGCGCGAGTTTTGCGCGACGACGTGCAAAACTCGCACGAGGAAACACGATATTTCGCATTTTCCCCATCGCGATCCAGAAGAGGGCGGCATGAAGCGCCTTAAGGTTAGTCATCTGGAATCGGCCCTGGTCATGGTTCCAGCAGCTCCATTTAAGTATCCTCGGGTCAGGACCACTTGGCTATTAGTATATAAGACAAGTGGGAACCCACAAGGACTTGCAAGCGACATCTCATTTCCTTCCCAGCCTCCCGCGCTGTGCCCCCACCACCTTTTTCTGACAGAAACCAACCCTGGAATACTAGCTAAACTGTTATAGTATCTGATTAAAGCTACAGGCATTCCTTTTATCTTGTTGAGGTATTTTAAATCTCCCAATGTATTTTAAAGGTTTTTTTTTTTGTTATTGTTGCAAACCTGGGGCATTTTTCAGGTATGTAGGATGATCAGACTTGCCACTCTCTTGCTTTAAGTATCCTCAGATCAGGAGTACTTGACTATCAGTACAGAAGACGGGAACAGATTCTTCAAGCAAATGAAGTACCTCTTATTCATATGTTGCAAGCTAGGCTGCCTGGATACCACAACTTCCTTTCCTCTTCCTTCTGTTACAACCCCAAAGGCTCCCCTTTGTGATACCCATGGGGGACAGGAGATCCCACTCAGAAACAGCATGGGGTGGGGAGCTGCAACACTAACAAAATGAATTAAAGGATGCGTCCTCAGCCAGATTAGCCATAGAGCCTAAAGTACATAGTCATGTATATACCTCAAAGCTGTAGCTTCTCTGCAGTAAGAAATGATGGCACTTAATGTCACTGCAGCTGCAATATTTCTGAAGTAGGACACTCCTAAAAGGGCACTAGCTATTAATGTTTCTAGAAATTTAATTCTATAGCAAAAGATTTAACAGCTTAGTGCAAAGTTTTTTTTTTAAAAAAAAATCCTGATAGAACAGTTAAGTTATGCAGAAGGTGGTGGTGGTGGTGGTGGGGAGAATAGCTTAAACTAATATTAGAGGGAATCTATTTCAGAACTGGTCTTCTTTTATAATCTCATAGCCTAAGGGTAGGATAAAAGGCATGGATAATTGCTGAAAGAGTGATGAATGCCATTTGAACCATATCTCTTTAACAGTTTTGGTTATGGCAAGACGTCAGATTTGTTAGAGAAAAAACAAACATGTCTGTACACAAACCCTTTCCACTGAATCAGTAAACTACTACAGAAGATGCAGATATTAAATTTAAATCTCCCTGCTCCCTTTGTGTTGTATTTACATACAGTAGGAAAGAAAAAAAGTTATTGTTTTTAAGACTTCTGGTATTAATGGGTTTTAAAATGAATTTAGATCCAACATACAGCTGCTGAAAGAGTTAACATTTCTTCCACTCATTAAAACACACAGCCACAATTAAATACCAACGCATATTTAGGAGTGCCCCCCTACTTTGCACACAGAGTAAGTTGTTCCATAATATTTAAATGCAACTCACATATTTTTTTTCAAACAGAACTCTTGGCTGCATCTACAATATTAAATACATCTTTTGAAAATGAGTAATTTGTTCACTTATTTAGTGATATGCAAATATATACCTGAAAATAGGTTTATGTATGTTGGACCAGCTTTGATGTCATAAATAAACCGAATGTTTCAGCGTGAGTTGTCTTCTTAAACTCATTCTCCTTGAGGGAGATCACTTGAGGCCAGCTGCCCTTTTATTGCTTTCTCCCATCAAAATGTAAAGGGCAGTATCAACTCAAAAGGGAAGATAAGAGGGTTATATGGGTACTTGGAGTCCTGGTCTGGATGCATTTTATGTATTACACAGATAGAGGATGATATTTTCTAAAACTTATATCACAGTGCTGTACTGAGTCGATGGATAGGGCAAACTACACAGAAAAACAGATATGTAACGTGTATGTTTCTTCATGGCTCTCTATACCTTACATTCCTGGGCTCTAATGCAAATAGCATCAAGTAATAAGTGACATATATAATATATTACTGTAAGATCAATACTGCAACCTTCTATATGAATTTACTCTATGGGATAATCAGAAGGATTTGTGAAGAAAATTTGTGAAAATACCAGATGACACAAACTGATTAGACAATAGGGAAGCTAAGGGAAATGTATTACCTTGTCACAGCAATAATCCTCCTTTATACCTAGGAGCATTATGCTTTCTGTGCATTTATAAGAAAGCATTTTAGCTAATACCATTTCCACAAATGCAAGTATACTGGATGACATTTCAAGATAATTTGATAAAGTGTTTGATATTCTACATTTTTGCAAAAGTTGTATAAGGAGTCTTTTCTATATGTCCCCCTTGAGGACCACATTTAAGATTCCTTGCACTTCCACTGGGTCAAGAATTGAAATAGAAACCACTCCACAGTTAACACCACCAAAGACAATTAACATTCCAGAACCAAACAGTGGATCTTCTCAGACAAGGAGGCATCATAATGTTTCTGGCATCTTAGTGCTTTGTAGAATTTTGCAGTGTAATATATTGTCTTAACAAGTAGGTCAGTTGCATTTCCTTTCTCTTTTTTACCATGCTATGCACAATTAAATCTGCATATTAGCAAGCACTTGAATAAAGAAAATCATCAGAAATGGTTTCGCTTACATTCATATATATCCCCTTATGCCATCAAAATCACAAAATATTGACATCTATGCCACAAAAGTCTTACTTTAAACAAACACCCTTGAGTGTAAAGGATACATAATGTCTCAAACCACGACAAGCTGTGGACCATATATGAAACTTAATTCAGCTTTAGGGACAGAGGAAAAAAGTTTTTGGTGGATTATAACCAATGTAGAGTCTGTGGATATGATACCTACCTAGAAGCTCTCCTAGTTCAGCTTAAATATTTAATTACTTGTTTGTGTCTTCCCTTCCTTTCTTGCTGGTTTTGTACAACTGCTATTGGCTCTATTTATTTTTTCTTCCCAGTTCTCACTTTCTCCATGTCTGGCTCCAGCTAGTTTCTTCTCCTCCGTCAAATTCTTTGTTCTTTTTCCAGGAAACAGTGCTCCATATCCCCCCCCCCTTGCTGAATTTGGACACTGGTGTTAAAATGGGAAATTTGATCAAATCGAATCTACCATACAAGTCTAAGGTTCCCCATTGCAGACCAGATTTGGACTGGGAAGACTTTGAACAACATATGTAAAGCAGGGTATAATTTTAAAACAAAAACAAAATATAGTTCTGCTATACTGCAGCCAGCAAAAATGGCAAAAGAATAATAAAAATGAGAACACATCATTCCCAGAGTTTAAGGACTTCTGCTGAGTCAATTTAATTACGCAGATGGTTTTCAGCGACATGCCATGAACTACAGAGTGTTAATTTACTTTTATTTGATGCTGATCGAAAAAAGGGGAACATTTTGTGCTTTCTTGTGCTCTACAATTGTGATAGCATATGTAGGACCCAAGACTTCACACCTGAGCCATAACATGTTCTCACTGAAACTGTTAAAAAGCTTCCATGAACAAACTCTTTCTACTGCCCAACTCTGAACAATATCTATTTGCTACCCCCAAAGTCGAAGAATACATGTCCTACCCTGAGTTCTTGGTATTCGTTTCCTGCGATCCCTGAACGCTGCCCCGGATTGCAGTGCCTCAAGAAGATTATCCATCACTCCTGTCTCATCGCCCTCTGTGAATAGCAGAGAAAGTAAAATTAATCTCTTTGCAATTAAGGTTACAACACAGGGAAAAATACGGAAAGTAAAAATAGGGTCACATTTACATAAAACCACTAAATTAAAGACATATATTTCACTGTAATGAAAGCTGTCAGTTTGCATGCAATACCATTGACTAGTTTGCTTATGAGGCTCTATTAAGCAAAATTGATGCCAACCTCACATACTATTCTTCTGACTTTTAAGACCTTGTCTAGTGTATTATTGATGACATGCTCCATATGCAAATAAACAGGTGCTGATCAGCAACTGCCGTTTCACTTTTAAGATCCTTATGAAGCTCCCTAAGCAAGAACCTGGCGAGCCTCCTTAGCAGAATCAATCCACATGAAGCAATTTGATAGTGCAGGTTAACTACCCATTCACTGCCTGCAGAAAACACTCATGAATGGGCTTCTTCATTCATTTCAACAGCAAGGGCAAATCCACAGAAGCAATGACATGTGGTAAAACACTAGTAAATGGGGAAGGCCATTGCACAGAGCACAGCCTGCGCATGTGCATGTGCGCACACGCACGCACGCACGCACAGGATTCATTTTCTTTCGGTCTGGGTACCAATGTTGTGTTTGACACAATTTACTTCTTCTTTAATCCCATTTTGTCCCTCATGATTATCATTTTAAGTTTTTAGACAGCCACAATTATGGTAAACTTTGTCTGTTCAGTAAGAGAACTTGTATGAGATTTATCACCAAAATTCCATTTCAGAAATCAACAAGCAGAAAACCCATTCACAATTCAAAGCACTGAAGATTTAGGATTTTTTTTTAAATGCTTCCATCCCTGTGCATTAAGGACAGTTGGTAAAGTAGATCTACTTAATTAATTTTGGTTTATTTATTTGGGTGCTTCAACTTCATGTTTTAATTTGTTCTTTTAATAAGGGCTTGAAGCAGCATGTAATAATGCAAGAATACTGGACAAGAACAGCTATAAGGTAGTAGATGCCCAATGAGCCAAGCTGCTTATTTTGTCCATCTCCACGTTAGAAGCTAATGACACACCCTGTAAGCAAGTAACACAACGCTGAGTTTTATTCTACTCACATCTGTGGACTGCCTGTTGTCAAATATATTGTCATAACAGAGAAAGGCTATACAGCTTCAATTTTTTTTAAAAAATATGAAATGTGTTTTATTATTATACTTAGTGAGCTGAACTCCATTTCACAGGGCAATTGCATACACAAGTATTAAACATTATTGTAAAGACTGCTCTATTATACACACTTAAAATCCACTGATTTCACTGGGAATTAAGCTTGCATGGAAATTGTAATATATGCTTGAAAATATTTCAGACATAAAACGTGGAGCTGTTTAAAGACACACAATGCACATATCTCCCATTTACCCTTAATAATTGCAACTGACGGTCAGGAGACTATCTGACTTGAATGAGATAAAGCACTTGGGAATACAGGGGGAGGAAGCTATCAGCAAAATACCGGTGGTGGTGGTGATGGTGGTGGTGGTGGTGGTAAGATTACCACTTGCCAAAGCAGTAATGCCTTCTGCTTTTATAAGGGTATCTTTGCATCTGAGTCTTACCAATTATTAGCTCTTTATCGAAGTACACTACAATAATACAACCACACTTCAAATCAGAAAGTCTCAACTTGAAACCAAAAGCTGATTTATGTTTACAGAAGGGGGGGGGGTCACATATTTTCTGGGGCAAAACAAGCCATTTCAGAATGAAGGTTGGGGATTTGCTCGGATGTTCCTTAAATGCAAAATTTCTCCCAAAACACTGACAACGAATACATCATCCAAAACCCTTATCCCTGATAATTAGGCTTTGCACATACAGGGAATTTATGACATGGGAAACATTCAAATATGTGATCTCACACCTCAAACAGTATTAGAACTGTTCCACAGGATTTTTCTGTATGTGTGTTTCCTGGAGTTTTAGCAAGCCTCAGATGTTAGTAAAGCTGAAAATCAATGCAATCAATGTAAACACAAGCCAGCATTCTATGCCCCCCTGCATGTAGAACAGCAGAGGATAAACCCTACAGGGTGCTCAGAGATGCTCAATCAGATTATAACTGTGTTTGAACTATTGCAAAACTAATAAAAGGTAGACTCTGGATCAAAAAAGGTGAACTCAGTTATGACTGCTTTATGTACATAGCCAATGTTTCTGCCAAGAATCTGCAGGGCCACTGGCAGGCTATCTGATAAAATGGTACAAATACCATCTTCTACTCCAGATCTTTGTTGGCCACGGAGCTGCAGAGAATGCCATATATAGACTAAAGAAGTCGAGCAACAGTTTGGAAACGTGTGTGTGTTTTTCCCCCATAAGTACAGCCTTCACCTGACAATCCAGCACAACACATACCCACTGTGAGCACTGTTTCATTGGCAAAGTACTATTTCTCTGAATACCACTTGAGTTTCAGTGTCTTTGACATTATGTTGAAGAAATCCAGCATGGCTATCTCCCAAGTACTTTTTCAAATTTGGTATATTGCTCTGATCAGTGAAGCTTGAAGTGGAACAGAGAGTCATATAAAACTTGCAGGGGATGGAAGAATTCAAACACAATTCATATCATCAACCATCACTGACAGTTTTGCACACTGTACTACTGTTTGCATCTTGCTGCACTCCTGACAGAGTATAGCCTTTCGGCAGGCATCCATTCATACTGTTTTAACCCCTAACATCAAATTACTCTTCCCTGCCAACTGTTTGAGTTCAGGTCAAAATAATCCACACCTCAGGTACATCTTCACTTCTGAAGATATTCTGAAGTTATTGTGGTCAAATACAGATGATCATTTATTGATTGTTATCTTACTATGGTGAGCATACCATAGTAAGGTGATAAGCATCATTCTGCCAAACGAGGAAAATTTGATCAAGATCTTCATCAGATCAGAGATGCAAATTCCAGTGATTCGGCTGTGTTAATTACGGCAAAAACAGAAGCTTTTGTAAGCTAGTGGCCACTTCATAAGATGCATGAAGTGAACCCTCGTGCATCTGACAAAGCGGGCATTAGCCCATGAAAAGATGTTGTACAATAAAATGGTTAATCTTCAAGGTGTCAGAAGACTCGTTTTTGTTTCTTCTGATCTGAAATCTGAAAAATAGAGGTGATGACATCTAGTACTTTCCAGGATAGCAAAATTACCAATGTATTAAACGGTAATAGGAACAGTGTGGTAAATTGCCTCTTTGTAAACTGCTGATTGTATTCACCAGATGTCAGAACATTTTCCTGGAGTTTGGCCCCCTGGCTACTTTATGCTGATGCTATGAGCAGCAATAATTGCTGGCCTGAAGCACAGCATTCCTAGGTTTCTGTAATCTGTCCTCTAAATCTGAAGTTGTAATTTATACTTCTCACAAATGGTAGCTGAGAATGGAATAATGTTAAACCACTCCATTCTATCTTTTTAAAAAATTACATGCAAATGTAATATTCATATAAGTGTACTTTTTATACTACCAGTCTTTTGCAAAGTGATTTCCCATTTAATGCTTCAGATTTCTTTCAGCGTAATTTAAAAAGCAAAAGGGGAAAAAAATGGACTGAAGGCTAAATGCTGAAAGCACTTTGATAAACCAGCCGCGTTACCACTAAAACAGTCCCACTCTACTGCCCTGACACCTTGCTGTTAAGTGTTGTTCACTTAAAGTAACATTTTCCAATCCATATATGCAACGTAGCCAATTCAAAGATTCAAAATTCTTTGCTCTGCTACGCGCCTGATGATATTTTATAACAATTTGGGCCTGAACAGAACAAGTTGTTAACAGGGGAGGTTGGGCATTGCGCCCGTCAGGCACACTAGATTCTCAAACTGACATGGATACTTGTACAATTTTAATCTGTCTCAGGAGCAGTGCAAAAGGATTAAACTGGCTTCACTTTTTTTAGAGCTATAATTCATTGAAACAGTCAGCACTTGAAACCTACACCAGGTGTTTATGAAGTATTTGTAAAACCTGGGAATCAAACCATTTCAGCATAGTTCATAGATTGCTAAATTAACCTTAAGGAATACCTTACAAAGAACAGAGGCTCAATGGCTGTAAGGAAAGGGAAGATGATAAAGGAAGTTTTAGCAACATTCCTACCAAAGAATTATTCTGTTTCAAACCTTGACAATACATGTTTTCAATCCTCAGGAGAAAAACTCAACTTTGTTTCCAGTCATCCTCAGTAAGGAGGTAGACATAAGGGATTAAGAGAACAACCCTAAACAGGACTGCACAGAATCGTAATCAGGTCTATTCAGTGGGGCTTACTCCCAGGGAAGTGTTTCTTAGCATACTCACTTTTGAGTAAGCCATAGTAGGGGTACTTCTGAGTATATGGGCATAAGATTGTAATATGAGAATGCCTTATTCTCATCATCAAACAGCCCCTGGTCCCCCCAGTGATTCTGAAAACAGTTGTTTCATTTCCCTACTTCACTTTGCCAGAAACATTTATTTCGTTGGAGTAACAGGAAGTAAGCAGCAAATTGTACAACTGGTGATAGGGAAGGGGGGGAAAGGGCTTGTCTGGAGGCTCACTGGCCAGTTGGTGGGAGGAGAGAAGCCTACTCTATGCTACTAACACTTCAAACAATCATTTGAAAATCCAGCTGCTAATCCAGAGTTTATGATTTAGTTTGCACATCAGCTTTATACTTTCCTGACAAATGCCATCACAAAAATGTCAGCTAAGCATCCTGTGTTTAATATAAAGTCATTTTGATTCCCTTTACAGTTAATGCAGTAGGTATTATGATTGCTATTTGACACAGTGATAAATGAAAAGGCCTCTCCATTGAGTTATTCATTGAGAAACAGCAGTAATTGTTATAGTCAGACTATATATATATATATACAAGTTCCAGTTTTCATATAGTTCCCAACCTCTCAGGGTGGGGTGGGGGTGTCACCAATGAATGCCCAGGGCAGAAGTCTTTGCTAACCTTTACATTGTAAGCAGCAGGGAAACAAATAGAAATCTTCCTTATCATACATCGAGGTTTATTGACTTAAATAACCTCTTGTCAAAATGTCACCACAAAATGGCTAGGTTCAGATATTTTGCCATTACATGAATGAACTATGAGATACTCAGGGTCATGTGCATGATCTAAATTTATTTCATCCCGCTGCCCCTGCCCCCCCCCCCGAACTGTATTAAAGAAGTACAACACCAATGAAAAGGTATTACAATATTTTCCTCCTTTCTTTCACTCTTTCTGCTTTTCAATGGTAGAGGGACTTAAAGGGATTCACAGGTTTTATGATTTCCAGTCTAGCCTCTGTAGCTCAAACATCCCTCTGCCCATACACTCAGAAAAGAGCTCTGCCTACAGGGAATTACCTTTAAGACATTATGAACTCATTGTTGCATTTGTTCTATCTTTTGTCCCATTGCTTGCTTTTGGCCTCTGCATTACAATGCATATGAACTGAAGTTATAGGAAGCTGAATGGTTGTGCCTTAATAAATTAATGTTCGTCACCTGTGGCCACACAGGAAGAATGTCCTTTGCAGTCTATCGCAGTAGAAAAGAAGCACCTATAAGACTAACAAAATTTGTGGTAGGGTATGAGCTTTTGTAAGCCACAGCTCACTTCTTTAAATATGGCTCAGGAAAGCTCATACCCTGCCACAAATTTATTTGTCTTATAGGTGCTTCTGGACTCTTGCTCTTTGCTACTGCTACAGAAAAACATGGCTACCTATCTTGACCTTAGCCTATAGCAGGTCAGTATCATCTCATCGTTCAGCAATCCAATTCACTGGGGAGAAGATAACAATGGGCTTAATTATGTGTTGCTGTACACTACAGGCTACCACAAACTCGCCCATATTCTATGTGCAAACATTTCAGTGGTTATCGTATGGGTTTTGGCCATCTGAAAACAGCTTGGTTACAACTTCACAGCTTGTTTAATGAACTCTGAACAAATAAACTTGCAAACCATTTACTGATAATATGTTTCTGTAGGAACATCATTCTGTGAATAGCAAGATTTGATATGAATTTGATGAAAAGAACTTTGAATTTCAAAAGCTTATACCTTGAAGATCTTATTGGTCTTTAAGGTGCTACTGGACTAGGGATCCCAGCCCTCCAGTGGGGGCAGGGGATCTCCCACCCCCACTCTCCACACCCTGCCCCCACTTACCTGAGCAGTGGGGGGGCACGCATGCCTTCCTTGTGCGCTCCCACGGCGCGGCACACTCCTGTGTGCTGCAGCCGCCAGGATCAGGCTCATTTTGGCCCGGATTGGGGCTGCTAAGGAGTGCAGGAGTGCTCCTACACTCCACAGTGCTCAAAACGGGCCCGATCCATGACAAACCGGGCCCGTTTTCAACAGCTGCAGAGCGTAGGAGAACTCCTGTGCTCCGCAGTGCCCCAAAACGGCCCATTCTGCTGTGGATTGGCCCATTTGTGAGGTGCTGCAGAGCACAGGAACACTTCTATGCTCCACAGCACCCAAAACGGGCCAGTTCTGTCACAGATCGGGCCCGTTTTGAGGCGCTGCGGAGCGCAGGAATGCTCTTGCACTCTGCAGTGCCTCAAAAACAGGCCCGATCCATGGCAGGACGGCCCATTTTGGGCATGTTCTGCAGGGCCACGTGATTACATCACCCCTGAAGTGACGTCATCGTACCTGTGGAGGCGTGCGCACACACCCCTCTCCCCAAGGGTTAATGACAGGCCCCTCTCCCCCCGCCAGGAGATTGAGGGGGCCTGTCAACCCTATACTGGACTCAAATCTTGCTGTAATACCGCAGAACAGCACAGCTACTCACCTATTAATTTTTAAAAATTAAATCAAACCAAGTTGGGACAATGTGGATAAGTGAGCATGTACTTCATCTCCTTTAACAGAATAAGGCAAAGTCCCACTCATATACCAGTTAAGTAGACTAATTAGCATTACCTGATCTCAAAATCTGTGACTTTAATAAAATAAGAAGGTGGCAAGATGAAGAAACAGTATCTAAAACAAAAGTATGTGCGCGTGGGTCAAAGTCTTCTTGAGCAAAAATGAGCTTAATTGATATGCAACAGCATTATCCCAAGGGGATCACTCAAAGTAGACCTATGCTCCCCTTATAAGCTTGTTTTTCATTAATCTTAGAAAACGTTCATGTAAATTATGCAGAACACACATTTGTTGATGCAGAATAGAAAGAGAAGTTAGGAAACCAGAGAATTATAGAAGGGGGAAAAGGAAATACTGTACACAAAGCAACATGTCCTTTGATATGGGTTCAGAACTAGATTGCTGATTATGCTACAGCAGCATGGTATAATTAGCTTGTATTAATCTGGACAGAAAGGAAGCTGTTTCTACTTCTGGTCCAAGCTTCTTTTGGTATCATTCTTTAGTTAGACTATAGCAGTTGTTTTCTCGTAGTCGGAAAACCTCTGGCTAAAAACCTCATGCTAGTGCAGAAGAGACAAAGTCAGTTCAAGGAGGATGTCCCTTTCACATGCCATTTTACTTAGCACAGCAAAGGGGAAGTGGTACACTGCTCCTATCTGTATAACTGAGCTAAAAGTTACTATTTTCCTAACAAATCACTGGGTAGCGAAGGGTAAAAGTCCTGCCTTTCATTTCAGAATATCTTCCTTTAATTTCAGTGGTTGCAGGGACCTGAAACAAGTCTCAGCTGAGGCAAGGAAAGGCAAACCCATTTTCATATCCTGATACACACTGTGAGAGACAGTCAAATTGTCTTCAAAACAAGAGACATGTTTGTGCTTCATGTTTAGCACAAAAGCTACACTGTCCACGCACCTAAGCGGAATAGGCAGATCATCTCAGCATCTGAATCCTTCTAGTATTACTTGAATGATCTTCCTTGAAAGGCTATCTTTTTTTTCCCCTTTAAGGACTTCTGGGAAAGGACTGGATACTGGAACTCACACTGGTTTGCCATGCTTGCTTTTCTGCATGCAATTTTATTATCATATTTACAATGACACAAGAAAGGCAATTCTCGCCATGTGCTCCTTACAACTCTGGAGTTATTGATGGAGAACAGACTTCGCTTTCATATCAGTTAGCACAACACTCTCCTTTGAGACTACACTACCACAGAGAATGTGTGCTCAGTCTTCTTTGCCAATTATTTTGTCTTTCGGGCTTCAGGAACGATGCCTTTCATGTGATCTCTATGTCATCTTGATTTTTCCCCTTAGATTCTGAGAGCCCATCCTCTCTTAACTCAGCAAGAGCATAGTGGGAAACGGCCAGTTTAAAGCAACCTCGGAAGCAGTAAGTCTGACGGCTCTGAGCACGTTCGTGCTCCATCTCCTTCTCTCGTGCACGTGCATGTGCATGTACACATGCATGCACATAGGCACACAGATTAGATGACTAATGTGCTATCCTAAATTCTTTTGCACTGTAGGGAATATTTTTGCACATGTACAGATGGGGTTGTTGTGGACAACCATGTTCATGATGGTGCTTAACTGGCCTGTTCAAATCCTGAAGGGTCTGAGGACTAACTGGCTCTCGATACTCCTGCCTCATGAAGTAATCATTTCAGTGCACATGATCAGAAGAGAAGAGAAACCAAAGTATCTTGTTTTGTGCTTCAATTAACTACTATTTGGTACAGTGATATCATTTAGTATTTCAGAAGGAAAGCCATATTAGTTTGTACTTTAATGCCTAACCAATTTATTATGGGTTTTGTGGATCAAAGCTCACCACGTAAGATGTAAGTAGGGACTGGCTCATGAAAGCTTTTAACCTGTCCTGTATTGGAGCAGTTCCACAACACAGACAAGACAAAAACAGGTTTAATCCATGTTAAAACTTCACTCATGGAGGACATTTGTGCCAGGAGAGCGTGACCAACTCACCTTACCCCTCTTGCTGTGGTCCCAGATGCCTGTGGCAGGAATTCCCAGGAACAGCACAAAGGAAGTCAGACATCTGCTGGGCAGGAGGGGAATTAGGCAAAAATTGCCTCTTCTGTCAGCAGAAATTTCTACTGCCCCCAAACCATTCCAAGCACATCATTGAAGCTTTAACAACATAATCACTGGGATTCATTTTTCAACAACTATACACCCAACACTTATTTTGGACTTGGACTGGGATTCTGCTGCATCTCTTGTAAATTCATTTATTGTAATGTAGCATTACATATTGGGAAGCTTTGGTATAAATCTAAGCAAGGTTTGAAATGAATACATAATCTGAAACCTTAAGTTTTAAAATCTTTCTGTATATAGTATTCATTGAACAGATTTTATATCTTTCTACTATTCATCTGCAATACATCTTTATACCTTTCTTTTGGTCCCTTTTCTCATTTTTATACTGTCATGAATGAGTATTGTATTATGAATTTATTTATTTATTGAAAACATTTGTATGCGACCTTTTTAACTAAAATAGGGCCATCAAGGCAGCAAACATTAAAACTAAGAAAAAAATGAAAAAAAAACAGTATAAAATAATTTAAATTTAAAACAATATTTAAAATAGCATAAAAACAATTCAATAACACACAAACAAAGACACAACAGAAAAAGGCACACAGAGACACACAAAAACCGAGGAGGAGACCAATAACAGTTATTGGGGCATGGGTATGGCCCAATAAAAACAGACAAATTGGTAGAAGACAGCAAGAAAGGGGGACAGAGCAATCTCCCTGAGAACTAAAGTTTTGGTGCCACAACGAAGATGACCCTTTCCTGTGCTGCCACCCATCTGGCCTCAGATGGTGGGGACAACCAAAGCAGGGCCTCCAAAGATGACGAGAGCGAACAGGTAGGTTGATATGGGAGAAGGCAGTCCTTAGGAATTTGTTAGTCTTCAAGGTGCCATGATAAGACTATAATTTTGCTTATTTTGTTTATTTCAAATAAAAGACATTCTAACTTCTTTATTCCATTTTTATATCGCCAATTCTTCAAGGTGTTCTCTTTAAACTCACAACAACCCTGCGATTAGAAGCAATTGTCTGAATGTGTTCTAAAAGACAAGGTGTACTTTTCCTGAGCATGCTCATATCTTTTAAAGTAAAGTGAGAAAAGGACATCAGCCTACTGTTTTTCCTCTATGAGTAGAATATACCATTTTAAGTATTTTTAATTAAAAGTGACACGCAAATGGAACAGAAGGAGATAGAATATGGAAATGTGCTTGTGGATTCAGTATTTTTCATCTGTTGGTTGAAATACAACTGATAACACATTCTTGCAGCATGTAACTCAACATTTGAGGAGTCCCTGGTTGAGGAAACACAGAATTGCATGAATGAGCAAGAAAACATTGAGAATTGCTAAACTGAAGATGGGGGGCCATTACATAGCCAATAAAGATTTTATGGTATAATATCAAATTGAATTCTTCAACAGAAACCAGAGTCAGAGCTTCAGAGTCTATCTTTAATTAAAAGAAACTTGTGCACTTGAAAAGGCACCCTCTTGTGGGGTTCTCTCTGATATTGCTCATCAAAGTTTTGCTCTTTATTAGCAAAACATCACAATGCTAGCCAACAGAGGGAAGGAATACTTTTCACTGGCCTAACTGGAAATCATTTTGCGTATTAACCTCTTTTACAAATGAAGAGTTCTGGATTTTATGCTTCAGGTTACATTACCATTTCTTGCTTATCACCATTAGTTAATGGTGTTTCTTTAGTGCAAACCTGAATGAATTGTAATTAGACATGGTCACGAGCAGCATTACGAACAGAAAAAAGCCATGAACAGCTCGTTCATCTGTTCATGAACAAGCCGTTCGTGAGGCCCCATTCTAAACGAACAAGTGGTCATTGCAACAAGTGGTTGTTGCCTTCGTCAGCCATTCGTCAAGCCAGACAGTCTGGCGCCTTTCAATTAATTCCCCTGGCAACGGGCAGGGACTGAACTCTGTCTGAACTCCTCCTGGCTTTCCTTCTGGCTTTAACCCTTCAAAGTGCTTCTAGTAGAGAGTCCCATTTTTGCCACAGTGAAGAGAAAATGACAGCAAAGAGGGGGACTCATGGATCATGCAATCTCTCTGAAACTTGGGGGGTCTTCGGAGGACAGTGAGGACTATGTCCCCTGCAAATTTGGTGGGTATTGGACATTGGGAAAGTCAGTTTGCGGGGTGTTTAAAGGGCCCTGCCCCTTGCACATGGCAGGAAAGGGCCCTTTAAATTATCAGCTGGCAGGCTGCAGGGTGGAATCCCCTCTGCCACCTGCTAGTTTAAAGGGTTCTTTAAAGGGCTACGAACAACATTACTGTTCGTTGTTCACTGTTCGAAGAACTAACAGCTTGTTGGTTTTATTCTATTCGTGCCCATGTCTAATTGGAATCCAGCAAGCTAAACACAACTCCCAAACTAACTATTGTTGAGTGGCAGATCAAAGCACAGCCTTGTTTTTGTAGTTCTAAAGACTGCAAGAATAGGAGGTTTATCAAGCCCATGACAGACATATTGCCTTGCAAAACTTTTTGACTCCAGAAAGCAGTGCTAAGAAGTTTACCCTAAAATGTATGTAAGAAAAGGAAGAGCTTCATAGCTGACTTATGGCAACCCCTGGAGGGTTTTCATGGCATGAGACTAACAGAGGTGTTTTCCATTGCCTGCCTCTGCAACCTTGGTTTTCATTGGAGGTCTCAGTCACATCCAATGACTAACCAAGGCCAACACTGCTTAGCTTCTGAGATCTAACAGGATCAGGCTTGCTTGGGCTATCTAGGTCAGGGCATGACTTTTTTACATTTCATCAAAAGAACAGACAAAAATAAACTTAATAACTTTGTCCGGGGTCTGAGGCACAGCCCCCGGCCTTGCTGGGAGGAAGCAATGGGAGGCAGCCGGGAGACAGCTGTCCTGCCGCCCCAGCCGGCAACCAGGGCCAGAACCTGCCTACACCAGGGGAAAGGGGCAAAGGTCCAAAGCCTCAGAGGGCTAGAAGGGGCAGGGAGAGGCCAGCTAGTCCCACCCTCCAGGGGGAGGATAGGGGGCTGAGCAGAGCAGAGGGAGAGGGCAAAGGCAGGGGGAACAGGAACCCAGCAGCGACCCAAACAGAGCCCTTACCAGCCAAGGAGGAGAAGCAACCACAACAGCTCAGAGCCACGCCCCAGCCTACACCTCAGTTAGATGACAGTAACCTGGCTCAGGAGATGCCAAAGAGCAAAGCCCCTCCAGGTGGAGCTGCTGGAGGCACTCTGCTGGAAAAGCTGGGCAACCAGCCAAGGGGCCACAGCTGGACCTGCCTTCAGCAACCAGCTCAGCCAGAGAGGCCTGGCAGCCAGCCAACGAGACACAGCTGTTGCTGGTCTATGTAGCCAAACCAGCTACCCCAGCTGCAACGGCTTGAGGCAGCCCCGAACAATGCTGGGAGGCCAAGGAGGGGTGTGGCCTGGCAGGTGGAGCCTGCAAGGAGGGTGGGGCAGAGAGAGAAAGCCCTATAAAGGATGGCTTGGAAGAGCACTGGGGTGGTGGGTTTGAATAGGAGTTATGGAGTGGAGCAGAGCAAAGGCAAGAAGGAGAGTGGATGGAGGAGGAGATGGCAGAGATCAAAGCGGGTGAGTGGCACAGGTTGAGCAGACCAGTGAGTGGATTGAGAGGGAGTATGGGTGATGTATACTACTCCTCCTTCCACAGAGCAGGGTCCTGCAGCATCCCTGGCACCCCTTTGATGTCAGGAGCTGACCGCCCGGCACCCTGCCCAGTGGCGCCCGCTGCAAGCCCTGACAATCTTATTCCTAACTTTGATTATTCCCTAGTAGCTTTATATGGCTGTATTCTTCTGTTACAACAAAAAAACCAACAAACTTTGGGGCAAGGAATCAGATGCTTAGATACATGTTAAATTTAATATATGAAATCATCTGTGGAAGCACTCTAAAAAAAAGAGAAAAAGATTAATTGGGTACTCCCTGACACTATCATCTTTTGCACAGACTAAGAAGGTAAAATCCTAAGTAGAGTTATACATGTCTACAAATATTGAAGTGTTTTGGATTACACTGCAGACTACATACTGCAAGGCACCACAATAAGAGAGCAAGTATGGCAAGAGATTACTATAGCAAAATTAATATATGGGGGACAATGTACCATTCTCCCTATTGCGTCTACTGCATTGCATATAGCTCTATCCCACATACCTGTCTTGAGGGCCACACATCAGGAGAAAGTTAACATGCTGGGGAAGGAAAGGTAACTGGGATCATAGTCCAGAGGGGTAGCCATGATAGTATGTCACATCCAAAACAACAAAGGCCCTTTGAAGGTTAACTAATTTATACCAGAATAATTTTGTTAGCTTTTGAGGTGCCTCAAGACTACTGCTTGGGGCTGATACAGAATTTATAGGGAAGAAATTAGACAATTGTTTCATCGTTTACCCAGATAACAGGTCATCACAACAACAACAACACCAACAACAACACCACCAACAACACCAACAACACCAACAACAACAACAACAACAACAACTCCGATTGAACAATTAATTAGATATGGACCATACATGCATGTTCTTTGCCCGATTTACATGTGTGAATCGGTTGGTCATGGTCCAATGAGATATTCACAGTATGGACTTATATTTTAATTTTGATGAAATAAATGCCAAATAGTGCAGAAGATTTGTTGAAACGATAAGATCCCTGAGTATTGTTTTCACATATTTTTTGACACACAAGTTGCACTATGGATTTTATGCACTAAACCACTGATGCAAATAGCCTGTAAAACTATGTTATGCCTGGTCTGCCTAGTGAATCTGAGGCAGTGCCTACAGGTTGTGGCATTGTGGGATCTGCTGAGACACATGAGGCACATGTCATGGCTGCCAGTGGATGGGAGCTTCCCCTCACAATCAACACTTTTTAAAAGCTGTAGTCTTGGCCATGAAAGAGAAGATGGGGTTTGGTAAGAAGCCCCTGGGGAACAAATTCCCGGTCAGCAGGCTCACAAGGACTCATAAGTCTGGAAAAAATGGACAAAAGGAGCTCTGTGAAGAAAAAAAAATATATTCCCAAATGTTCCTGGAGTTGCCTAAGTTGTGGCAAATGAATGAGAACTGAGACGGAGAGGTGCAACTCCGTCCCCTCAAGCATGCGGAGTACAGCTCCAAACTGGGGGGAGGGGTTTTTTGCACCTGTCTTGTAGCTTCTGAAGTTCCCAGTATCATGTTCTGCACAGGTGCAAAAACTATCAGTGTGATGCACTGTGATCACTGTGCAGCAAGACACTTCCAATTTGTTCATTGAAGGACATGTTTTGTTCATTTTTTACTGGTTTTAAAATAACTTCCCCCCCCCTTTATATCCCTTTCCCCCATAACCTCCTTTTAGCTTTATCAGTGTTTGTGTCATCGCTGACCCAATACCACACACAAAACTTCTATTTAATCTTCACATCATCTCAAACATACTTCATGCTGCCCCACTGCTCCCAATTGAGCTATTCCATGCCAGTCACCAAGTATACGGTAACTCTATCCCACATATCCATCTTAACAACAACAACATTTGATGTATTGTCGAAGGCTTTCACGGCCGGAGAACGATGGTTGGTGTGGATTTTCCGGGCTGTATAGCCGTGGTCTTGGCATTGTAGTTCCTGACGTTTCGCCAGCAGCTGGGGCTGGCATCTTCAGAGGTGTAGCACCAAAAGACAGAGATCTCTGAGAGATCTCTGTCTTTTGGTGCTACACCTCTGAAGATGCCAGCCCCAGCTGCTGGCGAAACGTCAGGAACTACAATGCCAAGACCACGGCTATACAGCCCGGAAAATCCACACCAACCAACATTTGATTTGTATACCACCTTTCAGGGCATCTTAACACCCTCTCAGAGTGGTTTAAAAAGTGTGTAATTATTATCCTCACAACAATCACCCTGTGAGGTGGATGGGGCTGAGAGAGCTCTGAAAGAGCTGTGACTGACCCAAGGTCACCCAGCTGGCTTCAAGTAGAGAGTCGGGGAATCAAACTTGGTTCTCCAGATTAGAGTTATGCTGCTCTTACCCACTACACCAAACTAGCCCTCTCTTAACAAAAACAACAACAATGACAACAACATTCGATTTATATACCGCCCTTCAGGACAACTTAAGGCCCACTTAGAACAGTTTACAAAGTATGTTACTATTATCCCTCCAACAAAACACTCTGTTAGGTGGATAGGGCTGAGCGAGCTCTGAGAGAGCTGTGACTAGCCCAAGGTCACCCAGCTGGCTTCAAGTGGAGAAGTGGAGAATCAAACCCGGTTCTCCTGTGCTCTTAACCACTACACCAAACTGGCTCTAGTCCTCTCTTGAAGGCCACACACCTGAAAAACTACCCCATGATAAGCCAGGTGGGTTAGGTGCAGCTTGAAGCCAATTTGATGACTGCTTTGTCGTAGATACAGTGTTCTAAACACATACGCATTCCAGTGCTAAAAGAGTGCTTTGATTCAGCTTTATACACCTGTAAACTGAAGGCAGCACAGGCATTCAAGTTTAACAGCAACTGGGTCTCTGCATTGGAGCACTGAACACTTATGACAGCATTATATTCATTGTGTGAAGTACAATGGAGCTATTAGCAATAATGTAATTGTGAATATTAATAGATATGAGCTTATTAAATGACTTATGAATCAGCTATTGGGATGCTAATGTATTTTCCAAAGTGGAATACCTTGACATCCCAGATAGCCGTCAACCCCCAGTAATGAACTCCACTCCATTATCTTCATCTGTGTTAAGGGAAAAATGTTAATATACCTTTCAAAACAATTAATTCAGTACTAATTGTGACTGAGGCAGCTCATTCTTCTCTTTATCCTTGTACTCGTAGTTAACAGGTGATTTTAATTGCCATGGTAATCAGATATAATGAAGACTGAAAGTGTTGCTGATTAAATAATATTTGCATCAGAATTGCTGCTGTAGATTTTTCTGTTCTTAAAAGGAGCTTTGTCTTTAGCGCTTTATGCTGTATAAGTTTCTTAATTACATTGTTATGTGTGTTGGGTTAAACAAACAAATGTTACATTCAGCACATGTGCAGATGGAGCATGGGTTTGCATTGAGTAATAGTATTTTTTAAAATCGTTCTACAAGATCCCCAAGTATTTGTCATGATTCAAAGATTCAAAGTAACACTGCCCTCCAAAGAAACTCTGCACCTGTACATGAGCCAATTTAGATTTCTCTTAGATTTCTACCGGCAATGGTAGCACAACCTCAAGTCAGGCTTATTATGATGGTTTTTAATGGACAGCCTTATCCAATTAGGTAAAATGATATAACCTACTTAAGTGTTTACTGTGAGACAAAACATTAGAGGTGGTAGCTTAACTTCGCAAAGGAGTCTGAAGTAACACAACGCCAACAAAGATAATATATCTAACAGGTCTGTAAGCTAGCTAAAACAGGAATGTATAGTAGCATGTGAATGGTACAGGCACAATATGCATCTACAGTAACAAAAAGAAATCTGAAACAAATATAAAGTTCTGAAACAAAACTAAATTATTCTGAAAAAAAAACTAATTCATCACTGTCAACAAATATAGCAGGCTATTTAAAATATTTCCTATGATGAACACAATTAAAAATAACCTATCTGACAGAAGAGGGTTATAATTTTGGCTATATGGTATTTATCTGTGAGTAACAATGACAAACTGCTTTTGTGTACAAATTTTACATTACTGGCCTTGTGAGAGGGGAGGGGTAATTGCAGACACTTGTCCAATCAGGGCTTTTTTTTAGCCGAATCTCCCTGGATCTGAGATCTGGCACCTCTGAAAAAAAGATCACATGACTGGTGGCCTCACCCCTGGTGCCCAAAGACTCGTGGGCTGTCTCCCTGGGTGGAGCTTCTTCTGAGCCGCCTGCTTCTCTGGCCTCTTCCCTGGCCTTTCCCTTCCTCCCTTTCCCCCTCCCTCTTTCTTTCCTTCTTTCCTTGCTTCCTTCTTTCTTTCCCTCCTTTCCTTTCTCTTTACATGTCTTTTCTTCTTCCCTTTCGTTACCTTCCTTCCTGAGGCGTTGCCGCAACCTGGCTAGCTGAGAGGCAGGCCAGGAGGGAGGAGAATGGAAGAGAAAGCCGCCCTCCTGTTGCTCTTCCCACCACCGCTACTGTGCCAAGGAAAGGGCGAGAGAAGGGAGGAGGTGCACAGCTGGCTGGAGGCAGCAGCGAAAGAGCAGCTTTGTGGGGCACTCCCCTATCAGCTGCCCCACAGGGAAAGGGCCCCCATCCTGCCCACCAATTTCATGGTGGTACTGGTGGAGGCGCCCACCAAGGGGGAGAAGGAGGAGTGCCCAGGCGGACAACTACCGCTTCCACCACCAGCGGAGTCAAGTGAAGAGCCCAGCAGCGGGAGCCACAGCAGGCGAGGCCGTAACCCCTGGCAGCACAAAGTCGAGAGTGGCTATGTGGAGTGAGGTGAGGGCCAGGCTCTATGAGGGGGGTCAGCAGGTGCATCGCACCAGGGCCCATGGACCTAGAGGGGGCCCAAAGGGGTGCCCAAGAGTTTCCTGCAGTCCCATAAAATGTTTGCATATGAGGACTAGCATTAATATCTTATGCTGTTGGCCTACGTAGCATAGTTTTATCCTTTACATTGTTGTTACATTGTGTTCTCAAGATCTTCCACTAGGGGCAGCATGTGCCAGTTAGAAGATCACGTGACTCTCCCCTCTCCAGCCAGGCAGACAGAATGTTTAGTCTGGTGGTCACTGTTGCAGTGGGAGGCTTCCGGTATTAATACATTCTAAATCCATCTATAAAGAACAACTTTGGATAGATAAGTTGAAGGTATGTTCTAATTCTTTTCCTTAATTACTGTAGTGATATTAGTGCTAGGCTGCATTTTCATTGACTTATTCATTTTAAAACTTTGTAAGTTTGGGCTCAGGATTTTTTGAAGCAACATGGCAATGATCAGAGCTGATTAGGAATTAAATTTTCCCATTTTTGATATAAAATAAGAAATTATAAATCATCAATTGAAAATGTTTTCTCACAAATCAGGAGCTAACAAATGAAAAGAAAGAAAAAGAAGAACATGAAAAAAGGGGACAACAAAATCTCCTTCAAGTTGGATTAAGGGCACGTTTAAAAAATTCTCATTCAACCTACCTATTGAATTAGAACAAGAAAAACTCTTGAAAACCTCATTCCCAAACAAGGAGCAGTTGATTTTGGTAATAATGTACAGGATTTTGATAAAGGAGCAGATGCAGAAAATGACAAAAAAAATGAACTGAAACAAACAGAATTTCAGGTTCAGGTGGAAGTGAGTTTAGAAAATGAGAAGAATACTGTAGGCCTTGACATTGGTTGTATCACAACTGAATTTCCTTCTCAAAAAGAAATAGAAAAGTATGTTACCAATGGCCACATCACATTGCCAAAAGTATTTCCAAAAGAGTTGCTGGAAATGAATGACATTGATGATTCACCAGAAGAAGCCTACTTCAGAAAGTCTGTGTTTCATGTTTTGGTAGACAGTGTTACAGCAGGATTAACTGCAAGATTCAATGCTGTGAAGCAGTTGGCTGAAAAGTCCAATTTCTTGTGGAAATACCTCACTATGGGGGATTCCGCATGATCAATTTTTTTTGAATTTTTTTTTTATTTTTAATATCTAAAACAGAAACCTACAAAAAAACTACAAAAGTACTAGGAAGGGGGAAAAGGGAAAGAAGAAAGAAAAGGGGAAGGAGAGCTGGAAAAAAGGGGGGGTTACATACAAACAATAAACACTACACTACAATGTTTTCCCTTCATACTGCCATAGTTAAAAATTTAAGCCTTCTTAAAGTAATGATGGAGTGGTTGACCTTGCAAAATACAAAATACAACCCATATTAAATTTTCTTCCCCCCCCCCGGGCCTCGGACGCAGTTCTCTCTGAGCAGCTACAGCCACTGCGCTCACTGCCTCCCCCCTCCCTTCAGGCTTCGAGTCTTCTTCATTTTGCATGGTATCTTGCCCGAATTCTTGATTTTTGTCCACAAAATCCCTTAGCTGATCCTCTGAGTTTATCTTGTAGGCTTGATCTTTATAATTAAACCAAATTCCTTCCGGAAATAGCCATTTATACTTTATCCCTCGTTCCCTCAGGAGAGCTGCGAGCTTTTTGTACTTAAATCTTCTTTTCCGAACTAGAAATGGAACGTCCTTCAGTATCTTGACTTTATTTCCCAGAAAGTCCAAGTCCGCATTATATGAGTTAAATAGGATAGTGTCTTGGACCTTCCTGGATGAAAACTCAATAAAAATCTCGCGAGGCAGCTGCCGCTTCATTGCATATTTTGAAGAAGCCCGACGGACTTCCAAAATGGCGCTTTTCACCTCTTCCTTAGTTGCCCTCGCGGGTGACGCCAATAATTCCGAGGCAAGCTCCCTTAGATCCTCGTTTTCCTCCTCTTTAACATTCTGGAGACGCAAAACAGTCTGTGTTCGTTCCACTTGCAGCCCGATCAGCTGGTTTTCCACCAGCTTTAGCTCCTTGTTCGTTGCTCTCATGAGTGACGCATTTTCCCGAGCAGACTTCTCTGCCCCCCCACTGCTTCCTTAATGGCTTTCACATCGCTCTCAATTAAGCCCACCCTTTGATCTGTTTCATTCAGCTTGTCAACAAAGGGTTTTATGGTTTCGATGACCGATCTTTTCACCAATTCCTCGAGCGACTCCGCTTTCCCCTGCAGGGCAGCCGAAATTGACTTGCCCAAAGCGGGACTCTGCTTTTTCGCTGCCATTTTAGGGGGGGGGACCGCCAACCTTCTGAAACTCAGCGAGGGGGAAGAAATCCGAGCCTTCTTAACTTCAGATCCCACCACTCCTTTGCATACGCTTGTAATAACAGAAGGGATTCGCTTACTTACAGGCTTCCGCCTAGTCCTGTTCTTTGCCGTTTTCCGTGGCCCGGCAGCACGCAAGGTGCCGCACACGTCTGCCGGCCTCCTTGGGGACAAACGGGCAATTTACCCCCTGCCTCGATTTGCCAGAGGGCTCTTCCCGCAGCGTCCCGGACCCTGATTCCCTCCCTGGGAGTCCTGGGGGCTAATCTTTGCAGATCAGCCGCCTGGTCAGGCTGCTCGGACGTTTCCTCTCGGACCTGCGAAGAGGAGCATCCGACATGGCCGCGAAAACGAAACCGAATCCCCGCATGATCAATTTTGATCAGACTTTCTGAGCAGTCATGCCGCGGTGGAGTCCTATGAATCCACTTCTCCCCGATTCCACATTAGGCTTTTGTTTCGCACATTTCATCGGCTCAAAGTCCATCATGCGGAATTTTTGACAGGATAAAAATCGATTCCTCATCGCTTTTTCTGGGGGAAGTGTCGAATGATGCACATCTTCATTTTTTTTAAATTCCCCCCCCCAAAAAAAACATTGCTACACATAAACGTTGCATCAAACCAACACATTAGAAAAAAATTTCTCACAAAAAATGTTGCTACACATAAACGTTGCATCAAATAAACATATTGGATAGGCCAGAGCACTTCCCGCCGATACTGTGGAAGAGTATTGGCTATTGACATTTGGAGGGAAAATTGTTACCAATGACCCCGCGTCTATCTTTCCCGCTTTCTTCGTGAGCAGTGTGGTTTAGTGATAGGTGTTGTGTTGAGGACGGTCTCTTTCTCCCTCCATGAAATGCCTAGACCACTAGTTGAACGCTGAAGTCCCTCCATCACACTTTCACTCTTCCTCAGAAGCTGTCAGCTGTCAGCGAGCAACAAGTAACAAATTTGGTGTGTTGTAAAATGGACCTGTTATTGGTCAGCTGTTGTCATGTGACACAGGATATGTTTCTGCATAGATTTGTAGAAACGTTGCAACGTTTTTTTACTTTTTTTAAAAAAAAAGAGGGGAAGGTTAGTGGGTGTAGCTTGGAAAACATGATTGGCCCATCAAATTAAGTTGATTCAAAGGGTGAGAAAAAAGGGCAAGAGTGGGGAGAACATCGGATAAAGAATTCCGCATGATTAAAATCCCTAATCTGCTGCACATGGACAAATAAGTAAGGGGAAAGCAGGATGGGGAAAAAACGGACAAAACGTGCAGTGACTTCGAATCTGCTGCTAGGATTGCCTTCCCACGTGTGGAAACACAAGAAAAAATCGAGGTCATTTAGAAGCTGAAGCAGGGAAAACCATTCGTGCGGAATCACCCTATGTCTGAAAGTGACTTGAAAGAAAAAGCTTTATTTTTATCAAAACAATATCCTGATGACCTTAATGATAAGGATTTTTTGACAGAAATGCAGCATTTACCTTCAGTACATAAGGGAAATTTTAGAAATGCACAGTTAAAACCACTAGATCGGTTGAACATATTAACAGAGTACAGATTTGGTAACCTGTTTCCAAATGTTTGTGTCAGCTTATGAATTCTTTTAACAATTCCAGCAACAGTAGCTTCTACAGAGAGATCATTTAGCAAACTCAATCTGATTAAGAATTTTTAAGGTCTACAATGTCGCAAGAAAGTCTTGTGGATTTGGCCAGGCTGAGTATTGAATTAAACGTTGCCAGAACTATTAATTTTGATGCTGTCATTAGAAATTTTTCAGAAAAAAAAGGCATGGAAAACTCGTTTTTACGTAAATACAAAGCCTATTTTTAAAAAAACTTTGTTGACCTTATGCTTAAAACCATTATGGATTTTTAAAAAGATGGCTAATGGAGTAGGGAAAGGGTCCCTGAAATTTTTTTGCACCACCTCATAAAATTTCTCTCACAGTCCCTGGGGGGGCCAAAGATTAGTTTCAGGGCTTATTTGCTACCTGCATGGGCCAGATGAGGCAGCTACCTGGGCCGGCCCCTGTTGGGGTTAACGGGGCAGGCAGCCACTTCCCTCCCCCTCCCCACCCCAGTCTTTGGGAGAGAAGGAGCCTCTTGGAAGGCTCCCCCGTGGAGGCCAGTGGCGAGCTGAAGCTTGCAACCAGCTCATTTGTCCAGCCAGCTGGTCCCACAGGGGAAAGAGGGGGTTGTTCTATGAGCCCCCCTTCTTCCTGGTAAAAGGGGTTGTTCTAAGAGCCCATTGTAAGGGTTACCGGTAATATCTGTAATTCTCTCTGAACAATGAAATTGCTATAGAAATGCAAAGAATTATAATTTCACTTACAAAAAGTGCAATAATACAAAGCACCATAGCTTTGTCTTTATTTATTCCCTTATTGGACTTCTATCCCACCCCATCCCAAAGGCAGGGCCACAGATGCACTCTTTAATATCCAGAGGAGTTAGCCATGTTAGTCTGTAGTTGCAAAATAGTAGAGTCCAGTAGCACCTTTAAGACTAACCAACTGTATTGAGGAATAAGCTTTTGAGAAGCACATGCATAAGTGGGTGTCATCAAAATATTGATGGCACCCAATGCCAATGCCTCAGACAATCTAATTCAAAAGTCTTTTAATCAAATGGATTCTGGTTTTGGAAAAAGTGTGACCAAACTTGCAATTCACTGCTCACAAAGAAGATTTCTGGCTATACACAAGCAGTGCAGTGCAACACTGCACTGCTTAGAGGGAATACTGCTGCCAGATAAGGGGCAGGGAGGTGAGCAGGCCCGAATCGAGGGAGCGCTCCGGGGGGTGGCTGCTTCACACGTGCACATGTGATAATAGAGAGATCCACCACTTCTTTTCCAAGAAAAAAGCCCTGCAAGTGCCCGTTGGCCATTGCTTTCTGCGGGAGGGTTCAAAGAGGAACGCAGTAAAAGAATGAAGTGTGAAAATGCCTGCAGAACTGCAAAGAGAAAAGAAGCAGGAGGCCATGTTTTATGGCAGGCCTTGTAGGAGCTAAGCTAGGTCACAAAAAGGGCATGAGTGTGAGCACTCGCACATTTGTTCACAATTTAATAAGTAAAAGCAATTCTCTAGTTAAGCACTGGCGTTTGCTGCTCTGTACAAGATGGCTTGCAAACCCTGACTTGCCTTTGCGACTTACCACTGTGCTCTAAAAATAAGAATGGTTATAGGGATGTGTAGTGTTTTTGCTTTCAGATTCTCCTCCTCCTAATTGGTTCTGAGCGGTACTGCTACCTCAATTCACTCTAATTATATGGCTTGTTCTGGTACAAACTAATATACCTTGGCATCTTACATAAGCTTTGTCAAGAAAGAAATACTGTTATTTTTGCCAGGACTGAATCCTGTCAGATTTGCTCACTGGGTTGAAAAGACAAGCCACAGTTACACACCAAGCATTTTTTAATGTGTTTTATGATTGCAAAGGATCAAGGTTCTGCCTCACAACGGAACTGAAATGTTCACAGAAAGGAGAACAGCAGAAAGTGCAGAGTGAATTAATCTCTCATTCAGTCTAATTCATACAGGTGTAATCTCCCTCAATATATCTAACTCAAAGAGATGGAGAATAAAAAGCCCTTAATAACCTTCTGAAACTTTTCAAAGCTCAGATATTAGGGGATTCTTTCTCCCTCTTCTCGTCGTGCCCGCTGTCAAGACCACCATCATATACATCATCGTATCATTTCAACTAACACAAGCTCCAGATACACCTTTTTTTTATCATGTTGGTCAGCCTGGAATGAGGTTCACGGCTGCCCAGATTCTGCAACTCCTAAAAGGTACAGTTGAAAGAACATCCATCCAAAGGGCCTCCAAGCTGCAGAAGAAATATTTTAACTGCCACACTGTTATATTTGCAGAATCAAAATTAAAAGAGCATGAACAACGCACTTAAAACAGAGGTAAAAGCGCTTTTAAAAGCCATTGAACTATGCCAAGAAAACATCACGATAACTCAATACAAAATGCCGCAAAAGAGTCAACAACATAGAACAAATGACATTGGCAAAAGGAATATTTTAAAAAGCACAGTGAGGATGCTGGAAATGATACCTTGGGGTCTCTATCTTTAATGCAACAATTAGGCATTTGTACTTTTGACTGACAACAGGTCTCAAAATGGAGGGCTGCATCTTGTATCTATCAGTGCCACCGCAACAAATGCTACCTTACCTTTATTCATGTCAATCAGTTGTTTCTTCTTTTGTTGCCGCTCTAGCCTCTCACGCTCTGCTTTTTCTTTGGCCAGTTTGGCTCTTTTACTCTTCTCCTCCATCTCTCTCCTCTTGTTGTTTTCCCTCAGTGCCTCCTGCATTAGGAATGTGAAACACAGAATTCTTCCATTAGTTATGCACCGCAAATTGAGGAAAACTTGTTTGTGTACAAACTTGGCTTGCATTTTAGCAGCCTGGGGAAATATTCATGTGTCACCTTTGAAAGCACCAGGTGAATAACGTTTTCTAACAAAAAACAAAAAAACTAACAAAAAACCATTCTCCTACTTCTTTCTGTTTGATTAAGAATATTCACATACACACAAACCCATACAGAACAGTAAATATAAGTGTCACAGCCCCCTTGAGCATATAAAGAGTCTGGAGTGGGAGTCAAGAACAAATACATACCATTAGGGGACTAAAGCCTCACCTCCCAGGGTAATGGGAGCCACCACCAGTCCCTCTTAGCTAACCCTAAGCTTAGAGACCAAGGAACAAAATCTCCAGCCCTTACAGGTATTAAGCAAGAAGTCAGCCCTACAAGGTTGGATGTCAGCAGGCTGAGTTCTACCAAAACAATTACTTGGTAACTGTAGCCAATTTAGGCCAAGGTACTGAATTTCAATTGAAGACTCAAAGCCAAAAAAAAATCACAAAAATATAATTAATAGGAATTATTTAAAAGTGTGCAAAAGATTACAAATGTAGAAATTGTGCAAGACAGGAAAGAAAACAATAAAACTAATTATCTACCCTAAAATACTGTACAGGCTTTTGTTCCCAGAAATGCAATAATCATCTACTGTGGCATGTCTCCAGAAGAAATAACACAAAAATATGATTCAATTCATATAAGCCTTATAAAAAGAGGTAAGCACAATTTTTAATATAACAGGAATTTGGAAAGCTCTTCAAAATATGAGGTGCCCAATTAGCATTTAGTGAAAACAAAACAGAAATATTTGTTTTCTTTTGAAATGAGATGCTGTGATAATTGAACTTCTCTTCATCCAGAATCTGTCTAATTACCCCAACAGAAAATGTAACTTGAAAACATCATTTTATTTTATGAAAAAAAGGACCTCATCTTTTGGAAACCTACTTGGCAACCAGGACTACCTTCTCCTCAACATCTTTCAAAGACTTTTATATCTCTTTTTATGTCTTCCCACCCCCCTCACACAAATGACACATTAAAATATAACTTCTGGATTGTGCCAAAGGTGCCATTCAGTTCACCTGAATGTGAATTAAGAAAAATATATTGTGTAAAACAGAATTGTGCAAGAAGGGAGGTTTTATAGAGAGAACAAGGCTATTGTATAATATGATCCTTATTCCATTTTTAATCTTGCTGTTATTGCATTATCTTTTATTGTAATTCCATTTTCTGCATGTTTGATATATATCTGCATGTCTGATACCTTCTGCATTTTTTTCCAACTTTTATAATTCTAGTCCTATTGCACTGTTTATTGGATGTTGTATGATTAAATTCTTTTATATTGTGGGAGCCACTTTGAACTTCAGAAAGAGTGTCTATAAATAGGATAAGTAAATAAAAAAAATAAACAATAAGATGGAGACAGTCTTCCATCTTGCACAAGTCCCATTTTTGTTAATGAGTCAGTGCTGGAGCCTAGACTGCTCCTGCTGTACTCGGCATTTCCAATCATTGGGAGCACTTTTCATCATTTTATCTATAGCAACTTCTGCAGCTCTTTCTCCCAAGAGACACTGGCCACACTCCTTCTTGCCTTTGCAAACTTAAGGCAGGATGACTATGATTACTGTATGAAGGACTTTAACTGTTAATTGTCTGGAAATTATGGCAGTGCTGGACATAGCAGCTGGTACTGAAATTAAAAGGCACCATCCAGCCAAGACTCATATGGTAGCTAATCATAAATGGACAAATAAAAATGCAATAAATCATAATGATGAAAGTACAAAAGTACAAACAGCAGCTAAAACAAAATAACCCACTATAACAGCAATCAACACCGTCATAAAACTATTGTGGGGGGGGGGGGCGGGGAGGCTGTCGCCTTACTTAACACTGTGTATTAGACAGACAGGCATCATTAAGAAAAAAGAGTTCTCTAATGAGGGCACCACAGACAGGGCTATAATAGACACTATTATCAGTTGAAAGTGGTCATACTCTAAACAGAGCTTCCCCTAAAGATCTTAAAGCTTGGTGGTGGGGTGGGGGAGTCCTCTAGTTCTTTTCAAATTTGTTCTTATAATATGATTTTGAAATATTTCATAATGTATCTTTGTTTTTCCCTTGACTGGGATTATAACATCAAATTAATAATTCTAATGTGATAACTGGAAGGTTTAGACTAACTTTCCTCTCTTGGCTAACATTCAGTGTTAACAAATTTGGCAAGTGATATACACTGAAGGTTGTAAATAAGGCAGCAGGTACCTCAAATAGAACATTTCTGATATGGGTAACCCATGGTAACACAGCAGGGTTCTAAGTAGTAATTGTTACGTGCTGGATACAAGTCTATAAATAAATAAAACAAACTTCCTGGCGAGAAAAAAAAAATACCTTCCACACCACAGTTGGATAATTTACTCCAAAGGAAGCTTTTCATTTTAGACAGGTTGTTGATTTCTAGAATAGCTTTAAAGAAAGGTAACTCAGTGGCCTTCAATATGCTGTAATATGGTAGAACAGTTGTTGCAGGACTTCTGACAGCCATCCATATAACTGATGTCTATTTCTGATATCAAGGCTAATCCTACTCAATTGAGACTAAGACTATTGTCCTACTTTTAAAACTGTCACATGCAGAGTAGCTCTAGCTTTCAAGATTGTTCAAATGTTTGTTTTCTTCTACGCTTAGTAGCTAGCAATGATTTATTCACTCTCACATATGCTTAGGAGTACACAGGTGGGGTATGGGGTCCCCTCTCTGTGGCCTGTGTAACAGTCACATACAACTTGTAGGTTTTCCTCAATTCCCACACGTGTTTTGGATTGTAACTGTGGTGCACATGGAGAAGGGCCTGTTTCTCCAAAGGGCTGAATACCACGGGGAAGGAGGGAAGAAGATCACAACTTGGAACTGTTACACCAAATACGGGGAGGGAACCCTGGACTCAACCTGCCTACTCTGTAAAGTGTAAGTTGGCTACTTTGTCGCTCTCTCTCCTTATAATCAACCTCCTTGAACTGGTTCTGCTTCTTCTTCCATAACTCTTATTTTTTCTGACTCCAACTTTCAACTGCATGCTGAAAATGGCACAGATAAATCAATTATAAGAAACAATCGATCCCCATTCTAGCTCATATACTCTAATAATTGGCAGAGTTAATATTAACAAGCACATGTACAGAGAAGCATACACCAGACTGTTAGCTTAATCAGATAATTCCACATTTCACACACAATTAATACTGAACATTATTTACAGAGGTACTGTTTCTGCAGACTGGATAATCAAGTCAAAGAAATACAATAAAAGGGGGGAAAGGAAGAAGAAAGAGATAATTCATAGCATCCAGAAACACATTATAATTGTCAAGAAATAAGAGTGTAATCGAGGTTGATGGAAGGACCATCATTAACAAAAAGTAGCTAACTGCATACATGGAGAGGTAAGTTTGTAAAGCATTTGAGGCTCATTTGGCAGTAAATACATTTTGAATTGTAGTAGTAGTAGTAGTAGTAGTAGTAGTAACAACAAAAACAACAACAACAACATCTTAGGTCATTAAACTAACTGTGCTTATTACAAGAGCATTTATGCTATTCTCTCATTAGGCTTTGTTTGTATGACATTAAACAGTTGTCCATGCTGAAGTGAAAAGCTAGCAAAATACTGCTAGAATTCTGCGTTGTTAACAGGCTATGGCTCATAATTGTATTGCTGAGGCGCACACATTCCACACACAGAGGAATGACTGGACAGGTCTGATTCTTTCACTTGACTGAACTGGAAAGTCTATCCATGCAGGAGCTCCTTCTGTGCAGTAAAACCTGGGAAGGAGACTCAATCACTGCAAGTGCTTTTGATCCTTGCAAACTGCTGCAACGCAACCAGCATAGTTGGCTGACATGCTTAACAATTCAAGCAACTCTCTATTTGAACTTAGTGAACAGATGTCAAGGCACTTTCTTTTTACCTAGCTACAACTACCCACCCCGACTATCCTGTCATTTCACAGTTTTGTTTTTTGTAAGAACCTTTTGTTGCCTTTCATGAATGCCTCACGTCTTTGCAAATTTTCATCTCTCCAAACTGCTATAGGCTACTGTTATGTAGGAAAACTCACTTTGAGGCAAAATGGAGAGGGGAGGGGGGATGTTACAAGAGGGGCTGGCCATGTCTGCTCATTTGTCAAAGAGAGTTTGGATTGTCTTAATCCACACAACTCAGAAAGACTTATAGTTTTTTGCTGCTGCAGTGGCTGATTTGTCTATTGTCAGCCTGATACATGGCAGGGAAAGCAAAGGCATTTCCTAGAACACAAAAGAAGCAAAAACTACAGACTAGGAAGTAAGGCAATAAAAATAATGTAAGCAAACTGATTGTTCAGATAAAACAAAATCTATCACACACATGTCAAGCCATTTGCATCACCTGCCTTTTCTATCAGAAGGTAGGCAATAGTAAACGCAAATGTTAAAATGCCTTCAAGGACTTGGTCAATCTGTTCTGTAATCTAGGATTTCTTTTTTTCCCCTCATTAATTTGAATGGTGTATGAATTCTGCTCCTAGAATCTCTCTTCATGAAAAGGCTACGAAGACAAACTTACAGAGGTTGAAGGCTAATATTAGGATTCAAAATGTGCATACGAAACCAATAAAAATGCTAAGCTTTTCCTTAAAAAGAAATCCAGATCACTCTTTATCTGCTATTTCATTCAAATGATTTTTCTCTAAGGGTAAGTTGCAATGAAGATGAATGTTTTTATTAGTTTGAATGTTTATTCTTTAAAATAACTGGGCAATACCTATGTTAGACTCAAAAACAGGGCCTTCTGCGAACTGAAATTAAACATACTACTGCACTCATTCAGAAAGGCAGAGTAAACCTAAAATCTATACATAGATACCTATGTATAGATTTGCTAATAGTATTTTTGTAGCCAGCATTGTTTCCTGTTTTCCCCTTTCTGTCTGCTTTTTTTTAAAAAAAAAATCTGTTTTCCACTAATAAAATATTTTTTCAATTTTTTAAAAAAAATCTTTGGGAAAAATGGCTAATATGATTCCTTCAAAATGAGTCATCTGAGAATTTTAGCCAGACTTGAAAATTTTGAATTCTAAAGAAGTAAAATTTGGCAAAACTGATAGAAGAGATCAAATTGATAAGATTGTCAAAGGGAGCAGTCAGAAAACAGTGGCCCTTTTCACACTGCTTATCTGCTGCCGCAACGACACAAAATATCGCGCAAAAAACATGGAACCGCGTTTTCTCGCACGAGATTTGTGCGACGTCGATGTTCTGCGTTTTTTGTGCGATATTTCGCGTAGTTGTGGCAGCAGGTAAGCAGTGTGAAAAGGGCCAGTGAAAGGGAAAAATCAACCAAAAATATGAATAAAATAATACATTTTATTCTGATGCTTAAAATTAGGTGAACTATATAATACAATTATCTTCTACTACAAGGCACAATGTTCAGCTTGTTTCTGACACCACCACATGCCATTGGCTGTTTGCCAACCCAAATGGAAAAAAGAGACAGACACCAGAGTTGGGAACTAAATGGTCCATAATTATTTTTGGCAATAGCATATAACCAAACTTATGTACACAGTAAGGATCTAACTAGCAATTCAGGTCAGGCCCTAGGGTCACCCCTGGACCTCCGCCCTGACCTGTTGGGGCAAGCCCTGCTGTGAGCCATCCATACGCATGGCTGGGACCCAGCCAATAGGGCAAATGGTTCCCCCTTCCAAGCCTATAGCACCTCACTGCACAGCAGGAGGGCAGACTGCCACATGGCAGTCTGCCCTCTCAGCTGACAGCCATCAAGCAGTGATCTAACAGACCTCAATTTCCCTCCCCTGCAATGGGGATGTGCCATCTTCACACAGGGTACAATTGCACCAGACATTATAAGAAGAGGGGCAGATAAATGCACATTTACTATAACATCAAGTGCAACAGTTAGTCCATTTCCATAATGCAGATAATTGGTTTGGATACAGCCATATTTTTTGCTATATCATTCCCAAGTCCCCTTCTTTAGTACAACCTCTGTTCCTCTTTGACTTTTGACCATGGAGGTCACACACTGCCCAGCATAGCCATTTTTGAGTGGTCAAAGGGTCCCCTCTTCTTTTTCATCCATAGAAAAGTCAGCTGATCAACCCACATTTTGTCATTGCCTTTGACAAAAATATTTTCTTCGGTAAAGATGCTTTTTTTTTGTGGTAAAGACATGCATTTTTTAAAAAAATAAAGCTTGTGGATCACACATTTTAGAAAATAAATGTATGAGAGAGGCCATGCTTGATGCCTAAAGCTTCTCCTGCAGGATCACACTATAAGTAAATCAATTAAAATATACAAAGTCTTTAGCTAAACTTTCTGTTAGGACAAAGGGGTATAAAGTGTGTGTGTGTGAGGGGGAATCAACTTTGAAGCAGTTGTTAGGAAACATTGTTCATGTTGGAAAAATATGAATTAATAGAACAGTGAAGCAGGGTACAATCATTGGGTAAGAGTGAGGAGGGATTAAAATTATTAAAGAAAAGAAACTGATAGGGATGGGGTGGATTGGGAAGAGGGAAACACTTGATACCCAAAGGAGACAATATTCTTATGAGAAAGGCAGCAAATGCAAAGTACTATCTGTATTAAAAACTTACTGGCTTGCTAAATCAATGAACGGAAAAGCCTTAATGATTAAAATTAAGGAAGATCATGGCTGAGGCTGAAAACAGAAATAAACAAGCATTAGTTGTTCAAGTACTAACTAGCTGAAGTCTCCATGCTATGCTTTAAGAAAGGATTGTCTCTTTTGGTTGGGAAATGGGCAAATTATCTACTCCTGAAGGAGCCAGTTGGACAACAAGCTTCTGGTATTCTCCCCATGTGTCGATTAGGTTCACAGAAGTAAATCTCTTGTATGCAAGCAGAGCTGACTTTACAGCTTAGTTTCCCCAAGAAGAAAATAAAAAATTAATGAGTTTCTCACATACGATACATCTTGAGATTTGACAAACAGATCTTTACACACCAAAATAGTTGTGAAGAGAATCTTGGAGGTAAATTATTAAAAATAAGAAGAAAGAGACTGTCTGTAATGTGCAAATCTCCTTGGATATTAAAGATGCAGTTGGTTACAAAGCGGTCATGCACTGATAATGAAGACTGGCTGTGATCCCAAAGGCCTTCCTTTACATTTGCCTTACTACAGGGGGTGGGGGGTGGGGGGGAGTTGTCTGAAGTTGTGAGGGGGAAACTATATATATTTCCCATCATAGCTTATTAGTAGAATAAGCTGTTGATGAACAGGAAGTGAATGTACAATATACAACAGAGTAAGAATTTAAACTTTCTAACTACTTGTTCCACCTGTCTTTTGGACTAGAGGGGAAAAATAACAACTTCTCTCTCCTAATGTAACATTTTACGGAGTGAATGGCATATTGGAGTAAATGACACATTCAAATAATTTATTGTCTAATCTCAACAAACCACCACAAACTGGTATCTAAAGCAGAAGGCAGCAGGCTTTCCACTAGGTGGATGTGAAATAAGTGAACGACCATCCTTGTGCTTCATGGTGGGGGAAGAGGGAAAAAAAGAACAGCTTTGCAGCTTGTGCAGGCATATCATATTTGACATGAAAATTCTGAGAGATGACATAAAAGATTACAATTCCTGGCATGCCAGACTATTGGGGGAAGTGGTAATGAGTTTTGCTAACTGACAGGTCAACATTATAGAAGCAACAGTTTGGCTGAGTGGTGGCAGATGTCTTCAATCCACATGCTAAATATGGACTTAAAAAAAAAATCTAGCAATGCTATATCCTCAAACTTTGAACAATCCTTTGGCGAGCCATATAGCAGAAAAACATACCAGATCGGCAGTCCCCAACCTTTTTGACCATGCAGGTGCTCTTGTAATTTTGAGAAGGGGTAGTGAACACCATCTCAAAATGGCTGCCCCCAGAGGTGGAACCAAATGCAAAATGCATTTGGTATTGCTACAGGAAGTGCAGCAATGCCTCCCTTCTTGCTTTGCAAAAGAATCACAGAATGAAAAGAAAGCCTGGGGAGGGGAAAAGAAGAGTTTGGGGATTAAAAAGAAACAAAGGAAAGTCTAGAGGAGGAATAGACCATACACTGACTAAAGGAAACCTGGGCACATACCAGTCCTCCTGATTCTCCAGTGGCTGCTATTGTAGCATGGAAACCATTTTCACTTGAATGAGGGCAGTCAAAAACAAGCCCTGCCTTATAATGGCCCCATCCACTTTCTGAAAACTTTGGTTGGCAGCAGGGGAAGTACTGGAGAGAGCCAAGGCACCCACGAATACCATGTTGGGGAAGCCTAGACTAGATCGCTAACTGAAAAAGCATCCAAACAAGAGTTTATAAACAGCTCAACCTTAAACACTACCATCATCTCAATATCCTTTCAATGCACTGAATGCAAAATGATGTCATGAGTTAAATATATGTACCAAACACAAAAGCAACAAACAATAAGACTGGAGAATTGGACAGAGCACTTGAGACTCTTATAAAATAATAGCTGTATTCACTTTCCCCTGCACGTAACATTTGATGAGAGAAAACTACACTAGGAATTCTAGCTCCTTCAGTGTCAAGATTCTGAGAGAATGGGTCTTCCAGTTTAGTTTGCCGCTATTTAGTATTATTTATTTAAAAGAATAACAACAACAACAACAACAAAAACCTCTCCATGAGATGTCACACATGAAAACATCATGCCAGATCAACAGGTCAGAAGATAAAAGAATTAGTATTCCATGTTTATCAGCTTCTTTTTAAAACTTAGCCCAAAGACACATAATGATCAAAAGTAACTGCTATCGTCTACTGTGGTGACTTCACCACAAATTCTTCAGAGACAGTTTCAAGCACACTTCTATATTATCTCTAGAAAGACCTGCAGCTTCAAATACTTTGCAAGGAACACATGAGGTTTTGTCCAGTAGTGTATACCAGTCCAGCAAGTTGCCAAAATTCAAAAGAAAATTGTATTTGATGTTCTACAAGAGTCTACTGAGGACATAAAATGGCAAGCAAAGTAATTACTCTAATCCTCATGTGATATGAAAAAAGAAACTTTTCTGTAGTGAAACTTAAAGAGACCCAAGAGAAAAACCAACGGAAAATACAATATTGATGCAAATTAATTGCAGCAGTATTTGTTCAGAACATCAGTGAATAATCAGGATACCAATGCTATTCATAAGATATGTCTGAGATATGTGTGGCGGATATAATTATCTGTTTTTGAATGAATCCAAAACTAATTTCCTCAAGAATGAAGATACCAGTTTTCACCATATGAGGCCCATTAGTAAAAAAGACATCACATTATAATGATTGGAAAATTTTACCTTATGGCAGCTTGGCCTCAAAAGTGAATTTAAGAAAAAGGCTTTGGGTGTCTGTTAGTTATAAAAGTATAATGATTTTGGACACAATTGCTAGATTTCTATTCAGACTCTTCCCCTGAAATGAACAGGCACTGTGCAAGCTTACTCAATTACCATTAATGTCAATGGAACTACACACACATGAAATTTCTGAATGTCCTTTATCAACTTCATACTTCTGGAATATTGCTCATTTTAAAAAAGTGCATTTGTTTATCAAACTCAAGAGAGGTACCTCTATGATCAAAAGTAAAAGGAGTTAATTGCAGTTGTGTGACAGTCTTTAAACAACTGGAGATGATGAGCCAACTGGACCCTTGTACTGATTCATTCAAGTACTTTCCATGTGATTTTGGTGTTCCTGTACTTGTATCTATTTAGTAAGCCTCCCAACCAGTCTCCTGTCAGTGTGGGGGCTGGATAGTCATCTTGGCCCACCTACATGAGTTACAGTCTGATGAAAACGGCTGTTCCTCCCGCTTCCCTTCCCCCCTGTGCAGGGGTGGATGGTATGGGCTGCTATCTCAAGAACCATATTTTATTGTAATGTATGATTTTGATGATGATATGGTTTTATTCTGGTTTTAAATGTATTTTATAACCTGTTGTAATCTGGCCTGACCCCTCTTGTGGGGAGGGAGGGCTAGAAATCAAGTAAACAAACAAACAAACAAATAATCCCCAAGAGCCCCATGGCACAGAGTGGTAAGCGGCAGTACTGCAGCCCAAGCTCTGCTCGCGACCTGAGTTCGATCCTGGCGGAAGCCAGGTTCAAATAACCGGCTCAAGGTTGACTCAGCCTTCCATCCTTCCGAGGTCAGTAAAATGAGTACCCAGTTTCCTGGGGGTAAAGTGTAGATGACTGGGGAAGGTAATGGAAAACTACCCTGTAAAAAGTCTGCCAAGAAAACATCGTGATGCGACGTCCCCCCCCCCATGGGTCAGTAATGACTCAGTGCTTGCAAAGTGGACTACCTTAGCTTTTTTATCTGCTTCTTCATGGTTGATCCAATTAGTGTATGATACTTGGAATCCCTTAGCAATGTGCATGGATTCCTATCATACAACAGCACAAGTGATTCATTACACATGCAGCAGTCCATCAAATCTAATAACTTATACACCCCTGAGGGACATTTCCCACCCAACATGCAAACTGTGTCCTTATCAGGGCTTTTTTTCTGGGAAAAGAGGTGGTGGAACTCAGGGGTGGAACTTTGGGTCAGTTGGAACAAGGGGTAGTTTTTTAAAGTTTAAATTGCCCTTGGTGACAATGGTCACGTGGCCGGTGGTTCTGCCCCCTAATCTCCAGACAGAGGGGAGTTTAGATTGCCCTCAGCGCTCCTCAGTGGCATGGAGGGCAATCTAAACTCCCCTCTGTCTGGAGATCAGGGGGCAGATTGATGTTTTATCTTCCTCTGTGGTACTTTTATTGGTGTCTTTGTCAATTGCTGATCATTGACCGTGAAAATAAACTACTACTACTGGAGATCAGGGGGCGGGGCCACCGGCTACGTGACCATTTTCAAGAGGTGCCGTAAATCCGTTCCACCGCATTCCCGCTGAAAAAAAGCCCTGGTCGTTATTATTATTTTAAAAATGTGCAAGCACCACTTTTGTGCCTGTACGGGATGGGGGAATCACACTATTCTAATAGAGGGATCATGCTGTCTTCCACTCCTTCTTAAACTTATATATTGATTTAAAAGATGCTGCTATCCTTCTTCTGAATCTTTCACTGAGAACTGCACCTGAAGAAATTTAACATTAACTTTGACAGCCAAGGCAAGTTTTACTAACAAGGAATTTAGGGAGCTTAAAAATACATTGGATTGTGGGCTTTGTTGTTTTTTTCCCATCATAAAGGAAATGTTTCAGACTTGATATCACCAATGGAACACTATGATTAAATGTGTCTCACACCTTTAATCATTCTATTTTTTATCTTTGTCTTAGATGCCTACTTGCCCTAGATGGGTAACCTTCAGAACGAGTTATTTTCCAGCAAGTTTCAACTCTTTGTTATCAAGCACAAATAAAAATCCAATGCATCAAATGGGTTAGACCAATCTAATAACTGTCTTCTACTGGCTACGGAACTTAGTACATTTACAGTGATATGGGCTTAGACTGGAGTAACTCTGCTTAGGATTTTCACTGACTGGCTCTACCTTAAAATTAGGGGTCTCATCCGAAATAAGTATCAACATGCAAATGTCACAAGCAAGAAAGATGGAAAAAGGAAATGCTGTATACCCAAGCCATAAATGCAGACACACAAATTAATGGATGAACATCTGTGTTATTTTGCTTTGCCTTAAATATCCTCTTCTATGTTTGTTCAATAAATGTCTCCTCACTTATTAAAGGCTTTGTGTGGGAAGCAAAGACTAGTTTTCTTCTTTTTCATAAAACCAACAACACCTACAAAGACCTGTGATGACGGTAAAAAAACAGGCAACTTGATTTGCACTATTTTCCAACCATATGGCATACCCATGAGGAACTGGTATTTCAAAAATACTTACATTAAAAGGTCTCTCCCTCTCACAGATTATATTGCTGTCTCTGATTTGTACTCTTTCTCAAGACCATTTTGTTTATAAAACCTTTTCCTGAACAAACCTAAACTTATTGCCTTCATCTTCTGCCACCACCTATCCTTTACCTTTCCCATGCTCACTTTCATCTATACAGGACAGCCTTCCATGCTGACTTATTTGCCTGGAAACACCTGTGTGAACAACATGAAACTCATGAACATTGCAGATGATGCTAAGGGCATGATCTAGAGGGTGTAGTCAGACAATTTTGTGTGGTACACAATGCCTATTTAACTATTGTTGCTCACACAGGTCAAGAGACTGTAGTTGTAGTGACATTTCAGATAAAAGTTAGACTGACTGACAGTAGCATCTGTCCATCAAGTTAGGACATCTAGAGCTCTTAGATAATTATTCTTAAAGGTTGTCTTCAAGAGCAGAGGCATCAGTCCCTTGGAGACCTGCAAAAATAGTAATATGAGCCTCCTGTAAAGCAGAATGGAGATTTGAAAAAAAAGTGGGGGTATCTCATTTCCTCTCCCCTACTATCTCCTCTCTTCTCTGAACACTCCTGTAGCATCTCCCCCTTTCCTGTTTCTTTCCCTCCCTCCCAACCACTAGCCAACTGTCTTTACCTGCCCTCAGCATCTAACTTTTCTTCTTTCCCACCCCCTGGCAGCATCTTCCTGGGAAGCTCTGGCTGACTTGCGTAGTGTCAGCTGCCAGGCTGGGCTGAGCCCAGCTATATGGTGAAGAATCTGCAAGGACTTGCAAAGGGAACCTCACTTTCCTGTGTATCCCCTCCCCACACTATTTTCTATTTCCTTCCTCTGGGCAGCCCCATTGCAAGCCTGCCTGGATCCCCAAGGGGGGCTGCTGAATCATCTGCTGGTGTCAAAAGGCAAAATTTCAAAAGGACTGGCAAGTGAAGCTTCGCTGCCAGGGTAGAAAACTGCCACCATCCTCTCTCAACTAAACCTTCAGCTGTGGAACCGAAAGGCAAGTTCCCAGCCCTACCAGGTTTTAAACAGGAAGTCAGCCCTGAGAGGTAGGCATTCTGCAGTTTGAGTCCAGAAACAAATCAGTAGGGTAACATGTGGCAAAATGGCCAAAGAACTGGATTTGGATTGAAGCCACAACTCTCAATAACTCATCACCTGACCCTCATAAAGCAATATGCTAACAAGCAAGGAAGGTGGTGCCAGCTTCTGTCAAGCTTTGTCCTTGAAAGATGTTTCAGGTTTGCACCTGTAGCTCTAGGCCTATTATCTGGCCAGAATAGACAGTGCTGACCAGCCTCCATCTCTTAAAAGGGAGGGGGGACCTCAAAAGCCTAACCAAGGTATTTGAACTTAAAACTAAACAAATTGGATAAGTGAATTTCTCTACATTCATATCCTCAATTTTCTCTGCTTGCTTCTCTTTCCCACCTGCCAGCCAACCTACCTTTTATCTGCCCCCATCTTCAGCTATATTTATTACTTATTTATGCCATATATACCCCACTTTTCTTCACAATGGGGAACCAAAGCAACTTATTCACCTCTCCTTCATTTTTTTACTCACAAAAACCCTGTGAGGTAGGTTAAGCTTAGAGCGTGTGACTGGCCCAAAGTCACCTAGGAGCTTCCATGGCAGAACAGAGATTCAAACTAATCCAGACCCTAATCTGAAACTCTAATCAGTAGACCACGCTCATCTACCATGGGGTGGATGCTGTTAAACAGCAGCATGCACCTGGGCCTGGGTGACTCATGCAAGTCACATGGCAGAAAGTTGCCTAGTGGTTGCTGCCAGGTATGGCCCAGTAACTCCTTCCTCAAAGGCCATAACAGCTCTGGAAAGGGCCCTGCCTCACCTTTCATTAACAGAAAAACAGGGTTGTACATACCTGTAACTATTGTTCATCTAGTTCTTCTGTGCAGACACACATTTGGACTGTGCATGCACAGACCTGCTGACCGGAGAAACTTTTTAGCTCCTTCAGAGCTCCATTAGGGGCCACTTCTCCCCAGTCATGTCAACTAACCGTTTTTCCTGCCTAAAATGGGTCCCGTGACCTGGGAGGAGCGACCCTCTCTCCCTCAGTTTTCCTATGCCGCCGCGAACCCAAGAAGTTACCATCAGAGAGTTCACAGCAGGGCAGGAGGGAGGGATGTGGGTCTGCACAGAACTCGATGAACATTGTACAACCCTATTTTCATTGTCGTTCTTCTGTGCACCCCCACATTGGGAAGATTACCAAGCTAGACACAATAAGGAGGCAGGGTGAATCTCTCCAACTCAATTTTATTTTCTTACATCATAAAACATCACTGAGAAAACATCCTCAGTGTATTAAAGTGTAAACAACTGATTCAACATGTTTTTTTTAGATCAATCAACATCACCAACAAAGTTAGATCATCAATTAACTATATACATACAGTATAATAAAAACTCTACAAAGGTAACATCAGATTCTGTGTTCATTTACTTTCATTACCCATATGAGTACATCAGGAAAATAATAATTGATCTACATATTACGCAAACAAGGAGTGCAACACTGCCCTTGTCACAGCCACATCACATGTGACATCCACATCCATTGCATAATGTTTGGCAACGGTCTCTGCAGAGAAGCAAGTTGCAGCCCTACAGATATGCTCCACCGGCACTCCCCTCAGAAAAGCGGTCGAAGATACTTGCACTCTGGTGGAGTGTGCTCTAATCTGTAGTGGGCATTCTACCCTCACCTGCTGGTAAGCCTTGTGGATTGCAGACATAATCCACCGTGATAAAGTTTGAGCTGAAGCTTGCCTCCCTTTATTGGGCCCTCTAAGACAGACAAAAAGATGTATGTCTGTATGAAACTCCTTCATCCCATCCAAATAGAAGGATAAGGCCCTTTTTAAATCCAAGGAGTGCAATGCCCTCTCTGCCCCTGATTCAGGAGAGGGGTAGAAAATGGGGAGGACAATCTCTTCTGAAACATGGAATGATGACACTACCTTGGGTAGGAACTGCAGACTAGGTCTGAGCACCACCCTATCAGGGTAGATCCTTAAAAATGGAGGGTCTGCTCTGAGCACAGAGAGTTCACTCCCTCTCCTTGCAGAAGTGATTGCAACTAGAAAACAAACCTTCCAGGACAACAACTCCAAGGGACATTTTGCCAAAGGCTCAAAACTTTAACATAAGCTGTGAGAGCACTAATGACAAGGACCATTGGGGGATAGGAGGTGTAATAGGCCGATGAAGGTTAAACATTCTGGTAACACATCAGGACTGCTTTGCAGGGCCTTGGTTGTCCTTGCGCTGAGAAGTCTGCTGGGAAGGCTTCTGTTTGTATTGTCCCTTCCTTCTGTACTGTTGGGAAGACAGATAGGATCTCGGGAACTGACCCTGACATTGCTGATATTGCCTGTATGGTCTGTAATATATCTGGTACGAGTATTGGTACCTAGGGAAATATCTGGGCTTGTATGTACATTGGTCTTGTACTATTCCCAGAGACTTTGCCGACTGGCGGTTCTTCTTTTAAGACAAGGTCTCATCTGTAGGTGCAGCAAACAAAGTAGACCCTTCAAAGGGAAGTTTTTCAACCTTCGATCGAGTCTCAGGTGATAAAGACGTGAGCCATGAGTGCCATCTGAGCCATGAGTGCTGTCTGTTCAGTATGGCTCCAGCCATACCCTTAGCAGAGGTATCAACTGCATAGTGGCCAGCATTCATTTGTTGTTTTGAGACCCTTATAGCCTCAGACTGGAGTAGATCAAACATTGCCTTTTTATCTTTTGGGAGTCCAGTGACATATTCATCCAGCTTTCCCCACAAGTATAACTGATAGCGTCCCATAATAACCTGGTGATTCCCAATGTGCAGATTGAGGGCTGAAATTGAGTACTGCCTCCTTCCACATCCATCGATCTTCTTACCCTCCTTGTCGGCCAGAACTGAATGGGAGCCTTGCCTTTGTTTCTGAAATTCTTCTGTGACCAACGAGGAATGTACAGGATACTTGAACAGAGAGAGCTATGTATCCTGTTTAACCTTATACATAGCCTCCACCCTCCTAGAGGTAGCTGGTAATTCCTCTGGCTTCCCCCACATCTTTGAGATCACCTCATCCAAGCCTTCGCCAATAAGGAACATGACTGAAGCTGGTGCAAAGTTTGCCTGACATCTTAGGTGCTGAAGATGACACGTCCAGATCCAGTGCTTGTGCCATTCAGGCCATCTGCTCAGCATATAAGTGTAGATTTTCATAAGATGAACCCAAGGACGGGGCCATGTTCTCATCCGGTGAAGGTTCCGAGACCTCGGATCCATTGTCTGATGGTTCCAGGCAGTAAGCCAGATCTTCGTCATCAGAGTAGTAGGAATGCTGGAGATGATCCGGTGAGGGTGGTGGAAACCAAGGTCTCCCCGACAAAGTCGAAGGTCTCAGCTCCGACGTATCAAAACCATGAGGACCTCCAGTCCAATGGCAGTGGTATGGAGGGGGAATGCAACAGGCCAAATGGTGCTCCCTTTGAATCACCCGCTTTGGTTCTGAGGATTGTTTGTGTTCAGATCTGTGTATGCTCTTGTGGCTCAGAGCCAGTTTCTTGGTGTTACAGAACGCCTCAGAGTCAGACCATTCCTTAGAAGTTCCCAAGTGCCCTGGAGTCGTATCTTGGGCCCGACCCAAAGATTCACCCACCAAAGTGGGCTCAGCAAAGGGGGCTGATTCAAAGTCATGTTCTGCCATCCAAAGAGCAGCATCAGTTGTCAAAGATGTTAGATCCTGGCCTCTCAACTCACCCTCCGACTGGGCCTGATTAGACAAATGGAGATGATGAGGTGATGGAGTCCTAGGAGGAATTAAGATGACATCTTCCTCCAACCTATGCTATCTGGACCAACTCTGATGTTCACAACTGCATCTAGATTTAGAGGAATGCTTGACTTTCTTTGACTTCTTAGCAGGTGGTTCCGAAGGTCACGGTTCCGAGGTCGAACATGGAGCCGACACCTTTGGAGCTGTTGGATCCGACATTGGAGTTGACTTTACTGATGCCATGGATCCAGCTCTCAAAGGGCAATCTGGAGTGGCTGAAGGCTTGCCAGCTTTCTTAGAAGAGGCAGCAGAATTCCCAGAAGAGCCTGTGTCGACTTTCTCGACACAGCATCGGTCTCAGCAAAGACTTTGTTCCATAGTGAGGCCTTGAATCTCTGAGACCTCTCATGTCTGGCTTTACGAGTAAACTGTTGGCAGAAGGTGCATGGACCAACTTTATGCCCCTTACCCAAGCACAGAAGACACAGATCATGTTGGTCAGATCTGGTCATTTTAGTGCCACACTGGGTGCACTGTTTAAAGAGGGATTTCTCCAACATATTGCTCAAACTCACTGCTACCATGTTCAACTGTTACAACACAGAAAACGCAGTTCAGGCACACCAAAGCTGAATCGAATGACAAAAAGCGAAAGTCCAATCCAAAGTCACACAGAAAGTCCTCACAAAAAACAAGATGTCAAAGCTGAATCGATAAACAAGAGCAAAAGCCAGTCTAAACCGTCAAAACATCTAGAAATGATAAGCAAGAAGAATGAATGATCTCTGGAGCAAAGTTCCTCTCTTCACGTTAAGAGAGAACTGAGGGAGAGGAGGTTGCTCCTCCCAAGTCACGGGACCCATTTTAGGTGGGAAAAATGATTAGTCAAGGTGACTGGGGAGAAGCAGCCTCTAATGGAGCTCAAAAGAGGCTAAGAAGTTTCTCCAGTCAGTAGGCCTGCGAGTGTGCAGTCCCAATGTGGGGATGCACAGAAGAACGACGATGAATCAAGGTTTCAAGGCTGACAATAGTGTTGTGTTTGTCGAGTAACAGCCACTGAGGGCATCTTTTTCTTAAAACTACAGGCTCCCTTTCTATAATTTTGGGTGGTTTAACCCCCAATTCCTTTTTAAGATTTCTGTATTTTCTGCAAAACGGGCTTTTCTCAGGTTTGTAGGAAGATCTGCCATGCCTCCCAGAATCTGAATTTAAGAATCCACAGATGAAGAGAGTTTGATGTTGAGAGTTTGATATATTGATAATAACTAGTATTTCTGGTGGTTAGTATTATGAGAGATGGGGGTTAGAAAGTTAGTATATGTAGTTATTTATCTGGGTGTTTTCATGGGGGTTGAATGCTGCTACCCTCTCCAAGTGGTCACAATGCATAGGTTACAAACCAAGTATGCACACATTAGTTAATTGTGTTAATGTCCATCCTCACCCTTGTGGTGTTGCTTAGGATGCTGTTGATAATGCTGTACCGTTTCTATCTGAAATAAGGATGAACTTGACCATATAAAGGATGATGACTTTTTGATTTTTTTGATCTATTTTTCTTTTATTGTATCTAATGTCAATAATTTGACAATTTTTTTATCAAAGATGAAGTGAGTGCAGGCATGAAATATTTACAAAATAAAGGCTACTATCCCAATTTTCTGCTACTAATATTAAGCACTGCTGGGTTCCCTCTCCACCCATTTTATCAGGGCTGGCATAACATTCTTATATACGTCCTGCTGAAATAAAATGGAGGGTTGCACAACATCAACCTCTGGGATTGCCCTCAGTATATTTTCCAGGAACAGCCTTAAACTGTTCATAAATATTCCTAAACTTCTCTACAGGAGTTCAGAGCAACGATTACAATATGTTTTGTTCCAATGTGGCATAGTGATTTTGCTCTGAGAGTTCGTTCATACAAGTCCTTCACAAAGGACAAGGTAAAGAAATTCACATTCAAGGCATATAAGGTGGACAATATGATGCAGAGAACAAGAACGGGAGATCTGCAGAAACATAGCTAGGATACAGAAGATTCCCACAGAAGACAAGTGATTTTAGAAATAAGAATGAAAGCTTGCAGGCAACTCCAAATAGAATGCACTAAAATAAACAAATCAGTATTTTATTCACTAACTAAAGAAGGTGCTCAGTATAAAGTCAGGAGAAAATTCTACAATTTGAAGTAGACTAGTAGGGAATCAGTATTTTGTGATGCTGCATTATAACTAGCAATCATGCTAGAACTGACCTGAATTTAAGAATTCATTAACAGTTTACCATTCTGTTCTTCAGTAGCAAAAACTTCATCCCTACACAGTAGCCCTAAAGCAAATCGTCCATATGTTGACTGACTTGCAGTCAATGTCTGTTGTTGACATAAAACAGCAGCTCAGTTTTTGAACATGTTTCACAGAAGCCCATCTGTCTAGACTGCCAATGCATAAACTAGCTGTTTCTGCTTAAATGTTTACTGCATGCTGAACTCTGGGGTGCAAAGTGACTTTTTGTTTCTTTATCACATTCTAATGAAATACAGAATGACAAGTCTGCTCAACTAAAACAGAAATAACAATGAAAAATTATCCAGTTGGATCTCATTCACTCACGCCTGCACGGACACACAAAATAGGGCAGGTCTGATAGCCAAGTCATGGCAAGGGAGAAAGACTAACTTTCCTAAAACTACTGATTGAGAAGAAAGGCCTACTAGAATGGCTGCAGAAGATTTGAAGATAAGAATGTAACTTCTGTCTATGCTATGTTTGTTGGACACAGACCTGACAGACTAAAAAGGAGGAGAAACCCATCATTATTGCCCTTGTCCCTGGGTGAAGAAAATCCAATGCTTCCACCTCTTTTCCAGAATCTCTCTCTCTCTCACACAATGCTATACAAAATATTATTCTCCATTCACTCTTTGACTATTCACTATTTCAGTGCCTTCAAGATTCTCCTTCCAAATTATCTTAATCTTACTGTAACTTCATATGAACTACAGACATGAATAACTTTCTGTGAATTTGTTTCAGGTGCGTAGCAGTGTTGGTCTGCAGAAGAGCAAGATTCAAGTTCAATTGCACCTTAGGGACTAACTAGATTCCCAGGGTGCGGTCTTTCAAGAGTCAAAGCATCGTCAGATCAAGAGAGCTTTGACTCTTGAAAGCGCACACCATAGGAATCTAGTTGGTCTCTAAGGTGCTACTAGACCCAAACCTTACTTTTCTGTGAATTATTACTTGGGATGACAGATGCATGTTTAAAAGTACAGCTTCTCAAACAGTCCATACTCACCCACTGATATATATCTTTGAAGGAATTTCTAGATGTACTGAGGCATAATGCAAACAATGATGATAAACATAACTTTATGCACAGAAGAAGTGAGCTATGCCTGACATATGACACAATAAATTGGTGATTCTTGAAGATGTTGTAAGACTCTTTTGCTGTTTTGGTTGCAGCAGACTAGCATGGAATCCCTTTAGAATTTCGGGATACAGGACTATTTGGATAATTGAAGCCTTTCTTGGAAAACAGCATATCTTTCATTCATGGCAGGGGATCCCTGCTATTCTGTTGGCCTAAGCTGTACTCTAATTGTACACAGATTAGCTACCATGGTGGAGCCTCAACAAGGGGCTGAGAAGGGATCTTGGGAAAACCATAGCAGTTGTAGGCTTGGTTTTGCTTACAGCATTTCCTGATAAGGAATGGTAACACATCATGAAAGGGTTGTTCATAAAAAAAAATGAATACAATGTAGATCAGGAGCACTCTATTGGACTAAATGCAGTAACACAAATGACACATTTGCTGAAGAACAGCATCCCTTTCCAGCATATGTCAGCACCTGAGTATGACTTCTCAATGACTTCTCAAACATTAAACCAGACTGTGGTAATAAAATCTGTGCAAGAGACATTATTAGCTATTTCGTGCTTAGTTGAGAAATGGATATGAGAAAAAAGTAATTTAAAGACAAGACTGCAAAGCAGCACAAAGAAGAAACACAAGAAAACAAACAAGTCAGGTTCAGAGAAGTGTGTGCCCTTTTCCAAAGCAGCAAGCCTTTCTGTCCTGAAGGAAGGAAACCAGTTTGATGGTAATCAATACCTGTAGTCGCACACAAAGCAACTGAAAAAGGTCAAAGCCTCTAACATCCACACTGCTTTCTTTATAACTTCCTTTTTTTCCTTGATGCTTACAGATAATGTGATAATAACTTATTTATAGGGAACATTTTGCTGGAAAATCATACGTGAAGAGGAACTGCAAGACCCAAAGGGATTTTTCTCATTTTGAAGTCACTGATAATGCTTTGATCAAAAGAATAGAAGTTAGTTTTTCTTCTAACATTGATTGTTCAGGATATGCTTTTTAAAGAAACAAACTACAAGCCCTTTCATTCATCATAATAACTTTGAAAACCCAGAGCTTCCACTGGGAAACAAGTCAAATTTTTGACACATTTTATTTTTAGCCAAGCGGGCAGCTGCAGCTTAGAGAAGATTGCCTATTTAGCTAACTTTTTGCCAGTTCTGGAAGCCTGTATTTCATTAAAACTAATGTTTAAACTAAGATATTATTGTAGGACCTTTCTTGTTTCTGCAATATACATTTAATTTTTTTTAACTGGAAACAGCAATTAGAGAAGTAAAGCAGACATTTCTCTAAGACCTTAAGTCACCAAATCTTGTTGAAAATAGCAAGTGATAAAAGAATAGTTACTTTTTTTTTCTTCAGAAACTAGCACTATTATTAAATATTGTTTCATGTTTACTTAGAAAATTGACTTCACACCTCCATAAGGGAAAGAACATCTATATTGGTAGTACAGAGACCTGACACTCTACTGGTACTACAACTTGATTTCAAAATAGTTTTGTGTTTGCAGCTGGTCAGAGAAATAGAAAAGGAGTATGTCTGTGACATTTTTACAACAGCCTAGCAAATACACCAATATTTCTGTAGTATAGATAATTTTGACAGTACTTTACTTGCTTTGAAAAATATCTTAAAATCCAGATGTTCGGGCCATGGATAGACAAGACAGATCTTTCTACAAACATAACAGGTCATCTGTTTCTGGTGCTATTTTATTATTTTGGAGAATTTTAACACACACCCTCCAATTTTTTGTTTGTTTGTTTTAGATTTCAGATTTTCCTGAAACCTGAGTATTTCTCAGGTTTGTAGAAACCACCAGATAACTTGTGGCTATAAGAGTTACATTACTCACTCAGTCCCAGCTGCTTCCTACTGTTCAACAACAACACAAGAGAAGGGCACTGTGTAGTAAATGACAGAAAGCAAACAATAGACCTACCGCGGTTGGGTTAGATAACCCACAAAATTAACAAGACACCATACAGCTGTTCAATAACATACATATACAAAAATTTAACACATTTATCATTTAACATATATCACATTTATCTAGAACAGCTAGGTGTTCATGCAATCAATTTACAAGCAGCATATATGCAATACAAATCCACAATCAATACAATGATACAATAACAGACAAGAACATCATTTTCCAAGTGGCAAATGCCACAAATATAAACTGCACAGAAGGACAACCCCGCAAAAAAGTTCAGGCAAATGCAAGTCCAAATGTAACAGAGACCAAGCTCTCCCTTTCCAGGAGCCCAAAGCCGAAAGCTGCGGCTGATAGCTGTGACTCTTCCCCCGCATGCCCATTACCTCCGCTGTGGGCTCATCGCTTCATCAGCTTGCTTTCGGCTTTGGGCTCCTGGAAAGGAATATAGACGAGGGGAGAACTTGGTCTCCGTTACATTTGGACTTGCGTTTGCCTGAACTTTTTGGGGGGGGGGGGGTTGTCCTTCTGTGCAGTTTATATTTGTGGCATTTGACACTTGGAAAATGATGCTCTCATCTGTTATTGTATCATTGTATTGATTGTGGATTTGTATTGCATATATGCTGCTTGTAAATTGATTGCATGAACATCTAGCTGTTCTAGATAAATGTGATATATTTTGTTAAAGTTTTGTATATGTATGTTATTGAACAGCTGTATGGTGTCTTGTTAATCTCCTACTGTTCAACAGAAGCTACCCCATGATAGGTAGCACGGTATATGACTGAGGTCTGAGAGGCCCAGGTTTGAATATCTACACTGCTGTGGAAGCTCTGGGTGACTTTGGGCCAATGACACTCAACCTAACCTGCATCACAGGGTAGTTTTGAGGATAAAATGGAGGAGAGGAAAATGACATAAACTGCTTTGGGTCCCCATTGTGGGAAAAATAGGATATAAATGAAGTAAATAAATAAAAGTGGAGATCTGCAAGGACTTGTGTGGGTCATCTTGTTTTATATTCCCCAACCATGTCCTCTTTCCCTTCCCTGCCCCCCATAGCCTTTCCCTCTTTTCCTGCTTCCTTCTTTCCTTCCCACCCATCTTTTCCTGTCCCCTCGCTCCAACAGTCTTTCCCCTATGACCCAGTCGTGTGGTGCTGGCTGAGCTGGGCTCAGTTGCATGGTGGAGAACCTGCAATACTGGGGAGAGTATTTACTTTCCCCTGTATCCCTTCCTACATTATTTCCTCTTCCCCTCTTCCTGGTAGGCTCTATATGCTCATCTTTCCCTAAGTCCTTTCCTCCTCTAAACCCACTTAACACCTTTTATCTTGCCCCCATTTTGACCTATATTCCATAATTTACTTCATTTATATACTTCCTTTCTCCAGTTTCAGGGCAGCTTACATCAATCTTGTTCTCTATTTTATCCTAGTAATATAAGTTGACCACAAAGGGGGGGGGGGAGTATTCAAATTCATGAAAGATAGGTCCATCAACAGCTATTAGTTATGATGTCTAAATGAAAGTACCATTCTAAAAATAGAAAAAAAATTACATTCTACTTTGACATTGTTTGTTCTACAAGTACTTATTTATTTTAAACAGGCTAATTCCACTCATTTTACCAGTTCTTTCAGTGATTTTCACTTTTGTTGGGATTTATAACTAATGAATCTCAAACCAGTCGTCAGGACTAACAACTAACACCAACCGACTGGCAACAAATCAGTAAACCAAAGTTACAAACTGGTTAATAACTATTAAAAATAGAACTAAAAAAAACCCTGTAATTGAGGGTAAAATTGGAGGAGAAATAGTGTACACAAGTAATGAAAGTTTGATTTGGCCCAGAGACACTTAATTCTCAGTAGAAATGGGCAAATAATTTATTCTATACTTTTCTTCCACTTTAGTTTTTTTATATATATTTTTTTAAAAAAGAAGAAACTCAATCAAATAAAAAAGTTTCACATCATCACTCTCATTGTGTTACTCTTCCAACAGATAAACACTTTAAACAGGTGTTGATTCTTAGTCACTTTTAGATCTGTGAAATAAGTTCTCACTCCTCAAGTCTTATTTTAGCTACAACAGTAATGTATTCTGATATTACCTGCCAGCAATAACACCTTCTAATTTCCTGATATCCAAACTAATACATATAAATACTAAAATTTTGTAGCTCCCCCTCCCTTGATTTATTGTGGGGGAGGTCTTTTACTGTTTCTTCATGCCATTTTTATACATTTTCTAAAAGGCAAGATATAAATGATTGGGGTTACATTATCCCAGAAATTTCACAACCTACAGCAAGGAATAATAAAATATTCAATATCCTGGATTTCATTAAATCTAGTGAAAGGTGAAATATAGTATAATCAGAACTCTGTCCCCTTACAATATGGTTTTTGAGAAACGCAAGGGGAAATTCAGGTTTGGGAGATGTCCAAATGATTCCTACATGTCATATTATATGTCCCTCTAGAAGACCTATGCAGGCACTACTTCTTCTCCATCATGATACACATTCTAAATTTCAAGCATCTTTGAGATTTCACAAGATGGACATGTAGAACATTACTAGAAAATATGTTATCTGGCTCAAATGTCATTGGAAGAAGCAGAAAGGGCCCCCAGATGATAACAAATTAAAAGTGATTTGATGCATATCTAATCTATTGGCTTTTGAATTGCACCTCTTCCACAACATCTGACCTGACTGCATATAGGAATCAATGCAAATAGCATAATGTTACAAAGCTCTACCCAGTTAAAGGGAACTTGGTTTTACTTCAGTTTGTCAAAATGTAAAATGGGTTCGGAACAGAAACCATCTACATACATTTTAACATGCACTTGGAACATTATGGCATGACCCTGGATCATCCCACTCACTTCAAAGGAAAAAATATATATCCATGAGCAAAAAAAGTGGTGCATACGTCCTTCCTCTACTGAATAAACATGTAGTGGGCGTCAAAGTTCCTGCCTCTATAGACAAGATGGCCGGACTTATTAACTCACCTCTTCCTGATTCAAAAATCAAGTTTGATTCTCCCTCTAACCAGTTCCTCAGATTCAGCCTAACAATTCCAATCATTACAAGTAAATTCTGGATATGCTCAACATGGCTACCTAATAAGGTTGCCAGCTCTGAGTTGGGAAATTCCTGGAGATTTGGAGGGGTAGAGCCTTGGGGAGGTGGCGGTTTGGGGAGAGGAGGGACCTCAACTGGGTAAAATGCCATAGAGTCCATCCTCCGAAGTAGCCATTTTCTTCAGGGGAACTGAACCTCTATTGTCTGGCAATCAGATGTAATTCCAGGAGATCACCGGGTCCCACCTGGAGGCTGGCAACCTTACTACCTAAACAAATCCCACCACAATATTCTCTATGGTGAGAGAGAAAATGACTACAGCAACATTCCAAACTCCCTCTGCGTAAGGGAAAATGTTCCAAGGAGATAACCAAAACCAAATGGTACTTGTATATTCTTTTACCCAGAATAAAGGCACATAGATGATGCTCTCAAAGAACTGTTCTCAGAAGGTCTATTCAGTGGGACTTACTCCCACTGGAATATTCTTGGACTGCACTATTAATATACAAAGGATCACATGACCAGTTACAAATGAATATTAGCAATCAGACTTCATCTGATCTGTTGACACATCCCAACTTGCAACACCAAACCAAAGACTCACTTTTCCCAAATGTCGTAAATATGTGAATCATGTAGCTCTGAGTTACTTTAGTAACTTGATTTCAATTTATTTTTTATGTCTTTGTACAAAAATAAAGGCACAGAAAACAAGTATGAGCGACACATCTTTACTGTAAATGTATTAGCAATTTCCTGTTATAGCAGATTTGTATAATATCTTTAAAAGCTGTTCTGTTTTAACTTATTGAAATTAAAAACTTCTATAGTTAAAAATTTGCAATAAAATAATTTGCAGGTAGTAAAGTTACTCTTTCGAGAACTGTTTGCAGCCTTGGCACACAAACTGCTGATAGTTACTCAACAGATTAAGGCTTGCTGCTGGCGATATGGATCGGCACACAACAAACTGCATGGCAAATGGCTGAGCAGTATTGATAATTCTAGGCTATTTGAATACTCCCCGAAGGCAAGCATCATATTCTGGACCATATGTTTCCCCCCCCCCCCATTCCCTGTGATGCAGTTAATTACAACAACCTACAGGCAGCCACTGGGAGAGACATCGGCAAGAACTCAATTGAGAGAGAGAAGGAAGGAAAGAGAGAATGAACCTTTTTGTCATAGATATTTTATACACATGTATCAAGGAGCTATGAAGAAACTGTCACATGTTTTTTTAAAAAGTATCTGTTTCCATGAGCAACAGGAAACCATGAAGCTTTTTGGTGCACGGTTCCTGCATGGTGAACACCTTGCAACATTCAGAGTCTCAGTACCTACTTTATGCACTAGTTAGTCTAGTTAGTGCATACATGAATCACTTTAGAGCTTCATCTTCTATAGTTAGTGTCCTGCATGTAATTGCAAATTCCCTATCGATTTTCGTGAGACGTTTCTTTACAGATTTCCCCCCATCTGCCTTCCTCACAGGGCGAATTGTTTTGTTTCCTCTTCTCCCCTATCATAATTTGATCCAACTTCCTCTTTGTTGAAACATTATAAAGGGTGTCCACTTATATAAATTCTTCTTTAAGTTTTGTCACTAGAAAGACAAAAGCACTGACAACTGCCTAGCCAAGCTGCTTCCTTTCTCCCCCCCCGCCCCCCACTACCTATACTTTCATAACAATTTCCAATTGGACTACATGTATCAAAAAGATACATACTCTTTCTCTATTTTTATCAAAAATCACATGGTACAACCAGGGGTTTTTTTCTGGGAAAAGAGGTGGTGGAACTCAGTGGGTAGCCCTCGGAGAAAACGGTCACATGGCTGGTGGCCCCGCCCCCTGATCTCCAGACAGAGGGGAGTTGAGATTGCCCTCCGCGCCACTTGTGACCATTTTCAAGAGGTTCCAGAACTCCATTCCACCGCATTCCTGCTGAAAAAAAGCCCTGGATACAACACAAACCATGATAAACCCCCCTCCACAATAATACATAATGTCTTGTACACATTTCACACAGGCAGATATACATAGATATTACAACCACATTAACAAAAAACACCCATGGGCATGCATGCCTTACCCTGTAAAAATGAACCCCCCCCCCCCCCACACACACATATCAAATAGAATAAATGTGTAAAGTGTTTCTTAATGAAATCAATTGACATAAATGCAGATTAATTAAACACAAGATTATAATATAATGGGTTATTAAAAATATCATCAATGGTTCATATCGGCTGATAATGCTTAGTGACCTGTGTCCATTAGCGGTCAATATTATGTGCTATAAAATACATATGAGAAAGTGAACTAATAATGCAGATGAATTATTATTCAAGTCAATAAAATTATATATATTATATAATTTTAATTTAAAACACTTGAAGGGGAAGGGTTCCTCTCTACTCACCAAGAACAGTGTTCTGAATGTGCTCAGATCTCCAAAGAATTCCTCAATAGACAAAGACTTGGGATCAAAACAGAAATAGTCGCCCAAATTGTCATATAATTTAACCATGTTGTTATGCATGTTAGACAATTTTTCGTATTGTTCTCTGGCACTCTTCGCGAAGCTGTAGTCTTAAAGTTAAGGAAGTTTGAATAAAAGAAGTAGCCAAGCAGCATACAATAAAGTAAGAGAAAGATCCAGGTCCAACAGTACTTTAAAGACCAACTAGATTCCCAGGATATCCGCTTTGACTCTCAAAAGCTCATGCCTTGGAAATCTAGTTGGTCTCTAAGGTGCTACTGAACCTGGCTCTTGCTTTTTGATTGCAGAGGAACACAGATACCCACTTGAAACAACAAAATTGGTCTGTCACTGCAATGCGGTTCTCTACCACTCACCTACAGTCTTTGTTTATTGACTTGATACAGTAAACATGCTTCATCAATTCTAGAATACTTCTGGCCTAATAAATAGTGCAATCCTGAACAGGGTTACACCCTTTTCCAGTGAAGTCACTTGGCTTGGAAAGGTGTAACTCTGCTGAGGATTGCACTGCAACGTGCACATATCATGAACTTTTGAAGATGGATTATGCCTTATGTCCATGCCACAACATTTTGTTCTCCACAGAACTGTTGATAGTTGTTATAAAGCACCCCAGTCTTGTGTTCCTTAGGGCTGATCTTGACTGAAGTGAGAAAGACTAGAACACTGGTCCTTAGAATACAGTCCAAATGGCCATCTCTGAATAAGGAAACCTCCACCTATAACGAAACAGACTAGCATTAATATATAGATCAACCATTATGAAAACGCATTTTTAAGAGATCAGCGACAAGTTTTTAGATGGGAAGTTGTGTTTGTTACAGCAAAAACAAGAGTTTTGTGGCACCTTAAACATAGATCTGCTGTATATGAAATTCTATGTTACAATAAATCTGTTCACTGCCACCTAAATGTTTCTGTTGAGGACTGGCTTGTCCAGGGGTTCCCCATCAGGGAGTCTGTCCTCACAACTGGGCTGTGAAGCAGCCAGCCACTCCTGACAGACCCCAATTCCCACCAATAGGGATATGTTAGACTTTTCCCAAACTCTATCCTGCCACTAACAACCTATTTGCAGCTCCACCTTGAAACAATTACAACAACCCCTGCACGCAGTACAAGAGAGGTGAAAAACACCTCTCTCCAATAGCCAATAAGGGGAAATGGGAACCAGCAACCAGCAAAACCTACACTGCTACAGGGCAGGTGGGTGGGCCGAGCTTGAGGCAACCACTGATGGGCCAGGGGGCAGAGCCACCTTTTAAGGCATTCACCTCTGCCCCACTTCCTGAGTGCTCAGATGGTCGGAGGCATGCCCTGCCACTTTCCCCTTCTGGGGTGGCAAATGCAGCGCCCCGCCCTAGCAGCCTTATCTGCGGGCTGGGAAGGGCTGGATTATCATCAACACGTAGATGGGACTGCAAATTCTATAATGATCTTTATGATAATCAGTGGTTCTCTGCTTGGTTTCTCTAACTATGCCGTGATTGAAATACCTTGATAAAGTTAGCAAGGTTTGTACTTAAAATTGTTTAGAACAAGCATTAACAAAAAGTTACTATTTTTTTTTCAGGATTTAGGAAATTGATTCTAAAACCACCAAAGAATAATTTCTATCAGCAATCAGGCTGGAGCTATTTATAGATAACATTTGGAATATTATCTACATCTGAAGGGCCTGCTTTGTTATCCCAGCGGAGCTTTTTGGGTTCAGTTTAAGCAGGACATTGAACATGATATGCCACAAATCCCAGACTTGTTGCCCATTCTGACCAAAGTGACCTGACTTGTATGTGATAAGCAAAGGTCTTAACTGACATCAGAATTAGACTTGTCAGAAGTACTGTATTACCACAGCAATTTCAGAGCACAATCTGACTACTCACAAGTAAATCCGACTGATTAAGATGGCACTTAGTATTATAGCCTGGGGTCACTTCCAGCTTTACGTTTCTCTACTGAAGCTAGGAAATCAGGTGCAGGGAGAAAAAAGAGGCTGCATAAAACTGCAGATAAGCATTTTTGTAACATCCTAATGGCGCCATTCATGCCTTCTCTGATGTTGCCATGATGAATTTTAGAGAGGTTTTTCCTACACATTTTGTTTTCAGAATGCAAGTAATGAAATATAAAAGGTGAATACAATGAAATTTGTAATGACATGTTATTAAAAAGGGCTGAATCCTATGTATTAAATCAGAATGGAAGTGTTGAATTTCCAAAGAAGCTACTAGCAAAACCAGCAATGGGGGCAGAGGCAAACCGTGACTGTTGTTTCAACACATGCTATTCTTCCAGTACTGTGTTAGTTCAATAATTACCATGCTTTCACCATAATGACAAAATTAAGTAAGAAACACCTAACGTTGCCCACAAGTGCCACTGTTCTATTACCGTAAGTGCACTGTACCTTTCTATTAGTAAGTGGAGAGGACTGGAAATCAACCCGAGATCTACTTGACCTTCATAACAGTTTAGTTACAAATTGCATAATTGTGACTTGAAGTGGAAGGAAGCAATTTTGTACAGAAATTAAACTTCAAGAACAATGTGAATGCAAATAAAGGTTATTTTATTAAGGGAATAATTAAGTCATTCCTTTCCCATTCTTTTGCTCCAAATTTAATAAAAGCTTCATTTAATTAAAAGGAAGTAAAAGTGACACAAAATGTAACTTAAGTTCCATAACTGATATTATAGCGTGTTGGACGTGCTCAAGGCAAAAGTCATTCAGTTGGTGTTCAGTGCACACAACCACCACTCTCTTTTCAACTTCAGCAAGATATGCTCCTGAGCACTGCTATATGACTCCACATTTCTGGAAAAGAAACTAAAGGCTTATGACTATGATGTCAAACCATCAGGTACATTTTTCTATGTATCTGACACACATATATTATATAAACACACACGTTCTCACTTACTCTGTAAAAAAAAAGCTGTTGTTATATCACTAAATTTAAATCTTCTTTTAAAAAAAATCATATACTGTGAACAAAAAATAATAGATTTTACAGATTTCGCTAGGTTTAATTTTACTTTTCAGCTGCATTAACTACTGTCTGAATGAATGTGTTGACCGTCTTAAAATCAATGCCTGGGTGAAAAAAAGGAGGGGGCAATTTTTAAGATGTCTGTAAATGTTTGATATCCCCATGTGTACGGGTGCAATCGTTTAAAAATTTCTACACTAGGGGAAGGTATTTATATATATGGAACCAGAGTGATATTGTTTTAATTATATAGTTTTAATTCTTTGAATTTTATTAAAATATTATGGTACTTTTGGGGTGGGGGGCATTGGTCTTGGCATTTGTATGAAAAAGTGAGTCCCCCCCTTCAACTTTTTTAGTTACCCAATTCCTTTCTAATTGAAATCTTCTCTCCCTTTCTTTTTTCTTTGGTCAAAGAAAAAAAAAATAGACCAGAGAAACAAGCATCTATAAAAGCATTTTGCTTTTATAAAAGGAATCAATAAACTGAGACTGTTTTTGTTTTTCAAACATTGAATCTGGGCACATTGTATACGGCAAAGTTTGTTTGAAACAGGGGAGTTTCTAATGCAGTTGGTAATATAGCGTGCTTGTGTCTCAGCAGTACAATGTTAAAAATTCATGGGGCTAGCGTAAGCCCTTCATATGAGTCTACATTGCATGTGCATCTTGTCTTTTCCTCTACAGATATAGAAATTCATTTACGGCATATAACGATGCTGTCTCTTAACTGCTAGGACCGAAGCAAAAGAGCCTTCCATTATCTGTCACCTGTCAGGGAACTTTCACTTCCAAATGCCACATGCTTCCTGCATTAGCGTTTTCCCTGTGGAGATACTGCAAGGGGAATCTTGCTTGCTCACCTTATTCATCAGTCCTGCTTCTATCTTAAAACTGGTGCCTCCTTATCTTGTTAAAGAACCAACAAGCAAGCGTGCAAGTGAGTAAAATGATCAAAAAAGGGAAGTTCTGAAAAAAAAATGTGATAGGCAAATTAAATCTACAAGAACAAGCTATCCAACCCACCTTTCAAAATAGGAGAAGATACTTGGCAGCATCAATATTCATATAACATTGATTGCCAGGCTGGTTTAGAATAATTAGACATCAAACAGATTGTTCACAAACACACACATCCACAATATTATTACTGTACTACTCTAAATCCACCATCCATTAATTTTAATGAGGTTGGACTGAAAGTTTAATTTGTAAAGGAACACTATTGTTTGCCGTCTCTAACAACATGGGGACAACCTTACAGGTTTATTTCCTGCACAGATTATCAAGATAATACACATTGAAGCAGTTTGAGTGCTGGACAAATGCTTCAAAAAGTTGCCATTATATAACATTTAATATGGTTGTAAGTGAGCCAGCAAATTTTGCTGATTAATGTCTTCCCTGCCAAAGACCAAAAAAGAAGAAGAAGAAGAAGAAGAAGAAGAAGAAGAAGAAGAAGAAGAAGAAGAAGAAGAAGAAGAAGAAGAAGAAGATGGATGTTCTCTCCCCTAAGAGAGCAATGAACAAAGCCACAGGAAGAACTGCTCAGTATTCAGCCTGCATCATCTCTATGACTTGATCAGAAAATAGTCCAATTACATCTTTCTACTTGCAGCCATTTGCATCATTCAAGCCAGCAAAAAGGTACCCCCAGTCTAAGACCAATGAAATCAGTGAGCCTAGACTAGAATAACTCTACATAGACTTGTAACTTTGACCCCTCCAACAGTGATGATATTCTAAAGCTGGTGAATCAAAAAGCCACTTAACCAGTACAATATACTTGCATTTGCTGAAGAATGACACGATTAGATGAGATTGCAAGAAGACATAAGGTCATGGGAGGACCAAGTCAGGCTATTAATATTACCTCCAACCCCCAAGCTTGCCATTTGCACCTCATCCACCTGCCTGTCATTTCACCACTCCTGTAGCACTCATGCAACTACATAAGAATAAATCACTGAAGAATGAAGAAGAGTGAAACAGGGAGACAACGGTAATCAAGAATCCAGTAGTGGGTGAGGGATGACTGACTGCCACAAAAAAAAAGGAGGGGGGGATCAGGAATTAATAACAGCGGTAGGGTTGAAGTTTCGTTTTATGTTGTAAGAAAACCAAGTTTACAAAATAGGTATGCAGTGAGATGCGGCATTTTTCTATCAAGTCAGTATGGTTTCTATGACATGAGGTACTTTTTATCAGCTTAGAACAGACTAACAAACCAGCTGCTGCTTTTTGTGGTTAGAGGCAGAGCTCTCCTAATATCCAGGGTAGATTACTAGATTATGTTGTATGCAGAGCTGCCTTTCAGGATGGTTATGGAATTTCAGCGGGTTCAGAATACAGCAGCCAGGCTGTTCACTGGGTAAACATGCTTGCTAGGGGAAAAAAATGTCTTGTTTGAACTCCCCCAATTACACTTGAAGGCAAGCTCCTGATTAGATCTCCAGATCTCTCCTGGGAAAGTATGCCTCTGAGCAGATCAACTACTTGCTGCCACCAACCTAGTGTGGGGATGTTAGGGCTCAGGTTAACCACTCTTCTAGTGCCTCCTTGCAGAAGGGGAGTGCGGACTAGACACACAACCAAGTTTGAGACAAATCTAACAAACAAAAACAATCAAAGAAGGACAAAGAGGATTTTATAAGCTTCTACAAGCTCCTGCCCCCTTTTCTAAGGGCTGGTTAGAGTTTCCCTCCAGAATAGTCCAAATGCAAAAGAAGTTGTCTTGATGACACAGGAAGGTTACAGGGACCACACCCCCTGTCAAAACAAGGAAAATCATAATGAACCCATGACCTCTAAGGCCCATGGTTCATGCCAGAAGAGCTGAAGAGCGTTCACTGGAGAACTTTCAAGTTACCTTTGGAGATCATAACGGGTGTAAAAAATACTATAACCACTTCAGGAAACCAGTGGAAGTCATCCTGATTCTATATTAAGTTGTAAAAGAGAAGGCAAACAATCGATATTCTACAAAGACTGTGTACAATGAAGGTATGAATGGAATACAGGGGAGGTAAGGAAGTATATCATCCTAGCGGGCAGCCTAACATTGTCAGCACAGAACATAAAGGAGAAGAAACTAACCTGATGGAATAAATTGGCACCAGCACTGAAATGAAGAGGGAAGTGACAAACGAACAGCTTCCAGAGAACAGCCAACATAACTAATTAAAAGAGGAGATGTGAAAGAATTCTGAACTTTCATCCTCCGCTTTAGATACTCCATGATGTCCTATGGAAGCTGCTGGTTTTGATGGTTTCTCAGTGTGCACTGATCCCAATATGAATTAAACACATTTTTGGAACAGTTGTAGGATAACATGGTGCTATTATTAAACAGGGAAAGCATAACTCTACAATATACATCTCCAAAGGCTGTCTCCGGGCTTTGTGTAAACTATCCATTTAAATCCACAGAAGCCCTGCAAATTTCCAGCAGTTGGCTTTTGTAGCTGGAGGGAACAATGAGGGAAGAAGACAACTCAATGAAAAGAGCAGCTGGACACCATAATTTCTTTAACTTGGGACAGCACATATAAGGAAATACTTCCATATAGTAATTCTGCTATTGCAGCAGATCTGAAAAGACGCCTTTCACAGACAACTAACTGCTATGTTTTGCTAATTTCCTTCATCTTCACCCTAGGTTTGACAGTAAAGAATGCTGAACAAGTGAATGGCTATTAACCATTGCCTATGGTGGAGGAAAATGCAGACCTCCAGACTTAACTGGGGCACGGGGAGTCAGTTACAGGCCGCTTCGGAGGAGAGCAGGATGCTGGGCGGCCCGTAAATTAGAGGGCTGTGCAAGCTTCCAGCGGCCTTGGTGGGGGCAGAGCTCGCACAGACCAGATTCAAACGCCAGGGCCAGCCAAGCTGGCTGGCCCAGGCAGGAAGGGGTGCAAAGAGGGCCTGGGAAACATGCTTTCCACGCAGGTCCACCACCCCTTCTTGAAGAGGGAGGTGGCCCCCATCCCTCGACACATGGCTCATGACCGGCATCCCACCCAACCCTCTCTTTCGTCACAACTTTGGAGTGGGCAGGTGGTATGGACATTGGACACTGATCCGTTTGGTGGGAAACAGGGCCTATGAGCTCAGTTTCCTTGTTATGGGGATCTCCTTAGGGGGCCTAGAGAGTGGGGCATGCCAGGTGCATGCCCAACTCGGGGGCTGTCAGATCTGCCTCACTCCCAGGTGGCAAAGGATCCACACAGGAGTGCACGCTCACATGCTATCCCGCTAATTGTCATCCCATCGTTTCCGAATGGCTATTAACTACTGCCTGTGGTGGAGGAGAGTTGATATTTTTTGGACAGCAGCTTTCCCATGAAAGAAGACCCCCAAATAGTTGCAACTATAAATAGCAAATGATCCATTTGCTATTTATAATAACAAAAATATTGAAATGAAGTTACTGAGGAAAAGAACAATAGGGTTCCCACCCCTTTAACATGGCAGGTTGCTATAATAACAAATGAAAAGTTAAGAAAAGACCAGGCCTTTTTTTCTGGGAAAAGAGGTGGTGGATCTCTCTAGTATCACATGTGCGTGCAAAAAGCGCACCCACTGCTGGAAACATGATGACATCACTTTCAGGAAGTGACCTCACTTCCCAGAAGTGACACACACACACACCTGCTTCCCAGAAGCAAAGTCATCATGCAGGATGCAGCCACCCCCCGGTGAGCTTCCTTGATTCGGGCCTGTTCGCCTCCCCACCCCTTACCTGGCAGCAATGTTCCATCTAAGTGGTGCAGTGTTGTGAGCACTCTTGGATGTTCATGGCCCAGTGCTGACAGTCTGGTCTTCTAAAGACTTTCACCACTTTCCCTATATCATTTAACTGAGTTTCTCAGTTTTCTTTGCAATCATAAGGTTAAAGAAAAACATGCTGAGGTCATACTAATGAGAGTAAGTATGAGAGCAAGTGAATGCTAACGATCTCACTAACCCAAGATACTTCCATTTCAAAATTTCATGCTACCAGACACAAGCGTATTCTGCACAGCCAAATTACATTGATTCTGTGTTAAAACTGTTTCCCTTACTCTTCCAAGTTCTACAATATAAAAGGTTGCATCTGCTGCAGAACCAGTTCTTCCAGGGTTTTTTTGTAGGTTCTTTTCCTGCGCACATACCCCCAATGCGGAAAAGCTCACAATGGGATATTGACGAATACCACCAAATTACTGCTGTATACTGCACATGTCTCTTCATAGGGTAGAATATATGCATGCCAACTGTGTTCTGCTATGAAGTGTACACAGCAGAGTTTAGGACAAAGGAGAAAGGGCAACATCATCAACCTCAGACATTTTACAGGAGTTTGTCTTGCAAGGAGAGTGCAGGGCAGTTGAGTATAACCATTTCTAGGTTTCTTTGAGGATCTCTAAAGCAAAATTTCAGGTATCCTACTGTCCCCAAAGGAAAGGCCATTAGGGGTGTGTCAAACAGAAAAAAAAGAACTAAAAATACACCTGGAAATTGCTGTTGCGTTTGGTTAAAGCAACTTCAAGAACACTGACTCCAAAACACAAAAACGGGAAAGACCGAAAAGTTTGTGTCTTTTATTTTGGTTTGAATCTCACAGCAGCAGCACTAGGCTCACAAGGCAGCATCCTGTTTTCCTTAATGGCACCAATCAGATCCCAAGGGGAGAGATCCTTTACTCTGTTGGCGGGAAGGAGGAATGGGCACAAAGCACATGAGTGTATATTTCTCCCCTCCCTCCATCGCTACTCAGGAAATGGCACTTTCGCCCTGCCAATCAGGTCCTCGCAAGGGAAGACCCTTCCCCTCCCTGCCCATGAGCTTTGGGAACATTTAGAAGGGAAAACGTCAAATGAAAACTTCAATCATAGTTTGAAATTTGAAAGACACTTCCCTGGGAGTAAGCATTATTGAATAACATGGGACTTACATGTAAGTAGTCCTGCTGGGGTGCATTTTGGTTTGGTTTGCAGAATTACCCAGGCACTGTTCTGTCTCTCCCACCCACATCAGCACTTGGAAGGACACTGTGAGGAAAAGTGCTGCGGGGGGAGGGGGGAATGATGATTTGTTCAATCAATCAAACATGATAAAAGCCCTGGAAGATTTCAATCGTAGGCTGCAATTCTAGAGACACTTCCCTGGGAATAAGCACAAGAAAAATGTTACCAAGGACTAATTTATTTGCACTATAGTGAAAAAGGGGGAAACAAAGCAGGATTGTTTTTAATGCTGCTGCCTCTGCCCTGCTTTCCCTTAGCCAGCAGATGTGTGCACCAAAAAAAATAATAATAATCAGTAACTCCACATTTGGTACACTGGAGTCTCAAAAAAAACCCCAGTATTCTGAGAATACTGAACCAGTTCTCTAATTTGGTTTGGTTATATCACAGAAATTCTGTTTTATTCGGTTATTATTTCCTATGGGGAAATCAATCTGGGGGCTATCCAGGGAGCTGGGGAGGGGAGGGTTTTTTTGAAGCAAACTTCACCACATTTTCAGGGAACCTACTCCTGTCATCTAAAGACCCCCAAGTTTCATGAAGATTGGACCATGGGGGGCGATTCTGTTGTTCCCCAAGTAAGGTATCCCCAGCCACTCTCCATTATTCCCCATGGGAAAAACTATCTGGAGGCTGTCCAGGGAGCTGAGGGTGGCATTTTTCAAGAAAACACAACCAAATTTGTAGGGGCCTCCTCTTGAACATCCTCTAAAGACCTTCCTTCCAAGTTTCAGAAGATTGTACTCCAGGAGCTAATTCTATGGGTCCCTGAACAAGGTGCTCCCAGGAAATCAATGGTTTCATATGGGTAAAAAAAAGTCAAAGTATATGCCTACTGCAGAAACACACTGGGGTAAGGTGCTATGACCCAGGCAAACTCCCAAATGCAAGCTCATTCCAGAGAAAGAACAACACAACCAAACTGAAGCATGGGAATGCTTGTGGCTGGGTACTGCTTGGTTCTGTGTTCTCCCAATCTTGTCCTTCAGTTTGCTTCTGTTGGACTTTCTCTGGGATAAGCTCAACTTGCATTTGGGTGTGTGCCTTGCTCCAATGTTTTTCTGCAATGGGAGTCAGTTTTGACTTTTTCCCTATAGGAAACAATGGAATGGCTGGGGGCATCTTGTTCAGGGACCCACGGAATTGGCCCCTAGGGTCCAAGCTTCCTGAAACTTGGGAGGGGGTCTTTAGAGGACAGTCAGGAGCACGTCCCCTGCAAATTGGATGGAGTTTGGATGAAAAATAACCCTCTCCCCAAAAAAGACAAGTCAAAATATCAAATCTGATTCGGTATTCTCTAACTGGATCTTGAAAAGCTGAATTTTGCAAAAGCTGCAACATTTTGGTTTTTACTCCAGATTCCAGACCCAAACTGGACACTCCTTTTTGCCAGCCAGTTTCTCGCCATAGTGTGTGACCCACCAACACTCACTTTCTTAAGGGTCCATTGTTGTGCTTGTGTACAGCGGAACTGAGGAAAAAAAAACCTTGGTGGGTCCAAGGGAGGACGGTGTTCTGTGAGATTTTGGTGCTGTTAAGTGCAAAAACAGGTGCTCTAAAGTTATGAGCAAAGTTATTTTGCTTATACTCTGGCTTGATTGACATTACTTATAAGTAAATCCAGCTGTTTCATTGGAACATGCATCCACATTAATGACTTTAGGGCCAAGGTGTTAGTTTGCTTCCAGGGATAAGGAAGGAAGTTAGCTCTCATCTGAGAAGATATTTTCCAGGGTAAAATGTGATTATTTCTTACATTAAAAAGATAAATGCTCTGTGAAAAGGCCTTATGATTTAAACTGGAATATTGCTTTGATCTCAGTCATTCTACTCATTATATATACAAAAAGCAACCTTGGCCCAAGAAATAATTTGAACAACAGGGCAACTGTAGATGAAGCTAACCAAGCAGTATGAAAGTGCTCATAAATTTAAGCACAGACTGACTTTGCAACGAAGAAGATTTTCATTAGCAGGTGAGTTATTACTTTGAAAGAAACTGACATTACTTTAAAGGCATCTATTTGCACATATGGCTCATCAACTAAGTAACACACAACACTCCATACCAAGCAGAAGAAATTACACAGGAATTAAATACTAAGTTCATAGTAAACATTCCTAAAATTAGAACTCAATGTCAAAATAGTGCCACTGTAAACTGGAGAGCTGCCAACAGGTTTAGAGAAACTGAGAGGTACTTTCATTTCGTCTCCAATATGGAGTCATTGCAGAACATATGAAGGGAAGGGGGACAACTGCAATAAATGCCGCACGACTGATCAGGAAAATAATTTGATCCAGTCTGTTGCTCAGCAATTTTGCTATTTATGAACAATGCCAATATAACCTGAGGCCTTTTGTCAAAATAGAAGCTGCCCCCCTTTGAACTTCAAAGGCTTAGAAGATTATGAAGTACTGGAAACTTGCTGCTAAGCCAAACATTACACCACCACCACCACCAATCACTCTGTGGCTCACATTCACGCTTGATGTCCACCCCAAATAGCCATATCTACTCCCATTCTGTTCATGAAGTCTGTACCTCAAGGAAACTTGTTTAGCCACTCATCCAGCAGCAGCTTCAAAGTGGAACCACCTGCCAGCTACAAGCCTCTCTGGGCAAGGGCCTTGAGAACTTTCCTGAAACACAGGACAGGCATCACTTTGGGGAATGGTGCTCAGAAGAACCACAGGTAGCATGTCAAAGAGCCACATCTGGCTCCTAAGCCACTGAACATTATGGAGTTACATTTTCTGCTTAGATGCGGAAATCATTGGACAGAACGAGGTAACAGATTGCATGGGTTTGAAACTGGGGTGTCAGAGGCTTGTGTGTTTATCACATCATTACCCTTTCTGGCTTCCCTGGCCTTGAAGGGAAGTTAGGTTCACACAATTACTAACTCATACATAAGATCAAAGTTCAGTGATACAGGACCAACAATCCAACTCAGACAACAAATTGTCCTCATGCCCGATGACTTCTACATTTAGCAGTAAGAATTTGAAGTATTTGGGATTTTCTAGTTCATGGGCAGTAATAATATTTCAGATGTAGCTCTAGCTAGTTCATAATTAGAGTTATGTGAACAGGCCCATACATAAAATAGCTAGTCTTTGAGAACTTCTGGTTTTATGACAGTCAGATATAATGCAGAACCACAGTAAATGTACAGAAGGGGGAGAAACTAGAGGAAGGAATAACATTATAGATAAACATTACAGACGGCAGCTACAAACCAGTGCTCTCTCTGTAAAACATTCTAAAGTGCAGACAATATTTCATAACAACATTAGCAACAAAGTTACACTGATTTACATCAATCAATTTTCTTTTAAAGTGTTTAAATTGTATTCTGCCACTTTATCAATACTCAGGAACAAAAAGAACCAGTACTTTATCTGGTAAATCCCACTGTACATTTTTTTCCAAATTGATGTGACTTCAAAACACAATTACAAATGAATAACTATTTTACAGGTGAAATTTACAAAGGCTATAGAGCTTATGAACACTTCAGGTTGTCCAGATACAGAGACACAGGTCATATTCAGAAATCATAACTTGAGAGATCTCTGTCTTTTGGTGCTACACCTCTGAAGATGCCAGCCACAGCTGCTGGCGAAACGTCAGGAACTACGATGCCAAGACCACGGCAATACAGCCCGGAAAACCCACAACAACCATCGTTCTCCGGCTGTGAAAGCCTTCGACAATACAATCATAACTTTGTGTGTATTATTTTATGCTGTTTGCTGTGTTTGTGCACTCCCTCCCTCCTCCTTCTGCTCACATACATGGAGTGCAATTGAAAGATCCCTGGTTTACAAAGCCTTTAATTAAACTTTAATTTTCTGTTAATGATGCTCAAATACTGGTGCTTGGGCAAATCTCAGAATTCTAGTCTGTGGAAAAGAATTTCAGTTTCTCCAGCCACTTGTATTCAGATATCACAGCAAATTGGTTTTCCAAACCAAGATGCTTTCGATCATTCTTTGCACATCAAGGGAGGAGGGAAAGAAGAGGCACAGAAAACAAGCAGTGTTTGCACTTATCAAAAACAATCATGTCCAAATACGGCCATAGTCAAGCTCATTGTTTTCAACTTAAAGTGGAAATTGAAATGAAAGGCAATAAATAAACTCATGACAAAAGTTAGCTAATAGTAGGTATAAGTTTGTGTCTGAAAGGGTAGGCAATTAATCACATTCTTAACATAAAAAAAGTTCATAAACTAAGAGCTGCCCAAAACCCATGAACAAAGTGATCAGTCTCTACATCATCACAAACCTTTATGTCACCATATAATTTCTCAGCCTAAAATGACTTTATTGTTGGTGCATCACTGTACTCATTAACACCTACAGGAATTATGTCTACACTCATGGAAGGAAGCGTAACCCCCAAAGGGATTTGAGCAAACTTCTTTTGGGGTCCTCTCCTTGCATCACAAATCTTATATTTATGTTTTTCTTTTGACACCACTGATGAATGTGACACCATTGATACATGTAACAGCCACAATTAGGTGTCTAAAAAGCAGCCACAGAAATGATATCTAATACACACACAATGAAAGAGACACGTTTACTCATGAAGATTAAATAAAAGCTAATGCATTAACCTGTACATGTCAGTTTACCTCCTCACCGACAGTTTTCTGAGATGAAGTTATGCTTCAGATTTTTGATTAATCTACGGCAACATAGATTGATGCTGCAGTAAAGACAGCAGAAATACATTGTTATATAATACAACCATCTTTTGCAGGCCAGTGTAAAGGGGTGGGGGAAGCTAGGAGGCAAGGTGACAAAGTACACAACTATGATGGAGTTAAAAGAGGCCATAAGTTTATTGATTTACTGCTCGTGGAGCTTTGGCACTGCATAAGGCACTGATCCAAACATAAGCTGACCCACCTGCCAGCTGATGACTGCCACACCCCCTCAGACCCCAGCTGAGAGCTGGCCCTGGTGTTTGAACCTGGGCTGTGCGAGTTCCGCCCCCACCAAGGTTGTTGGAAGCCCGCACTGCTCTCTAACATGGTGGCCACCCAGCATCCTGTTCTTCTCCTGTGCGGCCTGCAACTGATCCCCCTCAGTTAAGTCTGGGGATAGGCATTTATTAGAAAAGAAAATATTTAGCTACAATAAACTTATATCTTTGTACAGCAGCATTGAGGCATGCAAGAAATCATTTGGAGACTCAGACGTGGTAAGTCTGGTTCTCACTAACCATTAATTAGACACCGTGCATATATAACTGTTTCTCAGGCAAACAATTCACACCCCCTTTTGGCACAATGACATTTTCCATCAAGGTAGACTAGACAGCTCATTTCATTTTTTAAAAACTATCCCTAGTAACTTGCATCTTTCTCAGTTTTTCTATGCCAGCACTCAGAGGAGATATGTATTTTAATAATTTTTATCCTAAGTTACTGCACTTAATGTTAGGGAGGTTTGCCATATTTGGAGGGGGGGAGAGGATAAAACAAAATACATAATTCAGGCAACTATTTTAAGAAGCCCCCATTTTAATGTGCTAAAATTGGCACTTTTAATTATTAACATTATGCGTTAATAAGCAAGTGATCCGTGGATTAGTGGGCAAGTGTGCCAGTGGAGTGTTAAAATTACACACAAACGTACTATCAAGATGGCGTTCCTTACCACATAGAATATGCAACAGTAGTTCTGCTCGAACATCTTTAGTTGGCAGAATTTTTCCACCTTTAAAGTCTTACATAGGTGGATCAAGATCAGAGGAATTTCATCCTTCTCATTGAGGGTGCAATTCCAAGCAGGTCTACTCAGAGGTAAGTCCCATGTTATTCAATAGGTCTTGTTCCTAGGAAAATCTAAGATCTTCTGGGAGGTAATTTTCTTATGGTGCTCTTTCACATAAGGCTGGTGGGCTTTTCTTGAGGAGGCATATACTGTGAGGGTGCTCAGGTTACCAAACACCACTTGCCAAGTTATCATTTTTAAGAGGGTTTTAAAGACCTATTGGTTTTATTTGTTAAAAATATTTGTTGTTCTTAACACTGGTTTCAGACTCTGTTATAATCTGTCTTACTATATTTTTGTAACTAGATCTGAAAACTTTTGGAGTTGAAAAAAAGTCAAATATCCTCTAAATAAATAAATGTGTGGGAAACTTACATGGATAAAAGCTTTCTGCATGGCCAATATCATACATCTATTAGATCACTGCAAGGAGCATATGCTGAAGGTAGCCAATTGGTTAATGCTGATACTACATAAGCAACAATTATTGCTGGGGAAACATTATGCCAAAACTTACCACATGGTGGTGGAAAAATAGGCTGGTAACTTCTTACACTTATCTACAAGGCAGCTAGAACAGATGGCTTGGAGAAACCTTCTGGCATACTTTCTAAAGTTTATGCTACTAATGAACCATTGTCATTGAATTGTCCTAAAGAAGTACTATCATGTATAAATAGTTCCTTAATTATATATGATGGTGTATCTAAATTCTATCAATTTTCAAGATGGCCTAGAAATTATAGCCTGTAATAGGGAAAATAAAAACCCAATGAATTTTTAATGCTATGAGGAGACATGCATCTTCTCAAATATCAACGAAGATCATTATAACACGGTTGTTATTAAAGCAGGTTTTCCACCAGATGCTACATTGGGGACATTGAACTTTAGTAAACATTAATCTGAAAAAAGATCCTGGTTTAGTGAGATAACTGGAAGATGGAATCACCACACCCACACACTGGTACATTTGAAAGAAAGAAGTGTTGCTTTTTCACCAGACACCAAACTGGTGTTGCAATACTAGTGCATATGGACCTGCCATAGGAAGTTTAATTTTTGAAAACTTGTTTTGTGCAAAATGTATGACATAAATGCAGGCATAATTCTATGAAAGAGGGAAGAAATGCTGGGACATTTTAATATAAACTGACTATGACTGTACACACAAGAAACCCCCACGTATGCCTACCTTTTATAGTTTCTTAAACAGGCAGCAATTTTCCTTCTTCTTCATCATTGCTATCCACAAGTTTGCTGAAAGCCAAGTGCTGAGGGGCGGGGGTCAGCACCCCCAACCAGGGCTTGCAGCAGATGAGCGCAGAAGTGCCTCCCAGGTCCTCCACGCTTCCCCGCCCCTCGCTACAACATGGTGGCCACCATGCCCTCCTCCCCTGCACAACTTGCAACCTGGGCCCCCAAGGTGAGTCTGGGGGCTGGTGTTTCATCTAGGTCTTAAAACTGGTAAGAGGTGAAAACTACTTGTAAACAGTCAGCTACAGGAATACACCCTTTGATATAGATATAAGGGGGGAAATTACTAGGTATATTTAAAATACACCTGATAGGACTAAAACCAGTAAGGCTGGGTTTGAGGTAAACACATAAATATAAAAATAACTCTTTAATATAAAATCATACCCTTATTGGGTGTACAGCTCAGTCACTATGCAGTATTATTCTACTAATGTAACACAGAAGCATACAACTCAATAACAAATCACTTTCATGGCAACACACTAGCCCTTTTCAGTCACTAGGTTTGAACACGTATGATGAGAACACTCTACACACAATCCACTGAGTACGAGTGACTGCCTTTTTGTCTCCAGCTTCTCCACTGGCAATACACACCAGTTTTTAATTTCACTATAAGGCAAGATGTAGAAAAACCCAGCCTATATGCCTAAACCAGCTTCCACAGACCACTGATACTGGGTGGCACAAATTACAATAATCTTCCTGTTTGAGAACTGTTGTCTAATAATGATGCATACATAATTATGAAGATTTTATGGAAAGCTCAAATTAACCTTGGCTCCAGATGCATTGAAAATTATTTAGTTATTGTTATTTCATTAATGTAAATCTGAATATGGATTTTAAGGGCCTGTGACAAATAGGTCAATGGCCAATGGTAGTTCTAATTTCCTCTAGGGAGAGAAGTCTATCCATTTAACAAGATACATGGAGCCTGCTCGGAATAAAAATGTACCATTGAGCCATAATGTGCATTAAATGTGCTTAATTTGTATCCTGAAAGCCAATTCAAACATTACAAATGTTCAATGCAATTTGGTGACACAACAATGAAAGAGTATTTTGAATCATATTCAAAATGATTAAACCACAGTATACTTACACTCACCCTGACCTGGATAGCCCAGGCCAGCCCAGTCTCATCAGATCTTCCAAGCTAAGCAAGGTCAAAGCTGGTTAGTGCTTGGATGGGAGATTACCAAGGAAGTCCAGGGTAGCTAAATAGAAACAGGTAAAGGCAAACCCATCTCTGAATGTCTATTGCCTTGAAAATCCTACAAGGTTGCCATAAGTTGGTTGCTACCTGATGGCACTTTACATACACACACACATCAACATTCCCAGAGTGATTTTTGGTGGGGTACTAAATTGCAAATGGATATACTAGAACTGGCATTCCCCTTTTCACAATTAGCAGGGCTATAGGGCAGAGATTTTTGTCTCTTAGTAAATTGTTCACGAACACTCGACTTTCAGTACTCTTGGACCTTTCCGATAATCAGTCGACTTCCTAGTATTCATAGCTGCTGAAGTGCAAAAAAGGATTCCTGAGCTGGATAAACATTTTTATTCAGGTACTTTGAAGAAGCAGATTTCTGTGCAAGTTGTAAGAAAGGGCAATAATAGGCACTTAGGTGTCTGGAAGGAAATCTATCTAATTTGTCCATTACCGTGTTCTCTCTTTTTATGTCTTTTCATATACAGTTGAACATCATTTTGAATATTACAAGATGACAGGACCGAGTATTGGATATATTATGCATACTTAATAACACCTACCAGTACCAGGGACAAGGTTGGAAAAAAGTCTGAAGAGTTTAAATACATACAGTTAAACAATGAATTACATCGCCAATATCTGAAGTTTCAGCATCAGAACTATATGGAATATTTTAATTTAAGAGGCAGGTGACCTTTTTGCTTTCACAACTGAGATACCAAAGAATAAAAACTGGCCATGAAAACTTGTTTTTTGTTTATTTTAGAAATAATTTTTGATCTCTGGAGGCTCTTTGCTGTTTCCCTAGTATGGAGAGGCATAATATGGTAATGCATCACAATTCAGAAAAGAAATAAAAATGAAGTACAGTTTAAGCACTTGTGTTCTGCAGAGTTCATGGTATAAATGTCTGGGCCCAATCTTGACAAGGAAACATTTTGTGTGATTCTCCCCAAAAGGGTTTTAAATAGACCCTTGTCTAAACACACACAGACATTCACACACTAAGTGCAATCTAGCACTATGAAAATTTATATTTTAAGAGTTTCAGAGCCAGTAACGGGTGAAAAGAACATTACATTTTTCCTTTGCTGAAGTAGTTTCTTTTTATATGTATATAATTTTGACTTCAAAAAGAACAGTCGTATATAGGCAATCTTTGCCCTTGTCAAAATGTTTGAGGACTACAACCAAGTGCCAGAGTTCATGGTCGGCATTTATGAGACCCCCCACCCCCCCCTCCAAAGTTTAGTCCTCAACATTTCTCAGGTAGAAGGGTCAGGAAAGACTACTGGCTGAACTCCTGCAGAGCCTTGACCAGCCAGCAGTGCCAAAGAGGCTACTCTGTATAGCTGAAAACAGCAAAGCAAAAATACTAAATCAATATATAAATAACGTACAGTAATAGTCGATGCATGTATAGTTTGCGCAGCATCTCCTACTGAATTCTGCTTTGGATTCTAGTGTGACCCTCCAGCCACTCTACCACGCAAATGGCAATATTATTTTTTCCTTTCCCTCAAACTATGCAGAGGACATGCTTCAAGATAGCTCATTTATTTTGAAGCATTAAAAACATCTTTTTAAAATTGAAATATCAGCTCATTTATCTTCAGGAATAGTCCCTGAATATCATCACAAATAATTTCTTAAAGTACAGACTTTTCCCCCTGTGCAAATCAATCAACAATTTCAAACAAACAGCACCTGTTACAACAGCTATGCATCTTGTTTAAAATGATAAAAATCAAGATTCTCTGATACAGTACTAAAAACAAACACTAGGTTTAGGCAGCCCTTGAATTTCAAATTTCACTCACTTTTTGTGATAGCCACAATGAGTAGGAATCACTATTCACACGCAAATTGGAAGACAACACAAGGATAAAACTCCAGCAGAGAATATTGTAAGAACAACAGATCTCTTGTGTACCCTTCCATGGAGAACAGTTCTAAAATATGTTCCACAACACATAGGGAAATCTAGGGGGAAAAAAAACAAAATACAGGCTGTGCAAACAAACCAAATATTTATGATTTGTAGTGCCCTAGGAAGAGCAAGGCAGAAGTTGTGACAAGCTCTATCAGAAAACTGCCCAGCGCCAATTCACTGTCAGGATAGGCAGCACCCTTACCCAAGCTGGGGATGGGAGAAAAACCATGGGCAGCAAGAGGTACTTGTGGCTGTTCCCCTTTAAAAGAGTGCAAGATATATTATATTTTTGCATACTGCTTTCACATTAATCAAACATGGTTATTTGGGAAAACAAAATATGACACAAATTGCTTACTAAAAATAATGAAAATCTTGCAACAGAACCTTGCAGTGTGGGAACAACACCTGTTTGCTTCTTCAATCAAGAGCCTTGTCAATCATGTCATCAACCTTAGAAATTTTGTTCATCGCATTCCTCTTCACGAAAGCCTGTGTGATTCCTCTTTTTTCCTTTTGAGAAGGAAGGAACTTCTAAGCCAGGAACATGCCAATTACACAACAAGCAACTATAAAAATGGTTTTCAGCATCCTTGATCTTTTTGCAGTGTAGAAATGGAAAACATAGCCTGGCTGGTAGCTCCATGTCATCCAATGCGTTCAAACTAGCAACAGACAGAGAGGCATTAATAAACAGTCTGGATTAGGCTGTTCAGGAGGTAGTGGGGTTAAAAGCTGGCACCTTAAATCACTTTTCTGCAGCACTGCCAAATGCAGAGAGAGGCTCATTCACGATCTGAGCTGATAGCTACTACGGACTCTTGGTAAGAAATCTTAGAACTTATGGTCTAAGAACATCCTCCTGCAAACAAACAACAACAAAAATCTGCTACCTGAACGCCTTTCGATGGGAGATGCCAGTAACTGAACCTGGAACAAAGTGTGTTTTATCAAACAATTAAAGTAGTAAAAAGCAACAGATATGACATACTAGACCTGCTTTTGTGAGTAATATATCCTATCATTTGACAAGAACATGCTGAAAGTTGACAATTTCCAACAAGGAAAGTAGAGGACTATGGAATACATCCATAAAAAAGATAACATACAGGAAGAACAATAATGCTGCTATCCTATGCACTTACCTAAGCATAAGCTCCTTGTATATGGTGGGACACATACAAGATTGTGGTGTAAGTTAGCTAGAACACTGTTTCATTTTTGTCAAGAAATAATGGTGCTGCTGAACCTCTGATGTGCTGCTGCACCTTTGTTTGGTCCTAGGAAGACCAACATTTAACAACTATGTCTGACATTGTGGCAATCTCCCTTATTTCATTCTATGCATTACCAAATTACTATTGGGCCCAATCAATCAGCACTGAAATACATGGCACAATAATGTACATTTTATGAAAGTAAGCACCATGAAGAGCCCTAAATCTTTTACAGAAATATTTTTTTTTACTATTCTTTGATCATTCCCTCCATCATCTGCTTTAGATTTAATTACCAAATTTGTATTGGAAATGTCAGATATGTGCTGTTGAAAAATACAACAGCACAAAATGTACTTCATAGACCTTCTAGGACTTTGATACAGAGCTTAGAAGAACATTCTTACAGGGCATCTTTTAACTTTCTTTCCACGTATGCCATGTATAATGGCAAAATTATCAAACTCCTTAAAATGTAAGATTAATGTACATGCACAAACACACAAACATTATTCTGATTATAGTGCAGAAGGGCCATAAAATGTATCTTGACATATTCACACTTTACAATATTATATATGCATCATGTGTGTGTAATCAACATGAAAGCTGGAAAGGAGCCTCACATGACCATCAATGTATTTAAAGCAGCCTGTTTTTTTTTAAAAAAATAAGTTGATGGTCATGTGAGTTTAAACACACACACACACACACACACACACACACGCACACCAGCAACAGGAAAAGAACTGAGAAGTGCTTTAAGTGGCACCTGTAGCCATCTCATAGACACCATGCCTACTTACCACAGACTAGGATTAAGAACACCTTGGGTAAAACTCCTGACCAACCGTGAAGTTCCCTAAGTGATCTTGGGCCAGTCACTGTCTCTCACTCCAAGAAACTCACAGAGTAGCTGAGGACAAAATGGAGGATGGGATAACCATGCGTGCCACTCTGAGCTCCTTAGAGGAAGGATAGAATTAAAATGTAATTGAGAGATCAGCTTGCCATTGCCATACACCCTCCCCGCCTCCCCCCCCCCAGCATCATCTACTCCTCAGTTGCCATAATATGGAATGAAGACAATATCTTTGCCATGGACATTACTTTGGATAGATATTTACATTTAACAACAAGATTCCTGCAGAGAAATTCCATTATGCCCCACAGAACAAGTGTTTCTTATGAGCAAGATTACCATGGGAACAATAATCCATGTCTATTCGAATAACCTTTAACTCAGACAAATGGGCAAGAAATGTTTTAAGCAGACTTTCTTGCAAGATAAGATTGTGTGAAGCAATGTGAGAAATAAAGCCAGTACTTTCAGGCAAATCAGAATGAGTTGATTTATGTCAAATTAAAGGCCAATTTACACAACCAATACGGGGGATGATAGCTGTCTGTTTTTATTTTTGTTTCCCCCTCTACGTTTACAGCAAGACCATCAAATATTGAGTGACCACACACTTCATTTAGCATGACCACAAATTGCAATTTTGCATATCATGACTCGGCCTGAATCAGCGCGCGCACACAAATATTATGTGTATGAGATGAATGATTCGGACAGCTGTTTTCACTGTTAAGGTGGTGCAATCTAATGTTGCATGGTTCCGCTCGGGATTACCCAATACATACCTGAAAAACAGATATTTGGTATTATTTGGGAATATCTGGATATATCCAAAATATTTGGATATATCAGATAATCTGGCATTTACATTACCGAAATATCCAGATATATTCAGGAATATACAGGAATCACATTTTAAAGGTTGTAGTGGCTTGTCCCCCTGATTTGCAGGCTTCCCAAGATTTCCAGGCAACAAGAGGAGAGGGGAGGGAGGCAGTATTACTGTGTATGTGTGTGTGTGTATCAGTGTTGGTTTTGCTTGCTTGCCATATTCCACAGCCAGATCTGGCTGTTGCCTTGGTATTACTGGCTTGCTAGATTGGATGATAGAATTCTATGATTTGACGTTAGTTCTGTTGGGTATTCTAAAGTGCCTCTTGTTTCAATTTAGTTCTGCTGAGATTCTCTGGTTTGACATTAGTTCTGGTGGGATACTCTGGTTTGGTGTCAGTTCTGGTTTGCTTTGTTGGTTCAGCTTGCATTGGGAACAGCTAGCAGAGATTGGCTCTGTGCATTTGGTTAAGGTTTCTTTGCCCTGAAAAGCTTTGGAATTTTCCTCCTATAGGAAACAATGGGAAAAGGAAAGCAGCACAGTATAGCCCAATTTCATCAAATCTCAGAAGCTAAGCAGAGCCCGTACTTGGATGTACAACCACCAAGGAAGACTCCACAGAGGAAACCACCTCTGCTTCTCACTTGATTTGATAGCTCATTGCTGGGGTCAACATAGGTCAGTTGCGTCTTGACAGCACTTTCGCACACACTCCGGAAAGAATGAATGGGGAAACCTTGTTTAGGGGCCTTCAGAATTGGACCCCAAGGTTCAATCTTCTTGAAACTTGGGGATTTGTTACTGGACAGAAAGAACTTGGATCACTGTAATTTTGGCGGAGTTTTCTTTACCCCCCCCCCACAGCCTCCCAAATAATTTGCCCATAGGAAATAATGGCCAAATAGATTCAAGATTCTCTAACAAAACCAAATCCAGAAAGAGAATCTGACCTGAATATCAGGCATACTGAATATTTATGGTATTCCTGATATCCAGATCTGAATAGAACTTCCTCCTCTTCCTCTTACTTTTTCGCTGCAGTCTCCTAGTACAATCTGGGCAGGGCAGAAGCAATATTTAGTTCTCCATTTGTACCACACTTGACCCTTAGCAGAAATGGAACGTTTTGAGGTAAAGAACTCAGATATTTATGCAATTGCAATATGCAGAAATCAACTGACCCTGCTTCCCCCAACAACCTTTCTTTTGGCTGCAAGGAGAAAAAAATAAAGACAATATAACCTTAAACACCAAAAGTCAGTTCTGTGGCAAGGAGCACTGGAAATATTAACCAACTTTCCAAACATCCCATTGGGGCTATGACTATGATTAGCATGCCATTTCATGAGAATTGTTTTATTTTATTACAAAAAATACTTTATAAGCACTTTAGGACAAAATGTAAAATTCAATAAAGCCTTTTAATGAAAACAAGAAAAAGAAAACCTAAAAAGAAAACTAGACTTACTTTAGAATGTTTTATTTAAAGATCTCTGCCATAGTATAAGAACATAAAACATTATCTCATTTAGAGTTGAAATAATAAAAACATTTTATATTTCATTAATTTAACACCTTTTAACTGAGAGAGAGAGAGCGAGAGAGAGAGAGCGAGAGAGAGAGAGACCTGTAAAATGGTCATGGCTTAGTTTAAATCAGCAAAGCGGTCGTAATTCTATTCAGCAACTTGGCTTCTCGGGGACAAAGGGAAATGAAAAACAGTGAGCTGCATATTTATGAGACCTCAGGGAATCCAACAAGCTCTGAATTGCCTTGTTTGTTACAATACGTTTGTCAGCCTCTTTTAAAAAAGCAAAAACTATACCCTACCTCTCATTTGACATGCAAATGCTGTTAATTAAACAATGTTGTATGTCATTTCTGCACTTTAAAAGCCAAGGAGGAAAGTTTCTACAAACAGTACCAGTGGCTAACTCCCAAGTAACCTGACTTGGTGGTTACCCACAGAAATCCAGAAAATGAAAATTCTCTGCAGTTCCGCAAATAATATAGTAAGGTCTGCAGTATCATGCTAGCTGAACTGATACTGTTTTGTCCTCTTGCTCTACAGTGATCGTATTTCTAATGTGCAAAACAATCACACTTCATTTATTGCCTTTACAAACTACCCTTCTCAAAGGAGGTACGATCAAACTTAGCTTTATAACTATCCAATAAGACTGGTTAAACTGAGAGGCAGCAGTTTATCCGAGGCTACTCGGTGACCTTTATGACTGATTAATCCCTTATTCAAAGCCGTATTCAAATATACCATACTGGAGTGGTCAGCCTTATGAAATTCTATTTTTATAGGTTAGTTAAAGATGTGCAAGACAGATGCCAAAGAGAACAGCCTCTTCTATTCTGTTCTTAAGATGGACTGAAAACAGATCAAAGCAGGTTGCAACAGGTGAGCAGCATTTTTTAAGTCCTACCTGGGGGCTTCTCTATTGTGACTTTTCAAAGAATACAGAAATCTGTACCGTGAACAAACATATTTTATCTATAAACTATGTTCTTGGGAATCCTTGGATTTCCTGAAGCTCTTTATCAAGTAATAGAAGACAAGCATCATTGAAAGACTGGCTGCCTATTAATACCAATCTTCCACTATCTGAGTTGTAGAAAAGAGCAAGAGTCCAGTAGCACCTGTAAGAACAACAAAAACTGAGGTAGGGTATGAGCTTTCGTGAGTCACAGCTTGCTTCTGTCTGAATTGTTTATGTATCTTGGAACAGAATATTTTGCAGCACGCAGTGATTCCTAGAAAACATGCTGTACAGGCTGGGAAGGGTTTTGTGCAAGTTTGCAAACCACCAGTATATAACATTAAAAAGAGATGCATTAGAACAGCTAGACGTTGGAGCTTTCTCTGTACTATTTCGTTTTTTTAAAAAATATATAATTTATTAGAATACACACAATTGGTCTTGTTAACAATACAATTTTGATAAGCATCATTTGGAAGATTTTCTTTCTCGACAGAACAAAATAAAAAAGCTGGAATGTTAAGGGGAAAGATGAATAATTTAGTTTCAATTCTTCCACTTTATGTGTATTCTCATTATATCTGTGTATATGAATCTTCTTCTGTACTGATGAAAGGGGGCAGCAAATAAAAAAAATGTTTATTTTGGAGCTTTAGTACCTAAATACACAGATTGCTAAATGCTCCTCATTCACTGTAGAGCTGAGACAACAGTAGTTAAGTACTTTCCATCTGTATTCCCATACCCAGCCATTGAACTCACTAAACCATTTTACAGCTTCTCTTATTCAAATATCTTTACTCCCTGACCCACCTCCTCGCACAGTCTTATACTGAAGCAATAAAAATAAAAAATGTTGTCCCTGAACTGCACACTCCCTCATGCGGTATAGCGGAATATTCTTTTTTTTTTTTAAGAAAAAAGTTGCAACAAACATACACTTAATTAAAGTAGAAAGTACCTTGATCTTTTATTGGAATGTTTCTAAAGCACACAGAATATATTTTGAGTATGACCTGATTTCAGTCATTTTAATACTTCCCAAACCATGTCTTGCATGGTGGTAAATAATTTGCTCTGATGACTGTGAGCAGATTTCTATGCAACAGAATTTACAGCTCTCAGAAATCCTTCTTAATTTACATGACATCCTATTTTCAGTTATGGCTGCTCTTTGGTACAATGCAGGGCAAAATGTAGCCTAGGAACACAGTCACACTTGGTCATTTTGGAAACTTCCAAGCTACTAAGCTTTCCTGATTGCCAAGCTGCTCAGATCATTTCCACTGCTGCCACCCCATTGTAATCTTGTACCCAGTTTGTCATCATCTCTCACTTAAGTATATCCTCATTAAAGTTATGTGTTCCATAATATTTGCTCTGGGGTTTGCCTGCACAATTTTTAGATTCAATCTCATATTTTATTATTTCCTGTCCATGTTTCAACTCTCCCTAGGCTGCCTATTATTGCTCTACCCACCTTACTGTTTACATTACCTACAAATTTATTATCTGTGAATTTAATTAAAGTTCTCTTTAGCTTTTCCTGCAGATCTCTAGTAAAGGTATTAAATAAAGTTGGGCCCAACACAAGTCCCTGAAGTACCCGACTAAACACCTTAGGGTAATACTATATTGCTATTCATTACCTGCCTTTCCTCACACACATGTACCCCTGCCTATGTCCAGTGAAATGATTTCAGTATATGAAACAGAGACGAGAGGGGAAAAGGCAGAACACACCAAAAGTTTTGACTTGGCATGTTAATAATAGCTGCATAATGATCAAACTGATCATGGTTGGCAAAAGCAACATGTGAATCAACTCCTGCTCCATGGAAAGTACAAATACTTACTTCTCGATTTATGGGGAAATACAAGTACTTATTCCTCACAATATGGCTGACATGACAGCTGTTTCAGACATGACATGGAGCCATGAAGAAATCATATGGACAGTTGCCTAATAATTGTTCCTATGCTCTTGCAATTCTTTTAGATAGTTTTGAATACATCTAGGTTAGTCTTGAGTCTAGTACATAATCAATGGATTTTCGAATTTGCCTTCCTCGGGAGGGGGCAAACCTCATGTAGAATTTGTCAGCCCAGCTTTTGGCCACCAAGCAAAACAAAAGCCATACATTGTATATTGCGGACAGCCAGTAAATGTCCATACTCTTGTTCTTTTTTGGGGGGGGGCATTGACACCCCAGTCAGAATAAGAGACAGACACCAAGTTGGATCTAAGGGCCACTTTATTAACTATGTACAAGCAAGCAAACCAAACAGCGGCAAGGACCTAACAGCGGTACAGGTCAAGCCACGGTGTCCCCATGGACCACCGCCTTGACCTGTCTGGGCGAGCCCCGAAGCCCCAGGTGGGACCCATCCGTTAGGATGGGGCGGACCCAGCCGGCCAGGCAATTTTGGTCACCCCCCTTTGAGCCCCTGAACACCTCAGCCGTATAGCAGTGAGGGAAGGACTCGCAGGCTGGGGTTCCCGAAGGCAACCTGCCTCTGCATCTGGCAGCCGTCACAGCAGTACCAGACCTTTAGGCAGGCCCCTATTCCCACAATAGGGAAGCGCCAAGGGTGCTCACCGACCCGCACCCTACTCCTACTCAAATCCGCCAAAACTTCCTAACAAGCACCACCCTCAGCCAATCACCTCAATCCCCAACATCGGTGCAAGGTAGGCGAAAAAACCCCCTTTCCTCGGCCAATTTGGAAATGGAGGAGAAAAATTCCTACCTGGCCCAAACAAGCGACCGGCTAATCCTGCACCAATATAGGGAGAGGCGGGTGGGCCGAGCGACTGCACCGAACTGCGCTGGGAAGGGCAGAGCTGCTCAACGAGCACTTGCTCTGCCCTCCCAGCATACCTTATAAGGATTGAGGGGAGTGGTGTCGTCTCCCCTCCGGAGCGCCAATCAACGGCCCCTGGCTGAGCAGCGTAGCTGCGTGCCAGGAAAGGGCCGCATTGACACCCCAGTCAGAATAAGAGACAGACACCAAGTTGGATCTAAGGGCCACTTTATTAACTATGTACAAGCAAGCAAACCAAACAGCGGCAAGGACCTAACAGTGGTACAGGTCAAGCCACGGTGTCCCCATGGACCACCGCCTTGACCTGTCTGGGCGAGCCCCGAAGCCCCAGGTGGGACCCATCCGTTAGGATGGGGAGGACCCAGCCGGCCAGGCAATTTTGGTCACCCCCCTTTGAGCCCCTGAACACCTCAGCCGTATAGCAGTGAGGGAAGGACTCGCAGGCTGGGGTTCCCGAAGGCAACCTGCCTCTGCATCTGGCAGCCGTCACAGCAGTACCAGACCTTTAGGCAGGCCCCTATTCCCACAATAGGGAAGCGCCAAGGGTGCTCACCGACCCGCACCCTACTCCTACTCAAATCCGCCAACGCCAGAACCAAGCCTCTGCTTAGGTCCTGGCGCCCCACCGATGGCCGAGTGCCAACCTAAGTCCTTGCCGCAAGTCATGTATAAATATCTGATTGCCTGCTTGGGACAAGTGCACCCCATCACCCCGGTAGAGGTCGGGGAACTCGGCCCTGATCCTGGGGTGAGGCAGATAAACGCCCAACCCCTCCCCCAATCCTTTCTGGATGGCCCGATTGGCCTTCATCCTCGCCCTCTCAACGGCTGAACGATTCTCAGCCTCCCTCCAAATCCGACGAGGGATCATGGCCGACCACATGATCAGCACTCCCGGCCATCTAGCTGCAATGAGGCGCATGTCAGACAGCGCCTGGGAAGACAGTGCCTTACCCTGCTGAAAGCCGAGGTCATTCCCCCCCAAATGAATAACAAGGATGTGGGGTGGCAGACCCTGCCCCACTCCGAACAACAATGGCAACAGGCCCGGCCACCGTAGGCCACGACGACCCTGCCATTCGATCACAGCCTGATCACTAAGGCCAAGCTGGGACCCAACTGGCGTCCTGCGTGCTTGATGGGCTGCCCAGAAGACATAGCTGTGCCCACATATCAGGATGCGTTGCCGTCCTACCCGTGACGCTGGACCTAAGGAAACACAAATTAGTATTTTCAAAATCTAGAGAGGGGGCGCACATAGGTGCGAAAGGCTGAAGACCGCCACCGTCCTACCCTCTGGATAACTTGTCCAGAATAGCCCATGGCAGCGGCCGTTGAAGCAGCCCCTATCCGAAAGGAATGCGTTCCAAAACTCACTCCCTGCAACCCCAACTCAGCCAGAGCCCGCTTAGTCACGGCCCAAAACTGGTAACGGGTCAACGGGGAACCATCCAGGTGCCGAAAGAGGCACCCCTCCTCAGCACCCCGCACTCGCCAGTACCTCTTCAATGCCCTGACCGGGCATAACTCCAAGTCAGAGCAGGCCCCCAATGTAATGCTCGACCCTCTGTGCATCTGGTCAGTCTTAGACCAACGAATCCTCAACACCACTGCCTCACCGACAAAAGTTAGGTCACTTGCCATAAGGGCCCGACCAGAAGCGTCCCTGACTGAAGCAACCACAAGCTCCCCCACCCGGAGAGCTCCAAAAAAAGCAGTTAAAGCAGCCGCATGAAAAAGCCTGGCTTCATAGCCCGACTTACAAACTACCTTCCAAACTGCACCAAGGCCTCGAAGAACAGAAGGTGAAATTGGCTCCCGTGGATCCTGACGGACCACGCTCTCCCTAGACCATCCCTCAAGCATCTTCCGCACCCGGAAATCGCCCGTGGCCTCAGGCAATCCCCTGGCCTTACTAACAAAGGCGAGGGCGGCAAGTTGCCCCTTAATTGATTTCACAGCCAACCCGCGGCCCTTCTGCCAAACACAAAACCGCAGAACATGCTCGACAGGGACAGGCCAACACCGACCAATCCCAGCCCCCTTCCTGAACTCCTCCAACTGGCCTACCGCTCTCCAATACGCCCTCTTCATGCTGGGTGCAATGGCTAGCTGGATGGCACGACACGCTTCGGCTTCCCAAGCAGCCAAAGGTCTGGGGGCATCGCCGCTGGAAGTGGATCCGCCTCCGGTGCAAGTTGCCAGAAACGCTCCATCTGTTGGCGAGACAAAGCGTCCGCCACACCATTGCTAATGCCCGGAACGTGCCTGGCCTTGAACAATATATTATTTTTCAGGCACAACAACGTAAATTCCCTAACCAATCGCATAACCCTTGGGGACTTGGACGTCAAGGAATTAACCACATGCACCACTGCCAAGTTGTCACACCAAAAGTGGACAGAGTGGTTGGCCAATTCCCCACCCCATAATCGAACTGCCACCAACAGAGGGAAAAATTCCAGAAAAGTCAAGTCCCTAACTAAGTCAGATGCCAGCCAGTTTGGCGGCCACTGCTCTGCACACCAATGCCGTCGGAAATAGACTCCGAAGCCAGTGGAACCTGAGGCGTCAGATGTAACTTGTAACTCCGCCTCGAGCAGCAATTCATCCCGCCAAAGCGTAATGCCATTAAACCCGTCTAAAAACTCAGTCCATACCTCTACATCTGCGCGCATACCTCTCGTCACTCGCAAACGGTGATGTGGGGCATGTAATTGGGCCATGGCGTCACACAAGCGACGCAAAAAGGGCCTACCTGGAGCCACTGCCTTACATGCGAAATTAAGGTGCCCCACAAGCTGCTGCAGCTCGACCAGGGATGCCTTCCGTTTACCCAGGAATTCCCGAAGACGGACTCTAAGGTCCTGAACCTTGTCCCCAGGCAATCTCATGGATTGCTGAACTGTATCCAACTCAATTCCTAAGAAGGTAAGAACCGTGGAAGGCCCCTCCGTCTTCTCGTGAGCCAACGGTACACCCAGCTCCTCAGCCAGCTCGATAAAAATGGCCAGGAGCCTGGCACACTGAGACGATTGTGCCCGCCCAACGAACAAAAAATCATCTAAATAGTGGGCGGAGTCACTACAAGCTGCTCGTCGCCTGAACTCCCATTCAAGAAAGGAGCTGAAGCGCTCGAAGGCCGCACAAGAAACGGAGCAGCCCATCGGCAGGGCACGGTCCATATAATACCTGCCTTCAAAGGCAAACCCCAAAAGCTCAAAATCCCCGGGGTGGACGGGGAGAAGACGAAATGCCGACTTAATGTCGCACTTCGCCAGCTCAGCGCCCACCCCACACCTGCGCACCACCTTGACCGCTTGGTCAAAGGAAGTATACTTTACTGAGCATAGGTGCCCCGGAATGGCGTCATTAACCGACTCCCCTTTGGGGTAAGACAGGTGATGAATAAGGCGGAACTCACCCTCCACCTTCTTCGGCACCACCCCCAAAGGGGAAACCCTAAAGTTGGGGGTCGGAGGGGTCACAAACGGCCCCAAAACCCTACCCTCAGCACATTCTTTCTGAATCTTTTGCCTGACTATATGTTCCATACCCTGCACCGATCTCAGGTTGTCTGCCATAAACGGGGCCCTAGGTCCTTGAACAGGGATCCTAAAACCGTCCCTAAAACCTTCAAACAAATAAACTGCATCTTCCCTAAGAGGGTAAACACGCAACAGACGCTCAAGGACCCTCAGCCTTACCGGGCTGGGACCCTTTTCCAGGAGGCTGCTGTCCACCAGAGCCGCTTCCACCCTGCTTCCTGCCACCCCAACCTTGACGGGCCTTGCCACATGCATTATACGGGTGCTGTCCCGCACAAGAGGGGCATTCATGCCTGAACCGGCATGGCTTCCTGGGGCAAGATCCCTTGTATGCATACTCCCAACAGAGCAGCCGGGGTTGAACCTGCTGCCCCGCCCCACCGCGGGTATTGGACGCCTGGGAATTGCGATGCACCACGTGGCCGCTGTCTGAGCGATCCACCAAATTGGGCTTAGCAGGGGACATCACCGACAACCAGAGTTGCTGGTGGATACGGTCCCACTGTAAACTAGGGGACATAGCTGCCCGCATACGAAACTCCTCGTCGTACTGCATCCATGCAGCACCCGAGAAGCCCGTATAGCCTTTCAAGATAATGTCAAGGTATTGAAACAAAGACGCAGCCCTATGAGGCTGCGCCCTGGCAATGACCCCAGCATAAATCAAAAACCCAGGCAGCCAATTGTTCCATGTCCTATCCACCCGCCGCCTCCGTAATCGCTCCTTATCCCTATCGTCCATTTCATCTTTGTCCTTCTTCTCTAACTCACGATAGAGAAGGGAAAAGATGTCAACATATTCACCACGCAATATTTTGTCCCTTGTAGCCTGCGTAAGATGGTCTCCCAACGGCAGGGCCGTGTCCCCAAAAGGCATCGCATTAAATGGAACCTGCCCATAAACCAGGGGTGGGAAAGGACAATAACCCCAAGGGGTGGCCGGGCAAGCAGGCCAACCAAACGGCGCGCCCAAATAGGCTGCCGCCCCTGGAGCTCCCCAAGCAGAGGGAGCAACGGCCTGCTGCTGCTGGGCAGAAAACGGAAGACCTGCACCGGGAGTGGGCTGCACCGCAGAAGCTGAAGATCCCTGGCTAAGTGGCGTGTCCTGTGGCATACCCAAGGACCCACCCATAGTCCCCGGCGCCAAGGGCCCCCAAGGCCATGGGTAGGTGTACTGTGGTGCGTTGTCCTTACCAGTCACCTCAATCGGGTCCACAGCCACCGCGACCGGAGGCTGGTCCTCAGACAAATCTTGCTCCACTTCCGGTGCCGGCTGCCGGGCTGACACCACCGCTGCCATCTGCCCACTGCTGCTTCCAGCTGCTGGCGATCCAATAGTCCCTTCCGAGGCTGCTAAACGATGCAAAATATTACGATTAACTGCGTTCCTGGACGCACGCCGGACCGGCCTCCCAGAATTCACTACCTGCCCAGGTGCACACCCCACTCCTTTCGCCTGCTCCAAAGCCTCTAAACGCCTTAAGATATCCTGCTGATTCCCTAAGGAGTCCTCCTCGTCCGAAGAGGACACAGCTGGGGGAGGGGGGCGCTTAGAAGCCACCTTTTTTGCAGGCTGCTTACCTTTGGCCGAGCCCCCTTTTTTAGGTGCCATTTTGTTTGTTTGTCGATTAGTATATAGATATATATATTTCTTTCTTTCTTTTTTTTTTTTTGATTATTTATTTATTTGTTATAAACTGGCGGGCTAATTAGGGACCTGCAGCCAGAATCACACTGCCAACCCTTAAAAGGATAGGACAGCACACCCCCACTAAGGCAGGAAGTCCAGCCCGCTGAACATGCAGACTAGACAGCCAAATTGCAAGCCCTCAGCCCAAGGCAAAACTGTGCTCTCAAAATGGCCGCCGGCCCCACCCAGACCAATCACAAAATGGCCGCCGCAAAACGTGCCCCCTATGGTCAGAAGGAGAGGTGGGCAGAAAAGAGGGGGAAGCCAGTAAATGCTGGCCGTGCGCTAGCCCCCAACCACGAGTGGAGGGGGGGAGTGATACCCGGGGAAGCAGACCCCCACCAACGAAAGGCCCGAAGCCACCCAGGCCCAACCGTCTTTTTCCCCCAAATCCCAACACCCAGGCTGCCCGTATTTTTAACCGGATTGAGGGAGGGGGGGGCAGGGAAAGCGAAGCCAATGGGCTCAACTGCCCGCCCCCAGCGAAATGCTCCCCCCAACAAGCCAGGCGAGAGGCCACTCGGCCCACGCCAGCCGGGCAGCCCAAGCCTTAAATGACTTGGGCCGCGCACGCACGAACGCCAAGGCGCCGACCACGAGGCCGAAAGGCAAACAGCCCCGGCAGCAGATCGCGTCCGGAGGGAACCGTCGCTGCCCGCCGCGGCGCGGACAAGCCTCCGCCGAGCCGCCGAACCGCCGCTCCGTCGCCGACTGCTCCTCCAAGCTGACAGCCGCGCCTCCTCGTCCGCCTGCCTCGGCCCGCGCTGCAGACGCTCGGGTGGAGACTCCTTCTCCTCCGAGCGACTGCACCGAACTGCGCTGGGAAGGGCAGAGCTGCTCAACGAGCACTTGCTCTGCCCTCCCAGCATACCTTATAAGGATTGAGGGGAGTGGTGTCGTCTCCCCTCCGGAGCGCCAATCAACGGCCCCTGGCTGAGCAGCGTAGCTGCGTGCCAGGAAAGGGCCGCATTGTTTGCAACCCAGTAGGTTACAGATGCAAGCTGGGTACTTAGTGAATTGGGCCCTCCTTAGTGGATTATCATACCACTGGTGATCCAAATTCAGCTCACTGGATAATAAGGTGTATCTGTTGTAGGGAGACTTTGAGTCAGAAAAGCAAAATACAGCAGTGAATTTGTACGAATAATTAAAACACAAAGATATGAAGGGAGGCAAGAAATCGATTTTAATGATATTATTCAATATTGGAATGACAGATTTAACAATATGGACTGGCATGTATTTTTCCTCTAATATAACTTTAAAAGATAGCAACAAAAAAGTGCATTGGGAATCATAGCCTCTTAGGTAAATGATTCTAATTTTCAAAGGTGAGACTTAAGGACCACTTCATATAAGACTAAGTTCTTACAAGGCTAATTAATTGTGTACAGGGAATTTGGTTGTAGCTCATTGTGTGTAGCAAGCATATACATGGTTATGTCACCATATCTACATACATTACCAAGACTTGAGAGATACAGTGTGTGTGCTTTCTTTGGAGTGGGGTGGAGATAAAGACTTTAACAAGTGGAAGAAAACTAACAACTGGATCAGACAAACAGTGCAATCCTAAGAACACTTTCCTGAGAGTAAGTCCCACAGACTATCCTGAGAAGGATTCTGAGTAGACCTACTTAGGATTACATGGTACTACATAAATAGTTAATAAAGATACCGTTAGTTCTTTGAATTAAAACCAATCCTCCAGAGAGCATTCTTCAGTAGGCTTGCTATGCAATTTTTTTAGCCCAAAGTTCATAGGGATATCAGGTGGAACAGGCAACAGCTGACACTGAGCACAGAAGAGAAAACAGCTTGTGCAATACTGCACATACCTACCCTTTTTTTGAAGCTTGATTATCTCAGTTGAACATGCGCTGAGCAGGGAAGAGAAAATATCCTGGGAAAGGATAGAATGCAACAGAGCAGCACTTCCTGCCTATTGAACTCGTTTACTTTTGATTTCTATTCCGCTCTCCCCGACTAGCAGGCTCAGGGCAGATTATACTCTGCAAAATAACACACTAAACACATTTTACAATTTTAAAACAACCATGTAAAACAGTGCAATATACATATTTTAAAAGGTACAAAAAAAAAAAACCAGTGCAGGAGTAGTCAGTTGATCAATCAGTCTGCCACCTACTTCACCATATTAAAATTAACTGTGTGGTAGATTAAATAGTTTGATGGTGGATGCCTCTAGTAGGGAGGGCATTCACCTCTATTTGGCCGGTAGGGGCCCAGCTCAGCCTTAACCATACGCCTGGCGGAACAGCTTTGTCTTGCAGGCCCAGTGGAAGGATAACAAATCCTGCCGGGCCCTGGTCTCATTGGACAGAGCATTCCACCAGGTTGGAGCCAGGACCAAAAAGGCCCTTGCTCTGGTCTAGGCTAAGCAGGCCTCTCTGGGGCCAGGGACCACTAACAGTTGTTTGGCACCTGATCTAAGCGTCCTCCAGTGCACGTATAGGGAGAGGCGGTCCCGCAGATATGCCAGTCCCATTCCGCATAGGGCTTTATAGGTAAGTACCAAAACCTTGAATCTGATTCGGTGCTCCACTGGCAGGCTGAATAAATATCTAGCTTATTTATCAATTAATTAAAGTATTTATACCCTGCCTTCCCCTTGGTTTTAAGGCAGCTTAGCCACAGCTCTGGCTCCAGCTCAAGATAAAGTCCCATCTTGACCTTAGATTTCAGCCCTGTGACCAACAGCTGACTACACAACCCTGACACCATCAGCTCTGGACAGACTTTTTAAAAGCTATACAGCTTTTAAAGGCACAAGAGCCTTGCCAGAAATGAAAAATGGCTATCATTCTTCAGAAATCCTGCCAGAGAGAGGAAATAACTTCAGCAGACGGTGAAAATGGGTTGTGAACCTAGTTAAAAGTAGAACAGCTGTCGGACTCAGCCCAGGCCCACCCGTCCACAATGCAGCTGAACCCCTTACTCAAGTGGAGACAGCCAGCAGAGGTCAGAGTTCAGCAGGAGCAGCGGAGGAGGAGCGGGAGGAAGATGAGGATGCATGAAGAGCCTTCCCTGCCTTCCCAGGCAGCAACAGGAGCTGGGCATAGGCCGAAAGAAGGAACACTCAGCACACAGCAGCGGCAGGGGTGGGCATCGTCTGGGAGCGGGGGTGAGGGTGAAGGGCAGCAGCTATAATCTCAGCATGCTCAGCCCAACTCAGGAGGTGGGCTCGTTCTAGAGGGAAAGGGCAACCAGAGGGGAGGGGCAGGCCAGAAAGCCCATCATACAGGGAGCAGCAGGGGGAAGAGAGACAGACAAGCCAGAGATGGAGGGTGATTGGGAAAGGGGGGAGGGAACTGGGAAGGGGATAAAAGGGTTTCCTCCCCACGGGTCCGAAAATGAGAGGTTGGTTGGCATTGCTAGAGAGTGAGAGGGAAAGGGAGCATGTGCAACCTCGTAGGAGGAGGAAGAGGTTGAAGTAATCCCCTCCCCACCACAACTCTGAGGCCTAGGGAGGAAGCTGACCCCCCCCCCGGGGTGGAAGGCAGCACGGAGGAACGATAGAGCAGCAAGGCAGGCACGGCCAGGCCTGACAACAGCAATGCTTTCATTGATTAGGGCAGTGAGACTCACTCAGTGGCTCAATAGCGCCAGATAGCAAAACTCTTTCACATGCTACCTATTATTATTCCTGGAACTGTTTCCCAATGTTGAACCTACTTTCATGTTCTCAAAAGGAGAGCAAGTCCATTGCCTTATATGGCTTATGGTTGGCACATGATCTCCCATCCAAGTACTAACCAGGTACTTTTGCGTAATTCATTGGAATGAGGACCTTATAAACTTATCAACATTTGCCATATTGCATATAGATGGTAATTGTGTTGGGCTTATTTTTAGATATTTGGAAACCTTTTATAGAAGCTTATATACAGATTTGCTGTTTTTGATTTTGTTTGTTTTTGTCTGCCAGCTTTTTTTATATTGCACCAATGAATAAAAATTAAAAATAAAATAAATGGTTGGGAGGTGGTTTCTAACTTGAAACAGTAGTCACTGCAGGGACTGAAAGACAGGAAAACTGTCGGCTACAGACTCCACACCATGAATGGAAGGGCCCATCCTCTTGACCAACCCCCACCCCCTTCTCGGTAGCATTTGCACTCTCATTCAAGTACTTGGGCAGCTTTCAAGAAGAGAGCAAGACGGTCACAGAGCAGAGAGAATATGAACACCACTGTTCCTCATGCTGAGAAGAAAGCAAGAAGGCCAAGAAGGAAGCCTTTCTCTACACTCCAAATACACAAGGGCTGGTTAAGCATCAAGTGTGGTGGGGAGAGACAACCCTTCATGCTCAAAAGTAAACTGTTAATTTAAAAAAGGTTAGCAATATGTTTACTATTAATATTTATATTATTGTACTGAGTGTTTGGGGTGGCACATAGGACATCTATTAGTCATGTGGCTGTTTTTGGCATGTGACTGTGGCTCTCTGCATGTTGTGGAATGAGTACCACTTAAGTACAATCAAGTACTCTTCTCGGATCAATAAAATACCTCTCTGAATGATATGAGTTGTGCACTGCTGCTGTAGCTAGCTGCAAGTTTGTTGCTAGGCCTTGTCAGGGATTTCAGGGCCTGAATTTAGCAAAGGGTGGGGCGGGGGGGAGCCTGTCCTCAATTGCTGAAGCAGTTTTGATTACAGATTCAGATATTTATTACGGTCACTGACCAGCAACATCAAACATACTTTAATAGGACAATTTAAAAAGTGTATGTGCAACGGAAAATACAATAAAAATAGAAAATAGAAAAAGATATTCATTAATTCAACATTGTACGTCAGTAGACTCTGGGAGCTGCACAGAATCTCGGGGCTGTATCCAAGGTTCTAGGTTAAAGGTCAGCTAGAGGAAGGCAGTCTACCATTCCTCCAATCTTCTTGGAATTTTTGGAAGGGCAGGCTGAATAAATGTGTGTCTAACATCATCCTAAAAGAGTATTTGATTACATGATCTGTGTTGTACTGGTCTGAGAGAAATGCGTGTTATACAGCTAGACCTGAGAATCTGGAGAACACTTTATTTCTGCACACCAAGTACAGACCTCAGAAGCATTATCTCAGTGGCTAATGGGACATCTAGGGAAGCTGCCTTGGGTAAAACTTCACCAGCTCCCCACAGAAGGCAAACAGGGCAGGAGGAGAGGTTCAGTTCCACATATGACTTTTCTTACACAGCTTACATCAAGTGCTGCAGATGAAAGGATTCTCCCTGCTCTTCATACAAAGGAACTGCACTGGGTGATGAGCACACATCATTCCCTCCCCTCCACATACTTAAGCTTCCAAACAATTGTATATATAAGCAACAAATATATATACGCGTGCACACACACACAGTTAGACTATATGTGTGGGATCCCTCCCTTTTAAAAATCATGAGGCACTGTTTTTCTTCTTTAATAGATGTATGATTTTTTTACAAAATACAGCCTATTGTTAAAGTGACTTGCAGAGCTGATTATATATGAAATGTTGCTAGCAATTCATATGCACACAGAGAGATTAAGCAGTGAGATTTACTTGATATAAATTCATTTTTGCACATTGGTGTACTTCTATATGACAAATGCCAGAGGGAGCTAGACGTTATTTAACACAGAATAGGTACTATATTGTGTTAAACATACAGCCCTATTTTAAGTATTAAGAATGAAAAGCAAACCACAAGGAAAGAAATTGGATCCAAGTTCAACACATCTAAATCTGTTCTAACATATGTTATGTTTTCAAAACAGTCTGAAATTGTTAAAAAGGGCTAGTTAAATAAATGCAGATCACGATCCCCCCCCCCAACCTAAAAAAAGAGAAGCCAGTTGAAGCGTACATGGAGGCTTGTTTTAATGAAGCTACAGATAGTATGAAACCTAATCAAAGGAATCTGTACAATTTGTGTGCCCTTTTCCTGTTTTGTGTCTGATCTGGGTTTCATTTGCTCAAACAGACAACCCACAGTTCCTCTGTGTAAACAATGCAGATAGATAAAAGTACACTATCAGATAAAAATCTGATCTTTTTAATTCTACTTGTTTATCAGCTATCATAAATACTATGGTTTCAGTTAATGCAGTGCATCTTCTGTGCAGAGGCACAAAGAAAAAAATGGTGGTGGGAAAGTCATCTCATCTTCTTATTCCCTCTATTTCTGATAGAGATGTGCATACATTTAAAGGAGGGTGGCCAATAGTCACTCTTACTTTGCTCAAGGTGCTGAGGGATGCCCAAAGAATAAGAACAAGCAAACCCCAAGCCAGTTATGGCTACACCATCAAAACAAGATGAGGCAAGTATTAATTTATCTTTTTTTAGGATCGGGGTGCCGAAAAGGCTGCCTATTCCAATAAATACCTCCCTATCAATTAAGTTGTTCATTTGTGCCCTTGTTCTGTCTTCCTCCATTTTAAGTGAGAAAAGCAGGAACAAGAGAAAGGGCTGTTTCAGTTGTGGCAAACCGATTATGGAAATAATCCAACCATCACCTATCCACTTGGCATCAAGTTTCACAAACTTTTCGTACCAGGAAAAGATGTACTTATTTCCCCATGTGTTTTCACAGGAGGTGGGGGTGAAGGTGGGAGGGTTTGTTACTGATTTAAAGATGCTACAGCTGGTTGGTTTTCAATGTCTATTTTTCTATTGTATATGGGTTGGGTCTTATGTTGTTTCTGCTCACACAAGGAGAAATTTCCTTTGATTTCCTCCCGTCACTGCATCCCGTACCATATCCAACATCCAGGGAAAACACAAGAAGGTGCAATGGAGGGAGGGAAGTTCCACTACATGAGCACATGCTTAGGATCCAACCCTATGTTGTTGCTTAAAAGCTGGAGATCCTGGATTGGCTGAGAAGTGCAGGATATACATTTTAAAACAATCCAATAAAATAATGTCTTCATTTAAGATTACAAGTATATGGACCTGATGAATCAGCAGGGCTTAAAAAAAACACAGGTATTAAAAAGCAGCCACTAATGCAGCTACCAGGAACATCATCTCTTATGATTTCAATTACTCCTTGTTGAATAGAAATGCTAGAGCGTTTTTTTTAAGTAGCCTTTTTAAAAAGCAGTTTATTTATTAACTTATTTCCTACTTTATGGTTAATATTCATTTTTAATGGTTGCTGTGAGAAGCTTTGAGCACTGTAAATGGAAAGAACAGTATACATATTTTAAGAAAGAAGAAACAAATTAATTTTCATCCAAAGGATCTGCAATGTGTCTTATCAATATAAAACCAAAATGTTATGGTTTAATAACAAGCGAGTTTAATTTACACTGGAGAGTTCTAGACTCTGCCTGGGACCCCAGTTCATCCATAAAACTTGCTTAGTGTTGTGGCAAACTCAGATTAACCTACTTGGGGAATATAAAAGTACATGTGGTAGGAAAACACACAGGTACATTACTCTCATCTCACTGGGGGTAGGGCATGATAAAAAACAAGTATTAACAATTCTAAAATACTGTAGCACCGAGTCAATATGCAACATCACTGATAAACTTAAACTGTTCCACATAGTGTGTGTATTTGCTGCCCTTGCAGTTTGTACCATGTGTACGGTGCTGTGCCGAATGCTGCTCTTGTAGACAACACTATCAGCAACTCTGTTAACCCACAAAGAAGAAACATATTTGGAAGTGTTGGCCACACATGTCTGGAAAGAGAGAGTGTGGTCATGTATGTGCATGAACTCATGCGCACACATGCCATTCCTTCACAAAAAGCTACATGGAAAAAAACGGTACCCGTAACTGTAATATAGCTGCTGGAAATAGTGTAGAAAATTACAGGTTTCTTCCTGTACAGCCATTCAATAAAATGTGGGGCAAGTACACAGAGAATTCCGATGACTCACTAAAAGTGCACTTGATAAAAAGCCAGAGCTCAGATGTGGGAGGAAATGATATTCCCTACTGGATGATATACTTAATCATATCTGACAAACCTTGTGTCTCTTAATTTAACTACACAATTATACTGTTTCCAGAGTTGCACTAGGGGATGAAACAAGGGGCCATAAGCTCTGCAAGAACCTTCACTGTCAGCTTCTCTCAATATACTATGTTGATAAATCCTACCGAAAAGCATTTTTATTTCACTATTTGTCAAGCAACCGTGAAGGACGAGACTACACCTGTTTTGCCATTAACCTTTTATTGAAATCAATTCAGAAATTATTCTTCCCCATATATGTAACAATTGGAGAAGGGTAATTAAGAATACATTTCCTCAAGCTGGAAATGACTCCCCGCCCTATAATTACCCCTTCCTTATACATTTGTGGGGCCAGTCTACTGTGTTCCTTTATCTACAGTGTTCCTTTATCCTTAAAGCAAGAAACTTGTTTGTTGCAGAAACTTACTTGGCTAATTGAATTCCAATATATATGCTGGGATCTGAAGAGCTATCTGTGTGTTCATAAGCTTGGATATGACCTAAGGATATTTGCTTACTTCCATTATACAGCAAACACCCTCTCCTCACTCCATCCCAAATCACATACCTCCATAACAAAACTAGCTTAATGGATGGCATGAATACTGCTGCTCGAGAAACAGAAACACAACACACTGTTATGTAATGAAGAGAGTGGTTCCTTGGATCTCCAATAACATTATTTTGAACTTCAGTACTGTTTATTTCCTCTTGTTTTCTACAGTTAACTGACCAGACTGTCCTCTAACCAAATACCCTTTGCTCTAAACGCCATAAGTGATTTGCTTATTCCCATTTCTCATCCTTTTAAACCTTACCCCTTTGTCTTACTGTCCCTCCTCTTGCAACTCTCCTTGCTCTTTTCTCATAGCATCCAAATCAGAGTAACTATAGAGAACTCAGACAGCCGCGTAACTTTCCAATCCATTTAATTACCAATGTTCACCTGTTCTGCTTCTCAATTATAGTCAAAGGACTAAAATGAAACTATACAGCCAGATTAGATAAATACATTGAGACACATGTTGCCATACTGGTCATATTACACTATTTTTAATTTTTTTCTTATGTTACTTTTTTATCCTTCTAGGAGAAATGATGGCTATGTTGCTTTATGTTGCAAGCAGAAAAATCATATTTAGCAAGGTTTTTTTTAAAAAAAACGTTCCTGTGTAATTCATTTTATTTATTTATTTTATTTGATTATTATTCCACTCTCCCCGCAAGTGGGCTCAGAGCGGATCACAACATTTTAAAATGTACAATAAATATAATAAAAATTTGCAGCAATATAAACATTAATAACACACAACTTATAAAACTGCCACACACATTTTGCCCAACCGCCTCAGCTTAATAACCCGTGGGGCGGGGTGACCAGTTACACATGATCACATAACCCAAGGGGGTGGCATATAGAGAACCCGGGAGGGAGTAATAGTTCTTTTTTAAGACAGACACCGTTAAAACTGGGTGGAGTAAGAATTTTAGCATGTTACTGCAGTCCTCTCACTATCCTACATGCCCACTTCATGCACAAATCACAGCATTCATTATAGGATTTTCTCTAGTGTGTAGATTTGCTGTGAGACAAAACAATTTCAAATACTAAATATTTGAAAGATCATATTTTCAACTAAGCTCTTAATGTTGAACTTACTTTGACATATTGTCTTTAATATGTGATACTATCACATTTTCATAACACTTGCAGTAACACATTTCTCACTTAGAATCTTTATCATGCACAATCATGAGAAATCTATCTTAAGTGTATCACTGATTATATAATGTGTATATATTGGTCCAACTAAAGAAACTACAAAAGCAAATGCAAATTTCCACACATGTATCCTGAGATGTGCCTTGATACAGGTGAGCCTGATCTCATCAGATCTCAGAAACTAGGCAGGGTCAGCCTTGGTTAGTAATCAGATGGGAGACCTCCACCTAAGACCAGGATTGCAGAGGCAGGCAATGGCAAATTTATTTATTTACTTATTTTATTTATTTCAGATTTGTATTCCGCCCTCCCCACGAGCGGGCTCAGGGCAGATAACAACATATTAAAAAGGGAGGCATCCAAGATCATTCCTAGGCTCTTAACCCTCAGAACTGGCACTAATGGTTCCCCATTGAGGGTCGGGAGCCAGAGTCCCAAACCTAATCCCCCGTGGCTCAGGTACAGGACCTCCGTCTTTGTCGGGTTCAGTTTCAGCCGACTCTGCCTCAACCAACCAGTCACGGCTGCAAAAGCATGTTCCAGGACATCTGGGACTGAGTCGGGCCGTACATCCATCATCAGATACACCTCTGTTAGTCTCTTGCCATGAAAACTCCACCAGGGGTCACTGGAAGTCAGCTATGACTTGAGGCCACTCAAGTCATATGGGAAATTATGTATGGGAAATTATGTGCTCACAGTTTATATCTTTGTGGTCCTCCCATACTGGACTCAAGTCAACAGCTTTTGATCCAAACTAATATTTTTGAAATGTTCAAAAATATTAGGTTGGGTCTAAAGGCACCCGGAACAGAAGTTCTTCCATGACTCATAGGACACTTTTGGATTCAATCTGCTAAAATTTAATCCATCTGCTGTTCAGGAAAGTGATCATCGTGCTCTCCCCCGAACTGGGATGACACTCATGTGCAAAGAAGAAAACAATATCTAAGGTGTGCAGGGCTTTTTTTCAGCTGGAACGTGGTGGAATGGAGTTCTGGAACCTCTTGAAAATGGTCACATGGCTGGTGGCCCTGCCCCTGATCTCCAGACAGAGGGGAGTTTAGATTGCCCTCTGCGCAGCTGGAGTGGTGCGGAGGGCAATCTAAACTCCCCTCTGTCTGGAGATCAGGGAGCGGGGCCACCACCCATGTGACCATTTTAGCTGAGGGTGATTTAAACTTTTAAAAACTCCCCCCTTGTTCCAGCTGACCCAAAGTGACACCATTGGTCCTGTGAGCAAGCTTGCAAAGTGCACACACACATGTGGTACCAGGGGCACCACCTCCTGCTAAGAGTTGCCCCCTGTGCTGGCAACCCACTGAGTCCCAGCGCCTCTTTTCCCAGAAAAAAAACCCTGAAGGTGTGCATTTCTCCAGGAAGAATAAGAATGGCAACAGTTACTGGCATATTTTGCACTCTTGATATTTAACACCTTCCCTTCTTTCCCAGGAAGATTCCACTTTTCTTATTTCATTCTCTAGCTTGTCAGTGGGGGGTGGGGGGTGGGATCTATGTACAGTGGGGCTTGGGGGAGCATCCTTATCCTCACTGACTGGTAGTGAAAGCTTTTCTCCTGGAGAAAGGCTCATTGTATCTGATCAGCAGGGCATCATTAACATGCTGACAAGGAGTACTGACAGAATGTTAATGACATTAACACCCCATCAGCTATCAACACCTGGGATTTCCTCAAGGCTCATTATGGAGAAATAATTCACTTAAAGTGTGTTGAGATGCCATTTCTGCACAGCACATTTCCCTTTGTAGTCAAGTCTAAACGAGACAAGGTTCCCATAGCTGCATTATTACCAGTATTAAAATTTGAACATATTCTAAACTATCGACTTCCCAGAAACGAGAAAAAGAGAAGAAGAAGGAAGATGGCCTCCTCCGTTGAAATGCCATTATTAATATGGAAAGTGCTTGATGAGTTTTATACAGAGGGGCTTCCTGACATTGGGCAGAGAGGAAATGACGGAAGTGCCAGAGTTTAATAGTTCAGATTCAAAATTTAATACAGGGAAATACAACTATTATCTCTCTCCTTGTGTTTTTAATTTATAATAAGAATCATGAGGAATAAGGAGAATGGCTGCAGATGGTAAAAAAAAGGGAGATTTGGCTTCCTCGATAGTATAATAGAGCAAGAAGCAAGATATCCTGCTCTAGATGAGTCCTTTCTTCCTTAACATAGCCCTAAACCTGAACAATGTAATGCTTTAGTACTACAGCTCCATAGTGCTGCTGACTGCTTAGAACTAGGATATAATAAATGATTAGTTGTTTCCGATCCCCCTTTTCCTCCTCCATTAATTACCCTTTAACTGGATTTTAGAATGCAATGAGGGGGGGCAGCTAAGTACTAATTAATGTGAAGTATTTGGTGACACATGGTGAAAATGAATATTGATCATGATTTCTTCAAAGTTAAAGATGCCGGTATAAGACAGGTATAAGATGCAGGTCAGGTTCTACCTATAAGTTGCAGCTTGTGGCTTCTGTTGCATTTACAAAGTCTGCAAACAAAATGTTCTTGATTACTGGAGAAGCAGTACATATCCCAAAGAGTCATGGTCAGGTCACTAAGTTGAACTAGTCCAGCATAGAATCAACCTATCCTTGCTGCTATGCAGGAAGATGCATCCTTTAAAGGACTGACACTGGACACACTGCCTCCTTTTTGCATCTGCATGGTCAACAACTTCTGCTTATAATCACAAGTATTGATCAGCAAGTGATCAAGCATCCCTGATTGACAGTTATCACTTTAAGACAAATGCAGTTTGCTGTTGCTTCCAAACGAGTAAACTATGATGGCATTCAGATGCCACATAAAACTGTTTGTTTAGAAAAGGCACAAGCATCACTTGGAGTCCTGTTCACAAACTCCCTGCCCTCCACTGCTCTCCTTTCTCCCCACTTCCCTCCTCCTCTCTCATGTGGAGTGTGATTCAAAACTATCCGATTTAGGTAGCCTAAATATTCCAACTCGTCATGACATCTAAATGCAGGTGCCTGGACAAACTGGAGTTTGTTTTCTTCTCACAAACCAGGATTCTAAATCATGTTTTAATCCTAGTATAGAACTGCATAACACATGCCATACTGTTTCTCTCCAATGTGATAATGAATGAAAATTAGTGAAAAGTTAAGAATAAATATCTCCCTGATGGATCACACCTTGTACCGGTAGTACAAGTGAAAGGAGGGGAAGAGAGACCAGAACCCATTCCAGTGCCTATCTTTGCACAATTGGCATCTCCCTCCTTCCCTATCAGCCCATTTTGCTGCCAATTATTCTGCAGAAATAGTGGGAGAGAGAACAATCCCCCATTCATTGACCAACAGAAAATAACAGGGAAAATGGACTAATTTCTAGCCTTGTGACGTGTATTCTGTGGGAGCAAGTTGATGAAAGGCAGTAGACAAATATTAAATGAACAAACAAATACAATGCATAAATTAATTGTAAACATTTAACAATGCACACATTTTCATGTTAAACAACTGCCATTAGGTTATATGAAGGCAAATTGCACCGAGTGCCATTATGTCATATTGTAATTTTTATTTTTTAAAAAGGAAAAGGAAAAAGAAAGCCCTCATGGTCTAATATAGTTCCTTATTCCATGTGGACAAATAGTCACACTTTGGTAAGAATAATGAAGAATAACCAGCCATCTGTAACTTGCTGATACAAAATGCAGAGGGCTTTCATTTTAAAATGCCTTAATTACCTGCAGAAAGAAAGAAACAAAATGAGGAGTCAAAGCCAAGTTCATGAGGCTCTGAAATTGGTTTTCTTTTTTCTAAATTATCAAAGCTAAGGCTTCTCAGTGCTGAATGCTTCCAGGCTGATTTTAGCAGAAGCCTTATTAAAGGAAAGGTTTGCTCAAGCAGAAAAGCAGAAGAAATTGCCAAGATCCTGGTGGCAATTCATAATTGAGCTTCCATTCAGAGAACAGGAGTGTACCTGCACAGTATGTCCCAGGAACAGTTACAACATTAAACAGGAAAATGGAGAGGTGACCCAAATGTCAACAAAGATTCACTGAAGGGAAACATGTCATCCTAGGAAGCATTTTCTTTCCCTTCTGCACTCCTAACCTAAAGCAAGAAATAAGTAGAACAGCTGTGGTAACTTGCTGCACTTCTACCTAATTCCTTGTCAGCCAACTTGCTGCACTTCTACATAATCCCTGCCAACAACCATTTGTAGTTTTGTATTATAAGCCAGTTTCATATTGGAGCCTGAGCACCACTTCCAACTGCAAAATGAAATTCATCTGACTGAATACTCATTCATCAGAACCAAAACCAAATCCCCCCAAACTCCACAAACATCTTTCACACAAAAACACCAAATGTCATGGAAGAAGATTCTAGATCAGACTTTTTACCTAATATCGTCTTATATATTAATAGCCAGGTGGCCCTAATCTGTGCACACTTATGTCTGCAGATAGGGGCAATTCATACAAAAAGAAGATTCCCCCACCCCAGCTTGCAGGAAAATCTGAAAGCTATGTATGCGTGATAACATAATTAAAATCACTTGTATCCATCATAACTCAACGCCATGGTTGGTTCAGTTCTATCTCAAGATGCTATCAGAGCATAGTCCAGTTCAAGTTATATGAATGTCTTTCAGTTGGTGAGCACTGCTAAAGTGGACTAGCTGCTTAGAAATGTGTGACTTAACATCTAGGTTCAATCTTTGACATTCATGGCTGACAAGGTCAAGTCAAGTTTGTTGTGTCGGTCCAAGAGGTAATAAATGCCTCTACGCAGGAGGGTGTTTCTTCAATTGCTTTTGAAAGAGGTGGCCATGAGACACTTCTGGAAAAGAGTCCCTGGACTCCAGTGACTTAAATAACTACTGCCAGGAGGCCAATATTTTTTTCTTAGGCAAAGTGATGGAGCAGCTTGTGGCTACAAAGCTTCTGTTCGTCTTAGAGGAGACAGATTACCTAGACCCATTCTAATTGAAATTCAGGTTTGGGTCGGGATGGAAACAGATGTAATCATCTTCCTCAAGAGAGTGACATGGGAGTCTGCCCTGCTGATTCTCCTGGACCTCTCAGTGTCTTCAACCATGGGACTTTTCTGGAGAAGTTGTCTGGGTTGGAAGAAGGCGGCACCATGCTTTAATATTTCTACTCTTACTTTCTTAGCACACTTCAGAAGGTAGTGCTGTGGACTGCTGCTTTAACAAATTCTTACACTGTTTTATGCTATGGGGTTCTGTAGGGATCCATCTGGTTTACCAGACTGTTTAACATCTATATGTTGGGAGAGATCATCTAGGGATTTGAAGTGAGGTACCACCATTATATGGATGATGGCTGGCTCTATTTCCTCTTAACAGCTCAGTCAGGGAGGGTTTGGGAAGTCCTGAACTGGTGCCTGGATAAAGTAATGGGAACAGATGAGGTTTAATAAACTCAAAATCAGTCCTGACAACCCTGAGATGCTGTTTAACCGAGAAACTGCTGGAGGACTGCAAAGTCAACCAATTTCAGAGAGGGTTATGTTCCTCCTGAACAGGCAGGTTCATGGGAGTGCTAGTGAATTTTGATCTTTTAATATTGTTTTTACAGTCTGTTTCTAGCCTGAGGACTTTTATAGGAGGATCATTTTAGGCTGTTAAATGTTTTATGATATTTTATATTTTCTCTGCTCATTAAGTGTTTAATGATATTCTTATGCTGTTTTATTATTTTATCATATTTTACTTTGTAAGCCACCTAGAGAAAGTCTCTAGAAAGGTGGCAGATAAATTTCTAAACTAATAATAGATACGTAAAATAGCTGCAAAGATACATAAAATAGCTGCAACTAGTAGTACTTATGAGAAGAACAACTGCCAGCTGATAGTTTAAAGGCCCTTTCCTGCCACGTGCAAGGGGCAGGGCCCTTTAAGCACCCCACAAACTGACGTTCCCAATGTCCAATGACCACCAAATTTGCAGGGGACATAGTTCTCACTGTCCTCCAAAGACCCTCCAAGTTTCAGAGAGATTGCACCCCGGGAAAGGCATGATGAATGGGTCTCCCCCTTTGTTGTCATTTTCTCTTCACAGTGGCAAAAACAGGACTCTCTGCTGGAAGCTACTTTGAGGGGTTACAAACTGACCTTCACAATGTCCAATACCCATCAAATTTGCAGGGGACATAGTCCCCACTGCCCTCTGAAGACCCCCCCCCCAAGTTTCAGAGAGATTGCACCCTGGGAAAGGCATGATCCATGGGTCCCCCCTTTGCTGTCATTTTCTCTTCACAGTGGCAAAAACAGCACTCTCAGCTGGAAGTATTTTGAAGGGTTAAAGCCAGAAGGAAAGCCAGAAGGAGTTCAAACAGAGTTCAGTCCCTGCCTCCATTGCCAGGGGAATTGATTGAAAGGTGGCAGACTGTCTGGCTTGACGAACAGCTGATGAAGGCAACGAATGAGGCTTGAAACGACCACTTGTTCATTTAGAATGGGGCCTCACGAACGGCTTGTTCGCGAACAGACGAATGGGCTGTTCATGGGTTTTTTCCATTCGAAATGCTGTTTGTGCCCATGTCTAATCATGACTAACAGCTGCTGATAAATATCTCTTCCATGAGTTTGTCTAATTGTTTTTAAAGTATCTAAGTTAGAGGTCACCATCACATCTTGGGCTAAGGAACTAAATAAGTTAAGGTGTGCACTAAACAATGAACTAAAAAAGTTAAGGATAAAGAAATGTTTTGATGTGTGTGCTCTTAACCGCCAATTACTATTATTATAGAATGACTGAGCAACATTGCAAGATTTACTTGAGGAAGTCTTTACCATTCCTTACATTTTGTACAAATACTTAACAGGGAGGGGAAAATACTAAGTGAAACAGTCTATAGTAGAAAAACATCTGCGCTAGAGCTCTTGCGCAGGCAGAAACACGAGCAAAATAGTGTGGTAGTTCTTTACGCTAATTCAAGATTACTGTATTCCCACCTGTGTTTCTGTTCATGCACGATCTCAAGCAACCAATTTCTGGGCACTACAATATATAGCAAGGGACAAGGTGTAGAATGAAATCTTGTGCAAACAGAACTATTTTGTCCATTCATGTTCCCACCTGTGCATTGCTGCATCCAAGCCATATAGTAAATACTACAATTTATAGACTCATTAGACCTGCACCACCTATCCAAATGTAGCTCAAAGGTTCAAGAAACTACCTTCTCTTGTTGCTTGCCTGGAACTGCAAAAGCAGGAGGGCACTCAAGCACTTGCCAGGCCACAACATACGGTTAGTGTGCTGTATTCAGATCAGTAAGTCACAGCAGTACAAACACCCTCACAAGGTGCCCCCCCACCTTTCAGGCTTCCGTTTGCTCTCATTATTTCCTTCTTTGCAAACTAAAGGTGCCCCCTTCCTTCAAAATTGGTTATTCAGTGGGGGACAGAGTGATCTTATATACAGATATGCATTTGGAAACTGACCTCAAATTTTCAGAACCTTCTGTAGAAAAAAAAACATGTACACTATCACAAAAGTACAATAAAACATTTGTCAAGTCTTGAGGTATTTTCTTTGTATCTACGAACCAGCTCAAAAAGGTAAGAGCCAGACTCATATTTTTTTTCAGACTTCAGGACTTCATACTTTAATGAGCACATTTTAAAACTATTGCTACCACAAAACCTAACACTAACCTGTTTTCACAGTTTCTCATAACATCATTAATGCTACGACAAAAGTGTTGCAGCATATAAATACAGGAGTAATGCCAGTTCTCATCTCCATAACAAATAGGTAACCTCTAACCCAGATATATAATACTCTGCTAAATTTAGAAACATGCCTAAGGGAGTGTTAGGATCTCAATGAAGCCATTCTCAAGATATACACATCCTCAGGACTTCAATTTGCATTACTTACTTAATGCAATATGAATATTATATTATGCCTTTTCATACTATGAGTATCTATCCCACCTGTAATTATCAGGATGGTGTACCTTTCTGAAGCTAGCCAAGTGCCCTCCAGTTATGGCCTGGGAGGGGAGTGGGAGTCAACAATGGGTGTTGGGAGCTGTAACAGTCAAGCTAAGAGACAACAAGAAAAGTTTGAATTGGTTGAAAATATTAGGCACCATGGAAACACAGTTGACCATGTTTTAGGTACAATAAGAGAACAGCAGTGTATCTCAGAGCTCACACCAGCAAAATTTATTAATCTTACAGTATTTTCTTCCTTTCTTTTCTCTGATACTCTCATAACATGTTTGGCTCACTTACCCTAAAACTTCATAACATTTATATATGCACTCACTCTACCATATGTACATACCGGGGAAATAGTAAAAGAAAGGTGTTGTGTCAAATACAGAGATACTGTAACTAAAATGAAAAGGAAGTCATTTCATCAATGAAAGTAAGCAGTAAACTAAATTATGTATTACAATTTGATACATTCAAACAGAACTTTCAAAAAAGCCCAGTGAACTTTTTGAGCTCTTAAGAAAGAATATATATTGGACACACTCATCCTTGTTGTTAGATTGCTGTTGTTAAATTTGTTTCAGTGTTATAGCGTGATTAAAGCTTTCATGTAAAGATAAGTGAAGGCAAGTTGTGTATGCACATGCATATTTTTAATGACAGTAAGCCATACCTTGCATATACCTTTTATGCCAGAGTTGTGTGCAGAAATACAATGAAATAAAGTTGGTTCATTAGCTAGGTTTCCAAGTTTGATTTACATCCAACAAAGATCTATTTATGAACTCTGATAAGAAGGTAAACAGTGGGGAAGTAGCAGGAGTCTCTTACCTCATTCCTCTTTGCAGCAGAGTTTCAGAACTGACAGGTGGAACAGATGCCCAAGCAGGTGGTCCTATCACGGTCAGTCATGAAGTAACCAAAAGAAGTCGATATTTTCAATGCTCTCTGCCACAGACTATTGCTGCACTGCTGTAAATCTCCTGAATACATGAAATAAAACACTGGAGAATTTGTTTAGTACAAGGAATGTACAATAAACCAAGTATATAACATTTAGGGGGAAAAAAGAAGAAGGGCATCACTGGCACTAATGAACCTATGATGTTCCCTCGTCCTTAAACCACAGAAATGGCACCAGAGACATTCTTAAAACTCAAAAATAACTAAGGAGTTTATTCATATTAATGGAGAAAGGTATGGTGAAGTCAAGAGTTGAAGCTTTTTGAGGTAAAAGTTAACATATATACACACTCCTCACTGACGTAACATTTAGAACATGCACAGACATCAGGATTTAGGCTCTTCATTGTTACTTAAGGCTTCTGTTGTCAGGCTTTCTTTCTCTTGTTTCTCCCTCACCCCCCAAGCACTTGCCTATACTTTCTTTTTACTATTCTCCTTTACTTCTGAGGTTAGGAAGGCTGGCATCCTCTTTTTAGTACCCCAAGCCCCCTCCCTGCACACACCAGTGCTGTACTTCAGTCCTCAACTGAATTCGGAAGCCTCCTCAGGCAGTTATTCACCACATGTGACCAGGGATCTCTCCTCTCTCTAGAGCTGTCTCCCTGTTTCAACTGATTTGGGACAAGCTCCTCTCCTTTAGAAGCTATACCCCTTTCTTTTAGGACTGTTTGGGCGTTTGCACTTACTACTCAAACCTCCTGCCACCTTTCCCAGTTCTGCCAGTGTTGAAACTGCTTCTCTTAGGACTAGAGATGGGCACAAACTGAAATACGAACCAAAGTTCGTGATAAACCAGGCTGGTTTGTGGCTCGCAAACTGGTGGTTTGTCCAAGCCCATTCCTGACAAACCACCATGAACTTTAATCTGGTTCGTTTAGTTTGGTTTTTTTGGTTCGTCACTGCAGACAGCCTGGTGCCAATCAATCAGTTCTTAGGCAACAGGATGGACTTCCTGCAGACCTTCTGCTGGCCCAGAAGTGACCTTCTCCTGACCCAGATGTGACATTTTCACAAATCAAATGAACTGGTTTGTGAACCGGGGCAGGTTCGTGAAAGTTTGTTCATGTACTTAGGACGCCTTCTCTCAACTTCTTCATACACTCCAACTGCTCTTTCTCCGCCAGGACTCAAAAACCTCCTCTGTCAGCTCAGCTACCCAATCAGCCACCTGGAAGCAGCCTAACACTCATAGCTTTATGATTCTGAGCAGGATTAACTCTTAACAGTCCTGCAAATGTGTGTGTAACCAGCCCTTCCAGGCTTCTTAAAAACATGCAGTCTGTCACAGAACCTCATAAGGAAGCCACTGTCAACATCAACCATCTATAGAGCACGAGACATAATTAAGAGAAATGTACACCTGCAAGAAACAATTCCAAATCCAAAAAACTGAGTTCATAGTATCTTACCTGATCAGTGGAAGACTTGTTCAGTAACTTTGCTATAACTGTTGTTCTTTCAGGAGAAAAGAATTAAACCTGTTTAGCTAATGTTGGTAATATTCATGTATCATACAGGGAGCAAAATATACACAGTGTAAAGATTTGTTGAGATCAATATGATTCCCTCTCTAAACTTCCAGATACAAAATATTTAGATATGCTTGGTGTCACAAGAATAAATGCATTCACAGCCACATTTATATCATAGGAAAAGCTTTGTGTTTTAACTAGTATTACCAGTCCCTAACACGCAAAGGATATAATCATCTTCTCAACAAATTTATCATGAGGATCTTCTGTTTTGGGGAACTTCTTGGTATCATTTTCCAAACGCTTTATCTGATGCTCCATGGAATCAAGGTTGCTCTTAATACTCTGAGCTGAAACTGTGAAGAAATATGATACTTGATGAAACCAAATTCAGATGTAGAGATGAAAAGTACTGTCAGAAATAATACTTTGGAAAGCAAGGAGAATAGTTCCATTAAAACGGTGACTCATTTTTTTTCAGAATTACTGCTCATAAAAGTTCTACTCTTTGTGAAATGTGAAAATATATTATATACCAAATCATCATATTTAATGTGAGAATGTCACCATTTTATTCTGCCATTAGCTCAAATTAATCTATTTCTATTTAAATTTATTGATAGAAATGCTAATATTTCATTCCTTTAAATCTAATTTGTAGATTAAACAGAAACAAAGGTTCAAAGAGATTCTATCTTAGTAATGCATATAGTTGGTTATATGAATGATTTAAAAAGAGACACTATAAAAGATCAAATAAGTTTTTCTTTCTTTTTGTAACTGAAATAACCAGTCCTCTATCTATTGCTTCCCTCCCATTTAATACTGTTTTAAAATTCAGGATAATACAAACTACTGATACATATTACAAACTGAAGCAAAATCAAACCACACACAACCTGCTCTTGTATCACAATGTATCCTCAAATGTCATCCGGCACTGATTTAATCATTTCTCAATATCTTTACATTCTCTTTTTTTCCTTTGAAAGGCAATCATAAACCACCATCACTTTGGGTACTGGATACTAAAGATGCTAGCCCGCTGCTTATAATAAGAGTCATAGTGTATTACTGAGAGGGGGGCAGCTTAACAGTACATTTAAAAATAACATGCCACACATAAACTTTTTATTACTATTGAGGTAATAAAGTCAGAATTAAAAACAAAGGTTGTCAAAAATCAGTCAATACACATTTTCTTCCCGAGACTTTTCATTTATTGAAATGCTCTGGGCAGAGTTTTAACTTTTCGGCTCAATTTTTATCATGTTTGTCAATGTTTTGAAATATGACCAGAAATGTCTCTTATAGGTGAATTGTGAAGACATTTTGTCTGACCACAGCATCTTCAAAAAGCTTTGCAATTATCTTTAACATCAAGAAAAAATATTGTTTTGGTGAACAGCTCTTACAGGAACCATACACTGAGAACCCCACTTCATACTGGCCATGAACAAATGAAATATTACATTCAATGTTGGGGCTATAATATGAATATAACTTCCTACTATCTTATGAATATAACTTCCCCTTCCCCCAACCATTAGTTCAAGGCTCTTATTAATATGCTCTAATAATCAAGAAAAAAAACTGTTTATGGAGACTTGTTGTTTATCATCATTGGGGTACACATCACAATAGTTTAACCTCATGAGACTTTTAACATCAGAATTACTCCATCATAAAACGTTCTGTGCATATATAGATAAACTTTGGAGAGACAATGTAGTAAGAAAAGAATATATCCACATTTGCATTAAATTGCTGGATAAAGGATGGCATACATGATTCCGTAAAAGCAATATAATACTTGAAGTTTTGTGACAAAGCTCTGCAAACTCAAGAAAAGATTGTGGAACCTAGAATGGATTTGGAAATCCATTCTGGTCATGAATAGCATTGCATGAGGTTAACAATGGCCTCTCCTTGCATTGGTAATATATATGAAGAAATTCTAATCATGAAAAGGTTTGTAGTCTAGGTGTTTGAGAATATCATCTGTAAAAGAAAAGCCTCTCTCCGAAAATCACAGCCAAATGGGTGGGGGAGAAAACCCTCTCCACTTTCACATAGTAGAAAGGTAGCCCTTTAATCTATAGGGGATTTTTTTTTAAATCCAAAACAAACATCATTTTAAATGCCAGAAGAGCCTATGTTGTCCAAAGAATTAATTTGGAATTAATAGGAAAACCGGTACATCTGAAAAAGGTTAGACCTTCAGGGGTGACCAAGAGTTAGAGCTGAGAAGTCAGGTATAAAAAAGGTCATGGCTGAAGAATCTGAATAATACGCGCTCAAGGGAAGGAGGTAGCAGGAAAGCCAGACGGAAGGAAACACATCAAAGACAGTGTCATGCATTTAGAGAGGCATTTAGTGGGCATATAATGGTATCAGAGGAGTATATGCTATGTGATGGGGGACAGGTAAATAAAAATAATACGTTTTCTGGGCTGGCATTCTAATGTATAAGCGGGAACCAAGAGGGCTATTAAAGTAAACAAGAAGTATTTGGTGGTAAACAGAAATGTTTCCTCGGAGCTGTTGCCTTATTAGTGACCTTAGAAACCTCTACCGCAAACAGAAAAAAAGTGCATGATACTCCCTCCTCTCCCATCCCTGTCCAGTATCCACACTGGATAATTTAAAAGAGAAAAGGGATTGTCAGAGCAAGCAGTTTTAATTTCCTTGGTGACCAAAAGGCATAACACACCTTGATTTTTGCACTGTGAGTGATAACAAAATCAGCAGGCAAAGGACAACGTTAGAAGAGTACTCTTACTCAAAGCAAACAAGAAATTATCCCACTGACATTTGCCAAAACCATAAAAATAATCAGGAGGGATGCTCCCTTTGAATGACCAATACAAATCAAACTATGCATACATAACAAGAACTCATGGCATATATCTGAACAAGGCAAAAAAAAAAACCCTCCAAAGTTTGTCCCCCATCTTCTCTAAAGCGATTAAAATTCCCTAGAAAAGATCAGAGAATCCACAGTGCCTAAAGAATGTTCACTGTCAATATGATATATTGATTTTATTGTGAAATGTGCTCCAGGAAGGCTTAGATAGTGATGTATAATGGTATTCTAATGTTCACTACAAACAGTGCATGGGAGCATACATACACAAACACAGAGATGGGGGCATACCCTGGATCTACCCAGGAAAGATCTAAGGGGCATAGTAACAAAAGCTCACTGAAAATTCTGTTCTCAAAATCAATACTAGGGAGTCAGGACTATCACATTAGGGATATACACTGAGAATGTGGCATGCAGTTCTAGTTATCCCACCTCAAAAAGGAGGTCAAATGTAGAGAAAAGATCACTTAAAATTACAAGGTAAAATACATTCAGTGTAATAAAGAAAACATCAGAAGGTGAAGAGAAAACTTTGTTGGGGTGGGAGGATAGTATTAGAAGTCATATGGAAAGAATAGACAAAGAAAATATCTACTTTCACATTACCATGCTAGAAACTCGAGCATATGATGAAATTTACTGGCTGGAAATGCAGAACAAATAAAAAGGAACCATTTGCTCCCCAACAATTGCAAATGGGTATCTGCAAGAGTGTCATAGCAAAGCAAAACAAAAATTCAGAATCAGTGACAGCAACACTGATTCTGTGAACCTGGGCAGATCATGAGGTGGAGGGCAAAATGGGTTACATCAGTGCTTAATTCTCGTGATCCTTCTTACATGCCAAGGGCAATGCCGATCGCCACCTTGGGGTTAGGTAGTAATTTTCCACAGGCCAGTTGGCTAAGGATCCTGGAGGTGTTTTGCCATCTCCTGGGCATGGAGCAGGCATCACTGGGGAAGTCAGGGGGTGGAGGGTAGTTGTGAATTTCCTGCATTGTACAGGAGTTTGGACTAGGTGACCCTAGAGTTCCCTTCCAACTCTATGATTCTATGAATTTGTATTATACCACACAATACAAGAGACAAGAGCATTGGGAACACTTTTATATTGGTTTCTGAATGTGTGGGTGTGTTTTTTTTACCATAAATATTGTACAATGACCACTGAGGAAGGCCTTAGGGACAACAAGTGTATGGTCTGTCATTGTGTATCATCATCTGTGTATAGATAACATTCTAGCTATTTTTAACATATGCATATAGCCTGTCATTCAGGCCCTATGTTTTTAACTTGAACTTTGCACACACCCATAATACATACCTTTTTTGGAATATATTTTATATTTTAATTTGTAACTTGACCCCTGTATTTTCACCTGTTTGGGTTGAGTCTGTGGGGGCTCTACCCCATACTCCTTTCTCTTCTTCATTGTTTAACTTCAAGTTTAATAATATTTATTACAGTGTATTCATTTTCAAAAATCCCTAATACACAATTGTTTCCATAACACACAAACACACAAATTGTGTCAATACAGTAGGGTTTATGAGTTCCCACTGCGATGGGGCAGCCCTGCCCTCGGGCCCTGTTTTTTGCTGCCACTGCAGCCTAGGGCTGCCAGACCCCTGGTGGGGGCAGGGGATCCCCCACCCCCACTCTCCCACCCCCACCCCCACTTACCTGGCCGGGGCACCTGTGGTGCTGCACGCCCCCGCGCACAGCAGCCCCAGGATCAGGCCTGTTTTGGCCTGGATCGGGGTCCGTGTGGAGAGCAGGAACTTTCCTGTGCTCCACAGGGGCCCACAACGGGCCCAATCCGTGCCAAAACGGGCCCAATCCACGCCCATTTTGGCACGGATTGGGCCCGTTGTGGGCCCCTGCGGAGCGCAGGAACACTCCCATGCTCCACAGGGGTCCAAAATGAGCCCAATCTGCGTCCAAACAGACCTGATCCATGCCAAAACGGGCATGGATTGGGCCCATTTTGGCACGGATTGGGCCTGTTGTGGGCCCCTGTGGGGCGTGGGAGTGTTCCTGCACGCCGCAGGGGCCCACAACGGGCCCGATCAGCACCCAAACGGGGGCTGTGTGATGACATCACTCCCAGAAGTGACGTCATCATGCTTGCAGGAGCGCGCGCACATGAGCTCCTCCAAGGTAAGAGCCAGGCCCCAGTCTCCCACTGGGAGATCGAGGGGGCCTGGCAACCCTACTGCAGCCACCAGTGAGAAATATAAATAAATAAATAAATAAATAAATCACTGTTGGGCATTTATGCAGCATCACTTCCAGGGAAAATCTGGAAGTGATGTCAGTTCACTTTAAGAATTGCTGGAAACTATCATTTCACCAGGTTTCCCCCAGAATAACATCATTCCATTGCCAACAGCACCTCCCATGTTTCTGCCTCCCCCCCCCCCCCACAACTCCTGTTGGTTTCCAGGCCACACTTACAGTGAAATGCCTTGTGGAATCTGTTGTTGTAATACACATGTTGAGGGGATTACAATGCAAACAATGAATATTACCTTTAATAGTAGGAGGAGATTGTCAATTGCAGCCTGGAACATATTGATGCTTGTTGAATACAAGGTGAGTATATAATGTTTAGAAGAATACACACATAGATACTATGCAAATAGTTTGAATGACTGTGCATACCAGAACACACTCTGATGATGAAAGACAGGGTAAGGATTCCTGTCACACAATAATTTTCTCTTTATCATGTCATATAAGCACAAATAATTCATAACTAGCTTTTAAACAGATGATTGTTTAGGGAGCAATTCATCCTTGTGAGTGTCTGGAATACGGGAAAGGTCATAAGCCTCATTTCTTTGCCTAGACAAGTAATTTACTAGACTCTTAAGCGGTCTGACTTCACAAATAGCCTGCAGAGAGGAAATAAGGAAGGCAAGATAGAAAAAACAGGGTTAACATACCTGTAACTTATGTTCATCGAGTTCTTCTGTGCTGACACACATGGGGACTGCGCAGGCGCAGGCCAGCCGCCGGAGAATTTTCTAGAGCTTCCATGGCTCCGAAGGGGCCGTTTGTCGCGCGCCTCAGCGACCGTTTTCCCGCCCAAACGGTCACGTGATCCTCCAGCGACCAACGGCCCCTTCCCTCAGTTCTCCCTTGCCGCCGCTTGACCAACACACTTCAGCCGTAACACCTTAAAAACACCAATATCCGTTACAGCCATCACAGTATTGTGCATTGGAGTTCACAGCGGGGTAGGAGGGAGGGTTGTGTGTCAGCACAGAAGAACTCGATGAACATAAGTTACAGGTATGTTAACCCTGTTTTCATCTTCGTTCTTCTGTGCCTCCACACATGGGAGTGTACCAAGCTTCACACAATAAGGAAGGCGGGGGTGAAGTCCAACACAATTTTATTAAGCAAACAAGATCAACAATAAATAGATATGCATATATACATCTATGTAAAAATACTGTGTAAGGACACATAAATATTCAATATTTACATATATACACACCCCCAGGTACATATATACACACTTTCACTCAAGGGTACCCAACAGGTACGCCAAGAAAGTCATTCCAAAACTCCCTCAGGAAAAAAGGGAGTGTAAGACAGCCTTGGCCACAGATACATCCTGCTCCGCATTGACATCAACGGCGTAATGCCTGACAAAGGTGTCTGCAGAGGACCATGTGGCTGCTTTACAAATGTTAACCAGGGGCACCCCCCTGAGGAGTGCCGAAGAGGATGCTTGGGACCGCGTGGAGTGGGCTCTGACATGAAGCGGGCAAGCCACCCCTGCTAGGGAATAGGCCTTGCTAACGGCCGTCACAATCCACCTAGACAGGGTCTGTGAGGAAGCCCTGTTACCCTTGTCCTTGGCCCCAAAACATACAAACAGGTGAGGACTGGAGCGGAATCCCTTCGTCCTATCCAGGTAATAGGCTAGGGCCCTCTTCAAGTCTAGGGTATGGAGGGCCTTTTCCCCCTTAGAGGAGGGTTGAGGAAAGAATGCAGGCAGTGAGATATCCTGCGAGAGGTGGAAGGCGGACACCACCTTAGGCAGGAACCCAAGGCAGGGACGCAGGACCACCTTGTTGGGGTGAAACACAAGAAAGGGAGGGTCAGACCTCAGTGCAGACAGCTCACTGACCCTTCTGGCCGATGTGACGGCCACCAAGAATGCTACCTTATAGGATAGCATATCCAAGGGGCATGTAGCCAACGGTTCAAATGGAGGCAACATGAGACGTGAGAGCACCAAGGACAGCGACCACTGAGGCACTGGCGCTGACACAGGTGGGTAAAGATTGTACATGCCCTTAAGGAACTGGCGGGATTGTGGGTGAGAAAACACCGTAGCACCCTCAACTCGGGTGTGAGCAGCTGATATCGCTGCCAGGTGGACCTTGAGGGAGGAAGCCTTCAAGCCCAGGCCACGCAAGTGGCACAAATACTCGAACACCACCCCCAAGGGACTGATGTCAGGCACCACTCCTCTGGCAAGTGCCCAGAGCTCAAACCTGCGCCACTTGGCCGCATAAGCGCGCCTAGTGGATGGCCGACGAGCATTCAGGAGGACCCTCTGTACCTCGTCAGTAAAGCCTATCGGGGAGGAACGATCCGCCAAGCCGTTAGATGCAGCTTCCTGGGATCGTGGTGGACTAGGCTCCCGTTCAGGAGAAGGTCTTGCCGAGGGGGCAGACTCACATACGTCCGTTGGGACATCCGCAGGAGCTTCGGGAACCAAACCTGCCGTGGCCAGAAGGGGGCCACTAGGATGCAGTCCGTCCCATCCTCCTCTATCTTGCCCAGGACCCTGGGAATCAAGGGGAACGGAGGAAACATGTAGTGCAAGCCCTGCGTCCACGTAAACTGGAAGGCATCCCCAATAGAGAGGGGGTCGCTCCCTGCCCTGGAACAGAACGTGTGGGCCTTGGTGGTCGCCGCAGTGGCGAACACATCTATCACTGGATGACCCCACATCTGGAAGATCGGCCCAACGCACTCTACGTTCAGTTCCCACTCGTGTTCCAGTAAAGGGACCCTGCTGAGGGCATCTGCCCGGGCATTGTCCGACCCAGCCACGTGTATAGCACGGAGCGACACGCCGTTCTTGATAGCCCACTGCCAAGTGAGTGTGGCTTCCCGGCACAGGCCCATGGACACTGTGCCCCCCTGCTGATTCACGTAGTACATGGCAGTCGTGTTGTCCGTCTGCACCAAGACATGACGATTTCTCAGCAGTGCTGTAAGAGACACAAGTGCGAAACGAATGGCCCTTAGTTCAAGCACATTGATATGGAGGGTCTTTTCCCTGTCAGACCAGACATCTTGCACCGACACATCACCACAGTAAGCCCCCCATCCCAACAGAGAGGCATCAGTGGTAACCGTGATGTCATGGTGTTGATACCCGAAAGGGGTCCCTCTAAACAAGTTGTCGTCAGACAGCCACCAGTCCAAGGAGGAGAGGATGACCCTCGGGATAGAGAATTTGAGGGACGGAGGGTGCAGTAGAGCATCATACCTCCGCACAAACCAGTTCTGTAGAGGGCGCATACGCAGCCTAGCGAAAGGCACCACAGAGGTGGCCGCTGCCATATGCCCTAGTAAGCACTGGATAGTGCGCACAGACTGGAACCGGTTCCTTTTAAACACGGACACTAGACCCCTTAGGGACCGAGCCCTCTCCAAGGGGAGCAGGGCCTTACCCTCCACAGAGTCTAACAGTGCACCAATGTAGGACACCTTGCAGTTGGGCACCAGTTTGGATTTCTCCAAGTTCACCAGGAGCCCCAGGCGTTGGCAAGTGCTAAGTACCAAGCCAATGTCCTGCACCAGCCTAGACTCTGATTCAGCCACGATGAGCCAGTCATCGAGGTACGGAAAGATGGTACAGCCTTCTTCCCGTAGGAAGGAAACCACAGGGGCCACACATTTAGTGAACACTCGTGGGGCAGTGGACAGGCCAAAGGGGAGCACCTTATACCGGAAAACCCGTTGCCGGTAAACAAAGCTCAGGTACTTCCTGTGCTCCTTCCGTATGCCCACGTGAAAGTATGCGTCTTTTAAGTCAAGAACCGCAAACCAATCCCCCTGTTTCAGCAAGGCGATCACAGCCGCCAACGTTACCATTTTGAATTTGGTCACCTTGAGGAAGGCATTAAGGCCCCTCAGATCCAAGATGGGACGTAAGCCCCCATCCTTCTTAGGGACCAGGAAGAACCTAGAGAAGAATCCCTTTACAGAGTCCTCATAGGGCAATTCTTCCACAGCACCTTTGGCCAAGAGCGACACGATCTCCGCATCCAGCTCGGCCATAGTGTTATTGACAGCTGTCAGGGGTGAACTGCATCTAGGCAGCTCAACGAACTCCAGCCCGTATCCCAGTTCAACAATAGTTAAGACCCATGAGTCAGATGTTATTGACTCCCACTCAGAGAGGAGTGGACTAAGTCTGTCCGAAAAGTTCGGGGATACGGCTGGCGTGACCCGTCAGTACTGCCTCCCGGTGCCCTGCTGATCCTTCTGCTGGGCCGGTTGCTGTGCCTGACGAGGCTTGAAGGGCCGACGCCTCCTCTGCTGTTGTGCGGGAGGGTAAGGCCGCTGTTGGTAGGCAGGATACTGCTGGTAGCCTGGCCGCTGTTGATGGTATCTGCCCTGGTAATGGTAAGGACCAGATCGGGGAGCGTACCGTGACCTGGAGGAGGGCTTGTCCGCTGGAGCCAGACCCAAAGACCGCGCCGTCTGCCGGTCCTCTTTCTTTTTCTTCAGGGTCTCGTCGGTCGCTTTGGAAAAGAGCGAGTCCCCCTCAAATGGCATGCTCTCCACTCTGGAACGCACCTCTTGGGACAGGGCCGTAGACCGCAACCAGGAGTGGCGCCTGAGGACCACCGCCGAAGCCATTCCTCTAGCAGCAGTGTCAGCAGCGTGGCTTCCAGCGTTCATCTGCTGCTTAGACAGCCTCACAGCCTCTGTCTGCAGCAGGGACACCACAGCCTTCTGCTCAGGAGGGAGGTCTCGTGTATAGGATGCCAACTTCTCCCAGAGGTACAGCTGGTACCCTGCCATGATGGTCTGATAGTTGGCAATCCTCAGACCTAGGGAAGAAACAATGTATTGGCGCCTGCCCATGGCATCCAGTTTCTTGCCCTCCTTATCGGCAGGTACCGAGGAGTGACCCGATCGCCTGGGGTTGAACTCCTCTGTGACCAAGGAGGAAGGTGGAGGGTGTTTCACCAGCGCCGGCCAGGTACCCTGCTTGATCTTGTAGAGCTGCTCAATCCTCTTGGATGTTGGAGGTTGATCGCAGGGCACCTGCCACACCTTCTCCACGATTTCCTCAAGACCCTCGAGCATGGGGAAGCCAACATATGCCGGGTTGTCTCCATAAATGCGCTTGAGGAGCTTGTCCTTGGTCTGGGGAACCGCCGAGGAGATGTCCATCTCGAGAGCCTTGGCCATCCTCGCCATCTGGTCGGCGTAGATGCGGAGGTCCTCGAATGGCGAGTCCGCAGATGGTACAAGCTCTTCAGCTGGCGATGGTTCGGACCAGGACTCCGACTGGTAGCCGCCAAAGCTCTCCACATCCTCCTCATCGGAACCGAGCTGGGATTCCGGAACCTGGTGCGGAGGGGGAGCCCACGTCGACCTCGATGTCGAAGGCCTCGGTTCCGACACGGAGAAACCTGCAGGTGCCCCTTCCCACTGGCAATGGTATGGCGAGGGGAGGTAGGAGGCCTGTCGATGTCGGGACGCAGTGGACCGGACCGATCGGACACTGTCCCCAGACCGACGTCGCTCACGACCGGCAGCTGGTGGAGACGGACGGGCAGGCGACGGACGGCTCCGACGAGGAGACGGGCTCGGTTCCAGCCTCGGCGACCGAAGAGCAGGCGATGTTCGGATCCGACGGCGCGGGCTCGGCTCCGGTCCCGAAGAGAATTCTGCGGGCACCGTCTCGAAGGCCATCGGATCCGGCACCGGCACGGAGATGTCCTCTGGCTCCGGGGAATCCAGATGAGGGGAAGGCGTGTGAGGAAGCACGATGACCTCTTCCTGGGGAGCGGGATGCGGCGACCGGTGATGTTTGGTCTTCTTCTTCTTCTTCGCCGGTTCCGAAGAAGACCTCGGAACCGACGCGCTCCTCGCCTTCGAAGGGGACCTCGGCCTCGATCTCTTAGATTTTACCGGAATCGACCCGGTCGTCGGTTCCGATCGGGGACTCGGTAGACGGATCCTCGGTTCCGATGTCGGTCTCGGATCCGACCTGGTGGAAGATGCGCTACGGGGCGGCCGCACCGGTCCCTGCGCTGGAGAGGCCGCTCTCGACGCCGAGGCACTCGGGGGACGCGGTTTCGACCCGACCTCGCGGAGGCCACTGAGCCAGCTCCGGAATGCCGTTCGGCAGAGGGGCTAGGGCCGGCCTTGGAGGAGGGCAACGGGGCGCCTCCGGACATAACCTTCTGCCACAGGGAGGAGTTAAGACGGGCCTTGCGCTCCTGTCGGGCCTTGCTGGTGAAGCCCTGGCAAATCTTACAGGCCGTTACATTATGGGTCTCCCCCAAACAGAACAGGCACAGTTCATGGCCATCGGTCTTGGCCATTTTAGTGTGGCATTGGAGGCAATGCTTGAAGAGAGCCTTTGAGGCCATCTTCAGGGGCACGCAAAAGGAAGGTCAACAAACAGTCCGAGTCAAATTACCGAGTCCACAACAAAGTCCAAACGAGATCCGAAGAATAGTCGAGGTCACGAAGTCCGAAGTCAAAAGCCAAGCAATCAGTCAGAATAAAGCACGAAGCACAAAAGCACAGAGCAACGAAGCTCACGTTCTCTCCAAGCGGCGGCAAGAAGAGAACTGAGGGAAGGGGCCGTTGGTCGCTGGAGGATCACGTGACCGTTTGGGCGGGAAAACGGTCGCTGAGGCGCGCGACAAACGGCCCCTTCGGAGCCATGGAAGCTCTAGAAAATTCTCCGGCGGCTGGCCTGCGCCTGCGCAGTCCCCATGTGTGGAGGCACAGAAGAACGAAGATGAACATATTCTTTTCCCAGATTATCTGTGCTACCATTTCATCATCATGCACAAGTGCAACCACCTTGGGTACTTTCGGAAAGGTTCAAAGTGAGAAGGTCACAGCATTCTTTTCCGTGACCAAACCAGGAACTCCCATAAATAGGCATAAAAACCTGTGGACACCAGAACTCCAAAGGTAGCGAAATGATGCCAAGCAGGAAAGACAGGGTCAACACTGCTTATTTCACTCACAGTCCCAGGCATACCTGCATTTCATTATTAACACAGTAAAAGCTTTGAGATGCTGGAACCAAGGTGCCCCAACGATCTCTGTGGGAAAGAATTAAATTCCACTGTAGTAAATTTCATACAAAGTTCTTCACGGCTTTGGTCTGGCATACCGACAGTACCGCCTCCTTCCCTATGTTCCTCCACGGCAGCTTCGCTCATCTGAACAGGGTCTTCTGTAGGTGCCAGGCTGCACATGGGTGAAGTCAGCAGCAGCCTGTACACGGGCTTTCTCTATCCTGTGGAATGACCTACCTGAGGAGGTCAGAAGAGCCCCCACTCTCCTGGCTTTTCGTAAATGATGCAAAACCGAACTATTCAAAAAAGGCTTTTTACTCAAATGGGAGGGCTGTATTGTAGGGATGAGGTCTCAGATGCTTCACTAATGAGTTAGGGACCACAGACTTCATCATTATATTGCCTTATGTATTATCTGCTGCTTTAAATATGTATTCCTATGTACCACTGGTGCTCCATGTCGTCTAATGTTAGTCCTAGAATTGATTATGTTCTGCTTCAGTATTTTGTCTACTCTGTATTGGATTCTCACTAATACTACGTTTTTTAAACTTGTATCTATTTACCCTATGACATTGTTTATGGAAATGTCCTTGATACTGTATTGAAATGTACTTGTTACTGATTGTACGAATCTCATACGTGTAATCCACCTTGGGTTTCAGTGAGAAAGGTGGACTATAAATGACATAAATAAACAAAATTAAAAATGTGTGGGCAACCACCACCAAGACATATCATGTGCAGGTCCCTTGGCGAGTGGCGATGACTCTCAGTGGCCTTTTCTTCATAGCTTTAAACAATGTCACGAAATGCTATGCCAGTGATACTCATTACAGCAGATTGTGAAGAGACATATTTGCAAATTCTATCAAACAAAAGAGTTACATGATTATAGTACGATCTTTGTGCCACCTAGGGTTGCCAAATTCCAGGTACAGCCTGGAAATCTCTTGCCCAGCCCTGGAGGTCAACTTGTACCAAGTCGAAGTATGTCTACTTTGAAAACACTTCAGAAGCCCTTAAATCATATCTGGAGGTCAAGATGAAGGGACTAACATGCACTGAGAGATGCCAATTCAACAGAGAGGCATTGAGCATGGCCATTTGAGCACCTGCCACTCTGTTCACTCACCAGTTGCAGCCCACTTCGTGGAGCATCCTGCCTCGGCCAAGCTTTTCAACCTGGGAGTGTGCCTCACCCACAAGCAGGCAGTGGAGAGGAAGGCTCAGCCTGCCTCTTAATGGCCTTTGGAAGCAGCCATATTGCACAGAAGTTGGCAACTTCAGGCACCATTTTGATTCACAGATCAATAAAATTTTGAATGTTACTAGAATTACAATTGATCCCCCATGTGACAGAGATCAGTTCTCCTGGAGAACTGCTTCATAAGGCTAACTGCTTCATAAGACTAACTCTATGGTATCACATCCACACTGAGCTCCATCCACTCCTTAAACCCTGCCCTCCCCAGGCTCTCAAATCTCCAGGAATTTTCCAATACAGAGTTGGCAACCCTACTCACACCCCAAAAATGTAAACAACAATATATAATATAAACCTTTTAATTAGCAGAGAGTCTCTGTGCATCTTGGGTTCCTGACTGCAGTGGTATACCCCATTTCATCACCTTATTCTTCTGTTTATGTTGACCCAGCCTCAAACACTGAATCCCTGCATCTGTATGACTTTGATATAATTGTGATGGGCAAGTTGTGTTCTATTTTTTTAAAAAATCTTGGGCCCATAGTAATGAACATATGATGGAATGATTCTAATTTCTAAAGGAACAGTGTTCAGAGGAACTACAGGCCAAAGAACCCCATGTGGGCCACTTTAGGAATTACAACTGTGCTGAATTGTCTTTAAGATTTTACAAATATTATTCCAATAAATACCTTTCACATAAAGGTGTGAATTAGCTTGAACATAACATATAAAGCACATTTGGTTTGTTTTTCTGAATCAAATATTTCAAGTAGTTGTTGCTACTGGGACATAACACACAGTACTTTTAAAATCTGTTCTTTAAATATAGGTAAAAATAAAAAATGTTAAATCTGCACTCTATTAAGGGCATCATATAGTTTTCTGAAAGGTTTTCTGCTTTTTCCATAAAACCACCATCTACATTTATGGTCTGATAATGGTTAAACTTATTCTTATGGTAGACAAATTACAGACCACAATGTTGATATAACAACATAAAAAGTCCTTCCACCAGATAGAGAGGGAAAAGAGGGGGAGAAACCATTACCATTCATTTTCAGCTTCAAATACATACTTTAGTGTAGGCTGATTCTGCATCTCAAAACAAGCAGCCTTAACTGCAACAACACTAAATGCTTTCTCCACTTATTTAACAACAACAACAACATCAAAAATAATACCATTCGATTTATATACTGTCATTCAGGACAACTTAATGCCTACTCAGAGCAGGGCCGATTCCAGATGGCCCTCCCCATCCCGAAATGTCGCGTTTTCTCGCACGAGAAAACGCGATATGTCGCGTTTTCCGCGCGACGACACTCGACGTTTCGGGATGAGGAGGGCCGTCTGGAATCAGCCCAGTTTACAAAGTGTGTCATTATTACTCTCATGACAATCACCCCGTGAGATGGGTGAGGCTGAGAGAGCTGTGGAAGAGCCACAAAGTTTAAAGCAAAGGAATGGGGAATCAAACCAGATTCTCCTTCAAGACTAAAACAACTGACAATCGTATACTTCTTTTTTAAAAAACAGATGAGAAAGGGATAGCCACAACTAAAGGGATGGCTACAACTTGACAGGTCTTTCCGCCACCACCAGTTGTTAACTTCCTAAGAAGTAAGCTTTCAGAATCACACTAATTGTGGAGGGAACTGTTTTAACTGTATTAACAAGACAAAATCCAGGGATCAAATACCCTTCAAAATGGTCTGATGAGGGCTGAAAATGCTCCATAAGGAAGAAAACATTGAGAATAGTTGAACATCAGTTAAAGGGATTGGGGGGGAGGGGGAAGTTTGCTCTAGCTCCCAAAGGGGGAGAGGTTTCAGAATTATTTTTCCCTCTTTCATTTTTCCTCAAGGGCCCCTCCCAGTTGCAGACTTTCTTCTATAATAGACACATACTCTTTCCCTGTTTATTCCTACCTCCTTTACCTTCCTTTACAGTCTATCATCTCAAATTCTGACTGCAAACTTCTTAGGGAAGAGTATAAAACCAGTTGTCTTGTACACTGTAAGGCAACTCTAATACACCTTTAAGGATGACAACAACATCCTTCAGGAAAAAAAGGATCAGGGTATAATAATCCACTCTTCTTCAGTTTTCAGGAGGTAGTCTTGTGTTTAACTCAGCAGCAATAAACAAGCCCCTCATGGAAGAAACTAAAATATCCCATGAAGGTTGTTATATGTTTTATTTGTTACAAGCTCTCAGTAGAGGACCACATGAGGCACTGCTCCATTGCACTCCTCACTGCTTGTCACTCACGTCACTAAATGCCTCTAGTCTTGGAACAGAAAAAGGATAAAGTGGGTACCATCCAAGCAAATGCCATTCCCAGCAGAACAGCAGGATGTTAATCTATTGGAAATGGGTAGGGGGGATGAAAGAGGAATCAATGTGTATTAATGAAGCACGCCACTTAAATGATGTGGTTGGAAAACAAGATATAACAACAATGAATATAATAATAATAATATTTGATTTAACATTCTATCCGAATATACATGTTTTAATGTTATTTTATACATTTTAATGTGATTTCGTGTTATTGTTTCTATTGCATAACAAAATACAGCATGAAAGTGTTCTAAGTGGATAATGACACAGATATACTTTGAGATAGTTGTGTTCAGGGGAGAGCTTCTGGCCTCAGACACTGAGATACAGTCCACTTTGCAGGGTCTTCCTCATGACAGAAGCAGCTACCAGTATACTCAGACACTGGCTGATGGCCTGTATATAACCAATAGAATCTGCCCTTCCATTGATCAATAATGGGAGAGGAGAGACATTTAAAAATCATTCTGAAACATATTTAGATAGAATCTAGACAGAAATTGTCTTCTCTCTAAAGTTGTTTTGAAAAAGCTGCCACTGACCACCTTTTTTAAAAAAAAAAAGAAAAATTTTGGCAAAGCACATACTACAATTGATTACAGCTACTTTCTCTCTATTACCCTTAAGGAATAGTTGCTAACAGTTTTTAAATTGAATTAATACCAAATAGTCAAAGGCCGTTTTCACACTACTAACTTGCTTCCGTAACGTTGCGAAACATCGCATGAAAAACACGGAAGATAGCGTCTTGTTGCGAGAGTTTTGTGTGACATCGCATAAAACTCTCGCGAGAAGACGCTATCTTCCCCATTTTTCACGCAATATTTCGCAACGTTACGGAAGCAGGTTAGTAGTGTGAAAATGGCCAAAGTCATGATTATCACTCTCCTGGCCTTCCGCACACAGATATGAGGGTTGTATTATAGGGAGATGATCCCAAAGGGATGCTTCACTAACAAGTCAGGGAACACAAACTTCATCACTATGTTGCCGTATGTACTATCTGTTGCTTTAAGTATGATCCTACTGGGTAGTTCTATGTTGCCTAACGCCAGACCTAGAATTGTTTATGCTCTGTTTCAGCATTTCTTCAACTTTGTATTGGATTTTTGCTAATGCTATGTCTTTGTAAACTTGCATTCATTTATCCTATGCTAATCTCACTCTATGTAATCCGCCTTGAGTCTCAGTGAGAAAGGTGGACTATAAATGACACAAATGAATGAATGAATGAATGAATGAATGAAAACAGTAACTGATTTCGTAACGGATCTTACTGTTACATGAGACAAAACAGAACCCATAGGATTGTAAAATTATAAATGGTTTAGCTGCTGTGAAAAAAGTGATTACTCTCTCTCTCTTCCCTATTAGTATTCCTTCTGTGTAATGTGGAGTTGCAATTTCCAAGTATGTTTAATGAAAAACTCAATAAATATATGTTGACAAATATTCTAAGCAGTAATTGCATATCTTTGGGAGCATAGATAGGAATTTAACAAAACAGGGTTAACACATACAAAATATTGCAAATTCACACCTGCTCATGTCCCAAGATGAAATAAAAACTAATAGGAATTACTCTGTATAGAGAATGGAAGTTGTTTTGATTTCAACAGTTTTTACTTAACAAAGAATTTCAAATTTAGATAATGTGCATAATTAATAAAGAATACACCAATGCTGAGTACAATGGTAATTTGTCAGAAAAAAATATGGGCCGATTCCACACCACCTTAGATCTCGCGTCAGTTTTTCACCTCTGCCACGCCATTCCCTGATCAGTTCACACACATCGTCTTTGAAGTTGCCATTAAATCGTCATTGTGTCGCCCCAGCCTATTGTGCTTTTGTCACCGGTTTTTTTCTTTCGAGTAAGAACCTCCCCCCCGTAGATTTCAAATCTTCTCCTGACCCGCCTCCAAATTAAGGATCAACTTTCCACCCCGCCCTTGTCCAACCCTTTTTTTTTTAAAAAAATGTACGGTGTCGATAGGTCGACATCTCATTATATTGCTTTCATTTTCAGGTACTGCCTAGAACTCTAATAGCACAGTAGTAACTTTGATTGTTAAACCATGAATATTTATTCATTCACGGGTCAGCGAAATCAATTCTCTGGTGATGGACAACACGGAATGTGCTGCCAATCTTTTTGTTGCTCCCAAGTTTGCAAAGAAATTATGAAGCTCAGCTCTGGCATCCTGCTGCAGGGCATCCTTACTGAACCCCCTTTCCCCTGGATATTTCACGCTTCATGCTGGCCATTAATTATCCTGTAGTAATAGGGACAATCTGACCAATGACCATCGAGGGAGGGAACGTGTCTTCATTAAATCAAGATAACTGCACGTCGATATATTGTCCTTTTCCCCTTTTTAAAAAAAAAGAAAAGAAAAACCCGGAACTGGTCGGGTTTTCCCCGCCCCTTATCCCGTCTTTTGAAATGGGGATGTGATCATTGTTTTGTGCGGTATGGGTGCTGATTAGGGGGATGTGAACATGGTTTTGCGTGAGAGAGCCGCTTTTAGAAGGCTGATGTGGACGACCAAGTGAGAAACGCGCCATAAGGGACTGTGCAATCATTGCACAAGAAAAACGGGAGATAAGGTAATGTGGAATCGGCCATGGTTAAGTTACCTACTGTGCCATGGTCAACACTGCAGCTGTTTCCATACCAGTTACTGAACTGAAGGAGGGGGTGTAGCCATCAGATATGAAGCACTGTACTTTGCCACCTACCTTGTGTTCTATGCTAATGTATTTCAAGAGTAGGAAAACCATGAAACAAAACATTTTGTTAGGGGACAGGTTGTGGGTCAGTAGTAGAATGCATGCTTTGAATGTAGAAGGCCAAGTCTATCACTGGTAACTGCAACAGAAGACCATGGCAAGGAGGTATTGGAAAAGACCTTTCTCTAGTTAACACTTTGGATATCCACTGCTAGTCAGTCTAGACAGTACTGAGTAGACAAATCCATGGACAGACATTATATAGCAGCCTCATAAGCTCTTCTTGAGGTGGGGAAACTGTCTTAGCCTGTTGTAGCTGTGCCAACAGTCAAATGGTACTTGGATCATTTTTGTTTGTGCATTGAGTAATGTAAAACTCATTGTTTGATTGCTGGGCCTCCTATCTTAGTGTGGCCTCCTATCTAGTTTTATAATTTTTATATAAGAGGTGTGTGTGTGTGTGTGTGTGTGTGTGTGTGTGTGAGAGAGAGAGAGAGAGAGAGAGAGAGAGAGAGAGAGAGAGAGAGAGAGAGAGAATGCTTGTGCTTTATGGTGCCACAAGACACTTTCTTTTCCTTTGGGCTAAATATTTTCTTGCTGCACAGATTCTTATCTAGTTCTAGAATAACTAATGTCATTAAAATGGTGTCACCATTCCTGAAAATACAGCTGTTTAATTTAGCATGTAAGGGTTAGGGGAAAAAACACCCTCAAATAATTAAAAAGTCATAGACAGAGCCACACAAAATGCTGATTTTGCCTTTGTATGGCTGCTAATATTTCTATTCTATGAGTTTACTTTAACAAAATAGTGTAACTCTGTCAAAGACAGGGAGAACCGTGCACCCAGTTTTACTGTCCTGTTCATCCATTTTGCCAGGAGGGAGAATGTTCTATTCTCCCCCTGAAGGTAAGAGTGTTTCATAATCAGTTCAGGGAGGGAGGCTTCGGGCATCATCAGAATTTAATGAGACATTCAATCTAAGAAATAAATTAACTGACATTGTGAGATCATGTTTAATGAAGCGGGTATGTGCAAAAGGTCTATACAGCAATAGCAGTATAATCTATGGAGAACAAAGGCGAAGTCTTATCAATTGTGAGGGACAGAATGGCTCTCTAAGGAATAGAGATCAGTGAACTTTAGAAGTTCATGGTTGAGTCCATGGCCAGCAGAAGAATCCTCCTCCACTTTTATTTTTCTTGATACAGCAAAACTGCTCAGTTATCCCTGTCCAAAGGCTTCCATTTCGAATAAAGTTTATTCAGTAACGCCCTGCAGCACAATTTAAGCATCACATCCTACTGGTTGTGTATGAGCGGTTGTTGTTGCCATGATCCAAAAGTATACCAAGAAAGATTTTGATGAATGTCAGAAAGGCAAGTGGATTTAGCAGACCAAATAGATGGCAAATTTTTGGTGGGTAGTCATGTTGGTCTGCAGGTGAACAGCAGAATTAAGTCCAGTGGGACCTTAGAGACCAACAAGATTTTCAGAGTTTAAGCTTCCAAGAGTCAAAGCTTCTTTCTTCAAACACTCATTGGTCTCTAAGGTGCCACTGAACTCAAATCCTGCAGTCCAAATAGATGACAATTGAAAGTAGAAAAGGAAATGGGGAGAACATAACGGAAAAGGGATGACTGAGAGCATCTCTACACAGAAGTGAAGAAAGAACAGAAACACACAACAGACCCAAAGCATTTCAGTTCTTCTGATATCAGCAATGACATTCCATATTTCTACAGTAAACTAACGTGTGGTGTAATCCTGTATTAGTATTTTAACAGTCATAATGTAATTTGCCCAGTGTCTCTGGGAAGACCTTACTAATTTGCTGACTTTTAGTTCTCCTAAGCATATGAACAAGGTATGTTCTCAATATGATAACAACTAAAACACTTTGCTAAATCAAATGTCATATTACAAAACAAAATCAATTACACAATTTTTTGAGGAAGAATAGAGAGAAGGGTAGCAAGTAAAGAATTATCACACACACAATATTTGTACAATCAAAAAGAGTCCAGTAGCACCTTTAAAACTAACCAATTTTATTGTAGCGTAAGCTTTCGAGAATCACAGTTCTCTTCGTCAGATTACAAAACAAAATCAATTACACAATTTTTTGAGGAAGAATAGAGAGAAGGGTAGCAAGTAAAGAATTATCACACACACAATATTTGTACAATCAAAAAGAGTCCAGTAGCACCTTTAAAACTAACCAATTTTATTGTAGCGTAAGCTTTCGAGAATCACAGTTCTCTTCGTCAGATGCATCTGACGAAGAGAACTGTGACTCTCGAAAGCTTATGCTACAATAAAATTGGTTAGTCTTAAAGGTGCTACTGGACTCTTTTTGATTTTGCTACAATATTCGTACCATGTCTTTTCCTCAAAAGGCATATTCAAATTACAAAAAAGCTATCTGGAATACAACTGCCTAACATTTTCTTCAAAAACAGTTGACAGGATTATCACAACTGAGAAAGCCTAGGTCTGAGCTGAACAGGAGCAATTACCCCTACAGGAAAAGTAAACAGATCCTGTTAAGAGGAGTGTGAATGGCACACAAGTTCATATGGGGAAAGACTGTCCCTCAGATAATTAGGCAGGTACTGGGCCGTGTCATGCTCCAAAGGCAATGTGGCACTCCCAGCTGCCGTGCAGTGGCTTGAGCTGGGGGCCGTACTTTGCCAGCTCGGAAGGAAGAGGAGAAAGAGGCATTTCTCAATCATATAGGGATTTGGCCAGAGGCGGAGCCAGAGTTCTTAGAAGGCGGCTCCGCCCTCCCAGTTGGCAGTTGCTCTACTTGCTTGGCCCACCCACCTCACCCTGTAGTAGTGCAGGATTAGCCAGCTCCTGTTCCCAGAGCCAGGTAGGGAACCTGCCTGGGAACATTTCCCCACATTGGCATGGAGGGAGAGGTGGTTTTTCACCTACCTTGCACTGCAGGCAGTGGTACGAGGTAATTGGCTATGGAGATGCAGTGATGGTAGGCCACTTGCAGGAGGGAGTTTGGGGATAGGGAGCTGGTCAGTGAGAACCCCTTGGCACTTCCCCATTGGCCAGCCAGATCCAAACCATTTCATGGATGGCCCACACCCAGGGCTGTGCGGCTCACCCAGACAGGTCAAGGCAGTGGTCCAGGGGTGACTCCATGGCTTGACCTGTACCACTAGCTGGCCATATTTAATGGTTGATGTTACATATCAATAAAGTGGCCATTTAGTTCCAAGTCTTGTGTCTGCCTCTTCATTCAAACGGAGGAGGGGATAACTAGCACCTTAAATAGAGCCAACCAATGAGGCGTCTCATGAAAAAGATGTTCAAATCATCTTAAGGTCAGTATGCATTCTAACATGACAGATGAAGAAAATCTATTGTTTTACAAGTATCACTTAAGAAAAATGATCAACAACAACAGACTTCCTTATTTGTGGTGCTCTTTGTGCCTCAACAACCTCAGATGTTTCCTCTGCATTCCCATAAAAATAATCTCTAAATTCACTTTTTATTCAAATTGAGGAAGATATTATTGTTGTTTAAACAACGCAAACATGTGATGATTCTAGCATAATTTGAATTCACCTTATAAAAATTAATACTTTTACTAACACAAAATACTTCAGCATCCAATATTCAACATCCAACATCCAAAGTTCTTTTAATAATTTAGAGTCAAGTAGCTTGAATAAAAGACAGTAGCTTATTTATAACTACATGATTTATAATGGGCTCTTCTAAAAATTAAATAGTTAAATGGGTTATTATGCAAAACGTTCAGTCCTTGAAAAGAAAATATTGTTAGCTTAATCATTCAATTTCCTAGCTAGATCAAGGGAGGTTAAATCACTTTGATTTTTTTAAAGTTGTTTTTTAAACAGCAACTCAGTGCTTACAGCTAGTTACTTAATGGAACCAGCTGACTGACATTCTTCACATTTCATACACTGGGAATTTAAAATTTAGCTGTCCAGCAAGGTAGAGAAGAGCTGTAATATGTAACAAAGTGAAGAATCAGAAATACTGTAGAATATAGAAAACAGAATACTGTATCAAGACTTAATTTGAAAATTATTTCATTATATAAGCAATTCCATCATCTTAATCTGTGCACACACCAGATCACCAAGTTGGGTAAACACTAAAGAAAAAATCACATAGAGGAGAAAGATTTAGAATTTTTGGTGAAATGGTCGAACATCTTCCCTTTTTTTTTTTTTTAGGAGTATATCCACAGCAAAACCACAAGTTTACATAATTCAATCCAATGCTTTTTTGCTTTGGAATAAAAATTAGTAAATGTTCTTGTATGAACTAACATTACATTGCACCAGTTTTGAATCTCTGCCAGCGAAGCTGTGGCATGCAAAATACACAAGTGATTTATGTTAAATCTACTGCATCTGATGTGTCTAATTTCCTTGTATTGATGGGCTCACAGAGACTGTTATAGGCACAGAACAGCAGTGATTTTACCAGCATGCCAGAATGATGGGAGTCAACCTGCAGCAGTAAGGTGGCTTTCGATTTTAAGGCAGAACAACAGTTTTCAGATGCTCTGTTTGAGAGGGTGGTCACAGATGCAGGCATTAAATTCAACATAGCAGAAGGCACTCCTGAATACCATGCCAGTTTTGGTAAAAATCTGTTCCATCTATTTAGAATATATTGCAGACTTCCATTAGCAACAACAACAAAACAGTGCATTTCTACCAATTTCCAGACTGTTACAAATTTACTTTTAAACAATCATTTAAATGTTTTTATTTAAATATAATCTTTGAAGCGCTCATGCCCGCCTTTGGAACATTTGTGTAATTTATCCACTGCTGCCTGTCATGTGCTTGGTTGGAAATCATGGGAGGGAGGACAGAGGAGCCATTGCTACGATTTCAAGTCAAGAAAATGCTTAAAAAGAGGTTGCTTAGATTCCCAGAGAGGCTTACAGCTAGAGATGGGCACGATCCTCAAAAAATTAATGATCAAGCTAATCGTGGATTGGCGCCAGCGATGATCTCGATTTAACGACCCGCACCGAGCATTTCCCGTTCCTGATCCGTGGATCCATGGAGGCAAAAGCAGAGGGGCGCCCCGCTGTTCCCAACGATACAGGAACGGTGGGTGATGCCAGTGGCATCTGTGTTTGTGTTTGGCCATCAGAACTGCCTATCAGTGTTTGCAGAGATGAGATTGGAGTGCCCATGGCTACAGAACACCCCCTTCCCCCTCCCTCCCCTGGGTGTCTTCTCCCAACTGGTGATTGCTTTGCTGCTCCATGGTTGGAAGGAAGCCCTGCTGATCAAGGAAAGCTGGATTCCATTCGGGTTTCCAGGGTGACAGAAGGAGGGCAAACACAGCTCAGGCATTCTCCTGGATCCGTTGCCAGGGGAATAGATTGCTGGCGCCTGAGTGTCTGGATCCCCGATCCGAGCCTGATTGCCCCGATCCAGGCCTCTCCTGACCGCTGGATCGTTGGCCATGGACGATAACGATCCGCCGGGTCACGATCGCGTGATCGCCATTATCGTGGGGGGTTTTCGATCGCAATGCAGATCATGCCCATCTCTACTTACAGCTGTTATTCAAGCCCTGAGCTTTTAACTATTGGGCCTGGAACCACTACAGTGATGTTGGATGCTGGCTAGCTCTCACATGAGAGCAAAATGAGGCAAGGTGGAGAGCCTGAGAGCAAACTAGGAACAAGGAATTTTGTACCTTTAATCCAGAATTGTGCCATCAAGGAGGTTAACACAACACAAAGTGAAAATAATTTCACAATATAAAGTCAGCCAATTACAAAAATGGAGATCAGCAAAATATGCTTGACTTGCCTCCATAGAACACTTTTGTAAGCACCTTCCGTTAGAGCAAAACCATCAACAATAGAGTTTGTGGAAAACAGGAATAATAGGTTCATCAAATAAAATGAATTCTTCATAGCTTTTTGAATTTTCAAGTCCAAATGCAAGTGCATAACTGGGTCAATACCACAAGTGAAAGGAGCCCAATGGGATCAGCTAGTTTATTAAAATAACACTGCTTATAAGTTAAACTTACTGAAGGCACAAGGCCTCCCCTTTCTGACAAGACAAATGCATTTCTAATTTAGTTTAATAAAGTGAGAGACAGACTAATAATTAAAAACAGGTTGACAACTTAATTTAACTGCATACTGAAGGCAATCGTGTGCTACAAAGGCACTGCACCATTTCGAGCACATGAAATGGCAGAGAAGAAGAGAAAAGAAAATGAGAATTGACACTGTTAATGTGCATTTAAAAATAGAATACTGTTCACTTCGCTGGGAGTGAAGAACTTGTCTGGGACAGATTTTATTTTTGTAGATGACTAATACTGGGAACTTTGGTACAAAGTGTAAGCCAGAAGGGATTTCAAATTAGAGGTTCTATCAGTAGGGCTGAGCTACCTTTCTTCTTTGCCAGTGTAGTACATAGTTTGCCAGAGGAATGGACTGTTGGTATATTCTTTGTTGGGCACTAGTGCCCCCACTGAAAATGGCTGACAGTAGTATTGCAGCTGCTTGCCCAGCAGGATTCAGGTAACATAGCAGGCCAATAGGATTCTAGCTGGTCTCTAACAGGCAAACAGTCCCTGGCATATTTGCTGAACACTGGCATGCTAGACCATGTTGTTCAGCATATTGAGCATGTTCTCTGCTCAAGCAATTGAGGTGGATCCATGAGACGGCACTGTTAGCAAAGTGATGGGCATGAATTATGCCCCTTGTTACCTTTCAGATCTGTTCAGCTGCCAACGGGGTCAGAGATGAACCCCTGAGGCACGGGCAGCACCACTGTGGCTTCGTTTGCTCCCACTGTGTGGTAGTTGTATACTGTCGTAACACATACACCTTATCCCCAGTTCATTTACCAGCACATCAACATCTACAGAGATAAATTCACCACCACCTTCCCCGCTCCAAAATTTGGGACAAATGAATTCTCTCTCCCATCAGGTAAATCAATAGATTGGCTTAGCTCTTCAATCCTGACTGCTTGATGCACAAACATAAACTGAGCTCTTGCAGCAGTCATCTCTCCATACTTGTCTTTAAAACTTGCCTACTTTCCTAGCTCACCTCAGAGTGTCAGCCTTACATAAAGTAACTGACAGTGCCATCCTAATCAGATCAAAGTCACCAATAGGATGGCACTGTGAAAATGTGGTATTTCTATGATAAAGCATATGATAAGGTGGGATGGTCATACAAGTAGTGTCTTACTCAAACATGCCCTTCAGACGCTGTAACAGCAAAATTTTTGCTACAACTGTTGTCTAGTTTCTTCAGACTAAGTGCAACAGGGCTTATGTTTTAGATGTCTCTTAATAGGCTACACTCTTGAATTCACCCTCATAAACTCAATGAAAATGTTAGGATTCTACTTCATTAGTGACTTTCATGCTCTTTTGAAACACAAAGAAAGAGCAGGGAAAGGGGGAGAGAGGGAGGGAGAGGGAAAGAAATGCTACTGTCTAGAGGTTTATAGGGTATGACAAGGATCACAGCAAGTTTTGGATTCCTTCCAAGGCAGCCCCAAAACACAGCAAGTAACAATGCATTTTTCCCCTTGAATACACCCAATCGGAAAAGAATTGAATTATCGTGGTTTAGTATTTTCAGTCAAGTGTCAAGCATAAATCCCAAGGAAAAAGAGTTTAAGTTTTCCTACTGCATAAAAGCAGTAGGAAACAAAAGACACAGCATGTATGCTGAATAAACACCTACCATAATATATTTATCTTCAACTGCAATATAGAACATTTCTATTATTGCCTCCCACCAGTGTGTGAAGATTTTGTAAAACTGTGTCTGGCATTCCCTGACTGGCCCTTCCTCCATGCCTTATGTTTTAATTGCTGGCTGCATGTTTGTATGTATGTATTTTAATTTTGGTTTTAATTGGTTTTATGATGTGTTTTATAATGTTTTGCTTTTAATTGTTAGCTGTCTTCGTAGCCTTGTTTGGGCAGAAATGAGGAACATAAATTTTAAAAATGAGTATGTAATTAAAAAAAAATATGTTGAAGGCTAGCAGATACTGACTTGCCAGCAGACAGAAGCCTTCCTCAGTATTTCAGCAGCACAGCATGCTTTGGTAAAGCTAACTAAGCAGTCACTTGGGCAAGGGAGAATCACAACTCATCTGTTCAATTGATCTCCCCATGGCAATAATGTCTCAGAGAGCTTTCTTCTTGCTTTCCTGCCTGGTCTTCAGGGCATGAGATGAATAATTACCCCCCCACACACACACACACACTTTATTGTGATAGAAAAAGATCCCTCTTTCAGTTCTTCCTGAAGTCAGTATGTATATGGTTTGACTAAGCTCACTAGGAAACCATATGAGAAAACTACATCTAGTTATGTCCTCCCTACAGAGCCTTGTTTCCTAAGGTGCCCTCCCCTAACGGAAGTTAAGTATTACCAACAGACAGATATTTTGCACCGCCTATATATAATCCTAACCCCGCCCCCCATGTACCATTTTGTGCAAACAATCATCATTGTAGATTTACAATATACATTCTTAGAAAACAGTACAAGTGAAATTAATATGGAATAATGTTAATGCTTTTCTAGTTTCATCTTTCAAATATTCATTGCAACTCCATTACAGCTACTGAACACCTAGAATCCTTATGTCATACTGTTTATCAAACTCAGCTATGTAATAGAGTTATTTATAATTTAAAAGTACAGGTGAACATAGAAACACTAACTCTCTGCTCTCTGAAGTCAAAAGATGCGATAACGTTTCTTCAGTACACAGTTTTTAGTGGGAAAATTTCCTTTTCTGGTTTCAGTGACCATGAAACATATTTATCTTAATAGGTACACAGTTTTTTTTAATAGTAGCTGTAAAACAAAATAACAATATTTGCATTTCACAGTAATCTGTAATATTCATCTTGAAAACTCTACTACCACTGTAAATATGGTGCTCAAGGAAATCTCTCGAGCAGCTCGATTCAGTTTTTTAAAATTGTTACCAAAATCTCCCTGAGATCAAGCAACACTATTTTTTAATGTTACAATAGTGCTGATTGTAGTTAACAAATAGCAATGCATCGTTAATCTGTGCTACATATTTTTTGCAAAACTGGAATAGGTTCAGAATGGCATTTCAGAGAAAAAGACACGCTGTTCCTCAGCCACTGAATATATAGGCAATATATGATGGGCCACAGTAGTGCAACCATATTTGGCCAAGTCCAAGCTATCTCCTTATCACTAATATACTGCTGAAGAAACTGACATATGTAAAGATGCATACAGACAGTTAAATTGGCAATATGCCTCATTCTGTAGACTAGGGAGGTAGAAGCTACTGTCTTGCAATTCTCACTTAAATTCTGATGCTGCAGCACATGAAAGGTTAGCTAAGAAATGTAGGAACAGAAGCACTCTAGTGACTTTCTTTCCAAACTGCTACAGTACCAAGGGCTAACTGAGTAAAACAAAACAAACAACTATGTGGAAGTATACCACTTCCAAATGTTTGAATAAACCCAACATTTAAATAATTTTTCCCCATGGGAATATCACCACATTCTCCCTCTTCTGCTGATTGCTTGCACTGGCAGATAAGGAGACACTGACCTCACCGTAGCTCCTCATACTGTAGTTAGGGTTGCCAAGTGTCCGGTTTTCACCCAGACATTCCAGCATTTTCTTGAACTATCTGGGGAAAATGTCTTGAAAATACTGGATACCGGGCTGTGAGAGAGGAGAAGAAGAGGAAGGGAAGAGAAAGGGGAGGAAGCAGCATAGCACACAGAAAGCTGGCCCACTCGTTGCCACGGGATAGGCAGGACTTGGCCTGGAGGCCAACACTGGTCACAGGACAGGCCTACAACTCTCCACCTCTCTGCTTCCTGTTGAGAAGAACTCCCAGCAGTAAGCCCAACAGTGGACCCAGCCTGCCTTTTCCCCTCAGCAGTGCCACCACTATGGAGGCCTCTGGATAAGCTATCTGTGCACTGCTCTTGCCAGCAGGTGACGCTTGACTGACCAGCTGTGGCTGCAGAAGCTGAGAAGAGGGAAGAGGGAAGTAGCATATGTGCTCCTTCTCGTGGCACCCCAAACATGAATGACAGGACAGCTGGGTTGGGGCAACCTGCTGCAGAGACCTACTCACTTGGCATCAGGGGAAGAGGGGCTGGTGGGTTCAGTGGCAAACACAGCAGCTGGGGGGATATTGAGTGATGCTGGGTCTTGGCAACCCTGACTAGAGACATTGAACAAATGAGGAGAAGTCGGGAAGAGGAAAGATGGGAGGGGTTGGCCTTCTTCTGGAAGTGACGCTATCGACTGGTGCTTGGAGCATGCACACACAAAGATCATTCTTAATGTATCATTTCCCCCCACCCGCATCTGGCAACCCTAACTGTGGTACTATTTGTTCACAAGGATCTCCTGATCCTCAGAGGTAATTTTGAGGACAAACACTAGACTCCTGAGGGGAGATCCATTTTGTGAATTTCCTCTGGAATTTTACTCCAATCCTATATTGTTTCATTTTGTGCTGATAATCTGGTACTATAGTTGTCTTGGTTTTTACAGTCAAGCACTGTCCAAATGACAGAACTGCAGGACAGGAACATTTAAAAATAAAGTTAATGAATTCAACAGCTTTGAGGTATTCACAACATGGTCCCCTATTGATAACGACAACTAATCACTGCGTGGCTGATCATGTGAAGCAGCTATCAAAGATCAGCTACTTTCTTATCAGGATGGCAAAGAACACGGCGAGTTCTGATATAAGCTGTAGCCACTTGAACTGATCCTGTGAATTAGCCCGGCATTGCTCCAAAAAAATAAAATGATACAAGTTGCCGACTTTCTCTCCCATTCATATCTAAAGTGATAAACAAGCCTTCTATAAATCAGAAACAGGCTACATGTAGACCTGCTGCTGGCACCTCAAGGTGTGACATTTGCTGAATATTCTTTTGATGAATGGCAGTACTGAGAGTTCCATGCACCGAAGAACGATGTACAAATGAACAGCAGGCACTCTGTCACGTAATTTACATTGCATTAAGGTCTTGTTCTCCATTGCCTAAACTACCTGCCTTTAAGAGTACCTGACTTGCAGTCAAAGATTATTTTCAATTCAGCTGGAACTAATCTCCTCATCCCTGTCAAATTCTTAAAATGAACTTTCCAGAGCTGGCCTGCAGCTACTAGCTATCCTAATAGTAATCACAGGCTGTTGCATGTAATTCACTATACTATGGAAAGCCACTAGTGGAAAGCACATCATATGCCACTAAATTCAAAAGCTGGAGCATTTTAATCCCAGGATGTTAATTAACAGCTACTTAGTACAATGCCTGACATCAGTATCACAAATAATTTCATCTATCTGTCAGTCCCCGTCATATTAATATTCCAGTGCACATCACAGATGAAAACTAAAAACCAGTGTTTTGTTGTTCATGAGACCGCAGCTCTTCCAAACCGAATTATAATGCATTTGCTATACAGGGCAATTTAAGGAAATATGTTAAATATTAATAGATACCTTGGGATTTCAGTGGATGGGTTATATCTTGTACCTCTCACTTGCATTTATGTCCTTGAGAAAAGAGATCCAAAAATGTGAAGAAACACATCTAGAGATTAAAGAAATTAATCCTAATTGGGACACATCTGAATCTAAATTCAGAGAGCAATGCCTCAAACTACTAAACTAAACATGTAATAATTAATGGAAGCTCTGTTTAAGTTTCAAGACACTGTTTCAAAGTTTCAGGGGGAAAAAAGAAATCTTACAAACATGAAATAAATTCTGAAGGATAAAAATTCCTGTTGTTCTCCTATCCAGTCAACACAACTTCACTATCCCAAGCAATTTACAGTCCCAATTCACATACCACTTTTCAGACTGGACATTTTGACTGCAATCTTAATAACATTTTTCTGGAAGTAAATTACATTTGAATAAAATGAGATTTATTTCCAAATAGATTAGGATTACTGATTTTGTTTCCTCTAAATACTGTTATGTTTATATTGTTTTACTTTTAAGTTGTTGGGACTTTTTTAATGGTAAAAGCTGCAAATGAAAAAAGTTAAGAACATGGGAGAATTCTGAAGAAAATAAGAAGGTACCTGCCTATTACTAGGTGGATCATTGTTGGTAAAATGGAAACCAAAACATAATACCAAGGGGGGGAATTACAAATATTTGATCCCCTATAAAATATTAAACAGCTGGTCTTGGAGGCAGAGATATCTGGAGATGTTATATCTCCATGGTAAATTTTAAAATATGAATTTAATTATCCAGAATTTCTGCTTTGTCACATACAAGTTTAGTTTATGCCATACTGCTGTAGTATAAAGAAGACTTCTCTGCATTTATTTTGTTTGTATGTTATGGATTTATCATTTCTTGTATTAAATCTTTTTTTAAAAAATCTGCATTTACTTTGCAGTACTTATTGCTTCCACACAGGGTATTTACTCTGGTTTGGCAGCATCCAAGAAGGGTTTTGGATTTTTTTTTTTAATCCACACACTGCTGTACCCTATTTGTCCACTTTCCATGTGTTCCCCAGCTTGATATGACTGTTCTCAAACCTAGTTTGATATAATCTTTTCAGAAAGATTGAAGTCAAAAGTGATTCTGCGGGTCATATGGACATATCGATAAGCATTTTTAAAGGACCCATCCACACTGGTATCATTAGCCTTATTTCAGCCCCCAAGATCACTACAAACAAAAAGGGCTAAAGACCTACTTTTCTGCTTAAAGGAAAACTGGGAATTCAGTGATGTAGCAATAGCCTTTTTTAAAAAGCCCTCTAGCAGTGTGGGGGGGCAACGGCAAATGCAGGGGATTGAAACAAGGAAAGTCATCAGCCTATCAGATACACCCCAGCCATGATTGTCTTTCTGCATAATGTTCTGATCCTCTGAAAGTATATAAAGGTTCTCTCCCTGAGATGGGAGGGAACACTTAATTGCTTGCATTGCAAATGTTTTAGTAACAGTCCCCGACCAGGCGGGCAGAGTGACCTTGAAGTCTAGCAGAGACTGCACCAAGTATCTGAAAGACCTAAAGACTATGAAATGTTTTCCTCCCTGTGTTCTCACGCTTTGTGCGCTCAAACTCTAACAGACTGTTCTACACTACTGGGGGTAGGGTTTTGACTTATAATTCCCTTAGCTTTAGTTACTACCCTCATTCCAGCCAATAACCCTGTACAGCTATCTTGATCCTGGTATGTTCATCAATAAAGTAACTTTAACTCATACACATTGAGTGATGCAGTGAAGTGCTTTGGGATACCATCCAAAACCTGACACAGCCATAACCACTATGCATTTCATGAAGATGCACTAGGCCATGGAGAGGCCAAGAAGAAAACCTCTGTACTGAAATGTATTCTGATGGCAAAACTAAGGAATGTCTTGAATTGTGGATGTAAGGCAATGTGAAAATAGTTTCAGGTGGGTTAGATGTGTTGGTCTGTAGTGGAAGAGCAAGATTTGGGTCCTGTAGCACCTTAAAGACAAACTAGATTTTCAGGGTATGACATTTCGGGAGTCTGACAAAGGAAGCCTGACAAAGGGAGCTGTGTCTCGCAAAAGCTCATACCCTAGAAATCTAGTTGGTATTTAAGGTGCAGAGCTGAAGTCTAAGGATGCAAATCGGATCCATTCTGAGACCACTGGAAGGACAGAAGCTAGGGAGACTCTTTGGCCATAGGAATTAATTGCCATCCCTCAAATCCAGTACTGGACTAAATTAAATACTCATCCAAAACTGTAAAATATCAGGAGTAAAAAGCTGTTCCTCTTTGAGAGATGGGTTTGATAGCACGTTTAAGGTGTAATGAGAACTCTTCCCATAGATGAGTTTGGCCAAGATGAAGACTTTGGAGGATTAAAAGACTCAAATTCTATGGCATAACCAATTTGCATAATGGCCAGCATTCACTATGGTAGTCAAAGAGCTATTCAGTGGAAAGGTCCAGCTCTTTTTATACGTATGCAGTGGAGCCCATCTTCTCAGGAGGGGTGGAGCAAGTGTCAAAAATGTATCCCCAATATGCACCTACTATGATTCCCTTTCCTACCAACATAGCAGAAAGCATTTCCACAAAGTGTCAGTGTCTGATATGAAGTAGTGCTGGACTTCCGCAACTCTTATAAGAGTCTTTTTATTGCCAGTATCTTCATTGTGGGGTGATCATAATTTGTTGTTGTATTAAGGAGCAATGTTTCAACATTAGGTGTTTACAATCAAATAAGTTTATTTATGATATTTGTTTCCCATCATTTCACCAATATATTTAGAGTGGAGTATGTGGAGTGTGGGATCATCGCATTTTATATACAAGTTTAAAAATTAATTACATTGAGTTGCAGACTTAAAGTTATCAACAGGACCAAGTGTTGAAAGAGGAAATAAGCTGTAGCAGCTCTTTTCAGAAAGCAATAGTTTTATTGCAAATTAGGCACCGGGAAGGGTAACATCACTGTAACGTCATGGAGCTTTAGCAACATAACAAGATACAAGACGATAAAAAGAAAGATAAAGGCTTAAAGGCAATATTACTTCAACTGTTTTAACTGAAAGATTTCAGAAATGCTTATCAGTTCTATCCAGGTCCAAGGAGGATTAAGCTAATTCAACTCAAATGGATAAATGTACATAATTTTTAATGCCCCAGAAACCGAAAACTGTCAAAGGACTACAAAGCTACATTAAACAGATTGTGCATGGATTTAGGATTTTTTTTAAAACCCTCTACTTCATCAAAAATTGCAGGAGAAAGATGAAAGATTCTTAAATACAGCAATTATAAAACTTACAATTACCAAAATAATATAAGCATCATAAAAGTCATAGCAAGTATTATACCAATCTGAACAATATAAGAAACCAATACAAAAACACCTATTTGAATAAGGTACACCTGCTTTATGGAAGTGTGTAAAGCTGGGATGGTTTTGGGCTCCTCTAGAAGAGAAAGCTACAACTCTGACACAATGGAAAGAAAACTCTGCTTATTGTCCAAACAGTTTTATTTCATGAACTTGATAGATCTCAGAATGCAGCAGATGCACATTTAATATGGGAGGTGTCCCTCCATACACTCTCAGATCTGTGAAAATTGCTTTTTTAAAGTCACAGGTTCCAGACAGGAACCTATTTCTATAACCTTTTTCACAGTCTCTTTATTTTCACCTCTGTTAGTGTATTGCTTTAATTTCATAGCGTCACCCTTACCTTAAAGCATAATAAAAACCCCAAAAGGAGTATTATATGCATATGGTACATTTCCCAACATCAAACTGAATATGGCAGTCATTAATAGAGATGGGCACGAACTGGAAAAAAACCTAACCATGTGGTTTGTGGTTCATCAAATTTCACGAACCACGAAATTTCACGTACCTGCCCCTAGTTCGTGAACTGGTTCATTTGGTTCATGAAAACGTCACATCCAGGTCAGAAAACCATCATTTCTGTGTCAGCAGAAGGTCACTTCCGGGCCAGCAGAAGTTCACTTCCAGGTCAGCAGAAGTTCTGCAGGAAGTCTATCCCCTGTTGCCTAGGAAATTGATTGATTGGCACCAGGCTGCCTGCAGTGATGAACCAAAAAATGAACCAAACGAACCAGCCTAAAAGTTCATGGTGGTTCATCAGAAGTCATTAACTCTCATAAATTTATTTATTGTATTTATATTATTTATTGTCTACCTTTCATAGTAAGACTCAAGGCAAATTATGTAGCATAAGTCAATACGAACTATGGCGGTGATATCCAATAAACAGCAACAGGCAGTAGTATAGTCAACAGTCCTAGTCCTTATCCCTTTCTCAAAGTATCTTTCTGAACCATTTTGATACAGTTTAGCCTTCCTACTTATGTAAAAAAGCCTTCCTGAATAGTTCAGTTTTGCACAGTTTGCATATCTCATCAGGCAGGCCATTCCACAAGGCATGGGCCATAACAAAGAATACATATGTACAGACAGTTGTTGATTTTGCCCATTTGCAGGACTACCTACAGAAGGCCCTGTTCAGATGAGTGAAGCTGATATGGCAGAGCAGAGGGAGCGAGGCAGCCTCTGTATGAGGGGCTTTGTATGAGATACCTAATAATACTGTTTTGATGGTTAATTCAAAGAAAGTACAGGGCTAGCTTCAATGATGAAACTTTATTGCATGCAACTCTGGGACAAACTGACTGCTACTATATAACTCTTTACTGACTAAATGCAATCTTTGTTGCGGCACTCTCTGTTGGCCAGGATAACTATCTGTACTAATAAATATCTTGAATTCAGCCCAGTAACTGGTGGGCAACCAATGGCGTGACTGCAGAATGGGAGCAATATGCAAATCTCTGTATGCAAACAGCAGCCCTGTGAACCTCTGCGTCAAAACCAACTAGTTGACAGGAACATAGTCACATTTAATGGATTTAATTGCCAAAGTTGTCACACCTATCTTTTTTCCAGTACACACTGCTGGTCCCCACATTCCTGTTTAATATGTGGTAAGTGTACTTACCACATATTGCTTTCCATATTGAGAAAAGAAAATACAGAAGCAATTCCATACTACATGCAGTGAGTAAGGGAATAGGCAATATACTATGTTGAATAAGGACAGTCTGCCTCAACATTTTCTACTTACCAGTATAGTTCTTGTTACAATATAGCAGTTACAGTCTAGCCCAAAACTGACATCTCTAAGAGAGGACAAGTACACTTCTGTTGGTTCCAGTATTATTGTAGAACACTCTTGTAAACTACACTCCCATTCTTGCAACAAACTCATTGGACATGTAATAACCCCCTCTATAGTATATTTTTTGCGAGGCAAAGGGAATATTCTCTCTTCACAGATTAATGCATATTCTACTTGTCTGCTAATGTAGACAGCTCTACATTCTACAAGATTAGACAATCTGAACCATCCATGTGTCCACATTTTGACTCCTACCAAATAAAGAGCCGACTGATGGAAAGTTACAATAAAGCTCCTGACAAAATTTGTATATGAACACAATAGTAATCAAAGAATATTAATATCTTATCAATATATAGCATTGCACTTGCATAATCTTAATAACTACTACATTTTTTAAAAGGACAACATTACCATCTGACAAGAAACATCATGTACATAGGCAGTTCTCCACATGATGCCCCCCTCCCAGAAGGCTCAGAAAGGTATTAATTAAATTTACATGAAATAACTGTTACTGTTTGTATTGCCTTGTTTTGCATTTTCAAGATGCCTATGAAAGGATTTGTTCAGTGAATCAGTAGAAATAATGAGACCCAATGCATTCTGATTAGAAGGCTTGTTAAAACGAATCTACATTAAAAATTGTCAGTGTAAAACTAAAGAGGATAATATTGTTCCACAACAGTTTAATTAGCACTTCAGGTTTTGTGTATTTTTTTTCAGTAAATGTCAATGGACTATTTCTTCCTTTCAATGAAAAAAAAATCTAAAAGACAATAGAAAACTGAGCCTTTTATTTGGAAAAAAAACCTTGGTTAGTAATTACTTAAAACACACTATTCACCCATGTTGGAGGGGCTGACCTTTTTTTTTTTTTTGATGGCCTGCAATGAGAACTGCAACAAAGGAAAAGCCACCTAATTAAAGGAATTCTGCCATTGCTTAAGGGCACTTCCTGCCATTTCAGGCTGTCGATTTGTTGGTGAAAAGGAGACTGCACAATGGAGCAGGAAGAGCTGCAGTTCAGATAGGAATATCTTAAGTAATCCAATCCCACCCTTTCCACGGTCACAAAATAAAGATAACTGGCTTTACCAGCCAACTATGCAATTAGTGATTTTTCACATGCCCTCCTTGAAAGCAAAGGTATAAAAAAGTTCAGGTAGCCTTTAACAAAGTATTAAAAGAATGTCAAATTGGTGAAAACGAGGGACACCTGTGTCCTAATAATTTAAACATGCTATGAGTAATTCTTTCTCCACTATCACCAATCTTTTCATTTGACTCTTTCAGGATTTTCATGACAGTGAACAAAATAGAGAAATAAAAGTCCAATTATAAAGATCACTCACATTTTTGTACATATCTTAAGCATACCCATATCGACAATATTAAATTAGCATTTAATTATCCTGAATAGAACATCTTGCTAATACAATAATATAATCAAAAGTTGAAGCTATCCTTGGAGGTTTTGCAAAGATCAGTACAGCAAGCGGTTCTAAAATGTCCACTCATGTTTTCTCTGTGGAAGTCATCTGATGTTACTTACATAACAATGCTCCACTGATTACAATTCCTTTACTGAACATTTCTCATTTTAAAAATATTCATTAGCTCTTCCTCTCATTTTTCCCCTCTGCCTTTTCATCGCATGATGACTCAACAAATGTGACAGCTAATTGGCACTCAACAATTTAAGCCTTTGAAAGGAAACTATCCTAAATGGTTTATAATTCAAAAGCCCAGCTCCATGGCTGAAAAGATAAAAGAGGCATACAATTACTAAATATAGTACCTTCAGATATGTAAGCAAATTATAAAAAGCCAAATTTTGTCATTATTCTTCCCCTGGATAAAAAGGGGTAGGAAATGGTTGCTTTCTTCAATAATGTCATCATTTCTTAGCTCACATACACCCAAGTTTACCTTAATTTCCAGCATAAGAATTAGAGGATTTCTGTTCCCGTTAGTTAAACCAAAATCAGCTTTTGTGCACTATTCATGAAACTTTATCCAGAAATAAAATCCATTTGTAACATAACTACATAAAATCTCATAGGATCTCTGTATATAAATGCATCATCATCAGTTTGCAGCACCCTAGAACATACTTCTGTTAACTTTCCAGAAAGTTAACAGAATTGAAATGTGATGCCCAATAGGCAATTCACAAACAATTCAAAGCAAAAAGAGATGTATATATTCTCTACTGGGTAACTAATAGCCAAATCATAATAAAGGTGAAAGACTTATATGAATTTAAAGGAAAACAGAACATAAAAAAGCATAATATATATTATTCATTAAGGAACAACAGCAACCTGCTACAATTTGCCCCACATTAATTGTTTGTGTGAATCTAAATTTCAATTTACTGTCAAGTACATCTAACAGCATTGCCAGGTTATGGTGGAAGACTTCCCTCATGAAACCACCACTGCTACTCTATTGGCTGGCAGGAGAAAAAGCATTTTTTTTAAAAAATGCCATTGGTGTGATGGTGCTACTTCACTTCTAGGGAAAACCTAAAAGCAACATAATCCCTCTTCAGGAATCTCAGATTCCTACAGAGGCAGGACATCACATCCAAGTTTTCCTCAGAAATGATATGGCACTGTCACACTGACAAGACCCCCTTGTCTCCCCTCCCCAGATTCCTGCAGGTTGTCAGCCTCTGACAAACGTAGGTGACAAATGCCTAGAAAAGAAATGGTTCCTGGAAGCAGTATTGAAGTGGACGTGAGCTAATAAACTGAAGCTTAATCCCAACAAGATGGAAGTGTTAACTAGAGATGGGCAGAGAATGAGAAAAAATGAAACAAATGTTTCGTTGCATTCCACGAATCACAAACTTTCACAAAATTGTCCCGTTTTGTGAAACGATTCATTAGTTTTGCGATTCATCAGAACCCAGGGCACTTCAATGGTCCCCTTCATACCCAGAGATGCCAACCTCACAGGGAGACTTCAGCATGCTCTCCTCCACCCACTCTCACCTAACAAGCCAGTAAGAACAAATGCTCTAAATAAGAACATAAGCAAAGATATATTTTTTTAAAAAAGGTAGGCCTCAGTAAAGCTGTTAACTGCATGGGTTGTAGGGAACACATCACTCCAGTCCTGGCTCATCTACCCAGGCTCCTAATCTGTTTCTGGCCACAACTCAAGGTCTGGTGCTGACTTTTAAAGACCTATATGGTTTGGGACAACATACCTGAAGGTCCGCCTACTCCATTATGAACCCTTCTTACCATTGATGTTATCTTTGGAGACTCTGCTTCAGGTACCCCTGGTGGCAACCTGGGAGAGATGCTTTTCACTAGTGCCACCAAAACTCTAGAACTCTCTACCCAGGGAGATTTGCCTGCTCCCTTCTGTTGCCGTCTCCCACCAGAGGATGAAAACTTTTTTGTTTTGCTTGGCATTCTCACAATGATCTCTCCTCCCTCCCCAATGTTTTAACTGCTGCTTTGTATAAATTATAAATTCTGGTTTAAAATTGTTTTAATTATGCATTTATATGTTGGTTTTGATGGCTTTGAAGATTAGATTTAATTTGTATGTTTTAATTTGTTTGCCACCTCAGTGGTCATGTGAGGGCAGAGAAACAGGGTAAAAATTCGACAGAGACAGATAGACAGACAATTTGTCAGCAAAAGTTGCCACATCAAACGAACACAGGTTTTAGCACCATAAACAATATCAAACTCTTCAAAGGGAGATTACACTCTAATTAGCATGTGAGTATGGTTTATCTGTGAAATACAACTGAAATATCCTCATGAATTCTAATGCCTCTTCTGTATGTTATACAGAAGTACAGCAAAATATGGGGTTATAATTTTTCTACTCAAATCAGCTATTCAATTTCTTTTTTTCCTCTTTCTTAAACTTCTATATAATTTTCTGGAAAGAGCTGAAATTATTATTTCTATTTACTTTTTACTTGCGTAAGCTTTTAGGCATGCAACTAACTTCTTTCTTTAATAAAATGCAAGATTTTATTATGAATTAAGAGCATATTATTGAAGATTCTAAGAAATGTATTATTGAATCTCCTAATCCCTCTGACCTTTTCATATAAAAATCTAATTTTCATCCTGCTTATGTGGAATAGTTAAGCTCTTAAGTGTTATCTGAAATACATAAACCTTACTGACTTATTAAAACACCCTCATATGAATACTTCTGGCACGGTATACTCTTCTGAAAAGACTATGACTGAAGCTGTATCACAATTATGCATTGAAAGAAGAACATCCACCTAAAATAGAAATGTTTCTCCATATTTGTACACTAAATTTTGCATGAAACATCATAATGAATATAGCAAAGTCTAAGGACCAATGTGTGCTACAAGTATATCCAGAAGTTACATTGAATTAAGTTTGTTAAATTCTTTCCATTAGTGGGTTACACATGTGAGAGAATCATATCTGACATGTGCTGAAATGATTAGCGCCTACTACAACATGAAATTAGTATCTGAGCACTCCTTAAAAAACAGAGAAACCTTTCTTTCTTCTCCTTACATATTCAGGGGTGCCAGATCTCTTACTTCATCAAGAAATCCCCACTCCATGCTGCCTAACCCACTCCACCATTCAGTTGGGTTGTTGTTGACAGGATGACATCACTTAAAAGGCGACTGGAAAATAACACCATGTCAGTGGGAGCTCGCTAGCATTCAGAAAAAAACTCTGTGATTAAACCACAGAGTTTTGGCAGAGTTTTAGAACACGGCCAACAATGTGATAATGTCACTTCCAGTTGCCCCAGAAGTGACATCATCTCATCACCAGCAACAGCACTACATTGCTGGCAATCCCCCCCCCCACTCCTCCACTGGGCAAGTCACTGCTTGCCAGCTTTGTACTGGCATCTCTATAAACATTACATTTAGAATATTTAAAGAAGATGAGACTTATGAAAAGTGCATGAATTTGGCCCATACTGCAGTGCTTACAGATCAGCGTATAGAAACTTTAAGCCTTGGGTTTAGTCATTAAAATATGTAGTGATTTACACTGCTTATCAGTTAATGCTGTTTATAGAATATTTAACTAGCTTTTATCTTACAGAATGGAACAAATTTAACTGAAGCAAAACCCACTTCAGATTTATGCAAAATCTTGGGATTAATAGGGAATTCAGATCCATTAATAAATCTTTTCCCCTCCTACTGGTGCAATGGTTTTAATTAAACTTTACCAACCCTTTTGGTTTAATCCCTTGAGCTGACCTCTATCACACCAGAGGTTTTAAATCAAACTACAAAAAAATCCTCAAAGCTGAAACTTAAAGTGTTAGCCACAGGAGAAAACCAATAAAGGATTTATCAAACATGACTGGTAAACCAGTAAGGTTTCGTAAAGAGAATTTTTTATAAGTAAAAAATATAAAAGAAGGAAACACAAGACACTCCAAAATTAGAAAATAGAAAAATAAATCAACAAGGATCTATCAAAAAGGCATTTATGCCACAACATCCACATTTGTTCTTACACGCACACATACGTAGAAATAAATATGAAAGCAAGTTTGCAAAGGAGGAATTCATATTTTGTGAATAATGTGCTGGATTCTAGTTAACATTTACACCTGGAATGAATGTAGTCTGATAAAACCACTGTAAAAGCCAATAAACACGGTGTAAGTAATAGATATAATCAAATATTGATCACCAAAATATCAACTGAATTCCAACATATTTATATCCTAAACATGCACAGTAGTATAATGAGACTTCCAAGACTGTTAATGACACTGATGTGCAGAGACATCTCCTCGGAAATTCAGTTACATGCTGTGTTATGACTGCACTGAACTTCACAGCAAAACAAATTATTAAAATTTTCACTTTGCTTTTCCTGAAATCACCAAGCCAGGGATCCCCAATGTGGTGCCTTTAGATGTCGTGGTGCCTGTTGACACCTTTCCTGATGCTCACTAAGGACTTTTAGGAAATGGGTGGGGGAAGGTGGGGCTTTTGCCCAGCAAGGCTTGTGACAAGCCATTAAAGATTTGATTGGCTGTGCAGATTTTTAAAACTATTGCTTTAGCAGCAGCTGCTGCCACAACACAAAGATCTTCACTGTGTGACTATAGCCAAGCTGCAGCAGCCATTTTGTGGCTCTGACCACCACACACTGTGCCAAAATTCCCTGCAGACTCAAAAAGACTGGGGACCCCTGATCTAGATTGGAAGAAAAAAGAACCTCGTATCCAAGATTATCATTAATGTTTACAGGATGCATAATCTAAAATTAAATATTCATAGTACTATCCATACCTAAGTAAATACAAATTACTCAAAGGGTGCATACCTTTGCTTGCACTCTCCACATGTTCCAGTTCATCTGGGAATTTTAAGATGTCTCGATATTTCTCTTCGCAAATGTCAGCCAGAAAATGCAGCAGTGTTGTTTTCTGATCTGATGATTTAGTATCTCTAATCTGCAAAGATAAACAAATGGAGATGCATTATTTGTTAGGGATACTTTTTTCTCCATTAGGGATACATTTTTCAATCCATGTCTTTGAATGTACCTCTGGAAATAAAACACATTTCAAGGCATCGTAAAGCATAAAATGTGGTTGTATAGATTTTTATCCTTATGGCATATATGTTATATTGCTACTCTTTTACACTTACCATTCTGTAAGTCAACCTCGATATCATACAATTTGATATAAGTAAGGAAGCATCCATCTAATTCTCCACCAGTAATGTTACATGTAGGAGTGTGCACTCAGATATACCCAAGCCAACCCACCTACCCACTTCTGCAAATTAGCTGTTTCCAATTGGTATCCAAAATGACCAAAATAACTCCCAAATTCCAGGAGTAATGAAAATATATCTCCTGGAATTTTAGTAGTGTATTGGGCGTAAGAAGCCAAGAGGAAGAGAAAGGAAGCTGGTCTTGTCAAACCGTTATTTGCCGTTGCCTCCTTTTCTTTACATTTTAAAGGGCTGTTATTTTTCATAGGAAGCCTGGGTCTCTGAAATCAGAAGCAAGGTCTACCATCACAGAAAACAATAACTGTTCAAAATCTGAAAGGACTGGAGACATTGACTAACAAGTGACAGGGTAGACCTGGCCTGGGAGGTTTGGTTCACCAGCCATAGGAAAAGATGGAGCTATTATTTCCTATGGGCAGCAGACCTGTCATCTCTACCACCCATAAGAAATAATAGGACCCAGGTTTTACAGGTCCCCTCAACCAAAAAATGGGGGAGTAGTGTGAGGATGACCAGCATGTGAACACAAAGTGCCTGTGTGCCTGTTTCCTCAACTGATGACAATTTCTGGTGTGATGCATAAGCGATGGGTTGCACCAGGGCCAATTCACTAAAAATCAGCCCTAAACATAGGATTTGGGGCACGATTTTTACTCAATTGGCCCTGGTATAGACCTATTGCTTCCAGGTTGCGCTGAAAATTATGTCATTAGCTAGGGACCTGGGTGTGTGGGCATCCATGTCCCTGGCCTGTGTTCTGGCCTGCCTCTGCCTGTTTCCTCACCATTCCCTCTGCTGGCCAGCTGAGCAGCAGTGGGAGGAGCAGAAGGTGAGAGGTGAGGAAAATGCTAGTTGGACCAGCTGAGATTGGTTATCTAACTGTAATTCTGCTTTTGCATAGTAAAGTCTTTCATTTAATTTGTGATTTTCATTATTAGAGATGGGCACAGACCAAAATACGAACCAAAGTTCATGATGAATCAGGTCGGTTCATGGTTCGCGAACCGGCAGTTCGTCAGAATCCATTTCTGATGAACTGCCACGAACTTTAGGCTGGTTCATTTGGTTTGTTTTTTGGTTCGTCACTGCAGACAGCCTGGTGCCGATCAATCAATTTTCTCGGCAACAGGGGAAGGACTTCCTGCAGACCTTCTGCTGACCTGCAGGCCCAGAAGTGACAATTTGCTGACCTGGATGTGATGTTTCCACGCATTTTGTGAAATGCGATGAACCATGAACCACACAATTCATTTTTTTTCTGGTTCGTGTCTATCTCTATTCATTATGTTTTTAGTGAATCTAGATATATATGTACCAATTGAAGCCTGGTACTTTGTTGCAAGGAATTCATAATATATTCCGAGTGTGTGCATGTATTTTTTAATGTTATTTTTAATTTTTGGTTTTGTTTTGGTTGTCTTTTGACTTATTTTTGTAGGTTTCAATTTAATTATTGTACCGGTTCTTGACATATACTATGTTGTCCTTGCTGTGAGCAAGATATGGGTATGTTAAATATGTTTATACTGTAAGCTGCTGATAAAATCATTGCACCGAAGCATGTTTGGCATTATGTTTGTTCTCATTGTATGTGCACTACTACATTTTGTTCTTCAATTATTTATATATTAAATTGCAGGTATGTCTTGTGCATGCATTTGAATTAATTTTTTACTTGAATTATATGCCAATAAAGGCTAACTTGAACTTGAATTAATTTTAATTGCATATAGCATCACACAGTGTTTCTCATTTCCTGTTAAACCTTTTTTTGGTTTAACCTGATGGGGCCATCATTATTTTCTATGGGAGAAGACCTGGCCTCTAAGTTCAGAAGCCACATTGTCCCATACAAAATAATAGCAGTTTTAAAATTTAAAGGGAGGGAAATACTGCTTGGAAGACCAGTTTCCACTTTCTCCCTTCCTCCCTGCTCCTGTTGACTTTGGAGAGTGGGGAAATGGGGGGGGGGGGGGTTGGCTAAAATGCTTCCAAATTTTCAGAACCCTAAAAATCATTCTCAAATGGTAATAAGTGTTCAAAAAAATTGGGATAACAAAAAGTATGGCCTCCCCAAATCCAGATCTGAAATTAATCATTTTTTTAACGTACACACTACTTGTTCCATGTTTGAAATGGTGGATAATGATTAGTAAAATTAGTAATGTGCATATTCAAGCTTTTGCAACATAAAGAAAGAACCTAGCACAATCAAACAGTAAACAGAAGCTAAGATGGCAAGTAATGGGCCAACAATCTATGAACTGGGAACATAAATGGCAGTGCACAAATATGCAGAGTAGACCAGAATTTGAGGGTATTTACTTTGCAAAATGGAGTAATCAAATGATAAAAAAATAAACTGCATCTCTTTTACAAACTAAATTCTACCTACCACACCTTGGTGTAATCAACATCAGAGAAGATGTAGCAGACACCTGGTGATGCCTGTGTATGTAAGTGTTGTAAAGGTTCAAGAATATACGTAACCTACTTGTCACTACTGGTACTTTCACAAGGCTCAATTCTATCTTTACTGAACAAAACATTGCGGTACTCCAGGCTGCCACACAGTGGCTTGAGCTGGGGACCGTACTTTGCCACTTCGGAAGGAGATGCAAGAAACAGGTCCGGGAATGCACAATAAATGCTTATTCTTTTTTATGTAAACATTTCAATAGTGCAAACGTGCAAAGTGCAAAAGTGCAAATAAATAATATACAATGATTACAATAAATATAATTTGTACAATTCAGTTGTCCGAGTCGTATATGTGAATGTCCGAAGCAAGCCCACAATGGGGACAGAACAATATACCAAATTTACTTACATATTGATTTTTCACAGTCCAGGAATATTTGTGCCCAACAAGAAGTATGTTTCATACGAAATGGGAATTGTATAAGATGCCCGCATAATCCCGTCGGCACCTGTGGACTTTACATCAGTTTGGACTGGGGCCACCTCCTTATGACTGTATTGTGACTTTCTCTTTGGTATATTGTTCTGTCCCCATTGTGGGCTTGCTTCAGACATTCACATATACGACTCGGGACAACTGAATTGTACAAATTATATTTATTGTAATCATTGTATATTATTTATTTGCACTTTTGCACTTTGCACGTTTGCACTATTGAAATGTTTACATAAAAAAGAATAAGCATTTATTGTGCATTCCCGGACCTGTTTCTCGCATTTTCTACTATCCGGGCTTTTCCCCTTGTTCTGCTTACTCTGGAAGGAGAAGCAGGCAGAGACATCTCCCAGGCATATGGGGATATAGCTGGGGGGGGGGCGGAGACAAAGCCTTCAGAAGACGGCTCCGCCCTCCCTGCTGGCAGTTGCTCTGCGTGCTCGGCCCACCCACCTCACCCTGTAGTAGTGCAGGATTAGCCAGCTGCTGTTCCCAGAGCCAGGTAGGAATTTTTCTCCTCTCCCCATATTGGCAAGGTGGGAGAGGTGGTTTTTCGCCTACCTTGCACTGCAGGCAGAGGTTTGAGGTAATTGGCAATGGTGGTGCATCATTGTAAGTCACTGGCAGGAGAGTTTGGGGATAGGGAGCGAGCCGGTGAGCACCCCTTGGCAATTCCCCATTGGTGGGAAAATGGGGTCTACCAGGAGCGGATGGTATGCTTGTGACAGCTACCACCACCTGGAGACTGCCTGCAGTGAACCCTATGTGTAAGTCCTTCCCTCATGCTGTATGGCTGAGGCTTTAGGAGCTTGAAGGGGGGAACCATTTTGCCTGGCTGGCCGGGGAAAAGCCATTACATGGATGGCTCCTACCCAGGGCTGTGGGGCTCGCCCAGACAGGTCAAGGTGGTGGTCCAGGGGTGACCCCGTGGCTTGACCTGTACTGCTAGTTTGCCCTTGTCGTATTTAATGGTTGATGTTATATTAATAAAGTGGCCCTTTAGTTCCAACTCCTGTGCCTGCCTCTTCGTTCTGACTGGGGTGGCAATAGCAGGTAGCTAAGATTAATTTCATTCCTTTCCAATGCAACAAAAAGACTCAGATAAATTGAACAGATTAGAGTATGTCATGGTACAACAACAAAAAAGAGCCAAAGCTAAGTACAGCAGACCCTTCACAATATGGAATTTCTGGCTTCAGAGATGAAAGATCCCTGTCAAATGTTTTAGAAAACTGAGTTTCTCATCTCTAATTGGTTGACTGTACTTGGCTATATACATCATATGTCTCACTGTCTAATATGGCTATTTATAAAATACTAGATCTACAAGCATTATCTTCAACACTTGATTGATCTGCTGAAAAAATATTTTCAAAAAAGTAAGAACTGGGTTTTTAAATTTTAGAGTATGTATGTGGGGTATACCCAGTTTCCTGGGGATAGAGTGTAGATGACTGGAGAAGGTAATGGCAAACCACCTTGTAAAAAGTCTGCCAAGAAAACTTTGTGATGTGACATCCCCCCATGGGTCAGTAATGACTCAGTGCTTGCATAGGGGACTACCTTTATCTTTATGTGGGGGGATATACCCTTAACCTCATAACACTTTCTTAAAACACAATGATAAACCATACTTTATGAATGATATCATGGATTTCATAAATGTGAGAAGGCAACAGTTTGATTTTCTCATTAAAAAGAATAATTTCATATCATAATTCTATAATCTCTTGATATACACTGACATCAGCTTTAAAGCAGGCCTTTCAAGTTTATAGAATTATTAATAAACAAGTACATAAACGGGCTTTTCTTTTAAAAATGTAAGAATGTACACAATTAAAACAATAATATAATTTTACACTTATTTGGTGAATGAAGATACAATTAGTCCTAGAATGGTGGTGCATGGTAGGAATCAAGTGTGGGTGCACACTATTTGTAAGCAAGGTTTGAATCTAGTAGCACCTTTAAGAATGCTACTAGACTCAACAAAGAGTTTCCAAAGCATAAGCTTTCAAGAGACAAGCTCCATGCATCAGCAAACTATTTTTGTTTGTTTGCTGTGTTGTTATAAAAAATAAATTTCATTGCAGAAATTACATTTTGATTCACTTGACAATCAACAAACCAGAACATAAAGATTTACTTATTCTTCATAAGAATATCAACAGATACAATTCTTATAATACAAAACCCCACTTCCTTCCTCCTACACATGTAAATATGACACAAGAAACCCTTGTTGTTTAGATATTTAAAGCAATGACCAATGACTGTTTTAAAGCAGGCAACACCATACATGCAACAATACTGATCAGATTAATTCTGTGAAGTGCTATTGAGCTAATAGAAGAAGATTCAAGGACCAAAGACAACACAGCATAAATGTTAAAAGCTCCATCCAATATTACTTTCTGATTCAGATAATTGGTAAAAGTGTGCTACAATGTAAATCACAAATCAATGGGTTCAATTCTCAACTGTAACGTATCCTTTATTCATATGGAGTACCCTCACTACTGTTATTGAAAGATATTACTCTAAACCAGTAGATTTCTAACTATGCTTGGAGAACTCTGAGACTCCACAGTGAGAAGACTCATCGTGGTAGACAAACTCCTCTGAAACACACAGAACCAAACTATACAAGATGTCAGACATGTATTCTTCACATGCCGGGTCCCGCAAGGTTCCCTGGGCAGCGTAGTCTTACAAAGAACAGCTGCTTGATGTGATTATCTGCTGGGGGAAGAGTGATGAGAGGGATTTTCTCTCTCTCTCTCTTGCAAAAAAAAGGCCTCTGCTCGGATTTTCCTCCGGGAACTTGGGGGTGGGGGTGAGATGGAACAGGAGACAGGAAATCCAGGGTGACTTTTTGGGCGTGCGAGAGAGAGAGAGAGAGAAAGAATCCTCCCACTTCTCTTCTCCTTGGCAGAGAATCACAGTGTAGATTCTCCCTCTCACAAAAAAGCCACCCTGGATTTCCTGCCTCATTAGGCCCTCCCTCACCCCCAAAGGAAAACCTCAGCCAAGTTTTTTTGCAAGAGAGAGAGAGATTCCTTAGTGGAGAATCACACTGAGCAGCTGTTATTTGTAAAACTACACTACCCAGGGAACTGACACGCTCCCGAGCGTCTCGTGTAATTTCCCTCACAGTCATCCAGTGATAAGGGTGGGAAAGGTAGATGGGGCCCTTCAATGAAATCCAGAAGCCTCATCCACTAAACCCAATTAAGTTGTTGTCCTATCATGTAAATTATTCTGAACCTGACTGTCATGCAAATAGAAAACAAAAACAAAAAAATAGAACCAGGTACACACATTAGACACTTTCCTAGAGACCTGGGGAAAGCTCCAGGTTTGCAGGGAAAAACAGAAAAGGGGGGGGGAACACTGGTTAAAATTCTGGGGTCTTACAGCACACGTTTACAACATCGCAGCCCACATTTTAAAGAAGGGTGGAGCATTCGCCCACTGCTGGGTGAGCTGGGATGGCAGCACTGAAAGCAGGCGAGTAGATGAGGAGGGATGGGAGACAGTGCAGCCACGTGAACTAGAAAGGTGGATGCTGCAATACTAGCCAGCAGATAGCTGGCCTAGCAAGCAAGCAAAAGCGGGGAAGAATGAGATTTTCCTTTGCAAATCTCATGGGTCTCCCACTTGTAGCTTTCTAGAAGCAGTAGTTAGATTCAAATGCAAAAGGCTGGGAGCCCAAGGAGTCCCAAGTCCCCTATAATTTCAGCCATAGCTGCCATGTCACATGACATGTAACCACAAGTATGTTACAGGGTTTTCTTCCCATTTCGGGTACAAAGAAGCCTGGCCTGTATGCCTGTAAACTGAATGTGGTACTTGAAACACACCTCAGAATCTTCTGGAAGCTCAATGCACAGGGCTGCCTCAGGTAACAATGTGATGTAAAAAAGGATCTCAGAAGGCAGAAAGCTGAGAATCACTCAACTGAATCTTAAGATGGCCTTTCTTGAAGTTTCAGCAGGCAGCTATGCTGAGCCACTGTGCCATGTATGAACAGCTTGAGTGGCAGCTACCATTAAAGCCTCCAGAAGCTAGCTGAAGAGATTGTAAGAGAAAACATCTGGGACAATTAAGCTTCAGAGAGAATAAATCTAGAAAGAGGAAGACACACAAGTCTGAAACAAGGTATTTTAAAGCAACATTTTGTCAGGACCTAGATATACGCTGCAAAGCTGCCAGCAATCAAACAAATATCCACGCTCAATTATTATATAAGTAGGAAAATAAGTTATGTTGAGTACATTTTGTAAAAGAACACTGACAATATCAACAGCAGAAACAACACCTGAGCAGAGCCTCTTTCTTTCCATTTCTTTTAGACAGAATTTTTGAAGCAAGAATGTTATCAAAGTTGGTTTCTTTGTCCATTGCTGGAGAATTGATGAAGGTGGTAAAGAGGAAGTTGGCATGTTCATTAATATAGTGACATCAAAACACGGTGCTATGAATTGTTTATACCAGCCCTTAATATACCTAAATTATACTACTGGCATATATAGCATATCATTGATTACACCAGTGGTATCCACTCCACAGCTCATGGAGAGTCACATTTAGTTTGCACCTCCTCGCCAAACACACCCATACTATAACAGAAGATATAACCATTAATATTAAATGTATAACTGCTAACTTTTTAAAAAACTATTTTTTTTTGTTTTTGTAACAAAATTAAACACAATAATCCTCAGCGAACTAACAATACTTATCTAAATACAACATATAGTCCAAACAGGTTAAACAAATGATTAACAATACATATATTAAAGGTATGTAATCAAGGCAGTTTTTTAGATCCTGAAGGGATCTAATGGATAAGGAACTGCTAACTTTTTAACTACCGGAGTACCTCTGTGCCTGCAGGATTGTCTCTCTCCAATACTGCTGAACCTTAGCCAGGTCCAGTGTATCTGGAGTGAGCAGAAGGGCTTCCTTCTCTGCTTTTTCACTCTCTCCCCAGCATGATGAAAAGCAGCTCAGATGACAGAGATTGCCAAGGCTCCCAGGGAAGAACAGCCAGTACTGAAGAAAGGGGAGTAATACTGCCACCCGACTGTGGTCAGCCTGCTCTTTTTGTGGTTAGCTGCTGTGGTGGTGGTGGACTTTACTCTCCCTTCTCTGAGACCAGACTGTTCTCCTCTTGGCAGCCATACGAGTGTGAGGATGAGCTTATATAGGCTGCAGAGAATGGTGGAGTTTGCTGGAGAGGCAAGGTCCTGGAATGAGGAACATATCTCACAGCTTGCTCATCCTCCAGTATCTCCAATGGCAGCTGTTTCAAGATGGGAATCACTACTGACCACATGCCTCATTGGGCAATGGCCTTGCCCACTTTCCTGAAACATGAAGCAGCTGTTATACTGGGGTCAGAAGAACCAGAGGTGGCATGTCAAGCAGCCACAAGAGAATACTGCTGGATTACACTATTCAGATGAATCTGGTTTCCTTGGGAAGAAGAACTAAAGGGATGTGTGTACTTTATTTAGGTAATGGAATCCAAATTCTTACAGTAATACACTGCATAGAGAAGGACCATATAAAACTCCTGAACACAGAAAACTGTGTATTAATATGAATCAATTTCACTATCACTTCTCAGTCTTTTGGCTCTTTTTTCCAAAGCGGGGGAAAAAGTTGGAAATAAGCTATTTCCAAAGTGGCAAGCTGCGTCAGAAATTGCTTTCCCCCCTCCCAGCTGAAGTTTAAAGCACCCATTTGGGGCTCCCTGCGCATCAGCTGGGAGGGGGGATCCCTCCTCCCAGATGGAGTTTAAAGTGCCGGTTTCAGGGTTTCAGAGCTTCCCTTCGCTTCAGCTGGGAGGGAGGGATTGCTTCGGGAAGCTTTGATTCAGCATTTCCGAATCAGGGCCAGCATTCTGGGCCCTATTTGGAAATTATGCATCTTTACAAATCAGGGCCACTTCCGGTATTTATCCTGCATCGGAAACCCAAATCACACACCACTAGTATAGAATCAATTTCACTGAACAGCATACAAGCTCAGGAAACAATGTTTTCTATCTCCAAATCATGACCAGCACTGATGTTTAGTACTAACTACATTTAGCTTCCAAACCACAATTTCAGAATACTATAATTTTATTAATCTTTAAGGTGTCACGCACAAGACTAACATAACCATCCCTAGGGTCGTGGTTAAGCCATTTTGGTTAAAGCTAGCCACAATTAACACTTATATTAGTGCAGATGCGGTGTTGCACCATGGTTAGTTCTGCAAAAGGAAGAGGGAAAGGAATTTGCATATGACTAGGGAACAGGGAGACAGTGTATGCATCTGGATCATACTCTTGATCAAACCACAGTTAGGTTCCGTCTCCACTGAGCCATAGTTTTCATTATGAGACTGTAATGAATACTGAGCTGCTCTGCAACATTAACGGAGAAGCTGTTATTCCTCATCCAAACTTGGTGGACTATCTCCCGCTCCCCCATTATTAGATTCATAATTAGTATTGCTGGCACATGTCAATAACTGAGATTAAGAAAGCATCGGCCACCGAAGTGCTGCTAAACAGCATCTAGTCAATGTAAAGACGCAAAACTTCCAAAGCTACCAACAAAATGCTAATGAATCTTTTGATTTCATTCTAACATGGCCTTTTTTTTCTGCTGTACCATATTTGTATAAATATTAACTGTTCAGTGAATCAACAATCATGAATGCTTCAGTGCATATATCAAAACTATTGCTCCAGCTTGCCAGCCTTGATGCAGTACATGAATTCTAATGGCAGTCTCCTTTATTTAAGCAAAATTAAGTTCTGTGCTCTCTGCCAAGGGTTGTTTACAAATCGCTGCTTTCTTCAATAACACCACACACTGCAATATAACATCCAGAAAGATAATGCATTTTTAAGGATTTGCAATCAGCATAAAGACATTAGGCTTGTAGCTGGCACTAGACAGGTTTAATACATGCTTTCCTGACTGTATTTCTGTCTCTGGCCTCACACCATGGCCCTACCCTGGGTTCCATGAACAGGAATGTCTATGGCCAGAGATACATCAAGAAGTAGTATTATGGAGGCTACTTTTAGTGTTAAAATATACCCTACTGAATGCTTCCATCTTTTTCACAGAATGAGAAGATAACTGATCCCTTTGCATTGGTTTCTAAGTGACATTCGGACCTTTTTTTTAATGAGATTTATGTATTTATTTAAAACATTTCCAACTTATAGTACTCAAGGCAGCTTATAATATACATTAGAATACATTTTAAAACTCAGTTTAAAATTGCAATCTAAAAGTATCAATAAAGAGCAAACTAATCAAATGCAGATCTAAATAAAACTGTCTTCAGCTGCCTCCAAAGATCCAAAGTGAGGGGGCTAGGCACACCTCCCTTGCGAGGTTGTTCCATAATCATAGAGCTAGAACCAAAAAGCCCCTCTCTCATGTGCCCATCAGATGGGCTTCTTTGGTCCATAGGGCAGTCAGGAGGCCTCTCCTTGTGATCTTAACTCCCAGGCAGGAACATATATGGGAAGAGGTTCTTTCAGATACCAAGGACCCAAGCCATGTAGGGCTTTAAAGGCCAAAACCAACACCCTGAATTAGCAGATCAGTAGCCAATGAAATTGCTGTAATATCAGGATCACACATGGAATGACACTCCATTCTTCCACTACTTCTTCTCAGAATGTGATATAATCTAACATCCCAGGCTGATATGACAGGGTCTTAAGATGTTGACCTGATATTTTTTTTCTCCCCATTTTTTTTTTAAAAAATCAGTAACATCTGCCCAATGAACAGCTATGATGAGCTTGAAAGCTTGCACAATGTTTTGGATAATTTTGGTTGTCCCTAATAAAAGGTATTGAATGGATTTATGTGGGCCAATACACCTGCTTCCATTTCCCCCCCAACTTTCAATGAAACCTGTTTAGAAAGTCATTTATATGGAGTAGTTGGCTGCCTAGCCTTGGGGATATTGTGCCTCTTACCACATCATTTCCCCCACAGGCCCCAAAGGAAAGAATTATCATGTGTTGATACTGTAACATGGACTCCATAAAAGAAGAAGAGGGGATCAAATTGAGAAAAAACTTTAATGCAAAGCATTAAAAACAAGTAGAGGGATATTTCATTGGATAGTACAGCACAGATTTTAATGAATAAATATGTATCACAGTCCAACCACCTCCAGTCAGTCATGGATTCAGTATGCATGCAACAGTTAAGAGTGACTCTGTCAGACTCACGTGGGCTGCTCCTGCAACCCAAAAATGTCTCTGTATTACCTTGGGAGGAGAGAACTAAGTTTATTTTTTCAGATGCTGTGAGATCGCATATATGAACACACAAGAAGCTCCTTTATACTGAATCATATGATCAATCCATTAAGGTCAGTACTGTCTATTCAGACCGGTATAGGATTGCCAACTCAGGGTTTTGAAGTTCCTGGAGATTTTGAGGGGAGGGGAGCTTGAGGAGGGTGGGGTTTGGGGAGGGGAGGGACATCAGCCATAGAGTCCATACTCCAAAACAGTCATTTCCTCCAAGGGAACTGACCTCCCGAATCTGGAGATTGGTTGTAATTCTAGGAGATCTCCAGCTCCCCCCTCCCGCCCCCATGCTGAGGCTGGTAACCTTAGAAAGGCAGCAGTTTCCCCGGTTCGTTTGTTCTTTCTTGCTTCTTTTTATTGCAAGCTGGATATGCCAGGGATTGCATTTGGGATCTTCTGCAGGCAAAGCAGAGGCTCTTCTACCAAGATGCTTCCCCTCCTTTTCATCAAAGATCAAAACACTCCCCACCCTATTTCCCTATTAATATCCAACTAAACCAGGATTATGCAATTTATACTGTTTACCACTGAAAAACTCCATTGTATGTTCTTTACTGGGAAACAGTATCTCACCTTTGTGAAATGCAGAGCCACCTACTGAAGTCAAAGGATGACAAAAGAGCTTAACAGCTGCCAATAACTACCCCCATCCCTCCCCCGAAAAGAGCAGGGCCCTTCTTATAATAAGTAACTTTAACTTTCAATTCAAAGTTCCATTTGAAATAATTCCCTAAGCAAACAATGCATATATACAAAATCATTTCTAATAAAATAAAGCAATCTTTATTCAAGTGCTTTCAAAGGCTGTGTCAAAACCTAGACTGTAATCAGAATAACTGAAAGGCAGGTCAAGGGAGGCATGGGTTTTAATGAATGAAGTGACAAACATTTGATTCAAGAGCTACTACAAGTCACCACTGCAGTGAACTAATAAGAAATAACTGCAGGCAGAAGCCCACCTACAGGTAAAAGCACATCTTCATTTTACCTCTTTGCCATTTCTATTAAGCAACCATAGAAGTGTCAGCAACAGGTAGCTGTGATTTATGTCTTGGAGCATTCTTAGAACCATACATTAGTTTCATTTGACACTGATATTGTTACTGCTCCCTTTTTATCCCCATGACTATAAACTGTGACTTTTTAATTGGCCTTATTACAAAATATATGTGATCAGCAGAACTGTTGAGTTCACAAAACAAATACAGTGTAGTACTAAAATAATTTACCTGTTTTTTTTTCTTTAAAAGAACAAACCATGGAATATTAGTTCATCTTCAGAAGACAACTAGAGCTCACCATGAATAAGATCCAGCAACCTTACTTCACATGGTTCAAGACAAAAGAACAAGGGAGACGCTAGAGACACAAACTTAGATCCACACATGGAGTAACTGTGTCACGTGCATACAACATGGGTCTCCAACATGATGCCCAACATGGTGCCCACTGACACCGGTCTGGATGCCCACCGAGTGTATTTAGAAAGTGGCCAGGCCAGTTGGGACTTTTGCCCAGCTGGGCTTGCAGATAATAAAAGTATCCTGTTAAACAGAGCTTCTGCCTGAAATGTTGAAGAGTTTACTATTAGAATGAAGCATTAACTTTGTTCCTTGACATTTTATGGTAGGCTACACCTCCTGCTGCAGCCATTTTGTGGTTGTGCCCACCATCTTGCGTCAGAATTCCAAAGGTGCCTATAGACTCAAAAAGGTTTGGGACCCCGGTATACAACTTCAGCTCTCACAATAAACAGTATTTTTAAACCATTTGTCATTAGTAGAGTTCCTACTGATTTGGTATTATAAACTTTTACTTGACATTTGATTGGATGTGTGAATAAATATATAGAGGATGAGGACTTTGTCATCTGACTGTTTTCAGAATCCTCCTTCAAATATTTCAGGGTAGGTTGTTGAGTTTTCAAAACTCAAAAGTGGTCTAGGATCCTTTTTGGATCCCAATACAAATTTGTCTCATAATACCTTGCATTGATTTGCATGTCATATAGACCTGAAGTGGTCTAATTAAACTAGCTTGGTCAAATGTACACACACACACACACACACAGTACTTTCACAAAAGAAAACTTTGAGAAAGGAAAGTCTGAAGTTGGATAATCTGAGTAACCTTCCTGCATGTGTGCATACAAATTAGATGTTAACAACTCACAGCCAATCAAGTCAAATGCATCCCATCTGTGAAGTACAAGTTATTTTTGTTAATGTCCTGGAGACTACAAGAAAAGGAAATATCAATTATCTGGTAGATCACAATACAAGGCTACTGGTACTCAGAAGTCATGTAGGCCTCTCTTAAGGATAAGGATGATGAAGGCCAACACAGAGCCATTTTTTAAAAGAAAAACATTAATAAAGCATAAATTCAGGAAACTATAATTAACATTCTGCATAAGTAGAAGAATAATTAGCAGGAAATGCCACTAAAAATGATTTCAGGTGCACTTGGTGGATTTTAGAGTAGTGCCCTGACCTAGATGGTCCAGGTAGCCCGATCTCATCAGATCTCAAAAGCTAAGCTGGGTTGGCCCTGGTTGGAATTTGGCAATGAGACCACCAAGACAGGTCAGGGTTGCTACACAGAGGCAGGCAACGGCAAAGCACCTCTGAATATCTCTTGTTTTGATGCCTGTGACGGAATGGAACCCCAAAAAGGTAAAAAGCAAGACAGAGTTTAGAATAATGCTCTACTACAGCCCTTTTTGTATCCTTATGCATATGTTCACTAAATATTTACAGAGGAGTGTGCGACTGTGCTCCCTGGCCCTGGCATCCACGTATTTATTTAAAATATTTCTATGCCATCTCTTCAGAGTTCCAGCTGTGGTGTCTTGCAATTAAAAGAAAATATCTTGAAACAAGTACTTAAAAACAAGCCAGGAGATTAGAGTTGCCAGTCTCCCACTGGGGGTGGGGGAATCCCCTGGTCCAACCCACCACCACCTACCCCCACTTACCTGGCCAGAGGAGAAGGCACAGGACTCCCAGGCATGCTCCTGGGTGGCGCAGCACACTCCTGGGTGGCACCACACACTCCCGTGGGCTGAAACGGGTCCAAAATGGCCAGGATCAGACCTGAATAGGCCGGGATTCAGCCGCTCCAGCGTGGGAGAGAGTTCCTCCACGCAGCAGTGGTCCATTCCAGGCCAATTCAGGCCGAATCCTGGCCATTTCAGCCCAATTCAAAATGGGCCCAAATCATCTAGGATCTGACCACTGCCAGGCAGGGGAGTGCTCCCCCACGTGGCAGCGGCCTGTTCCAGACTGTTTCAAGATGAATTCTGGCTGATTTGGGCCAATTTGGGCATGGAACAGCCAGGCTGATTCGGGCCTGATCCTGGCCATTTTGGCCCAATTTCTGCCTGAAATGGCCAAGATTGGCCCGATGCCAGGCGGGGCATGGTCCCTCATGCAGCAGCGGCCTGATCCTGGCAGATTTGGGCCTGATGCTGTCCACTTTGGGCCCATTTTGGCCCAATTCAGGTCCAAAACAACCAGGATTGGGCCTCCTGCAGAGCGCAGGAGCACTCCCAGGGGCAGCCACGGCCTGCATGATGATGTCTAGGGTTACCAGCCTCCAGATAGTGGCTGAAGATCTCCTGGAATTACAATTGGTCTCCAGGTCACAGAGATCAGTTCACCTGGAGAAAATGGCAACTTTTGGGGTGGACTCTATGGAATTATGCCATGCCAAGGTCCTTCCCCTCCCCAAACCCCACTTTCTCCAGGTTTCACCTCCCAGATCTTCAGGAATTTCCCAACTTGAAGCTGGCAAACCTAATGATGTCACTTCCCGACAAGCCCACCAAGAAGGTAGGTGCCAGGGCCCCAACCTCCCACTAGGAGTACAGGGGGACCTGGCAACCCTACATGGGATACAAAGAGCATAAAAACAATTCATAACACAGAAGCAGATAATTAAAAAGCTGATAAAATAAAGTCCCTAATCAGAAGGCTGATTAAAAAGATGTGTGCTGCCTAAGGAAAGTAAATTACGTGCTAAGAAAGCCGCACATGAACATCTGCAGAGAGCCTATATGTATGGTGACTCCCTCTGCATTTTCAAGACCCAGCATTCCTCATCGCATGGAGGATCCTGAAAGACAAATGTTGCTGACGACATTTAACGAGAGGGTGAGAGGACATGGCAGAGGCAGATCTCACAGGCCCAATTCCACTCCCTTCTACATGCATTCAGCATGCACGTGGCAGAGTAGCTAAAAAGGGTTTATTGGCTGTTCATTGCTTTTTTTTCCTTCTCACAACAAATATTAATTGCAATACAAAGGTAACTACAAGTTTCCAGCAGCTTGCTTTGGATCAGTTCCACCAAGCTGTGCAGAGCTGCCCAAAAGTGGAGCAATTTGAACACTGTGAGCAATATTTGGGGTGAAACGAAATATCTCAAGCCTTAAGGCAATATTGTTCATGTTTAACATTTTTTATTCCCATGTTCTAGCATTATGAGGTACTGAAGATCATTAGGAAAAGAACACCACTGCACAAAGAATGCCTGTTGTTATCCTTATTTAATATTAATGAAGATTCCTTCTTAGCATAATGCTGCCTTCATAGCTACAGGCAGATTAGGCCGCCTCTTCTAAACAGTTACAATGGATGTTTCATATTTCAAAGGACTGCTAAACTTTTAATATTTAAGTAGCGAATAATACAGATTTATATATTAACTCCCACACCAATCGCGATTAAGACAAAACTTGTCACCCTAACGGAATGGGAGAGATGCAGTGACTGATACTATTGTTTTCACACTACTGATTTATCATGGTTTTACTGCTAGAAATACTACAGTAATTGTTCCCATCCCCTCATTATTTAGGACTAGCATGCAATCCCTTTCTGTGCTCATGTAAACAGATTGTAGAGAAAAAAGACTCTTCTGACAGGGATGAAGCTGCTTGTCTCAGGTAAAGCCGTTGCATGCTTTGGATTAATACAGTGCCCCGCTTATGTTGAAAAGCATGTTTGAAGGGCACAGTGAATGCTCTGGGAGCATCTGATACTTGACTAACCAGGCACGGTTCTGCATTATGCCTTGAAAGGCATGAAAGTTCTCTCTTTCAGTTTTTGTGTTTGTGCGTGTGTGTATAAAATCTTATTTTATATTTTTCTACAAAGATATGTTACCCACTCAATAAATGTATTTGCAACACACACAAAACTCTGTTCTGGCTAATCATGCCTACTTCTTTAAAAATAATTTTTAAATGCTTAGAACGTTTAATGTGGAAAATCTGAAAACAGAATGCTTGAGCCTAATTCCCCATGCTTGAAATTTAACATAGTGCACATTCTAAGCAAACTTAAACCAGGTTAATCCATATTTGATTACATGTCTGGATATTAAAAAAAAAAGATTTAAATGGTGACCATTTTTTATATCATGTACTCCCAAATGATATTTTAATCTGTTCCTTTCTCCAAGCTAAAGTATTACTATCCTTAAAAAAAATCAAAACATAGCCTAATCATGTGAAGTGATTAAAATTGATCAGGTTTTCCATGTATTTTATGATGTGTAAATGATGAAATCCTGGGGGTGGGGGTAAGAATATTCATCTGCATTCTACTTTAATTGTAGTATACATTTAGCATGCAGTTATTCATCTGTGTTACTAAGTGTACGTCATTTGGCTTTAAGAGGCCTTTGCTAATATATACTATCACAATTAATTTCTATTTATGCCACATGGAAGGATGACAGTTGCCTTCTATCTCTTCTATTAAAGCTCAATAAAGCTACAGCCCGTGTACAAAGGTTAAACAAGGATCTGTTGGTATTCATACAACTGCAATGGGCCAATTCACTCATTTTTGACCTATTCTCCCTTCCCCCACTCCTTATACAAATCTATGAATAAGCAGTATCAACATAAGAGCTGAGAAGTGACAGACATCAGCTACCCTACCTTTCACAGCTGATTATGTAAGTTTTGGACTGCTGGTACATGTTAAGTTTCTTCAGTAGAAATTCATGAGCTCCTGTATCATATTACACTGTTAAAGCAAGTGGGATTGAAAGAAAAATGAGGCCAACAACACGCAAACTGCCTTGAAAGTATTCTACTTAGGTTAACAGACAACACTGAACAGACAGTATATGCAGAATGAAGAGCTTCTTTGCAGCACAAATCCACTTCAACCTGCATCTGAAAGGGACCCAGAAAAATGCATCATTATAATCATTGTATTATTGCACAGTTTAGCATTACCTTGCAAAGAAAGCTAATATTAAAGCCCAGCGACTGGGCGTTTCTCGAGCCTGAATTCATGTAGTTTCCAATCAGCAGCACCAGTTCCAACAGCTTGCTAAAACTCTCACTCTTCTTCAGCTCTTCACAGGCTATTGTTACTGCCATGATGCCGGGTTTGATATTGTTTATGTGCTCCTCAAATGTAAGCTTGAACAGGATGCCATTGAGACGAGGTCGTAACATTTTCACCGAGCTCATCTGGAATGTAAGAAAGAACTAAAGGAGAGTGTGCACAGATACTTTTCATTCAGTTAAGTTGAACAATGTTACCATCACCACCATCATAGTACATATGGTGGTACATAGTACATTTTAGTACATATAAGTACTAAAAATAGAATAAATGTTGGTATCTATTTTTCTACAACGTGGTGGTATAAATCTTTTCAATGGGCAGGATCCAGAGAGACATGAAATCCATTCCATACATACAAATTAGCTTTCTGTGTGTGTTTCTTGAACTGCAGCTCCTAAGGATATGTTTAATCACTTATGAAACTAAGAAGAATTTCAAAAGTAATTTGTGGCATGCACCAAGATCTGATGCTCAAAGGGGAAATACATATATATTTCTACAACCCACCAGTAACAGTTCAAGCATTAATTTGGATCCAGATTCCAGACAACTACGTTTTAACAAATTCCTTTTGAAACACTTCCAAAAATATCTAATAGAGATTAGATATGGGCACAAACCACAAAAAACCTGAACTATGAGGTTCATGGTTCATGGAATTTCACAAACCATGAACCGGGGCCAGTTTACAAACCTGTTTGTGGTTCATGGTTCATGGGGTTTAAATGCCCCTTTCAGGATGCTTAGCAGCAGCAGGGAAAGAGGCATTTGACAGTTTAAAGGGCCCTTTCCTGCAGCTTGCAAGTGGAATCCCCCCTGCCGCCTGTCAGCTGCCCTGGAGAAATGGCCATTTAAACTGCTCCTTTACAACCCAAACGAACCAGTAGACCAGTTCATGGAAGTTCGTGGAAATGAGCATCCACAAACCACTGGTTCGCGAACCACGAACCAGCCTGTTTTGTGCGTTTTTTTGGGTCGTAATTCAATTTGTGCCCATCTCTACTAGAGATCATGACTTCACAGTTGTGATGTCTTATGTGTGTACTTCTCTCCCTAGCACTTTCTCTTTTGAATTTTAGGCACCAAATGAAGACCTTGTTTTCTCAAGTCTTTGGCAACAAATAATATTATCAAGTCCTGGTTGTTCTCCACTCTTGATTTCAATATTTGCTGGTGCTATCTTAACTGCAGTTTTAGCAAGAATCTGGCTGATAGCAATTTTAGACTCTGCTGTGCTGTGACCTTCCTTGACATGTTACTCTACGATAAGCCGCTTGTATGACACTTGTATTCTGAAGTGGCACTTATACATTTTGTTAAAATATGTTTGATGCTAGACTTAATTTTTTTCATGTTTTAATGACTTTGACAAAATCCATTTAAAAACATATACACATCAGAATGAGTAAGACTTCATCGATCATGTCATAGGAAAACGATTAATTAGTTCTGGTTTAACAAAAGCTCTTTAGTCTTTGAGAGGAGTAGAAAGCAGGAGGGGAACTTTTAAATTACATCATATATTATTTAAGCCACTAGCATATATCTCTGAACTGGTAGGTATGCAATAGTTATTTGACACACACGAAAAAGAGCAAAGGTAGATAAAATTAGTAAAAGCTTCTAGTCTCACAATAGCATTACGCCCAGACTAATCCATGTAAATGCATGAAAGCATTTGATTGAAACCAGTGACAGTTGTCAGATACGACCGTTTGCTGCATTTCAAATGACTTACATTTTTGATTTCATGATTCACTGCATAAAGTACTCTGGGACACTGACCATGATTGCATATTATACAAGGGTTTATTTGTATTATGAGGTCACTGTCCATCAAAATACTACCAAAGGGAATTACATTCTTTTGACTTGATCCTGCACTATATTAAAAGGGGGTGGGTGGGCCGGCAATGACAGCTTCTGAAAGCTGTTACAAGTGCCTTATTTCCCTATGGAATTTCAGATAGATTTATGTTTTTGCTACTTATAAGATTTCCAAACAATGTTCCCCTAGAATCATCAGTCCCCTCAGTTAGTGGAGGATTCAGACAACCATGTTTTCTCATTCTAGGGTTTACTTTCTCATTCAACATAAAGAAAGAATGAAATACGATCAAGTAGCTTAAAAAGTTACAAAAACAACAGAACTCACAGCCTGGCTGTGAAAATCTAACTTGTCTAAATCACATCCCAGCTCAGCACGGTTTTGTGTAATTCAAAGGCTGGCTCCTTGCATTATAATAAATTATCTAATTTATTATCTTCTCAATGGATTTGTTCTGTGGAACAAGGCAAGTTAAAATAAAACAATAGTGTTTGGATGTCATTAGTCTTAAACTCATCCATCATATTGTGGAAATTTGTAGTACTTTGGGATAAGTGGAGAAAGGGGTATCCACAACTTTGCTTCCCTCTCTTGACTTAGATCAGCATTGGTATTTCATTCTCTGGAAGAATTATAAGGTTGAGTGAGGATATGTTTAAAGCAAGCAGTCTTTTTGGGTACTGCAAATGCAGCAATGTAATACATGCACAGCAATTTCTGCAACACTGTCTGAGCTAAATAAAATGCAATAGCAGTAGTAACAATAACATTCTGTCCATACATTAATAAGAAGTGTTTAGAAATATGATTAGACTAGAAGCTGATCAGACTAAGTGTCTCTATTATTGAACTAGTCAAGCATCCACTTTAGTTTTAATACTATCACTAGTTCTAAGTATCTTGTGATGAATCACCAGAAAAATAACTCCTAGAATAACAGGTCTGAGTTTTGTTCCTCCAATACTTGTAACAATATAGCAAGTATATTATCTTTGTTATCCATCATTAAATTTCATCTCCCTTACATTAGATGTGAAACTTCATTTGATCCTAGGGTATAACTCAAAAAATTGTGCTTAATTTGAATATATAATTCATCTTAATGCTTCATCTAAATGAAAATGTGATGCTCCAATTTTCATGCACAAATAAGAATATTAAGCTAATTAGTCTGTTATAATAAGTAACCTAATTACAAAGTGTGACTTTTCTAAATGAATTTTAAACATCTAATTCTGACCTTTATTAGGGTTGATGGGTATATTGATTATCTAATTAAAACCTTATATTAATAATTAACTTACCTAATTTGTATATGCAAATAGGTATACACAGTCTGAAAGACAAACTTCAAATAGAAGCTAGTCTTTCAATCATTCTGTACTAGTTTCTTAACCTATCTCTTCTAATAAAAGTATCAGATTATTATAAAACAAGAGTTTTTTCAGCTTTTTGAACAATTTCCATCTGGAGGCCAGAGGGGGAATGTCCACAACCTGTCAGTATAAACAGATCTTTAAAATCAGAATCTAAAAGCCACTTTAGAAAACTGATTTTTTCCCTTTTGCAAGGCATATTAGTGATACTGTATACAGGCACAGGTACACATTCATGTGCACGGTCATATAAATAAAGTGCATACACGTCAAAATGCATGCTTTTGGAAGCAGCAATAGGAAAAGTTCTCAGTGCATATACACAACTTCAGTATAATGGATGTGCACAATCTTCACAAAGGACAATCTACATATAGCCTTTTAACCTCAGAGTGGAAAAATCATCCCTGCAGTGAAGAAAAAGAATGGGACAAGAGTTAGTGTCCCCTCATTTTACCCTCAATCACCCTCTTTGATACCCCGTCACATTAGGTATCTAGAATCTAACAGCAGTATTTGTGTCTGTATGTTATAATTAACCACTAGTGGGCTTACTTTTCCAGGACAAAAAAGAGACAGAAAGAGAACGGCAATTATTTAACCATTAAAGTATTCCTTAAAGCGCAGAACATCATGAGATAAAATTCTGTCACGCTAAAATCAGTTCTTATTTACTTTTTTTTTTCTTAACTAAGGGGAAAACACATGCTGGAAGGCTTAATTCCTATAAATACATTTCAACAGTTTTGGTATGAGCACATAAACATTTATCTATAGCAGATAGAAAAGGGCGTGGAAATGGCTTCATCGCTTCTTGAAAAGGAGCATTAGAATAAAATGCAACACAAAGCAGATTATATTGTAATACAAAAGGCAAAATGAATTCTGAAAATAAAGTCACAGCCGCAATCACTTCACACTGAAGTCTGTACTCAATGGTCTACAAGCCAGGTGATCTTTATTCACTGCAACAGACTCTTGATTTATGGCAAGCCCCCCCGCCCCTGTGAGGATCTGATTCCCCCTGAGATGTTTAAGTCCTTCCCTGATTGGTGGGCTCCTATCTTAGCTAAGTTATTCACCTGGGTAAATTCAACAGGGGTCTTCCCCTCAGAGTGGAAACTGAGCATAGTAGTTCCAGTGTTTAAAAGGGGGAACAAAGCAGATCTCCAGAATTACCATCAAATAAGCTTGCTGGACATAGCTGCTAAATTGTATAGCAAATCTCTTCTATGTAAGCTAGAGGATTGGGAAGCCTCCAAACAAGTCATTTATCCTGAGCAAGCTGGCTTCCGCAAAGGGCATTGTACCATCGACCATTGTCAAACTCTCTACCATCTAGCGTTCCAAAGTATCAGGGGCCCAACTAAATCTCTGTATGCAGCCTTTGTGGACATAACAGCTGTTTTTGACTCCGTTTGAGTGGCAGGAAGAACCAGAAGAGGTGGATCCGACGTTCCCACCACCCTGAAGGCTCAGAGGAGGCGGCACGGTGGCAGAGAAGCCGGGTCCAGGCTGTCACAGCCTTGTGCATGCTGCTGCCGCCGCTGCCGCAACACCAGGCCATCACCCAGCTGATCACCCTCCCCCTCTCCCTGATCGCCAAGTAAGTGGGTGGGGGTGGAGGGGTTGCCCCAGAGGGGGTGGGATGTGGGAGGTGGGGGTGGGGGAGTTGCTCCCTCTCACTTCAATATGCTCCGAATATTTACGAAGCATACCGAAGCGAGTAAATACCAGAATTCTGAAGCGGCTTGCTGCTTCAGAATTCTGATATTTCTGATTTTTTTCCCCGCTTTGGGTAAACCTGAAGCGGGAAACCTGAATTTTTCGGGATGCACACCCATACCTATTACACAGGTTATGTTATGAAATTATGAGTAAAAACGAGGCTGTACAACTAGCCAGCTATAATAATATCCTTCAATGTTGCTCGATCTGTGAAGACTCCCAGGGTGTTCTGGTTGCTGGCCTTAACATTCGGGAATGGACGTTCCACTGTGACGCCATAATGTATAGGCAGACAATCTTCTATTCTAAATTCTCCTCATGGTTTAAAACTTTTCAAGAAGGATCATGTTAGAGCGCCCTATTTGGTCAGCATCCTCCCTCACAACCTCAGAACAGCCTTTACCTTAATTCGGTTCCAAACTATGCCCACAGTGCTGCTAGCTGAGTGTTATGCCAAAACACTTAAAGCCCTCTGCTTCTGTATTTATGTTGTTCATGTTGTGGAGGATTTACCATATTACGTACTATCCTGCCCACTCTATGCAGAGCCAAGGAATAAATTCCTAAAAGAGTTTTTAATTGGTTTAAACTCCTCTTCAGACTCTGAGATGTTGTTTTTTCTCTTGTCTGACACTGTTGCATTTGTTTCTTATAGAGTTTCTCTGTTCACCTTAGCAGCCAAGAAAATTCAGGCTAGAGCTGTTTCCAGAGGTAGCAATGGTTTTAACTGACTGGTATTTTCTGCCTAGATCATTTTAATCTTTTAATAACTGTACATATGTTTATATGTTAGAGTGTTTTATGTGTTCTATGTGTATGGATTGTAATGGCTTTTGGCCACAAACAATAAACCAGTGCAAGACTCTTGATTTATGAAACCATAGCATAACACAATTGATCAGGTTGTTTGAATTATAGATATGTGGATACATAGCAGGAAAAAAATCCATCCTCAAAATTTAGTGTGTATGCGTAGGGAACCCTAGCAAGGCAAAATGCTACCCTGGTACTAACTATACCTCACATGGCTGCTGAAATGGACTATTATTTGGACAACTAAAGTATCAAACCATTTAAGGTGGGGGTTGTTTGTTTGTTTTTTCCCCAACAATCTTATCCAGTGCTTAAGCTTGTACTATACAGTCACAAAGAATAAATTATTAAGTGTCTGAGAAATCTCCCTGGGGCAAACAAACTTCAATAGTTTTAGAACACCTTGGAAATCCTTAGAGACCTAACAGAGGCTTAAATGACATCTAAGTTAAAATATGGCTCCAGATAGAAGATGCATTGCTCACATGACTTTGGGATTTAAACTGTCAAATGCCCCTTTCCCGACACTGCTAAGCAGTGGGAAAAAGGCATTTAAACTCCACGAACCACGAACTGGTTCATAAACATGCCCCAGTTCGTTCCAGTTAGTGGTTCCTGGTTCATGAAAACCCACGAACCATGAGCATCATGGTTCGGTTTTTTTGTGGTTCGTGCCCATCTCTAATACTGACTTGATCAGAAAATCTACATTTTTGTTATTTAATTCAGTATTGATTATATTTGTATTTTAATTGAGTACATTTTTTATTCAAAAGTATGACAATTTAGAGGGAAGTTGTAAACATTTTATTTTAATGATAAAATTGATACCAACTAGTAGAGAAGAGGAGGAGGTATTAAAAGACAGCAGTTTTGATTTATTCTTCAGCACTCTCGCCTATTAGCAATTTAGACAGTTTCTCAGATAATCACTATAAAAATGCTATATGAAATCCATAGTAAACAATATTTTTAATTTCTTTTTATCATGTTTTTATACCACTCAGCCTACATATGACTCAGGGTGGCTTATAAACTCACATTTAAATCACATAACCAACCACCCTGTGTTAGGCTGAGAGAGGATGAATTGCACAAAGTCAGCGTGGAGGATCCTAGTCCTCCACACCAGACTGGCTTTAATCAAGATACACGTACAATTTAACATACAGAAACAGAACGTACCACAACTCCAAACTGTTCTGGCTCACAAAGATCATCGTATTCATTCTTCAACTCGGCTAAGGCACTGAGTTCCTTCTGCTCAGGGAGGTTCTTAACCAGATTCTAGTATGAGGAACAGAAATAAAGATTATTTTCATATGAATTTAGCAATTCTGATATTCATAAGAACATGATTTATTAATATGTAATAGCTCTCAGATCCATATATATATATATATATATATATATATATATATATATATATATATATATATATATATATATATATACACACACACACACACATAAAATGTCACTTTAGCTAAAAAACATTCTTTTGACTTTTTTAAACATTCATATACAAGTAAAGAAACGCAGATATATACAAAAACACAAAACAAAGTGTAATGGTTAAATACATTTAAATACATATTATTTAGCTTTTCTTGCAAAAACTCCAGAACAGGTTGCCAACTTGATAAGAATGGAAGCATGCATGATCTGTCATATTACATCTAGATACACAGCAGTTTGCCAGACTTTGGTATCTGTATTTAAACATTTAAATTTTCAATGGTTTCTGATTTTTCACAACCAACGTTTTGTTTACTAAAAGTAAACCACAAACCATATTTAAATACTCTTTCTTAACATATTCATGAACAAGATCTAAAATAATAGCTTTAGGCAATTTTGAAAGTTCTAAGTTTCAACATGTATTTCTGTGACAACATTGCCCCAGAACTTTCATACCATCTGGTATTGCCAACATATATGGAAAAAGTCTACAAAGACAAAAGCACATTTCCAGCATTTGTGTTCTACAGCACTTAGTTAATTTAAATGACTTCTTGGACATAGAAGCATGTAACTCTGCTTAGGTTTGCATTAAAAATTAAATGCACTTTATACCTACTGGCATCCATGGAGACTGTTCTTAAAACTGTGAACAAGAGGGTAAAGAACTGCTATAGCCTTTTGATTAATAAGCAACCTTCATTACAATGAATCAATGATGGTTGTCCTTAAGTTTAATTTGAATACATTCTGTACATGCACCCATTAACTCATATTTTGCATAAAATTACATTTCAAGTGGCACCTTACTGATCCTGTATTCTTAGATGGGAAAGTCAAAGAAAGTGTTTGTGACAGCACTGAAGCACACTTTGTATTCAATCTTTCATGCCTCATAGCTCTAATTTTATGGTATGTCAGCACTGTGATGTTAAAAAAATGCCTGTTAAACAGAACTGAGACATTTAACTACTTTCCACATTTCTGCAATTATTCAACAGCATTCCACAAACTTTATTTTCTTTAAATGTTAATTGCACACTTAAAGGTTAGTTAAGTGAAGATATCGATCCATGTTGCCCTTTCTTGCATGCCAAAACATAACCTTTCTTTCTTGTCTGAAAACATCTCATTAAGTCACTCAAGTCTTGGTCATACTTGGGTTCTTGGTTACGAAACCCTTTATATACATAGACTGGACCCCTGTCAAATTCTATTATAGACTCCACAGACTACTGCAATAGGTTTACCATTAGGTATCGCAATAGGCTAACCGTTAGGATGCATGTATAACATGGCAAGGAACATAATGTTCTAAACACTTTATTCTAAATACCTGTATATGCATATGCACACGTACACACTTACAGATATTTTACAGACCACCTCCTGTCCATTTGCAACTGCAATTGTCCTCTTGACTAGCTAGTATAGGGTAGTGGCTAGAGTGGCACCACTAACAGTATAATCCTCAGCAGAGTTATACCCTTCTAAGTCCATTGATTTACAGAATTGCACTGTAAGACTATGAGGATCCCTAGTTCAAATCCCTCTCAACCAAGACATTCACTGGATGAGCTTGGGCAGTCTCTCTCTCTCTCTCTCTCTCTCTCTCTCTCTCTCTCTCTCTGCCTAATCTAACTCACTAGGTTTCAGTGAGTGCAACTGGACTGGTTGGCATCAGATTTTATTACACATCACAAGTCACTAGCATGGGGTAGACTAGAAATCTAAACATGAGAGACAATAATCAGTATCTGTATATAAAAATGGCAGCAACCTAACTCATACTTGCTTGTTTTAAAGTTCTGTTTAAATCAATGGTTGGTCAGCTGCCAATATTTACTGTCATGATTTTATGGTGGAGTACTGCAATTTGTAAGGAAATCCAACATAGACCCTGAAAGAGGTACATAATCACACTGAAAGTGAGAAAGCGAGTAAAAGAAAAGATACAAAAGGCAACAAAGGATAACAGATATGCAAGTCAGTGTGATACTACGCAAATACCTATTTACTGCTGGTACTATTATTTCTATTTCTATTTTCTCACAGTAGGGGAAAAAACACATTTTCTTCAATACATTTCTAACATTATCGAGGAACTAAACTTTTTGCTTGGTTGCAGGACCGAGCAATCATCCACCACAGACTGGCAACATCAATATTTTCAAGCAGCAAAATAATTCTGAAATAGAAAAACCGAGCAAGGCAAATACAGGTCATTCTGGAAACTGCTGCACTCCAGAGAGCACACTTCTTCACTCATCTACTAAATAAACCATTAAACAAATCCCAAAGTTTGTAAACTTGGAATTAAAGTGAAATCTCTGTTTCTCTATGATGAATACCTTAATAGTATTGCAGTTAAAGAAAAACAGTAACTAACTGTTAAGTTGCAATAATAATTAGGGAGTGAAGGTTTAGTTAACACTTTGTTCAAATACAGATTGAAGAAAGAAATTTCAGAAACATATGGCTTGTGACGAGACATCAGAGGTTCCAAGCAAGGTGTCATGAGTGGACTCCCTTTCCTATGTTTCTTCCAAGGAGACAAGTCAAAATAAATAACTATTCGAAAAATGTGGGCAATGATGGACCATTGATCCAGACGGGCCAGTGATGCTGTGCTCCAGAAAAGGTCTGGTTTAGAACAGAGATCTTCAATTTTCTAAACCTGGGATACCACCTTTAACCCCAGGAAGCAGCGTGACCCACTGAGCTCCAAGAAAGAGATAGAAAATCACTTGACATCACAGTCATGTGCTCCTTGTACAAAAGTTATCTTTCCCGCCCCTGAGATACCTTACCTCACCCGCATGCTGCTCTTTTAAAAGTTCATCATATCCTTGCTCTTTAAGCATGTACACTAGCAGCTGGAGCAACTAATATGTTCTGTGACCAACCTGAGGGCTGACTTATCCATGGGTTAAAAACTGTGGGAAGGGCCATAGCTCAGTGGAAGAGCCTCTGCTGTGCATGATGCACTCAGTTCCAATGTCAATGTCCACCATCTCCAGTTAAAAGGATGAGGTTACAGATGATGTGAAAGGCCTCAGCCTGAGACCCTGCCTGGACAAATGCTGCCAGCCTAAGTACTGACCCCGATGGATCAATGGTCTGATTCGGTATAAGGCATGTGTGTCCACTACTGACTCACAAATGTATAACAAAGGCATGGGCCATCTCCATGATCATCATTTGGCTGCCTAAGGCCAGTAAATATTCATGACCCTGCCCTTGAGAGATGGAGGAGTGAGCGGGGGGGAAAAATGTTAGAAAATGGCTTGCATAATTATACTCTAGAAATGTCCCTGTCTCTATGGTCTCTACTACATAAATTAGGGGAAATTCCTAGAACATCACCTGGAAGTAATGTCACATCTGAACCAAGCTCCAACTTCCCCAGGCACCACTCTAAAAATCTCCTGGCACTTGCTAAAGCAGTGTTGGTAACCCTAATAATCTAATTTACACTAGCAGATGTACCACCGTAACTAGAAAGAAAGAAAGAAAGAAAGAAAGAAAGAAAGAAAGAAAGAAAGAAAGAAAGAAAGAAAGAAAGAAAGAAAGAAAGAAAGAAAGAAAGAAAGAAAGAAAGAAAGAAAGAAAGAAAGAAAGAAAGAAAGAAAAAGATTTAAGTAAATGAAGCTGATTGTAATTAATAAGAAGCATAGCTGGACAGACATTGTTGCCAAGCATGGTACAGAACTGCTTCTATTTGGAGATAAGGTACAGCAGCATGGATACCTGCAGGTATGCATAATTTAACAGTTCAGAGTGCAAAGGAATGGAACAGATATCATTTGTATTTAGTTCTCTGATATGCTTAAAATGGTTGCTGGGGGTATGAGATTTTGATCTGTTTCAGGCAGAGTCCATAAGGTCAGCCTAGTCAATTGAAAAAAAAAATATGATCATCTTAAAGGTCCAGATAAATGATACTTAAATAGATAGTCTTTGAACTGAACTGAAATTTAGGAATAGCCTGACTGATTGATCAATATCTCAGAGGATCCGAGAGGAACCAGAAGCAAAAGAACAAAGAGAAAGAGCTGATATAAGTCCATCAGAACACCATAGAATAGAACTGAACAGAAATCTTTTCTGGAAAAATTGGCTACCGAGATAAGGGCAAGTGTTAGCACAGCACAACCTTCCCTCACATTGAAAAGGTAGTTCATGGCTCGTTGCCTAGCTAGGCTGAAAGGGAAAATTACTGGAAGGTGAGTCATGAAGCAGGACTGGTTAGCAGTCCCACACTCTGGATATGTGCAAAGATGTAAGGAAGAAAGAGGTCTTCCAGGAGTACCTGAATTAATCACCTACACCATACAGATCCTGACCCAGGGTACATTCAACAATATAATTGGACTGCCTTGCCAAGTGCTCTGTGTGTGTGTCCCGGGATCATATGCACACCCTCAGATGCTTGTCTGAGCCTTCTCCTTCTTCTTGCTGCAAAGCGCTCGACTGGTCACTCAGCCGCAACTCTCTGTGGACATCCTCTATCTCCTAGACTGGTAAATATCACTCAACCCTGCACTCCCCTTCTTTTTCCTCCCTATTTTCTAGTTAGCTCTGTGTGCTGTGTGTGTGTTCCTGTATGTTTGCTCTTGCTGCCCCTTTAATAAAACCGTTCCTATTGAACATCTGCCTGGTTCTTTCAAAGAGTTCTCTAAGGGAACGATCCTGGTATACATTGGTGGAGATCCCCTCTCGCTGCTTCTCCTTGTCTGCTAATTCTCCCAGCTCACAAGAAGACTCCCCCCCCCCCGCTCCGCAACTTGGGTAACACAAGGAACTGAAGATAGGAACCAGGATGAGTTAGAATAGGGGAGCTGTCTAATTAGTTTCAGCTAGATGCACTTTCCTTTACTATGTCCTTGAACCGAGTGCTCTTATAGGTTTGTTTTTATATACTATATAATAACTTAGGAGTGTATTGATGATGATTTTAAAAACCATTTGATAAAAATGTGCCTTTCTTGTGTAAGCACCATGTTCTCTGACACTTTGTTTCCCACCCCTTCTCTGAAAGCTATCAGTATCTATCTGATAGTTGTGAGTTGTATATACGATGTCTATAACGTTATAAAATGTTTTTGGGTTTTTTTTCTGTTAATTGTTCCTATGCTAGTGTACAGGGAATTGTGTGAACCTGAAATAATGTTCTATAAAGTCATTGAATTCTGTAACTAAATAATGTGCAGCTGTTTGAAATAATAATTTCCACATTTATCTTCAGGGTTCACCATTTACTTCTTTTGCTCATTTCTCCACTCCCTCTTTATAGCTACTAATGCAACCTTTCTTACTTAAATATTATTCTTCATATTTCGCTGAAGGTCTTTAGGAGGGTATTACTAAATAAAAATGACACCTTTCAAGCAGATATTCAGATTTTTAAAAGGCTAGGTTCAGCTGATATTTTTGCAAAAATAAAATAAAGTATTTGCAAGATTAGCAAGAGAACTCTCAGCAATAGATCACAATAACACACTTTAATAACGCTGATGAAAACAAAGTAACAATGTTAGGAAACACCACCGCCTTTTTAAAGAATTATATTACTCTATTTCTTGTCTATTTAACTCAGTTTATGCGTAATAAGGCTGAGTAGAGTTGCCAGGTCCCCTTACCCTCAAGGGAGAGGGAGGGAGATCTGGCACTTACCTTCCGGATCCTCCTGTGTGCCCACTTCCAGCAGCGCACAGTGATGTCAGTTCCAGAAGTTACATTATCGCACCCAACAATGGGCTTGTCCATGCACTTCACAGTGCCAGTTTGGGCACCTGTGAAGCATGCAAGCATGCCTGCCTCCAGACAAAATGATGTCATCTAAGGAACTGGCATCATTGCACCCGGCAGGAGCGTGTCTGCTGCACACTGGCCCGGAAGGTTTTTTGCCTCCCAGGCCCATTCCCCAGATCTTTCCCCCTGCCAACCAGGTGAGTGGCAGTGGGGGCAGAGGCTGGGAGTGGGAGATCCCCTGCCCCCACCAGGGGACCTGGCATCCTTACCAACTGTATGAATCTGAAAAGTATTACTCAGTATTTCTCATCAGCTTATGGCTACACATGCTGGAAATTAAAACAGTTCCAGCATGTATATCCTGTAGGAAATAAACCTATCCTGTAGTATATCATGGGTTTGTGGCCCCAAGACATCTCTCAGAAAACCTCCAGTAGAGCCAGCAATGCTATAAAATCCTTCTCCATTACTGTTTAAGTTCTATATTTGCAGACACTCCTAAAATAATATTAACAACAAAAAGCATTAATATATTATTAAATCTTCATATTAAATCTGGATAATTGTTACAAGTATCTTAATATTCCAGCATTGTTGATCTTTAGGAAGAGAGTTCACAGTAAATATAACCATTTGTGACAGGATGCAAACACAGATATTAATAATTGTAATATTTGTCATTATAATATTTGTAATTGTAAAGATAGATAGTTAGATAGATAGATAGATAGATAGATAGATAGATAGATAGATAGATACTGAATATGTATATATATATATATATATATATATATATATATATATATATATATATATATATATATATATATATTCAGCATCTATTTGTTTAAATAACTGCTTTGTCCCCTCCAACTCAAAACAGTTTGGTTCATAATTAAACTTAGTTTTCATGAGATAGTAAACCTGCATCAGAGCGTAAGTGTGAGGAGTACATGATGAAATGCTTCTGCATACAGAACCATCACCTCTACATGGGAACCGAGTATATCAGAGAGAGTACCAAGCTATCCCTAGGTACAGTGGAAGGGGCTGTGACTCAGGGGTTGAGCATCTGCTTGGCATGCAGATGGTCCAAGTGGAAAGGAACATGTAACAGGTGTGAAAAACCTCATGTGTTTATGTCTTCCTACAGTTCTTGTATTCTTTGCATAAGGAATGTTTCTGTATACAACAGCATTCTATCTCACCTACAACCTGAAATGGCACAGACCAGACATAGGCTTACTACCTTCAAGACACAGATTGAAACTTCAGTTCACTAGGACTTATTTCTTACATGAGCCTACTTAGAATTGCAACTTAATGCAGTATTGACCTAAATTAGAAGACAAAATAAATGCTAAAGGCTATGTTACTTTGCTTTAACCATTTTTAGCTCAATACTCCTGGATTGTGTTCACACACACACACACACAGGTTTCAGACTTCTCTTATGATAGAAATCTGAATAAAAATACGTAGATTTTGAATTCATTATACAGTTGCTTGTCGTATTTATTTTAATTTTATTTTTCTACCTTGCGCAGACATACACAGAACAATAAAATGTTACCAGAAAAATTTCCAGAATAGAGGTTTAATTTTCTTTCCTATCACTATGACCTCTCCATGTCCATTTAGTTGACATTAGCAGGCTTGGCCCTTGATAATACTTGGATGGGAGACCACCAAGGAAGTCCAGGTTCATCATGTAGAGGCAGGCAATGGCAAACCACCTCTGATTGTCTCTTGCCTTGAAAACCGTACGAGGTCATCGTAAGTCAGCTGTGACTTGACAGCACTTTACACACAAATAGTCTGGGGACCTCATGATCTGTGACCAACTCACCTTTTCTGCTGAATGCAAACATACATGGTATTGCTGCTCCTGCTCAATACACTACCCCTGATTATTCTGCCAAATTCCAACCTCCATTTTTCATTTCCAAGCCTGCCTCTGAGGTTTGTCCTTTTTTTTTTATTTACTGTATTTATATCTCCCTGATGGAGACCCAAGTTCGCTTACATAATTCTCCTTTCTGCCATTCTATCCCCACAACAACCCTATGAAGTAGGTTAGGCTGAAAGTGTGGGAGTGGCCCAAGGTCACTCAGCAAGCTTCATGGCACACAAACCCTAGTTTTAAAGATTCTGTAGAAACAAATGTGTGGTTGTTGGGGGTTTTCCGGGCTGTAAATGTGTGTTTGTGTATGTTATTCCCTTACCTGGAGTGTTAAAATCTAAACTTACAGCTCCTACATGAAGGCATGAAAGATAGTATCAGATATGGCATATAGATTCCATATCTAATGTTGGTTGCTAATAAATTATGCTCCATTAAAATGCTTAATTAAATGCTTATATCTGCTTCTAAGTCTGCAGGATAAAGAAGTTGCTTTTGCAACTGCCCTGAAATGTTCTGTGTATGCAGAAACTTGACCCAACCTGTTTAGAGAACATCTGTAAGTACATATGGAAAATGTGTATGTAAAAAGCAGGTATCTAGGCCTAAAATCAAGGATCAGCCGCCATCCATTGAAAAAGCCCATCCTGGTACATGCTCAAACTTCATGCAGCCAGCCTCTTCCTTCACCCCTCACCCCTGCCATGACTGGTATTGTGAGATAAGGAAAATGACTCTGAAACAGCCAGAGACAGATGGAACCAATGTGCTAGCTGAGACTGACAAACATCAACAGGAGTATCGTATCAAGCAAGAATTGGGTGCACCTGCATTTTTTTTAATTGTAGCCTACCTTTCTTCCCCAATGGGGATCCAGGCAGCTTATCTCATTTTCCTCGCCTCCATTTTATCCTCACAACAGCCCTGTGACGTAAGTTAGACTGGGAGTATGTTACTGGCCCAAGGTTACCCATCAAGCTTCCATGGCTGAGTAGGGATTCAAACTCAAGTCTCCAAAATCCAAGTCTATTAATCTAACCATTTACACCACACTGGCTCTCCATTTTGGAAAGTAGAGGGGAAGAGCAAAAGAGGCAAAGGAAGAGTAGAGAAGGACTGGAGGCACTGTGACATCACTACCCCTACAAAAAAGGATAATCCAGATTTGTAGAGGCAGAATTCTACTTCCTATCAATGGAACTCTCCTGCTTGGGCAGTTCTTGCATGTAACTAACAGGTTTGGCCACCCCAGGTGAATGAGATTATTTCACGATGCAGAAATGTTTTCAATAAAACTTTAACTCATTAAAGGATCCTTGCCTGAGACCCTCCATCCGTTCATTGCTGGATCAGGACCCTACTGCCCAGAGCCCTTCCCTAAGGTCTGATCCACTGAGAGATAAGGACCCAAAAGGCTGCAGGTGCAAGGTTTCTCCCTTACACTTGCCTTTGGCAAAGCAAATGTGGCCCTAGTAGGAAACAGGCCTCACCCAACAGATATGTGTCAAGTGCATGTGTGTTTTCCTAAGCATACAAAGCAACACCCAACTCTAGGATAAAAAATTATTTGTATAAGCATAACTTGTGTATTTTTATTTACTACTGCAAGCTCTTAATTATTTTGACTGCTTCAAGAAAGATAGTTTAAAGATGTGAATAGATCAGGATGGGTAGTTGTGTTAGTCTGTCTGTAGCAGAGGAAAAGTGCAAGAGATCAGCAGCACCTATAAGACTAACAAAATTAGTGGTAGAGTATGAGCTTTCGTGAGCCACAGCTCACTTCTTCAGATAAAGGTGTGAAGTAACTGGCGTCCTTTTATTGCCACCTGAAATACAAGAGGTCCTTCACAAACACATATGAACACACAGGTTTCTTTATCACCACAGAACAAAATGTCAGTATCACCGTCGTGATGAAGTGTACAATTGTATTACAAAAGGAAGAAGAGAAAATGTGTAGTACATTGGTTATTCTATAAATGCTGCATGCAGCTTTCGAGAGAAGATGAGGTGAAAATTTAGATTAATGAACAATGTGAATATTTGAAATGAGAATAGCTATACAGGCGAAAGTTCCTCTTTCGGTCCTAAGGCATTTAAAATTGTCAAGTAACCCAGCTGCAGAATCCACTTCCTTAGAGTAGATATGGGATTTCACAGTCCCGAAGAACACTCACAAATACATTCACTGTGATGAAAATGTTGATTCCAATATACGTCATGCTAGCTTACCTGAATCAATGCTTCACTCAGTTTTTCTTCATCGACTTCCAATATGATATTTTTTATTTCTTCGTAAGGCATGCGGAAAGATCCCAGGAAAATAGCTGAAATAAAATGCACCATCATATTGTAAGAAGTCAAAATTGTCAAATGTAAGAACATATGTGATTTTGCATTTCTTCAAAAATATGATGAACACTAACCCTGGAAAAATGCTGATTGTGCTGAAGATCGTTCATTTACTTTCACTAAAGTTTAAGACACTGAGTCAAGACTTGATAGCTCAGTTTACATTAGCCAGGGGATGCAGATAAGTTGGATTTAAATTAAGTGTGATTTCTTAAAATATTCATGTGATTTCGTATTTTAGACAAGGACACTACCCCAATGAGTAATACTCCATTTTATAGTTTATATCACAATGGGCTGAACTGTGAAGCTCAGTAGTTTCTTTAAGTATGATCCAGCTCTATCAAAAAAATCACCTGATGCAAACCAAAAATATGTGGCTTGGCTTTAGTTGTGAACGCTTCTGAGCTTTCACAACAACACAATGTTACCACAATATTACCACATTTCATAGCAAAAATAAGAATCAGATCAGAGCAAATGCCCATCTAGTCCGGCACTGTTTCCAAAATGGATCAGTCAGATGCTTCCGAGCCCATAGGCAACATCTCTGCCTTCCTCTCTCCCAGCAACTTATAGTCACATAAATCCAGCCTTTTGAACTTAGAGACTTCACTTTAGCCAGCATGGCTAAGAGCCATTGATATCTAAATGGAAAATCCATGTTGAACAACTGTCTGCTTCCATTCTTGCATTTGCAGATAAACTGAATTTCCATACTTCAGTCAAAAAGCACACACCTCATGCAACTACTTTCTCTAGAGTACACATGGTTCACTGACTGGGTATGACTTCCACAATATACCTTTTTTCAAAATCTACAAATCTGTACTCCAACAACATGTTCCTTGGGGTGGGCTTTATTGTCAATGTCTTATGCCCTGCTGAGGGAGGAAAGCCTGTATGACACTATCTAGAAGAATTACAAATAGCGGGGCATCAGACCTCTGTTTCTTCAAAGTGAAGAGTAGATATGCATTACCATGGACTATGATCAATTCAATAGCACAACCACAGGTAGTATTTGAATGAAGCTTGCTCTCAGAAACTCAGTGCTTAAATTGGACTGAGCTTTGGCAAATGCATGGAGCCACGCATTTACAAGAGTGTTCTGGTCAAACAAGCACTAAACTTTAATGTGAGCTGGGTCTCTCCCACATTATGTTGGGGGGGCAGATGTTAACAACTTCTTTCACGTCTAGTGTCATGTGTCTATATTTAATCACATTTTCTGAAGACTTGAGGCACTGGAAATTGCTTATTAGCACACAGCAATTTATACTGATTCACTTGCCCACTGCAGACTACAACTTGGCTCTCCCTATTCTGGGAGTTCAGTGGGCTGCAATAGGAGGGGAAATCAGGAGAAATCTCCACATACACACCACTAAGAAAACTTAAGTGCCTTTCTTTGGATCAGCACAGATATAGACCACTGACTCTACCAGTTACTGGAACTCCACAGCACCCAAGAAGCATGTGAAGTTGACTTATAGTGAATCAGCTCACAGGTCCATCGAGGTAAGTATTGTCTACTCAGACTGGCAGCACCTCTGCTGGGTCTCAGCCAGAGGTCTTTCACACCACGTACTTACCTGAACCTTTAAAAAAAATCTGGATATGCCATTGATGGAACCTAAGACCTTCTGCACATCAAGCAGATGATTTACTACTGAGACATGTGCTAGGCAAGCTTCCACAATGTGATGCATCTCTCTATATGTATCCATTCCTCATTACCAAATATTTGACATTAGAAAATTCTTCCAATGTTTTTGAAAGGCCTGAAACATGTCAAATGAAAGAGTGTATAACATACACAAATTCTGTGCTGTCTTCCCATCCAATATTCTTAACTCCTTCACTCTCTTCTTCGGCAAAGCTATCTTCTTTTCTTCTGTATCCTCGACTGCCTTTTTAACTGCAAAACAAAAATATTTTTGTGTGCCTTCGGATTCAGTAGAAGAGAAACATCTTTACTTTCAGGTTTTGTTTAATCCCTTAAAATGTTTGCACCAATGCACTGCTTAGTGTTGTGCTTAAGAATTTTCAACAGTTATCAAAGATCAAGCAATCATCTGCATGAAGAAATGTAGGATAATAAAAAACAACTTAAACTTTTGTCTGAATTGAACAATCCTGTTCACTAAATCAAGAACAATTTATACAACAAATGGTTTTATATCAAATTAATCATGTTTTTGCTACCCTTCCCCATTTCTGACTGTTTCTCATGGAGCAAATGGGTTGCTCCACAATTTCCACCTTCAGCACATTGGTGCCTCCTACTGGTTGCAACAGTACAATACTATCATTTTATTTATTCTCTGCACATACAAGTCAATTTAATACACAGCCTAGGGAAATGAAAAAGGTTCAGGTGTTAGGAAAGTCAAATGCTTAACAAAACAATCAAAAAAGAGATCTAAATTAAACCTGTTGGTAAGCAACCAAGATTTTGTTTTCATTTAATACAGTGATCTATTTTGTGCTCAATAACGTATTTGTTTATCAAAGCTGAGGAGGAAAAGCTGATGCAACATGCTGTAAGAGATTGTTTTTCATTGAACTCATATGTACAACTTGTGCAGCTGAGAGACAGGTATATCCTTGCATAGCCTGCACCTGTAAACTAATGTATCCCACTGAAAGGATAATTTTATTATGACACCTGCTTGGTACCTGCACAAGTAAAAATGACATTAGCCAAAGTGAGCCTGAAATGTAGAGATTAAAGCAAAGCCAATCGTTCAGGTGACAAGGGAAGCCCACAAGAAGGCTGTAATGGTTCAGAGACTTAATTAAGAAAAACTTCACTATTAGCTCATCCCAAAATCTGGAAACACATGGGTTTTGAAAATTAACAGCTGCACAATACCTAATGTACTCTCACACCTGATCATTAACTCAATTATTGAACACCATTAAACATTACCTTGGCAAGATTTAAGTATTTTAATGTTAAGGCAGACTGAGAATACAAAGCAAAATATTGTACTCTTGGGGCAACCAAATAACTGGATGATAGGACTCCTGAACTTATAAGCTATTACTGAGAATAAGGAATTTCAGAAGGTTCACTTCTCATCCTTGCACCACTTTGGGACATGCTGAAATTTCCACTTCTACACAATTAAAGATACAAGACCTTCTGATCAGCTATAAGTGAGGAAGGAGGGCTGAGACTGAGGGCGGAGGATTGCCAGCTGTGCTTGGCAAATGGTAAACCTCGGTAAATGATTGAGAAATATTCCCCCAACTGCATACCTAAATCCCCCCTCCAGAATTCTATAAGCTCTCTGTTCAAACATCTGCATTTCCTCATATCCAATTCTAATTATTTTTTTCTTCAACTGTCACTCAACTGCTCTCGAAAGTCTATGTCACATGGAGCATTCTCAGTTTATCAGGCTGCTTTTTCAATTGGTTAATTTGAAAGTCATACATCTTCTTAACTGCACGGTCCCATGAGTAAGTAGGGTCCCTGTGTTATCTGTGGGTGAACTAGTTTGCTGCTTTCATGATTGGTATAAGTTATTATACATAGTGATAAATTGGCAGCTTACATTTGAAGTCACTGAAGTCTAAGGATGCAGTCTTAAGCACATTTACTGGGCTGTATGCCCCAATGAGCTCAGTGCAACTTCTGGGTAGACAAGCCAACATGCAACATCCAAGAAAACAAGTGTTACACAATATCTTCCAAAGAACTTAAATGCAAGGAAACTTAAGGGCACAGCAAATTTCCCATTGCCCAAGTTTCCTCAGAATACAGCATTGTAATATCATGTTCATTGAGCTTAGGTTTGACTTGTGAAGTAGAGCCAGGGATGGAGATGTAGTTAAGAAAATCAAATGAAGCCCAGTTTTTTGGCTACAATAAAAACCTTTTGTTAGTAGGGCTGTGCAATCTACCCAAAAAATACCTTATCAGTGTTTTCCAGGTATATTCAGAAGCAATATTCAGGATTCTCAGGTATAATGGAATCCCCATACTGAATATTTCCAGAAATATTCAGGAATATTTGGGAATAACTAGAGCCAGCATTTTAAGTTTCACATTTTTTTCTGCTTTTTGTGAGTTTCTCAGGCAACAGGAAGAAAAGGGAAGGAGGCAGCTCACACAGGCAAATGAGATTGTGATTGGTCCTGGGTTCTGCCTAGCTTCTGTGATTTGAGTAACACTGGTCTTGTTGGACTTGCAGTTGCAACAGTGCCCCTTGCTTCTGTTGGTTCTGCTGAGATTCTCTGGGATGACATTGGTTCTGTTGGGTTTCTTGGTTCTATGGTTGTTGTGGATTTTCCGGGCTGTATAGCCGTGGTCTTGGCATTGTAGTTCCTGACATTTTGCCAGCAGCTGTGGCTGGCATCTTCAGAGGTGTAGCACCCAAAGACAGAGATCTCTCAGTGTCACAGTGTCACTGAGAGATCTCTGTCTTTTGGTGCTACACCTCTGAAGATGCCAGCCACAGCTGCTGGCGAAACGTCAGGAACTACAATGCCAAGACCACGGCTATACAGCCTGGAAAATCCACAACAACCATCGTTCTCTGGCTGTGAAAGCCTTCGACAATATAATTTCTTGGTTCTGTTTGCACTTGGAGGTGTTTAGCCAGTGGTTGTTCTTGTGTATTTGGCTACTGGATTCCTTGCCCCAGAAAAGGCATGGAGCCCTTCACCACGGGAAACAACAGAGAGTGGCTGGGCGCACCTTGTTCAAGGGCCTGAAGAACTGAACTCCTTGACTCAATCTACTTAAAACTTGGGGGTTCTTTAGTGTACAGCTTCACTAGCTCCATGACAATTTTGGTGCCATTTGCTTCAAAAACAGCTACTCCAGTCCCTTGGAAAGATTCCCCCATAGGGAATAAGGGACCCAAATAATTTCAGAATTCCGAGGAGAAAAATGAATCCAAATATCAAACCAGTATTGGTGGCCTGAATATCCTGGAATACCAATATTTATGTCTTTCCAAAAATCTGATTTTTTTTTAAACACCATTTTTTTCCCATACGCACATTACTGACTGCCAGATAGAAGGGTGGAAATCAGCATTTCTACTCCTTTAACCTTTTTTTTCCAGAAAATGTTTTATAAAAAAAAGAAACAGTGCAGCACAAATGAGGGATATTTTGCAACTTTTAAAAAAAAGGAGAGGAGAGGAAGGATGCTGCACTGCAGGATAAGGTTAAGTGTGGGGCTGGGGCTGGGGAAATGGCCATTTAAACTGCCCTGTAAATACAACCCAACAAACCAGCATGGAAAGGAGCTTCCATGAACCCTGGTTCGTGAACCCCGAACCGGCCTGTTTTGTGGGGTTTTGGGGGTTGTATTTAGGTTCGTGCCCATCTCTACTCCTGAGTGCATATCCATTAACAGGATGGGTGCATACCCATTAACATTACCCAGCATACACTAGGAGAACAGGAAAGACCCTAACTTGAGGCATCAGAAACTTGCCTCTGGAAAATCAGAACATCAGAGAAGTTCCCAGAATGCTATGCTTGGCCAGATCTATATGAAGTCATACAGAGCAGGGCTTGACAAACCACAGGGGCCAGATCACTACGGTGTCTAGGACTCTCACTGTGGCATCTACTATTTTCAACATTAATTTTATTATAGCTTCTCCCTGCAATTCTCCGTAGAAAAACAAAGGGTTGATGAAAAGGTCCCCTTTTGACCAATAAATATGCTATGTTTGGGATCATGGGACCAGCATAGACAAAATCTCATGGAATAAGGGCTAGAATAAGGATGGGAATTGGCCAATACTGAGCAAAAAGCTGGGTGGATCCAATTTGCATTAGAATGTGTTAAGGTGTGACATAAAAATAAATTTTCTTGACATTCATTGTTTTACATAAGCTTCACTTTATGCATACATTCATTTCTTAACCAGTTGTTTTCTATACTCGGCACAATATTTAATTAACTGGAACTTTTAAAAGCAATAATGTAATTATTAGAAATTGAAGAAATGTTAGGTTAGCTTTTTTATTGTGTGGGCATAACAACCTAGGTTACCCTTGTATTTATTTATATATAGCAGCACATTCATCATAGCTTTAGTGAAATTTAGAGAAATTGCAAAGAGGTTAGGATTAAATTTCATGATAATAATAATTAGAACATTTGGACATTACAATATGAAATCCTGGTGGCTGAAAATTTAATTTGGCTCATAAAGCTGCTGTAATATAATGGTTAAATGGTTAGGCTGTAAATCAGCATTCTGCTGGTTCAAATCTACTACTGCCATGAGATCAACAGATGGTCCTGGGGAAGCCTCTCCTCTAAGCCCCAGCTTGCTAGCTGTATTGTAAGGATAATAAATAATGACTTTGTTCACTGCTCTGAGTGGGGCACTAACCTGTCTAGAAGAGCAGTATATAAGTGCAGTGGTTGTTATTATTTGGGGGGGGGGGGGCTCCTGAAACCAAACAAATTAGTCAAGGCATGCCATAATCTCTCTCTTGACTGCATGCTCTCTGAGACAACATCGGAGAGTTGACTCAATACTGCCTGAAACAGTGGTGCAGCATCACAAAGGTCTTGTCCTGGGGTGTGAATCGTGACTGAGTACCGAAGGGAGAGTTGAACTGGTCCCTCCAAATGGTATGGGAGGAGACAAGTTGCTCACTGGCCATTGAACAACACTTCCCTTGAAGACTCTGAAGTGGAAATGGATGCCCTTTTCCTGTGCTTCTTTACACCTGAAGAGGAAGGGAGAGAACAACAGCTGTGCCCAGACTAAGACGTGATTTGAACTTCCATGTTGGAAAGGCAGAGCTTACCCATGTCATTTTTCATGTGTTCCAGCTATTATTCATACTGTTCCTCAGCCTTTGGTATACTGCTGCAAGTGTTTAGTAACCATGCTAGCCTAACAGCCACAAACTAAGCATGTGTAATTGCTTTGCAAAGGTTGCAGAACATTTTAAATGAGATGCTGAGTGTATGCAAAGTCAGATAAGGAAGTTCTTTTGCTTCACCAGCATCACATTTAAATCAGGCCCAACTAAGGTCATTAGGAGGGCAGAGAATCACTTCCATAATGTTCTGCATTACCCAAGGCATCTTTTAACAGAAGGCTAAAAAAATCCCAAGCCCTGCCTTCTGCCACTGAGACAAGACAGAGGCCCCTGATGATATTGCCCAGAGGATGCTGCACTATTGACACCATGGAGATAACTGCCTATATAGTTATAGGATACATTTCTGGCTCATATTAAAATCTTCAATCATGCCAGAATGAGCCACTGTTCTTAGTGAACTACAATCAAGAACCTGATATGAACTGCTGTTAGCAACTACTTTGCTAACCTAGAAGTAAGCTGCCGAATCAGACAGCTGTGTGAGAGAGACAGGGAGGTGTGTGATTTTGTCAAACATTTGCTAATGTTTAACACAAGATGGTATACCCAGTCAACACGTAGTTTGATGCTTCTGGATGGCAGCCCAGGTTATCATGAACTAACTCTGTCACACTTTTAACTGCTAAATACTTATTGATCCAACATTGTGCAATGTTGCATAATAGCTACAAACAAAAAGTGTTTACCATTACCATAAACAAAAGCTCATCATGTCACTGTTTCAAGCAAGGAACAGGATACTTAACGTTTATTAGCTTCTTTTGCCTGTATAATAACAAATGCTCCTAAGGATATATCTTTACTATGTGCAATACACCATTCTAAATAGTTACATTAATGAAGTTACATTATTCATTAAGACTGGGATAAAGAATGGGAGTGGAGCATCTTACTAACTTTTCATCCCATGAGATCTATCAGGAGAATCTTTTTTAAAAAAAATTGCTTTCAAAAGTGGGTGCCATTTGCCCCGAATACTTGCATATGCCTGCACTCTATACTGCAACCTAGAGTGCTGGCGGCAGGCAACCCTAGCCCCCTCTCACCACAACCTTATGTGACTCCTGGAATTGTGCCCTTACACGTCAGTTGACTTGAAGGAACAGTGCCAGGGGCAAACTAGGAATCTACAGCAGAAGGAGAGACTTGCCAAAAAACAGTCCTACCCTACTTTGCAGATAAGGAAGGAAGGCAGCATTGTATAGTTCAGTCTCAGCAGATGTCATGATGCCCTCTGACCAGCCCCCTGACTCACTCCATGACTCTGGCTCAGAGTGTCCAGGAGAAGGGCCCGAGGAGCTTGGACCAGGAGGACCAGCAGAATAAGTGAGGGCTTGATGCTGCAGAGGCACCTACCTGCTCCAGCATTACCAGAAGCCCCACTGCCAGAGCCTGCAAGTGAGTCTTCACTGCTGGCCTCTGAGACAACCACTAGGCCTCTGCCAGGCAGGAAACGTGCCCAGGCCCACAGTTCCTCAGCACCCTCTGCCATTTCAGAAGAACAGCAGTGGCAGTAGGCCCAGGCTGAGATGGCACAAAGGAGGCCAAGTACCAGACTGGCTGCACACAACCTCCTCACAGAATGCTGGCCAGAGCCCAGCACCACCTCAAGAGCTTCTGCATCCACCAGCAGATCCAGCTGAGCCAGATTACTTTCAGCCTATTTAGGCTGAGGTTTAAGAAGGCTGCATTGCAGGTTCAACCGGTTCAGTAGGTGGCAGCCCTGTGCTCCACTCCCCTCCCCACCCCCCATGTTTCTGAGCTTAACTGGCCAAGCAATGGACTTACTCCTGAGAATTCTGGCCCTACAGCAAGCAGGACATCAGATCTCGGAAGTTAAGCAGGGTTGATACTTGGATAGGGAACCACCACAGAAGACTCTGCAGAGGAGGACAATGGCAAACCACCTCTGCTTATAATTTGCTTTGAAAGCCTCTTGCTGAGGTCAGTATAAGTTAGTTGTAACTTGCAGCACATTACGTACATACATAGTCTGCAAAGGAGGTGCTGTTACACTGATGGAACGGAACCTTACAATCCTAGTATTTTAGTCAGTGAGAGCAGAGCTCTTGTTGCAATCCTCTTCACAGGCCCCATAAGCTATTGCTTTGGTTTGAAAAACAGTCCTTCCAGATGTGACATCATCAGTGAAGGTCAGTACAAAATGAGGATAACACTTATTCACAAAGGCATGACTCTCAATCTGACTACTAACATTTTAGCCTGGAAAACAGTTCTTCTGTGACACTGTCAAACAGCCAATCAGATTTGAAACCAGTACACAGGGGTGGCAATGTCAATTTACAAAGCATAGCCCTCGCTCCGAACTAGATTTGTTTGCTCTCAGTGGCTTCATCAGAGAACCAAATCTGCCTGCCAATTTAACAACAGCACATTAGGAAGGAGAACTATTTTTTCAAACTAAAATGTGCCAAAGCCAGTCACAGCTACAAATAGTGAAAAGAGTAGCTTTTGAAGGAGATGTTCTAGCCCTTTGTGTTGAAAAGGTTGTAAACTCTTGTCACTTTGAGCACAGGATAGCTTCATTTATCCTGGGAGTGAGGTGGCTAGAAAATCACCTAATGCTGTCACCTACAATAGTGTGAGTGTAAGGATCAGTATTCCTGGGCGTGGTCAGCGGGAATACTGAGTAAACTTAAGTATATGGGACCAGCAGTGGAGGACTTACTTATGTCTGATGAGGCCTATATCCTTGTGTTAAGCAGCGTCTACTAGATTGGGAGCAACAGAAGTTATTTCCAGCCCAACCTTTTGTTTGCTCCTCAGATGTATTAGGAATGACTACATATGTTGGCAGAATTCAGCAGTTCTTTTATGATCTTGAGACCCCAGGCTGTTGTAGGGCCTTTATGTTGGCCAGACTAAATGCCTTTCCCTCCAATGTCCTTCAGGGGAGATACCAGCGAATCCCCTTTTCAGAAAGACATTGTTTGTGTGGAGCCAACTGCCCAGATACCATCCAGCATATAATTTTGGAATGCCACTTATATGATAAGTTGCGAAGAATGCTGTTTGAGAGGTTGCCAATACATATTAAACACCAGAACAATCTATCTTTTTTTTGTCATTTTATGTTAAAAGATAATGATACAGCGATTTCGAAAGCGGTTGCAGAGTTTTTAGTGGGTGTGCTTAAGATCCATACAAGTTTTGTATAAATATATTGTCTTCTGATATTTTATGTAATTTTATAGTGATTTGTTTGCTGTCTTAGATCTTTGTATGCCATTAAAGGTATTTGAATGAATTGAGTGTAAGGCAACTATCCTTTGCATTCACACTGCTTGTACCAAAAGTAATGAAAATGGTACTTCGGATAGGTAAATGAAATGTGGTCCGTGTTAAAGATCAAGGACTGGATTCAGCTCAACGTTTCAGTGGGCACAAGGATTTCTACACTCAGTGCATGACTTTCTCAGCTCCCCTCTCCTGCATCAGCCCACAATTGCCCCTGAAATCCTGTTCCCAAGTGCCTCCTCTCACTAGAGCAGGATTTTGGGGGCATTCTATGATCCAATCCCAAGACTGATCACCATTCATAATATTGTGGTCTGTAGAATGGCACTTCCTGGAGTTTTTCCACCTTAATTGGAACTGACTTATTTATTTATGAATTGAGCACGGTAACTGATAGGTAGCCAATGGAGTGACTGTAGGATAGGAGTGATGTTCATGCTCCTGCTTGTTACTGCTAACAATCAAGCTGCAGCATTTTGCACCAATTGGAGCCTCCTAGTTAATTTAAATGAGAGACAAATGTATAGTGCATTACAATAGTCAAGTTTTGCTGTTACCCTTCTTCCTTTAAAAAAAAAATCCAGAAAGCAAGACAAGACCTTGATAACTATTCAAACATCTTGCAACCAGGGATGAATGCAAGTTCCTCAGTGTTTGTCTCTCAAATTTTGTATTTTAAAGGACTTTACACCTTCCTAATTACCACCTACCCTGAGCCTTTAGATAAAGAGCCATCCAGAAATCAAAATACATACATACATACATACAAAAAAAAAATCACCAATTGTTTCTCTTTGGGTTTATAACCCCCCCCCCCCCCCACACACACACCCCATGGAAAGGAAAAAGGAAAAAGAAATCAATATTCTGAAAAAAGAGAATTATGTTCTTCTGTGCCAGTGAATCCTCTGTTGCGGAGTGCCTGTTACAACCTCAATTGTTATGGAAAGGCAGCAGGTAGCGTATGCATTCATATGCTACATTCAGACTGTGAATGATGAAATCGCAGTGCAACTGAGCAAAGAGAAGTCAGAGAATATAACAAGATAGCCTTCTCTGCACCAGTTAAATTTCCTAACTCTGAAATTTGTTCTTATGAACCTGTCAAGAGCTTAAGAAATAGCCAGGTTAGTTTCTGAGCATTTCTCCAACATAACATTTTACCCAAGCATAGTTAAAAAGTGGTAGAAAGCATGGAAGTATTCTGAAATATCAGCAGCATATGCAGAAAATGAACAGACATATCTCTATTTTTTCTTAATCCTTAAAGTCAGTTTTATGATTTTTTAAAAAAAGAAATAAAAAGGGATTTGGTATCAATTATTAGTCTTGTTACATCTTTCAATTCTGTGCTCAAATCCCCACCACCCAAAAATCAGGTTGCCAGGATACAAAGTCATTCAGTCTTTCTACAATCTTGGCCTTTCTCACAGCAATATACAGTGACGTCTTGCAATATAATTCATATGCACAATTCAATACCTAAGTTATGATAATATTATTCCCTTCCCACACCCAAAAGTAAAAAAGAGGGATTTTAAAGGGAGGAAAAGAACAAAAAAACTTTTACAGATCAGTGTGATCTCTGCCTGTTTTTTTTTCCTTTTCTTTCTTTTTTTTTTAAAGTAGCAATTTAATTTTGGTCACAATAAGGCTAGTGTATTCTGAAGAGTTTCACTGCAACCAGCTCCCCAAGGAAGAAGCTGTTCGTGACACACAGAAATCCTCCTGGGCCATATCAGAATGAAGCTCTGTCTGCTTTTGCTTAGAGCACAGTTCTGGCTCTTTTCAGGTAACTTGTTGGAAAGAGAAAAGTTTTCTTCCTACAGGAGCAAAAAAAAAAAAGTGTCCTCTCTGAAAAGTTGTCAGTCTATGAATTAATGCAATGGAATCAGAAAGCCAAGTGTAAAGACTTAATAGCAAAAAAACCCCCAGATTTCTAAACATTTTAAGGTTTGTTTTGTTGTTGCAATATATAAGTGATTTTTGTTGACTTCTCAAATAACTACCATCCAGGTGCCGCTTCTACTTTTACTGAATAATTAAAACTCCATGAGATAGCTAAAAAACCATAATAACCTTCAGGGATTTGGATGAAGTTACTTATTCTATAGAACACTATAGACAGATTATTTCAATGCTATTCATTACAGGGGGAGGCAGGAACAGGAAAATGACACATGCTGATTACTCTAAAACCTTGGAAGGGTGAAACAGGTAAATCTGACATAATGCAAAAGACTACAGGGAACCCAGAAGAATGCAGTATCATCATTGTAGCAAGGGAAAATCTGACCCATTATCTCATGTTCTGGATAGAGCTTCACTACCCCTAAAGGAGCATGATCGTGACGGTGCTGCAGGATCTGGGCCTCCTGTTAGATAAACAGTACCAGTGGTGAACGGGGGTGTCTTTAAGTGAGCCAGCTGCAGTTCTTCCAGGGTGGGGTGGGGGGAATCTTGACACCTTAGTGCATACCCTACACTACATTTAGTGCATACCCTATACTTACATTAGATTACTGCAATGCACTCTGCGTAGGGCTGACTGTTAGACTGTCTGGAAACTACAGTTGGTACAGAATACAATGGCCAAAATGCTGATTGGAATAGGCTGTATGGACCATATCTTTCCAGCCTTGTTCCAGCTACGCTGACTCCCAATTTGTTTCTGGGCCCATTTCAAGGTACTGGTCTTGATCTTCAAAACCCTACACAATCTGGGACCGGCATACCTTAAGAAACGTCTCCCATATGAACCTACCAGCCCATTCCAGTCATCTTTGCAAGCCCTGTTTCAGATGCCCTATCACCTGAGGTGGCTACCTGAGAAACGGCAACCTTGGTCATGGCACCAAAACTTTAGAACTCCTTCCCCAGGGAGATTGGCTTGTCTCCCTCTATTGGTATCTTAATAATAATAATAACAACAAGAACAATAATAACAGTGTGCTTAAAAACCATCCTTCTGGACGGATTAGTGCCCACTCAGAATGGTTAACAAAGTCAGTGTTATTATTATCCCAGCAATACAGCTGGGGAGCTGAGACTGAGAGGAGTGGCTTACCCAAGGCCACCTGCTGAGCTCATGTTCGTGGTTCACGAAACAGTGGTTCATGGAAGCTTGTTTCCATGAACTGGTCTACTGGTTTGTTTGGTTTGTATTAAAGGGGCAGTTTAAATGGCCATTTCTCCCCCTTTCTGCCTGCCAGCTGATAGTTTAAAGGGACCTGCCGCTTGCAAGCAGCAGGGCCCTTTAAATGGCCCAAACCCCAGCCCCCACCGCCTCAGCCCCAGCCCCACACTTACCTTGCCCAGCTGCCCTGCGGGACTGTGGCCTCCTCCCCCTCCTCTCGCGAGGGGTGGGAAGGCTATTTTTGGCCTCTAACACTGCTGTGTGGGCCTGCAGGGCGGCAGAGGAGGTTGAAAATGGCCTTCCTACCCCTCAAATGGCCGCTGCATGCCAGCTGATAGTTTAAAGGGACCTGCCCCTTGCAAGGTAGGAAAGGGCCCTTTAAAATATCAAATGCCCCTTTCCCTGCCACTGCTAAATGGCCAGAAAGGGGCATTTAAACCCCACGAACCATGAACTGGTTCATGAACTTGCCCCGGTTCATGCCAGTTTGTGGTTCCTGGTTCATGAAAACCCACGAACCACAAATCTCATTGTTCAGTTTTTTTTTGTGGTTTGTGCCCATGTCTAGTTATGTCTGTTTAGATGTATTTATTGAATTATTTTATGTATAATTTATTTTAAATGCTTTTAACATTTTCTAATGTTTGCTTCTTTACCACCTTGGGGTGGAAAGACCACAAAGATTTTTTTAACATAAATAAATTAGGGCTGACCAAACAACAGTTCGAGTAGAGTCTAAGCAAGTAAACATTTGGCAGAATCAGAAAGGTAATTTATCTTTCAACAGCAGTGAGTTATCCATGCCTCAACACACAGAGAGTTTTATTTTTCTTCTCATCTCCTTACTCCAACAGAAATCATCAAAAACTTCTGAGACCGTCAATGTTCTCATTTAAGCATTTGGAATTACTTGAACTTGTTTCTATCTTATATACTAATAGCTAAGTTGCCCTGATCTGAGGATACTTAAATCAGGAGACTGGAGCCATGAATGGACAATCTAGCTCTTCCTACACACCTGAAAAATGTTCCAAGTTTGCAAAAAACTCCAAAATCTTAAAATAATAATAATAATGGTTTAAAAAAAAACACCAAAATGATAAAAAGAGAGGTTGTAGCTTTAACTGGATGACCTCAGTGGCTGTTGCTGGGCAACCATAATAGTTTAGCCAGTATTCCAGGCTTCACTTTTGTCAGTAAAAGTCATGGGGAGGATGCAGGACCATTTCCAGGGCTGTTTTGGTCACTGAGGGAGGATTCATTGGGGCCAAGCCCAGAAACAACCACCAGATGACTTGATATCACAAGACTTACATTACTGACCCAGCCCTGGCCTTACTTTTCCACAGCAACCTCCCTCCCACAAAGCCCGTGTAGTGTAGTGGTTAGAGTAGGATCTGGGAGATCCAGGTTCGAATCACCACTCTATGGAAGCTCAATGGGTGACTTTGATACTGTCACACAGACTCAGCCTAACCTACCTCCAGGGTTGTTGTGAATATAATATGGAAGCAAGGAGAATGATGTAAGCTGCTTTGTATCTTCATTGTGGAGAAGGGCATTATATAAATGAAGTAAATTAAGAAATATAGGTGAAGATGGGGGGGCAAACAAAAGGTACATTGTTTAGTGGCTTTGAAGGAGAAAAAGACATAAGGAAGGAAGAGCATACGAAGGTTGCCAGAAAGAGGAAAACAGAAAATAATGTGGGGAAGGGGATACAAGGGAAAGTGAAATACCCCAAAGCAAATCCTTGAAAGTTACTCATGATGCAACTCACTGGGCCCTGCTCAGCTGGCCATAGGGGAGAGGCTGCTGGAGGGGGAGAACAGAGAAAGTTAAAGACGGGGGCAAATAAAGGTGGGTAGGAGGAGGAAAAGGGGGAGGGGCTATAGGGAGTACAGAAAGGGAAAGAGGACATGGGAGGGGAAGAGAAAATGAGATACCTCTGCAAGTCTTTGCTAGTCCTCATTTGTCAGTATCTATTTTCTATTAGAGTAATTCATGTTTAGTTTCAACAGAGCTAGTAATTTACAAAGAATTTCCTCAAACAGCTTATTTGTGGCCAAGCCCAATAGGGAATCATTTTAAGTAAGGTAATAGTTTTACTACGCTCTTTTTTTCCACTCAGAGTTTAACAGTCATAAGCAAGGAACTCCATTTATACCCAAATGCCTTCTTCTCTAATAGGAGAAAACTCATCAGTGTATCTTCTAATATGATGAAAGCAAAAAAAAGTTTCCAAAGCAGGGGAAAAATCTCCCCACAATATCACCACGCCCCATATTTGTTACTAGATGGAGGCCATTGCTGTTGCTAGTTACAAATCTGATTCAAAAGATTCAAATGGTCTTATGGTGTCATATCCCAGACTTATTCATATGAATGAACTGTTGCCAGGATCATTGAGCCTGCAAACAGCATACCTAGATTATAAGCATAAACTGCTCTTTTATTCTACCTTTTGGGCAGTTAGAAATTTTATTCTGGTTATCTAAGTTAATAGCTCTGGGTAGACTAGTTGTCTTTTCTTGTGTCAGCTAGTAGCTCTGGGTAGACTAGCTGTCTGCTATCCTAACAGGCTGCCATAAAATAAATTATGATGAAAAGGTAATTGGGTTTTATAGTGTCAACCCCTCCAGTCAGATGCTCGATATCACAACCTTCAGCAATACAGTCAGCCTTGTTTCCAAGGTGGTGGGGGGAGGGGGAATGAGAAGCTGTCGATATTACCTATAGAAGCTATCAACATTATCCATATACTCCAGTGTGCTGCAGGCAACACAATACAGGACAATAGCTTTCCATCCCAGACTCTCAAAGCACCTGCCAGCCACACCCATTTGTTCAATTAAGTCAACAGCTGTGTGATCTAACAGTATACATGTGAAACCACCTGGAAGGGATGCAAACTGCACATTTATCAGTTCCTGCAGTGAAAATAAAGTGTCTCCACTGTGTTCCAATCTTCCTTGTAATCATAAAAGCCAAAAATCCTGACAAGGTGTTAAAAAGAAAGTACAAGAAAGTTAACAACAAAAAAACCAAGATTTTTTTTTAGATATTTCTTGCAGATTTATTTCCAGACTATGATATCAACTTAAATCAAAGTACACTGTATCAAAGCCCGCTGGATACAAAAACTCCATTAAAAATGAGAAGAATAATTTATGTGAAATTGCATCTGTTTGTCAGTACTGACATGGCTTCTTAAAAACAAACTAAGGCTATGCCAGATGACTTTGCTTCATCAGCTAGCCTGATGGAGACAGTTTCAAATTATTCATGTGTGCCTGTACAAAAGTATGACAGATATTGCTAAAACCAACTGTTGCTTGATTGAAGAGAGAAAGAGAGAGAGAGAGAGAGAGAGAGAGAGAGAGAAGAGGAGCTAGAAGAAGAAAATTAGCACCATTCTTGCTTTCGAGACTGTTTATTTTTCTTTAATTATATTTTTATCAAAATACATCCCAGGGAAAAGACAAGTAGCACTGCATAAATGTGTGCCCATATGCACAATACACATACAAATTATATGGAAGAAACACAATTTTTTCTCTCCAATACAATTTTTAAAATTCCAATAAATGCCCAATTAACTGATGATAATAAAAGGTAGCCCAAATTTGAGGGGGGAGGGATGAAATGTACTCAAAAGAAAGCTGAGCAATTGGTCAAGTATCAAGAAAATGGGACAGAAAGTGGTCTTGTGAGAGACTGGGCATTTAAATGAAAGGTTTACTAAGTGCAGCACCCAGAGAGTGGAAGACAAAGAGTTAAAAATACTGCCTGAAGGGAAAATGATTGACAGGTGTGTCCCCCCCCCCATCTTGGTGATTGGACAGTGAGAAGGTAACAATTGATGCTACCATAATTGTTAGAGGAATTGAAGTCTGGAGTCTGACAAGGAGGGGCAGATTAATAACCCTCTATGAGAGAAAAAAGGAGAGAGAAAAGGAAAAGTTTGCTCTAACTGAGACAGCTTTAGATTTAAAGAAGACTTTAGTTAAAGTGCTTCAGTGTGAAAGCCAGCACTGATTTACACAGACAAGTTAAAATTGAGGGTGTGTTGTTGGCTGAGGAAGTAGGTAGTGAAAGGAGACTCCCCTTCAGTCAAGTGATCAGGGTTATGTCTTTAGGAGAAGAATAGTTCTTGCTCGGGGTCTAAAAAAGAAGTTTTGGCTCTGTGGAGGACCCTAGGTCTGGTGTACTGTATGGAAGTCAGAACACCTAAACTGTAAAGTGAAATGTATGAAGAAACCTTGTTAAAGCAACCTAAGTCTGTACCAACCTCTCACTTTTAAGATCTATAACGACTGAAACTAAGCTTTAAGAAGATTAGTGTGCCTAATGCTTGTGAAATATTCTGTTCTACAATCCAAATGTACCTCACCTTTACTTCCCCTGCCTACCTATATACCAACCTTGCCTGTTTAATAAACCTGATGTTTCATTTTGAATTTTACCCAGCCTCTAACGTCATTTCATTTAAAAAAGATGTGGGATCTTGCTTCTTCCTTATTTGGTCAATTTTGAACAAATAAGGTCAATTTATTACTCTTATTTAGTCAATTTCTTCCTTATTTGGGCTGGGATATAAACCAAATATATATATATATATATATATATATATATATATATATATATATATATATATATATATATATATATATATATATATATATATATATATATGTTTTACAGTGTGGGACAATAAGACCTTTAAATTATACTCAGAGACACTATCAGAGGCTGCCCAGCTACAACAAGCAATCTTGTCCATTTTGGAGGGAAAATCTGCCTTTCAGTGGGGGAGTAAGTGGGGCTTATGTTATAGGTCTCAAAGAAACCTCTTTTCTCCAAACCCTGGTTAAATTCCTTACTGTCAATGGAGGGGAAAGGGATCTGGGGTGATTTGATTTCCTTATATGGATAAATGGCTGATAAAACAGGTTTGAAATAAGATGTGGAGGTGGGGAAGAATGCTTAAATCGCATGCACCTTTATATATCTCTATCTCTATCTCTATCTCTATCTCTATCTCTATCTCTATCTATCCATCTATCTATCTATCTATATATATAAGGTGCATGTGATTTAAGCATTCTTCACCACCTCCACATCTTATTTCAAACCTGTTATATATATATATATATATATATATATATATATATATATATATATATATATATATAAATAAAGAGTTAAAACAACTCTTGTTCCCAATTCTAATATAAAGTTGACATATCATTAAGATCCACAAACCATCCGCTCTCAAAGATGTGGCCATACACAGCATACACACAAACCTCAATCAGAAGTCACAACAAACCTCTTTTTTCTTTGTGATAAGACAAACATTGTCACGATTGCCACCTCTCTCATATACAGAGCATGACTGAAATCTTTCCAAACTCTAAAACTCCAATTTACCATGACATCCAAAAGCAGGCATCTAAGCAAACTTGCATTCATTTCTTCTTGGACTTTTTTTCTTCATAACCCTTCGACAAAATACAAATAGGCTTTTACAAGGTTTATATATTAAATCCTTGGAAGTTAGCAACTATTAACAATGAGTAAATTTGTGGACTCTTTCCCAAAAATTATTCTGCAAAGAACAACATGTATTTTTTAAAATAAAAAAAGTTTTATGTTTTCTAACTTTTAACATCATCAAAGGTTGAACTTTTATAAATTCAGTACCTGGGGTTGGATCCAGCCAGCTTTTTCACTCAATCTTCCTAATCCTAACGGTTCTCCTTACTACACTGGCCCACCTGTCTTTTATATATATATATATATATATATATATATATATATATATATATATATATATATATATATATATATATATATATATATATATATATATATATATATATATATATATATCTGAACATATCAAAACAATTCACAGCCAAATAACTCCTTATTACAGAGATACATCTTCAGCCAGAAGCACTCTATTCAGAATGCATATGAATAATTCTAGCTTCACCTTGATTTTAAATTAACATAGTACTAGAACACCTGTGAATATCTTTATTCATTTTAATTAAACACACACACTCCACACAGGGTAAACATTAAGAAAGGGGAAAGATAAGTAGTTCAGCTATTTATCTGAAACTTCAAAGTGCTTATTTTCGCCACAAATATTTCAGATCCTTCATCTTATTTTTGTACATTTCTCTATTTTGCCATATGTGCTAATGCAAAAATACATATTCATCAGCCGTTTATCCAGATAAGGAAACAGGCACCGCTTATTTACTTGATGTTAAACCTGTATTTGTCCATACAGATCAGACAATCTATATTCCTTCCATCCAGCATATAACAAGTTTCAGCATTCTAACAGAATTGAATTAGTTGCACTGTACTGTGCAAAGTATTTGATGCATACCAATTTCAGGCTTTTTAAGTTGGTACGATGTGGCAGCTGCCAATAAGACATTCTCTTCAGGTATATGAATGGGATGTACTGCTGAGGTCGACACCATTAAAACTTATCATATTGAAATACAAGAAGGGAGAAATAGGTACACTGAATGATATGGGGTCTGGAATCATCAATGTTCCTGAACCAATTAGGCGCAATCGTTGACTCAGAGCTGTTTTCAGCAACTCTGTCACCTCTCAAAGTTGCATAAAAAATTAAAGCAGTTATGCTTTTTTATGTTCATTCAATCCAATATCCTGTTTCGTACAGTGGCCAACAAGATAGCCACACAAGGCTTACTAGCAGGTACAGATATAAAATTCCTGAAAATTTGGAAGCCATGGTGGGGGAGCTGAATATTGAGGTTCTGTTTATTCATCTTAACCAGTAGCCATCAATGGACCCAAATCCCTATGAATGTATCTATTTTCCTTTTAAAGCCAGTTAAAATAATAGCCATCACTACATCATGCAGCATATTGCCATCCATGCTATTGTGCCATGGGACTGGTAATTCCACCACTGGAGAGCCTGCTTAAGTTTCCTAGACAATTCCAAAGGTTCACAGATAGATAATGTCTTATTTCTAATTACAGAAAGGTTGTTTAGAATGAGGAGCGTCTAATCTTCACCCAATTAACTACATAATTTACTACAAGATATGGTGACAGTATTACCAAGAGCTGAGGGACACAGCAGACAAAGGTATTTCATCTCTTGTCCTGATTCAGGCCTTAAAGGTACAAGGGAGACTGGAATAGATGAACTTTGAATTTATGAAGCAGGATTTTTAAGGTCTCATGCACAACCACTGATTAAACATCATGGCTGCAGATTTATTTACAGGCTAGGTACATAAAAAACTTCACTTAAAAAAACACCCCGTACCTTTCTTTTCCTTTTAATTTAAATTGATTTTCTTTGTGTTCAAATTAATTTTAAATAAATGCATGGACCACTGACATTTTATAATGGTTAGCCTCAGATTCCAACTCCCCCTTATGGGCCTGTATCCTACCACTCTGGTCAGCAACATGAGAAGCTCTCCCTCAGCCAAAGGAGCCTTTCTCCAATTTAAGTGGCTCTTGATTAGTTGTCATTCCTGGCCTGGAGATTAGCTGTAATTCCAGCAGATCTCCAACCACAATCTGGAGGCTGGCAGTGGCAACCCTTAGCCAAATTAAGCCACAGTCTTCCAACTCAAAGGAAAAACATTCTAAATCAATCTCTTTTGGGGTTCTATTATTATTATTATTATTATTATTATTATTATTATTATTATTATTATTATTATTATTTAAATTGTCTTGATTTACAGCAATCTGTTTTTTAAGACTGAGGGTTTTTTTAAAAAAACCGGATGTAATTCTATAGAAAGTCACACTATTCATCAGCTCTGGAAATTGAGAACACTTGGAACGATGGTGGAGCCTTAGCAATAGGATGGTTATAAACTACATATAAAGCTCCCAGCTCCCATTCTTAATAACAGATACCATTTAAAAGCTCTTAACACCTACACTACTACCAATATTTCCCTATACCCACAATTCAGCTGCATTTATACATCCACATAACACTGCATAAAATTGGTCCTCAGATTCTCAAATCATCTTACAGACTAATTTTATAGGGCAATTCATTTAAAATTAAAAAGAGATAAGGAAGCAGAAACATGATGCAGGACAACAGAGAAATATGTTATTATAGGTCTAGAATGAAACAACATAATGTAACCTTTTGAGAACTCAAAGCTACTGCATACCTGCCTTCTCTTCCTTTCTGGAGGGAAGTATGAAACATTGAAGAAAAAGAAATCCTTTCCCCTAAGGGAAAATGCCTTCAAGGTTGCTTGCTCTGAAAAAAGTGTTTTGCTTACTTGATGAAAGTTTGGGTAGGTAGCTGTGTTGGTCTGCAGCAGAACACCAGGATTTCAGTCCAGCAGCACCTTAGAGACCAACAACATTTTCAGTGTGTAAGCTTTCAAGAGTCAGAGCTCCCTTCTTCAGGCATGAGTAGATATGGAGATCCTGAAGAAGGAAGCTCTGACTCTCAAAAGCAGACACTCTGAAAATCTTGTTGGTCTCCAAGGTGTTGCAGGACTTAAACCTCACTACTTACCTGAATAGCTGCAAGAAGCTCAATTATCAGAAGAAAGAATATACTCACCTCCCTGTTTTATCATGTCCTACCCTACAAGTGCAGAAACAACATCCTTAAAAAGTTGAAACTCTCATGTTTGACTAAAAGTAAAATCCTAAATGCACAATCCCATAAATGCTACTCATTTAAATATATAGTCTGAATTTCCTATATTATTAAGAATGCATTATTGTTCATATGTAGCAAACAAAAAAAAGATATGTGATTGAGCTTTAAGAAAGCAACGTATACAAAATTAATTTACCTAAAAGAAAATGTCAATGTCACATTTTGAATCTAATCTATTTTCACACAGCTGAGATGTGTAAAATGAAACAGAAAAATCTGTTTCACTTTCACTCGGACTGGGGATTTACACTGGCTCTCACCTTTCAAATAATACCCAGTAGAGGTGGGCACGAACTGAAATATGAACCAAAGTTCATGACATACCAGGCCAGTTTGTGGTTCACAAATCGGTGGTTCATCAGATCCCATTTCTGATGAACTGCCACAAACTTTAGGCTGGTTCGTTTGGTTCATTTTTTTGTTCATCACTGCATGACAGCCTGGCACCAATCAATCAGTTTCCTAGGCAACAGGGGATGGACTTCCTGCAGACCTTCTGCTGGCTCAGAAGTGACCTTCTGCTGACCTAGAAGTGACTATTTGCTGACTTGGATGTGACGTTTTCATGAACCAAACACCGGTTCGTAAACTGGGGCAGGTTAATGAAAGTTCGCGGTTCCTGAAATATGACGAACCACGAACTGGCCTGTTCGGGTTTTTTTTCTGGTTCATGCCCATCTCTAATACCCAATCTAGTTCTCATCTACTACCGCAGTTCTAATATTCTGCCAACCACATATACGTACACACACACACACACACACACACACACACACACGTGTGTGTGTGTATTTTGCCAACATTGGCTATTGAATAGAAATTCTTCTGATAAACTCTAGTATGAGGTTTTGTCCTCTCTTCCCTGTCAATCATATCAAAGGAGAAAATAATGGTGATGGGGTGTGTGGCAAAGAAACTAAATGTTTATTTTTATACTTAAGAGGAAAAAGTCTATTTAGCTAGAGTCCACCTTAATAACTTCATAAGTAAGTTAGTAGGACAATTTACACAAGGTCTAAATAGCATTTCATTCTATATTGACTAAATAAACTGTTTGTCATATTCATTAAGAAACTGCCACTTTATTTAAATGTGATTTGGAGGCAACAATACTCAGTGGTTGCATTAATGTAGGCACAGAAGAATCATTGTTGTGCATATACATCAGGCAATACAAGGAGCAATAAATCACTAAACGATTAATCAAGCATCCTTTACTTCACTAATGATACACACTAATGATGATCAAAACCGGTTTTAGTTTAATGACTGAAAAAACATCTGACAACTACATACAGTTATGATTGTAGGGGATAATGCACATCGTATGAATAGTTTTCTTATGCTTAATCATTTGTTGCAGAGATTGAAGCCTTTTTGTAAGACACAAACACCATCATATTATCCCAAATTGACTAATCAACACACTTTTAGGCTCTGGAAAACGTCTGCCTGCCAACTGTCTTTTATTCAGCTTTGCTGTCAGTTTTGGCCAATGATTCCTAAATTAGCATTCTGAAAGTGAACCTTCTCTAATATGCATGCAGAACGGGGACATAAAGTTAGGCTGATTAGCAGCATTATAGTTTACCAGAAGTTTCTATTATTGCTCGTGACTGTGGAGAAAAGAGTAACAAAAGACCATCCCCATATATATGGAAAACGAATAAAGGTTATTAGTAAAAATAAACGTTATCCCATCTATTCCACCAGGATTATCAGCTTTCAGCAATGTCTCAACACTCTTAATTCTTTCAAATCCTAGAATCTTTTATTTGTTCCCCACATTTAGAATATAAATGGTCTCTGATTATTTGCATTTAATCCCTCATATGAGCTTACATACTATTGCCCAATCAAGAAGCCTCAAGTATACCAACTGCTTTCAGTTGTTCAATAAATGGATTCATTCTCAACAATATAAACTGGAAGAACCACCCTCATGGCTAAAGAGGGCTGTTATAAGCAGTTCTGAGTTAGAACTGAATATATTCATAACCTACCCACTTTAAGTTGTTTATCATACTCCCAAGAACAGACAAAATGATAATACATACATTTAAAAAAAAATTAACAGTAAAACTCTCCTCTAGTCAAAGGAGATTGGTTCAGTTGTCATGCTAAACCACAGTTTGGAGCTGCATGAAAAATCCTTGTACATTCACATCTTCTCCTCGCCTCATATACTGATCCAGTCTTACATCATCTTTAGTGCAAACAATGGTTCGGACCCAAAAGAAGAGTTCAGAAAAGGAGTTTGTGTAGTAGATCTTTCTCCACCTTCCCTTTCCTAAAACTGCTTGAAGGTTTGTCTAGAAACTTTTCTCTGAGGACTGGCAGAGCTTTGCAAACAAAATGTGCCCAAGAATGGGGCACTGCAGCAACAAGAAAGGGGATATCAGGTAAAGTTTCCTCCTTATCCTTCTTCCACTCATGCAAGCAGAAGAAGAGAAGAAAGGCATTTTTAATTGGGTCCAAACAGAGATGGGCACAAGCCAGGATAATTCCGAACCGTGTGGTTCATGGTTCGTCGTGTTTCACAAACCAAGAACTTTCACGAACTTCCCCTAGTTCGTGAAAACATCACTTCTGGGTCAAGAGAAGGTCTGCAGAGAGCATACCCCCCATTGCCTAGGAAACTGATTGATCAGCGCCAGGCTGTCTCCAGTGACAAACTGAAATATAAACCAAATGAACTGGGCTAAAATTTGTCATGATTAATGAGGAATTAGCTCCCACAATCACCAGTTCACGGTTCGTATTTCGGTTCGTGCCCACCTCTAGTTCCAAATCATTGCTGCAGTGTCCCTTTCTGTAGTGCATTCTGCTTGCAAGGCATTTCTGATTCTTAGATATGAGTGTCAGGACAAATGGTACACTGCTGTGGGAAGGATCCACTCTCCAGCTCCTTCTGTAAACTCTTCTGCTGGATCCAATCAAAGCATACTGACCCATCGTTTGAAGCTGGTTTGCAATCCCAATTTGGAGAAAATCAATTGCACTAGACTGACAGGTTTACAATTGAGAAGCTAGGTTTTGTTTTTACTACATGTAATGTAGGCAAAGTAATATTACTAAAAAACAAAGCTTAGGGAAGAAAAGGAACGGAGGCATTACGTTAATATTACGTATAGTTAAATAACTAATTTATGTACCAGGAAATCGAAAATAAGGTTTACAAGCAAGTAAGAGAAATCAAGCAATCAACATGAAATGATTGCAATTTGGGAGGAAAATTCTTATAGTGTTTGGGGTGGGTGAGGGGTTAGGCCTAGCCATCCAAAGAGACCTTGGTACTAGGCAGAGTTGCCAGATCCAAGTTGGGAAATTCCAGGAAATTTGGGAGGTGAAGCCTGGTGAGGGCAGGGTTTGGAAAGGAAGCTCAATGGGATATAATGCCATAGAGTTCACTCTCCCCCAACGACCATTTTCTCCAGGAACTCTGACCTCTGTCATCTGGAAATCAGTTGTAATTCTGGGAGCTCTCCAGCCACTACCTGGAGGTTGGCAACCAGAGTTACAAAATACAACGAAACCTGAACTATAACAGTTAGCAAAAATAATGTTTTCAGTTTCTGCTACACAAATAAGTGCATAAAGAGCCTTTATGGGCTTAAATTCATTCTGTAACCTCAATGATCAATTATGACTGACAGAATTCTGGATCCAACATCAGTGTGAGGAAATAATGTTTAAAAATAAATATTTTTCCTCTCATTCCCTTTTGCTTCCAGTTTCTAAGATTAATGTTTTATTTGCCTGTTTTGTATACTGTTGTATGAATTTTTTGTAAGATAAGAAGCTTTTTAAAAAGTAAGAAGTGCCTGAAAGTGTTTTTGAAAGAAATGTTGAGGGTTATAGAATCTGCATTTTGTAGAGGATTAGAACATGCTGCTTCCTGTGTTATGGTAATGAATGAGAAATTCAGAAACATTTTTTTTCAACAGTAGCTTGGAAAATATAATCCACCCCCCCCCTCAAGTTCTTCATTAAATGTATCTAAACCAGTTCCCAGTGTTTGAGCCAGTTACTGACCCACATATTAAAGTCAGTGTTTCAACTGTACCTGAATTGGAAAGATAAAAAATATATAATGCTGAATCTAGACCTGAACTCAGAATTTTAACAGTGTAAATTCCCTATCTGCACTATCTGAGGCTGTAAAATTGTGGCTTGGCATGGCCAAGCAAGATGCTGGAGCAGAGAAGGGAGAAGCTGAACCTGGCAGCTGGAGTCTCCTCCCATTCCTCAGCTGGAGGTGGGGCCTTGGCCTCCAGTTCTCTCAGGTGTGGAAGAGAGGGGGTTGTGTTCACCTGGGTCCCTGCTTATCCCTTCTGGCCCTCTCTCTGTACTAGCTCTGGACAGAAGCAGCCCCCAAAAGCTCCTCCATTATCTGAGACTGAGATGCTTTGAATATGTCCCTGCAGCCTTTATATTCTCCACCTGCTATTGTTTGAACCAGGTGATCATTGGAGCCTTCCCCTACCTCCCCTCCAGCTGTTATGTCCACTCAACCCCCTCCAGGTCAGGCAGCCCCCTGGCTCTGGCAGGCCCTCTTTGCTCAAAGTGCATCTCTGCTAGACAGTTGTGTCAATGGGGTATGAACAACACAGCCAATCCCCTGCTGACCAGCTGAGCTGTGCAAAGGGCTTCAGCCTAGTGCTGTCAATGGTTACAAGTCTTTACCACCCTTGGTTGGCCTCACCACAGTGACTGTGTGTCCGGGGATATCAGTCAGAATAGGGAAGGGCATCCTGCCTGCTTTTAGACAGAAAGATACTGTCCTAAATAGTAGCTGGCCAAGCACAGTAATACATTTTCTCACTCTTTTCCTAAAGTACGTAGCCAAGGCAAAACCTATATAAACCAGAATGTCATCTCAGTATAATGATGATTGATTAACATTTCACAGATCTCCACAAATGTATTTTCTTCTTTTGGATTTCAGGGGAGGAGTTCTTTATGTTTGATCTTTTCTGTGGATCATCACTAGCAAAACTTTATCCAGAAAGTGAAGTTTCTAGAATTTGAAAAGCTGAAGTGCTATTCTGAAATTCTCTAACAGTCCAAGCTCTGAATTTCTCTTCATTAAACGCATGTAAAAATCATTCTCTATAATATAGGAGGCCCATAGATCAAGACTACTTATACGAATGTATTCATATTTCATGCTAATTAGTCCCTGTACACATAATCTCTTTCCCTAGTGTGTCCAGTACATGTGTCTCTGTCCTCAATTGCTCATTAAATTTGCCACAGTTCATTTGAGCACTGTATCACTGTGACTGAATTAGACATTTTAAAATCTAAGGCTCTTGCTTCCCTTCTCCTGTGTATTTCCTACAAAATCTTTACAAGTAAAGTTCTCATTTGGCTGTAGAAACAATGCCTACAATAGTCAATGCACCCTCTAAATGTATAAACAAGGTTATCACAAAGGTAGACCAGTGTCTTTAGCGCTTCAATTGTGCATGCAGGTTGTATGCCCTGGATTTGACAACTTCTGAGAAGTAGCAATCCTTATTCTTTTTAATGGGGACCTTGGAGACCAACAATGCTGAGAAAAATATAGTGCTCACTGTTATACTGAGTCTCTTCTTCAATTACTCTAAGTCCCAAACTCATGCATTCCTCCTCACCACCTTAATTTTAACATGGAGCATATTAAACAGAGGTATTCCTTAGTTGCTAATATAATATTCCAATCTGGCCTGGATCACTCACAAATTAATTCAAATTAACATCAGAAGGTAGTTAGGACGAACTAACACTGGGCAGAAAAATCTCAAATGAATTAGATGAATTCATGTCATAGCTGTGCTTTTGTTCTAATCCTTTTCACCTTTTCGTCTATGCCAGACATGGCCAATCCTGGAGGACTGGCCTTCAAAGATAATGCATGGTATTCTTGAGAAGTAAGATAAGTCTAAAAGTTCAATTTTAAAAACAATAGTAATGAGCCTGACATACAGTCACATATTTCACTATATATAAGTAGCTGTAGAATCATATATTCCTTGTTTCCTGTAAATATATATAAAAATATATATCCCTTGTTCCCTCTGCAACTGATCCCATGCCAACCTAGGAATGTAGACCAATTTCTCCCAAGAGTGGATTTACAAAACATGCCAAGCACTAGATGTCTTCAGGGGCCATACATGACTTTTGTGTGTTTTGCTAACCATTAGATGAACAGAAAGAGAGCCAATATGGTGCCATAGTTAGCATGTCCCACTAGCAACTGGGAAATCGAGGTCCGAATCCTTTGCCATGGAAACACACAGTGTGACACTTTCAGCCTAACCTACCTCACTGGGTTTTGGCGAGGATAAATTAGAGAAGTGAATGGTGTGAGCTCCTCTGTCGTCGGCCAGCCTCGGCTGGGTTCCCTGTCTGCTGGCAAGTCCTCCTCAGAGGATGAGGGGCTGGAAGAGCCAGCGGAGCCGGAAGGAGATCTGCCCACGGCGCCAGAGGAGCCGTCAAGCAATTGGCAACCAGGGCCCTCTGTGGAAGCCGGCGAGGGCAAGTGGTCGTGCATAGAAGAGGAGGAACTGGTGCCGCAGAGATCCAAGCCTCTTGAGCCAGCAGCAAGACAGAAGGTTCGGGCGAGGGAGGCTGTTTGGGAAAGGCGTAGGAGCGTGCACCTGCAGGCTCAGCATCAGACGGAGCTGGGCTCCAAGGATGAGGCATCACAATCAAGTGAAGGGGAAACACCTGGCCCTCGCCCTCTTACACCTACCTGAGCATAAAAGGAGGATGAAAAGCAGAGCTCAGCATGGGAGCAACTTTGTTCACCCTGCATCCAGTTGCTCTATGTCTGAAAGCTTTGACCTTGCCTCACACCCTGCCCCTGCTCAGATTGATCTCCTGATTCCTGACCTCAGCTTTGTCTCAGACCCCCGCTCATTTGCTCCTGTGTGACTGACTCCACGGCTCCTGACTCTGGTTTGGATTTCGGACTCTCATTTGCTCTTTCTTCTGGTGGACTGATCTTCTGACTCTCGACCTCGGGTCATCTCGAACTCACCCTCTCGCTTGCCAGGGCCAGCTCCTACGAACTGACATTCCCACCGGTCCCTCCCCTCAGCGACCCCGCACTGGAACGGGTGCCCCGAGCCCTGAGCATGACACCCTGTGTGGGTCCCCACTGGAGAGAAAAAACAGGATATAAATTAAATAAATATAATAATAAATAAGGTTGTGCCCATTCTCACTATGGTACGGGAGCAAAAGCAGAAACAGCAGCAGTCATACCATTATTTTATTTATTTATTTAAAAAAAATTATATCCCACCTTTCAGCCCTCACAAGGGCCACCAAGGAGGCTATTTTTTTTTTAAAAAACACAATAAATTTACATTTTAAAACCATTAAAATCAACCAAAAGAAACTGCATCATTAAAACAATTAAAACTACAGCCAAAATACATACAAAGGCATTAAAAATCAAAACATTGGGCAGGAAGGAGGGATCACTGATGGAACACCAAACCAGTCAAAGAAGTCTTCACCCACTGGTAGAAGATGGCAACCGAAGAAGACAGATAAATTTCCACAAGGAGTTCCAGAGTTTTGGTGCCACAACTGAGAAGGCCTTCTCCTGGGTTGCCACCCATCTAATCTCAAAAGGCAGGGACACCCAAAGTAGGGCTTCCAAAGATAACTATAGCAGTCACTTTAAGGGAGTCACCATAAGAGAGCAGACAGGCCTTCAAGTATGCTGGTCACAAACCATATAGGGCTTTAAAGGTCACCATCAGCACCCTGAATTGTGCCTAAAAATAAACTGGGAGCCAGTGAAGACAGACCTAGACTGAAGTGATATGGTCCCTGCAATTCACTGAAGTCAACATCCTAGCAGCAGTATTCTGTACCAACTGACGTTTCTACTCAAGGGAAACCCTACGTAGAGAGCATTGCAGTAATCTAATTTAGATGTTCCTAGGAACTAACAAAGAGAAGTCTTATTCTAACCTGCAAAGAGTTAACATCCAGAAGGCTGAAATAGTATTTTGCACCACTGACCACTGGAATCTCCCTTGCCCCTTCCACATATTATAGTAAATTGTGAACAATGTTTTCAATTTTTTTTTCCTGCAACCAAATGGGCCAGAGCAACATTTGTTTGAAAGTCCTAGAATTCTGCAACTCTGTTAAATGATGAGCTTGACACTCTTGTAGCACAAATATGATTCTGCAGAGTCTTTCCAGAGTCCTTTTCTCAGTCAAGCATTCCAAACAAATGCTTGTCAAAGCTTCCCTTAAAAACTTCCAGACTAAACTCAGCAAATTTTGTGGGCGTTAAATTATAAAGTAAAAACTCTTGTTTTAAAAAGTCAGCTTGACTTAAAAGATATACACTACATAAATTATATGTACACTACATATATAAAAAATAAATACATTTGTCCTTGGTCCTCTGCTAACAGAGAATAAATCTACACTCCTAAGGTGGCCGTTTTACTTTGAAAACCAGTCCTAGTGCAATTGTCTGATGAACAAAAGATGGACCAGAGCAGGCTCGATGTTTACAAGCGTCACCATTGCTGGAAGCATTGGTTTGGTTTGGCGTCACTGGAATGCTGCTCCTTATGGAGGCCTTTTGTATGGCAATGAATGAAATGGCTACTGATGCGCTCTCAATAAAAGAAGACTTGCATGCGCTACAACAGAAGCAGGTGCTATCGAACAGCGAGTGTTTGCACAGTGGCTTTTCAGACAAAAACTTCACACAAAAGAGAGAACATATAAGCAATTCCAGAGGGGCCCACACAGTAACTCTCTTAAACAATAGTCCAGCTGCAGCAAAGCTGCATGTATCATCCTTAAGGTAATTTGCAAACCCTAGCACTCTCTAACAAAACTAGTTTCAAAAGCCTGGTAAAAATGGTCATTCAACATCCAAGGATCAATTCTGCAGTAGAATGGGAGTTTACTACAGAACTATTTGTTATTGGGACTTGAAGCTACAACACAATTTAAAAAGATATTATATCACAAGAAAAAAAAAATGGAAGGATCCTATACACACTTGCTGAGGAACAAATCCCAGTGAAAATCAGCAGAGCCTGCTTCAAAACAAGCATGCATAAAACAGGCATGACAGAATCTAGATTTTACCATTATAAAGGTTGCAATCATAATGAAACGCTCACATGGTACTGTAATCACATTTCAATGTACTCATGCCACCTTAACTGACCTTTGGCTGACTATTACACTACAAAAATACTTGAGGGGGTGGCATGAAGTGTAATTTTAAAGAAAAATGCATCAACGTATTCATTTATATATTCCCAGTTGGCATCAACAACCATTTTGGAATTTGGTGAGGAACAGCCTATCATCTTGTCAAGGCCATCATTTACATGCAATTATTAACTACAGATTTACACAGCTAACTACAGATTTCCTGCTAGAAAATGAACAACAAAGCTAAGGTCACAAACACAGGCAATTGGATCATCTTTCAGCTTCTCCGCTCACACTGCCAATCTAGATCTAGTTACATTTGCATCTTCTGGGATACTTATCTGTTTTGTTTCAGTCCCTTATTCCCCAGCTGAAAATTAGTCTTTCACTTTTCTATTATACACTATCCTCTGCCTGGCATTCAAACATATGATGGGGTGTGAGTAGGGATTAGGTGGGGGGAAATCCAGGCTGGAGACACTCAACATGAGCTAACCAGAAGACCAAGAGAGCCACCTGCAGTTTGAAACCCAGAAGACTGTAAAGGAGGGTTATTTATTCTTTTATCCCTATTCATCATCACCTTTAGAGACTGCTGATTCCCACACTCATGCCTGGATCACAGCAACATCATCCTTGTGATTAATATCTATTTGCAACTTCAGAATGAACTCGTCTGCAGCTGTGCCCTCTTGTGGTATTTATTTGAAACCAGAGGGAACGCTATATGCACAGGAAAGGACAGAAGGGGGCCCCATGTTTCCACTGCTGCTGTTTAATGAGGTCAAGTTGTTTAAGTTTTACCCTCTTCAGAATTCTCCATCTGTGGAAATGCTCCCACCATTAAATCATAGGCATCTGAACTCTCCAGAATTTTTAAATACAAAATTTGCACACAGACATTTCTGAATACAAGCTAATAAAGCAATGAATTATTCTTGTTTGCATATCTCTGAAAAATAATAGAACCTAACCCATTCATTTTCGGTAGCTGTTTTCAACGTGGAAACCAACAACAATGTAAAAGGCCACCAACCAGGTAAGCTTCTTTGTAGTTACTTCTACAGAAAATAGAGAATGATTACTCAGCCAATTTATGTATGATATTTCCTTTAAGGAATTCAGGGTAGAGTACATAGTTCTCCTTTTTACCTTTACAACACTCCTGTAAGACAGGTTAGGCTGAGCACGCGTTAACTGCCCCAATGTAACCCAGTGAGCTTCATAGCTAAATGGAATTTGAATCTGGGCCTCCTTGGGGTACAAATTCTAACCACACCAAACTGACTGTCAAGCTGCTAGTCCCTTTTAAAGGATGAGTTGCCTACTGGTCCACTTTCACGGGGCATGGGGTCGCCAGCCTCCAGGTGATAGCTGGAGATCTCCTGGAATTATAACTGATCTCCAGGTCACAGAAATCAGTCCACCTGGATAAAACGGCTGCTTTGGAGGGTGGAATCTATGGAATTATACCTTGCTGAGGTCAGTTCCCTCCCCAAACCCTGCCTTCTCCAGGCTTCACCCTCCAAATCTCCAGGAATTTTCCAACTTGGAGATGGCAACCCTAACGGGACAGCATGTTTCCAAGATTATGGCTTCAGTTTCTGGCATATAGGGCCAGAAACTTAAGCAAAGATTAGCAGTTTGAATGTTAAGATATTGTTCTGCAATATGCTTCAAGTTTTATTATTATTACATATTATTATTACATATTTTTATTACATGGAGTAAATGCATATAATGAACATCCTACATAGTATATTAAAGGTGCAATTTTATATTACTTTCCAGATTTTGAAAATAAATGGAAGCATAATGATAAACCCATGAAGGCTTAATGAAATAGTGCCTTTGCTCCTATAGAAAGTGGCAAAGGAACGGAGTTTGCAGAAAGAATCACAGTTATTAAAGGCTATTATGCACCAATTACTACCTTTACTGATCTACAGTACACACAATTAATTTCTTCAGAGTGCCACTATCATTCTTCACTGGCAAAATACACAATCTAAATTACAAGAGCCAGAAATTAACATGATCCTTTAGGGAGAAGGATTTAACTTGCTTTATAAACCTTGATAATTGGACTGTGAGCATAACCATAAAAACTCAAAGAAACTGTTACAAGAAAGCAAATCTGGTTTGCCAAAAAAAATCACAGGTCACTCCAAATTCCACTTAACAAGAAAATTATGCTACAAAATTATTTTAGTGGCTCATGATTCTTCTACATGCAGACATTTATATTTAGCATTAGAAAACTTCCAGCAACCAGACTGCATTCGGTAAATCAGTTACATCCCAGTTATCTGTGTCACAGAAATGAGAACACAGATGTCTTTCTTGCTAGCCAGAGTAGCATCCAAACATCATAAAATATGCCATACATACACAGTTACAGTCCCAAACTTCCTATGTGTTAATATGAATCCCAAATAACACATAATGGTAATATGAATATGCTTTTAAGACTCCTGTCCTGAATGCCACATTTTGCAGATTTCTTTAGAGGTCCAAATGTATTTATTTATATAATTTATAGTCCATCTTTCTCACTTAGACTCAAGGCCAATTTCATAGTGTGAGATTAGTACAGTTAATTTCAAGGATATTTCCATAAACAATGTCATAAGGTAAATAAACACCATTTTACAAAGACATAGCATTAGTAAGAATCCAATACAGAGTTGAAGAAATGCTGAAACAGAACATAAGCAATTCTAGGGCTGACATGAAACACAAGTAGCTCATAGGAGCACGTATTTAAGACAACAGGTAGTATGTAAGGCAACATAATGGTGAAGTCTATGGTCCCTGACTCATTAGCGAAGCATCTGAGAGCCCCTCCCTACAATACAAAAGCCTTTTTGAATAATTCGGTTTTGCGTTGTTTGCGGAAAGCTAAGAGAGTGGGGGCTCTCCTGACCTCCTCAGGCAGGCCATTTCACAGGGTAGGGGCCACCATGCTGTTCATCATCATCACCACCATCATCATAATATTTATTTTAAGCAGAGGGCATCAATTTTATTTTATCAATCCAATACTTTCAGTCAGTCCACAAGTTGCACAAAATGTATTGATCATCTTGGCAGCAAGCCAGTTAGTTTCTTAATGAATATCCAGATAAGAACGTTCATATTTCATGATAAAAAATGAACCAGTTCTGTTAATGGTAAGACAGGGATTTCATGCCATATGTACAAACTGGCTGAAAAGGCAAGTGACACCGCAATATAGTTCAACAGGGTAATTCTTGGTTTGTATAAATTGTAATAAAGGAGCACATCACCAGGATAAAACAATTCACCAGCAGCAGGGCTGGTATGAACCAACCCTATAACGCTTCATGCAACAAACTGAAGCCAAGATAAATGATCGACATTAAGTAAGTATATATTAATTGATCCAGCTGACACAATGTTTAACCAGTTACAGGTTATAGTAAATAAGCATTCTATGGCTAAAATTTAAATCACGGAAGAAGTCATAGAAATATCTAAGGCAAATCTACAAAAGAGTGGTTAGGTGACAAGAACATGTAGGGTATAGTGGAGAGTGTTGGACAGTATCTGGGAGATCCAAGTTCAAACCCCTGCTCTACTATGGAAGCTTTCTGGGTGACTTCCAATAAAACCTATCTTGCGAGGAAAAAATGGAGGAGTGAAGAACGGCATTGTGCTGCTAACAACATTATCTGTAAGTTCAACTGTTTTAATTAGAAACATTATTTCATACAAATTGTATCTCGCATTTAGCCAAACTGCTAGACAAGTTTCTGAAAGAAGAGTGACAGTGTCAGCTAGAATTTAACTGCATAGTTAATATCTATCAACATGTTTCTAACAAAAAAGCCTAATAAAACTATTGACCTTCAAAGAAGAGTTTAAATACATCAAGAACTCTTTCAACACAGCACAATACTAGAGTGTGACATTTTGCAAGGTCATTACAAAAAAGGATAAAGGATATTTTAGCCTGAAAAGTCATAATGCTGCTTATATTAAATTCTACACAATTAAAATTAATAAGGTCAAATATAAATCAGGTCCCCCCTTTCCCTCCAGAATTATCTAAAAATTGTCTGCTTTTTATACAGAAGCAGTCACTTGATAGGTTTTAAAAAGTCCCCCTTCAAAGTATCTAAATATGACAGGAATAGTTGTTAAAATGTCATGTCACAGGTTATGGAAAAGATTAATTCCTATCGGACCGGTACACACGATTATGTGGAGCTGCCTTACACTAAATTAGACTATGTGTCAAGGTCAGCAATTATCTACTCATACTGGCAGCAGATTTCTGCGGTCTCAGGCAGAGGTCTTTCTCATCAACTACCGCCTAGTTCCTTAAACTGGAGTTGTTGGGAATTACACCTTAGACCGTCTGCATGAAAAGCAGATGCTCTACCACTGAGATGCAGCACCTTCCCCATGTCTCCACAGGAAATACTGTAACAGGTAGTGGAGAGATATGTCCGAAAATATGTAGTATATACATGTTTGGGAAGCTTAACCAATGGTAGTTCAAAAGTGCTGTGTGTGTGTGTGTTGGAGGGGTAAGGCATCTTTTCACCAATAATTTGAAAATTAAACAAATCTAGAGAAGTTTAAACCTCTATATCACTAACAAGTCTCTACTTGCTTTCAGCACCTTAAGGACACTAGTTAAGGGGGTGGAAGTGTCTTCGTAATAGTAACAGCCCTTGCAATTTCAAAAAAACTCAGTTAAGAAGTTTGTTTGAGATGGCAGTAATTGAAAGATGAGTAACTTAAAACAACAGCCATTTAATGGACTACTTTGCAAACCACCGTGGTTTGGATCCTGCGATCGAACAGTGAAAGGCACTGGCGAATGCTGATCTTTGCCTCAATCCCTTCCCCAGTAGACCCTTCCAACCTCAAGAAAGTTGATTCTTCAGAGTTCATGATGACTAACAGACATATAGGTCAGAGGGCTGCACTTAAAAGGGGGACAAAATTCCCACTTTGGACAATGAAGAGGAAAGCAGCAAACTTCTGTACCACTTGTGCTATCTGTCTGCTAAATCCAAGTCAATGTCATTTACAAATTTTGTATATTAAATATGTTCCACTGAAGTACAATTGGTTTTATTCAGTTGTATTGTACATGATTTAGAAAACAACAAGCAGAGTTCTGCCCATGGAATGAGGTTTTCCATGGACAACAAATGCAAATTGGGGGGGGGGGGGACGGTGCCTTAAATAAAAATCTAATTACATATTTTGAGTAAAGCCTTGTCTTGAAAAATATTTCATCCATTTCAAAATAGGAAACGTAATTTTTTTAAAAAAAATTGTATGTTTTAGCAGTGCTCCCTAATATGCCCAATTGTTCCACTAGGAAAAAGTTTTTTAGGAAGCGTCTCCTTCATTGCAACATTAATCAATACCATTGTCGTAGAAACTGAGCATAGCGATTCCATATATGATAGTCCTGATTTCCAACCAGGCAATTCAGAGAATGCTGGGGCATGAAATATCCTCCAAGGCATCAAAAACATTGCAACTATACTAACAACTACTACTGTTCAACCTCCAGCCTTATCCATACATTTTGGATGGATACAAGATGTACAATGAATGCCAAAGAATTTTATTAACTGTGACAATTAAGAAGTTAAGAATTTTGAAGTGCAGAATGAACTTTAATGGTATCAGGTAGCATAACGAGATTATCAGAACAGAAAATTGCTGAGTCTAGTGATGCATTTGGAATATCAGTTGTACTAAAAATTCTAAACAATCAAAAAAATTGTCAATCATTACTTAAGCTTCAGAATTACTCTGAAAAACTTAATGGTGACAATTTGTGCAACAGAATTATAGAATGACTGGCTACATAGCTTTGCACTCAACGTATCATTTCTGTGCAAAAGAATACAGTTCTTTTTTAAGCCATCTATAGAAGAGTCTGCTGTATAAATAAATAAAAACAGAAGTACTACTGGATACAACAAAGGCCCTGGGTGCACCTAAAATAGTCATTTTTATTGATCATCCAGAAAAGATAGGATCTGTGGTCCCTACTTGGAATAAGCATCCCCTTAATTTGAGAATATTTTAAATTTAGTTCTCTATAAAGCTGAGCAACATGAATCACCTCTGTGCAATTCACAATACAGAAGACATTTAGATGGCAGTCATCACATATAGTAATCAAATGCTCTGCCACAATGCCCTCTGGTGTGGGGGATAGGGTGGGTAAATGGTAAGAAGAAAAGTGTTATTTCTTATTATGTTGCAAGTATGTACATTCATAGTAAGAGACAGTTGACAGCTCTGAAAACACAAATTAACAGACAGATTAAATTCCTCCATATCATTCAACTACAGAGTTCAAAATAAGTAAGGGAAATTTCAATGTGTTTGTCCTACAACATTTTCCTGATAATGCAGCATTCACTTGGATGCCACATTCAGCACCATTTCATAAAGAAAACTGAAGAAGTTTACATTCCCTCTTGAGGAAAAAAATAGCAAAATTTTCTGCCCTGCTGTATGTAACAAAAAAAAGAAGAAAGAAAGAACACCTACAGGAGCATTTGCTTCAACTAGAATTCAGAGTTTTCAAGAGCCAATGTTACAACTAATGGTGCCTATCAATCATCATCTCAGACTCACAAAACTACACATGCAACTTCAAAATAACCGAGGCCACGGAAGCTAGATCTGGTTCTCAAACATGCTGGCTGCCTTAGGGGTGAAAGGCAAGTCTTTTGACATAATTTAGTTCTCTCCCTCTCTCTCTTTTTTTTTTATTCACCAGGCTATAAATGTACCTTTACATTCATAGAGTAGCACTTTCAAATATGTCAGCTGAAAGCAACATAAAACTCTGCCTTGTATGGTGTCAGAACTACTGATTTCCTTTAAGGTGCCCATAACTCTTGGGGATGTAGTCAGTCCATGGTACCACCAAAAGAAACATAGCCATCATCTCCAAGTGTTGCTATTGTGAATAGTGTGGTTTTTCTTCATTACAGCTGAATTTCACTGAATTAGGCCTAATCTTGTACTTGCTGCATGTCATTGCTTTGACCCTCAAGTTTACATTTTTTAAAAAAAACATACATTCAGATAGGCAGGAATATATACATATGCATGCCTACAGGCATCTGGCAAAGTGGGCTCTAGTCCACAAAAGCAATGCTAGTCTTTAAAATGCCAGTAGACTCCTGTATAATTTTGTTGCAACAAATGAACATGACTACTCCTCTGGAACTATTGCAGTCATATGAATAATCATAATATTTAACCTTCCAGTATTCATCGCTGTTATGTTTAAAAAAAAGGAGAAGCCTGCAGATAAGCAGGTTTTTGTTTTTATCAACATTTTACAGCTTTTATTTCTCTTACTTAATTCACAAACATTTAACAGTCAGTAAATAATGCTGAACTGGTAATGCACCCCAATTAAGAATGGTTAAAACAAGGTTATAGCAGATGTGAACACCCAGGGAAATCCAAGCAAGTTCCCCAGCAATACTGTGTCACACAGCTTGAACTTTGCCAGCCAACATCTGCAGCACATCTGCTGTGATTAACATTCTACCACTAATAATATTAGGTAGTACATTTACTGTTTCTTCTGGGGGGGTTTTACCCTTCACTACCATTTTGTTAATTAAGCTATTTTCTTTGTTGCCATCAATTTATTGGACCTGCTAAGTACTTAAAACCCTTCATTATTCCTGTTTTATTACTGAATATTATTGTCCAGTTGAACTGATTTCTTCAGGATAACGTCTAATTTATGATCAACATTTACTGTGCTGTAATTCAACCAAGCTGCTGTACAACATTGGGTTAGGTGGCTGGGCTGCAAATCAGCACTCTGCTAGTTTGACTCCCACTACTGCCATGAACTCTGCAGGTGGCATTGGGTAAGCCACGCCTCTCATCCCCAACTCCTGAGATGTATTGTGGGTATGATAATAACAATAATAATAATACTGATTTTGTTCACTGCTCTGAGTGTGGCACTAATCTGTCCAGAAGGGCAGTATATAAGCACACTGTTGTTAAATCAGATCTTGCTGACTTAGTTTAGGTAAGGTCTCTATTTTCAATGAAACCATTTTTATATAATGTAAGAGGATGGAAGAGAGAGGAGAACCAGAAACAAAGAAAAAAGGGGGAATGAAGCAAAACCTAGATCTACATTAAAGCTGGATATATTCCTATTATATTGTACAGATTTCATAACTAAATTTGACTGAAAAAGTAATGCTACAGCAGACCTGACAACACTTGATAAGTTGTTTGAGTTAGCCAAGTATAGGAAATGCATGTCTGATAAACCTCAGGAGTACAATTATTATGCGGCTATGAAATTCACACACACACACAAAATGTCTTGTGTCCAAAGGCTAAAATAAGCAAATTTGAAATCATTGTACTTTGTATCTTATTGTATTTAGTAAAGCTTATTAAAACCTATTTCTGGTGTTTGTTTAATTCCAATTTCAAACTAAAAATTACAGTTCAATCCTGTGCAGGCTTACTCCAGTTTAAATCCACTGAAATCAATGGGCTTACAGGAAGTAACTCTGCACAGGATTGCACGAAGTCTTCTATCCCAAAGCAAAGAAATGAAGGCATTGCTCCCAAAATTTTAACTGCCAGGAAACTGAACATAATGTTCTAGAATGCTAGTCATACTGTCCTCCAGAATAAGAAGTAACATTTGCTCCCTATCTTCAAAACTAGCCCTTGTTTGTAAACCCTCTCCGTTCCCTGCACCTGCAACCTTGGCTGCTCCAACTCTTTATCACTTTCAACCATCTGAAGGACTACTGCTCTCAAGCAACTTTACCTTTTCTCTATAATCTTCTGTCAGGCCCCTTGGTTAACTTCTCAGTCTTTGCCACTGAATGAAACTACACTTGAGTACCTGAAATTGAACTTATTTGTCCCATCACTCTTGCCTCTGTCTTCCTCTCTTCCCTCTGTCATTCTCCTCTTTGTCAAAGTTAAGCTTTCAAGCTCCTTGAGGCAGTAATCTCTTTTTCTTTAAAGCACTATACACATTGATGGTGCAATAATATGAACAACACACAAATCCATCAGACAGGTCGTTTAAGAAACACTCAAATAATTACCCTTCATCTGCGTGGCGAAAGTAAGTGCCAGTTTCGCAAACAGATCTGGATTTTCAAATTTTCCTTCTTTAGTTTTCAGCCAAAAGCAATTTTCTGATATATCGGGTGGCTCAATCTGAAATGAAAATTAAAGTCAATTGCATCTTCAGTATCTCACTTTATGTTACGTGCTGCCCACTTTGATATTCAGTGATGGACAGACTATTGATTTCAATAAATGAACAACATTATGGATTATTAAATCTGCATTTCCTGATCAAGCCCGGAGAATTTTCAGGAATCCAAATTCGAAGCAAATCCTATTTTCCCTTTCAAACAATCAAGAGGGAAAGGAGACTAATGAATGTGTTAAAAACATTCAAGTCCTTTCTCCCACCAAAATCCACTGATCTAGGCATGAGCCTGTTCCAAGACTCTCATTACTATTCTTAGGCTTGTTTGCACTTCAGAATCTAGCTCAGTATACTGGATTTGTGTTGCTACATTGTACAGTAATTCCATGTGTAGATAAAATGAAGATCTATTCAGATATATTTCTTCTGGTCATGTCCAATAAGGTAAAAATAAATGCTGTTTATACATTAGAAATATAATTCTGACAGAATGTTAAGTGTCCTGTATTATGCTGTGCATCCATAATGTACCTGAACCTCAGAAAGGATTATCTTCAGAACTTTCATTAGATGAAATTCCTATCCTGAACGTATATAAAATCATGCACATAAAATGAGCTTCCTACTGCTCAGCGACCAAAGTAGAATGGATAGTAATAAACCTATTCACAAATGGGAACCTAAATCAGTGAAGTGAAGTTTAGAACAGCACACCAATTCATACAAAGATTGCAAAAACAGATGTTTTATAATACCCAAGGAAGAACATTCCTGCATTTTAGAGTTCACAGTGGCAAAACATGTGTGAAAAGGGTGCTTAAGTTACTAAAACCACAAACATGTGCAATTCCATGAATATGCTGTGATGTGCTAGAAGAGGAGTTGCTTAGGGGACATGTAGATTTCATTTTTAAGCATATTCTGATGGAAATTATCCAGTCTCATTGCCAGTCCCACTATATATGTTTGCATTTACACCACCATCTATTGCAGTTACAATTCCAGGAAGGAAAAAAAAAGGATTAATATATTTGCAAAGAACTGATAATTTATAAACCTCAATAAAATAGCACAGATTTAATTCTAACATTTTCATATCCAAATCAAAATTCTTACTCTTTTGTTCAGAATGAAAAAAAAACACGTGATTTCGCATTTTTATACCTTTGCCCAGTTAATCCTCTTCATAGACACTTCAGGGGTGTATTTTTTCTTCGGCTTCATTCCAAAAGGCAGTGCCGGTGCAGCCATTGGTGGAGGAAAAATGCCACCCAGAGGAGGTGGTGGTGGCGGACCTCCAAACATAGAGGGCGGTGGTGGAGGTGGAGGTGGGGGACCTCCAGGCAAAGGAGGTGGAGGAGGTGGAGGTGGGGGACCTGTGACTGTACAACCTGGAAGAGGAGGTGGAGGAGGTGGTGGAGGTGGTATCCCTGTTGAAGGGGGGCCACTTGAAGACACAGAAGCCTGCAAAACAAAACCATATTATAAAAAATGCAAAGAAAAATGTTGGCCACACAAACAGAGATTCCTAGTAAATCCTCATTTAAATGACAGTCTTAAGAACCCATACATTTTGGATGTCTCCCAACTCATTCAAGTAAGCAAGGTCATTCAATTGTGTTCTATTACGTATCACTGAAGGATTTCACCAAGATTAAATCCATAACAAGAAAGAATATAGTTTTATACCATTGGGGGGGATCCATTTTTAAATCAGTATGAGTCATTTAACAGGAATGGGTTATATTTTTGGCACTGCATTACAGTGAGAAGCAGCTAGTGCCATATGTAACTCCTGTAAGAATTTCTCCACATTAAAATAGATCAAGAGAATTAATGAAGTGACATTTGAAAACAAGAAAAAAGGTCCATTAACAAAATACATTCCAGGAGTTTAAGATATTTTTATCTATGTGGTATTCATAGAACTGTTAAAAAGGAACTCAACTGGCTGAAACCAAATTATCATCATAAGGTTGCCATATTTAAATATTCACTACTGCACAAAATCCATCTTCTAAATGATTTTAACTGTACGGGCTGGAAAATTAGGATGAAGATCAGGATCTTGGCTCTGTTTCTTAATAAGGTTCACTTCTGCTGGCAAGAAAGGGAAGTTCATTATCTGTAAATATACACTTTCAGAAAAACCATATGAAGACTTTTGGTGCCCTGGATGAAGAACCAGCATGCCCTCCTTATACTAAAAAGTGACACCATTTGCCAAAAAGCCATCAACTCCAAAATCAATGCCACTGGTGCAAAAAAAAGCTTTCATTTGCAGACTAACGGACAGATAGACTTTAAGCCTTCACTTTCAAACAATTACACTGTAACCAACGCTAAAGAGAAAAAAAAGTTGATCCTGCAGATCTCTCTCCTCTTTAACAGACAACCACAGCCAATTGCTACAGTAGCATCTTAAAAAGCTAGCCAATTTATTATGGCATAAGTTCTTCAGGTTCCTGGGATCTAGTCAAGAAAAACTTATGCCACAAGAAATGTGCCTTTAAAGTAGATGTTCTCTTTCTTCTTTGGTTTTTGCTGCAATTAACACCAACCCTCTAGAATTTATAGCCAAATAATTTCATCTCTTCCACATCCTGTTATGGTATGTAACCATCTATTGGCTCCAAGCAAATGCTAACTAATAGCAGTATTTGGATAATACAGCTTCGAGAACATCATGTGCATCAACGTAACCACTAAATTTCTCTAAAAGTATCCCCAATGATGTTTTTTTTTTAAGTCAAAAGATTTAGCAGGAAACTTCTATAACAGCCTTTTGGTGAATCTGAAACAAATGCAAACTTGTTTGCTTATAGTTAATATTTTAAGCCATGCCCATTTCAAAATCAGTTACTCTAAGTAGTCAAACCAATTAAAGGAATGCATAACACAAATAAGCACGAATGCTTACAAAACCAAATGCATATACAAGTTGACAGCTGCTTACAGAGCATCATCAAAGCAGAAATGTATTTTTATGCTTCAGTTTTATTTGGATGCCATGTTGCCCAAATAATTAGTTTTGGCATTTTAGCACCACAGATGTGATAATACTAAGTGTGGAAAGATTGGAAAACACCATAAATCCATAAAAGGCATTTTCAGTAAAATGAACATATTTGCACAAAATTTTCCCTTTCCACCAATCACTCTGAATCAAAGTCCTACACAGTACAGTAGCCCTTAAAAGCACTCCCCACTAGGGATGTGCACTTTGGGTTTCTGATTCGGAGGTGGGGGAGTTGCTCCCTCTCACTTAGGTATGCTCCGAATATTTATGGAGCATACCGAAGCGAGTAAAAATACCATAATTTCAAAGCGGCTTGCTGCTTCGGTATTATGGTATTTCCGATTTTTTTTCCCACTTCGGGTAAACCCAAAGCAGGAAACCCAAATCTTTTTGGGCTGCACACCCCTACTCCCCACTGCCTGCAACTCACCCAATTTATTTGAATAGAAGGGATGCCCAAACACTCAAGAATCCGCTCCCTCTGTACAAATGTTCAGGAATCTACTGCCACAAATCTGCTACCTCTATTGAAATGGAGAGCTCTTACAGAAAAAGATCTATTTGCATAAGACAAATAGATGCCTTTATTTTGTTCTTTGGGATATTTTTAATGCCAAGTTTGTCTGAAATTTTCACCAACCCTAATGTATATTTGAGCAAGAAAAGTTGGCAGTGATTAGCCCTTAGCATGCTGCATGATGACAAGTGTGTGTGAGTAAAGCAACATGCCTCACTTAAAACACTGAAGCAATATTTCTTCTATCAAACATCTTTGGCACACTGCTGGCACTCTCTCTCTTCATTGCAACAAAATCCCCTAGTCCCACCAGCCACTTCCACAATAAACAAACATACAGAACTAATTCTGATAGTGTATAAAATCCAACTTGTTACTTTACCTGGGTTCGTAGCTGCTGGATTTCAGTTTCAAGCTCTTTAATTTTTTCTTCTCGTTTCTGAAGCTCAGCTTGTGCCTCCTGTCGAGCTGTGAACTCTTCATCAAACTGCAATGATCGCCAACATAGAAAAATTCATCCATCTTTGTCCAAACTGTACACGAACTTTCACAGGCGTGTTATATAGATTGAGTAAAGTAATAGAAGCCTGTAAAGCTTCCTAGTCAAATAATGTTTTTCTTCAATTTTTCCTAGGCTTAGAACATTTACAACAGTAACCACCTAGAATCAGCTATTGTCACACCCCTGTAAAACTTGCAGGCGTAGAAGACTTGACATTTTGAAGTTTTTCTTACAAATTTACAGCATCATAAAGACCTTTTTAATAGACTAAAATGGATATTCTACAGCTAACATTTTGAAATATTACAGAGACAATATTTGTACACACTCTCCTCAGAGCATACAGGACATGAGGCAGAAAACTATATGCTTAAGAGTTACCATCTCCAGCTAGAAAGCTTTTTAAGTATAGAAAGCTTCTTTGTTATCCGTGTTGCAATCTTTTACACATGTGCAACTGTTTCCAGTTAAATTGATACAGTCTTCCGATTTGGAATTTTTTTTGTATCTTTAAACAGTGGTGGGGGGATTGTGTCTAGACATATATATTGTTTATAGATACACAACAAATATAATCTTTCGTTGCTCATATACTGGAACTTTCAATTATGTAATTGAGGCTTCTGCTTATTAGGTTCATACATTTCATTTAGTTCAACCAGAGAATGTGAACAGTATATTTAAACATACAAGGCCTACCACCTGCTTGCTTGACCCTTGCCCATGTTAGCTAGTGAAACCTGTCAGAGAAAGACTGACTTCATAGATCACCAGTGTTATGAATGCTTCCTTAATAGAAGAATCTTCACCTATGGCTGTATTGAATGCATTTATAAAGAAGCTACCCCTTTATCCTTAAAAATTGAGTATGTTCTGCCAAGGGGATATAGGATGCCCTGAATAACACACAAGCCTTTTTACAGGAGTGCCATAAGCCTCAGAGGAATTAAACCTTTTTATGGGAACCAGACAACAAAATCCTCATTAAAGGAAGCACACCAATTTATGGTGATACTTGGAAGGAAGAGCGGGCTGGGAACCATTTGCTAAGCTGTTAATATCCTGGGCTGCAGACCAATAAACTAGGAGTGCATGGCATGGCCTCACTGATCAAAGGCAGGAAGGGTGTAACTCAGCCAACCAGCACCAGATTGGTCACACAGAATCTCTCCCTACTGGAGAGGAAAGAGTTAAATGTTCCGCTTACACAGGGTACCTGCACTGAGTCTAGAAGAACAGAGGAAAGTCCATACAAATGCTGAAGCATTCCTTTTGTGCATTGTACATGCTGGCTTGCATCCATTACTCGGAGAGGAATGCCATGGTAATTCAATGTAACAGGATTTATTTTTAAAGAAAAACATTTATTCTCCTAGTTCTTTGTATTACCTGTACTATGTTCTGCTTGCCCTATACCTATCCCCAATACTCTGTGTTATTAGTCTGTAGAGAGTGTTTATTTAGTAATAAAGATCTTTTCTCTTGTAAAGATTGCAGACTGATGTTAAACCTTTTTGCAGAGATACCAAATACCTGGCTGGGATGAACAGATTTGCTGGGACTGGGAGGAGAGTGAATTGTTCCTGAATACGTATATACTCACTGAAACCCTACTTCCAGTGAATCAGACCACTTGAGAAGTTTGGGGGTACACACAAGCGTCTGATTGGTGGCAGTCTACAGGAAGGGTAGAAAAGAGGGGGGGTTGGGTTCCCCAAAGCAGGTTCAGACCTTCTAACACACACAGAAACCCTAGTGTCTTGGTTGCTCACAGCCTGAGAACCGGGGGGGTGGGGGCGCCAACAAACTGCAGGATTAGGACAGAGAAATTATCAGCTTCTGAGAGAAAAGTGATTGAGAATGCAGTGGCACTTCAGCTATTTATGGATGAAAGAAATTATCTCAATTCCTTTCAAAAATGGCAGCTGGCAATGGAACTGAAATCACCTCTCACAGACTGTCCATATTTATGTATTACTTTTATATTCCACTTTTCTCCTCACAGGTGACCCAAAGCAGCTTACAATGCTCTGCTCGCCTCCATTTTATCCTCACAACAACCCTGTGTGGTCAGTTAGGCTGAGACTCTCCCAAGGTCACCCAACAAGTTTTCATGGCAGAAGTGGGGATTTGAACCTGAGTCTCCTAGGTCCTAGTCCGGTATCCATACATCACTCAGCCAAAGGGGAAGTGGCTCCACATGGATCAGAAAGTGATGCTGGGAGGCTGCTGCTCCATCTCTCAACCACTAACCTATGACGAGCCTCAGGATTCTATCCTGTCTCCTATTCTGCTTAATATCTACATGGAACTACTGGAGGAGATCATCCAGTGATTTGGGGTGCGTTGTCAATATGGTAACGTCATCCAACCTTGCACCTTCAAGCCACAATGCCTACTTCTAAAGGGTGCAAAAGAGTAGAATGACAGGAACCAAGACGATTTCCAGTGATGCTTTAAAATTCACATTTTACCTCTAAGTGAGATATTTATGTTGTACATTGTAAGGGGAAATTTTGTCCCTTCTCTTATTTTGCCAATCAGATTATACAATACTGGAATTGATTCTGCTTATATGGATCTGCACATAGCCATCCAGTCCTGGTGCTTTTCCCAATTCCTTTTTGATCATGTTTTCTCTTTCAAAAATAGATACGGGAGCTGCCAAAGCGATGCTTCTTCCTCTAAAACCTATGGAGGTCGGATACCAGATATCTCCAAAATAATTTTAAATCTTTTATTTGTTTGTTTATATCCAAACATTTTATCTCGCCTTTCCCTGTGGTTCAAGACATCTTACAATAATAGATTAAAAACACTTAACAGTTAAAATCAAAATAAAATAACTCCCAAATCCATGCCCTCCCCCCCCCCATCCTCTTTTATATACTGCTCGTTGCCAGAGGCTTGTGGTACTGCTTTTCCAACTAGCAATATTTTTATTTGTTCTTATTAAGTTGTTTCAATGTTCTATGTGTATAGGTATAATTAATGTAATTAGAGCATTTCTTCAGATTACTGTAAACTACCCTGGATTTTTTAAAACAAGAATAGAAAGGCAGGATGTGCATTTTTCCAAATAAAGGAACAAAATAAACTTTCTACTTTGAACTTTTACTTACAAATATTACTTCCATGTAATTCAAACTGTAAATCCACTTAACATAATTTGTATTTATTAGATTTTTAACCATGAAGTCCTCAGAGTGGTTTATGTTGTTCAATACAATCCAAATTTTTCCTTCCCTCTCCCTATCCTTTCCCAACACCTGCAACAAGAACTATCTTTCTAACATCTTTTTTTTCCAAACTGTTAAAGGAAACGCATACTGTAACCCTCTCAACATTAAAACGTTATTAAAATGTCTATAAAAATCCAAAGCTCAATGAATAAATAAATACATGTTGCCGTTACAGAAATGTACACTTTATATAATTGAATATAATGGTAAAATATATTCAGTCAGCTTTGGATTCTTATGCAATAATAGCAGAACATTCTCCTAGGTCTAGGAACATTCCATTTCTAGCAAGAGTTGTTTCTGCATTATATTCATTTTAGAGTTGCACTACCATTTCAAGTTGCCAGGTTTGAACGCAACAACAGCCTCTAGCATATCAGCATGCCTTTAGTAAGAGCAGCAATATCAGGATACATTAATGAAGAGTTGTAGCTCATATAACTTTAAAGGGGTTAAAGACAGCTATATTTCCAGTAATTTCCAATAATCAAATCTGATAAATTTAGACAGATTTCAGTGGACTTATGCACACATGATAGATTATAGCCAATACATGCACTGTATCTTGCAGCACTATTAATGTTAAGAAATTCATCAGTGTGCTTGTTTACTTAGAACTTACGTCAAATGTGCAGACAGTGTAGTCAAGATAAAATTGAATTAACAGAGAAGCCAGCTCATTGCTGTCAGAATTACATATGAATGATATGAGTAGTAAAATATGCTGGAGAATGACAAATTACCATCTACATTTCAATTTAGTACACAGGCCTGACTCAAATTAATTATAACTTAAAAGGTAAAGGTGCTTTGCAAGCACCGAGTCATTACTGATCCATGGGGGGACGTTGCATCATGACATTTTCTTGGCAGACTTTTTTTTTTTTGAAAATTTTTTTTATTGGGTAAGAATCCGTTATTTTTACATTACATTCAATTTTCCCCAAATTTTTCATTTCTAACCCCCTCCCTTTCCCCCCCTTTTGCTGACTTCCAACAGCTTTCCCACCCTTTGTCCCTTTTCCCTTACTTCTATTAAATTCCTCTATCTAAAACAAATATACATTCTCCATTATACTAAGCAGTACATCCTTAACTACTTTTCTTGTTATATACCCAAACTGTAAGTCTTTGTTTCCATCTTGGATAAACAATTTATCCCATTTTCCGGTTTTAAATATTTCTATATATCATAAACCTATATATCATAAACCATAAAAATCTTACATTTAAATCAAACAATTTGACTTATTCTCTATAAATTACTCATTGTATCTTTTTATGGTAATTCTATATAGCTCATCACATAGTCAATCAATTTGACTCTTCTGTACATTCAGTTTGGTGCATTATACAAATCTTATCAAAGAAAGAAAATATTGTTGGTTACTCAATCCTTATATTTAAACCTTATCATTAATTATTTTCTATCAATATTCTATCTATTAACCTATATATATCTATATATATATCAATCTGTTAATCTAACTGCTTATAAATTCACATTTATCTCTTCCTCCCCCGGTAAAGTCACCCCCCTCTACATTTTATTATACTTCAGTAGTTCTCAAACTGCCACAGTTTTCCTCCCACCTCCCATTTCTTTTCCAGATATTGTTTCAGCTTCTCCCAATCTGTGTTAAACTGCCCTGAGTCCAGATTTCTCAGTTTTCTTGTCATCTTGTCCATTTCTGCCATGTACAGCAATTTGTAGGTCCAATCTTCAATAGTTGGCACTTCTTGTACTTTCCATTTTTGCGCATACAAAAGTCTAGCTGCTGCTGTCATATAAAATATCAACGTCCTATGATGGGCTGGAATTCCCTCCATTCCCAAGTTTAGTAGCAGGAGTTCTGGGTTCTTATTTATTTGAAATTGTAAAATTTCACTCATTTCTCTTATTATTTCCCCCCAGTACTGCCTAGCTACATCACACGACCACCACATATGATAGAGGGAGCCCTCATGCTTCCTACATTTCCAGCATTTATTAGAAGTGTTCAAGTTCCCTAGCGCAATCTTCTTTGGTGTCATGTACCAACGATAGATCATTTTGTAAATATTCTCTTTAATATTTGTACATGTCGTTGTCTTCATTGTAGTCTTCCACAAGTATTCCCATGCCTCCATTGTTATCTCTTTATTAAAATTTATAGCCCATTTCACCATTTGTGTTTTAACTATCTCATCCTCAGTATACCATTTCAACAGTACTTGGTATACCTTGGATATTCTTTTCTTGTCCTCTTTAAAAAGGGTCTGCTCTAGTTCCGAGTTCTCTGTTCGTATACCTCCCTTTACAGAGTCCGAGTTATACAAATCTCTGATCTGTCTATACTGGAACCAATCGTAGTTCGGTGATAGTTCCTCTTGCGTCTTTATTCTAAGTTTAGATGCTTCTATTTTAGTTATTTCTTTGTATGTCAAACATTGTCGTTCGTTGTCAACAGCTCTCGGGTCTATCACCTCATATGGAACCACCCACCAAGGAGTTCCTTCTTGTAGGTAAATTCTGTACTTCTTCCAGATTGTGTATAGACTTCTCCGTACAAAATGGTGCAGGAACATCGAGTTGACCTTTACTTTGTCATGCCATAGGTATGCATGCCATCCAAATATTTTTTTATATTCCTCTAGGGCTAATAGTTTCTTGTTCTTTAATGTCATCCACTCTTTCAGCCAAACTAGGCAGATTGCATCATGATAAAGTCTCAGGTTGGGCAGTTGCATTCCGCCTCTTTCCTTTGCATCTTGTAAAACTTTCATTTTCACTCGAGGCTTCTTGCCTGCCCATACAAAATCTGATATTTTCCTCTGCCATTTTTCAAATTGTTTAGAGTCTCTGATGATTGGTATTGTCTGTAGCAAAAACATCACTCTTGGTAACACATTCATCTTAACCGCTGCAATCCTACCCAACCGTGACAGATTGAGCCTATTCCATTTAATCAAGTCTCTCTCAATCTGAATCCACAATTTTTCATAATTATTCTTGAACAAATCTATATTCTTTGCAGTCAGTTCAATTCCCAAATATTTCACCTTACTTGTTACTTCACAATCCGTTCTTTCCATTAACAATTGTTGTTTCTGCTTAGTCATGTTTTTGCATAGTATCTTTGACTTCTTTTTGTTAATGAAGAAACCTGCCAAGTCTCCAAACTCCTTGATCTTATCTATCACTTTTGGCATGTTCTCCAGTGGGTCCTCTACAATTAACATTACGTCATCCGCAAATGCTCTGACCTTGTATGAATAGTCCTTTATTTTTATTCCTCGAATTTCCTCGTCTTGTCATATTTGTATCATCAGAATCTCCAATACTAAAATGAACAACAGTGGAGACAATGGGCAACCTTGTCTTGTTCCTTTGCTTATAGTCAATTTCTTGGTCAGTTCATCATTTAACACAATTGCTGCAGTCTGGTCTCTATAAATTTCCTTAATTGCTCTGATGAATCTTTCTCCTAATTGTAGCTTTTCCATAGTGGCAAACATAAAGTCCCAGTTTAAGTTGTCAAATGCCTTTTCAGCGTCAACAAAGAAGAAACCAACCTCTTTATCACAACGCTTATCATAGTATTCAATAGCATCAATCACTGTCCTTAAATTGTCTCTTATTTGTCTGTCTGGCAGAAAGCCTGCTTGCTCCTCCTCTATAACTTCCGAAAGCCAGCCCTTCAGTCTCTCCGCCAGTATCTTCGCAAAGATTTTATAGTCATTGTTGAGTAACGATATAGGTCTGTAATTTTTCACATTAGTCAAGTCTTGGCCCTCTTTTGGGATCAATGATATGTTCGCTTCAGACCAAGTGTCTGGAATCCTTTGGTCCCTTAAAACTCCATTGATCACCTCCTTTAGGAATGGTGCCAGCTCATTGGCCATAGTCTTGTAAAATTTAGCTGTAAGTCCGTCTGGCCCTGGCGCCTTTCCTAGATTTGCAGATTGTATTGCCTTACTTATTTCCTCATCCGTTACTTCACTGTTCAGTTTATTTCTCCAAGCGTCCAAGATTTCTGGAAGTATCATTTTCTCCAAATATGACGCTATTGAGTCTTTATTTACTTCTTTCTTATTATACAGTTTAGCGTAGAATTTATAAAAGGCTCTACTAATGGTATTCTGTTCCAAATACATTTTGTCATCTTCACAAATTTATTTATTGTTTTCTTTTCCCTTCTTTTCTTCAGTTGCCATGCCAGGTACTTCCCAGGTTTATTTGCACCCTCAAACACTTTCTGATTCAGCCTTTTGAGATTCCACTCCAATTCTTTATTACTCATTGCTGTTAGCTGTTCTTGCAATATTTTAATTTCCTGGTATAATTTCTTTTTCCCTGGTCTCTTTTTTAACTGTATTTCCTTAGTTTTTATTTTCTCCTCAATCTCTTGTCTCTTCTCCTCTTTCTTCTTTCTTGCTCTGCCATTTAAGTCCATTAGTATGCCCCTTATAACCGCCTTATAAGCATCCCAAACTTTATCAGTTGGTACTTCTTTATTCACGTTGTATTGAATGAAAAACTTTGTCTCTCTTCTCAATATTTCCATATTCTCTTTTTCCTGTAACAAATCCTCATTTATTCTCCATGCTTTCCTTTTCCTCCTTTTCCCCAGCTTCCACATAATTGGGTTATGATCTGAGCCTACCATCGGCATTATTTCTACATCTTTAGTCCATAATGCCAAATCTTTTGAGGCCCAGATCATGTCAATTCTTGATAACGTGGAATGCCTTGCAGAATAAAAAGTAAACTGCCTACTTTTAGGATATTCTCTCCTCCATACATCTTCAAGAGTCTCTTGTTGAATCAACTCAAAAAAGAGCTTTGGTAATAGTCCTCTTTTCTTTTGTGTCATTGTAGTCTTTTTATCCAGTTCCAAGTCTGTCACTCCATTGAAGTCTCCAGCAAGTATTATTTGGTCATATGAAAGATCATCTAAATGCTTCCTCAAATCCTCAAAGAAGCTCTCTTTTGCGCCGTTGGGTGCATAGATTCCGACTACCAACACTCTTTAAATTCCAAGTACATTCCACTGCTACAAATCTGGCTTCCACATCTTTCATTATAAATTTTGGTTGTAGCTCCTCTTTTACATACAACACCACTCCTCTTTTTTTTTTACTTGAGGCCGCTACAAAGTCTTTGCCCAATTTTCCCAGTTTTAGATATTTTACATCCTGTTTTCGAATATGAGTCTCTTGCAAACAAACAATGTCACATTTTTGTTTTAATAGCCAGTGAAAAATATTTTTTCTCTTATTCGGTGAATTTAGTCCATTTACATTCCAAGATAATACTTTACACTCCATATTCATAATCTTGTTGGTAAGTCTTTTTCATTGTCCCTTATAAATCGCTCCATCTCCCGCTCAGATCTGATACGCTTTTTAGCACCTCCAAATTCGAAGGACAAACCCTCTGGGAGCTCCCATCTGTACCTGATTTTCATGTCCTTCAGCATCTGGATTAGCCCTTTATATTTTTTCCGATCTAGTAACACTGATCTGGGCAGTTCCTTCATTATGATAATTGTCTTGCCATCGATCTCCAATGGATCTTGAAACTGTTTAGTCACAATCTTCTCTTTCATGTTTCTTGTTGTAAATTGTACAATCACGTCTCTTGGTAGTTTCCTCTGGGTTGCAATTCTCGAATTCACACGATATGCCACATCTAGGATAGCCGCAACATCCTCCTCCTCCTTCCCCAGGTATTCAGCTAACACCTCCGTCATCTGTTCTTGCGCTGTCTTTCCTTCCACTTCCGGCAGGCCGCGAAATCTGAGCTGCTTCTCCATATGTCTGCTTTCCGCAACCGCCATCCTTCCCCTCATCAGCCTCATCTCTGTTTGTTGCGTATCTGCTAGGTTCTCCATCGCTCCTTCTACTGTTTTGACTCTCTGCTGCGTCCCTTGTAATTCACTTTGTATTGTTTCCATACCTTTCTTCACTTCTGACAACTCCGATTTTACTTCTGACAGCTCCGATTTTACTGTCTGTTTAACCTCTTTAATCAGCTCCAATTTCATGTCTTTAAATTCTTTAATCACCTCCAAAAGTTTTTTATCCAGGTTTTCTATTGCCGATTGCCACTCTTTCTTCGACATCGTGGGGCTTGCTTTAGCTCGCTCCCACGAGTCCGCTCTCTTCCTTAACTCCGTGGCGTTAAATTTAGTACCTTTTTTATTTCAAATGTCCCGGTCTTCCTGCATTAATTAATTTTAAAGGGTCCAAAATGTCGGGCGTCTTTTCTCTATGGTCTCTCTATGATTTTATAATCCAATATGGCCTACTTCCTTTTCCGCTGAGGCCGCGGCCCTTCCCCTCTCAAAGATGGCGATTCCCTTCTTCCTGCCCTCCAGCCAGGGCCGCTTCTCTCCAGCCACTCTATTGCCGTTACGCACTTCCTGTCTCCCGTCTTCCCACAGCAGATCTCGCGATGGTGTCTTTTTCTCACAGCTCCAAAGCCACAGGTATTCAAAACAATAGTCCGATTTCTTTAATAACTTCTTTAAACTTAGTCTCTTTTCTAATACAACTCCTGCCGAAGCTTCCCCTCCTTTTCACTAGTCTGTTGCAGTTTAAAAGTCTACTTTTTTTTCCTCTCTGGTTTTATCAATCTGTCCCGTATCGGAAGATAGTGATCTTTACCTTCCCTTCACTTTTCTCGGGTTGTAATCGCTGTTTCGATTTCAGATTCTCCTTTCCACTTCTTCCCCCAATCGAAGCTTGGGTATGTAGATCTTATGCCAGCCGAGTTGGCCCCAAAACTGCCGCAGAGATTGTAGCCGACCCGTCTCAGGGTGGGACCTCAAGGATCGGGAGGGGGCCCGTTGTGTAGAGCCCCCCCTCGTCCGAGATCAACGCGCCCTAGGGTATCGAGCGTTCTTTGCCTGCTCTCCGCCTGAGAGCAGTCGGCCGCGGGCTATTTTCACCCCGCCGGCCGCTTAAAACGGCAGTCCGGTCAGCTCCGCAAATGGAGCTGCGTTAGACCTCCATAAATCCCAAACCGGAAGCCTTGGCAGACTTTTTTATGGGGTGGTTTGTCATTGCCTTCCCCAGTCATCTACACTTTACCCCCAGGAAACTGGGTACTCATTTTACTAACCTCGGAAGGATGGAAGGCTGAGTCAACCTTGAGCCGGCTACCTGAACCCAGCTTCCACCAGGATCGAACTCAGGTCATGAGCAGAGCTTGGGCTGCAGTACTGCCACTTACCACTCTGCACCATGGAGCTCTTAATTGTAACTTACTACAGGTCAAATATATTGACCCCAACATATAACACCTCAGATCTGCAGTTATTACTTTCACAAGAGAGTTACCTATGTGGGCTTAAACTAATAAGGCCAGGAAAATTGTTTCAAAACTTCAAAGGAGCTACATACTGAAGAAGTAAAATCTGAACATAATGAAGGATGTTTTCCAATTTTTTTTTTGTTACTTACACAGAACACAATTAACACATAACAGTCACAAATATTTAAATACCAATTTCTGATATATTAGGAGATAAAACATGGAACTTTACTTCCTCCGCAGTCAGTATTTGCACAACGTAAAATAATTTTCTTGAAGTTGATAAAATGTCTCTAGAATTATTGAATTTCCGTGAAAATATATAGGCATGGCATATTAACCTTTGGCATAGGTGTGTGGATTAAAAACACACTCACTATTATTGAACATGAAAGAGAATCAATGACCAATGTCTGAAAAGGAAAAATAATCAAAGGATTAGGTTCTACTTACCTTTTTGGAAAATTCCATCGCTTTTTGCTCACTTTCTTCTACCTTTGCTTTGTCCACACAGCTATCTAAAAGGATTCAGATCACACGAACCAACTTGAAACCCACATTAAAGGGCAAATACATATGAAATATGTTCATGAGTTATACACAGCAAACCTTTCTTCTGAGCTTAAGAAAATATTTTGAAATGTTTCATCTTTCAACGTTCAACTTCTACAACAACCAGTCTGAATTCCCACTAGATGCTTTCTGGTTAGAAACATTTCTTGACTGTATTAGAGACTTGTTCAAGGAGGTATTTTATTAAACAAGATATTTGTATAGTTCAAATTCTGATGAACCAGAGTTATTTGTTAGGAAAACCATGCTGATCTTAGCAGTTTTTTCAATATTTTGTATGTTTATTTAGATATTTATACCCCACTTTTCTCCCCAGTGAAGATCCAAAGTGCTTACAACATCATTTTCCTGTCCTTCATTTTATCTTCTCAACAACAAACCCTTTGAGGTCAGTTAGACTGAGAATGACTGGCCCAAGGACACTCAGCAAGTTTCCATGGTGCAAGGGGATGGGGGATTCAACCTGTGTCCCAGTCCTAGTCCAGCATTTTAACGACTACACCCCACTGGTACTCAAGAACAACTTGGTACAAAATAAATGTCCATCTTTGTTGTTTCCCCACTAGTTAAGACCAGGGCTCATTTCAAGGGGGAACGCGCAGGAACGCAGTTCCAGCAGTTCCCCAAAGAGGTCACATGTCAGGTGGCCCCGCCCACCTCTTGTCCATTTTGGACCTGTTTCAGCCTGGATTGGGGCTGAAACGGCCCAGATCGGGCCACGGATGGTGGATCACTCTCCCACTCAGCAGTGGCCAAATCCTATCCATTTGGGGCCCCTTTTCGGCCATTTTCAGCCCTTTTTTTGCCGTTTTGGGCCCAATTTCAGCCCTGAATGGCCAGGATTGGGTCAAAAACAACCAGGATCGGTGATGTCAGGGGGTGTGTCATACGCAAATCATTTATGCTAATGACACACTTCCGGTGATGGCAAGGGGCGTGGCATATGTTAATGAGTTATACTAATGAGTCCTCCAGCTCTTTTTCTACGAAATGACCTCTGGTTAAGCCCACTTCAATGGCCCACTGTATTCAATATGAGACTTATATGCTTGCCTGACTGCCTTCCAGTGAAATCAGTAGAACTTAAACTGACTTAAATTTTGACAGGTTGGCAAACAGTTCATTGGTGAGAAACTTTTAATTCACAGCTATGTAGTACTAAATTGCACTTACCTACAAGGTGGGTGAAGTCCACATCTAACCTTCCTCTGCACTTGAAATCAGGATCCATACCACTACAGTGCAACACTATCTGTGAAATACATTCTTCTATTATCTTGTAATACTGTGGGCTGATGGCAAAATACACAGACAAAATCTCCAATTATTTCATCTTAATAATTAAGAAATTCCACATCAGATGCAACATTTTAACCTATTTTAACAAGGGATACTTGGGAGGTCTCTTAACACTTGAACACAGGGAATTCCTCAATTTTTGCTTTCAATGCATGGGTTCCAGCAGCGTACTCTTGGGAACAGGAAGTCTATGTATGCTTCCCAGAGCTTCATTCAACCTGCTCTTTCATGTAATACAGTTATTTGAACACCAGAATATTAAAAATTTGCAGCATGCAGAAAGAGAAAACTGGATATCCAATAAGGTGGTAAGTGCAGACTTCATATTCACCATAATTCTGAGGGGAAAAGATTTGTACTGAAGTTGTTTAAATCCACTGGACCATCACCTAAGGCTACAAATCAAATGTAAAAGCTACTATTAAGCAGTTGTTCAGTTCATAAATTGCCCCCTTTAACTTTGATTATATTAGCAGCTTCCCCAATGATACTTCCTAGACTTTTTTTTTTATTATTCCAACACCTTCTCCATAGAACCTGCCTGAGGCAGGTCACAAAATAAAACATAATAAAAACATAAATCGTTCATGTAATTGACATTAAAAATGGCATTAAAAACTCAGCAAGAGTATAAAAATAACATAATGAAGCTTTAAAAGACTTTCTTAAAACATTTCTCAGGCTACAAGCCAACTGCAAAAACTTTTTTAAAAGATCAACCCCTTAATTTAAAGTCTTGGTTAAAAGAAATATATATTTAGCATCACTTGAGGAGACAGGGTTGCCAACCTCCAGATGGGGCCTAGGGAACCCTCAGAATTACAACTGATCTCCATGCTGCAGAGATTAGTTCCCCTAAAGAAAACGGCTGCTTTGGAAGGAGGACTCTATGTCATTTTACCCTGTTTAGTTCCCTACCCAAATCCCACCTTGCTCAGGCTCCACTCCCAAATCACCAGGAATTTCCCAACCAAGAAATGGCAACCCTATAAGATGTGTTGAAAATTAGTATATTAGGTGCTTTATTGCTATATTATTTCTTGGGGTGAAAAGTGTTTCAAAAATATACATTAGTATTTTAAACTGAAAGACTTCAACATTCAGAAACAGTACACAGTACCATCTTCATACACCACTTCCCCTTCAAAAACAGCTAGAAATCTTTTCCTTGACATGCTAACATTCCATATGCTGGAGTATGGATGATCAAAAGCCACAAAAATATGTCTTCAAGCAACTGCAAACATATTTTGTTCATATTTGAAGGTATAACTGACTTACCGGACATAATAATCATTCCTGATGAGTAGAAAGTGTTGCAAAACGGATAAGAAATAATTTTCAGATGCTGTTTCTTTCAACATGTTATATAATAGGTGGTAGACTTCATTCACATCAGTTCAAGGATTGTCAAGGAAATAACAAAAAATATCAGGAACTGTTTATAGGAAGAGGTTTCTCTGCATTTTGAGGGCCAGAATCCAAATAATTTCTTCTGCTTGTATGGTGCTTGCTGCAGTGGAGTGGGTTCCCTCCTCCCCCCGCCTGCTTCCAGTGCTGACATTTCCACCTGCCTGGCTCATATGGAGGCAAGAGGTGACAGACCCCACCTTCTCCTCGTCTGGCCTTCTCCTCACCTGCCTGCAGCAGCTCACACTATTCCTTAGCAACCTGCGTGCATGCCTGGTTCATGTCTTCCTGTTCCACACTTGACCAGGTCACATGGTGTTGGGCAGTGCTTCCTCCTCTTTAAAAAAAAAGGCAGCTGAGATCTCATGACGTAGTGTTTTGAGATCTTGGTATTGTTATTAAAATATTAGAGAGATTTTATATTTTTTCCAAAACTTCAAGGGGTGTCTCAGATCTGCAGAAAAATACCCCTTATAATATCTGGTTTCAATCTTTGTTGTTCCCCCCACCTCAGATTCAGAATTATGATATTATTGTTTATTATGAATAATTTTTGGTTTTGTGCAGTATTTAGTACTGGAGAATAAACAAAGTTATCTCTAAGACAGCTAGAAACACGTCTTCAAAATCATGGCTAGATTGATCCACTCTCTCGCTTCATCATTTCCTGTGTTAACAGAGATTTACTGGGCTCTCCCAGAAGTCAATATCTTTGTAGAACAATGATAGTGTCACTAAATGTTTCAAAGGATTAAAAATAAAGGCCTAAGAATGCAAACATAAGCAATACAAACAGTGTGCAGTGGAACGATTCCATCTTTATTGGTAGTAATTATTTTAAATGGCAAGGAAAAATGCCAGTTGTAGTTTCTACGTACTCATTTGAAATATTTCACATACTCATTTGAAGTAGCCAAGTCTTATAGTCTCCTTGTGCTTTAGTACCTTTAAAAAATAAACAACTTAAATAGAAACACCCAACCCTATATTCTAAATCAGTGTTTCCCAACTGGGGTTCTGTGGAACCCTGGGGTTCTGTCAGAAGCCCTCAGGTGTTCCATGAGAATCCCTCTCTGCCACTGCTCTTCTCCTCAGCAGCCAGTCTCCCTCCCTCCTTCTTGCTCTCACATTCTTGCCTTCACTGAATTCCGCACAAGCAGCAGCATGCAATGGCTACTGGGAAGGATTGCACAGCAGCAGTCAGCACTGGCTGGGGAGCCCTTTGCTGCAGATAAGCTGTACTCCTTTGCAATCCAAGAGCAATTTGTACTAATAGCCAAACCTACTGGGATTTTCATTCATACAGAATACAGAGAATACTGCACACCTAGCTGCACATTAAATATGCTTGTCCCGGGGGCCGCTTTTGCCTCACCGTGCAGAGGGAGAGGCAGCCCTGCATTCCTGGGCCTCCAGGTCTTTGGGAGGCGGGGCCCAGCCCTATAAAAGGTGGCTCTGCCTCTGTAGGGCTCCGACAGAACTGCATGTGGGACCCCCTGTACAAGTCCTTCCCTCAGGCTCCATGGCTTGGGGTGCTTGCAGCTTTAAGGGGGAGAACATTCGCCTGGCCGGCTTGGTTAGAACCATGCACATGGATGGCTCGCACCTGAGGCAGTGGGTGACTCGTCCAGATAAGTCGAGGAGGTGGTCCAGGGTGATCCCTTGGTCCTGACCTGTACCACTAGTGATGCCCTTGCCGTTATTAAGTTTAATGCTGGTCAATAAATGGCCCAGATTTATACCCAAGCCATTGTGTCTGTCTCTTCATTCCGAATTGGGGGGGGGCAATCCTAAGCAAGTCTCCTCAATAATAGGAACTGTTGCATTTAGGTTGGGCTTATTCCCAAGAAAGTGTTCTTAAGATTTACAGCCCCAGTCGCTAAATCCTTCTGACCATCTTGCCTCTCTTTCCTTCTCATACTAGATTGCTCTTTCCAGTGAAAGGGTCTCACTGTAGGGCTGACTCTGCCAAGGAAAGTTATGAGAACTGAGTCAGAAATGTTTTAGTCTGCCTGGCTTCAGGCTTCATCCAGCTGCCATGAGAGTCTAGGACTTTCATGTTACCCTTAATCCCAAGAGAAAAAAGTTACTTGGTAGGACACACATCTCCTACCCTCACAAAGAGACTTGTAGCCTCCTGTAATGTTCTTTATTTTTATTTACTTCATTTATATCCTGCCTTTCTCCCGATGGGGATCCAAATCAGTTTACATCATTCTCTTCTCTTCCAGCTTATCCTCACAGTAACTGAGAGTGTGTGACTGGCCCACGGTCACCCAGTGAGCTTCAATGGCAGAGAGGGGTTTTCTAACCTTGCTTTTACTCCATTGTCTTTTACTTTTGTAATTCACTTTCTGCATAACTGTATGCCATTCGTTAGAGACAGTCCACTGCCCCATATTTCTAGTCTTCCTGCAAAGTTTACAAGACACCTTATGCTGGATGTTTGGGAAGTTATTAATTCATAGGGTCACCATAAGTCAGAAGTGACTTGATGACATATACTGCACACACGTGCTGATTGATTTTTTAAAGAAATTTTCTAATCACAATTTGAATTTCAGAGAGAAAGGTGGGTTAACAGTGAAGTAAACAAATGTGATCGCACGAAGCTGCCATACTGATCTTTCTAAGTGAGCACTGTCTTCTTTGACTGGCAGCAGAAACAGCAGCTACTACTCCCTTTCAGATAGAAATGCTGGGGATTGAACCTGGGACCTTCAGCATGCAAATGAAGAACTTTAATCCCAAATTACGGACCGTGAGCTAATGCTAGTCGATTGCACTCTCTGCCAACAACATCTTCTGGCCTGTATTCATATGCAGGAGTCCCTCAGAGTTTGAAATTTTAATTTAGAGATTCTTCCCCGGAAAAAAGATTAGGAAGCATTGTCCTACAGCATCTAAATTAACAGTAAACATCTGTTTCAACTGCCTCTAGTTGTTCCAATAAAAGAAAGTTTCAATAAAAGTTGTAGACTATTTTAACAACAATCTTAATTGGTCTGTGTCAAGTTTTTAATAGCAATGCCAAAGAATATGAAAGTATCTGTTTATCCTCACTCATGCACACTTTAAACAATGAGATTATGAAACAGTTACTTTTGTTTGCTAAATCTTTTGACTATTCTACCATTTGACAAAAGGTTCTTAATCTTTCTTACCATTTTAACTCCTCTCTCCTTCCATAAGCTTTCTCATCAACATCTCTTGATCTCAGAACCACCCAATTTACTGCTAACGTTAGTATCTCCTGGAAATTATGCCATTGTTAAAAAGGATATTCCATTTCAACTTTGATATCATTGAGGCGATGGGCCAATTCAATTAAGTCTTCTTCTTTGTTTTCATCAAAAACTTTCAGCTGAATATCAAGCTCTTCATTCTCCTTTTCTTTTAGATCCTGTTGTTCCAAGAAATAAATTATGAATGAGATAAATATTTTAGCTTATTAAATAAACTTTCTTCTATACTTTCTATGCACAGAATGTAAATAAGCATAACTTGTTGAAAATCTTATGCCAAATTTCAAACATAGATATTACCATAATTGTATTTCCATCTACTGTACCCATATGATTGTGATACATTAATTCACTGTAAGACACCCAGACTATGTAATTTCTGGTATTTATACATATAGCCGAAGTCATAGCACAACAACAACAAAAACCCAGAGTCTATCTACCTTTTACCTCTGGTGAATACAACATTTCTAAACTAAAGAAAAGAATCTGATCAAACAAAATTATTATTTGAGAAAACGTCTAAAGGACTCATGCAGTTACAACATAATTTTTGCCATAAACATGTTCATAACATTGACTACATATATATTGGCATTGATATATTCAAGCACAACAGTCCCAAGTATGGCGTACTGAAAATTCTATTTAAATTGCTGCTCTACTCTATTCCCAAACTCTCAAATGTGTATTCCAATGTATGCCAGTTAAAGAATTAGGAATTTTGCTCATGCATATTCCAGAAAAACCGTGCACTGAATCGCTGTGTTAAAAGTGTTATCTTCAGTTGCAAAGTATTCACATACTGCATCGTCATTTTTATGCTGTACCATCTTACAAGATTAACACACCCCTACGTTGATCTTTTCCCAGTTTTTCCTATTTCTAATGTGATTACAGTGGTTCAAAACACAGATCTTCTGATTAACAGAATGGTCTTGGTGTTATTTAATGTGCTGAACTGGCCTGGCTGTAACAAATGTATTTCTCAACCCATCACATGTTAAATACTTGTTCTAGATGGATCCTATTATTGGAAATGTTGATAATTTCCAGCGGAGATCCTGGCAATGTGCAACTTCCCCAACTCAATCTGAAGGCACATGTACAAAACTACAACCATTTGTGCTGTATTAATTCATAATAACAGGCTTTTCTTATTAATATGGATTAGAATCTTCTCACCACCTACTGGCAAATAAAAGAACAGAAAAATTATCTATGTTTGTCCCATTCTTTAACATCCTGGCTGAATACATAAAATAATGGTTAAAAACACTCTAATTGGGTTTGACTATGTGATACAGATATATTACCTCCTCCTAAAGGCCAATGGATAAATTTTTGACTGTTAAGAATTTGCACTTAGTCTGGCAATCAATTTTAACCAGCTTTTGTTTCTGATTATAGAACACTTCCAGCAATTAACAACATATGTATTGTTTAAACATATGCTTTGTGAGCTTTAAGCCTCGTATTTGTATAGTATCTCTAAATTTACATAAAACTGTTTTTCCCCCTAAGTATGACTACAGTAATGATCATCTGTAACACATAAAAAAGCACATGCATCAATGTTGGTTTTGTAAAAAAAAAAAAATCCAAATCGTTTATAGCATGCCACACTAGAGATTGTTGGGATTAATATATCACCTTGAAGTTCTTTTACTATGTTCCCTTTTATCTCGTAGGTTTCAAAAGACATTCGATAATCACAAGTGAGGACATTCAAAGATGATTACAGAAGCAGAAGTAGGATGACCCGTCGTGGTGTCTATAACAAAAATGTCAGCAATGCGGATCCCACAGTTAGCCACATAGAACACAACTCACAGTAATGAGTAGTATTGGATTTGCATATTATAAATATAAAGCCCTTAAGTTATTTATCCACATAACAATATTGCTTAGTCACATTTTATTTTCAAGAAAGAAAAAGATATGCAAAAATATAAACAGGAAAGACAAACTTGTCTCACGCAACATAATTATGCATAAATCATTAAACCATTAACTTTGAGAAGTATAAATCATTTAAAATATCTTGTAAAATCAAAGATGGTGCTTTTACAACTACCTACAATAGAAACAGAAACCTGTTAAGAAAAATTCATTGAATTAAGGTATGTGATTTTCTTTGGTAAGCCTGGAAATCCATATAAGAATCATGAACTTCTCTTCTTCTAATAAAAACATTGGATAGAGAGGGGTCCCACTAAAAAGTTAACTAAATCAAAAGGACTCAAAATCTATAGTCCAAACTCTTGGGCTCAGTTCAGATAACTACCATGTATGAAACCAGGTTTATAAAACCAAGATTCAGCTTACAGACAATCACTCAAATCCTGACTAGCTTAGACAAGTTTTGTTGCCTTGTCTCTGGGGTCTGCGAATGAACAAGCCAAGATGTCATCTATGTTTGTAAATCAGACAAAACAGTCAAGACTAACTATGGTAAGAAAGCATCTTTGGATCCACCTGGCTTCAGAGAGCAGTATCATGGACCCTAACTAATATGGTTAGTGCAGTGACCAACATTTAGACAATCACATTAACCATAGCTAGCTGAATTAAGCCATAGTTTTGCAAGATGTCTGAACTAGGTCTCATTTTAGAAGACAGTAATATAATTCTGCCAGCTCCACAAAATTGTACGTAATTCCAATCATAACTCCTAAGAACTGCAGTTTAGTTCTATGTTAAGAAGCACTTGAGTATATTTACTAAACTACATTATGGCTTTTTAAACAAAAGATTTAATTCAACATCTGTTACACTTTCATTGAAAGCCAAGTTATACTCATTTGAAGCTATCTGAAGTCTACAAAACAAAAGGCCCTGTCTACAGCTGTATAATAAAAGATTTAATTAAGGGTGAACATCTCTCGGTCACAATGCTCCACTATAAAGCTGGCTGTGCAATAGTTGTCCCTAACCATCTCTATGTAATTGATCAGACCTACTCATTCCCTGCTTTATTAAATGAGTAAGCCAGTGATTATCCGCACTAACCTATCAACCTCCCCTTTACACTTCTATATTCCTTTATTAAAATGTGAATCCTTAACTGAACATTCAAATTAAAATCTAAATTATGCCAAAGGTTAGGAAATAATCTTGACTATTAATTTGTTATCCTGATTGGATTTCATATTACCCAATAAAGGTATGAAAATGAACACTAAGGGGAAGGAGTTGTGCCACATATTCAACATATAATCTTTCAAAACTATAGGATGTAATAGAAGCCAGCTTATTCTGTCCCACTGGATTGCGAAAGATAATATAATTCTTATCTTTCACTCAATGATTATTATATAGGCTAAAACTGATTATTTACTTTGACATATTTTAGCCAAAGTTTTAGTACTGTAGTGAATGATGAATTTATATTTTCAATCATGCCCCCCTCCCCCGGTACTATCTCTGTCACAATAATATGCCTTGGCTAGAAACATGAACAAATGCATGCTTTATTTAGTCTAAAAGCTACAAGATTTGTTCCCAGCTGTGGCCTAAAGAGAAATTTCTCCTTATTGCCTGTTGGAGCATCACCATCTTTTAAGGTAACATGGGCTGAATCCACATTACCTCCGCGCGTCCCAGTGTTGCACTAAATGTTCGCTAAACAGAAATCGTGCTTGAAAGACGCTATACTTCTCGGTGTTTAGTGAACATTTAGTGCAACACCGGGACGCGCGGAGGTAATGTGGATTCAGCCATGGTGGTTCACCATTTTTGAAAGTAAACAAGCAGTTATATATTGAGACAACAGCCAAACAAACTCTGAGAGAAAAAAAGTTTACAAACAATAAAGTATTGTCACATCATACAATGTTGAGATAAACATTTTAGTCCACTCAACATTTTCAAATCAAAACAGTAAGAGTAGCTCAAGGTCAATGCAGAAACTTGACAGAAATGTGGCAAATACATATATTATAACTGAGTAAAAAACATTAAGCAGACACATTGCACCCTGAAGATAATATTTTCAAAGGTACAGTGGCCATTTTTAGAAGACTAATTGGCCTGTGAAGTTAACCACTCATGGTCTAACAATACAATCTGCAGAGGCTGTGTTTACAGAAATAAACACAGAATCATTTTGGCTTCCATGTTAAAGTCCAGCCTGAAGCAGTTCTTCAAGAGGGTCATACCAGGTGAATCAAGAAATAATGCATTTCCTGCTTTGACAGTGAAATAATTCACCAGGGAATTGTGGCCATAATATTTTAACACACTAGAGCTTCTAAGAAAAATAGGTGATAAAGTTTCAGATCTCCCAACTGCACCATATTACAGTTACTGCATTTGCTTGATCAAATGCCAAGTGTTCAGTGTTGTGGGAGAGTGTTGTGAAAAATTACGGCCACATGTTAAAATGCAACAATGCTGCAATGAGCACTTGCCTGTGATAAGTCAGTTTTGCGTCTGCTTTACACAGCTTTGGGTGCTCCTGAATAACCAAACTAAAGTCTTTAGAAAGTAGGATACATCTGAATAATTCTTATTTTATATTAAAGGAGAAGAGGAAGCAAGGAACAAAATTGCCAGTGAATATGGTGCATGATTTTTACTGAGACATTTGCAAAACAGAGGGCTGATTTTCACAGAGTAACTTCAGGAGTTCATTTACTATCATGCTCCATCAGTTGGTTCTGAGATTTCTTTTTTCTTAAAATAGCACGCACACCCCATCCCATATAACAAAATACTTTGCGAACGCCTTAGAGCAGATTAGTAGTGAAGCAGGGTATATGAAGAATAACCTGCTCCTAAACAGAAACTGTCCCACACTTCAAAATCGTTGTCAGAAATATCCTCCCCCTTTCAAAAGTTAGGTGGAGTTGATTGTGTTGTAATGTTTCAGCTGTCAAACTCTGCCCTCTCCAGATATACTCATTCAGCAGCACTTTATCTTTGTTTTTCAGACGCCAGATTAATAGTGCTATCCAAAACAGAGTTAAGCCCTACTAAATCCATAATTTAAATAGATGCCTTCAAGAGATTGGGAGAAAGGATATAAATATGCAGTAGTACATTTTTTAAAAAAAACAAAGTGATTAAAGAGTTTCTTTCATTTGAACAGTACGCACAGGAGAACTATCTATTAATACAATAAAAATCTTTATTACCCAGCACTCATGGTTAATCAATGTACTGGATACGCAAACCTATTGCTCTGACCCACTCACCCTCCCAGAGAAATCTGCAACTACCAAACCTCACTCTGTTGGGAATGCCAAGAGGACAGTTCCCACATCTGACAACAGCATTTCCCTCAAGCCATGTAGGCATCCTACACATCAAGCAGGCAAGCAATCCAGCTGTTTGGAGGCCCTCTGTCGGAGCTAGTTCCCAACAGCTCAAGGCTGGCTGAGGGAGAAGGAGGCATCTGAGGATAACATCAGTTGGCACTGCCAGTGGTTAGAAGCCCAACAATGGCCAGACACATCAAGCTGGCCATGTGCAGAAGCAGGAGTGGGATACCCACATGGCTGAAGATGCATGGATATGGTAGGTGATGGGGAGGAACTTGTCTTCTGGGTGATGCCAGTTCACTGAGCATTCTAGATAATCAAGTACAGGATAACAAAGCTCTTACTGTATCTATAATTTTGGTAAAATGCTTTGCTCCCTTATTTTTTCATACCTGGTACGTTATTTTAACGTGGGGAGTTCAGACAAAGTCTGCGCTGTAGGTGAGATTTTTTTAAAAGTTCCCCCATGCCACAAGTCCAGAGCCTTATAAACTTATCCAGCATATACAAATAATTCCTATAAATGCTAAACACTACCGAATGTAACCAACAATTAGCAAATAAATGAAAATGAATTCCCCTTACTGTACATCTCTAATGCTTTCAGTTTTGCTCTCATTTCACAGTTATTAAAGATTATTAAAACATGAAGTCAAACTTGGTCATATAACATACACAACTTGCCTAAGATTTATAATCAAAAAGGCAAGCAATCACAGAATTCAGTACATTAGCAATTTCTACATATAACTTACCGGCAATATTTTCTTTAGCCCACAGCGTAAGAATTCATTTCTCAAGTGTATCCTAAAATCAAGATCTTCAGGAGAAGTGACAAGGGCATTTATGAGTTGCATACAGGCTGCCTGTAATTAGAAATTATGATAAAAGAAGCTTATTAGAATCAGCATTCTCAATGCACATATAGCCAATCAACATTGCAGAAAAATCCCTCCTAGACTAGAAAATACACAATCCAACTAAATAATTATTTTATCAGAAGGCAGTGAGGATTTAACCACAGCCTTGGTCTCCAATAACGTAGCCGCCACTTGGTCCCATCTCTATGAAGCAAATGATATAAATGAGGACTTTTTTTTTGCTACTTGGCGATGGTGCTGCAAACCCTGAAAATAAGTGCTAGAAAGAAACAGGCTTAGTAAAAGGATTAACAATAAATCACATTTAAAATAAGTTATTAGTTAACAGTTTCGGGCAGGAAGGGATGTAAAAGCAGCAAATAACGATAGTACGTTGCCATTTCGTCACCATTTAAGTTTTAATTATGATGTAAGTTATACATGAAATTAGGACGTCCCTGAAAAGTGCATCAACTTTGGATTGCTACAAGCTACAGTGAAGTCTTCCAATAGTGCATATGTCTGTAACATTGTCACTGTGTTTGCCTGAAGTATCCTTGTTATGTTACAGCTTTACGTTTAATGCTAACTTCAAAGCCCATACGATTTCATCAGCAAATGCTGCAGAAAAGAGTGCGAATGCCATCCTCAGATTCTTTAGAAGAGAAGGTGCGGGCTTTATACCTGCAGCCCTGAAACTATTCCAAACAAAATCATTAGCGCAACTCTTATACGGATCACAAATGGGACTAACCGCTAATGTTAAGATCTTAGAAACGGTTCAATCTAAATTTCTCAGATCTCTATTTAATGCACCTAGATGTACTCCTAATGTCATTCTTAGGCAAGAAGCTGGTTTGCCCAGAGCTGAAATAAAAATCTGGGAACGTGTCATCTATTACTGGCTAAGAATTCCTCTTGAGCCAAAGGGTTTAATTCCCTCGTTGTTAGCTTCTGACCCTTATCCTACATGGTGCTCAAAGATAGCTGATAAAATTAAACTGATTGGCTTGAACCCGGTAGCCCTGTTCGATATGGGACTCAACAAAGCAAAAGCTTTAATCACCCCAAATGATGAGGCAATGCTTCCTCTAAGCTATAAGAGCTTTAAAAAAGGACTGAGTTATACCATATCCCCATATCTTTCGGACATTACAAACAAAAGATGTAGATGGGCCTTCTCTAGAGCAAGATTTGATGCATTCCCCTCTGCAGTTTTGTGTGGGAGATTCTCCTGCCTGCCTTTGCAGCAGCGCTGTTGTCCCCGTTCAAATAAAGTGGTCAAAAATATCACACACATACTTTTGCACTGTGTATTTTATCAAGAAGAAAGAATACAATTAATTATCCCACTACTCTATAGATTTAAACCATTAGAGTATTACATGGATTTTAGTCGCGAAACCCTTTTAGAGGATAGCCAGAGAACTGTATCTTAAGCAGTTGCAAAATTCTGTGTGATGGCACTCAGAAAGTGGTATATCATTTGATGAAGGAAACGTCAATTGCTGGGAAGTGAATTAACGAAGTGAGTGAGTTTTTACTGTTAGATATATATACATATATATGATTTTATCTTTTATGTATTTACCCATTTTAAGTATTTAAAAACTGTATCTGTATTTTACTTGGCTGGTCTTGTGACCGTAATAAACCCTTTGATTGATTGGTTATGTTACAGCTCTGACATGACTGAACAAGCCAAAGGACATGTCCAATCAGAAATTAATAGAATGAAAAGGTGCCATCTGCTGTGATTTTTTGCCAGAAGAAATTCTGGATTAATCATTTGTGTTAACCATCATAAAGAGAACATTTTAGTCAGGAACAAGTTAATCGGTCTTGCAGCTGTACTTTCAGTCAAGGATCTCAAGACAGATCACATAAATGCAAAAACCTTTAAAAGAGATTCTCTATTACACTACTATATGTGAGTTTATCATAAGGGCAATGCAATGCCGCTAATATTTAGGTGCACCTCATCCTTTTTGTGCTTCTGCAATGGAGGCAAAATATCTGGTCTTTCTTTGGTTTTCCTTTCATCCAGTTCTTAGCCTTTTCCTGGGAGACCATAGTACAAAGGTTAGAGGACAAGATGCCAGAATTAGTTACTGGTGGAGAACCACAGTTTAAGATATGGGAAATTATACTATCCCAACAATAAATATAGATAGCAGCAGTTGCAGTAAATATTCTAATACTTGTTAGGAATTGCATGAGTTTGAAAAGAGTACGGTCATAAAGTAACATGACTCTTTTATTTTTGAGTTGTCTAGTGTTTCCAGGATTATACAGGACATATGTTCATGAATCCTCCATATACAACTACAAATTGATACAATTAATCCGAAGAGCTGATCTTAAATATCAAATTAAGAAAATGTGGGGGTATGACAAGGAAAAATTAACTCTCAAACTATGTTACCTTACTTTTTTGTCCAACAGAGCAAACAGCATTGGGTGGGGGGAGGTAAAAATATGACAAAGGAGAAAGGACTATATACTTCTCTAGTAACATCACTAGGGATGGGTGATTGGGTATATCAGGTCAGGATATATTAGGACACCTGGACATACCAGAATTGCTGATCCTGATTAATCCCATAAATATTCTAAATAAAGGAGCCTGGCAATTTAAAGTTTGCAGCAGTCCCCTCTCCCCGATTCTGAAGGTTTTCCTGGCAAAAAAGGGAGGGGAGGAGGGAGATGATGCTCAGAAGCAAATGGCATTGCACATCAACGTTCTATCTAGTCACGATGATGCTTTCATGTGAACAATGAGAAAACTGTCATGATTAGACAACTGAGCGCTCCCTAACATGTGATGCCATCCATCTCTGAGAGTTACTTCCCTCTCCCCTCCTCCTTTTGCTTAGGAAAGCTGCAAAAAGGTGGGGAAAAACACACAAGCTGTTGAGATTAGCTCAAACTTTGTGGTAAGATTGTTTTGGAGCATATGTCTGCTAATAGGCCGGTTCTGCAGGGATCCTCTGGCTTTCTGGTTCTGTTAGGCTTTGTTGGTACTTTTTGGTTAGTGGTTGCTCTTGTCTGCTTGGTTAAGGCGTCATTGCCTTGGAGAAAGCATTAGGTTCTTCCCCCCCCACCCCGGAAACAATGGAGAGTAGCTGAGGACTCTTTGTTCAGGGGCCTGTACAATTGCCCCCCTTGATCGAAACTTTTTGAAATGAGTTCCAAATACCAGACTGGTATGGAAGGTCCCCAATATAGGGAAAATCAATATTTAGGGCCTTCCCCATAACCAGAACTAATTTTTTGTTTAAAAAAATCAGATGTACAACACTAGACATGGGCACGAACAGCATTATGAACAGAAAAAACCCACAAACAGCTTAATCTGCTGTTCGCGAACAAGCTGTTCATGAGGCCCCATCCTAAACAAACAGGTGGTCGTTGCAAGCCTCATTTGTTGCCTTTGGCAGCCGTTCGGCAAGCCAGACAGTCTGGCACCTGCAATCAATCCCCTTGGCAACTGAAGGCAGGGACTGAACTCTGTCTGAGCTCCTTTTGGCTTTCCTTCTGGCTTTAACCCTTCAAAGTACTTCCAGCAGAGAGTCCCGTTTTTGCCACTGTGAAGAGAAAATGACAGCCAACGGGGAGACCCGTGGATCATGCCTTTCCCAGGGTGCAATCTCCCTGAAACTTGGGGGGGGGGGTCTTCAGAGGACAGTGAGAACTATGTCCCCTGCAAATTTGATGGGTATTGGACATTGGTAAGGACAGTTTGTAACCCCTCAAACTAGCTGCCAGAAGACACTGCTGTTTTTGCCAGAACAGGGCCCTTTAAACTATCAGCTGGCAGGCGGCAGGGTGAATCTTTAAAGAGCCAGGTAAGTGGGCTTGAGGGGAGGGGGGTTAAGTGGGGGGAGTTGGGGTGGGGGTGGTTCTGGCCCCCACGAACAACGAACATGTCCAGGAACAGTTCATGCTTGTCCATGTCCGTTGTTCGTGGATGGCAACGAACAACGAACAGGGTGTTCGGGGTTTTTTTCCCCATTCGTGCCCTTGTCTATACAACACTAATCATTATTTTTTTTTTTACTTCATTATACTTGACCTTTCTCCCCAATTGGGACTCAAAGTAGCTTACACAAGTCTCCATTTTTATCCTCACAATAATCCTATAGGTTAGGCTCAGAGTATGTGACTGGCCCAATGTTACCTAGCAAGCTTGGCAGAGGAGGGATTTGAATTTGGGTCTCCCAGATTCTAGTCCAATACTCTAACCTCTACACAATACTGGCTCTCTATCATCATTACTTCAATCCTGTTCAGACTGATCTGTAGCTGTTTTTAAATAAAAAATAGGTAAAAGTAAAAAAGCACTGGGCAATCTAATAAGGGATGTCTCATGTACTGTGTAACTTGGACCTTAGTTCAAATCACCAAATATTAGTCGAAGTGATACCATGGATTCCATTTTACTGTATTTACTGTTCAGGGAATTTCTTATATTTGCTTTTGATCTCCCCATGACATTTTCATTCATTCTTTTTATTTATTTAGCGATTTTAGTATCAGGTGGCAATAAAACTAAGTTTTGTTTTGGATCTTCACTAGCTACGAAAACCGATCTAGCAATTATAGTGTTCATAACATTGCTTGCATTCATCAAAGAAAAGGGATGTCACTGCAGTATAACCTTGACCTCTTAAGGAACATAATCTTTCCTTTAGTTTCTTCTACTACTCAAAGTTTTCATATTGTCATGTCAAGATTACAGAAATGATTCCTGTCTTATGGCCTTAACCTTACAGGGCAGAAGTCACGAACTCAATCATTATCTCATTCACACAAGGTGGTATTCCAAGATGATCTGATCCCTGCCATGATTCAGAGCTAATACACAATATGTGTGTTGAGAGGGGGGCTCACATAGTAGACAGAGTAGCTAACTAGTGGAAAATTTTAGTTTGTGCTCTTCTAGGCTCCAATAGTAAGTTATTCGGCTGAAAAAGAAACTTTCAGCACAAAAACAACTCTTGAAACAACCCATACTATGGACCAAAATAAATGACAACACCTTTCTTTAATAATAACATTCAATTTATACACAACCTTTCAGGACAACTTAACACCCACTCGGAGTTTACAAAAGTAGGTGGGACTGAGAGTGCTGATAAGCTGTGACTGACCCAAGGTCACCCAGCTAGCTTCAAGCAGAGGAGTGAAGAATCAAATCCAATTCTCCACATTAGAGTCCTGCCACTCTTAACCACTACTCCAAAGTGGTTCTCAATGTACACTAGTGGTGCACAGAAATTAACTCCACTGAAGCGGGGGGGAAGTAGTACTAAGTACATTCATCACATATGGAGCACATGGATCCCCCCCCCCACAATTACACATATTGCAAAGCCAGTGAAACTATTTTTATGAATAGTACATTTCTAGACATTTCAATATCCTATTTACGTTCCACAGAACTACTGGTCACTGAATGTTAAATCTTCCCCCATATTTCTAACTCTGTATTGATAGGACATAAAGAAATGCTCATAATGGCTTTTTCATGAATAATATTTTCAAATGCAGCAACACAAAGGAAGATGTGTGTGCATGTCATGAAGTCAGAATTGACTTAGGGTGAGCCCAGCAAGCAGCGTTCAAGGCAACTGAAAGGCAAAGGTGGTTTGTTAGTGCCTTCCTTTGCAGAGCCTTCCTTGGTGGTCACCCATCCAAGTACTGACCCTGCTTAGCTTCTGAGAGATGATGAGGTATCGTACCACCTTCCCTCTTAAGGAAGATATACTGTTTGACATAAAAGAAATATGGAGCAGCAATCCTTTCGTATATTCTGCTGCTTAACATGCAAAAAACCCTCTACTATAATCACCAAATCTTTTTTCTGCAATTGCTTATATTACACAATATAACAGAATATTGTTTATTAAAAAGCTAAAGGCGAGAACCTCACCTGTAACTGCAAAGCTTCATGATTCTCAAGCCCCTCCACAATGTTAGAGAACCGTTCTCCGTTGTTTCTCTCTGCTGCCATTGTGATGGCTCCCAAAATTTTATCCAGGCTGAAACAGACATTTTGAATGTTTAATGTTATATATGTAACTTAAGTTTAAGAATCTATGAGATGATTCACAACAGCAACTCTCTTCTTAAAAATATTTCTGTCTCCCTCCTATGAATAAGGCCTGCCAATTCTAAGTAATGAAGCTCTGGGGAGGGGGCGGGGTGGAGGTTGCTCCAAGTTTGGAGGTAGACAGCTATTTTACAAAGGTTGAGAGAAAGGATGCAAACAGGTGCAAAAAACTGTGGCACAGATTGAAAAAATATACAGTATATACAACAGACCAATTCTATAAGTAACTCGAACATATGGACTCTGGGCTGCTCATTCTGCTTTATGTCTCCGTATATGCCTTTTCAGAATACACTTTTCCCAACATACTTCTGTCATGGGATCCAATTTATGCCTACCCTGTGACAATTCTGCTCATTTTCTACCCTTTCTTCCCTTGCACTGAAAAAGATGCTATGACAGTCTCCTCAATGTAACTCAAGTCACAATTCACAATAAAATAAGAAAAGGAATAGGAGATGATAAACCATCACAAAGGCACTTGAAGTCTCTCTGACAATGAAACGCAGTGGGGGAGAAAGGAACCAAGATGCACATCCAAATACAAAATTAATTCAGTTCTGTCTGTTCTTCTGGTTGACCAACTCAACATTTAAGAAAGCTTCTTGCTGTATTACTTACATATTTTCTTCTCCAATGATACAAATGGCAGAAAGTATTTTTACAGCTTCAGTCATCATGTTTGGTTGCTTTGGATCAATTGCTCTAGCTAATAACAAAAGGCTTCTTTCATCTCCTAGAATTCTTTGCAGTCCATACTTAAACAAAAAAAAAAAGTTTACATGCTAGGGACGCCTCCAAATAGTGTCCAGGATTGTAAAATGTGCATTTAAATATACCAGTCTTATTTCAAAATGATTAAGCAGCTTCACAAATATGCACTAAAGCATCTTTCAGGCCATATTCAAACCAAATTATTAATCTGTGCAACAAATAAATTATTTTCTTCTATTACCAAATGGGAGACCTTTTCAAAATGCCTCACATCATACTGAAAAAGTTGGTGACGTAGCAATTAAAATATTTATCTTCTGGGCTTGATCAAATCTATTTGCTTTGTCAAGTTTTAGATCTTGCAAATGGAATTTTGGCCAAAAACTAGAAGAGACATACAAATAATGAAAGTGAAAATATGAGAAACATACAATACCCAACTTGATTTTTTCCATTATATTTCATATGTCATTCCTCAGCTCGCTATCCATATTGTGTGAAGTAATTTTCATTATAATGCTAAGCACAGTTATACTCTTTGAACCCCACTAACTTCAATGGGCTTGGAAGGGGGGAATCTAACTCCATTTAGAATTGAACTGGTTGTATAACCTACATTGTAACACAATTCCCAGTCATTTATATGTTATCTACTCTGATTCACCGTATCAAGAAAATACATGGTTTCTGTGAATGTTCTAGAAAAGTATGTAACATCTATTTTATGTATTCATTAGTTGCTTTAAAAAACCCATTACACTTCAACTGCCTCAAGTGAAGTGATTGCCTGTTAAACAGCCAGAGAGGCCACATCTTCCTGGCACTTATAAAAGAAGGGAAAAGCCAAGGAATTCCCTGCAGCCTGCATAGGTATGGCTGTGTATTAAAAAGGTTGAGAATCTAGTATAATGTCTTTGTCTCATCCTTCTCCCTATTATCAAAGTGAATCTGCTGTGTGAAGGCAAGGTAGGGAAAAGGGGAGAGAGCCAGGAAGACATTTATCTGTTCTGGGAATTGGCAGATATGCCAAAGACATGATGGAAAATAGTGAGTTTTAAAAAAAAATACCACTTCCCCTCCAAACTCTGCAGGGACAGAAAGTTGGCACTAGAGATAGGCACAAACCAAAACACGAACCAAAATTAAGTACGAACCAGGCTGGTTTGTGGTTCGTGAACCGCAGTTCATCAGATCCCATTTCTGACGAACCACCATGAACTTCAGGCTGGTTCATTTGGTTTGTTTTTTGGTTCATGACTGCAGACAGCCTGGTGCCAATCAATCAGTTTCCTAGGCAACAGTGGATGGACTTCCTGCAAACCTTCTGCTAACCAGGTCTGGCCCGGAATTGACCTTCTGCTGACCCGAAAGTGATGATTTTCTGACCTGGATGTGACATTTTCATTAACCAAACGAACTGGTTCATGAACTGGGGGCAGGTTCGTGAAAATTCGTGGTTCGTGAAATTTGACGAACCATGAACCGCATGGTTCATTTTTTTCTGGTTTGTGCCCATCTCTAGTTGGCACACAGGCACACACACACATACTGCCTACAAGCTGACAATGAATAATAGCAGCAGACAACAAGCACAAAGTCAGAGCCAACTAGAACTACAAGTTAGGCCTAAGAGAAACTAACCATGTGCCAGTTGCTTCCCTTTATCCAGGATGCAGAAGGGGAGGAGGAGTTTGCCTTTGGAGAAATATCTCCCTCACAGCTTAAAGGATCGGTGAAGCCAACATTGTGTTGCCTCAACCAATAGGATAGCACTGGATCCTCTTGCCTTTTGGCTCAACAAAAACAACAGGCAAGTGGACTTTCTGGCAGTTATGTCACAAGATGTATACTTAATGGGCCTTTTTGCCCACAGACTATATGATGGCAAGTCAACTGACCACAGCCCCCAAAGCTCAAGCTGGTTCTACAATCAATTCACCAGTATGAGCAAAGAGACCACAGAAGTTGTCTCAGAGCCAACTCTATTGAGCTGGCCTATATCTGTCAGAGAAAGAGAGTGAATACTTCTATTACACTGCTCCCCCATTGTTATATTTTTTCTTAATTTTTTCTTAAATTAAACCTCTTGTGTGTTTTAAGATTTTATAGATTTATATTACTATAACATTTTTGCGTACTTTCATTATGTCAGATTTAAAGATGTTATTTGACTCTGGTATTTTAGACAACACACCACACTTCAATATTCATATACACGGGCTAGGATCCACCAGAGTGTTTGCAGAGACAAAAAATCGTTCAATCTATAACAATGCTCCAGTGGACTGGAGCCATAGGTTTGGAGAATTAAGTTTAACAGAAATCTTGTTTGCAGAACTCAAGCTCAAATTTTGTTATGTCTGGTTACCATTCCAGTTAACCTAGTTTACCCTAACAGACTTATTATTCTAAAAGGTCCTATTTCTATCAACATATTGAACAAGGGCCTCAGTCAACAATCGACATTCGTTACCAGTGACACTTGCTGCCCAATCCCCATTTCAAATTCTAATTTTAAACCAAATGAACTTGCATCATACTGCTGATTAAATGAAGGAATAAAATAAGAATTATATTTTTGTTATTGAATTTCTGTTGAATATAACGACTACCCAATTTCTTTTTATAAGGAACTACTTCAAGATTTGTTTTTAAATATTTATTTCTTTGTTGACAGGAAAGAGTTTCCAGTAAGAGACTAAAATCCTTTTCCTATCCGGTAGAATACTGGAAACTCAAAAAAAAAAAAACTAAACTTTTATATGCTTCTCAGTCACTGAAGTAACTCAAAAACTAATTGTCCATTATTCTTAATTTGTCTCTTCTAAAAGAAGTAATAAACCACACAGAATAGGCAAAGTATCATTAGTAGATCCAATTTCCATTTCTTTATTGTAATAATTTCTTAAAGACAAAGTCATCACTTGATAGACTGTGCTCATCCAAAGTAAAAACCAGAACGAACTGAAAGCCTTACCTTATTATTCATAAATGCTTTGAGGCACTGGATAAGTTTATACTGGTTTTTCTTGTCAATACTTTCTTGCCTTTAAGGAGAAAAGTACGTTAAACAAAGGCATTTTATTAAAAGCTATCCCTCGCCCTTTCCCTGTAATTTCTGTACTTACTGTCTCTTGTCCAGGAGCTTTTCAAGAACATCCAACAGAAGCCCAAGCCCTTCATGTCCAAAATTGTTAACCCAACTATGGAAAAATAAAATTCATATTAAATTTATATTTATTCTTTGACATCTGCATAACCAAAATCTAGCAATCTCTTGCAGAGTGAGCACACGACATTCTTGCATTTGTGGAATCACTATCACTTCTGAAAGTTATTATGGAAGACTGAATATATAAAATGTTTGTGTGTGCAAAGTGGTTGGCACATGAAGCTTTTGAATGAAGCTAAATGTCAAATGCAGAAATTGTAACTCAAGAATAGAAGATCTGGTGGAACACAAACAAATTATTAGATAAAACAAAATGGGAAAAATGGTTACAGACGCCCATCAAAGGGTATAGATATCTTCAATTGTCTCATGCCTTTGCCTTTCCTCCCATAAAAGACACCATAGTTACGCAAGTAACTGAATCTGAGAATATATTGAAACGAGCAATAAATGAAGGTTATAAGGGTTTAGTTTCAAACCTTTATAAATTAATCCTGCAAATGGGGAATTCATACCCTTTAACCTATCAGCAGGCATGGCAGCAGGATTGTGGGGATAGAATATTGGGAAAAGATTGGCCATCTATTTGGAACTCCCAGTCAATTAGATTCCTTATTGTTTCTACTATGTTTCAAATAATAAAATTGATAATGTGCTGGTATCTCCCTCCAACCATGTTGCACCGTATCTATCCTTCTATAAGTCCACGTGGTAATAAAAAATGTGGTCAAATAGCAGATTATTTTCACTGTTGGTGGGCATGTCCAGTAATACATAGATTCTGGTCTCAGATTAAGATTCAGATATTGCAAATAACAAATCTTTCTTTGGAATTTACTCCAGAGATGTTCTTATTAGAATTGGGATTGGATGAGATAGTAAATAAATCACAGGTTGAATTAATCTCAGCAATCTATAGTTAGGAGCAAATAGCAGCATACTGGAAAAATGACTCATCTTTAAATATCCAAGCTTGGTATATGGAAATATGTTGTGTTGTTCAAAGTAACAGTGAATGTGGCAAACACTTTTTCAGAAAGAAAGTATAATAAATTTGTTAATGTCTGGGCTCCTATACTTCAAATTTTGTCACAAAAAGGTATTTTACCATCTGAGCCCTGGTATAGAGATATGCTTTTATTTTAAATGATAGGGGTCTGAGGAATAATAATACTAAGCAGATTTATTTGAGTTAGAGGGCATGTATGTGGTCTGTTAATTATTATAGCTTTGCCTTTGTTTAACTGGGCTTTTCTTCTAGGAGTTAAAACCAGATGTTAAGTGGTATACTATTTGTGCTAGGGGTATGAGTATATATGAGCTATTTCCTGGGTATTTGGATTGTAACTTTTTAATATTTGTCTTTTACAAAATGCTTTTAAATTTGAGATGGAATGAAGTGTTCTGATATACTAGCCTTCATGAAATGTTAAAATATTTGTTATTCTTTTGTGCAATGCCTTTCTTGTATTTTTTGGAATTCTTTAAAGTTAAGTAACATAACTAGCGTTGGGTTGGCTGGATGGCTCCTGGGAGGGCTCCCTAGTCTGAAGGGACGCTGGGGATTGGCGAAGGGCGGGGGAGGGGAGAATCAAGCTCAGAGGCAATGGCAGGGGAGAAGGGGGTGATGGAGGAGCATTTGGCCCAACCAGGTGGGAGCAGCCAGGTGTCGGTGCCAGGGAGGGGTGGTTCTGGAGAGGGGACTGGGGGAGAGCCAGGGGGCAGAGCCAGGAGGGGCTAGAAGAGGGAAGCTCCCGATGACGCCAAGGAGGAGAAGGCTGGTTGGAAGGTTGGTCAGAGAGAGAGTGCGAGAGACTTCCAGAGCAGCAGATAGGAGGCAGACTCTGGTGCCCAAACCACTGCCCCTATCTAGTCTGAGGCACAGGGAGCACCCTCAACCTCCCCCTGGTGGTCGCCCGGAGGACGGCAGAACGAGGGGGAGGCGCGGCCGGCGGGGCGGGGCCTCACATAGGTTTTGATTGGTAAGATTTATAATTCTAAGTGGTACTATGTATGTATACTGGCTACCATTGAATTTGCTTCTGTACAGCATGTTGAGAAATAAAATTTAAATTATATTTTAAAAAAAGAATCACGATGTGAAATATATTTTACTTGGACACATATATAGGCTGCATCTAGATATGTATCAAGAAAGAGCCAAAGTTCTGGGGATCATATCCTTTCCCTGACCCTACTCGGTTTAGGATTATGATCTGTAAACAAGAAACCAACTGCAGTTCATTAAAGTGCCTGACAGATTTTTTTGGTAGTCTTTTTTGCAATTCTGGTGATGCACATGAAGGGTGGAAGGATATGGAACACATGACCCAAAGGACTTTTGCTAATGTTGGGTACAAACTAACCAAAAGGTACATGCCACACAGTTCCAATGTAGTAACTGCAGGGATTACTCTGTAATCAAATATGGTCTAAGGGAAGACAACTCAGAAGCCAAAGGGCTGATTCTTGTAAGGATGAGAGAAAAGAAATTTGCCATGCATTATGTCATGTCGAATATAAGAAATATCGCTCAGAAAGCAAAAACACGTGCAATGCAACCTTTAACAGTTTGTTTATATGGAAATCATTTTCTTCTAAGTGACAATATTCAACAAACAACCAAATAAATAGAACACAGTCACAAGGATAAATTTCACTTCATGTAACTTAAGAAGTAGGTCAAGAAGGAAATGAGGAAAAATATAAATATAGATTAGCTGAACACAACCTCAGAGTGAATTAAAAATATAGCCACTTACTTATAGTTTTCTTTTCATAAACAAAGAAACACCTGGTGGACAAAATAACCACCAAATCTACTGATTTTCACTTCTGTGTTTTTTTTTTTACCCCAGTCCATATAATGTATTAGAAATATCAAAATATCCCATGACTTTTCTTTTTTCAAAACATACTGAACCATGGAAGCATTTTAAATATTCTGGGGAGATACAGGCTCTCTTGACAGTCTAGGAAACACTTTCTGACAACCAGAACATTTGCCTCACCTCAGATACATCTTAGGGTAGAAAATTACCTTCAAGATACAATGTTATAAATTATTAATTTTAGATCTTTTCTTTTAAAATTTACAGAGGTTTGTTACTTTCCTACTATCTTTGTTTCAAAACATAGTTTTGTTGAAGAAAACTGCAGCTTTATAAAGGAACATAACTGTACTAGTGTTATTCATCAAGCAAAAGGGATAAGGTAAATCTACCGGAAAGAAACATTCCACCCTTATGTGAAAGTAGGTTTGCCAGTCCTCCAATGGCAGCAGGGATCACCCACCTCCAGTTTAGCCCCCACCCCACTTCTCACTTGGGCAGTGGTGGGGGCAAAGCATGTTCCCACACCCTCCAGAACATCACTGCATTGAACTAGAATTGACGTCATTCCTGATGCGCCCTGGAAGCGACGAGTCGTGTCATGGAGGCTGACTCAGCCCCAATTTAGTGCTCGAGGTTTATTTTTACTCAATCAGCCCTTGGCAGGCCTTAATACTTTCACATTGTGCCAAGAATGATATCATTCTCAGCACAGCACAGGTGCGCCCCCAGCTGACTCCACTCCCCACGGCCCCCTATTTCCCTTTTTCATCCCTGGCAGAATCTGGTAACCCAATGTGAAAGGGTGTTTTCAGGTTCTGGTTGTTTGGATACTGTGATGACTTCTGCCAACAAAAATGTTTTATGTTTTGTGGGAATGTTTCTACGCCAAGAGACATTGGAATCTGATGCGGGGTATATAGTAATTTTTTTAATCTTTATTTGTATGTTTTACATATTTGCTAGAGGTCAAATAAAAAACTGTGTCTTAAGTCAGCATTCTATCGTTTGCTCAATATAGCATCTCAAGGAGCTGGAAGCAAGCAAAGCACATGTTAGTAGTCACAGAAGAGTGTCATCTCCTCACTGTTCTCCCTGACCTATACTGTCAAGATTATAGCTGACACAAGAAGCAGATCAACTAAATGAAAAACATTACAAACACAAACATACTTATTGTGCCTTAAGTAGCATGTTTTAAGCTTAAAAATGCACAGGCTATGTATTAGCCTCCTATAGGTTGCAAATCTTTGACCAAAAGAGGAATATATCAACACTAAAAGGAAGAGTCAGCAATAGCATGTGATCATTATCATTAGTACTGATACACTAAGAGAAGTGGAAGAACTCAAAACAACAATGAGCAGAGGGACAGGAGAAATTGTGTGCTGTTGGTGGCAAGAAAGGTGAAGAGAGATTAAACTACTGCTTGGTATCTAGTTACATTCAAGGCTGATTCTATGGAAAAAACAGATTTATGAGCCAGGGTTCCCTTCTGATTCTGCAAGGTGAATTACCAGGTCCGTTGCTACAGCTATTGCTCCCTTCATATACCTTGTTTCCTTATGGACTAGCAACAGGAGGCCACACGGTACATCTCAAGAGTTGCTGATCCCTGTAGTCTGTACTGTACATGGGAGGGGGGAAATGCTGTATTTTGCATTCCACTGCTTTCCAGAACTGAAGTTCTTTTGATTTTAGTCCTTACTAAAGTCATTTGCTAAAAAATAAAGGCATTTTTAAAAAAAATATATTTGTAGTCCACTTTCTTACTGAGACTCAAGGAGGATTACACAGTGTGAGTCAGTGCAGTCAACTACAATGATATTTCAATAAACAATGAAACGGTATATAAATGCAATTTTGCAAAGATTTAAAACCCGCAGAAATCCAATACAGAGCTAAATAAATGCTGAAACAGAGCATAAGCAATTCTAAACCTGACATATTAAACACAGAAACTACCCAGTAGAATTTTGCCTTCTGTGATTTCTCAAATACATATACTGATTATGCATCAAATTAAATCTGAATTACATATCTCCTGAGACCACAATTTTATTTTTATTTTGTTATGATTGCATCTGCTACAGCCTCACTACAGCTTCAGACAACTCTTTGAGTTTTGTAAATATACTGTGAATTAGCTGTAAAGTACAGAACATTCCATAAATGTTCCAAAACACTTCCCACTTTTATTTTACCTACTTCTATTAAAGCAAGGTGAAACACAATACACATAACATAAGAAGATGTATGAAACCAGCAGGAGTTCCTCATGTCATCAATCATCTAAAGATGACCACCCTTGTTGACTATCATATTTCTGTGTACATTTCAACTGGTGATATTAAAAAATGTTGTATACTGCTGCCATATAACGACATCATCAACCAACATTGTTTCCCTTGTGGTCTACCTTTTCTAATTTCCTAAAAATATTTCTTGAGAGTACTCTGACCTTTTGAATGTATTTACAGTTAACCTCTAACAATTTGCTGGTATATTTTTGTAGGCTTTATTTTCTGAATCGAAATGAAGCGGAAAAACATTAGCTTCATTATTATCAACAACCTGTTCAAGTCCTTTTAATCCTCCAAACAGAAGATTTAATGCTCATTTAAGTGGTCAAAAGAGAAGCTGGAGGACACCTACAACACTATGTAACTGAAGAGCTACTGATATCATTTTTAGAATCATCGACATCTTATATTTAAATATTGAATTCTTGAAAAGAAAATGTACAGCCACAGTGTTAAATGCTCCCAGTCATTCAATAATACTCCATGAATGCCACAAGCATTATAGTTCCCAATCATCAGCCAATCAGGGATCCTGTTATTTATTAATTTATTTGCATTGTTAGTACTCCTCTCTCCTCTTTGCTAAGATACCTCAGACTTTGGTCGCTGATATTAGCAGTGTGAAAGAACACCAACTATCACGTTCACGTATAGAACTGACAGTAGCAAAGGGGGTAATTCTGGACATTGTTTCTGGTTGGGTCTATACAACACTCTATCACTAGATGGCTCTGCAGAGCCATCAAGGTCCAAATTGCCTTTTGAGAGGCGCTACAGAATATACATCCTGGAAACGAGGGCTACAAAGCTCAATCACACTGAACAATACTCCAGGCTGGCTCCGCAACAAACCTCCAGGGAGGCCCATACAAACTTGCCTGTGATAAATTACACTGGCAAGACTACAAAGGGCAGGGTCTTCTCTGTGTTGATGCTTCAAGTATGAAACACTCTCCAAACGGTGGTCTAGATTGTGTTCTGTGAGCATTTAACTTTTAAGTTTTAGAAGCTTGAAGTTCTTGTCTTCAAGCTTCTAGATTCTGCTTGATCCTATTAATTATATGAGAAAAGGTTCAGTACTGTTGCTAAGTGAATGTTATTTTATGACTTCGTAACCTGTACTGATCTGCTGCAGCATAGTGGTTAAGTAGTTGGGCTGCAAATCAGCATTCTGCTGATTCAAATCCCACTAGTGCTATAAGCTTGGGTAAGCCGCACCTCTCAGCACCAGCTGCCCAGCTGTATTGTGGGGATAAGCATAACAATACTGACCTAGTTCACCACTCTGAGTAGGGCACTAATCTCTCTAGAAGAGTCGTATATAAGTGCTGTTGTTGTTCATTTGGAATGAGCATTCCTTTCACTAGACCTAAAGTGTAAAACTGCATATTTTGACCAAAGTTGGTTGAGTGAAGGATACCTCACTACTCACCAGACTCACCATCCCACGTCTACATGGCATCACAAGCATTAAAATGTCTTCTTTAGTTTTAATTAAACACAAAATTGTTCTATGGGCTCACTTTACTCTTTTAAACTTTTTCACTTTGGAATTACCAACCATGATCAGTTATGGAATTACCAACCATGATCAGCTGTGCGGAGCCAGATGGAACTCTGTCTCATATGCTGTTATTCACGTTATTACTCCATTCTGGGGGAGGTGTAGCAAAGAATTATCCCTGTTATCCATGCACCCTTGAATTTATCTACTTGTAACTTAATCCTTGGCTGCATACTATTAGCATGGACAATCATGGCTCATCATTGCCTGTAAATTTTAAGGACTAATATGATAGTCTAGCTTACTCACTAGCATTAGGAAGCCATAAATCCTCCATATATTGACCCTTGGATGGAGAACCTTTCAGCTGTGGTGGAGAGTGCCCTCAGGTTATAACTGACTTATGGAGATCTGATGAGATCAGGCTCACCTGGGCTGTCCAGGTCAGGGTGGAAGCTTAAAATTCCTTTAGTTGTACCTACAAATCACCTAAGCTTCCCCTCCTCTTTTCCAGTTCCAGTAAACTTTATTGACATAAAGGGTGCATGGATAAGCAATGGCAACCCTCCTCTTTTCATGATTTCCCATTCTGTTAATGTGTGTCCACTGACAGAATGGCTGAGGATTTAAAATTGGAAAGAATGAGATGAAAATATGAGGGCAGGGTTACACATGAGGAAGGTTATCTGTTTCATTAAAAACCTATATAAATAACTTAAATGGAAAACAAGAAAAATATATCCAAGTAATAATATTCAGATTGTGGATATTTAAAGAAGCATAAGCAGAACCAACCGTCTTCTTCCTATGTCCTTACCTTCAAATATACCCAGAGAAAAAGGAGATAGATACAATTCGAGTCACAGATAGAGCAGAAGATTGGTTTAGCTAATTTCTCCTTGTCTAAGCCTGAAGCCAAATATCTGAAAATACAAAATGTACTAGCAGTGATACTTCCCTGATAGAACTCAACAATGCAGAATTCTAATGGCTGTTCAAAGGAAGATTTGAAAGTCATCTGAACAAAGACAGCAGCTGAAACTATAACAGCAACTCAGAGTACAAGAAGAGAAAGATAAGCCCAAGCGTAGCCATTTCACTCAAAAGACAATTAAGACTCAGATGACAACAAAAAAGGAAAGCGTGGGGAAACTTTAACATAAAGCAGGCAACAGAATAGATAACGCTTATTCATGAAACAAATGCAAGAGCAGTTAATGGAGAAGGCAAGGAAAACAATGAAGCAATGGTGCAGTCTGAAGAACTCAGGCAAGCTGGATCTCTCAAAGCATGTCTCAGAGGACTCTGTTCACCTTCCTCTGCCTTTATTTTGGATCAATTACGTCAAGGCCATATTTACATGGCAAGTTTCCAAACCTTCTCCAGAAGAAAATACTGTCCTTTCTCCCATTCCACCACAAAATGTGCTGAATTTAACACATTGTCTCTATGTATACCATGTGTTCTGCACTGTTGTCAACAGAATGGGCAAGGAATACACTTTGTATACAAGTGTCAATCAGGGATTAATAGCACACAACACAAAGCCAGAAGAACCACCCCTGAACTGGATACAAATGCAGTGATGTGAAAAGCCAAGATAAACTGGTGATTCTTGTCAACAGGACATCAAAAATGCTGATGAGCCAAGGGAAAAGGTGGGGTCAACATCACCTATGTATATAACAATGTTTACAATAGTTGGTTGTTGTGGGTTTTCCGGACTGTATTGCCGTGGTCTTGGCATTGTAGTTCCTGACGTTTCGCCAGCAGCTGTGGCTGGCATCTTCAGAGGTGTAGCACCAAAAGACAGAGATCTCACACTGTGACACTGAGAGATCTCTGTCTTTTGGTGCTACACCTCTGAAGATGCCAGCCACAGCTGCTGGCGAAACGTCAGGAACTACAATACCAAGACCATGGCTATACAGCCCGGAAAACCCACATCAACCATCGTTCTCCGGCCGTGAAAGCCTTTGACAATACAATGTTTACAATACATTATGTTACATAACTTCTCAGTGTCCTTGTTGTAAATATCATGCTAACCTTATGTCAAGAGCTGTGGGAAATTTGCATGAATAAAACCCAATATTTTCATGTTTGCAAGAATTACTGCATCTGGTTGCCAACTTACATAAGGCCACTATTGAACATATTTAAGCAAGCAGGTATTGAGGAGCTGGAATGGCAAAGAGGTTCTGGGGAAAAAATGCCATGCAACTATTTGGCAACGTACTGCATTACCAGAAAAAGTTTAAGGGATGAGTTCACTTGGCATTATACCTTCTTATCTTTTTAGTTTAAATGTCTATTAGAGAAGAAAGCAGTATCTGCAAACATATCCTCATTCCTGGCTCCCTAGCTGTATTCTGGTCCCAAGGACCATGCAAGATATGTTTTCAAAAAAGCATTGCTTTTCCCTTGGGATAAACTTAGATAGTCTGCCACCACAAAGAGATCTTCAAATCTTCCTTGAGAATGTGATCAATGTGGGGGCAGTCTCACTTCTGGATTAATTATCCCCTTAGGCCAGTCCCACTACTGAGCCAGGCTATCATCTTCCTGAGGTCACTCTTCCCTCTCTCTCTCTGCTGGAGCTATCCATTTCAGCACCATGCCCCTTGTATGTGTGTGAAATTCAGGCAGCAAGCTCGCAAAAGTGATCTAGTCTCAAAATCCAGAGATCAGTTTTTTAAACTGATTGGACATATATTCTAGAAAGCACAGATACCTGAGAATACTCTATAGTCAGGTAGAAGCATGCAGAACACCAGTAAAAAAATGCAGCAGCTAACTTGATATACTCACAAATGCCTGAACCTCTCTCTTCTCCCGTTCCCCCATTGGAAAACCTACTGAGGTGTATTGAAGGAATTACTGGAGACCAGCACAGAGCTACAGACCAAACTTCCTCATTTATAGTATTTCCCTCCAATTTAGGAGGTCCCTTACCAGAATAATCATAAAATGGGATATAACTTCAAAATTTCCCTCCAAGGCAACTTTTGTGCAATCACCTTAAAAACAGAGGTTAAAGGACCTTTGCACTCCGCACCAAAATTAAACCCATGTGCAAATTGAAGTACTAGGTGCAAGGTGTGAAGTCTAGCTAATGACAGGGTGGCCAAATGGACAAATTTGGCATATTTATTCTCCTGCCCCATCCATCAGGCCAATGATAGCCTATCAACATTCCTTTCTGGAATGTAGTTTGAGATCTTATTGCCAGCTTCAAACAGACACCCTTGTGTTATTCTAAAATCATATTAATCCATCCATCTACAGAAGGTACCTGTCAAGGCCATTTAGATAACCTCAATGTATTCCATTCCAAATTTAAAGTTACAAGGAGAAAGAAGACATGTTTGGAATCCACCAGAACTCATTTTTAGGAAACAGATCATAAGGGTACACATAGAAAACTGCTCACAGCTAGCTTACCTATTAGTAGTTCTCAGTTTTTCAAGTTTGTATCTCACTGATCATCAGACATAAGTAATTTGGACAATCTTTTCACCTCACAGGTCAAAAGGGTCCATCAAGATTTTTAATAAAAGGGGATTCTTATGCAACTACTCTACTCACAAGAATACTCACCCAAGAGAGAAGTTTTTGGCTAGCAATGGCTGGGTTCAGAATAAAAGCTGCAATTTTTGATTGTGTAAAAGCATCTATTCTGGTTTTAAAGGCTTCATGCTTTGCAGAATTGCATATAAGAAATATTTCAAGAGAACAGAGGAACTGTATTTTTCCTATGTGAAGCATTTTGACTTGGATTTGACAACTATGTAACTGTAAATCACCAACTAAAATTTCCTTGGATAATAATTACCCAAACTCACCTGACTGGATTACTCGTTAGAGACACCCTCAAAGACTCTAAGCAGTTGAGAAGTTTTTCCTCTGAGATACCCGATCGTAATTCATGGACGTATTCTTGGGATGACAGAGTGCATTCATGTTTACTGTTTTTCAGGCCTCCCTTAATGGAGGGAAAAAGGAACATGTTATTTCTTAAAATGCAACAAAAAATGCAAGAGTTACTCATATGATTAACACATTAAACAACAGCATTTTTTTTTCCTTTCAATATCCCAATGTTCCCCTCTTACCAACAAGTTCTTGTAAGTTTATTAAAGAGGTCACCGCTCATCTTCCCGCATATTTATTAGAGGAAACAAACTCCCCAATCCAACAGTTAAGTGTGTTTAAGTGTACTGACTTCAGAGAGTGAGCTTAATTTTGTATGGCATGAAAGGCCACAATCTACGTGTCTTGAATTTGTTTACCAAAAGAGTGGATGTTCATTTTCAAACTATAATTGTGTTTACACATATTGCTGGAAATAACAGTAGCATGTTTGGAACATATATCTGCATGTGTGAGAAATGCAAGCTATACATGCAAATGCATAGCTGTTCAATATATCAACAAAGACAACTAGCTACCAATAAGCTTTCTGCTTTGAGTTACATCATAACAAAACAGGGAAGTGATCTTTTCGTTCATTTATCCTCATGAGTACTTCAAATCGTGTTTATCTACTTTGATCAATATGTGTATCACTCAAATTCACCCAGAAGATGTTGGCTTATTTTATGCCCTTTGCCCAGCCCTTCTCTTCTCATATGGCAACTACAATTTGGATGAGTATGAATGAAAATGAATGTCACAATTCAGAATTTCATAAATAATAAGGAAGGATTAAGCTGATCAAACTGTCACAGTTGCCCAAATGAGTATCAGTTTGTTCAGTAGCACACATCAATTGTTGGTTAAGATGTTTATATGAGGGGAGGGAGGAGGTAATGAAGTCTGGAATACTAGATTTCTTCTTAAGCCATATGTGACAAATGCAACAAGAGTGCAAGGCCAGAATCTTCAAAAGCAGAAAACAACATGTATAAATTTAGTAACCCAAATTTGTTATAAAACAGAGGAAAGCCATCATCGATACCACAGATCTTCTTTCAAATTAATGAATATTAGTCCATGTGACTAATGGGTCTAAATACAGTAGCAGAATATTTCCCCTCATCCACAGATACAGCTCACAATCAAAAAGATGGAAGGGGAAAGAGAATTTAACACGGTTGTGCATGGAGTTGGCCATAACAATGAGCTACCAATGTTCCAACCTACTTGCATACAAATACATGTGCTTCCTCCTTCTACCACTTTCACTGTGAGTTTTATCAGTGAGTGAGCACCCTTGACAAGGCTGGTTCTCCATTACAGGTATATCATATCAAGAAAAAATAAGAAAAGTTCAAAGGTACTCCTTTTGTGTGTGGTAACATGTACACATTTAACCTCTGTAATACTTCGCAATCGTTATTTATTGATAAGAACCAGAATACTGCAAATATACTCAGCTATTTATGGAGGACAAAAAATCACCAAGCCGTACAAATCTGCGCTGAAGGAACAACTTGTTTTTCATGCAAATATAATTTTCTTTTGTTGTCAGTAACTCTCTGGATACTTGCTATCTAACTGCTACGATCAATTAATGAATTCAATATAAGGCATTCACATGCTTGCCTGCTACACTGATAGGACCTTCAGGGCAGGGACATGGGAGGAGGTGCAACATCATGTGTACCGCTATGTCACTGCCAGGGAAAACACAGAAGTAGCATAAGGTAGCTCAAGGAATGCAAATATAACTGCACTTTCAGCATATTCTTTTGATGTCCGTAACTCTCTGGATAGTTTTACCACAAAACTTCCAGCAATTCCTAGGGCTAATTCTGCGTTTTCCCCAGAAGTATCATAACAATACATACAACGTCAATATATTTTTTTTCTCCTGCTGCCACTCAAGAGCAGCAGCGGGCAATAAAGGCTGCTGGTGGGAAGCATTCCGCCCTAGCAGGAGGTACCTTGCCACTAAGAGGAGAGAATTCCACTGGAGACTAAACAGTACAACTCAATAGTTTCAATTTTTTAAAGTGCAAGTGCTGTAAGTGCATATATCTAATTTAGTGCAAAATTAAAGTGCTTACAATGACCATTATAACCTTTCCTTGAATATATATCCATAAAATTCAATACAATCAGTATAAACGATTACATTCTTATGATTTTTTACAAGGTACAATATTCAATTGCTGTCAAATCAAATTTACATATGAACACTTCAATCTACCAGGACATTCCATCAAAGACTTAAAGGTCACTGTAGTTCAACAGAAACCTTTCAAAAACAAAATCCAACAGGAAGCTGCTGAATTGGAATTCATATGTAAATTTGACACTGTCAAGCTGGGACTGAATAGGGACTATGAATGGTTATCTCATTATCAGAGGTAACTGATCTCCTCATTAGAAGCAAACTGATCTCCATATCAGAAGGAGCTGTTTGCATCTACTCCGCCCTCCCCTCTCCTCCTCTATATTTGACCAGTTTCTTTTTGCCCTCCATGCATCTGACGAAGAGAACTGTGATTCTCGAAAGTTTATGCTACAATAAATTTGGTTAGTCTTAAAGGTGCTACAGGACTCTTTTTGATTTTCCTGAAAATTTGAAAATTCAATATTCATTAGATTAGGAATTTCAGACTCTGTGGAATTTTGAGAAAGAATTTTGGATTTTTTTTTCTCCGCTGGCAGAGGGAATCTGTTAGAATTTAGATTTGTGTGATGGGTATTGGATTTTTAGAGGCCCCCTCCTTCTTGCATATTTTAAAACATGATTCCAAAGAAATTAAATGTTTGGGAAAGGGAATGGAAGGTTTCACTTTTTGTAGAGGATACAGAAAGGGAAAAAAAACTTTCTCATAATAGTGTAATTTTCCAAGCTTACTAACATTTATCTCATCGTAATGCATTCTGCTGGGTTCCGGTAAGCAATTTCACTTCCGGGAGTGATGTCATCACGCATTTCCAGGAGTGCATGTGATAATAGGGTTCTACCACCTCTTTTCCCAGAAAAAAAAGCCCTGCTCTTAAAAATACTGCAAAATCTGATGTACTTGACTATCTTGGAAGTAAAGTTTGAACGATTGATGAAATTCCTCAACTGGCATACATTTGTCAGTAGAATAATTTTAGCAGTACAGTTGCTATAATTCTTTACCTGCTTAAAGTGGGCAACACAAATTTAGGTCATTAAGGTAAGAAGTGCTTCTTCTAACCAAAAGACTGCCTGAATATCTATGCAGGAATGAGCTGGTTAAAACGTTCAGTAGCTTATAATGAGTCAACATCATCATAATTACTTTCCATCTTTTTCAGTCGAACACTAAACTGCTTCACTTCTTTTCATTAAGAACTACAACCCTGAAAACATTTGCACTACATTGCCTCAAGAAAATTATTTTTCAATTTTTTCCCCAAAGAACTAATAGGTACACTTCTCTTTTAAACAGCCATCAACATTGACAGTTTAGTAAGAATCTACTTTAGCGCTGAGTTAATGCATATTTTAGTGTATGTAATACTTAGTATTTATACAGGGGATTTCAACTAGACTGCTTCATATATATTATCAGCAAACCTTACAACAGCTTTGTAAGGAGGATTCAATTTATTTTCTCCATGCTAACCACTGGTAATAGAGAGAGAGCTGATTAACTGTAGTGAGATCTAAAGCTAAGTGAAATCTGAGCCCATGATTTCATAGCTCAAAGTGTACACTTTTAACCACATCATTACACCAGCTCTCATAAATATGCACTGCATACAATGTTCCCTGATCCTCTTAGCAAGCGGGGGGTGGGGCAGCACTCACCCTTTTGCAATGTTTCCACATGCATGTTCCCAGCACAGCACAATGACATCACTTCTGGGTAGTGGTGTCATGGTGCATGGCCTAGGAATGCTCCTATGCTTCACAGCGGGCCGATTTTGGCCCCAAACTGACCCAATTCAGCTCATTTGGGGCCCAAATTGGCCCACTGTGAAATATGCATGCACTTCCAGGGTGGTGCAATGACATAACTCCCAGGAGTCACGTCGTTGCACCAACCCAGGAAGGCGCCCAGCAGGCCTATTCCACTACCTTTCCTCTGCCGGCCAGATGAGTGGTGGTGGAGGGCGGAGGGTGGGAGCAAGAGATCCTCCACCCCCACTGGGGGACCTGGTATCTCTAGCACTGCACCATATTATTCACGGGGGGGGGGGGGTGGATTACTGTCTTCTTCCTATACAATTCTTCCTGTACAATTTGATATCCATTTCAGATTGTCCCCTTTTAGAAATAATTTTGAATTTAAACGTTAACACAACAAAAATGTTACTGGAGAATTAAACAGTCTGCTCCTCCTTCTCATCAAACCTGCTTCACAAGGATACTGGGAAGATAAATGAAAACTGCACAGCTTTGTAAAGTATTGCAAAAATGTACTCTGTAAAGTGCTATAAAACTGAGTAATGACAGTAATAAAATTTTGGCAAAACATTTTACAGGTAAGATATCCAAAGAATCTTTATACACAGTGAAAATAGATAAACATTACAAACACTTCTAAAAACTGTTTCTTCTAATCTGCATTCACAAACCACCCACTATGTTTTAATTAATTTAACTACCACGTTATCCTTATTATGCAATCATTGGGCATGAGCCTACTTCTCGATTTGTATTATAACCATAAATCCAAGATGTGACAGAAAACTCGTATATGTTCCCTGTGTAAAACAAAAACAAAACCTTGGGGCACTCTCCCAAGAATTCCTGGCAGTTAGCCTCTGTTATTTCTCTGACAGAACAAACCCTTCTGTAGTACATAAGTTTTCTATTAAACAGTGCTGTGAATAAGTTCTTTTTTTTTTAAGTCACAGATCCTCTGTCTGCTAAAACCATCTGAAAAGTGTAAATGCACATTACCAGCTAGCTAGTATGTTTGGCCTAAGCTCTAAGGAGAGTTAAAGAAACAGAAAATATATTTCATAATGAAAAAAATACTGCTTTTCCCTTTATACAATTTGCTTCTTCATGCAACTTGCTAATGTGTTCACAAACATCTTAACAGGCTCCACTTTCTTTTTCATCTGAAAAGTTTTTAGCCCTTTTCAAGCCTTGATGTCTATAATACTTATCTTACCTTACATAGTTTCAAAATAGGCTTGTCATTCCCCCACTGGGAGCAGGGATTCCCCTGCTCCCACCTCCTCCCTGGCCAGTAGGGGACATGCCCCCCAGGGCACCCCCCTGGTGGCAAAGGCGCACCCCCTAGCAGCACGGCGTGCCCCTGCGCCCTTCCATGGTGTGTTCCAGTGCCCCACACTGGAAATCAGGCCCACGGGGGGGGGGGGGGAATTCAGCCCTTTTATGAGTGTGTATGCTCTCCCGGGCCAGCATTTGACCCGTGTGACAATATCACTTCCCAGACGCTGGCACAACGGGAAGTGCCAGTGTCCCAGTCTCCCACCGGGGGGCTTAGGGGACCTGGCAACCCAATTTCAAAATGAAGTTTTAATATTAACATTTGCAACTTCTGAATATTAAATTGTCCTTCATCCAAAATTTATCCCACTGCTCATTAAAATGCATTTGCAACATGTGTGTCCTAAAAGTCAAATTCAAACGTGAAGCACAAATAAAGTCCTGTAGACTGGAAAAAACAATCTACTTTCAGAAGGCTGTTCAGTTTTTGAAAGGAGTTTCAAGTTGTACAGATAGATATGGGTTCTCCATTACACCATGGCTAAATGCTTCAACAAAATTGTTGAAGGTTTCATGTATCACATCTAACCTCCCCCCAATTTTAAAAATCCCTCTAAAATCATAAAAAATAAGCCAATTATGTGACCATGCTGCAGGCGTGGTAAACTAATTCTTAATTGTCTCCCTATTTAACAAGCTAGGAAGCCCACACTCCCTACCTGACTCTTAACACCATATTTAATCTGTATTTCAGCTCTTTAAACTTGAATATTCATCACAAATAAAACTTCTCTTCTGATTTTCAACATTTACAAAACCATTATCAAGTGTCATGCCTCTCCCAAAAAACCCTGGAGTATTACACTTAAAATTAAAGGACTCACTTCTACATAGATATACAGTTTCCAAGTTTCCATCGTTGCAAACCTTAACAGTAAGCAGATTTTGAAATAGGTTGACATCTATACTATAGACACACTCTGAATTATTCACATATCTTGGAATCTGATTTTGTCAACTGGTAGATATCACTAAATCTCAGCTTCATGATCATGACATATGCCAGCTATGTAGTCAATAAAGCCTGATTACAACTCTTAGTAACCCCCTACCCCGCCAAGTAAAAACTGGCTTCTCCACTCTCTTTGGATTATTGTTAACTGCTTTATGCTCTAGCAAAACAACTCACAGCTCTAATTTTAATTGTTTTGTTTTGCTTCTACATTGGTCACTTAAACTCAAGGCTTTTAACTTTTGTTCATTATGGATCACTTAGTTCCTCCAAATGGTGGTTTTCAATACAGCAGCTATTTACGGTAATGGATTTTTAATGCCTTGATGTTTGTCACATATTGTACATGCACTGGTACATTAGTAAACTGAAAAGAATATCAAGTTCAAACAGTTTACTTCAAGACTGAAAAAATACCAAGGATTTGGAAATCTTGCTATCTTATAAAGAAAAAAATGATTATTTAACTATCTAACACAGGCGTCCCCAATCAGGTGTCCGCCTGACACTACCTTTCCTGGTGCCCACAAAGTGTTTTTAGAAAGTGGGTGAGACAGGTGCAACTTTTGCAAAGCATGGCTTCCGATTGGCCACTGGAGCATTGTTTGGCTGCACAGATTTTTAAAAACATTGCTTTAACAGAAACTGCTTCCACAGCACAAGGATCTTCACCGTGTATCTGAAGGTAAGTTGCAGCAGCCATTTTGTGGCTGGCTCCATCTCCTGCAGCAGCCATTTTGTGGCAGCCATTTTGTTGCTGCACCCATCATACTGTGTCAGAATTCCAAATGCACCTGTGGACTCAAAAAGGTTGTGGACCCCTGATCTAACAGTAAAGTTCTAAGCAAAATAATATTTTTAACTTCATTGATGTCAGTGGGCTTAGAAGGGTATTTTTATTGATTTACTTCATTTATATCCTGCCATTCTCCCCAATGGAGACGTAAAGTGGCTTACATCATTCTCCTCTCCTCCATTTTATCCTTACAACAACCCTATGAGGTAGGTTAGGCTGAGAATGTGTGACTGGCCCAAGGTCACCCAGCAAGCTTCAATGCTAAAGTGCAGATCACAATGTTTTGTAAACATTTTTTACAGTAACTTTGACAGTATTCCTTCGAAAGACAGCTTATAAGTGTTGTAAACAAAAACTCAGAGACACTTTGCAGATGGATAAAATAATGGCACTTCTCTGTGTACTGTAGATCTTATTACAATCATCATTGGGAGTTATAAAGGCATTAGTCTCTATCCTATTGTACAAAGGGGAAACAAATGCCTTCACATACATTAAAATTCAATCCTGTTCACGGAACCCTTGAAGGACTAGTTGCGCTAGGCTGCAGACAGCAGAATCATATTGCCATATCGTGGCCCCAACAATGGCAACAATCAAGAGAATTTAGCTGATAGCAGCTAGGTTTAGTCCCTATATGTACCTTTCATCTCTAATACAGGCAATCCTGAAAAAGAAAGGGAAGGTAACATCTTTGTGGAAACACTTCTGAGCAGGTCTGGTTCACTGTCCAAACAACATAATCAGCTTTGGGTCACCAAATCAGCAAAAAGAGACAATGTGAGAGGAGGTAACAAGATAGACTTATACCAAGCCCATGCCACTGCTACACTAGTCCAGGGCAGGTTGCAAAGATGCTATAATCTCAGAAGTCTATCTTGAACCCTACAAGGGCAGCACAGGAGGAGGTGCCATCTACTCATTGCTGCTGCCAGAGACCTTGACAATACTTTAAGCACAACAGCTGTCAGATAAGAAACCTGGGGACTATTGCCTTTACAGCCATCCCAACAACAGTTGTTATAAGGCAAAAGGAACACAGAACCAGACAATAAAAGAAGAGAGGCATCATCGACTTATGGACCACAACTGATACTAACATCATCCAATAAAAAAAACACCAGAATAGTAGCATTTCTGTCAAGCAAAGAAACAATCAAAATGGGAACCCTAATCACAAGGTGAGGGGTGTAAACATTGTCAGAGTCTTTAAATTCCTAGGACAAAAGAAACTTCCATGCACGTTTTCCACCAGAGAATCCAAAGATCACAAAGTATTGTTTTGTGAAGGCCAGGGAGGTATGCTCTTGAATCTATGAACATGTGTGCAACTTGCTGTGGACAGTTAGCACTGCATCAGGTTTTGTTTATTTTATTGAACTGTTCTGCTTTCTCATCATGGTTCTTCCCCCCCCCCCCCGCCCAAAAAAAACCTCTTTTCCTCTCAAGTAATGATGCTTCTTTTCAAATAAAATCCTTTCTTTTTGTTTTTCTGAGAAAGAATCCGGAACACGATGAGTACCACCTAGGTTCAGTAACTCAAGGCACTTGCAATTGATATAAAGGGAGAAGGGGTAGAGATTAAATTTCGAGTGTCTGAGTTATAAGTAGAGATGGGCACAAACAGCAATATGAACAAAAAAATCCACAAACAGCCCAATCTGCTGTTCGCGAACAAGCTGTTCGTGAGGCCCCATTCTAAATGAACAGGTGGTTGTTGCAAGCCTCATTTGTTGCTGTTCAACGTGCTGTTCGTCAAGCCAGACAGTCTGGCACCTGCAATCAATTCCCTTGGCACCTTAGGCAGGGATTGTCTGAACTCTGTATGAACTCCTTGGCAACTTGGCAACTTAGGCAGGGATTGTCTGAACTCTGTCTGAACTCCTGCTGTTGCCCTGGAAACCCCAATCTAAGCCCAATTTAGCTTGGTATGCAGGTCTTCCTTTCAAGTGTGGAGCTCCAAATTTGTTACAACAAGGGAGCAAAGACCAGGGGGAAGGGGGGCTCCCAGCTCTGACTTTGCAGACAGTGGAGAGACAGTTGCTGTTGGCATTTTGATAGAGTGCACTGGCGCTTGAATTTTCTTTGTGTGTGGTGGGATAGGGATCTACCCTTAAAGTTCCAGGGCTGCTGCAAGGCTCTGGGCCAAGCTACTGCTGCCTGCTCAGGTAAGGTTTCTGTGAGTGGTGCGGTAGGGATCTACCCCTTCAAGTTTCAGGGCTGCTGCCAGGCTGTGGGGCCAAGCTATTATTTATTACTGGTACCTTTCCTGGTGCCTGCTCAGGTCAGGTTTCTGAGAGTGGTGCAGCAGAGATCTTGACTTGGATGATGGCTGGAGGAGAGCATGCTGGCCCCCATGAACAGCCAACCATTAACATGTTCGTGAACAGGGCCATTTTTGTGGTTGTTTGTGAGTCCCTGTTCGTGAATGGTAACGAACAACAAACATCATGTTCATTTTTTTTCTGTTCATGCCCATCTCTAGTTATAAGCAGCCTATTTTTAAAAAAGTGTCTCTTTTGCACTGCTTTTGCCAAGAAGTAAAAACAAGATATATTACAGGGATGGACTGTGTTTCCTAGCTAGTAATTCCTGGATTGTCATACCCCCATGACTGTAACCTGCAGCATGGGCTGCAGCAGAGGTTTCCTGTGAATTCTCATGCTCTCCCTGTAGTGGCTATTGATGAGCCACCGGGGCCAGAGGGAGAATCAATAGTGGATGTCCTTTCCTCCCAGAGGGCCATAGAGAAATGGATGTATACCGTGAGATAGCTTGTTTGAGTAATACTAGCATGCCTTAGCACAGAATAGGAATCATTGTTGTAAACAATTAACTTTCTTTACCAATTTGTAACTGTATACCTTCATTTTAATACTGTAGTGCATCAATATGATGAACTCAACTGGCCCTGAATTAATTTCTCTTTCCTCTCCAAAACAAAGGACACCAACTGAAGTTGCATTTGCAGTTGTCAAAGTAGTGATGTAAAGAATATTACTATATGATTTAATGATTGTCTGCTGCTTCATTGTTCTTTTCTCTAGTTTCTAATACAGCATGAATGCATGTCTTGTTCGCAGTGCAACAAAGCCATGAGATAGAGGTTTTGACAATGATTTCATCTTCCTGTTGAGACAGTGGCATTGCAGAAAAATAGCAGCTAAGCTACATAATTCAAGGGGGTATCCTGGTGTTGAAGTATCGGCAAATCAGCCTTCAAGGCTCAAAGCCTTGAAGAATAAGAAAACATCTTCACCAAAGAGAATGAATTATCTCTGTGGTTTGGTAAGTGGCAGGAAGTTGGTTTATCTCAGAAGGCTGGTTATTATTAATAGGCAGCTCCTAAAGCTCCTTAGCTTTGTATGGTCTCTGACTGCATTTAATGAAGATAGGTCAGGAATTTTTCATGTTTCTTTTCACCCATAGCATCTCTAACAGGATTTGTATGTGTTTGGTAATTAATTATATCAGGGATCACACCAGGCTCTTTAATCCTTTTTGTGTATCTTTAAGCAGTTTGATCAAGGTATTCTGCCTCCAGTGCCATCACTAAGACAGTGACAATTTACAAGACAGTCAAATTAAGGTAGACACTTCTTGTTAAGGTCAAATTTAAAGAATTATTTGCAATATATTGATTTTGATCCCAAATGCACTACACCAAATGGTTAATTAGTCTTGAAATGTATATTACTCTGGCAAGAGAGTATATATTAAGTGAACAACAGAGCTGCTATTTCTGTATGTTCACTTTCCAAGTTTCTCTTAGTACTTTAAAACAAATGGGAGGGGGGCAAGTGCCCAGCACAAATGCCTTTTCGCTATCCTTGTAATTATTCTGAGCCATGGGTGATTTTCTTCCCCTTCGTTCAGTGCCATTAGTGCTGTCTGGTTTAAAAAGGAATCGTTGCAAGGTTGCAGGTGATTTCAGACTAACTGCGAGAAGTATTGGTGTTAGGCAGCAGAAGAAGATGCTCTTGCACTCTGCTTCCTCTGCTTCTTCAGGTGTTTGGGACATGGGAGATCAAGCCACTATATCCATTCAAGGATAGGCCCTCTGCCAGACTGTAGGCCTCAGCTGATGCCCAATCTACCAATTCCTAACAGCAGACCCAGAAATAGGTGCTGTGAGGAACAGCCCCACCATCAGCCCTTCCACTGCACATCCCATGTTCAAACATGTAACTTGTGATGCCCTGCTCCAATCAAATGCAGCCACTGTGCCACACAATTAACATAAGCCTCCAAGTACTAAAACAAAAAAATAATACTATAACTTAATGAACTAAAACTGTTAAACCAGAAGGCAGTCAAGTACAGAGAAAGTTTTTAAGGTATCACCACTTTACTCTGCTTTATAGCTTGTTTCCCTGGAAACTGATCTAAATATGTGGCATATATTTGGGTTCTCTATACCCAGTGATTTCTTAAGTTTGTTTGGTACTTATCACTGTAAGTATTCAAAATCTAAATCCTTCTTGCAGGCAACAGTATCAAGAACTGCTAAAAGCTAAGCGAGGATTTCATTTCGGAGCGAGAGTTTTTTCTCCCACAAGGTATTTAATGCAGCCTTGTGAAATATGTAAATTAATTGAGATGGCGGCATAAGCAGTGTCTGAAAAACATTTTCACAAGTCACACATACAGTGTTCAACTGCGTGAAGTAGTACTGAGAAGGTATATTCAAAAAACAAACACCCTGCATGAAAATCTCTGCCATTTTTTTCCAAAGACTGTTATACCTGCATATTCTCTCCTTGTAAATGTGCAGTGGCAATTCAAGCATATCTTCAATTTCAATTCTTTTTAAACTGATTCTTGAAAGATGGCTTTCAAAATCCATTTTCAAAGCTTTCACCTGCATATTCCAATTCCTAGCCCTGGCTCATAGTGGATAATTCTTAACAGGATTACTGTCTCTCAATTTTCTTTCTGCTTGCAGCAACCTATCAGCATTACTCTGTTCATCTCCCTTTACTGCAGACATGCTAATTCGAAGTGCTAAAACTTGGTCCTGTTTCTTTTAACACAATATTCAGAGACGAGAGTTGAATCACCTTTCATTTTCCCAGTTTTATTATTTAGTTGCGTATCTGTAATGAACTGTACAGAAATGTATACACTGATACGCATTTTATATAATAAGGATAATAGTGAAATTATCTTATTTTTGGATATGTTACATACCAATATTTATGTTCTTAGCTTTAGAAGTCTATTTAAAATAAGTAGCAATTAAAAGATTGCATTTGAACCACACATGCTAAAGAATACATGTTATTAAAATGTAAAGCCTGTAATAAAAGTTATTCAAACAAGCTTCAGTCTTCACCAGAGGTGGGCAAGAACCAGGGGAAAAACAAACCATACAGTTCGTGGTTCGTCCTGTTTCATGAACCATGAACTTTCACGAACTTGCCTCAGTTCACGAACCGGTTCGTGGGGTTTAAACGCTCCTTTCTCTGCTGCTCTGAAGTGGCACGGAAAGGGGCATTTCACCCCCGCCGGCTTGGATCAGCTGCTTGTCGGGGAGATCGCCAACAAGCAGCTGATCCAGGGGTTGAAATGTCCCTTTCCCTGCCGCTGAGAAGAGGCATGGAAAGAGGCATTGGGGTTTAACATGAACCAAGCGAACGGGCAGACCAGTTCATGGAAGTTCGTGGAAAACGGGCTTTCACAAGCCACTGGTTCGTGAAGCATGAATCGGCCGGGTTTATGACAAACTTTAGTTTGTCTTGCGGTTAGTGCCTGCAGTATCTATTTATAATATTTCCAGAACTATTAGACACTTGGCTGTGTTTTTTAAAGTGAATAAATATGTATTATGTAAAGCGAAATATTATGAAACTGAGGTCATAGCATACTTTGGTCACATCATGAAAACACAAGCTTTGCTGGAAAAGCCAATAATGCTAGGAAAGATGGAAGGCAGCAGGAAAAGAGGAAGACCCAAAATGAGATGGCTGAACTCAATAAAGGAAGCCACTGCCTCCAGCTGGCAAGATCTGAGCATGGCTGTTAATGATGGGACGTTTTTGAAGTCATTAACCATAAGTTGGAAGCGGCTTGATGGCACATAATGCAAACACAAATTTAATCACCTCACATTTTACAGGGAGGAGATAATTACTGTGCTTCTGAAATACCTTGCCACAAAGGTTACAATTTCAAAAATATGCTTTATCTTATAAGAGGCTGACAAAAAAGAGCTTTAGGAAACATGGGGGCAAGGCTTTACTCAAACACATCTCCTTCTTGTCAACATATGCTTTTGTTTCTCTGACCTCCCTAAAGGCATATATGGGAACCTCACCACCAAGAAATACCTCCTTCACTGACATTGCTAAGTTTTGTACATTTCTGAGTATTTGAACACACTGAGCAATGGAATGCCCCCCAGAACCAAAGTGAAGGAAGGGGACCAGCACTACATCAGAGAATCACATCTATTCCACCCAAACCAAAGCAAGCAACACTACTGCAACATAGCCCAACAGAACCAGTGTCATTCACAGCAGCCAGATGCTGGGTTCAGCCAGTAGGGAAACACCAAAGAACAGAACCAAGCAATACTCAACCACAAGCAGCTGCTGTAGCACCATGGGTAAGTGGTTGGCTGTGAATCAGCACTCTACTGGTTCAAGTCTCACTACTGTCATGAGCTCAGTAGGTGGCCTTGGGTAAGCCATTCCTCTAAGCCCCAGCTCCCCAGCTGTATTGTGGGGATAATAATGACACTAACTTGTTCACCGCTCTGGATGGGGCACTAATCTGTCTAGAAGAGTGATATATAAGTGCAGTTATTATCATTCCCTTGCTTCAGTCAGCTTCTGTTGAGCTAAGTTGCCTCTAAAGTCCAATCTTTATGAAAACTGGAGGGGGGTCTTTAGAGGACAGTCAGGAGTAGGTTCCCTCTAAATTTAGTCAAGTTGGGTTGAAAATGACCTCTCCAGCCTACCGGATATCTTCCAGAGTGATTTGCCCATAGAAAATAATGGTTGAAATTTTCAGAAATATCCAAACCCAATTTTAGAGAATCAATTCAGAATCTGGGGAATTCTGAATTTTTTCTCAAACTCGGTTAAAAAAAATGGATTTACTGATTGGGGGTGGGGCATACCCCTACTCTAGAATTCTCTCATTAGAACATGGTTACTGTCCTTGCTGATGTTTCACAGACTGAATGACAATCTATTTCAAGTGGAGTTTGATAGGACGGAGATCCCCTTTGTTGACTTTTGGTTGTTTACTGCTTACTGTTTGTATAATAATAGCTTTGTAAATCTGTATGATATTTAATGTGCTAGAACATTTTAAGCATTTAATACCGTTCTTTGATATTTGACTTCCATTAGAGAAATACTACTTGGGCTAATAGCAGATGATATATATGATAATAGCCTTATTCATAGCTGACGAGATGTTGATTTCCAGAAGCTGGAAAAATAAAAAAGGATTTGAATATCAAATTTTGGCTACTTAATGTCTGGCAAATGGTGATATTATCTAAATTAGTGGAAACTCAGATTGTAAGGTGGTAGATGAAAGCAGTCAGTTCTTTTCAGTCATGGAAACCCTTCTTTGATTTTTGGGATCAAGAACCCAAAGTAATCTTTTCATTGGTGTAACTATGAAACATTTATATAAAAGGGAAACTAGAAGTTGATATAAAATATAAAACTGGAAACAACCAGTCCTCCCACTCCTCTTTACGTAAATACTATTGATATTATTACATGGAGATTTCTAGCAAATCAGAACATTTTGCTAGATGTATGATGTTATGAATGCAAGAAGTGTTATGGAAAAATGCTGACAAGTCTTTCTTAACAAAAGATTTAATAGGTATGAATTGGAATGAAACAAAATGAATCATTTTGCTATTTAAAACAGATTATATAATTAGATATAAAAGTTGTGCAGTAACGTATCTTGTTCTGAAATTTTACACACTAATTGTTTCCACATAATAAAAGCTAAAATAGGAAAAATATTTTATTCACAGCTAAGAATTGAAAATGTTTAACCCTTTGGTAAACAAACAGTACATCTGATCTCCAGCAGCCAGCTTCAAAGCAAACATAGTCCCAGCTACCACAGCAGCCCATGTTGGTGATCACTGTTCTCTCTCTCTCCTGCTCTTAGGCACTTGGTTCCAAATGGCTGCTGCACAAGATTAAATAGAGATAATCTACACCATGCTGAACTTACAGGTATCCATAAAATATATTTATAATTTTGTGTCCAGCAACCTTCCCCAAAAGGGACTCATGTAAGTTGGGGGGGGGATGGGAATTCGGGGGGAGAGGGCATTTTAACATTGTTCTAAGTGGTTCATTTTTAAATACTAAAATGATATCCACAGTGGTCTGGCTGCCAGTGAAGGCTATAGACACAAGAGGGTGCCAGGCAAAGAAAAGGGAGACAGAAAGCCCAAGACTGGCCAGTCCCATGGAAGCAGGATTTAAAGGGCGGAGCTTGCATGGGCTGTAAGAAGCTATTTAAGCTCCAGCAGCCCCGGTTCAAGGAGAACAATGTTGGGATAGTTCCTATCTCCAGAGAAAGTGAAGGAAGCAGGAATGAAGAGGAACAGGGTGAGTTTCAATCCCCTACCCTCCCCAAGCCTCTGCAGAGTGGAGGAAGGGATAGTTATCTCTCTGGTGGAGAGGATGTGAGTGAAGACCAAACCCTCCTCTACTCTTGCACTCAAGTAAAGAATCTTTTGCTAGCCCTTCCTTCAGGTCATTAGTAACAAACTACCTGCTTGCAAGCAGACTAGTTTGTGTAAGATATACTTTTTAAAAAATGCAGTCAGAGAGGACACAGAGTCCGGGACACTCAGAGTAGTGAACAAAGTTAGTGTTATTACTAATTCCAAAATACAGCTAAGGAGCTGAGGCTGAGAGAATTGGCTTACCCAAGGCTACCTACTGAGCTCATGGTAAGCTTGCCAGGTCCAAGTTGGGAAATTCCTGAAGATTTTGGGGGTGGAGCCTGTAGAGGGTGGGGTTTGGGGTGGGAGGGGCCTCAGTGGCCATAGAGTTCACCCTTCAGAGCAGCCATTTTCTCCAGGGGAACTGGTCTCTGTTGCCTGGAGATTAGTTGTAATTCTAGGAGATCTCCTGCTACCACCTGGAGGCTGGCTACCCTAGCTCATGGCAGTAGTGGGATTCAAACCAGCAAGGTGCTGACTTGCAATCCAACTACTTAACCATTATGCTGCATAACAATTCTGTGGATGCAAGACCAAACACATTTTTTCTAGCAGTATGAAGAACAGGGTTCAAATAATGACATGCCTAGCTCTGTACCTACACACAATTCCATATTACAGTCCCCAAGTCACACTGACAGCAAAGTCTAATACAGTTTCAGAAACATCCTTCACTACAGCATATTCAACTGCTTGGGGTTGGGGGACATACAACTATTCTTGGTGCAAATATACCATATCATTGGATTTTGTCTAGAGTTTACAGCAACATACAGCACTTTTTTTCAAAATAAGTCTTCACTGCTATAGTATAGCAATAAGAAACTGATTACTTTTTTATCCTACAAGAGATGTTGGCCTTCTACCAGCAGTTTTTCCTAAATGTCACCACATGTTTCACAACTTCCATTGCCCCAGAAAGTCTTGATCCCTCTACCAGAGATTATTTATATGCAGAAAAATTTGTCAACATGTTTTACTATTTTATTTTGAACTACCATTTGTTTAGAGTTCCAACAAAAGAGGTTATAAGGCACAGTAGCATATATCAATGTTTAGGTCCATGTAGCTTGAAAAGAGTTGGAGCCAATCCAGGCAGTGTTAAAAATACGAAGTGCATTGATTACAATTAATTGCTAGATCTTGCTAAATGAAAGAAGTTAAATTTGGTTGGATTGTGCCTGGTATCTTCAGAATACAATAGGCTGGTGCAGGCAAGGAATGGGTGCTGTCACACATGCCTGCATCTGTATGTGCCAGGCAGGAAGAGGCAGGGGCACTGAAGAAGGGGTAAAAGGGAGTGGGCGCTAGTGTCCAGAGCAACTGCCTTTTCATTCTTCCCCCATGCAAATGGAGGCACTGCAAGCAGGTGGGCTGGTCAGCAGGTGGCTGGCTGAGTGAGCAAACGGAGCGGGGGATTTAACATCGTCCCATCAGTCTCACAGGTTCCCACCCATCCACCCGCCTCATTCTTACCATAATTCTTGAACAAGCAGGAAACGGCATAAGTCATTCATTAGTATGAACTACGTATATAGTCACTGAATAGTTCTCAACTGTTAAGTTTGTTCGCATTAAAAAAATCCAGTGTTAACTCCGATGTTTCAAAGAACATATTAATCCAAAATTTTTTACAGAGTTTCAACCAAGATGAAATTACGTAGAATTAATAGCTTCTCTGCAAGAGTTCTATCACTTGGCTTATGAGTGGGATTCACTAGGTCAATCACGTTTTGTATATGCAAATTCTACAGTTTCTCTCCACATTGGCAACAGACAGCATAAAAGAAAATGAGTGTTACAGAAACCACAGGAGCACAAGAAGCCAACTGCAAGTGCTCCTGTGTTTTAAAATTCCTATAGTTAAACACTGCAAGTTTTAAAAAAGTGTTACTATAAAACAAATCCAAGTCTATGCAAAGTCAAATAGAAATTATACAATAAAAAGTTCACTTTAAAGAGAAGAATTAAGGCACTTACAAATCTATTCATGTTTCACAAAAACACAGGAACTAAATTAAGGTGACAACATGAATAAGCCATATAAAGTATTTAATTCTAATTCCTTGAGTTGCACCTCTTTGCAGTACAGATATTGTACATTCTGATATTTAATCATCTTAAATATACTACTTTGTTTGTATCTTTGTCCTTGCTTTTATGGGAATTTCTCCACAAACTGGCATTGCTATTACTTCAGTTCCTTTGAACAGATATTCTATATCAATAATTTCAGCATGTAACCCATTTTAACACATTTATTTTACCATTTACCTATGTTCAGTGTTGCACCCCACACAAATGAATAGGAAAAGAACTGGGAGGAAAATAGAATTTAAAAAAGTATAGCTGCACAGAGCCTAAGCTGTAAGCATGCACGACAAATACAACCAATGTATCAATTAAACTCTGAACAGCACAAGTTTGTGTCAGCTTTAATTTCTAATTCACATGGGTTTTGGGAGCACAAGTGAACATGCAATTAAGTGCCTCCACTTTTCTATTAAATGCAAGTATTTCTTTAAATTTTAAAATGTTTCCTCATATTAAGAAAAGGCATGTTTTTATTACTTTTTCTCAGAAATGCAACAGCACTCATGAAAGATAAAAGAAATAAACGCCTTCAACACTAATAATCTATTGTATAATGAAAGGTTTTTCAGCACTCAAGTTAATTTAGAGCTGCTCGCTGTCTTTATTCACCATTGCACTTATTATATGATTGTGTCAGGTAGGGGTGTGCACTTCGGGTATCCGATTCGGGTAAAATACCCGAATCAGGCCCAATTTGGAAAGCTTCAGGATTTAGCAAAGCTTTCCGAAGCTTTAGTAATGCTTGGGGAAGATTCGGGGCCTCCGGGGGTTAAGTTTAAAGGGCCCTTTTGCAAGTGGCAGGGCCCTTCAAACTTACCCATTTCTCGCCCTTACCCCACCATTCCCATCCCCACTTCTCCCCACCCCCACTTATCGCTGGTACCTTGCTGGAGGAGACAGCCTCCCTCCTGCCCGCTGGCGTCCAGCGGTGGTGGCAGCAGCAGCAGTTCTCTCTGCCAGCAAGCCGCAGTGGCCACGGCTACACGGCGGCAGGGAAGGCCCTCTCTGCCAGCCAGTCGTGCTGGTCGCAGCTGCGCAGCATCGATGACAAGGAAGGCCCTCTCTGCCGGCCAGCCATGCCGGCCACGGCTGCGTGGCAATGGCGGCAGGGAAGGCCTTCCCCAGCCTTCTGCCTGACTAGGTAAGTGTAGTGGGGTGGGGGATGGGCTTTAAAAGTTGGGGAGGGAGTTTAAGGGTTGTTGTGGGCCTCCCTCTTACCCCTCCCCCGTCACTTTAGTATGCTCCGAATCTTTCCAGAGCATACCAAAGCAACTTAGAAACCTGAATCTGAATCAGCATGCCGCTTTGGATTTCAGGGCTTTTTCCGAAGCGTTTTTCCGCTTTGGGTAAACCCAAAGCGGGAAACCCAAATATCTTTCGGGTGCACACCTCTTGTGTCAGGAAGCACTAATTTCATTGTACAATAGAGCCAGTGTGGTTTGTTGGTTAGAATGCTGGACTAGGACTTGGGAGACCCAGGTTCAAATCCACACTCACCCATGAAGCTTACTCAGTGATCTCGGGCCAATTATTCTTGCTGAACTGGTCAGAAAGATGCAGTGCTGATTCTCCCACATTTCACAATGACCTTTGATATCATCAACAATGGGATCCTTCTTGTTCATCCCGCTGAAACAGAAACTGGGGGTGCCACATCCCACTCTTATCAGTCTCACCTTTCATTGCTGGGGAACAGCTGTTTGAGCCTGTGGTATTTGTGGTAGTGGGTTTCACAAGGCTCTATTCTGTCCCCCTTGCTTTTTAACAGACTAAGTTGCTCAGAGGCTATATCTGGACAGTGAATATGCCATGTCAATGGTAGAACAGATAGATGACACCACTTTTCATCTCAATCAGGGAAGATAATGGATTTCCTGAATAAGCCGCTGGAATTTTTTAAAAGATTCTCCCAAGCTATATTCTAGGAGCACCGTCACTGGAGTTCCATGGTGTGGTATATTCCATTGCTAAAGTATTTAATTTCTGACTATGTTTGAGTAGGCATCTTGAAGTTCAAAGAAAAAATATGAGAAACATGCATACAAGAAACAATCTGCCACCAATTAAGAGATAACACAGATCTGCTGCGGGGGAGGAGGCTTTGTTTCAAAACGAAGTTACATGATGTCCAGCCTGCTACACCGAGGCTTAATTTTTGTGAGCTGAGAATTTGTGTATGTTCACTTTTCTCTGAAATCCCCCTAAGTTCCACAATTAATTCTCATTTCCCCCCTTGAACAAGCAATTTAGCCAACCAGTTCTGAATACATATTACTACTTCAATGCCAGTAAAGATTTAATTCATATCCAGTAAGAGCAGTATCAAAATAAAGAGGATTAAAATCTGGGTCAAAAATACAGACATTTGAAAAACTCTTGACATTCCCAGTAAGATTGTGGGGGAAATTCCTACTTTTAATAACCAAATATTGAGATCTGAAACTGCATATTTCTCCTTGGAATTGCAAGACTGCTCACTTTCCTTTTTAAGGTCTTAACACTGTGAATCTTGTAGTGAGCCTGCAATGCCAAGTTCAGCATGTGAAACAACCCAGGGCATCCAATTCACATTACCCCCCCCCCAAAAGTCCAATTATACTAATTATCTGAACCCATTATATTCTTTGCGATCTCTTAGAGGTCAACCAATCTGGTCACAACAGAGTCACCAGCAATCACGTTTATTTCTGGCAACCAGAAGAGAAAGCTTTTAGTATCTCTGTCACAGAACAAACTTCTTTTTAGAGCTAGGGTCAACAAAGGAAGGCAGATTGCCTTAATCAGAACAGTGCCAGGATTCCTGTGCTGAGATAAAACTTCACTGTCATGGGTTGGAAGAGAGGCACTGGATTGGAGGAAAGATGTTATAAATAACTTTTAGTTACTTGTTAAAGGTGTTTTATCCACACACTCAACTAAACATAGTCTCACTTATTTTTAGTCTGTGGATCAAGAAGCAAGAAATCGTATTGCTGCCATCAGGAAAAAGAGTGCTGCTATTTTTGTATGATATTTTTGTATGATGTTTTAAATGTTTGTAGTGTTGTTATCCGCCCTGAGCCTGCTTGTGGGGAGGGCGGAATACAAATATGATATAAATAAATAAATAAATAAAAGACGACCCTCACTGGCTTTAAAGGGGAAAAAAAGATGGCTACCAAGTTCAGCCTAAAAAAATCAGTAAACTTTGGATCACTGCAATATGCAACACATACTCCACCACCACAACACACCTTTAACAATGACAAACAATCCACTAGTGTTTAATAACAGGTACATTATCTTCAAACTATTGTTTGCCCCATAAGTCACCAACTGAACCTACAATTTTGCCATTAAAGGCTTTATTAGAATTCAGTAGACTGGTTTTCTTTACAGAAGTTTGGAATAAAAACTTGATTTTTTTTCCTTCATTGAATTTGGTTTGATCTAGCAGTACCCTCCTGCATGTAGAAAATAACTTCTGTTCGTAAAAAGGCTACATCACTGTGGCATGTGAAAAATGAACAAAACCAAATATATTGTTCCACTTGCACGAGCAGCAACATGAGAATTACTGTAGAGCCTGCTGTTTACAGCACGGCATGAATTTTTGCATGAACTGCTGAGTTTCTACAGAACAGCACTAGTAGCCATTTTGCTTCTACTCACGGTTCCTTAGAGCAACCCCATTGCCCTAAATCCCCATATCAGAATTATAGTAAAATAACTAATTCTATTAGATTAAAGAGAGAGATGCAAGAGGCACCATAATCACAGAAAACCTATAGATTTATCCCCTACTGTTATCACATGCATCTACAAGTTATGACAGGCTACATTTATACTCACCTGAACTTTACTTCCAATAATCTGCATGCAGTGATCAACGGAGAGTAGTGATAGTTAAAAAAAAAAAAGAAGATGCAAGAATTAGTAAGCTGAAGCATTTCACGCAACGAGCAAAGTGTTTAGTAGTTAGTAACTATTAAAGATCTTTAATACAAGATATATAAAACATTCATAAATGCAATAATCTCAGTAAGCTGTAAAAGCAGAGAACTGAAACAACATTTTAATGGTCTACAACCATAATATTTTAATATGAAAAGATGAAGACTTACTGGGTGGTGCTACAGTACTCTCAATTTTGAGAATTTGTTAGCGATTCCCTACTGCAGCAAAAGCTTGATTATAGAAATACTTTCATTAAATTAAAAAAAATGTCGTATTAAACAGCAGCTCCAAATTTCTGCCTTAAAATTTAAAGGAAATGAGATAAATTCAATTGCCTGATTATTTAAATGTGCCTATAACGGTAACATGTTCCAGTTATAAGAGAAAAATACATGCCAAGTAGGAAAACGGATAGGGAATCAGGGTGCTTTTTGGTCTGTTGGGCAGCTCAAACCTATTCTGGACCTGGCTGTTATGGTGCCAAGACAGCTGTAACAGCACATTGGGTGCAAGAGTCTAGCTTGCATTTAGCTTGCAAATGATGTGCAGTTACGTGATGTGCAGCAGGTAAAAGCATGCACAAACAAAATTCAGTGGTACAGCCCATATCTTCATTCCTTCCTCATCCCCCAACACTGCTTTGCATAGTGCAACAGCATTTAAGGGTTCTGGTATTCCAGCATAGAAATGTAATGCTACACCAGAACCAGGAGCTTAATGCCAGATCTTCTGTCTACTGCCTCTGAACAACAGAACACAGAATCAAGTTACTAATTAGACTGAACTCCTGCATAGGAAGACAGTTGTACTGTATAGAAGATAGATGTTCCAGTCTTGAAGCTTTAAGATAAGGACTAGGGCTTAGATTTCTAGCCTCAGGATTTAAAGTCACCAAAACCACGTCGGGAATTAATATACAGGCCAATGTCTTTGCCTAATCCCTACGAAGCCCTGCTAATGCAATTTCTCTACCCCTGTCTTTTTAAGGAAGAGAAGTCACGTAAGCAGGACAACTTGCAATTCAGTATCTAGAAGAGCATCCCAGTTATTAGTACACAATTTCCCCACACAGCTGTGGCAATGAATAAATGCAGGGGATTCTGAAATGCATGAACTCGAGCCATTACGCTGTATAACAAGAACAGGTAAAGGTGACAGTGAATTTTCCACGTATCTACGTACAATGCAGACTTTCAAAGTAAGAACAAGAGGAAAAGGAAGGTAGCATGTTGCATGTAAGTGAATACTATTAAAATAGTGTCTTAATAAAGGGGTGGAGGGATCACTCCATATTCTTTTTGAACTTCTGTGGCTTCCACAGGGTTTTCCTGCTACTATCAAGTATATAAAGCAGCACTGAATCTTTGGAACTAGGCATTGAAATGAGTACCCCAGTTAGTACAATAATTTCCGCACAAAGCTATGGCAACAGAGCTAAATCTTGCTTATTTGTCCCTTAGACCATGGAGAACTTGTTCTTCTCAGGTTTTAATGGTATTGGCAAACTTTTATCTCTTCAGTATCTGATGTTTCTTTGTGTTTGTAACAGCATCCTGCAGCATGCTTTGTCTTGGGAAATCCTACTTTTCATTTTGGGAACATTAATGCCTTATCCCCATCTCAACCAACTGCATGCATATCTACTTACACTCTAGTGTTAGTTTTGTTAGCTGGAAGACACAGAAAACATACAAATATATAGGCCACAACTCATTCTTATTAACACGTCTTGTACACTAACACTTTTACCATGTACTAATAAAACTAACAATTTTTTTCTGCGGCTCTGCTGCCACTGAAACTGTTGTCTAAGTAGAGTCTGCTTCAAGAAACAGCTGTGATTACGCTCTGCCTGTCATCTGACGTTTCTGTTGTTGGAGCAGATTCCTTCCAGCTTTCTTTTTCCTTATCTAAAAGTTACTGCAGCCCAAGGAGTGTTAAACAGTTAGTTCAGCGGGTTAGCATTTTATTCCCATGCAGCATCTCAGGTTTTCATAGCCAAAGAAAGAGAAAATATTGAGGTCTAAAGTGTTATTCTTTGGTTAAAATCAGTGCATTTAATAGTTACGTCAGGTCAAATCTAACAGTACAAAACAGAATACTACTCAAGAGGCTTTTGGGAAAGGCATACTGTTGCCATCTGGTTTGAGCGCTCAACATTCTGCCATGTGAACATTATCTTCAATTAACTTACCCAAATGTATTTATCACAGCTATATCCTAGCAGTCCGCCAAGGTATACAGTTTATACTATGATAAACTAGGCTAGCAGAATGTGACTTCAGACTAAATAGATTAATTGTATCATACCTGCTTGTGTAACAACAACAACAACAACAACAACAACAACAACAACCACCACCAATTTATATATCACCTTTCAGAACAACTTAACACCAACTAAGAGCGGTTTACTACGTATGTTATTATCCTCACGACAATCACCCTGAGGTGGGTGGGGCTGAAAGAGCTCTGAGGAGCTGTGACTGACCTAAGGTCACCCAACTAGCTTCAGGTGGAGGAGTGGGGAATCAAACCCGGTTCTCCAAATTAGAGTCCCTCTTAATCACTGCGCCAAACTGTGTACCATTTACTATTATATAAAAAACATACATGACTACAGTACAACCTCAGCATTCAAGGAGTCACGACTTGTGATTCATAGTGTGATCACATGATGTGGTCTCCAACCTGTTTTCACTTCCTTTGCATCTGCATCACCATCACCACATTATTAAGCTTGCAGGAAATTTGGTTGTCTTGTTACTGGGAGGCAACAGACCCCTGCCTCCCTCCATTCACAGATTTTGCCATTTATGGTGATCCCAGGAACAGATAGATGCATCATGAATGGCAAAGATCTACCATAAGGAGTTGAAGAAAACAAGGCAGTATATTAGTGACAGTTATTAATACAGCTATATGCATACTTGAAAGTTACAATTTAAAACTGTGAACTTGCTTTCGTACACAACTGTCATACGAACTGCAAAGCATACCTCAACTTTCTAAAGAAGTTGTTTAAGTTTTCCTTTCCCCAACACAATTGCTTTCTAAAAGCAATTAAAGAAGAAAGCTTTACCTTACTCTAATCAATAATACTTCTAAACCCAGATCAATTCTAAGCAAAATATTAAAGCAGTCTGTAACCCTAGACTTTGTTTGTATGAAGATCTGTACTACATTACACTGAATAGGATATACTGGCTGAATCCACATGTCCCGGCATAGCACTAAACTGTCGGAATGATAACGTCTTCCTGGCGCGATTTCTGATGTCATCGCACCACGATTTCGCTCACATGGTGCGATGGCATCAGAAATCGTGCCAGGAAGACGCTATTGTTCCGACAGTTTAGCACTATGTTGGGACATGTGGATTCAGCCAATGCTTCAACACTTTTTTAAAAAAAAATGTGCATGAAACATGAAACTTGTGTGTCTATTTAACAAAGCACACACAGTGCTCTATTTGCTCATGTGACAATTAAATGATCAACAAGTAAAACATGTTATTGTGCATAAAAGTAGTAATGCATATTATGCCTGATAATATTCACTTTCTGCATGTTCTACACTACTGCATGCATTTATAATTTATTCCACATTATCTCTCTTCTGCTCCACATTTATAAACAAACTGGGCATCTGCTAACATAATCTCATTTACAACTTGGTCTTAATATAACACATGACTATTCATGTACTGTTATCTGCCTTTTACACTCAGATTTCATTATGTAAAATCATTATGTTTTTGCCTTTAGGTATTTTGAAAAATAGTTCTGAATATGCAAGCTTGTGTTTTCCTATAAACAATAACTTGGGTACAAAAATTAGGGAAAGAATCATTGGAATTTCAAAGTTAAACATGTAATTCTACTAAAATCGGGTTAGTGGCAAATTTCACTTATCACTTGAAACATATTTCTGCCCTCGGATGCCAAGACAAGTTAGAAAACATACAGCTACTTTTTTTTTTTTAGAGTAAGACAACATGTGGCTTATGTTGACATTCAACGGTAGCTTGTACAGAAGAGCTGTTACCGCCAAAACTGCAAAGGTAATAAAGGTCACAGAGTTTACCTTTTTCAGTAAAAAAGGAAATCCACACCAAAGAGCTAATACAGGGTTAAAGCTGAAATCTTTTTTTTAAACTTTGAAATATTAGTAGCCCTTTCACTAACTTCTAAGTAAATGTATTTAAAGGACAAAGTATCAGCACACATATGTGTGCAACGGATGTTTAAATAACTTTCGAGGATTCCTGATTTATTCTGCCTAATTCTAAAGCCTAGAATTTAGGTACCCTGATTTTACACTAAGGGTACAGCCCAAGCTTCTGAGAAGCTGTCAGTAAGTCTGCAAAGTTCCAAGCTGGCAATCCAGAGGTACAGTCACACCACTTGCTTAAACTGCAGAAGTATCGATCTTCAAGTATTTATCATCTGTTATTACTTCTGCAGCTCAGGCTCATTGGCCAGGATTCAAAGGGCCTTTTCAACATGTCAGAGGGCTCCTGCAAGGGCAAAATAGCTTCTCACTAAACAGCAACTGCTTTCTGCAACAAAGGATTTTGTGAAGTAATCCTAAATTTTAGGAACACCTTGTTAGCCAGAAAGGGGATGAAATTATCTGTGAAGCCACAACATGGCTTTTAGAGCCAAGGTTGTTCGATGGTCCTAGCCTTTATTTTCAATGTTACTGAGCCTAGGATATCAGAATAGCTAATAATACACAGAATTAGGATTCTTTTACACCTTACTTAAGAGTGCTATCAGCCTCTCCAAGTTTGTGCTATTAACCGTGCAAAAGACACTGAAAAGCTCTGATGATTATTCTGGAGGAGCGGATTTAAAATACTTATTGGTTTACAGAAAAGACAGCATCATGTTTCAGATTACCAAGCAGTTGCGAGATATGTAATACATTCTAATTAAGGTTTGCAACCATCTTTGAAGGCAGTTTTAAAGGATTTCATGAAGGAAGCTTTGCAAGCACTCTAGGAAAGGGTAAATTGAAGCAGAAATCTGAGATTTGAGTTGAAAACTGCAGATGACGCTAAGCATATTAGTAGTTTGACCCGCCTTAGTGAGAAAGAAGGCTTCCTACTTACAGATTTGGCAGTTGCAGAAATGTACTGGACAACCATCTCACGTTTTGTGGTCAAGTCCTTATTTCGTAATGGAGCTTTGCGTTCCTCATTCAGGTTCATGTCTTCCTACAAAATAAATAGGCATAACATTGGCATGATTGCATTATTACTTCATAGTTTTAGTTAATCTTCATGGCTACAAATGAGAAGAACTACTTGGCATTTAAGGAAGAGCAGAATGACTGGTTTACTCAAGGAATTTTTTTATTTCATTATTCTAAACCATGGTTTATAAGAATGTCTTTAATGCACAAACATTTTTATTTGAGGGGGAGATACACATATCCCACCTATCTACTTACTCAGGGCTGTGCAACAGAAGTAGCACATGAGCTCTATTATTCTTACTTGCACAATATACATGCGGCAGGGCCACGGCACAGTGGCATGGCATCTGGTAGTAGTTCAGTAGGACCTCTATCCAAAACCCTGGAGAACTGCTACCAGTCATAATAGACAATACCAACTGTGACAGATCAAGGATCTCTTGGTATATGGCAGCTTCATCAGTTCACTTATTTGCATTCCAATTGCATGTAATATTTAAGTGGGTTAAAAGACTATGAACAACATTTTCCCCACTTTGTGTAAAAGAGTTTCAGATTTTTTTAAAAAACCTTAATTTTATAAGTATGCAGCCTCGTTAGAAACTCAGTTTACTTTTCAGAAATCCAAAGAGTTTAAGGAGAGTTTGAGGGTTCCATGATGTCACTAATTAAGTTCCAGCCCTCACTCACTAGGCCAACAGGTTAAAATTGAAGATTTAAGAGCAATTTACAAAGCAGATTATAGTAAAATCTTTGTTAATCACCATCCATGGGGAACAGAGTTTCCACTTAATCAAAGATGCTGGTTAACAAAGACTTTAGTCAGCATGGAACCAGGTAGCAGTGCCAAGTGGAAGGTGGCCATGCTCAGGAGGACCCACAGCCAACTATACTGCCACCCACTAGGTGTTGAGGCTTCTGGCCAGTGAGTCCCCTCTAGTGATGGTAACTGGGCAGCAGCTCTGAGAAGACAACAGCCATAGCTGTGACCCACAGCATGCCACCTGCTAGACACTGTTGCCTGCTCACCATCAGAATAGTTCCACTGGACAACAGCAGGACCCAGGCAGTGGTAGTCTGAGGGTACAGGGTTGGTCCTGGGCATGGCCACTGTTCCTATTTGCTACCAAACACTTGGTAATACAGACTGCAACCCATAGTCATGACTGCCTCCAGCTCAATGCTGACACTTGCTGTTGCTGTAGTGGGTGGAATGGACAGTAGTTCCCAGGCATACCAGTTATCTCAGTTTTCCAGTCAACAAAGTTTGCATGTATTATGTAGGCTGTATTTAAATTAGATACCCAAAATGGCATATTGTAATCTACCTAATGAGATCATTAAATTTTAAAATTCCAAGTCCGCATTTTCAATCAATAACCATTTTTGGGAAATTGGAGGGGGCGGGTAGAAAAGAATTTGCATTTTTTCCGATGCATTCCAACACAGTATGAAAAGAAATAAAACCACATAAGAGAATATGGAACTGCAGATAAATTTATTCTAATCCACTCAAAGGACAGAGTGTGCACTTTAGTAAAGAAAAGAGGCTAGCTATCTGTAGCATTAAATAGCTTAATTGCATAAATAATTATTTGTGGGCACAAGTCTGGCATCTACACTGCATCACATCCAGTGAAATTAACAAGGAAGAGTGAATTAATATTGTGTCTTACTCAAGAGCCAAAAGCAAATAACTTTCTACTTTTTTTTCCATTTTAGCATGCGGTGCCCTTTACTGGAAAAATTAGTTAAAGAGATTACACAATTTCAAACCCCAAACAGTTTTATATCTAGGTCCCATAAAAAACAAGTAACCTGGTGTTTCAATTGCTTGCATGGATGGCTGTATCTTTTTAATGCCTCAAATACCAAGTACAACAAGCTGTATTGGAAGACTACAAATTATGCATTAGGGAGCCTTAAAGTCCTTTACAATTTTTTTGCTGTAATGTGAATTACAAAGTAAATGTTAAGATCTGTCTGAAATTTGCATTTCAAAAAGCACAGCTAAAAATGAGTTTATACCAACACAAATAAATATTATAATTGTTATTCCAGTTCTCAGGACAGGAACACAGTCATTAAATTAAAAATGCTCAGAAATTCCAATAGACAAAAAAACAAAAACAGCTAAAAAATATTCTACGCCACAGATAGATAGATAGATATACTCCAGTGTTAACTGATACACATTTCTTTCCAGGTCCAATTCAAATTGCTAACTTTTACTTCTAAAGCACCAAATGCCTTAGGGCTGTGATACTTCAGAAACTACCACCACTTACGTGAACCTGCCCATAATCTAACATTACCTCTAGTTTGCAGGACAACCTTTTTCAGCTATAAACCCCAAGCGGCACTGCAGAATTTTCTGCCTCAGGAGGACTGTCACATCATTCCGTTTTGATCTTTACAAACCTGTGAAACAAATTCTATTCTGGAGAGCATATGGAGTTCTTATACCTCCAAACTGCTTCATTCTGTATTGTGGATTGCTGATTTTAAGACTGATTGTTGTTTTTGTTATTGTTTGTATTTCACAGGGGATTTCGATCCTTTAGGGTTTTTATATCTTGTTATCATAATGCAGGATACATTGTCTAGCAGCACTTGCACAGCAACCACAACATGCCTTCTAACCCCCCATCTGACCAAAGTCTGTACTGGTTATTAACTGTAAATAAATAATCTGATCTGACCAAAGTCAGAGCTCTCATGAATCACTGGTCTATGCTCCCCTTCTCCAATCAGCATCTGCAGTTGCTCTAGCGAATGATAAACTAATTTTTACTAAGAAATAATAAGCAAAGTATAAATTGACACAAGTCTCAATTTATACAGTTTAGACACACACACCTCAAAAAGAAACCTTACCATCATCTTTTCAAACAGGTCCATAACTTCTTTCTCTGATAAATACATGCAGCGCTCATCAAACAATGGCTGAGCCACTGGCAGTTCATTGATTGAAGCTGCTGTGTCAATGGGATGTTGAATGAGAAGTTTCTCCTTTTTGACACCCGATTTCCTAAAACTGGTTATTCTATCACGCTGAGGGGGAAAAAACAGAATATTTAGTTGACACATAAAGGAACACACATTCTCACTACATTGCATGCCAATAACACACTAATCATGCCACAAAGGTGAGTTAGCCATACCACTACAATTCTGCGACTGTACTGCCAGTTCTTCATTTTGCCCAAGCACGGCATTTGCCCTATTTAAAACTACAAAGTTTCACAACATGTAAGTACAATCTACAGAGCATGCCTTAATTTAGATGCACCACGAGCAAACAATGATGTGTGTAGGTCTCCTTTATGTGTGACTGTGTGTACTCCGCAGAGTTCCCAAATTCTGCATTAAGATAATTCATGTCTTAAGCCAAGTGAAGCAGAGTTCTGCAACCTTGCATAAATTATGGAAATTGTACAAATGTGTTTACTTTGTATAAATTTACTGCAATGCCAGTCATTACAAAGAACACAATGAGGCACTGCAGATTTCATCAGTAATCGCTTGTACCCTTTCAGGAATATATTATTTTTTAAAAAACTGAATTAAAATTGTGTTTACAGATGGATGCTCAGTTTGCCCTCCGCACAAAACTCCATGCTTATGTAGTATGTTCATAAACTTAAAATGTACACACAGCCCTGACTATATACATCAGAAATTAGAGGCACCATTCAATTCTGCTCAAGGCTGCAGAACAGCCAGCTGTTCAACTAGATATATCCAAACTGGCAGATCCATGGATTAGTTAATGTTCCTCAAGAGAGGTTTGGGTCAGAACACTGCAAAATTCAAACCTACAATTAAGTACAATCTCTTTTGTTCTCATTTTCATACACACAAGTTAACAGTTACATTGCACCCAAACAGCCATTTTACAAGTTTAAAAGGCATTAGTTGAAGATAATATTAAGGTAAGTAAAAAAAAGTTTTATTATTTAGTTAATTCTGTATCTTTCAGTAATTCATGCATGCTTGCATATTAGTAGAAAAGGGCAGTCTCTACTCCTACTTCTGCTGAAAACAACTTACATACTAGGGTGGGGAATTTCTTTGTGTAAAATTCACTTATTTATATAGAGTAGAGATGGGCATGAACCAGAAAAAAAACGAACCATGCGGTGCGTGGTTCGTCACATTTCACGAACCACAAACCATGAACTTTCACAAACCTGCCCGAGTTCACAAATCGGTCTGTTTTGGTTTGTGAAAATGTGACTTCCAGACTAGCAAATCACCACTTTGGGGTCAGCAGAAGGTCACTTCCACATCAGCAGAAGGTCACTTCCGGGTCAGCAGAAGGTCTGCAGGAAGTCCATCCCCTGTTGCCTAGGAAACTGATTGATCAGTGCCAGGCTGTCTGCAGTGATGAACTGAAAAACAAACCAAATAAACCAGCCTAAAGTTTGTGGCGGTTCATCAGAAATGGGATCTGATGAACTGCTGGTTCACAAACCATGAACCGGCTTGGTTCGTCACGAATTTTGGTTCATATTTCAGTTCATGCCCATCTCTAATATATAGCCATTGATTCCTCTATTTCTCTTTTTTCTCTTTTGCCAGCAGGATATCTCTTTGAAGAGAAATCAAGAGGCCATTTTGGAACTTCAGCCCTCTCAGTTGTTTTATGTTATACCCCCCAGGGTGGTGCTCTAGCAGGAAGACAGGAAAGGTTGGGAAGACATAGCCTGCATTTGAGCATCTAGACTGAAATTCTGAAATTTTGCAGAACCTTCCTTTCTGTCCCTCCTCTCTCCAAATTTCTCTTTAATCAAAAAGGAATTGATTAGAAACTGACTCCAAGCTCCTAAAAAGAGGAAAAGAAAGGCTTGTTGGATTTCAAGAAAAAACTGGATAAAGAGGAATTAAGAGGATTTCTCTTAACAACCCTATTGCATACCAAGGGTTGGGGGAATAAAGGGCTACTGGATACTCCAAGGAAGGGCATCAGAGAACAGCAGCTGCCAAGCAAGAACGGAATGCATCTGGTGCAGCAGCTAAGGAATGTTATACTGGAGCTCTACAAGAATTGCTCCATGCGCTACAGCCCACACACAGAAAATGCAGAATTGGAGGTATGTCCATTTTCCAAAAATGAGATTTTTAAAAAATATAACAGCCATTAAACTGAATACAAAATAAATAGGCTGTAATCTTAGAAGTTTTGCTTGGTGGCAAAATTTATTTCCGGTAGTTTTAGAGCATAGGTGGCCAGGGGCAGCATGCAAAGTTCAGTGACACACACACCAAAGTAAGAACTAGATTTCTCACGGCCAAAATACAACATGGAAATCACCCTATAGCCTCAGCTTAGCAGTGCAGAGGGAACACACCACTAAGGCATGGAGGGCAAGTACTTTCCTTTACATTGTACTTGATCTATGGTAAACCTGCCAAAACCGCTAGCCACCACTGCTTTGAAATTACTCACTGCTTAGGGCCAAATCTCATATTACTTAAGGAAAACAACTCTCCCTACAGACATATCTGGATGGCTGCGATAGTGCAAGAGATTTTTTAAAATGTCTAAACTTTCCACTGATGACTGTTTGGCTACACTGAAGAAGACTGGGACATGAGGGAAAAGGGCTTTTTAATGAGGAAAAAATGGAAATCAGCTTTTCTAAGGTGTAGAAGCTCAGCCAATGAGGCATGTTCCACTGCACAGTTTCTTTAAAAGCAATATAAGCAGCATGCACTAGAGATAAATACAAACCCAGCACATGAGGATCTTACCACATCATCTGCCAAAGTTTTTATCTGAAGGTTCTATTCAAATCAAGAAAAGAAAAAGCAAGTTACTCAGCACTTAAAAAAAACACCAAGTGCTTTTCCCATACAGTTTAAAAGCTTTTTACAATTCTTTTCTCAATGATGAAATAACCACCAATCTTGTTAGGTATCATGCATTTAATACTCCCATAGCATTGCTTCTTGCAATGCAACACTAAAAACAAGTTACTCCAGTCGAAGCCCATTGAAATTCACTAGGATACCTTACTATCCCATATATCACCATTGGCAAGCAAGAGAGGCTTCCATAAACAAAATAAAAGGGTAAGAGCTTGGGCAGACGGCTAAAAAAATTAATACTAACCAAGCAGAGAACAAAGAATGTATTAAATAAGCTATAATGCAAAATCTTTCTAGAATTCAACTCAAAGAAAACTGTTTTGGCAAAGAAATAGGCTTGGAACAAATAAACTTTCTGTTGCACTGCAGTCTAAGCCTTTCCAATCAAAATGATAGTCTAAAACCATTTTGAGTGATTGAGAACATGCTTCCAGACAGTTCTTGTTAAGATCAAAGGAGACAATAATTCCACATTTTAATAAAATGTTAATAGTAGCTGTTGGAGGGGGATACAATTTGCATGAGGGCCAAGGCAGAGAGAATATAAGGCCTTCCCAGTGCTAGGAAATCTCCTCAGAGCAACAATTTGCCCCATGGAAAAATAGTTATCACGTGTATACTGACACAGTTACCACTGCAGGGCTAACAGAACTATCGGTGTTGTCCAGTAACAGGGGTAAACTCTACAAAGGGTAAGGGTTTTTTAAAAAATTAAAACTCTGTAGTACTTCTGCACTGCAGCTTGATCCAAAATTGGGTCACTTCCTTCTCCTCTGCTATTAGCATTTCTGAAAGGCACAGAAGGTTTTCTGCCATCTTGGTCCGTAATACCTTTTCCTAAGTCAATGGCCGTTTCCACATACTCTTAAAGGGATGGCCCACTCACCAAACGCTGGTGGCTTTTCCCCGAGGATTCCAGACAGCTCCGTTTGCAAAATGGTGGTGGGCTGTTTGGTTTCCCTTTTTTTTGGTGTGCTTTTCTGGGAATACGGTGCCCCTTTAAGAGCGTGTTGAAATGGCCAATGTTTCCCAGTCTGTGGGACAGGACTCAAAAGTGAGTCACGAAGCCTCTGAAAGTGGGTTTCAGGCCAGCCATCTCTAACGGTTCCTGTTCTTTGCACCGTTCTTTCTTTCTTTCTTCTTCCTTGCCAGCTTCTCCCATCCTCGCCTCCCCCTTCCCCTTTGTGACAATAATGAGGGGGGGAAGTTGTCAGGTAACTAGCAATTTTACAATCATAGCTGGAAGACAGGAAAGTAGGTGGGAACCATTCAGTGCATGGAAAAGCAAGAGGAGGAGAGAAAGGCTCTATCTTGGTGCTGCTCCTTCAGCATCCCAGCCTTCTGCCCAGTCCCCTGCAATGCTCTACTGCCCTCTACCTGCTGTCGGAGATATATTGCACTGAACCACTTGCCAACCACCTTTTTGCCAATATCTGCCACCTTCCCACATCTCCTCGACCCAACACCTCGCTCATCCCAGCTCCTTCTCAATCTCTTGGGCCAGCCCCGGATGGGCCGCCTTACAAAGTAAAGCTGGACTTGTGGGTCAGCATGCTGAAAAAGTTGGAAACCACTGACCTAAGGAATTTCTTGATAGTTTGGCTTGACAGTGAGGCAAGAAGTTATCCTTCATTCTCAACTCACTCTTTACTCTTCCTGGCAGAACCATATTTTATAATTTGACAGCTGGGCCAGCTAAAATTACAACTGATACCAAAGTGTTCCGGATAAGCATTTGACAAGAAAAGGCAGTTTGTAACACCTGATGAGTACTCACTCCTGTTTCCACCTGTCTAGAAGGTGACACGCTGAATCCTTTAACAATATGATCCAGCACTATTTTTACATAAATATCCCATGTTTTATCACAGGGATAAAAGAGGCAATTGTGGCTTAAATGACTATCTTCATTATATTGCTAATAGAAACATTTACCTTGAAAAGCTGTTCTGGATTGAGAGGTGAAACATTTCAAATTTAGCACATTCCAAATTATCTGAGGTACGTAAAATCACCAAAGAACTCTTACTTTTGAGAATAGCTAATACCTCCATCTCCTCAGTGCCATATCACAAATGTGAATTTTTACCCCCTTCAATTCCCGATGCAGTTTATCATGCAGCATAAAAAAATTAAATCCCCTAAGGCACAATCACTTGAATCCTAGGCAAAAAAAAAAAAAGATAACACTCCAATATCCGATTCTCTTGCAGCCCTCTTTAAGACATATACATGACAAGAATGGATAACGATTGATTTGTTTTGGAGCTAGAGTTTTCTTCTACACTATAGATCCTGAGCACATTATCTTCTTTAAAAAGGCACACAGCACTACTTTTCACGTGACAGTTTCTTCCTGAATGAAGCCTGGTCTATTCTAAGCAGCTGCGCCATGAAGACTGGGGCTCGGACCCCAACCACTCAGCATGGGAATCCAAAAGGCAGGCGTAGCTCTGCATTTGAAGTAGGAATCTACATAAGGCTATTACATTTAAGATTACCTAATTGCACGACTGACTGACTCTGTAGCTGCTTTCTTAACTTAAGCACCTTTACCACTGGCAAAACCTATTGAACTCATAGTTACTTTTGTATATACACATTTAGGATTGGCCTAGTCAATAAAAGTATGCTTTGTACGTTGCTTTAAAGTATAAATAAACTGACACTTTGCTTTTAAGCCCACAGTAAACAAGAGAAAAAGCTATTGTAATACAACTTGCATTTCCTTTCTTATAACTATGACTGATTAACTTCTCAAGTGACAGGAGAACAAGTCTTTAGTGTTCAATCAATGTTGCCATGTGAAAGCATACATAATTCAAGCTGTAACCAGTCAATTATTGTAGCTAGTGTCCCTGAAGTATGACTTCTACTGAAGTTTAGCTCCATTAACAGTCTGAACTCTAATCTTGCTCTAATTGCAGAACTAAGATGCAGATGTTGGTCTGAAATGCTCTTTTTAAAGGCTAGTTTAAAGAAAACATATCACGCTACCAAGTTTCTGAAAACATGAAGGTTTGAATGTGCTGAAATAGACCTCAACAAGCAAACAATTCCTTTCATAACATGGTCCATTTCATTGTGGAACATACTGACCCCAAAAACTAAAAATTATAATCAGAAGGGAAAATATAACAATTTCAATCAGCACTGTTCCATAACAACCTGCACATGTCCCAGGTTTTTTTCCTTCATTTTGAAATAAAAAGGTAGAGGAGAAAAGACCACAGCCATGTAGAGAAATTTTCATTTTCTCTTCTGGTCTTTCAGTTTCAAGCTTGTAACAGATATATTAAAAACACACAGCACCACATCACTAACAACTGAATGCCAACCTACACACAAGAGCTTTTAAAAAAAAAATAAATCATGTTAAATTCAACGGCTGTGGACTCTGTCGTGTAGAATTAACTCTGATTGCCCACTAGGAGTCTCCACAGGACTAGTAACTGTAATGCACCACAAAAACATGACAATGCAAAGAGCAGGGCAGTGTTTCTGAGCCAACCACACCCACAGCTTCTAAGAAGAATGCACTCATGCCAAGCCACAATGTTTGTGGGAGGATACAACTGAACACAAAGCACCAAAGGTTATATTTAAGTATAGCCACTAGCCATGTAACTGGAGAGACCACAAACTGCCTAATTATACTTTATCAATACAACATGGACTTATAACTAGTATAAGGTGATGCTGGTGGTTGTACTCAACAATATGCAGTCTGATCAGCAGAAGTAAATTACTGGCCATCTGCTACATATAAACAATATGCAGTTCATTCTAACTCACCCTGAATCTTACACCATAGTCACAGGGGAATAATCTTATCACATGCAAATACTCTTCCACTGGGAGGACAAGATTATGAGCAATGATTCTACCATGGGAAGTCTCAAGTGATGGAAGTGTGAAACAAGTAGGGTACTGCTGAGTAATCTGCCTTTCTTTTATCAATGGGATGGTCATCTCAAAATACATCATTTATATTCCATTTAAAAAATGGTAGCAAAATAGCCCTTCCTTAAATATTCACAAACATTTACATTTTAAAACCAAGACAATTCAGCATGCCATAGATGGCTGAACTGCCAACTTCTGGGCATTTTTAAGCAAGTTAACACATGCTAAAATTGTATCCCTTGTTCATATCTAGATAACCAAGATCTGCCACCATCACCTCCCCTACACACAAGCAGGTATGTGCTGGAACATTAAGTCTCAAAACAAAGAAACAATAATGGCAGCAGGATCCTTGTCTCTGATAAACAACCTTCACATGTTTAGGGAGTTTTACAGAGGCATTCTAGCATATAAAGTAGTAACTGCATTCTGAAACAGATTAATCCTAGATTATACCATATCTTTCCTCTTTATGTAAATGAGCCCTAAGATTGGGCCTGAGGGTATGACTACCATTTCAGGAAAAAAACTAACTATACATTGCTGCAATTTATCAGTGCAATTTATTTGGCAACCAAAAGCATCAGGGGGCACTTTTCCTATGAAGAAAGACTAAAGTACCTGACTCAGTGAAAGATGACTAAGAGGGGATATGGCAGAGATTTACAAAATTATGCATGGGGTGGATAAAGCGGATAGAGACGGGGTTTTCTCCCATAACATTAGCTCTCAGAGGTAATGGGCAGTAGATTCAGGACAGACAAACATAAATACTTCTTTACTCAACAAGAGTTTAAATTGTAGACTTCACTGCCAGTGGATGCAGTAAGAGCATAGACAGCTTTAAGAGGGGATTAGACATTTTAAAAGCAAGGCAGTTCAGCTTGCCACTAATGGCTGAACTGCCTTCTGAAGGCAGTTCTGGAGGATAGGTCCATCAATAGCTACTAACCATTGTCACTAAAGGGACCCTCCACACCCAGAGGGAGTAAAACCTCTGGATGCCCGTGCTAAGAGTCAGCAGCAGGGAAGGCCTTGGCCTCTATGCTGCTTGTTACTGTCCAGAGCAACTACTTGGCCGCCATGTAAAGCCGGATGCTGGAATGGATGGACTACTGATCTGATCCAGCAGGGCTCTTGTTACTCTGTTAAATGATCATTTAACCGCCTCTTTGAATGCTTGAAGTTGGAGCACACCTGCATCCTTGGGATGTAACCTCCAGGAGAGGTATGTGTCTGTGAAGGGAGGCTAGCAGCACTGGGAGCGTCTCCCAGTGCTTGTCTAAGGGCTGTGGGTTTTTTTTTCAAGTTGAAAACTAAAGCCTGGTTTCTCTGACATCCAATTTGTTCCTTTAAGCAAGAGGACTGCATTGGAACAATCTGGCTCTTGGTGGACCAGAAAAGTTAAGACTGCACACTACATAGCTGTATTGAACAATAACTAGTTGCTTAGCTGAATTCAAATTCTGTTATACCAGTGTGTTCAGCTATACAAATCTTGTTGTATTGTTCTTTACGTTGAAGGGCTTTGACTTAAAGAAATTTATTAACTTTCATTGCCTTGTAAGTCCTTCTCCTAACTTAGCCCCACAGAACTTACACAGGCAGAGCTTATACCCACAAACACGCCTTTCTAAATTTGCCATACTTTGTGGTTGTGGCTGTGCAAGGAAGGGGTGGAAAAGGGATCCACGAAGAGTGCTGCTTCAGACTCCGTGCCACACCACACAACTTAATTCTCCTTGCCTTCCTCACAACTTAATTATCTTTGCTATTGCAAAGTGGCAGAGAATGAGTAGGCTGTAGATAGTGGTTGGATTTTACTCAATATAGAAAACAGCAAAAAAAAGTTTATTCTGTTTTCCTACACAAATAGTTCAGATTTACATTAAATTAAGATAGCAGAACTGGAAAGGCCCCTTCTTACAGTGGCTTTATCTATACTGCTGTCTATCTGGCATCTCTCAAACACTAAAATGACTTATGCCAGAGTAAATAGGGTGTCACACTGTTTCTGAGACAAAATGTTGACAATCATGTAGGTTTCAGAAAAATATTGAACGGGAGAAAGTTTGCCTACAGATTCTACTGCAACACAAGCATTTTCTCATCTGCTGTTACTTAAAACAGCATGCAAAATCGAAACTAAACATTACCTTCATATCAAGTTCTAAAGTTTCAGCAATGCTGATTACATGAACTACTCACTGTTAAACTCACGTTACCACATAACTTAATTTTTTTAGGAAAAACTAGGAAAAAAACCCACTAGTATAGCCAACACCAATTCCAATGGCCACAAACGTATGTATATTCCTAAACTGTTTATATTTTGTTGTTGATCCTATTCCAGTATTCTGTTTAGTTAGTTAGTGTGAGCTAACTATTTGTATTTGGAAATACAAATTTGACCACTATTCATTCCCTTGCCTGAATAAACCTTGACAGTCCACTGGAGAACTCAGTGGCATGTGGGTTTTTTTGTTATAGCCAGTAAATACTTTGTACAAAACTCAGTACATGCTTATATAGCAGCTAAACCATTTTTTTTTTAAAACTGCCTCACAAAATGTAGTTGTCCACTTCTTGAAACTGGAATCCAGAATCAGATATCTAGAGCCCAGTGAACAATAACAAAAGGCTTCCTGAAGTTAGCATGGCATAGTAATGAATGTGTTGGACTGAAATCTTGAGAACTGGAATTGAATGCCCACTCTGCCATGGGTGGGAATTTTCTGGGTGTCCTTGGGGTTGTCACACATTCACAGCCCAACGTACCTCATAGGGTTATTGTTGAGAGGACAAAGTAGAGGAGGAGGAAATAATGTGGTAGGCGCCTTGGGTCCCCATTGGAGGGAAAAGGCAGAGTATAAATAAAAACCAAAATAAAATAAATCCTTTGGCCATGTGCCTTTAGATGTGCACAAGTGGCACTTCAGTTTAGTACACTGTGTTATATCTTTACTCTGAAATTCACAAAAAATTCCAGAGGACTTTAAGAGCATTTGATGAGAAATAAGTATACAAGTAACACATCAAGTAATGATGAAGCATCTTAAAGTCAGCTTATGTGTCACTTATGCATGTTCACTTTCCTAGTCTCAAATTCAATACGGCTTATTCCCAGCAAGTGAAAAGGATTGCACCCTTGACGTCTACCCTTAGCCACAGACTAGTCGTATCAACATTTCCTAAACAAAACCCCCAGGGACTTTTAATGCAGTTTCCATCTTACGAGACTAATTTGCATGAATATGACTAGGCTTGCCAGCCTCCAGGTGATAGCTGGAGATCTCCTGGAATTGCAACTAATCTCCAGGTGACAGAGATCAGTTCCCCTAGAGAAAATGGCTGCTTTGAAGGGTGAACTCTATGGAATTATACCCCACTGAGGCCCCTCCCCAAACCCCACCCTCTTCAGGCTCCACCCCCAAAATCTCCAGGTATTTCCTATCCTGGACCTGGCAACCCTAGCAGCTACAGCAGCAGCTACTAAGCATGTCCTAAGGCTCCACCAGCGACACTAGCTGAAGACTGTTTAAAAATCTCTTTGCTAAAATGACCACTGCACGAACAAATGTATACCATTGTGTTTTTTCTACGTTTGTAACACTTCTAATTAAGTTGGTACTGCATAATGATTATTAGAATACAAAAATAGGATGCATTTCCTAGAAATTCTTTTTCCCACATGGCTGTAGAGACCAGATTCAGCAGTTGGTAGAAGATTCAAACTGATAGATGTAAACACAAACATTTGCTTTAAGAGCATTACAGAACAATTCAGAAAACTTTCACAGATTAAATTTTAAAAGGTACAATTAGAAAGATCTGTTTATTTTTAAAAATAAAATAATTCATTAAAAAACTGAAAAACTACAGGTCAGCAAACTAAAAATCAACATTGTTAAGTTATCAGAAGCAAAATTATTCTGCAGCTTTTATATCAAATCTTGATCTAGCATCTTGCCTAATTCACTATGCCTATTTCTACTTTAAGTAGATTCTAGTTTTACTTTTCTATTTTTAGTGGAACTTGTATTAAAAGTTGAGATGTGGCAGCATCAATATCAGTACATCAACGAGTTTTCAAATCAAGAATCTTAGGCTTCATTCAGATGATTAAACAAACCACTGTTTGCTCCATTAAAAAAAAAAAAACTTAGACAAGACTGTGGCTGGTATACTTCCTCCCAACCCATAACCAGTGTGGAAATTGAGAGTCTCCTCCCTATGTGGAATAAACAACCATTTGTTGAATCTTAAACAATGAACAAGATGCCAGTTTGGAATCCTAGGTTATAAGCAAGAGAAGAAAACAGTTCCGTCCAAGTCAGTTGTCACAACAAACTGTGGGTTCTTCATAGGGTTGCCAGGTCCAAGTAGGGAATTTCCTGGAGATTTGGGGGGTGAAGCCTGGAGAGGGTGTGGTTTGAGGAACAGGAGAAGCCTCAGTGGGGTATGATGCCATAGCATTCACACTACAGAGCAGCCATTTTCTCCAGGGGAACTGGTCTCAGTTGCCTGGAGATCAGTTGTAATTCCAGGAAATCTCCAGCTACCACCTGGAGGCTGGCAACCCTAGTTCTTCAGAATCAGAAAGCTGTCAATCTGCACTTCACACCCAAGGAGAAGAAATCCACAAGTGCAAGGACTTCTAAGGCTTGTTCTTGTACTGGAAAAAAATGGCTTGTTCAGGCATCTGAGTGCAGCATAAATCTAAAACCAAATTTCTCCAGCGATGCATCACATAGTAACCAACAATTATACTATATAATGAATTTGTATTCCTAGAACTTCACTCATTTTACAGCAGTTGGTCATCTTCAGCCCAAATCTGACTAGGGCAGCATAATTAGCTTCAGTGGTATGAGATTACTGAGCTTCAACCATCTGTGTTCACAGTAACATGTTCATGCCAACTTGTCCCAACTTTCTGATACTGAAAAAACATTCAGAAGTTTGTGTTCCACGTAATCTTAGGGTGGACTCACAAATATATAGCCGCCTCTCCTATTATCAACTAAAAGGGTGAAATCTTCCACGGAAATGTCAGATGCCAACTGAAACATTCACATGTCAGTCAACTCATTTGCCATGTGGTAACAGCCATAGTAATGAGCATTAGAAGAAGATACTGTCAAATCCTTCTCCACTGATTCTTGCAATGCAGAAAGGATTTGTGCATCAACATTATACATTCTACTATCTATATGTTGCTGTTATTGTGAATTACCTAAGGACTGACTGCTTTGTCATATAGAATCAGAGCTGGAAAGGACCAGAGGTCATTTAGTCCAATCCATTGCTCTATAGACCCAGCAGCCCCTTATAAGATCTGACTACATGACCCAGTTCAGAAAATAGTACGAGCAAAGAGCAGGTATACTGCTAAAGAGTCCCCAGACAGTAAATATCTTCCTGTGTTTTTGAACAAGAAGCTACACAGCTTAAGCTACATAGTACAGAAGGAAGAAGGTCTTGGAAGAATTTGTTTCCAACTCATAATCTGGCACAGTTAATCATAGCGCAGCCAAAGCATCATATACAAACACATAAAGCTACCTTATACCAAGTCAGACCACTGGCCTATCAAGGTCAGCATTGTCTACTCTGACTGACAGCAGGTCTCCAGAATATTGAATAGAAGTCTTTCTCGTCAGCTATTACCTGATCTTCTCAAATGGAGATAGCTGGGGAGGAGTCTTGGACCTTCTGCATGCCAAGCAGGTGCTCTAAACCCAGCCCCTTCATCCACTTCTGACAGAGTACAAGCAATAGCCACAGTATAAAAGGCAACTGGCTCTCTTGTCTTCCTTAGGGGCATATTTCTGCTTGAGGTTGCTTTGTCACAACAACATCCCCACCATCAGTAGAAAGGGAGAGGGGGACCTTCACTACAGGAACTGGAAATAAGAAAGATAAATGCTGGAGGAAGCTAGAAAAGGAGAAAGAGGATTTATGCTTCCCTGGCCGGATGGGGAAATCCAACAAAGCCCCCTAACACCTGCCACAAATATTACACACACACTAAACAAAACCTATTATGCACGTGTTTATGAGGTCATTAATACAACTGAATTCCCCATCAGAGTACCTGACCCCACAAAGATATGCTGCTGGTAACTAAGGCTATCTACTTTTCTCTCTCAAAATTCCACAAGTGACTGCAGCCTGAAAAAGATTAAGGACCTGTCATCACACAAGACACCTATTTGCCAGAGCAATGATTAATGGAAACTTTGAAGGTTTACATTTCAACAGGACAACATGGAACTGTCCCATCAGCACACATGAAGTCCACAAGAAATAAATACCATAAACTGTCAGAAAGATATCATGTTCCTGAGGGAGAAGGCAACAAGACGAAACTGAAGCCAGGGAGCTCAGACCATCAGCTCCTGACAGATTCAACAACAGTCGAGAATCTCTGCTGTTGATTTTTGTTGTCCCTATTTTTGACTGCAGACTATTCCAAGAGTCTTGACAGAAAGCCAGTACTTAAATGCAGTTAAAAACATTTAAACCAAGTCACTTGCACAGTTTCCAAACTAGATCACAGTCAACTCTCCTTTAAACATTTACAGTGGAGAAGGTCCTTCCTTACACACAATTCAGCGGTCTGGTATTTGAGTTACGTACTGCAAAATGGACTGCATTTCCTGTGTTTAAACAGGATTATTTGGAATCTGAATTTCAGACACAGGACTTTTGCTCTCTTATCTTTTACATTTGAAACTGATGCACTATTTGACAAGAAGAAACAATTTAGAACAAACTAGATTACTAATGCAAATTACAAACAGAATATGAAAGAAGCAGCATTAATACAAAGAACAGAAACAATAAAACAGAGATGGTGTTACTAAATAACTTTGAAAATAGCTTAATCACAAGGCAAGGGATTTCGAAAGAAATAAGGGGTGGGGATTCTCCTTTCAATTCGGCTCTTCAGGCTAAGAAGAAACTAGACTCTCTGGATCCTCCAGCAGATATTAACGGACGGCCTTACAGTGGCTGAAGTTCACAAATGAGGTCTCTCTTGGTATCAGTGATTACTTAAGTCGAGGGGTGTGCAAAACCAAACAAACAAGCCAGAAATACACCCAGAAATCACTGTTTTGTTTTGTTAATGTGTCTTCCAGAAACAGAATCTAAACTATAACGTAATCCTCCTACTAAAAAGCTTTATTTTGTTTTTTACTGCACAGCGGCAGCCACAGGCAAGCAGGCACCAGGCTGGCATTCTCTTGTTTCCTTAATGGAACTTTACCTATCAGATCCCAAGGGTGCTTGAGTGCATCTTTCTTTTTTTCTTTCTTTTTTTTGCAGTGCTACCCAGGCACTGGGCTGTCTCCCCCACTCCCATCAGGGCACTTGGATGGCCGGTCACTGTGAGGAAAAGTCCTGCCGAGAGGGGTGCAAGCAGTCTGTTGAATCGATGAAAGCCCTGGAAGGCTTTGATCATCAGCTACAATCCTAAGGACACTACTCTGGGAGTAAACACTGTTGAATAACATGGAACTTGCATATAACTAGTCCTGTTTAGGACTGATTCCACAGTCTTTTTCTGAGTCAAATGGCAAGCATGCACCCCAATAAAACTTCAGCTCCTTCACAGTTCCCACCTATGCATCAAATAATGTAATTTTCTCTTCAGGTTTCTCATCCTACTGCAATGCAATGTAACAAGTGAATCCCACCAAATTGGCAGAGCTATTCTCTTGTCTGTCTTCCCAGTACAACGCAAATCTCCTACGTGCAGCCCTTTGAGCCCTTCTTTCAGCCCTGAGATGACCATTGGCAATAAGAAATGTACTGGAGCTCAGAAGTGCTGCACCAAATTTTCCCTGCCCCTCCCCCCGCTGTAGTCACCAAAGAGAAAAGTTCAACCTATTCCCATCGCAAAAGTAACTGTGGGTGTGGCATTACTTAGATTTTAAGTTTTCACATGCGCACATACACATGGTTAGAGCAGGTTTGGAGGGGTTGAGTGGGAGGTTTGTATTCCAAAGTTCCTTCCCCAGAGAGGGAGGGTTTCTATCAACTGTTTTTTTTTAAAAAAACCTTTTCCTACCTTGCCCATTTTGGCTTTCAGTACTTCTACGTGCCAGGACCCTACTTGACTATTACACTGTGGGGATGGGAAAGGAGGAGAGACATTCTTTGCCCCACCCCTCAATCACACTACAACTATGAGGAAAATGAGGTCTTATGTATTTTGAAGAATGAAATATTATTTATATTAAAGGTAACATGTTTTATTTATACTAGGCTTAGAACAGGCAGACATTGAGACTAAGGGATAATAGCCAAATGTGAAAATGTGCATTAAGAAATTAAATGTTTCGGACTTCCTGTTTGGGATCCATGGAGGTCTAACGCAGCTCCACTTGCGGAGCTGACCGGACTGCCGTTTTAACCGGCCGGCGGGGTGAAAATAGCCCGCGGCCGACTGCTCTCAGGCGGGGAGCAGGCAAAGAACGCTCAAGACCCTAGGGTGAGCTAGATCTCGGACGAGGGGGGGCTCTATACAACGAGTCTCCCCCCGATCCTTGAGGTCCCACCTTGCGACGGGTCGGCTATAATCTCTGCGGCAGTTTTGGGGCCAATTCGGCTGGCATAAGACCTACATACCCAAGCATCGATTGGGGGAAGAAGCTGAGAGGAGAACTTAAAATCAAAACAGCGATTACAACCCGAGAAAAGTGAAGAGAAGGTAAAGATCATTATCTTCTGAGACGGGACAGATTGATAAAAACAGAGAGGAAAAAAAGTAGATTTTTAAACTGCAACAGACTAGTGAAAAGGAGGGGAAGACTCGGCAGGAATTGAATTTAAAAAGAGACTAAGTTTAAAGAAGTTATTAAAGAAATGGGACTATTGTTTTGAATACCTGTGGCTTTGGAGCTGTGAGAAAAAGACACCATCGCGAGATCTGCTGTGGGAAGACGGGAGACAGGAAGTGCGTAATAACAATAGAGTGGCTGGAGAGAAGCGGCCCTTGCTGGAGGGCAGGAAGTAGGGAATCGCCATTTTTGAAAGGGGAAGGGTCGCGGCTTCAGCGGAAGAGGAAGTAGGCCATCTTGGACTACAAAATCATAGAGAAACCATAGAGAAAAGACGCCCGACATTTTGGACTCTTTAAAATTTAATTTCTATAAGAAGACCGGGACATTTAAAATAGAAAAACGTTAAATTTTACGCCACGGAGTTAAGGAAGAGAGCGGATTCGTGGGAGCGAGCTAAAGCAAGCCCCACGATGTCAAAAAAAGAGTGGCAATCGGCAATAGAAAACCTGGATAAAAACCTGGACAAAAAACTTTTAGATATGATTAAAGAACTTAAGGACACGAAATTGGAGCTGATAAAAGAGGTTAAAGAGGTTACACAGACAGTAAAATCGGAGCTGTCAGAAGTGAAAAAAGGTATGGAAACAATACGAAGTGAATTACAAGGAACGCAGCAGAGAGTTAAAACAGTAGAAGACGCGATGGAGAATTTAGCAGACACGCAACAAACAGAGATGAGATTGGTGAAGGGGAGAATGTCAGTTGCAGAAACTAAACATATGGAGAAGCAGCTACGTTTTCGTGGCTTGCCAGAAGTGGAAGGAAAGTCAGCGCAAGAACAGATGATTGAGGTGTTGGCTGAGTACCTGGGGAAGGAGGAGGAGGAAGTTGTGGCTATCCTAGATGTGGCATACCGTGTGAATTCGAGAATAGCAACCCAGAGGAAACTACCAAGAGATGTGATTGTGCAGTTTACAACACGAAATATGAAAGAGAGGATTGTGACAAAACAGTTTCAAGATCCATTGGAGATTGATGGCAAGACGATTATTATAATGAAGGAACTGCCCAGATCAGTGTTACTGGACCGGAAAAAATATAAAGTGCTAATTCAGATTTTGAAGGACATGAAAATCAGGTACAGATGGGAGTTACCGGAAGGAGTGTCCTTTGAGTTTGGAGGGGCCAAAAAACGCATCAGATCTGAGCAAGAGATGGAGCGATTTATTAAGGACAATGAAAAAGACTTACCAACAAGATCATGAGTATGGAGTGTAAAGTATTATCTTGGAATGTAAATGGACTAAACTCACCGAATAAGAGGAAAAATACTTTTCACTGGCTACTAAAACAAAAATGTGACATTGTTTGTTTGCAAGAGACCCATATCAGAAAGCAGGATGTAAAATATTTAAAATCTGGAAAATTGGGCAAAGAATATGTAGCGGCCTCCAACAAGAAAAAATGAGGAGTGGTGTTGTACATAAAAGAGGAGCTACAGCCAAAATTTGTTATGAGAGATGTGGAAGCTAGATTTGTAGCAGTGGAATGTATTTGGAATTTAAAGAGAGTGTTGGTAGTCGGACTTTATGCACCTAACGGTGCAAAAGAAAGCTTCTTTGAGGATTTAAGGAAGCATTTAGACGATCTTGCATACGACCAGATAATTCTTGCTGGAGACTTCAATGGAGTGACAGACTTGGAACTAGACAAAAAGACTACAACGGCACAAAAGAAAAGAGGACTATTACCAAAGCTTTTTTTTGAGTTGATTCAACAAGAGACTCTTGAAGATGTATGGAGGAGAGAATATCCTAAAAGCAGACAGTTTACTTTTTATTCTGCAAGGCATTCTACATTATCAAGAATTGATATGATCTGGGCCTCAAAAGACTTAGCATTATGGACTAAGGATGTAGAAATAATGCCTATGGTAGGCTCAGATCACAACCCAATTATGTGGAAATTTGGAAAAAAGAGAAAAAGGAAAGCATGGAGAATAAATGAGGACTTGTTACAGGAAAGAGAGAATATGGAAATACTGAGAAGAGAGACAAAGTTTTTTATACAATACAACGTGAATAAAGAAGTACCAACCAATAAAGTTTGGGATGCTTACAAGGCGGTTGTAAGGGGCATACTAATGGACTTAAATGGTAGAGCAAGAAAGAAGAAAGAGGAGAAAAGACAAGAGATTGAGGAGAAAATAAAAGCCAAAGAAATACAGCTAAAAAAGAGACCAGGGAAAAAGAAGGTATACCAGGAAATTAAAATACTTCAAGAACAGCTAACAGCAATGAGCAATAAAGAATTGGAGTGGAATCTCAAAAGACTGAATCAAAAAGCGTTTGAGGGTGCTAATAAACCTGGGAAGTACCTGGCATGGCAATTGAAGAAGAAAAGGGAAAAGAAGATAATAAATAAAATTTGCGAAGATAACAAAACGTATTTGGAGCAGGCTACCATTAGTAGAGCCTTTTATAAATTTTACGCTAAGCTGTATAATAAAAAAGAAGTAAACAAAGAATCAATAGCGTCATATTTGGAGAAAACCAAACTTCCAGAAATCTCGGAAGCTTGGAGAAATAAGTTGAATAGTGAAGTAACTGACGAGGAAATAAGTAAGGCAATACAATCTGCAAATCTAGGAAAGGCGCCAGGGCCAGATGGACTTACGGCTAAATTCTATAAGACAATGGCTAATGAACTGGCACCATTCCTAAAAGAGGTGATGAATGGGGTTTTAAGGGATCAAAGGATTCCAGAAACTTGGAGTGAAGCGAATATATCATTGATCCCAAAAGAGGGCCAAGACCTGACTAATGTGAAAAATTATAGACCTATATCGCTACTCAACAATGACTATAAAATTTTTGCGAAGATATTGGCGGAGAGATTGAAGGGGTGGCTCTCGGAAGTCATAGAGGAGGAACAAGCAGGCTTTTTGCCAGACAGACAAATAAGAGACAACTTAAGGACAGTGATCAATGTTATTGAATATTATGACAAGCGTTGTGACAAAGAGGTTGGTTTCTTCTTTGTTGACGCTGAAAAAGCGTTTGACAATTTAAACTGGGACTTTATGTTTGCCACTATGGAAAAGCTACAATTAGGAGAAAGATTCATCAGAGCAATTAAGGAAATTTACAGAGACCAGACTGCAGCAATTGTGGTGAATGATGAATTGACCAAGAAATTGACGATAAGTAAAGGAACAAGACAAGGTTGCCCGTTATCTCCATTGTTGTTCATTTTAGTATTGGAGATTCTGATGATACAAATACGTCAAGATGATGAAATTCGTGGAATAAAAATAAAGGGCTATTCATATAAGGTCAGAGCATTTGCGGATGACATAATGTTAATTGTAGAGGACCCATTGGAGAACATGCCAAGAGTGATAGATAAGATCAAGGAGTTTGGAGACTTGGCAGGTTTCTTCATTAACAAAAAGAAGTCAAAGATATTATGCAAAAATATGACTAAGCAGAAACAACAATTGTTAATGGAAACAACGGATTGTGAAGTAACAAGTAAAGTGAAATATTTGGGAGTCGAATTAACTGCAAAGAACATAGATCTATTCAAAAACAATTATGAAAAACTATGGACTCAGATAGAGAGAGACTTGATTAAATGGAATAGATTGAATTTGTCATGGTTGGGCAGGATTGCAGCAGTTAAGATGAATGTGTTACCAAGAGTAATGTTTTTGCTACAGACAATACCAATCATCAGAGACTCCAAACAATTTGAAAAATGGCAGAGGAAAATATCAGATTTTGTTTGGGCAGGCAAGAAGCCTCGAGTGAAAGTGAAAGTTTTACAAGATGCAAAGGAAAGAGGCGGAATGCAACTGCCCAATCTGAGACTTTATCATGATGCAATCTGCCTAGTTTGGTTGAAAGAATGGATGACATTAAAGAACAAGAAACTATTAGCCCTAGAGGGATATAAAAAAATATTTGGATGGCATGCATATTTATGGCATGACAAAGTAAAGGTCAACTCGATGTTCCTGCATCACTTTGTTCGGAGAAGTTTATACATAATCTGGAAGAAGTACAGAATTTATCTACAAGAAGGAACCCCTTTGTGGGTGGTTCCATATGAGGTGATAGACCCGAGAGCTGTTGATAATGAACAACAATGTTTAACGTATAAAGAAATAACTAAAACTGAAGCATCCAAACTTAGAATAAAGACACAAGAGGAACTATCACCTAACTACGATTGGTTCCAGTATAGACAGATCAGAGACTTATATAATTCGGACTCTGTAAAGGGAGGTATACGAATAGAGAATTCGGAACTAGAGCAGACCCTTCTTAAAGAAGATAAGAAAAGAATATCCAAGGTATACCAAGTACTGTTGAAGTGGTATACCGAGGATGAGATAGTTAAAACACAAATGGTGAAATGGGCTATAAACTTTAATAAAGAAATAACAATGGAGGCATGGGAATACTTGTGGAAAACTACAATGAAGACAACGACATGTATTAATATCAAAGAGAACATTTATAAAATGATCTATCGTTGGTACATGACACCAAAGAAGATTGCGCTAGGGAATTTGAATACTTCTAATAAATGCTGGAAATGTAAGAAGCACGAGGGCTCCCTCTATCATATGTGGTGGTCGTGTGAGGTAGCCAGGCAGTACTGGGGGGAAATAATAAGAGAAATGAGTGAAATTTTACAATTTCAAATTAATAAGAACCCAGAACTCCTGCTACTGAACTTGGGAATGGAGGGAATTCCAGCCCAACACAGGACGTTGATATTTTATATGACAGCAGCAGCTAGACTTTTGTATGCGCAAAAATGGAAAGTACAAGAAGTGCCAACTATTGAAGATTGGACTTACAAATTGCTGTATATGGCTGAAATGGACAAGATGACAAGAAAATTGAGAGATCTGGACTCAGGGCAGTTCAACACAGACTGGGAGAAGCTGAAACAATACCTGGAGAAGAAATGGGAGGTGGGAGGAAAACTGTGGCAGTTTGAGAACTACTGAAGTATTGAAGTAGAGGGGGGAGACTTTACCGGGGGGAGAAGAGATAAATGTGAATTAATAAGCAGTCAGATTACTAGATTGACATATATATAGATATATATAGGTTAACAAACAGAACATAGAGAAAATAATTAATTATAAGGACTAAATATAAGGAGCGATTAACTAACAATATTTTCTTTTTTTTCTGACAAGTTTTGTACCAAACTGAATGTCTGAAGATATAGATGGGTCAAATTGATTGACTACGTGAGGAGAGATATATAGAACTATTATAAAAAGATAGAATGAGTAATATATATAGAGAATAAGTCAAATTGTTTGATATAAACGAACGTATGATCTATATGGTTTATGATATATAGAAATACCTGAAATTGAAAAATTGGGATAAATTGTTTATCTAAGATGGAAACAAAGGCTTACAGTTTGGGCATATAATGTTAAAAATAGTTAAGGATGTACTGCTTAGAATAATGGAGAATATATATTTGTTTTAGATAGAGGAAGCTAATAAAAGTAAGGGAAAGGGGACAAAGGGTTGGAAAGCTGTTGGAAGTCAACAAAAAGGGGGGGGAAAGGGAGGGGGTTAGAGATGAAAAAATTGGGGAAAATTGAATGTAAATGTGGAAATAATGGATTCTAACCCAATAAAAATTTTTCAAAAAAAAAAAGAAATTAAATGTTTCAAAAGGAGGATATGAATACTTAAATGGACATTTATTATAAAAGTACACCTTGTTTTCTTCAGTGTCACCATAACTAAAAGAAGTGCCAATCCCTTTACTAGTTCTTCCCCCAGTAGAGAGAATGGCTATTCAAATTCCATCTCTAACATCCACCCCAAGCTAGCACTCTCAGTCACTTGCTTGGACTGCTCTGAAGTCTTCCTTCTGGTCAGGCCCTTCTTTGGCTTGTTCCGTATCTTAAAGATAGTGACACATGTACAAAACTAGCCATTTCCTTCTTCTCAGGATTGATGACTGAAGAAGTTGGAGAAGGACACCAAGGTGTTGCACCTGGGAGACTCCACCCCCAAGTGACCCTCCCGGGCTCCTCTTCTTCTACCCTCTGCCTTTCTCGCTGTTCCCTTGCCTTCTTTCTTCAAACAGCTCTTCCTCCATTGTCATCCCCCTCTTCAGCTGTTTTTGTGGGAGCAACTGCTGAATTTTCACGTACCCACACTCTTGCTCTGAAAATGCTGGAGCTGACAGCTGGAAGGTCTCTCCCGCCAGACCCTTCAACTAGGGATGTAAAACATTCAATGTCTGAACAATAAGATTTATTTTGCCATTTATATATTGCTGTAAACTTTTAAACATTTTCCAAGACTTGGAAAAGTGGAAGACTATCTGCACACTCCAGGACCACTATCTCTGTGTTTCCCAGTGCTGGCCTAGTGTTAATGTGCACAGAAGATTGACACCAGAGCACATTACTATGCTATAATTTTATTAACAAAAATCAGCAGCAAGAATATTACGTAGGCTAGTTAGATGGTAAACTTGTTAATGTTTAGATGTTTGTTTGTACTTATTACGGCATTTCTATGCCTCTTGTTTCAAAGGGACCCAAAGCAGCGTATAGAATTTCCAAGGGATCTGAGTCCAGGTATCTGAAGAAGGGAGCTTTGATTCTTGAAAGTTTATGCCTTGAAAAATTTTGTTGGTCTCTTAAGGTGCCACTTGATTCAACTTTGTTGTTCTACTGCAGACCAACATGGCTACCTACCTGAAAGAAATTCCAAAACTACCAATTCAAACAGTATAAACAAAGATACAAGGAAAGTAAACATGTCCTGACTCAGTCCTTATTAACTAGGCTGGCTATTGTAGGCTTCAGGCGGCAAACCGTGGGCTAAGAGTCAAGATCACCTTGGCTCTTGGCTCTGGGTCATGCCCAAGGGATCATGCCTCTAGCTATGCCCAGATTTAAATACTTGGGGGGGGGGGAGTCAGCCCAGATGGTACTGATTAGCTGCTAGCGACCTAGCAGACTCTTCCCAACTGCCTCCTCTGCCAGGAAGTTGGAAAAGGCCAGCTTCCTGACAGGAGAGAAGCTGATAGTATAATTCAGTGTTTCCCAACCACGGTTCTAAGAACCCTGGGGTTATGCAGACATCATCAGGGGTTCTGCAAGAATCTCTCCTCTCGACCTCCCTTTGCAACACATAGGAAGAGTATCTCCCATGGCAAAAGACAGCTGCTGAGGCCAAAATCTGGGCCCTGCAATAGACAGCAGGGCCCCACCTCCCATCCTCCCCACTCACAAGTGAAGAGCACCCACCCTGGCTGCAGACTCTTGCTGCTGCCCTCTGGGAAGCTCATGATGCGCTCTCCCGCATGAACCATCACCCTGCAGCAAACTTGTAAATCCTCCACTTGTTTTCACGCTGCAGTTCAAATTCTTGTGAAAAGTGTGTGTGTGTGGGGGGGGGGACAGGTTCATAACCGCAGAGACTCAGCCCACTGAGCTCCTGCCTGCCTGGGATATGAATGGAGCAGTGGGAGAGGAAGGTGGGAGGCTTGCTTTTACCAGCTGCTGCCTTGGCTGCTCAAACTTTCTGCAGAGATGAAAAAGCAAAGAACTGTGTTACAAAGAACTGTGTTACAAATGCCCCATAAACATTTAGATTAGAAAATCACCATTCCCTGTCTTTGTTCAATATGCAGCCAGTTTTCAATCAGGAGAAAAAATTGCCTCTTAAGGTAGTAAGAGACTGAAGCTGGTAGGATAAATGGAAATGACTTGATCTTACAGTGCCAGAGATCCAGGTGAACAGGAGATAAAAATACTAAAGGTTTAAGGTCAATTTCTCCTTGTGCAGAGGAGTATTTTTACTTTTCAAATTCCATGCTTTGACTGATCATGTAAGAACCAAACCTCAGGGAGAGATGTTTGGACTTGGGGAGTGGGGGTGAGGGTGGGGTGGATCAGCTGCATTTTCAACTTTAATGTGTCAGCGGCATGACAGGACCGTGAGGCAGGCTTGCTCTTAAAGAGGGAATCTAAAATATTAGATAACACAGAAGAGATGGGGGAAATGCTTCACTTTTGTATGATGTGACATACATAGCAGCTCTTTACAAATAAATTTTCTTCACAATAATTTTGCAGTAATTGAACTGCACTATCCACTATAAATGTTTTGTGGCCTGTAAATGTTTTAATAGGTAGGGATTCTTCAGGATTTGAAAAATTAATTTAGGGAGTTCTTCTTGTGGGGGGGGAAAGGTTGGGAAACACTGCTAGTATATAACAGGGATGTGAAACTTCCCTAATAAAGCAACCTTTTAAAGTTCACTGTGTATTGGAACCTCACTGGAGCTAAGCTAAAGACCAATGAAGGTGGCTAAGTAGCCCACAAATGGATCATAAAACTGACCAATCAGAAATAAGGCACTTTGAATCCTTCTGCCCTGCCTTTCCTTCGAACTTAATCCTCAAGCAAGGTTCTTTCAGCGCTGAAATGATCATACGCTTAAAATCCATACATCCTAAACTTGAGCAGGGATGTCTACCAATACAAATCTAGTGAAGCTGATCATCCAGATATTGTGAACTGCTGGTATTTCGAGCTTGCTGATGTCTTCCGCTATTGATTTTCCTTCTTCACTCCTCCAGATCACTTTAACTAATACTTACTAATGCTTACATTCCCTCAGTTTCTTTGCCTCATGAAACATGCTCAACATTTTTTATTTCTTTTTTAATGAATGTGTAAACTAATTATTTTCCCTGTACCCCTTCCAGGCAGAATCTCCTTCTACAGGTTTCCCATTCTTCTGCCATCTTGAGAGGCACTCAGCCCTGACCCTGGCTCATAATCTCATAACTGAGAGGTATTAATAACCCATAGACTGTAAAGGATTTAGAAGGGTGCAATTCTTCTAAAGGTTGCACTGTTAGAAAATTTAAAACACATCAGGCTTTCCTTATTGCATTGCAGGGAGGGTCCCAGATGCTTCGCTAATGAGTTAGGGACCATAAATGTCACCACTATGTCACCTTACATATTATCTGTTGCTTTAAATATGTACTCCTATGTACTACCTGTGCTTCATGTTGTCTAATGTCAGTCCTAGAATTTATTATGTTCTGTTTCAGCATTTCTTCAACTCTGTATTGGATCCTTGCTAACGCTACGTCTTTGTAAACTTTTATTTATTTACCCTATGGCATTGTTTATGGAAATGTCCTTGACACTGTATGGAAATGTCCTTGATGCAGATTGTACTAATCTGCCATGAGTCTCAGTGAGAAAGTTGGACTATAAATGACATAAATAATAAATAAATGATAAATAAATCTAAAAGCACTTCAAAGCTCTATTTATTTAGCAACAATTTAAAAAACAACTAAATCGAAGATTTTATCATCCTTCCTCCTAAATTTATAATTCATTTTCTTTTTCATGGAATGAAGAAGAAATGGAGAGTTGAAGGTGCTGGCTTCTAAGTTACCTTTGTGGGCCATGATTAGACATGGGCACGAACAGCATTACAAACAGAAAAAAACAACAAATAGCCTAATCTGCTGTTCTCGAACAAGCTGTTCGTGAGGCCCCACCCTAAACGAACAGGTGATCGTTGCAAGCCTCGTTTGTTGCCTTTGGCAGCTGTTCGGCAAGCCAGACTGGCACCTGCTGCAATCAATCCCCTTGGCAACTGGTGGCAAGAAGGAACTGAACTCTGTCTGAACTCCTTCTGGCTTTCTTTCTGGCTTTAACCCTTCAAAGTATTTCCAGCAGAAAGTCCCATTTTTGCCACTGTGAAGAGAAAATGACAGCCAACAGGGAGACCCATGGATCATGCCTTTCCCGGGGTGCAATCTCTCTGAAACTTGAGAGGGGGGGGGTCTTCAGAGGGCAGTGAGGACTATGTTCCCTACAAATTTGATGGCTATTGGACATTGGGAAGGTCACTTTTGTAACCCCTCAAACTAGCTGTCAGCAGACACTGCTGTTTTTGCCAGGACAGGGCCCCTTAAACTATCAGCTGGCAGGCGGGAGGGAGGAATCCCCCCGCCTGCCAGCTGATAGTTTAAAGGGATCTTTAAAGGGCCAGGTAAGTGGGTTTGAAGGGAGGGGGGCTAAGTGAGGTGGGGTTAGGGGTGGTTCTGGCCCCCACGAACAACACACAATGAACATGTCCAGGAACAGTCCATGTTCATTATTTTTTGATGGCACCGAACGACGAACAGGGTGTTCAGGGTTTTTTTTCCGTTCGTGCCCATGTCTAGCCGTGATACTTCAAGGTCAAGATATGGCTATTAAATGGTCTGAAATATAGAGAATTCATTTAGTAAGTTCTATGCTAGGCAGTTGCCAAGGCAACTTCTTTAGTTACAGGACCAAAAATAAACTGAATACAATTTTTTTTCTTCGTAGACATAGTCCTTTGCATGATGTCTTGAACACCATACAATCTGATCTGAACTTTACTTTTAGATCTTAAGAATGTTTAACATTGAGATGTCAGATCTTAAAAGCTGTTCATATTTAGGCTTTGCCTAATATTGTAAATCTAATATTGCTTTAATTCTATACTCCGAAAGTTTATGGAGAGGTGAGTTCCTAGCATGGTGGACACCACTGCTACTTTAGTAACTGTTCTGATTTAAAAATCTAACACTGATTAACGAGACTAAGCCAGGCAGAGTTCATACTAAGTCACCAACTCACTCAGAGGAAACTGGCACTATAGTTGTAGCTTGAATGATGGCATTCCAACATACTATTTACCCAATTGTCTAGTGCATGAAACATAGCATATTCCAGAAGCTATGCAAGGTCATATTGGTTTGCTGAAACTGAATATCCCCATACATTATTCTAACGTCATATAAGGTTTCTGTCTTAGAGATTATAAAACCATAGTCACAATAGTCCATATTAACAGAAGAAAATGTAAGTAAGCACTTCTTCCAGCCTAGCCAAAGTTATCAGAGCAAGGGGTGGCTGTGAGATTCTCAGTGAACAACCTGGAAAAACATTACATTCATCAAGATTTCTTCTGAAAGTGGAGTAATGCCAAGCACTTCATAATGTGATTGAGGTATTTTGTCAAACAGTTCCATTACACTTAAAAAAAACATCATGGAGGGTGTTGTTAAAATTTAAAATACCATTAATATAATTAATTATTTTGTTAACATAAAAGCAATTAAATATAGGGTTCTCGTTATTAATTCAGACAAAATTCAAACTGCAGATAAAAGATGACAGAACCTATTCCATCATTTACCTCTAAACTTCTTTCCTGCCCATCATCCAAAGGAACAGACAATAACCACAATGATAAGATGGGGAAGACTATGGTAAGGGCAACTGTAATCATTAAGGCTACATCAAGTTACTCAGAACAGAGGAATGGATGAAGATTAGAGTCAGCTTTACTAATTAAACAGTTAATTATTTGAGTGTGAAAGGGCTAGTAAAGAGTTATCGCATCTTCAAGGGCAACAATGTGGAACTGATAGTTGGTTTCATCCATGTAAAGAGACAACTGGAAATTGTTCCACGTGGGCAGCAAGCAGTACCTGGCCCACCACATTTGCCATCTATGAGCATACATCTTTGGCAGCTGTGCACAAAATACCTCAATTCTAGCCTAGGGGGACCAATATCTATCTAAGGCAAAAGACAGGGAGAATTTAATGGCCATTTATACTTCTGAGGTATATTAACAAGAGTATATTAACTGGAGGCCAACAAAATGCAGCATTGCCCTTTCTTCAGCACACAGTATTGTGCTGCAACATCTAGGGGAAGGGAAACTGTGAATCATCCTGCTTGGCACCATGAAAGCAAGGGATGGCTGGCCACCCAATTGAACATTTAATTTCAAAACTAGCTTAGTAAACACCTGGGTATAGAAAGCAGCTGTATATCACTTTTTTCAAATAAAGTTACATTGTCAAATATATATATAAGATTTCCTGTGGTAAATGGTGACCCACAGGTGGTTACTTTTAGCTGTAATCAATTGCTGGAAAAGGCAGCCGTTCACAGTAAGACACAACCAGGAAATCAGAGCATTCCTAATACAATGAAGATAAAAAAACCCTTAGATCACACAAGCCTCGAGCCTTGTGTACCATTCCTTCCACTCAAGAGTGCCATGCTGAAATATTGTTGGAATTGTTTTCAACTTGGGTCTCATTAGCAAGTATTTGGGTTCATAAGATATGATAAACCATTTCTAGGCACAGCTAGGGCACCCTGCATCCTGCTCTCAAACAGTGCCCCCAAATACTTTGGCTATAGTGTCAACACTTGGAAGACAATCCTACCCCATATTCTTAATGGACCACTCTCAGACCAACTAAGGATTGCCATCTCAAACAGTTCCGTATTTATACTGGACAGTAGGATCCTCTGCAAAACAAGGTGTGCTTACAGTCTTTGTTGCACACTGAGTGCTCCAGAGCCCAGGAATGTACAGCTTTCCTGGCAGTTCTGGGCCTCTATCAAACAGTGACACGCCCCACCCTTGAAAGAGCTACACCTTTGACTTAATATTTTGCACTGTGCCTTTGAAGGAAGGTCTTGTTCCAAGGTTGAAGATTCAGCCTGAACCATGGTCTGACCATCATCTGCTGAAGACAATATGGCCCCAACACCCCACAAAACAGAAAACCTTCATGGATCCTTCTAGATTCCAAAATGCCCTTGGGGATTTAGGATTCCAAACAAATGCTCTATTTAGGCTGTGGTAGGAGCTTGAAATGTGAAAATTCTTGAAGCTATTGACAGCATTGCTCCTCAATAACCTCTCCAGCCCTTGGGATGGAAACCATCCCCATGGTTTACCACAGAGCTGGGTGGTCTACAGAGGGCTATAAGATGTCTAGGATGATATTGATGGAAAACTTTCGCTGAAACTGGTACAGCATGCTACAGAGCCCATTGGAAGAACTATGAAGAGGTGACGAGAGCAGCAAAGAAATGTTATTTCTCTGCAACCATTGCATCAGCTAGTTCAGGACCACCCCAACTTTTCATGGTATTGTGACATCATCTAACTCCTAAATCCAAATCTCAATAGTCTCAAGGACATACAATTAGCTATGATGCCTTCCCAAAGTTTTTTCTGATAAAATAGCACAAATACACTCTGATCTGGATGCCAGCTATAATACAGGCAAGGTAGAAGAAATACTTAATACACCATCTGGTTCATGTATGGACCACTTTGACCAAGTCACAATGATGGATTTTGACAGGATCCTGGCATCTGTGAAGGCTACCACTTGTGCACCAGATCCTTGTCCATCTTGACGGTTAAAAATCTTGTAAGGACCACATAAATGAGCCCTTGAGGTGTATCATAGATCACCCACTAACTCAAAGAACTTTCCTTTTATCACTCAAACAGTCAGTTATCTACCCATTAATTAAAAAACCATCCCTAGACAAAAACAATGTGGCCCATTATCACCAGTCTCTAATCTGCCCTGTCTGGGTAAAACGATTGAGAGAACAGTAGCTGACGAACTCCAGATCTTCTTGGATAACCCTGATGCTTTGGACTCTTTTCATTCTGAATTTAGGCCAGGGTATGGGACAGAGATGGCTCTGGTAGCTTTAGTTGATGATCTCCATCTGAATGCAATAACAACAACAACAGCGTGCTTATATACTTCCCTTCTGGGCAGATTAGTACCGCACACAGCAGTGAACAAAGTCAGTGTTATTATCCCCACAATACAGCTGGGGCTGAAAGAAGTTGCTTACCCAAAGCCACCTGCAGAGTTCATGACAACAGTGGAAGTAGAACTAGTAGAGTACTGATTCACAGTCCAACTACTTAATCACTATGCTACTCTAGCTGTCTAGACAAAGGCCACGCCTCTTTACTGTTCCTCCTGGATTTATCGGCAGCCTTTGATACAGTAGGCTGTGCTATCCTGTTGAGGTATCTGGAGGCAGAAAAGGGTATCAAGGGACATACCTTGGACAGGTTTAAATCATTTCTCATGGAACAGACTCAAATGTTGCTGTTGGAGACCAGCTACCCCCAGAATGGAAATTATCTTGTGGGGTTCCACAGTGTACAATCTTATTCCCCATGTTATTCAACCTCTATGTAAAGCCTTTGGGAGAACTCATTCATAGCTATGGAACTGGATGCCATCAATATGAAGATGACACTGAGCTCTGTATCTCAGTATCCAAAACACCATGGGATACAGAGGGTCAATGCCTTGCAGTTTCGGCCAAATGGCTCAAAGCAAACAAATTGAAACTGAACCGAGACAAGACAAAAGTGTTGCTGGTTGGGAAGATAAAGATTTGGAATGGCATTCTACTTCCCACTTTTAATGGAGTTCATCTAACCCTTGAAGATTCAGTTAAGAGCCTAGGGGTTATATTGGATCCAGTGCTACTGCTATTAAGCAAGTTAAAGCAGTGAGAAAAATGCTTCCTACAAACTTAATCTAGCCTGGAAGATGGTCCCCTACCTCATCATAGCCAATCTGGCCACCTGGATCCATGCCATGGTTGAATTGAGAGTTGACTACTGTAATGCACTGTCCATAGGTCTCCCCTCCCCTCAGAAACTCCATGTGGTGCAGAATGCTGCAACTGAGTTATTATCAGGAGAAAGGAGGACCATGAATATTACTCCCGTTTTGCAGACTCTCCATTGGCTACCTATTAGCTACCAGACTCAATTCAAGCTATTCAATTCAAGCTATTCAAGCCCTTCATGGCCTTGATCCCTCATATCTACGAGATCAACTCTCTCTTTGTGTTCCACCACGGCAGCTTCGCTCATCTGAACAGGGCCTTTTGCAGGTGCCACCTTGCACATGTGTAAAATCAACAGCTGCCCAAACACATGCATTCTCTGTGGTAGCCTCCACTTTATGGAACAGTCTACCTGAAGAGGTTAGGCAAGCTCCTATTCTCCTGGCTTTCCACAAACTACACAAAACTGAATTAGTCAAGAGCATTTTTTTTCCTCGGATAGGAGGGCTGTACTGTAAGGAAGTGGTGTCAAAGAGCTGCATTAGTAAAGGGATAGGAACTGTAGGCTATTCTACTATGTACTATCAGTAAAGACATAGGGACTATAGACTGTTCTGTTCTACTATGACTGTCCCTGTAAGTATGATACTACCGGGTAGTTCTTACGTTGTTTAATATGTCAGGCTTAGAATTGCTTATGTTCTATTTCAGCATTTCTTCAGTTTTGTATTGGATTTCTACTGGTTTTAAATCTTTGCAAATTTGTTTATTGAAATCATTGACATTGTTTATTGAAATCTATTTGAAACTGACTACTGACTCACACTGTGCAATCTACCTTGAGTTGCAGTGAGAAAGGTGGGCTACAAATAACGTAAATAAATAAAATTGATTCCAGTGGCTTAGGCATACTAGATCTGTCAAGATCTGAGAAACATATTCATATTCCATTCTCTATAGGAAGCACACTACAGCAAAACTTCTTGACTGGTACCTTACAAAAGACATTTCAATCACCACATCTGGTATTCATCCTTAGATTCCTGAGGTTAAGCATGTGTAAAGCTCACAGCATCATTCTGAAAAGCATCCATGTGGCTGATCATGACTTACATGGTATCCAGCACAGATTGTTACCTTTACTTTACTCTTTCCTCACAGGTGTCTTTCAGTTTTTAGATTGCAAAGCAGGGACATGTCTTATGCTCTGATGGTGCCATACAAATAAATAAAGCTAAAAAAAAAATAACACATAGAGCAACCTTTAGTTTAAACTGAGCCACAGTATGCATGATATACATACATGGTGTCAGCTTCAGACACACATAATACTGCATGTCCTTTGGTACTCAACAGCATCCTTTTATTTATATACTTCATTTATATTCCACCTTCTTCCCCAATGGGGACCCAAAGCAGCACACATAATCCTCCTCTCCATTTTATCCTCACAACAACCTGTGATTTATATTTGGCTGAAAGTATGGCACCATAGAGAACAACCAGATTTCCAGGATATACGCTTGCAAGAATCAAAGCTTCCTTCTTCAGATAGCTCTGATTCTCAAAAACCTATACCCTGAAAATGTGCCACTGGACTCAAACCCTCGTGTTCTACTGCAACCCAACAGGGCTACCTACCTGAAACTAGGCTGAGCATGCACAACTTGGCAAAATTTCAAAGCAGAGTAGAGACTCTATCCACTACACACAGGCTCTCTTTTAAGATACCTCAGTGGTACAACACATGCCTGACATGTTGAAGCTGCTAGGCTCAATCCTAGTTATCTACAGTTAAAGGGATTTACTGCTGAAGTTCATATCACCCTTCCTCCAAGGGTCTCAGAGTGGCATGCATGGCTCTCTGTTCCTCCATATTTTTTCCCACACAAAAAACCCTGTGAAGTTGGTCTAATTGTATGACTGGCCTAGAGTAGGCCAGTGACCTTCATGTGGTGGTGGAGAGTGCCCTCAAGTCACAGCTGGCATCCCCTGGAGGGGTTTCCATGGCAAGAGACTAACAGAGGTGGTTTGCCATTGCCTGCCTCTGCAATCCTGGTCTTCACTGGAGTTCTCCCATCCAATTACTAACCAAGGCCAACCCTGCTTAGCTTTTGAGATCTGACAAGATCAGTCTCTCCTGGGCTATCCTTCATGACTGAGCACTAATTTGACCTTCCCCCGTCCTAGTCTCACCCTCTAATCACCATACTGGCTCCCAAAGAGCAAGCAAGGACCTAGGAAATATATTTCAAAGACACAGCTCATCTTAGTAGACAGTACTGGCTATCTGCACCCACTGTTTGACTCAGCAGAAAGCAGCTCCATGCACAGGGTTCTTTTCTTAAAGTGAGCCATTCTGGGCCCCTTTTTGAGGAGAAAAGTGGGTTAGAGTACTTTAATAAAATGCATAGCTTCAAGCCAGCCCTTGTGACCTTACATGATTTTTTCCTCATGCTTAATGCCACTCCAAAACTTTCTTCATCCACTTTGGACAACAAAACTTTCTTCTCCTAATGGTCCTCCTCATGTCAAACTGAAAAAAGAGCTACCACTTTTTTCTCAGGTAAGACTCATGTGTTGTTAATAGGTGTATGCCTAGATCTCAGACTGTCAGCAGGCAGATATCACTTTTCTTGGCAATAAATGAGTGCCAAAACTTTCAACTACTACATTCCTGTCAGACAGCTGTTCAAGATACAGGAGATATGCTAAGGGGAAAGTGGCATTCTGGACACACTTGCCATATTTTGCAGTGGAGAAACTCCTATGCTTTAAACTGGAACTTTTCTGGCAGGAACTCAACATGTGAAACTCTCCCCATTATTACATATCAAGAAAGAAACACCAAAGCATAGGAGTCCTGTCAGGGGGGGAAAGCAGATAGCAACCCCCCTAAACTGGCTCTAACCTCTGTCCCAAAAGTAACTCTCAGTAACCCCCCAGTTATCTACCACTGACTACTTTCCTATTGGCCCTCCATCTGTTTCTGTAGTCTTAACCCAACATGCAGAAACCTTACACGTGAAGTTGTTCTAGCATAAAGATTATGAGAACTATTTTTTTACAAGCTGAACTCAACTTAATTTCCAGAGAAGTTGTTGTATTCGCCTGTTGTAGAGCACCATCAGCAAAAGGAAGCTTGGTGTAGCACTTCAAGCATACCAACCTATGTATTGTGACAAAGCAGACTCTTGCCTATTTGTAAGAAAGTAAACTCTTATCATCCTTTACAAAAGTGCAAAACAACTTTGTTGCTTTTGCCAAGAATTTCTGTACAATGTATAGCTTCTATTGTTCCAAAAGCACCTGAAAAACCAAGCACCACACAATGATTGCTCTTTACTTCAAACCCTGCCCACAGGCCTGTTCAAATCACAAGAGCAGGGCCAATACGAAGCTGCAAACCGCAATGAGGCTCATCACTTGGAACATCTTAAGAAAATGAACAAGTCACGCTGTTGCTACCAGTTTACTTTCTGTGGGTTGCTGTTCAAGATGTAGGAGCAGGTGAAAGAAACTGGCAGCCAAAATAAGGTTTGTCAGATTCAAGGGGCAATACTTCATACTGATGCTTCTGCAGCCGAGTGTGTGTCTGTTACAGAGTACAGGAGCAGGGCCAGCAATAAAAAAAAAGATCACCACCACAGTAGAGAGTGTGACAAATCTTATGGTGTCAAAACGACAAAATAACTGCCACTTCCTTCCAAAGTCTTGCGGGCCTACCAGTCAAGACAGAACCAGAGACAGAAATTGGCAACCACAATAAAATCTGTCAGATTAAAGAGGTAACAAACAATTCATGCTACTGCTTCTGCAGCTGGGTGGGTGTCTGTTACCAACTACAGAAGCAGGGCCAGTTGCAAGAATAATAAAAAAGATCACCGCTACAATAAAGAAACTGACAAACCTTAAGGCGTCAGGATAATGAAACCCCTGCCACTTTGTTCTAAAGTCTTGCCAGCCTACTAGTCAAGACAGACAACCAGAGACAGTAATTGGCAACCACCATCAAATCTGTCAGATTAAAGGGGTAACAATTCAAGCTACTGCTTCTACAGCTGAGTTGTGTGTCAGTTACCAACTACAGAAGAAGGGCCAGTAACAAGAATAATTTAAAAAAGCACCACCTCAAGAAAGAAACTGACAAACTTTAAATTGTCAGGACAACAAAACCACTGCCACTTAGTTCCAAATTCTTACCGGCCTACTAGTCAAGACAGACAACCAGAGGCAGAAATTGGCAACCCCAAGAAGATCTGTCAGATTTGAGGAGTAACAATTCCTGCTACTGCTCCTGCAGCTGAGTGTGTGTCTGTTACCAACTTCAGAGGCAGGGCCAGTAACAAGACCTAGGAATAAAGAAACTGACAAACCTTACGGTGTCACCATAACAAAACCACTGCCGCTTAGTCCTAAAGTCTTGCCGGCCTACTAGTCAGGACAGACAACCAGAGATTCTGGAAAACTGGCAACCACAAGAAGAGGCGTGAGTTTCCAAAGCACGCCCACCAACTCGCGTTTGGGAGAGTGAATGGGCACAGGGACCAGGGCAGGGGAAGAGGGCAGTGAAATCTGTGCGATGCGCAGGGCGCAGGGGCAGAGGCGGGCAAGCCCAGGAAGCGCGGGCCGTCGCTGGGTCCGGTTCCGTTCCTGGCTACGGCCAGCCCACGAGGAGAAGACTGGCCCAGGCCCCCGACAAGGCAGGCTCTTCTTCCCCCGCCACCCCCAGCCCGCGCGCCCTCCTTCCGCCCTTCCCTCACCAGCTTGGGCTTGTTCTTGTTCTCCTCGTCGGGGGCGCGCCCGCTGCCGCCCCGCTTGGCATTCATCTTCCCCGGCTCTTCCTCGCCGCCGCCGGCTCCCTGGCTCTCCATGCCGCTTCCTCTCAGGCCCCCATAGGCGCCGCGCAGGTGAAGGCGAAGGGCGGGCGGGTCAGGCCGGCCCCGCCTCGCGAAAGGGCGAGTCAGGCGGGCCGCTCGGTCGCCGCTCGTCTCCCCTTTTTTGGTCGCCGCCTCTCCTGACAGGGACAGCCGGCGCGCCAGCCAGCCCTTCTGCGCATGCTCTGCTCCCCCTCCTTCCGCAGACGGAGGGGGGAGAGAAACACGGCAGGGCCTCTGCGCATGCGCCGCCTCTCTTCCACCGCAAAAAGCTGAAGCCGCAGTACGGTGATGCTGCCCTTACACTGGGTTTAGGAGGACACCCCGGAAGTGGCCGCGAAGGGACAATAGTTAGGGAAAGCGGCAGGAAAGCCTGGCGGAAGTCAGAGGGTGCATGGCTGAGAACGGGTGAAAGGATGAAGAAGGGATAGAAGGAACGGAATGGGAGGGAGAAGAGGCGGTGGGGGGTGGGTAATGCTTGTCAAGTGCAGCTCTGGAGCCTTTATTTGTGGTTATGGTTATTTGTACGTTTTTTATGTCCTGAGAGATTAAAAGTGGGTAATAATGTACATACACCAGGCAGCATACAAATACTTTAAATGATTATGCATATGAATAATATGCACTTGTGACATATGAATAATAACTGCACTTATATACCTCTCTTCTAGACAGTTTAGTGCCTTATTTAGAGCGGAGAACAGGTGTGCACTGCAGTTAGTGTTTTTCCAGTGGCTGTTTTTAATGTGCGGAGCAGCGTTTGGCAATTGCCATCTGTTAGGCAAGTCCTAAGCAAGATCCAGATGTTGAGCCTTGCTCCCTTGTCAACCTGCCTGTCCTCTGTGAGACCACAAACCAGTGCGCTTTTTTTGTTTTTGTTTTAAAAAGTGCCACTAATCATATATAAGATTGAACTGATTTCCACCAATCCCCTCCTCGAGACTTGGGAAAGCCCCACCAAAAGGTTCCAGTACTGGTGAGAGAGAGAGACAGAAAGTGTGTCAAGTGTGATCAAGTTGCAGCTGACTTATAGTGAGCCCATAGAGTTTTCAAGGCAAGAGATGAAAAGAGGTACTTTGCCATTGCTTGCTTCATCCTAGCAACCCTGGATTTCTTCCTTTATGGATCTCCCATCCAAATACTAATCAAGACCAACCCTACTTATCTTCCCAGATCTGACAGGATTGGGCTAAAAAGCCCTGCACCAAACTATTCAGTGTCCCAGTGAGCATTTAGCTATCATTTTGAAATTACTTTTGTGCTCCACTTTGAGAACATATTTGACAACAATGGTGGGGTATACTTTACTCCCAACTAAGCAAAGTGATTATTATTGGGTACTATCAACTCTCTGTTTTACAGGCTACCGATTAGAACTGGGTGTGCATTTTAAAATTTGGCTGTTTTAAAATCTGTATACCACACACTCTTCTGGCAGCCTGTTCCCTATGCAGAAATTCAATGGTGCCTTTCCCAGCAGTGGGGAATTCTGCCAGTTGAATTGCTACCCATTTCCAAAGGTTCTGCAAAAGTAGGAGAAAGAAGGTAACACCCCCAAGGTGCTAACATATAACTAAAACACATTGCATTTTATGTATATAATTGTTACATATCAATGTCTCTTTTAAGCCCAAACTGGCTCCTGAAGTGGCTTGTGATAGTTTAAATAAGACCTAGTTTAAAAGTTCTGCGGGGAGGTGATTCTTAGCCTAGTTGGATCCGAGCAGGATGACCTTCCTTGGATAACCTCATTGCTAGCACTTTTGTGTATAGTTATCACCAATTGCTCCTTCTGCATTACATAAGCTTTTTGCCCTCTACTTTTTTTTCTTGTGTGGATCAGTGCAATCTGAAGCAAAGTTATTTCTTTCTAAGCTCCTTGAAGTCAATGGGCTTAGAAAGATTAACTCCGGCTAGGAATGCACTCCATGTTTGTACCCTTTGTAAGTACTTACTGATACCTGTAAGGCATGCCTCTACGTTTGCAATCTGTTGCCCCCAATTCTAGATATATGGTATCTGCTAATGTTACTCATGGATGAGGAAAGCATTCTGTGCATACCTGCTGCTCTTTTTACATCTTACAGGGTGAGGCGTAGCAATGAAAATAAATTCCAAAGAGTAATAATGCCTTCGTGAGCTGTTGCCCCTAATTCTAGAGATACGGTATCTGCTAATGTTACTCATGAATGAGGAAAGCATTCTGCGCATACCTGTTGTTCTTTTCACATCTTACGGGGTGGGGCATGGCAATGAAAATAAATTCCAAAGAGTAATAATGCCTTGGTGAGCTGTGAGACTCTCTCAAACAATGCAGCTTCTTCTCCAAAGGAAAGAAAGACTTGTGTTATTATTAATGGAAAAACAGTGATTCTCCAGAGATATTTACAGCTTGGAGGAGGGACAATGTGTGGCAGATAATTGCAATGGAGACAATTGCAGCAAGCCTTGGGAAGAAGGGATCCAGAAAACATCTAAAATTGTTTAGATTAATATCAAGGGAGTCTCCAGTTTGGAAAGCAACTCTATGGATGGATTTCAGTCTTTTATATAAAATCACCAAGGAAAGACCAATTTATTTTTTTTTAAATATTGTCTAATCCATGTATCTTCTAAACAAGCATGAATACCAAATAGTTATTGAACAGTTAAAACATAATTATCATAAATAGAACTTTTATTTTTAAAAGAGGGTAATCGAGAACATTATTATTATTAATCCAATAACTTTATTAATTATTATTAATCCAGTGCATGCAGCCTGCATGGTTTTTTACTACAGAATTACCAGCCCCATTCTCAAACCTCAGCACTACTGGAAAGCCAACACTGGCGTCACATGTGTACCCAGGGCTTTTTTTCTGGGAAAAGAGGTGGTGGAACTCAGTAGTGGAACTCAGGACCGCACAATGACATCACTTTGGTCAGCTGGAATGGGGGGGGGGAGTTTTTAAAAGTTTAAATTGTCCTTGGCGAAAATGGTCACATGGCCAGTGGCCCCTCCTCCTGATCTTCAGACAGAGGGGAGTTTAGATTGCCCTCCGCGCCACTGCACAGCGGCGCGGAGGGCAATCTAAACTCCCCTCTGTCTGGAGATCAGGGGGCGGGGCCACCAGCCATGTGACCATTTTCAGGAGGTGCCGGAACTCCGTTCCACCGCTTTCTCGCTGAAAAAAAGCCCTGTGTGTACCACTAGTCAATATCTAATAGCTGTTCCACAGAGGATAAACTAGCAGCAGAAACATCCCATGGCCAAGTGCATAATCAGATCCAGAGTCCGTAGCAACCCCACAGATGTCCACCAATACTGGAGTGACTAGCCCCCATAAATGTCACACAGGTGCTGCCAATGAGTGCATGGTTCCCTGAAGTTATGCAGCCTCTACCTATGCACACAATACACAAAGGGAAGGCACAAAAATAACATAGCTTCCCCCCTCCCATTGCAGGAATAAGATTGCCAACTAGCAGCTGGCAACCGGCATGAGTGAAGCAGACAGGGACAAGGAGAGAGACAACAAGGTGATGTTACTTCTAGGGAAAACCTGAAAGTGACATCAGTTCACTTTAGGAATCACTGGAAACTCTATAGTAAAACCATAGAGTTTGCAGTGATTCCTAAAGTGGACTGACATCACTGTGGACTGACATCACTTTCAGGTTCCCCTGGCAGTGTCATAGCAGTCACCCCAAGAAGTGTGGGTTTTTTTCCAGGAGCAGGAAACGGGAGCCAGGGCCAACTGACCAGAAGCCTCTGGGTTAATGTATTCCAGCAAGCTTTGCAGACATGGGTTAACTCCCTGCCTGTAGCCAAGATCCCTTCTAGGGAGACACACAGGGAAGAAAATTGCCACTCTAGCCACAGCATGGTCACATTTTCCTAGCTAATTCTGCATAGGCAGCTCCAACTGAACATCCAAGATCCCTCCTGCTCAAGGGTTCAAAGCTGGGCTAAGGTGGTCCTTAGGCGTTCTTTTGTTATCTGGCCCTTTTGCTAAGCAAAAGGAACACAGACTCTGGAGCAGCAAAAAGAGAGCACACAACTTTGCCTTCAATATATTCAATCCCACCCTTCACATCCCATAATTCCCTGGGGGTGACCTACGTGGCAAACAAGAAGCATGGGTTGGATACCTAGCAAGGGACATGCTGGCCAGAAGACAGAACTCACTTTTTGCCCAGCAACAGGCTGAGCAGCAGCCAAACAGGAGGCAAAAGCCAGAATACCTTTGACAGAGGTATAGGTGAAGTAATTAATTTCTGCACAGGTGGACCTGTCATTTCTTACTCATTATAGGAGCTAATATGCATATCCCTTATATATCACTTATAGATGCTAATTCCTTCAGCTATATTTCTGTAACTTCTTATTGTATTTGCATATTTCATTTCAATGATCTAAGAACAATTAGGAGTCTCTCTCATGCACTCTGAATGAACTGGTAAATTCTTTGGGCTGGATCTTGTTTTGAACCAGCTTCTCTGTAGTATTTCCCCTCCCATGCCCCTTTCTATTGTGTATTTCAATGGGCCTTTTGATAGATCATGATTCATCCAGTGAATTGACTTCTGAATCACAACAGCTTATGCTAGGTTAACTTTTGTTAGTTTTTTAGGGTGCCTCCTAACTCCTTTTTTAGTTTAGTCATAACTGTACAATTTGTGAACATTTGCTTGGTGAACATAAGAAAAGCCCTACTGGGTCAGAACAGTGGTCCAAGTAGTCCAGCATCCTGTTTCAGACAGTGGCCTTGAGGACCAACAAGCAGGGCATAGAGGTCAAGCCTCCTCCCCATGTTACCTCCACGGACTGGGTTTCAGACGTTTAGTGCCTCTAAACATGGAGGTTCCAGCATGCACACAAGATCATCTATTTAATAAAAATATATATTCAGAGTAAATAACAGCTCAACTAAATTGTCTGTCATTCCCTCTCCTTAGTTGCTTATACCCAAACTTTAGTATCAATTTTTAATCAATCATTTCTCCTGTGTTTTATCCTTATCATATTACCTTAATTTATCTTCGTTTTTAACCTAAGAGCCGAAACAGACGAGACGAGTTCCCTCAATTCAACCTGGGTTGAATTGCCTCAAAGTTTGATGGGAAATGTAGGCATTTCTCCTTCCCGTCGCTCAGAGGAGGAGGGGGGGAGGAGGAGGGCTCCTCTCGCCCAGCCGCCGCCGTTCCCAAGCGCAAGGGACTCGAGGAGCCTGGAAAGTGGCGGGGGGATGCTCTTAGGCTGGGGCGCGGCGGCGCTCTTGCTGCAGCCGCCCCGCCCCAGCCTCTTCCTCTCATCCTCCTTCCTCTTGGCTTCCTTCTCCAGCGGAGAGAGAGGCGGCGGCAGCAAGCGGCAGCAGCAAGAGCGCCGCCGCCGCTGCGCCCCAGCCTAAGAGCATCCCCCACCACTTTCCAGGCTCCTCGAGTCCCTCGCGCTTGGGAACGGCGGCGGCTGGGCGAGAGGAGCCCTCCTCCTCCCCCCTTCTCCTCTGAGTGACGGGCAGGAGAAATGCCTACATTTTCCATCAAACCTTGAGGCAATTCAACCCAGGTTGAATTGAGGGAACTCGTCTGTTTCGGCTCTAAGTAGTCAAAGAAATCTTTCCATTTTTTCCAGAATTCCACTATTGGTCTATTGTGCACATAAGAAGTTAATTTGGCCATTGATATATATTCATAAATCTTATCTATCCACTCTGGTGTATCAGGGCATAATTCTGTTTTCCATTTTGCTGCACATAGTACTCTTGCAGCTGTCACCATGTACCAGAAAACGTTCTCCCTGTTCTTTTGCTACATTATTTGGTAAAATGTTTAATAGCATATTTTTTTGGATTTAGCTCAAACCTGAACCTGAGAATCTTCTGCATCTCTTCATGTGTCTTTATCCAATATCTTCAGGCTTTCTTACATGTCCACCTCATATGATAAAATGTTGCATCCAAGCATTGATATTTCCAACACTGTCCACTATAGTCCTTACTAGGGATGTGCGTTTCGGCTTTCTGAATGCCGAAAGAAAGCCGAAACAAAAGTGTTTCGGCTTCTTTCGGGTTAGCCGAAACGTTTCAGAGAAAGCCGAAACGTTTCAGCTTAGCCAAAAGAAAAAAAGCAGAAACGTTTCGGCTTCTTTCGGCTTTCTTTCGGCTTTTCAATGGGAAAATGCCTCCGTCTTCCCGGACATCTGGGGGAGGCATTTTCCCACCGAATCAGCCCAAAATTGGTGGGGACCTTCCTCTAACCCCTCTCTAAACGCCCCCAAGTTTCAGACCGATTGGACTTTGGGGGGCCATGTTATGACCCCCCAAAGCAGGTCCCCCTATCCTCCCATAAGAAAGCGAAGGAGCAGCATATTGTTAGCATGCTGCTGCTCATCTTCTTCATTATTTCCTATGGGGAAAAATGAAGAAGCAGGCTTCCTTTGCCAGGGGTGGCATTTTGCATGCAAAATGCCCCCCAGCCCTCAGGGGCCCTTCTCCCACCCTTCCTCCCACCCCCCACCAAGGCTCAGACTGCTCCCACTTGGGGGGGCCATTTCATGGCCTCCCCAAGTAGGTGCTCTTTTCTCTACCACTGACAGCTGTGGGAGGCTTGTCTTGCCAGGGGTGGCATTTTGCATGCAAAATGCCCCCCAGCCCTCAGGGGCCCTTCTCCCACCCTTCCTCCCACCCTCCACCAAGGCTCAGACTGCTCCCACTTGGGGGGGGCATTTCATGGCCTCCCCAAGTAGGTCCTCTCAGCCCCTAAAGTCCACCCCTTACAGCCCCACACAAACCCAATTCCCCCCCAGCTGCCACACACAGACCCAAATCCCCACATTAGCCCCTCACAGACCCAAATCCACCCCCACCTGCCCCACACCCATAACCCCAGGAACAGGCTGGCAAAGGCCAGCCCTCTCCCTTTGTTCCCTATGCTGGGAACTTCTAAACTCTCTTTCCCTGGGCAATTCTGCACAGCCCAGGGGTGCCACAATGGTGGGCACACTTCTGAGTGCCAGCTGGTCCCTGTGAAAGAGCACCTGAACCACAGACACCCTCCCTCAAATTCCCCCACCACCTACAGAGGTGGCTGGCCAGCCAGCCCCATTGTTCCCTATGATGGGAACCAACTGCACAACAAAGAATAAAACACGAACAACACAAAATAAAGTTTTTTAAAAATTATTTTCTCCCTTTCAAAGTACAAGTAGGCAAAGCATTATGACACATTACACCAGCAGTCCCCCACACAGAAAAATTAACACAACTCACTTAACATCAGAGAATCACAAAACACGATTCCTGTCAAAAGCACTTTATTTCTTGAACAGCTTTAGGTTACACAGCAGGGGGCACACCAAAGGGCATGGCAGCAGTATCTTACACAAAAATAACACAACTCACTTAACATCAGAGAATCACAAAAGCACAATTCCTGCCAAAAACACTTTATTTCTTGAACAGCTTTAGGATACACAGCAGGGGAGCACACCAAATGGCATGATAGAAGTGTACTACACAAAATAATACAACCCACTTCACCGTTTTTGACAGCAGTTGTGTTTGTGTGATTCTCTGATTTGAAGTGAGTTGTGTTATTTTTATGTAGTACACTGCTTTCATGCCCTGTTGTGCCTTCCTACTGTGTAACCTAAAGCAGTTAAGGAAATAAAGTGCTTTTGACAGCAATATTTTGGGGTGATTCTCTGATGTTAAGTGAGTTGTGTTATTTTTGTGTAAGATACTGCTGCCATGCCCTTTGGTGCGCCCCCCTGCTGTGTAACCTAAAGCTGTTCAAGAAATAAATGCCCCAGAGGGTTGGGGGGCATTTGCATGCAAAATGCCACCCCTGGCAAGAGAAGCCTCCCCCAGCTGTCAGTGGTAGAGATGAGAGCAGAGCACCTACTTGGGGAGGCCATGAAATGCCCCCCCAAGTGGGAGCAGTCTGAGCCTTGGTGGGGGGTGGGAGGAAGGGTGGGAGAAGGGCCCCTGAGGGTTGGGGGGCATTTTGCATGCAAAATGCCACCGCTGGCAAAGGAAGCCTGCTTCTTCATTTTTTCCCCTTAGGAAATAATGAAGAAGATGAGCAGCAGCATGCTAACAATATGCTGCTCCTTCGCTTTCTTTTGGGAGGATAGGGGGACCTGCTTTGGGGGGCCATAACATGGCCCCCCAAAGTCCAATCGGTCTGAAACTTGGGGGGCTTTTAGAGAGGGGTTAGAGGAAGGTCCCCACCAATTTTGGGCTGATTCGGTGGGAAAATGCCTCCCCCAGACGTCCGGGAAGATGGAGGCATTTTCCCATTGAAAAAGCCGAAAGCCGAAACAAAGCCGAAAGCCAAAATGGCTGGCCGTTTCGGCTTTCGGCTTATTCGAAAGAGATTCTTCTTTCGGCTTTCGGCTTTCGGCTTTAGCCGAAATTTTTTGGCTTGCACACCCCTAGTCCTTACTAATTCTTGTAATGTCTTTAGGAGTAGTATACTATCCAAAGAACACTTTAAACTTCATTGATTTCTATGGGTCTAACTCTCCCTTTGAAGTCCATGGGTCTTTAACAGTGCTGTCCTAAACAGAAGTACACCCTTCTAGACCCATGGGCTTAGAAAGGTATAACTGTTTTTAGGATTGCTCAGTAATTTGCTAAACATTTTGTTTTTTGGACATATTTTTACTTGACTTAATTTCCCTGGACATTTATATATGTGTATGGGTTATGATTTTATATTGGATTTTGATGGAAGGGGTTGCTATGTGATTTTAATGTCATGCATCACGTTAAGTCCATCTTGGCATATATTTTTACAATAAATAAATGTATGCCCTTAATATTTTATGCAGGTTATCTCTTACCTGCCTCCCATAAAGCTGCTCAAGTAGGCTTACAACAAATCTAAAATAAAATGGAAGAATGAAATAAAGTATTTAAACATAATAAAACATCATTAATTTATAAAACTTATATAAAGACACGTAACAGGGATTGAGGTGGAGGAGAAACAGCGAAAGGAACCAAAGGAGTCAAAAGTCAGCACCATATCCATAAATTGGGGCCATATAAACAAAACAACTGTAGATACAAAGATGATAAAGTAACCAGTACAAAAAAAGAAGAAAAAAACTCAACTAAAAACCTGGCTGGGGGGTGGGAGATAGTCTTCAATGGTATCTAAGCTGAAAGAGAACAGATTAGGCACCAGACAAACTTCCAGTAAGAGAACATTCTGCATTTACGGCTCCACCACCAAAAAAGCCCTTTCTCCCATTGCCACCCACCTTTGGTTGCTAACTGGCCTGTTGTGTCCCTTTAACATACCTTACGGTGAAGAAATAGGCGAGTGATGCTTTTCATGGCATGGAGGTGATTAACAGTGAAATTCTGAACAGTTACTCCAGTCTAAGCCCATTGAAATCCATGGGCTTAGACTGGGGTAACGCCACTTAGGATTTCACTGTAAGCCTCTGTTGAAGGGACAGGACATTTTCCTCCAAGCCAGCTGGCAACCCTATAGCCATTTCAGTTCCCTAGAAGGAGATACGTAGCGCAGAGTTTTATGGGGGATGTTTGTTAGTTTATTTGCCTACCTACCTAAGGTAGTTTAAATAATTCTCCTCTCCTCCATTTTATTCTCACAACCACCATGTGAGTTAGGTTAGGCTGAGAGTGCACAACTGGCCCAAGATTCCATGGCAGAGTAGGAATTCGAACCTGGGTCTCCCAGATCTTAGTCTGATGCTGTAACCAACCACTACACTACATTGGATCTCAATATGGAAAAAAAGGTCCTTGGCTCTGTGTGCTATTGTGTTATATTTACACCACATGATATCAGACTCTCTGCATCCCAACTGTCTGTGTTTACCAGGAACAGTCCTTATTTTACTGGTTGCTGCCCCTTGTTTATCATGAGTTTAACCCTCACTTACTTTGATCAAAGAGTTTGGCCAGTCAGATGTTACTACCACTGCTATTCAATAGTTACTACCACTGGTATTCATAGTTGTAAACTGTAGTTGCTAACACTCTCAACACTCTTAGGTAATGGCACTGGCAGCATACCAGTCTTGTTACAAGTCATAAAGCTGTAGTACTTAACATCCATTTTTATTAACTATGCAGTGCATAAAATCAAGGGTCTCTCTTTTTTTTTTACTGTTCAGCAATCTACTCAAAGGATGCCAGCTAATCCCGTTGATTAATAAAGTCCCCTAGAGTTTTTGCAGCAACAACATAAGTCTGGCATCAATTTCTGTCCACAGCTTCTCGGAGCTGACAAGTATGCACACCTCAGGGGTCTCTGGCATAATAGTTTAAGCTGCCCCTCATAAACTCTTGTACCCTGATCTGGATGGTCCTGATTAGCCCAGCTTCATCAGATCTTGAAACCTAAGCAGGTTTGGCCCAGGTTAGTACTTGGATGCAGGGCTCATCTTGAGGGGGAATGTGGAAAAAAGCAGTTTTGGTAGTTCTCCAAAAAGGTCACATGTCAGGTGGCCCCGCCCACCTGATTTTTGGTCATTTTGGGCCCATTTCAGCCTGGATTGGGGCCAAAACAGCCCAATTCAGGCCCAAAATGGCCAGAATCAGACCCAAAATGGGTCCCAGGATTGGTCCCAAAATGGCCAAGAGTGTGCCTTTGATGGGTGATGGATCACTCTCCCACTCAGCAGCGGCCCAATCCTGACCATTTTGGGCTGCTTTTCGGCCATTTTCAGCTCCTTTTTGCCATTTTGGGCCCAAGTTCGGCCCTGAATGGCCAGGACTGGGTCCAAAACAGCCAGGATAGGTGATGTCAGAGGGTGGGGCATATGCAAATCATTTATGCTAATGACACACTTCTGGTGATGTCAAGGAGCGTGGCATATGCAAATGAGTTGTGCTAATGAGTTATGCTAATGAGTTCCTCCCGCTCTTTTTCTACGAAATGACCCCTGCTTGGATGAGAGACCAACAAGGAATTCCAGGCTTGGTGTGCAGAGGCAAGCAATGGCAAACCACCTCTGCTCAGCTGTCGCCTAGAAACCCTCAAGAAAGGTCACCATAAGTTGCCTGGAACTCGGTGTCATGTTATACACGCACACACTTAAACTCTTGTGCAGTTAGATTGCCACCAAGTGCGTTTGTTATGCATTTTTATACAGCTGTCATGTTGAGTGTTCTACAACAATACAAGTTCTGTGTAGAAAATAATGCAGATCCTACACTCACATCTCCATGCCCATGTTTGTCCTCCGAGCAATCTATTCATACACCATGTTGTACATTCAAGTCACATGTACATTGTCATCTAAGGCTGGGTATATGACACAGGTTGTTCTTTAAAAGGTTTTGAAGGAAAGGTTTAATAAATAAAGTGGGGTTTGCTCAGCTGCTTTTCCTATTTAAAGGGGGAAATGAAGGGACCAAAATGTTCCAGCGGATGAAATAATAACAAGAACAACTGTGCTTATCTACCTCTCTTGACAGATTAGTGCCCCACTCAGAATGGTGAACAAAGTCAATGTTGTTATTATCTCCACAATACAGCTGGGGAGTGGGGGCTGAGAGGAGTGGTTTACCCAAGGCCACCTACTGACCTCATGGCAATAGTGGGATTCAAACCAGCAGAGAGCTAATTTGCATCCCAATCACTTAACCAAGGTTGGCTGAAGATGTGACTGACAACCACCTTTCCCGGCCCTTGAAAGGTCTGTTTTTTATCTCATCACACTCTATGCACTTTCAGGTTCCTGGTGGGGGGTCACCTATCCTTTTCTAAAAGCTCATGACAGAAAACGTATTACTTTAGAACATTCCCATTCCATAAAATAACTGACCCTAGCTTCACAATCTCCAGTGGGCTCACCTCAGAGCCAAGCTACAAGTGACGCCTGACACAGGTTGGACACTTGTCAGCTTCCCTCAAGTTTTGATGGGAAATGTAGGCATCCTGGTCTTGCAGCTGTAATGGAGAGCCAAGCTGTAAAACCAGGACGCCTACATTTCCCATCAAAACTTGAGGGAAGCTGACAAGTGTCCAACCTGTGTAAGGCGTCACTTGTAGCTTGGCTCTCAGTTCCACAGGCTTCCAGCTCCTGCATAGCTAAATCTAGGGATGACAATTCACATTAGCTATGGAGGGAAGTCCCCTGCCTCCACCCCCCTATTTATGCTCAAATGAACAACAGAGATAAATGGGAAAGCATAGGGTTTTACCATAGAGATCAGTGAAATCCTAGAGCATTGGTGATATCACTTCCATATTTTAGCTGGAATGATGTTGACACATGCACATCTTTCCCCCCATGCCCCTCTCCCCAAAGTCTTCTGTGGGTTGCAGGCATGTGCACGGAGACTGTAGCTAAAATAGATGGGTCACATCAGTAACTCTCTTGGAGCCAAGCTACAAGTGACTCCTGACACAGGTTGGACACTTGTCAGCTTCCCTCATGTTTTGATGGGAAATGTAGGCATCTGGGTCTTGCAGCTTGGCTCTCCATTTAATTGAAGTTTACAGAGCGGCAGTCTATGAGAGGGAGAACATGCGGTCGGGAGGGGAGTGCAGGTGTCGGGCTCTCGCCGGGAGCCTCCCTTCCCCTCCGCTGTGTGTGTGTGTGTGTGTGCGTTTCTGTAAATCAATTAAATGGAAAGCCAGGCTGTAAGACCAGGATGCCTACATTTCCCATCAAAATTTGAGGGAAGCTGACAAATGTCCAACCTGTGTCAGGCGTCACTTGTAGCTTGGCTCTTGGACTGAGCTTGGGAAGTCTGGTTATCATTGCTGCAAGCGTTAATGCACATGAGAAGGCCTGACTTCCAAGGGATTAACACAAAACCACTCTCTGTGGAGGTGTAAATGCATTCAGAATTTTAGAGAAGCTAATTTCCTGTTTGATGAAGCCAAATGTTAATGCATGGGCAGTATAATTTTTTGTTGACATGGAAACAACACAGTTGAAGCCAAGGTTAGTAGCACTGCTCATTTCACACAATGAGGAAATCACTAAGCACTAATTGCTTCCAATGATTTAACCATAATTTACAAGCATACTGCTGTTCTGATTGTCCTTCCTTGAGAACAGATCTTGGGGCTCGAGAGCCAGTAAATAAAGCTAGCGCATAGAAATGTACTTTGAGGGATATTAAGAAGATGTTATAGGAGGTTCAGGAGTAGAGCGCCTGCTTTAGCATGCAGAAGGTCCCCAAGTTCAGTCTCCATTGTCTGCAGTGAAAAGGAGCAGGTTGTAGGTGATGTGAAAGATGTCAGCCTGAGATCCTGGAGAGCTGCTACCAGTCAGGGTAGACAACGGTGACCTTGCTAGACCAATGGTCTAATTAACTAAAAGGCATGAGGCATGTGTTTATGCTGCAATGTCCTCCTAGAACTCTATCACAGTCATAAGGGTTTCTGCTTTCTGCGCCAGTGGAAACTTCCAAAGAACTACCAAAGATTTTCACCACATGTGGTGAAAATTATTATAGGTGGCTATTATTATAGGTGGCTAGAGGAAAAAAGTGTTTTCTCTCAATAGACTGCATGATCTTCCTCCCCTCCCTTCTAGTGCAGCGTACAGTGAGGAAATTGTGGTTTAAAACTAACTTTGGTTTCTCCGATGTATGACTGAAGGTGCATGGCTCAACTGGAGTTTGTTTTCCCCTCCAAGAGCATACACACAAAGATCAGGATTCTAAGCCTAAACAGGTAATAAGTGGATTCAGTCTTTGTGTTCTATCCCTGCCCTTCAGAAGTTACACTTACCCTTAATAATTTGAAGTATTCATCACTTGTACAGAAGAGTATGAAATATTGTTCATCCCTAGTCTTCAGAGACATTAGTGATGTGAACTTCAGAGTAGGATGTGGACAGTAGAAGATGAATAGGAAACCTGTACGCCTTCATTTTCCATGTTTACTTTCTTCTTCTTTTTCCTGCCCTGACATTTTAGAGCCTCTAAATTATCTCTCTTGGTGTTACAGACTTCAGGTTACTAAGCGAACTAAACGTTATCTTTATAAATCTGCATTTTGCTGTACTGAGAGACATTTTCTAAGCCAAGTATAATGTGCAGAAAGTTAGCGCTTAGGAGCACATATGTGCAACCGAAACATTTGAGAAGAACATCTAGTTCTGCTTACTGTACTGCCTGTTTTTAATCACCTTAAAAGGGAACGGGGGCAGACATATGGTGTATGCATGTATTAGAAGGGTGTCTTTGCAGCTATGAAGTTAACTGGGTTACATTAAGATGCCAACATGTTCCAAAACAGAACTGGGAAGGGCTGCTTCCCAAAGGGAAGGTAGCCTGGGAGAGCAACTATTCTTCTGACGTGCACATATCTTTAGCAAATCTGGTGCAATCAATTTTGCAGTCCTTTTCACTCAAATAGATATGTTATGCTTCCTTGCCAAGAATGGAAATGTGGAAAAATGTGTTAAGCAAATGGGTAATCATTTGAATATCAAGAACACTTACACTTCATAAATATATAATAATTCTAGAGCATTACTCTGCAAGTATTTCTTTTACCATAGTGGCATGAGAATGGGGTTCTAGAGGGTTTCATGGACACATTCTCCACTGACTCAATTAATTTGAAGGCCAGAAGGTGCCATTCAGTAGAATGGATTGGCCCTGCTGCAGTCTGTTGCTGATCACTGTTGTAGACTGAGCATAGCATTACTTTTCACGATTTGTATTGTTGCTCTTGAGAATGGAGGAGACCATTTTTGCACAGATTTGGGATTAGGGTTGCCTGCTTGAAATTGGGAAAGTCCTGGAGATTTTGGAAGTGGAGCCTGGGAGGGCAGGGTTCGAGGAGAGGAAGAAGCTCGGTATAATGCCGTACAGTCCACCATCCAATGCAGCCATTATCTCCAGGGGAACTGATCCCTGTGCTCTGGAGATTGGTTGTAATTCCAGGAGACCTCCAGGCCCCACCTGGAGGTTGGCAGCCATAGGCTACAGACATGCAGAATAGCTCCTGAGTCCGTTTAAATGGGACCTTATAGTGCTGTCTCTGCACGAGTCAAAGAAATCTTCTGGAGTTCCATGTCTCTTAATCATGCGGGGACCCGATTCAGATCAAGACTGCAGCACATGACGAGAGAGTACTTCAGTCTTCTCCTCTTGCACCATTTTTGTGACCTTAAATGGCCCCATGGAGCCGTCATTTGCCATATGGAGGCTTCAGGCTTCCGGAGCCATTGCAGGGCAGAAAAAAATGGCATGGGCCGAGAGGGTTGTTAACACTCTGCCTTCATGCCGTGGTTGCCATTAGGGTTGCTGGTACCCTAGTGTGGGCGAAGGATCCTCTGATCCCACCCTCCACCCCCTGCCACCACTCACCTGGCAAGCAGGGGGAAAAGATGGGGGAACGACCTGCCGGGGCACACTCCTGGCATAGCACATCACTTCCAGGAGTGATGTCATTGCACAAGCCATGGGTGTGCTCCTGTGCTTCGCGCCAGGACAACTTGGGTCCCAAATAGGATGATTCTTTAAAAATCAGCCTAGCAGGAAGCATGGGAGCACTCCCGCGGCCTGCGCAATGACATCAGTCCCAGACGTGACATCATTGCACCACATCAGGAGCGCATGTGCGAAGACCTTAAAGAGGTAAGTGATGATTTACCATCCCCTTCCACCAGGAGGGCAAAGGGACCTGGCAACCCTAGTTGGGCCCATGCCAGGGAAGCAGGGAATTCTAGAATGCATCTATGTAATGCATGATAGGAGGTGGAGCACAGTGCAATACAGTGTTCATAGTCCCCTTCCAAAGCTATGGGAAGTTCAGGGCCATAGCATCTTTACAAGGTTAATGTCCTATGGACGAGATACGTTAATAATAATCTTTTTAGCAGGAGAGGACCAGGAAGTGAAAATGGCGCTGGAACAAGGCCAGATGAGCAGCCCCTACCAGTCAATACTTCAAGGGCCACTGAACTCAGTGGCACCAACTGCTGATGTTGGTTTACCCTCATCCTACAAGATGGTAGCAGAGCAACAGGAGACAATTGATGAACTGACACTAATTACCAGGGCCGGTGGGCCTATTGAGGCCACTACTAGTGGTCCTCGATGGCAGTAGCCCAATGAGAAATTTCTCTGTAAGTTAAATGGCCAATCTGCCCTGCTGCTTAGCAACCAATGCACAGGTTGAACTGGCCTTACAAAAGTACAGAGGCAAGTTGATCAGAGTTTGTTTATGTATCCCTGGAACTTCATTGCTGCTCCTCTGTGGAATATTCAGAAATCTACTCCATGCTTGCTTACAGTTCCAGGATACCAAAATCCAGAGACTTTCCAAAGCAGGTTTTGCCTATGGCCCCACAGGCTCGATCTAAGCAAGCTGCTAAGATGAACACTTGCAGATCTCACTCTGCTTTATTTGTGTTTGCTTGTTCTGAACAAAATCCTATCTTGAAAACATCCCTATTACATTACAGGGTGAAAGCAGTCTCATATACTCATCGGTCCCCAAATCCAATCAGCTCTGAGAATGTCAACCATCAAATTGTCACTTCTGTATTCACTCTTGGAGCAACTCCTGACCCTATACCTAAGCCTCTCATTTATGTGACTGGAATGAATCACCTACCCCAGCCCCAATTTCCTGCTCTGAGGAATTGAGGACCAAGAGAAGAAATGGCTTCCATATAGAGATGCTCTAGAAATTTCCTTAGTCTCTATGGTAGTGGCCAAACTAGCTTAATGTAAGAGCCATATAGAATAAACGTCAGATGTTTGAGAGCCGCAAGACATGATGCATTGAAGTAACTTCAGATGAGGAACTGGGTTTGGAGGAATGTCCTGAACGTGGCATCATAGGAAGGGGTGGGGTTTTGGTGCAGTATGCTGGAAGTGATGTCATCGGAAGGGGTGGGACTTGGGAAGAGCCATCACCTGACCTTTGACTTGGAAGTGACATCACAAAAGTGACATCACATCCTTGCTAGGTTTCACCCCCAAAGTCCCCAGATATTTTCTGAGTCAGGCCTGGCAACCCCGATATTTTTATTGAAAATATGAAAGACATGGAAAGAAAGAAGGAAGGAAAAAAGGAAAAGGGAGGGAAAGACATGGAAAGAAAGAAGGAAGGGAAGGAAAGGGAGGGAAATAAACTAGACTAAAATAAAATGTATGGCCACAGCGATACTCAGAGACCTCCAGGAGCTGCACAATATGTCTAGAGTGTCACCTGGAAATGCCATCCAGTCTAGAGCGTCACCTGGAAATGCTATCATATCCTTCCCAAATTCAGCCCCCACCCTCAGTCCTGGCATTTGCTGAGGAAGTATTAGGAGCCCAACTTGCATCCTGTTGTTTGATTTTTTTAAAGAACCCTGCATACACTTGTTTCACTCTATTATTTCTTGCTAGCATAGCATAGTGGTTAAAAAAAGAAAAAAGAAATCTCTGATCTTAAGACTCCTTGATTCGGTTCTTGCCTCTGCCACAACCTCACTAGGTGATCTTACAGAAGATCTCTCTCTCTCTCTCTCTCTCTCTCACACACACACACACACACACACACACACACACACGCACACAGTCAGCCCTCCATCTGCAATACAAGGATAATAATACCAGTGTTTAGAGTTATGAAGGCCTGGAGAAAAAAACAGAAATGTTATGGAGGAAAATCTCCCCACACATATTCACACTTCTTTTCTTAGTATGTTTTTAGGTTTCCCAGTGGGACAATTGGCAGTTTTTGAAGATCACTGAAGAAAAAAAAATATCATATGAAAAAATTTATTTTTTGATGTGAGTGAAATGCTTTTAAAAGCAAGGTTTTATGCATTCAAAATGTATATTATGAAAATGTTTATATATCTACAGCATAATTCTATATAGTAGACATTATGCAATTCTATAAATATGCTAAAGAGTATCATTTGATTGCTGAGAGTGCTATTCAAATGCTAAGTATTATTATTAATTACAACACCATTTATACATGGAGTCCTGCTATTGGAAGAGCAGTTCTGTTGATCCCATAAAACCGTGAAACACTCTAACTGAAAGCCAGCCAAGAACTCACAGTGACTTTGTGTCCAGGAGCTAAGCCAGTTCATCAACCACAGTACTGGCACAGTGCCTGCCTAGAAGGGTAAGGGCAGGGCAGGTATTTAAGGCTCACCTTGCTTGTGAACTTGGCAGAGTCCCCCCCCCCCCTTGTCGTCTGCTATTGTTTGAAGCAGTCAGACCAGTTGCAGAGCTACCCTTCTGACCTGGATCTGTCATGAGGCTAATCTAATTGCAGCTCATCAAGTGGTGCTAGATGCTTGGTGCTGAAGGGATCTCAGGCCTGCAAGATTTAATTTCATCCTTGTCTCCTTTCCTATCTTCAAAGACAAGCCCAGCCTAGAAACATATGCGGTATTGCCTTTGAAAATGTGCTGAGTTGGTGGGAGGCCTACCATAGAACCCTAAGCAAGTGCTTGAGGTGACAAAATCCCTGGAGTGCCTGCCTCCTCTACATACATGTCTTGGAGAGGGAACAGCTGCCTCCTTTTTTGGAGGATGTACACAGAAGCAGCTTAGCAGGGCTCGTGGACTAGGTGGATTCCACCAGACATGTCCAAGAGCTTTCTGATCTCTATCAGCTGCCCAAGGCATAAATACAGTCATAAGGGTGGAAGTGACAGGCATTAAAAATCCAAAAAGAGTATCGCGGACAACACTTGATGAAGGCTGGGCCAGCCTGCAGCATCTTTCCCTCACCACTGGGTCATCAACACAGCCTGCTTCCACACACTGGCACAATCTGCGAGACACAGCCCTAGTTTGCATGGTGAGGAATATACTATGGCATCGTGTACTCATGTTTCCTCCTTCTCCTTCCACTCCTGTGCCAGTGCCCTTCCCCTTTTTAAGGTCACTCTAACTATAGTTTTCTATGTTGTCCCAACTGAAGAACTGTATGAAACTAATTTCCAAACCAGATTCGATTAGGTCCAAAAAGCCTGCTCAAACTATGTTTAAAATAAGTTAGAAACAGGGAATTAATATAGAGAGATGAGTAGGAAGGAGGAATCCATGTTTCAGTATGCTTCTGAAACTGAGCGGTGGTTTGAGAAAATTAAAAACAATTGTGTGATAAGAATTCTAGTGGGAGGTTTTGGAGGTTTGTTTACCCCAGGCAGAGGTGTGTACTTATCAACTTGCTTGGAAATAAAAAAAAAAAAAGCCAGCATGATGTAGTGGTTAGAGTGTCAGAGTCGAACCACATGATACGAATTACACAAGACCGAGCGAGTGTCAGGAGTCCTGTCTTACCCCAAATGCCCGTGTCCAGCATTCGATCGATGAGCATGTGTCCTGGTCCAGGGACGCATTCAAAATTTTCTGCTCCAGCGCATGCATGCGGTCACGATAAATAAGTTGGCAATGCAAAGCGTCCTTATTTCCTATATCTTCCACTTCCTATCTGTGCAAAGTGGAGATACATGATGGGATATCTTGGAGATACGCGGAGAAAACCCGTGCCACCGCGAACATGGGTTCGATGGAGGTCCTGCAGTCCTGGCACGTGTAGTTGAAAACAATGTTGGAACACATGTAAGTAAGTTTTCGTGTCATTCGTGTGTAATTCAGATCGTGTGGTCCGGCTCTCAGTCAAGGATCTGGAAGACCCAGGTTTGAATCCCCACTGTGCCAAGGAAACTTGATGGGTGACATTTGGCCAGTCCCACCATCTCCGCCTAACCTACCTCACAGGGCTGTTGTGAGGATAACATGGAGAAGGGAATGATGTAAGCCACTTTGAGGACTGATTGGGGAGGAAGGCAGAGTATAAATGAAGTAAATAAAGAAATACATAAATAAATAAAAACAATCCTGTGATGAGAATCCTAGTGGGAGGGGATCTCCCGCTCCAGTCAGCACCTTGCTTGGAAATATCCTCAAGCCATGGAAAAGCCACTGAGTGATTCTCTGATGCTACATTTGAGCATTTTATTCTTAAGGCAGATAATTAAATAGGTGATTGTGAAGGAATTAATAAAATAGCATGTGGCAACTCTATTTGATGAGCAGTTTTCTAAATAAATCCCTGCTCTGAACTTGAGGGATTATTAATTCTAGGTGAGATTAGTTAGAATTATCAACGAGCCAGTAACCCAGTCAATTAATGTCAGCCGTGGGTTTGTACAGAGTGCCTTTGAAAAGGTAGCAACCAGTCTTATTCTGAAAGTAAACTAATCAGAATTTGGCAAATGTTTATTTGAATCTGATCTTTATAATTAAGCCATTTACCCTCCCCTGTCATTTTGCACAGCAAGGCGGATGGGTTACTGCTGAAGCTGAGCTCGTCTTTTCTATTGCTAAATAGAGCAAACAAGCTGCTTATGAGTCATCTTGGCTGGCCCGGGACTGTGCTTGTTTGGCCAATAGGAACTTTGATGACGAGGTGCAAAATTATTTCTGGGAACAAAAGCTGTATTTGTGTCCCTAACAACTTTTTGTATGTATCTGTGTGATTTGTTTCAAGGCCTAGGTTTTTTTTTAAAAAAATATAAACTTTCCAAAGCTTCACTAGATAAAATGAAAACTATGGTGCTTAATTAGAAACAAAACTCTTAAATGGATTGTGAAATTAATTTCCATATAGAGCAGCAGGTCGTGCATAACAGAAGTGAATTTATCCAGTAATATGGAGTTTAGACTAGATATTCATGTGGTTATTAATGGTGCACTCTCTAGCAGCTGTGAAGGCAATTTCCATTTTATAGTAGCAGTTCAGAAATCAAGTGCCTTGTAAGATCATTTATTTATAAATAAACTTCTTATCTGTGCATGAATATTAATTATTCCTTCCACCAAAGTTGTGAAAATCCCTTGTACATATGGTGGCGGTTTATGGCAAATGTGCCATTTTGTTATAGCAATTATTTCTCCGGTTACATTCAGACATCACAAGCAAACCCCAATTTGTTTGTGACATGAATGAGACTCATATACTTTCTTCCCTCTTCTTTTCTCTTCCCTACTCTGCTCTGTGTGTGAACGTCCCCTCCCTGAGGGGAGACGGCTCGTCGCCGGGTAAAAAACTCCCCCCCTCTGCTCTAAGGGCCAAGCTACACATGACGAATGACACTTGAACGGCAAGTGGATTGAGTGGAGGGCAAGTGAACAGGGAGAAATACACTTGCCATTCAAGTGTCATTCGTCATGTGTAGCTTGGCCCTAAGTGTGTGTGTGTGTGTGTGTGTGTGTGTGTGAACGTCCCCTCCCTGTGCCCTCCGGACCCGGCGGTCGCCGCCACCACCCACCTTCCCACATAGCTGGGAACAGCAGGTCGCCCCTCCGCTTTGGCCTCCCCAATCCCCGATCCATGGATCGGAAATGGGCGATGACCAGTGTGGATCGGTGATTTGGGGTAGTTGCCGGTGCCGATCCCCGATCAACTTGATCGGTAATTTTTTTTGGATCATGCCCACCTCTAATTCTAACCCACAACTTGGATTTGAATAAAGCACTTTTTTGGGAATTCACAAGAAACTATAGTTAGATTCAAAACAGAACCTCCTAAACCACTTTAATCTATTGGCTAATGAAGTAAAGTTTCTGTAGTTGAAGCAGCAGGGACCAATTTTAAGAGGAGAAGGCAGACCTGTGAGTTAAGAGCACAGAAGGGAAAGGGGCACTGTTTTGCCCTAAGTACAATATGGAATGGAACCATGACTTCCAGTTGGGCTGGAAGGATTTCTGGATTGGATCTGCTACTTTCTGATGGATTCTATGCTCATTCTGGAAATACTTGAATAGTGAGTATCATCATGCAGCTTGGAAGCCTCGGTTAGGCAAAGTCTAACCGGCCTAGGATAAGATCCTGGCCTGTTCCAGATCTTGCCTACTCTGCTCTAATACCAATGAATGCACCATCTTTGAAGTGTGACAGATCCATTATTTGCAGTTATCTACTTTAAAGACAACCCCAACATGTATCATTTTGTAAGTTCAACTGGTGGGGTGCATTAAAGATGTAACTCTTGCAATTCCTGAGACCTAAATGAATCAATGACTAAGAGAAGCACTCTTCTTTTTTAATAGTAGGCTGAGCTTATGGAGGATCTCTAGGACAAAGAATTTGGAATATGCTACATTAATACCATAGTGGCTGATAATATAGAGCTACTCTTACAAGTTTTAGCCTTCGGAGAGCTTCTACAGTCATGCTTCTTGCTGCTCCCAGTCCCCAGAGATGCTCCAATCAGTTACTTGGATTGCAATTTGCCTAGATAAAGCTTCAATCATGGGGAAAATTGAGTGCATGCAAAATTTAATACTAATGCAAATTGTAGACTAAGAGCTACAATTGCAGTCTATAAAGTCACCACCAGTAGATTCATTAAAATTGTATGTAGCATTCTCTTTCATCAATTGCATTTTTTTTGTTCTACTGGACTACTGATTACTAGCATATATATATATGCTAGTATATATATATATATTCTTAAATGCTAAGAACCATGAATAAGCTGTAGCCATTGCATTAAGAAGTCTATATTCAGCACTTATGTACTTAATAGAATCTAGGATATTAACAGCGCAATCCTATGGCCGGCCCCAACGCCGACGCGGCTGCACTGGTGGTGTGGCGGCGGCGCCGGGCCGGATCCTGTGCCAGCAAAGTGTGGCCGCAGCGGCGCCCGCAGCGGCGCAGAGATGCAATTTTGGAGAACCAGAAAGTGTTGTGGGCGGGTCTGATGCACGGCCGCCGCCAGGCGCAGCCAAAGGGCGCTGTTCCTGACAAGCGTCAGGGGGAGGGGCCAGGAAAGGCGCAGCCTATGGGCAGCACGCGATCCCGGCCAGGCTCCAGAGCAGCAGGCAAACTGCGCCCATGCCGGCAGACTGCCTCGGCTCGTGTGTCGGGCGGGGCTCGCAGTCGGGAAGGAGAGGGGTGGGTGTAGTCTGAGAAGCCTTTCCCCCGTTTGCCCAATGTAGCACCAAGTCCGTGGTGGCCGCGTCCAGAGAGGTTGGCATGGGACTGGCAGGCACCCTGCCATGAGGAATCCAGGGCAGCAGCCAGTCTCTGGCAGCAGGGGACAGCCCCCAAGTGGCGCCGAAGGGGAGGGCTGGCCTGAGGCCACCACCAAGAGGCAGACACAGCGGGCCTGCCCCCTCGTCCCCATCCCAAGGCAAAGAACACAGACACCCATTGCACAGAAATCAGCCTTTATTATTATATCATCCCACCTCCCCCAGCAGACGTGAGGAAGGGGAGGCGTGTAGGAGAGCCGCCTGTGCAGCAAAACACCCCACCCCACCCCCAAGGCGGCAGCGGCGGTCACCGGCGAGGCCGGCGGCCGGACCCCCTTGGCCGTCCACGGGCCCGGCCTCTCGCACGCAACTGGGCCCGAGGGAGGGATGCCTCTGGGGCGGGTGGAGCTGCTGCAGCGGGTGGGGCCGGAGGGTCGAGGATGGCGACGAGCCGCCTGAGCAGGGCTTCGGCACGGACTCGAGAGGCACACCCCACCCCTCCCAACAACCATGGCCTGTTGGCGTGGGAGGCTGGCAACTGCTCCACGGGATTGGATGCGAGGCAGGACGCCCTGGGGTGGAAGGTGTTGGAATGACCAATGGGGCTGCTGCAGACGCCCGAGGGGCTGGACCCACTCTGGGAGGCGGCCGCTCATGGGACTGTGTTGCTGGGGCTGTGGCTGCGATGGGGGCGACCCTTCCCAGGCACGCGAGACCTCCTGCCCGGGATATGGCATCCGCCTGCCACCACCCTGGATTCTCCATTGGTGGGGGCTAGGGTTCCCGCGAGTGGACCGTTTCCCCTGCCATCTCCCGCCCCCTTGCAGCGGCAGCTCGCACCACCCTCTCCCTTGCTTATCGGGTGCCAGCTACTCTCCCCACCGGGGATTGATCCCCCTCCCCGCTCACATGCCCCGCCCCAACCCTCTACCTGGCCATAGATGCAGGGGGGTTAGCCGTGTTAGCCTGTGGTAGCGAATTCAAAAAGGGTCCCGTAGCACCTTTAAAACTATCCAATTTTATTGTGGCATAGGCTTCTGAGAATCAAGTTCTCTTCGGCAGATGGGTGGTACAGACACTGGTCAAATACAGAGGAGGAGGGGGGGAGGAGGAGGGAGGGAGGGGGCGGGGAGGCAAGACGGGGTGTGTCGGATACATTTGTGGCAATGTGCAGGTGGGGAGATGTGACGGGAGTGTTGGGGGAGGGGCGGAGGACGAAGTCAGACTCGCAGACACAGAATACAGTTGTTGTACATCTCATTTTATTGCACTGGACAGAGCGGGCTTGCGTTTAGGCTGGCGAGGGAGCCGGAGCATTCCACACAGCCCTCCTTCCCACTCGGAGGGGCGGGGCTGGGATGCAGGCCGCGGCGCGACGGTGCTTCCTGGGCTGCAGCCAACCGTCCGTCAGAGATGTTTGGGGAGGGCGGGGCGCGGGGGAGCAGCCATGCCCTGGACGTGCCTGTGGGGGAAAAAGACACGTGTGGGCTTTGCCTTGTTCCACTGGCAAGGCAAGCCCCACACTCCGCCATCCGGGGGGGGGGGGTTGCACATGGTCGAGGGCAGCAGCTGATGCCTGACGGTCTGGCGAGGATGCACTCAGCCTTGGGAAGCCTTTACCTTTATGGGAGGGAATGAGCTGGTCACAACAAACACCTGGCCACATGTGGTTTTCGAGGCGCCTGCCTCTGAGGCAGCCAGGGGTGGCCATGGTTGCCCCCCACCCCTGCTGGGCCTCACCCAAAGCGGCAAGTGAGCGGGTGGGTTCAGGTGAATGGGCGGTTTGCACTAATCTGCGGAATGCCCCCCCACCTCCTCCTTACCTGTCAGCGCTCCGTCAGTCATCACCAGGTGGGAGCGCCAGAGTCAGGGCACCTGCAAGGAAACGGGAGAGCATGCGGTTAATTTGCAAAGTGTAATTCCCTTCTGCCACGGAAGGGCTAGTTTGTTTGTGCTTAGTTAGAAGCAACTAGCATGCATCAGTTAGCTGTGGAGTCATTCTTTCTATCACGGTAGAAAGAGAGTTAGGCAGACATTTGCACCTCTTCCCCTTTATGCGAAGTTCCCCCAGTTTTTCGCAAAGTCCCCCGAGTGCATTCTGCGCCTGCCAATGTGAATGCCCTCAGCCCGTTTCGGTTTTCAAAAGGGCAATGCCACTCAGCAGACGGGCAGAGCCTCCGGCTGAGTGCTCACTTACCTGGGGGTTTGGGCGGCGCTGGCTGGATGTTTTGTAGGGCGCGGTCGCAGGTGATTGGGTGCAGAGAGGGGGGCTTGTCCACGCCGGGCGCGCACGCTGATTGGTCCCCGGGATAGTTCTCATCCTATGCTCCTTCGGGCCATAGGGGCGGGGCGGGGCGCTCAGAGAGGGGGCTGATTTTTCGCCGTTCCATGGACGCCTATGGGCTACGCCTTCTTTTTCCGTGGCGTAGCTTTTTTGCGCCGCTGTGGGCGTTCCCGCTTCTGGAGGAGCTTAGGGAGCGGACTAACTCCGACCCCGCCTTGCTCCCCGCCCCCCCCTGCGTCGGCGTAGGGCTCTACGCCACTCCTGCGCCGCCGCCCGGGCGCCTGTGGCTTGCACCGGTGCTGGCCCGCCGGCGGGCCAGCGCTGCGTCCCAGCGCGGGCGGAAGGCCACTTACGCGGGCGTACGGGCTAGATGCGCCCTCGCAAGCCTTAGTTCGGTTCCTGTTCACTTTCCGTGCCCTTCTTAGGATTGGACTGCCCATATGTTAAAATAAAACACTGATGGCTTATTGTGACTTGCTTTTTAAAGACCATTTCCAGAGATGGTTCAAAGCTGTTTTTGGCCTTTTCTCATTGGGTGTCTATTGACAGCAGTCCAGACCCTTGATATGAAACTTAGCAAAAAGCATAGAAGAATGGAAAGCACAAACTGAAGCGAGCATGCTCCCTGCTAGATGGACTCTGAAATGCAAGTCTGTTGAGCTTTGGAAGACACAAAGCCAGTGCAAGCTAGCTGCAAAAACTGCAAGGTTTGAGCAATACTTGGTTTTTATACCTTTGTGGCCTTTCAGCAGGGAAAATACAACACTGCGCAGAAGCTTGGCAATACAAGGGAATAGTCAGAGCAATTTAGAAATGTGTTTTCAGAACCTTGAGATTTCAGATTCTTTCAAGGTAGATGTTTGGCAGTCTCAAAAGATAGGACGAGAAATTAAAAGGGGAAATAACCGTGCAACTCTGCTGTCATTACACAGCAAATCTCGTGTAGCCTCGAGGGGTTGTTTGCTTGTAAAAATAGATTGAATGGCTTTTTGGTGTGTTTAATTCAGGATAATCTAGAGGTGTTTTCAGCCTAGCAAACAGATGAAGACCACGAGGTCTCAGTGTTTGCAATCTGCAATTTGGGATGGAGATCGGCAGACAGGTATGCCTGTCTGTGGGCATGGTGGAACTACCAAAAGGTGTTTTGCTCTCGTTGAAGGACAAGGTCATGCAATAACCAACATGAATGTTGCAGGTGTACCAGTGTTGCACTGGTGTTTCCTGCAGGAAACATGTAAACTGTGGTCTTTTAACACTCAAAGACATCATTGTTTACTTATTTGGGAAGTTTTTAAATATCGTATTTCCCCCCTAAAGGCTAACAATCAATACTCTAATAATGTCCAGCTTAAAACACATATAACACAATCCCAGCAATAAAAGAATGAGAAGAAGACGCAGACCATAGCTGGGAAAGTGCCGTAACATGATCGTAGAGCACATGGATTGCAGGTCACAGGTTCAGTCCACAGCATCTCCAGTTACAGTAAACGTTGGGATACCAGGGGTGGAGTGAGAAGTTAAAACAGCCCCGGATAAAGCCGTCTCAGTGCCCCCTGCCCATTCCCGCCACACCTGAAAGAGTATCTAGTTTTTGCAAGGCAGCCTGATCGGACATCCCCCAGTTAACCAGGGGAGGGCCACTGCTCTCACCCAATGCAGCCAGAGTACTGACTGGACAGAAAGGAGGCCCACTCCCCAAGTTGGCAATAATGCTTTTCTGAAAAGTTGCCGAGGAAAAACAAGGCTGAAGGAGACACAGACATATTTGGTTGCCAGGACATCTTAACCTCCTCTTCTTGCTGAAGCTTCCTCTTATGAGAAAGCAGACCTCATAAGAACATATGAAGAGCCCTGCTGGATCAGACCAGTGGTCCATCTAGTCCAACAAACAAGGCATGGAGGCCGAGACCTTCCTCTGATGCAACCTCCTAGCACTGTATTGAGAGGTATGCTGCCTCTATATATGGAGATTCCTTCTTCTCTGGCTAAAATTGCCATTTTCTCCAGGAAAACCAATCTCTGTCACCTGCAGATCAGTGGTGATTCCAGAAGATCTCCAGGCCCCACCTAGAGGTCAGCAACTTTAGCTCCAAAGCAGCCATTTTCTCCAGGGGGGCTGACATCTGTAGTCTGGAGATCTGTTGCAATTCTGGGAGATCTCCAGACCCCAACTGAAGGTTGGCAACCTCTCTACAGCTGGATCTTTGGTGGTAGTGGGTGATGACCCTTCCTCGGTTATTTGGGACCTGCATTGGTTTTGTTGGTCAAAGCAGGATGAGGAGAATTGCAGAAGCAACCAGAACTTCCTTTCAGATGCCCAGGGCCGGGACATACTAAAACAAAGGACACCCATTGCCCATAGACAATACATGATTGCCAGGTGGTTAAACGGGCGGTCGTTGAAGCTATGAAGCCCTTTGTTGATAAGCTAAATGAAATCGGACAAAGGGTTGGCTCAGTTGAAAACGAAGTGAAAACCATTAAAGAAGTAGCGCTCGAGGCAGAGAAATCGTCTCGGGAAAATGTAACACTCATGAGAGCAACAAACAAAGAAGTAAAGCTTTTGGAGAATCAAGTGATAGGATTACAAGTGGATCGTGTGCAGACGGTATTGCGTTTACAGAATGTGAAGGAGGAGGAAAGTGAAAATTTAAAGGATTTGGTGTCGGAACTTTTGGCGTCATTCGCAAAGGCAACTAAAGAAGAGTTAAAAGCGTCAGACATCTTCAAAATATGCAATGAAGCGTCAACTGCCTTGTGAGATTATTATTGATTTTTCATCTAAGAAGACTTGGGACACCATTTTATATAATTCGATTAACGTGGACTTGGACTTTCTTGGCAACAAGGTTAAGATATTGAAGGACGTTCCATTTCTAGCTCAGAAAAGAAGATTCAAATACAAAGGGTTTGCAGCTCTTCTGAGAAAGCGTGAGATAAAATACAAATGGTTATTTCCGGAAGGCATCTGATTCAGATATAAAGACCAAGCCTACAAGATAATATCGGAAGTACAGCTGAGGGATTTTGTGCTTAATCATCAAGAGTTCGAGCAAGAGGAGGATTCAGAATATGAAGGGGGGAATGGGGAGGAGAGAGTTAGCACAGCTATTGTAGCTGTTCAGAGAGAACTGAGACTGAGACGCAGGGGGGGGGGAGACCTGATCCTGACTGTAGTTCGTATTTTATAAGATCTACCAATCTAATAGCATATGAGAAAGTTTAACTTTAAATAATTGTATTATGAAGGGAATGCAATATTTGTAGTTGTAGTTTGTGTTTTTAAGTTGTGTTTTTTCCCTCTCCCCTTGTTTCCCTTTTTTCTTTCTCCGTTTGTAGTTTTGACAGTTGTAATTAAAAAATAATTTTTTTAAAAAAAAAGACAATATATGATTGCCAGTAGAGAATATATGATTGCCCATAGGGAATAATGGAGACCACACTTGCCCAGAGGGTATAAGGGAGAATAAGCTTGCCCATAGGGAATAATGGGTACAGCAATTGACCATAGGGAATAATGGGAACAGTGATTGCCCGTTCAGAATGATGGACCCATAAGAAATGGGAGACCATGCTTGCCTATGGGCAATAATGGAGCTCACATTTGCTAATAGGGAATGATGGAAAACACGCTTCCCCACAGGGAATAATGGGGATAGCCATTGCTCACGGGGAATAATGGAGAGCACACTTGCACATAGGGAATAATTGGAACAGAAACTGTCCGTGAGGAATAAGGGGGATGTAGATTGCCCCCTTGGTGCAGAGTGGTAAGCTGCGGTACTGCAGCCCAAGCTCTGCTCACAACCTGAGTTCGATCCTGGCAGAAGCCGGCTCAAGGTTGACTCAGCCTTCCATCCTTCCGAGGTCGGTAAAATGAGTACCCAGTTTTCTGGGGGTAAAGTAGAGATGACTGGGGAAGGCAATGGCAAACCACTCCATAACAAAAAGTCTGCCAAGAAAATGTCGTAACGCCCGCAGGAAATAATGGAAAGCACACTTGCTCACAGGGAATAACGGGGACAGCAATTGTCCATAGGCAATAATGGAGACCACGCTTGCCCATAAGAAATGATGGAAAGCACACTTGCCCACAGAGAATAATGGGGACAGCAATTGCCCATAGGGAATAATGGAGAGCACGCTTGTCCAGAGGAAATAATAGGGACAGAGATTGCCCAAGTCCACCATCTTTGTCAACCATTCTATTGTAAGCAGAGTTGATTTTTTTCAATTTTGAGCCTATAGTACTCTCACTGCTGTAATCATATATAAAAAGAGAATGCTGGCACTTTTTTCCAACTGAAAGTTTATCCTTCTCTTGAGAGGAGATGGATGGGTCTCAATCAATGGCCTCAATCAATTACTCTCAGTATTCCACGATTAAAGATACATCAATCTCCAATTTTGACATATTTATTTCCTTCACAGTTTTTCCTCTGGAATTGAGCCTAAACAAATGGAAACCATATACACCAACCTTATTATTCCTGTTTGACCCCTGAATCTGTTGAATATCTTCATTATGCTGTATGATAATTTACTGCACACCCTAGCCAAAGAATAAATGGACTTATATCTGACATCAAGAATCACAAAACTGAGAAACCCATAGGAGAACATTTCAGCCTCTCAGAGCACTCAGTGGGGGACATCAAAGTAGCTGTTCTATTGCAAAGAAATTTAAGAAACAGACTGGAATGGGAAATTGCTGAATTACAAGTTATTACAACACTCAGGACAATGGAACCCCCAGAGCTTAACAGAGATATTGGCTTCTTATCTCACAACACACACTAAGTCATTCTTTTCTTACTTATACCCAGAAACTAAACTTTGTGGGTCTTAAAGAGGCCACTGGACTCAAACTTGATTCTCATGTTTGTTGATGACACTCAACTTTATCTGGTGATGGACGGCTGGCCAAACTCTGCTCCATATAATTTGGCCAGGGCTTTGGAGGCGGTGACTGGAAGGTTGAAACAGAGCAGGCTGAATCCTATGAAGACGGAGGTCCTGCACCTGGGCCGTGGGCTCTTGGGTTCAGGGATCCAGCTCCCAGCCCTTGATGGGGCACCACTCACAACTGTGCAAGTGGTGAGGAGCCTGAGTATGGCCTTGGATGTCTCCCTGTCAATGGAGACCCAGTCACAGTAGTTGTCCAATCTGTGCTTTTCCATCTTTGTCAGATTGGGCAGCTTGTTCCTTACCTTTCAGCCCTCGATCTTGCTGCTGTGATCCACACAATGGTCACCTTCAGATTGGACTACTGCAACTCACTCTACGCTGGGATGCTCTTGTCCCTACACTGGAAACTGCAACTGGTCCAGAATGCGGTGGCACATGTTCCCTATATGCAATTGGTGTCCTTAGTTTTAGTAAGTCCCCCCCAGGGCCCTATGTCTTACTCCTTGTACCACTACAGCCACAAGCAAACCCCATCAAGCTGAACCTGGTATAAACCACAGTGCCCTCCTACTGCTCCTGGGCCAGCCCAAAGAAGGGTTTTGGGCTTAGGTCGGATTATTAGACTACATATGCTTAGATAAATCTTAGGTGAGGCCAGACTAGCAGATAGCTGGTGTGTCCATAAGCGTGTATTAATTTGCAGGTTTAGCACAGGAGCATGTGTTTGAAATGGACACTATCACTAGGAGAGGCGGTATAAAGCAGGACTAGGCTAGCTGAAAGAACAAGAGGAGAAGGAGAAAAGATATGCTGAAGTTCTTTGAAAGGCAAAGCTTGGATCCAGTAAAAGGACTCAGAACTGAAACTGCTAGCTGAAAGAATTGAACACTTCTCTCTGGGAGAGCAGTGGCAGCTAGGAAGAGCTGAAGGAGCTAAGAAGAGCAAAGAGCAGGAATTGCTGACAGCTGAACTGTTCATTCACTGCCTGCAGTCGACACCCTAGTACAGAGCTGCCCCACTTTGTCTTGCCAGGAGGAAAGAGGAACTGCTCCTAGGGCAACAAACAAGCTTGAGGACACTGAGAGATCTCTGTCTTTTTGTGCTACACCTCTGAAGATGCCAGCCACAGCTGCTGGCGAAACGTCAGGAACTACAATGCCAAGACCATGGCAATACAGCCCGGAAAACCCACAACAACCATCGTTCTCCGGCCGTGAAAGCCTTCGACAATACATCAAAGCTTGAGGATTCATCCAGCATCTCCTGTAGAAGAGTTCCTGCTGTTGCCAGAAGGCCTTTGGATATCAGGGATTTTATTCCAGGTGTGGCCTGGAAGGTGTGGCCTCTGGACCGGGGGGGCTGAGGGGCTCGAGCCCCTCCAGATTTGGCCAGGGGGGGCTGAGCCCCCCAGGCAACCAGTGAACTACTGGTTGAAGCCCCCTTGGATTTGGCTGGGGGGAGGCAAGCGGTGACAAATACACAAGAAGGACACAGTTACAATGGCAGATGAAGCACAGGACTGTCCACCTTTCCTGTTGTATCATATTACAATTTCCATGATTCTTTGGGACTTTGTTCTTGTTTGTTGCTCATATGTATTTGTGTGTTTATTAAGAATTTATAATTTAATAAAGGAATTGTGGTTTATATAAACCATTTACAAATAAATGTTACAGAAGAATTAAGAGAGACTGACAGAAGATACATGATTTTAAAAATCAGGCTCCTGGAAGGCAAGATTTACACACTAGCAACAATATATGCGCCAAATAATGCAAGAGAAAATGTTTCTGAAAATGTTTTCCAATCCATTTTTGATTTTCAAGAAGATACTGATCTTCGGAGACATGGATGGGGTAATGGACCTAAAAACAAGATAGGTGAAAAAAAACCAAAGAAGGCAAACTTCCCCAAAATGTGTTTAATTATATGGAAATGTTACAATTGGAAGATGCTTGGAGGATCAAAAATCTGAATATTGGAGACTATACTTTCTTTTCTGAAAGACACCAAACACATCCAAGGATTGATATGTGCTGGATATAAAATACCTGAGTTATTTATATTGTTTATTATATGTTTATTGTTTCTTTTTTTTTCTTTTGATGTAATTATAATTGTGCTATTGTTTTATTTTCTTTTTTCTGTTCTGCTTATATTTATAAAAATAATTTTTATATAAAAATAATTTATACACTGACTTAAATTACCTATGGCTATGGCCCACAGTAATTAGCTTAGTCCTTTACCTTGGCTGGCTCCACCCACTTTCAATGTAGTAACAGCCAGATTGCAAGGCCTCTGTTGGACATTATATATTAAGTGTCCCGACTGTCTCATCAATGCCCAGCCCAAACCCCTGGACCTAGAAACATGAAATTTGGGAAGAACATTCCTTTCATGATGTAAACACCCGCTACGAAGGGATTTTAAGAAATTTGCCCCCTAAGGGGGTAAAAAGGTGTAAAATGTGTTTTTCCAAAGGGATACAGTTTCCCTGTGTGTGTGTCTGGCAGGCTGCTGCCTGGTTGCACCCCCGCCCACTGCCAGCTCAGCCACTCTTCTCTGATTGAGCCAGCCTTTCAAGGTCATTCGCATAAGCGGGCTGATTGTGCTCACTACATTCCACACCACACCCCTCCCCAGACAGTTGGAACACAGAGGTCATTTGCAGATGTGGCCTGATTGGTCCTCACCCTTCACATTCTAAACAGTATGCAGTTGCTATTGGGAATCATTGAATGTATCCTGAGGTAACATGCACCCCCCAGTCTTCTCCTAAAAATTCACTAGGGTTGCCAATCTCCCTGTGGCGCCAGGCTTTCCTGTGTGGCTGGCAGGCTCCTGCCTACTTGCACTCCCCTCTCTCTGGTTGGTCAGCTGTGGAACTTTGTGTTCTGAGGTATAAATCAGGTCAAGGAAACTGCAGACAGCTGAAGAAAGGCAGTAACTGGATTTAAAGTAGTTAAATACCATAGCAAAACACGGGTATCAAGCTAGCTGCAATTTAATTTGTTGGCTACAATTTACATTTGAGGACTGTTAGAAGACTCCACTTCTAACACTGTCATTTCCTCAGGTTTCAGAGGGGGAGAAACCATAGAGTTAGAAAGATAGACATATCAGAACAGCTGTTTACTCCCTTACTGCCCTGAACTATCCTTTAATGTGTAGATTGCTAATCTCAGGACTTCCTCCTCATGCCTTCCTTCTCTTCCTCCCTTTGTCACACTTCTACCTTTTCTCTCTATCTTGCACCATGGATGCAGGACTTGTCCTGCCATCCATGCACATCCTTAGACTTAGGTAAGTAGGAATCTATTTCTCCACTTTCCTATCAAAGTATAGAATTCCTATAATAAAGAATTCTTACTCCTTTTCTAAACCTAAGGCAAGTGTAAGTTTGTTACTTTGTCTCTCACACTCACACCAGCCACCATGCTTCAGGCCAGAATATTCAGACAAGGAAAATGTCTGCATCAGCTACTACCAGAATTAGGTATCAGAACAGGCCTTACCGTACCTGTTTCCTCCTACACCACACAAAGGTCATTCTCATGCCTTTGTAGAATAAAGATCTTTCTACGGTCAAGCATGAGACAGACAAGGCTCAAACATATGGCCTCTTCTTCATGGACATAAACGTCTCTTAGGAAACTGATCTTAATGTTATAGCTAATGAGTGCATTCAAAGAACATCAATTAGAACAAACACATATAGTGCAAATTAAAATACTAAGTGGCATAACTGTGAGTTTTCTTTGGGGTCATAGCTATGGGCACTGTTCTGAATTGCCTCAAAATGTGCTTCTACTCACTTACAGGATATGAATTCAAAGTGAGAAGATCGTTACTAGTCTGAACTCTATACTTTGCTCAGAAATTGAGTGCACAGCAACTGTTTTTTATTCTGCCCTGGCTCAGAGACTTCAACCATGCATTTACCGAATGAAGGCATCTGTAAATTTAGTAAATTTCTGTACTAAGTCACCCTTATGAATAAGACCCAAACAATGTTCCCCTACAGGCTTTTTCTGTGTTGCCACAGTGTCAGATTTGCAGTCAGTAGTTTGTCCTATGCACATGGTATGTATATTTGTAAATCTTAAAGTTACTATCTTAAATGTGAATTTCAAAAACAGTACATAGCAGGAGATCGCTGAGATACCACTATAACCACTGGCCAACTCGCACCTTTTCCTAGGTTTGGCCCAGCCCAGGGGCATTGTTAGGGGGTGTCCAGGGGTGCCCGGGAGCCCCTCCCTAAATCCCCCATGGCCCTGCCTCCATAGATAGTAGAGGCCCCTCCTTATGATGTCACCAGGCCCCAGTTCTTTTAAGGGCCTCTGGCCCAACCCCAGCCCCCGCATCCTGAGAAATTGGAAAGTCTTTTCCCTGCTCTGGATGTACCCACAGTACTGTCTGTGTTTTTTTTACAAAGTGGATTGTGAGTAAGACTCTGCTCTGGGGGCACTGCTTATTGAACCAGTATTGATAGTTCTTGGATATGTTTTTCATAGTTGTGTTCTGTTATATTGAATTAAAGCAGATTTACATTTTAAAGTTATGAACATTTCTCTAGAAATTGAGCCTGGCCCTTGGGACTCTGGGGGTTACGCATGTATCTAAAGGAGCCAATCACAGCAGAGATGCGCCTATATAAAGTGTGCTTCTGACTTGGCTCCTCAGTCCTCATAACTTGATGTTTGTGGAAGGATCTAGCTCCACCTTGCCTGCTTTTTGAACCTGCTGCTGTGGACTTGATACTCTGCTTGCCAGTGACTATATCACCCACCTCTGAACATTGGAAGCTGTTTTTTGGTTGAGTTAGGCTTGACCTCTGGCCCTGCTTTCTGCCTGGTCCTTTAGTCAGACTCTGTCTCTGACAGCCTGACACTCTAGACAATACTGAGTTAGATGGCCCTGCAGGAGCAATATTACTCCAAAGTATGCCAGTTGTTCGGCCAATTGTCTCCTGAGAGCTCTGAAGTCTGCACAAGTCTGCACGAGGGCTTGGAGAAGGTGACCCCATCCAGCTGTGTGTATGAGAGAGAGAGACAAGAATGAGAGACAAACACTGTCAGAGTTGGGAACAGAGAGAAAAAGACAGAAAGTGAGAACAAGCTGACTGAAAGCAAAGCATCTGGGAGAGAGCAAGATCTCTCTCAGCTGTGCCCCCACAGGTGTGTCTTTGCTCCCAGCTCTCTGAAGCTTGTATAATTGTAAGTAAAGCCAATATGACAATTCTCCCTACTGCTACCCAAGGAATCTACACCCAAGTAGTTTTGCTCTTGGGCTTCCTAAGTGCTTCAGTGCATCTGATAAAAAAGCACCCTTGTTCACCTTCTATTTAAATATACGGTGAATGTATCTGTTTGTACCATCTTAGATTCCAAAGAGAAGTAACTTATTTGAAATCCCTCCCTCTCCATATACACACTGGATATGCCCTACATCAAAATTCTCTAGGATAAAACTCTTGCCTGGATTCTTTTTCACTTGGGGTGTAATTTTAATGCTTTCCAAAACTACAGATGTATTGCTGACAGAAAGTACTGTACCACATCAACACATAAATATCGGAGTGGTTTATCCAAGGATCCTTATGTAATCGAGCAGTGCAAGGGTAGGGTAATATAAAACAACTTCACATTTTTGTGAAACAGCTGGCACAGCATTTCTATTCCCAATTAAATTAAACTTGTTTATTGGGGGGAGGGGTTTGTGTTTGTTCAGCTGCTTATGGATTAGTTTAAATTTTAGACTCCAAACAAACTTTACCATTTGTGCAAACACTCAAGGCTAAGCAGGAACGTACAGATGCTTCTAATAATTAAATTCGGAATTTAATTGGCTCACTTAAAACAAATGCAACGGGTTGCACAACATCTCCCTGACATTTTGGGAAGGGGACCAAACAGCCTTGTCACTTGCGTAGTCATAGCACTTTTGAAATTAAGTGCTCAGACTCAAATTATGTTAATATAGCATCAATGAAACAATTTTTTTTAAAAAAATGTTTACAACTAAAATGGTTAATGTGGTCCTTTTACCAACAGCCATCCAAAAGTAATATCTGTTTCTTCGTTATTAACCACTAAGCATTTTATATTGTACACAAAGCATATGATAACTAAAAATACTGTTGAGAAAAGTGGTACTTGGGAATAATTACGGGTGGGGTGGGGGAAGATGGGACCAAAAGCAGAAAAATGAGAAGGAAGGAATGTATACAAAGCAGTCTTATACTGAATAAACCCACTGCTCTGCCTAGCTGAGTATTGTCTATTCTGGCTGGCAGCAGAATCTCAGCCACATAAAAGCCCTGCTCAGTAGCTGCTCCCTGAGGCCCTTCTGCAGTGAGATGCAGGGGGCAGAACTGGAGACTTTGTGCATGCAAAGCACACCCCCTACCATGGAGCCATGCCCCCTCAATAGTAATAACAAGGCTGACAAACATTGTTATCCTCATATTGCCTAGGGTAAAGTAGACTGAGGGCATCTGCTGCCAGCCTCCAGGTTGGGTCTGGAGATCTCCCAGAATTACAACTGGTCTCCAGACAGAGATCAGTTCCTTGGTTTGACAAGTCCCGTTACCCTCCCCAGCGGGAGGGAGAGGAACCTGGCACTTAACTTGTTGATCCCTTTGTGTATGTACTGTGCACGTGTGCTCCCGGGCAAGCATAACAACATCACTTCCAGAAGTGATATCATCGAGCTAGGTGGGCATGCTGCCAGGCTTCACAGGGGCCAATTTGGGCTTTTTGCAGCCCAGAAGCAACCGTTCCCTGAACCTTTCCCCCCTGCTGGCCAAATGGCCGGGGGGGGGGCAGAGGCTGAGATCGGGTGATACCCAGCTCTGACTGAGGGACCTGACAGCCCTATCAGTTCCCCTGGAGAAAGTGGCTGCTTCAGAGGGTAGACTCTATGATATTGTACACCACTGAGGTCCCTCCCCAAACTCCTTCCTTTTCTAGTCTCTTCAGAACTTCCCAAGCCAGAGCTGGCAACCCTAGCTGATCTCAAGGACTTTCTGGTTCTGTTTTTTTTTTAAGTGCTATCTTTCCTGGACAAGATCTTTTATTTTTGAGTGAAGCAGTGAGGCTCAAGTTTCTGTATTTGGGGAAGAGGCATGAGGTGGATTTGATTTTTCCTTCCCTCATACAAAAATAAATATTTAAATTGTGACAAGAAGATGGGGTGCTAGAATACCTACCTTGCTTTTTAAAAAACCCTACCTTGCACACACACACTGTCCCATTTCCTGTACTAGTTCCGTTTTTTAAAAAAAACATGAGGCAACCTCCAGAAGAATCTGTGTTTTATAATGAGGCTGAACATTATTCATACCGACATAAGCTGTTTGTGTGCTACGATGCTGAGATTTCATCCCAACAGAAAAAACTGTTTTGCACAAAGAGAAATAAAGATGCTTCCAGTCAGGGCTTTTTTTCAGGAGAAACTTGGTGGAATGGAGTTCCAGAACCTCTTGAAAATGGTCACATGGCTGGTGGCCCCGCCCCCTCATCTCCAGACAGAGGGGGGTTTAGATTGCCCTCTGCGCCACTCAGCGGCGCGGAGGGCAATCTAAACTCCCCTCTGTCTGGAGATGAGGGGGCGGGGCCACCAGCCATGTGACCATTTTCTCCAAGGGCAACCCACTGAGTTCCACCACCTCTTTTCCCAGAAATATAGCCCTGCCTCCAGTTATTCTGGAGGGAATCCATTAAAAGAAATGTGTGGAATTTCTTCTGGGGCATTAAATTATCAGTCCCAGTTTCAGGCTTGTTGCGAGGTACTGAATTGTTATGAAATTGCATAACATTCTTTGTTTGATCGCTTCACGAGTTTTACATACCATTCAATCTCAAAAGCACTTGGGCATTCTTTCCCAATGAGAGACCTATTCAAGCTTGAACTAATTTTGAATGTTTTGTTATATTTCTTTCAGCAAAGAAAAGTTGTCTAAGGGAGGTGGGTACTGTATTTAGCCTTTGACTGGGATAGGGATACAGACATTCATTAAATTCTTTAAGCCTACATGTCTTCGCCAAAATAAACCTGTCTCAGCCCTGACACAGCAAAAGAAAACCAAAGGTACTTTCCCCTCTGTTCCCAATTTTTCTGTCTGCATAATAATTATGTAATACATATTTGGTTACTCTTTTATGTCCCTTGGTGCCAGGGTTGCCAACGTCCAGGTAGGGCCTGAAGATCTCTCAGAACTACAACTGATCTCCTGATGACAGAGATCAGTTCCCCTATTGAAAAGGACTGCTATGGAGGGTGAACTGGATAGCATTATATCCTGAGGTCCCTCCCTTCCCCAAACCCTGCCTTATCCAGGCTCTACTGCCAGATCTCCAGGAATTTCCCAAACCAAAGCTGGGAACCCTGCTTGATGCAATGCCAGAGCATATGGATGGCCTTGCAGCTAGGGTTGCCAGGTCCAGGCTGGGAAATTCCTGGAGATTTGGGGTATGGAGCCTGGAGAGGGTGGGGTTTGGGGAGGGGAGGGGCCTCTGTGAGGTATAATGCCATAGAGTTCACCCTTCAGAGCAGTCATTTTCTCCAGGGGAACTGGTCTGTTGCCTGTTGTAATTCCAGGAGATCTCCAGCTACCACCTGGAGGCTGGCAACCCTACTTGCAGCCTTGAGATCAGCGGAGAGGCCTTGAATACAGCGTTCTATAAATCATGTCAATGATCCAAGTCTACATCCATTGTGCCTGAACATTTGCATGCCGACATTAGGATTTTTAACATCATGCTCTTTGAGTAACAGACTTCTATGCCATATCACCAACTGCTTCTGAAACTTCCTTCATTTGTAACCTCATTTGCCATCCCAATGATGGCAGGCAATCTCCTGGTGATTCCTGCATCCAGGGCTTTTTTTCAGCAGGAACGTGGTGGAACGGAGTTCCAGAACCTCTTGAAGATGGTTACATGGCTGGTGGCCCCGCCCCCTGATCTCCAGACAGAGGGGAGTTTAGATTGCCCTCCGCACCGCTCAGCGGCATGGAGGGCAATTTCAACTTTCCTCTGTCTGGAGATCAGGGGGCGGGGCCACCAGCCATGTGACCATTTTCTCCGAGGGCAACCCACTGAGTTCCACCACCTCTTTTCCCAGAAAAAAAGCCCTGCCTGCATCTATTTGCCATTTGACAGCTGACTGGAGGGAGGAGGCAGGCCAGGGAAATGGGTGCCTGCAGCCCTAGTTGATGACATCACTTCTGGTGCAGCCAAGAAGCAACAGTATTGTGCCAGGGCTGATTCTTTAACAATCACCCAAAACACAGAGAAAACTATTGTTACAGCTCTGGTGTGATGCCGTAGCTTCTGGGTCATGCTAGAAGTGATATAATTGACTGGACCCATGGTGTATGTGCGTTGGCACACATTTGCATAGAGAAGAAAGACACATTGAAGAAAAACACAGTGAAAACCCACCCCCATTTCCTGTCAATTCTCAGGGGAGGGGGTCTGGAAACCCTATTTGCACAAGAAACAAGCCATCTTGCTCCTGACCTGGTCTGTGCATTGATGCTGGATCCTATGCAGCAAGATTGGAGCTGTGTTGCATGAATAGCAATCTCCCCCTCCCACTGCAGTCTTGGGTTAGCAGACCCCTAGGAATATTGGGAGTTTGGGTCAAATGGGAGGGGCTGCAACGAGAAAGGGGAAATTGGCAAAAATCACCATCTCCTTTACCCACAAGCAGAAATGTTTTCTGAAAATGAAAAGAGCACTTAGAACCTAAACCTGAGGGATTGGGGGACAGGAGTTGACATTAATAAAATGTTTGTAAGCTATCCAGTTAGAGAATGGTATAGTGCAGCAGGACTGTAATTTGGAGAGCCAGATCTGATACCTCACTCTTCTACTTGAAGCCAGCTGGGTGATCTTGGGTCAGTCACAGCTTCTTGGAGCTCTCTCAGCCCCACCCACCTCACAGGTGATTGTTGTGAGGATAATAATAACACACTGTAAACTGCTCTGAGTGGATGTTAAGTTGTCCTGAAGGGCTGTATATAAATTGAATGTTGTTATTATTATTATTATCCCCTGAGGCCCAGGACACAACAAACTTGTCAATGTGACCTTTGCATGGGTGCCCAGTCGCATTTAAATTAGTTCTTTCCAGACATGTGTAATATTAGAACTGCAGCAAACTATGTGTTAGGCAAGGGCACCATTGGTGAAAGAGGGCATGTGAATGGGTCAATGCACAGAGTAACTATATTAAAGCATTTACTTACTTAAAATATTTACATCCTGCCTTATCTCTTTAGATTCAATGTGACTAACAAAGCAGGTAAAGGTAAAGGTTTACCCAGAGCAAGCACTGAGTCATTACTGACCCATGGGGGGACGTCGCACCATGATGTTTTCTTTTTTGTTATTGGGTGGTTTGCCATTGCCTTCCCCAGTCATCTACACCTTCCCCCCAGGAAACTGGGTACTCATTTTACCGACCTCTGAAGGATGGAAGACATAGGGCCAAGCTACAAGTGACGAATGACACTTGAACGGCAAGTGAACAGACTCACGTGTACTCCTCCCTGTTCACTTGCGCTCCACTTGTCCTCCACTCGATCACGTAGTAAACAGGGAAGAATACACGTGAGTCTGTTCACTTGCTGTTCAAGAGTCATTCGTCACTTGTAGCTTGGCCCTGAGTCAACCTTGTGCCAGCCATCTGAACCTGGCTTCTGCCAGGATCGAACTCAGGTCGGACGCGTGAGCAGAGCTCGGGCTGCAGTACTGCAGCTTATCACTCTGCACCATGGGGCTCTTATCTTACCTTTTTTAACAAAGCAACAAGATGCAAAATCATAAAACCATATATAACTGATGAGAAAATAACACACAAGATTAAAAACAACATAAAAATAAAAACACCACCAGATCTGCTACAACTGTTTAGCTGACACTGAAATAAACCTAGTTAACATACTTTCCTGAATCCAGAAAGTGAAAGCACCCTCTGTATCCCTCTGAGGGTCCAGGATTTCATACGCAAGAGTATATGTGCTTAGGCTCTGTCAAATCTTGAAGTGTTTGAAGACCATGTGCAGATTCAATGGACATGACACCAATCAGTGCACTCTCTGTATCTGTTTGTTATCAGCAAATAGGGCTGAACTCACAGGGCCAAGACAGAAGTGACGAATTTCACTTGAATAGCAAGTGAACAGACTCACATGTATTTACGTAGGGCCAAGCTACACATGACGAATGACACTTGAACAGCAAGTGTATTTCTCCCTGTTCACTTGCCCTCCACTCAATCCACTTGCCGTTCAAGTGTCATTCGTCATGTGTAGCTTGGCCCACAGTGATCGAGTGGAGCGCAAGTGGAGCGGAAGTGAACAGGGAGGAATACATGCGAGTCTGTTCACTTGCCATTCAAGTGTAATTCATCACTTCTAGCTTGGCCCAAAGGTGATTGAGAGCCCAAATTGAAACATGTACTGCACATATAAACCTTATTTTATGCAATGTAGTAATTATATATCAATCAACAAAGGGATATTTTAAAATGCCTTGGATTATCTGACCTTTAAAACAAAATATGTGTTTTCTTTTCCTCTTCGGCCACACTTAAAAACATTAAAAGATTTCTGCTCAAGGTAAAGTTCTCAAAAAGTTAAAAGAAAATGTTCTTAAAAGTAAACTTATTTTTTCTTTGTAATGGGTTAGAAACTGTGTTGAAATTCTTCATTTAATATAAAAGACTTAAAAAAAAATTACAGTAGCAACTTTTTATGCCACAATTATTTACTTAGAAGCAGTGGGACTTGTCCCTAGATTGGACAGGATAGAAGGCTTAGCTCAATATGTTGCAGGTCGTTAGATCCAAGGTGTTGCCAGAAGCAGTGTGCTCGTGGAATAGAACTTTCCTGAAAACCTCTGAAAACCACTGAAGTATACTCAGCAGTCAACACACTCCTGATTTTTTAAAAACATTTGTTCTCCAAGCATTGGAATCTATGTTATTACACACATGTGCCCTCCCTTTGCATTTTTACAGTTGTGGAGTAGGTTTATTTTGTTCTGTATGTGCCTTAAATAATCATAATTTTCAAGTGAGAGTGCTGTCCTCATTGGTGCATCATCGGGCGGTGTCATAGCACCCCCCCTTTATTTCTTGTGCATGTTCATATCAATAGATCTGAATTTTTTAAAAAAAGATAAAAAATGATCACATGGGGAAGTCTTTGCATGGGGAAGCTTAAAAGTGGAGAATCACCACCACCCATATCTAAGTCCCCATGATCCAAACCAGAAAGCCCTGCCCAGGCTGACCTAGGCTGTTTCCAGACGGCTTACCTGCCTCCGGAACGTTGCACCATCTTGCGGGGAAAACGCAAAATATCACGTTTTCTCGCTCGAGTTTTGCATGAAGTCGCGCAAAACTTGCACGAGAAAACGCAATATTTCGCGTTTTCCCGCAAGATGGCGCAACGTCCCGGAGGCAGGTAAGCCGTCTGGAAACGGCCCTAGAGCCAGGAGGTGGAGGCAAACACTGGTGCGTAGACTGAAGTCTGTTGGGACAGAATCCTCAGCAGAGCTGCTTTTCAACCTGTGCTGTTTTTTCTGGCTCCAGAAGTCACCACTCTTCTGTCCTCTGGGCCTCCAGGTCTTTTGCAATTTTTTAAAAATCAAGTTCATATTGCTAGATTGATGTAATATCGTAATAAAAGTTGTAGGAGGTTCTCTGAATTCCCAGTTTTCATTTTTTTTAAAAGGACATCTCTAGCCCCTTCCCTTGCAGAGATATAAGGAAAGATATAAGGAAAAGGTCATATCTCCACTCAGGAAGGGGCTATACACTTTTTCTTTAAAATGAAAGTGGTGAATTCACAGAACCTGCTGCACCTATTACAGCAGTAGGTTGATACTAGAGATGGGCACGATCTGCGTTACAACCGAAAAAACCCACGATAATGGTGATCGCTTGATCATGACCCGGCAGATCGTGATCATTCATGGGCAACGATCCAGCGATCGGGAGAGGCCTGGATCATTGAGTTCGGGCTCGGATCAGGGATCCAGACACTCAGGTGCCAGCAATCTATTCCCCTGGCAACGGAGCTAGGGGAAAGCCTGAGCTCTGTTTGCCCTCCTTCTGTCGCCCTGGAAACCCGAATGGGAGCCCAGCTTTCCTTGATCAGCAGGGTTTCCTTCCAATCATGGAGCAGCAAAGCAGTCACCAGCTGGGAGAAGACGCCCAAGGGAGGGAGGGGGAAGGGGGTGTTCTGTAGCCATTGGCACTCCAATCTCATCCCTGCAAACCCTGATAGGCAGCTCTGACAGCCAAACACAGACCTCCTGTGTTGCTGAATGGGACCTGAGGGGAGGCGGCTTGCCACCGCCTCCCCGTGCCCGCCAGGCCCAGCAGCTGCTGCCAGCACCCACCTTCCCACATAGCTGGGAATAGCATAGCGGCCTGCTTTGGCATCCACGATCCACGATCCACGGATCGGGAACGGGAGATGCTTGGTGTGGATTGTTAATTCGGGATCGTCACTGGCGCTGATCCATGATCAGCTGGATCATTATTTTTTTTTGGATCGTGCCCATCTCTAGTTGATACTGCAATAAGAAACTGATGATTTAAAAAGATTGAAACAAAAAAAGGAAAAGGAAGGCTGGGGGAGGAGTGGTTCATAAAGTGAGTTGGAGGTGAGTGGGAATGAGTGGGAATGGGGGACCTCATCCCCCCCCCAAAAAACATGATGCATGAGGGAAAAAATCGAGTCAAAATTTGCTTCCAGAAAATGATCAGGGTAAAAGTGTTTTCAAATGAAATGGGAAAACTCAAAGCAAAAACTAAAGGCAAAAAAAATGCATGTGGAACTCAGGGGATATTCTTCCTTCCTTCCTTTCTTACTCTACGCTTCTGACATATAAGTCTTAAGTAGAAACTGAAAATATGAGGAAGAAATTAAGAATTCAGGCCAGAGAAAGTTAGTTCATAAACTATAAAAAGGATGATTTCTTATAAAGTTGCCTGAAATCCCATGGCCTGAACTAAAAATTTGGCTAAAATGAGTAAATTTTCCAGTCTTGAGTCTGTTAGCAATTTAGGGACTAAAATATCTGGTGTAAAATCTGTCCAGTGTAATGTCAGAGCTTTGATCCATTTCTGTCTCGCCTTCTTATACTATGGACATTCAGATAAAGCATGGGTTACAGATTCGATAACACCCCCAGACCACAGCCACAATATCTGTTTGGGCAATATCTATGCCCAGAATGCGGCCTTCAGAGACTGCAGAAGGTAGTGCATTTAGTCTTACAAGCATAATTGCTTGTCTATATTTAGGAACTGTTAAGCCAAACAAATACATTGGAATCGTAAAACTTGGGGGGATCCCATATAAAGGGAAGAACAGACTCTCCTAGTTCTACAGATGGTGCTGTTCATATCTATCTTCAAAATTAATTCCTTGATGATTTTACAAGCTGAGGACCATCCTAGAGCAGCAGTAACATCCTCTGAACATTGTATAATATTCATTTTTTCTTCAATTGCTTGGCTCCATGAACTAGAATAGTTATCATGCTTCAAGTAAAACATAAAACTATTGTTCTCTGAGAAAATTATTTTAAGTTTCATGTTCAGAGTCAGAATCTAAGCTCTGGCTTCAATAGAATGCTGGCCCAATTCTAATCTGAGGTTGGTACCTGCCACAAACTTCAAGTAAAAACTGTATTAGTGGTCGATCTATTGTTTCATCTGTCTTATGAATCCCCACTGCTGCTCTGTACAATATTTGGGGTATTACTTTATATTTAAAACTATAATTGCAGCTGGAAGGTATTGTCCACCTTTTCTATAAAAGAATCGCTTTATTGCTGCCCCGGAAGAAACTGCTGATGCCCAGGATAAGTGATCATCAAAAGTTACTCAAAGATACTTGAAAGATCGGACCTGCTCCAGTCCGTTGTCTTCTAATCTCCATTTATATTTGCAGTCTCTTCTCTGTTTTGTAAAAACAAGAATATGGCAGATTTAACAGGATAGCCTCATCTAGATGCTGTTTATGTGAACAAAAATGTATTGAGTCAATTACACATGTTCTTTTGCACTGTCATTTGTACACTGGTATACGTCAAACATATTTAAAATCTATTTTAGCTAGTAAGATGGATTGCTCTGACTCGCTCAAAGTCTATAGACTGTTGAAAGATTCCTTTCCTGACGTCACCGAGAAGGTGGCCAAATTTCTCCATTCTGCTTCGAAGTTGTGTCAAAGGATATCATGGAAATAAGCTATAAATGTATTTATGTATTTGTAATGTAGTATCCTTTTAACCTTGTTTTTCTTTTTGTAAGTGGATAACTTGAATTGTTGCTATATGCCAATAAAGGCTAACTTGACTTGACTTGAATTAGCAACACTAATTGACAGCCCGTGTTCACTCAGGGGATATACTGAAGCAATATGGGACCGGATCTAACATTAAAGAACAATGCAGAAAACCCCTACTATGCCCCTCTGAAGCACAGTGCAAGAGAGTCAGGGGAACGATGAAATGTGGGGTATGCAATCGGAGCAGAAATTGGTGAAAAATTCGGCTTCGCTTTTGCTGGTGGAGATGCCCTTCTGCCAGCAGAAAATGAGCCGATGGGGTCTAGCCCAATATTTGGAGAGGGAAGGAAGGAGACTGAGAACAACTTTTAAAACAATTATGTGGAGGTTCAATGGTTGTTGTGGGTTTTCCGGGCTGTATTGCCGTGGTCTTGGCATTGTAGTTCCTGACATTTCGCCAGCAGCTGTGGCTGGCATCTTCAGAGGTGTAGCACCAAAAGACAGAGATCTCTCAGTGTCACAGTGAAGCAAGATGCACTGCTGTGACACTGAGAGATCTCTGTCTTTTGGTGCTACACCTCTGAAGATGCCAGCTACAGCTGCTGGCGAAACGTCAGGAACTACAATGCCAAGACCACGGCAATACAGCCCGGAAAACCCACAACAACCATCGTTCTCCGGCCGTGAAAGCCTTCGACAATACATGTGGAGGTTCATTTTGCTTATGAAATTGTAAGTGCAATGTTCACTCTTCAATGCACTGGTCACTTTAATTCAGAACCGATGCAGATCTAAAGCCCTTTGATTTGGCATTTTCCACATGATGGGTTTTGAAAGACCTTTATGATCATCTAAATAAATGATAAATCCGTGCACATTTCTTACCTCCTGAAGTAGTTGTATATTTCATACTCATCAGATTTCTGAGTTTTCAGTGAATTAATCTTCAATTATTAATGACCATAGAAGAACAAAACATGAACCCCGAATGCTAATCACAACTTTCAATGTCATTTTTTTAAAAAAGGTATAGTTTTATGCTTCCTAGCCTGATAACCTGTTTCATACTTGTATCAAATAATTAAACTTCCTTATTCAAACAAAATCAAATTAGATATTCATTGGAACAGAAATATTAGTCATCAGAACCTCAGCATCTAGCCATGTGGAAATGCCCCATCTTTGGATATTCTGGACTTCTCTTACAGCTTTTGTATAGATCACTGGTTAAATACATTGGTTTAATAGCCTTTGAATACTAGTGGCTACTAGCTACTGGACACCCTCTCTGCAGGACTGCCAAGAGAGGGGGGCTGAGAGGACAAAATGCCAGGAGCCCAAAATAACCTTGAGGCCCCAATCATGCTACATTCAGCCACAAGCAAAATCAGTGCTCCAGGCTCACTGGAGCATTTTTTAAAGGTTTACAGAACATCATGCTGCTCTCAATGAGTTCAGCTTTGATTGGGGGGGGCTTGAAATAAGACAGAGGGAGAGAATGATGGTCCAGGCTCTCTAGCTAAAGCACAGGGCTCTTCAGGGCAGATGGGCTGGTGGGTGGGTGGAAGAGAACTTGGAGTTTGAGAGTCCAGCATTTACTGGCTAGGTTGCAGCAGGACAGAAGAGACTGGGAAGGGAGATTCTCAGATGTAAAAAGGAAAGCCTGGAGCTGAGTTGGGAGGAGTAGACAGTTTGATCCAGAGGGTTTCCTCACAAGTAAATATACTAGGCTCGGGCTTTCAGCTAGGCTGCTGGCACACACATTCACTTGATGGCTTCAAAGAAGCCATCTACGCATGCTCAAGTGAGTGCATGTAGACCAGCAGTGCACCTTGCTTCTGCACATGCTACTGTGCACAGGCACATAACATTGTTGCTCAGGCTGTGAGGTAGGAGTTCTGCACACATGCCTGTGTTATAAGCAGAAAGAACAGCAATTGCAACTCTTCTCTGTGCTCCTGAAAGGCAGGCACTGCCTATTTCCTTCTTGCCTGGTGCTGCCAACTCCAAGTTCGAATATTCTTGGAGACTTGTCCCTCTGTGCCTATTATACCAACTGCATTTCCTCTGAGTGTCTGTCTCAGCCCCATAACTTTTGTTTCCCCAAATGTTTAGTGTGCATTGTGTATGTGTGTGTGTGTGAGAGAGAGAGAGAGAGGTAGAGACATGGTGAAGGTGCTGCATGAAAGGAATCAAAAGTTCCACTGAGGCAGCAGTGCTATACAGCATGACTTCCTGGAATTAAGTCCCACTGAACATTGTATGACTTTATGATAAGCAAATATGCATGCTGTACATTCAATGGTGCCAATAGCCTAGCAGTTTTATCTGTCATAGATCCAGAGGATCTAGGACACCAAATGAAGTGAGGAAACAAATCAACAGGGCCAGACTAGTACCCAGAAACAGCCTGCTCCAGGACAAACCTAAAGGAATTAACAACAGAACACCACTGGTTGTCACCTATAGTTCCCAGCTCAAACCCATCCAACGTATCATCAGTAACCCATCCTGGAAAACAATGCCTCTTTCTCACAAGCCCTGGATGGAAGACTCCTCCTTGCCTACAGACAGCCCCTCAACCTTAAACGACTTCACACTTACAACGATGAATTGGTTAGCAGAGTCACCAGCACAGGTACCAGACCCTGCAACAGACCCAGATGCCAGCTCTGCCTTCATATCTACCCAGGAAATACAATTACAGGACCCAATGGTGTTAACTAAACTATCTCTGGCTGCTCATCCTCCAATGTGATATATGCCCTCATGTGCCAACAATATCCACCTGCTCTGTACATTGGACAAACCAGCCAACCTCTGCGCAAAAGAATAAATGGACACAAATCTGACATTAAAAATGGCAACATCCAGAAACCAGTGGAAGAACACTTCAGTCTATCAGGACATTCCATCAAGGACTTAAAGGTCACTGTAGTTCAACAGAAACCTTTCAAAAACAGAATCCAATGGGAAGCCGCTGAATTGGAATTCATGTGTAAATTTGATTCACTCAAACTTGGATTGAATAGAGACTATGAATGGTTATCTCATTATCAGAAGTAACTGATTTCATTATCAGAAGCAAACTGATCCCATTATCAGAAGCTACTGATTGCATCTACTCCCCCCCTACCCTCACTCCTATATATATCTGACCAGTTTCTTCTTGCCCTCCATGCATCTGACGAAGAGAACTGTGGTTCTCGAAAGCTTATGCTACAGTAAAGTTGGTTAGTCTTAAAGGTGCTACTGAACTCTTCTTAATTTTATCTGCTTATCCAATTCTTTCAGTGCTTTTGTTTTAAAAGAGGATACTGTGTCTATGTGGATACAGAGTCAAATGTTGTCTCCAGTGTGCACGTGGTGCTCATGTACTTGTGGTCATCATTCATTTGAACACAGGGGACAGTTTTCACACCCTGAAAAGGACAGATTTAGAAGAGCTACTACACTGAAATTAATCAGAGCCACACACAAAAATGACTAGTGCAGGAGCTAGTCTTCCCAAATTATGCATGCCATCATTTGGCTTCTACACTCCCATTTTCCTCCATGCCTTTCAGTTCTTTTACATCAAAAAGTAGAATTTAAGTGTTGACATGTGCTAGTGTGTTGTTATTTGAAAGTGGCTTTTTTGACCATTTTGTTTTAAAAGTGGGGAGGGGCTGTGGCTCAGGGGAAGAGCCTCTGCATTGCATGCAGAAGGTCTCAGGTTGAATCCCTGGCATCTCGAGTTAAATAGGATCAGGCAGTAGGTGATGTGAAAAGACCTTGGCCTGAGACCCTGGAGAGTTGCTGCCACTCTGAGTAGACAACACCGACCTTGATGGACCAATGGTCTGATTCAGTATAAGGCAGCTTTGTATGTGTGTTCTGTTGCAATATGCAATGTGCACTGTGTAAACCAAGTAAAATCTATTCTTTAACAATCCTGTCCTTTTTCCTTTAATGTGTCTTACCTAATGAACAATTATTATCCTATTCGTGGTAACAGGAAGCTGTGTGATTTGTTTTGTCACGATGTTTGGTTTCATATGGCTCATATGGGGGGTGGGGGGGAAGAGATGGAATCTTTGGGATCCAAGGTGGCTCTTCGCAGCCCCGTTTCTCTGTGCTTTGGTGTGCACTGGAGAGAAACCATTTGGCAGTTTGATTAGTAAAAAAGAAACGGCATCGGGGCCAGCTGGCAAGGGAGAGACTTGGTAATATTGCAAGCACAAGTTGCTGGTTTTGGGGGACTGATGCTGATTTATGGGGAGAGCTACCCGTTTGGATGTTTGCCTACCTCCTTAGGCTCACCCTGGATATTTGCAAACAGACTAATATAATAGAAACAATGAAGAACTCTAGTACTCCTTCTGCTTAAGGAAGCTGACCTAATAAAAGGCTGCACCTTGAACCATGTATGGCTTGGGTAAACAGAGAGAACTAAACAATGTGACAGAAATAGCTTTATGCTAGGTATGTGCATACATGTGAATGGGAATGCTCAACTGTTTACATATATTAGGATAATAAAAAAGATGAAAAAACAAATGTTATTTATTTCTCTGTGTTTTCCCTTTAATTGTGATGTGTTTTGTCTTCAATTGCCTTTCACCTATCTGTTCAAAATTTGGCAAAAAGGATTATTTCTTGGTTGTGCAGTATTTGTTTATTTAAGTTGGATGGAAAATTAAAAAGCTGCAGCCAGCGCTGTTTCCCCTGGAAACCAATGCAATACTGAAAACAAACACATCATGTAATAATGACTATAAGAAAGGACGCTTTAGAAATGAAAACAAATATGAAAATGAAACTCAGATGCATATCCCAGTCATTCGCACGCACGCACGCACGCGCACACACACAAATGCAACACCTTGCCACAAATCTTAGCCTTTGTCATTGGTGCAACGTGTATAGGTTTGAAAAGCCCTTTGCTAACACCAAGTATTATGGATCCAAGAAGGCAATGAAAGGAAAATGCCAAATAATAAAAAGATCCACTGAGCATAGTAAGAGCAATGTGAAACATCCATGATCAGAATCTACCACTCTTAGTTTTTTTGAACTGCAAAGCAGCTGCAGGGGGAACAGCACAGAGGGAGAAGGGGTGGCATCCCCCGTACACCAGTTTCCCATATAAATTACTTCCCTAGACTGCTATTTGCCCACGGGGTGGGAAATACAGATATCTACGTGGTGAGCTTGCAGAGTAGGAGATCCTAATTATAGATACCACAGCTTCTTTGCCCCTCAGGTAACTCATTCTAATTCCAACAAGGGAACAACTTTTGGACCTGGGATGTTTATAAGCTCTACATTTTAGAGTTCAATGGGCTCATCAGGAAATGAGTACTTGAATCACTGCAGACTTTTCCCTGCCCTTGGCAGCCATTTGTGACAGCTGAAGGAGTGTTTGGCTATAAGCCTTAGGTCTCTATCCCTTTAAGATCTATGGGTCTGACCAAGGAGATGGAGCCCAAGTAGGGTTGACAACCACCAGGTGTGGCCTGGAGATGTCTCAGAATGCCAACTAATCTGCAGACAGAGATCAGTTACCCTGCAGAAAATGGCTGCTTGGGAGGGTGGACACCATGACATTCTACCCCAATGAGTTCCCTCCCCTTTCCAAACCTCACCATCCCCAGACTCCATCTCTAAAATCTTCAGGAATTTCCCAAACCAGATCTGGAGGATTTGAGTCCAGTGGCACTTTAGACGGTCGCAGCTCTCAGAGCCACTGGACTCAAATCCTGCTGTTCTCCTGCAGACCAACATGGCTAGCCACATAAACCAAACCAGAGATGGTAACCCTAAGCCCAAGAGAAATCACCAAGGGAGGGTGAAAGCCTTTCCGTTCTTTTCTAATCACAGTTATGATGACCTTCTGTGTCTATCGAAGTCCATTCTATGTTCATAACTGTTTCCCATGATCTGAAGGTTTATCATCACCCTCCAGCTGAGGCCTAAGGTTCTCCTGGAATTCCAACGGATCTCCAGAGTACATAGATCAGTTCCCATGGAGGAAACAGCAGCTTCAGAGGAAGGACTTTATGGCATCACATCTCTGGTGAACTGCTTCCCCTCTCCAAACTCTGACCTCTCCTGGCATCATCCTCAAGTCTTCAGGAATCTCCCAAACAGCTTTTGGCAGCTGCAGGTACAGATCCTCCACTCCCAGCCACCCTTGCTCTTGTGAATGTTATTGGATAGGAGGACATTCCATTACCAGGGTTCTCTCCTGTTGCAGCTCAACTCCCTTTGCTGTATGGGTTCTACCTTGCCAGAACAGGATATATTGCAGTAGCTTGGATATAGTGTTCAACAGGGGCCAATCATCATTTCCTTGGACCTGGTACCAACTTGAAACATGTTCCCGCCTCATGATCCCATCTTCTGAATTATGAAAAAAATTCTGAAATAATACAAATGGATACTACAAGGAGTTAATGTCTTGCAGGCTGGGAAAGCATCTCACCCTGGTGTCCCTATAAAATACACCTATTCCCCTCTGCACAAAAAAATGCCATTTGAGGAGGATTGGTGGAAGATGGACAAGACTATTCACTTTATGCTACCACATAATTGGGCTTCAGGATTTCTTATATTTCTGTCCAATACACTGGTTCTACATTGAGGGTGGCTGAATTTTGCCCATTCACAATTATTTATTTACTTCTATTTATTTACTTCATCCTCTGTCTTTCTCCTCAAAGGGGGCCCAAATCAGCTTATACTGTTCTCCATTCCTCCATTTTGTCCTCACAACAATCTTGAAGAAATGAGGTGTGGCTCACGAGAGCTCATACCAGTTTTGTTAGTCTTATAGGTGCAACTGGACTCTTGCTCTTTTCTACTGCTACAGAAAGACTAACACAGCTACCCATCTCGATCTCTCAACAATCCTGTGAAGTAGGTCAGTCGGTGAGAGTGTGACTGGCCTAAGGTCAACCAGCAAGATTCCTTGGCAATGTGGAAATTTGAACCTGGATTATGGTTGTTGTGGGTTTTCCAGGCTGTTTTTCGACAATACATTGAACCTGGATTTCTCAGGTCCTAGTCCAACACTCTAAGCCCTATACCACACCGGTTCCACATCAGCTTGAGTTTATGTGCTTCTCAATCTGTATTTATGTACAGTGAATTTACAAGTTGGATTGCTTAATCCTTGCTGCTGTTTTTCCCTAAGCATACTTTTTTGTGGGGCTTTTTTCAGCTGGAACACGGTGGAATGGAGTTCCGTAACCTCTTGAAAATGATCACATGGCTGGTGCCCCCGCCCCCTGATCTCCAGACAGAGGGGAGTTTAGATTGCCCTCCGTACCACTGAGTGGTGCGGAGGGAAATCTATACTCCCCTCTGTCTGGAGATCAGGGGGCGGGGGCACCAGCCATGTGATCATTTTCTCCGAGGGCAACCCACTGAGTTCCACCACCTCTTTTCCCTGCTTTTTTGCCATATGGCGCCTGAAAGGTACTCTAGTTTGTCACTTTATTTACTTAAAATATCTGTATCCTACCTTTTGAAGCAAAAAGAAGGCCACTTGCACTCAAAAGGAAAATCTCACTATGAAATTGGAACCATCATAAAATATCAAGTAGACTATAATAAATAAAAAAGAAATGAAATGGAAGTATCATACTCAGAATTAGTAACAAACCTAATAAAAACCTCAGCACTGTCTTCCTTGCGCTAATCCTCATCCCCCAGGAAACAGTCAGTTTTCCTCTGCAAAATCACAAATTGCAGTGCAAAAATGTGCCAATGCCTCTGCCTCTCTTTCTGTTGCAAATATATTTTGCACTTAACTATTCACGAATTGAGGTATGATTCCCACCACTTCCCCCATCTTCTTGAAATAGATTTATTTATTTGGAAAAAATATCTATGCTGCTTCCCCAGGGAACCTGCTCAGGAAGCTTACAAACCAAAGCATAATAAAAACATAAGGCATCATAAAAGTCATTAATTAAAACCAGGCATTAAAAACCCAGCCAGAGCATAACACAGCATAAAATATGGAGAAACTTCAAACGAGTTTTTAACATTTCTCAGATTAAAAATAGATGACAAAAAAGTTTAAAAAAAACTAACCCCCTAATTAAAAGTCTGAGCAAACAAAAACATTTTGCCCTGCTTTCTGAAAAAGAATAGTGTAGGTGGCCAGGTGATCCTTAAAGGGAAAGCCCATAGGTGAGCTACTGAAAAATCTCTGTGTCAAAGATTCAGTCTTGAACATGAGACTGGGCCCCATGTGTGTGCACAACTCCCATGTTCTTCAGAGGGGAACAGGGGTATACAACATCAGAGTCTGGAAGTAAAGTATATGGTTGGAAGACAAATGATACAGCAGCCTCGTGGACACAAAACAAATCTGAATTTAATCAGAACCTGAATGTGAGACTTCCTGGGAACTCCATCTATGATGCTTTGAGTTCCAGAATGGAGAAAAGGAGGGATAGAAATGTAAGAAATAAAATAAGGTGTCAAAGTATCTCAAAATGAGGACATTAGCAGCACAGTCCCTTCACTTAGGGACAGTTTGCAAACACAGGAAACTCTTGGCTTGAATTGTCTGTGACACTACAGCGCCACCACTGAAGCAGACCAAAGGGTGTACTGCAGTGTGGATCAATGAGCCAAAAGGGTTCCCTTAGACCTTGGCTCCCCAGGGCTCTTTCTTTATGGTTGAGGTGGAGCTGCTGAGATGTTAGCCAGCTTTGAAACTTTGACTGGTAACTAATATGAAGTTTTTGCATTCAGCAGCTTACACAGCGGGAGTCAAACTTTTTTCTTTGCCTGGTCAACAGAGCAGTACTTTCTTCATGCTACACTTCAAACTTCAGGCCTCAGTTCCAGACGGTGACTCTGGGATCCTGAACTTCGAGGGTACACCCTCTGGGTATAGATTTGGGTACAAAACTGGTGTTCTTAAGTACCTTGGCTTGGCCATATGAGGCACAGAAAAAGAAGGTTAAAAAAATAATCAGATCTTCATGAACCACACAAGAGTGTGCTTACCGTACTACATCAGTGGAATGACAATTGATATAGAGTGTGCCACAGTTTATTTGCAAGAGCCATTATTCTATTAGACCATTTTCACTGTCTTGACAAATATCATTGATGAGAAATGGTATGCACCTTGACAATTAATCCAATCACAAACCTATCTCGAAGCACAGATGCTGAGAGGTGATGCTTCATTTATTTGCTGCTTTCCAGTTCTGCGCATCAAATAACTGAGCTAATCAAGTTATTGCGCGTGTCTTGCATGGAGGGAACAGTGATTAATATGGCTTTGTCGGAGGAAGCCTTTTTGGAGGGCTTGTGGGGGGTGTGTCATCAGATGAGGTGATGTCTTCAATGGGTTATTCTAAGCACGAGTCATTATTGTTGACAGAAAGCAGATAAAAATATAATGTCTGCTTAAGTGATTGGTGGCACTCACTGCCTTGCTCAATGTGTTTAAATCAAAGTTATTGTTTGTACCCTCGGCGCCCAGGTACTTAAGAACACCAGCTTGAGAGCAGCTGTGGGGCGGGAGAATGGGCCATCGATGAAAGTGAAGAGGGAGAACTTTCAAACCATAAAAATAATAGCATTTTATCTCATCAGGCACAACACCATCAGCTTAAATTTATGTGCTTCTCAATCTGTATTTACATACAGTGACTTTATGAGTTGGATTGCTTAAACCTTGTCCTGGGTGCCGCTGTTTCCCCCTAAACATACTTTTTTGCCATATGGATATGCAAATGATGAACCTCGTGCATGAAAAAGTAATCCCAAAGCAGAGAGCAACCAATTACATTTTAAGTAACCCATAACTGTTATCGCAAACCTCCTCTTATGTTAAGTTTTATATCCTAGCAGAAATTCAAATTTCACACTAGACCAACTTCTTACCTAGTACTTTGCTGTTTATGTTAAACTGTTTTCAGTTGACTAACTATAATGCCCCCCCCCCGCCACACACACCACTAGCAGTACCTCAGCACATAGGGAGTTCACAAGGTTGCGGAAGAATTTTTAAAGGCCATACAAAAAGTGTGGATGTGTTGAACCAAAGAGTTAGGGTCAGGTCTCCATCTGGTTAAGTGCTAAAGTAATACTTCAAAAATAAAGCTTCAAAGGGTTGTGGGAGTTGAGGAACAATCATAGTTTTGGAGAATGCATTTTAAAGCAATTATGAGCCAAGTATGGGCATATGGCAATGGTGGTAAAAAGAACTAAAATTTCAAGCCATTTTTCTTTTACTCTCTAACAGAGAAACATAGTAAAACAAATGGCTAAAGTCCTTCACCATTATTTGTACAGTGCTTTAAGGGCTAAACATTCTTTACTGTTCTAATTTTTCTTTCACAATAACCCTGTGAAGAAGGAAAGATTAACAGAGGGGGACTGCAGCTTAGGCTAGTTGGATATTTCCATTTCAGCGCCCTCTTCGGGCCCAAGGAATAAAATGACTGACTATATTCCCTTTGCCAGGCAGACAGCTAAAAATCTCAGGGTTGGCCACCCCAGCTATAAATATCAGGCATCAGATCTTCTGTCCCTATCTAGAATACAGTTTTTTTCACTAGCACTAGCAAGCACTTTGTGCACTTTGTGCACTAGCAAGCACTATCCTAACACAGGTGCATTTTAGGAAGGGGGCATCAATCAGGGCACCTCTAGACAATAATTTTCTGCATGGGCATGCACTTGTTTTAACATGCTTCCTGCAGGGAATTGCTTTTTTTTTTAAAAAGGAGAGACTAAATAGGCAGGGAACAGTGCCATTGGGGGGGGGGGAGGCTCCTGCCCTCCCCCAGTGCTTTTTTTTCAGGTGAAAACCTCATGGGGGGAGTAATTTTGTCAATTCTGCAGTTCCATGTGAAGAATCTGTGCACATGTTCTCTGTGCACAAGTTCTCTATGTGCATAGATTCTGTGCTGTGTAGTGGCAAAACCAGCGAAATAACCCCATCATACAGTTTTCATGTGAGAAAATTGCTTTGGCAGAAGAGCAGGAGCCTTTCCTCCTCCCACATCACTATTCTCAGCCCATTTGGACTGTCCCTATTTAAAAGAAGCAGTTCCCAGCAGCTGCCATGTGACTGCAGAGAGCATGTTAAAACAAGGACATGCCTGTGCAGACAATTATCATCTAGAGGCACCCTCAGTGGTATAGCACCTACTTGGCATGCGGAAGATCCCTCGCTAGATCCCCAGCATCTCCTGTTAAAAGGTAGTAGGTGATGTGAAAGTTCTCTTGAGTCCATGGAGAGCCGCTGCCAGCCAGAATAGACAATATTGACCTCAATGGACCAATGGTCCGATTCAGTATCAGGCAGCTTCAGATTCATGTGTTGGCTCAAAGGTTTGTAAAAGTCCTACATGCGTACGAATGTATGTTTTCAGGCTCCTCTCTGCACAGTAAAGCAAAGGAAAACATGGTTCCCAGTCATGAGGAGAAAGCCTTATGGTCATTCACTTGTAAATGCATAGGACCTTTGCACACCTTCAGTTGCGTGTCCGGACGCCAGTGATGGAGCTGGCCACCATGATGCTCCTTTTAGCCATTTAGTTTTTATGGGGCACATTTTATGGCCAGGGCTGATACAGCAGCAGCAGAACTAACTGATGGCTGTTCCATGTGCTCCCCACTTATTTCAGACTTGGCCCTGGTCTGTCTTTAAGACAAACATACTGATCTTCCCTTATTACAGCAAGCCTTTCATGATCACTGATCTTCGAGGCCTATGGATGAATCCTAGAGCTGAATGCAAGCCTCTCTAAATGCAGCAATTAGGGGGCTTATTATACACATGGCTAGCCAGCATTTAAATGCTTCTAGATACAGTCATACCTTGTTGCAAACAATGATGTTCAGCATGCCATTTCTTTCTTTCTAGTTACACTTATTCTTGTTAAACTCTCTCTCTTAGAGGCCATTATCTCCTTAGCCCTAAACATGTGTGTGCGGAGGGGAGCTGGATCTCATTACCAAGTTCTACTCATGCCCTATGTGCATTCATTGACAGAGCTGAATTTATGCAGAAACCGATGGCCAAACTGCAAAATATGTTTTTTAACAAGTTGGGCCAGAGTTCCTCAGAACTGCCTCACTTTCCCACTGCTGCACAGCAACAGCTGTGGGGGATGTTAGGGAAAGTCTGGGAAGATACGAATCAGCTTGGAACTATGGCATGGGAAAGGAGAGGCTCTTGCCTTCTCCCCTATGCTGTTTTCCTGAGCCAAAACAGCCTTGGGGGAAGTTATCTGCCCCATTTTGGAATTACTCATGCATTTGTGGTTCCAAAATGGGGCAACCAAATGGGGAAAATAGAGCTGACGAATTAAAAATTGTTTCGTTTTGCCCTACATAGAAGTGCCAGGCCTAGCCTGGTAACCAGCAGAGGGACATGGGGAGGGGGCAATGATGATGATGTAATGTCACTTCCAGGGAACCCCAGAAGTGACATCACATCTCTCTAGGCAGTTCTGGAAACTCTATGGTAAAACCACCGAGTTTTTTGGTGATTCTTTGAGAGAAATGGCATCACTTCCAGCTGATGTTAGTCCTTTCAAGGAGTTGCCAAACACTCTATGGTTTTACCATAGAGTTTTCAGCAATTCCCCGAAGTGACACTGCACTATCACCAAAGGCAGTTTTTAATTGTTTTTTCTCCCTTTCCAGCTGCTGGAGTGTTGGTGGGCAATGACCAGAGAGGGTGGGAGATCTCTTGACCCAGTAAGTATATGGTAACCGTAGTCCTACATAAATTACAGCTTTGGGCTTCAGATGAGGTGACTTCTAATACAAAAATATATATACAAATTACCATTTTGAGGGGAAAGGCTGTGGGGCCTCTTACAGTTGACATAGTTTAGATCCTCAGCATGTCTTAATCCGTCCCTTTTCATTGGAATATAGTGCCTGTACACATAACAGTGTACATACGAAGGTTGTCTCTAGATGATTGGGAAATCTGAAAAAGGTGGTTTCCCATTTGTTGCACATACATGTGTTCCAATTAATGTGCATTGGTTAGTGGTGGAATGAGGCCTTTATGCTCATTCATTCCTCTTACCCAGAAGATCAGGGGAGGGAGGAAGCGCTTCGTTTAATTTTTGCCATTCCTGCATTTTCCTCTTCTCCCGACACCAAAGCCTTGATTGTTTAAAGGCTCGCTTCCTTTTGAGTGGCTGGAATTTTTGGCAAGCCCTCGCTGCCTCATAAACCTTCTTCCTCTGATTCTTTTGCTGCCGCAGCTGAGCGGACGATCTGGCAAGAGTAGTAATTTGCCCTTCGACCCACACTGTGATTGCTTCCTGGCAGGTTTCAGCTGTGCCATTGACAACTCTGAGTTTACAGGATTTCACAGGCTGTGTTTTCATTGTTAGCAACTGTAGCCATGCTTTGTAAATGGACCAAAGTGTGAAGCTGTCAACTACATTCAGGTTGCTTATTTCCTGTATGAATGCACTAGAGGAAATACAGTCAGGACTTCCCCCTGATTTCTGTTGTTCTATCAGTTCCTCGGACACTTTCTAAAGCCCAGACAGGAAAGCAACCTGAGCTCCTTTAGACAGAGATGTCAGGGACGGGGGCCCCAAATTACATGCTACCATGTTTAACACTTGTATCTGAGCCCCTCCCCCCCCGCTGACTTTGATTCAAACAGTCACAAGTCATCTGTGAGGCATCTCATTTCTCAAGCACAGGAGCTCTTGATTCAGATCAGGACAAACTTGCAAGAGGAGAAGGCACCTTCTCCCCTTGCACCAAATGGTTTCAAGGGCACTATTTTCCCTGGGGTGGGGGTGGGGGCTGTGCATGCACTGATGGGCCTAAAATCATCTTCTGGGCATACAGTAAGGGTCACTGTAGGGGGGAGGTATTTGGGAATTTCCTACATTTAGCAGGGGGTTGGACTAGATGACCCTAGAGGTCCCTTCCAACCCTGTGATTCTATGATTCTATGATTTGCAAGCAAAGCCTATATTCTGCCATGGACCTTCCCTACTGGGAGCATAGTGGACTCCATGTGCTAGTTCCATCAAAACAATATCAAAGTGTGCAACAGACAACCTTCCCCACCAAGGTTGTGCTGAGTCATCACTCTGGCTTGGATCAGATGAATGCAAAAAAAAAAGACAGTCTTTTTTAACGAGGGCTCTCTTGTGCTGTCAGCATTTGGTTCACAAACACCCAAATCCTGAATGCTGGTTTCAGCTTCTGCTGCAGAAATATGGCTTGCATCACATCCTGCAACGCAGCATCTGACTAAGGGCAAAGGCTTGCGACGTCACAAACTCCCTTACAGTTGTCTGGTGGCACTGCAAAGGCATGACAATCAGAAAAGCTCTTTACCTCCTTTCCCTGGCAACAAACCATAGGAAACCCACCTCCCATTATGAGTTTGTGACAACTCTCCACAAGCTCACCCAAACACCCAGCAGGGCAACCATTTCCCCCCACTCCAGCATTCCACACTCAGCAGCCCTATTCTACCTAAACAGCTAGGGTTGCCAACTCCTAGGCAACTGCCCTGCCCTGAAGGCTGTCAATCCTACTCCAAGGCCCTGCCCTGAAGGCTGTCAATCCTACAAACACCCCTACCCTGGCCATGCTGCCTCTGCTCCTTGCCAGAATAGAATACTGCAGCAGCTACTGCATACATAATCCCACCTGCTATCTTTCCTAGAGTTTCTAATAATCCATAGCTGGTTTTTTTTCCTCCCCTAGGCACCACCCACCAACCAGATACCAGGAGAATTTTCACAAGTGAAGTCTCAGCAAGGGATCCACCAAATACCAGGACAGTGTGAATAATTTTGTTGCAAACACACACATCATTAAGCAAGCAGGCACACGTGGTTACTTTGACACCACTTTATTTACCCTATCTATGTAAGAATGGCACATGACAGCATTCCTCGGCCTTTAAGAGGGTGGGAGGCAGCAGGGAAGAGACTCAACTGTTGCCAACAGACTCCTAGCCAAAGGAATGGACATGAAGACTGCTAGTAAACAGCGATGTAAGGCAAGAAAGGTTTAAGTTTTGAGCTGTTTAGCATCCACCAAGCCCAGAGGCATCCCAGATGTGCTTTCTTAGGAGTCTCACACCATGTGGCTATGAGGGCCATCTGGCTGTGGTATCTGTCACCCCACTGATCACTAGGGTTGATTTGGCCAATCTTGGTGGCTAGGCGGGTGTCCCCTTTTCCTCCCTCACCACTCCATATGTGTCCCTCCCAAAGCGGCACACTTGGTGGAAGAAGACAACCATCCCAGAGAGGAGGAGTATGCCATTATTCAGTCAAGGGTATACAAGACTCACACCAGCTGATCAGTGGTCGCTGGCCCTTTAAGAGTCAGGCATCCACAAACAGCTGACCCATTGACAGCCAGCTGTCTGACAATCAGCTGTTGGGAAGCTCCACGCTGGGGGCTGGAAAGGGGAGTGACAGGGTGGAAATTGCTCAGAAGGCATAATAGGCTGGGCCGCTCCCCTATAAAACTTCGGGGTAGAAGGAGATCACTGGATTGTCCTAGGATTGGCTTAGGCTTTTTACAAGCTTAAGGGAGAATGCTGGGGAGGACAGATCAGCTCTGGATCCCAGTTCAGAAGAGGGTAGAGGTACAGGACATGGAATAGAGTCATACTCAACCTTTCTGTCTAAGGTCTAGGGAAGGCACTTCAGCCCACCTGGGCCCTCGTGTGTGACACCTGGGGTCTGTGATCCTACATCCTCTTTTGATGGACCCCACCTACTCATAGTCTGTTTGAAATGAATTATAACTGGCTCTGTTTGGTTTGCAGAAGAGCAGGTTTCTTTTATGGACAGGTTTCAACAGGATCTGGTGAATGCTTCTGATCAGAAGCCTCCTCCTTACATCTGAGAACAGCGTCTTTCCATCCTTGTCATCATGCCAGCATCACCATTGCTCATCCTCCTACTCTCTGACAGCACCTGACTTCTTTGGCAGCAGCAAAAAGAATAAGGAAGTATCTGCAGGTACTCCTTCCCTGCAACTTACTTGTTTCAGCTGATGCAAAAAAAGTATCTAATACCTCTGGAAGGTAAATGGTTGGATATTGGCAATGAGAGCTGGGGTCCTTTGTGGGTGACAGTAGAAGCTCGTTACAGTCACCTGGAGGCTTTGGACCACCTTAAGATACACTCATGGGCTCCTTCATGAACCATCTTTATATGTGAAAAAAATTTCATGGTGTTTCATTGTAATGAAGACATCAGTTTCTCCATCTGGTGTAATAACAATGTAGCGCAGATACACCTGTACACATGAAACTGCCTTATACAGACTCAGACCAGGGACTTCAACATCACCTACCATCTTTTCAACAGGAGATACCAGGGAATGAACCTCGGGTGTTCTGCATGACAAGTTGATGTTTTACCACTGAGCCACGGACCCATCCCATCTATAGGGAGATGGGATGGACTTACCCTCCCAAATTGGTTCTCCATCAGTACCATCTTAAGTAGGATGATCAGGGACCTGGAGACAAGCCCTATGAGAAAAGTCTGAGGGACTTGGGAATGTATTGTCGAAGGCTTTCACGGCCGGAGAACGATGGTTGTTGGGGGTTTTCCGGGCTGTATTGCCGTGGTCTTGGCATTGTAGTTCCTGACGTTTCGCCAGCAGCTGTGGCTGGCATCTTCAGAGGTGTAGCACCAAAAGACAGAGATCTCTCAGTGTCACAGCAAAAGACAGCAGAGACCCCCTCACCTCTGCAGGAGTATACCGTATACCCTGCAGCTGTGGACAAGTTTACATCGGGACCACAAAGCGCAGCATCCAGACAAGAATAAAAGAACATGAAAGACACTGCAGACTTGGACAGCCTGAAAAATCAGCAGTGGCTGAACATAGCCTAACTCAAACAGGGCACAGTATCTTATTCCAGGACACCAAAATACTGGACAACACTTCCAACTACTTTGTCAGACTGCACAGGGAAGCCATTGAAATTCACAAGCATAAGCAAAACTTCAACAGGAAAGAAGAAACCTTAAGAATGAACAGAGCATGGGCTCCAGTTCTGAAAAACACCAGGCCAACAAAACACTCCACACCCGACAATAGCCCTGCAGAGAAGATTAGCACATCAAGCACCAATCCATATGCAAAAGAACCTCCTCAGGTTACAGTGAAGCCTCCCGCCATTAGCATTCCACACCCTGGGAAACTCTTACAGAATGACTCAGCTCAACCCCACCCCTCCTGAGTAGATACAAATGACCTACATCTTTTCCACACTGTGACACTGAGAGATCTCTGTCTTTTGGTGCTACACCTCTGAAGATGCCAGCCACAGCTGCTGGCGAAACGTCAGGAACTACAATGCCAAGACCACGGCAATACAGCCCGGAAAACCCCCAACAACCATCGGACTTGGGAATGTTCAGTTTGGAGGAGACGGAGTGATCGCTCCCTTTATTTAAAAGGCGGTCACTTAGGGGGACGAGGGAGCTATTCCTATTGGCGACAGAAGATAGTACTCAAAGCAATGGGTTTAAGCTGCAGGAGAAAAGGTACGGCTGGACACTAGGAAAAACTTCTTCATGTTAAGAGTAATTCAGCAGTGGAATTGGCTGCCTAAGAATGTGGTGGGTTCCCCCACATTGGCAGTCTTCAAAGAGCAGCTGGACAAGACTTGTCAGGGATACTATCGGCTGTTCCTGCATTGGGCAGGGGGTTGGATTAGATGGTCTGTAAGACCCCTTCCAACTCTATGATTCTATGATTCTGTGATTCTAAGCAGAGTTGCTCCAGTCCAAGGTCCTGAAATCAATGGGCTTAGACTGAAGAAACTCTGTTTAGGATTGCACTGCATAGCACTTTGTAGGGATGAAGACTATGGTCTGCATAATACAGACACCAATGCATATCTCCCTCCCACATAAATATAAAAGGAATCTTGAGCAGTAACTGATAGCCTGCGGGTATCTCTAAACCCAGTAATTGGTATGTAAACCTTTTGATAATCTGTGGGGTATAAGATTGAGAGAACTGGAAAAAAATATTCTGTGAGGCACGAATGGTAGCTCGGCTTCTTTTGGATGCCTCTGCTTCTCAGCATAACAGCTACTTGGAATCACAGCAGCATTTCCTGAAAAAAGTGGCAAGTGGGGGTGGGAGGAGACATTACAGCCAATTATGATTTGTGGGTCCACCGATGATTTCTGTACATCAGGCTTTGTGAAAGCGGAAGGAGCAGCAAAAAACAGGAAGCGAAACGGACATGAAGCTGTGACACCAGTGATTAACAAGGGGACAGAGACAACCTACCAAGAACACGACAATTTTCTTCATGTATGAATCAGATTAATGCTAATACTGTGAACAGCTGGAAAGCAGGATGCTCGATAATGAGGAAAGTCATTTTAATTTGATTTTAGTCTTCGTTTTTAATTGAACTTATTAGGGTTGTAGCAAAAAAAAAAAATTAACTCACAGCTGCTGTCAAGAAAAAAAGAAAGAGAAGCAGCAATCGGGGCCTTTATCCTAGAATTAATTAACATGTTCTTGAATCTAAGAGGCTTCTAAAGCGAGAGGGGGAGTTCACAGGTGAAGATGGATGACTTCTTCTGTATTTGGCACCCAGCTGCATGTTACACAGCTGTTCAGAGACAGTGACAAACGTTAGCAGGAAGGCTGCAGAGTAATGGTGTCCCAAAAATGAAGAGGCAAATCTTGGAAGGCCACTTTAACAGTGAACCTCTTTGCATGAGTTTGTGAATATTGGTGTGGGTAGATGCATAATCTTCCATTATTTCAAATCCTGTTATCCATATCATGGATTCTGCAAGGCTCTGTCTTAAGAATGAAAGATGGTCTTTAAAAGGCCCTTCTGGATCAGAGCAAAGGATCTTCTAGTCCAGCATTTTTGTTTCTCACTGTGGCAAACCAGATGCCTCCAAAATGTTCACAGGCAGTGAAGGAAGTCAAGAGGGCTGTACTCTAAGGAAGTGGTCTCAAAGAGATGCAGCAGCAAAGAGATAGGGACCATAGGCTTTACTACTGTGTGCTACTACATACTACCTGTTGCTTTAAGTATGATCTCACTGGGTAGTTCTGTGTTGTTTAATACATCACTCTTAGAATTGCTTATGCTCTTTTTCAGAATTTCTTCAACTCTGTGTTGAATTTCTACCAGTTTTAAACCTTGCAAATTTTCATTTTTATACAACTCACTCACACTGCATAATCTGCCATGAGTTTCAGCAAGAAAGGTGGACTATACACAATATACATAAAAATAAATAAATGGCCCTCACATTTTGGTGTAGTGGTTAAGAGTGGTACAACTCTAATTTGGAGAAAGTAAAAGGTAAAAGTAGTCCCCTGAACAAGCACCAAGTCGTTACTGACCCAGGGGGAGACATCACATCATGATGACGTTTTCTTGGCAGATTTTTAACAGGTTAGTTTGCCATTGCCTTCCCCAGTCATCCACACTTTACCCCCAGGAAACTGGGTACTCATTTTATCTACCTCAGAAGGATGGAAGGCTGAGTCAACCTTGAGCTGGCTATCTGAACCGGCTTCTGCCAGGATCGAACTTAGGTCGTGAGCAGAGCTTGGGCTGCAGTACTGCCGCTTACCACTCTGCGCCATGGGGCTCTAATCTGGAGAACTCTAATCTGGGGACTCTAATCTGGAGAGCCGGGTTTGATTCCCCACTCCTCCTGCTGAAGCCAGCTGGGTGACCATGGGTCAGTCACAGCTCTCTCAGAGCTCTCTCAGCCCCACCCACCTCACAGGGTGATTGTCATGAGGATAGTAATACACTTTGTAAAGCACTCTGAGTATGGCATTAAGTTGTCCTGAAGGGTGGTATATACATCAAATGTTGTTGTTGTAGCCATGTTAGTCTATTGTAGCAAAATGAAACAAATGTCCATTGGCAATCCAGCAACCTGTATTCAGTGGTGTGCTGCCTCTGAACATGGCATTGCATTCAGCCATCACGAGTCATATCACTGCTTGATGTAAGAAAGAGGGATCTCTCTCTCTCTCTCTCTCTCTCTCTCTCTCTGTTTCCACATGGAGCTTTTGGTCCAGTTTTGTGACCAAACAGAAGTGGGTTTCTTATGTCCAACATCGTATTTCCAAATCATACTCCAGTCATCCTTTTCCTGTCTTCAGTATTCTCTTATCCAACCTTGCTTTGTTATGACCTTTCAAGGAGCGTCATAATCACAGGTAGTTTGCACCTTCCGTGTGGATGGAAAGATACAGATTCTTGAACCTGATATTGGCATCATTTATCCTCCTTATCACCTCATTCTTGCCATTCACCTCCATTTGTTAAAAAATCAGCAGTTGCTATATTGATACAACACAGTATCAATATAGCTTCTATCCACCCTGAACCATCGGAGAGGGAATGGCAAGTGTGAGGGGATAATGATGAAAATATGGCATATACCTCTGTGTGGATGTTATATTGCTGCTGTGAATGTCCCTGCATTGCAGCAGCAATCAGTGCACAATGTTGGGGGTGTCACCATGTGAAAGCAGACCCTTGTGGTGGTGGAAAGTGAGGCCAAGTCTCAGGGCCAAGCTACAAGTTACGCCTGACACAGGTTGGACACTTGTCAGCTTCCCTCAAGTTTTGATGGGAAATGTAGGTGCCCTGGTCTTGCAGCTTGGCTCTCCGACTGCTGTCCAATGGATTTTTCAACTGTCACTTGTCCAACATTCCACCAAGCTGCCTACATTTCCCATCAAAACTTGAGGGAAGCTAACAAGTGTCCAACTCGTGTCAGGCATCACTTGTAGTTGGGCCCTCAGATGACTTATGGCAACCCTGTAGGGTTTTCAAGGCAAGAGATGTTCAGAGGTGTTTTGCCATTGCCTGACCCTGGACTTCTGTGGTAATCTCCCATGATCCTGCTTAGATTCTGACATCTGATGCGATAGTCTGGGCCATCCAGGTAAGGGCCCCCTTCTCTTCTCCCACAGAGACATGAAAGATGGAAGCCCTCATACAAACATGCACATTCAAGTCAACTCTGAGTGGTTTGACAAGGGCCCCTCTGTTTCTTAAAGAAAGCCCCATAGAATACCTTGATTCAGTAATATCGTGCAGGGTGTGAAGCACTATAATTCTTTAACTCACACATGCTTAATGGGATCCAGGAGTTCCCCATTTCCTTTTCCTCCCCTCTTCTACATTCCACACTGCAACGCCATTGTAACATCTACATGCCCTCCATGTGTTTTGTTTGCTGGTCAGCCAGAACACAACAGAATGCTTTCTGATGCACCTCACTTTAAGCAGTCACTCTTCCCACCACCGAGCTTCTATTAGCTCCAGTAAAGAGCAAGGACAGAAGCAATATGCCTGTCTTCCTTCCTTCCTCAGGTCAATGAGTGCATCCTTGGCATTACGGCTTTTGTCCAAATTGCTTCTCACAGCAGGTTTTTAACATTAAAGCATACAGATCTTAAAAATAAAAGGCAAGTTAGCCCTCGATTTGCATTCTTGAGGTGAAAACCAATGGATGGGGGGTGGGTAGTGTTGCTAGCAGACCTGGAGAGAGCCTCAATCTTGTTGACCCTCTGGGAAGTTTTGGAATATTGAGGAGGTCGAGTGGGCCCCATCACAAAATGGCTGCCATGGAGAGCTGTCTGGCAGCAGTCGCAAAATGGAATTACTAGTGGGATTAATCTCCCAACAGTTCCTGACTCTGACCTAGAAACAGTTAAGTCTTTTTCTGAGGAAAGGGGGGAGACAGGAAGAAAGAGAGGGAAGACAGAAAAAACTGTAGCCAAAAAAAGGCCTGCGAGAACTAAAAAAGCACCAGTGAGGATTGTCCCTTAGAATAACAACTACTTGGAATTCTGCTATAGATTGCAATGCTAGGTAGAGTTCTTCCTTAAGTCTGACTGTGGAAAGCCCCAGGAAGAAGAGTCTGGGACCAGTGAACTCTTATTACTTCACTGGCAAAAATGTAAGGCCTTTAATGTAGGCTTAATGTGAGAGAATGGGCAGGTGCAGTTTTTCATAGCATGGAAGTAAATAACATCACATTTAACATTTAGAACCCTCTGTTCTAGAGTTGGTACATTTTCTTCTAGGCCTGTTGGCAACCCTTGTGCAATTGGCCAGCCTGAAAGGTCCAGCAAGGATGGTAATCTGAAGAAGATTCCTGTATCACCTAAAAACTTACACATGCACTAATAGTCTGGTTCAGATTAAACTGTCCTGTCTTGCTCTGTGCTTGAAACAGTGGGTTGATTTCTGAAAGAAAAAAAGTGTTTAGACAAGAGGCAATAAACAGCTTCCAAAAACGCTTTGCTGAAGGCTTAGGCACCTGACATGTTGATCACCCTAATAACGAGAAACACAGTTATGGTACATGGGATAACAAGACGGGGTGTAGCACAACAGCAATATAATTGCAAGACTGCTAGTCTCATGAGAGCAATTACCAAAGTCAGCAATGAGACAAGTACAGCAAAGCAGCCCCAAACACAAAACTGCACAGCCAGACTCCCAGAGTTGAATGTTCATCACACACACACACAAACAAACTTTGGTTACATCCCTTTGGTGGCCAATGCATTTTGAAGGAATTCATCACTGGATAGGCATGGAAAGGAAAGATAAAACTGAAATGAAAAATAGGTAGCCATGTAAATTATTGCTGCCCGCCCCACTGCTTACTATTGTCTTTTGGGTTTTATCTCTGTAATGATCTTATTTATGTTTCCCAGGTTTCAAATAGGATGTTTATGATGCAGCAAGAGGGGCACTGGCTTCTCATAGCTACCTTGGATATACTTTTGTAGACAGTTGGGATATAAATATTTATAAATGAATAAATAAATCATTAGAAAAGGAGGTGATTTGTCAGAGGAACCAAGGGGGTACCTTTAAGGTTGTTTTGGGGGAGCAGCTTCACCTACCCTCCTATGTTTCAGCTAGGGTTGCCAACGGCCTGGAGAAAAAAAATGCCTTGTCCATTTAATATAGGAAACTGGATGATATTATGTTATTTTCCTCTTTTCCATGAAAAGCTTCAGTTGCCCATGGCCGTTTTCACACGGCTTACCTTGTTCCGGAAAACAGAGAAATCTCGCACGAAATCACGCAAGACGCTGTTATCACGCGAGAAGGCGCTGTTATTGTGTGAAATTGCCCGAGAAGACGCTGTTATCATATGAGAAGACGCGATAACAGCATCTTCTTGTGTGATTTTGTGCACGATTTCACTGTTTTCCAGAACAAGGTAAGCCGTGTGGAAATGGCCCATATCTACAAATTAAGCCTCTGTTAAGGAATGGGACATCATTTCTCCAGGTTGTTGGCAACCCTACTTTCAGACCACATTATTTTTCTTGCAGAAATCAATGCTATACACCAGCAGATCTTATGAACAATAAAATGTTGCCTGTGTATTATCAGTTCAGTCTTATGCAGGGTTATTTCAGTCTAAATCCATTGAAATCAATAAACTTCTAGCGGAGTACTTCCTCAAAGGATTGCATTATAAAAATCTATCTATCTGTACATTTTTAACCCCTCCTTTTCTCCAAGGCAACCAGGACAGTTCACATGCTCTCAAGGATTGCGAACAGGTCTGGAGAAAGCAGTTCTTCTGTCCCTTTACTAGAGGCGTAATGTGTTAAAATGGGCAAATGCCCCTTGTCAAAGCATGGAGGTAAATAACATCACCCGGTAAATAACAAGCCATTAAGCCTCCATTAAAGGGACAGAACATTTTTCTCTCGGCTCATTGGCAACCCTGTGTGAGATTGACTTGTGTTAAGATAAGATTGTTATAATGAAGGGAAAAAAGTAACTGTGACAAATCTTCTCAAAATGCCTCTTTTTCTGGTTTGATATCTCATATAAAATTACGCAGAAAAAACCCTTAACCTTGATGAGTTTAAAATGAGAGGAAGATGTCGAGTTGTGACTTCCTAGGCCAGGCTGAGGTTGTAGATGGCCGTACCCAACTTTAGGCATGAAATCTGTAACAGTGTCTTCTTCAAGGGGAAAATTTTATGCTTTGTCAAGCAGTACCTGTGCTTACCCACATAACTATTTCACACACTTAAATGTGTATGACATAACCATTGTTTATTTAGATACGAGCGAGTCCAGAAATGAAAAATCAAAGGCATGATGTAATTGCTCTACTTGAGAATGAAGTAAACTACAGAGGTGATTGATGTAATTCCACATTAAGGCCGAAATCACACGTGCATTGTAAAGTGCAGAGAGCTTGAAACACGATTGTAAATCAACTTTTCTGCTTTGCCATCAATCAATTCAAAAACTCCAGTACATTCAAAACTGCATTTCCATTTTTTTTTCACATATCATAAATTTAAGACAGATTTATATAATTATGCATTGGGTGGAGAAAGTAAATAAAGGGAGATTTTTCTCCATCTCGTAAACCTAGAACTGGGGGCACCAGGTGCAGGATAGACAAAAAGAAGCATTTCTTTCCTCAATGACTAATTAAATTGTGCCTGTGGATGTAGCGACAGTGGCCATGAGGAAAGGTGGACTTAAAAGGGGGTTAGACATATTCATAGAGGAGAAGTCCATCAATAGCTCCTAGCCGTGGTGAATAAAGGGTACAGTGGCAGTAAAATATTGAAACCCAGTGCTAGGAGGCAATGTCAGGGGAGGGGCTTGACTTCTATCCCGTTTGTTGGCCCTCCCAAGCAATTGTGTGAGAAAGGATGTTGAACTAGATTGGCCACTGGACTGATCCTGCAACTGCTCTTCATATGCTCTTTTATTCAAGCTAGATACATATTCATTTAATGCTGCTTTTTATTATATCAGAGTATTAACACTTTGGTGGTTTTGCTCTTTTCTGTCTGACCAGACACATTGAGTGTCCACCAGAGGTGTAGAATGCAGTGACCTTGGGTCAGTCATAGCTCTTTCAGAGGTCTCTCAGCCCCACTCACCTCACAGGGTGATTGTTGTGGGGAAAATAATAACATTGTAAACCACTCTGAGTAGGTGTTAAATTGTCCTGAAGGGCAGTATATAAATTAAATCATTATCATTATCATTATCATTATCATTATCATTATCATTATCATTATCATTATCATTATCATTATCATTATCATTGTCATTGTTATTGTTATTGCTAGCATTATCCGAAATACAATCAACAATAAGCAGAGGTCACATGTTATTACTGATTGGCCATACTAAGCTGATAAAAAGTTTCCACCAGAGACGTAAGAATCAAAAGACATGGGCATGAATGGAAAAAAAAACCCCAAACACCCCGTTTGTTGTTCGGTGCCATCCATGAACAACGAACAATGAACATGGACGAACATGAACTGTTTCTGGACATGTTTGTTGTTCGTTGTTCGTGGGGGCCAGAACCACCCCCACCCCACCCACCCCACTAAGCCCCCCTCCCCTCAAATCCACTTACCTGGCCCTTTAAAGATCTCTTTAAACTATCAGCTGGCAGGCGGCAGGGGGGGATTCCCCCCTCCCGCCTGCCAGCTGATAGTTTAAAGGGCCCTGTCCTGGCAAAAACAGCAGTGTCTGCTGGCAGCTAGTTTGAGGGGTTACAAAACTGACCTTCCCAATGTCCAATACCCACCACATTTGCAGGGGACATAGTCCTCACTGTCCTCTGAAGACCCCCCAAGTTTCAGAGAGATTGCATCCTGGGAAAGGCATGATCCATGGATCTCCCTGTTGGCTGTCATTTTCTCTTCACAGTGGCAAAAATGGGACTCTCTGCTGGAAATACTTTGAAGGGTTAAAGCCAGAAGGAAAGCCAGAAGGAGTTCAGACAGAGTTCAGTCCCTCCCTGCCTCCGGTTGCCAAGGGGATTGATTGCAGTAGGTGCCAGACTGTCTGGCTTGCCAAACGGCTGCCAAAGGCAACGAACGAGGCTTGCAACGACCACCTTTTCGTTTAGGATGGGGCCTCATGAACAGTTTGTTCAAGAACAGCAGATTAAGCTGTTTGTGAGTTTTTTCTGTTTGTAATGCTGTTCGTGCCCATGTCTAAGTATCAACCAGATAGCGGCGTAACATGTACGCTGTTCCAAGTAGCATTGTCTTTTGCAGTTCTGTAGGTGTTATGGCAGAAAGCTGCAGTTTTTCCATATGGATTGCAAAGTTTTTTGAGATGGTTCCAAGTGCCCAGATGACAATGGGGACTACTGTTGAATTCTTCTTCCATAGTCGGGTGGTTTCTATTGCCAGATATCTATGTTTAATCATTTTTTCTTGTTCTTTTTCTTCCACTCTGGCATCCCCAGGAGTTGCAATGTTGATTATCCAGACTTTTCGATTTTCTACAATTGTTACGTCTGTTGTATTATGTTCAAGGTGCCGATCAGTTTGAATCCTAAAATCTCACAAGATCTTGACTTGTTCATTTTCTAGCACCTTTTCCACCTGATGTTCCCATGAATTCTTGGCAAGTTATACTTTTTACACAATGACCAATGAATCAGCTTTGTGATTGTCATGTCTAGCTTTGTAGTTTGTCTGTGCAATTTTGCCGCATTCAAAGATAAGTTGGGACACAGTTTTATCTTTTTCCTGGCAAAGTCAACATTTTGGATTTTCACTAATTTTCTGAATTTTGGCTTTCATAACATTTGTGTGCAATGTTTGTTCTTCTGCTGCGAAGATCAGACCTTCAGTTTCTTTCTTGATTGTACCCATCTTCAACCATGTCCAAGTTAGGCTGTTGTCACTTTTTCCTTCAATATTTTTTAGATGTTGCCCATATAAGGGTTTGTTCTTCCAGCCATTTAATCTATTCTCAAACTGTTTCTCCTTGTATTCAGCCTTTGTTTCGGTTGTTTTTATTATGTTCTCTGTTTTCACCGCTGGAAGTAATTTTTCTGTATTTCTACTGATGTAATAATTCAGGGCTTTCTTTTCTTCCACTACCTGATGTACTTGTAACAGTCCTCTTCCACCAATTTTTCGTGGTAAATATAGCCTGTCAACATCACTTTTTGGGTGTAAAGAGTGATGCTTGTTTTTGCGTTTTTCGATCTAATTTTTCTAAATCGCTTTGTGTCCAGTCTATTATTCCAGCTGGATATCTGATCACTGGAATTGCACATGTATTTATGGCCTTGATTGTATTTCCACCATTTAATTGTGACTTCAGAATTTTTCGTACTCTCTTGATATATTCTTTCTGAGTCAGTTCTTTTACTTCCACATGCAGGATGCTATCTAATTCTAATATTCCAAGATATTTATAATGTTCATTGTTTGATAATGATTTCATAATGTTGCCATTTTCAAGTTCTATTCTGTCAATATTTTTTACTTTTCTCCACTGCATGGAGAATACTGCATGTTTGTCTAAGCCAAATTTCATTTGAATATCATCACTGTACATTTTCACTGTATTAAGCAATGATTCAAGTTCCGTGGGACTCTTTGCATACAATTTCAAATCATTCATGTACATTTTTGTTTTCTCTAGGACCATTGTCAAGGGGATTAAAGATATGTTGAATAATAAAAGTGACAAGGAGTCCCCTTGAAATAGACCTCTTTTGATACAAACTTCCCCAGTTCCTTTACCTTATTATTATTGTTGTTGTTGTTGTTTTTGTTGTTGTTGAGTGGGATTTGTCCTGCAGAGTGCATCAGGGTTCTGATCTCTCACCCATGCTCGTTAATATATATATGAGGCCACTGAATGAGACTGTCTGGAGCTTTGAGGTTGGGTGTCATCAATATACAGGTGATACCCAGTTCTATATTTTATTATCGAAGCCTCCAGATGCATCTGACATTTTTCTGAACTGGTGCCTTGAAGTTGTGGTCAGCAGGCTAAGGCAGAACAAAATGAAGCTGAATCCAGACAAGAGATAATGCTGTTTGAGAAGGCACATATTCTAGAGGGACTGAATCCAATCGTCCTACAGGGTTGATGTACGCTTTCTCAGAGCAGGTCAAGAGCTTGCAGGTATGGACCCTGCTCTTTGACAAGCAGGTTGGCATGGTGGCCCAGAACACCTTTTATCAACTGCAATTGGTGTTCTAACTCTTTCGCTAGCTCAACTCAGCTAATCTGGCCACACTAATCCATGCTTCTGTAACTTGATTGTTGGATTACTGCAACATGCTTTACGTGGGGCTGCCACTGAAGGCAACCTGGAAACTACAACTGGTTCAGAATTTGGCAACCCTACTATTGTCAGGGGCTAGCTATTGGGAACATATCTTACCTATTTTGAAACAGCTACATTTGCTGTCAGCTTGTTTCCAGATCCAGAGGAGTTAGCCGTATTAGTCTGTAGTATCAAAATAATAAAGAGTCCAATAGCACCTTTAAGACTAACCAACTTTATTGTAGCATAAGCTTTTGAGGGCCACAGCTCTCTTTGTCAGATGCAGGAAGTGTTGTTGAAGAGAGCTGTGGCTCTCGAAAGCTTATGCTACAGTAACGTTGGTTAGTCTTAAAGGTGCTATTGGACTCTTTACTAGTTTGTTTCCAGGTTCAATTCATGGTGCTTGTCAACCTTTAAAGCCCTTCATGACTTGGGGCCCACATATTTGGACCATCTCCTTTTATATGTCCCAGTACACCAACCATGGTCCTCAGGCAGCCATTTGTTAGCTATTCTACCACTTAGGATAGCCCATCTGGCATTGACTAGATCTCAGGCCTTTTCCATCACTGCTCCTTCTCTGTGCAATGTGAGGAGAGTCCCCTGCTTGGTGCTCGTCAGGACGCACTGTAAGGCTTGCTTGTTTGCTAGGGCTTTTGAGGCTGTGTGAATAGCAGGCAGCATTGATTAGGGGTGGGTGGATGGAGATTTGAAGTCTGTTATTTTATCGTGGTTTTAATTTGGAAATGTTTTTCGCCCTTATTGTAATCTGCTTTGAACCACACGGAAAAGCAGGATATGAATGTTTTAATAAATAAATATATGAAATAAAATAAACTGGAAGAATAAGTCTAAGTGGTCCAGTTGACAGTAAGCATCAGCAGCTCCCACGGAAGAAAAGCCATGCTAAGGAATGGGATCAGCTTCTTAAACAATTGTATTGCTAAAAGAGAAATGAGCCACCTGAAGGCTAAGAACTAGATCCCTTGAATCTAATAGAAAATGATCCTTCTGCGTTTTCAAAAGTTAATTCCAAAAGCTTCCCAGAACACTTTTAAATTAGGTTTATGGCTTGTCTACCTTTTACGTCAGATAATAACTTACAAGGGATAGTTTAAAACATTCCCTGAAGGCTCATGATGTGTTTACAGAAGGAGCCACCTGTGCCTCCATTGAGATGGGGGCATCAGGTGGGCAGAGAGGGATTGTACTGAAAAACTGCAGTCTTTCGTCGCTTGTGAGATGGAAATGATTTGGGTGAAATGGATGTTTTTCTCAGCATCCAACATTAACAGATGCTCGTTTAAATTTTTAATATGTCATCTTCCTATATAGGATTGTGTAACTGTTTCATTTTCTTCCCTCCAGGTTGCACGACTGTTTGATGAGAACCAGGTGCTCACACCACACACTGAGGTGAAATGCCACTTCTCCACCCAGCTCTTCCACCGTCATTGCCATTGAGCTCTTATGTGTTACCATGGTAATGGTGCTGTAATGATGTCACTGACCGCATACGGCATCATCTACTACCCTGAATTTTTTTAAAGTGGAGTATAATTTTTGAACATGAGGTCTTCAATAGTGCCAAAATCTTGTATATACATTTATGAAGCTCTGTTACACCGAGTCAGGCCATTGGCCCATCTAGCTCAGTATTGCCTCCTCTGATTGGCAGAAGCTCTCTAGGCTCTCAGGCAAAGCCATTCCAGCACCTCTTTCCTTGTAGAAGCGTGGGGGGAAGGGTTGTGACTTGCCACCACTGGTATGAAAGAAAAGCCAGCTATCTTGATATTGTCTTTCGTGCAGGGCAGAGTCATGGGCAGAGTGGGAGGAGGCCATATAGGACTGGCGTAGCACACCTCTGTCAAGCATTATGCAGGCTTGGCAAGGAGGAGCCTGAGCTGTCATGACTGCTCAAGGCTCAGACCCAGGGCGTCCTCATCCTTAAAATCAAGGATGCATGAATGGTGGAGGCCAAACTTCTGCATCCCACCAATTGCGCACAATGTGACAGGGGTGAATGGGGTTGTCCTTTGGGTGCTGCAGATCCCCTTTGCAAATAAACTTTGTATTTCCCATATGATGGTGTTGGCTGTCATCATTTCCATACCTGCATGCAAAAGGTCTTTCAGAGCATGAGTTACCACAGATCCTTTAACTGCCGATTTTGGGAGTCGAACTCTGGCCTTCTGCATGCAAAGCAACTGCCACGCCACTGAGCCATGGTCTATCCTTGGTAAAAGTTTTGGCCTTTGAAAATATTTGGTTGTCTTTTTAACAAAGACATTTCAGGATAGAAAGACTGGACAATCTTTCTCTTTTTTAGCATGGCTAGTACACACACTAGGGGCCAAGCTACAAGTGACGAATGACACTTGAACGGCAAGTGTATTTCTCTCTGTTCACTTGCTCTCTACTCAATCCACTTGCCATTCAAGTGCCATTTGTCACTTGTAGCTTGGCCCTAGGATAAAGTGGGACTTCTGCTTTATAATTTGGCCCTCCCAGCCAGCAGCATAGCTGCTTTGAGCCGGGGGCTGCCTTTTGCCCTCCCCCTCAGAGGAAGAGATGCAGCATGTTCTTCCTGACATCCAGAGATCTGGGAGGGGGCGGAGCCAAGCTCTTGAGAGGTGATTCTGCCCAAGCCCTCCTCAGCAGTTTGCCTCATGCTCGACCCACCCACCCACTCTACAATAGTGTAGGTTTAGCTGGTTGCTGGTTATCAGGGCTAGGTAGGAATTTTTTCTCCTTTCTCTAATTGGCTGACAGAGCTTGGAGTTTTTCGCCTACCTTGCACTTCTTGCATGGGTTGTTGCAATTTGCTTGTGGTGGAGCTGTAAATAGGTTACTCCTTGGCAGGATAGGGCTTGAGAGAAACGAGCGGGCCAGTAAGCACCCTTGGCACATCCCCATTTGAGGGGGAATCAGGGTCTGTCAAGATTGCTGGTATTGTTTGACGGCTGCCAGCTGAGAGGACAGACTGTCATGTGGGACCTCCTGTACAAGTATGGCCCCTCGTGTTTGATGGCAGGGGGGTTATTAGGCTTGGTGGAGGTTCCATACACCTGTCCAGCCAGGTCCCAGCCATGCCTTACATGGCTCATGCCTGGAGCAGAAGGGCTCACCCAGACAGGTCAGGGTGGTGGCCCAGGAATGACCCCAGGGCTTAACCTGTACTGCTAGTTAGGCCCTTGCTGTATTATGTTTAATGTTATGTTGTTGCCAAAATAAAATGGCTCATTAGTGTGGGATTAGCAGATTTATATTAGTAAAGACTATGGATTAATCATATAGCAATAATATTAAGCTAGCAAGAAGCATAAGATGGATTCTTTATGTTTTAAAGTAACTGGTCTCTGTCTTTAGCCACCCCCCCTTCTTCTCCCTAGCTGTACATGGAAAGAAAGAATGTCTATCCTTGAAGATAGATAACTGGACATTCCTGACAGTATATGAACAGGGCAAAGCTAGAAACAAAGGGAGAATTATAAGTTCCACCCCCTTCCCCCTTTTGGAGAAGAGATTTTTTGTAGAAAAGTAGCCAGTTGTGGAATGAAGGAAGATGCTGCTATGGAGACCAAGAAAGGATGGCAAATGATGTTGTCACGAGACTGAAAGGTGGACAATAGTCCAATGTAAAGGTATAAAAGTGATCAGGTGCCTTATTTTGAATGTGACTTTCGTTTCTCCAAAATGATGTCACAAGCCCTTAAAACTAACATGTGCTCCTTTGTTCTGGGGTACATTCTGAGCTCATCTTGTAGCCTGTACCTATATTTGCAAATATACTTTTCACAAAAGCACTTATCTGTCTCATTCTCTTCTTTGCTCAGCGGATTGGAGGGGCAAGGGGAAAACACTTTTGTGTAACATTAGTTCCCAACACTTGCGTCTGCCTCTTCATTTTATCTGAGTGGGCAAACGATGCTTATCACCATTCCAACTTTATCCCCTGAATTTTGGGATAAAGGTACGGTGAATGAAAAAAAAAGTTTGCTTCTCCGTGACATTTTGACCTACTGAGTTAATTGTTATATAAATACTGAGCAATTTTAAAATTGGAAATCATTCCTATGAGGTTCTTTTCAGATATTCAAATCGGAGGCATAGAATAAGAGTAGCCTGCTACAAACAAATGGCAGAAGAGAACAACAACGCAAATCCCTTTTTGAATCATTCATTCATCATTTTCAAGAGACAATAATCCCCATTTGCAAACCGTACTTAGTAAAACTCCTTCATGAAAGTCTACTTTCCCTTTCACCTGAAAATGCAAAAATCTTGTGAGCTCGTGTGCTGGCAAAGATTAAGAACACCAGAGTCTGCTGTGGATCAGCTTTGCTCGCAGCGGTAGGCAATGTTGTAATCAGCAGGAATTACCCATATGGGGGTTTAAAAGACGTTGTAATAATTGAGTCTGCAAAGGAAAAAAAAGAGACTACAAAAGCCACAGAGGCTTAAAATGAGCTGCTACATCCTGGACTTACTGTAGGCCTTTTGGACAGTTGCATCTAAATTGGAAGGCGTCACCAGTTGGTGTTTCGACTGCCTCAACGGACGCAACACTTTTTCAAGAGACACCCGTGCTTTAACAACAGGCATCTCCCTCTCCATTGCTCCAGGAATCAATCTGTTCCATTATAACTTCATCAATAATTACTTGAGAATAATTGCACTACTTAATGTCACTAATTTGCAGAGTTTCAAAGCTTCCCAAACAATAACTCATTAATTCTGAAGGGCAATTAGACCCACTTCTCAGCTGAGACTATTTAAGCTTAGGCAGTTTCAAATCTTTATAAAAGTTCGGCTCAGGCAGTTAGCGCTCATGCGACATGACCAAGGCGCCATGGGTGCTGCTCTAATTTTTGCACAGATGCTAGTTATTTGGTATTTATTACTATTTGGTCTCCATATTTGAGTTACTGGGCCTTGGAACAGTAACATTTTTTGAATTAGTCTTCACTCTTTGCAAATACATTGCATAGATATAAGACAGAAGGGGAAATGAATTGCGTCGATGTGAACAAAAGAAGAGCACTGCAGGATCAGATCAGAAGTCCATCTAGTCCTGCATCTTGTTTCACAATGTGTCTTACCAGTTACCACACAAGGCCAACAAGCAGGGCATAAAGTCCAAGGGTTTCCCCCAGTGCCGCCTCCTACCACTGAGTTTCAAATCTGGAGTTTAGTAACTCTGGATGTGGGGCGCCTTTAGCCATTGTGGCTAGTAGCCATTAATAGATACTAGAGCTATGCATAACAAGAAGAAGAAGAAGAAGAAGCCAGATATACACATAGAAATTGCTGGTTTGACTTGTTAAAGCAACTTCTGGAATGGCCGAATACATTCAGGATGTAATGAGCTTCCCTTTCAAAAAGTTTGTGTGCTTTGTTTCAGTTCTTACCTGTGCAGCAGCTGTGCAAGCAGGCCCGGCAAGGCATCTGGCAACGTCTTGTTTTCTGTCTGTCTGCACTTATGCAACCAATGGGCTCCAAAAGGGAGAGACTGGCCCTTAATAAGGTTTAATAACTCCGTTGACAGAAAGGGGATGTGCACGGCACCCATGAGTGCATTTTTTTCTTTGACAACGGCATTGGAATTGAGCGGGCTCATAGGGATCAAATTGCAAAAGGTTTGCTTTGTGCTGGGGAGGGGAGCAGCAGACGACATGGTGCCTTTGACACCAATGTTGCCATCGCCATCCTTCTCTGTATGTTATTACGTGCACAATGCAAGGAAAGGCAGGCAAAAGCCACAAAAGCGTGCACACGTGGGTTTGAGAAGGGAGGGGGTCTCCTTCAGCCTCCAAGTCACATTAAGGAGGTCCCAGGCATGTGGAGCTAGTTCATGCCAGTGTCACCACTGGGCTGAAGTCCTCCCAAAACAGGAGATCAAGGAGCACCAGATGGAATTTCATCTGGCCAGAAAGCCTTTTGTCTTTTGGGGCTTTTCTGTTGAAAATTGTTAATCCCGTATTAAATGATGGGGAGGTAGCAGGCACGTGCATTCCAAGCGCACTCTCACACACATGCACACCCAAGTCTTTCCAGATCAGTATTCCGTGTAGAAGGACTGATCTGGTCAGATTTCTTTATTTTCTGGCACATCAATGGGACTCTCTTGTTCTGTTCTGCCCACCACTTTGTCTTCCTCATTTTCATTCAATTCAAGGTTAACGATTTTAGTCAAAAAGGGAGAAAGGCAGACAGCAACCTGCCCAGTATCCCAATTATACTGGCAAAAAGAGGAAAAAAGAAGGCCATTCTCTCTCTACGTCCCTTCCCATGTAGTAAAAACCAACATCTAGATCCTCCCTCCTTTTCTGTGTGCTTTTATGCTCAGTGCAAGAAGAGGCTGGCAACTGGCAGGTTTATACAGGGAGTCCTGGGCTGCTGTAAAGCAAATTGTGGTCAGGAGGATTTGTTCGCTGCTCATCACAGAAAAGAAACTACAAGGCACAGGGAATAATAGTAGGACTCAAATGTAATAATTTATTGGCTTTGTCGCTATCATAAAGAAGCAATGTTTTTAAAAATTTTGCTGCACTGCGTTGGTTGGCAATGGAGTGATTTCCTGCTTGCATGCTATGCTGGTGTGCTGTGCCAACAGTTTTGCCATTAAATTTCCCACCATTGTGTGCACCTGGCTGCCAACACTTGCCTTCTTTGTGGTCCATTGTTGTGTGAGTTTTCATGTGCTTGAGGAGAAACTCATTGGATCGATTGGTTTACGGGTGAGTTTTGGTTAAACACGAATAGAGCCTTGTTTCCCCTACTCCCCACTTGAAAAGGGCAGTGTGTGCATGTGTGTACAGCTCCCTGACACTAGCCTTGATGTGTTCCTTCCCCAAGCATACTTTGGGGTCCATAAACATGGAACCTCATTGTTGTGTGCTCTCAAACTTGGTGGGTGGATGGCTTAGAGGGAGGACTGTGTTCTGTGTGATTTTGGAGCTGCTGTGCACAAAAAAAGCTGCCCCAGAGTCTCATTTCCCTAAGTGCCTTGAAAAGAACATATTGTATTTGCATATGTGTGGCCAACACATGAGCAGTAGGCCAAAACCCATGGCAATAAAAAACCCAAATGGATCAGATCTGAGCTAGCACTGCCCCATCTGGAACAAACAGTAATGGAACAGAATTATTTCAGAACCCCCCGGAACCAAAACTGAAACAGACACTTTCTTGCTGCACACCCGCACAACATATTCTGGCAGTGAATTCCACATGTTAATTACTCATTATTATTGTGGTACATAGGCAATTTCTCAGGTTTGGGAAATGGTGGTTGGGGGGATGGTCTCCTGCTATGGGTATTGACTCGGAGAAACAAATAATATCAACATCATTCATCTTCACTAATTTTATTATTTTATTTATTTATTTCAATTTTCAATTCTGCCCTCCCTGCAAGTGGGCTCAGGGTGGATAACAACATATTAAAATACAATAAAAATTCATCTACATTAAAACATTAAAACAACAGTGTATTAATATACATTTAAAACAGAATGGTGGACAGCCTTCAAAGGGAGAGTTAAGATTTTATACATCCCTTTTTTTCAGGCTGGCCTGGTGGAACAACTCTGTCTTGCAGACTCGGAGAAAGGATAGTAGGTCCTGCCGGGCCCCGATTTCAGCAGACAGAGCATTCCACCAGGTGGGAACCAGGACTGAAAAGGACCTGGCTCTAGTCGAGTCTAGGCGGGCCTCCTTGGGGCCAGGGACCACCAACAGCGGTCTGTCCCCTGAAAATTGTAAAATTGTCCTCACAGACATGCTTGAGCAGCATTGTACTAACATTTGGACTTTAAAAAAAAATTGTGGTAAAAATTACATTGGTGATCATTCAACAAATAGTGTATATGTGGGAGAGTGAGTAAGATATCACTGATGACATAAAATAATGGCACCTCATGAGGCAGGTAAGTACCAAACTCAAACACATTAGTTTTTATTTGCTTAGATAGGACATGAAAAAAGCTTCGGATTCACAGGTCCTAGCATGTAAATTTATCATCCTGTATGACAAGGATAAATTGTGCATGCAAATTGTGCGTTAAAGTAGTGAAATGGGCTACAAATGCAAAGTTGTCAAAAATGGAACAAACTGAGGGAGTGTGCCAAAGATGCTCCTTGCCTGACATGGAATTTGGTGTTAGTTGCACCTGTTCCTCTGTCCTGGTCTCTTTGTATTCCCTTTCTGCTCACCTCTAACTTCTGCAAGGCTTTGTAAGCTGCAGCTGCTCCTAGAAACTGGTGCTGTCCAGAATTGCTGCATTGCTGCAACACAATAACATTCCCCCCCCCGCCCCCCGAGACTGAAACATTTCAGGCCTGATCCTATTCAGATTTCGCCTTGCCCTGCAATCCAGAGCATCCAGTTGCCAGCCATGTTCTGAACATCCAGATATAAGAATAAATTTACCAGCTGTTCAGTGAAGCTACACGAGTGTTTTGCCCGGGGATTAAACCCCATCCTTGTTATTTATTTGCCAGTCCAGCTGCTTCCCAGTTGAGTTTCGTATTTAGTTTGCAGCTGACTTGTACAATTTAGAGATAAAATCAAACAGTTTAGAGAACAAAGAAGTTACCTCCAGGCAATAGGAAAATTGCAGGTTTTTTTTTTTTTGATTGAAGTAAATCATGGTTTCTATTTTGATTTCAGTGTTGTGGAACTTTTCATCTGTAGGGAAATCACTTTTCTTTCCTCCTCTACTCTAGTGTCAATGACTCCAGAAATTCTGGATGCATTTTGTCACCTTTGCCCTGAAAGGCAGGACTGTTCCGATGCATCTGTTAGATAATGCCAATATGGAAGCAGCAGAGCCTCAAACGCTCATTAGAGACACATGGGAGAGAACGAGGCCCTTTTAAAGACTTTGAGAAGCCTGCGGGCTGAACAATCTGTCGAGGTCTGCCTCTGAGCACCCTGTGACAATGTCAGTTTTTTTTCTTTTAAAATGCATATCGTCTTTTAAAAAATTATACTTGACACCAGAATTTAATAGAGCAGCATGTAAAGATTTTATGTCTAAAATACTAACCCCAAATCCTAACAGTGCTATTGAATTCATTTGCAAAATGCAGCACTCCTTTAGCAAATGGGATCCTGCCATTTTTAGTGGGTGTTGGATCTCAACATTGTTGGATTCGGAGGAGAAAGGTGGCAATAGATCGGCCCTATCAGAGCCATTATGAAGGCGATGGTCATGAGTACAGCAACAGTCTCCACTAGGGTTGCCAGTCCCCCGCTCCCACCTTCCACCACCCACTCCCACTTACTTGACTAGCGGGGGAGGCATGGACCTCCTGGAGCGCGCTCCCGGTGGTGTGGTATGCTCTCGCAGGCCCAATCCGGGCCTATTCAGGCCTGAATCTGCCCAGATCGGGCTGCTGCAGAGTGCAGGAGCACTCCTACTCTCTGCAGCAGCCCATTCCAGGCCAATTTTGCAAAGCAGGTAGGAGCCATGGCCCCCACCTCCTGCCAGGAGGGCAGGGGGACCTGGCAACCCTATCTCCACCCTCCAGTCAGGCTATTATGCAAGCTGTCTGAGTCTATCTGGGGAGATAGTCCAGATAGTCCAGTAGCACCTTTAAGACTAACCAACTTTTTTGAGGCATAAGCTCTTTTCGTGCAGGTATCTGGGGAGCAAAGAGGAGGATGAAAAGTGTCTGTGCAGTATATCATTAATAAGTATACACTGAAATACGGCAAAAAGATCCAATCCATCCACTAAACACAATGGCCCAGTAAATGACTAGAGTTTCCAGGTTACAGCTGGCAGTCCCCTGGAACATATAGGGGTACTAGGGACTGGCATGATGGCATAATTCCAGCCATAGAATTTTTGCAAATCCTAGAGTGCCCCATGATGTTACTTCCAGTTGTCACCAGAAGCAATGTCAATGTGTCTGTGCTCACTCCCCCACTTCCTCCCACCAGTACTTTAGGCAGGCAACAAATTGGGTTGCTGGGCAGTCTCCAGCTATACTAGGAGGCCATGCAACTCTGATAGGGTTACCAGCCCCCCTTACATCCAAAGCAAAAGAGGACATGTGCTGGTGTTGATCCAGTCTCTGGTTCTGGACCTAAGGTCTCGCATGAGGCCTGCCACCAAGCATCCAGTATTAGACATCTTTTTGAATAAGGAACTGATGAAAATATAAGCCCCCTGCAACCCCAAATAATCTTTGGATCACCCCAAATCACAGAGATCTGAACTCCAGAGCCTGTCCCCCACAAGAGGACATGTGCTGGTGCTGATCCAGTCTCTGGTTCTGGACCTCAGGCCTCACATGTGGCCTGCTCCCAAGCACCCATTATTACACATGGCTTTGACTATGGAACTGGTGAAAATATAAGCCCCCTGCAACCCCAAATAATCTTTGGATCACCCCAAATCACACACCCCTGAACTCCAGAGACTGTCCCCCCACAAGAGGACATATGCTGGTGCTGATCCAGGCTCTGGTTATGGACCTAAGGCCTCGCATGTGGCCTGCTTCCAAGCACGCAATATTAGACTTTTTTTGAATAAGAAAATGGTGAAATTATAAGCCCCCTGCAACCCCAAATAATCTTTGGATCACCCCAAATCACATACCCCTGAAGTCCAGAGACTGTCCCCCACAAGAGGACATGTGACGGTGCTGATCCAGTCTCTGGTTTTGGACCTAAGGCCTCGCATGTGGCCTGCTTCCAAGCACCCATTATTACACATGGCATTGATTATGGAAATGGTGAAATTATAAGCCCCCTGCAACCCCAAATAATCTTTGGATCAGGCCACATGCGCAGCCTGAGGTCCAGAACCAAAGACGGGATCAGCACCAGCACATGTCCTCTTGTGGGAGACAGTCTCTGGACTTCAGGGGTATGTGATTTGGGGTGATCCAAAGATTATTTGGGGTTGCAGGGGGCTTATAATTTCACCATTTCCTTATTCAAAAAAAGTCTAATATTGGGTGCTTGGAAACAGGACACATGCGAGGCCTTAGGTCCAGAACCAGAGACTGGATCAGCACCAGCACATGTCCTCGTGTGGGGGACAGTCTCTGGAGTTCAGGGGTGTGTGATTTGGGGTGAAGCAAAGATTATGTGGGGTTGCAGGAGGCTTATATTTTCCCCATTTCCCTATTCAAAAAAAGGTCTAATACCGGGTGCTTGGAAGCAGGCCACATGCGAGGCCTTAGGTCCAGAACCAGAGACTGGATCAGCACCAGCACATGTCCTCTTGTGGGGGACAAGCTCTGGAGTTCAGGGGTATGTGATTTGGGGTGATCCAAAGATTATTTGGGGTTTCAGAGGGCTTATATTTTCACCACTTCCTTATTCAAAAAAAGTCTAATACTGGGTGCTTGGAATCAGGCCACATGCGAGGCCTTAGGTCCAGAACCAGAGACTGGATCAGCACCAGCACATGTCCTCTTGTGGGGGACAGGCTCTGGAGTTCAAGGGTATGTGATTTGGGGTGATCCAAAGATTATTTGGGGTTGCAGAGGGCTTATAATTTCACCATTTCCTTTTTGAAAAAAAGTCTAATATTGGGTGCTCGGAAGCAGGCCACATGCGAGGCCTTAGGTCCATAACCAGAGACTGGATCAGCACCAGCACATGTCCTCTTGTGGGGGACAGTCTCTGGAGTTCAGGGGTGTGTGATTTGGGGTGAAGCAAAGATTATGTGGGGTTGCAGGAGGCTTATATTTTCCCCATTTCCCTATTCAAAAAAAGGTCTAATACTGGGTGCTTGGAAGCAGGCCACATGCGAGGCCTTAGGTCCAGAACCAGAGACTGGATCAGCACCAGCACATGTCCTCTTGTGGGGGACAAGCTCTGGAGTTCAGGGGTATGTGATTTGGGGTGATCCAAAGATTATTTGGGGTTTCAGAGGGCTTATATTTTCACCACTTCCTTATTCAAAAAAAGTCTAATACTGGGTGCTTGGAATCAGGCCACATGCGAGGCCTTAGGTCCAGAACCAGAGACTGGATCAGCACCAGCACATGTCATCTTGTGGGGGACAGGCTCTGGAGTTCAGGGGTATGTGATTTGGGGTGATCCAAAGATTATTTGGGGTTGCAGAGGGCTTATAATTTCACCATTTCCTTATTGAAAAAAAGTCTAATATTGGGTGCTTGGAAGCAGGCCACATGCGAGGCCTTAGGTCCATAACCAGAGACTGGATCAGCACCAGCACATGTCCTCTTGTGGGGGACAGGCTCCGGAGTTCAGGGGTATGTGATTTGGGGTGATCCAAAGATTATTTGGGGTTGCAGGGGGCTTATAATTTCACCATTTCCTTATTCAAAAAAAGTCTAATATTGGGTGCTTGGAAGCAGGCCAAATGCGAGGCCTTAGGTCCATAACCAGAGACTGGATCAGCACCAGCACATGTCCTCTTGTGGGGGACAGTCTCTGGAGTTCAGGGGTTTGTGATTTGGGGTGATCCAAAGATTATTTGGGGTTGCAGGGGGCTTATGTTTTCACCAGTTCCATAATCAAAGCCATGTGTAATAATGGGTGCTTGGAAGCAGGCCACATGTGAGGCCTGAGGTCCAGAACCAGAGACTGGATCAGCACCAGCACATGTCCTCTTGTGGGGGACAGTCTCTGGAGTTCAGGGGTGTGTGATTTGGGGTGAAGCAAAGATTATTTGGGGTTGCAGGAGGCTTATATTTTCCCCATTTCCCTATTCAAAAAAAGGTCTAATACTGGGTGCTTGGAAGCAGGCCACATGCGAGGCCTTAGGTCCAGAACCAGAGACTGGATCAGCACCAGCACATGTCCTCTTGTGGGGGACAAGCTCTGGAGTTCAGGGGTATGTGATTTGGGGTGATCCAAAGATTATTTGGGGTTTCAGAGGGCTTATATTTTCACCACTTCCTTATTCAAAAAAAGTCTATTACTGGGTGCTTGGAATCAGGCCACATGCGAGGCCTTAGGTCCAGAACCAGAGACTGGATCAGCACCAGCACATGTCCTCTTGTGGGGGACAGGCTCTGGAGTTCAGGGGTATGTGATTTGGGGTGATCCAAAGATTATTTGGGGTTGCAGAGGGCTTATAATTTCACCATTTCCTTATTGAAAAAAGTCTAATATTGGGTGCTTGGAAGCAGGCCACATGCGAGGCCTTAGGTCCATAACCAGAGACTGGATCAGCACCAGCACATGTCCTCTTGTGGGGGACAGTCTCTGGAGTTCAGGGGTTTGTGATTTGGGGTGATCCAAAGATTATTTGGCGTTGCAGGGGGCTTATGTTTTCACCAGTTCCATAGTCAAAGCCATGTGTAATAATGGGTGCTTGGGAGCAGGCCACATGTGAGGCCTGAGGTCCAGAACCAGAGACTGGATCAGCACCAGCACATGTCCTCTTGTGGGGGACAGTCTCTGGAGTTCGGGGGTGTGTGATTTGGGGTGAAGCAAAGATTATTTGGGGTTGCAGGAGTCTTATATTTTCCCCATTTCCCTATTCAAAAAAAGGTCTAATACTGGGTGCTTGGAAGCAGGCCACATGCGAGGTCTTAGGTCCAGAACCAGAGACTGGATCAGCACCAGCACATGTCCTCTTGTGGGGGACAAGCTCTGGAGTTCAGGGGTATATGATTTGGGGTGATCCAAAGATTATTTGGGGTTTCAGAGGGCTTATATTTTCACCACTTTCCTATTCAAAAAAAGTCTATTACTGGGTGCTTGGAATCAGGCCACATGCGAGGCCTTATGTCCAGAACCAGAGACTGGATCAGTACCAGCACATGTCCTCTTGTGGGGGACAGGCTCTGGAGTTCAGGGGTATGTGATTTGGGGTGATCCAAAGATTATTTGGGGTTGCAGAGGGCTTATAATTTCACCATTTCCTTATTGAAAAAAAGTCTAATATTGGGTGCTTGGAAGCAGGCCACATGCGAGGCATTAGGTCCATAACCAGAGACTGGATCAGCACCAGCACATGTCCTCTTGTGGGGGACAGTCTCTGGAGTTCAGGGGTTTGTGATTTGGGGTGATCCAAAGATTATTTGGGGTTGCAGGGGGCTTATGTTTTCACCAGTTCCATAGTCAAAGCCATGTGTAATAATGGGTGCTTGGAAGCAGGCCACATGTGAGGCCTGAGGTCCAGAACTAGAGACTGGATCAGCACCAGCACATGTCCTCTTGTGGGGGACAGTCTCTGGAGTTCAGGGGTGTGTGATTTGGGGTGAAGCAAAGATTATTTGGGGTTGCAGGAGGCTTATATTTTCCCCATTTCCCTATTCAAAAAAAGGTCTAATACTGGGTGCTTGGAAGCAGGCCACATGCGAGGCCTTAGGTCCAGAACCAGAGACTGGATCAGCACCAGCACATGTCCTCTTGTGGGGGACAAGCTCTGGAGTTCAGGGGTATGTGATTTGGGGTGATCCAAAGATTATTTGGGGTTTCAGAGGGCTTATATTTTCACCACTTTCCTATTCAAAAAAAGTCTATTACTGGGTGCTTGGAATCAGGCCACATGCGAGGCCTTATGTCCAGAACCAGAGACTGGATCAGCACCAGCACATGTCCTCTTGTGGGGGACAGGCTCTGGAGTTCAGGGGTATGTGATTTGGGGTGATCCAAAGATTATTTGGGGTTGCAGAGGGCTTATAATTTCACCATTTCCTTATTGAAAAAAAGTCTAATATTGGGTGCTTGGAAGCAGGCCACATGCGAGGCATTAGGTCCAGAACCAGAGACTGGATCAGCACCAGCACATGTCCTCTTGTGGGGGACAGGCTCTGGAGTTCAGGGGTATGTGATTTGGGGTGATCCAAAGATTATTTGGCGTTGCAGGGGGCTTATGTTTTCACCAGTTCCATAGTCAAAGCCATGTGTAATAATGGGTGCTTGGAAGCAGGCCATATGTGAGGCCTGAGGACCAGAACCAGAGACTGGATCAGCACCAGCACATGTCCTCTTGTGGGGGACAGTCTCTGGAGTTCAGGGGTGTGTGATTTGGGGTGATCCAAAGATTATTTGGGGTTGCAGGAGGCTTATATTTTCCCCATATCCTTTTCAAAAAAAGGTCTATTACTGGGTGCTTGGAAGCAGGCCACATGCAAGGCCATAGGTCCAGAACCAAAGACTGGGTCAACACCAGCACATGTCCTCTTGTGGGGGAGGGGCTCTGGAGTTCAGGGGTATGTGATATGGGGTGATCCAAAGATTATTTGAGGTTGCAGGGGGCTTATAATTTCACCATTTGATTATTCAAAAAAAGTCTAATACTGGGTGCTTGGTGGCAGGCAAAATGCAAGGCCTGAGGTCCACACCCAGAGACTGAATCAACACCAGCTCATGTCCTCTTGTGGGGGACAGTCTCTGGAGTTCGGATCTGTGTGATTTGGTGTGATCCAAAGTGTTTTCCTGCTGGATCTGCTGCCCCTTTCTTCTTATTGAATTGTTCTGGGGGGATCCTATTTTGAAGCTGTTTACTCAAGATCTGGGTTTTGTAGGATGACCCAGCATAGGTCCACTTAGAATGTTGAGTCTTGTGAATATGAAGGTGTATAATATGTGCCCCTGCAAACTTCATTTTGGAGTGTAGACCTTTTCAGTTTTCCCACAATATTTTTCTTTGGCTTTGCGAATAAGGAATAAGGACGTGCGAATAAGGAACTGGGAATAAGTAACCAACTTGAGCTTCGTAGTTGGTTCCCAGTTCTCAGTTCCTTATTTGCATGCAAAGGCGGGGCGGGGGGCGTCGGGGGGAGCGGCGCAGCCGCGACCCCCGGGGGCCCCCGGCCCGCCGCAGGCGGGGCGGGGGGCGTCGGGGGGAGCGGCGCAGCCGCGACCCCCGGGGGCCCCCGGCCCGCCGCAGGCGGGGCGGGGGGCGTCGGGGGGAGCGGCGCAGCCGCGACCCCCGGGGGCCCCCGGCCCGCCGCAGGCGGGGCGGGGGGCGTCGGGGGGAGCGGCGCAGCCGCGACCCCCGGGGGCCCCCGGCCCGCCGCAGGCGGGGCGGGGGGCGTCGGGGGGAGCGGCGCAGCCGCGACCCCCGGGGGCCCCCGGCCCGCCGCAGGCGGGGCGGGGGGCGTCGGGGGGAGCGGCGCAGCCGCGACCCCCGGGGGCCCCCGGCCCGCCGCAGGCGGGGCGGGGGGCGTCGGGGGGAGCGGCGCAGCCGCGACCCCCGGGGGCCCCCGGCCCGCCGCAGGCGGGGCGGGGGGCGTCGGGGGGAGCGGCGCAGCCGCGACCCCCGGGGGCCCCCGGCCCGCCGCAGGCGGGGCGGGGGGCGTCGGGGGGAGCGGCGCAGCCGCGACCCCCGGGGGCCCCCGGCCCGCCGCAGGCGGGGCGGGGGGCGTCGGGGGGAGCGGCGCAGCCGCGACCCCCGGGGGCCCCCGGCCCGCCGCAGGCGGGGCGGGGGGCGTCGGGGGGAGCGGCGCAGCCGCGACCCCCGGGGGCCCCCGGCCCGCCGCAGGCGGGGCGGGGGGCGTCGGGGGGAGCGGCGCAGCCGCGACCCCCGGGGGCCCCCGGCCCGCCGCAGGCGGGGCGGGGGGCGTCGGGGGGAGCGGCGCAGCCGCGACCCCCGGGGGCCCCCGGCCCGCCGCAGGCGGGGCGGGGGGCGTCGGGGGGAGCGGCGCAGCCGCGACCCCCGGGGGCCCCCGGCCCGCCGCAGGCGGGGCGGGGGGCGTCGGGGGGAGCGGCGCAGCCGCGACCCCCGGGGGCCCCCGGCCCGCCGCAGGCGGGGCGGGGGGCGTCGGGGGGAGCGGCGCAGCCGCGACCCCCGGGGGCCCCCGGCCCGCCGCAGGCGGGGCGGGGGGCGTCGGGGGGAGCGGCGCAGCCGCGACCCCCGGGGGCCCCCGGCCCGCCGCAGGCGGGGCGGGGGGCGTCGGGGGGAGCGGCGCAGCCGCGACCCCCGGGGGCCCCCGGCCCGCCGCAGGCGGGGCGGGGGGCGTCGGGGGGAGCGGCGCAGCCGCGACCCCCGGGGGCCCCCGGCCCGCCGCAGGCGGGGCGGGGGGCGTCGGGGGGAGCGGCGCAGCCGCGACCCCCGGGGGCCCGGCTGTCTTTGTCTTTGTCTTTGTCTTTGTCTTTGTCTTTGTCTTTGTCTTTGTCTTTGTCTTTGTCTTTGTCTTTGTCTTTGTCTTTGTCTTTGTCTTTGTCTTTGTCTTTGTCTTTGTCTTTGTCTTTGTCTTTGTCTTTGTCTTTGTCTTTGTCTTTGTCTTTGTCTTTGTCTTTGTCTTTGTCTTTGTCTTTGTCTTTGTCTTTGTCTTTGTCTTTGTCTTTGTCTTTGTCTTTGTCTTTGTCTTTGTCTTTGTCTTTGTCTTTGTCTTTGTCTTTGTCTTTGTCTTTGTCTTTGTCTTTGTCTTTGTCTTTGTCTTTGTCTTTGTCTTTGTCTTTGTCTTTGTCTTTGTCTTTGTCTTTGTCTTTGTCTTTGTCTTTGTCTTTGTCTTTGTCTTTGTCTTTGTCTTTGTCTTTGTCTTTGTCTTTGTCTTTGTCTTTGTCTTTGTCTTTGTCTTTGTCTTTGTCTTTGTCTTTGTCTTTGTCTTTGTCTTTGTCTTTGTCTTTGTCTTTGTCTTTGTCTTTGTCTTTGTCTTTGTCTTTGTCTTTGTCTTTGTCTTTGTCTTTGTCTTTGTCTTTGTCTTTGTCTTTGTCTTCGTCTTCGTCTTCGTCTTCGTCTTCGTCTTCGTCTTCGTCTTCGTCTTCGTCTTCGTCTTCGTCTTCGTCTTCGTCTTCGTCTTCGTCTTCGTCTTCGTCTTCGTCTTCGTCTTCGTCTTCGTCTTCGTCTTCGTCTTCGTCTTCGTCTTCGTCTTCGTCTTCGTCTTCGTCTTCGTCTTCGTCTTCGTCTTCGTCTTCGTCTTCGTCTTCGTCTTCGTCTTCGTCTTCGTCTTCGTCTTCGTCTTCGTCTTCGTCTTCGTCTTCGTCTTCGTCTTCGTCTTCGTCTTCGTCTTCGTCTTCGTCTTCGTCTTCGTCTTCGTCTTCGTCTTCGTCTTCGTCTTCGTCTTCGTCTTCGTCTTCGTCTTCGTCTTCGTCTTCGTCTTCGTCTTCGTCTTCGTCTTCGTCTTCGTCTTCGTCTTCGTCTTCGTCTTCGTCTTCGTCTTCGTCTTCGGGGACGGGGACGGGGACGGGGACGGGGACGGGGACGGGGACGGGGACGGGGACGGGGACGGGGACGGGGACGGGGACGGGGACGGGGACGGGGACGGGGACGGGGACGGGGACGGGGACGGGGACGGGGACGGGGACGGGGACGGGGACGGGGACGGGGACGGGGACGGGGACGGGGACGGGGACGGGGACGGGGACGGGGACGGGGACGGGGACGGGGACGGGGACGGGGACGGGGACGGGGACGGGGACGGGGACGGGGACGGGGACGGGGACGGGGACGGGGACGGGGACGGGGACGGGGACGGGGACGGGGACGGGGACGTTTATTTTGGCAATCTCTTCATGCAAAACTTAAAACTTTTGTGGTACAATGTTGTAATGTTATAAAATGGTAAAAATTTCATATAATTGTAATTTTACTAACAATCCAACTGAAATAAGTATATATATAATTCAAACAGTATTGCTTCTATAATCATATTAGGCATAAATGTTAAACATAACTTTTAATCTTTAAATAAAAAGTATTAAATACTCGGTAGTTTTATCTTAAATCTTGAGCAGCTTGAAACCTTCACGTGAGAACTGAAAACACGTTTCTCTGTTTTAGAGAAACTATTTGTCAGTACAAAATAAACAGGATGGATGTTTTTGTTGCACTCTCCCAACCAGGAGACAGACTCCTCCTAAGAGTTTAATGGCTTCTTTCATTAACAAATGCTAGTCTTTTTCATTAAGTGAGGTATCAAAATATAAATGATTATTTAAATAAAACATAGAAAAATAGAACAGATGAACACAAGAATTAAGTTTCCTAACATTTTTTAATGAAATCTAACTCAATCAGATTAACGATGAAATGCATTCAAGTTACCATAGCACATATTACAAGGATAAGTTTCCTGCCTAGATCTTCATGAGTTTTCTTTTGGCCAAAACCTTGATCTGCTATTTGGATTACCATTTTTATATATTATCTTATGCGGAAATCCAAGATCTTTTCATATGATAACATAGATAAATATCAAACCAATCATAATTTAATTATTTTTTACTATTTCCAATCATGTGACATTCTACCTAGCCAAAAGTACCACTATGCCCAGCTGCAAGGTAAGAGATATGGATAGTAAAAATGACAGGAAAAGTTACATGACCAGGTCATCCTTGGTCTCTGCTAACAATTACAGAACATTTATCTGATACTGTTCACTATTTTTAATTGGCTGTCAAAGATAAAGAAGCACCAGTTATACACCGTACTAGAAAAAGAACTACAGTGAAGTTCATACAGCATTATTTAGAATGCATATGTTTCACTAAGTATGTGTTCTAAACCATAATCAGCAGTCTACTGGTTTGAATCCCACTACTGACATGAGCTCAGTAGGTGGCCTTGGGTCAGCCACTCCTCTCAGCCCCAGCTCCATTGTGGAGATAAGAATAACACTAACTTGTTCACTGCTCTGGGTGAGGCACTAATATGTGTAGAAGAGCGGTATATAAGCACAGTTATTATTATTATTTGTATTTCCATGACGCCATCCCTTGACCTGTGAAATTAAGTATTTTGATAAATATGAAAGTGATACAAAATATAAATGCATTGCATAATGTGTGAGTGTACATATACAAACTTTTATTGGATAATACCGCAAAGCATGATTACTGAGAAAGCTGCTTTCACTGCTTTCAGTGTGGAGAGCTGCTTGTAGATCAAAGCAACCTGGTGAGCTGTCTTCATGCAGAGTGCACGATTCTCTTGGCTTTCAATTCTGCTTTCATTCAGCACAGGTAAATCAATGTGTCAGCAGCAGTAAACATTTGTATCACTCCTCTCTGAATGAACTTTTAAATTTTACTTCCTATTGTATCAAAGCAATTAAAATTAACAATACAGTTACTAAGCTGCTAAGATCAATTAATGGCTCTTAGGCTTTATCTATTGATCTAGTGACATCTTCAAAACCCACTGGTAACAGACTATACATACTTCTCTTCTATCCACAATATATACACAAGGATTAATTACATATTCTTATCTTCTAAATTACATATTTAAATGATATTCTTATCTCCTAAATTAATTAGTCAAACTCTTACATCAAGGATTGGTGACAAGTTGTGGACAGACTATGCTTGGACAGAATGTACACTGAGAATAAATGACATCAAACAAATTGAAAACTAAATAAATCACTTTTATTTAACAAATAAATTTCTTCTGAAGTCTCTTTAGAAATTAAACAATAGAAACAAACTATGTGGCATTCCTCAAATCCACGTGTAGGATGCTATGGAAGTGGTACTTAGAGGGAAATTAATCTCCATTGCCTCCTGTCATGAAGAACAAAAAGAAAACATTAGAAATGAAATGATATCTACAATAAGAAAACTAGAAGATGGATAGAGATCAGTGGTGACACTGAGAGATCTCTATCTTTTGGTGCTACACCTCTGAAGATGCCAGCCACAGCTGCTGGTGAAACGTCAGGAACTACAATGCCAAGACCACGGCAATACAGCCCGGAAAACCCACAACAACCATCGCTGTCCCCTTTCCCCATTTCTTTTTGCCATAACTATAGACAGGGCCGGTGCTACCATTAGACCAACTAGGCAGCCGCCTTGGGCACAGACCTCAAGAGGGGCATAGTTTTATACAAATTACTTTCTTGAAAAAAATGCAACTGAGAAAACCTATTGAGCACCCCCTAAATGGTCCTGTCCACAGACATCAAGCAGCTCAAAAGCTCACGGTAACGTTTTTATTTATTTATTTATTTATTTATTTATTTTATACCCTCCCCTCCCCACAGATGGCCTAAGGGTGGCTAACATTAAAAAATACATTAAAATCACAGAAACATAAAATCAATAATATTTTTTTAAAATGATTAAAATAGTCCAGGAGCAGGCTATTTAAACAAATATTGGGAGTCCTTATACAAGCATGGCAGATGGCTGAGGGCAACTCCGGAAGAAATGGTGGTCTTAGATGGAAGAAGAAGGACACTCGCTGGCACTCAGCCAAAGGCCCAGCAGAACATCTCCGTTTTACAAGCCTTGCAAAACTGTAACAGGTCCCACAGGGCCCATATCTCCAGCGGGAGAGCATTCCACCAGGCCAGGGCAGAAAAAGCCCTCGCCCTGGTTGAGGCCAGATGGATGTCCTTTGGGCCAGGGACCACCAGGAGTTGCTTGTATGCAGAGCACAACACCCTGCAGGGGACGTAATGGAGGAGGCGGTCCCGCAGGTATGGAGGTCCCAGTCCATGAAGGGCTTTAAATACCAAGGTTAACACCTTGAACTGGATCTGGAACTCCACTGGAAGCCAGTGCAGCTGGCACAGCACATGATGAATGTGCGCTTGGATGGGCGTTCCAGTAAGAACGTGTACCGCTGCATTCTGGGTCACCTGTAACTTCTGGGTCAGGCCCAAGGGCGGTCCAGGATAGAGTGAGTTGCAGTAGTCTAGCCTGGAGGTGACCATTGCATGAATTACTGTGGCCAGGTTCTGGGGTGAAACATAGGGCACCAGTTGCCTGCCCTGTCAAAGATGAAAAAAGGCAGACCTGGCAACAGTCATGACCTGGGCCTCCATTGAAAGTGTGGCATCCAAGGTCACACCCAGACTCCTCACCATCAGTGAAGGTTTCAATTCTACCCCATCGAGGGCTGGGAGCCGGTTCCCAGCTCGATTGCCCCATGATCCAGACACAGAACCTCTGTCTTCAGGGGATTCAATTTCAGGTGACTCTGATGTAACCATACCGTCACAGCCTCAAGAACCTTGACCAAGGAATCCAAAGCAAGATCGGACTGGCCATCTGTAATGATTCCAAGTAAATGTATCTTTAAATGCTTGATGGAGATAGGTGAAGAGTGGGGGGTGAAGGAGATGGATGAGTGAGTGATATGATTGGTTGAGGACTGAGAGGGTGGGCGGAGTGAATGCAGTTTGAGACTGAGAGTAGAGAGAAAATTTTTAGTCAGAAGAAAACAGGCTTGCTGTGTGCTGCCTGAATATGTTGAAGTGTTTATGAGAGAAATATAACCTGTGTGGAACCTGAACTGAGCATTGTTTGTGAAAGGACACTCAGTCAGGGAAAGAGAGGCCAGCTGTGTGAATGAGAGTAAATGAAGTAACTTTAAGAACCGAGAACTACGTTTATGAAACCGATACGCTTCTTGACTAAATAAAAGTTTATTTTTGTTTTGTTATATCCCAGTGTAGCTGTTATTGCTATATCCCATTCCTATCTTCAGGGCCACATAGAACCACGAAGGAGCCTGACGCTTAGGAACGTTACCAAAGGGAAAATTTAAATAAAATATCTTGGAATAAAATATTCCTGGTGGCAGCAGACTACCCAGAGGGTTAAGGGATAGATTAAAAGAAAAATCGACCCTAAAGAAAGTAAAAGTCATAACACCATCCATCAGCAGATAGAGCTGAGTGTCATCCGCATACCGATGACAACCTAGCCCAAAGCTGCGGGCTAACCGGGCAAGGGGGCACATATAGATGTAAAATAGCATCGGGGAAAGAATCGCCCCCTGAGGGATGCCACATACCAAAGAATGGTAAGCAGACATCTGTTTCCCGAGTGCCACCCTCTGTCCTAGATTGTGAAGGAAGGAGTTCAGCCATTGCAGGGCTGTTCCACGAATCCCCACATCGGCAAGGCAGTGGGTCAGAAGATTATGATTGACCATGTCAAATGCTGCTGTAAGATCTAAAAGTATCAGCAGTACTGACCCACTCCGGTCCAGGTGTCGCCGCAGATCATCTGTGAGGGCAACCAGAGCCGTCTCTGTACCATGGCCAGGCCTGAAGCTGGACTGGAATGGATCCAGAATAGAGGCATCACCCAGGTATACCTGCAGCTGTTCCGCTACTGCCCTCTCAATTACCTTACCCAGGAATGGAATATTCGAAACTGGGCGATAATTGGCTGGATCAGCAGGATCCAATGATGGGTTCTTTAATAAGGACTGCACCACTGCCTCTTTCAGTGAGTCTGGAAAAAACCCAGAACTCAGAGAAAGATTAATGATGTCAGCTAATGGTGCCCAAATCCCATCACCACCACTTTTCACCAGCCATGATGGGCATGGGTCCAGTGGGCACATGGTAGGTTTCACAGCATGCAGGACCCTGCCCACCTCCTCCTGGGAGAGTGGCCTGAATTGATCTAATATCAACCCTGAGGACAACCAAGGGGCCTCCAGTACATATACTGCATCAACTGTGGTGGACAGATCCCGGCGGAGTGACAAGATCTTATCCGCAAAATAGTCTCCAAAAGCCTCACAGCTTATTACCGAATTTACATTTTTATTTGTCCCATGCGTGAGGGACGTTAAAGACCAAATCACTCTGAAGAGTTGTGCCGGGCGAGAACTAGTTGACGCAGTGGAAGCTGCATAGTAGTCTCTCTTTGCAGCTTTCAGTGCCATCTCATAGGCCTTCATAAACGTCCTATAAAATGTTCTTGTCATTTCATCATGAAGTTGCCGCCACACTCGCTCTAGCCGTCTCAGCTCCCATTTGATTTGTTGTACCTCATCAGTATACCAAGGAGCTACTCTAGTTCGGGGGTGGAGAGAGCGACGGGGAGCGATCTCATCAATAGCTTCAGAGAAACGGGCATTCCAGTCCTCTATCAGCTCATCCAATGAGCCACCAGGGGGCATCGGATCCTGCAGAGCGTTCTGCAATTCAATTGGATCCATTTGACTCCACGGGCGAGCATAAATCAGCTCGTCGCCCAAGCAGAAGGGGGTCATGGTGCCCAGACAAGCCCTCAGGATGAGATGGTCTGACCATGGCACTGCTATAGCTTCATCTAGATCCACCTGTATCCCAAACCCAAAGATCAAATCCAGTGTGTGTCCTGCTCGATGTGTGGGCATTGATACAAACTGGGAGAGTCCTAATGCTGCCATGGAGGCTATCATGTCCATGGCCTGTGAGAATGTAGCATCATCAGCATAGACACTGATGTCCCCTAAGACCAGAAGCCTGGGGTACTCCAAGGACCAACCAGCCACCGCCTCTAACAGGCCTGGCACAGCATCTGCTGGTGCGCTGGGCGATCGGTACGCCAGACAGATGGCTATACTCTCCTCAGCATCCCACACCAGGCCCACACAATCAATGCCAGCAATCTTTGGCAAGGGGAGCAGCCTGATGGAGAAAGACTCTCAAATGAGCACCTCTACCCCAACAAGACATTTCCCAATATGTAAAACAAATATGAGAAACCTGTACCATAAATGTGTTGGAATATATGTGTGTTGCAAGGTCTGAGATTCAGTCATTATGGGGTTAATGTGTTTACCTACCATGCTATCGTTTAGATTGACCTGGAAGGGGAACCTGGCTCAAAGCCAATAATCTGCAAGCCCGGAAAACTTGAGAGTGTTTGTAAACTGTTATTGGTCAACAGGTCAGGTGATTTTCTTTCAGGGTCAAGAAGACAGAGGAATAAGAAGATTCTCCATTCAGTTATCCCAGCTCTTTGTTTGTAACCAGTAGTGAGAATGTAGCTCCAGGCATTTGTTATTTTGTAGGCAATCCTGTTAAACATTTTTCCTTTAGAAGTAAATGATTTTAAAAGCTAAACTCGTGTGCTGACTCTCTATTGATTCAAGATCCATTGCACCTCTGAAGAAAAGCTATTTTTTAACCTTTTTCCCCAACCAAGTGGACCAGTTGAAGTAATTATTAAGGTGAAAAAGATGCTAGCGATTCGTGTATATTGTTCTTTGAATAACAGCAGTATGGTATGGCTTTGGATAGGCAATATGAGATCATTAACTCTCAAAAAAGGCAAACCTTATGAGTTATATCATCCTGCTTTCAGATAATACTGCCAGTCATTGCTGCATCTCAAAATAGTCTAGGAGACTCAAAGTTATCTCAGAAGTCTCAGTCAACTTGAGAGGAACAATCCTTACTGAAACTACTCCTTTTTAGCTCTCCAGAGAGCCAGCTAAAAAGAAGAAAGCAAACAAACAAAGTAATTGCAGACAAAAGTATCTCCTTTTCAAGTACAACATAATGCTCTCTCTCATTGTCTCACAGCAAACATGAGAAGGGGGTGGGAGTAGAAGACACTGTTGTGCCAGCCAGGAAAAAGGTGGGGAAATAGCTTCCAATGCTACAAAAAGAAACTTTTCAGCAACTTGAGGAAGCCAAGCAAGAAGTGAGAAGGAAAACAAAAGGGAAAAGGTGGGAAACTGCCTCCAGAGCTAAGAAAAAAACCCACTTCATAGAGCAAACTGTATCCCAGCAACACCAAGAGAAGCGGCAGAGTGGAAAACACTAAATCTTCACAGCTATTCTGCTGTGTCTGGAAAGAAATGGGCAGAAAGTCAGCTTCATGGCTGCAATAAAAGGGACGAAAGTAGGGAAATTCTACTGTAGCAATGCACAGAGCATACTTGCTGCAGAGGAACAAGTGCAGGGAAAAATACCTCTGCACTAGAACCTACAACTATATAGTCAAGCTTTTAAGGTTTCCTCAAAATCTGAAAGAGTCCAGTAGCACCTTTAAGACTAACCAATTTTATTATAGCATAAGCTTTCGAGAATCAAGTTCTCTTCATCAGATGCCTGATCAAAACTGGGCAGATACAGAAGAGGAGGGGGAAAGAGAGAGAAAGAGAGGAAAGAAGGGGGCATAAATCACAAGAGGACAGAATGCAATTAGCATGGAGGCTATCAAAACATTCCTTTGCTTGGAAATGTAAACATCGGTGTGCAGTCAGTTTGCTGTATAGTTTGTAGCAATGAAGGTATCCAATTCCTATGTAGTATAAGCCTTCGGTAACCACAGCTCTCCCTGCCAGCTGCATCTGACAAAGAGAACTGTGGTCCCCGAAAGCCCACACCAGGCGTCACTGGGCTCCCCCAGATCACGCCTCTGCAAAGAGAATCTGTTCCCTGTGATAATGTGATAACCATTCATAGTCTCTATTCAGTCCCAGCTTGACAGAGTCAAATTTGCATATGAATTCCAATTCAGCAGCCTCCCGTGGGATTTTGTTTTTGAAAGGTTTCTGTTGAACCACAGCGGCCTTTAAGTCTTTGGTGGAATGTCCTGGTAGATTGAAGTGTTCTCCCACTGGTTTTTGGACGTTTCCATTTCTAATGTCAGATTTGTGTCCATTTATTCTTTTGCGGAGAGGTTGGCTGGTTTGTCCAATGTACAGAGCAGAAGGACATTGTTGGCACATGAGGGCATATATCAGATTGGAGGATGAGCAGCTGTAAGAGCCAGAGACAGTGTAGTTGATGCCATTGGGTCCTGTAATTGTATTCCCTGGGTAGATATAGGGGCAGAGCTGGCATCTGGGTCTGTTGCAGGGCCTGGTACCTGTGCTGGTGACTCTGCTGGCCGATTCATGATTGTAAGTGAGAAGTCGTTTAAGATTGGGGGGCTGTCTGTAGGCAAGGAAAGGTCTTCCACCCAGGGCTTCTGAGAGACAAACAAAATTATATACAAGAAGCAGAAAGACAACTCTCCAACACAACATTCTATAAAATACTACCTTCTGACCCCACTGAACAATACAAAAGGGAACTCAATAAAATATTAAAAACACTCCCCATGGACATACAAGAATGCATCCATACGGACACACCCCAGGAACCACGACCAGGAAGATTCTACCTACTACCCAAAATCCACAAAGCGGGTAACCCAGGACGCCCAATTGTTGCAGGAAAATGCACCATCACAGTAGGAGTCTCGGGATACATGGACTCTATCCTCAGGCCCTATGCCACCAGAACACCCAGCTATTTACGGGACACCACTGACTTCCTCAGGAAAATACAGTCCATTGACAACCTACCAGATGACACCATCCTAGCAACCATGGATGTGGAGGCCTTGTACACCAATATCCCACATGCAGATGGATTGCAAGCCATACGGAATATTATCCAGGACAAAACCACAGCAAACCTCGCCACTGAACTTTGTCACTTCGTACTCACTCAGAATTACTTCGAATTTGGTGACAACTTATATCTACAGGTTAATGGCACAGCCATGGGCACACGCATGGCACCACAATATGCTAACATATTCATGGCGGACTTAGAGCAATGCTTCCTCAGCTCCCATCCACTGGAACCACTACTATACTTAAGATTCCTGGATGACATCTTCATCATTTGGACCCATGGGAAGGAAGCCCTTGAGAGATTTCATCAGGACTTCAATAACTTTCACCCTACTATCAACCTAAGCCTGGACCACTCTACACAACAGGTACACTTCCTGGACACCACTGTACAACTACATAATGGACGAATAAATACCACCTTATACCGGAAACCAACAGACCGATACTCATATCTACATGCCTCCAGCTTCCACCCTAAACATACCACTCGATCTATTGTCTACAGCCAAGCCTTACGTTACAACTGTATCTGCTCCAATGCTCTTGACCGAGACTCACACTTAAGAGATTTACAACAAGCATTTTTGAGACTACAGTACCCACCAAATGAAGTGAAGAAACAAATCAACAGGGCCAGACTAGTACCCAGAAACAGTCTGCTCCAGGACAAACCTAAAGGAACTAACAACAGAACACCACTGGTTGTCACCTATAGCTCCCAGCTCAAACCCATCCAACGTATCATCAGTGAGCTACAACCCATCCTAGAAAATGATACCTCTCTCTCAGAAGCCCTGGGTGGAAGACCTTTCCTTGCCTACAGACAGCCCCCCAATCTTAAACGACTTCTCACTTACAATCATGAATCGGCCAGCAGAGTCACCAGCACAGGTACCAGGCCCTGCAACAGACCCAGATGCCAGCTCTGCCCCTATATCTACCCAGGGAATACAATTACAGGACCCAATGGCATCAACTACACTGTCTCTGGCTCTTACAGCTGCTCATCCTCCAATCTGATATATGCCCTCATGTGCCAACAATGTCCTTCTGCTCTGTACATTGGACAAACCAGCCAACCTCTCCGCAAAAGAATAAATGGACACAAATCTGACATTAGAAATGGAAACGTCCAAAAACCAGTGGGAGAACACTTCAATCTACCAGGACATTCCACCAAAGACTTAAAGGTCGTTGTGGTTCAACAGAGACCTTTCAAAAACAAAATCCCACGGGAGGCTGCTGAATTGGAATTCATATGCAAATTTGACTCTGTCAAGCTGGGACTGAATAGAGACTATGAATGGTTATCACATTATCACAGGGAACAGATTCTCTTTGCAGAGGCGTGATCTGGGGGAGCCCAGTGACGCCTGGTGTGGGCTTTCGGGGACCACAGTTCTCTTTGTCAGATGCAGCTGGCAGGGAGAGCTGTGGTTACCGAAGGCTTATACTACATAGGAATTGGATACCTTCATTGCTACAAACTATACAGCAAACTGACTGCACACCAATGTTTACATTTCCAAGCAAAGGAATGTTTTGATAGCCTCCATGCTAATTGCATTCTGTCCTCTTGTGATTTATGCCCCCTTCTTTCCTCTCTTTCTCTCTCTTTCCCCCTCCTCTTCTGTATCTGCCCAGTTTTGATCAGGCATCTGATGAAGAGAACTTGATTCTCGAAAGCTTATGCTATAATAAAATTGGTTAGTCTTAAAGGGGCTACTGGACTCTTTTTGATTTTGCTACTACAGACTAACACGGCTAACTCCTCTGGATCTATGCTCAAAATCTGAAAATCCTTTAAAGAGTTATGATGATCTCGTCCAATCCTTAAGGCCACTTTCGGTAGGTGCTCGAGAGGGAAAACTGGTCAAGAAGACCAATTTGTCATCTAAACCTTGGTTTGATCAAAGCTGTATTTGTGCTAAAAATGCTTTAATCTATGCCTATAAGCTAGCACTGAGAGCTGATGAAAAGACCAGATAGGATGCATATCATTCTCTTTCATTTTTAAAAAAGAAATATAAATCACTGGTTGCCCGCTGTAAGAAAGAACATACCAGAAAACTGTGGGCCAATATAATTGAAGCAGCTACGAGCAAAAACTCAGTGGTGTTCTGGAAACTAGTGTCAAACCGCGCCTCCACAGCCACCTCCTCCTTGGCTACCTGTATCCCCCCGGATAAATGGACTTCTTTTTTCCAAAAAATGTATGATGATCCTATTCAACCTCCTCCTGCCCTAACAATAGAAAATCTGGCCAAATGCCCCCCAGTTCATGCCGAAGAGGTAAAAGCTTATATTAGCCAGTTAAAGAATGCAAAAGCCCCTGGGCTTGATGGAATATCTCCAGAATTACTAAAAACAAATAAGGACTGGTGGGCAACTTTCCTAGCCTCCCTATTTACTTATATTGATGAAACCGGCTACATCCCCAATGATTGGGGAATGGCTATAGTAGTCCCCTTCCATAAGAAGGGAAAGAAGGAGGATCCATCCAATTATAGGCCCATCAGCTTACTAAGCATTGTAAGCAAATTGTCTACAAAACATCTGCTGGAGAAATTTTCAGACTGGCTAGAACAGGAGGATATAATTGCTGATGAGCAAGCTGGGTTTAGAGCTGGCAGGTCAACAATAGATCACTGCCTAGTAATGCAACACCTTGTAGAGAAATATGCTACAGGAGACCAAGCATCACTTTACCGGGCATTTGTTGATTTAAAAGCAGCTTTTGACACAGTCTCTAGAAATAGACTTTGGAGGAAACTGCAGGCCTCCTCTATTGATAGGCGACTGCTGTCCCTTTTGGGGGCTATGCACAAGCAAACTGCCCTGAGTAAGGTGCAGCCGAATTGGGCATTTGACTGACCCCATTCAAACTTACAGGCAGGTGTGCCTTCTAGCCCCCTTTCTGTTTATCTTCTACATCAACAATTTGGTAAACCTTTTGAATGACCCTGCATTGCACCCTCCCAAATTATCAAATAGGCACATTCACGTACTGCTCTATGCAGATGATGCTGTATTACTTTCTAGGACCCCCATAGGGCTGAAACGAGCCCTAAAAAAATTCTCCCAATTCTCTGATACTGAACACCTTCTAACTAATTACCAAAAAACTAAGATCCTGGCTTTCGATAAAAATCCAAAGATCAGACAATGGGAGCTTCAGAGGCATCAGTTAGAACAAGTTACCAGCTTCAAATATTTGGGTGTAGTTTTGCAAGCCTCAGGTACCAAAATAACACATAGCAGCTTCCTTGCTGATGTGGGAGAAAAAACAGCACACAGTATACTGAAATTCTATCGATCACAAGGGGGGCAGTATGTACCGGCTGCACTCAGATTGTTTAAAGCCAAACCATTGGCCCAATTAGTATACGGATCATTCTTAGGGCTGCCATCCTCCTCTTTCTCTCAACTTGAGAGAGTGCAGTCCAAATTCCTTAGAGCCCTATTGCAAGTGCCCAAATGCATGCCTAACTCATGGGTTAGACTGGAGACAGGAATGTTAAGGGTAGAGGCCAGAATCACCATCCTTTCAATTTTCAAATGGCTGTCAGGATGTCTAAACAAGGTCTGCTCCCTCTGTTATTCCAAGACAAATTTCAATCTAATTGGCAAAAGGCGACTCTGAAATCCCTGGGAAAATTGGGTCTTTCCCCTCAAAGTTTGCTAGTCATGGGGTTAGACCGAGCAAAATCACTCATTAAGCAGAGAGCGACAGACATTGAAAGACAAACAGATTTACTTAGAGCACCAGGTTTTATTTCTTCAGATACTACTAAATATATTGCCGCTCCTGCAGCCTACTTTTACTTTCTTGAATCCAGTAACTTCAGAAGGGCTAGAAGTTCAACTCTACCCTCTGCTGTTCTGGAAGGAAAGTTTAAAGCTGTCCATTACTCTCTTAGGCTTTGCTCCTATCCCCTAAGAGAAATTGACTCAATGGAGCACATCTTCTTTAACTGCCCAAGTCATAGTAAAATTAGAGCGGAAACCATCAGCCCATTAGTAGAAAGATTCCCTGGAAGTTCAAATAAAATCAAACTTGATTATCTTTTGTCTGATCGGAATCACCAGACAACACATCAAGTAGCAAGATTCTGTGGCCAGGTCTACAAGCAACGTAAATCGCATAAGGCAGACTGAATGTATTTTAACCTTTTAAACAACTAATTTATGATGATCTTATGTTTTTACTCTTATATTTATTCATCCTTCTTCCCCTGTATCCAGTCTTGACTGTTTTTAAACTGATTTGCAAATGGTTTTATATGTACTGGTCACAGACTGTAATAATAAACTTGACTTGACTACCTCTGCACTAAGAACAGCAGAAATACCTGGACCTACTTCATGGGGTGAATTATCCTAGCTACCACCAGAAGAAGCTGAGAAATGGAGAAAAGCGGAGGGTGTGGTGTCGGTGTTGAAGAGAATGATAGCACATTGAAAGAGCTCCGTCTCTCCCATGCCTGAAATTTAAGATTTATGTTGGAAGGGCAAAATAAAAATATTTACCCTTCCAACGTAAAGATACACTAAGAGATCCGAAATGCAGATTCATATTTATTAAAGGCACTACAGAAAACCAAACTTACACATTTGGCTAAATTTATGCCCCAAGCCAAGACAGCCTAATGAAATTCAAAACAAAGTTCATTAGAATACACATGTATCACTTAGTATAATGTGCTCTAAACCATATTTTCATGACAAACCCACAGAAACAGCAGCAACATAATCTAAGAGTATAATGAACAGCAACAAAAAGAAACAGAAGGATTAAAAGTATCCAGCTCACTAGGTTGGAGGCAAGTTCTGACAACAACAGGGCCAACAACAAAGATTCTCAGGTCAAACTCCATGGTCAAGTAACAGATTCCAAAATCAAAGACTGTGACCCACCAAGGCTCAGGCAGCCAGAACCGAAGAGCTCACCAACAGCCAAGCCCAGAATACCACAATTGTGACTAGCTAATCCCATGCTAGCTGCAGCCTTATAAAGGGAGTTTCTCCTACAGGTGAGGCTGGGTTCATTAAGCTTATTTCTCCAAGCTGGCTCATCTCTGCTACTCAGGAGGAGTAGATCAGATCCTGTACTGGCTCTCCTGACATTTCCTCAGCAGGGGGAAGGCCGTGGGCTGCCAGGCATGCGCTCCTGTGCTTGGTCCATGCCTCTGCCCTTACCCTCAGACTTCGCTGCTCCTGGGGTTCTTTGGGAGACAGTGGCAGGTCTGGCAGCAGGCAGGTCCATGCTAAGGCCACCTGTCTTGATGACACAGTGGTTGCCAACCCTCCTGGAGATCCCCACAAATTACAACTGATCTCCAAATGACAGATTTTAACATTCTCCAAGACATGGAGGCTTCTTAGGCTGGCCTATGTGGAATTATACCCCACATAGGTACTACCTGACAATTAATGTCAACCAACCTAGAGAACTCTGAGAGTTACAAATGACTTTCAAATGACAAGTTTAAATTATCTCAAACAGAATGGTGGCTTTGGAGTGTGGCTCCTGTGGAATTATACCCCACTGAGGACCCTCCATATTATGATTGCCATACCTGGAGATCTCCCTCCATTTCAGTTGAACATCATATGTCCTATTTTACCTAAATTGGAGACAATCGTGGTATTGGGTATTGGCAACTGGGGTGTCCGAAGCACCACCTTACAGTAGTTGCCAACTTGGGGTTACGGCTGGCTTATATTTTCACCACTTCCTTATTCAAAGCCATGTCTAATACAGGGTGCTTGGAGGGAGCCCACATTCGAGGACTTAGGTCCAGAACCAGAGACTGGATCAGCACCAGCACGTCCTCTTGTAGGGGACAGTCTCTGGAGTTCAGGGGTGTGTGATTTGGGGTGATCCAAAGATTGTTTTGGGTTTCAGAGGGCTTATATTTTCACCACTTCCTTATTCAAAGCTATGTCTAATACAGGGTGCTTGGAGGGAGCCCACATTCGAGGACTTAGGTCCAGAACCAGAGACTGGATCAGCACCAGCACATGTCCTCTTGGAGGGGATAGTCTCTGCAATTCAGGGGTGTGTTATTTGGGGTGATCCAAAGATTGTTTTGGGTTTCAGAGGGCTTATATTTTCACCACTTCCTTATTCAAAGCCATGTCTAATACAAGGTGCTTGGAGAGAGGCCACATTCGAGGACTTAGGTCCAGAACCAGAGACTGGATCAGCACCAGCACAGGTCCTCTTGTAGGGGACAGTCTCTGGAGTTCAGGGGTGTGTGATTTGGGGTGATCCAAAGATTGTTTTGGGTTTCAGAGTGCTTATATTTTCACCACTTCCTTATTCAAAGCCATGTCTAATATAGGGTGCTTGGAGAGAGGCCTCATTCGAGGACTTAGGTCCAGAACCAGAGACTGGATCAGCGCCAGCACATGTCCTCTTGTAGGGGACAGTCTCTGCAGTTCAGGGGTGTGTGATTAGGGGTGATCCAAAGATTTTTTTGGGTTTCAGAGAGCTTATATTACCACCACTTCCTTGTTCAAAGCCATATCTAATACAGGGTAATTGGAGGGGGGCCACATTCGAGGACTTAGATCCAGAACCAGAGACTGGATCAGCACCAGCACATGTCCTCTTGTAGGGGACAGTCTCTGGAGTTCAGGGGTGTGTGATTTGGGGTGATCCAAAGATTTTTTTGGGTTTCAGAGGGCTTATATTTTCACCGCTTCCTTATTCAAAGCCATATCTAATATAGGGTGCTTGGAGAGAGGCCACATTCGCGGCCATAGGTCCAGAACCAGAGACTGGATCAGCACCAGCACATGTCCTCTTGTAGGGGACAGTCTCTGCAGTTCAGGGGTGCATGATTTGGAGTGATCCAAAGATTGTTTTGGTTTTCAGAGGGCTTATATTTTCACCACTTCCTTATTCAAAGCCATGTCTAATACAGGGTGCTTGGAAGGAGGCCACATTCGAGGACTTAGATCCAGAACCAGAGACTAGATCAGCACCAGCACATGTCCTCTTGTAGGGGACAGTCTCTGGAGTTCAGGGGTGTGTGATTTGGGGTGATCCAAAGATTGTTTTGGGTTTCAGAGGGCTTATATTTTCACCGCTTCCTTATTCAAGGCCATGTCTAATACAGGGTGCTTGGAGAGAGGCCACATTCATGGCCTTAGATCCAGAACCAGAGACTGGATCAGCACCAGCACATGTCCTCTTGTAGGGGACAGTCTCTGGAGTTCAGGGGTGTGTGATTCGGGGTGATCCAAAGATTGTTTTGGGTTTCAGAGGGCTTATATTTTCACCACTTGCTTATTCAAAGCCATGTCTAATAAAGGATGCATGGAGACAGGCCACATAGTAGGGCTTAGGTCCAGAACCAGAGACTGGATCAGCACCAGCACATGTCCTCTTGTAGGGGACAGTCTCTGGAGTTCAGGGGTGTGTGATTTGGGGCGATCCAAATATTGTTTTGGGTTTCAGAGGGCTTATATTTTCACTACTTCCGTATTCAAAGCCATGTCTAATACAGGGTGCTTGGAAGGAAGCCACATTCGAGGACTTAGGTCCAGAACCAGAGACTGGATCAGCACCAGCACATGTCCTCTTGTAGAGGACAGTCTCTGGAGTTCAGGGGCGTGTTATTTGGGGTGATCCAAAGATTGTTTTGGGTTTCAAAGGGCTTATATTTTCACCACTTCCGTATTCAAAGCCATGTCTAATACAGGGTGCTTGGAGGGAGGCCACATTCGAGGACTTAGGTCCAGAACCAGAGACTGGATCAGCACCAGCACATGTCATCTTGTACGGGACAGTCTCTGGAGTTCAGGGGTGCGTGATTTGGGGTGATCCAAATATTGTTTTGGGTTTCAGAGGGCTTATATTTTCACCGCTTCCTTATTCAAAGCCATGTCTAATACTGGGTGCTTGGAAAGAGTCCACATTTGTGCCCTTAGGTCCAGAACCAGAGACTGGATCAGCACCAGCACATGTCATCTTGTACGGGACAGTCTCTGGAGTTCAGGGGTGCGTGATTTGGGGTGATCCAAATATTGTTTTGGGTTTCAGAGGGCTTATATTTTAACCACTTCCTTATTCAAAGCCATGTCTAATACTGGGTGCTTGGAGAGAGGCCTCATTCGAGGACTTAGGTCCAGAACCAGAGACTGGATCAGCACCAGCATATGTCCTCTTGTAGGGGACTGTCTCTGGAGTTCAGGGGTGTGTGATTTGGGGTGATCCAAAGATTGTTTTGGGTTCAGAGGGCTTATATTTTCACCACTTCCTTATTCAAAGCCATGTCTAATACAGGGTGCTTGGAAGGAGGCCACATTCGAGGACTTAGGTCCAGAACCAGAGACTGGATCAGCACCAGCACATGTCCTCTTGTAGGGGACAGTCTCTGGAGTTCAGGGGTGTGTGATTTGGGGTGATCCAAAGATTGTTTTGGGTTTCAGAGGGCTTATATTTTCACCAATTCCTTATTCAAAGCCATGTCTAATACAGGGTGCTTCGAGGGAGGCCACATAATATGGCTTAGGTCCAGAACCAGAGACTGGATCAGCACCAGCACATGTCCTCTTGTAGGGGACAATCTCTGGAGTTCAGGGGTGTGTGATTTGCAGTGATCCAAAGTTTTTTTGGGTTTCAGAGGGCTTGTATTTTCACCGCTACCATATTCAAAGCCATGTCTAATACTGGGTGCTTGGAGAGAGGCCACATTCGCGGCCTTAGGTCCAGAACCAGAGACTGGATGAGCACCAGCACATGTCCCCTTGTAGGGGATAGTCTCTGCAGTTCAGGGGTGTGTGATTTGCAGTGATCCAAAGATTTTTTTGGGTTTCAGAGGGCTTATATTTTCACCGCTTCCTTATTCAAAGCCATGTCTAATACAGGGTGCTTGGAAAGAGTCCACATTTGTGCCCTTAGGTCCAGAACCAGAGACTGGATCAGCACCAGCACATGTCCTCTTGTAGGGGACAGTCTCTGGAGTTCAGGGGTGTGTGATTTGGGGTGATCCAAATATTGTTTTGGGTTTCAGAGGGCTTATATTTTCACCACTTCCTTATTCAAAGCCATGTCTAACACTGGGTGCTTGGAGAGAGGCCTCATTTGAGGACTTAGGTCCAGAACCAGAGACTGGATCAGCACCAGCATATGTCCTCTTGTAGGGGACAGTCTCTGGAGTTCAGGGGTGTGTGATTTGGGGTGATCCAAAGATTGTTTTGGGTTCAGAGGGCTTATATTTTCACCACTTCCTTATTCAAAGCCATGTCTAATACAGGGTGCTTGGAAGGAGGCCACATTCGAGGACTTAGGTCCAGAACCAGAGACTGGATCAGCACCAGCACATGTCCTCTTGTAGGGGACAGTCTCTGGAGTTCAGGGGTGTGTGATCTGGGGTGATCCAAAGATTGTTTTGGGTTTCAGAGGGCTTATATTTTCACCACTTCCTTATTCAAAGCCATGTCTAATACAGGGTGCTTTGAGCGAGGCCACATAGTAGGGCTTAGGTCCAGAACCAGAGACTGGATCAGCACCAGCACATGTCCTCTTGTAGGGGACAGTCTCTGGAGTTCAGGGGTGTGTGATTTGGGGTGATCCAAAGATTTTTTTGGGTTTCAGAGGGCTTGTATTTTCTCCACTACCTTATTCAAAGCCATGTCTAATACTGGGTGGTTGGAGAGAGGCCACATTCGCGGCCTTAGGTCTAGAACCAGAGACTGGATGAGCACCAGCACATGTCCCCTTGTAGGGGACAGTCTCTGCAGTTCAGGGGTGTGTGATTTGGAGTGATCCAAAGATTGTTTTGGGTTTCAGAGGGCTTATATTTTCACCGCTTCCTTATTCAAAGCCATGTCTAATACAGGGTGCTTGGAAAGAGTCCACATTTGTGCCCTTAGGTCCAGAACCAGAGACTGGATCAGCACCAGCACATGTCCTCTTGTAGGGGACAGTCTCTGGAGTTCAGGGGTGTGTGATTTGGGGTGATCCAAATATTGTTTTGGGTTTCAGAGGGCTTATATTTTCACCGCTTCCTTATTCAAAGCCATGTCTAATACAGGGTGCTTGGAAAGAGTCCACATTTGTGCCCTTAGGTCCAGAACCAGAGACTGGATCAGCACCAGCACATGTCCCCTTGTAGGGACAGTCTCTGCAGTTCAGGGGTGTGTGATTTGCAGTGATCCAAATATTGTTTTGGGTTTCAGAGGGCTTATATTTTCACCACTTCCTTATTCAAAGCCATGTCTAATACAGGGTGCTTTGAGCGAGGCCACATAGTAGGGCTTAGGTCCAGAACCAGAGACTGGATCAGCACCAGCACATGTCCTCTTGTAGGGGACAGTCTCTGGAGTTCACGGGTGTGTGATTGGGAGTGATCCAAAGATTGTTTTGGGTTTCAGAGGGATTATATTTTCACCGCTTCCTTATTCAAAGCCATGTCTAATACTGGGTGCTTGGAGAGAGGCCTCATTCGAGGACTTAGGTCCAGAACCAGAGACTGGATCAGCACCAGCATATGTCCTCTTGTAGGGGACAGTCTCTGGAGTTCAGGGGTGTGTGATTTGGGGTGATCCAAAGATTGTTTTGGGTTCAGAGGGCTTATATTTTCACCACTTCCTTATTCAAAGCCATGTCTAATACAGGGTGCTTGGAAGGAGGCCACATTCGAGGACTTAGGTCCAGAACCAGAGACTGGATCAGCACCAGCACATGTCCTCTTGTAGGCGACAGTCTCTGCAGTTCAGGGGTGCGTGATTTGGAGTGATCCAAAGATTTTTTTGGGTTTCAGAGTGCTTATATTTTCACCGCTTCCTTATTCAAAGCCATGTATAATACAGGGCGCTTGGAAAGAGTCCACATTTGTGCCCTTAGGTCCAGAACCAGAGACTGGATCAGCACCAGCACATGTCCTCTTGTAGGGGACAATCTCTGGAGTTCAGGGGTGTGTGATTTGGGGTGATCCAAAGATTGTTTTGGGTTTCAGAGGGCTTATATTTTCACCACTTCCTTATTCAAAGCCATGTCTAATACAGGGTGCTTGGAAAGAGGCCACATTTGAGGACTTAGGTCCAGAACCAGAGACTGGATCAGCACCAGCACATGTCCTCTTGTAGGGGACAGTCTCTGCAGTTCAGGGGTGCGTGATTTGGAGTGATCCAAAGATTTTTTTGGGTTTCAGAGGGCTTATATTTTCACCACTTGCTTATTCAAAGCCATGTCTAATACAGGGTGCTTGGAGACAGGCCACATAGTAGGGCTTAGGTCCAGAACCAGAGACTGGATCAGCACCAGCACATGTCCTCTTGTAGGGGACAGTCTCTGGAGTTCAGATCTGTGTGATTTGGGGTGATCCAAAGTTTTTTCCTGCTGCAGCAGCTGCCCCTTTCTTCTTATTGAATTGTTCTGTGGACTTCCTATTTTGAAGCTGTTTACTCAAGATCTGGGTTTTGTAGGACGACCCAGTATAGGTCCCCTTAGAGTTCTGAGTCTTATTAATATGGAGGTGTATAATATGTGCCCCTGCAAACTTCATTTTGGAGTTGTAGCTTTTCAGTTTCCCACAATATTTTTCTTTGGCTTTGCCGCTTTGCGAATAACGAATAAGGAATAAGGAACTGCGAATAAGGAACTGGGAACTGGGAACCAACTTCAGCTTCGTGTCATCGGGGCCTCTGAGTGTGCACACCATTTTGCCAGGTGCTCTGCTGGCTCCCAGCCTGTCTCCCCACTCCTCTCACCCACAGGCCAGGTGAGTGGGGCGGGAGGTGTGAAAATTGGGGGAGGGAATCCTCCACCCCAACTGGGGAGGGGGCTGGCATCCCTATGTCATTGACAAGCTGAATATGAGTCAGGAGTATAATACAGCTGTAAAAAAAACGCTAATGTGTATTTGGGCAGCATTAACAGAAACACGGTACCCGATCACACACACAAAGCTAAGCTCTATTCTTCACTAATCAGGCCTCATATAGAGTATTGTGGGTACCTCACTTTAAAAGTGATGTAGAAAAACTGAAACAAGTTCAGAGGGTTGCCAGCCTCCTGGTGAGGCTTGGAGATTTGCTAGAATTACAACTGATCTCCAGAATACAGAAACGACTGCTTTGGAGGGTGGACTCTATGAGGTTATACTCTGCTGAGGTCCCTTCCCTCCCCAAACCCAAACTGGCCTGCTGCAAAGCCCAGCAGTGCTCTCAGGGTGGTGTGACAACATCACTGACATTGTCATGCCAGCCCCAGGAGCACACCCAGGATACCCGTCACCCACCTTTCCCCTCACCGGCCAGGTAAGTGGTGGCAGGGGGTGAAAAGTGGGAGCGCAGGATCTACCACTCCCACCAGTGGAACTGGAAGCCTAGAGGGACAAGGGAAGCGAAATGACAGCCTCCAAAGGAAGATGCTGGTCTAACAATGGCTTCTTAAAGGGTTGCAGCTTCCTTTGGAGGGCTCCATTCAAAGCGTGGGCATTTACATCTATCGTCAAAGACGGGAGAGGGCAGGCAATGGGAGCCAATATGCCTCACCCAAGCACCTCATGAGTAGCAGTTCTCCTCTTGAGTAAGCAAGCAGCCCTGACAAGCCACTGCATGCCTTAGAGCCTCCCATTGAGGATGACCTAATACTGCCCCGCTAGATGGGGGCTCAGAGAAGGTGGACCTAGTTAGGAAGGCATGGCTGCACTGTAGTAAGATGGCTGGCAGATGATCCTCAGTTTGGGGATCATGGCTGCCATAGAGGTGAGCCCAAAGGCAAAATGGGGGTAGGCAAAACATTTCCCAAGCTGGATGGATTTTTAAAATAGCAAAGAGTCCAGTAGCACCTTTAACACTAACCAGCTTTATTGTAGCATAAGCTTTCGAGAGCCACAGTTCTCTTCGTCAGATGGATTTGTGGATCCCTTGCAGTAACTCCACAGCCCCCCAGGGGTCCCAGTGAGAACCACTGCTCTAAGTATCCTGAAGGGAGAGATTTGGATTGAGGGAGAATTTCCAAGCTGTTTATTTCTCCCTCTGTATTTCCTGTTGGCTCCCAGCTTATATTTGTGAAACAGCCACAACTTTTAAAGGCCGTTTCCTAACTCATCAATTGGAAAAATAAACTCTGGATTTGCTACAATAGCACCTGATAAAGGCTGTTTCCACACGCTGTTAAAGAGATGGGCCACTGGCATTTTTTTTCTCACAAATTCCAGACGACTCCACTTTCAAAGCGGAAGCAGGCAGTTTGGCTTCTGTTTGTTCAGCATCTTTTAGCAGGCACAGGAAATAGTGGGAAATCCCATTCTCAGAAAAGACACTGAACAAACGGAAGCCAAACTGCCTGCTTCCGCTTTGAAATTGGAGTCATCTGGAATTTGTGAAAAAAAACGCCAGCATTCAGTAAGTGGCCTGTCTCTTTAACAGCGTGTGGAAACGGCCATTGTATGCTATGAAAATCCAGACTTTTTCAATAATATAGTTTCATCTAGCTTTAAGAGTACAACAGGAATCTTTTAATCTTTTATATATGTATTTAAAGACTGACACGGCTGCCCTTGAATGAGGACAGATTTCTTGATCTCAGCACTCAGGATCTCCAGATGCAAGGAGAATCCAGATCTCGCATCCTTCTTGGAATTAGGTGAGCAGTTCTAATCTGGCCTTGGGGGTATAGTATCTCCTTAGCTTACATTGCATCTATAGTGGACATTTCTTAATTAGTCCAGCACAAAACAAGCAGTAAGTTAACGTGCAGTATGAAAAAAAAATCCTTAAACAGCAAGGAGGTGGAGAATATGGAGGCCAAAAAAAAAAAATCCGGCTACTGAAACTCAGTAGTCAAATTGTGTGCACAACTGATAGCATCCTACCTGCCTGACCTTTGCTTGTGAACAGAACTGAAGTGGGAGTCTGAGCACCAGAAGCTATGTGAGCCCTATTCTATGTTGGCTTGCTGAGCTTTTCATTTAAGCTTGAGATCTCTGTCACAGCAGGATGTCGTACTTGGCACCCTCCTGTGCCTGCCTTCTTGCTAAGAAATCCATTTATCACTTTCACCGGTGGAAGCTTTCAGGTGTAACCAATCGGTAAGAGCTCTCTAGTATTTCCCAAATTGGCATACTGGTGCACTATGATGGTACTGCTAGGGTGTTGCAATTAATAACATAGTTAAAGATCCAGAGAATCCACCCAACACAGGTGCCTCTTAGTGACGCTGCATGATTTACATCTGGCTTGCTGATCTGTCAATGAGCCACATAAGCACACCATGCACGGAGTAATTCTGCTGTGCATCTTCACCGAATTAATCACTCTAAGAGGCTCCACATTGTTTTTCTTTTTTGCAAGACTCAGTGCTCTGGGATGGCTTCCTTGAATACATGGTCCTTCATTGCACGAACTGGTCTGACCTTTATTGCATCCCACCCCTTTTTGTTTTCAAGTAACAGTTTACTTAGATACTTCCTTTCTGGGTCCTTGTTAAAAAATGGAACAGCAGCCAAATAATTGGCCTGGGACTCACACATGAAAGCTGGGGGGGGGGGGGGGAGCACATGAAAACTGGCAAACTGTAGTAGGATGTTTCAGTGATTGAAATTAGCAGATCCTTTTCCTTCCATGGCGGTAACACTAGCCAGGACCAGAAGTAAGCATTTGCCCCGTGAATGACAGCCATCCCAACATTTGTTTCACATGTACTACTGCTAAGCCAAGTATCTTCCACTGTGTGCCAATGAATTTGATCCTTTTTGCCCTTCCCCTGCCCTATTCAGGACACATTGAAACAAAGCTCCATGTACAACACATTACTGTAATCTAAACTTGATGTGACCACCACAGGGTTAACTTTGACAGATGCTAGTAGTACCTTTAAGACTAACCAATTTTATTGTAGCATAAGCTTTCAAGAATCAAGTTCTCTTCGTCAGATGCATAGTACAGAAAGTGGCCTCACCCAAGCCAACTGACCCTGAAAGGACACCAAAAGGAGATGTTTACATTTACTAGCAAAGAAATGTTTTGGTTGCACCCTCCCCCTCCCCCCCCTAACTGCATCTTCTCTCTCCTCCCCTCCTCTTCTAAATTTGACCAGTTTCTGTACTATGCATCTGACGAAGAGAACTTGATTCTCAAAAGCTTATGCTACAATAAAATTGGTTAGTCTTAAAGGTGCTACTGGACTCTTTCTGATTTTGACAGATGCTGTTTTTTTCCATGAAAGGCCCAACTGGGATTCAAATCTAAGCTTTTCTTATTTCAATGTATTACTTTTAATTCATGAGTGACCTTGAGCAGGTCACCCAAAAGGACTTGGGAGACCCAGGTTGCGATCCCTGTTCTGCCATGGAACCTTGCTGGGTGACTTGTGGCCAGTCACACCCTCTCTGCCTAGCTGACATCACAGGGCCAAGCTACACATGACGAATGACACTTGAACAGCAAGTGGATTGAGTGGAGGGCAAGTGAACAGGGAGAAATACACTTGCCGTTCAAGTGTCATTCGTCATGTGTAGCTTGGCCCACAGAGTTGTTGTTGTGAGGATACAATAGAGTAGGGGAGAATTACATTGTAAGCGGCTTAGAATCTCCAATAGAGACAAGAGTGGGGTATAAATATCTAAATGAGTAAGTAAATGCAGGTAGCATAGAAAGTTTCTATATGAATTAAAACAAATAAATGAGTTGATAGAAGGCACTTTGAATCACATATAGCAATTGAGCACCCAAGAATTCCCAAGCTGGGCACCCTTCAGAGGGAGAGCAATCTTGTTTAATCCTAAGCACATTTATTTGGAAGTAATGTCTGTTAAAATAGGACTTAATTTTGAATAAATTCTCTTAGGAACAGGCTATTTATTGTTGATCAAGGCAGCAAACAGGATTCTTCTGTTCTTTTGTACATTTTATCCTCGCAACCCTGAAAAACAAGTAAGTGAGGCTGAGAGAAAGAGAGAGAGAGAAGTCACCAAATGATTAAGTGGGGATTCGAACTTGGATCTTTGTAGCCATACATATAATAGTAATAGTAATAGTAATAGTAATAGTAATAGTAATAGTAATAGTAATAGTAATAGTAATAGTAATAGTAATAGTAATAGTAACATTCAATTTATACACCGCCCTTCAGGACAACTTAATGCCCACTGAGGGCCAAGCTACACATGACGAATGACACTTGAACAGCAAGTGTATTTCTCCCTGTTCACTTGCCCTCCACTCAATCCACTTGCCGTTCAAGTGTCATTCGTCATGTGTAGCTTGGCCCTCAGAGCGGTTTGCAAAGTATGCTATTATTATTCCCACAATAAACACCCTGTGAGGTGGGTGGGGCTGAGAGAGCTCCTAGAAGCTGTGACTAACCCAAGGTCACCCAGCTGGAGGAGAAGTGGGGAATCAAACTCAGCTCTCCAGATTAGGGTCCCACACACTTAACCACTACACCAAACTGGCTCTCCTATGTTCTTGAAAGTCTTCACCCGTCTACAGAAAATGAGGTTTTTACGTTCCTTAACTAATATTGGTGGGCAGATGGTTGGGATTATATTTTAGCAACGTCTGCTTTTGCATCAGAAATAATAAATGCCAACCAAAGCTGCCAGAAACTCTCTCTCCAGAGAGTTAGCATTGATTACTCCATTTTATTTTCCTTAAAGGAAATATAACAAAGCATATGCTTTCAAACCACACTAGCTGTCAGAAAAGTCGGGAAAACAAGGTTTCTTCTACAGTTTTTCCATAGGGGATATATCACAGAAATGTTTTGACCTTTATTGCTCAGAAAAAATCAACTGGTTTATTTTCCCCAATAAACTGTTTCTTTGCTTTCCTGTGTTATTTTGTGATCCTTTGATAATATATTGTTTTCTTTTTCAAAGGTGAGCAGCCTTTTTCCACTGCTCTGCTAAAGAACCACAAAGATGCACCTTACCTCAGTGAACCTGCCTACTCTCTTAGGTCCACCTTTGAGGCTCTTCACCACCAGAACTGAGTTTGGTAGGAAGTAGGGAGAGGGTTTTTTCAGTTCAATAACATGCTCATCTGACAGCTTGCAACACCTATTTCACGTAACAAAGACTAAACAAAATAACTACTAACAAGCTCTTGTTAAGAGCAGCACTAAAGAAATTAAAAGCAGCACTAAATAGCACAAAACAAGCAAGATTTCATTGAAAAATAGAAGGAAACGCTAACATAACCAGATTGAGATGAAACGTTTCAAGGCAGCAAGAGAAACAATCGACCAAACTTTTGAGACCGTAAAAATATTTTCTCCTGGTGATTCAAAAATAGTGAGTATGGCACTAGATGAATCTCTGTGAGGTAGGAATGCTAGGGTCTCAGATCACAGTCAAGATGGCATGGTCTCTGGTATTCACCTACCTTATTTTGACAGAGAGAGCATTTATCATCTGATTCAGCAGACAGGTTTAGATTATGCCTCGCTTGTGAGCTCCAAAAAACATTTGGCTACGTGCTGTTGGAAACAATTTTGGACTAGAAAATTTTTGGTCTGATCCAGCAAGGCACTTTTTATGTGCATAATTTCAAGTGGCTTAAAATGTGTTGGAATGGCAGAACATTGGTGCACAGTTAAAATTTTACCTTTACATTTTGTCAATGTTCCATTTTTGTTCTTTCGTCTTTGATTTGCAAAGGTATTTGCTGAATTTCAAGGTCTTAGTACAGCATCTTCCAACTATTGATCAGGACACCAATGAGATTTTTTTTTTTTTTATGGAGAGCCAGTGTATTCCAGATTGTTTGGATTTGCATTTATTGATTAAAAACCTGCTTGGAGATAAAAGTGGTATTTGAAGTATTTTCATTTAGTTCGCAAATTTCTTTCCAAGGCTAATGATGAAAAATGCCTTTCATTAAGGAGAAGGCTTTGTTTTCCAACAATGTGAACATGTTTGTTTGGATGGAGTGGTTGACTCAATCAGAATAAAACATGATGTAGCATATGATAAAAAAACCCAGCAGTGCTATTAGGCACTGATGGAATGCATTTAAATACCAAGAATATAATTATAGGAACTCTTAGAAGTTCACGGTGAAAAATAGTTAACAAGGTAAGCATAAGTTAAAGTGCACGTCTGCAGACAACTCTAAGCATCTTCCAATCGTGTATAGTCCACTAATTGTCTCGTAAATATATAGAATGCTGCTTATCAGGACACAGCTGTAGAAAAGCAGCCATAGAGTTTTCTTTTAGGTGTTTTACATAACAACTGACAGTGTTGCAGGTCTGAAGGCAAGCAGATGGTTCAGTAGGTGCTCAGACAGGGACAGACAGGCTGTGAGCAGCTTAGCCTCAGCTAACAGCAATGAATTGTCAGATGGAGAGTCGGCTGCTTTGTAAGGCCAGATGGGACTTCACTGGCTTTTTGTATCACCTGATTCCTGTTTGGATGGGGGGATATAGTATCATACTCTATCCATCTGCAGTGGTAGCTGTCTAGCATGGCACAGACTAATCTCTCCACGTGCAAGCTGCCTTGGTGATCCACAGAGGACCTGAGTTCGTTTTTCTTACAGATAACTTGCTGGAAGTTTTTAACCAAGCCAGACTGCAAGCAGTTCACTGTTCCTCTTCTCCTTTCTCTTCTCCCAGACAAAGAGAGAAGATGGAGAAGAAAAACCATGTCAGCAAAAGAAAAACTCCATCCCTCTTCTCAATATGTTTCCCTTTGTGAATGAAGCACAAGGGGTGTTAAAGCTCAGGCAGGACTTTGTGCTTGTATTCTTTGTTTCAAGGCCCCTTTGATAGGGCTGGAGGATATATGAATGATGCTCCTAAAAATCGTAAGTGGAACCATAATGAGGTTGGCTTGCATTTGCCCTGTTCAGGGGTCATTCCGTAGAAAAAGAGCTACAAGAACTCATTAGCATAACTCATTAGCATAACTCATTAGCATGTGCCACACCTCTTGCCATTACCAGAAGTGTGTCATTAGCATAACTGATTTGCATGTGCCACACTCCCTGACCTCACCTATCCTGGCTATTTTGGACCCAATCCTGGCCATTCGGGGCCAAAATTGGGCCCAAAATGGCAAAAAGGGGCTGAAAATGTCTGAAAAGGGGCCCAAAATGGTCAGAGCTGGCCTACTGTTGAGCAGGAGAGTGATCCACCACCTGTCAGAGGCCCAATCCTGGACATTTGGGGACCAATCCTGGGTGTTTTAGGCCCAATCCTGGCCATTTTGGGACCAATCCTGGCCAAAATGGGCCCAAAATGGCCAAAAATCAGGTGGGCGGGGCCACCTGACATGTGACCTCTTTGAAGAACTACCTGAACTGCATTCCTGCGCATTCCCCCTCAAAATGAGCCCTGGGTCTGTTTAAGTTTCATAGCTCCTGCCTCTCTCAAGTTTTGATGACAGACTTGCATACAGCAAATTGGCCATGGCAATCTTCTCCTCTGTCATTTCAGGCCCTTTGAGGACTTTAAACAAAATAACCTTCATTCTCTGGGGCAATGTGAGTTTCTTTCAAGTTTCATTCAGAGTGAGAAGACGTCTCAGTAATAAGGAAACATTTAATTGTGCCTGGATGTAGCTCCAGCTGATAGCTCCTCTCTAGCTTCCATGTGCTGAGGCCATGAAAGGGAGGGCAACAGAGCCAGGCACCGCTCCTTCATGGGGGAGGCAGGAAGTTACCAATGGGGGCCATTGATGCGATGACTCAACTTTTGGCGTGACCAGGAAAGTGTTAGAATATTGCCTCCAGCATGAGAATATTGCTGCTGGGTCACATAGGAAGTTGTGTCATCATGTCAGGGACGACGATTCCGCCTCCCATTTCTCCAGCTGGTTTCGCAGTGGATAGCAGAGTTGAGAGGTGAGGAATCTCCTGCCGTAAGTGGTAATATGGTAAGCCTAATCATGTCTAGAGCCTGGAAGCCACCCTCCCTCCATCTTCCAAATGCCTCTGCTGAGACCATCCAAGAGAGGACAGCAAAGTGTGAGGCACCCCTTCATCGAACCTGCAGAGACTGACAATATTTGTCTCCCCACTCTGCAGATTCCCATTTGCACTTGGGTAAAACAGATTTATATTTAATCTGGTTTAAAGGGGAAAGCCCTGGGAATGCCAGGGATCAGGCTCAGAATAAGGTCAATACCAAGTGGTAATTTATGATATGGGGCTTTCAGGGTAATGTTTAATGGACTTCAAGTATGTTAAAAGATTATGGTTGCAATTTGGAAGCGTGTGAGTTGAAGTCCTTGTGCACTGCCGGGGTTGTGGAATCTTGGCCTTCCTAACAGGAGCTCTTGTTTTTGTTTGACAAGCTGCTTCTGAAGCCCAGGGGAGATTCAAAAGTTGTTACTAATGCAGACTGGTGGGGAGATGCTCATAGAAAAAGAGTACACACATATAAGCCATCACACATGTCCTAAATATCTCTTTGGATCTCAGCTGATGAGCAGAACCTGCTATCCTGGGACACATTAAGTATACATTTCAATGGTGCTCTTGGAAAAGATGTGGCTATTGTGTTCTTTTGATTGCAAGGCCAATATACCGGCTCTCTGAAGATTGTCCATGTTGGACTTTGAAAGGTCATATATCCACAAACACAAATATTCTAGCTTTAAGTTGAGAGCTCAGCAAGTCACCGATGAATCAGTCTTGGGATTCTGCCTGCCCTGAACTCAGCACATGACTTTTGGTAAACTAATCTCTTGTGGTAGGGCATGGGACTACGTCAATATGGGAATAACAGTACTGACCTCCTTTGCAGGATTATTGCATTACAATAAGAATGTGAAACTGATGTACATCTGTGTTTGTGTCCACATGGGTGTTTATATATGAAACTTTGGGATTTACTTTGAATTCAGGACACTTTTTGTGATCGCTTTTTTAGAGTCCTTTAATATAGGAGAACCCGGGCTACATAAATCCTTCCACTAAATTCTTCCTAGTGGAGAACTTAGGGTGGTTCCAGTCAAGGGATGCCCTTGTGGCTTGTCAGTAAAACATGAAGCATCAAGAAGAAATATCAAAGATGGTATGTTTTCAAGGTAATGTATTTTATTATAAACTTGAAACATGATGCCTTACAACCACATATATTACAAAGACACAGGCTATATGACCATAGCAGCCTTTATATATGCAATGTCTTCAGCACCCTTCAGAGACAGAACTTTGAAGAGAAATAAATCCTTCCAGACGGTGCCCAGTAAGATGAAGAAAAGGACATCTAAAGGATGTACTGGAGACCATGCAGGGCCTCAGGTTACTCTGCAATGATGTGTTCAGCTGGGGCAGACAGCTTGATGTTCTTTCTGTTTTGCTTGGGCCTTCAAAGAAATTCTTTATACTCACAACAAGTCAAGCTCCGGGGTAACTCCAGGGTATGTGGCCGCCTTCTAATTGCCTGTAACTATTTGCCTTATTTTAATCAACCTTTGAAAACCCTTTAATTTTATAAGATCTCCTGATAGGGAAATTCTGTCTACAATTTCTCCCTAGTTGGGACTTACCACATACTTACAAAGGAACTAGACATACTCTCAAGCCAAGCGCCGGGCTGGCTGAGGGATATGCCCTTGTTTTTGATATAAGAATGACTTTATTGACTCTGTGACTTTTGACTTGCTTGGCACAAAGGCACTGGAGCCATTTCCTCAAGCATCAGACACTCACCCCTACGATGGTTGTTGTGGGTTTTCCGGGCTGTATTGCCGTGGTCTTGGCATTGTAGTTCCTGACGTTTCGCCAGCAGCTGTGGCTGGCATCTTCAGAGGTGTAGATCTCTGTCTTTTGGTGCTACACCTCTGAAGATGCCAGCCACAGCTGCTGGCGAAACGTCAGGAACTACAATGCCAAGACCACGGCAATACAGCCCGGAAAACCCACAACAACCATCGTTCTCCGGCCGTGAAAGCCTTCGACAATACAACTCACCCCTACCTTTGAACAGGAAGTTGAAATGGTAACTTAAAGGAAAAGTTACATGGGGCTTGACAACCCTGGTTTGGGGGAATTCCTGGAGATTTGGGGGGGGGGGAGCCCAGGGGCGGGCAGCATTTGGGGACGGAAAGGACCTCAGCAGTCCACCCTCCAAAGCAGCCATTTTTTCCATGGGAACTTAGGGTTGCCAACCTTCAGGTGGGGTCCGGAGATCTCCTGGAATTACCACTGATCTCCAGACAACAGAGATCAGTTCCCCTGGAGAAAATGGCTACTCTGGAGAATGGACTATGTGGCATTATGCCCTCTCCAAACCTGTCTTCCCCAGGGTCCACCTCTAAAATCTCCCAGGATTTCCCAACTTGGAGATGACAACCCTAGTTTTAATTCTGAGAGACCTCCAGGCCCCACCTGGCAACCTTTGTCACAGCAGTACTGAGAACCACTATTTAACCTATTTTTTCTTTGTTGCAATGAGTAATTTCTGAGCTCTCTTCAGACTCTCAATTCTGTGCCTCCGTTTGACCAGAAAACCATAACTAACTATGTTTAACTGTGGTTAATAAATGAACTTTAGTTCCTGGCTTGAGATCCTGGTTTGATGGATCCTAACTAAGCATAGTTAACGAAGTATTCTGCATTCAGACAAACAAATTAATTAATTTCATTAAACCATGGTTTCACATGATGTCTGAACTGAGCCAATGTGTGGCAGCTGGCAGCTCCACATGTCTACAGATTTTCCATCTTCTTAACCCCAATTAGCAGTATTCCGTAGTGAAATTTGCTTTCAGAGGCACGCAGCATTTCTCTGGGCTTGTACAAATACGCCCTCCCAGCACATGCATAAATATGATTCCATCCCATAATACGTTATCATTAATAATAATGAAAAAAACCCAACTTGTGTTTTATCAGAAATTGGCAACAGAGCCCATTGTTTTTTAAAAAGGGCCCTAGAATACCTGTGAATGCTGGGCTTCCCGCTGCGGTGGTGCCCTCCGGAGGAGCAGGCAGGCTTGCCTGGCCATCCTGCAGTGGCAGCTCCCTCTGGAGGCTGCATTGTCCAGGACACACTTTTTATCCTGGTGCTCCTACGCAGGTGCACCAGGATAAAAGTGCATTGTCGGAAACACAGTTTCCTTTTTATATAGAAAGATGACATCTGTAGTCCATATCATAGTGATGGGTATGCAGCCTGCCCCCCCTCCATCTCAGGACCCAGGCAAAATACAGTCAGCTCTACCCTCTCCTCTAGTTGGGTGAGCCCCTTGTTATTTACAGTTGGGTGGCTGAGAAGCTGTTAACAACAGCACTTTGTCAGTCCAGCTGCCTGAGCAGCGATCTAGTTTTTCATCTACCATCTTGAAAATATGCTTAATTATTCTATGCGGCAAAGAAAACATTACATACTTTAACATGGTTTTAATAACTGCCAAGAAAATATGAACCTAACGTGAGCAGCTTGTTAAAAGGTTGCTTTCTACAAGGAGTGAGAAACCACTAATCACTGAATTTCTGGGGCAATTTCACGGTTCTTCTGCGGGTCAGTGGTTTGAGATCGGGAAGAAGTGGATATTCCCACTTTCTTTCTCCCTAATCAACTATATTTAAAAAGATGGACAGAGAACTTAAAAAAAAAAATTAAGTGCATATGGAATACTGATTTGTTTGTCCCTAACAGAATTTGCTTGTTTGCTGAAGCCAACCAATGAGATGAAAAGCAAAGGAAGGAAGGAAGGAGGCAGAGTTGAATTCATTTTTTCCTCTTTACAAAATAATCCTTTTTCTGCAAGCTGGAGGAACCTCAGAAGTTGCCAGTGTATACTGTATCAACTAAATAGCAAAGAGTCCAGTAGCACCTTTAAGACTAACCAAGTTTATTGTAGCACAAGTTTCCGAGAGCCACAGCACTCTTCGTCAGATGCAGACTAACCAATAAAGTTGGTTAGTCTAAAAGGTGCTACTGGACTCTTTGTTATTTTGCTACTGCAGACTAACACGGCTAACTCCTCTGTATTAATTAACTAAAATGCTATGACGCTGCTGCTGCTGCCATTGTTTTGTTCATGTAAAACCTTCTCACACAGTATTTGCTGTTCAGTTGTACAACTGAATGCTATTCCTACTTTTAAAAAAGTCAGCTTGTCAGTCTCAGGGACCTGAGAAACAATACATCCTAAAATCAAATATGAATTGTACCACACATTATTAGGGAGGAGGAGCCAGGAAGAGATCCTTTAGTTCTTATGAAATATAAATCTAGTAAATGTTTAATTATTCAGAAAATTAGAACAGAATGTGAAGGGGTGGGAAAAAATGTGCAGAACCTCATTAAGAAAAAATCCCCATGCTTGCTCCTGTCATAGCAGACTCCTGTACACTTGGGCCGGTACTGGACCGGTCCATGCTAGGGGTCATCGTATGCTTTACTTACCTACAGAATGGCTGCAGTTTCTTTATGATGTTGCTATATATTTATGGAATGTTCTGACTATTTATTGCCCTACAAATTTGTATGAAATACTTTGACACATTTATTTATATATATTCACTGTGTCACTTTATATTTATATTTAAATTTAACTTGTAACATATAGGAGTGTGATCTGATTTTGTTAACGTTGTAGTTATTATTCAGCCCACTTTGTGGGTCCCCCACCATGCTTCTTGGTTCTGTTACCTGGGACTGCTTTTCTTGTTAGTTTTGGTCAAAAGGGAAAAGTGGCTGTGATGAGTGAGTAACAGAGTCATGATGGGGGAGGGTGGCCACAAGGATATCAGCTTTTCTACTGTGGTGCCCTGACTCTGGAATGTCCTCTCCATAGCTTCAGGTGGGTAGCCATTAGAGGTGGGCATGATCCAAAAAAAAATACCAATCAAGCTGATCGTGGATTGGTGCCAGCGACAATCCCGAATTAACGATCCACACCGATCATCTCCTATTTCCAATCCGTGGATCGTGGATCGTGGATCATGGAGGCCAAAGTGGAGGGGTGCCCTGCTGTTCCCAGCGATACAGGAACGGTGGCTGATGCCAGCGGCATCTGTGTTTGTATTTGGCTGTCTGTGTTTGGCCATCAGAGCTGCCTATCAGGGTTTGCAGGGATGAGATTGGAGTGCCCATGGCTACAGAACACTCCCTTCCCCCTCCCTCCCTTGGGTGTCTTCTCCCAGCTGGTGACTGCTTTGCTGCTCTGTGGTTGGAAGGAAGCCCTGCTGATCAAGGAAAGCTGGGCTTCCATTTGCGTTTCCAGGGTGACAGAAGAAGGGCAAACAGAGCTCAGGCTTTCCCCTGGCTCTGTTGCCAGGGCAATAGATTGCTGGTGCCTGAGTGTCTGGCTTCCCGATCCGAGCACGATCGCCCTGATCAAGCCCCGATCTAGCCCCTCTCCCGACCGCTGGATCATTGGCCATGCCCGAGCACGATCCGCCGGGTCCCAATCACACGATTGCCATTATCGTGGGTTTTTTTCGATCGTAATGCGGATCGTGCCCCTCTCTAGTAGCCATGCTGGTCTGCAGTAAAAGAGCAAGATTCAAATCCATTTGCACCTTAGAGACCAATTAGATTTCTCCATTGCTGTTCACCTGGCAACATTACATTTTTGGCACCAGATAAAAACATACCTTTATGCTTAGGATTTTCTTTGGGATCCCCCAATCTTAAGCCCATGCTTTGTTTTATATTTTTATATTAATACTATGTTTTGTGCTAATTCTGTTTTATACCAATCTCTTTTTACGTTGGCTTTATACCACTAACCAACTTTTAAAAACTGTTTGAAATTCAGTTTTGTTGATTTGTTCTTTAATTATTGTTCCTGTGATGTTTATGTTGTTCTGCTTTCAGATATTTGTTATTATTTTATGGATATTTGGATTCTTATTTATGGGATTTATTTGATCATTGTTAGCCACCTCGTAAATCAATAGGATCTCCATTTTTCACAACTGCAGTTCCAAGTATCTTGCTCTATACTTGCCTGATATTAGTACTCAGTTTGCAATTATATATGAAACTGAAATATCCATTAGTCTGATGGCGTTTTAGTTGGGCCTCACAAATATGCATCTGAACAGAGGATGCTATAAACCTCTCAAGGGCTGCTCGATGTACTTTCATTAGCTTCAGACTGACTGAAATTGCTTGCTACTTATGAGTCGTTGTCTGGAAGAGGCTGAAGCCACATTTCAAATGTGTATAAAATGGTCCGTTGAGTCCTTGTGACAGATGCTGTGTTTCGTACAGATGAAGCCATTTGTTTCAAGTGTCCAAAACTGTATTTAATACTCACCAGAAGTTTTTATTTAAGCAGAAGTCTTCCTAGTCTGTTTTTCTTTTTTTTGTTAAAATTGATCATGGTAGTGTTAGTAGAGGTTGATAGAGGTGGGTGGTCTGTGTTAAGCACAGGGCATTGGAGTGATGTAGTTGGTTAGTGTGTCACAGGGGTCATTTCGTAGAAAAAGAGTGGGAGGAACTCATTAGCATAACTCATTAGCATAACTCATCAGCATATGCCACGCCCCTTGACTTCACCGGAAATGGTTCATTGGCATAACTGATTTGCATATGCCACACTCCCTGGCATCACCTATCCTGGCTGTTTAGGACCCAATCCTGGCCATTCAGGGCCGAAATTGGGCCCAAAATGGCCAAAAGGGGATGAAAATGGCCAAAAGGGGCCCAAAATGGTCAGGATTGGGCCGCTGCTGAGCAGGAGAGTGATCCACCATCCATCAGAGGCCTGATCCTGGCTGTTTCAGCCTCAATCCAGGCTGAAACAGGCCCAAAATGGCCGAGAGTCAGGTGGGCGGGTCCACCTGACATGTGACCTCTTTGGGGAACTGCTGGAACTGCGTTCCTGCACGTTGCCCCTCGAAATGAGCCCTGGTGTGTCAGACCATGGACAGCAGAACCTAGGTTCAAACTCCTCATCTTTTGTAATGTTTCTTGGGTTACCTTGGGCCAATTACTATCTCTCAGTCTAACTTACCTCCCAGGGTTCCTCTGTGAATAAAAATGGTGGTGAGGAGCATGTTTATAATACTGACCTTTGTGGAAGTGTTGGCAGAGTGATTATGTAGCAATTGCATTGCAAAATGATTAAACAGTAAAGGAATGCTTGATTTGAGAACTAACAAAAGTTGAAAGAGAAGAGACAGAAACCTTGCTAGCTGAGAGAAAGTTCTAAACTGTTCCAAGAAGACACAGGGTGTTGCCCTGAGGGTAGCAATCCATTGACAGACAAGGAAAAGGAAAGAAGGTACTGAGCTCCCATTTCTATCTGACTAGTCCTTGTTGCCCTCTGCAGGATATTCTTCTCTTCTTTTGTACATCAGACATTATTTACTCCAGCAGATAAGAGCACAGAATTAAGATGAGCAAGATAGAACTAGAACAACATGCCCTGACCTGGATGACCCGAGCTAGCTCAATCTCATCAGATGTTGGAAGCTAAGCAGGGCTGGTCATTTTTTTTAAAAAAAATATTCAATTCAAGAGAGACAACCTACAGGCCAATCCGATACAAATAGACAATCTAAGTACAATCAAAACATTCAACCATGGTTAATACTTGGATGGGAGACCACCAAAGAAGTCCAGGGTTGCTACACAGAGGCAGACAATGGCAAACTACTTCCGATCATCTCTTGCCTTGAAAATCTTGCGGGTTCACAATAAATCAGCTCTGACTTTGTCACTTTTCACCACCAGATAGGCCTGGGCAATTTAAACCTGTAAAAGTAAAACTGAGCAATCTCTACTGTCATTGCCAAGCACAGTAGTCTTTGACTCTGCTCTGCAGGACAGCAAAAGGAACAATGATCTCTACAGCTGATATAACAATTAACTGGAAGCCACATTATTCGATTCAGAAGTGATTATACTTACTTGAAAGTATACAATCCCTCATACCTTACATTTCCTCCTAAAAATGCTAATTGCAAGGATTCTAAATGAGCACATGCAATCCCAATATACTAGCATTCTAGCAGAAGTTCAAGCATCAAGCTGAAATTATTGGTTCATGCTCCAGAACACCTATCAAGGAGTTCTTTAAAATCTCCACAAAGTGAATTGTGAGGGTAAACAAGGAAGGAAAGAAACTGAAATCCAGCATTCTGCAGTGCATAGAATACTGGAGTACTGGTGCCAGGAGAACTGGGTACAATCAGGTGTAAAGGTGAGTAGGAGACCTTGAACCAAGTCACACACATTCTTTCTGTGCAAGGTTGCCAAGAAGATAGCCTCCATCTGTGATGTCCTCCTGGACACCTCAGGTGAAGTGAGGGATACAAATAAAATAAATAATAACTTCATCAGCCACATTTTTCTTATGTGGCTGCTGGGCAGGAATCCGGTTTTACAGAAATTTCTGATGTTTAGGCTGCAAATCACAGACTAGTGATTCTAGACTAATGGCATTATTCTGAAAGAAGTGAAATATGCCTGCTGCTTAATGATTATTTTATATTTAAGAGAAGCAGTAAATAATTAGTGTGAATTTGGCTTCTGAAACACTGTTTGGATCTTCTAAACTGTTAATTAGAAATGGGTGAATAATAACTATGGTGCGGACCTGCATGTTTTCTCAGATTTTTGACTTAGTCTCTCCTGAGAATCTGTCCCAATGAGAATGTTTTTTTTTTCATTTTAGAGTTTTATTTAGAATCATAGAATAGAATCATAGAGTTGGAAGGGACCTCTAGGATCATCTAGTCCAACCCCCTTAACAATGCAGGAAATTCTCAACTACCCCCGCCCCTGACTGCCCCAGTGAACCCTGCTCCATGCCCAGAAGATGACAAAACACCTCCAGGATCCCTAGACAATCTGGCCTGTGGAAAATTGCTACCTGATCCCAAAGTGGTGATCGCCATTACTGTGGGCATGTAAGAAATGCCACAAGAACTAAGCACTGATGTAACACATTCTGCCCTCCCCCTCATGATCTCTCCAGGTTCACAGAATCCTCTTGAGGAAGACTGTTCCACTGAGGTACCGCTCTAACTGTCAGGAAGTTCTTCCTAATGTTTAGCAAAAAACGTTTTTGATTTAATTTCAAGCTGTTGGTTCCGGTCCAACATTCTGGGGTCCTGGAAAACAACTCCACAACATTCTCTATATGACAGCCCTTCAAGTACTTGAAGATGGTTATCATATCACCTCTCAGTCGTCTTCTCTCCAGGCTGAACATAATGAGCTCCTTCAACCTTTCATCATAGGACTTGTTCTCCATACCCTTCACCATCTTCATTGCCCTCCTTTGGACACGTTCCAGCTTGTCTATATCCTTCTTAAATTGTGGTGCCCAAAACTGAACACAATACTCTAGATGAGGTCTAACCAGAGCAGAGTAGAGTGATGCTATCACTTCTTGTGATCTGGACACTATGCTTCTGTTGATACAGCCCAAAACTGCATTTCTCTATTTAGCTACCATATCATGCTGCTGACTCATGTTCAGTGTATCGTCTACTAAGACCCCTAGATCCTTTTCACACATACTACTGCCAAGACAAGTCTCCCCCATCTGATAATTATGCATTTGATTTTTCCTTCCTAAATGCAGAACTTTGCATTTGTCTCTATTGAAATTAATTTTGTTTTAGCCTAGTTTTCCAGCCTGTCAAGATCATCCTGTATCCCTACTCTGTCTTCAACTGTAATTGCCACCCCTCCCAATTTAGTATCATCTGCAAATTTAATAAGCATTCCCTCTATTCCTCCATCCAAATCATTTATAAAACTGTTGAATTTTGTTCTAGTATTATAAAAAAGTTAGTTTTGTTTTGTTAAAATGTTATAAAAATGTTAGTTATCAGTTTAATCAGCTAGGTTTATAAATTAATTAGGATCAGAATTTGGTTTCTCCAGCGTGCCCCATTTTTAGGCTACATATTTAAATTAGTAAGGTTTCTGGAACTTGGTTAGAGAATTTGTCATGAGGGAAAATAATCATGTATACTGGTCTGAATTCCTTGGAGGAGGGGCAAAATAAAAATATACTAAATAAACAAATTGAATAAACTCTTTTTAGGATAGCATTGTAAATCACATTAGAAGTAATCTTAAGAATCAGAGAAAATCTGATGACCAGTACATTTATAATTTAGTAATTTAAACAGTGGTAGGGTTACCAGGTCTCCCACTATAACAGGAGACTTTTGACAACTCAGTATTTTGTCTGCTTGTGCCTGAAGTACCAGGGAAGAAACAGAGGGGCATGTGCTGGCAAACTATAGAGTTTTTACAAATTCTAGCATGTGCTGTGATATCACTTCCTGTTTTCACCAGAAGTGATGTCAGCCCACTGGTGCGATGCCAGTTAACCAGTCCCGACTAGAGATGGGCACGAACTGCATTACGAACTTCAAAAACCCATGAAAATGGCGATTGTGCGATTGCGATCCGGCGGCTTGTGATCGGCCGCGGCCAATGAACCAGCGTTCGGAAGAAGGCTGGTTTGGTGCGGTCGGCCGCGGTTCAGGAAGCCAGACACTCAGACGCCAGCAATCAATTCCCCTCGCAATGGAGCTGGGGGAATGCCTGAACTCTGTCTGCGCTCCTTCTGTCGCCCTGGAAACCCGAATGGAAGCCCAGCTGACCTTGATCGGCAGGTCTTCATTCCAACCAAGGAGCTGCAAAGCAGTTACAAGTTGGGAGAAGACACGCAGGGGAGGGAGGGGGAAGGGGGTGTCCTGTAGCCACGGGCACTCCAATCTCATCCCTGCAAATCCTGATAGACAGCTCTGACGGCCAAACACAGACCTCCTGCATTGCTCAATGGGACCTGTGCTTATAAATAGCCGCGTGCTCCCAGGCTGAGTTTCACTTTCAGCGAGCAGTGGAGTGGGACAGAGCTCTTGCTTGCCACTTACTAGCCTTTGGGGAGAGAAACTGAGAGTGTAATTCATCTTGGATTTGGGGGATAGGGATCTATCTCCTCTGGTTCCATGGCTGCTGCTCTGGGGCCAAGCTCAGTGGGCACCTCGGCTGAGGGTTCACATTGATTATTGATCAGGGCCTGATCTGTTCAGGTCTGTGGGAGTGGTGGGCTAGGGCTCTAGTCCCTCTGGTGCCAGGGCTGCTGCCAGGCCCTGGGGCCAAGCTCAGTGGGTACCTTGGCTGAGGGCTCACATTATTATTGATCAGAGCCTGATCGGGTCAGGTCTGTGGGAGTGGTGGGCTAGGGCTCTAGTCCCTCCTTCCCTCTGGTGCGAGGGCTGCTGCCAGGCCCTGGGGTCGAGCTCAGTAGGTACTTCGGTTGAGGGCTCACATTAGAGCCTGATCTGTTCAGGTCTGTGGGAGTGGTGGGCTAGGTCTCTAGTCCCTCCTTCCCTCTGGTGCCAGGGCTGCTGCCAGGCCCTGGAGCCAAGCTCGGTGGGTACCTCGGCTGAGGGCTCACATTAGTGCCTGATCTGTTCAGGTCAGTGGGAGTGGTGGGCTAGGGCTCTAGTCCTTCCTTCCCTCTGGTGCTAGGACTGCTGCCAGGCCCTGGGGCCAAGCTCAGTGGGTACTTCGGCTGAGGGCTCACATTAGTGCCTCATCTGTTCAGGTCTGTGGGAGTGGTGGGCTAAGGCTCTAGTCCCTCCCTCTCTCAGGTGCCAGGGCTGCTGCCAGGCCCTGGGGCCAAGCTCAGTGGGTACATTGGCTGAAGGCTCACGTAAGTGCCTGATCTGTTTAGGTCTGTGGGAGTGGTGGGCTAGGGCTCTAGTCCCTCCCTCCCTCTGGTGCCAGAGCTGCTGCCAGGCCTTGGGGCCAAACTCAGTGGGAACCTCAGCTGAGGGCTCACCCAGTGTTATTAGTGCCTGATCTGTTCAGATCTGTGGGAGTGGTGGGCTAGGGTTCTAGTCCTTCCGTCCCTCTGGTGCCAGGGCTGCTGCCAGGCCTTGGGGCCAAACTCAGTGGGCACCTCAACTGAGGGCTCACCCAGTGTTATTAGTGCCTGATCTGTTCAGATCTGTGGGAGTGGTGGGCTAGGTCTCTAGTCCCTCCCCCTGGTTCCAGGGGGGCTGCAAGGTCCTGGGGCCAAGCTTGGTGGGCACCTGGGCTGAGGACTCACCAAATGATTCATATTATTATCACAATCCTAATCATTTTAATTATGATTCTTATTATTACTTTTATTATTCTTAGTCTCTGTGCCTGTTCTGCCCCGGCATCTTGGTGTGGTGGGCTATGGCTGTAGCCCCAGCCTCTGGTTCCAGTGCTGTTTCCAGGCCCTGGGGCCAAGCTCAGTGGGCAACTCAGCTGAGGGCTCACACAATGTTATTAGTGCCTGATCTGTTCAGGTCTGTGGGAGTGGTGGGATAGGGCTCTATTCCCTCCCTCCTCTGGTGCCAGGGCTGCTGCCAGGCCCTGGGGCCTCGCTCGGTGGGCACCTCGGCTGAGGACTTACATTGATTATTATTAATCAGTGCCAGGTCTGTTCAGGTCTGTGGGTGTGGTGGGCTAGAGCTCTAGTCCCTCCCTCCCTCTTGTGCCAGGACTGCTGCCAGGCCCTGGGGCCAAACTCGGTGGGCACCACGGTGGAGGGCACACAGATTCATCTCCTTTCCTGTCCTTAATTCTAGTTTGGTGGCACAATGAGTCTTCCTCTTTTGTTGGCTGCCAAGTGTGGTTGTGGGGTGAAGGGCCATCAGATCTTCTGAGCGGGGGTCAGTGGGAGGATCACTTTGCTCTGAGGGTGATGCTGGTGAAAGCAGAGTGCTCCAGCAGGCCGTGCTGGCGGAGGTTGTCCCTTCGGGGTCTGGGACAGCTCCACTTGCAACCTCGAGGCTAATGGCTCAGGAGGCGGCTGCTGCCGCACTGTTCGTCAGTGGGACCCTCAGGTGAGGACCTGTGGTGGCAGCCTCCTTTGGGCACTTGTGCAGCTGCTCAGGAACTGTTGCATATATAGTTCAGCCACACGGTGCCCCCATCCATCACAAGCGCAGAGCCCTCTGAGCAGGGGGGAATGGGTCGCTCGAATGATGTCCTTCCCGCAAAGGCAGGAAGGTGGCTGATGTCAGCTGCTGCTGCTGCTGTACTGTTTCTGTTTCCCCCTCTCAGGAACCACTCTGACCCATCCAAGCAATGTCTCCTGTCCTGCCCATCCTCTACTTTCCGCAAAGGTTGGACGGCGGATCAGGTCAGCCCCTGTTTCACGAGGGACTATCCTGTTACTGCTCCCTCCTTGGTTACACAGCTCGGTTGCACTTGCACAACCGATTGTATTGTGTACGGATACAGTTGGTTGACAATGTGGCAGCACCCCTGTCAACAGGACTGACGGGACCTCTTTCAGCTGGGTGCGAATGTGTCCCACAACTCCCGTCCTTTCTGGCAAGGCAGGGTGTGTACTGTTGGCTGCCGCCGCTGCACTGTTCCTCAGTGGGACCCTCAGGTGAGGACCCGTGGTGGCTGGTGGATATTCCTCCTCCCCCTCCTCATGATGTCAGGTCCTCTCCCACGCACTCCGGGAATACCAGCACGCTCCTCTTTGGCCTGGAAGTTGGGGGGGCCTTCCCACTTACCCCCCACATGACAGGTCCTTTCCCTCCCATCATTTTCGGCAAGGCAGGAAGGTGGGTACTGTGGCTGCCGCCACTGCACTGTTCCTCAGTGGGACCCTCGGGTGAGGACCTGCGGATGCTGAGGGATCTTCCCCCTCCCCTCCTCATGATGACAGGTCCTGTCCCACCCACTCTGGGAATACCAGCATGCTCTTCTTTGGCTTGGCGGGCAGGCACATGGCGAGTGCTGCCAGTGAGCGGCCAGACCCCCTGCCCCCTGAGGGGAGGCGGCTCATCGCCGCCTCCCTGTACCCGCCAGGCCCGGCGGCCACCATCAGGACCCACCTTTTGTACACTGAGCCAACATCAACCAGTGGCTCTAATTGTATCGAGTGGGAGTTTCCTGGGGGCCTTGGATTGGAGAGGGTATAACTCCAAGATCCCTTTTGCAATCTTGTACAAACTTGGGTGATGGCTGTTGGAGAGGCTGCAAAAGACTCCCCGGGAACATGGGCTCTGTAAGTGCCTTGCAGGCTGTTCCGCGCCCAACGAACTGCGAACCGCAAACTGGTTCAGCAATGGAAAATGTTTGTTGCAGTTCGCGATCTCGGGTTCGTCGTCGGCACCGAACTGTGAACCATTGGTTCATTAATTTTTTTTGGTTTGGTTTGCGCCCATGTCTAGTCCAGACTCCTTAAATTCTCCTGGCTGTGGCTTGGCAACCCTGGAGAGACAGAGGAAAACCTTTAGAGGTAATCTCAGTGACTGGGCAGGTCTAAAAGGAAGAAGTTGATATTTGAGGTTTTGTGGTTGCAAACAATTTAGGGCCTTAAAGCTAATAACCAGCATTTGAAATCAGTCCAGACACTAATTATCAACTAGTGCAGGTAAATCAAAGCTCTTGGCAAGCTCTTGGCAGCCTGCTGTAACCAGCAGTCAGTTGCATATATTATGTTATACCATGTATTAATGCATAAGAAAGGAGAAAAAGAAGGGTATGTATAACAATTCATAAAAATCAAAAGAATTGAAATATAAGAGGCAATCAGAAGTAGCCACCCTAATCAAAATCAAATGATTAAAAATGGCTTTTTACTCAGATAGGAGGGCTATATTGTAGGGAAGGAGTCTCAGATGCTTCACCAATGAGTTAGGGACCATGGACTTCACCACTATGTTGCCTTACATATTATCTGTTGTTTTAAATATGTACTCTTATGTACTACCTATGCTTCATGTTGTCTAATGTCAGTCCTAGAATTGATTGTTTTCTGTTTCAGCATTTCTTCAACTCTGTATTGAATTCTTACTAATGCTATGTCTTTGTAAACTTGCATTTATTTACCCTATGGCATTGTTTATGGAAATGTCCTTGACACTGTATGGAAATGTCCTCTATACTGATTGTACTAATCTCCCACTGTGTAATCCACCTTGAGTCTCAGTGAGAAAGGCAGACTATAAATGACATAAAATAAATTAATAAAATAAATAAACAAAATAACTCACTTCTGAATCAGTTGTAATTTTTGAGCACTCTTCAAAGGCAGCTGTACAAATTTACAGTTTTAAGGGCATTCCCTTATATTTTGTAGAGAGCCCCGTGGTGCAGAGTGGTAAGCTGCAGTACTGCAGCCCAAGCTCTACTCACAACCTGTGTTCGATCCTGGTGGAAGCTGGGTTCAAGTAGCTGGCTCAAGGTTGACTCAGCCTTCCATCCTTCCGAAGTTGGTAAAATGAGTACCCAGGTTCCTGGGGGTAAAGTGTAGATGACTGGGGAAGGCAATGGCAAACCATCCCATAAAAAGTCTGCCAAGAAAACGTCATGATGCGATGTCCCCCCATGGGTCAGTAATGACACAGGTGCTTGCACCTTTACCTACCCTTATATTTTACAGTATTAAGGAGCAATTAGTGAACTTGATCTTTGTTCTAGAATAAGATTTAGAAACTTCTGTAAAATATGTTTTAGTCAGTTTTTATATTAAAAATTGTTTTAATCTATTCCTCATTCCGGTTGTCTTTCTCTGTGAATCCAGAAATATTACAGCTGTCCCACATAAGGTGCATAAGGTCCCACAGAAAGTCTGTGACAGGACTCTCCATCATTTGTCATGTGCGAGTTGAGTTTATGTCACGTTTACCTGACCCAACCATATGGCAGTGGCCACTGAGAAGCAGGGCTGCCATGTCTTCAGCTATGGTGGTAGAACTTCCACTTTGAGTCTTGCTACAAGTGACGTTTTACACGTGAAGGATAAAGGATCATTTTCGCAAGTCTTTCTGGGAACTGAAGTTCCTCTCCCCCACCCCTTTTCCTTCTGTTCCTTCCCCTCGCTGCCTGAAGAGACAGAGAGAGCCCACGGCAACACCAGCTTTTGCAAATCGTCTTGTTGCGGGGGGGGGGGGGATGCTCCGGAGAAAGCTGAGAAAGTTGCAGCTGCCTGCCCCAAAGATCATTGAGAGCAGGCTTGTGACTGGAGAAACAATTTGCAAAAGTTGCTGTTGCCACAGGCTTTCTCTGTCTCTTCAGGCAGCGAGGGGACGGAACAAAAGGAAAAGGGGTGGGGGAGAGGAACTTCAGTTCCCAGAAAGACTTGCGAAAATGATCCTTTATCCTTCACGTGTAAAATGTAACTTGTAGCAAGGCTCTCAGAAGCCTCAGTTATTTGCTGCGCTCGGTAAAGCAGTGGAGGAAAACCGGATAGGAGGAGGAATAGGAAATCTCTGATGCTGTGATGTCACTTCAGGCACAAACCTGGAAGTGACACCATCATGTCAGCACAATGCTCTAGGATTCCACCCAAATGCTATTGTTTTATCGATGCAATGACATCACTTCTTAGATCATGATGGAAGTGACATTGTGGTATGGTAGGAATGCCTATTTGCTCCCTAAACCTCTTGTCTGTTTCAGGCATGGAGAGGAGAGAGTAGTAATTTGATGGGAAAGTCCCATGTGACTGATGGGGGAATTACTGGGTGGATGGGGGCCTCCATGTTTAACCATAGAGTTTTGCCCAAATGTTAGAGTGTCCCTAGCTTCCTTTGGCAATGTGCTGACATCACTTCCAGGTATATACTGAGTGACATCAATGTGTTGGGAAACTTCATTTTCCCTAGCTGAATGAGGCTGAGAAACTGTATGGAACACCAGTACAGCAACAATCTCAAAGAAAATAGTGAGGAAGTTCTAAAATAATCTGATCAAGAGAGGGAGCCCAAACTATCACATTACAGGCATCGAGAAAATGTCCAAATTTTAAGTCATCTGACCTTCACAGAACTAAAAGGGAGCCAGCCTAATTCACTGATAGATTTCTCCGACTCAAACTTCAGCTGGCTCATTCTCAGCAGGAGCTCCATCTTCCTCTGTGAGAAGGTAAAAGTGTACTTGCTTCAATAAGGTGCTTACTTCTGTCTGGGATCTTTCTCATTGTTCTGGCAGAAAGGTTTTAAAACTCTCCCAGTTTGATGTCAGACTGTCTCAGTTCCATACCAGTGATGCTGTGCTGCTTTCAGACTGGTTGATATAAGCATTCAACTGGGTTAGTAATCAGGGCAAAAGTCCAGAATGGGGCCCCAGAATCACTGCCAGCCCTCACTAGCCCCCTTGGCTCCCTGCCAGAGCCAAGCAAGCTGCCCATGAAAGATGGGAAGCAGCCACTACTGCTGCCAGAATCCAACTGCATGAGCCTGAAGCAGTTGGTGAAAGTGGCAGCATAAGCCTGCTCTTCTCCTTCCCCCCTGCTTCAGGAGTGCATGGTCATGGGCAGTTGCCCCCCATGTGTGGAGCTCAGGACAGTTGCCCTTATTGCAATTGCCCAAGACTGGCTCTGCCAGCAGTGATGAAGAGCTGGCAGATGGCCCGTGGTAGAGGGACACTCATTGTTATGCATCTGCGACAATGTTTAAGAAACTCTTGATTATCTCTTCATGTCTACACTTCAAGTCAATCTTAAAGGTGCAACATCATGCCAGGTTGGATTTTCTATGGTCTGTTGGCCACTGTAATGGAGATTTTCTTACCTTAGCTAAGATATTAGCTTAAACATGTATGAATTGTAAATGCTCCAGATCTTTCTCTATGGCATAAAAAATTATGGATACAACAATACAGGGAAAAGGTCTCAGCAACCAGTAGACTGACAGGACCAAAGGTCCAAACAGACCAATAACAAAATATTTTTTTTTATTTTTCTATGAAAGTGAAAGTGCTATAGTGCAGTATATTGAACAAAAATTTCCTATAGATTCTACTCCATACATATACACAGCAAACTCAATGCTGAACCATACAAATTGCACAATGGCATCATCTGAACTAATGAAGACCAATAATATGCATCTCAAAGTCCAATGATTAATCTGTTATTTCTTCTTTTTTCTTTTTGCAGGCTGGAGAAGATGGAATGGTCGTCCTGGGAGCCAAGCAGGGAACAAAGGTTTCCCGGGCAGTTCGCAACAGGTGCTCCAGCAGTTATAACAGCCCGTTTCGCATTGTCTTGCTTTTCCAAGCCATAAATAACAGCCTACAATGCAACATTAATATAATCACAATGTGCCAATAAATAAATACAAAAGTTAAAAGAACAGTGTTAATGTATGTTTGTCTACTCACATCCTCTTCAGTACAAGAATTTATACCTCAGCATTGATTAGTTTCTTCCTCACAGTCATGTAACCATAAAGGTCAACTTGATTATATACCAGTTAAGGAACCGATGACTCAAAGGGCGGTTGCCTTAAAGGGATATACCCTGATCGTACAAAAGGAACTGGTACCGATACTGAAATTACTTACAAAAATGCACTAAAATCAATTTCGTTGTTTAAACCAGTGGGGGCCAAGCTGTCCAATCTGAATATCCACTCTGCTTCCATGTGTAATAACCACTTTTGACTGTCTGTATTCATGGGTGTATCTGCTACACATAGAACTGAGAACCTTAATTCTCTTTCATGGGCATGAAATTGACTAAAGTGTGATGACAGGGGAGTTTCCAAGGATTTGTTTCTGATTTTGGACAAATGCTCTTGGATGCGCATTTTAACAGGGTGCATGGTGCTGCCCACATATTGTAGCCCACAGTTACATTCTATAATATACACTACATGGGATGTGGCCCAAGTGGAAAAGCACTTGGTAAATAATGGCTTTTCCATTTTAGGGTTAATAATCGCATCAATGTTAACTGTCAGAGAACACACATTACAGTGCCCACAAGCATAATGGCCTCTGGGTAATGGGTCTTTGTTCTTGAGTGATCAAGTTTGTCTTTAATACTGCACATCTGTCTGTAACCTACTGTTGGAAAAAGATTCACAGCCCGGAATCCCCTGAATTATATGCCAATTCCGTTTTATAATCTGGACTATTTGTGATGCAAGTGGAGTATATTCAATAGACCACTTGATCGCTGAATCATCATTTCTGCAACGTTGAACAAATAAATCTTCCCTATGTGTACTCATCAGTGGCCCTCTCAATGGTCTGTCTGGGGTAGCCTCTGGATGCAAAGGCTTCCCCCATTCTCTCTGCTTCCCTTCTAAAATCACTCTCCCTTGATGAATTTCTCTTTATGCGCAGAAATTGACCATACGGTATGTTTTCTCTAAGTGATCAAATGTGGAAGGAATTATAATGCAAATAAGCACTTCTATCGGTGCTTTTGTGAAAGGGTCGTACTCCCAATTGTGTAGCAGAACGTTTGTAAACAACCACATCTAAAAAGTTTACACAATGTTCATATAAAGTTTCAGCCAATTTAATATTCGTATCCACGGTATTCATCCAATTCATTAATTGATTTGCATAATCATGCCCATTAATTATCATAAATATATCATCAATAAAACACCCATAATAAAGGATCTTATCGAAATAGGGATTAGAGGAGGAATTCAAAAAGGACATTTTTTCCAATTGTGTCATATAAAGGCTGGCTATACTGGGTGCCACAGGGCATCCCATAGCCACCCCTCTGATTTGGTAATAAAACTGGTCTCGGAATCTGAAGTAATTATTTTCAAGTATGATCTCTAGGAGTCTTAATAATAAATGTGTGGGTGGCTGTGGATTATCTCTGTTTAAAAGATTCACTTCTATGACATGGAAGTCATAGAATTCAGGGGATTCCGAGGAAGTCTGGCTTCCTCGTGGGGTATCGAGGTATACAGAGCCTCTACGTCTAATGTCATCAAACATGCTGAGTCCGGAATGGAAAGAGACTCAGTCGTTTGTATGAAGGATGTAGTGTCCTTAATATAAAACTTTGACTTCTGTACTCTCGGTTGTAAATAATAATCTAGAAAAAAAGGAGATGGGTTCCAGGACAGAACTAGAGCCCAACACAATAGGTCGGCCGGGAGGCGTGAACAGATTCTTGTGGATCTTGGGTAATATGTAAAAGACAGGAGTCCGTGGAGACTCCTGTCTGAGATGTTTGACAGTTTTGTCATCTAACTCTCCCATCATGGAAGCTTCTTCCAAAACTATTTTAATTAATCACTGGATGTTTGGTAAGGGATTTCTAGATATAGGTCTATAAATAGTTCTATTGCTGAGCCGCAAATCAACTTCCTTTACATAATCCAGTTTATTTATCACCACTATACCCCCACCCTTGTCAGCAGGTTTAATGACAATCATGCCGTCTTTACTTAGAGCATCAAGAGCTAGATGTTCTGCTTGTGTTAAATTATTCCATCTATTTGTCCTGGTTGCTTCCAATTTGTCTATCTAGCTGGTACCCTGTCTTAGGATTTCTAATGAAACAACAAGAAATCCCCAAAAGACTTAAAGATATAGATCTGTGGTAAACTGGAAGTATATAATTCCGCTATATGTCCACTACTAGTTATACACATCTACTTCCATATGCTCATATACAAAGCATATAACAGGATGGATATTCAATACAGTAAGATATAATAATTGCTAAATGATTGTATATGAATTTAAATATGTTGTTTATGATTGTATGAATGTATAATGATTTAGAAAACATACTGAATGTAATAATTGCTTATAGATACCTATTCTTGTAAAAATTATTTGTATTGTTGGTGATTTTGAAAACAATAAACAGAATTTGGGAAAAAAATGTATGAATGAACATGCAAATGCCTAATAAATACTAAGGCATGTTTCTGATGCACAGTACTGAAAGAACTAGACCTTTAAACATGGTTCTCACATGTAGATATGCGGACAATTTCACCGTAAACTGTGAACTATAAACTGTTCAGCTAAAAAGAAAGAAGTTCTGCTAGCATATTCAAAACGTTAAAGAAATGGCTGGTTTGTGATTAGAAAAATCAAGGGGTGAACAACACTGAGTCGAGATGGTTAATGTAAGCTCTTCTGGGGCCCAGCATGGATTTTCTGACACAAATAGTTAATAAATTTTTTTCAAGCATCGTTTGAAGGTCATCCTTGTCTTTGTAAGCCATTGTATTTGTATAATAAAAAATGGAATAGAGACGCTCTTGTTGCTGTTTGTGTAGGCTTTTTCTGAGCTAAAGCAAGGCAGGCATTATCAGCAAGCCTTGTACCTCATCTGCATGAGTACATTATTCAAGTGTGAGTGTAACAGTCAGTGTCATAAGAAACTTAATTTCATTTTGAGGCGTTCAAGTTTCTAGACCTTAAGGCTCTGAAAATAAGCTTGAAAATGTGTGAGCAATACATAGTGTGAAGTGGGACTATACAGGAACTGCAAGGGTCACGGGGTAAGTTTTAGTGGTGACTTTGCTTTTCTCCATGACTTGCATACATTGTGCAAAATACCTAATTATGCAAATAAGTAAATAGATGGTGTTCTCTCTTTCAAAACTGGGGGCATGACAAGTCAATGAGACATGTGAGAGAGACAGGTTTGATTCACCATTCTGCCATGGAAGCTTGCTGGGTGACACTGGGTCCTTCACAAAGTCTCAGACTAACTTACCTCACAGGGTTGTTGTGAGGATAAAATGGAGAAAAGCTGTGTTGTATTGGACTTTGCAGCAGCAATAGAGCAATTATATAAGCCTGTCTCTGTGTGAAAAACTGCATAGTAATATGCTTGCCTTATGCCTGCTAGGGGGTGGGAGATTTGCAAAGTGATACAAAATAGACAATGGTCCGTAGGGAAGAAAGTAAAATTATGTAAGAAAAAAAGAAATAGTGAAACTGTAAAAAAAGGACTAAAGATGAAAACATATTGAAGGGATGTGGGGAAAGAAGAAAATGAGACCCTGAGAGTTAGAAAACCGTAAGTTATATCTAACCATAACTAACCGTAAGTTAGATATTAACTGGCAACAATTATTTATAATAAGAAAAAAAATTGTGGGAACTTAACAACCTGCATAGTCCAAGTGAGCCTGATCTCGTCAGATCTCAGAAGCTAAGCAGGGTCGACCTTGGTTAGTAATTGGATGGGAGACCTCCAACAAAGTCCAGAGTTGCAGAGGCTAGTCTCACCATGAAAACCCCACCAGGGGTCACCATAGGTCAGCTATGACTTGAGGGCACTCTCCACCACCAAGGAACAATGAAGGATATGAATGTTAGTAGAGAAACAGAAATCTCGAGGGGGCAAAATTGTTGAAAGACATGCCTGACTGGGGTTGATCTGCAGAGGAAGGCAAAGGCAAACCACCTCTGCTCCTTACTTGCCTTGAAAGCCCCTTGCCGGGCTTGCCATAAGTCAGTTGCAACTTGATGGCGTACACATTCAGAAATATATAAATGACATAAATGTATGTGAAAATAAATTTGGGTGAGTATGTGTTTAGGGAGACATCGAGAATGTTTCTAAAACAGATTTAAAAGATAGTTGAAAGTATGCCATCAAACAGGTAAAAATGACAATGACAATACTGAAGAATCATACAGGAAAGAGATGGGAGATGGCACTGTAAAAATATACCATAAAAGAAGTGGAAGAAAACTTTAGGTAAAGCATCATCATCATCATCATCACAACAACAACATTCGATTTATATACCGCCCTTCAGGACAACTTAATGCCCACTCAGAGCGGTTCATAAAGTATGTCATTATTATCCCCACAACAATAATCACCCTGTGAGGTGAGTGGGGCTAAGAGAGCTTCAGAGAGCAGTGACTGACCCAAGGTCACCCAGCTCGCTTCAAGTGGAGGAGTGGAGAATCAAACCCGGTTCTCCAGATTGGAATCCCGTGCTCTTAACCACTACACCAAACTGCTAAAGTTGTTTCCATAATCAAAAATACAGGGCTCGAGAGAGAGCAATCATAAGGGGTGGGGGGACCACAAAATCACCTAAAATGATGACCAAACACATTAATTATAGTCTACAGCAGAGGGAAGATGCTTGGGGGGAAAATGGGAACTTGTAAAGAGAATTATTGTTTTTAAAGCAGATTTAGGAAAATATTTAAATTCAGTTGCCCTGCAGACAATTTGGAAAGAGAGTCAATTGTGCAACATTTCTGTATGTAAACAGTAACTTCATGCGAATAAGCAGCTTATATACAGAAATCATAGGGGTTTTTTAAATGGCAGGAAAGAAAAAAAAGATGAAGAAAGGACATCCAAGTTATTGGTGAGCAACTTCTTCCACAGAGTTTATAACAACAGATTGACAAGTATAACAGTACATGTCTTTTTTGCATCTGTGGGTGTTCCACCGGAACATTAAGCATATTGTGTTCAAATACTGGGAACAGTGTATCCTAACATAACACCAATATCCAGTCTGTGCCTTCCTATTCAATGCTTAGTTTTTTAAAAAATGTTCCATTTAATTTATAGTTGAGGGGAGGGGGGATGACATAACAAAAAAGGTGCAAAATAAGTAAACCATAATTTTTCACGTGTACCCACTCAGTCTAATAGTATACTGGGTGGTTCATGCTAGGTCATGATTAGCTGCAAAACCAGGGCATGCATAGAAAAGGGAAGGATTTCTTCCTTTTGGTGGGACTCCTCAGTATCGTCCCAGAAGGTCACTGAAGGGGCTATACTCCAAGATAGCCATAGGTCTAGTGCCCTAACATTTAGTCCTGGTAGGTAGCCTTTCCCATCATGGTGAATCATGAGAGAAGCATCTTGCCACCAAGAGAAACAGAAGAGAAACCCTGTTACCCTGGCAATGTCAGATCTGGGCAAGGGAATGGCATAGGAGAGGAAAACAGCAGCAGTCACAGGGTTCCCAACCTCTAGGTGATGGCTGGAGATCTCCTGGAATTTCAACTGATTTCCAGGCCACAGAGATCAGATCCCCTGCAGAAAAAGGCTGCTTTGGAGAGTGGACCACATAGCATTATGACTCACAGCATTTCCTCTCATCCCCAAACCCCATCCTCTCCAGGCTCCACACCCCAAAATCTCAAGGAATTTCACAACCTGAAGTTGGCAACGCTAATTTGGAGAAGGAAGAGATAGGGCCACGCTAGAAGTGACACTTGAATGGCAAGTGAACACACTCACATGTATTCCTCCCTGTTCACTTGCGCTCCACACAATTGTGTGGAATGCAAGTGGAGTGCAAGTGAACAGGGAGGAATACATGTGAGTGTGTTCACTTGCCATTCAAGTGTAATTTGTCACTTTTAGCTTGGCTCATAGAGCAGAGAGAGGTAGAATCAGAAATAAACTGGAGAACTGACAGACACATGGAGCACTTACTTGGGTGAGGGGTCAGGAGGGCCATTTAGCCCAGGTCTTACATTCACAGAGGGCCTCAAATGTAGTCTTTTGATTTTATCTCCAAATCAGGTGATACATAGGCTGCTTTCACATGCATTGGATAACGCAGTAGGTGTGAGCATGCTTCTGGCACAGTGCACCACGATGTCACTTTGGGACATAGTGTAATAATCAACTCAGTAAGTACTGTCAGGGCTCGCCATCACTGCCGCTGGGCGGGGCGCCGGCTGGGCCGGCCCTGACGTCAGAGGGGTGCCAGGGATGCTGCAGGACCCTGCTCCGTGGAAGGATGGGCAGTATACATTACCCAGACTCCCTCTCAGTCCACTCGCTGGCCTGCTCAACTTGGCCAGCTCAACCCCTGCGACCTCCGTCATCTCCTCCTTCCAGAACTCTCCTCCAAGCCTCCGCTCTCGCACTGCTCCACTTCCACGCCATCGCTCCTTACTCACATCCACCACCCCAGTGCTCTGCCGAGCCATCCTTTATAGGGCCTTCTCTCACCGCCCCGCCCTCCTTGCAGGCCCCGCCTGCCAGGCCACACCCCTCCTCGGCCTCCCAGCATTGGTCTGGGCTGTCTCAAGCTGCTGCATCTGGGGTAGCTGGCTTGGCTGCCTGGGTCAGCAATAGCTGTGTCTTGTTGGCTGGCTGCCCAGCTTTTCCAGTAGAGTGCCTTCAGCAGCTCCACCTGGAGGGGCTTGGCTCTTAGCATCTCCTGATGCAAGGCCGGGGGCTGAGGCTCAGACCCTGGACAAGTACCACAGTGGTTGCCAGGGAGACCATCACATTTTGCATGGGAATGCGAAGTGTGGGAATGTACCCATGTGATATTACTTCAGGAAGTGACATCATTCCTCTTACTGCGTGCTTGTCTGGGTTGCCTGCCGGTGGTGGGCAATTGCTGGGTGGCCTGAAACCTCCTACTGATTGCCAACGATCAGTGGGCATCGGGGAAAGCTGTTGGCAGAATGCCCACCATCAGCAGGGACCTGGAAACCCTACAGGGGAAGCCCGGGGCCTGTTTTCTTATCACAGTAAAGCAGTTACTAAATTCTACTATGGGGGGGGGTGCTGACATGTAACACTGTACACTACAGCAAGACTTGCCAGCAGGAGATATCTGTCTGAACAGTGACACGTTTGAAATCCAGCAGCAGAACCTTTAAAGGTCAACAAGATCAACCCGTTTAAACTTGCTTCTCTGCTGGTTTCCAGAGTGAAAGGGAAAAATGAAATGGAAGCCTGTCTAGGTTGTAGAAGAGGGTTGCAGAATTACTTACCCTGGCACTGGTGTGAGCAGATAATAGCTAGGAACATATGAGGCTGCTTTATACCTAGTCACCCCACAAGTCCCCACCTCTGCTCCTACCCTCAAATGAAGGCAGGAAGGAGGAAGAGCACCTACCCCTTCAGATGGAGGAGGGAAGGGAAGGGCTAGGCTTACTATAGCTCCTCCCTGGCATGTGTGGGATGAGGAACGGCTTGCACCAATGGTTCCCACACATCTTGTGTGCCCTCCTCACAGTTGCAGTAGCAGGGTAGGAAGGATTTTGATGACATTGCCTCCCTCTGAGCATCTGAAATCTTGACATTTTAGAGTCTCCTTTCCTTTCCTCTCTTTGAATTTCATGTAATCGATTAGAAACTGACTCCAAATCTCTAAAAAGAGAGAAAGAAATGGATTGTTGGATTTCTTGACTAAAGAGGAATTAAGAGAATTTTACAATGTTATTGAAGTGCTGCTGCTGGGGGGAGGCAGATCATTGGTCCAGGGGGACTTTCCCCAGCACCTTAATGGCCAGTCTGCCTCCAACTGTTATGGCTTTACCCAAAGAATCCTAGGAATTGTCCTTTGGTAGTATTCTCTGTTGGAAAGCCCGACTTCCTTCTTTCAGAATTATATGTATAGTTTAAATGTGCCCAAAGTTGATTTGAAACAGTTTCCAAAAATCACAGCGTCTTTTATGTGATACAAGATATTGTGCAAAAACCAAGTATAGCCCAAACATACAGTGTGGCCTTCAACATGATTTTTATTATAGCAAAGTATATTGAAAAATGGCTGCTCCAAATACTTCAAGAATAACTTCCTTTTCTTTTTCATAATGGATATTTGGGAAATCAAGAGGAGTAATGCATGTGAAATAATCAGATTGTCTGATCAGGTCCTGTTTTTACCAGATTAACTTCCAGAGGAATATTAAAAGCAATCACTCCAGTGTTCAATATGAAGGGAATAATTAGGAGTTCAAAGTTTTTTTTATGGAACTAAACAGTTCAACCCTAGGGTTAACTATATTGCTGGATATTTAATCTTATCTGAGGCAATCTCTGAGACAAAACAAGATAGAAATGCCAGTCACCCTGTGAAATGGGGAATAATATTGTCGTGGGCCAATTAATTTCATATCTAAAGATGCTGCCAAAATAATCTGTTAAAAGACTGAGTGGATAAATTGAGGGAAGAAATTTGTTCTGCGAACAAAATGTCATCAGTGTACAAAAGTAATTTAGATTCCCCAGACCCAAACTTTATTTCTTGACTTCTCATTGTCTGATGCACAGCAAATATTAATAACTCTAATGCTAAAACAAATAAGAGAAACATGATGCAGCAGTCTGGCTCTTGTGATCCAAGACAGAAATTAGAAAGTTTGGCTGTCTTCAACTCTCTGGCTCCTGTTAGTGAGGAAAACAGCGCGCTCAGTCTTCTTCCGTGGTTCACCGTGAGGGGAAAGCTTCCCTGGAGAAATTAAGCATTGTGTACTGAAGGAAGTTACTTTGTTACTTTTCTTCCATTTGCTTCTGTTCACTAGAATTCCCACAAGGCGTTCTGAGTCAGAAACTGTAATGCCAAGGGGAGGAGGAAATGGTGAATGGGAAAGGTTGGTGATGGATGCTTTCCTTTCCCTATTTCTTCACACAAACAACATCTTAAATAGGGTTTTCTCTACACAGTGTTCTCAGAGGTGGTTCTCTACAGCCACCAAGGGGTTTAGATATGGGCAGCCCTACTGGGCTCATTGGGTGGAAGCATTACTTATTATTTCAAAGATTGTTACTCTGCTCCTCATTCAAGCGCTTCGGGGGCAGCTACCAGATATAATCTCTGGATTAAAATTGTAGTGTTTTGTTAGCCTATGTTCCGGGCTAATTTGTGACTTTCTGTGCTTTAGACACAATGTTGAAATGCAACAAAACCCACTTAAAGGGCCTTTGTGTAATAGGAGCAGCCACTTACTTAAAAGTTACTCTGCAGTTCTAAGCTAAGTTTACCCCTTCTAAACCTATTGACTTTAATGGATTTAGAAGGGTGTAACTTTACAACTGCATTATTATGTACCAATAATAGGCATGTAAGACTCAATAGGAAGAGAAAACTATATCCACCAAGCTATTGAAATACAATAGCCAACTTTTCTATTCTCAGTGACCTCTCTGTTCTCAAGAGTGAAAGAAAGAACTTGCAGCCAAGACCATCTTTTGCTCCCCTTCAAACTAAAAACGTTTTCTTTCCAATCAGTATAACTGTTAACTTTTAAAAATTTAATAAGATTAAAATTTGGTAGCACCACTTCTGGCAAGCCACTCAGGTTACTGGGCTCAGCTATCAGTCAGAGACTCCTCTTCAGCTGCCTCTGTTAAGGCTCTGGATTTATGAGTCTTGTTGGTTTACTTTTAGGGTATCGTCTGTTAATTGGCACACCCTTCTACAGGTTTATGAGCAAGAAAATTTTGCCCCAAATAACCCCTCCTGGGCCATTTGGGCTGGGGAAATTGGTGTGCAACCCTTGCTCCACAGTGGGGTCCCAGTCAGAACTGGGGCCCTGCAGTAGAGATGGGCATGATAAAAAAAATTAACGATCCAGCTGATCGAGGATCAGCGCCGGCGATGATCCCGAATTAACGATCCACACCGATCATCTCCCGTTCCCGAGCTGTGGATCGTGGATCATGGATCATGGATCGTGGATTGTGGAGGCCAAAGCGGGCCGTGCTGCTATTCTCAGCTATGTGGGAAGGTGGGTGGTGGTGGCGGCCGTCAGGCCTGGTGGGCATGGGGAGGTGGCGACGAGCCACCTCCCCTCAGGTCCCATTCAGCAACACAGGAGGTCTGTGTTTGGCCATCAGAGATGCCTATCAGGGTTTGCAGGGATGAGATTGGAATGCCCATGGCTACAGAACACCCCCTTCCCCCTCCCTCCCCTGCATGTCTTCTCCCAACTTGTAACTGCTTTGCTGCTCCGTGGTTGGAAGGAAGCCCTGCTGATCAAGGAAAGCTGGGCTTCCATTCGGGTTTCCAGGGCGACAGAAGGAGGGCAAACAGAGTTCAGGCTTTCCCCTGGCTCCGTTGCCAGGGGAATAGATTGCTGGTGCCTGAGTGTCTGGATCCCCGATCCGAGCCCGAACGCAACGATCCAGGCCTCTCCCGATCGCTGGATTGTTGGCCGTGGCCGATCACGATCCGCCAGGTCATGATCGCGTGATAGCCATTATCGTGGGTTTTTTTCTATCGTAATGCAGATCGTGCCCATCTCTACCCTGCAGTGCTTCTGAGTTACCATAGAAAATGCATGATTACCATAGAAAATTTTCTATGGTAACTGAGTTACCATAGAAAATGCACAAGTGACAACATCCTGTTGCATGTCCTCATGCCAATCACATGGTACATGCAACATGCAACTTGGTCCTCAGTCTCTCCAGTTTTCATGATGGAACAGCATGGCTATGATACTACTTACAAACAACTGGCTTGGCCCATCAGAGGTGATTGGTATGGGGTTACCTGAATGGGCAATGGTAGTGCAGTGCCTCATGCCCCCCTTCAGATATAGATGGGAATGGGAATGTGCCTCCCTCATAGCTGTGACACAAAACCACCAATACTTAACTGAGCCAGCTGGATCTTATCCAGTGATAGAAATTGTACAGGATATGATGGTATTCAACATAATACACAGCGTAAATTCAGTTTTACAATGTATTCAATTCCATATTTCAACACAGAGGAAAATTAATGGACAAGGCATTAACATTTCCTTGATTATCTGTCTGAAACATAAAAGAGTTTTTTCTTTCTATCTCTTTATATTATTCTACTGTTGTCAATTGCCCTTCTAACGTCCTCATTTTTGTGTAAGAATGCACCAAAGATCAGTTATATTATCACTGGGTTTCCATAAACTCAGATTCACACAGCTCTGCTGACATTGATTCAGCTGTCAATCTCCTATGACCCCAGTCAAAATGAAATGAGCTATCGACCAGTGAAAGGATTTTGTCTTACTCCTTTCATTTTATAAATTTATAAATGTATTTGGCTCTTCTCGTTAGTATGGTAAGTTGCTTTTGTTATAATGTTTCTGTTCTTTTTGAGAGGGCATCGCTCTGAGCATGATGTGAATTTGGCTAGTCTGATTACACACCTATTTTCAATTCTGAAATGTTTAATGGAGATACCTTCTGAGGGCAAGTATGCTACTGAGAAAAGAGTCAGTAAAATCATGATAAGACAATGTATCGAGTTTGAACCGTATTCCTTTTGCTGACATCTAGTGGCTGACTGAGACAATCTGAAAAGTTTTTTTCCTATTTTTTGGCAGCATCTTGTAATGACAAGCAGATAAAGAAACGGTGCAAACCATGTTTAAGAGAAATCATTGTTTTATCAACGGTGACTCTGGGATGTAACTCACACTTGCACTACCGTTTTATTGCGATACACAACAGGTGGGTTTCTATGACAAATTCTGAGATCTGCCCAATTTGTGTAAATATGTAATTGAGACAGGGAGATTCAGAAGATGGGATGTAGATTGGCCTCCATAAATAGTATTAGGTGCTTGAATAATGCATGGAAGTACCATGAAGAGTCAACTATACCTTTTGTGTTTGTACATATAATTAAAAGGTAAACGTTACTTAAAATATTTAGAAATCGCCTTTCATTCTGAAAGCTAGGGACCCAAGGAAGTTTACAAAACAGATGTGAACATAAACACAAATTTGAAAATTAAAAGCTATGTACATCAGTCATCTATATATATATCTATATATAAAGACAAGTGTCCTGACTGACTCATCAACGCCCAGCCCAAACCCCTGGACCTAGAAACCTGAAATTTGGGGAGAACGTTGGGTTTGTGATATAGAGGCTCACTAAGAAGGGATTTAAAGAAAGTTACCCCCTAAGGGGGTAAAAAGGGGTAAAACGTGTTTTCCCATAGGGATACAGCTTCCCTGTGTGGCTGGGAGGCTGCTCATCCCCATCCCCCCCGCCAACTGCCAACTCAGCTACTCTGCCCTGAGATCATTTGGACATGCGGCCTTGATCGGCCATCAGCCCAACATTCTAAACAGTATGCAGGACACATGCAATACTCAGGACACATTCAATGACTCCCAGCCATTGAACGTGTCCTGAGGTAAAAAATACACCTCCCCTCTAGGGTTGCCAATCTCCCTGTGGGGCCTGGGTTTCCTGTGTGGCTGGCAGGCTGATGGGTCAGCTGTGGAACTGTGTTCTGAGGTGAAAATTAGGGATTTTATATAAAAGTCAGTTTAGCAGCTGAGTTTTTAAATGTTCATGGGGAGATGGTCATTTCAATGCGAACCTCTTACAAGAACCTGCCGAAGGACCCAGCACATCCCCCCTCTCTCAGTCCAACTCCATCTCACACCTCTTGCAGCCATCAACTCTTACTGCCCCCAATTTTCCTCCTGGCAGACATTGCGCAAGATATACCAATGCTAAAAGGAGGAAGCAAAGAAATATTCACATTGTACTGAGCAGCACTGGGCAAGTACCAGCAAGTCCCAAGTCCAAAGGAAAGGTGACCATCCCTGCAGGCCTGGGCACAATATTGATTACCCTAGCAGACCTAACAGTCATGATATACCCTGATATCATCACTATCACAAAGAAGTCCATGGACGGGCTGTGCAAGCGTGCCACTCTGATCCCCAAGAAAGACAAGGCTGCCATCATTAATGAAACACAACTCTCTCAAAGGGGCAGAAATGGAGGACAGATTTGTGGTGCAAATGGATGATGCGGTCCGCTACCCTGTGGAGTTCCTCAACATGCTCAACCCTCCTGGCTTCCCAGCCCACAAGCTTCTCCTCAAAGTGGGGGCTCCAAAGTGGGGGAAAACCACCAATGAGGTCTACAAAGAGGTCCTTCAGTAGAAAAAAACCCAGTTCTACGTATTTTTTCACTTTATTTATTGCACTACAATCTTTTTCTTTTAAAAATCTCTTCAATAAATGTTACATCTTGAAATTCACTTCATCAGTTTTAGGAGTCAACACACTTTGCTTTATTCAAACACTTTTGTGAATCTCAGGTACTATGCTATTATACCACAAAACCAACTCAAACCAGCCCCACCCACCCCCAACCAGAAAACGTTACATACCCATAAATATTATAACTGGATTTAAAGTAGTTAAATACCGTAGCGAAGCATGGGCATCAGGCTAGTCTCTCTATATAAAGACAAGTGTCCTGACTGACTCATCAATGCTCAAACCCCTGGACATAGAAATGAGAATTTGGGTAGGAAGGTCCTTTTATGGTGTATGGGCTCACTAAGAAGGGATTTTAAGAAATTCGCCCCCTAAGTGGGTCAAAGGGGGTCTAATGTGTTTTCCCATAGGGATACAGCTTCCCTGTGTGGCTGGCAGGTTTCTCCTCCCCTGCCAACTGCCAACTCAGCCACTGTTCCCTGATTGGGCTAGCTTTCAAGGTTATTTGCGTATGGGGCCAACATTCTAAACAGTTGCTAAGGGAGTCAGTGAATGTGTCCTGAGGTAAAATCCACTGCCCAGTTTTCCACTAAAAGTTCACTAGAGTTGCCAATCTAGCTGTGGTGTAGGGTTGCCAGCCCCCAGGTGGTGGATGAAGATCTCCTGGAATTTCAACTGATCTCCAGGTGTCATAGATCAGTTCCCCTGGAGAAAATGGCTGCTTTGTAGAGTGGACACTATGGTATTATACCATTTTGAGGCTCCTCCCCTCCCCAAACCCCACTCTATCCAACCTGGACCTGGCAACCTTATTGTGATGCCTGCCTGCTTGCACCCCCATCTCTCTGATGGGTCAGCTGTGGAACTTGGTGTTCTGAGGTAAAAATCAGGTAAAAGAAACTGCAGACAGATGAAGAAAGACTGTACAAGACTCCTGAATAGGGGTTTTATATAAAAGTAGAGATGGGCACGAACAGCAATATGAACAAAAAAAAGCCATGTACAGCCCAATTTGCTGTTCGAGAACAAGCTGTTTGTGAGGCCCCATTCTAAATGAACAGGTGGTCGTTGCAAGCCTCGTTCATTGCTGTCCGTTAAGCCAGACAGTCTGGCACCTGCAATCAATTCCCTTGGCAACAGGAGGTAGGGACTGCCTGAACTCTGTCTGAACTCCTGCTATTGCCCTGGAAACCCCAATCTAAGCCCAATTTAGCTTGATAGGCAGGTCTTCCTTTCAAGTGTGGAGTTCCCAATTTGTTACAAGGGAGCAAAGACCAGGGGGGAGGGGGGCTTGCAGCTCTGGCTTTGCAGACAGTGGAGAGGGAGACAGGTGCTGTTGGCATTTCGATAGAGAGAGTGCATTGGAGCTTGAATTTTCTTTGTGTGTAGTGGGATAGGGATCTACCTCTTCAGCTTCCAGGGCTGCTGCCAGGCTCTGGGGCCAAGCTATTATTTATTATTGGTACCTTCACCCAGTGGTGGGGCCACCAGCCATGTGGCCATTTTCAAGAGGTTCTGGAACTCCCTTCCACTGTGTTCCAGCTGAAAAAAATCCCTGGTTATGATAGATTTGATATTTATTACATTCATTGATATCATTGTTATGTTTTCCCCTCGATTGTGGGTAAACAAAAACACTCCTTGTTTTTTGTTTACCTGCAACCTGCCAGCTGCAATGGTTTCTAATGCAGACTATCAGATGTAGTATGGCATCAAAAGGGGTGGATAAAGATCATTTGTTAGCCAGTGGTGTGTAGTGGTTAGAGTACTGGAGATCCAGAATCAAATCCCTGCTCTGGAAGCTTACTGGGTTTCCTTGGGTTGGTCACACACTCAGCCTAACTAATTTTATAAGGTTGTTACTGTGAGGATAAAATGGAGGAGGAGTGAATGATGTTGTAAGATGCTTTAGGTCTCCATTGGGGAGAAAAGTGGGGCATAAATGTTTAAAAAGCCAGGCAACTAGGGCAGTGCACCAAGAAAGTTTCCATTTCAGTTTCAGTTCCAGGGGGTTTCCAGAATAATTCTGTTCCATTAATAATTTGTTCCACGTCTGCCAATGCCAGCCCAGAACACATCCATTTGGGGTTTTTCATTTCGGTGTGTTGCATACACATTAGCCATACATGCGCAAATGCAAGCTGTTCCTTTCAAGGCAGGTGGGGGAACACGACTCAACTTTCACACTTAACCAAAAACAATGTCCACAATTAGTCTCCCTTTTAGTCATTGATCCACTGAGGTTTTCCTCAAGCACAATAACACACACAACACAGATGGAAAGTGTTGGCAGGTAGAGCAGTGGGGCATTCCCAAGTAGAAGAGCCCTCCAACCAGTGCAATTCAGAGCCTGCTTCATGTTAAAAACAAGCCTGTTTCATGTTCACTTTTTTCTATAGTGCCAATAAGTAGAGGTGGGCACGAATAGGAAAACAACAACAACAACATGATGTTCGTTGTTCATTGCCATCCACAAACAGTGAATCATGAACAACCATGAACATGACCCTGTTCATGAACATGTTCGTGGTTGGCTGTTCGTGGGAGGGAGGGGGGAGACTTGGAAGGGTTTTCCCTGACAAGTGGCTGAGTCAGGGGGTGAAGTGCCCCTGGGCTTAGATTGGGGTTTCCAGGGCAAGAGGAGTTCAGACAGAGTTCAGAAAGTCCATGCCTACTGTTGCCAAGTGAATTGATTGAAAGGCGCCAAACTGTCTGGCTTGATGAACGGCTGATGAACACCACAAACAGGGCTTGGAATGAACACATGTTTGTTGGGAATGGTTCCTTGAGAACAGCTTGCTCATGAACAGCTGATCGGGCTGTTCTTGGCTTTTTTTTTTTTGTTCGTATTGCCCATCTCTACCAATAAGCACTTCCTTTTGATGCTCAGTGTTCTGCTGCAAAACAGGGCATTCTCACTGCCAATCTTCTCCATTGCCCAAGTGCAGGCAGGCAGGCAAGCAGGCAGAATGATTGGCTGAACCACCCAGACAGACCTATGTTTTTCTTGTAAGTTTTCCTTTTGCGGTGGGGCAGGTAGGATTGTCTTTGCAAGGGGGACTAGGTACATGTTTGCATTTGATTCAGAAAAAGAGAGAGCCATGAAAGACTGGAAGCAATCCTAAACAGGTCTACTCAGATGTAAACAAAAATCCGGGGAACCCACTCCAAGGAGACCCCAAAAAATTCTATCAAGAATAAGCCAATATTTGCAGGCAATTAACTGCAAAGGAACAAAACATTATACTGTTAAAAAGGACTTTACTATGTGAAATTACTCATATTGTTGGACTTACCTGATATACTTATCTTATACTGGAGCATTGGTTGAATTTGACATATATTATTAGGGGCTTTTACCCTAATGATTGATTGGTCGATTAAGATTAGTCAAATAATTGTACAAATCACCTTGCACTTTATGAAATAATATAATTGACTGCTCTATTGGCTTATTCTTGTTGGATTTTTTGGAGTCTCCTTGGAGTGGGTTCCCCAGATTTTTGTATACATATTGGAGACTTCCCCTCGGGTTTTTTTGGTTCTACTCAGATGTAAATCAAATGTTATTCAATAGTGCTTACACCCGGGGAAGCATCTTTCGAATTGCAGCCTATGATTGAAGTCGGTCTTCTAAATGTTTCTAAAGCCGATATAAGAGGAGGGGAGGGGTCTCCCCTTGAGAGGACCAGATTGACAGGGAGGCAGAGAATGCAATTTCCCGGGTAGATAAAGAGTGAGGGGGTGGGGCAATGCACACATGTCATGCATTTCTCACAATTTCCCTTCCTGCCAATAGAGTTAATGAATAACAAAGTCTCTCTCTCCTTGAGATCTGATTGGTGCTGTTCAGGAAAACTAGCTGCTGCCCTGCCAGGCTAGCCCACTATCTCCCTGCTGCTGGATGGTACAAACTGAAATAAAACACACACACTTTTTGGTGGATGGTACTTGTTATAATTTCATTTCCCAGATTTGGTTCAGAGTTCAGGAAACTGCTTTAATGAGCTGAACCAGCAAGTTCTGTGTGTAATTTGTGTTATGCACACCCTACAGGCAACATTCATAATTTCATTTCCCAGAATTTGGTTCAGAGTTCTGGAAACTTCTTTAATGAGCTGAACCAGCAAGTTCTATGTGTAATTTGTTTTATGCACACCTTACAGGCGACACTCATAATGCTGGTTTGGTGGGCCGTTGGACTTGGAGTAGGTGTAACATAATAGCATAAAGAATGGACTGTGATTTTTCATTCAAATGTGTGCTGTGAACACTCAAAGTGTTATATAAGTGCTAAGACTTATTATCTAAGAAGGCAATTACAAGGCCTTCTCATAACAATGAGCAGCTCTTTGTCTGGGAGTGGGCTGTTTGTTAGAATCTATGTGCGTAACAGGGTGTACTCTAAAATTAACTCAGACACATTAAGAGCTTTGTGAAGATGGTGATGAAAATAATAGATTTGCCCTTTAGGAAGTTAATTGTTTGGAATTCTTCATTAGGCTTGGAAGGTGTGCAGTAATAAGACATGGGACCACTCATGGAATCATGAGAATGGGTGTGTGTGTGAATAATTACCCCCTCAGTGAACACAGCCCAATCTCTCTTCTTAATGAGGCAGGCATCCTAAAGATTAAGAAAACGATAGTGTTTAATTATATGATCAAATGCATCCGGAATGCACATGCATTAGGGGGCCAATTAAGTTTATACGGGCTACTTTTGCGGCACTCTTTTTTAACACTTGAGAGTTTGACTTTGCAACCTTAGTGTTTCTTAATGCCTTTCAGCATCTTGTTAAGAAGACATAACTTTAAAAGGACATTCTGTAACTTCCCAGTAGCAATCTGTTGCACTAGCTCTGCTGAAAAAACTGAGCTAAATTAATGCACACGTGTCATCTATCCAAATCCTCTGTGTTCAACAAGATACATATAATGCTTTCCATACTCATTTTTCTACTTATTTGGAAAGGAGCTCACAGTAGCTTTGGACCTTAATGATATACAAAAAGAAGAAGTGTGACTAACTTCTAATCTTCATGTATAGGATTAACACTGGAAGCAGACCCACACTGTAATTTGTAAGCTCCCTATGAGGCATAATCTCTCCTGGTATGAACTCATGCACCACCTGTGTATTTTCCACCGCTGTTCACTTATGGTGCCAATCCATAGGATTCTATATCCATCTGCAAGTTTTTTCAGCCATTACAGCAGTTCTCTGGAATGGGCTACAGCAGGAGATAAGGACTACAACCTTACCCCTGATGTTTAGAAAGTGCTGCAAAGTAGCACTTGCTCAAATAACATTTTTGTAAAATTGTTTCAGAATACAGTGCAGCAGTAGGCAGTTTCTGTTGGTAGGATGATGGTATATAGGATGACTAGTTTGATACCCATGCTTTGCTACGGTATTTAACTACTTTAAATCCAGTTACTTATGGGTATGTAACATTTTTTGGTTTGTGTGTGTTTTTTTTAGTTAGTTTTGTAGTATCATAGCATAGTACCTGAGCCTCACAAAGGTGTTTGAATTAAGCAAAGCATGTTATCCCTATTCAAGATTCTTATACTGTCTTTCTTCAACTGTCTGTAGCTTCCTTGACCTGATTTTTGCCTCAGAACACAGAATTCAACAGCTGACCCATCAGAGACAGGGGGATGCAAGCAGGCAGGAGCCTGCCAGCCACACAAGAAGGCCAGGCCCCACAGAGAGATTGACAATCTTAATCAACTTTTAAGGGAAGACTGGGAGGTGCATTTTACCTCAGGACAGATTCAATGACTCCCAATAGCAACTGGAGGGTGAGGACCAATCAGGCCGCATATGCAAATGACATTGAAGGCCTAGCCCAATCAGGAAAGAATGGCCAAACTGACAGTAGGTGGGGGCATCAAGCAGACAGCAGCCTGCCAGCCACACAGGGAGGTTGTCTTCTTTTGGGAAAACACATTTTAGCCCTTAGGGGGCGAATTTCTTAAAATCCCTTCTTAATGGGTGTTTACATCATGAAAGTAATGTTCTTCCCAAATTTCATGTTTCTAGGCCCAGGGGTTTGGGCTAGATGTTGATGAGTCAGTCAGGAGCCAGGACACTTGTCTTTATATATATAGACTAGCTTGATGCCCATGTTTCGCTATGGTATTTAACTACTTTAAATCCAGTTATAATATTTATGGGTATGTAACATTTTTTAGTTTGTGGGAGTGGGGGTTGAGTTGGTTTTGTAGTATAATAGCATAGTATCCATGCTTCACAAAAGTGTTTGAATAAAGCGAAGCATGTTGGTGCCTAAAACTGATGAAGTGAATTTCAAAATGTGACATTTATTGAAGAGATTTTTAAAAGGAAAAGATTATAGTGAAATAAATAAAGTGAGAAATATGTATAACTTTTTTTTTCTACTGAAGGACCTCTTTGAAAACCTCATTGGTGATTTCCTCCACTTTGGAGCCCCCACTTTGAGGAGAAGCTTGTGCACTTGGAAGCCAGGAGGGTTGAGCATGTTGAGGAACTCCACAGGGTAGTGGACCGCATCGTCCATTTGCACCACAGATCTGTCCTCCATTTCTGCCCCTTTGAGAGAGTTGTGTTTCATAAATGAGGAGAACCTTGTCGTTCTTGGGGGGTCAGAATGGCATGCTTGCACAGTCATTCCATGGACTTTCCCATGATAGTGACGATATCCGGGTATATCATGGCTGTTAGGTCTGCTAGGGTCATCATCTCTACTGTGCCCAGGCGTGCAGGGATGGTCACCTTTCCCTTGAACTCAGAATACTCTTTGTCCCCTATTTTTAGTAGGAATTCAGAAAATTCCCCAGCAGACACCTCACCTCTCAAGTGGACCCTCATGTTCTTTCTTAGTGAGAGTTTCCTAATGAGGGGGCCACAGATACGATCCCTTGACACACACAATAACCTCATCAGCGCGAGTTCCCCTTGGGACTACTGGCAGAGTCTGCCAGAAATCTCCAACCAGCAGCCTGGTGATTCCCTCAATCACTCTCTTGTTACTCCTGACATCTTTGAGGGTTATGTTCAGTGCCTCAAAACACCCCTTCCTCCTTTATGCCAGGAGGCTTCTTGGGGGCAGTAAAAAGTGATGGCTGCAAGAAGTGTGAGATGGAGTTGGACTGAGGGAGGGGTGGTGTGCTGGGCACTTCAGCAGGTTTATGTGAAAGGTTCACATTGAAATGCCCCCTAGAAAGATCATGCACCATCTCCCCATAAACATTTAAAAACTCAGTTGCCATACTGACTTTTATATAGAGACTAGCAACAAAATCCGTTGTGGGAAAAAATGCAACGGGCTCTAGAAAGGGGAGGGTGGGCAGGCAGGCATTCACTCCTCCTCCATCACTTATTCCTGCTGGTGAAGGAGAGGGGTGGGCATTGTCATCCACACCTGATCTCGGCCATGTGCAGGGGTGATGGGTTTTTCTTCCGGCTCCATGACTGATATATGCCTGGGTAAAGGGGGTGGGCATTGCCTCCTGTTCTGTGCCTGACTACGGCTGGGTGAAGGGGGGCAGGCATTGCCGCCTGCTCTGAGACTGATCCCAGCTGGGTAAAGGGGGGTGGGCATTGCCACCTTCTCCCTGCTGGGAAAAGGGAGGAACAGGCATTGCCTCCTGCTCCGCGCCTGATCCTGACAGGTGAAAGTGGGCGGTGGGCTTTACTACCTGCTCTGTTCCTGAACCCAGCATTGCTACCCGCTCTTCTCCTGATTCTGGCAGGTTGAAGGGGGGCAGGCTTGGCTCCGGCAGGGTGAAGACAGGGTGGACATTGCTGCCTACTCAGTGGCTTATTCTGGTAGGTTGAAGAGGGTGGGCATTGCCACCTGCTCTGCTCCTTATCCCAGCTGGGTGAAGGGAAGAAGGGCATTCCCTCCTGCTCTGCGCCTGATCTCAGCCAGATGAAGGCACAAGGTGGGCATTGCCACCTGCTCCGCCACTATTACCAGCTAGGTTAAGGCAGGGGAGGGCATTGCCACCTTCTCCACTCCTAATACAAGCTGAGTTAAGGTGGGGGATGGGCATTGCCACTTGCTCCAATCTGCTCCTGATATCAGCTGGGTGAAGGAGGGTGGGCATTGCCATCTGATCTGCTCTTGATCCCAGCTGGGTGAAGATACTAATAATAAATAACAGCTTGGCCTCAGAGCCTGCAGCAGCCCTGGAACCTGAAGAGGTAGATCCCTATCCCACCACTGGGATGTTACTTTGGAATATCTGTACAGCAAGTAAGAGTCAATGGTTAAAATGCAGTCTATAATCCTGTTGTTTTCTCTCTCTTTCTTTTAAGGTAGAACCATGAACTATGGGGGTATGGACACTCCTTCCCTGGACCCAACAAGGGGCCAGCTATTTAGCTTGCTTGTTTCATCAGTATACTTCCTCAGGGGCCACAGTGGACCTGGTCCACCTATGCTCTATCACCTCCAAAATTAATTATCTCACAGCTGCCAGTCTCAGCGCACCTCACTCCCTGGCTGTGCGCAAGGTAAAGTCTAGGAGTCTATACAGGCTGATTCTCACAGAGATATAGCCAATGTTTATTGGTTACAAATGGAACACGTTTGTCTAAAAAAGAATAGTTGCTGTTTGGCTCCATTAGAAGGCCCTTTCTAACTTGCTGTCTAGTTTCATTAGAAGGTCCTTTCTAACTCGTTCCTGAAATGTGGTGGGCACAGATGGATATAATATATCAGATGAGGTTTACAGGAACTGGGTAGAATGAGAGCATTATTTTCCAAACGTTTTATGAGACCTTTGCAATGATATTAATGATTCAGTGGCTTGTTTTTCGCTTGCTGCTTTCCTAAGAGAGCTCCCCTGCCCACCCTGGCGCTGGTCATCTGTGCCATTACAAAGCAGTATGGCAGCTATGTCTTTCTTTTACTTTGTTTCGCTTTGGAGATGCAGTTAAGAGTAAGCTGTGGGGATTTATTGACAAAGCAGAGGAAATTCTTTGTTTGCTTGTGTTAATCTCCTTTCCTCTGATGCATTAATCTCCTTCAATAAAGATCATCCAATTTGGGTGCTGCACTTCAGGATAGAAGTTTTTCAGAAATGTGTTGCAGTGCTTAATGTTTGTGTCTAAAGATTTGGAAGCACACTGATCCATAAGGCAAAGCAGAACAGAATAGTGAACAGTGTTTTATTCCAGAATTAGACGGGTATAGCAACTTTTGGCATATGGAAATATCTCTAAAGAGGTGAGATGTATCATACACCATCATTGTTTATGTCCATCACAATTCTTAAAAGAGTGTGATTTCACAAATAATATACAGAAGGATGTCATCTATTCACGTTCATACTTTCTATGGGTTCTTCTGTCCGTAATAAATGGAAAAGTCATTATGGATAGAGTGGGTCCACATTTCTTGCTGCCATGAATTACATCTAGTAAGAAATTAAATTCCAGTGGATAATAGTCAATATCAAATGCATGACAGATCTTAGAGGATGTACTCACTTGCATTAACTGGTTGCATTTATCTTCACCCCAACTGATACTATGCAAACTATATTGCCATCATTATTAGGTCACTTTGATGCAATGTCACTCATCATGAGGTCTGATCAGATGATATTCATATCTATGTATGGTGGTGAGCATGGAAGAGAACACCTTGCTTCCTCACTCAGCTGGCACACTTGCACCACCAAGGTCATTAGCCATCTGTGCAGGGGTGTAATGTCTGAAAAAGGCAAAACTATTTTAAGAACATAAAAAGAGCATTGCTGGATCATACCAGTGGTTCATCTAGTCCAGCATCCTCTCACAGACTGGGCAATCAGTTGTTATGCAGGACTAACCACAGGCATATAGACCACAATCTTCCACTGATGCTGCCTCTGAATTTGGAGGTTCCCTTCAGTCACCATGGTTAGTAGCCACTGATGGACCTCTTCTAAATGAATCTGTCTAATTTCCTTTTAAAGCTGTCTATGTCTGTGGCAATCACTACAACCTCTGGCATGAATTTTGCATCTTAGTCAAATGTGTAAAGAAATATTTGAGCCAGTTTGATGTAGTGATTAAGAGCGGCAGGACTCTAATCTGGAGAACCGGTTTGATTCTCCACTCCTCCATTTGAAGCCAGTTGGGTGATCTTGGGTCAGTCACAGCTCTCTCAGCCCTACCCACCTCATAGAGTGATTGTTGTGAGGATAATAATAACACACTTTGTAAACCACTCTGAGAGAGTGTTAAGTTTTTCTGAAGGGTAGTTATTATTATTTTATTTTGTTTGATCTGAATCTATGGCCCATCAACTTTATTGGATGCCCTTAAGTTCAAGGATTGTGGCAGACAGAGAAAAAGTCCTGTCTGTCTACCTTCTGTACTCCATACATAATTTTATAAACCTCTATCGTGTCCCCTCCCCACCCCCAAGACATTTATTTTATAAACTGGAAAGTATCAGACTCTTCAGCCTTTCTTCATTGGAAAAGTGTTCCAATATCCTAATTGTCTTGGTTGCCCTCTTCTGTACGTTTACTAGCTCAGATCACTTGCTTGATATGCAGTTTTTAACTCAGGAACTGATCACACTAACAATGTTTATGTGATTGAATTGGCCTAATTTGAACATTACAGCCTTGTTTAAATGGTGCCATGTTGGAGATAAAATAGGATGGAAACCCATATGATCACTCTGTCACAGACTCGTCACCACAGAAAGGACCAATGCTGTTGGGTACTACCTAGAGACATGCTCCTTTGTGTTTTGATTAATTAAAATTATGTAACTAGATCCATATTTCCTAGAGCAAACTGAGGTTGCAATAAGAACTTGGGTGTCTAACTTATTTTTCTGCATTGGCATGGCGAACAGCTTTCCATTTGTCAGTTTAAAGGGAGGGATTCCTACTTTCACACGATATAGAGAGTATCCTGAGTGTGGAATGAGTTACAGTGACAAATGCAAACTTGCTGCTGAACTTGCTTGCTTGCATCCTCATGTTCAGATTTCCTTCTTTTCATAATATTTAGTTTCTGAAATGCATGACATGGCATTATCACATTGTGTATTTTCTTGCCTCCTCTTAGTTGCAGTGAATAATGGGAGAAATGCTTTGTGGAGGAACATGTCAATTGGTATCATTATGTCATAAATACAGAACACATGCTTTTCGTGGTGAACATCCCAGCTTCAATCCTTGGCCTCTCTAGTTAAGAGATCTTTACGTAACAGGTGTTGGGAAAGACCTTTCTCTGTCTGAGATATGGGAGACCAGCTGCCTGTCAGGGTATACAGTACTGAGCCAAATGGAGCCAAAGGTCTGACTTGCTGTAAAGAGGCTTCATATGTTCAGGAACTAAACATTATAGGCAGAGGAAACTGGATGCAGGAAACCTGCTTCTGGCATCCCATCTACTTTCCCCCTTCTGGCAGAACACACAAGTATGGGTATCTGTGATAGTATGCCAAGCAGGTACAATAAAAACTGCAGTCATTAAAGACAGAACATAGACAGTTAAGTCGATAACCAACAGATTTACATAGAAAGTCTGTTGCTAATCAGGTTTCCTCTCCAATATTTCATTTGTTATTATAATTACAAGATGACAGATCAGGTTCTGAATGTTAAAAATTCAAGTTTGAGCATGTTGTTTCTTTGTGTTTCATTTTGTGTACTATACTACAGATAACCTCTCCCTGTTCTGGTTAAACAATGTTTATTTCCTGTAGAAAGTGGGATGGAGTATTAAAAGGACTTGCTTATATTGCTGTGTTCACATCTGAATGCTCAGTCTACCTTTTGTATTCTTCTGAGCTAAGAAGGGAGCTGGCTAGCAGAACCTGTACCTTTTTTCCTGTGTGGGCTTTAGAGTAGGCCTTGCTAATTTTTTTTTTTTTTAGCTTGGGGGTTTAGAGACTGTGCTATGATGAAGTGCTTCTGCATTGCATTTAATCACTGCCACTTGATATTATAAGGCCACAGAAGCTTAAATTAAAGAAAATATATTACATAGATCTTGATTTGAAGAACCTCATTAATCTGTGTTTGCATTTGATTAAACTAAACCGAAATCACTTAGGATAATTCACCCTCCCACGTGTAGGAAAAAGGAATAAAGGATATGAGATCCAAATCTTCACATTGTTAACTTGAGTATTGTGAATTAAGTCCAGGATAATGTGGGGATGTGTTTCAGATGGATGAATGAGGAGCTTTAGTGGATAGATTATCAGGGTCAGGGACAGAAGGTGAGAAAGAGGGCAGAAGCATGAAGAATGCATGAGGATTAATGAAAATATTTTATCTTATCCTAAAATAGATGTTTTAAATCCTCCAATTTATTCCAGTTTCCCAAAAATTAGATTCTTCTCCGGTGATTAAGTTCCCAAAATGTAGTCCATGCAACACATTTCATAGAAACTGAGTAGAATCATAGACCATGGCTTGGCATGGTGCAGTGGATTGTCATCTAGTATGTTGAAAGGGACGTGGTTTGTCATTCCACTCTGTATGTAAACCTTAATTCACAAGGATATTGCAAGAGGACAAGCCAGTAAAGGGGTAACTGGACATGTAAAATTAAAAATGCTGTTTTGCACACAGAGGTATTAGCATAGAACTAAATTCAAAAACAAAAGCCATGTTTTATTATGAACAGCTGAAAGAACAGAACACAGTGTACAAATATTCAGGTTCTCCAGAAATCCCCATCATGCTGGATGTTAAAGAAACAACAACAACAACAGCAACAACAACAACAACAACAACAACAACAACAAAGAGGGGAGCAGGGGAAAAATCTTCCATATTAGAGTCCTTCTGTCTTGCATCTTGGGTAAAATGCTTAGCTGGCTTCAGTGGTTGCAGAATAGGGCTACCTAGGTTGTACCCATGGCATTCTGGGAAGAAGGAGCAAAAAAGGGAAGCCATTCAAATAATAATAATAATAATAATAATAATAATAATAATAATAATAATAATAATAATAATAATTAGTGGTAGTAGTAGTAGTAGAAGCAATAGTAGCAGCAGCAGTCGTAGTACTACTAGTAGTAAATCAAATTATCTCAGATGCCAAGGGGAATGTATAGGCCTTGCAAAGGCATGACCAAAGGGGAAATGTAGGAGTCTTAACAATACCAGATTTTAATTTTAGCTGATGCACTACGTAAAAATAGTTAACATAAGCCAAATTGCATTAATATTAATAATATTTTTCGGTTCTCTTTCTTATTATTGGAGAGTCCCTCTCCATATCAGCTAAATTCTGGTATTTCCAAGATAGACAATGGTATGTCTCTATTTAAGACAGCATCATGTATTCATTCTTGTGCATTCTCCCAATTCTTGCAGACTAACTGCTGTGGATAGTCAACTAACTTGGAAAGAAGTCAGACGGAATGTCTTTCTACCTTTCTACCTTACAACACTCAAAGCAGCTTGCAACAAGCAAACAAATACAAAAAAAACCAAACCTTAATTTAAAACTGCAATTTAAAACTACCAATTAGTAGAAATACTATCAGATGCCATTCTAAATAAAGCCATCTTCTGTTGTCTTCTAAAGAGAGAAAGAGAAGAGAGTAGGCACACCTCTCTTGGGAGGTTGTTCCATAGTTGTGGGGCTGCTGGAAACTTATCTTATTTTCCAGGCCAGGAGAATCATGTGCGGCTATGTCAAGTTTTTTTTAGATAGAATGGCCTGTATTTTTTTCTTCCAGGTAGCAGCACCTGTGGCTCATGGATCATACTGCCAGTGTCTGTTTCACAGTGCCTGAAAACAAAGGTGGCTAGGGTAGTGGTGGTCTCTGGGGATGGTAGAGTTTGCAGAGGACATGCTGTCACTTCTGGATTAGCTCTGGGTTGCCTCCCCTAGTCTTTCTATTGAAGAATTCCACTAGAGTGTTGCTATATGGAGGCCACTTTGTCTGCTGCTCCTTAATTCCTTGGAGGAAGGGGCTATGGCTGGGGGCTGGTAATTCCTCACCTCTGTGTGTGTTTGGCGGCAGGGGGAGGGGTAAATGGGAAGCCTCATGACAGCTTTGTGGTTACCAGTAGAGATGGCCATGAACAGCAATACAAACCAAAAAAAAGCCACAAACAGCCCAATCTGCTGTTCATGAACAAGCTGTTCATGAGGCCCCATTCTAAATGAACAAGGGGTCATTGCAAGCATTGTTCATTGCTGTTTGTTGCTGTTCGTCAAGCCAGACAGTCTGGCACCTGCAATCAATTCCCTTGGCAGCTTAGGCAGGGATTGTCTGAACACTGTCTGAACTCTTGCTGTTGCCATGGAAACCCCAATCTAAGCCCAATTTAGCTTGATAGGCAGATCCTCCTTTCAAGTGTGGAGCTCCAAATTTGTTACAAGGAAACAAAGACAAGGGGGGAGGGGGGCTCCCAGCTTTGGCTTTGGAGAGGGAGAGACAGGTGCTGTTGGCATTTTGATAGAGAGAGTGCATTGGAGCTTGAATTTTCTTTGTGTGTGGTGGGATAGGGATCTACCCCTTCAAGTTCCAGGGCTGCTGCCAGGCTCTGGGCCAAGCTATTATTTATTATTGGTGCCTTTCCTGCCACCTGTTCAGGTAAGGTTTCTGCGAGTGGTGCGGTAGGGATCTACCCCTTCAAGTTCCAGGGCTGCTGCCAGGCTCTGGGCCAAGCTATTATTTATTATTGGTGCCTTTCCTGCCGCCTGTTCAGGTAAGGTTTCTGCGAGTGGTGCGGTAGGGATCTACCCCTTCAAGTTCCAGGGCTGCTGCCAGGCTCTGGGCCAAGCTATTATTTATTATTGGTGCCTTTCCTGCCGCCTGTTCAGGTAAGGTTTCTGCGAGTGTGCAGTAGGGATCTACCCCTTCAAGTTCCAGGGCTGCTGCCAGGCTCTGGGCCAAGCTATTATTTATTATTGGTGCCTTTCCTGCCGCCTGTTCAGGTAAGGTTTCTGCGAGTGGTGCGGTAGGGATCTACCCCTTCAAGTTCCAGGGCTGCTGCCAGGCTCTGGTGCCAAGCTATTAGTTATTATTGGTACCCTTCCTGGTGCCTGCTCAGGTCAGGTTTCTGGGAGTGGTGCAGTAGGGATCTTGACTTGGATGATGGCTGGAGGAGAGCCTGCTGGCCCCCACAAACAGCCAACCACGAAAATGTTTGTGAACAGGGCCATGGCCATTTTCACACAACTAACCTGCTTCCGTAACATTGTGAAACGTCACACAAAACTCTCACAAGAAGACACTATCTTCCACGTTTTTTGCACGATGTTTCGCAACATTACGGAAGCAGGTTAGTCGTGTGAAAATGGCCCATGTTCATGGTTGTTCGTGAGTCCTTGTTCGTGGATGGCAATGAACAACAAACATCATGTTCATTTTTTTCTGTTCATGCCCATCTCTAGTTACCAGTGAGCTCAACATAAAGGTTCAAGTAGTAGTAAGTTTATTGAAGTTAGCCATTGGCCATAGCAAATTTACAATTACATAAATAAACAAAATACATAATTGATATTTACTCCATAAGCTCCAAGGACTACAAAATATCAATACAAAGGCTCAAGTTAACAACCTACTTGGCTGCAGACTGACTTGCTGTAACAGTCTTAAGAATTTTCTATTTTATGTCAACTTATTAAAAGCAACGTTTCACAGGTGGTATCACTCTTTTTGAAAGCCTGTCAGGAAATGAATGTTCAGCCTGACCAAAAGGTGACTAGAACTGGATTTACCCAGGTATGCAGTGGTTCCAAAATCACATAAGCATTGGGGGGTTGCTCTTAAAGAAAGCAGGAAAACACTACTTTGGGTTTGGGAGCAAAGAGCTTCAGAAAATGGATGACTCGCAGTGGTTAAATCTCTGAAACATTTGGAGGGAGTGCAAAGAAGCATTTTAAAGAAGAGCAAAATGTCTTCAGATGTACAGAACAGAAGCACCGAATCTCTAGTACAGGGAATATTTCCCCTCTTAGTCCTAACGAAAGGAATCATTAGACCGTGTGCAACGATCATGGGCTTTCATTTCAGGTCAAAGTACTCTGTAAAAAGAGGCGACCAGAAGAGTGAAGATACAGAAAAGGGCATTTGGAAAGATGCAGAAAACTAACATTTGCTCTTTCTAAAAGAGGAATGTGAGGGAACTTTGTCAGTTTTTCTGCACAAAAGATGAGAAACCCGTTAGAACTGCTCTCAGTTCTGAACCAAAGACAGCACAGCTCGTGTCAAACACCCAGAAGTAAGAGCACCAATGTTGGTGGGAAGAAAGGGCAAGTAACAACGGAGTCTCTGCTCGCAAAGTGGTCTCTTCCATCTGTCTTCCTGCAAAGTGAATTCAACAATTGCATAAAAGCAAAGGAGAATTTTATCCTAGATAGCTGCTCAGGAAGAAAAATCGTATGGCGCCTTTTATCGCTTATTGTTATCAATTTTTAATTTTTTTTGTAAATGGAGTTTCTTTGCACCTAATTCGATTTTTATTAATGTTTTTATTTGCTTTGGGGATTCTGGTCAAAAAAGTAGTATCCAAATCTATTAATTAATAAATAAGACCTATTCTGGAATTGTTTTATCCTTATGCTCCTGCACTTCCTTTTCTAGAAATTGCAAAAGTAGGTTTTGCATAAAGGGTAATAATAATATTTGATTTATATACCGCCCTTCAGGATGACTTAACATACCCACTCAGAGTGGTTTGCAAAGTATGTTATTATTATCCCCACAACAAAACACCCTGTGAGGTGGGTGGGGCTGAGAGAGCTCCATAGAACTGTGACTAGCCCAAGGTCACCCAGCTGGCTTGAAGTGGAGGAGTGGGGAATCAAACCTGGCTCTCCAGATTAGAGTCCCGCGCTCTTAACCACTACACCAAACTGGCTCTCCCATATGTGCATCTGTGTACCGATAGAACACATGAAAAAAGATAACCGTATCCACATGTGAGCCTTAAACCCAACCTTCAGATATTCAGAGGTACTATTTGCACAGATACTGCCTTCACCTTCACAAATTCATTAAAGCCCTTCATTTGTCCAGAGTCTGGATACAGACTCCTATACACATTTGAATGTACACACCACAGGAAAAAAAGATACTCTTGAATGTAAGTAAGTCAGGGTGGGGCCAATGGAACCATTTGGACACAAGTTATCTACCTGGGAAGTGAGTTTTTGTTCTGCTTCTCCACAACGTTGTGATGCAGCTTTCCCCAGCTTTTTAATGATCTTTCTCAAACCTGCTTTTGTAGTGTATTGTAGTGAAGCCAGGATGGCTGCTACGGGGGTGGAAAAGTCCAGATCTTCCCAACCAAATGGCAGCCATTTTCCATGACACTGTCCGTGCAGTGGCCACTTCCTCCCCCTGCCACATGAAGGGGCATTTTTAAAAAAGAGCAATTCATATAATTATATCCAGGGCTTTTTTTCAGCTGGAACGCGGTGGAAACAGAGTTCCGGAACCTCTTGAAAATGGTCACATGGCTGGTGGCCCCGCCCCCTGATCTCCAGACAGAGGGGAGTTTAGATTGCCCTCCGCGCCACTCCAGTATATGTAACAGGTTCTCTGAATTCCCGACTTCCATTTTTTTTTTTAAAAAAAGCAAATCTCTAGCCCCTTCCTTTGCAATGACACAATAGGAGAAGCATATCTCCAGATAGGAAGGAGCTGGAAGCTTACTTTAAAAAGAATAAAACTGGGAAATCAGAGAACCTGTTGCACACATTGTTATAACATTACATTAGTATAATAGTATTTAATTGCTATTTTTTTAAATTAAAAAAGTCTCAGTGGCCCAGGAGGGGGGCGGGGGGGAGATCGCTGCTGCCAGTGGACTGGGTCACGGAAACTGTGAAGAAGCTTTCCACATGGGAGCCCTATAGTTGCTGTACTGTATCAGCAGCTGCAGTAGCAGTGGGGCACAGCATACAAACCTGGAAACCTCCTGGTTTGTACAGGATCATTCTCCTCCATACCCTTCTTTATACCAAAATATATCTGAGAAGGACAGAAGTATCTAGTGTCTTCCCTGCACTTTTCTGGTCTTCCCCAATTTATGACTTGTCAATTTTTTTAGGTTGATGGTGCTCAAAACTGAAATTCTGCCTTAGTGAATTTATGGCCTGCAGTTCACTGCTTGTGCTTAAAAAAAACCCTCCCAATTCTTGACCTACTTGAATATGCCACAAAGAGTGCCAATTAATGTCATATATGACACTGGGACTCAGTTGAGCTTCAATCAGGTTTCAAATAGGTCATCCCACAGTAATGACTTCCTGTCATTTCCTACCTGGGAATAGTTTGAAATACTACTATAGATGGATTTTTTTTCAGAACCAGCCTGTTATTTGGTCCCTACAGGTTAATGGACCCAACAATATCTTCTCCCCATCAAAAGAAGAAAGTTCAAAGACGGTTTCAGAGTCTTCTGTTCTGGGCTGTCTTGCTCCATCATTATGTGACTATGAGCCTAAGATAACCTAACTGGAGCACATTTTATTTTTAGAACTTTCTACATGTATGCTAAGAATATTTCTAGTGATCAGGTTGTATATAACAACCGTTCTGACAATGTTACCTATGCGTAGCACAGGAGATGAGGCTCATTGATTACATCAAATTATCCTACTCATCCAGATCCTTGACTTACACATATTGAATGGTGTGATGCATAGTAGCCAATGGGTGTAGAGCCAAGTTTAAGTAAGCTGTGATTTATGTACCCCAGTTTTGCAATTGTAGCCTATGTTTGCTGTGCTCTATGTGCATAAGCTACTGTGCACAATACCTTCTAGTGTATGGACATTAGGTGCGCAGAGGAGGCAGGGACTGCTGGGAATGATCATAAACTTCTCCCCACATCTCTCTGTGTTACGTGCCATCAAGTCACCTCTGATCTAAGGTGATCTTATGAATGCAAGACCTCAAAATGTCCTAGCATTAGCAGACTTGCTCAGATCCTGCAAAGTGGAGGACATGGATTCTTTTATTGAGTCGAGTCATCTCATTTTAGGTCTTCCTCTTTTCCTACTGCCTTCAACTTTTCCTAGCATTACTGACTTTTCCAGAGAATCTTTTCTTTTCATGATGTGACCAAAGCATGATAGCCTCAGTTTTGTCATTTTAGCTTCTAGGGAGAATTCAGGCTTGATTTGATTTAAAACCCACTTTGGGGGGGGGGGGGCTGTCCATGGTATCTGCAAAACTCTCCTCCAGCACCACATTTCAAATGAATCAATTTTTTTCTTGTCAGCTTTCTTCATTGTCCAGCTTTCACATCCTTACATAGTAATGGGTAATACCATAGTCCCTACATGTATGGGTAATAATACCAGAGTGTAAGTGAGATACAGATATTCAAACAAGGTCTGTCAGCTTATGGAAAACAGTGCAATTGTATTGCTTAGGGCCAAGCTACACATGACGAATGACACTTGAACGGCAAGTGGATTGAGTGGAGGGCAAGTGAACAGGGAGAAATACACTTGCCGTTCAAGTGTCATTCGTCATGTGTAGCTTGGCCCTTAGAGTTCTAGATAAGAATTGTGAATACCTACATTTGAATCTGCCCTTAGCTATGAACTCAACAGGTGAATTTATTTATATTTGTGTTACAGCTTTGGGATCAGTGTTATACAAGGGCACTGAGACTGTACTAATATGTTATGGAAATGGGATATGTGTTAATCATTGGAAATTTGCATAGCCTTTAAATTGAAGAAGCTGTCTTTGCATTTTTAAAAGCATTATTAGCAAAAGGACCTTAATGTCACAGAAGCTGAAAGTTTTTCCCATTTAATGTGTGTTTAAAAAAAAAACAGGGAAAGGAGATTTTGTTTTTTACTGGTGATGAAAAGGGGTGGTAGGAGCAGGGAACAGAACAAATAGACTAAACTTATCACAAAACACATGGTGACCTTATTCTCTTTGGAGGTCCCACAAGTCAAGGGCTCTTGAGAAATCATGGACTGGGGAGGAGACAGAAACAAATTGAAAATACCCCTTGCCCTACAGCACAATAGACTAAGATGGCTGCCTAGAGATTGGCTGCTGCCCTGCAGAGATTTCCTCCCACATAGAACACAGGAGGCCACCAATGCAAATGTGAGAATCCACATGACTCTCGTAAAGGAGAAAGTAAGATTTGGAGTTACACAGAATTTCTCATTAATAAGTATTCTGTGCAACAAAAAAGCTTGTACACTCCTGGGCCAGCAGAATTTGTTCACTGGAGAGTTATTATTTACTAGTGTGTTTGATAGTCCCGTTCCTATTAACTGGCAATGAAACAGGGGCATGCACAGACAAGAACGAGATTTCTGGCTGCTTGGCAGACTCCCCAAAAGTGGAAAAAATGGACCAGCAGGGACTGAGTGTGCTTGTTGCCTTGAAGGAAGCTCAATACGTGGAGAACAATTGAGGAGGGAGCAGGGAAGGGAGGTGAAAACAGGTGAGGGGATTGGCTTTATCAAGCTCCTGTTTATAAACTGGGAGTAGGGAGGTGGCTTGGAGATGCAAGCTGCTGTGGAGCCAGTATCTCCTAACTTAATTGTATCCCAGGATGCTATAAGCTTTTGAAAACAGACCCCAGTGGGGTTTAGTCCCTTCACCATTTCTCATTAGGATAGCCAGCTCTGACTTGGGAAATTCCTGGAGATCTGAGGTTTGTGCTGGGGAGGATGGAATTTTGGGAGGGGAGGGAACTCAGCCAGGGATATGATATCACAGAGTCCATTCTTCAAAGCTGCCATTTCCTGCAGGGGGACTGATTTCTGTCTGTACTCTGGAGATAAGTTGTAATTCTGGGAGAACTCCAGGCTGCAATGTGAGGTTGGCAACTCTATCACTCATATGTATAGAAGGACATGATTAATAGCATGAGTACTGCTCCTGCTTTTGTACCAAAGATCACTGTCCAAGGCTGACAACCACTAAACATGGCTAAAGGATGTATTCTGTTTGCTGTAAGCTTCATTTATTTATTCTGCAATAGCAGTAAAGTAGGGTTGCCCGTCAGCAGCCAGCAACTTACAGGAGATTGGGGGTGGGTGGGACATGGTGGGCATCAGTGCAGTGGTGTTATGTCACTTCCATGGAAAGTAACATCACATCTCTCTAGGAATTACTAGAAACTCTGTGGTAAAACCATAGCATTTCCAATTATTCCTAAAGAGGCACAACATCATTCTGAGTTTTACTAAGAAGTGACATAATGCTGTCAGGGTGATCACTGTTTCTTAGCTTATATTTTCCCACTGGCTGACAGAGTAGCAGCAGGAGACCTGTCAACCCTAGCTACAAGGGTATACAATCTTTCCAACTCATGAGACTGTATGTAAGAGATGAAATCATGTTGTAGGGTGCATATAGTTTGCTTTGGACCCAAGCAAGTGATGATGACTGGATCCTGGGGTTCAATCATCAGGAAGCTGGTATCCTGGCAACACAATAAGTGGCATAACCAAGTTCGTTGCCATGCTAAGTATGCAATGACACCAACTGATAGACAGATAAAGAACGCAGACCCAGTGATTTTTCCTGGAATTTTTTTAAAACGGAATTTCTAGGTTTCCTTTTGCATACTAAGCATCTTTACAAAAGCCGCAGTTAAGGCTGGATTCATAGATGATCTGCATAGCCTTACAATAACTTCAATAAACACGCGAAGAAATGAATAGAGCCCATAATTGGGCTATAGAAACTCCATCCTTTGGTTAAGCTTTTTTATTAAGCAAACGCTGAACCTAATGTACTCGTGCAAAACATACTTAATGAAGAAAGAAAGAGAGCATTTCTCCCACTCTTTCCAGCACATGTTGCTATGGTGTTTAATGACTGTTTCTGTAAGCTTGCATGAACAATATACCACTACTCTGAGGATGCTCTAAATGTACTCTAGAGGCAGCAGCAGCTCAAAGGGCTGGCACTGGGATTCATCTGGGATCCTTGTGCTAACTGGGGAGGGGGGGCAAGTCTCCCCCTGTACTGGGAGACCTCCCAGGAGCATTGGCAACCCTATTTGTTAATCCACAATTCCAGGGCATTGCAACATCAGTAGATTAATGACTGAGTCAGAGGCTTTGTTGTGCATATAGGGATGTGTAAGCCAGTTTGGTGTAGTTGTTAAGAGCACAGGAGGACTCTAATCTGGAGAACTCCTCCACATGACCTTGGGTCAGTCACAGCTTTTCCAGAGCTCTCTCAGCTCCACCCACCTCACAGAGTGTTTTGTTGCGGGGATAATAATAACATACTTTGTAAACTGCTCTGAGTGGGCATTAAGTTGTCCTGAAGAGTGGTATATAAATCTAATGTTGTTGTAATTACTATTATGTATCCCTGTTGTGGAAAATATGGCTAAAGACGAGAGATTGCAGGAGGTGGAACGGATTTCACTTATCTGTCCAGCCTGGGCTTCACTTTCAAACTGCTTTATCTTTTAAAGGAATTTGGCAGGTTGTGGGTCGGGTGTGTCAGGCTACTTCACGATATTTCAGCCAACAGCAGCCTTAAAGTGAATCAAGAATTCTGATCGGGCAAGGGCACTTAAAAACATTTTTAAAAAATCTATCTCAGCTTTTTGGGTTTTTCTCTCTCTTTTGCTCCCAGCCACCATTTCAATACAATCCAGTTCCAACTAAATGTCCCAGTAGCCTATTGACCAGACACAGAACCTGTTAGTGGCCCCTGACTATTGCAGGCCTGACCTATTGATTTACTTTTTTCCTTGTTTACCACAGTATGAACCATTCCAAGCCTCAACGAGAGAGCGAGAGCGAGAGCGAGAGCGAGCGAGAGAGAGAATACTAGTTATTAGCTCACACAGAGGCTGGACGCTTTGAGCAGCAGCTGCAGAACTTGTATCACTGATATGCTACGGCTGGCTAGCAGCTGACAAATATTACCATTGGTTGATGCTTTATCAAGGAATGAATGGGTGGTTAGGCCAGAAAATGGAGGCAGCTGCCTTTTGCAGCTTTTGCCAGTCACAGTGCTGCTGAGCCAAGATGGCAATATGGAGATCCACATTTGCTGTCTGTAGGTTGAGAAAAATCGGAGGCTGCAGACTGGAGGAGTTCTCTCTCTCTCTCTCTCTCTCTCTCTCTCTCTCTCTCTCTCTCTCTCTCTCTCTCTCTCTCTCTCTCTCTCTCTCTCTCTCAACAAAAGGCCTGTGGCTGAAGCAAAAATCCCCCAAAGACAATATGATGAATATTCATCCATACTGAAAACTTCTGGTGTATAGAAAAGTAGAAGGGGGAAGGGCTGAACCCTTTAATATTCAAATCAGTAATCAAAGAAGGAAAGCGAGAGAGAATTGTGCAGGGAGATTTTTTCATGTGGAGGCATTCCAACATATTACCTCACACCTGTCACAAGCCAGGAAAATCTCTCCTGTCTGCTAAGTGTATAAATAAAGGCTCTCTTGAGCCTGCATGGGCTTTCCTCCTCTTAAATGCAAAGGATATTTCTTATTTTGTGTCATTGGATAAAGTGATGCCATTCTTTGTGTGCTCCCCCTTAATTTGAAATGTGTGGGATTCCTCCATATCCTTTCCCCAAAAGGGTAAAAATAAAACTCACTCTGGGTTTTCCTTTCTAGTTTTCCCAATGACATTTCTGTCACTGATGCAGAGAACCCCATGAGGCTATGCAAGAGCCGAGATCAAAGCCTATGTGCGCTGCAGCCTTGACTCCCAGCATGACTGGTTCTTTGCACAACTGGCCAATGCGTGCTTCAGGATTCCATACCTCTGACTAATGCAACGTATCCATCATATACGCAAAAGTGGAAATGATGCAGCTGTTGATGCATGGGATAACTACAGATGTAGCACCCGCAGTCTAGCTGTAATGCACATCTAGCAGCCCGCTTCCACCCACCACCTGAAATGTCACCCAAACCATCAACCTTTGCTGCATTTGGGCAAATGGATTCCATTTTCCAAAGTGTTTCTCTGACTTGACAACAGCTTTTAGGCACTTAAATAACACCGGAATCACTTGAAACATTTGTCTCTTAATGAGTGGGATAAAACCACCTTAAAATAAATGGAAAATAAACTCATTTTGCAACGCCATGATTACACCTCATTAATTTCATTCTTTTCACTAAACAGCCTAACTGCTCCTTTTAATACACATAATTGGGGCAGAATACACAATGAACTGTTTCCTTAAGTGCAGCAATATTTTGTGAAGGATTTAGCAGCCTGTGTAATGCAAACAAGTAATGGGGCTACTGTGCTCAGAGCTGCACAGTATTAGGATGGTTTTGTTTATATGTGAATTTTATGGGCTTTTGCTGCTTGCATTCAGCTAGAAATGTTTTTTTTTAAAAAAATCTTTTAATGACCTTTAACCTAACAAAAAGCACATTAAAATGCTGACTGCTAAGATTATACCCCCAATTTAATACTAGGTTGCAGAACTGATCAATCAGGTGGTAAAGGAAGGAAGTGTGATGTCATAAGTACATTTTAAAATCCTGTAAGAACTTATAATGTCTGCATGTCTTCATTTTTGCACAGGGATGATGATGATAATAGTATCAATATACCATTTTAGAATTCTTGAAGCACTTGATTTACAACAACCCTCTAAGTAGGGTTGTCAGGCATGGTCTGGCAATTGGAGGGAGATGGAGGAAGTGGGGACTTGCAGTTTGGAGAGGCATGATTAGAGTCCTGGTGCAACAACATCGCTTCTGACAGAACCCAAAAGTGACATTATTGCACCAGGGAAGATGCTCTAGCACTCCAAACTCCATCGTTTAACCATAGAGTATGGAATGAAAGCTAGAGTGTCACCCAGCATGATGACACCACTTCTAAGTTTAGCCAAAAGCAACATCATCATGCTTGGGATGCCAATCTCATATCTCCGAGGCCTTTTCCATCACCACCCAGCTGAGTGGTGGCAGGCAATGGAAACTGGAAGTGGGATATCCTCTGCCCCTAGCAGGAAACTGGAAACCCTACCTGTAAGTTAAGTGGGCATTGTGTGTGTGTGGTACCCTCAAGTCAGAGTTGACTTATGGAGACCCCTAGTGGGGTTTTCAAGACAAGAGACTAATGGAGGTGGTTTGCCATTGCCTGCCTCTGCAAATGTGGTCTTTGTTCGAGGTCTCCCATCCAATTACAAATTAAGGTTGACCCTGCTTAGCTTCTGAGATCTGGGAACAAACAACAACTCCAGGGAACAAATTCACAATAGTTGTGTAATCTGTATATCATATGAAAGTGCAGAAGTGCAATAGTGCAATTATACAGTTAATAAATACACAATACAAAAATACAGTCATATTCAGTAAACCTATCATTTGAAAAGTCTTTGTCGTCCGTACAGTTCGTTTCATTCAGTTAAAGTGCCAAGTGTCTTATTTTGATAGAAAGCCGGAGGTGGAGATTCATAGAGAGGTGTTATGTCATTCACAGTCCAATAATTTAAATTATTCAAAAAACGCCGACGGGAATGTGCAGGCAAGTACCATTAACCCGTTTCGTGAGTGAAACTCACTTCATCCTGGGCATGAAAGAATTCAGGACTGGACACAAATGTGTTACAATCTCCAGCTATGTTCTCCTATGGCTTGTGAAGAGGTGGTACTAACGGAGGTGGTACTAACGGACTTGTCCGTTAGTACCACCTCTTCACAAGCCATAGGAGAACATAGCTGGAGATTGTAACACATTTGTGTCCAGTCCTGAATTCTTTCATGCCCAGGATGAAGTGAGTTTCACTCACGAAACGGGTTAATGGTACTTGCCTGCACATTCCCGTCGGCGTTTTTTGAATAATTTAAATTATTGGACTGTGAATGACATAACACCTCTCTATGAATCTCCACCTCCGGCTTTCTATCAAAATAAGACACTTGGCACTTTAACTGAATGAAACGAACTGTACGGACGACAAAGACTTTTCAAATGATAGGTTTACTGAATATGACTGTATTTTTGTATTGTGTATTTATTAACTGTATAATTGCACTATTGCACTTCTGCACTTTCATATGATATACAGATTACACAACTATTGTGAATTTGTTCCCTGGAGTTGTTGTTTGTTCCCTGCTATTAACGTTCCAGGGTTGCCCGTATTTTTTCCTCCTTAGCTTCTGAGATCTGACAAGATCAGACTCACCTGAGCTATCCAGGTCAGAGCATTATCTTCCCCTTATTACATATAAGGGAAGAGGTTGAGAGAGAATGATAGCCACATAATAGACTTATGGCTGGATTGAAATTTGAATCAGAACCTTCCTGAGTTCAGCCACTATTCCAGTCCCTGAGTAGTTCTGTCAGTTACAGACAGTATTTCTGAAATGGTTTATGATCAGAAATACGTATATTTTTAGTAGTGACGTTGGGCTCTTCACAAAAGCCACAGTCTGCATTGTGGCCTCTGAAATTGGGAGGTCTATCCCCAAAGAAAATAAAGGTCCTTTAAGAATGGAAATGGCCAGAGATGCCAATGAACAGCTCATCAGGTAGACTTGGCCTCAGAGGTCTACCACCCATGGAAAATAATGGAGCTATAACTTCTTATGTGTGGCAGAAAGGCCATGTGAAGGTCAGATCTCCCACAGAACATAATGGTCCTTTAAATTTTAAAGGGATGGAGATTCCATCCAACAGCTGTTTGGCAGGGCTTGCTTCTTTTCCTCCATGTTCTTGCTGTTCGGGTGGGGGATGCAGGGTGTTACCAAATTCATCTCAGATTTTTTTAGGACTCTACACAACCTGCTTGAAAAAAATCTGAAACTGTAAGAAGAATCCTGAAAACCTAAGATAACAGAAAGCATATCCTCCTTGAAATTAATATGAAACTTTTTGAAGTGCACACCCCTACTCATGTCTTCCTCACAAGTCCTGCTCTCTGTACTTAGTGGGTAGGCAGGTGGCAAGCAGAGACAGGGCTTTTTCAGCAGTGGTACCTAGGTTTTGGAATGCCTTCCCTCTTGAGGCTCGCCTGGTAGCTACTCTACTCTCCTTTAGATGCCAGATCCCAATATTTGTTTTTACTCAGGCTTTGAGTTAACATTAAGCAGCCTAAAATGAGATTAATCAAACCATTTTCAGGCTAGAAGCAGACTACCCCCCTCCCAAAATGTTTAAAGATCAACATTTGGGTGGGGGTAGTCTGCTTCTAGCCTGAGAATGCTTTGATTTGATCTCATTTTAGGCTGCTCAATGTTTGATGTTTTTGTGCTGCAGCTAAGGTCGAATCCAAATTACTCATTCTAAGTCGCATGTTCCCCACATTCCCCACGCAATCCCGAGTGCCGGTCACATTACCTCATTAAACAGATGCATTTCATTCGCATTTCTCCCGAATATGTGGTCACAGGTTTTCAACGGGAGTTTCACGGTGGCCGTGAATGGGCCAATGCACAATTTACGCGGTTTTTTTAAAAACCACCCCCTTCCTGTCTCTCTGGCCATTCTAAGAGTTCCTATTGGCTGATTCAACTTGCAAGTGCTCTGTAGTCTGCAAAAGACTGTTTTTGACTTCATAGCATTGGATTTATTGATTATGCTGTTTCTGAATCAAATCTGGTAGTTTGAAAAATCGTTTTGGGATGAATCCATCCTCAGAATGGACTCGTGAAACTTCCTTTTTAACTGTTTTTTATTTTTTTTTAGTTTATATTACTGTAATATCGAAATTATGAAATATCAAAATAATGACACTCCAAGGAAGTGAAACTTCAGTAAAATTCAGGCACTGAACTGTCCTGCATAGGAAATGCCCACGAAAGCTTCCCACATGCTTCCAAATTTCCAAAAAAGAAATGGGAGAGAGCCATCAGTGCTGTCAGTGGGGGAAAGAGAGGCATCATTATCTTCAATGATGTTTCTTTATAAGGCAAGATGGAAATAACGGAAAAGTGCGCTCAAAAAAATAAAAAAAATGGGCAGGGAAAAAAGGTCCTGCCCAAAAAAGTGGTTTTCGAGCGGCCATGTGACCGGAGGGACGCACGAGAAAGACGGATTGGAAGCAGGAATGTGAACGAAGAGGAAAAAATCGCGGATTGGAGGCAAACGGAAGATATCCGATAAACATGTGGGTAATGGGTGAATGTGGATTCGACCTAACTTTTTAATAGTGTATTAATTGTTTAAAAAAAATATGGTACTTTTTTATTATTTTACTTTGTAAGCTCCCTTGAACAAGTTTTCTGGACAGGCAGCATACAAAATAAGTAAATGTGGACAATGCTTTCAGTGACTCTGCCATTATCCTGCCAAATGGAGATCTCCTCTCCTGCAGTAATGCCAAGGTAATTTGAACTGGGCTTCCCGCGCCACACATTTATGGGCAAAACTTTTTAGTACATGTACGCTAACCAAACTTCATATGAATTCCATGATAGGCCCAACTTATAGTATGTGTTCATGTCATGTATTTAACCTCCATAGCACTGGAACTTCTGTGGTACCCTAGTTTTTCTCAGCCATATAAATTAACGAAACACACTGTCTGGATAAAATATAGATTCAAACTAGGCATATATTTTTCAAATTCTATTTTGGGCTACTTGGCATTTCTGGGTCCTCTGTGGTATGTGATTTGATCTTTTAATCATGTTGCAATTATGTAAAAGGTGCAAGTCTTGCTGACAAATTTGTTTTAAATTCTTTGGTGTAGGTGCTTTGAAAAAAATTGTTCCATGACTAATTTGGTAGAAGCAGGAATGTATAATTAGGTACTAGATGAAGCTTATATGCAAACTGACCCAGAGAAGAGACCTGTGAAAATCTCAGGATATATGTTCTGATTTGCTCTAACTTAATGACTTTTTTATCAGTGAAGAACATGCCAAGGTAATTCTGAGATGCTTACTTTTAAAAAGAGAGGAATAATCATGGCAACACCTAAAGATTTGGGCATAGTTTTTGGGCCACTTCCTCAATCCTTAAGGCCTCACCAAAGATGCTTCCTAATTTGCTACTCCATAACCACTCACACTTGGCACCAGCAGAAACACCGACAAGTTACAACCATTCCTGCTTGCCAGCTTCACAGTGCTACTCCAGGAAGCATTAAAACCATCTAAGCCCATCATTTGTGTTGAAGAGTACTCTCAAGTCATAGCTGACTTATGGCAACCCATAAGTTTTCATGGCAAGAGGTGTTTTGCCATTGCCTGCCTCTGCAACCTGGGTCTTCATTGGAGGTCTCCCATCCAATTACTGACCAAGGTCAACCCTACTTAGCTTCTGAGATCTGACGAGATCTCACCTGGACTATCCAGGTCAGGGCAAGCCCATCATTTAGAAAGGTGCAATTCTGTTTAGGATTGCACTATTTGAAGGTGAAACATCAAAACCAAATTGCTTCTATATACTCAGGAGGATTTTTGATTTTCCTTTTTAACAGAACAGTCCTGCAATATGTTTCAAACTCTTTTGAAACTCTGTTCCATTAAGGAAAAGTTATTTGTTAAGTAGTCTGTTAGACTACATATTGTAAAAATGGAATCCAAAGCCCTGACACCAAGTAGCAGTGTGGTTTCAAGGATACTGCTTTTTTTTTTTTGAATTACAGAGCACATGTGTACATACCCCATAATGCTCAAAAATGCAGTTCAGTACTGTTTGTAACACTGCACACCCAAGGCTCCCACTGATTTTTAGCAGAACGTAACAACTCGATGTCCTTAAACAAGGCACAAGTTTCTAAATGCCACATTTCAGCTGGCTCTGTGTAGAGAGGTGAAATTGACAAAGCCTTCAGCTCTGTCTTTTTAAGCTACGCATCTCGGCTAACATTGTGTCTCCTTACACTTGAGTGTTCTCATGTAAGATGTCTCATGTAGAGAGACTCAGATGCCTAGTAACCCTGGCCACCTGGCAGGGACAAGAGAAAGCGGTAACACAAGGATTCAAAGTGTGTGTGGGGGAGAAGCGTTGATAGAGACTGGGAGAAGGAGAGAAAGAGGCAGTAGGGAGCGTTAAAAGGGAAACAATAATGGAAAGGACCCAGAGAAGGGAGAAAGAGCGGCATTTGGGGGCAGGAAAAGGGGAGAAAGCAATGTTTGGGATGGGAAAAGAGAGGGGAAGTGGTGGTTGGGGTGGGAAGAAAAGAGAGAAAATCACTGAAGTACAGAAAAATTGGAGGTCAGAAAGGGGGAGGAGTCTTACAGATGCCTGCTCATTTATTTGTATTTTTGACTTCTGTTTTTGTCCTCCAATTTTTTCATTGTGGCTTTACAAATTAATTTGTGTTGTGTGATCATGTTCTATGGTTTTAATGCACAGTTTAAATATATAAAATACTTCATTTGTATGTATAATTCTTTTTTTTTTGTATGTATAATTCTGATTAATGCAATAATCAAAATTATTAGGAAAAATAATGTCTAAGGAAACAGAAAATCATATGAAAATATACCATCACAGGTTCAGCTTATACAAGGCTGAAAGGGAATCGAAACATGATGGAGTAGTCTAGAAAGCAGAAGTGAGAAATTCAAAATCATCTCTACATCAGTGCCATTGATCAGAGTGACTCGTAAGTAGAGATAGCCATGAAACTAACCACGGAACAAAATTCCGAATGGAATGGCTGGTTCGTTCTCAAAGAAATGTGTTCTGTGGGGCTGCGGTTTTTTACAGAACAAACTACTTTTCCTACTGTTCCGTTCCATTGCTGGTTCGGGAAGCCAGATACTTTGCACCATTCAATCCATCACCCAGGCAACTGTGGCAGTCATTTGGTTGCCCCAATCTGAGGCCTCCACGCTTGATTGGCAGCTGTCTCTGTGAACTAGAGAGCTCCCACTCTGGCCCATCCAGCCAGGAAAAGGGCCAGCCCCTCAAAGTAGCTACCAGTAGACAATCCAGTTTTTACTACTGTGAGGAGAAAAATGTCAGGAAGGGGGAGACCCATGGATTATGCCTTTCTCGGGGTTCAATCCCTCTGAAACTTTGGGGGTCTTTAGAGGACAGTGAGGACTATGTCCCCTGAAAATTTGGTGGGTATTGGACATTGGGAAGATCAGTTTGTAGCCCCTCAAAGTAGCTTCCAGCAGACACTCCAGTTTTTACTACTGTGAGGAGAAAAATGACAGGAACGGGGGGACCCATGGATCATGCCTTTCCCAGGGTTCAATCTCTCTGAAACTTTTTTGGGGGGGTCTTTAGAGGACAGTGAGGACTATGTACCCTGCAAATTTGGTGGGTATTGGGCATTGGGAAAGACTTGTTTAGTTTGGCTGTGAGCATGCAGATGCTCGTTCTGGGCTTCCTCAAACCCCGAACCTTGAACCGGTTCACAACTGGCTCAAGTTTGGCTAATTCGTGGTTCGTGTTCCGAGAAAATGAATGAACCATGTGGTTTGTTTTTTCCCCATTCCGTGCCCATGTCTACTCCTAAGCCTATTCATAGCATAGAAATCAATACGTTACAACTTTGTAACTAATTGTCCCCTTACGTTCCACCATGGGAGCTTTGCTCATCTGGTCAGGGTCTTCTGCAGATTCCACCTTGCAGTTGGGCAAAAATCAACAGCTGCCTGCACACGTGCTCTCCCTGGGATAGCCCCCACCTTATGGAATGGCCTGCCCAAGGTGGTCAAGAAAGCCTCCATTCTCCGAGTTTTCAGCAAACAATGCAAAACTGATTTATTTCTACCCAAATTGCAGGACTGTGCCATAAGAAATAGCTGAGAGAGATGCCTTGGTAGGAATGGGAACTAAATGCTATGCTACTGAGTACTGTCTGCTTATATAGATATGTGCCTACTAGGGAGTTTCCACACCTCGAAACATCCCATGGAAATTGGTATGCTTTGTGTCAGATAGATTTCATTTCTGTTCTCAGTTTTATGCTTGTTTACATTTTTTCAGCTACCATTCCCTATTGTATCTGTTTCCCTGAATGTCCTAATTATTGTACTTTGCTTAGTAAATGTCCTAGCTGTGGATTATATTGTATGTTCACTTGCACTGTTGTAATCTGCTTTGAATCTCAGTGAGAAAGGTAGACTGTAAGTAGTAGTAGTAGTAGTAGTAGTAGTGGTAGTAGTAGTAGTAGTAGTAGTAGTAGTAGTAGTAGTAGTAGTAGTTGTCATTGTCGTCATCATCAAAGGTAGACTTTGAATGTGTTCATTTCAGTGGCAATGTTCCTCTCTCAATGCCAGATGACATTTACATTGAATGTAATGTTCCCATGTCTTCTTCATGTGTAATGATGAAACTTCTGATTTCTACCATTCTTCCAAACCAACGTAAGAAGATAATTCCCACCAAAGAAACCCACCAGAGGGGCTTCCCCTTTCCCAGATTAATTCCAAAATGACAGTACAACTGGATATGCATCGGAATGCGGGTCATACCTGGATTCCTTCCCATTGAATAGGAAGGCAATGAGAGAAGAATACTACTCCAATGACAGCAACATCCATTGATGTCAAAACATGTCTGAATGGGATGTAACAGATATAACACCTCAGGCAGAATATTTGTATTGTTTTACATTACCTCAGAGACAATGCTTTACAGAGGAATCAGTTCACAACAGGCATTGTGTCCCGTGACTGAACATAGAGAAATCAAGTGAAGTATGACCTATTGCTGGAAAGCACTCAAAGCAGACTTCAGCAGGCGAGGGTGTACTCAGGGCCTGGATGGGGGACTTCCCAAGTGCTTTGATGAAATGTTCTTATATATGCCTCCCAAATTCTTTGAGGAATGAAAGGTGCAATATAAATGCAATTAATTAAAATAATATGCGTCTCAGACCACAGAACTCCTGACGCAGTCTGAAGTGGGACTCTGTGATTTCTATTTAAGTCTTCTTCTCTCTCTTTGGTTAATACCTGTGAAGAAATATGGCACATTTTTTTGCCATAAATTTCACATTTAATTGCCTTCTGCAGTAGTTATTTACGCTTCATATTTTATTCATTTTTCAAATGTCAGGTAGGACACCAGGGATGCCTGAAATCTTCCTCCAGAGTCCCAGGTGAGTCTAATTAGCATTCTGGGCACAAATGCAATGCTAACTAATTTGTTATTGAGCTTAATCAAGCTATCACATCTAATTTCATCTTCCTGTAAAAACTCATTTCAGGTGAAATTATTCCTCTGAGCTGCAGAAAGGGCAACATTGGCATGAGCTGCATCAACTTTGCCCCTTTTCGTTTCCGCTGCTGGGCAAGACCCTAAGCATGCCCTCTTTCTCCACGCTCTTGTTTAACTTCTATCTGCGGCAAAACTGCTTCAATTATTTAAATATATTTTATCATTTTAGGTACAATAGCCCTCCCCCCTTTTTAAAAGATTGTTGCATTTTAAAGGCTTATGGTTTTTCGTCACAAAGGCATCATACAGGCAAAGGAACCCATGATGAATGCAAAATTCCATTTGCCCGATCTCCTGTTTCAAAGTAAGTATGAGTCCAATTTGTGCTATGAATTTTGTGGTGAACAGGTTCAGCTGCCGAACATGCTGTGTTTGATTACTATGGTCAGCCCTGTACTGAAACTTGGATCGGTTTGCCTGTCTGCCACGAATAGCTGTTGAATAGCTTTGTGGTTGCTAAGTAGTGATGGAGTTTCATTTCCTTCTGCCTTGAAAGTCACATTTGCATTTGAGTAGCATGTGAAATCAATTCTCCCTCAGGGGCATGAATGGTCAGGTCATATAATAAAATGACCTAGGGGGGTACTACAGCACCCCTAAAACTGTGAAAATGCACACATGTACAAGAGAACTTCAATTATCACACAGACTTAAATGAATATCTAACTGTAAGACTTAAACACACAAAAAAAGAAAATACAGTTTGGTTATAATAACTGACTGATTTTACTTACTGTTTGTAGAATGGGGTGCCAAGTAGCTAGCAGTGACTACTAGGAGTGTGTACGCTGAAAACATTCAGATTTCCTGCTTTGAGGGATTCCCTCCTGCCACCAGCCATCTGATAGTTTAAAGGGCCCTGTCTTGCCACTTGCAAGCAGCAGGGCCCTTTAAAACCCCCACAACCCCTAGCCCCCCAGCCCTCCCCACTTACCTTTGCTCTGCTGAGGTGCAGGCTTATGCCTGCATCCCCGCCACCTCCTGCTGGCCCCGATTCGAACCCAAGGCTTTCTGGATTGGGTACGATTCAGGTATTTTACCTGAATCGGATTCCTGAAGCACACACCCCTAGTGACTACAGATCTCTCTCCCTCCCTCTCTCTCTCTGTATGTGTGAGTGTGTGTGTGTGTGTGTGAGAGAGAGAGAGAGAGGGATGAAATATGACTCCCATCAGGCTGTGTGAGAACATCCATGTGTGAAATGCTGCTGACTGCACTTTACTGCTTGTAGTGTTTGAATACATGAGAAGTAGCATGGCACACTGGCTCAAACTACTCCTGAACAGCCAATTAAAATTTAGTTCCCCCCTTGCAACTGGAAATCAGAATATGAGTGGAACCTAATGTTAAGCTCCTGTGCCTTTTAACAGGAGTATAGAACTCAGGTACAGTTTCTCCTCTCTCTCCCAGGAAAATTATCACTTGCATAATTAGTGTCTTGGGGGCAACAATGAGGATCTTTGTGGCATAAGCTTGCAGCACCCACCAGGTCCTTCCCCCCCCCCCTGCTCCAAGTCCATTTCACATGTGCAGTGCAGTAGCTCCCTTTGTGAGAACCTGGTCATACTACAAAGATACAAGAACAAACTGTTTCTAATAGCCTTGATTTTTGGGGGGTGGAGGGAATGGTCTGGAGCTCTTTCCACAATACAAGTTCCCTCTCATTGGGAAGTCCTATTGCTGAGTGGTATACTTTGCATATTGAAGGTCCTGTGTTCAGTTCTTGGTATTTCCAGTTAATGGACCTCAGGAAGATCCATTTACATTTGTTTGCTTGAAGAATGAAGAGATGTCTCCAAACAGAGTAGATAGTACTGAGATGACCTGATTCAGAATAGTGCAGGTTCATTTATTTGTATTGGAACTCATGATTTTCAAACTCTGGTAGCTCCTTAAAAGTACGTATTTCACTTTCATTACACAGTAAGTTTTCTTGAATCTGTTCTGAGTGTCAGGTTGTTGTCTGGGTTTCAGTCTGCTGACCGTAAAACCACATATACTGCAAATAAACCAAAGGCATCTGTGTAATTGGCACCTGAGTCTATTGTACAACTCTAGGAACTTTCTGACCAGTCGATAGGAATTTTCTCTACAAATCCTAGAAAAGCTCTGTGTTCTGATATTTCAAGTGCATGTTAATAAAAAAAAATGAAATTGAACAGAAGATAAAGAATCTTAGAGGTAAAGGATTTACCTCTAAGATTTCATCTTTGCTCTGCTTTGTAAGAAGCTTATTATCATAGAGATGGGGTAGAGAAGCAGACACATAATAAATATTAAAAGCCATCTTGGGCCTGTTTCTCCATCCCTTGGCATCTCTATGGTAAAAAGGAAAGCTCTCTCTATATGTATTTTGCACTGGAAGGGAAAACCAGTTCAGTTTTAGGCCAGGCAGGGCAATAATGAGTTTGATTATGTGTGACTCCAGTCTTTATCAATCTCTTTCTTATTTGATACATTTTTCTTTTGAATTGGCAGAATTCACTGTTGATAAATGCCTCTAATTCTCTGGCGATTCATACTGTACCGAGTAAACCAAATGTCACAGTTCATTCTGTTTGTCGTCCACAGCATTCTCATACTTCTTGTGCTAAAACTATCAAGTACAGAGCATGAAGTAGTTATCTCTGGAAAACAGAAAGCCATTTCTTTTCATGTGGGGGCCCTTAATGGTTCATAAATGTCTGCATAATAATGCTACTGTTGACTTAACATCCATGTTTATTTTTTACTATTCCTGTTTGTTACTTAAGTTGCTGTACAGTGCAAATTATTTGCTGCACTGAAGAAAAGGGGAAAAAATTATTAGCTTATCTCTGTACTTTCCACCACAATCTCTTTGCATATTTTTCATGGGGAAATCTTAGCTTTTATGCCTTCACAAACGATATATTGTTCCAGCATTAACTGGAAATAATATGCAAACTGTACATTTTCATTTGAATAGTGGTATAGGATAAAATATGCTCATACCGGCCGTGTTAGAGGAACTGTTGATCATTCCAAAGTTAAACTAATATCGTCAGTGGCTGATGGAGCTGGAATCCATAGATTTTCAGTAAGTTTCTTGGGTTTTGAGCATGATCTATGCTATGGAACAACAATAACAAAAGTATTTTGCATTTAGAAATCTCAGAACAGGATGTTGTTATATGGCAGGATCAATACCAGGGACTCCGGGCATCGGATTGAAAACTTTGTGGCCTTTGGCTAGGGCTGCCAGACAGCCTCCTATGGTGGGAGGTTCCCCACCAGCAGTCCTTATTACTGACTACCAATCGTCCCCCCAAACCTACACATGCTGGTGTCATCTGTGCTGCAATGGCATTTGCAGGGAACCCAGAAACGATGTCAGGTAGCTCTAGGAATTACTGGAAATGCTCTTGGAAGTGATATCATGGTGCAGATGGGTGCCCCCATTTCCTGCCCCCAAAGCTCCCATCGGTTTCCAGGCATGGCAACCCTACCTGTGGCTGGAGTCTGGCTCAGGGTTGCCAACCTGCAGATGGGGCCTGGAGATCTCCTGGAATTACAGCTGATCTCCAGACAATTCCCCTGGAGGAAATAGCGGTTTTGGAGGGTGGACTCTACTGTATCATATCCCTGCCGAGCTCCTTCCCCCAGATCTGCCCTCCCCAGGCTCTGCCCCTGAATCTTCAGAATTTTCTCAACTGGTAGTTGACAACCTTACCATGACAATGTGGATATCTTTTCTGTAGAATGCTAAAATGGTTACTCTTTTTGAGTTGGTAATATTAGTAACTAGTGATGCACAAAACACCTCCACTCCAAAGCCCCCCACCCGCAATCTTCTCAAATATTTGAAAAAAAATGTTTTCCCCCATGAAAAAAATTGAAGAATAAAATTTGACACCCGCCCCCCCCACCTGCTCCTCTGCCTTTCCAAGCAAAATATTCCTTCTATTTAAGAGGATAAATGAATGCAGTATTTAAACTAAGGACCTCATTTCATGACTTCAGTTTCTTGTGTGCATAATCTGTGATCTCATCTTTACGGTTTTGATTATGTGAAGTTTCATGAAAAAGGTGCGGGTGAAGGAAGCAGGGAGCATGCCCTGGGGTAAAGGGTTTGGGGGGGGGGGCTTTGAAACAGAATTGCTTGTCCTACATGTTGCTGATGTTGTAATACATAATGTAGCTTTAACGATGCAGTAAAACTCTGGGATGGGAGATGAATGGCCAGGGACATGATTGCTGTTTAATAATGTTCTAAAGGTTGGAGACCGGGTGGCAATGCTGCATTTAATTATGTCCATTCCTGAAGTAAACTATGATTGTTAGTCACAATATTATTGCACCCTGGAGGGCTCTAATCAGAAAATTAAAAAAATGAGTAGCAACGTAGACCCAGTTTCCTTCTCTAATAGATGAGTCTGTAAAATTACATAGAGTAATAAAAGGGCATTAGAGGTCATAGGGTAAGTCATGAGTTACATTGAAGCTTGAGGTCTGTGGATTGTTGCAATATAATGTTAAAAACACTGTGAGCTCAATGGCCGGCCCTGGTCAGTATTTGAATGGGAGATCACTAAGGAAGGCCAGGGTTGCTATGCAGAGGAAGGCAATGGCAAACAACTACTGGTTTGGGGCAATACTTCCCCAACCTACTTTTTAAAAGTAGGAGTATTGATCACAAATTTGGCTTCCAAGTTCTTAGAGATGACATGGAGGGACCTGTTCAGTGACATAGTGGCTGACTCTAGAGTCAGCTGTGACTTGACTCCACATGCATGTGCACGCGTACACACACACGGTGGCCATTTTCACACATCTTACTGGCTGTGCAAGATCACGCGAAACTCCTGGAACAACACCGTCTTTCCCATCATGACTCCAGTTTGTGGTGCAACTTGTGCCAGAAACCGGAGTCATAACGGGAAATTGTGCCAGGAAGACACCATCGTTCTGGGAGTTTTGTGCGATCTTGTGTGGCTGGTAAGACATGTGAAAACAGCCCATGTTAAAAACCTTGCATGTAGAAAGCTAGCTCAACAAAGAGAGGGCTATGTGTAGGCTAGTAAGGGTTAAGTGGGAAAAAATGATTGAAATTGTATTGGTTAAGCAGCCTTATTATTTTTTTAATGAAAAAGGTCAGGGTAGGATTCAGATTTCTTTGCAGAATGAAAACATGCGTGGTGGTGGGTAATGGATAGAGAATTTGAGAACAAGATTTCAGGATTGTTTTGTTGAATTAACTGTGTTCATATAAATGATCTTGCTGTAATCTCTACTACAGCTCTGTAAGGAAGGCCCGCCACGATTCCTTGCTGGCTGCTGCATTATCACCTGTCCCCACCCTCTGAGCAGCATCTCTGAGATTGGGGGTACCCAGAAGAGATTGAGCTCTCCTCCCTCCCACCGTCATGGATTTGGTTCCTCCTCTTCCTCTCCCTTCTTCTTCTGCCTGAAAACAGAGGTTGTGTTAAAGAGAATGCAGCTGGCAGCAAGAAGTAGAGGCTATTCTTTATTTTTACTCATTTATTTGCTTGATTTATAGTCCTTTCTCACTGCTAACTCAAGGCGGATTACCTGGTATAAAATGATGCAATCAAATAGGTTGATAGCATGAGAGATAGAATGACAAATATTGGAAACAATGCAAAACAAAGTATCAGACACGATGACATGCCAAACAATGAAGAGAATGGAATTATAGTTTTAGAACGCAATGCAGTAAGAACAGCAACATACATACAAGAAACAGATAATCCATTTCACAAACAGTGGCCTGTCCTGACCACAGTCCTCTTCCCTTTATAAAAACTCCTTTCTGAGCCATTCAGTTATATGAGGTCAGGAAAGCTCCTGCTCTTTTGCAAACTATGCAAAACTGAATTATTCAGGAGGGCTTTCTACCCAGAATATTGGTCTGTGTCGTAAGAAATGGCGCAGAGAGATGCCTAGGTAGGGACAGAGACTATATACTACTCTATTGGGTACTGTCTGGTGATGTAGATATGCACCTGCTAGGGAGTTTCCACCTTGCTAAACGTGCCATGCCATGTAAATAAATTGGGCTTTGTTTCAGGAAGATGTCATCTCTGCACTTGGCTTTCTGCTTGTCTTCAAATGTTCTGCTGCCACACCCTATTGTATCTTTCCCCCTGATTGTCCTAATTGTTGTTCATTTTTGTACCTTGCTCAGTGAATCATAGAATCATAGAGTTGGAAGGTACCTCTAGGGTCATCTAGTCCAACCCTCTGCCCAATGCAGGGAATTCAGAAATACACCCCCACGCAGTGACCCTTACTCCATACCCAGACAATGTCCCAGCTGTTGATGCTATTGTATTTCAGTCACACTGCGTAATCCATCTTGGATCTCAGTGAGAAAGGCAGACTACAAACAAACACACACATACACACAAACAACATAGCTCTGTTTTTTTGTTATCTGATGAGAAGGAGCCTTCTGCCCCTGCCGTTCACATGTTTTATTATCTGTACATGTGCACAGCAGTGGTGGCTAGAAACCTATATGGACTCCATAATTTGCCCTCTGCATACATGTAAAATCGCCTGTTAATGCTTATCAGGTATGGAACCCCCGTGTCTAGTGACTATAAAGTCATCAACAGGCGTGCAGTATATGTCACCAAAAGACAGAGATCTCTCAGTGTGGACACTGAGAGATCTCTGTCTTTTGGTGCTACACCTCTGAAGATGCCAGCCACAGCTGCTGGCGAAACGTCAGGAACTACAATGCCAAGACCACGGCAATACAGCCTGGAAAACCCCCAACAACCAAACTATTCTATGTTCCTTTATTTTCTTAATAAGTGAAATACTAGGCAATTTTGGGGGCCTTCACTTTTTATAAGTCATACCTTGATTAAAATGTGGTATAAGCGACTGGAAAAAAGAGACCGTTTCCTGGGGTGGGAGAGGTTTTATGCAGAAAAAGAAGCCCATTCCTCGGTGGCCATAATTCCTCAATTCACTGTGAAGACAGGTCTGTCTTTTGCATCTGTCTGTCTGTCTAGCTGCTGCCGTATCCACAGAAGAGACAATAAATGCTGAGCTTTTGTTGCTGCCAAACAATATTACATTTGGAAACAAGCCACTGCTTAGCGAATACATTATAAATATGAGGATGGCGAAGGTACAGTGATGAGATGAGACTGTTGGATATGGAATGCTCCAGCCTCTTGAAGCTATCTTTCATTTTTAGGTACAAATGTGAATTTCATATAATTCCACTTTGAAAGGATTCAGTTCCTTCCCCTGACAGTAATCTACAGCTTCACTCTTTGTTCAAGGCTATAATTTATCTACTTAGCAGCAGCAGCCATCTGTTAGGAAAGGGTAGAAATCAAAGCTTAGGTAGGGACTAAAAGGAAAACAAAGCCTGTTTATTGGCAAGACGTGGTTTGTAAAAAGAATGGAAGCTAAGGTGCACCAGGATTCCATCTAAAAGAACAAATGATGTATTTGGGGTTTTTGTTTTGTTTTGGGAACTCACGATTCTTCTGGAAAACCAGCCCTACCGCTGTTATCAACTTCCCCTTCCAACCTGCTCAGACTCTTGAAAAGAGATGTTGATAGGATAACAGGAACAGGCAAATAATTGCCACCAGACAGTTGAGCAGAAATCTATTTGAATCTGTTCCTCATATTTTCAACCTACCTTTTCTCCAAGGAGTGGTGTATGGGTTATGTTATTGCTTCCAAACTTAGATGGGGTTGATTAAAAAAACCTGACTGGCCCCAAGTCATCTCATCAGCTATGTAGGGTTGCCAGGTCCCTATACCCTCCAAGTGAGAGAGAGGGGTGACCTGGCACTTACCTTGTGCCAGTCGTGCACTCTCCCTTTGTGTGTACGTCACTGTGACGTCATTGCACCAGCCACAGGAGTGCTCCTATGGCCAAAGTGACAAGGTCACTTCCAGAAGAGACGATGTCATGCATCCCGGGAGTGTGCATGCTGTGCACATTCCCAGGATGCCTGCCATTGGCAGGTGACCTCTGAGGGGGCTTGCCACCCCCACCAATTGGGGGTGGATTGGTGGGCAAGGGGGCAAACCCCTGAGAGTTTGCCCACTTGGGGGCTTGGGAACCCTAGCTTTATGTCCCCAATAAGAATTCAGTGTTAGGGCTCCCCACAGCACCCCGTACTCATATGATGAAAAATGTAATTGTCCTAACAAAATTGCTTGCAAAATTTCAAGTACATGTCCTCTTATTTTTGTTTGGAACCCTCCCCCCCTTGCTAATAAACATTGCTAGATTTATTTATCTACCTCATCTTTTCCCCCAATAGAGGCCCTAAACAGCTTGCATTGGGTGTTTTGGCACTGATTATTTGCCCCGAGTTTGATGCGGTTGGGAAGCGTTTTTTTTCCTGATTTCCCATAGAATTCATGCAACTCCATGGGTTTCCCTGGCTTTCCTCTGATCTGTCTTAAATGTGATTTGGGGAAAATTGCAGCGAAGGCTGGTTGGCTGCCATGTGGGTGGAAAAGTTCAGATTTTCCTGGTGCTGCCCACATAGGAGCCATTTTGTGTACAGCAGCTGTGTCTTCTCCTTACCACAGAGTGTTTTTCTTTTCTTTTTTTAATGGGCAATTTAACATATTCTGTTGTGCTAAAATATGCATCAGGTTCTCTGCATTCCCAGCTTTCATTTTTAAAAAGTCTCTAGCCTCTTTCCTCGTGAAGATATATGGAGAAAACATATCTCTACAAAAAAAAGTGGGCCAAAGACTTTTTTTTTTTAAAAAAATGAAAGCTGAGAACCCAGAGAACCCAATGTATATTTTAGTATAACAGTATATGGATATAAAGCTATTAAATTGCTGATAAAAAACTACCAGGAAAACCTGCTGTGCTGTATTAGCATCCATAGCAGCAACAGAGAAGGTATACAAGCCTGTCCCCATATGGAAAACACCATTGTTCTCCTCTCCATTTTATGCTCACAACAGTAAACCTGTGAGGTAGATTAAGGTCAGAATGTGTGCTTGGCCCAGGATCACCCAGAAAACTTCCCTGGCAGAGTGGAGATTCAAACCTGGGTGTCCCACATGCTGTAACTGCTTGAGGTGTACATAAAGAAAAACATGAGCCATAAAAATCATGAAAATAACTGTTTCCAAGTCTTCCTTGTGATACTCTGGAATGGTAACACTAATCAAGGCTGCTTGGGAATCACAAAACCCACTTTCTGAAAAAAATCAGTCCCCCCCCCCCATGTTCCGGCACTTACAAGCCAATGCAGCATGAGCCTGCATTTCACTTCAATGTGTACTGATTTCTGGGAGAATGTCTCTCCCCCACCAATCAGATTTCTGCAAGGAAGGAGCCCAGAACACTCCTAGCCAATCCCATGCTACAGAGAGCTGCCATTCTTCTTCCTTCCTTCTCCCTTCACTCCTCTTTGTGAGCTGGACACTTATTTCTTGTGAAAGTAGAAAAGCCTTGGCTTGTTCAGGGGTCTGTAGAATTCAAATGCTTTGCCTAATTTCCTTGAAACTTGGGGGTTCTTTGAAGGACAGGCAAAAGACACTCCACTATAATTTTGGTGACTTTTGGTGGAAAAACAGTTACAGCCCCACCCCCTTCCCAGAAGTCCCCCTCAGGGAATAATAGAAGTACAATGATGGCCGAGGGGGTGGGCTGCAATGGAAGCTTTCCTCATTTTCTGAAAGGAAACAAACAACAAACCACAACAAGGAAGGAAGGAAAATACAGTTTTCAGTGGAAATGTAAAAAATTATTGTCAGTCACTGTAAGACTAGAGAAATGAAATGAATGTAGACAGGGCTTTGTTGTTTTAAATGCTGGTGGCTGGATGAAGCTCTTCTGCTGGCTGCTGCTTGATGGTCATTTTAGGGATTAGTGAAGAGAACTTTATGCAGCTGAACAGAAAGGGACATACTTTGGGGGTTTGTAAAATGGCACCCATTGTTCAATCTGCTTGAAACTTAAATTAGAGGAAAGAATTATTGCAGACTAATCCTATTGACTTCAGTTCAAGGCTGCTATAGTACCGTCCTAATCATATTCACACCCTTCTAAGTCCCTTGCATTTAAAGTTTGTAACACCACTTATAGTGGTAGTGCCAGTCTCTTTTTCAATCAAAACTTGAAAATGTTCACAATGAGACACATTTTCCCCCCCAAAAAGATATCTGATTTTTGAAAAGTTTCCAGTACAAAACAGTGGGATGGGCCCACAAGCCTTCTGTTGCAACTACCATTCCAGTTTTCACTCAAAAAATATGTTTCTCTAAAGGTGCTCATGTGTTTTCAGTAGCTCTCAAACTGGTGGCTTCTCCATCATCAGAGGAGAGAAGCCGGTCATACAAAAGTGCATTCTCTGGAAAGTGGTTCAACATTCCATTCAAATAAACTTGGCTGCCTGGCTGATCACTGGACAGAGTCTTGATAGACAGAATAAAAGAAAGCCCAAAATGAATAATGAATTCACAGGGTCAGAGCCTCAGAATAAATTGTGTCAATTCTGTTCCTTCCCTGCAGTTTCCTGTAGGTTAGAAGAGAAATGTGGATGCCAATTTTGTCTGAACTTAAGTACACGATGCAGAATTCACAAAACATTTGGCATACACAAAGGCATAACCAGGCATGATGCCATGAATGTCATTTACGACTCTTCAGACCTTCTGGGGACCTCTGGGCAAAATCCGACAGCTACTTGGCATGACATTTACTTTGCCTAATAGGCTTCATTCATAACCCCTCAGTCATATTAATCCAAAATTAAAATTGCACTGCTGTATGCTAAACAGGGTTGCCATGTTTTTCCCAACAGAGGTTCTGTGGTTGTCTTTTAAGAAGAAAAGATATGAGTAATCTCTGTTTGCTTTGCTGCATCTCCATGCAGAGACTACAGCTTGGGGTTAATTAGGGGTGGGTGGGGGTGGCAGATGAAATTGCCTCATTCCATCTAGATAGAAAGGTCAAATTCACTGATAAGCCAGGTAATGTGACAATTACGCAAATGCAGAATAGAGAAAAGAAACAGGATTCACTGTTTCAGGTTTGTCCCCCGCCCCTGCTATTCATGGGCACATGAGGATGTGAGCCCAAATGTCTCATTAACTCAATGGCAGAACACATACACATAGAAAACTCCAGGTTCAGTTATGTCTGGTGTGCTGGACAATTGACCAGCCAAATACAGTTCGCTGATTGGCCAATTGACTGCCTGTTATTTGATTATGGTCAAGTATTATCAAATACTCCACGAAGCCAAGAATGCCACTGTGTAGGTGGCAACATATTTTATTAGATTTTATTATGATGTCATTTGTTAGCATTTGTAGCTCTGGCGGAAGGTCTTTTACTGACCACCTGTTGCAAGAACAGACATCACTAAACAGATTTCTGTTTTCAACAACTGCAATTACATTTCTTTATTTGTTTATAATTTCATTCTTAATTTTTCCAGGTTAAAATCTAAACAGAACTGTTTAGTGAATCATAGAAACCTTAACTAACATTAAGTTAAAATATTAATTATATTTTTAAAATAACTAATTTCGCTGTTTCACAAAAACAGTTCACTCTTTTTTTTTTTTGGCAACCAGCCTCAGAGGCAATTTATTGATTGTAAATCTTTTTTGTTTGAAAGTTAATTCTTTAAAAATGCATAACATATGCCCAACCCTAAATCTTCAATATTTCTAATCAAAAGGATCTTAACAATATGATATAATATATTTGTCTAATATTACGAAGAGCAGCTACCTAACAGAGTGAAGAGAATAGGGGGAGAAGCAAGGCCATAGACTCTCTTCCTCATTATGTGGGGCTCTCACATTTCCAGGTGGGGCAAGACAGTGCTAAGGTGGGGCGAATCACCCACTCAGCCACCCTGTCTAAGGCTTTAACTAGATAGACCAATGGTCTGATACTGTATAAGCTTTTCTCTCTCTGTGTCTCTCAGGAAACAGCTTTTATCTGACACAGACCCATGTCACAGTGAAGAGCCTGCTGATAAATCAGATTAAATATGCTTTTGAAAGAGATGTTAAGTAGAATATAAACACCTTTAAAAACCAAATTCAACAGTTTTATTGTGAGAAAAAACCAATCAATTAGAAAATTAAAGGAAAGGATGTAGTGTGTACCATGGACTGAAAATCGGTAGAAGAACACTGCTTTATGAGCCAACCTGAGACCAATTTAGAAGATTTAGAAAGTTTGGTCCTTCTAATGATAGGCTATGGAGTATGCTGACTAAATGTAATGGCTCAGACAGGATACTATTTAACTGTTTAGTCACTGACCTTAAGAACTGTTATATTTTCAGTGTTGTCCTGTTAAGGTAGTTTGTGTCCTAATGAGAAATTATACATTGAAAAGATTATGGACGTAATGATTCTTCTGTGTATTCCCTGTACACAAGAATAACAAAGCTTCCAAACCATGATAGCTGCAAAGGGCACCAGCCAGTGGGAACTTCTCTTGTACAAGAGCCTTTATTTATTTATCTTATATATTCATATCTTGCCTCTTACCAATTACTTTCCCCAAGAGGTCGCCAAATAAATTTTAAAACAATAAAAATAGCTCTTCATATCCAGATTATAGTGGAAAGGAACCCAGCAAGAAATAATCAGTAAAATCACCAATAATTAAAAAACCACAGCATAAAAGCAACAGAGGTTAGCCAACAACAGTGTGTGTTTGGGAAGGCATAAGTACCATGTATGTACCTGCGTGCATAAGAGAGAAGAGGATAAAGCAGAGATGGTTGTTGCTGCCTTGTCATGCAGGTGTCAGTAACTAAATGGCATTCAAAATAAAGGATACATATTAAAAGCAGAAAATCTGAAAGGTAACTCCAAAAGCAAGGGATAAGATCCACACAAAGTTGTGAGAGATGAGGCTTAGGCTGTTGCATGAACCTTGGTGGTGTAGAGCAATTCAGAAGCACGTGCTATGATAAAAGGGATAAGCATGGCAAGGTACTGATGGAATACGTGACTCAGCATGCTTTGGGACGCTGCATGTTTCTCTGTGTGTATGTGTAACTCTTTTGATAGTAAGCTGCTTCTCTTTACCTAAGGCAAGAATGCCTCCTGATTCCTCCTCTGTCTCTGTATCTCTTGGGAGATTTCCTCCTTCTTGCCTCATGGCCTCCCAAAGGAGAAGGATGTATGTCTCAAAGCTCCTGCCGTAGAGGTCTCATCCACCTGCAGCCTCATCGCCAAACCATTCTGGCCATGGTATTCATAGGGAAAGTGACTATTTAGACTAGGACTCTTTCTACTCCAAGATATTGCCATGAATGGAATTTACCTCAATAAACTGTAAGTTCTATCTTTTATACAGTTTGATTGCCAGAGGATTAATTACTGCATGTTGGGAAAAATACTTCTGCTACCAAATGAAATATAACTATTTCTAATAGATATCAGACCGAGAGGTACCCCGCAAGACAGAAAAGGCAAATCAAAAATATACTGAGAAAAACTGAGTACAGATTCTGGCTCCAATTATAGAACTTGAAGGGGGGGAATTCCTTTTTATTGAATTTGGGACAAGGAAGGGGAAAGCAGGTGAACTAACAGGTATAAGCCCTGATTGTCTGATGGTCAGAAGAAAGGAGCACCAGGGTCTTGGAAGTATTTCAAAAAAAAAAGGAAAGAGAGAGGTGGTGTCTCAATAGGGAAGAAGTATGTGGAATGTAATCTTAACTACCTAATGGATTTGGAATTTGTGGCAGGAAATTTCATAGTCCAAACTCTGTACAAGGAGTAGGAAGTGCTAATACAGGTTTTAGCTCTTTCTAAGGTTAGAATGCCAAGGTAGCCAGATCCTTTGAACTAAACTACTGATTAATTACTGAGTGGTTCTGATTAATGGGTTGAGGACCAGGTAAAGAGAGACTAATGTAATGGAAGTAGGATGGCAACAGCTGAGTAATGCAAAACTAGGTCAAGACGAAATGTAATGAATGCCAGAGTGGGGAAGATTCTATCTGCTTCTGCCCTGGATCTATGTCAATGCAATCATACACACATAATATTAAATGATACTTTTTTACATGGGATTGGAGCTGAAAGCATAGTAGATTTGCTCAGTTACTATTATAGGATTTCCCTGTTGATATGTAGGTGGTTTGAACCACTCCTAGTTCCTGTCTATAGAATTGAAGTACAGATTGATAAAAAATAAGAGAGACCCTTAGATCAATCCTTAACATATTAACAAGAAAGTAAGTTATATTGATTTCAATGGAACAAACATTCCCCTCCCCAAGCTATCTGGACCCATGCCCGTTTGACTAACCACATAGCTGTTAGAGAATCTAATCACTCTGTTAGAGATATGGCAGCCATAGGAAAGTGAGAAAATTTATATTTAGTCTGTTTTTTCTTGATTGACCCTTGATTGATTGGCCATTCATATGCCAGTTTGTAAATAGGACATGGATAAGTTGGGAGCCCATGAATAAAAATGGAGGGGGGAATGCATGGGGGTATGGATATATGGATCATTTCCTCTCAAGATAGTTGCTCCTCAGGGTTAAATGAGTGGTTTCCTATTTACATGGATCTAGATGGTCTATTGCTTTAGCATAATTGTCCTATACTGGTTTGAGCTAGGTGAGTAGGAAGCTAGCACTAAACCTGAGCAGATGCAGGTAGGAGAGTGTTTTTACTTCTTGTATTGTAGACATTGGTGGGATTGTGCCTCATACCCTCCAAAATACCGCAAACTTTAAGGATCTTGAGCAAGCCTCTTGTTATTTCCCCTTTTTTATAGCTGCTGTAGCATAGTGGTTAAGTGGTTGGGTTGAACCAGTGCTCTGTTGGTTCAAATTCCACAACTGCCATAAGCTTAGCAGATGGCCTTGAATAAGCCATTCCTCTAAACCCCAGTTCCCCACCTGTATTGTGGAGATAATAATAACACTGACCTTGTTCACCACTCTGAGTCGGGCATTAATCTGTCTAGAAGAATGGTATATAAGTACAGTTGTTGTTGTTGTTAACTGCCACATAAATCTCCTCTACATTCCACGGTCCCCAGAAGGAACAGGGCATATTCACCAGGCATGGAGGTAAAACGTAAAGGTCGTCCCCTGTGCAAGCACCGAGTCATTATTGACCCATGGGGGGATGTTGCATCACGATCACGATGTTTTCTTGGCAGACTTTTTGTTATGGAGTGGTTTGCCATTGCCTTCCCCAGTCATCTACACTTTACCCCCAGGAAACTGGGTACTCATTTTATTGACCTTGGAAGGATGGAAGGCTGAGTCAACCCTGAGCTGGCTACCTGACTCATTTTACCACCAGGCATGGAAGGTGTTGTTTTTTAAAAAAAGATTTACAAAGGAATATTTTTCTGTGTACCTGGGAAGTCCAAGTATGCTGAAACCCCTGTCTAATCTATGGATGAGTCCATTTCATCGCCCTTGTGATAGGCCATTGAGTTTTATTCTGAGAAGAGGCAATACTTTTGCATTTTACCAAGGAGAAAACACCATGAAAGGAAATCGCATCTGAGAATCTCTCTCTCTCTCTCTGATATCCTTGATCTTTTAAGTTTAAAAAGCTGTATTTTGATCCAGCTGGCTCAAAATCTTGGGGAAAGGATGATGTTTCAAAGGGCTGTTAAGTCTTCATTAATGATCTGCTAATTGTTTACATTCAATCTGAACTTGTCGGACTACAGTTCCTCTGATTATTGCCAAGCTCTTTGCGGCCTTCCTGCTCTGTTGCCCTCCAGCAAAACTGGCTCAAAGAAGTGCAGGTGTGCTTAGCTGGTGTCATAAAACTGTCATAAAAAGTGCAGATGTGCGTAGCAGGCCTATCAGGTGACATGCTCATTGAAGTTAAAAAGATGCTGCTTGTGTATAAATTAAGAACCGATTTGCTAGCATGCTACCTTTCTGATTGCCCTGCCTGAGTAATTTTCTCTGCAGCCCCAGACTGAATATGATATTTCACCCGAACTGGCTATGACTCATTTTTCTGCCTTAGCTTCCCCTCACAGATGGCATCATTTTGTCTCATGCATTGAGAGTGACAATTGACATTGTGAAACTGAGGCAGTAGAGAGTTTTTCCATAATGAATAGATAATCTGCACCATAAATTTCTCTGGTTTTGTATTTTAGGGAAAGGGAAGATTAAGCCATAAATGTGCACCCACGTGCGTGCAAGCATACACACAGACAAAATAACTTGAAACTGTTCATTTGATTCCTAGGACAGTCAGTAATATGAATTGTAAGTCCCTTGCATGCCCAAAATAGGCTATAGGGAAGGAGGGCAGCTGCACATGACTTGAGGCTGATCCAGTTGTTCTCAGTGCACGAAAGCTGGTTATTTAGAGATTTCCCAGCTCTGCCCTGTCATGCTGGAATTGGTGCCCCAGTGCATTGAATGGTTTTGCTGGAGGTTATTTCTTCTGGACTCTGCTGAGCCACAACACTTTGGAACTGTGACAAAACAAGCTAATTTGCTTGGCTGCTGAAATAATAGCATTCTCCAAAGCTTCAGTGGAGAGGTTCAGCATTTGTCTGAAATTCTGTAGTTGCTTTTCCTGGAGGTTTAGGAACTAATTTTTTAAACAGAAGTCTACTAGAGATGACCTTGAGGTGTGTGAGCTATTTTGGACTGTATATCCCATGTCTTTGCTCTTGGATCTTCTTGTGTTGGCACCATTGCAGAGAGAGTTTCCAGGAAAAGGGAATGCCAAAAACTTCTTCAGCTTTTTCTGAAATGTTTGGATGGATTATGAAGAGATTTTATATTCACTTCTCAGCTAGAAGCCGCCTTTTCATTACATTGTCTTCCTTGATTGCCTAAATTGAGCACTGCTTCTTTGTTTAGCATCAGTGCATGGATATGTGGAGATGCTGAGTGTGTTCACTTCTGGGCACCAGTTCAAGATTGACACTGACAATACAGAAATGATTCAAATAAGAATTAGAAGAATAAAAAGAGCCTAAATGCACTGTGTTGCTTTCAGTCCATTTTTAGTGTGGATATAGTTTTGTTTTATTTTTTTTAAAAAAAAATTAATCCAAATTTAATACAAGAAATGATAAAACCGTACAGTACAAACAAGAAAGGGATTAAAACTAAACCATAAAAGACATTATCAAACCCACTCTTGGCAAATTGTTAAAAACCCAAGAATTACAATAAACAAGCATTTAAACTTTGTTGCATTGGGGGAATTACTTCTTTGGCATTTAAAACATCTAAAATTGGTTTCCATATTTCATCGTATTCAAATAAAGGCTGCCATATGTCAGTTCCCAAAAAATGGATTATGCATAATCCTACTCATCAAATATTGCTCCCAGATTTTCTGATACCATTTTTTTTAGCAATGGGCCTTTGAGGGATTTCCAATTCCCAGCAATGACTAGACGAGCAGAGGCAACTAATATCGAAACAAGAGATCTGGTATTCCTATCTAACACAGAGTTGGGCCAAAAATCCAATAGGAAAAATTCTGGGGAGTATGGCAACGAAAGACCCATCATGTTGAATATCTCTTTGTGAACCACTCTCCAAAATTCCTGAACAAAATGGCATTCTCACCACATATGTAGGGTTATGCCTTCCTGCTTGCAAGATCTCCAACACAGATGGCTCAACAACCTGTTCATGTGATTCAATTTATGTGGTGTTAAATATCAATTGGACAGCAGCTTGTAAAATTGGAGTTTAATATTCCAACAACTAGATTTGTTGGAAGGGGAATCCATATGTTTCCAATCAGATTCCGAGATAACCCGTTTTAGAGAATCAGACCATTTTTTTTGGTATGGCAGAGGGTCTTTATGTATCACCCTTAATAATTTGTAAAGGGTTGAAATCCTACCCTGTTTACCATCTTCCACATTCCAAATCATTTCCTCAAAAGGAATTAGGGGCCGAAGCAAATCCTTGGACCTGATCAGCTTGGTGAACAGATGTTTCAGCTGAAGATATCTAAACCAAGATATCCTAATTCTGAACCTTTCTTCCACTATAGATTTTTCCAGAATTGTCCCATTTTCAATCCAATTAGTAATCAACAATATCCCAGAGTCTTTCCATTCCCTAAACTCACTTAAATCCTTTCCTGGGGGGGAACCACTCTTGGTTAATGAAAGATGTTAGGGGAGAGATACTTGAAGCTAAGATTTTCCTACATTTATCCCAGGTTTTCAGCATGTTGTGTAATAGGGAGTTGGAAGAAGTCATAACTGGCCTGTTTTTAGCTGAGGACAAGATGGTTATGGGTAAAGAAAGTGGTGAAGAAAATAAACTTTCTACAGACATCCAGGCTTCTGCTGGGCTCAGTCTTAAAGCCTGAATCAATGGAGCCAAAGAAGAGGCAGCATGATATAAAGACATGTCTGGGACATTCAGACCACCTAAACCTGAGGGCTGACATAATGTCTGGAACCCAACTCTTGGTTTGCGACCAGACCAAATAAACTCATTGAGAGCCCTTTGTCAAAGTTGTATTTTCCTTGGATGTATTTTAACTGGGAGGGATAAGAACAGAAACAGAAACTTAGGTAGAATAAGAGATTTAACCAATGAGATCCTATCAAACCATGAGTAACTTTGTTTTTTCCATTTAGAAAATAGGATCAGCACGGATTTAAAAAGTTCATTGAAATTTACCCGAACAACATCATTCAAGCGTATAAACTCCTAGTTATAGTTTTGTTTTATTTTCAAATATATCTCACCATCTTAGTTTCTCTAGATAACACAATTTAAAATGGCATATTACATAAGATCCTGTAGTAAATCCCAATTTTTAAAAACCCACTATTAAAATACAGGTAAAAATTACAACCCCTGACCTGGAAAGACCAGGCAAGCCTGGTTTTGTCAGATCTCAGAAGCTAAGCTGGATCAGCCTTGATTAGGAATTGGATGGGAGGCCTCCAAAGAAGACCAGGTTTACTATGCAGTGGAAGGCAATGGCAAACCACCTCTGTTACTGTCTTGCCTTGAAAAACCCAACAGCTATGACTTGTCAGAACTTTCCATCACCACCAAGAATTACTACGGCAGCATCAGAGACTAACACCCAACAATATCTGCCCCCCCTAGTCTAACAGTACAAATCCTTTTACTGTTTCCCTAAGGTCTCTAATAGGATGAGCCTTCCAGGCCTTTCTATTGGGAGATTTGCCATAAGAGAAGATACCATGGAACAGGCCCTTCTTCTAGAATATGTTAATGCAGTTCAAATAGTACAGCAAATCTGTAGCAGGGTCTTGTTTGGGTAGAAAGATTCATCATGACTATGAAATAGGGTTGCCAACCTTCAGGTTACAACCGATCTCCAGACAATAGAAATTGTTTCCCCTGGATAAAATGGCTGCTTTGGAGGGTGAACTCTATGGCCCTCCTCAGGCTCCACCCCCAAATCTCCAGGAATTTCCTAATCCAAAATTGGCAATCCCACTACATAATCAACTATTATTGGATTTACCCATTAATAAATACAGTCTATACTAGAGCCTGAATTTCAAAAAGGTTCCTTAGTCAGAGATGAGGGCTTATTATGAGCATTTGGATCAAGGGAATTAGATCCTATTGACAAGATGGAGACCTCAGAGCACAAGAGTGATCTTATCTTGTTCTTGCTTGTTGACTCTGGGACACATTTTCCCAAATATAGAAACTGAGGAAAAGCAACTTCATCATCAGGCTCAAGATTCTCACTAATGAATAGAGATGGGCACGAACAGCAATATGAACAAAAAAAGCCACAAACAGCCTGATCTTCTGGTCACAAACAAGCTGTTCGTGAGGCCCCATTCTAAATGAACAGGTGGTCGTTGAAAGTCTTGTTCATTGCTGTTCATTGCTATTCATCAAGCCAGACAGTCTGGCACCTGCAATCAATTCCCTTGGCAACTTAGGCAGGGATTGTCTGAATTCTGTCTGAACTACTGCTGTTACCCTGGAAACCCCAATCTAAGCCCAGTTTAGCTTGATAGGCAGGTCTTCCTTTCAAGTGTGGAGCTCTAAATTTGTTACAAGGAAGCAAAGACCAGGGGGGAGGGGGGCTCCCACAGTAGAGAGACAGTTGCTGTTGGCATTCTGATAGAGCGAATGCATTGGAACTTGAATTTTCTTTGTGTGTGGTGGGATAGGGTTCTACCCCTTCAAGTTCCAGGGCTGCTGCCAGGCTCTGGACCAATTTATTATTGGCACCTTTCCTGGTGCCTGCTCAGGTCAGGTTTCTGGAAGTGGTGCAGTAGGGATCTTGACTTGGATGATGGCTGGAAGAGAGCCTGTTGGCCCCCACAAACAGCCAAACACGAATATGTTCATGAACAGGGCCATGTCCGTGGTTGTTCGTGAGTCCCTGTTCATGGATGGCAATGAACAACTAACATCATGTCCATTTTTTTCTGTTTGTGCCCATCTCTACTAATGAACTCCCATGGCTGTACCACTTTTAGTTTCTTTAGCTCCCTACGCCTCCTTGCAATGGTTTTTATATGCCTTGTATCATTTCATCAGCTAAGTTCATATAATATCCTATGAAGCTGTCTTACAATCAGTCAGGCCATTGGCATGTCAGGTCTTAGGCTTCAGAAGTTGTGGCCCAACATTTGTTCAGGAGAACTTTGAACTGAACGTTATAGATACAGAACCTAAAAGCTTCTACATGCAAAGATGGCACAGCCAATGAGCCACAGCCCCCTCCTCTGTTGGCATTGCACACCACTCCCAGCATCATCCTTTGTCAATTGCAAAATTATTTTGTGAAGAAACACAGTGCAATGCTGATGGGTTGAGGGAAACATCTTTCTCTGAAGGCCAGTCCTAAACAAAAGCAAAAATTTCCACTTGGTATCTAATGATATTAGCCAGGTCTTGTGATGCCCTCCACAGCTATCATTGATTACATTCTATTATTCTATTCAGTTTATGCTTCAATTTTGTTCCTTTGTCAAGTATATTAAATTGTGGAGTTAAGTAATGTTTTCTTTTCAGTTGATGTCAGTTGTCAGGGTAGCTGCATGCATTAAACCTTAAAGGTTACGCTTTCTGTGTGTAAGGTATTTCTCTGAAGCATTGAACTTTAATCTTTCTGGGACCAAATGTATTTCTGGATGTGTTACTTTTCATTTTTCTCCGCTTGAAGACTGACCTGCGGAGGTTGCGTAACTGAACCGACATGCATTCAGAACAACAGTACAAAGGAGATTTTTGTTTAAAAAGACTCTCAACTGTATTTAAAACATACCATGTGCAACTAGCAATGCCAACAACTCCTGGAGATTTGGGATGGAGCCTGTGCAGGGTGGGGTTTGGGGAGGGGAGAGACCTCCACAGGAAATAATGCTAAAAAGTCCACCCTACAAAGCATCCATTTTCTCCAGGGCAACTGATCTCTGTGGCCTGGAGATCAGTTGTAATTCTGGGAGATTTCAGGAGCTGCCTGGAGGTTGGCAACCATAGTTTAATTTTTTCTAACATTTCTCAGCCTAGTTCATACCTCGCATTTTCTGATGGTTTAAAGGCAGAACTATTCTTTAGGAAAAATAACCATCTTTAGCTTGGTAGAAAGGGCTTGTGGGTGAAGGATTTGAAATGAAAAAACAAACAAACAGCAGGTGGGGAAAGGGCAATGGCCTTTCATCTTTTGCTCCACTGAAAATCACGTTCATCTGCTGTTCATCAAAACAACCAATAAAGTGTGTTTTTTTTTAAGCAGCTGCTTGCAGGTAACATGTAGTTTAACCCTGATATGGCTTTTAAAAAATGATTTCAACAAATCCTTAGAGAATAGGTTCATCAATGGCTGTTAACTAAACAGAGTTGCCTTGGGCCAACGGAATACACCATTGAATGGCAGATGCCAGGAAGAGGACAACAGGGAAGCTCTGTTTCCTTCATGCCTGCTTTTGGGTTCCTGGAAGCATCTGACTGTTCACCATACAAACAGAATTCAATTAATCTGTTTGTGTTGTACTCTTATGTCTGATGAAGGAGGATGCATCTTCTGTTAAAAATTTGCAGCTGATTGGAATATAGAGACAGAAGCATCCAGGCAAAAGAGCTGAACGGTTTGGAAACTGTTTCTCCTTTGCTCTACTTTGTTGTCCCTTGATTCGCCCAATGATTCATGCTGGCATAGTTCCTTTTTCTTTCTCTGACTTAATCCTACACTCCTATGTAAAACAATGTATGCATAGGTCGAAGGCAACTCCAAGGACAGCTGAATGGGGAACAGAGAAAAGAAAATGTGGTTCTATCAGCTCTCCGTTCCTTCTCTTCCTGTCTCTTTTTCGCCACCCTCAGGCTCTTGGGAAGAACCAAACAGCTCAAGCAGGAGCTGAGGGTGAAACGAATCAAATAACAGCTGATAAGAATTGCGCTAAGAATGGAAAAACTGCCCTGCTTGATTTGTTTCATTTGCCAGCCATTCCAAAATTCTGAGCATGTTGAAAGTTGACACATCCGATGCAGTTCTGTCTTGGTGAAAACAAGTAGAAAAAGACAAGGGGCACAACCATGTAGTAAACTTACACCGTAAAAGAAAACCTACAGTGATAGAAACAATTCTTATAGATCCTTAAAGTGCACCATGTAGCATCCAAAAATAGAACCACTAAGAATAGTAATCGCAATATTTAGTAATAGTAAATTGCAGGTGCAGGTGCTAATGCAATGTGTCCTTATGACACATAAATACATTGAAGGAACGGAACCCCAACGACATGAGCAAGCCAGGAAGCCGACTCCTGGGTAGGAGATACTGCTGCAAACTGTAAGTTACTTTTATTGATTGGAAGCATTATTGGAATTGAGTTTATTATAATTGTTTGTGAAGTCCTGAGTGTTTTATGATTATGTGTATAGGTATTATTGCGATCCTTCCACGCTCTTGAGAAAGCATTCCCGAAACAGGAGTCCAGCTTGCGACCTGTTGAGCGTTTGGGGCATTGCACCTTTTCCAGTGTGTTCCACACCTTCACAGCAGTATCTCCTGCCTGGGAGTTGGCTTCCTGGCTTGCTCACATCGTCAGGCTTACTTGAATGAATGAAGAGAGCATTGCTCCAATTATCTTAAGGAAGACTTTTTAGTCTGTGGACTCACTGGTGGACTGTTTAGTCCCATTCCTTAAATGTATTTGTGTGTCATAAGGAAACATTGTATTAGTACCTGCACCTGCACTTTATTACTACTAAATATTGTGATTACTATTCTTAGTGGTTCTATTTTTGGATGCTGCATGATGCACTTTAAGGATCTATAAGAATTTTTTCTACCACTGTATGTTTTCTACTACTTGGTGAAAACAAGTGGCAACTCTAGAGAAACACGGGGCTGTCCATGAAAAATGGCATGCGTGTCAAGTTCTTCCTTTCCTGCCTCTTTGATACTGATAGAAAAATGTATGCTGTGTCCTGACATCATCATGTGCTGGTCAGGCCAGTTCTAGTTCTATGCCCACAACCATTTCTCCCTTCTTGCTCACCAACCAGCATGCCCCCACCCCACATTTTCCTGGGCATCCTTCCCCTGGCCATTTGCAAGGTCACTTACTGCCTGTGGTCACAGCTGTCTATACGGTCTGTGTGCCCTTTTCCCAATGGTGTTGGGCACTGAGTGCAGTTGGGACTGTCACTGCCATGGCCAACAGGGGCACCATTGCTGAGCGAACCCCCTGCATGCCCTTTCCTGGCAGTGCTAGGCAACATGCACACTGGGAGTGTGGGTGGCAAAGCAGGCAGGCAGGAAAAGGGCAGGAGGAGATGCATGGGTGGAAAATCTACAACCCTGGGCCACTCAGCGAGCCCTGGCACTGCCTTTTCTCAGGTTATGCTGATGGAGAGAAGATTTGAGTCCAGTTTCCAGCCAAAACAGCATATGATACTAGTTAGTAAGGAGGGGGACTCTTCATTTTGCTTCAATATTAGTTCCCCCCCCCCCTCAAAGTTTCTGTGGAAGTATGTGTGTGGTTAAAGAGGACTTGACCCATAAAAATGCTCACTTTTGCTGATATGAGACAGGTTGTTTTCCCACGGCTTACCAGCCATGGAAAATCTTGCAAAACTCCCGGAACAACAGGCATCTTCTTGGCGTGATTTCTGTTCATGACTCCAGTTTGTAGCATGAGGATGTCAGAAATGACAGGAAATCATACAAGGAAGATGGCATCGTTCCAGGTGTTTTGCACGATTTTCCGCGGCCAGTAAGACGTGGGAAAACGGCCACAGTCCCATGGTGCAGGAAACCCAGGCAAACTCCATGCATGCATGGGATAGCACATCTGCAAAGATCATGCACATTTCATCAGCACTGCACTCTTCCTGGCTGGGAGCTTTTTTGGTTGCACAGAGTGGTCAGAAACAGACCTGGTTTTAGATAACCTTCAGGAGATGTTCTGTGTTGGCTCTAGGGTCATCTAGTGGGCAGCCACCGGCTCCCGTACCTCCTTGGTAGTGGCACTTCTCCTATAAAATTCTTTGCCCAGGGATATCTGCCTGGCCATCTTGCTTCTGACTTTCAGCAAGCTCGTTGAAATTTTTCAACCACTGGGTGTATATTTTGTGGGGAACTGATTTCAGCTGGCTTTGTCTGGATGTTATTAGTTTTTACTGGTGATTTTATACCCCCATTTTCTTTTCTTGTTAAAATGTTTGATTTTTTCAAACAAAAAACAACAACCCGAACCACCATTTAAATTACAAATGTAGGAAACAAGATTACAAAACAGAGGGGAAAAAAAAAACACATAGGGGAAAAAAAGAAAATAGACAATGTTTTCTTTTTAAAAAAGATTTTTATTTTCTTAGTATTTCCATATATATGTTCCATATATATGTGTGTATATATATAAATTCTTGTGAGCCCTGTGAATTCAGAAATGAGCCCTGTGAGCTTGGATATTTTTTAAAATAAATATCTTAAAAACTTTCATGGCAAGGAATGAATGAGGGTCTGAAATAGTTGTGGAGTACATAGTCTGTATGCCAGGGGGCCCCGGCCTTTTGAAACTGCAGGCACATTTGGAATTCTGACACCGTGTGGGAATAAAATGGCTGCCACAAAATGGTTACTGCAGGAGATGGAGCCAGCTACAAAATGGCTGCTAAAGCTTACCTTCAGTCACACAGTGAAGATTCTTTTGCCATGGAAGCAGCTTCTGCTAAAGCAATGTTCTTAAAAATCTGCATAGTTGATCAAATCTCCCATGGCCAATCGGCATCCCTGCTGGGCAAAAGCCCCACCTAGCCTCATCCACTTTCTAAAAACACTTGGCAGACACAAGGAAAGGTCTTGGTGGGCACAGTTATGCTTATGGGCCCCACGTTGGAGACCTCTGCTGTATAATATCCATCTCTGAGGATTCCTAACATTTTCTGGCTCTTAACTGTTGGTACAGCACATGGAGAAGGATGACTGGAGAAGAGGAAGGCCACATCAGATTGGGGGGGGGGGGGTCCTTTGCAAATTGCACTCTCAGCCTTTTTGCTGCTGCTAGTTTAGCAGCTGAAACAGCAACTAAAACAACCTGGACACGATCCAGCCAACGTGAGGCATTTTTTAAGTCTCAGTGATTTTTAATGGGAAAGACGTAAACACATGGCTGACTCTTTTTCATTGAAAGAGAAGAGACTTAAACAATGCTTAACTTTGGCTTGATGGTGTCCCCTTTGTCTTTTAATTCAGCTTTTGGTGACCTCTGTAAGTTTTATGCATTAATTTGTTTGCGGTGTTTCCATAATGAAAAATAAAGCTAAGTTAAATAATACTTCCCCTACATTTTATGAGCTCCTTTTATATTCTGAAACAGAAGCTTAATGGCCTCTGACTGTAGCCATATAAACTAATGAGAGCCATTAGAAGCAACTAATCTTCCTACAGGAACTTGGAAATGTTACTCAACACAGGCTATCAACTGAGCAAGCTGGACAGCCTCTGTGTCTTTCTGGTGGGAAGGGAATTGATGAGAAAGTTGGGACAGTACGATTCTCTGTATGGCTGGGCACACTGTGCTAAAAAGAATAGTGTTAGAAGGTGAAAGAAGGCCTGATGTTTATGTTACTGATGCTTACTCTTATTATATAATATGGCATTAAATGGGGGATTCATGGAGGATAGGTTTAGCAGTGGTCAGTGGTGATTAAAGGGGACTTCCCATTTAGAAGCAGTACACCTCTGAATACCAGTGCCAAGAGGAAACTTCAGGAGAAGGCCTCAGCCTCTATGACCTGTAGCTGGCTGGAGTAATTTGTTGGCCACTGTGGGAGATGCTGGACTAGATGAACCACTGTTGGTCTGTTCCAGCAACTTGGCACCCTAGATTATGTGGAAAGAAACCACACTAGTGTTGACTCATTCCCCCCCCCCACCCCCCGGCAAGGATTGATGCTGGGACAGGGAGGAGCTGAAAGCTCTCGCATGGTCTAGGGCTTCTGATGTTACTCTGGGGGCATGGGAAAGAGTGGTTTTACTCTGACTACTACACTGCCAGAATAACATGAGAACGACTCTCAAAGGACTGTCTGCTAGATTTCAAACTATATTCCTTGCATTCTTTGGAAGCTTCTCAGGGATGCTTCAGAGAGAAAATCACAGGCGTCAGCTTCAGGGAAAGGTATCTTGCCCAACATTGCCAATGTTTCCCTGCAATGTGCATCCAGCCACAAAAGTGTATTGGGAGTGCTGTGTGTTTTGCCTCATGTGAGCCAACAGTTAGGATCCAACTGAGAGTGTGTTATGGTATATGGCCCAGAAACTTGCCAGTTCTTTATACAGGTGGCCCATCTCTTCCAATGAGAGTTCAAATTCCCAAACATCTAAGTTATCTGTCAGACCACAAACTGCACATGGGATCTGGAAAACCTTTGTGATTCTTATCCAAGTGATTTCCTTCCCTAAAAGCTTGTTCTCCTTACTAGGCAACTGAGAAGCCAAGGTAGGGTTCCCAGTTACCTGGTGGTGGGCTATCTCCTGGGGATTTGCCCTGTTGCAGGAGATGGCAAACTGCCCGGCAATTGCCCACCACTGGCAGGGAACCCAGGTAAGCATACTGCTGCCCTTCGCAGGGGTCAAATTTGGCCCCAAACAGGCTGAATTGGCCCCATACAAAGCATGGGAGCACATTTACTTTCAGCACAATGACATCACTTCCTGGAAGTGATGTTATCACATTGGTGCTGGGAATGCACACATGCATTCCCAGCACCAATGTCAACCTGCCAGTAAGTGCCCAGTTCTGCCCCTCCATTTCCCTCTCTCCTGCTGGGAGGGTATAGAGACCTGGCAGTCCTAAGCCAAGGGCATCAAAATGGGGGAACCAACAGTTCCTGCACTCTCATCTCCCTCCGAGTCTCATTGAGACTTAAACCTAACTGCCAAAAATGGATCTTTTCTATAACTTTCACAACTGCTCTTTTTAGTTCTCATATCCAGCCTATCTATGTGAAGCTTCTGCAAGAACTGGAGTTGCAAGCTCCAAGTTAGGACATTCTTGGAGATTTGGGGGATGGAACCTGGGCAGGGCAGAGTCGGGGGAGGGGGGAGGGGCCTCAGTAATATATAATGCCATAGAGTCCACTTTCCAAGGCAATCATTTTCTCCAGAGGAGCGGATCTATGTCGCCTGGATATCAATTGTAATTCTGGGAGATCTCCAGCCACCATCTGGAGGTTGACAACCTTTGCACAATGTTGGTCTGATGAGGTAAGGAGGGCTCTTGTAGGCCAGCTAACCATTTGGCTGAATCATATCACAGATCAGCTTCTCATGCCTACTTACTTACTTCATTTACACCCCACCTTTATCCCCAATGGGGACCCAGCATGGCTTACATTGTTCTCCTCTCCTCTGTGTTATCCTCACAACAACTCTGCGAGGTTAGTTAGGTTGAGAGTGTGAGACTGGCTCAAGGTCACCCTGTATACCTCCATGGCAGCAAGGGGATTCAGACCTGCGTCTTCCAGATCTTAGGGTTGCCATTCTAGGTGGGGCTTGGAGATCTCCTGGCTTTAGAACTGATCTCCAGAGGGCTGAGACAGTTTCCCTGGAGAAAATGGCAGTTTTGGAGGGCAAACTCTATGATGTGCCGTAGATTTTAGGCAAAATATCTCTTTGGATTCCCCCCTCCACAATCAATGCCCCCAAATTCTCCAGGCATTTCCCAGGCAAGAGTTGGCAACTTTATCTTAGTCCAACACTCTAACCACCACAACATGCTGAATCACATGACTCCATCATGGTATGGAAACTGAGGGCCAAGCTACAAGTGACGAATGACACTTGAACGGCAAGTGGATTGAATGGAGGGCAAGTGAACAGGGAGAAATACACTTGCTGTTCAAGTGTCATTCGTCACTTGTAGCTTGGCCCTGTGAAGAAGAATAGCCCTGCTGGACAAGGCTGAAAAATTAGTCAGTCCTATTAAGGTTTGATTTATCTTATCCTATGCGGATTTATGATATCCAATGAGGCTAGGAATAGTATAAAAATTGTTTTTCCTGATATGATTATTCTATAGAAAGATGAACATCAGCCAACTGTTTTGGGAGTAATCAATAATTTGTAGAATAAACAGTTTCTAAAACTGAGTAACAGTCACTGTACTGTTGAGCCATTTAATTGATCAGTAAATTTGCTTTTTGTGAGGTTACAACAAAACCATATAGATCATGGATATCAACCTCTTCCTGGAAATGTACATAATTTTTTAAAGACATTCTGCAAATCTGAAGATAAGAAATCCTTTATTCTAAAGGATGGCCAGTGTAGGATTAAGGATCTGAGCGAAGAACATAATGGCTCTAAGCACGCTTGATTGGCTGCATGGAGTTAAAACTTCAAAATAATTCATATTATCTGTCACTGGTTATTTAAAATATATGCTTTCAAACTTATGTAGAAGAGTTCTGAAAAAGTTACTTTTACATTCTGTATCATTTTGCTTAAAGTGATCACAATGGTTTTATTTTAACCTTCCCCTTCAGTTCTTGTGTTTTCCATCTCTTTCCACTGTAGAATAAACTTTATCTTCAGGAAACTTCATCCACCATTGCACAACTTTTCATTATTAAGGAGAAGAACCCAGAATTCCTTAATGCTTAGTCACACATAACTGGTGGTTCTTAGGCTGCCAGTAGCTCACCCAGGACGGGAGCAACCTCCCTGCCTACACATAAGCAGTTCAGCTTACAAAATACATACCTGCAAAACCCTTCCTTACTAATTCCCTCCTCCTGAACCCACAAATCTTTCTGAAGGGGATACATCTTATTGCTTATTGTCATGTCTTAATGCCAATTTTTCGTGTCATTCCTTTGTTCTCTGTTCCCTGTATTGATTTGATCATACTGTGTAACTATATGCTCTCTTATTATGCTCATGTACTCTGGCCATTATATTCATGCCATCTTGAGCTTGCCTAAAAATGAAAGCAATAATGTTGAGACTGTTATCTCTGAAGCCTGCTACTGACCTTGTACTAAAATGTAACTCTCAGCAAGAGACAGAGGGAGTTGAATTCCTTGTAATCTTCTGGCTTTCTCTGGCCAGACAAAGCTATTGTGTTTCTCATGAGAATTGGGACTTCACGCCTTTTTGCTAACTGTCCCAGGGAAGGGGGAATCCTGTTCCTTGTATATGCTTGTATTCTCATTCCTGCCAATCCTATTCATTTTTGGAAGTATCTGTGAACTTAATAGGTCTCTATAATAAAACCTTTTCAACCAAGACCCTGGAGTACTTGCTGTGAGAGGTTTGGGGATCTATCTGTCATGGACTACCATGCCTCGAACTGACAGAGATGCCTCTTTTTCTGAGAGACAGTTTAGTATAGTGGTTAAGAGTGGTAGGACTCTAATCTGGAACCGAGCTTGATTCCCCACTCCTTTGCTTGAAGCCAGCTGGGTGACCTTGAGTCAGTCACAACTTCTCAGAGCTCTCTCAGCCCCACCCACCTCACAGGGGGATAATAATAACATACTTTGTAAACCACTCTGAGTGGGCATTAAGTTGTCCAGGATGATATATAAATTGAATGTTATTGTTTTTATTGTTATTTAAAGAGAGCATAGGCCTTATCTCTGCTAAATCTTTCCCAGCATGACGTTCTGTCACCATCAAGGAACTGTCGCTACAGCCAACCAAACTAAAATAAAAAGCTACAACCCCAAATCCTCATCACTATAATAAATACTGAGCATGCTCCAACAGCAGTATACTTGTCAGTGAGTGCTACCCACTGAACACATGCAAACACACAGAATCATTATTACAAAGCTGCAAACAAATCATGTAGGAGGTGTTCAGCTTGAGAGAAAAGAGTTATTATGAGCAGAGGAAGTCTGATTTATTAAATACATTATTTGTGAGAATCTGCAGCATCAGTAATACCCATGGAGATTTCCTTAATGGGCAGTGTGGACTGTGATATAGTACAAGCAGCAGCAGGGAAAGGCAGCCCACTTTTTGCATCTAGGGTACTCCAAAGGCAGGCTGTTTGCTGTGAGGAACTGATAGTGTTTCTCTTCTCCAGGCTCAATATGTACATTTGTAGATAATACTGCAAAGGCATTGTAAAACTCCCATGTTCAGTCTAATCAAAGAGGAAGCTCTTACGAAGCCACTTCCTGCCATGCAGAAAAGCAGGGTAAGCCCTTTCTGGTAACCATGCGTACTATGGAATTCACCTTCATCTAACAGTGAGTTCCTGATGTAACAAATACCATTATCCGTTTTCTTGCTTCTTGGGAAAAGCCAGTGTGCTTATTTGACCTCTTTACTGCTAAAACATCTCACCGTGGCTGGGGTAATGCAGAGCCATTCTCATTTCCTTTTATACATGTAAATTGGAGCCATTTCATTAAATGACAATTTGTGTTCTCCCTTGCTCTTAAATGAATTTACATTGCTCCGGGATGGCAGAAAGAGCCTTAACAATCAGTGCTGAAAATCAGTTGATTTAAGCAGACGTAGATTTTATGTTGTAAGTTTGATGGGCTTTTGGTTTTGCCGGATGACTTCATTAAACGAGTTGTAGGTATATATTTTAAAGCTGGAGTCTTAAGTAGCTCCCCCTTATATTGTGGAGATATTTTGGCTATTTTTACTTCTCTTATACGTGGGCGAGGGGGAGATTTCATTGACTTGTGCAACTTCTGTGCAAGCTCCACTGGGAAAAGGTTGAAAGTTGTGTGATCTTGAGTTATTGTTCCCCCAGCCATATTTTTTTAACCATATGTAGTGGGAAAGTAGTAAAGAGTCCAGTAGCACCTTTAAGACTAACCAACTTTACTGTAGCATAAGCTTTCAAGAACCACAGTTCTCTTCATCAGATGCATGGAGGGTATGCAGAAACTGGCCGTATAAGTGGTGAGGGGAGGGGGGGAGTAGATGCAATCAGTTGCAAAACTCATGAAAGAGGTAGAGTGCACAGTCCAGGCTGGGTGTGACCCCTCACCTCCATAGTTGAATCTGAACAGAATGCCTGAAAGGCAGTTACTTCTGATAATGAACTAATCATTCATGGTCTCTATTCAATCCAAGTCTGACTGAGTCAAATTTACATATGAATTCCAATTCAGCAGCTTCCCATTGGATCTCATTTTTGAAAGGTTTCTGTTCAACTATAGTGACTTTTAACACCTTGATGGAATGTCCTGGTAGAGTGAAGTGTTCTCCCACTGGTTTCTGAATGTTGCCATTTTTAATGTCAGATTTGTATCCATTTATTCTTTTCCGCAAAGGTTGGCTGGTTTGTCCAAAGTACAGAGCAGATGGACATTGTTGGCACATGAGGGCACATATCACGTTGGTGGATGAGTAGCTATAAGAGCCAGAGATAGTGTAGTTGATGCCATTGGGTCCTGTAATCATATTTCATGGGTAGATATGAGGGCAGAGCTGGCATCTGGGTCTGTTATATCTGGCTAGTTTCTTCATACCCTCCATGCATCTGATGAAGAGAACTGTGGTTCTCGAAAGGTTATGCTACAGTAAAGTTGGTTAGTCTTATAGGGGCTACTGGACTCTTTACTACTTTGTTACTACAGACTAACACGGCTAACTCCTCTGGATCTGTAGTGGGGTTTCTGGAAGTGACCCACCTGGTGGAGAGGACATGTTCCATTAAGATTCATCTGGGTGGAGCAGGGTAGGACCGGGGGCAGGAGGGTGCAGCCAGGGTAGGCTGAGCAACAGGGTAGCTTCCTCAGTCAACTGCAAGGAGGTGCAGAAGGTGTGGAGACAGTGGGCACACCTGAATGGAGGAGCAGTGGCTCTCTGGGCAATATGTGGGTTAACGCAGGGACTATGGAGAGGAGACGCTGAGTAAGAAGCAGGGAACAGAGAAGAGGAGGGTAGCACTTCACACAAGGACCAGATATAAGGTGTGGGTGATAAATAGGGAAGAAAGCAAAAGCTGGTTGGAAGGAGATGATGTGATCAAAGTACAGTAACTTCAGTTCTGTCATTTTGGGTCATTTCCCCATGTCTTAAAACTAGTGCCCCCGGAATGCTGGCAGCTCTTTCGCGTGATTTCTGATGTCACTGTTTCCAAAACGGAGGCAGGCAGTTATGATTCTGTTTTCATGGTGCCTTATTGAGTCAAACTGAGTCTTCTCAGTTTTATTGTGCTTTGGGCAACGAAGCTCATGTCAGCCAACTGCTGATTTGATATGGTTATGCTACACCTCTGTCCCCTCTCCTCTCTGTGCTTTTTACACTTCCAATCCGTCTCCCTCCCAATCAGATCCTTGCAAGGGAGGTGTAAAGAGCTCTCCCAGCAAATTCCAAGCTGTCATTCTTCTTCTACTCTTCCTCCCTCCTTGGGGGCTGGAAAGAGAATTTTTTCATGTCAGAGTAATAAGTATGGCTGCACAGAGTGACCTATATTGGGGATCTGTAAAATCGACCCACTTTGTTCAAATTACTTGAAATGTAGGAGGCATTTAGATTAGAGGGAGCACTGTGTTCTGTGCAAATTTGGTACCATTATTTTTATAAATGGCTTCCCAGACCCATAAATAGATTTCATATTGAAAATAATGGTCCCAAAAAGGGGGGGATATGGATTTTACTTTTGAACAGGTAATATCCTACCCAGAAATAAATAATAATAGTAAACATTTTATCCCTGAAGTCCAAATCTGAAATTATAACAAAAATCTTCTCAGTACACACCCCTGATATCAATACTGATCCATCTAGCTCAATGTTGTCTACTCAGAGTGGCTGTGGCTCTAGGGTTTTCCCCTGAAATACTTTAATTGAAAATTACAGGAGTTGTGTATGCCCAAAGAGGTGCTCTGCCATTGACTTAGGCCCCTTACTCTTTCCAGATGTGTACAGAAGTGGAGTTCTGCCTGGTGTTCCTTCTGAAGTCACTGTAGCATTCTGATGTGGTAACCCCTGAGTAAATTCACATATTTGAATTTACCAGCTAAGATTCTCCTAATTTTTGAGGGATGTATGTCCATCCTTTTCTTGACCCTTGCTGAAGAAGAATTATGATGGAACTCAATTTCCTTGGGGAAGCCAGGCACTCATCCTCTGAACTAACTGTACTGACAGCTAATTTAAACCAGTTTGCTTAAACAGCAATAGCCGTTGGAGTGAAATTGTTAACAGTCAAGACAGAGTAGCTTGCAGTTAGAAATAACCGGTGGGTGGGGTGGGTAGTTGATGCTATTATACCAACATAGGAATTGCTTTTAGAAATTATTTGGCTAGCCAGCACAGTTTTCAGCTGCTGTCAATCAGTGGCTTAAACAGTCTGGATGGCAAAACTTAATTGAAATATTGTCTCTTGTGTCTCATAGCCAGTGTCTGGATACTAGACTTGCCAAGGTCTTTAAAAAAAAAAAGTTAGACAGATGGTATTCCTGCTTTGATGGACAAAGGAAGGAAGCCAAATGTCCTGCTGCCAAATTAGCAAGGTATTTCTTGAAAAGTGGAAAAAACTGGTATATCCTATTTCTTGGTATATATTAGCACTAGGCTATGCATCAGTTTTTTTATACTGAAGCATATATTTTTTTTAAAAGTCTTACCATGAATTGCCTTATAAGCTGTACCAGCACTTCCCTGTGAGTTGATAGAATGTCTATCAACCTAATAAGCTGCAGTTGCTTTGCACTTCCAATTTTGAACCAGGAATCACTGGCATTGGAAGCCAAATCCATAATCACAGATTCTTTCCAGAATTTCATTTTTCTATAAGAATGGCATGATTTCAGCAGAATCTCGCAGAAGAAATCTATGCATACAAGCAGTTCTCCACACACATTGCCATGTGGATGTGCAACTTCATGCTATGTCATAATACTCATCTGAGCCCCATTGAGCTGGCTGCTAGGACATGAAAATTTCCATCTGATACCATTAGTTGTTACGTGTGACTACTAGTTTTCCCATGACCAGAGGTGGATTGGCACCTCAAAAAAGACTTCTCTTTGTTGGAATTAAGGCAAATTACCTTAAAAAAAAAACTATTACCTTTTTTTTGGGGGGGGGAGACCCTGTCCAGTTAAATGACCAGACCAGAATATTCATTGCATGTGGCCAAAGGCCATCACAATCGAGTGAATAAACCTCAAATGAAACACATAAGCCAAACGTAAACACCAATCAATAAAACTATGATATTAAAAACACATAAAAATTACTTACAAAGTACCTTTGTTGTTATACACGAGTGAAGAAGAGTCTCAGCCATTAAGCATAGCTCGAGCCCTGATCTTCCTAGCTGCCAGGATAAACGGTGCTGCTTAAGAGCCAAGCTACAAGTGACGAATTACACTTGCCTGGCAAGTGAACAGACTCCAAGGGGAGAGCAAATGAATGGCAAGTGAACAGGGAGGAATACACGTGAGTCTGTTCACTTGCTAGGCAAGTGTAATTCATCACTTGTAGCTTGGCTTTAAACAGATCCAGGTCAGAAAGAAAGAGGGTTAATTTGTCCACCACAAGGGAAGAATCAGTGTTTTTTAAGATTTCCCCAAGAAATTTACTTCTGGGCTTTGTATTCGAGATCTTTACAACATGTGACCCATACAGCCAACAAGGCCACCCTAGAATGCAACAAAACAATACATTTTCTAAGCTCGTGACAGGCCATGATGAATGGTTGGCAGTTCGTCTTGCTGAGTTGCGTTCATCAAGATAAGTTGTATGGGTCTAGCAGTCTAATCACTGCATTGTACTTATTTCCCAAACCAGACTTAAAAAATCTGAAGAGAATCTTAAAAAATAAATTCTAAATCATGATGAGTATAACGACAGTATGAATGATAGCTAAAATTGCCGTTTGGGTATCATTTAATGGAGCTTTATACTGGATACATACCAGGCACACACAGGCTTGGGGAAGGGAAGAAAAGTTCACAATTTCTACAGAATCTTAAACAGAATGAATTAAAGCTTGAGTTAAAATTATGATACAGGCACAGACCCTCACCCCACCAACTCGCAGATGATTTCTCATTGTACATTTTTTTAAAAAATCCAGGGTTTAGGTATTCATGTTGGTTGCAAATAAAATAGCATAAAAATCTTGGCAGAATTACCCTTTGACAACACAGAAAATTTCTATCCCAGCTGGTCATTAGGCCTTTCCAACTGTCAGTGTCTCATGCAATCTGCTTTAATAGCAGCATATAATTAGCTTTGTACAGATCACAGGCTTTGGGGGGTAATATTCAAGTCCAAATATCAAAATCCGAAGAAAGATAACTCAAAGGGACATATGTCTGTGGCAGCCAGATTCTCGGCACTGTCTTTTGTCCTAAAAACTGTAGCCGTGTTGATTTGTGCATATTAACTTTGAATCATGATATAGGGATATATCAATTACTTTCCTACAGGAGTTCTGGAAAGAAATACAGGAGGCTGATATAAAAGCAGTATGTCAGCTGGGTATGCAGATCTTTTTGGGAGATTTAATCCAATAATGATTTCAGTGAGAAACCCAACTATACTAAGCTCAGGGTAAAGTCATTTGGGAAAGCAATGGGCTTGTGTTTGTTTGTTTGTTTGTTTTAAAAAGCAGTCCAAATAGGATTCCAAGTTGGGACAAAAAGTCTTGTTACATAGTCATTTGAACTTCACACATTCATATCAGCTACAGCCTGACTGAATTGCTTCTCACTGATGAATCCGTGACCATTGAAGAGTTGCTAACTCTGAGTAGAGAAATTCCTGGAGGTACAGGAGTAGAGCCTGGGGATAGTGGAGTTTGGAGAGGGGAGGGCACTCAGCAGGCTCTGATGTCCTACAACCCAGCCTCTGAAGCTGCAATTTCCTCCAGGGGAAGTTGTCCGAAGACTGTGGCTCAGCCCCTGGACTTGCTAGGAGAAGGGGACAGGAGACAGCCAGTAGGCAGCTGCCTAGCCACCCCAACAGACCCCCCAGGGCCAGAATCTGCCAGCACCCAAAGGAGAGAAAGAAGCACCCAAGCCCCAGAGGGTCAGAAGGAGCAGGTGGAAGCCAGCCAGCCCAACCCTCCAGTGGGAGGCTAAGAGCCCTGCCAGGGGAAATAAGGACAACCAGGAGGAGGCCAGGGCAGAGGGAGAAGGCACAAGAAATAGGGACAGCCAGCCATCAGCCAGCCAGACAGCTACCTTACTGGCAGGACAGCAGAAGCAGCACAGGGCCATGCCCAAACAGCTGCAAACAGGGAAGAAGGGAGTAATAGAGACCAGCTGAGGCTGCTGGAAGGTCAGAGCCAAGGAGGCTTGGCAGCCAGCCAAGAGAGAACAGCTGTAGCTGTCCAACGCAGCCAAACTAGCTACCCCAGGTGCAACTGCTTGAGGCAGCCTAGGCCAATGTTAGGAGGCAAAAGAGGGGTGTGGCCTGGCAGGTGGAGCCTGGAATGAGGGACAGAATATAAGGGAAGTCCACCCACAGGGTGTGGTGGGTTGTGTAGGAGTGTGATGGAGTGGAGGAGAGAGCAAGAAGGAATGAGAAAACAGCAGACAGGAGGTGGAGGAAAGGAGAAATAAGAGGAGGAGAAGTAAGAGCGATGGCTGGATGGGGACAGCTGCCATGGAAGGCAGCCGGGACAATGTCAGGTTGAGAGGTTCTGTGAGTGGACTGAGAAGGTGTGAAGGTGAGGTATATCTCCCCTCTTTCCACAGAGAGGGCTCCTGTATATTTCCTGAAGGTCATTTAAGGCAGAAGTCAGGCCGGCTGGAGTCTCACAGGGCAGTGCCTAGGGCAGAACCTGACAGAAGTGATCCCCAGCCCCCACTGCATTAGCTAAATGGAGCTTCATAAATATATTCATTCCCTCGGCTGAAGACTTGGAATTCAACTCTGCCTGACTTATTAGACTTTTAAATAAATACATGATTTATATTTATTTATTGGACCCAGTCCATGTGCAATGCAGAACACAAGAAGAACTAAGCAACAGCTTATGGTTCTTTGACTGTTTGGACTTCTGCCTGTGGCCTTTCTGTTTGCTTGTCTGGTAGATGGACAACCACTACTTCATGCCCTCAGTCCTCCGATGGAAGGATCTCTTAGATTCTGGACACGGCTCATTTTTGGATGCACATTAGTTTTTTCTCATAGGCAAGTGATAGTGCTATCCTAACTGGAATCACACCTTTGTTTGTCCATTGAAGTCTGTTGGCCTTAGGTGCTTAGGATGACACCATGACTCAGCTGAGCAAGCATCTTAACTAGGTCCTGGATCTTTGATTCTCATGTTGTGGAAATTTTCATCTGGATCGAAGTCCATGTCTTTTTACAACTAATTGTGAATTATCATTATCATTATGATTATTTCATGGTTGCTTAAAATCTATTAAGTGCTTTTTTAAATTAGTTACTGATAGACAAGTTTCCTAATTGATTTGATTTTTAGGCAATGGACTGATTCATTGGAATAGGTGGCTTAATATTTATTGTTTCTTAAATGAATAATTGGATATGATTTTTCAGTAATACTAAACCCTCATGACCTGTTAATTCTATATAACTTCTCTATAAAGTTTGCTTTTGAAAGCTTTCCTGTGAGTTGAGGGTTTTTTTATGCTCAGAACCCATTGGAACAATTTTATTGTTGCATGGAATAAAGGTTCTTGTACCTTTTCTAAGGTTTCATCATCTTTTTCATAAGTCAATGCAGCCCTTTTTCTAAGGGCTAAGTTAGATGAGAAGTTCATCCATGCATTTGCCCCATGGATGCACTGCCATTTTAAGCTCACATCTAGAAATTCCTTTAAACGTCATCACATGGCCCCTATTATGGTTGGGATCACAGTGATGTGGTGGGGGGGAAGAGATCTTGCCTACCCCTTGCTCTGTTTTTCTGATGTGAAATGGCACCTGGGGGAAGGTATGGGCAAATAACACCCCAGGTGCCATTTTAAGTGAGAAAAGCAGGTGTAGAAGGCAGGGTTCCTTCTTCCCCGTGTACCACAGAAGGCCCAACCAGAATCACAAGAGCACAGTTTAAAGGACTTTCTGAGTGGAAACTTGCTCCTTAAAGTGTTGATGCATCCCTGGGATGCTGATCTTATCTAGCTTGGGCCTAAGAGAGAGCCTAACAGCCGCAGTGTAATCCAATATTGAGTTGATAGTTGCAGTGCCACCATCTGCTAGTCTACTGATGATAGGGTTGCCAATTTCAGGTAGTGGAATTCTTTGAGATTTGGGGGGTGGAGCCTGGAGAGGGTCGTGTTTGGGGAGGCAGGGGACCACAACAGGGTATAATGCCAGACAGTCTATTCTGAAAGAAGCCATTTGCCCCAGGGAAATTGATCAGTTATAATTCCAGAAGATCTCCAGCCAACACCTGGAGTCTGGCAATCCAAGTTGATGGAGCTGCTACTGTACATAATGTCATGTTCAGAAAACCTTCATGTATGCTATTACCAAAGAGACTCCATTTTAATCCTTTCAGTATCATGAGTACTTTCTTCACAGGTGCCAAGATGTTCCCAAGCAGCTTTCTCACAGAGGAGGATTGTTTTGGCTACCGCTGTTCCAGCCTTGAAGAACTTTCACTTTCTTGACTTCAAAGGGATTGTTATGAGAACTATGGGGGGAGGTTGGGCCTGCTGGGTTCTGTTACTTTGTACCTCATGCTTTGCCTGTCATTGGTAACAATTCACATGTACCATCCTGAATATTGTATTCAGGCTCGTGGACTATAATGCATTCTTTCTTCAGTAAACTTTTGAAAACAACGGGCTTTTGTCTGATTGCAGAAGGTAGTCTGGAGTAAGGACATTATCTAGCCACAGTTCTGACACATGAGAGTACAGGAAGATGCCACAATAGTGCAAATTGATGCACTTGGATCTCACAGCTGAAGTCCCCCATTGGAGACACCTGTGAGCTTCCAATTATCGGCTTAAAGCAGAACATATGCTTTTATGTTTATTTTTCCTGACTGTTCTCTGTGAAGCTCATGCTGTCATCTCACCTCCCTTTTCATTTTGTCCTCACAACAAGCTTATGAGGTTGGGATAATGATTGTTTCAAGATCACCCTGTGATTGTCATGGCAGCTGATCCAAGAATTCTTGCTTCCCTTTACTGCATCCTCCTGGCCATATCCTGCATATGGGGCCCACTTTTTATTTTATTCATCCAGATGCTGCCATTTCTGTTTTCTTCTGCTCATTCTTCTGCCATGAGGCCAGATTTGCTAGATTAATTAAAGCTTGCCAGCTTCTACTGCCACAAAGTCTAATGCTATGGCAGAAGAGTTTTCATACTCCACAGCGCGTGTATGGAAAACTCCTGTTCACAAAACATTTCCCTTGAATTACAAAATGAGAATGGACAGCTTTCTGAGACAAACATATGACGTTCCTCAGAGCTGCAGAGCAGAAGACAATCAACAAAACTGGTGCAGTATTTGAGCCTGGAGGAGCTGATCATTGTAATGTGCTGTTGGGTTCAGGCAGTCGAACTGTACCATAGGCATTTATTTCCATATTAAAAGGATATTAGGAAACAAAATCATTTGGTTTCATGTTAATCTGTCTGAAAACTTCAAATGAAATAATTACAAAGCATTCTGCCTGCAAGATTTTATCGGCTTGGAATATTGTTTCCACTTTGTAAAAGTCTAGCATTTTTATCCACAGCAATGGATATAAAAATAAATCTAATGATGCTATAAAAATCCAGTGCATAAAATGTTTCAGATATTAAAAAGTGATAGCTAATTAGAAAGAAAGAAGTTGGACAGAGTGAAGCTGTATTGAGAGCTTGATTTCTGAAATGAAGAAACGTACATAGTTCTGCCATTCTCCATTTCAATGAGAACCACCTTGTGAGGTAAATTAGGCTGAGAGATTGAGTGGCTCAGGGTCACCCAATGAGTTTAATTGTTGAGTGAGGATTTGAACTTGAGCCTCTCAAGTCAAAGTCTGATATGCTAATCACGGCACTACTAGTCTCACTCCAGCAGTATTGATTTCATGTGTAGGGAAGACTTGTGCCCATGCAGCCACAGTTCATTGACTGGAGAAGCTAAGGAAGATATGCTTCTTAAAAGTTATATTCAAGGAGAGGTAATACTGCTTTTTCTTTCCAAGATAAGCAGGGCTCATTTTGAGGGGGAACGTGCAGGAACACAGTTCCAGCAGTTCTCCAAATAGGTCACATGACAGGTGGCCCTGCCCACCGGACTCAGCCATTTTGGACCCATTTCGGCCTGGATTGGGGCCGAAATGGCCCAGATTGGGCCTCTGACGGGTGGTGGATCACTCTTCCACTCAGCAGTGGCCCGATCCTGACCATTTGGGACCCCTTTTTGCCCTTTTCAGCCCCTTTTTGCCATTTTGGGCCCAATTTCAGCCCTAAATGGCCAGGATTGGGTCCAAAACAGCCAGGATAGGTGATGTCAAGGGGTGTGGCACATGCAAATCATTTATGCTAAAGACACCCTTCCGGTGCTGGCAAGGGGTGCTGGCATATGCTAATGAGTTATGCTAATAAGTTATGCTAATGAGTTCCTCCAGCTCTTTTTCTACAAAATGACCCCTGAGGATAAGTATGAAATAGCAATACACCATCACAGGGCTACAGCCAGCCTTGTGCCATCAGGTGCGTTGCCTCATTATTTTTCCAGAATGATGGGGTATTAATTTATGGCATTTGTTTAAAAACTTAGAGCTATTTGCAGTAGAAAAGAGCAAGAGTCCAGTAGCACCTATAAGACTAACAAAATTTGTGGTAGGGTAGCAGCTTTCGTGAGCCACAGCTCACTTCTTCAGATACTTGTTAGAATAAGAAGATGATGTCTCCCCCCTCACACAAGGGAGTGATCCACCATTCAGCTCTTCCTGGCCAAAATTCCATCTGGTTGGAATCGTCAGGAGCAAAATTCTCCACTCAATAATGTGTGAAACTTAATGGTTGAAGCTTTCTATAAGATGGAGGTAAGGAACATCATCTAGTATTTGATGTAGATCTGTCTGTCTATTTGTCTGTCTGTCTATATATCACCTTTCTCTCCAGTGGGAACCCAAAGCAGCTTACATCATTTTCCTCTCCTCTATTTTATCTTCACAACACCCCCTGTGATGTAATTTATGCTGCAAATGTATGACTGTCCCAAGCTCTGCTATTGAGCTTCCATGGTGGGGGGGAGGGGGATTTGAACCTGGGTTTTCCACATTTCATGTCCAAAACTCTAACTACATCACACTGGTTCTCAAACTGATAGGAACAAGACAGCTAGAGACACCAGTTCCAATGGTGGCCAATGGTGGCCACCCTTGCAACTTTTTTCAATATTGGTGATGGAAAGCACTGTCAAGTCACAGCTGACATATGGCAATAGCGTTTTTAAGGCAACAGATGAGCAGAGGTGGTTTGCCATTGCATGTCTCTATATAGCGACCCTGATCTTTGGTAGTCTTCCATCCAAATACTGACCAGGGCCGACTTCCGGTTTGGGATTCATGGAGGTCTAACGCAGCTCCATTTGTGGAGCTGACCGGATTGCCGTTTTAACCGGCCGGAGGGGTGAAAATAACCCGCGGCCGACTGCTCTCAGGCGGGGAGCAGGCAAAGAACGCTCAAGACCCTAGGGTGAGTTAGATCTCGGACGAGGGGGGGCTCTACACAAGGAGTCTCCCCCCCGATCCTTGAGGTCCCACCTTGCGACGGGTCGGCTATAATCTCTGCGGCAATTCTGGGGCCAATTCGGCTGGCATAAGACCTACATACCCAAGCTTCGATCGGGGAGGGAAGTCGAGAGGAGAATTTAAGATCGAAACAGCGATTACAACCCGAGAAAGCTGGAGAGAAGGTAAAGATCGCTATCTCTTGAAACGGGACAGATTGACAAAAACAGAGAGGAAAGAAAGTAGACTTTTAAACTGCAACAGACTAGCGAAAAGGAGGTGAAGACTCGGCAGGAGTTGTATTTTAAAAGAGACTAAGTTTAAAGAAGTTATTACAAAAATCGGACTATTGTTTTGAATACCTGTGGTTTTGGAGCTGTGGGAAAAAGACACCATCGCGAGACCTGCTGTGGGAAGACGGGAGACAGGAAGTGCGTAACAACAATAGAGTGGCTGGAGGGAAGCGGCCCTTGCCAAAGGACAGGAAGTGGGGAATCGCCATCTTTGAAAGTGGAAGGGTCGTGGCTTCAGCGGAAGAGGAAGTAGGCCATCTTGGATTATAATAACATAGAGAAACCATAGAGAAAAGACGCCCGACATTTTGGATATAAAAAATTAATTTTGGCAAAGATTGGGACATTTAAAAAAAAAGGAAAACGTTTAATTATACGCCACGGAGCTGAGGAAGAGAGCAGATTCGTGGGAGCGAGCTAAAGCAAGCCCCACGATGTCGGAAAAAAGAGTGGCAATCGGCAATAGAAAACTTGGACAAAAAACTTATAGATATGATGAAAGAACTTAAGGACACGAAATTGGAGCTTATTAAAGAGGTCAAGGAAGTTACACAGACAGTAAAGTCGGAGCTGTCAGAAGTGAAAAAAGGTGTGGAAACGATTAGCAGTGAATTACAAGGAACGCAGCAGAGAGTTAAAACAGTAGAAGACGCGATGGAGAATTTAATAGACACGCAACAAACAGAGATGAGGCTGGTGAAGGGGAGGATGTCAGTTGCAGAAACTAAACACATGGAGAAGCAGCTTCGTTTTCGTGGTCTGCCAGAAGTGGAAGGGAAGTCAGCGCAAGAACAGATGACTGAGGTGTTGGCTGATTACCTGGGGAAGGAGGAGGAGGAAATTGTGGCTATCCTAGATGTGGCGTATCGTGTGAACTCGAGAATTGCAACCCAGAGGAAACTACCAAGGGATGTGATTGTGCAGTTTACAACTAGAAATATGAAAGAGAGGATTGTGACCAAACAATTTCAAGATCCATTGGAGATTGATGGCAAGACGATTATTATAATGAAGGAACTGCCCAGATCAGTGTTATTGGACAGGAAAAAATATAGAGTGCTAATTCAGACTTTGAAGGACATGAATATCAGATACAGATGGGAGTTACCGGAAGGAGTGTCCTTTGAGTTTGGAGGGGCAAAAAAACGCATCAGATCTGAGCGGGAGATGGAGAGATTTATCAAGGACAATGAAAAAGACTTACCAACAAAACCATGAATATGGAGTGTAAAGTATTATCTTGGAATGTAAATGGACTAAACTCACCGAATAAGAGAAAAAATATTTTTCATTGGCTACTAAAACAAAAATGTGATATTGTTTGTTTGCAGGAGACCCACATTAGAAAACAGGATGTAAAATATTTAAAATCTGGAAAATTGGGCAAAGAATTTGTAGCGGCTTCCAACAAGAAAAAAAGAGGAGTGGTGTTGTATATAAAAGAGGAGCTGCAGCCAAAATTTGTTATGAGAGATGTGGAAGCTAGATTTGTAGCAGTGGAATGTAATTGGAACTTAAAGAGAGTGTTGGTAGTCGGACTTTATGCACCTAACGGTGCAAAGGAAAGCTTCTTTGAGGACTTAAGGAAGCACCTAGACGATCTTGTATATGACCAGATAATTCTTGCTGGAGATTTCAATGGAGTGACAGATTTGGAATTAGACAAAAAGACTACAAAAGCACAAAAGAAAAGAGGACTATTGCCAAAGCTTTTTTTTGAGTTGATTCAACAAGAAACTCTCGAAGACGTATGGAGGAGAGAATATCCTAAAACCAAACAGTTTACTTTTTATTCTGCAAGGCATCTTACATTATCAAGAATTGATATGATCTGGGCCTCAAAGGACTTAGCGCTATGGACTAAGGAGGTAGAAATAATGCCGATGGTAGGCTCAGATCACAACCCAATTATGTGGAAATTTGGAAAAAGGAGAAAAAGGAAAGCCTGGAGAATAAATGAGGACCTGTTACAGGAAAGTGAGAATATGGAAACACTGAGAAGAGAGACTAAGTTTTTTATACAATACAACGTGAATAAAGAAGTACCAACCAGTAAAGTTTGGGACGCGTACAAGGCGGTTGTAAGGGGCATACTAATGGACTTAAATGGTAGAGCAAGGAAAAAGAAAGAGGAGAAAAGACAAGAGATTGAGGAGAAAATAAAGGCCAAAGAAGTACAGTTAAAAAAGAGACCAGGGAAAAAGAAAATACATCAGGAAATCAAAATTCTTCAAGAACAGTTAACAGCAATGAGTAACAAAGAATTGGAGTGGAACCTTAAAAGACTGAATCAAAAAGCTTTTGAGGGTGCTAATAAACCTGGGAAATATTTGGCATGGCAATTAAAGAAGAAAAGGGAAAAGAAAATAATAAATAAAATTTGTGAAGAAAACAAAACGTATTTGGAGCAGACTACCATTAGCAGAGCCTTTTATAAATTTTACGCTAAGCTGTATAATAAAAAAGAAGTAAACAAAGAATCAATAGCATCATATTTGGAGAAAACCAAACTTCCAGAGATCTCGGAAGCTTGGAGAAATAAGTTGAACAGTGAAGTAACTGATGAGGAAATAAATATGGCAATACAATCCGCAAATCTAGGAAAGGCGCCAGGGCCAGATGGACTTACGGCTAAATTTTATAAGACAATGGCCAATGAACTGGCACCATTCCTAAAAGAGGTGATGAACGGAGTTTTTAGGGATCAAAGAATTCCAGACACTTGGAGCGAAGCGAATATATCATTGATCCCAAAAGAGGGCCAAGATCTGACTAGCGTGAAAAATTATAGGCCTATATCACTACTCAATAATGACTATAAAATTTTTGCGAAGATATTGGCGGAGAGATTGAAGGGGTGGCTCTCGGAAGTCATAGAGGAGGAACAAGCAGGCTTTTTGCCAGACAGACAAATAAGAGACAACTTAAGGACAGTGATCAATGCTATTGAATACTACGACAAGCGTTGTGACAAAGAGGTTGGTTTCTTCTTTGTAGACGCTGAAAAAGCGTTTGACAATTTAAACTGGGACTTTATGTTTGCCACTATGGAAAAGCTACAACTGGGAGAAAGATTCGTCAGAGCAATCAAGGAAATCTATAGAGACCAGACTGCAGCAATTGTAGTGAATGATGAATTGACCAAAAAATTGACGATTAGTAAAGGAACAAGACAAGGTTGCCCGTTATCTCCATTGTTGTTCATTTTAGTATTGGAGATTCTGATGATACAAATTCGACAAGATGAGGAAATACGAGGAATAAAAATAAAGGACTATTCATATAAGGTCAGAGCATTTGCAGACGACATAATGTTAATTGTAGAAGACCCACTGGAGAACATGCCAAAAGTGATAGACAAGATCAAGGAGTTTGGAGATTTGGCAGGTTTCTTCATTAACAAAAAGAAGTCAAAGATATTATGCAAAAACATGACTAAGCAGAAACAACAATTGTTAATGGAAACAACGGATTGTGAAGTAACTAGTAAGGTGAAATACTTGGGAGTTGAGCTGACTGCAAAAAATATAGACTTGTTCAAGAATAATTATGAAAAATTATGGACTCAGATAGAGAGAGACTTGATCAAATGGAATAGATTGAACCTGTCATGGTTGGGCAGGATTGCAGCAGTTAAGATGAATGTGTTACCAAGAGTAATGTTTTTGTTACAGACAATACCAATCATCAGAGACTCTAAACAATTTGAAAAATGGCAGAGGAAAATATCAGATTTTGTTTGGGCAGGCAAGAAGCCTCGAGTGAAAGTAAAAGTTTTACAAGATGCAAAGGAGAGAGGCGGAATGCAACTGCCCAATCTGAGACTTTACCATGATGCAATCTGCCTAGTTTGGCTAAAAGAGTGGATGACATTAAAGAATAAGAAACTATTAGCCCTAGAGGGATATAAAAAAATTTTTGGATGGCACGCATACCTATGGCATGACAAAGTAAAGGTCAACTCGATGTTCCTGCATCATTTTGTAAGGAGAAGTCTATTTACAATCTGGAAGAAGTATAGAACTTACCTACAAGAAGGAACCCCCTTGTGGGTGGTTCCATATGAGGTGATAGATCCGAGAGCTGTGGATAATGAACAACAATGTTTAACGTACAAAGAAATAACTAAGATTGAAGTATCTAAACTTAGAATAAAGACGCAAGAGGAACTATCACCTAACTATGATTGGTTTCAGTATAGACAGATTAGAGACTTATACAACTCAGACTTTGCAAAAGGGGGCATACGAACAGAGAACTCGGAACTAGAGCAGACCCTTCTTAAAGAAGACAAGAAAAGAATATCCAAGGTATACCAAGTATTGCTGAAATGGTATACTGAGGATGAGATAGTTAAAACACAGATGGTGAAATGGGCTATAAATTTCAATAAAGAAATAACAATGGAGGCATGGGAATACTTGTGGAAAACTACAATGAAGACAACGACATGTATCAATATTAAAGAGAACATTTTCAAAATGATCTATCGTTGGTACATGACACCAAAGAAGATTGCGCTAGGGAATTTGAATACTTCTAATAAATGCTGGAAATGTAAGAAACATGAGGGCTCCCTCTATCATATGTGGTGGTCGTGTGAGGTAGCTAGGCAGTTCTGGGGGGAAATAATAAGAGAAATGAGTGAAATTTTACAGTTTCAAATAAATAAGAACCCAGAACTCCTGCTGCTAAACTTGGGAATGGAGGGAATTCCAGCCCATCATAGGACGTTGATTTTTTATATGACTGCAGCAGCTAGACTTTTGTATGCGCAGAAATGGAAAGTACAAGAAGTACCAACTATTGAAGATTGGATCTACAAATTGCTGTATATGGCTGAAATGGACAAGATGACAAGAAAACTGAGAGATCTGGACTCAGGGCAGTTCAACACAGACTGGGAGAAGCTGAAACAATACCTGGAGAAGAAATGGGAGGTGGGAGGAAAACTGTGGCAGTTTGAGAACTACTGAAATATAATAAAAGTATAAAAGAGAGGGGTGACTTTACCGGGGGAGGAAGAGAAATGTGAATTTATAAGCAGTTAGATTAATTGATTGAGATATATATAGATATGTATAGGTCAACTGATAGAGAATAATTAATGATAAGGTTTAAACATGAGGATTGACTAACTAACAATATTTTCTTTCTTTGACAAGATTTATATGCACCAAACTGAATGTATAGAAGAGTTAAATTGATTGAGTATCTGAGGAGTTATATAGAATTACCATAAAAAGTTGAAATGAGTAATATATAGAGAATAAATCAAATTGTTTGATTTAAATGTGGGAAATTTTTATGGTTTATGATATATAGGTTTATATAGAATTATTCAAAACTGGAAAATGGGATAAATTGTTTATCTAAAGACGTATAGTTTGGGTGTATAATAATTAAAGGAGTTAATGATGTACTGCTTAATATAATGGAGAATGTATATCTGTTTTAGACAGAGGAATTTAATAGAAGTAAGGGAAAAGGGACAGAGGGTGGGAAAGCTGTTGGAAGTCAACAAAAGGGGGGGAAAGGGAGGGGGTTAGAAACGAAAAATTAGGGGAAAATTGATTGTAATGTAAAAATAAAAATGTTCTAACCCAATAAAAAATTTTTCAAAAAAAAAAAAAAAACAAATACTGACCAGGGCCAACCCGGCTTAGCTTCCAAGATTTGACAAGAGGAGGCTTGCTCAGACCCTCCAGGTCATTGTTTTTTCAATATTACTTATACATTTATTGCACTTAGGTTAGGCCTGAACAAAAATCAACATTTCATTCATTTTAACAGTTGTATCCTGCCTTTTGTCTACTTGCTCCAAACAAAGCATATAATTCAAAACATGCAGCCAAGTTCGAAATCAGTTCTTCTGTTTTTGCGAATCAATGGAAAGGCTCTTGTTCCCTTTCTTTTTTCTTCTGCTGCATAGTGGCTGGCCACTTAGCTACTCTTCGAGTCTGGTAAATTTCTTCGAGGAAGTAAGATCCTAAACAGTTACACCTTTCTAAACCCATTGACTTAGGAAGATGCAACTGTGCTTGAGAATGCATTGTTAAGGAAGTTATCATTTATTTGAGGAAGATGCTAGTTATAGTAAGTAAAAGCTCCTGAGTAGGGATGTGCGTTTCGGCATTCAGAATGCCGAAAGAATGCCGAAATAAAAGTGTTTCGGCTTCTTTCGGGGAATGCCGAAACGTTTCGGGTAGCCGAAAGAAAAAAGCCGAAACGTTTCGGGATTCTTTCGGCTTTCTTTCGGCTTTTCAATGGGAAAATGCCTCCGTCTTCCCGGACGTCTGGGGGAGGCATTTTCCCACCGAATAAGCCCAAAATTGGTGGGGACCTTCCTCTAACCCTTCTCTAACAACCACCCAAGTTTCAGACAGATTGGACTTTGGGGGGCCATGTTATGGCCCCCCAAAGCAGGTCCCCCCATCCTCCCATAAGAAAGCGAAGGAGCAGCATATTGTTAGCATGCTGCTGCTAATCATCTTCATTATTTCCTATGGGGAAAAAATGAAGAAGCAGGCTTCCTTTGCCAGGGGTGGCATTTTGCATGCAAAATGCCCCCTCACCCTCAGGGGCCCTTCTCCCACCCCTCCTCCCACCCCCCACCAAGGCTCAGCCTGCTCCCACTTGGGGGGGCCATTTCATGGCCTCCCCAAGTAGGTGCTCTAATCTCTACCACTGACAGCTGGGAGAGGCTTGTGTTGCCAGGGGTGGCATTTTGCATGCAAAATGCCCCCAAGCCCTCAGGGGCCCTTCTCCCACCCTTCCCCCCACCCCCCACCCAGGCTCAGACTGCTCCCACTTGGGGGGGGCCATTTCATGGCCTCCCCAAGTAGGTGCTCTAATCTCTACCACTGACAGCTGGGGGAGGCTTGTCTTGCCAGGGGTGGCATTTTGCATGCAAAATGCCCCCCAGCCCTCTGGGGCCCTTCTCTCACCCTTCCTCCCACCCCCCACCAAGGCTCAGACTGCTCCTACTTGGGGGGGGCATTTCATGGCCTCCCCAAGTAGGTCCTCTCAGCCCCTAAAGTCCACCCCTTACAGCCCCACACAAACCCAATTCCCCCCCAGCTGCCACACACAGACCCAAATCCCCACATTAGCCCCTCACAGACCCAAATCCACCCCCACCTGCCCCACACCCATAACCCCAGGAACAGGCTGGCAAAGGCCAGCCCTCTCCCTTTGTTCCCTATGCTGGGAACTTCTAAACTCTCTTTCCCTGGGCAATTCTGCACAGCCCAGGGGTGCCACAATGGTGGGCACACTTCTGAGTGCCAGCTGGTCCCTGTGAAAGAGCACCTGAACCACAGACACCCTCCCTCAAATTCCCCCACCACCTACAGAGATGGCTGGCCAGCCAGCCCCATTGTTCCCTATGATGGGAACCAACTGCACAACAAAGAATAAAACAAGAACAACACAAAATAAAGTTTTTAAAAAATTATTTTCTCCCTTCCAAAGTACAAGTAGGCAAAGCATTATGACACATTACACCAGCAGTCCCCCACACAGAAAAATAACACAACTCACTTAACATCAGAGAATCACAAAGCACGATTCCTGTCAAAAACACTTTATTTCTTGAACAGCTTTAGGTTACACAGCAGGGGGGAACACCAAAGGGCATGGCAGCACTATCTTACACAAAAATAACACAACTCACTTAACATCAGAGAATCACAAAAACACAATTCCTGGCAAAAACACTTTATTTCTTGAACAGCTTTAGGTTACACAGCAGGGGGGGAACACCAAAGGGCATGGAAGCAGTATCTTACACAAAAATAACACAACTCACTTCACATTAAAGAATCACCCCAAAAAATTGCTGTCAAAAGCACTTTATTTCTGTAACTGCTTTAGGTCACACAGTAGGAAGGCACAACAGAGCAGGAAAGCAGTGTACTACACAAAAATAACACAACTCACTTCACATCAGAGAATCACACAAACACAATTGCTGCCAAAAACGGTGAAGTGGGTTGTATTATTTTTTGTAGTACGTTGCTATCATGCCCTGTTGTGCCCTCCTACTGTGTAACCTAAAGCTGTTCAAGAAATAAAGTGTTTTTGCCAGGAATTGTGTTTTTGTGATTCTCTGATGTTAAGTGAGTTGTGTTATTTTTGTGTAAGATACTGCTGCCATGCCCTTTGGTGTGCCCCCCTTCTGTGTAACCTAAAGCTGTTCAAGAAATAAAGTGTTTTTGACAGGAATCGTGTTTTGTGATTCTCTGATGTTAAGTGAGTTGTGTTAATTTTTCTGTGTGGGGGACTGCTGGTGTAATGTGTCATAATGCTTTGCCTACTTGTACTTTGGAAGGGAGAAAATAATTTTTTTTAAAACTTTATTTTGTGTTGTTCTTGTTTTATTCTTTGTTGTGCAGTTGGTTCCCATCATAGGGAACAATGGGGCTGGCTGGCCAGCCATCTCTGTAGGTGGTGGGGGAATTTGAGGGAGGGTGTCTGTGGTTCAGGTGCTCTTTCACAGGGACCAGCTGGCACTCAGAAGTGTGCCCACCATTGTGGCACCCCTGGGCTGTGCAGAATTGCCCAGGGAAAGAGAGTTTAGAAGTTCCCAGCATAGGGAACAAAGGGAGAGGGCTGGCCTTTGCCAGCCTGTTCCTGGGGTTATGGGTGTGGGGCAGGTGGGCGTGGATTTGGGTCTGTGAGGGGCTAATGTGGGGATTTGGGTCTGTGTGTGGCAGCTGGGGGGGAATTGGGTTTGTGTGGGGCTGTAAGGGGTGGACTTTAGGGGCTGAGAGGACCTACTTGGGGAGGCCATGAAATGGCCCCCCCAAGTGGGAGCAGTCTGAGCCTTGGTGGGGGGTGGGAGGAAGGGTGGGAGAAGGGCCCCAGAGGGCTGGGGGGCATTTTGCATGCAAAATGCCACCCCTGGCAAGACAAGCCTCTCCCAGCTGTCAGTGGTAGAGATGAGAGCAGAGCACCTACTTGGGGAGGCCATGAAATGCCCCCCCAAGTGGGAGCAGGCTGAGCCTTGGTGGGGGGTGGGAGGAGGGGTGGGAGAAGGGCCCCAGAGGGTTGGGGGGCATTTTGCATGCAAAATGCCACCCCTGGCAACACAAGCCTCCCCCAGCTGTCAGTGGTAGAGATTAGAGCACCTACTTGGGGAGGCCATGAAATGGCCCCCCCAAGTGGGAGCAGGCTGAGCCTTGGTGGGGGGTGGGAGGAGGGGTGGGAGAAGGGCCCCTGAGGGCTTGGGGGCATTTTGCATGCAAAATGCCACCCCTGGCAAAGGAAGCCTGCCTCTTCATTTTTTCCCCATAGGAAATAATGAAGAAAGATTAGCAGCAGCATGCTAACAATATGCTGCTCCTTCGCTTTCTTATGGGAGGATGGGGGGACCTGCTTTGGGGGGCCATAACATGGCCCCCCAAAGTTCAATCTGTCTGAAACTTGGGTGGTTGTTAGAGAAGGGTTAGAGGAAGGTCCCCACCAATTTTAGACTTATTCGATGGGAAAATGCCTCCTCCAGGCGTCCTGGAAGACGGAGGCATTTTCCCTTAGAAAAAAGCCGAAAGAATGCCGAAATAATGCCGAAAGAATCCCGAAAGCCGAAAGCCGAAAGAGATTCTTGTTTCGGCTTTCGGCTTTAACGATAGAGAATCTTCTTTCGGCTTTCTACTTTCGGCTATAGCCGAAAATTTTTGGCTTGCACACCCCTACTCCTGAGTCCTGACTTGAAATGTAACTGTTGTTTAATGTCAGAAACGTATAGCTCAAATAACATTAAAGACACCCTTGCAAAACACAAGGAAAGGCAAATCAATTGCATAGATTTTTAGTTTGTTAGTTACAAGGCAAAAACTGATTTTCATTTCTTTGATACGGCACCTGGAAATACGGTGAGGAATGTTGGCCATGATGACCCTGCAGCACTATATATACGATGCATACAGAGAGCCTTTTTGCTTTACACATAGTTCAACTCCAACTTGGGAAATTCCTGCAGATTTGGAGGCAGATTTGGGAAAGGAGCCTAGCAGACGTGATGCCACAAAGCCTGCACTCCGAAGCTGTCATTTCCTCCAGGTGAACTGATCTCTGTAATCAGGAGATCAGCTGTAATTCCAGGGAACTCCAGGCTCCAACATGAGGCAGGTAGCTCAGCAAATGAATCTATGGACTAAAGTTTTCCAAAACATAAGTAGGAGGAATGTGGATTATATGACCACTAGCCGGCCAACGCTATTCTAAATAATCATTACTTTCATGTTCTGCAGCTGCTTATGGCTCTTGATAGATTTGTTGCTATTCAAATGAGTACAAATAGCAGGTTGATGTTCCAAATTTATTAGGAATCAAAGCTGCTTGAAATATCTGAGAGTGTGTTTTCCTCCCCGCCCCCCAGTTGACAACTCAGGTTATAAACCTGCAGTCGTAATGTGGGCTAATGGACAGCCCTTCTTGGGATACGTTAATGAGAGATGTACTCAGTATTCATATGGAAGATATTGCAGGGTAATGGATTAGAAGCAGCAAGGAAAATGCAGGCGAGAAACAAATGTAAATGTTAAGGAACTCATTTTCTCTGCAGGGGTATTGATTTCTTCCCTTCTCTCCTCTGATAGATAGGATGACTAAGCAGAAAACTACCTTCAAAGGCCTCTCCAACAGGAAATGGGAGGGAACACTGGAGAAGGCACATGATGGATGTTACTTCGTTAGCGGAAGCCAAAATGCAATCCTTCTTCATGAGGGATTTATCATTTTCCACCTTGTTCTACAGTCATCTTAATAAGCATTTGATGAATGCCCATTTAGCTATAACAGAAATATCATGTTTAAAATCCCAGTTCATGGGTCATCTTTCAAAACATTCCGTCTTTATAGCAGAGAACTTTATCAGCCTCCATTTTACATGTCTGCTTAATGCACACTGGTTTGCAGATAACCCCAGGGAGAAAGCAGGAGGGGGGGATTTCATCCTGAGTGACAGTGTATTTATGACAAAATGGAGCATAATATGTAAATACATATACTTCCATGTCAGTGCCAAAGTGTTTATGTGAAAATTCCACCAGACAAACTGGTCCCAGTGGAAATGCACATTACTTTAACAATGTGAATTCTGGCTAAATGGAAAACTATCCTCAAAAGAGCTTCTATGATATTAGATGAGGGCATTAGAGAACACTGGAGAGAAAAAATATGTATGATGAGCAAAAAGGCTCTACTAATATTTCTAACGATTGATTAGCATGCCAGCCTGGATGTACCATCTCATGAAAGCCTAAAGGAGAAGTTATACTTACATACTGCTGTGCCTTTCCTTGCAGTATAATTTAGTGCAAGCATTCCCCGCAAAAGCTATGAGGAAACAAGAAGATATCTTTCTGGTTGTTGCAGCATGACAAAATTTTTGTTGAAAGATGAATCCTGGATTTTTTTTTAAATTAAGGAATTTTTAGATGGTACTGAAGAGACTATCAAACACAATAATAGAAAAGGAGCGAATGTGATATAGTAATAATAATAACAAAATAATATTTGATTTATATACCGCCCTTCAGGACAACTTAATGCCCTCTCAGAGCAGTTTACAAAATGGGTTATTATTAATATCTTCACAACTATCACCCTGTGAGGTAGGTGGGACTGAGAGAGCTCTGGAGAGCTCTGACTGACCCAAGGTCACCCACCTGGCTTCAAACAGAGGAGTGAGGAATCGAACCCGGCTCTTCAGATTAGAGACCTACCGTTCTTAACCACTAGGATACAAACTCTCGGCATGCATGCTGAACTATTTGGCGAGGGTCACCATTTTTGCTTGGTTTGTATTCTGGGCTCAGAAACTGATTCAAATCCCAGAGGCACAGGCCTCTGCCTTTCAGTGGAGCTCACCTGCCTCTCAGAATGTATGTCCAACTCTCATCTCCACTCCCCTCTTTGATGGCTGTCATACCAACATCTTCATAGTTAGGTATGGGGGATAGTTTGGCACTCAAATCAAAAAGATTGCTAACCCTAAGGTTAGAATGTCAGAACAGGAGTGGGGGAACTGCACCCATCCAAGATACTCCCCTTGTCCCCACTTATTCATGACTCTACCTCTGGTGGGCCAGTCCTTCCCTCTCTTTCAGCTTCATCTACTTCACATGATTGATATGAGGATCAAAAGGGGCTGGAAGGACCACAATAGCACTCTGAGTTCCTCAGAGGAAGAGCAGGATCAAAATGTGATTATTAAATTAAATACAAGGGACAGTCACTGCATTAATGCCATGTGCTAGAGATGTACAACTGGTGTTCCTATTTAGTGCATGTTCAGTAGGATCATTTTTATAACTTGTATTTTCTTTGGTAAATTTCCCATTTTGTTTCATTTATGCCAATTTTAATGTTATTTTTAATTTAAAAAATATAAAAGGAATTTGGACTTTTCAAATTTGTCACAATTTGGTGAAATTTGTACTAAATCTGGGGATAATACTATGCATTTCCATCCGCATGCATGATTGCCCATGTCTGTATTCAGAACAGAGCCTGATTCACCAATCTATATTTATTTATTTCCTATTGGGGATTGGCTGGATTTTTTTTAAAAGAGGAAAGATATTCTTATTTGCCTTGATCAGACAGTGGTAGTTCTTGGGCTCTAGCTTACCATAAACTATATGATTTTCTCAAAAGAAGTATATTATCCTTGAGTCTTGCAGCCTGCCAAAGCACATTTCTCATGAATAACTTCCATGGAAACCATTGGGACATGCAGTGTTAGGACTGCCCTGTTAGAGCTTAGGAAAAGGTTAGCACAGGTTTTTGTGGGAGGATTTTTCTTCTGTTTGACTAGAAACTTTTACTCAGAGAATATATTCAGTATTTCTATAGCCTGTATCCATAGGCAAACATTTTCCACTTTATAACTTTCACTGGGATAGGATGGCTAAATCCCATTACTTGAATGAATGGGCTGAGATATGATTTTATCCACATTGGGATTCATCTCACCATTAGCCTTAGTTGCAATGGTCTACCAATATGTAGTGTGTCATAATGGAAGGGTCAGATGGGTGATTCTTTTGTTAAATCCATCCCCTCACTTTGAGGGTAGCACCAACTGTTCAGTCTACTCAGGGAAATGGGTATCCAAGGGATCACTCAGCCTTGGGAAGGTAGGAGGGGCCTGAAGCTGGTTGATTCCTCCACATCTTCCTGCCAACTCAACCATCCTCCTTCTCTGAGAATATAGCTCCTTTGAAAGCCTGCTCTAGTGCCAATCTACCATCTCCAATTCTGGTCTAACTGTGTTTATTTCTGATTATGTGGGCCACGAGTGCTGCAGTGATGTTGGAGGCTTCCTGGGAGGCGAGTGGAACACAAAATCCTTATATCCCTTGGCTATATACTTAGTTACGCATGTGAAGAGTACTGTCAGAAAAGTGATGCTTGTTTTCTGGTGTGATAATGTAATATTTCTGCATATCAGAGAAAAGGGGCATTGCATGGAGTCAGGATGTTGCTTCCAATCTCCCTCTCCAAGGATTCTATACTGAATTTCTTAGACTGCTGTGTAACACAGTCCTCCTGGTAACAGTAATCGTAGCCTACAAAACAGATTCTGTATTGAAGCCGATATTCTTGTTTGCTGGGTATCTCACTTTTCTTTCAACTGTTCAAACAATTGGCAACTAAAAGCAAGTGTGTGTGTGTGTTGTGTGTGTGTGTGTTAGCAATGGGATCCATCACAAACTAACTAGGGAAATGACAGTATTTGATCACTGCATTATGAACAACTGACATTCAGCAAGATGTACTGGCAGATATATCTGCACTGTAAATACTTTCCTCATTGCAACAGAAAGCACGGGGGCTCTTTGAGCTTACAAATTATTCCACAGCTCATGGGCTTGTGTGAAGGTTCCCCTCTGGCCTTCCTGATAGATGCACAGCCTTGATCTAGAAGTAGCCCCCCCCCCAGAGGCATGAATCACTTCCTTTCCTTATTATAAGAAAAGAAGTGCCTTGCCTCATCGCAAGCATTAACTTCCCAAGGCTCCCAGAATCCTCTTTTCTCTTTTCCCACAAAGTAAAGCTTCTTTCCTGATTATGTAGATGTTCCATTGTACAGTAGCGATTCTTGAGGTCCAAATGACTGCCTGGTGACTCCTTTGTCTTGAGTAGAATGCCACAATTCCCACCATCTCTCCCTTCTCTTCTCTCTCTCATTGCTTCTAACATTATGTCACTTCCAGCCAAACCATGTTTATTTCCAGTTTGGGTGTTCACATCAGCAGCCTCTAGAGAGCCTTCAGTAATATGGCTTCTAACACTCCATTTTTTTTAAAAAAAGCCACAGTGGATTAAGTGCAGATTGATGGAATGTTTACATTAACAAAGACAGAGAATAATTGTCATCTCCAATTAAAATGAAGCCCAAGTGTGCGTTGCTGTACACTTTCCATCATTTGGTCCCCTTTGCTCCCTCGCCTTCTCCCGTTCTCCTCTGCACTAAAATCTCAGATCCGCAACATTTAATTGATTTTATTAATCAGTTAAAACAATTAGTCAACTAAAATGGTGCCCCCAATTAAAGGGTCAGAAGATTTTTAAAGAAGATAATGGAAGTACTTATGAAATATGCAGATGGCAAGCATCATCTAAAGAGGCATTCTCTCATGTGAAAGGGAGGATGTCTTTTTGAAGATTATGCCTGGTACTATACATATGTGCACTATCATCCGAAAACAAAGTATTTTTTTTCCTTTCAAACTACTGTCTTTCAGAAAGAATTTCTTTCCCATCAAAACATTTATTGTAGGGAGCTATCCGTACAGATTAGTGCTGAAACAAGAGTGGTAACATTAAACTATTGCAATCCCGCATATTATTACCTGTATTAAAAGCTGTGGCCTGACCTAGATGGTGCAGATAGTCCGATCTCATCATATCTCGGAAACTAAACAAAGTCAGCCCTGGTCAGTATTTGGATGTGAGGCCACCAATGAGAAGCCATGGTTTCTACACAGAGACAGGCAATGACAAACCACATCTGAACATCTTTTGTCTTGAAAACCTTACAGGGTCACCATAAATTGGTTGTGACTTGATGGCACACACACACAAAAGCTGTGGTATGTGGAACAATATTGATGTTTGGGGCAAATGAGGGAAAATTAGTTGTGCATTGAATTCACGTAAAATATAATCTTGGTTATGAGGTTATACAGCAACAGTAAATAGGATTGGCCATGAATGTAACAGAACTCCAATCAAGCGCATTGACTGTGTTCATAAATCAAAGAGAACTTGGGTGGATTGTGTGCGCTGATGATTGACTTGAAATCTTGATCTGAAATCAGAAAGCATGCTTCATTATTGATTGCAAGAATGTTATCAATTGATGGAAACGATTTGTGCAGTAATTAGATGAAGAGAGAACTGGATTTTTCCATGTTGGTTACTTACTGATCGTTCACTCTTATACAGATCGGAATGGCATGTATTTTCAAATGCTGAAATGATAAAAAGTTACAAAGGTCACTCAGGATAAAGAGTTATAGTTGGTTTCTTTATGAATTCCTATGTGGGCTGGTTTATATATTCAGCAAAATGTAGTAGTAGAATTCTGAGGTGATGGAATGGACAGAACCACTACATACAGTGGAGAAGAGGTTCATATTTTTAATGTGCCTCCATGTAAAAACTTCCTGCCAATTTTAAAGAAAAGACATCACGAACAAAGGCTAAGCTGGACCTTTCTCATGCTGTGCCAGTTTCCCACTTACAGGGAATTATTAATAGACGGTAACTTTAAAAAATGTGACCCTTCTCACCTGTTGAAGTCTCATCTACCGTCTCAGCACTCTGACACCTCACTGCTGTTTCTTCCTTGAACAGATACACCAGGCCTCAGTTTAGAGCTGAGATAGTGTAATAAGGGAGCAATCCTAAACTAGTCTACTCAGAAGTAAGCCCCATTTCATTCAATGGAACTTACTTCCAGGAAAGTGTTCTCAGGTTTGCAGCTTAAGTAATCACATCATTCCTGCCATCTGCGTTCCACATTTTTCAAACTTTAGTGGGAGCTGTGCAGATGCATTCATCGTCTCCCTTTTGTCTGTAGCACTATTGAAAATCAATCAGGCCTGGAACTTTAAGCAATCTTCCTAGAGCGTTCCAGGTAGCCTTTTTCATTAATGGCTGGCTTAAAAAAATAAACATACACTTTAGATAAAACCTACTCATTTTACTGTCTAAAACAACAACAACGCACCCCCCCTTCATCTTTAAAAGTTAATTAGTGACAAGGGGGCTTCTTTCTAACTGTCTGGAATAATTGTGTGTAATTGGTTCTTCTAATGTTCTTTTTTTGTTACATTTTTAGTCTTCCACAATTTTTCATTGCTCTCCTATGCAATTTAATTTCATTTTTAAATTACTTTTTAAAAAGCATGTCTAGCACCTATTTTTCTTCCATAATTAGTTTCTTTCAAAAAGGAAGTCAGGACCAGGAATACTTGTGTGGAAGGCACAGCTCTGGGGACTTGTTTTTAACTGCATCACAGTGGTCATACCCGCAATCTGGTTAGTTCAGATGAACCTAATACCTCTAGTTTCTGTATCCTGTTCTTTTCTCACAATACTCTAAGTACACCAGGAGGCATGTTGAGGGATAACTAATCTGTGTTAAGTGTGTGAGTTAAGTGATTGTACGAGTCAGGGCTGTCCCCAGGTATTGGGGGGGGGGGGCTGAGCCAGTGGGCCTATCACTAAATATGCTGTTTCTTCCTGTGTATTCTCGCACACAACTCCCAAAATGGCTTGCAGCTAAAAGCCATCCTAACGTACAGTATAAATTATGTCAGCAACCGATGCGTCAAAACCTGCCTACTTGATGGAGAAGTGGTGCTGTGCTTCAGAAGAGACCTCGTGCTGAACACAGACATACTTCTGTGGTTGATGCTCTTGAAACATCGGCTGTTTCCACACACATTGAATAATGCACTTTTAATGCACTTTAGCAATCCTTTGGAAGTGGATTTTTTGTTCCACACATGGGCCATTTCCACACGTGTTGAATAATGCACTTTCAATGCACTTTTGCAATCCTTTAGAAGTGGATTTTTTGTTCTACACTTGGAAAATCAGTTTCAAATGTTCACTAAAGAGTATTGAAAGTGTATTATCCAACGTGTGTGGAAGCAGCCATGGAAAAGCAGTTCCAAATGTTCACTAAAGAGTATTGAAAGTGGATTATCCAACGTGTACAGAAGCAGCCAGAGATTAACCCTCATTCTGTTCTAATAATCATCTCCCCAGTTCTCCACCTGCTGCAGCTAAAGCTGCTGCTCCTTCTACTAACCACAGATGTTGACTCTTAGGTGCATGGTCAGGACTTGCTCAGGAAAGTTTGGGCTTTCCTTGGGTGTTTCTAACGCAATGCCTGCAAGGAAACGTCAAAGCTCTAGATTAGCAATAGAACTACAGTTCAAATCAGGCAAAATGCCAGGAAATCTGTAAATAGATCTTACGTATTTTTTTCTAAGGTGGAAACAGCCTGAGTTGCAAGGAGGAGAGGATTAGTGGGCTGAGCTCACGGCACAAGAAGAGGGAAAATTGGATACTTTTGCTCAGCACCCTTTTCCTTCTCCTGACCTCTTCTGGCTTGGGGAGCAGGTAATCACTCTGGAGGACTGGACATGGCTTTCTCCCATGGAGGAAATAGTAGCTCTGGGGGAAAACAGCATGTGGGGATAAGCACCCTTCTTCTCCAGCTCCAGGCTGTGTCCCTCCACCCTTTTGGGGCTGTTTCCGCTAAGCATGAGGAATCTATTAATCGTTTCCCCAACATCATGTTTTGGTTTAGCCTGGTTGATATAGACTGTAGCCTTAAAGGTACTTTACCTATGAGTAAGGTGTGCTGAAGAACAGGAGAGTTACTTCTGAGTAGATCTGCTTATGATCACTCCCATAATGATGTAATCATTATAGCCTTTGCTAATAATTAAGATAGTAGAAAAGAGCCACAATCACATTGCATGAGTACTAGTATACAGAAGAGGTTGAACAGCTAGGAAAAGGAGAGCAGTGACTAGAAGCAGATAGAGTATTTAAGAGCTCCTTGCTTGTGGAATTTATCAAAATATACTGCTGAGGACTGGGAAAGATTTATCCAGAAATTAGAGCTGTTTATGATAACAAGCCAAGCAAATGATAAGCCAGATGCAGAGAAAATCACAATATTGCCCATCATTGCTGGGGAAGAAATCATCTGTGTTTGTTTCTTTGGAAAATTCATTTCTAACACAGGAAGGAATAAATCAGTTACGTAGTGAAGCTTGCAACACTTGAAGGAAGAAGAATGCTTTCAGCTCAGATGCAATGGAAGGGTAACGGAATAAAGGATGAAAAAAGAGCACAGGGAATATATTGCATTCCTAGGGGCAATCAAGCATAAAACTGGCCCTCCCCATCCTTTTGAGCAAGTTAAGGCTGGGCAATAATTTGTAAAGAATTTGTTCCCATACAAACCAAAACTCTAGGTGAAGAAAAAGCAAGTCCTGTGCACTTGATGCACATTTGCATGAGATACTGTATTTTGCATAAGGCGTTCTACGTTGCAGTTTACTTTTTTTTGTTTCTCGTGGGTGTGAGCAGAAGCCTGCCTTTATACGTAGATCCGGAGGAGTTAGTCATGTTAGTCTGTAGTAGCAAATTAGTAAAGAGTTCAGTAGCACCTTTAAGACTAACCAACTTTATTGTAGCATAAGCTTTTGAGAACCACAGCTCTCTTTGTCACATGCATGTGATGAAGAGAGCTGTGGTTCTCAAAGGCTTATGCTATAATAAAGTTGGTTGGTCTTAAAGGTGCTACTGGACTCTTTACTATTTTTATATGTAGATTATTATTAGAATCCAATTACATGCATCGCAAGTGCCACATGGGATAGGGCCTCCTTAGTGGCAGCACCATGGCTGTGGAAGTCTCTGCCTAGAGAGGGCCATTGTGCTCCATCTCTTTTGGCCTTATGGTGTTGCTTAAAACGAATCATTTTCTGAAGGCATTCAGATAATGAGCTTAGTCTGATGTTTCCTTTGTTTAAACTGCTGGGTTTCTGGGTTTTTCTGCATGTGTTGTCTAATTGGTTTGTTTAAGTTCATTTTGTTCTTAGACATTTTATCTGTCTTTATTACATCTCTTCCCCATTTCTTTGTTTCTGTTGGTTTCAATGGAAGTTGCATTTCCACATGTAGCCTTTTGTCTCCTGACTAGTTGGGATGAAATCTCCAGGAATCCTATTCCTCACCTGAGGGATCCCTCCTGCCTTATTTCAGGTATTTCAGGTAAATGTTTATTTTAAAAGCAGGTCAGAATATGCAAAAAAATGAAGCGAAACCTTGTAGCACCAATTTTGCCCCCCCCCTTCCCTGCTTTGCCTTGTTACATTCTGGTACCGGCAGTATTTTTGTTCTCTCTCTGTGTTATGTGCCATCAAGTGAGTTTCAGCTTACAGTGACCCTATCATTAGGGTTCTATCATTAACAGCTTTGCTTAGATCTGGCAAACAGGAGGCCGTGGCTTCCTTTTTTGAGTCAAGCCATCTCATTTTGGGTCTTCTTCTTTTCCTACTGCCTTCTACTTTTCTTATCATTATTGACTTTTCCAGTGAGTCTTGCTTTCTTGTGATGTGGCTAAAGTACGATAGATTCAGTCTTGTCATTTTAACTTCTTGGGAGAATTCTGGCTTGATTTGATCTATGACTTACCCCCCTGTCTATGCTCATCCACCATGCTGAAAAAGACATAATTTTCCAGTGTGACATGGAACCTATGGATTATGCTGGGGGGTGATTCACTAAAAATTGTTTCCAAATATAGTGTTTGGGGGTGATTTTTAGTAAACGCCCCCCCCCAGACATGACCTGTGGATTCCACAATATGCTGAAAAATGACATCATTGTCCAGTGTGATGCAGGTGCTTCATTTAGTGCCTTTCCCTCAGCTGGCCAGGTGAGTAGAGGCAGGGGTAGAGGGGCTGGGGGCAGGAGATTCCCTACTTGCATCGAGGAGATGGCATCCATATTCATGGCTGCCCTTCAAGTCAATCTCCTTCTGATTTCTTGGTTGCAGTCTCCTGTTTGGTTCATCATGAGTCTGATTCAAGGAACAGAAAATCTTTAACCTTTTCAATTTCCTCATTGCCAACCTTAGCATGGTGCAATTTTTTGGTAGTCATTACTTTTGTGTTCTCAATATTCAGCTGTAATCCTGCTTTGGCACTTTATCCTTTCACCTTCATTAGTTGTCATTGCAAGTCTTCACTACTTTCTGCCAGTAATGTGATGTCATCTGCATTTCTCAGATTGTTAATGTTTCTTCCACCAATTTCCAAATCTAATTCAGCTTTCCTGATGATTTCTGTCCTAGCCAGGCCTGGCTCAGAAGGAAGAACATTGTGCAGGAAAGGGTTTCCAATCTCCAGGTTGTGACTGGAGATCTCCCAGAATTACTACTGATCTGCAGACTACAGAAACCAGTTCCCTTAGTGCACTTTGGAATGTGGACTGTGCGGCATTATACCCAGTTGAGGTCCCTCCCCTCCCCATATTCCTCTTTCCCCAAATTTCCAGTGTTTTCCCAACCCAGAGTTGGCAACCCTAGAGAAGGGGGCACAGTTTAGCTTTCCTTTTCTCCATTGTCCCTTTCCTATCTTTTTTCCCTACTAGAGCTGATACCACCTGGGGGGGGCATAATTTATGTCAGTGAAATTGATTGAAAGATGCCCTTCTTCATGAAGGACACCTTGCATGATCAGAATTCTCCTTCTGGAGATGAGATCTTCTTCCATTAGCAGGTGACATCTTCTGGATCCTGGTTTGGATCTAGATGCTTGCAAAAAACCCAACAGCACAAACAAAGTTTGCAAATATATCCCTTTCCTGGCTAAGTAACCAACTGAACATGTGTTGCCTGGGAGGCCCCCCAAAATCCAGTAGCAGAGCACAACTAGCAATGCTTATAAAAAAGAGGAAGAAGGGATTTATGGAGCTTGCAGGCAGCTGGATATCAGCTTGTGTGTCAGCTGGACACATTTTTATCACTCCAGTGTCTATAGAGTTGATGGCTATAGTCAGATAACAATAGAAAAGTAATAGGCTGGCAGGCAGGCAGGCTAAGCGAGTTATGTCTATCTAATGGGGACAGATTGTCCTTGGTGAATTTTTTTTTTTTAGCCATTGGATTCCAAACAATGGCTTTCATTAGGGGAGAGAGTGGGCCAGCTCTGTCACAAAGCAGCCTCCTTCCCTTACCATTCTTCTCAATACAGAAGAGCCAGATTTTGGAATATGGCATGTTGACTCAGCATATTAATCTACTAGAGTTTGTTGCCAAAAGACTGAAAACGCGAAGGCAGATGATTTTCGACTGTACACGCTGAAAGAAAAATTCTGCTGCCAGTAGATCGTTTTAAAGGACTGTCTCTAATTTATCATTCTTTTAAAACCCATAATAACTCTTCAAAGAGTTCCTTGTGAGGGATGTGAACAGAAACTTTTATCCAGGTTCAGCTTTTTCTGTTTGTTAATGTTTTGTTCAGATTCTTTAATATTGTTGCAGCACTTTCTCGAGGCTGTTCTAGCCTGGTGACATACACGTTGATTCAATGGGGAACATATTCCTAGCTCTAACAATTGTTGTTGTTGTTGTTGTTGTTGTTGTGGTCTTCTACCCAATAAGAATGAAATTATCTGGGGTTATACACCTCACTGATGGAAGCTCCAAACAGAAAAGAAAGAGGCCCCTTACTGAAGACAAATTCAGCTGACGGTGGTTAGATGGCCATGACCTTGATCTTGGCAAGGGGAGAGTGAAAGAGTAAAAAATGTTGGGCAGCTATACCTTTCACCAGCTCTTAAGTGAGGGTTGTATGCTGCCATTTTGGCTCCACACCCCTTTGGTCCCACTGGCTCTGAGATATTGGGTGGGGGGATGGGTCTAGGAGGCTTCCTTCTGGTCCAAGCTCGTTCTTCCAAGGAGGATGGGTGGTTTGGCCTGCTGGCTGGCCAACAGACAAACACTTAATGCAGACAGGTAGAAGTTGGGCATGGGAGATCAGCATGGGTCTTCCATGAACTCAGCCCATAAAAGATCCTCTTGTTTCACATGTGAACCTGTAGAATTGTGATGTTCCCCCACACCCTCAGACCACCCCTGAGGGGGGAACCAAGGAGTGACAGCAAATGGGAGTTACACAGGTGTACACCCCTGTGTAACTCCCATGCTACTGGGGAGTGAGTTTGCCCTGGCTGCCCCTGAGCTGGGCATGCACCACCATAACTCACTCCCAAGATTCCTTATGAGAATCTCCTTACTGGGGAGACAGAGTACAAAGGCCCCGGCTCCCCTCAAAGGGATCTGATCCCAATGCCAAACCAACAGACCAAGTTGTAACTAGAAGGAAATTACAAAAGCATTCCCAGACTTCCCCAAATGCAGAGCCAATCCAACCCCAGAGAGAAGGAGGACTGGGTGTAGGGTTGCCAGCGTCCAGGTGGTGGCTGAAGATCTCCAGGAATTACTCCTGATCTCCAGGTGACAGACATCAGTTCACCTAAATAAAATGGCTGCTTTGGAGGGCAGACTTAATGGCATTATACCATTCTGAGGCCCCTCCCCTCCCCAAACCCTGCCCTCTTCAGGCTCCACTCCCAAATCTCCAAGAATTTCCCAGCCTGGACCTGGCAACCCTAGCTGGATGAGATTCACCAGCAGAGAGCTAAGTGTGAAGAGGTGGGGCCAACAACCACTTAAGACCCAGCCTGCCAGACCAGAGGGAAAACTCCATCCCTCAGGTCTGACACCAAGGCCCTCCTTGCCTGCAAACTTCCGTCTGGCCCTGATTGGGCAGCCGGGAAGTTTGAATCTAATTGGCTGTGAGCCCACCCAGGGGAAGCCAGGCAAATCCACAAACATGGCAGCCACCATGTTTTGTGCCTCTCCACTGCCCCACAGGCTGCAACCTGGGCTGCCCAAGTAAGTCTGGAGGATGTTGTTTATCCTGAAAAGGAGTTCTCTTCTATTTTATCTATTCCTTATGAAAGGGCTGGAAACAAAAATCAGTTAAAAAAAAAACAAACCTGCAAAGTTCCTGGGATGAAACATCAATGGAAGTGAATTGCAGTGACATAATATTTAATGTGGGAGTGCAAGTGAGTCTTAGCATGATACATTTTGGGTACCTGATTTCCACTGAATGAGAATGCATCAACGCACATTATACTGTGGAGGAAATAACCCAGGCAACCATTCTGAGGGAAACTGCTTCTTAAAGCTAATGTTGTATTGATTTTTCAGGTAGGGGAAGCACATCATAATAAGCATATAGCTTACATTAGCCATTTAGATATCATTAGTTTATTGAATTACACTTGGTAGGGTCATTGCAGCCGTATTTTAGAATTGCAACACATTGATGTGTTTTCATTTCTTCTTAATTTGTCTGGTTCCACATAGAGTAAAAAAAAAAAGAGGGATTCTCATTGACCGTAGCTTAGAAGTCAACACAACAGTTAGCATGGCTTTTGAAACAAAGTGGCTACAGTATTAAAGTGTTATTTGTAACAATATAGTGGTGGCTTCTTATTGGTTCTTGCAGTACAAAACCTTTTCCTATCAATGCAGATGGTACAACTGACAGTACTTTATTACCAGTGCCATCCATAATGTACCAAATTCTAAATAAGCTTTGAGATCTGGGCGTTTTCAGTGGTAGCCCTAGAGTGATGGGACATTCTTTGCTATGACAGACATCTCACTTCTTTCCAAACTTTTTGAAAGCTTTTGAAAACATTGTTTTACTGTTAGATATGTGTCCTTCAATTTTTTTTAAAAAAGTTGTTATCTTGTATGTCACTTGGAGGCTGGTGAAAAGCAGCTTATAAATGTTAAAACAATTAAATGTTTAGTAAACATTTAGGAAAAGCTGTATGGGAGGGTTGCCATGCTGCAGCATCAAATCCCCAGAAGGAATTGGGGGTGGGGCCTGGCTTGCTTTCATCACTTCTAAAAGAAGGAAGTGACATAGCAGCCACTCTAGCATTTCACAAAGACTCTATGATAGAGCTATGCTAAATGTAAACTAGGTGAGACACTGGCAATCCTAGACTGGATTTCCTGACTCTTTAACTTGCTTTAAAAAAGCAACTCTGGAGTCCCCAAATTGGATTGGAACCACACTGTTAAGGAAAAAAGAATTAACCTTTTCCCAATGCTGTTTGCTTGAGGAAAGTAGAGCCCCCAAATTAGATTTTGTCCCATTGGGGAAAACATATAACATCTTTTCCTATCCTGATGATATATATTAGACCTTTCTCTGTGTCTCTATTTGGTGGCTGCTATTAAAAAAAGAAAGCCACGGGGTTATTTTAATTTCAATAATAATAGACAGTCACATACCTGAACTTTGGCATAGGTTGTATATAAACTGTGCTGTGTGTACTTTGAACCTTCTGTTTTAAAAATTGAAATTGTAGACCGAGCACATTTTGAGCCATGCAAACTGCAGTTCTATGAACTGAATAAATTATGTAGATGCGCACATATTTGCTTATTTTGCATAATTAAATCCATTTAGGGTTTCACTACATGACCTATACACTAACGCAAACCATAGGTGACCAGGGATCACGTGCTAAACGTTCTTTCCTTCCCACAGGACCACCGATGGAGGACAATCCTTCTTTTGATGTGCTTTTTTCATGGTAGAATAAATTGTTCTGGTGAACATAATGTCTATTTCAGTGTTTTAACAACCATCTTTATATCATGCCTTGAGTAACCTGTACCTCTTATTGTATGAACACCTAATAAAACAGAGTAGTAAAAAGAGAGAGAGAAAGAGAGAGAGCACAGGCTGTGATGAGATTATATACATTTATCTCCTGCTGTAAATTAGTTGTCATTTGGTACTGCAGTTAATAGGTAAAAGAAATCATAGAGAAAACAGGGATTTTAACGCAGTCGCTTGCACCCACACACACACAATTCTGGCTTCTGTTCTTAGACCTCTTAAATATTCAAGCTTTGTAATTCAGTTGAACCAGTTTAATGTATAATATTTAATGCAACACTTTGAGCCACTTAATTTCATATTCCAAAGTTTTAATGTGTGTAATACTAGATAGATGATCATACTATTAGTCTAATTTTGACAGTATCCATATGGCACTCTGGAAATGATGTACGCACTTGGCTTCTGGAGCAGGTCTTTGAATACCAAATAATGATAACAGTGAAGGTGTTTCCATCATAAATGTAAGTTACATTATGACCTTCCCCTTTCTATTGCACTATACAAGGCCCTTTCTTTTATCATTTTTTTTTATTAAGATAGGAAAAATTATTCTTCTCCTAGTAAAAACTGGTTATTTGAAAATCACTTAATGATCTATTGTAGACTAGAGTAGCAGGAATGCTATCTGAGTTTCAAGCATTTCACTTAAGCAATCATAATTCCTTTACTGTTGACACAGGGGCTGTTTCCACACTACTTACCTTCATCCGGAATGCCGCAGAAAGTTGTGAAAAAAAATGCAGAAGATAGCATCCTCTCGCACAAGTGATATTCCGCAGTGTTCTGGATGAAGGTGAGCAGTGTGGAAACGGCCAGGATGTCGTACTTTGGGCATGGCTTCTATAAGGGCTGGCTGTGCTAAGATGGGTTGAGGCAGGAGAGGGAATTGTGGGAAGATGGAGGCCAGCTTCTAAGATCCAGATTAAGGGATGTCATACTCCTGCTGCATGTATTTAAAGTGTGAATGTGGCGAGACATGCAAACCTAAGGGCAAGAGTTAAAGGGCTCTTTCAACTCAAAATGTTTTGTTTTTGCTATTACTGTGGGGGTTTTTTGTTTAAATTGTTTGTTGTATTTTTTTTCGGGGGTGGGAAGGTGGAGGAAGGCTACTTAGGGTATCGACTGAAGAGAAAAGCCAGTTGAGAAATGCACTAAATAAATATACTGGAAAATTTGCAATACTGCTTTAACTTGATGTCTAGAAGTGTCTAACACTACAGATGAGAATTCTGGAAAGAAGGTGCCTCCTCTGTGCAAATTTTACCGCTGACCCAAATGAGTAAGACGGTCCTTTAAATTACCAGGGAAGTTTTTGGTAGGGACAGTGACTGCCAGAAACAATCAAAGCTGAGCCCAGGGATTCTGCCAGTGCAGCAAAGGTTTCTTTGTTTGGACCTGGCCCTCAATGGCACAGGAATAGCTGCCACTTGCTTGGTCCAAGCAAAATGGCCTTGTGGTCCTTCCATTGCCATATAGTCCGCTCTACTCAGCTTGCCCCTAGGCCAGTTGAAGATCACTACCCATCCCTGCGTTTTCGTGATTAGATTGACAACTGATCTTCCAGACACATTGCTTCTAGAAGCTACATTCTTCTTAAACATTGCAAGTTCAGAAGCCAAAAGGCATTTTAACTTAATTATTGGGAATATCTCTGCTTTCTTCATCCCTTGAAACCTCAAGGTGCCATCAGTGATGACTCGTGCTGGGGGAAGGAGTGCTGAGTGCAGAATGGGATGGCCATTTCCACAAGAGGACAAAGAGAGAGAGGAGTTCCACAGAGTTACAAATGGTCATTGCTTTGGTAGCAGCCAAAACAGAAGACATAAACACCATGGTTGGAAGGCCTCCAGAACACAGCATGAGTTGATGACATGTCTACAGTGTGTCTATATAGCACAGCCCCAACCATCCTTTTGCCCCCTGCTATCAAATGCTACACACCAACATGGGGTCCCTTATTGGCTGCCAGTTAGCAGAAACAGTCACATGCTATAGTCAGCTTTCTTCCCACAAGGGCATGCAATCCACAGTGATTAATGTGAATTAATGTGATTAATGTGAAGGACTTGAGTGGAGCATGCAGATCACAAAGTCTAGAAAATTTCTTGCTCAACAGGAGAGAAAAAAAGTTTATTTGCTTTAAATTATTCTTAAAAACAAATTTGAACAGATTATATTTACACATGAAAGTATTCAGATAACACTCTCCTCCTTGAACTCTCCATGGCACAGAGTGGTAAGCTGCAGTACTGCAGCCCAAGCTCTGCTCACGTCATGATCTGAGTTCAATCCTGGCGGAAGCCAGGTTCAGGTATCCAGCTCAAGGTTGACTCAGCCTTCCATTCTTCCGAGGTCAGTAAAATGAGTACCCAGTTGCCTGGGGGTAAAGTGTAGATGACTGGGGAAGGCAATGGCAAACCACCCTGTAAAAAGTCTGCCAAGAAAATGTCATGATGCGACATCCCCCCATGGGTCAGTAATGACTCGATGCTTGCACAGGGGACTGCCTTTACCTTTATCTTATATTTACACATGAAAGCATTCAGATAACAATCTCCTCCTTGAACTCCATATTCTTCTGAAATGTTATATGAATATGAATAGTTGGAGGGAAAAGGGTAGTGGCTTGTTTAGCTGCTGAAAATCAAGAAGGGTCTATCAAAACTACCCTGAAAAATATCCTGTCTAGATATATCATATAGATAAATTCAAGTTCTAACGCATCTTGGCAGATGTAGACATTGGTGCATTGGAGCGCAGTCATCCTGCCACAAATATTTTCAAGCAAAACTTGTCAAAACTGCTGCCAATTTCTTTTCCAGTTAATGTAAGATATGTGGTTCTTTTTAGAACTGGAGTTACTTCATGTTTAGCCCAAAATAAATTGCATTGCTGGACTATAACTCTGTTTAAAATGTTGGTTTTTTTTAAACCAAACCATTATTTTAAAGAAAAGTTGAAATGATCTATACTTTTCTCGTTTGCAAACCAAATCCAATTATTTTGTTTTCCTGGACAAATACCTCCGCTTGAACTTGGGCTGAGCAAATTGTGAAATTAATCAAATTGAAAGTTCATGGTGAATATTAATGTCAACTGCAATTAATATGCTGGAACAAAACTCATTTCCTCTTGCCTAGAAGGAGACAGAAGCTGGGCCAGACAGCGAAAGTCCAAATATTTACCAACTTCAGCTACAAGTTTGGAAAGGAAAAGGTTACAGCGGTACAATGCGACAATTTGAAAATGTATTTTCTTTCATTTGCCAACCTCCTTTCCAGTCACTGCTGTGTCTTCGATTGAAGGGAAGTAGCTTCATTTTGGCCTGGAAGGTGAAATGTTAGAATCATACATTTCTGAATTTGGCAGCCCTTCCTCATTCAGAGCCAAATTTAGTGAGAGCTTTCATTATGGTCTCTCATTTTTCTCTGACAGGCTAAAAGAATAAAGTTGGGGTGCATTGACAGGACCATAAGTTTTTAACGCTTTTTCCTGGTGATACTTGCCTGGTGTAAATCACGCCCCCCCAAAACCCTTGCTATTTGTCCCTCAGAGAAAATTTACAGGTGCCCCCATGTGGTGAAAATACTAACTCAGAAAAGGGATTGAAATTGGGGAAATGGCATAGGGAAAAAGCCTGTCTCAAAAGTCCTATAACTCCCATTCTGAATAGGCTGGCCTGCAACTGCTTTTAGTCTTTAAAAAAGTGCAGGAGATTCTGACACTCAATCTGTTGTGTCAGGTTCAGTCTCACCCACCCTCTGCAATTGATCTTGGGGCTTAGATGCTAGTGGACATGGCAGCAATCTGGGATATGCAAAGAGAAACTCAGTTGCCCCTCCAGTTGGAATGAAGAGGCAGATAAAAGTGTTGGGATTAAAAGGCCGCTTTATTAAATCATAACAGCATATTTGTCAACATGGCAAGGGCCAACCTAGTGGTACAGGTCGGGCCCTGGGGTCACTCCCAGACCTCTGCCCCGACCTATATGGGTGACCCCCGACAGCCCGGGTGTGAGCCATCCATAGTATGGTTGAGGCCCAGCCGGCCTGGGTAAGTGGTTCACCCCTTTAAATCTCCTCCACCTGGCCGTACAGCTGCAGGGAGTGACCAACTTGTCTAGGGGTTGCCCACCAGGGTATCTGGCCTCACAACTGGGCCATACATCAGCCAGCCACTACTGACAGACCACAATCCCCACCAATGGAGATATGCCAAGGGTGGTCACCGGCCTGCTCATATTTCCACCACTAAGGCCAAGCCTCTGCTTAGGCCATAGCACCCCACAGGAGGCATAAAGCCACCTGAACCCTTGTCGCACATCCTCCAAATAGTTGTCCTACCATCCCCTCAGGAGAGGAAAGCAAATGCGGCCGTGATTTGTGGATGGGAGCCCCTCGCTCAACAAACAATTCCATCCAAGCTCCCCATACACAGATGGGGAGACTTGGACTAATGTAACCCCAGGGCCCAAGCTTCCTGCACACCCCGGCAGGAAAGCCCTAGACCCCAGCACAACAAACTTGCCCGACCAACAGGCAGGGAAGCATGTGCACCCAGGGACCCCTGCCATGGGGCCAAACAAAACCAAATCCAAACCTCTTGCCATACCCAGTGAGGAAACCTTGGAATTCTGTGCACCTACAGCACAGGCTGAGGGCCCAAAACTAAACAACCCCAAGCTTCACTGACACACCCAGCGGGGAAGTCTTGGAACATCAAAACAAGGTCCACCGCAGTGAAACAGCCAGGGCCCTGGGCCTGCAACAGACACAATAAAAAAATCAGCAATTTAGTCAAACAATCAACCATTTATCAATGCAAAGTCACCTGCTTCCCCTCACACGCTGTCCTGTAGAGAAGAAATGAACAAGAAAAAAACATAACTGCTAATGCTGTAACTAGGCAAGGAGTGATCAACCTGCACACCATCTCATTGTGGTGATGGCCCCTTGCCTTCCTGCTGCTGAGAAAACCCAGAGCCATTTGACCCCCACCTTTTGCCCTGACCTGATTGCTTATATGCAGTAAATGCATGGGGACTGGAACAAATTGGACATGCATGTTGGAACTTGCATGGTTCCCTAGAACAAACCCCCCATGAAGCAAAGTCCCAACATAGCATATGAGCCGCTGAAATCTGATCCCCGGTAGGACAAGTGACCACTGGCACAGACGACTGCTGAACCAGGTGACCACTCTCAGAACAATCTCCTGCATTGGTCCTAGCTGGGGACATGAGCTGCAGCCACAGCTGCTGGTGGACCTGATCCCACGGGAGGGAGGGGTTAAGAACAGCATGATTGCGGAACTCTTCATTGTATTGCAGCCAAGCTGCACCGATGAAGTCCAAATACCCCCTGTATAGGATATCCATATACTGAAAAAGGGGGGCTGCCCTCCATGGCTGGGTGCAGGCTATGACACCTGCATATATGAGAAAGCCCAACAACCAGTTCACCCAGGTCCTATCTACCTTGCTGCGCTTCAGCCACTCCTTATTGTGCTTCTTAAGATCCTCCTTGTCCTTCCTTTTTAATTCTCTAGATAGGAGGGAGAAGATATCCACATACTCCCCCCTTAGAATCTTGTCCCTGGTCCCAGGCATCAAATGGTCCATGAGGGGCATGGCAGTATCCCCAAATGGCAATGTCCTAAAAGGCACAGACCTGTATGGTGACCACTGGGAACCGTAGTATGAGACCAAAGGGGCAACTGTGCCCATCCTCATTTGTGGCTGGGATGACATGGGTGGCCAGCTGGCCACCCCAGTCATTGGACCTAGGAAGGCAGGCTGGCCCCACTGCAGCCATAAACTACTAGGACCCACCAATGGTACTGTGCTCACCTGTGCATAAGGTGTGTGCAATGTGCCCAGGGGTACAGGGGCAGCGGCCTGGCCCCAGGGCCCCCATGGCCACTCACCACCCGGTTGGGGCAACCTTCCACTTCCAAAGGTTGTACTGCAATGGCCACTTACCCAGCATTCATTGACCCTCCAGTCTCATCCAAGGATGCACCTGCCTGTACCAGAGGCGAAACTCTTGCACCATCACCGTCCGGTGGAGCCGAGAGGCCTCGCGTGGCAGATGGTCCCTCAATGCAGAAATGTAAGACAACAAGTCATGAAAGAATGCAGTAGTAGATGCCATCCTAACCGGCCTCTTCCGTGCTGCGGCAGTGTTGGCATTGGCCACATTCCAGACCTGCTCTAAAACAGCAATTCTATACAGAAGTTGCTGCTGACTAGGGCACACATCCGCATCATCGGAAGATGAAAGGGCAACCAGGAGGTGATGTGTGGCAGGCCGCCTGGCCGGTTGTTTACCCTTGGAGGGGCCAGAACCCTTCTTAGGAGGCATCTTAGCTGTTGTTGTAAACTGCCCCAAACAAGAGTCCTGCTGTTGTCAGCCACTAAACCCAGATGAATGGCCCTATACTAAAAGCAGACGGCCAAAGCAGATGGCACAGCCCAGAGCCTGCGCTATCCCAAGCCAGAAAGAGCACCCAGGGCCACTCAAAATGCTGCCAATAAACAGCCGTAAAATGACCCAAACACGAGACACAAAATAGCTACCAAATGCAAGTGCGGCTTATCCAACAAGGCCCGGCTAAAACCAGAAGGTCGAGCGAAATGGCTGCCAATGGGGTTTCCCACAAAATGCCCCCCAAATGGCTGCCAGACCCCAGTACAGTTAATAGGGCCAGAGAAGCACTATGCACCAGAGGCTGCCCACAAAGACGCCCCACCCCAATACCCCAACAATCTGGGAGAACAAAGTAACAAAGCCCAAACTCACAAGAGAGGACAAGGACAGGCGTCAAAATGGCAGCCAGTAACCAAAATGGCAGCCGTGGCACACAGAGGCCAGAGCCTGAATGCCAGGGTCCGAAAGTAGTGATCCCCTGAGTCCAAACAGGCCCACAACCCCAGTGGAACCCAGACAGGGAAGCCACAGAAGCCCCCCCCCCTTCCTGAAGGCCCCTCTTTCCCAGAGGAACTCTGGTGGAGGCAAGTGAGGAAGGAACTGCAAAGGGCAAAATCCATGGGCAACTCCTGCTGCTGCAGCTAAAGCTACCTTCCCCGCACGACTGTGCCGCTTCCCCGCCACAGCGAGGGAGCCACATAAGCCGCTACTGAAGCTGGCACCCAGGCTCCGTGCCTCTGACTCCCCGCCGCCAATGAGCATGCCTCTGCTAAAATACGCCACCAGAATTCCACTCACTGCTCCACGCACTCACCGCCTCACTTGCCGGCCAAGCCTCGCCCAGCACACTGAGCCTTACCTGTTACCGACAAGGTCTGTTGCTGCACTCCATCTCCGCACGCCTCTGGAGGCCCCTCGTGCCGGGAAAGAAGGAAACACGTCCTCTCTCTTCCCGAGCACGAGGCGCACTGAAGCACTGAGGAGCAAAGCAGAAGCAAATGGCTATCCTAGTTCCACCCCTCACACAGATCCCTGTATGAAGGGGAAAGCACAGCTGCTGCCTCCTCCTTCTGGAGGCACAAACACACGGCTCCCAGCCATAGCCGCTGTTGCGGCCGGCTGGGAATGCCATATTTTCTCATTCTTCTTTCTATCTACAGATTATATTTTTATCTTGCAGTTCCTCTGAGGAATTCAGGATAGCACAGAGAAGTTTTCCTGCCTGCATTTGAACTTCACCGCCACCCATTGAGGTAGCTTGTGAGAAGGTGACTGCTCCAACTGATTCAATGGGCTTCACCATTGAGTGGAGACTTGAACATAGGTTTTCCCCAGCTGTAGTTTAAAATGCTAACAATTTCAGAATAAGATGGGTAGCTGTGTTTGTCTGTAGCAGTGGAAAAGAGCAAGAGTCCAGTAGCACTGATAAGACTAACAAAATTTGTGGTGGGGTATGAGCTTTCGGGAGCCACAGCTCACTTCTGTGATATCCTACCACTAATTTTGTTAGTCCTCCTGAGATAACATCCCTGACATAGATAGTCCAGGTGAGCCTGATCTCGTCAGATCTCAGAAGCTAAGCAAGGTTGGCCTTGGTTTGTAATCAGGTGGGAGACCTCCAAAGAATACCAGCGTTGCAGAGACAGGCAATGACAAACCATTTCTGTTAGTTTCTTGCCATGAAATCCCACCAGGGGCTTGAAGGCACTCTCTCTACCACCACACTGAGATAACAATCCTATGTCTCTGTTCAGTCCCTGGGGTTCTATTCTTCTGAACTCAAGAATGAACTGAAGTTCAGCGATCTCACATTGTAAGTCAGCATTCCAGCAATGGAATGTTCTGGAAAATTAAAATATTCTCCCGCTGGTTTTTGAGTATTTGATTTTTTTAATATCAGATTTGTGTCTGTTTATTCTTTTGCTTAGGATCTGTTTGTCCAATGTAGAGAGTGGAAAGGCATTGCTGACACTTGATAACATATATAACATCTGAAGATGGATAAGTAAATGAACCTGAGATGGTATAACTGATGTTGTTAGGTCCAATGACTGTGTTATTGGAGTTAATATGAGGACAGAGTTGGCATCTAGGTTTATTGCAGGCCCTGGTCCCAGAGTCTGTGGCCGTGTTAGGAACTGGAAGTACATTATTGTCAGTGAGCAGTTGTTTAAGATTAGGTGACTGTCTGTGGGCAAGAAAGGATTTGCTTCCCAGAGCTTGTAAGAGAAAAAAAAATCATTGTCCACAGGTTATTAATAATGCATTGAACTGGTTTGAGCTGAGAGCTGTATGTGACTACCCATGGTGTTCTATTATTGTTTGATTTAGGGCCAAGCTACACATGACGAATGACACTTGAATGGCAAGTGTATTTCTCCCTGTTCACTTGCCCTCCACTAAATCCACTTGCCGTTCAAATGTCATTCGTCATGTGTGGCTTGGCCCTTAGTGATACATTCTTTGGTCCATGGATCCTACGGTCAACAATTAATGAGGCCCATTGCCTTAGGATCCCTAACGTTCTGGAGCCAGATCTATGCAGTAGACAGTTTTTCCCCCTCACTAGGCATACACAACAACAACAACAACAACTATGCTTATATACTGCTGTTCTAGACAAATTAGTTCAGAGCAATGAACAAGTCAGTGTTATTATTATCCCCACAATACAGCTGGGGAGCTGGGGCCAAGACAAGTGGCTTATCCATGGCCACCTACTGAACTCATGGCAGTAGTGGGATTCGAACCGGGTGAGGGCTGATTCACAGCCGAACCACTTAACCATTGTGCTACCATAGCCAATAGCACAGAACCAGGTGCTGCTACAGTGTTGAAGGGGAAGCTTCAGCAGCCCAGATCATCCAACTCCTTCAACTTGACTGTGGCTGCATGCTGCTCCCAGGGGTTTAGCTTTCCATTTTCCTCTAACTTTCTGAAAAATCAGTCACATAGATCACAGCAAGAAAGAGAATGTTGCTAAAATTGCTGAGGCCCCAAATCATGCAGAGCTGATGCTCTGAAGATATGCACATTCACGCAGCACTGTCATTTGTAAGCAGAAATACATAAAATATGATGTAAGGAGAAGCCAGCCTGCCAAACTACCTTAATACGTGTGCAGGAATTATAGCAGCCTTATGTAAGGGAGAGGAAACTTTAAACCAATTACAATTGTTCCTTGGGAGACGCATCTCTCAAAATATAAGAACTTTCCATGCCAGGTATTAATAATAAAAAAAACATTTTAACTGTCAGATTTAAATCCCATTTAGCTTTCATGTGCTTGTTTCTTGCTGTCAACCTGCTCATTAAAACAAATTAAAAAAACCTTAATCAGTGTGGAATAAAACCTTGAACAAGAGAACGACGCACACAGTAAAACAGAATAAGAACTGAAGATAATAAAGAGGCAGAAACAAGGGAAACAAGGAACATTCGGATACTGTTAAAATGTTCTTGGCAATTATTGCTTTCTTCATTATTAGTTTACATTGTAACCGTGTTTTAATAAGAGTCTTCATTACTCCCAGCAGTCTCTCTTCTTTGTTTGAAAATAGAAGTGAAATAAAGTAAATTTTACAGATGATGGCTAAGACTACGACATTTTTTGGTTGTTCTTTTACAAAATATCATTTTCCTACTTTTCTGTCATGCTACTACAGTGTTCCTGGCTTTCTTGTGGTTGATGATATTTTTATTATTGGTGACTCGACTGCTATATTGGCTGTTATTGTAGCCTGAACTGTATTTGGTAACCTTGTTGAGCAATTTTTTTGTGGGGAATTGTGGCATATCACTATATTAAATGAACAATTAAATGAGGAATTAATTACTCAATAATGTAAACGTAGTAGTCCTGAGTTGTATGAGGTGGGTTCTACCTCTGCCTCATGAGGTGGGTTCTACCCCCTCCCCCCACATGCACACACCCTAATTTTATCCTTTACAACAACCCTGCAGTAGATAGTCAGGTTCAATGAAAACTAACAGTGACTGGGCTTGGTCAATTAGGGATTCCAGTCTTGGTTTCCCCAGGCCTAATCCAATGCTCTCCCCTATGCCACACGTTCTCTCTTTCAACAAAACATACATTACAAACATGTATTTTCTACCCACCTTTCCCTGCCTTGATTGCATCACAATTATGGAGCACTCCCACTAGTTAAATCTAGATAAGTTTGGGTTAAACTAGACGTGCAGATTTTTAAAGAGTTGAGTCTCTTTTGGGGGTTGGTTTTAAAGAGTTGGGTTCCTGAGACCCAATTTGGGTTCCCCACAACCACACAGCAGCTGTGAGGAATGGCTGCTAAAAAATAAAGGAGAGCCCAAACAGCCTCAGAACACACCACAGGGGAGTGGGAAGAAGGGCTTCTCCCTACCCCCTCAAAGCCATTTTCCAAAATAGTGAAGGGAAAGTTGTCACTGTTCTTGCTGCTTCATGTGGAGTATTCTGTACACATGGAGCAGTAAAACAGGGAAATACCTTCCTCTGGTATTTGACACAGAGAAACAGCCTGGGGAGGAGGTAGAAGCCCATCCTCCTCCTGCATTCTGAGTTTGTTTGGGCTCTCCTTTATTTTTTAACAGCCATTCCCCACAACTGTTGTGTGGCTGCAGGGAACCAACTCTTTAAAAACCTGCACATCTAGTTTGACCCTCTGACTAAGCAGGGAGAGAGTTCCAGATCTCTCTCTCTCTGGATTCCCTTCCATTGTTTCACTCATGCCTTAGCCAGAACGAAGAGTGGACTGTTCTAAACTCAGCCCTGACCCTTAATATTCTAAATTGATAATTGCCTCTATTCCTTGGAGAGTAGAGATGGGCACGAACCAAAATATGAACCAAAGTTTGTCACAAACCACGGTGGTTCATGGTTCGCGAACCAATGGTTCGTCAGAGCCCATTTCTGACAAACTGCCATGAGCTTTAGGGAAGTTTGTTTGGTTTGGGTTTTTTTTGGTTTGTCACTGCAGACAGCCTGGTGCCAATCAATCAGTTTCCTAGGCAACAGGGGTTGGGCTTTCTGCAGACCTTATGCTGACCTGGAAGTGACCTTCTGCTGACCTAGAAGTGGTGATTTGCTGGCCCAGAAGTAATGTTTTCACGAATAAAAAAAAATCGTTCATGAACTGGGGCAGGTTCGTGAAAGTTTGTGGTTCGTGAAACATGATGAACCACAAATCACATGGTTCATTTTTTTTTCTGGTTCATATGTGCCCATCTCTACTGGAAAGGAGGGAAGGAATGCTCACCCCTTCCTCCATCCAGAAAGTGCATTCATAGCTTGGCCCAAGATCCCTTTGCATCATCAACATAGAGGGAAGCCTGGAATCAGGAACCATATGTGGAGGCAGCTGCCCTCCTAGAAACACCCCAGAAGAACCCTTGACTTTTGATTTCTCCGGTCTCTCAAGTGGTTAAGAGAGCAGTCACTGACTTTTTCATCAAGCTCTGAGACTGCAAGAGCCATCCCTGCCTCACCAGGGCACATTCTGGAATTGCACGCAGGTCCTTTAATTCCTACCAGTGGTCTCCAGGGAAGTGAGGTGTTGAAATATATGCTTTCCTGCAGAGCTCTTAAACACCTCTATCAACTACAGGGTTTGAGCAATGCTCCAAATGTCCCACTTTAGAAAAACTGTGCATCTAGCCTTCACAGTGGTGCTGACAGCTAGTAATGTAGGTAGATGGCTAATGGCCCGTGCCCTGTGAGTTCCAAATTGGTGGTGGCCAATGAAGCCAGGCTCCGTGGTCATTGTAGCATTTGAATTTTTATCCCTAGGGACAAGCCTTTTCTTCCCTTTCCCCGGAATGAATGATAGCAATTCACTTCTATAGGACAGTGATGGAATGGTGTCAACTGACTGGTTTTTTTCTATCCAGATAAATACACCGTTCAATATATTACTGCTCCCTACTTGTTTCTCCAGTGCAGGTGTTTTTTTTTTCAGCCTTGGTAAGGCTTCTGACTTGCTAACAGGAATGTTTAAAAACCAGTATTTCAACCTTCTGAATAATAATATGAAGTGGGATTTCTTTTCTTGTAGTTTATTTAGGAGTTTGCTTTCAGGATTTCCATCCCTCCTGGTAAGTTTTGTTCTGTGTTCAAATTAATCCTCCCATGTTGGATTTAACATTCTCAAGTTATGTTAACTTTTGTTTCCAAAAGAATCAAAAGGGTAACACCTGTCTATCACAGCAACTGACCATGAAAAATGTAGGGAATTCATCTTGTGTGTTTGTCCACTTTCCTTATGGAATTAATTATTTTCACCTATTTTATGCTTGTTGCCGATATCTCAGCAGGCTTAATCTGTTCCATGATTCTTTTGCTGTTCACTTAGTTCCTCCTTCTTGAAACAATTGCTGCTTTTTCAGTGAAATCCTAAGCAAAGTTACTCCAGTCTAAGCCTATTGTTTTCAATGGTTTTAGACTGTAGTAACTCTGCTTAGGATTTCACTGCTAGTATCTTTGTGCTCACTAGCACATTTCAAAGAGAAAAGAGCAAGCAAGCTAAACTTTGCTAGTGGTGGTTCTGGAAACATCAGCTGAAGGCCTCCTGTCATATGTTGGGAGGGGCACTCAGACAGACCTGATTTTCCCAGCTGCTCTGGGAGACACCTGACATCAACCTCCCCCCAAGCAGCAGCCAGTCAGAAAGGTCCCTACCTTTCTGACTGGCTGCTGCTTGGGGGGAGGTTGATGTCAGGTGTCTCCCAGAGCAGCTGGGAAAATCAGGTCTGTCTGAGGTCCTCCCTGCTGCCTGTGTTGGAATTGAAGGATGGAAGGGAGAGTTGCAGCTTGTGATGACACCTTGTCTCTAGACCTAGAAATTAGCAACTAAGATTTCACACTCTACAAACTTCTTTTGTTTCCCCCCCTATAGTTTTATTTTTATAATTGAAGCTTTGGGGACCACTTAGTCTTCTGACCCTCAATAAGGGCAATGCTTGGACTCGGCGTGCCATCCGGCTTTCACTTGGCCTATTATGAGGGGATTATAGGCTTAAAGCAACCACACAGCAGGCTTGATGGAAATGGGTTTAGTTCAGTGGTGTGTGTGGCTTGGTTATTCCTTTTCTCCAGTCATTTCAGTATTACAGTAACAAAGTAATAAATACAACAAGACCCCCACCCCATACACAGTGGATCTCTTTGCAAGCAAACACATATATATTCCTTCTTTTTTTGCTTCTACTTCGCAAGTTAAAAATCATTTGTTTCCCCTGACTTTCATCATAACGGATTGCACAATCAAGTTTAAGCAGTGGACAATGGAGGAGACATGAACATACAACAGGCAGAAGGCTCTTCTGTGGAGTTTCTAGGAGGACAGTTGCCTCCTAGATGATTCCTGATCCCAGGCGGCACATGTGGTATGGCAGGAGGGCCTTATAAACCCCCCTGGAAGCCACATTGAAGCCTTAGCAGGTCTCTGGAATGTCCTAAGCACCCGCTTGCACTGGAGAGAGCTTCTCCTTTGTTTACCAAGGAGTTGAGAACAATGAAATGGCAACAGTGATGGCTAGAATGGTAAGGAAAGAAAACCCTGGCTGAATCCAATCAAATGGAGGCTACATCCCATTTCAAAGGCTACTCCATGGTGGTGAAAATTGCAAGGAGAGCCTTTTTTTCTGCTACCAATGCCATTTGGCCACATTGTTCCAATTATTCAGAGCCTTTTGCATGGTGGGTCCCTTGGGGAGTTGTTGGTGCCCTTAGCAACTCACTGGAACCAGTTTTAGGTGGGAAGCTGTGCTGTGATCTGCAGTAGCACAGAAGAATTTGAGTTCCCCAGCACCTTAGAGACCAACAAGATTTTCAGAGTTTCAAGAGTTGGAGTCTCAAGAGTTGGAGCTTCCTCCTTCAGACACTGGTGTCTGAAGAAGGGAGCTCTAACTCTCAAAAGCTTACATATCTCACTGGGACCAATTTATGAAGCACCTTGTGGATGAAACTGACTGTATCAGTTTTGACTTCGCATCAGTTGCCAATTGCAGTTCAAACACTGGGTTTCTGATGAATAACTTTCAGTTTGTGTAGGCTGAGAAAGTGGACAGATGCTTCGGAGAGATAAGTAGCACCACTTGTGTTCTTGACTGTGGCTCCTGTGAGATAGCTAAAGCCTCCAAGGTAAGCTTGACTCAAAGACAATAATGTGGTCAACTGATAAGGAGAGTGTGTTGGGAGAGGGAGGCTTGGTAGGAAAGTTAAGACGTTCGGTCTTGGGCATATTGAAATTGCTCAAACAGAAATGTCAGACTGATAATTTAAGGTTCAAGAATGGTTGGAGAAAGAAGTTTAGAAGTAGAATATTGAAGTGGGTCACCAGAATAAAGACAAGATGATACAAAGCCATATTTGATGCAGTCACCCAGGGACAGTATGTAGAAACACAGGAGAATAAGCAGTGGGGCAGAGCCTGGAGGTTTGCAGTGGATGGAGGGAAGCAGAGGAGGAACTCATCCTCCAGTGGAAGAGAACTCACTGTGGACAGAAGAACAGAAACCTAGGATATGATGGTGGTAGGGCAGAAGGGAATGAGTAATTGAATCAAGCAGAGATGCCAGACAGCAGGAATGGGAGACACTGATAAGGGGAAGCAATGACATACTGTAATGCAAAAGGGAAGAAGATGGACATCTTGATTATACGATGGAGTGGGAGGACAATGTTGAGGGAAATGGCAGCTAAAAGTCAGGAGAGGAAAGGATGAAATGGGCACAGAAGAGTTGAATGAGGCCAGTAGGGTAGTCCACTCATCAAGTGAAATCGAAAGAGGAAAAGATTAATATAGGAAGAGAGAGCACTAGAAGAAGAAGGAACAGTGTTAGAAAGCACAGAGGAGGCTATAGGGCCAGCCTTAGTAAGGCTTCAAAGGTGCAGAAGACCCAATGGCTAGTGTGGATCAAGGAGGTATATTAGCATTGCTTACGTGGTAGATGAGAGGAAAGAATGAATGTACAAAATCAGCCAACCATCCTTAAGAAATATTTGCACCCATCATGCATTTTATGGTTGTGGTTGTGTGAAAAGTTGCTTGGGGGTAGTTCCTTCTGAAGTCAGTGAGACCTAATTCTGGGCAAATATGAATAGAATCTGTCTTAAAAAATGAAGAACATTATGAGGGTTGTTTCACACTAGGTGAAATTCGATCTTGGAAAGCCAAAATAGCAGTGTTTCACAGCTTACCCATGACATGAATGGGAAACCACACCCCAATGAATACATTCAAAACTTCCCACTGGTTGCGTACATGCATCACAACTCCTGTGCCTATTTGTGATCATCTATATGCTGATTAGTACACAATGAATTTGTATTTTTCTGTATACATTTGTAATCTATGGACCAATTTTGCTGCATCTGAATCAACAAACGTAGCTTTCTACAGCTGCAAGACCAATCCCTAACTAAACTTGAAACCTCATATTAGGTGGTTCGCCTGTTGCTTTGGACACCGTTTTTCCTAATAATGTTATATAAATAATAATATAAAAATCATCTTACTGTGCTGGTGAAGCTTTGAATTAATTCTGTTTCTGTCCCCTACTGCAGATGACTTTAAAAATTCATTTGCTAAGTGTAACACAGCTGACCCACAGGCAGCTGGACTGAACAATCGTGCCAGATTTCTCTCCGCATCAGATGCAAGCACTGAATATGCTATTAGCAGCACATTGAGCCTCTGTAACTCAGCATTGGATACAGATGAAAAACCCTTCCAAATGGCCTTCCTTTTGAATACAGCACTTCCCTGCGGATCTTACCTAATACAAATTCCTGGATGACTTCAGCTGCGAGACGCAGTATTGGATTATTTTGCTGGGCATGTCTGCTTTATTGTTGTCGATAATGGCTCCAGCATGGAGGAATAGCACTGTTCATGTCTCCTGCGTTGCCCACAGCTTGAACCTGATTGTGCACTCCATTACTAAGAAAGTCAGGGGAAATGAAAGATCTAACTTGCGAAGCAGAAGCAAAAAGAGAAGGAATATATATATTAATATATGTGCTGGTATAGATGTTCCGGCATGTATTGTGTTCTCAGAATATAAAAGAGGGAAAAGTGGTTGTTTTTCATTCCACCACAAGCTTCTGCTATACTAAAAGACTGAGGATGCTAAAAATGTGTGTGTATATGCTTGCAAAGAGACCCACTGTGTGTATGTGTTGGGACTAATTGCATTTTTCAGCAGTGTGCTTTGCAGTAATTTTTGCAGCGCTGTGTTTCAATGATACAAGCAGATTGCTTTCAGGCAACTGCCATTGCTGTTTTTTTTTTTTTTTTTTGCAGGGGGAGCAAGACCCAAAAGAAAAGCTCAAAAAAGATATTTTTCATTGCTTGATTGCAGTGTTCTAAATTTTTGCTCTGAGTAATCCTGATAGTTTTGTAAATAAATAATTTCTGGTAAGCACAGAGGGCTCTCTCAGAGGGTGCCTGCTGTAGAGATGGGCATGAACAGAAAAAAACCCTGAATATGATGTTTGTTGTTCATTGCCATCCACGAACAGGGACTCACGAACAACCACGAACATGACCCTGTTCACGAACAAGTTCATGGTTGGCTGTTCATAGGGGCCTGTGGCTCTCCTCTAGCCATCATCCAAGTGAAGATCCCTACTGCACCACTCCCAAAAACCTTACCTGAGCAGGCAGCAGGAAAGGTACCAATAATAAATAATAGCTTGGCCTCAGAGCCTGGCAGCAGCCCTAGAACTTGAAGGGGTAGATCCTTATCCCACCACACACAAAGATAATTCAAGCGCCAATGCACTCTCTCGATCAAAATGCCAACAGCAACTGTCTCTCCACTGTCTGCAAAGTCAGAGCTAGGAGTCCCCCTCACCCCTGCTCTTTGCTCCCTTGTAACAAATTTGGAACTCCACACATGAAAGGAAGACCTGCCTATCAAGCGAAATTGGGCTTAGATTGGGGTTTCCAGGGCAACAGCAGGAGTCCAGACAGAGTTGAGACAATCCCTGCCTAAGTTGCCAAGGGAATTGATTGCAGGTGCCAGACTGTCTGGCTTGATGAACAGCAACGAACGAGGCTTGCAATGACCACCTGTTCATTTAGAATGGGGCCTCATGAACAGCTTGTTTGCGAACAGCAATTTGGGCTGTTCGTGGCTTTTTTGTTTGTTTGTATTGCTGTTCGTGCCCATCTGTAGCCTGCTGTTATCCTAACAAAACCGTGGAATCTTTACCAAGCCATACAGCATAAGAAGCAGAAGACAGGTTTTGCTCCAATAATTCAATAATTACCCCCAAATGAAAGAAAAGGGTGCAAATGAGAGAAAGAATGTATTCAGGTATAGCCATTGTGCCAGTGGTTAACATATTCTGTGGCTCAATAAACAGACTCAGTTTCCCTTCCTCCTGTGAATCAGATAGTAGCCTGTTCAGTAGGACTTAATGGGAGCCATTGAAAATCGAGCTTTCTCTTGCTTTATGTGGGTTGTCTTTTATGGTCACTAAAGAGGGATAGTCTCTTGGGAAGTGAGTCTGTATATTCAAATTGCTTATATAGTTCCATCACTGAACTTGTTGCTTCATATAAGCAAAAGTAAAACCTGTGCCCCAAGGAGTTTATAACCCGTATTTTTGGCAATTGAGAAGGCAACAAAGAGAGAGAAGAGACGGGAGATGCACTAGCAGCTGGCATGAATATGAATGGATACACTTAGATGTACTTCAGCTGGGGATCAGTGCAATTGCCTACTGTAGAGCTGATGCAAGGAGATATAAGTGGGCCTCGGTGTTATTATATTAAGTACCAAGTGGGTTGATCAAATAATGCACACAAATTAAACCCTTCCACTTGAAGACATTATTCACACTAAGAGAAGCAATACATGCCTATCAAACTAGGAAAGCAAAAATGGAAAATGTTTTTTTTTTTTAAGTATATACAATAAACAGGATATCCGAAGCTAACTTGAAAAGATGCTTTTAGAAGTCAGGCCATGCTCTTTGGTGCTCTGGGTGAGAGTGGGTGCAAGATACAGGCCAAGTGGAACCTTGAGCTGGCAAGCTCAGAGTAGGGGATCATTTGCAATGACAAGGAATGTGGTGACGTCCATTGGTCAGGCTATCTGCTCAGCTTCCCAGGTGTATCAGTATTGCCATAGCAGTGAGATTGGGCCTTGAAGCTGAGAGTCTAGGAAGGAGGAGGGCTGCCTGCATGGAGGTATTTAGTCAAATTAGGACAAGGCTGAGGAGGTCTCTTTAGGCAAGTTGAGGAGGAAGTATCAGAGGGTAAAAATGCTCCTCTTTAAGGGGATGGGGTTGAGTAGGCATGGAGAGGCAACTATAGGCACTGTGGAGTCCCTGAATACAGTCCTCAATGAGAAGGGTGAGAAAGCACCACCCCAGCACAAACACTTTAAGCATTATCAAAAGTGATGCTTGAAAATTCAGTTGGACCAAATCACTCGTACCACATAGTTCTGTTAAGTCAAACAGGACACTCTGTTGAGAAATGCCAAATGATCACTGTTGCTGGAAGTCCTTGAGAGTGCATAACTAAGAACAATCCCACAGAATCAACTTCAGTAGGACTCTGAGCAAGAGTGCAGTAGCACCTATAAGACAAACAAAATTAGTGGTAGGGTATGAGCATTCGTGAGCCACAGTTCACTTCTTCAGATACAACTAGCAGCTGTAGGACTCTGATTAGACTTATTTAGGATTGCACTATTAGTCCACTAAAAATGCCAGCTTTTGGATTCCAGAGACTAACTGGCAATTTTCACTGGTTCAACCTTCCCATAGATCCCACTTGTGACATTTCTTGGGGTCCTCTATCCCTCAGGAGCAGCATTTTATGGAGATCAGTGGGCTGCAGCAGGATCTGCAAGTTTCATCCTGTCACTGGAAAATTTAGCCTGGATCCGACCCTTTGTCATGTTTAGTAGCTGTGTGATAACTTGTTACTGAAAACACTTTGACTCGGGCACTCTGGAGAAGTATGTTTCTCAGACTTCCAGTCACCTTCAAAACAATCTCCCCAAAGAGGCCTCACCACTAGAGATGGGCATGGAACAAAAATTCGGCCATCCTGGCCAGTGGCAATGGCCATTCAGGCTGGTGGCCACTCTTTGCTTCCTCGGAAGGAGGAAAGCAGAAGGCACACCCTGGCATCCAGGGCTTAGCATTGAGGGCGGAGCCTGTAGCCTTAGCTGGCTTCTCCACCCCATTGCTCTCAGTTGTGCCTCATGCTCGGCCCACCCACCTCACCCTATTGCAGTGCAGGATTGGCCGGTTGCCTTTTGGGCCAGGTAGGAATTTTTCTCTCCTTGTCCCTAATTGGCACTTGGGAATGGAGTTTTTTCGCCTACCTTGCACTGTGAGAAGAGGAAGGTAATTGGCATGGTGGGACTGAGGTAATTCCCTGGAGGCAGGATTTTAGTTAGGGGAAATCTGTAGTGGGCCGGTGAGCACCCTTGGCACCTCCCCATTGGTGGGGAATCGGGGTCTTTCAGGAGTGGCTGGCTGCTGTACGGCCCAGCTGCGAGGTCAGACGCCCTGGGTGGGGAACCCCTGGACAAGCCAGTCTCCCCCCACTGCTGTACGGCCGGGTGGGGGAGCTTTACAGGGGTGAACCACTCCACCTGGCCAGGCCGGGTCCCAGCCATTTGGTGGATGACTCGCACCCGGGGCAGTGGGTGCTTACCCAGACTGGTCAGGGCGGGGTCCAGCAGTGACCCCAGGGCCTGACCTGTACCGCTAGTTAGGCTCTTGACATAGTTTATATTTAATTGTTGTAATTTTAATAAAGCAGCCCATTTTAGAACCCAAATACTGTGTCTGCCTTTCATTCCGACTGAGGGAGCAAAAACAATGAACCACATGATTTGTGGTTCATAGCATTCCACGGAACATTGAACCATGAACTTTCGACCTTTTCCCAGTTTGTGGTTCATTGTTCCATGGCATTTCAATTGCCCTGCACTAGCTGCTGAAGCCAGTGCAGGGCATTTGAAACAGACAACCCATTTCTCCTGTTGCCTGGGCTGTCCATTTCACAGACCCCATGCCGTGAGTCTGTAAAATGGACAGCCTGGGCAGCAGGAGAAACGGGCTGTCAGCTGAACCCCGTGCAGGGTCTGTGAAACTGACAGCCCCTTTCTCCTGCTCAGGGGCTGTTAGTTTCACAGACCCTATGCTGGGTTCAGCCAATGGGTTGAAACTGGTGCAGGGTCTGTGAAAATCCGAACCCGTCCACGAAATGGCTGGAAGAATTTGTTTGTTCCGGAAACGCACGTTCCCACAGAACGCGTGTTTCAGTGCAAACAAACCAGCCATTCCGTACGGAATTTTGTTCCGTGGTTCGTTTTGTGCCCATCTTTACTCACCACCATAGAAGTGTGCAGGATGGGTAGGGATTATGAGTGGGATACTGAAGGGTCATTGAAAGCGAGGGGAAAATATCATGTTCCTGGTGATATCATTGGGAGCGTGATTGTGTTTCTTAATTCAAAACTGGACTTGAGAGAAAAGACATGGTATTCTTTTATTTTTTTACATTTTTAGAGAACAGCTAGATTCGCTAAGCCCAATTCCAAATTAAGGTGAGTGAAATATGACAATCAGAGGCTGCATGGGCTTGCAGCTTGGGTGTTTGCACAGAACTAAAACAAGTTTTGAATACATAAAGTTAAAAATGCAGCACATATATTCCAAAATAACATTTTGTGACACTCTTCCCCCAAAGAGATCACTATTATGGGTTTTTTGGGGGGGAGGGGGGAGGAATGAGGAGTCAGCTATGTTTGTCTTTGTGAAAATTCTCTAAGGAAACCCAAGGCAATTCCCTTGATTAAGATTCTCGCATCCCATCCAGAATTAATCAGTGTGAAATTACAGGAAGGTCTGCTCCATGCCCTGCTTTGGCAGTAAGAACAGTGAACAAAAATAGACTTGATTCGTGACTCCTGCCTCTCTCCAGTTACGAAAGGATTAGAGAATTCAAGTGCCAGGAGGGTGTTCTATCGGCTAACCCTTTTTATGTTTTGAAAGAAATTTGAGTAGAATTTTTTCACTGTATCTAAGGGTTACCCGAGAGACGTTCTTCTAATATGCAAAGGCAGTGTAACAACCTAGGCTAGCATGATCTTATCAGATCTTGGAAGCTAAGCAGGGTCAGTATTTGGATGGGAGACCACCAAGAAAGACGGGCTGCTCTGCAAAAGGAAGCCTCTGCTCATCTCTTGCCTTGAAAACCTGATGAGGTGGAACTTCACCGGGTCATCATGAACCAGTTATGACTCAAGGGCACTCTTTACCTTTAGTGGAGACAGATCCTCCCTCTAGAGACCCACTGTGGAGGGGGTTTATTGTAGTTTCTGATCAAATTGTGTTGGTTTGCTAGATATTGGCTGTAGTCCTAAAGACAAGTTCAAGATTCACTACGAACTGTTACCCAGCAAGATCTCTGAAGCCTCTGTCGATTTCACCTCCCCTTGGGGGAAGCAAACAGGAAATTAACAAACCCTCAGAGCAGCGATCTTTGCGGGGAAATTGACAGAGCCTTTGCCTCTATTTTTTTAAAACTATGCTTCCCAGCTAACACTGCATCTCCTTTCACTTGAGTGTCATTATATAAGTTGTTTTGTATACAGAGACTCTTAAGTAAGCTAACAAACCTATTGAAGTAATTGTGAGAAAAGCCACATCCTCATAATAACCATAGCAATGTTATCAGTCACTGCAAGCCCACCAGTCAACTTGCTTTAAGCACATGGATTTGTGCCTTTGGCACAGATTACATAGGCCCATTTAATTTTTTTATAACAGTAGCGACCCAGTTCTAGAACCCATGAGTTTTCAAGAGATGGTGGTGCTGTTGAGGAATAATTATATATGGTCTGAAACACAAGAGGTTGATTGGAATGGGGAATCTCCCTGTTGTTCTCCATAAATGGCACCACTGGATGCCTGAGGCAGAACACACATTCATCTTCTATTTGGCCCACAGCTATCAATAAGTTTTACACCTTATATTTAGAAGCATGTGACTTGAACAGAATGTCACTGTACCTGTTGTGCAATAAGCTCCTTGTGATGAGTCCTGTACATAGCTGACGTACTGGGGTATCATGTGACTCAGCCAAGGTGGTCAGCTGATACAGGAACCTCATGCGACTCTATCAATTGACCCACAAGGTGATCATACAGGCAACTTTGGATATTGTCAGAGAACAGGGTAGAATATGAGGTGATTTGACAGCTAGCTTGGGGTTTGGGAAGAATCTCAATCCCAATTGCTGGGCCGTTTCCAGACGGCTTACCTGCACCCGGAACGTCGCCCCACGTTGCGGGGAAAGCGCGAAATATCATGTTTTCTCGCATGAGTTTTGCGCGATGTCGCGCAACGTCGCGCAAAACTCGCGCGAGAAAATGTGATATTTCACGTTTTCCCCGCAACGTGCCGTGACGTTCCAGGTGCAGGTAAGCCATCTGGAAACGGCCCTGGTGTAAAGGAGACAAAAACCAATTGTAGTAACTAGGCTCACTTTTGAAAACCTTTTAAAACACAGTGGATAAGTGAGGAGTTGTAAATTTTAGGAAACGAAATCTCCTGGCTAAACCTCTCGTCCCTGCTTGAAATAAATGTAGGATCTGATTGGCTGAAACTAAGTTCAAACCCATCATCTCCATTTTAGTTTGTTTCCCTCTGAAATCCTGAATTCTTGTTGAATGAACCATAGTCATGTCCTAAGGGAGTGTGTGTCAAAGGATAGTTACAGAATTAAATACGACACAACAGTGTCAAGTAAAACTTGTGTCCCGATGAATGCAAATCATTGTATAACAGCTTGCTATTATCTCTACTGGTAAAAAATAAACAAGAGGAATCTCCCAGAGAATAACCCCTCTGTGATTTAAAAACAAGGGTGGGAATAGAAGAGATAAAATAAAGCTTTAAGTACTTGTTAGCTAGAAGAAACTGCTGAAAGAAGAGGCTTCTCTTTTCCCCCCCTCAGTTGTAGGAGTCAGCAGAGCTGGTAGTGGCACATCTGGGACCACTTGTATGGTGCACCAGCAGACAATGTGAGTTTCCCATCTCTCCTTTTAGGCCTGTGTTTGCTCTGATATGAGAGCCTGAAAAGAACTGGTGGTAAAAACCCGACTTCTCTGAAGATGAGACGCCTGTCCTTGGTGTCTTGTTATCAAAGGAAATAGTTCTATAAATTACTGGGTACCATGCTACAGTTGCTTTTCTGTTATGCCAAACCAAGTATGAATGCTCCCAACTAATGATTTCTAGAAACGTATTGGACCTAATACACTGATAAGTAGCGATGGAGAAGAAGTTTAAGATTTGAATGGAGATGGTTTTCTGAGGGCTCTGGGATATTTTCTGATTGACATTGAGGGCAGCTTTATCAAGGACCTGGTCTGTCTCTGGAATATGGGCCTTGGACAACATTTCTCCTACACATGCTTTCTAGGATATTTCTCATTTTCATTCTTAACATTCATCTGTTATCTTTATTATATTCATTTTTTGTTTCTGTTGGTTTCACTGAAAAAAATCTGGCTGTAATTTCCTCCTCCCATCCAACTGGCATGAAATTCTGAAGGACTGCAGCATTCATCCAAAGAATTCTCCCTGCCAAATATCAGGCAGATTGGAGGAAGGGTCTCAGTTTCATAGGCAATTAAGATTATTGCTTATAGATCAAATACTGTGGGGTGCTGAAGGAACCAGTTAATAGGCTGAAATCTTAAATAGCACTTTTCTCTCCAATGTGGACCCAAAATGCCTTTTAAAAAATGCTGTTTAAACAAACACACTTTATAAATAAGCAGGGGAAAAAGGTAGACTAAACATCACGGTCCTATCTGGGATCCACTGGTCTGAACCATATGAGCCAAGACACAAGCCTTTTGACACTTGCCCTTTAGCTTGTGCCAAAAGTCTTGTGCCTCATGCCATTCCCTGGCTTAAAGTACCTGTAAGAGGAAGGAAAGAAAAGTCAGCATGAGCATTAATCAGCTTGCTGATTTAATGAGAGGATTTTAATGTATTGGCCTGGACATGGATAGCCAGGTGAGCCTGATCTTGTTAGATCACAGAAACTAAGCAGGGTTGGCCTTGATTAGTAATTGGATGGGAGACCTCCAACAAAGAGCAGAGTTGCAGAATCAGGCAATGGCAAACCACCTTTGTTAGTCTCTTGCCATGGAAACTCCACCAGTGTGAGCAGCTGACCCCGGCCTCTGCCATGTTTAATACAGCCCGTGATATAAAAATCACAGAGCCCCTGAATTAATGCAACTTGTTCTGCATTGGGGAAATTCCAGCCTGCTGGGCAGAATGTTGCTGAGTCCCATCTGGAAGCAAAGCATGAATAGAATGTCCATGCAAATGCCAAGGACCGGGCGTGATTGGTTCACAGCCCCTCCACCTGCAAACATGCAGCCGTGAAAAGAAAGGTTCTTGCTGAGTCACCCCACTTAGCACATCTCGATATCCCCTCCTTCCATGATTGAATCCCCACCCTGTGATTGAGAGCCATCAATCTGCTCTGATAAGTTTCTAATTTCTCTCTGAGAACATGCAATCAAGATCTAAATTCATCAAATTAGCTCCAGGGATGTTCATTACCAAAACTCCTTCTTTGTGAAGCACCAGGAGAACATATGCATTCCTTTTATCACACCCCAGCAGCATTAATCAAAGAGGCCTAAACCTTTGTCATTCCCAGGAGATGACTTTTACCCCAGCCTCAGGACACATTTTGCCCTTTAAGAACCACAGCTCTTGTCCCATTCAAATTGTGCACGCTTTCCTGGATCCAAGCACTGTACCTTGAGGGTCGCTTTCTTTAAGACTCTTTCTCCTGGTTGAGAACACTGAACGTTAGAAGCCTCCTCTGTGGACTTCTCTACTCTCCAGATAGATAATTATCACCTGAAAATCCCTCACCTCTATTCCACTTTCCCTACTGCTTTTCCTAGGCATCTTGTGTGTTTGTGAGTTTCGCCTTTTAAATTCCCCTCTTCCATTCAAGACCATAAGCCTTGTTTGCTTCCTTGGGGAGGGGACTCCTTAAAAACTAGTGGAGTATCCCACTTCATTACCCCTCTCATATAGCCTACTCTTTGCTGTGAATTCCCCCTCTTACTTGCAAGGAATCCCATCCAAGTAACATCAGAGGTCACCATAAGTTAACTCTTGACTTGAGGCCTCTCTCCACCACAATCACCTCATGTGTTGATGTTCCTCTGTGCGATCACATACAAAGGAACAGGAAAGGCAGTCTATTTTTAACCATGAACAGAGTATGCTCTGTGTCAAGCTACACAAGCTCAGGACCATGACTGAACCCATATGGGCTCAGTGGGCAGAAAGAAAGGGGTTACTTCACTTTATTCCTTCTCCTCTACCTTGAGCTTTGCTTTCACACCAGCAGGAGCAGAGCCTGTTGAGGCCCTCTTTTGAAGCAAGTGAGTGTAGCAAGCTCCTGTCCTGGTTGGACCAAGCCTGCCCCCTTCCTGAAGCTCCCTTCAACTTTCTCTGCCCACCGGCAGCCCTTTCTTGAGGACTGTTGTCTTCCCCATCATCACCTTCTCTCAGTCCCTTGATGGAATGGCTCAGAATTCTCTAGGCAGCCATCATCAGAGGTATAACAAATGTAGGTGGGTCCTGACAGGAGTTAACAAACAAGAAAAATCAAGACTACCTAACGACCAACCACTTCAACACAATCTTATATAAACATTCATATAATTAATACAGTATAAGTCAATTGCCAGTATTTGTACAATTCATACAGTGTACTTATTCATTCATTACTAAATGCAGTTTCAATACATTTATACAGTCTTCGTTGCAAGACCTATAAAGTGCTAAGTGCAAAAGGATGTTATTTGTCCATAGCCATATAGCTGCCAGTCATAAGTCAGTGAATAAGATAATTCTATCCATTGTGGAATTCCATCCAATATGTCAATATAAATGGCCACAGAGGCACTATAGGTCAAGAGGCACGTAGAAAGAAATATCCATCTGACAGGAAGACCGGTTGGGGGTCCCGTTTCTGGATTCCCTTTTTCAAAGATGGTATGTAAACTCCAACGTTCCCTCCAGCCTTTGCTCTGAACAGCACCCAACGTTATATAATTGATGGTTTAGGTGGAAGTCTAAATTGCTCAGGCAAGGAGGTCAGTTAACCTTCAAAGAAGCTATTAGCAGTAGTAAACTACAGCAGGCCAATTTATGTCCCTGATCTCCGTAAGACTTCCAGGTCAGCTCTGTTCAATGGTTTGAACAATTTGAGGAGTTTACTGTTGGTGGCAACAGAATTTCAGCTTTTTATCTCCTTTGCATTATTTCATGTCTGTCTTACCTCACTCTACCCCATCTTGATTGCAGTAGGGCTGGGGATACCCCTATCAGCAGTCTCCAAAGCAACTAGGAGGACACCCCAGTTCAGGCACTCTGGTAGCAGAAAGTAAGAGGTAGGCTTTCCCAGAGTGATGGCGGGGCAGGGCAGGGGGATTGAGAAGGAGGAGTGCCATTTAAGAGCCTGTATATGAGGTGACAGAAGGTGGGGAAAAGATATTCTTTATTATTAGTACATAACTACATTTGCAGTTCACTTCTCTCAAGGGCACTCTATTCCTAAAAATCAACTTATTTCACATCCAGCATATAGAAATGTATAACAGATTTCTAGTCTTGCTTCACTTGTCTGAAGTGCCCTGGTGATCACAAATAAGTAATTGCAATAATAACCGGATGAAACTCTAGGGATGCTGCTCTGAGGCACACCAGAGCTTGCACACTTTTCCAAAATGCTCAGATTTGCAGGCAATAATCCAAATGATTATATTTAGAAGGGTATATAAAACTGACTTTTAAATTTTTTTCTAATCTCTCCAGGTCTATGTGCGTGTGCACGCGCGCGCGCACACACACAGAATCAGAATCAGAATCAGAATCAGAATCAGAATCAGAATCAGAATCAGAATCAGAATCAGAATCAGAATCAGAATCAGAATCAGAATGAACAAGCAACGTTATTTGAATTGGTTTATAAAAACTTGTGGCCTTGCAAGTTGTCGGTTTAGTCAAATTGTATGCAAGTTAGGGGTTTGTAAATGGTTAGAGAAGCAAAGTCATCTAGGTGGATATGTTTCAGTAGTGGTTCAAAAGTTATGCAAAATGTCTTGTATAAACTCATTGTTATCCTTAAACAGTTGTAAAATTTAGCGTTAACATGCTCGGCCTTTAAAAAGTTATACATTCAAAAATTGCTGAAAGAAGAAAAATGCAAAATAATAAATCCAACTTGGACTAAACTATACTACAAAAGCGGAAAGAGAAAACTGAAGTGACTTATTGATACCGAGAAGAGCAATAAGATTTTCCCATGCATTGCACTTCCATATAATGATGGGCAGGGCTTTTTTTCAGGGGGAACATGGGGGAACAGAGTTCCGGAACCTCTTGAAAATGGTCACATGGCTGGTGGCCCCGCCCCCTGATCTCCAGGCAGAGGGGAGTTTAGATTGCCCTCCGTGCTGCTGAGCGGCGCGGAGGGCAATCTCAACTCCCCTCTGTCTGGAGATCAGGGAGCGGGGCCACCAGCCATGTGACCATTTTCTCTGAGGGCAACCCACTGAGTTCCACCACCTCTTTTCCCAGAAAAAAAGCCCTGATGATGGGGTTACCTATATCCTTTCAGAAGAGTGTCAAATGGAGCCAGATAGATGACTTTGCCCAGAAAAGAGCCTCTTGTGACCACTGAAACTTGGTTCAGCACACAGATGCCTCACCAATATTTTGTTCCTTGAAACCCAGTTTTGGACTCAAATAATCATTCATTACATGGATCACTTTGGAAAGCTGGTATCAAGAATGCTAGCATTCTCCTTTCAAGAAGGCTTGAACATACTGGTAGCTGTTTGTGTGATAATCCGCTTAACCGACCTGGGTCGAAATAATAAAAATCTACTGGGGAATGTCAGAATTATAGAAATGTTGATAAGGAACTGTAAGAATCAAGGTTATATCCAATATCTGCCAGTATTATATAGCTATTTTATCAGAAAAAATATTGTATTAAATAGCTGACCCACCCACATCAGGGTACCTGGCAGCCCTAGTGATGTGCAGTGGGCAAAAGCAGCTATAATCATTAGGCAGATGTTGCACAGATGCAGAGCTGCCTAGCACAGTATTGTGCTCGCAGCCAACATTACTGGAAAACATCAAGGTTATGCAATTGACAGCTCACCTCACATGTAATCTAGGGCGTTCAAACAAGGGAAGTTCACTTGTTGACCACAGTATGCCTACTGCTAGTCAGAGCAGACATTGTTGGCCTGTCTGGAGTGACCAGTGGGCTGATTCAGTATAAGGCAATTTCAGAAATTATGGAGAGAGGTTGTGGTTCAGTGGAAGAGCACATGCTTTGTGCCCAGCAATCATCCTGAGATGTCAGTTTGTGACAGACACTTCTCTGCCTGAGGCTCTGAAGAGCCTCTAATAAGAACAGATAACACTGAGCAAGATGCACCAGTGTTCTGTCTTGATGCAAGCCAGGTTTTTATGCTCACATGCGCATATTTGATTTCTTTGGAATCAAGTTAATTAGGTCTATGTTTGTGAATTTTTTTGCACACACTTTAAGTATCCTTTCAACAGAGATGCAAAATATGAGTTTTTGAAATAAGTATCAGACAACCTTCACTTCTGTCCACCACCCCTTTTGCCTCATCTTTAAAATGGGCTTTAGCAAATTGTTGTTAGCTTTGCCCTCTTCTCTGTACTGTTAAAAGGATGTGTGAATTTATGAAAATGCTTCCCTCATAACTTGTATCAGTATAAATCCTCTCTAGTAAACTTGCAAGGAAGTTAAAAGTTAATTTTTTGCTCACATTTCTTGCAACAGCAGCTAAACGGATGTCATGAATTGGTTGCAATTGGAACAGGATGATGCAGCTGCAGTTACTATGGTAGGTGGCATAGTCTCAGAGATGACTATGCTCTAGTCATTAATACATACAAATGAGATGACATTAGAGCTGTACAAACTTTCCCAGTGCTGACCTCTTTTGTTCCCTCTTCATACCATTTCACAACATGAGCGCGCTGCTGAATTGGCACCACTTTTTCTTTAAAACCTTGTTTCTGTTATTCCAGAAAAATATGCACATCATGTAGCAATTGTATCTTTCTGGCTATGTGAAAGAGGCACTTCATGTTGAAGCAATAGGGGAAAAAATGAACATTTTAAAAGCAGCAGCAACAACAACAACAACAACAACAACTTTTGATTTATATACCACCCTTCAGGACAACTTAATGCCCACTCAGAGCGGGTTACAAAGTATGTTACCATTATCCCCACAACAAAACACCCTGTGAGGTGGGTGGGGCTGAGAGAGCTCCAGACAACTGTGACTAGCCCAAGGTCCCCCAGCTGGCTTCAAGTGGAGGAGTGGGGAATCAAACCCGGCTCTCCAGATTAGAGTCCCACATTCTTAACCACTGCACCAAACTGGCTCTCAAACTGAGAGAAAGAGGGACAGAATGAGAGAGACCAAGTTAGCAGCCCAATTGAAACTGCAAACTGGTTTAATTTAGAGTACCTCCACTGCAGCCTTGAATTCACTCATTCATTCCTTCATTCATTTAGCACACACATTGCACAACCCATTAGACGCCAACAGAACCAGTTGGGTAGACAGGCTAGCTACCAGATGAACAGCAGAGACAGGGGGCATGGCAGGAGGTTGGTTTGATGGCTCACCCACCTCAACAAAGATACTGGGGTGGGAAGAGGCATCTTCTCTTCTTGTGGGGAGAGGGGGAATGAGGCTGGAGAGAATGGTTATCCTGTGGAGGGGGTGTTTGCACTCCTTGCAAGCCCCCTGAACAATTGCTGAAAACTGGACAGCACAATTTGCAAGGCATGATTCTTTTTCACAAAATGTGCATCCCTTATTCAGCTCACCCTTAGACAAAACTGATCAGCCAGCATCAGAGACAAGTGTGTGGGGCTAATTAATTATAATGGATTCACTTCGAAACCTTACCTGTGCTCTATCCAGTATCAAGAGCACAGTAGGCAGTTGAAGAGAAGTAGTACAAGAACATCTGCCTAAATTGAAAGGTTTTATGGTGTCATGTTTTGGGACTCTTCCAAACAGCTTTTTGCAGAGGGAATTTAAATTCTTTCCATTGTTGTGTACAGATGGCTTAGGAAAAAATACAGTTTACAATTTTCTGCTCCAAAAATACTGGCCAGAAATCACAGCATTTTCTGATTATCACTTGTCTATTAAAGACATAGGATTCCTCTTTTCAGAAAAGATTCAAGTCATAAAAGCCATTATGACATATCTTATATGGGACTTGGAACAGTGGAGCCCATAGGGAGGCTAAAATGCCTCCCAATTCACATTGCTTTCTGTGAAAATTGGTGTTAGTATTTAGCAATAATTTGTCCATGACTTCCATGGGTCTTTCCAGTTCAAGGACAACCACTAACCAGGTGAGAGTCCATCCAGAAATCTTACCTAGGCTTTTGTTTGTTTGTTAAGGCACAGGCAATATCCCCTTCCCCAGCACTGATACTCTGATTTAATGCCAGCATGCAAGTTTCCCTCTTTAGAGGCCTCTGGTTAGGTTTTTCTATCTATGCCTCTGCATACATTTCGAGATCATATTAACACCATTCTCTTTATACAGGATGCCCTTATACAACTTCTCAAATTATTGGAAGGAAACTAATTTCCTCCTTCACCTTCACTAGTGTTAAACCCAGAAGATGAAGCAACAGTTTTTCTATTCCATGGTGTGATTTTCAGCACTAGGAAGGCTTCCTCGCCTTTTTAGGTTTGCTCTTCTCAAAATCCATGCCTCCTATAAGCCTGTGCATTTCCTTTTCATCCAGTGACTTAGTTATTAGTGGACACAATGACAAGGATGAATTGCCCAATCAAGCTATATAGTATCAAGAACTAAGGACGTCCTTTCAAAGATGTTTCGTGCATACGTGTCAGGCCATCAAAATCAGTAGCATTGTTAATGGTAATTAGCAACGATCATTAGCACCGCAGTGGTGTCATTTGAAAGAACCGGCTGTTGTCTTACTGCCCATCCAGTAACAATGTCAATCATTAAAAAAGAAAAAGAAAGAAAAAACAGAGCAGAGTGGAAGACATAGGGATTTAGCCTTCTGAAATCGACAGAACTTGAAATTTCATATTGCTATTGGTACATTTCGCAACCAGGACTATAAATACAAGGGAAGGAACTGGGCATCTGCTAAATATGCCTTCTTCCTGGATGACAGCTTGTTATCTGGTGTGGCATCCAAGCAGAATGGATGAAGAGGTTGCAATGTGTTTTCTGCTTGATGCACAGTGGGATGCCATATGCCCTGGGTATGCATGGGAACATTGTGTCTGAAACATGCTACTGTGAGAAGCTGGGTGTGCATGGAAACAAATCACCCTAATGTGCTCTTAGATGAAGCCAGGAGAGTAAAATATTTCCAAATAACTGCAACTAATATAGAAACTAAACTTCTGAAGAACACCTGATTAAATACTTCAGTTCTATTCCCTCTGGCTGGGAAGAGTATTTCCTTATCCTCAGTAGGAACTTGTTTCCCTTTTCTTACATTTAGGAGTGGGTAATAATAGATCATGAAGTGTCATTACTAAAAACAGAAGAGCTTGTCCTCAGAGATTGAATTATTCCCGCTACCATCTATCAAGATATCTCCCAAAGTCTCTTCTGACCTTTCTCAACTTTTTTATACCCTAAAGCTATTATGTTCTGTATAAGCCTAGGAACACCCTTTTCCAACCATCCTTTTATTTGGATGTAATTCATTATTTTCTTCCTTAGCAGGGTGGGTTTCTAATGCATGCATGAACAAATACATAAACACATTTTGCACAAGTGATTATGTAAACAGGTATCTTATGGTTCCACAGAGCAATGTGTTGGTCTGTGAATGACCCAGTGTGATGGGGGAAGAAACCAGGAATCTTTGTACACGACCAACAAGCAGTGATCTATAAATAAGCGACAGGGAGATTTGAGCGGGGTGGGGAGGAAAACTATAATACATGGGTATTATTTGTTGACTTTATAGCAATTAGATCATTATTAATGAACATGCATTTCAATTACATGGACTGAATCATGCTTGCCTCAATGATTTATCAGACTTCTTTCACTCTGTCACAATGGCATATAAACTGCCGCAATTTAATTAAGGGATGGTATCACTAAAGCTGTCGGCAGGTTGCCTCCAGGCCTTCCAATTCACCACAGACCCAGCAGAAAACTGTTCCCTCCAGGCCATTCTTCATACTGTTGAGATTCAACACAACCATCATCAGAAACAAATTGCATTATTTGCCTGCCACTCTAGGGGCCAAGCTACACATGACGAATGACACTTGAACGGCAAGTGTATTTCTCCCTGTTCACTTGCCCTCCACTCAATCCACTTGCTGTTCAAGTGTCATTCGTCATGTGTAGCTTGGCCCTAAGTGCCACGTAAAGAACTGGTCCTTTGGAATTGTGCCTTCCCCAAGGCCTTCCTCTTGGTTTTAGCTGAATAGCTTTCTATTCTGTGGTGCCAAGCTCAAAATAAGGAGTGAGGAGGAGCAAGAACCTCTGGAGCAGAAATAGTCTGGGGCAAAGAACTATTTTGCTTCGGGATTGTTTTAGCTTAGAAAACTAGGACTATGTTAAAATTATATCTTCACTCTATCCTTATTTTTTGGAGGAGTTTCTTTCATCCTTCATTATATTCTTATGACAGTTCTGTGAGATAAGTTATATTAAAAGACTGTGACTAGCCCAAGGTCATACAGTGAACTAAGATTTGAATCCTCCCTCCAAACTCTTGGCTGGGAACCCTAGATTTGAACTGTGATTGTTTCAGGCCTAATGTGATATACTAACCCTTATACTACACTGGCCCAAACAGGAAAGGGCACAGAGAATCATCCTCAAGCAAAGTTTTCCTCAATAAAATCTACCAGTTCCTGGAAAGACAGTTGGGGATATGGCCATTCTCAAATATTTTTCCAGCAAAGGATGAAAATTCAAATGGTGACCTCAAGAATATGTTAATGAAAATGTAATGCTGTTTAATGGTGCCTTCTGAGGTAGCTGCTTCAGCCCATTGAATGAAATGGGACTTTACTTCTGAGTAGTCCTGTTAAATGTTGCTCTTTTCATCTCCCTGACTTGTAGATCCAGCCTGGACTGTTAAACTGCTCTTAAGGCAAAACTTGTTTTTAGGTATGTATGTGTGTGTGTGTTTTTAAATTTTCCTATTGTTTCTTGCCTGCTTAAAGTGATTTAGTGTTTGTAGTTCATTTCCCCCCCTTTTTCTTTTTCCACCCCCCTTTGTCCCTTCCCTTTCCCCTTTCCTTGTGATAGTCTTGTGTAGTGTTTTGTAGTTATGAAAAAAAAAATAAAGTGATTTGGTGAAGTATTGAGTAAAATGCCATTTAAAACTGTACTACTATTGTACAGAATGGAGAATCTATACTCAGAAAGACCTTCTGTTGAGACAAGACTCCCATTTAGTTTGATAGAAGTGATGCATCAGACTGCGGATACATCACAGTAGAAGGTAATACTGGAACCTTTCATTTAACACAGTCTGCTTCCTTTGCCTTTGTTGTGTTCATTGTCAGGCAGAATAGTTATGTAAAACAGCTTCTTGACAAGCATTGCCACCATTACAAGCTACAGGGGCCTTCTTCTAAAATTGGGGGCCAGTTAAGCAAAATGGTTAATGATATCCCTTTAGTTGGTTTGGGCGTAGACGGCTGTAGTCTGTTACGGATTGAATACAGTTCTGTGGGACAGCACTAAAATGATAAGAGATGTAACACTGCCACCTTTTGGCTGCAGAATACAAGATATCCACTGAAGTGAGGGAAAAAATGTGCAAGTCCTCTACTCCACAGCAAAACAGCTTGGAAAGAGACTTGGCTGAGATGTAACTGTTCTATAACGATAGCCTTTTTGGCAAACTCATCCCCTTCCCTTTGACTTCTATAGCATAGTGATGGTTTAAAAGACTGTATTATATTACATTCTAATTATGTTTTCCTGAGGAATGAATTACGTATGCATTGTGCAGATAGTATGAAGGCTACCATGGTTACCATTGTGAACCTGGCAACATCTTTTATACACTGCCAATTAATCTGAGGTAATATTGGAAAGAAGAAGAGGTTGAGTATGGAATGCTAATGCCGCAGCTGAAAAATGGAGGCTGGCTTTTAAAAATTGCTGTTTGGTTCAGAGTTTGGGAGATGGAGCAGGCTAAACATTTAAATTAAGAATAAGACGAAGGTCAGCATGGTTTTGTATATTAAACCAGTCTCTGTCTGTAGATTGAAAACTGGCAACCTTCCATCATAGGGGAAAGTAATGTGGGCAAAATCAATTTAACTGAGGTATTGTTTAAATATATAACCGCTAACCCAAGGATGGGACAGCTCTGTGGATGGCAACTGTACATTTGCACTTGTGCAAAGAAAAATAGTTTCATGTTGAGTTGAGTTACTTTACTGATCCCAGTGGACACACTGACGGTTAGTTTCAGGCTTTCAGTTCAAAGCAAATGCTGATCTCAGTGCTTGGGGAATTATGGGAGAGAATACACCACCCCCGTGCCCTGGCCAAAGCAGGGAATTCTAAAGTGAAAATGCACAAAACCAGTGAAGCCTTTTGGACATGACTAGGAAACAGAAAGTCTCACAGTAAGTAGGGACATTTTTGAATTTCTCATCCTTGTTGTTTCAACTTCAAAATCACAGTTTTAGCTTTATTTTTTTTTGTATAAATTGAACGTATATTTCTAAAATAGGGATTTTGAGGTTGAAACAGCAAGGATTGTTCATGGGGCTTGGAAGGGGGTGCAAATATACCATTGTTGTTTCCTGCAAAATGTATGTTTGCCTACATGAGTTGTGCACCTGTAAATTAACTTCATATATTATCCGTACATTCTATGGATAAATGGCATACCTTGTACACATAAACACATAAATTACAAATAAAAACTGAACAACAGGAGACCGCAATCCAAATGAATCTACAAAACCAGTAGTAAAAAGCAGAGAACTGAAACAGTTGACAAGAACGTAAACGACAGCAAAAAGAAACAAAATAGGAAATATCCATTCATCCCTAATAGTAAGACCTGACAGCTTATAAAACTTTTCAGGTTAGATGACAAAGAACTCCTAAACAGGTGACTCCACCCTAGCTCATGCATCAGAAGAGGAGAAATACAATTCTTAAGTCTTTTATTTCCTGCGCTGCTTCTGGTATGCCAAGAAGAATATGCCAGCATCATCAGCTGGTAAGCCTTGGGAGGTCAGTGAAGTCAATAGTCCTCAAGAGATTCCCAGGCCATATCCTCTCCAGCTGGTAAAACTTGTGACAATTGTTTAGATAAGCCCCTCCCTACATCAGACCGCTCACAAATATGTACCCTATTCTCTCTTCCCGCTCATGGTGTGCCTGCTATGCCAGGGCCAAATTAGCCAATTAAATGGCTACGCAAATTGGCATGCTTTGTCCCACATTCCCACAGTGCAGAATAGGAGAAAAATGCACTAAGGGCCAAGCTACACATGACGAATGACACTTGAATGGCAAGTGTATTTCTCCCTGTTCACTTGCCCTCCACTCAATCCACTTGCCGTTCAAGTGTCATTCATCATGTGTAGCTTGGCCCTAAGCCAATCAGTGCAAATAGTCCAAAAATTCCTGTTTAGTCCTTTAGTGGTTGCAAACCAATCCTGCCTGTTTGGAATATGGAAGGATAGAAGGATGCTGCAGCTGTTGAGATGTGTGAGTGGACAGACAGAGCTGTTGCTATTGGCTTGACACTGACTTTATCTGAGTGTTCCCCAATGCTATTCACCCAGGGTTGCCAAGTTCCAAGTGGAGGGTGGAAGTCTCCCAGAATTACAACAGATTTCCAGAGATTGCTTCCCTTGAAGAAAATGGCTGCTTTGGAGGAGGGACTCTATGAGCTTATATCCCGCTGAGGTCCCTCACCTCCCCAAACTCTGCCCCCCCTAGCCTCCACCCCCAAATCTCCAGTAATTTTCCAACCCCAAGCTGGCAATCCTAGATACATCTGTAACAAAGTGTAGCAGTGGGGTTCTCATAATATGGCTTATTAATAAATAACCAAACACTAGCGCTCTTCTGAAGTGATGAAAGCTTTTTCAAGTATGTTTGGGTGTTAGATAGGGTGTGATGTTTGGATGAATATCCATATGGTAAAGCTGAATACGCACAACCAATAGATCAGATATGGTGGTGTAGTGAATGCTGAAATATATCCATGTTAATAAGAAATATGATATGTCTCAATTAAATGCATAAGAATATGAATGTATCAGGGTGATATTCACAGGGAGGGTTGGGATCACTCCCTCCTCCATGTCCAGGTTTCAAATTGTATGTCATTATTTTTCAAGAATACGAATATTTCTGGTTATTATGTGGTACAAAAAAGAGAGAAGAAATTGCAACAAATGTTTTTAAATTGCTCCTCCCTTTTAAGCAAATATTCTTGAAAATTATATTCAAAAGTTTGTTTTTGATTGCAGTTGTGAATCTTGCCCTCTTCAAGGAATTTCTCAGTCTACCCTTCTTCCTGAATTGAAATCTAAAAGTACAAGGGGCCACACCCAGCCCCTCGTCTTTTGCCCTCTGCCTTGGCAGATTACATGCGGGGTCAGAACGGTGGTGCCTCTCCTCCAGCATTCTTCTTCATGCAGGGGTCAATCAGTTGCCCGGAGGACCACCAAACAGAACGTAGAGACCAAGGCCTGCTCCTGGTGTTGCCTTCTACCACTGGTACTCAGGAGGATTGTTGCCTGCAGATATGGAGTCTCTCTACACGCACTGCTGGCGCCAGGGTTTCTGGCACCCCCTGTGGGCACCCCCTCACATGCGCGCGTAGTGCGCACACATGCCATGGACTGCGTGATGATGTCATCCTGATGACATCATCACGCAGTGCAAGCCGGGGGCATTGGCCTGCGGATGGCTGGGGTGGCGGGTGGAGGCTGCTCCACCCATGTGGTGGTGGCGGCACAGGGCTGGCTGGCTGCAGCAGCTGCGGCCCAGCCATGCCAGCTCCGCAGTGCATGCCTCCGCCCCCGTCACCCCCTCCGGTGCCTTTCCGTGCCCTCACGCCCTGATGCCACTGCCTACCTGGCCTCAATGGGTGAACTGGCCCTGTCTACATGAGACATCTGATACATGAAAAACATGTGTCGGGAGATGCAAAGGTTGTGGGGAAGGCTAGATTTAAAAGACAATTGGTGGCAGGGCAAAGGCTTTGTTATACACAGAAGGTGTGAAGAGGCTGTGAAATGGCAGAAGGGATACTTCAGCCCATTATAACCTCTCCAGGTCCAAGCAGGGCTCTGGAAGGCAGCTACAGCCCATTTCCATTCCTTGCTGCCCTCTGGTTGTAATCCCACACTCTTTTACACTGGAGAGGTCAAATTGACAGAACCTTTGGGGAGGGGAAGATGAAATTAACAAACCCTCTGAGGAGCAATCTCCGCTGGCTCTGTCTTTTATTACTACGCTTCCCAGCTAACATTGTATCTCCCTACACTTGATGAACACACACCAAGGCATCTCGTGTAGAGAGACTCATGGAGGTTCTCTTTAGTTAGGTAATGAGTCTGTTCTATTGGTCTTATTAACTAATGGTCATCTCCCCTAGGGCCACACATTTTAGACTTAAGGACGGACTTCTGTGTTTTGCACAACTGGGGATCATTTCCTAAGGAAAATCCAAGTATTTGTATGGTGGCAGCCACATTTTCAGGCTGCCAAAGCAAACCTGATAAGCTGCTGTTAATTAACTCTACAGTGATTCACAACAATAGTTACATTCCTCCTCCATTTCCTTTTTATGCATGTCACATTAACAAATTAGATCTACTTTAATTGCTTATTAATATATTATTGCTGCCTGTTAAAATGTATTTGCTATTGATGGCTGTAAAATGTCATGAGCCAAATGAGGAATTTCTCATTTTAGACTGGAATATGAAGAAACCAATTGTAGAGCATTTCGTGGAGGTATATTAAGTGTGTTTGGCACAGAAACCAAAAATATGGCTGGAGGATATGCTGAGCAGCCTGTAATGGTGTTGCACTGGGTGCAACCGACTTATCCATTCTTTTTAATGGAATGTCATGGGGCCCGTATCAGCTGGGAGATCCTTGGTTTGCACCAAATCCCACCATTGTTAGTACTGCTAGTATATAGCAACTGCTCTATGGAAAATACTGGTTCCTTTGAAGATGGTGAAGAGTTACCACAGCTTTTATGTACATCTTGAAGAATATTTGCTTGAAGCATCTAGTTTACTTCCAGTAAACAGAGATTCACTCCCTTATGGATTGGCCAGCATCACATGAAAGTCTATGCAGAGCATGTTTCAGAGAGAACTTGTTGCCAAGGAGCCCCCCCTCTCCTACTTTAAGGGCTGTCATGAACTGTGTTTGAGTTTCCTGTGTTGCTATTTTACTGCTACACCAGAGACTGCCTTGCACGTGTGCACTTTAACACACGTGTCTATTTCCTGCCTGTTTATCTACCACAGGCTATGCTTATTCCTGCCTCTGCTAGGGACTAAAGCTATGGACTAAAACTACACTAGAGACTATCTTTCTGGGCAGCACTGCCCTTGCCAGCATCCTGACTCTCCTGCATTTCTGGACCCCGCTACACGTGTCTGTTTCCTCCCTACGCTCTTTGCTACGGATTACCTACACCAGGCTGCCCCTATCTCTGCTATGGACTATGTTATACATGCTGTTTCCTGCCTCCATGGAAGCCTGCCTCACCTGGGCCCAAGCCGGGCTGTTAGCAGCCATGTGCCAGCCAGGGAGATCTCCAGTGAGCCTGGCCAGGCACTCTTTGGCCAGTTCCCATCTGGAGACTCCCGCGGGCCAGTCACCCAGCTTGCCCTCGCTACTGGGCAACCTGCTAGCAAGCCATGCCCAGCCAGCCATGCCCAGCCAGCAGCCATGTTCCCAGGCAGCCAGAAGACCCAGAGAAGCAGCCTGCCAAGAGAAGCCATTCCAGAGAAGCGAGCAGACCACGTCCGCAGTGGCGAGCCTCACCCTGCTCTGCATATCTTAATAGCCGCCCTGGAGAAGAAGCTGAGTGCCAACCATCCCAAGCACTTAGAGAATGCATCTCAAAGCAACCGACGCAGTCCAGAGATGATGACGTCGGGACAAGCCCTGTCTGCTGGAACATCCATTCAACGCGCCCGGATCTCCCCCTCCCGCCTTTGTCCCCTCTTCCCAAGGTGTCACAATAATACAATCAGATTCCTAAAGTGGCCCATCTAGGGTAGTTGTAGAACCATTAAAACCTTTGTTTCTCCCATGAGAACCACTAGGAACCACACCAGCCCCAGGGTACATTTTGGGGTATTTAAGTTGGTCTCCCAGGCCACATGGTGCACGTGCAATTCCTATCCAGACTCCTTGTTGTCACTCTATTTTGGATCTAGTGCAGGCATTAGACCACCTCATCTCGCTGCTACATCTTTGCTCTGCGTCAGGATTGTGACTATAACCAAATTCATCACTCTCAAGTGGGCTATCCCGCTAATGCAACCGTCTCTATTTTCCTACTCTGCTTTCCTAGCTCTTGTGTGTAACCTTGTATGCGTGTGCTAGTTCAGGCATACGCCACATTATTTAGTAAAACACGTTGTATCGTTAATTAGTCTGCCTCTTTATTGCATGAGCATCTGAAGAGGGACTCCGGTATATATTGGTTAAAAGATCCGCACTAAATCTAGTTCCAGACTGCTAGCTAATTCCCCATTTAAATAGAGCAGTTCTGGTAACAAACTGTTGTTGAAATTCTGTCTTCAATGAGGTACCAGTGAGCACCAGCCTGTATACTACTACTACTACTACTACTACTACTACTACTACTACTACTACTACTACTAACTGCACTTATATACCATTCTTCTAGACAGATTAGTGCCTCACCCAGAGCGGTGAACAAGTTAGTTTATTATTATTCCCACAATATGAGCCGTCTGATTTTTGAGAGTTGATGTCCATGTTAATGTCTTGTGAATGATTGTAGACTGCAGCCGGAGGAACCCCTGAGGAAGCTCAGCGAAACAGGCCTCCGCTAGCAGCCTGTTGGAGTCAGGGTGATTGTTGCAGTTTCTCCAGGAACTGAGGCCATCTGAAAAACAAGAAATATTAATAGCCAGGAGTCTATTATACTAAAGCTTTATACCCTACTACTTACCTCAGATCCAAGAAGCAGCCTTCCTTTTGAGAACATTGTTTTTTTGCAGTTGGAGAGAAAAAACAGCTACATTGGATGATTTATGTCATTTTAATTAACTGAAATTGGAGTGTGATTATTTTGTATATTTATGTTGATATTTTGTATCTTGGTCGTCATAACTCATGTTATTTATTGGTCCTCTGTTTATTACTGTTTATATATGATATTTATGAAATTCGTTGACTGTACTTGTAGCACTTTAGCACAATAGCACTTTTGCACTTTATGACATGTCTGTTCATAATTTACATTGGTATTTATTATATACCATGGGGAGATTTTCTTCTGGTTTTGTGTTCTAGTTCCATGGTAGCTTCTTATTGGTTGGCTAGTAGTGGGATTCAAACCCGTAGAGTGCTGATTCACAGCCAAACTACTTAACCACTGTGCTACAGCAACATTGCACAAGCTGATGTTAGAGTTTCAGGCTCACCTACAACACAAGCTATACCACTTCCGACACTGAGATAGAGAAGTTAATTCCAATATCATGTTGTGCTCTTCCAGTATTTTACCTACCCCTCTCTCTAAATCTTTGCAGTGGACCTCACACTGATGTGGATCTGTATCTTGAATCAGAACATCAGCTGAGCCCCATGAACGCAGTCACCAAGACCGATACTGAGTGCAATTCAGTTAACTAAAATGGGCTAATGGATTCTGGATTCTGTGGATAATACTACTTTGCCAAGCTAGATAGTAACATCTTGACTTAAGTGTTGCTTACCATTGCTGGATTATAGTGCAGTCTCTTTGAACATTAATCAACCTGTGTCTAACGCTATGAATTTTAATGTTCCTCTCACTTGGAAATTTCAAAAAAACACACAGGGTGGGGATGATTGTATGAATCTGCCTCATGTGGAGGAGAGAAATGGACAATTGAATTCTAATTTATCTTCTTTTCAGGTTTGTTTCTGAGGCTTCTTTATGAAGCCATCCTTCACTGCAAAGAATTCTTGGTAGGATGGACTTAAAATGCTATATTTGACCAAGTGGCTAAAGATTTATTTATTTTAACAAATGGCTGACTAATCTTTTTCTTTGTAGCCTTGAAAACTGTGAATAAGAGCAGCAATGTATTTCAGACATTTGATATTTCAGGCAAGGTGGGAAAGGTGTTTGTTTGGAGCAGCTGGCTCTGTGGATGGCTGGAGACGCCTCCAGATGGAGGAGTTCTAAATGACTGAGCATTATGGAGGTTATGCAGAAAGTCAGCACGTTTGCTTCTCTTGCAAGAAGTCTGCAATGGGGCTGTAGGCCATCAACAGTTAAAAACCTGAAAGTGAAGATAATTGAGGAGAAGGAGGAAAAAAGTGAACTAATTAATAACGACAACTTTTTATTATAGTAATGTTTTAATTAAAACTGTAAAGCAAGCCATTAGAAGAGTTCAAAAAAGAGAAATGGAATTTAGTATTAAATCCATTAGTTTCAACATAGAGTTTTATGTTTTCCTTTGAATGAAAGAAGCATCATAGTGAATTTGAGGGCTGAATTATGCAAATGAAACTACAAGGAGATTGATGGTGGCAAGTGGAATTTGGCAAGCCTTGTTTTGCTTGTGGAATTCTTGTAGGTGCCTGGTTCTGACAATTGATGGCATAGGCACAAGGGACAGTCACAGGTTCCTGATCCAGATGGACCTTTGACCTGATGCAGCAGGGCTCATCTTATGTTCTTACAACATTCAAACCATGGTGCTCGGTAGTAAATGTCTGCTATTTAGTTATTTCTTTGCTGAAAGAGATGACTGGTGATATATTGCCTGCCTTTTTGTAGCCCTTGCACATCTCAACCAAACACCTATTCCAGGAATGTTGGAATAATATTCTAGCTTTCTGTTAACAGTTACCTATAGCTAATCTAGGTGATGAATTTTGATGCAAGAAACATTAGCATGAATTTGGGGCAATTCTGGCCATCATGGTTCATAGGCATAATTTAACCCTTTCATTCACTGAAAGAATTCCTTTTGGGCTGCCACTACCTTCTGGCCCAGCCTGTCCTATTTGCAGGGACGAGGTTAACTCTGGTAAGGAGGCAGTGCTGGCCTCTACACTCATGTATGGGTCAACCCTACTTGTGAAGAGGAGGAAGAGGCCATGGCAAGGGTGGTTCAGATGTGGGATCAGCTGCCAGTTCTCCTTCTGGCCTCTTAAGGAGGAGAAGGAAGTGACAAAGGTGGCTTCATGAGGAGGAAGCAGCTGCCAGATCATCTTCCACATGAGGAGTCTTGAGGTGTGGGTGCAGCAACTGCTACCTCCTCACCTCTTCATGGGAAAGAAGACTTGAGGTAGCCTGTCCTCTGACCTGGACTCTTGTCCTCTCACAGAGTGTTGACAATGGCCACAAGGAAAGTGCAGCAACTGCCTCCTCCTGCTAGTCTCAGTGCCACCTCACATAGATATCACAACTGGCTTGGAAGGATTATGAAGCGAGGCTGGAAATGGGTTTATCATGTGACAAGGGTTTAAAGGTTATCTTAATTTTCCTGCCCACCGGTGAGGGTTCACCAAGCTTCACCCACTTTTCCAATGTCACAAGACTGTTTAAAACTGTGAAATGTCAACTCATAAGGCCCTAAATGGTTTTGGGCCAGAGAGCTTGAAAGGCTGCTTCCTTCCATACAGTTCATCCACTGGCTAAATCTTCCTCTCAAGCCCTGTTCTCACTGCAGCTGCCTGCATCTGTGAGATGGCTGGTAAATGGAGAGAATTTTTTTTCAGTAGTGACACCTCACCTGTGGAATGCCCTCCCACTTGAGGCTTCTGTGGCACCTCCTCTACTCTCTTTTAAGTGCTAGACCCAGGGCCAGCATGCCCATTGAGGCAGGGCCAGCACCCGCCTTGAGCACTAAGGCTAACAGAAGAATTCAGGACCACCTAACGACACCCACTTCAAAAGTGAACACTCATATATTCAATACAATTACAATTTGCCAGATTACATGCAGTTCATACAATATTCAAAATCAATTCACAATGCAAAGTTATATTAATACATACAGTCTTTGTGACAAGACCCATAAAGTGCTCAGTGCTGGTATAGCAAATAGTCCATAACCACAGCTATAGAGCTATATACATAAATCCATAAACAGAATAACTCAGTCCAATGCAATTCAATGCAACAATATAGATGGCCAGGAAAGCACTATAGGTCATAAATCATATAGAAATATCCATCTGACAGGAAACCGGTGCAGAGTCCCGCTTCTGGAATCCCTTTCTCAAAGATGGTATATGTGCACTCCGACGTATCCTTCATCCACTTTTGACTTGCACTTAAGCCCTCAGTAACATAACGTCCAGTGCTGAGTTGAGTGAAGATGCCAGTATCATACACTTACACCATCCTTGCTAGGACTGGTGGCTATAGACATGTATCAAGCTGATATAGATTCCCCAAGGCTACTCCTCATTCCCCCCCCCCACTTCTCCTAACAGTCCTCTAACTTTGCAAGCAGGAAAACGGGATGTGTGATTCATGGACTTCTCAAGGACAGGCAGGCTCCCAGACTTGGGAGAGATTACAACAGAAACAAACACCTCCCTTCCTCAGTTTCCCACCCCAGGTTCAAATAACAAGAATCACCTCAAGAGCATCAGCTTCAGCTGCCTGGCTCCAGCTGCAGGGGTATTGAATATGACAGGTGATCCAGAGTGCCTGACATTTGCATGGTTTCAGAATCTTCTTTCAACTGTGCTGCAACCCATGTAAAGCAGCCAGGTATGCTTAGTTTGCACACTAAGTTCCCTAACCCTTGAAAATATTGTGTTGGGCTAACCCAACATGCACAACTACTTTGCATGGTCTGCAGCACAGTTTAATTAAAGAAGACACTGAGCCTGTGCATAGTTGCATGGGGAAGTTCTTTGCCATACCAGCATTTGAGCCTAAGATGACACATATATATCACCAACATATAGTGAAGAGTTCAAATATAAAATAGATCAAGAGGCAACTTTAACATTTTATAAAGCTAGTATATGTCTGCCAGAGCAGAGTTACCCCAGTCCAAACCTATTTATCTCAAATAGCTTCGATTGGAGTAACTCTGAATAGGATTGCATTCTAAGTGTATCCCAATATCCTGAACACTTGCATGAAGGGTAAGGAGCACTGGCACAATGGTAGAGAAGCCATGGATTAGTGGTAGAGCATCTTCTCTTCATGCAGAGCACCCAGATTTGATCTCTGGAATCTCCCATAAAACATAAATTTACGAGGATCAGATTGTAAGTGATGAGTCGACAATACTGACCTTAATAGACCAATGGTCTGACTCAGTATTAGATAGCTTCGTATGTTCATAAGGAATTATTTGAAGTTCTGAGTCTAAGATGCTTGAAGTCAGTGGCAGTGTTAAGACGTTAAGATATAACCATAAAATAAACATTAACCCTGGCTCCTTCTTAGCTTTCCTACTCGGATTCTTCAAAGCTGTTCATTGATAAAGTCATAGAGCTTATATACGCAGCTGTAAATGGAAATGAGCTCTTTTTGCAAAAGGAAGAATGACTCTGACAGTCTTTCATGATTCCCCCTTCATATCACTACTTTGAAGGCACCCTGTCCTTCAACTAGCTGTGTTATCACAATAAAGAAACAAAACTAACTTGGTCATTCCCGGGGTGCCTCATTAACTTCATTCTCATTGTACAACTTTGCTTCATAAGCCATCATACCAATGGAGAAGCCATGAGCCTAACCGCCTGGACCTCATGTTTGAAGTGGCATCCTTCAGTTATCCATACATCACTTTTGTCTTTCAATCCCTCCGTCCTTCTCCCCAATTGCCAGAAGTAAACACAGGAACAAAACAAAGCATCCGAGGGAAATGTGTGCACACAAAGAATTGCAGCTAAGGGGGTTGGGGTGGGCCATAAAATGGCTGAGACCATTGGGTTTAATTATAAACGCACTTCAGAGCTGTGTTCTAGCTCTCCTGGTTAAATATTTTAAACTAACTGTTCTACTGCTTTGCATAGTACATTAAACAACTTAATCATAGTGTCCTCTCTTGCATCAATAAACTTAGCATTTGTATTCTTCTTGCAGCTACATTTTCTTCTCCTGCACTGTTTTACTTCTTGTTAGGAATACAGATCTGAAGTTATTTCCATTTTAGTCAAGCTTGATTAGTTGAAAGTGAAGCCCAAACTTAAAAAGTGCCATAAAACTTTTTTTTAAAAAACGAGTGCCTCGAACAAGGCATAAACGCAAATGTGCTAAGGTAGCAAATCCTCTCTTCCTTTCTTGCTTCGCTACGAGCAAACGCTACCAGGAAAAATGGCAGGCTTTTTTCAGATTTGAGTTGGATATGTTAGAAATGGATTAATTAGAAGAATGTGGAGATGAATTAAGGCCTTTAAGTCTTGTGAAGAGCAAATCAAACAGCAAAAGTCAGCGTTTTTCATATAGGTAGGGAATGAAAAGTGCTCTTGTTGAGAATCCCTTTGGTGCTGTCTGTGCACATGTGGGCATGTTCAGGTGAGATTGGAAGAGGAAAGGCTGATTTACATAGCTCTCCACAAATAACATTAATAACATAATAATAACAACTTTCAATTTATATACGACCTTTCAGGACAACTAAATGCCCACTCAGAGCGGTTTACAAAGTATGCCATTATTATCCCCACACAACAAAACACTCTGTGAGGTGAGTGGGGCTGAGAGAACTCAGAGAGAGCTGTGACTTACCCAAGGTCACCCAGCTGGCTTTAAGCAGAGGAGTGGGGAATCAAAAACTGGTTTTCCAGATTAGAGTCCTGCTGCTCTAAAATCTGACCAAACTGACTCTCATGTTGAAATCAAAGTGTGTAGAGAGGGAGTGAGCAGCAATGAGATGATCCTGCTTCCTGGCCATGCAAAATCAGCAGCTCACACAAGCACATAGTCTGCAGCATGCATAGAAAGTGTATGCGCATAGCATCCCTCAACGAATGGCATTCTCAGTCATAGGTATGGTGCCTAGCTGCTCACAAGCTGACAATTGCATGCTCAAGCTTGCTCCCCCTCTATGCACACCGGTTGAAGCAAACATATTGTCATCTATAGAAGGCTCATGGGCATATTTATCACTTGATTACTCAACATTTGATCACTGCCAGGAGGAGATGTGAACTGCCTCCATTGAAAAACAGATTGTGTGAGATGATACAGAAGTTTTGAGAGTAGGATTACATCTCTGATGGCCTATTCACACCTGCAGCTTATCATGGTGTTGCAGTCATCCAGCTATAAACCTGCTGGTATGAACCAATCTTTCAGCAGTCCCGTTTGTCACCTCAGGGGCAAATTGAATGCAACGTTGGGAATTCTGCGAATGGATTTCTAAAGGTGTTTTTGGTTCTCAAATGCAGCCACTGTGCATGGGGACATATGAATCAGGATCTCAGTGTTGAGAAATCATTTTTTTAAAAAGCCCCTCTGTTTTGTGGCTCTGCTTGGTCAATGAGACTGGTCTCCTTTTGGTCACTTTTACCTTCAGTAGTGGAAAAAGACAAGGCCCTTGTTTGGCTTGTCTTTTTCTATGCTGAGGCTAAGAACAAGGAAATAGCATGGAACAGAAAAAAATAAACCTTTCTTCCATGTTGTAGCCCCAATCCATATCGGGGCCCTTTGCCTCTTCTTTTTAGACAAAAAGCATGCGGATATTTATTTATTTAGAGGATTTTCATGCCACCTCTCTAGAAAACCTGCCTGACACAGCTTACATGCAAAACATGAAGAAGAAAAAAACCCTACTAAACAAAATGACTTAAAAATTAATGGTGGTAAATTCACTTAGAAGGGTGGAACTCTGTTTAGAATGGTGCTGGATAATCATGGAACTCTGACACTGCATGTCGTTGGGCTTTTATTGGATAATTATCATAGGTTATAATGCTCTTTTCCTTATTTGGCTATTTTATCGTAGAACATTGAAGACAAGCATAAGAATGATATCAGCATCACCTTGGCTAGCCTCAAACTCTATGAACCTCTTGAAAAGTTAACAGTCAGCTTTGACTCCACAGCAACATGAGAAAAGCCCTGCTGGACCAGGCCAAAGTTTCATCTAGTCCAGCATCCTCTTTCCAACAGTGACCAGCCGGATGGTTCCACAAAGCCCAAAAGAAGGGCATGAATGCAACGGCTCTGTCATGTAGTGTGTTCCCAGTAGCTGGTATGCAGCAATCTTACTCTATTATAGCTAACAGCAAGGAACTCCACCGTTTCGGGAAAACAGCCAAAAAGAGTCATCCTTCCCTGATACCCAACATTTCTAAATTCCTTTTTAAAGAGGATTCTGTGCTGAGCCTTACCTATATATCTTTCCTGGCAGCGGCTAAGGAACAGGGAGGTTCCCATGAAAAGAGATGCACTCTGGAGGGCAAATGCCCCCTATCACATCACCATTCATTTTGCCTAAATGGCAACCTCCAAGATATATTTTTCACTTAAAAAAACCAAAGCCATTAGGGATTTTTAATGTTCATTTCTAGAAAAGAAAAACATCCCTTGGAGGTTGTTGATATAAGGAACGAGATTGTAGTATGCATGTGTAAATACATATATATATATATATATGTGTGTGTGTGTTTGTGTAACTTCTCCTTGTATGGGTTCTATGGGGCTTAGGAAGCAAACTTTCACACAAATTTAAATTAAGAAAAACTTTTAAAAACCTTTTAACAATTAATACAATACAACTGTTTTTTCTTTAACTAAACTCGTAAGTGCAACCATACAGCTTTGAAAAGGTAAACAGTTCAACTTAGTGGAATCAGACAAGTGATAAGAGTCCTTTTTTTCACTATCCTTCCCATTCGAAGCAACTATAGTCCTGGCTTCTGTCCTCTTCCTGGGGAATTACAGCCCTGTAATATAATTCCAGTAACTCTATCCAAACACAATACATAGACACTACTTTATTGTTCACATACAACATTTGATTAGCTTATTCAAGGTGATAAGAGCATACAAATTATTATTCAGCAACCAGCTTCCTGGCTCTAGCTACAAGTGCCGCCCTGCTGGGCTAAACCAATTACCTCATAGGGGTTACATTTGCTAAACCCTTTCTGCTTAAAATTGCTCTCCTCTTGTTGCTTAAAGTTGCTTCCTCTTGTGGGAATCAAGAAACATGTTTACCTTAATTAGCAAATATGTAGACCCCTGTTGGGGAGAAAAATAATGGGAGGGAGAGGTTAGGGTTGCCAATAGATCTAGAGAACAAAGTCCTGTCCCATTGATTAGAGATATAATCTGTGGAAATGGACAGTTGAAGCTTTTCATGGTGTGGAGTTCAATAACATCCTCTGGCAAATCACATCCCATCAAGCCTCTGTTAAAGGGGAAGTACATTTTTCTACAGGCAGCTGGCAGCCCAAGGGGAGTTTAGGAGCAGAAAAAAGGGCCCATGGAGAAAAATTTAAGCCACCCAAAATCACAGTTCAGTTTATTCAGCTTAACAGCCCATAGGCCATACACTCTAACAAAGTTTAACAATTAAAAATAACAGTTGAGAAAAGGTTGCCCCATCTTCAATGCAGTTTTTACAAAGGCTACTCAGTAATAATCTTAATTTTGAGGTGTCAGGAATGTTCGAATGCCTCAGTAGCCATTTTTTTAAAGAATCTCTCTCTGGCTAGTTCGTGCTTTGGACAGTGACAGAAGGTATGGGATAGCGAGTCAACTTCAGCCAAAGGGCAGTCACAGAAGCGTTGATCCGATGGTATCCTGAGGCAGTGGCCCTTCATCTGAGCTGTTGGCAATGTGTTGCAATGTGCAACCACGTATGACAGCCTCAGTTTTGGGACTACCAGCTTTGGCAGCGTGCACACTTCGGCAGCACAGTCTTCCAAATGGGCTTTCCATTAAACCCTCCTTATAGCATCTTCATTATGTGAATGTGCCTGTACTGTATGTATGCAAGTCTTGCTGTTAAGATATGCAGGTTCCAGATGGCAGAGGGGGGTCAGCTTCCATATCCATGATCACGTGCTGCTTAAATGCCAGTATCTCGTGCCCACAAAAATTCTAAAAGGCTACTTTGGTCTCATTCCCTACATCATAATGTCGCATTGACTTTGCAACATTATTAAGTTTTTTTTTTTTAATCGCAAATGCCCAAATGATGGTTTCCAAGACACATTTCAGATATTCTGGATAATGTAAGCAGATGGAGTAATTTGGGTAATGGAACCAGAAAGGAAAGTGGTCTGTCAATGGTATAATTCCAAGCTTTGCAATAGAAAAGTAGAGTAGTGGTAATAATAATCATGTGAATGGAACTGGTGGGGTTTTTAAGACTGCAGATAGTGTCATTCTTTCCCATTGCATACGGATATGTTCAAGGGAAAATGAGGCACACAGAGCAAATTTAACTAAGTGAACGTATCTTGCTGCTAAAGAAGAGAAAGAGAGAGAGAGAGAGAGAGAGAGAGAGAGAGAGAGAGAGAGAGAGAGAGAGAGAGAGAGGCTGACATATTAATGGACCGATGACTTCTAAATTGGGCAGCTTCAGAATTTGAATTTGTTGAACTGTGGGTTTGAGGTTGAATGATACTATCAGTGAGTCAAAAGCTATGCAGCCCATTCCAATGCACATTCTTGCTGAAGACTGCACTTCTGTACACACTTTCCTGAGAGTAAACTCCATTAGATACAATGGTATTTTCTTCTGCATAAACATGCATAGGCTCTCTCCACATGTGCTTAAAGAGATGGTCACTCACAGAACACTGGCGGCCTTTCCCCTTGACTCCAGATGTCTCTGTTTTCCAAATGGTTTCAGGCTGTTTGCTTGTTTTTTTGGCACCTTTTCTGGGACCACTTTCCCTCCACAAGCTATGCTACAAGTCTCACTGAGTTCTATTCAGTTTATTCCTGGGAACCTAAGGCAACAGCCGTTTTCAAATTTTATATCTTCAGGAAATTCTATCCCCTTTGATTCATCTGCTGCAGAAGTAAAATATGCTGCAAAGGATCATGGGTCAAGTGCTAGGGTACATTTTCAGAAACTGTAGAGAATTGACCTAATCTTTTAGACATGCACCCTAAACATACCCAACATTCCCCTGCAACTGTAGATTGCAGAGAAAGATCAGGCAATCTGTTGCTCTTGTCTTTCAGCAAATCTTTTCAGTCATTTCAATGATTTCCTCTAAGGATGCTTCTGAAATTCTCCCCTTCAGATTGCTTCCTGGAATTTGCTATTCTGAATTAATTGGTCTTGTTTCCAAAGTGGAAATGATGACTTAGAATTTCTCCACTGATCTAGTTCTTTTAAATTTTAGATTTTATTCAGGACATGCCTTATTTGCCATAGATTTCACTTCTCTCCGTTCATTTGTATCACTCTCCCTCTACATTATAGATAAAATATCGCCCAAGAATCATCTTGATATGATTGCTCATAGGAGCACTGTTCACATGTTACAGTGAATGCACGTACATCCCACATGTACATGCATACATCTGTTTGTAAGAAAGAGCCAATGTGTGTTCACTTTGCAAATGAAATCAGAGACCTGCAACTGGTTTCATTTGTGTGGTGTCATTGTGTGGTGTTAGCTGTACATGTGTTGAATGTAATGTGAGAATGACTCAATGTAGATATTTAAAAAATCAAGTGTACACTGTTGACATAGATTGTACATGCATTCACTGGAACTTGTGAACAGGCCTATAGTTGGATCAATTTCTATTGGGCGCATTTCTCCTTTCCTCCAAGAAGCTCAATGCTGCACACATTGTTCTCCCTTCCCCATTTTAGCCTCACAACAGCTGTTTAGGTTTGGCTGATAATTTGTGACTGGCTCCAGTTCACCCACAAATTTCATAGCAGAATGAAAATTTGATGCTGAGTGCACAGTGTCTCAAATGAACCCTCATCTCTATACCATACTGATTCAAGATGTTTGACCGAGTGTGTGATGCTCTACCAGTGTATATAAAACACGGCAAAACAAGAATTAACATTTCTTTCTCTTTTTTTAAAGGTATGAAAGAACTGAATGAACAAAAGGAACACAAAGCTATGAAAAACTTTGAATGCTCCAATTTCAGAATTAATTTAGAATTAAGGTGGCATGAAACTCAACATTGACTCAAATTCAAAAAACAATAAAGTAAAGGAACAGGGAAATCTGCTCATCTATAAGCATTGTTCAGGAATCTTGATAAGATTTGGAGGGATTCCAGTGTTTCCTGGAACACAGTTTGAAAACCACTTGACCAACACAGGTATATTGACATTAAGCCTCACCATCTGTTGGCTGCTAGCCTTTCTGCAACATATTGACATGTTTAAAAAGTACCTTATCCCGCAGAAAAGATTGATAAAATATGTCCTAGGGGAGTAAAAAATAGATTATATTTCTGATTAGAATAGATTTTTTGCCTTTCAGCTTCCTTTCCACCAGCCAAGGTCAGGGGAATGAAATCAGTTATTGTCTTCCAAATTCCAATAGTGTATTGGAAAGCTCAGTTTAGTTTTTTCCATTAGTGACTGCAATCCTACGCACACTTATTTGGGACTATATTCCACTGATTTCAGTGGGACTTACATTGGAGTGCTTTAGATTGTGTACTGTAGTTGTGTGTAAGTGTGTGTGTGAGAAAGAGAGCGCCAAAAGTGGCTCAATCAGAGAGGTGTGGTATACAAGAACTAGTAGACATCCTAATTTGTGCCAAAACTTTCCATTTATTTTATTTATTTATTTGTTTTTATGTCATTTATAGTCCACCTTTCTCACTGAGACACCAGGTGGATTACATAGTGTGAGATGAGTACAATCAGGATCAAGGACATTTCCATACCGTGTCAAGGACATTTCCATAAACGATGTCATAGGGTAAATAGGTACAAGTTTACAAAGACATAGCATTAGCAAGGATCCAATACAGAGTTCAAGAAATGCTGAAACAGAACATAATCAATTCTAGGACTAACATTAGACAACGTGAAGCACAGGTGGTATATAAGAGTACATATTTAAATCATCAGATCATATGTAAGGCAACATAGTGGTGAAGTCTATGGTCCCTAACTCATTAGCAAAGCATCTGAGACCCCCTCCCTACCATACATCCCTCCTATCTGAGGAACTGTACATGAAAGTAATATATTGTGAAACCTCTGAACAGTAATAATGATATTAGTGGTTTACCATGTACCTTTACAGAGTTTACCAGTTACAAGATCCAGTCTAGCTAACAAAGGAACATTGTTATTCTTTTATTTTCTTTTGTCTATTAATTATAGAAAATGATGTGACTAGTTCTTTATATATAATCTATGCCTGAACTATTCTCCAAGCAAACACTCTGAAGTCAGATTCCAGGCAGTATGATACCATGGGTAGAGTCTTGGCTTTCGATGTGGAAGACTGGATTTATTCAGCTGTGCAACTCAGAGCAGAGCCACAAGTGACAAAAGGCACAGATTGGACACTTGTCTGCTTCCCTCAAGTTTTGATGGGAAATGTAGGCAGCTTGGCGGAATGTTGGACAAGTGACAGTTGAAAAGTCCATTGGACAGCAGTCAGAGAGCGAAGCTGCGAGACCAGGATGCCTACATTTCCCATCAAAACTTGAGGGAAGCTGACAAGTGTCCAATCTGTGCCTTTTGTCACTTGTGGTTCTGCTCTCAGTCCAACATTACATAAGACAAAAGTAATCAGTGAAATATTTGGCAAAAACCACTTCAAACTTGTAGGAAGGGCCAGCAACATAGAAAATTGCTGTTCTGAAACTTTCAACCTGTTGTCCCCCACTTTCACTTAGACTATTGATGTACCTCCAACCCAAATTGCCTCAGGATCCACCAACATTGAAGCTGATTCCGCACACGTTGGATAATGCACTTTTAATGCACTTTATCAATCGTTTGAGGTGGATTTTTTGTTCCGCACATGAAAACATCCGTTCCAAATGATCTATAAAGAGGATTGGAAGTGCATTATCCAACGTGTGCGAATCACTGTGAGTGTAGTTAGAGACAGACATGATTGCTTCCAGACACCCTTTCTCTAGTGTTAAAAGTCCAGGCAGCTCCTTGGTTTACTGAAGGGCTGCAGCTGATGAAAACACAAGGAAGGTGGCTACAGCAACAGTGAGTGGAAGAAGACTTGCAACAAATCCAGTAAGACAGGAGCAAAAGCTCATTTTAAAGCTTGCTCCATGGTGGTGATGGCAGCTTAGAAAGAACACTTTACCATCACCATTTCATCTGCACAGTGAAGGCCAGTGGAGCTGTTCTGGGTGGTCAGAGGCCTGTTGGGATCTGGCCTGCAAGAGGGGATGGAGTGCTTAGTGGCCTGCTGGGACCATTTTGCTTAGCACTTTGCAGATAAGATCTCTCACCTCTGTTCTGACTTGGCAGAAACAGGATTAGATGGTGCCAGGGTGCCAACTTCTCCAGTCTGTCTTTGCCTTCTCTGCAAAGGAAAAAAAAGAGGGGTGGGGGGCAGAATGGATTTTGTTATATTATCATTATTCTGTATGAGAAGCATATGGAATAAGGTTGGGTGATACTCTCATATGAGCTTTCATATCATTCAGGTTATTCATTCTGAGGATGTGGACAGGTCTTTTGAAGTTTGAGGCATGACTCCATCTTTCCCTTCCTGACTACTTAAATCTCTGAGGGGAGGCAGATGATGGGTTTGAGAGATAGTTAATGCCCCCTCGAGAAAAGTAGTAGTCATCATCACAGCCTTGAAACAGGCTGTGGTTTGCCCACTTCTAAAGATGCCCACTCAGGAGATCTCAATAACTATCAACCGGTCTCTAATGTTCCGTTCTTGAGCAAGGTGATTGAATGGGTGGCAGCTGGACAACTTCAAGCTTTTCTGGATGAGCAGATTATTTGGATTCTTTCCAGTCTAGGTTTACATCTGTTTATGGGACTATGACAGCCTTGGTCTCTCAGTTGTTCTGCCAGGCATATGGTCGAGGCCAGTCCTGTATCCACCTGGAGCCTCCCCACCGGTCCTCTACTAGGGAGGTGGTACAGCTACCTGGCTCCTCACACAAACTGTAGTGGGGGCAGAAGAACAACTCCCCCCCTCCCCCCGTGCACTGTTAGCAGTACTAAATGCTGCTGGAACTACGTTTTATGAAAATGGATGTTGCTACCGGTTTTTTGTGTTTTATAATTTTAAAGCCTATTGAAACTGTTTTAACCCACCCTGAGCCTGCTTGCGGGGAGGGAGGGCTAGAAGTTGAATGAATGAATGAATGAATGAATGAATGAATGAATGAATGAATGAATGAATGAATGAATGAATGAATGAATGAATGAATGAATGAACAACCTGCACTGGGAAACAGAGGGATTTTCCTGGACATCTCAGTAGCTTTTGATACCCTCAATCATGATATCCTTCTGAACCACTTTTCCAAGCTGGGATTGGGAGGCATCATCTAGTGATAATTCCGGTACTGCATGGAGGGTAGACTTCAGAAGATGGTTGTGGGGGACTGTGGCTCAGTCCCTTGGCCTTTGTCCTGTGGGGTCCTGCAAGGCTCCATCCTGTCGTCCTCTATGCTTTTCAACATCTACATGAAACTGTGGGGTGAGATCATTTGGGCTGGGTTGTCAAAATATGCAGCTGACACTCAGTTGTATCTTATCCTTCCAGCTGATCCCAGTTAGGCTTTAGAAACCCTAAACTGATGCCTGGAGGCAGTTTTGGATGTGGGCTAACAAACTGATGCTTAATTCTGACATGCTGGAAGTGCTACTGGAGAATGGAATGTCTGATGCAGGACGGGATTGCACTACCCATGAAGGAACAGGTCTGCAGTGTTTGGAAACTTCAATTAGTGCAGAATGCTGCAGCCAGGACATTGACTGGGGTGTGTTTCCAGGAACATATCACTCCAGTCTTGGCTCATCTACAGAGGCTTGCAATCTGTTTTTGGGCACAGTTCAAGGTGCTGTCCTTTAAAGCTCTATATTGTTTGGGAGCAACATACCTAATAGACCGCCTACTCTCTTATGAACCTACCTGACCACTATGGTCATCTTCTGAGGCCCTGCTTGGGGTGCTTTGGATACCCTCACTTTCTGAGATTATGTGTGTGGCAACCCAGGAGAGGGCCATTTTATGGCACCATACTCTGGGATTCTTTTCACAGGGAGACCTGCCTGTCCCCTTCTGTTGCCATCTTTGTTTTGCTTGCCATTCCCTCAGTGATGTCTCCTTCCTATCCAATGTTTTAATTGTTGTTTTTAAGTTTTTCATGTGTGTTTTTAATGCTGTACTTTTTGTTAGTTTTAATGGTTATTAAGATGTGATTTTATTATGTATGTTTTTATTTTGTTAGCTGCCTTGGTAGCTGTTATCAGGGCAGAAAGGTGGTGTGTACATTTTGTTAAAGAGAGCTGAAGTTGCTGTGGTATAATTATCACTCCCTGTGTTATATCCATGTTTCTGTCCCCTTGTCGTCTGTGATTGACGGGTTTTGTAGGTTCTTGAAACACTGCACGGCATGGGGAGGTTAATATCAGCTCCATGGTCAATGATGCCTGTGTGACCTTCAAGACACAATGAAGTCATAATGGTTACATTTGGTTTTCTTAAACCTTGGACAAACAGTATGTCTGATACATCTGTTACATAAACCATAGTCATGGACTACTCACAAACTACAGTGTGAAACCTTGATTTAAAGTAGATTCATCATTAGGTCTAAACTGAAATGAAGCACTTTCCCCACTTTTCTAGCTTCCCATTTTAATCTAGGAATGAATTGCTGTTTTATTAACCGTATATTGGTTTTGGGACGCTGTGTATATCACATTGTGTTGGATCAAGACTCAATTTTCCATTGGTGGAACAGAACTTTCCTGCCTCTCCCTTTTCACTGCAGCCCACTGATATGCTCTTGAGGGGATAGGGGACCTTGAAAAATGACATGACATGGGAAGAGGAAATCAGTGGAAATTGTCAATTTAGTTTGGATCCAACCCATGTCATCAACCTCAAAGGTGAAGAACTCACTCAAGCTGCTGGCATCAACAGTACAGTTGTTGTAACATCCCAGTGAAAGCTTTGTGATCTTTAAGCATTAGTAAATCTCAGGGTGTGGGAGGGAGAGATTCTTGCAAACACTGCAGGTTCTGCCAGCTGCACCACTGGAGTCCAATACTTTTTAGCTGACAGCATTCAACACATTATATGTGTTTTTTACTCCTCTCAGACCCTGTCTGTCTTTGCCTTCTTTGCAAAGGAAAAAAAAGGGGGGGGGAGGATTTTGTTATATTATCATTATTCTATGTGGTAAGCATACAGAATAAGATTGAGTGATACTCTTATATGAGCTTTTTTAACATTCCAGATATTTTGAAAAAGGCCATGCTTCTTCTTCTCTTCCTCTTTCATGTGAGTATATGGGCATGCATGCACATGCACACATACATATAAATTTGCAGTGCAATCCATTATGTCCATTTTCTTATTTTACAGTCCCTGCTTCCTGGGATGCTAGCGACCATTAGTAGATCTTTGGGATATGCACATCATCTTGTGGCCTAAAAGGGACAATACATATATTTTCAGCATCTTTACATGTGAACCAGAATCCTGAAAAATCAGAGTTTCATGTAGTAGTCTTTATGCACCTGCAAAATCTATGCATTGCCCATTTTAGACCACTGCACATATCATAGGAGGATTGTGGGTAATGTACATTCCTGATACGTACAGTCGACAATCTCTCAGGGCATTTATAAGGTCTTAAAAGGGATCACATCATTTGTAACACATTTCTTTCTCCTCCTTTTACAACTTTTCTGGCTTTTTGGGGAGGAGCTAAACAGATAAGTGAAACTTTTTGGTCTAGTTTTCTTTATATACAGTGGTTTTACCAAAGGGTTGAAGACTACTACTTAACTCTCACTTTACCCTTTTCACATTTTTCATTTGTGACCTCCCAATGGGAACCCACAGTGGCACCGCTGCTACTTTCTCATGCTTGCCCCCATAACACCACCCTTATAGTGGAAGCATATTGAGTGAAGAGCCAGTGGAGTGGAGTGGTGAGAGTGTGAGAGCTAAACCACACGAGACGAATTACACGAGGATGCTCAAGTGAAGGGAGACACAATTTTAACTGGGAAGCATAGTTTGAATTTCACCTATCTCTAGATCACCGGCTAGATTGCTGTTCAGAGGGTTTGATAATAATTGACAGAGCCTTCCGGGAGGCAAAGAGGAAATTAACAATCCTTCTGAAAAGCAATCCTTGCCAGCTCTGTAGAGAGGTGAAATTAACAAACCCTCTGAGGAGTGATCTAAATTTGTAGAGGTGAAATTCAAAGTATGCTTCTTGGCTAACATTGCATCTCCCTTCACTTGAGTATCCTTACGTAATTCATCTTATGTGATTTAGCCCTTAGACTAGAGCCATTTCCACACGTTCTTAAAGGGATGGCCCACTCATTGAGCACTGGTGGTTTTTCTCCTTCACTCCAAACAGCAGCAGGCTGTTTGGCTTCTGGTTTTTTGACTCCTTTTTGGTGATGCAGGAAAGTGCAGGAAACTGCGTTCTCAGAAATTGCATTCTCAAGTACACAGCCATGCCTGTTTGTTTCACCTGAAGAGCCTATGAGTCATTTAAGGTTGACAAAACAGAACTGGGGGTGCTTAATCCCTTTCTCCCTTGCACTATGGGCCTGACCTGAACTGGGCCCTAGTGGCCCTGATTTTTAGAGACAAAATCTGCACAGTGTTCTCTTCATAGAGCTCCTAGCACGCCATCTTGCTCATTTATACATGTGAGGTCCTATTTGAAAGGAATTAAGTAACCAAACGTTATTATTGATCTAAATGCCAACAATGACCCTCTATTTATTGTAATAGCTCTATTTGTTTGTTTGCTGTCACACGATTAAAGAAATCTTACTCAACTTACCTTATGAGGTTTAATCAATTTGTGAATTGATTAAATCTGCATACATTTTACATATGCATGATGTAACATTTGGAAGAAATAAAGCACACTTTCCTTAGATGATGTTTGTTTTTGTTGTAGTAGGTACCAGCAGAGATAAAGCATTTCCTCCTATGTGAGGGAGAGACAAGAATGCCTTGTCTAAGATGGTACCTGTGACCTACTCTTTTTGTAAATGTTTATATTAAAAAAAGGAACTGATTCCCACCCCCATCCCCCAAATTGGCAACCTGATTAATAGGGAATGTGTCTGAAGGGTTTGAACCAATTTATCTAATTATCTAATGGACTAACCAAAGCAGCTCTGTACAAGACCCACTTGAGCCCAGCAGAGGGCACCATGTACCCTCCTTCAGGCCTTTGATACAGGTTGGAAATACATATTACTAAGCCCCTAGGGATGCTCAAGTGAACCTCATTTCACATGCCCTCCCCTCCAACTTTCCATGTGCTTGCTTGCACAGTGACACTTCAATCTGCTTTGCGTGAATACATTCACACATTCGATATCAGTTCCTCCTGGACTGCCAAATGTATCCCAGTTTCCCCCACTTCCCACTTCAATTCATTGAAATGCAGATCTTGGTAACTTCTCACACCTTCTAGAAATGCAAATTGACAAGTCAAAGGAGCCTACAATACTTGTTGTCATTGCGATCTGCCTTCTGGACACACTTGCAGATGTGATCACACAAAGGATTCTCCTGTGAAAGCAGCACACATGTGTGCCAAGCAAGAACAGCCTGCATGTGGACTGAGAACCACACATAAAATCCTGCACTTGAGCATCCCCAGGAAATTTGCAATGTGTATTTCCACTCTGAAAGGGGAGGGAGGATTATTCCTCTTCTCTTCCTCCTCCGTCCTGCCCCTCCTCCTTTAAGCTTGAGGAGCAGGAGCAGCTGTGGTTTCTTTAGCTGATATCTTCTTGTCTTATGAATGTCGTCAGCCCATCCTGAGCTCCTGAGAGATCTGAGCTGCTCCCATGGGAAGCTGTCACTGATCTGCAACCCATCCCTCAGTTTCCCCGCCCTAGCTCAGAGCTGCCTCTCAGCTGATTGTCAGCTACTTAAAGGTCCAGTTATGGTTGGCCAACTGGCTAGCAAACCTTGCCTGACAGGTGTTACCCATATTGATGACTTAGTGAGTGAACACAGATGAATGGCTCCTTGCCCCCCTTGCATTTGGGGAGACCTGGAGTTCCCTTGGTCTTCAGCAAGCCCTAAGATGTACACATTGCAATGCAACCCTAAGGTATGGTGTGAACAGCTGCCTGTTTAATGGATTGCCGGGACTGTGGCTGCTCAGGGTACTCATGCAGGTATCTTTCACAAGGACTTGGTTATGCCCTTTTCATACGTAGTATGAAATGTAGTACAATGTAGTACAATGAAGGAAAAACTGCAATGGCAAATTACCTCCATGCATTCATTGGAAAATATGCATAGAGTTTATGCAAGTGCAAATGTATGTGTGTATGTGTCTCTCCACATGATTGGGAACCCTGCTTTTTCCTCAGGATTCTTGGTTGTGCAAAGAGTGTACTATGGATGCCCATTTATACATGTGTATGCACAACTTTCAATGAACATGCATAAGATTAGGTCAGAGTCTTCCACCACAACCCCCCCTCCACTCACATGGATTTATTGTATGTACTTAAAATGTGTGAAAAGGATCTTAGGTATCCAGCATCCTAGAATAATGGCAAGCTTGATCCTCCTCCTAGCCCCGCTCCAAGCACTTTTATTCTTCCCATGTTTGAAAATACTGTATTTGGATTGCTAATTGCTTTGGGTTAAAGATTCCTCTCCAGGCTGAAATATGTACGATCTTTTATTTGTTTAACGCCATTCTTTTCAAACTAGGAGCTAAGACGTCTCTTCATCCTTATAATTAACTTGTCAAGAAATGTAATAAATGTCTTGGATCATCTCGGTGGGAGTTTAAAGTAATCAGGATGCTAATTTTTATTCCATATAGACCATGCCGTTCCCATGCAAGGTATAACTTCATAGACTTTTGACACACTGGTAACAGTTTCTATGAATCCAGAGGAGTTAGCCGTGTTAGTCTGTAGTAGTAAATTAGTAAAGAATCCAGTAGCACCTTTAAGACTAACCAACTTTATTGTAGCATAAGCTTTCGAGAGCCACAGTGTCACCTGAATTGGTCTCCTTGCAAATAAGAGAATTGTGGGGGGAATTAGCGGCAAGGAAGATGGCTATGCGAGAGGGGTAACGAAGGGATCTTTCACCAATTTTTATGGAGTCCCTTCCCCAAGATAGCAGATGAGGCTGGTGCTTTTGAGTTTAAAGAGTAATGTTTTATTAAAAGAGGAAATTTGCGCACGCGCACACACAAACACACACACACACACAGGATCAAATAATAAAAATGATTACACACACACAGAGTCCTAGGAAGCTAGGCAGAAGGTGGAATAGAGTGAGAGAGGGGAAGTATATTTACTGATCAGAAGAACAGATTGGTCCATGAGCAAGGTTGGTCCATGAGCAAAAAGAGGGCAGCTTCAAAGGTCTCACATTCTCAGCCAGGAGAGAGAGACTTAGGGAAGTAACTGCAAGGGAACAGTGCTTGGATCCAGTGAGTGTGTAATCATGGATCCAGTAAGCTTGGATCCAGTAAGCGATTTGAATGGGGCAAGAGCCCCTATTCTTATAGGGCAAAACATACCCTGAGGCTGGAGAGCCCTCCCAGCCGTAGGAACAAAGACTCCAATGGTCAGTTCCTGGGAGTAACAAAGGTTTGATTGCCTCTTGATTGGTCCTGCTGGGATGGGACAAAAGAATAAAGTATGATCTACTGTTGAATTATAAAAGAACGTTTGCAAATTGATGTCCCCAGAGCTGATGTGATGAATTTAGTTGGGGAATGTACCTTTTCCCAGGAGTGAATTACAAAAACTTATGGGTGCTAATTGATTTCTCCTCAATCATGGAAGGAAGGAAAGGAATGTGTTAAGTGGGATGACACTGCAAGGCCTTTCTTGCTCTGACTCCACCCAGAGCTGAGAGGAAAGTAAACCAATCACTTCTGGTTACTCTGCATTTACATTCAGCATTCCATTCATGCCTGGCTCTCCCAGATGGGACTCAGCAACTGCTAGCTGGAATCCCCCTGTTTGCAAACCAAACTGCATTTAATCCAGGGGCCTTGTGATTTTTATATCACAGGTAGCTATTAAATAGCCATTAAAGATGGCGGAGGCCAGGCCAACTGCTTACAACAGCTCTCAGATGCATCTAAGAGAGCTGTGGCTCTCGAAAGCTTATGCTACAATAAAGTTGGTTAGTCTTAAAGGTGCTACTGGACTCTTTATTATTTATATTCTATGAAGAAAGATATATGCATATGCACTGAGTTAAATCAGTCCACACATTAGTTTTGGGAGCATGAGGAACAATAGTGAACTGATTGGCAGCAAAATGCTGTTCATATGAAGGAGAATGGATGCATCTGCATAGGGGTGACATTATGGCTACCAAGTCCTCAGTAGGGGCGGGTGATCACCTGCTTCAAGCTCTTGTTGCCCTCCACCGCATCAAGTGGTGGTGGGGGGACAGAGAGGCATTGGCTTCTGTGGAAAGTGATGATGTTACTTCTGGGGGAAATCTGGAAGTGATGGTAGCTTTAGGAATTGCTGGAAACTCTATTGTTTTACCAGAGAGTTTCTAATGATTCCTAGAGTGACCCGACTTCACTTACGGGTTTTCTGTGGAAGTGATATCATCACACTGGTATAGCTGGCCCCACCATGCCCTCACCCCCAACCCTTCCACCAGTTGCTAGGCTTGACCTGGCAACCCTAGGTGACAGAAAAATGAAAACTGGAAAAAGCCAATGGTGCAAGTGAAGAAGAAAATTTCATTATCCAGATTAAAAAAAAATCCTATAAATTTTGCTATAAAAGTTCTTCAAGTGAATTTGCAAGTCTTTCTATTTTCTTACAGCTAGACAAACATAGCCACTGTGGTTTGTTGCAGCTTCTTCTGAAATTACCATGATTACACAAACATCAGGTGTTTTGTGCAGAGCCCCTTCACAACTATTCTCAGTGGTAAAGCATGAGCACTTTCTGGCCACAAGCCCAGTGGTGTCCCTGTGCTTCACAAGGGCTCCCCAGGCAACAGCCCCCTTGCATTCCAAAAAGGGGGCAGGTGGCGTCTATAACTATAAATTGGGCTATATAATTAGAAGGATTCAAATTACACCGACAAACTGTGTTCTGATCCACTACTCTAAAATAGTGGGTGGGATCAAAACAGCAGGGATGAGACTCTGGAAACAGTTGACCCAAGAAACTGTCACATGAACACAGGGAGCCGCCTTATATATTGAAACAAGTCAGACTTTTCATCTATCAGAATCAGTATTGTCTGTTCTGACTGGCAGCAGCTCTAGGATCTCAGGTAGTCTACTGATTAATTTTTTTAAACTGTATGTGCTGGGGTTTGAATCCAGAAACTTTGGCAAGCAAAGCTAATATTCTGCCACTGAGTCACAATCTCACAGTGTCTCAGAATGGGCAACAGGGGTAGCTGCCCCAACTGTCCACAACCCCGCCTCTGAAGGAGCGGAAAAGAAGAGCTGGCTCCTGTTATCATTTGTACCTGTCCCGTCTGCAGCTCGGGCAGCTGGCTTCCAGTGGCAGCGATGGTTTCAACCATCATGAAACATACAGAATGAGGGAAACCCTTTGCTTGGCCCTGGTGGGGGTGGCAATCGGTGGTAGTGATTCTGCATCCCCATACTGACTTTTGTCCGGGCCCTGGACTTCTCCTGTGTTCACAAACACAATAAAATTACTACATTCAGAAGTCAGCAGGGCTCTCTATCTAGAAGAATTTGAAAGTGCACTTTTTGTCAGCCCTCCATTACAAGGTAATGTAACCTGTGAATTTCTCCAGGTCTTCTGCACCGATGTTAAAGATACCAGAGTCCAGGTTTTTATTTCCTCTGATCACCCGACCCCACGTCCCTTCAAAAAGCTGTATCAACTACACGGAGCCAATTGAAAAACCTTTTTCCCTCCAATCAAAGCAAAACTTCATAAGATACGGGCCTTTGGAAATGTATTTCAAAAGCCTTTGCAGTGTCTGTTTGAGCAGCTAATATTACATGTGATTGCTCGGTTTTCCTGTGTAATTTCAAAATCAGCCTATAGAGATGATTAAAAAAATAATCCTGGACTGAATAATTTGCAACTAAATAGGACAGGATTGCTAGCAGGACTGTAAAGCAGAGTGTCTGATCTCCAGTGTGATGACAGAAGGAGATTTTTATCATAAATGCTTACTGAGGAGAAGGGAGACCTGGCCAAAGATCAAGTAGACTACTGTAATATAGCCAAAATAATAATAATAATAATAATAATAATAATAATAATAATAATAATAATAATAATAATAATAATAATAATAATGCAGTGGTGTCTAACTGCTTTTGGATTTTGGGTTAATATTTCCTTTCTCCTCTCTGTGTATTCCTCTCTGCAGGCTATCCAGGGTCTGCTCAGTAATCTAAATCTGCTAGTAGGCCAATGGAGGAAATTTTACACATTGAATATTAACACACGAAATTATTGAATATTTTATTGACAGAGCTTCCATTATAATATGGGAGATGTAGACACTCAGGCCATAGTTATAATCATGTCTGCAGAATTTGTCTCCAGTTAGGATACTGCCTAAGCATATGGTCCATAGAAAGTGAATCAGCGGTAGGTGCCCAACCTTTTACAAACCTCACAGAATGAGTTTCCTGCTACCATTTTTTTATGGGTGGTTAGTGGACCCTCTGGAAAGACATAGAGAACAAAGTGGGAGGAGTGTAGTGGAAGGGGAGAATCAGTGGAAATCATCTCCCAGAAGTGGAAATGTGATTTTGTTAGGCTTGCCATTTGCTCATCTATGGTGGATAAACCTCTGCCATTGGCCCCAGTCCCCTGCCTTCAAGAAACTGAGAACAGAACTACAAGTGACAAAAGTCACAGGTTGGACACTTGTCAGTTTCCCTCAAGTTTTGATGGGAAATGTAGGCAGCTTGGCGGAATGTTGGACAAGTGACAGTTGGAAAGTCCATTGGACAGTAGTTGGACAGCCAAGCTGCAAGACTAGGATGCCTACATTTCCCATCAAAACTTGAGGGAAGCTGACAAGTGTCCAACCTGTGCCTTTTGTCACTTGTAGTTCTGCTCTGAGGAGTAGAAGAGGGAAAAAATGGTCTTTACCATAGAGACTAGGGGAAATTCCTAGAGCAACACCTGGAAGTGATATAACATCTTCCCAAACTCTACCCTCCTCAACACTGTCTTCAAAATCTCCCAGCATTTGCCAAGGTAGTGCTGGTAACCCTAGGTTCTATCAGTGATGTAGTCAGATACATGTCAGTGATACATTCTTCTGATGTAATCAGAAGTATATGGGTATGCAAGTAGTACCACTGAGAATGCAACTCACAGGGCCATAGTAGTTGAGAAGGGCTGACATCAGGAGCTAGCACCTACCAAAGCTCCTGCTCCAGGAAGGGGCCACTGTCAACCTCTGGCCACCTGGCTTCTCTTTGCAGTTGCAGCTGAGATTGAACAGGTGCTGCCCAATGCCTTGATGGTAATCAGATTCTCTAATTGCTTGGCTTATAGTTTGCACTTGTTTTTTTTGTCTTTCATTGCAGTGTATGATTAAAATTGCTGATATTTGTTGGAAAATTGTTTGACTCTGCTTTAGTTGAGTGAACTGAAATCATAAAAAACTGCTCATTCTGAAAATGTAGGTTCTGTAGTGAAATGCTATGCCTCTTTGAAAGGATGGGAAATGTTTAAGTATTCATTACCTTTTTTGGGGGGTATAACTAAAGTGTGCTGGGGCATAACTCTCCACCATTTGACTTTTGCAGTGATTGTGGTCAATCTCTTCTGAAGTTGGTAGTAATCAACTTCTCTAATTGGATGTCTGGAAATTTCTTTGATTTCCCTGAAGAGCAAATATATTTCTTCCCTTCATGGGTGCAGTGTACCCATGCAACATCTTTGGGAAAGGACGTACATTTTTTTTCTAAAACTTCATTCTACCCTTAAGGAGTTGGACACAGTTCTGTAAATTTTACCTGACTCTTTTTGTGGTGACTTATTTCATATTATTTGTGCATTTTAGGTCAAATGTTATGATTTTTATTCCAATATTTATTGCTTCATGTCTAATCTGCCTTTCTCACAGAAATTTAAAAGTAACCTATGAAATCAAGTTAAAAATTAACAGTACAGTCCTAAGCAGATTTACATCCTTCTATGGCTTGCTATGGCCACTGAGGTCAATGGACTTAGGAGGATGTAACTCTTTCAAGGATTGCACTTTTAGTGCATCTAAAATCCTTAATCAGAAACAAATTGGTGGCAGCCAGGATACTTACAGGCACCCACAGAAGTGACTAATCAGTGTTATACCATTTACACTGATTTCCAATCTGTTTCCAGATTCAATACGGGATGCTAGTTTTGACCTTTGGTGGTGAGGGAGAGTGCCATCAAGTTGCAGCCAACCCCTGCTAGGGTTTTCAAAGCAAAAAGTCTAACATATGTGGTTTGCCATTGCCTGCCTCAGCATAGTGACCCTGGTCTTCCTTAGAGGTCTCCCATCCAATTACTAACCAAGCCCGACCCTGCTCAGCATCTGAGATCTGATGAGGTCTGGCTTGCCTGCACTATCCAGATCAAGGCTATTTTGATCTTCAAAATCCTTACATAACTTAGGTCTACAGTACCTGAAGGACCTGCTCCACCTTTATCTACCATCACGAGACTTGAGGTTGGCCCAAGCAGTGTTCCCCTGAAAGCCAACCTTAGCAGTTATTCACCTGTAGGGGATCAGGGGAAGGGCTGTTGTCCTGTGTGCTGATTTTGAACCTGCTTTCCTCAGGAGCTGAGAATAGATGCTTCCCTAAAGGCCTTCTGGATGGTTTGAAGACCTGCCTAATGAAGGGAGCTTTGACTCTTGAAAGCTCATATCCTAGTTGGTTTCTAGGGTACTACTGGACCCAAATCTTGCTCTTCTGTTAAAGACCAACATGGCTACCCACCTAAAGCTGCCTTTTCCAGAAGACCTTTGATTTAGATCAGTAAGAAATGGGGTGGCATTATTGGAATATGCATTTTATTGTGTTATGTTGATTGTATGACATTTTTATGAATATTATGGGATTTTATTGATTTGTCATTTTATTGATTTTACATTTATAACTGATTTTTTAATTGGATGTCCATGTATTTTTATTGATTTTCTTACATTTTAATATGCAGTAAACCATCTTGGGGACTTTTATTTGAGAGCTGATTTAGAAATTAACAAAAGGTTAGCCTTTCATGGACATTGTTTTCAGTGGGATTTTGGGATACCTAACTTTTCTTTGGATTATACCTAAAGGTGTGATCGCTTTAGGCACCGTGCAACTATCAGGAGGTGGTGTGGGTGGGGATACTTACGGATCTTCCCGGTCTATGGATGCACCCATTTCCCCAGCCTGCCTCTTCCTGCACATGTCCATTTTGAGGGCCTGTCTCCTCCTGGTGATCAGCTGGTGATCAGTGGGCAGAGGCATGAATCGCCAGTAGATTGCCCACCATTGGTGGGCATCTGACAAGGCTAGTCTGCTTCCTACTTCTGGTTTGGTATGTTAATCCTAATCATGGTAAAATATGGCAGAACTCATCCAGAAAAGGAGGAAAGGTTCAACAGGAGATCAATGAATGGTCTGGGAATACCTGATGTAGTTGCATTGAAAAATTCATGGATCTGACTGATATCTGAATGGGAGCCCTTGAACATCATTTTAAGGTTAATAATTGATTGGTTGCATGTTTTCTGTTCAACGGGCTCTGAACTGCTCTCTTCAGGGATACTAGACAGAATCTTAGGCAGTTAACCATCACCACCAACAAGTTCTGGTGAAAACAAAGAGTAATCAGACCAATGAAAGAAGATAGATTTCACCTCTAGGCCATAATGGGTCCCAATGAGACTCTATGACTCCAATAAAACTAGGGATCATTTCAGATTTCTCATAACTGCTGTATCGATCTGGAAATCCCCATTTCGATTGTGTTTTTGCTTTGTTCATACAGGACTTTGCCAGAGGTGCATACCTCTATAATACCTTGTAAAACAACAAAAACTTACAGTTTACATATTGTGTTCCGATAAAGTGCCCAGTCCTGAAGGCTTTCAATTTAAATTCTAACTTTAGATAAGCAGCTTATAATGTTATTATTCAAAACACTTAAAGATGCTGTCCAGTGCCCTGTGGCAAAGCAACTTTGATTGACTTCTCATAGCACAGCAATGTCTCAAATAGCACAGGACCTGGTTTCCTTTAGTGTTTAAGTGAATAGAATGCTTGTAAATGATACCATCTGACAGCACTGGAAATTGAAGTGCCCTATTTTATCTGCAGAAAAAGGTACAGGCTGGAAACTAAGTATATAAATTCATGTCCCCTTTGAGTACACATGCAACGTGCCTGAGGCCTAAAGCTGTCCAGATTGTAATGTGTGAGACAGCCAGAAATAGGGAGTCTGAGCTAGGGTGACATCACAACATTGTGCCGTGCAGTCTTGACTCAGTATTAACTTTATGTTGAAAAATAGCACTACTTTAGTATATAGCAGGGATCATCAAACTTTGTGGTTTCTTAGAAGTTTATCAGGAGGTCTTCAATGGAAAAAATGGTAAGCATGGACAAGATTTCTCGAAAGAGAACCTGCCCACTGTTGTCAATTTTCCTCTGTGATGTGCATTCAGAGGAGAATACCGATATGGTCTAGATTGTATGCTCAGGTCATGAGGCTACAGGAGGGTCCAGCAGATCTGGCCAGTGTCCCATGTAAACTATGTGTTCATTGTAGAACCTAACCCAGAATACTTTGTAACAATCTGGAATTTGAAGCATACATTTGGCAAATGATTCCATATAAAGATAGTTATCAAATGCAAAATGTTTGAAGAACCACTAGTTTATAGATAAACAGGCTGACTGTCTTAGGGCCAGTCACCAGCTTTTGGTGTAGATAAAATTACCACAGAGAGAGATTACTGGTCATTTTATGGATATAAACATTTCTTATGCCTTCACTCTCCTCACTAGGTGGAATCTTGGTGAGTTCTTAAAATTTATCACATCCTGCAGAACTGGTCATTGTGGAGTCTCTCTATATGACACATCTTATACGAGGATGCTCAAGTAGAGAGACACACTGTTAGCCAGGAAGCATAGTTCAATTTCACCTCTCTACACAGAACTAGTGAAGATTGTTCCTCAGAGGGTTTATTAATTTCATCTACTCCTCCCTGAAAGGGAGATGAAATTCACAGAACCTTTGGGGAGGCAAAAATGAAATTAACAAACCCTCTGTTTGTTAATCTCTGCTGGCTCTGTGTAGAGATGTGAAATTGACAAAACCTTTGGCTCTTTGACTATGTTTCCCAGCTAACATTGCATCTCCCTACACTTGAGCATCCTTGTGTAAGATGCCTTGTGTGTAGACAGTCTCTTAGGCATGCTAGATTCCACAATGTTGGGCTATACTCGAAGAACAAAGATACTCTTACACTAACAAAGAATATTTTGCCCACATCTTCATTCCAATTTGTTTATCTCAAAGTAGGTAGCCTTCCTGGCATGTCATGATGTCATGAATTGCCAGCAGAGGAGTCAAGACTGGTTAAAACTGGGCAAAGAGATAAAAGGCGTCTTTGGAAGCATGAGTGGAGTAGGGCATGAATGCTTATGAACTCCTTAAGTCTTTCACATTACTCCTACCTGTCCCTTTTAACTGGAGATTCCAGGGATCACTCCTGGGACCATCTGCATGCAAAACAAAGGCTCTTCCGCTGAGCTGCAGCTCCTGCTTCTCATCTCCTCCTCTCCCTTTTAATTCTGACTAAGATCATGAGATATTCTTCATCAAACACCACTGAGAAAACAATTGCTATGTAGGGCAATTCCTTCCCCCTTCTTCACGTGCTGTCTCTTCTTTCAGATGTTAGATTAGCCTCACCCACGGTCTCACCCTTTTCAGTGTTTATTCCGCTATTCTAGAATGAGGAGCACAGTGAGGTGGGAGATGGACCATTTTTGCCCTCCTTTACAAGAGCTTGTGAATCAGGACTGTTCTAGAAGGAGTTTTATTTAATAGGTTAGTTTTATTGCACACTTAAGGGTTGCCATTTGCTTGTCACTAGTGGGGGAAGCCCTGCTGGCGTTCCCCTATCCTCCGTTGGCACACAGTGGGGCAACAAGGGGAAAATGGGAGGGGTGGTGGTGCTCTTTTGATGCAGCAGTGTAACTTCCTGCTGCATAACCGGAAGTGACATCACAGCATCAGAATATTGATGCTTGCATAAAGTCCTGCTCCTGTTTGACTTGAGGGTTGCCAGCTAAGGGATGGCAAACTTAGCTCTGATGATTATATCTTTTATCCCATACTAGTCTCTGGTCAAACAGGTTTTTGAAACCATACAAAACCCTGCAAATCATGTTTGCCAGTGGGAGGAATGAACCCACTCTAAACAATGATGTGTCTCTCGGACCATCTTCAAACTTCCTCGGGGGGGGGGGGAACTCCTATTGTTTGTCTCCAGACCCAAAGGCTGCCTGCTAATTTCTCTGCAATTAGAGCTGCTGAAAAGTAATTGTGAAATACCGCACACTTCTTCAGGCCTCTTTCTTTATTGTTCAGGGACAAAGAAAAATTCCATCTGTCTGCTCTAAGCATGGAAAACATTCTATTCTGACTTTGTCAACAAGAAATCAGATGCGAGCTGCATTATATAACATAGTGAGAGATTAGTTTGAAAAGCATAATTGTATCCCCCTCCTCACTCCAAACCCTGATGCTCAGTATTACTTTATGAGATTGTGCTGTGTTTTCATTATCTTAACATTCTGGGTTGCTGCCTGATGGGATGAACCTGTAGCATAACCCTAGAATTCATCAGAATGTGATAAATAGCAATTTCAGAATCTGGATAATAAATGCAGGATTCAAGTCCCCCAAAGTGAACAGAAACCAAGCAAACAGCAAATGTTGGTGAAGTTTATAAATCAGTAGAAACATGCTGATTTCTGGGTTTTGTATATTAGTAAGAAGAGGCCTCTGCAATTCCGTTGTTCACAGTTTTGTTGGGACTAAAACATTCACATATGATAATCGGGAAGGAGATCTAAAGTGCACATTAAATCATACCGATAGGGAACTTAAAATTAAACCCAACTCCATGGCTAACGTTCATCTTTTCTCTTGTGAATATTTATCATAAACTACCGTGACATCTTTTATTTTTATAGAAGCTTGCTACACCATTGATTTGTATTTACCTGCTTATGGCACAGTTTATTTCCTTGCACTTCTGAATATTATGGCATTATATTTCTCAATGGCACCAGTATTTCTGTACAGGACTCTTATTAATAACTGTGCACAGCCCTTTCTCTGCAGTTTCCTCGCAGGCTGCATCGGTGCATTGCAGAGGCAATGGCATGTTGTGCTGAAGATGGCCTGGTGTAGATATCCTTTTTAAAATGTGGCTTTTGTTGTTGTTGTTGTGAGAGAGCCCCACTGATAAACACCCAAGATGTATAATTGCATGTGCTAGTAACACTTTATAGTAGTGTTAAGGGTTTAATTTAATGGTGCTTGAAGAGCCAAATGAGTGTTCTGTTGATGCCTTGAGTACCAGAAAAGAAATAATCATCACTTTATGGAACCCTTACAAAACTCCACTGGGAAATTGCTTGCTTTTTGTACTGGGCATACCAGGGTGAAATGGAGAAGGAGTTTGGAGGAAACTTCCATTATCCTTTTATTAGATTTCTCCCTCCCTACCGATCAGATACCTCTTTAGAAAGGTACAGGCTCAATGGTCTTGCAATCTCCCATTACAATACACAAAACAGATGCAAAAATAATTGGTGAGCTTGAGAGACTCCATAAATGCCAGCAATAAAGGGCAATAGGATGCAAAATAGGAAAAAGGTCACCTTTAAAAAGAGTGTAACAAAAGAAAAGGGGCAGGCAGAAAAGGGGCAGGCAGTCTTCTTTTTACCAGCACAAAGTTGTTTAGGATGGGCTGGTGCATCAGCCAACAGCAAACATAATGAACGTAGTGTTGCAGCCGTGATCTGGCAGGATTGTGAAGAGATACGTCGATGCAGACAAGTGTGGTGCAGTGGTTAGAGCGTCAGACTGCCATCTGGGAGGCCTGGGTTTGAACCTCCACTCTGCCATGGACACTTGCTGGATGACCTCATGCCTCATCATTTTCTGATACCTCCACCTACTTCATAGAGTTGTTGCAAGGATAATGTGGAGAAAGGAAGAACAATATTGTAAACTGCTTTGGGTCCCCATGAAGAGAAAAGCATGGTATAAATATTTAAATAAATAAAATAGGATTGCATGAGGGCATACCAAAAGCTTGGCCCCATTTGTCCACGTCTCACCTAAACTGTAAAGATTTTGTCCTAAGCCCTGTTTTCCTATCTTCTAGGACTGATTCTGATTGGTGGACTTAGACAAACTGCATTCTGAATTTACAGTCATCCTCATTCTTGATAACATTTCCTTTGCATTAATTATTACACTCTTCCCTGAGTACTGTGAACCTTTGATTGCATTACAGCTTTTATTTTCATGAGGATGAACCTGCACTGGAGACTTGCAATGTTTTTTGTGATGTCTGTTTACATAAAACCATTCAAGCAGAGCACTTTAGGAACCAACACACCTCCTACAGCAGGCAACACAACTACTTGTCTTTCATCAGATTACTGAAAACAGCAACCAAGACGCTCCATCTTCAACCCAACCACTGTCTCTCCATCCATGACCAAATTCAAACTGAATTATATTCCTTCTGACCCTCTCTGTCCCTCTCTTAAAACTCTGCTGAGTGTTACATTGCAAAGGCTACAACCTAAGCACTATTGTTGACCCCTTGATCATCCGTTATGATTGTCAGACAATACCATAGCAATCGGCTCATTCATGCTGATCAGGACAGCCAAACCTATAACGGTCTTATTTGTCTTCTGTAGTAAAATGAATGTTCTGTTCTTCTGCTGTCTGATTAATAAAAATTCCTTTATATACAGAAAGACTCACCTTACCCTTTGTTAAAGAAATCAAAGAACGACATTGGTTTGAGAGTGCTCAATGTTCATTTCTCCCTAATTACACCATAGCTGGGTCTTTTGTCCATAGTAGTATTGTTAACCCAGACTGTGCTGCAGAGAGACATGGATTTACAAAGTATATACAAAAGAGAGGGTTGGTTTAGGCATGCCATTCCCCTGCCCAAGGCTTACGTGTCCAGTGGGGGGTGCCCCATTTACCTGGCCAGCAGGGGGTGTGCCCCCTGGGGTGTCCCCTGGCAGTGCGGTGCACCCCCAGGTGGCATAGCATACCCCCAGGCAGTGCGCCCCCGCACCCCACCACAGCATGCTCCCATGCCCCACAACGGGCCCATTTCAGGCTGAATCAGGCCTGCAGGGGGCGATTCAGCCCTTTGGAGAGCATGGGAGAGCACACCAGGCTGCCCTTTGACCTGTGTTATGACATCACTTTTCAGAAGCGATGTCATCATGCATGCCGGGAGCACGCGCATGCATGCAGCTCACACATGAAGAAAGACAATGAAGCCACCGAAGGGTAAGTGCCAGGCTCCCAGGTTCCCACCAGGGGACTCAAGAGAGCTGGCAACCCTAGGTTGGTTGGTTATTTGTTTCAATTTCTGTCATGTCATACTAGACTTCTTTACTTCATTCTTGTTTATTTCACATGGGAATCAATCTAAGTCAAGAAACTGGTATTCATTGGGACCACTGTGTCTTTCCTTACTTGAAGCTGACACATTTTCAGGCGGAGTTTTAAAGAAATCAATGGAAAGTCAAGGAATTTCTCATAATCAACAGAAACTTCTATAAGTAGGTTTGCCAAGCTCTAGTATCTATGGTATTTTAGTACTTGTGTATTGTCAGCAGAATAAGAGCAATAGGTTGTATCCCACCACTGTATTCTGCTAAGCATGGAATCTTTCTCTGGTGGCCAAGACTCTCATGAGAAAGGCTCCATGTGCTGTAAAAAACTAGAGTGGTGTCGGGGAGATATGGATTAGGATTTGGGAGATCTGGGATCAATTCTCCATTCTGTCTGGAAGCTTATTGGGTAACCTTGTTCCAGTCACCTTCTCCAAGCCTTTCTCATGGAATTGTTGGGAGAATAAAAATAGAAAGGAGAATTGTGTACACTCCCATATGCTCCTTGGAGGAAGGGTGGGATAAAAATGCTCAGCTTATCTTTGTGCAGTGAAATGACCTAGTCTTTTTTGTGTTCTAAAACTTTTGCTCAGCTACAAGAACTTCCATAAGTTGCCTCTCACCACCTTTAAGCTATCTTGCCATGATTAAAGTATTGGTAGCTAAAAAAGAGATTCCTGCCCACCCATCATATCACGTACTTTATCCCCTTCTTTCTCCTAGGAAATCAAGACACCATACAACAGGGTTCTTCTTGCCTCCATTTTACCTTCACAACCTTGAAGGTAGACTATGCTGGGAGAAAATGAGTGGTTCAAAATCATCCAGTGAGCTTTATGCATGAATGGGGAATGTGTATCCAGTCACAGACTAACGTACTAACCAATACACCACTCTGGCTCCCCCCCCCCACCCCGCCCCGGATAACTTTAGTATGATTAGGGGAACATATCAGAGAAAGTATTGGCTAGGCAACATAGTCACCTGATGGTTGCAGGTTGGAGCTGTGTCCTTTTTGGAAAGGGCTCTAACTTCTACTCCTGCTTTCAATGTTTATTTAAAAAAAACTAGCTGTAATTCTTTAAATGCCAGCAGTTATATATTTTTAATGCCAGTTTGTTTGATATTTTCACTTATCTGGGACATAGCGATGTTCCAGGTAATGTGATGTATTCACTGACCCTAACCTGACTGTGGCCTGAGATGAAAAACACACAGTGGGTTGGAAATTAATACTAGTGCAATATTAAGAGCAAATGACACAGCCCAGACTCTGCAATGACAATGCTGATTCACGGCATGAAATGATCTCCTGTCAATCTGGGTTAGTGTCTGGCTTGTTTCCCCACAGCTGAGTTGGAAGTGCTTTAGCTGGAGTGGAATCAGACCCCATGGTTGAGTTCCCGCCACCGTGCCTCTTTGCATCCGCTCGGGTAGCTTGTTGTTTGCTCAGTCGTATCAAGGCTATTTAATTATTTAAATGATCAAACAGTTTACGACCGAATGAGCACTAATGACACGAATATAGATGAGAGTTAATTAACATGCTGGATAATTTATTTGACTGTGGAAGATTTCATGCTAACGTTGAGCCTCCTGCCCTTGTGGTGTTCGTTTCAGACATTTAGCATTTGCTCACCTGTTGCCTGAGAAGATGGATCGGGTTTCTGCTCAGGGGCTGGCATTTTAACTAGTTAGTATTAGAGCACTTAAACTAGTCAATTAATAATAGGGCATACATGTTTGCCTAAGATTGTATATGTGTATATATATATATTCATTTATATTTTTAAGCAGAGAAGGAGTATGTTGACAGGTTAATTAAAGTACAACTATACATTTTCTGTGCAAGCAAATGAAAACTTCCCATTTTCAGGCTGGATGTAAGTTTTCATGAAGCAAAGGGTGTGGATTTGCATAAATGCAAACCAGTGACTGCTCAACAGCAAATAACAAAACAAGCCTGAGTTAAGTTACATGTATGTAGTTCAAAATTTAAATGCAGAACATTTAAATAACCCTGAGTTAATGTGTGTACTTAAATAAAACTGCGTGCATGAGAAGAGGCTATGGAAGGATCCAATATATTTAAGATAAAATTCTCCCAAAAGACTGAGAACAACTTGAGAGAATCTGAAAAGGAGGTTTAAGACATCTGAATTCATACAGTGCATAATCTGAATTATAAATTGTAACGTTTTGATTGTCACATGCTCTGAATATACAACAAAGGATCGCCATCATTACCAGCTTTCCCTTCTGGGTGTCTCTGGGTGGTCACACTCATAGCAAGTAGGGAGTTGTTTGAGGGAGATGTGTATGTCTTACCCAGCAGAGCAGTTCCTACATCCACATCACAGGGGGCCTTGGGGTATGTCCGCACCTCCTCTTTCTAACTCCTGGCAACTACATTTGTGCACATCCATCCATCCATATACTTTTTTCATCCATACACATGGGCCACTAGGGTTGTAAAATAAAGGAGGAAAAATATCCTGTCCCTTTAATGAAGGCTTAATGAGATATTATTTAACAGGTGATGTTTCTTTTTCCCCATGCAATGAAAACTTCAGCTGCCCATTTGTACTAATTAAGCCTCTCCTAAAGGGACTGGATGTTTGTTTCTCCAGTCCTGTTGGCAACCTTGGCTTATCCCTTCCAGCATGTATTTGTATAAATGTGAACAAGCATGCGTGAGTAAGCATGTACATGGGTGGAAAGGGGAGGCAAATACACTCCCTCTCTCAATCTTATCCCATTCATCAACTGGCTGTGGATATAATGTATCTGTGCATGTACATGGGTGGCTCATAGACTTGGCAACAGGCCTGGATAAAAGAATTCCTGTTTGTTTAATAGAGGCTTAATGTGTGGAAATAGGAGGCTGAAGCTTTGGAAGTAAATTGTACCACCTAACAAGCCTCTGTTAAAAGGACAAGACTAGAAGTGGGCACAAACCGGGAAAATTCCAAACTGTGCGGATTGGTTCGTTGTGTTTCACGAACCATGAACCACAAAAATCAGCAGTGGCAGAACATAGCCTAACTCAAACAGGGCACAGTATCTTATTCCAGGACACCAAAATACTGGACAACACTTCCAACTACTTTGTCAGACTGCACAGGGAAGCCATTGAAATTCACAAGCATAAGCAAAACTTCAACAGGAAAGAAGAAACCTTAAGAATGAACAGAGCATGGGCTCCAGTTCTGAAAAACACCAGGCCAACAAAACACTCCACACACGACAATAGCCCTGCAGAGAAGATTAGCACATCAAGCACCAATCCATATGCAAAAGAACCTCCTCAGGATACAGTGAAGCCTCCCGCCATTAGCATTCCACACCCTGGGAAACTCTTACAGAATGACTCAGTGAAGCCTCCCGCCATTAGCATTCCACACCCTGGGAAACTCTTACAGAATGACTCAGCTCAACCCCACCCCTCCTGAGTAGATACAAATGACCTACATCTTTTCCACACTCTGTCTCTGTCTTTTGGTGCTACACCTCTGAAGATGCCAGCCACAGCTGCTGGCGAAACGTCAGGTACTACAATGCCAAGACCACGGCAATACAGCCCGGAAAACCCCCAACAACCATCATGAACCACAAGCTTTCACGAACTTGCCCTGGTTCATGAACTGGTTCATTTGGTTCGTGAAAATGTCACTTCCAGGGCAGCAGAAGGTCTGCAGAAAGCCCACCTCCCTTGTTGCCTAGGAAACTGATTGATCAATGACAGGCTGTCTGCAGTGACTTACCAAAAAATGAACCAAATGAACCAGCCTAAAGTTCATGGCGGTTCATCAGAAATGGGCTCTGACGAACTGCTGGTTCGTGAACCACGAACCGGCCCAGTTCATGATGAACTTTGGTTTGTATTTCAATTTGTGCCCATCTCTAGACATGACATTTGTTTTTTCCAGGTAGTTGGGAATCCTATGTCAGAAATCTGCAGTGCCATCCTAAGCAGAGATCTAGCCTTCTAAGCCCAGTGAAGTCAAGGGTGAACCTCTGCTTACCATGCCACTGCAAGCATGCTTCGTTTTGGTGGTCCTTTAATTTAGACACTGCATAAGGCAAATACCATCTAAATATGTAGGGATGAGTGCAGAGATGGAGAGCAATCTTGGCTATTCACTGTTTAGTCCTGTGCCTCTTTCTTATTTATCAGAAATGCCTGCAATCCCAGATGATGATATCAAGCACAAGTATTTCATTTTGGGCCTCCCTGATTTTGTTGTCTTGCTTATTACACTGTAATTGAGGATGATGTCACTTCATTAGGGGTTTTAAAAAGCTGTGATGCATTCATTTGAAAATAAAGAGCCCCACTGCAGGTGTGTAGCTTCATGGGATGTAAATTGGGAGGTGAACTGCTCAGCTGAACAGCGGCAAAGTCAGGGTTGCTCTTTTTATGTTTTTTCTTTCTGGTTTCCCTGTTGATTGCTGCAGAGAAATGTACAGACTGATCTTTATTGAGGAGAAAAACAATCACACCTCTGACTGCCTGTATCCTTGCAAATAAAGTACTCAAAAATCAAACTTACTTTGCTTGCAATACTTGTTTTCTATCATATCAAGCACCCATACGCTCAAACTACTGATTTGTTCATAATTTAAAATGAGCAATATTTCAAGTGTGTTTGCATCTGTGCAGTTGGTGGTATTCATAATGCCATAGATAGACAATACTGACTGTTGGGTGCATACTCGAATCCTAATGGGTGGATAGGAAATGTAGTTTTCTTGCAGTGCAATCTTAAGCACAGTTATGCCTCTTGACTTCAGGGAAGTGGAGTAACTCTGTTTAGGACAGCTCTGTTAGTCTCCCTATTTACTTTGGGAGGATGCAAAAGCTAAGCTTCCCATCAGCCCTGGCAGGAAGTTATGATGAAGTTGATTGGGAAGGGTAAAAGTCATCTGTGCTTAAGGAAACATGTGCTATGGTTTGGGAAGGAGGTGATTGCCAGGAACCAAGCAGAGATGTATATGTATGTGTCTACATTTTGCAAAAGTTGTGTTGAATGCTCACAAATGCCTACCGAACATTTTGAGTGTTTGATGCATAATTGTGAGTGATTTTCAGGTTGTGTCAACAGACGTTTGCCCATTAGTAACTGTCTGCTGTCATTTTGTTCTCACTGCTCATCGGCTTATTTATTCTTCCCAGTGGGGACTCAGAATGGCTGAAATCACTTTCCTGTCCTCCATTTTATCCTTACAATAACTTCATGAGCCTAAGTTCGGCTGAGAGTGTATGACTAGCTCAGTGAGTTTACATGGCACAGTGGGGATTCAAACTTGGGTCTCCCAGATCCTAGTCCAACTCTAACTGCTAGACCCACTTTGGCTCTCTCTGCTGTGCACATGTGTTCTTAACCCAAGAGCAGATCTTGAACGGGTGTTGAGAGGTGTCTGGTAGGAACTATGCATCACCATATTGTTGTGGTCAGAGAACAGAACTGTAGGAAGGCCACCCAAATGAGACTCCTTGGCACCAATGGGCCAGAATAGCTCAGCTGACATTCCCTCTTCTTTGGCCAGGCTTATAGAAGACAGAAGTCCTAATTGACTTACGGCAACCCCTGGTGGAGTTTTCAAGGCAAAAAGACTAACAAAGGTAGTTTGCCATTGCCTGCCTCTGCAATTCTGGTTGGAGGTTTCTCATCCAAGTACTAACCAAGGCCAACCCTGCTTAGCTTCTGAGATCTGATGAGATCAGGCTCACCTGGGGCATCCAGGTCAGGGCAACCAGTTGCCAGTTAGCAGAGGTCTTCCGCTGATATATCCTTAAAGTACTGGTGTTCAGAGGGTTGCTACCTCTCACTATGGAAGTTCTCCTAGTAACCACTGATCTCTCTAAATCTCTCTTAAAGCCCTCTGTGCTTGTAGTGATCATCATATCTGCTGGCAGTAAATGCTCCCATTTTAATACTCATTGAGTAAGGAAAAATATCCTTGTCCCTACTAATAATCAGTTGGAAGAGACTCACAGGGAAGCTAGGCAGCCAAGAAAAGTCTCACACTTGAATGCCCCAAGAGTTTGATCTATTGGGCAAATGGGCCCCAACTTTCCCCTCCCTGCCATTACTGCTCCATGACTGAACATGAGCAATTGACATTAACCTGAGACATGGTTGACTTAGGCATGCCAAAGCTTGTGTTTCTGGCAGGGCACTTGTGTTTTAAGAGCTGCCTGACATGAAGATATTTAGCAGATTTGTTTGTGTGCAGCTTTCCCCTGCATGGTGAAAATTGTCATCGGATTCTATTCCATTCTGTGTCAACTGAATATTTTCTGGGTAGCATTTTTGGGCAGATGAGTCTCCTGGCAGAGTCCTATCAATGTAGCTGGAGTGTACAAAACAGCTCACTGCACGAAGCAGCTGTCACACAGATGTAACTTCAAGCAACCTCCACATGGTACCCATTTCACGTGAAGTAGGCCAGACAATGGCTGTCACTGAAACAACAATAGCAGCTTGCATGTCTGTTTTCTTAGCCCCTGGTAGGGGCTAAATATGCTTCAGATTCTCCCAGGTTCTTGGTACTCCCTGTTTCTTTGCTCTCATTCACCCCAATACTTCCTTGGTGAACTTTGGAAATCTTAACAGTTAGCCCAGAAGCAGGATTGCTAACTGCCCTGGAGAAAAATGTCTTTCCCCTTTAATAGAGGTTTAAAATGTGGAAATGGGCAGCTGAAGCTTTTCGAGGCATGGAGGTAAATAACATCACCTACAGCTCAAACTGATTTTAAAGGGAAAAGTAGACGGATATTTAAAAGTTTGCAACCCTACCCAAAAGCCTGCCCCTTATACTATATTTCCCTGCTGAAGAAGAAGAAGGCTTCCTACCTCGACATGGTTGACCTAGCCACCTGGATCCATGCTACAGTAACATGACTATTGTAATGCACTATACATAGGTCTCCTGTCTAAGTTAATTAGGAGACTCCAATTGGTGCAAAATGCTGCCACTCAGCTGTTACCAGGAGCAAGCAGGAGCATGAACATTACTTCCATCCTGCAGTCACTCCATCGGCTACCTAACAGTTACTATGCTTAGTTCAAGGTATTGGTTTTTATGTACAAAGCTCTTCATGGTCTGGGTCTTACATGTCTATGGTACCACCTCCCTCTCTATGTTCCTCTTTGGCAACTTCACTCATCCAAACAGGGTCTCCTGCAGGTGCCACCCTGCATATGGCTGAAATCAACAGCAGTCCATACACGGGCATTCTCCATGGTGGCCCCTATCCTGTGGAACAGCCTACCTGGAGACATCAGGAGAGCCCCTACTCTCCTGGCTTTCCACAAACAATGCAAAACCAAATTATTCAAAAAGGATTTTTACTCAGTTAGGAGGGCTGTATTGTAGGGAGAAGGTCTCACATGCTTCGCTAATCAGTAAGGAACCATATACTTCACCATTATATTGCCTTATGTACTTATGTGCTTCAAGTATGATCCATATAACTAGGTAGTTATGTTGTCTAATTGTCAGTCCTCAAATTGCTTATGTTCTGTTTCAGCATTTCTTCAACTCTGTATTGGATTCTTGCTAATGCTATATCTTCGTAGACTTGTATTTATTTACCCTATGACACTGTTTATGTAAATGTCCTTGATACTGACCGAACTAATCTCTTACCATGTAATCCGCCTTGAGCCTCAGTGAGAAAGGCATACTATAAATGACATAAATAAATAGATAAATAAGAATCATGATCCTATTTCAGTAGGCAAAAAAGAGAGGTAAAAGTAGTCCCCTGTGCAAGCATCGAACCATTACTGACCCATGGGAGGACTTCGCATCATGATGATTTCTTGGCAGATGTTTTGATATGAGGTGGTTTGCAATTGCCTTCCCCAGTCATCTACACTTTAGCGCCAGGAAACTGGGTACTCACTTTACAGATCTCAGAAGGATGGAAGGCTGAGTCAACCTTGAGACGGCTACCTGAACCCAGCTTCCACTGGGATCGAACTCAGATCGTGAGCAGATCTTGGGCTGCAGTACTGTAGCTTACCAATCTGCGCCACGGGGCTCCTTCCTATTTCAGTATTGCATACATTTTATAACCCACCAAACTGAAGACAGCCCATCAGCTACGTATTGTGGCAAGCCACCTGTTTTCACAGGTCCCAGAAGACAATCGATTCCTAGACCATGGCCAAGTGTATGCGTAGACCTGTTATTGCTTGTGAATCATATTGAGTTAATTTTGTTGAAAACTATTGGTTGACACAAATCAGAGGCACTGAAAGATTTTATGTGCATAAAAATTACAAGTTTAAAGAAATTCAAGAGTTTCTCCTAACCTGAATTAATAAATAATTCAGGATATAGATAAGGAAATTCTTATCACAACCCAAATGGCATCTCTATTCATGTTAAACAATCACCATTATGCAAAACTGCAAGCAATCTGCTGAATAAATTTTGATTGATTTGGGGGGAGTTGCAACAGTTATGAGTTATGAATAAATCACCAGCTCATAATACTATCCCTTTTTCATATCTTTCGTAGTGAAATAACTGGAAGATGAGAACCAAGAATCTAATTCTTGGGTTGTTTTGTTTTGTTTTTGTAGTGACTACTCAACTCCAAGTCTGAACCATGAACCTCTTGGGACCTGATGTTACCCCTGATTTTCTAACCTTTCTCCAAGGAGCTTATAGGTAGTAGCTATAGATTCCATTATATCTTCTCAAAATTAGACAAAATAGATTAGGTGGAAATATGTGCTCCAGTTGTGTAGCATGAGTTGTGAGTGCCCAGGGCAACTCCCAGCAGCAGGTGGTGCCTGTGGCATCACATGTGCACACAAAGCACACGTGTGCTCCTGGGCCCCTGCATGAAGTCACAGCATCATGCAAGGCACAGCTGCCCTGGGAGTGCTTCCTTGATTCGGACACACTCGCCTCCCCACCCCTTACCCTTCCGCTGCAGCTGCTCACCTCTGGGAGTGCTCCCATGATTTGGGGCCACTTGTCTCCCTGCCCTTATCCCTTTGCTGCAGCTGCTCACCATAGCCACCCACGCAGCCCACTCGGCACACTCTTCAGCCAGCAGCCACGGAGGACCAGTTCGGTGCCCAGTGAGCCAGCTGCTCCATCGGCACAGCAGGCAGCCAGGGCAGCATGGGTTGTCTCCAAGCTCCCACAGATGTGGTGCAGGCTCTCCTTGGTGGCCAGCACCCCCTAATAATTTTGCACTTGGTGCGGCTGCCCCTCTGCCCCTCCACACTACACCACTGGTGTGCTCTATTTGCTTTTGTTTTAAACCATTTCCAGAAGCTGTGAGGCATAATCATCAGAGTGCTGGCCTCAGATCTGGGAGATCTGATTTAAAATTTCCCATCAGCTTTGAAGATTACTGTATGATCTTAGTTCAGTCACCCCCTCAATCAAACCTACCTCACAAGGTCATGGGCAAAACAAAGGTGGAGAAAATCATGTATGCTGCCCTGAGCTTCTTAAAGAACATAAGAGGAATCTTGCTGGATCAGATCATTGGTCAGTCTGCTACATCATCCTGTTTTACCCAGTAGCTTACGAGATGCTCTAAAGGCCCAACAAACTGGGATAAAAAGATGGTAGATATATTCATCCTCTCAATTTGCAACGTCATACTACTTTTTTTTCAATAGGGTAATCTGAAAATGGTGACTACCAAGTATTTTCACAACTACTATATGAATGTGAATCATCTCAGAATGACTGTTCCGAAAGAAAGAAAGAAAGAAAGAAAGAAAGAAAGAAAGAAAGAAAGAAAGAAAGAAAGAAAGAAAGAATATCTGTCATAAAAGAAAACCAACTGAGATATGAACTCAAACCACCATGTTTGAAATATTTGCTGAGTCTTTTGCAGGCCAGAATTTTCTCATCCATTCATTCTTTTGGTACACAAACTTTCTTATTTTCCTTTGTATCCTGTTTCCCAAAATACTGAACAACAAAGCAAATTATTTGAGATGCTAAAGTGGATAATAGGGAATGACAGAAGAAAATGTGCATAAATTGATTAACCTGTCACAAAATGATGTATGGCTAAAATTAAAAAAAATCTCGTATACAAATAAATTTGATTAACAAGAAAACTGAAAATGCTTAATGAATTAAAATGTTTGCATCTCGTATGCTGTAGTATTCCTTCTGGGTCTGCTGTTCAGCAGAATATTGTAGCGAAACTCAAATGAACAGACTGGCTCTCACCAATGCAATATTTTCTCTTCCCTCCTTGAAAAAAAATCACAATTGGATTGGTTTTAAAATTTATGTTATAATTATTACAAAATTATGATTTCTCTTTCTTTTCTGGAGGGAAACTCAAAGTAGCTAACAATCGATACAGTCTCATAAAACCAAGCAAAAATAGGCCTTTAAAATCCAGAAGTGTACATCCCTGATAGAAAGAAGCATCATTTCCCTTCACACTGCAAACTAGAGAGGTGTAACGGGCAAAGTCTTGGACTCATCTGGGTCAGGGAGGGAGAGATCTGGCTCCAAGGCTTACTGGATAATCATATTCCACGAAGTATCTCTCAGCTTAAGATGCAATTCTAAAGGCACTTTATGGGAGTAAGACCCATTGAATAATATGAGGCTTACTCCTGAGCAGACATGCAAAATAGAAATGGGCATGAAACAAACCACGGAACAAAATTCCAGACGGAATGGCTGGTTCGTACTCAAAGAAACACACATTCCGTAGGGCTGCATTTTTACAAAACAAACAACTTTTTTGTACCGTTCCATCGCTGGTTCAGGAAGCCAGACACTTGGCACCATTCAATCCATCACCCAGGCAATTTATTTATTTATTTATTTAAAATTTCTATTCTGCCCTCCCTGCGAGAGAGCTCAGGGGAAATAACAACATATTAAAACACAAAATACAATAAAAACAACATATTAAAATACAATAATACAGTAAAATGGTGGCAGTCTTTTGGTTGCCCGCAATCTGAGGCCTCCACGCTTGATTGGCAGCTATCCCCGCCAACTAGAGAGCTCCCATTCTGGCCCATCCAGCCAGGAACAGGGCCAGCACCTCAAAGTAGCTGCCAGCAGACATCCAGTTTTTGTTACTGTGAAGGGAAAATGACAGGAAGGGGGGACCCATGGATCGTGCCTTTCCCAGGGTTTAATCTCTTTGAAACTTGGTGGGTCTTTAGAGGACAGTGAGGACTAGGTCCCCTGCAAATTTGGTGGATTTTTCTTGCAAAATTAAAAGCAAAAATTATCCAAATTAAAAGCAAAAGTTTGAGTGTAAGCTGGATCTAAGGGCAGAAAGAGGGGAGAGGGAAGCAGAAGCCGCTCAAAATTGATGCTCTGCAATGGCAACTCACTGATTATAACTATGGACACTCGCAACCACAACTACACCAGTTACCCAACACATGCATGGACTGGGGCTACAGGACACGTGTTCATCAGGAGTTAAATGGACACAGGCAGGAAGGAACAGACATGATTCTAGACACTTGTATGACCTTGTGTAATTTGTCTTGTTTAGTTTGGCTGTGAGTGTGAAGGGGCCTGTTCTGGGCTCCCTCGAACCACAAACCACAAACCAGTTCACAAACCGGCTCAACTTCGGCAAAGTTCATGGTTCATGTTCCATGAAACTAAAACCACGAACCATGTGGTTCATTTTTTTCCCAGTTCATGCCTGTGTCTAATGCAAAAACTTGCTCCCTAATTTCTGTAATAGGGTTATTAATAATAATATGTTTATTGCTTTTCCGGCCGAAGCCATAAACCATACAAACACCAACAAAATATGAACTGTACACTTGAACATACCCAATTCACACAGACAGTAATAGGGTTATTGTGGGAGAAAGTGGGATTATGCTCAGGTAAGCAACCTTATGTTAATTGTGAGAAGAGCAGGAGTCTGTAATGAAGAGCATCTCTTTGTATAAATAAGTTCCTGGCCAAACAGAGAAGTATACTGGGATGCAGCCATATTGTGTAAGTCAGACCATTGGTTCACCTTGCTCCACACTGTCTACTTTGACTGGCATTAGTGCTCCAAGATCTCAAGCAGAGAAGGAGCTTTCACAAAAGATGGCCCTGGAGGTCCCTTCCAACCCTATGATTCTATGAAAACCTGCAACTTGAGAGTCATTAACTGGAGATGGCAAGGATTGAACCCAGGATCTTTTGCATGCATAGATTTTTTAAAGCATTGCTATACCACCCTGACAATAGGTTCAGTACCACTATCAACAAAGGTTAAAATCAAAGTAAAGTCTGAAGAATGGAGCTTTGACTCTTGAAAGCTTACACTCTGAAAATTTTGTTGGTCTAAGGTGCTGCTGGACTCGCCTCCTGCTGTTCCACTGCAGACCAACACGACTATCCACCTCAAGTAAGGCAAAGTCTAACCATTGGAAATAAAAGTGCTGAAGGTACAACTTCAACCTCTTATGAAACAACCCGCATCAATTTCACCTGTCAGCTAAGCTTAGAAATTATAACAGTCATTGGTCTAATAGTTAACAATATGTCTATTCATCAGTCCAATGATATCAACAGAAATCTTTCTGGAATAGCCAATCATTAGAAACCTTTCACAAAGCCAGACTGGAAGGGAGCAGACATAAAGCATCAGGGAAGCTCTTCTGTAGTAATAGGGCATCCACTGAAAATGTCCTTCTTCTGACTGATTGCAGTTGGACATCCCATGATGAAGGAATGAAGTTAAGAGAGTTTGATGGTAGTAGAAGCATTTATTGTATGTCCTGGCATACCTACGGGACTTCCTCTTTCCCTGTGTCCCTCTATGGCAGCTTTGCTCATTCAAACAGGGACTCTTGCAGCTGCCAGCCCATACATGGGTGAAATCAACAGCAGCCCATATACGGGGTTTCTCTGTGGTGGCCCCTACCCTATGGAATGGCCCCTACTCTATGAAACAGTCATGAGAGCCTCCACTCTCCTGGCTTTCCGCAAACAATGCAAAATTGAATTATTCAAAAAGACTTTTTTACTCAGATAGGAGGGCTGTATTGTAGGAAAGGGGTCTCAGATGCTTCACTAATAAGTTAGGCACCATAGATTTCACCACTCTGTTGCTTTAAATATGTACTCTTATATACTACCTGTTCTTCATGTTGTCTAATGTCAGTCCTAGAATTGATTGTATTCTGTTTCAGCAAGTCTTCAACTCCATATTGGATCCTTGCTAATACTGTGTCTTTGTAAACTTGTATCTGTTTACCCTATGACATTGTTCATGGAAATGTCCTTGACACTGTATGGAAATGTCCTTGACACTGATTGTACCAATCTCATACTATGTAATCCGCCTTGAGTCTCAGCGAGAAAGGAGGACTACAAACAAACAAACAAACAAACAAACAAACAAACAAACAAACAAACAAACAAACAAACAAACAAACAAACAAACAAACAAACAAACAAACAAACAAACAAACAAACAAACAAACAAACAAACAATACTGCCATCCAGCCAGGGGCTTAAGCCCCTTGGGCTGGTGGCAGCCATTTGCCTCCCTGGCAGGATGAAGCCAGAGGAGACATGCCCTGTTACTGGGCTTAGCTGGTGGGGGCGGAGCTTAGAGGCAGCAAGCTGCCGCTCCGCCCCTTCACAGTTCAGTCTTGCCTCGTGCTTGGTGAAAGCAAGACCTTGGTGTTGCTTTTCCAGCACGAGGCCCTAAGGAGGCGATTAAGGCTGGTTTGTATAGGTTGGCCTGCTCGGCGGGTCCTTGGGTGCTGCTTTGGCCCCCTTTTCCCCGTCGATTTGGCCATCCGCTTCACTAGTGCCCTTCTTGGAGCACCCTGGTTTGGGGCGGGGGGTATCTGCGGGCGCCCCACCCCCTCCCCTGGCCTTGGGTGGCCCCCGGCCCCACGGCTGGGCCCGTTTTGGGGGCGGGAGGTTGGTTGCCGGGCGCTGCAGCGGCGGCAGCGGCGCGCGCCCAGCGCCACTCGGAGCGCCGTTTCTCGGGGCGCCGTTTGAACGGCGCGCGTGTGCTGGGGGCGCCCGCATTGGCGGGCGGCTTTCCTTTGTTTCGGCAGCCGCTGCGGCGGCGGCGACTGCGCTTTGCGCCGCGCCGTTTCTGAGCGGCTTTGGGGTGCGCAGTGTGCGTGTGCCTCCCGCCGGCGGAGGCTTCGTTCTCCTCCGTGCTCTTCTCGGTGGCGGCAAGCCGCAGCCCGGCGGCATTTCTTTCTCTGACCTGCGGGGCTCCCGTGGCCAAGCCGCTTCCCCTTGCTTGAGCCAGCCCCGGCGGCCATTAGCTGTTTCCCTGGCCTGCTTTGCGCTCGCGCCTTTTTTCAAATTGGGGGCGGCGGCCATTTTGTTGGTGGCCCGGCATTGTCGGCCATTTTAAGTGGCTGTTGCTTGGGCTTGGGTGGTGGCCATTTTGGTTGCGGCCTCCCTTCTGGCCAGGGGATTGTTGCAGACCCTTTCTGCAGCTCCTTAAGGTTGGCCAGCATTGGGATCAACTGGCTTGGTTAAGTGGTTTGGCTGCTAGTCGAGGGTTTCCGAAAGCCACACTGGTAGGCCTGCCTTGGGTAGGCTTCATTCACCATGGCCCCTAAGAAGGGTGTTGGGGGTTCTAAAGGAAAACAGCCTGCCCCGCGCCCGCCCAGGAGGCCGGAGGTGGCCTTGTCATCTGATGAGGAGGAGGACGGCGCACTGCGTCATGATATTATGGCACGTATTGCTACACTCGAACAAGCCAGAGCCCCGCCCGCTGGGGGTTCTGGCAGGTCAACTAAAAGGCCTCTGCGGGCTGCTTCCCGGCCCGCTTCTATGGCTGATATTCTTTCTCGTTTATCAGCGCTGGAGGGAACCTCGGAAGGTGGTGCAGCGGTTCCATCAACGTCGGGCAGTCGTGCCAACGAGGAGGGAACAATCGAGTCAGCAGCGGCTGAAATTGAGGCGGGCTGGCCAGCAGAGGCGGGTCAGCTGGCGTTGGTGGTACAGCCCCCAGAAATGGAGGGTAAGTGCGCTTGGCCGCAGCAGGCCGTTTCGCAGGCTGTTTCTTGGCCTTGGGCCCTGGGGTCACAGGCACCACCTCACACTGACTTCGCACAAGGGGGGACCTCTATGAGCACGATTACAGGGGGTGTTTCTCCCGACTGGGCCCAGTGGTCCCAGCCCCCTGTACCCAATCAGAGGCTTGGGTTTTCTGGCTGGCCATCAGCCGCCACCCAGTCTTCTGGTAGTATGAGCCCGGGATTCTCTCAGGGCAGTTACTGGGGAAGCCCGTGGTCTAACTACGGGTCAGTGCCCTACCGGGTTTTCCCAGTAGGGGACACGGCCATGCCACTGGGGGACCATCTCACCCCAGCCACGCGTGAGAAGATTTTGCGTGGAGATTACGTTGACGTCTTTACCCTTCTCTTCAGGGAACTGGAGAAGAAGGATAAAGAGGTTCTGGAGGATAGGGACAAGGAGCGCATCAAGCGCTGCAGGATTGACAGGACCTGGGCCAACTGGCTCCCGGGTTTCTTAATCTATGCAGGGGTGATCACTAGGGTTCAGCCATGGAGGGCTGCCCCGCTCTTTCAGTATATGGACATCATATACAGAGCACATAATGACTTCGGAGGTGCAGCGTGGCTGCAATACGACGAAGAGTTTAGAATGAGGGCAGCGCTGAACCCTTCCTTGCCGTGGGATCAGGTACATCACCACTTGTGGATCCAGCTCATGACCCCGACTAAATTTGGGTCTGGGGACAGGTCCGATAGCGGACACATAGTGCAGCGATCTAGCTCCGGTCAAGCTGCCCCAGTTACTAGTTTTGGCCCCCGCGCGTTCGCGGGGCAGCCGGTTCAGCCACGGCTGCTCTGTTTTGAGTTCACCTCGCAGGGGTCCTGCAGCAGGAAGAACTGCCGCTACGGCCATGAGTGCCCCATCTGCCGGGGGCCTCACGCCATTAACGCATGCAAAAAACAGAAACCCTTCAGTAAAAAGGGGGGTGGATTTGGGGGGCAACAGGGCCCTGGAAAAGGGCCCCAGCCCAATAAGGGTGAGGGTACTTGAAGCCATGTTGGCTGATTACCCTAGAAGGGCAGATGCCCAGTTCTTGTTAGATGGGTTTTTATTTGGTTTCCGCATTCCCTTTCAGGGTCCCCGCTCCCCTTTTATGTCTGCCAACTTGCGCTCTGTAGCTGGCATGGAGCATGTAGTTAGGGACAAGATTGAGTGTGAATGTAGGGAGGGGCGGGTTTTAGGCCCTTTTCCCACCCCTCCCGTACCCAATTTGAGGGTTTCCCCCCTGGGTGTTGTGCCTAAAAAGGCTCCTGGTGAATTTCGTTTAATTCATCACCTGTCTTACCCCAGGGGTGGGTCTGTGAACGACGCGATACCGGAGCACTTGTGCTCTGTGCGTTACACATCATTTGACCAGGCCGTTAAGGTGGTCAGGCGTTGTGGCCGGGGAGCTGAGATGGCGAAATGCAACATTAAGTCGGCATTCCGTCTTCTCCCCGTGCATCCAGAGGACTTTGAACTCCTCGGGTTTGCCTTTGAGGGTCAATATTATATGGACCGGGCTCTTCCCATGGGGTGCTCTATCTCCTGCGCTGTATTTGAGCGCTTTAGCACCTTTCTTGAGTGGGCACTGCGTCATAGGCAGCGCTGCCGTGACTCCGCCCACTATTTGGATGACTTTATCCTGGTTGGGCCCCCTGGGACGGGTCAGTGTGGGCGCCTTTTGGCTGACTTCGTCAGCCTAACTGAGGAGCTAGGCGTTCCACTGGCACATGAAAAAACAGAGGGCCCATCTACTTTCCTGACCTTCTTAGGCATTGAGTTAGATACGGTGCAACAGTCTTCCAGGCTTCCAGTTGAGAAGCTGTTGGATTTGAAGGAGCGATTGCGCACCATGCTGGTGAAGCACAAAGTTTCCTTATTAGAGCTCCAGCAAGTAGTGGGCCACCTTAACTTTGCCTGTAAGGCAGTGGCCCCCGGTAGGGCCTTTCTGCGGCACCTTTGTGATGCCATGGGGACCCTCCGGCTCCCTCATCACAAGATACGCCTGTCTGATGGCATGCGGGATGACCTAGGGGTCTGGCTCCGGTTTTTGCTGGGTTTCAATGGGGTGTCCTTTTGGAAGCAAGAGCTCCTTTTAGAAGGGGATCTGCAAGTGTCTTCGGACGCATCAGGGTCCATTGGGCTGGGGATTTATTTTAGGCGGCACTGGTGCACCGCCACCTGGCCTGAGGAATGGGTTACAGATGGGCGGTGCAGGGATTTAACATATTTGGAGTTCTTCCAAATATTGGTGGCGGTTTATCTTTGGGGGGAAGAGCTTGCCAACCACTCTGTGCACTTTTGGTGCGACAATATGGCAGTGGTGCAAGTGGTTAACTCCCTTTCGTCTAAATCGCCACGGGTCATGACATTGGTCCGCGCCTTTACCTTGAGGTGCTTGCACCTTAATGTGTTGTTTTCAGCCAGGCATATACCTGGTGTCAGCAATGAGGTGGCAGACGCCCTGTCTCGTCTGCAGATGGACTGGTTTCGACAGCTTGCCCCCGAGGCCGATTTGGCACCAGCTCTGGTGCCACTGGAGCTGTGGACGATTGGCAAGTGGAAGCCTCCAGGGCCATCCAGTTAGCTATTGCCCCTAGCACCGGGAGGTCATACGACAGGGCGGTAAGGAATTTTGACGCCTTTCGGCAAGTCACAGGGCTACGCCGGGTTTGGCCCATTCCGGTCGAGCACTTGGCGCAATTTTGCGTGGCTCAGAGAGGTAAGGGGCACAGCGTGAAATATATTCACAGCCAGATCGCGGCTCTGGCCTTTGCTGCGAAGGCCCGTGGGTTTACGGATACTACAGGTGATTTCCGCATCAGGAAGATGCTGGAAGGATGGTTGAGGGAGTCTGCCACTCCCAGGGATGATAGGCAGCCCATCTCTCCAGGCATTCTTCGGGGATTGCAGGCCGTATGGGCACAGGTTTGCAGCTCTCCTTTTGAGGAGCGGCTGTTTCACGCTGCTTCGTTGGTAGCTTTCTTTGGCGCTCTTAGAGTTAGTGAGCTGGTCCAGCAGTCCCTTACGGACAACTCTGGCCGTGCCCTCACTGCAGGTGACGTAAAATTCAGGGGGGACCAGCTTGTCCTTAGAATTTGAAGATCCAAAACTGACCAACATCAAAAAGGGGTTGACCTGGCCCTTGGCCGATGTTCCATTGACGAGTTGTGCCCCATAGCAGCCGTGAGGTGCTATTTGGAAGTGCGGGGTGACCAGGAGGGGGTTTTCTTTCGCCACAGCGATGGTGCCCCGTTAACTAGGTACCAATTTTGGACGGTCACGGGTAGGGCCCTTCATAAGTTGGGTTTGGACGGGGTCAAATTTGGGACCCATTCATTTCGGATTGGGGCGGCATCAACTGCCGCTGCAATGGGTTTCTCAGGGCCGGACATCCAGAGGGTAGGTAGATGGCGTTCCGGGGCCTATACATCCTACATCAGGCCGCTTGGGCGTGGTAAATCGTGTTGAATTGTGTTTTTTGCAGGCGCTGTGGGTCGTCAGGAGAGGGTCCGGATCCTCATCTGCGGCCACAGTATGATCTTCTGGGCGGCGCATCAAGCGAAAAGGTCCTGGATCGGGTCCCAGCTCGGACTCAGCAGGTGGGCTACCATCGAGTGGCAGGGCAGAAGAGGCCTCCGTTGGGCAGGGCTGCTGCCACTCTTGTTTGAGGGGAGGTCCGCCCCTCCTCCTCATATACTGGTAGTTCATCTAGGGGGCAACGACCTCGGGTTGATGAAAGGGGTAGCCCTCTCTTGGCAGGCGCGGGATGACTTCCTGGAGATCAGGAAAAGATGGCCTGGCGTCCTGATTTTTTGGTCAGCCATGCTTCCGTGCCGGGTGTGGCGGGAAGCATTGGAGCGCAGGGCCATTGAAAGGGCGCGGCGGATGACTAATAGAGCCCTCTTCAAAATACTGACAGAGGGGTTGGGGATTTATTTGCCCCATCCGCAGATTCGGGCCGAGTCTGTTGCCCTCTACAGAGGGGATGGGGTTCACCTCTCTTACAGGGGCAACAGCATTTTCTTGGATGACTTACGGCAAGGACTCAGGTTGGCTTTAAGCCATTTGTGGGGCGCTGAGGCCTAAGCAGAGGCTTGGCCTCTGCGGTGGCAGGATTTAGTTAGGGATTTATCTGTGGCGGGCCGGTGAGCACCCTTGGCACCTCCCCATTGGTGGGGAACAGGGGTCTTTCAGGAGCAGCAGGCTGCCGTTCAGCCCAGCTGCGAGGTCAGACGCCCTTGGGTGGGGAACCCCTGGACAAGCCAGTATCCCCCCGCTGCCGTTCGGCCGGGTGGGGGAGCTCTCCAGGGGCGATACATTCAGCCTGGCCAGGACGGGTTGCAGCCATTAATGGATGGATCGCACCCGGTGGCAGCGGGTGCTCGCCCAGACAGGGCAGGGCAGGGTCCCAGTGAATGACCCCAGGGCCTGACCTGTACCGCTAGTTAAGCTCCTTGCCGTATTTTCTTGATGCTGTTTCATTTAATAAAGCGGCCCATTTTATCCAAACCTTTGTGTCTGACTCTCATTCCAACTAGGGGGGCAAACAAACAAACAAACAAACAAACAAACAAACAAACAAACAAACAAACAAACAAACAAACAAACAAACAAACAAACAAACAAACAAAAGGTCATTTCAGTGATCTAGGTAAGTGCAGAGAATTATACCAGGAGAAGTGACAACACATATTACTATTGAGTGAATGGTCCCTACCCTATAGATCAACTAGTGTTGTCAGCTATTCAACTAGCCACTCTAGCTGTGCCTTTTAACAGTTGCTTTGTTTATTTCATTTATTTAAATTATTCCTACCCCACTTTCTTTCCGTGAACTGCAAAGCAGCTAATGAAACAGCAACAGATGCTGGATGCAGGCCTCATAAATGTCCAACGAGAAGTCCAACAAATGAAACCCATGCATAAACATTAGAAGGTGATGTCCACACACCAAGCTGTTGATAAAGACCTAAGAGCCCTCAAGGTTCCCCCCTTCCTGACTGTCACCTTCCAAGCCTATAAATGACTTTCCAAATGCATGAAGCTTTCCCGGAGCAGTGAATAGCCAGGACGCCCTTGTTCGCTTCTTATTCAGCCTCTGTTTTCTTGTGCGTTATTTAATTCCAGTGTTTTGGTCATCCTGCCCTTATTGTGTTTTGTCGCTGTTGTTGTTCATCCTGTTTACTATCTATTTCTAACCTTTCTGGCTCTTATTGTGTTGCTTCTCTTTCTTCACTCTGCAGCACTTTACAATTTGTTATCAGATGCACATTTAATTAACGAGCTGCCAAATAGCTTTCTTGAGCCAGTCAATAGTCTATCTCCCAGATCGTTAAAAAAGATGTTGAATAAATAATGCCTTGTGAGTTTTATGCCCCAGTCACTTGTCCCAGTCTTGCCTGAGTTTGTGTGTTGCTCCATTTTTTAAAGCAATTCCCAAATTCTTCCATCTCCGTTTTACATAAATAGCTTTTTTAAAAACCAAAAATAGCCTTCTCCAAATGGTTTCAATTTTTGTTCTTGCTAATTGATTGTACAATGAAACTTAATAGTGCAGTCATTTTCAGAATTGTTTCATTTTGTCTTCCTTAATTTATTAATGAACCTGCATCCTCTCTGCAGTTTCCCCATTGATGTCTGTGTTAAAAACCATTGTTCCCTTCCTAACTCCATAGATGGAAATTAATTTATTTTCTTCCTTACCTTGTTTTGTGCAGTGCAACAGAACCAATCCCTCCTTTCCCATTGTGCCTTTCATTAGTTTTCTCATTCCTCTATGCTTCTTTCAAAAGTTCTAAAATCTCTTTTTGCTTCTTTGCTTCCTTTCACAAATTAGTAAAGCAGAAGGATGTATAGCTTTTCTATTCAATTTGCGCTTTAGTAATAGTCTGAAATATGAAACATAGGGAAGGGTATGTGCGTGAGACACACACATGTGCAGTTGTCCCATGTGGTCCACTTTGGACCAGCTGTTCTGTGAAACAAGTCCGACTGAACTGAACTCTGAAGGGGTAGAGGTGACAGAACGCTAAGTTACAATATGGCTCAAGAGCGCCACCTAGAGCATCTGGGTTCTTGGACCCCTGGGGCTTACAAGAGAATAACACTTTATACTCCAATCCACATTAAGGCTACCTGGCCAATTTAATCCTTTTTTGACAAACAGCACTGATTTGGGCCAGATTCCCTGTTCGTCACGTTAGTGATGGTTACAGGACCATCCTGTAATGATTTTCTGATTTGAGAAGCTTTCCCAGAGCAGTTGAATAGCCAGGATGCCCTCGTTCGCTTCTTATTCAGCTTCTGTTTTCTTGTGCATTATTTAATTCCAAAGCTCTGAGATGGAGCTTTGCTTGGGATTGGTTAGAGTTGCTAGTCAATCTCGCCAAGGAGGCTGGCTTTGGTCAGACTCCATTGCCCATAAATATCTGGGAGCTCTGGATTTTCCTTTGTCCCCACTTTAGAACATCTGGAGACCTCAAGACCAGTGGGCCAGGGGTCTTCACTATCTTGGTATTGCAAGGAGCTCTGCATATGCTCTGAGGAACCTTCTACAACTTAGGTAAAGTGTGCTGAGTGGTGGCAGGCTAGAAAGGACTGCTGAGAGCGTTTGGTCTGAGGGGAAAAAAACCCAGGGGATCCAAGTCAGCTTGGCGGCCTGTGAAACCAGAATTGTGCTGCATTCTGCAAATACACTTCAATCTATTTTACTTTTAATGCAGTTCTACACTGCAGCCACTAGGGGCAGAGTATTGTAAGCTGCACTAGCTCTGCCGGTCACCCCGCCTTTCTGCTAACTTTACTACAAGGAAACAGAGGCAAATTCTTGCCTATCACCAGATGCCGCTCAGCCCATCAACCAAGCCAGCACTGGAGCAAGGCAAGACCATCAGGCCCAGCTGGGGGCTGCTACAGTAACTGCCCGACAGAGGCCATTTCCAGCAGTCTCCCTCCAGCAGACAGAATAGGTTTCTCCCCAAATGAGAAGTAACCAGGGTTCCTTTCTTTGAGCCTGGGATAAACATGTTAAACAACTCCTCAGGATCCATTCTAGGGATGCCAAGCTGCTGCCCAGCACCTCGGGAGCTTTGGAGTGGGGCAAGAGGCAGACATGACATTGGGCTACATGCCAACATCACGCCTGGGTGAAAATCTGGATGTGATGCAATGTCAGCTGACGCTCTAGAAATTCCATGGCAACACTATAGAGTTTCTAGAGTGTTGTTGGCTAACATCATATCTGAACTTTTGCCTGGATTTGACATTGGCACGTAACCCATGATTTTCACCTACACTTTCATGCGCCTGTCCGCTGTTCTCTGCAGAAGTGAGGGCAGGTAGAAGGGCAATAAACAAACCAACAAGAACCACATTTGGTTTCATTTTGGAGCTGGAATGCTTCGTCACAGAACTGCAATGCTGCTGAAACAAAGTTGAGCTGGAACCAAGTGTTTTGATTCTTGACAAGGTAAGCGCAATGGAAGGGTGATAATCTAATTCTGACTGAGGTTGAAATACTGAGTAATGTCAATGTAAAGTCATGTGTAATGTCACTAGGTAAGTTTAGGACTATAAGACTTTTCATCTTTGTAGTAGTTACTGTGTTTCTAACCCATTTAAAACTGATACAGAAGTGCAGAAGTTATAGTGACAGAATTTATAATTTAGAAATGTTCCCTTATATTTTAGAGCATAAAAAATGGTAACCTGCAGACTTGTTCTCATGTCACATGACCTTAGTTAGTTCTAAAGCTGTCCAGTGTGTTTTAGTTGATCTTTATATTAAAGCTATTTTAAGGCTTTCATCTGGTAGTCTCATGTGTAGATGCAGAAATACTGCAAAAGCTGTTGGAATCCATGGAACTTTTGGGAACAATTGTAGGTTTCATACATTGGTTCTGATAAAGATTCAGTTTTAACTGCTACTATCTATAACTTATTTATTTCTTTAATTCAATTTAATTGGGCCTCAGAGGCCCAAAGAGCCCTGGAAAGGCCCCTCCCCCTGACTTTTACAGACAGAAACCAAGTCTGGAGTACTGGTTGACCTTTCATATTTGACTAGCAATAGCCACTAAAGGCATCTGGTTAAAGCTGCAGACACTCCTTTTATCATTTTTTAAAAAATTCTTATTTTTTTGCATACTTGTGATAAGTGCAAGAGGTAGGTGCTCCCACCATGCCATACCCACCCCGTCCCTAGCTTTGAGCACTGGGTGATGCCTACCTCCCAAAGCGGGGTTAGCAGTCCCCTTACAGTCCCGGAAGGAGGCACTCAGTTTCTCTATGTTCCTTACTTCTGGGCAACGTTATCGCACAGGAGCATGGGTGCATTTCACAGTGGGCCAATTTGGGCCCCAAACAGTCCTTTTGAGGCTGTCATCCCACTGCAAAGCACAGGAGCACTCTCGAGGTGGCTCAATGACGTCACTCCAAGGAAGAGATGTTGTCATGCTGCCCCAGGAGAGCTCCTGAGAGGCCCATTCCTGCACACACACACCTGCCAGGCAGGTTAGTGATGGTGGGGGGTGGAGGGGGTGAGTGGAGGACTGGAAACCCTACTCCAAAGCCAGTGTAGTGTAGTGGTTAGAGTTTCAGAGTAGGATGTGGGATATCCAGGTCTGAACCAGCACCTTGCTGTGGAAGCTCACTGGGAGATTTTGATTCAGTTATACACTCTCAGCCTAACCTTCCTCTCAGGGTTGTTGTGAGGATAATAGCAAAGAGAATGATGTTAGCTGCTTTGGGTCACCATTGTGGAAAAAGACAGTATATAAATGAAGAATATTAAAATATAGATAAAGATGAGGGGCAGATAAAAGATAAGTTGTTTAGTGGGTTTGAAGGAGAGAAAGATATAGAGAAAGGTGAGTGTATGGAGGCTGCCTGAAGGAGGGAAAGAGGAAGTAGTGTGGGGAAGGGGATACAAGGGCAAGTTAAGTACTCCACACAAGTCCTTGCAGGTTCCCCACCATGCAACTGGGCCTGTATCAGCCGGCATTGTGCCACTGGGCCATACTGGGGGGTGGAAGGGGGGAAAGTGAAACAGGGGGGCAGACAAAGGTGGGTGGGAAGGACAAAAGGAAACAGGAAAAGGGGAGAGGCTATGGGGGCAGGAAAGGGAAAGAGGGCGCGATGTGGGAGGGGAACATGAGATGCCTCCTGCAAATCCTTGCAGGTCCCCCACCATGCATCTGCGTCCAGCCCAGCTGGCACTATGCAACTGGTCCACAGGGGAGATGCTGCTGGGGAGGAGAAAGGTGAAGAAAGGGGGGCAGACAAAGGTGGGTGGGAAGGAGAAAAGGAAGCAAGAAAGGGGAAGAGATGCTATGGAGGACAAGGAAGAGAAAGAGAGCATGTGGTGGAGGGGAAAATAAGAAGCCCCCCTGCAAGTCCTTGCATGTGCCCACTTGTCCATTTATAATAGCCTGCTGTTTTGTAGGTAACCAAAGAGAAGATACACCTGCGGGCTGAATCCAAATACATAGCTACTGAACTACATTTGGCTTGGTGGGTTACAAAGTTGTAGAGTGGGAGCGCTATTGTCTATTAGTGATAACTCTTGACCCCCGATTGTCCAACTGAAGAAGAGCACATGGTTTCTTAGTATTTAAAATAAATTAGTATTTTAACATATGCTGGATTGATGATACCTTTGGCACTGTCTTGAGAAATTAGAGCTGCGTTGACTATGATAAATGGGAGATTTCTCTTGAAAGGCTTCCAAGAAGCAAGATGAGTTAGTCAGCTGCAAGGTCCCAAAGGACAGAGTGATGACAAAATGCATAATGTAACATTTACAAGATGCTGTAACAGAACCTGGGATTAAGTTGTTTTAACTCTCAAGAGGAGAGGAAAATACATTGTCAAAGCTTATTCAGTACGAAATGTTATAAACGTGATGCGTGTCATAGACTGATCTGGGTTTAATATTACCTTGTCATATTGAGATGTCATGGTGACCAGCTACCAACATGACCTTAATTTGACAACATGTGGCTGACTTTAGCTTGGTGAAAACAAGAGACTTGACAGGAATTTAGGAATTTAGAGCTGGAGTCACTGAGGCAGCTCACATTTATTGCAAGCTTGCCACAGGTGAATGGGGGTGTTATAAGCTTTATATGTAATCTAAGAAGCACAGTGCTCTGTAATATGAAAATCTAATGAGAGAATATAGGGCCAAACTACAAGTGACGAATGACACTTGAATGGCAAGTGAATTCCGCCTTGTTCACTTGCCCTCCACTTGCTCTCCACTCGATCCACTTGCCGTTCAAGTGTCATTCGTCACTTGTAGCTTGGCCCATAGTTGTCATGGGATACATGCCTAAATAATGGCTGATATTCTATTTGTTTTGATTATCTGACTTGATGCCCTCTTTATAAAGGTGACCGTGCTTTATTTATATTACGAACAGTGCCATCTGATACAGATTTAAAGCTGCCTAAACCCACTAATTTCAACGGACTTATGTATAGCTCTGCTCAGGATGGCAGCTTGGCAGAATGTTGGACAAGTGACAGTTGAAAAGTCCATTGGACAGCAGTCAGAGAGCCAAGCTGCAAGACCAGGATGCCTACATTTCCCATCAAAATTTGAGGGAAGCTGACAAGTGTCCAATCTGTGCCTTTTGTCACTTGTAGTTCCGCTCTCAGTCATAGAGACTGTAATGTTGACTGTTCCTGACAGAAGCGCGTCGACATTTCTTTGGACAATTGGGATTCTTCTAGAGTACTTAACAGGAATTCTCTTAATTCCTCTTTGCCGAATTTCTCCCTGAAATCCAGCAACCTGTTTCTATTCCTCTTTTTAGGAATTCAAGTCAGTTTCAAATCAATTCTTCTTTCAAGAAGAGGAAGATTCGATTTAGTCTAAGAAGTAATGTATTTATTTATATATATCATCAACAACAACAACATTCAATTATGGTGATAATGGTGGACCATTAAAAAACAATTAAACACAAGGCAGGACTTGTGTGAATATATCCTTGCTGCTTCAGACTGCTTTTTACCCTTCATATTATATTTTAAGGCTGAATTCCTGTATTTCCTAATATGGCAAGCTGGGAAAGTCAATGTACTTGAAGTTATAATGGCCATAATTCCATTGAGCTAGAGTAAAACTACACATTACATTTGAGAGTTGCTCAGTTCTTTTGCTAAAAATCCTAAAAGCTATGATGTCATAATGAAGGCCGTTATGACCGTTTAGTATAGTGGTTAAGAACAGCAGGACTCTAATCTGGAGAGCCAGGTTTGATTCCTCACTCCTCCGCTTGAAGCCAACTGGGTAACCCCTTGGGTCAGTCACAGCTTCTCTGAGCTCTCTCAGCCCCACTCAACTCATAGGGTGATAGTTGTGGGGATAATAGTAACATTTTGTAAACTGTTCTGAGTGGGCATTAAGTTGTTCTGAAGGGAGGTATATAAATCAAATGTTGTTATTAACTGGCTCACTTCTAGAATGAACAGAGAGAAGCTATCATCTCTCTGCCAAAATCTACAACTTGAGTTCACCGACTCACTGAAGGAAGTTGTTTGGCAGAAAGATTGAAACAAAAAATATTTCATGATGCACTGAATGACCAAGAGCTTGTCTATGGCCATTTCCACAACACGTTGAATAATGCACTTTCAATCCACTTTCGTAATCCTTTAGAAGTGGATTTTTTGTTCCACACATGGAAAATCAGTTTCAAATCTTCACTAAAGAGTCTTGAAAGTGGGTTATCCAACATGTGTGGAAGCAGCCTATATGTTGCATATACCCTGGGAGGGCAGCCTTGCTGAGCCTGTTCAGAATTCTGCAAGATCCCCCTGCCAATAGGCAGCGTAAGATGGCCAGCATCAAAGTCAAGCAGGCAGTTAAGGCAGGGCCACCTCAGGACTGCTTGAGTCACAGTTTTATAACCATGGACCTTCTTAGTGGTTCTTTTCTCCCCAACTTGAAGAGTAAGAAGCAGCATCAACTAGCCTATAAAGGAAGGGATGAATATATCAAATACATGTTGGTAGAAGGACAGCATACAATTTTATTGAAATATATATAAACTGATAGCAGCTTTTTTCTCCCTTCACAGCTGGGAATTCTTCCTGTTTAGGATTTTCAGCAAAAGAACAGGACACCTCTCAAATGTAACATATAGTTTTACTCTATTTCAATGGAATTTTTTGGTACAGGATGTGGGGATGGACAAAACCAATTGTGGTTCCTTGAACTGCTAAAGCGGTGCCAGGGTTGACTAAAATGTGGATGCTGCAAGACTCTTTAACTTGGTAAGGGTGATGGTAGCAAGACAACACTGAAGTTAGGGCTTCCAATTGCCTTCTCACAGCAGGTGACCATCCACCCCATGCCTGTTCTTTGGCAACTGAGCATCAGGGGGAAATGGGGAATGATTTTATAAGATGTGGCAATGTCACTTCTGGTCATTGCAGCATTCTAGGAATTTTCCCAATGTCTTTGGTCTTTACCATAGGGATTGGGGGATTCCTAGAGTGTGGCGCTAATGTGAAAGTGATGTTGTTGCATCGGCAACATTTCAAGATGCTCCACAACACCCTCTCCCCCCACTCATGCTCCAGGGGCTTGCAACCCAAATTGTAGTTGAGTGTAAATGAAGTGATCTTTATTTGTAAATGGGTGAAATGTCAATTGCTGTGTGTAAAGCAGGAATGTATATATTTTATGGATCCCTGGATGTGTGCATTGCTGTACATTGTCCTTTCCTATCCTGGTGAATGCAGAACATAGGACAGGATTTGCCTGCAATGTAACATCATCCCCAAATATCCTGGCATGAAGTTGCAGGGTGGTGTTTAGGTTTGGTCAGTGTCTGTATGATACTTTACCAGGGAATGGCATGGATGCTTCTGTAATTCTATGGAAATAAACCAGGGTAAATACAACAGGCTGCTTTCCTCCTAGAGACATGTGGCAACTTTTCTCTAACATGAGAAAATGTAAAGGAGTGGTGAAAATAATTTTTGAGGTTGGGAAGAAAATCTGTCCTGGATGATTTGGAGTTTGTAGCAGGAGCTGGATCATACCACCTGCAAGCTGTGTCCTAGAACTCATGTACTTTGCATCTTTGAAGTCTTGGGGGACTGGTCCAGCCCCTACTTGTCTATCTCCACCCTGTTAACCTACCCTTTCTTAGAGTCTCTCTACATGAGATGCCTCAGCATTTGTAGGTCAAATGTAGGAAGATGCAATGTTAGCCGGGAAGCGTACTTTTAAAAGACAGAGCCTGTGGAGATCACTCCCCAGAGGGTTTGTTAATTTCATCTTCACCTCCTGGAAGGCTCTGTCAATTTCATCTCTCCAGTTTAAAGTGTGTGGGATCACAACCAGAGGGCAGCAAGGAATGGAAATGGGCTGGAGCTGCCTTCCAGAGCCCTGCTTGGACCTGGAGAGGTTATAATGGGCTGAAGTTTCCCTTCTGGTATTTCACAGCCCCTTCACACAGCTCCAGTGTGTAGCAAAGCCTTTGCCCTGCCACCGACTCTGTATTTTAAACTATCCTATCAAGCTACCATTGCATCTCCAGACATGTGTTGTTATGTGTCAGATGTCTCATTTAGAGAGATTCTGAGTTACTCTCACACATGATAATGTTAGGAACTGACCATTTTGCTGATAAAATTTTGAATAACAATAACTGATGAATATCTGTGTCTTGATTTTGTGACTGTAAGAAAATTGCAATACTGAAAAAAGATTAAAGCTTATATTTAGCTTTGGTCTGTTAAAATTTTCAGTGTTTCACCAGGAAGAAGTGTCTCAAACTGGGCATTTCTAAAGGCCAGCTGGCACATCTGAATCAGAAAACACAGCATGTAACAGCAGGACAACCGCTAAGAACAATTGCTATACAGAGCTAATTCTGGTAAGGTCAGCTTTAACCTGGCATTGCAATTTACCTTACTCATGCTGCAGGGTGAACATGAAGCACGAATCCCTCACACGGAGTTCAGTTTGAGATAAAAGCATTGCAATGAAAGAGACAAAAAGCTGTGATAATCGAGCACTTTAAAAGTAAGCGTTGTGGCTAAAGGAAAACCAACTGGAGGCAGAATTTGGCTGCAGACTATGAAGAAATCTACAGCAATAGTAGTCAAGTCTATAGCAATCAGTCACCTTGAAAACAAGCACCCAGATTTAGGAGGTAACAGGAAGACAACCAGGCGGCTGTTATCAGGGCAGTGAAAACTGAGCAGAGAGGAACAGCCCAAGTTGAAATGCTGATCATGTGAATTGTAATGTTTTGCATGTAAATAAGTTTGTGTATTTTATTTCTGTGTATTAATGGGGTGTTTGAATATATGTTTACTGTGTTAAGAAGCACAGGCCTCTAATGTAAGAAGGAGGGGGACTGGATGGGTGAGTGGAGTGTGTTGTGGTTGGATGGTAGCTGTACCCAAGGGGGCAGAGTGAACTATAGTTTTCATTAGAGAACTATTCATTCTAAGTCAGGCAAATTGCGTGGAAGCCTGAATTAGTTTGTGTGTACCTCAGAGAAAGGCTATTGTGTACATACTCTAGACCAGTGATTCTGTCTAGGTTAGGCAATCTGTGTGGAGCCTGAGAGAGTCTGTGTCTGTGTGGATGAGAGAATTACTCCGAGAGTGAAGAAATGTGTGAAAATTTAGTCTTTGTGACTAAGTCTGTGAAAATATCTTTAAGAACATAGAACTATTTCTGAAACCATCAAGCTGACAAATCTATTCTGCAACCATTACACATATGTACTTATAAATTCTAGTTCTGCTCAAGCAAAACACCTAATTCATCTGGAATATATTATCCCTTTTTTACTTCACAGCCATCCCCACGCACTGACCTTTCTGCCATACTACTATCTGTAAATAAGCCTTTCTATAATACCAGTTTAACTGCAGAGATCTGAGGCAGAAACCTTTGGTGACAGCAAAAACCTTTTGGGAATACTGAGGAAGTCAGGGAGGCAGCAATATATAGGTCACACAAAGGGGGCAAAATGCTACAGGTGGCATTTGCTGTGGGATTCAGTCCCCAAAGGGAAGGTGTTCTCAAGGTGGAAGGCCTAGGTAAAGTAGAGAACATGTGAAGCTATCTGTGTATGTGAGGGGAAAAAGGAGTGTTGATTGTGAGTCCAGAGCCCTCCTGAGCTAAAAGTTTAAGGTAACATAAGAAGGGGCTGTAATAAAGGTCCAAGGCAGGTTTAAAACAAAAAAGTTACATGAATTACTTCTTTTAAGAGTTGGTCCAGCTGAGATATGAACTGCAAGAGCACATATAGGATCAGCTACTTTAAGAATAATTCTGATGTGTTTTCAAGGTATTTTCTACTGGACTGTGCAGAGCTGCAGCAAAACATAGGAGTGGGGCACTCCTCCAGCACGTATATTTATTTATTTACATCATTTACAGTGCAATCCTAAGCAGAGTTACACCAGTCTAAGCCCATTCATTTCAATGGGCTTAGACCGGTGTAACTCTGCTTAGGATTGCTCTGTTAAAGTCCCCCTTTCTCACTGAGATTCATGGTAGATTACAAAGCGTGGGTCAGTACAGTCAATTTCAAAGACGTTTCAGTGCTCATGTAATAGGGCATATACCTGCAGATTTGTTAAGATTTAAAACTAGCAGAAATCCAATACAGAGCTGAAGAAATGCTGAAACAGCATAAGTAATTCTAAGATGGACATATTAAACAATGTAGGATCTACTAGCCTTCTCTACCATGTGTTACTTTTCTTTGCACATGAAGTGTTCCTCTTGCCAGCCATCTGTAATGCTCTAGGATTTCCTCCAATCACTGTACTTATGAACGTTTAGGGACAGACTTTTGCATACACAGAATGACTAGCAGCTGAATGTGGTGAACTAATTCCATTGAAGAGCATTGTGTGTGCCGTTGTATGAAATTTCTAATGGTAGTATTCAATGTGAGATGACCTATTAACGCTTGCAATTCATCACTGGCCATAGCACTCCTCCCTGGGATGCTAGAAGTATATATGGATTTTGGACGCATGTAGTAAAAGTCATACTCTGCTTTTCCTGTGTGGCCTAAGGTGGATTACAATTCCAGATTAAAACCCAACAATACATAGAACCCCATTAATCACCCATCCACACCCAAGAAAAAGCCCATAGCTCCAACTCCACTAAAAGCCTTAGCAAAAGTAAGTTCTTAAAGTACTGCCTTAACAACTTCTAAGGTTGGGCCTCTGCAGGTGGAAATGGCTACTGAAAAAGACCAAGCTCTTGTAGATGCCAAATGGTCAGCTATTAAGCTGGGGAACAACCAAAAGTGACAGCTAGAGAGCTGTAATTGGCATATGGGGACTTATTGGGAAAGATGGTCCTAGGCATGAAAGGCTTTAAAGGTTATAACCAGAATCTTGAATTGTGTTTGGAAATAAACCAGCAGTCAATCTAGCTGTTTTAAAACAGACAAGATAAATTCTCATTGGTTAGCCTCTGGCAAAAGTTGCTCTGCCACATACAGAATGAATTGCAATTTCCGGGTTGTCTTCAAGGCTACAGTAGTCCATCTGTGAGATTTTTAAAAAGCATATATTAGTTTGGCTAGGTTGGCTAAGTCTAAGAATGTTTTTTAAAAAATACAGACAAAGGCAGATAACTGAAAGACAGATAGAGTTATGCATTTTTCAAGCGTCAAAGTAAGCATCTGTTTTCAGTTCTTTTGCTTGCATTGCTGGAGCTTACACAAAGGACAGTATGGTGCATTTTGGGACAAATAGAACAGTGTAGAGGACAGTCATCTGTGACACAGGCACTGGAAAATTAGGAAGATTATTGAAGAGCTCTTTTTAAAAGATGGATTAATATTTTCTGTCCAAGTAAGTGTTCCTTCTCTAGGGCATTTGTTTAGTCAAATGAAGCAAGAAAGAAATGAGGTAATAGGACTATTTGTCACTTGCCTACTTTAAGTGGGGGAGAGAGCTGGAATTATGAATTTCTTTGGCACGGCAAATGCATTTTACTAATAAAAAATACTTGGTGATCTTTAAGAGAACACTTTAGAGAGAGCTGATTTTTAGCTAGTGCCAAATAAACTTGACTTTCCCATAAAAAATGTACAGGAAAGGTAATTGGCTAGATAAAGTTTCGAGAGCACATACAATATTGGCCTTCTCAGCAAGGGCATTGGATCAGATGGCCTCTTCCCTCCTGCAAAAATTACCCAATTGCAGCTGGTGGCTTGCAGTATAAATCTTAAAAAATAAATAATTTTCACCATTATGTTGGCAAGCTGTGATTCTGAATTACGCTGCTCAAAATTTGCAGTAGTGTATTAATATGTGTGCGATTTTCAGATGTACTGTAATGCTGGATTAGTATGTATCCATCAAGGAAGCTTTCATGTGCCTTCATGTCTCTCTAGTGATGCATTTTGCATTATACACCTTAAAGAGAAACCTTTGTCTCTTATGTCAGCATGCTGTAAGTCTGACTTATGCAGCACAAAATGTGTGTCTCGAGTGATTCAGTTTTGCTGAAACTAAGCAGCTTTGATATGCTTCTTTAAAAAGTCTGTTAGATTTTTTTTTATTATACCTATCCTACAAAGAGCTCAAAGTGAAGTAAGTGGATCTCTGTTCAATGTTTTATGCTAGTGATAAGCCTGTGAGGAAGGCTAGGTTGAGGGAGAGGATCTGGCCTACACTTAATGGCTAAGTGGGGATTTGTACCCAGTCAAGTTTACAGATAGTGACTAGAGATGACTGTGAACTGAAATACGAACCAAAGTTCGTCACGAACTGGGCTAGTTTTTGGTTCGCGAACTGGCGGTTAGTCGGAGCTCATTTCTGATGAACCATGACGAACCGCTATGATTTTTAGAACAGTTCATATGGTTCATTTTTCGGTTCGTCACTGCAGACAGCCTTGCTCCGATCAATTTGTTACCTAGGCACCAGGGAGATGAGCTTTCTGCAGACCTTCTGAAGCCCCAGAAGTGACGAACTGATGAACCAAATGAACCGGTTTGTGAACCAGGCAAGTTCATGGTTCACTCGTCACGAACCAGGTGGTTCATGGTTTGTGAAATGTGACAAACCACAAACTGCAATGAACCGTCATTTTCCCAGTTCATGCCTGCATCTAGTAGTGACGCTTCAACCCCCACTGGTTCACCTCATATCATGTTAGCCAATTGCAGTCTGACTGCTGATTTGTTGGCAGGCTATTGACAACATATTCAAGTCTATTTAGCAAGGGCAGTCTAGTTGCAGCCCTGTGAAGACTGCTTCCAGCTGATTCCTCATTAGGAGGGAATTGGCTTCTGATCTGCTAGAGAAATTTTGCTTGGCTTTCTGAAAGTAGTATCATGGAAAGAGTATCACGGAAAAAAGCCAGAAAGCTGGAGAAATTTTTCTGGCAAGGCTAACACAGATATTTGAAGAACAGGGTATCCGAAACTTGGCTGGGAGTCGACTCTCTCAATTTCTGTCTATCACCAAGGCTGGGACATATCATAACTGGAAATCAGAAATCTATAACTAAGTAGAACAATCAGCTTGGGCAGTAGAGAAACCACTGAGAGCCCCCAAAGTAATGTAAGCTCCCCAAGGCACATGATAGTTGGGGTGACAACATGGAATTAATTTTTCCTTTAGTTCACATTTGCAAAATCCAGCAAATACAATTTGGGGACACTTGTATCAAATTTGAAACTGGTAGTGTGGGAATTACCTAATACAATGCACAGTTATCTAACACAATACTTGAATGTAGCTTCACTGAGAGTCCATGTACCCTTTAGAAAGGCATCTTGTTCATTAGGAAACACAAGGTCTTTACATCAGACATGTGTTGGAAGTTTTGTGCCCTCCCACAAACACAATGGCTTGTTTCTGGTTGTGACCCAAGCAGGCAGGGAGAAACAGATTTAGCATTTACAAACTGCCAGTGTTGCTGTTGGCTCCATCATTAACCTTACATGTAGCCACATAAGTAACATGATTTTAACAAAGAATCCAACAAGTTCCCAGCCCTACCAGGTGTTAAACAGGAAGTGCAGGGGTCATTCCATAGAAAAAGAGCTGGAGGAACTCATTAGCATAACTCATTAGCATATACCACGTCCTGTGCCATCACCGGAAATGTGTAATTGGCATAGCTGATTTGCATATGCCACACCCCTTGACATCACCTATCCTGGCTGTTTTGGACCCAATCCTGGCCATTCAGAGCCGAAATTGGGCCCAAAATGGCAAAAAGGGGCTGAAAATGGCCGAAAAGGGGCCCAAAATGGTCAGGACTGGGCCGCTGCTGAGCAAGAGAGTGATCCACCACCCGTCAGAGGCCTGATCCAGGCCGTTTCAGCCCCAATCCAGGAAGAAACGTGCCCCAAAAGGCCAAGAGTAAGGTGGGCGGGGCCACCTAACATGTGACCTCTTCGGGGAACTGTTGGAACTGCATTCCTGCACATTCCCACTTGAAATGAGCCCTGAGGAAGTCAGCCCTGAGAGGTAGGCACTCCACAGGTTGAGTTGAGAAACAAACTAAAAGGCTAGCATGTGGCAAAATGGCCAAAGAACTGGATTTGGATTCAAGCCACAACTCTCAATAACTCCACATCAAATTAAGAAAAGGGATTTATTAAAGAGAACTGCAAAAGGAAACATGATCAACATAGAAGCGTCTGAAGAAATGAGCTGTGACTCCTGAAAGCTCATACCCTACCACAAATTTTGTTAGTCTTATAAGTGCTACTGGACCCTTGCTCTTTTCTGCTGCTACAGATAGACTAAGGGCCAAGCTACAAGTGACAAATGACACTTGAATGGCAAGTGTATTTCTCCCTGTTCACTTGCCCTCCACTCAATCCACTTGCCAGGCAAGTGTCTTTCGTCATGTGTAGCTTGGCCCTAACAAGGCTACCCATCTATCTCAATAGAAGCATGTGGATAATCACAAAATAACAAGCTAGGTTCTATTCACTAGAAGTCCCTGAACTTGTTCCAGATGTCACCCTCTACAAGTTTTAGAGTCCAAAAAGGAGTTTAGCTCTTAAGTCCTGAGGTCCCAAAGACAAAAGCACAAAGATTGCTAGCACAAGAATCTACCATTTTTGTAGCATTCAGAAGCAAGAGCAAAAGCAAGAACAGGTCCCCCTCCTCTTACCTGCTTCCCTGATACTAAGAGACTGGAGAAACACCAGCCTAAATTCTTAGCCAATCAGAAGTGCCAAAACCCTGATGGCAAGCTTGGCAGTGGCCTGTCCTCACAGGCAAGGGGAGAGGGAAAGAATTCATCACCCTACTCCCATAAGGCTGTGTGCTAATAAGCTAGGAGGCTGGTGCCAGCCTCTGTCAAGCTTTGTCCTTGAAATCTGTTTCAGGTTTGCACTTATGGCTCAAGGCATCTTATCTGGCCAGAATAGACAGTGCCAACCAGCCCCAATCTCCTCAAAAGGCAAAAAAAAAAAGTCTTAAAAGACTAACCTAAGATATTTTAACTTAAAAGAAACAAACTGGATAAGTGAATTTCACTACAGGCAGTTTGGAAGTGCAAACAGAACAAGAGGAGGGCTAAAGTTGCTTCTCCCTACCTGCTTTGGTTGTAAGCTGAAAAGAACCAGTGTGTATGTGGGAGGCACAAAACGCCCAATGTATAACTGATGTAAAGTCCTCGTGTTGTTTCCTGGTGTTGTCCCTGTGTTTCAGGCAGAATCAAAACTTGCACATTGCATGAAAATTTCAGATAAACATTTCTTAGTAATACATCACTTAGGAATGGAACTGGTTCGACCTCCCTATCGCTCTTCTAAGTAGCTGGCCAATTCCATTCTCCCACCGCCAGGATGCTTTGCACAAGTTGATAAACCCTGGGAAGGCAGTGTATAACTCTAGACGTGAACTTTTGCTGTTGACAAATTAAATACCTTTGCCATGTACTTGCAACAGAATTTATAGCTATTGATTCTGAGAATTGAAACTTTGGCCAATTTTCCTGAATCTTAACAGGCCCTGAGAAGAATGAGTTGAGAACAAAAAAAAGACCGTTTGCCTATAGTCAGGGCCTGAGAGAAATGGAGGCAAGTTTCTGAGCGGAATGCATTTTATTGTAATTAGACTGATCATTCTCCTTTTATTTTATTATGGATATTTAATCATCCTAAACCTAATTTTCTGCTTGCGCATTGGGGCTTTGGATGGTTCAGACTTGCCATTTGCAACAGAGCTGTGATTTGCTGTCGGTGTTTTAACAATGGCTCACTAAAAATGTGTGTTCCTTCAGGCAATTGAGAGTCTAGACACCAGCACTTTTTAAAATATACTGCAGCACATCCCAGATGCTTTCCAGCCAACTGATTTCTGTAGGGCCCTCTCCAACGGCATGAGCAACCCGTGGGTAAGGGTAAGAGAATTCCTTCTGCTCCGTTCCATTGTTGTTTCCCTGATCAGTTGTGCACAGGCATGCTTGTTCCTCTGGCTCTTCTGCTCCTCTGTTTAGCATTGCTGTTTTGTTTTCATTCTTGGTGTTTTGCCCAAAACTTCATATTTGGATATGCACATTTTACTTTTATATCTGATATGACATTTATGACGTGATTGGCTGAATGAATATTGCAGTCACGTACAGTTCCTGAAAATATAAATTTGAATATATATTTTTGCTTTACCAGTCTTTAAGTAGTACATTGGGGGATTTTTAAAAAGGCTATGGAGTCCTTTTTGATGTAGCATGCTGGTGAGTAGTGGGGTTGCCAACCTTCAGGTGCCACCTGAAGATATCCCAAAATTCCAATTGATCTTAAGTTTACAGGGATCAGTGGCTCCTTTGAAGGACGGAATCTATGGCATTATACCCCACTGAGGTCTCTCCGCCTCTAAATCTCCAGGAATTTTCCCCAAAGCATTGGCAACCCTAGCGTGTGGACAGGCCAAATTTGTCAGATAAATGCAGTGTTAGGGGATTTCAAAGTAATCCTGACCCTTTGCAGACCCTTGAAGAGATAATATTCTCAGGTGTCATCAATGAAGCCCAGGTACAGTCTGCACCGTGTGTCCTGAGGATTCCTTATAGTGCCATAGGAGAAAAGCTGCAGAAAAGCAAGGGAAAGCTCAGTTCTGTGGCAGATGCAGCCTTTTCCCATGTGGAATGCAAAAAAAGTCTGGGAAGCGGTTTGGAAATTGTATCGGGGTATTTCAACCATGTATGCAGATGTGTGGAGAGAAATTGATGCAGTAGAGCCAGAACCAATGAAAAGCCCCATGTGGAAAAGATCTCACTATAGGCCAGTCATTCTGTTACTTACATCACAGCAGTGTTGTTAGTATAAAATGGAAGGGAGAGCCATATACACTGTCCTGCTATCCTGGCAGGAAGAGTGGGGGGAACTACCAGATAAATTCCCAGATCTTCCACTATCTCATCTTCTTTGATCCTGAGTTTTAGAAGTCATAGATCTTCTGGATCTATGAGTTTTAGCTGTCATTATGATTTGTCAGCTCGTTTATTTTGATGTTTGCAGATTGCCATCACTGAAGCATTTTATAACATCACTGCTTCATGCTTATCCTGATTGTTTAAGAGCAACAAAACAAAAAAAGACAAAGGCTGTAGTGAATACACCACTGTTCACGTGCTGATTTCTAAACCAATCTGCCAATAATGAGGTTACTGATGGATTTTAACCATTCCAAAAGCAATCCTGGCCTGGATAATTAAGAACAGAAGAAAACACCTTGGCTTTGAACTCTGTGTTAAAAGTCTGGCCTTGTGTGTGGGGGATTTTTAAGTCCCTGCAGGTGGGGGAACGACAACAGATAAGTAAAGTATTTTGTTCTTAATCTTGGGTTCTGCAGCTTCCAGAATGCCCCCTGAAGTCAAAGAGCAAAAGCACCAGTAAATAGTTCTGCATTATTAAAGATTTAAAGAAAAATGGGGGAAAGCCAATAGCCTTCACAGCTTGACAAAGTCAATCCAACTTCCTTGGCCCCCAAATTGGCATATTTACATCAGAATGTACATCCTTGCCTGATAGGAATGGACTGCAACAAATTTAAGAAATGAACTGTATTAAATACCTAGCAGAAATCTAAGGAAGTCAGATAGCAAATTTAAGGAAGTCGGATAGCCAGAAGTTTTTAATCCCTCAAACCCACCAACAAGCCTACCTAAATCTTCGATCTGCTTCTGTTAGTCTTCTCCGTGCTGCCGCTAAAGAACCAGCCTTTACACTCCCTGATTCTTCCCCCTGCACTTATGTATAGCAGGATATAAAAAATCCTATTGACTTTCATTTATGATGGCCTGTTCACCAAGTTAACTGCCTTGCTGGATTCACTGTTGTCATCTTGAACATGCTCTGAATAGCCAAACCTTCTATATGACTGTCTGACAACCTCCAGTGCTTTCCCTGAGAGTAACATGCATCCTGTTCGTGTGGCTACCTGTGGATGAGCATATTGCTAGGGGAAGCACAGAAGAACCTCTTTTCACCTGAATCTCCTGGCCATGTCTTAGTGAACATAGGTTAGCAAAGCAGTGGGAAAGGAGTGTTATATAGAAGATACATGGAAATTAATCCGCAATCTGCTGCCTGTGTCTGCAGAGCTGCAGGGGAAGTTTTTCAGAAGCATTTTAAGAGTTGTTTTTTGATGTGCAAAACCATCTCTGTGTGCTATGCCCCAATTGTCCCCAGGGGTGAATTTGCGTGGAGACCATAACACATGCTCCAAGGCATCATTGAAGCAATTCCCTTGATTGTAAAAAGTGCCGCTCTGATTGCATAAAATGTTGTTAGAGACTCGCTACTGTATTAGTGGCCATTACTGGGTCATGTGTTATGTTTTTCATGTTAATGCATCTCTGGGGACTTGTCAGAAAATATTTTTGATTGTTTGGGTACAACGTTTCTAAGAACCTTTTTGCACATTAAATGGTTGCATTACCTGGCTTTGCAACTGTGGGAACTATAGGTAATTGATGACGGTACCTGTTAGGTTTGCATGCATGAGACATCCTGGTTTTTTTGGTGAATTTTAAAATCTAGATGCTGCAAGGATACACAGGGGTCTTGCAATACAATGAAGGATAACAAGTTAAAGAATAATAAAAGTCTTGAGAAGGAGGAAGAGAACAAAGATGGCTAGCAGGAGCTGGAAAAAAAGTCATATGAGTCAGGTTTGAAGGGCTAGGTATGTTTAGCCTAGTGAAGAAAAGACAGAAGAAGAGAAGGGAAACATGATTATGTTCTGCAATGATATGAAGGGCTATCACATGCAAAGATTTGTTCACTGCTCCTTTAGAAGTATGGTTGCCAGTTCTCCAGGTAGGGCATGGAATTCACCTGGAATTACAACTGATCTCCATACTACAAAGCTCAGTTTCCCTTGTGAAAATGGCATGTTAGACTGGTAGACTCTATGGCATTGCATCCCTGCTAAACTACCTCCCCTCCCAAAATTCCACCTTCCTCAGTCTCCACCCACAGATCTCCAGGAATGTACCAACCCAGATTTGGCATCCCTAGAAGCCAGCACTAGGTCTAATGGTCTTATGCTACAGGAGGGTAGATTTTAGTTAAACATTAAAAACTCCATCATGGTAAGAGAGGTCTGACAATGGAACTAGTCATCTACAGGGTGAATGGAGATTTTCAAACTGATGAGGCTGATTCCGCACACGTTGGATAATGCACTTCCAATCCTCTTTATTGATCATTTGGAACAGATTTTTTCATGTGTGAAACAAAAAATCCACCTCAAACTATTTATTTATTTACTTAGATTTATAGTCCGCCCTCCCCAACCAAGTGGGCTCAGGGCGGATTACAACAATTTAAAACACAATACACAAAACATCAGCAATAGCCATTTAAAATATAAATAATACAAATCATTCATTTAAAACATTGGCACCATATAAATACAGCTATCAAAATTGCAAACATAGCAGCACGCTATACATTCACCTATAGACGATCATATAACGATGTGAGATGACTTTGGGTGGGAGGGCACAGAAACTCACCTCCCCCCACTGGGGGGAGGGGCACCACCCAGCATCACCCATATGCCTGGCAGAACAGCTCCGTCTTGCAGGCCTGACGAAATGATAACAAGTGCTGCCGGGCCCTGGTCTCGCACGATCTTTAACTGATGTTTATCGCTCGAGCGAAGAGTCCTCTGGGGCTCATATGGGGAGTCCCGCAGGTACGATAAAGTGCATTGAAAGTGCATTATCCAATGTGTGCGGAATCAGCAAGACTGGAGAGACCTTTGTCAGAAATGCTCTAGCTTTAGAGTTCCTGCACTGAAGTAGACTGGGGCTTGGTCTTCATTGCCTATAAGTAGGCTTGCCAGATGCCTGCCAGTGGCAGGCAAACTCCTGGCAGTTTGCCCCTCTGCCCACTGCCTGGTGATCACCTGCCATTGGCAGGCAACCTGGGCAAACGTTATTGCGCAAGCTGCGGGAGTGCTCCCGCACTTTGTACAAGCATGGGAGTGTAACTTCTTTATGGGTTCTATGGGCTTAGGAAGCAAACTTTCACACAAATTTAAGTTAAGAAAAAATATTTTTAAAACCTTTTAACAATTTATGCAATACAACTTTTTTTTTCTTTAACTAAAGTGCAACCATACAGAAACTTTAAACCGAAAATGTATCTGAAAAGGTAAACAGTTCAACTTAGTGGAATCAGATAAGTGAAAGCATTCTTTTTCACTATCCTTCCCATTTGAAGCAACTGTAGCCCAGGCTTCTATCCTCTTCTTGGGGGATTACAGCCCTGAAAAAATAACATACCCCAGTAACACCATCCAAACACAATACACAAACACCACTTTAAGTCATATTGTTCCCATACATCATTTCTGATTACCTTATTCAAGGTGATAAGAGCATATGAATTATTATTCAGCTCCCCAGCCACCAGCTTCTTCTTCAGCTGTCTGGCTCTAGCTACTGACTGCACCCTGCTGGGCTAAACCGATTACCTCATAGGGGTTACAGGTGCACTCCTGCAGCCAGTGAAATAATGTCACTTCTGGAAGTGGAGTCATTGCTCGCTGGCCATGGGAGCGCTCCCCACTTCATACAGGGCTGATTTTGGCCTCAAACAGCCGGTTTCTTAAATAATCAACCCTGCATGAAGCATGGGAGCATTTCTGTGGCCAGTGTAATGACATCACTTCTGGAAGGAAGTACTGCCCCTTCTCCCACCAGTTGCCAGCAAGACTTGACAACCCTACCTATAAGGCCCCTTCCAACTCCAACTTAGATATTTACTTCAGAATAATTTCTATGGAGTAGAGCTCACTTCCAACAAAGTAGGATCTAGTTCCATGAATGCTTATGCTAAAATAATATGCCACAAGTTTCCTTAAAAATCTACTTTGTTAAATGTCCCTGAGAGAGAATGATTGCAGTGGGGCAAAAAGAAGTCCTGTCTAATAGGCCCGTGTAACTGAGAAGATACATTTATAGAATGTGGGGTGGTGGTGGTGGTGGTGGTAGTTTTCTACAGAAAATGGGATTCAAACCATTTGCTGTAGTTAAAAAGACAATATAGAAAGCCAAGTGTTATATAGGAAACACAACTCTTGTAGGTAATGAAAGCCTGTCATTTAGTTTCTCTGTCCTGCTGTGTTGAAGTATTTATTTTCAAAGGATCAAAAGTTTATAGCTTTTGTTTTTGTTGGAGCTTGGAACTGTAAGCGCATAATCCTATCGGACACAGGCGTTTGAAGCTTGGCAGGAATAAAATGGCAGCCTCAATGGCCCATCCTATATATGGTCCAAAATTCCCCCTCACTGGCTTTTCCTTCTATTTGATGTCACTGCAAATTATCCAGCCTCCTGGTTCTTCTGTGTAAACAGCATGGGATGCAATAGCTGTCAGGACTTGCCAGGTTGTGAAAAGCAGTACGATACCGGCTGGAAGCTGCTCACAGCTTCCTAGTAATTTTCAGATGCTAATCAGAACTGAAGTTGAACATGGGAGTTGAAAGCCATTAAGAGGCACCATATGATCATTCGTTCCTATTGAGAATATTTCTGGACAGGGGTTTTCTCCTGGGAGTGAGGAGAGTGCTACATCTGAACTTCGCAGGGAAGCAAAGATTAGAAAGAGATGGAGGCAAGAGGTAACAATCTTGTATATTAGACATACATCATGAGAAACTATTGGGCATTTGACATCCTCAGAGAGGCCCCTGAAGTATCACTTTACAAGGAAATGGAGTTAGAAAGCTTTGGAGGGGAAAAAAACCCTCTTGATTGCTAATGAGTAGACTTAGATGAGCCTGACTGTACAAATGAACATGCATAACTATATATCTCTTAAATCCTTCCAAATGGCCACTTGTAATGTAGGCGGAAATACTGTCAGGCATTGGGGGGGGGGGAGGGGAGGAAGAATGCTGGACAAAAGAAATGACACTATAGTAAAAGTTATATTTTTCTAACTAAGTGATATGATACAGAAAAGGAGAACATTTCAATAGGTCTTTCAAAGCAAAGGTGTTCATATTTGAAAGTGAAGGTGCTGGGGAGCAGGCAGAAAAGAAGGCGCTCAGATGAAGTTTGGTTGTTAATGGCCCAAACTTGTGATCTCCAGTGGGGTGTCCATTTGCACATGGTGCCCCTGCAGATATATTTCTTGGTGTCCATTTGCTTCTTCCCCAAAGCATCTGTTCCTCGAAACAAAAAGGAATATGCTTGTAATACAAAATAGCACATTGATATATTTACAAATTTATAAAAAACATCATACCATAATAAGATATATACTATAAGGAATTGACAAGCTGTATAAGACTTATAACAAAGATAGGATGCCAGCTACATTCCTGTTTCGATGTGTAAATCTTCATCAGTCATAAGCAACCTTGTGCAAGCAATTTTGAAGACAAAAATTCAAAGGTTAATAGATGGTATGTGCTGTGTTGTAACTTTAAAAGATAAATGTCCTAGCTTCAATGTCCATCAGTGATGAACGACCTTACCCTTGTAGGCAGTGTGCTATAAACATTTATACCCTTTTTGCCCCCAAAGCCCCAAAGGCATAAGCTATTATTTATGACTTCATGGGAGCATCATTTGGAAACGGCTGCCTCTGTGGTATATACAAACACATTACAGTGGAATTGTGTGCTTCCCCCTGATATTTGTTTGAGTTGGTTTAGTTGAGTTGGGTGGAGTCCCTGCTTTGTTCTGTTTGTTAGCTAGAAGTATAAACTGCATAAGCTCTCCTGGTCTGAAGCCATTTGCTCTTATCTTTGTATCTCCTTATCAATAAACGATTGTTGTTTGGAGCAAGGTGGGAGGCAAGTCTCCTGCTATAGTGGGAAACCCCCTGGCCTGGTCTCCCATTCACTCACGCTGCTTTCTTGGGAGAGGGGAATAGGGGTTTCAGTGTCATGCTAATGCACAACACCACTTTTGGCACAGAACTAGAAGTGATATCATCACTTCAGAGCAATGATCTATGGCTTTGGATGAATTGTAGAGAGCATCAGCTCAGTGTGATGAAGTCATTTCTGGTTGTGGCTAAAATGCACAACACCAAAGAAATTATACCCTCCCACCAGGGTGGCCAACGTATCAAAGAGATGGGATTTTTCAGTGGCTGTCCCCTCGTCATGGGCCCAGGAAGTGGTCAATGTAACCATCACCTCCCTTCCGCTTCTGCACCATGCACGGCGTGGACAAGAGCATTGGCTCCAATGCCATAATGTCCCCATCTAGGTGATGTGTGTTGGTGTCTCTGACCCACCAGGTGTGTGTTTGTGTGTGCAAGGCCTCCACACATGCCATCATGTATTGCTGGAGGGTTTTCTTTTCAGACTGTTGCTGGGTCATTTTGTTATGCGGTGGCTGTAGTCATACTGCCTTGGCGGAAAGTAGCCTCAAGGAGGCCTGGCAGGTGGGCACATGGGGGGGGTGCTGCTGGCCAGTGGCCAGACCCCCCACCCATGAGAGGGGAGGCAGTCCACCTTCATGTCCACTGCACGGGGCCAAAGTGGACTGGGGAGGGTGGTTTGCATTTGGAGTTTCCTGGGGACGTTGAATTTGGTAATGTATAACTTTGAGATCCATACTGCAATCTTGACCATACGTGGGTGATGGCTGGAGGAGAGCCTGCTGCACATTCCCTGTGAATATGGGCTCTCTAAGTGCTAAGGGGGTCACACTGGCACCGCTGAACACCGAACATGTTCGGTAACGGGACATGTTCAGTTCCGGTCAGCTGTTCATGTTCGTTGTCGGGAACGAACACTGAACAGCCTGTTTGGTTTTTTTCCCCCATTCGTGCCCATGTCTACTCTTGACACTGGTGAGGGGGCAAGAGAGGAAGTTCATGGCCACAGATGACAAGTCAGGCCAAATGGAAGCTTTACATGCCCGGTATTAGAGTTTGGGGGCTGGGGGAACTCAGCAAGTTACTCTTGCACCATCACCTCCGCTGAGTCCCCCCAAAAGGCACATGTGGACTCCTCAATGCTGCCAACCTCCCAGCTCACCACTGAGGACTAGTAAGGGGGCCTTGTTGGGTCGGCTCGCACAGCCTGGGGTGCTGAGCTGATCCGCCTCCTCCTCTGCCACCACCACCAACGATCCCGCTTCCATGCCAGATTGTTTTGCCTGGAACTGGCACACCTTTCTACATTGGTCCTGCATCCATAGCTGGAACTCAGCATTGTGCATGGAGATACTATCCTTTATACAGGGGTCACAGATGCAGGCCAATCTGTACACCTTCTCTTGGCAGAGAGGATGCAAGTGGAGGACCCCCATCTGCCTGCAACCTCCTCACCAAGTCCCTGACTTCGGGGAGAAAGGTTTCCCCTGTTCCAGTTCTTTGGCCAGCACCAGGTCGACCCCACAGATCAAAGGGATGGCTTACCCCAGGCTGGCCATGTAGTAACAGCAAAGGTCATTGGTTTCCTGAAATGACTTCAGGACATGGAAACATTTGGGAGAGGGCTAGCCAGTCCATGGAGCTAATGCTGAGCTCCTCTCCATCCTCTGAAATGGACACAGAGAACATGGTATCCTGCACACATTTCTTTGCTCCAACAGATGAGCCATCATGATGTAGGTGGAGTTCCAGTGGATGGGCATGTCTTCAAAGAACTGGTGCTTGGGATGCCCCTCCTCCCCCTGCCTCTCATGCAGCTGGTGGGAAGAATGAGTGCTGAGGGGAAATTGGGCAGCCAGACACTGGCAGCTGTCCAACAAGGCACGTGTGTCCAATGTTCCCTGGTCCCAGCTGGACTTGATGGTCCTACCTAGCCCAAGAGCATCCCTCATGACCAGGTGCAGCTTGTGCTCCAGGCAGACAATACCCTCAAGGGACATGTCATGCAGGGCTTCCATCATGTTTCTACTGGCGTATGTGACCATGTAGCCATGGACAACATTACTCGCAGACACCCACTCCCTCAGTCCAGCCTTGATCGCATCAGCAATCTTCCTTCCTGTGCAGTCCTCATTCATCCTCCATGCATGGAACAGAACCACTCTGTAGACCAGCGGCAGGGCTGTACTCTCCTCCTGGGGCTCTGATTGTACTCTAGTGGTCTGGAGGTCCTCCGGATGCCACCAGTGGGCAGTGAGGGTGAGGTAGCCATGCTGATGGATGCTCCACAAGTCCACTGTGAAGTGCATCCTTGTGCTCTGGACAACTTGTTATGGACCAGCTCTACAACAGAGTGGTAGACAAATGGCAAGACTCAACAGTCAATGGTCCACTGAGAGGGCATGGTATACCAGGGGGCTACATGACACAGCACCCGCCGAAAGCCCACACCTTCCACAACAGACAAAGGTAGTCCATCCAGGGCAATCATCTCCACCACCACATGAGTGATCATCTCCTGAGGCCTGCTTCTTTTACTTGGCAGTGCCACCGACCCTGAGGGAACACCCTGAAGAAGGGTAGCCTGGCTGGAAGTTCCACCCTCATCCACAGCACCATCAGTGCAAGTGCAAGTCTTCTTCCTTGGGGTGTACTCCTGTTCCCCTCTGCCTTTTCCCTGCTCAGAAGCCTTCTTTGTCCCGCTGCTGGTTGATTCTCCTTGCTCCAAAGGCAACAGACTTGGTGGTGCCTCTGCAGATTCCTGCAGAGGGTGTTGGACAACAGGTACTTGGGGTCCAAGCCCCTATGCAGCAGACATTGCAGGCCCATCAACGTGCCACACAGGGGATGTTGGGGAGGGTTACGAAGTGCTGCCAAAATGTGGGCCTGAAAAAGGACTGGAACAGGTGTGGCTGGACTGGGAGGACAGAGTGAGGGGTGGACTGTAGGCAGGGGCAGCCCCAAGAGGTTGGGATGTGGAGGAGCTGGATATTTCTCCAAGACCCCCCAATGCTCCCTGAGATCCCTCCTCCTCCTCAAAAAGTCTTAGCAGCTGCTCTTCCTCTAGCAATGTTGACAACTCTTATGCCACCTCTTCCATCCCCACATACAGATCTTGAAAAAGAGGCTCTTTGGTGGTCACTGGTGGGCCATCAGGATGAGCTTGGGACTTCTTCCCCCGACAACCACCCTTGCCCCTCACTCTAGTGGAACTAATAAGAAGAGCCATCAGCCAAGGAAACCACTACACTCGACCCCAGAGACTGGCAGTACACCTGAGAGTGGGGTGGGAGAAAAGGCCCCTAAATACCTTCCCAGTTGGGACAGGTGCACAAAATAAGAATTAATAACAACCAAAATTTAAAAAAGAGTCCTGTGAGCCTTCAGCAGAGGAACCCACTAACCTTGACCCCAGAGCCTAGCAGTAGGCCTGGGACTGGGGGGGGGGGGGGAGAAGGCCCCTCACCCACCACACAAACATCTTCCCAGCTGGGAATGGTGCTCTAAATATGAAAAAGACTGTTTATCAGTCTCTTTTTAAGCAGCAAGCCAGCAACTCCACCAAAACACTTCAAAATCCTCTCCCTCTCTCTGCAACTCCCAACAGAAGCTCTTCCCTGTGTCTCTGCCTGTTGGAAAGTGGAACTACGAGGCTGAGAGCTGGTTATTATATACTTGTTGCTCTCCATAGAGCAGAATAGGAGCTCTCTGGTTTGTAGGCAGAGCTACATATCAAGGTTTTGAGGGCTAAGATTGGTGTTCCCAGGGCTGCAAAATATCCATCCCCTCCATTACTTAAGGAATTACTTCTTGCTCCTTGCTCGCATAGAGAATGGGAGCTCTCTGGTTGGCCGGGAGAGCTGCCTATCAACGTTTTGAGGGCTAAGATTGGTGTTTCCATTGCTGCAGAAGGTCTGCAGACATTCACCCCCTCCATTGCCTAGGGAATTAATGGATTGGCATCAGGCTGTCTGGCTTCATGAACCGAATACGAACCTACGGACCAGCCAAAAAAGTGGCAGTTCATGAAAAAAAAGGGGTCCCACGAACCACCAGTTCATGAATGTCGAACTGGCCTAGTTCATGCCAAACTGTGGTTCATAATTTGATTCGTGCCTGCCTCTAGTCAGGATCATTTATATCATTTTGCAGGAGGCACTGAGGTAAAATCAGAAACAGTGAGTGACATTTGTGATTTCTTACTTTCTCCAGAACTATGTCAAGGGAGAGCACATCTCTTACCTCCCTCCATATTCTGTGTGTTTGACCTGGAAGAAGTAGGTTCAAAAGCAATGGCATATACTATTTGTGGAACCCTCAACTTCTCCTACCAGAAGTTTAACACAATCTCTAAGGTGAACCATACTGAGGAAAATGTATTGTCGAAGGCTTTCACGGCCGGAGAACGATGGTTGTTGGGGGTTTTCCGGGCTGTATTGCCGTGGTCTTGGCATTGTAGTTCCTGACGTTTCGCCAGCAGCTGTGGCTGGCATCTTCAGAGGTGTAGCACCAAAAGACTTTTGGTGCTACACCTCTGAAGATGCCAGCCACAGCTGCTGGCGAAACGTCAGGAACTACAATGCCAAGACCACGGCAATACAGCCCGGAAAACCCCCAACAACCATCATACTGAGGAAAATTGCTTAAAAACAAAGGAGAACTAGGAAGATCACCTTTTAAAACAAGCCTTCATTTGACCTTTATACTTTTTTTTTTGTATAGCATCCAGGTACAATTGCACTGAGCTCATTAAAATTTCCATACTCTAATTAAATAGTTACACATTTTAGTCCTTAATTGCAGGTGGCACTGCAGCCTTGAGCATTTTTTGACTAATAAAATTAGTCTGGTGTGTATATTGGCTGCCAGTGAGTTCTCTGCAATTTGTAGCCATTTAATACTGCCCCATTTTCAATTAATATTACATATTCCTGGAATTAATGGTAATAACATTTCTTGGAAAACACACATACATTTTTAGATGGCATTAATGTTTCATGCATCTTAAGGATCTGAGGCTTGAGTTGGGGGCAGATAACCAGTTGGGGTTTAATACGGTGCCCCTCTGTTGTATTGCTAAGACCTGATGACTAATGGCATCATATCTGATTCTCAGCTATGAAGATTTCTGAAGAACCCTGATTCAGTTGCTTTATCATCTGGGTCCAAAATGTGCATCCCTCAAGTTCAGTTTAGAAAAATAGACCTCCCATCACATCAGTGTGAACAGGTGAGCAAATGTACATGGCTCACCCTGTGTATCTAGTTGGGCCCTGGAGTGATAAAAATTGTGATGGAGAATGCAATGATCAAGTTACTACCACTGCAGAAATATCAGTAATTATGTCTATGCCACACAAGTCAACGTAACTGGTCCTTCCATGTGACCATCACCTGAGAGACAGTCCTGTTAGTGGTGGATGATGAGTGAACACCTCTATTTTCAGTTCAGGCCCAGCTTCAAAGGAGTCAGTGTCAGACTCAAAGCAGTCTCAGCTTTTTGAGCAAGGGAAATTCACTTTGAAGTTCCTCAGGTCGAAGCTGAACATGTAGCTGAGCTTTTCATTGAACTATGCCTCATCAAAACTCCACACCATTTATTTGGGAGTATTCCCACTTCAAAATCCCTGCATGATGAAAGGTGCTACATCAGTGGGAAGAAAACCAAGCCCCATCTTTTTTTTCCTTTATATGCTTGGTTTTGATGGGCAGAGATTGTTTTAAAAGGGATACTTTTGAGCATGAAATTTCCCACATGTGTCCTATCATGGTTTAGCCTAGCAGGAGTAAAAACACTCTTTGATTTATTGATGCTCTTGATGGTCGCAGCTGACTTATGATGACTCTTGGCAGGGTTTTCATGGTGAGAGACTAACAGAGGTGGTTTGCCTTTGCCTGCCTCTGCAACCCTGGGCTTCTTTGGAGATCTCCCATCCAATTACTAATCCAGGCCAACCCTGCTTAGCTTCTGAGAACTGACAAGATGAGGCTCACTTGGGCTATCCAAGTCAAGGCACTGATACTCTTACCAACATTTTTTTGTGGCCCCTGATTTTTTTTTCAGGTGTCTTGATTAAGCAAAGTTTACTTTTCAAGGCACCTTGAGATTTCCTTTAGGCAAAATTTAATATCTATAGCACAGCGCTATAGGAGAATTCTACTAGTATTTCTGAGTGGACTCAACACTGAAGAATGCTTTTCATGTTTTTCTGGAGCTGTCCAATGTGATCTGACATCTGACACAAGTAAAATAAAATGGAGCACTGGGAAAAATAGATGACCCCCAAGGTACACAAAATATAACAGAGTAACCCTACCATGCAAATTCATGCTTGCCTTGAACTAGATAAAATAATATTGCAGGTTATGGCATTCTGTCTCTGGAAACATATATTTTTAGTAGACACATCTCTCAAATGTACTTATTAAAAATGTTGACAGCCATTGATGTCCAGGTATTGGTTCTGTAGCTTAAGGGGGAAACTCTGTGACAGAGTCTCACAGTGAAATCCTAAACAGAGTTACTCCAGCTTAAGCCCATTGATTTCAGTGAACTTGGATTGTAGTAATTCTGCTTAGGGTTTCACTGTGAGTATATTAAGAGCAAAATAATATACAAGGGGGGGAATCTTACTATCTTGGCAGAAAAATACAGTACTTTATGTTAGCTGGGACAGTGAAAAAAAAACCCAAAACATCCTGACTTAAATAACCCGAGGAAATGTATATAAAGCAGGGTTTACAGTTCTTGTTACACTGCCATCGTATAAAGCTTTCAAGGAGGCACAGCAGAAGAGCCACACCGTGAAAATTGAGCGCACGAATTTTAAGACTTAAACATAAAGGGCATCAAAGCATTGCAAAGACAAACTAGAGCTACAAATTAAATCCAGCGAAGAAGCAACGGAATGCTTACACAGGAGCTGGTGTTAATGCCTGCTCATAAACTGCTGAAGAAAATGGGGGAAAGTTCCAAGTACGTTTTGATTTGGAAGAACAAACAAGAGCTAAGAAAGGACCTCTAGACGTCCAATGAAAATGATAGGTTGGATACAGAGTGATCTGGGGCCTGTAGGCTGGAACTGCCCTGTGAAGGAGCTTTATAAGACACCTCCACAAGATAAATAAATAAATAATAACAATAACAACATTCTATTTATATACCACCCTTCAGGACAACTTAATGCCCACTCAGTGCAGTTTACACAGTGTGTTATTATTTTCCTCACAACAATCCCTCTGTGGGGCTAAGAGAGCTCTGAGAGAGCTGTGAGTGACTAGCCCAAGGTCGCTCAGCTGGCTTCTATTGGAGGAGTGGGGAATCAAACCCACTTCTTCAGATTAGAGTTCCACCACTCTTAACCACTACACCAAACTTTCAGCCAAAATAGCAAAACATCTGCCTACCGTTTTGAACTCAGGGCTTCAGGAGCTATGAAACCATCATACCAAACTGGGCCTTGTGTTTCTTGATTTGCAGTCACACAGGGAGGATCCAAGCTAGGCATACCAAGAAGTTTGCCTTGAACTTGTTTGCCAGGCAAATGTATCTTCTTTGGTAGCCACACCTAACTCTAGAGTTGAGTCTTGGGTCTCTTTGTCTTGCCCCTGCTTCTTATCACTTTAATTGAGCCCTGAACTGGGCACCTTTGTGGTTGTACATTTTGTTTCTTTATACCTTGCAGCTGCCTGTTAACATCTGAGCAATAGAAGAAAACAGTTTGCCCCCATGGTCACAGTTGAGTCAGGAAATTACAGTGCATAGATTGCCTGGGTAGCCATCGTCTTGTGCTAGTACAGTTAGAATAATCTGTTAAGTTATATGTTTAATGTGCTATGAGTAGTTGCACAGTTACTGGGATCTGTTGCAAGAATCATTACTTAGGGGCATGACTGAGACATGAACCTGGGTATAAAGAAGCTCCCTGAACTGCAACAAATCCATCCTTTTGAATGGAAATAAAGCAAAAAACTTTGGATTCTGTGCATTTAATTCATGACAACCACTAATAGAGATTTTGGGAGACTGGAACCTCACTTCAAAAGTCACTCCTTTGGAGGCTTTTGATCAGACTGAAGAGGACCTGTTAGCCCACAAACTGGAGGGTGGTGTCCAGGAGTGTCAGCAAGAAGAAGACCCAGCATCTCTGGAGTTGAAGAAGGAAGTCTTCTAATGAACAATGACGTGATTCACTCTGAGTCTGCTTGTGGGGAAAGCAGAATATAAATTTAATAGTAAATAAATAAAAACACGCACGTCACCATTGGGGGAGTGATTCTTTGGTCTATATTATTTGCTTGAATTGGGTTTCACGGCATGCATTTTGAAGCTAAAATATATTGCAGCCTTGCTTTTCAGGCAAGAAGTTGGGGACTTAAGCTGTTTTGGCCTGAATTTTAAACTGCATTTCTGATCTGGTTTAGGGGGATGGGGAAGGGAGAGGGTGAGATTTGTAGTTTGATTTTGCAGTGTGCCTACAGCCTCTTTTGAGGCACATGGTGGGAGGGAATTGTGTTGTTGTTGTTTTGTCTTTTGTTGGCATGATACTTAAGCCCTGGGTTTCTTTCTCATCCATTTGATTATATGAGATGCCTAAGCCAGCCCGGCAGTTGGCTAAGCTGTTCTTCTGGATGACCTGAATGCATCTTCCTTCCATTAGTGATGAAGAACATTCTCTACTCTGGGCTGGTTTGGGCTGTGGCTGAAGCTTTTGGCTTTGCATCTTCATTTTAAAAAAGAACAAAACTCCCAGCACATCAAGGTGGCCCTCTTCATAAAGCTCGTGGTTGCCTAGGAAGTTTCAGGGCTTCCCAAGATGGGCTTCAAGATGAATGCCGTGAAACCTATGAGAGGCCACGTTTTATTCCTGACTGTGTGTGTCTTTTATTATTGTATTTAACTTATCCTGTGTTCTTAAGTTACGCAAGTCAGGCTCTATTGTTTTAATACTGTTGACTTGCTTTGTGATTTGTGCTTTTGAGCTCTGTATTTTATTGTTTCTTTCCTTTTATTCCATTACTTGTGATGACAGTTGGCCCAAACCAATAAAGACTTCCATCATATGGAAACAAAAATAAACAAAACTAGCCTGAGTACACATTTTTGGTGATGAGCAACTATGGCTGCTGTTATTCACAGGTAGAGATGGACACGAACTGAAATATGAACCAAAATTAAGCACGAACCAGGCCGGTTCATGGTTCATGAACTGTGGTTCATCAGATCCCATATTTGATGAACTGCCACGAAATTTAGGCTGGTTCATTTGGTTTGTTTTTTGGTTTGTGACTGCAGACAGCCTAGTGCCGATCAATCAGTTTCCTAGGCAACAGGGGATGGACTTCCTGCAAAACTTCTGCTGACCCGGATGTGACGTTCTGCTGGCCCGGAAGTGACCTTCTGCTGACCTGGAAGTGATGGTTTTCTTACCTGGATGTGATGCTTTCACAGACCAAACGGACCGGTTCACGAACCAGGGAGAGGTTCATTAAAGTTCGTGGTTCGTGGTTTGTGAAATTTGATGAACTACGAACCACATGGTTCGGGGTTTTTCCGGTTCATGCCCATCTCTATTCATAGGCTTCCAGTCCTCCCCCTGGCCCCCAGGCCCAGCTCAAAGGGCTAGTATTGATCTTTGAAGTCCTAAGGGCTTCGAGCCAAAGTAACTGAAGGGCCATCTCTAGAGCAACTGGTAGAAGAACTGTGGATAGCTCTCTTCATTGCAATCCCATACTGTCAGAAGTAAGACTGGCAGATACATGACTGAGGTTTCTCATGGCTTTTGTTTTCATGCTATGGAATGTTTACCAACTAGCATCCATCTGCCTCTCTGGCATCTCACCTCATTCTGAAGAGTTATTTATTTCAGCAGGCCTTTGACCTGGGCAGAGTCACTGTTTACATTGATTTTTCACTGTCTTTTAAAAATATATTATTGCAGTTGTTGGTTCTATTCTTTTGATGGTTTTTCTGATCTCAGTGTGCCTCTAGGATGCCTCTTTGTAGGTAAAAAGGCTGGCTGTCAACTTGCTGAAATAACTAGAAATAACTGAAGACCCTGATTCAAGGCTCTGGTTTTACTATGCCTCACATGGAGGTCAGTGAATGTAGCAAAATAGGCTTCTTATCCCCAGATTGCTGTCTCGAAAGTAAAGTGCCCTTGCAAATACAAATGTTGATCATTAATGATTATGTAGACCATTCTTCCATAGATAAAAACTGGACGTGGTTGCTTGCAGCAGCTGTTTGAACAAACTGATTAATCTGATTAATTTTAGACTTCAGGAGAACTGCAAGGAACGAGTGGATGAAACCTGTGCTAGACCTGTGGTGTTGTGGTCTCTCACAGCAAAGTTTCCCAAAGGAATGCTGGAAGAGGATATTTATGAAGAGCAAACAAAATTGCACAAATACTGCAGATTGGATTGGATTGAAACAAGAAGCTGAAAGAAATTTTCATATCGTATCAAAAAACATGCTTCCCTCATCTACAAGCTTTTGCTTAGATGAATTGCTTTTTCTGAAGAAAGATTACGATCAAATTACCCGAAATTGCAGAGGCAAGCAAAAGATGGCTCAGAATTTAGGGAGCGGATGTGTCAATGAGAAGACGAGAGAAAGCAGGGAAGGAGGGGGGATTGTGTAGATCCCAAAACATAACCAAGACCCACATTGCATATCAAGTTTTTTTGGTGCTCTGAAAATTGAGTTCAATCTAGCCCTGCCCCACCGGGAATACAGAGAAATCTGAAGTGAATTTATGTATAGTCTCAAGCAGTGTAGAATTGTTACACAGCTGGTTAGATATCTTGTGTACAGGCTAGAGATATGTAAAAGTATAATACTGAACATTTATTTAGAACTTTTACACTGGAATCTTAAGCAGAGTTACTCCAGTCTAGGCTCAGTGACTTCAGTGGCCTTAGAGTGGAATAACTCTGTTTAGGATTTTTCTATTAGTGTTCAAAGTTTTTCACATGCATTATTTCAGTAATCTTTATAAAGGTAGGCTACTATGATCTGTATAGTGCAGACACAGGAGAGCGGTCATACCTTTGGCCACCTACTGAGTTCATTGGGGCAAGTGACCTCAGTGGAAGGCTTCATTTGTCACACTCCTAGCTGTTTTGATAAATCATCTCTCATCTTATTAGAACTTGAAATGTAATATATAGGGGCAATACAATGGTTTTAAGTTGGGGATGAGAAAATCCCTTAGCTCCATTCAATCATTTCTCTGGTATTCTGTAGATCTGGCTCCTTTCATCTGATTTTTTTTTCATTTTGACCTTTCATCAGAAAATACACATATATGTATTTTACGTCAGTATTTGATTGAACCTTTCATATGTTGGAGTATAGCAGGCTTCTCCAACATGGGGTCCATGGGCACCATGGTGCCCACTAACTCTTATCTTGGCTCCCATCAAGTGTTTTTAGAAAATGGATGGGGCCAGGTGGAGGTTTTGCCCAGCAAGGTTTCTGATGGCACATTGGAGATTTGATGGGCTGTGCAATTTTTTAAAAAAATGTTGCTTTGGGAGCAGCTGCCACCACAGGCCAAATGTCTTCATTAAGTGGCTGAAGGTATGCTCTGGTAGCCATTTTTTGGCTGATTCTGCCTCCTCTGGCAGACATTTTGTGGCAATTCTTTGCTATTCTTAGACCTTCCTTTAAGAACTCTGCACAAATTCTGTCAACTAGCGGTAAGACAATTTTCTTGTCTTTCTATCCAGTTTGTTTGTTCTACAAATAAAGCTTTTGTTATTCTTGATCAGTTCAGCATTCTGAATGCTGCATAGACACTTTGTGAGGGCCATATGCCAGTGTGGTGTAGTGGTTACGGTGTGGAACTAGGATCTGGAAGACCTTAATTCAAGATCCTGCTCTGCTGTGAAGTTTGCTGGGATGATCTAGCCAGTCCACCTAACCTATCTCAGAGACTTCTTGTAAAGATAAAATGTAATAAGGAAGAATGATGTACACTACTCTAAAGTCCTCTGAGGAAGGACAGGATAAAAACGTACTAAATAAATAAATTATGTGTCTGACTGAACGAGCATTACAGTATTATACTGTTCCCCTATATGAATGCAGAGGTGTGCAGGCTACTTTGGGATGGGTATGTTGGGAGTCATGAAATGTTGGTCTCTATGATTAGCTGCACATTCAAGGAGTTTTGGTAAGTTCTGGCACCGCATTGAATTCTGTGGCATAAATACGCACTGTTAAATTATAATATTTTAGGTGTAAAGACAAAGAAAACACAATAGAGTCGATTTTGATGTGTCATGCTGAGTGACAAGATTAATCTTAAAAGTGTTGTAAACATTTCTACTTCAAGGAAAAGCTGCTTGTCCAGTGATAATTCATACTTTGAAAGCAACTGGCATGATGATAAGAAGATAATCTGTAAGTCGGACATCAATTAAGTCTCTCCCCATATGGATCGCTGCTGGTCAGAACAGGGTTATCAACTCCAGCTTGAGAAATTCCTGGAGATTTGGATATTGTTTGGATCCAGGTCTTTCTGTTTAAAGTTTGCAACTGCTTTGTCTGAGGAACCGATGGAGAAAGACGAAATCATCCTTAAATAATCTTCAGTGTTAAAAAAAATGAAGGATGAGAAGTGAATGGAATAATTAATATTGAATTCTGACAGATTCATTCAAGTGCAGAGTTGGAACACACTTGAGCATGATCAGAGTATCAAATGTTTATAAAGTCAGGTAGCCTGCATATAAGGCATACCAAAGTAAGTTATTTGTGGCGCAGCAACAGCCCAAAAAGCATTTATATCCAAATCACAAAAGCTTGCTTGTCGGAAGCCAGCTTTTATTCTCTCTGGGCAAGGAAGCAAATGACTATTTAGAATTTTGAATCAAAATGAAGGCACCATGCACATGGCTATTGCATTGCAGGGAAAAGGCTATCTCAGTGGTAGAAATATTTGGAGGTTTTCATTGTACTGATTATAGATGGTAAGACTAAAATGTGTATTTTGTAAAAAAAATTCTGGCATTTTTTTTACTTGAGATGCTAAGGATTCAGTAATAATTCTGTCCTGTTCTTTTATGTCTCCCAAAATCAATAGCCATTGTTCATGACTAGACGCAGTTTATGATGTACACAATCCAATTCTTTCTCAATTTGGCCTGACAGAAATTACTTTACATGTGCATCTTTGGAATTGCTTTTAATAACATAGTTTTCCCACACTAAAAGGTACTTTATATATTCAATAGTTGATGAAGCAAAGTAGCTTCTTTTTAATGGATTAATGCTATTTGATGCATTTGCCTGTTAAAGTGAAGGGTGTTGCGTGCAGAGTTGCTATTCTTTGGGATATTTTGATGTTGAATATTATTTTAAAATTTGGAACATGTTGAATACTAGGGTAGAACAAACCAGGAAATAGGGATATGAATTTGGAACGTAGCACAGCATTCATTCACCTTGGAAGGGTAACTAATCCAAATGAAATTACTTCTGATGTTCATCTAGACAATACTGAGACTGGTTATTGTGATTGAGTAGTTTTCTGGTGGAGCGTTGTTGGGTCAGACTCAAGATTCATTCATTTTCTTTCATTCTCATGATTTTTGTGGCTGCTTGTCAATGGCAAAGGGGAAGGGGACCGATTGGAGGCTCTTGGACTGGTTTTGTATTCAACAGCACCAAAATTGCACAGAATGCAGTCCTCCCTCTGAACCATCTGCTCACTGAATTTACAGCAAACAGTATCAAGGGGGTCTGTGCTAACAGACCCTGACTTAGGTGAGTATTGGTGATGCATGCTTGTCATTTCACTGACTCCTATGGTGGAAAATTAAGGAATTGAACAGTGCTAAAATTTAGAAGCTTGTTGTAGAATGACCCATTGTACCTTTAAGAGATTTCTGGTTCATCTATTATGTGAGAGGCTTGCAGTTCTATCCTATTGATTACTACTAAAGTGTTTTTATTATGAGACCTTGGGTGTATGATGTATGAGATATGAAGTGCATGACTCTACATTATGAGATATTGCAAGAAGAAGATGGTTCCATGTGACTTTAGAATCCAGAAACCTCCTGGAATGTTTTTTATTGATAAACATTTTAAAATTATTAAAGTTTTGGAATAGATAAAAAACTTTCATTAGCATTTAGGAGGATCTTAAAGATAGTATTGGGGCAACAAGCTATAGATTCTAAAATTATAACTCTTGGAAGTAACATTAATTGTCCATAGAAAGAACAGAGAAGTTTTAAAAGATAGAAATTTGTTGTAGAAGGATCTAGTATACCTTTAAGAGATTTCTAGTTCATCTAATTTGTGAGGGGCTTACAACTATATCCTGTTTATTACTATAAGAGGCGGGCACAAACTGAAATATGATCCAAAGTTCATCACGAACCAGGCCAGTTTGTGATTCGTGAACTGGTGGTTCGTCGGAGCTCATTTCTTATGAACTGTGACGAATGTTAGCCTGGTTCATTTTGTTCGTATTTCGGTTCATCACTGCAGATAGCCTGGCGCCAATAAATCAGTTTCCTAGGCAACTGGAGGATGGGCTCTCTGCAGACCTGCTGACCCTTAAGTGACCTTTTCCACTAACGGAACAAACAGGTTCATGAACTGGGGCAAGTTCGTGAAAGTTCGTAGTTCATGAAATGCAATGGACCATGAACCACATGGTTTGGAATTTCCCTGGTTCATGCCCATCTCTAATTACTATTAAAGAGATTTTACTACCTAATCTTTACATATAATTGCCCTCCCTGTGGGGATATTTTATTATTGCTTATCTAACATTTGGATAAGTATTGATCCACTTGGAATGGTAAGGTTAGTGTTTTTACTATTCTTTGGTATTATATATTAGGAGCTTTATAGTTGTGGGATAATTTTTGGCAGTACATTTTGTTTGCAGATAAGAGAAACTCTGATAAAGATCCTCTCGAAATGAGAATGAAGCTAGCCACCCATCATGAACTCATTTGTTACTGCTGAAAGAGGATTTGTTGTAAGAAGAGTTGTATACTGAATTGTTATTGTTGAAAGAAGAATTGTGAACTGGAATTGCTACTGACTTCAGGTTCTCTCCCATTAGAAGAAATGTGAAATGTTCATACTTGATGTGTTATTCTTGAGGAGGGGAACATTTATATTTTGCTGGTTTAATATATATGTTATATATATATCACTGTTATTTACATGGACTATTAAACTGTTGTTAACAGTGCGGTGATTGTACCCTTCAGTCATGTACTTTGTACTCTATTCTATTCATAGTTCTATTTACGGCTGGGTTGCTGTTCTTCTTATGAGCCCAAATATCTGCAAAAACTCTAATGTGTGGTATTAATGTAGAGCTCCACTAACTAGGACTTGCCTTTGCCATTAAAAATGCCCCTACCAATCAGTTATCTAAAGCCGTTATTGATTATTCACTTGATATAATTGATCTACTGTTTTAACTTGCTACAGCCATAGACAAATTTCATGTTTAGAAAATGATACCTGAATTAAAAATCTCAACAGCTAATGTTTGTGTGCTTTTCTCTCTTTCTGCATTTCTTCATAGGCTTGCCTCTTCTTGACTCAAGATTCTCCTTCCGACCCCAAGCAATATGTGCTGCTCTGTTGCTGTCTCTTTGCTATAATTGGTATTTCTTCCCTCTTGGTCTCCTGATGGTTACAAGACGAAATCAAAGTTCTTTCTTTGTCACTTCTCTGGTCCTGAAATTCTCCCCACACACCTATTTATTCTCCTACTTACAGAGTTCCTTCATAGGTTAGAGAGACAGTGTTCATCAGTTGGCTTGGTTTATATGCTCAGAGGTGACATAATCAAAAAAGCAAGCATTTGGGGTTCAATAAATCACTTTGTTTTGTTATACAATTTCTTCTGTATTTTGAAGCTTGAGTATATTGTATTGGGCCAGGAAAGGGAAGCTTCCTATATCAACTGCAGCTAAGTGGTTTGGCTTTCTGTCTTGAGAGACATCCAAGGAAATATTCTTGGGAGTGTGTGTGCATACACACACATGCACACTAGTAAATCAGACAGAACTCTTGCATTCATCTTAAACCTTGGTTTTTGTACATCCTAAATCTTGATGAAGTCTCATCTTCCATGCTTGTTTCCTCAGGCTACTAGTAAGAAGCAGAACTTCAAGAAAGGAGTTACAAATGAAGAGAAATTTAATAATTCTATAGGTTCCTCCGGGTCTTCTTCCACCAAGGCTAAATTACACTGTAAAGATCAGTTTCTTGGCTTCATAGTGGATCTCAGTTTTTGTGTATGTACTTGTGCACTGTCCATAAATATTAGCATCTATCATATTTTGTATCCCTCTCTTCTTCCACAGATCTCAGAGCAGCATTCATATTAGGGAAAGTGTTTATAGTCATTAAACTGTCAGACTTAGTTTGCTTAGCTATAAAACTTAGGCTTGATGACTCCAGCATCCTGGATATTTGGGGGAGGTTTGGGCAGGGGAGAGAATTCCCTTGGAAGCTGCCATTTCTTCCAGAGGAACTGTAGCCTGGAGATCAATTTTAATTCTGGGAGAACTCTACACTAGAGATGGGCACGATCCAAAAAAATTTAACAATCCAGCAGATTGTGGATCTGCACCAACAACGTTCCCGAATTAATGACCCGCACCAATCATCTCCCGTTCCCGAGCCGTGCATTGTGGATCGTGGAGGCCAAAGTGGGGCACGCTGGTATTATGTGGGTGGGTGACGGCGGCTGCCGGGCCTGGTGGGCACGGGGAGGCAGCGACGAGCTGCCTCCCCTCAGGTCCCATTCAGCAACACGGGAAGTCTGTGTTTGAGCATCAGAGCTGCCTATCAGGGTTTGCAGGGATGAGATTGGAGTGCCCATGGCTACAGAATACCCCCTTCCCCCTCCCTCCCCTGGATGTCTTTTCCCAACTGGTGACTGCTTTGCTGCTTCGTGGTTGGAAGGAAGCCCTGCTGATCAAGGAAAGCTGGGCTTCCATTCGAGTTTCCAGGGCGACAGAAGGAGGGCAAACAGAGCTCAGGCATTCCCCTGGTTCTGTTGCCAGGGGAATAGATTGCTGGTGCCTGATTGTCTGGATCCCCAATCCGAGCCTGAACTCCCTGATCCAGGCCTCTCCCGATCACTGGATCATTGGCCATGGCCAATCACGATCCGCCGGATCGCGATTGCGCAATTGCCATTATCGTGGCTTTTTTCGATTGTAATGCGGATCGTGCCCATCTCTACTCTACACCCCACACCCCACCTGGAGGCTGGGAACCCTAATAAAACTCACTGAGAGACCTTGAGTGAGTCACTCCCTTTCAGCAGAATGAGTCTAACACTTAGCTAGGGATGCCAGGCTGTGCCTGGCAACTAGTGGGAAATTTGGAGATGGACTGTGATGATACACACACTGTTACATCACTTCTGATGAAATCCAGGAAGTCCCATAGCATTATTCTAGGAATTGCCAGGAACTCTCTGGTTTGATCATCAATTTTTTGGAGATTCCTAGAGCAACCCTCCATGACTTTTGTGTTTTCACTGAAAGTGACATAATGGCTCATATGAAACTGCAGGCATTTGGAACAGTTGTGGGCAAAGGAACTGGGGGTGGAGGATTCCCTGCCCTGACCAGAGGATAAGTCTACACTTGACCATATTATTAATAAAATGATTTGCTTAAAAAAACTATTTCAAGATTAGCAGAACTTTGTAATGATATTTAAATACTTAAGTTTTCTGTGGCTTTAAGTAAAAACACCAAAGGAATTCCAGTTTAGATTTTCTTTAGTTGGTTTTTGCAGTGTGTGAGTGTGTGTAAAAACTCTTCTAAGGAACTACCAAAGAATTTCAGAAAGACCAGGAGCTAAAAAAAAACCCCTAGTATTCTGTAACATTCTTCCATTTCCCTTTAGGGAGCCATTGTGACATTTATCAGACAATGTCTGCTATTTGACAAAGCAGTTAGTTATACTGAAGACTCTGAAAATCCATAAAAATCAATTGTGGTTTTGGTTGTATTTGCATTTATATAGGTCTTTTACTATGGTTTAAGATAAAATGCTTTTTTTTTGTTCCAGCGGGGATGAGTTATGTCACTCTTCCAAGATGGCTGATGTACATGCCGAGATGGCAACTGTTATTTTGTCAATTATGTTTCTTACGTGGGTCTCGTAGGTTCATACATCGGATTCTGCAATAAGATAACTAATTGGGAGAAAGACTGCAGATGAACGCAGCAGGGTTATCCTCTGATCTTTGAATAGTACTATTTGATCTTTTGTGTCTCATTCAGCACTTCGTTGTTATAGAGGCAGTTTGTACTGGATTGCATTTTTGGGGAAAAGAACTTGCTAGCATTAAACTTACTGCAGCTAAATAAATTCTTACCCCAAAGCTAGTTCTTTAACAGAAAACAGCCATTTTTTTACTGTAACTCCAGAGCAGAATCCTATCTATGGATTTATACAAAATAGGAATCTTCAGATTTTTAAAAATGACTGATTCCTCCCCTGTGGTATATCACCACCTGCAAAGTTTGTGGAACTAAATTGACTTGGAGGGAGGAAGAAAAAACAAAAGTCTTATTTCCCCCCCTCTGTATGTAAGAAAGTATTAAGCGGATGCCCATTGCATGGTTTGAAGGCCATCCTGATGAGGCTAATTAGGTCCAGGACTGGTCAGTACTTGGATGGTAGATGTCCTGGAGACTCCATGTTTACTGCCATGAGTGACATGGTGAAAGAGAGAAGAGGCATAAATATAGGGCTTTTTTTCAGCGGAAACACAGTGGAACAGAGTTCTGACACCTCTTAAAAACGGCCACATGGACGGTGGCCCCGCCCCCTGATCTCCAGACAGAGGGGAGTTTAAATTGCCCTCTGCGCTGAGCCTCCATGTAACCATTTTCGCCAAGGGCAATTTAAACTTTAAAAAACTCCCCCCTTGTTCTAGCTGACCCAAAGTGACGTCATTGTGCGGTCTTGAGTTCCACCACTGAGTTCCACCACCTCTTTTCCCAGAAAAAAATCCCTGCATAAATATAATATTCTACCTCATTTTATATTGAGTTTCTAGATCACTTGCGAACAAGGTAAAAGTCATGTTACTTTCCTTGCATTAATATCATTTTTATTTGAGGTAAAATTTTAAAGAAATGAAATACCCTGTGTAGCATGATACATGAGCAATATCTGAGTTCAGTCGAACCTTAAAGGCCAACAATATTTTCCAGGGTTACTTTTTTATATGGCTAATACTAGTAGCGGAGAGTGCCCTCAAGTCATAGCTGACTTTTGGAGACCCCTGGGAGGGAATTCATGGCAAGTTTGCCATTGCCTGCCTCTGCAACCCCAGTCTTCATTGTAGATCTCCCATCCAATTACTAACCAAGGTCAACCCTGCTTAGCTTCTGAGATCTGAAGAGATTAGGCTCACCTGGGCTATACAGGTCAAGCCATGGCCAACACTGCTGGAATAAAAATGGGGAATTTTCCAAGGAAAAGAGCACCTAGGCTTTTGGAGGAGGGACAGCACACATAAAAACAGATAAAGAAAAGAGAAGTGATGGTTGAAGGGTATGTAACAAAAGGGAAGGAGAGACTCGACAGAGGAATGGTTCAGAATGGGGGTTGAAAAGCTAGATTATTCATTAAAACATATTATGAAAATAGTCAGAACTTTGTGCCTCTGTACAAAGCACTGTGAAGTAAACGAGGGGGGAATCACACTGTTTCTCTTGCTTTAAACTGCTTCATATCAGGAAGGCCGTTTATGGAAAGACGAATGGGCTGGGCTGGGCTCTTTGAGACGTGTCCTTTCAAAGAAAAGGCCTTTTATGAGTCAAAGGCTTCTTCTTCTATGAGCAGGGTGATAACATTGGAAGCAACTGGTTGTGCTCATTAATCATTATTTCTATATATGTGCCACTTATCCATTAAAAAATCATATTGTTTTATCAGGACATCCTGATTCTGTCCTCAGGTTGTGGGGAGAAGTTGGTTCAGTGTGCTGACATAAGGATTTAGTTGCACACTGGTACATCTTCTGTGGGAAACCCTCTTGTGCATTTGTTTAGATATGTATTATTTACTGCCAAGTTGCAACTGACTGACAGTGATCCCAGCAAGGGGCTTTCAAGGCAAGTGCAAGACAGAGATGGTTTGCTATTGCCTTCCTCTGCAGAGTCTTCCTTGGTGTTCCGCCATTCAAATATTGACCCTGCTTAGCTTCTGAGATCTGACAGCAATCTGACAAGATCGGGCTATACCATTCCATTCCACATCTGTGGACTTGTGTTGACTAATGCAATATGCTTGATACCTAGATTTGTTTCAAGATAGCAAATCAAGATAGCAAAATAGTTTTCCTTGATATTTTAAAAGGAAGTATAAAAATCTCTTCAGCTAGCATCTCCCATTGCTGAATTTTTCTTATCGAATAAGGAACAGTTTCCTAATGCTTAATCACTATGCTTTTTCTAAATATCTATCTAACCAAATGAATGTGCTAATCAGATTAATTGAAAAGCATTGTGTCTGAAATCAAGAGATGCAACATAAAAGATATCTGTAATCCATGTGTTATGTTCATCATTTGATGTTGTAGTTTTCATATAATAAAGATGCTTGTGTGAGCCAAGCCAGAATTTTAGTATGGTTTATGGGGAGGATACCCCCAAATCTCTTTCAGTTTTAGAAGCTGAATGCCTGTGAAAATTTCGGTTACAAAACCTGGTAGAAGTCTTTGAGCTGAAGAGCATCAATATTAAACAAGACCTTGAAGTCTTTCTAGTATCTCTCTATGACCTTGGTTTCTTGGAGGTATTGCTAGAGCTTTCAAGGCCAGACATATTCCCTTTATGCTGAGAAAATGCAGGTGACTACATTGGGGAGCATATGACTGCGTGTGTGTCACACTGTGAATGTAAGCAAAGAAAGTGAAACAAGAATAAATCTTCAAGCATTTTCATTTCTCTTTGTTTGCTGTATGTAGGACTAGAAGAGATGCACACACAGGATAAAAACCATTTCTTATGCAGCTGTATACACTTGCTTCTCTTCAACATGTGCAGTTTTAAATTGGCAAACTCACATGGAAAAGTCTGTTCTAGGGCTTCTATACACATTTGTGTACATGGTTAGGTTTTTTAAAAAATCTCTGATTACATCAATTGTATATACAACTTAAGTATTTGAATTGAATATACTGAAAAGCTTTGTCTGGATCTAAAGAAGTTTTTCTGGTGGAGTCCAACTCCTTAGAATTAATGTGATATAAACATTCCATCAATAGTGTTGGCGGAAGGTGGCAGTTCATCCATACATCCAAATTGATGATAGTTGGTGGTGAATATGCATGAGGAACCAGTTCCCTGGCTAGACCTCAGCACAGGATGTATGCAATCCGGATCTGGAAACTGGATCAAATTAGACAATTTCAGATCTGATCTGGGAACCTGGGTCAAGATTAAAGATGGGCATGAACCACATTACGAACTTCAAAAACCCACAAAATTGGCGATCGCGCAGTCGCGATCCGGCGGTTTTTGATTGTTCTCGTCAAACGAACCTGCATTCGGAAGAAGCCTGGTTTGGTGTGTTCGGCCGCGGTTCGGGAAGCCAGTCAGGCACCAGCAATCAATTCCCCTGGAAACGGAGCAGGGGGAATGCCTGAACTCTGTCTGCGCTCCTTCTGTCACCCTGGAAAGCCAAATGGAAGCCCAGCTTACCTTGATCGACAGGTCTTCCTTTCAACCAGGGAGCTGCAAAGCGGTTACAAGTTGGGAGAAGACACCCAGGGGAGGGAGGGGGAAGGGGGTGTTCTGTAGCCATGGGCACTCCAATCTCATCCCTGCAAACCCTGATAGGCAGCTCTGACGGCCAAACACAGACCACCTGCATTGCTCAATGGGACCCATGCTTATAAATAGCCGTGGGCTCCCAGGCTGGGTTTCACTTTCAGCGAGCAGTGGAGTGAGACAGAGCTCTTGCTTGCCACTTGCTAGCCTGTGGGGAGAGAGACTGAGAGTATAATTGAGCTTGGATTTTTGTGGGAGTTTCCTGGGGGCCTCGAATTGGACAGGGTGTAGCTCCAAGATTCCTATTGCAATCTTGTCCAAACTTGGGTGATGGCTGTAGGAGAGCCTGCAAAAGACTCCTCGGGAATATGGGCTCTCTAAATGCCATGGGGGCTGTTCTGCAACCAATGAACCACGAACCGGTTCAGCAACGGAAAATGTTCGTTGCAGTTCGCAACCTCAGGATTGTCATTGGCACTGAACCGCAAACCGCTGGTTCATTACATTTTTTTGGTTCATGCCCATGTCTAGTTAAGATCCCTGGATAAATCCAGAAAAGGACTCTTCAGCCTCTTGGCTGGCTGTTTCCCTGTCTTCTTCCACATTTTTTTCCAAGAGGGGAGGGAGAGGAGGGAGTGGGGTGGGAGGCAGGGATGGGGAAGTGAGCGGCCAATCCATGCAGGAGCTCTCCTTGTCTGGCCAATGGGATTCTATGAGAAGGAGAGAGTCTTCTTCAAACTGCCTGCAAAGGAGTTTAAAAAAGGAGGTTTGGTTCAGAGTAGTCCCCATTTTGTGTGGCCTGGTCATGAAGACAGACTACTGAGTGCTGCTGGCTCATTTTCCTGGCCTGCTCTCTTCTCTTTGCCTGTGGGAAGGGCTTTACTGGTGGATTTCCTGCCTGCCTACTACTAAGAGACCTTAACTGTGTTCTGGAGGAACTGGCTTGAGAGTCACAGACTCACTGCTTTTTCCTGTCTTTTGGAGAGGGGGTTGACCTGCTGTCTGAGAATGCTGGGATGGGGAGGAGGGTCAAGCTTTGACTTACAGTTAACCTTTTAAAAACTGCTTTTGCTGTTATATGTGTTAGGGGAAGGGGGTCTTTGTCTTTTGCCAAATTGTTTCTTTGAGCTTTGGTGTTAGTGTTCCAGACAGTTGCTGTTCATTTATTTGCTGATTGTTCTGCCTGGCTTCTGTGAGTGGCACTGGTTCTGTTGGGCTAAGTTGCAGCAGTGTCCCTTGCTTCAGTTTGGTTTTGGTGGAATTTGCTGGTTTGACATGATTCTCTGGTTTGATGTTGGTCCCCTGGCTTCCCTATGATTCTAGAGGGATTCCATTCCCTTAATTCAGTTTGGTTCTTTTGGGCTTTGTCTGGGTTAAGGTTGCATTTGGGAATGTGTCTTGGGCTAGTGGCAGCCTTGCCCCCATGTGCTTCTGTCTGAAATTTCCCCAACATCGGAAAACAATGGAGAGTGGCTGGAGGCACCTTGTTCAGGGGCCCACAGAATTGGACCCTGGGGTCCAATCTTCCTGAATCTTTGTAGGTCTTTAGGAGGCAGTGAGAAGTAGATTCTGATAAAATGTTGTGGAGTTTTCTTGAAAAATACCCCCCCCCCGATAGTTTTACCCATAGGAAATAATAGCCAGATAAATTCAGGAATCTCTAATCTTGCCGACGAGGATTAGGGAATCTTACTTGATTTTCAGGGATCTTGGATTTGGGGGAGATTCCTGAAACCCAGATCTGAATAATCTTTTTTTGGTGCACACCACTGTTCAGTGCTCCTGGTCCAATCCAAAGTCTGTGTATTTGAATGTCCCTCAATGGAGGGGGGGGGGAGTCCTGTGCATGGAAAACCAGCAGACCAGGCCTAGCTGAATGAAGCCATCCACTCATGAGCATGGTGGGATTTTTATGAGTAGGGAGGGTTTTTTTACACTTCACAGTGGAATGTTCAGACACAGAGTACTTTCTCACCAACTGTGTGAAGCTGTACACTTGAGAAATACTTTACTATGTGATTCATCTGGCTGTGGAAGTAAAATTCCTGTTTCTATAATAGGCTTCAATAACCCATAAGTGAATTTGGGCTAAACCACATGTTCCTCTTGCAGTTAGGAATATTACATTCTGTATTCTCTTTTGTCAAGAATACCACACCCTTGTCCATCATTCAAACCTGGGTTGCACAGCATATAGCCTATAGGCTGTTTGCAGGCCCAGCTGGCACCCATAAGATATCTTCCCCCACCCCCAATTCCTGGAGGCTTGAAAACAGAAGGTAGTTTGTGGTTGTCAAAGCAACCGCAGCATCCTGGCCAGCCACAGTAAGAGACACAGGAACAGGGTTCCTCCTGAGAAACATTTGGATCTTGCACTGTAGCCAGATGGTCAATGGAGTACTGCCTCACAGCTGGAAGGGCTCAGATTTTCCCAGAAAGAAAGTTAAAAACAAGGAAGTTACAATAGATATAGAAAATGTCATAACTGCCTTAAGCATAGAGAGAAAGGTAGAGGTAGAAAATCCCGCCCCCCCACACACTGAGGGCCAAGCTACAAGTGACAAATGACACTTGAACGGCAAGTGTATTTCTCCCTGTTCATTTGCCCTCCACTCAATCCACTTGCCGTTCAAGTGTCATTCGTCACTTGTAGCTTGGCCCTGATTGGTGATAGATCAGGAGATGACCCTAATTTCTTTATCCAAAGGCAATATGAGATGGTCATGTAGAGAAGTTAGTTCAACAATTTGCAAGTGTTGGGTTGCTCAGTTGTCCACGGTGCCAACCACCAGCTCCTGATGTCTTCATTCATTCATATCCTTTTTGTCATTCTCCTGCCTCCTCATTCATAGTTAGGGGGCAGATCAAGCATGCTGACTAGAGTTGCATGATCTATGTTAAGTGGCAAAGCCTGCTGCATATGATTAGCTCCAATCAAGGGCCTCAGCAGAGTTCCTAACCCTACCTTGACAAACGCTGTGAGATCTTGAGGGTCATGCCTGAAGAGGGTATCGATCAGGGGGTATGTGATGTCACTTCCAGGTGATGGTCCAGGCTTCTTTCCCTAGTCTCTGTGGTTTTTACCATAGAGATGAGGGGAAACTACCAGAGCACTACTATCTAGAGGCCATTTTCCCTTCTGCTCCTCAATTCCTCAGGGCAGGAAATTGGGGCTGGGAGCAGGAAATTCTCTGTCCTCAGTGGGTAAGTGGTAAATCTAAAGAAGAATAATTGTGGGAAGATGGCTGTAACATCCCAGCTTAGTGTTTGCTTCTGTCCTGTGCAGGTATTTATGCACTGGGTGTGGTTTAGGATGCAAACCTGAGAATATTTGGCCTCTTAGCATGAGGGCTATAACCTAGAGCCACCAGGGTGGGGGAAGAAGTGAGTCTGCTCTGCATTTAAAAGCTTTCCCTCCTTACTTCTCCTGTTTGTTTGTTTTTGTATTGCTGCCCTTTCTTTTCTAATGTAAGCCATTTTGGATCCCCATTTGGAAAGGAGGGACATAAATGAATAAAGAAATGAAATGATCATTTTTGCCCATCTAATGGATTGAGTTGTTCGCCATGCTATAAATGGTAAATATAATTTTTATTCAGTCGAGTCATTGAAACATGTTGCATTGTTTCTAAAAAGGAGAGTTCCAGAGCCCAAGATTGCATTCAGGTCCCATCCTCTAAACTGAAGCCTCTGCTCTTGAATCGAGGCTGTGTGGGGGTTGCAGTGATTACTCAGCAAGGGATGCACTCAGCACGTCTTCAGATGTCCCGACATCTCCTCTGACTGTACACTACAGATTTGAGCACCAGCATTTGGAACAGATTTCATGAAGCTGAACCTCTATCAGCCTTATTTCCATTTCTAACCATATAATCTGTTTAAAAAATCTAATGAACAGAAATGTGTGAAAATAATTCTTTTGTTCAACTGGGGATGGTAATACTGCCACACCAGCGATCAGAGTATGAAAAATAGCAAATTGAAAGTAGCAACATTTAGCAGTGTATATCTGGCTAGCAACAGGACGATAATTTTATATTCTAAAATCTGCAGAAGCTTAGGGATGCATACATCTGCTCTTTAGCTAAGCTTTATAAATGGCCCTGTTAACAAGTGGGAATACAAGAAATCTTTCAAATTCCTTGTATTAGTTGGGTTGAAAGGTATCTCTAATGGGTTATCTGTTCTTTTGCTCAGCACAGTGGCAGGCTTAATCTAATTATTCCAAGCCTACCTGTAATAGATAGCCTCGTTCAGGAATATTTCTAGGGAATTCATAAATCCCACTTGCAGCTTGATCCATTGCTTTGTTTTGTTTCCTATTACAAGACTACAATTCTTAGAGTAACCGATTCCCCCCTTCTTTTTTCTTTTTTTCTTTTTGCTCTAGCTGAACAACTGAGATTTCATTCCTTTATTATCTTTATCTTACAAGGCATTCAGGACAAAGTACATGAGATCATTCCATTTTATTCTTACAACAGCTCTCTGGGGTAGGTTATGTAGAGACAAAGAAGTGACTTAAGTTAAGGCATAATAGGTCATTTTCATGGCTAGAAGACGTTTTGAACCAAGCTCTCTGTAGTATGTTTGAGTTCAGGAAACTATAGCATGACATTTTACAGCACAATCCTAAACTTCCAAACCCATTGACTTAACTGGACTTTGAAGAGTGTAACTCTGTTTAGGATTGCAATGCTTGACTCCTATCTGTGTACAGGACACTGTTAAAACTGCTTTGTTTAAGGCAACTTGCAGAGAGATGAGCTAGGGCACAGGGGTTTATTAGATGTGGTTAAGGCATGTATCAGGAGAAATGTAAGTAAGATCTAATCTTTACTGTAGAGTGGATTGGTAAATAAGACACATAGGGAACCAGCAGTAGGCCTGTGGGTAAGTGTACTCTATTCTATATTTCCTACAATCCAGATTTGACATGACAATATGCGAAGGGAAGAAAGTTAGGAACCAGGGATGCCTAGCTTGTTTTATAACCCCATTCTAGAGTGGACAAGGCTACAGCTTTGTATATAAAGGCTGTCAAACAGCACTCGCTAGAAAAGACTCTAGTCTTCTCCAGCCCTCTTTACCTTCTCCACTTTGAAGGTAAAGAGGGCTGGCAGCCCTATAATGTAGTGGATCCCTGAATTGGGCCCCTGCGGAGCGTGGGAACATTTCTGGGGGCAGCTGCGCCCTGAGTGATGACATCACTTCCTGGAGGTGACATCATCACTCTTCCCATATATTCCCCAGAGGACACTCCGATCAGGGGACAAACAGCTGTTGGTGGTCCCTGGCCCCAAGGATGCCTGCCTAGCCCCGACTAGAGCCAGGGCCTTTTCAGTTTGGCTCCCACCTGGTGGAATGCTCTATCTGCTGAAATCAGGGCCTGGCAGGACTTACTATCTTTTTGCAGGGTCTGCCAGGCATATGGCTGAGGCTGGGCGTTCGCCGGTCTGGAAAAAAAAGGGTGTATAAAACCCTCCCTGTGAAGGCTGTCCACCATCCCGTTTTAAATGTGCTGTTTTTAATGAACATGAATTTTAATTGTATTTTAATTGTATTTTTAATATGTTATCATCCGCCCTGAGCTTGCTTGTGTGGAGGGCGGAATACAAATTTGAAATAAATAAAATAAATAAAAATAAATCATGCAGGCCTGGGAGTGACAGGGAACCTAGCAGGTAGGTGCCTGGGTCCCCAGCTCCTGCTAGGAGCACAGGGGGACCTGGCAACTTTAGCCAGCCCTCTAAAGGGTAAGTAATCTGTTCAGGCTTTTTCTACTGAAGCCAGTGGCTCTGTTAATTCAGTACTGGATTTTAGGGCCCACATGATACTGGCAAGTTCGACCAAAGAGATACCTGTAGTACAGGACTGTAGGTATCTTTGACATGGCTTGTACACGAGAAAGCACATCTATACAATGTGCATGTATTCCAACTGTTTAGAGAATGCTGGATCAATTTAAGAGTACTAACTGCATGTTGATGTGGTGGTTCCCCCCTAAGTTGATCTGGTCTTATTAGTGGGTATATTTGATGAGTGAGTATTTGGTCATTGGCTCATGCAAATCTTGGCAGGCCACATACATTGCTTATTGCTATATATCTTTCCATTTCAGTGCCAGCTTACCCAACTACCTCAGCAGCTTGTGAGAAGATGAAGTGCAGTGTATACCTTTTGAATTAATCTGCTTTGCATGTGATGGGATTTAGTCTTGGCAGGAAGATATTAGGAAAGGAACCTGGATATTTCCTGACTTGGTATCTAGCTTTGAGATGTCTACACTTGTTCTTTTTAGCAAAATGAAAAATGACACAGTCAAGATGGTTGTTTTTAAAATGAGCCCTTTCCTCCAACAATTGCCATCTTTTCAAACAAATGTTGGTACCTGTCTTGTTTAGCAAAATCAAAAAGAGTCCAGTAGCACCTTTAAGACTAACCAATTTTATTTTAGCATAAGCTTTCGAGAATCAAGTTCTCTTCGTCAGATGCCTGATACAGAGACTGACGAAGAGAACTTGATTCTCGAAAGCTTATGCTAAAATAAAATTGGTTAGTCTTAAAGGTGCTACTGGACTCTTTTTGATTTTGCTACCACAGACTAACACGGCTAACTTCTCTGCATCTATGTCTTGTTTAGAAAGACCAGAATCAGATAATCAGAGAAAAATAATCTACGTTAAAACTTCTTGCCTGAGTATCTTTGCAAGAACCTGATGAAATGCTTAGCTTCAAGCAAGGTGTTCCCTTTGGACTTCTGATAACAATTTAATGCCACTTCTGAAGTGTTTTGAAGCAGGATCCACCTGCCACCTTTCTGTCTGTTTTAGGATCACCTTAAAAACTTCCCTTTTCCTTCAAACCTTTTTATGTGGGAAGAAGGCAATTGTGCTTATGCAGGAAATATTTTTTTTTAAAAAAAATGTGGCAGTGTTAGAAATTGTTAGCTAGTGAAAGCCTGCTTGATTGCATACAAAATTATATACTTCTTTCAGGGCACAAAGTTTTGGTGCTGCTGATACATTTTCTAGATAGTGTTGGTTGCTAAGCTTGAAGGACTATGGCTGCCAGAATGCAGCCTGGAAACTGATGTTGTATCTTTCAATTCCCTAAGCTGCTGTGACTTCTCCCACCTGGTTTCCCCTTTGTAGGCCTTTTCACTGCCCCTCTCCTTGGTTTGCTGTCCAGCATGTATGAAGTTCAGTTCGCTGCTTTTTATAGAAGGGAGGTGTGGTGCTAGAAGAGGGAAATGAACAAGGGAAGCCACAGCTGGGAAATCTAATGCACAATATCAAAACTCTGACCTAGACCATGAAGGGCTTTAAAGATCATATCCTGCACCTTGAATGGACTCGAGACCAAACTGGCAGACAATGTAGCTCTTTTAACATAGGCAAGATATGTTTCTATCAGCTAGCCCCTGACGATGATCACACTGTTGCATTCTGCACCATCTGAAGTTTCCAAGTTGTCTTCAAGGGTAGCCCAATATAGAATGTATTACAGTAGTCCAACCACAGTGTTGCAGAAGTGTGGATCATCATGGCCAGGTCAGCTGAGACTAGATAGTTGGTGGACCGGATGCAGATAGTAGAAGACACTCTTGGCCCATTGCCCAACCTGTTTTTCAAATAGCAAGCTTGGATCTCTGAGTACCCCCGGGCTCTTAAGCTGCTCTACAAATGCCAACTCAGCTCCATTCACTATAAAACAAATCACCTGTAATAATCATATGAAAACAAATCACATGACATGCCAGGTACCAGATGCCTCCAGGGTGACGAGGACCCCTAGAGTTTGTCCCCTGACCTTTGGAGTAAATCTGCTCATTACTAAAAGTCTGGTTGCTCTAAAGTAAGCCATTGCAATGAACTGTCAAGTTGGTAAGGACCACACTGGTGATACTTTAGAGATGAGAATTAGCGGCAAATGTGGGTGAAATAAGATTTTTTAAAATTGTTGGTAATATTGCTTTAGATTTCAGTGTGTAGAAAGTCTGCATTGACTTGGAATGCCTTTTCTTCCCATTTCTTGGTTATAGTACTGATGTGAGTAATCAATAATGTAGTTTTGGTGAAAAAAATCCTTTTTGACAAAAGGTGTAAGATTGATTACCCAGATCAATACTATTTTTAAGAGCAATTCATCAAAATTGTACTTAAACAGAGAGCATGATGCATTTAACTGTTAATAATACAAATGCCTTTTTTGTCCCTCGTGGATAATCTTGTTTTTGCAACAGAGGGCAGTCATTTTTTTTTCTCAATAAATGTTCTTTTTCTCTTGGCATAAAATCTGCTAGGTTTTTTTGAAAGGCTTTGTGATCAGCACTACATAAAAGAAAATGCTCCCAGCAATATCCTTTCCAGACACACAAACAGTCCTTTAAAATCTTTCACCAGCAACCTCCAGTGAAGCTTGGAGGAGGGTTTTCAGACTGGTAAAGAGAAAAGGCCAGATGAGTAAAAATCCTAGAACATAAAGTGTTGGTCTAGGATTTTCACTCACCTGGCCTTTTCTCAGTTGTCTTCACCAATATTTCAAGTCATCTTGATAGTGGGAAAGAAGGTCCTATGAATCTACCTGCTGTTAAGTCATGTCATTGATTCATCTAGCCTCAATACTATCTGACCTGACTGGAAGCAGCTCTCCAAAGTTTCAGTCTTCCCTCTCCTCCCAGCTCTTGCAGTTTTTAGTAGGAGATGCCAGAGAACAAACATGGAGCCTTCTATATGTAAAGGGGATGCAGCTAAGTTAGAGCATGTGGTGAGCTGTGATCTTTCCCAATGGAATGAGACAAACAATTTCCACTGTACCGCTGAGCAAATTACTCCCGTTGCCCTCAGTCAACAGATAGGGCTAGCAGGTACAAGTACACTGGCCTTGCCCTAGCACAATTACTGTCTCGTCAGTACCGTGCCCATGCGTATGCATGCGTATCTTCCTTCCCTGTGATCTGGACTATGCTTTCTGAACAGTCCTAATCATGGGGGAAAGAAACATACTTGCACATATATCCTCTATGCGTAGTGCTGACAACTGGTGATCATGTAGTTGGGGTGGGTGGGTAAGTTCAGTGCACCTGTGTCTACACTTCCTCCCTGCATGTTGACTGAATGTGCAGTGAGGTAGTCTGCTTAGCATTTCAGCCAAGAGAATTTAGAATTAATGGAGCTTCCTGATCTGTGCTACACTACCCCTTCAGGAGATTCATAATATGGTCCCCAAGTTATGATGTACCAGTAGACTACAAGGTGGCTCTGCCCATCAAAGGAGCCCATTAGTTTCCACTGGCCAGGGAGAGTTAGTAATACTTCCAGGTAAGAGTTGGGCTTTGTTCACCCGTGACAGACAAGATTAAGGTCCTTTTCACATAACTTACATAAACCAGTTTGGCTACTGGTTGCTTTTTTAAAAGAACCTTTTCACACAAAGCTACTTGTGACTTGTTTGTAATGCAGGGTCGAGCTGTTTTAAAAAAGAAAAACCTTTCTCGGGTGTTCTGTTTGTTTCTGATTCTCTGCAGTTCACTGTTTGAAATGATTATAGTGCTTCTGCCAGCACTTCTCATTTTCCCACTTATTTCCAGCACATTCTTTCCCCCATTTTTAAATGGATAGTGATTTTCACTACAGCACCACAGCAGGGAATGTTAGTATCATATGTATGGTAAGGTATGGCTATATTAGTGCATTGGCATTACAGTGCTAAACTTCGAACTGTTAAAAAAAACCTGTTCTGGACCACCAGAAGAAGTGGCACTGTTTGAGAGCTGCTGTAGCATAGTGGTTAAGAGAATCAGCACTCTGCCATTTCATGAGGGCTGCGTTTTGCATGACATCCATGACTTTTGGGGCCAATTTGTTCGATTCGTGAATGCTTCGTGATGCCAGACAAGCTGGCACCGATCCATTGATTCCCTAGGCACCATAGGCCCGGAACGTCTGCAGACTTTTTGTTGCCATGGAAACCCCAATCTTAGCCCACATAACCTTGATAAGCAGCTCTCTCTGCCAACCAGAGATCTCCCATTCTGTTCAATGAGAGCAACAAGCACGGGGGGGGGGGGGGAGGGGAGATGAGCCTTCTATACTCATGAGAACTGGGTTAAAATGGAAACATGAAAGGTCTCTATATGTATACTCCATATGTATCTGCCTGATTATTAATGTCTTGATCAGAGGCCTGTCTGAATGCTCCCACCTTTGCAGTGAAAAGAGTGGCAAAATCTAACAGGGCCCTTTTAGTGGCGGCTCACGGTTTGTGGAACTCTCAACAAATATATTTAATTGGTGCCAATCTCGATAGCTTCACTTACCAAGTAGGATTTAATCTTTTCCATTACTTTTAATTCTTCATCATGAGTTTTATGATATCTACTATATTACTCTATTGCTGGTGGGTTAGCTCTTTTTTCCCGATGTTTATTGTCGTTAGAACACATGCTCCCTTGAAAAAATGGCTCAAAAAGACTGGGTAGAATTAAATAAAGTTTGATATTAACACATCCAAAATTCTAATAATAATATTTAGCATTTGTATAATACATTCAGATTTATAGCAGAGCTGCACGGCAAGCCAGTATTATTGCTATTCCCATATTACAGATGGGAGGGTGAACATGTGCCTTGCCTAACTAAGGCCACCTAAAGAGTTTGTGGATGTGGACAGATTTCAACTGGGGACTTGTGGAAACACAGCTCATTATCGTAGACACCACACTATCACAGTGCAGAAATAGAACATTTCAAATCTATTTCTGTGGTCTAGTTAAAGCAGTGAAGAGACTTGAGAATCAACCTGTCAGTCGCATGCTATGGATCACTAGGCCCTGCGTGGTTTCTGTTTCGAATCTGGAAACGATTGTGCTGCACAGATTTTCCTTTGAAACAATGAAAAATCAAAAATGCTTTTCAAAACTAAAGTGAAACTCTGTACGGCAGAACCCAAGGCTATTTGGCATGGATTGCTAGTCACTGCACATCCTTGTCAGTGCTTGAGGAATGAAGAAAACCTTTTTGTGTTGTTGTTGCTTTGGTAATGCTTGCCATACAAAGCAGAAGAAATGGAACAATCGTGATAGGCCTCCTCAGTTGTGTCTGTAATGTATAATTTTATTTCAAACACATCGCCAGCTGCGGAGTTCGCAGACAGAACCTGGTAGCAGCCGAAAAATTTGAAAAGAGAATGATAACAGGCTGCAATCTTATCACCATAGTCTTTAGTGGAGCTTCAAGCACTTATTCCCATACAGCACTGGAAAATCTTTTTTTTTTAAAGTAGAAATGGACCTAGAATACTAAGCTTCTTTTGTTTTGTTCTCTTAATGGGTCTACAATGAAGTTCTTATTTGCCCTGGTAGATTCAATGGGTGCCGTCAAACCATTCCAACAAGCTTAATGAACCATTTGGTTAAGAGTTCAGTTGGTTTGGGTCTAGTTGAAGCCAAGGGGAAGAAATGGGACAAGACAATGGACTCTAAAGGCTGAGGGGATTTATGTGGCTGGCTGAGCACATGCTGATGTTTCATGAGCTCCTGGCATTTCACAAAGCCTGGGGGCTGAGCAAAATCTGTTCAGGTGAGGCTTTGCTCATTAGAGGAGATGAAGCAGAGACTTCTATCACTGCAGACAAAAGAGTATTCTTAATTCAGCTCAAATATTAACTGTCATGCTAGGCTAACCTATTCATCAGTGATCAGGAGTGGAATGCATGTGTGTGTGTGTGTGTGTGTGTGTGTGTGTGTGTGTGTGCGCGTGCGTGCGTGCGGGGAGGGGTAGATTATAAAGATGGTAAAGTTGGTAGACGTCCCCAATTTTTTTAGCAAGCTGAAAGCCCAAGCAGGCAGTGAAGTCAGGATGTTCTTTTAACTGACTTCAATATGGTCCATTTGTTAACCTCTGGTTTAACTGTCAGAAACTGAATAGGTAAAATCTGCTGGCTGTTCTACTACAACACAATTTCTGTGAATGCACTCTGTATTTCGTTTCCATTTCTGCTCACTGTGTTTAAATTTCCATTTCCCTCAAAGTGGCTAGGGGTAGCGAGGCAAGAGAGTGATTTAACAGCTGTGTTTCTGATAGGCTTTCCATCCAACCAGAAAGCTTAGCCCATGCTTGCACCATGCAACATTTTTCTTGATTGGTATTTCTCTGCACAGTTTCCTTTAATCACATTGCTGGCTCACTGGGTTGGGGAGAGCTTTGCTCTGTATAATTGTAGAGGCTCCTTGGCTGTGTCGTTCCAGCTGTCTAGCACAAACTGGGTGGTGGTAGTGTACAAACGTTTGCTTGAACTGTAGAAGATGGGGATGAGAGATAAAGATAGAGGTTTTAGCCTGATCTAGTTCCTGTCAAAGCCTACCTTCTGTGACTTTTAGTGAAAAAAGAAAAGATTTTGCTTGTATTTTGTGTATGGCAGGAATCAATTATTCTTATATACTGCTCTTCTAGACAGATTAGTGCCCTACTCAGAGCAGTGAAGAAAGTCAGTGTTATTTTGATCACCATAATACAGCTGGGGAGCTGGGGCTGAGAGGAGTGGCTTACCCAAGGCCACCTACTGAGCTCCTGGCAGTGGTGGAATTTGAACTAGTAGAGAGCTGATTAGCAGCCCAACCATTTAACTGCCAGGATGCTGAGGTAGGGGTAGCCAACAAGTCAGACCAGTCTTCCTGGTACCTCATTTTCCACTCACTATTACGTTTGCCAGGTCTCCTTACCCTCTCGTTGGGAGGGAGAGCCCTGACACTAACCTTTTTTGGGGGGGGGGGTTGCATGTGCACAAAGTGCATGCACTTCCAAGGTGGCCTGATAATGTCACTTCCAGGAAGTGACACCATTGTGTAGGCCTTGGGAACATGTGTATGCTTCACAGTGGGCCAATTTGAGCCCCAAATGGGCCCGATTCAGAAGGGTGCCAAGGAGGCCTGTTCCCCTGTCTTATCCCCCACTGGCCAGATGTGTGATGCTTGGGGGTGGAAGGTGGGAAAATGTTCCTGTAATAAGTCAGGCAAATGTTCAACTGGGAAGGTTTTTTTAAAAAATTAAAGATAAAATAAAGGCAAACATACAGAAAATTACACACAGCATGCATCCAAGGATAACTAGACAAAAACAAGAAGGAAAGTGGGAGAAAGCCATTTCAAGGAGGGTGATATAACTACCAGACTCAAAGAAAAGAGGGGTCCATGGAGGCAGGAGCAGAAACAACCAGCGTTTCATGGACAGAAGAAGACTCTCAAGTGAACTTGAGGGTGGGTGTATGGATCCCGAACATACACAAGGCAAAACATACCCGCGGGCAAAACAGGCATCTTCCTCCCCAAAACAATAACTTAGTGGTTTGTCCGGAGGTAGAACAATAATTTGAGAGAGGCTTTAATTGGTTATCTGGGATGAACTATATGTGAATATATTGCTTGATGACCTGGTAAGTACTGAATGTGGAAGCTACCAGGTTTGCTAAATAGCTTTGATTAGGATAGGTGGGTGAGGGGGACCCATTGATGGGATTAGACAGGGGTTTTCTTAGGAAACCTCATCATCTCTGCATCTCTCTGGGGCATGGAGGGGCCGTCAGCCAGTCAACCGCCTCTGACTCATGTTCTAGTACTTTTCCAAGCTCCTGCCCAGCTGGCATCCGCTCTGGGACAGGAAGTGCCTTGGCTTTATGAGGGGCATTTATGGATTTATAAACTTTCCTCTTAGCGTGAGGAAGGAGTCTGACAGCTAACAAGTGGGGGATCCCCTGCCCCCACTGAGAGACCTAGGATCCCTACTCACAATAGTGGTCATGGTTGCCTTGCAGAACAGAGGCTCATCCATTCTGCCAGCGTAGCGTAGTGCTTCAAGTGTCTGACTAGGATCTGGGAGGCCCAGGTTCCATTACTCAATCTGGCACAGAAGCTTGTTGGATGACCTTGGGACAGTCTCACCCTCTCAGTGTAACCTACTTCATAGGGTTGTTGAGATGATCAAGTGGAGGTAGGGTTGCCAACTCTGGGTTGAGAAATTTCTGGAGATTGGGGGGGGGGGGTGGAGCCTGGAGAGGGCAGTGCTTGGGGAAGGGAGGGGACTCTGCTGGCAACCTTAAGTGGAGGAGAACAATGTGAGCCACTTTAGGTCCCTGTTGGGGAGACAGGTGGGGTTTAAATAAAATAAATAAAATCCTTGCTAATTGACTTGAATTTCCCTTCTCCCTTGTGCAAATTAAATGTAATTCTTTACTCTCTCATCATTTTCAGCTCCTTTGTGTAGCCCATGCCATATTCTCATTGACATTTTATTTCTATTAAAAGGTTTAGAATTTGGACTGCAGGGAACATGATCAGTTAGGGTCAAAACACATGATACGAGTCATGGGCAAGTGTCAGATCCTGCAATGATCCCTGGGAATTATAGTTTTTTAAAAAATCCGCTCAATGTGATTCTCAGCTGGTGAGTGAAGGGAGACACACACACACACACACACACACACACACAGAGAGAGAGAGAGAGAGAGAGAGAGAGAGAGAGAGACTTCCTCTCTTTCAAAAACCCTCTGAGAACTTGGGATGGGGGTGGGGGGATGGGGAACAACATAACAAGGGACAGGAAAAAAGCTGAGATATTTTGCGAGTGTGATAGAAATCCAGTTCCTCCCATTCTTATTCTCCCAGCAGGAAATCACTGCTCAGATTCCCCCCACCCCACCTCTGTCTCCAAGAAAAAGGAAAACCAGCTGACTGGATTTTTGAAAAAGAATCAGAGCAGAACCACAAGTGACAAAAGGCACAGATTGGACACTTGCCAGCTTCCCTCAAGTTTTGATGGGAAATGTAGGCATCCTAGTCTTGAAGCTTGGCTCTCTGACTGCTGTCCAATGGACTTTTCAACTGTCACTTGTCCAACATTCCGCCAAGCTGCCTACATTTCCCATCAAAACTTGAGGGAAGCTGACAAGTGTCCAATCTGTGCCTTTTGTCACTTGTGGTTCTGCTCTCAGTCTTTCTTTGAGAGAATCTCTTTGAAAGACAATCTCTTCAGTTGAGTGGCTGTTCTTTGCAAGAAAATCCACTTCGCTCAGAAGGGGCAAGGTTGCCATTCCCAGCAATGATTGTGGGGCCAATAAAGTGCTCTTCATGTGAAGTCTGTCTGACCCTTAGTAAACTTGCTCCTGTGTTACCCACAGCAAGAGCCCTACCTTCTCAGTCAGTCTGGTCTGCAGCAGGAAAGAGAAGGCATAGAGCTTGACTGAGGGAACTGCTAATTTCTTTGCAGGCCCAATCCAGATAAATCAACTATCAAGAGCAGCATCAGAAAGATGAGGTATTGAAGAGCATACAGGGAAGAAGGAGCCCTGTACTTCTTTTTGGATTTGCTGTTATTGTGTGTATTTGTTAATGTATACCATTTGATAGGACTTGTTTTTGTTCAGAATGCCCTTTCTGAAGGGCACTGAAGGTCCTGTCTCTAGAAATACTGCTGTGTTCATAGAAATCATGTTTCAGTTATACCAGCAGTTGTAACGTTGTTGGGTTTATGATAAATATATGTTACCTTGTGGAATGGCCTGCCTGAAGAGGTCAGGAGAGATCCCGCACTTCTGGCTTTCCACAAACTATGTAACACTGAATTATTCAGATGAGCTTTTTTACACAGATAACAGGACAGTGCTGTAAGGAAATTGTTCAGAGAATGCGACTCACCCTGCTGCTGCGTAGCAGCTTTAGCAGGGAGTCATCCTTGGCAGCCCCGCCCGGAGGAACGGAGGCAGGCTCCCTTCCCGGGCATCCGGGGCTTTGGCCAGGGGGAGGAGCCAGGTGCTGTTTTCAGGCGGCTCCGCTTTTCCCCTGGCCGCAGTTGTAAGAACGCTCAGTGGAGGCGAGAGCGATTGCCCTTCTCTCCTTCTGAGCGCGTGCAACAAGGAGCTGCCTGGCCGGGCCGGCGTGGCACTTGCTTTGCAGCGCTTTTAGCCTGCAGGAGCCCTCTTGGGCAGCTTTTGGGCTGGTCAAGCTATCGGGCAGCTTCTCGGCAGCAGAGGCGTTTCGGCGGCGGCCTTGTAGGCGCTGTTTGGGCAAGCGGTTTGTCTGCTGCCCGTGGCGCCGGCTTCACTGCGTCAGCATTTGTGGCACAGCATTTGCTTCCTTATTGACTGACTGGCTTTATGTTGGCTGGGTGACTAAGGGAACGTGTCCCTGTTCCCTGTATCATAGGGCCCATCCCTGTTTCATAGGGCCCATTGTTCTTTACCCTCTCTCTTCCCCTGTGTAGGCCTATTTTCCCCTTAGGGGGAAAACACATTGGGCATCAGGAGCTAGATCACTGCTAATGTAAGGGGATATTTAGGGGGCTCCTTTGCTGACCATCACAGTGGCTATTGATTGGCGTTTACTTAAGGGGCCATTACCGTTAGACGGGCTTGTTATGCAGCAATAATAATATTTTTTAAAAAAAAACCTGCAGCAGGGGTCTGATGGCCATTTTAGTTCAGTTTTGTGGCGGCCATTTTCTCTGTGTTTCATTTGGACAGTAGTGACGCCGGCTACCCAAGATTACTGAGGGGGAGGTATTACCTGGCTGGTTAAGGGGCTTGGTGGTGAACTTGCCACTTTGGGGACAGCTGATTAGTGACTACATAGTCATCCAGTTCATAGCATGCCTACTAAAAAAGGGAGTGGCCCATCCAAGGGCAAGCAGCCAGTTAAGCGGCCTGCGCTAACCCTTTCCTCCTCAGATGAGGATGACAGTGGGCCCACCAGGTGGGAACTTCTGGAGCGGATCACTGCATTAGAAAAGGATAGGAGGGCAGCGCCAGTGGTGGCACCAGTGCGGCCACGGCGGGCTTCAAAGAAGGTATCTAGAGCTGAATTTTATGGTGAATTCCTGTCTCATCTTTCTGCTCTTGAGGGCTCATCTTGCGATGTGGCTGAAGAGGGCGGTGGAGGCAAGGTGCCTTCAACATCATTACCCAAGGGTGTGGTGGAGGTAGAGAGGGAACTGCGGACGGCGGTCAGGTGGCCATAGTGGTGGAACCCCCTATTGATGAGGGTAAGTCATCTATGTCTTGGCAGGCCGGCACTTAGCCATGGGGCCTTTTGGGTCAACAGGAAGCCTCAGGTGTTGCGGCTCAGCCTCCTTCATACTCCTTACCCACACAGGACTGGCCTTCATATTCTTCACCCACACAGGGCTGGCCTTCAGCAGGATTGCCAGCCTGGTTGGTTTCTGCCTCGGGGCTAAGTGGCCAGCAGCAGGCGCAAGTTTTCCTTGCGTTTGGGGGTGCTGCCAGTGGGAGGAGCCAGGTTCTTCCACTTTCCACACCGGGATGGCCATATGGGTATGGCTCTCAGCTGGGTTCCATGCCTTTAGGTTTCTTTGCATATGGAACGGTGCCGTATAGTGCTTTGCCCCCCGGGAACACGGCGTTGCCTTTGGGTGACCATTTAACGCATGCCACATGGAAAAAAATTAAACAGGGTGAGTATGTGGACGTCTTTACCCTTCTCTTCAGAGAACTGGAGAAGGAGGATAAAGATGATCTAGATGACAGGGATAAGGAGAAGATCCGCCGCTGGTGGATTGACAGGACTTGGTCTCATTGGTTGCCTGGGTTCCTGGTTTATGCTGGGGTATTGGCTAGGGCACAGCTGGGCAGGGCTCTCCCCCATTTCCAATACATGAATATTATTTATAGGTGGTACAAGGACTTTGAGGGGTGGCTTGGCTCAGGTACGATGAGGAGTTCCGCATGTGTGCCGCTTTGAATCCCAGCCTCCCCTGGGATCAAATTCTGATACAATTGTGGGTTCAAGTCATGGCCCCTGCCAAGTCCAACCTCGGGGATAGGACTGACAGCGGTCACATGATAATTCGGCCTTCTCAGAGTTCAGGTTCCTGCACCTCTGCGGGGCAGCAGGTTCAATTACAGCTGCTATGCTGGGACTTCACGTCCAAGGGTGTTTGCAATAGAAAAGTGTGCAAATACAGGCATGAGTGTCCTGCATGTGCTGGATCCCACCCATATTCACCCTGCCCTAAAACACGACAGGGTGGAAAATGCTTCAGGGGCGGAGGCAGCCAACAAGGGTCTGGAAAAGGGGCCCAGTCCGGTAAAGCTGAGGGTACTTGAACAGTTGCTTCAGGTGTACCCAAGGCGCAGGGATGCTGACTATTTATTTTCAGGTTTTAAGTTTGGGTTTAGCATCCCCTTTCAGGGCCCATGGACACCTTTCATGGCAGCCAACCTTAGATCAGTGGCTGGCATGGAAGAAGTGGTCCGCCAAATTTTTTTTAAAGGAATGTGCCAAGGGCAGGGTTTTAGGGCCTTTTGACGCCCCTCCTGTCCCGTCCCTGAGGGTCTCCCCTTTGGGGGTGGTGCCAAAGAAGGCGCCAGGAGAATTTCACCTCATTCACCACTTGTCTTTCCCCAAAGGGGGATCGGGGAATGATGCCATTCCTGATGAACTCTGCAAGGTACACTACACTTCCTTTGACCAAGCAGTCAAGGTTGTGTGCCAGTGTGGGGTGGGAGCCAAGATGGCTAAGTGCCACATTAAGTCTGCCTTTCACCTGCTCCTGGTTCACCCAGAAGACTTTGAGCTCCTGGGGTTTGCATTTGAGGGCAGGTTTCATTTGGACAGGGCCCTTCCAATGGGGTGTTCCATATCTTGCTCGGCTTTTGAGCGCTTCAGTTCCTTTTTGGAATGGGAGTTGCGTTGCCGCTGTGCTTGCCCAGACACCATCCATTATTTGGACGACTTTATGATGTCTGGGCCAGCTGGCATGGGGCAGTGTGCCAGACTATTGGCAGGGCTCATGGAGCTTTCAGAGGAACTGGGGATTCCTTTAGCTCATGAGAAAATGGAGGGACCATCTGTTGTCCTAACGTTTTTAGGAATTGAACTTGACACAGTACAACAGACCTTAAGGTTGCCATTAGAGAAGGTGGTAGACCTTAGAGCCAGGTTGAAGGACTGCTTGAGTAGAGACAAGGTATCTCTCCTTGAGTTGCAGCAATTAGTTGGCCATTTAAACTTTGCCTGTAAGGCAGTTGCGCCTGGGAGGGCTTTCCTCAGGAGGCTGTGTGATGCTATGGGGAGCTTGCGGTTGCCCCATCATCGATTACGAATTAATAAAGGCATGCAGGACGACTTATTGGTGTGGAAGGAATTCCTGGACACCTTTAATGGGGTGACTTTTTGGAGGGAGGATCTTTTGATAGAAGCTGAACTTCAAGTCACCTTGGATGCCTCCGGGTCTACGGGCTTTGGAGTCTTTTTTAGGGGGCATTGGTGTGCTGACCAATGGCCCGCAGATTGGGTAGCCCAGGGATCGTCCAAAGACCTTACGTTTTTGGAGTTCTTTCCCTTGTTAGTGGTGGTGTGGCTTTGGGGACCGCAATTGGCTAACCAGGCTGTCCACTTTTGGTGTGACAACTTGGCCGTCGTGTATGTGGTTAACACTCTGGCTTCTAGATCCCCCAGGATGATGTGGCTAGTAAGGGCCTTTACTTTGAAATGTTTACAATTAAACATTTTATTTAGGGCCGGACACGTTCCGGGTGTTAACAATGGTGTGCCAGATGCTTGTCTCGCCAACAGATGGAATGGTTCTGGCAGCTTGCCCCTTGGGCCAACAGGCAACTGGTAAGGATGCCCCAGGAGTTTTGGCAGCTTGGACGGCAGAAGCGAAAAGAGCAATCCAACTGTTCATTGCCCCCAGCACATGCAGAGCCTATGACCGTGCAGTAGGGCAGCTCTATCAGTTTAGGGCATCGGCCGGGCTACAGCAGTCCTGGCCCATCCCACCTGAACACCTGATGCACTTTTGTGTGGTGCAGTGTGGGAGGGGTCTTTCTGTGAAGTCAATTAGGGGACAGCTCACTGCTTTGGCCTTTGCCAGCAAGACGTGAGGCTTTCCTGAATTCATGGGATTTTTCAGGATTAGACCCCAGGCAGCCCATCTCCCCATCGGTAATGAAGGGGTTGGTTGCTGCTTGGGGAGAGGTATGCTCCTTGGTGTTTGAAAGGAAGCTCATTCATGCTGCTTCCTTGACAGCATTCTTTGGGGCTCTGCGAGTTAGCGAGCTGGTGTCCTCGTCTCGTATGGACGCTTCTGGCCGTGCCGTCAGCCAAAGATGTTAAATTTATTGGGAATAAAGTCTCCCTTTTTATTAGGCGGTCCAAGACGGAACAGCGGCAGCGGGGGAGCACTTTGTTTTTGGGCCCCTGCGTGGAAAAAGAGCTTTGCCCTGTTAAGGCCCTCAGGGAGTATGTCACACTTCGTGGGGAGGACCAAGGGGTCTTCTTCCGACACAAAGATCAGGCCCCGTTAACTAAGTATCAGTTTTGGGCTGTGACAGAGAGGGCTCTTAAGAAAATAGGCTTGTCAGGGGTCAAATTCGGCACCCACTCCTTCTGGATTGGGGTGGCCTCCACGGCAGCAGCTATGGGGTACCCTCAGCAGGCAATCCAGCAAGTGGGCAGGTGGCGGTCAGGAGCGTTTTGGACCTATATCCGCCCCCTGCCTCATTTTTAAAAGGCCATACTGATTGTTCATTCCTCAGGTGCCGTGTCGGGCCAAGGGAGGAAGAGGATCCTGATTTGTGGCCATAGCATGGTGTTCTGGGTGGCCTACCAAGCCAGGAGAATGCTGACTGGATCTCAACTGGGTTTGAGTGCTGTGGTCACTGTGGAGTGGCAGGGCAGGCGAGGCCTTCGATGGCCAGACCTGCTGCCCTTTTGTTTCAGGAACGGACGGGTCCTCCTCCACACATTTTGGTCATTCACCTTGGTGGTAATGACCTGGGGTTCATGCAAGGCAAGGCCCTGTCACTGCCAGTGGCTGAGGACCTGTGATTTATAAGTAGCTGATGGCCAGGCATGCTTATATTTTAGTCAAAGATGCTACAGAGACAGGTTTGGCGGGAAGCCTTAGATCCCAGGGCAATTGAGAGGGCCTGGCATAAGGCTAATCACACCATCAAGAAGTCCTTGGGGGATGGCTTGGGCATTTATTTGCCATACCCTAAGATTAGGGCCGAATTTGCCCACCTCTACAGAGGCGACAGTGTACACCTGTCACCTGAGGGCTATGACATCTTTATGGATGACCTGCGGCAAGGGCTTCGGTTGGCTTTAGGCCACCTGTGGGGTGCGAAGGTCTAAGCAGAGGCTTGACCCTTGCGGTGGCAGGAGATTTTGGCAATAGGGTGCGGGATGGTGAGCACCCAGTGGCACTTCCCCATGGGTGGGGAACAGGGTCTGCCATTAGTGCGGTATGCTTTTGGCGGCTACCATAGCACTGGCAGAAGCCTGCAGGGATCCCCAGGCACAAGGCCTTCCTTCATGCTGTACGGCTGGGGCGTTAGGTGTTTGATGGGGGGATCCATTGCCTGACTGGCCGGGTTGCAGCCATTCAAGGGATGGCCTACACTCGGGGCTTTCGGGCTCACCCAGGCAGGTCAAGGCGGAGGTCCGGAGTTGACCCCGTGGCTTGACCTGTACCACTTAGTTGGCCCTTGCCTTGTTTATGTTAATAGTCATTTTAATAAACGGCCCTTTAATTCCAAGCCTGTGTCTGTCTCTTCATTCTGGCTGGGGTTGCAAATGAATTGATAAAGGAACTGCTGCCTATACTACTGTGTATTGTCTTTTGCTGTAATTATGCTCTGACTGGATAGTTTGTCCACATCATTAATATGTTGTGCCAATTTACTTGTGTTTTGTTTCAGCATTGTTTGAGCTTTGTATCAGATTTCTGCTTGTTTTTCAAATTTCTACTTTTTAATAAATATATTGTTTATCAAATGTCCCAACTGTTGATTGTGTTGGCTTACATTGTGTAATTCACCTTGCATCTTGGTGAGAATGGTGGACTATAAATGACTAAACAAACAAACAAAAATACCTTGAATGTTTTCTTTTAAAAGCAATTTTATAACTGCTTCAAAAGCCATATGAGTACTATCATTTATTGACCCGAATTAACCTCAATCGTCCTGCTGGGAAAGATGATTTAGGAGAGGGATCTATGTAGCCAGGGTTATGCTGGGCTATACTTGCATTAAATTTCCCATTAAAATACACTTTTTTCTAGTGTTTTTCTCACGAAACCATTGTTACACATGATATTATATGAATGACATGCACGATATGTAGATACGTCACATCACAAGTAGTCATACAATATGCCTACACAATGCAATCAAATCTTCAAAATCAATAGTAACAAAGTGTCAAAACAATCACCAAAATATTTTAAAAATTAAAAATGATATAGAATACTTTTGGCCAGTGTATTGTATTTTTATGTTCACATGCATATAAACCATTTTACAGGTTCATCTCAAAAATGTAATAATTTTTTAAAGCCAAAGTCCTATCACAATGTTCCAAATGATTGCAAACCCTTTGGTAACTGTGCTTGCTGAAATTCTGATTACAAAGGATATTTACTTTCCATGCTTGACAAACAGGAGCAAATGATTGAAAAGCAGGCTAGGCTTTTCTTTTTGGTTTGAGTAACGGCAATCTGCTAAACTTTAGGATTTGTTGTAAATACCATGCAAAAGTTTCTCAAATACTTCTTATTGACTTGAGAAAATGTAGATTCTGTGTCTAAAGGTTAATGTTTCTTTGATTATTTTAATGAGGAAATGAAACTCAAAAGTATGCAGGGGTAACTAATCTATGCTGAACTCTCAAAAAACATCTTATTCCTTCTCTTTCACTTCTTCCATCTCATGTGTGGAATGTGCCTGACCAGCAGGGCCAGACTGATGGGGGAGCAGGGGGGGTAGTCTGCCCCCAGCACTGCCAAAGAGGGGGTGCTTGGCGCAGCTGCCAGCTGCCGGGAGTGCGCTGGCGGCAGCATGAGCAGCCGAGTGGTGGCCATTCGCCTGTCCCGCAGGACAGGGAGCACGTGGCAAGCCGGCTGCCCCCTCAGCAGGGCAGGCGAATGGCACAGGCAGCCTCCCAGCCACCTGCACTGCTGCTCACCAGCTCCACAGCACACCGTGCACCTGGGCAGCTGGCTTGCTGTGCTGGCGGCACGCTCCACCCCTGCATGATGATATCACAGAAATAACATCATCATGCAGTGCTGGGATATCATGCACGCACAGCACACACACGCAGGGGTCCGGACTTGGGTTGCCCTGGGTGCCGGCAACCCTAGATCTGGCCCTGCTGATGAGATACACCTCCCTCCCACCCCAGCAGGGTTTGTCAAAATGAAAAAGTATAGAAAATGGTGTGACAATAAATCTAAAAAAGAAAAAGCCTTAATTATTGCCTTAAAAGCCCCTTTGAACGCAAAGGGGCCTGTAGGGTCACTACTCGTTCTGTGTGGTGAGAGCAAGATGATCGTTTGCCTCACTTTAGAAGGGAAGGAGAAAGCAAAGAACCAATACAAAATCATAACTGATCCCCAAGAATCAACATGGTTTTTGAATCAGAATCTCAAAAACCAAAGAATTACTCCAGTTATAATGTCAGCAGAACCACCCATCTGTCCTGGTGGGTAAAAGGAAATCACTCTCAAAACCTGCTGCTATTATTTGAGAAATATCATTGCCAGTGGGGTAGCTGAAGGCTTAGCTTTCAGATTTATTTCCTTCAGGAATTAAAAAAAAGAGGTTTTGATCTCTCTTAAAAAAGAAGACAACCTCAGAATTTCTGGCAAAAAATGATGTTGTAAGTTTCTGAAAGAGGGCATCTAAACTTGTGAACAGTGCAGTTGGCCACAGGATGGATCACAATTTTTTTAGCCAAGAAATCGAGATCTCTGTGGGCTGATGGTAAAATTTCTTTATAGTACGATAATTTAGGCACAGTTCAGGTAGGGTGTCTGTATGTTTTAGACTCGAGGTAAGATTGTAGGGAGCAATTCTAAGTAAGTCTACTCAGAAGAAAGCACCAATTTATTCAGGTGGTTTTAGAGTTACAGCCTGTGGCTCTTCTATTTAATACTTGTATGCATAATCATTGGGTTCCAGTATATAAGGAAGACACAGATGTGTATAGAGATTTTCCTGACACATATATAGGTCTGATTCTGTTAGGAATCCTAGGTAAGACTCCAGGTGATTAGGTAGGTGGACGGATGGACGGACGGACAGATGGACAGACAGATAGATAGATAAGGTCTGAATCAGAAACCTCACAGACTAGCTGGATTTCATGTGCTTAGGCCTCAGAATCCTTTTCAGATATAGAACACAATGGTGGTGGTAGAAAGTGCTGTCAAGTTGCAACTGACTTATGGCAACCTCATAGAGCTTTCAAGGCATGAGCTATTCAGAAGTGGTTTGCCATTGCCTGCCTCCATGTAACAACCCTGGACTCTCATGGCAGTCTCCCATTGAAGAACTAACCAGGGCTGACCCTGCTTAGCTTCTGAGATCTGATGAGATTGGTCCAAATTAGAATGCAGTAAGGCAACTATATAGTAAGCTTTCCTTGCTGGTAGGCTGCCACATTTTCAGGTTGGGCTTTAAAGAAATGAAGAGAAAACCAGTGATTTCCTTATAATAAAGTAACTTTCAGAGCCTTCTTACACCAAATCCTTCTTTCTCAGCGGAGCGTCTTGTCAATATCACAGACACAATATTAAACTCAATAGTCTGAACCACAAAATTCATGGCTGGAGACTGATACTTAGCCCTAGCGAGCAACCTGGGACTGCCTGTACTCACACTTCTAAAAAAATTTCGGGCCCAGAATAAATAAATGCATGAAACATCAGCCTGTTTGACGGGAAGGCAGTATGAAGAATTGGACTGGCTGGTTCTAGTATAAATTCAAGGAGTTTGGTCTCTGCCCTTGATGAAAAAATGTAGTTGAACTAGAAAAGGAGGTCTTCTCCAGAAAAGCAGCATGCTTTGGTGGTTGTAGTTTAGGATTCTGTGATCATCAAACCAATGATACACAAGTTCTTTTTCCCTCTGTGGGTCTTTGATTCATGTTTAATGGGAGTACCACGCTTATTTCCTTTTACATGTAATAGCTGCTATAATCAGAGAAGTGGATTATTTTATTTCCCAAGTCCTCACAGTGGAAGTGACATTTGTCTTCAGCTGTGAAGTGGGGTATGATTTTAAGGGTGCGTGGGAAGAGCTCGCCAGTTTTCTGCCCACCACTTTTCAACCTGCAACTTCTTCCCTCTGGTTATTTTTCTTCGTTCCAGATATATTTCTGTTCTTGAGACTGTGTTTGGGGGAGGGGTACTATGTAGAAGTTATGACAAGCAGCCAACAAAGATGGGGTTCAGACCCCCAGATATTCTTACTGCTTTTTTGGTCCACGCTCGCTTTGTAATAGGGATGAGTAATTGTACCATTGTATTATCTTCCGACAGAATTTTGCTTTATGTTATATTTCTTAATTCTAGTTTAGTTAGGAGACTTTCTAAAACTCATGAATAACCAGTGTCAGAAATTTCTGTTCCTTTCTTTTATTTACATTGTTCCCTACATCTAGGCTAAATATGCAATGATAAAACCCTACAAAAAAGGTGTGATTGTACATATGATTTTTATTAAGAGTCTTTCCTTTTTGCTGAATTTCTCCCAGAAATCCAGAAATCCATTTCTATTCCCCATTTTAAACATTTGAGTCAGTTTTGAATCAATTCTTCTTCCATGAACACGAAGATTAAATTTAGAGCTCTGTGTATGTATGTATTTATATTCTCTGAGCATAGTTGAAAAATTAAGACGTGACACATTAAACAAAAAATTACAAGCAAGGACTTGTCTGAACATATGCTTGCTGCATCAGACTGCTTTTACCCTTTGTATTATATTAGTGTGGCACAACAACAGGCAGAAATCCACAAGTGAGGAAATCTGCACTATCACACGGTTAAAAAACCCCCTCTAAGATAAATTAATGAGAAACCAAATAGAATTCCTCTTCTGAAAGAGGAAAAGGAGAATAAAAGGAATCAACTGTTATATCTAAAAAAGAGTATTTCAGAAAAAGACATTCCACCCCCTATAACAACCATAGTCAAAATTCAAAAATAAGCAGTGGGACTAAAAAGGATTCCTAAATGCATCAGTTACATTTTGGAAATAATTTGGAATACACACTTAGATATGGAGAACATATTAGGCTTTACTGTACTGCTTCTTGCCCCAAAACTCTGTGCTTGAAGACATGGGAAACAAGACTATAGTTACAAGCATAATGAAAACCAGGAGATGAGGGTGGGGCATGGTGATTTTTTTTTGATGTAACTTCCCGTTAAAACCCAGAAGTGATGTCACCTATGCTGTAGGATTTTGCCAAGGGTGAAATTCTAAAGTGGGGGTCTCCACCCTTTTCGAGCCCATGGGCACATTTGGAATTCTGACACAAGGTGGTGGGCACAATCACAAAATGGCTGCCACAGAAGGTAGAGCCAAGCACAAAATGGCTGCTTGAGTAGGAGGAGCCACACTTACATACATAGAGTTGGTCCAAGCACAGGAGTAAAGATATTTTTTTAAAAATAGACTGAAAAAGAAAAGTGAATTAAAAAAAAAACCTGCTCAGGTAATCAGATCTACAATGGTCAATGAGAAGCCCTACTGGGCAAAAATTCTACTTGGACCCACCCACTTTCTTAAAACATTTGGTGGGAACCAGGAAAGGTGCCCATGGGTGCCACGTACAGGAACACTGTCCTAAAACATTGATGATGTCACTTCTGGGTTTTAGCTGAAAGTGACATCAACAGCTCTCTCCCCCAGAGCTTTTTTTCTGTGAAAGAGGTGTTGGAACTCAGTGGGTTGTCAGCACATGGCACAACTCTTGGAAGGAGGTGGTGCCCCTGCTACCACATGCGTGTGAGTGCTTTGCACATGTGCGCTCCCAGGACTGTGCAATAGCATCACTTCCAGGAAGTGACATCACCGTGCAGGACGCAGCCACCCCTGGGAGCTCTCCCGCAAGGGGGGAGTTTAAATTGTCCTCTGCACTGCTGGCATCTAAACTCCCCCTTGCCCCAGCTGATTGGTGCCAGTCAGCTGGAGCAAGAGGGGATTTTAAAGTTTAAATTGCCCTCCACACTGGTGCAGAGGGCAATCTAAACTCCCCCCTTGCTCCAGCAGACTGTCAGCTGGAGCAAGGGGGGATTTAATGGTCACCAGCCACGTGTCCTTTTTCTAGAGATGCCGGAACGCCTTTCCATGGTGTTCCAGCAGAAAAAAAGCCCTGTTCTCCCCTCAACTGCAGCAGCAGGGGGTGGGAGGAGGTGGCTGGAGATCCCCTGCCATAGTGGGTAAGTTGACAACCCTAAATACTAACCATGACAGTCTTTCCATGTAAAATACATAAATCAGTTACTGGGTACAGAAGCACTCAGCACTCTCCCATACCAGTACAATTATATGTACTATCCAAAGATGAAGACAGAAGTTGGTGTAATTGTATCAGCAACATGTTGTCAGGCTGGTGTGTGAGCCATACATGATGACTAGGTTTGCCAACTTCCAAGTGAGGATTTCCTGAAATTGAGGATTGATTTCCTGAAATTACAACAGATCTCTAGACTACTGAGATCAATTCCCCTGGAGGAAAATTCTGAGAACCTAGGTAGATCACAAGAGGGAAGGCAGGAATGGTTATACCAGTGCTTAGTTCTTGCAGCCCTTCTTGCATGCCTAGGGTAAGGCCAATCACAACCTTGGCATCAGGTAGCAATTTTCCCCAGGCCAGTTTGGCTAGAGATCTTGATGGTGTTTTGCCATCTTCTGGGCATGCAGTGAGGGTCACTGTGTGTGTGTGTGTTGGGGGTGGGTGGGTAACTGTGAATTTCCTGCATTGCAGAGGGTTAGACTAGATGACCCTAGAGGTACCTCCCAACTCTATGATTCAATGATTCGATGAAATGACTGTTCCTATGGTGAACTCTACAGCATTATACCCCACTGAGGTCTCTTCACTTCCTAAAGCCTACCCTCACTAGACTCCACCCCCAAATCTCCAGGAATGTCCCATCCTACAGTTGCCAACCTTAATATCAACTCCTCTTTTCTACATTTTCCAGAACAAATTAACCGGATTCTCCCGTGTCTTTAGCAAAGTCTTGTGGGAATGAAGGCATTTATCAACTTTATAGTCTACCTTCCTTGCTTAGACTCAAAGCAAAAAACAAAACAAAAAACAAAACAAAACCACGTACTAAATGTTTGAAGGTGACAGTCTGTTTCTGAGAATGACCATTCCTTTCTACAAATGATGGCTTTTTAAAAAAACATTTTTTATTCCTAGGTATGTGAGGAGGAGGAGGAAGTTAAGAATTACCAGGAAGAGAAATGAGCACAGTAATAACAGAGAGTTTTTTATGATTCTTGTCTTCCACCGCTCCAAGCTATCATTCCTTTCCATCACAAACACTCTCTGCTGAAGCTTTCATCACAGAAGCATACATTTCTCTTTCCTCTTTGTGGCTGCTTGTCTCTAAATCACTGTTGTTACACACACTCTCCTGCCCTATGTGCTTTGCCAACGTACAAAAAATTGAGCAGTCTGCAATCCTCTTTGTTGCGGAGGCACAAAAGTTGTATGTTCCTTATCTCTCTTCAGATAATATGCAGCTGTTGCCACACACGTGACATGAGATTAACTCTTTGCAATGTATCGTTTGGGGGAAATCTTCCATGTCCAGTATTGGGCATTTTTCAAGGATAGCGTTTGAAAGTTGTTCAGACAATGCTCTGTCATTCATCTATACATATGACAAAATTATGAAGTCTAAATGTGGCATGTTCTGGTTTTGTAAGGAATAGAGCAGAAGAGACTGGCATAAGACTGAGAGCTTCTTCTCAACTCACTATGCAGGGAGGTGAGATTGAATAAGTTTCCTTGGAACAGTCCCATTGTAAGAAAGCATTAAACATTCCAAGACTCAGGCTAGAGGAGCTCTGAAACACTGGTAACTGACTGGATGTGTATTCATTTGCCCCAACAGCCCAAATATGACGCGAGACAAAAAGGCACAGACAACTGTGTGTGGGTTCAACTAGTTTATTTATATTTATTCAAATAGCTCATCTCCGTCAGTGTTTACTAAACTAACCTGCTCCTTTAGTTTAGTTTAGTTTAGTTTAGTTTAGTTTAGTTTAGTTTAGTTTAGTTTAGTTTATTCAGTGTTTAACCCACCCTCCCCACAAGTGAGCTCAGGACGGGGTACAACAGTCATAAAATACAATTACATAGCAGATTCTACAATAAAATTCAGCATTTAAAATTATATATATACAAAAACCTGATACAGTTGGCTACACATTCCTGCCCCCAGCATACAAAGAGGAGACAGACAGACACACGAGCTGTACTCGAATACTGGAGACAAGTGGGAGGCTCGATGATGGTCCTGACACTGGCCTCAACCGTAAGCCTGGTGGAACATCTCCGTCTTGCAGGCCCACCGAAATGATACAAGACCCTGGCAAGCCCGAGTGTCCTCAGACAGAGAGTTCCACCAGGTTGGGGCCAGGACCGAAAAGGCCCTGGCCCTGGTCGAGGCCAAACGAGCCTCCCTAGGGCTAGGGATCACCAGTAAGTTCTTACCCGCTGAACGAAGCACTCTTTTTAGATCGTGGGCTGCATTAGGAAGCTACTCTGGGTGCCCACCTGGCTCCAAACTCAGCTGGCATTTATTGCAGGTCTTGGGTATCCCAGCCTTCCTATGCTGAGGGGTGCCCAACTTCATCTGTCTCCCCTGATGGGCAACAAGGCACCTCCCAGGTTTGAGAGATGCCACTCAGCATCCAGACTGCTCTGTCATAGCACCACCCAGCCATCTGGCAGCTGCCTGGCATGTAATAGCCTGTTCCAAAGACACCCCTCTATCATCTTGGTGTTTACTTCTTAACCCTACCTACTCTAAGCAACCCACCCTATTCCTGCCCAAACTAGCTGTGACCTAACCAGTCTTTCAACCAGGCCTAATCTCTCTCTCCTTAAAGATTCCCGAACCTAGAGTCAGTATGGCACAGGTGAAAAAAGGCTATACCATGGCCAATCAGATAAAGCCCCCCCTCCCAATTCCTGCTCAGCTCCGCAATGGCAACCAGTTAGTCCCATGCTGCATCCTGGGTGGGAGGATGGGTCTGTTGTCATAGTGAAAATACCTGCTGAGGTGTGTGCAGGTAAGCAAATAGCTTCCCACTGCTACACTAAGAATGGCTGAGACCCTTTTTAGCCCCAATAATATTGCCTTGTGCCCTATTTGCATGGATGTGGGCTAGGGCAAACTGGATCCATGGTGCTAAGCCATGAATCCCCCTTATTGTGTTATCACAACCATCTGCCGAGAAGGATATGCAGGCTGTCTCTCCCTGCAACCCAGTACATCTTAGCCTCACGACAACCCATGAAGTTGGATAGGCAATAAGTGGTGGGTCCACAGTCACCAAGTGAGCTTCATGGCTTAGCAGGGATTTGAACTCAGGTCTTTTTGGTTCTAGTATGGCAAACTAGCCTCTATACTGGTTCTCCCTATTGTAGAGTCAGATCTAGCTATGCTTGTTTAATGGCCACATTGCTTCCTTTGTCTTGCTGTAGGCCCATGGTTTGGGCTTTTACTAAATTTTTACTTAATGCTACAAATTATGTCTTTAGAGCACAATTCTGCATTGTATACAAGTTTCTAATGACTGGTTTTTGGTTGTTTGAGCAAATGAAAGATGATGGGGCAAATCTTTTAATAAATAAAAGAAAAAAGTTATCAACCCTATGAATACCGATTTGGATCACATCATCACTTGGAGGTAGCTGTTCCCCGTGTCTTACATAGCCTAAAGGCACTGCTATACCAATCATTAGCAGTAGAACCAGTACATTTACATTTCTCACTATGCAGTTGGATATTACAGACAACCAACTGGTTTTCTGTGTGCTTACATGTGTATTCTGGTACCCCAGCAGCTGAAGTATGCCTGAAATGGCAGACTATGGACTACAAAATGCCTTAGCATCCACACATTTGCCTTTACTTATGTATGCTAGGGACAAGATGTAACCATCACCCATTCAGAGACTGACAGTGCAGCCTTAAACAGAATTATACCATCTAAGTTCACTGACTTCAGTGGACTTGGAAGGGTGTTCACTTCCAAAGACCCTTGAGAGAGGGAGTTTGGCCGCATAGAATGGAAACACAAATCCCACAAGGCCCTTTTTTCATTGGCAAAAAAAGAAGTAGGGATTTATCAGGGATAAGGGCCAAGAGGCAAAAAAAAAATCTGAGCTGACTGTAATAGACATTTGGGGAAAGCATGTTGTGTATCACATTCTTGAATTGGGAAAAAAAAATCTTGAAGTTAATGCTATGAAAATTCTTGAGGATCCTAACCTTCCACAAAGTAGCTTGCCATTTTTACCTCTCTAATCCTGCTTCTTTAGAGCTGATTCAAGTAAGCTTGCGCATGAGACTGATCTTGACGTTCTGTGCTATTGTCAGTCTGATTGCAGTAGTTCCTCTATGGAGATGCTAGGAGTCTCTCTACACAAGACATCTTACACGGGGATGCCAGCACCGGATCTAGGGTTGCCTGTGCCCGGGGCAACCCTAGGCTGACCACCTTGTATGTGCCCGCAGCGCGCGCATGCTCCCCGCGCTGCGTGATGTCACTTTGGTGATGTCATCATGCAGGGCGGAATGGCAGAGGGAGCATGCAGGGCTGGGAAGATGCCCATGCCATTTGTCTCCTCGCAGGTGAATGGCGCAGGTGGCCTCACAGCCCCCCGTGCTGCTTTCACCTGCCCCGCAGGACAGGGGGCAGCCAGCTTGCCACGCACCCCCTGCCCTACAGGGCAGGCAAAAGGCAGCACAGCCACCTGTGTCATTCGCCTGCCCTGCAGGATAGGGGGCGGCCGGCTTGCCGCATACTTCCTGCACTGCAGGGCAAGCAAAAGGCAGTGTAGCCACCCATGCCATTCACTGGCCCCGCAGGACAGGGGGTGGCCGGCTTACTGCAGACCCCCTGCCCTGCAGGGCAGGCAAAAGGCAGTGTGTAATAGACATTTGGGGACTGTCCCTGCCACCCGCAGGGCAGACAAATGGCGCGGGTGGCCCTGCAGCCCCCCATGCTGCCTTTTGTCTGCCCTGAAGGACAGGGGGTGTGCGGCAAGCCGGCTGCCCCCTGTCCTGTGGGGCAGGTGAAAGGCAGCACAGGGGGCTGCGAGGCTGCCTGCGCTGCTCCCTGCACCCTGTGGCTGCTGGCAGCTGCTCCTGGTGCCCCCTCCCTGGTGGCGCCGGGGGCAGACTACCCCCCTGCCCCCCCTCGATCCGGCCCTGGGGGACTCTCAAGTGACTTACTTTTGGTGTGGTCTTATATTCAAGTGTACTCTGTCTCCCTAGCAGTGCATGTGTATCCACAATAGGAGAACAAGTGTAAGATCTTTCACTTGATCCTACTAGTGTAAGATGTCTTGTGTCGAGAAACTCTGTGATTGGTGAAATATTTGTACTCAGCAGCTCTGGGAAATAATTATTTATTATTTATTTACAAAAGTTCGATCCCCAACAGGGCCACCAAGGCAGGTAACAATTAAAAACAGAACATTGTAAAGTCAGATCGTTAAAACAGTTTAAAGCAAAACTAAAATATATATTTAAAAAGACAAAAAAAGGCAGAAAAGAGGGATCATTGAGGGAATGCCCATGGAAACAAAAAACATCTTCCTCTACTAGTGGGTGATAGAAGAGGGCAGATAAATATCCCTGGGGAGAGAGTAGCATAATTTTGGTGCCATGACCGAGACTTGTCTTTTGAGTTGCCACCCGCCTAACCTCAGAAGGCAGGGGCACCTGAAGTAGGGTTGCCAGCTTGTGTTGGGAAATTCCTGGTGATTTGGGGGTGCAGCCTGGGGAGGATGGGGCTTGGGAAGGGGAGAGACCTCAGCTGAGTATAAATGTATAGACTCTAACCTCCAAAACAGCCATTATCTCCAGGGCAATTGATCTCTGTTGCTTGGAAATCAGTTGTAATTTTGAGAGATCTCCAGCTACCGCCTGGAGGCTGGCAACTCTTAGAGCCTCTAAATATGGAATCTTCCATTTCATGTGCATTGATTTCAGTGGCTGATCATGAGCATGCCTGACTCTAAGTATTGAAACTAAAGAGAACCCTCACGGGAAGAAACAACAATTACAAACCAATAAACAACTCTATTATAAGTGCCCAAAGGGCCATACATATTGTTTATTGGTTTGTAATTGTTGTCTCTTCCCGTGAGGGTTCTCTTTAGTTTCACTGCTATAGTATGGGAAGTGCCATTGTTTTGTTGCTCTTTTGACTCTAAGCATGGCAACAGAAAAAGAGTAACAAGTGGTATTACAAAATAGATATAACAGCAAGGACCACAGAATGTGCCTACTAACAACCACAATGATGTATTTAATCATACAATTACATAAACCACATTACACAGTAAAACACATAGGCAATAAAACGACTATTCATACAATTAATTCCTCACCTCACATATGGAAACCCATTAATACAGTTGCTAAAATACAGGTACCACAGGATAATAAAGTGCTGGTGCTACAAATTGCTACATCTGCAATGATTTCATGTAGCAATTTGTAGCACCAGCACGTTATTATGCTGTGGTACCTGTATTTTAGCAACTGTATTAATGGGTTTCCATATGTGAGGTGTGGAATTAATTGTATGAATAGTCGTTTTACTGCATATGTGTTTTACTTTGTAATGTGGTTTATGTAATTGCTTGATTAAATACATCATTGTGGTTGTTAGGCACATTCTGTGGCCTTTGCTGTTATGACTCTAAGCATGGGCATGCAACCACGCATGACCTTTGCAATGGAAAATCTATGGCAATGCTACATGTCTGAAATGCCTCCTAAATAACTCCTAAGAGTTCGTTAGTCTAAAATTGTCCTCTTCATAAAAATAATAGCAACTTGTGTGTACTCTAATGTTTGGCAAAGGAAAATAGTTTATTATGAGTCATCAGGGCAATCCTAAGCAGAGTTACACTCTTCGAAACCCATAGATTTCAATGGACTGGAATGGGTATAACTCTGTGTAGCATTGTACTGTAAATTAGCTTCTTTAAGGGAGTTTCAGATTTTCGTTTTACTCCCACAGTAATGTTGGCCTGGCATTCCGCTCAATACAAAATTGAGTTGTTCTAAGTAGCAGTCTTGGTTAAAACCTCAAAGCTGTGTTCCTGCTGTAGGTACAGAGAGAAAATGCCTAATTACATAGTTACTGTGAAAATAACACATTATTTTCCCAGGAAAGTGCATGGCAACGTGCTTCAAGCAATGGTAATTACATGGTAACGAGGACTGCAGAGCTGGTATTATCTCTTTGATAACAGTAAATAACTTGTACTTTTGCTATGTGAAAGGGTTTGAGATAAATGTCAGATGCTATCTGTGAGGGAGCCTACAAGTATTTATGGTGAAATAGAAGGGATGGTCTTCATGATGACTTTCAAAATATTCACTATCTAGATTCAGTCCTTATTCGCGGAAGACATATTGATCTAAGGTTTTGCATTGTCTGGTGTATACTATGTTACACATTTTTCTTCATAGCCTTTGTTCGATTTGTAGAGACAGAGTTGTTGTTTTTTGTTGTTGTTTTTTTAAACTGGAGGTATGCACCAGTCCCCAGTATGGGCACCTCTTTAAGCCAATGATCTTGGGCCCCCAAGTTGGTGAACATCATGAATACCAGCACCTCTTCTTTTTTTTAAGCACTGGGTAGATTGAATACAAAAAAGATAAGATAGTTAGAAACAGTTAATGTTGGGAGGAGAGGCCATCTGTCTCCTGGTGGAATCTAGGAGTACATGTTACAAGGTTGTTGTTGGATTGGTTGCAGTTCAGGCTTCTACACTCTAACGGTATAACATATTTGATTTTGACTATACATGAGCTCCTTCCTAAGAGTCTGGGGTCATTCCTTGTGGGACTTGGAGGATCTTTCTAAGCCTCCTCTACAGCATTGCCATGAACCAGTTGCTCCGCTTTAGTTCTGTACAGAAGATATTTGTTACTAAGTAGAAATGACCTTCCAGGGAAGGTTAGGTTTTAACAACGTCTTCCCGGACGTCTGGGGGAGGCAGAAACAGAAGGAATATATGTTTTCAGATGGCATTGGGGTATAATGCACATACACGAAGAAGAGCAAGGGAATTCCATGCTCTGAGTTAAGGTTGTCAGTCTCCAATTGGAGCCTGGAGTTGTTCTGGAATTACAAGTGATCTCCAAACTACAGAGATCAGTTTTCCCTGGAGAAAATGGCAGCTTTGGACTCTATGGTATACAAAAGATTTTGGTGAAATCCCTCCTCCAATTCCCCTGTCTACAGGCACCAGCCCCAAAACTCCAAGCCAGAATCAGCGACCCTATGGCATGTGATCAAGTTCTGCATATGTATCATTCTTACCATGGGATTGTGAATCCAACTTTTTCAGGGTAGGCAAGCATAACAATAAGAGCTATATATGCATATACTCTATCAATGTGACTAGTTGGGATTGGGCCCTGCTACAGTCTTCTCCCTGCCATTACTCCCCCACATTCATTGCATGTCTCATTTTGTCAGAAAGAAATTCTGTTTGGTTGTTTCAGGATGTTGAATTGGTAATGGAATTGGGAAAAAACAACAACAACAAGTACTTCATTTAAAAAGCATTTCTTGTTTAAGGCGGCCATCTCTTGGTTGGGTGGAGCCTGGGGAGGGCAGAGTTTAGGGAAGGGGAGGGGGCTCAGCAGGGATGTAATGCCATAGAGTCTCTCTTCCAAAGCTGCCATGTTTTCTAGGGGAACTGATATTTGTGGGCCTGGAGATCAGTTATAACAGTTGTGGACCCTCAGGGACTTTCCCCCTCCTCCACCATGTCCCCTTCCCTTCCTTGCCCCCCTTTCCTGCTTCTTCTCTCCTTCCCACCCACCTGCCCCCTTTGTCTTCACCTTTCTACCTTCCCCACTGGCAGCTTCTCATCTTGGCCCAGTTGCATGGTGCAGGCCCAGTTACTTCACCCAGTAAGCTTCCATAGCAGACTGGTGACTCAGACCTGGGTTTCCCAGATCCTACACTGAAACTCTAACCAGTATACTACACTACACTGGCTGGGAGAGGGGGCTGTTCTTGAACAGTAGTGAACAGCTAGGCCTGGGTGCAAGTGATGTGGTATCGAGTGGTTGTTTCTGGGCCTGGTCCCAATGAATCCTTCAGAGGACAAAATGGACCTGGAAAGGGTCCTGCGCCCCTTCCTCTTCCTTTTAATGACAAAAACCAAGACTGGAATAATGGCTAAACTGTTATGGTTGCCTAGCAACAACTACTGAGGACATCTGGCTATTAGTATATAAGATTCAAGGAGAACTCCAAGCCCTACCTGGAGGTTGGCAACCCTATTTCTTGTGGCAGGGCTTCCAACTGTTTTAACAGGCTGACAGTAGCAGCTTCTCTCATGGTGATATGACCAGTGTAAGGATTGCTGTCTCCCTCACTTTAAGGCACACATGTGAATTTGTTCATGTTAAAGTGCCTTTCAATTGAGGTACGACCTTCACCCAGAAGGTATGTGTTCTCTCTTGTTTTATCAAGCAATTTTTTTTTCAGATACAGCGTGTTAGTTCACCGTGAAAACAGAATAATGAAAAATGAAACTCCCTAAAAAACAAAAACCTGGAGGCTAGTTTTGTAAAGGTTACAAATATTCTTGCTGATTTTTCAGTACCACGTTTGACAAATAGCAAAGCATTCTTTGTATAAGAAAAATACTGGCAAGTTTAGAAAGCTGTAACCAAAAATTTATGCTGAGAAGCTTAATAGGTTGCCAGCTTCGGGTTGGGAAATGCCTGGGGAGGATGAGGTTTGGGGTGGGCTGGAGCTCAGCAGTTATAAAGCCATGGAGTCTGCCCCTCTGAAATTGCCATTTTCTCCAGGGGAACTGGTCTCTGTAGTCGGGAGATCAATAGTAATTCCGGGATATCGCCAGGCCCCAGCCAGAGCCTACAGAGTTTACACAAATACTACTACAGAAACATAAGGATTTTAACATGCGTAAAATTGATGACAACATTTAAGAAAATGTAGAACCACATGTATTACATGTTCTTAGAATGTTGTTCGTTCAAGGTTTATCTCTTTCCCTCTGATTGAGGAATGGATGCACCTTCTCTCTAGTGCACAACTATGTAAATACATGAGCATTAACATGCATGCAGTATATGTCTGCCATTGCTCACACACTGCAGTTTTTGAGGTACAGTTGGTGGTAACAATTTGCCTATTCATCTTGATATGAAATGACAATCACCTTCTAGGTTTCATGTACAGTGGAGTAGAGCAGACAGAGAGCATCCTTTAGTAATGTGTAATAATGTGGTAGGTTGGGACTGGCTGTCATTCTTGCTGTCAGGATTGGCGTGTTATGAACTAGTTTCTGTTTCAATCTCCAACTCTTCGGAGAAAGTAATATCAAGAATTCTCAATTGCTTTCACACTCTATGAGGAAGAATTCTGTTATGGGGAAAGAAGAAAATGGGAATGATAGACCTGTTTTACTGAGAGTACAACCTGTTTAGATTTTGTGACATCTGTGGCAAAAACTAGCTCCTGATTATAATGATGTGAGGTTCATCAGTTGCCAAGGGAACCCAATCTCCATTTCAAAACTTGGGCTCTTCAACCACAAGGTTCTTGTATTCTCAGATGACCTAGATATTGCCAAATTTGCATGGCCTCGCAACATTGGTAAGAGGCCTCTCCAGAAAGCATCATGTGCTAATTCTGAATCGATTTAAAAACGTGGAAGGCCATTGGCGTTCTCTAGATCCTAGCCTATCATTCTATTGCAGTGTTGTGCTTCCTGCCTGAAGAATTTCAGCCTTGGTTGGAATTTTGCTGGGAATGGACAGTGTATTTAGACAGAAAAATGTCGTTCCAATTTAGTAAAATACAGTATATCTCCATGGGATGTCTGTTGTCCAGGATTTATTCTAAGCCATGCCCCACCCATTCAAACAGGCAATGCAGTATTTCTCTCCTATCTCTGAGCACTGGGACTTCTTCGAACAGGGAGGAAGGAAAGAAGCAGTATTCACTTCAGTTTTTGGTTTGTTAAAAAAAAACAGTCTTATTTTTAATCACCAACTTAGCTCATTAAATCCCATATGCCCAACTGTACAAAAACTCTATTTTTTAATGCACAGTTTTATTTTCCTTATGGCCCAAAATATGTTCAACTGCTCGTTAGAATAAACTTTGCTATCACCCCTTCAGATGTAGCTTTTAGTGCTACTACTGAGATATAAATCTACAAATTCTTCTTCCACATTCATTTGAAGTTGTAATGACTGGGAAATAGATGGGGGGAGGGGGAGGAATTCAATCTTCTGAAGTTTGTCCACAGTCAGTTGCCCTAAGATAACACCTTGAATCTATGGGTCCCAGAACCACTGCCACTCCCCCCGCCTCTGGTCACGCAAGGAGTGACCCTTTCTCTGTGTGAGGTGGGTGGGAAGTAGGTGCTCTTTTTCCTTCTCCCCTTCTTTGGGGGCAAGGTCATAGATGGTTGGACCGGGGGGGGGGGTCCCCACATGTGAGTCCTGTTGCCCATTGGCTAAGATCATCCTTGATTCCTGTTCAATATAGAAGTTACTTTTTAAAAAAACTGATATTTTGTAGTGTTCTGAAAAAAAATTCTTTTGTAACTCTTCTTCAGTACTTATTTAATTTATTTATTTAGAAAATTTGTAGTCACCTCTCCCAACCTCTAAATAAGAAGGAAAAGTATGAATACTCTGAAATGAATGACATAAAAATGTATCAAAAGCAAAAAATATCAACAAGAAGTGTGGCTGAAATACCTTAGAAATTATTGCCGTTTTACGTCTCTGCTACCCCAGGATTACAATCCCAAACTGACGACTTTTCTTTCTTGGCTTTCTTGTATAAGGCCTGTCCGCAACTAACTAACTGAAATGGTAAGATCCTATTCTTTTCTTTTTTTAAAGCAATGGTCTACTTTGTTTCATAGGTCCCTATGACTTTTTCTCGTTCTCATATCCTCAGTGAGCCAGCAAAGGCAGTTGCCTGGAACGGAGAAATGTCAGGTGGGAAATCTCTTACAACTGGGAGACACAGACATTTTCTCTTATGCCTAAGGCAGCAGGAATTCTACCGAAAACAGGAGAGATGTTACGCTCTATCGCATCACTGCGTATCAGGGAAACGTAATTATTGTGGTGTATTGATATTGACGGGTCGGTAACAGTGTGTTACAAACTGCTGGAGTCTATTAACTCAGTGGGAGGTTGGCGCTTTAGTAACAGGCATGCTGTGTAATCTGTGAACGCACTTGTGAATTTTGTTGGATGGATGTGGACTAAAAGGACCTTATGAGTAACATAATTATATATCTATCTATATATTAGAGTGATTTTCTTGTATTGTTCTGTGAAATTGGATTGAGTAGAGTAGAACCACAAAGTGCTCTGTAGCCAACCAAGGGCCAAGCTACACATGACAAATGACACTTGAACGGCAAGTGGATTGAGTGGAGGGCAAGTGAACAGGGAGAAATACACTTGCTGTTCAAGCGTCATTCGTCATGTGTAGCTTGGCCCCAAGTCAGATCTCTTACTTATTCAGATCAACAAGCTGACCTGACCCAGAAGCTCTTCTAGATTTCAAGGGCTATCACCATGTCAGTTGTGGTCTGTTGGTGCATAGAAATGCCATTGGTTGGTTTGGATTTGCTTTCCTTCTTTCTTGTTCTATGAGTGGAACTGCATGTTATGTGTGATTATTTTTCCTGATGGTTTTTGAACAGAAAGTATCTATGAGGACTGTGATTTAAAGGGAGAGGATCAGCATCATGAAGAAGGAAGGGGTTATGGGACTCTTGTCCCTTGCACCATTCTCTGACCAAATAGCACAGCCTCAACCTGCTTTGACTGCTAGTGGAGAAAATGGATGAGTATTTTTTCTTCAGTATTGGTAAAAGAAACTTGGGAGAACGGTACGGGGGAGTTAAAAAGCTTCTCTCACCTCATGCTTCTTAAAATTGAAGAACACAAGTCTGCTTATTGTTCAAACGCATAATTGGGAAGAAATCATCAAGGAACTTAGTGTTGCCAGCCCCCCCGCTTGGAGCGGGGGATCCTCTGCTGCCACCTGCTGCCCCTGCATATTGGGCTGACAGGGTGGGAGGAGTGGCTTGATCCTCCAAAGCACATGAAAAAAACAGCATATGTACACTACAGCGACCTCTCAGTGACATCGCTCCCAGTTTAAAATGAAGCTGACTGGGGTCCAGTGAGGCCCAATTGGCCCAATTGTAGCAATGTTGCTATGTTCTTGGGTTGACTTGGCCCTGCTGAGTCCCTGTTGCACTGGAAGGGACATCACTGAGAGGCCTCCAGAGCATGCTTGCACTGCACACAAGTGAGAGGAAACCCCTCACTCAGCTGGCACCTGCCCCCATGCTTATAAACTGGATGGTAATAGCTTTGATCCAGTAGAAGGATTCATGGGAGGAGTTGGTGGAGTTGCTCTTTCCTACTTTCTCTCTTTGAGAATCAGGAGACGAGCAAAATGCACTGCAGGATGTGGTGCTGTAGCAAGGAGTGGGAATAGGTTAAAATTGTCATTATGTTCTATTTGAGACTTGCACCAGCATGGAAGGGAGAAAGGTGGCTTTCCCTTATTGCTGTAGCACACTGTCCTATGGTGCATTTTTCTTGCAGGACTCTCCCAATCTTTAGAAAATTTCTGGGATGACACAAGTGGTCAGATGCTTGGGGAAGCTAGAGAAAGATCTACTCTCCCAAGTGCCAAGTACTTCTCTGAACTCTTCTACTGGATCTTTCCAACTCTGTCTGTTCACAGTAACTATCTTTTAAGCTGCCCTGCTCCAGCAGGGGAAAAGATTGGGGTGGCATCCCCCTTCTACTCTTTGCAGCCCTCCTCTACTCCATGGCTCGCAAAACTGAGCTTAACCTGGAAGGGATCCATCCACTCCAATCTCTTTCTGTGTATGGTGTGTCTTTGGTTTCTTCTTGCTTTCTCAAACAAATAGAGTTCTGTTCAGTTACCCAGAAAAAGAAATACTATTAAACAAAAAATATTGAACATCCATGGTTTAGAAAGTGCCAAAAAAAAGTTAAAGAGGTGAAATAATGTGAGGTTTATGGTTCATCATGTGAAAATTGGAACCCGAGAAAGCAGATGGCAGAAACTGATGGTAGTACATACACAATGAGTAATAAAAAAACAAATGTAATGATAGTAAGCGAGTCAAGTAGTTACTGATTTAACTTCCAGAAGTAATGAACGGTAAAGAGTTTCAGGCCGAAATACATTTTTATTGCCTTTTGATAGTACCATGTGTTAACACACAAAGCACTATAATGGTCACTGGTTTAATGGGGAATCAGCAAGTTAGATATATATCTTTGGTATACTATTGTACGGGGTTCACTGAGTTCTTGATTATGCTGCCAGTATTCCTTGGCTGCTCTGAGAAAATACCAGTTCATGCATTATATATTTATAACTAGCTTTCACTTTATAAGATCTACATATGGTGTAATTAAATGAATTCTGATTTTTTTTTTTAAAAAAAGGAGGGTAGCATTACAAGCTGAGAAATACCAACCGAGAGAGCTATATATCATAGCACAGAAAAGGTTTAATTGCAAGTGGATTTTTCTCTGAGGAGTCATAGGTTGTGAGCCTGATTGCTATATTGAGATTGTAGTCTTCTGCTACATTTTTTGACTTGACCTCTAAAGAAATTTCTCTATGGATAGCACAGAGAATGGGAAAACCCACAATCAGATGATTTAAGTCACCAGCGTAGGGGACTTTCTTCTTGGATTCAGAGTACAGTTATGAGAGCTTAAAGAAGGGAAGCCACTTTTATAGAAGCAAAGAGAAATGAATGCAATACATCTGTGGTGCAACCTTATGCATATTTACTCAAAAATAAATACTATTATGTTAATGTGGCTTACTTGTAAGTAAGCAAACATAAGTTGGTATCCCTGGTTTCTTTTTATATTTTGGCTGGGTTTTGGGGTCTCTGATTTTTGCTGTTGATTAATGTGTTATTGATGTTCAAATGATGTTGAAAAGGCAGACATTTTATGAGTAGCAAACTGTTGTAAAAATACACACATGGGTTCAGTTCATAAAATACAAGGGTCAAATGGTCTAAATGACAAGGATGTGGGATTCAGAGTCATCCCTTCTGAAGATAGCTTTGTGCTGTCCTTTATTCATGAAATATTACATGTGGCAAAATGATTCCATGCCAGTTATTTCTCATCAATGACTCTTGCAAAGCTGGTGAACACAAACACCACTTTTCCCAGGGTGCACCAAGCCAGTAAGGAAGGAAGACCTAGAGGTTCTTATTCTTGCTGGTTCAGAGCGATAGTTGGGTATATCATTTGTGGGTTTGGATTTCGCTGCCACTGTATTTTCTCGTGCCATTTTCCTTCCTGCAGAACACACTTTATCCCTTTTTAATAGAAGATCTTGTAATTTAAAAATAAAGCTAAACATTGTTTTATTGTCTCATCAAAGATTCTAAGAGCTTGCTTTTGGTTTTTATTAAACTCTACAATAACCACTGCCATAAACCACTGTCCTTCCCTATCACAGCTGCATGGCTGTAATCAAATATATATTAGGCAGGAATATGTAGGGGAAAGCTGCCAAATACATATTGTAACATGGGACAGCCAGTATCTGAGCATTATTTAGTTTATCTTGCTATGAAAGTGAGGCCTTCAGGCCCATATTACAATAATCATGAAAGGCAGTGATGGAGGGAGGATCCTAAAAATGAAAAATTCTGTAGATTTTTAAAAAATGTTCTGTGAGGTACCTTTTGGATGTGATTTCATAAATAGGAGAAGATTTTCAAGTATAAGGCATATTGTCTGTGTGTTTGGTTCCATGTTTGCATATTTCTATCCAAATGCAATGGAAAATATTTAGACTCAAGACTGGACTTCCCACCCCTTCAAGTGTAACAGCAGCAATAGTCTTAGAGCAGCCTGAGGTGGGAGGGGGGAGATAAACAAAATACCATCTGCTTTTAGCTCGTCAGGTAAGAGTTCTGAGTGGCAGTAAGCTATTCTACAAATCTTGGGTTTCGGCATGCTTGTCTGCACAAAATCCATATTTCATCGGATGGCAAATGAATGAAATGATTTTTCTTGAAACATTGAGTAACTGCCTTAGAAATGGCACTTCTTTCATTTTCATTAATGCTCAGGTTCTTCGTTAGCCATTTTTAATAACATATCTTGTGAAAATTCCAATTCATACAACCATACTGCACCCTGGAGGATACTTGAACATATGAAAGTGCCTTATATTGAGTCACGCTGTTACTGAGGAAACACGACATGTGTGTAAGCACCTTTTACAAGTGCTGCCCCAACCCTCATTTTGGGATTGTAAGGCCGTTTCCACATGTTCTTAAAGCAACATTGAGTGCAGATGGCTTTTCCACTTCACTCCAGGCATCTACATTTTCAAAACAGTTGCGGGCTGTTTGGCTTTGATATTTTGACACCTTTTCTGGCACCGTGGGAAAGTGCGGTGCCAGAAAAGGCGGCGAAAAAATGGAAGCCAAACAGCCAGCAAGTGTTTTAAAAACATAGTCATCTGGAGTAAAGTGGAAAAGCCACCTGTGTTAGGTGAGTAGGCTATCCCTTTAAGGCCTAAGTCATAGTATGTGGAAACAGTACTAGGAAAGAAGAGCGGTAAGTTCTAAAGTCATAAGATCAATTTTATAGGTACTGAATGGGGATAAAGACCAGCAAGAGGCAAATTCAAAATGCAGTTCAAACTAATTCCTACTCTAAGCAGTAGTTATATTCAAATGTTTCTGAACCACAGATAACAGAATAAATGTGTGGTTGAATGTACAGGGAAGAAGGAAAGGCAGGAAGAAGGAAAAGTGGGGAAGCATGCTCTAGGAAGGGAAGACATGAGAAGAAGAGTGATTGACATCCATGAGGAATGGGAGTCAGGACTTGAGGTTAGAGATGGGCATTAAATGAAATATGAACCAAAATTAAGCACGAACCAGGCTGGTTTGTGGTTCATGAACCACGGATCATCAGATCCCATTTCTGACAAACCACCACGAACTTTTAGGCTGGTTCATTTGGTTCGTTCTTTGATTCATCACTGCAGACAACCAGGTGCCAATCAATCAGTTTCCTAGGTAAGAAGGGATGGACTTCCTGCAGACCTTCTGCTGACCCGGAAGTGAACTTCTGCTGGCCCGGAAGTGACCTTCTGCTAACCTGGAAGTGATGATTTTCTGACCTGGATGTGGAATTTTCACGAACCAAATGAACCGGTTCACGAACCAGGGGCAGGTTCGTGAGAGTTCATGATTCATGGTTCATGACATTTGACAAACCACGAACCACATGGTTCAGTTTTTTTCTGGTTCGTGCCCATCTCTACTTGAGATAGGTTTTGACTGGTCAGAACCAGGAGGGGGACGGTGGAAGAGGAGGAGATCTATATGTGACTGGACTGAGCTGGGTAGACATGAAAAGGGGGAACATAATGGGGAAGCCTGAGAAGAATATCTTGAGGAAAGGGTTCAAAGGAGAGGCAAAGGGAGCAAATCTAAGCAGGTCCTCTTTTATAGCCATCAAGTCACCTCCGACTTACGGTGACCCCACAGGCTTTTCAAGGCAAGAGACATTCAGAGGTGATTTGCCATTGCCTGCCTCTGCAGAGCAGCCCTGGACTTCCTTGGCAGTCTCCCATCCAATTACTAATCAGGGCCAACCCTGCTTGGCATTGGAGGTCTGACAAGATCAGGCTAACCTGGGCCATCCTGGCCAGGGTAAGCAGTTCTACCTGGAAGTAAGTTCCATTTTATTCAGTGGGGTTTACACCCAAGAAAGTGTTCTTAGGATTGCAGCTGAAGTAAGGTACCAAAACAATGCCTTTGGGGTGAATATGTGTGAGAGTGAGCATGAGGGGAGGAAATGTGGAGTAGATGAATCATAGATGGCCTGATCTTGAAGTATGAGCAGAATTTTGCAGGCTTTCTGATCCTATGATACTGGAAGAGGGGTAGGAATTAGTTTATCAAGAGCTACTCTAAGAGCTGTGCTGTTTTGGAAGGGATCTTTGCTAATTGATTTAGGTAGGCTGCTTGCTTGTCCTATCTGATGGTTCATTGTTCTTTTGAATATTTGCTAAATATGCAGGAATGTCTGTTAATGGCCCACAAGCTAGGGATTTCAGGTGATTTCATGGAGTTTCAGGAGAAGCTTTTGGTTAGAAATCTTGTGTAATTTCCTGGTTATTGTGAGATAGTATTTTATTTTTTTCCTTGAATTTATTTCATTTATAGTCTGCCTTTCTCAAAGATTCAAGGTGGATTACAACATTTAAAAAAACATCAATATAATAAAAAATAATTACACTAAAATTCTTTAGGTTTCCAGAAGCAATAAAAGTTGCAATATTCCTTTTACAGAAGCACATTCCTAAACAGTTACATTTTATACATACTATGGGATGCTAGGAGTCTGGGAGCCTTCCTGATATTATTATCATCTACTAGCCAGGGGCCACAACAAGGAATGCTTTGGGAAGGGGCAGCTGTTATAGTACCCATTTTCAGAGCAGCACCTTCAAAAGGCCTTGTTCAGATCAGTGGAGATTGAAAAGTCTATCCAAATTCCTTGTCTTGAAGTTTGCCTAGTTTTCTGGACTCTGGATTATAGGGTTCTGCAGTAGTTCAACCACTGGTCCATCTAGATTAGTTTGATCTACTTTGATTGGCAGAAGCACTCTAGAGCCTCAGGGCCAAGCTACACATGACGAATGACACTTGAACGGCAAGTGTATTTCTCCCTGTTCACTTGCCCTCCACTCAATCCACTTGCCGTTCAAGTGTCATTCGTCATGTGTAGCTTGGCCCTCAGACAATGGAGGTTATTTCCTAGCAGCTGCTACCTTTGATCCTTGAAGTAGAAATGTTGGGAACCGGTTCTGTAATCTGCTTACAGATCATGTGATTTACTATTGAGTGGCACCCCCTTCAACTGCCACGTTCACCAACATAGAGCCAATTCATAGCTCACTCGGTGAAGTGCATACAACTATGCCAGCCTTGTAGGCTTATGCATTTCTCCACTGATGGCCCCACAGTTATAAACAAGTATAACCTGTCTATTAAGTCTCTTTTGTCATAGATACTGGTGTGGATGAATTTGCGAACAAATTTTATTTGTAGGCATGAGTCCATACAAAATAATCTATGTCTGGTGATGAAATTGTGGCTCCTTTGCCCATGGTAGGTAGAGCAGCAGCATGTGCTCCGCATCCCAGTTTCTAGAGATCTTAAAATGTTGGGGAAAGTTTTCCTTTCTGCATCTCAAACTGCATGTAGTTTACTGATCTCTATTTATTTCATTTGCTTTATTTCAACACAGCCTTTTAATAACAAATATTCACAAAAGGTGGTCAATGATGTTAAATCAGTCTAGTTTTAATAGCAACTTTTTTTAAAAAAATAAAAAAATAATTTCCACATATCTGCTAGGAAAAAAAAACTTCATTTGTGTCTGAAAAGGAGACATCCCAGCAGAATTATTTCCAATAGACCTAGGAAACTCACATGGAACCATTGCAAATGGAGAATAAAGATATGTATGTTATGGGAGATCTGCGCTCAAATTTCATAAAATGTTCTTTAACATTAAAAAGCAGCTGTCATGGGGCAATTTGGATTGGGGCCACCATGCTGGAAAGGGACATTAACCCTTTCTTTCTGCACAGCTTCCAGTAAAGAAACCTCTCCCCTCCCCAGGTTGCTGTTAGCCATGGCATGTACAATATGAATAGCTTTTCAATAGATTAAGGAAATCATTGGGCCTTGTGATCATAGATCTCTAAACATGAGTCTTCTTTTATGTGTATAGTCCCATATATTGCCAAATTCCATTTCTTGAGCCCATGAGAACTGGTAAAAAAATGGAACTCAGAATCTACTTTTTATTCCTAAGGAAATCACAAAAACTAAAGACTACAGTGGAAGGTGCTGGAAATGTCAATGTATAGATGCAATGTTCTATCACATGTGGTGGACATGTAAGACAGCCAGAAGATATTGGATAAGAATACATTAAGAGAAGCAAAAGATACTAAATATTGCTAAGTAATATTACAGTGAACTTTTTAAAGGTGATGGCGATGTCAATGTATGGATGCAACATTCTATCACATGTGGTGGACATGTAAGAAAGCCAGAAGATGTTGGATAAGAATACATTAAGAGAAGCAAAAGATTTTAAATATTGCTAAGTAATATTACAGTGAACTTTTTAAAGGTGATGGTGATGTCAATGTACGGATGCAACATTCTATCACATGTGGTGGACATGTAAGAAAGCCAGAAGATGTTGGATAAGAATACATTAAGAGAAGCAAAAGATATTAAATATTGCTAAGTAATATTACAGTGAACTTTTTAAAGGTGATGGCAAGAATAGTATATGCAATAAAATGGAAGGCTGAACTTTGTCCAGACATGACTGAATGGATGAATAAATTGCATGTTTATGCATCAATGGTTAAATTAACCACTTATGTGCATAATAGGCCAATTTCAGAATTTCAGGAAAAATGGGAAAGGCTTTTTGATTATGCGGCTGAAAGATAAGAAAGTTTTTTTTTTTAATGCTGAACATAAAACATTGAGTATAATGTATGTTAACATAAATAAGTGAAGAAATGGAGAGGAGAAATATTATGTAGCTTTAATATTCTGTTATATGTCTATTTTCAAATGTTACTTTCTGTTGCATTACTAGTTTTAATATTTTGTTACATATTCTGTTATCGATACGATGTTTACCGTTATATATTCTGCTTTTGATATTCTATCTACAGTTCAATGTTATTTTCTGTTTTAATAAAATAATTTTAAAAGAATCTATTTTTTATTATAATTATGGTTTTATTTTAGCTGGGTCTACACATCTTTGAATATTGTCCTGTAAATGTTTCCTTTTAAATATTGCCCTGTGGATTTTTGCACAGGAAAAGTGAGGAGTTGAATCCCCAAAAGATATCATGATCATGATCTATGGCCATGCAAACACAAGGCAACGATTTTGATCTTGACTGCTCCTTGAATCTTTTGTTGGGCAAAATAATGACTTGTTGGCATGGGATGGAACCAGAGCATTTTTGACATCACCATCCTTTTTTGTCCCTTTGTAGTTGTCTATTATCCTCCCTCACACACACAACCCCCCACCAGCACTAGGTTTCCTGTAGAAAGAAATGCCAGCTGTGTAGGTTGACAAGATAGTCATTGCTATTCACTTGTCACACCAATGGAAATAAAAGCAGAGATTCCACATAACACTTCTTTCCCTGTTACACTAGAAGAGGAACATCTACTCTGAGGGATGTTGCCAGCCTTTTCAAGTTCTATTTAGCAATTACCTACTTCCTCTAGTAGGCCTTAGTCTTGATTTATGTGTGTTTCTTTTCTTTCTTCCTTTTTTGTGACTACCAGCTTCCCCCTTAAATCTACAATTATGTTGTGCCTTATAGAGGTTTTCAAATGCCGCAGGAATCCATCAGGACAGGTAAGCCAATTACATTGAGTTGTGCTAGAAATGACTGATTTTTGTCATGATGGTAGGTGCCTGATTTCTCTGTAGTGTGGAGAAAATAGTGTACCTTTTGCCCATTTGAGGGTACTGGAGAAGTGTTGTTGGGCATTGTATTGCTATTGAGTTTGCATCCCTGCAAAATTTTCAATTAGATTGCTGTTTTTGATTGTTCTGTGGACCGGTGAGAATTTAACACAGCAGAAAGAGCACCACTTAAATTTAAACTCCCACGTTGAGTTGTTAAAGCTGACCGGTAGAACCATTGTTTTGTGACTTAAGCAAATGATTGGAAGTTGCTGAGTGTGTGTAAATATGTCTGGCATTTTTGCAGTTGCTTTCCTGACTTTTATGACCATACTCAACCTAGCACAGAATTACTAGAGCAAATGTGTTGAATGAATGGCAATAGATAATGATTCTCAAATTGCAAAGGATGAGAATTATGTTAGGTTTGTAGCTCATGGAGGATGGGAGGGTAGGTGGAATTAGAAATGAAAGAAGAAAAGCCTGTCTGTCTGTGAAACATGTTTTTTAAAGACAGTAAGGACAGAGAACATAAAAAGTTTTAGGATTTATGGATGCATATGGGCAGGATGTATAGTCATGATTCGATATGGGCACAAACCACACAACCTGGGGCAGGAACCAGGAACCACAAACCAGGAACCAGGAACCCCACTAATTGGGGCAAGTTCACAAACCAGTACATGGTTCGTGGGGTTTAAATGCCCCTTTCCATCCACTTAGCACCGGCAGGGAAAGGGGCATTTGATAGTATGAAGGGCCTTTTCCACTTGCAAGCGGCATGGCCATTTAAATGGCCCAAAGCCCACAAACCCTAGCCCCGGCCCCCCACCCCCCAGTCCTGCAGGCCCACACAATGGGGGAGGAGGCTGAAAAGGGCCTTCCCGCCCCTCAAATGGCTACCGCAGTGGCCATTTGAGGAGCAGGAAGGGCATTTTCAGCCTCCGCCGCCACCCTACAGGCATGTGCAATGGCAGAGGAGGCAAAAAATGCCCTTCCTGGCCCTCATTGGAGGAGGAGGTCATGGGCCTGCAGGGTGACGGAGCAGGCTGAAACCGCTGCTGCTGGGCTGCAGCCTCCACCACACCAGCAGCAGAACCAAGGTAAGTGGGGTGGGGGGTGGGAGACTGGGGCTGGAGTTTGTGGGCTTTGGTCCATTTAAAGGGCCCTGCTGCTTGCAAACGGCAGGTCCCTTTAAATTATCAGCTGGCCGGAGGCAGGGGGCCTGCCGTCGGCCAGCTGATAGTTTAAAGGGACCTGCTGAGGCAGGAAAAGTTTAAATGGCCATTTAAACTGCCTCTTTCCCTGCCGCTTTGCAGCCATGCAGAAAGGGGCATTGGCCTTTAAAACGCACCAAACAGAACCAGTAGACCAGTTCCATGGAGCTTCCACAAACCACTGGTTCGCAACCCATGAATCGGGTTGGTTCGTGGGGGGTTTTTGGTTCGTATTCAGGTTCGTGGCCATCTCTAGTCGTGATCCCTAAGTGTAATGTAGCTAAGACACTGCAAATGTTTAATCAGTGCCTGGTCCATTTATAAATCATTTTGATCGAGTTACTGCAGTTGATGCCAGCAGGATCCTGTAGTCCAGTGCGCTGACTGTTGCAGTCGTTGGCAATGATTGTTGCAGGTATTACAATGAATTGTCTTGTAATTCCATTTTCTGTATTGTTGATAGTATACCTTTTCTTGGGTAGTTTGTTGATTCCATTGTTATTTAATTCAGTAACCCTAATCCTATTGCATTGTTCATTGGCTGTCTTATGCTGTCTGTACTGTTTTTTATAATCTATAATCCACCTTGAGTATCAGTGCGAAAGGCCGGCAATAAATAAAAAAATTACAGTCAGTAAGATGCTCACATTACTAGAGTATCATAAGGATTACAGGCTTAAAGTTTGCTGCATAATTCAGTTCTTGGCTGGCTTTTTCACATTTCTCTAACCCACTTGTCTCTCTGCAAGCAAGAGAAAAAGAATAGCTTATAAGAACCCCATAAAATTAGACTAGAATTTGGAAGAACCAAAACTCAAATCTTCACTTAGCCGCAAAGCTTCTGGAGATCTCGAGCCAGTCACTCCCAGCCTATTCAATATCACAGGGGTGTTGTGAGGATAAAATGGGGCAGGAAGTGTGCGTGCTCTCCTAAGTTGCATGGAGGATGGGTGGGATAAAAATGTACTTGGTAAAATCGTAATAAAAAGAATAGTAGTGTTGCCCAAATTTGACAGGAAAGATTCTCTATGTCAACATTAATTAACTTCATTTATACCCCATCTTTTTCCCTAATGGGGACCCAAGGTAGCTTACATAATTCTCCTCTCCTCCATTTTAGCCTCACAACAACCCTGTGAGGAAGGTTAGGCTGAGAGATTGTGACTGGCTCAAGGTCACCCAGTGAGCTTCCATGGCAGAGTGGGGGATTTAATCCTAGTTCTCCAGATCCTAGTACAACATTCTAAATACTGTGCCATACCGATCATATTACCTGTACATAGATCATAATTCTAATGACTGAACTGAGCATATGAACTAGGAAATTTCTAGTTAAAATCTTATCTCTGCCATGACTCTCAAGAGATGGCTTTAAGCATCTGTGTGTCTCAACCTCATACTTATTTCTCCTGCAATTACAAGGTTGTTTTACGGGTTGTTATTGGGATTATGTATATCCTAAAGAACATTTTGTGAGCCACCAGGGGGAGTATTTATGGAAATTGTGGCCTATTTCTCTTCTGAGTACACCCCCCCCCTCCTCATTTGGTATGTTCTGACATGTCTGTTCCATGCCATTTTTATTTATTTATTTATTATTTATTTATTATTTTCCATTTTTATTCCGCCCTCCCCGCACAAGCAGGCCCAGAGCGTATTACATCAAATAAAAACATTTATAATAACTACACCTTAAGAACAGTTATAATCAACAAACAGGACAAAAATACAAAAATACAATATGTAGTTAAGATCAGCTAATTGGAGGGAGTCAATTTGCTACTTTAAAACTGGATGGTGGATAGCTCTAATAGGAAAGGATCTGGTCTTCCCTTCTCCTCCTCTGTCCAGGCCAGTGGAGGCCTAGCCTAGTCTCAACCATATGCCTGGTGGAACATGTCTGTCTTATAGGCCTGATGGAAGAATAGTAAATCCTGCTGGGCCCTGGTCTCACTAGACAGAGAGTTCTACCAGGTTGGAGCCAAGATTGAGAAAGCCCTGGCTCTGGGCAAGGCCAGGCAGGCCTCCCTTGCACCAGGGACTACCAATAGTTGTTTATCTCCTGATCAGAGTATCCTCTGGGGCACATATGGAGAGAAGCAGTCTCACAGATATGCTGGTCCCTGTCCTCATAGGGCTTTGTAGGTTAATACTCAAACCTTGCATCTGATTTAGTACTCCACTGGCAGCCAATGCAGCTGGCACAGTACTGGTGTTATGTGTTTACCACTTGACACTCCGGTGATGACACACGCCACTACATTTTGAACCAGCTGCAATCTCCGGATCAGACCCAGGGGAAGCCCTGCGTAGAGCTCATTACAGTAATCCAGCCTAGAGGTGACCATTGCCTGGCTCACTGTAGTTAAATCGTGGGTTGAAAGGTAAGAGACAAGCTGCCTGGTCTGTTGAAGGTGAAAAAAGGAGGACCTGGCACCCACTGTGACCTGAGCCTCCACTTTCAGGGAAGCATCTAGGATCACTCCCAGACCCCTGACCTTCCTTCGGAACTGGCATAAGTTACGCCCTCTTGAGGGCCGGGAGCCAGAGTCACAAACCTACACACCCACAACTCAAGTGCAGGACATCTGTCTTCATAGGATTTAATTTCAGTTGACTCTGCTTCAGCCATCCAGTCATGGCTTCAAAAGCATGCTCCAGGACATCCGGAGCTGAGCCAGGCCAGCTGTCCATCAACAGATACAACTGGGTGTCATCTGCATATTGGTGACACCCAAGTCCAAAGCTTCACACCAGCTGGGTGAGGGGATGCATATAGATATTAAACAGTAATGGGGAGAGTATTGCCCCCTGTGGGACACCGCACACCAATGGGTGGCAGAATGACAACTTCTCCACCAGCACCCCCCCTTTGTCCCCAACCATGGAGAAAAGAGACAAGCCACTGTAAGGCCGTCCCTCACATCCCTACATCGGCGAGGTGGTGGATCAAACGATAATAACTGACTGTATCGAACGCTGTTGAAAAGTCCAATAATATCAGCAGTGCCAATCCACCTCGATCCAGGTGCCCCTACATTGTGAAATAGTCAGGGAAGCACCAACTTCAGTGGCCTTTCCTGAGGCCCCTATATTTCAAGTTAGAACACGCTTTCCCAGCAAGCTTTCTTTTGTGCAGTATTTTTTAAAAAATAATTAATTATATTTTTGGCAAGCAATCAGTCTGCTATTGTGTTGCTTTCTTCTGGAGCTTTGTGAACGTTTATATAGCAATTTTATAATGTGTATTAGCAATTTTATAATGTTTATTGTAGTCATGTTCGTTAGCATCATGGGCAAAAACATATAAATTCTTTAAAGACAATAACATACAAGCAATTTGCAATACAGAAACAGACGAGTGGATGTTCTAAAGTGATCTTCAGCCTTTCCAGATGCAAGATCCACCTTTAATGCTCAGGTGGCAGCATGGGACTCGCTGAACTGAACTCATGTGACTGGAAGTCATGTGACATCATTCACATGACAAAGGAGATGCTGACTTTATAACCTCAGCAGTGGCAGAGGTCTCTTAATTTGAATTATTAATATCTGGAGAGCTGAAGCATCTGTTAGGGAAAATTTACAAAATTTTATTGCACCACACAGATATGGAACAAGTTAAAACTTTTATGATAAAATGGATGGAAAATTTTGGAGAAACTATTCCGATGATCCTATGCGAAGATCTATGGACTGAGGATATAAAATTTACAGACTGTCAGTTACTAAGTGTAAGAGAGAATTGGTGAAAAAATCTTTTTAGATGGTACACTACTCCCAAAGACATTGCAAGAATCAGTAAGGGTTATAGTGGACAGACAGTGTTGGAAATGTCAATGCATGAATGCAACATTTTATCATATGTGATGGACATGTAAGAAAGTGTGAACATATTGGATAAAGATACATGAAGAGATGAAAAAGATTTGCAAACTCAGATCTGAGCTAAATCCAAAAAACATGCTATTAAACATCCTGCCAAATAATGTCAGAAAAGAACAGGGAGACCTTTTCCATTACATGGTGAAAGCAGCAAGAGTGCTATACACAGCAAAATGGAAAGCAGGTATGTGCTCTGATGTGTCAGAGTGGATATATAAGATCTATGAATATGCATCCATGACCAAATTAACTACTTATGTACATAATAGACCAATAGCTGAATTTGGGGGAAAATGGAAGGATTTTTTTGACAATTTAGGCAAAAATTAAGATTAATTAAGGTAACTCAGTTCAAAGATAAGAAGATAAAACACAGGGAAATGATTAACCAAAACAATTGCTATTAAATTTTGTATAAGTAACCAAGGGGAGGGAAGGAGAGCTATTACACAATTAAGTTGTTATAAATTCTGATTGTATTTTTCTATTCGCTTAATCTAATTTCAAGTGTAGTGCTTGTATAAGTATTTTATGCACTTTCTATTGTTATATCTTTTCTTTTAAAATAAAATTTCTATCCCCCCCCCCAAAAAGCAGTGGCAAGGGGACCTCTATAGTGCATTGGTGGGCTGAATGATGGGGGAGGATCACAGCTGCTGCTGATAACAACAACAATAGGATTTCCAGCCTCCAGGTAGGGTTGCCAGGTGTCTGGTTTTCATCCAGATGGTCCAGTATTTTCTTGGACTGACTAGAAATATTCCACAGAAAATAACAGTCATTTAAATGCCTGGTATTTTTGCCCTGTGGGGAGGAGCAGGGGAGGCAAGCAAGATGAGCAGGGCGCCAGCTGCTGCTGTGCCCAGGCACACAAGAATTTTGACCGGTGACCAGCAGAGCCTGCAGGTTGCTCTGGCTGCTGATACGTCCTGTGGCTGGCTGATGTCTCAGCATCTGGTAGGAGGTGAGTGAGGCAAACATGGGCTCTTGCCGAGATGAGTGGGGCTTGTGCTCAGACTTGGGCTGCTTCTCCCTACCTCCTCTCCTCCCACCCTGTGCTTCCACCCAGCAGCCAATCTGCTGCTGGAGGGCACAAAAATGCAGGCATTTTCCAAGGATAGCAAAGCTCGTACTCCACCTCTCTGCCCTCACCCCCTCCACTTCCACCCAGCCACCAGTTGTCTGCCCAGTCACCTCAGCAAACATCACATTTTCTGTCTCAATGTGGCAGCACACTTACTCAGATTTCCTGGGCAATCCCCTTCCCTCTCGCCATTGGCTTCCTTGTCAAGTTAATGGCCTGAGCAAGAGATAGAGCCAGCCTGAGCTAGATAATTGACAGCGATAGGATGTAGATGCATGTTGATATCCTTCAACTCTCACTTTCTGCCTTATCCTGAAGCCAAAAGTTTCAGGCAGGCTTCGTCCCCTGCCAAATCTCAATATGAGAGAATGATTAAATGTTCAAAACACACACCCTCCTTTCCTGAAGGCAATTGCCAGCATCCCTACATTATTTCTGGGCTTGAGGGACATGGAGAAAGTGGAACAGAGAAGATTGGGAGAGCCCAAGAGCTGACCTTGGCTGTCCACCCCCAAGCACTGAATCGTGCAGCTGACGGAAGCAAGAAAAGGAGCCACAGGAAGGCTGGGAGAGGTGTTGTTTGCCGTATGATGTTGGACTGATGGAGAAAAATTAAATGGGGAAGAGAGAAGAGTATATATGAACTGGGGGTGGGGAAAGAAGGGGAGGCACTCTCTACACGAGTCGAAGCATGTTTTGTACTGTAGCATAGCTGGCTACAATTCTAAATTAGGCTATAAGTGTTGGAAGAGTAGGAAGAGTTGGAAGAGTGCTGTCCCTTTCCTCAGGTTTCAGAAGGGGACAAACCAAAGAGTTTGAAAGAGGGAGAGGTCAGGGCACTCTGTTTACTGTTTACTATTGCTTACTGCTCTGACTGTCCTTTAATATGACCTCCTCAGCTTCCTCCCTTATGTCTTTTAAAGAAAGGCCTTAGGCAGACCTGAGGCATGCCCAATGTTCTCCTCTACTCATATGCCCTCTGGTGGGCATGGATAATGTTGGAAGAGGAGGATTCAACACTGTCCCTTTCCTCAGGTTTCAGAGGAGGACAAACCAAAGAGATAGAAAGATAGGTCAGGGCACTCTGTTTACTGTTCTGACTGTCCTTTGATATGTAGACTGCTATTCTCAGGATTTCCTCCTCTTGACTTCCTCCCTCTCACTTCTTCTCTTCCTGGCATTATTCCAGGTAATACCTCTCTCCCTCTCCTCCCTCCATCTTGGCAGCATGGATGCAGGCCTTGCCCTGCCATCCATGTCCATCCTTAGACTAGATAGGTAGTTAGGATCTGTCTCTCCTCCTTTCCTATCAGAGTATGGAGTTCCTACAATAAAGGACTCTTATTTATTTTCTAAATATAAAGCAAATGTATTATTTGTTATTTTCTCTCTTGCACATACACCAACCAGCAGAACAAGCTCACAACCACCTATAATTACGCTTCCTATGCCAAACGATAGTCTCTGCTAATGGCCCAAAGATGGAATCCTTTAATAAGGTTTCAGGGGCCTACATAACAATTTATTTATCAATAAGACCTACTGAACTCCAAGAGATTTACTTGTGAATAGACATGGGCACGAACACAAAAAACTCGAACATGGTGTTCGTTGTTCATTGCCATCCATGAACAATGAACAATGAACATTGATGAACATGACCTGTTCACGAACATGTTTGTTCATTGTGGGGGCCAGCAGGCTCTCCTCCAGCCATCAAGATCCCTACCACATCACTCCCAGAAAGCCTACCTGAGCAGGTAACAAGAAATGTACCAATAATAAATAATAGCTTGGCCCCAGAGCCTGGCAGCAGCCCTGGAACCTGAAGGTGTAGATCACTACCGCACCACCAACCAGAAATCTTACCTGAGCAGGCAGCAGGAAAGGTACCAGTAACAAATAATAGCTTGGCCCAGAGCCTGGCAGCAGCCCCGGAATTTGAAGAGGTAGATCCCTCTCCCACCACACACAAAGAAAATTCAAGCTCCAATGCAGTCTCCCTGTCTCTCAAAATGCCAACAGCAACTGTCCCTCACTGTCTGCAAAACCATAGCTGGGGACCCTCATCCCCCCTGCTCTTTGCTTCCTTGTAACAAATTTGGAGCTCCACACTTGAAAGGAAGACCTGCCTATCAAGCTAAATTGGGCTTAGATTGGGGTTCCCAGGGCAACAGCAGGAGTTCAGACAGAGTTCAGGCAGTCCTTGCCTAAGTTGCCAAGGGAATTGATTGCAGGTGCCAGATTGTCTGGCTTGACGAACAGCAACAAACGAGGCTTGCAACGACCACCTGTTGGTTTAGAAAGGGGGCTCACAGACAGCTTGTTCGTGAACAGCTGATCGGGCTGTTTGTGTCTTTTTTTAGTTGGTATTGCTGTTCATGCCCATCTCTGCTTGTGAATATGCAGTCTTAGGGTTGGGCTATGTGAAGTTGTGTGCGAAAATGCAGTGTTTGGGTCTAATTTTGATCCCACTGAGACCCTGTAGGTTCTAGTTTTCAACTAGAAGTGACATTACTGAGGCCCCTGGAGCGTTCGTGCATGAGAAACACAGAATGTGTCTGGTATTTAGGTTAAAATCTTCTAGCAACTCTACCTCCAGAATTTACCTGGAATTCTATCTGATCTCCAGATGACAGAGATCAGTTCTCCTGAATAAAATAACCACTTTGGAGGGTGGCTGTATGGCATCACATCTCCACTGGGGTCCCTCCACTTCCCAGACTCCACTCTCCCCAAGCACTGCCCACAAATCACTAGGTATTTCCCTAGCCAGAGAGGCCAACCCTAGGGAAGAGAGAAAAAGCAAAGAAGGACTTTTGTTGGGATGGGTGTCTGAATCTAATTGTGCCAAAAAGAATCCTCCCCACCTTGCCTCAGCATTCTGCTTCTCCTCTCAGGGCCAAAATACACAATACCTGTGACAAGAGTCAGGTCATGAGTAGAGATGGGCACGAACCACATTATGAACTTCAAAAACCCACGAAATTGGCGATCGCGTGATCGTGATCCGGCAGTTCATGATTGTCCAGGGCCAACGAACCAGCATTCGGGAGAGGCTTGGTTCAGTGCATTCGGCCGCAGTTCAGGAAGCCAGACACTCAGGCGCCAGCAATCAATTCCCCTGGCAACGGAGCTGGGGTAATGCCTGAACTCTTGCACTCCTTCTGTCGCCCTGGAAAGCCAAATGGAAGCCCAGCTTACCTTGATCGGCAGGTCTTCCTTCCAACCACAGATATGCAAAGCAGTTACAAGTTGGGAGAAGACACCCAGGGGAGGGAGGGGGAAGGGGTGTTCTGTAGCCATGGGCACTCCAATCTCATCCCTGCAAACCCTGATAGGCAGCTCTGATGGCCAAAGACAGACCTCCTGCATTGCTCAATGGGACCTATGCTTATAAATAGTCGTGGGCTCCCAGGCTGGGTTTCACTTTCAGCGAGCAGTGGAGTGGGACAGAGCTCTTGCTTGCCACTTGCTAGCCTTTGGGGAAGAGAGACTGAGAGTATAATTCAGTTTGGCTTTGGGGGATAGGGATCTATCTCCTCTGGTTCCAGGGCTGCTGCCTGGCTCTGGGGCCAAGCTCAATGGTCACCTTGGCTGAGGGCTCACATATTAGTGCCAGATCTGTTCAGGTCTGTGGGAGTGGTGGGCAAGAGCTCTTGACCAAACTTGGCTGCTGGCTGGAGGAGAGTCTGCTACACACTCCCTGTGAATAAGGGCTCTCTAAGTGCAACAGGGGCCGTTCTGGCGCCCATGAACCGCGAACTGCAAACTGGTTCAGCAATGGAAAATGTTCGTTGTGGTTCGCGACTTCGGGATCATCATCGGCACCAAGCCACGAACCACTGGTTCGTTAATTTTTTTTGGTTTGTGCCCATGTCTAGTCATGACGAGTGCCCTTGTAATTGCATGTATAATCAGCAGAACTCCCCTTCAAAGCTTACCATTGCTTTGTTTAGTTTATGAACACTGCAAGGGTGGAGAAGGGTCTTTGGTCTTCCTTCCTGTGCTGTTTTTGCTATTGGAAATGCCAGTGTGTGTGTGTGGGGGGGGGGTCTGTTTGCCCCTTCCTTGGGCCTCCCCCTATGACTATTTCTGCTGGTAAAAATGCCATGGTAGGGAAGCTTGAAGTCCCTTCTCTTCCCGTGCAGTGCTTTGAAGAAGAGTTATTCTAATCATACATGACTATAAGTCAGATTGGTGACCAACTCAACTCACATGTATTGAAGATTTTGGCCCTCAGTGTTACATGTAATGAGAGGCTGGAGGCATGTTGACCTTGCTCTCTATTCATGTGTGCTAGTAGCAGGTCTATAGAAAAGGCCACAAAAAATGGCAGCTCTGAAGAGGTTTGCGACCCTACAGACGGCACATCTCAGCCTTCTTGAGGGTCTTGCCCCACTGGTGGTTGTTCTAAAAGGCTAAACAAATGATAAGATGACAGTGTTTTCATCCCAATTTGGGGGTTGCTTGCTCCATATACACCCAATACTCACATGCAGTCAGACATTGCCAGTGCATATTACACACTATAAAATCTAATTTGTGGAAAGAATGCCTGTTATACAGAAATCTGGAGATTGCAAGAGGTGCTCCTCCTGAATAGAGGATGCTGTGCTGATGTCCTAGATATTAAAAAAGAGAGGGGTCGTAATAGATTTTATTATGTGTCTAGACTTATGGCTATGAGAGCTATTAGGCACTTGGGTACAATGAGGTCTTCATAAATTTGAGTCCTCTGTAGGAAGGAGTTTTGTTGAGATTAATGTCATACAGTTTCAAGGCATAGGCTAGAGTCCTTCTGAACCCTTGTTAGCGTAATGAGCTGCTGCAGGCCCAGAAGAAGGGGTATAGCTCCATACTCACAATGGCCTCCATATCTGTATTTATTGTAGGAAATCAGTATGTTCACAGTTTCCAACCATTTATTTATTCAGTTCTACTGCTTTCAGTCTGTTGTTTCTTGCTCAAAAATGTCCAGTGCACCTTGGCCCTGAATTCCTCTTTCTCATACTGTGCTGAATGGATTGTTGGTGTGATGTAGTGCAGAGAAATTCCCTATATCCAGCCTGCAAGAAACAAATGTGTGACTCCCACTTGCTCGGCTTTGTTTCAGTTCTAGTGCTATTTGAAGCAGTTTGCAATTCTGACTTTGGTATGTTGGCCCAACATTCTTAGCATGTTAGATCAGTTCATAATGCAAGCCATAGCAGTTAGGGCCTTCATAATTTTGTGCCCATACAATATTTATTCAGAGTTGTGTACATCATTCTCCTCTTCTCCATTTTATCCTCACAACAACCCTATGAGTTAGGTTAGCCTGAATGTGTGACTGGGCAAAAGTCACCCAATAAGCTTCCATGGCAGAGTGGGAATTTGAACCTGTATCTCCTAGACTGATCCTAGTCCAGCTCTTTACCACTACTCCACACTGGAGGCATGCTTAGTGAGCCTACTTGAGATGTAGTATCTACTACACTCAGATTTTCAGCTGTTTGTTATATTTTTACCATCTCGTAAAGTTTTTGGAAGTTTTTTATTTAAGAACATATGAACATAAGAGAAGCCATGTTGGATCAGGCCAATGGTCCATCCAGTCCAACACTCTGTGTCACACAATGACCAAAAACCAGGTGTCCTCAGGAGGTCTGCCACTGGGGAAGGGACACTAGAAGCCCTCCCACTGATTGCCCACCCCCCCAAACACCAAGAATACAGAGCATCACTGCCCTAGAAAGAGAGTTCCATCTACACCTTGTGGCTAATAGCCACTGATGGACCTCTGCTCCGTATGTTTATCCAATCCCCTTTCAAAGCTGTCTATGCTTGAAGCTGCCACCATCTCCTGAGGCAGTGAATTCCATGTGTTAATCACCCTTTGGGTGAAGAAGTACTTCCTTTTATCCGTTCTAACCCGACTGTTCAGCAATTTCATTGAGTGCCCACGAGTTCGTGTATTGTGAGAAAGGGAGAAAAATACTTCTTTCTCTACCTTCTCTATCCCATGCATAATCTTGTAAACCTATTTATTTACTTCATATATACCCTACCTTTTCTCCCCAATGGGGACCTGAGGCAGCTTACATCATTCTCCTCTGCTCCATTTTATTCTCACAGCAACTCTGTGAGATAGGTTAGGCTAAGAGAGTGTAACTGACCCCGGGTCACCCAATGAGTATTCATTGCAGTACAGGGATTCAAACCTGGATCCAGCACTCTAACCACTACAACACACTCGTTCCCTAGCTCTGCAATAATTGTTAACAAATTATTGAGCATCACAACACATGATCTAGCATAGTAGTTTCTGTTGGGGGATGACAGAAGATCCTAGATGCCTTTACGCTAAAAATAATAATAATAGTAATAAAAGGAAATTCATACAGCTTGTTCTTAAACCAAGCCAATAGCTGCTTTGGCTTCTGTCCTAATTTTCATAATCTACATTATATCTACTAAAGAACAAAGCTGACTCAGCTCTTTGGTGTAATGAGATTGTTCTTATAAAAATGAATAACCTTTGTCTACTGAGCAAAATAACTTTGAAGAAACTTCTAGACTCTTCATTCCTCCGAGCCTTAACTTGAAAGTGAGGATTTTAGAAGTTTCCTCCATTTGGCTACGGGAATGAGGATAATTACATTCTGGAGTGGTTGTGTTATTAGCAATCCCCCGAGAATGGCAAGGGCCAGCTTTAAGTCATTTAGAATCTCCGTAATGAGGAGAAGTGGTACAGGCTTGTAAAATCAGTATCATTTATTAAAACAAAACAAAAACATGGCTCACAAACAAGGTTAATGAATAGAGATGTAAATTCTGCCCACCCGGGGCACTGGGTGGGAGAGTATTATGGATGCGACTCTACTTTGTTGCCATTTTAAATCTGTCCTGAGACAATCCAATTCCCTAAACATAATCAGGTGGAAAAAAAGCTGTTGGAGAGTTTGCTGTGTAAAGTATGCCCCCTCCCCCATGCCACCCAAGCCTCTGGCTAGGATACAGTAACAAAGTGTGAACTTCTTTATCTTCTGGCATAGTAAAATATAGTTTGAGATTAAGAGCACATTTTTTTATTTATCTTGATGACCATCCCTTCCCCAAACATGGAAGCAAAATAGGTCCTCTTAACAAGTGTATGGGGGTCTCAGCCCTGGCTGCAAATCCATTTTTATTATTTGATTATGAAGAGAGCAACCAGGATGATCAAGGGCCTGGAGACCAAGCCATGCGAGAGATGACCAAGGGATTTAGGAATGTTCAATGTGGAAAAGAGGAGGTTGAGGGGAGACATAATTGCTTTCTTTTAAGTATTTATAAGGCTGTCACTTAGAGGAGGGAAGAGTGTTGTTCCTGTTGGCATCAGAGGATAGGACTTGAAACAATGGGTTTAAACTATAGAAGGGAAGGTACCAACTGGATTTAGGAAACATTTCTTCATGTTAAGAGTAATTCAGCAGTGGAATCGGCTGCCTGAGGATGTGGTGGGTTCCCCCTCATTGGCAGTCTTCAAGGAGTGGCTGAACGAATACTTGTTACAGATGCTTTAGGCTGTTCCTGCATTGGGCAGGGGGTTGGACTAGATGATCTTTAAGGGTACTTCCAACTCTATGATTCTGTGATTCATTCTAGAAATATGAATGAAGCATTCCTTTTTTTAAAAAAACATGATACTGTGAGCACTGGTGCACAAGAACTTGTGAGTTGTGTGTACTGGGCCCATAAGTTTTGTGTTTGGGCCCACTCTGGAGATTTGTGGCATGGATACTGGCAATGTTCAATGCTGTTGAATATTGCCGCCAAATTTGGTCTATGTTCTCACATATATCATCAAAAAGAACCCAATTGTGTTCTTCAATCCACCCCATTCAGTTACTGCTTACACTATAAAAAATGAAGGATTGTATGCTGCCCCTCTCTCTTCTTGGATGGGGGACCACCAAGGAAGACTCTGCCAAGGAAGGCAATGGCAACCTACTTCTCATTTACCTTGAAAACATCTAACTGGGGTCACACTACCACAAGTCAGTTGCAACTTTATGGCACTTACAAACATACTTATACCTAAGTATGCAGAATTTTATGCAATGGGTCTAAAGTCCGTAGGCATCCCATCTTCCATATTCAAATCAAAACCAAGCATAAAACCCTTGGGAAGGGTTTATGACTGCAATATCCATTCAGCTAAACACATGTGAAATGTCATATCAATTAACAAAGGAAAATATGTGTTCAAATTGGAAGCAAAATCACACACAAACCAAAGGGCCCAATGGAAAGAACCTCTGTGTGCAAATAATCACGAAAATGTTGAAATGGAGCCAGAAACATTAGTTTGTGTCATGTATGCCAGCATACCTGCCACAATTGTATTCTGCATTTTATACTGGTCACTGCTGTTTGCCAGAATTATATGCTGTATTCTGTGTAGATCTGTGTAGATCATCTGAGAGTGTCTGAACTTCTGATATTAATTGCAGGAGAGCCAGTGGGCCCCCTCCGTTATCTGTTGAAAATATGTACTTTCACTTCTTCCAGCAAGTGTCCTTGAAGGCGAGCTGCTAGCTACGAACATTGTATCTTTTCCCAGAGACTGGGATATTTTCCTTCGTACTTCATGTAGTCTAAACTAATCTGTTCCCATGCAACTTCTTTGGGGTTTCGCGCCAGAATGTCAACGGACCCCGGAGGGCAGGAAGTTTCCCTATATTTAGTAATGCCTTTGTCTGAATTGTCACTTCTGCCAATTGCCACCTTCAGGTGAACACCTGTACTGTATGGATCTCAATAAAGTTACTTCAACTGGAACACTTGCATGTTAACTGTGGAGGGCATGAGGGACCTAACTGCCAGGGACTGACAGTTTTCTCCACTCATGCAAAAATTACTTTGCTGTAATTATTTTCTTTAACCGTTTAGATTTTCTTCTTCCCAGGCCTAAACGCAAACCACCCCTTCAACATAATGAATTGGTTGTGAGAAAAATGACAAGTAGTATGTAAAACAACAACTATACACATTAATGGAGAGTGACTATCAACACAATGGAATCTCCATGACCAGAAGTCATATATCTCTAATTAAAAGATGTTGAGGACAAACAAGACATTCTTTCATCAAAAGTATGTCTGACTCAGCACTCTGTCTCAGACAATGTCTAGTCAAATGCAGAGGTAGGAAGCCCCATGAGTGGAGCTACTATCTCTTGTAGAGGTCACCATCTTGCTCACTTGTACCATTTCTCCTTCCTCCATTTATCTTCACAATAATTCTGTAAGGTAAGTTAGGGTGTGAGAGAGCAACAGGCCCAATGTCACACAGTGAGCTTCCATGGCAGAACAGGGATTCGAACCCAGTCTATTAGATCTTATTCTAACCCTGTAAGCACTATACCATACTAGGGCTACCATTCTGGGTTGGAAAATTTCTAGAGATTTTGGAGGCAGAACCTGAGGATGGCAGGGTTTGGGGAGGGAGGGGCCTCAGTGGGGTGTAATCCCATAGAGGGTTATAATGCAATGCACTCTCCATATTAGCTACTTTCTGTGGAGGAATGGAATTCTGTCATCTGGAGATTAGATGTAATGCCAGGATATCGCAAGGCTCCACCTGGATTTTGACAATGCTATACTGCACTGGCCACTTTAGTGACGTCTCTGCTCTTTCTGTGATTGGAGAATAAAGTAAAAAGCAACTGCCCTACAGCACATTTGCATCAGCCCATAGTGGATGTGAGGGAACACCTCATCTTTAGAGCTGCATTGTGTAAAAGGCAGTGTGTGACCTGAACACCTGTTCCAGTTGTAGGTAGGTAAAGGTCTGTGAAAGCACTGAGTCATTGCTAGAGACGGGCATGGAAAGAAAAAACAAACAAACATTATGTTCGTTGTTTGTTGCCATCCACGAACAGGGACTCACAAACAACAACGAACATGGCCCTGTTCATAAACATGTTCATGATTGGCTGTTCATGGGGGCCAGCAGGCTCTCCTCCAGCCATCATCCAAGTCAAGATCCCTACTGCACCACTCCCAGAAACCTGACCTGAGCAGGCACCAGGAAAGCTACTAATAATAAATAATAACTTGGCCCCAGAGCCTGGCAGCAGCCCTGGAACTTGAAGGGGTAGATCCCTATTCCACCACACACAAAGAAAATTCAAGCTCCAATGCACTATCAAAATGACAACAGCAGATGTCTCTCCCTCTCCAAAGCCAGAGCTGGGAGCCCCCTCCCCCCTGGTCTTTGTTCCCTTGTAACAAATTTGGAGCTCCACACTTGAAAGGAAGACCAGCCTATCAAGCTAAATTGGGCTTAGATTGGGGTTTCCAGGGCAACAGCAGGAGTTCAGAAAGAGTTCAGACAATCCCTGCCTAAGTTGCCAAGGGAATTGATTGCAAGTGCCAGACTGTCTGGCTTGACGAACAGCAATGAATGAGGCTTGCAATGACCACCTGTTCGTTTAGAATGGGGTCTCATGAACAGCTTGTTCGCGAACAGCAGATTGGGCTGTTCATGGCTTTTTCTTGTTCGTATTGCTGTTCATACCCTTCTCTAGTCATTACTGACCCATGCGGGGGGATGTCACATTACGACGTTTTCTTGGCAGACTTTTTACGGGGTGCTTTGCTATTGCCTTCCCAGTCATCTACACTTTACCCCCAGGAAACTGGGTATTCATTTAACTGACCTTGGAAGGATGGAAGGCTGAGTCAGCTTTGAGTCTACTGTTTGAACTCAGCTTCCGCCAGGATCAAACTCAGGTTGTCAGCAGAGCTTTGGTTGCAGTACTGCAGCACTCTGCAGCACTCTGTGCCATGGGGCTCTTTCATTCCAGTTGTTTTGTCCACTTTTGTGACCCTTTTCAGTGGCATGTTAAATGTGGTTTAATTGTAAACCCAGGAACATCGTGATTCCTGATCATAAGATGTCCAGGATTGCAAGCAAGGTAAAATTCACGCTGTTATCTTTATGTATACTATCACAGAAAAGATGATAAATAAATCGTATGTAAGCCCCAGAAACCTAATTAAAATCTGCCATTAGCAGAGTCTATTGTTTGGCATAGGAAGTGTGGTTATAGGTGGTTGTGAGCTGGTTCTGCTGGCTGGTGTGTGTGCAGGAGAGAAAATAATGCATATACTTGCTTTGTATTTAGAAAAGAAGAGTTCTTTATTGTAGGAACTCTATTCTCTGATGGGAAAGGAAGAAAGACAGGTCCTAACTACCTATCTAGTCTAAGGATGGACAAGTCTTGCATCCATGCTTTGAAGATGGAAGGAGGAGAAGTAGAGAGATGTTGCCTGGAACAATGCCAGGAAGAGAAGAAGTGAGAGGGAGGAAGTCAGGAGGAGGAAATCCTGAGAATTGCAATCTACATACCAAAGAACAGTCAGAGCAGTAAACAGTAAACAGAGTGCCCTGACCTCTCTATCCTTCTAATGCTTTAGTTTGTCCCCCTCTGAAACCTGAGGAAAGGGACAGTGCTGATTCCTCCTCTTCCAACAAAAAGATGCTAATAGTTCAATGAAACAAGGATGCAGTGGCAACTAGGGTTGCCAATTCTGCCTTGGGAAATTCCTGGAGAATTGAGGGTGGTGCCTGGGGAGCATGGAGTTTGGGGACGAGAGGGAGCCTAGCAGGGATGTGATATTGTATTGTCGACCCTCCAAAGCTGCCATTTTCTCTGGGATAACTGATCTGTGCAGATTGGAGATCAACTGTAATCCTTGGAGATTGCCTCATCCTACCTGGAGGTTGGCAATGGCAACCGAGCAGCATGAAGTTTCAGTTTAAAACAGAGCTGGATTTTTACCTCCAAATTTTAGAAGCAATGTTCAAAACTTCCTTGCTTGATTAATTTTTTTCCCCTCCTAGTTTGTGTGTTTGAACACTAAATAAATTTTTAATTCTGGTTGAATTCTGGATTTGATTTAAATGTATATCTTTAAACTCCAGCCTGAAATTGTTGAGGCACAGAGGCTTGAAAATATGAAGGAAAAGTCATGCACACATATATTAAGGCAACTTCAAGACAGTTCTCAAAAGAAGCTCGACGCATTTTTCACCAAGGAATTCTCTTATCTATTCAAAATGCAAAAAGTTCTCTCTCTCTTGCTCTCTCTCTCTCTTTCCTTTTTTTCCTCCAGACATTGGCAGTTTTGACCGGCCTAATCAATGTCATCTAATTAGAAGATCCACGCTGAATTTAACAAAGGACATTGCTTGACTCTGAAACATTTTCCAAAATTACTTAAAGCTGGTGTTGCAAAAATTCATTTTCTCTCCTTTTAACATTTTATTGTCAACACACTATTTATTCATCTGCCTGACAACATAATACTCAGAAGTCAAAATGCAACCTCTAGCTCTGTGCTCCAGTTGGTTTTTTTCTTCACAGTCTATCATGTCAATGAGCAACCTGAATTGTGACTAAAATGTGCTTCCTTGGATAAGTGTCATAGATCTGGGGAAATAACTTTTTCCAGGAGTTAGTATGGGTGATGGTTTCTTATCTACAAATCCTGGTTCCTGTTGTTAATTATGGGAGGATTGAGAGGTTTTAATAATCCACAGAATCTAACCTTCTGTGGAAGGGAAGGTAGATGGTTCTTAGATTTTATGCCTTTGTTTCTGTCTCCAAGCTTATGACACATTTTGGCCAGAAATTTAGCACTGTGGTGGTAGAGAGTGCTGTCAAGTCATAGCTGACTTATGGCAATTCCTGGTGGGGTTTTCTTGGCAAGAGACTAACAAAGGTAGTTTGCCATTGCCTGCCTCTGCACCCCTGGACTTCATTGGCGGTCTCCCATCCAATTACTAACCAAGGGTGGCCCTGCTTAGCTTCCAAGATCTAATGAGATCGAGCTTGCTTGGGCCAGGTCAGGGCAAAGTTAGCACTAGAGGTTGTCCAAATACCTGGAGGTTGTCCAAATACCCAGCATACCTGAGGGACCATCTCTCCCCGTATGTGCCCCGGAGAGTGCTTCCTTCAGCAGGTAAGAACTTACTGGCGATCCCTAGCCCTAGGGAAGCTCGTTTGGCCTCGACCAGGGCCAGGGCCTTTTCGGTCCTGGCCCCAACCTGGTGGAACTCTCTGTCTGAGGACACTCGGGCCCACCAGGATCTTGTGTCATTTCGGCGGGCCTGCAAGACGGAGATGTTCCACCAGGCTTACGGTTGAGGCCAGCGTCAGGACCATCACTGAGCCCCCCACCGGTCTCCGGTATTTGAGTACAGCTCGTGTGTCTGTCTGTCTCCTCTTTGTATGCTGGGGGCAGGAATGTGTAGCCAACCATCGGAGGTTTTTGTGTATATATATATATATATAATTTTAATTGCTGAATTTTATTGTAAAATTTGTTATGCAATTGTATTTTATGACTATTGTACCCCATCCTGAGCCCACTTGTGGGGAGGGCGGGTTAAACACCGAATAAACTAAACTAAACTAAACAAATCACCAGCATAAGAACCAGTGTGACATAGTGTTGAGCTAAGAGAGACTGGTAAGATTCCCTTCTTGCCATGAAACTTACAAGGTGACCTTGGGCCAGATATACTTTCTCAATGTAACCTACTTCTTAGGATGGTTGTGTAGTTAAATTGATGGAAGGGCTAACCATGTACACTGCCCTGAGCTTCTTGGAGAAAGAGAAAATAAGCATTTGCAACTTGTATCTTTATTTATTTGGGAAAAAATGAACATTTTCTATGCCACCTGTCCATGGAATCTTACTTTTTATTTTATTAGTTCTGCAGTATCTAACACTTGGCTGGAAACAAAGGCAGTGAAAAAGGACTCTGTACTCATATCCTATTTGTGATTAATATTGCATCTATCTATCTATCTATCTATCTATCTATCTATCTATCTATCTATCTATCTGTCTGTCTGTCTGTCTGTCTGTCTGTCTGTCTGTCTGTCTGTCTGTCTGTCTTACTTTAATGTTTCTCTTGCAAAAGAGGAATTCTGTAGGAGATGTCAGAGAAAAGCGTATCTTTGAAGCCTTGAAGAGAGTGAACTTTGTTTTCAGAGAGTACAGGATTACATCATTCAGCTTTTGAGGTGAGTGCAAACTGTGCTGAGAAACTCAAACATTGCTTAAAGTTAATTTTGAAACCTTTATGCATATGTAAAGGATCCTTGAAAAGCATTGATCTTGTGCATGAGGAAGTGATAGCAGTAGAGGTAGTGAGCACCACAGTAGAGGAAAGTTTCCATAGTGGCTGGAGAGAAGCATGAGAGTGATATCCTAGAATCCAAGCCACTATCAATTGCTTATATTCAAGAAAGATCTTCACTGTTTATCGTGCAGGATAAGTTGCTGGTGATTTGGCTGATCATTTTAGAGGTGATTTCCATTTCTCATCCCTGATGTTTTGACTTGAAAAATCTAATTTCGCTTCTCCCTTGTGCAAATGGAATGTGTGATGCTTCACTTTGCAGTGCTTTGTTTCTTTGCACCAAATATGTTCTGCACATACACACACACATGCACACACAAACACACACACACACAGAGAGAGAGAGAGAGAGAGAGAGAGAGAGAGAGAGAGAGAGAGAGAGAGAGAGATGTTAAAAATCAGTGCATATCCCCCCCAGTCCTATTGGTGCAACAGTGAATAAGCAATATCCATTACAAGTGTGGGGAGGGGACATATGAGGACTTGGGATGAGGAAAACTCATTCCCATTTTTTTTTTTTGAAAAATTTTTTATTGGGTTAGAACATTTTTATTTTTACATTACAGTCAATTTTCCCCTAATTTTTCGTTTCTAACCCCCTCCCTTTCCCCCCCTTTTGTTGACTTCCAACAGCTTTCCCACCCTCTGTCCCTTTTCCCCTACTTCTATTAAATTCCTCTGTCTAAAACAGATATACATTCTCCATTATATTAAGCAGTACATCTTTAACTCCTTTACTTATTATACACCCAAACTATACGTCTTTAGATAAACAATTTATCCCATTTTCCAGTTTTGAATATTTCTATATAAACCTATATATCATAAACCATAAAAATTTCCCACATTTAAATCAAACAATTTGATTTGTTCTCTATATATTACTCATTTCAACTTTTTATGGTAATTCTATATAACTCCTCGCATAATCAATCAATTTAACTCTTCTGTACATTCAGTTTGGTGCATATAAATCTTATCAAAGAAAGAAAATATTGTTATTTACTCAATCCTCATGTTTAAACCTTATCATTAATTATTCTCTATCAATGTTCTATCAGTTAACCTATACATATCTATATGTATCTCAATCAATTAATCTAACTGCTTATAAATTCACATTTCTCTTCCTCCCCCGGTAAAGTCACCCCTCTCTTTTATACTTTTATTATACTTCAGTAGTTCTCAAACTGCCACAGTTTTCCTCCCACCTCCCATTTCTTCTCCAGATATTGTTTCAGCTTCTCCCAGTCTGTGTTAAACTGCCCTGAGTCCAGATCTCTCAGTTTTCTTGTCATCTTGTCCATTTCAGCCATATACAGCAATTTGTAGATCCAATCTTCAATAGTTGGCACTTCTTGTACTTTCCATTTCTGCGCATACAAAAGTCTAGCTGCTGCAGTCATATAAAAAATCAACGTCCTATGATGGGCTGGAATTCCCTCCATTCCCAAGTTTAGCAGCAGGAGTTCTGGGTTCTTATTTATTTGAAACTGTAAAATTTCACTCATTTCTCTTATTATTTCCCCCCAGAACTGCCTAGCTACCTCACACGACCACCACATATGATAGAGGGAGCCCTCATGTTTCTTACATTTCCAGCATTTATTAGAAGTATTCAAGTTCCCTAGCGCAATCTTCTTTGGTGTCATGTACCAACGATAGATCATTTTGAAAATGTTCTCTTTAATATTAATGCATGTCGTTGTCTTCATTGTAGTTTTCCACAAGTATTCCCATGCCTCCATTGTTATTTCTTTATTGAAATTTATAGCCCATTTCACCATCTGTGTTTTAACTATCTCATCCTCAGTATACCATTTCAACAGTACTTGGTATACCTTGGATATTCTTTTCTTGTCTTCTTTAAGAAGGGTCTGCTCTAGTTCCGAGTTCTCTGTTCGTATGCCCCCTTTTGCAAAGTCCGAGTTATATAAGTCTCTAATCTGTCTATACTGGAACCAATCATGGTTAGGTGATAGTTCCTCTTGCGTCTTTATTCTAAGTTTAGATACTTCAATCTTAGTTATTTCTTTGTACGTTAAACATTGTTGTTCATTATCCACAGCTCTCGGATCTATCACCTCATATGGAACCACCCACAAGGGGGTTCCTTCTTGTAGGTAAGTTCTGTACTTCTTCCAGATTGTATATAGACTTCTCCTTACAAAATGATGCAGGAACATCGAGTTGACCTTTACTTTGTCATGCCATAGGTATGCGTGCCATCCAAAAATTTTTTTATATCCCTCTAGGGCTAATAGTTTCTTATTCTTTAATGTCATCCACTCTTTTAGCCAAACTAGGCAGATTGCATCATGGTAAAGTCTCAGATTGGGCAGTTGCATTCCGCCTCTCTCCTTTGCATCTTGTAGAACTTTTACTTTCACTCGAGGCTTCTTGCCTGCCCAAACAAAATCTGATATTTTCCTCTGCCATTTTTCAAATTGTTTAGAGTCTCTGATGATTGGTATTGTCTGTAACAAAAACATTACTCTTGGTAACACATTCATCTTAACTGCTGCAATCCTGCCCAACCATGACAAATTCAGTCTATTCCATTTGATCAAGTCTCTCTCTATCTGAGTCCATAATTTTTCATAATTATTCTTGAACAAATCTATATTTTTTGCAGTCAGCTCAACTCCCAAATATTTCACCTTACTAGTTACTTCACAGTCCATTGTTTCCATTAACAATTGTTGTTTCTGCTTAGTCATGTTTTTACATAGTATCTTTGACTTCTTTTTATTAATGAAGAAACCTGCCAAGTCACCAAACTCCTTAATCTTATCTATCACTTTTGGCATGTTCTCCAATGGATCTTCTACAATTAACATTATGTCATCTGCAAATGCTCTAACCTTGTATGAATAGTCCTTTATTTTTATTCCTCGTATTTCCTCGTCTTGTCGTATTTGTATCATCAGAATCTCCAATACTAATATGAACAACAATGGAGATAACGGGCAACCTTGTCTTGTTCCTTTACTAATCGTCAATTTCTTGGTCAGTTCATCATTCACTACAATTGCTGCAGTCTGGTCCCTATATATTTCTTTAATTGCTCTGATGAATCTTTCTCCCAATTGTAGCTTTTCCATAGTGGCAAGCAAAAAATCCCAGTTTAAATTGTCAAACGCTTTTTCAGCGTCTACAAAGAAGAAACCAACCTCTTTATCGCAACGCTTGTCATAGTATTCAATAGCATTGATCACTGTCCTTAAATTGTCTCTTATTTGTCTGTCCGGCAAAAAACCTGCTTGTTCTTCCTCTATAACTTCCGAGAGCCACCCCTTCAGTCTCTCCGCCAATATCTTTGCAAAAATTTTATAATCATTGTTAAGTAATGATATAGGCCTGTAATTTTTCACGCTAGTCAGATCTTGGCCCTCTTTTGGGATCAATGATATATTCGCTTCGCTCCAAGTGTCTGGAATTCTTTGATCCCTAAAAACTCCGTTCATCACCTCTTTTAGGAATGGTGCCAGTTCGTTGGCCATTGTCTTATAAAATTTAGCCGTAAGTCCATCTGGCCCTGGCGCCTTTCCTAGATTTGCGGATTGTATTGCCATACTTATTTCCTCGTCAGTTACTTCACTGTTCAACTTATTTCTCCAAGCTTCCGAGATCTCTGGAAGTTTGGTTTTCTCCAAATATGATGCTATTGATTCTTTGTTTACTTCTTTTTTATTATACAGCTTAGCGTAAAATTTATAAAAGGCTCTGCTAATGGTAGTCTGCTCCAAATACGTTTTATTTTCTTCACAAATTTTATTTATTATTTTCTTTTCCCTTTTCTTCTTTAATTGCCATGCCAAATATTTCCCAGGTTTATTAGCACCCTCAAAAGCTTTTTGATTCAGTCTTTTAAGGTTCCACTCCAATTCTTTATTACTCATTGCTGTTGACTGTTCTTGAAGAATTTTGATTTCCTGATGTATTTTCTTTTTCCCTGGTCTCTTTTTTAACTGTAGTTCTTTGGCCTTTATTTTCTCCTCAATCTCTTGTCTTTTCTCCTCTTTCTTTTTCCTTGCTCTACCATTTAAGTCCATTAGTATGCCCCTTACAACCGCCTTATACGCGTCCCAAACTTTACTGGTTGGTACTTCTTTATTCACGTTGTATTGTATAAAAAACTTAGTCTCTCTTCTCAATGTTTCCATATTCTCACTTTCCTGTAACAAGTCCTCATTTATTCTCCAGGCTTTCCTTTTTCTCCTTTTTCCAAATTTCCACATAATTGGGTTGTGATCTGAGCCTACCATCGGCATTATTTCTACCTCCTTAGTCCATAACGCTAAGTCCTTTGAGGCCCAGATCATATCAATTCTTGATAATGTAAGATGCCTTGCAGAATAAAAAGTAAACTGTCTGGTTTTAGGATATTCTCTCCTCCATACGTCTTCGAGAGTCTCTTGTTGAATCAACTCAAAAAAAAGCTTTGGCAATAGTCCTCTTTTCTTTTGTGCTTTTGTAGTCTTTTTGTCTAGTTCCAAATCTGTCACTCCATTGAAATCTCCAGCAAGAATTATCTGGTCATATACAAGATCGTCTAAGTGCTTCCTTAAGTCCTCAAAGAAGCTTTCCTTTGCACCGTTAGGTGCATAAAGTCCGACTACCAACACTCTCTTTAAGTTCCAATTACATTCCACTGCTACAAATCTAGCTTCCACATCTCTCATAACAAATTTTGGCTGCAGCTCCTCTTTTATATACAACACCACTCCTCTTTTTTTCTTGTTGGAAGCCGCTACAAATTCTTTGCCCAATTTTCCAGATTTTAAATATTTTACATCCTGTTTTCTAATATGGGTCTCCTGCAAACAAACAATATCACATTTTTGTTTTAGTAGCCAATGAAAAATATTTTTTCTCTTATTCGGTGAGTTTAGTCCATTTACATTCCAAGATAATACTTTACACTCCATATTCATGGTTTTGTTGTTAAGTCTTTTTCATTGTCCTTAATAAATCTCTCCATCTCCCGCTCAGATCTGATACGCTTTTTTGCCCCTCCAAACTCAAAGGACACTCCTTCCGGTAACTCCCATCTGTACCTAATGTTCATGTCCTTCAAAGTCTGAATTAACACTCTATATTTTTTCCTGTCCAGTAACACTGATCTGGGCAATTCCTTCATTATGATAATCGTCTTGCCATCAATCTCCAATGGATCTTGAAATTGTTTTGTCACAATCTTCTCTTTCATATTTCTAGTTGTAAACTGCACGATCACATCCCTTGGTAGTTTCCTCTGGGTTGCAATTCTCGAGTTCACACGATACGCCACATCTAGGATAGCCACAATTTCCTCCTCCTCCTTCCCCAGGTATTCAGCCAACACCTCAGTCATCTGTTCCTGCGCTGACTTCCCTTCAACTTCTGGCAGACCACGAAAACGAAGCTGCTTCTCCATGTGTTTAGTTTCTGCAACTGACATCCTCCCCTTTACCAATCTCATCTCTGTTTGTTGCGTTTCTATTAAATTCTCCATCGCGTCTTCTACTGTTTTGACTCTCTGTTTCGTTCCTTGTAATTCACTGCTAATCGTTTCCACGCCTTTTTTCACTTCTGACAGCTCCGACTTTACTGTCTGTGTAACTTCTTTGACCTCTTTAATAAGCTCCAATTTCGTGTCCTTAAGTTCTTTCATCATGTCTATAAGTTTTTTGTCCAAATTTTCTATTGCCGATTGCCACTCTTTTTTCGACATCGTGGGGCTTGCTTTAGCTCGCTCCCACGAATCTGCTCTCTTCCTCAGCTCCGTGGCGTATAATTAAACGTTTTCCTTTTTTTCAAATGTCCCAATCTTTGCCAAAATTAATTTTTTATATCCAAAATGTCGGGCGTCTTTTCTCTATGGTTTCTCTATGTTATTATAATCCAAGATGGCCTACTTCCTCTTCCGCTGAAGCCACGACCCTTCCACTTTCAAAAATGGCGATTCCCCACTTCCTGTCCCTTGGCAAGGGCCGCTTCCCTCCAGCCACTCTATTGTTGTTACGCACTTCCTGTCTCCCGTCTTCCCACAGCAGGTCTCGCGATGGTGTCTTTTTCCCACAGCTCCAAAACCACAGGTATTCAAAGCAATAGTCCGATTTTTGTAATAACTTCTTTAAACTTAGTCTCTTTTAAAATACAACTCCTGCCGAGTCTTCACCTCCTTTTCACTAGTCTGTTGCAGTTTAAAAAACTACTTTCTTTCCTCTCTGTTTTTGTCAATCTGTCCCGTTTCAAGAGATAGCGATCTTTACCTTCTCTTCAACTTTCTCGGGTTGTAATCGCTGTTTCGATCTTAAATTCTCCTCTCGACTTCCCTCCCCGATCGAAGCTTGGGTATGTAGGTCTTATGCCAGCCGAATTGGCCCCAAAATTGCCGCAGAGATTATAGCCGACCCGTCGCAAGGTGGGACCTCAAGGATCGGGGGGGAGACTCCTTGTGTAGAGCCCCCCCTCGTCCGAGATCTAGCTCACCCTAGGGTCTTGAGCGTTCTTTGCCTGCTCCCCGCCTGAGAGCAGTCGGCCGCGGGTTATTTTCACCCCTCCGGCCGGTTAAAACGGCAATCCGGTCAGCTCCGCAAATGGAGCTGCGTTAGACCTCCATGAATCCCAAACCGGAAGTCTCATTCCCATTTTTTAAAGTCCCACTCTCTCCATTCTGTTTTGATTTCTTCTACCCTTCCAGTCTCGTTGCTGTTATCTCAGGTTAACCCTCCCACTATCTCAGGGCCAAGCTACAAGTGACGAATGACACTTGAACGGCAAGTGTATTTCTCCCTGTTCACTTGCCCTCCACTCAATCCACTTGCTGTTCAAGTGTCATTCGTCATGTGTAGCTTGGCCCTATGTCTCATTCCCTCCCACACTTCCATATCCCAGCTGCTATTTGGTTCCTTTGCTGTCTCCCTTCCCTGCTATACCCCCATCACTTTCTTCCACTCCCATTGGTCAGTGTTCCTGAGTCACCCTGAGTCATCCCTCATCCTTGACCTGCTATTCCTTTTGCTGTTTCTGACCCATCCTTTCCATTTCTTCTGATGATAGCACTTCTGTGTGCTACACCTTTCCCTTTCCTGGTTGCTCTTCTTTGGTAATACTCCTTTAGTAGGTACCAGAATGCTGCCTGCACATATAGATATCAAACTTTGCACTAGCCCCAAACACCAACCCCCTCCCCCATTATATAGTTTGGGGAGTATTTTAAAACCCAGTTTTATTTTTGTATTCCTTTGACTGAAGAATAGTACACTCGTTCTAGCTGGGATGGTCGTCCTCTTCCACCAAGTGTAGAGCTTCAGGAGGGTTGCACATGGAGTGGTAGAATGGGACACCCACCTAGCCAGCCAGATCACCCTCACAAGCATTTGCATTTTTCTGAATTTCTAGGGTTTCCCACCTGGTCCTTCTCCAGCCCTGGATACCGCCCCCCCCCCCCCGCAACTCCTGCAAATTTTTTGAACGATGTAATGGGGACATGTTTGGGGGTTACTAGATATAGGATACAGCTGCAATATCTTGTAAATAATATACATTGTATATATAAATGCCGTATGCATTTCATAAAAAATGTACAAGATGCATACACAATATAAACAAATGTATGAAACCAGCACAGAACCAAATCTAATGATAAAATCATAAAATTCTAATTGTATTTTTCTGTCTTTATTGCTTGTTTTCTTGTTTCTCATTTTAAAGACAAATTAAAAGGGGGAATAGTTCCTCATCCCTACTTTGTCTATAAATGAAATCTATAACTATGAAGAAAACCGGAGAGCCAGCTTGGTGTAGTGGTTAAGAGAGTGGGACTCTAATCTGGAGAACCAGGTTTGATTCCTCACTCTTCCACTTGAAGCAAGCTGGGTGACTTTGGGTCAGTCCCAGCTGTCTCAGAGCTCTCTCAGCCCCACCCACCTCACAGGGTGTTTGTTGTGAGGATTATAATACTATACTTTGTAAACCGCTCTGAGTGGGTGTTAAGTCATCCTGAAGGGAAGTATATAAATCTGTTGTTGTTGTTGTTGTTGAAACCACTGCCCCCTACTTGCTCAATAGCAAGCCTGACTTTGGCAGTTGTATAGAAGAATCACCTGGGCAGTTCTAGCCTGCTGTGTTTGAGAGCTGTAGATCTTGAAAGCTTATGCTACAATAAAGTTGGTTAGTCTTAAAGGTGCTACTGGACTCTTTACTATTTTACTTCTCTTTACAAAGGGAGGCTATAAAAGGCATTAGACAGTCATGGAGGAGAGGTCCATAAATGGATAGGTTCATAATGTCTGGGGTCTGAGGCCCAGCCCCCGGACTTACCAGGAGGAAGGGATGGGAGGCAGCCAGGAGACAGCTACACAGCCACCCCAACGGAACCCAGGGCCAGAACCCACTGGCACCAGAGGGAGGAAAAGAAGCACCCAAGCCTCAGAGGGTTAGATGGGGCAGGTGGAAGCCAGCTAGCCCCACCCTCCACTGGGAGACTAGGAACCCAGGCAGGGAGAGTGAGGACAGCCAGGAGGGGACCAGACAAGAGGAAGTGTCAGGTCCGTTGTCCACAGTCCCTCCATATTGTTACCCAGCTTAGAGATATATTGCCCACAGTCCCTCCGTATTGTTACCCAGCTTGGAGATATGTTGCAATAGCCTCATGCACCTGTTCCCTTGTTGCTTTCCAGATTCCAGTACGGAGGAGCCCTTATCTTGGATGGCTTGCCGCAGCGGCCTTGGGACAGCTCCTTCCGTCCCGCTACTGATTATGTTCTGCTGGACTATGAGCGTGGGGGGAACATGTAGAGGGATAGATATAATGTATCATGTACTCAATGCATCATTCCTAACAAGGAGCCTGTGTACAGCCAGATGCCTTTATTTTGCCTCTGTGTATCCTATGGACATATATACGGCGAAGCCTGATTATCTAAATAAAACCCATTTACTCAAGAGCTTGGATTTCTTGCTGAAAGGAATAGAATCGCCTCAACATATCCTGTCTTCCATAGACTGACAGGGAGAAGGCAGAGGAAGCAGGGACAGCCAGCCAGCAGCAAGCCAGCCAGCCACCTTATCTGCAGTAGAAGAAAGGCAGTCTATGGCCACACCCTAACATGCAGGCAGGCTAGAAGGGATCAGCCAGAACCAGATGGGGCTGGGAGCAAAGCAGCCACAGGTAGGGCTGCCTGAGGCAATTAGCAAAGAAAAGCCGGCAGCCAGCAAAGCAACCACAAGTGTGGCTGCCTAAGAGCACCAGAGTCCTGGCTAGAGTGCTGGGAGTGTGGCTGGCAGGTGGAGCCAGGAATGGGTGAAGGGATATAAGGGAAGTCCACCCACAGGGCAGGGTGGGTTGTTGTGTAGGAGTGTGGTGGAGTTTAGGAGAGTGAGAGAGGAGCTGGAAGGTGAAAGAATAAGGAAGATGAAGGAGAGGAGGATGAGTGAGCCTGGGTGCTTTGGAAGGCAAGAAGAAAGGGGAGGCAGCTGGGGCTCTGTCAGGTTGAGCAGGCCTGCGAATGGATTGAGAGGGAGCGAGGGTGAAGTATACCCTCCCTCCTTCTACAGAGCAAGAACCTGCATGGTCCCTGATGGCTTCCCAAGATCAAGGGCAGGCGTGCTGGTGACCGGCATAGTGGCTCCCGTGGAAGAACCTGACGCATAAGTGGACCCTTCATGTTTAAAGGCTAAATGGCGTGAGACAGTTTTGATAGGCAAAATCATGCAAGGGTAGAAAGATCAAATCTTCAGTGAAACTTTAGCTTTAAAAGATACTGAGAATACTGTTGCCAAGGAGCCCCCCCTCTCCTGCTCTAAGGCCTGCAATGGACTGTAGCAGTTTCCTGTGTTGCTGTTTTATAACTACATCAGAGACTGCCTTGCACGTGTGCACTTTAATACACGTATCTGTTTCCTGCCTGTTTATTATCCACCACGGACTGTGCCTGTCTCCTATCTCTGCTATAGACTGTGTTATACCTGCTGTTCCCTGCCTCCGTGGAAGCCTGCCTCACCTGGGCCCAAGCCGCACTGTTAGCAGCCAGGTGCCAGCCAGGGAGACCTCCAGTGAGCCTGACCAGGCACCCCCCGGCCAGTCCCCGCCTGGAGCCTCCCGCGAGCAGGTCACCCAGCTTGCCCTCGCTACTGAGCAGCCTGCTAGCAAACCCCAGCCATGCCCAGCCAGCAGCCACGTTCCCAGGCAGCCTGAAGACCAGCCTAAGCAGCCCGCTGAGAGAAGCCATTTCAGAGAAGCGAGCAGACCACATCCGCAGAGGCAGACCTCGCCTTGCTCTGTATATCTTAATAGCCACCCCAGAGAAGAAGCTAAGTGCCGACCATCCCAAGCACTCAGGGAATGCATCTTAAAACAGCCTCCGCATTCCAGAGATGACGATGACAGGACAAGCCCTGTTCGCTGGAACATCCATTCAAGACACCCAGATCTCCCCCTCCCTCCTTTGTCCCCTCTTCCCAAGGTGTCACAATAATACAATCAGATTCCTAAAGTGGCCCATCTATGGTAGTTGTAGAACCATTAAAACCTTTGTTTCGCCCGTGAGAACCACTAGAAACTGCACCAGTCCCAGGGTACATTTTGGGGTATTTAAGCTGGTCTCCCAGGCCACATGGGGCGCGTGCCATTCCTATCCAGACTCCTTGCTGTCATTCTATTTTGGATCTAGTGCAGGCATTAGACCACCTCGCTGCTACACCTCTGCTCCCCCTCAGGATTGTAAGTAAGGGCCAACTTCATCATGGGGTACCTGCTAATGCAACCGTCTCTATTTTCCTACCTCTATGTTTCCTAGTTCTTGTATGTAACCTTGTATGTGTGTGCAAGTTTAGGCATACGCCACATTACTAGTAAAGACACGTTGTATTGTGATTTAGTCTGCATGAGCATCTGGAGAGGGACCCCGGTATACAATTGGTTAAGATCCGCACTAAATTTAGTTCCAGACTGCTAGCTAATTCCCCATTCAAATAGAGCAGTTCTGGTAACAACACCTTATTATGGGCACCTCAGCATTTAATCTTTTTTTTCTTTTTTACCCTGAAGGGCTTGCTTTCCTGATCCTTTTCTTGATAGGCAGATCACTCTGCTTGTCTAGGATGTAGCAATTCTCTAGAATAGTGGTTAAGTGGTTGGCTTGCAAATCAGCACTCTACTGGTTTGAATCCCACTGCTGCCATGAGCTCAGTAGGTGGCCTTGGGTAAACCACTCCTCTCAGCCCCAGCTCTCCCCCCTAGCTGTACTGTGGGGATAATAATAACATTGATTTTGTTCACTGCTCTGAGTGGGGCACTAATATGTTTAGAGGAGTAGTATATAAGCACACTTATTATTTAGTCTTAACTCCTTCCAAGGTCACCTGGGGATGAGGGAGGGAGTGGTCTGATTATACTGGTATTCTTATGTGTTACCACCAAAAGGGCTGATCAGTACAACAGTTAAGATGATGCTGCTGTGAAAGAGACGTTGGTTGAGGAGACATGGCATTTTGGAAGCAAAAAGGAAAATTATAAGGTGTTAAAAAACTGGGATGTTAATGTATCCATTTTTGTTACAAATCTGTATGTCAAAGTTTTTCCAAAACAAGAGCCTGGTTTTTCCTTAATATAAATACTGAGAAGTTGGCTTGTTTCCCCCCCTCCTTAATCTAAAAAGCTCAACAATGGGTTGCTGCCAAGAAAATGATATTTTAAAAAATGCTCTGGTGCAGAATCTTGGTCTAAAAATAACCTAATTTCATGCTCTTATGAAACTTTTTTTAAACTGACTGAATTATGGTGTTGTGCTGTTTGGAAGACAATTACTGCTGTAATTTGCAAGCATTATGGTCCATAGCAAATCCTTATTTGGGGCTTGGTGTGTAAGTTATCAACATAATAGGGCTTAACAGATCTTTTTTTCATGTTACAGAAATGTTAATCTTCAAATCTGAATGTGATAAACCTTTAATACCTGTGACATTTTTAAAAAACAAAATCCTGTTGGAGCCCACAGAGCAAATGAAATGACATCTTAATCTCTTGGTTGATGTATGCATTATATTCCCAATAAGGATGTCATCAAAAATAACCACTTTACTTTTAAGCCCCCCCCTTTACTGTAGTGTTTATTTTATTAAAATATTTATTCCCTATCTTTTCCACGATCCATGATGAGCTAACCAAACACAGTCCAAAACAATCCACATATCATCATAAAAATATAAACCTAGAGCCACCAATACTGCCACAGAAACAAATACATCGGCCTCGGTCAGATGCTCTTCCAAAGCCATGCTTGTGTTGAGGCCTCCTTAATTTATCCTGTAGACTACTTCAGAAAGTTGGTGCTATAGCCCAGAAATACCACGTTTGAGCTGTGGCAGATCTTAGAGACTTAATGGAGGATGACAGAGTCAGAAGAGTGCCGAGAAGATCTGAAGAGGAGGGTTACCACCAGCCTCCAGGGTGGGGTGGGGTGGGCTAGAGATCTTCTGGAATGAGAGCTGAGCTCCAGACTACAATCAGTTCCTCTGGAGAAAACAGCTGTTTTGGAGGGTGGAGTCTAGGGAATTATAGCCTGCTGAGGCCTCTGCTCTCCCCAGGCTCCACCCCCCAAAATCTAGGAGTTTTCCAACCCAGAGATGGCAGTACTAAACTCCAGGCATGTTTGGAGTTGTAGAAGAAACTCTTGACGTGATGGCCATCTTGAGGAAGCTGTTTTTGTTTGTTACTCGGGATGCCATTTGAACTCTGGCTCTCAACATGTATAATGAAAGAAAATAGTGATGTTTATTTTTATTTATTTATACCCCCCTTTCTCCCCAACAGAAACCCAAAGGGACATGAAACGTTTTTCTCCTCTCCTCCATTTTGTGCTCACAGCAACCCTGTGAGGTAGGTGAGATTGAGAGAATATGAGTGGCCCAAGGTAAACCAGAAAATTTTCATGACAGATTAGGGATTCATACCTAGGTCTCCCAGATTCTAGTCTGACACTTTCACTGCTACACTATGCTGGTGTGAGATGCTACATCAGTTATAGACCATTGCTCATTAAAAAAAAAAACTAATCTTGATACAGCCTGTTGTTCTGATAGGTGGTTACATGGGGAAAAATAGACTCAAGCAATTTACAAAAATGTATTTCTCACAAGTTGAGCTTTGTTGGAATTGAGCCAGCAGAAAATGTATTCTATAATAGGTTTGATACACGTTTTAAACATCTATGAAAATGGCATTTCTGTGTTCTAATTGAGACATTTGTAATGCACAGGAAGAAAGGTGCACTTCATTCTCTTGTTCTAAACAGACGTCACACTTAAATTTGTCTGCCTAATTGTGTTTGCTTGCCATATGTGAAATTCTGTATATATGAATAGATTTATGATTTTGCTTCCGAAGATGCAACGTCTAGAAGTAAACTAACTTATCTCGCAAGCTGAGGCCTGCAACCTGCCACATCTGGGTAAAAAAAAATATCTCTGTGGTACTGACACTTACATAAACATACTTGCAAGGGTGAGAATTTCCTGCCTCCCTCTTTAATTTAGAGCTCTTCCTTTAGGGAGCAGCAGATGTCATTAAAACCTGCCTATTTGGGGAATTTCAAACAAAGTTCCTTCACTTTTATTTTAGAATTGTGATAAATTATATATTTTTTTTAAAAAATGGACTGTGATTCTAGTATACAGAGAATAAATCACAGGACAGAAGATCCCCGAAGCCCCCTTCTATGTATTTCTTAAAGTATCCTGCCACTGAGAAGTGAAACTTATTACTGACAATTGCCCGACACTGGATGGAATTGTTTCCAACATCATTGCACTTATAACACTTTCCCAGATTATACCGAAAGTTGATATAGGATTAGCCCATTGAGTGCAGTAGTCAGTGTCAGACAGGACCTAGGAGGCTTTGGTTCCAATCTCTGCTCCTCCATGAAGCTCACTGGGTAATCCTGGACCAGTTACGCTTGCTTAGACTAATCTACCTCAGATGGAAGTAGAATGGAGAGGAGGAATATCTGACATTATGTCCCATGAGTCACTTCAAAGGTTAGTGAACCTTATTCTTGACATTAAGAGTAGTATATTCACAGTTCCTGAATTTTCTGGATAAAACAGTAGGTATCACGGATCTATGCCCCCCTCCCCAGCATAAAAGGAGCAGCTAATGTTACTGTGGATCAATATCTCCGAGTTGGGGGTGAGTAAGGAAAGGATCCCTACTCTGCATGTTTATGAGTGTTCTACAGTATTTCTATTTGACTCCTTGTGATCAATTGTTACATGTTGGATCCCGACTAGAGATGGGCACAAATCGAAATACGAACCAAAATTAAGCACGAACCAGGCCGGTTCGTGGTTTGCAAACCACGGTTCATCAGATCCTATTTCTGATGAACTGCCATGAACTTTAGGCTGGTTCATTTTTTTGGTTCGTCACTGCAGACAGCCTGGTGCCAATCAATCAGTTTCCTAGGCAACAGGGGATGAACTTCCTGCAGACCTTCTTCTGACCCGGAAGTGGACTTCTGCTGGCTCGAAAATGACCTTCTGCTGACCCAGAAGTGATGTTTTTCTGACCTGGATGTGACATTTTCACAAACCAAACGAGCCGGTTCACGAACCAGGGACAGGTTTGTGAAAGTTCATGGTTTGTGAAATTTGACAAACCACATGGTTTGGTTATTTTCCGGTTCATGCCCATCTCTAACTGGCACAGTATAATATTCCAACGGACCAGAATGCCTACAGTCTATCTTCATTGCTAACCTCCCACATCTCATTTATGTGAAATGTTGCATATTGCAGTGCTTTTCTATTACTGTATCTATGCGGTGGTGTTGCTCTGGTACAACATAGTGTTTTTGCTCTGGATGTTGTGTACCAGCACAGTTCTGCAGCATCATGCTATTTCAATAGCATAGGTACTGCTTTGTTTTGTTACCCAGCAGCCTATCAGATCAAGCCATTACGAAAAAAAAATCATGTATTTTGGCCTGAAATATATTCGCACAATATCATCCTTCATTCAGTTTGTCCTAGACTGTTCTTTATTTTTTTCCCTCTTTCACAGTTGTAAAGGAGAGAGCCAAACACCAGCTTTCTTCATGGCATCAACACAATGCTCGAAGTCTATTTTAAGTGTCTGAAATCGCAGGGATTTATTTGTGTTTTTTTAATTATAAACCTGGCAGCTTAACATGGCCACAGGGACTTTCCTTTATTAAATGAACATCTTCCCAAACAGACAGAGCTGACTTCCTTCTCTTCCTGTGCTTACTCTCTTAAATAAATGAATTCCAAGGTTGTGCCTTCCTTTAACGTATGTTCTTTATTCATCAATTCACGTTTTAAAAAATATGTCAAAACTTTTTTTCAGATTTACAATAGAAACAATCTCTTTTTGTAAATAAGAGCCAAAAATGTCATTTTTTACAAAGATCTGATTTTTTTTTCAAATAGTAATTTTTATATGTAAGCCATGTCTAAGTATTCTAGGTTTGTAATTCCCAAACACTATGTCAGAATAAGACATAGTTTCCATTGACAATAATATTATTGGTGAATTTAGGTCAGTGTCCTCCTCACCTGGATAGCCCAGATGAGCCTGATCTCATCAGATCTCAGCTGGTAAGCAAGATTGGCCTTGGTTAGTAATTGAATGGGAGACTTCCAACAAAGACCAGGGTTGCAGAGGCAGGTAATGGCAAACCACCTTTGTTAGTCTTTTGCCAGGAAACCCCCACCAGGGGTTGCTATAAGTCAGCTTTGACTTAAGGATACCAGACACACACACACAAATTTAGATCAGTAATCTTTTACCTTTTCTGATCTTGAATATTGCTTTAACCCCACTTTGCAGTATGCTACCCACAAAGTTTAGCTACGTTTATCTCATTTTTACTGCTCCCCTTCTTCCAAGGTAGCATATATGGTCCTTTCATGTTCGTGGATGGCAACGGACAATGAACATCGTGTTCATTTTTTTCCTGTTCGTGCCCATCTCTAGTCATATCCCCAGTAGATGGTTCATCTGTTCATCCATCATGACTGGCTTTGTGAATATGCTTGAAGCCAGAAGTATGTTCCTATTTCAAGCAATGTGTGTGTTCTCTGGGAGATTTGTGGGCCAGCTCGTCCACAATATAAAATGTGAATCAGCTTTCCAAGAGCAGTCTCACAGCTTGTGGAAAACCATCATGGAGTAGTGTTTAGTGATACATTTGGGCTCATGAGACTTGATTTCAAGACACAATCAATCTAAGAGCCATTCATTTCACTATATCTCACCTCACTTACCTCCTTGTTGTGAAGGTCAAATAGAATACCCCCTGTAAGAAGAGTAGTACATATAATAAGAAGGCTGGTGCCTCCTGAAACAGGTACTGGGAAAATAAATGGTGGTGTGTTCTCCTTGCCACTAAATAACCCTAACCTCCTGTTACCTTGTGTAGGAGATATATAAGCCCCAGAGGCATTTGAACCTTTGATTCTTTATTATATGATATTAGCCACTGTCCGCTCTTAGTTCCTACTTGGCTATGCTCTTTTCTGTTTCTTTTTTTCCCTCAGGAAGTCATCATGATTGATTGGTTAATGTATTAATAGCCTTGTTACTGATCATAATTCAGTTTTTTCCCCTGTCAAGTTTCTCTTGAGATTGAGTAAGGGGAAAATGCTAAATTGATACAAAGCTAATAGCCTAACTAACAGGGTGTTTTTTTTTTTTGATAAATGTGCAGTGAATATGTGCGCATAAATCAGAAATTCCTCAGAATAATAGTGTAATTGAAATTATGCTCTAGATCATAAGTGCCTTTCACCTACCCTTTCCTTCCTATGTTTGCTTTGCAGTTGGGTGCTCGATACGATATTGGATAAATTATTGGGCAAATTTCCTTTTACATGTTGAAAATGCCTATGGATAGCTGTGATGGGACTGTAGGAGTAACAATAGTTTATTGTATTAGAAAAATGCTTCATCAGATTGTGTGCTTCATCCTATCAACACTGACTCATCAATGATTCCTACTTTAGAAGGTGAAGGGGGGGAAAGAGTGGTTTGTTGCAACCAGCAGGTCGAGAACTTTTTTGTGAGGTCCAAATGTTGTTTATTTCAATGATTATATGGACAGAAGTGTGCACTGAAAAAATTTCCATTTCTGTGTCAGTCTGGGGCTTCCAAATGAACTCCATTCCATTATTGGTTTGTTCTGGGTAGGTCAGTGCTGACTGAGATCTAATCTGGGTTTTTTGTTTGTTTGTTTGTTTTCATGAGTTTTGGCCCACTGCATGCACACAAGATGGGTGGCTGCACATACATGCACACATGCTGTTCTTTTCAAGGGTGAAATGAGGCACTGTCCTCTGTTCAAATCATCGACCTACAAAGTTTCAGCACACAAATATAAAGACCTGAATGTAGTAAATATATGAAGGCACTTTTGTAATTTGTTATTAACAATCACAGTTGAATGATTTGTAGTATGAAAAGATGTGATATGTAGATAAGTAGAATGCAAGCAGACTATATGACTTCTTTTACCTTTTCCTCTCCCGTTCCCCCTTCTCCTATTTCTACTTTTATCAGTAAACTAATAAAATGTTTAATTAAAAAAACAAACAAACAGGATTCAGTATTTACAGATCCCAAAGAATGCTTGGGAAAAGTCATCAAGAAGAGTGTTGGGTTGCTATGGACACACACACACACACACACACACAGTTATTTTCAAGTGGGGGTTGGGGAAGCCATAACTCCATCACCAACTATTAGTGCCTCCCAGTCCAAAAACCCATCAATCCAACATGTTTCTCCTCAAGCACAAAACACACACACAACAATGGATCCAGATGAAGGTGAGTGTCAACATGACAGGAAAATGGCTGGAGAGGCAGTGATGGTGGGCTGGCACCCACCAGGAGAGCACTCCCTTGCCAACCGGTGCAGCACAGCAATTTTTAAAAAAATCCTGCTTTATCATAGCCCCAATAAATTACCTTTGCGTCCTGCCTGTTGATGCCATGTTCTCCTGCACTCCCAAAATGAGGCATGAATACTTAATTTTGGTGCTCAGGAAAAGTGCCCTGCCAAAGTTGATGAAGGTGGATCTTTCAGATCTCCATTCTCTGCACTGATCTTTGAACTCCAGAACCAAAAAGCCCAGGGGAGCATTGTATAGCTCTTCCCTGGCTTCAAAATTAAGATCAAAGTGCTCACAATAAATACCTTCATCTTAGCATCAGGTTTCTCAACACAGTGGACCTACTGTCACAGTGGAGAGACCCACTGGAATTGTGACTTGCACTTCACTTGATGCCCTCTGCCTCTGAACACCTGTTGTTCTTTGAAAGTTACTGCGTTTTTGACCAGAGTAGACCATGTATTCCACATTACCATGATCGATGGTTGTTGTGGGTTTTCCGGGCTGTATTGCCGTGGTCTTGGCATTGTAGTTCCTGATGTTTCGCCAGCAGCTGTGGCTGGCATCTTCAGAGGTGTAGCACCAAAAGACAGAGATCTCCCAGTGTCTGTCTTTTGGTGCTACACCTCTGAAGATGCCAGCCACAGCTGCTGGCGAAACGTCAGGAACTACAATGCCAAGACCACGGCAATACAGCCCGGAAAACCCACAACAACCATCGTTCTCCGGCCGTGAAAGCCTTCGACAATACATTACCATGATCCTTTGCACTTGGCCCTTGATCTATCTTGACTCGACTCTGGGCCATAATGTTTCATGTCAATCCCAAAACACTTTAGAAGATTGGCAGAGAAATCTTAGGGGCTGCTGCTGTGCTGTCAACACAGTGTTATGTTTCACTCACAGGCTCCCACACCAATGATTCTTCTCCTTTCTAAAACAGGCCACAACAGAGATTGAGAGTGGGTGGTGGAGGTTGGTTTTGTTTTGTTAATGGGACCCTTTTTTCTTTTCTTTATTTTTTTTTACCAAAAGTAAAGGTGGGAGCCTCTTTCAGGTTGCGTAGTCTCCATTTTCTGACTCAAACCATTAACCCAGAGTTGAAGGCTGGAGGAATAGGAAATGGAGGCAGCCCAGTCTTAGGAGACCAATGCTTCCACATGAAATGCTGATGTGGAAAAGCTTTGGTGTTTCCGTGGAACCGTGCACAGTGCACAGCCCTGCTATCTCCACTCATTTAACATTTCTCATCAGAGCCCAGAAAAAATGAACAAGTCTTTTCCAGAGAAGAAGTGTCTCTTGGTGCTCCCTGACCTGTTATCTTAGGGTGACTTCTACAGTCACAGTTGGCTTGCGGTGGCACCTAAGTGAAGGTCAGCAGCAGCAAAAAGCCACTGAATGGAGAGCAACCTGATCCACATGCCCGAGCCCTCCTCAGTGTGACTCTCCCTTAATAATTCCTTACTATTTCCAATTTTCACTCTAATCTGCATAACAGGAGCCTTTGAAGCAACTGGGGAATGAACGCTTCGCTCACACCTGCCCCACATACTAGTTGGTTGCCACTGGGATTTCTTTACATTGTGCATAAAAGTGCACAGAAAGGAAGAGAGAGATCTTTTCTCTATTTTACTAGTAAAAGTGGGATACTGGACAGGTTGCCAGTCTCTGTTTCCACCTAACACTGTCAACCTAAGAGGTAAATTAGATAAAGCACTGTGATGATAAAATATGATGAGATTGGTCCTTCCATTGGAATACTAATCTGGAAAGACATGGGTGTACACGTGTGTGACTGTGCACAGTGCCTGCTTCCTCCAGGTCATTTAACTCTGGGTTAACAGAGCCCTGGGTCAAAAGAGGCCAGAAAATGCAGAAGTCTTTCCAGGCAGGATGATGAAGTTCCTTCTGGTGATCTTTGACCTATTCTCTTTGGAAGACTTCTATAGTTACAGTGGTGGCATATAAGCAAAGGACAGCAGCAGAAAGCAATTGGGTAGATCCTTCTCAATGTGACTTTCCTTTCATAATTTTTCTTTATTTCCAATTTTCACCTTTATTTTCATTAACATGAGCCTTTTCGGCAGCCAGGGACTTGGAGGCGGCAAGAGACCCCTTCCTCCTCAAACCCACATGAGAATGCCCACATGGTTACTTGTTGGCCTTTCCTTGCATTGTGCATAAAAGCTCACAGAAAGGAATTGGTGAGGTGATGCTGATGGCACAGTACCATCTTCTGCTCCCTGCTCTGGTGCAAGGCAACTCTTTTGTGAATTGATCCCTATGAGAATGAGCAGTCAATGCCAATGCCATTGCCCAAGAGGCACCAAGGACAAAATACATTAATGAGCAGTATCAAAAAGAGTCCAGTAGCACCTTTAAGACTAACCAATTTTATTTTAGCATAAGCTTTCGAGAATCAAGTTCTCTTCATCAGATGCCTGATACAGAGACTGGTCAAACACAGAAGAGCAGAGGGAAGAGGCAATTAGGGGGGGAGGGGGAGGGAGCAATCAAAACATTCCTTTGCTAGTATATGTAAACATCTCCTTTTGGTGTGTGTATCAGTTGGCTTCAAAGGAGTTTGCCCTGTTAGTTTGTAGAAGCCAAACAGCTAGACCATCCAATTCCAATGCAGTATGGGCCTTTGATAACCACAGCTCTCCCTGCCAGATGCATCTGACAAAGAGATCTGTGGTTCCTGAAAGCCCACGCCAGGTACCACTGAGCTCCCCCAGACCCCACCTCTGTAAAGGAAATCTGTTACCTGTGGTAATGTGATAACCATTCATAGTCCCTATTCAGTCCCAGCTTGACAGAGTCAAATTTGCATATGAATTCCAGTTCAGCAGCCTCCCGTTGGATTTTGTTTTTGAAAGGTTTCTGTTGAACTACAGCGACCTTTAAGTCTTTGATGGAATGTCCTGGTAGATTGAAGTGTTCTCCCACTGGTTTCTGGACGTTTCCATTTCTAATGTCAGATTTGTGTCCATTTATTCTTTTGCGTAGAGGTTGGCTGGTTTGTCCAATGTACAGAGCAGAAGGACATTGTTGGCACATGAGGGCATATATCAGATTGGAGGATGAGCAGCTGTAAGAGCCAGAGACAGTGTAGTTGATGCCGTTGGGTCCTGTAATTGTATTCCCTGGGTAGATATAGGGGCAGAGCTGGCATCTGGGTCTGTTGCAAGGACTGGTTCCTGTGCTGGTGACTCTGCTGGCTGATTCATGGTTGTGACTGAGAAGTCGTTTAAGGTTGGGGGGCTGTCTGTAGGCAAGGAAAGGTCTTCCACCCAGGGCTTCTGAGAGAGAGGTATCATTTTCCAGGATGGGTTGTAGCTCACTGATGATACGTTGGACGGGTTTGAGCTGGGAGCTATAGGTGACAACCAGTGGTGTTCTGTTGTTAGTTCCTTTAGGTTTGTCCTGGAGTAGGCTGTTTCTGGGTACTAGTCTGGCCCTGTTGATTTGTTGAATGAGCAGTGTGCACATTCCCCATCCTGCCAACAGAGTTATGATATGCTAGGGCTAAGTCTCTCCCTTTGGGATCCGATTGGTGAGATGCCATTAAAAAAAACGTGGCCTCTGCCAGCCCAGGGTCAGTATCTTTGTGAGCTGCTGCGGTGCAAATGCAAACCAAAACACACAAACTTTTGTCTGTGTATGTGTGTGTGGGGGAGTCATTACAGCTTCATTTCCCAATTTTGCTCTAGTGTTCCAGAATCCACTTTAATGAGCCAAACAAGCATTTTGTGTGTATATTTTCAGCTAATTTGTTTCATTTTGTACACCCCTATTGAAAAATCAAGGTTTCCCCCCCCCTTCACTTATACGGCCCTCCTGGCATGTAGACCAGGCTGCTGTGGCTGGGGGCTGTTTGCCTTCCTGGAAGGGGAAAAAATCAGTTTGCCTCTTCCCGGGCAACTGGGGATTTGCCAGGGGGTGGAGTCAAGGGCAAGTTGCTAGCTCTGCTTACCCGACCTCTCAGTTGCCGCCTCGAGTTCAAGCTGAGAGGAGAGCATCTTATTCTCCTCCTGGGAGAGTGGTGAGAGAGGCAGTGACTGAGGGCTGGCGGCGGCAGGAGCACAACCGCGTTTCAGCTGCTCCATGCAGCTTTGTTGCTGGAGAGGTGGTGGCAGCATGGAAGGAGCCAGCTGATCAGTACGGAGTGGGAGGTGGCATTTGGGAACCACCTGAGCAGCAAAGCAGGTAGTAGCTGCTTCTGTGGTGCTGTGCCACCTCCGCGGCAGGGGGCTGCAGCCCAGCTTGCTTCCTCGGCTCCCAGCTGGCCGTTGCCAGGGTTCCCTAGCTTCCTCTTTATTGACCCCCTTCGTGGCTGGTGGGCTTAGGCTGTGGTAGCCCCTTTGGGGGGGCTAGGGCCTGCTACAGGGCATCCAGGGCCTTGCTTGGGGGCTGCGGGGCAGCAGTTTGGAGGTCACGGTTGTGGAGGGGAACAGTTGACAATATCACCATGTACTTTTCTCAGAAGCCCCCTCATTTCTTTCGCACCCCTCTTCCCCACCTTGTGGGTCTGAGTGGACTGTTGGGCATGTGTTGCTTGGCACAAAAAGGGGGGTCTTTCTCCATACTTGGGGCTTGGGTGGGCCTCATGTGTGTGGCTTGAGTGGCTCTCCCTCCCGGTTGAGAAAGATCCCCATTTGTAGGCCCCGTGGGGGTTGTTACATCCCTCTGAAGGGCTGCATAGTATTTGAGGCCTAGGCTGGGTAGTGGCCATTTTTTGCAGCTCAATTTTGCCAGTGCTAAGGTAGCGGCCATTTTATGTTTGCTGGCCATTTTAATTCGGTGGCCATTTTAAATTTGGCAGCCATTTTGTTTTGCTTGTTGAACTAAGCCATGCCTGGAAAAGGTAAAAGGCCCTCTAAGGGCAAGCAACCTGCTAAGTGGCCCCCACCCAAAAGGCCTGCCCCTGCATTATCCACATCTGAAGATGAGGAAGGAGTCAAGAGTAGGCTGGAGATCTTGAACCATCTGGAGGCCCTGGAATGGGCTCGGAGCTGTACTGTGGCAGTTTCTACTAGGGTGAAAAGGGTCAAGTCGACCAGGTCTACTTCAAGCACCACTTTTCAGTGTGAAATATTGAAATGGATTTCTGCTCTTGAAGGGATGAGTGAACCAGATGATGGCAAGCAGAGTACTTCACTTCCAGTGGCAGACTTCCCGGTGGTTGAACTTGAAGGACAGACAGAGCAAGTATGGGCAACTGAGTCAGGCTAGGTGGCATTGGCAGTGCAGCATGCTGAGGGAGAAGGTAAGTCAGCTGGGCCCTCATAGGCTGGTGCCTGGCCTTGGGGACAGGTTGCTGCCCCCATTCCCTCAGTGTCACCACAATCCTTTCATACCTCAGGCAGCACAGCACAGTTTCAAAATGCTTCGCCGGCCTGGCCACACTGGATATTGCGACCATGGTCAGGGCACAGCAGGGAGAATGCAGGCACCTTGGCTACATCAGGCTTTTCAGGGCCATCGGCATGGTATGACAGGGAAGTTCAACCTTCCACAAGCCAATTTTCTCTTTGGGGTTACTGCCCCTGGGACTGGCCTGCTTCAGGTGCTCCAGCTTATGGAACTGCCCCCTTTGGGGCCCTACCTTTCGGTGACACTGCTATGCCCCTTGGGGATCATTTAACTCCAGCTACTAGGGAAAAGATCATACGTGGGGAGTACATCGATGTTTTCACTCTCCTCTTCAGGGAGCTGGAGAAAAAGGAGAAGGAAGACCTTGATGACCGGGACAAGGGACGGTTAAAAAGGAGGAAGATTGAACATAATTGGCACAATTGGCTCCCTGGCATGTTAATCTATGCAGGGGTCATTGCCAGGGTTCAGCCTTGGAGGCCGTTATTTCAATACATAGATATAATATACAGGGGCTATATGGACTTTGCCGGTGGATCATGGTTCCAATGAGGAATTTCATATGCAGGGGGTCCCTTAACCCGGCAATGCAGTGGGACAAGATTCACCAGCAGCTATGGTTGCAGGCCATGTCCCCTGCTAAACCTAACTCGAGTGACCACTCTGATAGAGGCCACTTAGTTCAGAAAAATCAAAACATGCAGGGTACCCATGGGATAGTGGGTCAGCTGGTTCAACCCCAGCTGCTCTGTTGGGATTATAACTTCCAGGGCGTTTGTTCCAGGAAGTCCTGCAGTTTCAAGCATCAGTGCCCCATCTGCGGGGGCCCATATCCATTTACAACCTGCCCTTGGCCGCTGAGGTGGGGTGGCAGGTTTCATGTTTGGTTTTAGGATTCCACTCCAGGGCCCTCAGGCCTCCTTCATGTCTGCGAATTTGCATTCTGTTGTAGGCATGGAGTAGGTTGTTCGGAATAAAATAGCTAAGGACTGCATGAAGGGGTGAGTTTTGGGCCCTTTCGTGATGCCCTGGTCCCGTGTTTGTGTGTTTCCCCGCTTGGTGTAGTTCCTAAAAAGGCCACAGGTGAATTCCAGTTCATCCATCATTTGTCCTACCCCAAGTGCGGATCGGTGAATGATGTCATCTCTGACCACTTATGCTCAGTAAGATACATGTCCTTGGACCAAGAAGTCAAAGTCGTGAGGTGATGTGGGGTTGGCACTGAGATGGAAACGACATCAAGTCTGCATTTCGTCTTCTGTCAGTTGACCCAGAGGACTTTGAGCTGCTTGGTTTCTTGTTCGAGGGCCAATATTACATGGATAGGGCTTTACCTATGGGGCGCTCTATTTCATGTAAGGCCTTTGAGTGTTTCAGCTCCTTCCTTGAATGGGCCCTATGGTCCAGGCTGCAGTGCCGGGACAGGACCCATTACCTTGATGATTTTTTTCATGGGGCTAGCAGATGGTGGGCGCTGTGCCCACTTGTTATAGGGCTTTATTAGCTTAGCGGAGGAATTGGGAGTCCCGCTGGCCCACGAGAAGATGGAGGGTCCTGCTCCAGTCCTTACCTTTTTGGGTATAGAGCTTGATGCTGTGCGGCAGACCTCATGGTTGCCGGCTGAAAAGTTGGACAACCTCTGGGCCTGGCTGGCTTCCTTTCGATCAAAATGGAGGGTTACTTTGTTGGAGCTTTGGCAGCTTGTCTGGCACTTGAATTTTGCCTGTAGGGTGGTAGCACCAGGCAGGGCATTTCTAAGGCATCTTTGTGACACAAAGGGGGGGCCTCAGGCTGCCTCACCATCGGCTTAAGGTCAGTGAAGGCATGAGAGCAGACCTGGGAGGAATTTCTCAGGGATTATAATGAGGTCTCCTTTTGGAGGGAGGAATTTTTGTTAAAAGCTGACATGCAGGTGGCCTCCAGTTCCTCCAGATCCATTGTTTTGGGGGTTTATTTCTGAAGGCACTGGTGCACGGAGTGCTGTCTGGCTCATTGGGCCAGAAGAGGACTGAACAAGGACCTCACCTTTTTAGAGTTGTTTCTGATCCTTGTTGCAGTTTGTTTTGGATGGGGGGCAAACAGGTGAACCACACTGTCCACTTTTGATGTGACAACCAGGCAGTGGTGCATGTCCTTCACTCTGTTTCATTCAGATCAACGAGGGTTATGAGGCTGGTCTGAGTTTTAACACTTCAGTGTTTCCAGCTAAACATGATGTTTATGGCAAAACTCGTCCCTAGAGTAAATAATAGCATGGCGGATGCGTTGTCTTGCTTTCAGGTGGGCCTGTTCCACCAGCTTGCCCCTGAGGCTGACACTTTGCTGACTGCAATTCCTCAGAAGCAGTGGAGCCTTGGATGCTAGAAGCAGAAAGGGCCATAAAATTAGCAATTGCCCCCAGCACACAGTGGTCATATGATCAGGCAGTGTGCCAGTTTGATGGCTTTAGAAGGGATGCTGGACTACAGCAGGTATGGCCTTTCCCAGTATAGCACCTTATGCAATTCTGCATGGTACAAAGAGGTAAGGGTCTGGAAGTAAAGTCTATTCGGGGGCAGCTGGTGGCATTAGCATTTGCCAGCAAGGCTAAGGGAATGGGGGAAGACATGAGCGATTTCAGGTTTAAGAAAATGCTTGAGGGTTGGTCCCGGGAAGGAGGCCCTCACCGAGACGACAAACAACCCATTTCCCCAGCAGTTCTCTGAGGCCTGGGGCCGTTGTGGACCAGGGTGTGCCACTTGGATTACTAGTCATGCTTGTTTCATTCAGCGGCCCTCACTGCTTTCTTTGAGGTATTAAGGGTTAGCGAGCTAGTCACTCAATCCTTTTCAGATAGGTCCAGGTGCATGCTAATGGCGTGGGACCTTACATTTGTGGGTGACTCAGTGACCCTCTATGTGCGTTGGTCTAAGACTGACCAGCAGGGCAAGGGGATGGTGATTCGGTTGGGCCCATGTGCTGAGCCAGGCTTGGGCCCAGTTACTGCCCTGAGGAGATATGTAGCTGAGCGAGAGGAGGGTGATGGGCTACTGTTCTGACACAGGGATGGCTCCCCACTGTTTAAATATCAATTTTGGACCATCATGAGTAAGGCCCTTGCTGAATTGAAGCTGGCTGGCGTAAGGTTTGGTACCCATTCATTTCAAATTGGGGCTGCCTCCACAGTGGCAGTGATGGGATATCTTGGGCTGGCCATTCAGAAAGTGGGGCATTGGTGGTTGGGTGCCTTCAGGTCATATATGTGGCCTTTAGATAGTTTTAAGAGCACTCATTGACTTTAATTAATCCAGGGGAGGATGAAGATGAGTGTCTTTATCTGAGGCCACAGTAGGATCTTTTGGGTGGCCCACCAGGTGAAGAAGACTTTGATTGGGTCCCAGCTTGATCACAGTTGAGTGGCAGGGCTGGTGGGGCCTGAGATGACCAGGTCTGCTCCTGTTGCTCTTTGAAGAGAGGAGTGGTCCGCAGCCAGATATTTTGGTAATCCATCTTGGGGGTAATGATCTCGGTCTGGTAAAGGGTAAGGCCCTCTCTTTACAGGCTGAGCCAGACCTGTGTTTCATCAGTGAGCAATGATCCGACACCCTGATTATTTGGTCCTGCAATGCTTCCATGGTGAGTGTGGTGGGAAGCTTTGGACCCTGCAGGGATTGAGAGGGTGAGGCATCGGGCCAACAGATCCCTTGAGAAGGCCTTAGATAAGGGCCTGGGAATCTATCTGCTGCATCCACATATAAGGGCAGAGATGCCTGATCTTTATCGTAGCGATGGGGTCCATCTATTGGTTGCGGGAAATAATATATTCCTGAGTGATTTGCGGCAAGGGCTCAGGTTGGCCATAAGCCACCTGTGGGGTGCAAGGACCTAAGCAGAGGCTTGGCCCTAGCATTGGTAGGATAGGATCAAAATGTGTGGGCCAGTGACCCCCTTGGCGAATTTCCATTAGGTGGGAATTGGGGTCTGTCTGGAGCAGCTGGTGAGGCTGTACGGCTACCAGCTGCGAGAGCAGACTGCCTTGTGGGGACCCTGGACAAGGCTACACCCAGGCTCCATGGCTGTGGGGGTTGGAGCTTTAAAGGGGAACCACTTGCCTGGCCACTGGGTCCAGCCATCCGTTGGATGGAACACCCCCGGGGCAGTGGGGTTCACCCAGACAGGTCAAGACAGAGATCCAAGTGGACCTCGGGGCTTGACCTGTACCGCAGTTATATCCCTTGCTGCAATGACAGGTTGTGTTATACTTTAATTAATAAAGTGGCCCTTATTTATACCCAAACCTGATCTCTGCCTTTTATGTCGACTGAGAGGGCAAATTCAGGTTTCACCTACTTACAATGTACCTCTTTTAAAATAACTTCCTTATTTTATAAAAAAATAGAAAATTGATATGCCTCCTCTCTAGAGACCTGCTCAAGATGGATCACCAAAGTAAGAATGGTACAATAAAGTCTTAAAAATAGTAACATTAAAATTATTAGTATGAAATAATTTCAGTAGCCTAAACTGATATCCATAAAACAGTGCTTCGGCTAGAAGCGGACAATTAAAAAGCTTTACAAGATGGAAACCCTCATCTAATGCTTTTTAACAAACAAACAAAACATCAAAAATGACACTTTTTGTTTTGTCTTTCAATACATCAGACCATAGAATTTTCAGTAATGTTTTTGTTTACCTTCCCCTTCATAGCTAGTAAGGCTTTCACCTTGAAATACTCCTTGTACTTTTGAAGGACAAGGGAAATGTTGTGTTTCCCTCTGAAGAAAAGAAACAAGACTGTGATATACATATACACTGCCTTAGATATATTTTGCAGCTCTCTCTATTCCCAAGCCATATAGTCTGATTTCCTCTCCTTATTGAGAAAATAACTTGGGTAGAAATTTCTTTCCTAGGCCATAAATATCCACTGTGTGTATTACTCAATTTTATAAATGGCTAACAAGTACCGTTGAAAAATAATTTCATTCCTGCACAGTGACCAGTTTGTTTTGGCCGGATGTGATGAATAGCTTTCTTATAGCACACTTGTTTTCCCACCCTATCCCCCCTCCACTGAAAGTAAGATTTAGAAGTATGCTGATTAAAGATGGTACTACAGCCTGACTAGTGTTGCAATACAGAAAATGGAAGCAAGCATTGTATAAAAATGCATTAGGGGAGGATCGGTTAAAGTACCATTGCGGGAATCGAGGGCTATATGATTACCTTGTTCTACATTAAAAAAAGAGGCTATACAGAGAATTTATTTCTGTCTGACCACTGGGACTTAGAAATTTCTGAAAAATGTTGTTTTATACATGGGGCGAATAAATGCCCTCACAGTAAAAATAAATCATGGTCTTTTTGTACAGCATATTCATAAAAAAGAATACCACAGATTTTGTGGCAAGCACTCTTGCCCACTTTCCTGAGTAATTGTAAACTATCTGGCATGTGTCAAGGCTCTCCTTAGGCTGAGCTGATGTAAGCCTTGTGGTTATTGGCTGGATAATCTCAAGGCATGTGTGTGCATTTACCACACACTTCCTTTTGTTCTTAGATTCACAGCCAAGGCTCACAATGCATGTGTACTTGGAAAGATTTATCTCTGAATTCAGTTGGATTGACTCTCCCGTAAGTGGGCTTAGGATTGCAGCCTTGCAGTGTGATCATATTTGTGTACTCTCCAAAATGTTATAGAAGAAAATAAGGGATGAAAGCAATCCTTGTCATTTGAACCATATATCCATGGACTGATCCATATATCATGGACCCTGATGGGCGCATTCAGGTCATATTGTGCCCTGGGCAAGTTTCCTCGATCATGCCATTGCCACACGTGAAAATGGAGGCCTTCTCCAAGGCTTGAAAATGGAGGCCTTCTCCAAGGCTTGAAAATGGAGGCCTTCTCCAAGGCTTGAAAATAGAGGCCTTCTCCAAGGCTTGAAAATGGAGGCCTTCTCCAAGGCTTGAAAATGGAGGCCTTCTCCAAGGCTGTATTGACCCAGAGACTCTCATCTCCCATCCCTGATGGCTTTCCTAGCCACTCAGGTCCCCTAGGAGCCTCTAAGAGCTCTGGTCATTTCTTTTGAAATGGGTTATTTTGAGTGTGTGTACCTCCTTGGCAAGCAACACTGGACACAGGCTTTCAACAGTGTGAAAGTTTAGGGGGTATTGCTGTAGCTGAGATCAGCACCAAGCAGAGGCCTTCTCCAAGGCCACGCTTTCATGAGAAGAAAGCAGCCCAGGTGCAGCTAATTAACAGACTTTGGGACTTTCCCAGCAACAGGCCTAGCAAGAGACACACAGGATATGAAGCCTGAACCAAAGTTTTACTTTGCATTGGGTGGTACAAGGCCTGCTCCTTACACCTTCCCCAATTTCCATGTCATTCATAAATGGCTGGAAGTTTCAGTAATAGGCAAATGTGAATACTTCCTTACAGTGGTTTAGAACACAACTCTTACCACTTCCATGGAAGTGCAATTGGCAGCTGAAGACGGATATGAAGTAGGCAGGCCATCTTTCAGGAAACTTGTCTACCTGCCATTACTGAAGTTTCTCATTGAAAAACTACTAACAACCTTCAAAAGCACCCCGAGGCTCTCCAGAGCACAGTTGGAAACCTATTGCATTAGAGCGCGACACTGTCACATACTTTACACTTGACCTGTTTTTCAGTTACACAAAGGTTGGATTGCTATTGCCTTATGAAGTGTTTCCAAAGCTAATTGAACCATCTTTTTTTGTCACTCTTGCCTCAGTAATCCTGAATTAATACTACTACCTATTGTTTTTGAATATATGGATGTCCAACATTTAAAAACACCAGCTTAATTCAAACAGCTTCCTTAAGGGAAAATAAGAGAAATATCCCGACTTTCATGTTCCAGCTCAAGTGATGCCTCTTGGGCCTTGCAGCCAATATTAATGCTACAACCCCTCCCCCCTTCAGAGATCTTGTTGCTGGCTTGACATCAAGAAAAGAACTTTCATTTAGCTACAAGAATAAAGGTCAAATCACTTGGAAAACAGCTAAGTGGCCAATTTTGCTAGAAATATCAATGTAGGAAAGGGTTGATGAGCTAAAAAGAAACGAGTTAATCATGAAAATTATCTTTCTTTTAATTTAAAGGAAGATGAAAATTATAATGGACAGTGTAGTAATTTTATCCATCACTTGAAGGCTATTATAACTTCTTTATGCATTTGCACTTTTTTAAAAAAAAATATAGGCTTCATTTGCGGGGGAGGGGAGTTTGGATGAAACTTTCAGAAACTATTTGTGAGTTTAGAAATAGAGTCTCAGCTTTTCACTCCCGTCTCTTTCTGTGTGGTGACAGAAGTTTAAAATTTAATTTCATTGGCTAATATTGATTCCATGCACGTTGGGTACTTAAGTAAATGATTGAAATTCTGTATCAGTATTACCCCAGTTCTGCATTAAGAAAACCTAAATTCTGCTTGCTGCTTGTATAAATTAATCCAGTTTGCATAGTTGCTCATATTCTCCATTGCTATGTTATTTTACTGTTTTGCTTAAATTTGGGGGCTAATTTTTATACATAGGTAGGGGTGAGCAGATCCCCCAATCCATTCCTTTAATACTTTGATTTTTTTACTGTTATGTATCCTACTCTGTCTTGGTTCTTTAACTAGGAACATTTCCAAAGATTAATTCCAGAACTAGAGTATACAGTTTGCCACATTTTTCAGTTTCTTTTTTTCTCTTTTCCCCTTGATTCATTGCTAATGTGCTTGTACAAATGGATAAAATATTACTTTAAAAAGCAACGTTGATGTGATTGTACATGTCACTGCATCTTTCAGTGTGGTGGTGTGCTAGTGTACTCATGCCTTTCTTGCAGTAGTAAAATAGTGCATCAAAAGGTGATGCAGTCATACATACAACCACATCAATACTGCAGGGATTTATCAATTCAGATTTGTGAACTGAAGGGAGTGTTCTTGCACATGCATTCTTACAAAATTCAAAAATACAAAAACAAAATGATAGAACAGTCCTAAGGTATTGACTTCTGAAATTTTTATCATCTCAGCTTATACCTCTTCTTGGTTCTGAATTTCAGAAGTACTCCAAAGTCATAACGCTGATGAAAGAGCTGTGAAGAAACCAAAACCTTGACCACTGGGATACAGATTCAGCCAGCTTTTTGGTTCTGGAGATACATCAGCTCTGTAAGCCAGTGTGGTGTAGTGTAAGCGGCTAGAATGTCAGACTAAGCTCTTCAAAACACTGGTTCGAATCCCCACTCTGCCATGGAAGCTTGTTAGGTGACCTTGGGCCAGTCAAATACTCTCAGCCTAATCTACCTCACGGGGTTGTTGTGAGGATAAAAATGGTGGAGAGGAGAATGTTGTAAGTCACTTTGGATTCTTAATGGGGTGAAAAGTGGGGTATAAATGAGGTAAATTAATAAATAATCCCATAAGGGAGGCTGCCCTGACCTAGATATCCCAGTCAAGCCTGATCTCATCGGATCTCAGAAGCTAAGCAGGGTCAGCCTTGGTTAGTAATTGGATGGGAGACCTCCAGTGAATACCAGGATTGTAGAGGCAGGCAATGACCTCTGTTAGTCTCTTGCCAGGTAAACCCCACCAGGAATTGCCAAAAGTTCTCTATGACTTGCCAACATTTTCCACCACCACCAAAGTAGGCTAATATTATTATTCCTGTATAGCAGATGGGGGGGAGGTGTTGACTTCTAGTGGAAGTGTGGTAGAAGTGAGATTTAAAAATGGACCATACCCTCAGGACAGTTAATTTTTTCACAGTGCGCTTCTATGCAGTTTAACTCCAATCTAAACCCTAAATTCTGCATATGATAGCCCTGTTAGCTACCACAGTCTGCTAGTTCACATGATGGATTTCAGAGAAGCCTTGGATGTCTTATTCCTCACCTTCTTCTTTACATTTTATGTATCAACTCATAACTATTTAATGCACAGCAGCACAGGTTGCTCAAACTTGGGTGAACAAACAAAATAATTGGTGTCAAGGAAAAAAATATAAATCGAATATTATACCCTTCGTTAGACTGGGTTTTGCAGATGAAATATTGTGCATAATTTCAAGATATTGCTTATTTGTTCCCCAACAGAAATTGCCTTGATACAGCAGGATCATGTGAACCTCATATTCTTTGGAAATAATAAGAAAATATGATGTATTGGGTCAGGAGGTGGATATGAATGTGGAAAAATGCACAAGGGCCAATATCTGCCCAAATGCACAACAACAACAACAACAACAACAACAACAACAACAACAACAACAACAACAACAACAACAACAACAACAACAAGCAACATTTGATTTATATATTGCCCTTCATTAAAAGAAAAGCCTCCCTTCCTTCCTTGGGCAATCTCAGTGTTATTGTCTGATAACTTTCCTGACAATCAAACCTCTGCTATAGTGGCTTCCTTTTTAGCCACGGTGATAAAGAAACAAGATTTTCATGAGTTTAGATAGTTTAAAGTGATAATGACGAGTTATGTCTGTGTGAATTGGGTATGTTCAAGTGTACAGTTTATATTTTGTTGGTGTTTGTATGGCTTATGGCTTCGGACGGAAAAACAATAAACATATTATTATTATTATATTTCCCTTCAGGGCAACTTAACACCCACTCAGAGAGATTTACAAATTATGTTATTATCCCCACAAGAATCACCCTGTGAGGTGGGTGGGGCTGAGGGAGCTCTAGAAGAGCTGTGACCTACCCAAGGTCACCCAGCTGGCTTCGAGTGGAGGAGTGGGGAATTCAGACCCAGTTCTCCAGATTAGAGTCCTGCCATTCTTAACCACCAAACTGGCTCAGAAGTAGGGGTGTGCAACAACAACAAAAAAATGGTTTTCCCACTTTGGGAAACTTGAAGCAGGAAAAAGAATTGGAAATCACTTATTTGACCAGCTTTGGTGTGCTCCATAAATATTTGGAGCACACTGACAAACTTCCCATCCAGCCGCTTATTTCACCTGGGCCGTTTCCAGATGGCTTACCTGCACCCGGTACGTCATGCCACGTTGTGGGGAAAACACGAAATATCGTGTTTTCTTGCACGAGTTTTGCGCGATGTCGAGCAATACCCGCGTGAGAAAATGCAATATTTCGCATTTTCCCCGCAACGTGGAGCGACATACCGGGTGCAGGTAAGCCATCTGGAAACAGCCCTGATAGAAAGAGGAGAAGGGGGTTTAAAGGACCCCTGTCCGCTAAAGCCGAGGTTTAAAATGCCCCTTTCTATGCCACTTGGAGTTGTATGACTATGCCTTCATGGCAGGCCTTTGGCAGCAAGTTTATAAGGAGGGGTTCCCTGGAGGGCAAGTTGGTCAGCTGTATTTTCCCCCTTTCTTATTTTTTAAATAAAAAAAAAATAGTTTTCTACCTGTGGGTCACATTTTGCTAAGCCATTTTGATCTGCTCTGGTCAGCAAGAAGGATGGTACATACATAGTTAAATGAATAAAATGTGGCTGTGGTAGACTTTGCCCCTTTGCTGGTGTCCACTGCTGCAGCCATATATTGTATGCTGAGTGAGTTGCTCAATGCAACTCATTGTTTTTAGTGTATTCCTTTCCTTGCGGGGGTGGGGGGAGGAGACAGCTGAGTACTTGGCATAAATTAAGAGCCCAGATTCAGTTTATTTTATTCTTGACAGCTGATTTAAAGAATGTAGCATCTCTTTTCATTTTAACACTTGGATTGGCAGCCAGGTTTGTGTGTGTGCATGTGGAGTGTGACTCTTGACTTATGGCTCATGAGTCATGACCCTCATACATTGATTTGAAGAATGGGAGCAAGCTTGAGTGCATACTCTGAATTCCTGATTATATGGACTCGAGTACTTTTGTACTTGCACAGCCTCTTCTCTGAAGGGGGTCCAAAAAAGGACTCAAGTGTCCACTAAGGGGGCTTTTGAATTTCCTGTTGTTTGGGATTCAATAATGAATGTTTCTTCTTGTTCCCACCTTACACTGAAGTGGTATAAACATAGTAAAGACCGTTTCACTCCTTCTACTTTGAAACCATTTGTTTTGAATATTTTCTATCATGAAATAGTATCACGGATTTTCTTTTCAAAAAAATCTGTGTTGCAGTTAGGTCTTATGGTAGCAGTACATATGGGCCTAGAATCTGTGGGACAGGTCCTACAGCAGCGGAGGTTACCTTGCACCAGGAGAAAGTGCAACTGTAAGTGGAATGGATTCAACAAATGCAGAAAAAAATTGCAAACAAAATGAAAGAAACTTCATTTTTCTTCTTTTGCTAAAAATATGGTAACATTAGCCTGATCTCGTAAGCTCTCAGAAGCAGGGTCAGCCCTGGTTAGTACTTGAATGGAGACCGCTGAGGAAGATTAGATCTGCTATGCAGAGGCAGGCCATGGCAAACCACCTCTGTTCATCTCTTGCCTTGAAAACCCAAACAGGGGTCACCACAAGTCAGCTGTGACTTGATGGCACTTTGGACACACACACAAATAAACAAAACAAAATCTGACATGTATGTAATCCTTCATGTCCAGGAATCCAATGTAGAAAAACTGTGATGTTAATTCATGCCCTAGGAAAAATGAAATACCTGGGCCGTTTCCACATGGCTTACCTTTCCTCGAAACGACCCGGAATATCATGCAAAAAATGTGGAAGATTGCATTTTCTTGAGTAAGATTTGCACAACGTTGCACAAATCTCATGCAAGAAAATGCTGTCTTCCGTGTTTTTTGCACAATGTTCCGGGTTGTTCCGAGGGAAGGTAAGCCGTGCGGAAATGGCGCTGTTCTGGATGGATTTGAAGGACTCCTCCAACATTATTATTGGTTTTAACTAACATTGTGGTTTCACATTGTTTTATGAATGATTGCTATTGGGTTATAACTACTTGGGTGGGAGTGGTTTTATTCATCTTGGGTATCTTTATTCTCTTGTATCTTATTTGTCAGTCTTCTTAAGTCCCAATTAAGTATAAAAATGAGTTAGAAATCCCCTAAATAAAACAGATAAAGAAGATGTGCGTATTAGACAGCCATACTTAGCTGTGGCTCTCCAGTGCATTTTGGAGATGCTCAGTTCCCTCCTGTGTTTTCCAACCACTGCAAATGCTGGAGGAGCATTGGTGTTGCAAAGGCACTTGCTGTATAAAGCAGCCCTTCATTTGTTCCATCTGTTTGCTTCTGAGTGCCTGAATGGGTGCTGCTCAGAATAAATAAAACATATTGTTTATATTCTCACTTTGCCCTACTGGTTCCTTTCCAAAGCTTCCTCCTTATCTAATCTCTTATTGTCTGCTATCAGTGGCTGGTTGCTGAGACCATGTCAGAGTCAGCAAAAGGCGTTGCAATCATTCCAATACTTGAAGAGTACTGGGGGTGGGGGTGGGGGGTCATATGCAAACAGAGAAGTAGAAATAAGGCAATATCAAGACAGAGTTAACTCTCTGCAAGCTTCAAGAAATCTTCAGTAGATGCTGTGACAACACTGTCGGAACGGGAAGATCATCCAAACCGATTCCCTTCAATCTTCTCTCTGTTCTGCCTTCTGTGGGTTAAAAATGCAAAAGTGACATTTAAAGACAGCAATTGTTGATGTTTCAGACCATGTTGGATGTTTATTAGCATAGGAATAATGTGTGTCGTTAGAATGCCAGGCAGAATAGCAGTTGGGCCATAATAAATAAGGCTATTAAAGCATGAGAGCACCATGCGGCAGTGACACCAAAGGAAGGGAATCAGTGGGTAGTTTTTTGCACTCAATAACAAATACAGGCTGCCAGATGCTAAGAGATACTGTGTAGGGCATGGTATTTCACCCCTCCTTCCCAGTCACCGATTGAGATTAAGAACAGAGAGCGAAGCAGCCTTGAAAAAGGATATCTCGAAGGAAATGGATGGGATGTTTTTTATTTCTCCTGTGAGGAATAGATTCAAATGATACAATAAAAAAAAATTATTTCAAAGATGGAAAGATGCATAAATCACAATGCTTGTTGAATGCTGGTAGTTGGCCTTCAAACGGCTACTGCTCACAATCTGCTCTTTTTCTCAACATTCACCAAGTGATAGTATAAGCCTGTCTTTAGCATACAACTAATTGAAGATGTATATGTGTGAAATTGTGGAGAGGCAATCTGAACTTTCTGTCCTAAACCCTAGTCACTCGACACTGACCTACCACTATCAAGCATAAGCATGCAACTTTGTTCTGACAACCCCCCTCAAGTTCAGTGTTTCCTTCTCTTATTTTGGTGGAAGAGAATACATTAGGTTGGAGTAATTAAAGTGGTTCTTGGGGATCCACTGCAGTGGGTAGTAAACACGTTTGTAGACCCCAAACCTTTTGTTTGGAGCAAAGGTCAGTCTGTGTACCCTTGCAACTGGACAAAGATGGGCCATTTCCACACTGCTCACCTTCAATCGGAATGCCGCGGAACGTTGTAAAAAAAACGTGGAAGATAGCGTTTTCTTGCATAAGTTTTGTGCAACGTTCCTCGGCGTTCCAATTGAAGGTGAGTAGTGTGGAAACGGCCATGGTCTTGTCACAGGTAGATCTTGGAAATTTGAAGACCTGATATCTGCAGTCTTATGTGGAACTGCTCTTGATAATCAATCAGAAACGTGCATGTTCCCAAAAGTACAATGTAAGATGCATGCTTTATATTTTTAGTTTTACCATTATATGCCCTATCTACCTTTGAATCATGTGTGGTGAGAAGTGGCACAAGGGTTGTAGGAGAGTGTGTAGTTTCGAGGCAGAAATTCTCATGTTTAAACCTCAGCATTTCTAGTCATCATGAAGATCTCAGGTAGAAGGTGATGGGAAAGAGCTTTCCTAGCTGAGGGTCTCAAAAAGCCACCACAAAGTAGACCAATGATTTATGAACTCACAGTCTGACTCAATTTATTGAAAATTCATGTCCCTATCTCCTACCTTCTGAATGAGATATAAGGGTTCAGGGATCTCCATTCCTACTTGTATCTGACAAAGGGAGCTTGGCTCTTGAAAGGGTTATACCCTGGAAATCTTGTGTCTTTAAGGTGCTACTAGACTCAAAATTGTTCTTCTACTGCAGACTCACACAGCTACTCACCTGAAACTTCATGTGTTCAAGTGGCCCTTACTGGAATAAACAGTATATAACCTGGAGAGATGGCTGTCCAAGAGCTACTTTTTATGTTTTCCTGTTCTTTCTCGTAAAAGTAGGAGTATAGGATTGAAGTGTAGAATCTAAATCTGAGTACTAAGGTTGCTATGGTTACCTTTCCTTTCTTTCATGTTCATTGCCTCAGCAATGCTGGAAGGAGTGGTGTTGATTTTTTTTTTAAAAAAATCAATGTAACTAATACGTTAAACTTATTGTTTCCATTTTATGGGTACGCTTCATTGCACTGTGTAGCTCCCTAAATTAACTTGTTTTGCTCCACAGAATTACTGCAGTTCCCAACAGGGCACAGCCCGCCAGGGTTGTCTCATGTGATGTCCCTCATTTGGACTCCCTGCTTGTCATGTTACAATATTCATAATATACAGGTATGCCCCTGCAGATATTATCAGGTATAGTCAGAATACATGATGAAGCTCAGACTCAGACCTCTGCACTACAGAGATACTTTAAAAGAGCACTGTTTGGTGCACCTGAAATATCATCTGAGGCAATTCTGTACAGTATAGTCCCACACAGTTCCCATGATCCCATATGCTGTGATCATGATGAGTTACTGAGCTACTGTTGGCAGTGAGTTAATGGGAAAGGTGTACAATTACTCTTTGGATTTTTCCATTCCTTTTGGACACCACATCTGTGTGAGATTGTACACAAACACATGGTTAAGAGCGGCAGGACTCTAATCTGGAGAACCAGGTTTGATTCCCCACTCCTCCGCTTGAAGCCAGCTGAGTGACCTTGGGCCAGTTATAGCTCTTTCAGAGCTCTCTCAGCCCCACCCACCTCACAGGGTGATTGTCAGGAGGATAATAACAACACACTTTGTAAACTGCTCTGAGTGGGTGTCAAGTTATCCTGAAGGGCGGTTTATAAATCGAATGTTATTATTATAAATATTATTATAATGTGATTGCTTACATGCCACGTTGAGAGCAACCACATTGATTATAGACACTGACATTTCTCAGGACAATGGAGTGGTAACTTAAGCCACTTTGAGAAGTTGTGGGTAAATGGGGACTCAAGCCCTTATGAAGCATCCTGCTATCTACTCCATAGCCATGGAATATCCTTCATCAGTGGCTTGCCAAAGTCCAAATCTGATCATTTTTAAAGAGAGTTGAAGGCAGTTTGGTTTGCATTTTAATTTGCCAGTTAAGCAGACAGAAAAACAATTTAATTTGTAGTAGCATTGTATATTTTTGATTGTCGTTTAAAATGCTGCTGCTATTACGTGCTGTCAATATGTTTATTGCTAAAAGATGACATAAATCCTTTTTGGTCATTTGTTGCTTACAGCAGGAATGGCTATTTAGAAATGTTTGGAAATCTTAGGAAATACTGCTGTGTGTAACTGCTGCTGTGTGTTATTGATGATGCTTTTAATAGTTATCTTTGTTAGCAACCTCAAGAGTGATCCCCTGGAGAGAATGAGAAAACACATTTTGAATGAATAAATAGGAATCTAAATTACAGGAAGGTGGTACACTATAAAGCCTAAATAGGTGCACTATAGAGCCCAAGTACTGAATACAAGATAATATATGTAAAGGTCTTCATAGTATTATTTTATATACAGTGGTGGCTGGCTGGAAACTTGTTCCCTTCTGTAGGCATTCTAGGATTTTAAGCCATGTCCAAGGAGTAGCAACTTGGTACAGAGGGCTGCCACTGGATGGATAGTCCATGTCCCTGAAAACAGTTTTTGAACTGGGTACAGGATTGTGGGAGAAATGTAAAGTTGCTTAACCATAAAGAACATAATATGGCCCAGTGTACATCAATAGTTTGTCTTTTTCTACTCCGTCCAGTTGTTCCCTGGGACACTCATGTTGGCATATCATCTCTCTTCTGTTGTTGTCCCCTCCACCCTATCTTAGCTGATAAAAATGTCGCGGTCTATCGTGCTACACAGGCGTCAGTGGCATGGTTCAAGAGAAGACACGACACACCAAGCTTCGGTACAAATGGTGTATTATACAATTTACAGGCGGATACATTACACATATATTACGTTGGCTGACAAAGTGCTTCGCCAGCAACCCGCAGAGCTGGAGCTCTTTCCAGTACAAGACTCTGCATCCTTATATATTACTTAGTAGCCTATCCCCACACAGTGCTGACTCACTGTGCCAGCTCAGGTGTCCTTGACATTTACAGAGAAGTACATCACCTGGCTGGTATCACATGATAGCTACCTGTCATCACTCTGTTACTACTGATGACACAGATCAGTCACTGCTAGCTGCCTCATCTGTTTGTTTATTTTATTATCATGACAGTAGGAACATCTCATTTTGTAATTCCTTAAACTGCAACGGCATTATGTAAAACATAAATAATAATTTATTAGTAAGAATAACAGGTTGTGTCCTACAAACTGCAAATGAAGCTCCTACATCCTTCCTTCTACCTCTAGCTGCAGCATATCGAGTCATCCAGATTTGGCTTCTGGAAGCCTGGAGGTGATAGGAATAATAAAAATGTCCTCTTCTATCCAGATGGAAGTGCCCTTTCACCAGTGGAAGAGTGGTTTAATACAACAGTAAGTTGTTTAATAATAGCACAGAGCACAATCTTATCTCTGTTTTAGGAGAGACAAAGCAAAGTTTAGAAAGTAATGTTCTCAATGGCAGAAAATGCTCTATTAGTGTTCCACAACTCTCTCCTTATTCTCTCTGCTGCTTTTAGCATTTACCTCTCTCCTTTCTTTTTCTCAACTAACAGGAAACTGTCAATAGTCTATGTTCGCCCCCCTTCTGTCTTATAATAGAATAACAGAGTAATTTCTAACTGACAGATAGTTATAAACATTGGTGTAGAGAAGGGGGAGAAAGTAGCTCTTTTTAGATTTATCAACACACACATCACAGCAGTTTCTTCTTCCTGATGAGAATACAGTCTGAGATAGTGGAGCTCCAGGTAATGCAGACAAAATGTTCTCTTGAGGATAATAAGGAGCCCCCATCCCCACCCCGCTGTCTTGTAACAATAATATTACATCAATGTATCTTCCTAGGACAATATAACTTATACATTTCCCTGTGGGTTATGATGATTCCATTGCAAACATTTTAGCATGAAGAGATAATGCAAAAAAAAGTGTGGGGGGAGGAAAGTGGCTCTCTGCTCTGTTTCCATGACAAAAGGGGGAGGGGTTAGATATGCAATTTCTCTTTCTTGCTCTCCCTAAACCTCACAGTGGAATAGAGGTGATATGACCCCCTATATCCTGCCCCTGACAATAGCCTGGCTGCTGCATTTTGGATGAGCTGAAGTTTCCTTACCATTTTCAAAGGCAGCCTCATGAAAACTGTGTTACAGTAATCTAACTGGAATGTAATCAGAGCATGGTTCACTGTGGCCAGAGCAGTTTTCAAGGAACAGTTTGCATATCTACCAAAGCATTTAAAAGGTGCTATGTGCTACAGAGGAGACCTAGGTCTTTAACTATAGGCTTGCCGTACTCCCAAGGCAAGAAACCATTCCTTGAAAGGGAGTACAACTTCCTCCAGGATTGGCTGACTTTTCAGTCCCCAAGAAGCATTGCCATTATCCAGCAACACCTTCATTTTGTCTGGACTGAGCTTCTGTTTCAGTTTATTGGCCCTCATCAAGCCTCTTACCATCTCCAGACTCCTGGTCAGGAGTCCCACTTGTCTCAGCTGTTTAGGAAAGGTACAACTGGATGTCACCCACATATTGGAGTTTAGCATTGAACTGGTGAACCATTAAACATTGAACTGTAAACTAAGGGCAATTTTTTGTGAATAGAACATTCTGGCATTACATACAACTTTACCTGAATTCCACCTTTTAAATTATATAATTGATTATATCCATTAAAAAGAAGCTGGTAGGGTTTTCAAATGTAGAATTATAGCACATTGAGATCTTGTATGTATTATCAACAGGCTTCGTATAAACGTTTAGTGCATCACGAAAGAGAAGAGTCTCCTATATGCCTTACTGCTACATTTTCTTCTTGCCTGTAAAAAAAAATAAAAAGATGAAAGAGACTCCAGAATGCATATTCCCCTTGGTAAAAATAATTTTCTTTGCAACTGAAGTCTCCTGTCTGAGAAATTTTAGGCCATTCAGTATGCAGGAAGAATGGCTACAGATGTTGCATTAGTAGAGATGTGTTTGAACAAAATCTCTTTACTAGAAAATTTTGGGGACCAAAAAGTTCCCCCTTCACCCATCCTCCTCACTGAATTTATTTAAAAACGGCATTTTATTTGCTCAGCTTGGCTGAGTTAACAGGAAGTTTTAAAATTTAGAAATATCTTAGTTGGAAATCCTTTTTTAAAATTGTAATTGCCTCTTCTGCATCACAGTTAGAGATTGTCACCAGGTTGCCAATTTCCCTCACTCTCTTATCAAAAAGAATGTAGCAGGAGGTGAAAGGTAGGGGTCTGAAGAGAAGGAAAGCTGGAAATTGTCTATTTCATCTGTAACGGATTTGGCAAGAGCGCTTGCACTCCACTTCTGATCTGTAGTGGGGGGTTCACACTGAAACTGCAGTTCCATTTGTCAAAAAAAAAAAACTAAAAGGTTGGGGGCTCTTTGGTTCTTTGGCATTAAAGCATAAAATAAAATGCCAGAGTAGAGCACAGTGACACTGCATATAATGGTGGGCTCTGCTTTAGAAATATGTCAGCTATGCATTTTCCAATGTTTGCTAGGGGGGAGGGGGACATTACAAAGAAAGGAAAGGCAATAGGTCAGTGAAACAATGGGTGCTTCTCAAACAGGTCAACTGGTCATTAGTGTTGGGGAGGGGTCAGAGAGAATTCTTCTCTTGGCTTCAGGCCCCATTTGGTTGATTATTCAGAGTACTTCTAGCCTACTCACTAGTGCTCCACAGTTTGGTGTAGTGGTTAAGAGCTGCAGGACTCTAATCTGGAGAGTCGGTTGATTCCCCACTCCTCCACTTGAAGCGAACTGGGTGACCTTGGGTCAGTCACAGCTTCTAGGAACTCTCTCAGCCCCACCCCCCTCACAGGGTGATTGTTATAAGGATAATAATAACACACTTTGTAACCCGCTCCAAGTGGGTGTTAACTTGTCCTGAAGAGCAGTAATAATATCATTACTAACTCTTAGGAACAAACGGGCCATTGTGGTAGGATTGCCACATCCACTGTTGTATGGTGGGAGACTTCCCATCAGCATTCCACACTTCCCACAGCTGCTTGTTTCAGTAGGACAAGATTTTTTTTAAAAAATCACTGTTGTGTGCAATGTAACATTACTTCCATGGAAAACCTGGAAGTGATGCCATATCTCTCAAGGAAACTCCAGACATTCTGTTTCTACCATAGAGTTTCCTAGAGTGTTGTGATGTCACGGTTTTCCATGGAAGTGATGCCATATTATGCATGATGATAGTACCCCCATGTCCCCACAGCCCTTCTCCAGAAGGGGGATGACTGCTGCAGGGGGGAGGTAGGGAAACTATGGGATAACCTGATATGTGGCAAAATCAAAAAGAGTCCAGTAGCACCTTTAAGTCTTAAAGGTGCTACTGGATTCTTTTTGATTTTGCTACTACAGACTAACACGGCTAACTCCTCTGGACCTGATATGTGGCAGTCCTCTTGCTGCTGTGCTGTATTTGCAACTGCACCAGCAGTGGGGAAACCACACAAGCCTGTCACTCTTTGGAAACCACTATTATGCCCCATTCCACATTATGTAAACTAAATAGGTAGGAAATCACACTAGTTTGCAAAGTGACCTTATGATTGCTATTATGTCAGTTCTAACAAGTCCTTTCATCACGAAAGGAAAGAAAACAAAAGCACAAAAATAATGTTCAAATCTGGGTTTCTTTTATTAGTTATTGGCAGAGTAAAGTTCACACTTATACAAATAATTTCATGTGTGTTCAGGTTATTACAAATTGTGTAGATTCAGTTATTTTCAGCTTTTTGGATCTAGAATTTTTTTGTCTAATATATTATAATCTCAGCCCCTTCTTTACAAACCAAAGAATATAAAAATTGAGATACAAGATGAATTTTTTTTTGTCTTTTAGATATGATCAAATAAAATTTAACTACTGAAACTATTGTTCATGTAGGGGGAATGTGCAGGAGAAAATGGAAGCTGCAGAATGTCAAACCCATATTCAAAGCCCCCAGATCAAAGCAAAAGAAGAATCTTTTTTTCCTCCATACCGCTTCAAAGCTTTGTGAAAATTCACATTGCTGCAGATGGGACATTGGCTTCCCTCTGCAGTTAGCCAAGTTTTTTAGAAGCAAGATCTTCCATATCTGGATTGACAAAAAGAACTGCAGTCAGAATTGCCCATATCTGGTATATTGAGCTCTGCATGTCTGTTGGCAGAATAAACTACCAGTCTTTGTCTGGAGCCAGTTTGGTGTAGTAGTTAAGAGTGGCAGGACTCTAATCTGGAGAACCGGGTTTGATTCCTCTCTCCTCTACTTGAAGCCATCTGGGAGACATTGGGTCAGTCACAGCTTCTCGGAGCTCTCTCAGCCCCACCCACCTCATAGTGTGATTGTCATGATGAGGATAATAATAACACACTTTGTAAACTGCTCTGAATGGGCATAAAGTTGTCCTGAAGGGCAGTATATAAACCAAATGTTATTATCATTATTATTGGATATTGAGACTGAATCTTGCAAGGATTTGAATCAGGTTGCTATCATCCTTTGCCATCCTTGTTGGTTTGACTTCATAAATTCTCATGAGGGCCCCTTTGTCTCCCTTCTGTGAATCAAACCCACAATTCTTTGGTTTTTTGCAAGGTTTTCAGAATTTCCTCATAAAATATATGCATTTGTTGCTCTGATTCATCTGTGTTATGTATTAGAACGATATTATACATACAAATGGTTTGTTTAATTAGATTTATATCCTGCCTTTCTGTTAGTATGCTCAGTGTGGCTAATCAAATCAAACAAATTTCATTAAGACAACAACACAATAGAAAACTGAGAATGGTCTCCTCCATCTGTTGATGGAAACTGATTGCTTTAATTACGGTCTATGCATTTTTTATCCTGCCCTTCCTCCAAAGACCTCAAGGCAGTATACCTGGCTCTCTCCTGTAGAACGTTATCCTCATAAGAACCACATTGGGTGGGGTGGGGTGGGGTGGGCTGATAGAGAGTGGCTGTCCCAATGAGCTTCATAGTGAAGTGGGGGTTTGAACTCAAATCTTTAACACATGAACACATGATGCTGCTTTATACTGAATTAGACTATTGGTTCATCAAGGTCAGGTATTGTCTATTCAGACTGACATTGGCTCTCCAGGGCCAGAGGTGGAGGTCTTTTGCATCCTTTCAACTGGAGACGATGGGGATTGAAGCTGGGAACTTCTGTATGCAAAGCAGATGCTCTACCACTTAGCCATGGCACCACCTATTGTCATTGAATACATTAACTGTTTCCCAGACAGGAGGTCTCCTTAATTAGTTGGAGGAATTAGCATTAAAGGAAACAAGCAAGTGGGGCTAAGTAGGAATCTCCAACAATGTTTGCGGGGATTATTCCCTTAGAGAACTCTCAAATCAGGCAGATGTTCAACAGGAAAGTTTTTTTTAATTAAAAGAGAAAAAAAAGGCAGTAACACAGATACACACAGCACATACAAGGCTAACAAACAAAATCAGGAAGGAAAATGGAAGAAAGCAGTTTCAGGGAGGGCAATAGTTACCAGTCTCAAAGAGCAGAGATCTATGGAGGCAGCAAAATGACCAGCATTTCATGGAGAGAAGAGGAGGGACAAGAAGGTTCAAATGAATTTGAGGGTATGTGAATGGGTCCCAGACCACACACATGCCACATATGGCTGGGGAGCCCAATTATAGGGCAAGGTTGACATCTTGCTCTCAAAAACAGTGGCTTAATGGTTATCTGGGGTAGAAAAATAAGGTTTGATGGTTCCTGTTGGTTGCTTGATGACCTGATAAGTACTGGATGGTTGCTTGATGACCTGATAAGTACTGGATGGGAAAAACTCTCATGTTTGCTGAATAGCTTTGATTAGGATATGTGGGTAAGTAACCAGGTGGGTTACCAGGTTACTTACCTGGTAAGTAACCTGGAAGCCTCATTGTTCTACATTATGCATCTCTGAGGCAAGGAAGGGTGCCTTCGTCAGCCAGATGCTATGACTCACCTCCTGGTAATTTTCCAGGCTCCTGTTTGGTTGGTATCCAATCTGCCTTGGGCCAGGCAGTTCCTTATGGCATAGGAGGAAGGGCTTCTATGATATTCCATCTATAAACTACCCTCTCAGCATGAGAAGGGGTCTGGCTGCTAACATAACCACTTGCTTTCTGAGGGCCAAGCTAAACAAGACGAATGACACTTGAACGGCAAGTGGATTGAGTGGAGGGCAAGTGAACAGGGAGAAATACACTTGCTGTTCAAGTGTCATTCGTCATGTGTAGCTTGGCCCTGAGTTTCCACACCAATGATAGTAAATGGAGGCCTTACTTAGTTCCCTCTGTCTGTTCTGTCAGTGGATGGTGTTGGAATCAGCTGCAGGAGTGGTAGATGGTAGTTTGCATTTAATGTATATAATCAGGAAATGTAAATGTCTCTTCTCTTAGAGTTCTGCTCAAGGCAGCTTATAAGTAAAATATATATTAAAACTTTCATCAGCTACCAAAACCAAAACCAAAACCAGGATTTAAAATCAATCCCAAAGCCGTTTAGGTCATTAAAGTGATAACAAGCATTTTGAACTGTGATCAGAAACAAATGGGCAGACAGTATAGATCTTTGATCACAGTGGTGATATGTTTCTTGTAACCAGCCCACCTCCAGCCATAGCTTGGTCACTGCATTTTGGACCCACTGAAGATTCTGAACACTTTTCAAAGGCAACACCAAAGGCAATCACAGTAATTTAACTGAGATGTGATCAATGCATGGCTCACCGTGGCCAAAAGACATTTTTTGAGGAACTGTGTTGGTAGAAGCTGATGAAAGACACTATGTGGCATGGAGGAAACCTAAGCCTTCAAGCATAGTCCATGATCCAGCATGACCCTCAAGCTATGAACCTGCACCTTCAAGGGGAGTGTATCCCCCCTACTACAGGGTGGCTCTGCAGTTCTTGACTGAATGATGTGTGTGTGTGTGTAAATACCATATAAATTGCATGTACAATATCCATGCACAGTGCAAATGAACTTACAAATCTGGGGGAAAACGCAGAGGAAAGTATGAATGGTGACGAAAAGAAACCTTATTTTGAGTGGGAACGCTGGCTCTCCTTCCCCTTATAGAGCAAAATTTCAAACAGGAAATTGGCACTATCTGGAAGCATTTCCTTCAGCAGTTTGGTGGCTGATCAGCCAAATGAATGTTGTGTACGTTCCTGCCTATAAATTGTAGCGTGTGGCAAAGCGACTCGAGTTGCAGAAGTGCTCAAAAACTAGTTAGGAAATTACAATGTTTCCAGAAGGCAATAAGTATAAGTCTAATAACTCAGTTGGTTGCATTGCACATTTGTCAAACTTAGCATTACTTATAGTTGCTTGTAAAGAAAAAAATGGCAGTTGTAATGGGATTGGTTCTTGGGAGGTGCATTATGAATTCAGGAAAAAGGGGGAGAGAGAGAAATCACCCACAAATGCAAAATTGCAAATGACTTTGCCTGTCTTTGAGCATTGTGCACATAAATTCTACCATAATCTGCTAGTCTTCTTCAGCTCTATGGTTTACATGAATGCACTAGAAAATCTGATCATTCCAGAGGGTTGCAGATGCATGGAAGGAGGGCCTGTTGCAGGACTCCAAGGGTGCTGTAGCATAGTGGTTAAGTGGCTGGGATGTGTATTAGCACTGCTGGTTGAACTTCCACTACTGCCATGAACTCTGCAGGTGGGTAAGCCACTCCTCTCAGCCACAATTCCTTAAGTGTATTCCTGTATTGATAATATTGATTTATTGCTTGTAATCGTATTGTTTTATATTGCTGGCTTTTGCTGTAATAAATTGGATTTGGATTTGGATTTGGAGTGTATTGTGGGAATAATATTAATGCTGGCTTTGTTCACCACTCTAAGAGTGGCAATAATGTGTCCAGCAGAGCAAGATATAAACACAGTGTCATTGTTATTAATTCAACATTTGCAAATAGAATGCGAGTTTTGAGTCAAGATTAGACATGGGCACAAACAGGAAAAAAACCCGAACATGGTGTTCATTGTTTGTTGCCATCCACGAACAACGAACATTGATGAAAACAACCTATTAATTAACATGTTCATTGTTCGTTGTTCGTGGGGACCAGCAGGCTCTCCACCAGCCATCAAGATCCCTACCACACCACTCCCAGAAACCCTACCTAAGCAGGCAGCAGGAAATGTACCAATAGTAAATAATAGCTTGGCCCCCGAGCCTGGCAGCAGCCCTGAAACCTGAAGGGATAGATCCCTACCGCACCACTCCCAGAAACCTTACTTGAGCAGGCAGCAGGAAAGGTACAAGTAATAAATAATAGTTTGGCCCAGAGCCTGGCAGCAGCCCTGGAACTTGAAGAGGTAGATCCCTATCCCACCACACACAAAGAAAATTCAAGCTCTGATGCACTCTCCCTGTCTCTCTCTTAAAATGCAAACAGCAACTGTCTCTCCCACACTGTCTGCAAAACCAGAGCTGGGAGTCCCTCTCCCCCCCCCCCCTTCTTTGCTTCCTTGTAACAAATTTGGAGCTCCACACTTGAAAGGAAGACCTGCCTAACAAGCTAAATTGGGCTTAGATTGGGGTTTCCAGGGCAAAAGCAGGAGTTCAGACAGAGTTCAGGCAGTTCCTGCCTCCGGTTGCCAAGGGAATTGATTGCAGGTGCCAGACCGTCTGGCTTGACGAACAGCAAAGAACAGCAATGAAGGAGGCTTGCAACGACCACCTGTTCATTTAGAATGGGGCCTCACAAACAGCTTGTTCATGAACAGCTGATTGGGCTGTTTGTGGCTTTTTAAAGTTCATATTTCTGTTCGTACCCATATCTAGTTAAGACTCCTATGTGATTGCATTGATAGTGTTCTTGCAATTTAAAACAAGCAGCCATTGCACTGGTTTTATGTTTGCACATTAGTTGGTATTCTGCATGGAAGCTTGAAGGCTAACTATTGTTGTACCTTGATGGCAAAGTACAAGATTGCTTGGGTTATATATCTTTATGGCATCATTTAAAATCAGCAACATTATGAGTGTATGTGCTACTTTTGTTCCTGCACAATCAGGGACATTAATTAGTGGGCAACACTGATCATGTTGGTGCATGTTCAAAATTTACAGCATTCTCACAAGCAGCTCTTGTGATCCAATTTAGAGCATTCTGTGAACATTCCTCTTAGGGCCAAGCTACAAGTGACGAATGACACTTGAACGGCAAGTGTATTTCTCCCTGTTCACTTGCCCTCCACTCAATCCACTTGCTGTCCAAGTGTCATTCGTCACTTGTAGCTTGGCCCTTAAACAAGGAAAGCTCTGAAAGCACTTCTTTTGTAAATTAATATTTTCTTCTGTCCGGTGGAGTGGGGTGTCATGTTGGGGTTGGGATGGGGAAAAGGGGCAACTATAGGAAAGGTTTGAGCAAATGTATAACTTTGCAGTGAACTCAACTACCCAGATGAACATAACTTCATGTCACACCCAACAGGACAGTCGAGCTGTAGATTGGTTCCTCCAATTTTTACAGTTCACCACCAAAATTTGAACATTGAGCTCAGCAGTGTTGGTATAGGAGTTTCATTTCACTATTTTTGCACATGCACAGTAGGAAAACCAGTCTCGCCCCAGAGCCATTAAAGTGCTCAGATCACTCAACTTTCCCCCTTTTTGTGCTTGAGCAGTAGGTGGCATTTGTTTTACATTACTGTGACAGGTTGCTATTCAATTGGCAGTATAGATTGATGGCAAGATTTATTACCTAGGATCATGGGTGGATCACAATACAATATCCATTGTATAAGGTATCTGAGCAAGGCACCGGCTCATCTGAAGTGTCTGTTCTCGAATTTGGGAAAGCTAGGATACTTTGTCAGTATGGGCTCTATACACAAACAGAAACTGCTCTGGATCCAGACTTGTGCAAAGGCAGCATTTCTATGGTAAATATGTTCAATCTCTTTGAACATGCACGAAATAACCTGTCATATGTTCCAGTTTCATGCCTGACCTTTAAACCCAGTACAGATGACATCCCCACACATTCGAAGGAGCAGGCATGGGTGTTCTGGCTCCATCCCCTGTCCCCATGTGATTGCTTGCTCATCTGCAGGGATGACTATGCAAGCTCTCCCTCCTTGTGATCAGTGACTGTGATCAGTTTGGAAAGCACCATCACTGGTCAAAGGGGAAAAGAGTATATGTGAGGCCACTTCCTCTGTGCAGTCATACTCTGCAGACAAGTAGATGATTGTGCAGAACCAGGCCCAGTGCATTTGTGCCCACTCTCCCTTTATGTGCATTCAATGAACTTGTGGGGTTCTTCTCTGTACCGGGCTAGAATCACAGCATGAATCCAACTCGCAAGTTTTTGGACATAGCAGAACTGAATCTTAGTTCTGAACTTGCAGACTTTCCTGCAAAAGGCCACTGGTGCCCCAACGCTTCCAGAATCTATTCAGCATTCTCTTTTCATTTGTAGTCACTATTAGAGATGGGCACAAACCGAAATATGAACCAAAGTTTGTCATGAACCAGGCCAGTTTGTGGTTCGTGAACCAGCAGTTCGTCAGAGCCCATTTCTGACGAACTGCCACGAACTTTAGGGTGGTTCATTTGGTTCATTTTTTGGTTCATCACTGTAGACAGCCTGGTGCCAATCAATCAGTTTCCTAGGCAACGGAGGTTGGCAGACTTTCTGCTGACCCAGAAGTGATGATTTGCTGGCCTAGAAGTAACGTTTTCACGAACCAAAATGAACCAGTTCGTGAACTGGGGCAGATTTGTGAAAGTTTGTGTTTCATGGTTTGTGAAACATGATGAACCACGATCCACATGGTTCATTTTTTCCGGGTTCATGCCCGTCTCTAGTCACTATCCTAGACATTCCCCCTGAACTGTTTGTTTCATTAATACTGTCTGTTACTTGTCCTTTTGTTGTCCTGTTTTATATTGCAATGGCAAGGAGTGAATATAGGTAGTGCCCAGTTCAGGCTGTGTGTTCCATAATTTGCTGGTGGCAATAGCTGTGATTTGTATTATAAACATGGGCTAAGGAGAAATGCAAACTGCCATTGCTGGGACAGCCTGTACATTTGCCTGTCATCGGAGGAGATGCAGAATTTCCCCAATGGAAAGGATGGGGGTAGCAAGGGAAACAGAAAGTCAGATGCATTTTATTTTAGTCCAGCTGATTATCACATCCATAAGAGCTTTGTGAAAGCAGCAGCTTCATCCAATCAAAATGGGAATCTGAGTAATAAACATTTCATGGTGAGTGTGAATAAACATGCACGTGCTGTGATGATTCACATACTTTTGCGTGGTTGTATTTTGTGAGGTCTCAAGCTGAGGATGTCTAAGAACCTTCTCAAGTGACGCAGACCTTCTGTGGCAGGTCACTAATTGCCAGCTGCAAAGAGATCTGAATTGCCTGTTAGTACAAATAGTTATTGCAGTTTAAGGTAAATAACTGGCTAAATCACTAAACCTTTAACACTTCAAATGCAACTCCTATAATCTGTTCACCATCCAGGCTTATGGACTGCTGTAATGATCCAAACCTCACAAAAGGATAATGGTAATAGGCAATCTAATTGAAGGATATAGCCTTGCATATTCTTCTACTTCTCTGTTTTTCTTAGCTTCCTCATTTATTTCACCTTCCTGTAGCAGGACTGTGACATATTTATTGGAAGAACTGCTGGAAATAAGCTTCATTTGGTCGTTCCCTGCACCTACTCTGAATAGTCAGGTCTCAGTTGAGTGGTAAATTAATTCTGGTAATGAGTATCCTCCTCAAATCTTTGTAGGTAATTAGCAGATGGGATTAATATGCAGGAACTCTGATCAATTTTCTTTAAAAGCTGCTTTCTAATCAGATAAGCAGGCATTGTGATATATATTTAAAGAATCTTCTTTAAATCTTCTTACTCTTTTGAGATGGTTGGGGGTGTCCGATGTGCTGGCAATGTTCTCAGGCTTTACACTTTTTATACCACTTTTATAAAATACATTTTTAACAATCATCATCGAGCAGGATATCTGGCTCTCTTTCAACTTAAACTAGGCATGCTGCAGTTTCAGCATAATCGGCAGGAAACTTACTTTGCTTGACCTCCCTTGGTTTACTCCTGATTTGATTACCTGGTGAATTTTGCCTTGAGCATAGAGTTGTGCCAGCCAGACAACTTTTCATTTGCATGGTAGTCACCTAAGCTACAGGGCCAGATCACTGCAGCTGCAGTTAGAGAATGAAAGCATCTTAATAGAGAACTGCCATGTGTAGCCAACTCATTAAATTAACCAGCTTGTGTAAAACACTTTCTGTACACCAGTTCTTCACAACTATGCAGTCAGGAACTTTCTTTATATTACCAGCTTCATCTAGATTACATTACTTATTTTCCACCTGCAAAGTCAGTAGTATCTATTGGGGAACAGAGAAGGAAAAGCTGGGCTCATGGGCAGATATGGAAAGCAGACAGAGAGACTCAAATAGTAAGTCTCAACTCAAAAATCTCAAAAATACTTTTGTTTTTTAACCACATGCCTTTTAAAAAATGAGAGGCAATGGCTGCAGAAAATGTACTGTAATTGTATATATTCATTTGCTTCTGTACAGCTTGCTAAATGATTGGCTCCATGCTTGTGATCAATAGGCAGGATGTAAACCAAACCAATGGGTAAATGAGCATATCTAGTTGAGAACGTTATTATTGCTGTTTTGGAGATGTTTATCACCCTTTCTAAAATTATCATTGCTCATGCAATTAGTTAATGAAAGAAGCAGCATTAATTTTAGATTATTTAAGATATAATTTGAACTAAGATTCTGTCTATGCAATTTATTCTTTTTATTGAAATGAGGCACTGAGAGACAAACTTAAATCATTGCTGGATTTGCTTTTTAGTCAGATACAAAACCAAATGGAATTCTCTTGTTTATTCATTGATTCCTGACCCTTCTTCAGCTATATTTTCCCTGCTTTTTCAAATCATGGAAGTAAATCTCATCATAAACACAGGTTGTGGGAGCTTTCAAGGCAAGTGAGAAGTAGATATGGTTTGCCATTGACTTCCTCTGCAGAATCTTCCTTGGTAGTCCCCCATCCAAGTACCAGCTCTGCTTAGTTTCCAAGATCTTTCTTTTTTTCCTTTTTAATTTTTTTTATTAGTTTCCAAGATCTGATGAGATCAGGCTACATGTATTCCCTCCCTTGTGGTCATTTAGGATCCTCCAAAAATTTTAGTTGAAAGTAGGTAAGCATATTAATTTTACTACAGACACTTCTTATTTCTTAGTATTTTGCATACTTCATAGTTGGTTAGATCTCAAGAGTATAGCTGTCATGCTCCAGCACGGCGCTTGGGGTGAAGGCTGAGGCCAGGTAAGGTTGCTCACTTAGGCGAGTGCTAGCTCTTATAATGTCCATTCAGGCAAAGTCCAAAGTCAAGAGTCCAGGTCAAATCCAGTCAAAGCAGTCCAAACAAGGGTCAAGCTGGTGCAGGGCCCTAAAGCAAGCTGAGGCCGAAGTCCAGGAATCAGTCCAAGGGGGGAACAAGGTTCAAAGAAGGTGAGATGGTCTCCAGGCATGAGTAGGGTTGCCAGCCTCCAGGTAGTAGCTGGAGATCCCCCGGAATTACAACTGGTCTGCAGGCCACAGATATCAGTTCACCTGGGCAAAATGGCTACTTTTGGGGGTGGACTCTATGGAATTATGCCATGCCAAGGTCCTTTCCCTCCCCAAACCCCACTTTCTCCAGGTTTCTCCAGGTTTCACCCCCCAGATCTCCAGGAATTTCCCAACTTGGAGCTGGCAACCCTAGGCGCGAGGCTCCGGTTGCAGAGTGGATGACGATGGAAGTTGTTTCCACGCTGCTCTGAGTTCAGCATCTGTTCTTATACTCCACCTTGTTTAAGAGGCAGATGGGCCAGGTGTTTCCTTGTCCATTGATTTTCCTGCCTCATCATCCTGAATCAGCTCCAGCCACCTCTGCGCTTGTAGTTGGGCACTGTGGCGCCATTGCCAAACCCCCTCCCACGCCCGGCCCTTCCTCCGGGCTGCTGGCTCTGGCGCCTCCCCCAAAGTAGCAGCTGGGGGTTGTTTGTGCATTGCTCACTTCCTGGCATCTTCCCTGGGAGACTCACTTCCTGGCGTCTTCCCTGGGAGGCATTGTCTGTACCTCTAGCTGCTGCATGGCCAGCTCTGCTGGTACCTCTTCATCCCCTGCTGCCGGTTCCACCGATTCTGGGGATGAGGACTCGTTGGCAGGTGGCAAGAGCTCGGTCCGGGGCTGGGTCATGACAATAGCTGTTGATTAGTTTTCATCATCCTTGTTCATGTACCCTGCAATTATTCTGACCAGTACTACAAGCTTGGAAACCAAACCATTCTTGAAAAATCCTCCACCCCCTGATAGAATTTATACTGTGTCCATTTGCCATGGTAGATTACTCCACCCTAAAAGGGTTTTTGGCTTGGGAAGGTAAAGAGGGGGGGCTGCACCTCCTCTCTTTTTTTAGTGTGTACACACATGCATATATGCATTATGTTGTGTGCTTCCCATCAAACACTCACAAATACATGAAGGACACCAACAGGGATGCTTTCGAAAACCTGAGTGTTCCAAGTCAAGCATGGGAGTATTTGTACATTATTAGGAATAGGACAAGGTTATTGGGCATGTTAGGGTTATTTGGTATATTTCTGAACTGTATATTTGGTATTTCTATATATTTGGTATATTTCTGAACTTCCTATAAAACAGAAAAAACATTTAAAACATTGGATTTATTTAGAGGATTTGTATAATACTTGCATTGAGGGCTGTTGTTGTTTAACACTGTATTTTCTTACATTATGATTAATTGCATAAGAGCGTTAAAGCATCTTCAGTTAAAGGGTCTCGGGTAGAGAAAACCTTTTGTCTACTTAAGACCCTGGAGGAGCTCTTGTAAGTCAGAACAGACAATGCTGAGCTAAGTCTGGTTTAAGGTGTTGCATTCCATTTTGAGGCCAGGACTAGGAGAGTCTTTGAAGAACAAATGACTGCTTTATTAATAATATAGCAAGCACAGTGAGAATCACATGTGCTTTATCAATGATTCAGCAAATTGCTGACGTGAATAAGGCAGAATCTGCCTCTTGGTTTATGCATCATATGGGAATTTCTGTATGGTGCAAGCAATTCTTATTGAATGGAAAACAAGGTTTTCCAACCCCTCTAAGTATGGTTTGATTTTTCACCCCAAGCCTGGTAGCTATTGATTTCTTTTCAAGAGGCCTGTTAACTTGCATGATCTAAGCTCTAAAAGAAATTGGAAGCAGACTGTGATGATGTGTATTAACATATTTTAACACAGTCATGCAAGCCCAACCAATCTTTCTGTGCTACGGGCAGAGTGGAAACCAGGCAGTATATATTTGACACCTTGGAAATAACATCTTGAGAAAACCTACAGGCTAGTGAAAGTAATTTGAGCTTGAGAAGGTCTCAGGAAGAAGGAAAAATGAAAGTGGTAGTTCTGAAACACTGAAATTATTCTTGTTCAACTTAATCTAATTCAGAATGGATACGGCTTCAGGGTTGAACAGCAACCAAAAAACACAACTGGGATATTTTTTTTTTATTTGTATCACACATTATAATGAAAAATTCAGACTTAGGCTATTTTAATCAAATAAAATAACTGTGGTGGTTAACTTCCTCAAGATGGGGGTGGCGGCTACCCAAATATCAGTCATCCTGGCGGGAGGGAGAAAGTGCATTTTGGGCAGCCCACTGAACAGACTGTGTTTGGCACAAGAGATTTTCCTCTGGATGGGTATTTCCTGAGAAACATGGGCTCCCGCTGGTCCTAGGCTGACAATCTGTCAAGGTCTTTTGCGAGAGAACTTCCACGTGAAAGTTGGTAATTTTGAGTGATGGAATTTTCTATGAAGCAACAGGAAACATTTCAAAGAGCCCCAGCATAGCTTTCCACATGTCAACAAGACAGTTTTGATGGAAAACCAAGCCTTGTCTCTGAAGGAACGGAGTCAAAGAGATGCTAAGTACTTGCCTATGCTACGAGGATGTTTATTGGAAATGAGCAAGAGCAGCTGCCGCAGATTGCCTTTGTATGCACTGGTGTCTTACTGTTCTGGTGACCAGTTGCCTCTGCATCCCTGAATGGTTGGCTAATTTGAAATGATGGCTGGATTCCACCCCCTTCCCTGTATTTTGTTGGAAGCTTCTTTCTATCCATCCCATTGACAATGCAGCTAACCTTAGGAAAGCTGACTAAATCCAGAGGGCAGAGGTGTTAAAATGGATGTGTCCTTAATATAACCCCTTTAGACTGCATTTTGCAATGAGTAACTTGAAGGAATCCATGTAGTGCTATTCCCGTACCACACCTCTTGCGAACATGACACTTTGACCGCTCAGCATGGCGGAAATGAAGCTTCAGCGCTATTCAAATCAAACGATTCAACATTGTGCAAACCAAACTGCTACACGCTTGAGTTACTATTGGTAAGGGAAGTCTCAAGCAGGATTAGCACTGATAAGCAGCATGGCTGGACAATTCCCAAGGCCAGGGCTTTTTTTCAGCAGGAATGCGGGGGAATGGAGTTCCGGAACCTCTTGAAAATGGTCACATGGCTGGTGGCCCCGCCCCCTGATCTCCAGACAGAGGGGAGTGTAGATTGCCCTCTGCAATCTAGTTACTAGTTGCCAGACATCTCCCACCCTCGTTATTGTTGCAAAGGGGGAGGGCAAGGCGAGAATGTGAGCAGCTAAAAATGAGGGAAAGGAGAGAGGGGAAAAAGTGAAAAGGAAAGGAACTTCCATTAGGGATGGCTGGTCTGCAACCCGCTTTCAGAGGCCATGTGACCCACCTTTGGGTCCTGACCCACATTGGGAAACACTGACCTAGATATCCCTGCACCATTTCCTTGCTGTTTGTAGACTTGCCAGCATCAGTGAAAATACCAAGAGTACATGAAAGTTGTACCTTTCTCCAGTGTAGTTGTGGGAGGGGGGGCACAACTGATAGGAGAAATGTTGTTATGATGGGGAGGGAGCTGTGGTGGAAGATCCACTGTTCACTCAAGAGCCCATAAAAGCTACAGTAAGGCCAATCTTGGTCTTGATAGAAAGGAAAATCTATTTTAAAATGAAGAACTTAGAGTTGTTTGTATTTTGTATTTTATGTTTTTTGGGTGGATAAGAGAGGAAGCAAAATCAAACAATGTCTGTTGTTCTTTACAGCCAAGCTTGAATATAACTCTCAGTCTTATAAATCACTGTAAATCTGTTCTGGTGATCGTTCTTGCCGGTTTTCATCTCTGCATAAATCAGTAACAATGCTCATGCAATTTTTATATTCCTTTTTCTAGCTAACATATCCATTAGTGAAAAATGCATTCTCAGGGGTCTCCCAAAGATACCTACATCCTCCCTAGTTAATTAATCAAGGACAGCTCTTACCAGGACCCATTTATAACATTTGTACTCAAGGTAGAAAATTGTAAAAACATGTCTACTTATCAAACACTTTCTTATTCCATGTATCAATAGCCTATGGCTATGATAAAATATTTCATTTCATATATCAGTGGACCTGCATTGATCAGCTACTGGGTGCCCCCCCCCCCATGATTCCTACATAGAAAAATCATTATAGATTCCTAGCAATCTGAATAATTTGGTGCTTGCAAGTTTGTAAGGCAGGTTGGTAATCAAACACTATCATTTAACTGCCTCAAAAATTACAGAGATGCTAATTTTTCGCACTTACACCATAGTGTGACACAGCCTCATGTGTCTTGCTGGGTGATGCTGAGTTTGTACAATTAAACCTAGTGCCAAGCTACAAGTGACAAATGACACTTGAACGACAAGTGGATTGAGTAGAGAGCAAGTGGAGGGCAAGTGAACAGGGAGGAATACATTTGCCGTTCAAGTGTTATTTGTCACTTGTAGTTTGGCCCTGAGAGCCAAGTTGGTGTAGTGGTTAAGAGTGGCAGGACTCTAATCTGGAGAACCAAGTTTGAGTCCCCACTCCTCCACTTGAAGCCAGCTGAGTGACCTTGGGTCAGTCATAGCTTCTAAGAGCTCTCTCAGCCCCACCCACCTCACAGGGTGATTGTTGTAGGGATAATAATAACACAATGTATTGTATTGTGTTATGGTTTCCAGTTCTGAAAAACACCAGGCTAACAAAACATTCTATCCCTGACAATAGCCCTGCAGAGAAGATTAGCGTATCAAGCACCAATCCATATGCAAAAGAACCTCCTCAGGATGCAGTGAAGCCTCCCGCCATTAGCATTCCACACCCTGGGAAACTCTTACAGGATGACTCAGATCAACCCCACCCCTCCTGAGTAGATACAAATGACCTACATCTTTCCCACACTGTGACACTGAGAGATCTCTGTCTTTTGGTGCTACACCTCTGAAGATGCCAGCCACAGCTGCTGGCGAAACGTCAGGAACTACAATGCCAAGACCACAGCAATACAGCCCGGAAAACCCACAACAACCATCAATAATAACACATTTTGTAAACTGTTCTGAGTGGGCATTAAGTTGCCCTGAAGGGCAGTATATAAATTGGTTGTTGTTGTTGTTATTGCTTTTATTAACTGTTTTAGTAAAACCACTTGAGTATAAATCAGACTGATTAACTATGCAATTGTTAGGACAAACACACTTCAAATGGAATATAAGCTGGCTATGTTTTAATAAGTCATTCAGTGAATTAATATTTTTGTTGATATTGGTAAAAGCTGTATTTTGTATTATAGCACTATTAATATTAGATTAACCACTGATAAAGACTTTGGTGTCAAAACATGTTTGGTCTCCTGATCTATTTCTCTGAAATGAGCACATTATTATATGCTATGACTACTGTTGAGGTTTTTTTAGTTCATTTTTGTACATACATCAAATGGTATTTATTTTGGTTGTTGTGGATTTTCCGGGCTGTATCATCGTGGTCTTAGCATTGTAGTTCCTGACATTTCACCAGCAGCTGTGACAGGCATCTTCAGAGGTGTAGCACCAAAAGACAGAGATCACTCAGTGTCAAACTGTGGAGAAGATGTTAGCAGGTAATTTATATCTACTCAGGGAGGTGGGTTTGGGCTGAGTCATCCTGTAAGGGTTTCCCAGGGTACGGAATGCTAATGCTTCACTGTATCCTGAGGAGGTTCTTTTGCATATGGATTGGTGCTTGATACGCTAATCTTATCTGCAGGGCTATTGTAAGATGTAGAGTATTTTGTTAGCCTGGTGTTTTTCAGGACTAGGAATCATGCTCTATTCATTCTTAAAGTCTCTTTCCTGTTATTTATTTTGCTTAGTTTTATGGTGTGTCAGTCTTAAATTGTGTTGTCTCAGCCTTATATTGCATCTGATTTTAAAAAAAAAATCTTTCATTTTTTTCTGGTTTTGTAGTTGGGTGTAGGTTTTATTTATTTCAATAGCATGTGCTCTGCCATATGCATCTGAATACACATTGCATTCAGTTCTCAAGAGATACATTTATCCCTTTGGTAAATGGAAGGTTTGTGGAGCTGGACATGGGTGTGCAAGGATAGTTTTTCCTAGTATACTTGATCAAGGACAAAAATGGCAGAATGACTGGAGTTCTCATTCCCTCTCAAAATTCCCCTCTGAATCTGAAGGTGCTGTTTATCTCTACTTTGCTTGAAAAAAGATGTCTGGATTATTGCAATATGCTGGTTGACACTTCCATGAAAACCTGCTATTACACCTGTCTGCATTTTAGACATGGGAGACCTTGTATACCTTTGGAATCCCCACAAGGCTTTATTTTTCGCAAGGCCTGTCTTTGGAGACCTGCCCCAAAGTATTCCCCTGTCAACATTTGTCCTTCTGATGCCAAGATTATACGGCATTTATGTATAAATATGGCTGGTTTTAATATATTATTTCTTTGACAGCTTTCATATTTGTAGTTCTTTCAGCTTCTTCCTGAAAAGGACAACTTATTTCCTTTCTTCCATCAAAGAAATCATTTACCTTGGGCCGTGTCAGGGAAGAACCTACAATGTTTTGGTCAATGCAACTATGACATATGTGGGGGAGACATTGATACATCCAATTACTAATTAGCATCTGCTAATTATAAAGGCCTGCTTCTGTTGACTTAAAAGGAAATGCTCTTGACATGAATTTGGACTAGCAATCGCGTCAATTCCCCCCTCCCCTTTCTTCTTCCTTTTAAGTGCATGAAAAAGATGCACGATTCTTTCAGAAAATACAGATATCAAAAAAATGAAATAAGAGGAAAATCTATAGCTGAATCTATTACCTGCCTCTTGACTAAAAAGGAGAATTGCTCATTGCCATGATGGTCTGATGAGCCCCCTCACTCTCAGTGCTGACTCTACTTTTTATGACCACATTCTTAATGAAATACCATAGCACCATCCATAGTCACAAATATGTTCTTTTTATAGTGTGACACAGAAGCAATGGATTTTGCTTTCGGTTTCCAAAGAAACTATGGGGTTGGGAGGGGGGAGCCTACTTGAAGTACAAATGATTAAATAAGGGCTAGCAGGTAGAAAATAAAAATGAAGGTGGGGGCAATTCCCATTCATAGTTCTTGTTGAGAATGGGATGGGGGAGGTACTGTCCTTCAGAATGTCTTAACAGAGTGGTTTACAATGTATGTTATTATCCCCACAACAACAATCACCCAGTGAGGTGGGTGGGGCTGAGAGAGCTCTGAGAAGCTGTGACTTGCCCAAGGTCACCCAGCTGGATTCAAGCAGTGGAATGGGGAATCAAACCCAGTTCTCCAGATTAGAGTCCCGACACTCTTTAAACACTAAACCAAACTGGCTTACCAGCTTCATTACCCACAAATGCATACCTTCACAAATCTGGGTTTCTGATAGCATGTACTAAGGCTTAGGTTGCCTAACTTTACTCTCATGGCATCCTTGCAAGGTAGGTAAGGCTCAGAGCAACTGGCCCGCATTTACAAAGAAAGCTGCATGGCTAAGTGAAAACTTAAACTCCAGTATCCCCAGCCCTTGTCTTGCACTCTACCCTAGGCTGGCACTCTGTAATATATCATCCCCTTTATATGCTTTTTTTGCTAGCTGTGGAAATGGATTAACAAAGAGACAAGCACCTGGAGAGAAGCTTACAAGAAAGAAACTTCTTTGGGGTGGGGGGGGGGGGAGATATCTGAATTATCACCCTGAGGAAGTTTTTTTTTTAATCAAAACATGTTAGGCTTATATTAGATTTCTACTTTTGTGAAGTATACTTTCTCATTTTGTGCTAGTTTGATGATCACCTCTTTGTGTGTGTGTGTGTGTGTGTTTGCCTTCAGGTGTTGCCTCTCTTTTGTACCTTTAGAGTGAATAAAAGTATATATTTATGTCTATTACTTTTTTGTTATTAGATTGTGCCATTTATGTGCTCGGTGCTTTACAGGTCATGATAGTTTAAAGATGCTTTTAAAATAGTCCCCATAGTCCCAAGATGTTTAAAATGAATGTAATCATACATTTGCTGCTACCAAAATTAGCTTGATTTTCAGTGTAATCTGATACAATCCTACCTCAGTCCAAGGCCACTGATGAGTAGAGATGGTCACGAACAGAAAAAAAATGAACATGATGTTCCTTGTTCATTGCCATCCACGAACAGGGACTCATAAACACTTACTGTTTGTGGTTGGCTGTTCATGGGGGCCAGCAGGCTCTCCTCCAGCCATCATCTAAGTTTGGTCAAGATCCCCACTGCACCACTGCCAGAAACCTGACCTGAGCAGACAGCAGGAAAGGTACCAATAATAAAGAATAGCTTGGCCCAGAGCCTGGCAGCAGCCCTGGAACCTGATAGGGTTCCCTCCACACACAAAGAAAATTCAAGCTCCAATGCACTCTATCAAAATGCCAACAGCAGCTGTCTCTCTCCCTCTCCACTGACTGCAAAGCCAGAGCTGGGAGTCCACCTCCCCCCTGTTCTTTGCTCCCTTGTTGTAACAAATTTGGAGCTTCATACTTGAAAGGAAGACCTGCCTATCAAGCTAAATTGGACTTAGATTGGGGTTTCGGGCAACAGTTGGAGTTCAGACAGAGTTCAGTCAGTCCCTGCCTAAGTTGCCAAGGGAATTGATTGCAGGCTTGATGAACAGCAACAAACGAGGCTTGCAACAACCACCTGTTCGTTTAGGATGGGGCCTCATGAACAGCTTGTTTGTGAACATCAGATTGGGCTATTTGTGGCTTTTTTTTGTTCATATTGCTGTTCGTGCCCATCTCTACTGATGAGCCAGGATGGGGAGGTTTTCATCACTGATGTTTCAAATTTAGGATATGCTTTGCTGAAGCTATTTTGATTCTGGTATGTTGCTGTAATAGAATGAAAACCAACATGTAAAAGATGCCTTTTCTCTTCTAACAATAGTAGGCTTTTAAAAGAATTACATTGCAAAATTATCTTATACTTCAATAAGTCAGAAGTCACTCACAATAAGCTTTTGATCGTATGCAAATCAGTGTAAATTTGATTAGTGAACCAGTTAAAAGGCAAATCAATTTCTTTTAAAAAAATTGTACATGATTGTGTACGTCTTTCATTCCTCCTTCAATATTTGCTGGGCTTGGAGGATGATTCATTTATTTAGGATATTGATATCCCACCTCTTAGCAATTATGCATCTGATGTGGCTTCTGAATAAACAATTAATAACTATAATGCTTTAGCTGGGGAAATGTGGGCTAAATATATCTATAATAGTGGGGAGGGGAGGAAGAGTGTCATAACTAGCTGTAAGGGAATATAAAAATGTAAAACTACTTCTAAGTTGTGCCAATTCTTACTTTATGTTGGTTGTTGTGGATTTTCTGGGCTGTATACCCATGGTCTTGGCATTGTAGTTCCTGACTTAGCTGACACTGAGTGATCTCTGTCTTTTGGTGCTACACCTCTGAAGATGCCAGCCACAGCTGCTGGCGAAACGTCAGGAACTACAATGCCAAGACCACAGCTATACAGCCCGGAAAATCCACAACAACCATCGTTCTCTGGCCGTGAAAGCCTTCGACAATATATCTTACTTTATGTATTTTCCTCCAATGAGAGGGTTGGTCGTTCAGTGATTTTTAAACCCTTGAACTATGTATGTGTATGAGAGAGAAAGAATTAATTACTAAAAGACCACTGGAGTCAGTGAGACCCTAGCTGAAGTATGCAGGGGGTGGGAGATGAAACATGGCAGCACAACAGCTACCTAATGATGATACTTCTGTTGAAATAAATGGATATAAGACCTTTGTTATTGGCAGAAATGGCTTATGTTTAGAGCAGCCGAACATCTCTTCATCACAGAGCATCTAGCTGACCTCAGTCAGAAGTCAGATGTTCTCGATGTCTTCCCCTTATTATGAAACAGCTCGCCTGAGACAATATACCACAATCCTTCCTGTTTACTCTTCCTGAAACCTGGCGTATCTGAGTCTTTTTGCTGATGGTTACTGTACTGAAGAATTCCTTAAATTTATTATGCATGTTGACTATGTAATAATTCTGTGGATTATGGAATGGGTGAAAGACTGAATGTGTCTAGCTCATGAGGTAAGGTTTTTTTAAAAATTAATTATATGTACTCTGTGTTTTAATTATGTTAGCCAAGCTGAGCCTATCTGGATGATGCAGCATAAATATTTTAAATAAAGCATGTCATAATTTTAATATTATATGAAAGATTGAAACACCTTCCCTATCAGGGAAGGCCAGAGAGAGTTTTGGAAAATTAGGAAAAATATGACTAAGGGAGCAGGAAGGGATAGAGATTTATAAAATTATTAATGATGAGGGGGAGTAGGTAGAATCAGAGATAACTTTCTCCCTCTCTAATGTTGCTAGAAATTTGGGGAAGCCTGTAAAATTGATGGACAGTAGATTTGGGACAGATTAAATAGAGCACATTTACACAAAATACAGAATTTACGGTACAATCCTAAACAGAGCTATGGAGTTTAACTCTCTTTAGTATTACACTACAAGTTATGGACTTCACTGCATCAAACAGTGATAGCTACTAGCATAGGTGACATTAAAAAAGGATTAGCCCCCATTATGGGCAATGACTGATAGCAGCTGTTACACTTTTGGTGGCTAAAAGGCACTCTGATCAGGTTGCACGATGAGCTGCTTGTTGGTGCTACAGCAGTGCTCTTTTATTTGGAAGTAAACATCGGCAGGCTGAAAGTGGTGCTTCGCTGATGGTGGCTCAAAGAGAGGGCAACCCGTTCCCTTCGAAAGCTTTAAAAAAACTGCTGGGCTACAACAACACATTTGCTGAAGCCTGAAGACTTCTTGGAGGCTGTGGATAAGCCTTGCAGAGTAACCCTATGCTGTAGAGGGACTAGAGATGGTCACGAACTGGGGAAAAAATGAACCATGTGGTTCATTTCTAATCATCAAATTTCACGAACCACAAACTTTCACAAACCTACTCCCGGTTCACGAACTGGTTCGTTTGGTTCGTGAAAACATCACATCCAGGTCAGAAAATCATCCCTTCCGGGCCAGCAGAAGGTCACTCCCGGGCCAGCAGAAGATCTGCAGGAAGTCCATTCCCTGTTGCCTAGGAAACTGATTGATCGGCACTAGGCTGTCTGCACTGATGAACCAAAAAATGAACCAAACGAACCAGCCTAAAGTTTGTGGCGGTTCATCAGAAATGGGATCTGATGAACCACTGAGGAAGCAGACTATGCATCTTTTAGAGGTGTCACAGGAATCTTCATATTTGGAGACCAGTGTGTCTATGAATACTTGCTTCCAGGTGGCAGCAACAGATGAAATATGGGCTTCTGTGCCCTCGTATGGGGGATCAGTAGTATGTGGCTCAGTAGTAGAGCCTCAGCTTTGGATGCAGGCAATCCCAAGATCAGGTAAGGGAATCATATTGAAGATGATGTGAAAGGCACAGTCTGAGACCCTGGAAAGTCACTGCCAGTCAGACAATACTTGATAGACCAATAGTCTGACTCAATATAAGGCACCCTCATGTGTACATCTTCTTGTAGGCTTTCCTGGGGGGCTCTGATTATCTACTGTTGAAAGTGACAGACTTTTGATCAAATCACACAAAACTAATGTTATGGGTTTTATAAACGATGACAATTTGATTGGTGGACATCAGTATTCCTCACCTAGTTTCTGATTAGTAGACAGCTGTTAAAAACATTGAAGAAATAACATTCTCCTACAATGATACTGGTTCTTTACCAGATTTTTTACTATGTAAATAGAGTACAATGGTACATACTTTAAGCTTTCTAAAAATACTAAGTGCATGAACAACAGTTAAACTTCTTTATAGCAGTTTTTAAATAATGTGCTGGCTTGCATGTCTCTGGAGTGACAGATAAATTATTAACTTTTGTGCGGAAGCAATCCTGATCTTGGAGTATTTGAAATTTTATTCTTATGGATATTGAATTTGTCTTGCAGATATAAGAAAGCAATGAAATATCAATTAGGAATTCAATCACCTATGGATATTCATGCCTTTCCCTAGCTGTTCCTTCCCTACTAAGCACTTTCTCCAGTTTTATGGCTGGTGTTAACACTATAAAAAATTCTTGCCATCAGAATTTTGTAATTCAATAATGAAGGCAAGGAAGTTTTTGCACAGGTCTGCTAATTTCCTTTTATTGCGGCCTGAGCTCATCTTCATTATGGATTGATGAAACCTCATCAAATAGAATCACGCTGCCATCTATTCTAATCCAATTATTAGCTTAATTTACAGTGGCACAAGTCATGAGTTGCTGACCTGTAAATCTGCTACATAAAACATATTGTAGAATACAACAGTGTAAATAAATTATACAGAGGTGGGGAAAAATTGGATATTAATCTAAAATCACTTAGGTAAGTCTGGGAGGGGGGAGCCCAAAGGGCCTTACAAAGTCATAACTGCAACAGGAAAACAGTGTTTAAGAGACTAAGGGCCAAGCTACACATGACGAATGACACTTGAATGGCAAGTGTATTTCTCCCTGTTCACTTGCCCTCCACTCAATCCACTTGCTGTTCAAGTGTCATTCGTCATGTGTAGCTTGGCCCTAAGAATGTAATTGGTGGCCACAATCCCACATGGAGCCCAATCACAGAGACAGTGTACGGCAAATGGAAATTGGTATGTAAGAGGCAGTTAAATGAGGGACAAGGATTGGTTGTCCTGGCACATTGCCCTTCCTCCATGTGTCTTGTTTCATCCATTCTGGGCGTCTTTAGTATGTCAACCAGACCTAGAAGATACTGGTCTTCATATTGATCTACTCAATAATAGGATACCACTTCCAGATTTCTGTTAAGATGAGTTAGAGTAAATGTTACAGAGTGCCCTGACCTGAATAACCCAGATTTGATCTCATCTGATGTCAGAAGCTAAGCAGGTCTTGCTTAGTAATTGGACGGGAGACCTCCAACAAAGATCAGGATTGCAGAGTTAGGCCATGTCAAACCACCTCTGTTAGTCTCTTGCCTTGAAAACCCTATCATCAGCTATGACTTGGCAGCACTTTCCACCACCACCAAGTGTTATAGGAGCAGGTTCGGAGACAAACTAAAAATTATGTGTAGTTCTGTAATTTTTTGTTCAAGTTTTCTTTTTCTTTTTTTCATGCAGAGGAGCCGATTGAGTGATGGAGATGGAGAAAGGTTTTTTCTTTCTTTCCTGCTTTTTCCCAGTCAAACTTAATAATGCTAGTAAATACTAAGCAATTTTAGTAATTTTCATACACACAAAAGTTCCAAAATCAAACCTACACTGCTTTCAACACTTTCTCTAACATCAATCATCCCCAGCGTTTGTTTTTGTTTAAAATCAGCAATATTTTAAATATGTGTTTGTGCCTGTGCACATGGGGTCATTCTTTATTGCATAGTAGCCAATGTGAGCCACATTCAGAACCCAGTGGTTTGCTGGAACTCTTAGAAATCTGAAAGGGTTTTCAGTTTTCCAGTTTAGTTCGGTAGGAGACTGTGAAAATTCACCCAAAACCTTGTTGGCAGTCATGTTGCTAAAGACCAGTTCCTGACTGGATCCTATCTTCTGTTTCAAAGAACCATCCCCTATTACTCCCCTTGTGCATATACACTTTGGAAGGATATGGGTTGTGACTTGTAGAGGGGGGAACTGGTGGGAATGGGTCATGGGACAGCAGCGTAGCATTGGTTTGGAGTGCCCAGGGTAATTCCCGGGCACCACACATGTGTGTGCAAAGTGCACGCATTCTCTTGGGACTGCACGATGATGTCACTGGAAATGACATCCTCACACGGTGTGAGAGTGCTCCCATGATTTGGGCCGCTTATCTCCCTGCCCCCATCAGGCAGCCCTCCACAGGAGCTGCCCGCTCCACCATTGCTGCCAGCTTGGCATGCTCCTCAGCTGTAGGATGGCCAACCCATTGGCACAGCAGGTGGCCAGGGTACCATGGGTGGCCTCCCACAGAGCTCAGGCTATCCTTGGTGAGGCACCCTGTGGCAAGCCCCCAAAATTATGCACCTGGGGCAACTGCCTCTCTTGCCCCCCACACTATGCCACTGTGATGGTTTAGCCACCTTTCTGTGTGGGTATGCAATATGAAAGTGCATGCAAATGCCCATTGAACATTTAAAAATGCCTGATAGAGTTCATGGCAAAAAAAGGAGCAGTTCTGGATCAAGACTGGGGTTTTTCACTTATTGCCCTTGTGAGGGCAGAAAGGCAGGATATAAATGTTGTTAAATAAAATAAAACTTCACAGCTCTGGCTAGCACTTCTTGTGAAATAAGAATGCATCTTACAATACTTCCCATAATCCTATGCAACCTAAGGTGTTCCATGGCAAATACTTGGGAAGTCTGTGGTAGAAAATTTGACTTGAAAAATATTGTCCAAAGGAAGAACATTTTTAAACACTGGAATCATAGATGGTTCTGCTAAAGTTTGGCTAGATGGATTTCTAGTTTCACATTAGTCCAACAGCTACATGTTGGGATCTCACTTTCACTGAACGTAATATTGCTGACCTGGATATGGTCCTTGTGATGTGCAGCTCTGATTTTGCCTTATGATCATGTACAGTTTGTTTTCTTGCAAAACAGGCCAACTTGATGGCTAGCTAGTGATGTGAGTGGCCAATGTGGCTAGCCAATAAATATGACTGGTAGCAAGCTAAAATATACTAGGGACATAACTGGGCCCAGCCTTGGACTCACTGAGGGCTTTGTTTTTGGTCTGCAGGATGGGTGGTGGTCAGCATGGAGGCTGCCATCATTCTTGGGGTCCAGCAGCTCCCAGATGCCTTTGCAGATCTATATGTGCAGCCCCAGGTTCAAAATTCTCAGCTAAACAATCAGCAGTGGGCTGGCTGGCTTGTGGGGTGGGTCCCAGTCGGAGAAGGCTAAGTCTTCTCTCAGGTCCACCTGCTGGGAATAAATTGCAGAGCTGGCTGCCTGCCACAGCACTTATCCAGCTTCCCACCCAACCCACTGTTGTTTCTGAGGTTGATCAGGATCTTTGTGATGGCTCTTGGGTTTTAATATTTTTCATCTTATTGGTTGCCTTCCAGAATCCGTAATGCATTTTGTGGCAATGTTTTCCCGCCCTGCAATATGCTGTTTATTTCTGTCACAACTTCGGATAGGAGAGGTTTGGGCTTTGGGCAGAGATCCTTTTGGGGGGAAACAGGGCAGGAGACCCCAGTTTCCCCATACTTGGGGATCTCCTTAAGAAATTTTGAATTATGTATTGCAAGGGCAAGTCCAGGTGGGGGCTGACAGGGCATGCTCATTCCCAGGTGGCAGGGGGGATCCATGCAAAGGTTTGTGCCCATGTGGAATCCCATGGCCTGACATCCTGCAGTTTTTCATTCAGCAGGTGAGCAGGAGACAGGGTGGTCATCAGCCGGCAGGTCGATTGGCTGATGCTTGAATCCATTCCCTATGCTGCATCAAGACTCCATAACTGAGAGCCAGTTTGGTGTAGTGGTTAAGAGCAGCAGGTCTCTAATCTGGAGAACCAGGTTTGATTCCCCACTCCTCTGCTTGAAGCCAGCGGGGTGACCTTGGGTCAGTCACAGCTTCTAGGTGCTTTCTCAGTCCCACCCACCTCACAGTGTTTTGTTGTGGGGATAATAATGACATACTTTGTAAAAAATTCTGAGCGGGTGTTAAGTCATCCAACATCCAATCGAATGTTGTTGTTGTTATTGTTATTATTATTGTTGTTGTTATAAGCTGCAAACCGATGAAGTTGTTGCCTTTTTGATTTCCCACATGTCATCTGTGTCTCTGTGCATCCTTGCCCTCACCTCCTCATCCTTTGACACTGGACCTGCAAAGATGATATGATGGTGGCAGGTACTTATGTTTGGACATGTAACTTTCCAATCCTCAAAGGGGGTGAGATGTGACTCCAATTTTAAAAGCAAAAGGAGCTCACTGTGAGAGAGTGCAGAGTCCTCCTTCTTCTGTAGTTTACCTTTAGGCATGACTTGCCACATTGTCACTGTCATCTTTGTATACATTTTGCGTTGTTGATGTCGTCCTTTGTTTTTTTTTTGCCATTTCAGATCATAGTTACACTGGTTATGCATTATTGATGGGAAAAACAGCATTAAATGCATTACTCTTAATAAATATTCAGTGCCAGGAAAACAGAACATCATAACTGCCCCCCCCTGAAAACCAACCCAAAGAGGACAGATTCTCACAAGAAAGAAGTGGATCAAAGTAAGGTTCTAATGCTGCTGACCAATAAAGACAGATGGGTTACATTTATTTATTTATTTTATTTATTTCAAATTTCTATTCCGCCTTCCCTGTGAGTGGGCTCAGGGCAGATAACAATATGTTAAAATACAAAATACAATAAAAACAACATATTAAAATACAATAAAAATCCATACACATTTAAAACAGGATGGTGGACAGCCTTCACAGGGAGGGTTAAGATTTTATATACCCCCTTTTTTTTTCAGGCCGGCAGAGGCCCAGCCTCAGCCATATGACTGGCAGAACAACTCTGTCTTGCAGGCCCAGCGGAAGGATAGTAGGTCCTGCCAGGCCCTGATTTCAGCAGACAGAGCATTCCAGGGTCACTAGATTTTTGGCTGCTGTTGTAAGGTTCTAGTGGAACTAGCTGTCTTGTGCTGTTCCATCGCAATGCTAGAACCCTGTTTTTGGCACTTCTGTCCCATCTGTGGCTCTGAACTTCAAAGTGTTCCTGTCTGACAGAAGTGTTTCTGGAGAGGGGCCACGGGTTGAGCTGCTCTCAGTTGCAGGTTTCCTTCACTTTAAAAATTAGTCCATGCATCCTGCTTCTATGTGGCCAATGCATTTCCATGTATAAACACATAGACTCCTTCCATGACATCTAGTTTGGCCCTAAGCAAGGTGTTTTTGGCAGAATTATTGACTGGCATGTTGGACAAGAGGTATGAAATAAATGGGAGTTTGTCTGTCATACCAAGTAATATCTTTTATTATACAGCTTAAATATGCAACTGACAAGCAAGAGGCAAGCAAAAACCACTAGGAATTTGTGTGTGGGATTTGATTCATGGCCTTCTGTTACCTTGTTGCTTGCTTCCTAACTGTTTTTTACTGAGGGCCAAGCTACAAGTGACGAATGACACTTGAACGGCAAGTGGATTGAGTGGAGGGCAAGTGAACAGGGAGAAATACACTTGCCGTTCAAGTGTCATTCGTCATGTGTAGCTTGGCCCTGAGAGACTGGCCATTTCTCTGACTGGAAGAAGGGGAGGGGGAAAAAACCCAGAGACCACAGACATATTTTATTATGGTAAATAAACATCAAATATTCCAATTAATTTTAGTAGTGTTTTTCTGGCAAAACAGCACAGCTTTGATGAAGGTATTGTTTTGCTGAGTACTTTTTTCTCCACGTCTGTCATATATAGGGATTAAGAGCCAAGCTACAAGTGACGAATTACACTTGCCTGGCAAGTGAACAGATTCACGTGTATTCCTCCCTGTTCACTTGCCATTCACTTGCTCTCCAAGTGAGCGCAAGTGAATGGCAAGTGAACAGGGAGGAATACACGTGAGGGCCAAGCTACAAGTGACGAACGACACTTGAACGGCAAGTGGATTGAGTGGAGGGCAAGTGAACAGGGAGAAATACACTTGCTGTTCAAGTGTCATTCGTCACTTGTAGCTTGGCTCTAAGATTCAGGTGAAGTCAGTGTGGAGTAGTGGTGAACAGTACGCAAGGACCAGAGAGATCTCAGTTCACATTTCAGCTTGGTCCTGAAGCTCATTGGGTGACCTTGGGCTGCTCTTTCTCTTTTAGCCTAACAGGGCAGTTGTGAGAAGAAAATGGAATGAGTGTCTACATTTTCTTCATTCTTGGTCCTCATTCCTATTTACCTTTTAAAAAAATCTTATATCTTACCCTATTTCTGCACAGAATCTTATTACAGCTTGTACTAATCAAGCAATATGAATTACTGTTATTCCTGTTTACAGACGGGGAGTGGAAGTTGATGGAAACAATTTTTCCAAGGCTACTTTCTGAATACAAGGACTAAGCAGGGAAATGTAGTTGCTATGCAAAAAGAAGTTGGACTTCTACCTAGTTTCCAATTCCATCATTCTTATTCTTGACAGCTGTGTCCATTGAGCACACGGTTGGCTCTGGAGTGCAAATCCTAGCTAAAGATGGATGAGGCTCAAAGCAGATCCATAGGTGGGTCAAACTGGAGACAAAGTCATTGGAGAGACATTGTTGGAGCCAAGAAATCTATCCAAAAATGTGCAAAGTATAAAGTTGTGGGGAAATGAAGGGAAGCTTGCAGGAGAGAGAAGAGGAATTACTGTCTCCATAGTTTCCATGGTGGAGGAGAAAGATTTTTAAGAAGATAACGAGGAGCTCTTTCTTCTCTATTCCAGGGGTTTTATTCTTCAATTTGCAAACTTCAATGAAATATATAAAACTTTATACTCTTTCTTCCTCCCTAGGGAGACGCAAAGTGGCTCATATTGTTCTCCCCTCCTTTTTATCCTAACAATAACCCTATGAGGTAGATTAGGCTAAGAAAGTGTGACTGGCCCAAGGTCACCCCAAGAACTTCCATGGCAGAGTGAGGATGTAAACCTGGGCCTCCCAGATCCCTGCCCAGCACTGTAACCTATTTTCCCTAGAAAATACTAAGATTGCCTTTTAAATTGTTATACAGTAATTATCAGAAAGCATTTTAACCAGTTAAAAGAGACTGCTACTTTAAATCCATGCTTTCATTCTTGGAGGTAAAATATTTCATAAGATGGTCCCCCTTGCTAGATTTTTAAAATATTTTTTCATAATTTTATTAGCAGAAATATTGTGAGAGGAAAGACCTGTGTGTGTGTGTGTGGGGTGGAGTCTCCAAAGGAACACAGGGAGGTGTCAGCATGAACTCTGGGCATGGCCCTGACAGCCAAAGCACTTTTTAGATGCAGTATCTGAAAGATTGCACAAGGAGTTAACAGTGCTTTGGTTTCTGAGAATGTTTGTGTTCTCCCTCATGGCAAGTTTAGTGTTCAGTCATGATTTTATGGAAGGTTTTACAAAAAGAGGAGATTGCTATATTCCTTGTAGATCCGTTGGACAGGTGTGTCGATCCTTCTTTCTGTTTTCTTGGCTTAAATGTATTAAATGTGGCTAATTTAGTCTTCCTTTTTTCTTTGCTTCCTTCCTACCTCTGTCTGCCAACTGTTCTGAAAATTCACAGCAGAACAGTTAAGTGAGTAAAAGCAATATCTGAATATAGATTGTATTCATTAGTTCACAGTTGCATGGAATAAATCTTCCTGAACATATTAACAAAAGATGCTGCTCTTTTTTGCCAATAACACCACCTAACGATAAATTACAGTTACCGTCAGAAATGCAGTATTAATTTTTCCTGTAACTGTTTAAACAATGCACATGTTTTCAATACAGCCCATTAATTTTAATTACCAACACGCAGAACAAGAGAAAATATTTCTAGCTGTTTGAGAAAAAAAATGTTGCGAAGTCAGGAGGCATTCTGATGATTTTTTTTCTGAACAGAAAGGCGGTGCTTCATTCTGTGTCTTGCTATCTTAGAGCTGATTCATAGAAATATTTTTATGCAATGACATCAGCAGAAGCTGTTTTTTTTCCAGAAGTTATTACATTTCCAAGGCAAGTTCAACAATTTGGGTAGCTCTTGTTGCACTGTGCTATTGTCATGTGACGGCTGACTGTGGACCGGTCACTTTTTAAAGCATCTCAAGAGCTACATTAATGGGTAAATGGTATTCTTCATTCAGTTGGCCATATCTACTTGGAATTCGTCTCCCAAATATGACCAACCTGATAGGCAATATGCTTCTTGTATGCATCAAAGTCTGACTTAAATGGTTTCTCCATTGCCAAGACTGATGCCTTTGGCTCCGAAGGGCCCACTGGAGTGGTGGAGGGACCGAGGAAGTGTTTATTGATAAGAGAGAAGTCCCCCAAAGCCTCATCCTTCCCAAAGTCACCTTAAAGTATATGCCTACTATTTCTGTTGCCATGGTAGTTGGGGGTAGGTGGAATCTGTAAGGGGCATGGTTGGTCCCAGAGCTGCTTGCTTGGGATGTGAAGAGTACTCCCTGAGCCCCCTACCCCCCGCTTCAGTCTACTACCTCTCAGACTGGGGCTGCTGTATCTCAGGGCCAAGCTACAAGTGACAAATGACACTTGAAGGGCAAGTGGATTGAGTGGAGCGCAAGTGAACAGGGAGAAATACACTTGCCATTCAAGTGCCATTCGTCACTTGTAGCTTGGCCCTCAGTGCCCTTGTGTTTTGCTGCCAAGTTCTAATTTACTTCTTCTGCTCCCACCAAAGCCATGAGCTTTATCTGGAGGTGAGGATGTCCTGCTACTAGCGAGACTGTCTCCTCGCAGATAGCACTGTATTCAGCCAAATGCCTCTTTCTGGCTAATGCTCAGCTTTCTTCCTCCTTTTCTTCCTCTCTTGCACTAATGGTAGCTTTCCCTTAAGAACCTGTTCTCTCAGGGCCAAGCTACACATGACGAATGACACTTGAACAGCAAGTGTATTCCTCCCTGTTCACTTGCCCTCCACTCAATCCACTTGCCGTTCAAGTGTCATTCGTCATGTGTAGCTTGGCCCTCAGCCAAGCATTTTCTTCATAAATGGGATGATATCCAGAAAGGTACAGGAAGAGGATAACAGTCTCTCCTCCTGCTGGGTCTTCCCGTGCACAAACTTCCATTCTTGCTCTGCTCAGTTTCCTGCCTGCCCTTTCTGAGTGTCAAATGCCATCCTTGTACCAGTGCTACAATGCTTCCGTCCATACTCTGCAGGTGAGAAATTTAAGTCCCTGTGACCCTTTCTCCAATCATCCTGAACTGCAGTTGATAGAATCTCTAAAAATTCCATTCCAATTGAATTGAAAACAAAAGAGTAACACAGTCTAAATATATATTCTTCTCTTTAAAGTGCTTCTCATGTAAACCAATAGAAAAATAAAGAAACAAAAATGGGTGGTGGTGGAAAGTTCCGTCAAGTCATAGCTGACTTACGTCAACCCCTGATGGGGTTTTCAAAGCAAGAGTATAACAGGTGGTTTGTCATTGCCTGCCTCTGCAACCCTGATCTTCATTGAAGGTCTTCCATCCAATTACTAACCAAGGCCGACCCTGCTTAACTTCTGAGATCTGACAAAATCAGGCTCACCTGGGCAACCCAGGTCTGTGTTTGGAAAATCTAGATCTGGGTTTCAGGGATCCAAAAAATAAATAAATACAAAATTCTTAGAATCTGAGAAAGATTCTCTGATCCGGTTAAGACTGATCAGAGCATTCCAGATTTATTTGGCCATATTCCCTATGGGGAAAACTATCTGGGAGCTATTCGGGAGGGGAGGGGCATTTTTCAAGCAAACACCACCAAGTTTTCTCATCAATTACTCCTGACTATCCTTTAAAGACCCTCCCCCAAGTTTCAGAAAGATTGGAACCTGGGGTCCAATTCTATGGGCCTCTGAAGAAAGTGTTGCCAGACACTCTCTGTTGTTTCCCATGGGGTAAATATTTCCAAGCAGGCTCTCAGGCAGGAACACACAGGGGAAAGGCTGCCAGTGGCCAAAGAAACACTCCAAAATGCAGGAGGAAGCCCAACAGAACTAAACTGAAGCAAGGGAATGAATGGAATCCCTTCCAGAACCAAAGTGAATCAGAGGAACCAATTTCAAACCAGAAAATCATGTCAAAACAGAAAATTCCATTCAAACCAAACTGAAGCAAGGGACACTGTTGCAACTTAACCCAACTGAACCAGGGTCACTCATGGAAACTAAGCAGACAATGATAGCTCCTGCATGGACAGGCCGCTCACCCCCTCCCTCTCTGCCTCACTTTACCTCTCTCCTGCCTTAGGCTCAATCCCCCCTCTCTCCTCCCCTTCCTTTTTTGGGGGGAAAAAAGTAGCAGATGCCCAGGAAGGAGCCAGCCAAAAGCTGAAGGCATGTTTACTGGATTTGTTTGTATTTATCCGGGGGTCTGGCTCTGATTTGATTTGGGAAAGCTAGATTTAGCCAGATCAGCAAAAATCCAGCTATTTTCCAAATCCCAGATCCGGGTTGCACACCCCTATTTGGAGGTCTCCATCCATTCACTAACCAAGGCTGACCCTACTTAGCTTCTGAGATTTGACCAAATCCGGCTTACCTGGGCTACCCAGACCAGGACAAGAAACATAAATAAGTAACTAATAAAATGAAAAGGAATAACTTTTTTTTGGAAAAAAAAAAGGTTATTGGACCCAACAGAAGATTTCTGTGAAAAAGAGTTGCCAATTCCCCACTTTTGCTGCAGACCTTGAAGTCTCACTTCATGGCTATCCCTAGAGGTCTCCTGGATCCCCAGAGAGCATTAGGGGGGCATTTTGAGTTTACGGGAGATGAGGAAATTGAGTTATGTGGATGGAAATCCCTTCTATTAGCAAAGATTTTCTGTAGAATCTATACTGGAGTTAAAATTGGAACAATTGCATGCTGCTCTTGCTGACCTCTGGATATTAATTAAGGTTAAATAATGGATTTTCAAAGCAACACTTTCTTATTTATGAGATTTCTAAGATCATTGTTTGCCTAGCTACTGCACCACTAAGGAGAGTGAATATTAAAATGTGGTTTGTGATGGGAAATTAACCAGGAGGTGGAACTTTACCACATCTATATGGGAGCCACAAAATTTGTCCAGGCTCATTTCCAGAACTCAAAAAGAATTTGCCATAGATGGAAAAGCCGCAGCTGTGAAAACTGGCTTTATATTCAAGCAAAATAAATGGAAGTTTCTAGCTTTCATGGGTGTGAAGGCCTGTGATCGGAAAACTTTTGTCTGCTCAGAAAACCATTTATCCACAAGTTGCAAGTGGCATCTTTGAACTCTATAAATAATGCTATTTAATTAAGATAGAGTTCTTCCAATTGTATTGTGAATCAATTTTTTTTTATTTAAACATTTGTATCCTGCTTTATCTCTTCCAACTCAAAGTGTCTAACATAACAAGAGATATGACAACACAAAAAGTGAAAGTCTCCAGTAAGAAGATGAAAAGCAATGCAAATACTTATTTAAAAGCAATGGAAATATACAGTTAAAACAATGCAAATACAAAGTTTAAAAGCAGCCACATCTGTCATAACAGTTTACAATTCACCAAATGCCCTCTGGAATGAAACTAACTCACACAAATTCATGAAGGCAATGAGTTAAGGCATTCTTGGCACCCACTGTGGTAGGTCTTTTCAGGTGAATGGATCTGATTTTATCGTCGTTGTCGTTGTTGTCGTCATCATAGTTCATAACCAGCATATATTGATCAAGCAAATTATGCCGAAGAAAAATGATAGTGAAATTTGCAGACATTAGTATAAAACAGTATAGGTTAAAAACAAGACTCAGGAACAGAAAACAACACAGACCACAGTGAACTCCCATTTCATATATCTGATGGTTTCTGTAAGCGTACCTTATGAAATCTATAAGCTACAGCAAACAATCTGGCACTAGGTGATGTAAGCTGAGGAATTGCATCAGATAAAAACTTCTTAGGGATCTCCAAAGAAGAATATTTTGAAAATCTCCCAAGCAAGGGTTGTAGAATCTTCACAAGAGCTTCCTGATACAAATTGCTATGAAGAATGATGTGCTTGATTGTCTCGACCTTGCCTACTCTGCAAGGGCAGACCATCTCTGCCACTGGGACCTTTTTATAAAGTCCCTCAGAGGGGAAAATGTTCCATCTGGCATGGAGAAAGCCCTGCAATGGGACAGAATCTCTAATAATGACAAATGAGCTGCTGGGGTTATGATATATCTCCTGGTGAATGAATCTTGGAAAGGGGAAGGGGCCATGACTCATTGGTAGGGCATTTGCTTGGCATGCTGATGGACTCAGGTTCAATCCTCAGCATCACCAGTTAATCTTCAGCATCACCTTAGGCCCTGGAGAGTCACTGCCAACCTAAGTAGTTAATACTAACCTTGATGGACTGACAGTCTAAGCACCGTGTGCCATATGAATGTAATTGGGGAACTCAAACCCACCATAGAAAAACCTGTGACCTAATTGTTGCCATAGAGTTACTCCTACGGAATGGGTACCACCAGAAGACGGCTGCAGGAGGAATGTTACTGGAACATAGGAGTTAGGGGTGTGCGATTTGGGATTTCTGAATCGGGTCCAGCAGCCTGAGCCCAATTTGGAAAACTCAAATTAAAGCTTCCCAAAGTGATTTGTATCACTTCAGGAAGCTTCCGATCAAGCAGTTTAAATGTCCCTTTCCATGCCGCTGCGAAGCAGCAGGGAAAGGGGCATTTAAACCCCAGGATCAGCTGTTGGGGGGGGGGGAATCCCCGCCCAACAGCTGATCCAAGCTAGCTGTGGTTTAACTGCCCCATTCTGTGCCACTTTGAAGCACCAGGGAATGGTGCATTTAAGCCTCGGGATCAGCTGTTTGACAGGGAAATCCCGCCAAACAGCTGATCTAAGCTGGCTGGGGTTTACATGCCCCTTACCATGCCACTGCAAAGTGCAGGGAAAGAGGCATGTAAACCCAGGATCAGCTGTTTGGTGGGGAAATCCCTGCCAAGCAGCTAATTGAAGTGGGGAGGGAAATGCCCTTTCCCTGTCTCTGCGAAGAGGCATGCAAAGGAGCATCCCACTCCTTGGATCAGCAGTCTGGCCACACTGACTTTTTCACCCAACGGGAAGGAGGTCCCTCTTCCTCCTTCTCATTGGATGAAATAGTCAGCCTGGATACTTTCAAAGCTCAGAGCAGCTCTGTGCTTTGAAAGTATCCAGGCTAGCTGTTTCATCCCATTGGGTGAAAAAGCCAGCATGTTTTTCAAAGTGCAGAGCACCACTAAAAAGCACTGCTTTGAGCTTTAAAAAAAAACACACTAGCTTTTTCATCCACTGGGGAGGAGGAAGAGGGAGCTCACTCTTCCTGCCTCCCATTGGGTGAGAAAGCCAGCGTGGAGTTTTTGAAAGCGCTGAAAAGCACTGTTTTGAGCTTTGAAAGTTTCCAGGCTGGCTTTTTCATCCAATGGAAAGGAGGAAGAGAGAGCTCCCTCTTTGAAAAACTCCAAGCCAGCCTTTTCACTGACTGGAATGAAAAAGCCATCCTGGAAACCTTCAATGCTCAAAACAGTGCTTTTCAACACTGTTCTGAGCTTTCAAAAACTCCATGCTGGCTCTCTTACCCAATGGGAGGCAGGGAGAGTGAGCCCCCTCTTCCTCTTTCCCATTGGATGAAAAAACTAGTGTGGGGTCTTTCAAAGCTCAAAGCAGTGCTTTTCAGCATTGCTCTGAGCTTTGATAGTTTACAGGCTGGCTTTTTCATCCAACAGGATGGGGGAAGAGGGAACTCCCTCTTCCCCCCATCATCGGGTTAAAAGCCGGCGGCAACTCTTGCTTTGATCTTCTGTATGTTCCAAATTTTTGCAGAGTATACTGAAGCATGTATTGTTGAAGGCTTTCACGGCCGGAGAACGATGGTTGTTGTGGGTTTTCCGGGCTGTATTGCCATGGTCTTGGCATTGTAGTTCCTGACGTTTCGCCAGCAGCTGTGGCTGGCATCTTCAGAGTTGTAGCACCAAAAGACAGAGATCACTCAGTGTCAGCTAAGTCAGGAACTACAATGCCAAGACCACGGCTATACAGCCCAGAAAATCCACAACAACCCTGGAAAGAGAGGGGCGCCCTCCTGCTTTGGCCTCCCCGATTCCCGATTCCGGACCGGAAACGAGACTTGATCAATTAGAATTGGCTACCTGAGTTTGGCGGCAGCCCAGATCTACGAATGGCTAGATCGGAATTTTTTTTCTTTGTTATGAGAATTCTGCCTGAAAACACTCTGATGATCAACCCATTTTGCATCTTTGGTTACCAAGCCCACAAATGCAGTCTTCCCCAAACATTCTCTGAAACTTCTATCTGACTTGGATAGTCGAAGTGAGCCTGATCTCATAAGATCTCAGAAGCTAAGCAGTGTCAGCCTTGGTTAGTAATTGGATGGGAGACATCCAACAAAAACCAGGGTTGCAGAGACAGGCAATGGCAAACATTTTCTGATAGTCTTTTGCCTTGAAAACTCCAGCAAGGATCACCATAAGTCAGCTATGACTTGACTGCATTCTCCCCCCAACCGAATGCTGACCTGATGACTGGAGTCGTTTTGTTACTCTGCTGACTGGTTTAGTAGTCTTGACCACATGTTCTCCACTTGTGGTTGGGCACTGTGCCCATATAAGGCTTCTAAAGCCAATAAACACATAGAAAACCTAACCCCATTAGCCTTAAACCTGTCCATATTGTACAACAATGTGCAGGGGCTGGATTTTGCCATTTCTGCTCAGAGGCCTGCTCAGGAATCAATGGAATGGAATTTCCTAAGGAAGGTAATTGTTTTTTCAAGGCAGCAGCACAGGCTCAGACTTTTATCACTGCTGAGCAGGTTGAAGTGCTCTAGGGGCTAAATCATGCTCTTTGGAGGAATCCAAGATTAGTTCACAGCTTTTTTAAAAAAATCAAATGGGTTATTTTTTGTTGTTTTTATCCCCAGTTTGGCTCATCCTGGATACTCCTCTGCAATGTGGCATCTTGCAGTGCCAGTTTTGTGGAGAGAATATATAAGCATATGCAATTGCTTGGACAAATGATACAGGAGGAAAGGTAGCAATCTTGAAATTAAATGCAGTTTACCAAGCAGTTTGGTAGGTTTCAAAGATGTTAGTCTTGTTGAAAAATCAGAAAAACTACCTGATTTACGGGAGTCTGAGGATATCAGATGCTGGATCTTCATGGCTAGAAGCTAGCCTATTGAGCTATCTTGGATTGCATTCAAGGCTCGGATTCCTGTTTAGGCATAGCAGGGAATAAAAGTGTGCAAAATCATTCCCTTTGACTGATAGGCACAATGAAACTTCTGGTTTGGCTGAGCTTGGTCTAAATCTTGGCTTTCTGCCCTCACAGTGTAGCCAGACTTTCTGCTACCTGCCTTTTAGGTGGTAGCATGAATCCATTTATGCTATGCATCACTGTGCTGTATCTCTGGCTAGCCTCCGTCTGTAATGAAGCACCTCCCTCCCCTGCTACTCTAGAAAACCATGTCAAGGCCACTGGCTTGGGAAATATAATCTTAATTTGGCTGTGATCTGATCCCACTAGGGGTCTTTGAAGGCTGGTTCTGTATTTGTTTTTATAAAAGCAGAGAGGGTTCCAAGAAATCAGCTAGTTCATAAGAACTAGCATTTTGATTTGCATTTTGATTTGATTCCAGTTTCTTCTTTGAGCTACTCCTCTTACATGTTGGGTTTGTACTACCCCTTCCTTTAAGGACTTCTAGAACTGCTATACATTTTGTGGACTGAATTTTGAGGTTTTCTTCTCTTTCTACTTTCCTATATCAGAACATAAGAAGAGCCTTGCTGGATCAGACCAGAGGTCCATCTAGCCCAGCATCCTGTTTCACACAGTGAACAACCAGTTGCCCTGGAAGACCAACAAATGGCACAAAGGCCAAGGATTTCCCTTGATGTAGCCTCCTACCAGTGGTTTTTAGAGGTTTACTGTCTCTGACTACAGACGTTTCCTTTACTAACTACCTGAAATAAAAGATGTTCCTTTCTTACTACAGCTGCATCTTGTACAGTTCCAGACGTATGCTTTCTAGGTGATAGATCCAGAGGAGTTAGACGTGTTAGTCTGTAGCTGCAAAATAGTAAAGAGTCCAGTAGCACTTTTAAGACTAACCAACTTTATTGAAGCATAAGCTTTCAAGAACCACAACTCTCTTCATCAGATGCTGCATCACCACAGTGAGGGCCATAGAAGGAAAAACCCCAGTGATCCCAATCCACTGTGGAGTGAAGCTGGGCTGCCCCCCCCCCCCATTTTCAACCTGGCCATGGAACCCCTTCTTCGCCACATCACCAACAGTCCTGGAGGCTTCAAGCTCCATGGCCAGAAGATCAGTGTCCTCGCCTACGCAGATGACCTGGTGCTGGTCACCAAAACCCTCGGTAAACTGCAGCAGATGCTGGACACTGCCTCCACCACTGCCAACTGGATGGGCCTGCACTTCAATGCCAGGAAGTGTGCCTCCCTGCATGTGAACGGGAGCCTCAAAGACCGAGTCCTGCCCTCCTTTGTCACCATCCAGGGCCAGCCTATGTCCTAGAAGAGAGCTGTGGTTCTCAGAAGCTTCAATATGCTTCAATAAAGTTGGTTAGTCTTAAAGATGCTACTGGACTCCTTTCTAGGTGATGTTGCTCACAAGCTCCTATGATGGACAAATAAGCAAATATATTCAGATCCAGAACGATCTGTGTGTTTCACTTCTCAAACACAGTTCGAAGCTTCTTACAATTTTCATCAAGATTTTTTGCTCCAGGACTGGAAAAATACACTCTCCCATAAAAATCCTCAATGATTATAGTAAAACAGTTCACCCTTTTCAGTATCTTCCCACTTTTGGTATTCAGAACAAAACCCACTGAAGTCATGACCATTCATCAGTGATGGTGAAGACAGATTATTTCTGCAGAGGATGCAGCATTCACACATACACCCTTATGTTATAACATTAAATACAGCATTGCATTGCAGTAGATGATGTATATGATGAAATGTTTTCCATGTATCACTCTAGATGATAATAAAATACACTAGGTCAGTGCATTCATCTCATCCTAGTTGCATCCTGTTCAATCATTTTGGATTAGTTTGTGTATGCAATGGTCCCTCTCTCTTTAAAAAATATAGCCTCAAGCTCTTGCTACTGTCTCTATCTTGCCTTGAGTAATAAGGCATGACAAGGGTGTGGTTAACATGAGGTATAGCTTTACAGGGCGAGTAGAAAACACAGAGGCCTTAATGGCGGTCTGGAAATACTGGTGATTTATGGCTTTATACAACTCTCATTAGACATCCACCTCAATGTGTAACATCCCATAAATTATACTGTGTGCTGTAAAAAGCCATAAATTGTCATTCTCTGTGTGAGTTATTACCATTAAAGACTTTTATACCCCATTGCCACCATGAGTTTTCGACAGTTTCCCCTCTGCTAGTTTGCTTGCTAATGAATTCAGCAAGTCTGGAATGAGAGTCTGAGAAATGGGGTGTCTGATTGCGTATCACAATTGCATTCAAGCCGTAAAAGTCAGGGGTTAAACTACTTTACAGAGAAAAAATATGATTGACTCACCTGGCAACATTTCTCATTACTGAGTGTTTCTGAGGATCATTTCAAGTTCCTGCTTTATCCTCACCCTCTTCGTCTGAGTCTTGCATAGTGGAAATCGGTGGTAACCTAGTTAAGCTAATGACATAAAAGGTGCAGCTGAAAGAAAGAGGAATCAATAAAAGGACCTTTAATGCTGAGGTTGAAAACAAATCTTTCTTTTTTTAGTGGTGTGGGTTTTTTCCAGCCTGGTTGGCATATCACATGAAAATTGGAGAAATCTTGTGTGTGTGTTGGGGGGGGGGGTATATTTAGGATGAATCCTGAAATGAGCTGAGGTAAAACTGACAATGTATTGCCTTTTGACAACTCTGCAGAATGTGACTAGGAATAATGGCTTTCTGGACTGGCTTAGGGCAAACATCATAATTCTGAGTGGACAATACAATTCCTATGATAGTCATTTCCCCGTCTCCTTCTCTTAACCAGATTTCTCTGGATACACCTGGTTATGTTAGAATTTTGAGATTTCCCTGTAATACAGAAGTAGGGTCTTGAGTGGTTATTATTTCTTTTAAAATTGTCTCCTCATGGTTATAGAATAGTGGTAGTGAGCAATGATCTATTTTGATGTCACTGTAGAACTTATTTAACAACAACATTCGATTTAGATACCGCCCTATGGGACAACTTAATGCCACACTCAGAGTGGTTAACAAAGTGTGTTATTATTATCCTCACGAAAATCACCTTGTGAGGTAGGTGGGGCTGAGAGAGCTCTGAGAGAGCTGTGACTGACCCAGGGTCACCCATCTGGTTTCAAGTAGAGGAGTGGGGAATCAAACCTGGCTCTCCAAATTAGAGTCCTGCCACTCTAACCACTACACTAAGCTTAAGCAGAAGATGAAGGGCCACATCCCTTCTTGCTGCCATAATGCTTAGCTTATATTTATTTTCTTTAGGTATTTATAACCTATTTTGCTCCTCAGCGGTGAAAAGCATATGATATTGTTCTCCCCTTCTCCATTTTATACTCACAACAATCTTGTGATGTTAGTTAGGCCCAAGGTTACCCAGTAAGCTTCCATGGACGAGTGGGGATTTGAACGTGGGCCCCTCACAATCTAGTCCAACACTCTATACCATGCTGGAACAGTTTCTCCAGTGTCACAGAGAGGTTGAATGGTTGCATTAAAAGAGATTGGAGCAAGATGTTAAAAGAGATTGGAGAGAATTGAGGAATGACCTTTGAAAGTCATATAGCAACATTAGCCTATGTGCCATGGACTTTCAGACGATGCTTTGTAGGTACCAATTGACTGAGCAGGTTTGGCTGCATTTGATGGAAACCCATTTACCATTGACAAATGACAGGCTGTTTATACTATGTGAAGCATAATGCACATATGTGTACCTGAGTGTGTGAATGTGTGTGTATGTTTGCATGGCTCGTACATGAAACTGTTTGAATATTATTGTATTTGTGGGTAAGAAGGGAAATATCTTTTAGTGGTAAACTTCCTTGCATTTTTTTTTAGAATTTAATTCTTTTTGTTTGTGTGTGTTCAAATTTTATTCACTAATTGTGTTCAAACATTGTTCTCTCTCAGGAGCCTTGACGGAGAAGGAAGGAAAAATGAAATAAATACATATTTATATTTCAGGTCTCATAAGCCTTGTTTACTTTGCAATGCAATTCCAGTTGACATCAGAAAGGTAATTATGGCTAATCTAATGTTGGTGGCATGGTGGGTCATGAATCGCTGTTCCAGAGTTGATCTCTGGAGAGGTCTTGCTTTGGGGAGGTTGACTTCAAGCCTTTGTAGGCCTTTTTTAAAAATATTGATTACAAAGTGGAATAGATTTCTTTTTTTCTGAGTTCAAATTCTTTCCCAACACCTGTTCTACAGCTCTATTTCTTCCTCCTTTAAACCTTTGAATTTAATCTGCCTCTCCCTGCCTCTTTCTCTTCTGTCTCCCTTTCTTTCATGCTGCCAGTATTGTTGGTGTTAAAACTAGGCACCCATAGCTTGGAAATTACATCAAAACAAGTGAAATACTTTATTTAGAGCCTACTGTTGCCAGTCCCCTTCTAGCTAGACTCCCCTTTAGATGCAAGGTCCCAGACCGGTCTCCTTGATCCAAGAGGCTTCGGCGAGGGTTTTTGTTTTGTTTTGCTCACTCACCTTACATTAATGTTTTCCTTAACCCCCATCCACTCCGTCTCTGCTTTGGTGGTTGAGCAAGAGAGGCTGTAGAATACCTTAGGAAATTGTAATCCCTACATTTTAAGCAGGATAAAAATAATGATTGTGATAAAATTAATGTTAACATCTTGTTAGCCATTTTTGTCGCATTAGACCAGAAAAGTGAGGGGTTATTTTGTGTTATTTCCTCCTCCTGTATAACCAATTTTCCATTTATAGCTAAAGCATGCCCTCTAGTGAACAAACTGCAGAAGATTAGGCATCTCTCTATCGTCGGTAGCCGGGGTTTACTGTATGGAAGATTTAATGAAGCATCATGAATGCAATTGCAAATAGTTTATTTTTTCAAAATGACAGAGGGGAGAGGAATTAGCCCCCCCTCACCCCACTACATGTAGTGATTATTTTTAAAAGAAATTGGGATTTGGAGCAGATGGTAGTGGGGTGTGTTCATTCTTTAAGTTGGGCTTTATTTGAGCCAGGATCAGAGCTGGATATTATAAAGGACACGGAGCTAATGCTACCACTCAGTCTCTCCTCTAACTCTTCCTTGGAGTGTCTAATATAAACCAGCGGTGACATGGCCACATCACTACTTGCTGGGCAGGCAGGTGTGCAAGTTGATGCTGTCACGTCATATTTTGTGTTAGACGTTAGAAGGACACGAGACAGACAAGTTCTGCATCACTTAAATCACCTACCCTGGCTTTCATGGGTATGTATTCAGGGTATTGTCCAAAGCAGGGGTAGGCAATTTTTTTGGTTTGAATGTCAAATGTGGATTGTAATGGCTATGCATAAATTTCCACCTGAGGATGACAACAGTGAGGTCTTTTCTTCTGCAACCCTAAGCAGTACGCAGCCCTAACTGTTGGAGAATGGCTGCTGGCACTTGCTGGTGGCAGAAACAGAAAGAGATATGACTACTCAAGATGCAAAGAATCCCGGAGCTATGGTCAGGCCTAGCTTGACCACGCCCTTGCTTTTGAGGTGGTGCAAGGGAGCTACTATGCTAAACAAAATGTTCTGGCTCCTTCTGTCATTCCAGGGTTGCCTACCTTTGGTCTAAAGAGAGAGAGCTCAGCAATTTGAATGAAGATAAAAAGGGCTCTGTCTGGTACGTTCTTAGATGGGAGACTTAGCAAGGGACCAAGGATAGACGAAAGGCAAGATATAAATATAATAAATAAGAGACACTCATGAGTTCTCTTTTTAAGAGATGGGCAATAAGGAGAGAGTGGTTTTGAGCATGAGCAAAGTGCCTTTTCCACTTTATTAGCAGCAATTACATCAGTGCTTAGTTCTTGTGGCCCCTTCTTACATGCTCAGGTTTAGGCCAATCACAACCTTGGGGTCAGGTAGCAATTTCCCCCAGGCCAGGGATCCTGACAGTGTTTTGCCATTTTCTGGGCATGGAGTAAGGGTCATGGCATGGGTGTGTATGTGAGGGGAGGGGAGGTATTTGTGAATTTCCTGCATTGTGCAGAGGTTGGACTAGATGACCCTAGAGGTACCTTCCAACCCTATGATTCTATAATTCTATGAATTCTTGGAAAGGTTTTCAGGAAGTCTCACTACAGAAGCCATGAGACCCAGTGTGGTGACCCAGGTTTCATCCCCTGCTCATCCATGACAGCCCGCTAGGTGACCTTGGGCCCATCACACCCTTTCAGCCTAATGTACTTCACAAGGTTATTGTGAAGCAGAGAATGATGTAAGCCACTTTGGGTTCCCATTGGGGAGAAAGATCGGGTATAAATGAAATAATACATACAAAGTAATCAAGTAACCATAGAGGGATTTATGGATTGTGAGAATATGCATTATTTTGCTTCTTGGCTGAGAAAGAAGCAGCAGATTAGAAGTGAATTTCTGTTGAGTTATATTCAAAATGGCAAATGTATATACTGTGTTCACTTAATTTGATCTAATTCTGGCTCAGGAGGGAGCCAGAGACTATCTCCAAACAGAAACAGTTCCAAACAGCACAGTTGTTGGAAGCAAATAGGTAGGATTGGAGTGGGGAAATGAGAGATTTTTAAGGAACCTCAAATTGCCAACTATTAGGCATGTCATTTGTGGCGCTTTAAAAGATGAGCTATATATTTTGCATCTTTGGCTGGTGTAGCCTAATGGCTAGGAGAAACAGGAATGATCCAAGAGGATACAGGTTCAAATCTCATTTCAGCTACTAGTTGGGACATTTCTGAAGAGTGGGTGTTCTGTCCTGCCCTCAGTTTATCTCTTGGAACCCAAGACTCTACCTCAGGACTTCATCCAAGGTAGAGGCTGTGATCAATGGGTCTGTCGTGGAACACTGATTTGTCCTGCTCAAGGAGAATAAGCTTTTAAATTTGTGACATGAATGTTTGTTTCTACTTGAATAGTGTAATAAGACAAGTGGTTCATCTCTTTCAGCAGTTTAAGGGCTTTCTCTGTGGTGGCCTTATCCTGGTGGAATGTTCTGTCTGATGATATGAGTGCTCTGCCGGACCATTCTGCAGGGCTTGCTAGGCAGAACTGTTCGGGCAGACCTTTGATGCAGCATTTGAAATTTTTCTACCTGGTTGTTTACTTTTGGGCTGTCCCAGGTAATGGAATCACACTGTTTTATGGGTTGTATTTTTGTGGGGTCTCCCTCAGGTTTTTTTATATGTTTTTTAAATTTTTCAATGTGGAATATTTATTGTTGATTTTAATGTCTGTACACTGCTTCAGACCTTTTTTTTTGAGGGAAAGGTGGTCTAAAAACAAAAACAAACAAACAAAAAATAAATAAGAGCTTTTTTAAAAAAGTTGAAGTATTTCTTTAAAGAAAAAAAAACCAACTTCAGCCCTTGGCCTGGCCTGTATGACCCATCCAATACTGACCACTAGTTCAGATTAGATTGTTGAAGATACTATCACCCCTTAATATTAAGGTGAGTAACTGTGTTAGTCTGTCTGTAGCAGCAGAAAAGAACTAGAGTCCAGTAGTACCTATAAGACTAACAAATTTGGAAGTAGTGTATGAGCTTTCATAAGTCACAGAAGAAGTAAGCTGTGGCTCATGAAAGCTCATACCCTACCGCAAATCTTGTTAGTCTTACATGTGCTACTGAACTCCTGCTCTTTTCTACCCCTTAATATTAGTTTGTTTAAATCCCCCTCTCTCAACCATCTCTTTAGCTTATATGTTTTTTTAGCTTCACCATGGGCCCACAATCATAGATTTCCCTTGCACTCAGCTTATCCCACCAAGACTGGATTTAATTGATGGTCAAAACATTCAGAGCTGACAAAAGGAATTCTTCTCTCAACAAAGAATTAAATTAATAAGACTCAGAAAGCGGAATCACTTGACGAAGGAAATGCCAATTGCTGGGAAGTGAATTAATAAGGGTGTCGGTGGGTGTAGTTATGGCTGCTACCATATCTATCTTTAAAATAGGACTGGACTGATTCATAAAGGAAGGGTTTATCAATGGCAACTAAGAATGACAAAAGGGAACTGGAGGTACTAAACATCTGAATGTGTGGGTTCCAGTATGGCATGGCACTGTCACGGCAGCTGAGTTACGAGCTCAGTGCCATGATCTTCCTGACTCCTTGGGACTCGAGGATTCAGGCCCCCAAGACCCCCCCCCCCAGAGAGGAGGCAGGCCAGAGCAAGGTGGAGGGGCTCAAAGGGACTGGCAACCCCCTGTGGAGCCCCCACACCAGCTCGAAAGGCAAGGACCATGGAATAAGCCATCTGGCTCTCAAGCTACGAACCCCGGGATTCTGAACAAGTGAAAATAAAGCATAGATTCCTGACAAGATAGAAGTAAGGATAACTGAATGACCGAAAAAGAGTGATTCTACTTGACATCTCTCCAAGTAAGAGAATTGTTTATGGCTTTACAAGGACTATCCAGCTTGATGAGGGGTTTTTTATTATCCTCCGGAGAAGTAGCTGCTTTATGAACCAGGGGACTGTCACTGAAGAGCGATTGCAAAAAGAGTTTTCCTGGAAGAGAGCTGGGGAGCAAAAATCTCCTGAACTATAAGCAACAAGAGCAAATGAGCTTTTTACCAGTTTTAAGAGATCTTTGATTGACCATCTGAAAGTGAGTGAATAAAATGACGCTTTCTGAAGAGATATTTTCAAAGCTGCAGCAAATCTCTAAGCTGTTGAATGACGTTTTAAGAAAAACAGATGAGACACTTGGATTGAAATCAGACAAGAGCAGTGTGTTAGATGCCAAATTAGAAGAAAACTTTCATGGGACAGATTTATTTGAAAAAAACATTGGAGGAGAAACAACAACAAAATCCAGTCTTTTTCTGTGAAAGTACGAAAGGTAGAGAAGAAGGGAGAGGAGCGTGGAAAGGAAGCTGTGAGGAAGAGATCTAGTGTATTGCCCCTGTATGAAGCAAAAAGCACATAACGTACTTCAATTAAGAAATACATCACAAAGATGAAGAAAGACAATCAGAGACATAACAATGTATTCATCGACACCTTGCTGGGATGCTTAGAAAGCAAGAAGAGCCACTTATGGTTGATCGTCAGAAAGAAAGAGTTGCAACACTACTCTAGAGGGAGAAAGAAGAAGAAAGAAGATGGAACTTAAATCATGATCCTGGGGCTTTGATAAATAAGGAGGGTATATGGGATATATTGCAATTTATATATGTTCTGAATTCTACTTAAATTGCTTTGATATAAAAACCTAGAGAATCAAAAGAAACCATTTTTTGTTTTGTTTTATCAAGCATAGAACTAATATGACGCCATATGTTTTTTTTTTCTTTTTAACATGTTAGACACTGTTTATGTTTTGCTACTGGATTAGAGGGAGTGTGGTAAAAGGCTTGGTAAAAGGCTTTTTGGAGTCTTCTGCTCCCTTTCTTATTTTTATTTTTATTTTCCTTCTGTTGGAGCTCTTTTCTTTCCCTTAAATAAAAGTATTGTAGGAAAGAAGGAGCCATAATGCTATTTTAGAGGGAGAGAGAAGAGGAACAAAAATGAAATTCAAAGTATGACCCGGTAAACGGGTCTTGGATGTCTCTTATTTCCCGTCTTATTTCTTATGTTCTTTATTGGAGTTCTTTTTATTTCTTTAAATAAAAGGATAAGAATGATTTTGAGATAAGATAGCTATTAGGTCTAACAGGGGAAACACTAGGGAGGTAGAGGCAACCTTATAATTGTGTTAATTTTTAAAATTTAAACTATAGGTTAAGCTAAGCTTGCCTATATATTTGCTTTGTTTTCTTCTTTTTTATAATGAAAATACAAGTATTAAATCTTAGGTGGCTTGAGATCTGATATATGAAAGATCGAGGGTAGGCTGTTATAAACATTTCATTGTATATTTTGCCCCTTTAAGAAAATATTTAGTTAATGACATATATAAATAATGGGACTAACAATAGAATGTGAATGTTCACTTCTATTCTTTGTTCTTCTTTTCTCCTCTCTGCTCTATTTCTGGAAAGACTAAGGGCTTAGTACCCTAGGCTCAAGAACTAAAGGATCGAAATGTGCCTTAAGAAGATGCTCACCTAAAGTATAAAAAATTGTTAGAAATGAGAAAGGAAATTGAATAGGTGGGTTAAAAAGCAAGGAAATTAAAAAGTGCTTGGAAAGATCTAAATGGACTGTGTTCTATATAAAGAGAGAAAGAAGGGAGGGGGTCCAGTTATTCAGTTTCTTTTTTTTATGGCTTGATGTCTATATTATAGATTTTCTGAAATATTGACCATATAATGACTATCTTGTACACAAATCTGATACTAAAAAGTTTCTTTTTTTTGTATTTTTGAAAACCTAATAAAACATATTATAAAAAAAAAACATCTGAACGTGTGTTTAGGAGACACCACTGTGGTTGGTCTATGAAACAGGCTGCTAAACTAGATGGGCCACTGATCCAGGAGGGCAATTCTTGGATTTTTATGAACCCAAATATTGTCATATGACTTGCCCTGCTTCATGGGTTCCCAAGGGATCTGGGATATTTCTCCCCCTATTCTCTCCCTTTGGAGCCTTGGCATGTCTTTTATGCAAACAAATGGCATATGCTGAACATAGAATGCATTTAAAAACTGTATATCTTGTGTAAATGTACAAAAGCATACAGTGAAAATCTACAACTATTGATTTAAATATAAACAAATGTTTTAAAAATACAGAATAGGGAATATTTTTCTGAATCTTAGTTACAAGGGCCGAATCCACACTACCGTTGTTCTTGCGGCAGTTTTTCACTTCTGCAGCGCCATTTCTTCATTTGTTCACATGCATCGTCTCCAAAGCCGTCATTAATTCGCCATGGCGTCGCCACAGCCCATTGCACTTTCGCCGCAGGTTATCTTTTGATGAATAACTGCCCTCCGTTGAATTCCGAGCCTCTCTTGACCCGCCTCCCAATTAAGGAGTAATTCTCCACCTTTGTCCCCACCCCTTTTTTAAAAAAATAAGAGTACCGTGTCGATATGGCGACATCTCATCATATTAATCTCATTTTAAAAAAGCGGGCAGACCTCAAATATCAGAGGAACAATTTCATATGTTAATTCAATTTATATATTGGGGGGGGGGCATCCACATGATACTGAAATCATGGCTCATGTTACGCCCCAACACGGACTGTGCCGACAAGTTAGGCACAGATTTCAATTTTCCAAAGACAAAATGAAGCTCTGCTGTGGGATGCTGCTGTAGGTGATCATGACTGCTCACCCATTCCCGGATGATTTCAACCAGCATGCAGGCTGTGATGTTCCGAGCGCTCATCGTAAGTGTCTCGGGTGATTTTTTAAAATATATTATCTTAATGGTGTCGTTGTACCATTGAACCAAGATGCTTACTCGTCGATATAGCGTCAATTTGTCCTTTTTTAAAAAAAAAAAAAACCACGGAGCCGTTCGGGTTTTTCCCGCCCCTTTACCCGTCTTTTTGAAAGGGGATGTGATCAACGGATTGCGCAGGAGAAGTGCTATTCAAAGGGTGATGTGGACAAACAAGCGAAGAATGCGCAATAACAGATGGAGCAATCATTGCACAAGAAAAGCGGGAGCTAAGGTAGTGTGGAATCGGCCAAGGTTGAGGGATACAGTTTTACACTTTCGATCTGTGTGGCCTGCTAGAAGACATTTGTCATCCACCACACACTATTGACATGACATCTTAGCAGTACTCAAATCTAAAAAAGGCAATTGGGGTAGATATTTTGATATAAATTCACTGGCTTGGAGATGAAGCTAATTTTAAATCAATGAAGGGTGAGAGCACCTAAAACATGAACATTCCATTGCCTTGGGCCTAATTTCCTTTCCTGACATGTCTATTATCCCTTGCCAGTTGTTCCGAGGCGGCACAGGTGTCCGATTGAATCACAATTGTATACATAGGAGTTTATGTCAGATATACTCTGTTAATTGTTCCTACAAAGTTCACCCAAGTTCAGATGCCTTTCAACTCACAATTTGTTGCGGCATGAACCACTTGCTTTCAGTGAATGCAACTCCCTTTGAACAGCATTTTTCCCCCCAGAAGATATGAAAGACTTTTATGTTCTTTGGTAGTAATAATAGCATGACTGATTTACATGTAGAATCAAATTATTTTATGAATCGCTTTTGTGCTTGGAATGATAAACCTGAAAGAGAGCAGCATGATAAATGTCTTTCTCTTACAGTTACCATGTTTCTTCCTAATGCAGCAGCATAATCCTGTTTTATTACAAGGTAATATATTCTAATAGGAGACTAAGAGTGCCTCAGAACTAACCACTCATCAGTGTCTTCCATAAGCTTCTGTAAAGGTTTCAGAATTGCCACATTGGGTTATTCCAGCGGGTCACTCAATTCCACAAGCAGCCAGATGTTTTAGGGAAGTTGACAAGAAAGGTGTGATAGTGATACTCATCCCTTGTGCTCCATCTGTCTATATATCTATTACATTTAATTCTTTAACATCTGGTAGTGAGAAAAAAACTTGGAGGGGAAAAACATGCTTTTTCCCTCTCAGCTGGTGATATTTTGATAAAACGACAAAGAAAAGACAGCAAAGTAGGGATGAAACAAGATGTTTTTGATTCCTTTTTAATTCATAAGTTGTCAATGTCTTTGATTTTGTTGTGCCTCATTTTCATTACTATCATTGATGGTTTATTTGTGTTTATATCATATTTTCTTTAAACTCCCCCCCCCCCCGTTTAAGCTTTCTTATTTTATATGGGAGTTCTACCACATATTTTAATGCCTTAGCTGTCCGTGTTTGTACTGCAGCATCTTTTGTGAGGATGGGCTACCAAAACTGTGTGCAGGACGTTGCCCTCCTCAGTCAGAATAAAGAAACAGGCACAAGGCATGGATACTAATGGGCCACTTTTATTTGATAACAACATTTATTTATTTATTCATTTATTCATTTATGTATTAGATTTTTAGTCTGCCCTCCCCACCGAGTGGGCTCAGGGTGGAGCACATTTTAATTTACATAAAAACACACAAAAGCAGATAAAACAAATAAAATTTAAAACACTACATACAATAAAAATTACTCCTCAGATGGCGACGGAAGAGCTACTTCATTTCAGACATGGCCCATATATCCATATCTATAGATATATATATATAGGGTGGTGACCTAAACATGGCCAGTACCTTAATTGGCAATACAGGTCAGGCCCTGGGGTCACCCCTGAACCTCTGCCCTGACCTGTCTGGGCAAGTCCTGCTACCCCAGGTGTGAGTCATCCATGTGTATGGCTGGGACCTGGCCAGCCAGGCAAAGTGGTTCCCCCCTTAAAGTTCCAATCACCCAAGTCATGAAGCGCAGGGGAGGACTGAGTTGTCCAGAGGTTCTCCACCAAGCAGTCTGTCCTCACAAATGGGCCATGAAGCAGCCAGCCACTCCTGACAGACTCCAATTCCCCACCAACAAGGATATGCCAAGGGTGCTCACCAGCCTACTGATTTTTCCCAAACTCTATGCTGCCACTAACAACCATTTGCAGTTCCACCTTGAACCAATTACCATGACCCCTGCATGCAGTACAAGGTAGGTGAAAAAGACCTCCCCAATGGCTGATAGAGGAAAGGGGGAAAAATTCTGACCTGACTCTAGCACGCCCTGCCACTTTTCTCTTCTGGGGCAACAAAGGCAGCCCCCAGCCCTAGCAGCTGGATCTTTGGGCTGGGAAGGTGCAAACTATGCTTTTATTTATTTCTACACTGTTTTTCTTCCAAATTAGCACTCAAAGCAACTTACAAAATACCAACATGCAATTCCAGTTTATGCATGGGGAAAAAAAAGAAAACAAGACAGTGTTCTGCATCCTTGGATCCACTGGCACAGCTCATTACAGGGACTGCAGCTTATGAACAAAAAACCCTTGGGCTCTTGTCCTTCAGCTTGTATCAATGGTTTACACTTCTGGCCATGTGTGATAGGCTGCACTTAATAGCAGGTTTCTGGTATGCAACAAAATCAGAGAACTGGGAGGGGAAGGGTTAATTATTTCCTAGAATGGAGAGCTTGAGTGACAGGCTCCCTTTCATCTAGTTTGAAGGCAGTCAGTTGATTTCTGACAGGACGTTTAGTATGACAAGAAAAGTCAGATAGGTTCCCCTTTAGAGTGAATAGAGAAGATTCTTTTGCCTTAACTGTAGAATTACTGTCCTGAGGAAGAATTATATCTAAGAATTCAAGATATAAGTGTCAGCATAAGCTGAAGCATGCTTTACACAGACACAAGAGAACTGGGAGTGTGTTTTGGCAGGACTGATTGGGTAGTGGGTTGAGACTCCCTTTCAAGCCAAAAGAAGAAGGTTTATATCTTCTGAGGAGAAGATGATTAATTCCTGCCCATTTTTTATAATCGAGGTTTGGCTCTGAGGAGGACCTAAGAACTAAGAATATATGAAAATAAGCTTCAAAGATACTATTTTGCCTGTTACAAGCAGTGTATTCTGTAATACCAACAACATTTTAACTCCCACCCTTCCATTCCCTGACTACACTTACTCAATCCCTGCCTGTTAAATAAAGTTATTTCTTTTTTAATGTTAAACAGACTTTAGTGTCATTTCCAAGTACAAAAGGAAGAGGACTCTTGCTTTTCCTCATCAAGTTCTTAGGCTGGGCTAAAAGCCAAATTATGTCTGCGTGTCAGGGTGGGACAAACAGACTTTCTAAACCTCAATTATTAAAACGCTACTTGGGGCTACTCAGTCAAAGCAAGAAAACTGAATTATGGTGGGAAAATCTGCCTCAAAGTGGGGACAGTGAAAGGGGGTCTGACATACCTTGCAAAGACTAAATACCTGCAGCAGCAGAAGTTCAGACCAGATCTCCTAAAGCTTACCTGTGCAAAAATGTCTCCCACCATCTGCTTGTTACTATAGTGTCTTTATCCCAAGCTGAACAGATAGTGGCTCTATAAAGCCAAGCAACTCCACTATAAAAAAAAAATGCTTTGAAATAAAATACTGGGTTTGTTTACTTTTCGTTCTTCTGCAAACGTTAAAAAAATTCATTTGCATGATCTAATAAAATAGAATGGAAAAAACAATTACCTCAAAGTGAAACCCCCAAATTTGCAAATGGGTTTGACACAGATTACTATTGTTATCTTGTTTGCACAATTGATGTATAATGTATTTGTATTGAATTTGAGACATGGCAGGAATGCGCCCCCCCCCCCCCCGCTCTGCTTCCCTGTCAGTCTGCTCTCTTACACTTGTGCAGGCAAGGTAGGGTGACATTTTCTAATCAGATCACATAAATTGGCTCTGGGGAAAAAATACGTTTGGGTAGCTGCTCATTGCCAGTGGTTGCAGGAGAAATAGGAGAGACTGTTTTTTTCAAATATTCTGTATCCCAAAACTTGCAGACTCTATTACTGGGGACACACTTTTCACTAAATATTTAGAGGAAGAGTAACCTATGTTCGTGCAGCACATAGTAGTTGAAATATTAAACATTCAGCATACCTAGAACAAGGTATCTTCATGATGTCTGCTGCTATCCCAAGTGGAACTGGAGGCTTTGCTATTCATTTCATAAATTTATTTGTTTCTTAAATGCCTATGCCTTCTCTCCATGTTGGAGGCAGCATGCAAAGAAAGACAGTACAATTAAATAGTAGAATCAGCATAAAAATTATGATTAATAATTTTTAAATTCATTAATTTGAAACGAATTTATTTCATTAATTAAAAACAAGCATAACAAACTCTGGATATGAGACAGCATAAAAGAGCAGTCCTCAGGCTAGAACAGTCCTCAGGCTAGAAACAAAGCATAAAAACATGTTTTTTAAAAGTGATAGCCCTGTGTCTTTTTCTCCTCTATCCCCTATGATGTACTAATGTGAAAACTGATGTGACATCATTTATGTATGTTCATAAGTATGTATGTGTGTGTGTGTGTGTTATGTAGACATGGGCATGAACAGAAAAAATTGGCACTCCCAGCTGCAGCAATGCTGCATTAGCCGGGGGCCATGTTTTGCAAGCTTGCCCGGGAAAGAGACAGACTCCCTTCCCAGGCATACGGGTACTTGGCCGGGGGCGGAGCCTGAGCCTTAGCAGGTGGCTCCGCTTTCCCGGCCTCTCAGTTGCTGACTTCGCTCGGAGAGGGAAGGAACCTTCCAGCTCTCCGAGCGTTTTTTGAAGGGGCCTACCTGCTCCAGCATTGTCAGCAACAGACCCTGAGGAGCGGCGAGGGAGACAGCAGCGGCTGCGTTCTGGGCGCTCGGCAGAGCAGCTTTTTGGTGGCGGTTGGCTGGGGGAGCGTCGGGAAGCGTCTGGAGGCTTTTTAGCCGCGCTTGCCTGTGGCGGCGCAGTGGTGCAGCTGTGCAGCTCGGCTGCATAGCCCGCCGCGGCAGCTCCACAGCGCTGCCCTGTACTTTGGGGTGGCTGCGTGCTGCCGTGGGTGTGGCCTCCCCAGCGGCTGAAGGCAGCGGAAGCCTTTTGGCCTGCGCCTGATTTCGGCGCGGCAGCGGCGCTGCGTGGCTCAGCTGCATGCCCACTGTGGCTTCTCTACAGCACTGTCCTGTGCTTCTTTAAGGTGGCTGCGCGCTTGCCTTGGTGTTTTCCCCCGGGGCTTTGCTGCTCGGCTCGGCAGTCTGCCTTGCCGGCTCCATTGTTCCCACGGCCCTTGGTGGCCTTTTGGAAGCGCGGATGGGGTTTGGGGATTCACCCCTGCTTTGCCCCATCTTTGTGGTTGGGTGATTGTTGGGGAGTCTTTTGATATCCCACTCCCGCTGTTGCCCGGGGGGGGGGGTTCCCTCGCTGTTTGCTCCTCACCCATATAAAGGGGTGGGGAGTATACGTGGGTGGGGCAATTTGGTGGCTAGATTGTAGGGCCATCTGGGCTATTGCTCTGGTACCCCCCCCCCTCTCAGGTTGTAGGGCTGGGGATGTGGGGGTTATTGCCTGTTCTGTGGTAAGTGCTTTGTCACCTTTAACTGTTTGGCATTACCCAGGGCAGGAGTTGTTTGGTGGCCATGTTGTGGCTGGGCTTTCGTGGTGGCCATTTTGTTGGCCAGAGCCTGTTTCTTCATTCGCCCTCCACCCCACCCCTCCTTTTCAGGGGATTGTTTGCCCTTAGTATCTAGCACTTGGTAGAGTCCAGGATGCCTCCTAAGAAAGGGGGTGTCCCGTCTAAGGGCAAACAGCCTGCGAAAAAGGTAGCTGCAAAGAGGCCTCACCCCCCTGCTCAGTCATCTTCTAATGAGGATGATGGTGAATCTGGCATGCAAGAGATACTTGGCTGTTTAGTGGCTTTGGAGCAGGCTCGGAGGGGAGCTCAGCAAGGAGTCACCGGGGGTAGGGTTCATCAGCCTACTAAAAAAGTTGCTCCTTCTGTTTTGCAGAAGGACATCCTGAAGCGTATTTCTGCATTGGAGGCAGCTTCGGTATGTGAGCGCGGTGAATCCAGCAGCAGTCAGGGTCCGTCTCAAGCTGTGGAAGAAGTGCCCGCGCCAAAGGCTGAACAGGAGGCGGCTGCTGATGGTGGCCAAGTGGCCATAATGGTGGAGCCAGTGCTGCAGGAGGGTAAGGTGGCTGTGCCTCAACAGCCATGCACCTGGTCGTGGGGGCCCTGGGGTCAGCCCGCTGCCTCCATGCCTCCCGGGTACACTGCTCCCACCATGCCACACACCTCTTCAGCTTGGAATCCAGCCTCCCCTGAGACTTCGACACAGGCGGCTCTGGTTTGGCCCCCTGTTGCCCCTCCTGGCTGGCAGGGAGGTGCTAGCACTCCTCTGGGCCCGGCTCAGCTCCAGGTCCAGTCCACATCCTCTGGCCTGCCACCTGTTAGTTGGCCTTATGGCTGCGGGGGACAAGGGGGTTTCCCTGCTTATGGGCTCTCTCCTTACGGCTTGGTGCCATACAGGGCCCTGCCATTTGGTGATACTGCCTTACCGCTTGGTGACCATTTGACTCAGGCCACTTGGGACAAAATCATTCGGGGGGAGTATGTAGATGTCTTTGCCCTTCTCTTCAGGGAGCTGGAGAAGAAGGACAAAGATGATTTGGATGAGAAAGATAAGGAGAAAATCAGGCGGCGTAAAGTGGACCGTAATTGGTCAAATTGGTTGCCCGGGTTCCTGATTTATGTGGGCGTATTGGCACGTGTGCAGCCTTGGCGCGCTGTTGTGCTTTTTCAATACTTGGATATAATCTATAAAGGTTATACGGTTTTTTGTTGGTTCAGCCTGGCTCCAGTATGATGAGGAGTTTAGGATGCGCGCGGCCATGAACCCGAACCTGCCGTGGGATCAGATTCACCAGCAGCTATGGCTGCAGGTTATGACCCCGGCCAAGCCAAATGTGGGGGATAGGTCAGATAGTGGCCACTTGATTTTCTGCCCTCACAACACACCTGGCCCCCGCGCCTCCGCGGGGCAGCCGGTTCAACCCCAGCCGCTCTGTTGGGATTTCACATCCAAGGGGCAATGCAATCGCAAGGCTTGCAAGTACCGTCACGAGTGCCCTGCCTGTGCAGGGTCTCACTCTTATGCAGCCTGTCCCAAGGCCAGGCCTGGCGGCGGGGGCAAGCGGTTCGGGGGCGGGGGTAGTCAGCAGGGGCCTGGAAAAGGGTCCCTCCCCAATAAATCTGAGGGTACTTGAGGGCTTGTTGTCCCTTTACCCCCGGCGGATCGACGCCGGGTATTTGGTTTCTGGGTTTAAGTTTGGGTTCTGTATCCCGTTTCAGGGCGAGCGCAAGCCTTTCATGGCAGCCAACCTTCGGTCTGTGGCTGGTATGGAAGATGTAGTGCGGGCTAACATCGCTAAGGAGTGTGCGGAGGGCCACGTTCTTGGCCCATTTGATGCCCTTCCTGTTCCTTGTTTGCGGGTTTCCCCACTTGGTGTGGTGCCAAAAAAGGCGGCCGGGGAGTTCCGCCTTATCCACCACCTGTCGTTTCCCAGAGGCAGTTCCGTGAATGATGCCATTCCAGAGGACCTGTGTACAGTGTGTTATATGCCCTTTGACCAGGCAGTCAAGGTCGTGCGCTGTTGTGGTGTTGGTGCTGAGATGTCAAAGTGTGACATTAAGTCAGCTTTTCGTCTTCTCCCATTTCACCCGGGTGACTTCGAGCTTCTCCGTTTTGCATTTGAGGGCAAGTTCTATATGGATCGTGCCCTTCCCATGGGGTGCTCCATTTCTTGTGCGGCCTTTGAGCGCTTCAATTCCTTTTTGGAATGGGAGTTGCGTCGCCGCACTGCCTGCCCGGACACCTGTCATTATTTAGATGATTTTTTGTTCGTTGGGCCTGTGGGCACTGAGCAGTGTGCCAGGTTGTTGGCCACCTTTGTTTCTCTGGCAAAAGAGCTGGGTGTTGCTCTGGCTCATGAGAAGACCGAGGGCCCCTCCACGGTGTTGACTTTTTTGGGAATAGAGTTGGACACCATACAGCAGTCTTTGAGGCTCCCTGCTGACAAGGTTGAGAACTTGCGGGGGCGGTTAGAGGACTTTAAGGGGCGGAATAAAGTTTCCCTCCTTGAACTGCAGCAGCTTGTGGGGCATTTGAATTTTGCATGCAAGGCAATTGCCCCGGGTAGGGCCTTTCTGCGACGATTATGTGATGCTATGGGGTCCCTGAGATTGCCCCATCATCGCGTCTCAGTAGGGGCATGCATGAGGACCTGCAGGTTTGGAGGGATTTCTTGGGATCCTTTAATGGGGTCACATTCTGGAGGGAGGATTTGTTGCTTGAAGCCGAGCTTCAGGTTACTTCCGATGCGTTAGGGGCCCTGGGTTTTGGAGTGTATTTTAGGGGGCACTGGTGTGCGGCCCGTTGGCCGCCTGACTGGGCTGAGCAGGGTTTATCTAGAGACTTAACGTTTCTGGAATTTTTTCCCCTGCTGGTTGCTGTTTGGCTGTGGGGCGAGGAGTTGGCAAACCACACGGTACACTTCTGGTGCGATAACCAGGCGGTGGTTCTTGTGGTTAACTCTTTGACATCAAAGTCGCCTAGGGTTATGCAGTTGGTGAGGGCCTTTACCCTCAAGTGCCTTCAGCTGAATATATTGTTTAGAGCCAGACACGTTCCAGGGATTAGTAATGGTGTGGCAGACGCTTTGTCTCGCCAACAGATGGAATGGTTTTGGCTCCTTGCCCCAGAGGCCGATCATTTACCGGCGCAGATGCCCAGCGAGCTGTGGCGGCTTGGAAGGTGGAAGTGAACCAGACGATCCAGTCAGCTTTAGCCCCTAGTACCCGGAGGGCATATGACTGTGCAGTAGGGCAGTTTACGGAGTTCAAGAGGACTGTGGGTCTTCAGGATGTTTGGCCCATTCCGCCAGAGCACCTTATGCATTTTTGTGTGGTGCAGCATAGACGTGGTCTTTCAGTTAAGTCTATTAGGGGCCATTTGGCGGCGCTGGCTTTTGTCAGCAAGGCCCGCGGCCTTACTGATGCCACCAGCGACTTTAGGGTACAGAAGATGCTTGAGGGCTGGCCTAGGGAGGCTGGTGCTCCTAAGGATCAGCGGCAGCCAATTTCCCCTACTGTACTAAAGGGTTTGGGAGCCATTTGGCCTGACATTTATTCCTCCCCCTATGAACAGAGGTTATTGCATGCAGCGTCTTTAGTGGCCTTTTTTGGTGCGTTGCGTGTTAGTGAGTTGGTGGTGCAGGCTCATATGGACACATACGGCAGGGCCCTGCTGGCTAAGGACATCAAGTTTGTAGGGGACAAGGTGTCCATTATGATCCGTCGCTGCAAGACAGACCAGAGGCAGCATGGCACCACTTTAGTTTTGGGCCCCTGTTCTGAGTGGGAGCTCTGTCCGTTCCGAGCCCTTAGGGATTATATTGAGCTGCGAGGTGATGACCAAGGGGCCTTGTTTCGGCACATTGACTGGGCTCCTTTGACCCATTATCAGTTTTGGGCGGTTACTGAGAAGGCCCTTTGTAGGTTGGGGCTATCAGGGGTCAAATTCGGCACCCATTCCTTTCAGATTGGGGTGGCCTCTACTGCTGCGGCTATGGGTTATCCTCAACGGGCGATACAGCAGGTGGGCAGGTGGAGGTCGGGTGCATTTCGATTTTACATACGCCCTTTGTCCCATTGTTGACAGCCCTTGCTAACTGCTCTTTCTTAGGTGCAGTGCCTGGCCCTTTGAAACGCAGGATCATGATTTGTGGACACAGCATGGTGTTCTGGGCCGCTCACCAAGCCAGACGGACTCCGATTGGATCTCAGCTGGGGCTCAGTGCTGTGGCCATGGTCAAGTGGCTGGGACGGCATGGCCTTTGGTGGCCTGCCTTGTTACCACTCCTTTTTGGGGGGCGAAAAGGTCCGCCCCCGCATATCTTGGTCATACACCTGGGTGGTAATGACCTTGGTTTAGTGCAGGGTAAGGCCCTGTCACTGCAGGCAACCGTGGACCTCCGTGAAATAAGTTGTCGGTGGCCGGGCGTGCTTATTTTCTGGTCCAAAATGTTGCAGCACCGGGTGTGGCGTGAGGCCTCTGACCCGTGGGCTATTGAAGGGGCTCGGTGTAAAGCCAACCGGGCCATGAAAAAACCTTTGGGGGAAGGCCTGGGGATCTATTTACCACACCCTAGGATTAAGGCCAAATTTGCCCATCTCTACCAGGATGATGGTGTGCATTTATCACCAGAGGGCAATGAGATTTTTCTGGATGACCTATGGCAAGGGCTTAGGTTGGCCTTGAGCCACCTGTGGGGCGTCAGGGCCTAAGCAGAGGCTTGGCCCTGTCGGTGGCAGGAGATTCTCGGGGAATAGGGAGCGGGCCGGTGAGCACCCAGTGACATTTCCCCCATATGTGGGGGAACAGGGTCTGCCATCAGTGTGGTATGCTTGTGACGGCTACCACGGCACAGGCAGACGCCTGCAGGGATCCCCAGGAACAAGTCCTTCCCTCATGCTGTACGGCTGGGGCGATAGGAGCTTGATGGGGGGATCCGTTAGCCTGGCTGGCCAGGTTGCAGCCATTCTATGAATGGCCTACACTCGAGGCTTTGGGGCTCGCCCAGACAGACCAAGGCGGCGGTCAGGTGTGACCCCGTGGCTTGACCTGTACTGCGTAGTTGGCCCTTGCCATAGTTACAGTTATTATATGTTATAGTTATATGAATAAATGGCCATTTATCTCCAAGCCTGTGTCTGTCTCTTATTACGGCTAAGCTGGAAAAAAGCGGTTGTTGTTCATTGCCATCCATGAACAATGAACAACGAACAGTAACGAACATGGCCCTGCTCACAAACATGTTCATTGTTCATTGTTCATAGCCCTTTAAAGATCCCTTTAAACTATCAGCTGGCAGGTGGCAAACTGACTTTCCCAATGTCCAATTCCCACCAAATTTGTAGGAGATGTAGTCCTCTGAAGACCTCCCCAAGTTTCAGGGAGATTGCACCCTGGGAAAGGCATGATGCATGGGTCCCCCCCCTTTGCTGTCATTTTCTCTTCACAGTGGCAAAAACAGGACTCTCTGCTGGAAGTACTTTGAAAGGTTAAAGCCAGAAGGAAAGCCAGAAGGAGTTCAGACAGAGTTCAGTCTCTGCCTCCATTGCCAGGGGAATTGATTGAAAGGCGCCAGATTGTCTGGCTTGATGAATGGCTGACAAAGGCAACGAATGAGGCTTGCAATGACCACTTGTTCGTTTAAACTGGGGCCTCACGAATGGCTTGTTCACGAACAGACGAACGGGCTGTTTGTGGGGGGTTTTTTGTTCGTAATGCTGTTTGTGCCCATGTCTAGTGTTACGTACTGTTAAGTCGCCTCTGACCTATGGTGACCCTATGAAGGAAAGACTTTGAAAACATCCTGTAATTAACAGACTTGCTCAGATCCTGCAAACTGGAGGACGTGGCGTCTTTTATTGAGTCAAGCCATCTCATTTTAGGTCTTTCTGTTTTCCTACTGCCTTCTACGTTTCCTAGCATTATTGACTTTTCCAGAGAATGTTGTCCTCTCATGATGTGACCAAAGCACGATAGCCTCACTTTTGTCATTTTAGCTTCCAGGAAAAATTCAGGCTTGATTTGATCTAGAACCCACTTATTTGTCTTTTTGGCTATCCGTGTTATCCACAAAACACTACTCTAGCACCTCATTTCAAATGAATCATTTTTCTTCCTGTCAGCTTTATTCACTGTCCAACTTTCATATCCATACATAGTAATGAGGAATACTATATAGGCATTTAAATAGTTTACCCTGTTCTTCCTCTTAGTTCAAGGTGGCTTACAAGTAGTAATTAAAACATTATAGATTAAAACTAGATAAAATATAGCTCCCAAATACCTGCCTCCCACCATAAAAGATGCCAGCTGTTCATACCTCTTCCAAAGCCCTTAGAAACAAGGCATACACTGCCTCCTCAACAAGATCTCCATTGAGGGGGCTGTCCTCAGTTCTTAAGAGAACCCATTCCACAGAGTGGGAGAGCTGTGATGGAAAAGGCCCAGGTGACCACCCAAAATTGGGGAACAGCCAGTAGGTGGTGTGCTGAATGCTGTAGTTGGTGCACAGGACAATATGGAAGGAGACTGTCTTCCAGATATGAGGGTCCCTGGTCATGAAGGCAATTTAAGACTATATCCAGCACTTTAAACTGGACTCAGAAACAAACTGGTAGCCAATGTCCCTTTTTCAAAATGGGATTAACAATAATCTGGCTGCTGCATTCTGCTCAAGATGCCACCTCTGAGTTGTCTTCAAGGGCAGCCCAATGCAAAGCATATTACAGTAATATAACCATGTGGTCACAAAAGCATGGATTAGCAAGGCCCAGTCTGAAAATGGAATGAGTTAGCAAAACATTTTTGGTTGAGGGAAGGCAGTCTTCTTGACCACTCTGCTAACCAGTCCTTCAAATGGCACTGCCTTTCAAATAGCAGTAGGGTTGCCAACAGCAGGTTGGGAAATTCTTGAAGACTGAGGAGGGTGGAGTTTGAGAAAAGAGCTCAGCAGTGATGGGATGCGATACAATCCACTCTCTAAAGCTGCCATTTTCTCCAGGGGAATTGATGACTTATGATCTGGAGATCTGTTGTAATTCCAGGAAATCTCCAGACCTCACCTGGAGGTTGGTAACCCTAAATGAGAACCCCCCAACCTCTGCTTTCTCTGCAGAAGCCAATTCTATTGCATTCAGCATAACTTGATCCAATCTATCTAAAACACAAACCTTCCTGCCAGTGTTACATCTGTCTTGTCAGGATTCAACTTCAGCTTGTTTTGCCGTAGCCATCTGACCATGGCCTCAAAGCACCAGTTCAGAACCAAAACAGATGCATCTGAAGTCTTGTGAAATATAGAGCTGTGTGTGTGTGCGTGCTTGTGCATGTGCACACACACACACACACACACACACACACGTTCAGAGCTGTACCCACCCTCATTCTACTTTATTGGCTGCTATTTATGGGGTTTAAGAAAATTGCTGTGATGTTCCATATTTTGTTTCAATAAGCAACACAGAGAAAAAGACAAGGAAAAGAAGACTTCAAAAATGTATTTTATTTAATAAATTTTCACACTTTTCTGTCCTCACAAGGGCCAACAGGGCAGCAAACAAATTAAACGTACATAATAATATCACAGTTTAAAATCATTAAAACCACCCCCCCCCCAACATATCATTAGAACCATTAAAAACAGAGCTAAAATGCATACAAAAACATAAAAAACTACTATTAAAACATTGGTCAGGAAGATAGGATCACTGAAGGAATGCCAAATGAAACAAAAAATCGAATTCACCCATTGGTGGAAGAGGACATACATATCTTCCAAGGAAGAACACCAGCGTTTTCCTTCCATGCTGAAAAGGCCCTGTTCCAGGTTGCCTTCTACCTAATCTAAGCATGACACCTCAAGTCCCAAATCAAGTCACCAGTAGCACTTCAGTCTTGTCAGGATTAAGGCTGATTCCACACACGTTGGATAATGCACTTCCAATCCTCTTTATAGATCATTTGGAATGGATTTTTTCATGTGCGGAACAAAAAATTCACCTCAAGTGCATTGAAAGTGCATTATCCAACGTGTGTAGAATCAGCCTAAGTGTCAGTTTATTAGCCTGCACCCACTCAAAAACTGCTTCCAGGCCTCCCTGGGATCAGCTGGAAGCACCAGATAGAGCTGAATGTCTTCTGCATACTGGTGACAACTAGCATTGCCAGGTCAAGACATCGACACTGATGAATATTTGTGTGGTGGGCAAGAGGGTATAATAAATACAAATGTACTGAGATTAGCACTTAACAACAAAAGATGCATATGCATGTTGAGGATACATCAATTGCCAGAAAATAAGTGTCTTGCCTCTGGAGCTCTGGTTATGTTGTACAATTCTTTCAATGTCTGCGTAAAATCAAGACTGTCCTTTTAGGAAGAATTGGTCTTTTTGATACTAATGGTAAATATTTGAATGTTCAAGTCGCTGCACATATAACAGAATATATTTGATTAATAATGTGCTTTTGTAAGGCATTTCCCGGAAGTGGACTGATAAGATAAATCTTAATCTCATCAGATCTTAGAAGCTAAGCCAGGTTGGTACTTGGGGGAACATACATAATGCATATCCTGTATAGAACATTCTTATCAGGCTCTGTTTGTACTAGTGTTGCCAGGTCACTTCACTCTCCCGGTGGGAGACTGAGATACTGGATCCTACCTCCTCTCCTTCCTGGCTGGCATGATGATGTCACTTCTGGAAAGTGACATCATCTTATAGGTCAAAGGGTGGCCCAGGAGCACTCCCATGCTCACCAAAGGACTGAATCCCCCCACGGGGCCTGATTAGGCCTGAAATGAGCCCACTGCAGGGCACGGGAGTGGGCCCAGGGGTGTGCTGCACTGCTGGGGGGTGCCTTTGGAGGATGCGCCCCCTGCTGGACAGGTAAGTGGGGTTGGGGGGGAAGATGGGAGCAGGGGATCCTGGGAAGGAGAATGGCAAGCCTAGTTTGTACATTCCAGTCTGTTTTGGATGACCTTGCTATCGAAATTTGACCAGAGGATATGAAGTCTAGGGCTTTCTTAGTGGTGGTACTCTCATTATAGATATCATTTACATTTGGCCCACTCAGGAAACATGCATAGTCCTTTCTGTTCAGCCAGGTGTCTGGCAGCTGAGTTCCTGGATTTGGACAGGATGAACAGCTGCTGATCTTGTTGGTTGGATTTATTACTGATCTTATTTAGACTAGTATTGTCTATTATATCCTTGAGGCAAGTCAATATAAGATTCCCTTGAATTGGTCAGTGGGACATTGAATTTCGGAGAGGGGGAGCATAGATTGGAGTACAAGCTGTTCAGCCCTTTCTGTCCATCACCCAAAGTGATAGTTCCTAGATGAACCCCTACACCCCCGCCAAAACCTAGCCAGCGGCTATTCCCAAAAGATGAGCTCTTCTCTTGCCCTCTCCTATCATATCTTGATGTGTCTTTATCAGGTTATAATATTAGCCATTAGCCACTTACCTTCTCCATGTTCAATGTGCAAAAGACATCAGGACAAGTAGAAGGGAGCTGGAGGACTCCAAAAGTCAGCAGAGTCCTTATGGACTTCTGTTCATTCGTTTCAAATCCCAACCATATATGAGTATGGTTTGGAGCTCACATATAGTAGGAAGCCGATGGTAAGTTCACTCGTATTTTTTTACCATCTGTCTAGCCTTTGTTGGTATAGCTGGGGAAATATATTTATTTTATATGGGAAAATTCAGCCTATTTATGCATAAAACATTAATAAGAGTACATTACAGGATACATTAGAAAAAGGTGGGAAAGTGGGAACACGGCTTGGTTCCAATAAAGGGAAAAAAAGGGAAATTTTGATCAACTCTTTTCCATTTCATTATAATGGGCATGCAAAAGTTTTGACACTCTTGATTTTTGGGTTTCTTTATCTTCCTGCCACCCTGTCTTCTAATACCTCATTATGGAGGCAGGGTTTCAGATATGGAAGGGGAAAAAACATACCAAATAACAGTTATTTTTTGAAATATTGTGGGTGTTGTTGGCTTTTGATTTATTGCTCTAGAGTGAACTAAAATGTCAACAATTTTTAATAAAATAGGAAAAGCCTTGTTTTTGCTGTGGGGAAGCAGACACTGAAAAGCAATATCTAAGTACAGTAGCAGGCTATTCTTAGCTGGTTGGCCTTGGCATCTCTCCAAGGGACAACTTGTGGCCCATTGAGAGACAGAGATAGTATAAGGGAGGCTGTTATGGGTGAGGGTGCTGATGAATGGATGGCTAGTAACCCAGAAGCAGGGTTGCCGGCTGAATGCCTTTTGGGTAAGGGCTGGGTGCTTGATGTCACTCCAGTTTGTCCTCAGAACTGATGTCATGATGGTCTAGAAATTCATCTCTATGGTTTTTTCCTAGAGCTTTGTTACAATTCTGGGTACAAACCAGAAGTGGCATCATGACATTGGGTGTCATTGCACAACATTGTTCCCTGCCCTGCCCTTGCTCCTGTGGGAGGAGAGAGGCTTAGCAGGGCCTGGAGCCTGGAGGGGAGAAATTGCTGTTGCCCCCTGGAAGATGGCAACTCAGATTAGTAGGTTCTTAATCTCCTCTGTTTTCTTGAAATACCGTCACTTAAGAATGGAAAGCAAGTAGATGACAGCTGTGGCACTGTGCAGACTGAAAAAGTCACCAGTACTCCTTTATTTCAAGGTATGTTTTCTCTCTCTCTAGTCCTAGGGTTCTGCTGCTTCAATGTTTGTAGAGCTCACATATATATCTTACTTTCTTCCTCAGGGGCAGTAACAACTTTAAATTTGTGGTGGGGGCTGTTCCTTCCCACTCGTGTCATGTCGTCATCTGGGTTGCCTTCTGGCTGACTGGCTGAAACCATGGTGCCCTGTGTTTCCTTTTCTACCGCAGTCATCCTCTAGTTCCCATCCCCTTTTCCTTCTTTCTCCTCAGACCTCCTTCATTTTGTTTACCTTGTTGGGGTGTCAGAAGCAAGAAGTAACCAGACCAAGTGGGATTGGGCAAGAACTGTGTATAAAAGTGGGACAGTTTATAAGAATATGTAGATTTTGATGGTAGGAGAAGACTTTTGCAGCAGCACAAGCATTTGGGGGTAGGGAGTAGAGATGGGCACGAAACAAACCGTGGAACAAAATTTTGTTTGCACTGAAATGCGTTCTGTGGGAACACGTTTTCTGGAACAAATAAATTTTTCCAGCCATTCCATGGCCAGTTCGGAACTTCACAGAACCCGAGCTGGTTTCAGCCCATTGGCTGAACCCAGCGCGAGGTCTGTGAAACTGACAGCCCCTTTCTTCTGCCGCTCTGGCAGCAGGAGAAACAGGCTGTCAGTTTCACAGACCCCATTCTGGGTTCAGCCCATCGGCTGAAGCTGGTGCGGGGTCTGTGAAACTGAGAGCCAAACTACAAGTGACGTCTTACACAGGTTGGACACTAGTCGGCTTCCCTCAAGTTTTGATGGGAAATGTAGGCGCCCTGGTTTTATAGCTTGGCTCTCCATTACAGCTGCAAGACCAGGATGCCTACATTTCCCATCAAAACTTGAGGGAAGCCGACCAGTGTCCAACCTGTGTAAGACGTCACTTGTAGTTTGGCTCTGATAGTCCCTTTCTCCTGCTGCCCAGCCAGCAGAAGAAAGGGGCTGTCTGTTTCAAATGCCCTGCATCAGCTTCGGCAGCCGGTGCAGGGCAGTTGAAACACCACGGACAATGAACCATGAACTGGAAAAAGGTCAGAAGTTCGATGTTCTGTGGAATGCTACGAACCACAAATCACATGGTTTGGGGGTTTTTTTGGTTCGTGCCCAACTCTAGCAGGGAGTCAGTACTCTGTAATGACTAGTAACTTGTGTCCTGAGTGACAAACCTTGTCAGTAGTAGAGATGGGCATGAACCTAATTATGACCCAAAAAAAAACCACGAAACAGGCTGGTTCATGGTCTGTGAAAGCTCCTTTCACAGAACTTCCACAAACTTTATACTGGTTCATTGGGTCGTATTACAGGGGCAGTTTAAATGGCCAAATGGACAGTTAAACAGCCCCTTTAAGGGACTTGCAAGGGCAGGTCCCTTTTAACTATCAGCTGGCAGTCGGGGGGTGAATCCCCCTTGCCGCTTGCCAGCTGATAGTTTAAAAGGACCTGTTGCTTGCAATGCAGGAAAGGGCCCTTTAAACTGTTAAATTCCTACTCCCCTGCCTCTGCTAAGCAGCTGGAATGGGTTATTTAAACCCCACGAACTATAAACTCGGTCATAACTGGCCCCAGTTCCGTGCCAGTTCGTGGTTTTTGGTTCATTAAAATCCACGAACCACAAACCTCATTAGGCTTAGAGGAGACAATTGGTCCAAATCTCAGCTGAGCTTCATAGTTGAACGTGGATTTAAAATTACACAGTACAAGAATATTATTTTCCCAGAAATTCAGTAAAGCAGTAACTTCTGAATACCTGTTGGAAGCAGTAGAAACGATGATTCTTGCATTCTACTCATGATTGCTTCTAGGAACACAGACTCCATGGTTGTCATGCCCTGAGATCAGCTATTTGTATAAAAGGCTATGTATGTTGTACAAGCTAGCCAAGTTGAAGTTTTGTTTCTCTTTTGTCATTTGCATATTCACAAGCAGGGGACCCTCAAGGGTTTGCTAAAAGACTTACTCAAACAGGACAGCTGTATTGTAGGGATGCTAGTAAAAAGTTCAGTAGCACTTTTAAGACTAACCAACTTTATTGTAACATAAGCTTTCAAGAGCTTTCAAGAGCCACAGCTCTCTTTGAGCTGAACCACAAGTGACAAAAGGCACAGATTGGACACTTGTCAGCTTCCCTCAAGTTTTGATGGGAAATGTAGGCATCCTGGTCTCGCAGCTTCGCTCTCTGACTGCTGTCCAATGGACTTTTCAACTGTCACTTGTCCAACATTCCGCCAAGCTGCCTACATTTCCCATCAAAACTGCTCTCTGTCAGATACATTGTAGGGATGTATTGTAGGAATGAGGTCTCAGATGTTTTGCTAATGAATTAGACTATTGACTTCATCACTATATTGCCTTACATATAATCTGTTGCTTTAAATATGTACTTCTGTGTACCATCTGTGCTCCATGTTGTCTTATGTCAGTCCTAGAACTGATTATGTTCTGTTTCAGTATTTTTTCTACTCTGTATTGAATTCTTACTAATGCTGTGTCTTTTAAACTTGTATTTATTTACCCTATGACATGGTTTATGGGACTGTCCTTGATATTGTATGGAAATGTTCTTGATACTAATCTCATACTGTGTAATCTGCCTTGAGTCTCAGTGAGAAAGGTGGACTATAAATGACATAAATAAATAAAATAAATAAATATTTCTCATTCATCAGGCAACCTACCTTTATCTGCCCTCCTGTCTTGAACTTTCCCTCCTTTCCTCCTGTTCAGTGTCTCCCTGGGAAAATGGTGGTGCAGTTCTAGACATTGGAACAATTGTTGGTCCAATTGTGTGATGCTGGTTGCCAGCCCACTAATACGGTTTGGAACCCACAGGGACTTGTGGAGGTACCTCAGTTTCCCCTGTGTACTCCTCCCTACGCCATTTCTTCTTTTTCTCCTCCTGGCATTCCCCCATATCCTCACCGTTGCATGCTTCCTTTTCTTCTTCTCACCCACCAACCAACTAAACTTTTACTTGCCCCCCAATCCTCACCTATATTTATTACTTATTTATTTCATTTATACTCCTCATTTCTCTACAATGGGAACCCAAAGTAGCTTACAGAATTTTCCTCCTCTGTTTTAATCTCACAAATCCCTGTGATATAAATTAGGCTGTGTGTGTGTGACTGGCCCAAAGTCATCTAGTGAGCTTCCATAGCGGAGTGGAAATTCAAACCTGGGTCTTGCAGATTCTAATCTAAGAGCAGAACCACAAGTGACAAAAGGCACAGATTGGACGCTTGTCATCTTCCCTCAAGTTTTGATGGGAAATGTAAGCAGCTTGGTGGAATGTTGGACAAGTGACAGTTGAAAAGTCCATTGGACAGCAGTCAGAGAGCGAAGCTGCGAGACCAGGATGCCTACATTTCCCATCAAAACTTGAGGGAAGCAGACAAGTGTCCAATCTGTGCCTTTTGTCACTTGTGGTTCTGCTCTAAAACTCTAACCACTGTGCCACAAAGGCTGCTATGGGGTGGCTGCCACCAACAAGTAGCAAGCAGTAGGTAAGTCATGCAAGCAGAGTCCCGCTAGTCATGTGGTAGTGGTTGCTACGAGGCCTGGCCACATATGTCCTCCCTCAAAGGCCAGAACAGAGCTGGAAAGGGCCTTATCTTTCCCCCTGCCTTTTACTGACAGAAATCAAGGCTTGATGACCAGCAACACCATTGTGGTTGCCTAGCAATGGCCATTGAGAATATTCATTTATTTAAAGCTACAGAAGCTTTTTCGATCATTTTGGAGGGATTTAACCCGTCAATGTTGTTTCTTTTGTAAGATTTCAGATTCTTCTGAAAACCTGGGGCTTTCCTCAGATTTATAGAAAGATCTATCTTGTCTGCCCATGGCTGTGATCTCTGGATTTAAGATCCACAGATGAAGCCATATTGAGAATTAAATATATTGATGCTACTGTACATAATGCAAAAGTATTACAGCGATTATGTTAATTTTAATGAGAAAACTGGCTGCAAGGAAAGAGAAATTGTACAAAAATAACAGCTTGGATTCATTTTTTACAAGGGAGGGGAAAAACAAAATGGAATTCAAATGAACTAGACAGCTTTTGATATTCTCTCATGGTTATTGTCATTGTGGATATGGGTGGATGAATATATTGTTTGCAATTTCGAGCATCCTTTGTCCCACCCATCCACATTTTCCGACAGGAAGTAATTTTAGGATTCTTCTGTGCAGTGCTTGCTTCTTGTGCTGCCCAACTCTAGTTTACACTCAGCTCTGTGCTGTGCCTGCTTCTTGTGCTGCCATTTATTTGTGGATAATGCTTCTATGAAAAGCACATGAAAGGTAATAGAAAAATAATGTTTGATAGTTGGGGAGATAACAAATAGACAATTAAATACATGGCTTGTGTAAAAATTTAACAGGTCCACCAGCCTCAAAGCCTCTTGAGCAAAAGATCGTAAAATTAAACTCTACTCTTGCCTAGGAGAAAGTGTCCAGCCCTTTTTATCAAGTGCTGAAACAATCTCAAAGGCCTTTTATAAATTTTACTGGCTGGTCTTTGACACTCCGCCAACTGATCTTGGTGAACATTTTAGCCTTATAATGAGCACTGACATTTTCTCAGCATTATTTTTCCCCAGTAACACTACACAAGTAGCAGTTTCATCTGACATTCTCCATAAAGGCATAATTAACTTTCATTGTGTCCAGAACAGACAGTCAGTGAATATAGCGTAGGTTGGTGAAACTTTCTTCCAAACACTTCAGGTATGATTATTCTTTTTTTGGTTCCAGAAGGAAAATCTGTTCAAAATCTTTGAAAGGTATTGCCACCTTACAACCAGGATGATGATGATGTTATTTGGGGGCAATGAAGCATTCCATGTAGGCAGCTTTTGGTTGCACCAGCCAACCTTGAAATCAGAATCTTGTCCCTACTGAATCAGTGCAGTAGCTTGTATGAACTTCTGTTCTCTGAGAAGTTTCTTTTTTAAAAATTTTTTATTGGTGAGTACATACAATGTTATTCAATACACAAATTCCCTGTCTTATCTAAATTATATCATCCCCCACCCTTCCCCCCCTCCTTACTGACTTCCAACAGCTTTCCAACCCCAAACCCCTCTTATTACTCAAATTACTCTTAACCATAATTTTTCTAAATCTTATATATGTTATATCACTTATTCTAAGCATGTTCAAATTCTTCTATATCTCCAATTTTCTAATATATCAATCTACATTTCACTGTTTAAACTATCTATTTTTAATACAATCTCCTTATTACTAATATTAGCTTAGATTAATTAATAGCTAAGTTTCCCCATTAATGGTAAAGTTACTTCTCTCTCCCCTTTATAAAGTCACATATTAATAATTCTCAAACTGCCACAATCCTCCTTTCACATCCCATTTTTTTTTCTAGATATTGTTTCAATTTCTCCCAGTCTGCAATATATTCTCCTGGATCAAGATCTTTAAGTTTTCTTGTCATTTTGTCCATCTCAGCCATGTACAGCAATTTGTAAATCCAATCTTCTATAGTTGGTATTTCTTGCACTTTCCATTTCTGCGCATACAAAAGTCTTGCTGCTGTAGTCATGTAAAATAGCAATGTTCTGTATTGCCTTGGAACTTCTTCCATTCCCAAGTTCAGTAGCAACAACTCTGGGTTCTTATTTATTTGGGTTTGCAAAACCTCATTAATTATTTCTATTATATCTCCCCAGTATTGCTTAGCTACCTCACAAGTCCACCACACATGATAAAATGATCCTTCATGCTTTTTACATTTCCAGCATTTATCTGACATATTTGCATTTCCATGCACAATCTTCTTAGGCGTTAAATACCACCTATACATCATTTTGTATACATTCTCTTTAATGTTGGTACAAGTTGAAATCTTCAAAGTATTTTTCCACAAGTATTCCCATGATTCCATTGTTATTTCTTTATGAAGGTTTACTGCCCATTTCACCATCTGGACTTTGACTGTCTCGTCTTCCGTATACCATTTTTAAAGTATTTTGTATATTTTCGAAATATCTTTTTTGCCTTCTTGTAGAATCACTTCTTCTAACTCCGAGTTTTTTAGTCTTATTCCTCCCTTTAGACAGTCCGAGTTGTAAAGATCCCTAATTTGCCTATATTGAAACCATCCATAGTGAGGAGATAACTCTTCTTGTGTCTTTATTTTTGGTATTCTATGTTCTATCGACATTATCTCTTTATAAGTTAAACATTGTTGTTCATTATAAACAGTTCTTGGATCTATTACTTCATATGGTACCACCCCTGAAGGGATACCACTTTCCATGTAATTCTTATATTTCTTCCAGATTGTGAAAAGGCTTCTTCTGATATAGTGATGCAAAAACATAGAGTCCGCTTTAACTTTATCATACCACAAATAGGCATGCCATCCAAACAACTTTTTATGTCCCTCCAAAGTCAGCAGTTTACGGTCTTTTAACGTTATCCAATCTTTTAACCATGTCAGACAAATTGCTTCATAGTATAATCTTATGTTTGGCAGTTGCAGCCCCCCTCTTTCTTTTGAGTCTTGTAATACCTTCATTTTCACTCGGGGTTTCCTGCCTGCCCACACAAAGTCTGAAATTTTTCTTTGCCATTCATCAAATTGTTTGAAGTCTCGGATAATTGGAATAGTTTGCAGCAAAAACATCACACGTGGTAGCACATTCATCTTCACTGCTGCTATTCTTCCCAACCATGACAAATTTAATTTATTCCATTTTATCAAATCTCTTTCTATTTGTTGCCACAGTTTCTCATAATTATTTTTAAATAAATCTATATTTTTTGCAGTCAACTCAATTCCTAAATATTTCACTTTATTAGCTACCTCACAGTCCATTATATCCATTAATTCTTGCTGTTTTTGCTTCATCATGTTCTTACACAATATCTTCGACTTCTTTTTGTTCACATAAAATCCCACCAAATCACCAAATTCCTTTATTTTATCCATTATTTTTGGCATATTGTCTATTGGATCTTCCACCATCAACATTACATCATCCGCAAGTGCCCTGACTTTGTAGGATAATTCCTTTATTTTTATGCCACGGATTGTATTGTCCTCTCAAATTTGAATCAGCAAAATTTCCAAAATCAAAATGAACAACAATGGAGATAATGGGCAACCTTGTCTTATACCTTTACCTATTTTCATTTTTTTTAGTCAAATCATCATTAACTACAATCGCTGCACACTGGTCTTTGTAAATTCCTTTAACTGCTTGTGTGAACTTTTCTCCCATTTGCAGCTTTTCCATAGTGGCAAACATAAAATCCCAGTTCAAATTGTCAAATGCTTTTTCCGCGTCTACAAAAAAGAAACCAACTTCCCTATCACAGTGCTTATCGTAGTATTCAATAGTGTTTATTACTGTCCTTAAATTGTCCTTAATTTGTCTATTGGGTAGTAATCCAGCTTGTTCTTCTGCAATAAATTCCAACATCCATCCCTTTAATCTTTCTGCCATAATTTTAGCAATTATTTTATAGTCATTATTCAGCAACGAAATTGGCTGATAATTCTTAACGTTGGTCAAATCCTGTCCATCTTTCGGGATCAATGATATATTAGCTTCATTCCATGAATCAGGAATCTTTTGGCCTTGTAATATTCCATTAATTACCTCACTTAGAAACGGTGTCAGCTCATTGGCCATCATTCTATAGAACTTTGCTGTTATTCCATCTGGTCCCGGTGCTTTCCCTAATTTTGTTGATTGTATAGCTTCTTTTATTTCTTCCTCTGTCACTTCCTTATTTAACTTCTCTTTCCATTCCTCTGAAATTACTGGAAGCTTCACTTTCTCCAAATATTCCGCTATTGAATCTCTGTTCACCTCTTTCTTTTGGTACAGCTTTGCATAAAATTTAAAAAAGGCTCTACTAATGGCTGATTGATCTGTCAATATTTTATCTTCCTCTCAAATCTTAATTATGATTTTCTTCTCCCTTTTTTTTAAATTGCCACGCTAAATATTTCCCAGGCTTATTTGCACCTTCAAACGACTTCTGTTTCATTTTTTAAAATTCCACTCCAATTCTCTATTGTTCATTGCCATCAATTGTTTCTGCAGGATTTTCATATCCTGAAATATTTTCTTTTTTCCTGGTCTTTTTTTAAGTTGTATCTCTTTGGCTTTAATTTTTCCCATAATTTCAAGTCTCTTTTCTTCCCTACTCCTCCTAGCTCTTGCATTCAGATCCATTAGCATTCCTCTAATAACAGCTTTATATGTGTCCCATACCTTGTTAGTTGGTACATCCTTATTCAAATTGCACTGTATAAAAAATTTGGTCTCTCTTCGTAACAACGCCATGTTTTCTTCTGTTGGCAGCAAGTCTTCATTTATCCTCCACCCTCTTTTCTTTTTCTTTTTCCCAAATCTCCACATACATGGATTGTGATCTGAGCCTACCTTGGACATTATCTCCACATCTCTAGTCCATACCACCAGTTCTTTGGAGGCCCAGATCATGTCAATTCTTGATAGTGTAAAATGTCTTGCAGAGTAAAATGTATATCGTCTATTTTTCAGATTTTGTCTCCCCAACACATCTTCCAGACTTTCTTGTTCCTTAATTGCAAAACACGATTTTGGCAAAAGTCCTCTCTTTTTCTGTGCACTTCTAGATTTCTTGTCTTCTTCCAAATTTGTAACTCCATTGAAGTCACCTGCCAAAATTATTTGATCATAAGTCAATTCATCTAATTGTTCCTGTAAGTCCTTGAAAAAGTTTTCTTTTGCCCCATTAGGCGCATAAATTCCAATCACCAAAATCTTCTTAGAGTTCCAAATTATTTCCACTGCAATATATCTAGCTTCTGTATCACTTAGAACCAATTTTGGCTGTAGCTCCTCCTTTATATATAATACAACTCCTCTCTTTTTCTTTTTGGAAGCTGCTACAAATTCATTTCCAAGTTTTGCAAGTTTCAAATATTTCACATCCTGTTTTTTAATATGTGTCTCTTGCAAACACACTATATTACATTTTGTTTTAAAAGCCAGTGGAAAATAGTCTTACGTTTAAAAGGTGAATTTAGTCCATTTACATTCCAAGATATGATTTTACACTCCATGATCAAATTTTAGCTCCTTTTGGTAAGTCTTTTTCATTGTCCCTGATAAACCTTTCCATCTCCTGGCCAGATCTGATGATTTTCCTTACACCACCAAATTCGAAAGCCAGTCCTTCAGGTATTTCCCATCTGTATCTGATTTTCATGTCTTTTAACATCTGGACCAGCTCCCTATACTTCTTCCTCTCCAACAACACCAATCTGGGCAGTTCTTTCATGATTCTCACCACTTTCCCATCAACCTCTAATGGGTCCAGAAATTGTTTACTCACAATCTTTCTAGTTGTAAATTGCACAATCATATCTCTTGGTAACCTCCTTTGAGCTGCAAATTTTGAGTTAATTCTGTATGCCACGTCCAGAAGCGCTGCGATCTCCTCTTCTTTTCCCAGGTATGCCGCCAAAATTTCTCTAATCTGCTCTTGGGCTGTTTTTTCCAAAACTTCCGGGATTCCACGAAATCTCACTTGTCTTTCCATTTGTTTACATTCAGCTACGGCCATTCTTCCCTTCACGCCTCTCAGCTCCATTCTCTGCACATCTGCCAAGGTATCAGCCACCTTTTCTACTGCGTTAACTCTCTGCTGTGTAACTTGCATTTCTTTTTGAACCTGATCCATATACTTCGCTAATTCTGCCATCTCCGATTTAAGTGTCTCTTTAAAGTCTTTCAAATTTTTCGCCATCTCTTGCATCATATCTTTAAGCTCTTTATTCCCTTCCGAAACTTTTTTGTCTAGGTTTTCCAGTGCCATTTGCCATTCCTTCTTCGACATCGTGGGGCTAGCTCTACTTCGCTCCCACAAATCTGCTCTTTTCCTTAGCTCCGTGGCGCGATTTTATTATTTTCCTTTATTTTTAAAAGTCAAAGTTTAGGTTATTTTTGTAAAAACTGATATTTACGTGGTCCAAAATGTCGGGCGTCTTTTCTCTATGGTTTTATTCTGAGGTAACCGCCCTTACCCTTGTCTAAGATGGCCTACTTCCATTTTCCTTGAAGCCGCAGCTTTGCCCTCTTCAAAAATGGCGATATTCCACTTCCGCTGCTTACCAGCTGCTTCTTGCCAAGCTCTTTATGGTTCTGATGCACTTCCTGTTCCTCTCCGTTTTACAGCAGTTCTCGCAATGTTAAAAGTTTCTCACAGTCCACTCTCTCTCTCTCTCTAGCCGCAGGTATGTAAACAATAATCGTTTTTCTGCTCTAACTTTTCTTTACAATGTCACTTTTTAATAATTTATTTGCCGGAGTTTTCTCAGTTATATATCAAGTCTTTTGCAGTTTTCTAGATCTCTTTGTCACTTTATTTCTTATTGTAATCAGTCCCGTAATGAGAGATAGTAATCTTTACCTTCTTAGATGTTTCTCTTGGGTTGTAATCACTGCTTCGATTATCCAATCGATTCAGGTTCCCTTCTTAGTTTGCTGAAGCTTGGGCATGTAGGTCTTATCCCAAAATTTGACTCCAAAGTCGCTGCAGAGATCTCAGCAACCTCTCTTCGGGTGGGACTTCAAGGGCGGATGGGGGCTCGTTACGTCCCCTCACACCCGAGATCAACGCGCCCTCAAGGTCTTGAACGTACTTGCCTGTTCTCCCCCTGAGAACAGGGGGCTGTGGGCAGTTTACACCCCTCCAGCCCTACAAACAGTGACTCGGACAGCCCAGCTCTCTGAGCTGTGTTAGACCTCCATGGATCCCAAACCAGAAGTCTGTTCTCTGAGAAGTTTCCACTGTGTTCCTGCTAATCCCAGGCCTGTATAAGTGGTTTTGAATCTAGACCAGCCAGGTCTGCTGGAGATATCCTGTCAGCAGGCCAATGCCCCCGCCACTGCTTTCTAGGGTGACAGGAGGAAAATAGAGGGGGAGGGAGATCAGCATCCTCCTCTCTAACGTTGCTATGCCACTTTTGGTGCAAACTGAAAGTGACATCAATGTGTTGGGGTGATGCTCTAGCATTCAGCTGAAATTCTATGGTTTTAAAATGAGTTTGGAGCACATGCTACAGTATCATTCTAACACATTGATTTCACTTCTGGTTTGACCTGGAAGTCTCATCCCATCAGAATTGGTACACCCCCACAACAGAAACATTCCTGCTGGTAGTCAGTCTCAGTCTGGCAACTCTATCTTGGTCAGTCCCCTGCTTCAACATCAGTCCAACTTGCTCTCTCCAATTCCCCTCCCCTTCTACTTAAATGAAGAGGAGGCCCTCTATCTTACTTCTCCTGATGGTAGATGTTGCAAAGACTGTTTTTCAAGTGATTTTTTTAAAAAAGTACTGTTAGTTGTATATTGTTCAAGTGTTCAGATCCATAGAAACATGGAGCTGGAAGGAATTCCAAGTGCCATCTAGCCCAACCCCTGCACAAGGCAGGAACTTCACAGCTATTTCCTCCATTCACCTTCCCCAGTGACTCCTGCTCTCTGCCCAGAGGAGGGCAAAAAATCTCCAGGAACCCCTGACCCCAAAGTGGTGATTGGCACTACCCTGGGCATGTAAGAAAGGGACACGAGAGCCTAGCACCAGTTCATGTCTTCATCTCCCCACTCTCCCAATCTGTATACATTCATATTGAATCATAGAATCATAATTGCTGTCAGGTGGCCATCTAGCCTCTTCTTAATATCTCGAAGGAAGCCTATCAACTCCTGAGAAAGGAGTCTGTTCCACTGAGGAACTGCTCTGTCAGAAAGTCCTTCTTAATGTTTAGCTGAAGACTCTTCTGCTTTAGTTTTAGCCTGGTCCAAGCTCTGGTGCAACAAAAAACAACTCCACTCCATTCTTTATGTGACAACCCTTCAAATACTTGAAGGGGTCTATCATATCACCTCTTAGGTACCTTCCCTCTGGGCTAAACCTACCCAGCTCTTTCAACCTTTCCTCAAAGGACTTGGCCTCCAGACCCCTCACCATTTTTATTGCCCTCCCTTGGACACTTACCAGCGTGTCAAAATCCTTCTTAAACTATGGTGGCCCCAAACTGAACACAGTACTCCAAGTGAGGTCTAATCAGAGCAAAATAAAGCAATATTATCACTTCACGTGATCTGGACACTATACTTCTGTTGATACAGCCTAAAATTACATTTGCCTTTTTAGACTTCTACATTGTATGCCAATTTAGGCACAAATGTTATTTTACAAATTCTCAAAATCCAGTCATTTATGGCAGGTCCTTCTTGCAGTTCCCATCAGGAGGTGATACACTGCAGTGCTGATGTTAATAAACTATTACTTCCTTATCTAAGGCTAAGACACATTCGTTTAGATAACAGAGCAATGAAACTATGGGTTTTAATGGCATATTGTATCCTGTAAGATTATTTTAAAAAAATATTCAGAATTTGTTGACAGAAAAGTTGGCTAATAGAACACATCCAAAATATATGTATGAGATCTTCTCCACTTGGAGAGACATCTCCAACAAGCACTAGTAGACCCTATTCCATCTGAAGTTAAATTGCCTTTAGATCAGAAACGACTAAATCTGAGCCAACGTGAGACCAGACCATATCCATTCCATTTCCAAAATTCCACTGTTATTTCTATTGACAACATCTTATTACAGCTTTTGATAAATGGCAATGCTGATGTATTTTACCATTTAATAAAACCGTTGAAACCTGAGATGTTTTCTTTGATGACATTATTATAAAGCATTATTATAAACTCTGTCTTATCTCTAAAGTTACCATATTTTCTAACCAATGAAAATACTACAAATGCTGAGAAACAGGAGGTTTATAACCCTCCATTCACTGTTCTATTTCTTGATTTGATAATGTTATGCCACAAGAAAAAAGATTTTCGAATTGAACATCACTGAACAGGGAAGTCTCAACTGATGGTTTGTTTAAAAAAATATTGAGCTCAAAGGGAAAAGTTCTGGTTTTCAGTCTATGCCAAACTTATAAATCCTCTGCAACACTAAGAAAACCACAGTACCAAGTTTCTTCAATGAAACTATTAAATCCCCAAACTTAATCTTTCATATTCTGGAAACAGCTGGCTCATTCTGGTATCAGCCACTCCTTGAGTGATATAATTACTGCCACTTTATATCATGTTTTAACTCTAGATACATGCAAGCCTCCCTCATTGGTTCTATTATACATGGTAAGCATGTCAACTCAGGGAGGTTTGACTTGACAAATAAATTTTACAATGATTTTCTTCCACTGACTGAGGATTTCATTATTCAATGGAAGAGGAATATTATTTAAAAGAAAGTCTTATATAAACATCCTTTTTTATTAGTTATTGTCTCAAACCATAGAAGGGGAATGACCAAAATGACAACAATTTATTTACTTCAGATTTCAACATTTTATTATTTGTTTCCTCTAAAAGAGTTAAACCCCAGATATCTAACAGGGCTACCAGTACATACAATATTCAATATTGTAAATAATGCTTCTCCTTATATTCAAGAAAGTTTATATCCAACATATTCAGATTTAGAAAAATTTACTTTGTATCCAGAGGATTCTCTTCTGTGTTTTTATATGTTGGGAAACCCTACTTGAATGACTTAAATTCCAGCATAAATTCATCATAGTTTACCTTCTGGGTACAGAAGACAAAATTTTTGTATATAATGCAATTACAAACATACCTGAACTCTCACCACTCTTATCCTTACTCTCACAGGCTGACTTCATCCATGACAAGCTTTTTGCTGTTAAAATCCCAAATGTATCAGACAAAACAGATAATCCTTGCTGTTTCTAATTTACAACAACTTCCACAACAATATAAAATTATTTGTTAACCTCAAAATGTTTATTTAGGCTGAGAGACTCTTCCCTCACCAATGCCCATGTCTGGCTATAAGCTGGCCAGTCAGATGCCAAAGGCTGGTGTCCTCCTCAGGCCTTGGATGGGCAGGGAAGGGGGTTGCACCACCTTGTTCCTTCTCCTGCCTTAGGCACAACAGCACACTCCAGCTGTCTCTTCCTTTGCTTTTCCTCGCTGATCCTCACAGGAACCTGGCTTTAAGGGATTCCTCCTCCCACATTCCTGGATTTCCTCCCAACCCCTTCCCAGACTAGAGTTGCCAGTCCCCCAGTGAGTACAAAACAAAGGAATATCGTGGCAATTATAGATAAGAAAAAAGAAGAAAACCCCTGCAATATACGCTTAGTGGGAAATAAACGTTTCACTGTAGCAGCACTTAAAGAGCAATTAAAGAATTGCAATTTATAATTGTGGTCATTAACATGTTTGTTCCTGTTTAGAACATGAAAGAAAGACATCACATATGATGAAGCAAAGCCTGTGGCATTCTTGAGAAATCACAAACAAGGATCAAGCCAGGCTCCTTGTTGAATTGCTCAGCTACAGTCTCCGAATCACATGGCCCTAGCAGTCTTCTGCAAAATATAAACAACACACTAGAGGAAAATTTGTACCTTACATGGACTTATCTTGTTAATTGTTAGACTGGAACCTTTCTGTTGGAAACAGAAGTCAGAAATGGATGTTACGTATTTATATTATTATTGGGTGTTATTAATTGTAATAGGATGTTGATGATGGATCATTGTGAATATAACTGATATTTTGCACTTGCAGATCCACAATTATAAATTGCAATTCTTTAATTGTTCTTTAAATGTTGCTACAGTGAAACATTTATTTCCTACTAAGTGTTTATTGTGGGAGTCCTCCAGTGAGGTCAGGGGATCCCAGCCCTCTTCCCCCATCACCACTCACCTGGCCGGCAAGGGGAAAGGAACAGGTACAGGCCTCCCAGGACACTTCCCTGGCATGTCATCATGCTGGCTTTGGGAGTCCCAGGCTTTGTGTTGAGCCAATTTGGTCTGGGTGGGGGTGGGGGGGATCAGCCCAGTACAAAGCCTAGGAACACTCCCAGGGCCTGCACAATGATGTCACTCTCAGAAGTGACATCTAAGAGGTAAGTGCCAGGTTCCCCCCTCCCGCCAGAAGGGTAAGGGGACCTAGCAACCCTAATTCAGAATCTCTGATTAGCCTTTTCCCCAGCCTATCCAGGGGGAGGGCGAGATAGCATCGGAAGTTCTCTGGCCCCACCCTCCTCATTTCGACCTGGGCTGGGGTGTTTGCTCAGTCCTCTGTCTGACTCCTTCCTGCTGCTGCCCTAGTTGCCAAAACAATCCTGTGGGCCTGGCTGGGCTGCTGCAGGAGGCAGAGGAGTTAGTTGCATAGCTGAAGGATGCTGCCCAGGGGTTAGGCATGGGCTTCAGCTGCTGCTTTTCCACCAGGGAAGGCAGCCTGGGCCTCTGTGGAGGTTCCACAGCTGAGGGGTCGACAGAGGGGCTGGTACAGGGCTTGAGAAAGACCTAAAACCATTTCCATTCTTTTCAATGAACGTAAAGCCCTCCACAGAAAAAAAGTAGGTGAATGGTCACTAAGAAAATGTTTCATGCTCAAACCCATCATGGGCAAGGGAGATTAGGAGAAATAGGTACTTTGTCATTTGGGGCTTCAACTGTTGGTGGAAAGTGCAGTTATCCTTGGAAAGCTCTAGATGGAAATAGCCTGGGTTCTTTGCCTTCTAGGCTTCCCCAGGCTACAGCTGTTTATGGAATTTCCCTGATTGTTCTTTTTCCTTGCACCAAATAGTTCATGTTAAAATCAATGTATTTTTTCAATGTTACTTTTGTATTCATTGTGTATAAATAATGTATAAGACATATGTGGTGCATAAAAAAGCATCAAAGAGACAAATGAAACCAAAGAATGAACGATGGAAACAAAAATAAGGCAAAAAAGAGGCAAAAAAGAGCCAGTTTGGTGTAGTGGTTAAGAGTGTCAGGATTTTAATCTGGAAAACTGTGTTTGATTCCTCATCTTCATTCCTCCGTTTGAAGCCAGCTTGGTGACCTTGAGTCAGTCACAGTTCTCTCAGAGCTCTCTCAGCCACACCCACCTCACAGGGTGATTGTTGTTGTGGGGATAATGATAACATACTTTGTAAACTGCTCTGAGTGGGTGTTAAGTCATCCTGAAGGGTAGTATATAAATCAAATGTTGATGTTGTTGTTGTTGTTGTTATTAAACTGATACTGATGGCAGAATACAAAAACAATTTAAACAAAACTTGACTATGATAGTTTAAGCTTACCTCTACTCTGGCCTGGCCTACTGCTTCCTGAGGTGGAAAACAGGATGGGGTTTCTGGTGGTCTGCTCAACAGTTAGAACAGCAATGGACAACAGGCTAGCTGTACTTTACACAATTGTGTAAATGAGAAAATTTGGGTTTGTTCATACATGGCTGAGAATCACTGAACAGGTAGTTATTTTAATAGTTGAACAGCAAGATACAGGAATCCCAGTAAGAGAAAGCAATAGCAATGCATACACTAGCACCATTATTAACTTGATACAATACTGCCATTCCAGCCAGGGGCTTAAGCCCCTTAGGCTGGTGGCAGCCATTTGCCTCCCTGGCAGGATGAAGCCAGAGAGGATCAGCCCTGCTTCCTGGGCTTAGCTAAGGTGGGCGGAGCTTCTGGGGAGCAGCCTGCCGCTCCGCCCTCCACAGCACAGTCTCGCCTTGTGCTCGGAGAAACAAGAGCTCTTTGCTCTGCCTTCCTTTGAGTGGTGAAGCTGAAGGGAGGAATGTGTGCTGAACAAACATTGATGGCGGCAGTGGAGGCAGTTGGAAAGCAGCGATAGCAGTCAGCTCTTGGAGGCTGTCGAAGGCGGCTGGCGGCTGCAGCGCACAATACAGGCCAGGGCTTCAGGGCCTGTTGGGGCTAGAGTAATTGAGCAGTTTACTTGAGCAGGCTGCTGGGGTGGCAGGCAGCTAGGCTGTATTGGAGGGACTTTGGCCCAACTTGGGTGTGGTCGCTCCCCTTAATAGTTGTCTTGGAGAGAGTGGGTGGTGAGAGCCCTCCCCCCCCCACTCACACATAAACCCCTCTTCCTGCCATAAGCCTGTTTGTTTCCATTTAGCCTCCCCCCCCACCGGCAAGAAGTAAAATAAAGTAACTTAAAAAACAGAGCCGGTGTTCTTCACTTTGGCTTACTGGTAGGCCATAAAAGAGGGCCTGTCTCTGCCTGATATCCATTCTGTTGGCAGGCAGATTTGCTCAGGGCTGTGCTCGGCGCCATCTTGTGGTGGAGAATTACTGGTGGCCTGTCTCTGCCTGACAGCCATTCTGTTGGCAGGCAGATTTGCTCAGGGCTGTGCTCAGCGCCATCTTTTGGTGGAGAATTACTGGTGGCCTGTTTCTGCCTGACAGCTATTCTGTTGGCAGGCAGATTTGCTAAGGACTGTGCTCAGCACCCGCTTGTGTGGCAGCTTGGTACTGCTCCTGGCAATTGCTACTTTTGCTGGGGCTTAGTGCTACCTGTCAGGGCTAGTGTCAACAGTTGGTTAAGGGGTAAAGCTGCGAGCCAGTCCAACACATTATTAACGGATGCTGTGTCATCATTTGGGAATGTTTATGCTGCCCAGAAAAGGGGGTGGCCCATCAATGGGGAAGTGGCCTGTAAACGGCCAGTGCCGCGGAACCCTACTCGGGCTCTGTCTCCCTCAGACGAGGATGATGGCCCAGGCAGGCAGGAACTTATGGAGCGCATTGTTGCTCTTGAGAGGGCTAGGAGTGGTACAGCATCAGCTGTTGCACCTGCTTAGCCGCGCAAGGGTGCTAAAAGAATTACAATTGCTGCTTTTAATAAGGATTTTGCCTCTTGTCTTTCTGCCCCGGAGGGAGTATCAGGAGTGGTGGCAAGTGATGGAGGCAGCAACCAGGACCATCCAACATCAACTGAGAGTGTGGCTGACATTGACCAGGAATGGTCAGCTGACAGTGGGCAAGTTGCCATAGCATTGGAACGACCCATGCCTGACGTGCTAGAGGGAACCTCGCAAGGTGTGGCGACTGTTCCATCGACTTCGGGCGAACGTTCCATCGACGAGGGGGCAGTAGGGTCGGCAGCAGCTGAAATTGCGGCGAGCTGGCCCGTGGAGGTGGGGCAGCTGGCTTTGGTGGTACAGCCTCCGGGAGCAGAGGGTAAGTGCTCTTGGCCCCCTCAGGCTGGTTCTTGGCCTTGGGCTCAGGGGGCCCAGATACTACCTCACGCTCATTCAGTATATAGACATATACAGAGCGTATACTGACTTCGGCGGTGCAGCGTGGCTGCAATACGACGAAGAGTTTAGTATGCGGGCAGCTCTTAACCCTTCACTACCATGGGACCAGTTACACCACCATCTGTGGAGACAGCTTATGACCCCAACTAAATTTGGTTCGGGGGAGAGGTCTGATAGTGACCATATCATTCAGTGATCAGGTGCCGGGCCGCCGGGTCCAGTTGCACATAGTTCTGGCCCCCGCGCGCTCGCGGGGCAGTCGGTTCAGCCCCGGCTGCTCTGTTTTGAGTTTACCTCGCGGGGGGGTCTGCAACAGGAAGAACTGCCGTTATGGACACGAATGCCCCATCTGCCGAGGGCCGCATGCCATTAGTGCATGTAAGAAGCAGAAGCCCTTTGGGAAAAAGGGTGGCAGCCCCGGGGGGCAACAAGGTTATGGAAAAGGGACCCAGCCCAATAAAGGTGAGGGAACTTAAGGCCATGTTGGCAGATTACCCCAGACGGGCTGATGCCCAGTTTTTGTTAGAGGGTTTTTCTATAGGTTTCTGGATTCCTTTTCAAGGGCCGCGGTCCTCCTTTATGTCTGCCAACTTGCGTTCTGTGGTGGGCATGGAGGACTTCGTTAGGGCCAAAATAGCTAAGGAATGCACCGAGGGGCGGGTTCTGGCCCCCTTTTCCTCCCCTCCGGTGCCCAAATTGAGGGTTTCCCCCCTGGGGGTGGTCCCTAAGAAGGCTCCCGGTGAATTCCGGCTAATTCACCATTTGTTTTACCCCAGGGGTGGGTCTATCAATGACGCGATACCGGAGCACTTGTGCTCTGTGCGTTACACATCTTTTGAACAAGCCGTTAAGGTGGTCAGGCGTTGTGGCCGGGGAGCTGAGATGGCAAAATGCGACATTAAGTCGGCATTCCGTCTTCTCCCCGTGCATCCAGAGGACTTTGAGCTCCTCGGGTTTTCCTTTGAGGGTCGATACTATATGGACAGGGCCCTTCCCATGGGGTGTTCCATCTCCTGCGCAGTATTCGAGTGCTTTAGCACCTTTCTAGAGTGGGCATTGCATCATAGGCAGTGTTGCCATGACTCCGCCCACTATTTGGATGTCTTTATCCTAGTTGGACCCCCAGGAACTGGGCAGTGCGCGCGCCTGTTGGCTGACTTTGTCAGCCTGACTGAGGAGCTAGGCGTTCCACTTCCTGTCCTGACCTTCTTGGGCATTGAGTTAGATACAGTTAAGCAGACGTCTAGGCTTCCACTTGAGAAGCTCTTAGACCTGAAGGCACGCTTGCGCACCATGCTGGGGAAGAGAAAAGTTTCATTACTAGAGCTCCAGCAAGTAGTGGGCCACCTTAACTTTGCCTGTAAGGCGGTGGCCCCCAGGAGAGCCTTTTTGCGGTGCCTTTGTGACGCCATGGGGACCCTTCGGCTCCTGCATCACAAGATATGCCTGTCTGAAGGCATGCGGGAGGATCTAGGGGTCTGGCTCCAATTTTTGCAGGTTTTTAATGGAGTGTCCTTCTGGAGACAGGAGCTCCTTTTAGAGGGGGAGCTGCAAGTATCTTCGGACGCTTCAGGGTCCATAGGTCTGGGGATTTATTTCAGGCAGCACTGATGTGCCGCCAGATGGCCCGAGGATTGGGTTCAAGAAGGGCAGTGTAGGGATTTAACCTATCTCGAGTTCTTCCCAATCTTGGTGGCGGTTTACCTGTGGGGGGAGGAGCTTGCCAACCACTCCGTGCACTTTTGGTGCGATGATATGACAGTGGTTCAAGTGGTGAACTCCCTTTCATCTAAATCGCCCTAGGTCATGACATTGGTCCGCGCTTTTACTTTGAGGTGCTTGCACCTTAATATATTGTTCTCAGCCAGGCACATACCTGGTGTCAACAATGAGGTGGCAGACGCCCTGTCTCATCTGCAGATGGACTGGTTTCGACAGCTTGCCCCCAAAGTCGATTTGGCGCCAGCCCTGGTGCCGCAGGAGCTGTGGACGATTGGCAAGTGAAAGCCTCCAGGGCCATCCAGTTAGCCATTGCCCCTAGCACTGGTAGGGCGTATGACAGGGCGGTAAGGAACTTTGATGCTTTTAGGCAGGCTGCAGGCCTTCGCCGGATCTGGCCCCTCCCAGTCGAGCATCTGGCACACTTTTGCGTGGCTCAGAGAGGTAAGGGGCACAGCGTGAAATATATTCGGAGCCAGATTGCGGCCTTAGCTTTTGCCGCGAAGGCCCGAGGATTTACAGATACCATGGGTGATTTCCACATCCGGAAAATGCTGGAGGGGTGGGCAAGGGAGTCTGCTACCCCCTGGGATGATAGGCAACCCCTCTCTCCTGGCATCCTTCAAGGATTACAGGCTGTATGGTCGCAGGTCCGCAGCTCTCCTTTTGAGGAGCGGCTGTTTCACACTGCGTCCTTAATTGTGTTCTTTGGTGCTCTTCGAGTAAGTGAGCTGGTCCAGCAGTCCCTTAAGGACAACTCTGGCTGGGCCCTCGCTGCAGAGGAAGTTAAATTTGTGGGCGAGCAGCTGGTCCTCAGAATTAGAAGGTCCAAAACTGACCAGCATCAAAAAGGGGTGGACCTGGCCCTTGGCCAGTGTGCCATCGCTGAGTTGTGCCCCATTGCAGCCTTGAGGGGCTATTTGTAGGTGCGGGGCGACCATTCAGGGGTTCTTTTTCACCACAGCGATGGCGTCCCATTGACCAAGTACCAATTTTGGACGGTCACGGGCAGGGCTCTTCATGTGTTAGGGCTGGATGGGGTCAAATTTGGGACCCACTCCTTTCGCATAGGGGCGGCATCCACTGCCGCTGCCATGGGTTTCTCAGGGCCTGACATCCAGAAGGTAGGACGTTGGCATTCAGGAGCTTATGCGTCATACATCAGGCTGCTTGGACGCGGTAAATCATGTTGATTTGCTTTTTTGCAGGGGCTGTGGTTCATCAGGAGAGGATACGGATCCTCATCTGTGGCCACAGTATGATCTTCTGGGTGGCGCACCAAGCGAGAAGGTCCTGGATCGGATCCCAGCTTGGACTCAGCCGGTGGGCTACCATCGAGTGGCAAGGCAGAAGAGGCCTACGCTGGGCGAGGCTGCTGCCACTCTTGTTTGAGGGAAGTCTGCCCCTCCGCCTCATATTCTGGTAGTTCACTTAGGGGGCAATGATCTGGGGCTAATGAAAGGGGTAGCCCTCTCTTGGCAGGCGCGGGACAACTTCCTGGAGATCAGGAAGAGATGGCCTGGCGTTCTGATTTTTGGTCAGCCATGCTTCCGCACCCTGTGTGGCGGGAGGCGCTGGACCGCAGAGCGATCGATGGGGCTAGCCGGATGGCGAATAGAGCCCTATTCAAAATAATGACGGGGGGGGTTGGGGATTTGTTTGCCCCATCCACAGATTCGGGCCGCGTCTGTTGCCCTCTACAGAGGGGATGGGGTGCACCTCTCTTACAGGGGCAACAGCATTTTTCTGGATGACCTACGGCAGGAGCTTAGGTTGGCTTTAAGCCATTTGTGGGGCGCTGAGGCCTAAGCAGAGGCTTGGCCTCTGCGGTGGCAGGATTTAGCTAGGGATATATTTGTGGCGGGCTGGTGAGCACCCTTGGCACCTCCCCATTGGTGGGGAACTGGGGTCTTTCAGGAGCAGCAGGCTGCCGTTCGGCCCAGCTGCGAGGTCAGACGCCCTTGGGTGCGGAACCCCTGGACAAGCCGGTCTCCCCCCGCTGCCGTTCGGCCGGGTGGGGGAGCTCTCCAGGGGCGATACACTCCGCCTGGCCAGGACGGGTTGCAGCCATTCATGGATGGATCGCACCCGGTGGCAGCGGGTGCTCGCCCAGACAGGTCAGGGCGGGGTCCCAGTGAATGACCCCAGGGCCTGACCTGTACCGCTAGTTAGGCTCCTTGCTGTATTTTCTTGTTGCTGTTTCATTTAATAAAGCGGCCCATTTTACCCAAACCTTTGTGTCTGACTCTCATTCCAACTAGGGGGGCAATACTGCCATTCCAGCCAGGGGCTTAAGCCCCTTAGGCTGGTGGCAGCCATTTGCCTCCCTGGCAGGATGAAGCCAGAGAGGATCAGCCCTGCTTCCTGGGCTTAGCTAAGGTGGGCGGAGCTTCTAGGCAGCAGCCTGCCGCTCCACCCTCCACAGCACAGTCTCGCCTCGTGCTCGGCCCACCCTCCTCACCCTAATTCAGTGCGGGATTAGCCGGTCGCTATTTGATGGGGCCAGGTAGGAATTTTTTGTCTCCCTGCCCTGATTGGCCTTGGGTTGTGAGTTTTTTTTGCCTACCTCGCACTGGATAAGAGGTGTAGTTTGGTAATTTAGGGGTGGACCTTATTTGCTGCCATGGGTGCAGGATTTAGCTAGGGATATATTTGTGGCGGGCCGGTGAGCACCCTTGGCACCTCCCCATTGGTGGGGAACTGGGGTCTTTCAGGAGCAGCAGGCTGCCATTCGGCCCAGCTGCGAGGTCAGACGCCCTTGGGTGCGGAACCCCTGGACAAGCCGGTCTCCCCCCGCTGCCGTTTGGCCGGGTGGGGGAGCTCTCCAGGGGCGATACACTCCGCCTGGCCAGGACGGGTTGCAGCCATTCATGGATGGATCGCACCCGGTGGCAGCGGGTGCTCGCCCAGACAGGTCAGGGCGGGGTCCCAGTGAATGACCCCAGGGCCTGACCTGTACCGCTAGTTAGGCTCCTTGCCGTATTTTCTTGTTGCTGTTTCATTTAATAAAGCGGCCCATTTTACCCAAACCTTTGTGTCTGACTCTCATTCCAACTAGGGGGGCAATTACATGTCACTTTTCGGTCACTGCATTCAATATTTTTTATACATAACATCTACTGTTGCTAATATTTTTCTGCAATACTTGGGTGCATAGGGACTACAGGCATGTACTTCCATGAAACACTGACAAGGATCAGTAGACCTGGCTTGCACTCGTCAAGAGAGGGTCCTAGAATACTCAAAAGTTGTATGTAACTCATAGTGGTTTTCCTTCTGTCTTTGGCCTGATTCATGTATGACCCTGGTGGGACAGGAGAATTTACCCTTGTGTTTTTGCAGGTAGCAGGCTCTCATATAAACTGGGTCACTATAATGCAGCTATGTAAGCAACATTAACATACTGCCACAATACTAATCCAGGATCTGGATCTCTGGCATGCCAGTTCTCCATGCCTACCACTTGAGCACCAAGCTTAAATGAGATATTGGGTATGTGCAAAGTTGCACGAGTCAATTCTTCTGACCTACCAACCCTGCATTCCAATCAGGTCTTGATTTATAAGCTTGAGAGCAGGACTGCATCTTATTTCTCATCTTTCTAGGTCAGTGATATTCGCTCAATGGCTCAGGATCTCTTTGACATACCACCTGTGGCTCTTCTGGCATTGTTCCACAATATGGCACCTGCCTCATGTTTCAGCAAAGTTGACAAAGCTTGTGGTCAGAAGATGATTCCCACTTTGAAACAGTCAGTGCCAGAGGAATATGTAAGCTGTAAGCTTCCCTGAAGTGCAGGCCTCATGCCAGGGATGAAAGTTTATGTAGCACTTTTGTTGATAGTAAGTGCAAATGGGACTCTTCATGAGCCACAGAGTAAGTACTGGGTCCTCTAAAAATCTAAAACAACAGCAGCAGTCATATACACTTTCTGCAGTTAAGATTTCCATTATTCTTCACTGACATGTGCCAGCCACCAGATCCCGCTAGGTACAACTCCACACCCTGATGAATGATGGCACATATAGATCAGCAATATTTGGCAGGGCCCAGAGGCCCCCAAAGCCAGGACTTCATTTCTCAGCTTCCAGTCTGGAGACCAAGTCATTCTGGCAATTACAGCAAACTCTCTGAGGATCATTGAAGAGGGCAACAATAGCATTGCATTTTGCATATTACAAGTGAAATATACCTGATGATTAATCATAAATGAGTCTCTTAAATGCACGGCTAATTTTAAACACAAGGGCAATTGCATTATAATTGCATATTGGCTTTAATACCCTGTTGAACCATGAATGTAATGAAAAAGTGGTACAAGCTGTGAAGCTGTTATCCAGGTTTCCTACTGTGTTTTGTTCACATTAAAATATGGAACAGAAAAAAAATATTAAAAAGGAGGAAGCCATCATCGCCGGTGATTTCCAAAGATACAACGAGATGCAATTCAGATCCATTTTAGAATTAGACTTAAAAAAAAAATTAGCATTTGTCAATAGATATTTTGAATCATGAGTTTTCTGTTGGATGCTTTGCAAAGAAGATAGAGGAGAAGAGCGAGCATAAATATCTCATAAATTTAAGTTATTGATTAAGGTTTTTTAGATCTCCTAACTTTGGCGAGTATTCTAAGAAGATATATTGCGGGAAGATGTCTTTACGGTGCTTTCTTTTTCATTTATTTTGCACTTTAATTTACAGAGGCATAGCATGGCTGCTACTGCTTAACATTATCAAGCACAAACAAACTTGTTTCAATGCTCATCACACAATCATATTTTAACATTGAGATGACATAAGGTTTTCCAAGGAGTATGGGGATAGTTGAATCCATTTTAGGACTATCAGAATACCTGTTAGGATTACGGCTCATCATGTTCTGGCTTGACTCATGTTTTGAAAGCTTCCCAGAAAATGTCAAGCTGTGTTCCTGATACATATCACATATCACACATACTCTGTAGGGAAATCTTCTGAAAAAAACAACTTCTATGGACACTAGGAATGGACAAATTCCTCTAGTTCCATCCCATTTCCACTCAATAAGAAGTTCCAAAGTTTGTGAACTTCCACAGAGCCAGTTTGGTGTAGTGGTTAAGAGTGTGGGACTCTAATCTGGAGAAATGGGTTTGATTCCCCACTCTTCCGCTTGAAGCCAGCTGGGTGACCTTGGGTCAGTCACAGCTCTCTCAGAGCTCTCTCAGCCCCACCTACCTCACAGGGTGTTTTGTTGTGGAGATAATAATGACATACTTTGTAAACCGCTCTGAGTCGGCATTAAGTTGTCCTGAAGGGCAGTATATAAATCGAATGTTGTTGTTGTTGTTGTTGTTAATCCTGATGTAAAGAAAGAATGGTCCACCAATGGTTTCTTCTCCTTCCATTTTTCCCATTTCCCCTAAAGTTTGGAGACTAGAAAAAACTAAGAGTGCAATTGATTTCAATGGGCTTAGACTGGAGTAACTGTTTAGGACTGCACAGTAAAAATAAAAGAAAAATATTATCCTGTTCTGAAAGTGCCAGAAATATTTCTAAGAGTGTCTCAATATTGCTTCTGATTTCAGAAGTGGGCCCTCTGGGCTCTCATGAACAATATTGGCACATATAGAATTGAATCTCAAACTTGACATGGTTACACTGCTCATTTGCACTTTATAATGGAATTTGATCCAAAGAGCAGATTTCAGTTGCAAAATCTTACCCGATTTTCACTAGAGGACACTACCATGAAATGGATTAATCAGAATTAATTGCACAAAGAGAAACTAAAAATAGAAAGTCTACAGCAGTAAAGAAATGCACCAAAATATTGACTGACGTATATATATAACTAGTTGACTGATCACATCCAAAGAGGGCTTGCAAATAGTTCCTCATCCTCTTGGAGATGAGTGACAACTGGAGTGCCTTAGGTAGAAAAAATCAAAGGCATAATTATAGGATGAGGGGACTTTTCTTGGCAGTAGGGGTTTTAGTAGATCGTACACTGAGTATGAGTCATCAATGTGATGTGGTAGCTAAAAAGGCACATGTGATTTTAAGCTGTATCAACAGAAGTAGAGTGCCCAGATCATGTGAAGTGATAATATTGCTTTATTCTGCTCTGGTTAGACCTCACTTGGAGTCTTGAAAAAATGGACAATATCAGTAATGGCATGGAAAATATAATAACATTTTATTTATATTAATGTCATACTCAGAGCAGTTAACAAAATGTGTTATTAGTATCCTCATAACAATCACCCTGTGAGGTGGGTGGGACTGAGAGAGCTCCAGGAAGCTGTGACTGACCCAAGGTCACTCAGCTGGCTTCAAGTGGTGAAGTGGGGAATCAAACCCAGTTCTCCAGATTAGAGTCTCCTTGCTTATAACCACTACACAAAACTAGCTCTGGCAACACCAAAATATCTATGTAAAAATATCTATGTAAATGTTCTGTCAGCCTACAATATTCTCACGACCATACCGCTGTCAACTGTACTATGTGAAAGCTCTCAAGTTTGATTCCCCTGAAAGAAGAGGAGAGTATTTTTTGCTGATTCCCTTCCCAACTTCAGACCTCTTTAAGTTGTTCCTGTATTTTGAGCCGCAATGAAAGGAGGGACGCAAGGAAAGTTTGCGCCACAAACACAAATTCCTCCCATCAAGGAGAATATTCTTAGGGACCCAAACTGTTTGCTCTGTCTTTAAAATTTATTTTGTAAAAATCTTATTCTTGCCTTCCAATTTTTTATTTGACTCATGAACAGATGTAGGGCATAGACTGGAGAGGACACAATTTCACTGCTCTGTACTCCAAGGGGAAAATGTTACTTACTATCATCTAGGGAAGAGACACTCAAGCCTTGTACCTTCAACCTTTACCTTCTGCACCATTTCAACAACCTAAATCCTTCCTCAACCCAGCTTCAGTGAGCTCTATGGAAGGGATAAATAATTGGGGATGGGTGGGCTGGAAGGGTGAATAGCTCCCTCACCGGTTACAGGTGAACTCTAATTTGGTACAGGTTTGCATTGCAAGATTATAGAAGAATGTACTAAATTTCTAAGGTCTTGATTCTAACATTCTCATTACAGAGAATACTACTCTTCTGACTTTGGTTACACTAAGGCATCATTCAGGTTACATAGATTTTTATAGCTTTTTTGAAAATAAGTCAAAGGAGAAAACATTGATCAATTCAGTTGTTGTGTGGGTTGACATTTGATGGGACATCATGAACCTCCTTTCCTTACTAGAAACATTCCTTCATGTCAGACCAATAAGTGGTAGTTTATAACACCCAGCTCCTGTTCCTCCATCATCTCCTTGCTCTGGGCTCCACAGACTATAGAGGAGTCCTGTTTTGCTCTTGATGTTTGGGCTTTAAATGCCCAATGGCAGTCCTGATACTTGCTCTGCACTCTTCTCTCCTGCACTGAGGATGTGTGCTGGAATGCAGGCGGGGAGTCTGCCACGAGCCTCTCTAAACATCCAGAGTTCAACCAAGCCGACCGGGGAGCAAGCAGGGAGCGTAGTCCAAAGAGCCAAATGCAAGGGTCAGAGCCAAAAGAGCAGTCAGAGCAGAACTGAGTCACAGTGGAGCTGGGCAGGTCTGTGCACAGGTGCTTCTACAACAAGGGAAAGGGCGCCCTGGCTTAAGAGCTCTCACCTTCAGGGCAGTGCTGCATCCTGTTAAGACTCAAGGTCATTATGGCGCTGTTTGAGTGCCTGAAGCCTTGCACTTCACCTCCTTTCCTGTGCAGCAAGACGCTGCCTCCCTCTGCGCTGCCTATCAGGCTCAGGGGAGCTGGGTGGGGATGTTGCCCTGGTCTCAACTGCTGGTGCAGGTAAGGGAACAGCCTCTGTCTCTGAGTCTGCCCTGGATTCCTCAGCCTGCTCTGGCAAGGGTTCCTGCTGTTCCATTCCCTGCTGGTCTTCCAAGTGGCTGACTCTGGAGGGGCTTGGAATATTCCCACTCCTGTCATCCTCCCTGAGGTCTTCATCCTCTGAGGACTCAGGGGCCATGACAGGATGTGAGACTCAGCATTGCTGTTACCATAGCAATGGGATTAGAGAAACCCTTTCTCTTGGTTTGCTGTTTCCAAATGGCCAGAAATATCCAGTTTTGCCTGCTTGTTGCTCCCTGGCACAGCAGGTTGATATTATCTGGGTGTACTCATTATTTGGTTTATTTGGCATAAACCAAAATACAAACCAAAATTAAGCATGAACCAGGTTGGTTCGTGGTTTGCAAACTGCGGTTCATCAGATCCCATTTCTGACAAACCACCATGAACTTTAGGCTGGTTCATTTGGTTCGTTTTTTGGTTCATGACTGCAGACAGCCTGGTGCCAATCAATCAGTTTCCTAGGCAACAGGGGATGGACTTCCTGCAGACCTTCTGCTGGCCCGGAAATGACCTTCTGCTGGCCCAGAAGTGATGATTTTCTGACCTGGGTATGATGTTTTCACAAACTGGTTCACGAACCGGGGCAGATTCGTGAAAGTTCATGGTTTGTGGTTCGTGAAATTTGACGAACCACGAACTGCATGGTTCGGTTTTTTCCCGGTTCATGCCCATCTCTACTCATTATCCTCCATTATCCTATTAGATATCGCTATCCATTAGATCTCAGAAGTTAAGCAGGGTGGGCCTTGGTCAGTACTTGGATGAGAGACCTCCAAGAAAGATGAAGGTTGCAGAGGCAGGCAATGGCAAACCACCTCTGTTAGTCTCTTGCCATGAAAACTCCAACGGGTCACATAAGTCATCTCTGACTTGAGGGCACTCCACCACCACCACCACCTCCAGACAGATCCCTCTGCCTTGTGGAGTTGTCCTGGGATATCTTGGGGGAGAGACAGGAGTCAGCTTGTCCAGGAAGTCTAGGCAAGGATCCGAGAAAGTTTCTTGTCAAATATGCACAGCAGCAAGAAAAAAAAAAAAGATACAGAAATGCTTTGTAAGCTGAAGTATCTTCTTCCGCAAACTAGAATTCTTCTCTCTAAATTAAAACAAAGCTTCTGGCAGAGCTGAAGCAGTGCATTTGCATAAAGAAAATGTTAAAATAACACATTCAAAATCAATACTTTGCTCCTTGACACAAAGGCAAGGGAGGAAAAAAATCTCTAATATGTCAGCCTCAAATGTATCTGTCTTAAGCAAGTTGTGAAGAAGACCAATAGGTCTCATCCGGACAGATGAGCTCGGGGAATACCTGTCAAGATATATTGATTTGTTGCTGTACAATGTAGTTTTAAAGGATTTCTTCTTCACAAAATTCACTGTGAGTGTTCTTCAAATTTGTGGGATTAAAATTACAAGTGTAAATCAACACAGTCAATTCTTCAAACTCCTTGGCTAAGAAGAGAGCAAAAATAACATTTAAGTAATGTTTGCCAGCTCTAGGTTAGGAATGAACAGGAAGCGGGAAGTACTTCTTACAAGGAAACCCCAAACAAACCTGGTATAGGAAAACAGCACCTCTTGTTTCAGAAAGAACCTCAACAGAGGGGGAAAGTTTTCGATAACTAGAGTGAGGGCAGTAGAGTGCAAGTAGCACTACTTTCAGTCTCTGTTGACTTTGTCCTGAGTGATGTATGTCATTGCCAAATCAGAATGGCTATGTAACGTTATGACAGCATCTTCTTTGATTCCTGATAGGGATAGGATAAGAAGGGGGCATCAATACGACAGCAGAGAGGGGAAACAATAAGTTTCTCTTCACAAGGTATCTTACACGAGGACACTCAATCATACAGAAATGCAATGTTAGCTGGGAAGAGTAGTTTAAAAAGACAGAGCCAAAGGCTGTCAATTTCACCTATCTATAGAGAGCCCATGGAGATCCTTCCTCAGAGGGTTTGTTAATTTCATCTTCGCCTTCCTTAAGGGGAGATGAAATTCACAGGGCCTTAAGAGAGGTGGAGATGAAATTAACAAACCCTCTTGAGGAGCGATCTCCGCCAGCTCTGTGTAGAGAAGTGAAATTTTTAAACTATGTTTCCTGGCTAACTTGCATCTCCCTGCACTGGAGCATCCTCGTGTAAGATGCCTCATGTAGAGAGACTCAATGTTTGTCAACAGATATGGATTTCAGGTAGAATTTAGAAGAGATGTGGAGAGAAATTTGACACGAATACAGTCACAATAATCAATTTACCTTAATCAAATGTATTTGATAAAGTGCAAAGTGAGCTTTCTTGATGTTTTTTGTTGGCTCAAGCACTGTGCTGAACAACTTCACCTGTGAAGTGACCATTTGAACTACAGGACCAAGCCATAACAAATAGAGGTGGGCATGGACCAAAAAATGGACCTAAATTTGACAGACTTGCCCTATTCGGTGTTCATGAACAAGCAGTTCATGGGACACGCGTTTTTCACAGACGCTACGACTTTGGGGCAGGTCCATTGGTCTGTTGCTCATGAACGCAGACATCCTAGCTCCGAGCTAGGATGGAGGCTTGGGGCTTATGCTGCAGCAATGCTCTGGGAGCAAGCTTGTCATAAGTTAATGGGTTTCCTCGGCTGAGGGCTCACTCTTCTGTTTCATTTTTTCCCTTTCTATTCTTATTTGCTAGTGGGGTGGTGGGCTAGGGCTCTGAGTTTCTGGAGTTAAACCCGTGTCGGCTGACTCCATTTTTAATTGATCTGTAGTTTTTTTAACACAGAGCTGCAAGGCCGACCTTTCAGGACAGGCACACAATGGGGCAGTCCTAGTTGAGCATGCTTGCTAACTGGCCAGCTTGCCTGAGGAAGATGCAGGAGGAAGCCAGCAACCAGATCTAGCTGCCTCTCTCCATGCCATTCTGATCATAATGTGGACAAGCACTGCTTGCCTGCCTCCTCTTGACAAGCCTAGCGTTAAATCGATATTCAGAGAGGGGGAAGCTTGGACTCAGCTTCGGTGGTGCTTCTCTGTAAAGGGACCGGAGAGAAAGAGGACAAGATAGGCATGCTGAGTCTCTGTGGGCATCTAGTCCACCCCTATCCCAGCTCCTTTTAGTTCCATGAATCCATCCCCGTCAGCATTTGCAGGACCCCCTGCCAGCATGCCCAAGGAAGATGCAAGAGGAAGACAGCAACCTGATCCAGCTGCCCTTCACCTCACCCCCGCCTTTCCAGCCAGCCAGCAAGGCTAAGACTGACCCACTGAGGTGAAGTCCAAGCCTTCTCCTCTCTGTATTTTTGCTAGGCAGGGCAATATGCATAGAGGGGAAGGCTCGGACTTCCTCTCCGTGGGGAAGCCCTAGACTTGAGGGCTTGTTTTTCTCCTGCTCTCTCCTCCTTTCACAGGAGGAAGACGGGAGACCTGGCTGGTGAACTTTGCTGCTTTCTCCCTGCTGTTAATCGTACCCACCAAATGTGTTCAAGGGGTATCACTTTGCAATCCTTACTGTGTACAGAAATGAATAGATTTTGAAGTATGAGCTGACTTTTTGCTTTTATTCTAGACAGTTAGAAGTGTTACATAAAGTGTCATCAAGTGTTCTCAACTCAAAAATCTCATACAGATTTCCCCTCTTTTAACTATATGTCTTTTTCACAACTGGTACGAATAACAAAAGATGAATGGGTAGGAGTGGCAGCTATGATAAAACATTCTTTGTCATGGAAACAGACATAACCAAATTTGTTCAACATCCAAACAGCTCATCAAATAATGAGCTTTCTGACCAGTAGAGACATAAACTCAAATGGTGGCTACATTTGTCAACTGGTGGCTAGCCAAGCCTAATTTGTGAGAGATTAAGCATAACAAAAGGCGGGCATTTCAACTTCCTTCCTGAAAGCACTGAGGTTTTTTTTTTAAGGTAACAACTTTATTGGGCTGAACCTTCACAAAATATAATTCATACAAGTTAAAGACATGAGTACAACCAGTGAAGAAAAAGACAAGTGTAGTGGATTATTTCTAGAAAGCACTGCTTATGCCTCAAAAACAAAATGGGTGGATGTTCAGCACATCTGTGTTCTCGACAGCTGAAGTGTAGGTATATTCCTGAAGAGGTAGGAAGCCTCTGCTTTAAGTTGATTTTTGGTAGGGAAAGGGCAAGGTGCTTTTTTCTTTATATTTTCATATTGAGGTTTTTCTGACTCCCTCTTCTATTTCAGCTTACTGTGTCCTCTGAAATACCCCCCCTAAAGGGCACTGTGTAGAATGTGCAGGTTTGTAGAGGAACGGGAAATTGCCAGGTATCTCCCACGCTTCACTAGTCGGAATGCTGTTCTGCCAGCTGAAAATGATCAAGGACACAACCTGCTTCTTTGTGTAAAGCCATGGAATTGGGTGGGCTATACATTGAACAAAATAAATAAAGAAAAACACGTAAGCTGTTGTCAGAGTGTCAGTTTGCTGTTCAGTTCTCAAGCCAGAGCTACACCATGTTCTCATGTTATAATCTGTAGTGGTTTAGTTCTCTCCCTCCAGGCCCAGGTGCTATCCAGGCCACTTATATCCATGGGAACGAAGAATTCTTATCAACCCGTTCCGGCCGACCTTGACGTCCTCGCCTTCCCAGGCCTTCTAGACAAGACTAAGGGGGGAGGCTGGGAATGGGTGTTTGAAGTGTTGTTACTTTCATTTTGTGTGTCATTCTCAACAAAGCTTTCGTTCAGCCAAGGCTTTCCTAGTCCTTGGAATATGGCTACTTGTATCCTGAGCATTGTCTTTCAATAAACCTTTTGGAATCAAGAAACGTTGTGCTTCTTGCAGAAAAGAGAGACAAACTCTAGATAACTGGGATTCCATAGTCTGACATTTTGTTGAGAATCCCTTTAAACTCCCCGGCCCCTCAACTGGGAGAGATGGATCACATCTGACAGACCCGTCTGAACCAGGCGCGGTGGGTGAGGGGCAGTTTCCACAGCCTGACGGTGGTACCGATCAGGCACGAGCGAGCAGGGAAGGCACCAGGCCCCGGACCAGCGTGGGACGAGGATTTACCCCTCTAACATCCATGCCTACACTCCGGCAGTGGGGCCTGCAGCCCTGGGATACCAGTGAAAGACGAGCTGGCACTATGTTTTCCAGCTCTATGGTGGACCTAGCTCCAGTGTCGGAGGACCTGGGAGCAACAGGAGGCCCGGTTTGGGAAACCGGCAGGAGGTCCACCCTCTCCGCTAGAGAAGCCCGAGCCAGCACTCATCAGTGGTATCATTGGGATGAGGAGGCGCAGTGCCTGGTGGAAGTGAATCTGCCAGAAGAGATGAGCAGTCTCCCAGGTTGGACTATGCCGTGCACGGAACCCGTGAGCTGGGACTATGCAGATGTCGGTTCAGTTGGAACTTGGGAGAGTGAGGTGGAGGTTCCTGAAAGACAGGGACGTATGGCTGCCCTGCAGGGGCAGGCCCAAGTGCTACAGTATGGAGTTCTAGCTGTGACTGGAATTGCCAAGGGTAGGGTGGCTAGCGTGACTGAGATGTTGGACCAAGTCCCTTTGGGGGCAGCTGCTGTGTCTGGTCCCCAAGCCCAAGTTCAAGGAGCCCTAGCCACGGAGGAGGCGATGGAGAGAGCCGACTGCCAACAGAGACCTTGGGAGGAGAGCTTGCTCCAGCAGCCCAGAGAGGACAAGATGGAGCCTGACCTCAACGTAGAGGAGGAGAACCGCTACCAAGCCCTGGAAGCACAAATGGAGGTGATGCGAGCAGATTTAGTGCAAGCCACCTATTTGATTGCATTGCTGGTTCAAGGAGAGGAGGGTGCAGGGCGTGCCGGGGCCTAGGCCCCAGTGGGACTACATCAGTTGCTTGAGTTGGTGGCGGCCAGGGGCAGCACAAGACCGGCCGCCCCACCCACACAAGGCCCACCACTCCCATTGCCACAGCTACCGGGAGGAGTCGCACCTGCCGGAAATGGTGCATGAGGAGGGGTAGCACCCCAAGGACCAGCGCCAGGAGTCCCTCCAGCGGGGGGCCCCCGGCACCTATCGTTGGAGGAGCGATCCCTGCGGGTCCAGGGCCTGCTATCCCTGCAGCAGCCATGCCTCAACCTCAAGAGCTGGCGCCACTGCCGCAGCCAAGGCCGCAACTGGGACCAGGGGGAGTTGGGCCACCAGGGAGACTCCCCATTCCACGTCCACCTCACCCGCGTCCAGTGGCTACAGGAGCGCTACCAAGACCTAGGCTGCTGAGACCTGCGCCGGTTGCGCCGCATTCCCAAGGCATACCTCCTGCACTGCGATGGCCACCTGTCCAACCTGTGGATGTGGGAGGAGCCGGTGAGGGTGAACTACTGATGGGATGGATTAAGCTGGAAGCTACCTTTGACGGTGACCCCCATAAGTTAGGGTTCTTAATCGTACAAGCCCTAAAGTTCTTCAATCAATGGGGTTACCTGTTCCCTAATGAGGAGAGCCGAGTGATGCATCTCGCGGCACGCCTGGAAGGCATAGCAGCTGAGTGGTATGTAACCCTCTACTACACGGGGGCCCCAGAACTGGGAAGACTAGAAGCCTTTATTGCCGCGCTCAGAGCCCAATATGAAGACCCTCTAGAAGGGGAACAGGCCCGCACAGAACTGCAAACCTTGCGACAGGGATTCCAGTCAGTGAGAGATTATGCAGCCAAGTTCCATCAGCTGGCGGCCAAGTGCTCACAACAAGAAAAAGGAACCAAAATTGTACTGTTTCGGAATGGGATGAACCCCATGTTACTGGACAGGGTGCTAATGCAAGATGATACACCAATGCTTCTGGGGTGGATACAACTGGCTTGCAAAGTGGAGAATCACACTCAAGTTGTCCGAATGGTTGAGCAACAACAGGCCACGGGGACCCGACGAGCCCCTCCAAGCCAGCAGGGAGGACGGCTTGCTCCCGCTGCAAGAGGAGCCCATGAAACGAGGTGGAGAAAAGGACTATGCCTCCAATGCAGTAACAGTGGGCATTTTGCAGCCCAATGCCCTTTCCGGGTGCAGGCGCCGGTGCCCCCGGCGCGTCCCACTCCGGCCGCACTGTCCAGCAGGGGCCGGGGTATAACTAAAAAGGGGCGATTTGAGACAAGCCTGGAGGCGGAGGAAGTGTGCATGGAGTTCGAGGCCCAGGTCCTGGAGGCCGATGAGCTCAGCCCGCCATCGGGAAACGAAATGGATCTGTCGTGAGGAGACCCCAATGGCAGATTGCAGAAAAGACCACCCTGGAGGAGAGGAGAGAGAGGGGCCATATTATTCATTCCCGTTATGCTAGTAAACCCTAAGAGGGGGACCCACATTCAAGTCCAAGTGTTAATTGACTCAGGGTGCTCCTGAGATATTATAGCACCAGTGCTAGTAAACGGACTGGGACTAGAAATGCATGAACTAAAAGTCCTGATGATTTTTGAACAAATGGACAGCTCTAATATGAACCCAGCAGTCCTAGAAACAGAGCAAGTGCCCACAGGCATGGGCAAGCATTGGGAAATGCATCCGTTTATTGTAAGCCAAGCAGCCAAATACCTGCTCATCTTAGGCAGTAAGTGGTTATGGGATCATATCCCCTACATCAACTGGGCCAAAGGGATGATAGTGTTTGATCCAGAATATTGCCAACAACATCGTTGGAAAGCAGAATGGGGTGCAGTAGCCCCCACGACTTCGGAAGTCGCCCTGTTAACAGCTGAGGAGCTAAGTATAATCCCTCCAGAATATCAAGACATGGCTCAAGCCTTTAGTGAGGAGGAGGTGGATAGCCTGCCACTGCACCGGAACACGGACCGTGCTATTGAATTAATCCCAGGAGAAAAGCTCCCCAAAGGAAAGTTATATTCCATGAGTCCGGCGGAGAGGCAAGAACTGAGGGAATTCATAGACAAGAATCTGGAGAGAGGATTCATTCACCCGGCTAGTTCCCCACATGCCGCCCCTTTGTTGTTTGTGAAGAAAAAGGATGGAGGACTCAGACTGTGTACAGACTTCTGGGGCATCAATGCTGTGTCTATGATCAATGCCTATCCGATTCCGTTAATCCGAGACCTGCTAAGGGTAGTGGCGCAGGGTAAGATCTTTTCGAAATTGGATCTCAAAGATGCATATTTTCATGTTAGAATAAGGGAGGGGGATGAATGGAAAACCGCATTCAATACCCCCCTAGGCCAATTTGAATATTTAGTCATGCCGTTTGGCTTATCTGGGGCCCCTTTGCTTTACATGTCAATGATAAATGAGGTCCTACATGAATTTTTGTACAAAGGGGTTGTTGTTTACCTTGATGATGTGCTTATTTATTCAGAAAATAAAGAGGCACATGTAAAATTAGTCCGGAAAGTCCTGGCCACCCTGATGCGCCACAAACTTCCAATCAAACTATCCAAATGTGAGTTTCACAAAGAAGAGTTGGACTGTTTAGGCTACCATATTTCGGGGCAAGGACTGAAGATGGACCCGGCTAAAGTTAAAGCATTGCAAGAGTGGCAGGTGCCCTCCACGCGCAAACAATTACAGTCATTCCTGGGCTTTGCTAATTTTTACAGACAGTTTATTGAAGGCTTTGCCCAGATTGCCCTCCCCCTAACAGAGTTGCTTAAGACAAAAGGGCAAGGAGAGCAAGCTGCTAAACCTACGGCCCAACTCCGGTGGACCCCAAGCTGTCAGCTAGCGTTCGAAACGCTGAAGGATCGGTTTACTACCGAACCGGTCCTACAACACCCCGATGAGAACAAAGCCTTCATAGTACAAGTGGATGCCAGTGATTCAGCCATTGGGGGCGTTCTCATGCAGAAAGGGGAAGATGGGCAGGTGCGGCCCTGTGCATATTTGTCCAGGAAATTTACAGAGTCAGAACGAAATTGGAGTGTGTGGGAAAAGGAAGCATTTGCTGTTAAAATTGCTCTTGACTCCTGGCGCCACTGGTTGGAGGGAGCGCATCATCCATTTCAGGTTTGGACTGATCACAAAAACTTGGAAGCACTCCGAACGCCCTAGCGCCTTAATGCTAAACAACTCCATTGGGCGGAATTCTTTTCTAAATTTGATATCACTCTGAATTTCTTACCAGGCAAATCTAATTTCCTGGCAGGTGCCCTTTCACGCATGCCCCAGCATCAACGCAGGAGGAAGGAGACTATTGACACAGTGTTTTCCCCCACTCAGTTGGGGGGAGTGGTTACTACTCGTAGCCAGGCAACCAAGCAGCCAGATAGCCAAAAGGGGTGGAGAGCTAAAGTGAAAAGCAAAGTGGAGAAAGAGGGGGAGCAATCGCCCACAGGAAAAATGACACAAACGGCGGCTGGAGAATGGTTTAAAGGAAACCGACTGTACATCCCTGCTAGTTTGAGATGGGTGGTACTTCAACAATGTCACGATGCCCGGACCACCGGCCATTTCGGATACCTGAAAACCTTACATTTGATACAAAGACAGTTTTGGTGGCCCAGTATCCGAAGGGATGTGTCTCAATACGTAGCTTCCTGCCCCACGTGTGTTATGGCGAAACCCAGAAGGGGGAAGCCCCCGGGACTACTACAACCCTTAGAAACTCCCAACAGACCCTGGGAAGTAGTTTCCATGGACTTTATTACTGATCTTCCCCCATCTAAGGGTTGCACCTGTATCCTAGTAGTGGTGGGTCTGTTTTCCAAACAAGCCCACTTCATTCCATGATCCAGTATTCCTTCAGCAAAAAAGTCGGCCAGTATGTTCATGAAACATATTGTAAGACTGCATTCTTTTCCTTCTAAGGTGATATCGGATCGGGGAGTTCAGTTTGATGCCAACTTCTGGCGGGAGCTTTTACAAGTGGCGGGCATTGAACAAGGATTAAGCTCCGTCCACCATCCCCAGAGCGATGGACAGTCTGAAAGAACTAATCAAGTGTTAGAGCAATTCCTCCGATGCTATATTAATTTCCAACAGGATAATTGGACCCAGCTCTTGCATCTTGCCAAGTACGCTTACAACAACGCGGTACACAGCTACACAGGAGAGACTCCATTTAAAATTGTCCATGGCTATGAGGGAGTAGCATTCCCCTTTGAAGTACAGCCCAGCACACGCTCGGGGGACTTGGGCGAATGGTGGACCGCCCTAGCAAAGCAGTGGGCGGAAATCCAAAAAACTTTGAATAAGGCAAAAGCTGACTACAAGAAGTATGCAGATCGCCATCGTGTGGCACAATGGAAATTACACTCCGGAGATAAAGTATATGTCTCCACCAAAAACATCAGAATGGAACAACCTAGTAAAAAGTTGGGCCTGAAATACTTGGGACCCTTCCCAATAAAGAAAGTAATTGATGTGACTGTAGAACTGGAATTACCAAAGAATCTACGCCAGGTCCACCCAACTTTCCACATCAACCTACTCAAGAAGGCACCCCCCCCCAGATAAGTGGCATCCCAGCAGATTGGTGCCACACCCAACCATGATAGAAGATCAAATTCACTATGAAATTGAAGAAGTCTTGGATTCCAAACACAGACATAATAAGCTTTTTTACCTGGTTAGGTGGAAGGACTTTGAGGAGGGGTTTCGTGAGTGGGTAGAAGCTTCTCATGTAAATGTCCCCAGACTGGTTGCTAAATTCCATAAGAAATGCCCAGAGAAAGCAGGAGCAGAAGGGTGAGGGGAGAGGACTTAAGGGGGACAGAATGTCAGAGTGTCAGTTTGCTGTTCAGTTCTCAAGCCAGAGCTACACCATGTTCTCATGTTATAATCTGTAGCTGTTTAGTTCTCTCCCTCCAGGCCCAGGTGCTATCCAGGCTGCCTATATCCATGGGAACGAAGAATTTTTATCAACCCGTTCCGGCCGACCTTGACGTCCTCGCCTTCCCAGGCCTTCTAGACAGGACTAAGGGGGGAGGCTGGGAATGGGTGTTTGAAGTGTTGTTACTTTCATTTTGTGTGTCATTCTCAACAAAGCTTTTGTTCAACCAAGGCTTTCCTAGTCCTTGGAATATGGCTACTTGTATCCTGAGCATTGTCTTTCAATAAACCTTTTGGAATCAAGAAACCTTGTGCTTCTTACAGAAGGGGGAGACGAACTCTAGATAACTGGGATTCCATAGTCTGACAGCTGTTCTCAAGTTAACTAAATGGGCTGCAGTCAGTGTTCTCACTTGTACTTCATCTTCTGGGCATGGAGCAGAGGTCACTGGGGCAATTGGAGGGGGTGTAGTTGTGAATTTCCTGCATTGTGCAGGGGGTTGGACTAGATGACCCTAGAGATACCTTCCAACCCTATGATTCTATGATTTGCTTGCCTTGTGTCATCCCAAAAAGATATTACAGTTTACTTCCAATGATGGATTGCTAAATGTTAGCTCATTTGCTAAGTAGAGCTTGTTTAACTAGCTGTTTTATTGCTTGTTTATCTCTATTGTGGTTCCCTTTCATTAATGTTTAGTTACGTTTTAAGCGATTGAGTTTATATATGGCTAATTGGCACTTCCTGTACTGGTCTGCAGTAATTAAAATGTACTCTAATTGAGTTGTTTTTAGTCAGAGCTAACCAGGATAGTGTTTAAGTGTTTAATAACACCACGGCTTGATTTTTCCACTATTCTACTAGCTTTAATTGGACTCTTACTTGCAACACAATTAAGTGATTTTCTTAATCTCTGCCAGATCTCATGTCATTTCATAATTGCTTAAAATGTCAACAACTTGGATTTGATAGGAACACAAACACTTGCCTTCCTGACGATCCCCCCCCCACACACACATACACAATTTGACTATTCCCCACTACACAGTTAATAGCAAGCAGACCAGACAATGGCATTACCTTGTTAACTCATTGCGGGGGGAAAGCTTTCTTTGAGGTAAATTCTGTCCCTCCAAGTGTTTAGATCTGTCCCACATTCTGTGAGTTACAGCTCTATTCTGAGAAACACTGGCAAATTGAAAATCTTTTTAACTGTCATACTATTTATTTAAACCAGGAAAGACTATCATCTCTATTCTGGAACTCTGTTCACATCTGTTGACTCAATAAAACATCTATCCATCCTGACTTCAGTTTATAATAGCAAGCTTCATATTACCTTACCCACTCTAAGCAACCTGAAACATTTGGAAGTCTGCAGTGTTTTCCTAGCTGACTTAAGGGATACCTTGTTTAAAAGATGTGCTAATCAAAGAAGACCCTCTATCTAGCTCCAAAGAACTAAAGGGGAAAATCCCATACCCCTCAGAGGAAGAAGGACCAATATATTCAGTTGAGACATCTTGAATATAGTCCAGTAGCTCATGAAATTTCAAAAGGCTAGACCTTTCTTTAGAAATCATTTCAGACATAATACATCAGTCAGCTGCTGTACATGAGCCTTCTGTTACCATATTCCTGAAAAGAAGTCTGCCCTGTTTAGATAAATGCTAGGAAGTGTTTACTGTGCAGACATTGCTGGTGTGCAGATACTGAGAACAGTATTTACCCAAAAACTGGGGGAAATGTTAATGAATATTAAACCCACTTGAGATACAGGTCTATGCAAAATATTAATTATTCGATACTACTGAAAATGACTTTAAAAATATCTAATTGTTGAAGATGCAAAGCCAGAAAAGCACATATACATGTGTTTTGGTATTGCAAGTTTTATACCTCTGTGGTGATTAAAAATGTAAGCTTAGCTCTGAAATCACCTACATTAAAACCCTGCTTTTACAATACTGGCTGGCCATATGGGCCTTGTACTTAGAGATGGATAGCAAAGCGCTGTACCCACAGCTAAAAGGGCTCATCCAAGCTGCCTAGAAATAATTATATTGAATGAGAAAAGAAGCGCCCCCCCCCCCATTACTTTCTCAAGGAGGCTAAGCAGAATATTCCCCTGATGCATTTCTTGTAAAAGACTATTTCTGGGCATGGTTGTACTGTGCTTAGAGCACTTCAGCTTTCAGAGCTAACCTCTCTGATTTCCAAGAAGGGAGCTAGTCACTTATTACCCAGAGTGGAAGCAAAGCTTCTACATGATAAGATTGGCTTCCTCTGCAAAGAGGATCCTGGTTTTTCATGTTCTGATATCTGTAAAGAAAAAGCCTGCCTTTGAGAACTCTGCAGGAATCGATTTCTATTAAAATTTCATAAATATCACACCTACGTATTTTCATTGTAAGGGATCAAATAGAAGAGAAAATGCAAAAAAAAAAACCCCAACCCTAAACTTGTTAGCTCATCATGGTTTAATGCTGCCTTGGGTAATGTATTGAAAGTATTGTTCATGAAGGACTCAGTGAAAGCTGCAAGGAAGTAGTCGAAATGGAACGCCGAACTACTTTTTCTCCCTTGGGCATTCCTTTGAGGTTTCTGAGCTTACATCTGAATTTCAGCACTTCTTGATTTCATGTACCAAGTTAAGCAAAAGGAGTCAGCCATTAGAATGTCATAATAAAAAGACAGTCAAATCCTTCCTTAGAGCCAAGACATCATTAACAAGAAGAAGATATAACTGTAAGATTGTCGAGCATCATATCTAATCTGGGTAGTTCATAGCTCTTACTTAAGCAAAACCAAGCAGTCGGAGAAACAAAATGGCTCAGTCCCTTCCCATGCAAACAATTTAAATGAGTTTAAATATTAAACATATTCTCCAGAGCTGGGACAACAGATCAAACAAATGTTATGGATATGCTATTTTAATGGGAAATTCAGTTACATAAAAGACATTAGGGACCTCACATTGGAAATCATGGTAAATGTTCTCACCATGTACTATACAGTGTAAAATGAAGACTGGGGTTTAAGAAGAATGAGGAGAAATACTGACGGTGAGCTCTTTTAATCACAGATCCAAGTGAGCTGTTCTGCTGATGTGGCACAAACATTTATTTCAGTTCTCTAAAACAGTTTTTATTGTGGCAGTTTATAGAGTGGTGGAGCATCGTATTCCCCCCCCCTCCATGCACATCACTGGCTCTTTTACTATGTACGTGTGCTGCATGTTCCAAATAAGATAAAAGAAGAGAGGGAAAATGCAAAAGAGAAAGATTAATAAATAAAAAAAGGTATCTGTTCTAAATGGATTCCAACCCACTGCATGATTAAAGCATTCTGTTTAATAATTTACTTCAGGTTTTTTTAAAAATAAAAATGAGCAGGTTAATGAGGTGGAACTACTTCAGTTGGAGGAAGAGCCACAAGTTGTAGGGAGTCTCCTTAGGTCAGAGGAAGGCTACTTAGAGGATGGTTGAATCCACTCTACTATAAGAATAAACATTGCCATTTGTGTTCCTTTTTTATTCTGGTTGATTTAAGACTGCACAATTTCTGTTACTTTTGATAATTCCTTCTTATGTGACATTTTAATGCCATGTATACATACATATCATTTAGAAACAATTTATATGCAATTAATATTAAAATGCCTTGACCTGGATAGACCAGGCAAGCCCAATCTTAGAAGCTAACCAGATTTAGCCTTGGTTAGTAATTGAATAGGAGACCTTCAAGAAAGTCCAGGGTTACTATGCAGAGGCAGGCAATGGCAAACCACATCTATTAGTCTCTTGACATGAAAACCTCACCAAGGGTCACCGTAAGTCAGCTATGACTTGATGGCACTCTCCACCACCATGATTTTAAAATAATACTGAATATAAATGCAGTTTTTTCACATTTTCGTCTTGAATGGTACTAAGGAGGTATCTGATATTATCTTTCATATACCTCTTTGAGACAAAGCCTGTTTGATCATGTATCACATCAGATATGCATCTTTTCAATCTTTGAGCCATTATTATTGTAAATATCTTGTAATCCACGTTCAACAAAGATATAGGCCCATATGATTGCGGTGTAAATGGATCATTCCCCTCTTTATGTATCAAAGTTATATTTGCTTTTTGCCATGTTGGAAGCAAATATAACTTTGATACATAACTCTATCCAGAATATGGGCAGCGAGGTCAATAGCTAATAGAAGCATTGCTTCCACACAGCTACTCCCTTCTCTGTTGCTTTAAGCCCCACATTGCTAAACACCTGTATTCAGGGCTTTTTTTCTGGGGAAAGAGGTGGTGGAACTCAGGACCGCACAATGGCGTCACTTTGGGTCAGCTGGAACAGCGGGGGAATTTTTTAAAGTTTAAATAGCTCTCTGCGAAAATGGTCACATGGCCAGTGGTCCTGCCCCTGATCTCCAGTCAGAGGGGAGTTTAGATTGCCCTCCGTGTCGCTGAGCAGCACGGAGGGCAATCTAAACTCCCCTCCGTCTGGAGATCAGGGGGCAGGGCCGTCTGCCATGTGACCATTTTTAAGAGGTGCCGGAACTCTGTTCCACCACATTCCTGCTGAAAAAAAGCCCTGCCTGTATTGCATCATGCATCTGCTGGCTGCCTCAGTCATGCTCCTACAAACACTCTTCCTCATTGACTGAAGCTGGGCTGATGCCTTGCTGCTAGAGAGGTTCTGTGCCTTCTGGCTTGAAGGTCCCTCTGATCTTCTTCTAATGGTGTTCCCAAGGCTCTGGTGATGGGGGGAGTGAACTAACTGACAGCTGGCTCTCTGTTGCCAGCCCAGGGTTAGGAAGTTGAGGGGGGCAGTGTACTGGTTTCAGGATGATACTCTATATCTGACCTCTCAGCGACTGCCTCATCCTGCAGTCCCTCTGCCATTGCCTGTGGACTTGGGTCGGGTATGCTGACTCCTTGTTTGTGTGTATAAAATTATGTCTGGATTTTGGATAAATTTGACCATGGCTATGGGAGACAGGAATGGTACAGATTGCTAGAGTTTAGTACAGTGAACTGGCAAGCGCTTGAGGCACCTAAGAATGAAGAGCCATTTCTAAGCCAGTCCATCATTAGCTCAAGCAATTAGCGGGTTGGGGAAGGGATGCCTTTAGTGCTAAGCAGCATCAAGCAAGCCCTTAGCTGTTTCATCTGTATGTGGAGGAACAGAGATGAAGCCTAACATAGATGTGATTGGCAGGGAGACAATGCAATTGCCTGGGAAGTGCTGAACAAAAAATGCACTCCTACACCCCACAAACATTCCCCTTCCCACCAAAGGAGTTAATTGGTATAATAGTAAGGTCTCAGTGTCTTCTCTTGGAATTCATTTAGTTGGTAGACTTGTATTGAAAGGTATTAAGATGCTGCAACCAGCCTAGTGTTTGGCTGCTTGCCCCACCACTGGACAGTAAGAGCTAAAACTAAACACACAAACATTTGGGGGAGGGGGGTTCATTACAGCTTTTTTCCTGCATTGGATTCACTGAACTGGAAGCTGCTTTATTGAAATGAAACAGTGAATTCTGGGTGTATTCTGGCTCATTTGTTACATTTTGCATACTCCTACTCTCAGCTCTTTTGGGCAAGACTTTGGGCCAGCCACCAACTTTCAACCTAATCTACCTCAGGTGGAGGAGAGGAAAACTATGTAAGCCAGTTTGGGTCCCCACTTGGGAGGAAGCTGTGATATAAATAAAGTAAATAAGTAAATAAAGAGGCAATTCAACTCCATAGGCATTAACAAATACAATCACAATAGCACCAAATTCATTTTTTTAAAAGTATCTTTATTAGTAACAAGCCACCTTTGTGGCTCAGATGAAGGCAGAAAGGTGGGTATAAATTTTGTAAATAAATAAATAAATAAGTCACTGGTTACAAAATCTGTTAAGACCAAGGGTTCTCAACCTCCAGGTATGGCCTGGAGATCTCTCAGAATTTCAACTGATCTCCAGGCTCCAGCCATCATGAAACTTCTTTGAAAGATGGACTCTAAGGCATTATACTCCACTGAGGTCCCCTTCCCTCACAAACCTCACTCTTTCCATGATCCACTGCCAAATCTCCAGGAGTTTCCCAAACTGGAACTGGCAAAGGTTGCTTTGCTGGAGCAGCCATAATAAAATCCCAGGTATCCTTGTTTCAGACCATGTGGGTTTCCAAGATAGGCCAGAGGATAATTTACAACTCACATGCTACAAAATTAGATTGACTGTATCAAGAAGAGAGAGTTTTAACTGGTTTAAACTCCTCTTCAGACTCTGAGAAGTTGTTTTTTCTCCTGTCTGATACTGTTGAATTTGTTTCCTATAGAGTCTCTCTTTTCGCTTTAGCAGCCAAGAAAATTCAGGCTAGAGCTGTTTCCAGTGATAGCAATGCTTTTATCTGACTGGTATTTTCTGCCTAGGTAATTTTAATCTCTCAATATCTGTGCATATGTTTATATGTTAGACTGTTTTATGTGTTCTATGAGTGTGGATTGTAATGGCCTTTGGCCACAAACAATACACCTACCTGCCAATCAGAAGAGACTGAAGTAATAGCAAGGGGGAAAATCATTTTCAAACTTTGAATTTGAACAGAACAAAACACAGTGCTGTAATCTTGGTCATGTTTCTCCTCTCCTTAGAATGCTTTTAACTTAAAGCAGTATTATAAATATTTTTGTCTCGATAGTGAGTGGCAACATGCAGTCACTCTAAATGCTTTAGATATATTGGTATCCATTAGAGATGTCTGAAATACTTTATGCTAACCCTGCTTCCATCATACTATATTTTGGAGGACTGCAAATAAACCCAAGACAGCTTGAAACATGAGTAGTGTAGATTCATGCCAGGTATCTTGAGTTTAATTAGATTGTAACGGATTGATTTCTTCCCATCCATAAAACACTTCATATCTTGCTAAAACTTTTTTTGGTTGAAAATAACTTTTTAAGTATCAGGGTAAGTTTGCCAGAAATATACAGCTGCAGTACTTGCTACCTCTAACAAACATTGTGGTGGGTGGCAAATTCTAAGATGTGAAAAAAGATTCAGTTCATCTTTGGCAGTTCTGGTAAATCACAATGCCGTGTTTATGTCTGTCTCAAGAAATTCGCTACCAGGTCCTTCATGAATCTGCGGTGTATAAACTCTTGTTGAAATCTGAGACAGAGGAAGAGCAAGTGAAAGAATGTATGATTAAATGGGCAAACAAAAAGAATAAAATGGTATATTAATAGAACAATGACAAAATATGTGGTTAAAAGGGTTAAAATTTACATTGAAACTGGCTAAAATGTAGAAGTGTTCTTTTGCAGGAAATGTGCTCAACATGAAGGATCATTTTATCATATGTGGTGGAGCTGGGGAGGCCTGGCTTCGGCTCCAAGGGAGAAGGAAGCTTGGAAAGTTAGCCCCATCCCTCTCCACCCTAAAGCCTCAAAATAAAACGCCGTAATAGAACTCAAAAGTGAATAAAGAAAGAAATATGAGCAAACAAAACCTTGAGAAGGAAAAAATGAAGGCAAACACTTCAAAAAAGCTTCAGGAATTCTTCCCAGCCTCGCAGCAGGCAGCAGAGAAGAAAAGTGCAACATCCAAAATGGGTGCTGGAAACAGCAAGGGTAAGAATAAACTACCCAACTTATCTAGCTCAGCAGACCCAATACTAGCCAGAATGCTTGCTCAATTGAAGCGAAAAATTATGACTAAAGTCTCAACTATTCTTCAACTCTTTGAGGAGCAACTTGCTGAAATAAAATCAGCTATAGACAAAGTAGCACAAAAGGCTAATTGTGCCCTTATATTAAGCAATTCACTGTGATCTGAAATAGCCATTTGACAACAAGAAAATAAACAGCTACAAGAAAGACTATTGCAATTGGAAATCCAGGCAAAACAATCTAACCTTAAATTCAGACATTTTGATGAGAAGATACCTGATAATGCAGATCTACCCTCCTTTTTAGAATCATGGCTGTCACAGCATTTACAACTTGAAAAGGGAGCAACTCCTATAATCACCAAGGCACCTGGGCTCACAAAATAATCCAAAGTCTAATAAACCAAGAGATATATTAGCCACAATCCCAGACTGGAAGACAAGGAGCAAAATACTAGAAATAGCAAGAATGCGGTACTCCCAGCTGCCACACAGTGGCTTGAGCTGGGGACCGTACCTTGCCACTTTGGAAGGAGAAGCAGGCAGAGACATCTCCCAGGCATATGGGGATATAGCTGGGGGGGGGGCGGAGACAAAGCCTTCAGAAGACGGCTCCGCCCTCCCTGCTGGCAGTTGCTCTGCGTGCTCGGCCCACCCACCTCACCCTGTAGTAGAGCAGGATTAGCCGGCTGCTGTTCCCAGAGCCAGGTAGGAATTTTTTCTCCTCTCCCCATATTGGCAAGGTGGGAGAGGTGGTTTTTCGCCTACCTTGCACTGCAGGCAGAGGTTTGAGGTAATTGGCAATGGTGGTGCATCGTTGTAAGTCACTGGCAGGAGAGAGTTTGGGGATAGGGAGCGGGCCGGTGAGCACCCCTTGGCAATTCCCCATTGGTGGGGAAATGGGGTCTACCAGGAGCGGATGGTATGCTTGTGACGGCTACCACCACCTGGAGACTGCCTTCAGTGAACCCCATGTGTAAGTCCTTCCCTCATGCTGTATGGCTGAGGCTTTAGGAGCTTGAAGGGGGGAACCATTTTGCCTGGCTGGCCAGGGAAAAGCCATTACATGGATGGCTCCTACCCGGGGCTGTGGGACTCGCCCAGACAGGTCAAGGCGATGGTCCAGGGGTGACCCCGTGGCTTGACCTGTACCGCTAGTTTGCCCTTGCCATATTTAATGGTTGATGTTATATTAATAAAGTGGCCCTTTAGTTCCAACTCCTGTGTCTGCCTCTTCATTCCGACTGGGGTGGCAAATAAAGGATCAATCCCTTACAAAGGGACAAATATTCAAATACTTACAGACTTGCCATTCAGAATATTAAAGAAAAGAACTCAGATCTATAACAGAAGCATTGAGAAAAGCCCAAATAAAATATAAATGGACTAATTATACACACCTTCAAGTCAAAATACAAGATACAATCTACCAAGTTTTAGATCAGGAAGCTGGAAAAACATTACTGCAAGATCTTGGCATTGAGACTTTTTCAATCAGAGATAGAACATAACAGAGAAGAAAAATGCTCAGTTCGTTATCACCCTTTAAGGAAAACAAGACCCAAGCAAGACCCATTTAACAAGAAAGAAAAAAAGAGACTGAAATGTTAAAATCCAAGTTGATAGCAAACTAAAATATCCTGTAAAATGTTATGACTGTAAAATGCATATATGTAATATCAGATTAGAGGCATAGTGGGGAGGGAATGGAGCTCACAGACAGGGCCCCCAGTTATTTACAGGTAGTAGTAGGCCAAATAGTCTATAGGGGGTTCCTCTTGAGCTATAGAGAACTGTTATTAAGCAACTTAATTAATCCAATTTAAATAGCACTATTTAGTAAAGTAAGAGGGGACAGAGGGAGAGGGAATGGGAAAGGGGGTTAATTTAGCAAAGTTTATAAGGGTTACAATAATGAGTATATATTATCATTGTTGATTCTTCTATTAATATCTGTAAACGGTGGGTAAAAGGTTTGACTTCATAATAATACTTATTTAATCATTATTATATATATTGAAAATATCTTCCTTAAACAGTATTTTTATTAATAATCTAATCATTATCAAAGTAGTTCAATCATCTATGTTTATGATATAAATCCTCTATAATAAGGTTAAGATTTGTTATCATTTAGTATATCAACCTTTAATGGAAATCCAAGCTGAAATACTCATTTGTAAGAAAATTCATGGTTACAAGGGCATGTAAATTTTTATTAATATGTAACAGAAGATTTCTTAGTTATCAATGTTTAATGACTTTCTCTCAATATTGTAACTATTAATGTGCATAATTAAATAAAAACTTTTTAAAAATATGTGGTGGAGCTGGAAGAAAGCAAAGACTTTTTGGACACAAATACTATTATTAATTCAGAAGATTTTAAAGATTAAAATTCATCTGGAAACTTTTTGTTGGGGATTATGGATATTCAGTTGGAAAGAAGCTATAGAACTTTGTTATTATATATGATCATGGCAGCAAGACTATTATATGCACAAAATTGGAAGAGCCCAATGCCGCCTGTAATGGACAGGCTGATAAAGGGATCTAACTAGCGGTACAGGCCAAGCCCTGGGTTCACCCAGGATCTCTGCCTTGACCTGTCTGGATGAGCCCTCACTGCCCCAGAGGTGAGCCATCCAAACAATGGCTGGTACCCAGCAGACTGGCAAATGGTTCCCCTTTAAAGCTTCAACCCCACACAGCCATGGAACTAGGGGTCCCACCAGGTGGTCTGCCTTTGCAACTGACAGCTGTAAAGTCTACCAGCCGCTCCTGACAGACACCAGTCCCCATAAATGGGGATGTGCCAAGGGGGACACCAGCCCACTCATTTTCCCATCCTATCCTGCCAGTGACCAAACTGTTTATAGCACCACCATACTGATTACATAATATCATCCCACAGTGCAAAGCAGGTGAAAAACATCTCTCCCTATGAACCAATAGGGAAAGGAGGTAAAAATCCTACCTGGCCCTGGTAAAGAGTGACTGGCTAGTCCTGCACTGCCATAGGGATGATGGATGGGCTGAGAACGAGGAGAAGACTGTGGGCCAGGGAGGTGGACCCAGCTTATAAGCCTTTGGCTCTGCCTCCCAAGCCGATCCCCAGATGCCTGGGAAGAGGCTTCTGACTTTTCTTCATCCAGGGCTGCAAACCCAGCCCCTGGCCCAGCAGCTTGGTCTGCTGGCTGGGAGGGCTGCATTATCACTTGGTGAATGTCATTTGCATGTGTGAATGGGACGACACAAATGTAACATAGATAGAATTTCAAAATCTTCTGCAGACAATGCTTTATAGTGAACTCAGTTCACACATTCAGTGGTCAGCTACCATAAGTATAGAAACCAAGTGATACGCTGCTGAAAAAAATGAGGAAAGGGGGTCATGGGGAGACTTGGGGAGTAGACTTAATTGTCTTCCTGAGTCTTCTTTCTGATGTCAGAAAGGAGAAAAACCGAAGAGAAGAAATCCAGAGCCACCAGAGAGCAGCTTGGTTCTCACCTCAGCTCCTGTCAAAATCTAGGGTGGGGAGAATTGGGGGGAGGCTGCTACAGAGCTGTAAATGAAGACCAGCAGTAGCCAAATGAATGGAAAGGTGGGAACTAGAATCGGATCTAGAATGAGAGTATTTTACAAGGACCCGAGAGAGAGAGCAAAAACCACCAGTCAGCAGCTGAGCCTCAGTGAGGAAGCCCCAGAGAAATTTATCAAAATGGGTAAAGACATTTTCTTCAGGGTTGTGGAAGGACTATGGCTATGGCTGCAACAACTGGAGGGAACTTGAATCTCCTTGTTATGCTCAAAAATGAAAGAGAGTGCCAGAGCCATCAGTTGGCAACTGTGACTGAGTGAAGAAGTTCTACCCTGCTAGTAACTGTCAGCATCTGGCAGGATATCTTCCAATGGACCATCTTGGAGGTGGGAAAGCAGAGCAGCTGTAACTGCAGCAGCCAAGTCTGCAGGAGGCTTGGGGACAAAACAGAAATGAATGCTTATGGTTTAGGATAAGGGCAAAAGTACCGTTCTTCAATCATCTGTGCTACATTTCCAACACATTGTACATTCTTTGATGGTTATTCTCCAAAGTTCTGCTGCTCCATTACTTTAATGGCAACAACTGTTGTCGTTACTCATATGGATCTGAATTGTAAGTGGCGTTGAGAGCCAATCTGGCTGAAAAGCAGGTTATAAATAAATAAATGCATGTATGAAACCAGCCAAAGTGTACAAGTGCAGAGAACTCCAGTGAAGCTCATGCAATCCGGAAACAGCTTTTGCACTCCATGAATTTGGGTCAAATTATTTTTGAAGACATAAATTTTCCCTTCACTACAATTTTGTTCCTGAGCTGCCTGGCAATGCCGAATAGGGTTCTCCTTTCCTCCCATCACTATATAAAGCTCTCTGGATTCTGAATTCATCAAATGCTGATTTGTCTTTGCCCAGGTTGATTATGTTATCCTATTCTTGATGATCTCCCACAGCAGGTGAAAAAGTTAGCAATCTAACAGGGAGGAAGAAAATGTTTAATATAAGTCCTGCAAGCAGCCATTTCAAAAGCTGCACAATGCCAAGAAAAGAGAATGCTAAGACCACCGACAAAGTTAATCGCCGATTCCCTATGAGCTTGCAGTATATTGCAAAAGTCATTTGTGGCATTTATAGTAACAACTGGAAGTGTGTGACATATAAATTGGCAATTTTCTCTTATGAAACTGCCAATGATTACTTCAAGCACATTACATTTTAATTTGGCTCACTTCTTTCTGTGTGTGTGTTTGTGCATGTGTGTAAGATAGTGTGTGGAGTGGGGAGGAAGCAGAGCTTTAATTTTTGGATATTTGTGTAATTTTCAGCGGGAGCTTTCACTCTATAGCTTAATTTATATCTTTAATTCTTTTGCAACTTGCCCTACTAGGGTGAACCATCTAGAGTTGTTATTTTTAACAGGATGTAACTCCTATCGCCACCCCAATCTCAAGATTCGTAGTCAGGGGGACAAATGGAACTATTGCTTGCTGAAGGTATGGACAATGTCTTCCTGTGTGCTCCTCTCTATTATCTTCTGATGCACATAAAAATATTTGTTGAGAAGGTCATGCAAAGTTCCTTAGGTTAAATGCTCCAAAAAAAGGTTTTACCACATTTGTAGCAATAAATATCATTCCACTTCTTTCTTAATTTGCTATATAGCCATCCTTATCCAAAGGGCTCAGCATGGATCATTGAACACCCAAACGGATGCACTGTGAAAAGTATTCAGTGTGGATTAGATTCAGACTGAGTTAGCAATTTCCATTGATACCGGTTTTCCACTGCACTCCCCTCATGTTGTTCCATGGGGTCTCCTACCCTCCAGGAGCAGCATTTTGGGATATCAATGCAAAATGCAGTGGGAAGGACCAGGGAGGAAAATCCCATTCTGCTGATGGAAAATTCAACCCCATGTACAGATACATATCACCCCATTCCCACCCTCCTCCATTTCCTTTCCTCATTACGTTAATGTGCATGAGAAGAGCAGGTTCCCTATTCCAAAGAGTTTCTTGTCTAACTCTGAGCACCAGCCAACTAAAATACCAACTTGCTAGGGTGGGGTGTGCCTAAACCAGCCCAGTTCATGCCTCAGTTGGACTTCACTTCTAGCCTACAAAAATGTTTCTAGTCTCTTGGTACTCATGAATCTTTGGGTGATACAGGTGAAAAGCATCACTGTTGTTAAGTAATGATACAGTCCCTCTTTTTGCTTCCTGGAAACTACTGCCTCCCCAACAGGCTTAGTTATGGTAATGGATGGGTAGGGCTTGTATATTGCCAGCATAGGCTGGGTGAAGATCAATAAAACTGAAACTCAGTCCAGGGAGTGCTGTTGGTAAGTTGCAATTCTGAAGAAGAGAGAAGGAATAGGAGGTTGGAAAGTTGGAAGGGGAAAGACTCCTTGCCCACCCATCACTTGGTTGACTGAGCAGCTGCCAATGCTAGCCAAAAGTGCTCCACCACCTGCCCAGTGGAAATATGATGGAGCTGCCTATTCATTCCTGACATCTTATAGCCAAAGAAGAGGACTAGATGAAACATTTGAATGGGCTCCAAAAGTGCCCTTCCATTCATGGAATCCATCTGTTCTATTCTATGAGCAGGAGGACATCTTCCTTGACTGGAAAGACGCTTTTTGATCCTTGCCTTAGGGCTTTACGCAGCATTATTGTAAATTCATCACTATTCTTTGCAGCTTTTCCCCTTTCTTTCCATCCTTTCCCAACCTGTTCCCATCCAGCCTCTCACATTAACAATATGTGTTCCCCATCTTGCAGTTGGGCTTGAATTAGATAGATAGCTCTCAGTTTGTTTTCAGTTCCATGAGTCTGTTAGTAAGGTTTTCGTTGACTCTGTATAGTGTGTCCTGTGTTCACCCTGCCATTCCAGTCTGAACCCCATTGGGTAAGGGAGTGGATAGGTGCTTATAACAAGGGTAAGGACCGGTGGGAATTGCAGCAGCATTTTAAAAGGGATGTTCTACTTCCAGATTACTCTGGGGAATGAAAGCCAGATGTAAGTGGAAGAAAATAAGCAGTAGCTGCAGACCTCTCTCTCTCTCTCTCTCTCTCTCTCTCTCTCTCTCTCTCTCTCTCTCTCTCTCTCTCTCTCTAAAAAATCCTCATCTAAGGGCTGAAACTTTCTGTAGATTGAATCTATAGCTGGGGTGGGTGTGCCTGTGGAATAATATCCTTGACAGTCCATTTTGAAACTTTACCTGAATTTAGGCTTCATATTTATTAGCTCTCCCAAATCAGAAGGAATCTTATGATTTCCTTCATGTCTCTGGTTTAGTTTTGTCAGACATAAATGCGTATTAAGTTAGGTAAATCTTTATGACTTAAATGTCTCAGGCTAGAAGCCGTATCACATCCTATCTGTGCTGCTGTCTTCGAACCAGCCTCATGATTAACACAGCGTGTGGCTGAGCTCAAAGGAGAAAAGGCAGGGTGGAATTGCAAAGTAGGGCAGCCTTGGCTATAGAATCTAATGAGTGACTGAAACTCCTGCTGTTTCTAACATGGAAAGGTGAAAGGACCCCTGGCAGAAAGATGGTTGGACCAAAATCGGAAATGAGGAAATAAAAATATGCAGGGAACCGCTGAAAAATTCTAACTCGAGGTCTGAATTACTGATGCTGACCTATTCTTTGAACCATCCACCACTCTCATCTGGTTCCTGAATTGCTAATTGTATTGATACTGGAGATGTTTGTTGCAAAATAAATATGGATTGCCTATTCTCTGTCTGAAAGTGTAATCTCAGCTGGAACAGAATAGCTAGATTTTAAGAACATCCATTTCAGGGCTGCGTGTACTGTGCGATTCTGTACATGTAAAATATGCTATTTAAAGTTCAGCATTCTGAGAAGATCACTGTTTATATTGGCATGTTTTTTTAAAAAAAAACACGTTTCTCATCCATAGGATGGTGAACATAAATTCATAATTGTTTAGGCATTCACATTGTAGTAAGACATCTCTAGTGCCATGGATGTGAGTGTGTATACACGATAGTGTTAATTTTGTTGGACATTTCATGAGTCTAGAAGAGAGCCATATATCTGAGTTAATGGAAAGTTCATATGGCTGATAGCTTGCTTGCCTTCACTCATACCCCCTGCTGGCTTGGCATGGCTTTGCAAAACCATTTTCGGTGATAAGGCCATGCATACATTTCTAAGCAATGAAATATGAACCTGCACAACATATGCATCTTGCAGAATGTTTTTGGCACATAATTTAAATGTTTAACATATTCAGCTTTGATCTAGGATGGCCATTTTTCAAAAAATGCAAATGTATGGTAAAATCAATAATGTGTGACTACTCCTCTGCTAGAATCACTATCTGATTTCAAATTGCAAGCAGCACCCTTGAACATTGGGGGAGGGAGAATTTGTTTTGTATCAAGCACTCAAACATTTTTGGAATAATGTCTCTTGCTTCAGAGTCAACTAAACCAGTTCTTAGAACCTCTTAAGTGGTCTTATATATTAGCTTCAAAGTCAGTGTATAAGACTCTTGTTCCCCTGAAAAAGCATCCCATGACTCAGAATATGTTGGCCCTTAATTAATTACCTCCCTCATGTGAACCTATGAAATTTCCTTGTTTCCTATATTGATTACCTTCCGTTGCCTTTTTGTAATGAGGCAGTCCACATGCGCTTATTATACTATCAACCCAAAAAGTCTCTGTGAAGTGGAACAACAAATATGCATCTCGAGGGCTCGCATGAGGCCATCCCTTTTAACCACCTTGTTCATGGCATCTGCTGTGAGAAGGAGGGGAACCACACATTCATATTTATCCTTCATTTAGTCACTTTTGAATGTGAATGAACCATCAAAGATTAGCCTCTGAAAGAACCTCTGAATTTACATAGATCCAGAGGAGTTAGCCGTGTTAGTCTGTAGTAGCAAAATCAAAAAGAGTCCAGTAGCACCTTTAAGACTAACCAATTTTATTTTATTGTAGCATAAGCTTTCGAGAATCAAGTTCTCTTCATCAGATGCCTGATCCGAACTGGTCAAATACAGAAGAGGAGGGGAGGGGAAAGAACAGGACATATATCACAAGAAGACAGAATGCAATTAGTGTGAAGGCAATCAAAACATTCCTTTGCTTGTAAATGTAAACATCTCCTTTTGGTGTGGAGTCAGTTTGCCGCAGTGAAGGTATACAATTCCTATGTAGTATAAGCCCTCGATAACCACAGCTCTCCCTGCCAGCTGCATCTGACAAAGAGAACTGTGGTCCCCGAAAGCCCACAGGCACTCAGGCTGAGATATATGTCCTGTTCTTTCCCCTCCCCTCCTCTTCTGAATTTACAGGTTTGTTTTTAAATAAAGGCCATCCACACATTGAGCTGTGAGTCATTGAGCTGTGAGCTTTCCAATGCCTTGTTGCCTAGAAATCCTCTTCCTATGGTAGATGCCTGGTTGTATTCAGTTCCCCAGACCCAACTCTTTAAAAATCTGCACGTCTAGCTTGACCCTTGGAGAGCAACGAGATTTTCAGAGTGTAAGCTCCTTTCTCTGCTCTGACTCTTGAAAACTTACACTCTGAAAATATTGTTGGTCTCTAAGGTGCCACTGGACTCAAATCCTGCTGTCTACTGAGGACCAACCCACCTCACCAAACACAAGGCAGGATTCTTAATACAAGATTTTATTCTTAGTTATTCTTTCTTAGGGCCAAGCTACACGTGACGAATGACACTTGAACGGCAAGTGGATTGAGTGGAGGGCAAGTGAACAGGGAGAAATACACTTGCTGTTCAAGTGTCATTCGCCATGTGTAGCTTGGCCCTTAGTCTACTTTCTCCTCCCTCTCCCTCCGCTCTGTTAGTCTTTGCTTTTCTACTTTCAGTCTCTAGGGGTTCACGTTTTCCCAGCAACAGATTATTTTTCCCTAATGGGACAAACTTCTAAAGGTCAACAACAATGAAAAAATGACAGTTGTTAAAACACAACACACTATAACTGAATTTCATCTAGGCTCACTTTTTTTCTCTTTTTCCTACAAGAGTTGCCAGCTCTGTTTTGGTTCATTCTTAGAAATTTGGAGTGTGGAGCCTACGGAGGGCAAGATTTGGGCAGAGGAGGGAGCTCAGTGGGGTATACTATCATAGAGTTCACCATCCAAAGCAGCCATTCTCTCCAGAACTGATCTCGGTTGTCTGGAGATCAGTTGTAATTCGGGGAGAACTTCAGCCACCACCTGAAGGTTGGCAATAGAGATGAGCACGATCCAAATTACGATCCAAAAAACCCCACGATAATGGCGATCATGCGATCATGACTCAGCAGATCGTGATTGGCCATGGCCAATGATCCAGCGATTGGGAGGGGGGCTGGATTGGGGCTGGATCGGGGCTGGATCATGCTTGGATCGGGAAGCCAGACACTCAGGTGCCAGTAATCTATTCCCGGGGCAACAGAGCCACGGGAATGCCTGAGCTGTGTTTCCCCTCCTTCTGTCACCCTGGAAACCCAAATGGAAGCCCAGCTTTCCTTGATCAGCAGGGCTTCCTTCCAATCACGGAGAAGCAAAGCAGTCACCAGTTGGGAGAAGACACCCAGGGGAGGGAGGTGGACGGGGGTGTTCTGTAGCCATGGGCACTCCAATCTCATCCCTGCAAACCCTGATAGGCAGCTCTGACGGCCATACACAGAAGGCCAAACACAAACACAGATTTCGCCGGCATCACCCACCGTTCTTTTCTCACCAGTGTGCTCCCTTTTGGCCTGGCAGGCGGGCACATGGAGGTGCCGCTGGTGAGCGGCCAGACCCCCTGCCCCCTGAGGGAGGCGGCTCATCGCCATCTCCCCATGCTCAGTGGCCGCCACCAACACTCACCTCCCCACATAGCTGGGAATAGCAGAGCATCCCGCTTTGGCCTCCACGATCCACAATCCATGGATTGGGAATGAGAGATGATCGGTGTGGATCATTTAGTCGGGATTGTCACTGGCACCGATCCATGATCAGCTGGATCGGCATTTTTTTTTTTGGTTCGTGCCCATCTCTAGTTGGCAACACCAAAAAGTTCCAACCAGTATTTGATATGATCAGTGGAGTGAGTCTTTGGGCACAAGCCAAGGTATAAAAGCCAATGAGCCCTTGCCTCTTGGCTAATGTGTTGGTCAGCTTGGCAGACCCAGACCAAACTTAACGCATCCTATCTGTCCAGATTGGTTTATGTTTTCTTTATTGTGTATGTGATTATGGAACTTTTGGGTGGGTCTATCTTGGGGGTGGGGAAGCAGTTTAAAAATGCTTAAATAAATGGAGCAAGCATGTAGGATACTTGCACTACATGCTATATATGCAGTGCAGGGAGATGTGCAAACTTTCTCCAGTTTTGTCAGGATAAAGTCATTGATCTAGGCAAGCATGTAAAACAGCTCCAAATGCCAAACATGTCAGGAGAACTCAAGTTATGTCTATGTACGTGTGAAAAATCCTTTCACTTGCTGATGCCATCTATCTGCTTGTAACAAAAAACAAACCTGTGGTGCAGAGGAAAAAATGGTTTTATTCCAGTAGCCTGCCCCTATGGATTTTGCTATCACTTCTTCAGTGGGATCGGTATAATAATATCAGGTGCTTTCCACAGCACCAGCTTCTCTGAAACTGTTAATAGACTCCCCTGAAGAAACATCAATGAAATGTGTAGGGGATGTAGACTGGAATAAAACCACTTTTCCACTGCACCATTGTTTTTCTCATTCCTTGCGGCATTCTTGGAGCAGTCCTCTTCTCTGGGATCAGTCTGCTTCAGACTTATTCATGAACTGAGCTACACTTCTGCATTCACCCCCAATGTGCCATCCAAAAGGCACATAGAGAAAGTGATGCCTCTCCCAGATACTCGATCATTGTAGCTTGTGTCCCAAGATCCTCCAAAGCAGGCTATATACTAACACATTTAAAGCTCCTTAGAAATGCTCCATTCCATTTCTCAATTTACCTCCTCTTGTTCAGAATGGAAGCCATGTCCTTCCTCATCCACTGCCCTGAATAATTCTCCAGCATGCAACCACTATTAAAGAGATTATTTTGAGCTGAAATTGCAGCATTCCATGCACTGTATTAAGGTTATTGATGGTAACAAAAAGCAAACTATTAATTTTTTATCATGATAAAGCTTTTCCAGCAAGTACCACTCAATACCAATCAAATAGATTTTTCAAAATATTGCTGTCCTGTGTCTGAGCAATGCTTATGGTCTCTACTTCTTCCTTCTCTGTCTCATCAGCACATCCCTAGTGCTATTTTTTTAACATACTCACCCCATTTATTTGAATTGCTACAGCCCAGTTGATCTAATGCTGCTGAATTTTATTCAGAGAGATTCTATTGGATTAAACACATTGAGGCTTGTGGAAGCCAAGTAGTGTTTGATTTGGATATTCTTTATGGGTGTGTGGTTAAGACACCTCCTGTTGTGGTAGGACATACCAGTTTTCAGATAATCAAGCCTATTTGATACCGGATAACAACTAATCTGGGTTTTTTCTTTACTTGCCTTTTTCAGATAGTGTGGTATACGAAGGAACATTTTTGTAATTAGAATTGTTACACAAAGGAACAAAGTCATAGCTGTGACAACTGTGGTTTTTAATTCAGGGCCAGATAGACAACACTATGGGCTTTGTAGGATTGAACTTCTGGTCAGCCAAAGGCTTCTTGGTCACTTGATGCTTTAACATGGACCTCCTGTATTGGCCATATCCAAGAATTTCTAAACAGGTTTTTGTTTCAATGGACCAGATATCCCAAAGACATGCGGTGGTGGAGAATGCCCTCAAGTCATAGCTGACTTATGGTGACCCCTGGAGGGTTAGGGGTTTTCATGGAGGGGTTTTCATGGCAAGAGATGATCAGAGGTGGTTTGCCATTGCCTGCCTCTGCAACCCTGGTCTTCGTTGGAGATCTCCCATTCAATTACTAGCCAAGACCAACTCTGTTTAGCTTTTGAGATCTATAACTAAATGGGGAGCAACCTCCTATAAAGACTTGAACAGAAACATAAAATAACTCATACAAATTTATCTGGAAAAGTACATGTGCTCTAAGCGTCATTAACAAAGTGCATGTAATTTACAGTTTTCTCATCATATTACAACATTCATAAATTCATATACAACAACTTTTCACTTTTCAACAGGGTAGTCAGTCCGACCATTCCTGTAACATTAAGCAGTTATTTCCTCTGACCAAAGCAACGTAAGTATACAGTTACAACACAGTGCCAATGAATGAACAAATATTGCTTTTTCTTTTTCTTTTGCAAGTGTGAAGACACGACAATGGAGTTTCCAAGCTGGAATATATTCCAGATGGAAGAGATTGCAAAAGGTTGACAGTTGGCAATGAGCTTGCAAGTTATGTAAACTGCCCATTTTGGGAGCCCCCATCATCAGCCGATTACATCAATCTCCTTCATTCATACAAGAATTCATGTGCCACATTGGTAGTGTGTTTCTGAGATCTTACAAGATCTCATCTGGGTTATCCAGGTCAGGGCATCCAAAAGACATACTTAACATAAAGAAGTGAGTAAAAAATGACTTGACAAATTCATATGAGAATTAAACTGGGCCCTAAGTATTGACCTAAGGAAGAAACAAGTCAAGGGAAAAACCCAAGACTTCGGGATAGATTTCCCACCCCCCTTGTGGTAATTTGTAACAGATAGAAAAAGGCAGCAGATAAATGAGCAACTGCTTCTTTGTTCAGGGACAGAATTCTAGCCTGTCCTTTTTCTTAACATGCTATATAAGGATGAAGCTAATTTTTGTTTTAATGTGAAGTAGCATTCAAATATGTAATATCTCCTTCACGTGCATTCTGATAATAGAATACCAGGAACTTTGATCCCCCACCCCCACCCCACCCCCAATCTCCAGCTCTTGTTAGCTGGGAGGACAAAACCTGCAATTTCCCATAAAGTACAATGCTGGTGAGACTGTCTTACATTTCTGTAGGTATTCATCAACAATGCATTGTCTAAAATAGAAAATTTGCATTCATGCAGCATGAGTTACTTTTGAGTTTGAACCTTTTGGCTTTTGCTTCCTATCAGTGTTTATATTTCAGTCTTTGAGCTGTGGGAAGTTCAGATTTATTTGTAGAGCAATGGGAGAGCAGGAGTAATGGCAGCTTTTAAATACATACTGTGCACATCACAGTATGGAAGTACAACTTGACAGTCATCTGCATGTACATGGAACAGGTTGGAGTCAACTAGGCCAGCAAATAACTGTGCTGTTCATTCAGCCCAGCTTCAGATATTCAAACACCATCTGCTTGAAAATTGTGTACAAGAGACTTCACTCCATCTTTCCTTGGATTCACCATCTCCTCTGACATTTAGTGTGTAATGCTGTAGGGCTTCTCTCTTCTGGCATGACATGGCTACTTTATTGTAACCACTGCTGCACCTGTCTGGCACCTGATGGCTGCAGATTATTACAAAGCAGTTTAGAGCCTCAATCTGTGGCTTGAGGTGAATCCTGGAACACCACACATATTCTCATTGATAACAGATTTTCATCATGGACCCCGGAAACTAAGGGCCAAGCTACAAGTGATGAATGACACTTGAATGGCAAGTGGATTGAGTGGAGGGCAAGTGAACAGGGAGAAATACACTTGCCGTTCAAGTGTCATTCATCACTTGTAGCTTGGCCCTAAGTTGAAACAAGTAAGCATATCTGTATCTTTTTAGCAGACTGTCACTTCTCATTTGACTCTACATCAGGGCTGTCCTGGATGACCTCTTGAATTGAAAAAGGATGAGGATTAACACATCGTAAAGGTGCTTTTGTGGGAACCTGCCAGTGAACTCAGATATTAATTTGACCAAAATAGGTTTGGTGTAGCTGTTAAGAGCGGCAGGCCTCTAAATTGGACAACTGGGTTTGATTCCTCACTCCTCCGCCTGAAGCCAGCTGGGTGACCTTGGGTCAGTCACAGCTCTCTCAGAGCTCTCTCAGCTCCACCTACCTCACAGGGTGTTTGTTGTTATGGAGATAATAATAACATACTTTGTAAACCGCTCTGAGTGTGTGTTAAGTTGTTCTGAAGGGCAGTATATAAATCAAATGTTATTATTATTCTGTGTGTTTCTGTTCCCAGAAGTCAGTTGCCAATTGTCAGACAGGAAATTCCTGGAAATTTGGGGATGGAGCCTGGGAAGGTCAGGGTGTGGAGACAAGTGAGACCTCAGTGGAGTATAATGCCATACAGTCCCCCCTCAGAAGCTGCTTTCTTACCAAGGGGAATTGATCTCTGTAGTCTGGTCATCAAGTAATTCTGGGAGATCTCTAGGCACCACCTGGAGGCTAGCAACCCTAGTGGTCACCAGAGACTAGGCTTTTCTGTGATGGTTTCTTGCTTATGGAATGTGCTCTCCATTAATGTCTGTTGGATATCAAATTTGGGCAGTTTCTGGAGCCAGGATAAAACCATGTTCCTCTAGAACTGGAGAGAGCCTAGTTCAAATCCCACTCTTTGTTGGGCAAGTTACTCTCAGACTGACAGGGTTGCTGTGAGCATAACAGGAGAACAGGTGAGTGAAGGATGGTGCTTTAAGCTCCTTGAATGAAGGATCAGATCAAAATCAGATACAAGATAGCATAAAGAACATTTTATTCTTCCAACACATTCCATTGCTGACCTAAAAGTGGCTGTCCTCAAACAGAGAAACTTGACAAGGGGAGACGGTTGAAATTGAATTTATTCAGAAATTCAGAACAATAGACGCCACCCCCTCAGGGCTGAACAGAGACTTAGGAATCTTATCTCACTACAGATGCTAATTTCTGCTCTAATCAAACTGCATTTCTCTTTACATCCTGATGGCTTCCCTTGTAACAATCCACCCACCTTTGGATATAAAGGCTCAAGGATCTCCATTCCTACTTGTGTCTGAAGAAGGGAGCTCTGATCCTCAAAAGTTTACACTCTGAAAATCTTGTTGGTCTCTAAGGTGCCACTGGACTCAACTCCAGCATAAACTTAGTTGAATGTGTTTGAATCACCAGTGTTTGAACTTGACATGAGCATCATTCCTGAAAGTAGCTCTGTTTTTGTGGCTCTTGGGCTATATTTTGAGGGTATGATTTCTGAGAAGCAACTTCAACTGCATTAAATGTAGCTGCTGTTGCATAGTGGTTAAGTGGTTGGGTTGTGAATCAGCACTCTGCTGGTTTGAATCTCACTACTGCCATGAGCTCAGCTGGTGGACTTCAGTAAGCCTCTCGGTTCCAGCTCCCCAGCTATATTGTGGGGATAATAACAATAATGACTTGGTTAACTGCTCTGAGTGTGGCACTGATCAGTCTAGAAGAGCCGTATATAAGTGCAATTGTTGTTGTTATTCACAGTACAGATTTATAGGACTGGAGTGAAAGACTTCATAAAGCTACAAAATGCTGAACCAAATACCGAATAAAAATTATTCTTGCCATCTGATTGACTCAGTAAAGCAAAAGCACAGTTCAAATAAAATTTATCAGAACTTGATGAAAAAGCTCTGACTTTAGTTAGTATTCAAAGAAAGGGAGTTCCATATCTGTAATCTTGTGTAGTGAAGTGGACTTTACCTCAAACTGGGAATCAAGCAAAGGGAGGATTACAGAGAGAAATGTGTGGTCACTTGGAAGGAGGAGGAAAGAAAAGGATAAGAGAGGAACATGAGCTATTGCCAAAAGGCAGAAAAGAAGGAGAATGGTATTTGTAGTAATGCAAAGGGGAGTCTGCAAGCTGCAGACAGACATGCAAAGGATGCTGATTAGAGTTCTATCAAAATGCAGAGGGATACGGTTGCAGCTGGTGGGTTGGAGTTGGAGCAACAGTTGAAGAAGAAAGTGGTCATTAAGAACAGTGTGGTGCGTAGGAGGCTGAGGTCTGGGGGAATAGCTTCCCACAGCATGTTGTCTAGTAGAGGGTATGACTGCACCCACTATACTGGTAATCTGACACATCTGACACATGAAGACCATGTGTTGAGAGATGCAATGGTAGCGGGGAAGGGTAGTTTAAAAAGCCAGAACCAGTGGCAGGACACAGGCTTTGCTATACATGGGATCTGTGTGAAGGGCCTATGAAATGTCACAAGGGAAAATTCAGCCCATTATAACCTCTCCAGGTCCAAGCCTGGCTTTGGAAGGCAGCTCCAGACTATTTCCATTCCTTGCTGCCCTCTAGTTGTGATCTCACACAGTTTTAGACTGGAGGGGTGAAAATGACAGTCTTCGGGGAGGTGAAGATGAACTTAACAAACCCTCTGAGGAGTGATCTCTGCCAGCTCTGTGTCATGTCTGCACCCCTCCATGCCATTGATTTCAGCTGGTGTGTTGCTATGAACCATTGTTCTGTACTGTGTCTTGATGTCATATTGCTAATGCCACAACTTGCCTTGTATTCACAGACCTGCTGTATCCAGAGTGTCTTATCTCTTATGCTTTGAAGCCCTGTGTCTCTGACCTTGCAAACCTGCAGGTTCTCAGCGGGAAGAATAACTGTGTTTCATTCTTAATCTATTGCCTCTCTTATGTCTAGACAAAGCATGTAAACTATTTAGGCAGTTCTCAGGACTGCTTTGTTATGTTTTCCTATTGGGAGGGGGGAGTGGTTGAAACCTATATGAACAATGCGTTTTACATATTTCACCGTTCCTGTCAATTTCTGGTCAACCTGTGGACATATCTATGAACATGGTTTGATTCCTGAATAAAGCCTTTTCAACCAAGACCATGGAGTGCTTGCTGTGAGGGTACAGGGACCTATCTGGCATAGCCTGTCATCCATAGAACTGACACTCTGTCTTTTAAAACCATGCTTCCTGGCTAACATTGCGTCTCCCTACACTTGATAAACATGCATCGAGGCATCTCATGTAGAGAGAGACTAAGTGAGCAGCTGGCAGAATTCTTGAGACGTGGCGAAAAGGGTGACTGACAGGATATTGCTGCTTGTTTAAGGTGGTGCTGACTTCCTGGGAGTGAGAAACCTGGCATACAATAAAGACCTTCCTGATGATAATGATGGGTACTGTTGTGTGAAGAATCCTCCTTGCACAACAATTGAAGCTGAAAAGCTAGCACAGGATAGTGGTTAAGAATATTGGACTAGGAGCGGGGGAACAAGACTCCAATTGCTACTTTGCAATAGAGCTCAGTGAATGACCCTGGGCTAGTTGTTCATTGTTTGCCCACCATAACCATAATAAGGAAAACACATAAGATACCTACGTTTTTGGGGTTTTTTATTTATTCACAACTGATCTGAGCCTTATTAAAGACTTAACCTTTGGGGTAGGTACTCTACCTAATGTGCTGCAAAGTGTATGCCATTGTTAAGGGTAACTTCACCCTGGTTCCAAGGATGAGGCAGCTCAAATTGCCCTTAGCTTATCCTAGCCTGCGTACAATAATATGCCAAGGGAAACTATAACTGCACCCGTCTTCCATCTATGTTGGTGGGATCAAACTGGTGACACCTCTGTCATGAGGGAAACACCTCTCTAACCCCATTGAATTCCAAAGTGATGTAGTAACATCACTGATGTCACATACCCCACACATCCCTGCCCCACAACTCTCCCACTGGTTGCCCAGTAACCCTATAGCAACCCTTGCCAATCACAGATTCACAACTTATAAATGCACGTATTCACAATCCACAGCCTGACCATATGATGTGGCTAGCCCCCCTGAGCACGTGAATCTTCCATGTGTTGGGAAAGAGGATAGTGGGAGTGAGCACAGCTGCTCTGCCCATTGATAGTTGGCTTGGTAGTTCAGGGCCCAGAGGTGAAAGTGCAAGTGTTCGGTTAGTTGCATAGCCGCTACTTGCTTGCCCAACCAGGTGACTTGCAGCTGCCTGTCAATATAAAGTATTCAGTCAAAGTCCACGAGCTTATGGAAGTTTATGGACATATCTGTGATATTGATTGCACTAATCTCAAACTGTGTAATCCACCTTGAGTCTCAGTGAGAAATGTGGACTATAAATGACATTAACAACAACAACAGCAAATTTTGCACCATTCCCAAGCATTTAAACATACCTGAAACAGGATGGGGAAACACACCGTCAGGAGAGTGCAGTTGGTAAAGATGTTCCCATCTTACTAATGTTAAAAATTTCTATCAACCGGATCCAAGCATATAAAGATGCAGCTATAAAATGGTGCACACATAGTTCCTTTTGCTCAAACAGCTTGTCTAGCAGTTGTGGTTACATATCTGGAGCCATTCTCAGATTTTCAGTGATATCATCACTTATTATTTGTACAACACTTAATGTGAACAACAAAGTCCTTTACAATAAACAGAAATTCACAATAGTTCCTGCCTGCAGGCTTAAAGTTTAATAAGACAGGAACCAAAGGAGTGGGGAGAGAGGGAGAGAAAAGAATGCAGCTTTAGTAACTCTGGATGAAAAAAAGAATACAATCTAAAAAGAAATGGAAACTAAAATATCACTTTCTATGGAATGATCATACTGGGAAAGTAAGGGGGTGAGCTTCCCCCCCTCCTTTCAAAAATAAAGCTTTTTATAAGAAAGGTAGCCAAGCAAACATTAAAGGGAAGTGAATTTCATTGGTATTGCAGAGCATTAGAAAGAGGGCATAAGAAATTTAATGGGTAAATTACTATTGGTAGAAGGAAAGGTACGAGAAGAAGAATGTGGAAAAATTAAGGCACAAAGATAGGATTGTGTGGGCATGGAGATGTAAGATGGTAATGGTAGCTGGCAAAGTGAATAATAAAGGGTATGTATGCATATGAGTTCTGGCGAAAACAACAATCAGGTTAATTATACTAAAAAGTTAAAAACGGAGGTCACAAACATGCAACCAAGATCACAGAGCTCCAGTCAACTGTAAAAGGCAAATACCTGGAGTCAGATTGGAATCATGTTCAGGAGGTGGCTAAATCATTCAAAGTGGCTCAGTTTCTCTAATCAAAACTGAGCTCCTTATGCTGTAGTTAGTAGACATGGGCACAAACCGGATTACGAGCCAAACCCCCCCCACGAACTGCCTGATCGTCTGTTCATGAACCAGCAGTTCGTGAGTGTCCATGGCCATTGAACCAGCATTCATTGGAAGCCCATTTCATTGCATTCACCCACAGTTCATGAAGCCAAACAGTCAGGCACCATCAATCAATTCCCTTGGAAACGGAGCTGGGGGAATGCCTGAATGTCTGCACTCCTTCTGTCGCCCTGGAAACCTGAATTGAAGCCCAGCTTACCTTGATCGGCAGGTCTTCCTTCCAACCATGGAGCTGCAAATTGATTACAATTGGTTACATGAGAGAAGACACCTGGGGGGAGGGAGGGGGAAGGGGGGTGTTCTGTAGCCAGGGGCACTCCAATCTCATCCCTGCAAACCCGGATAGGCAGTTCTGACGGCCAACCCCTTGTACACTGGGCTAATGTCAACTGGTGGCTCTAATTGTATTGGGTGGGAGTTTCCTGGGGGCTTTGGATTGGAGAGGGTATAGTTCCATGATTCCTTTTGCAATCTTGACCAAACTTGGGTGCTGGCTGGAGGAGAGCCTGCTAAACACTCCCTGGGAATATGGGCTCTCTAAGTCCAACGGGGGCCATTCTGATGCCCATGAACCACGAACCTCGAACTGGTTCATCAGCGGGAAATTTCATTTTGGTTCGTTAATTCACGAACCACTGGTTTGTTAATTTTTTTTGGTTTGTGCCCATGTCTAGTAGTTAGCATTTTAAAGGGGGGAGGGGAAGAGTATGTGTTAATCCCATTTGATTTCCCTCCTTCTAAATACAGTACAGGGAGCCTGATTCTGATTTGAGCAGCCAAGTAAGGGCTGAAGAATTTAAACTCTCCCAGCTCAGGATTGAGGCCACATTTACATGCAAATGCATGTATGAAGAAACGGAGATCCATGATCTTCATTGCATCTTTTGTTGTGCCCAACAGTAAATTTTTTACACCATTACACTCTTCTAAGTCCATGGAGGTCAATGTACATATAGGGCTTAATTCAATTTAGGAGTCAATATTAGACAAGGCAATTGTTTTGAATGGGGGGTGGTTGTCAGACTGGTACAAAAGGAAGAATTTGGCAATGTTGTAAAGATAAAAAATCAAAAGGTGTAAGTAAAGAATTCATATGAGAGGAGAAAGCAAGCAAGAAGTAGTTGATATCTCAACTACAGAGAGATGCAGAAGACTGGAGATAAAAGTAATTAGAAGAAAAGGAACCAGAAGATGAAAGTGAAGGGTTAAGATGAAAAAAAAATCAATATTTTCTGCATTAAATTTCAAATAATGTCTTGACAGCCACAAGTTAACTGCAGTAGGCAACTGGCAGAAACAGGTGGAGAATAAGAAGAGAGAGCAGAAATATGTTGGAACCTCACCTGTATCACATAGATAACAGACCAGAGTAATGATGAACTTACCAAAAAGAGAGTATATTAAAAGGCTTCAGTCAGGAAAGAACCCTGAGAAACAAACACAGTGGAAGAGAAGAAGAAAAAGAAACCATATTCAGAAATTTTGTGAGAATGTCCAGTGAGATAAAAATAAAACTAAGAACAAAAGCAAGGAAACCCAGCATGTAAGGAGAACGGAAAACAATAGAGTGCTCAAATCAACAGCAGCAGACTTTAAAGGAAGTACGGATACAGCAGAGACCCTGTGGGGAGGGAATATGGCATAGCATAGCCTGATCTTTTCAGATCTTGGAAGCTAAAGGAGATTTGGTACTTGGATGGGAGACCTCCAAGGAAGATCGTATACAATAAGGCAATGGCAAATGACATCTGCCTTGAAAGCCCCTTACCGAGGTCGCCATGAGCCAGCTGTGACTTGATGGTACATATGTATGTATATAGAGACTTTGTTATTTTTACACCATTACACCATTTAAAATCTGCAAAAGAAACATTTTGATTGATATGGATTACTATGGATCAAACAGAGTTACAGTCTAAACCCTTTGAAATCAGTTGACTTAGACTGAAGTAACTTTACATTGTAACTTCACATTGATAAGACAGCAGGAATGTAAACAAGACATTCCAGAAACCTGGAAGAAAACAGATATATGAAAGTGTAAGTTCCAGCTCAAAGGTATGTTTAAGAGATAGCAGAAGAGAAGTGGCGCTAGAAAAGGGGGCAAGGAATTGAAGAACAAATAATGGAGTTGCCAAATCTAGCTTGAGAAATCCCTAGAGATGTGGAGGCGGTGCTTGGTTTAGGCAGCATTTGGAGAGGGAGCTCAGCTCAGAAGTGATGCAGTTGAGTCCACCTTCCAAAGCTGCCATCTCTCCAAGGGGAACTGATCATTGCTGTCTACAGATCAGTTGCAATTCCAGGAAAATAATAGACCCCACACTGAGGCAGGTAACCCAATCAGTTTAAAAGAATAAAATATGTGCATGGAAAAGGAAAAAGAAAAGTAGGGGATAAGTCAGAGACAGTTACAGAATAGATAATTTTGTTGATAAGGCTCTAATGCTAATCAAACTAATTAAGGGAAATGGTTGGAAAAGAGAATTAAATGTTGCAAACAAATGACAGTGACCAGCAGGAAATGAATGGGTGAGATTCTGTAGTTAAGATTTTTTTTAAAAAAAACTTCAGATGAAGCATTACAGTGCAGAAAGTCTGTGTAAATGGCTAAAGAGGAGACTGGCTAACAGGAGTAAAAGAAAGGGATAAGAACATCACACAGAGAGTGCAGCAAAAATAGGAGACAAACTGCAGTCCTAAAAAGAGTTATTCCAGGCTAAGACCATTGGAAAAAAATGGGCTTAGACTGGAGAACTCTGCTTAGGATTGTACAGACAATCAACATAAAGAGAGGTAAAGAGAAGCAATGTGAGGGCTGTGGGTGAGTGATGAGAAATAAAAGCTCACTTAATAGTGTTTTGATGGAGGAGAAGGGAAAGGAGCAGAAGAGAGATCAGTTAATGAAAAAAGAGCTCCGTCTAAGGGCTAAACTAGATGTTACAGCAGCCTCAGGTCCAACACGTGGCTGCTGACACCATTTTAGAGAAGGTGTTGGCCATTTATCAATGCCTCATAGCAGGACCAGACAATCTTGTTTCCCCTTTGTGTTGCCAAGTAGGCCCCCTCCCCTGCGTTGAAGCCTGCTATGAACTGTGCTAAAGTTTCCTGCGTTGCTGTTTTACTGCTACACCAAAGACTGCTTTGCACGTGTGTGTTCTGCTACACGTGTCAGTTTCCTGCCTGCGTGTCAATTACCTTGCTGCTGTTATAGACTGTGTAGTTTACTGACTCCATGTTTGGTTAACTGCACAAAGGACTCTCTTTCTGGGCAGCCCTGCCGTGACCTATACCTGGAATTCCCAGTGTGTGTTTGGACTCTGTTACAAGTGTGCCCCGTGCCTGCATTGCCATCTGCCACGGACCGTGCCTGTTCCCTGCCTTGGACTGTGTTTTAGAGTATTGTTCCCGCTGCCTCCATGGAAGCCTGCCTCATATGGGCCCAAGCCGCTGCTAGCAGCCGGGCGCCTGCCGGGGAAACCTCCAGCGAGCCTGGCTAGGCGCTCCCTGGTCAGTTCCCGCCTGGAGCCTCCCGCGGGCCGGTCGCCGAGCTTGCCCTCGCTACCGGGCAGCCTGCTATCCAGCCCCAGCTATGCCCAGCCGGCATCCATGTTCTCAGGCAGCCAGAAGACCCTGGGAAGAAGACTGCTTTGGGAAGCCATTTCGGCAAAGCGGGCACACCACGTCAGCAGCGAGAGCCCCTCGCCCCGCTCTGCATATCTTAGGAGCCGCCCCGGAGAAGGAACTAAGTGCCGACCATCCCAAGCACTTAAAGAATGCATCTCAAAGAAACCTCCGCATTCCAAAGCTGATGACATCAGGACAAGCCCTGTCCGCTGGAACATCCTTTCAGCCCACTTGGATTTCCCCCTCCCTCTTTTGTCCCCTCTTCCTGAGGTGTCACTTATCACGATCTGATTACCAAAGTGGCCCATCCAAGCCATTCAGTAGCCCATTAGACCCTTTGTTTTAAACTGTGAGAACCACCAAGTACAGCACCAGCCCCAGGGTACGTTTTGGGGTATTTAAGCTGGTCTCCCAGACCACTCGGTGCCCCGGCCATTCCCTATCCAGACCTCCTTGCTGTCCGTCTGTGGTTCCAGTGCTGGCATTGGGCCACAATCGCTGTTGTGTCTCTGCTTCGCTCCAGGATAAGTGAGTATTCCCCCTATCATCGTTGGGAACCAGCTAATGCGAACGTCTCTGTATTTCCTACTCTGTATTTCTTAGACCTTGTATGTTCTTTGTATGATTGTGCAAGCTAGGCTTACGCTACACTCAATACACGTGTTTGGACCTTACTCCTTGTCTGCCTCTTTTTCACTAGAGTGTCTGGGATCGGGACCTCCGTAAACATAGGTTATGATCCTCGCTTAATATTAATAGTTACAGACTGCTACAGCTAATTCCCCATTATAATAAAGAGCAGTTCTGGTAACAGTTTACTGGTGGAGAATGCGGGCATAACCCAGTTCGTGTGAATGCACGTGAGTCGACACGCGTGTTTTCGGCAAACTGACTTAGAGGAAAATTTTCCAGACCTCAGTGTAAAGAGCGCAATTTTAGCTCAGGGAATTAAAAGTGTGATTGTGTGTGGCTCTAGTGAGCATTTTCTATCTTGTGGGTTGGCTTTTCCCCATTTCCTCCTTCAGCCAGCTTTGGACTACTTGCCTTTTGTGGTGCACCGCGAGGCCCTCCAGCCGTTATAACCGGTGTACTGTGGGTGAGGACCTCTGAACTGGTGAAGTTCCTGGCCACCTTCCGGGCCGCCTAAACGCGTCTATGTGGGTGGGATCCCAGAAGTAGGCTCTATAGATTTATATATATATCCTGAAGCAGCACATATAAAATTCTCTTCCGCCCTCCCCCGTCTCTCCTAAGTCCGTCCAAACCCCCGTTCCTGCCAGCACTTAGGCTTCAATCCCCGCTCCGGAGGAAACGTGAAGGGATCGATAGTCCGTTTGGTTGTTCAGTCAGTTTAGCTTTGGGAATCTGAAGCCAGGTTCCTGAAGCCCCGCGGCAGCCGGCCGCACCGTGCTTAAGAGTTTTAAGGTAGACTCTTGGGCGCCTTTCCGCTTGCGAGTTTTAAGTCAGACTCGTGGGCGCACCTCGCTTGGGAGTCAGTAGGACTCTTGGGCACACTTTTGCTTGGGAGTTGTTAGAACTCTTGAGCGCACCTCGCTTGGGAGTACAGTAAGCTTTACTCCTGAGCAATTTTGCTTGGGGACTTGCAGAGGCAGTCCTTGAGCGCTTTCAGTCTTTTGGTCGAGGCTTGGAGACAGTTTAACCGTTTGTCTCTGAGCGCGAGGCCTGGGGACACTTTGAGTTTAGTTCTTGGGCAGAGAGCTTGAGAGCATTGTTGGCTTCTGAGCAGAGGCTTGGGAGCATTTCTGGTTGCCTAAGCAGAGGCTTGGGAGACCCCTTTAGTAGCAGTTCCTGAGCAGAGGCTTGGGGACACCTTTTGGTTTCCGAGTATAGGCTTGGGAGACCCCTGAGCTTTAGCTTCTAGGCAGAGGCTTGGAAGCACTGAGCGTTTTTGGTTCTTGGGCTTAGAGAGCTTGAGAGCACCCTCTGAGCCAGTAAACTTTTCCTGGTCCCGTGGCTTGTAGGCAAGCTTGAAACGGGAATAGGAATTTTCCCCTCTCCCCCAGAGGAGAAGGATTGAGTGTAGGACCCTTAAAATACCCTGTAAACCCTAAAAGTAGAACCTTAAAACCCCCTGGTAAAAACCCTTGAGGACCTGAGGGAAGGATAAACCTCCCAAAAGGGACATAGAGAGGAAGAAGTTGTTAAAACCCTTGAGCAGCTTTAATCGCCCCACCCCTGGTGTCGCTGATCTACTCTTTAACCTCCCCCAAGATCAGCCTTAAACTAAAAAGTAAAAATGTACCGGGCAAACCCCACCGTGCCCCGCCTGGAGAAGTGGCTAGTTAAAAAGGGAGATTGCCCTTGGGAAGCCGGTTCCTTCAAGGGACCCGACCCACTCCAGATAGTTAGAAGCGCCTTCCAGGACTTCTGTGACAAGGAGAAACCTAGGTCTAGCAAAAAGGACAGATATGGAGCCTGGGCACTTTTCACCGCCCTGCAGGACAGTGTGTCCCTAATTAGCAAGTTGCAAACAGCACAGGAGGAGTTAGAGGAGAGGTCAAAACGAGAGCAGGACGCCCTGCATCTAGAAATCCAGAGTCTCAGGGCCAAACTAGTCGAACAGGAAAGAGACCATGAGGAGAAAGCAGTTGAGTGGCGCGCCGAACGCGTCAATTTCATATTGGAAAAACAAGGATTAACTACCGCCCTCCAGGACGCTCAGCACAAGGCTGAAGCGGCCACCGCTCGTGCCGATATGGCTGAGCACGCATTAACTGAGGGACAAGAAGAAATTACTAAGCTCACCCATGCCGCCCGGTTCATGGCGGACCACAACCAGTCTAAAGCCGCAGCCGCGGACCATTCAGCTTGTAAGAGGGAGCTAGAGGCCCTAAAGCGACACTTGGGGATGCAACAGGCCGTAATTTCCGCCGTGCACCCCTCAGCCCTCTTGGCCCTCCCCGAAGGTAGTACCGACAGTTGGTCACCTCCTTCGCCCCAGCCCGAGGAAGCTCCACAGCCCCTCCATCTGATAGCTACCAAAGAAATTGTCACCACAGACGATGATGGCAGGAAGACAGACCGAATAGTTAAAGAAACCCGCAATTGGAGGCCCGATGAGCTCCAAGCCATAGCGGACCGCATGGGACCCCTGAATCGAGACTCAGCTATACAATGGTTTGCACACGTGACCATGTCCCAGCCCTCCGCCAGTGGCTCCGATGTAGCTCAGCTGGCTCGCCATTGTGCCAGCCCCGAAATAGTCACCTCCCTCACCCCATATATTTCTAACCGGAGACTAGCCACTCGCAGTCAGTATGGTGCCATGAAAGAGTTGTGCGCCTTCCTGTGGCCCACCAAGAGTTTAAAAGCCCTGTATATTGCAGAGTCTCAAAAACCCGGAGAGGATCCAGAGGCATATTTAGCCAGGAAACAGCTCCTAGCCGAACTAGCAGACGAAGTAGATTTAGATTTGAGCGACATGCCGGACTTCGACGACTTAGAATTCAGGAGGGCGGTCATAGATGGACTCAACAGCACCACTCGCCTAGCCCTAGCAGGAGTCGAGCCCGGGAGCATTACATGGGGAGAGCTGGAATCCCGCATCAGGAGCATTGCTGGCCTGTTGCGAGAGACTGGCGCCATCCGCCATGTGAAGTCCCCGGCCTCTCGTAGAAAGGAAAGCGAGCCGATAAGTGCAGTTACCTATGCCAATCATGGCCCCCACTCTCAATACCGACCACAGGGACGCAGCCCGTACCCGGAGGCAAGGGGAGGGATCCTGAGGGGAAGGAGCAGTAGCTTTAACCGGGGAAGAGGACCAAGGGACTACCGCCCGGGAGTTTCCTTTGCGCCCACCCCGAGTTACAGTTCCTCCTCCCAGCTGGGACCCCACGAGCCACGATTACAGGAGGCGCCCCTAGCCCCTTCTCACTCGCGAGCATCACACCCGTACAATCATCAGGTCTACCCGCCTCCAGATCAGTCTAACGCCTGGGGAGCATCGCAGGGCGACCACGAGGGCTACCGGGACCGCGGCAGCACGCCCCAGTCCAGGGACTCCCTCCGTTGGGAACTTTGGATGCGCCTCAAGAACATTGGAGCGAACATGGAGCTCTTCGATGGAAAGCCCACGTCCGTTCTAATGAAAGCGATCATGGAGTGGGAAGACCAGCAGCAGCCCCCAGTACCTCCGTCGGCGCCCCCTTTGCCGCCGGACCCTCCCTTCTCGAGTCCCCCGATAGCTGCGGTTCGAGAACGCCCGAGCCCCAACAACCCCTTTAGAGGAAGCGCCGCTTCCACCGATCAGGGTGCAGGATCAGAATAGGGTTGCCCCGAGTCCCAGTCTCCCTCCGTGGGCATAGTTGCCAAACTAAAGCCGGACACATGGGGGAGACCGACAGTAAAGGCAGGGATCGGGACTCCCGGGGAAAAGAAGAAGCCTGCCACCCTCCTCATAGATACCGGAGCTTCACTTAATATACTCCGGCCCACCTTAGTCACAAAGGGCACCCAGACCCCCACAACCATGCAGCTCGCCGGTTTTGGAGGCGGCATGCAGGAATCCCCGGTCTGGCAGGATATCCCCCTTTCCGTTGGGAACCTGACCACCCGGATTTCGGCATGCGCAAACCGGGGAGAAGACGATGGACTTTTGGGCATGCCATTTTTCCGTGCCGAGGGACTGACCATTGACTTAGCAAACGGGCTCCTGTGGCGCATCCCGGGAGGCCCAGACTTTGTTAATGCGGTCCATCGATGCGCAGCCCTCAAGGCCCCCCTTCCTCTCGCCCCCATCACAGGAGACCCCTGGGTTCAGGACTTTCCCGAAGTGTGGGTGACAGACAAGGCCGAGTGTGGGATAGTGAAGGGCGCCTGCGTCCTGATTGAAGGAAAGGACCCCCCTCCCCAACGACAGTACAAGTACCCAGCAGAAGCTGAGGCAGGGATAGCCAAGACCATAGAAGGACTCCTTGAGTGGGACGTCATACTCCCGATGCAGTCCATCTGCAACGCCCCATTGTGGCCGGTTCTGAAAGCAGATGGAGTGACCTGGAGAATGACGGTCGACTTCCGTGCCCTGAATGCCACCACCCCTCCAGTTGCCCCGGTTGTGGCCAAGTATAATGAGATCCTAACGGCCATTGCCGCTGGGTCCCGGTTCTACTCGGTCATAGACCTGGCCAATGCTTTCCACTCCATCCGGTTGCATGAGTCTTGCTGGTACAAGTTCGCGTTCACTTTCCGCGGCCAGCAATACGCATTCAAGCGGACCCCCCAGGGATTCCACTCCAGCCCCAGCATTTGTCATGCCCATGTGGTTCAGATGTGGGAACGCCTCCAACCCTCCTCGAGGCCCCACGTACTGAGCTACGTGGATGACATTTTAGTCCACGCCCCCACGGAAGAATTAGCCCGCCAAATCACCAGGGAAGTCCTGGAACTCCTCCGCGAGACTGGGTTCAAGGCTAGCAGGGAAAAGGCCCAATTGGTTCAGACCAGCGTCAAGTACCTGGGTCTGACCCTGGGACCCGAGGGTCGCACCCCGGACGCCCAGCGAATGGAGGTCGTTTCCAAGCTGCCGGCACCCACCGATGTCCCCTCCCTCAGAGCCCTTCTAGGAACTTTTAACTTCTCCCGAGACTTCATCGAGTCCTTTGCAGACAAAGCTCGCCCCCTTTATGCTCTCCTCAAGAAGAATACTCCCTGGGAGTGGGGACCGGAGCAACAGACAGCCTTAGCCGAGCTAAAGCGCAGTCTAGCCGCAGCCCCGGCCCTAGCCCATCCAGATGTTACCCAGCCATTCTTTATTCAGCTGGCAGTATCAGACAAGAGCATAGGAGCCACGCTCACCCAGCAGCAAGCAGGAACCGCTAGAGTAGTAGCCTATGCCTCTCGCAACCTAACCGCAGTAGAAACTAAGTTTAGCCCATGCGAGAAGACATGCCTTGCTCTGGTTTGGAGTCTGACCCATTGGGAATTTATCATAGGAGGTTCACGTACAATAGTGCAAACCACTCACACGCCCCTCAAATATATCCTGTCGGGAAAGATACAGGACGGACAAGTTTCAAACGCTCGCATAGCCCAGTGGACCCTGGCCCTGGTCAACCGCGGAGTAGAATTCAAAAAGGAAACCACCGAGCCACCAGCCCCCTATGGCCTATTGGTAACCGGGACCGAGCACGAGTGCCCCCTGGACCCGCCACCACAGGTTGTCTGGCCAGTCACTTGGGGAGTCCCGCTAGAGGAAGCCCGACAGAACGGCTTCACATGCTGGTTCTGTGACGGCTCCTCCTTTCACGTTGGAGGCTCCCCTCGGACAGGCTACGGCGCCGTGCGAGTGAGCGACGCCCATACCCTCAAAGGTCCAGCCCGCCCCCATTCCAGCCAAGCGGCTGAGGTGCAAGCGCTTCTGGCGGTGCTTGAGTTTGAGCCCCCAGAAAGCCCACTGGCCATTTACACAGACTCGGATTGGACGGCCAAAGCCGCCACGGTCTGGCTCCCGGTGTGGCAGAATCAGGGGTGGAGAGCCAGCGATGGGAAACCCGTAGCCCACCTACAGCTATGGCAGCAAGTAGCAGCGCTCCTCCAGTCTCGCTCAGGCCCAACGCAGGTGACCCATGTCAAGGGACACCAGAAGACGAACTCAGAGACCGCTTATTGGAATGACCAGGCAGACCTTGCAGCCAAGGCAGCCGCCACTGAAAGTGCTCCCCCACCGGAACTAGTCACCGATTGTCCCCTCCGCCCTGTCACCACTCGGGCACAAGCCCGCAGCCAAGCTCAGGGAACCGCAGGAACACTAGACCTAGCACAACTGCAACTATCTGACCCAGAAATAACTGACCTCCTAGCCGCAGGAAGGGATCAGACAGGGAGACTCATGATCAGAGAAGAGGAAGGCATAGTTTGGGCAGTAGATGCAGCCGGCGAACGCCATTGGGTAGTGCCGTTGGAAGTTAGGGCTGACTTAATTCAGTTTGTCCACGAGCAGGGACACCGAGGCAAGGATCTGACTCTGGAAAGGGTAAAAGAGGTTGGTTGGTGGCCTGGCATGCGCACCGAAGTAGCGCAATGGGTAGACAACTGTCTGTCCTGCGCTATGGTTAATGCAGACCCCACCGGACCTAGAGCTCCCCTCCAGCATCAGAGAATTGATGGACCCTGGGCTCGCATACAGATTGACTTTATCGGCCCCCTTCCCCCCACTGCTCGCGGCAATCGCTACTGCCTCACTGTCATAGACCCCTTTAGCAAATGGGTCGAAGCGTTTCCGTGCAAGCGCAACAATGCAGCCACCACAGCCAAACTACTGTTCAACAATGTCTTTTCCAGATGGGGCATTGTGCGAGTCATGGACTCCGATTTAGGCTCACACTTTATCGGAGAAGTTACACAGGAGCTTTGTAAAGCACTAGGCATCCAGCAACGGTTCCACATAGCCGGCCACCCTCAAGCTTCAGGCGCCATAGAAAGAACCAACCGGACCCTCAAGGAGGCTCTCCGCAAGATGGTTCGCTCCTCCGGGAGAGACTGGGATGAAAAACTCCCCATTATCCTAATGGCCATTAGAGGCACTACCGCAGTTCACGGGCTCACACCCCATATGGTAATGACAGGGCGAAGAATGCAGCTCCCGGAAGCCTTCTGGCTAGATACGCAGCTCCCTTCCGATATGCAGCCTGTAGTGATTAATGATGCTTGGGTCCAAGACCTGCTCTCATCCATACACGCCGTCCACATGCAAGTAGCCCAGAAGTTGGGCACAGCTCAGAAGGATATGGACCGCAAATTGGGATGGGTCAGGAACCCCAGGCAGTGGGAAGAAGGACAGCTCGTTCTGTACAGGAAGTTTTCGCAAAAGGCGCACTCACTAGCAGCCAAGTGGCAAGGCCCAGTCCCTATCACAAAAAGAGTCTCCCCAGCTGTCTATCAGGTAGCCATCCAGAGAAGGACAGGAGGAACGTGGCTAAAATACTTTCATGCCTCTCAGCTAAAAGAATGGAAAGGGAAGCCGCTCCAAACCGCCCCTCCTGTGTATGACCCTGGGGGAGCCGCCACCAGCCCAGCCCCCCTCTGCCCAGTGATTCGCCAGATATCCCTTCACCCTGGGCCAGAGATACCGTGTGTCCCCTTAGACCAGACCTTTGTAGCTTTAGAATAAAATAAATAGTAGAATATGTAGATATCGGTGTAAATGTTAAAAGTTTTTCCAGTTCTATTCTTTGACCTCATTAGGCGGGCCCCACAGTTGGGACCCTTGGGAGAAGACACGGCAATCAAGGCCAAATGGGACCACCACCGAAAGTGATTCTTAATTGGATTGTAAGCCGCATGTTCGGAAAAAAATTGCACAGGCAAAGGAGATTTGCTGTGTGAAAGTGGTTGGAGAGGCTTTAGCCCAAGAGTGAATGCATTTCCAATATTGGAGACACACCAATAAAGGTGATCTCTGTATTTGAAAACATTTCACCCGCCGTGCTGGTGAAGATCCCGCATCTACGTAGATTCGGGATCTCACCTGCCAGACCCACGCTTTCGCATGATGGTCGGCTTTGGCTTTGAGGGCCATGCCTCCCCTGGAAAAGGATCCCCAAATAGCCCAACATCCCTCTTTTACTAATGTTCATATTCGTCATGGTGAGTTGCTATACGGCGCCACCAGCTAGTACGCTTTAGTGCAAAAGTAAAAGACCCGCCAGTATTTTGTAAATATGTGCCCTCTGGAATGTGTTATTGAGGTGCGTTCGCCACGCACAAGGGACAGCGTGCCTCATTTACATAGCCAGAATCCCCCGCGCCAAGATGACCCCCAAATAACCCAGACCCAGTGGCGCCGGCAGATCTCGGCCGCCTCCGCCGCTTTTCGATAAACGCCGCCGAGCGCCCTCGGCTCCACTTCGGCCCTTTCCGCCAGCAGCCGCCCGCCCCACGTAATCTTTTCCCTTGCCCGTACCGCACAAGGGAAAAGAAGGGGGGGAGACATGTTGAAGTTATAGTGAAGCCCTGCCAGGCCTTCCAAGTGAGGGCAACCCGAAAGTACCCCACACCCGTATGCCTCTTGCTCCGTGTATTTTTCTTTTTGCTCAGTGCATTTTTCTTTTTGCTCAGTGTATTTTTCCTTTTTGCCCGGTGTATCGTTTTTCTTTTAACTAGAAGATGGGGCCTCCCGAGGGAGTCCCCCCCAAAAATTGGTTGTCCTGCAAACATATGACGAATGCCTATTTTTGAAAAATTAAAACGAGGGCCCCCGTCTGCAGCAACCCTTATAGTTAATGGGAGCCGCTCTTTAGGGTTTTTTTTTCCATTTTAAAACGGCAAGGCCAGGCCGAGCCGGACCGACAGCTCTCAGCCCTCAGAATGAAAACAGCCCGCCACCGAGCAAGGGGCACCTGAAGGCCACATAGCCTAGGCACCCAGGGACCCCTGGGGCGAGTTTGCATAATCCCGCCTAACGCACAGCCGACCCTTGCTCGACGTAAAGACGTTACCCTCTGAAATATACACGCTTTAGAAAGAAACCTTCGCACAGGAGTTCCCCAGAGCAACAAGCTGGAAGGCTCGCTTAGTGCTCTGGGACTTCTCGTTCGAGCCCCACCTAATAGACAGTGCTGGCAGAAAAACGCTCTCCCTTTTTCTTTGTCCCCCTTTACTTCATTTATTTTGCTGCAATAAACTCAGGGAGCCTGTACTTATATCCGCAGGTCTCCCCAGGATATTTTCACTACAGAAAGGAAAAAGAAGGCCAGGAGATGAGGCACCTGGCTACTCTGTGTTTGCTCGTGCTGGCAGGCACCCTAATAGAGGGACGCCCGTCCAAATTAATGCCCTACCCACACTGGAGATGCATCAATACCCTGGCAAGGAACGAAATGATGGTCTGCAAAGTTGTGCAGCAGAGCAATATGACCACCCCCACGGATCGCACTAACTTCCGCAGTTGTGAAGAGCAGTGGATCCGGCCCCCAGAGCTTGTTATTTTATGTGTAGGAGTCAAAACCATGTCCCAAGAATTAGTATGTTACTCGCCTACTGACACAGTGTCACCACTTGCTCCGATTCCATGTATGTTTCTTCCCCGTATCAGGCCAGCCCCCACCGCAGTCCCGGTGGTAGACAAATATACCACCCCTGCCAATTTCGAAACCTCGCCATTTGTCACTGAGGCTCTCGGACCATACTGTGAAGTTATTCTAGTGTCGGCCGCAGTATGGAAGGCAGGAGACCCCTTTAGAATGACCATCCTACTAGGCACTACTACCACTGAATCTGCATCTGTCACTATCACGCCCCCTTCAGGCGCAGCTCTCTCCTTTGCTATAGAGCACTGGGAGAACTTGACCTGGATCGTAAAAGAGGAAGACCTAGCCAAACACGGCCCACCCGATTGGATTCTGGTTCAACAGACGCCCGAATGCCAAACCAAGCCCCTAGTAGAGAAATTTCACCGGCTTGGGCTGCTCTTTGTAAATTTGACTTATGAACCAGGCAATTACTCCCTGCTGATCCGGACCCAGGAGACCCACACCATCCAAATTGACCCTTTGATTGCTAGCAATGAACAATTAAGCCAAGGCGGCACGCATATAGTGGGCTCCCATGTTTTGAAAACTGACATTCGAGAGAGAGTTTTAGTCCGCCCGCAAATGTCTTTAAAAGAGATCCGCATAGACTTAGCTGAGCTAAATGTAACCCAGAGGCTGCCGCAGTGCGCTCCCTATCTGGAGGCCGGTAGCAAGGGTTGGAATGCATGGCTACAACTGTGGATCGATCCCTCTCCTTCTCTCTCGCGTGCCAGACGAAGCATTGCCGACTGGACTGCTCCTGCAGCCGGAGGCTTAGCAATCATGGATTCGGTCAACATTGAGACTCTCGCTAATAAGTTTGCCCATGTCACGACTAGCATCTCCGACTTAGGTAAACCGGTGGTGCAGTCCCTAAATTCCATTTCGAATGGGCAACACGAGATCAGCTCCATTTTAGTTAACTGGGAGAGTCAAATTGAAAGAGACTTTTCTCTGCTGCTCAAAGGGACACAGTCTTTGGAACGCAACATGTCAATAGCCATGGCATGTATGCAAGCCCAACAATTAAACCAGGCTGTGGCCATGGGGCTAATTCAGCAAGCCACGGACGGGCATTTGCCCCTGGAAATTAAAAGATTGATTATGCCCAAATTGTCACCCATAGAACTGGAGCTTGAATCCTGGTGGTCTCTTGTAAATTCCTCATTCTCACCGACCACCCAGGAGCTTAAATTATTTTTATTAACGGCCAGTGCGCACGAGTCATTCCATGTGTATCCAGTCGTGCCTCTGGGACTCCAAGTCAGCGACACCGAAGTCCTCTACGCCCGCCACCCCGACCATTGGACTCGCTTCACCCCAACCGGATGGCAGCTCGTCAGCCTCCAAGGGTGCCAGCATCGAGACCAGACCGGCTTCATTTGCCAGGACCAAGCCTTTGCACCTCATCACCCCTGTGTAGCCCCGCAAGTCGACGCCCTCAACGAGTGCCCTTTCGAGGTCGTCCAGGAGAACAGCTCCGCTGTGGTCTACATTGGGAAAGGATGTGCCTGCGTGCGAACGGCCTGCGACTTTGTGATCCTGAACTCGTTCCAGCTGAAGCCCGTGATCCCGGGAGTCAATCGCTGCTTCTGCAACCTATCTTCGGTGGCAGCCTGCGACTTCACCTACACGGTACCGGTCTGGACCCAAGAAGAGATCCTGGTGGCACCCTCCATCTATCGTTATGTGAAGCCCATTCCCCTTGGCATCGGCCTGGAGCTAATCCACGAGCTCCTGGCCCACCCACAGCTCCACCGCACCCTCCAGAGCATCCAGAGGGACGGGGACACCACGGCTTTGGTTGTGTCCCACAACGGGAAGGAGATTTTGGATCTTGCCCAGCGGATTAAGACCACCGGCGAGCATTCGTGGTGGGAGACCCTCTTTGGCTGGAGCCCCACCGCCACTGGAATTTACAATTTGGCTTTGCACCCAATCATCGTTATTTTGGCCTTCCAGGTTTTGTTGTGTGCCTCACTGCTTTATTTGGGCTGTTGGAGCCGCCGACAGCTCCAGCAACTCCAACTGTCCTACCGTCTGGACCATTACAATCCAGACCTCCTCTTGCCCTAATGGTTATTCTTGGCGCCCTCCTTTAACCCTTGTTTGTTTTATTGCTTGTGCTGGTATGAACTATGACTATGTTTTATTATGTGTACGGATCCTGCACCGGCCCCATGGACGCTCTGCTGCCGGACTCCGCTCCGAGGCCCTCTTGTGGACTAGGGGGGGACATATCTCTCTGCCTCCCAGCCCACGGCCCATCTCCAAACGACCGCCAGCAGCGCCACCTCCATGAGGACTAGAACTGTGTGCCTGAAGCCCTTCTCGCCGCCTGCCGACCCTGCTCTGCGGATTGACGCAGACAGCAAGGGGGGGTGGAAGTGTGTTTTGGAGCACATGAACTAAGCTTGCTTGTTCTTGTAAATATGCAACCCAGTCCAGCGGCTGTACTGCGGACTGAGCCGTCTGTGATCTTTGTAGCTCTATTGTTTTATGAATTTCTTTGCATTGCTTTCATGAATTTCACTCCCATGAATTTAGCCCCGAACTAGTCCCTCTCTCTATCTATTGCAAGTGCGCCCATGAACTTTATCCCGATGAATTTGGTTTTAACCTTAGGAATTGCCTTTTTAACCTGACTCCCTCCGCCGAGGTAATTCTAGCATATCTATTATTTTATGGATTTGGTTTTAACCGGGACCCCTTCTGAACGGTCCCTTTTAAAGGTTATTTTATTTCTGATTTTAAGCTCAGTGAATTTGGTTTTAATCTGACTATATGAGTTGGTCTTTTAATTGCAGAGTTTATTTTTCTGCCCCCATGAGCCCCTCCGCCGCCTACCCCTCATGAATTGTTTCCACGCACTTGCTTTTATTCTTGCTGCTTTTGACTTCATGAACTATTGCTTTTAATCACATATATGTATTTATGATTTTAGCCATTTATGAATTACTCTACCCTTGATGAATTATGCCATGCTTGCACATTTCACTTTACCCTGTATGAATTGCTTTTAATTGTCCCTGCTTTTAATCCTATGTATCTATTTATGATTTCAACTATCCATGAATTGATCCGTGTATATTAATTGCTCCTGGTTTTTAGTGCTTTTAACCCATCATGAATTCCGTATGAATTACCTTCATCCATGAATTAATCAATGTACACAAATATGAATTATTGCTATTTATATGCATGAATTGATCATTGCTGCCTATTACTATGAATTACTATTGCTATGAATTATTACTATTTATTCTGACGATTGCACTTAGCACACCCCCTGGTGTGAACCCAGAGACCTGCAGCCCATTGGCTGATCTAAATTGCACTTATTCGGTTAGGTGGTTCTCCAAACTAAATTTTTGAGTGACGCCTCCCCCTCCTTCCCTTCCCACTCCTTCTTCGCTCGAAGCTCGACCACTGGACATTGCCAACCACCTCGCCTTTGAAGCCAAGTTCGGAGACCCGCGCGCCTGACGTCCCGGGGTCTCCGAGGGGGGGAATTGTTGCCAAGTAGGCCCCCTCCCCTGCGTTGAAGCCTGCTATGAACTGTGCTAAAGTTTCCTGCGTTGCTGTTTTACTGCTACACCAAAGACTGCTTTGCACGTGTGTGTTCTGCTACACGTGTCAGTTTCCTGCCTGCGTGTCAATTACCTTGCTGCTGTTATAGACTGTGTAGTTTACTGACTCCATGTTTGGTTAACTGCACAAAGGACTCTCTTTCTGGGCAGCCCTGCCCTGACCTATACCTGGAATTCCCAGTGTGTGTTTGGACTCTGTTACAAGTGTGCCCCGTGCCTGCATTGCCATCTGCCACGGACCGTGCCTGTTCCCTGCCTTGGACTGTGTTTTAGAGTATTGTTCCCGCTGCCTCCATGGAAGCCTGCCTCATATGGGCCCAAGCCGCTGCTAGCAGCCGGGCGCCTGCCGGGGAAACCTCCAGCGAGCCTGGCTAGGCGCTCCCTGGTCAGTTCCCGCCTGGAGCCTCCCGCGGGCCGGTCGCCGAGCTTGCCCTCGCTACCGGGCAGCCTGCTATCCAGCCCCAGCTATGCCCAGCCGGCATCCATGTTCTCAGGCAGCCAGAAGACCCTGGGAAGAAGACTGCTTTGGGAAGCCATTTCGGCAAAGCGGGCACACCACATCCGCAGCGAGAGCCCCTCGCCCCGCTCTGCATATCTTAGGAGCCGCCCCGGAGAAGGAACTAAGTGACGACCATCCCAAGCACTTAAAGAATGCATCTCAAAGAAACCTCCGCATTCCAAAGCTGATGACATCAGGACAAGCCCTGTCCGCTGGAACATCCTTTCAGCCCACTTGGATTTCCCCCTCCCTCTTTTGTCCCCTCTTCCTGAGGTGTCACTTATCACGATCTGATTACCAAAGTGGCCCATCCAAGCCATTCAGTAGCCCATTAGACCCTTTGTTTTAATCTGTGAGAACCACCAAGTACAGCACCAGCCCCAGGGTACGTTTTGGGGTATTTAAGCTGGTCTCCCAGACCACTCGGTGCCTCGGCCATTCCCTATCCAGACCTCCTTGCTGTCCGTCTGTGGTTCCAGTGCTGGCATTGGGCCACCCTCGCTGTTGTGTCTCTGCTTCGCTCCAGGATAAGTGAGTATTCCCCCTATCATCGTTGGGAACCAGCTAATGCGAACGTCTCTGTATTTCCTACTCTGTATTTCTTAGACCTTGTATGTTCTTTGTATGATTGTGCAAGCTAGGCTTACGCTACACTCAATACACGTGTTTGGACCTTACTCCTTGTCTGCCTCTTTTTCACTAGAGTGTCTGGGATCGGGACCTCCGTAAACATAGGTTATGATCCTCGCTTAATATTAATAGTTACAGACTGCTACAGCTAATTCCCCATTATAATAAAGAGCAGTTCTGGTAACATTTGTACCCTATGTGCTTCTTCAAGTGCCAAAACAGCCATAACATCTAATTTGACACTAAGCCAGCAAGGAAAGAGAATAGTGTAACTGATCATTTGAGTTCGTTCTGAGGGTAAAGTAAGAGGAAATGAAAAGGGTGTGTGTGTTAAAAAGAGAAGAAGGGTGGTTCTCAACAACCATTTGCTTCCCCTCCGTTTATAAAAGGGGGCATTAGCTATTGGTTAGCTGGGATTCCAAAAGGGCAGGCTAATAGGAAGATTTTTTTAAAGCTTTCATAGCCATTTGGGTCAGCTTTTTCTAGGCAAAATTTTTCCACCCTCTCTCCTTTTCATGCAGTGAAATGGGATAAGCTTGTTTGAGTCCCAGCATTTGAGTCCCAGCATTAGCTAGGACCAATCTGAATTGCTGCTATTTACAAAATGTTCAGGTGTTTCAAAAGTGAGATTGCCATGATCTTGTCTAGTTTGACTCCATGGATGATGCTTTTTAGGCCTTGGTGGTCTGGCAGCATCTTCCTCCTAAGGTGAGGGCATACAGGCCTTTCAGGTGCCTCCAAAAAGATGATAATGGAGATTGGTACTGATCCTTTGCTAGGATACAGACAAGGAATAGAATGCACCATCCTGCTCTCACTCTGTAAGGAGTTGCCTAGCTACTATAGCTGGATCTGGTATTCAACATGAATAGGACCCCAGATGAATCTGAAGGCATGCACACATGTTTAAGACATTGCACCAGCCTTTGGAACTCCTTCATTCATATGTTTCCAATGAGAGCATGTGAGGTGCTTTGCAGCATTTCTTCATCTGACTGATTGTGGCTAGTAGCACCGCATCTTTCAAAGCCACAGGGCAAATAATGAATCTAGTGATCAATATGTAATTCTGCTGCATCCTTTCAGTGTTGCAGGATTAATTTAATGGTGTAGGTTAACAGAATGTCAATGGATTTCTTGGTGTGAATATCAGGAATAAATCTGCTAAATTTAATTGTTTAAAGATCATTAAAGGCCGGCTTTAGCCATCATCGTGCCTTTTAATGCTTCAAATAATGTTGCTATTAGCGTGGAGAGGGTGGCCTATAGGTGAGAATGTCAGTTTCTAGTGATGTCAGCCAGCATTTATTATAAATTGATAATCTTGATTTTCACATCTTCACATCAAGGAACCCTCATTCAAGAAGGAAATATGAGCACTCCATTGTAAAAGAGAAATTGGATGGCACGTTTTCCCATCCTTTGTAAATGTTATGCTACTCTACATATCTCAGAAACCACCTCATTCCCTGTATATTAGTTTGGTCTCCTAGATTCGCTGAGAAATCCATTCCATCTATCTGTACATCAAGTTCAGACAATAGGGAAACACAGAACAAGAATCTCTGAGTGCCTCTCAATCGGATTGTGCCAATCAAGTGAGCCAGGTTACTTTAATTAGACAAGTCTGTGGTCTTTAAAAACCTCAAACTCTTCAACTAATGATTCAGAAGTAACCTTGGAACTAAACCAGATGTGATGCTAAGCACATGATTTCTGTGGGAAATCTCAGCTGAACATCTACCTTCATCCTCCTACCCCATCACGTCTAATAGAAGGTGGGGAAATAAAAAATGCTGTTATGTCAAGAGCTGCATAAGTTCTGCAGGATGTAATAAAGCAGGGAACTAGATGCACACTTGCTTTTTCAGCAGCAGTCATGTGTAGCATCATGCCTGCTTCAGCCTTTGAAGATTCACATGTTTAAGGCTGTGTGTTTAATCACATTGGGGGTTTATGTTGATTGCAATTTGTGATAAATAGACCGTATGACAGAAATGTTATGGGTTTAGGTCAGGACTACATAAGTTGGAACATATCAAGTTGGACCATACTTCCAGGCCACTAGGTACACAGTAAACAGCTTAATTAACACAGTCTGCCTGAATCCGAAAAAAATAGGTGGTAAGGAAGTGGTAAGCTACAATGTATATCTTGTGGGACGCACTCAGGTTGACGGGCCACAAGGGGTATAGGCATTTCCTTGGAGGCAACCATTTAGAGACCTCCAAAAGTATATTGAACAATAGTCTACTCAAACACTTATCAAGATGTCATAGAAACATCTTTGCACAACCCATTCACCTTGGACAGGCTAGAATTAAGCCAAAGTAACCAAGAGAAGGCAGCCTTAAATGAAGGGGGGGAAATGCCATGTGGGGGTAGGAAAATGTCCATCCTCATCAAACAGGCTATTGCCCCTCCCCTCCCCGGTTGGAAGAATGAGACAGACACAAGGTTTGGAATTAAGGGCCACTTTATTAAATACAACGTAAACTCTAAGCTGTGGCAAGGCAAACTGGCAGTACAAATTAAGCCATGGGGACACTCCAAGACCTCTGCCTTGGCCTGTCTGGGTGAGCCCCACTGCCCTGGGTGTGAGCCATTCATGAAATGGTGTTGGCCCGGCCAGCCAGGCAAACGGTTCCCCACCTCAAGCTCCTAAATCCTCAGCTGTTCAGCATGAGGGAAGGACTTGGACCTGGAGTTCCCTGAAGGCAGTCTGACAGGTGGTGGTAGCCATGAAGCATTACCATCCCTCCTGACAGACCCCATTTCCCCACCTATGGGGAATAGCCAAGAGGGTGCTCACCAGCCCGCTCCTTATTCCCCAACTTTCTCCTGCCATGGACAGCCTAACAGGCCCCACCCCACCAATTGTCTTAAACCCCTGCTGCAGTACAAATTAGGCAAAAAACCCATCCCCACTTTGCCAATTTGGAGAATGGGAAAAAAATCCTACCTGGTTCTAAAACAGCAGCTGGCTAATCCTGCACTGAAACAGGGAGAGGTTGGGCCAACTGCACAGAGCAACTGAAGCCACAGGGGGCAGAGATGCCTTCTCCGACTCCTGTCTCCCTCCCCCCCCCGGCTGGACCAGGATTCCTGAGAAGGAGAGAGGTCTGTCTCCTCCTCCTTCCAGGGGGGAAAACTTTGCCCCCCAGATAAGCCTCTGCGAGGCAGCTGGGAAGGGCTGCATTGCCCCCCCCCCCCAGTCAGAAGAATGTGACAGACACAAGGCTTGGAATTAATGGCTGCTTTATTAATAGGGTGCTCACCGACCCAATCCCTATTCCCCAACTTTCTCCTGCCAACATGAAGGGCCAAGCCTCTGCTTAGGGCCTCGCGCCCCATGGTGGCCTAGCGCCACCCAAAGCCTTGCTGCAGGTTCTGGAAAAAGGTGACATTACCAGCTTCATACAGGAAGCCCCATACAATACTTGCCGGCAAAAGCGCTCCCAGTTGGATGAGTATTAAGTTTCTAGCCAACCCCTACAACAAGGTGAATCGGGCGCAAGTGCCTTGAAAACCGGGCCTGCAATGTAGCCATAATAGGCGGGAGAGGACCCCTCCTCCCATGCTACCTACTCAGTGATGGAGCTTTAACCAAAACATATGGGGAAAAGAAACTCCCTTAAAAATGAAAAACATGGGAGAGGACCCTTCCTCACTCGAAAAGAACACAGGGGAGGACCCTTGCTTCCCCAAAACAGGAACACGGGGAGGACACATCCTTCCCCTAAAACAGGGGCATGGGGGAGGGACCATTCCTTCCCCCAAACTCCAGGGAGGACCATTCCATCCACAAAACAGTTGACACAGGGAGGACCATTTCTACCCCCAAACCAAAGTGCAGGGGAGGATAGTTTCATCCCCAAAACCAATGGCTTGAATACAGCCGTCCTGGCCAGCCGTATCTGCCATTCCTAGGTGGCCATCACTGCAACCATGCTCCACTCTGCTGGCGTCAGTCACACCTAGGAAAACTCCATTAGTATTAGGCCTTACTGGTGCACTATGGCCGCTGCAGAAAGGGCCCTCCCCTCAGAAAAGCAGCACCTCCCAAGGGAAGCTGCTACGCACCGGAGGGGGGTATGTCCCTACCAGAACAAAAACAGCTTCTTGAACAACAGTACCAACAGCTGTCTTTCCCTTCTCCCCATTCAGTTGCAGATTTTCTCCAGCCTTTGTGCTCTCCTTTTCTTCTTGGTCTCCTTTCTCTATACTGTAGTGCTGAGATTACAGATGGGCACGAACCAGAAAAAACCGAACCATGCGGTTTGTGGTTTGTCAAATTGCATGAACCACAAACCATGAACTTTCACGAAACTGCCCCAGTTCGCAAACTGGTTCGTTTGGTTCATGAAAACGTCACATCCAGGTCAGAAAACGATCACTTCCGGGCCAGCAGAAGGTCACTTCTGGGTCAGCAGAAGGTCTGCAGGAAATCCATCTCCTGTTGCCTAGGAAACTGATTGATTGGCACCAGGCTGTCTGCAGTCATGAACCAAAAAACGAACCAAATGAACCAGCCTAAAGTTCGTGGCAGTTCGTCAGAAATGGGATCTGATGAACCATGGTTCGTGAACCATGAACCAGCCTGGTTCATGCTTAATTTTGGTCCGTATTTCGGTTCGTGCCCATCTCTAGCTGAGATTACTAGACAGACCAAGAATGCTACACATGATCTTTTATGATCTCAGTTGGTATTCTCTGCTTTGGGTGGTCTTCAACCCCCTCATGTTTTAATGTTTGGATTTTTTTTTTTTGTAAACTGGGGAGGGGGTCCTCCCAGGTTTGCAGAAACATCTTTCCTTTCCATACCAGGCCCCATTGGGCCAGTTTTTTGATCTGCACTTTGTGGGCCAGGTTCAGAATTAGATATAAAATAGTTTTAAATCCAGTGGTAGATCTTCCTTTAAAGCCAACCTAGTCAGCAGCTCTTTACTCAGCAGGCAGCAGTGCATTCTAAATTAGGTATGCAAAGAGTGAAGGAAGTTCCAGTTCCCAAGAACTCAGTTTGAAATTTGAATACCACTGAGTGATAGATTAAGATTTTGTCTAATCTTTCTTTAAAACTATCTGTGCCAATGTCGTTTTGACAACAAAACCCGTAAGTAAATCCCACAGTCTTCTGCAAAGGGATTCTGCAGTTTTACAAGCTGTGCAAAGAACTGCTTCTTTTTCTTCATCCTGCCAATGACTTGCTGGAATCCAAATGGTTTCAAAGCTGTTGCCAATTGTAATTGAGCACTCTAGTTTATGATGTATATAGTTGTGTGTGTGCGTGTTTTAAAGGAAAGTACCTAAGAGGAGACATTTAGAAAGGCAAATACTGCAGTGTGTGTTCATTTTATTTAAATGTTGTGTTAGGGAGCAATTATAACTGAAACATTCACGACGGGAATTGATTTGTTTTATATCTCAGTAATATATAACTCTGACTGTTCTTCTTCCATGCTGACATGTGAAGAGGAGCCATGATGTATGAAGTCAATAATTTGAGTTTACTCTGCTGTAGCTATAAATGAATGGCTCCTTTGACATTGTTCCAGTCAGTGAAGGATTCTTCTTGTTTTAAAATCATCCCTCCCATCGTTTATTTTAACTTTACATTTAATTAAAATTAAACTGTTGCATGACATAAGTGAGCAATCTGAGTTGGGGGGGGGAGTGATTCTAAAACAAAGAGCCTGATGATACAAGCCATTGCACCAGCAAATCAGTGTTTGGAGTGGGGTATAGCAATGGCATCATGCTCTTGCTCTAGGGATTAAAACGGAAGAGATGGAGTGCTGATAGTTGATGAGAAGACCTTCAACTACAAAAATGACTTTTTTGGCAGAAGAGAGCAGGGAAATGCAGCTGGTTCTGGCCCTGACTGTCCCGGAGGACTAGCACAGGGTCCTATGCAGAGATTTCTTTTGGATCCAGCTCAGCCATCAAATGAAAGCAAATTGCATGTATTTTCTGGAGTGTACAGGCCCCCAAGCTGACTAGGGCCAGCTATGTTTGGATCCTCTAACAGGGTTGCCGGCTCCAGGTTGGGAAATTCCTGAAGATTTTTGAAGTGGAGCCTGGAGAGGGTGACATTTGGGGAAGGGCAGTCCTTCAGCAGGCTATAGTGCCACAGATTCCACCTCCAAAGCAGGCATTTTCTCCAGGGGAACTCTGTGGCCTGGGGATTAATGGTCATTCCAGCTGATCTCCAGCCGCCACCACCAAGCCGTTGGCAAGCCTACCCCCTGACAGTTCACATATTCTCTAGGGAGACAAGGGATTTAAAACCCTCCTTAAGAGTGTATCACTTCTTAGTGAAGTGGTAAACTTGTATCCTACCTCTACCACTCCAGACAAATTTGTATAAAAATCTCATGATAGATTTTTACACATAGAAAACATCCATGCCAGGGAAGCTAAGCTAGAACCTTCCTGCCAGTATTCTGCATGGAAGCTTTTTTATTTTTTTTAAATATAGGAGAGCATCTTGTCATATCGATCTATGTAGTAGTAGTAGTAGTAGTAGTAGTAGTAGTAGTAGTAGTAGTAGTAGGTTTAATTGTATATGGCCAAAGGCCATCACAATACAAAGTTAAGAACAGTAAAAATAGAAATCTATCTTACAAGCATAAAATACAGTTATTAAAATAATAAAAATAAAATACAATTAAAATGGTACCTTAATAAATACCAGATAGTTATGAAAAAAGTTAGGTTTCTGAGGAAACAATCTTGGCCCTAATCTTTTTTGCAGCTAAGGCAAACAGGGATACTCTGCTAGTGACAAATGAATCAGTATCAGATAACAAAAAAACTAATTTGTCAATATCAGAGGTAAAGTTATGCCCCACTAACAAGTTAGCACGAAATTTAGCTCTAACCTCTGCATACATGGGACAAAATAAAGTGTAATATAAAAGATCCTCAAGAACTTAGGCACCACATACACAGAGACTGAGAGCCATTGGGGTTTGATGATATCTTCCTGTAAGTAAAGCTGTCAGCATTGTTTGAAAGCGCAGGGAGGTAAACGATTTTCTGAGATTTTAGGATGTGATATTCACTAAATAAGGAGATCTAATATGATATCTTTTGATCAGTTTAAACCAGCGGAAAGATCTGGACTGGGAAATTGTAAGACTGTCCAAAAGAGCATCACATCTGTAGACCCAATTTTGTAAGTTGGAGCCATTATTTAAGACCCTCAACAAATCATCTGGAATGATATAATGAACAAGAATGTTATTGTAGCAGGCTGCCCAGGGTGAGTCACTGTTTGTCATCAGCTGAAAGCATTGCCTGCTGAAAGTGTTGGTAATAACAGTATTGCCCTTGCTCCAGAATTTAAGTATGGCCAAATGAACCCTAGCTCTAACTGAAGGCAGAACAAGTTCTGCCCTCATTATGGATATTGATCTATGAAGCTTCCTGAAACCAAGTCAGACTTCATATGGTCTACTTTCACTAGCGGCTGCACTCCAGAATTTCAGGAAAGGAAAGGCTTTCCCATCTGAGATTCTTTCAGCAAGTAAACCTGCACTGAGCCACTGCACAGGCTGAGAGCCAAGCTACAAGTGACGCCTGACACAGGTTGGACACTTGTCAGCTTCCCTCAAGTTTTGATGGGAAATGTAGGCATCCTGGTCTTGCAGCTGTAATGGAGAGCCAAGCTGTAAAACCAGGACACTTACATTTCCCATCAAAACTTGAGGTAAGCTGACAAGTGTCCAACCTGTGTAAGGTGTCACTTGTAGCGTGGCTCTGAGGTGACATGGCCCACTTCAGTGAGAGAAGGAGGAAAGGATCTCATGGTGTTCAAAAGAAAAAAAATCCATGAGTATCATTAAGGTGGACTGATTCACTTTCAGTTAACAGGATGGTAATGTCTTTGTGACCCAAACAGAAAACTTTTTCCATAACAAGATCTCAGCATCCGTTTTGGATTGTTTAGGTAACTCTGACAATCTAAAATGGCTGCTGCAGTTTCACTTCTACACTGGAGGTGAATTGAGGAAGGGTGTGCAGGCAGGATAAGGCAAGAAGGAAAATGAGGGGGGAAATGAATAGAAACAGGGACAGGGGAAGGCAAAAAAACCAGGGAAAAAAACAGGAGCTGTAAGAGACAAGTAAAAATGAATGATAGGGAAAGTGGCAGATGGGGAGATGAGACAGGGAGGGAGGGAACCAAGAAAAGGAGTGAAACTAATGGGTGCTATGAGGGAAGGAGGGGGAAAGGATATATGTTGGAGAGGATGTTCAGCTAGAGGGGATGCAGGCTCTAAATTTCTGCAAGCAAAGCTGCAAAGACACCTAGTATGAGAGAGAGAGAGAGAGAGAGAGAGAGAGAGCTCTGCAAATGGTTATATCCTATACTTTCCTAGCATATGCATAATTTTTGCCATCTGAAAGATAGGGAAAACTAAAAGTTGCAAATAGATAGTAGCTCTGTCAGAATTCAAATCAGGTAGGCTGGGCTTGTGTGGGGGGAGGGGAGGGGACAGTACATAGAGTTACCAAGTGAGCTTCCTGGCAGTGAGAGGATTTGAACCCAAGTTACTCAAATCAGTCACTCTAACAGGTTTTCTAACGTGGCATTTCAGTTATGGAACTCCTTCTACATAACAATTTGTCCAGGGCTCAACTTGCTAAATTGTACACACCCTGTAAACAAAGAATGTCAAAATCGCATGAAAAAGTTAAAAAACACCCAGTGAAAACACTTTTATTTGATTTTCTGGATTCTGTATTTTTTCCCATCACTGGTTCCATAGGACGCGTTTTTGTTGTTGGCTTTATGAATAATTGTAGCTGATTTGAGTGATGACTTCTTGTTGGGTTTAGGACTGTAATTCCTTATTTTTATGCTTTAGATATAAAACTCTCTGCTCCTGCGTAGTCTTGAGGTTTCTCCCATGAAATTGATTGAAAGTAGATTCACGATTGCTTTTTAAAAGTACAACTTTATGTGACAACATATTTAACATATGGCAGTCACCATGTTGGTGGTTAACCCCTTAGATGGCTTTAAAAATGATACAAATTCATTGAGGGTAGGCCTATCAATAAGCCGTGACAGCTGTAGCTGTCCTGTAGCTTTTCCTTGTAACTTGTCAGAGGTATTTAGCTGCTTGTTGTTAGAAACAGGCTGTTGAACTAAATGGACATCTTCTTTAGGGCTTAAAATAATCTTCAGCTACAGTGACAATGGTGTTTTCCACATGCGCACTTACACCAGATTTTCTGGGAATTTGATCCACAAGAATCAGATCCTCTTTGGCCTCTGTGATTTTGCACTTTAAAAATGTCCCATTTCCACTGAATGCTTTCTGTATCGTCAGTTGATCAGCTTAGGACAGGTCAGTTTCCTCAGCTGATTGGCTGAGGAAACTTGCAGTTTTTTTTTTAACGCACCAACGTTTCAACGTTGTTGTTTAAAAAAAAATAAAAGGGGTTATTTCTTAGTAAGTTTAGTGTGTACATGCAACACATTTTTAGTCCATTCTTAAAATTTCTGTTAGTCATATTGCAGCTGATTGGCTGAGGAAACTTGCAAGGTTTTCTTCTTTTTTTGCATCAATGTTGCAACACTGCAACTTAGTTGTTTTTTTAAAAAATAAAAATAAAGGAAAAGCTGAATTGTTGCTGTTCACCCAATCAGGATGCAGGGGGATAAGGAGGCAGGCAAAAGGCAGGGCCAGGCCTTGCACAGAAGAAAGAATTCTGCACTTCAAAAAAGCTGTGGTTTCACTTTGTTGGGGGGGGGGGGACAGGTTTGTGCACAGGGAGAAAAGCCACAGAAAACCCAGGGGAAACTCAGGTTTGTAGCCAATGGAGCTTTTCACTGTGCAGAATGCAAAAAAAAAAAAAAAAAAATGGGAGGCAATTTGGAGACTGGATCAGAATATTTTGACTGGATCAGGATATTTTGCATGTAGAACTCTAGAGAGAAATCAATGGCGTATGGGGCCAGAACTGACGAAAAAGCCCAGGGTGGAAAAGACTGTTTCAGTGCCCTGTAAGATTTGTTTCTAAATTTATTGTGGAAAAGTTTTGCACTTGTGAAAGCCCCTCCTTAGTTACTCTTTGTAGAGTTTTCCCCCCTCATCTTTTCTCTTCAGTAATTCTTATCAGGAGATGTACATCAAGCAGGAAAAAGCAAGTCCAATATCTTTTTATCCTTTAAGTAGAACTTTCTTCTTTTGTTACTCTGCATCAAGAATTTCCTTTATTTTGGAGACTTTTTAAATATGATTGTACTAAATCTCTTTGATTGGTGTTCCTTTCAAGTAATTGACATGTTAGTTTGCTGGTCTTATGATCTTTCCTCCATTCATTGAGTTTCTGGGAGCTTTTGTTCTGGCAAGGTCTCTGCGCTCCTCCTCTTTGATGCCCTCACAGTGACCTGAGTTTTCTAACTGGGAGCTTGGCTTTTGAGAAGTTCTTTCTTTAAGAGGAAAAGTTTTTTTTCCCTCTAAAGATTGACTCTTACAGACATGTTGATCACCTGATGGATTACAACATAGCGATGGCCAATTGCATGTGTGATTGACTCATCACAGACAGAACTTACATATCAGCCTAAGTACTGTGGGTCCCCCCCCCCCCGTAGTAATTTCAGTTCCCAGATCCAGCTGCCAGTCATCTTCTGATATCAATGTATGATGAATCAATCAGGTGTCAGTAAGTTGAACCATAGTATTGGGACAATTGGATCCCTCTCAGGTCAACACTAATATTGTCATTCTTCTCCCTGCTTTCTTCTTTATTTTCAGGTTTAGAACATTAATGTCATTGCATACAGCTAGGGGGTCATCACAGGAATTGACTTGACCAAGATAGGAAACAGAGGTCTGAAGCTGAAGAAGCAACTTGTTCACAATCCTCCATTTATTTCTGCAGGTATTTGAATCCACCAAACCAAGATCCTTTTAAAGGATGAGCTGATAGCGTTGTTTTTAGTTATCCATTTGCAATCACACACTTTGAAAACACCAGACAACATTGTGAGTTCAGCTCAGATTTAATTGAATATCAGCAGCTAAACTGCAATTCATTATATATAATTTTGATTTTAACCTATTAGTGCATACACTCTGAGCACCCTATGGATTTTCCAGTGTTTGGTCAGAACCACTCTGGCTCAAAGCTTAGATCAGTACTAGTAACTAGGGGTGTGCAAGGAAAAAACTTTCGGCTTTCTTGTTTCGGGATTACCCGAAACAAGATTCTCTACCGGCATTAGCCGAAAGCCGAAACAAGAATCTCTTTCGGGATTCGGGATTCGGCATTATTTCGGCATTCTTTCGGGATTCTTTCGGGTTTTTTTGCTGGGAAAATGCCTCCGTCTTTCAGGACGCCTGGAGGAGGCATTTTCCCACCAAATAAGCCCAAAATTGGTGGGGACCTTCCTCTAACCCTTCTCTAACAACTACCCAAGTTTCAGACAGATTGGACTTTGGGGGGCCATGTTATGGCCCCCCAAAGCAGGTCCCCCATCCTCCCCATAAGAAAGCAAAGGAGCAGCATATTGTTAGCATGCTGCTGCTGACCTCTCTTCATTATTTCCTATGGGGAAAAAATGAAGAGGCAGGCTTCCTTTGCCAGGGGTGGCATTTTGCATGCAAAATGCCCCCCAGCCCTCAGGGGCCCTTCTACCACCCCTCCTCCCACCCCCCACCAAGGCTCAGCCTGCTCCCACTTGGGGGGGCCATTTCATGGCCTCCCCAAGTAGGTGCTCTAATCTCTACCACTGACAGCTGGGGGAGGCTTGTGTTGCCAGGGGTGGCATTTTGCATGCAAAATGCCCCCCAACCCTCTGGGGCCCTTCTCCCACCCCTCCTCCCACCCCCCACCAAGGCTCAGCCTGCTCCCACTTGGGGGGGCCATTTCATGGCCTCCCCAAGTAGGTGCTCTCAGCCCCTAAAGTCCACCCCTCACAGCCCCACACAAACCCAGTTCCCCCACCCCAGCTGCCACACACAGACCCAAATCCCCCCAGTAGCCCCTCACAGACCCAAATCCACCCCCACCTGCCCCACACCCACCATAACCCCAGGAACAGGCTGGCCTGCCCTCCCCTTTTGGGAACCCCTAAACTCTCTTTCCCAGGGCAGTTCTGCACAGACAAGGGGTGCCACAATGGTGGCAGTGCCAAATCGTCCCTGGGAAAGAGCACCTGCCCTGGCACACAGACAACCACCCCCCTGACCCCCCCACCACCCGCAGAGAAGGCTGGCCAGCCTGCCCCATTGTTCCCTATGCTGGGAACCAACCTCCCATCAAAGAAGGGAACACAGACACACAATCATTAAGTTTAAAAAACCTTTATTTTCTCATTTTCAAATTACAAGTGGTCAACAAATCACAACATATTACACTTATTGTCCCTCATAGCACAACACAACACAATTAACTACACATCAGAGAATCTTAAACACAATTTTTCTTTTGAAATGGACAAACAGTAAAGTTTTGAACATTACAACAGGTCACATAGTGAGCGGGCACAACAGGGCATGGAAACAGAAGATGATCATAATAACTACCAGCCTAATACAACTCTCCCTCCATAACATGACTTAATGGGGGGGAACCACAGCAACAAAATCCCCCCCAACCCTCTGGGGCCCTTCTCCCACCCTTCCTCCCATCCCCCCACCAAGGCTCAGCCTGCTCCCACTTGGGGGGGCCATTTCATGGCCTCCCCAAGTGGGTGCTCTGCTCTCATCTCTACCACCGACAGCTGGGAGAGGCTTGTCTTGCCAGGGGTGGCATTTTGCATGCCAAATGCCACCCTCACCCTCAGGTGCCCTTCTCCCACCCTTCCCCCCTACCCCCCACCACATGCATTCCTTGACAATCAAGAAATCTGGAGTTAAATATAATGTGCATGTAAGTCCCTCAAAGACAGAAGCAATATGGAGGTAATGACCCATTTGATTTCCACAACCTCAGACACAATTAGGGATCCGTTTCCCCTTGGTGGGGGATCCCCCACTCTCACCTATCACCCCGAAGGGGGAAAGTCAGTGAATGAGCCTTCAAGGTACGCTCCAGGGGCTGCTGCCGTGATGTCACTGATGTCATCTGGCTGCCCTGAGAGTATGCCTGTGCTTTGCAGTGGGCTGATTTGGGCCCTACAGGCCAAAGCAGGATCCCTTGTGGCCCAAATCTGCCTGCTGTGAATTGTGCGTGCTCCCCAGCCTTGTGTGATGATCACATCACCTCCTAGAACAAACATCATCATGCCAGAGCATTGCCATTAAATGATCATGCGTGTGTGAACAGACCCTAAGTATCCTGTAGGCTTCAGTGATGGTATAGTAATGTTTTCACTCACATTATAGAGAGAGAGAGAGACAGAGAAGGGGGGGAGGCACTGAAGCTAGATTATTTCTTCTATTTTACTGTCCCCTTCCAAAGCCAGGGTGGCATTGGCACAATGCCCCCCTCCCCCCGGCCAGAGCCTTAGTACCAGTATGCATTGACAGGCCCATGCATCATAGTCCTTTTTGAGACCCAGCCAAGTTGTGCCTTTTGGAGAAAAATGTTCAAGTTGCTGGTGGGGGTATGAACAGTTTTTAGATATCCACTGTAGTGCAATGGCTAGAGAGTTGGTCTAGAATCTGGCAGACTCTGATTCTGTGCCTTGTAGGCTTGATGGATGTTCTTGGCTCAGCCTAAGTAAACAATTGTGTTGTGTTTTCCAGAGGCAGTCTACGTGATTTTGGGGCCCTGGACAAATGTTCTGGACGGGGCCCCAGAACCAGTGCCGCCCCACCACTGGCTCCTTGCCAAGGCCAAGCAATTTGGTCACCTAGGCCCCAGATAGAGTGGGCAGGAGTGCGTTGTTTCCTTCCTCCCCCCCCTCCACCCCCTCCAACAACTAAGAAGGCCATCGGTGGAGTCACTCCAATGTGAGGCATGGAGCAGCTGTCTATTGTTAGCCTGGTTGTGATGAGGGTGAAACAAATCAAGGGAGAACAGCAATGTGTAAACCACTCTAGGTTCCCATGGGGGAGAAAACCGGGGCATAAGATAAACCTTTAATTTGGTGGGGAGGGGGTATATACATTTTATGTGTATGTGTCTGTATGTTTTATGCATTCAAATCACTTGTGGTGTACTTTAGAATTATATTGAGCTCCACAATATCCCAAAAACCTTGTCCATGTATTGCAAACCGCAGTCAATCTACCACATCTAGGGTATTCTTCTTTTCCCTACTGCCTTCAATTTTTCTTAGCATTATTGTCTTTTCTAGTGAACCTTGTCTTCTCATGATGTGACATAAGCACTATCATCAATTGATATCTTCAAGGGAGAAAGCAGGCCTGATTTGGTCTGGATCCCACTTACATGTCTTTTTCGGAGTCCATGGTACATGTAAATTGAAACTTTCTTCCCACTTCACAGTGTGAATGCTTTTTCCTCCTATGAGCTTAGTCTAAATTTTACTGTACTGATACTGCTCATTTGGCCAAAAGGCCTGCCCTTGATCAATGCCACATTAAATACTTCATAATAAAAAAATGTTTTTAGAACCATTTAAAAGTGTCCTTAAGTGCCATACGCTGATTTAAAAAAACATAAGCTAAATGTTTGGGAGCACAACCAGATATGTGAATGACTGAAATGCAGCCCAATCCCACTGCTACTTAAAATCCATTTTTGATGGAGGTCTGGATTGTCTTACATTGGTGTCATTGGGCTTGGAATCAGGAACCTGGAAGCGTTCCATGGGGGCTACAACTTTCATGCCAAGGCTAAGAGGGTGGGAACGGGATCTCTCTGGGGTGGCAAACTCTGGCCTTTGAAGTTACTGGCAATTTGGGGGTGGGACTTGTGGAAAGGAAAATCTGAGTAGGGATCTCCCCCAGAATCCATGGTCCGCATTTGCCCTCTAAAGAGATTGCCCTTGGAAGCAGCCAGTTTCTCTGTAGGGAACTACTCTCTCTAACCTGAACTCAAGCCCAACCAGGAGTTTGGCAGCCCTAGGAAAATTTCAGAAAAAGATGGCAAAGGAGGGCCAGCAACTGATGGAGGCATGGAAGCCCACACCAGGACAGTAGCAGGGGCCTACTTGGGCACAAGGGACAACCAGTGCTCTCATCCCCCATAGTCCACTCCTTACAGCCCCACACAAACCCAGTTCCCCCACCCCAGCTGCCACACACAGACCCAAATCCTCCACTCAGCCCGTCTCAGAACCAAAACCACCCTCAGCTGCCCCACACCCAGTACCCCAGGAACAGGCTGGCCAGCCTGCCCCATTGTTCCCTATGCTGGGAACCAACCTCCCATCAAAGAAGGGAACACAGACACACAATCATTAAGTTTAAAAAACCTTTATTTTCTCATTTTCAAATTACAAGTGGTCAACAAATCACAACATATTACACTTATTGTCCCTCATAGCACAACACAACACAATTAACTACACATCAGAGAATCTTAAACACAATTTTTCTTTTGAAATGGACAAACAGTAAAGTTTTGAACATTACAGCAGGTTACATAGTGAGCGGGCACAACAGGGCATGGAAACAGAAGATGATCATAACTACCAGCCTAATACAACTCTCCCTCCATAACATGACTAAATGGGGGGGGGAACCACTGCAACAGGGTCCAGCAGAACCTATGTCATTTCCTGTGGCTGTGCTTTCAGTTCAGACACACAAAGCTGAACTGGGCACTTCCAAGGCACTGGACAATGGTATTTCTGGAGCAGTTCTGCAGAGGTCTCCCCCCACCCCCACACCAGCCTCAGAATTTACCTGGGAACATCTGTGAGAGATCATCATTGGCCGGTGCCCATCCACCACTCTACCCGCATCCCCCAACCATGCAAACCCAACATTAACATCAAATTTTTTTTTTTTTTAAACATGAACATTCAATCAACTTTTAAAAAACATAATCACAACATTTTTTTTTGGTTTTTTTTTCCTTTTTTTTACATGAACGGAACATCAACTTTTAAAAAACATAATCACAACATTTTTTTGGGTTTTTTTTTTTTTATGAACATTCAATCAACTTTTAAAAAACATAATCACAACATTTTTTTTTGGTTTTTTTTCCTTTTTTTTACATGAACGGAACATCAACTTGCAAAAAACAGTACAACAATTCTTCTACAATTTTTTTTTACAAGGAGTTCATCTGATAAAAACACCTAAGCAATCCCTATCTAACCTGTTTCTCCCTCCAGTAGCAATCCATGTTTCTGGGGCATTATTTCTCATAATAAATTTGGTCCCACAGGGTATGTCTCAGTGATGGGAGATGTTTTGAATACCCTGGGGGGGGGCTTTCAAATTGCTGGGTGTTTTCCCTTTGCCACTGGTTCCTAACCACCCTCCCTCTACTGGCCGGTTTTAACTGTATATACAGGGTTTTATACAGGGGAGAGCGCGATTCCAAAGGATTGGACTCATAGAGGATGCAGGCCACAAGTTGGGCTCACCTCAGTCACTCTGGAAGTCCAGTCCTGAGAAATCGAAGAGGCGAGAGTTGACCTTCAGGAAGGTCAACTGCTCGACTCTCCATGGGAGAAGGCGAGTGCGATGTGGGCCGACAATGTCGCCCGCATGTGAAAAGACGCGCTCGCTCTCCACGCTCGTCGGAGGGCATGAGAGCAGCCGCTGCGCCTCGAGGGAGAGGTCCGGCCAGACCGACTCCTTCCTGGCCCAGTAGCTGAGCGGATCGGTGGAGAGCGACTCGCAGGGCTCCGCGAGGTAGTCCCTGACCATCGCCTCCGCCGGATCCTCTCTCACGGTCCTCACGACCCCAGAGGGGACGAGGGCCCACCGGAGCATCTCCATCTCCATCGGCACTCCGGTGGTGGCCTCGGGGGGGGCCTGCGCAGAGGGGGCGTCAGAGGGACCCGCACGGCAGGGCCCCTCTTGCGTCCCCCCTGTCGACAGGCGTCCCCTCTTGGCCTGCCTGCGCCTCACCCAAGAGCAGAGCCCGTCTCTGGCTTGGGTGAGGTTCCCGTCCCGCTCGGCGAAAGTGCCCTTTATGCGCGGGTCACACATGGTCGCCAACATGTATGACTCTTCCTTAGTGAGAGGAGTTAGCCTGGCAGCTATGCCCTGCTGCAGCCTTCTCACTAATGCGCGCACCGCTGGAACAAGGTCAGCACGGGGCGCGACCCGGTCTGCAAGGGTGGCCAGATTCCTCTGGAGCGTGTGCACCAGGGGAATGACCAGACCGAGGGTCGCCGTGTCTGACGAGACCGCCACAGTGAAGTCCTTGAAGGGCTTCAGGACCTCCACTGTCTGGGTGATGGTGAGCCAATCCTCCCGGTTGAACTCACCCACCTGACTCGCACCGCGGTGCTCGGAGAGCCACGCGTGGAGTGCGGCCTGCTGCTCCACCAAGCGCTCAAGCATGGCGCAGGTGGAGTTCCAGCGAGTGCTGACGTCAGTGATCAGAGCGTGCTCTGGCACACCTGTCCTGACCTGTGTCTGGCGCAGTTCGTGCGTGGCCTTCACGCTGCGCGAGAAGTGACCCGTGAGCCTCCGACATTTCTGGACAAGTAACTGGAGTTCACGGGTCCGGGTATCCACGGGTTCCTTCGAGGAGCCCAACCCCAGCGCATCTCTCACCACTAGGTGAAGCTTGTGAGCGGCACAGTAGACGCTCTCTCGGCTCACTAGATGCGCCGCTGCCCTCATGTTCTTGCCACCGTCCGTCACCATGCATCCCACGGTGGCGGGTCCCTGGCCTATCCACTCGTCCAACTGTCTCCTTAAGGTGGCAGCGATGTTCTCCGCCGTGTGGGACACGTCGAGCACGTCTTGCAGTAGCCGGCCTGGCGGTCTCGCATCCTTCCCTGTCTAGCTGTGCTAGGCACCTCCCCCCGGCCCCCACCCAGAACCGACTCGGGTTCCCACCAGTGAGCAGTAAGCGAGAGGTACGCTTGCTGCACACTTGGGCAGGTCCAGATGTCCGATGTGAAGTGCACAGTTCTCCCGGCAACCCGGGACAGCTGTGCCTTCACATGATCCCTGGCAGCCCTGTAAAACGAGGGCACCACCGATCTGCTCAACGACGTGCGAGCAGGGACGGCGTACCAGGGAAAGCAATCTTGGAGCAGCCCTGAGAAGCCGAAGTCTTCAACTACGGAATACGGTTGCCCATCCACTGCTATCATGTTGACGATGTGGCGCGTGATGCGCCTGCTCGCCCTCCGGATCCCCTCTCTGGGCACACTAGCGCCCTGCATACCAAGCATCTCCGGGAGAGAGGCTTGGCGTCCCTTTCCTGCAGGTACCCTTGGGGGGAGAGCACCAGAGGAGCCTGCCTCCTTCTGGCTAGCTGGCGGCCGTGCGGCGCCACTCGAACCCTCCTCCCGAAGAAGCACCGCCTGGTGGTGCCTCTTCATATGGTACCTCATCCCAGACGTGGAGAGATGCCACACATCTTTGCCACGGCTGACGCGCTGCCTACAATGCAGGCACAGGGCTGCTCGGGGATCCTCCGTTGTCTGGAAGTGCTTCCAGATTTCGGAGGAAAAGGGCATCCCACGCTTCCCAGGAGAAGCGCGTTCGGGACCACCCTGCGGCACCTCCTGTGAGGTGCTCTGGCCGGACACACCGTGTCCCACTCTCGGCCGGGCAGGTGGGGATGGACGAGGCTGAAGGGGCAGAGATGTGGGCTCTTCCACCACAGTCTCTGCCTCTTCCTCCCGCGTCCTCTCCTCCTGCACAGCCGCGAGAGGCCTGCTGCTGGCCTCAGAGGAAACTGGGGTGGACCGCCCCAGGGGGGGTCTCACGGGCAGTTCCTCCAACATCCTCCGGGTTCCTGGGGTGAGCGGGAGCGCAGGGAAAGTCATGTGCTCCGCGCCCATCCCAGGAGACACCACATGCTGCCCCTCCTCCAGCAGCTGGCTCGCAACCACTGGAGGAGGAGGAGCCTCAGCAGCAGGCCCCTGCCCAGTGCCAGCCCCTGCCTCACGCACCCGGGTTGGGGGTGGCCCTCCAGCAGCTGCCTCAGGAAAGAGAGTCTTGCGAACCCTCTTCCTGTCACCAGAAGCCAGGCTGGTGAACGGCAGCAGCGCAGGGGAGGGCCTCCTCCGCTCAGATGGAGGGGCTGCCGCAGCAGTCCCCCTCCCCCTCCCCTCCTCCCCTCTAGATTTCTCCCTAGCCTTTCCCCCGGGTCCCCTCTCTGCTTTCCTCTCTGACATACTTTCCCCTCCCAAATTCAACCCTAACTAATCAGAAAAGATTTAGAAAACAAAGGTCAACTTTGTTTTCAAGACCTAACTAACCTGCTATAAATCTGTGTTTCTAGTGGCTCTGTGACTTGGAGATGAACAATCAAGTGCCTTTTTAAGCAACCCTATTTATGTCAGGGAACCTGAGCCTGCCAATCAGCTGAATTCCTCTGGAATTGAGCTGGCCCTAAACCCCAATAGCAGGTGACAAAGCCTTAAACACTCACACACTAGTATGCCCGGGCCGGCCTGGCACCACCACGGGTGCCAGAGATGGGCAGTGGAACCCTAGTTATGGGGGCACTAATGGGAAGCCTATTGACAGCTATTACAAATTTATATATATATATATATATATATATAGAATTCAAACCTAACACTCACTCACTAATGCTTTCCCTGCTGAGTCCCTATTTAGTTTTTTAAAAATAACTAGGCTCGGTTTCCCTAATAATTATGTTGAGGGCAATTATCCACTGATCACCTACCAACTGGCCTACCTACCTAAGAGACACTATTTAGCGGGACCGATGTTTCTGTGGTATGTCGGTGTGGGGTGTGGATGTGGTGTTTTGAAGATGAGCCTCCCCCCTCCCAAGCTAGCAAGAACCCACCCCCAAGGCCACCCAAATGTGAACCCGGACTCGCTCACAGTAACACCAGTCCTGCAGTCCAGCGATGTTCAGGCGGTCTTGCAGCTGGTCCTCCTCTCCTCCACGATGCTGTCAAGAAAATTGGAAATGTTAGCAGAGTCAACACCACACGCCGCACACGCAACCCCAAAATTCAAGGCCCCGTTGCACAAGCCAAGTCAGCCCCCCCCCCTTAAAGGCTAGGGCCAACCAGCAGCAAAACAAAACACATCCACCCAGCAGAGCTTCTGGCCTGTGCAGGCCAGAAGCTGGCACACTCATTTTTTAGTCCTGTGAAACAGCAGTTCATGCCCACCCCACACTCAAACTTGAAAAATGAAACATGAAAGAAAGCAGGCACTGCGATCAATGCTGGCCCCCCTAACCCCCAAACAATATCCTCTTGCCCAACCAGAAAATGCCCCCCCCCCGGCCCAAGCCATAAAGACAGAGCCAAAGCATATGCTCGCAGGTAGGCACAGCAGCAGACATAAGCTCAAAAACCAAATTTAACAACAACCCTACCAGTCCACCAGTGCAGATGTCCAGCAATGTTGATCCTCCACGCAGAGATCTGCAGGCCGATGTCAACCAAGTGCAGTCCAGTCCAGAAGAGGTCCACCAACGATAAACAACCTGAATGTGAAGCAAAACAGTGAGTGCCAGGCCAGCAAACGGGAAGGGTTACCAAAGCCGGAGCAGCAGGCCTGTGTGTGGGCCGAAGGCTGGCACAGTTGATCAGGACGGAGCCTGTTGGGAATCCTTGCAAGCAGGGGACCAGACACAGAAACGCAAGCCACACCATTCCAGATTGTGGAGCACAACTGTGAGTGCCAGGCCAGCAACCAAAAAGGGTTACCTTGGCCAAAGCAGCATACCTGTGTGTGGCCCACAGGCTGGCACAGTTGATCAGGACGGAGCCTGTTGGGAATCCTTGCAAGCAGGGGACCAGACACAGAAACGCAAGCCACACCATTCCAGATTGTGGAGCACAACTGTGAGTGCCAGGCCAGCAACCAAAAAGGGTTACCTTGGCCAAAGCAGCATACCTGTGTGTGGCCCACAGGCTGGCACAGTTGATCAGGACGGAGCCTGTTGGGAATCCTTGCTAGCAGGGGACCAGACACAGAAAAGCAAGCCACACCATTCCAGATTGTGAAGCACAACTGTGAGAGCCAGCCAGAAGAAAGGCTTCTGGCCTGTGTAGGCCCGAAGCTGGCACACTCTGGTTTTAATCTTAAAACAGTGGATCAAGCTTAAAGAAGGCAAGCACAACAACCAATGCTGAACCCCCCCCCCCCCCCACCATCAAAGATTGTCTGCCCAACCTGTCCCCCAGGCCATACCTGTGTGTGGCCCACAGGCTGGCACAGTTGATCAGGACGGAGCCTGTTGGGAATCCTTGCAAGCAGGGGACCAGACACAGAAAAGCAAGCCACACCATTCCAGATTGTGAAGCACAACTGTGAGAGCCAGCCAGAAGAAAGGCTTCTGGCCTGTGTAGGCCCGAAGCTGGCACACTCTTGTTTTAATCTTAAAACAGTGGATCAAGCTTAAAGAAGGCAAGCACAACAACCAATGCTGACCCCCCCCCCCCCACCATCAAACATTGTCTGCCCAACCTGTCCCCCAGGCCATACCTGTGTGTGGCCCACAGGCTGGCACAGTTGATCAGGACGGAGCCTGTTGGGAATCCTTGCAAGCAGGGTACCAGACACAGAAAGGCAAGCCACACCATTCCAGATTGTGGAGCACAACTGTGAGAGCCAGCCAGAAGAAAGGCTTCTGGCCTGTGTAGGCCCGAAGCTGGCACACTCTTGTTTTAATCTTAAAACAGTGGATCAAGCTTAAAGAAGGCAAGCACAACAACCAATGCTGAAACCCCCCCCCCCCACCATCAAACATTGTCTGCCCAACCTGTCCCCCAGGCCATACCTGTGTGTGGCCCACAGGCTGGCACAGTTGATCAGGACGGAGCCTGTTGGGAATCCTTGCAAGCAGGGGACCAGACACAGAAAGGCAAGCCACACCATTCCAGATTGTGAAGCACAACTGTGAGAGCCAGCCAGAAGAAAGGCTTCTGGCCTGTGTAGGCCCAAAGCTGGCACACTCTTGTTTTAATCTTAAAACAGTGGATCAAGCTTAAAGAAGGCAAGCACAACAACCAATGCTGAAACCCCCCCCCCCCCCACCATCAAACATTGTCTGCCCAACCTGTCCCCCAGGCCATACCTGTGTGTGGCCCACAGGCTGGCACAGTTGATCAGGACAGAGCCTGTTGGGAATCCTTGCAAGCAGGGGACCAGACACAGAAAGGCAAGCCACACCATTCCAGATTGTGGAGCACAACTGTGAGAGCCAGCCAGAAGAAAGGCTTCTGGCCTGTGTAGGCCCAAAGCTGGCACACTCTTGTTTTAATCTTAAAACAGTGGATCAAGCTTTAAGAAGGCAAGCACAACAACCAATGCTGAAACCCCCACCCCACCATCAAACATTGTCTGCCCAACCTGTCCCCCAGGCCATGCCAAGAATAAACTGCAACACCTTTTTGCAGAGGCAGGCCACAGCAGCACATTGCCCAGCATCAAAAAAATTTACAAAAATTTTAAAAAGGCCTACCAGGTGTCCTCTCAGGATGTCCAGCACAGTTGATCCTCCAGGCAGATGTCCTCCAGGCTCCAGGTGCAGTCTCTCTTCTTCTCCTCTCTCGGTCACAGCTCAGCAGCAGCAGCAACAGAAGTGTTCCAGACAGTCTTGCTCCAAATTTAAATCCCCTGCTGCAGCCTCAGCCAAAGATTTAAATCTATTGGCTGGCATGAGAATGCAGCAGTGGGATTGGTGACTCCTAAAGTCCCCAGTCCCCTGCCTTTCCCCACCCACACTCCAAGAGCCACCCTCCTCCTGCTCCCCCTCCCCTACCTGTTAGTTTTGGCGGGAATCTCTGCTGCTTTGCAAATGCAAAGTGCAATGCAATGCTTGCACCTTGCATTTGCAAGGCAAAGCAGGATTCCCTATCCTCCTTTGCAAGAGGGGTGGGGGGTGACAGAAGGAGTGAGTGATTCACTCCTTCTCCCCCCCTCCCCTCTTCTAAGAGCCTGCAGGAAGCCTTTGCTTCCAGCAGGATTTTGCTAGCCGCTTGCTAAGGCAAACGGCTAGCAAAATCAAAATGGCGATTCTCGAATGCCGAAAGAATGCCGAAAGAATCCCGAAACGTTTCGGGTTTTTCTTTCGGCAATCCCGAAACGTTTCGGCATTCCCCGAAACGTTTCGGGATTCTTGAAGAATGCCGAAACACTTTTGTTTCGGCATTCTTTCGGCATTCTTTTTTTTTTTTTGAAAAATTTTTTATTGGGTTAGAGCATTATTATTTTTACATTACATTCAATTTTCCCCTAATTTTTCGTTTCTAACCCCCTCCCTTTCCCCCCCTTTTGTTGACTTCCAACAGCTTTCCCACCCTCTGTCCCTTTTCCCTTACTTCTATAAAATTCATCTGTCTAAAACAAATATACATTCTCCATTATATTAAGCAGTACATCTTTAACTCCTTTACTTATTATACACCCAAACCGTACGTCTTTAGATAACCAATTTATCCCATTTTCCAGTTTTGAATATTTCTATATATCATAAACCTATACATCGTAAACCATAAAAATTTCCCACATTTAAATCAAACAATTTGATTTATTCTCTATATATTACTCATTTCATCTTTTTATGGTAATTCTATCTAACTTATCACATAATCAATCAATTTAACTCTTCTATGCATTCAGTTTGGTGCATATAAATCTTATCAAAGAAAGAAAATATTGTTAGTTACTCAATCCTCATGTTTAAACCTTATCATTAATTATTCTCTATCAATATTCTATCACTTAATCTTTACATATCTATATATATCTCGATCAATTAATCTAACTGCTTATAAATTCACATTTCTCTTCCTCCCCCGGTAAAGTCACCCCTCTCTTTTATACTTTTATTATACTTCAGTAGTTCTCAAACTGCCACAGTTTTCCTCCCACCTCCCATTTCTTCTCCAGATATTGTTTCAGCTTCTCCCAGTCTGTGTTAAACTGCCCTGAGTCCAGATCTCTCAGTTTTCTTGTCATCTTGTCCATTTCAGCCATGTACAGCAATTTGTAGATCCAATCTTCAATAGTTGGCACTTCTTGTACTTTCCATTTCTGCGCATACAAAAGTCTAGCTGCTGCAGTCATATAAAATATCATCGTCCTATGATGGGCTGGAATTCCCTCCATTCCCAAGTTTAGCAGCAGGAGTTCTGGGTTCTTATTTATTTGAAACTGTAAAATTTCACTCATTTCTCTTATTATTTCCCCCCAGAACTGCCTAGCTACCTCACACGACCACCACATATGATAGAGGGAGCCCTCATGTTTCTTACATTTCCAGCATTTGTTAGATGTATTCAAATTCCCTAGCGCAATCTTCTTTGGTGTCATGTACCAACGATAGATCATTTTGAAAATGTTCTCTTTAATATTAATACATGTCGTTGTCTTCATTGTAGTTTTCCACAAGTATTCCCATGCCTCCATTGTTATTTCTTTATTAAAGTTTATAGCCCATTTCACCATCTGTGTTTTAACTATCTCATCCTCAGTATACCATTTCAACAGTACTTGATATACCTTGGATATTCTTTTCTTGTCTTCTTTAAGAAGGGTCTGCTCTAGTTCCGAGTTCTCTGTTCGTATGCCCCCTTTTGCAAAGTCCGAGTTGTATAAGTCTCTAATCTGTCTATACTGAAACCAATCATAGTTAGGTGATAGTTCCTCTTGCGTCTTTATTCTAAGTTTAGATACTTCAATCTTAGTTATTTCTTTGTACGTTAAACATTGTTGTTCATTATCCACAGCTCTCGGATCTATCACCTCATATGGAACCACCCACAAGGGGGTTCCTTCTTGTAGGTAAGTTCTGTACTTCTTCCAGATTGTATATAGACTTCTCCTTACAAAATGATGCAGGAACATCGAGTTGACCTTTACTTTGTCATGCCATAGGTATGCGTGCCATCCAAAAAATTTTTTATATCCCTCTAGGGCTAATAGTTTCTTATTCTTTAATGTCATCCAGTCTTTTAGCCAAACTAGGCAGATTGCATCATGGTAAAGTCTCAGATTGGGCAGTTGCATTCCGCCTCTCTCCTTTGCATCTTGTAGAACTTTTACTTTCACTCGAGGCTTCTTGCCTGCCCAAACAAAATCTGATATTTTCCTCTGCCATTTTTCAAATTGTTTAGAGTCTCTGATGATTGGTATTGTCTGTAACAAAAACATTACTCTTGGTAACACGTTCATCTTAACTGCTGCAATCCTGCCCAACCATGACAAATTCAGTCTATTCCACTTGATCAAGTCTCTCTCTATCTGAGTCCATAATTTTTCATAATTATTCTTGAACAAATCTATATTTTTTGCAGTCAGCTCAACTCCCAAATATTTCACTTTACTAGTTACTTCACAGTCCGTTGTTTCCATTAACAATTGTTGTTTCTGCTTAGTCATGTTTTTACATAGTATCTTTGACTTCTTTTTGTTAATGAAGAAACCTGCCAAATCACCAAACTCCTTGATCTTATCTATCACTTTTGGCATGTTCTCCAATGGATCTTCTACAATTAACATTATGTCATCTGCAAATGCTCTAACCTTGTATGAATAGTCCTTTATTTTTATTCCTCGTATTTCCTCATCTTGTCGTATTTGTATCATCAGAATCTCCAATACTAAAATGAACAACAATGGAGATAACGGGCAACCTTGTCTTGTTCCTTTACTAATCGTCAATTTCTTGGTCAATTCATCATTCACTACAATTGCTGCAGTCTGGTCTCTATAAATTTCTTTAATTGCTCTGATGAATCTTTCTCCCAATTGTAGCTTTTCCATAGTGGCAAACAAAAAGTCCCAGTTTAAATTGTCAAACGCTTTTTCAGCGTCTACAAAGAAGAAACCAACCTCTTTATCACAACGCTTGTCATAGTATTCAATAGCATTGATCACTGTCCTTAAATTGTCTCTTATTTGTCTGTCCGGCAAAAAGCCTGCTTGTTCTTCCTCTATGACTTCCGAGAGCCACCCCTTCAGTCTCTCCGCCAATATCTTCGCAAAAATTTTGTAATCATTGTTAAGTAATGATATAGGCCTGTAATTTTTCACGTTAGTCAGATCTTGGCCCTCTTTTGGGATCAATGATATATTCGCTTCGCTCCAAGTGTCTGGAATTCTTTGATCCCTGAAAACTCCGTTCATCACCTCTTTTAGGAATGGTGCCAGTTCGTTGGCCATTGTCTTATAAAATTTAGCCGTACGTCCATCTGGCCCTGGCGCCTTTCCTAGATTTGCGGATTGTATTGCCTTACTTATTTCTTCATCAGTTACTTCACTGTTCAACTTGTTTCTCCAAGCTTCCGAAATCTCTGGAAGTTTAGTTTTCTCCAAATATGATGCTATTGATTCTTTGGTTACTTCTTTTTTATTATACAGCTTCGCATAGAATTTATAGAAGGCTCTACTAATGGTAGTCTGCTCCAGGTACGTTTTATTTTCTTCACAGATTTTATTTATTATTTTCTTTTCCCTTTTCTTCTTCAATTGCCATGCCAAATATTTCCCAGGTTTATTAGCACCCTCAAAAGCTTTTTGATTCAGTCTTTTAAGGTTCCACTCCAATTCTTTATTACTCATTGCTGTTAACTGTTCTTGAAGAATTTTGATTTCCTGATGTATTTTCTTTTTCCCTGGTCTCTTTTTTAACTGTGCTTCTTTGGCCTTTATTTTCTCCTCAATCTCTTGTCTCTTCTCCTCTTTCTTTTTCCTTGCTCTGCCATTTAAGTCCATTAGTATGCCCCTTACAACCGCCTTGTACGCGTCCCAAACTTTACTGGTTGGTACTTCTTTATTCACGTTGTATTGTATAAAAAACTTAGTCTCTCTTCTCAATGTTTCCATATTCTCACTTTCCTGTAACAAGTCCTCATTTATTCTCCAGGCTTTCCTTTTTCTCCTTTTTCCAAATTTCCACATAATTGGGTTGTGATCTGAGCCTACCATCGGCATTATTTCTACCTCCTTAGTCCATAACGCTAAGTCCTTTGAGGCCCAGATCATATCAATTCTTGATAATGTAAGATGCCTTGCAGAATAAAAAGTAAACTGTCTGGTTTTAGGATATTCTCTCCTCCATACGTCTTCGAGAGTCTCTTGTTGAATCAACTCAAAAAAAAGCTTTGGCAATAGTCCTCTTTTCTTTTGTGCTTTTGTAGTCTTTTTGTCTAGTTCCAAATCTGTCACTCCATTGAAATCTCCAGCAAGAATTATCTGGTCATATACAAGATCGTCTAGGTGCTTCCTTAAGTCCTTAAAGAAGCTTTCCTTTGCACCGTTAGGTGCATAAAGTCCGACTACCAACACTCTCTTTAAATTCCAATTACATTCCACTACTACAAATCTAGCTTCCACATCTCTCATAACAAGTTTTGGCTGCAGCTCCTCTTTTATATACAACACCACTCCTCTTTTTTTCTTGTTGGAAGCCGCTACAAATTCTTTGCCCAATTTTCCAGATTTTAAATATTTTACATCCTGTTTTCTAATATGGGTCTCCTGCAGACAAACAATATCACATTTTTGTTTTAATAGCCAATGAAAAATATTTTTTCTCTTATTCGGTGAGTTTAGTCCATTTACATTCCAAGATAATACTTTACACTCCATATTCATGGTTTTGTTGGTAAGTCTTTTTCATTGTCCTTGATAAATCTCTCCATCTCCCGCTCAGATCTGATGCGTTTTTTTGCCCCTCCAAACTCAAAGGACACTCCTTCCGGTAACTCCCATCTGTATCTGATATTCATGTCCTTCAAAGTCTGAATTAGCACTCTATATTTTTTCCTGTCCAATAACACTGATCTGGGCAGTTCCTTCATTATAATAATCGTCTTGCCATCAATCTCCAATGGATCTTGAAATTGTTTTGTCACAATCCTCTCTTTCATATTTCTAGTTGTAAACTGCACAATCACATCCCTTGGTAGTTTCCTCTGGGTTGCAATTCTCGAGTTCACACGATACGCCACATCTAGGATAGCCACAATCTCCTCCTCCTCCTTCCCCAGGTAATCAGCCAACACCTCAGTCATCTGTTCTTGCGCTGACTTCCCTTCCACTTCTGGCAGACCACGAAAACGAAGCTGCTTCTCCATGTGTTTAGTTTCTGCAACTGACATCCTCCCCTTCACCAGCCTCATCTCTGTTTGTTGCGTGTCTATTAAATTCTCCATCGCGTCTTCTACTGTTTTAACTCTCTGCTGCGTTCCTTGTAATTCACTGCTAATCGTTTCCACGCCTTTTTTCACTTCTGACAGCTCCGACTTTACTGTCTGTGTAACTTCCTTGACCTCTTTAATAAGCTCCAATTTCGTGTCCTTAAGTTCTTTCATCATGTCTATAAGTTTTTTGTCCAAATTTTCTATTGCCGATTGCCACTCTTTTTTCGACATCGTGGGGCTTGCTTTAGCTCGCTCCCACGAATCTGCTCTCTTCCTCAGCTCCGTGGCGTATAATTAAACGTTTTCCTTTTTTTTAAATGTCCCAATCTTTGCCAAAATTAATTTTTTATATCCAAAATGTCGGGCGTCTTTTCTCTATGGTTTCTCTATGTTGTTGTAATCCAAGATGGCCTACTTCCTCTTCCGCTGAAGCCACGACCCTTCCACTTTCAAAGATGGCGATTCCCCACTTCCTGTCCTTTGGCAAGGGCCGCTTCCCTCCAGCCACTCTATTGTTGTTACGCACTTCCTGTCTCCCGTCTTCCCACAGCAGGTCTCGCGATGGTGTCTTTTTCCCACAGCTCCAAAACCACAGGTATTCAAAACAATAGTCCGATTTTTGTAATAACTTCTTTAAACTTAGTCTCTTTTAAAATACAACTCCTGCCGAGTCTTCACCTCCTTTTCACTAGTCTGTTGCAGTTTAAAAATCTACTTTCTTTCCTCTCTGTTTTTGTCAATCTGTCCCGTTTCAAGAGATAGCGATCTTTACCTTCTCTTCAACTTTCTCGGGTTGTAATCGCTGTTTCGATCTTAAATTCTCCTCTCGACTTCCCTCCCCGATCGAAGCTTGGGTATGTAGGTCTTATGCCAGCCGAATTGGCCCCAAAATTGCCGCAGAGATTATAGCCGACCCGTCGCAAGGTGGGACCTCAAGGATCGGGGGGGAGACTCCTTGTGTAGAGCCCCCCCTCATCCGAGATCTAGCTCACCCTAGGGTCTTGAGCGTTCTTTGCCTGCTCCCCGCCTGAGAGCAGTCGGCCGCGGGTTATTTTCACCCCTCCGGCCGGTTAAAACGGCAATCCGGTCAGCTCCACAAATGGAGCTGCGTTAGACCTCCATGAATCCCAAACCGGAAACGGCATTCTTTCGGCATTCTGAATGCCGAAACGCACATCCCTACTAGTAACATACCCTGGTTTTCTTTGCAGACAAAGAATGTGCTGAGAGATGGAGTAATTCCGCACACGTTGGATAATGCACTTCCAATCCTCTTTATAGATCATTTGGAATGGATTTTTTTGTGTGCAAAACAAAAAATCCACCTCAAACAATTGATAAAATGCATTGAAAGTGCATTATCCAACGTGTGTGGAATCAGCCAAGTTCATCAACACCATTCCTTCTTACATTGGTGAGCACGTGGGTTCTGATGACATTGTTCAGCACTGAAAGAGTTCCTTGCACAGGCTCTTTTCTAGTTTGGCCAGCATCCCTCATCCACAGATGCCTCAGGGTGCTTGCCACTCTAGTTAGGTTGAAAAATAAACAACCCTACACTATCCTTACCTACTACATAGCCTAGCCAGTGCAAACTGAATCTATTTAACAAAAGCAATTCTCTCAACACTACCAGTGTAAATCAGGAGAAAAAAGGTTAATTTGAGATGGACCCCAAAATTCCTGTTTGGCCCCAAAGTGTCTGGCTATTCCCACATAGTTGATGAAAGGAGGGAATGCTTGTCAGTTAATTTCAGTGATGGCTATTAAAGCTCCCGTAAATAATTAGATTGGCCAGGAACTGCTCCAGCATCTGGGCTGGCCAATCAATCAATGCCTTCTATTTAAAAGGAAGCTGCTGACTCACCGGCAAGCTGGGTTGGCACCTGGGGCAGGACGGAGAGGAGGCGCGATGAAGAGTGGAGGTGGAGCGTCCATCCAATGCCGGTCCATCCGCGCGGTCAGCGCCATTGCTACTCGAGCATCTGCAGGAGCAGCTGGTCAGCACATGCACAGGAAAGGCAGATGCTCGGGTGGGGTTGGCACCCCAGCAGCTGGAGGCGGGGAAGGGGTTGCAGGCGGGGTCTCGTCACACTTTCTCCGATGGGGGGCGCGGGGTGGTCGACGGTGAGTTGCTGCCGCCCTGGCCCCCCACAGCTGCCTTGCTGCGGTCCCCTCCCCCGCCCAGCGGGTGCCTGTGGTTGTGGGCCGGGCCAGGCGCTCCAGCTCCGGCCCGCGCTGAGGGCCCCAGACTCCAGGCACTTGCTGGGCACCAGCGTGGGGTGGCCTGCCTGCCGCCGCTGGGGGAGGGCAGCGTGGCCGCAGCCGGCCTGCGCCGCGTGGCCTGGGCCGCAGCCTCCGCCCTCGGCCCACATCGTGGCATCTGCCCCCCTTTTCCATTGGCGGTGCGGGCAGGCCGCCCGGCCGCCGCTTGAGCAGGAGGGTTGCGGCTGCGGCCGGCTTGCGCCATGGCCTTCTGCCCGGCGGGCCTTTCCTCAGTGGTGGCTCGGGCCGGGATGCCCGGCCGCCACTGGAGCGGGGGGATCGCGGCCGTGGCCGGCACACGGCACGGCCTCCGGCCTTTCTTCTTCAGCGGCACAGGCGGGCCGCCCGGCTGCCACTGGAGCGGGGGAGTTGCGGCCACGGCCGGCCTATGCCGCGGCCTTCTGCCTTCTGCCTTCGGCCTTCTGCCTGGCGGGCCTTCCCTCCATGGCGGCTCGGGCCAGGCTGCCCGGCCACCACTGGAGTGGGGGGATTGTGGCCGTGGCCGGCCCACATCACGGCCTCCGGCCTTTCTACTGCGGCAGTGCAGGCGGGCCGCCCAGCCGCCGCCGGACCGGGGGAGTTGTGGCCGCAGCCAGACTGTGCCACAGACTTCGGCCTGGTGGGCCTTCCCTCAGCGGCGGCGTGGGCAGGCTGCCCAGCCTCCGCCGGGGTGGGGGGATTGCGGCCGTGGCCAGTCCGTGTCGCGGCCTCCGGCCATCATGCTCGACAGCGTGGGCGGGCTGCTCGGCCAATGCTGGAGAGGGGGGTTGAGGCCATGGCCAGCCTGTGCCCTGGTCTCCTGCCTGGCGGGCCTTTCCTCGGTGGCGGCGCGGGACGGGCTTCCCGTCTGCCACTGGAACGGGATTGTGCAGCCGGGGCCGGCCGGTGCTGCGGCCTCCGGCCCAGCAGGCCTTTCCCCAGCAGCGTCACGGGCAGCTGCCTGGCTGCCGCCAGAGTGAGAGGGTTGCATCCGCCGGAGCAGGATGGCGCGGCTGCCGCTGGCCTGCGCTATGGCCTCCAGGCTGGAGGGCGTGGCCACGGCCGGCCGATGCTGCGGCCTTTTGCCCCCGGGGGGGTCTCTCATCATTCGGTGGTGGTGTGCCGGCGGTCTCCAGCCACAGAGGGCCTCATCTCGACAGCGGCGCAGGGCAGGCCGCCCAGCCGCCGCAGGGGCAGAATGGCGTGGATGGTGGTCTTCGCAGCCATCAGCCAGCACCAGGTCCTCTGGCCCAGCGTGGCATTCCAGCAGCGGTGGCAGCGGTGGCACAGGGCCGGCTGCTCGACGGCCTCAGGGGCTAAGCAGCCTATGGAGGCCTTCCATCCCAGTACCCCCATCTTTTCCCCTCGGCTCTAGCAGCCCACCTGGTTGCTGCTGGAGTGAATGGCGGGTGTGCGGGCGGCTGCCCCAGCGCCGGCGGTCTATGGGGCTTCTAAGCACAGCGGCCCTTTCCATGGTGGATCCCGGCCCAGGGGGGCTTTTCAGCGGTCGAGCAGCTGGCGGCGGAGGGCACCAGGACACACGACCTCCCAACGGGGCGGGGCGGCAGCCTGGGCTGGGCTGGCCTGTGTGGCGAAGCCAGAGCCGGGGGGCAGGGATGCCTGGGGGGCACCCTTCACCAGCTCTCCCCCATATCAAGTGGTGCGGGGGGTGGCCTCAGCCATCTAGGAAACCTAGGGCAGTTCCCGGTCTTACCGGCAGACCGCCTTGCAGGGCAGATGTTTCTTTTATTATTATTATTATTATTATTATTATTATTATTATTATTATTATTATTTAATTACTAACACTACAAAAAGGGAAAAATGGGAACAGAGGGAAAGGGAAAAAACAACATATAAAAACACACACACTACATCTACAGGTATTGCTTTCCCTTCATACTACAATTGTTTAAAGTTAAAACTTTTTAATATGCTATTAGATTGGTAGATCTTATAAAATACAAACTACAATCAGGATCAGGTCTTCTCCCCCCCCCCGCGAGTCTCGGTCGCAGCTCTCTCTGAACAGCTGCAGTAGCTGTGCAGTAGCTGTGCTGTGCAGTAGCTGTGTGGCTGAATGGGCTCGGCACTGCACGCATCACAGGATAGCCACAGCCTGGGCCCGGGCGGCGTGGGAGCAGGTTCGCTCAGCTCGTTGGGGGAATTCCCCACCACCAGTGGGCCCGGGGGAGGCCCCCATTGGGTACCATTTGCCCGCCCGGGTGAGGCAACGTATCCTGAACGGGTACTATGTGGACATATTCACGCTGCTGCAATCGGAGGAGCCGGTAGGGGACTATGGATCCCCGAGAAAGCGCAGGCGACAAGACAGGGAGAGGCCGGCTGAACGCACTCACTAATTGGATTCTGGGGTACTGCGAGTATGCGGGGGTGGTGCAGGCGGCATACCCTGAACATGTGTGGCACCTCACAACGCATATGAAGGAGGTTACGTACATCAAAGCCACATTGGGTGACCGTGCAGCCTTAAAATACGACAAGACCTTCCGTAAGAAGGCATCCAGCAACGAGTTCACTCGTTGGGACCAGCTGGACAGCATGGGCTGGCTACGGGTGGTCAACGGCAGGGGCAACGGGGAGCATACTAGGGGCGAGGTTTCAGGGTTCAGGCGACACACCACCAAGCGACCCTGCCGGGAGTTCAATGTTGGGGCTTGCTGCAAGACTAGGTGCCACTTTGACCACATATGAGAGGACTGCCAAGGCCGCCACCCGCGGCGTGACTGCCCCAGAGGGTCCGGGTCCCAACAGTCCTTTTGGGGAGGACCAGTGGGGAACGGAGCCAGAGGGGATGATGGGGCCAAGGCATCAGCAGCAGGTGGTCAGGGCGGGATACGCACCTAAGACCATCAGGCTGCATGTGGCTGCCATCTTGTTCTTCTGCAAGACAATGGGGTGGGCAGACCCGACGGGCAGCTTTCTGGCCCGCAGGGCTATAGCAGGCTGGGCCCGCTGGGAGCCTCCTTGCAGGGACACCCAGCAACCCATCACAGCTGACATTTTGCAGGTCATATTGAAACAACTGGGCGTGATATGCCATTCACCCTTCGAGGTCACGCTATTTGCGGCGGCCTTCAGCCTCGCATTCTACAGGGCTTTCTGCATTAGCAAACTGGCGGCGGCCTCAGCGGGGGATCAGTCCAACAGGGTGTTGGCTCGGGCAGACATTTCAATCAGGGATGGCGCATTGAACATCAGGGTCCGGCAATCCAAGACTGACCAGCTGGGGCGCGGAGTGTTGGTTCGGCTCTGCGCCATGGGGTGGGGGGCCCCATGCCCAGTGCGTGCAGTAAGGGCATACCTGGACAGGTTCCCGACCACACCCGGCCAACTCCTGGTGCACTCCAATGGCGGGCTGCTCACAAGATACCAATTCACAGCCGTCCTGAGGGCCAGCCTGCGAGCGGCGGGCCTCCCACCAGGGGAATACGGGTCCCACTCTTTTCACATCGGAGTGGCTACCATAGCTGCCGAGGTGGACTTGTCCGCTGATATGATAAAAAACGTGGGCAGGTGGACTTCCAGAGCCTATCTGAGCTATGTCAGGAAGGAATATACTAACATTGTGTGTGATTCAGTTACAGGCACGGCACCCCCGGAGAAGAGGCTGCATCGATGCTGAGGACGGGCATGACAACGGGGCAGCACAGTCAGGGGGATGAGAGTGGGGCCCCCTGGTGGACCCTGGCAGAGATCAACAGGGCCGTTGTGCCAGTCACCTTTGGGGGCCAGGGAGGAATTTTTCCCGCAAGGGGCCAGATTGGCCGAGGCCACTTGGGGTTTTTTCGCCTCCCTCTGGGCATCAAAGTCAGGGGCCCTGGGGGATAATGGGTGGATCCATCTTTTTGGTTGCAACAGCTGGAGCGTTGGCGGGAGTCGGGCCGCTGGCCTGCCTCCTGTGGCGTTTTTTTTAGGCATTGGGCCGGATCCCAACAGGGTGAGTGGGCCTGCGGGACTGCTCACCCCGACGGATCTGGATGCAAGGTTCGCCAGGCAGAGCCGGCGACAGAACAACATGTGCCAAGGTGCCAGCGGCAGGCTGGCGGGTGATGCATCAGTTGGCAGCCAGGCCTACGATGCCAACGGGGATCCTGTCCAGATGCCAGGCCAATGCTCCATACAGCTGTAATCAATAAAGTTGTGGCCATTTCTAACCCATACAAGTGTCTGGTGTGATTACTTAGCCGCAACGCAGTCTGACATAGCACCTAGGTGGCAAAATGCAATGCCCAAAATAGCAGCTACTGTCTGATCCTTCTGCATTGGTTTTGGTCTTCCTCATTTTTAATGATGCTTGTATTCTTTGTTGATTTTGTGCCATTCATACTTAACTGATGCAAAAACAACAATGAAAAATAAGTTAATTTTTTGGGAAAGTTTGGAAGGAGGAAAGAAACTAATGTAAACATAAGGATTTATGGATTCATTTCTAAGTCAAAAGGGGGATATTTGGACTGTAAGCTAGTGAAACGGGGTCTTATGATGGAATGGGGATTAAATTGAAGGATTACTAACTGCTGCATCCCAAGAGGGTTAAAATAACTGCCCAAAGGGAAGATGATTGGCATGCTGCTCCCTCTTCTTTCTGATTGTCCAGTGAAAAGGTAACAAATTGGAGCTAACAAGATTGTCAGGAGGGAATCCATGCTTGGAATCTGACCAGGAAAGGTCAGACTGAGATTCTTCTGTATGAGGAAAAGGAGAAAAGAGTTTGCCCTTACTGTGACAGCATATGATTGATAAAAAGCTTTAAGTTGAAGAACTAAAATGGAAAAGCCAGCACTAATGTTAATGAATAAATCTGGGCCGATTCCAGACGGCCCTCCCCATCCCGAAACGTCACGCATCGTCATGCAGAAAATGCGAAATATCGCGTTTTCTCGTGCGAGTTTTGCGCGACGTCGCACAAAACTCGTGCAAGAAAATGCAATATTTCGTGTTTTCCACGCGACAATGTGCGACGTTTCAGGATGGGGAGGGCCGTCTGGAATCAGCCCTGCTATTATCTTTTGAACTTGCTTAGCCTCTAGTGCTTTTTTCTTTTTAAACAATGCGTGGGCAGCTGCTCCCCCCCTACTTATATTTGGGCTGTGTAATAAATGAACTATATACATATATGTGCTTGAAGTGTGGGGCAACAAGAACTCTAAGCTACATCCAAATACACACTACCAAAGGCTTCCCAGCCCCAGTAAACAACCTTGTCAGTTTTGGAGGGAAAATCTACCTTACACTGAGGGAGGAGCAGGGATGACCAGCACAGGCCAGAGCCAGGCCTTGTACACCATAAGTCTCATTTTTAGACTTTGTCTAGAAAGGTTATAGATCACCTCAACATTTTGAATTAGGTTGAAATTAATCTGAAATAATAATCTGGAAGATGTCATGCAAGCAAACATACCCATTTCCCAATTGTCTCCAAGAAGATCCTGAAAAAACCCCAATCAATCAGTCCCCCCTCTCCCCATATCTTCAGATACAAGGAAATAAAGCCAAGAAGACTTCAATTTGTCCAAGGTCTCCTAGTTCAATTTCTGTTGAGCAAGGATTTGACTCCAGGTATCCTAGGGCCATTTTCATCTCCATCTCAGAACTACACTGGCATTTATTTTCTGCCATGAAAAAATTCAAGGTGGATGATCTCTAAAATGTTTTTTATTACTTTGCAAGAATATCACTTAGGTTTTTTTTTCTGAGACAGCAATGTTGTCTTCATTTCTTTCTCTCTCTATCTGCCCAAATGACAAGAACATTATTTCCCATTTGCCCTATCCAGAGGTGAGGATAAATTTGAAAAATGTGGAACTTGCAGGTCAATCTGTCATCTTTTCTTCTCTCAAAGTGTGAACAGTGTCTGTTGCTATCATCCTTCCCTTGCTGTTCTGAACTACCCTGCATAAGAGCTGCTTTATTGAATGTTCACTTTGGATATATTGCTAAGCCAAAAAACCACTGAGAGGAAAACATTAAGAGGTAATAAAATTGGATCATTATATCAGAAGAACCTGAGATTTCACTGGACTCCTCAACTTCCATGGACTAGATTCTCTGGTAGTACTCAAGTTACCTCATAGCTTGCCAGACAAGGAATGAGGTTAAATTTCTCATGTCTTGGGGCTCGCAGCAGAATTCAGTAGTATAGTTGAATTCTCATTTAAAATACTCTACACTGTGATTACTGATCCTTGCTGACGGATCGAGGGTGGGAAGGAATTATGAATTGGATCCCGTGATTTCCCCTTGACTTTGCATGGGGTTGATGAGAAAAGCTAAGCCCTTCCTTATATGCAGCACAAAAGTGAAAATGATCCATTTATCCATACACGAGGCCTTCAAGTAGAGACACTAAAGTTCAGAGAATAGTTCAGTCTATCCTTGCGCAGAAATTAAAGGGCAACAATAGGCAAGGCTGTGTTGGTGAACCTCAGCTCTCTGTCTGCAATGTGTATGTTAACTGGTTTCCCTTCAAAAGTATTCAGGATAATGCATGGGAAGTGCTTTTTCATGGAATGTAAATATTCAATAGTAATCATATGAAGCTGCCAGATTCAGGTTATCAGTCCATCTAGCTCAGTATTGCCAGCTTGGTGTAGCACTGTACTAGTGTTAGACAAGGATCTGGGAGTCCCCACTTCAAACCCCTACTATGCCATGAAGCTTCCTGGATGTCCTTGAGCCAGTCTCTCTTTCACAGCCTGACCTTCCTCCATGAGGTTTTTCTGAGGGTCAGTGGAGGAAGTGAGAGCCAAACTAAAAGTGACGTCTTACACAGGTTGGACACTAGTCGGCTTCCCTCAAGTTTTGATGGGAAATGTAGGCATCCAGGTCTTGCAGCTGTAATGGAGAGCCAAGCTGTAAAACCAGGATGCCTACATTTCCCATCAAAACTTGAGGGAAGCCGACTAGTGTCCAACCTGTGTAAGACGTCACTTGTAGTTTGGCTCTGAGACTGATGTATGCCACCTTGAGCTCCTCGGAGAAATAGCACGATAAGCATGCACAAAATAACTCTTCCGACTGCTGTAGTTTAGCAGGGTCTCAAACAAAGAAAGGACCTGGAATCTTCTACTTGCAAAGCACATCCTCTGCGGCTGAGCTGCACGCCTTCCCTCTTTCTCTCCTTGAAATAGCAAACATGTTATTATCATGGAACTGGGGAGGAAGGAAGGCTCATATAGTAACAACAAACCATTAATCTGATGGTATAATTAGCAGCATTTAACACTCATTGTGCACTATCAACATATCCCATTTTCCCCCATTACCCTTTGGGTTGGATCCAGTGGGTTGGATTCAGACTAAGGGCCAAACTAAAAGTGATGAATGACACTTGAACGGCAAGTGTATTCCACCCTGTTCACTTGCCCTCCATTTGCTCTCCACTCGATCCACTTGCTGATCAAGTGTCATTCGTCACTTGTAGCTTGGCCCTAAATTTTCTGCAATGGAGGAGGAGGGGGGTAATTTCTGCCAATTCCCTCTTCCTTCTGCAGACCCCTGATTTGCCCCTCATTCTGTTCCCAGGGGTCTCCTGTCCCCCAGGAGCAGCATTTTGAGGAGGCAGAGGAGGAGGAGGACAGAATGTCCTGTTCCACTGACAAAAGTGCTTAGTTTAGGTCCAACCCAAAGACTCCTTTGTACAAAGTACATCCTACTAGAGTCTGTCACAGATATGGCCAGGGATATAGTGGAATGGTTGCTGGTCTTGACCAAAAAGATGACGGAGGATGTTTTTGCAGGCCAGAAAGAAGTCTGATGTTCTCTCTTAACTAAACATGCTAAATAAGGGAGCCCAGAGACCCAGAATAGAACAACTTTGTTGGGGGGATAAAGAACAAAGGAGTAAGAGACCTCTAATAGGTTAGAAATAGGATAATTAGATATTTGGGCCCAGGTGCAAGAAGCAAGTATGTCCAATTAAATACAGAAGTGATAGTGGCGTGCAGGGCTTTTTTTCTGGGAAAAGAGATGGTGGAACTCAGTGGTAAAACTGAGGACTGCAAAATGACATCACTTTGGGTCAGCTGGAACAAAGTTTAAATCACCCTCAGTGAAAATGATCACATGGCCAGTGGCCCTGCCCCCTGATCTACAGACAGAGGAGAGTTTAGATTGCCCTCCACTCCAGAGCAGTGTGGAGGGCAATCTAAACGCCCCTCTGTGTGACTATGTGACCATTTTCAAGAGGTGCCAGAACTCCGTTCCACCATGTTCCAGCTGAAAAAAAAGCCCTGGTGGTGTGTATTATTTGGGGTCCAACAGACAGTCAGTCATATGTATGCAAGACTTGGTACCACTATTTTTGATATGCTTAGTTATGATAAATAGTAGCAAGAATGAATTAACACATATATATGTCTAAGAACATATTCAAGTTTAGATAATTTTGTATGGCCTTTGAAGTTATAAGGTAATTGGCTAGCCAAGAATGTGAGGCCTTATCAGGTGGGACAACTCGCAGTTTTTAGAAGATGATTTTGTAAACCTATAATTTCCCTCCTAGTCAGAATGAAGAGACAGACACAGGTGTTGGATCTAAGGGCCACTTTATTGATTTAACCTCAACGATAACTTTAAACATAACTGCGGCAAGGGTAAGCAGTACAGGTCAAGCCATGGAGTCACCCCTAGACCTCCACCTTGACCTGTCTGGGTGAGCCCCAAAGCCCCGGGTGCGAGCCCTCCATGTGGATAGCTAGGAGACCTGGCCGGCCAGGCAAATTGGTTCCCCCCTTTCAAGCTCCTAAGCCTCAGCCGTACAGCAGTGAGGGAAGGACTTGTATGTGGGGTTCCCTAAGGCAGTCTGCCCACGTGCGCTGTCAGCTGTCACAAGCAGTACCAGCCACTCCTAGCAGACCCCTCTTCCCTACCAATAGGGAAGTGCCAAGGGTGCTCACCGGCCCGCTGCTTCTAACTGAACTCCATCCCACCAATGACACCACTAACAGGCACCACCCTAACCAAAGTCCCCCACACAAGTCCTGGTGCAAGGTAGGTGAAAAACCCCCACAACTCTTCTCCAATTAAAGATGAAGGGAAAAAATTCCTACCTGGCTATGAATCCAGCAACCGGCTAATCCTGCACCAAAACAGGGTGAGGAGGGTGGGCCGAGCGTTGACTGAATCTGAAGCCAGGTAGGCGGAGCAGCCTGAAAAGGCTGCTAGCTCCGCCCACCTGGCAAAGCCCCGGATGCCCGGGAAACTGCCTCTGTTCTCCCTTCTTCCAGGAGGGCAACAAACGGCCCCCTCCTCGAACAGCTAATGCTGCCTGGAGGCATGGCCGCATTGTTGGAAACTGAATTGATTTGGAGTGTCTTCTTTGACATTTGCTCCTTGCCTGTAATCTGCTTACTTTTGGAAAAAACAATAATTAATGGGCTCAAGTAACCATATACAAACTGGACATTGTGCCTAAATGTAAGATGCCCCCCTTTTGCTTTGATGCCATACTTTGAAAGAAAACTAGTCTCACATTTTAGTAAATATGGTATCTCCTTTTAAGTTTTTACTGGAGTACAACACCCCAGAGGTATGAAAAACATTGTTAAGGAGTATCTCTTGCCTGGAGATTAATGAGCTGATATAGGAAAACTAACTAGACACCCAGGGCTTCTTAAGTGCACACCTACATCAGAATAAGGCATAGCTGGTGTCCTTGGGACCAAGTCCTTCTGCGAACTAAAAGAAGTCCCGTCAAAGGAAAGTTTCCTTAGTGGAAAGGAGTTCTTGAATCCTATTTCATTTTTGTTACTACTGAGAGATTTAATTTATTTAAAACTTTATTTTCCTAGCTTATTTTCAGAGATAGATACTATATTGTCTGAAAGGTTGCTCAGGAGGGGCCATCTGCAGTTAAAATGGATCAGGAGGTAGGTGATGTGAAAGCCTGAGACCCTGGATAACTGATGCCCGTCTGAATAGACAATGCTGACCTTTATGGACTGATGCTCTGGTTTCTGTACGTGGGCCATATGGGCAATGGTCCAGCAAATTTTAGGTATTTCCAGTTCGGTTGGAAGTTCATGGTTCGATGTTCCGTGAAATGCTACGAACCACGAATTACGTGGTTTGTTTTTTTTGGTTCTGTGCCCATCTCTATGCACAACATCAAGGAAAATATGGACCACGATAGGTCTCTGATAATGACAATTACCAATAGCTTTTGTTTGAAATCACATCAAACTTGATTATCTGGAGGATTCCATCCTACAAATGACATTGCAAAGTCTGTACTTAGGACTTTGCAATGTCATTTGTAGGATGGAATCCACCAGATAATCAAGTTTGATGTGATTTCAAACAAAAGCTATTGGTAATTGTCATTATCAGAGACCTATCGTGGTCCATATTTTCCTTGATGTTGTGCATAGAGATGGGCACGGAACCAAAAAAACCAAACCACGTAATTCATGGTTAGTAGCATTTCACGGAACATCGAACCATGAACTTCCGACCGAACTGGAATCTACATTACAGGAGACATTTGGGGGATTATAGGGGAACATGGACAAGTTGTTGACATGCGAGATACATGGTGGATGGAAATCTCATTTCTCCATTATGGCCTTCAAGTTCTATTTCCCCATTTCTTTTCCTAGCCCTTTCTTCCTTTCCAGCCCAGTTGCCACTTTCTCTCCCATTCCCCCTTCCCTCTCCTATTTCCACTTTCTCTCCCCCCTCTTCTTTCTTCCCATCTCATTGTGGTTGGGAAGAGCTTTCCTCTCCATTCCTGCCACTGTTCCTACTTCTTTCATTCACCCCACCTGATGCCACTGCCTTTTCCCTCTTGCTCTCTTCCTCTCCCATCACCTCTTTCTCACACATGCTTGTTGAAGCCTCATCCTGTCATCATTTCTCCCCCATTTGTTTCCCTTTCTTCCAGTGGCAGCAGTGTTTTTATTTTTTCCCATTCTGGGATTTTTCTGCAAGCCAAGGGTTCAGGTTAATTGAAGAATGCCCCTCCACTGTGATATTTCCTCAATGTGTGGATTTTTGTATCCACACTTTGGGGCTATTGTTCAGAATTAGATATATGGCAAAGAAATAGGGAATGTTTTATCATTTGTTACCTTTAGCCACTGCCAGCCACCCTCAAACAGAAACAAAGTCCTCAAGGTTTCATGGGGAGCGGGGGTGGGGAACACCTTATGTGCTGTGACTGTACCTTCTATCTGTCTATCTTTCTGTGATAGTTTCCTTGCATGTATTATTTTCTTGTATGCTAGAAAATTGCAAGACATCCACTGAAGTCTCCTTGAAAAAGTACTAGGGATTGAAGGGTCCCTTTACCATCTTGTTGTCGCTTTTTGACTTCAAGACTGCCAGCAGCTTTCTAGTTTGTCTGTGACTACGAGAGAAGCTGATAACACCAGCCTTTGTCATTTCAATTTTTCACACATTTCCCTCTTGCAACAGCCATTGCCGTTTCAATTTTTCACACATTTGTAAGAGAGTGTGTGTGCGTATGCGTGTGCTATAACTCAATAAAGACTCATCTTGGCAGCCAGCTGCCACAGGCCAGTCATCTGTAAGAGCGCTCTGACTCCAAAATGTCAAACAAAATGAAAGAGAGAGCGAACTCACCAAGGAGCTATCTGGACAGCATTCTGTTCTCTGGTTCTTGCTTTCTCGGTGTTAGCTTCCTGCAGTTCATCAGCTGAACCAGAGTTGGAAGGGGGCTCGCTGCCATAGTCTCCTAAGCTCCTTCAGCCTGGCTCACCAGGGAAACCATCAATCAAACTAACCTCGCTGTTGCCAGGTTGGAATAACAATTATATTGCTGAACATTAAAAGCTCAATGAGCATCCCGGAAAGTGCGTATGTAGCATGGACCACTGGTGTGAGGAAAGGTAACAAACCCAGAATTTGCAGCAGGTGCAGCAGGAGAATATGTGCCACATGTTATTGAGCCACCTGTGACAACCCAACAGATGCCAAAGCTATCTCTTCCATGGTGCCAGCAAATTGGTCAGGAGATATTTGGAGATGAGTCAAAGTGGAATTAGTAGCTGACTCTCGTGTACTCTCCCTCTCCCTCCCTCTCTCCCTCTCTCATATACACACACACAGAGTCACACTTCACTGGGAGATTGATTTAGCAGTTTAGTGGCCTATCAGTGCAGCAACAATTGGTGATCTTTGAGAGTAATTTGTCTTGTCAGGGGATTGTAATAATCAGAATAAACCAGCAGTCTCCAAAGGTGTCTTTGGCTGTGTGGATGCTGCAGCTTATCTAAAATTTCTGAAGTTAGATCCTTTTGCAAGAGTTAGCAATATCTGTAGTCGAAAACCAACATTTAAGAATGTTTTCCAATCTTTTGCTGGGCAGCAAAACTTGAGGTAGAATGTAAATCAGCTTATTCACAAGTGCAGCTGTCCTTGGATAACAATTTCTAGATTCAACTGATGTGTCAACATATACATTCAGAGGCTAAGATAAGAGCAAACAGCCCTGGAAAAATCTATGGTTCTTGCCTAATCTTCTCCAGATTAGAGAGTCATACAGAACAGTTGTTACTTCTTGTTATTTCTAGAAGGTGAAATTGAGAATTCTATGGAGAGAAATGCTCATACCCAGGAAATCTAGTTGGTCTCTAAGGTGATACTGGACCTGAATCTTACTCTATAGACACAAACAATGACCTTTGAATAAACCAAGATGTTTAGTGGCTTCTTAAGTAGTAATTAATCTCAAATTGATAAGAGCCAGTTTAAACAAAGGAGCAATGTAGATATGAGCAACTTGTGTTCTGCAAAGCTTGAACACGTGTGCCCAGTCTCATACTGTGGTTTGCCAGGTGGTTGACTAGTCCCCCACATTCATTCTCAAGTGGGCAGAGGGGGAAATGGCGGGTGATGGAATTGCTCTTACAACTAGATGGTGGGCTGTATTCATCTTGGACAGTCTAAAGCTGTAAAGGGCTGCTTATGCCCATGTAAAATCCCATATAGCCTAATGTCATATTTAAAGGATGCTTTAACCTTTGCCAGTCCCTACCATGTGATGCCATCACACTTAGAATGCTTAGTTTTTGAGCGCACTACAATGCACATATAGGATGCATAGATTTAGAGCACACTACAAAATGCTTCTTAGGCTGCTTAGATTTAAAGCACATTACAATGCATACATAGGATGCTTAGATATAAAGCACACTACAAAGTGCACATAGGATGCTTAGATTTAGAGCGCACTACAAAGTGCATTAAAGGATGCTTAGATTTAGAGCTTGTTTATGAAGCCAGCCCCTGTGGAACCTTTCCCAGCTAAGGGTTTTCTTTTGTTTTTTGCTGTCCCAGTATCTCGTTTAAATTGGCTTGGAGATAACCTCTTCATTTTGTTGGCGGCAGCACCTGCCATGGTTCAAATCACACCCACGTTGCAGGATCTGAATGCAGAGGCTGTGCTTATCATCTTTCGCACAATACATCTCCTCTAAAATTGTCCGTCAGGGAAAAGAAACTTGGAATAAGGCAACTTTTCTGTCATGCAGCTGGGTTTCAGGGTAACCTCCCCTCTTTCTGGTCATGTTTGTGAAGTATCTGTGCATGGTGCGGAGGGCGGGGGGTGGGGGTGGGAGTCTGTTTTGAGTTGATGGATTAATTGAAGAATGTGGTCCTTTTATGTGTTGCTGAAGTGCCTTGAATGGAATTGAGGTTGGAGGTATCATGTAAATAAAATGATTTTCATTGCTTAAAAGTCATATTGAGGTTATGGGGAGAGCAATTGTTTGAAGGGATTTCTTGACAGATTGTACACCTTCTCCCCACTTGAGGAATACAGCCAGGGCCCAAGAATAATCTCTCTGGTACTGACCTTCCTATGACATTATCACATCCAATGCTATATGTCATAAGAGAGGGAAAATCTATTTCTGAAATAAAATAAACAGTAATAGACTCACAGCTAGGGATGTCTCCCTGGCTCCCCAATAATGTCCACTCATCCCCTCCTTCCCCTGTTCTTAGATCCTGGCTGCAGCAGTTTTGCCACCATCTTCAGAGCATAAGGAGTCTGAGGCTAATGCAGGTTTTCGTATCCTTTACACCAGCCTAGCGTACGGCAACGGTTGCCCACATGTGGATTTAATAAAATATAATTGTGTGTGTTAGACTCTGGCAAGTTGCTTCCTTTTCTTTTCATTATAGCTTGGATTCAGCTTGTTTCTTCCTCCCATTGTGGAAATGCTGATAGCAAAACCCTACAGTGCCATCCTGTGGATAAATTATGTTAATTGTGACATTGCAAGGGGAGATACACTCAAAGCCTTCTCCTTCCTTCTTCCTTCCTTTTTTTTTTTTTTAAAAATCAATTTTATTTGCACAGGCATAATTTAACCCAGCTGAGATCATTAAAAAAGGCAGCAAAGAGTGCATGCTTTTGGTGTATATTATGTTTTTTCTAGGTGTTTTCTGTAGCTATTGCAGAGAGCTAAAAAAGGAGTACAGGAGATATACAATATCGCTGGAGTTTTCCCTATTGAGTAAATAATTCAATATTTCTTCTTTTTTTAAAAAAAAATATATAATAGAAGAAATCTTTAAAGATAGATGAAATTTCCCAGAGGGCAAACCTTTTTCTTATTTGAGTTGCATATATAGTTCTTTTTGTGATTTTCATTCTCTTCTTACATTGTGGATTCTTTAAAAATATATTGATGTCCCTGCTTATAAATGGTATCCTAAAAGTATGTATATGTTGTTATGGATGAGAGATATAAAGATGGCCCTTAACTGAACCCCTTGGAAAGCAGATTCCAAGAAAATTCTCTTTCCTAGCTCTCAAATTTGCCGGTTGAGCAGAAAAGTCACATAAACGGTTATTCTTCCAACAGTTTGCAACCCAGTCAAATTAGGCCAGAAGAATAACTGTTTATGTGACCTTTGATGCCTCTAGCTATGCGCTGCCCCGAAACAGGAGGGGTTCTCTTCCAAACCACAGGATGGGGGGGAGGGTGGAAATCCATGTGTCAAGATAAGGAATTAAAAAGATCTCTGTGTTGACCTGGAGGAAGGGGGTTTGGGGGCACTTTGCCTCTATTTCCTATGCTTTGGGGAGAGTACACCTGTCCCATGGTTTAGATTGCAATGCCAATGTAACATCAGTGAATCTCATTAACCTAGTTAGATTGGTTTGTTATTATTTTTCTTAGTTATTCCTAGCATTTGTGTTATTTTACCTTCCCTGCATTTCTGTGCTCTGTAGTATATCGAGGCATAGTCTAATAAAGATCTTTCTCTGTATGAGATGAAGACTGTGTCAAAATTTCCTCCCCATGTGCCTAGACATTCATTCGTACTCATGTGTTTAGAGGCTCATCGACGCTAAACTTCTGAGAAAGGGAAGCCCAAAATCAGTTTGGTGGTGGCAGAACCAAAGGATAGTTGACCAAGGGGGTGGAAATTGTGAGGAACTGCTGGCTTATATGCTCGCAAGCACACACATCTCCCCTGGAGCTACAACATGCGTTGTTTTCTTTCTATTTTAAAACTATGCTATCCTGAGGTCTCAGAATAGTTGACAACACAAATATTCCAGATCTACACACATTTGGTAGTGGTGGGAGATTAATGATATATGTGAAGCCAGGGGCAGACTGGGCCCCCTGGGCATAGGGGCATAGGGAAAGTGCTCCATTCTACCCCTACCCTCCCCAAAAGAGGGAGGAAGAAAGAGCCTGACCCACCAACTACAGGCATCTGAGTCAAGAGCCTCCTTACCTGCCCAGCATGGGCTAGATTGGGCCACATGACTTCTTCCCTGCGCTGAGGATAAAACAAAGGAGGGTGAAATGCTGTAAGCTGCTTTGGGTCCCCACTAGAGAGAAAAGTAGGATATCAATAAAAATAACAAGTGATGGGTGCTAGACAACAGGTTTATAAAAACTGTGAGCTTGATATTAAGCAAAAATGGCCAGGCCCTGAGAACATGACAGAGCACTCTGTCCAATCACATTTCCTCATGGGTATTGCTGAAGCGAGAACTTTTGTACCAGGCCTCAGAATGTGGCAGTTTAGAAATTATATTAAAATATAGATACATTGGGGACGCCATTTGCAAGCAGCAGAAGATTGCAGTTTTTGATGTAACAAGGCATTCAACCAGTGCACTTTATAAAGCTTTATATGCATTTCAAACCAGTACAAGGTTTACCCCTTTGAGAACTGGCTGTTTAAGTGATCTATGTAGGGTTACCAGCTCCAGGTTGGGAAATTCCTGGAGATCTGGGGGGTGAAACCTGGAGAAACCTGGAGAAAGTGGGGTTTGGGGAGGGAAAGGACCTTAGCATGGCACAATTCCATAGAGTCCACTCCCGAAAGTAGCTATTTTCAACAGGTGAACTGATCTCTGTGGCCTGGAGACCAGTTGTAATTCCAGGAGATCACTAGCCACAACCTGGAGGCTGGCAACCCTAGTTCTATGGTATATCAGTTGGGTTGTGGACTTTTTCTGTGGTAGAAATGGATTTAATTGAGTGGTTGTATAGGTGGGGAGAAAGGAAGTGAGTACGTGGGGAGGCATCAGTGGTGTGACACTGTGATGTCACTGCTAGGGAAAACATTACAGTAAAGTCACACCGCTTTAGGCTTTGATGGAAACTCTATGGTAAAACCACAGAGTTTCATAGAACAGCATGACATCACTTCTATGTTTTCACTGAAAGTGGCATCTTGTTGATGGTGATTTTTTAAATTAATTTTTTCTCCCACTGGCAGATGGGGGGACAACAGGAAGTGAGGTGACCAACAGGAGGAAGATATTTAAAACAATTTTATTTTGGAGGGGCATTTGATGGAATGTTAACTGTTCTGGCAAATTTGTGCACTGTTTTTAATCCCTGTGTGTTTATAATTTGGCCCTCTCGGCCAGCAGGCAAAGGCTGCTGGGGCCAGGGTCCATGTTTGCTGCCCTGGAAAGAGAAAGTGGCATCATTCTCCTTCCTGGCATCTGGGCATTTGCATGGTGGCACCCCTCAGGTTTGTAGTCAGCTCCTCATGCTCACTCCTGTAGCAGTGCAGGTTTCACCAGCCACTGTTTATCAGGGCCAGGTAGGATTTTTTTCTCCTTTCCCTATTTGGCTTACCATGAAAGGTGGTTTTTTCACCTACCTTGCACTGTACAAGTCCTTTACTCAGGCTCCATGGCTTGGGGTGTTTGGATTTTTAAGGGGGGAACCATTTGCTTGGCTGGCCAGGTCCCAGCCATGCACTTGGATGGCTCACACCCGAGCTATGTTGTGTTGTTAGCCACCTTGAATATAAAGAGATAAGGTGGAAAGCAAGTAAATAAAAAGACTAAATTGTTACCTGTACTGTTACCACAGCTTAGAAAGCCTCGGTATCTGCATAGTCAGAACTATGTGCTGTCCCTTTAACAATTGGTACTCATGGAAATTGTAGTTCCCTCTCCAACACTGGGACAGCGGGACATTTGAGAAGTTTATTGTAGGTCTTCCTGTTAGTTTATGGGCTATCTTCTTCCCTTTGTTCGGCATCTTACCCCCTCAAGCAAAGATGCAACAGCTATCATGAATTTACTGCTTGTCTACAAATGAATCTGTACCAATAAAGATGTATCTTGCTTCTGATTGAACCATGTCTTGTTTACTGTGTCCAACCATAAGTAAGGATTCCTTTAAAATCTGGGTTGAAAGAGGCAGCGCGTTGAAGCTACCTGGAAGTCAGCCCCTCCTTTCAGCTGCTTCCAGAATAGTAAATTCATGATTACAGCATGTCTTGCTCCTTCAAAGATCAAAAATTACATGTGTGCATGTTTGCATGAAGACGGGGGAAAACAGCAAAATCTTAGCTCCCTCTCCTCCTGGCTGCATAAGGCTTCTCCTTTGTCCTGTAAACACTTGCTTCCAGAATATTACCTATTATTTCAGGCATCCCCTTTAAACTATCAGCTGGCACATGGCTGGGGGGGATCCCTTTGGCAGCCTGCCAGCATATAGTTTAAAGGGACCTGCCGCTTAAACCAGCAGGGGGGTGAGGAGTGGGGTGCTGGGACAAAACTCATCCCCGTGAATCACTTTGGAATGGTCCGAATCTTTAGAGAGCATTCTGAAGTGATTCAAACACCCGATCGGGTTTTGAGTGTTTCCCAATGTTTTACTGTTTCTGGTAAACCCGAAGCAAGAAACCTGAATATTTTCAGGCTGCACACCCCTAGTTATGAATATATTCTCTGGCTCACACAGCAGGCAAAATGGGGGAATTCGGCACTCCTGGCAGCAATATCGCTGCTTAAGCCAGGGGCTGGCCTTTTGCAGCCTTGCCCAGAGGGAGGGACAGACTTTCTTCCTGGGCATATGGGCATTTGGCCAGGGGCAGAACCATGTGCCTCTGCTTTCCTGGCCATCAGTTGGTTCACTGGCTCGGCCCACCCACCTCACCCTGTAGTAGTGCAAGATTAGTTAGCTTCTGTTTCCAGAGCCAGGTAGGAATTTTTTATCCTTTTCCCTAATTGGCTGATGAGAGGGGGGGTTTGTTGCCTACCTTGCACTGCTGGCAGAGGTTTGAGGTATTGGCCTGAGTTGTGCCAGTTCGATTAGGTCATTGGCAGGAGAGTATTGAGGAATAGGGAGCGGGCTGGTGAGCACCCAATGGCACTTCCCCATGGGTGTGGAAACAGGGTCTGCCATCAGTGCAATATGTTTCTGATGACTACTATAACATGGGCAGATGCCTACCAGGATCCCCAGGGACAAGTCCTTCCCTCATGCTGTATGGCTAGGGCATTAGGAGCTTGATGGGGGGATCCATCAGCCTGGCTGGCCAGGTTGCAGCCATTATATAGATGGCCTACAACTGGAGCTGTGGGGCTCACCCAGACAGGTCAAGGCAGATATCCAGGGCTGACCCTGTGACTTGAACTGTATCGCTTAGTTGGCCTTTGCCATAATTTATGGTTAATGTTACGTTGCAATGAGTCCTCCCCACTGTGTGTTATGTTTCATCAAGTTGCTTCTTACTTATTGAGACCCTATGATTGAACATCCAAAACATACTGTCATTAACAGTCTAGCTCAGAACTAGAGATGGGCATGAACAGCAATACAAACTAAAAAAAGCCATGAACAGCCCAATCAGCTCTTTGCGAACAAGCTGTTCGTGGGGCCCCATTCTAAATGAACAGGTGGTCATTGCAAGCCTCATTCATTGCTGTTCATTGCTGTTCATCAAGCCAGACAATCTGGCACCTGCAATCAATTCCCTTGGCAACTTAGGCAGGGATTGTCTGAACTCTGTCTGAACTCCTGCTGTTGCCCTGGAAACCCCAATCTAAGTCCAATTTATCTTGATAGGCAGATCTTCCTTTCAAGTGTGGAGTTCCAAATTTGTTACAAGGAAGCAAAGAGCAGGGGGGAGGGTGATCCCAGTTCTGGTTTTGCAGATAATGAGGGAGAGACAGTTGCTGTTGGCATTTTGAGAGAGAGACAGGGAGAGTGCATTAGAGCTTGAATTTTCTTTGTGTGTGGTGGGATAGGGATCTATCTCTTCGAGTTCCAGGGCTGCTGCCAGGCTCTGTAGCCAAGCTATTATTTATTATCGGTACATTTCTTGCTGCCTGCTCAGGTAGGGTTCCTGGGAGTGGTGTGGTAGGGATCTTGATGGCTGGAGGAGAGCCTGTTGGCCCGCACGAACAGCAGACAACAAACATGCTCATGAACAGATCATGTTCATCAATGTTCATTGTTCGTTGTTCGTGGATGGCAATGAACAACAAACACCATGTTCATTTTTTTCCTCCTGTTCATGCCCATGTCTACTCAGAACAACTGAAGGCCATGGCTTACTTTATTAAGACTATCCATCTCATTTTTCCTACTGCCTTCAACTTTTCTTAGCATTATTTTTTTCAAGTGAGTCTTGTCTTCTTATGATGTGATCAAAGTATGATACCCTCAGTTTAGTTATTTTAGCTTCTATGGAAAATTCTGGCTTAATTTGATCCAGAACCCACTGATTTGTCTTTTTGGTGTCTTTGTAATCTGTAAAACTCTCTTCCAACTCCACATTTCAGTTTTCTTCCTGTCAGTTTTTTAAAATTTTCCCATACATAGTAATGGGAAATACCATATTAAGAATTATTTTGAACTTGGACTCTAGTGACACTTCCTTACACTTAAAAATCTTTTTAAGTTCCTTCATGGCTTCCCTTCCAAGTCTCAATCTCCTTCTGATTTCTTGGTTGCGGTCTTTTTTTTTTCCTGGTTGATGATTGAGCCAAAGAATGGAAAATCACAGTTTCTTCATTGTGAACCATAAGATTATGTACATGTACATGTACAGCGTCACTAGTGAAATGAGAGTGCTACAAGAATCACTAAGATACCCAGTGTGTGTGATTTTTAAGTTGGTAAAATTGCTCTATTATGTGTTTGCAATGGTGACATCCAAATATTCCCTATTTTGTTTTAGTGAATATTTACATTTTTTTCTAAATGGTTTCAGTAAATCTGCTTTCCATATTTTTTAAAAAAACTCCATTTATATTGTTTTTTTGTGTTGGATAAACTGCAAATGAAAATGATGCTTTGTTCACATGGACAATTTGTCATTTATACATACCGTATAAACAAAATGTCATTGTGCTAATTTATTGACATGTAGGTGACATTGAACAAATGTGTGTATGTTTTACAGGAAAAACTTGGTGTGAGAAATAGACAATTACAGGTTCAGCTAGGGTTGCCAAGTCCAGGCTTGGAAATTCCTGGAGATTGGGGAGGGGATAGAGCCTGGAGGGGCAGAGTTTGGGGAGGGGAGGGGCCTCAGAATGATATAATGCCATTGAGTCTGCCCTCCAAAGCAGCCATTTTCTCCAGGTGAACTGATCTCTGGCTGCTTCCACACACAATGGATACTCCACTTTCAATACTCTTTAGTGAACATTTGGAACTGCTTTTCCATGTGCGGAACAAAAAATCCACTTCCAAAGGATTGCTAAAGTGCATTGAAAGTGCATTATTCAACATGTGTGGAAATGGCCTCTGTCACCTGGAGATCAAGTGTAATTCCCGGAGATCTTTAGCCACCACTTGGAGGCTGGCAACCCTAGGCTCAGCTCTAACAAAAACATGAAATCAAAACCAGAATTGGGATTGGAATACAAAAGCAAACATACTGGATAAGACTCATGTAGTCCAATTTTCTAATTTTCAGAGAACACACAAACAATATGAATGTTGTGAAGGGTGATGGGCAAAGCTGATTCAGTAAGTTGTATGAAATGGTCCACTGTTCATCCCCCTCCCCATGTTTTTTCTTTTCTTTCATTTTAACAATAGAATCAAGACCTGTGCAAAATAAAGTGGAAAACTTTGGGGAAGAATAACAGCATATAGGTTAATATGGGTGATCTTGGAACATCATTTATTGTAGCATCTAAAATTAAGAGAGAGAGAGAGAGGCAAAAAGTATAACTGAGATGTTCTGGTATCTGTATAATCTAATCAACTGCTCTTTATCTTTGAATTGTTGTTTAATTAACACACTGTACAATAAATGTCTTCTTACATCTAAATTAAGTGCTTATTTGAGAAGCTTAATTTGGAGTGTTACTTTAAGATTACTGATCACTCATAAATCATCCGATGGTATCTTTCCCTTCTATAATCACAAAATTATTTTTTACGGGTATAGACTAAGCAGAACAGATGATAGATGGATGGGGAGAGCCGAAAGAGATTCCAGGTGGTAATGGAAAATAAATTAATAGCTGTATTCCATACTCTGGTGATTCTCCTTTGAGATGTGGTTTCTTATCCAATTTCCACTAACATTAAAAAATTGCTATTCGGCTCTGGTGGCTATAAAATGTCAAGTAATATATTTGAAAGTTTAAGATTAGTTTTTGCACAATGAACTGGGGTTGTGAGGAAGCTCAGTTTGGAGATTTGTAATAAATATCCCTTTTCTAAAAAAAAGAGTAGCGTCTGGAACTAATCTACTGATATTTCACATTAGCACATGTCTTTTGTTCTTGGCGTCTGAATGTAAATTTTAGTGAGGGGTGGGGCATGCTTTGCTTGGTTTTCAGTGGTGTAGCATCATGCCAAGCCACCTAGTACAACTAGAATACAGTTGCAGCTTGAGGAAAATTCAAGCACCCTTCAGTTTTAACAGGATGCTGGAGGATTTTATGAAGAAGTAAAATATGTGTACTGTTTCAGATCCTTATTATATGAGCCTATATACAGTTTGTCTTTATGAATAGACTTTAGCATGGCATTATACACTCTCCTGCTTATATGTAATAAGAATGCTAAACTAGCCATGATATTGCAATCAGCCTGTGGATTGCTGTTGTAAATCCCTAGCCTACAAGACAGTCCACAAAAATGTAATCTTGGGATTATGTCCTGTTGCCTTCTGTGGAATTTTATTCTATCTATGTTTGCCTTAGGAGAAAAATATTTTTTTCTTTTTTCTGTTCCTTTATTGTTCTGAAATTCTGACCAGCTATACATTTAATTTTGTGGGATAAAAGGAAGAGGCATGGAAGGAGGAGCCTTTTAATGGAAAAATATAGTCTTTATCTATAACTGCAAAATTAGATAGGTCAACATACAACTGAAGTTATACATACAACAAATATCTAGCTATTAGATAATGAAAGTAACAAAGCTCTAAAACGGCGAGGCTGCACATTTACACCTGCACCTGAGAACGACATCTAGCTGGTAATTAACCCTTTTATGGTTTCTAAATAGGATTAACTTTAAGACAGGTTATACTTCCAGGTTAGGTCTCTCAGGACCAAAACAAATGTGTTAACCCTATAATAACCATAATTTAGATCCTCCCAACTGCCAACAAATTTTTCCTGAATTCTGATTAAATTCCGATAAAGTTCATTTCAGACCTAGATGTGCTGTTTCTCTTATCTTTCTGTTCCTTTTCATCTCTTTATGATTCCTCCCACCTCATATTACCCACGTATATGTGTGCTATTACAGAACATCACCAAAAATGTAAGTCTGGTGTGATGGCATGTACAGTTAGGTGCCATCAAGTCCTCAATAAACTACAAAACAAGGAAACTGCTGATGTCACTACATCACTAACAGCTACAACCTGGAATTGGCAAAGGGTAGCTCTAGGAATCACAGGAAACTCTATGGTGGTTGACAACATCACATGCACAGCCACTTTCCCTCACCACCAGTCCTCTTGCTGGTTACCAGGCTTTGCCTGGCAAACACGTACCGTGACATCATTATTTTCTGTCATTTGCTTTACAAATGCACAAGCATGTCAATAGAATACCACACAATCAAACTCGATACAGCTATATGTAAATGGCATCAAGATTAATTTTTGGAGTAAGTGTTTTTTCAATGCAGATTTGATTAATATAGACAGGTAGTCCAATAGGAGTCTTACAGTCCACTTGAAAATAGGATGGACAAAATGGCTCCTACCCACTTGAAAGTGGGGAAAGAACTTCTGTGCCCATTTGCAACCCTTTCAGTCAGAGGACAGGCCAATTTGGTCTGAACCCTCATGCAGGTAATTGACTACAGAGGCCCTATAAGCAGTGCTGTGTTAGAGGTGCATGGTTGAGTTTATATAAGCTATCATCTTACTAGATTTTTTTAAAAAATCATTATAACTTTGCAGAGGATTTTGAGACTTATGCCTCACCAATTATTACCTCCTTGAGCCATGTGCAGTCATTGTCTTCCTGTTCTGTGGCATCGTTATTTTCAAGATTAAGATTTCATTATTTCCAGCTTCATTTCCCTTAACATGTGGCATGAATATTTCTCATTAGGTTACATTTTTGCCTATTCTCCCTATAATAGACATTTCAAATGCTTCCCTTTTTAGAAAAATACTGGGAAGGTAGGGAAATGTCAGTTCAGTTGTCTGTAGAAGACTTGCTGAATACTTCCTTTGAGCATAAGGTTGTCAGGGTTATAATGAAATTGATAGAAATTTTCTAAAAAATGAAAATGAGTGAATATAGCCATCCTGAGCTTTCTGACAAAAGGATATCTCTGCACTGTAGATCGCTGCTTTTTAAACTGTGGCCTATTTTGTTAGCAGTGCACAGCAGCAAGGTATTCACTTTCCTGTAGATACTCCAGCACAGTGTGGGAAACTGGGAGCCAAGCTACAAGTGATGCCTGACACAGGTTGGACACTTGTCAACTTACCTCAAGTTCTGATGGGAAATGTAGGTGTCCTGGTCTTGCAGCTTGGCTCTCCATGTAATTGAAGTTTACAGACACCCCCCCCACACACACACACAAACCACCAGCAGAGGGGAAGGGGGGCACCCTGCGAGAGCCTGATGCCTGCACTCCCCTCCCGACTGCATGTTCTCCCTCCCATAAACTGCCACTCTGTAAACTTCAATTAATTGGAGGTCCAAGCTGCAAGACCAGGAAGCCTACATTTCCCATCAAAACTTGAGGGAAGCTGACAAGTGTCCAACCTATGTCAGGCATCACTTGTAGCTTGGCTCTGGAACCATCTGTGCATGGATCCTTTCCACAAGCATGAACACTTCCAGCTTGCACATGAGGTTCTGTGGAACCTGGCAATTGACCAGTGTTGTGCAGTGGTTAAGGTATACTCTCATGTGCCAGCTCTGTGCTCTTCTTCTTCTTCTCTCAGAACTGTCTGCTTGGAAACAGGTTGCAAGCTTTTTCTGTGATGGGACCACAGAATGGAATGGCTTATTGGAGTGGGTGCAGAGAGTGCCTTCACGTTCTGCATTCAGGAAGGCACAGACCATAGTTTTATTTTGAAGGACATTTGACAGAGTGGCAATGTTTTTGACATATCTGAGCTATCCTGGTTTGTTTTTTTTTAATCTTGTGTGGTATTTTTATTTTGTATACTTTTTAAATCTTGCTGATTTACTGATGTATTGCTTCATATACATTTACATCTTGGGACTTTCTTTGCCACCTCAAAACGGATTAAAGTGGGCTATAAATATTTAAAATAAATAAATAAGATAATAAACCTGACCACAAGTGTGCAAGTGTTTGGCAGCTCAGTGTGATGAACCTCTTGTTGGAGAAGCGACAGCCTGCTAAGAGTCTAGTTACTGTAAATACTGCTGAAAAGTAGTTCAGTCCACTTGTACCCTAGGGGGAGCTGTGGAGCTTTTTCTAGTGTTTATTGTTTAGTGACTGTTTTCTCTTGAAGTTCACACTACTTCTTGTTTTTGTCTCTCTGCTGTGTATCAGTATGTGTTAGTGCTTGGGCGCAGAAGGACTCTCTGTTGCATTAATGACCTGCAGTCAGTTATTGTCTTTCGCAAAATCCAGTTACAGTAAATTCATTGAAAGCAAATTTCAGAATGTGGATTGGATTATTTCCTGAACTCTGCCAACATGCCTCAGTTGGCATTGCTTATATGGTTCTAGGCTTACTAATATTTCCAAGATGGCATAAGAAGCAGCTATAGGGAAGTGCATTGGCCGTTTTCACACTACTAACCTGCTTCTGTAACACTGCGAAACGTAGCGCAAAAACCACAGAAGATAGCATCTTCTTGCGAGAGTTTTGCACGACATTGCAAGAGTTTTGCGCGACATCGGGCAAACCTCTCGCGGGAAGAAGCTATCTTCCACATTGTTTGCACGATGTTTCACAACGTTACGGAAGTAGGTTAGTAGTGTGAAAACAGCCCTTGTGTGTCAACAGTGTTAAAAGTCCAGGCGTCCTTGTGTAGTACAGAACCGTTATTCTGATATACTCCCTATGGGAGTATAGATGTTTTAATTTATGCACTGATGAACCTAGGTTGAGAAGCCACTATACTTGTTCATCTGAAAACGTTCAACTTGCAGGAGATACCAAATTGAGTCTGAAAAAATGTAGCTTGGTAACGTTTAAGTTATTTAGAAAATTTATAAGCCACCTACCTGTTTCCAAGAACCCAAGGTGGTAAACAACAATAATATAAAAACAATAAAACATCTAGTTGTAATAAATGTATCCATGGGTTGGAACCAGTTTCCACCTTTGTTAGAGCTCTTATGCAAGCAGAAATGTAAGAAAAGACCACAGTAGCTGTTTGCCCTGTCAAATGCATTGCATCTCCGCCTGTTTCCACTTGTGGAAGATCTTATGCAATCAGTTTCTGGGTGCTGTAATACATAGGGAGGAAATAGCTAGGTTTTGTGCAAGCTGAACTGCATTATGTCCGTTTAAGTTTCCACTTGCACATCTCTGAATCCAAGTCAATCATCACACAGTCAAAATCAACTTCATCAAAATCTGATCAAAGATTAAATAATCAATTACTTTCAAAGGACTTGCAAAGCAAATAGATTATGCCTGACAGCCTGAAAAGCTGGTGCTGATCTCTCTTCTAGGGGAAGTGAGTAGAAAGGCTCTTCTATGGTTTCCCATCAACTTTACCTCAGAGAAGTTGTGGTGATAGCATAATGCATGCAAATTTTTCCATCTTAAGTTCAAACATCAGATTCTTGCAGCAGGGTGACAAACTGAGAGCAGAACCACAAGTGACAAAAGGCACAGATTGGACACTTGTCTGCTTCCCTCAAGTTTTGATGGGAAATGTAGGCATCCTGGTCTCGCAGCTTTGCTCTCTGACTGCTGTCCAATGGACTTTTCAACTGTCACTTGTCCAACATTCTGCCAAGCTGCCTACATTTCCCATCAAAACTCGAGGGAAGCAGACAAGTGTCCAATCTGTGCCTTTTGTCACTTGTGGTTCTGCTCTCAGTTTTCATAAACAGCATCTGTGTATAAGAACTGCTTAATGCTGAGCCCATAGTGGTCCTTAGATGCTTCTCAGATGTTTCCATATTGGGCTTGAAAACACCCCCGATCTAGGAAAATCTGTGTAGTAAATTTTCTCCCAGCCCTTCCTACGTGGCAGCATAGATGGTTATTCCTGCACTGTTTTCTAGGTCCCAGACTGATATTCTAACCACTGCACCATGCTGATCATGGATGGGACACATCAGTGCCCACGGTCCAAAGAGCTCCATGTACAAGTAGGAAATGTTTATGCTTAGGGAAGGTGAGATCGCCCACTTTCTGTTTCTTCTGCAGTCCCCTATATCACATTGAATCACATTGGAAAGATGCTTCTGACCTTCAGTGGGTATGAAAGGCTGCAGTGAAACAGGGGGCCAGCAAATCACTATGGTATGTCCTCTGGTTCCAGCAAAAATAATGAATATGATATTTCTTTTTATATCTCATATTCCTTTGACTCTGGCAAGGCCATGAAATTTTGCTGCAGGAATACTTAGGACAACTTCTGGATTTTTAGGTCCCACTCCCTACTCTTCAGGTGACAGTAGACTTGAAAGACTCATGTGGTAGAAAGTGCCAATAGAGTCCTGATTCGGGATGCTTGAACACTTTCTGGCTCAGCTCACAATCTGTTCACCAGACATCACCTGGCAGCCAGTTAATCAACAGGCCATTCATCTGATTGTAATCTATTTGCATCTAGTCTCAAAAACAGGCTACTTGCAGCCATCACTGACAGCTGATTAGGGATCACCTAGGAATCTGCTTCCAATCTCTTGTTGGTGAAATTTTACTGAGCTCTTGGGTGTTTTTGTGTGTGTGTGTGTTTGTGTGTGCATGTGTGTAAGAATGGAAAGTTTGCTGTATCTCAGCCTTGCTGAGAATATAGCAAATAGAAGAGGGGTGGAAAGAAAAAAAATGGCTTCCATGACAAAATGGGCAGAATGGGCTGCAGAAAATCTGCTCTTATTCTTTGCAGTCCAACAGCTTGTATGGGGAAAGAGAGAAATTATCTTCTTCCCTCTTCATGCATCTGAAACTGCTTAGCCAGTAGAAAACAAGGGCCTTTTCTCTACAATGTAACAGACAGTTTAGTGAGGGGAGGGGAGAGAAGCCAACAGTGTCTGTTGTCTTCACTCCCAGGTTCTCCCTGTGTTGCTAGAACAGAGAGAGAAGCTCGGGTGGTGGGGAGGGTTGGAAGGTTCAGAGAATCTCAGATGAAAACAGATGTGAGTTAGTTTTTGATCTTACCTTCAAATTCTTACTTTCAAGCCTGCAACTCAGCAAGGAGTTGGGAAGCAGTTTCTTTTCAGCCACTCTGAGTTGTTTGGGCAGAAGCGGAACAGATTAGATTCTTGGTTTACATGTGTATAGGGCCTTCTTTCACTGGTGATTTTTTGCTGCTTTGGACCCCATACCTCTTCAGGTTTTCTTCCAAATTCCAAATGCTTAACTCTCCCTTCAGATTTCAGTTTCAAGGGTTCTCTTCCATTTGCAGCTATGGGACCAAAAGCAGCAAAAACCGTCCATGCAGAGAAGGCCTAGGACAGCCAAAGACATCCACCACAAAATTCATGCCATCTCTAGTTCTAAGAAAGTTGGAAATTCTAAACAGTAACACTTTAGATTGGAGGTGGGATATCATGTTTTCAGTGCAGTCTGATGGGACAAATATCCCAATGCAAACAATTAGCAAAGTAATGAAAAGGCTCAGTTAGAATCTTTCTCTCTGCAGAGTAAGTATTTTTATCTGTAGGGAGATTTTTAAAATGTGGATGCTATTCTGTTTAAAAAGATTCTCCACCTGAATTCTGAAATGGTACAGCCCCCCCTTGTCACTGCAGGTCTCTACCACATTATTTGCATTTGTAGATCTGTAATCTGAGGCACTGGAAGTCTGTTTTGCTATACAGTTTGATTCCCTCATAAGCAGTTTTTTTTAATGTATTGATTGATACAAGATATATGTTAAAAATCTCTGAACAAGTATTGGCTTGGGAATTAAACAAATTTGAGATGTAATATTTATTTGTTTCTTTACATTATTTATAATCTTCCTTTCCCACTTGGATTCAAGGCAGATTATGCCATGTGAGTCAAAACGATCAATGGCTCAAACACGCAATAACAATGAAATAGAGTATTGAGTTCAAAACAGGTTATTGAGTTCAAAAATTAAATACACCCAGAAAGTGATACGGAGCTGAAACAAGACTGAAACAAAAGCAATTATCAAAGTATGAGCAATTTGACAGGACATATTAAATGATGCAGAAGCTACTCAATAGGTGCACAGTTGTATGGTCAACACAGCCCCTGTTCCTTAACCAAAACATCTCTCTCAATCAATTCCTTACAGCACAGGTATTTTTGGTTATAGCGATATTTAGAAATGTGCAGAACATGGGTCAAATTGATTGACTTATGTCGAATGTATATTGTGTTTGTAGTTATATTTAGAAATGTGTAGAATATGAGTCAAATTGATTGACTTTATGTTATAAAGATAAGAGATATAAGAGGAAGTAAAGAGTAACATATAGAGTATAAGTTAAATTGGTTGACTTATAAATGTATTCATCACTTATGAGTACTCAAGTTATGTATAGGGAGGGATAAATTGTTTGTCTTATATTGATGACATTAGAATGAATAAGTTAGAGTACAGGATATTGAGAATATTACCAGTATTATTACTATTGAATAACATGCCAGGAATGTATTAGTTAGTTGATAAGTGAAGGGAAATTGACTTAGCACTGTGTTATAATAGACTAGCTTAGAAGAGTGTGAAAGTATATGTTTAATTGACAAAATAAGTTGAAATGAGTAGGGGAAGAATAGACAAAGGGTTGGAAAACTGTTGGAAGTCAACAAACGGGGGGGAGGGAGGGGGTTAGAACTGGAATATTAAAGTAATTTGATTGTTATAAATGACAAAATATTTCTAATTCCAATAAAAAAAAAATTAAAATTCCTTACAGCATTTCCTATCAACAACTCCCCCCCCCCCCGAATAATTCACTTTTGCACAGCCAGAAGAGGGGGTGTTTTCCTGGCCTCTTCAGACTGGCCATTCCATTAGTGGACAGTTGTTGGTTTTGCTCATTTGCAAGTGGCGCTTCTCGAAGGCCCTGTTCAGGTGAGTGAAGTTGTTCCCATAGATAAGAGGCCATGAAGGGCTTTGTAATAGTCAAAACTTTGAACAGTGCCCAGAAACTTAGGGCCAAGCTACAAGTGACGAATGACACTTGAACAGCAAGTGGATCGAGTGGAGCGTAAGTGAACTGGGAGAAATAAACTTGCCGTTCAAGTGTCATTTGTCACTTGTAGCTTGGCCCCTTGTCTTTTTGTGATTCTCTGATGTTAAGAGAGTTGTGTTATTTTTCTGTGTGGGGGACTGCTGGTGTAATTTGTCACAATGCTTTGCCTACTTGTACTTTGAAATTGAGAAAATATTTTTTAAAAAACTTTATTCAGTGTGTGTGTTTTATTCTTTGTTGTGCAGTTGGTTCCCATCATAGGGAACAATGGGGCTGGCCGGCCAGCCATCTCTGTAGGTGGTGGGGGAATTTGGGAGAGGGTGTCTGTGGTTCAGGTGCTCTTTCACAGGGACAAGCTCACACTCAGGAGTTTGCCCACCATTGTGGCACCCCTTGGCTATGCATAATTGCCCTAGGAAAGAGAGTTTAAAAGTTCCCATCATAGGGAATAATGGGGGACGGCTGGCCAGCCTGCTTCTGGGGTAGTGGCCGGTGTGGGAATGTTGGGGAGGGTGTCTTTGGGTCACTGTGGGGCTGTGGGAGGGTGGATTTAAAAGGGGGACTGTACCTGTGGCCACAGATGCCACATTCCGTGGGTTCCTGCTGTGGGAGATTTTCCCATAACAGGAAGCAATAGAAAGTGGCTAGCCACAGGAGGATAGGGGAGGTTAGGTTTTGGGGAGGGGTGTGTGGTATTTGGTAGTTTGGGTGCAGGTGGACTGTGGCTGTGGCCATTGGCAGCCCCAATCCCATGTGTTTCTGTGGTGTGGAAGTCTTCCTCACAGTAGAAAGACAAAGTGGTGTGGCAGGAGAATCACCTTTGGGGGGCATAAAATGCCCCCCCAAGTGGGATCAGCTTGGGTCTTGGCGGAGGGTTGGAGGACAGGTAGGAGATGGGCCCCTGAAGAGCCACACAAGCCTCTCTTATTTCCCCAATAGGAAATAATGGAGAAAGGGGGGGCTAAGAGCAGCATCTTTGGGAGGCCATAAAATGGCCTCCCAAAGTGAGATCTGCTTGAGCCTTGGTAGATGCAAAGTTTATAGAGAAATAATAGCTGATTCTGCACATGTTGGATAATGCACTTCCAATCCTCTTTAGAGATCATTTGGAACTGAATTTTCCGAGTGTGAAACAAAAAATCCATTTCCAAATGATAGCTAAAGTGCATTGAAAGTGCATTATCCAACGTGTGTGGAACCAGCCTTTCTTTACTGCTATCACTGCTTTTTCATAGGTTTTCCAATGGGCTCTGTAGCACACAGTATCAGATTCAGTTCAAGTTTTCTGCCAGTCTTCCTAGACGTCTTCTAGACCTCTTTAGGTCATCCAAACCAGAAGTAAACTATGGAGCTGGCTTCTGTCCCAAGGGTGGGAAAGGTTGATGAGGAGCAATCTTGTCAATAGCTGTGAGGAGCATAGCATACATCTTGAATTTTTTTTAACCTACTTTATTTTCTTTATCAGTAAAGCTATGTACAAAATCTTCACTAAATCTTGACTTTAAAAATAAAAAAGGGCTAGGTAAAAATACACGGATTGGATTCCGTCTGGAGGCCACCAGTCAGCCAGTCTTGTTCTTTAAAAATGTAAGAAACAGGGCAGGTATCAGAGAAATGCCAGTGCTATACATTGAGAATACCCAACCAAACCTGAACTTTTCTTCAACTTGAAAACTAATTATTGTGTTCTGTCAAAAATGATCTTTCTTGAAGTTTGCCGCATTGAAAACACTCTCTCGGCAATGATAAGAGAGGAGGAAAGTGAGGTTTCTGATCCAATTTTTTTTATTGATAATCTGTGAACTGGATATAAACAAGAAACTCATCATTAATTTTTATTTTTCATGAGCTCGCTAAGGTGACCATTTCCCTACCTGCAAATTTCTCATTTTAATCCTGACAACTTGCCTGAAAGAAAGTGCCTACTGCCCATTACATTCACCGTTCAGAGGATTTAAAACTCCAGAGGGCCCTGTTAAATTCAGCTTTATGTTGGCATAAGTAGCTGCAATTGTGCCAGTAATTTACATTTAGGGAGAACTGAAGTCCTTTTTTCCCCCTCTGTCCTTGAAATGATAAAGCTGCTTAGTCAGTGCAGAAAATTCAACTAGGCTAACGTTTTTTCTTTTTTCTTTCTTTAGGGTTTTTTTTTTTGCTTCTATGGAATTGTCTGCATTTTTTTCTTAATGATCAAATCAAGACGGAGGTCTCAGTCTTCAGACACATTATTAAAGCTTTCTTGAATGAGATAATGTCGGTGAAGTGTCCTTGATTGTGACTTCCTAAATCAAGATAGTGGCCAGGATTTTAAAAAAGTGATGCTATGCCAATTGACAGTGTATGAGTTAGTGGCAGTGCGATCCTAAGCAGAGTTGCTCCAGTCTAATCTCATTGAAATCAATGGGCTTAGACTGGAGTGACTGTGCTGAGTAACTCTTCTTAGGATTTCACTGTTAAGTCTGGAGAAAGGGGGAGAAAGAACCAATATAAAAAAGGGGGAAAGCAAAAGAAAATGGAACCCAAATCAGCAATCTGAATCCTGATGTATTTCAAGATAAATATTTTTTTCTATTCAGGTAATAAAAGGGATGCCCTGGATAGCTCAGCTGAGCCTAATCTCATCAGATCTCAGAAGCTAAGCAGGGTCAGCCTTGGTTAGTAATTGGATGGGAAACCTCCAATGAAGAACACAGTTGCAAAGCCAGGCAATGGCAAACCATCTCTGTTAGTCTCTTGCCATGAAAACCCCACCAGGGGTTGCCATAAATTAGCTATGACTTGAGGGCACTCTCCACAACAAACGAGACACCTAATCTAGAAATGGGGTAGACACATTTCAATTATCTATTATTTCTTCTATTTTACTCACAAAATTTATACTCTGCCTTTCTGCCCTCATCAGGGCCACCAAAGGGGTAACGTTAAAAACATGCATAATAAAAACTAATCTTATAAAACATTAAAACCAAACAAAAGCACATCATTAATACAAAGCCATAAAAGCAACCATTACAACAGGGCAAGGAGGTGGAACCACTGGCACAATGCGAAATGAAGCAAAAATTTCTTCAGCCACTGACATAAGATGGCAACAGAATGGGGAGTGAGTTCTAGAGTTTTGATGCCACAACTGAGAAGGCCCTCTCCGGGTTGCCATCTAATTTCAGATCTCAGAATGTATGTAGTATACTTGTTAGAAGAAAAGAAAGTAACAATCTTAGGGCCAAGCTACAAGTGACGAATGACACTTGAACGGCAAGTGGATTGAATGGAGGGCAAGTGAACAGGGAGAAATACACTTGCTGTTCAAGTGTCATTTGTCACTTGTAGCTTGGCCCTGAGTAAAAGGCCATTTTTCACACGTCTTTAAAATAGCGCACTACTCACAGAAGGCTGCTGGCTTCCTCGTGTGATGTTTGATGCCATTCATGATGATGGCGCTTTTGTGGCTTCCAGCCTCCAATTTGTAAACAGATGGCATCAAAAATCGCACGTGCTATTTTAAAGATATGTGGAAACGGCCAGTGTTATAACCACAGTTATTTTGATCTGTGGTTATACATGGCCACCATTAATCACTCTAACCTAGAGAATATGTTAAAATTTGCTTTGTGAAATAGTTGGTAGGCTTAGGAAATTTTTGGCACTTCTTGATGCAGATTTTATGTGAAGGCTAGGATCAACGGGGCCAGAAGAGAAGCTGGTTGAAGTTTGGTGACCAGGTGAAGTTAACCCAAATTCTGGTGTGTTATTTCTTTTTTTTAATATTTATATCCTGCCTTATTTTAGGTGGCTAACAGTGCTAATACAAGATGCAGAACATAAATCCTTTAAAAGTTCATTAACGGATACAAGTAGTTAAAAGTAGGTTTAAAAATACACAGCTAAAGCTGCTGAGATAGTACACCTTCCTTCAAATGCCCACAGAAATAGAACGGTCTTGCACACCTTCCTTAATGTAGCCAGTGAAGGTGCCCTCCATACCCACCGTGGTATGGAGGACTGGACCTACCACTCAAAAACCCTGTGTCCCAACAGTCGTAAGTGAGGGTATCACAGGGAGAAGGCTGTTTGAGGTCTATATAACTGGTGTGTGGGAGTACACCAGGAGATGTAGTAGATGGTAGCTAACAGATGGTAGTTAGTGCAATCTGCTCAAATGGAAAGGATGTTTAATATTTTGCAAGCCTTAATAAATCCTAGTTTAATGTTGTGTTTTCATTGCTGGGGTGTGGTGGCAAGTTTTCAGCTGGAGCAAGATTCAGGTGCATACCGCTGCCACTCTTTGACACACATTCCTGTGATTTGTGTGCTCTTTACTCCATATTTTTGAGCTGCCTCTGGTTTCATACATGCTTTTGTGCAATCTAGTAATTATCTCTGATCATGTGTTTGGTGAAGTGCAACATGATCAAGGTCGTTCTTTCTGCATCTTCGCCATTTGTCTTTGCAGATAGATTGGTTCCATTGTGCTTCTTTTCTGTAAGTGTTAAAATGGAGAAATGGCATTTAGTAGAGGTCAGGGTGATAAAAATGCATAGCTATAAGACAAAACCCATACAAAGACAGTGCGAGGATGTGAAGTAACTGTGTACCAGAGTTCATAAAGACATTTCTCCAATAGCAAGGTTTTAGGGAGACTGTGGAGTCACCACTGAAAACCAACTGCTCTAAGACAATAATGCATTGTGGTTAATTTAATTTAGACCTTCATTTTCAAAGGCCTCGGGTGCCCCAAATCAATTGAATATGGTTAGTTTAGTGCTCAACTGGCTGTGTGCATGCAGAAATTCCCTATTTGCATCTCAAATTAATGTGCGGCTCTGAATAGATTGAACTGAAAAACAACCATCAAAGAATAACTAAAATTGCTTTTGAAAGTTCAACAGTGAAAAAGATATTATTTTAAAACTTATTTTGACTCTGTCTAGACTAAAATGTGGACAATGGCCAAAACTGAATGTCAAAGCAAAGTTTGAAATACCATCTTTTCAAACATCAAATTGTCAGCCTTTTGACAAATTGTCTTTGGAATATCCCGCTAACTTTTTAACCTCCTCTGGTGGTCTTGTCAATATTCCAGTATACATCCAGATGGCAACTCACACGGCCTGGTTAAATCGAGTTTCTTTGGAAATTTTTCAGTGTGTCACTCATCACAACCGGAACACAAGTTGGCTCATTCACAAAACTTAACCAGCTTACTAAATTTCCCGAGGAATCAATTAGAGTTAGGGTTGTATCAAAATTATATTTCTAAAGTGGCTTTCCCCTTTAAATTTGGATTTCTTTCAGTCTGGACCTGTGTTCTGAAAAAGGTGACCTGAGATTTGGGAAGTCCCTGGATGTTTTTCCCTCAGGAACACACTAAGTGGACTGTGTAAATTCTATGTCCTCCCCAGAATAGACCCTATTACTTTCAGAAATGTGTTATGATCCCTTGTATATTCTGAAGAAGTCTGTCCTCAAAATATCAAGTAGATGAATTAGTCTTTAGAATGGAAAGGAATACTTTCACTCATTAATAATCAGACTTCATTTTGAGTTAAAATGGTTCAGATGTTTCAGGAGGGAAAATGGAGAAGGCGGAAATAAGGTGGTCTTAAAGACCACCTTCTCCCATATATATCTATCCATTCATACCTATCCCCCAGTGCAGTGTGCATTGATTGGGGGCCAGGGCCAGGATTGACTTTGCCAGCCTCTTATGAGGAGATGAGGTCCGAATAGCCTCTTCTGTTTGGAGAAGGACAGGTCCTCTCCAGCATATTGTAGTCATCCAAATGGGTGGTAATTAGACATGGGCATGAACTGAAAAAAAATTATGAACAAGCGGTTCGTAGTTCGATGCCGATGATGAACCCAAACCAGCGAACTGCAATGAACTTTTCCTGTTGCCAAACCGGTTCGAGGTTCATGGTTTGTGGGCATCAGAACAGCCCCCATTGGAATTAGAGAGCCCATATTCCCGGGGAGTGTTTAACAAGCTCTCCTCCAGCTATTACCCAAGTTTGGTCAAGATTGCAATAGGGATCCAAGCTCCAATTAAACTCTCTCTGTCTCTCTCCCCAAAGGCAAGCAAGTTGCAAGCAACAGCTCTGTCACACTCCACTGCTCACTAAAAGTGAAACCCAGCCTGGGAGCTCACTGCTTTTTATAAGCTGAGATCCCATTGAGGAACACAGGAGGTCTGTGGTTGGCCGTCAGAGCTGCCTATCAGGGTTTGCAGGGATAAGATTGGAGTGCCCATGGCTACAGAACACCCCCTCCCTTCCCCGGGTGTCTTCTCCCAGGTTGTAACCACTTTGCAGCTCCATGGTTGGAAGGAAGACCTGCCGATCAAGGGAAGCTGGGCTTCCATTCAGGTTTCCAGGGCGACAGAAGGAGTGCAGACAGAGTTCAGGCATTCCCCCCACTCCGTTTCCAAGGGAATTGATTGATGGTGTCTGACTGCCTGGCTTCATGACCGCAGAAGAACGCACCGAACCACACTTCTAACGAACACTGGCTCATTGGCCATGGATGCTCACGAACCACTGGATCGTGAATGGAAGATTGGGAGGTTCGTGGGTTTTTTGGGTTCGTACTGCGGTTCGTGCCCATGTCTAGTGGTAATGACCTGTGAGTAAGGAAAGGCAGGGCCCTGCCTTTATCAGGTGATCGCTGACTTTACAGTGATCAAAGACCGATGGCTCGGCATGTACATTTTGCAAGGCATTCGAGGAGGGCCTAGGAATATATCCGCCTCACCTTAGGATCAAGGCTGCATTTGCCACCCTTTACAAGGAAGACAGGGTTCACCTGTCAGTTGCTGGCAATGACCTCTTCTTGGATGACCTGCAGCAAGGGCTCAGGTTGGTGCTAGGCCACTTATGGGGCACGAGGGCCTAAGCTACGGCTTGGCCTTTCTCATTGGCAGGAGAAAGTTGGGGAATAGGGAGTGGGCCAGCAAGCACCCCCTTTGGCAATTCCTCATAGGTGGGGAAATGGGGTCTGTCAGAAGGGATGGTATGCTTCATGGCTACTACCACCGGTGCAGACCCCCTCCAGGGAACCCCAAGTGCAAGTCCTTCCCTCATGCTGAAGGTTGAAGCTTTATGAACTTGATGGGGGGGAACCATTTGCCTGCCCAGCTGGGTCAAGGCCATTCCAAGAATGGCTGATGCCTGGGGCAGTGGGGCTTGCCCAGACAGATCAAGATGGAGGTCCTGGAATGACCCCGTGGCTTGACCTGTACCACCAGTTTGCCTTTGCCACAATTTAGAGTTGAAGTTGTTTTTAATAAAGCCTTGTGTCTGTCTCATTCTTCTGACTGGAGTGGCAAATACCTATCCATTCACTCTGGACATATTCAGAGGCCCTGCTTTGGATACTCTACCATCAGTTGTGGCACCAAAACTTTGAAACTCCCTCCACAGGAAGATTAATCTCTCCCCCTCTATTGCCTTCTTCTGCTAGCAGGTGAAGACTGTTTTGTTTTGTCCAGCATACTCAAATTAATTGTTATTGGCCCTCCTCCCTGTTCATTGTGTTGCATGTTTGTGTGGCCATCTACATTGAATTATTTTAATACTATTTTAAATGCTGTTTTAAATTGTATTAATATGTTGTTTTAAATCATTAGTGTTTTAATACTTGCTGCCTCGAGGACCCTGTTTTTAATGGAAAAATGGCATACAAATATTTTAAGTTAAAAATACATATTAATAATAATTGTGTGTTTAATAAGAATTATGTTCTCCATCCTGTTCTCCAACCAAGTACTTTGCTATTTTGTGTTATTTAGATCCACCGTTGTACATGGTCTGGGAAATGTTAAATCTTTAATTGATAGGGACGTAATCATTTCTACAAGGCACCTGTTTGTGATGCCAGGTTCTTTCACTGATTTTTTTGTTGGATGGTTTCTGTTTGCGTACCTGTTGTTGCTGGTGATGTATGTTTGCAATATACTCAACTGCTTAGGTTATGTATGCCCCAGGGTGGCCATTAGACATGGGTACAGAACAACAACAACAAAGAATCAGGAACCACAGAACTGGATCAGTTATGAACCAGCTCGTGGTTCGTGGTTCGTGGGGGTTTAAATGCCCCTTTCTGGCCTTAACAGTGGCAGGGGGACATTTAACAGTTTCAAGGGCCCTTTCCTGCCTTGCAAGTGACAGATCCCATTAAACTATCAGCTGGCAGGTGGCAAGGGGGATTCCAAACCCCAGCCCCCCCTACTCCCTACCCCCCAGCCCCACCCCCAGCCCCACACTTACCTTATCCTTCAGTGAAGTCCTCCCTCTCCTGCCAGAAGGGGTGGGAAGGCCTTTTTTGGCCTCTTCTGTTGTCCTGGGAGCCTGCAGGGTGACAAAAGAGGCCAAAAATGACCTCCCTGCCCCTCAAATGGCTGCCACTGGAGGTTGTATTTAGGTTTGTGGCCATCTCTAGTGGCCATGCAGCTTTTGAGTCCCTCTGCATTTTGCATGTATGTGCATATGTTTGCCCCGGGAGTTAATGGTGTTCATTTTGTCAGCATATGTTGAAAAAATCCTGGATTTATTTCAAGTCGGAGTGTGAGACCATCTAAAGTATTTCTGATCCAATCTGAAACATTATGTGAACACTTCCCAATTTGAAAATCAGATGGTCAAAATGGGCCAGGCTGGAATAATAGAGGAGAGAAGCGAGACAGCTTTCCCTCCCACCCCTCCAGCAAGATGGAGACAGCTTAATAATAAGTATATTATAAAAAGTATTATAAAAAGTATAATAAGTATTATAAAAATAATTTATAAAACTTCTTTTTAAAATGTGCACACACACAAACACACACACACAGAGATAACTGAAACTGTCTGCACTCTTATGCTTGCATTGTTCACAATTTTTTTATCTCATCTTCTGTGTTCAATTTGCTACAACTGGTCTTCTCAGTATCCTGGTAGACACAGAGAGCCAAGCCACAAGTGACGCCTGACACAGGTTGGACACTTGTCAGCTTCCCTCAAGTTTTGATGGGAAATGTAGGCCTCCTGGTCTTGAAGCTGTAATGGAGAGCCAAGCTGTAAAACCAGGACGCCTACATTTCCCATCAAAACTTGAGGGAAGCTGACAAGTGTCCAACCTGTGTCAGGCGTCACCTGTGGCTTGGCTCAGAGGAGCCAGGTATTTCATCTGAGGTGGCATCAATTTGCTGGTCATTTGCTTGGTTGCACACTTTGTTTGCCACAGAAGTATCCCGTGGCTCCTTTTACATTGTCCAGAGCTAGGAAGGAAGGGGCTGAGCATGGCAGTTGAGCCTCAGAGAAGCTGCTGCTGAGTTGGTGGTTGAGTGGTGAGTAACAATAGGGAACCTTGTTTGATTCTCAACCTCCATCTACTTTTGCAGCATTGTTTTTGGTAGGCAGAGCCTGGCAGTCAGTTATATATGTATTTTTAAAATTATATATATCATCCTTTGGGAATGTCAAAACGATCTTTTGTTCCCCCCCCCCCCCCCGCCTCGTGGCAATTACTTTTAAAAATTTCCTCTGTGACACATACCATGTCATGTTATGTCAAGATGTATTTGTCAAATTACATTAAGCAATGGAACACTACAGGATACCAAAAAAACAGCCTTATCACAATCAAGTGTTTAACCTCAGACATTATGAATGAATGGCTGCAGGCCATGGAGAGTTTTCAAGCACTCGCTTTGCTTGCGATGAGGGAAATTCCAGTATTGACATTTTTTTAAAAAAACATTTACATTATGAGTTGACACCTGCTTCCCTTTGTTCTAAGAGTTCTGTATGGCTTTTACTCAGATCAGAAATTCTGCCATGCAGCAACTTCAATGTGAAGGATTCTATGACCACAATAACTAATAATCAATATTGTCAATATAGTCACATTAACCTGTTGGTAATACTCAAGCTCTTGTTTAGTACGATCTGTCCTGTGATTACAACTTTTTGCAAGTTGACATGTAGAAGTATTTTGACCCTTAGCGTTTCAAACAGAAACAAAATGGAATGATATAATTCTGATGCAAGAAGAGACCTTCATCAGATGAAGGTCTCTACTTGCAAGTTCTATATCAACTGATTAAACTGAGCCATGCCCTATAGCATGTGTATCCCTTTCTAGCAATTAGACCTTCCCTTGCACTGAAAAGGCAGTTTATGAATATGGAGGCGGGGGCGGGGGGCGTCGGGGGGAGCGGCGCAGCCGCGACCCCCGGGGGCCCCCGGCCCGCCGCAGGCGGGGCGGGGGGGCGTCGGGGGGAGCGGCGCAGCCGCGACCCCCGGGGGCCCCCGGCCCGCCGCAGGCGGGGCGGGGGGCGTCGGGGGGAGCGGCGCAGCCGCGACCCCCGGGGGCCCCCGGCCCGCCGCAGGCGGGGCGGGGGGCGTCGGGGGGAGCGGCGCAGCCGCGACCCCCGGGGGCCCCCGGCCCGCCGCAGGCGGGGCGGGGGGCGTCGGGGGGAGCGGCGCAGCCGCGACCCCCGGGGGCCCCCGGCCCGCCGCAGGCGGGGCGGGGGGCGTCGGGGGGAGCGGCGCAGCCGCGACCCCCGGGGGCCCGGTTGTCTTTGTCTTTGTCTTTGTCTTTGTCTTTGTCTTTGTCTTTGTCTTTGTCTTTGTCTTTGTCTTTGTCTTTGTCTTTGTCTTTGTCTTTGTCTTTGTCTTTGTCTTTGTCTTTGTCTTTGTCTTTGTCTTTGTCTTTGTCTTTGTCTTTGTCTTTGTCTTTGTCTTTGTCTTTGTCTTTGTCTTTGTCTTTGTCTTTGTCTTTGTCTTTGTCTTTGTCTTTGTCTTTGTCTTTGTCTTTGTCTTTGTCTTTGTCTTTGTCTTTGTCTTTGTCTTTGTCTTTGTCTTTGTCTTTGTCTTTGTCTTTGTCTTTGTCTTTGTCTTTGTCTTTGTCTTTGTCTTTGTCTTTGTCTTTGTCTTTGTCTTTGTCTTTGTCTTTGTCTTTGTCTTTGTCTTTGTCTTTGTCTTTGTCTTTGTCTTTGTCTTTGTCTTTGTCTTTGTCTTTGTCTTTGTCTTTGTCTTTGTCTTTGTCTTTGTCTTTGTCTTTGTCTTTGTCTTTGTCTTTGTCTTTGTCTTTGTCTTTGTCTTTGTCTTTGTCTTTGTCTTTGTCTTTGTCTTTGTCTTTGTCTTTGTCTTTGTCTTTGTCTTTGTCTTTGTCTTTGTCTTTGTCTTTGTCTTTGTCTTTGTCTTTGTCTTTGTCTTTGTCTTTGTCTTTGTCTTTGTCTTTGTCTTTGTCTTTGTCTTTGTCTTTGTCTTTGTCTTTGTCTTTGTCTTTGTCTTTGTCTTTGTCTTTGTCTTTGTCTTTGTCTTTGTCTTTGTCTTTGTCTTTGTCTTTGTCTTTGTCTTTGTCTTTGTCTTTGTCTTTGTCTTTGTCTTTGTCTTTGTCTTTGTCTTTGTCTTTGTCTTTGTCTTTGTCTTTGTCTTTGTCTTTGTCTTTGTCTTCGTCTTCGTCTTCGTCTTCGTCTTCGTCTTCGTCTTCGTCTTCGTCTTCGTCTTCGTCTTCGTCTTCGTCTTCGTCTTCGTCTTCGTCTTCGTCTTCGTCTTCGTCTTCGTCTTCGTCTTCGTCTTCGTCTTCGTCTTCGTCTTCGTCTTCGTCTTCGTCTTCGTCTTCGTCTTCGTCTTCGTCTTCGTCTTCGTCTTCGTCTTCGTCTTCGTCTTCGTCTCCGTCTCCGTCTCCGTCTCCGTCTCCGTCTCCGTCTCCGTCTCCGTCTCCGTCTCCGTCTCCGTCTCCGTCTCCGTCCCCGTCCCCGTCCCCGTCCCCGTCCCCGTCCCCGTCCCCGTCCCCGTCCCCGTCCCCGTCCCCGTCCCCGTCCCCGTCCCCGTCCCCGTCCCCGTCCCCGTCCCCGTCCCCGTCCCCGTCCCCGTCCCCGTCCCCGTCCCCGTCCCCCCGTCCCCCCGTCCCCCCGTCCCCCCCGTCCCCCCGTCCCCCCGTCCCCCCGTCCCCCCCGTCCCCCCGTCCCCCCGTCCCCCCGTCCCCCCGTCCCCCCGTCCCCCCGTCCCCCCGTCCCCCCGTCCCCCCGTCCCCCCGTCTCCCCGTCTCCCCGTCTCCCCGTCTCCCCGTCTCCCCGTGGGGATGGGGAAATTTATTTTTGGCAACCTCTTCTACATGCAAAACTTAAAACTTTTGTGGTACAAAGTTGTAATGTTATAAAATGGTTCAAATGTCATAAAATTGTAATTTTACTAACAATCCAACTCAAATAAATATATAGATATATCAAACAGTATAGCTTCTATAATCATATTAGACATAAATATTAAACATAACTTTTAAACATTGAGTACAAAGTAGAGATGGGTTGAAGGTTTTATCTTAAATCCTGAGCAGCTTGAAACCTTCTAGTGAGAACTGAAAACATGTTTCTGTGTTTTAGAGAAACTGTTTGTCAGTACAAAATAAACCGGATGGGTGTTTTTGTTGCACTCTCCCAACCAGAAGACAGACTCCTCCTAAGAGTTTAATGGCTTCTTTCCTTAACAAATGCTAGTCTTTTTCATTGTGTGGTATCAAAATATAAATGGTTATTTAAATAAAACATAGAAAAATAGAACAGATGAACACAACAAGAATTAAGTTTCCTAACATTTCTTAATGAAATCTAACTCAGTCAGATTAACGATGAAATGCATTCAAGTTACCATAGCACATATTAGAAGGGTAACTTTGCTGCCTAGATCTTATGAGATTTCTTTTGGCTAAAACTCTGATCTGCTATTTGGATTACCATTTTTATGTATTATCTTATGCAGAAATCTAACATCTTTTCATATGATAACATAGATAAATATCAAACCGATCATAATTTAATTCTTTTTTACTATTTCCAATCATGTGACATTCTACCTAGCCAAAAGTACCACTATGCCCAGCTGCAAGATAAGAGAGATGGATAGTAAAAATGACAGGAAAAGTTACATGACCAGATCATCCTTCGTCTCTGCTAACAATTACAGAACATGTATCTGATACTGTTCATTATTTTTAATTGGCTTTCAAAGATAAAGAAGCACCAGTTATACACCATACTAGAAAAAGAACTACAGTGATGTTCATACAGCGTTATTTAGAATGCATATGTTTCACGAAGTATGTGTTCTAAACCATAATCAACAGTCTACTGGTTTCAATCCCACTACTGACATGAGCTCAGTAGGTGGCCTTGGGTCAGCCACTCCTCTCAGCCCCAGCTCCATTGTGGGGATAAGAATAACACTAACATGTTCACTGCTCTGGGTGAGGCACTAATATGTGTAGAAGATAGGTATATAAGCACAGTTATTATTATTATTTATATTTCCATTACACCATCCCTTGACCTGTGAAATTATTTTGATAAATATGAAAGTGATACAAAATATAAATGCATTGCATAATGTGTGAGTGTACATATACAGACTTTAAAAATTGTATTGGATAATACCGCAAAGCATGATTACTGAGAAAGCTGCTTTCACTGCTTTCAGTGTGGAGAGCTGCTTGTAGATCAAAACACCCTGGCGAGCTGTCTTCATGCAGAGTGCACTTGATTCTCTTGGCTTTCAATTCTGCTTTCGTTCAGCATGGGTAAATCAATCTGTCAGCAGTAAACATTTGTATCACTCCTCTCTGAATGACCTTTTAAATTTTACTGCCTATCGTGTCAAAGCAATTAAAATTAATAATACAGTTACTAAGCTTCTAAGATCAATTAATGGCTCTTAGGCTTTATCTATTGATCTAGTGACATCTTCAAAACCCACTGGTAACAGACTATACATACTTCTCTTATATCCACAATATATACACAAGGATTGATCACATATTCTTATCTTCTAAATTACATATTTAAATTACATATTCTTATATCCTAAATTAATTAGTCAAACTCTTTACATCAAGGATTGGTGACACAAGTTGTGGACAGACTATGCTTGGACAGAATGTACACTGAGAATAAATGACATCAAACAAATTGGAAACTAAATAAATCACTTTTATTTAACAAATAAATTTCTTCTGAAGTCTCTTTAGAAATTAAACAATAGAAACAAATAAATGACGGAATAGCCGTCTGCAATTAGTGCTTCCAAGCGACCCGCTTAGCCCAACAACAAAAACATTGGAGCCAAGACGTTGTGATAAAGTGCAGATGGTGTATTTACAAGTCCATATATTACAGGTGCAAAAAGTGCTCAGCATACATACAGACAGAATGAGAGAGCAAAAACCAGAGTCCAGTCCTTAGGTCAATATCCAGAGGTATCCAAGTTCGTATAGAGCAACAAAGATTTGCACCAGGCACCAAGCTGAGCAGATCAGCAAAGTACAGACCTTTGGCTGGACCTTTAATTGTCCACTAGCCTATAGGGTGAAGTGGAGTCAGCCAATCAGCACAAGGCTGATGCAATCTTGCTGCAACACCAGCTTAATTGATCAGGTGTGAACCTGTCAGAAAAACTGCTGACTCACCCTATGTTAAAGGGCACAACAGCCTTTACACATGTGCAAGTGAGTTTATATTCTGACACTCCTGCTAAACTCCTAGTCACATGTCCCATATCATTTATCCACGTTACACAGTTTATTATTAGTTCGTTTTGTGGAAACTGCTGACCTTATACATTTACACCATTAAACAACTGTTCAGTGAATATGTTATATTTTACCACATCCAATCCTTTGGTAAATATGTCAGCTATATTTTGTTCAGTGTTGCTGTATTGCAGGTCCAACAACCCTTTATCAACAGCTGCTTTTACGTTTTGGTACCTGATCCCTATGTGCTTGGAGCGATTTTTGAAGTTCTGCTCCTTAGCTAACTGAATAGCAGCCGTGTTGTCACAGTGTATAATTACCTTGTTTTGGGCTATACCAAAATCATGGCATAGCGAGGTAAAGCACTCCAATTCTGTGACACAGGAACTTAAAGCACCAAATTCTGCTTCTGCAGAACTTAGGGATACAAACGTTTGTTTTACTGCTTTCCACTGAACTAGGGCGCCACCCAAATAAATAGCTATACCGGTGGTGGATTTTCTTTGTTCCCTGTCTCCCCAACTGGAGTCTGAAAAAACAAACAGGTTTGTATGGCTGGCTGCCAGAGTTAGTTTCCTGTTGCTAGTGCCCTTGAGAAACCTCAAGACTCGCTTGGCTGCCACCCAGCCAGATTGCCTGGGACTGGCATTCCTCTGGCAAAGACGGTGTACAGCATATGCGATGTCAGGCCGAACCCAGGAGGACAGATATAGAAGAGATCCCACCAATGATTGATATAGTGTTTTGTGAGGAAAAAGCTCACCTTCTTCATCACTGTTATTTATGATAACGGGAGTGTTTACTGGCTTGGCTTCTGCCATGCCAAATTTGTCCAGGAGCTGCAGGATTTTTCCTTCTTGCGACAAAACATAGGTTCCGTTTGAGTGCCTGGTCACTTCCACCCCTAGGCAGTGCCTTAAAGGGCCCAGGTATTTTAGTTGGAACCTTTCTTGCAGCTTACCCTGGAACCAAGTTCGGTGCTGCTCATGCTCTATTATGAGACACAGGTCATCTACATAAACCAGTAAATGCACCCATTTACCTGCCCTTTGTAAAGTATACAAACATGAGTCAACCTTGCTCTGCTTAAAACCCAGAGCTTTTAGTGCCTGATCCAGGCATTGGTTCCATTGCCGGGCACTCTGTTTCAGCCCATACAAAGCCTTGTGCAGTTTTAAATGCATACCTTTTTCTCTCATGGGGAAACCTGGAATTCGATCCAGGTATAGACTTTCTTCAAGATCTGCATTGAGGTAGGCAGTTTTTACATCAAAGTGGAAAGATTTCCACCCTTTGAAACCTGCTACTGCCAATGCAGTTCTAAAGGTCTCGGTTTTGACTGTTGGGGAAAATACTTGATCATAATGTATCTGATTGATTTGACAAAATCCCCTGGCAACCAGTCTTGCTTTGTATTTATTAGAACCATCCTCCAGTGGTTTCCTTTTAAAAATCCACCGGCACCCAATTACCTTCTCACCCTTGGGTAACCACATTGGTGACACGACCTCATGGGTAATGAGTGACCGGTATTCCTCTTGCATGGTGTCCTTCCAGGCCTCTTGTTCATTTGGTGGCAGTTGTTGAACCTGCCAAAAATCCTCTTGCTCAGAGGTGTAAACATAATTTACGGCCTGTGAATAGCCAAACCGGTCTGGCGGCAAACCTTTGTTTTCCCTCTGTGACCTCCTTGGCACAGCCTGCATTTGAGCAGGGCTGGAGGAGGGAGAGGAACTGTTTGTTTCTGCAGGAGGGGGAGATTGGCTGACAGCCGACTCACCCTCGTCTTGCTTCACAGAAGCATGCCGTTTCTTTGGGCTGTGAGTTTTTGGAGTGATAACGTTCTCCTCCTGCTGTGTAGGGGCCAGCGGCAATAGCAATTGTGAGTGGTTGCTATCACCTAGCCTCTCCCAGCCAGAATTTTCCTTAAACCCCGCGGAACGGCTGAAGATCACCTCATTTCTATCACCCAGGAACCTGTAGGCTTTTGAACCTGACTGATAGCCAAGAAAAACCAGCTCCCTGGCTTTCTTGGACAGGGTCCGTCTCTTTCCCAAAGGGACATTTACAAAGGCTTTGCTCCCAAAGACCCTGAGGTGATTTATGTTAGGGTATTTTTTATACAGGGCATGGTATGGAATGTCTTGTATTGAAGAAGTCTAAGTCCTGTTGGCCAAATAGCTGGCAACCTTCATAGCTTCAGCCCAGAAGTGTTGCTTCATACCATTCTCCTGAGGAGACATAGTGTTGGCAAGCCTCTGTTCAACCCCTTGCTTCTGCAACCCCTTGCTTCTGCAACCATGCTTTCAATTGGTTTGAACAGAACTCACCCCCCCATCCAACTGGATTGATACCACAGCAGTGTCCAGCTGTCTCTGAACTCTGCTCATCCAGTACTTAAGTGTACTAAAAACCTCTGATTTGTGTTTCATGGGATACACCCAACAAAACCTTGTACAGTCATCAACTATCACAAGTACATATTGGTTCTTGGAAACACTTTGGGGAAAGGGGCCAGCCACATCCATATGAACCAGCTGAAGAGGCTTGGCTGACTGCCTCTGGCTGTGTTTGGCTACTGGGGCTGCCTTGTTTTTTACTTCCTTGCAGATATTGCAGTCTAGGAAAGTATTGCAAGGCTTCACCTTTACCCCCACCAGTCCCAAAGTTTTTTTTCAAAGCCCCAAAAGAAGCATGCCCAAACCTACGATGGAGAAAGTGTATACACCCATCGTGGAAAGGGCGGTTATTCACATGGCTAATGGTGGGAGAGTTCTTAACCATATAAACATTGGTTGTTGTGGGTTTTCCGGGCTGTATTGCCGTGGTCTTGGCATTGTAGTTCCTGACGTTTCGCCAGCAGCTGTGGCTGGCATCTTCAGAGGTGTAGCACCAAAAGACAGAGATCTCTCAGTGTCACAGTGTGGAAAAGATGTTGGCAGGTCATTTGTATCTACTCAGAAGGGGTGGGGTTGAGCTGAGTCATCCTGTAAGAGTTTCCCAGGGTGTGGAATGCTAATGGCGGGAGGCTTCACTGTATCCTGAGGAGGTTCTTTTGCATATGGATTGGGGCTTGATGTGCTAATCTTCTCTGCGGGGCTATTGTCGGGGATAGAGTTTTGTTAGCCTGGTGTTTTTCAGAACTGGAAACCATGCTCTGTTCATTCTTAAGGTTTCTTCTTTCCTGTTGAAGTTTAGCTTATGCTTGTGAATTTCAATGGCTTCCCTGTGCAGTCTGACAAAGTAGTTGGAAGTGTTGTCCAGTATTTTGGTGTCCTGGAATAAGATACTGTGCCCTGTTGGAGTTAGGCTATGTTCAGCCACTGCTGATTTTTCAGGTTGTCCAAGTCTGCAGTGTCTTTCATGTTCTTTTATTCTTGTCTGGATGCTACGCTTTGTGGTCCCAATGTAAACTTGTCCACAGCTGCAGGGTATACGGTATACTCCTGCAGAGGTGAGGGGGTCTCTACTGCCTTTTGCTGATCGTAGCATCTGTTGTATTTTTCGGGTGGGTCTGAACACTGCTTGAAGGTTATGCTTTTTCATAAGCTTTCCCATCTGATCAGTAATTCCTTTGATATATGGCAAAAAACACTTTTCCTGTAGGAGACTGTTTTACCTTGGTTGTTTGATTCATCCTGGGTTTGATTGCTCTTCGGATTTCATTTCTGGAGTAGCCATTTGCCTGAAGTGCATGGTTTAGATGATTAATTTCCTCATTGAGAAAATGCGGCTCACATATCCGTCTTGCACGATCCACTAATGTTTTCATTATGCCTCTTTTCTGTCGGGGGTGGTGATTGGAGTTTTTGTGACCTAACTGAAAGTTTGCTTTGCGGATGACCAAGGTATCCAGGAATGGGAGTTTTCCCTCGATTTCTTTCTCCATTGTGAATTGTATGTTCAGGTGGATGTTGTTGAGATGATTCAAAAACCCCATCAATTCTTCCTCCCCATGGCTCCAAATGATAAATGTATCATCCATATGCAAAAGAACCTCCTCAGGATACAGTGAAGCCTCCCGCCATTAGCATTCCACACCCTGGGAAACTCTTACAGGATGACTCAGCTCAACCCCACCCCTTCTGAGTAGATACAAATGACCTGCCAACATCTTTTCCACACTGTGACACTGAGAGATCTCTGTCTTTTGGTGCTACACCTCTGAAGATGCCAGCCACAGCTGCTGACGAAACGTCAGGAACTACAATGCCAAGACCACGGCAATACAACCCGGAAAACCCACAACAAACATCATTCTCCAGCCGTGAAAGCCTTCGACAATACATCATGTAAACATTGTTAGTCCGTGGTCCAGACAGCAGCTCAACTCCATCCCTGGAAATTGTACACTCTCCGTTAGCAAAGCAAACAGCAAAGCCTGCTTTGTCAAGGTCAGCCACAGAGAGTAAGTTATTTTGCAGGGATGGGACACAAAGCACCCCCTCCAGGAAGTGCTTTAATGCAGGAAAACAAATCTCCCCTTAACAGACCATTGATGCAGCTTTGCCATCTGCAAGGGAGACATGGCTGAGCCTGGGCTCCGTTTCAGTGACCAACAAGTCACGCTCACAACAAAAAGATTGTGTCGCGCCAGAATCGACTAGCCAGGTACTCCCACCAGACACAGAGGGTACAGCAGAAACCAGAGCTGTTTGAGTATGCTGGGTCACACCACCGCTTACGACTCCTGCTGACTTCTGGTGTTTTTTCTTCCTCCGGCTAGATGGGCAGGCGTTCTTTAGATGCTGTGTAGAACCACAGGCAAAGCAATGACGGACACGCAGTGCAGTTTCCTCACTGGAAGCTTTCTCCGGCAGGTTCTGGGACACTCCTCCGCATTGTTTGTTGATTGCAGAGCTCTTTAAGGTCGTAGCAGTTTTCGCTTCTTGCTGCCTTGATTCCTCCTCAAGCAGCAACCCAGAGACGAGGCCCATCGTTAAACTGTCCATGTCTCTTGCCTCCAAGGCTGTAATGAGGCTATCAAATCTGGCATCCAGAGAGCTGAGCAGGGCAAACACTTTGTCCTGTTCAGGCAGGATTTTTCCTCTCTGAGCCAGCTGTTGGAAAAAGCCCTCCATCCGAGTCAAGTGAAAAAACATCGACTCCCCCGGCTGTAGATAGCACCGGTAAAGCATTCTTGTTAGAGTAATGAGTGAGCCCGCTCCTTGCCTCACATGTAGCCTGTTCAAAGCGTCCCATGCAGCTTTGGCAGAAGCAGCACCCATCACATGGACAAGCTGAGTCTTATCCACACTCAAAATGATGGTGGCCAGGGCTTTTTCAATGTTAGTCTGATCTGCAGGCGTGGGAGCAGCGGGAGGGTTGCTTACAGCAGTCCACAGCCCTTCCCTTTTTAGATAAGTTCCATCCATACTGCCCACATAAAATAGTTATCGGCTCCCAGCCTTTCAGCCGGCGTGAGAGCCATTTGTGCCATGGTTGTTATCTTGCACTCTGCAGGACTCCCACTCACTCACCACACTCACAGCTGCCGTAACGGGTCCAGACGCCGGCTTGTAACCAGTCAGCGTCTGTTCCAACCCTTGAGCTGCCACACAACGATCCAAATGACGTTCCAGCAAACCAACAGGTTCAGTTGCAGGCGGCGGGTACACTGGCGCAGCGGAAGCGTGCTGGGCCCATAACCCTGATGGAATAGCCGTCTGTAATTAGTGCTTCCAAGCGACCCGCTTAGCCCAACAACAAAAACACTGGAGCCAAGACGTTGTGATAAAGTGCAGACGGTGTATTTACAAGTCCATATATTACAGGTGCAAAAAGTGCTCAGCATACATACAGACAGAATGAGAGAGCAAAAACCAGAGTCCAGTCCTTAGGTCAATATCCAGAGGTATCCAAGTTCGTATAGAGTGACAAAGGTTTGCACCAGGCACCAAGCTGAGCAGATCAGCAAAGTACAGACCTTTGGCTGGACCTTTAATTGTCCACTAGCCTATAGGGTGAAGTGGAGTCAGCCAATCAGCACCCGGCTGATGCAATCTTGCTGCAACACCAGCTTAATTGACCAGGTGTGAACCTGTCAGAAAAACTGCTGACTCACCCTATGTTAAAGGGCACAACAGCCTCTACACATGTGCAAGTGAGTTTATATTCTGACATGGGGATGGGGATGGGGATGGGGAAATTTATTTTTGGCATCCTCTTCTACATTCAAAAATTAAAACTTTTGTGGTACAAAGTTGTAATGTTAGAAAGTGGTAAAAAAATCATAAAATTGTAATTTTACTACCAATCCAACTCTAATAAGTATATAGATAATTCAAACAGTATAGCTTCTATAATCATATTAGGCATAAATATTAAACATAACTTTTAAACATTAAGTAAATATATTAAATACTCAGTAGAGATTGGTTTAAGATTTTATCAATGTTAGTCTGATCTGCAGGTGTGGGAGCAGTGGGAGGGTTGCTTACAGGAGTCCACAGCCCTTCCCTTTATAGATAATGTTCCATCCATACTGCCCACGTAAAATAGTTATCGGCTCCCAGCCTTTCAGCCGGTGTGAGAGCCATTTGTGCCATGGTTGTTATCTCACACTCTGCAGGACTCCCACTCACTCACCGCACTCACAGCTGCCGTAACGGGTCCAGGCGCCGGCTTGTAACCAGTCAGCGTCTGTTCCAACCCTTGAGCTGCCACACAACGATCCAAATGACGCTCCAGCAAACCAACAGGTTCAGTTGCAGGCAGCGGGTACACTGGCGCAGCGGAAGCGTGCTGGGCCCATAACCCTGATGGAATAGCCGTCTGTAATTAGTGCTTCCAAGCGACCCGCTTAGCCCAACAACAAAAACACTGGAGCCAAGACGTTGTGATAAAGTGCAGATGGTGTATTTACAAGTCCATATATTACAGGTGCAAAAAGTGCTCAGCATACATACAGACAGAATGAGAGAGCAAAAACCAGAGTCCAGTCCTTAGGTCAATATCCAGAGGTATCCAAGTTCGTATAGAGTGACAAAGGTTTGCACCAGGCACCAAGCTGAGCAGATCAGCAAAGTACAGACCTTTGGCTGGACCTTTAATTGTCCACTAGCCTATAGGGTGAAGTGGAGTCAGCCAATCAGCACCCGGCTGATGCAATCTTGCTGCAACACCAGCTTAATTGACCAGGTGTGAACCTGTCAGAAAAACTGCTGACTCACCCTATGTTAAAGGGCACAACAGCCTCTATACATGTGCAAGTGAGTTTATATTCTGACATGGGGATGGGGATGGGGATGGAGAAATTTATTTTTGGCATCCTCTTCTACATTCAAAAATTAAAACTTTTGTGGTACAAAGTTGTAATGTTATAAAGTGGTAAAAAAATCATAAAATTGTAATTTTACTAACAATCCAACTCTAATAAGTAATAATAATAATTCAAACAGTATAGCTTCTATAATCATATTAGGCATAAATATTAAACATAACTTTTAAACATTAAGTAAATATATTAAATACTCAGTAGAGATTGGTTTAAGATTTTATCTTAAATCCTGAGCAGCTTGAAACCTTCTAGTGAGAACTGAAAACATGTTTCTCTGTTTTAGAGAAACTGTTTGTCAGTACAAAATAAACCGGACGGGTGTTTTTGTTGCACTCTCCCAACCAGGAGACAGACTCCTCCTAAGAGTTTAATAGCTTCTTTCATTAACAAACGCTAGTCTTCTTCATTAAGTGAGGTATCAAAATATAAATGTTTATTTAAATAAAACATAGAAAAATAGAACAGATGAACACAACAAGAATTAAGTTTCCTAACATTTCTTAATGAAATCTAACTCAGTCAGATTAACGATGAAATGCATTCAAGTTACCGTAGCACATATTACAAGGGTAAGTTCCCTGCCTAGATCTTCATGAGGTTTCTTTTGGCCAAAACCCTGATCTGCTATTTGGATTACCATTTTTATATATTATTTTATGCAGAAATCTAAGATCTTTTCATATGATATCATAAATATCAAACCGATCATAATTTAATTCTTTTTTACTGTTTCCAATCATGTGACATTCTACCTAGCCAAAAGTACCACTATGCCCAGCTGCAAGATAAGAGAGATGGATAGTAAAAATGACAGGAAAAGTTACATGACCAGATCATCCTTCGTCTCTGCTAACAATTACAGAACATGTATCTGATACTGTTCACTATTTTTAATTGGCTGTCAAAGATAAAGAAGCACCAGTTATACACCATACTAGAAAAAGAACTACAGTGAAGTTCATACAGCGTTATTTAGAATGCATACGTTTCACTAAGTGTGTGTTCTAAACCATAATCAGCAGTCTACTGGTTTGAATCCCACTACTGACATGAGCTCAGTAGGTGGCCTTGGGTCAGCCACTCCTCTCAGCCCCAGCTCCATTGTGGGGATAAGAATAACACTAACTTGTTCACTGCTCTGGGTGAGGCACTAATATGTGTAGAAGATAGGTATATAAGCACAGTTATTATTATTATTTATATTTCCATTACACCATCCCTTGACCTATGAAATTATTTTGATAAATATGAAAGTGATACAAAATATAAATGCATTGCATAATGTGTGAGTGTATATATTCAAACTTTAAAAATTGTACTGGATAATACCGCAAAGCATGATTACTGAGAAAGCTGCTTTCACTGCTTTCAGTGTGGAGAGCTGCTTGTAGATCAAAACAACCTGGCGAGCTGTCTTCATGCAACGTGCACTTGATTCTCTTGGCTTTCAATTCTGCTTTCGTTCACCATGGGTAAATCAATGTGTCAGCAGTAAACATTTGTATCACTCCTCTCTGAATGACCTTTTAAATTTTACTGCCTATCGTGTCAAAGCAATTAAAATTAACAATACAGTTACTAAGCTGCTAAGATCAATTAATGGCTCTTAGGCTTTATCTATTGATCTAGTGACATCTTCAAAACCTGCTGGTAACAAACTATACATACTTCTCTTCTATCCACAATATATACACAAGGATTGATTACATATCCTTATCTTCTAAATTACATATTTAAATGACATATTCTTATCTCCTAAATTAATTAGTCAAACTCTTACATCAAGGATTGGTGACAAGTTGTGGACAGACTACGCTTGGACAGAATGTACACTGAGAATAAATGGCATCAAACAAATCGTAAACTAAATAAATCACTTTTATTTAACAAATAAATTTCTTCTGAAGTCTCTTTACAATTTAAACAATAGAAACAAATAAACTATGTGGCATTCCTCAAATCCACGTGTAGGATGCTATGGAACTGGTACTTAGAGGGAAATTAATCTCCATTGCCTCCTGTCATGAAGAGCAAAAATAAAACATTAGAAATGAAATGATATCTAGAATAAGAAAACTAGAAGATGAACACAAAAAGGCCACCCAATCTATAAACTTACTTGCTTGAAAATTAAAGGAAAAAACCTCCTCACATTCTGTACAAGCTATTAAAGGCACCCAGGAAAAACTCAAACTAATTCTGTAAAATTAGCCGATGTATTTGCTGAATACTACCAAACCATTTGTACATCAGACAATCCTGACACTAAACATATTTTAAATTATTTATCATTACAGGAAATTATTTGGAAAAAAACTCACAAGAACATAAACAATATCTGGACCAACCAATCACAACAGAAGATGTTACACTCACTATCAAATCCTTGAAAAAATAATGCTTCAGACAGGGATGGATTCCCTGTCTGAATTTTTACAAAAAAACACAGTCACCTACTTTCAACTCCACTAACTGCCACATGCAACTCTGTTATGATAGGAGGTAGCATCCCTCTATCTTGGTCAGAGGCTGAAATAGTAGTTACTCCAAAAAAGGACAACAATATTACAAATACTAAATCTTCTCAACCAATACCCTTACTGAATCAAGACCCAAAGATCTTTACAAGCATATTTCCCAAGAGATTGTCTAAATTTAAATAACCAACTACATTCACCTTGACCAGACTGGCTTTATGCCAATAAGGAATCTTTTTGACAATACATGTAACACTTTAACTATAATTAATTTCTGTGAAGCATACAAAACCCCTGCATTACTTCTGGCCTTTGATATAGAGAAGGCATTTGATTAAGTGGAAATACCATATCTAAAACTTTTACTTCAAAAAATGAGTTTTGGCGACCATTCTAAAATGCCATTAATGCTCTTTATCTTTCTCCAAAAGCTACAGTTAGGACTAACAATGTACATTCAATAGATATCCATATAGCAAGGGGAACTAGACAAGGCTGTCCTTTTCCCCCATTTCTGTTTGCCATAACTATAGACAGGGCCGGTGCTACCATTAGACCAACTAGGCAGCCTCAAAAGGGGCATAGTTTTATACAGATTACTTTCTTGAAAAAAATGCAACTGAGAAAACCTATTGAGTACCCTCTAAATGGTCCTGTCCACAGACATCAAGCAGCTCAAAAGCTCACCGTAACATTTTTATTTATTTATTTATTTATTTATTTATTTATTTATTTTTACCCTGCCCCACAGATGGGCTAACGGTGGCTAACAACATTAAAAAATACATTAAAATCATAGAAACATAAAATCAATAATATTTTTTTTAAAAAAATGATTAAAATAGTCCAGGAGCAGGCTATTTAAACAAATATTGGGAGTCCGTATACAGGCATGGCAGATGGCTGAGGGCAGCTCCGGAAGAAATGGTGGTCTTAGATGGAAGAAGAAGGACACTCGCTGGCACTCAGCCAAAGGCCCAGCAGAACATCTCCGTTTTACAAGCCCTGCAAAACTGTAACAGGTCCCACAGGGCCCAGATCTCCAGTGGGAGAGCATTCCACCAGGCCAGGGCCAGGGCAGAAAAAGCCCTCGCCCTGGTTGAGGCCAGATGGATGTCCTTTGGGCCAGGGACCACCAGGAGTTGCTTGTCTGCAGAGCGCAACACCCTGCAGGGGACGTAATGGAAGAGGCGGTCCCACAGGTATGGAGGGCCCAGTCCATGAAGGGCTTTAAATACCAAGGTTAACACCTTGAACCAGATGGTTGTTGTGGGTTTTCCAGGCTGTATTGCCGTGGTCTTGGCATTGTAGTTCCTGACATTTCGCCAGCAGCTGTGGCTGGCATCTTCAGAGGTGTAGCACCAAAAGACAGAGATCTCTCAGTGACACTGAGAGATCTCTGTCTTTTGGTGCTACACCTCTGAAGATGCCAGCCACAGCTGCTGGCGAAACGTCAGGAACTACAATGCCAAGACCACGGCAATACAGCCCGGAAAACCCACAACAACCATCGTTCTCCGGCCGTGAAAGCCTTCGACAATACAACCTTGAACCAGATCTGGAACTCCACTGGAAGCCAGTGCAGCTGCCACAGCATATGACGAATGTGCGCTTGGATAGGCGTTCCGGTAAGGATGCATGCCGCTGCATTCTGGATCAGCTGTAACTTCCTGGTCAGGCCCAAGGGCAGTCCAGGATACAGTGAGTTGCAGTAGTCTAGCCTGGAGGTGACCGTTGCATGGATTACTGTGGCCAAGTCCTGAGGTGAAAGATAGGGCGCCAGTTGCCTGCCCTGTCGAAGATGAAAAAAGGCAGACCTGGCAACAGTCATGACCTGGGCCTCCATTGAAAGTGTGGCATCCAAAGTCACTCCGACTCCTGACCATCAGCGAAGGTGTCAATTGCACCCCATCGAGGGCTGGTAGCCGGTTCCCACCTCGATTACCCCATGATCCAGACACAGAACCTCTGTCTTCAGGGGATTCAATTTCAGGCGACTCTGATGTAACTATACCGTCACAACCTTAAGACCCTTGACCAAGGAATCCAAAGCAAGATCGGACTGGCCATCTGTAATGATTCCAAGTAAATGTGTGCATGTATCTTTAAATGCTTGATGAGATAGGTGAAGAGTGCGGGGTGAAGGAGATAGATGAGTGAGTGATATGATTGGTTGAGGACTGAGAGGGTGGGTGGAGTGAATGCAGTTTGAGACTGAGAGTAGAGAGAAAATTTTTAGTCAGAAGAAAGCAGGCTAACTGTGTGCTGCCTGAATATGTTGAAGTGTTTATGAGAAAAATATAACCTGTGTGGAACCTGAACTGAGCATGTTTGTGAAAGGACACTCAGTCAGGGAAAGAGAGGCCAGCTGTGTGAATGAGAGTAAATGAAGTAACTTTAAGAACCAAGAACTACGTTTATGAAACCGATACACTTCTTGACTAAATAAAAGTTTATTTTTGTTTTGTTATATCCCAGTGTAGCTGTCATTCCTATATCCCATTCCTATCTTCAGGGCCGCATAGAACCACGAAGGAGCCTGACGCTTAGGAACATTACCAAAGGGAAAATTTAAATAAAATATCTTGGAAAAAAATATTCCTGGTGGCAGCAGACTACCCAGAGGGTTAAGGGATAGATTAAAATAAAAATCTACCCTAAAGAAAGTAAAGGTCATAACACCATCCATCAGCAGATAGAGCTGAGTGTCATCCGCATACCGGTGACAACCTAGCCCAAAGCTGCGGGCTAACCAGGCAAGGGGGCACATATAGATGTTAAATAGCATTGGGGAAAGAATCGCCCCCTGAGGGATGCCACATACCAAAGAATGGTAAGCAGACATCTGTTCCCCGAGTGCCACCCTCTGTCCTAGATTGTGAAGGAAGGAGTTCAGCCATTGCAGGGCTGTTCCACGAATCCCCACATCAGCAAGGCAGTGGGTCAGAAGATTATGATTGACCATGTCAAATGCTTATGTAAGATCTAAAAGTATCAGCAGTGCCAACCCACTCCAGTCCAGGTGTCGCCGCAGATCATCTGTGAGGGCAACCAGAGCCATCTCTGTACCATGGCCAGGCCTGAACCTGGACTGGAATGGATCCAGGATAGAGGCATCACCCAGGTATACCTGCAGCTGTTCCGCTACCGCCCTCTCAATTACCGTACCCAGGAACGGAATATTCAAAACTGGGCGATAATTGCCTGGATCAGCAGGATCCAGTGATGGTTTCCTTAATAAGGACCGCACCACTGCCTCTTTCAGTGCGTCTGGAAAAAACCCAGAACTCAGAGAAAGATTAATGATGTCAGCTAATGGTGCCCAAATCCCATCACCACCACTTTTCACCAGCCATGATGGGCATAGGTCCAGTGGGCACGTGGTGGGTTTCACAGCATGCAGGACCCTGCTCACCTCCTCCTGGGAGAGTGGCCTAAATTGATCTAATATCAACCCTGAGGACAACCAAGGGGCCTCCAGTACACATACTGCATCAACTGTGGTGGACAGATCCCGGAGGAGTGACAAGATCTTATCCGCAAAATAGTCTCCAAAAGCCTCACAGCTTATTATTTTTATTTGTCCCATGTGTGAGGGACGTTAAAGAATAAATCACTCTGGAAAGTTGTGCTGGGCGAGAACTAGTGGGCGCAGTGGAAGCTGCATAGTAGTCTCTCTTTGCAGCTTTCAGTGCCATCTCATAGGCCTTCATAAACGTCCTATAAGATGTTCTTGTCACTTCATCATGGAGTCGCCACCACACCTGCTCTAGCCGTCTCAGCTCCCATTTGATTTGTCGTAGCTCATCAGTATACCAAGGAGCGACTCTAGTTCGGGGGCGGAGAGAGCGACGGGGAGCGATCTCATCAATAGCTTCAGAGAAACGGGCATTCCAGTCCTCTATCAGCTCATCCAATGAGCCACCAGGGGGCATCGGATCCTGCAGAGCGTTTTGCAATTCAATTGGATCCATTTGACTCCACGGGCGAGCATAAATCAGCTCGTCGCCCAAGCAGGAGGGGGTCATGGTGCCCAGACAAGCCCTCAGGATGAGGTGGTCTGACCATGGCACTGCTATAGCTTCATCCAGATCCACCTGTATCCCAAACCCAAAGATCAAATCCAGTGTGTGTCCTGCTCGATGTGTGGGCATTGATACAAACTAGGAGAGTCCTAATGCTGCCATGGAGGCTATCATGTCCATGGCCTGTGAGGAGGTAGCATCTTTGGCATGGACATTGATGTCCCCTAAGTCCAGAAGCCTGGGGTACTCCAAGGCCTAGCCAGCCACTGCCTCTAACAGGCCAGGCACAGCATCTGCTGGTGCGCTGGACGATCAGTACACCAGACAGATGGCTATACTCTCCTTGGCATCCCACACCAGGCCCACACAATCAGTGCCAGCAAGCTTTGTCAAGGGGAGCAGCCTGATGGAGAAAGACTCTCGAATGAGCACCGCTACCCCAACAAGACATTTCCCAATATGTAAAACAAATATGAGAAACCTGTACCATAAATGTGTTGGAATATATGTGTGTTGCAAGGTCTGAGATCCAGTCATTATGGGGTTAATGTGTTTACCTACCATGCTATTGTTTAGATTGAACTGGAAGGGGAACCTGGCTCAAAGCCAATAATCTGCAAGCCCGCGAAACTTGAGAGTGTTTGTAAACTGTTATTGGTCAACAGGTCGGGTGATTTTCTTTCAGGGTCAAGAAGACAGAGAGGAAGAAGAAGATTCTCCATTCAGTTATCCCAGCTCTTTGTTTGTAACCAGTAGTGAGAATGTAGCTCCAGGCATTTGTTATTTTGTAGGCAATCCTGTTAACCTTTTTCCTTTAGAAGTAAATGATTTTAAAAGCTAAACTCGTGTGCTGACTCTCTATTGATTCAAGATCCATTGCACCTCTGAAGAAAAGCTATTTTTTTAACCTTTTTCCCCAACAAAGTGGACCAGTTGAAGTAATTGTTAAGGTGAAAAAGATGCTAGCAATTTGTGTATATTGTTCTTTGAATAACAGCAGTATGGTATGGCTTTGAATAGGCAATATGAGATCATTAACTCTCAAAAAAGGCAAACCTTATGAGTTATATCATCCTGCTTTCAGATAATACTGCCAGGCATTGCTGCATCTCAAAATAGTCTAGGAGATTCAAAGTTATCTCAGAAGTCTCAGTCAACTTGAGAGGAACAATCCTTACTGAAACTACTCCTTTTTAGCTCTCTAGAGGGCCAGCTAAAAAGAAGAAAGCAAACAAAGTAACTGCAGACAAAATTATCTCCTTTTCAAGTACAACATAATTCTCTCTCTCATTGTCTCACAACAAACATGAGAAGGGGGTGGGAGTAGAAGACACTCTATTGTGCCAGCCAGGAAAAAGGTGGGGAAATAGCTTCCAATGCTACAAAAAGAAACTTTTCAGCAACTTGAGGAAGCCAAGCAAGAAGTGAGAAGGGAAACAAAAGGGAAAAGGTGGGAAACTGCCCCCAGAGCGAAGAAAAAAACCCACTTCATAGAGCAAACTGTATCCCAGCAACACCAAGAGAAGAGGCAGAGTGGAAAACACTAAAATCTTCACAGCTATTCTGCTGTGTCTGGAAAGAAATGGGCAGAAAGCTTCATGACTGCAATAAAAGGGAGGAAAGTAGGGAAATTCTGCTGTAGCAAAGCACAGAGCATACTTGCTGCAGAGGAACAAGTGCAGGGAAAAATACCTCTGCACTAGAACCTACAACTATATAGTCAAGCTTTTAAGGTTTCCTCAAAATCTGAAAATCCTTTAAAGAGTTATGATGACCTCGTCCAGTCCTTAAGGCCACTTTTGGTAGGTGCTCGAGAGGGAAAACTGGTCAAGAAGACCAATTTGTCATCTAAACCTTGGTTTGATCAAAGCTGTATTTGTGCTAAAAATGCTTTAATCTATGCCTATAAGCTAGCACTGAGAGCTGATGAAAAGACCAGACAGAATGCATATTGTTCTCTTTCATTTTTTAAAAAGAAATATAAATCACTGGTTGCCCGCTGTAAGAAAGAACATACCAGAAAACTGTGGGCCAATATAATTGAAGCAGCTATGAGCAAAAACTCAATGGTGTTCTGGAAACTTGTGTCAAACCGCGCCTCCACAGCTGCCTCCCCCTTGGCTTCCGCTATCCCCCCAGATAAATGGACTTCTTTTTTCCAAAAAATGTATGATGATCCTATTCAACCTCCTCCTGCCCTAACAATAGAAAATCTGGCCAAATGCCCCCCAGTTCATGCCGAAGAGGTAAAAGCTTATATTAGCCAGTTAAAGAATGCAAAAGCCCCTGGGCTTGATGGAATATCTCCAGAATTACTAAAAACAAATAAGGACTGGTGGGCAACTTTCCTAGCCTCCCTATTTACTTATATTGATGAAACCGGCTACATCCCTAGTGATTGGGGAATGGCTATAGTAGTCCCCTTCCATAAGAAGGGAAAGAAGGAGGATCCATCCAATTATAGACCAATCAGCTTACTAAGCATTGTAAGCAAGTTCTCTACAAAACATCTGCTGGAGAAATTTTCAGACTGGCTAGAACAGGAGGATATAATTGCTGATGAGCAAGCTGGGTTTAGCGCTGGCAGGTCAACAATAGATCACTGCCTAGTAATGCAACACCTTGTAGAGAAATACACTACAGGAGACCAAGCATCACTTTACCGGGCATTTGTTGATTTAAAAGCAGCTTTTGACACAGTCTCTAGAAATAGACTTTGGAGGAAACTGCAGGCCTCCTCTATTGATAGGCGACTGCTGTTCCTTTTTGGGGCTATGCACAAGCAAACTGCCCTGAGTAAGGTGCAGCTGAATTGGGCATTTGACTGACCCCATTCAAACTTACAGGCAGGTGTGCCTTCTAGCCCCCTTTCTGTTTATCTTCTACATCAACAATTTGGTAAACCTTTTGAATGACCCTGCATTGCACCCTCCCAAATTAGCAAATAGGCACATTCACGTACTGCTCTATGCAGATGATGCTGTATTACTTTCTAGGACCCCCATAGGGCTGAAACGAGCCCTAAAAAAATTCTCCCAATTCTGTGATACTGAACACCTTTTAACTAATTACCAAAAAACTAAGATCCTGGCTTTCAGTAAAAATCCAAAGATCAGACGATAGGAGCTTCAGGGGCATCAGTTAGAACAAGTTACCAGCTTCAAATATTTGGGTGTAGTTTTGCAAGCCTCAGGTACTGAAACAACACATAGCAGCTTCATTGCTGATGTGGGAGAAAAAACAGCACACAGTATACTGAAATTCTATCGATCACAAGGGGGGCAGTATGTACCGGCTGCACTCAGATTGTTTAAAGCCAAACCATTGGCCCAATTAGTATACGGATCATTCTTGGGGCTGCCATCCTCCTCTTTCTCTCAACTTGAGAGAGTGCAGTCCAAATTCCTTAGAGCCCTATTACAAGAGCCCAAATGCGTGCCTAACTCATGGGTTAGACTGGAAACAGGAATGTTAAGGGTAGAGGCCAGAATCACCATCCTTTCAATTTTCAAATGGCTGTCAGGACGTCTAAACCCGCAAGGTCTGCTCCCTCTGTTATTCCAAGACAAATTTCAATCTAATTGGCAAAAAGCGACTCTGAAATCCCTGGGAAAATTGGGTCTTTCCCCTCAAAGTTTGCTAGTCATGGGGTTAGACCGAGCAAAATCACTCATTAAGCAGAGAGTGACAGACATTGAAAGACAAACAGATTTACTTAGAGCACAAGGTTTTATTTCTTCAGATACTACTAAATATATTGCCGCTCCTGCAGCCTATTTTTACTTTCTTGAATCCGGTAACTCCAGAAAGGCATTTAGTTTAGCTAGAAGTTCAACTCTACCCTCTGCCGTTCTGGAAGGAAAGTTTAAAGCTGTCCATTACTCTCTTAGGCTTTGCTCCTATCCCCCAAGAGAAATTGACTCAATGGAGCACATCTTCTTTAACTGCCCAAGTCATAGTAAAATTAGAGCGGAAACCATCAGCCCATTAGTAGAAAGATTCCCTGGAAGTTCAAATAAAATCAAACTTGATTATCTTTTGTCTGATCGGAATCACCAGACAACACATCAAGTAGCAAGATTCTGTGGCCAGGTCTACAAGCAACATAAATCGCATAAGGCAGACTGAATGTATTTTAACCTTTTAAACAACTAATTTATGATGATCTTATGTTTTTACTCTTATATTTATTCATCCTTCTTCCCCTGTATCCAGTCTCGACTGTTTTTAAACTGATTTGCAAATGGTTTTATATGTACTGGTTGCAGACTGTAACTTGACTTGACTACCTCTGCACTAAGAACAGCAGAAATACCTGAACCTACTTCATGGGATGAATTATCCTAGCTACCACCAGAAGAAGCTGAGAAATGGAGAAAAGCGGAGGGTGTGGTGTCAGTGTTGAAGAGAATGATAGCACATTGAAAGAGCTCCGTCTCTCCCATGCCTGAAATTTAAAATTTATGTTGGAAGGGTGAAGTAAAAATATTTACCCTTCCAACATAAAGATACACTAAGAGATCTGAAAGGCAGATTCATATTTATTAAAGGCACTATAGAAAACCAAACTTACACATTTGGCTCAATTTATGCCCCAAGCCAAGACAGCCTAATGAAATTCAAAACAAAGTTCATTAGAATACACATGTATCACTTAGTATAATGTGCTCTAAACCATATTTTCATGACAAACCCACAGAAACAGCAGCAACATAATCTAAGAGTATAATGAAGAGCAACAAATAGAAACAGAAGGATTAAAACTGTCCAGCTAACTAGGCTGGAGGCAAGTTCTGACGACAACAGGGCCAACAACAAAGATTCTCAGGTCAAACTCCATGGTCAAGTAACAGATTCCAAAATCAAAGACTGTGACCCACCAAGACTCAGGCAGCCAGAACCTAAGAGCTCACCAACAACCAAGTCCAGAATACCACAATTGTGACTAGCTAATCCCATGCTAGCTGAGGCCTTATAAAGGAAGTTTCTCTTACAGGTGAGGCTGGGTTCATTAAGCTTCTTTCTCCAAGCTGGCTCATCTCTGCTACTCAGGAGGAGTAGATCAGCTCTCCTGACATTTCCTCAGCAGGGGGAAGGCCGTGGGCTGCCAGGCATGCGCTCCTGTGCTTGGTCCATGCCTCTGCCCTTACCATCAGCCTTTGCTGCTCCTGGGGTTCTTTGGGAGACAGTGGCAGGTCTGGCAGCAGGCAGGTCCATGCTAAGGCCGCCTGGTTTGATGACACTGTGGTTGCCAACCCTCCTGGAGATCCCCACAAATTACAACTGATCTCCAAATGATAGATTTTAACATTCTCTGAGACATGGAGGCTTCTTAGGCTGGCCTATGTGGAATTATACCCCACATAGGTACTACCTGACAATTGATGCCAACCCACCTAGAGAACTCCGAGAGTTACAAATGACTTTCAAATGACAAGTTTTAATTATCGCAAACAGAATGGTGGCTTCAGAGTGTGGCTTCTGTGGAATTATACCCCACTGAGGACCCTCCATATTATGATTGCCGTACCCGGAGATCTCCTTCCATTTCAGCTGAACTCCATATGTCCTATTTTACCTAAATTGGAGACAATGGTGGTATTGGGTATTGGCAACTGGGGTGTCTGAAGCATCTCCTTACAGTAGTTGCCAACCCACCTGGAGATCTGTTTCCATTACAACTGAACTCCATATGGTGACATTCTCTCTCTTGGAGACAATGGTGTCATTGGAGGTCAGTGCCTGTGGCATTATACCCCTCCGAAGCCCATCTTACTGTGCTTCCTAATATCCAGCTGGTATCATCTGGCCCATAATTTAAACCCTATCCTCTGCTGCCAACAGGAACAGCTCCCTGCCCTCCTCTAAGTGACAGCCCTTCAAATACTTAAAGACAGCAATCATGTCCCCCTATGACATCATGCAATTTGGATGTTATGCCTCTGTTGATAGACCCCAAGATCGCACTCACCTTTTTTGTCACTTCATCACACTGGCTGCTCATATTTAACTTACGTTCCATCTGAACCCCAAGATCTTGTTCACTCACACTGCTAACCAGAAGTGTATCCCCCATCCAGTATGTGTGTTCCTCATTTTTGCTACCCAGATGTAGAACTTGGCACTTATCCTTGTTAAAATGCATCTTGTTCACATCCACCCACTTTTCCAATGTGTTCTGATCTCGTTGAATTCTATTCCTATCTACTGATTTTGTTTGCTGCTTCTCCCAATTCGATGTCATCTGCAACTTTAATGCATAGCCCCTCCACACCCTCATCCAGATCATTTATAAAAATATTGAAATTACCAGGCCCAGGACCGAGCCCTGTGGCACCCCACTGGGCACCTTCCTCCGTTCAGATGAAATGCATTGACATCTACTCTTTGAGTGCGGTTCTCCAACCAGTTCCCTATCCAACTAACTATCCTAGAGTCCAGTCCACAGTCCTCTAGTTTACCCATCAGAACATCATGAGGAACCTTGCCAAAAGCTTTACTGAAATCCAGATAAACTACATAAATTCTCACGATCCAGTAAGCCTGTCACTTGATCATAGAAGATGAGGTTGGTCTAGCAGGACCCATTGAGGACAAATCCATGCTGACTTCCACATATCACTATGTTGTCCATCAGATGCTTGCATACAGACGTGTTTAATATCTGTTCCAATATATTTTTTTTGTCACTGCATCACACTGGCTGCTCATATTTAACTTACATTCCATCTGAACCCCAAGATCAGCTGTAATTCAAGGAGAACTCTAGGCTCCATCTGGAGGTTGGCAATCTTACCCAGTCTCCCACTCTTCAAATCAGCTTTTCTGTTCTCCTCTATATGCTTGAATCATCTCTCCATGCACTTACTGACGCTTTAGTCAAATCCCTCTCCAAATACCCATGCTTTGTGCAGCTTTCTGACTGACATGTCACCAAGTTTTGTTCACATTCATCCACTGTTCAATGTTCACACACAGCCCCTTTCCATTATTGTTGCATTCACCTTCATTTTGACCCAGTAACTGAATTGATCTATGGGGAAGCAGTTTCCTTTGTTTGGTTGATTATATATATTAACTAGCTTGATGCCCGTGCTTTGCTATGGTATTTAACTACTTAAAATCCAGTTATAATATTTATGGGTAAGTAACGTTTTTGGTTTGGGGGGCGGGTTGAGTTGGTTTTGTAGTATAATAGCATAGTACCAGAGCTTCACAAAAGTGTTTGAATAAAGCGAAGCATGTTGATGCCTAAAACTGATGAAGTGAATTTCGAAATGTAACATTTATTGAAGAGATTTTTAAAAGGAAAAGATTGTAGTGCAAGAAATAAAGTGAAAAATACGTACAACCTTATTTTTCTACTGAAGGACCTCTTTATAAACCTCATGGGTGGTTTTCTCCCACTTTGGAGCCCCCACTTTGAGGAGAAGCTTGTGGGCTTGGAAGTCAGGAGGGTTGAGCACGTTGAGGAACTCCACAGGGAGTCATTGAATGTGTCCTGAGTACTGTTTAGAATGTTGGGATGATGGCCAATCAGGGCCACGTATGCAAATGACCTCAGGGCACAGCGGCTGAGTTGGCAGTTAGCAGGGGGAGTGAGATGAGCAGCCTCCCAGCCACACAGGGAAGCTGTACCCCTATGGGAAAACACATTTTACCCCTTTTTACCTCCTTAGGGGCCAAATTTCTTAAAATCCCTTCTTAGTGAGCCTCTACACCACAAAAGGAACATTCTCCCCAAATTTCATGCTTTTAGGTTCAAGGGTTTGGGCTGGGCATTGATGAGTCAGTCAGGACACTTGTCTTTAGATAGATAGATAGATAGATAGATAGATAGATAGATAGATAGATAGATAGATAGATAGATAGATAGATAGATAGATAGATAGATAGATAGATAGATAGATAGATAGATAGATAGATAGATAGATAGATAGATAGATAGATAGATAGATAGATAGGACATCTCTTTTTGATTGTTTGTTGGAGCCTCCAGCCAGGCAACCGGTATTGGCTTGAAGCCATATTTTAAGCCCCAGGCTAACTCCAGACAATGGGGAGGGGGTTTGAAAACCTGATCTGGGTGCACATAAAGCCCCGAGCCACTGCAGAAAACCCTGCTGTCTGCTCTTCTTCTTCTTCTTCTTTTTGAACTTTTTATTTTCTGATTTTCTGGAATACATAACAATTTAAACAAAAATTTTACACATAACATTCAAAAAACATAAACAGTGAACCTTGGAACAGTCAATAAGAGATCAGCTATCACTGAAAAGTACATTATTGTTAGAGAAGGTACAATACTAGAGAAGACTCATAAGATTGCCAAAAAGCTGAAAGTGTTCATATCTGCATTCGGCAGTTGATTGGTAGCATGAAGATGGTTCAAAAAAGGCATCCATTGTGTAAAGAACGTTGAATGATGCTGTGGATTATCAGTAGAGTGAAGATAATCAACTATTTTCTCCATGGTGAAGATATCCCACACTTTCTGGTACCACTGCTGCAATTTTGGAAGTCTGTCTTGTTTCCGGTATAACGCAAGAAGCATTTTCGCTGCAGCTAATAACAGGAGTATTCAGTTTCTCCTGATCGTTGGTACTGTTGGGTCTTCCCAGAGACCCAGCAGGATTGTCTCAGGATTTTTAGGTACATCATAGCCTGTGATTTCTGTAACAGACCTCAAGATTAAGTCCCAGAATGACTGGATTTTAGGGCACGTCCACCAGAGATGAATATAATCTCCAATTTGGCCACATTGCTTCCAACAAAGCGGGGCTATAGTAGGATTAAGGTGATGGAGGGAACTAGGTGTCACGTACCATCTTGACATTATTTTAAAAGATGACATTTTAATATTGATTGCTTTAGTTTTTAGTTGTCTGCCTGACCAAATCAGGGCCAATTGGTTGTCCGTTAGTATGTTCTTGCAATTCCTATTCTATTTCATTTGGTATTTTAAGGGTGGATGTTCATTTTTTTAAGTTTAAAATGGAATAAATTCTTGCTATAAGTCCCTTACGTTGAGATATTTGTTTTAGTAGGAACTCAAAGTCCGTTAGCTCACGTTTCAAAGCATTTGCAATTGGTTGGCTGCTTATAAGGTGTGATAGTTGTAAGTATTGGTACCATGGCAAGGTATCAGCTGCATCTTTTTCAATTTGCCCTTTACTTAGGATGGCCCCTTGTTTGGTTATATCCACAATTCTACTTTTCTTAAGTATCTTCCATTTCTGGAATGAGATTAAATCCTTTCCAGGTGGAAACCAAGATTGGTCCAGGAAGGATGATAACGGAGAAGGAGTGGGGGCTAGATACTGCCTTACCCTGTCCCAAGTTATTAGAGTAGATTTCAGAAAAGGATTGTTAAATGTTTGAACTGGTCTGCTTTTATGATCTGTCCAGATTATATCTTTTATGTCATGTGGGGAAATGTGTGTTGTTTCAGCATAGCTCCAGTCTAAATTTTCTGTAAGATTTAACAAAAGCACTATATTAGCTAATTGAGCAGCCATGTAATAATGTTTTAAATCAGGTATAGCCAATCCACCTCTATTGGAGGCACGTTTCATGGTTGAGAAGTTGATTCTAGGGCGTTTGTTAGCCCAGATAAATTTATTTATGAGACTTTGCCATGACTGGATATCTTGATCTGTGAGATGAATAGGCAGCATACGAAAGTTAAATAAGAAAAGAGGTAAAATCGTGGATTTGACTAGCAGTATTTTTTCAGCCCAGGACAAATTTAACTTGAACGACAGCGACCTTTAAGTCGCTGTAGTTCAACAGAAACCTTTCAAAAACAAAATCCAACGGGAAGCTGCTGAATTGGAATTCATATGCAAATTTGACTCTGTCAAGCTGGGACTGAATAGGGACTATGAATGGTTATCTCATTATCACAGGTAACTGATTTCCTTTACAGAGCCGGGGTCAGGGGGAGTCCAGTGGCACCTGGTGTGGGCTTTCAAGGACCACAGTTCTCTTTGTCAGATGCATCTGGCGGGGAGGACTGTGGTTATCGAAGGCTTGTGCTGCAGTGGAATTGGATAGTCTAGGTGCTGCTGCTGAACTCTTTTTGATTTTGCTACTACAGACTAACACGGCAAACGCCTTTGAACCTTTACACAAGCAAACTGATCCCCACACCAAAAGGAGCTGTCTGCATCTCCATATCAAAGGAGTTGTTTATATCCCCCCTCTCCTCCTCCCCCTCCCCCCTCTCCTCCTCTATATTTGACCAGTTTCCTTCTGCCCTCCATGCATCTGACAAAGAGAACGTGATTCTCGAAAGCTTATGCTACAATAAAATTGGTTAGTCTTAAAGGTGCTACTGGACTCTTTTTGATTTTGCTAAATTTAAGGGAATCATGATACCTAAATAGTCCCAATTATTACAAATCCAGTGGTATTCAAAAGTAGAAGCTATATGTGAACGTATGGCTAGGGTTAGATTAATAGGGTAAATTTCAGACTTGGATTTATTAATTTTGAGGCCTGATAGTTGCCCAAATTTATACAAGATATTTTCCAGGGGAGGTAATGAGGCAAGTGGGTTAACAATATAGAGTACCATGTCATCCGCAAAGAGGGAGACTTTATATTCGTGTTTTTTTATTCTAACACCTGCAATTTCAGATGTTTGTCTTATGGTTTCTGCCAACGGTTCGATAGAGAGGGCAAACAATAATGGGGAGAGGGGACATCCTTGCCGGGTCCCTCTAGTTAGCTTGATGCTCTTTGATATCATTCCATTTATTTTCAGTTGAGACATAGGGTTGGCATAAAGCAAATTGATCAAGCGTATAAAGGATGGGCCAAAACCCATTTTTGACAGGAGTTTCAAAAGAAAATTAGTTTCTAAGCTATCAAAAGCCTTTTCTGTGTCCAATGCCAACAACAGTGCCTCAATTTGGTTAGTATTACAGTAGTTGATAATATTAAGAGACTTACATACATTATCTGTGATGTTTCTATTCGGGATGAAGCCAGTTTGGTCAGGGTGGACATACTGGTTTACGATTTTGTTCAATCTATTGGCTAGTATTGCTATAAAGATTTTTGCATCCTGATTTAACTGGGAAATTAGACGATAGGATGCTGGCAACGTGGCATCTTTCCCTTTTTTGGGAATCACAATGACCGAAGCTTCATACCAGGACTGGGGAAAGATACCCTGTGAAAGAACTGTGTTGCAGGTCAGTCTCAATGGTTCCACTAGAATGTGCTTAAAACATGTATAAAATTCTGCAGGGAAACCATCCCTGCCCAGGGTTTTATTAAGATTGAGCTTTTTAATGATCCCTGTGATTTCCTGAGTGGAAATGGGAGAGTCTAAAAATTCCCTATGTGCTATAGTGAGTTGCTTTAAAGAAGTACAGAAAGCTAGAAAATTGTCCATTTCTGATGGAAGGGGATTTGTGGTTTTATAAAGATTAGAGTAAAAAGCATGGAATACTTCCAAAATTTCTCGATTGTTGGAAGTATAAGCCTTGTTACTTTTTTTGATTAGGTGAATTTGTTGAGAGGAGGCTTTTCTTTTAACCTTCCAAGCAAGCAAATGCAGTGTCTTAGAATTGCTGTGCCAGTATTTCTGTTTCAAAAAAAGTAAATTCTTTTTTATATTGGAGGACTCCAGTGTTTCAAGCTTTTTCCATTCTAGCAATAATTGTTTATAAGCCTTTTTACTATTGTATTTTTTGTGTTTGTATTCTAATACTTGGATTTTATTTAAGATGTCTAATCTAATTTTTTCTCTTTCTTTCTTATAGAATGAAGTTAAAGAAATGATCTTCCATCTAGCCACTGCCTTCATGGCATCCCAAATTGTTGCCTGAGAGACTTCTCCTGCAACATTTTCCTTAAAATAATTCACAAGCATTTTCTCTATTTCTTTGTGGATAGTTGGATTCAATAAAAGGGATTTATTTAACAACCAATGTGATTCATGTCTCGTTTTTTCTGCCAAATCTAGTTGACTTTCCACCCATGCATGATCTGACCAAATTTTACTGCCTATACTAGAGGAGGTAAGGTTTTGATAAATTTTACACGAGGCCAGAATAAAATCAATTCTTGTGTGAACCTGGTGGCGAGCAGAAAAGAAGGTGAAATCTTTTTCTTGCCTGTGTTGATTACGCCATACATCTTTAAGAGCAAATTTATCAAATAGAAGTTGCAGGTTTGATTGATGTGGTTTTTTCCTAAGACGACTCCTATCATTCTGGGACTGGTCTAAATTAAAATCTGCAATACAGTTAAAATCCACCCCCAACAGAATTTCCCCTTCCGCAAACATGCATAAGCTGGATATGGTTTCATGAAGAAAAGCAAGTTGTTTATCATTTGGCGCATATATAGAGGCTAAAGTTATCTTTGTTTCTTCCAGAGTCCCCTTAATAAATATAAATCTTCCTCTTGGGTCAACTTTGGAGTCTAGCCACTGAAATTTAACATTTCTCGAAAACAAAATTGCAACCCCCCTCCCCAGCGTTTGATGAGCCAGGGGCTTGGAATTGCATATTAAACCTGTTAGATCTCAGTATCTGAGGCATTTCCTTTTTAAATGACTGCATTTCTCCTGCAGAAATAATATGTCTGCATTCTGTTTTGCTAGCTCTGTGGAGACATGTTTGATTTTATGGCGTTGTTTAAACCTCTGCAGTTAAAAGTAATAATTTTAATTCTGTCCATCATAGTGTATTAGCATTTAAAAGAATTTCACTGTTAAACACAAATTGTAGAGTCAACCCCAAGAAACAAAGCATTTGTAATGTTAGAGATGCACCTCCCTTAGCTTTACATAACTGAACAGAAGTGTCTGAAAATAAACAATAGTTCCAAGGATTAACCTCAACAATACAATCCAGTACCCAACTCCCCCCAACAAACAACATCACAAACTTAACTGTCATAACCCTCTTCTCACTTAAAACAAGGAGCAATCACTCCAGAGGCACAAAGTTAGACACTCTGTGCAATGGGTAGAGAGGAGAGGAGACTCTCCCTCTCTATGTCTGGAGGTCCCTAAGAAAAACTGGGAACAGTAATGAGAACCAGGTGATTCCCCCCTCCCCCCACTGACCATAGGACTAATAGTAAAGGATAGAGCTGCAGATAAAGGTAAAGAAGATAAGTCACATAGTGATAGTAGGAAAGGAAAGGATGAGAACAGAAGAAAAGAAGAAAGCAGCATTAGCACAGCCAGTAGCTGTCTTAGACACTGTACAGAGAAGATCAATGCTGGCTGAAGATTTTGAAAAGTGATATCCGTCCATCAGCAGTGAGATCAATGAGGCCATTGAGATCAATGAGGCCATAGCTCATCGTTTTCAAAGGAGACAAGAAAATATCGCTGTCTGTCTCAGGTGGTTCGTTTTGCAGGGATCGTAGTCCAGCTTGACCGAGATGAGAGGTTCTGAATGATATCATCATTTGTAGGTTTAACGACCACGTCCAGTGGAGACAGGTTCAGCTCCTTGAGTAGGGTTGTGCCAGATAGAAGATCCGTCGCATGGAGGGCTTTTCCCTGATGAATTACTTGGAGTTTGGAAGAGGCCACCCATTTATATCTAATGTTAGCATTATTTAGGTGAGTGATTATGGGTTTAAACTCTCTTCTCTGCAAAAGGGTTTCAGTAGACAGATCTTGAAAAACATGGATTCTCTTTCCTTGGAAGAGGAAAAAGCCCTTTTCCCTTGCCTCTTGGGGAATTTTCTCTCTAGTGCGTGTGTCCATGAAGTTGACAATAATATCTCTGGAAATGTTCTTAAGTTGCGGAGGGAGCCCATTCTATAAGCAGACACTATATTTGGCACCACACCATCCTCCAATTGCAACTCCTGTGCTAACCACCCAGCCAAGAAAGCTGTTAAATCAGTGGAGCCTTCCTCAGATTCAGCAAATCCGCAAAATTTTAAATTATTATATTTCCATTTATTCTCCAAGTCCATGATTTTATTTCTCATCCAGCTCTCACTGGCCTGCAGGGTGCATGTTTCTTTCTGTAGAGACAAACTGAGCTCTAAAGCAGAATCTGCAGTATGAGTCACTTGTTGGAGTGTTTCAGTGATTACTTTTAACTGATCACTCACAGGCTTCAAAAGTCTCTCCATTCTGCTAGCAATTTTATCCTCTAATTGGTCAATGTTATGATTAATATTGGGTTCCTGTACCTGGGTTGCTTCATCAGATGTCTCCACAGTAGTAGCGGTGGCCATCTTAGTTGTGAGACATGATTCTGCTGCAGCTCCCTTTCTGGGCTCTCCTGCTGAGAAGTAAGTTTAACCGACTGTGGAGTCAGCTCCATGGCTTTATTTTTGCTGCCTCCTATCTTACCAATCTTTATGGCATAAAAAGATCAGGCTAGAAAGCTTTTAAAATGATCGGGGGGGGGGGAATGGAGCCAGGAGCTTGATCCTCATGCGTCTGGCATACATGCTCACGACGCCACGCCCCCGTCTGCTGTTCTGATCCCACTCTCTATTGCTCTCACCTCCTGAAAATCTGGCAAACTCGCCTTTCCAGAATTCACCCGTAGCTCATCCGAACCTTTCTATGGAACCTGGCAACCCCATATATCAGACAGTAGTTGTGCAAGGTCTGAGCAAGTGGAAGACTTGATGGCTAGTTTAGATGGATTGCAAGTTTGCAACCTCCATGTTTAGTTCAAGAGTTTTCTGTGAACAAGGGCACATGTGATATTTCTAGAAACTACTAGCATTTATTTAACGCCCATACCGGCCTGTTCCGTGGTGTTCCAGGAGATTTTGGCAGGGAAAGGGTTAATAAAAGCACAATATTTTCCTGAGAGACACTGAGAGATCTCTGTCTTTTGGTGCTACACCTCTGAAGATGCCAGCCACAGCTGCTGGCGAAACGTCAGGAACTACAATGCCAAGGCCACGGCAATACAGCCCGGAAAACCCACAACAACCATCATTCTCCGGCCGTGAAAGCCTTCGACAATACAATATTTTCCTGTTTTCCTTTCAAAAACATTGTTCCCTGGTGTCTTTAATGCTTCCCACTGTTTTTTCTGGTACTGGCATTTCTTTAGTGCCCATTCCGGCACATTCCATGGTGTTCCAGGACCACTTTGGCAAATAACAGGTTAATAAAAGCATGCCACTTCAGTACTTGCACTTCTAAAATCTTGTTCTGCACTGTCTAATGTTTCCTACTGTTTTTTGTGGTACTGGCTTTTCTTTAGTGTCTGTTCTGGCCTGTTTTGTGCTCTTCCTGGAGCATTTTGGCAAGGAAAGGGTTAATAAAAGCATACCATTTCAGTGTTTTCATTTCTAAAAACTGATTCTCTGGTGTATGCAATGCTTCCCACTTCTTTTTGTGGTAGTAGCATTTCTTTAATGTCTGTTCTGTGGTGTTCCAGAAGCCTTTTGGCAGGGAAAGGGATAATAAGAGTGTATCAGTTCAATGTTTTCACTTCTAAAATCTTGTTTTCTGCAGTGTCTGTATTGCTTCACACTGTTTTTTGTGGTACTGGTGTTTCTTTAGTGCCTGTTTCAGCCTTTTTGTTCTGTTCCAGGAGCATTTTGGCAGGGAAATGGTCAATAAAGGCATGCTACTTCAGTGTTTTCTAAAATATTGTTCTGGAGTGTCTTTAACACAATCCACTGCTTTTTGTGGTAACAGCATTTCTTTAGTGCCCTTTCCAGCCCGTTCCATGGTGTTCTGGAAGACTTTTGGCAGGGAAAGTGTTAATAAAAGTGTGCCACTTCAATGTTTTCATGTCTGAAATCTTGTTCTGAACTGTCTTTAATACTTCCCACTGTTTTTTTTTTTTTTGTGGTACTGGCATTTCTTTAGTGTCCGTTCCAGCTTGTTCTGTGCTATTCCGGGAGCATTTTGGCAGAGAAAGGGTTAATAAAAGCATGCTGCTTCAGTGTTTTCCTTTGTAAAACTTTGTTCTCTGGTGTCCATAATGCTTCTCACTGTGTTTTGTGGTACAGGCATTTCTTTAACATCCCTTCTGGCCTGTTTTGTGTTCTTCCAGTAGCATTTTGGCAGGGAAAGAGTTAATAAAAGCATGCTACTTCAGTGTTTTCACTTATACAATCTTGTTCTCCAGTGTCTGTTATGCTTCCCTCTGTTTTTTGTGGTATTGACATTTCTTTAGTGCACGTTCCAGCCAATTTTGTAGTTTTCTGGAAGCCTTTTGACAGGGACACTGTTAATAAAAGTGTGCCACTTCAGTGTTTTCACTTCTGAAATCTTGTACTGCATTGTTTGTAATGGTTCCCACTGTTTTCTGTGGTATTGGCAATTCTTGAGGAAGTGGGGAACTATAAGCCCTCTGAAACCCAAAACAATCATTGGATCACTCCAAAACACACAGATCTGAACTCCAGAGACTCCAGAGACTGTCCCCTACAAGAGGACATGTGCTGGTGCTGATCAGTCTCTGGTTCTGGACCTAAGGCCTCGAATGTGGCCTGCTTCCAACCACCCTGTATAAGATATGGTTTGAACATGGAAGTGGTGAAAATATAAGCCCCCTGCAACCCCAAATCATTTTTGGATCACCCCAAATCACACACCCCTGAACTCCAGAGACTGTCCCCTACAAGAGGACATGTGCTGGTGCTGATCCAGTCTCTGGTTCTGGACCTAAGGCCTCGAATGTGGCCTGTCTCCAAGCACACTGTATTAGACATGGCTTTGAATAAGGAAGTGGTGAAAATATAAGCCCCCTGCAACCCCAAATAATCTTTGGTTCACCCCAAATCACACACCCCTGGACTCCAGAGACTGTCCCCTACAAGAGGACGTGTGCTGGTGCTGATCCAGTGTCTGTTTCTGGGCTTAAGGGCTCGAATGTGGCCTGACTCCAAGCACCCAGTATTAGACATGGCTTTGAATAAGGAAGTGGTGAAAATATAAGCCCCCTGCAACCACAAATAATCTTTGGTTCACCCCAAATCACACACCCCTGGACTCCAGAGACTGTCCCCTACAAGAGGACGTGTGCTGGTGCTGATCCAGTGTCTGTTTCTGGGCTTAAGGGCTCGAATGTGGCCTGACTCCAAGCACCCAGTATTAGACATGGCTTTGAATAAGGAAGTGGTGAAAATATAAGCCCCCTGCAACCCCAAATAATCTTTGGTTCACCCCAAATCACACACCCCTGAACTCCAGAGACTGTCCCCTACAAGAGGACATGTGCTGGTGCTGATCCAATCTCTGGTTCTGGACCTAAGGCCTCGAATGTGGCCTGCCTCCATGCACCTTGTATTAGACATGGCTTTGAATAAGGAAGTGGTGAAAATATAAGCCCCCTGAAACCCCAAATAATCTTTGGATCACCCCAAATCACACACCCCTGAACTCCAGAGACTGTCCCCTACAAGAGGACATGTGCTGTTGCTGATCCAGTCTCTGGTTCTGGACCTAAGGCCTCAAATGTGGCCTGACTCCAAGCACCCTGTATTAGACATGGCTTTGAATAAGGAAGCGGTGAAAATATAAGCCCCCTGAAAGCCAAAACACTCTTTGGATCACTCCAATTCACACACCCCTGAACTCCAGAGACTGTCCCCTGCAAGAGGACGTGTGCTAGAGCTGATCCAATCTCTGGTTCTGGACCTAAAGCCTCGAATGTGGCCTGACTCCAAGCACCCAGTATTAGACATGGCTTTGAATAAGGAAGCAGTGAAGATATAAGCCCTCTGAAACCCAAAACAATCTTTGAATCACTCCAAATCACACACCCCTGAACTCCAGAGACTGTCCCCTACAAGAGGACATGTGCTGGTGCTGATCCAGTCTCTGGTTCTGGTCCTAAGGCCTCGAATGTGGCCTGACTCCAAGCACCCAGTATTAGATATGGCTTTGAATAAGGAAACGGTGAAGATATAAGCCCCCTGTAACCCCAAGTAATCTTTGGATCACCCCAAATCACACACCCCTGAACTCCAGAGACTGTCCCCTACAAGAGGACATGTGCTGGTGCTGATCTAGTCTCTGGTTCTGGACCTAAGACCTCGAATGTGGCCTCTCTCCAAGCACCCAGCATTAGACATTGCTGAGAATAAGGAACTGGGATATAGAAGAGCTCACTGCACCCCCAAATAATCTTTGAATCACTGGAAATCACACAGATCTGTACTCCAGATACTGTCCCCCTGAAAAGGACGTGTGGTCGTGCTGATCCTGCCTCTGGTTCCAGAGCTTCGATGTTTTATTTACGCCACCTCCCAGAAAGCTGTATTGGGTACTGCTTCTGTTTTAAAGCAGGCCATGCTCACCTTTGGAGCCTGGACTGGAGTGCTAACTTATCCATTTTAGTGCCTGATTGTAAGTGGTCACACTTGCTGTCATGAGCCCCTTCTGCCTCTTCTTGCCATGAAGGAGCTGCTGTCCCTTCAACATCCTCTATCTTCTGGACCTGGTAACTATAATCCCAACTGTGACATAAGTGAAAAAGTTACCCCTCCTCTTGCAAGCTCCTCCTTCTGTTTATTCCCTCCAACTTGCTAGGAGACCATTGTTGGTAACATGATTGGGGGTGCTTCCTAACAATTTTTTTCATCAATGCCATCTTACACTGGTTTTAAAAATGTCTTGGGGAGGGGTGTGTGGCACCGACCTTGGAAGGGATGGCTGCCTAAAGAACTAGCTCCTTCCAAATGGGAAAACTCAGAGTTGGAAGAGACTATACTACAAGAAAGCAAAAAGAAGATATCTAAGATTTATAAAATACTTTTGAAGTGGTATACAGAGGATAAGACGGTCAAAGTACAGATGGTGAAGTGGGCAATTAATTGTCATAAATAAATAACAATGGAATCATGGGAATATTTATGGAAAACTACACTGAAGATTTCAACTTGTACCAGTATTAAAGAGAATGTTTATAAAATGATCTATAGATGGTATTTAACGCCAAAGAAGATTGTGCTTGGAAATGTTAACATGTCAGATAAATGCTGGAAATGTAAAAAGCATGAAGGATCATTGTATCATATGTGGTGGACATGTGAAATAGCCAGACAGTTCTGGGGAGATATTATAGAAGTAATAAATGAGATACTACAGATTCAAATAAAGAAGAACCCAGAACTATTGCTATTGAACTTAAGCATGGAAGATGTTCCTACTCAATACCGAACATTACTATTTTATATGACGACGGCTGCAAGACTTTTATATGCGCAAAAATGGAAGATACAAGAAATACCAACTATTGATGATTGGATGCATAAATTGCTGTACATGGTGGAAATGGATAAAATGACAAGGAAGCTGAGAGATCGGAATCCAGTGGAATTTTTTACGGACTGGGGAAGATTGAAAACTTATTTAGAAAAGAAGTGGGACGTAAAGGGGGAATTATGGCAATTTGAAAATTATTAGAATGGGTTTGTTATTAGAAGAGATAGAGTCTTTACCATATGAAGTGAAGTATTAGCTAATTGTTAGCCCAAATGTAAGTGGACTTAGAGTTAATAGATATTGTTAGAATTACTAAAGTAGATATTTTATTCGACTGTTAGTTTAAATTTAAATATATGTGGAGCTAATATAAAGTAATAGATAATAGATTTTAAGTTTATAACAATATTTTTGTTAATAGATAGGGCTTAGTTGAATAAAAGAGTAAGTAAACATGAGATAAGGAGTTACAGAAAAAGGGGACAGATTGGGAATAGATTAGGCTATAGGGTTGGAAAGCTGTTGGAAGTCTTGGAAAAAGGGGGGAGGGAAAGGGTGGGGGGAAGGATAATGAGATGCTATTTGAAAGTTGTATATTAATATTCTCACAATAAAATTTTTCTAAAAAAAAAAAAAGAACTAGCTCCTTCCCCACTCAGCCCCAAGACCGGTTAAAAATACTCTTAATAGTTTCTGACGACTTAGTAATGAAAGGAAAAAGTGTCTTTAATGCCAAGAAACAAAACAGCAACATTGCAAGAAATTTAAAAGAATACTTTACAAGCACTGAAAACGTGATCCCTTCTGAGACAATTCCAGGAAGGAAAGCAAACATGGCGGCATCCAATGCTGTGGTGAGCATACAAGACATAGAAATTCCCGATCCTGTCTTAAATGCTTTATTTACAAAATTAGAATTAAGTTTCAAAAAGCAAATCTCAGCCTTAATAAATCCACTAACTGAGCAAGTCACTGACATGAAAAAACTGTTAAATGCTGTGGCTGAAAAGACAGATAAGGCCCTTAACTTAAATATTTCAATGCAAGAAGATATCCGTGCTTTGCAATCTGAGAACGTGCATGTTCAGGACAGAATTCTCTCACTGGAAATGCAAGCCCGCAGACTTCACCTAAAATTTAGGGGTTTTGATGAAGTAAACACCCCTAAATCAGACCTTGCAAAATTCTTATCAGAATGGCTGGCAACGACCAAGCAAATAGAGGAAAGCACAACTCAGATAATAAGTAAGGCTTACAGAGTAGGTCCACCTAACTCTGAAAAGAGGAAAGGTCTAAGAGACATATTGGCAATATTTGTGGATTGGAAAATAAGAAAAAAAGTGCTTGAAACAGCAAGAAATCAAAAAACACTCGGCTATAATGATATGCAAATTACCGTATATACTGATCTGCCAAAAGAAGTCCTGGATAAATGAAAGCAACTAAAACCAATCACGGAGGAACTGCAACAAGCTAAAATCCCCTATAGATGGGTTAATCTTTGCAAGATGAAAGTCAAGCATGACGGCAAAATTGATCAAGCTGCAGATCAGGAAGAGGGAATGCTCCTGCTGCAATCAATGGGATTAACACGTGCCATGGAGACTGAAAGCAGCTCACAGAAGAGGAAGAGAAGCCTGCCTTCAACTCCTCAAAAGACTAGCAAGATCCCCGTGAGGGATGCCTGAAGATCTATATCATGATGGAACTCTAGCCTCTGAATTCGGGAACTGTAATGTTTCTCCTATATGAATATTAATATAAACTATCTTTTGGTCTTGGGGAGGGGAGGGGAATGTTTAGTTAGACTAGTAGCCCTTAATTTAGAGACAACTCTCTTTCTGGTTATTTTAACAATAATCCTGTCTGGTAGTGGCAGGATTATAGAGGGTTGTTTAGCTAGAAGTTAGAATTATATTAAAGTTACTTAGAGCAAACTAATATTTTACTATACATTAACAAATTAGTTTTAGATAAGGTAATAAGTAATAGTTGGTGATTATTTGTTAGTGTGTGTTGGTTTGGGTGTGTGTGTTCAGATTATTTGTTGTAGATTTTTAAGGTTTAAAACAAATAGTTCTTTCTTATAATATTATAGGTGTTTATTTTAATGGCTTAGAAGTGTTAAATTCATAATTCTTAAGCAGTATTAAATGTTTTAACTAATATTAAAGTATAAAAAGGAGTAATTTCATATAGTTCAAGTTGATAGGAATTAAACAGCACTTACTGTTAACTATATTTTAGACCTGTTACTTGTTAAGCAGTAGATTCATAAGGACAAACACATTAGATATAACAACTGTTTTTGACTATTGAAGTTTGTGAGGTTTGATAATAAGCTATGTGCGTATATTAAAGTTGCCTATAGTTCTTCATTGCTAGCTAAATTATACTTAGTGACTCATATAGATTTCTTAGTAACATATATAGTTAACTATATTTTAGATTTTTTATCTGTTAAGTAGTAGATTTATAAGGACAAACATTAATTGCGCAATCCTACGGCCGGCCCCAATGCCGGCGTGCCTGCACAGACGGAGCAGTGGCGCCGCCAGGCCATATCCTGTGCCAGCGAGGTGCAGCGGCGCCAGCCCGGCAGCAGCGCAGAGATGCAAATTGGGAGAACCAGAAAGCGTTGTGGGTGGGCCTGATGCGCGGCCACCGCCGGGCGCAGCCAAAGGGCGCTGTTCCCCACAAGCAGCAGGGGGAGGGGCCAGGATAGGCGCAGCCAATGGGCAGCACACGATCCCAGCCAGGCCCCAGAGCAGCAGTCAAATCACGCCCATGCCGGCAGACCACCCCGGCTCATGCGTTGGGCGGGGCTCACAGTCGGGAAGGAGAGGGGTGGGCGTGATCTGAGGAGCCTCTCCCTCGTTTGCCCAATGCAGCGCCAAGTCCGTGGCGGCCGCGTCCAGAGAGGTTGGCATGGGACTGGCAGGCTGTTCCCCACAAGCAGCAGGGGGAAGGGCCAGGATAGGCGCAGCCAATGGGCAGCACACGATCCCGGCCAGGCCCCAGAGCAGCAGTCAAATCACGCTCATGCCGGCAGACCACCCCGGCTCGTGCGTTGGGCGGGGCTCGCAGTCGGGAAGGAGAGGGGTGGGTGTGATCTGAGGAGCCTCTCCCTCATTTGCCCAATGCAGCGCCAAGTCCGTGGCGGCCGCGTCCAGAGAGGTTGGCATGGGACTGGCAGGTGCCCTGCCATGAAGAATCCAGGGCAGCAGCCAGTCTCGGCAGTAGGGAACAGCCACCAAGTCGCGGCGAAGGGGAGGGTTGGTCTGAGGCCTCCACCAAGAGGCAGACACAGCAGGCCCGCCCCCGTCCCCATCCCAAGGCAAAGACCACAGACACCCGTTGCACAGAAATCAGCCTTTATTATTATACCATCCCACCTCCCCCAGCAGACGTGAGGAAGGGGAGGCGTGCAGGAGAGGTAGGGTGTCGAGGGACCATGGGGAGGCAGGGCTGGGGAGAGCCCATTTGGAAGGACAGGCTGCCAGGAGCCTGTCAATAGCCTGGGCGCTGCCTCACCAGCCCCGTCCCTGCTCGCCCCCTGCACTGTCCGGCGCCTGTGCGAGTGCATGGTCAGAAGCAGCTGCCCCTCCACCCAGCCTTCCTGGCTGCTGCAACCAGGTCACGCAGCCAAGCCCCGCTTCGCTGCCCCTGCCCCCCAGGACCCTTCCCCCTTGTCTCCAGCAGCTGTATTACACCCTGGGCTGCGGCCCCGCCTGTCCAGCAGAACACCCCATCCCCCGGAAGGTGGCAGCGGGGCTCACTGGCGAGGCTGGCGGCCAGACCCCCTTGGCCGTCCACGGGCCCGGCCTCTTGCACGCAACTGGGCCCGAGGGACGGGTGCCTCTGGGGCAGGTGGAGCTGCTGCAGCGGGTGGGGCCAGCGGCCTCCCCTGCAGGATTGGTGGGGCTGTCAGCCTAGGAGTGGGTCCCACCCCCCGCAAGGCAACACAAGCAGCCACAGATGTTGAAAGCAGGAGATGGCGCCAGGCCAGGGTGGAGCCACGCGCAGCCTCGGACACACTCCACCCCTCCCAACAACCATAGCATGTTGGTGTGGGAGGCTGGCAACTGCCCCGCAGGATTGGATGCAAGGCGGGACGCCGCGGGGTGGAGGGTGTTGTAATGGCCAATGGGGCTGCCGCAGACACCCGAGGGGCCGGACCCACTCTGGGGGGAGGCCACTCATGGGACAGTGTTGCTGCGGCTGCGGCTGCAACGGGAGCGATCCTCCTCCGGCGCTTGGGAGCTCCTGCCAGGGATATGGCATCCGCCTGCCTCTACCCTAGTTTCTTTGCTGATGGAGCTAGGGTTTGGGAGAGCGGACCGTTTCCCCTGCCATCTCCCACCCCCTTGCAGCAGCACCCCTGGCAACCCTCTCCCTGGCTTATCAGGTGCCAGCTGCTTGCCCTACCAGGGATTGATCGCCCTCAGTGGCTCCCCCCTCCCCGTTGATATGCCCTGCCCCAACCCTCTACCTGATGTTACTGTGAGGGGAGGGGGGCGGGGAGGCAGAACGGGGTCTGTCAGATACATTTGTGGCGATGTGCAGGTGGAGATATGTGACGGGAGTGTTGGGGAAGGGGCAAAGGACGAAGTCAGGCTTACAGACACAGAAGGTAGTTGTTTTACAACTCATTTTATTGCACTGGAAAAAGCAGGCTTGTGTTTAGGCTGACCGGGGAGCCAGAGCATTCCACACAGCCCTCCTTCCCATTCCGAGGGGCGGGGCTGAGGTGCAGGCCACGGTGCGAAAGTGCTTCCTGGGCTGCAGCCAACCGTCCGTCAGGGAAGTTTGGGGAGGGTGGGACGCGGGAGAGCAGCCATGTCCTGGATGTGCCTGCGGGAGAAAGAGACACATGTGGGCTTTGCCTCATTCCACTGGCAATGCAAGCCCCACAGTCCGCCGTCTGGGCTGATGCACACAGTCGAGGGCAGCAGCGACCAGCTGCGGCACGGCAGTCTGGCGAGGATGCACGCGGCCTTGGCAAGCCTTTACCTTTACGGGAGAGAATGAACTGGTCATAACAAACACCTGGTCACATGTGGGTTTTGGCGTGCCTGCCTCTGAGGCAGCCAGGGGCGGCCATGGTCGCCCCCCACCCCTGCTGGGCCTCACCCAAAGCGGCAAGTGAGCGGGTGGGTTCAGGTGAATGGGCGGTTTGCACTAATCTGCGGAACGCCCCCCCCAACCTCCTCCTCACCTGTCAGCGCTCTGTCTGTCATCATCAGGCGGGAGCTCCAGAGCCTGGGTACCTGCAAGGAAACAGGAGCGGCTGCAGTTAATTTGCCAAGTGTCATTCCGTTCTGTCACGGAAGGGTTAATTTGTTTGTGCTTAGTTAGAAGCAACTAGCTTGCATGAGTCCAGTTAGATGTTGAGTTGTTCTTCCTGTCAGGGTAGAAAGGGGGTTAGCCAGACATTTGCACTTCTTCCCTTTTACGGGAAGTCCCCCCACTTTTTTGCAAAGTCCCCCAAGTGCATTCCGTGCCTGCCACCGTGAATGCCCTCACCTTTGTTCGGTGTTCAAAGGGGCAACGCCACTCAGCACACCACTCAGCACACGGACAGAGGGACAGAGCCTGCGGCGACGTGCTCACTTACCTGAGGGTTTTGGCCGGCGCTGTCTGGATGTTTTGTAGGGTTTGGTTGCAGGTGATTGGGTGCGGAGAGGGGGGCTCGTTTCCGCCGGGCGCGCACGCTGATTGGTCCCCGGGATAGTTCTCATCCTATGCTCCTTCGAGCCATGGAGGCGGGGCTGGGCACTCGGAGAGGAGGCTGGTTTTTCGCCATTCCATGAGCGCCTATGGGCTACGCCTTCTTTTTCCGTGGCGTAGCTTTTTTGCGCCGCTGTGGGCATTCCCGCTTCTGGAGTGGCTTAGGGAGCAGACTAACTCTGGCCCTGCCCTCCCCCCACGCCCCCCCCATGCTGGCACAGGGCTCTACGCCGCTCCTCTGCCTCCGCCCAGCCGCCTGAGGCTTGCGCTGGTGCCGGCCCGCCGGCGGGCCAGCGCCACGTCCCAGCGCGGGCGGAGGGTGACTTATGCGGGCGTAAAGCCCAGATACACCATCGCAAGCCTTAGTTCAGTTCTTATTCACTTTCCCCGCCCCTCTTAGGATTGGGCTGTAAATATAACAACTGTTTTTGATTTTTGAAGCTTGTTTGTGAGGTTTGATAATAAGCTACTTATATATATTAAAGTTACTTATAGTTTTTCATTACTAATTACACTATACTTAGTGACCCATTTAGTCTCATTATTTAAACAAATCAAATTAAAAGTAGTGTTTTTTTACAGTTAACGGTTTATATAGGCTAAGGTAAATTAATATATTAATAGTTGACAACATTGCTATTGTTAGAGAGTTGATAGGTTTTGAATATTTAATTTGTACTGAAATTTACAAACACTGATATACCTTTTTTATTTTTCTCTTATTAACAAAATGACCATATCCAAATTAAAGGTACTCTCATAAAATGTTCGTGGTCTCCACAACCCAGTGAAATGAAAAAGGGTTCAGACCTCTCTTGTAAAGACATCTCCAGATATAATTTTACTTCAAGAAACCCACCTCCATGCTAAGGTTGAAGAAGAACTACAATTGTCATGGCTCAAACACCAATTCCACACAAAAGGTAGTTCTAAAGCTAGAAGAGTTGCAATACTTCTTTCTAAAAATATTGCATTCATATATAAAGATGTCTTAAAAGATCCAAGAGGCAGATTCATATTTTTGAAAGGTCAAATAGAAGGGCAAACTTATAACTAGCATCTATCTATGCTCCCAATGACAATCAGTTGTGTTTCCTTGAGGACACATTAAAACAGCTGCAACTATTCCAGGAAGGATTGGTAATAATAGGAGGAGACCTTAACTATATTTCTAATTACAAATTAGATAAAACAAATTCCACTAGCAGAAAAACCAGAAATAATGGAGATGGCACCCCTTTGCCAACATTATTAAAGAAATTCCAACTGACTGATATTTGGAGGGTCTTACATGACACAGAAAGGGACTATACATACTATTTGATGAGACATAAAGTATACACCAGAATAGATTATGTTTTGCTTTCATCAGATCTCGTAGAAAAGACACTGAATGCTGAAATTGGATTGATCAACTATTCTGACCATGCATGGGTAGAATGCTTGGTCTCCACCAATGAGGCAACAAAGAAATTGAGACACTGGACTTTTGACAAAAAATTAATTTTCCATCTCAGTGCAGTTAATCAAATTAATCAACATATAAGTCAATACTTGACAGACAACCAAAATTCTGACACAACACCAAATGTGATATGGGACGCATTAAAAGCGGTACTACGAAGGCAAATAATTGCCTTATCAGCCCATATAAATAAAAACAAAAATGCTCAAAGGCAAGATATCCTAATCAGAATACAAAAATTAGAGAAGCAACGTAAAGAAACAGGAAACAGGAAAATATATAGACAGCTATTAAATGAGCACAAACTACTAGAGACTTTAGAAATTAATAAAGTATATAGAAATCTCCTATTCATGAAACAGAAATTTTGGATTAAATCCCCTAGAAACCTAAGACACTTAGCATGGAAAATAAAAGAAAAAAAGCATCCAAAGATATTAAAATAATAAGAGACAACAAAGACCAAGTTCATATTAAAGCTCTAGATACAGCAAAGATATTTAAAGACTTCTACTCCAAATTGTATGCAACTACTAACCCCAATCTAGATGATATTAAACAATATTTACAGAATCATGAAGGCCTTAAGAAAATTAATAACATGCATCAGGCAATAATGGAAAAATCAATAACAGGACAGGAAGTATTAGACTCAATAAAATATCTAAATAACAATAAGGCATCTGGGCCTGATGGCTTTTCGCCAGAATTTTACAAAAAAATTGTTAATTCCTTAGTTCAACCTTTGGTAAACGCTTGTAATAATATTATATCTTCTGGCAATTTGCCTTAATCTTGGTTAGGGGTGTGCAATTCGGGTTTATGATACCCGAAAAAAACCCGAAACAACCTGTTTCGGGTTGTTTCAGGTTTTCCCGAAACGTTTCAGAAAACCTGAAACGTTTTGGGTAATCCGAAACAGCGATTTCCGAAATGTTTTGGGTTGTTTCGGGTTTCTTTTCAAATGGAAAAAGCCTCCCCAAGGCTTCCCGGAAGCCTAGGGGAAGCATTTTCCCAATGAATCAAGCCAAAATTGGTGGGGACCTTCCTCTAACTCCCCTCTAACAACTCCCCAAGTTTCAGAAAGATTGGACTTTCGGGAGCCAAGTTATGGCCCCCCAAAACGGGTCCCCCTATCCTCGCCTAAAAGGGAAAGATTTTTGCTTGCTGCTGCTGATCTCTCACATTGTGGATGCTGCTGCTGATCTCCATGTTTCCTATGGGGGGGAAATGAAGAAGCAGGCTTGTCTTTCTAGGGGGGGCATTTTGCATGCAAAATGCCCCCAACCCTCAGGGGCCCTTCTCCTACCTTTCCTCCCACCCCCCACCAAAGCTCAGCCTGCTCCCACTTGGGGGGGCATTTCATGGCCTCCCAAAGTAGGTGCTCCCCCCCCCCGCTTTCTGCACTATTTCCAGCTGGGAAATAACAGAGGCTTGTCTTGCGAGGGGTGGCATTTTGCATGCAACCCTCCGGGGCCCTTCTCCTACCTTTCCTCCCACCCCCCACCAAGGCTCAGCCTGCTCCCACTTGGGGGGCCTTCCAAAGAAGGTGCTCTTCCTCCCCTTTCTCCACTATTTCCAGCTGGGAAATAACAGAGGCTTGTCCTGCCAGGGGTGGCATTTTGCATGCAAAATGCCTCCAACCCTCAGGGGCCCTTCTCCTACCTTTCCTCCCACCCCCCACCAAGGCTCAGCCCCAAGGCTCAGCCTGCTCCCACTTGGGGGGGGCATTTCATGGCCTCCCAAAGTAGGAGCTCTCAGCCCCCAAAGTCCACCACCTACAGCCCCACACATACCCATTTCTCCCCCAGCTGCCACACACAGATCCAAATCCCCACAGTAGCTCCTCACAGGCTCAAATCCAGCCCCAGCAGCCCCACACAATCCCAGGAACAGGCTGGCTAGCCTTCTCTCTTTGTTTCCTATACTGTGAACTATAACACTCTGTTTTCCAGAGCGAATGTGCACAGCCCAGGGATGCCACAATGGTGGACACACTTCTGAGTGCCAGCTTGTCCCTGTAAAAGAGCACCTGGACCACAGACACCCTCCCTCAAATTCCCCCACCACCTACAGAGATGGCTGGCCAGCCAGCCCCATTGTTCTCTATGATGGGAACCAACTGGACAACAAAGAATAAAACACAAACAACACAAAGTTTTTTAAAAAACCTTTCTCACTTTCAAAGTACAAGTAGGCAAAGCATTATTACACATTACACCAGCAGTCCCCCACACAGAAAAATAACATGACTCACTTAAGATCAGAGAATCACAAAAACACAATTCCTGTCAAAAACACTTTATTTCTTGAACAGCTTTACGTTACACAGCAGGGGGGCACACCAAAGGGCATGGCTGCAGTATCTTACACAAAAATAACACAACTCACTTCACATTAAAGAATCTCCCCAAAAAAATCGCTGTCAAGAGCACTTTATTTCTTTAACTGCTTTAGGTTACACAGTAGGAAGGCGCAACAGGGCGTAAAAGCAGTCTACTACACAAAAATAACACAACTCACTTCACATCAGAGAATCACTCAAACACAATTGCTGTCAAAAAAGGTGAAGTGGGCTGTATTATTTTGTGTAGTATGCTGCTTTCATGCCCTGTTGTGCCCTCCTACTGTGTAACCTAAAACAGTTAACTAAATAGTTTTTGAAAGCAATTGTATTTTGGGGGGATTCTTTAATGTGAAGTGAGTTGTGTTATTTTTGTGTAAGATACTTCTGGCATACACTTTGGTGTGCCCCACTGCTGTGTAACCTAACGCTGTTCAAGAAATAAAGTGTTTTTGACAGGAATTGTGTTTTTGTGATTCTCTGATGTTAAGTGAGTTGTGTTATTTTTCTGTGTGGGGGACTGCTGGTGTAATGTGTAATAATGCTTTGCCTACTTGTACTTTGAAAGAGAGAAAATATTTTTTTAAAAACAAATATTTTGTGTTGTTCGTGTTTTATTCTTTGATGTGCAGTTGGTTCCCATCATAGGAAACAGTACGGCAGGCTGGCCAGGCTTCTCTGTAGGTGGTGGGGGTGTCAGGGGGTGGTTGTCTGTGTGTCAGGTCAGGTGCTCTTTCCTAGGGACAAGTTGGCACTCAGAAGTTTGCCCACCATTGTGGCACCCCTGGGCTGTGCGGAATTGCCCTGGGAAAGAGAGTTTAGAAGTTCTCAGCATAGGAAACAAAGGGGGAGGGCTGGCCTTTGCCAGCCTGTTCCTGGGGTTATGGGTATGGGGCTGCTGGGGGTGGATTTGGGTCTGTGAGGGGCTAATGTGGGGAATAGGGATTTGAGTCTGTGTGTGACTGCTGGGGGGAATTGAGTTTGTGTGGGGCTGTGGGGGGTGGACTTTGGGGGCTGAGAGCACCTACTTGGGGAGGCCATGAAATTCCCACCCAAGTGGCAGCAGGCTGAGCCTTGGTGGGGAGTGGGAGTAGAGGTGGGGGAAGGGCCCCAGAGGGTTGGGGGGCATTTTGCATGCAAAATGCCACCCCTGGCAAGACAAGCCTCCCCCAGGTGGAATTGGTGGAGAAAAGAGCACCTACTTGGGGAGGCCATGAAATGCCCCCCCCAAGTGGGAGCAGGCTGAGCCTTGGTGGGGGGTGGGAGGAAAGGTGGGAGAAGGGCCCTTGAGGGTTGGGGGGCATTTTGCATGCAAAATGCCACCCCTGGCAAGACAAGCCTGCCTCTTCATTTTTTCCCCATAGGAAATAATGAAGAAGATTAGCAGCAGCAAGCTAAAAATACGTTCACATTTCCCTTTTTTAGGTGAGGATGGGGGACCTGGTTTGCGGGGCCATAACATGGCCCCCCAAAATCTAATCGGCCCGAAACTTGGGGGGTTGTTAGAGAGGAGTTAGCGGAAGGTAGCCACCAATTTTGGCTTGCTTCGGTCGGAAAATGCCTCCTCCAGGCGTCTGGGAAGACGGAGGCATTTTCCCATCGAAAAGAAACCCAAAACAACCCGAAACAACCTGAAATGATACCCGAACCACTAAACCCGAAACGGCTTGCCTTTTCGGATTTAGCTGTTGCCGAAACAGATTCTCGTTTCAGGTATACCCGAAACGAGAATCCCGAAACAGTGTGTCTTTGCACACCCCTAATCTTGGTATGAAGCAACAATCTCACTAATCCCTAAACAAAACAAAGACTAATCCAATCCTAGTTCTTATTGCCCTATTTCGTTGCTAAACACTGATTATAAAATATTTACAGCCATATTGGCTAGACGCCTCAATACCTTTATTGGGGAATATATTCAATATCAGCAAGCTGGTTTTATCCCCCAAAGGGACCTAACTGATAATGTTTTCAAAACTTTAAATATAGTATCATACTGTAAACAAAATCACCTAAATTCACTACTACTTTCTCTCGACATAGAGAAAGTGTTTGATTCGCTTGAGACCTCTTAGAACTCTTAAATCACATGAATTTTGGGCACAATTTTCTTCAAATCATTAAAGCTATATATGCTAAACCCACAGCTAAAATTAAAACAAATGGTGTTGTCTCAGACTCAATTAAACTGTACAGAGGTACGCGGCAGGGCTGCCCACTGTCACCAGTACTTTTTGTTATAGCAATGGAACCCCTCACAGATGCAATTCGAAGAAACAAGTATATTAAAGGTATACAAATTAACCAAGAAACCCATAAGATAAGCTTATTTGCAGACGATCTCTTATTGTATATTACACAACCAATTAGCTCTTTAAAACATCTGGATGTTGAACTATTTAAATTTAAAAAAAATATCAGGTTTAGTAGTAAATCAAGTCAAATCTAACATTCTCCCAATCAATTTGACAGAAATGCAGAGTGCTAATTGGGCAGTACCATAAATATCAATGGGCTCATCCATATTTAACATATCTTGGAGTAAAAAATACAGTAAATCTAAACCCGTTAGTACAGTATAACCATATAAGTAAAATTAAAGAAATTAAAAGAAACATAAATACTTGGGAAAAGCAAAACCTTAGTTGGTTTGAACGATACAACCTGATAAAGTCATTTATCTTGCCTAAATTGCTATTTTTGTTTAGATCACTTCCCATTTATATACCCAGAAGGCTGCTAAAGCAATGGCAATCAATCCTTAATCAATTTCTTTGGCAAAGTAAGACCCCAAGGTTGGCTTTCAAAACACTGAGGAAAAGAACACGGGGGATTTAACTACCCAGACTTGGAAATCTACAATACCACTGCAAGACTAGTTAATCTAATACAAATAATCCAAGACAAAGGACAAACAGACTGGATTAAAACTGTTAACATCCCACAACAGGAAAGTACAATTCAAGACATGATATGGAAAAGAGCAAATCAAAGGCCTGCAGATATTTGTCACAACCTTTTTTTTTTTTAGCAATTCTTGAAACCTGGGACAAGTACAGAATTAAACTAGTACCAACTATTTCACGCTTTGCTACTATTTTTTCACAAGAGGGACCTCCAAGTTTCTCTTTGATTAACAAATCAGGAAACAGAGATCAACTTAATACTCTCCGCCTAATAGATATTGCATCTAAGATGGGTCTAAAGGAGAAGCATAAATTGGAAGAAACTATAGGAAAATATATACCTTGGTTTCTTTACTTTCAATTAGTTTATTTTGCTAAAGATATTAGATTAAAAATATTAATGAGTAAACAGAAACCTGATTTTGAACAGCTTTTGGATACACAAGGATTTGTGCGTAAGGGTCTGATCTCTAAGATCTATAATCTACTACTTCATGCATTAGACACTAAAGGCCCAAGTCCACACTTAAGATGGCAGAAAGAATGCACTATTAATATTTCAGAAAGTGATTGGAAACAAATTTGGAACTCGAGATTATTTAATTCTAAGGCTATTAATACTGCGCTTCAATCTTACAAAATTGTTAATTTTTGGTACCTTACACCCCAGAAACTATCTAAAATTTACTCAAAACAGTCCCCTTTATGTTGGAAACAATGTGAGGATATAGGTAGCTATTCACATTGTTGGTGGGAGTGCAAACGTATACCCGAAACGAGAATCCCGAAACAGTGTGCCTTTGCACACCCCTATTCATGACGATCCATGTCTCAGATTCATGTTTTTTCACTGTGGCAGCGCCAAATATTTTTGGATCTGTGTTTTTTTATATTTCAGTCTGTGGATCTGGCTGTGATATGTGATTTGATGTTTCATTTGTATTTTTCCTATTTACAAAACCATAGGATCCGCGAGGATCCATTTGGATCCTGTTTTTACTTTCTTCCTGTTTAAAATATGCTTTTGGAAGACTGGCTGCATGCTTTTAAAATCGGGTGGGGAGGAATGGAGGATTCTGTCCCTGCTTTTTTAAAAAAAGCTGGCTGAAACATGTTGACAGGGTGTCTGTCTGTCGCTCTATTTGGAGAGGCAGGGACGGGTTAAAAACTCCCCCCCCTCTGCTCTAAGTGTGTGTGTGTGTGTGTGTGTGTGAAAACATCCCCTCCCTGAGGGGAGGTGGCTCGTCACCAGGTTAAAAACTCCCCCCCCCCGCTCTAAGTGTGTGTGTGTGTGTGTGTGTGTGTGAAAACGTCCCCTCCCTGAGGGAAGGCAGCTCGTCGCCGTGTTAAAAACTTTCCCCCCCTATGCTCTAAGTGTGTGTGTGGGGGGGCGCCCCTCCGCTTTGGCCTCCCCAATCCCAGATTGGAAATGGGACTTGATCGGTGTGGATCGGTGATCTGGGGTCATCACCAGCACGGATCCATGATCAGCTTGATCAGTATTCTTTTTTTGGATAGTGCCCACCTCTAGTCATGAGGCAAGACTAGCTAGTAGAGATGAGCATGGTCCAGAACATGGACCAAAATTCTGCACGATCCAGCCCAGTTCGTGGACTCACTTTTTTCACGAATTTTGGTCCATCTTGGCTGGTCTGTTGGTCTGTTGCCCATGAATCAGACATCAATCTATCAATTCCCTAGGCAATGAAGGGCACATCTGCAGACCTTTTGCAGCCCTCAAATACTTAATAGGCAGCTCTGCCTGCCGAGCAAAGAGCTCTCTTTCTGCATGGGAGAGCAGGATGTTCTGAAGCCAATCTTAGCCTCAAAACATTGATAGGCAGCTCTGCCTGCCAAGCAAAGAGCTCGCAGTCTGCAAGGGAGGGTGGGACATTCTGTAGCCAGTATGCGAGCAAGGAGAAAGGATTAATTCCTTAGGCAATGCCTGGGAAGGTGTCTGTGTGGTTAGTGAGGGGGATCTTCCCCCACCCTTTTCTATTTCATGTTGCCTCATTGCAATTTTTTGGTGCTGCAAACCAATGCAAGTCAGTTGACATTTGTGACTTCAGTATCTACTGGAAGTTTCCAGGGGGTGGCTGATTTGGGGGTCTGTAACTTGGATGTCTGAAATACAATCTTGACCAAACTTAGAGGGTGGCTAGAGGAGAGACTGCTTAAGATTCTCTGCAAATGTGGGCTCTCTGGGTATGAAGGGGGCAGAGTCAGGCCCCCCAGAAGTGACAGACCATGGACCGACAAACCAGTCCACGAACCAGGTTGGTCCGTGAAAAGTTTGTGGTCTATGGTCTGTGAAAATCAATGGACTACAGGCCAGTGATCAATGCAGTTTTCCCATTCTGTGCCCACCTCTATTTGCTAGTTTTTATGCAAAGACTTAAGACTAAAGGTCTTCCAGTAGTTTCTGACTTATTCTCACCCACACCTTTCTGATCTTTCCCCTTCCACTTTCCTAATCAGAGTTATTCAGGGACCTGATAACTCTCCCTTCTGCTAATCACTGGTCATCATTTACTTTTTTATCTATAGTTCTGCCCAGATATGCTCACTCAAGCCTTTCCCAGTTTATTGTCTTCCCTCCCCCAGAGATGGCTACTGGGCTATTTTTCTTGGGTACATTTCACAGTGTTATTGGGCTGCCCTCTGCCATAATTGTGTGTGTATCCTTGGATCCATATACACACCTTCAGATGTGTGTCTGAGCTTTTGCCTTCATGCTGCAAAGTGCTGGTCGCTTAAGCGGCTACTCTCTATGGACATCCTCTACCTCTCCTAGACTAGTAAATATCACCCTACCCTGAATCTCTCTCATTCTTCCTCACTGATTTCCTAGTTAGCCTTGTGTATGGCATGTGTATTTTGTGTGCAACTGCCCCTTTTTTTATACTGCCCCTTTAATAAAAACCATTTCTGTTTATTAAAGAGTCCGCTAAGGAAGTGATCCAAGTACACATTGGTGGAGATCCTGGTGGAGATCCTCTTGCTGCGACTGCTTGTATGTTAATTCCCCCAACTCATGAGGAAAGACTACTTTAGGGTAACACCTTTGGCCTCTGTACTATATAGTCTTGACAACCTTGAAACGTCCTTTACCTATTCATCCTTTCTGTTTCCAGGCACTATGTAAGGCAACGAAAATGACCTCTCATTTGCTTCACAAAACATCCTGTTTGTTAACATTCAGTTTATGAGAATTTTCTCCCAGAGTATAATCAGTTAAAATCACTATGAAGTGACCTTGCTAGATCCGTTTTCTTTGGATATTTTGTTTGTATGTACGTGCATTTAGTGAAAGCTAATATTTGCCAAGAGAAGCCATTGAGAACAAGACATTAGGATAGCATGATGAACACTGCCTGTACTCTACCATCTGTGCACAGAAAGTAAATGGAGCTTTCCAGAGTCTCCCTCTGTTACTTCAGCCACTTTTGACCCCTCAAAAGATCATTCCTGGGGCATGGGACCCATAGCTGTGCAGATTGGTACACAACAGGGAAGAGGGAAGTGGGGGGGGGGGAATTAAGCTGTATGCAGATGAAACATGGACCACATTAAATGGTTGTATGGATTTGACTTCACCTGGCATATTTTGGAGGCTTTGGAAAAGATGTGTTATGAATCTCCTGCTCCTGCTCCCACCCTCCTTCTGCACTTCCTGTGCCTCCTCCTTCTAGTCTTCGTTCTCATGCTTTGTCTTATCAACTCTGCAATTGTAGCCTTTGCCTGGCCAAGTGCCCAACCACAGCAATGGCAGAGCAGGTTCCATCTCTACATCTACAGCCCATTATCTTGTTGAACCAGGTGATTTGTTGTGAGGCCTGACCTCAATGCAAAAATTCCTTGGGCCAAGCACTCTGTTTTCAACACTGGTTCAGTTGATTGGTTGGTTGGTTGGTTGGTTGATTGATTGAAAGATAGTCTACCTTTCTCACTGACATTCAGAGGGGATTACACAATGTGAGTCAGTACAGTCCTTTTCAAATACATTTAAATAAACAACGTAATAGGGCATAAAAATGTAAAAAACAGAGCATAAGCAATTCTAAGACTGACATATTAAACCACATAAAAACTGCAGTAGGATCATACTTACAGCAACTGATAGTCCATAGTACTAAAGTTTATAAGTCCTCTAGCCCTTTACTTATGCATATCTTTGAGACCGCTTCTTTACAATAGGGACAAACAGAGAGATTTGTACATGTCTTTCCTAGTAGTATCACATCAAACCCAACTGTGTGGACATGTGATCAAACTGATCACACAACAGAACCTCACCTCCCCCAGTGTGATTCTTGACATTAGCAATCCCTTGATCCTCCAACCCCCCCCCCCTCCATTCTTTCTACTTCAGTTTCTCTATAAATATTTAAGTAAGCTGGGCTGAAAATCAGTCTCAATGTCTTGCCGTTTTCCTCCTGTCATAATGCTGAAAATGAAGACTTTTATTTGTATTCTAAATGTCTCTCTAACTCCAGTTCTTATTTGGCTGGCTGTCTTAGCTGTAGCGTGGAAATAACAAAATGCATTGCCATAATATCCAGTGAGGAAAGAGAGGATGAAATATTTTTGGCAATAAAATTAAATCCTCTTTTGCTTTTTTTTTGCCATTTCTATTGTCTTCCAGAAGCACCAGAGATACAAATGAAGACTAGATAGCTAAAGCTGAATTTTGAAAAAATACATCTAACTTTTAAGAGGTTGCAAATGGAAGTCTATAAAATCCTTCCAGTACATAAAGAACTCTCTTTGTGCTGCTTAATGTTTAAATTCGCGCAAATTAACTGTAAATTCCCCCCCAAGTGTATATATTTTTGAACCTTGGAATTATTCAAATAATTAGATTGATTTAGACTAGGAAATATTCAATAAGTAAAGCTCAAATACTGTTTTTTTTTTAAAAAATCCCCAGCTGCCGTCCTGTCATTTTGCTTTATATGAGAATAAATGACTTGACAAATGAACAAATTAATCCAGCTCTCTCCAATAACAATCTGTTTTTTTAAAAAAATCTAGCAATTGCTTTTCATTAAATTGGAAAGAAAATAAGCTGTTTAGAGTGGTGTTAATACACACTGGAAGACTTACATAAATCACGCAGAACTGGGCTTGCTGGTCTACTAATCAGATACTGAGTACAAGTACTAAGCTAAAATGTAACCTCTTTCCAACTTTGCCACCCTGTTCTCAGCCTCCACAGTTGTGAGACAGGCATTTTGTGATTTGTGTGCAGGGGTGGTGGTGTCATGAAATGATGCAAAGCAATTCCCCTGCTTACCAAAGACTCTGCTTTCTGCTGGACCCCCATCCACAAGACACCAGAGTGAAGGCAGAAAGCATTGCATCTGAAGGGGTTTCACAATTATGTTATTCAGTGAAAGATGGTCACAGAGCCAGCTTAAAGGCTAAGGGTGATTGTGCAGGAAATAAATGCACATGACACAGTGTGGAGAAAAAACAGGGCACAACTTTATTGGTTACAGTGAAAAGGAGCATTGGCTCTGCGTAGGGCACCGATGCCAGCATCGGCTGACCCACCTGCCAGCTGATGATGCCCTCATCCCTTCAGCCTGCCTGCTGAAAGGGGAAACCAAGGGATAACAGTTAAAGAGACCCACACAGGGTGGTGGCCTCTTTGTGGTTCCCCTGTCACCTGGGAGCAGGCATGAATTGGGCTTGCCACTGCCATGCCTGGTCTAAGATCCCTTATGAAGATCCCCATCCATGGGGAAACTGTGCATGCTGCAGACCCTGTTTCCCCCCAAGGGATCCGTGCCCAACACCAAAAAAACCAACCCGAAGTTGTGTCAAAAGTACTTACATTAACAACAGTATCTCCATAAGAACTCCCTCTGTAACAGAATCAACCATAACAATTCAAAGATGTACAATTGTTAACAAACAAACTCCATGTGAACCATTATCATTATACAATAAAAATACTGTTAACAAGAATTAACAACTTTAAACTTAAAGAAAGAGGTGGGTGGTCGAAGAGCGCTATTTCAGAGACCCAACTGCCAATGCCCTGGCTGGCCCCTTTATTTACAGATGGTGGGAGGACCTGAGTGGAAACCTTTCCTCTCAGGTCCAGCAAGAGCATCCTGTCCTCCTACATCCCAGCCGGCTGGGATTTTAAACATCGCAGCTCACCATGGAGCCACAGGAGCCATTTTGGGGGCTGGCTGGAAAGGAGGACGATTCTGCCTTGTCTCCATGCCATGTGAGCCTGCAAACTTTGGCCCCAGTAGGTTCAGGGTCGGGGGCTTAACTAGATAACATCTGATGCCAAATCAGCTGAAAGAGAAGAAAAGCTCCAGCAGAAGCAGCAGACAACTTGTTGGGAATCACTAGGATTGTGTAAATTGCCCACAAGAGTGAAAACAGGGGTCTGGAAGGGGCCCTTGTATAAGTCACAATGTCCAGGAAACAACTTATTCATTTATTATTATTTACAAAATGCGTACCCCTCTTTTCTGCCCTCATCACAGCCACCAAGGTGGCTAAACTTTCAACTCAGCTTGAAGTGTTACAATTTAACTTTAAAAAGAAGTAGAACTTGAACTTCACGTTACAGCAAAGAAAATATTTTAAAATAGTAGGTGAGAATGTATGGAAGTGCAGAGGTAGGTGTAGGACATAAACCTCAAAGCTATAGCAAATCAGACAGCAATATGTTTGTTCTTCCAATCTAGCTTCTGAAAGCAAAGATGGGTAAGAAGAAAGAGCTCTGTGCTCTGAGCTGACATTATAGTGGCTTGAATGGATGTGATCGAGGACTCCTAGAACTAGACACTTGATAGGTTTGTCTCAGAAGAATGCTCAGGTCTTAAAGCACACTTCTGGCCAGAAGGGAGGAAAACTAGATCTACTCCTGTGATTGGTAGGCAGAATGAGCTGGCCACATCTTGTATAAATTCTCAAAGACTCAATTTCAGAAGTACAAAATGGGGTCCGTGTGTGGCTTTGTCATGGTTTAGATTAGCTATTCAGGGTTCCTGTCTGGCCTCAACCAAATTTTATCTATGGCTTTACTTTATATATTAAACAACCAGAACAACAACAAAAGATTTGGATGCCACTTAGTTTCTGGTGCAGCTCCTTCTTTCTCAGATGGGCTGAACCACACAGGTCCTTCCAAGTTGAATCCAGTTAACAGGATCGGAACATTGGGGAGTTGTTTTCTTCCAAACAAGGCATGTTGGGAAATAAACCCCGGCACCATTTCAAGTTGGAAAAATGGCTGCGGGGAGAGAGGAAGGAGCCCCTCCTCTTCTGTGCTGCAGTGGTCACAACTGGAATTAAACTCTCATGATACTCTTAAACTGCTTTCCCCAGCAATACAAAATGGAACCGTGAACCTGGGGACAGTTTCTCTCCTTGTATCTAGAGCAGAGATGGGCATGAACAGAAACAAACAAACAAACAAACATGATTGTCATGTCTGAACCCCATCCATGCCAATGCTAACACTGAACCAATGTTTAATGCTGTATCTTAATGTCATTTTGCAAATGCCTTAACCATCACTTTCGTTTCAGAAGCATTCTAAGAAAACAGCTGGCTTATCTCCTTCCTTTGAAGCTCCCAGAAGTGATCTTGCACTGTCTGAAATGTTACAGTTTAATCTTATGCCTTTTGTCCTGTCTAGGCTGATGTATAAACCCTGGAAGAAATTCCCAGGACATTTCCTGCGCAAACCTGTGGTTTAGTTGGGAGGGGGGAATGATTGGGTATTTAGAGATGTACTTTCTTCAAGTTTCTATTTCTTTCAAGGAACGTGTACTGTTTAGATGCTTTCTAGCTTCTGAGTAACCCTATGGACATATATATGGAAATAATTTGATTTATGAATAAAGCCATTTAACCAAGAGCCTGGACTTCTTGTTGCAATGGTACAGGGAACTTTCTACCATATCCTGTCACCCATAGCCTGACAATGATGTTCGTTGTTCATTGCCATCCATGAACAGGGACTCACGAACACTTATGAAAATGACATGTTCACAAACATGTTTGTGGTTGGATGTTTGTGGGGTCCAGCAGGCTCTCCTCCAGCCATCATCCAAGTTTGGTCAAGAGCCCTACTGCACCACTCCCAGAAACCTGACCTGAGCAGGCAGCAGGAAAGGTACCAATAATAAATAATAGCTTGGCCCAGAGCCTGGCAGCAGCCCTGGAACCCGAAGGGGTAGATCCCTATAGCACCACACACAAAAATTTAAGCTCTATCAAAATGCCAACAGCAGCTGTCTCTCTCCCTCTCCACTGTCTGCAAAGCCAGAGCTGAGATCCCCCTCCCCCCTGCTCTTTGCTCCCTTGCGGAGCTCCACACTTGAAAGGAAGACCTGCCTATCAAAATAAATTGGGCTTAGATTGGGGTTTCCAGGGCAACAGCAGGAGTTCAGACAGAGTTCAGACAATCCCTGCCTAAGTTGCCAAGGGAATTGATTGCAGGTGCCAGACTGTCTGGCTTGACGAACAGCAATGAGAACAAGGCTTGCAACGACCACCTGTTCATTTAGAACGAGGCCTCACAAACAGCTTGTTTATGAACAGCCCTGTTGGTGGCTTTTTTGTGTGTGTATTGCCCATCTCTAATCTAGAGTGGGAATTTGAACCTGGGTCTCTCAGTTACTAGTCCAGCACTCTAACCACTGCACTGCCTACAGTAATTTCATTCAATGTCATGAATGTTAGAGGGCCAACTCTTCATCTTCCAAAAGAAGATACTATATAGCCACCATCTAATTTTCATGCAGCAATGCCAACTAAGAGGGGAAAAAATTCTTCAAACGCCAAACTTTCTTTTCAATGGGAGAGCAAATGACCTAGGATAGATTATCCATTTTTTTTCCAAATTGACTAAGCCTTTTGTTCAACTTTTCTGCCATGGTTGGGCTTCAGTTTACTGACAGGGAGCATGTATATTTTATTCATGCATTTAAATTTTTATACCCTGCCTTTCCCTTATGGCTCAAGGTGGATTTACAATTCCAAGATTAAAAACATGCACAATACAATAAAATTTCATGAAGCCCCTTCCCCAAGCAAATTGTCTGCAGCTTATACCTCATTAAAACACTTGCAAATAAAATGGAATTAATGTGGCTCATAAGGACCTTTAAAGAGGGTGCCCCGCCCTTACAATCTCAAGGAAGCCCGTTCCACAAGGTGGAAACCACTCCAGAGAAGAAGCAGGCTGTAATAGATACCAAACCACAGAAACAATCAAGTATTTAAAATGCACCGTGCAATAATATCCAATTATATCCTACTTTAATTAAAGAGCCATAGGCTCACCATCAACACCTTCTAAAGTGCACACTTGGCACATATATGAGGAGAAACAGTCCTTCAGATACTTTGTACCTGGGAATCTACGGAAATGTTCTGCCAGGCCTATGGTTGAGGCTCGGCACCTGATCCCCTTACTGCCCGTACCCCATCGTGCCTCCCTGAAGGTAATTGTTACACTCTTGTACTGTCTGCACTTTATGGTTTTATGACAGCCGTTAATCTGAGTTTGACCACCAATTTATTGACTGGTTTTATATGTGTTAATTGTATATTTTAACTTCTGTATTTAAATGTTGTTGTGACCTGCCCTGAGCCTCCTTGTGGGGAGGATGGGATATAAATGTAATAAACTGAAACGGAGTGAAAAATATTAAGTGACATGATCTGTCCAAGGCCTGTTTCCTTGGCTCTGTTTGGCTGTTACAGATGCAAACCATGAACAGAAATGCTGAGCAACAGCCTCTCACAAAGCCTAGTATATAGACTGGTTTCCAAAGGTGAATACACTCCCACCCCTTGCTTTACACTTCTGCTTTAAATAGATTTTTGAGCATAGAATTGTGCTTGGGGCTGTCATGCGTGCCAACTGTGGACTGTCCCAGCATCTTCACATCTGTCAGCCTTTGCCAAGGATGTGTTAAGTGCTCTGATGAATCCTGGCAGCTGCCCACTAATATCATCAGCAAGTTTATTTGTAGGAAATAAGTGAAAAGATCCTTGACAAGTGACTGCAATTGCTTGGATCATTAGACTACTTCATGCGCAGATGGAATTGCAACAAGAATTAATAGAAGGTGGCAGGTTCTCTTTTTCCTCCTCCCTCCAGCCTGTACTTGGCAATCTTTGAGATGCTTCTGGAACTGCCTAGATGCAGCGACTTGCATCTGTGGCTCTTTAGCTTTGCAATGTGGATCAAGGCTTGCAGCTGGCTCCCACAAAGAGAGGCTGCTTTTAACCACAGACAATATACTTCACAGATAGAATGAAATATGCCGGAGGTGCAACCTTTTGATTTGAAAATGCCTCCTTTAAATCCCAGCAAAAGGAGGGGAGAGTTAGTTCTGGTTATTCAGTAAGGAAGTCCTCTGCACACACTCAGCCATTCTGATGTATGGGGAGTTGAAAAACATTTCCATAACTAAGCAGTAACACAAAGCAGAAGTGGAGGCTGTTAATACTGCAACTATATGGTAATATTATGCAGTTCCTTTCCAGTAGAGCACTTGGTGCTGTACACAAGATTGGAACAGAACTTGTCCAGAGGTGAATGCATCCACACCCAGACAGTTCTGTTTTTGGCATTAACAAATGATGAATTATGCAGCCATAAGAGACACAGAAATGTCTCATCTGTAAGTCAGTGAGAAAAGACTGTGGATAGACACATACTTGCATGCATATATACATCTTTAAGAATGTGTTGAACTGCAGCTGGGAAGGTCATGAGAGAGGGGTGGGCTAAGGTGGAGATTCCTGCAATAAAGCAGTGTGGGGTCACACTCAAACATTAACCAAACATTTGCTTCTGCTGCTCTCAACTGGCAAACAGACCATGAGCTGCACTGCTAGGTGATCATGTCAGGGTTACTTTTCTATACTGGTTTATCAATGTGCAAATGTACATAACTGTTACAGGCATAGAGTTCTTTATACCCACCTACTGCCCACCTCCCGTTGGCCAGTCTGCCTGACATAAATGCAGCTGGCCAAGGAACCCTGTTACTTGCCTCCTCCCCTCTGAGGCTGCCCCCTCCTACCCACACAGAATGGAAAAGAACTTCTACTGGTGGTTATAAAATCAAGATCTTGGGTTTTTTTTTAGTTTTTGCAAAGAAAATGGTAGCAGTCTAGTTCTAAAATGAATGAGTGAGGGAAGGCTGTACATTGGTTTTGGTTGGTTAACAATCTCCCACATACACCCATCCGGGCAAGTCTCTGTAAAATTGGCACTACATTTGCCATAAAATGCCAGCTGGAACGATAAAATCAGAGGAATAAAAGTGTGTGGAGTCGGCTGACAAAAGCACTGCTGACGACTCAAAATTGAGAGATTTTAGTACCTTTTAAAACAAAGAGCATTATGTTGACTAATGCTCTGAGGTAGAACCAAAAGTGGAACAATGAGGACACATGTTCTATTCCTCACAGAGAAGCTATTACAAAGAAGGCCAATTTAATGCTGTTTCCACTTATCTTGACAGTGTTTTTTCTTCTAAAATTGCAATATAAAGGTCATAAGAGAGGTTGAAAACGGAATTTTGCCCCAACCCTTTTCCAGCTTCTAATTCAGTATTGAAGAAAAGAACATTTCAAATCATCTTTAGAAAGGGGATTAAAGGATGTTGTGGATGAATATGGAAGAAGTGAGAGAATGAGCCTGGAAACCAGTCCCTTCTTTTCAGAGGGAGTCTTGAAGATCCCAAGGTGGAGAAACCAAAGATCAGAAACCACCTCGGGGGGAGGGGTTATACCCAATGTAAGACTCTCTCAGGGGAGTCCAAGAGCTCCAAAACACAGAGATCCATCCACTTGCTGCACCAGAGGAAGTCACTCTTTCCTCAAACTCTAAAAACCCTTCAGAAACATCCACAGATCAAGAGGATGCTTTCTGAATCAACAGGAGACACAGCCCAACGGGCATACCTAGTCCTACCCACAACCTACCTTCAGTTACACAATGAAGATTCTGTTTCCGAAGTGACGGCTGTTGCTGAAGCAATTTTTTAAAAAAATTGCCCAGCCAATCAGGTCTCCAGTGGCCAATCAGATGGACAAAACCCCACCTGGCCCTGCCCACGTTCTTAAAACACTTGGCTGATGCCAGCAAAGTGTCAATGGGTGGCATGGGGAACCCTACATTACACATTGGTTGGCATCTAGCCTTACTGAGCTTTCCATGGCCCTGACTGTTGCTGGATTCCCTTAGAATCCATCAAAGAGATGAGAAGCCTGATGTGTAGAGGACACGCACTGGCTTCCTACAAGGTTCCACGGGAAGTGTAGTGAAAAAGAACCTCTGCCAGGGAGAAGAGGGAGAGAATCCCTCTTATCCTTGGCACAAGTTCTTTCTCTAGGTGTCTCGTCTAGTCCACTCAGCTCCCTCTTGCCAATGTCAGCTCCCCTTGCTCCCCTAAAAGCACTCTGCAGCCTGAGGGCCAAGCTACACATGACGAATGACACTTGAACGGCAAATGTGTTTCTCCCTATTCACTTGCCCTCCACTCAATCCACTTGCCGTTCAAGTGTCATTCGTCATGTGTAGCTTGGCCCTCAGAGAGCTGAGCATGCTGGCAGCAGCAAGAGGGAGCCGATTGTGCCAGTGGTGGTCAGAGGGAGCTGGCCATGGTGATCAGCTCCTTGTCCCTTTTGGTGCTGCCAGCACACTTGGCTCCCTCTGGCTGTGGAGTCCGTTTAGGGGAGCAAGGGGAGCACATTGGCTGCAGTGAAAGGGAGCCAAATGCCCTGGCGGCTGTCAGAGGGAGTTGGCAGCAGTGATCAGCTCCTTGTCCCCCTCACTGCCGCCAGTGTGCTCTGCTCCCTCTAGCTGCAGAGTGCCTTTAGGGGAGCAACAGGAGCTGGCAGTGACAAGAGGAAGCCAAGCAGACTAGATGAGATGCCTAAAGAAATAACATCTGCCAGGGAGAAGAGGAATTCTCTCCCTCTTCTCCTTGGCAGAGATCCTTTCTCACTGCACTTCCTGTGGAACCTTGTGGAAAACCGACACATGTCCTCCATGTATCAGGCATTTAATCTATTTTGGCTCTTAGTTTCATGCATAAGTAATTTATGTCTTGCTAAGGTTGCTTTGCAGGCAAATAAGACACACACATACTTTGGTAGAAATCTGGCCACAACTTTATTGATTAGAGCCATCCCATCCACCATCACTGGAGGGGAATAGAGAGTAGGGAATGAGATGTCATAAGGTAAATTGTCCTACACATTATGGAAGGTGACAGGAAGAAGTCAATACAGAGTGGCTGGTTGGGGGAGAGGAGGTTTGGTACCAATTCTGTGTTCCTAGTCATCTGTATTATTTATTTACTGATTTCTATGCCACCTTTTCATTTTCCACAGTATAAAACCATAGTATAAAAACAAGCCATTAAATAAACAAGGAATTTAAAATAATCCATATACAGCATATAATCTGCCCATAAAACAGAGCAGCCTATTTAAAAACTGTACTTTCAGCTTAAATTAAATTAAGTTCTTTAGGTCTTTTGGCACCCGCACTTTCCAGTGGAATCCTTCAAACTTATTTTCACTGCTATTGCCTCATTATACCATACAGTCTAGAAGTTTTGGTTTCACTTTTATATGAGAATAGTCACATTCTTTTCCAAATTTAATGTCTTTGATTGGTTCGAAGATATTTCTAAGGAATTTGCACTCAGACAAATTTGCTCTCGAAGGTCATTCTTTATACTAACATTGGGCTTATTGTTTTTTTCTTCTTCCAGGCATATTGTTTCTATGAAACAAAAGAAATAACAACTGTACAGTGAAGCTTTTTTTATACTTAACTTGTCATGCCTTTATCAATCATCTTTCTATTAGAAACATCCGATCTGGCAAACTTGCTGAAGGTAGACTACCAGACTATTCAATACCGGGATGGAAAATCATCCTTGGGATTTTATATAAGCTTTCCAGTCCATAATGAAAGAGAAGGTATAAATATAATAAATAAATACATTAGTTTGCTTGTTCTTGCCCATACAGCTCTTCTAAGAATAGCCAATTATCTAATTTAATTGCATGTATTCAGAGCTCTGGCAGAGCTCTCTGAAAACTTTGTCTGTCTGCCATGAAATATTTTGTCTTTGTCCACATAAAATAAATGAATACTGGCAGGATTTTGTATTTATTTTGCTCTGACAGTGCAAGCCAGTCAGTCAAACACCTTTATATTGAAAAAAAACCCCTTTAAATATAGTATGTTGACTATTTTTTAGAGCTTCTTTACTACAGCCTTTTTATGTTCACCATCAGGAAAACTGGGGTTTATAAAGTTAATCATGGTGCGCTAATTAAATATTATATCAAGCTTTCTTTTAAAAGAAATGTTTACTTAAGTTTTTCAAGGAAGAATGAGTAGAATATTGCACTTTTGATATTCAGAATCCTGAATATCAAATCCTGAACATTCTGGTGGTTGTACTGAATCTCGTTATAGTTTTGGTTACTCTGCTATATATTCTTGTCAGACCTGGTCATGTTTATATCTGTGATCATTGGTATCTGGGTAAATTTTCCATCAACATATATTGTTCAGACAATGGCATACAACTAGTGTGTTGCATAGGATCAGAAGTAGTCCAAAAATGGATTAAAGATAAGCATTCACATGTGCATTGCGGGATTAATGGTGACATGCTTTCCATTCCATTTTTACAATACATATTTATTTGCACCTGCAATCTACAAGCAGACAATGCTGATAGATACAGAATTTTCTTTTATTCTCCTGGCAGTCCTTTCTACTCCACAAAGTTTAATTCGTGGGGGCATGGTATCTATATGGACTAGCCACAGCGATCAAGGGGCTGCAATGGACAGGGGATATTATTAAAATATCCAATCCTACTTCTTCCCTGTGGGAGGGAAGGAGGCAGAAATTGTTCAGGAGGCACTATTGGTCCCTTACAGGCTGGGCCACACCCCTATAATGTTTCTGGATAGAGAAGGCCACTGGACATGCCCCAAGCCTGGCTAAGGCCTTCAAAAGTCTTGAGAGAGGGAGCCAAGGAGAACATACCAGTTCTGGCTTACAGCTCAGAAGAACATGAAGGCAGAGGAGAGGAGGTGGACTAGGGTAGTGCCCAACACCCTCTTTTCCTTGCCTGGGGCCAAGAGAAGGAACGTTAGCCAAAGTAGGCCCTGGTGCATGACAGCTGGGGCTGGGGTAAAGATAGGGTTGCCAGCCTCCAGGTAGTGGCTGGAGATCACCCGGAATTACAACTGGTCTCCAGGCCACAGAGAACAGTTCACCTGGAGAAAATGGCTACTTTGGGGGGTGGACTCTATGGAATCATGCCGTGCCAAGGTCCTTTCCCTCCCCAAAACCACTTTCTCCAGGTTTCACCCCTCAGATCTCCAGGAATTTCCCAACTTGGTGCTGGCAACTCTAAGTGAAGGGCCATATTGGATCAGACTAGCAAACCATGTTGTTCAGCTTTCCATTTCTCATAGAAGCCAATCAGATGCCTCCAGGATCCTCACAAGCAAATAATCTTCTTTAGTTCTTAACTCCCAGCAACCGGTACTCAGAGGCATGGAGGTTTCATCTGGATGCCTCATTAGTGGATAACCATTCACAGATTTAACCTCCATTACTTTGTCTAGCCTGTCTATTTGCATCCAGATGTGCTTCAGATGTGGTTTTAAGGTATATTTCCATAGGCATTTGAACAAGGAAGCTTACATGTATGATTCCACTTGATATATCATGGCATCTCTGGTTTTGCTCTAGGAAAAGACAGTTGTTGTTTTACAAAAGAATGAGCTCTGTCTATGCAAGGGTTGGATCATTCTGGCTTATTAGCTTTCTAAATTTAGGAAACACTTTCCACATTGACTTGTTGAGAAGGAACCTTTTGAAAGGTTCCTTGGACATGAATTTCTATGACATACACCATGTTCTTCTAGGACTGACCAAACCTACTGGACCACACTGTTATTCTACATAAACCAAATATGTACTCTAAAATACAACTTAAGACTCTCTTATAGCTGCATACTATAGGGCAAGTTACTTATCAGCTTGAGGGAAATTTGGCCGACATTACTAATTGAAGAACCTTCCATAAACCTCTAAGGATCTTCTGGGTTTCCTGGAACATGTTTTTCAAGCCTAAATATCCCTTTTAAGCAGCAAATAAGCATTTAGCATTTCTGCTAAAATAACCAGGCCTCCAAGCAAAACCCTAGACACAAATTAGAGAACGTCTGGTTGAACTGCAAATACCTGCTTGTAGACTGGCATTGCAAGCGTCATCAAAGCGGATGGAAGGAATTACAGTAATAATGATGCTATTGCTCCTGGAGCTGAAATTGCTTAATTACACAGCCTGTTTTTAATTGGTAGAGTATTTGACGTGAAGCAGCTCCCATCTATTTGCATGATTCAGACACAATTAGCTACCTTTGCAAAATCAGAGCTTGTCTTTTAGCCAAATCAACACTCATGCAGGGGACCATTGAATTACTTCCAAGCAGGGAGTTTTAGTGTTGTTGTTGTTTTCCTGGTGTATAGACATCCAATATATAAAATCTGACATTTTGTGAAGCTTCAAAGATGACTAGCTATATTCTTTTACAAGGAAAAATTGTTTCCTTTGTGCATATACTTGAGGAGCAATTGTTTACAAGTAAAGATGAATTTCAAAGCCAAATTCAATTTTCTTTCCTTCCAACAGAAACCCTGTGTTCAAAGCAAATAAGAAAAGAGTGTAGCAATGAAATTACTTGGCTGTCCAGAGGATAGTACATGAATTACAGCTACACTAATAAGAACTTTTGTTTCTTCAGATGACAGCAGGTACATATTCCAGAATTTATTCCGTTACAATTGAATGAAAAATTTCACTTAGAAGGAAAGCTCCAATGTTACAGCAGTCACTAGCTGATGAATTTCACTCATTGCAAATAGATAAAAAGTATGGTCTGTACAGCAATATTGCAAGAATGGAGACAAATGAGAGATGAGAGAGAGAGAGAGAGAGAGAGAGAGAGAGATTAAAACATTGACAACAGTACTATTCAAGACTCGGTGGGGAGGCAGAATTTTCCAGAATGGCACAGCTGTGCAGAAAATATTTGGCTTGTGATACGACATAGATCTGGCTCACTGAGGCAGGCAACCTGTTGGTGCAGGTGGGTGTTGAGATTTAATATTCCCCCATGGAAAAAAGAATCCCTGCACATATCAATCTAGTTTCAGATAGGTAGCTATGCTGGTCTACAGTTGACAGGCAAGATTTGAGTCCAGTGGCACCTTAGAGACCACCAAGATTTTCAGGGTATGAGCTTTTGAGAGTCAGAGCTCCCTTCTTCAGGTACAAGGCATATCTGAAGAAGAGAGCTTTGACTCTCAAAAGCTTATACCCTGAACATCTTGGTGGTCTCTAAGGTGCTACTGGACTCAAATCCTGATATACAAAGCTGGTGTGTGAGACAGAAAGGCAGGCTAGAACTCCTGTCCCTGAATTATAGTTTTCTATGGACAGAGGATTTTTTTTTCATGAGGGAGCATCCCATCCCTCCCTCCAGGACAACTGGTTGGCCACTGTGTGAAACAGGATGCTGGTCTGGATGGACCACTGGTAAGATCCAGTAGGGTTCTTCTTATGTACTTATCTTGGATTTCTTAACCTGCAGTATTTAGTGATTGGCCACTATCCTAGATGTCTTAAAAGGGGATGCAATGAATTCGTGAAGGTGAGGCCTATCAATAGCTATTAGCCATGGTGACAAAAGGGGAAATCCACATTTAGAAACATATGGCAGTAAATATCAGAGGAAAGCCTCTCTATTCTGGTTGTTGGCCCGCCGGGGGAATGATCTGATTTCGGAATAAAGCCATTTAACCAAGAGCCTGGATTTCTTGCTGCAATGGTACAGGGAACTATCTGCTGTAGCCTGTCACCCATAGCCTGACAGCACTAGGCTCACAGCAGCATCTTTTTTTTTAATGGCATTCACCAACTGGATCCCGGTGGGAAAGAGTCCTTAGGGTATTAATTAACTCGGTTGGCAGGAAGGGGGGATGTGCACAATGCTCATGAGTGCCCCCCCGATCACTACTTGGGCGATGGCAGTCTCCCTGCCAATTGGGTCCTTGCAAGGGCAGACCTCTCCCCATCTATCTGCTTTGGAAACCTTTGGATGAGGAATGGGCAGACTTCAGTCATAGGCTGCAATTCTGAAGACACTTCCCTGGGATTAAGCACTATTGAATAACATGGGCCTTTCATTTGAATAGACATGTTCAGGGTGGTGCATCTTGGTTTGATTTGTGGCACTACCTGACAATCATTTGTCTCCCACAGCCCAATCAGAGCACTTGGGTAGTTGGTTGCTGTGAGGAAAAGTGCTGCTGGGGGAAGGGAGGTGCAAGTGGTCTGTTCAATCATTCAAACTTGACAAAAGTCCTGGAAAACTTCAATCATTGGCTGCAGTTCTACAGGTGCTTCCCTGGGATTAAACACAACTGAATAACATGGGACTCACATCTGAGTATACCTGGTTAGGATTGCTTGCATGCCTTTTGCCTTCTCTGTCCTTTCAAAAACAATCCTGCCTCCCCTCAGCAAAATGAAAGCTTTTGGGAAAAACACAGGTCTTCTTAGGCGAGGAGGAGGGGTGGAATTCAGAGTCATGCTGCCTGCCTGCACTTGGATGATGGAGATAGGTGGCGACTAACACAAGAACACCCCCTCAAGAATGCAAAACTGCAATGCACAAGGAAACATGGCATCAACAGGCAACAGCGGGATGCAAAGGATGCATTTACTGAAGTTATAGGGAAAAAAAAGTGAACATAAAGCAAGATTGTTTTTAATGCTACCGCTGCTTCCTACACGGCTCCCTTTGCCAGCCACTTTCTCACCCTAATGCGCACCCGCAGACACTTGTCTTCTTCAGAGTCCATTGTTGTTGTGTGTATGTGTAGTGTAACTGAGGAAAAAGTGGATCAATGGTTTAGGACTCTGTGATCTTTGTGCTGCTAATGGCAAAAAACTGTTGCCCCAAAGAGCCAGGAAGCATTTGATGCAAAGAATGGGGCCGAAACTATCTATATTATGTATATATTGTGTATAAATACCATATAACATTATGTGTAAAAACTGTACAGTATAATACAGAATGCAAACGAATCTATAAAACCAGCAACCAAAAATGAAAAATGGAAACTGCATGTCCAAGATATAAACAAACATTAAAAAATGAAATAGGAATCATCTGCTCAATCCTAATAAACATTGTGGAAATAATACGGTTTTATAGAAAGTCTACATCACATATAATGTCTGTTTGCAGGAATGTGGACTTATGCAGAAATACAGGGGCTGGTTTTGCACTTCTCTTGTTATTATTGATTTAAATTAAGGCAAATGATACCTGTGTTACTTGATCAGTGACTGCCATTGAAGCTGAAGTAGGACATATATGATAGTGTGCATTCATTTATTCATTTATTTAAAGCACTTCTATCCCATCCTGCTTATGAGACATGTTCAAGGTGGTGGTTCACAAAATAAAACAAGATAAAACTATAGAAAATAAAACTGTTATATTAGCAAGCATTAAAAACCATCCAATAAAACCCAGAAGCATCAAAGCACATAAAGCTTGGAAGCATAAAAACACAACAAGCCCCAAAGCATTAAAGGACATGAAAACCCAGAGCATAAAACATTTGGCAGCCTAAATGTTCCTCGTAACAGTCCCCATATGAGAAGCACTTTTGTTTTTTCATATAGACCATACTTCTGTGGTATTCCAGAAAGAATTAGTGCAATGGAGAAATGGAGTTCATGAGATGAAAGCACTTAAAGAAATGAGTCCATTTTCCCATCCAAGAAAAGAAAAAGGTACTTGAGAGCGTTGGTTACAGTTTCTGAAGAATGTGCTTCATTTTCCTCTCTCCCACCCACCGCCCAGCTTATGCAGAATGCCATTCTGATAATCCTAGACTGACAGCTCTACTTATTTATTCTATGGCTTCAAGGAAGATGTGTTGGATAACAAAAAGCTTTGCAAAGATGTGAGACTGCACACATAACACATACACTTCCCCCCCCCCTTTCACTCTACTGGAAATAAATTGGTTTGCCAAATTCAAACAAGCTTCCCTGCCTTCCATATTTATTGTATTTCTCTTAGATAATAAATTGCCTCATTCATCATGAGCTGAACACCCAAATCCTTAGAGAGGAGGGATATGGAGCTAATGTAAATACATCACTTATTGGCAATCAGAGTAGAGGATCTAAATGTGGAGTGTCTTGATGATACCTAGATGAGTGCCATCATGTTCCATTGTGTTTGTGAAGACCGCACAGGACTGAACAATTTGTAATGCCATGCTACCCAGATGCATAAGAGGAGTTGTGGCATTTGGTCTGAATGCCAACCTAGTTTTCGTTTATTGAATTTAGATAATGGAGATTTTTCTGAACAATGGCAGAAGGGGGAGCGATTTGCTTGATTAAGCCGCTAATTCAGACACGTTCCTTCACAGAAGAGGGTTAATTACAAAACAAAATCAAGAGAATATGAGCTGCTAGACTGAGTTTGCAGAATAATTGTAGCTGAGCAATTATTACCTTTCCTTTTTCATGCCTCAAGAGAAAATGAGTTCCAGACTAGGAAGCCGTCACCGAGAGCAACATCAGGTGCTACAGAATGTAGCAACAGGGAGAGGGAAGAAGAAATGACTCGTGCTTCTTGGGTAATATCTAAAGTTAATGTCCCCAGTGGTGACATGACATGCAATATGCTCTGCTTTTGGATATTTGTAAATAACACAGATATTACAAAATCACCATACGTCTTCAGGGCTCCTTCCTGTCCAAAGAAAACGAAATCCTGCCATACTACCTCTTGATGTTTTCACAGCTCAGGGAAGCAGGAAGTGTCTAATGCCATGATTCTTGGGTTCATAAATGACCCAAGTTTGGAAATAGGAAGTACAACTCATTTTTACTTCCTCAGTCACTGCATTTAGCAGTCTTGGAAAGCCAGCATTCCTGCCTGAGAAGACTGACAAGGAGAGTGAGCAAGATTTGGGTCCTTAAGAAACAACTAGCAAGTGAGTGAGTGACTGGGGTGGCATTTGGGACCCTGTCTGATGTAGCCACTATTACACAAAAGTTCATGCACAAACCAGGTGATTATGGATGATCATTCTCAAGCATTTCAAACAGTTGCTGTAGTTATCATTCTGAGATTTCAAAATTCTTCTCTCCTGTGTTTCTTTCCTTTTAATTGTCGAGAGTCTTGACAATGGTTGAGATGTACACACTATTTTATTTCAACACACATCGGCTGGTTTGCTTCCCTTGAGCAGCAGAGCAGATCCCGAAGAATTCACCTGTTCTGTACCATTTGAGTGGATTCAGGTTTCTTAGAAAAGTGTTTTCATTCCACTTTGAAGAAATACAACACCAGGGAGATTGATAAGGTGAAAAACGCTCTTCCAAGAAGGAAAATTCCCTGCAGAGTCATACAGCAGAATCCATCAATCTTCTAGATAACGGCTTTCAGCAAATGGAAGGGGGGCAATATCCTTTAAATAATGGCCATCTTTTTCTTGATTGCTGTCAGTAGTCATAGGCCTATCCTTCAGCAATACAGTGGCAAACAGATGTTCTCAATAGTTCTTCGAAAATACAATCATGGAGCGGTAGGAGGTAGAAAACTGTTCCCCTTTTAACTCTTACTGCAACTGGCTAGCTCAGGTGATCTGTGTCAGGTTTGTCTTTGGTTCTTTGGTCCTTATACAACCATGGAAACTGTACCTCTTACTGTGGGACAAAAGCTTAGCAGCAATTTTATCTTTTAAAGAGGCAAATTGTGTCCCTCTTTTCCTCTTCTCTCTGATTTTATCCCTCCCTCCAAAGTCCAGCAGGCAAAGTCTTCAATATCTCACCCTATGTAGACATAGAAAATGTTGGTTTTCTGAGTTGGCTTTTCCATACTTACACAGTTCAATCTGTTCATGCTTTCAGAGTTGTTGGTGTGTTATGTGTGAAACATCTTTGTGGCTGTGGTACAAAGTGTTGTCAAATGGTAGCTGAGGTTTTCAAGACAAGAGACTAACAAAGGTGCCTTGCCATTGCCTGCCTCTGCAAAGCAACCATGGTCTTACTTGAAGGGCCATTTTCACATGTATTTGTAAGATCATGCAAAACTCATGATATGAAGCTTCTTCCTAGCGCGATTTCCCAGCACGATCCCCTTTAATGGTGCAATGATATCAGAAATTGTGCCATTAAACAGGATCGTGCCAGGAAATCTCGCTAGGAAGACACTTCATTCCATGAGTTTTGCATGATCTTCTGGATGCTTTGGCCATGTAGAAACAGCCAAGATTTCCCATTCAATTATTACCCCCACCAGTAAACTCTTACTGGTCTCCTCTCTGGTTTAAGTGTGTGTGTTTATTTATATGTTTATGTTGTGTTTATATATACATTTAAAACATTATTTTCATGTTTTAAACATTTTCATATTTGTTGTTTGCCACTTTGTAGACCCTGTTTTGGGTGGAAAGTAGCATATACTTATTTTAAATAAATAAATAGGGAAGAGCCATTTCAACTAGAGATGGGCACGAACAGAAAAAAAAAATGAACATGATGTTCGTTGTTCATTGCTATCCATGAACAGGGACTCAAAACCCCTTATGAACATGATCTGTTCATGAACATGTTTGTGGTTGGCTGTTCGTGGGGGCCAGAAGGCTCTCCTCCAACCATCATCCAAGTTTGGTCAAGATTCCTACCGCACCGCTCCCAGAAACCTTACCTGAGCAGGCAGCAGGAAAGGTACCAATAATAAATAATAGCTTGGCCCAGAGCCTGGCAGCAGCCCTGGAACCTGAAGGCGTAGATCTCTATTCCACCACACACAAAGAAAATTTAAGCTCCAATGCACTCTCTTTATCAAAATGCCAACAGCAGTTGTCTTTCTCCCTCTCCACTGTCTGCAAAGCCAGAGCTGGGAGCCCCCCTCCCCTTGGTCTTTGCTCCCTTGTAATAAATTTGGAGCTCTACACTTGAAAGGAAGACCTGCCTATCAAGTTAAGTTGGACTTAGATTGGGGTTTCCTGGGCAACAGCAGGAGTTCAGACAGAGTTCAGACAATCCCTGCCTAAGTGGCCAAGAGAATTGATAGCAGGTGCCAGACTGTCTAGCTTGACGAACAGCAACAAATGAGGCTTTCAATGACCACCTGTTTATTTAGAATGGGGCCTCACAAACAGCTTGTTCTCGAACAGCAGATTGGGCAGTTCGTGGCTTTTTTTTTTGTTCGTATTGCTGTTCGTGCCCATCTCTAATTTCAATGGGTGAAACTATGTATGAGAAGAAGAATTGAATCATCTTACTCCTTTTTGTCCCTCAACACATTCTTTCACGGTTGCAACCCAGTTTTTAAAAAATGCTGGAACATCTGATTTCTCATTGCCATATCTGTTTTGACTCTTAAATTCACAGGCACAGGTTTAAAGAGTGCTGCAGAGAGGAAATGGATTCAAACAGAACAGTGATGTAAATTGATAAGAATAGGAAAAAAGGCTCTGGAGTAATAAGATGGACTTAAAAAAGAAAGTATGATAACAAACTGACAAGGGAAGAGGCTGAAATCCTTCAGGAGTAAGATCACTTTAACAATAAATGCAATGGAAAGTGACAAGTTGAGAGGGGGATGAGATTGCAGATAGATGACAGGAAATCATGTCAAAGTGGTCTTTCCTGACGAGGCAAGACAACCAAACTGCTGTTCTAAGAGCATTCCAAAGTTTCAAGCGGTAGCAGTTTACATGAAACATTGTTTTAGAGTGGATATGGTACAAGTCAATGAGCAATTAGAACATATGCAACTTCACTTGCAAATCATAGGCGTACAGAAGCATGAGCCTTATGTAACAAAGAGCACATTTAAAAAAAAATCTTCCAGTGAAGAAAAGAAAAATGCATATAGTCTGTTTCTTTCTAGACCAATATATTTGGTGTTAGGGAATCTGCATAGATCTGTTTTTGGCATTAACAATTTCGTTCAAATTATTTAATACCAAAGCGGCATACATTTTGGATGAATTGTGATGAAATAGTTGCTTCTCTTTGTTTCAGTGGGAAACACTTTTCCATTTGTAGCTTCTCCTGCCATATGAATGGAATAAAATAACCCCCCTCCCAAATTCAGGCAAATTGGAGAAAGCATCTTGTTTCTAGTGGAGATGCAAAGCACCTGTAGCTCTCATTTCCCCCATCCCATTGGCATGAAATTCTCAGGGACTAGGGCCCTCACTTCCCAAACTGAAAGAGAGGGAGAACAGGGTTGTGTTTTGCAAGCTATTAATCCTCTTCCTTGCAGAAAGGGTGCTCAAGTTTATATGTAGTGTGTCTTTCAGCAGAGATTTGGGGAGGGAATTTAAACATTGACGGCAAAGAGCTCCATGTTATGCATGCTAGTAGTCTTTCTCAGGTGGCTAACAGGCCTGGAGAAAAATGTCCTGCCCTTTTCTCGGGGGGGGGGGGGGAGTTAAACATTTTATTTATTTATTTACCTAATTTATACCCTGCTTTCTCCCCCAAAGGGGGTCAAGAGCAGCTTAAAGGGGTTTCCTCTCCTCCATTTAATATGTGAAAATGGACTGCAGAAATTTTGCACGGCATCTACAGAAAAAAAAAAACGAACATGATTTAATCATCATCTTCCCTTCTATTCTAAACCTGGAAGTAACATTACAACTGGAGGGGGTCTGATCAAAGCAAAATTGTAGCAAAGGGTCTTTCCCTTACCCACCATATTTAGGATTATGGCCATTGCTAATCTAGGCTATGTGTATAAGGAAATTAAGGGCTCACCACATATTATTGATGATGCAAGACTGATGTTTGGCATCTTTTGTTCTGTCTTAAAATAACTTAACCCTTATATTACTGTCTTGCAATTAGAGATGGGCACGAACAGGGAAAAAAATGAACATGATGTTTGTTGTTTGTTGCCATCCACAAACAGGGACTCACGAACAACCACGAACAGGGCGCTGATCACAAACATGTTTGTGGTTGGCTGTTCGTGGGGGCCAGCAGACTCTCCTCCAGCCATCATCCAAGTCAAGAGCCCTACTGCACCACTCCCAGAAACCTTACTTGACCAGGCAGCAGGAAAGGTACCAATAATAAATAATAGCTTGGCCTAGAGCCTGGCAGCAGCCCTGGAACCTGAAGGCGTAGATCCCTATCCCACCACACACAAAGAAAATTCAAGCTCCAATGCACTCTCTCTATCAAAATGCCAACAGCAGCTGTGTCTCTCCCTCTCCACTGTCCACAAAGCCAGAGCTGGGAGCCCCCTCCCCACTGCTCTTGCTCCCTTGTAACAAATTTGGAGCTCCATACTTGTAAGGAAGAGTTCTCTTCAGCTCTTTATCAAGATAAACTGGGCTTAGATTGCAGTTTCCAGGGCAACAGCAGGAGTTCAGACAGAGTTCAGACAATTCCTGCCTAAGTTGCCAAGGGAATTGATTGCAGGTGCCAGACTGTCTGGCTTGACGAACAGCAACAAATGAGGCTTGCAATGTCCACCTGTTCATTTAGAATGGAGCCTCACAAACAGCTTGTTCACGAACAGCAGATTGGGCTGTTCATGGCCTTTTTTTTGTTCATATTGCTGTTCGTGCCCATCTCTACTCTTGAATAGAGATGGGCATGAACCGGAAAAAAAACTGAACCATGTGGTTCGTGGTTTGTCAAATTTCACGAACCATGAACTTTCACAAACCTGCCCCTGGCTTGCGAACCGGTTCATTTGGTTTGTGAAAATGTCACTTCCAGGTCAGCAGAAGGTCACTTCCGGGTCAGCAGAAGGTCTGCAGAAAGTCCATCCCCTGTTGCCTAGGAAACTGATTGGCACCAGGGCAACAGCAGGAGTTCAGACAGAGTTCAGATAATCCCTGCCTCAGGGCCAAGCTACACATGACGAATGACACTCGAACGGCAAGTGGATTGAGTGGAGGGCAAGTGAACAGGGAGAAATACACTTGCCGTTCAAGTGTCATATACCACATTCCCAAACGATGCAAATTGTCATAATCCTCCCCACCAAAGTGCATGACATCTGTTTTAGGTAGTCTGTGTTCTGAATAATTAACTGTAACTATATTTGATTGTAGCTGCTAATAACCAAGCAAAAGAACAAAGTGTTTAAAATCCTTGGCTGAAATTAAGCTGCCTGTGATTTTTTACTATCTCTACAAAAGGATAGAAAGAGGGGAAGGCTTGATTTACTAGTGCCTTGAAGTAACAGAAACAAAAAGGCAATGAAATCTTAGTGAGGCTGAAGTACTATATCCCGAAGAGACCCATAAATGGGTGACTGGAATAAAGAGAACGAGTAAAATGTACAATTCTACCAAAGCAGAATCAGCTTCATGAGATCCAGTGCGGAGGGAGGAGAAATATGAAATCATCCCTAGCCAAGTACCTGCTGATCCTATATGGTGACAGACATGTTTTACAAAAGTTAAAACATTTACAGTAAGGAGCAGGGTCTTCTGTAGCAAGGATTTCCCAGTAGATGTTATTGGGTTTTAGTTAAGGCACATTTAATAAACAAACTGCACACAGAAAGCTCTCATCCAAGTTAGAGAACCAATAACTGTTTATTTATCTACATAAGTTTAGCAGAGAGAAAGAACTAGTAACTGATCCAACTAGCTATGATGGCTTTAGATTGGAAGTAGGCTATCTCTCTCAGGAGGAGACACCGTGCTGCCTCTCCTGGTACATGCAGGGAAGAAGAGAGAGAGAGGAGGGGGAGAGAAGGGAAGGAAGTTCCTCTGGCAGGAAGGAGACTGATAGCAGCCTATCTATCTAACTGGGGGCCAAGCTACACATGACGAATGACACTTGAACGGCAAGTGTATTTCTCCCTGTTCACTTGCCCTCCACTCAGTCCACTTGCCGTTCAAGTGTCATTCGTCATGTGTAGCTTGGCCCTGGCTCTATGGTTGTTGCCTTCCTTCTTCTCTGCTGGCTGTTTGAAAGGCCTGAGCAAGAGACATTGCCAGTCCCTTCTTCTAACAGATGTTTACTCACATACCTCTTTCCCAGCCTTTGCCTATCACTTCTAGCTGATAAAAATAATTTTGTGGTGAGAAGACTATACTAAATTGATGGCTTATTGACAAAGCTGGGACTCAAGTGAGTAGAGGTAGAGTTGGAGTTCATATGCAGATTTGACTCTTTCCAACTTGTGAGGAGCTCATTTACTATAACAGCAGCGGCAGCGGCAGCAACAGCAACATTTGATTTACACATCACCCTTCAGGACAGCTTAACACCAACACAGCCTGGTTGACAAAGTATGTTATTATTATCCCCACAACATTCACCCTGTGAGGTGGGTGGGGCTGAGAGAGCTCTTGAAGAGCTGTGAATTACCCAAGACTACCCAGCTGGCTTCAAACAGAGGAGGAGGGATTCAGAATCAAACCCGGTTCTCCAGATTACAGTCCTGCTGCTCTTAACAATTACACCAAACTAATGAAAATAACTTTCATTCCTTCAGGTTTGTGTATCTATTCACCCACTCATTAATCCTTACTAGCAATGGATTTTCTTCCCTTTTGATTATATCTTTTTTTCATTTGTTCCTTCCAGTTTAATAGAAAACACCTGTGTGTTGGACTCTAGCCCACACTGCCTTTCTGCCACAATAAATTAGTTATCCTTTATGGCCAAGAAGCATGTGAAGTATATATTATAAATAAATGTATATTCTGGGTCCTTTCCACATGGAACTTTTCTGCCAGTTCCGGCTCCATACAGCGATGTATCCTCTGAGTTCTGCATGCATGGTCAAAATATCCTCATTCAATTTCCCAAACTGCTTCCCAGTCTTTTTTGCATTCTGTATGGAGAAAAGCCTAATTTACCTCAGAATCAAGCTTTCTGGTTTTTCTGAGGCTCTTCTTCCTGCGTACATATCCAATTTTTTAAACTGCAGAATGTCTTCTTTGGGATAAGCCCTGGCCCTGCCTTGTGCCCTCTCCTTTATGCCCCCACATCTTGATGGGCTGAACAGCTGTGTGTCAAACTCTTTCCTCCCCTTTCTTCTTCCTTAATCTATTCTAAAAAATGCCATCAATTTGAAAGAGATGTTGTCAATGTTTGTTTTGCTACTACTAGAAAAGCCACAAAAATGCTTTCTACAACCTCACTCTATCACTCCCATCCTGCAGTCACTCCATTGGCTCCCTTTTAGTTACCATGCTCAGTTTGTATGTAACAGTATTAGCTGTTAAATACAAGGTTGTGGTCCAGTATACCGATGGGACCAGTCTCTCCCTATGTTCTTTCACGGAAACTTCACTCATCTGAACAAGGTTTCCTGCAGATTCCACCATGCACATGGGTGAAATCAACAGCTGCCAGTACATGTGTATTATCTGTGGTAGCTCCTGTCCAATGGAATGACCTGCCTAAGAAAGCCCCCATGCTTCTGGCCTTCTGCAAACAATGCAAAACTGAATTATTGAAAAGGTTTTTTACTCAGATAGGATGACTGTATTGTAGGGAGATGATCTCAAAGAGATGCTTGACTAATGAGTAGAGATGGGCACGATCCACATTACGATCGAAAAAACCCCACGCTAATGGCGATCGCGCGATCGTCACCTGGCAGATCGTGATCGCCCATGGCCAATGATCCAGTGATCGGGAGTGGCCTGGATCGTTGTGATCAGACTTGGATCGGGGATCCAGACACTCAGGCACCAGCAATCTATTCCCCTGACAACGGAGCCAGGGGAAAGCCTGAGCTCTGTTTGCCCTCTTTCTGTCGCCCTGGAAACCCGAATGGAAGCCCAGCTTTCCTTGATCAGCAGGGCTTCCTTCCAACCATGGAGCAGCAAAGCAGTCACAAGTTGGGAGAAGACACCCAGGGGAGGGAGGGGGAAGGGGGTGTTCTGTAGCCATGGGTACTCCAATCTCATCCCTGCAAACCCTGATAGGCAGCTCTGACGGCCAAACACAGACCTCCTGTGTTGCTGAATGGGACCTGAGGGGAGGCGGCTCATTGCTGCCTCCCCGTGCCCGCCAGGCCCGGTGGCCGCCGCCACCACCCACCTTCCCACATAGCTGGGAATAGCAGTGTGGCCTGCTTTGGCCTCCACGATCCACGGATCGGGAACAGGAGATGCTCGGTGTGGATCATTAATTTGGGATCGTCGCTGGCGCCGATGCACAATCAGATGGATCGTTAATTTTTTTTGGATCATGCCCATCTCTACTAATGAGTTAGGGTTGCTTATACTTAAAGCACATACTTTAAGTATGTGCTCCTATGTACTACCTGTTGCTATAAGTATGACCCTAGTGGGTAGTTCTATGTTGTCTAATGTCAGTCCTAGAATTGCGTATGGTCTGTTTCAGGATTTCTTTAATTTGCATTTTTGCTAATGTTGTCTTTGTAAACTTTCATTTATTTAACCTACAGCATAGTTTATTGCAATGTCCTTGATATTGACTGTGCTAATCTCATGCTCTGTAATCTGTCTTGGTCTCAGTGAGAAAGGTGTCCTATAAATGTCATAAATAAATAAATAAAATAAGTAATAAACAAACAAACAAATAAAGAAATAAAATGTGTGTTGTGTGTGCATGTTAACCTTGGCAGTAAATCGTCTTCTCACAGTGCAAGATGCTATCAGGTGAAAAAGCCCATGATATAAAAAAAAAACACCTCTTTTGTTTTTCCAGTTCTTTAAAAAAAATATTTCGATAAAACGACAACATGAGTAAAGCATTGCTATTTTAACAAAAAGTAATTAAAAAGGGTTGTGATGTTGGGGCGGGGGGCGGGGAATGCTCCAATGACTAACATAAAAACTCTGCAGAAAATCTTGAATCCCACTTCATATTTTAAAGTTTCCCTCCAGAACACCTCAACCAATCATACAACACACTCTTATGTCCAAACATTACAAAGTTACCACACAGTCTCAACAAAACAAAACAAAAACCACACACTGATTCAAACCCTGATGTATCATGTTCCCCCAGAAAGCCCACAGTAGAAAAGGGGCATTTTTCTAATACAGAAATAAAAACCAGACACCACTTCAGTTTGAATCCTTCAAGTGCAGAATTGAACAATCAACGCTTTATGAGGGACAGAATTGACAAATAAGTGGATTCAGTCCTCACAGGCTGAATACCCTGAAAACTCATTGTAAAGTTGAGCATGTGGAAGAGGCCCTGATCACTTTCTCTCGCATATTTTAAAATTTCCACACCAAATATCTTTTATAATTGCCCTGATCTGGATAGCCCAGGTGAGTCTGATCTTGTTAGATCTCAGAAGCTAAGCAGGGTCAGCCTTGGTTAGTAATTGGATGGGAGACCTTCAGAGAGCACCAGGGTTGCAGAGGCAGGCAATGGCAAACCACCTCTGTTAGTCTCTTGCCATGAAAACCCCTCCAGGGGTCGCCATAAGTCAACTCTGACTGCAGGGGATTCACCACCACATCTTGTGTATTCACATTAAATCACTTCTTTATACTAGGACTCATTTAAACTAATGTAACCAGTTAATCTGAAAAGGTAGGCTGTATTTTATTTAGAAACATACATTATTAATCTTTTTTAAAAAATCTGTTGTGCTTTATAATCTTGGTGATCATTTGTCTTTTCTACTTAATGTAATTGAAAGACATTTTATTATGCAAAAATGCCATTAACTCACAATGTAATTGCTGCTATAGAAACTAACTCAGCAACAAATAAAGTTAAATCTACATTAAGAATGTCAACCCAAGTAGCAAGCTGAAGACAGATAAGCATAGACATGGTAGATTTATTTTATTTTTATTTATGTCATTTATAGTCCGCCTTTCTCACTGAGACTCAAGGTGGATTACATAGTGTGAGATCAGTACAATCAGTAGCAAGGACAAGGGTAGGCATTTCCATACAGTGTCAAGGACATTTCCATAAACAATGTCATAGGGTAGATGAATGCAAGTTTACAGAGACATAGCTTTAGCCAGGATCCAATACAGGGTTGAAGGATTGCTGAAACAGAACGTAATTTGTTCTAGGATTGACATTAGACAACATGAAGCACAAGCAGTATATACAAGTACATATTCAAAGCAACATATAATATGCAAAGCAACAATGGTGGAGCCCATGGTTCCCAACTCATTGGTGAAACATCTGAGAGCCCCTCCCTACAATACCGCCCTCCTATCTGAGTAAAAAAAAGCCTTTTTGAATAATTCAATTTTGCATTGTTTGAGGAAAGCCAAGAGCTTAAGTTGGGAGCTCTCCTCCTGACCTCCTCAGGCAGGCTGTTCCCTCCTCCCCTCCTCAGGCAGGGTAGGGGTCACCACAGAGAAGGCCCGTGTCCATATTACACATTTTAGGGTTTTGTACGTGTTTTGGTGATTGGTGCAAGGTTTACATTGTTTATATATTATTATATATATTTATGGGAATCTCAGCAAATAATGCATTATTTCCTTTCTCACAATGCTGCGTATAGTTCCATGCAGCAATGCTGTGTAGCTCCATCACATTGTGGTAATACACAATCTGGAAAAAATGAAGCTGCAGCATCCAATGTGAATAAGAATCCTAAATGTGTGCCAGTATTATCCTCAAATGTGGTATATTCCCTTCAATTCTCTCATATCATGGCCATCACTGTCTTAATTCTCATCTTTGCTCACTGTTGCAATAATAATACAAATAACATAAGTCTTCTTTCCATAAGATAGCCAGTGCCAAACATTTCATTACATTTTAACTAGAAGAACCTGGCTGTGCAGATGCGAATGCCATAGTTCCGTAGTGAATGTTATCCCACTATAAAATTCAAAAACCAATGGTGATTTTTATTGCACTGTACTGATTTTATACTTGGATTTGAAGTGTAGTAATTTTATTGTAAGTTAATTGGAGCTTCTTCTTCTACAGTTGAGGTACAAATATTTTAAAAACAGCATAGGCAATAAGAATAGTAACAATTATGGACGGCCACCACTTTCAGCTACCCAGTTGGACTGGTACAATGCCAATCCCATCGGTAATTTCAAAGGGAGACTTAATTCAACCTAGGAAAATCCAACCACTGCTGAGGGAAGAGGAAAGGGTTCCTTTCTCTAAGTGTCTGGAAATCTTGATCAAGTGAGGCAAGCTAGGTTGCAAAAGTAGAACTGGCCCAGCATCTCTTTCTGTCTCGTTAAGTGGTTTCAATGCTGAACTGAAGGCAGGCAAGAAGATGTAGAGAAGTCAGGTTGAGGCAAGAACTGAATGTCAATATCTTCATTTATACAGACCACTTCAAATGTCAAAGCACTTCACATGTGCTATCTTGGTAATCGTTATCGCCTTGGAAATGAAGCTGGAAATTACAGGTGGGGTGAATGGTGCAAGGTAAGTGAAGGTCACTATGACTCTGGATGCTCCAGCACAGTGGCAAATGACCATCTTGAGCTTTAAGTATCAGTAGACTGAATATAGTAAAGGAAAAAAACAGGAAGATCAGTACAGAATGACAGTAGATATACTTACCATATATGGTGGTTAATGACCCCTGCTGTAGACCTATGTTTCAAGCCATGTAGCTGCTGCTGTCAGTGTAGAAAATATTGTGCTAGATAGATGCCTCAAAACCATGTTTAATACATGGTCACATTTTCATCATACATTCATGTCCTAGACACAGGAGGGAAAAAGTATACAAAGAGGGCCCAAAGCAGAAAAGCTTCTGTAGAATGGAGAGAGCCTGGAGGGTGTGGCAGTTAGATTGGGGCCAGTCATAATCTCTCAGCTTAGCCTACTTTACAGGGTTGTTAGGAGAATAAAATAGCAGAAAATTTAACTATGTTTAACACTTTGAGCTCCTGCAGATTTTTATATGATCATATAAAATATATTGAATAGATAGGGCCCAAGAAGAGAAATGAGATGGGAGATATCATCACAACTAGACGCCCAACATTAATAAACAGAGAAGATTAAAAGAGATGGGTGATACTATTGTAGCATTTTCTTTCGTCAGGACAATCCTTCCTCAGGACAATCCTGCTGTTAACTGGAATTCATTAATTGCTGGGGCCATATTTATTAAATGGAGCACATGATCATCCAGCCATGTTGCTCAGCTTTTAATTGGTCAATCAAAGACGAGGAGTGGTAAGATTTAGATAGCTTCCCTCTCATCAGAACAGGTTGGTTGAGAACCAAAAAAAATCCATCGCTTTAAAAATCTACACGGAGTAGCTGATCACTTCAGGACTGAGCAGCAGGAGTTTTGGGGGGGAGGGGTCGCAACTCGCAAATTGACAGCAAAGTCGTGCTTCCTGCTGATTTTTATGGGAAGATGTACATATTTAGTTTGTTTAGTATGGCCTAGTTTAGTATGGTTAGGCCCTAGCTATGGGGTAGCCAGGATTAGTGGGGAGAGGAAAGGCCCCAAATAACACCAGGAGACATCAGCAGATAACATCCCCCCACACCATTTTTGGTCATAAAAGTGAAGGGGAAAGCCAAGAAAGCCTCCCCATGCTCTGCAGTAATCATGATCAGAACTGGGGTCCCATGGCACTGTTTCAAAGATTTCCCCAGTGGAAAATCATTCTGAATTTGGGGGCACTGTCCCATTTAGTCTAGCTCACAGTTTTAAACATCATCATCTGAAGCTACCTGGAGATTATTGTAGAGGAATGGTATTGATAAACATCTCTCAGAATATTCTTGGTGACCAGGCAAAGAAAACTAAGAGATGGTGCTGGTACCAATTCGTGCTTTGAGTTCCTTCTGTTAGTGCTAGCCATCGCTGCTGCTGGGCAGGGCGCCAGCAGGGCCAGCCCTGACATCAGAGGGGTGCCAGGGATGCTGCAGGACCCTGCTCTGTGGAAGAAGGGGCAGTATACCCTTTTTTATTGTATATTTTTTGTGCATTTCCTTCAAAACATCCTTATTCCCGTACATATATACCCATTGCCCTCCAACCCCTCTCCATAAGTTCATATACAGTTTCTATATCTTCGGCAGAAGTCGCTTGTAAGAATCATTCTTCTATTTATCTTGTTTCTTCACATCCGGATAAGAGGAGTTAGTCTCTGAGTCCTCTCCTTCTTCTATTCCTCCTTGATTCTCCTTCCTCTTCCTCCTCACTTAATTCATCGCCGAAGATATTGTATCCTATAGAAGGGAAGGGTTGAGAGTTTTAGTGTATTTTGGATGACTATTTCCCATTCAAGTTATTAATCTGTATTTCCATACCCTTATCCCTCCTGCCCTCCCTTTAGCTACTCATCCTTTCTAGCCAGGGGCACAAGTTTAGGAGCTTCCACCGAACGTCCCGTTGTTGACCCTCCATGACCCATTTTAAATATAAATGCCATTTTCCTTAATCTTTCCTATTCTTAATTCCCATGACTCATCCTGATTAATTATGGCTATAATGTCTGATTGAATGTATTCAAATAAATAATCCTGCCAGTTTAGTTCCGTCCACTTAGTTTTGTCTTTCCAACCAAATGCTATTACTGCTTTACCGGCTAGCACCATTGCTTTAAATAAGTCCTGTCCTTCTTTTCTGATATCTTTATGACCTAAAGTACTACCTAACATCAATTCTAGGTCTATCTTTGGTCTTATTGCGAAGAACTTATAAAGTTGCTCTGTTACCTTCTCCCAAAAAGCTTTAACTTCTGCACACTCCCACCACATATGGGAGTACCATCCTTTCCCGTTTCTGCAGTGCCAACAGTTTGAACTTAGTCTTGAGAACATATTAGCTAATATAGCCGGGGTTCTATACCACTTCGTGTAGAATTTCAATTCCAGCTCTCTGAATTTATGCACTTTTATCTCCTGTATACCTTTTATAAGTCTGTCAACCCTTCTGTCCGCTAGACTAATTTCTACGCTCCACTTCCCCTGAAGGAGGGTTCTTGTCCGATCTTTATCAGACATCATCCTTCTATATATCTTGCCTGCTAATTCTCTTTTTGTGTTTATCATCACCTTTAATAACTCCTCCATTGGTTCCCCCGCCGTCAGAGTCCTATTTTCGATTATCTTTTTAAGTCTATTATGTAGACCTATTAGCTTCAACCAATATTGCCTTCCTATTTCATCATGTAATGTTTGTAATGGTTTAAGTGACTGCCCGCATAGTATATCTTGCAATCTAGTGTACCCTTTCTGTTTAAGTAATCTCCACCATTTTTCATCTTCCTCCTCCTCATCCAATGCCTCTAATAATACTTGTTTAGATACTCCCTTTAACCATTTCAGTTGCCATTTTCTCCAAATCATTAATGCTGTTTTTCTCGGTCCCGGTTCTAACATACTGTATTTAAACTTTCCTCCTGTAAATACTCCAAATCTTCCAACCCCTTTATTTGCCTCATTCTCGATTCTAACCCATTTTTGTTCACTTCTCTCCCCTATTTCCATTAATGTTTTTATTTGAAATGCTTCATAATAATTTCCCAGTTCTGGGACACCCCATCCCATGTCAGATCTATGAGCATATATGAAATATCTAGAAACCCTACTTTTTTTACTGCCAAAGACCCATTCTTTTATTCTCGCATTCCAACTGTTAATTTTTTGTCTATTGATTTCTAAAGGTATCGTTTGAAACAAATATAATAACTTTGGGGTCCAGAACATTTTCACTATATTAATCCTAGCTGTTATGTTTAATGTCTTCTTGCCCCACCTCCTCATTTCTTTCAATATTGTGTTCCACGTCCGATTATAATTCCTCTCTACCATCTTATTAACATTTTTAACTATATCTATCCCTAAATATCTGAATTTCTTGACCCCTAAACCTATTCCTGTCCATTTATGTATCGCTTTCCTTTCTTCCATCCTCACATTAATATACATTATCTCTGATTTTGCCATATTAACTTTTAATCCTGAGTTTAACTCAAAGTCTTCTAATATAATTTTTGTCTCTTTGACTCCTTCTTTCGGATTAGATATAACTATGATCAGGTCATCTGCAAATAAATTTAATTTAATTTCTTCCTTGCCTATTTGACATCCCTCTATCCTCCCAGAGTTCCTAATGCGTTGAGCTAGTTGTTCTATAGGCATTATGAAGAGGAACGGGGAAAGCGGACATCCTTGCCTAACTCCTCTCTGAATTGAGAATTGTGAGGTATGTTCCCCATTGAGTCTAACTACCGCTGTGCCTTCTCTATATATTTCCTGGAATACTTGTATAATTGATTGACTAATTCCATATTTGGCCATAACTGTCCACAAAAATTGGTATGACAGTGTATCAAAAGCTTTATAAACATCTAATTTTAATAAAGCCAGTTTCCTAAATTTACTATGACACAAGACATTGATTAAATTTCTTACTGGGTGTGCAATGTTTCTACCCTCCATAAAACCGTATTGATCCTCTTTTATCACTTTCTGAATAATATTCTTAAGTCTATTTGCCAATATTTTGGCAAAGAGTTTATAATCCTGATTCAGCAGGCTAATCGGTCTATATGAACCCACTTCTTGGGGGTCCCTCTTAGGTTTCAAAATCACCGTTATTTCTGCTTTCCTCCAGGTATCCGGGGCCTTTCCTCCTTTTAGTATATTATTAAATACTTCTTGTAATTCAGGGATCAATACCTCTTTCATTTCCCTATAAAATTCAACTGAAAAACCATCTAACCCTGGAGATCTACCTGTCTTTAAGCTACCTATTGCCTGCTCAATCTCTTGACACGTTACATCCTCCTCAAGCCTCCTTCGTTCAGTTTCCGTTAACACTGTCCCTATCTCTTCCTCAAATTCCTTCACCTCTTTTTCCTCATATAAACTTTTATAAAATTTCTCAAATGCTCCTTTTATCTCCTCTGGATTCTGTGTCACCTTTTTATTTCTCTTAATACTCCTCACCCTTTGTCTCTCCTTTTCCCTTCTCAGGTAATTTGCTAATCTCTTGGCTGAATTAAGTGTATTTCTCTGGTATTCGTTTTTTACCATAACCTGCTTTTTCCATAATGCCATGGAGTCAAGAACATCCAGTTCTTTCCGCAGTTCCCTAATTAATTTATGTCTATTGGGGCAAAATTTCTTTATTTGGTCCTCTTGCAACTTACTTAATTCCTGTAGTTTCCCTTCCCTATAGGCATGCCATTTTTCCTTATCTCCTTTTCTTTCATAATACACTGCCCTCTAATTACCACCTTAGCCGCATCCCATAGTGTATTTGTCTCCACCGTTCCCCTATTCTCTTTGAAGTATAGCTTTATTTGATCTGTAATATATCGCTTGTCCTCCTCCCTAGCCATAATCATGTTGTTGTATCTCCATGGTCTTCTAACTTGTTTACACATTAGTATTATTTCTACACTTACCGGGGCATGGTCTGAAATCCATGTTGGATGGGTGGTTACTCTTTTTACCTCCCAGGTACTCGTTCTATTTATAAGTACATAGTCTAAACATGAGGTGGTTTTATGCCTACTTGAGAAATATGTGGGTTTGGGCACTAGGTTAAGAACTTTGTGTACTTCAGTCAGATCCCATTGTATCCAATTAATTATGTTATCTTTATTAAAATCCTTATTTTGGACGCCTTGTCTCCACTCTCCCGAGGACATCCAAGTTAACAGCTTTAAAAGAATGTAAACTGCTGATTGAAACTGCTGAAACTGATTTATGAGATGTCTGGCACAATAAGAAGAAGCTTGGTGAAAGAATAGGTGAGAGGATAACAGAACTTGTTTAGTTTTAAAAGGGAAGGGAGGACAAGCTGAGACAGAGGTAACATGGTGGTTACTGTGAAAGGGTTATCAGAACAACTGGCACAATTTCAAGCACTAATGCTTGACTCCCAGACCAAAATACAAACTTCTTTAACCGAGCTAACAGCAGAAATGAGAAATTTGGGCTCAGAGGTTAAATTGGTGGCAGCCATTGCATCGGAAGCCAAGGCTCTTGCACAACAGAACAAAGTAGAGATTGATTCATTGGAAAAACAATACATAGACTTATCGGACCGTAATAGGAGGGGGAATATTATTTTCTTTGGTATTTTTGAAGAAGTTAAAGCATGTGATTTAGAGCGGACTCTGGTGGAATGGTTATCACAACAGGAGCTGGAAATAGAAGAAGAAGAGATTGAACATGTCCACAGACTCCAAACAAGAAGAATGGGGGGGGACCACGCCCGGTGATAATGAAGCTTGTGAGGGAGAAGTTACAGCAGAGGATATTCAAAACACTCAAGAAAAATAAAGAGCTGACATTTAAAGGCAGAAGGGTTTATGTGAAGGAAGATTTTTGCAAAGAAACGCTGTATCAAAGGACTCAAATGAAACCTTTTGCACAGAAACTTAACCAAAGCAACATTAAATTCAGCTGGGCGTACCCAGCATCCCTGGTTATTTACCAAGAGGGGAGGAGGCTTTGTGCGAGGAACCCTGAAGAGGCACGGGACCTATTAGAAACTTTGGGAGTAAATGTGAGGAATACTGAGTCAATCCCGATGGATGAAACGCATCAACCTCGGCCACAGCAACTGGACTCTGAGGAAAGTCCACCTAACCGTCAGGACAAGAGGCCAAGATTGTCTCGAGACTGAGACATATTAAGGGAAGTATACAAACAAAATTAAAATAGTATTAAAATGGTTATTAATATAACTCAGGGAGTGGAGGGTGTGCTTACCCCAGATGTGTAGAGAAGGGATGAGTACTCATCCCCAGCTCATGGCTCTACACAAGGGAAGGGGAGGGGGAGGGAGGGGGAAGAGAAGGGAAGTTGGGTATACAAAGGGGAATATCAAACTAAATATCAGGCCAGGGGAACAAAGGGAAGGTAAATCTGAGTTTGAAAATGGATAAAACGCTACAGGTGCTGACACTGAACATCAATGGTCTGGGTTCGGATTTAAAAAGGTATAAATTTCTTAGACTTCTTAAACAACAGAATATAGATATAGCATGGCTCCAGGAAACACATAAAACAAAGAAAGATAAAAGACCTTTATTCAGAGACCCTAATTGGGGGATCTTGGCAGAGGCACGTGGATCATCAAAATCAAGAGGTGTGGCAATTCTGGCCCACAAGAGGAATGATATAAGAGTAATAGAAGTGATAAGAGATGCTGAAGGGAGGTTCATAATGGTTAAATGCCTGGTTGAAAATAGATTAACAACATTGATAAATATATATGCTCCAAATAAGGGACAGAAAACCTTTTTATTAAAGGTATTTAAAAAAGCACATAGCTTCTCTGAAGGAGAGGTAAGGGGCAGTATTCCTCACCCAGACTCCCTCTCAGTCCATTCGCTGGCCTGCTCAACCTGGCCTGCTCACCCTCTGCAACCTCTGCCATCTCTTCCTCCAAGAACTCTCCTAAAAGCCTCCATTTTCACACTACTCCACTCCACCTCCATGCCATCACTCCTTACTCACACCCACCACCCCAGTGCTCTGCTGAGCCATCCTTTATAGGGCCTTCTCTCCCGTCCCACCCTCCTTGGCCTCCCAGCACTGGCCTGGGCTGTTAAGCTGCCGCAGCTGGGGTAACTGGCTTGGCTGCATAGGTCAGCAACAGCTGTGTCTTGTTGGCTGGCTGCCAGGCCTCTCTGGCTGAGCTGATTGCTGAAGGTGGGTCCAGCTGTGGCCCCTTGGCCGGTTGCCCAGCTTTTCCAGGAGAGTGCCTTCAGCAGCTCCACCTGGAGGGGCTTGGCACTTAGCATCTCCTGAGCCAGATTACTGTTCTCTAGCTGGGGCATAGGCTTGGGCATGGTCCTGAACTGTTAGGGCTGCTGCTCCTTCTCTTCAGGTAAGAGCTCTGTTTGGGCGACTGCTGGGTCCCTAATCCCACTGTCCTTGCCCCCTTCCTCTGCTTTGCCTAGCCTGCTGTCCTCTCCCTGGAGGGTGGGACTAGCTGGCCTCCCCTTGCCCCCTCTAGCCTTCTGAGGCTTTGGAACTTTGCCCCTTCCCCCTAGCACAGGCAGGTTCTGGCTCTGTTTGCCGGTCAGGGCAGTTGAACTGCTGTCTCCCGGCTGCCCCCGGCCGCTGCCTCCCAGCAAGTCCAGGGGCTGGGCTGCTGACCCCGGACACCTTCTAAACAGTGAGAAACCCATTGGGTAGTCTCTTATGAAATCTGAACTAATACATTTAAAATTAATAAATTGCAAGCCAGCTGTAAATAACCTTTCCTGGACCTGTATGTTTTCTTCAGGTGTCTTCATTTATTTTTTTTAGTAGTAAAAGGAAAACCAATTGACTGGAGGTAACTTTGAAAGAACTTGTTAACATTTGGCTAGGGAGGACCTTTGGCCATTCCTTTCCTTGTTCCTTTTCTTTATTTTTAGCTTGACCTTTGTTTTGTAATTTGGTTTCACTGAGATATTTTTCTCTTTAACAGCATTTTTTTTTAAAAAAGAACACTTATCCAGCACATATTTGTTCTGGGAAAACTTGCCTTGTTTCACTTCATGCTTGAGGCTAACTGTGGATAAAAGAAGAGGTTCTACCAGTCAGGTAAATTTCTAGAATTGCTATTCCATTGCTATTTTGTTGATGAACGCTATGGAACTCGGTGCCTAAGGAGAATGGAGATTGTTAGTGTTTAGTTATTGCCTGTCGTCAACATGCTAAAAGGAACTTGGCATCCTTCTGAGCCACTAGAGTGGTAACAGTAAATGTCAGAGATAAGTCATTCAGTAGGCAGTGGCATTGCTTTTAGTTTTAATATGGGGGATAAATCTGCCAAGTGCAGGGACACCCACTGTGCACAATAAGTGAATTTTGACAGAGCAAATTGGTTTTCTCTTAGCCATTCATGCTGTATTATCTCAAAGAAAATGCAACATGGTTACACGGGCATTAAAAAAAAGAAACCTAACCACCAATGACAAGACAATTTACTGTTCCAGATAATCAAACAGTGGCTGTCCAGTATCTACAATTGACTAACAATTGGTACAGTAGGTATTTGATTACACTCCCCTTGAGCCTCTTAATCAAAGGTGTTTTTGCTCATGATGGGTTCCTTATCACCAGCTGTAATCATTGTTTTGATTTTGAAAGAAACTGTTCAGTATGAAATGTACCTGGTCCATCTTATTTTTTCCTGTTGTATACTTTCAGCATGCTCTGTAACTACTTTCTTATATGTGCAGTCTTTTATAATTAGGAAATGTAAAGTTATGTACATTTGAAGGAGGAGGGAGTGAGAATGTGCAAATCAAATCTTGGAAAGGAAAAAAAAATGTATTCTGGTAGATGGAGAAATGTCAGCAGGAAAGACATTATATCTCTTATAGTTAGTGCAATCTGCAGGTAGTATACCAACAAAGATGTCGACTAACTCTGAAGAAGCAATCTTGATTTTGAAATCATTATATCACCCAATGAAGATTGCCATTCCCAAAATATTTAAAAAGGTTCTTTCCCCAAGAAATTAAGACAAATGAGCTGAACATATTTCCAGGAGAAAATGTTTTGATAGCTTTATGGGTTGGTTTTCATTTCTTTTCCTTTGCAAATTGGCCCGTTTGGAATGATAAACATAGTTAGCACTCCATTTGTGTAACAATCATTGGTTTCATAAATATTTAACAGTGTTAAAGTTAGAATAAATGCAGCTAATTTAATGATGATAGAGTTGAAACAAAGTGAAGAAAGTTAGAAGCACAGTGGTACATCCGTCCATGAGAGGTCAAAGCTGGTGTGATTGGGCTTCAGAGCCTCTTTGAATGTAATTTTGGATGGCAGTACAACAGAGTATAAAGTAATTGTATTAAATTTTAAAATGCATAAACCTAGTTGCCCATTAGCTTTATAATGTTATAACCGTTAAATAGTGCAGCAGTTTAATTTGAAATGGTATTTAGCAATGGGCAAAGTCCCCTCAGTTTAATTCAGAATGGGCTTAGCTAATACAAGTAATTTTCTTCCCCCAAATCAGAAATAACTAAGGGTTTGTTTGTTTTTTTGGTCTGGAACTCTTGATGGACTCCTTCAGAGTACAACAGGGCCCTAAGCAGATCTCCCCATGAGGTCTGGTGTCTTGTCCTTAACCCCATACCTGCCTGGTTGATAACAGCAGGGCATCTTCATGAGGCTGCTTTTCCTCCTTGGGCAAGAAACATCCCAAGCACCAGAGACCTGGGAAACATAACTGTCAGTCATGTCCCAGGACTCCTTGTAATGAGTACATTGTCCTAGAATTAATTGCCAGACAAGTGTTATAGAAGGGCAGCAGTAGAGGTGGGTACTGATAGCATGTTGAGTTCATTATGAGCCAAGATCCAACTATGGTAGAGTTTGGTGCTCTCATTGTATTTGGGGGGGGGGACTCTGGACGTTCTTCTTTAGGACTGCCCTCCATTTCAAACTTTGGCAGCTTCATTCATTGTATTCCTAATATAATACATGTTTAACAAAGAAGGCTGTATGCGCTCCTGGTGAAGTGAAGTGCAAAACTGAATTTCAAAGGTTCTCTTGCAGTAAAAGCAAAACCCTGCATATAAAAAACATTGCAGTAGACTGCAGTTCTAGGCCCTTATAAATATGTCCTCCTAAATTGCTCCATTATACTATCTTTTAAAATAAAAATTCTGTCCTGAATATTTCTGATTTGCACATTCAATAGACTGATAGAAATATGGAGCTTTTCTGACTTTGGGCAGGCCATACCACAAAGTGGAAGCCACAACACCAGTGGAGTGACTACAGAATGAGTGTGATATGTATGTGCCACCTAGTCACCAAACTGTGATGTTCTGTCCCAGGTGGAGTTTCTGAGTAACCAACTAACAACAACAGGGATAAACTTCCTAAGACTTACAAAACTAAGGGAGCACACAGGCTCAAGGAAGTCACAAACACTCACAATTTATACAGTGTAATGCATCAATGTATTTATCATAAAGTCCCAAACCTACATAACCATAAAGTCCAAATTATTGGCTGGTGAAAATTCCAAATCAGGAACCAACATTTGATATTATTTTCCGCTAATGCGGGGTAAGTTCACTATTTTCCGCTAATGCGGGGTAAGTTCACAATTACTGGCATCCACAATTGTTGATGGTAGAAGCAGCGACACAGCTCGCCGAAGTTGCAGCAACCGTGTTCACCTAAAGTCAATAGCCACGGCAACGAGTTATACCGGTCTCTTTATCCTTTCACTCGTTTCAAATATACTTTCTTCTTCAGGCCGTTAATTCTATAACAAACCATAACGAAATAAGCTGCCATCCAGAAATATCTTGAAAGACATTTGACCAAAATCTATACTTACGTCAACATCTTATTTCCACAATTTAGACCTCCAATCTGCAAAGGGCAGTGATACAATGGGACAAGCAATGAATAATCCCCAATGCTAGCATATATGATGTCCAATTAAATCACCCAATCACTGCTTAAAGAAACCTCCTGCAGCTTCCAATTATCAAAAACCAACTGTTATTCACTCAGGATCAGTCCCCTCTACGCAACAATAAAAATACATTCAATAAATACAATGATTACAATAAATAGAATAATTACTCTTAAAACATCATTAATTCACAATAAGTTTTATAATTAATTCATAATCAATCTTATATAGTTGAAAAAATCATTTATAAAATCCTTCACTGAAATGCCCAATAGGGACATTGATGGAATCAATCGGACAAGGCTTACAAAAATACAGAATAGTCCAATTCGTTATTGAGGCCCGAGGGTGTCAAGGTGTTAAGTCTGAATATCCAACGTGCTTCAGCCTGCAATAAGAACCTATTTGCATAGCCCGGATTTCTAACGACCTCTAAGACTTTTCGTTTTCGTTCCTTTTCGTTCCTATGATACATTTGAAAATGATGGGATAGAGTGGGCAAACGTTGCAGTGACTGCAGGGGTAAAAAGTCCATAGCCCATGCAAGGAACAGAGCGGAGGCAATTCCACGTAGTGCTCTTTTAAAATATAAAGTCCGTAGTCAACCATCGGAAAGTAAGATCACATGGGCTATGGACTTTTCTCCACTTGCAGGGGAAATTGCAGGTATTATTAAAAGGAATTGGCATATTTTGCAAGACATCCCGGGCTGTAACTTTCCACCACAAATTGGGTTCAGATGAACCAAAAGTCTACGAGACATGCTGGTTCACTCCGATTTAAAGACGCAGGAGGTTGGCTCAAACGTGCCGCAGGGTCATTACCCCTGTGGTCTCTGCAACGTTTGCCCACTTAGAACTGATCTTAAAAATATAGTGCATCCCAGGACGGGTCTTCCATTGTTTTCAAAACATTTTTCAACGTGTGCCACAAATAATGTGGTTTACCTCATCCAATGCACATACACTTTACTATATGTAGGTAGTACCTCACACCCAATTCGACTGAGGGTCCAGGAACACATTTCGAAAATTAGAACCCAGAATCAGGAAGCACCTCTATCCCATCATTTTCAAATGTATCATAGGAACGAAAAGGAACTGAAATTCACAGTCTTAGAGGTCGTTAGAAATCCGGGCTATGCAAATAGGTTCTTATTGCAGGCTGAAGCACGTTGGATATTCAGACCTGGTCCCATCAAAAGTGGGAAGCACCATGTCTTTCAAGACTTCTGAGTTTCCAACCATATTCTCAGGGCCAAGCTACAAGTGATGAATGACACTTGAACGGCAAGTGAATTGAGTGGAGGGCAAGTGAACAGGGAGAAATACACTTGCCGTTCAAGTGCCATTCGTCACTTGTAGCTTGGCCCTCAGAATGCAGTTTCAACTTGTTCACCTTTAGCCATAACCTCCGCAGTCAGGCAATCGTTCATTTGGTTGAGAGTTGATGGGTGGCTCACTCATTTAAGTTCATTACTTGATTGAATATATGAAATTTCAGCTAAATGGGTGAACTGACACCATTGAAAAGCATTGCATTTGGGTTTGAAAGAGTTTTTGACCTGTGATTTCTCATTCTCTTTCCAAGCCCACACTTGATGTAAGCATTGCATAATGAATATGAATGTGTAGTCAGGTAGTGAACATGCATGTGTGCTGCCTAAAAATATCAGGGCAAAATTGTGTGCCAGGGCTCCTTTGCTACAGCACTAAAAGCTGACATTACTGCACCGGTGATAGCCAGACCTAACAATAAAAGTGTGCTTATCTGTGAACAAATGGCTTTATATGCATGCATTATTATATTGTAATTCTGTTTCATGGACTGCCATCTGTGCTAAATGACAAAGACCTATGCTTTAATAGATGCTTCCGCAAATCTCTCGGTCTCTTTCACACACACACACAAGCACACACACACACACATGCATGCACGCACACACACCCTGTTTATGGAAGGTTATCATTTTCTTCAATTGTAGCTGATTATTGTTGTTGGACTAAAACCTAGTTGATCCCATTGATTGAACAATACCAAATCATCATTCCTGTTAGGCCTTTAGTTCAGCAATAGAACTATTCTGACAATGAAATTGCTATCTATTCATGCAAAGGGCTTTCTCAGAGTGTACAGTGATTGGGTTTCATAACATCTTAATATGTTTCATAATCTCTTTTTCTTTCTCCCAGGCTGCTTTCATTGTCTCTTTTTCCAAGAACAAAGTCAAAGTGTCCAGGAATTGCATTTGGAAAGGGCATTGGGAGCTGCAGGAAAAAAAGCAAGGAAGTCCTGATCTAGTTACAGAAAACCTTCCATTGGCAGAGGTTTATGTAGCACCCAAGCCATTGTTTCTGTACCAGTTGCATATAAATAAGGTAAAATGCCATTGCAGTTGCATAAAATTTATTATGTATTTCATTTTTATTCTTCCTTTCTTCCAAGGAGCACAAGGTGGTACACATAGTCCACCCACAACTTTATCCTCAATGCTATGCTGTTGAGATACGTTGGGCTAACAGAGGGTAATGGGAATACTCTAACTACTGTATTACACTGGCTACCAAATCAGAAGAAAGAAATTAACAACAGCAGAAGCAGCAGAAATTAGGTAGTTTGAAATTATTGACAACATATGAAATTAAAAGTCTCATTGGTTTATCCCTAATTGTGTCTGCATTGGAACTTCTGAGCCCCTAATGGTTAATTCAGTTGTCAACAGACCAGCTAATTATCCAAGCATGATTACAGGAGCAGGTTGAAGATCTACTGGTGTCTTTTTATCCTGCCTTTCCTCAAAGGAGATCAGAGCAGAATCTCAGATTTTATGAGAGCATTGGTGGTACTAAGTCAAAGCATCGTTGCTGTGAGACACCTATTCACTCTGACAAAAGCATGTCTCCTGACTAGAGATAGGCACGAACCTAAATATGACCCAAAAAACCCGACGAAACAGGCCGGTTCAGGGTTCGTGAACCAGGGTTCATGGAAGCTCCTTTCCATGCTGGTTCGTGGTATCGTATTTACAGGGGCAGTTTAATTGGTCATTTCCCCAGGGAAATGGCTATTTAAACTGCCCCTTTAAGGGCGTTGCTGCAGCAGGTCCCTTTAAACTATCAACTGGCAGGCAGCAGGGGGGATCTGTTTTCAGCTTCCCTGCCACCAAATGGCTGCCGCGGCAGCCATTTGAAGGGCAGGAAGGCCGTTTTCAGCCTCTTCTGCCACCCTGCAGGCCCCCCGGGTGGTGGAAGAGGCCAAAAACAACCATCCTGCCCCTCCTGGGAGGAGAGGAAGGACTGCGCTGCAGGGTAAGGTAAGTGTGGGGCTGGGGCTGGGGCTGGGGAGGTAGGGGGAAGGGGGAAGGGGGAAGGGGGGCTGGGGTTTGGACAGTTTAAAGGGACCTGCCACTTGCAAGGCAGGAAAGGCCCATTTATAATGTTAAATGCCCCTTCCCCTGCCGCTGATAAGGCCAGAAAGGGGTATTTAAACCCCACGAACCACGAGCTGGTTCGTAACTGCTCCAGTTCCGTGGTTAGTGGTTCGTTGGGTTTTTTTGTTCCATGCCCATGTCTACTCCTGACACACTTAGTTATGAAAGGTGTGTGTGTGTTTTCTATATGAAGTTTGGAAAACTATGACTACTTGGAATCAATGTATCCATTCAAAATATCAGAAATATCTATGGAAGCAAAAAGTATTTGACTGAGAAACGTTGCGGGTGGGGGGATGGGAATCCTTTCATTCCTAGGCTGACACAAGTTTTGCCTAAAGTGAATTTGTTGAAGCAAATTTGGAGAAAAAATACTTAAGAAGTTTCTTTGAAAACAAAAAGAAACAGCAACATTACTCAGCGTATGGTATTGACGAATCATATTTTTATCCCATGCTTCTGCCATGGATTTCAGTGCAATGCGCATGATTCTTTCCTACGCTTTATATTCATAATGATACTGTAAGCTAAGCTAGGCTTAGACTGAGTGTGACTGGCTCAGTATCAGCCAGCGAGCTACATGGCTGAATGGGATTTTGAACCTGGGTCTCCCCAGACCTAGGCTAACAATATAAAACACTGGCTTTCACCTCACTTGATCTGCCTATTCTTGATATAGGTGCTATAGAGTAACTCTAAATCTAGTTCTGCATTATCTCCACAGACCAGATGCAAGGATTTTCTGAAGGCTGTTTCTCTGTAGTACACTTTAACTTATTTGACTTACTCTTTCATGGGACATGTTTCCCCTCTCATTCCCCTTGAACTCACTAAGGAAAAAAGATGAGATCATTTTTGAGGGACTCTGTAGCACTGTGGAGTAACAAAAAATGGCATGTTCTCATTCTTGTAAAGTCTGGTTCTTTAAGACAAAGCACTTGGGGGGGAAATAACATTTTGTGAAAAGCAAGAGATGTTGGAATGGTTTCTCCTCAAATGCATTCCCCCAATGTCAAATGGTAGCTCTTCTTCCCCTCCAGGCAAAATCTGTTGTTTGCTTTACTGTTCTTTCACTTTTGAATTTGCCTCAAAATATCAGAAAGAAGGTTCATAGCAGATTGTTTTTTTTCTTTTTGAGAGAACAAACATTGAAACAAAACATATTTCAATGGCCCTTACAACTCCCACCAATAGCCTTTGCATCTTTTTTTTAATAGAGATGGAATTTATCTGGGGTTCTTCAAATGAGTTATTGAAGACCAGGTGTAGAACTAATTGCAGTGAGCAGGGGAAGGATTAGGTTGTGACTCTTGCAGCTGTTACAGCAGACAGTCAAATATTTACTGCACAAAATGATGATGAGAATCTAAATTTGAGCTTTGACAATGAATCTTAAAGCTATGTTTTCCCTGGTTAAATGCCGTCAACAAAATTAATACAAGAGGGGCAGAATGTAAAGCCAGATCTCTTTTGTTTAGTTCCTCTGCTAAGGAAGAGCCTGTTGTCACCTATGTGCTATGTCAGACTGCGTTCCGGCTGAAGAATCACACCAGACACTTGTTTGGGTTAGAAATGGCCACAACTTTATTGATTACAGCTGGATGGAGCATTGGCCTGGCATCTGGGCATGGATCCCCGTTGACATTGGGGGCCTGGCTGCTGACCAATGCATTTCCCACCAGCCTCCTGCTGGCACACCTCGGCACATGTTGTTCCGTCACGGGCCCTGCTTGGCAACCCTTGCTTCCAGTTCCATCAGGGTGAGCAGTCCTGAAGGCCCACTCACCCTGTTGGGATCTGGCCCAATGCCACAAAACTGCCAAACCCATAAAGTTGTGACAGTGCCCCCCCCCCCACATCAGTCCAGGGTGACTTGCTGCTCCTGCAGATGCTCAGGTGGAATGGCTCTGACCACGAGGCTGGCCCAGAGCAGGGATGGATGCTCCACCTCTTCCAGGTTAGTCCCGCCTCCACTGCGTCTTGCACCCGTTGCCAACCCAGGCTGCCGGTGAGTCGTCAAGCTTCCTTTTCTCACACACTAATTCCATTCCATATTATTCTTTACTTTGTTGTGTCTAGTGTTCCTTCCATTGATCTACTGCAAATAACCATCATCATCCTATGGGTGAATGTGCATTTCTATATAGGTTGCATGCATATTAGGTATGCATATTAGCACTCTGTATTGCCATAATGATAATTTGTATCCAAGAACACCCAAATGCATAAATTAATCTAGGATTCACTAGCAGGAAATGTGTGAAAAAAATCATGCAACTCTTTTCTATGACATGGACAACTCAGATTGGAATGATTCTGTAGCATAGTGGTTAAGTGGCTAGGCTGCAAATCAGTGCTCTGCTAGTTGGACTTTCACTACTGCCATTAACTCTGCTGGTGGTCTTGGGTAAGCTACTCCTCTCAGGCCCAGCTCCCCAGCTGTATTGTGGGGATAATAATAACATTGACTTTGTTCACTGCTCTGAGTGTGGCACTGATCTGTCCAGAAAGGTGGTATATAAGCACAATGTTGTTGTGCATTCCAGGAGACCTTCTATTGGGGAGGAAATTGGAAGCATCGCTGGAGTGAATGGGCCAAAAACTACTGCTTCACATCACATCAAAGACAACACTTCTTAATGGACGCAGTTCACATTTTCAACTGCTGGTCATCAGGAGCTGGGAGATCAAATGATGTTTCTGCATGTGTGAACCAGGCATTTCAAATTAGTGTGCTAGGGCTCTGAAAATGTATATCTCTAATATTCTCTGGTGCATCAGTGCCAAATGCTTCTTTTAAAATCCACAATATGGGAAAAAACAAATAGAACACTAATTCAAAACTAAGTAAATATGATTAAGATTAGAGGAGACTGCAATCTGCTCTGGAGACTTTTCCAAACAGGGGAATTCAATGCATTTTGTGAATTAAAAACCCTTGTCAATTTTGAGCATATAAATGGCAGGAATTACACTTTCTGGGCTGTGTAAAACTCTTTAGGAGGTGTTTGTGTATTTGTGTTTGAAAATTATTTAGCATAGTAAGGCTGATAAATGGAATTTTTGCAAGTGATTCATATCATAGAATCACAGAATCATAGAGTTGGAAGGGGCCATACAGACCATCTAGTCCAACTCCCTGCATGTAAGTTGCAGTTATATTTTATTCTCTTTAATTATGTAACCTGCATTTAAGAAATATTTGCCATTATTTTTTTACAAAGTTATATGGGCCTTGATGCAATATTTAGACCAGTGTGGAGCTCATGAAGATGGTTTGGAAAATACATGAATACAGAACAGGGTTCCTGAGATCTTTGAAGCAGACATGATGATCACCAAGGTAAGTTCAGTTGGTGTACATCAAAGTCCTCACTAACATGTGGGGTAAATTCCTGATTGGATCGCTCTGTATCAAGCAGTCTTCTGTCAGTGCAGTTGCCATGTGCTACAGAATAAGGGACCTGTGGAGCGGCTGCCATCATGGGTACCTCCCCATCACCGCCCACTGGTGGCAACCAGAGGACCTTCCCCTCCCCAGGCCAAGATCTGGCAGCCGTAAAAAGGTGCCCAGCTTGTGGCCGGGCTACAGGGTGGTTCTCCTTCAGGCCCAGGGGATGGACGAGGTCCACACAGGGAAGAACATCGCCACCACCATCAAGGCAGCTCTGAGGGAGTGGATGTCCGGGGTAGAAGGATTTGTCCGTGGCTTCATGGTCACAGATGCAGGAGCCAACATGTTGGCAGCCCTGAAAGAGGCATCCCTCCTGGGCCTGGTGTGCATGGCGCACAAGCTGCACCTCGTAATCCGGGACGTACTTGGGCTGAGGAGCAAGCCAAGGGACAGCTGGGATGAGGGAACCTTGTGGACATGCAGTCTGCTGGACAGCTGCCGTCACATCGCTTCCCACTTCTCACGCAGCATCAACTCATCCCACGAGCTGCTCCAGAGGCAAGGGGAGGAAGGAGACCCCGAGCATCAACTGTTCCAGGACCTGCCCACCCGCTGGAACTCCACCTACGACATGATCTGTCATCTGGTGGAGCAGAGGTGTGTGGTGCAAGACATCCTGTCCTCTTCGGATGTGCTGAGGAGGGGAGAGGAATTGAGCCTCAGCTCTGTGGACTGGAGAGTCCTTGCACAGATGTCCCGGATCCTGAAACCGTTCAAGGAGGCCACGGAGCTCTTGTGCTCCTACCAGGCCAGCCTGGGTCAGGTCCTCCCTCTGATCCATGGCCTTGACCAGTTTCTGGCCCAGGAGCTCCAGCAAGGGCAAGAGCTGCTCCCCAGGGTCTGGGACTTTGGAGGATCCAGGCCTGCGTTGCCGAACACCTGCATCCTCTCCGCCACGAGGCGCTCTACCAACTTGCCTCCTTCTGTGACGCCCGCATCAAGGGCAGCATCTCCATGCAGGTGGGTCCAGATGCAGCACTGGAAAAAGGAGCTCCGCAGAGTGGTGAGAGAAGGAGCCGGGCAGCAGCGAGGGACAGGCAGTGGAGGAGGAGGGTGAGGGGCAGGAGGTGAGAAGAGAGCCACGCCAGGGAAGAGCCTCCCCAACGGACACATTCGATCTCTGGGCCTTGTCGGTGGACAGCGTTGTTGGCCGCAACACGGCGGGCGCGTCCCACCCAGTGGAGGACTCTGCGGGGGCCATGGTGCGCGAGTACCTTTTGGAGCCCACCGAGCCCCTCCATGCCAACCTGTTGCAGTATTGGGTGAGGAAATCGGACCGATGGGCAGAACTGTCGATCGCCGCCACCAACATCCTTTCCTGCTTTCCCACCAGCATGCAGAGCGAGCGGGTGTTCTCCCACCTGGGAGACCTCCTCCGTCCCCGCCGCACACATCTGCACCCAGACCTGGTGGACATGTTGACGTTCAACAAGGTGAACCTCAACCTACTGGGGCACCCTCCCATGGACCTGGACCTACCCGAGGTCTGAGTCACCCTGGGGTGGTAGCCGGCCCAGCTCATCCACAGGGAGGCTCAAGCCTCCCTCAGTTCTCAGGGCTGCTTCCATGGATGGTGACCCTTGGCCCTCCTCTCCCTGTCAAGTTCCCATTCCCTCTTCACACCTCTCCCTCTCTGGATCTGCTCAGATGCCTCCCAACCTCTCCTTTCTTTCCATCCCGTCCTTTCTGCGAGGGCACGATGGTGCCATGCTGCCAGCTGATGCTGCTTTTGGCCAAGAGGAACAGCTCGGCTGCTGTTGCCAATGTGAGAGTGGCAGTGTGAGGAACCCTCCCTTTCCATGGGCACCTGGTTTCCCCTCTGAGCAGGGGGGAGTGTGTCTCTCCCACCCTTTCCATGAGAGAAACAAGGTGGGTGTTGTCTGCTGCCGCCGCTTTGGACCACCAGGGGCAGCTCAGCAGCTCGTGCTGAGCTTGACAGGTTTGAGCTGCATGGTGCACCCCTATCCTATTGGGGCGAATGGGACCCAATACCAGTCACGTGTCCTTTCCGCAAAGGCAGGAAAGTGGTTGAGGTCTGCCTCTGCTGCTTTTGGGCACGGGGGGCAGTTCAGGAGCTGTTGCTGGTGTTAGCGTGGGACTGCATGGTACCCCCCCTTTCCATGGGCACCTGCTGCCCCCTCTGAGCAGGGGGGAATGGGTCCCTCGCCCTCACACCCTTTTTGCGAAGGCTGGACGGTGGGTGCTGTATGATGCTTCAGCTTTGGGCCACGAGGGACAGATCATCTACTGTTGCACATAAGATTGTACGTCACAGTGGCCCCTGCCAACAGCAGCGGCTGTCCCCTCTGGGCATTGGTGAATGGGTAGTGCCGCCACGACCAGTCATTTCCTTTCCGCGAAGGCAGGAAGGTGTTGTGCTGCGAGCTGATGCTGCTTTCTGCCACGAGGAGCAGCTCTGCTGCTGTTGCTGGTGTTAGCATGGCACTGCACGGTACCCCCCCTTTCCATGGGCACCTGCTGCCCCCTCTGAGCAGGGGGGAATGGGTTCCTCACCCTCACACCCTTTTCATGAAGGCCAGATGGTGGGTGAAGTATGATGCTTCAGCTTTGGGCCACGAGGGACAGATCAACTGCTGTTGTTCATAAAATTGCACGTCACGGTGCCCCCTGCCAACAGCAGCAGCGGTCCCCTCTGGGCAGGGGTGAATGGCTAGTGCCGCCATGACCAGTCACGTCCTTTCTGCAAAGGCAGGAAGGTGAGTGATGCTGGCAACAGCCTCCACTGTGACACAGGGGGAGCGGGCAAGCCTCTGCCACAGCAGTCTGCGCACTCCTTCAGAGTGGATGTGGGATCCCTCCGTCCTGGTCCTGCTGCGCAATGCGGCCAGGAAGCCTCGGGCTCGGCCCTCCTCTCCCACACAAGTACACAGTCCCTCTTCTTACCTCGCCCTCTGCGGAACACTGAGTCCCCTCCCAACGACCTCTCCAGTCCTGTCCTATTCCATCCTTTCTGCAAAGGCAAGAGGGTGGTTGATGCTGGCTGCCACTGCAGAGTTCCTCAGTGGGATCCTCGGAGGAGGCCTCGCAGCTGTTAGGCTCTTCTGACTTCACCCTCTTTTGACCTGTCCCTCTCTGGAGCACTCCGATCCCTCAAAATGACATCTCCTCTCCCTCCTGTCCTTTCCGGCAAGGCAGGAAGGTGGGTGCTGTCGGCTGCCGCCACAGAGTAGCTCAGTGGGAGCTTCGGAGGAGGCCTCGTGGCTGTTGGTGGGTCTTCCCACTTCCCCTCCAAATGACATCTCTTCTCCCTCCCGTCCTTTCTGGCAAGGCAGGAAGGAGTGTGCTGTCGGCTGCTGCCGCACTGTTCCTCAGTGGGACCCTAAAGGTTAGGTGGCTCATTGCTGCCTCCCCGTGCCCACCAGGCTTGGCGGCCGCCAGCCTCAACCACATTCCTGCCCTCGCTGGGAATACCAAGGGAATACCTCACTGGGAAAGCAAGATGCTCCACTTTGGCCTGGCAGGCGGGCACATGGGGGGTGCCGCCAGTGAGCGGCCAGACCCCCCCACCTCCTCCCTGTGCCAGCCAGGCCCGCCGGCCGCCGGCCTCAACCACCGTTCCTGTATCGCTGGGAACAGCGGCGCACCCGCTTTGTCCTCCATGAACCACGAACCACAATCTTGGTTGGCAACGGGAGATGTTCATTGCGTTTCGGTGGTCTGCACCGAACCACGATCCACTGGTTCATTAATTTTTTTGGGTTCATGCCCATGTCTACTCCTTACCCTCCTGTGGGGTGATTCTATCCCCCAGAACACCCATCACACTCGGAGGTGGGGGTTGTTGGCTTTTTTAGAATTTTAAAACTGTTTTCTAGACTTGTAAGCCACCTTTTGGGGTGCTTGATCATCTTGGTTGTGTGATAGTGTATGTACAGCACAGTTTAAAAAATGATAATTTAAATATGTATTTTGCCTGGAGGTTACTTTTGCTTTTCAGAAGTTGGCAATTTTTGCTAACAAGTTTGTGACAAAAATGAAGAATGGTTTATGTTGGACCATGGAAATGAAAGTGAAATATATCTTGTGCATAAGCTGAAATACCACTCCTACTTTTAGATTGCCTCCCAGTACTCCATGTTAAAAAAGGTCCACTCCTACTTTCAATATTCTGGTTCCAGTCTGCCAGGACAAAGCTGATGACCCTTTCCTCTGAATGTGTATCCTCCTTCCTCTGCTTTCCCTCAGGTTCAGTGAAAAGAGAGAAGGGAAAGTGTGGTTCCACTCACACAATTCTGTTAGAAATTGCTTTTATCTTGCCAAATAACTGTGTATGCATGTGTACACCCTGGGATTTGAAGTGCCAGACAACACATAATCTCTTATTCAACTATGAGGCCACAACATTAATGAATTCCAGGTCTGCAGCTTTGAGTTCTGTCCCTTAAACCATTTTTAATGTGAGTAAGGTTTCCTTAAAGTGTTTGCAAGAGGTGGAAATGTTTTCCCACTCTTCACACCAGTTCTTGTGCATTCCCATTTTAAATGATACATTTGTGTGAAAGGAAAATTGGATCCGAATCAGTTATTGAAAACTGGAAATTGAAGTAACTTTTTTCAATTTCTGAGAAGTAGGAAGAAACTTCAGAAGGGACTTATAGGAAGGTACCATTCTCTGCTCTTAGTTTTCATGTTCCTCTCCTCTCGCTGTCTTCTGAAGGAAACTTTCATGCCAACCAAGGTGTCTGACAGATGTAGGCTGGCCTGTTACCAATCTCACCTAACTCTCTTGGCAAGTTATGCCTTGTAATTTGCCATGCAATGTACTACCCTTTTTTTTTAAAAAAAGGCACAGAGCCATGTGGCATCTGGAGTCTCTGAAAATGGAAGCAGTCCTGGTTTGAACTGGTTTGTAACTAGGAAAAGTGAGATGGCTGTGTCCACTTCTGTTAAAAGATCAGCAACGTACAAGACTGGTCTTCTAAGCCAGTGATTTTCAAATGATGTACCAATGAAAATAGAGGTTACTCAATTTAAACAGTACTGATGGATCGGTTCCCTACAAGGCCCCTTATTATTATTAGGTTTGGATTGTGTTCTAGAGTTAGGATACTACTAAGTTTCACAACCCCACCTGGAACCTGTGCCCCATTTTATTTTTGCCTGTGCAAACTGAAACCATCATCCTTTATTTTCAGACCATTATCGGTTTCCTTGTACTTTTTCCCTATCCCCTTTAAATGTATGCAATTTTAGTGCTGTTTTGGGGCCCGTAAAGGTCATATAACTTATAAATGGGGTAAAGGAAACAAAGCAGGAACAACAGCACTGAAAACAGATGAAAAGAAAAGGATCTAAATGACAACACTCTGTCTCAGATCTGGCAAGGAGTACCGAGACCAGCAGTTGCTGGTCTTGATGGGCAAAATAATAGAAAGTACATCTGCAGGTCAAAACTACAGTTGACCTGGGTTTTTTAGCAGATAGTTGGATGTGCTAAAGAAAGAATAAAGGGACACTATAACAGAGCATGAAGAAAAAAGGAGCTTCAGAAGCCTATGGCCTCGGGGTAGTTTAGAGACAGTCTGGGTCATTTCACTGGTTATAAAGAACATGTAGTTGTATCTTAAGGTCAAGGACTATCTGAGAATGGCTTAGCCAAGGACAAAAGAGAAGTTATAGTTCAAAGATGGGGTATACTGGTTAGGGGTCCACTGATAATCATGTGCATGAGAGAGCTGTAATAGTAATTTCTGGTATTCATTGTGTTGTGTGAAAATTGCCAGGATGTGTTAATATCATTGTAGAGGTACGAGTACAGATTGCTATGCAAGGTGTTTGAAGTCTACAAGATAGTTAATTAGGCATGAGTGTGAGCCCAATTAAAGGGACAGGTATTGTTAGAGGTATTTTTGAAAGTTCATAAATAAGATCTATATAAATATATAAATATCTATTTCAAGCTTACCAAGAGTCATCTGGAACAATACATTAAAAAAGAAAAGAGGGCATACTGGCCCACCTCTATTTAGACTCTCTAGAAGGCTCTTACTCAGTGCCAGTCCCAGGTTTCTGGAGGCCCTGGGCAGATAGTGGTCAGGGCACCCTATGCCCACTATGAGGCTCCCCTTCTTGCCCTCCCACCCATATGCCCCTTCTGTTACTCAGAAGAAAGGTCTCCTTGCAAGTTGGGGGAATAAGCATGCAAGGAGGGCAGCACAAGGGGGTAACTTAGGGACCTTCACAAATGTATATGAGGATAGTCTCAGCTAGAGAACTCTTGCAATGACCAGACAGAGGTTTCAACCAAAAAGGGGATTTTTCACTGAAAATAACAAAGAACAACAGCACACACTCAGAGCTAACTGGAAAGCAGTGGTGAAAGTTGGATAGAGTTTAAGGGATTGGGTGATATGTACCATCCAGAAGACGGCATCTGAGAGAGAGAGAGAGAGAGAGTGTTGAGCGACCTGCGTGTCAAGGTGAGGACTCAAATGGAAGTTCGAGGGTGGATGCTAGATCCAAGAGCATGCACAAGGCTATGGCAGAGGGGCAGTTCAATTATAATGTGGGTTCTACTCAGGGGCAGAACTGCATCTTCTGCTCCAAGAACAAAGACTTAATGGTGGTTCCCAAGGTAGGACAAAGGACTGAGAAGTTGTCTCTGGGGCGAGACAAACAACTGGAGAACTGTCTCCGAAGAGGGACAATGAACTGGCAAACCATATCCAGGGTGTGACAATGAACTAGGAAGGTTTAATTGGGTCTTCCTAGGAGGAACTAAAGTTATCAATTATGATTAACAATCCACAAAGTGGATGGTAAGGCTATCAGCTTCCTGAATCGCCTAAGAACAGGAAAGTGGTTAAGGAGAGACTGATAGGGTGTGTTGCATTGATTAATTCAGGAACTCTAGAAAGGCCCTATTGTATCAGGATCCTTAGCACACCCTTGAGGAGTGGGAGGGGGTGAGCTGGCTTTCCCCACATTTGCATGTTCCATCTCCCTGCCAGGATCTGGTTTCCACGTTTCTACCTGCTTGGGCAGTAGTTTTAGTGCTCAAAGCACAGCCAGAGAAGGGCTTATGGCACAACCATAATTATAAGTCTTCTGATCTTGTGGGGGCAAGTCTGACTGCTGATACTACCTACCTGTGTGCCCTTTCTTTCCCCTTTAGCAAGCTCTCCCACTGCCTGCAGTCACAGCTGCCCACACTGCCTGCATGCCCTTTCCTTGATGATGCTGAGTGAAGGGTGGAGCTAGGAATTCCAATGCCATGGCTGATGCTTTATGCACCACCCACATGCTCTTCTCCAACAGTACTAGGAGCACAGGTAACAAAACACTCACAAGCAGGCAGTGGAAAGGGTGTGAGTGCAGACATCAGAGGAGATGTGTGAGTAGGGAGTCAGCAGCAGGGGGCCTCACCAAAAGCAACAGGTTCTGGCAGCTGTCCCATCTTGCCATGTTATGACTCTGGCTCTGCCTTCATCATTCATTGTGTGAGTAGCACTGCCCCTCACTGGCATGCAGGCTGCAAAATATTTTCTATCATGTTATCAGTGCTATCGTGTTTGCTAATGGTTCAAACTGGAGCTTGCTCTTTAAAAGCATCCCTTTTCATTCAAAGGAGAAATCTTATGCCAGATCTGGATTAAAAGAGCAATGGAAGGTATTACCCAAGCAGCAAGAGAAAAAAAAAATAATTTGATAATTTTAATGCCCTCTTCCAACTCTTGGTAAGAATATGGATCACATTCATATGAAGGATTTCAATTATGCCCCTTTGCAAAGTTTATAGTATAAAAAAACGCCCTAGCCTTCAAGGAAAGAGCAAAAGGATAAAGGTGCTTTTTACCTGTCAAACCTGAGCCAGGTTTACTTTCTGTGACACTGGAAGTAACACTGTGACACTGAGAGATCTCTGTCTTTTGGTGCTACACCTCTGAAGATGCCAGCCACAGCTGCTGGCGAAACGTCAGGAACTACAATGCCAAGACCACGGCAATACAGCCCGGAAAACCCACAACAACCATTACTTTCTGTGCATTCAAACAATACAGAACAGTGTGATCAGTCAGCAGCACTGGGATGGAGGCTTGGTTTGGACCTGCTCAGTGTGGCAGTGCAGGAGGAAGCAGTGAGGGTATCTTGCATGGACTGACAAAACACCATGAGCTGGTCCTGCGCACAGCACTGTCAGAAATGAAAAAGAACTAAACAATATCATACATCAGTTCCACCCCAGAAACAAGTCCTTATAATTTCAAACTCCCAAATCTTGGGAACTATTCAGATGGGGAAGAATATTGAAAACATCTTTGATTTTTCGTATGCATGCGACATGCCACCATTTGAAATCCTTATTGTACATTTCAGGCGGCAGTATTGTACCTGTCTTGTTATGACAATGTCCAAAGGAAACGAAGCTTTCCCAAGGCCTTGAGAAAACAGAGAGACGGAGTCAGGGGTGGCTCAGGAAACAGGCCTGGATTATCAAGAGGAATTCAGCAGGTTTCTTCCAGCTTGGAGGGAAGCCAGGAACCCAACAGCTGCAATTGTCCTTGAATGAACAAACTCCTCTTGCTGGAGAACACAAGCTGAGCAGGGTAGCTATACAAGGGGGAAAGGAATGCAAAAATCACAGCTAATTAGAATTCCTGTAGGCTTTATCAACAGGTCTGCAAAATACAGTAATTAAGCTGTGACTGTGAAAACATGTCACTTTGATGTTTTTGAGAAGAGGCGAGCAAGCTTAAAATTACCCAGTTCGAAAATTATCACTTAAAATCTTCTTTATAATGATACATATAATGTATCTACTGCTGCAGTGATTTTTGCAATTACTGCAATCAAAGCTAAGACTAATTTAATTTCTCAATAAACCATACAATACATTAACTTACTGACTTGCATTCCTGCAGGCTTTTTAGGCTATGGTTGAAAGAGATAGCTAGAATGAAAATTTATTCCCTTGGTAGAGCGGAAATATTTATTTTTTTCCCCCTGTATGTGATATATAAGTATATGCGGGAAAAGTCATAATATGCAATGGGTTTGCATAAATCTATTTGATTTTATTGCTCGAGTCTTAAAATGGGGCCCATTTCCGTGGAGAAAACGAAAATAAATGCTCTTGGAGGATTTAATAATTAGTCTTCTTGAGTCAGCAATCATAAAAAGAAACTGAAGGAACAGCAAAGTTTGGATTCTGTTGATGGTCTAGTTAAAGCATCTAATATTGAGAAATTGACAGTTATTTTCTGACATATTGTGTAGTTGCCGAGTAGGGAGAAATTGTAATAATTAGACTGAAAGACTGGGATGCTCAAAATGTCTATATATATGCATAAGAAATGATAGCTAAAATGCCTACTCCAGTTGAACTTGATTTAGCAATGCTGCAGAATGAGGTTGCAAAGTCCCGTAACTGGAACTGTATATATCACTTTAGTCCATCTTCTTGGGACACTGGATCATCCCAACTGGCATTGCTTTGTGCAGAAACTCTAATTTCTACTAAATGTTTCACCATCTCTTGAGATGTTTTTGAATACTCCTAATGCAACTTAGTTTATCTTCAAAACAACTCCAAGTAGTAGGTTAACCTAAATAATAATGACTTGCATACAGCCAGTCAGTCGTTTTCATGATTCGGTGGGGAATAAAACTCAGGTCTTCATGGTCCTAGTAAGGCATCCTACTCTCTACTACTCAGTCACTCTTGCAAAGCTTTAAGAACCCATCCCCAAATCAAACACCAGCATGGCAGCAAAATCATCATGACTGACAGGTAAGCTTCAGGTATTAGGAACCAGATCAGTCCATGTTGGCAACTGAGCAGAAGTAAATTTAAATGTTTCTCTTGATTATCAAAACTCTTTTGACCCCTCTTGAAATATTGGCATATATTCTGGTGGAACTTCCAAATTCACTTTAAATTCCCATACAAGTGAAATCCATTGGCAACCTTGGAGCATGAGGACTCTTCTGAAACATGTTGCTAGCCTTGTCAAACTTCTTTTACCTTGTTAGGAAATACTTTAAGTTTTTTACTTGAACAATCACTCCAAAATTTCGTTCAGCCTTGGCTTTGAACAAAATTTCCTCCTTAGTATCAGTACCATTGGAAAGATGTGTGGATTGATCACACTAACTGCAGACCAGTTTATTACATGGAGAGCGATCCGCTGTTTGTGAGCTACTTCCCATCTATTTAAAGAGAAAAGCCATTATTTAAGAAGCATAATGATGAGGACCCCTTCCTCCTGACCCTAGCTGGCAAAATATCAAGATTCTCTGGAACTAATAGGAATCTCATGTGCGAATGTGTGAAAAGATGGAGTCTGACTCGAGAACTGCAAGATGTCTTATCTGTGCAGGATTTTTTTCCAGACAGTTAAGTAAAGTTAGAAGAATATGCTGGACTAGCAGTAGAGCCTGTTGTAAAAACAAATACAACGAGCTCTAGCAGTGGGGCTTTGGGAGGGCCATGCCAGTGCAGCCCTCCCGAGGCCCTGCAGTCGGTGGAGGCAGCAAGAAGGCCACATAGGGAGGGAGCCCCCTATGCAGTGCCTGCTTGCTAGCTCTGCAGGCAGGCCTCTGAGGACCATGGAGCCGGTGGGGAAGCGTAGCACAGCTCCACAGCCAGCAAAGGCTGTGAAAAGACCACACGGAGAAGGAGTTCACCTTCCCCCTGCCCAGCTGAGTGACGGGTGGGTGGGCTCTGCTGCCACTCCCACTTACCCATGGATCAGCTGGGCAGGGAGAAAGCCTTCTCCTTTCCCAGCTGAGTGGCCGGCGGGCATGCTCCACTGCCCCCCCTTGCCAGCAGATCAGCTGGGCAAGGAGAAAGAGGTGGTTCACCTGCCTTCTCCCTGCCCAGCTGAGAAGCCCCGAGGCAGCTGTGCAGTGGGGAGGCAAACCGTTTTGCCCCCACTCACTACTTATTCTTGTGTTCTGCGCAAGCACAGGGATAAGAAGTGATTCCTCTGCAACACGGTTTGCCTTTTATGTCTTAGGGTGACCATGCATTCATTATTGGGTATAACTTTCCTTCTAGACCAGAGCTGTGTTCAGACATTCACAATGTGTATGACTGTTTGGGCATTTGGAGGAAGTGAGATTTCATTGAGTGTTTCTCCCAGATATCCATACAAACATCTGCAGGGAGTTCTATGGCAGTACTAGTGTGCCTTGCAAGGTTCTGATTATCTATAGAAAGCCTATGAACATACATTTGTACATACATAACAACCTACAGAAGTTAATCGATACTGGCAGCTATTTGGGGGCAGAGCCAGTGTGTGCAGCACTGATGCTCTCTATGCATATGCCTATGCTCTCCATGTAGTCCATACTAGATATTGGTTGTGGTCACCCAGTGGAACCTCCATGTACAACATCAGCAATTTATTCCTGAATAGTAAATGCTAGGATTAAACCAGAATGGGAAAAGATATAATCCTTCTGTCATAGTTTTCAGCATACAGAAACATGTGATTGGCCATTGCTGAAAACAAAATGCTGATGAATATTGGTCTTATTAAGTAATGCACTTTTTATGTTCATATAGCTGGTGCAGCAAGACAGGTCTGGAGAATTTGGCTTGGAAGTAAATTTGATAGCCCAAAGCAGAATTTGAGACTTGATTGAGCACAGTGAGTATGGACAACATAGTAGAAGAGGAACTAATCTTTTTAAGAAACTCTTTTCACTTCTTAAAATGTACACCATTAGGAGAGGGGGAAGCTTGGACTGAGGGAAAAATGCAAGTATGGAGATCTCAGTATGAACACATGGAAGAGTTTTATAGAATGCTTCCATATGCTATGTCTGCATATTCATTGGCTTACGCCATCTGGTGACAAATTTTCTATTTACATGCTTGCACATACCTTAAAGAGACAGGGAATCATTGCAGAGCAGTCAGACCATAAATACTGGTAGCCTCATATGTTAGTTAATAGCATTAAATATCAATCATTGCATAAACATTGTATTACCTAGTGCTTGTCAGTCATACTTTGCACTCATTGGCTGGAACTCCAGAGGGCAGGAACTGATGTACTGCTTAGCAAACAATTGTTTTTCATGCTTTTCCTTATATTTCCATGATCCAAAGGAGCTACAACATTTTTTTACAAAATGAATGAAAGTTGAGCATTCAGGAACAGAGACTAGAATATCACCGAGGAGACTAGAACTCTACAGCCCGCCCCTTATGGCCTTATGGCCTGTAATGGTCTTCTACATGCCAGAAGATCCAGGACTTGGTAGGCGACATTGAGTCTTCTATCTGCTAATACCCCCATACCTCCAATGTTCAATAAACAAAAACTAGGGACAGGCTTGTACTGCCCCACTTCTTATACCAAGAATCATTATCCAAGCCTTATCTTGCTTCATTGGTGGTGGAGAATGTCATTCAAGTCATCACTGACTTATGGTGACCCCTTGGTGGGATTTTCATGGCAAGAGAGAATTGGTTTGCCATTGTTTGCCTCTACAACCCTGGTCTTCATTGGAGGTCTCCCATCCAATTATTGACCCTGCTTAGCTTCCAAGATCTGAAGAGATCAGGGTTGTCTGGGCTCTCCAGGTCAGGGCATCTTGCTTCACTACCCATTTCTAAAGCTCCTCCTCTATCTGTTGCATGCTGATTTGTTTATTTGTCCAAAGCCTTTATTTTACCAATTTAAAAACCAATAAAGTATTATATCTTTTGGTTAAGGATATACTCAGAAAACATGGTAAAACAGACTGTTAGCAGTTTAGGTAAGTTTCAGCAGCTACCATGTTTGGAACAGCAGACTAAACACTGCAAGGTACCAACTGGAAGCCCCAAGTGGATGATATTATTAATCTGTCATTGAGCTCCGGGGTTTTCCCCGGGGCATTAAAGGAAGCCATAGTGAGGCATCTCCTGAAAAAAACATCTTTGGACCTTACTGACCGGTCCACTTACACCCAATTTAGAACCTAAGGTGATTGAGCAGGCAGTGGGGGAACAGCTGCAGGTCTTCCTGGAAGATGCTTCTTTCCTGGACCCATTCCACTCCTCTGGCTTCCATCCAGGCCACAGGATGGAGACAGTGGATTGAGGTGGGTTGATGCTGCTGGTGTTGCTAGACCTCTCAGCGACATACAACACAGTGATTATGAATTGTTGGCTCACCACTGTGCCAACATGGGACTGCCTTACTGTCACTTGTCTCTTTTCTCCAGGGTCGGGGAAAGAGAGTGGCACTTGGGAGAGGTTATCATTATGCCAACCATTGGTGTGCAGCGTCCCACAGGGGGTGATACTCTCCCCTTTACAGTTCAATCTTTATATGCACCCCCTCGCCCAGCTTGTATGGTGCTTCAGACTGAGTTGTCACCTGTATGCAGATGACACCCAGTTGTATCTGTTGATGGGCGACCAGCCTGACTCTTCCTCTGATGTCCTAATTGAGCTTTAGAAGCCGTGTCTGGATGGGCGAAGCAGAGCAGACTGAAGCTGAACCCAGCAAAGATGGAGGTCCTGTACACTTGGCAGTGGGTTGCCAGATGTGGGCATCCAGCTCCTGGCCTTTGATGGAGAACCACCTCTGCCAGTTCCATTGGTCAGGAGTCTTGGCATGATCCTAGACTCCTCTCTGTCTATGGAGGCCCAGGTTGTGGGGCTGCTCAGTCTCCTTTTTCCATCTTTGGCAGGCCAGGCAGCTTGCCCCCTGTCTCTCAGCCCATGACCTAACAACAGTGATCCATGCAATGGTCACCTCCAGATTGCACTACTGTAACTCACTCTACACAGGGTTTCCTTGGGTCTGACCCAGAAACTACAGAATGCTCCTACACATGTCCTGATGGGTACTCCATACAGGGCACATGTCTCTCCAATCTTTCAGCAGCTACACTGGCTCCCCATGGAATTCTGGATCAGATTCAAGGTTTTGGTTTTAACTTATAAAGCCCTAAATGGACTGGGAACAGCATACCTGAGAGACTGCCTCTCCCTATAAGTACCCCAGAGCAAGCAAACATCTGCTGGTGGTCCCTGGCCCCAGGGAGGATTGGCTGGCCTTGAGCAGGGCCAGGACGTTTTCGGTCCTGGCCTCAATCTGGTGGAACTCACTGTCAGAGGATACTTAGGCCTGCCAAGATCTTGTGTCCTTTTGGCGGACCTGCAAGACAGAGATGTTCTACCAGGCATATGGTTGAGGTCGGCATTAGGTCCATCAATGAGCCTCCCTCCTGGTCTCCTGCCAGTGGGGGTGTTATATAGTCCTCTTTATAGTGATTTGCCCCCATGCATGTGATGCTAGACTGCAATATCAGCTCACACCTCCCCCTTTTTATGTTTGGTGGGCAGGGAAGCTTGAAGGGACCCCATCTTAGGATCTCGGAATCCATATTCTTGATTTTTAACTCTGGAAGTTACACTCTTTTGATATTGTTGTTTTTATTGTTTATCCTGTGTATTTTTACTATTGTTGTACCCCACACTCGCGGGAAGGGCAGGCTAAAAATCAACTAAACTAAACTAGTGTTCATGCACAAGAAGTAAAATCAAAAAGAGTCCAGTAGCACCTTTAAGACTAACCAATTTTATTGTAGCATAAGCTTTCGAGAATCAAGTTCTCTTCGTCGGATGCCTGATCAAAACTGCCCAGTTTTGATCAGGCATCTGACGAAGAAAACTTGATTCTCGAAAGCTTATGCTACAATAAAATTAGTTAGTCTTAAAGGTGCTACTGGACTCTTTTTGATTTTGCTACTACAGACTAACACGGCTAACTCCTCTGGATCTATGCACAAGAAGTGACATTAATGCTGCTGCCGCTTCTTATTCTGAAGTTTAGCAACTTTAAAGAAGGAGCTAAACCATGTAGCAAATCACACTTAAAGTTTGGGGGCTGGGGTGGGATAAAATTGGTACACTTATTTACCAGGGATAGGGAACAGAAAATAGGGGCTGTCCCAACAGTTGAAGGATATGTACTACTGTATAGTCACAGCACATTCACATGGATGAGGGTAGAAACCAAGTCAATGTGTCTGTAATATGTCTGTCTGAAAACAAACTCCAAGAATACAGTTAGCAACTTAATGAGTCTTCATCTGGCATCTCCAAGAGCCCTCTGGATTTTTTTTTCATTACTTGTACTAGTTCTTATCATACTTCAAATACATAGCTAATTAGAGACGATATTAAGAAAAGCTGCCTTTCGGAGACTCTTGGCTCTCAGCTATTATAGTCACCTATCAGGAGGCATTATTACACTATCAGCCTAATAACTAATGTATCATAAAGTAACTATCCTAGCCCCATGCCTCAAGATACATGGTAGGTGTAAGGAAATCCTTAAGCTGCATTGCCATCTGTTGGCATAAGGATGATATTGCAACATCTAATGATTTACATATGCACTGTCTTTATACATTCCAAGGATTGATGGTTTGTTAGTCAATCGGTTAATTTGTTAGCATTACACTCATTTGTGTGGTATGACTAGAATATTTTTCAAAATGCAAATTATTTAAGGGTGAGGTGAATGAGCATATTCTATAATGAGCTATAGATGGTACCCTACGAAAATAAAAACAAGTTGTTGGATTATGCATAAGGCAAAAAACATATTCAAGACTGCTCTTCCCTAGTACGCAAAATGCCCCTTGCTTGTGCAGGATACTGATAGAAGGTACTCTGAGCATTTCTAGAGGATTCTGAAATGAATATAGTAGGATTCGTATACATGTCATAATTATAATATGAATCCATGCTTCTAAATGTGGTTACTAGCAGAGATTGAGGTCATTTTTAGTATACAAATTTTGTATGGCTGTTATCTAGTATTGGGGAGGGGGGAGGGGGGAGGTAGAGATTTTTGTTTGGAGCATGCATTTTCTCTAGAAAGCAAATGCTTGTTTGCTGTTGTTGGTTTTGGGAAGTAGGGTGGAGGAGAGGGAGGAACACAGAGAAAAGAAGCAAACTGCAAACAGTGACACCTAGTGACAGAACGCAGCATTAGCCCTTATAAGACAAAAAAGACATCAGAGACCAATAGGAAGATTCCAAACTAGTCATTTCTTCAAAATTCCTTCATGTTGAATATTTATAATTCCCATGAGAGCTGCAAAGTTTTAATCTAATTTAGCCTTATAATTAGAAATGTCTTTATAGTACTCATAAATAAAACTTTGACTTTCTCAATTCCCCGTATGCCATATCCTAAGGGATCTGAACAAATCCTCATTCATGGCATCACATAAGCAAGAAACTCCAAGACAGACAGTAAAAAACCCAGGATGAAAGCATCTGGAAAAGCATTCTACTCTTTAATTGCATCACATACAGCATGTTTCTTTCATCCAGTATATTCATCAAAGAAATGCCTTGGTTTGGGGCTCCTAATGCTACTGGTCCAAACATACTTGAGTGCTTCTCTGTCTTACTTTTTTACTTTGCTTTAGCAAAATGGAAATGCTCTAAAGAGAATATTATCTGTGCTGCTGCTGTATCTGCTGTATCTTTGTTTTAATGAGAATTCGTGTCTGGTGATATTGTAATATGGTAACTTGGGACTCCAGATAAACCTTTACAGGGATTAGTCCACCTTATGTATTACCAGAGATGGATTCATCTAATAAGTAAGAGAATTTCTCTGCTGGATGCCACTTATAAATATTTGTGTGCAATGAGAAAACAAAACAAAGCTTGCTTTAAATTATTCACTATAACCAGTCTCAGGGTTCATTGTTGATACAGTTATGCATTAACCAAGCAGTGTTTGGTACTATATCCTATTTCTGCAAACATTAAAAAATCACTACTATGAAGAAATATGCAAGCAACCCTCTGGCCCACTTCAGATATGACTCTTACCTCCCATTCATTCATTCTGTCTACCACCATTGATGTCTACATCTGAAGAAGCAGGTCAGCTGAGAAGGGAGAACAAGGATTTGTGTGTGTGTGTGGCTTGGATGCATTATTTGAGTCAGAAAAGAATTCAGGAAAAGAGGCTATAATCTTTACCTTGCTTGCATCCTTGCCCTCAGATCCAACTCTTTGGCCATTTCCACATGCTTTTAAAAGGACAGCCCACTCACAGAATGCTAGTGACATCTCCATTTGCAAAATGTTTGAGGGTCGTTTAGCTTCTGTTTTTTGGGGGGCCTTTTCTGTGACCACATAAAGTGTGTTCAAGAAAAGGCACCAAAAAAAAAGAAGAAGAAGAAGCTAAATGGTCCACAGAGTGGAGCAGAGTGGTAAGCTGCAGTACTGCAGCCCAAGCTCTGCTCACAACCTAAGTTCGATCCTGGCAGAAGCCAGGTTCAGGTAGCCAAGATATTGAATCCACCTACTAGTATCCCTTTCCGGGATGCTCCTTTTTCCACATGTAAAACTAGTTCTGTTATTTATGTGATACAGTGCCCATGTTTAAAGCTGTATATTGGAAGTACAATTAGACCTCTGAAGACCCGTGTGCAGGAGCACAGATCTAGAATTAAGAACAAGATCTTAGATACTTCCTTAGTCTCCCATTTTGTGGAAAATCACCCAGGAAGCTGTGCCTTTAAATTTTCTGTTTTATCAGTCATTAGACCCAATGAAGGTATAGATCCCCAACGCAAATTGCTTCAGAGAGAAATGGAAAGGATTTATACAACAAATGCACTTATGCCAAATGGCTTGAACAGCAGCATTGAGTATTCTTGTTTCCTATGATATTGTATGGCATACCTTTCATGAATGCTCTGTCTTTTTAATGAAATTGCACTCCAGTGTATAAAAGCTGATGATGTAAGACATTTGGTATGGCAATTGTCCATCAAGAATGACACCTACTGGAAACCGTTTGTTATAGTGATTGATGTAAGTATGTGGAGTACAATTCTTTACTGGTACATTGATTGTTTTGAAAGTGGTTGTTTTAACATGTGTGATTTCTTCTAGTGATTGTTGTGGTCAAAATGAGCTTTTGAAAAAGTGTTTAGCACAAAATGGGATTATAGTGCTGGCTCCATCCCTTCTGAGAATTTCATATACAGACAAATTTGTGTTGTGAATGAGAGCTTTATTGACGTATTATATCTTGGTCAAGAAGGTTCACCTGCCGGCCCTCCTGTAGACACTTGACAACAGAAGCACTTTTCCACATCTGCAAGAAGAAATATTAAGAATACATAATACTATAAACTGTTTCAGGACTGCATGATTACCTTGAATAATTACCTTACTTAACTTCTACCAGTGATGTGATTGATTGTTGGACCTCTTCTGTATATAATCATTCTGTATATAATTATTGTAGTATGTATTTATAATTGTGATCATTTTCATATTGAGCACCTTTTGCACATTAGATAAAGTTTGTAAAAATTTATAGTGTACATTGTAGTCCCTCCGACAGGCTGTGCCTTTCTCTTTTCGGGTTCAGGTAGCCGGCTCATGGTTGACTCAGCGTTCCACCCTTCCGAGGTCAGTAAAATGAGTACCCAGTTTCCTGAGGGTAAAGTGAAGATAACTGGGGAAGGCAATGACAAACCACCTCATAAAAAGTCTTCCAAGAAAACATTGTGATGCGACATCCCCCCATGGGTCAGTAATGACTCGGTGCTTACACAGGGGACTACCTTATCTTTTTAAAAAAGCCAGCGTGGTATAGTGGTTAAGAATGTGGGATTGTAATCTGGAGAACTGGGTTTGATTCCTCACTCCACTTGAAGCCAGCTGGGTGACTTTGGACCTCTTCAGTCACAGCTTCTAGCTCTCAGTCCCATCCACCTCACAGGGTGTTTTTTTGTGGGGATAATAATAGCAGGATATTGTGCACGTGTCTTTCAAATTCCTCCCAAATGTAAGAGGTATTGCTGCTGGACCTGATAGACATGGAGGCCAACTTTGTGACAAAATACAGAGAAAGCTAATGGAGCATTGCCATTCTGCGTGTTGGTTGACCAGGTGAGTAAAAGAGCTGAAAACATCAGACAACAACAACGATAATGATATCAATGTCACAAGCATTCAGAGATTTAGTACTTTGATTTCAAGGGGTGAATTTAACCATGAGTTTAAATCATCTGCTCCTTGAGCTATCCCTAAGTTAAGTGCCCAGAATTCTTAAAGGGACAATTTAGAAAGATGATGCTATAAAATTAAATGATACGGCTTCTCTGGCTCCTTGTTAACACTCCCAGAAACTGCCTACTCCTGCAACTATCAAGCAATCCATCTAGAAGTTTAGGCAGCTTGGTCAGCATGAGGTACAGTGGAATGCAAGGAAATCAATATGTCAAACAGTCAAATATGTGGGCCACTTTCTGGTCAGGAAAATGCAGTAAATTCTCATTGGCTGGCTGAGTTTTCATGAAATCCTCCTATGGACATTGGTTCATCTTGGAGTTTGTTTCAAGTTGTCGGCATGGAATCTTCTAAAAGTTTCATCCTTTGAACATAACTTTGTTCCCTTTGAGTGCTGACTATTGCAAACATGAATTAGATTTATGCAGCTAAGAAACCAAACTGAAATATGGATTGAACTGATTTGGTTCAAAAGTATAGTTTTATATGCATCCTGTTTGTGTGTGCCTACAGAGAGATAGTTAAGTGTTAAAGTTAAATTTAGTGTAGAATAAGTATCAGCTTTTGATTGCTTCAAACAGGAAATTGGTACATATTCCTATTATTTGGATTGTCCTTCTCTTTTTTATTGTAGCTTTCTAATTAGATTTTCTGGTTTTTTTTTCCAATGTGTTTCTGCTTAGTCTTTTCTTAATTATATGTTTTATAATAATTATATGCTGAATTTTGAATAAAAGTATAATTTTATATGCATCTGTTCTGTATGTGCCTACAGTAGAACTATTCCACAATGTCTTTCTGAACCATCAAATTAGCATTAAAAAGCAGCATGAAAAAAATTGCACAGGTTCTTCCCATCCAGACATTATTAGAGATGGGCACGAACAGCAATACGAACAAAAAACCCCACGAACAGCCCAATCTGCTGTTTGTGAACAAGCTGTTGGTGAGGCCCCATTCTAAATGAACAGGTGGTCGTTGCAAGCCTCGTTCGTTGCTGTTCGTCAAACTAGACAGTCTGGCACCTGCAATCAATTCCCTTGGCAACATAGGCAGGGATTATGGTTGTTGGGGGTTTTCCGGGCTGTATTGCCGTGGTCTTGGCATTGTAGTTCCTGACGTTTCGCCAGCAGCTGTGGCTGGCATCTTCAGAGGTGTAGCACCAAAAGACAGAGATCTCTCAGTGTCACAGTGTGGAAAAGATGTAGGTCATTTGTATCTACTCAGGAGGGGTGGGGTTGAGCTGAGTCATCCTGTAAGAGTTTCCCAGGGTGTGGAATGCTAATGGCGGGAGGCTTCACTGTCTCCTGAAGCCTACATCTTTTCCACACTGTGACACTGAGAGATCTCTGTCTTTTGGTGCTACACCTCTGAAGATGCCAGCCACAGCTGCTGGCGAAACGTCAGGAACTACAATGCCAAGACCACGGCAATACAGCCCGGAAAACCCCCAACAACCATCGTTCTCCGGCCGTGAAAGCCTTCGACAATACATAGGCAGGGATTGTCTGAACTCTGTCTGAACTCCTGCTGTTGCCCTGGAAACCCCAATCTAAGTCCAATTTAGCTTGATAGGCAGGTCTTCCTTCCAAGTGTGGAGCTCCAAATTTGTTACAAGAGAGCAAAGACCATGGGGGGGGGGAGGGCTCCCAGCTCTGGCTAGTCTTTGCAGACAGTGGAGAGGGAAAGACAGCTGCTGTTTGCATTTTGATCGAGAGACAGGGAGAGTGCATTGGAGCTTGAATTTTTCTTTGTGTGTGGTGAGATATGAATTGACCCCTTCAGGTTCCAGGGCTGCTGCCAGGCTCTGGGGCCAAGCTATTATTTTCTATTGGTACCTTTCCTGCTGCCTGCTCAGGTAGGGTTTCTGGGAGTGGTGCGGTAGGGATCTACCCCTTCAAGTTCCAGGGCTGCTGCCAGGCTCTGGGGCCAAGCTATTATTTATTATTGGTACCTTTCCTGGTGCCTGCTCAGGTCAGGTTTCTGGGAGTGGTGCAGTTGGGATCCTGACCAAACTTGGATGATGGCTGGAGGAGAGCCTGTTGGTCCCTATGAACAGCCAACCATGAAAATGCTCATGAACAGAGCCATGTTTGTGGTTGTTCGTGAGTCCCTGTTCGTGGATGGCAATGAAAAACGAACATCATGTTCTTTTGTTTTTCTGTTCGTGCCCGTCAGTAGTCATTATCCTGCATCTTGCATGAGTAATTTTTGTGGATGTTCAAATATTGTCTATTTAATTTCTTTTGATATTGATATTTTTGTCAATGGTTCTTTGTTTTTGATGCTGTTTTTTTTTTTGTTTGTTTGTTTGTAGTCTGCTTTCCCCATGAATAGGCTCAAAGCAGATCACAGTAGTACTTTATAGAAGATAAAAACAGGTTTTAGAGATTTGTATGCATGTTTATATGCAATATACGCAATATATACATTTGTATGCATGTTTATATGCAATATATACATTTATTTACATATATTTATTTGTTCAACGTGACATAATCACATAACAGTACATTAGATAGATTTTATAATTTTGAGGATATATTCAAGGAAGGTGTAAAATCAAAATAGGTTATTTTGGATTGTAATCTGAAATTATACCACATGGCATTCCTAAGGCTTGACACACAATAGAAGGATCAAGCAGGGCATGTCTCTTCCAACCATCATGTGTATAAAGTTATCTTTGAGAAGAGTCTTCCACTTGGAAGGCCTGATTTGTACAATAATTCCATTTCAAACTTCATTTGGTAGAGGGGAGATTTCATGGACTTGGCTTATATGGATGTTTTGTCCCAATTCACACACTGCATTATGTTTGCAGTGTAGGAGAATCATATGTTCCCACTTTTGTTCAGTATCTGCATGATCCATGAGACTTATTTTTGGCTTTTGATTAGCAGACTCCAGGGAAAAATCTCTTCAACGCCCTTTTTGTTAGTTTACAGAAGACATTGGGTTGGTCAACATTGGAAATAGAGAGTTGGGATAGATGCCCATGCAGGCCCATTATGTCTGAAGTCACATTTTCACAAATGTAAATGTGTAAAATGACTTTGGTACGTTAAAACAATTAGGAATGTTTATTGTTTAATAGTTAAAAGAGTTGCATAGGGTCATGTCAGGATTGTGATGTGATTGAATTTCTGTGTGGCGCCTAGGAGGATTGCTATATTCCAGGAATAAAAGATTGCCATTGTTTTGTAAATAAGAGTAGGTAGATTGTCTCTGTGTGGCTGACATTTCTAAGACAGGATAATAACTTCTCAGAGCAGAATAATTGTAAAGTTTTTTATTGCAATTGGGATTAAAAAATATTTTCCCCATAGCACTTGTGACTCAGCCATCAAAACAAAGCAAACAATTGAAAAATTAACATTTGTTGCTTTGAAGTTGTTTTTCCTACAGGCAATTCTTGAGTTCCAGCAAAATGAATCTATGCTTTTGCCATGAACAAAGGGTGACTTTGTAATACATTCAACTAGATCAGTCTTTCATATAAGGAAAAGGACTAATCTTGTTAACATGAAAACTAGGTGGTCTTCAGTTGTCAGATTTTCCAGCAGAGGCCTCTGTTGTAGAACTATCTCCTCTAATGCTATGTGCATTTGTAGAATTGTTTTCTGGTCTAGACCATCTCATGGCATGATCTGCGGACCAGCTATGTGTTTATGTACAACTGAGATGTATGCAAAAGGCCAACTTTCTCATTCAATCACATTCCCAGAATCTGCAGAGCATCAGTGACTGTGCTAGTGCCTTTTTATCCCATAATTTTCAAAGAACTATGTAGGTTTCATAGGCAGCTTATGTATATGAAGCCAAAATTTAGTCAGATTACTCTTCCTAATTCAGTAGGCATTACTATTAGATAAGTAGGCATGGGACCACATCTTTACTCAACCAATAATTGTGTGACTGTAAAGTATATAATCCCTTGACCGGAACAGCCCAGGCAAGCCTGGTCTCATTTTGTTTGCAAAGATTTAAAACCAGGAGAAATCCAGTGAAGAAATGCTGGATCAGAGCATAAGCAATTCTAAGACTGGCATATTAAACAACATAGAAACTACCCAGTAGGATCATATTTATAGACAGTAGCACATATTAGTAAAGTCTACAGTCCCTGCCCTTTTACTGATGCATCTCTTTGAGACCACTTCCTTACAGTACAGCCCTCTGATCTGAATAAAAAGAAATCTTGAATAATTAATTTTTGCATCATTTTGCAGAAAGCCATGAGAGTGGGAGCTTTCCTGATCTCTTCAGGTAGGCTGTTCCATAAGATGGGGGCCAGCACAGAGGATGCACATGTACTGCTGATTTTGCCCATGTGCAGGGTGGCACCTGCAGAAGACCCTGTTCAGAAGAATGAAGCTGCCATGGTGGAACAGAGGGACAGAGGTGGTTCCATAGATATGATGGACCGAGACTGTGAAGAGTTTTGTATGTGATAGCCAAAACTTTGAACTGAGCCTGGTAACTGATAAGTAAACAATGGAGGGACTGCAGAATGAGAGTAATATTCATGCTCCCCCTAGCTCCCGCAAATAAGCAAACTAGTGTTCTGCTCCAACTGGAGTCTCCAAGTTAACATAGAGGGGAGGTCTATGTAGATTTCCTTACAATAGTCAAGTCTCAATGTTACCATGGCATGAATCTAGGTGGCCAGATTGGCTGTGTCGAGGTAGGGGGACATCTTCCAGGCTAGACTAAATTTGTAGAACGCATTTTTTTTTGCAGTTGTTTTAACTTGCTTTTCTAGCAGTAGTCCGGTATAACCTTTAGGCACTTAACTGAATCTGCAAGGGTAAGATGAATTCCATTGAAAGTGGGGAGTACACATTTGATTTGCACATTCGTAATTTCAGTAGTGAAGGGGTGTGCACAGGGAAAAAAATTCTCATTTGGTTTGGTGTTACAGAGCAAATTTAGTAAAATCTAACCATTCTTTCCTATGGGAAACTCAATGTGGGTGTATCTGGTGACCTGGGGAGGGGGTCATTTTTGACTGAATTTCACAAAATTTGCAGTACACCTACTCCTGACTGTCCTCTAAAGATCCCCCCAAGACCTTCCCAAAGTTTCAGGAAGATTGGGCCCTGTGGTCCAATTCTGTGGGCCCCTGAACAAGATGCCCCAGTCATTCTATTTGCTCCAATTGTGGGGGGGGGGAGTCCAAGCTGATGACCGCTGCAGAAACACATGGACCAAGGCTGGAATGGCCAAAGGCACACTCCCAAATGCTGAAATGGCCAAAGGTGCACTCCCAAATGCAAACTCATCCCCGGGGAACCTCAACCAAACTGACCCCCCCCAAAAGTTCCCCCTGAACAAGCTGACCAGCCACTCTCCAGTGTTCCCTCCACCACCTCAGGAAAGAGGGCCTTGTAAACCCTCTTGCTGTCACCAGAAGCCAGACTGGTGAATGGCAGCCATGCTGGGGCAGGCCTCCTATGTGCAAGTGGGAGAAGAGCCATAGCTCCCCTCCAGCTCTCTAGTCTTATCCCTCACCTTTCCCACAGGGCCCCCTTTGGTCTCATTTCTCTGTCCCCTTGTAACCTATACTAACCACTGGTGGAGAGCAAGTGAATGGTAAGTGAACAGGGAGGAATACACATGAGTCTGTTTACTTGCCAGGCAAGTGTAATTCATCACTCGTAGCTTGGCTCTAAGTCTGATTGAGTTTGGTAATACCAAATTTTACCAAATTAGATAAAGTTGATACTTTTAAAGGAATTCCAAACCTGAATTGCACATCCCTACACTAGACTACTGATCTGGTACACTTGTCAAAATCTAGGATTGGATTGTTGAATGTACACTTCACATTTAATATGTATAATGTGTGAAATGACCCCTTGAGTCAAGTGGTGAACCTTTAGAAAAAAAATATCTTCATGAAACTTGATTCAAATGTATTAACTCTCTTCCTTTGAAGTAAGACTTGTGGCTTAAATATTTTAAGTCCCCTCCCCGAAGAATATTGTGAGAAACAAAAGATTTTTTCTTCTGCTGAATTGTCCTTGATAGTTATTGATACCTTTATTGTTGACTAAGCTTTAATTTTACTTCCAATATCAGGAACACTCTATTTATTAAAATGCTCATTCCAATAAAAAATTCTATTATCTTTTATGCATATAAAAGATTTATTGTATTACTATGAGGGTGAGACAGGATGTGTAAATAGAGTTTAAAAATAAGCGGGCAACCAGCTTTACAAAAGAAATTATTTCCTGTTCTTTGAAGGTCTCAAGAGCCATATTTCTTAATTATTTTTGATGTTTTCTTTTTCCAAGCAAGCTTTCTGATGATTTTCCCCCCCTTGGGAATAGAAATAATTAACAGGCTTCCTTTTGAACAGATGTAAATTTCAAAAAGACGACTTCTCTGTAATTGTTCCTGTCACCCAAAGAGAAGGTATATTGCCTGAAATGTCAGGAATCATTAAGAGAAACAGTTTATGTATACGCAGGCCCTTGCAAAAGAAATACATCTTTCATAAATAACTCCCTGTCCTGAAATTGAATGAGTCTTCCAGCCAGCTTCTGGTGCCTAAAGTAACAACTAGTTACTGTAGACATTCTACAAAGCAGAATAGTCCCCCTGCTGAGATAGCAGAGAAACACAAACTTCTTAAAACGGCTGATTGTGCCCAATTTTGCTTTAGATCTTCTTCAGTCTCAGCTGGAAAATTGGATACAGTGATTCATGCAGAATGAAAAGAAATAGAGTGTGATTGTACTGTGCTGTGGACAGAAGCTTGCAATGTCATTGGGCCAGCGCTTCCCTCGGAAACTATAATAAGAACCCAAGATCCATCAAACCTTTTCTTTTTTTCATCTACGGTAAGTAGTTAATGATCAGCCTGAGTATCAACCGAACAATATTCTCAGGTTTCCATGGGGTGCATATCACTTTCTTGTATACACACATACCTAATTTAGTTGGTATGCCTCTTTCATCCTGCAGCTTTGGAGGTACATAGCAATACTTGAAACTAGACATGAAAGCAACCTGTTATAATATTCTGAAACAATGTTTATACCTTCTAGGGAATAGGGATAGTCACAAAATTCTTAACAGTCATATTTGTGTGCCAATGATTTGTTGACTCATCAGTGCAATAGGTTAAATGGAGCCTGTTCTGCTCCCCACATTTCACTACCTCCAAAATAACTATTTAGTATTAATATGGATTTGTTTACAGATTGTATAATGAAATAAAATGCATTATAGTGTATCCTACAGCATGGATTTCACAAACTGATAAACTGCATTTCACAATGAGAGAAAAATGAGATAAATATATCAAAGTTTTGAACCAAAATCAGTCCCCATGTCAGGCCCATCATGCAAGAGAGCTTCCTACATGTGGAAACCCCAAAATGGGAGCCCAAGTGTAAAAAGTTATAATCAAGTTGCAACTGATTTGGGGGGGGGGTTCAATGCAAGATGGTTTGCCATTGTCTTCCTCTGCATAGCAATCCAAGTCTTTCTGGGTGATCTCCCATCCACTTACTAACCATGACCAGTCCTGCTTAGCTTCCAATCTTTGATGAGCTCAGGCTAGTCAGGGGGGATATTCAGGCTGCTCAGTGGTGAAAGGGGGAACATTTAATTTGTTGTATGTCCTCATTGCAATTCTACAGCATGAATGGTACAGCGCTGATATGAAGAGAGAGAGGGAGAGAGAGAGAGACTGTAGCCCCTGGTATGGCTCCACACCATAGTTATATGCATCAATAATATATCTAAGGAAGCAAAAGATAGAATAAGTTTTGATTTCTGCACATGCTTTCAATCTATGAACAGATAAGGGGAAACGTACAGTGCTCTGCAAGCATGACCTCATGAGATACCTGACAGCATAGAACAAACAATTTTCTGTCTCACCCCACCCCCAACAAACACACTTCAATGTTCTTAGCATCCATGAATTTACCTCAATTTGTGGATCCAATGCCAAACACAAATAGAATGTTTGTTCATTTCACTAGATTCATTTTATAGCTATAGTTGCTTTTCTGTTATATTACTCTGAACTAACTGTGTGTCTAACCCTTGGAGAGACTCAAACCGCACTGAGTCTCTTTCCCTCATCCTCTATGGTTCAGTTTATGGTATCCTATCAAACAAATGGTGTTTTTCAAGTTTTGTCCCTTGCAGATAATCATCTCCAGAGCTTTTTTTGAGGGGGAACGCTCCAGAACACCATTCCAGCAGCTCTAGAATCTGCTGACATGCAGAGCCAGCACCTCCATTGAGGCAGGTCTGGCAACTGCCTCCAATGCTGATGGTGTCGGAGGGGGTGCCAGGGGCGAGGGCACATGTTGTGGAGCTAGTGGCAGCAGCGCTTGGGCAGCTGAGCAGGAGGGATGGGAAGCCACCCACACGCCACCCTGGCCGTCTGCCATGACTGGCCCGCAGCTACTACAGCCTCCCAGCCCTCCTGCGCTGCCGCTGCCATCAGCATGTGCCCCCGGCCAGAAGCAGCAGCTGTGGGCCAGGCGTGGCAGGCATCTCAGGTGGCACGTGGAGCAACAGAACAGGAGGGCTGGGAGGACGCATGCGCACCTCCCCAGCCACCCGCCATGCCTGGCTGGGAGTGCACACCAGTGGCAGCAGCACAGGACAGTCTGAGCAGGCAGCTCTCCTGCCCAGCTTCCCATAGAGTGAGACAGTAAGCAGAGCTGCTGGGGCTGGCTCTCCAGAGGAGGCTAAGCTCCTTTGAGTTCATTCTGCTTTCATTTCATTCAGGGGTTTCTGTGTATGTGTGTGCTGCTTTGAGTTCATTCTGCTTTCTTTTCAGGGGGTGGGGCTGTTTCTGTGTGTGTGTGTACACACATGCCGCTTTGAGTTTATTCTGTTTTCATTTCATTCAGGGGGTCTGTGTATGTGTGTGCTGCTTTGATTTCATTCTGTTTTATTTTCATTTAGGGTGGGTGGGTGGGGCTGTGTGTGTGTGCTTCTTTGAGTTCATTTTGCTTTCTTTTTATGAGGACACTGTGGAGGGCTGTATGTGTGTGCATGCTGCTTTGAGTTCATTCTGCTTTCTTTTCATGAGGATGGGTGAGGCTGTGCATGTATGTATATGTGTGTGTGTTGCTTTCATTTTGTTGACTGAAGTTGACATTGTTACAGTTCCCACAGCTTTTGAATGCAGATTGGTTCTGTGTTACTTAAATATATCAGTTGTGGTTATTTGTATTAGTTAAAATATCAGTTATGGTTATTCCAGTTTTATGCTAGGAATGGATAGCTGTGTCCAAGTCACAGAAGGCTTTCATCAATATATTCATCAGCATATAGGTTTCTTAATAGGTTTAGCTCAAATGGTTCTCCCTACCCTCAGCTGATTAACATCACTGAAATTGCAGTGGACATATAGGTGTTAATAAAGTTTTTATGAATATTGTTTGTGTGGGACATTTGAATATTTATGAGTATTTCACAATGTCACAACAGCTTAGCCATTGGTAAGGTAGAGTTGGCAGGCAACAAAAAAAGCCATTTTAAACTAAGTATAAATCTAATGCAAATAAAGTTGAGTATCTAATTTTGAATTGCTGCAGTAAAGCAAAACCCTCCTTGAAAATCTGAAAATTTAATATTCATTAGATTAGGAATTTCAAACTCTTTGAAATGTTGAGAAAGAATTTTGGATTTTTTTTCCTATGCTGGCAGAGGGAATCTGTTAGAATTTAGATTTGTGAGGTGGGTTTTGGATTTTTAGAGGCCCCCTCCTTCTTGCATTTTTTAAAATATGTTTCCAAAGAAATGAAATGTTTGAGAAAGGGAATGGAAGATTTCACCTTTTGTGAAAGGAAAGGGAAAAAAACCTTTCTCATAATAGTGTAATTTTCCAAGCTTACTAACATATATCTCATCGTAATGCATTTTGCTGGGTTCCGGGAAGCGGTGTCGCTTCCGGGAGTGACGTTATCATGCATTTCCAGGAGCTTGGAAGCTAAGCAAGACTGGTCATGGTTAGTAATTAGATAGGAGATCACCCAGAAAGACTTAGATTGCTACGCAGAGGAATACAATGGCAAACCATCTTGCATTGAAAACCCCACATGTGATAATAGAGAGTTCCACCACCTCTTTTCCCAGAAAAAAGCCCTGATCATTTCTATCATTGAAACTTGCCTCCCATTAATCTCCTTGTATCTCTTTGTCTCCCCTTGAACATCTATCCATCCTCATGCAACCGTCTCACACCCCCTAACTTTCCTGCTGCATTCTTAGCAACCTAATTTTTCAGTCAATTCCAGAAGTACATTGCAAAATATAGTCCAACCTAAGTCACCAAGTGTCCATAGTAACGGGGCTTGCAGACTCGCCGGTGAGTGATGTTGCAACAGGGAGTGAGAGCTGGGGCGGGAGGGAAAGTGCCACATCTGGGCAGAGGTGGGCTGTTGAGAGGAGCATAAGCTGAAGTGCAGGAGGGGCTTGGCTCCTGTCCAGCAGCCTCTCGTGGTTAGCACTGCAATTCCTTTATTGGGTGGTGGAGACATCCGAGAGTTTCCCTCCTCCCTTCCTTTGGGTGCCAGCTGCAGTTGAGAATTCACTTGTCACTTTATGGTGGGTTTTGAGGCATTGGGCCAGGTACACTGGGGATAGACATGCTGACAGGGTGACTCACCTCTCCCCTTTTTGGAGTCCCCTTAAGGAATCTGGTGAAAGCCAAAGGATATGTGCCTATCTGGTCATGCAGGCTTCACCCTGGGCAGGAGGGATCAGTTGGCCCTTGCCTTGACAGGCTTATACCCCCTGCCATCTCGCAGTGCCCAACAGGCATGCTGTGGAGGTGTCACCAGGTGACAAAGGAGCCATTCAATGCCATGGATCCATTGTCCTATGCCTTGCCAATGCTCCAATAGCTGTAATCAATAACATTGTGGCCTAATTTCATCTAAAAATCAGTTGTTGTGTGATTATTGCCCAGGATACCAGCCTTACCATCGCCTATATGGATGCAATCACTCTCATTTACACATTACACACATGCATTTTAATATAAGTACACCACCAAACAGTGTTTGCCCCCCCCATCAGAATGAAGAGGCAGACACCAGAGTTGGGATATAAAGGGCCGTTTATTGAATAACAACAACATAACTTGCAACCACAGCAAGGGCCTAACTAGCAGTACAGGTCAGGCCCTCGGATTGTTCTTGGACCTCTGCCTTGACCTGTCTGGGTGAGCCACCCTCTGCCCTAGGTGTAAGCCATCCATCGTATGGCTGTGCCTGGGCTTGGCCAGGTGACATGGTTCACCCCTTTAAAGCTTCCCCAGCCACAATGCTGGGGAAGGACTGGCTTGTCCTGGGGTTTCCCCACATGGGCGTCTGTCCTTGCCACTGGGCCACAAAGTAGCCAGCCACTCCTGACAGACCCTAATTCCCCACCAATGGGGATATGCCATGGGTGCTTGCTGACCCATTGCTTCTCCCCCTACATCTAACCTGCTTTGGATGTGACTACATGATCCACCTGAAGTCAATCCCCCCCCCTGTATCTACAGTCCCCCCTCCCAAATGGCCAATCATGGGCAGGAAGATAATTCCTACCCAGCCCCGCTAAACAGTGACCAGCTAACCTGCACTGCAATAGGGTGAGGGTGAGGTGGGTAGGCCGCTCACAAGTCACAACTGTCTGCTGGGTGGGTGGAGCGGCCTTATCAGGCTTCCATCTCCACCCCCCTCCCAGCAAACTCAGATGCCCAGGAAAGCCTTGCCAGCCTCCACCTCCTTCCGAGAAGGCAAATCCTGCCCCTCCCAGCCAAGCAGCTGTTGTCGTGGCTGGGGAGTGCCGCATTGTGCAAGTGTGTGCTTGTTTAAGCAGAAGCAAGTAAGTACAGGCTCCAAATAATTGGTCAGCACACACCTCTGCCACCTGAGAGCTTCTTCCATCATCATCTAGGAAATGTGCTTTCCAGGGCAGGTCATATGTTGTTATTATAGTCACTCATCCACTAGGATTTTAGGATCGTTAGGGTCATTTGGCATAGTTAACATTCATTATGTTTGTCATGTATGGAGTGTATCTCTGTTAACATCTCTTTTATTTTGGCTACTTGTTGTAGTGTATTTTCTGTTTTGTGATTTTTTTTTAACCATTTGGGTAACACATCCTTTCCTGTTCTCAGGTTACTCTTCAAAGAGAGACTGCACAGTCCACCCCCATCCAACCAACTGTAATGCAACATGAGCTTGCCTCAGTTAGGAAATGATCCTATTCCTCTTCAATGTGATTTGCAAGGTGGGTGGCCACCTCACTAGACAAACAGTCTGGAAGGTCTACTTTTACTTGCAGTTACTCAGTCTGGTAAACAAAAAAAAAATGCCACGCCAGGAAACTGCTTTTTTCATGCTTTTTTCTACTGTGCAGAGAGGATGGATGGGGGCATCTTATTTAAGGGGCTGTAAAATCAGACCCCTTTGTCCAAGTCACTAGAAACTTGAGGAATCTTTAGGGGGGAAAGGTGGACTGGGCTGCCTGATACTTTGGAAACTGTTGGCAAAAAAGTCCATTCAGGAAAATCTGCCATTTTTCCCACATGGAAAACAATGGACAGACATCTGATGCAATCTTAATGAATACAGAATTGAACTTGATGTGTCTTTAAAATACAGCAACAACATTTTCAGGAACAATACACCTACCCTTTCTTAAATTATGATATGAAATTAAAATGACGTTTTTATTGCTTACCCCTAATCCTAATGTGTGCGTATGCGTGTATTCCCTTAGCTAAATGCCCAGTTGAAGTTATATTTTCTCTAGACTGTTCCCCAGGTGGCTAGTCCAGCACAAACCAACTCATAGAGAGGAGAAATGTGAGAGGTTGCCCAAACTGGGACCAGAAAGCACAGCAAGATAGATGGGAATGGAACTTAGCGTAGAACAAAGGATGGAACCAGGGTGCAGCAGGGAAGGGTGTCAAGCAGTAAGGCAAGACATAGCTGAATGGGGAGTGGAGAAGCTAAGAGGCAAAAAGGAAGAAAGACTATGGGAGATAATAAATCATACATGCCTGTCTTGATGAGGAAGGGACCAGTGACTTTGCGTTCATGATCATGGAAGCCAGTTTCAAAGGTGAATCAACTACAAAGGTGTAGGGCTGAGGATGCCCTTCTTATGCACCTTGATTTACCTTGGTGTCAATTGAGGAAGTCCAGTGTTGGCTTATTTTGGTGCAGAAACAGAAGTTGTGATGTCAGTGGGCTCAACCCTTGGACACAGGCTGCCCATTGATGACCCTCTGATCATGTTTTGTTTTGCATTTTGTTTTGGGGGGGCAGGGATGCCACTGGTGCAAATCCAGGATCTGGGATGCGATAGAATGTGGCAGTGATCTCTGGTAGAAGGGATACCTGAATAAGCATAGCTGAAATGGATTTGATGAAGGGTGTCTATGCAGATAATTTCAATGGCTTCGTTGATTCTTCTGCAAATCTGAGCTGTTACTTGTAGCAAAAGGGTATGAGGAGCAATGGAGATTCCTAGGATCTTAATTTTTTTTTTTTTACGTATGCAGGAAATCAGGCTGTTCCGTGCCTAGAGTAGCTTAAGCAGTTTGTTCTTTGATCAAGTGACCTGTGTTTAATATCATACTTGCTGCTTTCCCTCTTAATCCTGGACCTGAAGATATTCTTCCTTCACCTCTAGCTTCAGAAACACAGAGGATTTTGAGGTATGTCTGCTGGAGGCGGTATGACAGTCAACAAACCTAGTGAAGCTAAAGGAATTGGATGCCTTACTGACAGTATGCTTACACACACCCCGTCCCCCCTTCCAGGTGAGGACATTTACCTTTTAAATCCATCGCTCAGACCAGAGGTGGAGAAGGGCTTGGCTTAAAAGAGCTAGGGAGCTAGTGTCACTTGATGTCACATGCTCTCCAGCTTTACAATTGCATCATGTGGACTCACCAAAGACTACCCATCACACCAAAGGAGAAGTCTAATGACTGCCTTCAGGGAAGCTTGTCTGCCATTGGTGGTAGAAAATTCCATCAAGTTATAGCTGACTTATTGCAACCTTTGCTGTGGTTTTCAGGGCAAGAGACTAACAGAGATGGTTTGCATTGCCTGCCTCTGCAACCCTGGTCTTCTTTGGTGGTCTCCCATCCAATTACTGATGAAGGCCAACCCAGCTTCTGAGATGTGACAAGATTGGGCTTGCCTGGGCTACCCAGATGAGGACTGTCAGCCATTACTGTCATTGATAAAGCCTTGCTAAGCTTCTAAGGCACCCCTGGATTCCCTAGAACACAGTTTGAAAACTGTCACTTTAAAGAAAGCCCTCAGTGAAGCCAAAGCCTTCAAAACATAGTCCAAATGAAAAAGTCTTGTGATGTTTCTGATAAATCTTCTATTCCGGGAGCAAGAGGCTTTCTAAGCTGTGGCCAACAGCACATCTTCCAATTTAAGACTGACTACGGGCCAAGCTACAAGTGACGAATGGCACTTGAACGGCAAGTGGATTGAGTGGAGGGCAAGTGAACAGGGAGAAATACACTTGCCGTTCAAGTTTCATTCATCACTTGTAGCTTGGCCCTATCATCATAGAGGAGAATGTTGCAGTTTAAGGCAAGCAACTATAATGTTATTTTCAGGTGCAGGATATTCTAACAACAGGTTCCAAAAAAGATAACATTAAATACACTTGTATATCAAGATTCTGCTTAGAAGTATGGCTGCCCTCTCTACACCTATCTTCTGCTACTTTCTGACCAGTAACAACATGATACGATGTTCTTCCATCATTCTTCATGGAGACCCCTTTAAATTCCATTGTCTTCTAGCTGTTCTGTAACAGGGGAGAGAAAACGAGGTGCCTTTCATTGAGCAGCAGATGCAGCAGCCCTTGCATACTTTGACTTTTGCCTTGTTAAATCTTTAACAATGTGGTTTTATTTTTTCAGACTGTACGTTATTTTATATTGTTAACTTTGCTGTGTGGATTTTTTAATCAAATGATGTAGGATAAAAGTATGTGAAAAAAATAGATAAGATCTTAATCCTCGGTGCTGGGCATCCATTTTCTTTACCCTAGCAAGAACTCATAGGTTGGGCTTAAAGATTATAAAAGGCCCAAGGTCACCCAATCATTTTTCCAGTTGCTCAGAGATTGTAAACATGGCTCTTCAGGATCCTAATTCAGAACAACTATTATTATACCACATTGGGTCTCAATAGTCATGCCCATTTATTTGGAAAAAGAAGCCACTGAAATTACAGATGCTGCTGAATTTTACTGCTCCCTGTATTCAAGAAGGTTTAGCTGGAGCAGAACAAGTTCTGCATTGGAAATTAGTTTTACTGAGATATGAAAGCATGCCCAGCTGGGGAAGGTGGGTTTTGGGGAGGAAAGAGAGTTCAGCAGGGGATAATGCCATACATGCCACCCTCCCAAGCATCTGTTTTCTCCAGGGGAACTGATTTCTGTAGTCTGGAGATCACTTGTACTTCCTGAAGAAGGCAGGCTTCCAGGCTCGTTGGGGCAGATGTTTTTCACTTAATGGCACCAAAATTGTACAGAACATAGTCCTCCCTCTAAACCATTGACCCGCCAAGCTTTCCTTCAGTTACTCTACACACAACAACAACAACAACAACAACAACAGACCCTAAAGAAGGTGAATGTTGGCATGTCCACATGGTGAGAAACTGGCTGGCTAAGGGAAAGAGTGGGAAGACAATGACATTAAAACAATTCTGCTTTATGTTCCATTTTTTCTCTTTCTATAATGCCAAAAAAATTATTACCTTTGGTGCCATGTTTCCTCATGGTTACTCCCAGAGAAGTGTCTTTAGATTTGCAGTGGATACTGAAGTCTTCCAGGGCTTTTATGAAATTTGATTGATTGCACAGATCATCTCCCCCCAGTGGCACTCTTCCTCATAGTGATCCCAAGTGCTCTGATGGGGAGGTGGGGAGACAGAGAAGTGACTGGGTAGCACGGCAAAACAAACCAAGGTGCAACCCATGGTATTCAACAGTGCTTACTCCCAGGGAAGTGTCCTTCGATTTGTAGCCTCTGATTGAGGTCTCCCTTCCAAATGTTTCCAAAGCTGATAGGTAGGGAGGACCAGGGCCTCAGCGACAGCACTCATAAAAACCCGCAATTTCCCGTCCCGGCTTACCTGCGTTCCATAGCGCTCGGTTGCGCTATATAAGCAGATGGTGTGAACACGGTATGGCGGGTTTGCACACTTCTGGATGCTTCGTCGCTGCGGAGAGGCCCTCCCCTTTCCCTCCTTCCTTTGCCGGCCGGCCGGCAACAATATTCCCTTAATTTTTTTTTTAAACCGGGCGCCATTTGCGCAGTCGCACGTTTGCGCACATCAAACTGCGCAAATGTGCACAAATGCACAAAAGTGCACAAACATCAACGCTGCGTATTCGCATACCTGCGCATTTGCGCATTTGCGCAAAACACGTAATTTTTTTTAAAAAAAAAACGAAATGCGAACCAATGAAGGCCCCCAACATCAACTATGACGGGGAGGAAACAACCAATCCCGGGTACCTCAGTTGGCCTTGCGAACATCTGGAAGCGGGATGGCACGGCATGCTGCGAGACAAAGCGGATGGAGACGAAAGTGAATGCGTGGCTGGTAAGCGATTATTTCCGCAGAAAAAACACAATTTCTGGCCATCTGGAATCAGCCCAGATTGACAGGAAGAGAATGCTATTTCCCAGGTAGCAACAGGGTGGACTTGCACGTATGCCCATTGTGCTTATTCCCCCTTCCAGCCAACAGAGTTAATTAGTAATGTGAGGTCTCTCTCCTCTTGGGATCTGATTGGCGTTGTTCAGGGAAACAAAATGCTACCTTGTGAGGTGAGCCCAGTGCTACTTGCTTCTGGATGGTACAAAATGAAACACACAAACTTTTTGGTGGGAAGGACTCATTACAATTTAATTTCCTGGATTTGGTTCAGCATTCTGGAACTAAACAGTGACTTTTCAGGTGTGTTTTTGGCTCATTTTTTCCCATTATGCACATTTCTAATGTCTGTGTCTCTGCTTAGTCCCTCACTCTACATCCAAACATTGCCCCAAACCTCAAAGCTGCCTCTTCTTGGTAGTAGGCAATAGAGTAAGTATGTTTTTGAGCCACAATACATCAGAAACCTTTCTGGTATATACCATGAGCTAAAAAAGTCATCCTATGCCCATGGGACAAGGTGGTTTTGCTCATAGATGGGGACAATTGTAGGAAAGGATTTATTTCAGCAATTAATACTTAGACTTCTTTGGCTGATGAAATAGACATTTTCTTCCTTTCAAAATTCACACTTTTTCCTATCCCTTTTTCTCTTCTACAGATTTGACAGTGGGAAACCAAACTATTTTTTGTAAAGAGAGACATTTCGTATATTTTTTTTCACTGAAAAGTGTGATTATACAGTGCATGTACCTGTGGATTTGTCAAGGGAAGTTGTGAATCATGTTGGGAAGCCTTCCTTTGCCTCTTAATATGAATGCGTGAGTAAAATTTACATGTCCCAGCTCTGACTGCGATGCCGTTTAATTTGCAAATGTGGCGGAATCTGGAAAGAGATTGTTCAAAGAATTAGTCTGGTGAGACTGATTTACTTAGATGCCTAGAAAACTGTTCATTGACTCCACTCTATTATAAATGAGGAAGGGAGAGGCTCAATGCTTCAGTGCTACCTGCTGGTTATTATTCTCTTATATTTTAAATAGGAAACAGTTGGAAATTTTGTCTCACAAGACTTGGAGTTGTCAATAATTTGTGTCTGTTTCAGAATCTGTCACAATTCCTCACCCTCTTTAGGGACTCTCTCAGATAGATTTTTTAAAAAGCTTACTATATACTAAATAATATGCTTTTCCAAAAGCAAAGCAGTCAATACAAAGCAAACAGAATTGCTTTCCAACTCTTGGGCTCATAATTTCCTTGTCATCTTCTTTCAGAACAAAAGCTGGATATAATTGGCTGTAGCATGTATTGATTGTCTGTAATAACTTATTTGATTTAGGGAGCATTAAAGTCTGTTGGGGCAACCTAACCTTCACCACTATAGCATTAAATACAGATGACAATAAAACTGGGACCATTTGAGTGTGTGTAAAACATAAAGAAGAGTAGCAAAAGGTGAGAGGCTGAGATGGAAAAATATATGGTAGTGACAGATGCAGCTGTAGCATGGGCTAAAAGAAGAAAAAGAACAATAGATTTGGAGCTGGTTCCAACATGTTGCAGCCCCCAACTGTTGATTGGTCTAGTAACATGTAGGGAAACTGTTGCTTTGTTATGAAAGTGGCTTATATTGAGTCATACAAGCAGTCTGTCTAAATTACTCCAGTGATTAATCTAGCATTGAGCTATGGTAGTCCCCTTGGTCAGCAGATCTGAGGCTCATTCAGAAACATCTCAGGAATGTGCAGGGCCACTGGGCTAATGATTATGTTGTTAACCAATGAGGAGCCTTCTTGCGAGTTGGGGGAATTAACATGCAAGGAGAGGCAGCAAGAGGCGGGTAACTTAGCAAGATCTCCACTTACATATATGAGGATTGTCCCTGCTAGAGAACTCTTTTAATAAACAGGCAGATGTTCAATCAAAAGGAGTTATTATTGAAAATTACAAAGGTCAGTTGCTCATAAAAATATACTGCACAGAAACAGAGCTAACTAGAAAGCAGTGGTGAAAATTGGATACAGTTTAAGAGATTGGGTGATAGTTACCAATCCATCCAGAAGAAGGCATTTGGGAGAGTGTTGCACAACCAGCATGCCAATGCAGAAGAGCTCGGATGGAGGCCCAAGGGTGGATGCTGGATCCAAGGACATGCACACAACTATGGCAGAGGGGTAGTCCAATTATACTGTGGAACGTACCCTGGGGCAAGATTGCATCTTCTCCTATAAGTATTCGGCCCAGCCTCCATCATAATTAATAGCTGTTTGATAGCTGCCCGTGAAATAAAAATCACAGGGTCCCTGGATTAATGCAGCCTGATCTGCATCAGGGGGAATTCCAGCTGGCTAGACAGCAAGCGTTGCTGAGTCCCGCCCAGGAAATCAAGCATGAATAGGTCATTCATGCAAATGCAGAGTGACCGCAGTGATTGTATTTACAGCCTTCCCAGCTGCAGGCATGAGCTGTGATAAGATTGGGTCTCATTGAGTCATCCCTCTTAGCACATTCTAATACCCTCCTTCCATGATGAACCCCCCCCCCCCCAAGATTGAGGAGGAATCAATTAGCACTAATAAGTTTATAATTTGTTCCTGGGAAGATGCCATCCCTATCTAAATTCATCAGCTCAGCTCTGGGGAGATTTATTAGCAAATTTCTCCTTTGTGAGGCAGCAGGAGAGACTTTGCATTTCCTTTCACACACCCTGGCAGCAAGTAATCAAAGTAATTAGACCTTTGTAATTCCCAGGAACTGACCTTTAGGATCTTTGGCTACCCAGCCTCAGGACAAATTTTGCCCTATAAGAACCAGGGCTCTTGCACCATTCAAACTGTGCCTGCCTCCTGGATCCAAGCACTGCTCCCTTAGGGTCACTTTCCCTAAGACACTCACTCTCCTGGCTGAGAACACTGGAGGTTTGAACCTCTTCCTCCGTGGACTACGCTGCTCTTTGGATAGGTAATTATCTCCTTGAAATCCCTCAAATCTATTCCACTTTCACCTCTGTTTTTACAGTGTATCTTGTGTGTTTGCAAGCAATCTCTTGTGTGCATGTGTGAGCTTTTCCCTTTCATTCAAAGATCACAGGCCTCATTTCCTCCTTGAGGAAGGGACCCCGTAAATACTGGTGGAGATATCCCATTGCTACCCCTCTTTTATACCCTTCCTCCTTGCCACTAGTTCCCCCACTTATTCATGAGGAGGCCCATTCCTGGTAACACTACCTCCAAAATAATAACTTAATGGTTTTCTCTGGGGTGAGACAAAGAACTGGAAGGTTTCTCCAGGGTGGGACAATGAATGGGTGAGCTGTCTCCAGGGTGAGGCAATAAATTGGGAAGGTGTGGTTAAAACTTCCGGGGCAAAACTACAGTTATCAACAATGATTGATGATCCACGATGGTAAGGCTATCAGAGCCCTGAATCACCTAAAAATGGGAGAGTGGATAAGGGAAGATTGGTAAGATGATTAATTCAAGAACTCTGGAAAGACCCTATTCTCTTAGGATCTTTGCACATCTCTGGGCCATTGGTGCTGAAAGCTAGTCTTACCTGACACATCACATGCTAGTAATTTTCTGTCTTCCAGCCTGGATCTGGCTTCCATTTCTCTGCCTGATTTAGGCAGCATTTCTGTGTTTAAAACACATACGAAGAGAGGTTATGGCACAGCCATATTCACAAGCCTTCTTAGTATGGTGAGGGCCAGTTGGACCACTAACAATTGGTCCAGTATCATGTAGAGACACTGTTACCATGAACCAGTGCTTCCACATGCTTATGAAGTTCTTTTTCTACTGAGTCAGGTCACTAGTCTATCTGTCTCAGCACAGTCTACTCCATTTGATAACTCTCCATTTGATAACCCTGGTACAGATTTCCCCCACTCTGTAATCTGAGGATCATTCTAACTGGAGATGTTGGGGGTTAATCTGGTACCTACTAAATACAAAATGTGTGCTGTGTCACTAAAGCAATTCCAACCCAAGCACAGGTGCTAGAATAACACAAACAACACAGGGAGGAAAGTTGATATGTGGAAGTCAGTGATATTGCCGTTAAGGAAAAAAGGGTACTCCCAAATCACCAATCTGTAGTAATAAAGGGGTCTGTCTGTCTATTTGTTTGTATGTGGCAGGCGGACCTAATTAAAAATAAAACTAGAAATATCCTGAAAGTTGCAAGGCCAAGAATGAAGGGAATCAGAACTTCCCGTCCTAGATTATCTACAGAATATCCCTGTGCTATTAGAAATGAAACTGTTCTCTCCTCTCATTAGCCAGGAGAAAGGTTCTTGTCTCATACCGGGAAAGGAGCAGGCAACAGCAAGCATGCCCCGGAGGGCCTTTTGTTAGGGTGACAGTGATGCCAGAGGGCATTTAACCCCTGAGAGCACTCCATGTGTTACTGAGCTGGAAGAAGCACAGTAACAAAAGGCAGCTAAAGGAGATTGAATACTGGGAATCAGGAGGGAGGCCTGGGGAGGAAGACCCTGGTAGATGTCCCCTTACTTTCCACCTCTTCTTTGCTTGCAGTTGCCCCCATTCCTCCTATTTATTTTTTTCTTTTGCTGGGTGCTGCTGGGTGCTCTGGGATGCTCCAGGAAGTGATGTCATTGTGCAAAGCTGGGGAGCGCGCATTTGGGACCCAAACTGACCTGCTGCAAAGTGCTGGAGTGCTCTTGGGTGGCACAATGATTTTTGTGAAATTTGACGAACCACGAACCGCATGGTTTGGGTTTTTTTCCAGTTCGTGCCCATCTCTAATCGTAACAGAGGCAGCATAGACTGGGTCATTGAAGAATATCTCTTCCTTCATGAAACAAACAAGGTTTAACAACTTATCTGAGCTATGATCCAAGAACAACTTCTTTCTCTGTGACTGTGTGATTCCTTCACAGTTCTCCTGGCATCCATGGAAACTCTTTGAGCCAATTGTTTTTAGAGATTTTGACCAAGCTGAAGCAAAGCCTCGGCCATAGCTACACAGATGCAATAGAAGCTGGGTTGTTTAAATTGTGGCTTTCTAACTGATTTCTTTTACAGAATTTTTGTCAGACAAAATGTATTGAGAATACCTATCAGTTTAGAAGAAAATATGCTTCTTTCGGCATTAGCCTGCTGAGCATGCAGGGATAAATGATATTGTGAATACAAAGAGCTATGCCTTTAGTGAATGAAGAACACAAGGGCTGGCTCCAGTTGGTGATAAAATTTAGAAGAACTGGGAAAGATTCAAGAGGAGTTATCAATATATTAAAAAAATACCTCCAACATCTTGCCTCCTTCACCACCTCAGATGTCTCCCAGTGGTCAGAACTTCCAAAGTTCTCTTTACAATCTTGAGTGACTTCTTAGGTGATCAAACCTGGTCATATTTTCAGTTCAGCTGGACACAGTTGAACTTGTATCAAGAAATTCTTGTGCATTCAGGAGCTTGTACTGTTCTTTCATTATACTTTATATGGCCCTTTATAGCAACTGGGGCTGTCTGCTTTTGCCTGAGTCTAAATGAATGAAAGCTGGGCTTGCTTACCTCCTTTAGCAGGAGTCCTGCTCTCACCCTCTTCTACCTTACCCCATCATACAGCCTTCATTTGTTTAACCATTAACTTAGTTGCACAGGTTATTAGCATATTGCCACTTGCTGTCCCTTTCTACACATTGAAAATTGCAGCACCTCCCATAGTTCCCTCCCCCATTGATTAATAATCAAAATAGAACAAATGCTTAAAAATTGGGAGAGAGAGAGAGAGAGAGAGAGAGAGAGAATGATTCTAAAACATTAAATTAAGATTAATATACTACTGGATATACAGGTGGCAGCTGTGGCCAGGAGTAACTTTTATCAGCATCAATGGCTTAGCCAGTTGCAGTCTTTCCTGGGCAGAAAAGATCTGGGCACTGTGGTGCATGCCCTGGTGACATCTAAATTAGGCTACTGCAATGTGCTGTACATGGGGCGGCCCATGAAAAGTGTTTGGAAACATCAATTGGTATAGAATGCTGCTACCAGGATGTTGACTGGAGTAGGTTGTAAGAATCATATCACTCCAGTCTTGGCACATAATAATAATAACATTCGATTTATATACCGCCCTTCAGGACAACTGAATGCCCACTCAGAGCAGTTTACAAAGTATGTTGTTATTATCCTCACATCTACACTGGCTCCAGGCATAATTCAAGATGCCAGTGTTAGCCTATATGACTTGACATCAACATACCTGAAGGAACACCGAGTCCTTTATGAATCTACAATTGTATTCCAAGGCCCTATTTTTGGTGTCCCAGCCTTCTGAGATTAGGTGAACGGCAACCTGGAGAAGGGCCTTCTTAGCCATGGCACAACACCTTTCAAACTCTACGAAGGGAGACTCACCTGACCCCTTCTGTTGCCATGTTCAGCCAGGAGGTGAAGACTTTTTTGTTTCATTTGGCATGATCTTTCCTTCCTGCCCTACAATTTAATAGTTGCTTTAATATTTCTGTATCTGTATTTTAGATTCGTTTTAATTGTTTTAATGATATATTTTTACTAAAATTACTAATATTAATATTTAATATAGGTATCAATAATACAACATAATAGAACCATCATTAGACTGGAATCCAGATATGTCAGTAAATATCCATAAATCACCAATAAAATATCCGTTGTTAGGAGCATAGAAAAATGCAAGTGGCAAATATGTCAAGGGGGAAGAGGAAAATACATTTGAAGAAATATAAGTTGATCATTTAAAAAAAAAGTTGTTTTACAGTAAACCTTGAACAAAACACCCCAAAGTGAAATATCTACTAAATTTTAAATGAGGCCTTCCACAGTTCACCTGGGTGGTAATTTTGCAAATATCATGATTCTAGCAGAATTTTGTTCTCTGATAAATTGCTGCAATAATGGAGATTTGCACATAGAACAGTTACAAAAGTTTTATACAAGCAGCATTTCTAGATTTACCCTAGACTGGCCATAAGGACAAAGGTAGCAAAGGCATTAAAGGTAAGCTTTGTTAGATGTCAAAACTGACTATGATTCCAGGGCCAGCTCTACAATGAGACAAGGCAGAGTTCTTTGAAGGGTGGCAGCCTGTGCCATCACCCTCAGCTCCCCCCATCACTCCTCTCTCCTCTGCTTATCCCCAGGAGCCAGAGCGCTATCCTCCTTGATCTGCTCCCCCCAGCATCTTTTAACACTAGTGGCATTGGCAACCCACACATTCCCAACAGATCTTCATGAGAAGACAAGACTCACTGGAAAAGACTATGATGCTAAGAAAAGTGGAAGGCAGCAGGAAAAGAGGAAGACCTAAAATGACGCAATAAAAGAAGCCACGTTCTTCAGTTTGCAGAAACTGAGCAAGTCTGTTAATGATAGGACATTATGGAGGTCTTTCATTCATAGGGTTGCCATAGGTTGGAGGCAACTTGATGGCACATAACACACACAGAGTATGAGGAAAGGATTGCCTGTTCCAAGAGAACACAGGTGGAATAGGTCATGAGAGGTGGTAGGGACTGGCAGCCCACACAGCAGTCTTTGTTCAGCCATCCCTGACTCTTGATTCCTGCTGCCAGCATATTTTAATAGCTGCCCTTGGGGGGATGGCAGGGCAGAAGCGAGATGGAACACATTCTTCTACAGAATAGAGCTGGATATATTCTTCTGTAAAGTATCCTCTTTGTGTGCAAATATTTGAACCATTGGTCCATCTAGTTCAGTAGTGCTAATTCTGGTATCAGCTTTCCAGCAGAGAAAGTCTTTCCCATCACTTACCGACATCCTTTAAGTGAAGATAGAATGGATTAAAGATGGGACTGTCTGTATGAAAATTATGTGCTCTGAGCCTCAGCTCCCTCCAAAGATAAAGCTACATCCTTAACACAAGGTAAGAGATGTATTTTGCTCAGGAAAGCATGCAACATCCTATTATTGTTGCGTAATGATTTGGTAAAGATGGGGAAGTAAATGTGATGGTATGCAACCCAATGAATTCTGAATTTATATTCTTAAATGGTTAGTGTGGACAGTATGTTAAATCTGTGTGAATCAGTGAGAAAAGCCAACGTAGTTCGATAGCAACACATGGAAGTTAATTGTGTTGAGTGAAACACAACTTCAGTTTGATGAAAGTTGAAATTCTGATTAGTATACAAATACATTGGCATTACTGCCATTAATCCTGAAGATGATCAGTATTAATGTTATGCATGTTTTCCACTGCTCATTGCCCCATTAAAATGTCTGATCCACTTCCAATTAATCTCAGTGAAGGAAACTTGGAGTGGGAGCATTCTTTAAAATTCCTCTGAATTTTTGTGAATGACCCCCCACCAACTTAATCAAGTAGGGGTCAATACCTAGTTCTACCAGGAAACTGACTGAAATGGTACTTCCTATCTTCTGCTTTGATCCTTTTGAAAGAAAGTACCAGTAAGAAATGTAAGTTACTTTAATTCCTGTACGAAATTAGTTGCAGTTCAGGGGTATTTGTAGCTTTCCTGAGGAATTAATTAGCCTTGTGGAAAGTTTTAGGGACTTCAAAAATTGAAATCCCCAAATTTATTTCAAATATTCTAGGCTGGACTTCTATTCCTACACAACTAAATCTGTCCTTATTTATTAAATGCATCAGAATGCCTGAAAGTAAATTCATTGGGCACACCATAAGATGGCAATATTTCTCTTTGAGAAAAGGAGGAGAGAAGAACTGGAAAAGAATGGCTATGAGAATGTCATTCAGACTCTTCTTGAAGACTATCTCCTGTAGTCTTCACAGGGAATTTTTTTTTGTTTTAATTTCAGAGCAGGTAATTAGGAATGCAGTTTTCTTTCTTTCTTTCTTTCTTTCTTTCTTTCTTTCTTTCTTTCTTTCTTTCTTTCTTTCTTTCTTTCTTTCTTTCTTTCTTTCTTTCTTTCTTTCTTTCTTTCTTTCTTTCTTTCTTTCCCTTTCTGGTGACAAACTATGTGCATATCTTTTTTTTAAGTGTCTTTTTGCTAATGTTTGTTTCATTCTCTGAACATTCTAGATGAACCAATACTTAATGAGATAAAGGATTAATCTAGTACTGAAAAAGATTGAGTTGTTTGGTCAAATGTTAACTGAAAAAACAGAGAGATGGTTGCAGCCACTATCTAAGGCAAGTTGGACAGTTACACTGGGTGCAGTCTTGTCAGCAGTAACATCAGGGAAATGGTTGTTTGGATCCAGGCTAAATTTTCCAATAGCAGAATGATATTTCCTGCCTCCCACATCCCACGGCAGCCCACTGATCTCAAAATTGTGCTCCTGAGGATAGGGGATTCTGAAGAATGACATGAGGGGGTCTGCAACGGAAGAGGGAATCCGTGGAAAGTGCCAATCCAGCAGGGTGGATACTACCTCTATCCTACCACTTCACATAGCTGTCTGTCTATATTCCACCTTTCCTTTTAGTGCAAATTAGAAGCATTCCTCCAATCTAAGGGGCCTTCTTGCAAATTAAGTGGCTCTTCCACTAGAAAAGAGCCATTTATGCAGGAGGAAGGCTACAGTGAGGATGGTTAGATCCACGTCAATATCTACTGAGGTCATTTTTTTCTTATGGGAAGTGCCCCTCTTGTGAATCCCAGTGATCATCCCTAATTGCTGTGATACATGACCTAGTAACAGTTCCATTTGGCAGTTTGCTTGTTTAAGGATACTTAAAGCAGCATATTCAAGAATTATGAAATCAAGGTATAATGCTGTATACCTAGTACTGATTTTACTTTTCTGAACCACCCCACACCCACATACAAAGCGGTAAGAGCCTGTGAAAGCAGGGAGGGCGGAATATAAATATAATAAATTAAATTAAATTAAATTAAAGATGCTAGTGGAATGGGAAAACCTCATTTTGAATCCTAATAAGAGAGTAGGTTTCATAACTTAGGAGATGGCACATCCCCTCTCACTAAGGAAACCACACAAATAAGTAAAATAAGAACTATCAGTGTTTGCAAGATTAATAAACGCAACACCAGAAATTAGTTGGGGAAGTTCTCATGGGCTAGTATAAAGCAGAATAATTTTGCAAGGGTGCTCCAAGCATAAAGTTTTGGCAGGCTGATTCCCATACCCTTGTAGTGCCACTGAAAAGTATGCTACAGGAACATGTTTTGAAAGACTTCAGCATCCATGCTGAGGCTACCTTGTTGGAAGCTGCTCAGAATTTCATAGTATCCATGACAGGCAGGTACCTGTCTCAGATAATAATGGCCCCACACACTGTGAAGGTCAAAGTACTGCTCTGGGCAGAGGAAGGAGCTCAGAAAATGGAGAGATTCAAGATGTTCCCTTTGTCATGGTCAGATTACTACTTGCTGAGGGTGGAGTTACAGGGATACCATTTGGGGCCCAAACCGGCCTTCTGTGAAGTTTGGGAGTGCTCTCAGAGCAGCACAATGTCATCACTCCTGAGATGTTGTTGCACTGCCCCAGGACTGTGTCTTACTTTCCCCTTCCTTTCCCCCCACCAGCCAAGTGAGTAATGGCAGGGGGCAGAGGGGAGTGGGGAATCCACCACCCTCACCTGGGGACCTGGAATCCCTAGCTGTATCTCATGCTTCTGGCAAACCTCAGTGAGGATGTAGAAACTGTGAACAGGTACCTGGAGGCAGTTTTGGAATGGATGAGGGTTAACAAACTGAAATTTAATCTCATCAAAATGGTGGGCAAAGGGTTGAATCCAGGAAATGGGTTATCTCCTGAATGGGTTTGCACTCCCCTAAAGGAGCAGATTTTTAGCCTGGGGGTGCTCTTGGACTTGAGTCTCCTATTGAATAAACAGGTGGCAGCTATGGCCAGGGGTGCCTTTTACCAGCTTCAGCTACTGAGCCAGGTGTAGGCCTTCCTAGTATGCCATCTATGCTGCAGTATCTGTCCTCTCAACTGATTCCAAGGACCAGTTCCTATCCACCATACTCCAGAACACTCTTGCCTCAGAGGTATTCTTCACTCTGGCCATCTCATGTTTTGTGCAAAGACTCCGTCAAGCTAAGCTCTTGCTCCCTTTGGAACTCAGCCTCCTGCTTGCTGTGGATTATGTGGCACATCTCTGGTCCTATTGGATTCATTCTGAGGCCAGGAATCCTCCCCCTGCATGGAATGTGACAGGTAAACTAATAACTATTTATTTCAACTGATAGATTCCAGTTGCTCAGCGCAAGATTCCAAGTATAGCTCTGTTTGTTCACGTTTCCCTGTGCATTGTTAACAGTTACAATTATCCATATGATCAGGGTGTTGATATGTTAACACCTAATGAAGCTGTAATTTGGCATAAAAGTTTCCACTGTGAACTTAATGTTAATTAACAACTCATCCTTAGAATAATGCAGCGTGAGGGACGTGGAGGTTTTATTTTGACAGCTTTCACTTCTAAAAGGCTAATTAGAATAGTTTGGATGACACTGTGGTTATGCAGCTGTATCCTCTAGGAATTTTTAAAAAAGTTTTGCGAAGGTATCTCAGAAACTTATTTGTTTGAAAAAAAATTGATTATTGCACTTGCATAAAATTCTGAATGGAACTTGAATAGGGCTTGTAGGTTAACATCAGGGTTTATTATCTTCTTGGGCTTGAAATTTTGCCCCATTGGCAGCTAAATTTTTGTGACCACTGAGAGAATAGAATAGAATAGAATAGAATAGCGTTTATTGCTTGTGGCCTAAGGCCATTACAGTTGCACTAATTATTAAGATCACCAACAGCTTGCAATTGAAACCATGGCTGAATCCTCATTACCTCCGCATCCCGGTGTTGCACTAAATCTTCGCTGAACACCTGGAAGTATAGTGTCTTTCTAGCGCAATTCAGAAATCGCGCTTGAAAGATGCTATACTTCTGGCTTGTTTAGCGAACATTTAGTGCAACACCGGGATGCGTGGAGGTAATGTGGATTCAGCCCATGTCACAATGCTAAGCTCAAGCCATTAAAAACATAAATAGCATTAAAACTTTCCATGGAACTGAAACAGATCATTAAAAATCTTGTAAGATACCCGACTCCCCCCCTTCAAAGACTGGGTTAAGAGATGTGCTTTGGTCTGGTCCCTAAAAGAAAATAAATGTCATGGGCCAATCTGGGCTCACTGAAAGTGAGGACTCCTCAGAAGGAGAGGAGCCTCATGTAACCAGCCCTGACTCCTCAGGAGAAGAGGATCTCCATGTAGCCTGACTCAGTAGAACCCAGTGATCAGGAAGAACAGCTGCTGGCTAATCAGAGTCCACAGCCAGCAGCTGAGCCAGCTCCAACACCACAACACCCTACAGCTCCCACACCACCAGTAAAGCCCAGCCACCAGTTGCCCGAAGTCATCAGTCAGCAGCTGAGTCAGAGGCACCAATGCCCTCCAGCTCCAACACCACTGGTGAAGCACAGCCAAGGATGCCCAAACCTCCAGCCTCACCCAGAGACCGCTGCAGACAAAAGCAGCGGGTGGAGCTGCAGGAGAGGTGGCAAAGTGCATGCCTCCTGGCCAGATGCCAACTGTTTGTTGAAAGCGATGAGGAGTGAGCTCCCAAGCAGCTGGCTGCAAGCCCAGCCTGTCTATAAAACCCAGCCACAGAAGACCTGAAGCCACGTCAGGATCCTACTCTGACTGCAACCACGCTGCTGAATTGTGTCTTGCTCTTGCTCTTGCTCTTGCTCTTGCTCTTGCTCGACCCCTGGACCATGCCTTGACCTTGCTTCTGGATCAACCTTGCTCTGACTGGTAACTGACCTATGGACCTTTTGGATTCTGGACTTTGTACTTTGTACTCACTCTTGACTTTGGACTTGTGCTCTGACCTCAGACCGGACTTGGACAACTATGCTTGGGCTGTCCTAGCCCATGACAGTAAAGTTGGTGCCAGGCAAGCCCCAAGGAAATGAGCACTCTGAAGGTGAGGTGCCACCACAGAAAATGCTTTGTCTCTACTTGCCATCTACCTCATCTCTGAAGGTGGGGGCACAGAGAGCAGGTCTTAAGAAGCAGGTCTTAACTTGCAGGCTAGAAAAGTATGGGAGGAGATGTTCTTTCAGGTACCCTGGGCTCAAGTTGTTTAAGGCCTTAAAGATAAGAATTGTGCCCCCAAACAGATGGGTAATAGGCCTACCACGTGCCCATTGGTGGTGGGCAAACTCCAGAGGACTTGCCCCCTTGTCTACTGATTGCCTAGCAAGGGGACACACCCAGTGAGGGGACACATGTGCACTTCCAACCAGTGCAGTGACCTCACTTCCACAAATGACATCATTGTGCCGCCCACGGGAGTACTTCCACACTTTGTTTGGGACCAATTTGGGCTCAAAATAGGCTGAATTAACCCCGTGTGGAGTGCGGGAGCACTTGCACTGCTGGCATGGTGACATCACTTCCAGAATGAAGACCTCATGCTCTGCACAAGGTAAGTGCCAGGAATTCCACCCTTCCAACAGGAGGTGAGGGGTACCTGGCAATCCTAATGGGTAGTCAGTACAGATCTTTCAGCGTGGGGTGATATGATCATTGTAACCAACCCCTGCCAATAGCCTGATCACCACATTTTAGACTGACTGAAGTTTATGGACTGTTTTCAAAGGATGCTCCACATAGAGTATGTTATGGTAATCTAAAGTATAGGAGATTAAAGCATATATTGCTGTGACCAGATCTTGCTTTCTAAGGAACAGACATAGCTGCAGATCCAGCCAGAGCTGATAAAAAGCACTACATGCCACAGAGACTCGAACCATAGGCCAGGGTGCAGTAGCACCCCCAAGCTATGAACTTGCTCCTTAAGGGGGAAGAGCAACTCCTTCTAAGACAGGCTGACTTTGTAATTTCCAAGTAGCTTCTCCGCTGACTGTCATTTCCACCATAACTGATGAATATATACAGCGAGTGTGTGTGCGATAATCATCCTATGCAAACTTAGAAGCATGGCTCTAACTCAATGTTCTTGATAAAAATGGAAAAGTCATAACTGACAGTTGGCACCAAAGGGCCACAGGCTGCTGCAGAAGTATTCTGAGTTCCTGAACACACTGCATGCATTCCCCAGCAAAACCTCTTAAATGTCAATTCATAGTCAAGCGCATCTGTTAATGAATTATTTGACAATTTCCTGTTGCCAGGCTCCAATATCTAGAGGTGTTGTTTCACGTCTCTGCTTTTCAGTGTTTGTCATCTGGTGTTTGTGAAAAATAGTCCAAGTGGTAAAGTATATATCTTTAACACGTTATTTAAAAGTGTTTAGTTAAATGTTAAGATGGGGAGGGGGAGGTCCATATGCCTCATTCTATTTTCCTGTTTACTAGTAAATGACTTAAAAAGACCCAGCAAAAGATATTTTAGAAATGGCTTCAGGAAATCAGACTGGCTAAGCCAAAACAGCAAATTGTTCGTGTAAATACTTTATCAACCCCAGCACTGTCAGAAACAGTCCCACCCACTCCGACATAATCTTGGTATTTGCTGCTTTGATTCAAATTCAAAAAGTGAGTGGCATTTAAAAGTTGCCTTTTCACATATAAAAGGAGGTATGTTCATCCATATCTTTCTAAAAATACAAGTAATGATACTATATAATCAATCAGTTAGTTCAAAATGTGGTAGCCAGGATACTTTCGAGAGCTGGACACTCATATCACCCCTGTGCTGAAATATCTGCACTAGCTGCCCATCTATACCATGAGACTCAGGGCCAAACTACAAGTGACATGTGACACTAGTTGGACACTTGTCAGCTTCCCTCAAGTTGTGATGGGAAATGTAGACAGCTTGGCGGAATGTTGGACAAGTGACAGTTGAAAAGTCCATTGGACAGCAGTCAGAGAGCGAAGCTGCAAGACCAGGACGCCTACATTTCCCATCAAAACTTGAGGGAAGCTGATAAGTGTCCAACTAGTGTCAGGCATCATTTGTAGTTTGGCCCTTAGTATGACGTAGTGGTTAGAATGTTGGATGAGGATGTAGGAGACCCAGACAAAGAGCGGAACTACAAGTGACAAAAGGCACAGATTGGACACTTGTCAGCTTCCCTCAAGTTTTGATGGGAAATGTAGGCATCCTAGTCTTGTAGCTTGGCTCTCCAACTGCTGTCCAATGGACTTTTCAACTGTCACTTGTCCAACATTCCGCCAAGCTGCCTACATTTCCCATCAAAATTTGAGGGAAGCTGACAAGTGTCCAACCTGTGCCTGTTGTCACTTGTGGTTCCGCTCTCAGTTCTCCAGACTGCCATGAAAGCTGGTTTGGTGACCTTGGGCCAGTCATAAATTCTCAACCTAACCTACCTCATAGGGACGTAGTGAGGGTAAGATGTGGAAGAGGAGAACAATGTAAGTCGCTTCGGATCTCCCTGGAGAGAAAGGTGATGTATAAATGGAGTACATAAATAAATAAATTCAAATGGATTGTTCTTACATTTAAAACTTTAGGTTTCACCTGTATTGTCTCGTCTGTCTTCTGAAGCCCTGTTCTGTGTATCCTCACCTTCAGAGGCGAGTATTGAATTATTGCCTTAAGATAAACACAGATAGAATTTTTGTATCAGTTAATGTCAACTCGTCAGTATGGGAGGTTTAACTCTGTATTGTGACGACCTTTGGCCATATACAATTAAATCTTACTTACTTACAGTATGGCAGGCTTGCAGATAGGTCACACTCAGTTGGTTGTCTGAAGCAGAAGAATCATGAAGTATAAGCAAGCCTTTAAAAATCAGTATCCAGACAAAATCAATTCTGTTATTTAATATAGTTATTGTAACTATTCTGAAAGCTAAAAAATAAAACGCTTGATCATCTTTGGAAACCTTAAGAAATAGTAATTATTCTGGAGCCTCCTGATTGGCTTTTCTCAACTTTGTGAGATGAAAGAAAGGAATCATGAGGTTGGGGAGAGGAAGTGGAGAGATTGATTCAGTCAATCACACATATTTATGTCCTTTATACCCCACCTTTCTTCCCAAGAAGGGCCAACAGTGGCTCACATCATTCTTCTCTCCTCCATTTTATCCTCACAACAACCCTGTTAGGTAGGTTAGGCTGAATGTGTGACTGGCTCAAGGTCACCCACTGAGCCTCCATGACAGAGTTGGGATTCAAACCTGGATCTCCCAGATCCTAGTCAGAGACTCTAACCACTACACCATGTTGGTATATAATATTATGTGTGTCTCTGTGTGAATTGCATATAAAATAAGTATACCATTTGTGTAAATTATATGTATAAATGATGTATACATATGGTTACAATGGATCTCATTGGAAACAATATACCTAATTCTCTATCTGACCTCCATCTGTGGACACCTAAATCTAGAAATTAGGACCATGAACAGACAAGATAAAATCTTGCTACAGACCTTAAAAAATGCTGAGGTTTGCAGAAAAATCTGAAATCTAAAACAAACAAACAAATAAAAGTGAGAGGTGGTTTAAAACTCCTCGAAATGTTAAAAGAATTGTGTTTTAGATTTAAGAAATGAACAACCTCAGTGGCCCTTGCTGAGCAGTCACAACAGTATTGCTAGCCTTCAAGCAAATCACACCACAAACTGGAGTCATGACAGGAAATCATGCCAGGAAGATGCCCTCATTCTGGGGGTTTTGTGTGATTTTGCGCAGCAGGTAAGACATGTGAAAACAGCCCTTATTACTAAACACTTGTTATGCTTTTCAGTGAAGTCAGTGCACCCATGCAGTTGGCTGTCATGAGGAATGAAGCAATCTGGTAATGGATATTCATGCAGAAAAGAGCACGAGTCCAGTAGCCCAGCATGAGTCCAGACTAACAAAATTTGTAGTGGTGTATGAGCTTTCGTGACTCACAGCTTACTTCTTCAGATACGTTCATCCGTGAACCAGCCAACCGTGAACCAACCATGAACCAGTATCCGTGATGATGCTTGTTCATCCTAATAGTTGTGTTTGTTTTTAAGTCAGGTTCAAGTCTGAACAACACTTAATGGACACAAGTGACACAGAGCTTTTGACCCTTTGAGACTTACAAATTCACTTTGCTGTTTAATTAAGCCCTTTTTGGGTTGCATTTTATTACATGATTAATGCTGATGTCATTGATGGATGTGAAGATTATTATTTGCCTTTTATCACTTAGTAATTGAGTTCTGTGTGTAATTTACTGCTCTGTCTTTTATTGTAAAATAGATCAAGGAAAGTTTCCATTAATCTTGCTCTTTTGGCAAGCGTCTACATTTAACATTGTGAGCAGCCATCAATAGGAGCAGTGTATTAAGGCGAACAATGACAAAGAAAGAATTTAATTTGGTCGTTAGCCTGCTTTCAAAAATGTGTTTGGAATGGCGAAGAGGGCTGCTTCCCCATTATAGCCCTAAGTAACACTTTAAAATGTCATTTAATTTGTCAAAGGTCTAATTACAATGTAACTCGCAGGACAATATACTGTTTTGACCCTAATACTCCCATTCATTGCTCCTTTATTTCTCTTTGCTGTCACAGCATACTGAATAGAAAGGTACCAAGTCTGGTTTCCAAACAAGTAAACTTCTAAATGGCTCCTGTTTTATGACCATGCAGACTAGGGATAGCCAACTGGTGCCTTGTGGGCACTGGCAATGAGATTTTTGTCCAATGCTGAACTAAAGTACCCTACCAGACTAACAGTGTCATCCAAAACTGAGTTATACCCTTCTAAATCCCTTTGAGGTAGTTTACTTAGAAGAGTGTAAGAGGATGACACTGTTGGAATACAAGGTCAGCCCATGCTGAGGTGAACATTTCTAGCTTCCACTTTTGCTCTTGCATTGTTCAAGTATGCATATGAGTCACCAAAGCTGAAGTAGAGGGGAAAATGGTAAAGAGGAAATTCTGCCCCTTCTATAAGAAGGAAGATGAAATACTTCCCCGTTCACATCAGATCCTGAACTGCCTTAGTAGGGGAAGGTCGAAGGACAGCTCTTAATTTCTCATCCTTACTTCAACCACTTGATAGTGTAAACTTCCTGCAGCTGAGAGAAGTGCCAATCCTCAGATTTCTATGTTGTGTTGGTGCAACTTTTATTTATTTATTTCTAAAAAGTATGCACTACCTTTTCAGAAACTTGCTTGATTTTTGTTAACGGCTTTGAGCATATTCATGGATAGGTGGAATATAAATGCAATCATCATCTTCCCTTCTATTCTAAACCTGGCAGTAAGATTACCACTGGAGGGGGTCTGATCAAAGTAAAATTGTAGCAAAGGGTCTTTCCCTTACCCACCATATTTAGGATGATGGCCATTGCTAATCTAGGCTCTGTGTAGAAGGAAATTAAGGGCTCACCACATATTATTGATGCAAAACTGATGTTTGATATCTTTTGTTCAGTCTGAAAAAAAACGTAACCCTTATAATTACAGTCTTGCAATTAGAGATGGGCACAAACAGAAAAAAAAAAAAACCCCGAACATGATGTTAGTTGTTCGTTGCCATCCATGAACAGGGACTCATCAACAGCCACGAACATGGCCCTGTTCACGAACATGTTCGTGGTTGGCTGTTCATTGGGGCCAGCAGGCTCTCCTCCAGCCATCATCCAAGTCAAGAGCCCTACTGCACAACTCCCAGAAATCTGACCTGAGCAGTCACCAGGAAAGGTACCAATAATAAGTAATAGCTTGGCCCAGAGCCTGGCAGCAGCCCTGGAACTTGAAGGAGTAGATCCCTATCCCACAACACACAAAGAAAAATCAAGCTCCAATACACTCTCTCTATCAAAATGCCAACAGCAACTGTCTCTCTCCCTCTCCACTGTCTGCAAACTAAGCCAGAGCTGGGAGCCCCCCTCCCCTCTACTCTTTATTCCCTTGTGGTAACAAAGTTGGAGCTCCACACTTGAAAGGAAGACCTGCCTATCAAGCTAAATTGGGCTAAGATTGGGGTTTCCAGGGCAACAGCTGGAGTTCAGAAAGAGTTCAGGCAGTCCCTGCCTACATTGCCAAGGGAATTGATTGCAGGTGCCATACTGTCTGGCTTGACAAACAGCACGAACGAGGCTTGCAATGACCACCTGTTCATTTAGAATGGGGCCACACGAACAGCTTGTTAGCAAACAGCAGATTGGGCTGTTTGTGGCTTTTTTTGTTTGTATTGCTGTTCGTGCCCATCTCTACGTGAAATACAAGCCATCAAGCCAAGCCAGGTCAAGCCAGATGTTGAAGCAGGAACCAGAATTTCATATTTCAGTTTCTCTTAACCAGAATGATATGGTCTAGAAGGTTAGATTTCTATCATTCAGGCTTGCTTGGTTTAATAGGCAAATCACTGAGTCAATTTTGCATGAATATTTCTAATTATTAAAGACAGGCTATTATGGGGAAATAGATTGGTCTCATTGAACAGTTCATCTGTCACCTTCATAAGATGGTGGAGGTTGAATAAGGAGATTATAAGGAATCCTTCCATGGTAGAACTTCTTGAGAAAGAGAGAGCATGCAGGGCTGAATGAATTAATTAATATTCCCTATTCTATTATTTTTCATATCCATTTATATTTTTTATCAATAGTTTTGGTTCTCAATTATTCTCTGATGATTTTATACGTTGCATCGAAATCGCAGGGTCATTGCATTGAAATCACAGGAGGTCATAGTCCTTCTTTGTACTGCCGTGGTCAGGCCACACCTGGAGTATTGTGTACAGTTCTGGAGGTGTCACTTCAAAAAGGATGTGGACAAAATCAAGAGGGTGCAGAAGACAGCAACGAGGATGATCAGGGGTCTGGAGACTGAGCCCTACGAGGAAAGGCTGAGGGCCTTGGGAATGTTTAGTTTGGAGAAGAGGAGATTGAGGGAGGACACGATTGCTCTCTTTAAATATTTGAAAGGCAGTCATTTTGAGGAGGCAAGGGGCTGTTCCAGTTGGCAGCACAGGATAGGACTTGAAGCAGTGAGTTTAAATTACATGCAGAAAGGTACTGGCTGGGTATTAGGAAAAACTTTTTCACAGTCACAGTAGTTCAAAGGTGGAATCACCTAGGGTGGTGGTGAGCTCCCTTTCACTGGCAGTTTTCAAAGAAGAGGCTGGATGAAAATTTGTCAGAGATGCTTTAGGCTTATCCTGCATTGGGCAGGGGGTTGGACTAGAAGGTCTGTATGGTCCCTTCCAATTCTGTGATTCTGTGATTAATTGGTGCTGTATATGCCTGTTGTATGGTTTCTAAATGCAGTGTATATTGTTGTGTCTGTGTATATAATGTGTATCCTTTATATGCATAATATATGAAAAACAGTTTTTATTGATGCACAAATAACAATGAAACTATCTTTACTGATGAGCAAATATAATGCAGGGAAAGGGCATGAAATTAAAGGCTCTGGTTGACATAATAGAGATGCAAAATTAACAGTGCAAGCCTAAACTAGGCCCATTGACTTCCATGGATTTAGAAATCAATGGATTTAGAATTGCACTGTAAAATAGGGATTTGAGACTCAGTATAAAGAAGGTGAGAATTTCAGAATTATCCCTGAGAGTAAGCTACCGATAGTTGCTGACATCTTAAACACATCCCTCCTCTCTGGTACTTCTAAAGTCTCCTAGTATTTAAGAGATTTGCTGTTCATCAAAAATGAAGATTTGGGGGGGGGGGATAGTATTAGGAGATTAGCCGATATAAAATTATCTTTGAAGCAAATGGAACTAAATTGGTCAACATCCTAGTAATTTATTGTAATTGGTAATGGATGCAACAGTCAGGTGCTATAGACACCTCTTGTTTCTCCTAGGAGTGTTTATTGGGTTTTTCCTGATTTTTTTTTAAACCATTTATTTTGCACTATAATTGCACTGGGAGTGTGTAAGAATTAAAATGTACCTTTGGTAGTATCCCCATTGTTTATTTTTAGGGCTTTTCCCCCCAGCCATCTAGCAGAATCACAAATAAAACTCTAAGGAATAAGACTGAGCGAGGTTTACTTAACAATGAAAAGAGTGTCAGAAATCAGCTAGAACTCAAAAATTACAAGTTAGAGAATTTTTTAAAACCTTGACTGCTAAAAAAAGTTCAGAGATGTTTCCAAAATTCTCCTCATCCAAATTTCTGCCTAGATTTTGAAGTTCCAAATTACTTAATCTTGTTTCCAAAGTATAACGGAAGAACTACCCATCACCATTCCATTCTTTTATTTCTGAATTTTGTAAATAACATTATGCCAGGGCAATTTGCCACAATTTGGAATTAATTCATTTCCTCTTCTCCCCCCCCATGACTGATGCGTGCACAAATGCATTGATAAAACATGTCAAAAGTCAGTCTTAAAGTGACTGATCTTAAAATGATTGTGTGTACATTTGTATTTTATTCATAATCAATACACAGACACACATGTGTGGGCATCAGTAAAACACTGCAAAAGAAAAAAAAAAATCTTGATGTCAGAGGACAATCGCATTAACATTCCTTTCCAGGGCTCATTTTGAGGGGGAAGGCACAGAAATGCAGTTCTGGCAGTTCCCCAAAGAGGTCACATGTCAAGTGGCCCTGCCCACCTGACTCTTGGTCATTTTGGGCCCGTTTCATCCCAGATTGGGCCTCTGACGGGTGGTGGATCACTCTCCTGTTCAGCAGCAGCCCAATCCTGACCATTTAGGGCCCCCTTTTGGCCATTTTCATCCCTGTTTTGCCATTTTGGGCCCAATTTCGGCCCTGAATGGCCAGGATTGGGTCCAAAACAGCCAGGATAGGTGATGTCAGGCGTGGCATATGCAAATCAGTCACACTAATGGCACATTTCTGGTGATGTCAAGGGGCGTGGCATATGCTAATGAGTTGTGCTAATGAGATCCTCCTGCTTTTTTTCCTACGAAATGACCCCTGTTCCTTTCTTTGCAGTGTTTTATCAATGGAGGGGGGATGCAAGTGAACTGTGGGAGAGTAGTAGCACACAATATGATCTGTTTCTGAAATTAATTTTAGAAATCCTCCTAGTCAAATCAGAGTTAAGGAGGAGTGGAACACAGCACAGAGAGAAATTCTGGAACAATAGATGAAAGAAATATGGTAGACCTGTTTATTCCTAGATGCAGCAGCATTCAAACAATTTAGTTAAATAGAGTTCGGCACCTTCCCATTCAGCAGCAAGGCTGCTCGGAATGGGGGCCGGGTTTGCCGCTCCGGAAGGAGCAAAGACAGCCCGCGCTTTAGCCCATCCGGGCACCGGCCTGGGGGCGGAGCAAACGGCTTGTTAGCCGGTTCCGCCCCACAGGTCGTCCTCAGTCGTCGCGTGTCTGCTCATCCCACCCACCTCTCCCTGTTACAGTGCGGGATTAGCCGGTCGCCGGTTTACTGGGCCAGGTAGGAATTTTTTCTTCTTCCCCAATTGGCCAACAGGGAAGTTGTTTTTCGCCTACCTCGCACTGCAGGACTTTTTTAAATCGGTGGTATGGTGATTGTACATAGTTTGGCCACTGGCAGGTAGGATAGATTGAGCAGGCCAGTGACCCCTTGGCACATTCCCGTTAGTTGGGAAATGGGGGTCTGTCAGGAGCGGCTGGTGAGGCTGTACGGCTGCCAGCTGCGAGGGCAGACTGCCTGGTGGGGAACCCTGACAAGGCCGCCCCTAGGCTCCACGGCTAGTGGGGGCTGGTGCTTTAAAGGGGAACCACTCGCCTGGCCGCCGGGTCCCAGCCATCCTCTGGATGGAACACCCCCGGGGCAGCAGGGGTCACCCAGACAGGTCAAGGCGGTGGTCCGGCTAGGACCCCAGGGCTTGACCTATACCGCAGTTAGATCCCTTGCCGCAATGACAGGTTATGTTATGTTGGTGTTAATTAATAAAGTGGCCCTGTTTATATCCCAATATGGTCTCTGTCTTTTATTCCGACTGGAGTGGCAAACATTGTTCAACAGGCTATTAGGAAGTATGTGCAATACCTCTGAAAACAAACCAAGATGATTTAAAGTGTAAAGATCCATTTTCTTGTCAAACTTGCATCCAGCAGGTTTGACAGGCATAGTTGCTTTTACTTATTTAAGGAGTTTATATCTCTCCTTTCTGCAAAAAAGAAAGATTTTTGGAAGATGAAATCCCAGAAGAGAACTTCATCAAAGTGTGACCGACCTCCATTGTTAAGCCTTGAGCTTTACTGGCTAACGTTTCAGATGTTCCAGGAAAACACCTGGCCTTCAGTACATTAAGTCATTGATCACCTTTTAGCACCAGGAGTCCCAAGTTTTGTCCAAATTGGACCTCTGGTTTGACTTTATAAATCAGGATCCCTTTAAAATATAATTATTATTGCTCTCTAGCCCACCTTATTAATCACTATATCAGCCACAGTTTAATGGAAACTTCTGCCTGTGCTGTTTGATTTGGCTGTAAGGAGGGTTTTTTTTTTATTCTTTAGCTCTAAAGATCAATCCCCATGTCAGTAATCAAGACACATCACCCAGCTTTGATTTGTTCATCTCAGATCCTCCCCTACACCAACCTAACTAATGCTGGGCTAACAAGATCTTAGAATTGGTCCAAAATAAGGTTGTTACAGGGAGGGGGGAGGATTTCTTTTTTAGATAGAGCAACTGGCTCCTCCTATTCTCCTTTCCTCTTTCTAAAGAAGAATCCTCTTTAGTTTCTCATTAATTTGTCTTTGAGTTTTTTAATCATGTGATAGTGTAAATTTCCTCTCCTGTGGATTTCTGCTTGATGTGCCACTGTAAAGCAGTCAGATGCGGGAAGGATATGTTCAGACAAGTCCTTGCTTGTGTTTAATTATTTGTTTAATGGCTCAGCTGGTTCTTAATTTTTCAACTATGCTGGTAGTACATAAATAAATAAATATATTACTTCTTAGCTATCTAAATTGAAACTTCCTCTTCAAGAAAAACAAATTGATTCAAGACGGACTCAAATTCCTATAAAATAATAGAAATCGATTTCTGGATTTCAGGGAGAAATTCAGCAAAAAGGAATTAAGAGAATTCCACTTAACAACCCTAGTCCAAAATATTATATTTTTGTTATCCAACAGAGAGTGTGTGTATTCAGATACTGAATTTTAGGGCTCTGCTCCCTGTGAAGCTATTTTGGATTGTTGTCTGGTTCAGTACTGGATTTGTAATGGTCCCTTGTAAACTTTCAGTTCTTGTCACTATGTCTCTGATTGACAGGGTTCTTCATGGAGGAAGCCATTAGAAACTTGAAGGTATCATCAGGGTTTCAGGTCCTGAATGTCCATTTGAATGAATGGTGCATCCAAGATAGCTAGGCATCACACAATCCATAAGTCTCACTAGATCATCCAGATGTCCTAAGATTTGTATATTTCAATATGATCCCATGGCTAGAAAGTTGGATTACTTTGGGGGAAATAATGTTCAAATATTCATTTAACTCTTGAACTCTCTGGGTTGACCTAGGTCATTTATTCTCCATTACACAGGGTGTGTATATCAGATTGATGGTAACAACTGGTTCTTTTAAAGACCACTTTTAAGACCAGTAAAGCTCAAGGCTTAAGACCATTCTGTTTCTTTTTTAGATAGGCAACTGCAATCTTCTGGGTGAAATTTTTATTCTGAATTTTTTTTTACTGGATTAATGCTGCAAAGGAACGCTCTAAAAATTGACTGGTGCTTATAGATGCAGTCCTGTGCACGCTTCTAGAGGAGTATGCCCCATTGATAATAATGGGACTTACTTTTGAGTAGACATGTATATATGGTACCAAATTTTCTTGGATCAATTGAAAATATGAATACATTAAGTTTTTATTTTTTAAGTATTAATAAAATATTTGAAGTATTAATTAAATATTAGTAACATAAGGGGGAGAGGGTGATGGTTAAACTGATGTAAATTGTGCAAGATTTAATTCCAGAATAAATTGTTGAAATTCTTCTAGATAAACATGAGTAAAAGGGAAGTGGAATGCAGTCTACACAGAAATTCTGAAACAATAATGGAATAGAAAGCAGGAAACTTGCTTGTCCTTACCCATCCTCTGAGGGCCCAACTAGACAATACCACATCCCCAAGTCTGTCAAAGAGATGTGGTACCATTTAAAGTCTAGATTTTTACTCTTCAACATACTGCAGTGGGAGTGATCCTTCTAGGGACCATAGCATGGAGGGAGGGAAGAGGGGCTCCTACCTCTTTCCCCTGCACCATTTTCAAGAGCCAAAACAGCAGCCACGTCTCTATAATATACTCCTTGTATCTAGCTTATGGTGTTACTGACAATTAGACATGGGCACGAACACACAAAAAAGAACATGGTGTTTGTTGTTCATTGATATCCACGAACAACAAACAAAGAACATTGACGAACATGACCTATTCACGAACATGTTTATTGTTTGTTGTTCGTGCGGGCCTGCAGACTCTCCTCCAGCCGTCAAGATCCCTACCACACCACTCCCAGAAACTACCTGAGCAGACAGCAGAAAATTTACCAGTAATAAATAATAGCTTGCCCCAGAGCCTGGCAGCAGCCCTGGAACCTGAAGAGGTAGATTCCTACTGCACCACTCCCAGAAACCTTACCTGAGCAGGCAGCAGGAAAGGTACCAGTAATAAATAATAGCTTGGCCCAGAGCCTGGCAGCAGCTCTGGAACTTGAAGAGATCCCTATCCCACCACACACAAAGAAAATTCAAGCTCCAATGCACTCTCCCTGTCTTGCTCTCAGAATGCCAACAGCAACTCTCTCTCCCTCACTGTCTGCAAAACCAGAGCTGGGAGCCCCCCTCCCCCCTGCTCTTTGCTTCCTTGTAACAAATTTGGAGCTCCACACTTGAAAGAAAGACCTGCCTATCAAGCTAAATTGAGCTTTGATTGGGGTTTCCAGGGCAACAGCAGGAGTTCAGACAGAGTTCAGGCAGTCCCTGCCTCCCATTGCCAAAGGAATTGATTGCAGGTGCCAGATTGTCAGGCTTGACAAACAGCAACGAACAGCAACGAACGAGGCTTGGAACAAGTACCTGTTCATTTAGAATGGGGCCTCATGAACAGCTTGTTCGTGAACAGCTGATTGCGCTGCTCATGGGTTTTTTTTAGTTCATATTGCTGTCCGTGCCCATCTCTACTGACAATGCAATCCTAGGCAGAATTACTCTAGTACTCTCATTGAGATCCGTGAGCTTGGACTGGAGTAACTCTGCATAGGATTGCAGTATTACGGTTTATGCTGAAGAGAAATTTCACAGTGCATCTCTCAGAACTAATCCTAGATTTAACAATGCATTATAGGATAGCCTCACAGCTCCTCCTGACTTCATGGACCCAGGGACACAGAAAACATCTTCAAAAACTCCCACACCTGAATGACTTGAGATGATCCTGTTATATACTCAGCACAAGATGTTCGATGAAGAATCAGATCTTCACAGACCTATGAGAGAAGCAACATAATGAGATTAAAAGGGAAATGGATAACCTTTAGATGGAGCTGTTTCTCCTTGGATACTGTTAGCACATAACTGGTTTGTTTAGTTACCTAAGCAAAGAATATGAATGCACAGCTTCATGCGGTAATCCAGAGATGGGCAGGGGGGCAGAAAACATGGTTTTTATTCCACAAAAAGTGAAAATATTTCCTATTTCAACATGTTGTTACACCTATCTGCAGATTGTGAAGTAAAACTCCAGGTATATAATTGCTACATTCTCTTTAATATTTAATTGTTGGATGGTTTTCTGGGAGGACAGAGTGATGAAAATGAGTAGCGTTCATTCAGACTGATTTTCATATACTTTCTTTAGGGAGAAGCACACGATTCCTACTTGGTTTCTTTCTATATTTGTTTATATTTTTTACTACAGTTTTGGTTCATCTTTCACTGTTGATTTATTTGTAGACCCCACATTTTGATGCAATTTATATTGGGTTGGAACTTACAGTTTTGCAATTGGATGGTCCTTGTAACAGTGAATGTTTTACCACCTTCCCATAGTGACCTCTAAATTTATTTATTTGTTTACATTATTTATAATATGCCTTTCTCATTGAGACTCAAGGCAGATTACACAGTGTGAATTAGTACGGTCAAGTTCAAGGACATTTCAATAAGCAATGTAATAGGGTTTATAATTGCAAGTTTGCAAAGATTTAAAATCAGCAGAAATCCAATACAGAATTGAGAAAATGCTGAAACAGAACATAAGCAATTCTAAGACTGATACTTTAAACAACACAGAACTACCCAGTAGGATCATAGTCTACAAACAGGATCATAGACAGCAAACAGTAGCATGTAGTAGTAAAGTCTATGCCCCCTATCCCTCTACTGAAGCATCTCTCTAGACTACTTCCTTACAGTACAGCCCTCTTATCTGAGTAAAAAGCCCACTTGAATAATTTAGATTTGCATCATTTGCAGAAAGGCAGGAGAGTGAGAACTTGCTCTTCAGGTAGTCTTTTCCATAAGGCGGAAGCTACCACAGAGAGTGCTCATGCTGTCAATTTTGTCCATGTGCAAGTGGCACCTGCAGAAGAGAGAAGCTTCCATTGTAGAACATGGGGGGAGAGGCAGTCCCATGGATATGGTGGACGCAGGCCATTAAAAGTTGTGTATGTGATAGCCCAATACCTTGAATTGAGCCCAGTAACTGACAGGTAGCCAGAATGGGAGTGATATTCATTCTTCTCCTAGCACCCAATAATAATCAAGCTGCAGTGTGCTGAACCAACTGGAGTCGCCAAGTTAGCTTAGAGGGCAGATTTATGGAGAGTGATTTATAGTAGTTAAGTCTTGATGTTACCATGGCATTCATCCAGGTGGCCAAATTGGCCATGTCAAGGTAGGAGGGGGTATCTTCCAAGTGAGACTGAGTTTGTAGAAAGCATTTTTTGCAGTTGCCTTAACTTGCTTTTCTAGCAGTAACACTGGATCCAGTATAAGTCCTTGGCTGTTAACTGAGAGCCAAACTAAACGTGATGAGTTACTAGAGTTCTACACGTGTTTTCTCAGCTCAAGGTTTGATTGGAAGTATAGGAAGTGTCGGTCCTTGCAGCTTTAAGTTTAAGGTTTACAGAGTGGCAGGGAGGAAAGTGCAGGCATGGGGCTCTTGACAGGTGCCCCCTTCCCCTCCGCTGTGTGTGTGTGGGGGATCCAGGACCCCTCTCTTCCCCCCCTTCCCCACACAGCAGACAGGGCGCCTGGCCTGTAACCTACTAGTGGGGCTTTTGGTGGGACTGGGCAAAGAGGTCAGAAGACAGGGCACCCGAAGCATCACTACATCTCCCCCCCCCCCACTCACCTGGCTGCCGCCCAAAGCCACGCAGCCTGGAGCTGCATAGCCCAGTGTCCCTCTGTGGAGGCCAGTATGACTGGGGGGTGGAGGAGATGAAGTGACGCACGGCTTCGGGTGGAGACTGGGCGAGCGGGGGGGGGGGGAGATGCAGCAATGCTCTGGCCACCTTTCCCTGCTCACTTGGAGGATTGCTGCATTTCCCTCCCCCCGCTTGCCTGGCCCCTGCCGAGCGATTTCAGGCTATGCAGCTCTGGGCCATGGGGCTTCAGGCAGGCACCGAGCAAGCGAGGGGGAGGGAAATGCAGTGACACTCTGGGCGAGCGGGGGGGGGAGGTGCCCAGAACATTGCTGCATCTTCCCCCCACTCTCCAGGGTCCCACCTGAAGAAGAGCACCCCAGAGCTGCATAGACTGGCATCACTGTGCGGAGGCTGGGCAAGCGGTGGGGGAAAGTTGAAGTGATGCTTGAGGTGAGCAGGGGGAAAGGCAGAGCAATGCTGGAGTATGCCGCTCCGGGCCACACAGCTTCAGGCGAGGGCCGGGCAAGTGGGGGGAGATGCAGCGATGCACCAGACGCCTTTCCCATACTCTCCTGGAGTATCACTGCATTCCCCCCCTCCAGCCACCCCTGCAGAGTGATGCCGCGCTATGCAGCTCCAGGCCATGCGGCTTCAGGCAGTGGCCAGGTGGGGGGGGGGATACTGTGATGCTCCAGGCATCCTGTCTGCTGACCTCTTCGCCCAGTCCCACTCGAAGCCCTGTTAACAGCTAGCAGTGGCCAGGCACCCTGTCTACTGTGCGGGGAAGGGGAGGAAGAGAGGGGCCCTGAAACTCCCACACACACACCCAGCGGAGGGGAAGGGGGGCACCCATTGAGAGCCCCACACCTGCACTTCCCTCCCTGCTGCTCTGTAAACCTTAAACTTAAAGCTGCAAGGACCTACAGTTCCTACACTTCCCATCAAACCTTGAGCTAAGCAGACACAAGTAGAACTCTAATAACTTGTCACGTTTAGTTTGGCTCTGAGTCTGCAGCAGCAGGATGAACTCCATCGATAGGCATTCCAGGGCACTCTTCCATGGACAAAAGGATCACCAGGCATAGGGTCTCTAGTAAAGAGGGGAATCAGGCAAAAACAGCCTTATTTAAGGGCTCAGCTAAATGTGACAGCATTCCCACAGCAGACACAGGTCCACCACCACCATTGGATTTCTTATTTATTAAAAAAAATACCTCAGGACTCTATCCTGCAAGCCTGTTGGACAGACACTCAGGTGGTCTTCATCCAGCTGAGGATGTTTGGAAATGCCATGGGGATAGTGGGAGCCAGGCCCTGGTGGCAGCAGAAATGAGGACAGTGCTAGAGATTCCACCATCTCTGTTCTATGCACACTATAGGTAGAGGGAATCCTAGACTGAGGGTACTATCCTAAGTTGACCTACACTCTTCTAAGTCAATTGATTAGGAAGGTACTGTAAAACCATTTGGTTGAGTTGAGTATATTGTTTCCTGCAGTGGGAAGAAAGAAAAGTGTATGGGGGAGAACAACTCAAAAGCCGATACATTGCAATCCTTTCAGAGCAAATGTGAAGGATATAAATCAATAAAATCCTTGTTTAGGGTTTCTTTCTTTCTTTCTTTCTTTCTTTCTTTCTTTCTTTCTTTCTTTCTTTCTTTCTTTCTTTCTTTCTTTCTTTCTTTCTTTCTTTCTTTCTTTCTTTCTTTCTTTCTTTCTTTCTTTCTTTCTTTCTTCAGTTATGCCTAACCAGATTCTTTGGACAAGCTCACATGCAGATTACATAGGGATGGAGGAAGCTCAGGCTCCAAGATTTTCAAGCCCACATGCAGTCCCTGAAGGTAATAAACCTCCCCATATTTTGTCCCCTCAGAGAGAGAATGAATATACCACAAAACTCTATACAATTTAAAACAAACAACCCCCACTATGTAATAAACCATTAGAGTCCCCAGCTAATAAAAGAGAACCAGTTCCTACTAAGCAAATTAACAGCCAGTCTTACCAAATGCCAATCATTTTTTAATGTCTGAAAGTTTTGCTCCAAGCAGAGAAGATCAGTCAATGAATTTCCCTGCCTCTATGATCCAATGTTCTTTTTCTAAAAATTTTATTTAAGAAAAAAACAATAAACTATACATAAAGAAATACACAGTACATAAATCCAGAGGATACATAAAGAATACATAAAGAGGATACATAAAGAAACATAAGCAGAATATGTAACACCATGTGTAAGCTACAAAATATTTCTTCTCTCCAGCTCCTTACTTACCAGTCTCAAGCTTTTATTCTCAGCATTTTATATTAAACATTATACTCAACATTTTATATTCAACTTTTAAAAATACTAGTTTTCTAATTAGTCTGCTTCCCTAATAACTATTCTTAGTTTTTTCTTAATTTCCAGTTACATCATCAAAAAGTCTTTCAATTTTTCCTGAAATTCTAAGCTTAGTCTATTATGCATATAATTTAGCCATAGGCGCATATTCCTATACGTAGTTTATTCATCCAGTGACCCAATGTTCTGATCTCGTGATAAGAAACATGGGCAAAATCTGCTGATGTCTCTAGGACTGATACAGAGAAAGTGATGCCTATGATATGTGAGACCCAGGCTGTGTAGGGTAAGCATCAACATCTTTGGAAACAGGAAGCTGATAGAGTTGTGGCAACAAAACCAGTTCAGTATTTTTTCATTTTTCCACATCTGTCAAGAGGAAAGGAGCACTTTGCTCCAGCTGCACCTCCTCATTCATCTTCAAGTGCAACTCTTTATGTAACACATTAAAATAGACCAGAAATATGGGGCAGCCTTATTCACTGGAATCAGTTTGCAAAAGCTATTTAAATTATTCCTCAGAACTGATGGCGTTATTGTACAGATTATATTACTTCTTGAGTTGCCACCCAAAGCTATCAAGGTCAAATAGCCATCTTCTGCTTCCTACAATGCATTCAGCTCTCTGAAGGAGTTGTAGAAATCTGCAAGGGTAATTCAGTCTGCTCTTTGCAATCCAAAGAATTGCATTTGTTTTCTTGGCTTTTGTGGGAAAAGGGATGGTCTGAAATAGAGCAAGATGCAATTCCTGTAGCACCATAGAGACCAATTAGATTTCCAGGGTAAATGTAGTTGGTATCTAAGGTGCTACTGGACCCGAATCTTGCTCTTCTACTGAAGAACAACACGGCTACCCACCTGAAATGGTCTGAGATAGGAAAACCTTTGGGAGGATGGATGGGTTTGCTTTCTATCCCAGATGCTTGGGAATATGATAACTGAGTGAGTGTAGGTGGGTCTTTTGATTACAGACCTAACTCTTCTCCAAGAAAGTTCAAATGGAAATTTGACCGTATCAGGAATTTCCAGTGACAATTCAGTACCTGGTTGAAAAAGAAGCAGCAGAACTACAAGTGGACTCCTGACTGTGATTGATATTAGACTTTTCTAGCTAGTTCAATCTGGCCATCACATGCTTCAAGATAAGGGCTTTATAATTTTTTTTTTTATTTAGCCCTTCAGCCTTTTTTTCTCTTCCTTCACCTTTCTGGAATCCTAATCTTGTAAATTTAAAGATGCTTAACTGGCCTGCTCTGACTCAGAGCCCTGCAGGCTGTGATAAAACTTTATTGGTTTCGTCTGACTTTCATTGCAACATAATCAGAATCATATTAACAAATGTTCTTGTCACTCTGCTGCGTAAATCCTGCATTGCATCCTATTATTTCTCAGGATGGGGAAGTAGCTGCTTTGCCTACAGCTTGTATCTGAGATGAATAAATCTTTGGTCATTCACCATGCTAATTGGCAAGCTTTAACTGGTCAGCTAAAAGTTAAACCAAAATCTGCTCACTTTTATCCTTTCTCTGATCACGTCTAGATTCTAATGTGCTGTGCAAGGGACTGTCTTTGACGACCAATGGAATTTTCCATTGGTTCAGAATGCTGCAGCAAGACTGATAGCAGGAGCAAAGCACCAAGAATATAGATCTTCAGTTTAAAAACAATTCCACTAGTTGCCTGTTCTGAGTATTTACTTTTAAAGGCCAGAAGGTTTGGGACAAGGGACTCTCTACTCCTATATAATTACCCCTCTTGTACAGTAGCAATTGGTCCATATATCCAAGGAACTGGACATCTTTGCACCCTGTTCATCCTTATTAAAGGATGGCTATGGTGCTATCGCAGATTCAGTTCTCAGTTCCTTTTCTAAATGTTTTCTGTTGTTCAAAGGTGTTCAGAACCTCTAGGAGTTGAAACCCAGTTTTGAAAAATAGTCTGACTCATAGAAACCAGTAGGTTCCAAGCCCCCACTGATGGTGCTACTTCCAATTACCACTCAGCTGGCTGGTGGGGGAGTGGGTGGAAATGACAGTAAACAGTCTCTCCATGTGTGCCCAGAAGTGATGCCAGCATGTCTACAGGGGATGCTGGAAAAGCTCTGGTATTTGAGCAATATTCTATGGTTAACATAGAGCTTTATCCAAATACCAGACTGTCTCTGGCATCCACCAGCAGCACACTGACATCACTTCCAGGGTGCATGATGAATGAGGTCAGCACATAGGTGGTGAGTTCCCTTCATCTAATAAGTCCTATTGAACCCCTGCTGTTGCAAGGGGTGACCTAGCCACCCTAATCTTTAGTCTTTCATACCATTCATACCATCCTTGGGCAAAGAAATTCTGATTTTTTAAACTAGATTCTAAAATATCTTCTTGAAAATATGAGTCCAATTTTCCTAAAAATAAAGGTATTTCTACTACATTAATGTACCTATATAGTTAAATCCATACTAAAACTTGCTATGCATATGCTACTGGAAGCTGGGCATTTTTTATTTATATAAAGAACTGAAGCACCATCAAATGCCTGCAGGGCACAGATAAATTACTTATTAAGTTTTTTATTAAGTCCAGTTTGGGATGCTGGCTGTTACTAACTGCATTTTTGTTATATTAAGGCAACTTTTGTCTTTACTGTCCTCTTGATGTAGAGTTAATCCAACCACCAAAGAATAAGAGACACTTTGAAGGAAAGTGAGGAGGGTAGTTAATGGTATATCGCAATTATAACTGGCTTTTGTGAGAGTCAATCAGAACATAAAGTAAGTAGCATAGAGACACTTCTTTGAATATTTGGTTATGCTACTTTGCTACTTTGAATATTAGGTTAACAAGGAGGGCATGCTCTGGTTTACCATTAGGTCAGCTAAGTGTTGTCAATAATACCAAGGGTAAGATTCTATATGAGACCAGCATGAATAAATTGAGATAGTAGTGTTGCCCCCCTACCAAATTGGAATGAAGAGGCAGATACAAGAGTTGGGGACTAAAGGGCTGCTTTATTAAAAATGCAACAACATATCTGTCAACACAGCAAGGGCCTAACTAGCAGTATAGATCAGACCCTGAGGTCACTCCTGGACCTCTGCCCTAACCTGTCTGGGCGAGCCACCTGCTGCCCTGGGTGTGAGCCATTCATCATATGTCTGGGACCTGGCTTGGCCAAATGAAGTGAGTCACTCCCTTAATGCTCCACCCCCTGGCTGTGAAGCTGGGGAAGGACTTGCTTGTCCAGGGGTTCCCAAGCAGGCAATCTGTCCTCACAACTGGGCCATGAAGCAGCCAGCTGCTCCTGACAGACCCCAATTCCCCACCAATGGGGATATGCCAAGGGTGGTCACTGGCCTACTCATTTCCCACAACTTCTAACTTGCCAAGGGAAGTATCTATTCAACCCACTTTAGTCAATTACCTCCTTCTGCTGACAGTAGGCAAAAAACTCCTCACCCAATTGTCAGTTGTGGGAAAGGAGAAAACATTCCTATCTGGACCCTCTAACCAGCGACCGGCTAAACCTGCACTAAAATAGGATGAGGAGGGTGAGCCGAGCACAAGACGCACTGAGATGCTGAGGAGCAGCATTTTAAGGCCACTGGCTCCTCTCCTCCAGCATTCCTGGATGGCTTGGAAAGCACCGCTACCTCTCTCTCCTTTGGGGAGGCAAATCACAGCCCCTGGCCAAAGTAGGTGTTGTCACTGACTGGGAGTGCCTCATCGTTGTAGGAAAACATTCTACTACAGTCCTTTAAGAGAATATTAGTGATTATTTAAAAATGGTGTCTCTAGAAGTTTGTGTCCACTTGAAAATAATAAAATAGCACTCCTGTTTGTATTTTAAATGAAACAAAAACATGTATTGTGAATAACTAACTACACAAGCATTTCCTAACCTGTACTATACAATGAATAACAAACAACAATAATGTACAGTAATACATCAAAATAGATTTTTAGGATTTTAGGATTTTTAGGAGCTTATTATTCTTCAGAGCTGCTTTGAGGACCCACCAGGTCAGCATATGTCCTTCTCACTCATTACCATTGCTAGAAAAGCCGAAGCTCAAGAAGATTAAACTAGGGTAACAGTGAAACACCCTGTAAAACATATATGGAATGTCAATTTCAATATTCTATTTTATGTAATGAATTCTTATTGCAATTTTTTGCATACAATAAATCACACAGTCCCATTCCCAATTGCATATGTTGTGCATAAATCCTTGTCTAGTCCTTGTCTTGTCCTTTCAAATTTCCAAAACGCACGGAGTTGGTGTCATAGAATATACATAAGCCGCTTGTCCTCCTCCGGTGGGTAGAATTGAAGGCGGCTCTTCAAAGTGTTGGTTTGGCTACAGCTCTGCTGTCTTGGGGTTCTATCCACCCTGATTTTAACCTTTTCAATTATTCCTGCGGGGTACCCCCATCCTGTAAATGCCCGGCTCATTTTCTCTGCTTCTCTAATGTAATCTCCCTGTACGGTTGCATTTCTCTTCATGTGAAGGAACTGGCTATAAGGAATATTCTGTTTTAAATTAGTTCTATGAAATGAGGAATACTCCAAGTATGCTGACCTATCTGTCCCTTTTCGATATGGAGGTCCCATTATCGCAACATTTTGAGTCACACCACAACCATGAAAGAGAATTACTATTCTCTGTGTTAGAAGTAATCCATCCAATGAAAAACATTGACGTGCACCAGGCTTTATTACGATCTGAGGCCAGGTGGATCTTCAGAATGAACACACTTACTCCACACGGCCTAAATAATGAAATTGATTTTTCACCCTTTTTATAAAATTCCAGGGTAAAATTAATTGTAATAGAGTATATTTTTATAAAATATTTTTATAATGAGATATTTTTCTATGAGATTATTTTTACTCCAATGAGTATTCAGTTATTGAAATAGGTCTACGTATGTATTGTGAAATAATTGGTGAAATAATTTATTGGATATGAAATATTGGATATGAAATATTTATTGGATATGAAATGTTATTTAGCGTGTGAGGAAATAGGATATTTGATTATATAATTCTTTGTAACTATATAGAGCATGAAATTACTTTTGGTAACCGGATAGTGTATGAAATTAACAAAATTGGGTAAATCTTGTACTATTTGCAATGGCAATTGTGGAGTGGTTGATAGTGATATACATCCTGAAGCTAGGGGTACTTTAAGAAAAAAAGCAGGTCCAATGAGCATGCGGTTATATACTTCAGAGTAGCCGAGGGGCCCCACCCGATTCACAAGAAAAACTCTGTAGCCTTGATTGGTGGAATAATCATCGGAAGAAATTGTAAGTCCATAACCTTTCCTTTTTATTAGTATTGTTAAGAATGCTCTTGAGTAAAAATGTTATTGTTGATCATATAGAAAAATTGGCCAGAAGAAGATGGGACTTGAAACAAGCCTATATTAAATTAGCCAGCAGAGCTCATAGCCAAACCAACACTTTGAAGAGCTGCCTTCAATTCTACCCACCGGAGGAGGACAAGCGGCTTACGTATATTCTATGACACCAACTCCATGCGTTTTGGAAATTTGAAAGGACAAGACAAGGACTAGACAAGGATTTATGCACAACATATGCAATTGGGAATGGGACTGTGTGATTTATTGTATGCAAAAAATTGTAGTAAGAAGTCACTACATAAAATAGAATATTGAAATTGACATTCCATATATGTTCTACAGGGTATTTCACTGTTACCCTAGTTTAATCTCCTTGAGCTTCGGCTTTTCTAGCAACGGTTGTACTAGGAGGTTTCCCTTCTGAGTTTGGCTTCTCACTCCTTAAACAATAGTGAACTGATTGTCTGATAGGCAGTTCATTTTCCTTTGAGCAGCAAAACCCTGTACATACAAACTCCTGTGTACAGTGCACATTAATCCCTTCGACAACATGTGTCCCTGCAACTTCACCATGTAGCCATACTGTATTTAAAAAGAAATCTTACCATGTTCATGGCTGACCATCTGCCTGGGTCAGCAGCAGTTTACACATGCATGCTTTCACAAGGCCCTTGTTTCTCCTATGACCTTCCCCACTCAGACGTATGTCTTTTTGCATCCCAAAGCCCACTGGCCTTCCAAGGTCAGAGGCACAAATAGAACCATATTTTGATATCAGGATTTCTCCAGGCACTTTCGAGAGGAAGTAGCTTGACTGCCCAACAACTCTAGGGATGCATTAATCAAGGAATTTGTGTGGCCCTCCAAAACTCTTCACACCCAGCCACAAGTAATGACACAACTGTACAGGATAATAACCAAAGCTCCCAGATTCTTTCTCATAATATAAATTTTCCAGGTGACTCAATCAAGAGCTCAGAAAAGGCCATCATCCATCTGCCTTTTTCTTGGCCATTGTCAACAGTCCTGACGCAGTCATACCTGCCACGAAAGTTAATCAGCTGAAGCAGAGTAGATCTCTCTTCTCCATCACATCACCTAGTTACCTCTTATCAGCATCCTCTTACAAGAGAAGTTTTGAATGAACCAATGACATCTTGGGTTTGATCTTTTCACCAACGGGGTCTTGGATTAAAAAACAAAATGATGGAGCATACACAGACAAGAACAATAGCCTGATTAGTGAGAAATTCTGCTGCATGATCTGCTACTGATCATGGAGAAGTTAACAGATTATAAAAAGTAAAAATGTTAAGACTTTTAAGGCTTGCTCTTGTCTGTTCAGTGCTTGAGTTATACAGTGAGCAGTGAAGACAAGAAAACCCATCCAAGACTCAGCTTATGATTTATTATAGTTAATGATTTATTGTAGTTAATGAAAAGGGTATGTTTTCATGCCGAACATGTTTGCTGCTAATTTCTCAGCACTACTAATTTAGGGCAAAACCACCCTGGCTTCAGACTGGGTCAACTTTACCATTAGATTCATTTATCCCAGCCTGCTCATAAAGAAGTGCCAAGAAGTTTTAGGTCTCGTCTCCTGCCACCCCACTTGCCATTAGACATGGGCATGAATCAGAAAAAAACCGAACCATGGGGTTCATGGTTTGTGGGGTTTCCATGGACCACGAACCACGAACTGGCATGGAGCTGGCCCAGTTATGGGCCAGTTCGTGGTTCGTGGTTCATGGGGTTTAAATGCCCCCTTTCCAGCAGGAAAGGGGGCATTTAATCGCTTAAAGGGCCCTATCTTGCCACTTGCAAGGGGCAGGACCCTTTAAACTATCAGCTGGCAGGTGGCAGGGGGATCCCCCCTTGCTGACTGCCAGCTGATAGTTTAAAGGAACCTGCCAATTGCAAGAGGCAGGGCCCTTTAAATGGTCCAACCCCCACCCGACCAGCCCCAGCCTCCTACTTACCTTCCCTCTGATGCCATAGCTGCCATTTGAGAGGCAGAAAAGCCATTTTCAGCTTCCTCTGTTGACCTGTGCACCCGCGTGGCAGCCGTGGCTGCCATTTGAGGGGCGGAAGGGCCCTTATCTGCCTTCTCTGCTGCCGCACGGGCCTTCAGGGCAACAGAGGAGGCCTCCACCACCCCAGCAGCAGATGGAAGGTAAGTGGGTGGCATGGGAGGGGCTGGGGGCTGGGGCTTGGACCGTTTAAAGGGCCCTGCCATTTGCAAGTGGCAGGAAAAGTTTAAATGGCCAATTCCTCTGGGGAAATGGCCATTTAACCTGGCCCTTTAATACGAACCAAACGAACCCATAGTCCAGTTCGTGGAAGTTCATGGAAACTAGGTTCCACGAACCCTGATTCGCGAACCCCGAACCGGGTTGGTTCGTGGGGTTTTTTGGTTCGTATTTAGGTTTATGTCCATCTCTGCTTGCCATTCAAAAGCTAACCAACCAAAAGCTGACCTGGCTGAGCAGAAAAGTTGACTAAAACAGAAAAAGGTGCTCAGTTTTTGCAAGGAAACTGATACACAAATAAGTTTAGTCCCATTCCACTTCAAACTTCCACAAACCAGACTGAGCATTGCTTTTTTACTGAGATGAGAATGCTGTCAAAACAGCCAATTTTGGTGTGGACAGTGATAGACAAAATGGAAATAAATGTACAGTACATCTTTGAGGGTTTTTTCACCCTTATATTCTGCTTTCTAATTTCTGTGATAAAGATAACTGCTATCTTTATGATAAAAATTACCTCTGGTCAAAACTGGAAGACACAAATGCATATGCATATGTCTCGCTACAAAATTCATATTATTTTGGTGATGAGAATCCAGCCCACTGTCAAACTTCACAGCAAAATCACATTCCTGTTGGAAACCTGGGTGGCATCTCTCTGATTACTTGTATTTGCATGGATATAGCAGTTGTCAACCGGAGATGTCCAGATAATTTAAAGAGGTGATATTTCCTTTTTTTTCCCCTTTCTGATGGAGAAATAAATGCAGTGACATTAAACAATCATGTTGAAGGTACTGGAATACAGTAGCGTCACAGAAGGAAAGAAAATCACTTAAATTAATGAGAGAGACAGTTAACACCTAGAGAACATTGTTGCTGATTGAATTTGACATTCCTTCAGATGGAGAAGGCAACAACAAAAATGGTGTTCTTTGTGTCTGAAAGAAATATTTTGCCTGAGAGAAAATCCCTTTTGAAACAGATGGAGGTATTATATGAGCGCTTTCATCTCTGCTGCCTTATATTTCTATTGGGGAGGGGGGCATCTTGGCAAGCATCTCTACCTCTCTGTACCTGACACTCGCTTCCTCTCAGCTCCAAAGGTGCCCAATTGCTAAGCAGCTCATAATTTTGCTTGTCGACATTCTGGGACTAAGCTTCGCTTTCTGCAATCAAGGAAAACTATTTGCTGTAGCTTAAGTGGAATGAACCCATCTCCAGAAGGACATATAGTTCTATTTGTAAAGGGAGTTTGATTGGCAGCTGGCATAAGTGATTTCGCTGTTGAGGTAGAGGGATTTTTTTAAAACCAAAACCAAAAAAAGTCAAATGTCTTTCATTAGAGAGCCAGTTCTCTGGAATGTCACTCAAGACTGCTCAATGTACAATCCAGGAGATCAGTTGGCTCTGCTTCAAGAAATAGTTTGAGTCCTGGTGTCTGTCAAATGTCTCTCCACATTGCCAGTCAGTGAACAGCTCAAGGCATAGATCAAAAGGTCTGTCTGTCTGTCTGTCTGTCTGTCTGTCTAAAACATGGCTCCAGAATGAAGGGGAGGTTTGGATGCTGGGCAGAGATGATTTTAAACATCTTAGTCCTGTTCTTCCAGCCTGGAAATCTCCATTTGTGTCCACTTCTCCACTGTGCAAATTGAACCTGCAGTTCTTTATCTTTAATACAATTTTCTGTTTCTTCACATGTAATTTCTCCTGTTCACATTTTACTAGTTTGGGGACATAAATAAATCAGCACTATACATTATACAAATACAAGTGGGGGACCAACAAGGGGGCATCTCATTCCCCCCTCACCATGATTTCCTCTTTCCCTTTCCTGAAAGCATCTCTAGCACCTCCCCTTTTTCAGCCTCCTTCTCTTCTTCCCATCTACCAGCCAACCTACCTTTATCTGCCCCCCCCCCATGTTCAGCTCCCTCCCACGCCAGCATCATCTACCTGGGGAAACTATGGCTCAATTGCATAGCGCCACCTTCTGGATCCAGCCCACTTATGCTGTGTCAGCTGCTGGGCTGGGCCCAGTTGCATAGTGTGTAACCTGCAAGGACTCATGGGTGGCACTTCATTTTCCCTGTATCCCCTTCCCCACACTATTTCCTCCTTCCCTCCTCTTGGCAACTCCATATATCTTCACCTTTACTGACTTCCATCTCTCCTTCCCATCCACCTACTGACCTACCTTTTTTCTGTTCTCCTATCTTCAGCAATATTTATTATTTATTGATTGATTTATATGCCCATCTTTCTTCACAATAGGGACCTACAGCAGCTTATATGATTCTTCTCTCTTTCATTTTATCCTGTGTGGTAAGTCAGCAGTGTGTGTGACTTAAAGCCACTCAGGGTCTCTCTAGACTTTCAGGTTTTTAAACAGCTAGGTCCAGGTTCCCAAAATCCACCTTTGGTTCCCAGCAGATACACAGCAGCTGTAGGGAATGTCTGTTAAAAAATAAAGGAGAGAACACAACAGAAGGGGAAGGAAGAACTCTTCCATAAGAACATAAGAACATAAGCAAAGCCATGTTGGATCAGGCCAGTGGCCCATCCAGTCCAACATTCTGTCACACACAGTGGCTAGAAATCCAGTGCCATCTAAAGGACTGTCAGTGAGGCCAGGACACCAGAAGCCCTCCCACTGCCTTCCTTCCAGCACCAAGACAACAGAGCACCACCTCCCCACAAAGAGAATACCATCTATCTCCTGTGGCTAATAGCCACTGATGGACCTCTGCTCCATATATTTGTCCAGTCCCCTCTTGAAGCTGGCAATGCTTGTAGCTGCCACCACCTCCTGTGGCAAGCCATTTTCCTATGTCAAAATAGCACCTCCTCCCTCAAGCCATTTTCCTATGTCAAAATAGCACAGCAGCAGGGTTTTTCCCTTGTTTCTACTCTCCACATGCACAGAATACTCCACGTGGATCACCAAAAACAGATACATCATATTCAGTATTTTAGAAAACGGCTTGAGGGTGGAGGTAGGAGCTCTTCCTCCCCCCACAATGGCATTCTGAGGCTGATTGGGCTCTTCTTTATTGCTAAAGAGCCTTTTCCCACAACTGCTGCATGGCTGTGGCAGCCTGTATTGGGACTGGGAAATCCAGAACTAACTCTTTGACAATCGACATGTCTAGACACCCTCAGTGAGCTCCCAAACATGGGGGGGGAGCTTTTATGGGGGGAGCTGCTGTTGAACTGTAGCGAGCAACCAGGCTTGGGTGAGCTCTGCAAGTTGACTGGTCACCCAGTAGTGGGCAATTCTGTGCATGGTCTAGATTAATTCTCCCTCAAAGGCCAAAACAGTCCCCCATCCCCTGCCTTTTAATGACAGATCCATGTCTGGAAGATTGGCAATTCTGTTGTGGTTGCCTAGCAACAACCACTGAGGGCATCCATTCCTTAAAGCTAAAGATGCTGCTTCTGATATTTGTGGGGGGACCCAATGTGTATGTGTATGTGTGTTTGTGTATTTAGATGTCAGATTTTTTTGCAAACCTGAAGAGATGTCTGTCCATAGCTCCAGTCTTCAGTTTTAAATTTCCACATATTTGGCTATGTTGAGAATCCTGGTAAAATCTCCCCCCACCCCTGCATGCTGTATGGTCTGCAGGCCTGTTGTTTTCTGGGCCCTAGGGCTGTTCAACTTTCTTCAACCAGAGGGAGGGCTTTTATGGTTGTGGCTCCCTTCCTCTGAAATGCATTAAGAGAGGAGACTCCTCCCTCTGGGATTTGGTGAAATTTCAGAGGGCCTGCAAAGCAGAGGTGGATCATCTGCCATTTGGAGGCTGATTCAGATATGTGAATTGGCTTGACTCTTTATGATGTATTTATTATAGACATTGGGCATGAGTAGGGTTTAGGGATGACACTGTTCTTTCAGATGTTCTTTTAGATATATGGCTTTTATGTTTGTTTTATACTATGGGTTTTAATGTTGCATTTTACTATGTCATTGGTTTTTAATGTCTGTATTTCATTTTAATATTGTATTATTGATTTTGTTTGTTTCTTTTATGTAAATTGTAAATAGCCTCAAGCACCAGACATGGTGCTGTGGTGGTATATAAGTTGAATGAATGAATGAATGAATGAATGAATGAATGAATGAATGTCGTTCCAACAAATGCTCTCAAAATATTATGCCTTTATTTCCTGTTTTATGGTTCTGCTCTGAATATATTAAGCAGGCTCCAGAGCTCTGATTTTCTTCTCTTGAAATCTCTTTCTTACTCCTCATCAGTGAAGTTAGCTGCCTTGATCATGCACCCTCCTCTCATGTCAATGGAACTTTTCAGCAGATCCCATGTATATAAAATGCCTGTGTTTATAATCCTTACTTATGTCAGTGACGGCACACAGAATAACAAATGTAAGAGATTTATGTCCCTGATTTGGACAACAAAACGGCCATCACCATTTTTGGAGAGGTGAAATGTAATCGCTTGAGTGGCAGCTGTTTGGGCAGCAACCTTAAAGAACTCTTGATAAAGATTTCAGGGTTTTGTTTTTGTTTTGCAGTGCTTGAGATAAGATCCTTGAACTTGCTCACAGAAATTCATCCATTTATCTGGGACATACCGAAGTTTGAAGAAATCCTATCATATTATCTTTGCTAAACTGTTCTATTTTTTGTCAAAGAAGCAGATTTTCTACCACTGTCAAAACGATGAACCATAACAGAGCATGCTAGAAAATGATTCCAAAGGATAATATCTCCCATTCAGCTGAAAAGCTTGATGGGCTAAAGAAATTCTCCTGTCCGTTTGCTCAATGCTCTTCATGACTTTCTTTTTTTTTAAAAAAAGTTCCTTTGACTATGTTTTATACATGATGTTTTTTGAGCACTTCTAAAATACTCTGCAGTGATTTTGTGTTGTAAAGAAATCCACGCTTTTGTTTAAGCAATTTCTCCATTTAGAGTTAAGCAACAGAGAAATGGATTTGTCAGAGAAATGTTGTTGAGGAACCAAGTGACATGTCTAGTGAATGATGGGAATGACAGACATATTTCAGGGTTGAAAGGACACACTGAATTTGAGGTGCTTGTATTTTTTTTTAATAATCCTAAATCTGGAAGTAAAACAGAAACACATTTTTTCACACAAATTCCAAGTGGGTCAGAAATTAAACAAGGAGGTTTTATTTAAACAATGTATTTTGTAATTCAGAACTTTGATAGAGTTCACAACTTTTGCTGATCCAAATCTTATTTATTTTAGGAAGAAAATCCAGTTGACGTCCATTGGACTTACTTCTAGATACATCTGTTTAGACTCACACCTTTATGGCTTAAATCTGGTGAGGCTTTGAAAAGGCTGAAGTAGATGACATAATAGGAGATTTAGAAAGATCTCCTTCAAGTGTAAATAGTAGTCACACTGGAGCCCAACTGGGATCCAGGCCATGTATACAGGAGGAGAGCCCTTTCTCTTGCAACACTGCCTTAATTTCAGCTGTTCCCTTCTGCTACATTTTGGGTTTTGCCCTGTAGGGAAAACATACAATTGCCCTCCTCAGATCTACTGCACATGATTGCTTCCAACATTTCCTCCCAACCATTTTCCCTTCCATGGAGCTGGACTTGAAGAAGAGTACTGCAAGCACCGTTTTCCCTTCCATGGAGCTGGACTTGAAGAAGAGTACTGCAAGCACCAGAGAACAGTGGGATACGGCAAGAAGGGAACAAGATTTACAGCTCCTCATGTGTTTTCTTTCTGATTGAAAAAACTAGGCCTACACCCCTGCCATAAATGCAAAAACAGAGACACTGTGAATTAGGGATGCCAGTCCCTCTGTGGGGGCAGGGGAGCGTCTGCTCCCAGCCTTCACTCCCTGCCACAACTCATGTGGATGGTGAGGGAAAAGGCATGGGGAACAAGCCCAAGAGGCAAACAAAGAATTGGTCCAGCACAAACTGTGGTAGCATTCTTTTGGCTGGCACAATGACATCACTCCTGGAAGTGACACCGTAGGGTCGGTGCCAGGAGTACGTGCATGTCATGCAAGCATGCAAAGATTTTCAAACAGATAAGTGCCAGGATCCACCCTTTCCTCTGGCCAACTGCTGTTTTGGTGAATGATCTCTATCTTTGAGTCTATCTACACAAGACATCAAGTGTAGAGAGAGACAATGCTAGCCATGAAGTGTAATTTTAAAAGACAGTGCAGAAGGCTGTCAATTTCACCTCTCTACAGATCCAGCAAAAATCGCTCCTCAGAGGGTTTGTTAATTTCCTCTTTGCCTTGAAGGGGAGGTGAAATTGGCAGATCATTTGGGGAGGTAAAGAGGAAATTAACAAACCCTCTGAGGAGTGGTTTTTTTTTTGCTTGCTCAGTGGAGAGGTGAAATTGACAGAGCCTTTGGCTCTGTCTTTTTAAACTATGCTTCCCAGCTAGCATTGCGTCTCATGTAAAGAGACTTTTTGTCATGATAACATTTGAATTTTGTATAATAGCATCTCACTATTTATTTCCTGAAAATATTGGTCCTTTGAATTTACTGCTTACATTTTTTAAAAAATCATTTATAAATGAATCCCCTAATCGTGTCTAATGGCATCCTAAGTTAAAGGACTAATCCTGCTTACTTTAATGTTCTTGCCCAATTAAGAATGAAAGACATAATCTACGTTTCTTTCTTTCTCTCTTTCTTTCTCTCTTTCTTTCTTTCTCTCTTTCTTTCTTTCTTTCTTTCTTTCTTTCTTTCTTTCTTTCTTTCTTTCTTTCTTTCTTTCTTTCTTTCTTTCTTTCTTTCTTTCTTTCTTTCTTCTGTAAGCAGTGGCATTCAGCTACAGAGCAAAACTATGCTATTATATGTCCTGCATTACAGTCCCACAGCCTGTACAGTCTTAGTGCATAATTCATGAAGAAATCCACAGGCTAAGATGTGTTCCTATAAAACATTAATCAAATAATTACATAGACTGAGACTAGATTTGTGAACCTCCCCTCCCCCTTTAGTAGCTAATTCATAAATGGAGAAAAACTGCTCCATTCATCAAGTAAATTGCTCACCACACACACAGCTTGTTGCACACCCAGCCAAGAGCCCAGCAGACTCTTCTGTCCGTGTCTGAGTCATAATGAGCATTCCCACGCCTGCTTAATCACACATCCCCTTGTGCTCTATGGACATGTGGAATTAATACATTGAATTGGAAACAGCACTATAAAATGCCCAGGAACATTTAACAACTAGGTCCTATGAATCTTTTTTAGCTGTAGCTATCCAAAAACAATAGCTGATGCTGCCATTGAATAACACTTTCCCAGCTCCTCCTGTCGTGCAGCCTAACATGCCCTTCCTCAGACCCATTATAGAGTACAGTAATTGGCTGCTACTGTGATTAACTTCCTGTGGAGAGACTGAAGGCTGACTTACATGTGTGTCTTTCGATATCTCAGCATGCAACTTATCTCCAATTTGCATATCGACACGAACTGACTCCACAAGTGTGGCATTGTGATATGAGCTAATGAAAGGTACGTGGTGTTTTACCTATCACAGCTGTTTGCCCCCACACCCTGAAACGAAGACACAAGGTATGTATAAATGGGTTAAATTAGACTTATTAAACTTATCCTTCAGCACCTTTTAAACTCAATTAACTCACCCGAAGCTTGTGCGGATCAGTTTGAAAGCAGACCATTGAAGGCTCTTTGCTCAAGGGCAGCTCCAACCCAGCTCACAACTCAGCACAATTACTGAAGCCATGCCTTGCTGGTCTTTGCTTGCACAGAATTCTGTGCGGAGAGCTGCTGAGCCTTGTCCCTTTTCTCACCATGCTGTCCAGGAGCTAGGGTACAGAATATTGTCACCCAGCACCAAAGTATCCCCTTCCCCACACACCCCTGGCTGAACAGCTGATAAGCATCTGGCTTTGGCGTACTTCCTTCATTCTTAAGAGTTTCTCTACACAAGACATCTGATATGTGAAGAACACGTGTTGGGAGATGAAATGTAGCCAGGAATGGTAGTTTAAAAAGACAGATCCGGCAGCAGAGCAAAGGTTTTTCTATACATGCTGTGTGAAGGGGCTGTGAAATGCCAGAAGGGAAACTTCGGCCCATTATAACCTCTCCAAGTCCAAGCCTGGCTCTGGAAGGCAGCTTCAGCCCATTTTCATTCCTCCTCTGGTTGTGATCCCACACAGTTTTAGACTGGAGAGATGAAACTGACAGAGCCTTGGGGGAGAAAAGATGAAATTAACAAACTCTCTGAGGAGCCACCACCAGTTCTTTTTAAACTACACTTCTTGGCCAACACTGCATCTCCCTACACTTGATGAATATGCTCCAAGACATCTCATGTAGAGAGATTGTTAGATGCCTCAGGGTGCTGGCCAAGTTCTTCTGCAACTGTCTTAACCCACACATTTCTGTCAACCTAGTCAGAATCTAGCCACTGGTAGCCAGACCTATTTAACTAGCATATAACCTACCCCGAGCCAACGGTATTATATCCATTGCAACAAATCAGATGGAACCACCCCAAAATTCTGCCATCTATACAGGGAAGAGGGAAATGTGAGGTGAATGCTTGATAGAGGAGTCAGCAGAGCATGCCTTAAAGTTCCGTCTGCCATCTCCCTAAGTAAGTAAAACAGGCACTGAATGGTCTTTTTCCTCATCATAGCTCACCTCCTTCACTCCTCCTCAAATGGTGCAGCCAAAATGTCCGGTGGACCAATTTAGGGAAATGGGATTCTAATATGTGTGATAAATATGCATACATTAGGGTTGCCAACTCTAGGTTGGGCAATTCCTTGAGATTAGAGGTAGAACCTGGGGAAGGCAGGGTTGGGGAGAGGAGGGACATCAGCATGGTATAACGGTCCTCCTCAGTCACACCCTTTTTTCCAAGGGAACTGATCTCTGCATTGGGGATATAAGTTGTAATTCTGGGAGATCCTCAGGCCCGACCTGGAAGTTGCCAACAATAGCATGTGCGAATGTAATTTTAGTTGTGAAATAAGAGGTGGGAAGAGAACATTTCAGCCGCCTAGAAGGTTTTTAGTTGGCCAATGTTGAAAAATGTATTAAAGGAACCATTCAGAATTTTATTTTCTTCTGTTTCTAGTATAGAAGGATATATTTTTTTGCTATCATCCCTTTAGGGCTGGTTGCCTGGTTCATAGGCTATCTCAACAATGTAACAAACAAAGGCAATCCCCGGTAAATACTGAGACACAGAATGGAAAAACCACCCGGGGATAACAGAACAAAATTTACATGTATTCACTAGAAATAATGCTTAATTAAGTTTAAAGTGACAGCGCTCTACATAACCAATAATAAATGCAATGCACACAAAGGGATACAGCTCATACAATAATATTTTCAAAGTCTGTACCAGGGGATTAAAAGCCCCGTTCCATCCAACTCAGGGAACAAGGACAAGCACTCCAAGTTCATAAATGAGGTAAGTTCATAATTGCAATGTTCCAAATACGTTTCTTTTCTTTGTTGCTGTAGGTGTCTTCCTGTTATTCAAATTGGAGATCCTTCCAGATGGTAGGCCTAGCTGAGGCCAGCTAAATGGCAGATTTCGTCACTTGGACTTCATTGGGGCTGTTAAGGACCACTGCATAACATACACAATAAACATGAAGACATTGCAGAACATAATGCTGTTCATTTATAAAGCTATTCATAGGCTAGACAACCCCTAAACAATCAGCTATTTGGACTGAAGCAGGTTTCTGGAATAGTCAAGTATCACCTGGAGGTGACAGTTGTATGCATGGGCTGATACATATAGGGCAACTGCACAATAGCAGTGGCTTTGTTCAAGTCACTGCAGTTATGCAAACTGCAGCAGTTGTGTGGGTATAAAGACCCTACATGGAAGCACTTTTTCATACAATCAGCTCTTCCGTGTGACATCTGCTGGTGGTTCCATGTGAGGACTAGAACTATGGTTGTACCTTCTGTCATTACTGACTACATAGGCCAGTGTTCTAAGCTGGTTATTTAAGTCACAGTATAAAGAGTTCACATAGAAAATTGGCCATACACCATAAACCATTTTGCAGTTTCTTCAGACTCTCCTTTATTTTGCTCACAATGGCCACAAGAAGCTCTTGCAGTCTGAATGTTTCATTTTATTGGAATTTCTATTGTTGTTATTATCGGAATGCCTGTGTAGAATCTTTAGGTTCCTTTGGGGGGGGGAGTAGGCTATTATTGATTCAGCCAAGACAGCTTCTTTGTGGTCCTAACAGCATGAGGGTGCCAAACTACCTTTCTTTACCCAATAGCTTATTGTTTCCTGAAGGAATTAATTTTTTAAACATGTCACTTACTATTTTGAACGTAGCAGGGGCTCTTTCATCTTCCAGCATTTGGAGCTCCCGTAAACTGTCACGCTGAAGGGAAAAAAAAAACCTATGCAGGTTTGAAAGCAAAACACTTAATTCCTGAAGACTGGCGACATTAACAATTTGTCACATTTTTGTCATCATCATATTTAACAGATTTTTTTTAAAAAGAAAAAATTAAAGATAAGTGAATACATAGGAGGTAATCAGGAAATATAGGAGGGCTGTGCCTCTGAATCAATTTCTTTATTTTGAAGTTCATTCTTGCTCCTTTCTTTTCATCTCTTTCGCTCTCTCTTTTGTTAAATGGCCAAATGGGCAGAATATTGTACGGTTTTCTTTCCAGCTTGAATGTGGAAAGACCCAACAGGGGGGCTTCTGAAATGTTTCAGCAGCTCTAGTGAGAAGGGGCATCTGATTTCCACAAAAATGATACCTTGCAAAAAAGCTTCAGCCCAGGGAAAAAAAGATACTCACTTGCTCTTGATAAGATGCCTTTGTCTTAAGATTCTTTATCTAAGGGATGATTCACATATTTTGTTTTAAACTTTGTTGCAGATGGTATCATAACCCTCCTCAACTGGAGCTCTGTCCAGGAAAGGTTCCTGTCTGCTGCCAACCTCCAGGTACCTTCCATGTAGCTAACTAAGGAAGATACAGCACGATAGCCAGGTACTCTTCTAACATGCCTAAGCACTGAACTCCCCTTGAACTTCCCTTCCTAATCAGCAGTTTCCATTTTAATGACCTTACAATACAATAATACATACATGCATGTATACATAACTGTGTCTGCTAAAAGAATTTTGCTTGCACTGACGGCCCATGGCTCAGTGCTAGAATGACTGCTTCACATGCTAATGGTCTCAGGTTCAATGCTCTAGGAATCACCCAAATCTCTATGACTATGGTTAAATTCTAGAGCACTGGCCTACATGATGATGTCACTTACAGTTTTGTGCTGCAAGTGATGTCACACATTAGTATGACGCTGACAAATTTCTCCAATTATTCTTCTGCTGGCCTATGAAATGGTGGCAGGGAATGGGAGGCAGTGATGAGAGGCTTCTATAGTCACATTAATGCAACACTTGTGTTTTGATACTGGATTTGTGGCTTAAATCAGTGTCTTCTTGCCTCCTAGAAGTTAGGCTGTGGGAAAGGTGTAGGATGTCAATACAGAAGAGTAGAAATGTCAAGGCAAAGAAATCTCCCTTGTTTCCTCAAGTTATCTTGGTTGTCAGGCTATGGCGTTTGACTACAGTATTTAAGCTTCACTGATTTCTGTTCGACATGTACATGTAATGATTTCTTCACCCTCATAACATGCCTTGTAATTGCCAAATGGTTTGATTTGAAAGTCCCATTGTAATGGCTCTGGGCCCCTTGCTTTTTATGGTTCCTTTAATCCTCCATTACTCATTTGCCTGTTTAAAAGCAATTGGATTTTTAAAGCATTCAAGCCCCTTCCTCACACACACTTTTTATGATCCAGGCTTTATGATTGAAGCAATAAATGTAACTGTTACAATCAAACTGGACCGGTTTATTCTGACGGGGACATCTTAACTATGAACCAACAATTTTATGCATGAGGAGATATAATAATAGAAATATTCATTTATCCATGAAGTTGCAAGTAATTATTTCAACCCTTAATGAAAGTTTCCGTTGCTTCTCGAATAGGAACTATTCACACTAAGTGTGCATCCCTGATTCATACTTCTTGGCTTGCTTCTTTTATGAGATGGAGCATTAGTAAAGAACGGATGTGAAAACAAGAAAAGTTCAATTAGATCAAAGGTCCATCTAGTCTAGCATCCTGTTTTTCACAGTAGCCAACCAGATGCCTTGGAGAAATGCACAAGCGAGGTGAGAAGGCAATAGTCTTCCCCAGTTGCTTCTCCCCAGCAACTGGTATTTAATAGCACACTGCTTCTGAATATGCAAGATCCCCTTTAGCTATCACGGCTTAGGGTCATGAATAGAAACTGGCAGTAACTATGGTTATAACTGGCTGACATTAATTATAAACACAGAATATAGTATGACTAGCATCAGAGCCTGTTGTGAAATAATGCAACAGGCACTAGCAGTGGGGCACTGGGCCAGGCAGCCTGGCATCACAGCGAGCCACAGGGAGCACTGTTGTGAGGAGGGGAGACAGGCAGCCTGGCATGCTGCTGTGTCTGGCAGCTGCCTGGTTTGGCCCCCTTGGGGCTGAACCCAACAGCTGGTGTAGTGAGAGGGCTGCTGAGGGGAGGGGGGACAGGCAGCCTGGCATGCTGCTGTGCCTGGCAGTCACTTGGTTTGGCCCCCTTGGGACCGAACAGAATGGCTGGTGCAGCGGGAGCGCTGCTGGGGGGAGGGGAAATGACAGGTTGGCATGCTGCTGTGCTTGGGCCCCTTGGGGCTGAACCGGGTGGCTGGTGGAGTGGGAGTGCTGCCGGGGGGAGGGGGCAGGCAGCCACCACCAGATTCAGCCCCATTGGGGCCAAATCAGGCAGCTGGAGCAGTGGGGAGAGCTACGGGGGAGAAGCAGGCAGCCTGGCGCACCTGGGCCCAGCCTCCTCAGCAAGACCTATTGCCAAAGACTCACCTCTTATCCCTGCTAAGGGCATACAATTGCACCTGCCACTGGGATAGAGGTGAGTTGTTGGGAACACAGTTTCCATTTTATAGGTATAGATACAGAATATCAGAATATCCAGTTTGTGGGTTACTATGCAGCGTATCTCTGATTGGGGTTTTAAAAGATAAGGATACATTCTGATTACCTGTTCATTATCCCAGCTAGCTTGAGCATGTAGTAAGTTTACACCAGAAGTGGACTGAAGGGGTGGTTTGAGGGAGACATAGATGAAAGGAGGGATCTCCAAGTCACCCACTCCCCATTGTCATTTCTGGCATCTGATAAGCAATGCAGCTTGCATAAGGTGGGCAGGCAGAGATGGATGGAGTTCAACAGCTGCTGGGGCAAATGGGTATGGGCCGTGTGGTGATGAGTCTCCTGAGTGCAGAAAGGAGATGGTGCATGGGGCCTCATCAGTCAAAGGGACAGATGTATGGGGCAGCCAAGGAGCATGAGTGGACCATCCTCCATGGTGATGATTGATGTCGGAAAACCTCAGCTGTGCTAGGGCCCAGCTAGACTGCACCAGGGCTCCCCATGTGGAAATACAAGCATGCTATACCTGTGCCTGTCCGCTGCACTGTGCCTGTCTCTTTAGTCTTCCCCACCCTGCTAAATATTGCTGATGTTGACATGTAGGGGGCTGGGGGACACCTAATACATATGTTGTATCTCATTCCTGTGTGCTGACCATCGGACAAGTGGTTCTATACATGCTGCTGATTGTTGGAGCCATCAGTTCAACTCTGGCCTCTGCCTCCTGTTTTGCTGCAGCTTGCTGGGCTAAAAGTGTCTTTTGAATTTTGGCCAGCATCCCCCTTACTGGAAACTGAAGCCATGCCTCCTGTTTGCTGCATGGGTTAGGGTTAACAAGATTGCCTTTGCAGAAGGAGCAGTTGCGTGTTCCCTATTGCAGGCCCCTTGCCTGGATGTAGACTGATGTGCTGACTCCCATTATTGCTGAGATCTGAACCCTTGGGTTGGGCTGGGGAGAAAATATTTGTTCTATCATGGCTGCCTCTGGTGAGTGAGCTGTAGGAGCTTGAGAATGCTGTACTTGGAATGACCATTTCTCCTTTCCTCTGTGTAACCCTGGCAAAAGAGAAGTTGGTTGCAGGTGAGGACTCAAACCCATGTCTGCAGAGCTCCCTGAGTTATGTTCACTACAGGGCTCCTGCTGGTAATGGCATTGTGCTCTCTTATGTCAGAGGACAGTTGCCACATTAGCTGAGATTATTTCCTTGCATCTGTGTGTGCCACTAGGGGATGACAGCAGCATGCCACTCTGATTGACAGATGTTAGTATGGTTGCTATGGACTCAAGTATACTCTGTATGCAGAATGAGCCTTCATTAGGAGTTTTAGGTGGGCAAACTTATTGGTCTGCAGTAGAGATGGGCATGAACAGGGAAAAAAATGAACATGATGTTTGTTGTTCGTTGCCATCGACTCACAAACAACCACGAACATGGCCCTGTTTACGAACATGTTCATGGTTGGCTGTTCATGGGGGCCAGCAGGTTCTCCTCCAGCCATCATCCAAGTCAAGATCCTACTGCACCACTTCCAGAAACCTGACCTAAGCAGGCACCAGGAAAGGTACCAATAATAAATAATAGCTTGGCCCCAGAGCCTGGCAGGAGCCCTGGAACTTGAAGAGGTAGATCCCTACCGCACCACTCTCAGAAACCTGACCTGAGCAGGCAGCAGGAAAGGTACCAATAATAAATAATAGCTTGGCCCAGAGCCTGGCAGCAGCCCTGGAATTTGAAGGGGTAGATCCTTATCCCACCACACACAAAGAAAATTCAAGCCCCAATGCACTGTCTCTATCAAAATACCAACAGCAACTGTCTCTCTCTCCGAACTGTCTGCAAAACCAAAGCCTCCCTTGTAACAAATTTGGAGCTCCACACTTGAAAGGAAGACCTGCCTATCAAGCTAAATTTGGCTTAGATTGGTGTTTCCAGGGCAACAGCAGGAGTTCAGACAATCTCTGCCTAAGTTGCCAAGGGAATTGATTGCAGGTGCCAGACTGTCTGGCTTGATGGACAGCAAACAACAACGAACAGCAACGAACAAGGCTTGCAATGGCCACTTGTTTGTTTAGAATGGGGCCTCACGAACAGCTTGTTCACGAACAGTAGATTGGGCTGTTCATGGATTTTTTTTTTTGTTCGTATTGCTGTTCGTGCCCATCTCTAGTCTGCAGTAGAAAAGCAAAGTGCTGCCATACTCAAATCTTGATTAGGATTCATTGTGTCCCTTATATCCCCTGTGCAGAATGGACCAGGAATAAAATGTAGCAATCTTTGTGCCATACCAGCATTGATGAAGTGCCAGTGTTGGGGTCTTAGGATGGGGCTATTGTACTAGTGGGTCACCGGTAAGTATCTGAGTGTATTATTTATTATTATGTGAATGCATTAGTGGTTTTTTGTTGTTTTTAATGATGTTATGGTGGCTCATTCTTAGTTGTCAGTATAACCATCTTGAATCTGTAACTGGAGAATTATAGACTAAGGTGCTCTAAATAAATAAACAACATCTAACGTAGATATCATTGATAAGAGCTACCATCTCTTGGAAATCTAATGTGGTATACTGAGTGGCATGTTGGATTAGGACTGGATGGGGTATGTGTTCAAATCCTCACCATACCATGGACTGACCTTGGACCAGTCACTCTCTTTTACCCCAACCTATGTCACTGGATTGTCCTGAGGATAAAATGGGGGCGTAACTCCACACTGAACTTATTAGAGGAAGAGTGGAATAAAAATCAAATACAATTCACCAAGTAAGGTTTAGCGGTCCAACAATTGCACCTTGTTTCATCCTATCAGTCTTTATTGATTGCCTCTGATGAAAAATGTGTTGGCCAAGGTATTAAGGTATGTCTCCAGTGTAAGAGAGTTCCCCTGCAAATGGCATATTAAAGGACCTTGTTTCCTAAACCTAGAACATGAATTATATTGGTGTGCTTAATTTATAGGGTTAATGTCTTAGATCTATTAAATTGCAATGAGGTAAATAAAACAAACAGCCCTCCCCTCCAGTTTTTGAAACTTACCAAATCTTTTGCAAAAGTTTAAACAAATATGACATCTTTGGGGTTTCAGCTAGAAAACTTTTAATGTCACTTACTGTTATTAGATATTTTGAGAGGTTGATAGGAAAGCATAAGAGATTTCAGTTATGTGTATCTAATATTCTTAGTAGCTATGTGCCTAGCTACAGTTTTCTATAAGGCTTCACCAAGCTGTGTACTAGAGAGTCAAATTAGCCCCTCTAGGCTTATTTAGAAAAGCTTCTACATTTGTGGCAGATCATCCATTGGACTCTGAATGGAAAAATGAGTTTGAAGACTGTTTGTCTGTTTTTGTTATACAGTTGCTGCACAATTAACGCTTCTCTGGTTTGAGAGTCTCTTGGTTTCCTTTCCATAACAAGGTCTTTAGATGGAGATTAAAAAGGCCAAAAGGTTTCTGGGCGTTACCTTCCAAAATCAAGAACATCAATTGATGCAGTTATTTATTTTGATGAGTATTTGACCCCCATGTTAATACTGTGTAACAGAATATGTCATATTGTGCAATAGTATATTTTTCAGTGTACTGTTCTGTTTCATTTGGACATGCTTCCAGAAAAAAGCCACAGCTAAAATGGCATAAATCATTCCTTCCTTCTACAGCTCTACTTCAAGGTTGCTTCTTGTCTAAACTAAACTGACCCTTCTGCTGCTCCCCTATTACTGTTATTAGTGTTAAATATACAGTTAAAACTAAATTCATCACTTCTATTAATTCCCCATGTCATTTCTCAAAGTCTCCTGTGCTCCAGAAGCAAATTTTTGTAAAGATTGGGAGTCTGCTGTGGGAGAGGGAAAACAGGAAAGCTCTATTCCACTGATGGAAAATTTAGTCTAGAACAAACCTTGTATCTAATTATGAAGTGTCAACCCTCAAAACAGATTGCTACATTTGCAGGGCTATCAGCAATTGTTCTATGTACCACTAGAACAACTGGGCTGGCTACTGTAAGGGACAGGATGCTGGGCCACTTGGGCCACTGATCAGATCCAGTGAGACTCTTCTTATGTTCTTGCAGCCTAGTGCTGAAGGTGAGGAGGAAGGCGGGGCACGGTGACAAACTTAGACCACACGTATGACTGGAGTGAAAAATGGCCACAACTTTATTGGAACAACAGCAAGTAAGGAGCATTTTGCAGCCAGGAGCGGAATGCAGCAGCGCAGGGCAGGCCCTGCTTAAATGCAAAGCCGCCGGACCAGAGGGAAGACTGCCTCCCCGGGGTCCGACAGCAAGCCCCGCCCCTGCTGATCACCTCCCGGCTGCCGCTGATTGGCTGGCCGGGATCTCAAACTAATTGGCTAGCCAGCTCCCCGAGGGATGCTGGGCAAGCCAACATGGCAGCCCCCGCACCCATCCTACCTCCCCACCCAGCGGAAGCAAACCGCCCGCCTGGTAAGTCGGGCACTTGTACTTATGAAACCTGGAGAAACTCTAAATCTGCAGAAAAAAAGCAATTTGGAGTCACCTTCCCAAGTTACTAGTGACATCTACACATTTAAATAAGTATACAGAAATCCATTGCATAATAACTCAAAATTATTATCTGGCAGTGGATAGTATTCCACATTATCTCCAGCTTTTATTGTTTTATTCTCTTTGCCATTCTTTGCACTATTTAGATTTTCTTAAATTATGCCATGCTGTGTAGTCACTGAGGTTGATGACTAGTGTAATTTCAGTCTCTTTTTAATTGCTAAATAATTGGGGTAGACAGGCAGACATATGATAGAATTTTTTTAAAATAGTTTTTAAAAAAATAATTCACAAATGGGGAGGGCTGAATGTTTTCTGTTTCATTTCCTTTTATGTCTATTTAGATTTTGGCAATATTCTAAGGTTGTTTTTAGATTACCTTTTATTGCATGTGTATGTTTTATTGTTTGTATTCATATTTCTTCTATATTTATATATACAACATATGTCATGTGTAGACATAATATACGTATAATGGATAATGTTGATTTATTGGTGCATAATGTTGAAAAATATTTAATGTTATGAAGGGTGCAAAGAAGCAAAAAATGGAATGAAAATAAACAATCTTTGGCTTGATTTGCACAAGGGATAAACAACATCAAGGGGAAAACAACATGGGATTTTCTGAACAAACTAGCAAGGGTAAGAAATTCAAAACTATCCCTAATTCCAAAGAGTAAATACTTTCATTATTATGCAGACTGTGCTTACCATAGAAGGTTATCATTATTAATGTCTAAACAGCCATCTTCATGATATTTCTTCCAAAACTTGTTATTTTAATCCTTTTCTCCCATCAAAAATCAACATAATATGCTGTTTTCTTTGTCACATTTTAGACCGTATTGTTTATGTTGAAGCTGAATTCTTTTATTAAACACAAGAAGCTGAATTTGCAGTAGAGCAGACTGGTTCTGTGATTACAGAAAGCTGATCGGTGATGTAGATGTGAACAGATGTAATGATAATTGCTCAGACCAGCACTCAGTAACTACCTCCCTAGCAATTGCTCTGGTTACTGTCTGATTGCCAAGCTGGAAGTTCAGGAGAAATTTGTTGGAAAAGTAAGTGCAGCATGACAGGGGTAGAATTGGACAGCATCAATAAATTTTGACTTACAAAGTCAATGTGTGTCCCTGCTATGGCTCTCTACTTCCAGAAAGATGGATAATGGTTGATTGTCCAACAAAAGGCAGTTCTGCTTAGGTGAAGAGGCCTGCAGAGAATGAATGAGTTAATTCATTTGGTTCCCCTGCATTTCCACCATCTTATTTTTTTGTACAATATGGTTTGGGGAAACCTGGGGTTCCACCAAAGTTTATGATGAGTTCCTCCATTAAAGTATCGGTAATAACAGATCAGCTTCATCAACAGAATTTTTCCCTACCATTCATACACTGTTCAGCTAGGTCAAACTGTCACTTCATGGAGAATATGAGTGAAGCCCAACAGGTTTTGCCTGTACTCTCTGGGAACTGAGAACATGCCTGGAATCCTTTGTAACATGTTAAGGTTCCATGGCAGACGTGCACAGCTTCTTTACCATATAAATCAATAGCCCTGTATTGTACTTAATATGTGTAAGGGAAGAGCCAAAGGATTGGTTTCCAACTCAATTTCCCCCTAACTAAAGGGCAAGTGTAATTTCCACCAACTTCCCTTTTCTGTTGCAGACCCCTGCCCTGCATTTGCCTCTCATGCCATTCTTGAAGGTCCCCTAACCCTCAGGAGCAGCATTTCAGGGAGATCAGTGAACTCCACTGGGAGACAGCGAAGCAAGAAAGTTCTGTTCCACCGGTGAAAGCAGAAAATTTAGCAGAAAATTTAGTCTTGATCCAATCCATGCACATTGGTTTCACCCCTGCTCATGACTGAGCATACTGTATGATCCTCCCACCTTGATGTGCTTTCAGCATGTCAACACAACAGTGATATGTATGAACTATATGTCCATTGTCTCCATCCACATGATCAGGAATGTCGTTATTTGAACATTCTTAATCACAAGAATGACATTCACATGTGTACAGCTTGGACAGATCATAGAATAATAGAGTTGGAAGGTACCACCAGAGTAATCTAGTCCAACCCTCTTCACAATGCATGAAATTCACAACTACCTCCCCCCCACCAGTGACCCCTGATCCATGCCCAGAAGGTGGCAAAATGCCTCCAGGATTCCTGGCCAAACTAGCCTGGAGAAAATTGCTTCTTGACCCCAAAGTGGCAATCAGTATTACCCTGCCAGGCACTGTGGGATCAATGTGCACTTGTGGGGCCATTGCTACTGGGAACTGGGCCAGTGTGCTCACTCTTGCTCCCACTCATGTCCATGCTCATGTCATGTATATAAATCTAATGTGTAAAAGGTTCCCTGAACTCAGCAAGTTTGAGAACCAGTATACCACAATATTCTTCTTCACATTCTTAGATCTCTTTGCATGTTTCTTCTTCTAAGGTGCAACTAAAAGTCTCCCTACACAAGATATCTGACACGTGAAAAACATGTGTCAAGAGATGCAATGTTAGCCAGGGAGGGTAGTTTAAAAAGACAGATCAGGCAGCAGGGCAAAGGCTTTGCTGTACCCTGGAGCTGTGTGAAGGGGCTGTGAAATGCCAGAAAGGAAACTTCAGCCCATTATAACCTCACCAGTTCCGAGCATGGCTCTGGAAGGCAGCTCCAGCCCATTTCCATTCCTCCTTGCCCTCTGGTAGCAATCCCACACAGTGTTAGACTGGAGAAGTGAAATTGACAGACCCTTCAGGGAGGCAAAGATGAAATTAACAAACCCTCTGAGGAGCAATATCCACCAGCTCTGTCTTTTTAATCTATGCTTCCAGGATAACATTGTGTCTTCCTACATTCAACAAATATGCGCCAAGGCATCTAATTCCAGTTAATTATTTTCCCTCTTGAAGATCTGACTGCCATTCTACATACTACATTCTGCCATTCTACATACATTCTACATACTACATACTGAAGATGGTACATGTACAAATAAAAGAAAGGTATTTGAGGGAGAAAAATATGAAGCTGAAGTTGGTTGAGTCTTTTGAGAAGGTTTCATGGTAGAAGCAGAAGAGGGTTTTTTTAAGGAGACATCTAAGGAATGTGAAAATATTGACTTAATTAAAAATAAGCTTGGCAGTCAGTTAAATCCATCTTATCATTTCATGATTTGCGAGTAATAAATGCCAACTAACATAACCACTATTTTATGTGGTAGTTGAAATTTCCATGCCATAGCCTCATTGACTGAGGGTTCTCTCAATCATATCTCTGTACATTATTCTCTCAGCCACCAGTAGAAAGGCAGGTTCATGTGCTAAGAGTTTCATGACATAGATGATATAATAGATATATATGCCTCCATCCTTAATAGGTGACCAATTACTGTTCTTGTTGTCTTCATTTTCTAGTATATGTCTTTGTTTTCCATTCGTAACATCCTAAGCTGTGTTGCATGAGTAAGAAACCAATTGGTTATCCCATGCAGCTTTAACATGGCCTCTCTTGTTGGTCTTTATCATTAGTAGTTCGTCCTGTTTAGGCTGATGATAGCTGAGATGTGCTAGAAAAATGCAAAGGAATGCGGGCATAGTGTAGCCATTGATCATAATAGGCAGCTCCTTGTGGGAATGGAAGCTCTGTGGGTGGTTTCATGTGGTTTCATTTGGATGTACGGCCATGGAATGTTAATTCCAGAGAAGTGATGGAAGATGGTCACATAATGTGAGCTTTAAGCAAATGTTTATTCATGAAGTATCCATTTCTGTGCCAGCCCTCTCTGGCTGGCTGACTACTCAGCATGCAGTGCAACAAACACCACATGGTATATTAGCAGGTACGGAACACCCAGGAGTGCAGCATCTGCTCTATGCAGTCAGAAAGAAAGGTAAAATGATGCAACTTCACAGAAAACAGTGTGTATTTTAACACAGAGAGGGGAAAAGAATAAAATCAACCCCTTGTAATTCAACTATCCTGAATTATCCTGAATTCTACTGTCTGCATATTTCTTATTTATGTGTTCACTTTTATTGCGAACTTTGTCCATCACTAGAATGGTAATAATCTTCTCTCTTTTTTAAAAAAAAATCAGCACATAAAACAATCTAATTGAAATATTTTCACATGAAAGTCACAGATGTTCAACTATGTGCACTATATATGTTTATAAGAAAGGACAGGCATTTTCCAACCACAGTAAAGCACTGTGAAGTCATCTTAAGAGGAGAGACTTGAGTATCTGTAATCATTGGACATAAAGTATTTTATTTTGGCTGGACTACTGGAGACATTCATAGGGGATAATACTTGGGGTGGGATCCTACTGTTACCCTACCTAGGACTGCCACTGAAATTCTCAGATCTTACAGTTCTGAATTATACATTAATAATGTCGGTTTGATTGGACAGGAAAGACTGAAACTGAAAGCTGCAGCCAATCACATGCACGTATCTCCATGCAAATTATATTTTTCAAAAGGAAATCTAGTTTGCACTTTAGAAACAAGTCCAGGTAATCTGCATCTACAAAATCCAGATTGCCCGGCCTTGTTTTAATTCTTCTGAAATCCTCATCTAAGTTTTCGCTGGATCTCCAAAATCCAATGAAAACTCAGATGGGGATTTCAAAAGCATTAAAATTAAGTCCCGCTGATTTATTTATGTCTTCTTCTTTTTATACATTATGAACGTGCATTTGAGGAAACACCATGGCTCAGTGGTAGAACACATTCTTTGAATACACCAAGTCTCAGATTCAATTCTTGACATCTCCAGGTAAAATTTCACATATATCTGGGGTTCAAAAAGGCTTTTCTCTTCTACAGACTCCAGGGAGACACTGCTAGAGAACACAATGTTAAGCTTGACGGTCCAGTTCTCTGATTCAGTAAGGAAACTTTATGTGATAAGATAGCAAAAGAGCAACCCTCTATGAAGCTCTGTACGAGTGCACAAAGTATTGGGTAGAACAAAGGTTTACCGGTGCACAAGAATGCATGTTCACATAATTGAAGCACCACACAAAAATAATCTTGATTCAATCATATGTAAGATCAAGTAAAAATTGTGTGTGTGTGTGTGTGTGTGTGTGTGTGTGTGTGGTGGTGGGGGTTTTGCAGTCTTTTCTCAATTGATAATTATTATTGGTAAATAGATGACAAAATAAATCATGTGAACATGCATCAAATTATGTAAGGTCGAAGTCCAGAATTAATTTTACAAATTCTCCTAGGTAAATTGGAATTCTTGACAGAATGCAAAATGGGATGAACCTTCAGATCCATAAAGGAATGTACCAGAAAATTCCACAGACCACTAGGTCTATTGGCAGCTATATGACCCAAGATAGCTAGAAATGGAACTTCCTTCAAGACGGAGATGCTGAGGAGGGTTCTAGGACTCACTTTTACAACATGATCATATAAAAACTTCCTTTTCCACCTTTCAACTTGAAGTGAACCAACACAGTGCCAGTCGATCTCGCTGCACCTAGCCTTTTCTCTCTTACCTCTTCTGCATCCAATGAATGAATGAATCAAGTCCTGAATGACTGCCGGTGGAAACTAACTAGACTTTGCTGTTCTGCAAAGTCCAAAAGCCCTGACCACCCAGCATCCATTCAGTCTGTTCAATGTTCATTTGGCTTTGTGTCTGCTACCGGAATGCTAGGCTAGCTTGGCACGCTTGGCACTCCATGCCTGGCTTTCCAAACTGTTTAAATATTGAAAATCACTATAACACATGGTGAGGAACGTTGTAAGTCATGTTTTGCCTTTGGACAGCTGCTTCCATTAAGTCATCTCAGCAGGTGCACCTGCGGCAGAGCAATTGTCCATCCATGGATGAACATAGTTTGTTTCTTTTTATCATGCCTTCCTGAATTGTTTAAATTACTCCAATGGCTGGTCCAGCACAGTTTGCTTTGTACAGAGTCCGCACTGCTCATTCTAAAGGGTATTAATACCCAGCAGGTGCTATCCCATAATCCCACCTGCCTTCTAGCATCCTTGCTTGTGGAGAAAGGGTCATTGTGAAGTTAGTTTCCATTGCCCAGTGCTTCTCTTCTTGAAAACACATTGTAATGCAGGAGAGGAGAATTTCCCTGTGGGTTGGCTCTAATCAGCCACACAACAGGTTGCCTTATTCCCACCTTCCTTTTGGAGCTAAAAATTTAAGTGACCTACTGCAACTGTCAAAACCATTTCTTTGGCTACCAAAACTGCACAGCCGCTTCGTCATTACAGCCAAGGACTCCCGTGAAGTTACAAAACATTAATTGAGCAGACCCCCGAGTGAGAGAAAGAAAAAGGGTTGGCCCATTAAATAAAGGGACATTATTTTTAGATTTGTTGCTTCCAACTTGCAACACTCTCTAGGCTATTTAGATTTTGTCCTGAGAGTAATGAGCATATGTAACTATACTTCCAATTAGAGTTGTACTTAACTAAAGTTAGGAGTATGTAGGTGTATTGTTAACAAATCGGTCCTTGTTTTTAGCATGGAAAGGATTAGGAATTATTCTGAACTTCTCATCCCTACTAATTTTTTGATCTCCAAATCCCCAGTTCTGTTTTACATCTCCTTTTGCAAATCAGTCCTGTGGGTTGGATCCCATGGAAATACTTTTGGAAGGACTATGTAGAGCACATCTTTCCTCACCATCTGCCAAGGAGGATGGGAGGATGCTATTTCACCTTTGACTCTCCTCACTGTAGCCCATTAGGCTATAACATGTTTTTTTGCCAAAAGATTCCTCTGACCCTCTGTAATATTTTGTATGCAAATTTGAGTATTATATTTCTGCTGGTTAATGCAGGACTTTTAGGATTTGTTGCTGTGGGTTTAAATGCAGACCTCTGAGGAAAGAAGGAGGGGGGGCTTGATGGGTGAATGGAGTCTACTGTAACTGGATGGTAGTTGTATCCTAGAAAGCAGAGTGAACTGAAGTTTTTAGTCAGCCTGTTAGCAGAAAAGTGTTCATTCTGGCCAAATTAGGCAAACTGTGTGGAGCCTGAGCTGTGTCTGTGTGTATCTCAGAGAACGTATTTATTCTGTCTAAATAACGCAAACTGTATGGAAATCTGAAAGGGTCTCAGTCTATCAAAGTCAAGAAAGCTGTGTGGAAAAGATGGCAATTCCATTGAACAATGTAGAACCTTTAAGTATCTTGGGGCCAAGCTACACATGACGAATGACACTTGAACAGCAAGTGGATTGAGTGGAGGGCAAGTGAACAGGGAGAACTTGCTGTTCAAGTGTCATTCGTCATGTGTAGCTTGGCCCTGAGGTGACATTTGGTGAAACCCTGTTAGCCCACCTGGCCATAACAAGAGCCTCAGTTGTGATAATCACTGGGGCCATCTTTAAATTTCACAGGAGGACTGAAACTGTTCCAGTGCAAGGCCATTCCACAGCTTTCATATGGTGCAGAGATCTGGGCCTGGAATGGACATCTGACCTTGAACCTCGAACTGATTCAAACCCTCTTTTTAAAGAGGATTCTAGCTTTGCCTCATGGCACTAAGGGGAGAGGCACAGGCCTCCTGGGGTGCACTCTCAGGTGCTCCCAAATGGTGTGGTGTACTCCCGCAGGGCTGATCCAAGCCAGATTGGGCCCAATTTGGGCCCAAATCAGCCCAAATTTGACCATTGTGGAGAGTGGGAGTGTTCCTGCATGCTGCAGAGGCCCATTACAGGCCGATCTGGGCCCGATTTGGACCCAATTTGGACCTGAATCTGCCTGCTCCTGTGCTCCACAGAATCCTGTTCCAGGCTGACTCAGCCCGATTTGGGCCACTGCAGAGAGTGAGAGTTCTCCTGTGTTTTGCAGTGGCCTGATTTGGGCTGAATTGGCCCAAATTGGTCCTGATTCAGGCCCAATTCGGCCCTATTCAGGCTAAATTGGGCCTGATTTGGCCCCCCGTGGAGCGCGGGAGCACTCCCAGGAGCGGCCATGGCCCATGCAATGACATTACTTCCCAGACAAACAACAGAGAAGGTTGGGTCCCCCACCTCCTGCTGAGAAGATAGGGGGACCTGGCAACCCTATATGGCACTCCAGTGCCTTTAGTCTGGACCAAACTTGGGTTACCTTTTATCAGAACCTGTTTGCACTTGGCCTTGTTCAGATTCTGGAGAAAACAAAATAATCTCTCTGTTAGTCCATTCTTAAGGCAAAGCAATGCACTGCTGCATTCAGAAGCCAACTGCTCTGCTGGATTTAACAACATCCTCCATCATTATTTCTGGTGGATGGCTTTCAGAGTGTCCCCTTGCCCGCCTCAATTTATGAGACTGGATCTTTAATATGGATGCTGCATTGGACAGAAGTACAACTCTCTGTTCCAAATTTTCTCTCTGGTTCAAATTGTTCAAGAAGGACAATGGAAAAGCCTCTTATTTGATGAAAATAACAATTCCTAGTCTTAGAATGGCTTTATCTTCTCTGAGGTGCCAATTCATGCCCTCAGCCAATGTAGATGGTCATTATACACAAATATCAATTGATGCCCATTTCTATATTTGTGCAGCTTCAGTTCCCAAAGGCCTTCCCCGTTATCTTTTTTTCTGCCCTTTGTATACAGAACCCAGAAATAAATTTCTTGGTGAAATTTTGAAAAACATTGATTCTACCCCAATGGTGGAAAAATTGACCCTCCTTCTTTCTGACCTGGATCTACACATCTTGTATAGAGCAGCACAACTTGACTTGGGGCCAAGCTATACATGACGAATGACACTTGAACAGCAAGTGGATTGAGTGGAGGGCAAGTGAACAGGGAGAAATACACTTGCCGTTCAAGTGTCATTCATCATGTGTAGCTTGGCCCTTGGTTGTTACTCTAATGGAGGTCTCCCTGTGAGTTGGAGGAATTAGTACTGAAGGAGATGCATTGAGAGGGAGTAACTGGGATTTCTCTGCCTATGCATATGAGGATTATTCCCTTAGAGAATGCTCAAATAATCAGGCAGGTGTACAACAGGAAAGGCTTCTCTATTGATAGGAGAATAAAAGGAAACCAAGCAAGCACAGAACACACCCTGCACATATACAAGGCTAGCTAGAAAACTGGGAAGAAAGTGTGAGAGAGTAGTTGGGATGGGTTGATATTTACAAGTCCCCAAAGAGAGGAGGGGTCTGTGGGAGCAGCAGCAAAATTCCCAGCATTTCACAAAAAACCAGTTTGATGTAGTGGTTAAGAGTGCAGGACTCTAATCTGGAAACTCGGGTTAGATTTCCCACTCCTCCACTTGAAGCCAGCTGGGTCAGTCACAGCTTCTCAGATCTCTCTCAGCCCCACTCACCTCACAGGGTGTTTGTTGTGGGGATAATAATAACATACTTCATAAACTGCTCTGAGTGGGCATTAAGTTGTCCTGAAGGGCAGTATAGATCAATCATCATCATCATCATCATCATCATCATCATCATCATCATCATCATCATCATCATAGAAGAGGGGGCTCAAGTGAACTTCGGAGTGGGTGTTTGGATCCAGAACTTACATACGCAGACCACATGGCTGGGGAGTCTTAGGGCAAAATATGTCCAGAAGCAAAATTGATGTCTTGTCTCAAAGATAATGGCTTGATAGTTTGTTGGAAGGTTTGGAAAATAAGTTAGAAGAGGCTTAACGGCTCTACCTGAGGTAGACAAAAGATGTGAATGGGGCTTGACAATGCAGCAATTGACAGACAAGGAGAGATTCACTGAATAGCTCTGATTAGGGTAGGTGGGTCGAGAAGGAGAAGCAGGGTGTTGACGAAATTAGCCAGGAGTTCATGGAAGTTCACGGAAGACATCATCATTTTAACTTAAGTGCTTCTCCAGGGCATGGAGGGCATCAGCTAGCCAGTTGCCTGACTCAGCTTCTGGTAGTTTTCCATGCTCCAGCTGGGCTGGCAACCATCCTGGGCTAGGAAGAGCCATGTGCTTACAGCATAAGAAGAAGGCGTTTATGATATTACATTCATAAAGTGCCCTTTTAGTGTGGTAGGGGTCTGACTGCTAACATGACAACTTTCACATGTATAATGAAGATGCTTATGTGTTTTAAATAATTTTGTGAGATGTTCAAAGCCCAAAAGGAAGACGTTCGTGAGGTATGAGCCTGGATAAAGCAGAGAACACCTGAAGATCTCTGTGTGTAGAAATAAAAGGAGTATTGGTTGTGGCCAGGGCCCTCCTGAGGGAAAAAGTTTAAGGTGACATAAGGAGGAGCTGAATTAAAGGTCCCAAGGCAAAGTTAAGAACAAAAAAAAATATTAAACCCTTTAAAAGGGCTTTTAGAACAAGCAGGAGGAGGTTGCTGGGGGATGGGAAAGAAAATTCACGCCGTCATCTGCTTCCATGAGTTTTTGCATAAGATCCAATCCATGGCTCTTTATCTTTGCACTGAATTTTCCTCATAACATATATATTTCTCAATGTTGTTTGTGTATCAATAGTATTACAAATAGATTATATATAAAAATGCCATAATCTATAAAAGCAAAAAGCAGGGAACTGAAACACTGATAAAATAGGAATAAACATTTTGAAAAAGAAACAGGGAACACTCACAACACTCTACAAAAGAAAAAAAAATGCAACTCTACCAAATGTCACTGTTATATAGATAATTAAAATTTAAGAATAAAAATGTGTGGGTTTTGAAATAGGATATAGTACATTGAGATATTGAATAGAAAGGGAAGGATGTTAAATAGAAAGGAAAACTAATAAAAATGTTGGATGAGAATGGAATGAATAAAAAATGAAGGTAATCAAGAATGACAGGATGAATTTCTAAGAAGTAATAATAAAAATCTTATTTATTTATTTAGAGAGATCCTGAAACTAAGCATTCCTATGAAATGAATAGAAATAGGATAGTCCCTGCTCAACCTAACAATAAGACAGCCAAATAAAGAAGGAAAGACGATTCAAGAGAGAGGGGAAACTAGCTTGAAGGTCTGGAGGGATGTATATTTGTATGTATTTTGTAAATATAGGAAGTGATGAGAGTTAGAAGGGAAAGAATTCCAAAGACCTGGAAACTAAAAGACCACAGGGGTGAAGACAGGAAAGAGATGGAGAGATGCTGTAGTTTTCTGAGTTAGCAAAGAAGCAACAAAGCCCAGCAGAAATATAAGATCAGGAGCAGCAATACAATGAAACTTTGTGGACTGAACCAAGGAAATTGAAGCTCTGAAGGAAAGTAAATCAGTGAAGGGGGGAAAAAAGAGAAAAAGCTGTGATTGAAGTGAGAAGAATCACTAATAAGAAGATAACTCAAGTACAAAGAGGTTGAAAATGAGAAAGGAAGATTGGAAAGAAGGGTGTTCACCACAGTTTTCCTTGCCAAAGAAGGGTGTGGGGGGGAAAGCACAGTTTATGGCTGTACGATATGATGAGGTGAATCCTTCCCCTGTCCTGCATGGCTGAGCAAAGTTCCTCTGCTGAAGGAATCCTGAGAGCAGCTTTGATGGGAGGATTTGAAAGGGTGTCAGGTGTTACCACATCCCTACACATGGGAACATTCCCAGTTCAAACTGGGAATGAGGACCAAGCTACACATGACGAATGACACTTGAACAGCAAGTGGATTGAGTGGAGGGCAAGTGAACAGGGAGAAATACACTTGCTGTTCAAGTGTCATTCGTCATGTGTAGCTTGGCCCTGAGTTTGCTTGTTTCTGCAGGGAGTTGGAACAGGGATCGTTGCCTAATGAAGTGCCTGTGAGTAACTGTGATGTCATCTGAGGTTGTGTGTCTGTGCTTCACTGGGATCAATTCTGACCCCAAATGAGCATGCCCGTGGCCAGTGTGATGTCATCACTTCCAGAAAGTGACACCATTGTGCAGGCATGTGGGAAAGACTCCAGGGAGCTGGGAGTTAAGTGCCAACCCCCCCCCCATCCTGCTGGGAGAGTATAGGGACATGACAATCCTAATTCCAGTTCCATTTGGAGCAAGAGTTACCTCTAAGCAGCATAAATGTAGAGGGAAACGGAGAACAGAAGAGAAGAGACGTGAATGTCTAGTCTTTCCACTCTGAGGACCTAACTAGCAGAGAGGAAGAAATGCCACACAAATGTGTGGTGTAGTATGAACTGGAAAATAAATGGAGATAGATTAAAGATGGGAAGCAAAGATATGTCTTTTCTATTCTATGTAGAAATCAGGGGGAGGAAGCAGAGATCCAGTACATCGGAAGCCTGTTACAGCCTGTGGGAATCTCAAAGGAGACTAGTGATTTTAGCAAGAGTAGACAAACTGTGGGGTTGAAGTAGCAGACAGGCTTACCAGGCATGCAAAAAAAGGTCATTTATTTCTCTGTTGATTTCCTGAAAATGGCTTCTCTCTTTTCCAATCAAACCCTTGAAAGGGAGAAACAAAGAGCACTCCTAGCCAGCCAATCCAAGCTGCAGAACGCTGCCATTCTCCTTCCTCTCTCTTTCCCCCTTCACTGCTCCTTGTGGACTGGAGATTCCCCCCCCCTTATTAAGTAGAATAGCCCTGACTTGCTCAAGTGCCTGCAGAATTCAAACTTCCATTTTGCTCAGGAGCCTCTTGCTGCCCTGAGCCCCTTGCTTGCACAGGTTGCAATTGAGCTTGCTGAGCTGAGCTATGCTTTACACTGGTTGAGATGCTTTGCAGAAGGTAGAGAGTTGGGTAATGGCATCATAGATTTACCTGAGTGGCAAGCCTGATTAACAAAGGCTAGGAGATTGGCTCATGTCCTAGCCTTACTTATGATTAAGTTTCCAGGGAATTCTGCATTGTAAGGCAGATTCTTTGACAGGCTGAGGGATCTACCTGCCAGGAACTGACAATTGTTCTCCCAGTTTATATTTTATCCTCACAACTAGACATGGGCACAAACCAGATTACGAACCAAAAAAATCCATGAACCGCCTGATCGTCTGTTCGCGATCCGGCAGTTCGTGAGGGTCCATGGCCAATGAACCAGTGTTCATTGGAAGCCCAGTTCGTTGTGTTCGCCCGCAGTTCGTGAAGCCAGACAGTCAGGCACCATCAATCAATTCCCTTGGAAACGGAGCTGGGGGAATGCCTGAACTCTGTCTGCACTCCTTCTATCGCCCTGGAAATCCAACTCGAAGCCCAGCTTACCTTGATCGGCAGGTCTTCCTTCCAACCATGGAGCTGCAAATTGGTTACAATTGGTTACATGGGAGAAGACTCTTGGGGGGATGGAGGGGGGAGGGGTGTTCTGTAGCCATGGGCACTCCAATCTCATCCCTGCAAACCCTGATAGGCAGTTCTGATGGCCAACCCCTTGTACACTGGGCCAATGTCAACTGGTGGCTCTAATTGTATCGAGTGGGAGTTTCCTGGGGGCCTCGGATTGGAGAGGGTATAACTCCAAGATCTCTATTGCAATCTTGACCATACTTGGATGCTGGCTGGAGGAGAGCCTGCTAAACACTCCCTGTGAATATGGGCTCTCTAAGTGTAACGGGGGCTGTTCCGATGCCCATGAACCACGAACCACAAACCAGTTTGGTAACAGGAAATGTTCGTTATGGTTCATTTGTTCGGGTTCATTGGCAGCACCGAACCATGAACCATAGGTTTATTAATTTTTTGGGGTTCGTGCCCATATCTACTCACAACAACCATGTGATGTAGGTTAAGTGGAGAGACAGTACCTGGTCAAAGGTCACCCAGTAAAGATTTGAACCTGAGTCTTCCAGATCCTAGTCCAACACTTGCACCACATTGATTGACAACTAACTCAACAAGAGACCAAATAAGATGCTCAGCTTTACAAACGTTTAGTTCAGAAAAAGATCTGAGAATTAAGAAAAAAATAGCAAGAAAGCAATTCAAAAGATGAGAATGAAAAGGTGAAAGACAGAAATCAAGAATATAAAGTTATGTTATCTACATTAAATGGAAACCTAATTTGGAAGACAATTTTTTTTAAAAAAAAAGATCAGCGAAAGTAGAGCAAGAAAGAAATCCAAAAGATGAGAAAAGAAAGGTGAAAGATACAAAGCAACAATATAAAGTTGTGTTATCATTTGCAATAAACAAAGAACTGATTTGGAAGACAGAATAAGAGAAAATGAAAGAGAAAAGAACCAAGAACTGAAACTTTGAGGAAGCTCAAAAATAGAAGAAAAAAGAGGAGAAGGAACCAGTTACAGAGGAGAAGGAACCAGTTACAGAGGAGCTGCAATGCAATCAGAAATACACATTCCAGTATAAAAAAAGGGACAGGCCATTATTAGAAAAGCAAGAGAATATAAAGAAATAAGGGGGAGAAAAAGGGTGGATGATATGAAATTTAGAAAATAAATATAAAAGAAGGAGCATGGACTAAAAAAATTAGCATCTAATGTAACACATCTTAGAACAGATTTAGTAGGGTGGTGCACATGAGAACCAAACCGAAAGGGATCAAAAAGTGAATTCACAGAAGGAAAGACAGCAAGCTAGCACCAGATGCTCATAGATTTCAGAAAAGGAAAGCCAGCATGGAAATGAGATGATGGGGAAATGAGAAAAGTCTGAAGAAATGAGAACTTGTAAAAAGGTAATAGGAAGGAAGTGCAAGAAGGCGGCCTAGATATAACTGCATCAAGAAAAGGAGGTGCAGAACATGCAGCGTGCAGCAGGATCTGGTTCCTGGCATTGTGTGGAACCAATTTCATCCCAGTTGTACGGATCAGCTGACTTTATCCTGCTCCCAAGGTAAATCCTCTCTTTACTCTTGCTGATAGATCAAGATGAGTAGCCGTGATAGTCTGTCATACAGCAGTAGAAAAGAGCTAGAGTACAGTAGCATCAATAAGACTAGTATATGACTGTTACAGCTCACTTCTTCAGATACAACTGAGGCCATCTGTTCTTACATCTTGAAGAGTGGAGTGATTACTGAAGCCGAATAATAGTAGCCAGTGAATGACAACGGCAAGCATGATTGGATAGGGTAGGGTATGCAGAGGGGTGATGGATGTGGAGAAATTAGCATTGGTAATGAGACAGGAAGCCTGTGTCTCGATTCAGTCCAGGTGGATGTGTTGTCTTGAACTTCGTTATCAGTTGCAATTCAGCAGACTCTCTTTCTAATCTCCCTTTGAAATTCCTCTGCTACTTTTAGGTCAGCAACTGAATGTCCTGGAAATTTAAATTGTCCCCCCACTGGTTTTTGAATGTTGTGGTTTTTGATGTCAAACTTACATCCATTAATTCTTTATCAAAGGGACTGGCCAGTTTGTCCAGTGTAGAGGGTGGACATGTGATGGCATATATTACATTAGAAGACGAGCAGGAGTATGAACCCAAGATGGTATGACTGATGTTGTTGGGAGCACTGATGGTGTTGCTAGAATCTCTATTAGAGCAAAGTTGGCATCCTACTTTGTTGCAGGCCTTGGTACCAGAGTCCATGTTAATGCTAAGTAGTTTATCATTACGGGTGAGTAGTTGTTTTAGGTTAACAGGCTGTCTGTAAGCAAGAAAAGGTCAGGCCCCCAGTGCCTGTATGAGGGAGGTGTCACAATCCAATATGGGTTGTACTAACTCATTAAACTGACTTGAGTTTTGGGCTGTACGTGGCCACCAGTCTTGTTGTCATTTTCTTTGGGTTTGTCTTGTAACAAGCTGTCCCTAGGTGTCATTCTGGCCTTTCCTATCATCTTTCTCACCATGTCAGGGAGATACTGTAGTTGCAAAAATGCATGTTGCAGATCTTTCAAATGAGTATCGCTGTCTGAGGGGTTGGACCTGATGCGACTATAACATAGGGTTTGGGTATACACAATGGATTGCTGGATGTGGTTGTGGTGGTAATAATAATAATAACATTTGATTTATATACCACCCTTCAGGACAACATAACACCCATTCAGAGTGGTTTACAAAGTATGTTATTATTATCCCCACAACAATCACTTTGTGTGGTGAGTAGGGCTGAGAGAGCTCTAGGAGAGCTGTGACTGACCCAAGGACACCCAGCTGACTTAAAGAGAAGTGGGAATCAAACCTGGCTCTCCAGATTAGAGTCCTGCCACTCTTAACCACTACACCAAATGGGTAGCTAGAGGCATGTAGATATGTTTGCCGATCTGTTGATTTCTGGTATAACATGGTACTCCCTCATGTATCCATATTGTGTATCCAGGAATTTTATTTCTTTATTCTTTATTCTTGCTGTCAGCTTAGCCAGGAGAAAGTTATCAGGAGGACAGAAGACACAGTAGTGATTTTTTTTTTTGAGAAAGAGGAATTTCCATTACCAACAGTGATAAGGAGTTGATTGTTGTGCAGTAACAATAGCAGCTTCTCGGTGGGAGCATGAGGCGTAAGGACAGTACACAGCATCACAACCTTTCCCTGCTCTCATTCTTTGTACTAACTACAAGTGTCAGGGAATCGCCTCTCATCTTTGGAGTTCAATGGAAGCATCTCAAGGGAATGCATTTCCTCATTACAAAAGCAACGTTAATCCATCCACAGTGACTCTTTGCACTCTGGTGTCTCCAAAAAGAATCTTAGGTAAAAAGAATTTAGGGGTTTTGTAGAATAAGATGAAGAATCTTGGTTCAAATATGGTACTTTCATCATTAATTCATTTAGGTGACTTTACTGCAAGCTAGACTCTCTGTCTTCTTGCCCCTTTCCCCACCTGTGATGGACATACTTACCTGCTTTACAGGACAGTTGTAAGGCATAAGTGCTAATAAGAAGCCTTATCAGGTAGCTTTGGAAGTTCTAATACCATCTATACAATGCATATGCATCTCAATACATTTGCTAAACCATTTTCAGAACTAGGATTTCAATGTCCTTCAGTACTGTAATGAGTCTGTCTTGCCCTAGGGTCACTGTCTGTCATTGATGTAAATTTTTATCAGGGCTGTAAGCAGACTTCTGTTCCAATTGAGGTTGCCATACTTTTAGACAGGGTTTCAAAGTAATGAATGGAGAACCAGCAATTTTTTCATAACCAACAGAACCTTTTATAAACCTGTCAGAGTCTATCAATTGGTAGTGTCAGAATGCATGTCAGTTGTATATGAACTGTTTCATTTTTAAATGGCTTGGAAAGGAGAGAAGTGTCAGGGAAAGGAGAATGGGCACTTGTGTGTATCTATGCACAGATGCACAAATATTGTGAGAATCCTCTTTAATGTTTACAAATTACTGTCAATTTTTTTTGGAGAGTTTGATAGGGATTCTCACTAAAGTGTGAGTAATTTTGGGTTGAGCGTGCAGATTTTTCTCCCATCATTAATTAACTTTATGGCTGTATTGTTTTAAATTATTGTAATCTGCTTCAAGGACCACAGTTGAAAGGCAGGCAAAAATGCTATAAACAAATCCATGTGGGAAATGGGGGGGGGGGGGTCACTCAGTAAGATTACTGGATTGGAGGCTGAGTCTTCTCCTTATTCAAATGTATCCAAAGCATACCTCTCTCCCTTCTACAAGATATTATGGGAAATTAGCCAAAATGTTATACCCACACGACCAGGATCCTGGCAGATATATATGATGACACAGCATCCATATTGCTGAAGTGTGCCAAGAGATCATAACCTGGAGCCAGCGAGTTCTGCCATGGGGAAGCTGATACCCCAAGGATAGCCTTGTCTGCAATGCATTGGTGGGGCATAGGCAGATATTGCACACATGATGTCAATCCACTGGAGTGCACATTCTGGGTCACTGGATCCCCAAGTAAATGGATCCATAACATCCACATCCACAAAAGTAGAGGTCTGTGTAATGAAAATCACGAGCTGTAAAAATCATGAAACTAACTCTTGCTAGTTCTTACTTGTGACTTGGCCATTTCCACACACCCTTAAAGGGATGGCCCGCTCATGGAATGCTGGTGATGTCTCCATTTGCAAAATATTTGCAGGCTGTTTGGCTTCCAATTTTTTGGTGCTTTTTCTGTGACTGTGGAAAGTGCATTTCCAGAAAAGGCACTGAAAAAACAGAAGCCAAACAGCCCACAACCGTTTTGCAAATGGAGACATCTGGAGTCAAGGAGAAAAGTCACCAGCATTCAGTGAGTGGACCATCCCTTTAAGAGCATGTGGAAACAGCCTCTCTGGAAGATAAATGCTAGTTGTGTCTGCTTGGTAATCACAAAATCCTCCCTGAAAGCGTCTGTGGGTCCCCCCCCCCAAGTTCTAGCATTTACCAGCAATGTAGCATAAGCTTGCATTTCACTTTGAATCTGTACTGATTTCCTGGAGAATTTCTCCCATCCAATCAGATTGTTGCAAGGGAAGAGCAAAGAGCACTTCCAGCCAATCTCAAGCAGCAGAAAGCTACTATTTTCCTTCCCCCTTTCCTCCCACTTCAACCCTTCTTGTGGGCTAGAGATTTTTTTTTTAATGAAAAAGCTGTAGCTTGTTCAGAGACCTATGGAATTCAAATACTTTGCTCAGTTTACTTAAAACTTAGGAGGTTCTTTGAAGGACTGAATCTCTTCTGCTGGATGCTTCTTGATAGTCATTTCAGGAATTAGTAGAGAAAACTTAGAGTTGCTGCTGAGAGAAAGACCTACTTTGGAGGTCTGTAAAATCAACCTCTTTGTTCAATATGTTTAAAAGGAGCCCCATGTGATTTTGGAGCTGCTAACTGCAAAAACAGCTTTCCCAGAGCCTCCATTTTGTCCCCCCTCCCCTTCCATGTTGAAAAGAATGAAAATTATGAGAAGGCGGGGGGACTAACAAATTTCAACCTCAGCCCAGCAACATCATGTTGGAAAACTACCCAATCACATTAAACATTTCACTCATCAGCAAAAATTTCCTACATGGATGTCCTACTCTTGAGCCAAGTTTCAGGTGGTTTCCACCCCACCCCCTCATATTGCAGAGGAAAAAGGCTCCAAGGCTTGCAGACAAAGGGGATCTGCTACTCTCCCACTCCCTCCTCTCGACATCATTCTCCTTTTCACGTTTATGTTTACGAGCACAAGAATTAAGCCTTCAGTGGTAGCTAGTTCATACAGGCATTTTAACGCCATATAGATATAATGGTGCCCATGCCAGACACTAAATAAAACTGTAAGTCCTGGTACATTGTTGGATGACCCATCAACCAATTTGGTATATCAAAGAAGGAAAATGTCTCCCATTCTCAGTATCCACTCTGACATGCATATCAAACAATCGTGTTAGCATATCCATAGTAAGAGTTGTAGCATCCAAGGGATAAAGACATCTGTCTCCACCTGGCTGCCTGTCATTTGGCCACTAGTTTTCTGCTGCCCAGTCAAGCCCTGTACTCATAGTACAAATTAAATGGTACAAGCCAATCTAAAGGCTTGCATTTACCCAGTGTACATATATATTAAACAGGCTAGTTATTAGCATCTTGTATATAACCATAATATACAGGTAACCCCCAAACCAGATTTTCTTTCTCTTCTTGACTTCTTGGAATTGTTTTCTCTAGATCTTTTTGGTCCGCTTTTCTCTTTGTGCCCTTTTAGTGTTTTTCTGTGCTTTTGGGGCTCCTTTCCACATTTTTACAGCCACACATGCCATCAACTGCTGGCTCCTTCTTTGCCCACTACCTAACTCTCCCATCCCGTTTCTTCTAGGATACTTTCTTCTGGGAAAGCACAATCTATCTCATCCCAGTGGAATGCATCTCAGCCACAACACTCTTCAGGAGAGGTCATATGATTTCTTTTTTGCACTCTCACTTAAACATAAACTAGTATGCTCAGGAGACTCACACATCACAGCCCACACTATACTTTGAAATCTTTGGTGTATGGCAAGCCTAGATTTATAACTGCTTGGGATATGGTATGTGTGCCCATGAATCTTCTATTTTTTGTCTACGTATTTTTGTTGGGTTTTTTTACAGTTTGTGCCCTAGTTTCAATCCTGTCCATTTACCTGTTTGTAATAAAGCTTGGTTCTAAGTCTTGTCTTGCCTAGATTGATAGCTGTTTATAACATGGGAATTAGGAAGGTGAATGTCTCATTGTGTTGCTCTAGATATATAGTCTCTCTGGCTACTTATCTATCTTGAATGGAGATACCCAGTCACAGGAGGGCATTCTCACTTGCAAGACATCAAGCCCTCCCCTCTGCAGTTCTAGAGGGGGGATACAAAAAGGTTTGGATGGAAGATAGGATGTGTCCTTGTGGTACAGGGGAAATTGAAACTATAGAACATGTTTCATTACATTGCCTCTATTATCAAGAAAACGGCACTCCCGGGGTGCGCCTGCCTGTTTACCCGGGTGCCGCCATTTGCCCTCCTGCATGGAGGGAGAGAGAGAGAGCCTTTTCCCGGGCATCCGGGTGCTTGGAGGGGGACTTAGCTGGTCGCTGTTTTTCAGGGCCAGGTAGGAATTTTTTCGCCTCTCACCTGATTGGCTGTTGGTGAGGGGTGTTTTTCGCCTACCTTGTACTGCTGGGTTTAGGTTGGTGTTGTTTGTTCTGGGTTGTTCAAGTTGCTGGCAGGTTAGTTTGGGTAGGCAGAGTGGGCCAGTGAGCACCTGGTGGCACCTCCACATTGGTGGGGAATAGGGGTCTGTCTTGGATTGGCTGGCGGGCTTTACAGCTGCCAGCTGAGAGGGCAAGCTGCCCTTGGGACCCCCTGGAAAAGGCCTTCCCTCAGGTTTTACTGCTGGGGTGTATGGTGCTTTAAAGGGGGGAACCATTCACCTGGCTGGCTGGGTTACAGCCATGCAATGGATGGGTCGTGCCTGGGGCAGGGGGTGCTTGCCCAAGCAGGTCGAGGAGTAGGTCCAAGTGACCCCTTGGCTCGACCAGTACCGCTAGTTATACTCTTGCCGTTATGAAGTTATTAATTTAGTTTAGTCAATAAATGGCCCTGTTTCACCCAAGCCTTGTGTCTTCATTCCAAATGCGGGGGCAAATTCTCATTAAGTTTGTTTCCCCTATAATCTGAGTATACCATAATGCTGTTAACAGATGAAAACCCCAAAGGTTACAGTGTGTAGTGCAAAAATTTTCACAGCAGCTTTTTCGTGGCAGTTAAGAAAGGTATAAAAATATGTGATGAAATGCTTTTCTTATATTTTAATTTTGTGTAATATTTTTAGTAATGTGGGAGCTAATCATTTTTACCTTTGATCTCTTGAGAACAAGAATACTATTATGTTTTATGCTGGTATAGGATTGTTTTTAATAAAGATTGTTTGAGTCTGTTGCTGTATAAGTGCATAATATATTTCCTGGTCAGTATTTCCAATGCTATTCCATTATTAGTAATTCAATTGTAGTAAAGCCTCATAAGGATCCTTAGGTGTCATGTCTCATTAATTCCCTGCTGTATTTGCTGGTCATGGACTTTCCCTTTTGTACACCCCATTCCCATGGTCAATTCCAAGTTTCAGTTTGGGCTGTTAAGCTGAATAAACTGAAACTTGTTAGAGTGTATGGCCTATGGGCTGTTAAGCTGAATATAGGCCATACACTCTAACAAATTTTAAGAATTAAAAATAAGTTAAAGAAAAGGTTACCACATCTACAATGCAGCTTTTACAAAGGCTACTCAATAATAGTCTTAATTTTGAGGAGTCAGGAATAGAGATGTACACTTTGGGTTTCTGATTCAGGTTTTTAACCTGAATCGGTCCCGATTTGGAAAGATTCGGGATTCCCAAAAATTGCCCCAGCATTGCTGAGTTGATTCGGGAATCCCAAAGCAAAGCTTTCCAAAGCAATTTGTATCTCTTCAGGAAGCTTTGGGCAAAGTGGCAGCAGCTGCACCTGCAACACTAGCTTTCAAACTTTCCACCCTGCCGCTTTTTCCCTCAATGAGAAGGGGAGGAGGAAAAAGGTCACTTTCAAAGGCCGCACCACTTGCTTTACCCAATACAATGAAAGTTACAGCCACCCTTTTTGTGCTGCTTACAAGTAAAATGGAAAGGGTAACTTTCAAATGCCCTGCTGCTTTCTTCACCCAGTGGGGGTGAAGGCTCCCCCTCCCATCAGGGGGGAAAAAGCAGCAGGGCAGGAAGCTTAAAGCAACATTTTTCTTGCTGCTTGCAAGAAAAGATTCCTGAATCTTTACGAAGCATACCAAAGCAATTTAAACACCTGAATCCTGAAGCGGCTTGCCACTTTGGGATTTGGGTTATTCCAAATTGTTTTTCTGCTTTGGGTTTATCTGAATATTTTTTGGGCGCGCACCCTAAGTCAGGAACGTTTGAATGCCTCAATAGCCATTTTTATAAGAATCTCTCTCTAGCTAGTTTGTGCTTTGAACAGTGAAAGAAGGTATGGGATAGTGTGTTAACTTTAGCCAAAGGGCCGTCACAGAAGCACTGATCCTATGGTATCCTGAGGAAGCGGACCTTCATCTGGGCTATCAGTAATGCATTGTATTGTGCAATCATGTATGACCACCACAGTTTTGGGATTACCAGCATACTGAGGTAATGAAGCTGGTCGAACGGTAGGATATTTAATTCCCACGTACAGCAGGGAGCATTTTCATACTGCGTCCTTTTGAAGGGAGTCCCAGTCCTGCTTAAGCAGCTTATCTATAAATAGTTCTTGTCTTTTCCCAGTTAAAGCTCTTGGGTCTCATGAACTCAATTTGTTGATTTCTGTGTCCACAGTTTTGTTCCATCTTAACCAGCAGAGCTCTTGTGCTCCTGATTTAGTAAAGACTGGAAGATCTTTGGAATTCTGTAGTCTGTATTTGAAATTGACTATGACTTTCCAAATCAGTTTTGAGATTTTTGGAAGACCCAATTCAAGTCACGTGACTCTAGAGGTTATACCTGGTGGTAGAGCAAGTATCTTCTGGAAGATTAACTGGAGCTTGTCAAGTTGTTATATTGGGCCCAGGAACCAGATTGGGGAACCATATAGTATGCATGGTATTACAAGAGCCTTGTATGCCTTAAAAATGCTGGTACATATTGAGCTTCTTGAATAAAGAATTTCCTTAAAGCCAGTAGAGTTAAGCCGTTTTTCTGCATAAGATATTGAATATGCTTGGATCAGGATAAATTCAACTGGAAGACAATTCCTAGATATCTGAATTCATTGACCTGTTGTAATTTGTATGCACCAATTTTACATTTGTTGTTTAATCATTTTGTTGACTTTGAGAACACCATGATTTTGGATTTGTCTTCATTTATCTCCAAGAGTTCATTGTTACAATAAGCAATAAATGCTTTTATAACTCACTTTAGTCCAACCTGAGTTCTAGAGAGCAAGACACGGTCATCAGTTTATAACAAGGTGGGCACTGGGCAGTTGCCCACACATGGGTGGAGATGCCTTGCAAGCTTGGAACAAAATTGTTTAAATATAAGTTGAATAGACAGGGTGCAAGAACACAGCCCTGGCATATGCCTCTTTGGATAGGAATTTGGCTTGATATAGATCCCAGTTTGTTTAGTTTGACATATGATACATTTTTGGAGTAGAGGTGCATTATCAGCTTTAACAATCTCTTGGGTAGACGTGCAGCATTAAGTTTGTTCCATAGTCTTGCACAGACATAGAATCGAAGGCAGCCCAAAGATCAATAAATGCTTCATATAGGGAGCAAGGCATGTCTAACACATATTTGCTTACCAGCAAGGCAAGCATAAAGCAGTGGTCCACAAAAAAAGTGGCTGTTTCTAAAGCCAACTTGTTTGTCCCCCAATACCTCCTCTTTATCTATCTAATACAGCATTTTTTTTTTTTTGGTAAAAGATATGCATACAGTTTGCCAATTATTGCCAGCAAGAACTAGCACCATGTCTGGATCCTGATATATATAGGAAGAGATTCCCGCTTTTATGTTAATCCTCTGTGTGCCACTCTGCACTCTAGACATTTTCAGAGTAATGTCATTAGGGGAAGGGGTAACAACTGTATATATCAGGCATGTGTGGTACCCACAATTCTTATTTGTGTGGTTGACATGTTGTCTCAGTGCAGGAATAGACATATTTTGCATGCACACACATATTTGTTACACATAAACCAGAACCCTGAAAAATCCAATGGTCTGTTCATATGTGCTGAAGCTGCACATACATGCAAAATATGCAATATGCAATATGCAAAATATGTATATTGCTCCTGTTCAGACAATGCAGTGACTGTGTGTGGATCTACACACAATTGCTGGCTTCCTGCTATGTAATGCCTGAAAAGGGCTGAATATGTATGCACTTCCATTCCTTCATATGGGCAACTTGGATCTAAGTGGTGTATTCCATAGTCACTGAGGAAGGAACAGAGAAGCATCTATTAATAGTGCCTGTTTCTAACTTCATAGTTCCACCTCTTCATTTGCATGGTCCCTGGGTTCTGTTTCATGGCCAGGCCAGAATGTGATTAAATTTTGCTTTTATTCATCATCGCCAGTTGAATATGGGAATAGCTTTCTGATTTCATTCTTCTCATCTCTTAGGCATTGTGCATTAAGCTCATGAAGCTACGGTGATCTAGCGGTATCATCTTCTAGCTAGATGCAGGGCCATCAATTTTGCAACGATGGATGTATGGTTTAAGTTGATCAGTGATGCTTACCCTGTTTAAACAGATTTTGCAGAATGGCTAAGGCACCAGTAAATCCTAAGATAATTAAGCTGATCACATAACCGTATTGAAACTGCTTTAAAAGGGCAGCAATATTTTTGTTTATGACATTTCAATCTTGTCTACAACAAATTATTGTGTCCACGGCAAATTCATTTTGGGAAAGATTAAGTGTGTTTTGTCAAGAGGACGGCATTAGGTGTCTGGGACTCATGCTGCTGGAATGATTGTTTTTAAAAGCTTCCTATGTGTTCCTTCGCTCATTCACTCACACTCTGTAACTTGTCCCAGAGAAATGGAATGCTATGGTGAATGAAATGCTTACATGAATGCTTGGAGATAACTGATGGTTAATTCTTAGCTCTTTACCCCTTGTCAGTGAGGGATAACCCTCACCTGACCCTGCACTATATTTCATTCAACTGAGGCACATGCTAATTCTTGGGTTGCTGTTGATTTGACCCAAGTACAGGGTGGTATCTGCAGATAAGCAAAAGTGCCATGTCAGAATGTAGGGAGAGAGGCAATTGCACAGATATGAGGAACAAGGCCATGTGTGGCTTTCAATGTGATAGGTATGACTTTGAATTGAGCCCAGTAACTGAAGGGTAGCCAATGGAGTGACTGCAGAATGGGAGTAATATGCATACTCTGCCTAGATCCTGAAAGTAAACAAGCTGTGGCATTCTGCATCAGCAGAAATCTCTGAGTTGACTTCGAGGGGAGAGCTATGTAGAGTGCATTACAGTAATCTAGTTCTGATGTTACTGTGGCATGAATCCAGGTGGCCAGATGTAGCCATATTGGAAGAGTATAGAATGCAGCACTTTATACCAGGGCTGTTGAAAGCTACTGCCAGCCCACAGATCAAGATTCTCTCTAGGCTCTCTCATGCCATCCTGAATCAACACAAATGCAGACTGAACAACCATACAAGATGGAACAATCTTATAAATGATAAAGCATCTATTTTGCATGCAGAAGGTTCCAGGTTCAATCTTCAGCACTTGCAGTTAATGAATCAGGAAACAGATGGCATGAAAAAGTTCCACCTGACACTCCCTGGGAACTGTCTGCCAGTCAGAGTAGATAGTACTGATCTGGATAGACCAATGGTCTAACTCAGTATAAGGCATCGTCATGTGTTGAAACAAAGTGAGATCAAAGGGCTCCCAGGGCTTTGTCCCCCCCACTCCCAGCAGCTTTCCGCAACACAGCTTGTGGAAGACGGAAAGTCAGGAACATTTTAATATTTGTCTGACTGTGTCATGAGTAGACATGGGCACGAACCCAAAAAAATTATTGAACCAGTGGATCGTGGTTTGGTGCGGACCACGATCCCGAATTCCTGAACAGCGACGACCATCTCCCGTTCCCGAACCGAACCCGGATCGTGGATCGTGGAAAACGCAGCGGGGCGCGCCGCTGTTCCCAGCCCATGGCTATTTATAAGCATGGGTCCCATTCAGCAACACAGGATGTCTGTGTTTGGCCATCAGAGCTGCCTATCAGGGTTTGCAGGAATGAGATTGGAGTGCCCATGGCTACAGAACACCCCCCTCCCTCCCCTGGCTGTCTTCTCCCAACTTGTAACTGCTTTGGAGCTCCGTGGTTGGAAGGAAGCCCTGCTGATCAAGGAAAGCTGGGCTTCCATTTGGGTTTCCAGGGCAACAGAAGGAGGGCAGACAGAGCTCAGGCATTCCCCTGGCTCCGTTGCCAGGGGAATAGATTGCTGGTGCCTGAGTGTCTGGATTCCCGAACCGAGCCCGAACGCCACGATCCAGGCCTCTCCCAACCGCTGGATCATTGGCCATGGATGATCACGATCCGCTGGGTCACGATCGTGCAATCGCCATTTTCGTGGGTTTTTGATGCTCGTAATGCGGTTCATGCCCATCTCTAGTCATGAGCAAAAGGTCAGGAAAAAAATAATTCTTCTGATCACTTCCCAACTTTTTATGGGAGTTGCCAAGAAAAAACACAAAACAGCTGCTAAACAATTGAGCAGCAATCAATATTCTCCATTTGCATAATGAGCAAAAAAATTGCATAATATGCACATTAGCTTGCTCAGGAGTGGGGGACAGGAGCATGACAATTGCACAGGTCAGATTTACTCACTAGTTTGGGTTGACAAGGGGGAGGGGCCCCTGCTCCTTCCCATTCCCTGTAGCATTTGCCAGTGCCTCATCCTGCCTCCATTTCTCTTATTCCCTGCTCCCCCCCCCACCAAAAAACAAAAAAACCCTTGACAGGCAGATATTTTATTAGATGTCTCTAACAATCATAGGACCAAAAAGTGTTTCAATCTTTTTCAGTTAATGCTATCTCAGGCACCCTCAGGAACCTATGCTTTCAAAAACTGGCAAATGTCTTTATATAAAATCCAGGTCGCTGAAAGGGTCAAGTTTAACTCCTTTCCTCTTCAGCTTGAGATGGTCCATCAGTGCCCTTTAACATCTCCCAAGAAAATTGTTAATGCATTCAGGATGTGCCTAACCAATGATAAAGACAAGCAATTCAAATTAAGTTAGAAGCATTATACTGTACCTCTCCGCAGACACTGTGAAATCTACATGAGAGCTCAGCAATTTCCTTGGGAGGAGGGTAATAAAACCACTGCAATCATATAATCATGGACCTCCCCCCACCCCCCCAAAGAGAGACGTTTATTTCAATGAGAAAGTGCACTATTATTGTAGCGGTGGTCTGTGATTTTCATTGGATCCTGAATCCTGATTCATATTTCATTGCCATGAGAACTAGCTGAATGATTATGAAGAAATGACAAGAAAAGAAGACTGCAACTCCCCCCACCCCAAAAAATGAATTGGCTTTACAGATTTCAATGGGCCAGCCTGGAGAACAAGATGTGATCTTTTGTGCCATGCAAAGAAGGAAGAGTGAGTACATGCCTGGTTTGTATCTAGGAGATCAGTCACTCATGTGAAGTGTACACATTTTGCATATGGCCCTATTTCCATATTAGACTGCCGCATGAGTGGCCTCTGGTAGACTTCGCAAGTGGGCAAACAATCTGTTTGTGCCTGTGCACTATACACAACTGTATACTGTTTAAATGGAACAAATGGGATTGTTCTTATTTTTGATAATAGGAATCAGTACCGTTTATGCAGCTCGATCTTATTCAGAGTTACTGTATTTATCCAGCTGACAAAAAAATCCCTAGTTCACAAAAGCTGATGATAAAATAAAAGCTGGTTAGTCTTTATAGTGTCATACTCCTCTTTGTTTTAGCTATGACAGACTTGCAGTATAATCCTGTCTAAGGTTATGCCCATTTAAATCAATTGAAACCTAAGCCTGTTGGGTTAGAATTGAGTAACTACATAGATTGCATGCATCACTGATATCTCAGGGCCAAGCTACACATGACGAATGACACTTGAATGGCAAGTGGATTGAGTGGAGGGCAAGTGAACAGGGAGAAATACACTTGCCGTTCAAGTGTCATTCGTCATGTGTAGCTTGGCCCTCAGTGCAATTTGTTGAAATTGATGGGTTTAGGTACACCTAACTTTTATGTATGGAATCCATAAATTATTCCAGAGAGTAGATCCAGTCCTAGGCTTTACTTACATCTCTTTTTCTCCCTATCTGTCTCCCTTTTCAAGATCTTGGTGGGATACTCATGAAATATTCTACTATGTCTCCCCTATATATATATTCTTTAGACTAAAGCATTTTGTGTGCGTGTGTGTGTGTGTGTGTGTGTGTAGTCCTAAAGTTATTCTAAGAAAACTAGACTTTTTGTGATTATATGGAATCCTTACTTTCTGTATAGATTGTTAGAGTGCCATCTTATGTAGAGTTACGCCACTCTAAAATAATTGATTTTAAACTCTGGTTGGGATCTTACAGTTAGAGTTGTAGCCATTTCTGGGCAACTACATCTAAAGAACTTTTTAATTGGTTGGTGAAGCAGAGTCTGTGTCTGAAATAGGGTTCCAATTTTTTTGGACTCCCAAGCAACCAGCAACATGGAGATGGTCCAGGTTTAGGACAAAGGCTAATCCTTAAAAGATGGATAAAGATAAGCCAAAACTGAGATGATGGAATGAGTTTCATGAAAACATTGAGATGATAAGCTGAGTTTTATTAAAATAGTTCTCCATAGTTCTCGGATTGCCTTCCATTTATTATGTTCTGTAGGTTGTAGCTCCCTGTCTCTAAGCATTAGGATGCTTCAACACCAGGGTCTGGGTTTTTTTGTTGCTGTTGTTAAGGTGAAAGCACTGGAGAATTACAATGTTTTGCGTTTATTGTGATGTAAATTAAAGCACTCGGATAGATAATGGTAGTCAGGGAACATCAACATCCAAAGTAAACAGCATCCATTATTACAAAGTTGTTTCTTTCTAGTCTTATCTAAGCAGTTGGCATGCATCATAAACTCTTCCAGCAAGTAGCCATCAGCCATCAATAGCTTGTGCAGAAGTATCCATCAGTTTCTCGAATGATAATGCTGTTGGTCAAATAACTTTCAAATGTTGGCATATTTACTGGCAAGTTCATATATGTATCAGATCAGCAGCTGATTTTGCATTAAATATGGCTAAAAGTTGCCATTTTTTTCCAGATTTTTGGGCAGCTGATTAGAAGTTGGATGTAAGTGATGGTCATTATGATGATTTTATTTTTACATGGCTATGATTTTTATTTACACTGTAGCACCTATATGTCTACACATTCTTATTTGTAAAGGCTTATTAGCAATAGAAAGGTCAGTGTTAGCTATTATTTATAAAAAACACTGAAATTCGACATCTTTTGGCTGAATCACTACACACTATAGATTTTGCATTACAGTAATCCCCTTGCCTGAATTTTTACCAGCCATTCCAAGGGAGGATCCAGATAAAAATTTTTCATTAGTACAAGTCTGTAATGATTGAGAATTAAGCATAATGAATTTATCTGAAGGAGTCCAATATAGAGATGACCATGGAATCTTCTTCTACTGGATTTTACATCAGATTTTTATGCCTTAGAGTTACACTGTTTCTCAGATCGGAACCCAAACTATTGAGATTCTGTTGACGTTTCACTTTTAAAAGTAATGTTTTTTTCTTTACAGATGTGCATATTTGGGGGACACTGGGGAAAACTGAGAGTTTAGGTGCATGTAATTTAGCAATTTCATGAGTCTCAGATCAAGGAAAAACTACATGAGAATATTTAGAAAGGTTTCCTGAAGTTTGCCATACACAGGCACCAGGGGGGGAAATGGGATCCGTAGGTACATACCTTCACAGTCTCAGGATGCCAATAGTGCTGCAGTAACTTAGTTATAGTTTCCCAGTTGGTTCACTAATGCAATGTATCTAAATTCATTTGGCATTAGGGAATCCAGAAATGGATTCTTCAAGGAGATCCTATTCAATATTGAATGGAAGAGATGTGAAATGGAAAACGAGTGGAGAAAACCTAAGGAATAAACTGGTATGCAATCAAAATATATTGAGCATCTGCCATCCCTAGTTCAATTCTTGATAAATTCTAAGTAGGATTTTCACTGTCACTGTAAAGTCTATTTGGAAGTGGGCACGGATCAATAGATGTAAGGAGAAATGTTGCTCGAATCTACAATAAATGTCAAAACAGAAATCAGTCATGTATTTTTTAAGATGGTATCTCACGTCAGCGAAGGCTGCATTCCGTCTTATTTTCAGTCCTCAACTAGTTTTAATTATGTGGGAAACACACAAGTCAAAGGCTTATACAATGACGATTTGGAAACATTAACATTTATTGCCTTAATTTTAATGTAAGCCCAAAGAAGTTGCAAAGAAAGCTAGTACACAAAAGTAAAAATGATTTAGTACATATTTATGGATTTCCTTTTTAGTCCCCAACGATGAACATAAATTCAGTTAACTTTTCGGTATCTGATCTGAAGTACATTAAACATTTATGCTTTGTAATAGTGCCGTAGTTTTAGTCGTTTGTCTTACATGCGAATTAATCTTTTAAGTAATTGCCTCAGATGCAAAACTGTGTTGAACAGGTTTTTTTTTTTAAAAAAAAGCATTGAAGCTGCTATTTTGAGTTACAGTGAAATCCTATGCAGAGTTACTCCAGTCTAAACCCATTGAAATCAATGGGCTTAGACTGGAGCAACTGCTTAGGATTTCACTGTTAGTGCTCTAACTTAAATCATACATCATATGATTGATATTCTGTGTAAATGAAGGACTGTCTCTCCATGTATGAGCGCTTGTGGCAACTCCTTACCTTCTAGTGGTCCCAGCCCCTGCAACAGTAAAAACTATGACTATTTTAATGGTTTTTCTAAAGTGTTATAGTCCTAGGGGAACTGTTCTATGCCATTATTTCGATACTGTAGCTAAACTGAGGCAGCGCTTCTCATTGCCTCTTCTCTTCTCCTCTCCTATTTTATTTATTTTATCCCACTTTTCTCCAGCACAGTAGGACTCAAAACAGCTTCCAAGACCAAATAAATGAAAAAGAGCAACGATCTAAAATCCCATACAATCTCAAAAGAGAAGCAGAAGCCCAGAGGAAGGGCTGAGCACCTGAAAGCAGTGGCAGACAGCACTGGGTAGCGGCTTCTTTTCAGGCCTGAGCAGTTAAGGGGCAGGGCTGAGCAGCTGGGAAAAATCAGCCTTTGATGGAACTCAGCTTATTAGGGTGATATATCATCTATCCAATGTTAGGGAGTCATTGAAGTGCCTGCCCTGATTTAAAATCCTGAATATGCAGAGCTTCAGCTGGTATCCTTCACTTTGATCTACAAAGTCTATAACTGGCATGGGACCAACATTCCCCATATGGCATGTGGCATTGCATTTCTAGGTTCACCATGGGATTGTGCTTACTGCAGGGATTAATGGATTCATCCTTTATTTTCTTTTTCAGTTCCAGAATTTCACTCTGCTCTGCATTCCACTTCTATTTTATTCCAAGTTAACAACAACAACATTCAATTTACATCTCACCCTTCAGGATAACTTAACACCCACTCAGAGAGGTTTACAAAGTCTGTTATTATTATCCTCATAACAATCATCTGTGAGGCAGGTGGACTGAGAGAGCTCTGAAAAGCTGTGGTTGTCCCAAGGTCACCCAGCTGGCTTCAAGCAGAGGAGTGAGGAATCAAACCTGGTTCTCCAGATTAACCACTACACCAAACTGATTAATACAAGAATTCCTGAAATTAATTCATACATTGGAGCATGCCTGATTTGCCACAACTTTCAACTACTTTAGTTTATTTACAGATTTTATCCCCTCTGTACACATAAAATATTCTAAAAGAACAACCTTTGATGTGATAGTACATGTGGACTTGCCAAGTATTTTTGGGTTGGTGTTTTACATATGTGCACATGTGCTTTGATAAAACATATGTACTATCACATCAAGGTTGCTTTTCCTGCTGTGTACACTGGTAATTTCAAAAGAAGAAAGAAAAGCAAATTAACTAAAGGCCTATAAGCTGCAGTAAACTATGCAATCTCAACAAAATTTGGAAATAAAAGTGGAACGTTGGAGGAGTCATACTGTAGAAGTTCCACTCAGGAAATATGGCAAGGTAATTCAGAAGTATAAAATGTGGGGGGTGGGGGGGTGGATGAGCAAAAGCATCTTTGGTGACCCATGGCAGGGGAAAGCCCCTATCTCAGTTATACTGCTTTGCTCTCAACTGTATACCACAGCGCCAGGATCATAGAAAGACACCAACTAGGTACACCTGCAAGGGAAAAGAGCAATGTGGATTTCTATGTTTAGATTAATAGTGTGCCTTAGTTGATCGGTATGAATGAATAACAAAAGCTAGTTTCTTAGCAGTTGTACAGTTCAATTCAAAATAGAGTTACACCCTTCTCTGCCCATTGACTCTGCTTAGGGTTGCACTGTCTGTCACCTACAGCAGGTTGAACTGAAGTGTTCATATGCCAATTCAGACAGAAACAGTGGGGATGGTTGGTTTCACAGGTCCTGGTGTTATGGAACTGACTTTGTTCACTTCTGCTCCAAGAGATTTGTGTTTCTTTAATTATTATTGCTCTGCTACACGAGGGCACTTTGCATAATGCAAAAGAGGGTCCATAGAAACTCACTGGAACAATATTTAACATATGTAAGGTTCCGTATTTCAGTGGCGGATATGATCATTTATGACTAACCTATTACAATTTGTTAGCGCAGGGCTGACCTTTCTCTTGTAAGCAAAGGGCACATTTTACAGCTTTCTGAATATGTCTTATCTATTTAGGAGGTTTTACAGAAAAGGAAGACGTAGTGACATTTAGTTTTATTCTAGTTCACTGCCATTAACCTCCCGCTGCTGACTTGTAGATGGCTGCACACGGCGCTTTATCAAGGCGTTGCAAATTAAAGCCCTCATCTGGGCTTGAAAGTTAAAGCATGTTAGCACATTGCAATTTGTTTCAGAGATTGCGAAAATTTAAATGAATTTGCTTAATGACACAGGCTACGGGTGCCCACCAATGGCACATGCAGGCATTTTGAAGAGGCTTACCAATTGAGTGGAACACGGCTTCTAAGTACTTCTCACAGTCCTCTGTAAGTTGGAAGGAGCAGATTTCTGTTCATTTGTGATTCCATCAACTTGCTCCGTGCTGTATCCCGTTCCACCTGTATAATGAGCAGTATTTCTGAACTCAGTTCTGCAATTGGAGCAATTGCCCTCAGGAATACATGCTGTTGCCCTTTCTTTTTTCTTCTCCATCTTCTTGCTGTCAGTCACATGGCAGAAAGACCCAAAAATACAAGTTTCCGGTAATCTATCATGCAAAGCCCAAGAGCTGGAATGGTAGGGAAAGAATGGGGCATAATTTTCCATAAAGTGTTTTTCATGCCTACCAGGAGCATTGACAACCTTAGAGTGAAACATTCTTCTCTCTTTCCTAGCCCTTAGATTCATTCATTAGAACCACTTTGTAATTCATCAAGAATATTTTAGTACAAAGGATGTCTCTGTCTTTGAAATGAAGCCTCATAAAGAGCTAAAGCATGCACTAGCATTTACACCTAAGAAGTTCCTTCCAATTCCAAATTGATGTATGGAATTAGTGTAATACTAAGAACATATCCCAGAGAGTAAACCACATTTAATAAAATGAGACTTAATTCTCAGTAGATTTGCTTAGATTACACTCTAAAACTGCCTCTGACACACCTCCTCCCTGTTCAGAGACTTTCCTTGTTTTCCTCATCTGGAAATATTATCAACACTGTGGAACACCTTCTCTTACCATTTAGACATCAGGAAGAAAGCTTATCAGGTCATCTGGATCTTCCTCCCCTTCCTCCAAGTTTATGAAAAAATAATCCCACCCCCATTCAAGCCCCATTCCCTATAACTGAAGAACACTGGTTCGTTGGACTTGGATGCTCATGAACTGCTGGATCGTGAACGGACGATCGGGCAGTTCGTGGGTTTTTTGCGTTCATAATACGGTTTGTGCCCATGCCTTCTTATCAGGTCACCTGAATTTTCCTCCCCTTCCTCCAAATTTATGAAAAAATAATCCTGCCCCCATTCAAGCCCCATTCCCTATAACTGAAGACAGACTCTGTCTCCAAAGTGTACTCTGCATCTTCTGTGTACTCAAAGTAGGGAGCTCAGTCCTGCTGTGTGTGGCTAATGCACTTTGACTTGCCCAAGGCTGCCTATCTTTTGAAGCAGTGAGGTATCCAGCTAGGGGCTTTCTGCCATATATACATTTTGTGTGTTTCCACACACATTGAATCTATTAATTACCTAGCTATTTTGTCTATTGATTACCTAGCTATTTTGGGGTCCCTGCTCTGGATTAAGAATTTTTTGGAACTTGCACAGTTAGATAGTTATAAGCTCCTGCAATATCCTCCAGCTCTAACTCTCCCTTTCCCCTTCTTTGGTGATGCACACTATATCCTGGTCATTTTCACACTACTAACCTGCTTCTGTAACGTTGCGAAACATTGCGCAAAAAACGCGGACGATAGCATCTTCTTGTGAGAGTTTTGCGCGAGGAGGGATTTATATCGCTTGTACCATGTCTATCAGTTCAGCAACCAAATCTGGGTGTTGTTTTTTTTTGCTAGTACTTCATTGGCACCTTTTTTGGTTTTGTAGTATCTTTAATGGATTTGGACATAAGAGCTCAGTCACTGTACAAGAGGTATGGCACATATGAGCAAACATGCTTCAAAATAAGGTTTCTATTTCAATTAACTTAATATTTGGAATCTGTCAAATTAACTCAAATATTGGGTTCTTTGCAACAAAGGAATTGTGCTGTTCTGTTTCTGCCCCTCTGATTGGAAACATTCTTTAAAATGATAAATAGTTTCCAGGAAGAATAATTAGATATGTACCAGGCTTAGGAGAAATAGCATCATAATTGCAGAAGACAAAAAGGCATTTGCTTCAATAGACTATAAGACACCACTAGATTGCCATTTATTTTTTCCAGTTGTTGGTCTCCAGACATATTAGAACACTCTCCAATATTTGGAAATAGTGATGGATTTTGAAGGCTAGTCCAACTAAGACAATGCACTCACCACATTCCTGGTTAGTGATGTGATGTCTTGCTAGGGTTGCCAACATTATGGTGGGACCTGGTGTTCTTTGAAAATTATAACTCTCTAGAGTACAGAGATCAGGTCCCCTGGAAGAAACGGTAACTTTGGGGAGGGGGGAGCTCGATGGCATCACATCCCCAGAGTTCCCTCCCCTCCCCAAACTCTACCTCCCCAGGCACTACCCCCAGATCTCAAGGAAATTCTCAAGCTTGATTTGGCAAATTTTTATCTGTCGAGAGTACTTGCCGTGTGTGTTCATCATTGCAAATGTCAATTGCATTGCATAGTGTAAAGGATTTTTTTAAATAATGACTTTTCCCAGAGCTCTGGAACTGCAAGTTTCCTACAGGAAGTTCTAGAATTTAGCACTTTGGAAGGAGAACCATAGACACAGCCAGTTGGATAGTCACCATTATTTTACAGTTTAAAATAAAAACTCTACGGTTAGTCAATAGTGAAAGCTTCTTTTCACTGGAGTATATTGCAAATGTTGTTACTGGCATGCACTCAAACATCATGAGGAAACCACTATGGAATTGTTGAGGAGTTTTCCTGAAGTGGGAAATGCACAATGGAAATGTTCTTAACCAACAAATATGCCACTTGAAAAGAGAAAGGCCCCTGTGATGACTGCATTATCTAGATGAAACCCGATTTAACAATTAATTGCAAATAAATCCTGTCAGCTACTAGCAGCAAAGCAGAAGACCCATAAGAATGTCTCCATCCCTTTTCTTTAGTGCTGCAACATGGAAAGCATTCAACATACCCTGTTTCAGACCCTAACGTAAATTATATGAATCAAGTGAATTATCTCAGCAACTCAAGAGAAAATTTGCATTGTCCCTAAATTAAATTTTAAAAAAAAACCTGTGTCCAAGTGACTTGGTCTTTGCAGACTTATGGAATTCTACATTAAATTAAAAATAGACTGTGTTCAAGTGAGCATTGCCATTTTCTAGTACCATGCCGAAATCTCTTTGGCAGCTATGAACCATTCTTTCCTTCATTCACATGTGATAGCTACTAATCCTGTTCCGTATGCTTTGCCTTTATCAAATTGAACAAATGTGCTTTGTTGCACTTGGTTTGGCTCATTAGATGTTTGAAGGATTTCCTGATGCAACACACAATGACAGGAGACATTCGATGGTCTGGCCAGCTTGCTGCCAAGCTGTTAATTGACTGAGTTACTATGAAATTTCAATATCTCCCTCTCTTGAACCATTGTACAGCTCACCCTAGTCAAAACAAGATTTCCCAGGATGGTTCTGTAATCTTTTACACTATATGAGTTTCATTGTTTGGGGTGATTATCTACACAGCAGCAATTTTCCTTCTGCGCTAAGTAAACAGCACCCAAGCAGATCCTTAAAAATGCTTTGGGAGAAGTTAAAAACGGTGCCTCTAAGGAGAGCAGAGATGCACTTATAGCAATTCCTATATATCTGGGCAGGGGGAGGAGGGAAAAGAAATAAGCAACTAATTCTATCCTTTTATTTCAAGCAGAGCATGAGGAGAAAAGTAATTGTATGAAGCAAATACAAAACTAGAAATTCAATAAAGCAGGAGGAATATACTCACAACTAATGAAGTCTCAAGATACCTCAGTGCATTGGTTTTGGAATAGAATCCCTGAATCTTATAATAGCTAGGCAAATGCTGTGAAGGAAATAGTGCCACATCTGGAAATAGGGCGATAGATGGAAGAAGTCCTCACAGGGTCAAGTACAAATGTGCTTAAGTAAGAATCTCCGATATATTTTCACTAGCAAAACATTCATTATTATGGACACATAGACACACACACACACACACACATACACACACACACTTGAGTAGTCTGCACCTATACTCCAAAACATCATTCCACTTATGAAGTGTTCGGGCTAAATCTCATCTTGTCCCAAGCAGTGAACAAGTGATTCCATTCTTAACTTACCTCTTCATGAATTTGTTCCATGATCTCTAGGTGGCCTTGAAGTTTGTAGTTGTGGTATCAAACTTCTGGACCATCTTGCTGGATATGGTCTTAGAAGGGTGTAACTCTGCTTAGGATTGCACTAGAAAAGAGCAATAATCCAGTAGCACCTATAAGACTAACAAAATTTGTGGTAGGGTATGAGCCTTTGTGAGTCACAGCTCACTTCTTCAGGTATCTGGTATCTGTAAAAGTGAGCTGTGACTCACAAAAGCTCATACCCCACCACAAATTTTGTTAGTCTTATAGGTGCTACTAGACTCTTGCACTTTTCTACTGCTACAGACTCATCTTGATCTAGGATTGCATTGTCAATATTAAAATGGATCCACTCTTTTGAAGGCAGGTTTCAGAAGGTGATACTTGAAGTCAAATATGCTTGAAAACATTAGGGGAATGAAATTCCTGTCAGAATCATGGGTGGAGATACTACCAGGCCTTCAGTGTCACTTAAAAGTGGGAGTCTACTATCCCTCAGCTGCTCAACCTCTTGAGGCTGAACTCAAGGATGCAGAAAGCAATAAGGGAGGTGACTAAAGCAGGTAATGTTGTGATACTGAGTAGTTTAAACAACCCTCACATTAACTGAATAAACATGTACTTGAATTATTCTGTAGAAATGAGGTTCCTAGACATCATAAATTGCTACGTACTGTAACAATTACTTACAGCCAACCAGCAGTGTAGTGATCTAGAATTTTATTCTGAGCAGGGCTCAAGACCTGGGCTGTTTCCACACAGCTAGTCTTTCCTATCCTTTGCCCGCTTTTTGTGCGTGTTTTGCTGAGTCACTCCAAAAACTCAGCCTCCACACACACTCCCCAAAAGCGCTTACCTTGTAGTTTGGGAGAGGAGGTCAGGGACTGTCTTCATCATCACCCGCCTCCCTTTCAATTTTTTCTTTTGCTCTGCACATGCATGATTGCATGCTGAGAGCTTGGGGGAGGAGCTGGGCTGTAATCAGAGAATTCCTCAAAGTGCTTCAACCATTCACATGCCCAAAAACACAGAAAAAGTGTTCCATCAGCCCATGGCAAAAGAAAAGACCAGAGAAAGTGAGGTCTCAGAAAAGGTGCTGAGAAGATGGAAACCAAGCAGCCTGCAAGTGTTTTACAAACAGTGATGTCTGGAATCATGGGGGAAAGCCGCCAGCATTCTGTGAGTGGGCCGTCCCCATAAGGTCATCTGGAAACGGCCCTTGTGTAAGATGTAAATGTTGTTGCACTAGTTGGGGACAGTGACCACAATACTATTCAGTTCATCATTCATGTGACTGGAAAAGTTACCCCTAAAGTCCAAAACAGTAATATATAACAACAGTTTGGAAGCCAGTTTGGTGTAGTGGTTAAGAGTAAAGATGGGCACGATCCAAAAAAAATTAATGAGTCAGTGGATCGTGGTTCGGTGCCAGCGACGATCCCGAATTAACGATCCACACCAATCATCTCCCGTTCCCAAACCGTGGATCGTGGATGCCAAAGCGGGGCATGCTGGTATTCCCAGCTATGTGGGAAGGTGGGTTGTGGCGGCGGCCAACTCTCTCAGTCTCTCTCTCTCTCTCCAAAGGCTAGCAAGTAGCAAGCAAAAGCTCTGTCCCACTCCACTGCTCGCAGAAAGTGAAACCCAGCCTGGGAGACTACGGCTATTTATAAGCATGGGTCCCATTCAGCAACACAGGAGGTCTGTGTTTGGCCATCAGAGCTGCCTATCAGGGTTTTCAGGGATGAGATTGGAGTGCCCATGGCTACAGAACAACCCCTTCCCCCTCCCTCCCCTGGGTGTCTTCTCCCAACTTGTGATTGCTTTGCTGCTCTGTGGTTGGAAGGAAGCCCTGCTGATCAAGGAAAGCTGGGCTTCCATTTGGGTTTCCAGGGCGACAGAAGGAGGGCAAACAGAGCTCAGGCATTACCCTAGCTCCGTTGCCAGGGGAATAGATTGCTGGCGCCTGAGTGTCTGGATCCCTGATCCAAGCCTGATCACCCCAATCCAGGCCTCTCCTGACTGCTGGATCATTGGCCATGGATGATCACGATCCGCCGGGTCGCGATCGCACGATCGCCATTATCGTGGGGGTTTTTCGTTCGTAATGCGGATCGTGCCCATCTCTAGTTAAGAGCGTGAGACTCTAATTTGAAGAACCAGGTTGGATTCCTCACTCCTCCACTTGAAGCCAGCTGGGTGACCTTGGGTCAGTCACAGCTTCTAGGAGTTCTCTCAGCTCCACCCACCTCACAGGGTGTTGTATTGTGGGGATAATAATAACATACTTTGTAAACCACTCTGAGTGGGTGTTAAGTCATCCTGAAGGGCAGTATATAAATCAAATGTTATCATTATTATTCTGATTATCAACAAAAGCAACAGCAACAACAACAGTTTGCTTATCTCCCACCGTTCTAGACAGATTAGTGCCCAACTCAGAGCGATAAACAAAACCAGTGTTGTTATTGTTTTTATTATTTTTATTATTTATTAAATTTATAGTCCGCCCTCCCCGTGGACGGGCTCAGGATGGATTACAACATACAGATAAAAACACATAGATAAAATGGTACCTTAAATAATGATAAAATCCAGATTTAACAGCATAAAAATACAGTGAGGGAGCTAGGGCTGAGAAGAATGACCATTTGGAGTGTACAGAATTATATGCATGTGAGAATTCTTGCTTGATTTGCTTGATTTGTCAGAAAATTTATTACTTTGGTGGACTACTTATCGGCCCCTGAGGAAGTGGACAACTTATGAAACCAGCTGATTGATATTGCTGGCCACTTGTAGGGCCAGGGGGACCCCTTTTGGGGATTCCTTTTCCATCTTCATTCCACCTGAAAGAGAAAGAGAGAAGTCAGCACCAGAAGAAACAACATTTGGGTTTACGCAACCGTACTCACCTGCCCTTTGTTCTCCACGAATGAGGAAGGGAGAGGGACGGCATTTCCTGGCAGTGTGTTTTCGCTTTCTCATTGAATGAAAGTTTCTAGGAGTCCCCAGCTTCTTCAGTGTTTGGACACAATTTAAACTATTAAGTTCCCATTTATTTCTAAGACTTTGAGCCTTGTACACTGAGAGATAATTTAAGGTTATACGGTCTACGTGTATAAAATTGTCCATTTATAGAAGGTGTCTAATTGATTTCTGACCATGTTTATATATTTGCTGATAAATGGATATTTTTGTACTGAAGAAATCATAGTTGCAAGAGTTTCATCGTATAAGTATTTTATTGAGAGCGGTTACACTGTTTCTTTAAGTGGATGTAATCCTTGGGAACTTGTATATGAAGTCTAAAACAACTCTAATCAAAGAAGCCATAAGTGACAAAAAGGCTTCTTTTGAAAAATGCAAGGTCTGCCCCAATTAAATGAACAGGAGGGAGTTGGGGTCTGTCAAAAGAAGTGTAAGGGCTTTTCTGTATCCCCCGCCCTGTCAATTTTGGCTCTGCCTTTAGTTTTCATTTCAAGTTTTTGTTTTCTTTTGTTCTCCTAGTTTTTCCTATTTTTTTTCAGACCACTTTTACCTTGATCTCTCTTTTTTAAAGCCAATTCTGAGTCACCTTTGTTCCTTTTGTGGAACATTTCTTTTAGTTTATTTATCCTGCTCACTCCAACCCACCTCCTCCCTCTTTTCCCATGATTTGTTGTTCATCATTGTCAAACCACTCCTCCCTCTCTCTGCCTTCCTTCCCCCTCCTGAATTCACTTTCATTTTTTTTAAAAAAATCATCAATTTCATAACATTATAACAACCTGACATTAGAATACTAGATGGAGCAGGTTTTCTGTATCCCCAGCTTTCGGTTTCTTTTCTTTTTTAAAAAGGTGAATATAGTGCCTTCTGTTGCAAAGAAATAAGGAGAAAGGTGTATCTCTACAATGGAAAGGGCCACTTGCTTTAAGAAAAATGAAAGCTTGGGTTTCAGAGAACCTGCTGCATCTATTATTACAATGTTAGGTACGTTGTTATAACCTTATGAAAACGACACTCTTTTTTTAAAAAATACAAAAGCTGGGGGCCATGGGGGGGATCATAAGCTTATGCTAAAAATTAAAAATGGGGATGGGCGTTGTGATACCAACAATGATGCCACTAATTATGACAGCAGTATCCTCGCTTGAAAATTCTCATTATTTAGGTCATGTGAGAAAGAAAATAAACCAACTCCACATCTGTTAAAAGGCAGATGGAGGCAAAATGTGCAGAAGAACGCTATCCTGACCAATTCTAGCATTTGTGGATCAACTGCAAGGAAAATCAGGAATAAGCTGAGTGTGCAGGAAAGCCCTAGGGTAAAAATCATGCATGTAAAAAGAGAATTTGTGAAGTTTGTTAAAAAGATCAGGACAAAAAATAAACATTTCTTTAAATCAAAGGCAGTTGGGCCTTGGGATGATCAAGGAGTAAAAGGATGGCTACAGGAAATTGGCAGAGAAGCTAAACAAATTCTATGCATCTGTCCAGTAGCACCTTTAAGACTAACCAACTTTGTTGTAGCATAGGCTTTCAAGAGCCACAGCTCTCTTTGTTAGATACATCTGACAAAGAGAGCTGTGGCTCTCGAAAGCTTATTCTACAATAAATTCTACAATAAAGGTGCTACTGCAGACTAACACGGCTAACTCCTCTGGATCTATGCATCTGTGTTCACTGTGTAGGGCATGTACCCAGGCCACAGCAACTATTATCAGTCTGAAGGACTGAATCAAACCGAGGTAATGAGAAATGAAGTTCTAGATCTATTGGGAAAATTAAAAACTAATAAGTCTGTGGGTCCTGATGGCATATACCCAAGTACTCTTAGGGAAATAAATGTGAAATTATAGATTGACTGAACAGTGTATGTAACTTATCACAAAAATCAGCCACTGGAACAGAAGACTGGAAAGTAACAAATGTTACACCAATTTTAAAAAAAGAGGTCCAGAGGGGATCCAAGAAATTACAGGCGTGTTAGCCTAATGTCTATCCCAAGCAAATTAGTAGAAACTATAATCAGTATTAGAATTATTAGGCACAGAGTGGAACAAAGCCAGTTGAGGAGAAATCAGTATGATTTCGCAAAGGGAAGTCCTGCCTCACCATCACCAACCTTTAGGATTTCTTTGAAAAAGTGGACAAATATGTAGATAACAGTGACCTGGTAGACATTATATACTCAGACTTTCAAAAGGCTTTTGACCAAACACTCCTCACCAAAGTCTCCTGAGTAAGTTTAGCTGTCATGGCATAAGAGAATGGGCCCATTTATGGATTAAAAATTGGTTAAATGAAAGGAAGCAATGGGTAGGAATAAACAGACCGTTTTCTCAGTCGAGGGAAATAAGCTGTGAGGGTATTACAAGGATCAGTATTAGACCAAGTGATATTTAAATTATTAATAAATGATCAGGAACTGGATGTGAGCATCAGAGTGGCCATGTTTGCACATGACATAAAATTATTCAGACTGATGAAAATGAAGCCTGACTGTGAAGAGCTCCAGGAGGGTCATCACAAATTGTGTGAGCGGGCAACAATGTGGCAAATGAAGTTTGATACATATTGGTATAACAAATCCCAACTTCAAGTATATGCTAAAACTGAACTTGGAGAGAGTGAAAGAGTCCTTAAGGTCCTAGCGGATAGTGCAATGAAAATGTCAACCCCGTGTGCCACAGCCGTGGGAAAAGGCAAACTCTATGCTGGGGGATTGTTAGGAAATGTTATAACAGTTAGTGTTATAATTTCCCTTTACTTGGTGTGGCCTCATTTGGAATGCTGAGTGCATCTCGAAAAAGACATTGCAGAGCTATACAGAAGAGGGCAACCAAGATGATTAAGGGGCTGGTGCATCTTTCAAATGAGGAAAGGCTGAAGAGTCTGGGGCTTTCAGTTTAGAACAGTGAGACCTACGTGGGAACGACAGAGAGATTTATAAAATTATGTATAGGATAAAATTGAGGACAGAAACCATTTCTTCCCAAAATAGTAGAATTTGAGGACATCCAATGATGTTGATGGGCAGTAGATTCAGGATAGCAAAAGGAAATATTTGTTTAACCAATGAGAAATTAAAATGCAGATTTTGCTGCCAGATGATGTAGTGATGGCCACAGGCACACTATATGATATTTTAGTATGGTTTAAAAGGTGATTGCACAGATCCATGGAGGACAGGTCTATCAATGGCTACTGGCTATGTTGACTAAAGGGAATCTGCATCTTCAGAAACAGTAAACACCTGGATATCAGTGCTAGAAGGCAACATCAGGGGAAGGCTTCAGCCTCTATGCCCCATTGTTTGTCTTCCATAGCAACTGGTTGGCAACTGCATGAGACAGGATGCTAGACTAGATGAACCGCTTGCCCAGCAGAGGTCTTCTTATGTTCAGAGATTTCTGCTTATCCCTATGGCCTTTACCAGTGTAAGAGGTCAACCCAGTCTCCACCATCTTTAATAGCTGTTTAATATAGCTACCTGTGATATAAAATCACAAGACGCCTGGATTAAAAGCAGTTTGGCTTGCAAACAGGGGAATTCTAGCTAGCAGTTGCTGAGTCCCACCGGGGATACCAAGGCATGAATGGAATGCCTCATGTAAATGTAGAGAGACTAGTGCTGATTAGTTTTGCAGTCTCCCCAGCCCCAAAAGGAATCCAGCACAACAAAGGTCTTACAGAGTCATCCCCACTTAACACATTCCTTTCCCTCCTTCCGTGATGAGATCTCCTGTCCATGATTGAGGAGAAAATCAACTAGCATTCATCAGTATTTATAATTAATTCCTGGGAAGGTACATTCCCCAACTAAATTTATCAAGTGAGCTCCAGTGGACTCCATTAACAAACTGCCCCTTTGTGCAGTGCCAGGACAGATTTTGCATTCTCTTTCACATGCCCCAGCAGCTACCAATCAAGGCAATCAAACCTTTTGTTACACCCAGGAACTGATCATTGGAGTCTTTGTTCCAGCGGCTAGGTGGGCTACCCCACCTCAGGGCACATTTTACCCTATAAAACAGGGACTCTAGCCCCATTCAAATTGTGCACACTTATTGGATCCAAAGTGCTGCTCCCCTGAGGTTGCTCCAAGCCTCTCGCTCTCCTGGCTGAGAATGCTGGAATTTGAAGCTCTCCTTCCGTGGACTTGTCTGCTCTCTGGATAGGAAATTATTGCCTTGCAAGCCCTCAAATCTATTCCACCTTCACCACTGCTTTTCCTAGGCTTCTTGTGTGTTTGCGTGGAATCTTGTGTGTGTGTGTGTATGTATTTGTCCCTTGAATAAAATTACACTTTAATTAAGATTAGAACACCAGCTTCATGTGCATCCTTGGAATAGGACCCCATAAATTATTAGTGGAGATCCCATTATTACCGCCGCTCCCATAGCCGTCTTCCTTGTTGCTAATTCCCCCATTCTCTGTTACTCATAAGGAGACCATTCCAGGTAACACCATATGGGGTGCTACATGGGTCAATTCTATTTCCAGTGCTTCTTAACATCTGCATGAAGCTGGTGAGGGAGATCATCTGGAGATTCATGGCACAGTTTTTACTATGATGACGATCCACAGATCTAGCTCTCCTTTCTATCAAAATCCATTGAGGCAGTGGAAGTGTTTGACCAATGTTTTAAAACAGTGAAGGACTAGATGAGAGTTTTAATAAAGGAAACTTATGCCATACAAGACAGAAGAGCTGTGCCAGGAGCCAGAAAGAAAATAAGTTTGGTTGGCAGGGACCTGTCTTTTCCTGAGGGCTTTTGAATCTGATTAATTAGTTGAATGTGGGCACAGGTGTAAAATTGTTTCTGTGTGATATTTTAGTATGTTATTCTTACATTGCTTTCAGTGTGTTCTACTGCATAGCTTGTAAACCACCTTAGGGACCATTTGGTAGAAAGGCAGTGTATAAGCAAGCTAAATAAATAAATAGTTGCCGAGTCCCCTCTCAGTTTTATGTTGTGTAGTTCTGGTTTATAATTAGCTGCTTCCTAGACACCTGGAGGTATGGATCTCTCATGTGTGACTGTTCAAGTAAGGAAGCTTTGCAAAAGTTTAATTGGAAACTGAGAATGTTTCACAAATGACTGACATTGCTTTTTGTGAGTGAGCAGGTTAAGGGGGCTTGTAACTAGAGGAGTGCAGAATGAAACAAACAAGCTAGAAGTACAGTGAGAAATGGCTGTTTTGTTTTGCTAAAGCAGATTCCAGAATGGTGAATTAAATCAGGGAAATACCCTACCTCTGAAAAGTGTGTGTGTTTCTTCATTTCAGTTCTTAGTGATAGCAGCAGGCAGGTAGGCACTGGACTGGCAGTGTTTTCCTTAACAGCATTTTTTCCTACCAATCAGGTCAAAAGGGGAGAGCCCTTACATTATACAACCTAATTAACTCCATTGGAAGGATGGGCGGGATGGGTATATGAATGCTTTTTTGCAGTGCTACCCAATCAGAGCCTTACAAGGGGATGAGCATTGACAACCCCACCCCCCACCCCACCACATATCAGCTTTGGAAACATTTGTTTAATTAACTGGGTTGAAGGGAACCCAGCAACAACATTGGCAAACAACATCTGATCTCCATGGTGGTACAGTCAATGGCTATGTATGTCACGATGTGAATAATTCTATTGACCTGCTTTCTACAGTAGACTGACATACAACTGCTCTTCCACCTGCCACCATAAAAATTATCTCTTGAAACATCATGGGGTGGAGGAGCAAAGCTAGAGAAGAGGACTTCCTATGTTACCTGAAAGGTTTCTATATTGTGCTCCTCCAGGATTGAAGAGAAGGGAAGGGGGAGTGTGCATCCTTTTTTGTTTTGTTTTGTTTTTTGAGGCACTACCCCGGGCACTGGTCTGTCTTCTCCAACCCCATCTGGGCACTTGGACAGTCAGTATTATAAGGGAAAGTGCTACAAGGCAGGGTGAAAGTGGTCTGTTCGATCAATTGAATATGATAAAGCCCTGGGAGACTTCAATCATAGTCTTCCGGGGTTCCCTCTTTCTCTGAGTCAAATGGCAAACATGTACCCTGATGAAGCTTCAATTACTTCACACGTACCAACAATCTAATTTTCTCTTCAGATGTCTCCATCTTACAATTCCCTTCCCACAAATCCACCAAATCATTAGTTTTTTTTTTAAAAAAAAAAATCTCTACATCAAGCTTAAATCAAGCCCCCTGTGAGCCATTGTCAAAAATAATCCTGCCTGCTAACAGCAAAAGGAGAACTTATGGGAAAAAACCATGTTTATTTGGGTGGTGGGTTCAGACAATCATGCTGCCTGCCTGCCTGCACTGGAGCAATAATGATCAGTGGCAATTAATGCAAGAATACATAAACCACATTTAGCAGCAGAATGCTCAACATCAAAAGATTCACCTCATTGTGGAAATGAAACTACAAAGTACAAGGAATCATGGCAGCAACAGGCAACAGCAAAATGCAAAGGTAATAATTTATTGGAACTATCACCACTGATTAAAAGTGAACATTAAGCACGATTTTTAAAGAAGTTACTATGCTGGTTGGAGTGCTCTCCTACTTAGTTTCCACTCTGCAACTGCCAGTTTCCCTCCATAGTTTCCAACTGCCAATCCTTGCCTTCTTCAGTGCCCTTTGTTATATGTGTGTGTGTGTGTGTGTGTGTGTGTGGTATACTTGAGGAAAAACTCAGTAGATCGATGGTTTATTGGGAGGACAAATAATGTCAATGCAGTTTTGCTGAAGTGCAAAAACAGCTGCCCCAGAGCCTCATTTCCAAAACTGCCTCTTGAAAATAACAGTGTGCATGTTAGCAACCAAAACTTGCCTTGATGCTTTCCCCAAGTATTCTTCAGGATCTGTAAACACTCTTTGTTGTATGTGCTCAATGAGTCAATGATTTAAAGGCAGAACTATGGTCCAATTTAAGTGCCATTAAGTGCAAAAAAAGCTACCCCAAAAGCCTTCGTTGCAAAAAACAAAGGCTTTGTTGAAAAAAAACGGCTCCAAAACTCATGATAACAGAACAAAACAAAACTAAACAGAATTGAGCTGAACTAGAAACACCCCACCTGAAAAAAAAACCAGTAACAGAATTTTTTTTTTCAAAATCCCCAGATTCAAAATTGAAATGAAAATTCTCTACTTGTAACTTTTGTGGTTTTCCTTGCAAGGCTACTGGTTCTAATCTAAATACTTCCAGTACCATCACTCGTTCTCCTTGAATTATATGGTCTATATGTCTATCATTTTGATAAACATGAGTGCATGGGAGGGAACCTGATCTAAATTGCATGCATTTGCCAAGGAGGCCCGCCTAGCCTCGACTAGAGCCAGGGCCTTTTTGGTCCTGGCTCCCACCTGGTGGAATGCTCTGTCTGCTGAAATCAGGGCCTGGCAGGACTTACTATCTTTTCGCCGGGCCTGCAAGACAGAGTTGTTCCGCCAGTCATATGGCTGAGGCTGGGCCTCCACTGGCCTGGAAAAAAAAGGGGGGAGTATAAAACCCTCCCTGTAAAGGCTGTCCACCATCTTGTTTTAAATGTATTGTTTTTAATTAATATGAATTTTTTATTGTATCTTAATTGTATTTTTAATATGTTGGTATCCACCCTGAGCCCACTTGCGGGGAGGGTGGAATACAAATTTGAAATAAATAAATAAAATAAATAAATACTTACAGCTTCTGAACACTCAAGTATACTGGGTAGATAGTTCCTAAACATGTACACCCAAATGAGTGTAGTCTGGTATACAAAATGTGTGTAGTCTGGTGGGCTTTGATCCAGTCATAATTCTCATTGATGGAAGGGACTTGTATCCTCTGAGTCTCTCCACTTCAACCCCCCCTCCCCCCTAAAAATGTACTGCTCCTAGTGACAGAAGAAAGAATTGGAGCTCTATAGTCAAAGGGAGAATCAGTGAATATCTCTTGACATCCATTCTTGGGAATGCTCACCTGGATCCAAGCTGTGATCTGGAAGCTTAAAAAATGGAAGATTCAATATACAGGAGCCTCTGAACACTGTGGTATTAGTGTGAAGGCTCTGTGCAAAGTTGGCATTCAAATAGGAGTTATGAGCAGGGCTGATGGCTACAAACACAATCACTCTCTTAATATGTTCATTTGTACAAAAATGGAATGAATATTTACAGCTATAACCCACACACTGGAAATCAGTTTTATGAATGTACTTTGGATTCTTTCTAGCTCCCAGTTACTGCTACATTGTCATGGGAATCTTTCTAAAAATATGTTTGTAGGCATACCTGATCAGGGAATCCGAATGAAAACAGGGTTGATCAGAATTATGGCAGATGTATGATTGAATGGTCAAGAGAAGCACATCTACTGTCCTCTCCCTCCTCCCCTTTCTCACTTAATTAAAAAGAAGCTGGCTGTAGCATTGTGCCTCTAGGCCAAAAGCAATTTAAGTCAGAATTAAAGCCCACATTACAGATGGGCAACTTGAAATAAAACAGGTAATTAGTTCTCTCTAGTTAATTGTGGTAATTGGCAATTGTAGAGAAACCAATATCACTCCTTCCATGTCAACGGGTGTATGAGATAGCTCCCCAAAAGGCAGAAAAACAGGTAGTGTATGTTCATTTTGAGTGCTACCTGAAATCATCCTGATATGACTGGGGAAATATTTTATTGGAATGAAATCTAGATTAGATTGAACAGGGGAAAACCTTTAGAGGGAAAAAATGTGTTCTCTCCTTCCTTTAGCCACCATGCTCCCTGATTGCTGCTGCACTGCCTCGTTCGGAAGAGCAGTTCTGGAGTTAGCCCAAATGTCGTCCTTTGTGCCATCAAGCAGTGGAAAAGGAAAATCGACTAACTTTACTCTGGAACTGCAAAGCATGATGTTTTCCTTAAGGGATGCTCATAGGCCTCTCCATGAATCAGCAGTATGGGTAGAAGACATTGTCCACACTCAACTGATTAATTTGTTGCAGCAAGCCTCGGCGGTTTCTCAGATGAGAGGTGCGAGAGTAATTTCTGCAGATCTTTTTTTGATGTGCAAAGATAAGAAAAAGCTGCGAAGGCTACTTAAAAATATGTTTTTCTGAGACTACAAATCTAAAATTGTCAAACGCATTGAAGAGGATGATTTTCTGGAAGATAAACTTGGCAGCAGCAGCGGCAGCAACAAATGTCAGAAAATTGCTCAAGACTTTCTTATCGCTATCGATCAGACTGGAGAACTCTTGTCCTTATTTGAAGATGATGAGGTTGATGACGTAAAACAAAAGAGAATGGAGAGAACAGAAAGACAAATTCGAATGATGGACTCAGCTCAATACTAAGAATTTTGTGAAAGTCATCAATTAAGTTTTTCTAAGAAAGCTGCCAAGTTCCGCGACTGGTTGGACTGTAGTAGCGTGGAGATAAGACCAAATGCAGTTACCCTAGAGATCTTGGCTTATTTGGCCTATGAGACTGTTGCACAGGTGGTGGATCTGGGGCCCTTTGGGTCAAGCAAGACATGGCTCCCAAAGTGGGGAATCATTTCAGTCATGCAAGATCGGTTACATTCATTCAGCATCACAACCAGAGCAACTGGAAAAGCAGAGGATTAAGGATTCTCTTTGTTCTTCATCAAGGCTGTAGCAATGCCAATCACAAGTAGAGATGGGCACGAACCACTTTACCAACTTCCAAAACCCACGAAATTGGCGATTGTGTGATCGCAACCCAGCAGTTCGTGATTTTCCACAACCAACGAACCAGCGTTCAGAAGAAGCCTGGTTCGGTGCGTTTGGCTGCGGTTCGGGAAGCCAGACAGTCAGGCACCATCAGTCACCATAAATCAATTCCCCTGGCAACTGAGCTGGGGGAATGCCTGAACTCTGTCTGCGCTCCTTCTGTTGCCCTGGCAGCTCTGACAGCCAAACACAGACCTCCAGCGTTGCTCAATGGGACCTCAGCTTATAAAAAGCACTCCGCTCCCAGTTCTGGTTTCACTTTCAGCGAGTAGTGGAGTGGGACAGAGCTCTTGCTTGCCACTTGCTAGCCTTTGGGGAGAGAGACTGAGAGTGTAATTCATCTTGGATTTGGGGGATAGGGATCTATCTCCTCTGGTTCCATGGCTGCTGCCTGGCTCTGGGGCCAAGCTCAGTGGGCACCTCGGCTGAGGGCTCACTTTGATTATTATTGTTCAGTGCCTGATCTGTTCAGGTCTGTGGGAGTGGTGGGCTAGAGCTCTAGTCCTTCCCTCCCTCTGTTGCCAGGGCTGCTGCCCGCACCCATCTTCTGTACACTGGGCCAACATCAACTGGTGGCTCTAATTGTATTGAGTGGGAGTTTCCTGGGGGCCTTAGATTGGAGAGGGTATAACTCCAAGATCCCTTTTGCAATCTTGTCCAAACTTGGGTCATGGCTGTAGGAGAGCCTGCAAAACACTCCCCGGGAATATGGGCTTTCTAAGTGCAATGGGGGCCATTCTGCACCCAACAAACCACAAACTGGTTCGGCAACAAAAAATGCCCGTTGTTGTTAGTGACTTCGGGATCATCGTCGGCACCAAACCACAAACCACAGAGTTGTTAATTTTTTTTTGGTTCATGCCCATGTCTAATCACATGTTCCGCAGGGAGCAGGGAAAGGGTTCTGACTGCACCTCTGGACTGGAAATTTTTTGAATGTTTCACTTAAACCTCCCTCCACTGCAGCAAAAACTCATGGACAAATGTCCCTGTAGTAGAATCAATGGCCTGGGCCCCAAACTTAAAGAATTCAACTAGGGACATTCACAGTCAACTCATAGCCATCGTTTTGTGATATAACCTCCAACATTCTTACTGGATAACTTTCAAAACTGAAATTGTGGCTCTCTTTCTTGTGAAATGTGGCAGGCAGGCCATACAGTGGCACTCTACTATCCATAGTGGCATTCTTCTACTTTTTAAAAAAATCTGCTTTGGAATGCCATTCTTCTGGAGCTAATATGCATGTTAAAGAAATAAAAATATTGTAATACAGCATATTAAAAAGAGAAACGTTTTGAGTCTGTCTGTGCTTGTTGAAATGTATGATTAAACTTTTCTTTTTATCATCATAAAAAAAGAAAAGAAAAAAAGAAAAAGAAAAAAGAAAAAAAAAGTATTCTAATTCTCCAGCCCAGATTAACCTCTATAGTGGAAAGATAGGTTATGAATATGCAAAAAGGGTTAAATCAGAGGCAGGGAAACCTGTTTGTCTCTAAAGCCACATAGCTGTTTTTATGCACTTGCATGAATGTAGTGTATTTATTCAGAACTGATCCTCTGTTGATATCCGAACATCGGGCCCAGTGGGACATATTATCGTTCCGCCGGGCCTGTAAGACAGAGCTGTTCCTCCAGTTTTTCGGTGATTGAAGGGGGCGGTGCCATGTCTGCCTCCCACCTTTGGGGTGGGGGAGGGTTCTCCCCACCACTGCACTTTGTTAATTTGTTTTATTGTTTGTATATTGATTTTAGTTCTTGTTTTTATCGATTTTAACTGTTCACCGCCCAGAGCCCCTGGGGATGGGCGGTATATAAATTGAAATATAAATATAAATAAATATAAATTAAGGGTTGAAAATTGAAATCCATGACTCCATTAGCTAAGTGAGAAACTTTGCTGTTGTAGCAGGAGCCTCTTCTATCAGAGGAAGCTTGCTAACTCAGAGAAAGACTTGCTTTTCCACTTAGGAAAAGGAAACTGTGGGATCCAACCAATTATTTTCTCAAGAAACAAGTGACCCCCCCTCCCCGTGTGCCTCTGCTGATCTCTTCTTTTGCTCCTTTCTGATTCAGACTCCTGTCTTTTTCTTCTTCTCCTTCCTACTGCCTCTTTCTGCCTCCTTTCCTTCTCAGCTGCCTCTACTGCCACCACTGCCTGTATCACTGCCTCTCTCTTGCTTACCCTCTGTACCACCTCCAATTACCTTCCTCCATGCTGCTACATGCTACTGCCTCCGGCTCCCTTCCTAGCTGCCACCACTCCTTCCTTTCCTACCACTCCTGCAGCCACCATGATCCTTGCCCTCATTCTGCTCCTACCACCTTTCTTGCTTCTTTTGCCACTGTCTGTTTATGGGGTAGCTGAGAATTCATGATATAGCATCATGAGATCTCATCCTCCCACACATGTTACATTTGGATGGATTTATAAAATTACCATGATTTTTTTTTTTTACAATTGTCATTATTTTCTTTATTGGTACATGGCCCAATTGTGTAGATTTTTTGATCTGCACTCTAGGGCCATTGTTCAAAATTAGATATACGACCCATCGTTTACATCACAAATTGCGAGCAACACTCCTGAACTTTACAGAATTGTTCAATTCCAGACAAAGTTAGATCATGAATACTTCTTTGCAACAGCATACTTACAGCATACTTACACTGCTTTCCTCACCCTACATTTCTCATCTATTGTGTTTGTTTAAAAGAGGAGTCTTACTCTTGCTGGTGTCTTTGTTGGGATGGAAATTTCATGGGTTCAAGCCTTCTTTGTTTTGCACACCCAATACAATGTTTGTTAATGGGAGTGTTGGGTAAAAACCACAAATATTTTATGCATGGGCATTGTGCTACTTTCCAGACTCTGCCTCTGTCCACGATGCAGACACAAATATATTTGAAATCTGTGCATTTTGAATTGTGAGCAAATCATCCCTGTGAATGTAAGAGATGCTCAGTTTGACAGAAAAGAAACAAGCCAGTAAGGTAAGTTCAATTTTTAAATGTCTTTTTTGTGAAAATCTTCCCTAGTATTTACCATCTACAGGCCGTATGCTCAGAGAGTATATACTACTTAACTACATGTCAAGGCTAACAGTGAGTGACTGTTCCTGTTTTGTTTCTTGTTATATTTGTGCCTATGTTTATCAGCTGCTTTAGGTCAATGCTTTTTGCTATTGATTCTGTAGACGCATATGCATTATGTGTACGGAATTTGCATGGTATTTATAAAGAAGTATGTCATATTTGTTCATGGGATAAAGGCTGTTTTGTTGATGCTCAGATGATGTCATATAATACACACATTTTATTGGAAGTATTCCGTGCATGAAAACATAAAATGGTATAAAAATAAAGAATCACGGGCTTGATTCACGTGAGAAAAGTAAAGTCAAAATGGAGCATTTGAGTGGAAAAATCAGGAATAAGAAATGCAAACACATCCCTAGAGGGTTAAAAACAAAAAAAATCTGCAGGATGATATGATAGCAGAGAGTGGTATGCCACTTTGATTATAGCAATGCACTTGAAGTTGTGAGAAAGGCTTGAAGAAATTGTGCTTCTTACATTGTTCAGTACAAGCAATGTTCACAATGAATTTAATATTTATTTATTTTTATTTGTTTATTTTATCGTATTTGTATTCTGCCCTCCCCACGAGCAGGCTCAGGGCAGATAACAGCATTAAGAACATTTAAAACATTCCATATAAAACATTTAAAAGTATCATACAAAAATATAAAAATAGCAGCACTCTTTTTCTTGATGGCGGCAATACAGTTTATAACAAATAGTGCAACAGTACAATTGAACATAGCAGCAGCTTAAGAACAGTGGTGGGCAGCTCTCATAGGGAGGGGAGTAGATGTTGTATCCTCCAGCCAGTGGAGGCCCAGCCTCAGCCATAAGCCTGGCAGAACAACTCTGTCTTACAGGCCTGGTGGAAAGATAGTAGATCCTGCCGGGCCCTGGTCTTGGTAGACAGAGCGTTCCACCAGGTAGGAGCCAGGACTGAGAACGCTCTGGCTCTAGTCAAGGCCAGGCAGGCCTCCTTGGAGCCAGGGACTGATAACAATTTCTTTCCTCCCAATCGGAGGGTCCTCTGGGGAATATACGGGGAGAGATGGTCCCTCAGGTACGCTGGCCCCAGTCCTGCTTTCCGTTTGTCACTTTGCCATATCCAAAGATTATCCAAAGAGAAACTTATATTTAGTATATATTTAGTAGTTTTGTTCCTTCAGTGGCTAGCATGGGTATTAACAAGCCTGTCAACTTATTGTAGGCATGAACATTGATTTGCCTCTACTCCACGATGAAAATACAAGACACCAAAACTGGGGTTAAATGAGTGGTGGTTATTTGTGGCTGATCTTTATCCTTAATACATCTCTATGATTTTCATGTGGGTTATGATTAGGCATGGGCATGAACAGAAAAAAACCTCCGAACACCCTGTTCGTTGTTCGGGGCCATCCACGAACAATGAACAACAAACATGGATGAACATGGACTGTTCCTGGACATGTTCATTGTTTGTTGTTCATGGGGGCCAGAACCACCCCAACCCCAAGCCCCCCCCCCACTTAGCCCTCTCCCCATAAACCCACTTACTTGGCCCATTAAAGATCCCTTTAAACTATCAGCTGGCAGGTGGCAGGGGGGATTCCCCCCTGCCGCCTGCCAGCTGATAGTTTAAAGGGCCCTTTCCTGCCACGTGCAAGGAGTAGTGCCCTTTAAACATCCCACAAACTGACCTTCAAATGTCCACTACCCACCAAATTTGCAGGGGACATAGTCCTCACTGTCCTCTGAAGACCCCCCAAGTTTCAGAGAGATTGAACCCCAGGAAAGGCATGATCCATATCCACGGGTCTCCCCGTTGGCTGTCATTTTCTCTTTGCAGTGGCAAAAACAAGACTCTCTGCTGGAAGTACTTTGAAGCTTAAAGCCGGAAGGAAAGCCAGAAGGAGTTCAGACAGAGTTCAGTCCCTTCTTGCCTCTGGTTGCCAAGGGGATTGATTGCAGCAGGTGCCAGACTGTCTGGCTTATCAAACAGCTGCCGAAGGCAACAAACAAGACTTTTAACAACCACCTGTTCATTTAGGATGGAGCCTCACGGACAGCTTGCTCGCAAACAGCAGATTGGGCTGTTCGTGGTTTTTTTCTGTTCATAATGCTGTTCGTGCCCATGTCTAGTTATGATTACTAGGCAGCCTGTGACAACTACCAGAATTGGGGTGATTCTAGCCTGGCAACTGCCAGTTTGGTGTATTTCAGCCTGTAAAGAAAACTGGCTTATAGGCTGGCTCTGCCTCTCTGGCCAACAGCCATCTCCTTGTGCTCTGTCCACCCACCCTCCCCATGGCAGTGCAGGACTAGCCAGTTGCTGTTTCTCAGGGCCAGGTAGTATTTTTTTTCTCTCTCTCCTTATTGGCATATTTATTTTAATTTTATTTTATCGTATTTGTATTCTGCCCTCCCCGCAAGCAGGCTCTGGGTGGATAACACCATTAAGAACATTTAAAACATTCCATATAAAACATTTAAAAAGGGGGAATTGTTTTTTGCCTACCTTATACTGTGGGACTTCATTAGGTAATTGCCGTGGTGGTGCTGTTGCCGTGGTGGCCATTGGCAGGATAGGATGGGGAAATGAGTGGGTTGGTGACCCCCTTGGCACATCCTCATTGGTGGGGAATTTGGGCCTGTCAGGAGCAGCTGGTAGGCTTTACGGCTGCCAGTTGCAAGGGCAGACTGCCTGGTAGGACCCCTGGACAATGCCACCCCCAAGCTCCATTGCTGTTGAGCTTTAAAGGGGAATCATTTGCCTGGTTGATGGGTACCAGCCATCTTTTAGATGAAACACCCCACAGGGCAGTGGGGGCTTGGCCAGACAGGTCAAGGTGAAGGTCTGGGGTGACCCCAGGGCTTGACCTGTACCACGAGTTAGATTGCTTGATGTAATTACAGTTTACGTTATAATTAATAAAGTGGCCCCAATTTTATACCCAAGCCTTGTGTCTGCCTCTTATTTCTACTTGGGGGGATACTCAGTCAATCATTATCCCAAGAAGGCAAACTCTTCCCCCTTGGTCTTTGGATTTGTACACCCCCCCTTCCACTCCTGCTTCTCCAGTTGGCTATAGTTGAACTGACAGCCAGAACTGTTGGCTGATGTCATCCTTATTTCTCTTTAGTCTTCCTTGAGATGTTGGGACACATTTCTGTCAGAAGGTGCTTGAACAGCCTGCCTGCTGGCTCCATGGGATGGCTCCATGGCTTGAGGGGAAGGAGAAGGTTCCTACCAGCCATAGGGGCTGTTGCTGTGGCCTTCCTAATGGAGTGAGGTTTGGTCACTGTGGGTTCCTCTTGGCAGAGTTTGGGGCAGACCAATAAGCTTAAGAACTTGGCATATTTGATTAACTGGCAACCCCCTTTCCCCATGAGTGCTGGATGAGAGATCTTTTACAGTGTTGTTGCACAAAAAAGTGCTCTTTCCCTTTGCCCCTTCCAATCTTCTGAGCAAAAGAGAGATGAGACAGACAAGGGCTGTTGTAACAGAGTATATTTGCAAATATAGGGTACCAGCTTACAAAATGAGCTTAGAATGTACCACCGAACAAAGGAGCACATGCTTCTTTTAAGGGCTCATGACATCATTTTGGAGAAACGAAACTCACAGTCAAACAAAACGTGATCTCTTTACACCTATGGATAGGCTATTCTCCATTTCTCACTCTCGCGACAGCTTTATTCTTCACAGTAGTCACTCGTTACTTTCACACACACACTCTCTTCCTCCAAAGAGGAGGGAGGGGAAACTTATAATTCTCCCTTTGTCTCTGCCTCTGCATCCCAAGAATGTTCAGTTATCTGTCCAAGGCCAGATTTTTTCTTCTCATGTGCAACCAGGGAGAAAGGGGGTGGGGGTGGCTAAAAGACAGAGACCAGTTTCTTAAAACATAAAGAATCCATCCTAAGCTTCTTGCTAGCTTAATATCACAGCTATATGATTAATATAAATTTGCTAATCCCACAGTGTAAAGGCTTATTGCCAAATTCATGATAAATCTGATCTGGGTATCATCATTATACATAAGAGAAGCTGAGGGTACAGATTGTCTGAAGACTTTCATATCTATGGATTTCAATATTCTGGGAAGCTGAGTTTTCCTAAATGGGGAGACTAGTATGGTGGATAAACTCTGAAGGACAGTTTTTCCACCATATCTTTTCTTTCCTCTGCATTGTGCAGCTACAGAGGAATGTTGTGCATATAGGATATATTTATTTTATTTATTTCAAATTTGTATTCCACCCTCCCTGTGAGTGGGCTCAGGGTGGATAACAACATATTAAATACAATTAAAAACTCATGTTCATTAAAAACAACACATTTAAAACAGGATGGTGTACAGCCTTCACAGGGAGAGTTAAGATTTATACACCCATTTTTTCCAGGCCAGCGGAGGCCCAGCCTCAGCCATATGCCTGGCAGAACAACTGTGTCTTGCAGGCCCAGCGAAAAGATAGTAGGTCCTGCCGGGCCCTGATTTCAGCAGACAGAGCGTTCCACCAGGTGGGAGCCAGGACCGAAAAGGCCCTGGCTGTAGTTGGGGCTAGGCGGGTCTTCTTTGGGCCATATACTTTCAGCTGGCATAAGGCAACTGTGAGGAATAGCAGGCATGTCCAGTGTTTTATAAGAATTGAGTAGGAACCCTGCCCCACATTCCTCTGCTACGTATAGAGGTTCCATGAGAGACAAAGAGCAGAACCACAAGTGACAAAAGGCACAGATTGGACACTTGTCTGCTTCCCTCAAGTTTTGATGGGAAATGTAGGCAGCTTGGCGGAATGTTGGACAAATGACAGTTGAAAAGTCCATTGGACAGCAGTCAGAGAGCGAAGCTGTGAGACCAGGATGCCTACATTTCCCATCAAAACTTGAGGGAAGCAGACAAGTGTCCAATCTGTGCCTTTTGTCACTTGTGGTTCTGCTCAAAGTGATATGGAAAGTGTGCTAAAAGTATAAAGTTTAGAAAGTAGTTTACAATGGACTTCAATAATCTATAATTTGTGATGGCAAGACATTTTGAGAATAGAGATGGGCACGAACTGAAATATGAACCAAAATTAAGCACGAACCAGGCCGGTTCGTAGTTTGTGAACCAGCAGTTTGTCAGATCCCATTTCTTTTTTTTTTCTCTTAATTTTTTATTGGATGGTTAACATAACATACATAATGTTAATACATCTTGCTTACTAATTATCTCATATATATAGTATATGCTTCCCACCCCTCCCCTCCCCCTTTCCTCTATTGACTTCCAACAGCACTACAACCCCCCGTTTCTGTTACAAATACTATCTCTTAGTTGTCATTTTAAACTTAATGGTAAAGATTTACCTTATGTCTTATCTTACTTAATAACACTCAAAAGACCATAATTGTCCTTTAACATCCCATCTTTTTTTCAAATATTTTTTCAATTTCCCCCAGTCTTCATAAAATTCCTTTGGATCTTGCTCTCTCAGTTTCCTTGTTAATTTATCAATTTCCGCCATTTATAACACTTTTTGTATCCACTCTTCAGTTTTCGGTATTTCTTCTTTCTTCCAATATTGTGCATACAAAATTCTTGCCGCTGTTATCATATAGTACAGTATTACTCTATCTCTTCTATTAATGTCCTCTAAATGCAAAGATAACAATAACATTTCTGGGTTCTTAACTACATTGTTTTGGAGTATTAAAGACATTTCAGTACATATTTTAGACCAAAAGTCTCTAGCCTTATCACAAGTCCACCACATATGAAATATGTGCTCTTTACATTTCCAACACTTATTGGATAGCTGCTTCTTAGTAATGGCTAACTTTTTCGGTGTTAAATACCATCTATATATCATTTTATAGCCATTCTCTTTAATACTGGTACATGTTGAAATTTTTTAAGTATTTTTCCACAACTGTTCCCATGCATCCATCATAATCTCATTATTACAATTTATTGCCCATTTTGCCATTTGAACCTTAATCGTCTCATCTTCAGTATACCATTTTAACAATAATTTATACATTTTAGAAATTATTTTATTATTATCCCCCAATAATAGTTCTTCTAATTCTGAGTTTTTATTTCTGAAGCCCACCTTCCTTTGATCCGATTCAAATAAGTCTTTAATTTGTCAATATTGCAGCCAACCGTATTTAAATGGTAATTCTTCATTCAATTTAAGTTTCAACTCATTGTTTTCGGTTTTTAATAGTTCTTTATAAGTAAGCCATTCATCTCCTTTATATTCCCAATTTGGGTTAATTACTTCTGCTGGAACAATTTACGTTGGTTTCTCTTGTTCTATATTTTTTTTTGTATTTTAACCAAGTTGACAATAGATTTCTTCTTAAATAATGGTGCTGGAACATTGCGTCCATTTTATGCTTATCATACCATAAGTATGCATGCCATCCAAAAAGTTTGTTATAGCCTTCCAAATTTAACAACTTGTGATTGGATAAGGATACCCATTCTTTTAGCCATACCAAACATATTGCTTCATGGTACAATCGAAAATCTGGTAATTGCATGCCACCTCTGTCTCTTGCGTCACAGAGCACTTTCATTTTGACTCTAGGTTTTCTTCCTGCCCACACAAATTCCAATATTTTCCTCTGCCATTTTTCAAACTGTTTTTTGTCCTTAATGATTGGTATCGTTTGCATCAAAAACATAACTCTAGGCAGCGCATTCATTTTGATTGTAGCAATCCGACCTAACCATGATACATTCTATTTGTTCCATTTTATCATATCTCTTTCAATTTGAGTCCAGAGCTTTTCATAATTATTTTTAAACAAGTCAATATTTTTAGCTGTCAGCTCTATTCCCAAATACTTCATTTTTTGTACCAGCTCGCAATCTGTTACTTCCATCAATTCCTGTTGCTGCTTCTTCGTCATATTTTTTGTTACTATTTTCAACTTCTTTTTATTTATATAAAGGCCTGCTAAATCTCCAAACTCTTTGATCTTGCCTAACAATCTTGGGAGAATTCGTACTGGGTCTTCAACTATAAACATCACATCATCTGCAAATGCTCTTAGCTTGTATGAAGACCCCTTTAATTTAATCCCTTTTATATTCTCATCTTCTCTTATCTGCCTCAATAATATTTCTAAGGCCATTACAAATAACAACGGCGACAGTGGACAACCTTGTCTTGTTCCTTTCCTTATTTCGAATGTCTCCGTCAGGTCATCATTAACACAAATTGCTGCTCTTTGGTTCTTATAGATTGTTTTTACAGCTTCTATAAACTCTTTACCTAGATCCATCTTTTCCATCGATGCAAACATAAAATCCCAATTCAAGTTGTCAAGGGCTTTCTCTGCATCCTCAAAGAAAAACCCGACTTCTTTATATGGACGCTTGTCATAATATTCAATGGCATTTATAACCATCCTCAAATTGTCTTTTAATTGTCTGTTTGGTAAAAACCCTGCCTGATCGTCTCCTACAAAGTCCATTAGCCATATTTTAAGTCTATCTGCTAGTATTCTTGCCAATATTTTATAGACATTGTTTATTAGCGAAATTGGTCTGTAGTTTTTAACATCAGTCAGTTCCTGTGACTCTTTTGGTATCAAAGTAATATTTGCCTCATTCCACTTATCAGGAAGACCCTCTCCTTTCAGTATATTATTCATTACAACTCTTAAAGCTGGAGCTAGGTCTTTCTTCATTGCTTTATAAAACTTCGCTGTAATCCCATCCAGTCCAGGTGCCTTACCAATCTTGGCTGCATCTATAGCATGTTCAATTTCTTCATCTGTTATTGGAGCATTCAGCTTCTCTTTCATGCTAGTTGATATGGTTGGTAAATCTATTCTCTGAAAATATTGATCTATACTCTCTTGTGGTATTGCTTTCCTTTGAAATAATTTTGCATAGTATTTATAAAACACTCGTTTAATTCTTTAGTGTTCTTTAATTTCTTCCCCTTCTTCGATTATTCTACCAATTATTTTCTTTTCTCTTTTTTTCTTTAGTTGCCAGGCTAGATACCTTCCAGGCTTATTAGCTCCTTCAAATGATTTTTGTTGCAATGTCCTCAATTTCCATTCTAGTTCTTTATTTTCCATAGCTCTTACTTGCTCTTTCAATATTTTGATTTCTTGTACTATTGATTTTTTCCCTGGTTTCTTCTTTAATTCTTGCTCTTTTTTAATGTATTTTCTTGGGCTTTCTCCTGCTTCCTTTTTTATCTCTGTTGTTTAATGTAATTAATATTCCCCTTATTACTGCTTTGTATGTATCCCATACCACCCGGGTAGAGACCTCATTATTTCCTTGATTATGCAATAGGTCTTCATTTATTCTCCATCGTAATTTCTTCTGTCCCATTGCAGCTTTCCAAAGCAATAGATTATGGCCCGAGCTCACTCTTGGCATTATTGATCTCCTCCTCTTATTGATCTAGTTTGTCTATTAATTCCCTATAGAATTGATCTTTATCTCCATTGGGTGCATATTATTAAATATTATTATTGGGTGCTATTATTAAAGTCTTCTTGTCACACACATTAATTTCCACAGCAAGATATCTCCCATTTTGATCTCAAAATACTAATTTTGAATCCAAATCTTTTTTAATATACATCACTACTTGTCTTTTCTTTTGTTTTGCCGATGCTATAAATTCTCTTCCTAGCTGTCTATTTTTTAAGAACTTGTCATCTTGATCTTTAATATGCGTTTCTTGTAAACAAATTATATTACAATTTTGTTTTTTTAGCCAATGAAAAATAGTTCTTCTCTTCGGTGGTGAATTTAGTCCATTTACATTCCATGATATTAGTTTGTACTCCATTGTTCTATTTTCTTACCGATCTAGGAAAGTCATTTGCATTCTCAGAGAGAAACTCCTCCATTTCCTGTCTTGATTTAATTATAACTCTCAAACCATTAAAGTAGAAGCTCAACCCTTCTGGTATTTCCCATCTGTATCTAATGTCTTTCTCTCTCAGCTTCTGGGTCAATTCTCTATATTTTTTCCTCTCTTGGAGAATTCTTCTAGGTACCTCTTTCATTATCTTGATCCTACTTCCCTCCAGTGATAGGGGATTCACAAAATGTCTTTGGATAATCTCTTCTCTCATTCCTTTCATTATTAACTGCACAATAATGTCTCTTGGTAGGTTATTTTGTTGTGCATATGCGGAGTTGACCCTATATACTAGATCCAAATTTACAGTAATTTCTTCTGGTTGTTTATTCAGAAATTCTGCTAAGATATCCGTTATTTGGTCTTGTACATTTTGCGCCATCGATTCTGGAACGCCCCAAAATCTTAGTTGTCTTTCCGTTGCCTTACATTCCATCACTGCCATCCTCTCCTGCATCACTTGATTTTCCATCTTTACATTTGTAGATAAATCATTAGTCTTCTGTTCCACTTCTTGCACCTTGTTGTTTGTTGCTTGTAGTTCATTTCTAATCCCCTCCATATTCTTAGCCAATTCTGCCACCTCCATTTTAATTGCATCTTTCAAATATTTTATCAATGTTTCGTGCATCTTTTGTATTGATTGATTCAGTTCTTTATAACCTTCTGTAACTTTCTTCTCCAGTCCTTCAATCACTGTGTCTACTGAGGATTGCCACTCTTTATCTAATTTTTTCGCCATACTTGGACTTGGCTTAGTGCCCCCCCACGTGTCCGCTCTCTTTCTTAGATCCGTTTTGCTTTTTTGCTGTTTTCCCCTATATTACTCACTTTGCTGGTCTTAATAAAAGAAAAAAGAATTTTTCACTTTGGATCCAAAATGTCGGGCGCAATTTCTCTATGGTAACTGGAATCACTTCTTCCCTCAGCTACAATGGCATATTTCCTGTTCCTTTAGTCCCAATTTCTCACAATGCTTATCTTGTTTTGCTTCCGGGTCTTCTTCTCGCTGTTCTTCCTGCTTCCCCCTTATTCTTGTCCTCTCTAGGCATACGTTGTCTCATCCTCTCTCAATCTCCTCTCCTCTCGCGATGTTTCAACGCTATTTCCCAGCTCCCTCCTCCTCTCTCATGCCGGTTATCTCTCTTCAAACTGCAAGTATGCATAAACAATCCTTTATATTGCTCTTTTTGTTCTTAAAAGCTTGCCAAATTAGAGATTTCTTACTCAAATGCTGTTCCTTATTGTTTCCTCTATTTAATTAAGTCTTTTTATTACTTTAATATCTGGTCTTTTTTCTGCTTTTTCTGTTCAAAAGTCCGATAACAATCTTTACCTTGTGCTGCTTTCTTGGGTTGCCTGTGCTGTTTCCTCCATTGCTAGTTGGTAAAATCTGGTACTGAGGCTTGGTTTCTGATGATCTTATGCCAATTCAATGACTCCAGAGGTACTGCAGAGTTAGTAGCTCACCCTTCTCTGAGGGGACCTCAAGGTGGTGGGGAGAATCCTTAATTCAGACCCCTCCATCACTGAGATCGCACACTCCCGGGGCCGTGTAGCATTCAGGATCCCCTTCTCCCTGAAGGGGGGACGGTAGCAGGTGTTTGAGCACCTCGCTTCCCAAAAACAGTATCTCGGATAGCCCAGCTCCCTAGGCTACTTCACATCACCATTAATCCCAAACCAGAAGTCACCTGTCAGATCCCATTTCTGATGAACCACCATGAACTTTAGGCTGGTTTGTTTGGTTCATTTTTTGTTAATCACTGCAGACAGCCTGGTGCCAATCAATCAGTTTCCTAGGCAACAGGGGATGGACTTCCTGAAGACCTTCTGCTGACCCAGAAGTGATCGTTTTCTGACCTGGATGTGCCATTTTCACAAACCAAATGAACTGGTTCGCAAACCAGGGGCAGGTTCATGAAAGTTTGTGGTTTGTGAAATTTGACAAACCACGAACCACATGGTTCAGTTTTTTTCCAGTTTGTGCTCATCTCTACATGAGAGCATAAGCTACAAGAACACATCACACCAGTCACTAAGTGTTGGGCAATGTTGGAGTATCAGACTATGACTTGAGGACTCAGGTTGACATCCTCGCTCAGTCTGAAGCTCAAATTCACCTACTTTTCAAGGCTATTGTGAGGATAAAATAGAGCAATGGAGATATGTATTAACTGACCTAAACCTCTTGGGGAAAGGGTGAGATAAAAATGCAACAATAGCTTAATTAATTGACACTGACTGCTAATTCAGTCTCAGGAACAATTCAAATATTTGATTTAGGTAATTGTTATGATTGTATCTTTGGTTTTCTTTTTCAAGGAAAAAAATCACAAGTGTTTAAATCACCAATGTTTTACTGGTGGTATGGTTGTCTTGCTGTTCTTATGGTTTTTCCATGGTTAATTTTATATAATTTTCTTTGCGCTTACCATTTTAATTTTCCAAGGTATAAACTTTCAAGAGTCAAAACAAAGTTCATACCTTGGAGATCTAATTGGTCATTAAGTTGCTCTTGGGCTGGGATCTTGCCCTTCTATGGCAGACCAACATGGGTATCCACTTGAACCTATCCACTTAAAACTATTAATACTAAGTGACTGGTGTGCAATAGCATTTTCTAAAACAAATATCACAGAATCAAAAGCAGTGTTCCATCTCCTATAGACGGTGCAACATGTGGTAAGTTCTTGAGAATTCAGCTGTCTTATGACCTGGCAAGAGCTTTGTTTTGGGTTCTCTGGGATAGTATAAGAGAATGAGGGCATCCTGAATTGAATCTTTCAGCTTGCAAGCTACATAAGGAGATATTTATTACAGGAGAGAAATAAATTCATTACCTAGTTGGCAATATTGTCCACTGGTTTATTTCCAGAGGAAATGCAGAACTGCCTAATTGGAATGTGAATTGACAGGAAATGATAGCTCATATTAGCCAAAAAGCGGTTGTCAGTATAAATTGCTTTGCAGTAATTTTGAAGACAAGCTAATGGCATGAGAGATCCAATTCTGAGTCATGTTAAAGCAGATGAATGGCAAGCATACATGAACAATGTCCAAGTAGAATGAAGCTTCTAATATTGGAGATATTAATAACTTTGTGAATCTAACATTAGGTTATTTATATAATCATTTATACCAGTAGTTCAGTGTTTAGAACTTACTGACTGTGCATACTGAGTTGCTTTTATAAACAATTAATTGGGCCTGTGTGCACTTGATACACATGCTGAAAACGCAAATTAGATTAAATGGAAGTTCACAGATAGCACAAGTGTGGATAAAAAGTTGATAGGAAATGCTGCAAGGTTCGCCAAAATGTTTAGTAATTGGATGAAACCTGCTCACAATGCTTGTTTTCTCTTAAGCTGAGCACTCCATTGATTATCTATTTGCAATTTTAATGGAGCACTGCAGGTGCATTTACATCTGTACCACTGGTGACAATCATTATCTCATAAGCAGGCAGCATATAGCTGCTGTTGAAACATGCTCAAAACTTACTGAATTATTGGAGATAATGGCAATTGTGGGTTTTTCAACTTGCCAAATTTAATATTGAAGGCCATGGGGGAAAGAACTCCCATCATCCTGGCAAGAAGACATGTTGGAGAAGAGTGCAAAGATTAATTTGCAGGGAGGATGTTTCCCAGTGGATCTTTTAGCTGATTGAAGAACCATCCTCCACAATCAGTTATTCTCACTTCTCTTAAGTGTACTGGCATCTCAGTGTGCACTATATGGGAGTGTGCAGTCCTTTAAACATTTTGACCCCATACCATAGGAGGATTTATAAGTCAAAACCAACACTTTGAATTGGGCCTGGAAGCAAACTGAAAGCCAGTGTAGATCTTTGTCACTGACAATGCTCTCTGAAATAGAGATATCCTTCTAAGTGCATTGACTTCACTGAACTCCAAAGAGTGTAACTCTGTTTAGAAGGGGACTATCAGTTTCATAACTGAGTGGAGCTTTGAATTTGAATCTCTGAAATTCTAATTGGCTTTTCTAACCTTGACACTACACCAGTATATGTTGTCAAACTTATGTTCATAATCAAAACCAGAGAGCACGCAGGCTCAAGGAAGTCACAACAACATGCGTTTTATGCTGTACAGAATCACAAATTATGTCATACAGTCCCAAATTTACAATATAATAAAGCCCAAACAGTGAACTGTTGTACTACCAATCAAACATTCAATATAAAGTTTCCATTCAGTATAAGTTCTGCTGTTATGGGGTAAATTCACTATTAGCTTGATACATTACATTATTTTTCGTTGTTAACAGGTGGATTTGTGGCTAATAGATGGTGAAAACTAATGGCCTGAAGAAGAACAATTTGTTGAAACGAGTAAAAGTGAAAAATACCGGTGCAGCTCGTCGCCGTGATTATAACTCTTGCCGTGGACATTCTTTCCGGCTGCTAACACTGTCAAACTGCCGTGATCATAACCTTTGCCGTGGACATCCTTTCCGGCTGCTAACAATATTAATTTGGACACTTTGCCTAGGATTCTGCCATGTACATAGCTAATAGTGAATTTACCCCCTTTCCCCTCCCTCCCCTGGGTGTCTTCTCCCAACTTGTAACCGCCTTGCAGCTCCATGGTTGGAAGGAAGACCTGCCGATCAAGGTAAGCTGGGCTTCCATTCGGGTTTCCAGGGCAACAGAAGGAGCGCAGACAGAGTTCACACATTCCCCCGGCTCTGTTGCCAGGGAAATTGATTGCTGGTGCCTGTCTGGCTTCCCTAACCGTGGCCGAACACACCAAACCAGGCCTCTCCCAAATGCTGGTTCGTTCACTGTGGACAATCATGAACCGCTGGATCACGATTGCGCAATCGCCATTTTTGTGGGTTTTTGAAGTTTGTAATGCGGTTCATGCCCATATCTACTTTTTATATGTTACAAGACATTTCTATGCAATTTATGTGAAAATAGCATTAAAAATGTTTCCATGGCGGTAGCCATTTTTGTTGGCAGCAGCAAAAATAACCCGGAATCTAGTGATACCTTAAATACCAACAAGATTTTATTCTAGCTTGAATTTACATGGACTAGAGCCCACTTCATCAGATTTTTTTTTTTACTAAGCAAGCACTTGTGTGTGAGCATTTGTGTGTATGTGTATCAATGAGGTTATGAAGAAAAAAATTCATATAGCAGAGTCAAAGGGCTGTGAAATGCAGGGAGTACAAGGTGAGATAGTAAAGAAATATAATCTGGGAAAGTACAGATGCCATTCACACTAGTGTAGTAACTGGCAGTCTCCTGGCCTTTTCATTAAGCTAGTTAACACCTGTAATGGCTAAGGAATTCCAAGTCCTTGTTAAGTCCTTGAGAGATGCTATCGAACTTTTTGATACAGATTCAACACTCTCACTTGGCAACCTTGAATGACTCTTGACAGTTCGTCCAGGGAGATTGAAAAGTTCTTCCATCAGCTTTTGACTACTGCCATTTAAAATATCAGATTTGCGTCCATTTATTCTTTTGTTCAGGGAGTGACCTGTTTGTCCTCTGTTACTTTTAATGAGAAAATTTCCATGTAAGGAAGAAAAAAACAGCCACTAAGATTTGTTTCTCACAAGAGAGAAATGAAACCAAAATTAAGATTCTTGAATCAATTTCGACTACTTTCCAAATTCAGTCTCATTCCTGCTCCATATCAGTGCTTGTATGAGCTTTGCATATGGGGTAATTAGAAATCCTCTTTCCACAAAGTGTTTATATATGAAAATCACTGGAGTATGAGGCACATTAGCCAGGCTCTAGTCTGCACCTCTAAATCTATGTCTACTGATTGCTAAATAATGTAATCTTATTTTTTAAAAGAGCATATTGCCATTCTTGTGCATGTTAAAATGAGCATAATACTTCTCAAATGGCAAGAAAATCAAATTTCATTTTCATAAGCGTGTTGTTACTGGGTTTGGTTAATGTTTTTGTTGGGAATACTAATCAAATTAACGTTAATAAGCAAAATGGAATGAAAATGGTTCTATAGAGTGAGGGGAGGGAACTCTTCTCTTAAATGTGCATAGATTCCTTCCACTTTTTGTATTTGCTCATAATTAATTATAAGTGTCAAGTAAAAAACTAATCTGCAAATACCCTATAGTGTCTCCAGACACAAAACGCTTCAGCAATTAAGTGGCTGCAGGATAGCATACATTAGTGTTGCCTCCATTTCAATACCCAGTACACATCAACGTCCTCTGCCATGAGACGCATTTGACGTATATTGTGTATGAGAACTCTGGATTAACTTGTCCCATTTTTTTTTAATAATTCACTTCCTCCAAGGATTGCTGAGTGGCCTTTTAGCCTTCCAACATCCGTGTAAATTAAGAAGCTTACTGTGAGACACGGAGAATTATTCATGGATGCTGTCATGAACTACTCACTCCAGTCTTCCTCTCCTCAATCCAGAAGAGATGCTGGGGTATCTGGGAATGAATCTTTTGAGTGCTTTTTAAAAAAAAAAAATAAAGTGAGTAGCTGTTACTCTGACCTTGATAGTTATCCTGGATTAGTAATCAGAAGGGAGGTATCCAAAGAAGACCAGGGTCACTATTCAGAGGCAGGCAAGGGCAAACCACTTTTGTTAGTCTCTTGTCTTAAAAATCACAGTGAGGGTTGCCATAAGTCAGCTATAATTTCACGGTACTTCCCACTAGACATGGGCAAGAACAGAAAAAAAAACCCAAACATGATATTCATTGTTCATTGCCATCCATGAACAATGAACAATGAATATTGACGAATATGACCTGTTCATGAACCAAACATGTTCATTGTTCGTTGTTCATGGGGGCCAGCAGGCTCTCCTCCAGCCATCAAGATCCCTACCACACCACTCCCAGAAACCCTACCTGAGCAGGCAGCAGGGAATGTACCAATAATACATTATAGTTTGGCCCAGAGCCTGGCAGCAGCTCTGGAACCTAGATCCCTATCCCACCAAACACAAAGAAAATTCAAGCTCCAATGTACTCTCCCTGTCTCTCTCTCAAAATGCCAACAGCAACTCTCTCTCCCTGACTGTATGCAAAACCAGAGCTGGGAGCCCCCCTCCCTCCTGCTCTTTGCTTCCTTGTAACAAATGTGGAGCTCCACACTTGAAAGGAAGACCTGCCTATCAAGCTAAATTGGGCTTAGATTGGGATTTCCAGGGCAACAGCAGGAGTTCAGACAGAGTTCAGGCAGTCCCTGCCTCCGGTTGCCAAGGGAATTGATTGCAGGTGCCAGATCGTCTGGCTTGATGAACATAATGCCAAGAGGCAGAATTGCCGACAGGATGGTGCAGGCACGATTCTCCAATTCCCGTTTCATACCACGTCTTCTTCTTGGGCAATATCTCTAGTGGTTCAGACCTTCCCCATGTTCCTGTCTGTCACAACATGATTGTCTCTTGGAGCACTTCACACAGGAACGTGGGGAAGGTCTGAACCACTAGAGATATTGCCCAAGAAGAAGACGTGGTACGAAACGGGAATTGAAGAATCGTGCCTGCACCACCCTGTCGGCAATTCTGCCTCTTGGCATTATATTCACCTAGTGGAGACCAGTGAGTCAGAATTCCATCCCCCTTACTTCCTGGTAGTCTCTGTGATTAAAAAACATTTCAGAACTTTTGAAATTCATTGGACAGACAAACATGAATTGATTTTGCATAGCAATATTTACTGACATATTTATTGATATATTTATTGTATTTATTGAATGTATTGTATTGCACTTTTGCACTTTAACACATTCTAAATATATTAATTGAAGAGTTTTTGACTGCACTTCATATCCCTGCTGTTCTTTAGTCTACCTTGGTTAACAGGGATATCCCCTAGTGTTTTTCCTTTGGCTTGATGAACAGCAATGAACAGCAATGAATGAGGCTTGCAACAACCACCTGTTCATTTAGAATAGGGCCTCATGAACAGCTTGTTCGCAAACAGCTGATTGGGCTGTTTGTGGCTTTTTAAAGTTCATATTGCTGTTTGTGCCCATCTCTACTTCCTACCACCAAGTAGCAGTCATGTAATGGGTTTGTATCATACCGGCAACAGAGCACGGGGAGACAGATGATAATCCTTTCCCAGGCCATTTCCCCAAACTTGAATGCCATCCCCAGCTACTGGCATTTATCAAATTGTCCCTCCACCTGATATCCCTCCAGTCTATAGATCCTTCCTCCAACTTAAATTTATGAACCTTACATTGGAGGATGAGTCACTTTAGTTGTAGGGAGACACCTTAAACTGGAGGAAGATTGCAAACATGCTTAGTGGAGTGGGTAAGATAAATGCCATTATTTTCACTGATGTGGGAAATAAAGCAAAATTCAGATAACTGATAGGTTGTCTCAACAGGGCAAGTGAGTACAGTTGGAAGGGGAGTATTTTTTAAAAAATCACATAAAGGGAAAGAATTAATTCCCTTACTCTCTTTGCACTATAGCCATGACAAAGATCTGTTAATTTATCAATAAAATAATCAGAATGTCCATTCACAAATCTAGTATCTCATCTAGTTTCATCTTGAGATCAGTGATACACAGGGAATTATATGCACCTGAATATCTTTGAGCTGCACTTGTACTTATTAAATGTATTTATACCCACACTTCTGCCCCCCCCAAAAGTTCTACAAAATACATTACAACAGAGATAAAATAAAATAAAATAAAAATTAACAAATAATTAACAAGCAAAAAAGAATGAACAGAAGATAACCCAAGTTGAATGCAATAACAACTACTTTCAAAATATACCATGCTAATTACATTCATCAGGGCACAGGTTCCGAGTGCAATTTTCTCTTGATATCAAAACACTGATGGAGGAGGAGGAAACAAGATGGACCTCCTTATCAAAAAGTCTTGTACTCTTGGGCTGTCCACTATACTTCAAACAGTGGCACACACAGAGAAAAAACTCTGAGGTATTCACTAGGTCAAGAGTAGGTCATCCTCAAGGTTCTTAACACAAGCCTAGCAATGACACCAAGCAATGGTATGGATATGGATAAAACAGAGTGAATATGGCAGTCACTACCTTTTATTGACTTCTGTACTAGGGACAAGCCGTTATGGACATTTTCATTAATTTTATTTATTTATACCCTGCTTTTGTCCCTAGTGGGAACCCAAAATGGCTTATAACATTTTATCCTCACAACAATCAACTTGGAAGTTTAGTTTGAGAAAGAGTGGCTGGCCAAAAAAAATAAAGACTTCTAGGCTAATTTCTCACATGAGAGAAAATGAAGTCAAAATAGGATATTTGAATCTCACCAGCTTTCAAAATGTCCTCTCAACTCTGTTCTCTGCTCTAGCTTGGCATTGTTGGCACTCAGCTAAGCTGGCCCTAAGACTTCATAAACCGCTGGACTAAGAAATGCATTAATTAATTAATTCATAACATTTCTTTGCCACCTTTCCATCCAAATAGGGCCTCCAGGCAGCAAACATCAGGCATTCAAACTTTGAAAACATTAAAGCATTATTTAAAATGTATAGATAATAATACAATAAAAATGTTCCCACATCATCAAAGAGGAGAGGCAACAATTCTTTCCCAGATGCATGATGCCTGACACAAATCCCCACTAGTAAAATTCTCTCTTTTTCAACACTCATAGGAGTTTTCCTTCAGAAATCTTGCTTCTGTCAGGCAAAGAGACATTGACTTGACTGTCCCTCTCTTGGAAATTCAGAATGGTGACTTCATGAATGGGCTTTTAAACTGTGTTCTGATAGATCTGTTTTAGAGGACATAAGGGGGAGAACTGTTGTCTATTCAGAGATAATGGACTTGTAGTAAAATCCTAAACAGGTCTACTCATAATTCTACTGAAGTCTACTCAATGTGCCTTAGTCTCAGGAAAGTGTTGTTAGAATGACATAAATAATTATTAGATGCTTAGATAATAATAATATCCTTGTACTTGTATACCACTCTTCTGGACAGATTAGTGCTACACTCAGAGCGGTTAACAAGTCAGTGTCATTATTATCCTCATAATAGGGTGGGTGGTGCTGAGAGAGCTCTGAGAGAGCTGTGACTGACCTAAGGTCACCCAGCTGGCTTCAAGCGGAGGAGATGGGAATCAAACCCAGTTCTCCAGATAAAGAGCCCTGCTATTCTTAACCACTACACCAAGGGCCAAACTAGAAAGATCTGTGAACAGGTCTTCCGTTATCTCTTTTCCATTTTCTGGATCACCTTGGAGCTGTTCTTTTCATTATTGTGAGAAATATATAGGCAACAGATAGACAATTTTAACCCAATCAGGCAATATCATCCCTAGTGGGGACTCCTGTGAGGTCAGGAAAACATTATGGGGAGGAAAAGAGAAAATCCTAAGCAGCGTTACATCCTTCTAAGTCCACTGATATCAATGGGCTTTGAAGGGTGTAATTCTGCTTAAGGTTGCACAAATGCTCTTTCTCCTTTACCATGGTCCTAACTCAGATTAGGAGGGACATCCTTCCGTATATGTGCTAGTACTCCCATTTTATCCTTACAACAATTCTCATAGGTAGATAAGGCTGAGAAACATTAACGGACCTAGTAAACTTCATGACAAATTGAATCGCTCTCCCTTCTGGTCTTAGTGTGACATTCTATCCACTACACTACACTGGCTCTCAGCACTTTTCTAAATAGTACTTCCTCACTCCCCTGGGTTTTTTGGGTGGTAGAGGAAGTAGTGGGAGGGAAGGTGGCACTGGCATGGTATTGCCCGATCTCATCAGATCTTGGAAGCTAAGTAGGATCAGTACTTGGATGGGAGACCACTAAGGAAGACTCTGCAGAGGAAGGCACTGGCAAACCACCTCTGCTTCTCACTTGCCTTGAAAACCCCTTGCTGGGGTCACCATAAGTTGGATGTAACTTGATGGCACCTTACACTCACAGAGAAGAATTTGTGGAAGAGGGGTACTTCAGATTAAGAAGTTTCTATAAAGCCAAATTATTTCAAGTAGCTAGATTAGACCGGTATTGACTATTCAATATAGATGTCTCATCTATATTTACTGAGTATGAAAAGGAAAATATACTCTCCCTGCCCATGTAGAAATAAATACGAAAGAAGAATAGTGGAAATCAGCACCATATTTAGCTGAAATGAAGATGGCTCTGAGAAAATTCCCCTCAATATTTTTATACAGAATTTTTAAAAAATACTGTACACAAGTCTAAATTGTGTACCCCCCTTTCCTTGACAGAACATGTTAGAAAAAAAAACCCAAGTCTCCCTTTCAGATAAATAGGGTACATTTAAAAATTTACTAATTCCAGGATGACATTTTTATGTCAGTGTTTTATTTCATTGACAAAATTAACAAAAGACCACCTTTATTTGCAAGAAATGTATCCAAAAGAAATATCTGGAATGGGAAGGTGAGGGAAATGAGCCTTCAGTGTCAAATCAACTGGACTTCCTCCCTCACGTCCTCATACAAAGCCAGACCAAGTCATTAGCTTGCTGCTATTACACCAGCCAGACAATTTATTGTTAAGTGCTTGTCAGAGGAGAAAAATCTGCTTTCCTAGCAGCTCTCAATGGCACTGACATTTACCCAGAGTAAATCTAGCACGGATCGGCTCAGAATTGTACAGCCTGACAGACGTGACATTTGCGACTGCCATACTTTAACCAATATTGTGATGATAAGGTCTTGGATGTCCCAAGGAGTTGGTGAAATATAATTTCAAATCTAATGGATAGTCAGTCTATTTACCTTTTCACTAAGACACAAGAAGAAATAAATTAAGGGTCCTACTCTGGCATCTTGGTGGGTGCCAGAAATAGGCAAATTAAATTTTCTTCCTGATTCTCCTAAAGTTTAGCAAGGGAAGTTTTCTTTCCTCTTTGGAGCTCAGGAATATGTTGGCTGTAGATCTGAAGGGTATTGTTTGCTCAGCATGCCGTTGGGGGAAAAATAGTTGATTTTATTTTTGTGTGTGAAGATAATGGGCAGGTAACATGTATTTGTAGAAGAACGCCACAGATGGTGTTTTGCCAAGCTATATTAAGAATATTGTGAGCCACTCATAAATGCTGTTTATACAAGTCGGAAAGTGGAAAGAAGCTGTGTAAAACAGAACATATATTCAAGTCAATGTTATTTTCATGCTGCTCAGGTGTTATTAGTTATGTTGGACTTTCTCACAAGTCAGTGACTACAAGAACATTGCTTGTATTGCTTGTATTGCCTTTAAAGAATCTAGTCCAAGAAATCTCAAACATTTCAAAACGGGAAGATTTCAACTCATGTGTAGAGAATAAGGAGGAATAGGATATCTATGATGGCTCAGAAACACACACACACACACACACACAATTATCCATGCTCAGAAGTTCAAGCTCTTCCCTGTGTAGCTGAACCTCATTCATACTTTTCAGTGATGCAATTCATTGACTTATTGATTGATTGATTGGTTATACTTATAGTCTGCTTTCTCTACAAACAGGCTCAGAGCGGATCACATCATGCAGAGTCCCTGAGATCCCTTGCTTCCACTAGCCCTAAAAGTGACAAGCTGGATCTTGATATTTACCCTGATGTAAGAGGTAGGAAGCATAAACATTAACATTAAATGGTGTCTTCTGTGACAAATTGCTTCCACTTTTTCTTTGATAGAGGTAGCTGTCCCTAAATTGTGTAGCGTAAGTGAAGTACATTCATTTTGTTGCAGAAACAAAACCCAAACACAATATATCCTCACTAGGTGCAGAGGTTCTGTTCCTGGATCACAAAGAATGGTGAACTACAGGAATACTGGAAGTAGGAGATCTGTTACCTCCAGAGGCAGACTGGAAAGAAAAACAGCCCTGCAAAGGGCCTCAGTAGCACTCACCCCTCATGGAGGATGGCTTTGCCAAATGCATGGAATCTGGCTTGCCTGCAGCCTTTTCAGTCCTGGCTCCAACCTGGTGGAACTCTCTGTCTGAGGAAACTCGGGCCTGGCAGGATTTGTTATCTTTCTGCTGGGTCTGCAAGACGGAGATGTTCCACCAGGCATTTGGTGGGGGCTAAGCTGTCCTCTCGCCGGCCATACCACTGAAGACCTTCCACCACCCATGCAGTAAAATGCTGTATTTTAATATTTTATAACTGCCAATTTTAATTGTTTATGATATAATGTTTTAATGTTTTTATAATGTTTTTACTGTTTTAACCTGTTGTTAAACTGCCCTGAGCCTGTCTGACGGGGAGGGTGGTCTAGAAATGTGATAAAATAAAATAAATAAAATTGCTGTGCAAATTGCCCGGTGGTGGCCACTTCAGCTGTACAGCCTTGTCAAGTCATATGGCAATGCAGCAGGCATCCTGAACAAGTTGCCTGGCCAGGCAGGTGAGTCAGGCAGTATGCAACTTACTCAGTACACATAGTTAAGCTAAAGGTAGTCCCCTCTGCAAGGACCAAGTCATTACTGACCCATGGGGGACGTCACATCACGACATTTTCTTGGCAGACTTTTCTTACTGGATGGTTTGCCATTGCCTTCCCCAGTCATCTACCCTTTACCCCCAGGAAACTGGGTACTCATTTTACCAACCTTGGAAGGATGGAAGGCTGAGTCAACTATGAGCCAGTTATCTGATCCTGGCTTCCTCCAGGATCGAACTCAGGTCGTGAGCAGAGCTTGGACTGCAGTACTGCAGCTTACCACTCTGTGCCATGGGGCTGCTACACATAGTTACTCCATGCATAAGCACAAGCTGGTCATCATGTAGAGGTAGGGTATTAGGCTAGCACCCTCATGCCTGCTCTTCCAACATGTAGAAGAGTCGTGCTCAGGACTATCCACATCATGTGGTTGGGTTGCGGATTGCAAATAAATGAAATTGCAAGTCATGAATCTGTGAATGGCAACGGTATAGGTTTGCCATTGGCAACACCCGTCACCACTGTCTGGGCCAGCAGGAGAAAAATACATTTAAAAGTTGCTGTTGATACAACAACATTGCATCACTGGAAGTGAAGCCACTCTGCTCTAGGAACTGCCAGAACTATGGTTTTACAATAGAGTTTTCATCAATTCTTAGAACAGATAGATGTCACTTCCAGGTTTTCCCAGAAGTGACATAACACTACCACACTGAAAGTGCTGCATTGTGTCCCTCCCCCCTCCCTCCCCCGACTCCCTCCAATTTCTGCAACCCTACAAGGGCCTACAGTACACTGAAGACTGAGGGCCAAGCTACACATGACGAATGACACTTGAACGGCAAGTGGATTGAGTGGAGGGCAAGTGAACAGGGAGAAATACACTTGCCATTCAAGTGTCATTCGTCATGTGTAGCTTGGCCCTGAGCCTCTTACTATTTGTTCTTGGTAACATTCAAATATGTTTCCTCCCTGTTAGAAACGTGATTGTACCCTCCCTTAGAGAAGATTCATCGAGTTAAGCAGCACAGTCCTAAACAGAGTTAGTTCTTCTAAGTCCATTAAAGTCACTGAGGGCCAAGCTACAAGTGACGAATGACACTTGAACGGCAAGTGTATTTCTCCCTGTTCACTTGCCCTCCACTCAATCCACTTGCTGTTCAAGTGTCATTCGTCATGTGTAGCTTGGCCCTGAGTTTAGAAGCATGTTACTCTGCCCAAGATTGCACTGTAAGACCCTAAAGGAGCTAACAGATGGTCAGAATGTGAATATTGGCTTGGCTGCTTGACAGCTTCTGTAGCCTACATGTTTAGTGTATATTGTCCTATTCTGGGTCCCCCATCAGCATTAGAACTAACTACCGGTGCCTGTCTACCAACTCTACTACCTCTGCTGCACTTTTAGCTTCCCAACCTTCCCATCTGTCAGCCGGCCTTTTCTGTGTTGTTTCTCTGCATCCTTATTCTACCTCCTTTTTGGTTAGGCTATTTTCTATGCCCTGGCCTTCAAAGTGACTTCCTATGCTACTTTGGTATGGTTTTCCCTTTTTGGCCTTCTGATATCACTTGGAATTTCCTGCCATGCTTCCAGTCTCAACAGAATGCTCATCTTCTATTCCTCACCTGTCATTCCCTCCCCAACTCAAATGGTTTTGTCTCTGTGTTCATTGTGGTTGGGGGGGGGTGTAGGAAAGGGAGATGGACAAGACACCTGTTTCCACCAGAACATATCATAAACTTGTGTCTTTGAGCAACAGCACTTTTTATGGGTGTCAGAAGCCGCCATCTGTACCTGCTCGAAGTGTTCAAAACTTGAAATACAAATCATATTCTGCAGTCTCTGAATTGCTTTTTATACAACACTTGTTTTGATAAACACAAGGTTGGATAAAATAAAATTCAACAGCTGACTCAACATGATTGGTAAGGCAGACACCTTCTGTCTTTGGGGAAATTAAATCTGTGTGCAGCAGTGTGCTTGTAGACTAGACTTAATGCTTAGACTGCGAGGAAGTCTGTAACACTTGGTAATACCCGTTTCTGGATTCAGTGAGGAGAGTCCCATATTGAATGAATTCCCAATTCCCAAACTCAGTTTTATCATCCTTTACGTGAACTCTGCAGACTCTTTTCTCTTTGCCTTGAGTAACAAGTCTCACACTTGCCACTATGTTTTGGTATCCCATTATAGAATAGTTTTGAAACTTTGTTTAACAGATTTGCTTAACACAGTCGGATCTCAGCCTATTACCTGGAAGACTATAGGGCATTCAACAACCTCCTTTCAGTTATGAAGCCAGAAATTCACCAACAGGGACTGCAGAGGGATTAGAATACCTCTGCAAGCTCCAGACATGATTCTCACTCAACTCATCCATCAATCCTGCCTCTGATTAGCTCACAGTCACCTTTGACCCCAGTGAATCTGCTACCTTCTTCTTGTGCTTTTTGTCACTTGTTTGAGGGTTGCTTCTCTCATTTCCCCCTTGTTTGTTATTCCTTTCTTCTTTTTTGCAATCTCATGCATGAGTTTCAGAGCCAAGCTACAAGTGACGAATTACACTTGCCTGGCAAGTAAACAGACTCACGTGTATTCCTCCTTGTTCACTTACAATTCACTTGTGCTCCACTTGATCAAGTGGAGAGCAAGTGAAAGGCAAGTGAACAGGGAGGAATACACGTGTATCTGTTCACTTGCCAGGCAAGTGTAATCCGTCACTTGTAGCTTGGCTCTCAGACTCTGTAACTATCTTCATTCCTTTTCCTTTTGTTGGCCTTTTCTAAGCAGCTAGGTTGTTTTCCCTCTTGCAGAAGCCTAGGCTTCAGTTTGTCTTAGAATATGAGAACCAGCTAGCCATCTTGGTAGATATCTAAGCACCCTCTGTGCTTTAGACCATTTCAACCACACCTTCTTCTCATGCCCACTGGATTTTCATTGAGAAAATCCCAATTCTGCCTTTTAGACTTGATGCTGCTCCATGCCCCACAAATATATTCACTGACATTCCCTTAGTTTCTTCTGCTATTCCCAATATCATATATCATACCCTTCTAGTCTGTTGATGCACCATGAATGATGCCAAAATGGTCCTTTCCTCAGCATTGTAATTTAGTTTAAAGACAGAAGTTCCTGCATTCTGAGTGCAATGGTGCAACTCTCTCCTTTTCCAAGCAACACATCCAAGTGACCTGTCTGGCCTGTGTTTACTAGCATGGCTTGAGCCCTTGCTCTAAATAATGACACATTTCCTATTTTGGAAACCATTACAACACATTCTGATAGCCTTTTGTTCTGTCCTTTCCCTTTATAAAAATGATAATAGCGAGTTTGGGTGCCCTGAAGTGTTATAAGGTCCTTTCTTTTAATAAATCTGCAGAGCTATTATCATTGCATTGTTATGCTTAGTGTTAAGGAATCAGTATTCCCTGTGACATTAACCAAACATAATAAAAAAACATTTATGCAAATACAGTGTTATTCTTTTGCCATCTTAAGAATACAAGAGAACGTTGAAAATTGGCACATTACAATGAAAAATTGATCTCACGGCATGTTAATAGTAATTGTGGTTGGTAACAAACTTCAGGGCCAGCGTCCAGAATCGGCAGACTTTTGTGGTAAAGTTTTCTCCCCCCTCCCCTCGAATTATATTGTTTCCATGTGCGTAGGAGGGTTGTGGATAGTTTGCCTTTCTCCCTCATGCACCAAGTAGCTCAGAAAAGTGTTCGGCCTAGAAATTTTCCCATCATGCAATGCCTTCTAATCACAAGGGCAGTGGGGCTTTTGTGGGGCATCACTCAAACATGCAACCCCACCTACAGCCTGAAATGGTGCAGTGGAGGAAAAGTTTTAACCATGTCATTTTTTGCTGAATCTATAAAGCGACTTTAAGAAACATTTCTGAACATTAGTGTGCAATTTTTTAAATTTATTCACTGTCTTTCAATGGGACAATGTTAGAATGGCCTAAAGGAGAGAATGCTCAATAATTCAAAATTGTAAGGTGTTCTGCCAAATGCAGGGGTTCTTTTAGATTTTAAGGCAATAAGCACACCAGTGGATAAGGAAAGCAAAATGCTTTATTCAAACAATATATACAGGCAAACAGAAAAGCATATGTACCTTGCAAGAATCCTCCCCTTCAGCTGCTAGGAGCCCTGAGTGGAGCAGCGAGAGAGACCTCAGGCTGTCAATCAAGCACACAGCATCTAGTGCCTGACCTGTGTTGAAGCCCCCCGCCTTAGTTTTACAACCTTGGCCTTTTATCACTAAGCTTAATGAGTTGATTTAGTACAGCTGGCCTGTAGCCCCCCCCCCCCCCCCCCCCGCATCCCACTCATTCCCAACACCTGGCCCCTTAGCCAACACTTAGGATAAACAACTATCTGGGATCCTCCCTCCTGATGTTCCACAGCTGATACACAGCACTCCCTTCTCGCAAGGAGGAAAGAAAGTTACACAGGCAACAGATAACTGAAAACAAAGAAAATGGGACATGTCACCTAAAACTCCTCGTGATCACAATACTCTTCCGCACGCTGCCACTACATAAGGTAAAGCCTTGGGCCAGGTTTACAAACCAACAAGAGACAGTATCACGGTAAACAGTAACTATGCAGAAAAGAGCCCACAAATACTTACTAAATGTCCCTTTAGATGATAACAATAAAGACAAGTCATATAACAATTGCTGGGTATTTTACTAGTAATGGTGTACAACTTAGGCACTTCTGTTGTAGCTCATACAAGTGTAACTGTACTTCCAAAGTAACTCTCTGTACTAATAAGAGGGCCAATTCTTAAAGTGCTTCAAACCATTTCATATAGAATATATATCCACGAACCAACAAAGTGCTAGTGCTAAAGTGCTGATCCCAAATGGGAGAATGTATTTCACAAGCAATTCCTAAAGTGCACATGCATGAACAGCACCCTTCAACTGTAGGTATCCTCAAACCCATTTCTGTCATATTTATCATCAGTACTCAAAGTTCATAAGCACTATATCCCAATTGGAACAGAGTCCATAAATAATTCTTGACACGAAGGGTCTCTTTGAGTGGCTGTGATTAATTCTGTATCCTCTAATGGGTCGTCTAGATCCTTAATATCCCATTTCAAAGTAATTCTTTTTCTAAGAGTCACAGACAAAAAATCCTCCAGGTCTTTCAAGCTTACGTAAGTGGTTATTTTCTTATTCAGTATCACATTGGGCCAGGTTTAGGCAGGTATTTAGTGGGATTTCAGATGGTTAACCATACAGAGAAGTGATCTTTAAAGTGGTGCCCAGGGCCGCTGTGGTCCCTACCAATGTATCTCTCTAAGCCCCCTTGCTTCTTCTCTATGGAAGAGATAATTGAAGCACCACCATTGGGCCTCCAAAGAGCGCTCATTTTGAAATAACTGCCCTCATCACAGGAGGATGAAATTTTAAAATTTCTATCATGGAAGCTGTTGGTGGTGCCCACTACCCTTTTTCCAAATTCCAGAACTGCCCACAGGCTGAAGATCTCTGACATAAAGGAACCCTACCTCAAGGAGTTTCAGCCTCTTTAAGGAACTAGGTTCCAAACCTTCTCATGTGCCACTCCATGGTCTTCTAATCTGGCATCTAGTGCTTTCATCTGGGGTGTATTGCTGGAACTCTGTTACCAGGAATTTACAGACTTGGATCCTCTGGGCTGTTTCTGTGAGAGAAGAGCTTTTGGGCTGTCTGGCCACTGTTGTGGTTCAACATGACAATGGTCTACTGTGTCTGCTGCTTGTGCAAATACTTGGTGATGGTTTCTCCTCCCGCTCCTAGAGTGGCAGACGTGGTAGCTCATCTATGAGCATTCTGTCTCCCCAGCCTCCAGCCTCCATGTCTTTTGTTCTTGGATTGGGAGCTACATGATCACACTGCCTGTCTCTAATTCCTGCAGGGTCCCTCAAGACTCCCTTCCTTTTGGAATAAAAAAAGGCAACCATAATATTTGCCTACATGTGATTTATTATCTACCGTATATGATCAAATTCTTCTGGAGAATGTCAAGATAACATTTAAGATTCCTAAAAGGTAACAAGGGGACAGATAAATGTTATGTAGTCAATCCAGGATGAAATGTTTGTTTCCCACTTTGCAAAGGAAGTTAGCAAAAATTAGGAATAATTTTGATTTTCTTCTCACTACCGGTTCACCCTCAACATTGTTTTTTTGCATTCACTTTTCCCTTGCACAAACTGAACCCAGGATTCTTTGTTCTCATTCCATTTTCTGTTTCTGCTCTGGTTTTCTGAGGTGTTTAAAATACAAAATTTCCAACATCATTTGCACATCAGTAAATCAGTTTTATATGTTATATGCACATGATATGTGTGTTGAACATATTATTTGCTTGTAAAAACTGTACAACAATACACAATTCAAGCTGATGTGCAACGCCAAGAGAAAAAAGGCAAAGATGTGAAATTACTTTCAAAATATAAATGGTTATAAAAAAGAAATGAAATGTGATCTATTGTGAAGTGCAGTGAACTCCGGATCTTCGTTTCCATTACACTGATTTAGTGTACAGTAGCATGCTTCTGAAGAGGTTAGGAATGCTTTTGCTAAGAGTATGCTGAACCAAGTGCCCTTTACATACTAATTGTGGTTAGTACATAACAAAAACTGCAGCAGAAATTAACAAAAGATCTATTAAAAGAGAAAGATAGAAATATTACAAAAGTGAACAAGACACATTCCCTTTTAATGAGTAGTTAAACTGGGTTGCTAGCAGACATGGGCATGAACAGCATTACGAACAGAAAAAACCCACAAACAGCCTAATCTACTGTTCTCGAACAAGCTGTTCGTGAGGCCCCATCTTAAACGAACAGGTGGTCGTTGCAAGCCTCGTTCGTTGCCTTTGGCAGCCATTAATCAAGCCAGGCAGTCTGGCACCTGCAATCAATCCCCTTGGCAACTGGAGGCAGGGAGGGACTGAACTCTGTCTGAACTCCTTCTGCCTTTCCTTCTGGCTTTAACCCTTCAAAGTACTTCCAGCAGAGAGTCCCATTTTTGCCACTGTAAAGAGAAAATGACAGCCAACGGGGAGACCCGTGGATCATGCCTTTCCAAGGGTACAATCCCTCTGAAACTTGGGGGGACTTCAGAGGACAGTGAGGACAATGTCCCCTACAAATTAAGTGGGTATTGGACATTGGGAAGATCACTTTTGTAACCCCTCAAACTAGCTGCCAGCAGACTGCTGTTTTTGCTAGGACAGGGCCCTTTAAACCATCAGCTCACAGGCGGCAGGGGGGAATCCCTGCCAGCTAATAGTTTAAATGGATCTTTAAAAGGCCAGGTAAGTGAGTTTGAGGGGATGGGGCTAAGTGGGGGGGGGTTGGGGGGGGTTCTGGCCCCCATGAACAACGAACAATGAATAATGGACATGTCTGGGAACAGTTCATGTTCATCTATGTTCGTTGTTCGTTGTTATGGATGGCAATGAATGATGAACAGGGTGTTCGGGTTTTTTTTCCCGTTCGTGTCTCTGTCTCGTTGCTAGTATACTGTGGTTGCAAAAGGGATTTTTTTTTTATTTTCATTTTACTTCACTTATACCCCACTTTTTCCACAAATGGGGAACCATTTTTCATGATTGCATCAAGTTTATTTTTGTGCAAGGTGTTACTGATACATACACATGCATTCTTGATGATTGATTAAAAAAAACCCTACACAAAAAAGAATTGGATACAATTGTACATACAATTGTTTCAAATTTGCTTATTTATTTAGAACATATATATGCTATCTCTCTGGAATAACAGCTCAAGGCAGCTCACATTATAAAATAAATAGAATGATTAAAATTACCTTCCCTGTCTAGTAGCATCATACTACATAGAGGCAGGCCATGGAAAGTGTTAAAAGATCCAATTAAAAGGAGGGGTGCCAGCCCTGCCATGTGACCTTACAGTGGCCATCTTATCTGCAGACTTAGAATTTAAAACTGCTATCAAGCAGATACCCCTGGGGATAGCCCAGTCCACAAAGAAAGCACAAGGAAAGTGGGAAGATAGGGCAGGCTTGGGATGACCCCCCACTCCCAAACGGACTTAGGAGACCCACAGAGGAATTCAGCACTTTGGCAGCTGAAAGCAGAACTGCTTCACTCCCCATCCTATCTCTCATGTGCAGAAGGAAGAAGATTTCAAAAATGATATAGTTGCTCTCGCAGTCACCCCCCCCCCGACTCTGTCATCAAGTTGCTTGTCCTGTACCAGAGCACTGAAGATTAATCTTTTAGAAAGAGATGTTGTAGAATCTCACCAAGGGATTCTGCCCCCCCCCCCCAGTGATGGGTCAACTTCAAGATTTTCACAACTACTCAACTTCTGTGGGGAGCAGTGATCCCATTCCCTCGATGGGGGCGGAGGATCCCCGCTCCCACCGTTTGCACCCCCAGCACCACTTTCTTAGCTGGCAGAGAGAAAGGTGGGAAACAGGCCTCTCAGGCTTCACAGCAGTCTCCCCAGCCTTGCATAATGACGTCACTTCCCGGAAGCAACATAATCATGCTGGCACAGGACATCCACAGAACACCAGGAAAGTAAGTTCTGGGTCCCCACCCTCCTGCTGGGAGGGTAAGGGGATCTGGCGACCCTAGTAGGGAGATTCAGATATTCGGAAATATAGATTGGCCCCAGCGAGGAATTCTACAGCCCAACTTCTTGCTTAATGTGCACTACTGAAATCTGAGGATCATCTTTAAAGGCTTGCATGGAAAAGTATCCCAGAGGTCTTCTCTTCGGGGCAGGTCATATGGTTTTCTTGCACAACCATACTTAAACACAATAAAGTCACAGTCTCATTGTTATCTAAACTCATTGATGGTTGGCTGAAACAAATTTCTTTTTCTTATGGAATGAGTGCTGGCCATCAAGCATTCCTTTCTTTGCTTACGTTTTCTTCACTGTATTTTTTTTAGTATTTGGTTTAATAACTGTTCCTTTGCTTCGGTATGTAATTTTGACAAAACCTCGTGTTAGACCTTTTTTTCTCTTGCTCTTCAATTTATCGAGGGCAGAAGATATGGGCAGAGGATGGTGGTGGGGTTACCCACCATGGGTAGGCAAAGGACAAGTCTAATTAAAAGGTGGGATCAAATGTGAGAAACAAGACTATTTCGATTGTCAACACAGAAGGCTCCAGAGTGACTCACTAAGGGAAGACCATTCCAGGATGCCCCTACTGAGAAAACCTTGTTTCTAGTGGCTACTCACTTTGCCCCACTATTAGGAATAAGAGACAGACACAGTATTTGGATTATAAAATGGGCCGCTTTATTAATAAACAACAACCAGGAAACATTAACTACGGCAAGGGCCTAACTAGCGGTACAGGTCAGGCCCTGGGGTCGCCTCCTACCCCGCCCTGACCTGTCTGGGCGAGACACCCGCTGCCCCAGGTGCGAGCCATCACAAAAATGGCTGGGATCCGGCCTGGCCAGGCGAAGTGGTTCACCCCTGTAAAGCTCCCCCACCCGGCCGTACGGCAGCGGGGGGAGACTGGCTTGTCCAGGGGTTCCCCACCAGGGCGTCTAACCACGCAACTGGGACGTACGGCAGCCAGCCACATCTGGCAGACCCCAATTCCCCACCAATGGGGAGGTGCCAAGGGTGCTCACCGGCCCGCTACAGATTCTTCCCTAACTAACACCCTGCCACCCATGGCAATAACTCAGACCCACCAAACCAATTAACCTCCCCCGACAAACAGTGCGAGGTAGGCGAAAAAACTCCAGCCCCCAGGCCAATCGGGAACTGTGAGAGAAAAATTCCTACCTGGCTCCAAATAGGCAACCGGCTAATCCCGCACTGAAATAGGGAGAGGTGGGTGGGCCGAGCACGAGGCAAGACTGAAGCCACGGGGGCGGAGCGGCAGAAAACGCTGCGAAACTCCGCCCCCAAGGCTGAATGCCCGGAGGCTGTAGCTGTCTGCCTCCATCCTTGCAGTGGGGCAAACGGCTGCCACCTGCTCAAGTGGGGGCAAGCCCCCTAGCAGGGTTGGCAGTATTGCCCCACTATTAGGAATAAGAGACAGACACAGTATTTGGATTATAAAATGGGCCGCTTTATTAATAAACAACAACCAGGAAACATTAACTACGGCAAGGGCCTAACTAGCGGTACAGGTCAGGCCCTGGGGTCGCCTCCTACCCCGCCCTGACCTGTCTGGGCGAGACACCCGCTGCCCCAGGTGCGAGCCATCACAAAAATGGCTGGGACCCGGCCTGGCCAGGCGAAGTGGTTCACCCCTGTAAAGCTCCCCCACCCGGCCGTACGGCAGCGGGGGGAGACTGGCTTGTCCAGGGGTTCCCCACCAGGGCGTCCAACCACGCAACTGGGCCGTACGGCAGCCAGCCACATCTGGCAGACCCCAATTCCCCACCAATGGGGAAGTGCCAAGGGTGCTCACCGGCCCGCTACAGATTCTTCCCTAACTAACACCCTGCCACCGCAGAGGCCAAGCCTCTGCTTAGGCCTCGGCGCCCCACAAGTGGCTTAATGCCAGGCGCAGCCCTTGCCGCAGGTCATTCAAGAATATGGCATTACCACTGGTAGATAGGTGTACCCCATCCCCTCGGTAGAGGTCCGCAGACTCGGCCCGTATCTGCGGATGGGGCAAATAGATCCCAAGACCCCTAGTCATTGCTCTAAACAGGGCTCTATTGGCCATCCGCCTCGCCCTTTCAACAGCCCTATGGTCCAACGCTTCCCGCCATACCCGGCGCGGAAGCATCGCCGACCAAAAAATCAGGACACCAGGCCATCTTCTCATAATCTCACGGAAGTCATCCTGCGCCTGACAAGACAGGGCCACGCCCTTCATCATACCCAAATCGTTGCCTCCCAAATGGACAACCAGAATGTGTGGGGGAGGGGGATTCCGGCCCTCAAACAACAGCGGCAGCAAACCTGCCCAACGCAGGCCTCTTCTGCCACGCCACTCCACTGTGGCCCAGCGGCTGAGTCCAAGCTGGGACCCGATCTGCGTCCTCTTCGCTTGGTGCGCCGCCCAAAAAACCATACTATGGCCACATATGAGGATGCGAATCCTATCACGCCACGCCACAGCACCTGCAAGAAAAACAACGTCAGCAAGACTGCCCCCCATCCAAAGGCCTCACATAAGACTTGTAAGCGGAGGAGCGCCAACGCCCCACCTTCTGAATCTCGGCTCCCGAATACCCCATCGCCGCAGCCGTGGAAGCCGCACCTATACGAAAAGAATGGGTCCCAAATTTGACCCCCTCTAGACCCAACTTGGAGAGAGCCCTGCCTGTGACAGTCCAAAACTGGTACTTCGTAAGCGGGGAATTATTCTCTTTTTTTTTTTTATATAATTTTTTATTTTCAATATCTAACATACAACTACTACATACATACATACCCTACAAAACAGTAACTACAAAAGACTACAATAACACAAGGGATAGGAAAGAGGAAAGAAAAAAGGAAGAAGGAGGGAGGGGTGGAAAAAAGGGGAAGGTACCCTACAAACACTAAACACTAAACACTACATTTCTGTTTTCCCTTCATACTGCCATTATTCAAAAGTTAAAGCTTTATATTATATTGATGGAGTGGTTGACCTTACTAAATGCAAATTACAATTTAATTTCAAGTTAAATTTTTCTTCCCCTCCTGGGTCCCGGACGGAGTTCTCTCTGCGCAACTGCAGCCGCATTGCTCGTTTCCTCCCCCTCCCCCTCAGACTTCTCCTTTTCGTCTTGCTTGGTGCACTGGAATTCTGGGTTCCTGTCCTCAAAATCCCTTAGTTGATCTTCTGATAATATCTTAAAGGCTTGATCTTTATGGGTGAACCAGATTCCTTCCGGAAATAACCATTTGTACTTTATTCCACGTTCTCTCAGAAGAGCTGCGAACTTTTTATACTTAAAACGTCTTTTCCGGACTAGAAATGGGACGTCTTTCAATATCTTAATTTTGTTGCCCAAGAAGTCCAAATCCGCATTGTATGAATTGTATAGGATAGTGTCCTCTCGCGCGGCAACTGACGCTTCATTGCATACTTTGAAGTAGCCCGACGGGCTTCCAAAATGGCGCTTTTAACTTCTTCTTTAGTTGCCCTCGCGGGTGTCGCCAATAGTTCCGAGACAAGACCCCGTAAGTCCTCGTTTTCCTCCTCTTTCACATTCTGGAGGCGCAAAATTGTCTGTGTTCGTTCCACTTGTAGCCCGATCAACTGATTCTCCACCAGTTTAAGCTCTTTATTCGTAGCCTTCACGAGTGACGCACTTTCCCGAGCAGACTTCTCTGCCCCCCCCGCTGCTTCCTTGATGGTTTTCACTTTGCTCTCAATTAAGCCCACCCTTTGATCTGTTTCATTCAGCTTGTCAACAAAGGGTTTTATAGCTTCACCAACCGCCCTCCGTACAATTTCCTCCAACGATTCTCCCTTTAAGGCAGCCGAAACTGACTTGCCAAGGGCAGGACTTTGTTTCTTTGTTGCCATTTTGGGGGGGGGGGCGCCAACCAAATTTTGAGACTCAGCAAAGGGGAAGAGTGAGCCTTCTTGGCTTCAGATCTCACCTCTCCTTCACGTACGCTTGTAATAACAGAAGGAATTCGCTTACTTGTAGGCTCTCGCCTAATTCTGCTCTTTGCCGTTTCTCATGGCCCGGCAGCACTCGAGGCGCCGCGCACGTCCGCCGGCCTCCGTAGGGACAAACGGGCAATTAACCCCCCGCATTGATTCCAGGGGGCTCTTCCCGCAGCGTCCTGGACCCAGCCTCCCTCACTGGGAGTTTTGGGGGCTAATCTTCGCAGATCAGCCGCCCGGACAGGGTGCTCGGCCGCTTCCTCTCGAGCCAGCGAAGAGGAGCGTCCGACATGGCGGAGAAAACGAAACCGAATCAGCGGGGAATTATTCTCATGGCAAAACAGTGCCCCAGGCGATGTGCCCCGGGCTCTCAAATACTTCCTCAAAGCCACAACTGGGCACAAATCTTTAATTGCGCATTGTCCTATCGACAAATCTACCCCCTTTTGCATCTGGTCGGTCTTAGAACACCTAATGCGGATCACAACCCGATCGCCCTGAATCTTAACATCAGAAGCGGAGATGGCGCGACCAGAAGCATCCTTAAGGGACTGGGGAACGAGCTCACTGATTCGGAGAGCTCCAAAAAATGCTATCAAAGAAGCGGCATGAAATAACAGTTCCTCAAAAGGGGAACTGCAGACCAGGGGCCACATGGCCCTCAAACCCTGCAGAATACTAGGGGAAATAGGCTGCCTGGCGTCCCTTGTGACGACAGCCTCCCTAGACCACCCCTCCAGCATCTTCCTAATGCGGAAGTCCCCGGTGGGGTCGACCAGGCCCCGAGCCTTTGAAGCAAAACCCAAAGCCGCAAGCTGACTACGAATATACTTAACCCTGTGCCCCTTACCTTTCTGAGCAACACAGAATTGAGCGGCATATTCCACTGGAATTGGCCATGCCTGCGGAAGACCAGACAGCTGCCTGAACTCCGCAAAGAACCTTACCGCCCTGTCGTAGGCTCTCCTGGTACTAGGGGCCAGAGCTAACTGTATAGCTCTGGATGCCTCGGATTCCCAATCCTCCAGAGCTCCAAAGGAACTGGGGCGGGCAGCAAATCCGCCTCTGGGGCAAGCTGTCGAAACCGGTCCATCTGCAGACGAGATAAGGCGTCTGCCACCTCATTATTTAACCCGGGCACGTGTCTGGCTAAGAAAAGAATGTTAAGGTGCAGACACCATAAGGTGAATGCTCGGACCAGCTTCATTACCCTGGGGGATCTAGAAGAGAGGGAACTCACCACCTGCACCACTGCCATATTATCGCACCAAAAGTGCATGGAGTGGTTGGCCATTTCCCCGCCCCACAGGTAAACAGCCCCCAGGATCGGGAAAAACTCAAGAAATGTAAGATCCCTGCACAGGCCAGCTTCCCTCCAGCCAGCGGGCCACGGTGCAGCACACCAGTGCCCGCGGAAATAAATTCCCAAACCAATGGAGCCCGCTGCATCAGAAGAAACCTGAAGGTCACCCTCCAACAACAGCTCCTGCCTCCAAAAAGAAACACCATTGAAACTGCCTAAAAATTGGGACCAAACTTCCAAGTCCTGTTTCATACCTGGAGAAATCCGAATTCTATGATGCGGAAGCCGAAGTGACCCCATCGCATCACAAAGGCGCCTTAAGAAGGCTCTTCCTGGTGCCACCACCTTGCAAGCAAAGTTAAGGTGACCTACGACCTGCTGAAGCTCCAATAATGAAACTTTCCGCTTACTCAATAGAGTCTGCAATCGAGACCGTAACTCCTGAAGCTTTACCAAGGGCAGCCGCGAAGTCTGCTGCTCGGTATCTAATTCTATCCCTAGGAAGGTCAAAACCGTCGTGGGACCCTCCGTCTTTTCGTGTGCTAAGGGAACACCCAACTCGCCAGCTAAGCGTACAAAATCTTCTAACAGGCGGGCACACTGACCAGTGTGTGGGGGCCCAACCAGGATAAAATCATCCAAATAGTGGGCGGAGTCACGGCAGCGCTGCCTGCGACGTAGTGCCCACTCCAGGAACGTACTAAAACGCTCAAACACCGCACAGGACACAGAGCAACCCATGGGAAGGGCTCTATCCATGTAAAATTTGCCCTCGAAGGCAAACCCCAGCAGCTCAAAGTCGTCGGGGTGAACAGGGAGAAGGCGGAATGCCGACTTGATGTCGCATTTTGCCATCTCAGCACCCCGACCACAACGTCTAACCACTTTGACCGCCTGGTCAAAGGATGTATAACGCACCGAGCATAAATGCTCGGGAATTGCGTCATTGACAGAACCACCCCGGGGGTAAGACAGGTGGTGAATAAGCCGGAATTCACCCGCTGCCTTCTTAGGCACTACTCCCAGGGGGGAAACACGCAAACAAGGGGAGGGAAAAGGGCCTAAAACCCTGCCCTCAGCACATTCCTTCTGAATCTTAGCCCGCACAACATCCTCCATGCCAATAACCGAACGCAAGTTATCTGACATGAAGGCAGTTCTGGGGCCATGAAAAGGTATACGAAAACCAAACAAAAAACCTTGTAACAAAAACTGGGCGTCGGCCTTGTTAGGGTAATCGGCCAGCATGGCCTCAAGTACCCTCACTTTTATTGGGCTGGGGCCCTTTACTAGGCCCCTGCTGCCCTGAGGGGCCACCCCCTTTCTTTCCAAACGGGCACTGCCGTTTGCAGGCATTGAGGGCATGCGGGCCCCGGCAGGTCGGGCACTCATGTCCGAATCGACAGTTCTTACGGTTGCAAACCCCTTTAGAGGTGAACTCAAAGCAAAGCAGCCGGGGCTGAACCGACTGCCCCGCCGAGGCGCGGGAACCGTAAGAACCCTGGGCAACGCCCCCAGAGGCCTGTGCTGAACGCTGCACAATATGGCCACTATCTGATCTGTCCCCAACGAAAGACTTAGCCGGGGTCATCAGTTGCAACCACAGGTGCTGGTGGACCTGATCCCAAGGCAAAGATGGGTTCAGGGCCGCCCGCATCCGGAATTCTTCGTCATATTGCAGCCAGGCTGCCCCTAAGAATTCCGTGTGAGCCCTATAAATAATGTCCATGTACTGGAAAAGTGGGGCAGCCCTCCAGGGCTGCGCCCTAGCTATGACCCCCGCATATATGAAAAAACCAGGAAGCCAATTATGCCATGTCCTGTCTATCTTGCGCCTCTTGATGCGCTCTTTGTCACGGTCTTCCAGATCTTCTTTATCCTTCTTCTCCAGATCTCTGAAGAGAAGGGTAAAGACATCCACATAATCCCCGCGTAGGATCTTCTCTCTAGTGGCCGGTGTGAGATGATCACCTAATGGCATAGCCGTGTCCCCAACTGGGAGGGCCCTATAAGGCACGGAACCATAATTGGACCAGGGAACCCCATAATAAGACCCCCATGGCGGGAGAAGGCCCATGCCCTGAAACTGTGCCGAGGGGGGCACCCAACTAGCCGTGCCGGGCGACTGCCCCGGCATAGCGGTCTGACTCCAATGGCTCCAGTCGGGCAGCAAACCAGAACAAGATGGACCAACTGAGGAACTAGTGTGTGTACCTGCGGACTGTGGAGTGCCTTGCTGCACCTGACCCCAGGGCCAGGTGCCCAGCTGCTGTGGCCAAGGACACTTACCCTCAGCCTCAGGCGGTTGTACTACCAGAGCCACTTGTCCAGCGTCCTGGGTCCAGGTCCCCTCTACCTCCGTGGCTGCTGCCTCCGCCACCTCATCCTCGACGATATGACTAGCCGCAGAAGTAGATGGAGCCGAAGTACCAACAGGAGATGCCCCTTCTAAAGCCGCCAAACGAGAGAGAATATCGTTAAGCGATGCAGTCTTAGACGCAATTCTCACGGGTCTCTTACTTGCCGGTTCAGCTGACTGTGCGGAAGATGCCCGTGCCTGCTCTAAAGCAGCAATCCTCGCTAAGATATCGCGTTTTGCAGGAACATCATCCTCCTCATCTGATGATAAGGCAGCAGCAGCGCGCTTAGGTGGGCGCTTAGCAGGTTGCTTGCCCTTAGACACACCCGTACCCTTCTTGGGTCCCATCCTAAATGAACCCAAAAGGAATGGCAGCTAAAGACAATACACCAGGGGGCCCAGAACCGACACCGGCCGCCCACTAAGCTACAGTGCAGTAGTGAGATTTGAACCAGAGAGAACTGATTCACAGCCAGACCACTTAACCACTGTGCCAAGCTGCTCTGCCCAAGCCTAAATCAGACACACAGCCCCAAATACGGCCAATGAAGCCGGAAGATAGCAAGGATCCAGGCCCTGAAATTACAGCTCAAGGAGCCCAATGGAGCCCAAAATGGCTGCGTACTAAAACGTCCCCAAAATGGCCGCCAAGGCCAGGCGCGAAATGGCCGCGCACCCGATGAAACCCCAGGGCCAGCCGGTTGCACCGGGGCAAAAACCTACCCCAAAATGCACACCCCCAACCGCCGGGCGGGAGGGGGGGAAGGGGGTGCCAAAACGGCCGCAGGCTCGAGCCCAAAAGGGAAGCCACGGCAGCAACAAGGAAAAATCCGCGCACACAGCCCCGCCGCCGAAAGTAAAGCAATGCGGCGGCAAGGAATGGGACGAGTCCCTGGGGGCCGAACAAGGGCCGCGCGGAGTGCCTAGCCCGTACACCCGGCCGAATCGCGACCGGGCCAAAAAAGGGGGGGCGGAGAAAAGCCGCTCCTACCCCGTGACTCCCACCCCGCTCCTAAGAGCACCGGACGAGGGGGGGGAGACACGCAGACTCGCCCGCCGACCCCCTTGCCACCAGAACGGCGGGGGGAATGAAACCTCCCGCCGCGCCCAACCCACACCGCCCGCCGGACGAGTGAACCGGGCAACCAAAAGGCAAACGGCCGGTCGCTGCCCGAGCAGAGGTGAGAGCAATCTCCACCCCTCCGCCCAACCAAGCCTTCACCAGCCAGGCAGCGAGACTCCTGCCGATCCTATGCGCCAAGGCCTCGTGCCGGGGAGCAAACCGCAACGTGTTGCCTCCACCGAGCACGAGGCAAGACTGAAGCCACGGGGGCGGAGCGGCAGAAAACGCTGCGAAACTCCGCCCCCAAGGCTGAATGCCCGGAGGCTGTAGCTGTCTGCCTCCATCCTTGCAGTGGGGCAAACGGCTGCCACCTGCTCAAGTGGGGGCAAGCCCCCTAGCAGGGTTGGCAGTATTACCAATGTACTTTTGCTCAACAGTAATACACGGGGGAATGGGGAGTAAGCCATTGAAGGCTGCATAAATAGTGCTCTGTATAAAAACTGGAATAAAAAATTCTAAACAAAACGTAATTTAACAATAAGCAAATATTCCCTATTTCATTTTTTTCATATCCATAATTCATCAATAGTTATGTCTCTCCTTTTTTTCTTTTCTATTTTAATGTGCATAATATGTGTATAATGCCAATTTATGCATAAACTGTGTTGTAAAATGAGTGTACTTTATGGGGAAACAGAAAATGGTGTGAAATAAAGAATCATGGGCTCAATTTACATCAGGGACAAGTGAAATTGAAATAAGGGTCTTGAGGCTGCTGAAACAACAGGGATGGAAAATTTGAAATGATCCCTAAGATAATTCTAAATGCATTTGTTTGTCTTCAGAAAGAAAATCAGATAATGTGGAACTTCAAGCTCCAGAGAGAAATATAGATAAGGAGATGTTTAGAGCCATCCATTACCAAAGGGTTACTTGTTTCTGTGGTCCAAACCACTGAATGAGAGTTTTGTTCAGAACATTTGTTTGGCCGTTGCAGAGATCCTGTGCATGCATTTTACAAAGCAGCTAGTTTTAGGTGCCTAGCTTCTTTACAATGAGAGCTTGTATGCAGAATCTCAACGGGCTATTTGGCTGCATGAAGGGTCTGACACTGTTCATTGTATGGGCCTGCCCTCTTCCCCATAGACATGTGCCACCGCTGCATGCTGGGGTCCCCTGCATTGTAAGGGGTCATACTTGCCCTCACAATATTAAGGCTTATGAATATGGCAATATCATACACCCATCTGCTCATGTGTGTAAAACACAGACAAGCTGCCTGGCTAGACAGGAGGTGGAAAAGTACTGGAATGTGAGAAGTGATGTAAGACTAACTTAGCTCCACACCCCAGAGTTTGTGCATAACCATAGAACAATGGAGGTCTCCAGAAGTACTTGAATGAATCCATTCACACACCCTGCCAATTCTACCCTTTACCCACTTTCCTATTATAGCCTCACCCATTCAGTCATCTTGAGTCATCAAATAATCATTTTAAACCTATAGTTCCTCTCAAGAAGACCAAATCAAACCTTCCTAGTTCATTGTCACACCTTGGAGATAGTTTGCCAGCCTTATTGTCTCACCCTGGAGACAGTTCCCAATCCTTTGTCCCACCCTGGGAAGAACCATTAAGGCACTGTTTTAGGGCAGAGACTCTCAGTCCTGCCTCAGGGCATGTGTCATAGTATATCTGACAGTTCTGCCATGTGCTTAGTGTATGTGTGTTCCACACGCCCTCAGATGGCATGTCTGAGCCCTTCTCCCTCTTGCCATGAAGTACTGGTCAATGAAGCTGCTCTCCCTTGGACACCCTCAATCTTTTGGACCTGGTAACTATAAGCCCAATTCGGCAACTCTCTCCAACTTTCCTCCCTGTTTTTTCTAGTTAGTTCTATGTGTGTGCTGTGTGTTTTGTGTGCAATTCATCTGTAGTATTTTAAATAAAAAACTTTTTTGATTGAACATCCGCCTGCTTATTGAACAGGTTCTCTAGAGGAATGGATCCTTGTATACATTGGTGCAAAAGATTCCCAGTTACCCCCTCTTGCAAGCTTCTCCTTGTTGCTAAGTTCCCTCCCTACTCACAAGGAGACCTGCTCTTTGGGTAACAGCATGCCTTCCCCTTCTCTTACAGACCTCTACCACAGCTGCTGTAGCTCAACAGAGACCTCGGTATGCCTCTCATAGAGACCTCTGCCACTGCTACTACTCATTCAGCAGCTGTCTGCACCTGGCTATGGTGAGGTAGGAATATCTAAGGTTCCACCTGCATGTGGTCACAGAAGTTGTGCACAGTGTGCATACCCACCAAACCTGCCCTCCATTTGGTTCTCAGCATTGCTAACATTAATTTGCAATATTGCTGAAGCGGAGAAATTTGTATACCAATCTGTATTACAAATTTCAGTGACATCATTAATTAAGAATCTCATGGTGATTATTAAACACTAAGGGCAAAGCTACATGTGACAAATGACACTTGAACTGCAAGTGTATTTCTCCCTGTTCACTTGCCCTCAACTCAATCCACTTGCCAGGCAAGTGTCTTTCGTCATGTGTAGCTTGGCCCTAAGCCAGAACTGTTAAATAGGAATAACATTTTCACCAGCATGCATTAATAGAGGATGGGATAACCTGATGAGAGGTAAGGGATGAAAACCAGATTGGGAAAGGATGTTGTTACACTGTAGAAAGGCAAGGAGAGACTCATAATCTTGGTATCCTCCTGAGTAGAGCATGCCATTTTCTTCTGAACAACTTGCACTTCAAATTAAAGGTAACTGGTTGCTGTCAGCTATGGATGAATATCCCCTCCCCTTCAAAATGTTATAGTACTATAACCTGACATTGCCACTCTTCACAAAGAACTGAGTAATTGGAGGGCTTCGCCTCGGTGTGTTTGCTGAAAAGCAAGCTGGAAATCACTTTCTGTAGCTTTTGTCTAAATGAGAAGACAAGGGACACGTTGGCTGCAGGTATGAGCATTTTAAAGATTTAAGTGAGACTTCTGAACACAACTGTGACAAGACTTACAGATGAAACTCCATCAGCCTTTCTCCCTGTGGGGCAGCAGCTCTTTCATTGCTTGGGAAAAAGCTCAGTGTGAGCTGGTTTCTTATTATAACTGAAGTCTCACACAGGGTGAAGGAAGCTTCTTCCAGAGGGGAAAAACGCATAAAAACGGGTGCATCTCTAGTAGCATAGTACATGGAATGTAGGACTTTGACCAAGAAGATCTGGACAAAAATTGTTGTGCACCCATCAGATTTCAGGAATTCTTGTAGCAAAAAACCACACACAGTGCTGTTGCAATAACTTGCATTCACTGCAGCAAGTCGGAGAGCAGCTCCTGAGAACTTATTTCCCACATGTCAGAGGGCCTAATTTAGAGAGAGTGAAGGAGCTTCAGTTATTATGATGGACCCCCCTTTACTCCCCCCCACAACTGTGATGCAGATTTTCTCACCAAAATTCAGTTTGCTTGCTTTGACTGAGAAGCCCCAAGAAGTGTGTTAATCTTTGTGCTTTGAAAGTCGGTTTTTCCCACCATGACAGTCAGATATAATTTTTTCAACAGACACAGGGTCCTCCTCAGAGCCAACCCCCCTTTAGAAACTGGGTAGGAATTAATCTTCTTCTCCTAAGAAGATATAACTCTTCTTCTTTTAGATTGAAAGGGAGTCTCACCCTACTACCCAATCATTCTTGCCAAAACGGCATTGCCGGTGCGCACGCAGCACGCTCACCCGGGTGCTGCCATTTGCCCTCCTGCATGGAGGGAGAGAAAGCCAGCTTTCCCAGGCATCTGGGTGCTTTGTGGGGGCGTGGTCTGGCCAATATAGGAAAGCCTCGCTCCCACCCTCCATGCAGTTGCCTTTGCAAGCTCGAAGAGCTGGGTGGTTGTGTGTTCTTGGATTTCTGGGGGAGAGAGCGAGGCTTTTGGGCCAGTTTGAGCCGCGTTGGTCGCATGGCTCCCTGCGCAATGCTGCTTTGTCCTGGTGCAACTTTCAGAGTGGTGGGGATAGAGTGTGGGGCAATGCAGCAGTTGTGGCTTTGAGGCCCCTTCGATCACTGCGGTGTAGCTGTGGCTTGTGTTCAGCGGCAGCGACAGTGGCGGTGGCAGCAGCACGGGGGTGCTTAGCAGCCACGGCATCTTTCCCTCTAGCCTGGAGTGGGCCCACATAAGTGGGGCCTTGGTTAACAGGGGGATTTGGGGCCTGGGTGCACCACGGCGCGGCTTTTGGGTTGCGCTTCCCCCACCCCCTCACCAAGATTTGTGCGGATAAGTGGGGTGGCCTGTCGCTTCTTTTGATTACCCCTTCCTGCAGTCTGTTTTTATTGCAGGGCCCTAGTGCCCTCAGGTTTGGGGGTTCAGTCACTCCTAGACTTTTGGGGCGCTCAACATGCCCTCCCCACTCCTGAGTTTGCTGGGTTAGGTAGTTGGGGGCTGCTTTGCACAGGAAAAGGCCTTTGCCACCGGGGTGTGTGTGTGTGCTTGTGGTTTGACTTATTTTTGAGGCCTGTTGTCCTGTTTGTTGGCTGGTAGCCTTGGTGCGTTGGTGCACTGTGGTTTTGGCCATGCCACCTAAGAAAGGGGTGGGCACTAGTAAGGGCAAGCAGCCTGCTAAACGGCCCCCTGCCAAGTGAGTCTTGCCTGACTCCTCCTCTGAGGAAGAGGATGTGGAAAGGGGGATCCAAGAGATTTTGGCTAAGTTGGCTGCCTTGGAAAAGGCCAGGGGTGTCATGCAAGGGTGGCCTGCTGGAGGCAGGGGCGGAAAGGCCTCTAAAAAAGTCTCTGATGCAATTTTCCAAAGAGAGGTATTGAATCGTTTGTCTCCCCTTGAAGGTTCTACAGGGGAAGCTGATGAGGACACCAGTAATCGCTCAGGAGATCATGCACCTGCGGCAACCACCAGCAGTGTGAGGCAGGAGGGGATTGACATGGCTGAGATGCCTCCCATTGCTGTAGTTGTTGATCAACCTGAGCCTGATGGTAAGTCACTTGCATTGCATGACAAGCACACCTGGCCGTGGGGGCCAGTTGCCACAGCCAGCAACACTGAGGTTTTGCCGCCTCAGCCAGGGCACAGAGGTTCGCTGGTTGCCCCTCAGTTGGGCTTCCCAGTTTGGGCTGGTTTCCCTTATGACACAGCACAGGCTGGTTCGGGTCCCTGGCAGCTTTGGGGTCACCAGGCTATGCCTTTGCAGCCTGGTGTTGCCCCGTCCCCTGCTGCTGCTGTGCAATCTGGGGGGGGGGGTGTCTGGCACCGCTATCAGTGGACAATCCATGGGCCAGCATCAGCTGGTTTGGCCTTCTTGTCCAATGGGGCCTTACTATCAGGCTTCGTCCTTAGACATTATGCCATACAGGGCTATACTGTTTGGGGACACAGCCTTGCCATTGGGTGACCACTTGACACCGGCCACTAGGGATAAAATCCTACGTGGAGGATTCGTGGATATCTTTACCCTTCTATTCCATGAGCTGGAAAAGAAGGATAAAGAGGCAATGGATGACTGGGATGAGGAACGGCTTAAGCACCAGAAGGTTGACCGTACCTGGGCCAATTGGTTGCCTGGCATGCTTATTTATGCCGGGGTTATTGTGCAGGCCCAGCCGCAGCGGGCCGCCCCCTTATTCCAGTACATCGAAATTATCTATATGGGGTACATGGACTTCATTGGTGCTGCGTGGCAGCAGTACAACGAGGAATTCCGGATGCATGCCACAGTTAACCACACATTGCCATGGGACCAAATTCACCAGCAGCTTTGGCTGCAGCTGATGGCCCTGGCTAAGCCCAACCTTGGTGATAGGGAAGACAGCGGGCATCTGCTGCAGCACCTGGCTACCCCTCCTGGTACCCGTGCCTCTGCAGGGCAGTCAGTTCAGCCCCGGCTGCTCTGTTGGGAATTTGCATATCAAGGGGTGTGCTCCAGGAGGCAGTGCGGGTTCAAGCACAAATGCCCGTGGTGTAAAGGTTCCCATGCGTTTTCAGCATGCCCCAGGCCCCATCCGCAGGGGGTGGGGCCAGTGACTGGGAGGTGGCCCAGGTCAGCCTACAGCTGACAAATGGTCTTTCACCCATAAGGCTGAAAGCACTGACTAAGTCACTGTTGGTATACCCTGACAGCATTGCGGCCCAGTTTTTGTTAGATGGTTTTACTTTTGGTTTCTGCATTCCATTCCAGGGCCCCTGAACTCCCCTTCATGTTGTCCAACTTGTGGTCGGTGGTTGGTATGAAGGAGGTTGTGCAGCATAAAATTGCCAAAGAGTCACTGAAGGGCGTGTGTTGGAGCCTTTCCCAGCCCCTCCTGTTCCTAATTTGAGGGCCTCTCCACTGGGGGTTGTGCCAAAGAAGGTGGCAGGCAAGCACCGCCTGATTCATCACCTATCCTTTCCAAAGGGTGGGTCAGTGAATGATGCCATCCCAGAGCACATGTGTACTGTTCGGTATACGTCCTTTGATGAGGCTATTAACATGGTAAAGCGTTGTGGGGTTGGGGCGGAGATGGCGAAATGTGATATCAAATCTGCATTTTGCCATTTACTGGTCTACCCCGATGATTTTGAGCTGTTGGATTTCTCATTTGATGGCCAGTTTTACATGAACAAAGCACTCCCTATGGGTTTCTCTGTCTCGTGCGCTGCCTTCAAGAAATGTAGTTTGTTCTTGGAGTGGGCATTGCGTCAACAGCTGCAGTGCCGTGACTCCACCCATTACCTGGATGACTTCTTTTTTCTGGGCCCAAGGTGTCGGGGCAGTGTGCCAGGCTGTTAACCGGGTTCATTGCTTTGGCGGAGGAGCTGGGAATTCCTCTCGCCCATGAAAAAAAAAGAGGGCCCATCTCCGGTCCTGACATTTCTGGGTATCGAGATTGATACCTTGCATCAGATGTTTTGGTTACTAAAAGCTAAGGTGGTTGATCTTCGTGGGCAGCTAGCTGAATAGTAGAAAGTCTCCCTACTTGAGCTGCAGCCCCTTGTTGGCCATCTCAACTTTGCCTGTAAGGTTGTGGCATCGGGGCGTGCATTTTTGCAGCAGCTGGGCAATGCCATGGCAGGCTTGCGGTTACCTCACCATAGGGTCAGGTTATCACAGGGGATCAGAGATGATCTGAGGGTGTGGGAGGAGTAAGTTCCTCTTATCCTTTAACGGGGTCACTCTCTGGTGGGAGGAGCTGTTGCTCGAGGTAGAGTTGCGGGTGGCCTCGGATGCTTTCGGGTCCACGGGGATTGGGGTCTACTTCAGGGGGCACTGGTGCACAGAGCCCTGGCCGGCAGATTGGCATGATGGTGTTATTACCAAAGACCTTACATTTTTGGATTTTTTTCCAATCCTTGTAGCAGTCTGGATGTGGGGAGATGAGCTCGCCAACCACGTGGTCCACTTTGGGTGTGACAATATGGCGGTGGTGCAGGTGATCAAGTCCCTTTCATCCAGGTCTCCCAGAGGGATGAGGCTGGTCAGGGATTTCACGCTCCAGTGTCTCCAGCTGAATGTTTTGTTCATGGTACATGTTCATGGTATTGATAATGGAGTGGCAGACGCTTTTTCTCGCCAACAGATGGAACGGTTTCGTCAGCTTGCCTGTGAGGCCGAACCGCTGCCTGTTTGGATGCCCCAGGATCTGTGAAAGCTTGGAGGCCCCTAGCACCCAAAGGTTGTATGATCACACAGTGCGACAATTTGCTAGTTTTCGTTTAAGGGCGGGCTTGGAGCAAATCTGGCCCATTCCTGCAGAACATCTCATGCAGATGGAAGGGAAGGCGGACGGACTGTCTGTTAAGTCTATCCGGGGACTTTTGGCTGCTTTGGCCTTTGCCAGCAAGGCCTGAGGTCTTCCGGAAGTCGTGGGTGACTTTAGGTTCCGTAAGATGCTGGAAGGGTGGTCCAGGGAGGTTGGTACCCGGCCGGATGCTAGGCAACCCATTTCTCCATCTATACTTTGTGGTTTATGTGGGGTTTGGGTTTCAGTGTACTCTTCCTCTTATGAGGCTGTGCTTTTTCATGCAGCAGTGCTCACAGCCTTTTTCGGGGCCTTTTGAATAGGTGAGCTAGTGACGCAGTCATGCACGGATCAGTCTGATCATGCTCTCTTGGTGCAGGATGTGCAGTTTGTTGGGTCTGGTGTTTCCCTTTGCATCCAGAGGTCCAATACTGACCAGTGCTAAAAAGGGGTAGTAGTGTCGCTTGGCTTGTGTGGGGAGCCTGTGCTGTGCCTCGTGCGAGCTTTGTGTAAGTATTTGGAGAAGAGGGGCCGGGGTGATGGTGTTTTATTTTGGCAGCATGACAGTTCCCTGCTTACTCGGTACCAGTTCTGGTCTGTAACTGAGAGGGGTTTATCTAAGCTGGACTTGGTGGGGTTTAAGTTTTGTATGCACTCATTCTGGATTGGGGTGGCCTCCATGGCAGCTGCAATGGGCTATCCAGAGATAACCATTTGGAGCATCGGATGGTGGTGGCCGGCGGCTTACCAAGGGTATGTCCGTCCCCTGCCGGCCCATTTGTAGACAGGGGCTAATTGTCTGTTTTCTTCCTTAGGTGCTGTGGTTCGCCATGGGAGGTGTCAGATCCTCATATGCAGGCACAGCATATGCTTGCTGCCACTCCTGTTTGAGAGGAGGCGTGCCGCTCCCCCTCATTTTCTAGTGATCCACCTGGATGGAAATGATTTGGGTTGGGTCAAGGGCAAGGCCCTTATGCTCCAGACGCAGGCCAACTTGAAGTTTATCACAAAGCAATGGCCTGGGGTGCTGATAATATGGTCCGCCATCCTTCCATGCAGGGTATGGAGGGAGGCTTTGAGCCACAACGGGGTTGAGCATGCTAGACGCATGGCCAATAAGGCCATGTTAAAGGCTTTGGGTGCAGGGCTGGGCATTTATTTGCCCCATCCTCAGATACAGGACACCTATGCTGACCTCTACAGAGGTGATGGAGTGCATTTATCTGCAAAGGGTAATGATATTTTCTTGAACAACTTATGACAGGGGTTGTGGTTAGTCCTTCAGTAAATGTGGGGCACTAGGGCCTAAGCAGAGGCTTGGCCCTGGCGGTGGCAGGTTAGTTTGGATAGGCAGAGCAGGCCGGTGAGCACCCGGTGGCACCTCCCCATTGGTGGGGAATGGGGGTCTGTCTCGGATCAGCTGGCAGGCTTTATGGCTGCCAGCTGAGAGGGCAGACTGCCCTAGAACCCCCTGAAAAAGGCCTTCCCTTGGGCTTTACAGCTGGGGTGTATGCCACTTTAAGGGGGGAACCATTTGCCTGGCCGGCCGGGTTACAGCCATGCACTGGATGTCTCGGGCCTGGGGCAGGGGGTGCTTGACCATGCAGGTCAAGGAGTAGGTCCAGTTGACCCCTTGTCTCAACCTGTACCACTAGTTACACCCTTGCCGTTATTAAGTTCTTGGTTAAGTTTTAGTTATTGTTGGTCAATAAATGTCCCTGTTTTTCATCCAAGCCTTGTGTCTCGTCTCTTCATTCTGTATAGGGGGGCAAAACACACGCCCAGTTCTATAGTTTCTGTGTCAAGAGGGTTTCAGCTTCTGCTGGCACTTATACTAAGAATTATTAAATAGAATTCTTCTTCAAGACAGTTACGTTACATTTAAGGCAGAAGATTCCTCTTCCCTCACTCCAGAGGGGAACCTGTCTGACCTTATCTGTCAGACTCACTCACAAAACTCTCTCTCTGAACAATCCTGTCTGAAACCAATGGTCAGCCCTTCAGCCAAGTTCTACCTGATCAGTCAGAGGAGATGGAGCAGTCTGTCAATCAGCTCTCTATTCCAAGCAAAAGTTAACTCTTTCTCTCTGTTTGCTGCACTTAGGAAATCTGCTTTTAAGTACAGTCCGTCACCTTCCCCCCCCCCACACACACTGTTTTCCCAACTTTAAATAGCCTGCTGGTGTTATATGTCCCAATGGGGCATGTTCAAACACCCGCTGGTTCATCTCATGCCCTGTTTGCTATTTTTGATCAGGCAGCCAGGTTTTTCTGATTAACCAGTTTTTGGCTGTTTGGCAGGTTGCTTCAACACATTCCTTCCTAACTGCACAGTATAGTGCAAGTGGCTTTTTGTGCATGTGCACTTTCACAAAGCCAGATTGAGTTCTATTCCCCCTTGTCCTTGCTCTGCCACAGCTCTGCTTGGCAGGCAGTTGTTTAAACAGACAGTTATATCAGTCACAAACCATTTAAATCAATCATGAGCAAACACTGTGTTAAGCAAACAAACCTGCCAGGTTTGTCTAAGAAGGCCATCTTAACAGCATTAATGGCTGTTGTACTGTTTGTATTGGTAATATTTTTGCGCATGTGTGGTTTTGCAAAACACACCTGTTTGGCATGGTTTCAAGTTCAGCATGGAACTGAAGACCTAGTTATCAGCTCACATCTGATTGCCATAGTTGAATTCAGTGTGTTCACCTGTAAACCACTGTGTCCATTGCAACCAATCATCATGTTATCAATCCTTTGTGTAAATAGTATTTCTTCAGAAATGTTTTTTTAGGAATGTATATGCAATCACATTATCCTTTTCATGTTCTTTTATAACCACATAAGGAGGATTCCTGAATAAATTGATTCCACTATGGAACCAAGACAAAATAATTCAGAAGTCCAAACTCTAGAGAGAAATTCAGCTGCAGAGAATGTAAAGCATCTTTAAAGCTGGGTCTTGGTCTAGGATACCAGCGAGCATGTACGTGAGAACAGAAGGGAGGATGGAAAAGAAAATAATATGATGCATAAGATGCCTAAACAGTCATGTAAATTCTTATCAGCTATACATTCTATGTCAGATCAGCTTCTGTCTGATCAGCTTAACTCTTGGTTAGCCTTATGCCCCCTTTTGATTTCTTAATGTCTGTTTGCCACAGGAAGGCAAATTGCATTATTTAAAGGTAGTAGCCTCTGACCCTCCCCTCCATTCCTCTTGATACCTGGGAATAATGGCATGCAAAGTAGGTAAACAAAACAACATATGCTGGTTACTTTGCCAGATTTAAAATTGGCACCAGAGGAAAAGCAACTCCAAAATGGAGTTGCTGCTGTGCTGATTATCCCTTCTAATCAATTGCCCACCAGAGCAAGATAATAGTAATGTCTAAATCCTTAACACATTTTCCCTCTCATGTTTTCAAAACAGGATGCAATAAATTCTGAGGATTCTTTGTTTTGTAGATAAAGTCCTTCATGGGATCTGGGTCACTTCATTTTGGGGTTTACTTATCTGTTTATTCACAATCCCATGCTATCTTCAAGGAACTCCGAACCATATTTTAGCCTTGTAGATTAAGTAGATAAGAGCTGAGCTGCACATCACATGCACATCACTTCATTTCTTATTGGCTCGTGACTCATCACACAATGACTTCATGCATAGGAGAACCAGTCATAATTCCCATTGCATTTAATGAATGCAACATCGAATAAGGATTTGCGTGCCATGATGATTGAATGCAGACAGCATGAATCGCCTCTCATCACCTCCTCTATGCTTCTTCAGAAGAGGTGCATTCATGCATTCTGTAACAAATCACCCTGCAGGACTACCTCTCACCATATGTTCCCTGGAGACTGCTCAGTTTGGCAGATAAACATTGACTGCTGGCCCCTGGCATTAGGAAGGCTTGCCTTGCCTTTACCAGGACAAGGGCTTTTTTGGTCCTGGCCACAAGTTGGTGGAACACTATATGTGGAAACCTGACCCCAGCTGGATTTATTATTTTTCAACCAGGCCTGCAAGACAGAGATATTCCACCAGGCATATGGGAGTTGAGGCCGGCCGGCCAAAAAACCGGCCTCCTACCAAGTGGGGTGGGGGGTGGGGGGTGGGAAGTGTTGCCTCCCAGACTGTTGTCATCTGGTAGCTGGTCGCTCTGCCCCACAGATCTCTTTTAATATTTGGTGGATGTGCAATATGGGCATGACTGTCTTTTATAGATTTTATTGTACTGACTGATACGTTTTATTCATGCTACCTTGTTTTTATTGTATTTATTACCGTCTGTGATCCAGTCTGAACTTGCTTGTGGGGAAAGTGATAAAATAAATCCAAAGGTTAGTTCATACATGCTGGTACATCACTTCATTTCTCCATATGCAGGTGTATGTTGTGTGAACCAGCCTTTAGTGACTTGTTCAAGACTCTGGAATCTTCCATTGCTGAGAAGGCTGAGAATATATAGAAATCCCACTTGCCCCTGACTGATTCACCAGTGTTCCCAAGTCTGCATGTGTTAGAGGATTGTTAAATAATTCCCCAGCAAAAAGTAACAGCTATTCTTGGAGGAGTCTTGAATTCTGTTACTTTTGTAACCAGAGGAAGAGAGAGATTGGCGATACGGTACTGATGAGAGAAAATAGAATTTAATTAGCGTTGCATGTACAGATGCAGACCAAAACCCCAGCAGAGTGCGCTTCTGAAGACTCGACACATCAAACCGTAGGAGATGCTTCTCTGTTAAATTGGGTAAAAACAGTTGATAATTAATGGAGACTAACCACCACCACTTGCTAAATTTGTTGCAATCATGTCCTTTCCTTCTATAGGTTCCCTATTCTGTTTAATAGTTTCGATGTGCAATTGATCAAACTATTATAATGGAAGCTGGTAATATAGTGTTATATATTCAGAGTCATAAAATGGTTGTCTTAAGGACCATTATAAAGAATTAAAGCGAGCTAAGGATTATGAAATATGAAAACAGTTTAAGAGAATTCTTTTAAAATGGGAGCCACGAAGCATTAGAAACAGGCGAAATAGAAGTAAGTTGCTAACATTTAACAAAGAAATAGACAAGATTGGTTTTCTCACCTGTAATCTATCACTATATATGGAAAAAAGACTGAAATGAAATTATAATGAGCCATTACATTTTTGCCCTGACCTGGATAGCTCAGGCAAGTCTGATCTTGTCAGATGTTGGAAGCTAAGCAAGGTCAGCCTTGATTTAGTAATTGGATGGGAAACATCCGGTGAAGGTCAGGGTTGCAGAAGCAAGAAACAGCAAATCTCCTCTGTTAGTCTCTTGCCCTGAAAACCCCACCAGGGGTTGCTATAACTTAAGCTATGACTTAATGGCACTGTCATGGACCAACCTGGCCCAGCAGAGCAAAGAGACTCAGAGGACTCTTCTGAGGAAGAGGCAGCTGGTGAACCTGACCCAGATCCACAGCCAGTGGCAGAGGCACTGCAGGAGGAGGCAGGCCCTGAAGGCTCAGATATTGATCCACAGCCAGGTCCCAGCACATCGGTTCCTCAGCTTCCCAGCCCTGGGCTGGCAACAGAAAGCCAGGTGCAGGCCAGCTCTCCCCCTTCATCACCAGAGCCTCGGGAGCACTGCCAGAGGAGGGCTAGAAGAGCCCTCCAAGCCAGAAGGCACAGTGCCAGGCTAGCAGCACAGCACTGGCCCAGCATCATTAGTGATGATGTGTTTCTGGAATCCTCCTTTGGACTTGAAGCTGTGAGTGTGCCCATTTAGTGCCTGAACCTTGGAACTGGGTGCTGCCCTGCTCAAACAACTTGGGAGTTAGCCCTTGCCTGCTGCCAGCATGAGTCTGCATCGGGACAGGCACTTTCCACCACCATTACATTTTTATCCCATCATTCCTCCAAGGAGTTCATGGCTGCATGTATCATTTCATCTTTCCTGAATTTAATCCCACAACAGCCCAATGTGTTAGGTTAAGGCTGATCACCCCAAGGTCATCCAGTTGATTTCAGGGCTGAGTAGGGATTTATTCTCCTAAGTATGGCTCTCTATCCACTTTACCACACTGATTTTCAATAAGCTGCCATTGCAGGCCCATCCTGCCTATTGAACTGGAGAGATACTTGTAACAAATATTGCAGCAATAGGCAGAAGAAAAACGACCTTGGATCTTCCTCTGGCACTTAGCTAGGAAAGTATAGACCTCTCAATTTGTAGTCACTCTAGCCCTTTATTGAAAGAGGTGGGCTGTTATGCTATATTAAGGTTCACAAAGCCACAGCAAATTGAGATTTCAATGGTGAAGAGGCTACACCAATGAGGAGGTGAAGATGATGCTGATGAGTCAACTGTTACATGTTTTAAAATTAGTCCTCAAGGTGTTTCTGGACCCAAATCTTGCTCTTTTGCTACAGACCAACACCGCTACCTAGCAGAAACTTCCAATTGTATATAAGTCTATTGGGAAAGTAACAAAGAAAGAGATGGTAGGCAGAGAAGTAAGTACTCAATGATCGTTTGTTGGGCTTCTTCTTTTGTTTTGATGACTCCATCTTGGCGTGATCCTGTGGTATGCTTCAGATAAAGGCTCTTTAACAGCTATCTAAAGCAGATAGAATTTTAAGTTCCCAAACTTCAACAAGGATCCAATTAATTTGATGGTTCTAGGTAGCGGTTCCACAGAAATCTGTAGTGCATACCTTGTATCTCTTGCAAGGTCATTTAAAAAAAAATGAAAGGAGCATCAGAGACTTCTTGATGTTTATTTGATTTGTGAACCCCGTATAATTGATTATTAACAAATTTAACTCCCTTCCCTCGATATTCTAGAGCGGACTTGATCTGTATTTGGGTTTGCATGCACATAAATTGGACATGCTGAGCTACTCATAATAAGAAATGTGCATCTCGAATGAGCAAATAATCCCATTTAATATTCTTTTTTAAAAAATCAAAAAGGCCTTACCAGTCGCCTTTCAGTCGCCTGTGCATCATGTGCCTTTTTGTACTCATGTGCTTTACAGTCTGTTTCTCCATCTGCCCTTATCTTGTGGGGAGGTTGAGAGGATTAAGAATTCTCTCTTGCCTGAGCCGACGTTAGCATAACTCGTACAATGAAAATAGCTAGGGAAACCAAAATAAAATGAGGATCATTAAGGGCTAAACACATGCATCTACTTAACATAAATCATATTGATTATCATAATCATATACAGCTAAAGACCAGTTTATCTTTCTTTAAGGATTAGATGTGTCAAGGAATTAGTGGTGCAACAAAAGAATTTTTTAAAAAGCACCACATGTTAGTCACCTTGTAATAATACTCAAGCCCAAGCCTCCACCAATTCTCCGTGCACAGCTAGTGCAATGCAGTCAGGCATGGATGTGAATTTATTTGTTCTTGTATTTGTTTTATTTTGAATGGCTTCTTTGACTCATAGAAGTAATAAGATGATTTTCTAAAGCAAGATGGAGAGAAAGTAGATCAAGGACTGTGGGCCAATTTCTGGTAGATTATAAGGTGTTTGCTGATTTGTGGACTCCTCATGAAGTATTTTGGACTATGCGGAGCTTGAGCTAATCCAATAAAGCACACTCTCTGATCTTCAACAGACACTGCTTGATGTTCATTCATTGGGAGAGGGAGGGCATGAAGGGATGAGGCAGTGCTAGGCTCTCATGGCCCTTCCTTAGGGTAATGCCGATTGATCACCAGTTTGGGGTCAGGAAGGAATTTTTCTTCCGGCCACTTTGGTTGGATATCCTGGAGGTTTATTTTCTTCCTCTGAGCGTAGAGCAGGGGTCACTGGGGGAGGTGGGTAAGGGAAAGCTTTAATTTCCTGCATTATGCAGGGGGGTGGACTAAATTACCCTTGGGGTACTTTCCAGCTGTATGTTTCTGTGTTTCTGTGTTAAACAGGAGTGCATAAACTCAATCACTTATGCTTAAGTGTTAACATGCTGAGTGTGTACCCCTGCTTGATTTAGAAACTCATTTTCAGGGTATGGTGTTTCTAACTGAAAAGAAGGAAAACAGTCCATGCAAAAATGAAGAAGTCATCCATCTTTTGTCCCAAAATACTTTGTAAGTAGTCAGCCCCGGCCTCCACCTTATTTAATAGCTGTTTGATAGCTGCCTGTGATATAAAAATCACAGGACCCCTGGATTAATGCAGTCTGATCTGCATCAGGGGGAATTCCAGCTGGCTGGGCAAGAGCATTGCTAAGACCCGCCCCGGAGACCAAGGCATGAATGGGATATTCATACAAATGCAGAGTGACCATGGTGATTATATTTACTGCCTCCACAGCTGTGGGCCTGAGCAGTGATAAGAAAGAGTCTCGTTGAGTCACCCCTCTTAGGACATTCTGATACCTCCTTCTGTGATGAAATCTCCACCCTAAGATTAAGGATCAATCAATCAGTGCTGATAAATTTAATTCATCTCTGGGAGCATGCGTTTTCATATCTAAATTCATCAACCCAGGTCCGGGGAGATTTGTTAGCAAACTGTCCCTCTGTGAGGCAGCAGAAGAGACTTTGCATTTCATTTCACACGCCCCAGCAACAAGTAATTAAGGTAATCAAACCTTTGTAATTCCCAGAGACTGACCTTTACAGTCTTTGTTCTAACAGCTGAGGCAGCTCCCCAGCCTCAGGACACGTTTTGCCCTATAAGAACCAGGGCTCTTGCCCCATTCAAACTGTGCATGCTTACTAGATCCAAGCGCTGCTCCCTTGGGGCCACTTCCATAATCCTTCTCTGGCTGAGAATGCTGGGCATTTGAAGCTCTTTTCCTCCATGGACTTCTCTATTCTCTGAGACTGGTAAATATACTCCCCCCTCACTCTATTCCAATTTCTGGCTAGCTTCCTAGGACTCTGTATGTGTATGTACCAACCATTGTAATTGCCTCTTGTGTGTATGTTGGCTTTCTTCTTTAAATAAAACTACTCTTTGACCTTAAAAGTACTAAATCTCGTCTGCTACCTTGGGGAAAAGACCTTATAAATACTAAGTTATCCCACAGTTGCCCCTCTCGTATAGTCTTCCCCCCACTTATTTGCAAGGAGCCCTATTCCTAGTAACAGCTCCCCCCCCCATACACGGAAATCATTTTCAGTTTTTTTGGTCAGAGGCCCCTGGACAAAGAATACTATCTACTGTAGGAATTATAACTCCACAAACAAATATTTCAGGAGGAAGGATGTGTACTGTAATTCTTTTTTGTCTAGTTTATTTTTAAATCCTCTGTCTGTGAGAAATGAAGAAGGAAATAAGCACCTTAATAGTTAGTTAAACAGAAACAACAATCTAAAGGTGGTTAAAGAGAGGCAATGGCAGTAGCTGCATACAGTAACCTAAGAATTAATCTATAGATTATTGCTCTGTAAGTTTGCTCTGCATTGTGTTTTATGTCTAGAATACCAGTATAACTAGGAGTAGAGATGGGCACAAACCAAAAAAACCCGGAAACACGTGATTTGTGGTTCGTAGTATTCCATGGAACCTCAAACCATGAACTTTCCTACCTTTTCCCAATTCGTGGTTTGTTGTTCTGTGGCATTACAACTGCCCTGTACCAGCTGCTTAAACTGGTGTGGGGCATTTAAAACAGACAGCCCCTTTCTTATGCTGTCCGGAAGTAGAGATGAGCACAAACCAAACTAGGAGTAGAGATGGGCACAAACCAAAAAAAAAAATCAGAAACACGTGATTTGTGGTTCATAGCATTCCATGGAACCTCGAACCATGAACTTCTGACCTTTTCCCAACTTGTGGTTTGTTGTTCTGTGGCATTTCAACTGCCCTGTACCAGCTGCTTAAACTGGTGCGGGGCATTTAAAACAGACAGCCCCTTTCTTCTGCTGCCCAGGCAGCAGGAGAATGGGGATATCTGTTTCACAGACCCCACACCAATTTCAGTCGATGAGCTGAACTCTGTGTGGGGTCTGTCAAACTGATATTCTCTTTCTCCTGCTGCCAGAGGGCCAAGAGAAAGGGGCTGTCAGTTTCACAGACCCCACACTGGGTTCAGCTGTGGGGTTTGTGAAATTGATAACCTCTTTTCCTGCTACCCGGGCTGTCAATTTCATAGACCCCACGTTGGAACCGATGCAGGGTCTGTAAAACAGACAGCCCGGTCTGCAGGAGAAAAGGGCTGTCAGTTTCACAGATCCTGCGCCAGTTCCAGCACGGAGTCTGTGAAATGACAGCCTCTTTCTCCTGCTGCCAGAGTAGCAGGAGAAAGCGGCTGTCAGTTTCACAGGCCCCGCACTGGAACCGTCTCAGGGTCTGTAAAACTGACAGCCCAGGCAGCAGGAAAAGAGGCTGTCAGTTTTACAGACCCTGTGCCGGTTTCAGCAGGAGGTCTGTGAAACTGATAGTCTTTTTCTCCTGCTGTCTGTGAAACTCTGAACTGGCCATGGAACAGCTGGAAAAATTAGTTTGTTCCGGAAAAACACGTTCCCATGGAACACGTGTTTTGGTGCAAACAAACCGGCCATTCCGTACAGAATTTTGTTCTGTGGTTCGTTTCGTGCCCATCTCTAACTAGGAGTATTTCTGAAATCAGTTCTGGCATTGGAGCATTTCAGTTTGCCACAATGTTTGGCTCCTCTTGTTCATTTGGCTCTCTATGGTATAATACTGTGTATATTGCTAAACACTGAATTTTTTTTTTAGAAAAATAATTATATAGTGCCTCTCTTATTGACCTGTTCAAGGTGACTCACCACTAAAACTTGATGGGATAGGACATATGAATGCACCACAGAGTATATTTTTCCCCTGATGCATACAAGGTCTCTTGTATATTGATATAGTACTATAGAAATCTTGATAAACTACATTTACTATCATGGCTAGTTAATGAATCACTAACAATTTTGGTACAAGACTAGGGAATCTGGAACTCCTAAAATTTTTCTTCAGAAGGTATAAATGCTAATGGGAGTGGGTTTCTCATATTATTAAAGACGTTTCTTTCCTGAAAGATGTGCACACTGGCTTGGATCCCATCTATGGCCATTTCCACATGTCCTAAAAATAGCACCTCACTTACCGAATGCTGGCAGATTTTCTGTGTGATTTCTGATGTCACCATTTCCAAAATGGATGTAGACAGTTTTGATTCTGTTTTCATGGTGCCACAAAAATGGACTCAAAACTGCCTGCATCCATTTTGGAAATGGTGACATCAGAAAGAGTGCAGAAAAGCTACCAGTGTTCTGTGAGTGGTGCACTATTTTTAGGACCTGTGGAAATGGCCTATATTTCTGTGGATACAAGAGGCCTCGATTTTTGCTGATTACACTATCTTGTTACAGACCCAAACTTACCCTAAAATGCCACTCCTAAGGGACAGGAATAGTTTGGGAGGGGATCCCATGGAAGGGGGATTGGCAAAGATTGTCTCCCCTCCTTGTGCATACAGATCTAGGCGGGATGCAAACCCTTATGTTCTTTGCTCTGGATTCTTCTTGTAAACTAAGAGGCTTTTATACAGTCTCATTGCTTTGGAACTCTCTCCCCTGAAAGTGTTATGATGTAACATTTTCCTTTGGATAGTTTGTTTATAAAATTTCTCTTTTTTCTTAATATACACTTTAAAAATATACCACTTTACCATGAAATAGGGTCCAAAGATTGTCTTGAAGGATGAGCTAGAAGGTGTTTGACATAATATCACTAATTACCTAAACAAAGCAGATCACAATCTGGTTGGAGCCTGCTTGCAAGACTGCCTGGGAACCTATTGAGATCCACTGTCCGTTTCTTGGAAGATAAGCAGGATACAACAGAAGAAGTTCACAGATTTCAGTATCATTTTTAAAAAAATCTCTTTGGCTATTTGATATACTTGTTATTGTAGTGATTGTTTTCCTGCAAATGGGCTCCAGGATCAAGTGCGTTAAAATCCAAATTGAACTTACGGCATCTGCTTGCTTATTTTGCAAAGTATAATGGCAGAAAAGGTTTTCTTCCTTCTGGATTCCATTACGTTTTTGTGTAATGATTCTTAATCGTGATTGATATATGCCAAGTGGGATAATAAGTGGCTTGAGTTAACTTTAAATGTTAAATTTTGTCATTGAAAGCAACTAATGGATGGTGTGTGAATGTGTGTGTAATTTTCGCTTCTAGTGACTGCATTCGAGTTCACCTTGGGAAACTAATAAACCAGTCCATTTCTATCTCAAGGTTGATAGTAACTGTCATCATAATTGCACAGCGGCATTAACAATTATTGTAAGACTAACACTGTCAGAGACTCTTCACAGTACAATTTAAGAGTATTTAATACTGAAACAGATTTGACTTGGCAAAGTTTTAACCCCAGAAGTGCACTAATATTGTCAAGTCACTTCTTCCTAAAATGGTCATGTTGGTTATTTTAGGTGGATCTTGCGACCGGGATGTTCATGTTAAGGAATTGCTGCACTGGGCAGGGGGTTGGACTAGATGGTCTGTATGGCCCCTTCCAACTCTATGATTCTATGATTCTATGAATTATCCAGTATGACTAGAATAGGATGTAGCTACACTCATGCAACTGGAAGGGTCCCGTGAATGGCCAGTCCCTTATCCTAATATGAGACTGTTAACCCCTTATTAATTGAGTTCATTTTCATATGTTCTGTTCCATAAGCTCTTTTATTTTACTCCTTCCTTAACTGCTCCTCTCTTTTTTTGACAAGGTAAGAAGGTAAAAAGTATATGAGCACAATCTACATTACATTATTTTGAGGTTGTCCCATCTGTACACAGTAGGGAATTTGCCAGGAGTAGTTTTGGCAAGGTGAGGGAGAAAATCAAGTGCCCAGTTTCAGGCTAGTATTTGTGCATAATTCTCGGTCACATGCTGGGGCCTAACTTCACCCTTTTTCCCACTCCTCAGGGTGCAGGATTGAGGCTTTGAAGATTAGTTTCTTGAACTGTACCAATAGAATTGCTAATGGATTAATTACTGCAGTATTAAAAAATAGCATAATACATCTGTTCCCTTAAGTCCTGAATGTTATTCAACAATTACTTGCAAAACCAAAGCAAAGTTCTTAAAAATAACCTTGTCAAGTAAGACATTATTGAAGAACATGTGGCGATAGGTGTTTTCTCCCCCTTTTAATTCAAATTAGAGTTAACAAATGCCACCTGTGTTGCTAAAGAAAGCCCATTTTTGAAATGGTGAAGATTAGGCATGAACAAAGGTTTGGATTTTATATTAAGAGTTTATCATTGACTCTGCCATCCATTATCTAGCTCACTTTGAACATGAGCAATTGGACTCAAATGACACATGCCACCACAATCACAGTGTAAAATGGAGCGTGGGTGCTTCACAAGGGCATGGTATGAGTACGTGATCAAATCACACAATTCTTTCCAGCAGACACTCCTTGTAAAGATACAATACCCAAGCAGGGAACTATGCAGAGAGGCAGCTACCAGCCTCCTCTTTGTGTGGATATTTTTGGCTCACAAAAAAACCTTTCTTCAGTTACAGGTCTTCCAGAGCGCTCTCAGCCCCACCCACCTCACAGAGTGATTGTTGTGGGGATAATAATAACATACTTTGTGAACCACTCTGAGTGGGTATTAAGTTGTCCTAAAGGGCAATATATAAATTAAATGTTGTTGTTGTTTTTAAAGTATCATACTAGCACTACTCTTGTCACCATGAACAGTTTCATCATTTGATTTGCTGGTACTGATGATTTGCTTATTTTACATCTTTCAGTGTAATTGATACAGTATTTATGCATACAGAGTACATCACTTATATCCACAATCTTATACCTAATGTTGAATGAGGCACCTATGTACGGATCAAAAAATCTACACAATTAGGCCAGGTATGGAGCAAAGGAGATGATTGTGGCAACCTGGGAAGAAAAAGCACGGTGATGACCAAAGGGTGGTGAGTATTGCTAGGGAGATGGAGAAGGAGGCAGTGGTGGGAGGGGAAATAAGAGTAGGAGGATGTGGTAGCAGCAGGGGAAGAGGCAACATCAGAGGTAGATGCAGGAGAGGAGGAGAAGGCAGCAAGCAAGGGGAGGTAAAGTGGGATCCAGCAGGGGAATGGAATTGCCCCAGTGTGTGTGTGTGTGTGTGTGTGTGTGTGTGTGAGAGAGAGAGAGAGAGAGAGAGAGAAGAAAAATTCTCAGATTTTATTTGCATAAGGAATATGCAAGAGAGAGGCTGTGGTTTGCTGGCAGAGCATCTGCTTGACGTGCAGAAGGTCCCATGTTCAACCTCCAGTATTTTCAGTTTTTAAAAGGATCAGGTAGTAGGCGATGTGAAAGACAAGACCTTGAAGAGCTGCTTCCAGTTAGAATAGATAGCACTGACTTGGGTAGACCAATGGTCTGACTTAGTATAAGGTCGTACCATCTACCCAAAATCAAAATAGGAATATTCTAGGAATCAAACAATGAAGGCTGTGAAATTTGACAGGGTGGTCTGAAATGAATCACTGTGTCAATGTGATGTGTGGCTCAGCTTAAAGAGTATATCTGGAGTAATCAATGTACACCTGGGCATGAAGGTAGCACTGCAAAGATAGGAAGTTAAATGGGTACTCTTAGGAAAGCTATTATGCAATTTGATAGGGTCCCAGGGTATAGTCAGAAGGCATGCAGTGCAGAAATCTTGTTGAAGCAAAGCAAGTCAGGGGCAGGTCAGTGCCCAGATAGTAGATCTCCTGGGAATGTATATTTGGCAATTTATTTATTTTGATGCTTATACCATTTTCCTGCCCAGTATGGACCATAAGCAAATTATACACAGTGTTCTCCCCTCCTCTGTTTTAGCCTTACACCAGCCATCCTGTGAAGTAGATTAGGCTGAATTTAACTGGCCCAAATTCTGTGGCAGAATGGGGATTTGAACTCAGGTCTCCCAGATCTAACCCACTCTAACCACTACACTCCCCTGCCACCACTGTTTTAATAACAGCTTGAAGCTTGGCAACAATGGAGCTTGCTCCTATTTCATCTCCTATGCTGAAAAATCCATTTAATATATAGTCCTCAAATAAAGGACATATCAGACATTAAACTGGTAAGAATAGGTGCTGTCCTCAGCCCAAAGGCTAAAAGGGTGAACATGAGAGAAAGGCAAGATATCAGTGTTATAAACATGTCACGATTACTGCCCAGACCTAGGAAAAAGAATTTTTTACAGAAACATTTTCCACGGAAATCTCTCATTTTGATTGATGCTTTTAAAGAGTTGTTCTTGCCAGAACAGCATTTTCTGTGCAAAAGGGAGGAACAGCCCATTTCAGGAAAAGCAAAAGTCCAAAATGAACTAAACACTAGCTTATATCCCCCCCCCAACTTTTTGGACTTCTGAAATTTGAAAGCTATGCACCCCACTGTTCCTAAAACTACTGAGTGTAATTAAGAGCAATGTGATTTATACACCTGCAGATAAAAGCCATAAAAGAATCTCATTATCAAGCCAATGTATCTTGTAATTAATTTCATTTTTTAGCTTCATAATTAATTAGCTCCTGTAACTAATGCTGGGGTGGCAATCAGGGTCCCACTATGGGAGTGATTTTCTTTTTCTGTGTAAGGGAGATAATGGAACATAAGTCCATGAGAATTATTTAAAGATCTTTGCGTTGAGATCTATATATGGTAAGAATATATATGTTTAATACTCCATCTAAAATGTCATCTCAGTGTGGTGTTTGTTCAGATTGAGAAATTAGGCTTTTGAGATGAGATGAAAAGCTGGGAGAGGATATATTTTACATCCTGTAGTGAACTTCTCTTGCTTCAGGGACACTCATTGACTTGGTAGCTCAGTTAGGCCACACAGATGTCAATAAGGGTGGACTCACTCTGGCAAGTGTCTGAGTAGGACTGGACCATCTGACCAGTTTTCAGGCTTAAAAACTGATAACCAGAGCTGATACAAAATAAATGGCATGTATGTTGAGAAAACCATCAGTGTTTCAGTAAGCAGTACTGCCAATAAACAATAACGAGGGAACTTGCTATGTATAATGTGTGTATATTTGGGTGTTTGTACATCATCATCATCATCATCATCATCATCATCATCATCATAACAACAACAATAACAATAACATTTGATTTATATACCACCCTTCAGGATGACTTAACTCAGAGTGGTTTACAAAGTATGCTACTATTATCCCCACAACAACAAACACTCTGTGAGGTGGGTGGGGTTGAGAGAGCTCTGAGAAGCTGTGACTGACCCAAGGTCACCCAGCTGGCTTCAAGTTGAGGAGTGGGGAATCAAACTCGGGTCTCCAGATTAGAGTCCCAAGCTCTTAACCACTACACCAAACAGGCTCTATCCCATTCACCTACAACTTTGGATCATCTAGATCCTGAACTGTCTTTTCCCCATTGAATGTGAGGAAAAGAGAGTATACTCCTCAACCTCCTTCTAACTCTTTTTGAATAGTGTCACAAATTGCACATCTCTGTCACCCAGGTTCTGTGACAATCCCCACGGTCAGCCTTGCATTTTTACCTCACCCTTCTTCCAGGAAGCCCACGGCAATATACATGGTTCTACCTGAGAGCCAGTTTGGTGCACTGGTTAGGAGCAGCAGGATTCTAATCTGGAGAACTGGGTTTGATTCCCCACTCCTCCACTTGGAGCCAGCTGGTTGACCTGGGGTCAGTCACAGAGCTCTTTCGGCCCCTCCCACCTCACAGGGTGATTGTTGTGGGGATAATAATAACATGCTTTGTAAACTGCTCTGAGGGGGCATTAAGTTGTCCTGAAGGGTGGCATATAAATCAAATGCCCCCTCCATTTTATCTGCCTAACAACCATGTGAGGTAGAGTAAGCTCAGACAGAGTGATATGGTCACCCAGCAAATAAATCATACCATATGCCTTTCAACCATGCCCTTGATATGAGTGAACAAAGATGAAGCCACCCCAGTGTGAAATCAATGCAGAGTATCATTATTACAATGTATTAAGGAAACTAAGTTTTAAAAGCCTTGTTGGAAGTCCCCTCCCCCCTTTTATTTGTTTGTTTGTTTTCAGTAACTGCATCCAGATTTCAGGGAAGATTATCTTTGAGCCATTTGAGCTGGGTCTGTGAGTCGTGACTTCATCTGAAAGTTAAGTCCATGCTGAGTCGCATTCAGACTCCCCAGGGGGAGAGAGCTCTGCTAGATGAATACCAAAAATCCTGGAGGTTATGGTATAAAAGAGCCTACACAATACTCTGAATTTCAGCAGGGAAGTTACATAAGAATCACTTAAAGGATAGAGTGTTTTTTCTTAAATCTGATAGTTATGAAGTCTAAGACTAGTCAGTTGAAACGGGAAAGGAGAAATAATATCCATTTAAAGGCTACACCTGTTACTCTAATTGCAGAGGGCAAAATGGGTCACTTTTACCTGCCAAAAACCTTGGGAAGCATCAGTTGTCTAAAAAGCTTGTTCGCTTCACTCTCAAGCAAATTGAGGCTCTTACCTTCACCAATATTAAGTCATTCAATTAATAACCATTATTTTGTTCTATAAGCTCATCTGTAGAACTGTAGCTTTCAGCGGCCGTTAATTTGGAAGATCCGCTTTTGGAGTGCTGACTGCCATTTTGGTCTGCATGCCATTTAAATATGACCTTTTTTTACATGCTCACTCTCTGTATATCTATGCACATTTCTTTACCAATCCAGCACACTTTTTTCCCATTAGCATTTTCTGTGTAAGCTAGATTTTGTATATCAAAAAGGACGAAGATGGTAAGGTTATGGCCCAGGTACATTAGCAAATCCCTCTTTAACCTCACTTTCACAGATGATTTCGGCTACTGAATGTCAGAATTCCTTTGTGAGTTGCATCAGAAGGAGACTTAACCTTGTGCAATGTTTTGCGGCTGCCTTTGAAGGTTCCAGATTTCCAAGAGAATAGCAGAGTCTGAAGTGAAGAGCTTTCACTGACCCAAAGACTACCAAGGACTATGCTTGTTTAGCTGGAGCAGCTTTTCAGCTGAGGAATGATTCAAACAATTTAGTAGGAATTGACATATTTTTAATTTCTTGGGGGGGGGTATGATGCCCGTGTGAATGGAATCAGTCCATTATTTTCTGATGGAAATCTTATGGATTTTAATGCAATGCAAATCATAATGGTTGTTGTGGATTTTCCGGGCTGTATAGCCGTGGTCTTGGCATTGTAGTTCTTGACGTTTCGCCAGCAGCTGTGGCTGACATCTTCAGAGGTGAAGCACCAAAAGACAGAGATCTTTCAGTGACACAATCCACAACAACCATCGTTCACCGGCCGTGAAAGCCTTCGACAATATAGCAAATCATAATGTTAGGCTTTCTGTTTGGTGTAGTGGTTTGATGGTTAAAAATGGCAGGGCTGTAATCTGGAGAGCTAGGTTTGATTCCTCACTCCTCTGCTTGAAGTCAGCTAGGTGACCTTGGGTCAGTCACAGCTTCTTTGAGCTCTCTCAGCTCCACCCACCTCATAGGATGATTGTTGTGGGGATAATAATAACATACTTTGTAAACTGCTCTGTGTGTGGCATTAAGTTGTCCTGAAGGGTGGTAAATAAATCAAATGTGATTATTGTTATTACGTTATTATTATCTATCAATACTCAAATAGCATTGAAAAGTGTGAATATACTACAGGGTAAACTCAGTGTGAGAAAATAGAAAATGGTGTGAAAATAAAGCATTTCTAGGCCCAACTAGTACAAAGAAGTAAAATTGAAATGCATGTTTTCAGGCTGAAGCAACGTGACAACGTTGCATGCATACTGATAAAATGCCAGGGCATTGAATTAAATATGACCACCTGGAGAAAGTGTTTGACCACTGGGAAGCTGATACCCCGATGGTAACTCTGCTCTTACTAAGAAGGGTTTAGAGATACCCAGTACATGGCACCACATCCCCCAAGGGTTAAATTCAGCCCAGATCCAAGGCCAAGTCATTGAAACCACAGGGGACACAGAAAAGTTCAGCACTCTGGAAGCATGGCTTGGGGTTCCCTCTGTGCATGGAAAAGTTCCCAGGCTTGAGAACAAGCTGGCCTCACTGCAATACGTGAAACCAACTCTTATCTGATTTAAAGTCCCACCCCATATGCTTCATGATTGGACTATCTCGCATGTATATGTAATATTAGTGGCTACAGTCTAAAATCAACCAAGAATACCCAGAGGCTCTCTCCCCACTCCCCTTATGGAACACAGTTTTGTATGTCCTTATTAGACATGTGCATGAATCGAAATATGAATCAAATTTCATGACTAATTGGGTCGATTTGTGTATCGCAGAAACACGTTTCATGAGGCAGTTTTTCATGAAATCCATGACTTTGGGGCCAATTCATTTGATTCATGAATGCTTCATGATGCCAGACAGGCTGGTGCTGAACCATTGATTCCTTAGGCAACATAGGCCCGGAATGTCTGCAAACTTTTTGTTGCCATGGAAACACCAATCTTAGCCCACATAACCTTGATAGGTAGCTCTCCCTGCCAACCTGAGATCTCCCATTCCGTTCTATGAGAGCAATGAGCAGGAGGGAGATGGGCCTTCTGTAACCATGAGAACACCAATCTCACCCCTCCAAACCCTGTTAGGCAGGTCTGTCTGACAATTGGAGAGCTCCTGTTCTGCTCTATGTGAGCTTTTCTTATATAAAGCACAGCTCTATACCTCCTGCTTTTAGTTTCAGTAAACAGAGGGAGAGGGAGGGGCTTTTGTGGGGTTTTGGAGTGAGAGAGAGTAGATTTGGGAGCTTTTGACTGGATTTGCTACTGCTTCAAAGAAGACTGAAAAGGCTCTTGTCCTTGCTGGGAAGATTGTTGGGTGAGAATGCCTTTGAAGTCTCCCTGTGAGTTTGGCATCTCTGGGTATGAACGAGGCCATTGTAGGGCCCCAGGATGTGATGAATCATGAATCTAACAAATTGTTTCGTGAAATGGGACAATTTCGTGAAAGTTCGTGGTTCGCGGTTCATGGAATACAATGAACCATGAAACTCAGGGTTCATTTCCCCCCTGTTTTGTGCCCATCACTAGTCCTTATTAAGAAAAAACAGCAGAGCCAGATTTATGGAAGTGAAAGTTGTGTATTCTTTATAAATGACTACATGTAAGCACTCCCCTTTTGCTCAATAGCTGAAGAAGAATATCAGTTGCTGGAAAGATGACAAGGAAAGAGGACAACAGTTGACAATTTCTACTTCCTTTTGGCATGGATTTATCCTTCTGTTGGTGAAGGTAGTGTGGGCTCCCTCTCTTTTCACCATAAGCACAGAGAAAGGCAAAGCAGACAAACTTTCAAGTGTTCCCCAGCCCTTCCATGCTTGCAAGGACAATCTACAGGGAAAAGGTTCACTTCCTCTTTTAGGATTTTAAACTAGCCTGTGGATTTTACTTCATACTTCGTCATTTATTTAGAGTACAATGTGGAAATTGGCTCAGAGTACTATGTATCCATGCTCTTGGGTTTATTGACAAATAAATCTATCTTATCTTTTCTTTCCTTCTGGGAGACAGGGTGACGCATGTGATTCTCCCCTTTCCATTTTATCCTCACGACAACAACCCTGTGAGTTAGGTTAGCCACTGCAAGCTAAATAATAGATTAGACTGAGAGACAGTGGTTGACCTAAGATCATGCAGTGAGGTTCCCTGCCTAATTGAGGATTTGATCCTGGGTTTGATACTTCAACCTCTACAGTACATTTGCTCACATATGTTAATTGCTTGAAGATTGGAGTCTCAAGTGATGGTATGAGATAAAGTTACAGATAGAACTTTGGTATATCAAACCCCATGAAGTGTGTGTATGTGTGTGTATATTTTTAATGGGCAACTTGTTAAATATATAGTAGTCATGAATAGAATAATCAGTGTAAATACTGGTGTGAATCAGGTCCAAGATGTGGCTGGCATGTATGGATGGGATGTCAACGAGTAACATCACTGAAATAATTTTCATATCTGCTCAGACCACTTTAATTGAAATGTTACAGCTAACACCGGCTATTTAGCTGCTAGTCACTGAGTGTACAGCAATTAGGCATGCTGTGAATTTTGACACCAACAGAATCACCAGGTACTTTACTCCATTGATTGGATGAGAGGCAAGCTCCTGAACAGATTGTCACAGGGCCAAGCTACACATGACGAAAGACACTTGCCTGGCAAGTGGATTGAGTGGAGGGCAAGTGAACAGGGAGAAATACACTTGCCATTCAAGTGTCATTCGTCATGTGTAGCTTGGCCCTCAGTGGTCATTATCATAGTTTGTGTTGAGTCAGTATATGATTATTCTACAAGGCCAGGTCTTTGTCATTCCAGTTGTCCTCCTATAAACCTTTTGCTGCGGTTACCATTTTTTAAAAAAAATTAACACTATTACGGCACTTACCCAGCTGCTGCATCGCAGCTTTGCTGGGTGCCGGAATTTGCCCCGCGGAAGGAGAGGGAGGCAGAGCAGTCTCCCGGGCATCCGGGTCCTGTGGCTGGGGGCGGAGACACGCGCCTTACTGGCGTCTCCGCCCTCCAGCCTTCAGTCCCTTCCACGCGATCGGCCGGAACGGACGTGCATTCACGTTCCCGGCGATCCGTCGAGGACAAGAGGGCCCAGCTGCTCTGTGTGCCCCAGAGCTGCCGCTTTCTTGGAGGCGCGGTTCTCCGCTTCTGCCTGGAGCGCCGGCGCGGCTCCGCGGCTTTCCCGGCAGCTTCTACTCCGGCGCGGCGTGGGCCAAGGGACCTTGTGCCCTGTGACGCGGCTCCGGCCTGTACGGGCGGCGGGCGAGCCTTTCCCGGCGGACTGCGCAGGCTGCGCGCTGCGGGTCTGGCGAGTGTCGTTGCCCGGGAGTCGTCTTTGGATCTTGGCGGCAGGGTTTGATTTGGCCGTGGGCCCCTTTTAGGCGGGGGGTATTCTTGCCTTGCGGGCAGGGGGGGTCTGGTTGGGCGAACCCCCCCTCATTCTACAGGGGGTAACTTGTCCTCGGCGTCCCCCTCCCTCTGGCTTGCTGGGCTGTGGCCGCCATTTTGTTGCGGCTGCCATTTTGTGGACGGGTTAGGTGGTTTAAATAATAGGGGCGCCATTTTTTTGTCGGCCTCGATTGTTGCCCCCCCACTCCTCCCCCCCTGTTTAAAGGTGCTACTTATTGGTAGCACGGGCTGATTTGCCTTTCAACCCACTCCTCCACTCTTGCTGTTCTGCCTTGGCTTGCAGCTTTGGGCTATTGGGGGTGGTGTCTAGTCGGTAGGTTTGGCACCAGTTTCATAGCAGTGGGCATGACTTCCCGGAAAGGCAAAGGCCCAGGCAAGGGCAAACAGCCTGCCAAGAAACAGCCTCCCAAGAGGGTTTGTCCAGCTGTTTCTTCTTCAGAGGATGAAGGGGAGGAGAATTTCCATTTTGAGGTTTTAAAACGCCTGGAGGCCCTGGAGAAGGTTAGAGGAGGTGCAGTGGGTGCTGCAGAAACCCAGAAGCGTGCCAGACCTGTTCGGGCTGCTTCCAAGGTGGCTTTTAGGACTGAAATTTTAAAACGTATTTCTGCCCTTGAGTCTGCAGTGGGGGCGGATGGAGCTGGACCCAGCCAAGACGGGGAAGTCGACTCTCCTGCAGCGGTTGCGGTGGCTGAAGCAGAACCAACTGAGCTCGGCGACGGGGAGCAAGTGGCTGTGGCTGTGCAGCCAGCCAGTGTGGAGGGTAAGTCCCCCCTGCCTATGCAGGCATACACATGGCCATGGGGACCCTGGGGTCAGGCCGCTGCCTCCAGGTCTCCAGGGCTTGCTCCACCTACACACTCACTTAGTGCTTCTAATCTGCCCATGGCTGGTTATTCAGGGTGGCCGGTTCAGGCTCCTGGTAACGCCAGTAGCACAGCAGACGGTAGTCATCCGCAATTAGCTTGGGGGGCTGGGGAGGTTCTGCACCCCGGAACCCAAGCAGCTATGGGGCAGTTTACACCTTTTTCTCCTTGGGGGTTTCCGCAGTATGGTTTGTCCCCTTATGGAATGGTGCCTTACCGTGCCTTGCCTTTCGGTGACACAGCACTTCCGTTAGGCGATCATCTTACCCAGGCGACTAGGGATAAGATAGTCAAGGGGGAGTACGTCGATGTCTTCAGCCTTCTCTTCAGGGAACTGGAGAAGAAGGACAAGGAAGACTTGGACGAACGGGATAAGGAAAAAATTAAGAGGAGGAAGGTGGACCGCAACTGGCACAATTGGCTGCCAGGTTTTCTAATTTACGCAGGGGTACTGGGGAGAGCTCAGCCTTTTCGGGCTGTCTCGCTTTTTCAGTACTTGAACATAATTTATCGGGGGTACACCGACTTCGTTGGTGCTGCTTGGTTGCAGTACGACGAAGAATTTAGGATGCGTGCTGCACTCCACCCTCAGTTGCCATGGGATCAGATTCACCAGCAGCTATGGCTGCAGGTCATGTCCCCGGCAAAGCCAAACCCCGGCGATAGGGCCGATAGTGGCCACCTGATTCATCGCCCTCAGGCGACGTCTTCAACCCGCTCTCAGGCGGGGCAACAGGTTCAACCCCGGTTGCTCTGCTGGGACTTTACGTCCAAGGGAGTGTGCAATCGCAGGGCATGTAAGTATAAACATGAATGCCCTTTGTGCTCGGGCTCTCACCCTTACACAGCCTGTCCGAGAGCTAAACCTGGAGGTGGGGGCCGTAGGTCAGGCGGCGGGGGATCCCAGCAGTTTACTGGTAAAGGGCCCCAGCCCGGTAAGGGTGAAAGTGCTTGAGATTCTGTTGAGGGGCTATCCGAAGCGTCAGGATGCCTTGTATTTGCTGAGCGGTTTTAAGTTTGGATTTAGAATACCGTTCCAAGGGGTTAGAGCCCCCTTCATGTCTAACAATTTGCGCTCAGTAGTCGGCATGGAGGAGGTTGTTCGTGCTAAAATTAGGAAGGAATGTATTGAGGGTCGGGTGCTCGGTCCTTTTACCGTGCCTCCCGTCCCGTGCCTTAGGGTTTCTCCTTTGGGGGTGGTCCCCAAAAAGGTCTCTGGTGAATTCCGTTTGATTCACCACTTGTCTTTTCCCAAGGGAGCTTCCGTGAATGATTTTATCCCAGGGGATCTTTGCTCCGTGCGTTACACCTCTTTTGACCAGGCGGTCAAAGTGGTACGCAGGTGTGGGCAGGGAGCTGAGATGGCGAAATGCGACATTAAGTCTGCCTTCCGCCTTCTCCCTGTTCATCCTGATGATTTTGATTTGCTTGGTTTCTGCTTTGAGGGAGTATTTTATATGGATCGTGCCCTGCCTATGGGCTGCTCAATTTCATGCTCAGCTTTTGAGCGTTTTAGTTCGTTTTTAGAATGGGAATTGCGCCGGCGGCTGCACTGCCGCGACACGGCGCATTACCTCGATGATTTTTTGTTTGTTGGACCGGCGGGCTCCGCCCAGTGCGCAAGGTTGCTGGCGGGTTTTCAATCCCTTGCACTTGAGCTGGGTGTCCCACTGGCTGAGGAGAAAACGGAGGGCCCTGCTCAGGTACTAACCTTCTTGGGCATTGAGATTGACACTGTCCACCAGACTTTTCGCCTGCCTGAGGACAAGGTGCTTAGGCTCAGGGCACGTCTGGATGAGGTTAAGGGCAAAAGGAAGGTTTCCCTGCTGGAGTTGCAGCAGCTTGTAGGTTATTTGAATTTTGCGTGTAGGGCAGTTGCCCCTGGGAGGCCTTTTCTGCGCAGGTTGTGTGATGCGATGGCATCTCTACGCGCGCCTCATCACAGGCTTAGGATTAGCAAGGGTATGCAAGCTGATATCGAGATTTGGCACGAGTTTCTAGGGTCCTTTAATGGGATTACCTTCTGGAGGGATGACCTCCTGATGGGCGATGGCCTACAGGTTGCCTCTGATGCAGCGGGTACTATAGGCTTCGGTGTGTACTTTCGGGGCCACTGGTGTGCTGATCGTTGGCCACGTGAATGGATGATTATGGGTTTAAGCAAGGACCTTACGTTCTTGGAATTTTTCCCCATCCTGCTGGCTGTTTTCATTTGGGGCCCAGAACTATCCAACCATGTGGTGCACTTTTGGTGCGATAACATGGCGGTAGTTCAAGTGCTTAATTCACTTACTTCAAGGTCGGCTAGGGTGATGCAGTTAGTTAGGGCATTTACGTTGAGGTGCCTCCAACTCAATATATTGTTTAGGGCCAGACATGTACCTGGCGTTTACAACTGTTTGGCGGATGCTTTGTCTCGCCAACAGATGGACCGCTTTCGGCAGCTAGCCCCCGGCGCCGACAGGTTGCCCTGCAGAGTGCCCCCAGAAGTATGGCGGCTTGGGAGTCTGAAGTGAACAGGGCTATTTTGATGGCCATTGCTCCCAGTACACAGAAATCGTATGGACGTGTGGTAGGACAGTTGTGGGAATTTCGGAATCGGGTAGGGTTGCCGCAACTCTGGCCTATCCCAGTCGAGCATCTGTTACAGTTCTGCGTGGCTCAACGCGAGCGGGGACTGGCGGCTAGGTCCATCAGAGGTCAACTTGCTGCCTTGGCATTTGTTAGCAAGGCACGGGGGGTTACTGACCTCACTGGTGATTTTCGGCTAAGGAAAATGATTGAGGGCTGGGCTAGGGAGTCGGCTGCTCCCCGTGATCAGAGACAGCCTATCTCCCCTGCAATCCTTTGGGGTTTGCGTGCAGTTTGGGGAGTTCTTTGTGTTTCTGAGTTTGAGTCACGGCTTTTTCATGCAGCAGCGCTTATTGCATTTTTCGGGGCCCTGAGAGTGAGTGAGCTGGTTGCTCGATCTAGGCGGGATAACTCTGGCCGTGCCCTTCAGGCGCAGGATGTGATGTTTCTCGGTGGGAAAGTGACCGTAAGGATTAGGCGTTCCAAGACAGATCAGAAGGGACTGGGGCAGGAGCTTGTTTTGGGGCCCTGTACTGAAAAAGGTCTGTGCCCTGTAAAGGCCCTTCGGCGTTATTTGGCCGTGCGTGGCGAGGGACCGGGATTGCTTTTCCGCCACGAGGATCTCTCCCCTTTGACACGGTACCAGTTTTGGTCGGTGACCAGTAGAGCCCTACAGCGCTTAGGTTTAGCTGGAGTCCGGTTCGGCACCCATTCCTTTCGAATTGGGGCTGCCTCCACTGCGGCTGCAATGGGGTACCCGTGTGCCGCTATTCAGCGGGTGGGCAGATGGCGTTCTTCTGCCTATCGGTCGTATGTGCGGCCGTTATAATGCGTGGATTTTCTACTAATTGATTTCTCTTTAGGTATGGCCAGGCGTCCTGAGCGGAAGCGGATCCTCATTGTGGGACACAGTATGGTGTTTTGGGCGGCCGTTCACGCCAGGAAGTCCCCTATTGGATCGCAGCTTGGGCTGAGCGACAGTGCCGTCGTTGAATGGTGTGGCCGGCGGGGTCTCCGATGGTCGGGGTTATTACCCCTTTTGTTTAGGGGGAGGAAGGGTCTTCCCCCGCATATTGTGCTTATCCACCTGGGTGGAAATGATCTTGGCCTTTTAAAAGGCCGGGCCCTGTCGCTGCAGGTAATGGCCGACTTCAGGGTAATCAAGGCGCGTTGGCCTGGTACCTATATATTCTGGTCTGCAATGCTCCCTCGACGGCTGTGGAGGTAGACGCTTGAACCTAAGGGCATGGCACGCGCCTTACGCCGGGCCAATAGAGCCATTCAGGAGGCGTTAGCCGGGGGGGTTGGGAATTTTCCTCCCCCATCCTCGGATTCGGGCCGCTTCTGCCAACCTTTACAGGTCTGACGGGGTTCACCTGTCTCCGGCAGGTAACGACATCTTTTTAGACGATCTGCGGCTAAGCCTCAGGTTGGCACTAGGCCACCTGTGGGGCGCGGGGGCCTAAGCTGAGGCTTGGCCTTCCGCGTTGGCAGGAGAAGGTGGGGAGTAGGGAGCGGGCCGGTGAGCACCCCCTTGGCAATTCCCCAAAGGTGGGGAAAGGGGTCTGTCAGGAAGGAGGGCATGCTTCATGGCTGCCACCACCTGTCTAGACCGCCTCCTGGGAACCCCGGGTGCAAGTCCTTCCCTCATGCTGTATGGCTGAGGCTTAAGGAGCTTGAGGGGGAACCCTTTGCCTGGCCGGCCGGGTCCAGGCCATTCTTTGAATGGCTCAAGCCCGGGGCAGCGGGGCTCGCCCAGGCAGGTCAAGGCGGAGGTCCTGGTTGGACCCCGTGGCTTGACCTGTACCGCAAGTTGGCCTTGCCGCAGTTTATTGTTGTTGTTACGTTTAATAAAGCGGCCCTTAGTTCCAAATACTGTGTCTGCCTCTTTCTTCCGACTGTGGGGGGCAATACGGCACTTACCCAGCTGCTGCATCGCAGCTTTGCTGGGTGCCGGAATTTGCCCCGCGGAAGGAGAGGGAGGCAGAGCAGTCTCCCGGGCATCCGGGTCCTGTGGCTGGGGGCGGAGACACGCGCCTTACTGGCGTCTCCGCCCTCCAGCCTTCAGTCCCTTCCACGCGATCGGCCCACCCACCTCGCCCTGTTGCAGTGCAGGATTAGCCGGCTGCTGTTGAGTCAGGTAGGAATTTTTTCCCATTCCTAAATTGGCCAGATGGGTGTGGGTTTTTCGCCTACCTTGTATTGTAGCAGGACGAGAGGCATTTTACATGGGTGGAGCTGTGTAGGTGTCATGGCAGGAGAAGGTGGGGAGTAGGGAGCGGGCCGGTGAGCACCCCCTTGGCAATTCCCCATAGGTGGGGAAAGGGGTCTGTCAGGAAGGAGGGCATGCTTCATGGCTGCCACCACCTGTCTAGACCGCCTCCTGGGAACCCCGGGTGCAAGTCCTTCCCTCATGCTGTATGGCTGAGGCTTAAGGAGCTTGAGGGGGAACCCTTTGCCTGGCCGGCCGGGTCCAGGCCATTCTTTGAATGGCTCAAGCCCGGGGCAGCGGGGCTCGCCCAGGCAGGTCAAGGCGGAGGTACTGGTTGGACCCCGTGGCTTGACCTGTACCGCAAGTTGGCCTTGCCGCAGTTTATTGTTGTTGTTACGTTTAATAAAGCGGCCCTTAGTTCCAAATACTGTGTCTGCCTCTTTCTTCCGACTGTGGGGGGCAATACATCATTACATATTAGTCTTCTTCAAACTATGCAGTACTTATTCATGGGGTGGTGGCATAATACTGTTATGGGTCTGAAACCAATAGCTCCAGAGCCAAACATGTCTCAGTACGTAACCAAATATAGCTGTTAAAAGAAAATGGGATCTTTATGTTAAGGTATATTGGAGGGGTAGGTGGGATGCTAGAATAACCTGTCTGTGAAAGATATGGCAGGAAAAGATTTGTATGGGGCTTCTTAGAGATGCTTCACAGAAAAGAAAATGATAGATGTGAACAGATGTCAGTAATTCAAATATGAACCATGCACAGATTTATGCCAGTGCATTAAAATAATTGCACAGGGTGCTTCTGTCTGCAGTATATGTATTACATATTGTGAGACCTCATTTGCACCACTTCAAGAGAAAGAAGCAGAGTTGTCATCCTCCAGTGCCACACTCTTAAACCTACCTTTGTGGTAGAACTGGAACCACCATAGAACAATGCCTCCCAGTCTCAATCCCAAAAAGCAGTCCAGAAAGACACTGTGATCGGTAGTATCCAAAAGCCACCAAAAGGTCCAGGAGAATTAACAGGGTCACATTCCCTCTGTCCATCTTCTGGTGCCTCTGATCAACCAGGGTGACCAAGGCAGGTTCAGTCCCATAACCAGGCCTTAAACCAGGTGGGAATGGATCCAAACAATCCATTTCATTCAGGAATTCCCTAAGTTAGCCAACTATCACTTGTTCAGTCACTTTGCTCAAGAATGGTACATTTCAGACTGGATAGTAGTTATTCAACTGTCCTGGGTCCAGAGTAGCTTTGTTTGAGTGGGCACACCATTGCCCATTTCAGGACATAAGTGACAACCCTCTCTCTCAGGGAGGCATTTAGTGTCTCCTGGATCCAATTGTTAGCCCCTTCCCAGCAGAGTTAAGCAACCAGGAGCAGCAAAGGTAGTGCAAGCAGGTTGTGTTTCCCAATGAGGAGGTGTCCTTCTGAGTTGGGGGAATTAGCATGCAAGGAGAGGCAGTAAGAGGTGGGTAACTTAGTGAGATCTCTACCTTTGTATATGAGGATTGTCCTGGCTAGAGAATGCTTTCAATAAAGAGGCAAGTGTTTTAATCAAAAAGGTTTTTTTAATCAAAAATAATAAAATTCAATATTCTCGCCTGAGAATAGGAGAGTGGATGAAGGAAGATTGGTAGGGTGATTAATTCAGGAACTCCGGGAAGATCCTATCGTCTTAGGGCCAAACTACAAGTGGCATCTGACACTAGTTGGACAGTTGTCAGCTTCTCTCAAGTTTTGATGGGAAATGTAGGCATCCGGGCCTTGCAGCTTGGCTCTCCAACTGCTGTCCAAAGGACTTTTTAACTGTCACTTGTCCAACATTCCACCAAGCTGCTTACATTTCCCATCAAAACTTGAGGGAAGCTGACAAGTGTCCAACTAGTGTCAGGCATCACTTGTAGTTTGGCCCTCAGAATCTTTTATACATTTCTAGGGAGTGGAGGCTGAAAGCTGATCTCACCTGACATCTCTCATGCTAGCAACATTCTGTCTCCTGGTCAGGATCTGGCTTCCATATTTCTGTTTACTTGGGCAGTATTTTTCAAGCCCAGCCGGAAGGAAGAGACAGACACAGGCTTGGAATAAAGGGCCGTTTATTAAAATGACCATAAAGGTAATGCACGACAAGAGCTAACTAAATGGTACAAGTCAAGCCACGGGATCAGCCCACTGACCATCACCTTGCCTGTCTGGGCAAGCCCCAATGACCCGGGTGTAGGCCATCTCACGAATGGCTGCAACCCGGCCAGCCAGGCCATGGATCCCCCCCTCAAGCACCCTTTACGCCCCAGCCAACTAGCATGAGGTTAGGCCTTGTTCCTGGGGATCCTCTCAGGTGCCTGCTTGCCCAACAGTAGCCGCCACAAGCATACTGCCCTAATGGCAGACCCTGTTCCCCACCCTTGGGGAAATGCCACAGGGGCTCACCGACCCACACCCTATTCCCAAAATCTCCTGCCAACACTGACTAAACAGCACAACCCAACATAACTCAAAACACTGCCATTAGTGCAAGGTAGGCGAAAAAAACCCCTTCCCAACAGCCAATCAGGGAAAAGAGGGAAAAATTCCTACCTGGCTCTGAACCAGCAGCCGGCTAGTCCTGCACTGAAACAGGGTGAGGTGGGTGGGTCGAGCGATCGAAGAGACTGAAGCCAGGGAAAGTGGAGCCGCCAGTAAACGGCTCTTGGCTCCGCCCTCCAGCTATGCCCCGGATGCCCGGGAAGGGAGCCTGTCTCCTTTCCACCGGGCGGGGCCACAAAGGATGGCTCCCAGCTCGAGCGGCTTTATGCCACACTGGGAGAGCCGCATTGCAACCCCAGCCGGAAGGAAGAGACAGACACAGGCTTGGAATAAAGGGCCGCTTATTAAAATCACCATAAAGGTAATGCACAGCAAGAGCTAACTAAGTGGTACAGGTCAAGCCACAGGATCAGCCCACTGACCACCACCTTGCCTGTCTGGGCAAGCCCCAATGCCCCAGGTGTAGGCCATCTCACGAATGGCTGCAACCCGGCCAGCCAGGCCATGGATCCCCCCCTCAAGCACCCGTTACGCCCCAGCCGACTAGCATGAGGTTAGACCTTGTTCCTGGGGATCCCCTCAGGTGCCTGCCTGCCCAATGGTAGCCATCACAAGCATACCGCCCTAATTGCAGACCCTGTTCCCCATCCTTGGGGAAATGCCACAGGGGCTCACCAGCCCGCACCCTATTCCCAAAATCTCCTGCCACCGCAAGGGTCAAGCCTCTGCTTAGACCCTCGTACCCCACAGGTGGCCTAGAGCCACCCGAAGCCCTTGCCGCAGGTCATCTAGGAATATATCATTGCCCTCAGGTGCCAGGTGGACACCGTCGCCTCTGTAGAGGCGGGCAAAATCGGCCCTAATCTTGGGGTGTGGCAAATAAATGTCCAAGCCTTGCCCCAAAGACCTCTTAATGGCGTGGTTAACCTTGCATCAGGCCCTCTCTATTGCCCTGGGATCTAAGGCCTCCTGCCAAACCCGTCGTTGTAGTATCTCTGACAACACTATAAGCACATCCAGCCATCGGCTGCTTACATAACTCAGGTCCTCAGCTACTTGCATCGACAGGGCCTTGCCCCGTACCAGCCCGAGGTCATTACCACCCAGGTGAATGACCAAAACGTGTGGGGGAGGACCCGTCCGTCCCCTAAACAGGAGGGGCAGCAGGCAGGACCATCTGAGGCCACGCCGGCCCTGCCACTCCACAGCGGCTACAGCGCTCAAACCCAGCTGGGATCCAATTGGCATTCTCTTGGCTTGATTGGCAGCCCAGAACACCATGCTGTGGCCACAAATCAGGATCCTCTTCCTCGCACGGCCCGACATAGCATCTGAGGAAAGAGCAATTACTTTGCCATTTAAAACTGAGGCAGGGGCCGGATATAGGACCGAAATGCCCTTGACCACCACCTGCCCACTCTCTGGATCGCCTGCTGAAGGTATCCCAAAGCAGCTGCTGTCGAGGCCGCCCCAATCCGAAAGGAATGGGTGCCGAATTTGACCCCCGTCAAACCCAATTCCTTAAGAGCCCTCTCCATCACAGCCCCAAACTGATATTTAGTTAATGGGGCCTGAACTTTGTGGTGGAATAAAACCCCTTGGTCATCCCCACGAAGCGTGACATACTCCCTGAGGGCCTTAACAGGGCACAGCTCCTGCTCAGTGCAGGGGCCCCAAAGCAAGGTGCTCCCCCGCTGCCGCTGGTCTGTCTTGGACCGTCTAATCCTAATGGAGACTTTGTCCCCGACAAATTTAATGTCTTGGGCGGTCAAGGCCCGGCCAGAAGCGTCTGTACGCGATGAGGCCACCAGCTTGCTGACTCGCAGGGCCCCAAAGAATGCCGTTAAGGAAGCCGCATGAAAAAGCTTCTGGTCAAACACCAAAGAGCACACTTGCGCCCATGCAGTCCCCAACCCCTTCAACACTGATGGGGAGATGGCCCAGCCTTCCAGCATCTTTTGAATCCTGAAAACACCCGTGAATTCAGGTAAGCCACGTGGTTTTCTGCCAAAGGCTAAAGCAGCCAGCTGTCCCCTGATAGACTTCACAGTAAGACCCCTCCACCGCTGCACCACACAAAAGTGCATCAGGTGCTCAGGCGGGATGGGCCACGACTGCTGGAGCCCCGCCGACGCCCTAAACAGATAAAGCTGCCCTACCGCACGGTCGTAGGCCTGGCGTGTACTGGGGGCAATGGACAGCTGGATCGCTCTATTTACCTCCGCCGTCCAAGCTCCCATAACTCCTGGGGCATCCTCGCTGGTTGCCTGTCGGCCCAGGGGGCAAGCTGCCCATATCCCTGGGCTGCATAAGGGACTAAGCCCATCTGATTGACATATCCGTAAGGCCACCCAGCCGCCGAAAGTGGAAAGGATTGTCCATCCCAACCGGCTGCACTGCCCGGGGTGGGCAAGACTGAAGCCTGTTGCTGGTGCAAGGAGCCACCGGCATAATTAGGCCACAATGATGGGCCCGCAGCAGGCCAACCCTGTGAGGGATAGGCACTAGCAATGGAAGGGGCAGAAACCCCCGAGGCAGCCGCTTTCACCCAGGGCCCCCAGGGTCCAGCGGTGCCCTGCTGGGGCAGAGGATCCTTACCCTTGGGTACAGGTGGCTCCACCGTGATGGCGACTTGCCCACTGTCAGCCTGCCATTCCTGGTCACTGTCAGCCGCACCCTCCAGCGAGGTCGGATGTTCCTGGCCTCCACCACAATCGCCTGCCGCCACACCAGACATTTTCTCAAGGGCAGAAAGGTGAGAAGCAAAATCTTTGTTAAAACCCACCTTAGCAACCTGTTTGGCACCCCTGCGTGGCTGAGGGGATGCCACAGCAGACGCCATGCCCCCTTTTACCATCTCGAGAGCCATAAGGCGCTCCATAAGTTCCTGCCTACTCGGGCTGTCATCCTCGTCCGAGGAAGACAAAGCCGGAGGTGGGTTCCTTGGCGCTGGACGTTTAGCAGGCTGCTTTCCTTTAGACGGACCCCGTCCCTTCTTGGGCGGCATAGTTAATATCCAAGCCTAGCCCACCTGTACCGCAATAATATAGGAGACTGTTCACAGCCCAACCACTCAATCAGTCACAACACCCACCCTGCAAGGTAGGACAGCCCAATTAAAATGTGAATTAGCCTGAGCAGGAACAGCACTCTAAATCCACCCCTAGGTGGCACCCAGGTCCCTCACTAACAAGACCCAGCAGGATTAATAACGTGATGCCTCCACTAGATGGCAGTAGGCAACCCCAACTGAGCCACTAGGCTTCATAAAATGGCCACCAGGCTACCCAAAATGGCCCACAAGCAGCAACAAAATGGCCCCCAAAGCTAGGCCCAATGCAGGCTCTTGGCCCCCAACCCCTTTATCAGTAATATGACAAATGGCCCTATGGGCCTAAGGAGCAGGGCTGATCACTGAAGCCAGGCCACCGCAGGCTGAATTGGAAGGAAGGGGAGTGGTTGTGCTTGGGGTGTGTGTGAAAAAGATGACCAAATGGGGGGGCAGGCGAATCTCCCCCACTCCCCCTGGATCGCCCTCAGCCACCCCCAATCCCACAAGAGCAGTGTTAATTTAACAATGCAGCCACCGTTGCTACAGCGGCTGGACGAGGCGCAGACGCGCGCCACCATGAAGACGGTCCTCACGGCCGCCAAACGCTGCTGAGGCCGCAGCGAGGGCTGGGAATGCGCGCCCACAAAGAGCAGCTCCCACAGCAAACCCTTCAGCCGCAGCTGAAAACAGCCCCGCCGACGTCCTCGGGCTGACCGCCGCTCAAGGTGCTGTCACTGTGGCTGAGGCAGAGGCCCACCAGGCTCCTTCATCGATGCTCGGAAGAGGCACAGGAGAAAACCTTCCAACCTCTCCGAATGATCGAAGAGACTGAAGCCAGGGAAAGCGGAGCCGCCAGTAAATGGCTCTTGGCTCCGCCCCCCGGCTATGCCCTGGATGGCCGGGAAGGGAGCCTGTCTCCTTTCCACCGGGCGGGGCCGCAAAGGATGGCTCCCAGCTCGAGCGGCTTTATGCCACGCTGGGAGAGCCGCATTGTGTTTACAACACATACAGAAAGGGGTTTATGGCATAGCCACATTCATAAGCCTTCTTAATATTGTGAGGGTGAATCTGGCTGATAACAGTGGTAGGTCTTGAACTTTCAAGAATCCTGCCTGCACCCCCAGACTGGACAAGCTGAAAGCTAACATGAAACAGACATATCTGAATTCATTCACACTCATGAAACATTTTGCTGAATTATCAGTTCTCTGCCCGCAACTGGCCAGCAAGTCATGAACCTAACTGGCAGGTGCTCAAGCATGTGGAACAGTAATTAGTGTTGACAAGTTCACAAACTGCAGGCTTATAATAATTTTCACTGTACGTAATACTTGTTATTAATACAAGTTAAGCATCCTTACCCTGTAACTCTTCATTTGAATATGATTAATCGTGATGTGTTTTCAGCTGATATCTTTCTTTTCCTCAGTTCATCACAATTCATCACACCAGGTAGCCAAAGCTGGTAGCTGCTATGTACAAAACTTGATTGCATTAACCCCATACTTGGTACTGATTGGGGATGTTATCAAATTCCATGAAATCTTGTGGAAATTAATATTTCTTTTATGATTTCTCCACACTTGGAGGTAGAAACTGGGTTTGCCCCCCTAGTGGGAATGAGAGCCAGACACAAGGTTTGGGTAAAATGGGCCGCTTTATTAAAGGAAACAGCAAAGCAACCATTACGGCAAGGAGCCTAACTAGCGGTACAGGTCAGGCTCGGGGGTCATTCACTGGGACCCCGCCCTGACCTGTCTGGGCGAGCACCCGCTGCCCCCGGGTGCGATCCATCCATGAATGGCTGCGACCCGTCCTGGCCAGGCGGAGTGTATCACCCCTGGAGAGCTCCCCCACCCGGCCGAACGGCAGCGGGGGGAGACTGGCTTGTCCAGGGGTTCCGCACCCAAGGGCGTCTGACCTCGCAGCTGGGCCGAACGGCAGCCTGCTGCTCCTGAAAGACCCCTGTTCCCCACCAATGGGGAGGTGCCAAGGGTGCTCACCGGCCCGCCACATATAAAACCCTAACTAACTCCTGCCACCGCAGAGGCCAAGCCTTTGCTTAGGCCTCAGCGCCCCACATATGGCTTAAAGCCAACCTGAGCCCTTGCCGTATGTCATCGAGAAAAATGCTGTTGCCCCTGTAAGAGAGGTGCACCCCATCCCCTCTGTAGAGGGCAACAGACTCGGCCCGAATCTGCGGATGGGGCAAATAAATCCCCAACCCACCCGTCATTATTTTAAAAAGGGCTCTGTTGGTCATCCGCCTAGCCCTTTCGATAGCTCTGTGGTCCAATGCCTCCCGCCATACCCGGCGCGGAAGCATGGCTGACCAAAATATCAGAACTCCAGGCCATCTCCTCCTGATCTCCAGGAAGTCGTCCCGCGCCTGCCAGGATAGGGCTACCCCTTTCATTAGCCCCAGGTCATTGCCCCCTAAATGCACCACCAAAATGTGAGGAGGAGGGGCGGACCTCCCCTCAAAGAGGAGTGGCAGCAGCCCCGCCCAACGTAGGCCTCTTCTGCCTTGCCACTCGATGGTAGCCCACCGGCTGAGTCCAAGCTGGGACCCGATCCAGGACCTTCTCGCTTGGTGCGCAGCCCAGAAGGCCATGCTGTGGCCACAGATGAGGATCCGTACCCTCTCCTGACGACCCACAGCACCTGCAAAAAACAATTCAACATGATTTACCGCGTCCAAGCGGCCTGACGTATGACGCATAAGCCCCTGAACGCCAACGTCCTACCCTCTGGATGTCCGGTCCCGAGAAGCCCATGGCAGCGGCAGTGGATGCCGCCCCAATACGAAATGAGTGGGTCCCAAATTTGACCCCGTCCAGACCTAACTCACGAAGGGCCCTGCCCGTGACCGTCCAAAATTGGTACTTGGTCAACGGGGCGCCATCACTGTGGCAAAAAAGGACCCCTGAACGATCACCCCGCACCTTCAAATAGCCCCTCAAGGCCGCTATGGGGCATAACTCAGCGATAGAACACCTTCCAAGGGTCAGGTCCACCCCTTTTTGATGCTGGTCAGTTTTGGACCTTCTAATTCTAAGGACCAGCTGCTCGCCCCTGAATTTAACGTCCTCCACAGAGAGGGCACGTCCAGAGTTGTCCGTAAAGGACTGTTGAACCAGCTCACTAACTCTAAGAGCTCCGAAGAAGGCTATCAACGATGCTGCATGAAACAGCAGCTCCTCAAACCGAGAGCTGCAAACCTGTGACCACACAGCCTGCAATCCTTGAAGGATGCCCGGAGAGATGGGTTGCCTATCATCCCTGGGCACGGCAGACTCCCTTGCCCACCCTTCCAGCATTTTCCGAATGCAGAAGTCTCCCGTGGTATCTGTAAACCCACGAGCCTTTGCAGCAAAGGCTAGAGCCGCAATCTGGCTCCGGATGTATTTCACCTTGTGCCCCTTACCTCTCTGAGCTACGCAAAAACGCGCCAGATGCTCGACTGGGAGGGGCCAGCTCCGGCGGAGGCCTAAAGTCTGCCTAAAGGCATCAAAGTTCCTTACCGCCCTGTCGTATGCCCTACCGGTGCTAGGGGCAATGGCTAATTGGATGGCCCTGGAGGCTTCCACTTGCCAATCGTCCACAGTTCCTGCGGCACCAGAGCCGGCACCAAATCGGCCTCGGGGGCAAGCTGTCGAAACCGGTCCATCTGCAGACGAGACAGGGCGTCTGCCACCTCATTGTTGACACCAGGTATGTGCCTGGCTGAGAACAATATATTAAGGTGCAAGCACCTTAAGGTAAAGGCGCGGACCAACGTCATGACCCTGGGCGATTTAGATGAAAGGGAATTCACCACCTGAACCACTGCCATATTATCGCACCAAAAGTGCACGGAGTGGTTGGCAAGCTCTTCCCCCCACAAGTAAACTGCCACCAAGATTGGGAAGAACTCCAGATAGGTTAAATCCCTACACCGCCCTTCCTGAACCCATTCTTCAGGCCAGGTGGCGGCACACCAGTGCCGTCGGAAATAAATCCCCAGACCGATGGACCCTGAAGCGTCCGAAGCCACTTGTAGTTCCCCTTCTAAAAGGAGCTCCTGTCTCCAAAAGGACACTCCATTAAAACCTTGCAAAAATTGGAGCCAGACCCCTAGATCCTCCCGCATACCCTCAGACAGGCGCATCTTATGATGCGGGAGCTGGAGGGTCCCCATGGCCTCACAAAGGCACCGCAGAAAGGCTCTACCTGGGGCCACCGCCTTGCAGGCAAAGTTAAGATGGCCAACTACCTGCTGGAGCTCCAATAAGGAAACTTTCCGTTTCCCCAGCATGTAGCACAATCGCGCCTTCAGGTCCAAAAGCTTCTCAACTGGAAGCCTAGAAGTCTGTTGCACCGTGTCTAACTCGATGCCTAAGAAGGTCAGGACAGTAGATGGGCCCTCTGTTTTTTCATGCGCCAGGGGAACGCCCAGCTCCTCAGTTAGGCTGACGAAGTCAGCCAAAAGGCGCGCACACTGACCCGTCCCCGGGGGCCCAACCAGGATAAAGTCATCCAAGTAGTGGGCGGAGTCGCGGCACTGCTGCCTATGACGCAGTGCCCACTCCAAAAAGGTGCTAAAGCGCTCAAATACTGCGCAGGAAATAGAGCAACCCATAGGAAGGGCCCTGTCCATATAGTATTGACCCTCAAAGGCAAACCCAAGGAGCTCGAAATCCTCTGGATGCACCGGGAGAAGGCGGAATGCGGACTTGATGTCGCATTTTGCCATCTCGGCTCCCCGGCCACAACGCCTGACCACCTTAACGGCTTGGTCAAATGATGTGTAACGCACCGGGCACAAGTGCTCAGGTATTGCGTCATTGACAGACCCACCCCTGGGATGAGACAAATGGTGAATTAGCCGGAATTCACCAGGAGTCTTTTTGGGGACTACCCCCAAGGGGGAAACCCTCAACTTGGGCACCGGTGGGGCGGGAAAGGGGCCCACAACCCGGCCCTCAGCGCATTCTTTGGCTATTTTAGCCCTAACAACGTCCTCCAGGCCCACCACAGAACGCAAGTTGGTGGACATGAAGGAGGAACGCGGTCCCTGAAAAGGGATCCGAAAACCTATAGAAAAACCTTCCAACAAAAATTGGGCATCCGCCCGCCTGGGGTAATCGGCCAACATGGCCTTAAGTACCCTCACCTTTATTGGGCTGGGGCCCTTTTCCATAACCTTGCTGCCCACCGGGGCCGCCGCCCTTTTTTCCAAAGGGCTTCTGCTTCTTGCATGCACTAATGGCATGCGGCCCTCGGCAGATAGGGCATTCGTGCCCATAACGACAGTTCTTCCTGTTGCAGATCCCCCGCGAAGTAAACTCAAAACAGAGCAGCCGGGGCTGAACCGACTGCCCCGCAAACACGCGGGGGCCAGAACTAGACGCAACAGGGCCAGCTGATCCGACACCGGATCGCTGAACGATATGTCCACTATCGGACCTTTCCCCCGACCCAAACTTAGTGGGGGTCATAACCTGGATCCACAGGTGGTGGTGTACCTGGTCCCATGGTAGCGAGGGATTAAGGGCTGCCCGCATTCTAAACTCTTCGTCGTATTGCAGCCAGGCTGCACCGCCGAAGTCAGAATGTGCTCTGTAAATTATGTCCATGTATTGTATGAGCGGGGCCGCCCTCCATGGCTGAACCCTTGCAATCACTCCCGCATATATAAAGAAAGCTGGGAGCCAATTGGCCCAGGTCCGGTCGATCTTGCGGCGCTTAAGGCGCTCCTTATCCCTATCCTCGAGGTCCTCTTTGTCCCTCTTCTCCAGGTCCCTGAAGAGAAGGGCAAAGACGTCCACGTACTCTCCGCGCAGGATCCTCTCCCGCATCGCTGGGGTGAGGTGATCCCCCAATGGCATGGCAGTGACACCCACCGGCAAAGCCCGGTATGGCACTGTTCCATAGTTAGGCCACGGGCTTCCCCCATAACTGCCCCAGGAGGAGCCCAGCCCTACCCCCCCGGGGTCTGGGCGGCGGCTACAGGCCAGCCTGAGAACCCAGGCCTCTGATATGAAACGGGGGGCTGGGTCCACTGGGACCAATCAGGAGCGGCGCTAGCCACCTGGATACCTGCCTGAGGGTCACCTTGTGGAAACTCAGTGTAATGCGGTGTATGTGCCACTGAGCTCCAGGGCCACTTACTCGCCTGCTGGGGCCAGGAGCACTTACCCTCTGCTTCCGGGGGCTGCACCACCAGCGCTAACTGCCCCGCCTCTTCCGGCCAGCTCGCCTGGATCTCAGTCGCTGCTGCCTCAACCATTCCTTCCTCAGCGGTCTGGCTGCCAGCAGAAGCCGAGGGAGCTGCCCCGCCATCTCCAGAAGTTCCCTCCAGGGCAGACAAACGAGACATGATATCAGCAAAGGAAATGGATCTAGTGGCCGTCCTCACAGGCCCCTTGCCCGACTTCCCCGGAATCCCGGCTTGTGGGGCCCTGGCTTGTTCCAGAGCTGCAATCCGCGCCATGATGCTCCGGTGTGTTGAACCCTCGTCTTCCTCATCGGAAGACAAAGCAACCGCCGGTCTCTTAGGAGGACGGGAAGCAGTGCGCGGGGCAGGCTGTTTGCCCTTGGGCACACCTGTTCCCTTCTTTGGGCCCATAGCCCCTAAATTACCCGACAGTTAATAAAATATATAGGGCCAACCCCTGGCAGAGTCTGCTTCCCCCAATTAGCCCTGGAACAAAAAGGTGGGCTCAAGGGTCTAGTGAATAAAATACAGGGCCTTATGGCCCTGGGGATCCTTGGCAAAAGCACCCCACAAAATGGCCGCCCTCCCCGGTGTCACAAAATGGCTGCTAATGGCTGGCTCCTACCTCCAGGGGGGGGTGCCGACGGGGTTAAAGTCAACGCGTGCAAATGCAACGCTTCGCACTGTATTTTTATTGTATCAAGGAAACCCCACCAACTCACACAAAGGCCCCGCTGCCACCCAAATGCGGCAGGGAACGGGTGAAAGCACTGCGCTGCCAGGAGGGCACCAGGCGATGGGTGCCTGTGAAGGCGCCAAGCACCTAACCGCGCCGCCGCAGCGCCGGGCGAGGGCGGCGCGTCAAGGCGCCAAAGCCCCGAATGGCGCGGCTGACACGGCCGCCGGGAGAAGGGGATGCGCGCCGCAAGAAGCGCGACCGCTCCCGGTAACGGCGCCTACCTGCGCGGGCCAGCAACCCTTAACCCACCCACTAAAACGGCCGGGCAAAAGCCCTGGAGCGCCGCAGCGCTAAGCGGGAGGCTGCCGGGAGAAGGGGTTGCGCGCCGCAAGAAGCGCGACCGCTCCCGGTAACGGCGCCTACAGGCGCGGGCCAGTAACCCTTAAACCACCCCCTAAAACGGCCGGGCAAAAGCCCTGGAGCACCGCCGCGCTAAGCGGGAGGCTTCTTGGCGCCAAAGGTGCGCGCCGCGCCGTTGCCCGCCGCCGCGCGAAGGCCCCTGGCCGGCCCGCCCACGCCCTCCCTTCCCCACCGAAGGAACAGGGAAATGGGGGCAAACCGCAACCCCCGCGCACGTCCGCGACGCGGGGAGTCGCCGGGGTAGAAGGCTAAGCCCGGCGGTTGTCGGCCTCCTGGTCCGGACAATGCCGCTCCGCCCTCTGCTGCCTGCTAATGCCTCGTGCTGGGAAAGCCAGGCACACGTCCTGCTTCACCCGAGCACGAGGCGAGACTGCACTGAGAGAGGGCGGAGCGGCAGGCTGTTGCACCGAAGCTCCGCCCTCCCTGCAGCTAAGCCCAGGAAGCAGGGCTGCTCAAGTCTGGCCTCCATCCAGCCAGGGAGGCAAAAGCTGCCACCAGCCCGAGGGGGCTTACGCCCCCGGCTGGAATGTCAGTATAGTTTCTTCAACAAATTAATGGAATTTGAGTTTTTTTAAATATTGATGGCTGGTTTTGCATCAATTAACTTATGAATGTGATCACTTGCCTTGTAATGCATTGTGAATGACATTAAAATGGCATAGAATGTAAAAACAGCATAAAAGAAAGAAGCAAAAATAGGAAGTTTGCTAAATAAAATAGGCGGAATGAAAATGATCTTCCTGGCTATGCACAAAATTTCAAAGTAATTTTTAGAAACTCATATCCACACATTCCTAATATGGATGAGAAATAGATTATCTTTTCTGATAGTAGACATTGACTTCAAGGTTTTTTTTTTAATGTGTTGCCAAGTAGGCCCCCTCCCCTGCTTTAAAGCCTGCCATGAACTGTGTTAAAGTTTCCTGCATTACTGTTTCACTGCTACACCAAAGACTGCCTTGCACGTGTGTGCTCTGATACACGTGTCAGTTTCCTGCCTGCGTGTTAATTACCGTGCTGTTGCAATAGACTGTGTAGTTCACTGACTCCATGTTTGGTTAACTACACAAAGGACTCTTTTACTGGGCAGCCCTGCCCTGACCTGTATCTGGACTTCCCAGTGTGTGTTTGGACTTTGTTACAAGTATGCCCCGTGCCTGCATTGCCATCTGCCACGGACCGCGCCTGTTCCCTGCTTTGGACTGTGTTTTGTGTGCTGTTCCCCCTGCCTCCATGGAAGCCTGCCTCATATGGGCCCAAGCCGCTGCTAGCAGCCGGGCGCCTGCCGGGGAAACCTCCAGCGAGCCTGGCTAGGCGCTCCCTGGTCAGTTCCCGCCTGGAGCCTCCCGCGGGTCGGTCCCCGAGCTCGCCCTCACTACCGGGCAGCCTGCAAACCAGCCTCAGCTACGCCCAGCCGGCATCCATGTTCTCAGGCACCCAGAAGACCCAGAGGAAAAGACTGCTTTGGGAAGCCATTTCGGCGAAGCGGGCACACTACGTCCGCAGCGAGAGTACCTCGCCCCACTCTGCATATCTTAGGAGCCGCCCCGGAGAAGGAACTAAGTGCCGACCATCCCAAGCACTTAGAGAATGCATCTCAAAGAAACCTCCGCATTCCAGAGCTGATGACATCAGGACAAGCCCTGTCCGCTGGAACATCCTTTCAGCCCACTTGGATTTCCCCCTCCCTCTTTTGTCCCCTCTTCCTGAGGTGTCACTTATCACAATCTGATTACCAAAGTGGCCCATCCAAGCCATTCAGTAACCCATTAGGACCTTTGTTTTAATCTGTGAGAACCACCAAGTACAGCACCAGCCCCAGGGTACGTTTTGGGGTATTTAAGCCGGTCTCCCAGACCGCATGGTGCGCGTGCCATCCTATCCAGAACCCCTCGCTGTCCGTCTGTGGTCCCAGTGCTGGCATTGGGCCACCCCTCGCTGTCGTGTCTCTGCTTCGCTCCAGGATAAGTGAGTATTCCCCCTATCATCGTTGGGAACCAGCTAATGCGAACGTCTCTGTATTTCATACTCTGTATTTCCTAGATCTTGTGTGTTTCTTGTATGCTTGTGCAAGTTCAGGCTTACGCCACATTGTTAGACAATACACGTGTTTGGAACCTATTTGTAGTCTGCCTCTTTTTCACTAGAGTGTCTGGAATCGGGACCTCCGTAGACATAGGTTAAGATCCGCGCTTATTTTAAGTTACAGACTGCTACAGCTAATTCCCCATTATAATAAAGAGCAGTTCTGGTAACAAATGCTATTGTAATTTGCAGAACAAGGTCTCAGCTCTGCCTAGAGTCCTTTAGTACAGAAGCGTTGTGTAGCTGCTTAGGCAATGGGTTGCTACATTACAATTCTCAAATGGCATGGTGATAGCATATATGCAACAAAACATTACAAATCAACTTAGACTTTTCGGAAAAAAACATATTCATAGAGGAAGCTTATCATGAGGGTCCACTTATCACTAATAGAGGTGGGCACGATCCAAAAAAAATTACCGATCAAGCTGATCAGGGATAGGCACTGGCAACGACCCCAAATCACCAATCCACACCGATCATCTCCCATTTCCGATCCGTGGATCAGATCGGGGAGGCCAAAGTGGAGGGGCGCCCCGCTGTTCCCAGCTATGTAGGAAGGTGGGGGGGTGGCAACCACCGGGCCCAGCGGGCACAGGGAGGCAGCGACGAGCTGCCTCCCCTCAGGGAGGGGACATTCACACACACACACACTTAGAGCAGAAGGGGAAAAAGTTTTTAACCTGGTGACGAGCCGCCTCCCCTCAGGGAGGGGACATTCATACACACTTAGAGCAGAGGGGGGGAGTTCTTAACCCGGCGATGAGCCGCCTCCCCTCAGGGAGGGGACATTCACGCACACACACACACTTAGAGCAGAGGGGGAAAAAGTTTTTAACCCATCCCTGCCTCTCCAAATAGAGAGAGACACCTCACCAACATGTTTCAGCCAGCTTTTTGAAAAAAGCAGGGACAGAATCCTCCATTCGTCCCCACCCGATTTTAAAAGCAAGCAGCCAGTCTTCCAAAAGCATATTTTAAACACACACACAGAGCCGTGAATGAGGTTTTCCCACAAAATACAGTGTTTTAAAAGCAGGTTAAAAACAGAGAGTGACAGAAAAACAGCCAATCCTCCTACAAAGCCCCGTTTTTTTAAAAAGCAAAAAATGTTTGGAGTGCCCATGGCTACAGAACACCCCCTTCCCCCTCCCTCCCCTGGGTCTCTTCTCCCAACTGGTGAGTGCGTTGCTGCTCCGTGGTTGGAAGGAAGCCCTGCTAATCAAGGAAAGCTGGGCTTCCATTCGGGTTTCCAGGGCGACAGAAGGAGGGCAACCACAGCTCAGGCATTCCCCTGGCTCCGTTGCCCCGGGAATAGATCACTGGCGCCTGATTGTCTGCATCCCCGATCAGATCCTGATGGCCTGAATCAAGCCCCGATGAAGCCCCCTCCCTGAACGCTGGATTGGTCTCCGTGGATGGCACCGATCCGCCGGGTCCTGATCACGCGAACACCATTATCGTGGGTATTTTTCTATCATAATGCCGATCGTGCCCATCTCTGATCACTAACTGTAATTAAGTGTCAAGAATTCAAACAAAGTACATGCATGTGTGAAATGGTTGTTCATGCACCTATCACTCTCTCCTGCTATTTTTCCTTTGCCCTTAAGTGATCCAAAACAAATACTTCAGAATGGAAGACATAATGTGCATTGCCAGAAATCAATAAGGACTTCCAAAGACTTTTGTCTTTATTTTGACATGTGGATAGAAGAGTTTAGAGTTTCATTAGCTGAGCCAATAGAAATGCTAATGAGTTAGTTATCTTGCTTGAGAAATGGAATTGTTCAATAATGTGACCATTGCTTGCCAATGGAAAATAATTGCTTTATGGACCTCCTGCACAGTTTGTAGAAGACTAATAAATGACAGACCTTCTGTTAATAGCAAATACATACGCTTCCTGGCTAAAAAAAGCAAGGTTTAAAAACATTCATTCTCACAACCAAGTCTCTTTTTTCCCTCTTTTATGAAGCTGTAAATCCTGAAAAAAGACTTGCTGAGAATGTCAGTTTAATAATAATAATAAAAAAAAAACCTAACAGGAATGAAAACTACAAGAGCTTGAGTGAATGGAAAACTTAACAAAGAAATAAAAGATGGCAAAATGTGCTTGTTGTCTAGTTTGGCTTTCTGTGCGCTGCATGCAGATTTGATGCTGAGGACTGAAACCAGAGGATTGTTGGACAGAATGCTGAATAGGTTGTCTCTTGGTCTGTGTGCTGGCCTCTCTTGGAATGAGCCATGCAAGTCCACCCAGAAGAGAGAACAAGGGGCAGAACTCCAGCATGGCTCTGCCAGATCGTAGCATTGCTCTTTCCCTTTCAGACTCAAGCATGGCTTAATGGTTGTTTCCAGGAGTCATTTCATAGAAAAAGAGCTGGAGGAACTCATTAGCATAACTCATTAGCATACGCCATGCCCCTGGACATCACTGGAAGTGTGTCATTAACATAACTGATTTGTATATGCCACACCCCCTGACATCACTTATCCTGGCAGTTTTGGACCCAATCCTGGTCATTCAGGGCCGAAATTGGGCCCAAAATGGCAAAAAGGGGCTGAAAACGGCCGAAAAGGGGCCCAAAATTGTCAGGACGAGGCCGCTGCTGACCGGGAGAATTACCCACCACCTGTCAGAGGTCTGATCTGGGCTGTTTCGGGCCCAATCCAGGCTGCAACGGGCCCAAAATGGCTGAGAGTCAGGTGGGTGGGGCCACCTGACATGTGACCTCTTTGGGGAACTGCTGGAACTGCGTTCCTGTGTGTTCCCCCTCAAAATGAGCCCTGGTTGTTTCATTAGAGAGCCAGTGCAGTATAGTGGTTGTATTGTCAGACTAAGATCTGTGAGAAAAAGGGTTGAACCCCCAGTCTGCAATGGAAGCTTGCTGGGTGACCTTGGGCCAGTCACCACTTTATAGCCTGTTATGGAGTGAATAAAGTGAAGGAGGAAGAACAATGTTGTAAGCCATTTTCAGTTCCTGGGGAGGGGGGAGCAAGGTGTAAACAAATGCTTCCAGGTCCAGCATAAGTTTTTACCTAATTTCATCCTTAACTATCAGGCTCACTACTCACAGTGCACCTAGCCACTTCTTCATCCATCTGAGGGCCAAGCTACACATGACGAATGACACTTGAACGGCAAGTGGATTGAGTGGAGGGCAAGTGAACAGGGAGAAATACACTTGCTGTTCAAGTGTCATTCGTCACTTGTAGCTTGGCCCTCAATCTCCTCTGGAGTCAGCCTTCTGAGCTCATTTGCACAATCATTTTTTATAGAAGCCAATTCCCAGAGCTGACGTGCGTCTGCGCAGAGCATGGGTTGGCTCTGTGGAGAACTTGTAAAAGAAGTAACATATGCAGCGGCCCTTTGTTTTCCCTATGTGTAGCCTTAAGAGATCAGATACAGATCAGAAATACAGAAATACTTTGCTCATATCAAACCTAACATACACAGGTTTAAAAACATCCAGCACAAACCCCTTCAAAACTAAATATAGACTTCTCAGGGCATTTATATGGGATTTTTCACACCTGTATCTATTAAATGTGAACCGAGGCAAGCAGGTTTTGTACTTGAGCTTTCTTATGAATGTCCTGGAAAAACAGGCTTACACCAGGCCAAACTACAGGTTCATCTAATTCAGTTTTAGCTACTATAACTGGCAGTAGCTCTCCAAGGCTTCAGGCAGAGAAAAGTCTTTCCCAATACCTTCTGTCCCAAGGTCTTTAACTGGAGATGTCAGGGACTGAATCTGAGGCATCCTGCATATAAAAAAGCATGTGCTCTAGGACTGAGCCATGACCTCACTCTAAAGGTTCAACCACCTCCTCACTCTCGGACAGAGCTGGCAGCAGAACTTGAACCAATAGCCTCAGTATTAGACGTGCGGTACAGAATCCCCAAATGACATCTTGACTGTTGGAGTGTGGGTATGCTGTTTTCTGGGTCACTACTTTCAAATGATTTGAAGGGGCACAGGTCATATTGTTCATGCCTATATTGTTCAAAAATGATGAGCACCATACCTGAATACAAATTGTAAAATGAGAATTGGCCTTTAGGCAGCCCAAGGAAACTGTTGTGTTATTGATAGAAGCATGGGAAAGGGGTTTGTTTTGTTTTTTTGGGGGGGAGAGGTCATGATCATCTATGGCCTGTGTGAATTTTGTTTGACTTACAGTATTGCACCATGAACGCAATGGGTGTGCAAATTGTCAGAGCTTCATAGGGAATAGACATCTGTTGTTAGCCATACCAAGCACTAGATGGCAATGTTCCATTAAAAACAACAACCATGGGGTTGTTAAGTGTTAATGGCATATAGCTATTTTAGTTTAGGGAAATGATAGAATTTGGAGCAACCAAGTATGTTGTTAAATTAAGGGACACAAGTTTTAGTAGAGTGGTTAGTGGAATCAGCTGATGGCTTTAAATTTTACAGTCTGACTTGATGAAACAGTCTTTCAACCTTAGTATTAACTACTGAACTAGATTTTTTAAAATATAATTTGATCATCAGAATCAGCTCAAGACTTTAAAAAGATATTGCATCCTGGGCATAAGAACAGATAATGAAATGAATGTTCCTTTCTTTGTTAAAGAAATGCTTCTTGTTTCAATGACCTATATCAGTTCAGCTGATGCCCACGAAGTGGCTGAATGAAGTAATGAATTGGGAGTTGTGTAGAAGTCATTGAAACAGAAGACAGCATGTGTAAGGGTAACAGAATCAGTCAGTGTATTCAGTTCCATGGAGAGCTCCTAAAATGAGAGAAGTTACTCCTACAACAGATTGTGTGTACTGGAGAAAGCCCAAGGATGAACTAAGCCTTACCTTCAGCTCTGAGATGGGCAGTACCTTAAACAGAAAAAAATGCTGATTTAGAAACTCCTACTTAGTCAGTAGGGAAAAGATGCTCAGTTGCTCACTGCCTTTCTCAGACTGGTGCCTGCAGGGAGAAGGTACTTTGGATGAATGTATTGATAGGAAAGTGGCACCAGCCTCTGAATCTGAGTGGTCCAAATCATCAACACTGGAAGCAAAGTCAGGTATGTTTATCAAGGTACTTTGACAATCCTCTAATCCTATTCTTCATAGTCCAAGGGCACTCTTTCTTCATTTTTCACATTAGTTTCCCATACAGTCCTTTCATATCCCAAAGTATGGACTGATTCATGGCCTGACTCTCTGGCTTGGATCAAGGGATAGGATCAGAAACAGAGGAGGGGGTTCCTGCTGCACTCCTGTTTCCCTCTTCCTGCTGCTCTCAACACTCCCACCTGCAACACAGGAGCTGCCTCACCCTTCCTCCCTGGCCTTTCTCTGCCCTGATTTTTAAAGGTGCCTGTAGGGGTGGGCTCCCCTGGGCTCCTCTCACCAATATCTCTCAGAGGTCATCTTGGTCTGAGGGGGGGCAGTTGGATGCTTGCCCTATCCCCCGGGGGACTTTACCTCACCCCGATGGAGTGCAAACAGCCTTGGGGAATAGCCATGGCTGTTCCTGACTAGCCCTCGCTGCAGCTTCCTACATCCCTGCCTCCCCAGGATGCATCTTCTCCAGCACTGGGGAGGCAGTGCCTGAAACCCTACTGATTGCCTCTCACTCTCTCACCTTCCTTCAGCTGCTGTGGTGGTGATGTGGTCCAGACAAGCCATCCCTCTGTTCCCCCAGCTGCCTGGCCAATGTCACGGTGAGGGCAGGTTCCCTGCTGTTGTGGCTGGGTCGGCTTGCCTGAGGGGTGTTCCTATGACCCCCTCTTGCCACTGTATTTACCCCATTAACTCCTGGGGATCTCCCACTGGGTGGTTGGGTCCACCCAACTTGGCTGATGAGTGCAAGAAAAGGGGCTGTTCCCCTACACTATGATTTAATCTTACTGTATGAGTGAACACTTCCAAAAACTTAAGTTTATAGACCTGTACACAATTACATTTTTAATATCTTCAGTCTTAGAAACAACAAGCAGGGGACCCTCGAGGGCTTGTGTGGGGCATCTCGTTTCCTCATTCCTACTATTTCTTCTTGCTCTTCCCTGAAAGCCTCTATAGCTTCTTCCATTTTCCTGTTTCCTTCTCTCCTTCCCACCCACCAGACAACTTACCTTTATCTGCCCCCTTGTTTTCAGTTTTCATTCTGTCACTCTCCCTAGCAGCCTCTGTCCTGGAAAACTATGGCCAAGTTCTGTCTTTTCATGGCTCCAGTCTCTAAATTTAAGTATTCCCAGGTTTAGCCATGCTTATGATTATGATGATATATAGGCCTTAGACTGTGACGTTCTTCTGGATTCCTGTTTTTCTTCCTCCCTCTTTTCCAGCCACTGCTGTTCTCTATCACATCCCTAATGAGTGGTGTGAAAGAAGAGAAAGGGTTTACAGTCATTTTCTTGTCCAGATTTCTGTGGACAACAGAGTCTAGGGAAATGTCCAGTTAAAAACTGATTAGAACTTTGTACAAAATCCCGTTGATGAACATGGAAAATCAATCCTCTCCTAGCTTAGCTGTTTTCCCCTTTGCCATGATAACAGGAGCACAAAACAGAAAAGACTTAATTCATTCACTCACATCAGCAGCTGTTCCTGTGAATATACTAAAAGAAATCAATGGGAGCAATTGATAGAGGCAAGAATAAACATAGACATGAGACAAGAGAGGTATCAATTTAAAGTAGCTGTTTTGTTTATATAAAGACAGGGGCCTCCAAGATGCCTTTATGTTGTACCTGGTACCATAGTGCTTTTACAATTGTTTATTGCTTGACATCTAAAGAAAGTTACAGTGCAGATGCATCACCTACATCCAATTAGTGGGAAAAAAACCTAATTTTTATTAGGGCATCCTACTATATAAAAAACAAGCCATATTGGTGATGACTCACTTTTTATCCTTGTGCAGACGCACTCTGGCCTTCAGGCTGCTGTGAAGCACCGCTTGCCACTGGAAGGGGGCATGCTGAATTGACGTCCCAAGCACTCCTCCCTGCACCTCCCCTCAAGTGCCCTCCCACTCTGGCCTCCAGGCCACTCAGGAAGAGTGCTCAGGCCATCAATTCGCCAGGCCCCCTCACAGCAGCACATGGGCCTCATGGTGGCCTCCAGGCCAGAGTGGGAGAGTGCTGAGGGGAAGAAGAGCAGAATACAAATCAATCTTTGCACAGGCTCATTGCTGGGAGGAGGCCTGCCAAATTGACATCCTAAGCACTCCTCCCCACACCTCAACTGAGGGTCACTGAGGAGAAGGTGGAAGCCCCGGTGGTACTGGATGCCTGTCCTCCACTAGCTGTCAAATCCATTTCAACCTTGCTGGAGAGCTAATCCCCCAAATTCCCTCTAGCCGTGGAGTCAAGCAGGGATGTGTCCTGGCCCCTTACCTATTTAATTTATTCCTATGCGGCCTTTCTGCATTTGCCTGGTTGGGGTCCTTGCTCGATTCTCCCCTCCATAAAGAAGCCTGGATGCAATCCTGAAGGCAGTTTCTTCAGAGTAAGCTCTACTGATTGTTAAGTTTCATGAAAAATTAAAAAAAAATCAACAACAGTTTTCTAGATCCCATTGTATTTTTTCACACAATGGACTTTGTTGCTAGCTGAAAGTATTTATCCAGGCCCAGGGCATTTCATAAATTCCTCGTATCTGTGCATGGAATAAAATGGTATATTATTATTTGGAATGATCACAAAATTTGATTGTGAGTCAGATCAAAATGCTGAACTTTGAAAGTAACTGTTGCCCCCATGATGATGGCTTTCTTGGTAGCTATGGAGCCACAAATATATTCCACACATGCGCACAGTACCTCCATGCAGAGCAGCAAAAGTGGGGAACATCACTCCCCCATATATATCTGCATGTAGAAAAAGCTTGGGAGAAAGGCAGGAGCTCTTCCTCCCCTGGTAGCAGCTTTCTGAGCCCATTTGCACTCTCTTTTTTTAATAGAAGCCAATCCCCAGAGCTGACGAGTGTTTACACAGAGCACGAATTGGCTCCATGAAGAACTTGTAAAAGAAGTAACGTGTAGACTAACCTTGAGACAGATCAAAGAGCAGTTCTGTTGAAGTGGCCACTGGCCATGAGCATCTGTTGCTAAACAAAGGGAATGAAGCTCCACCCCTGTTCTGATTTTTGTAATCATTTTACGCTCAATTTGGACACATCAGAGAGAAGCAAGAGGAAGGGGGAGGTGAGCGACCCCTCCATCCCCAGAGTGTGGATGAGCATCAGTTAATCCCCACAGCAGCTAGAGAAAAAAAAAAAACAAGAGATGTGATCCAAGAAAAGAGCCTTATAATGACAAAGCAGTAAAAAGTGTTAATGTGCTAGCTTTTAAGCTGGAGATGCTCTTTTAATGCTAGACCCAGAGAGAACAGAAAAGGGGAGCAGAGAAAGAGAGTAGAAGGAGGTTCCAGGAAGGCCGAGGAGCTCCCCCCTGCCCCTATGCACAGAAATGGTGCTTGTAAGAGATGTTATGCCACAAAGCCAATCAGCAGCACATGACAGGGCATGCCAGAGCAAGAACTGAGAACACACATAGACACAAAGATGGCTTATACTGATTTGGACCATTGATCTCTCAAGTTCTGTACTGTCTACTCTGACTGGTTTCAAATTACCTACTACCTGTTCCTTTTAACTGGTGATTTTGGAGACTGAACCCAGGTCCATCTATTGCTTGTTGACAGCAGGTGTGATCAGCACAGATATTTCACACGTCACTGGCAGCAAAATGCTTCCCCCTTCCCATCACTCCCCATCTTCCCATCTCTATCTCTCTCTCTCTCTCTCTCACACACACACACACACACACACACAAACACACACACACAGAGTTTTGAATTTCAGATTCTGCTCTTCTATGTTTTCTTTTTCTCATTTGAATCCAGTAACAGCTGGGAAGGATCATTTTGAAGTGCTGTTTGTCACATGCCCATTTGGCACACTCTTGTCATCAAATGTCACTGGTTTTGAGAAAGGAATACAACGGGGTAGAGAAAAGCCAAAGACAGGCCATGATAAAAGGAATTACTTGGTATTTTCATGTTGCAAGCCACCACATGGCTGTACAAACGTTTCATAGTGTCATTCAACCTCTGCCTGCATTACGGTCATCTGTCAGCTCAAGGCATCTCATTGTTTTCTGGTGCTCATTTCAAATGGCTATGGTTTCAGTGTTTTTATTAGTTGGTTATATTTATATCCAGAGAGCCAGTTTGGTGTAGTGGTTAAGAGCGGTGGGATTTTTATCTGGAGAACTGAGGGCCAAGCTACACATGACGAATGACACTTGAACGGCAAGTGGATTGAGTGAAGGGCAAGTGAACAGGGAGAAATACACTTGCCGTTCAAGTGTCATTCGTCATGTGTAGCTTGGCCCTGAGTTTGATTTCCCACTCCTTCACTTTCAGCCAGCTGGGTGACCTTGGGTCAGTCATAGCTCTCCATAGCTCTCTCAGCCCCACTCACCTCACAGGGTGATTGTTGTGGAGTTAATAGCATATTTTGTAAACCACTCTGAGTGGGCATTAAATTGTCCTGAAGGGTGGTATATAAATCAATGCTGCTTCTGCTGCTGTTGCTGTTATCCTGCTCTTTCTCATGGCAGGCTCAAGGCCCACTGGTTCCTGACTAGAATTTTGCATTGCCTCCTAAACATCTTTGTTGTTTGTCTCAGGGCCAGACTATCACAAGGGTCCAATACTGACTGGGTCTGCAGTACGGCTGGCTGAGGGCCAAGCTACACATGATGAATGACACTTGAATGGCAAGTGTATTTCTCCCTGTTCACTTGCCCTCCACTCAATCCACTTGCCGTTCAAGTGTCATTTGTCATGTGTAGCTTGGCCCTGAGGCACTCTTGTTTCCTTATCAAGTGCCAAAACAGCTGTCCCCACTCCCAATGGTTGTTTCAGCTCTTGAAAAGATGGGAGTGGGGGACAAGTGTGCGGTGATGTGGGTTCAATTGGGATTGGGCCCTTATAGCCTTTTGAAATCACTTTAAAATGGTGGCAGCTGTGAGGATTCTGTCATGTCTAATTTGGCCCCTAGAGTGCAACTTGTCAGGTTTTCCCCCAGGTGCTGCTGTGTTGGGCACCTGGCTTCATTATCGGGGTGCTGCTAGGGATTATGCAGGATCCCGCTTTGTGGTAGGAGGGGAGGTATACATCACCCATGCACCCTCTCAAGCCACCAGCAAGTCTGCTCAACCTAGCCCCACCCCTGTGTCCACCTTCCTCCTTCATCATCTTCGCCGCCTACTTTCCTTGCTCACTCATTCTCTCCATCCAACAACTCCTACTCCACTACTCCTACACAACCCATCCCACCCTGTAGGTAGACTTCCTTTATATCCTTTCCCTTATTCCTGGCTCCACCTGCCAGCCACACCGCTCATTTGCCCACTAGCCCTGGCCTTGGCTGCCTCAAGCAGGCGCACCTGGGGTAGCTCATCTGGCTGCTTTGGGCAGTTACAGCTGGGCTCTCTTGGCTGGCTGCCAAGCCTCCCCTGCTCAGAGCTTCCAGCTGGTCCCTATTATTCCCTTCCTCCCTGTTTGAAGGTTGGGGCACGACCCTGGGCTGTTTTTGCTGCCTTTCTTCTTCTGCTGGTAAGGTTGCTGTCTGTCTGGCTGTCCCTATCTCTAGGGCCTTCTCCCCTGGCCCTGGCCTCCTCTTGACTGTCCTTAATCTCCCTTCCAGGGCTCCCAGCCTTCCAGCAGAAGGTGGGACTGGCTGGCTTCCACCTGCTCCTTCTAACCCTCTGAGTCTTGGGTGTCTCTTCCCTTCCCTCTGTGGCTGGCAGTTTCTGGACCTGTCTGTCTGTTGGGGCAACGGGGCATCTGTCTCCTGAGGGTCTCCTGTCCTCTTCTCCAGGTAAGTCCGGGGGCTGGGCCTGTGGACCCCTCAGGCTTAATTCCTTCTTTTCTTTTTTACTTCCTGCCAGTCATGTAGCTAGAATGCTTAACCATCTTTCTATCTTGTTCTGTAACTTTCCTTTTTAAAAAAAGTTTTCATGTTCTCTTTAACTGTAAAACACCTCCAGCACATTTTTTAATGAAAAAAGAAAAACTCTGCCAACTTTCCTAACCAATCTCTCATCCAGCTATTGACGAGGTCATGTTGCCTTTGCTTCAGCAAGAATGCAGAATCCTACACCTGCGGACCATACCTATAGGATTACTGGATGCCAGACTTGGTGAATCATAGGAAAAGATGTGGAACAGAAATGGTATGCTGTTTTGGTTCGCTTTAAATCAATTACACTATGTTGCATTCTCTATCTTGTTGGTCAACAAATAATTTTTGAGAAAAACAAGAGTTTGCATCATTAGCTCAGTCCACTGAATTATCTCCATGTTAGCCTTGTCATAGGTCAAGGATCTTTTAAATAGATCCAATCTGTGTGAATACCAGAGGTTCTATCTGAGACTTTTCCTTATCATCATTAGCTGTTCAGCCTTTAGGCCACAACAGATGTGACTCTAGGAGATCCATGCTCAATCATTCCCAGCTCTTTTTAATGAGGGATACCAATTAGGTTCCCAGTTCAGATTGGAGTTATGAGGTGAAGGAAATAGATATATAACCTTCCCCTCCCTGTGGTTTTGCCAACCGGAACCACCCTCTTACTCCACCCCCAGCCCTATTATACCTGGTAGGAATAAGGACAGGAACCATCTCTTTAAATAAGAGTAAGGGTTCTGCACAGCTGCTACTGGGTGGGATGGTGGCATGTTATAGCCGGATCTCATCAGTTCTCAGAAGCCAAGCAGGATTGGTACTTGGATGAGATGGCTCTGCAGAGGAAGGCCGTAGCAAGCCACCTCTACTCCTCACTTGCCTTGAAAGCCCGATGCTGGAGTCACCATAAGTTGGTTGCAACTTAACATCAAACACATATGTACATACAGCTGCTATTTCCCTTTTAAAATGTCGCTAAGATTCAACGTCACATTTGTACTGGTACTGAGTTAACATAAAGCTTGACTTCCAAACAAGAGTGAAACCCATGGATCTTGGGAGAAGGATTGAAGAGCCATTTGACTGTGTCAGAGGTACACATCTACATCACTATAAAACAGGAACGAGGTGATACAGTTCTGAGCCAGTGGAATACCACTTTAGATTGCAGGCACCTGAGGCATGTTAATTAAGGATCTCCTGTGTATTAGGTCCCTGCAAATACAAATGGGTAATGGGTTGGGTTAGAACCTCCCTCCCTGATGTGTTAGTACCACAGAGAGGTTTTTATCCTCTAACATTCAAAAATTGTATTTCCCACATGCAGCTTTGAAATGGTATAATCGCTTCTAGTACCTTATTCCCTTGTATGTGAGAGGCTGAGGACCAAAGAAGACATGAGGGGGAGGGTCGTGTGTATTCATCTGTCTGTCCATTTAAGTGTAAAGTTAGATGTCTAATGTTTACCATTAATAGAATGTAAGGTGGAAGGGAACTCTGCTCCTCCTCCTTCCTTGCCTTGCTGTGCTCCATGTCTTTAAACATTTTTTTCTTCCAGACAGGCTCATTTCTCCTGTGGAAGTCAGGCTGGGGAAAATGCTTCTAAGAACAGAGAAGATTGGTGGAGGGTTAGTTCTTCAGTTAAAACCAGTCAGCATCACCCTGATTTATTCAGCAGTGCCACCTGACTCTCCAGCCATGGGCTCTCGGCACTACTGCCAGGAGGAAGTGAAGACAGCCCAAGGGAGATAAGAAATGCACTGAAGTTCCCTGGAAGAGTGTCTTTGGAGGGGAAAAATCCAAACAAACTGCAACTTTATCAAAATAGAAAGTTCAGTACAAACACTTACCTTAAAGCCAGATAAAAGCAGGAGCGACACTTTGGTGTCACATTAGTTCATCTGACCTTCACTATCTTTTTTAAAAATAATATCTTTTTTTAAAAGATTAAATATTATTGATTTTTTGTTTATCAAAAGGAGAGAACTGTGGGGGGAGTACAAAACTATTATCTCTACCATTGCAGAAAAAATGATAGTATTAGATAATCATAGCAAACTAAACATGTGTCAAATCGGGACATAAGTGTCATATTTTTCTTTTCAGTAAAAAGTAGATTAATCTCAGCCATCTCCACTGTACAAGTGAATGGCAGAAAAGAAAATAATGACATGTAGATCCTCCCTCCATTCCCCTGGGTGATATATAGTTTTGCTCTGACATACATAAGAGGAGGATTCTCCCAAAGTCTCTGTTGTTGTTCATTTATACTGACCCCTTTGTGTCGATCTTGGTGTCAGGCCCCCACCCAGACGTGGTTGTACCCACCATACTAGCACCTGCTGTGGGTCTTTGGGCAGCACCTTTGACCCCATTGGGCTGAGGCGTCTCGGCTCCTGATGTATCACCACCTGTCAAAGGCTTATGGGTGCCAGCCTGCAGGCCCCAGTCTGGCATCAGGTTTATGGCCAGAGAGGGGTATACATCACCCTCACACACTCTCATTCGCCCATCCCTCTGCTCTGCTGGCCTCTGGCTGCCCCCCCCACGTCTAACTCCCCACCTCCTGCTTGTGTGTTGACTACCCTTATATCCCTCCAACACTTCCTAACCCAACCTGCTGGCCACGCCCCAACACCCTAACTCTGGTCCTGGTTGTCCTGGGAAGCCACACCTGGGATTGCTGAGATTACTCTGCTGGCTGTCCTGGGTAACCGCACCTGAGCTTGCTCTGCTGGCTGCCCTAGGCAGTCCCACTTGTGGCTGCTTTGCTCCCAGTCTCTTCATCCCAATTTCCTCTAGCCTGCCTGCTGGTTGAGATGTGGCCTGGTGTTGCCTTTGTTGTCCTTCAGATACTGCTGGTGAGTTTGCTGGTGGTCTTGCTGTCTGGTTGTCCCTGATACCTGTGCCCTCTTCTTCCCAGTCTGGGCTCCCAGCCTCCCACCAGAGGGAGGGGCTAGTTGGCTCCCACCTGCTCCATTTGACTCTCTGGGGCTTGGAGGTTTATTTCCTTTCCTCTGTTGCTGGACATGGCAGAATCTTGGTGTCTGTCTCGGCAGTTGAGCGGGGGTCATCCAGCTGTCTCTCCTCCCCTTCTCCTCTTAAGTTTGGAGGCAGAGCCCCAGACCCTGGACACATGGTCTGTGAAGGAGAAAGAGACCATCCAGTTGTCTGTGCTGGATAACCTCCTGAATTTCAGAGGAGTGGCCTTTCACATCTGTGACTGATCCATCTTCCCTAATCTAGTAAATGACATTGTGGGTATACTTCTTTTCCTCCCTGAAAGGATAAAACTTGTAGGAGTATACACAGACTTATGGTTCCCAGGCCACATTCAAGTTTGCCACTTGTTCCCAAGGCTGCCTGCTGCTTGGTTTGCAGCACTGAAATTGCTCTTGGCTTCCAGAGAAAGCTCTTTTGAGATGACAGAGCATTACTGACAAGCTGTATAAAGAGAAATTGCATTGTCTACTTAGCAGGGGCTTCTTCTGACAGCAGAAAATAAATATCTACTGCCTTTAGAAGGCAAAGCATTGTTAACTTCAGATATAAAACCTCTCATGCAGTTTATAATTCTGGGTCCCCTTTGCAGTTGTGGAGAAAATTTGGGTGAAGGAAATGGGGAGATGTTTTGCTCTTAGATCTTATGAGTTAAACAGCATCAATATCTCATGAGACTGAGGAACACACATGGGACTGCAGTTATACATTACAGAGATATAGCTCCGTGAATGAATCAGAACCCTATGAGTGACAAATATCCTGTTCCGGTTTAGAAATTTCCACACTGGTATGCCTAGTCCTCAGCAGTGTCCTCCTTTGTGGCAGAACATGGGCAGAGTCCCTGTCTCACTGCCCATAAATTGCCACCTTGAGACCTAGTGAGGCTTGATTCCTAGATACATCATGTTCTTTCTGGCCAAACAGCAACAGAACAATTAGAAGTAGCAAACAGGTTCACAAATAGAAATCCAGTCCTCTTCTTATGAAGCATGCTTCCACACCCGGATTTCCCCCCATGTAGAACACAGCACACCCCAACTTTGTTAGGGAGCTTCCACTTGACATCATGCTTTTTCCAAGCATGGCTTGTGGAACTTCCAGGGATTTCCTTTTAAGCTGGAGCAAAAAGAAATCTCCTCTGCTCTGACTTAAAGAGAAAACAGTGCACTAATTATGTAGGCAACAGCCTCAATGTGTAAGTTCTGCCTGAAGCCAATCTGGGGGGGGGCGCGGTGGGCAGAGCTCATGCCTGTCTTCAAAATGGTGACACTATGCTCCAGCTTACCCCATTTTAAACCTTTTAAATAGTTTTTTTTTCTCTCTTTAACAACTGAGCTGAAGTTCAACTGTCAGCATTTTTTTTAAAAAATACTTCATTTATACCCCAGTTTTGTCCCCAGTAGGGTCCAAAAGTGGCTCTCTTTATTCTCTTTTCATTTTCACAACTCTGTGAGGTAGGACAGGCTGAGAGTGTGTGTTCAGCCCAAGGTTATCCAGCAAGTTTGCATGGCAGAGTGGTAATTTGAACCCGGTTCTCCCAGTTCCCAGTTAGAGATGGGCATGAACTGCGAAAAAAGCAAACCGTGTGGTTTGTGGTTCATGGAGTTTTCATGAACCAGGAACCACGAACTTCCATGAACTGGGGCAAGTTCACTAACTCGTTCGTGGTCTGTGGGGTTTAAATGCCCCTTTCCGGTCACTTAGCAGTGGCAGGAAAAGGGGTATTTAAACCCCCGGATCAGTTGCTTGTTGAGGAGATCTCTGACAAGCTGCTGTTCATTTAAACAGTGCGGCTGTTTAAATGGCCCCTCAGAGCAGCGGAGAAATGGCCATTTAAACAGAGGGGCATGGCTGGCCGGCTGGAAATTCCTGGCCAGCCAGCTAAGCCCCACTCACAGTTTAAATGTCCATTTAAACTGCAGGTGGGGCTTGGCTAGCCAGCCGGGAACTCCTGGCCGGACAGCCAAGCCCTGCTGTTTAAATGATCAGCTGCTTGTCAGGGATCTCCCCGACAAGCAGCTGATCTGTGGGTTTAAATGCCCCTTTCCCTGCCGCTTTGCAGCAGCACAGTGTTACCAGAACTGCTCTTTATAATGGGGAAATTAGCTTTAGCAGTCTGTAACTAAAAATAGCGCGGATCTAACCTATGTTTACGGAGGTCCCGATTCCAGACACTCTAGTGACAAAGAGGCAGACTAAAAATAGGTTCAAACACGTGTATTTACTAATAGTGTGGCGTAAGCCTGAACTTGCACATACACACAAGAAAACGTACAAGGACTAAGGAATACAGAGCAAGAAATATAGAGACTTTCGCATTAGCAGGTTCCCAACGATGGTAGGGGGAATACTCACTTATCCTGAAGTGTAGCAGAGACACAACAGCGAGGTGGTCCAATGCCAGCAGTGGAACCACAGAGGGACAGCAAGGAAGTCTGGATAGGGGTGGCACGTGCACCATACTGTCTGAGAGACCGGCTTAAATACCCCAAAACGTACCCTGGGGCTGGTGCTGTACTTGGTGGTTCTCACAGATTAAAACAAAGGTTCTAATGGGTTACTGAATGGCTTGGATGGGCCACTTTGGTAATCTGATTGTGATAAGTGACACCTCAGGAAGAGGGGACAAAAGAGGGAGGGGGAGATCCAAGTGGGCTGAATGGATGTTCCAGCGGACAGGGCTTGTCCTGATGTCATCAGCTCTGGAATGCGGAGGTTTCTTTGAGATGCATTCTCTAAGTGCTTGGGATGGTCGGCACTTAGTTCCTTCTCCGGGGCGGCTCCTAAGATATGCAGAGCGGGGCACTCTCGCTGTGGATGTGGTGTGCCCGCTTCGCCGAAATGGCTTCTCAAAGCAGTCCTTTCCTCTTGGTCTTCTGGCTGCCTAAGAACATGGTTGCCGGCTGGGCATAGCTGGGGCTGGTTCGCAGGTTGCCCGGTAGCGAGGGCAAGCTCGGGGACCGACCCACGGGAGGCTCCAGGCGGGAACTGACCAGGGAGCACCTAGCCAGGCTCGCTGGAGGTTTCCCCAGCAGGCGCCCGGCTGCTAGCAGCGGCTTGGGCCCAGATGAGGCAGGCTTCCATGGAGGCAGTGGGAACAGCACGTAAAACACAGTCCAAAGCAGGGAACAGGCACAGTCCGTGGCAGATGGCAATGCAGGCACGGGGCATACTTGTAACAAAGTCCAAACACACACTGGGAAGTCCAGATACAGGTCAGGGCAGGGCTGCCCAGGAAGAGAGTTCTTTGTGCAGTTAACCAAACATGGAGTCAGGGCACTACACAGTCTATTGTAGCAGCAAGGAAATCAACAAGCAGGCAGGAACTGACACATGTATTAGAGCACCCACGTGCAGGGCAATCTTTGTGTAGCAGTAAAACAGCAATGCAGGAAACTTTAACACAGTCCATGGCAGGCCTTAAAGCAGGGGAGGGGGCCTGCTTGGCAACACACAGAAAGAGGCAATGGTGTTTAAAATGAACCAAATGAATCAGTAGACCAGTTTGTGAAAGTCTGTGGAAGCGAGCTTCCATGAAACAAGCTTCTATGAACAGGATTTTCCTTTTGTGATGTAGGGGCTCACTAAGAAGGGATTTTAAGAAGTTCACCCCCTAAGGGGGTAAAAAGGGGTAAAATGTATTTTCCCATAGGGATACAGCTTCCCTGTGTGTCTAGAAGGGTCTCCCCCCCAACTGCCACTCTTCCCTGAGGTCATTTGCATATGCGGCCTTGATTGGTCATCTCTCCAACATTCCAAAGAATATATACTTGCTACTGGGAGTCACTGAATGTGACCTGAGGTCAAAATACACCTCCCAGGCTAGTGTTGCCAATCTCCCTGTGGGGCCAGGCTTTCTTGTGTGGCTGGCAGGCTGATGGGTCAGCTGTGGAACTCTGTGTTCTGAGGTAAAAATCAGGCAAAGGGAATTGCAGACAGTTGAAGAAAAACAGTACAAGACTCCTGAAAAGGGATTTTATATAAAAGTCAGTATGGCAACAGAGTTTTTAAATGTTCACGAAGAGATGGTGCACGACCATTCTAGGGGCCTTTTTCAATGTGAACCTCTCACATGAACCTGCCAAAGTGCCCACCACACCATCCTGCCTCAGTCCAAATCCACCTCACACCTCTTGCAGCCATCATCTCTTACTGCCCCCAAGAAGCCTCTTGGCAGATGTTGTGCAAGATATACCGATGCTAAAAGGAGTAAGCAACTTAGAAATGCAGCAAAGAAATATGCACATTCTGCTCCTGCAGTGTACCAAGCAGCAGTGGCCAAGTACCAGTAAGATCATCCCGAGGTGCACAGAGCAGCAGTCTCTCTCTATGAGCAAACCAATCCTGGAAGACAAGTAGAGAGGCACCCAGCAGCCTAGTGATCCTAGTACCTAAGAGGAATACCACCAAAGAGGTCTATGAAGAGGTCCTTCAGTAGAAAAAAAAAAGTTGTACATATTTTTCACTTTATTTATTGCACTACAATCTTTTCCTTTTAAAATTTCATCAATAAATGTTACATTTTGAAATTCACTTCATCAGTTTTTGGCATCAACATGCTTCGCTTTATTCAAACACCTTTGTGAAGCTCGGGTACTATGCTATTATACTACAAAACCAATTTAAAAAAACCCCACCAACCAAAAAATGTTACATCCCCATAAGTATTATAACTGGATTTAAAGTAGTGAAATATCGTAGCAAAGCACAGGCATTAAGCTAGTCTATATGTATACAAAGAAAAGTGCCCCCAGCCCAAATTTCTGGACCTAGAAACGTTAAATTTGGGGAGAATGTTCCTTTCATGATATAGAACCAGCTGGGATTAGGAGCATAGCAGGTGGCAATGCCCACTCTCCTTCATCTGACTGGCATCATGAGTGGAGCAGGTGACAATGCCCCCCACCTCAACCCAGCTGGTATTAGGAGCAGAGTAGGTGGCAGTGCCCACCACTCAACATAACCCAAATGATATTAAGAGTGGAGCAGGAGACAATACCCACCACCTGCCTCAACACAGCTGGTTTTAGGAGCGGAGCAGGTGGCAATGCCCTTTCCCTGCCTTAACCCAGCTGCTATCAGCAGTGCAGCAGGTGGCAATGCCCGCCCCCATTTGAAACACCTGGAATCAGGAGCAGAGCAGGAGGCAATGACCTTTTCCCACCTTAACCCAGCTGGTATTAGGAGCGGAGCCGGTGGCAATGCCCACCCCCTGCCTTAACCCAGCTGGTAATAATAGCAGAGCAGGTGGAAATACCCAACCCCTGCCTTAACCCAGTTGATAATAATAGTGGAGCAGGTGGCAATGCCCACCCCCTGCCTTAACCCAGCTGGGATCAGGAGCAGATCAGATGGCAATGCCCACCCTCCTTCACCTGTGTGGGATCATGAGTGGAGCAGGTGGCAATGCCCTCCCCTGACTTAACCCAACTGGTATTAGTGGCGGAGAAGGCGGCAATGCCCACCCGCTACCATAACCCATTTGTGATCAGGAGTGGAACAGGTGAAAATGCCCACCTCGTGCCTTCACCTGGCTGGGATCAGGTACAGAGCAGGAGGCAATGCCCTTCTTGCCTTCACCCAGCCACAATAAAGAGCAGAGCAGGTGACAATACCTGCCCTCTTCAACCTACCGGAATAAGCCACTGAGCAGGCGGCAATGCCTGCCCTGTCTTCTCCCTACCAGAGTCAAGAGCCAAACATGCAGCAATACCTGCCCCCCTTCAACCTGCCAGAATCAGAAGCAGAGCAGTGGGCAATGGTCGCACCTCCTTCCTCCAGCTGGGATCAGGAGCAGAGCATGTAGTAAAGCCTGATGTCCACCTTCACCTGTCAGGACCAGGTGCAGAGCAGGAGGCAATGCCTCTTCCTCCCTTCACCCAGCAAGGAGCAGGTGGCAATGCCCACCCCCCTTCGCCCAGCTAGGATCAGGCTCGGAGCAGGCAGAAATGCCCGCCCTCCTTCACCCAGCCGTAGTCAGGCACAGAACAGGAGGCAATGCCCGCCCCCCCCTTTACCCGGCATGTATCAGGCATGGAGCAGGTAGCAAAGCCCATCACCCCTTCACATGGCCGAGATCAGGCAGATCAGGCATGGAGCAGATGACAATGCCCACCCCCCCTCCTTCACTAGCTGGAATCAGTGATGGAGGAGGAGTGAATGTCTGTCTGCCTGCCCTCCCCTTTCTAGAGCCCGTTGAATTTTCCCCCACAATGGGCTTTGTTGCTAGTTATTAAATATTTTTACTATTTGGGGATTTTTATAATTTTTATAATTTTTTAAGAAAATGCAATGTGCTGTAAGTGCTCAAGATACTAAATACAATACAATAAATATAGTAAATATAAATACAAATCTAAAATCTGTTCAAAATCCTTTCCATCAATAAATATAATCATGTTTATCAAATCATAACAGGCACAATCTCCACAAGTCCAAATGGTGAGGAGATGTAACAAGAATCCACAAAGTAAATAATTCAATTCTCATAATTTCTTTTAAAAAATGTTTTAGGTGGATCCTTTGCTGAAAGAAGTCGATTCTCCAGTATCAATCTAGATGGTCATGTCGACGTTACAATGCTGCTGGAAAGAGTCTGACTGGTTTAGCCAGCCTTTTATTTCCCGTTTCATAATCCACTTTCTCAAAGGCTCATAAATCAACATGACAACCAACCCTTAGGCAGTCTATATCATCACACCCAGCTGGTATAATTCCGACGTTGACATGACCAATGTTTGTCAAGAAGAAAGGAACAATGTCACCTCTGTTCTGTAGCATCTGTTTTTAAATCAGCAAAACATTTTGCCTTAGGCTGTTAGGCAACCAAATACAGATTCATAACAGCTAACTGAATTTCAAATTGGACTATGTAGACTATGTTGACTATGTTGAATAAAGAAAGCATCCCCCAAACTAGTGGGAACAGCTCAATGAGTGCCTGAAAATGAACGGAAATGCCTATTGGAACTTTTGGCAGAAACATCTGCTAACTTTTCTGGCTGGAATATTTCTTTGCCAGTCATATTATTGGCTAAGTTTGTCTCTTCCTTCTCTTCTCCTCCTGTTTCTCTTCCTTCAATCTGTGCGATTGAGAAAAGCAGAAAGGAAGGCAGACCTCACTTGGGCTCAGACCCAATGGGCTTAGACTGGAGTAACTCTGTTTAGGATTGCACTGAATATCAGTCGTTTTCAGATATTCACAGCAATTGCTAAAGGTTAGTTATAGTTATTAAAGATACTAAAACTAGAATGCATTCAGTTAGATTTCCTTTTATTTCTGAATGAATATCCCTGGATGCCAACCATGAATGCTTAGCATTTGGTGAGGATCTTGAAGGTATGTTTCTGAACACCTAGCTTCAGGCATTCTGCTGGGTACAAGTGATGTTCAACAACTACTGATTTAAAAACAAAACAAAAACAAAACCCAGCTATAAAAGTTCCATAATTTAACAGTTACTACACTTTCAGAAGGTTCTCTGGCCTGCATTGATTAAAGAAAATGCCCCATGAACCTGAGCTCATTCAATGTATGATTTAATCCAAGCAGGTGAAGAATTAATCCTTGGACTGGATTGCATATTGATCAACAAAGAAGCTTACTTTGCCATATCTGCCAATCCTAATTTTTAATCACTTTTCAAGGCAATCACTCTTCTTTGCAGCATGCATGGCGACAAATTGGCAAGTTCCATGTGTCAAAAAAACAACCTTTTGATGAGTGCTTTGTAAAAGGGTCACTCCTGCTTTCTGATGGACTCCAGGAAATAACATCACATTAAGGGCAGGTTTAGAAAGAGATGGGTTTTAAACAAATATTGCCAGCATTTAAAGTTGTTTAATTTACATCAATTTTCCCAGCTGAGCAATACATAAATATTCATGATTCTGCCACTGTAGTTTACATTACAAGATGTCATCAGAGATATGAAGGAAAGTGAGTGAGAGAAGAGAAGAAATCTGGCATAAATATTTTAAAAAGCCTCTCTATATACAGTGCTTAATTTTACTCTGATCTCATATACAAGTTCATATTAACCGAAGAAAACTTGATTGTAAAAGTTTTATTAGTGGAAGTAATAATGTGGGCAATTGAAAGGGATTTTACTGTTAAATGATCTGGCACTGCATAAGGGCTACATCTGCTGAGTTCCATCAGAACTCCTAACATGCACATTTGAAAAATGCTGGATCAGCAGAATGGGATCAGTTGCCATTTCATATCCATTGGCATTAAGATGCTGTTCCTTTTCTCTTTCCCCCACCAATTCTGCAGAGGAATAGCAGAAAGTTAGGAAAGGGGGGAACGTAGGGAACTCAACAGCATTCTTCATGACAAGTGGGGGACCAAAAGGACATGCGGAGACGATCTCATTTTCTGCTCCTCCACCATGTTCTCTTTCCCTTCTCTGGTCCTTCCATAGCCTCTGCACCATGTCTTGCTTCCTTCTCTCCTTCCCACCCACCTTTGTCTGCCCTTGTCTTCACCCCCACCCCCTTGCAGCCTCTCCCCTATAGCCCAGTTGTGTGGTGCTGACAGTTGCAAAGTAGAGGACATGTAAGGGCTTGTGGGTGGTACTTCACTTTCCTCTGAATCTCCTCCCCCGCACTATTTCCTCTTTTCCTCCTCCTGGCAGCCTCCATATGCTCACCATTCCCTACACCCTTCTTCAGCCTGCCTTTTATCTACCTCCCAACTTAAAAGGATACACAATTGGGGCAGTCAAACATGGAAATTCTTTTAGTTGAAACATCTGAAAGGCAACTGATTGATTAATCAAATAAAGTGAGTAGAAAAGAGCAAGAGTCCAGTAGGATCTATAAGACTAACAATATTTGTGGTAGGGTTTGAGTTTTCGTGAGCCACAGCTCACTTCTTCAGATACTTGAAGATAAAGTAAGATTCTGAAGGAAGTGTATGGCAAAATAGCCACACGAAGCCAAGCCTTACAAGTCCATGGAAAATCTTTATTAGAAATGTAGCATGTTGTTTTTGCTTTGTTAACAGGAGCTATAGAAGTCTCCAAGAGAGGTGATCACTGAAAAAAAAGTGGTCTCAGTTTCAGATCTGGTATTTCTGAAGGAACTAGCTACTGTTACTGTTTTTTTTTTCCAGATAGGATGTTGCTGGCTTGGATCTAATCCATTTGGATTTTTTTTTGTTATCATGAAATTTGGCTGCAGTCATTGCAATAAGGGCTTCTAGGCTCTTTGGAGCAGCAGCTTTTGTCATTGAAATCACACAGAACACAGGCCTCCCTCTAAACCATCAATTCACTGAGTTTTTCCTCAATTACACTAAGCAGAAAAACACACACACACAACAATGAACCCTGAAAAAGGAGAGTGTTGGTGGGTCACTCTGTAGTGGGAAATAATAATAATAATATTTGATTTATAAACCACCCTTCAGCCCCCACTCAGAGCAGTTTACAAAGTGTGTTATTACACACAACAATCACCCTGTGAGGTGGGAGGGGCTGAGAGAGCTTCAAGATGGTCACCCAAGGTCACTTAGCTGGCTTCAAGCTGGGAATCAAACTCAGTTCTCCAAATTAGAGTCCTGCCGTTCTTAACCACTACACCAAACTGTTTGGCAAAGTGGTAGCAGGGCAATGGCAGAATTAAAAACAATTCTGCTTTATTTTTTTTCCTTTTTCTATAGAGCCAATACATTATTACATCTGCATCCTGCTGTTGCCTGTTGGTGCCATGTTTCCTCGTTACTTGCAGGTTTGTCCCATGATGAGGTGCTGTTCTTGCATTAATCACTGCCCATGTCCATTGTCCAAGTGCAGGCAGGCAGGTAGCATAATTGTTCATATGCTCTCCCCCATGCCTAAAAAGACCTTCATTTTTTCTGTAAGTTTTCCTTTTGCTGAAGGCAGGCAGGATTGTTTTTGAAAGGGCAGAGTAGTGCAGTGGCTCATAGGATGTGGGTGTGAGTGGGAAGCAATCCTAAACAAGTTTGCTCAAATGTACGTGCCATGTTATTCAATAGTGCTTACTCCCAGAGTTGCAGCCTATGATTGAAGTCTGTACATTCTCCCTTCCAAATGTTTCCAAAGTTGACAGCCGGGGAGGGGGTCTCCTCTTGCAAGGATCTGATTGACAGGGAGACAAGACAATGCCACTTCCTGGGTAATGATGGGGGGGGGGAGATACACTGATGTACAATGCACAGAGTCCCCCTTCCCGCTAACAAAGTTAATTAATAACTTAAGGGATCTCTCCCTGTCGGATCTGATTGGTGAATGTTGTTAAGGAAAACAAGATGCTGCTGCCACTTCAAAGTAAGAACCAAAATAAAATACACATGTTTTTTGGTGGGAACGTGTCATTACAATTTAATTTCCCAGATTTTGTTCACCATTCTGGAAGCTGCTTCAACGAAACAAAACCATGATTTTCAGGTGTATTTCCAGCTCATTTGATTTGATTTGCATATCCCTAGTTCCCAATTTATCTGGGATCATGACACAGGGGGAGGGGAAGTAAACTGTTCCCTTGTGCCATTTCGTTGATTTCAAATGTCCCCATTAGGTAATATAAACAGGTTACTCATGTACTGCCCTTTAGGATTTCCCTGGAGGAGCCAAATATTAGCTCCACGGGGGGAATTCTGTATGGAAAAATGGAATGGCATGTTCCATGGTCTCCTGTGTGCTGTGGTCTTAGACCAATGTGGGACCAATTTCAATTATTTCATACCCATATATAACAGGGGAACAGACCATGAAACCACTTTTGATTTTATACACAGAATGTCTAGGATGGTGAAAAGGTAAAGGTACCTTGTCCTGTTCCCCATCATGCCCGGGAAAGCAATTCCATCAAAGTCAATGGGTTTAGAATGGTGCGAGTCTCTTAAGAATAGATCCAGAGGAGTTAACCGTGTTAGTCTGTAGTTGCAAAATAGCACCTTTGTTGTTGGTTAGTCTTAAAGGTCATGCATCTGACAAAGAGAGCTGAGGTTCTCAAAAGCTTATGCTACAATAAAGTTGGTTAGTCTTAAAGGTGCTACTGGACTCTTTACTATTCTGTTAAGAATCGCACTGTATATCATCCAGTTTGAACCATGAGCACTTTTGCAACTGAGTTTTGGAAAAAAGTACCATAACAGTAACATGTCTGCACTCCTTCTGCATCAGATCATAATGAAATGAACAGACATCCAGAAAATATAAAAGCTTTTTCTTGAACATTCAATAGAGAAGGATGTTATTGCAGTGAATTGGATATCCCATGACAACTTGCTGTAATTTCTTTATTAATTATGATACTTAATGTAGAGGAAACGACATCGCTTCATGTTTGACTCTCGTTGTCCTGGCAGAGCTAATTGCTCCTCAAGAGATGCCAGTCTTGGGTACACTGGGAGTAGGAAAAAGAATAAGCGCTGACTTTAGTATCTTATTTTCCAGTGAGTTAACATTTTTTTCATGTAATTAGCCCCAGTGTTCTTCCCAGATTAACAGATCAACTAATAATAAGCTATGCTTTTAAATGCTAAAAAGAGGAGGGAGCATAACAAGGAACAGATTCAAAGGGCGCAAGTTCATTATGCAGAGAGCAAATATAAACAGTTAACCTTGAAGACTTCACAACCCTGCACCATTTACTTTTCACTCTTATAATAAATTATGTGTTGGTGGGGGGAGACTTTTGACTGATAAGAAGTCTGCTAGCCTGAATATTCTGATCTCCCTCCTCTCCTGCACATATTCACGCTAGGGATATAAGACTGTTTCACTCAGTGCATTGAGCTTGTTGGTGACTCGATGGATTGAACCAGCTATTTTACTTCCTTTCTTATTTGATTTACATCCTAGTCTATCCCATGGGCTCAGAGCAGTTTATAATAGGCTTTTCCTCCAAAAGCAAACAGTTTTGTTCCCGCTGGGCTCATAATCTAAATAATTAAAGAGTTTGTGGGATCAAAAAGGCCAAGAGAATTTTTTTTTTTTTTAAAATGTCATTTACATGTACAAAATCAATTTAAAGTGGGGAAAAACCATGAACATTGTCTTCTTCGGGCAGCAGCCTGATGCATAGCTATTTGCCGAAGAAATGCTGCAGAATGGTATGGGCTGAATGGGAAGCATAACTTAGTCCTATGATGATGGTGGTTTCTCTGCAGCTTTCGGCAGGAGATAGATGCATCTTCACTCCTGGATCATGAAAGACCTCTTCTCTCAATCATCAGCACCAATTGCCAATGGAATCCATCATCTGGATATTGGGATGCAATGGGTGGGGATGTAGACTTAATTTCAAACATGGTGGCTACGGTATCTCTGGAGCTCTGACCAAGCGGTAGAAGAATCTTCACTCTCAGGTCATGACATTCCCTTCCTCTCCAAGGTCTGACGTATGAACCTGGTGTACTTTGCTTCTATGGACTGGGTATGGTTAGGGCTCAAAGCCTTCTTCAAATCCAGAGGGAAATAGGAATAGAACGGAGTAAGAGAGTGCAACATATGCTTCAATTGTGTCTCTATTTACCAGAGATGAACTCTTCTTTCTTGTATCTGCCCTTGGTACATTACTGTCCCTATTTTTGTTCCTTTTTATTTATTTTATTCATGTCATTTATATTCCGCCTTTCTCACAGACTCAAGGCATTTTACATAGTGTGAGATTAGTACAATCAGTAGCAAGGACAAGGGCAGGCATTTCCATACAGTGTCAAGGACATTTCCATAAACAGTGTCATAGGGTAAATGAATACAAATTTACAAAGACATAGTATTAGCAAGGATCCAATACGGAGTTGAAGAACTGCTGAAACAGAACAGAATCAATGCTAGGACTGACATTAGACAACATGAAGTGCAAGTAGTATATAGGAGTACATATTTAAAGCAACAGATGATTTGTAAGGCAACATAATGGTGAAGTATATGGTTCTTAACTCATTAGTGAAATATCTAAGACCTCCCTCCTACAATACTGCCCTCCCATCTGAGTAAAAAGCTTTTTGAGTAATTCAGTTTTGCATTGTTTGTAAAAAGCCAAGAGTGTGGGAGCTCTCTTGACCTCCTCAGGCAGGCCATTCCATAGGGAAAGGGCCACCACAGAGAAAGCCCCTGTGTGGGCTAATGTTGATTTCTCCCATGTGCAGGCTGGCACCTGCAAGAGATCCTGTTTGGAGGAATGAAGCTGCCATGGAGAGACGTAAGGAGGGAGGTCTGTCAGGCCAAGGCCATGAAGAGCTTTGTATGTAATAACCAATACCTTGAATTGAGCACAGTAACTGATAGGTAGCCAATGGAGTGACTGTAGGATGGGAGTGATGTTCATGCTCCTGCTCGCTCCTGCTAAAGGTTGAGCTGCAGCATTTTGCACCAATTGGAATCTCCTAGTTAATTTAGATGGGAGACCAATGCATAGTGCATTACAATAGTCATGTTTTGATATTACCTTAGCATGTATTGAGGTGGTCAGGTCGACTGTGTCAAGATAAGAAGCCATCTTCCAGGCTAGAGTGAGATTGTAGAAAGCATTTTTTGCAACTGCCTTAACTTGTTTTTCTAGTAGTAGTGTTGGATCCAGTATAAACTCTAGGCTCTTAATCAAGTCTTCAAGGGTCAGATGAACTCCGTTGAAAGTGTGGAGTACAATGGCCATTTTCACATGGGCACGTGCCCAGAAGATCACACAAAACCCATGGCATAACAGTGTCTTCCTAGTGCAATTTCCCGCCACGATCCCATTTAATGGCCCTTTTTCTGATGTCATCAGGCCATTAAAGGGGATTGTGCCAGGAGATTGTGCTAGGAAGACACTTCATGCTGTGAGTTTGAGCGATCTCCCAGGGCACGTAGGAAAATGGCCACTGTCTTTCAAGATCTCTAACTTCCCAACAAGCATCACTTCAGTCTTGTCTGGGTTCAATTTCAATTTGCTATTTTTCAGCCATTTCATCACAAATGATCTAAGATTTCTCCTGCATCCTACGAGGACCTAGATAGTGAGATATAGAGTTGGGTGTTGTCTGCATATTGATGACATCCAACTCCATAGGTGTGAAATAGTTCTCCTAAAGAAGTTGAATAACAGTTCTCCTAAAGAAGTTTAATAATATTGGAGATAAGATTGCACCTTGCAGAACCCCACAAGATAGTTCCCATTCTGGAGATAGCTGATCTCCGATGGCAACCCTTTGAGCCTGTTCCATGAGAAATAATTTAAACCAGTCCAGAGCACATCCTTTGATGTCCATTTCTGTTTCTAAATACCTCAACAGGATGGCATGCAGATAGATCCAGGAGGAGCAATAAGGAGGCATGTTGTCTCTGTTCAGACGGAGATCATCCACTAAAGCTACTAGTGCTGTCTCTGTCTCATGCCATAGTCTGAATCTAGACTGGAAAGGGTCTAGAGTGCTAGAGTTTTCCAAGAAGATCTGGAGTTGGTCAGCTACTGCTCACTCAATCACTTTGCCCAGAAAGGGCAGATTAGAGACTGGACGATAATTGGCCACATCAGTTTTATCTAGGGATGGGTTAGCGGATGAATAACTGCCTGTTTGAGTGTGGGATAAGGTGCCCTGAGTTAGTGATTGATTTACAATAGATCTCAGTGGTTGACTTATGTGATCTATACTTGATTTTAACAGCCAAGATGGACAAGGGTCAAAAGCACAAGTAGCGGCTTTCATAGATGCCAGGATCCTGTTAAGGTCTGTTTTTGTAATTGGTTCAAAGCAGTACAAATATAGGCCAGATGGTGTATTAAGCATTTCTCCTATCTCGTTTGCATTGCAGCTAGCATCTAGATCAGAGTGTATTCATGCTATTTTGTCAGTGAAAAACTTAGCGAAAGCCTTGCAGCTAATTGTCTGTTCTTGAGACTGTAAAGGTTCGGATTTAGGGATTAGAAGGTGTCTGGATAGCCTGAACAATTGGGATGGTCGTGAACTAGCCGACACAATGGTTGCCGAGAAGTAACGTTTCTTTGCCACTTTCGTTTCTGCTTCATAGATCCTTCAGTGCATTCTGTAGCAAGTTCTATCAGCTTCTGTGTGAGTTTTAAGCCAGCATCTTAAGCCTATAGGAGACTTTTATGCCTATAGGAGCGATTACCTTAAAATCGTTGTGCGATTCATTAGAGTTTGTCAGGGTTCTACAAGGTCTCTACAAGTTAAAATCCTAGAATAAGAATTGGATGCATTCTGTCTAAAATCACTGCATGTTTATGGATGCTAAGGAACTATGCAATCAAGGTCATACACTGCAGGTAAAGTAGATATTGAATCGTTCATAATCTATTTTAGGACAATTATGCATTTTAGTACAGTATTTATTTGAAAGGAAGATGACCCTGAATGTAAGATGATCTCCCAAAAAAGTAAAATGTTTATTATTATTATTATTATTACTATATACAATGATAACTAGTAGATGAATTTCTACTAGTTTTCCTTTCAGTTAAATATAGTGTACCTTTTAACAAAAGAACAATACCCTACAGGTTTCTAAAACATAAGACGGCTAGCAATTGCAAAATTAAATGAATATATCTATTATATATTTTCCCACTTTTCTTCCAGGGCACTTCCCTACTTTGTTTTATCTATACATCAACACTTTTAGATATATTACGTTGAGAGAGGCTGACTGCCCCCGCAGGTCAATTAACAAGCTTCATGGCAGAATGGGGATCTGAACCCAAGACTTCCCAACTCTAATGCCACACTCAAACCACTCCATACTGCAGAGTAAATTAATATAGAAGTCAGAGGTGAACCTTCAGAAATATGTAGCAGTACTAGAGAAGCTTAGAATTTCATGTTATGAGAATTGATTTACAAATATGTCCCAATTTGCATCACTGTAATGTTGAAGGATATTGAAGCTGTTGCTTTAGCTGGTTCTCATAGAAGAAAATTGACCTTCTGCTTTTGCCTGGTCAACAGAACATCATTTTCTGCTCATTTTATTTCAGGTTGCAAATGCAAGCTGAAGTTATTGAGTCAAGACAACCAGACCTGGAAGAACCAATATCTAATTCTCAATTCAGATACAGATATCAATGATTTAGGCCTGAACCTAGCTTTGCCATAGAAAAGGTTATTATCATTTTTCAGAATTTGTATCCAGACTCAAAACAAAGAATCCTGGGCCAGTGCACAAAATACTGCACAAAAACACAATGCAAACAATAAAATAATGAAAATGCAAACTAGCAGCTTTAAAATATCAGTCACAGGCTTAGATCCACAGAGTGGGAGATATGATTTTTGTTTACACTTTGACCCACAAGCAGCAGTTTGGGGAGCATTGTGGAATCCAGCAGGAAAGTGGAGGCGAAAAAGTTGTACTCTATGAATAGAAATTCCTTTTACCTGTGCAAATCCTTCATGGATCCCAGCCATTGTTACTGGTCAAATAACAATACCAGCAGCAGAAAAATAAGAATGTATCAATGACTTACAGCTTACTTTTTGGCTGCAAGGTGTCTTTGTGAAATAAGGGTGCTCATGACATTCTCTTCTACTGAATTTCTCCAGTGAACCTGTATACATTTTCCAGTATAATGTATCAAAGTGGAATCCAACCCACTTTCTTTTTTGCTTCCTTCCTTTCACTGCCTGCATAACGGTGAAGTAAAGGAGTGTTTCAAATAATGTACGTACCCAAAAGGAATATGACCCTTAATGTAAGATGACTTCCTCAAAAATGTTATATAAGATGACCTCTTGAAAAAGTGTTTTATTACAGAACATATATGTAACTTGTATATGATGTAAGATGACCCCCTCTTTTTCTTGATGGCACATTGGGGGGGGGGGAGTTAGTATTCCTTTTGGGTAAATATAATATGTATTTTCAAGACCAACTTTTCATACAGCCAAATACATGAAATATGTGAAATAATGAAGTAAAATGTGAATTCGTAGATCTATTGTTGGTATTAGCAGGGGTGGAATATTAGCAAACAAATGTACAGAAAGAACTTTCAAATAATAAAGTCAAATACAGTTTCAAATATGTATTCAAATCAGGGTTTGGGGATTAATCATTAAATACAAGATGATCCTTCTAGTCTAAGCAATGCCATACTATATGCAAAATTTGGTCTTACTTATGCCACCAGCTTGTTCCAGTGGTTCTTTTGAGGATAGAAATGATGAGGGGGCTACTGATTCATTTAAATTAAATGTGTCAATGACATCATTAGTTCAGCTTAATGTAAACTACATCATTAGTCCAACTAGCATGAGCAATCAACTAAGTGACATAGCTGCCTTCATCACTCATTATCTGATGAAGGGAGCGTTAATTCTCAAAAGCTTATACCATGAAAATCATGTTGGTCTTTGAGGTGCTACAGGACTTGAATTTTACTGTTCTTCACATCTGAATTTATAGTGGTGGTATAAATTGTGAGGAGTATCTTGTGAGTAGAGATGGGCACAAACAGAAAAAAACCCGAACATGATGTTCGTTGTTTGTTGCCATCCATGAATAGGGACTCACAAACAACCACAGATATGGCCCTGTTCACAAAAATGTTCATAGTTGGCTGTTCGGGGTGGGGGTGGGGGTGGGGGAGCAGGCTCTCCTCCAGCCATCAACAAAGTTTGGTCAAGATCCCTACCACACCACTCCCAGAAACCTGACCTGAGCAGGCACCAGGAAAGGTACCAATAATAAATAATAGCCTGGTCCAGAGCCTGGCAGCAGCCCTGGAACTTGAAGGGGTAGATCCCTACCGCACCACTCCCAGAAACCTGACCTGAGCAGGCACCAGGAAAGGTACCAATAATAAATAATAGCCTGGTCCAGAGCCTGGCAGCAGCCCTGGAACTTGAAGGGGTAGATCCCTACCGCACCACTCCCAGAAACCTGACCTGAGCAGGCAGCAGGAAAGGTACCAATAATAAATAATAGCTTCACCCAGAGTCTGGCAGCAGCCCTGGAACTTGAAGGGGTAGATCCCTATCCTACCACACACACAAAAAAATCAAGCTCCAATGCACTCTATCAAAATGCCAACAGCAACTATCCCTCTCCCTCTCCACTGACTGCAAAGCCAGAGCTGGGAGTCCCCCTCCCCCCTGCTCTTTGCTCCCTTGTTGTAACAAAGTTGGAGCTCCACACTTGAAAGGAAGACCTGCCTATCAAGCTAAATTGGGCTTAGATTGGGGTTTCCAGGGCAACAGCAGGAGTTCAGACAGAGTTCAGACAATCCCTGTCTAAGTTGCCAAGGGAATTGAATGCAGGTGCCAGACTGTCTGGCTTGACAAACAGCAACGAACAAGGCTTGCAATGACCACCTGTTCGTTTAGAATGGGGTTTCATGAACAGTTTGTTCGCGAACAGCAGATTGGGCTGTTTGTGGCTTTTTTTTGTTTGTATTGCTGTTCATGCCCATCTCTACTTGTGAGTATCCTGATCATGAGTGTGTGGAAAACTGCCAGCCAGGATGAGTGGTGGAGGTAATTCAGTGTTTGGACCTTTCTAGACCTGAATTGGTTAATGGATCAGTCTAGTTCCTAATGAACCATATAAATTCACCTGTAGTGTATATCAGAACAATAACATCATACTGTCATTTGAATTGAGTTCACAGTGCAAGTGGACAGAATTACATCGCCTTGTCTAGTTTCATCAGCATCCTGCCTTTCCTTGCATGATCCAGCTATTCATACCTCCTCCCTCACCAGTTTTTTTTGCTTACTAGTTGCAAATCATGCATGTAAGTTTTGATGGTTGACACAAATACTCGTTTTAAAAGCATCTGAAATATTTATGGAAATGTCATAAAGCTACCATCGATGTGAGCAAATCTAGAATATATTGCAACGATCTGAAGAATAGAATTCTCCCCCAAAATATACTGTGCTTTCCAAATTTCATTTTAACTACTCTGCCTATGATTTTTTCCCCTATGTTATATATTTGAATGAATCATTGTTGCAGAAGCTAGGCTTTATTGAAATAAAAGAAATCCAGTCATGGCCTATTATCTGTAAAAATATATTTCCCTGTATGAACCCATTTCCATAACAGACCAGAGTTTTGAAGAAAGTCTTAATGAAAACCTGTTTTGTGAAGGTCCAACTCAATGAACAATGTATATCACATGACATCATAACCCTAGCTAACACAAAAATCAAGAGTAATTGGGACCATCAATCTGAGCAGATCGCATCCTTAATGTTTCAAAAGGCTTCAGAATATTGGATTATGACAACAGATTGTCTTTCTATTCCATCCTTTTTGTTAAACTGACAGCATGGGCAATGATTTCTTTTCAGTTTGGTGCAGAATGTTAGATGACTCTCAATTAAAGCAGAAAATAAACTTGAAAAGTAAGGAGTCCAAAAGATGAAAGATCAATTGCTTACGAGTCTAACTGACAAGTTTTTATTATGTTCAAAGCAAGGTTAGCTTCAGTATAGTGTCTGCAAGAAATAAACATGAAAACAGAGAAAAAAGAAAAACAAGGCAGGAAAGGATCTCTAAAACCTGAATCTATGGTCTCTTTTTATTTTCCTCTGTCCTGTTCATTTCTTAAATCTCTTCCCTGACCTCTGAGTCTCTGACTACTTTTTTGTTTTTCTTATATTTAATAATGCTGACAAACCTTGAAAGGAGAACTCAAAAGGCAACTTTTCCGGCTTCCCAAGTTTGAAATAAATCTGGGATTGAAATGACTCAATACAATGGTTGTCCAAACACCCCCTAAGCCACATATTTGTAAAGAGGGTACGTGTGTGGGATATGTTACTAGCTTCAGGAATTTATTTAAAACAGAGGATAGGCCAAAGGCTGGTTGTTAGAGTGGCCGGAGTGCTGGATTAGACCTGGGACAACCGGGTTCGAATCCCTCACTCAACAGCTAAAGCATGTCAGATAATCTTGGGCCTGTCACAATCTCTCAGCCTAACCTACCCTCACAAGGTTTTTGTTGACAGGAGTAAGTGGGGGCAATGTAAAAAGCTGCTTTGGGTTCCTGATCAGGGAGGGAAATGGAACATAAATAAAAATAAGCATCATAAGCATCTTTCCTACACATTTCTCAGGCATGACCATGGTCAAGGCAGGATAATGAGGCAGCAAAAGACCTTATGAGGTGGAATGGATTGCATCATTTCAGATGACAGGTGCTGGATTCCAGCTTTGATTGTTCCCTGGCATACTAAAGTCAAGGCCAATAGGAAATTAGCACAGCAAGGAGAGAGATTTTATCCACTCCTCCTGATTGCTTTGCTGGTTTTCTATTAGCAGGAACTTCTTACAACAAGCGTTCCAAAATGTGATCCTCCATGAGCCTTGGACTGTGGTCTGTATTGATCTGTCTTGTCCTGTCTCCAGACTATGGGAGCATGATTTGTGTCAGGGGACAAAAGGAAAGCCAGAGAGGTTTGACATGGCCTCTCAAGATGTCGGCTCTCCATATTCTGAGTCTGCAAGCAAAGGTTCTCTGCTGCTTGTGCTGGGTTTCTACTTGCAGGGAGTTTTCAGCATCAAAAAGCATTCTAAAATGTAATCCTCCATGATTTCCACCTATAGTATGAAGTGGGGCAGGACTACCCCCTCAAGTCTCTACCACCTTATTCCCCTGCATATGCAAATCAAGCTCCAATTAACTAGCTGCACTTGAATGCCAACTGAATGGGGCCTTCCGGCATGGCAAATAGGATAGCCAAGTTCTTCTGGCATGACATTCGGTGATGGTGAATTGTGGGGTGGTAGCCCAATGGGAGAGCTCACCTTGCATATGTAGTCCAGAGTACTTCTGTGACATACTGGGAATGTCATTCCTAGAGCAATATGGAAGCAATGGGTTGAGTGCCATGCTGAGTTGGTCAAAATTAGCCCCCAATCTAATGTGACCTGTTGCTACTGCCTCATGCCCAGAATTATGTCATGCTGGAATTCCTGGCATGACATGGAAGTGCTGCGGAGCACACAGGAGCATGCTGTGGGATTCCTAGACCTGTTCCCATGTCTTTATCCCTCCCCCCCAACACACCAGCCAGGTGAAAGGTGGCAGGGGGCAGAGGCTGTGAGTGGAGGATCTCCTGCCCCCACCAGGGGACTGGTAATCCTAATGGCAAGGGTAGGCATAAAGTAAACAGTAGAGTACTAGTGAATCTCTGATCAGTTTCCGGTGGATGAACTAGTATCTGCTGGTGTTGAGGTTTTAGTAAAGAATCTGGACTAGGTGGACCATTGTGATCTTGCAAGGGACTTTTTAGGCTTTTAAGAAAATATGTATACTCATGAGCGTGTAACAGATAAATTCTGCATTCAGGAAGGAAGAAGAGGCATAGTTGAGAGTATGTATCAGTAAGGCAGCCATTCAAGAGCAGCATTTAATTTTGTCATAACTGGGGTGTAGAGGCCAAAATGGGAGAAACCATTCAGAATCACCAATAGGCCCCTGTAAGCAATTCTAGATTGAGACGTTTTCATTTATGATGCTGGAAAGCCAGTCATAAAAACTGATTTTTCATGCTACCGTATGGCATCTGAGATACCATTACACTGCTTTGGAGATAATTGGTCCATGCCAAAATTACAGCCAAACTTGCATGAGTTTCTAAATTAAAAACCTTCTTTTCTGAGAAATGCTCCTTTGAGTTGTTCATTGGGGAAACAAAAATTAGAAGGAATTAATTAAGCATGAGCTATTTACTAACCACAGATTGCCTACAGAGTGTTGGAAGAGTTACAACAACATTGTACTTCTGGAAAGTTGATGCAGATAGCTCTGGATCACCGCTAACAATAATTATTACAGTGTTCCTTACTAGGTAAAATTGCCGTTTGTTTTACACAAAAATCTCAATTTTTTTGTGCAATCTGCAAGAACCCTTTTAATAGTACAGCTTATTTTCTAAAAAATAAATTATATAGTATTTTTAAAAATGCATTATTTAAGCAAGTATCCATTTTCTTCAAGCCAATTGCAAAATAAGCAATAAACACAGATGCAATCCATAATTGATGTTTTGTGTTCAAATTAGCATTTAAATTGGCACACCCGGCTGCAGCAACGCTGCATAAGCCGGGGGCCATGTGTTGCTGGCTTGCCCGGAAGGGAGACAGACCCCTTCCCGGGCATACGGGTACTTGGCTTGGGGGGCGGAGCTTGTGCCTTAGTAGGCTGCTCCGCTCTCCCTGCCGCTCAGTCTGCCTTTGTTCTCGGAGGAAGAGGCTTCTTGCTCCGAGCGGCTCTGGCGACCTGCGTGTGTGCAGGCCGGCGAAGAGCTGAGGCAGTCGGCAGCGGCGCAGGGAGCTTCGGCGGGAGCAGGAGCGGCGGGACGCGGTTTCAGCCGCGGCTTCAGGCGCGGCGCGAGGAGCCACTTTTCGGCGCGCGCTCGCCCCTCTTTCCGGGCCTTTGAGCGGCGCCTCGCCGTGGTTCTGCCGGCCGCCCCCCTTGCGTTCTCCCGCCGTGGGGACGCGGCTGCGGGGACGCGGCGGCTCCCCCGGGCTTTGCTGCCCCATTTCGGGGTGGGGAGGCGTCTTTTGGCGGGCACTCACCCTGTTGAGTGCGGTGGTTGGCGCGGCTGCGTCTTTGGTGGCTCAGCCAGCGGGCAGTGGGTGGGGTATTGTTGGGTCCCCTCTACTGATTGCCCCGGCCTTATTTCTCCCTTACCCCCGCCCCCTTTTTTTCCAGCCAGGGGGCTTTAGGGCTTTCCTGGTGGCTGGTTGTGGGTGACTTCCCTTGTTGGTGGGGGGATTTGGGGCCGTTTACGGCTGTACGGCCTGCTCTTCTCGCTTGCCGCCATTTTGGGTGTCCAGGCGGCCATTTTGGTACCACTGAAGGGCTGGAAGCTGGTACGAGCAGTGCATGTTGGGATTAGGTGGCAACTGTGATTTAGGGTGAGGTTAGTTGCTATCTTGGAACAGATTAGCTCTCTTGGGGTTCCTTAATAGTAGTGCTCGCCCAGTTTGTTGCAAGGCGCGCCTAACTTTGGCCCCTGTGCTGGTTTAATACCAGGTTTTTGGCTTGCTTTTTTAATAACAGTTTGATTGCGTTATGCCTCCTAAAAAAGGGGGTGGCCCATCTAAGGGCAAGCAGCCAGCAAAGAAGGCTGCGAAGAGGCCCCACCCGCCTGCGGTGTCCTCTTCTGATGAGGATGAAGGGGGTTCCAATATGGTGGAGATCCTTGAGCGTTTAGCTGCTTTGGAGCGGGCCAGGGCTGGGGACCAGACAGAGACATCAGGGGCCAGGGTTCGTCGGCCTACTGCTAAAGTTTCTCATGTTGCCTTTCAGAAAGAGGTCTTGAGGCGCATTGCTGCCCTGGAAGCTGCCTCTCCCCGTGAGCGAGGTGAGCCCAGTGTTAGCTGTGAACCTGAATGCAGGATGGAAGAGGTGTCTGTGCCGGAGCCTGATCAGGAGGCTGCTGCTGAAGGCGGGCAAGTTGCCATTGCTGTGGATCCAGTGCCGCAGGAGGGTAAGTTGGCTGTGGCTCAACAGCCTTGCACCTGGCCATGGGGGCCCTGGGGTCAGCCCGCTGCCTCAGCGCCTCCTGGTTTCACTTCTCCAGCCTTACCGCACGTGGCACAGGCTTGGAACACTGCTCTTAGCACACCACCGTCTCCGTCCACGTCTGTGTGGCCGTCTACATCTGCTCTGGGTTTGCATGGTAGTTCTAGCACTTCTCAGGCCCAGTTGCCATCCTCAGTGCCGCCCTTACCCTTAGGGCTGCCGACCGCGGGTTGGCCATATGGTTATGGAAGTCAAGGAGGATTCCCTCCTTATGGACCCTCTCCTTATGGTTTTGTGCCATATAGTGCCCTGCCGTTTGGGGATACTGCTTTACCTTTGGGTGACCACCTCACCCAGGCCACCCGGGACAAAATTGTTCGGGGGGAATATGTGGATGTCTTTACCCTTCTCTTCAGGGAACTGGAGAAAAAGGATAAAGACGATTTGGATGAGAAAGATAAAGAGAAGATCAGGCGGCGCAAGGTGGATAGGAATTGGTCGAATTGGTTACCCGGATTTCTTATTTACGCGGGTGTACTAGTCAGGGCACAGCCCTGGAGGGCTGTTTCCCTTTTTCAATATCTCGATATTATCTACAAGGGCTACACGATATTCGTTGGCCCTGCCTGGCTCCAATATGACGAGGAGTTCAGGATGCGTGCTGCTTTGAACCCAAACCTGCCTTGGGATCAGGTTCACCAACAGCTTTGGCTGCAGGTTATGACCCCAGCTAAGCCAAATTCGGGTGATAGATCTGACAGCGGCCACATGATTTCTCGCCCCCAAAATGTGTCTGGTTCCCGCGCCCCAGCGGGGCAGCAGGTTCAACCCCGGCTGCTTTGCTGGGATTTTACATCCAAGGGGCATTGTAATCGGAAGGCCTGTAAATATCGGCACGAATGCCCGGCCTGTGCTGGACCCCATTCCTATGCTTCCTGCCCCAAGGTCAAGCCTGGCGGGGGTGGTAGGCGATACGGAGGCGGGGGTTCTCAGCAGGGGCCTGGAAAAGGGGCCCAGCCCAGTAAATCTGAGGGTACTTGAGGGCCTTTTGGCCTTTTACCCTCGCCGCCTTGATGCGGATTATTTAGTTTCGGGGTTTAAGTTTGGTTTTCGGATTCCTTTCCAGGGCCAACGTATGCCTTTCATGGCAGCCAACCTTCGGTCTGTGGCTGGCATGGAAGATGTAGTGCGGGCTAAGATTGCGAAGGAGTGTGCAGAGGGCCGTGTTCTCGGCCCATTTGATGCCCCTCCTGTTCCCGGTTTGAGGGTTTCCCCACTTGGCGTGGTGCCAAAAAAGGCGGCTGGTGAGTTCCGCCTTATCCACCACTTGTCTTTCCCTCGGGGAGATTCTGTAAATGATGCCATTCCTGAGCATCTTTGTTCGGTGCGTTATACGTCCTTTGACCAAGCCGTCAAGGTCGTGCGCCGTTGTGGTGTGGGCGCTGAAATGTCAAAGTGTGACATTAAGTCGGCATTTCGACTTCTTCCAGTCCACCCTGACGACTTCGAGCTCCTCGGCTTTGCTTTTGAGGGCCGGTTTTACATGGACAGGGCCCTCCCCATGGGCTGTTCCATTTCTTGCGCGGCCTTTGAGCGCTTCAGTTCCTTTTTGGAATGGGAGCTGCGGTGCCGTGCAGCCTGCCCTGATACTTGCCATTATTTGGATGATTTTTTGTTCGTTGGGCCGCGGGGGTACCGGGCAATGCGCCCGCCTGCTCGCCACCTTTATTTCCCTGGCTGATGAGTTGGGGGTCCCCTTAGCTCACGAGAAGACTGAGGGCCCCGCCACAGTGTTGACCTTTCTGGGTATCGAGTTGGATACCGTTCAGCAGTCTTTGAGACTCCCCGCAGATAAGGTTCAGGACCTTCGCAGTAGGCTTGATGACTTTATGGGACGTAGGAAAGTTTCCCTCCATGAGTTGCAGCAGTTGGTGGGGCACTTGAATTTTGCTTGCAAGGCCGTTGCCCCGGGTAGAGCCTTCTTGAGGCGTCTGTGCGATGCCATGGGGTCCCTGAAATTTTCTCATCACCGGCTGCGTGTCAGCCGCGACATGCGTGAGGACCTCCAGGTTTGGAGGGACTTTCTCGCTTCCTTTAATGGAGTTACGTTTTGGAGGGAGGATTTGTTGCTCGAAGCCGAGCTTCAGGTCACTTCTGACGCGTCTGGTTCCCTGGGTTTTGGGGTCTACTTTAGGGGCCACTGGTGTGCAGCCCGTTGGCCAGTTGATTGGTTGGAGCAGGGGTTGTCTAGGGATTTGACGTTCTTGGAATTTTTTCCTTTGCTTGTGGCAGTCTGGCTTTGGGGGGAAGAGCTGTCAAACCACACGGTACAGTTCTGGTGCGACAACCAGGCTGTGGTGCATGTAGTTAACTCATTGACCTCCAAATCGCCCAGAGTTATGCGATTGGTACGGGCTTTTACCCTTCGATGCTTGCGATTGAATATATTGTTCAGAGCCAGACATGTTCCTGGAATTAATAACGGTGTGGCAGACGCCTTGTCTCGCCAACAGATGGAACGTTTCTGGTTCCTCGCCCCGGAGGCCGATCGCCTGCCTGCGCAGATGCCCATCGAGCTTTGGCGTCTTGGAAGGTGGAAGCGAACCGGGCGATCCAGTCGGCCCTAGCTCCTAGTACACGGAGGGCCTATGATAGAGCGGTAGGGCAGTTTACTGAGTTCCGGGGGACGGTGGGTCTCCAGGATGTGTGGCCCATTCCGTCGGAGCATCTCATGCACTTCTGTGTGGTTCAGCATGGTCGTGGCCTGTCTGTTAAGTCTATCAGGGGCCAGTTGGCTGCCCTGGCTTTTGTTAGTAAGGCGCGTGGCCTGCCGGTGGCCACGGGGGACTTTAGGATACGGAAAATGCTCGAAGGTTGGTCTCGTGAAGCTGGTGCTCCTAGGGACCAGAGGCAGCCCATTTCCCCTTCAGTTTTGAAGGGTTTGGGTGCCGCGTGGGCTGAGGTGTGTACATCAGCTTATGAGCAACGGCTGTTTCATGCAGCTTCTTTAGTGGCCTTTTTTGGGGCGTTGAGGGTCAGTGAGCTGGTGGTGCAGTCTCGTGTTGATTCATCAGGTAGGGCCTTGGCTGCTGGGGACATTAAAATTCGGGAGGATAAGGTATCCATAAGGATCCGTCGCTCCAAAACGGATCAGAGGCAGCTTGGAACCACTCTGGTTCTCGGTCCTTGTTCGGATAGAGAGCTGTGCCCGGTGCATGCCCTTAGGGATTACATTGAGCTGCGGGGTGATGCCCCTGGGGCCTTCTTTCGGCACGCTGATGGTGCCCCATTGACTCGTTTTCAGTTCTGGGCTGTTACGGAGCGGGCCCTTAGTAGGCTTGGGTTATCTGGGGTTAAGTTTGGGACCCACTCTTTTCGAATCGGAGCGGCGTCTACGGCCGCTGCGATGGGTTACCCCCAGCGGGCTATTCAGCATGTTGGCAGATGGCGGTCAGGGGCGTTTCGTTCTTACATCCGCCCCTTGTCTCATTGTTAACGGCCCCTTGCTAACTGTTGTTTTCTTAGGTGCAGTGCCGGGCCCTGGGAAGCGCAGGATCGTAATTTGCGGGCACAGCATGGTGTTCTGGGCCGCCCACCAGGCCAGACGGACTCCCATCGGATCCCAGCTCGGGCTGAGTGCTGCGGCCACGGTCGAATGGCTTGGGAGGCGTGGCATGCGGTGGCCAGCCTTGTTGCCACTGTTGTTTAGGGGGCGGACGGGTCTGCCCCCTCACATTTTGGTTATCCACTTGGGTGGGAATGACCTTGGCCTTGTGCAAGGGAAGGCCCTTTCATTGCAGGCAACTGCGGACCTTCGCGAGATAAGCCGCCGTTGGCCTGGAGTGCTGATATTTTGGTCCGAGATGTTGCAGCGTCGGGTGTGGCGCGAGGCGATTGACCCACGGGCAATAGAGGGAGCGCGGCGCAAGGCGAACCGGGCTATGAAGAAACCTTTGGGGGCAGGCCTGGGGATTTATTTGCCGCACCCTAGGATTAAGGCGGAATTTGCCCATCTCTACCGAGATGATGGTGTCCATTTGTCACCGGAGGGCAATGATATATTCCTTGATGATTTGCGGCAAGGGCTGAGGTTGGCCCTAAGCCACCTGTGGGGCGTCAGGGCCTAAGCAGAGGCTTGGCCCTGGCGGTGGCAGGAGATTTTTGGGGAATAGGGAGCGGGCCGGTGAGCACCCACTGGCATTTCCCCCAGATGTGGGGGAACAGGGTCTGCCATCAGTGCGGTATGCTTGTGACGGCTACCACAGCACAGGCAGACGCCTGCGGGGATCCCCAGGTACAAGTCCTTCCCTCATGCTGTACGGCTGGGGCGTTAGGAGCTTGGTGGGGGGATCCGTTAGCCTGGCTGGCCGGGTGGCAGCTATTCAATGGATGGCCTATACCCGGGGCTTTGGGGCTCGCCCAGACAGGCCAAGGCGGTGGTCAGGTATGACCCCGTGGCTTGACCTGTACCGCATAGTTGGCCCTTGCCGTAGTTATGCAGTTATATTGTTGTATATTAATAAACGGCCATTTATCTCCAAGCCTGTGTCTGTCTCTTTTTCCGGCTAAGTCAGCAAATTGGCACACCCGGCTGCAGCAACGCTGCATAAGCCGGGGGCCATGTGTTGCTGGCTTGCCCGGAAGGGAGACAGACCCCTTCCCGGGCATACGGGTACTTGGCTTGGGGGGCGGAGCTTGTGCCTTAGTAGGCTGCTCCGCTCTCCCTGCCGCTCAGTCTGCCTTTGTTCTCGGCCCACCCACCCGCCCTGTCATAGTGCAGGATTAGCCGGCTGCTGTTTCCAGAGCCAGGTAGGAATTTTTTCCCCTTGTTCCTGATTGGCTGTTGGATTGGGGGTTTTTTTGCCTACCTTGCACTGTGGCAGAGGTTGAGGGTTTTGGCCTGGGTGGCGCCGTTTAGGTCCCCTTGGCAGGAGATTTTTGGGGAATAGGGAGCGGGCCGGTGAGCACCCACTGGCATTTCCCCCAGATGTGGGGGAACAGGGTCTGCCATCAGTGCGGTATGCTTGTGACGGCTACCACAGCACAGGCAGACGCCTGCGGGGATCCCCAGGTACAAGTCCTTCCCTCATGCTGTACGGCTGGGGCGTTAGGAGCTTGGTGGGGGGATCCGTTAGCCTGGCTGGCCGGGTGGCAGCTATTCAATGGATGGCCTATACCCGGGGCTTTGGGGCTCGCCCAGACAGGCCAAGGCGGTGGTCAGGTATGACCCCGTGGCTTGACCTGTACCGCATAGTTGGCCCTTGCCGTAGTTATGCAGTTATATTGTTGTATATTAATAAACGGCCATTTATCTCCAAGCCTGTGTCTGTCTCTTTTTCCGGCTAAGTCAGCAAAAGCATTCTGCATTATTGGCAAATTAAAGCTTCATGCAATTTGGCTTGGAAATGTAGAAAATAGGCGTGGAATGTTCTGTCCAGATTCAGTTTCTCACACTTTTTTGAGTGGTGGGGAAGAGACAAATTTTATCACCAAATGTCAACTACAGGAAAAAAACTGAGGCAACTTTTGATGGTAAATTTCAATTTCTCATGAGGTTGTAGTAGCAATTTCCACATTTGAGTCACTTAAAAAATAAAGTATTTCCTTTTTCCATCTTGAATCTACTGCCCATCACCTTCGTTGTATGCCCTCTAGTTCCAGCAGTTTGAGAAAGAAAAAATTATCTCTGTCCACTGTCTGTACCCCATGCATAATTTTATAATCCTCTGTCATATCGATCTTATTTTTTGTTTCTAAACTGAAAAGTCTCAGATTCTTCAGCCTTTTCTCATAGGAAAGGTGATACAACCCCACTAATCATCGTAGTTGCCCTCTTCTGAACTTTTTTCAGCTCTGCAGTGTCATATTGAACTTCAGCATGCTATTGAAAATGTACATGACTGGTACAGGGAAACTGCTGGCAGGTAGAGTGGCCAGGTCCCCCACTCTCCGGGCGGGAGATCTAGCACTTACCCTTTGGTAGTCTTTGCATGTGCATGAAGAGCACGCACACTCCCAGGCTATGTGAAGATGTCACTTCTCGGAAGTGACGTCATCACAGAGGCCATGTGACACCCAGAGAGCGCTCCTGCATGCCGTAGTAGGCTGAAGTAGGGCCCAGTTTGACCAAAATCAGCCCAAATTGGGTTCAAATTGGGCCTCTGTGGAGCCTGGGAATGTTCCTGTGCTCCGCAGCAGCCAAATTCAGCCAAATTTGGGGCACTTAGGGCCCAATTCAGGCCCAAATTGGGCTGCTGTGGAGTGCAGGACTGCTTCCAGGCTCCGCAGCAGCATAAATCGGGCTGAATTCATTGTACTGCGGCAAGGGGGAGTGCACCCCGAGAGGCTTGCATCCTGAGAGGCTTGTTTCCCCACCTTCCCCCCTGCCATCCAAGTAAGTGGAGGTGGGTTGTGGAGGGTGGGAGTAGGGGATCCCCCATGCCCGGTGGGGGACTGGCAACCCTACTGGCAGGGCTGGCTGTAGCGCTCACATGGAGATAGGACATGAGAATGAATAATTATGCTGTATACTCTCAGCTCTGTAGTTAAACACCAATTCTCTATAATTTCATACTAGGGCCATTATTTGGATAAGAAAACTGTGGACTTTTCAAGCCAGGAGGCTACAACCTCTATGGGCAGAATCTTCCTGCTCCTTATACTTGGGTAAACTCGTCTGGTACAATGGCTGAGTTTAGAGATATGTTACATACATGGGTTAATGAATCAAAATCTCACATTTGAGTTCTCTGATGGGTGTATGCAATCAAGTCCAAGAGACTTACTGGTTTGGGATTTCCCCAGTAGGCATTAATTGTATGTAGCATGCATACATGCAAAGGGTTTTTTCCATGATCTTCATCTTGTATAAATCAGATTGGAGGAATCTGAGAGAAGCCAAAGGAGTTTGGTGGAGGATAATAAACATTTCTTACAACAGATGTATGCTGTACACATCTGCAATGTGTTTGTAAATCACATTCATTCACAACTCTAGGACTGTTCAGAAGAGTCTTGCAAAAGTGAATGAACCCTCAACCTAAAGCACATTCAGTATAACTTATGAAAATGTATATAGAAATGTATGCATGCAGGTTTTGTCTGTGTGAGTGGAAGTCCTGTCAAATGTGGTATCACAACCATGTATACAAGACTTATCTTATTATATAATTGAGTAAGCATATTTCAGACAACCCACTTTATACCCTGTTGCACCACCAGAGGGCGCTACCATAGAGGGAAGCCTAGGCAAGGCACTATGTCCCTCCAGAAAATGTGCCATGGTGGGAAGCACAGGCCAGGAGCAGGATGGGAGCAGGTGGCAATGCCCGCCTCCTGCCATCACCCAGCTGGTACTAGGAGTGGAGCAGGTGGCAATACACACCCCACCTAAACCCAGTTGTATTAGAAGTGGAGCAAGTGACAATGCCCACTGCCTGCCTTAACCCAGCTGTTATTAGAAGCAGAGCCAGTGGCAATGCCACTCCTGACCTTAATCCATCTGTAATTAGGAGCAGAGCACTTGGCAATGCCCACCCCCCCTTCACCCAGCTGGAATCAGAAGCAGAGCAGGTGGCTTTGCCCACCTATTGCCTTAACCCAACAGGTATTAGGAGTGGAGCAGGTGGCAATGTCGATCCCCCACCTTAACCCAGATGGTACTAGGAGTGGCAATGCCCTCCCCTGCCTTACCCCGCGGGTATTAGTGGTGGGACATGTGGCAATGCCCACCCCCTGCCATCACCCATTTGTGATCAGGAGTGGAGCAAATGGCCATTTGCAATCAGGAGTGGAGCAGATGGCAATGCCCACTAGGGGTGTGCGAGGCCTGCCTGTTTCGTTAAGCCTGATTCGGTTTTAACTGAATCAGGAAACCGTTTCAGTATTCAGAGAATACCGAAACAGCAAGCCGATTTGGTATTCGCGTTTCAGCTTGATTCGGCCATTGTTTTCAATGAGAAAACCTCCCGGCTTTCCGGGAGTCTGGGGGGGCATTTTCTGTCTAAATCACACCAAACTTGGTGGAGACCTTCTCCTAACTCTCCTCTAACTACCCCCCAAGTTTCAGAAAGATTGGACTTTGGGGGGCCAAGTTATACCCCCCCAAATAAGCTGTCCCCATCCTCCTACACTCTCCATGGTTCTCTATGGGGAAAAACAAGTCATCTTTCTAGGTGGCTTGGGGTGGCATTTTGCAAGCAAAATACAACCAACTTTCAGGGGACTTGCTCCCACCTGTCCTCCCACCCTCCACCAAGTTTCAGGCAGATTCCACTTTGGGGGGCCATTTTACGGCTTCCCAAAGAAGGTGCCCCTATCCACCTCCACTCCACTATTCCCTATGGGGGAAATAAGAGAGGCTTGTCTGGCTAGGAGTGGCATTTTGCATGCAAAATGCCCCCAAACTTCAGAGGTCCTCCTCCTACCTGTCATCCCTCCCTCCACCAAGGCTCAAGCAGATCTCACTTTGGGGGGCCATTTTATGCCTCCCCCCGAAGATGCTACTCTTAGTCCCCCATTTCTCCATTATTTCCTATAGGGGATATAAGACAGGCTTGTCTGGCTAGGGGTGGCATTTTGTATGCAAAATGCCCCCCAAATTCAGGGGCCCATCTCCCACCTGTCCTCCCACCCTCTACCAAGGCCCAAGCTGATCCCACTTTGGGGGGCCATTTTATGACCTCCCAAAGATGCAGCTCTTAGCCTCCCCTTTCTCCATTATTTCATATGGGGGAAATAAGAGAGGCTTATCTGGCTAGGGGTGGCATTTTGCGGGGCCCATCTCCCACCTGTCCTCCCACCCTCCACCAAGGCCCAAGCTGATCCCACTTTGGGGGGATATTTTATGCCCCCCCATAGGTGGTTCTCCTGCCACACAACTTTGTCTTTCTACTGTGGGGAAGACTTCCACACCGTAGAAACACATGGGATTCGGGCTGCTAATGGCCACCTAAAGCAGTTAACCTAAAGCAGTTAAGGAAATAAAGTGTTTTTGACAGCAATTGTTAAGTGAGTTGTGTTATTTTTCTGTGGGGCAGGCGGATGGCACAGGCCAGCTCCACGGTGCACCAGGACAGCCAGCTTGTCGCAGGGTGGCACCTGCCACCCCGCGTGATGATTTCACGGAAGTGACATCATCATGCAGCACCGGGAGCATGCACACTGCCCCACAGGACAGGGGGTGCGCGACAAGTGCGCCCCCTGTCCTGCCACCCACACACTCCTGGGGCTGGCAGCTGTGCCCGGCACCCCCTCTTTGGCGGCACCAGATGCAGACTACCTACCTGCCCCCTGTCGAATTGGCCCTGATGCCCACCCCACTTTACTCAGCATGCATCAGGCATGGAGCAGGTAGCAAAGCCCACCACCCCTTCACATGGCCAAGATCAGGCATGGAGCAGATGACAATGCCCACCCCTCTCCTTCACCAGCTGGAATCAGTGATCGAGGAGGAATGAATGCCTGCCTGCCCACCCTCCCCTTTCTAGAGCCCGTTGTATTTTTCCCCACAACGGGCTTTGTTGCTAGTATGCACATAACTGTGCTATTGTACATAAGTGATGGTTAAAAAAAAATAGAAGTAGAAATGAGGCTAAAAATGGCGATCCTGGTCTTCTTTCCATCAAAGAATAAGATTTCCTTTAGTGGGAAACAGGCTTTAGTGGAAGGAAGAAACTTCATACAAATGACATTCCAGATATGGAGGACTGGATTGCTTCAGGTCTAGTCTCTGTTGTTGTTCTGTGATTCCATTATGTCTTGGCCTCCATTCCAGCCACCTTCTAGCAAGAAGACAGATTTCAGGAACTCTGTAATTTTGGATTTTGTGTAACAAAAAAAAATTATTCTGTTGATTTATATAATTGGCTTTCCATGAGAAATTATTTGATTTATTTTTGTACCCTTTCTACAACAGTGCCACATTGCCCCTGTTCCCTGTACAAACACGATAATACTAACCCTTCAGAACTGACCACATTGTGCCCTCATGTGAAATAAAAACAGAAAGAAGAGTTGCCAAAAGTTTCCAATAAAATATGTTTTTGACACACAAGGGGTTAGTTTTCAAGTGATCTATTTTGTTTTATTGTTTTGTTTTTATGTTTCATAAAAGTGCCAATAAAAACAATTAAGATGTCTGTTTTAGCAGGATTTTTTCCCAGTTAAATTTAGATTTTTATTCCTTTTTTATGTGTCTTCCAGAAGTACCTCAGATTTCCACTGGTAAGAGTCATGATCTGGTAAATATTTCTGGTAATACAGAATCACAATATCAGGGATTAAATTTGGCAGCAGAAAATTTCTACATAGCCAGAAGTGTATGCTTGGCTACAAGCATTATATTGAGGTTAGAATGTCATGTTAGGATCCGGGAAAGCCATGTTCAAATATCCACTCTTACATGAAGCTTGCTGGGTGACCCTGAGTCAGTCACTTCCTCTCTGCTTGACCTACTTGACAAGGTTTTTCTAAGGACATATTTGGGAAGGAAGATGAGTGTACCTCCTTGGACGAAGAGTGAGATAGCAGTGTACTAGACACACAGAATTCTAATACTATTAAACTGAATTGATGCGTTTGTCTTTATGATGGACCCCCTTTCACTCTCCCCACTGTGAGACAGATTTTCCCACCAAAATTCAGTTTCCCTGCTTTAAATGAGCAGTCCCAAGTAGCATATTAATATTTGTGGTTTAGAAAGTCTGTTTATCCAACCCTGACACACAGATATAATTTTGGCTTTTAGCCCAGCCGAGGAACTTGATGGGGACAAGCAGAAGTCCTCTTCCTTTTGTACTTGGAAATAGCACTAGAGACTGTATAACATTCAAAAAGAAATAACAACTCTATTTAACAGGAAAGGATTGAGTAAGTGTAGTCAGGGAATGGAAGTGTGGAGGTAAAATTTGGTTGGTATAACAGAATACAATTATGTGTAACAGGCAAAAGAGTATCCTTGAAGCTTATTTTCATGAATTCTTGATTCTTAACAGTGAGAGAAGTAATTTAGTTACAGCAACAAAGTTTCTTCAGGACGTTTCCTATTGTCAGTCTATGGATGACAGGCTATGGCAGAGAGACCCCTGTACCCATACAGCAAAAAGTCCAGGTTCTCGGTTAAAAGGTTTTATTTAGGAATCAAATCAGTTCCATAGAAAAAGTCCATAGGATTACTCATCAACAAATACACGCAACTAAGCATGTAGACAATAGCTTGACAGGAATGAAAGTCAGGGATGGATCCCCTCCTCTTAAGCACAATAACTCCTTTCTCCTCCTCCCAACAGAAAACATAACTTTGAGTGAGAAAAAGACCTGGAAACTTCTTACATAGTTTACATATTATTCTAGACATTATGGAAGGCACAAGATTACACTGCAGCTTGAAACAGACAGTTACAGGGTCAAAGCACTAGAAGCTTCCCAGATAAGACACCGGCATTCAGCAGGCCTGAGAAAATAAATATGACATTAAGACACAGCATCAGTATTGGTTCACAGTAATATTGGTTCACAGATAGAATAAAACAATGGCATGGATGTAAGGGGTACAGACATAACACCTATGATAGTTCAGGTTTTCTGGAGTTAGACACTTTCTTTGTACATCTAACTCTGTTCTTGAAACTAAAGAGTATTTCTATCTCCTGAGTAGTTTAAAACCATTTTCCCTTCACAACAGACCGAGGTCCTCCTCAGAGCCAAACCTCCTTCAAAATTGGGCAGGAATTAATCTTCTTCTCCTCAGAAGATATAACACCTCTTCTTATTGGCTTGAAAGGGAGTTTCATCCCACTACCCAATCACTCTTGCCCAAATCACATTCCCAGTTCTTTGGTATTTGTGTAAAGCATACTGTAGTGAAAATTGCAGGAGATAATTGTATTCCAAGGAGATCACCACAAGTCTGTCCATCTTGCCTAAAGAGCCATCTTTGGCCTAGATATGCCTTTTAATATGTGCCTTATACAACATATGAATCTGCCTTCCTAGCTTGTTCTATTTTTCTGCTGATGCAAGCTTTTGACCTCAGGCTGGTATTTTCCCCATCCCAGGCATGGTGCAGAGAGAGGGAGTATCCATTAGGCACCTGGTCCAGGACTGTGGGGATTAACACCTTGATTAAGGGAGGACCAGGCAATCAGACCTTGAATGGGTGCCAGGCGCTTAGTCTTACCAGTTAGGCCTGAACCACCAAGGGCAGACTGACACTGAAAGCATTCCTTGGCCTTGGTTCTTTGATTAATCACCTTCCATCTAATCATCCCCCTTCTGGTGATGCAGGTGGGCATATGGATGGTTTAACTATATAAGTCTGAGAGAGCCATAGTAGAGACGGACTCAGTACAGTCGAAAGTGCCGGTGTCATACTGTACAAACTTGGCTGTGCAGTCTGCCCGTTGCCGCCTCAGGGTTCCCCGGTGACTGAAGGGGCATTGTGATTGCATCAGGTTGCATCTTTCCTTTGCTTTATATTATGCTATGATATGTATGTTATATGCTCTGTCTATCCCTTTGTTCTTGTGTCTTAATGTATATGCTTTGTTTTGATTATTGAGCTTGCTGCGTGTAATAAAATCATTTTCCTTTATCACTAACGTGCTTCATTGCTGTCAAATCCAAAGAACCTTGCCCCTTGGCAGAACATGTACTCCAGCTTATGCTGATGTTTAGACTGAATTCTTAGATAGAAGTCTTCCTCAGGGCAGTAGTACTACAGTTAAGGCACAGGAGTCTTCATTCCTCACTCAAGGTGAACCTGTCTGACTTTTCTTGTCAGATTCCGATTCCAAATCCTGTTAGAAACCAACTGACTGTCTTCAGACTGGTTCCAACTGACAGAAACTCCTGTATGGAATAAAAATAACTCTCACCAATCAGAGATGAGGGAGCAGACTGTCACTCAAGTTCTCCATTATACAGAATAGTTAATCTATCCCCTCTCAGCTCTCTTATTTTACTGCACTGTGGAAACCTAAGTGTAGTCTGTCATAGTCTTGCATGGGAGAAGTGGATTTCAGCTACCATGCTTGAATAGTAAGATAAAGCATTGTTACAGAGTGATTCAGGATAACTCTAAATATAGTTGTCATTGTTGCTATTAGGATATTTGAAAAGTGACCATGTGACACTCAGAGAATCATTTATGATGAAGCACCCTGTCACAAATCAACGTTTGACCTTCTAAAGCTATTTTTATGTTATGCACTGTGTTTTTATAGGGTTTTATGTAGTATCATGGCCTTTAAATCGCAAGAGGCTATGAAACCTTGCAACCAAGCTTACCATCGCATGAAGGTTGTTAATTTTATAAATGCTTGTAGAATGTAATGACATTCTAAAGCTATGCAGCAAAGAAGAAATGGATGCGTGCGTGCAGACTTTATTAAAATGCATCTGTGAACTTTTCTAGTAATTTAAAATCCAGGTTCCACAGGCAGATTTCACACACAGAAGTTCTCAATAGGGTTTATAGAGCAACTTGTCAAAAACATATAAAATATATATTCTCCCATATATTATGAGGGAATTTGAAATTCCTGAATGGTAAGACTTGCTAATTTTCCTAAGCAGTTGAAGGTGGTTTGAGTCATGGCTTGGCTGGGGATTCATAGGAAATAAACCATAAGAAAGAAAAGCAAGCAGTCCTACTTGCAAATGTTCTTCTTTTAAGAATGGGTATGTATGATCTCAAGGCAGGGCAAGCTATGCTTCTCCCACTTTTCAAGGCTATGCTCCCACATGTATTCAACTCCAACTTTTGCATGGTTTGTTCTCCTTCTTCACTCCCTGTCATGTTTATCCATTTCATTGAGTTGGATCCAGCTAGATTTTAAGCTCATACTCACCCAATTCTCCTCCTTATTATAGCATCAGTTCCACATGGCTTTTTCTCAGTGCAGGTACCATGATCACCACCAGTATAGTATTTTGGGTGTCCAAAGGGGACTCCCACCTCTCTTTTGCACCTGCCAAATAGCTGGATGAATCCAACCTATTGCTTGTTTTTACATCTTGTAACAAAGAGATTTTAGCCTCCATTATGCCTAGACACAATGCAAGTTGTGGATCTCTCCTCCCAGCTTTCAACTCGCCACAGCTAGATCCATTGAAGAAAGGGGGGAATGCAGCTAGAGTCTCCATTGTATCTTCAAAGAGGAAGAAGCCCCATCCACCAGTGGCTGATAGTATCTGGATGCAAAGTGTTAACTTGGAGCCTTGCTACAAGTGACATTTTACACATGAAGGATAAAGGATCATTTTCGCAAGTCTTTCTGGGAACTGAAGTTCCTCTCCCCCACCCCTTTTCCTTCTGTTCCTTCCCCTTGTTGCCTGAAGAGACAGAGAGAGCCTACTGCAACATCAGCTTTTGCAAATCGTCTTGCTGGGGGAGGGGGGAATGCTCCGGAGAAAGCTGAGAAAGTTGCAGCTGCCTCCCCCAAAGATCATTGAGAGCAGGCTTGTGAATGGAGGAACAATTTGCAAAAGTTGCTGTTGCTGCAGGCTTTCTCTGTCTCTTCAGGCAGCGAGGGGAAGGAACAAAAGGAAAAGGGGTGGGGGAGAGGAACTGCAGTTCCCAGAAAGACTTGCGAAAATGATCCTTTATCCTTCACGTGTAAAATGTCACTTGTAGCAAGGCTCTTGGTAACTTGTTTTTGAAAAGGGGTATTTTACCATTAGTATCACACCCTGGAGAAGGAACATCTCTCAGAGCAGCAGTGGCAGGAAGACTTTGAGGACTATACAGATAACACTGAAACATCTGCCGGCCAGCTGTCTCTTAATTTATCACATTTTGATGGATTTTAATGCAGCTTTGAGGCGCTCCATGTATGGTAGAAATGCAAAGTAAAAAGCAATAGCTGAGTACATCTATTTTGAAAGACTTCTGTTAAAAATTGGGTATATGGTTGAAGTTTTGTGGTTTTCACAAGAGACGGAAAAGTGAGAAAGCCTGGTTTTTCATCTCTTTATGGTCTATACTGAGGAATGGGAGCAACTAGTTTCAGGTCAAAGGAGCTCATGCAGTCTACATTTCTAAGTAACAAACAAAACTAAAGAGTAGGGACTTTACCCCATAAGAGTAAACCAATATACATAAATGCCAGATGAGAAAGCAGATTGTTTCATGGTGATGTATGTCCAGGGTCTGAGGCCTAGCCCCTGGACTTACCAGGAGGAAGAGATGGGAGACAGCAAGGAGATAGCTGTCCAGCTACCCCAACTGACACCCTGGTCCAAAACCTGACAGCAACAGAGGGAGAGAGAGAAGCACCAAAGCTTCTGAGGGTCAGGTGGAGCAGGTGGAAGCCAGCTAGGCCCACCTTCCAGTGGGAGACTAAGAGCCCAGGCAGGGAGAGTGAGGACAGCCAGGAGGGGACTGTACCAAAGGGAGAGGGCACAGGGACTGCCAACCAGCAGACAGACAGACAGCAACCTTACTAGCAGGAGGGAAAAGGTAGCAGAAGCAGCACAGGGCCATGTCCCAACCTGCAAGCAGGGTGGAAGGGAATAGCAAGGACCAGGTGAGGCTGGGATCAAGGCAGCCTCAGGTGGAACTGCCTAAGGCAATCAGCAAAGAGAGCCCGGAAGCCAGCAAAGGAGGCACAGGTGTGGCTGGCACAAGCAGCCAGCAGAGTGATGCCTGGTTGGCTGCCTAGCACAGCCTGGGCCATGGCTAGAGTGCTGGGGGGCGTGGTTGGCAGGTGGAGCCAGGAATGGGTAAAGGGATATAAGAGAAGTTCTCTCACAAGGTGGGGTGGTGAGTTAGGAGTATGGAGGAGGAGAGAGTGATGGAAGGAGGAAAAGTGAGAGCGAGGAAGGAGGGAAAGAACAACAAGCAAGGAGTAGATGAGAAGGGTGAAGGCTTTGGGATGCTGAAGGCAGGAGGAAGCAGCTGGGAGTCAGCCAGGTTGAACTGTGCATGAATTGTGACCAAAGAAAATTGTAGTTTTGGAGGGGAATGTCTAAACATGGCAGAGACATGAGAGGAAAACAACCTCAGTCATCGACCCTTCTTTGTTCTTGAAGACAGCCACCAGGACTGCTAATTACCCTTTTTTTTAAAAGGAAAAAGAAAGAAAAAGGCAGACGTTCCTGAGCAGTATCTCTTGCATCATATCTGTTTGGGTTTCTTAGCCACAGAGAGAGAGACCTGTGCATGTATGCTCAGAGGCTAGGTCAGCCGAAGCTTGCTGCATGATCTCCTCACTGCACATTCCGTCTTCTTACAGCTTCTGAAAAGAGCTAGCATTTGGTGGACAAAAATGTGTTTGTTTATAAACTGGCAAACTGAGATGGGATTTAACACAAGCAAAAGTGATAGTCTCAAGGCGAATATCAGTGGAACTCTCCCAACTCAATTTTTCACAATACCAAAGGCTGTTTCTGTCATTAATTCCAAACATCATGAACCTCCAGACTTCCTTTCCAAGCATACAAGGGCAGCCCCTTCATGTGATTTCTAAGAAACCCCAGCATTTTGCTACTTTCCTGTAAGGATAAAAGAGACAGTTTTCATTCTAGCCATCAAAATGTACTTCTCTCTGGGACACAGCAGTCCACCATCCCATTAAATACTTCTGCTGAATAAATGTGAGGAAACCTTTTACAGATATTGGCAAGGAAATATATAAAGGTACTTGCTCAAGTATGCCTGGAGTTTACCCCCATCAAACTGCCGTAATATAATTGAAATGATAGGACTGGATAGTTACTCCACTATGACCCTCTAAGTACTACTTTCCTCTTTGAAATGTCCTTTTCTTCTGGGTCTCCATTCCCCCACCTCAATAATTTATTATAATTTGTCGAATTGAAACAAATGGTGACAATCTGCTCTTCAGCATAGACTAGCAACAAGCGTGCATTTTACTTTATCAATTGGGAATCATTCAGGAATCTGGATTTTCTTCATGCTGACATAAAACAACACACACTCCAGATAAAAGCCTTTTTAGAGAACAAATGCAATCATAAATGGGATATAGGTATCCACTCAGGGTTTTTCTGGGAGTAATACCAATCAGTGAAGAAGGAATACATCCTGTAAGTAATAATGGTCTCATTATTGTATTTGAACAAACATGTCCTCCTACATTTCTTTTCATTTTCACATGGTGTCGTTGTAACCCTTTTTGACCCAATTCCCATCTGCTAGCATATCTGACTGGTTTGCTCCTTTTACACTATTTTTATGTATTTGCATCATTTGTATGCCATTTACACATTATACAATATTGATGCATCGTTTATATATTGACTTTATGCAACTGACACAAAAATAAGTTTCAAGATCATGTGAATTTTAAGGGGATATATGTGGTGTGAAGAAATATAAAGATAAAGATATATTCATTTAATTTGCAGAAGGGAAAGCACAATTATGTATTTTATGTCCCAATGGTTTGGGGCAGGGCTGTAGTATCTTACAAAAGCCTCCTCTGCATAGCAAAACCAAAATTGATTTTTAAAAATAATAAATGTAGCTGAAAATTAGTAGTGCAGTCCTTAACATGCCCTTTTAAATCCATTGACTTCTGCTTAGGACTGCACCTCAAGAGATATTATTAACATTTCCTCTGTGTGTTTGTTATTTCGTATTTCTATTTCCAAATTGGATCCTAGAGCATGGGTGTTTTTTTTAAAAAAAAATCCAAATTACACTAGAATTCCAAACTATTGTTCTGTGTGAGTAAATCTCTTGAGCAGACCTGGATCGTCATGGAGCAGTGACTCATTGCTTCCTGGGCTCACACAGGTGGTCCAATCATTAGCAGTTGGAACATGATGAGAAATAGATCTCAGCTAAAACTGAGTCTAGGGTTGAGAGAAGTTTGCCTGGCTGCTTCCTGTCCTCAGTAATATAGACAGGTTGCATTCTAGACCCTGCACCCTGAATTGAAAATGTGAGATACGATTTAAACTAGGTTTACTTTTTAAATAAGCATTTCCATTTATTATGGGTTACTGCTTGGTGGTTGACAACAATTATGAGCAATACTACCTATGCTCCAAACTCAGCTGCTGTTGCTTCTGCCTTTGTTCATCTGAGTCTGCGGGTGTCAAGTTGAGATGGGCATATACCGGGAAAATTCCAAACCATGCAGTTCGTGGTTCGTTGCATTTCATGAACCATGAATTTTCACGAACTCGCCCCAATTCGTGAACTGGATTGTTCAGTTCATACAAACGTCTCTTCTTGCTCAGCAGAAGGTCTACAGAGAGCCCATCCCCCCATTGCCTAGGAAAATGATTGATCAACGCCAGGCTGCCTGCAGTGATGAACTGAAATACAAACCAAATGAAGCAGGCTAAAATTCATCATGGTTCATGAGAAATGAGCTCCCATTCATGACAAATGGGAGATCATTTCTCACAAACCGCTGGTCCGTGGCTTGTGAACTGGCCCCGTTCATGACAAACTTTTGTTTTATTTCAGTTCATGCCCACCTCTAGTGCCAAGCCTTATCTTTTCCCCTCACATGCTATAAAGTAACTTCCTGTGCAAGCGTAAGCAGAGTTACATTCTTCTAAATCCATTGACTTCTATGAACTTTGAAGAATATAACTCCATAGGACTGTACTGTTAGAGTTTGACTGATGGAGCTCAGTACAAAGGGGAGACTCTTCCCCCACTCAGTAGTTACACAGTCAATGATGGGCTAGACTGGAAAAAAGCTCCGTCTTCAGATGCCCAACTGTGCTTGTTAATCATCAGTAACTATATGCTAGTAACTATTCTACTCAGCCTTGTTAAAGACAAACTAGTTAAAATACCAGGCCTATTTGTTAAGACCCATCTCCACTCATAATGAAAAAGAGGCAAAAAAGCCCCCCCTTCCAAGCCAATTTGCGTGAGATCCCTACAATTCTTGCTTCTGCTCAAAGGTGACCAGCAAATACAGCATTATAAAATTAGTATGGGTGGGTGATTCAAGAAGTAGCTGCAAAAGACATGGCTACTGGAGACAGAACTGAGTTAAACTGTTACTCCTGCACATCCAATCACTGGATGGACTATGTGAATATTTGTCCTGTCTGTGAATTCTTGTATTCTATTTCATTCATTCATTTATAATATTTACATCCTGGTTGTTTCCTTGGTCTCATGGCAGCTAAAGATGCAACAGCAAGCTGCAAGGATACAACATAAGATTCCATTAAAAATATAAACATAGACATTAAAAAAAACACCCAACTCTGCCAGAACAGTTCACCTTCCACCGAACGCACTCTGAACAAAAATTGGTTTGTATGCCTTCCCAAATGTAGCCTATTAAGGTGTCCACCACACCTACTCTGATAGACTGTTCCAGTAGACTGGTCCTACAACAGAGAAAACCTGTGACCTAGCTGTTGCCATAGCCAGAATCCCAAGAAAGGGCATATCCAGCAGAAGAGTTTCTGAGGAACAGCTGGTGTGTGGGAGTATCCCTGGAGATGCAGTTCAATACGCATGAGAGCCCAAGGTTGTGAAGGTGATAACCAGAACTTTAAATTGGATCTACAGGCAATTAGGTGAGGGGTACAATTGACATAGGATTGGGGTGATATGTTCTGAGAGGCTGACCTCTGATAGGAGTCACCAAATACATTTTGTACTGGGACTTCAGAGTAGACATGGGCACGAACCAAAAAAAAAAAATGACTCTGCGGTTCGTGGTTCAGTGCCAACGACGATCCCAAGGTTGTGAACCGCAACTGACATTTTCTGTTGCCAAACCAGTTCGCGGTTTGTGATTCATAGGGCACAGAATGGCCCCTGTGGCACTGAGGGCCAAGCTACACATGGCGAATGACACTTGAACGGCAAGTGGATTGAGTGGAGGGCAAGTGAACAGGGAGAAATACACTTGCCGTTCAAGTGTCATTCGTCACTTGTAGCTTGGCCCTTAGAGAGCCCATATTCCCAGGGAGTCTTTTGCAGGCTCTCCTACAGCCATCACTCAAGTTTGGACAAGATTGCAAAAGGGATCTTGGAGTTATACCCTCTCCAATCCAAGGCCCCCAGGAAACTCCCACAAAAATCCAAGCTCAATTATACTCTCAGAGCGAAGCTACAAGTGACGAATGACACTTGAACGGCAAGTGTATTTCTCCCTGTTCACTTGCACTCCACTCAATCCACTTGCTGTTCAAGTGTCATTTGTCACTTGTAGCTTGGCCCTCAGTCTCTCTCCCCAAAGGCTAGCAAGTGGCAAGCAAGAGCTCTGTCCCACTCCACTGCTCGCTGAAAGTGAAACCCAGCCTGTGAACCCACAGCTATTTATAAGCACAGGTTCCATTGAGCAATGCAGGAGGTCTGTGTTTGGCCATCAGAGCTGCCTATCAGGGTTTGCAGGGATGAGATTGAAGTGCCCATGGCTACAGGACACTCCCTTCCCCCTCCCTCCCCTGGGTGTCTTCTCCCAACTTGTAACCGCTTTGCAGCTCCGTGGTTGGAAGGAAGACCTGCCGATCAAGGTAAGCTGGGCTTCCATTCAGGTTTCCAGGGCGACAGAAGGAGTGCAGACAGAGTTCAGGCATTCCCCCGGCTCTGTTGCTAGGGGAATTGATTGCTGGCGCCTGACTGTCTGGCTTCCCGAACCGCAGCCAAATGCACCGAACCAGGCATCTCCGAACGCTGGTTCATTGGCCGTGGACAATCATGAGCCACTGGATTGTGATCATGCGATCGCCAATTTCGTGGGTTTTTGAAGTTCGTAATGCAGTTCGTGTCCATCTCTACTTCAGAGATATCTTCAAAAGCTGTCTCATGTGATTGACAGAGGTAGGACTCTAATCTGGAGAACTGGGTTTGATTCCCCACTCCTCTGCTTGAAGCCAGCTGGGTGACCTTGGGTCAGTCACAGCTCTCTCAGCCCCACCCACCTCACAGAATGATTGTTGTGGGGATAATAATAACATACTTTGTAAACCACTCTGAGTGAGCATATTACACAGGAGGGAAGTGCAATAACAGTTATGTTCTCCCCAGATTATGCATCTGGGATCATCATTAGTGCAGAATTTAGATCCCCAGTTCGTACAAATAACTTTGTAGTATGGGGTATACATGGGCTAGATAGTATACATGGGCTGGACTTTTGTATATATCCTGTATATTGCATTACAGGCATCGTCTTGCATGATTCCAATATTTTTGTACCCAACTCTTATTTAAAATATATCGAGAAGACTGTTTGTTTGTTTGTTTGTTTTGTTTGTTTAGCTCCTTAAAAATGATTATTGCATGAAAGAGATGCATACTGATGGCTATATTATAAGGCTACACAGCTGTGCAGGCTGCCTCCAACATTTTATGTTTTCATGTACAGATGTGTTGAATTTTACCAGGCTCAGCACTACTCAGAACTCTCTCGGGGAACTGCTAAGCTGCTTGTTCCATATTCAGATGTCCCTTTGGCAGATTATAATAAAAAGCCTTGGAAAACATATTGTTTTACTGGCAATAAAGAGGCAATAACAACTTAATACAATCAGAAAGAATAACTTAGCAGTCTAAATGTCTGAAGTAAAGGAATAATTGAAATTACTTTGGGTATAAGCCTCAGCAGTTTCCTGCTTGGTGATATTTCAGGTGATCATTTATAGTTAATGAAATGCAATGAAACAATAGAATGTTATTGATTTAGGACTTGGAAAAAAGTTTTGTTCACGGAGGCAGCAGACCTCTCTGCTACTCCTCACATTGGTGGAAGAAACAAATCACCTATATTATAACTCATTATAGTCACTCAGAATCAATAACTTGCCTGTGTTGGTGCATATATCTCTTCTAGCCCTACCAACCATTTTTGATGCACATTGGATTAACAAAAAAACACATTCGGTGCCTGCAACTATCCTGGTATATCAATCTGTCCATCCATCTGCAGGCAGATTGGCTTTTTAACATATTAAAAATGTCCCATGAGTGAGCACCTTGGAGGGCTGCTGGGAGCCAGATGAAAGCAAAACTAAGCTCCAGCAGCAATGATAGCAGCTCAGAGGTCAAGCAGCTCAGACCTGACTAGTGATAACATCAGATATTTGTCAGCATGGAAGTAGGTGATGGGTGCACATTGGTGTCACTGTTCACCAGGGCTGAGATGAGCAGCCTGTGTAGGAACCAACCAGCTTAGTTTGCTATTGGTCCAGTTCAATGACACCATCCATCAACCTTCATTAGAGATAAAACTACTTTGGGAGAGGGGCCGTTGGGTGGACTGGAAGTTAATAGGGTTTCTACAAATGCATCCATTCTTTTAGGTGGGTCTGATGTTAGTATGCATTAGAAGAGCAGGATTCAAGTCCAGTAGCACCTTAAAGATCTACAAGATTTCCAGGGTATAAGCTCCCTTTTAGAGTCAAAGCTCTCAAAAAGAACTTATACCCTGGAAATCTTATTGGTCTTTAAAGTGCTACTGGAATCAAACCTTACCCATTCTTTTGTTTCTTTTCGTTTTCATGTGCTACCATTAGAAATCTTTTCATTTTGCCAATTTTTGTTGCTAATGACCCCGATTTGTTTGTTTGAAGTGTCATTTATACATCTTTGTATGCAAATTCTATGCCATTGATATACAACATTTACATGCAACTGTTGCAAAGAAAATGTTAAACATTGTGTAAATTTAACAAGAAACAGAAAGAAACAGAATATAGTATTTAAAAGAAAGACTAATGAGTTCAGTTCACACCAAGGAACAGTGAAATCAAAACAGTGGTTTTCAGATCAAAACAGCGGATGTTGTAGAATTAGGTAGCCCTCTTGCTGTGCCATCCTAAGCAGAATCTAATTCCATCAAAGTCAGTGGGTTAGTAGGGTATAGCTTATGACTACACTGTTAGTACTTAATCCTGGTTCAGACATTGTATCCCTACCCCTCTATGAGGCACCAAGTACAAGGGTTAAGCTAGGTTTCTATTCTTGACTGATCTGCATCAGTAAATCATTGCCTACTTTTAAGGGCAGGTTACTACTGACAGGTAGCCTCTAACAGGTACCAGCAATGTGGCATATATCCTACTTGCTCCAATTTCTACCAGCATTACCTGCAGCTTTGCTTATCTCAGTCTGTAGATCCAAATAGTGCTGAGAGGTGTTAAACTTGATTCCCCCACCCTCCCCATGTCATTCAAGCAATTAAGGTCTTGGTTGATGTTGCTGAGTACCAAAGGTGTTCCTGCCTCATAAATATACCAGTTTCCTCCAGTTAATGAGGACTAACTTGGGGATGGCCCTTCATTCATAGATGCCCCATGGTGTTTGCAAAATATCCCTATTTACTCCTGCTAACCCTAGGTAACAACAACAACAACAACAACAACAACAACAACAACATTCTATTTTTATACTGTCCTTCAGGACAACTTAACACCCACTCAGAGTGGTTTAAAAAGTGTGTTATTATTATCCCCACAACAATCACCTTGTGACGTGGGTGAAGCTGAGAGAACTTCAAGAAGCTGTGACTGACCCAAGGTCACCCAGCTGGCTTCAAGCAGAGGATTGGGGAATAAAACTCCAGATTAGAGTCCTGCCAGTCTTAACCAGTACACCAAACTGTTGTTCCTTCTACTCACCTGCAGGAAGGAACCTAGTTTAACACAGAAAAACAATTATTTATAACAAAGGCAGAGAGGGAGATAAAGCAGAAAGAGGATGTTCAGCTCTGGCTGGCAAAAGCTGAGTAATGGGGTTGGGGAGGGGGGAATGAAAAAAGAAATACTGCACACCATCTCAACCTCTCAAGATTGCTATCATCTTCTGTGAATGCTACTGCGTCATATTATGTAACCTAAATCATGTATGGAATCCTAATTGTTACACAAAGGCAAGGTCTCCTTGCAAGTTGGGGGAATTAGCATGCAAGGAGGGCAGCGAGAGGGGGTAACTTAGGAATCTCCACCAACTTATATGAGGATTGTCCCAGCTGGAGAACTCTTTCAATGACCAGAGTTTTCAACCCAAAAGGGATTTTTTAACTGAAAATAACAAAGATTAACACAAAAAACGCACACAGCACACACTCAGTGCCAACTGGAAAGCAGTGGTGAAAGCTGGATAGAGTTTAAGGGATTAGGTGATATTTACCATCCAGAAGATGGTGTCTGAGAGAGCATTGAGCGACCTGTGCATCAAGGTGAGGACTCAAATGGAAGTTCGAGGGTGGATGCTGGATCCAAGAGCATGCACACGGGTATGGCAGAGGGGCAGTTCAATTATAATGTGGGTCCTACCCAGGGGCAGGACTGCATCTTCTGCCTCAAGAACAAAGGCCTAATGGATGTCCCTGGGGTAATCATTTCAACACAGCTGGGGGGTAGGGGGGTGGACATCCACACAGTTTAGAGGTATGGTAGGAAATACGTTTAGCACCCCCTTTAATATAACAATACAAATGAACAAAAAGTCAGTGTTTCTGTTATCAGTTTGAAAGTGGCACATTTTACTTTGAAATAACAATTGGAAAGGGGGCACAAAATGACTGAGGGTGGTGTACTTGAGATGAGAAGAACAGATATTCCTTTGCTGGAGCACAAATGTCTACCCTGATTCTGTTTAGGAGTAAATTTGTCTAGACAACTTGTGGTCCTGTGGAGAGCATTCAAAGAGACAGAAGATAACACTTCGCACTGAGTGAGAGTTGTTACTATGGAGCATTGCATCTTGGAGACAGGTTGTAACCACCCAACTCCTATGCATCTCATTGGAGGCAACTGAAGAGTTCTATAGTGTCTTTATTCCCCTTGAGTCTTCTTAACATTCAGCTGTTCCACCAAAACAGAAAGCCAAGCTTGCAGGGATATATATTTGTTAGGTTGGGGAAGAATAGCAAACTAATATCAGCTGATCAAATCTACCATTTTCCAGGAGATGGCAAATGCCTTTTGTTTGCTCTCTACAGCTGATGTTCATTGCCGATGCCTTTTATTGACACTGTTTTCAACAACTTGCAATTTCATGCTGATTCCAAGAAAGTTGCTTTTGAGGTCTCTTTAAAAAATGTTCCAGGTGTCAGACTCTTGGTGCTTCTCCTGGCAGATCAGATGAATTCTCACCTCTTTTAGTTGTGAAGAAGACTAGAAAAGTGGATTATAAGCTAATACACTTCAACGTCAAAGTGCTGTTTCTGTCAGCCTTTTTTTCAATTCAATATCCTTTGCCCACACCACATTACACATGAACTTCAATGTGCATTTGCTGCTGAGAACTGCATATCTAGCTCACCTCTCCTTTTTCTGTATGATAGTTTTTTTAGAAAATATATATACTTTGTGTCTAGGGATGATTCTGATATTCTTATCCCTATTGTGTCAACCTCCAAAATCAAATGTCCGTTCTCTCTTGATTCTTTGTTTTCACACTATTTTCTATTCCTCACATAATTTTTTTCTGCTGAAAATATGCATTTTCAAAGTTAGTGCACGAAAAAAATCAGCATTTGACATTATACATACATTCATTTAAACAGTGTACATTGTTCTTATAAATTGGGTTTAATAATCATGCAACATGTGGGTTGGAACCAGTGGGAAAATCTATGGGAGGGATTAGTGGACAGGGCTGGCACCACCCTTGAGGCAGTGAGGTGGGCGCCGTGGGCACTGGGGTGCCGGAGGGGGTGCTGGGAGTGGAGGCGCATGCCACGGACTTGGTGTGCCTGGACCACAGCTGCTGCAGCCAGCCAGCCCCATGCTGCCACCACTGCCACACACCCCCGGCCGGGCGCAGCAGCCATGGGCCAGGCATGGCAGGTGTCTGGGGTGATATGTGGAGCATGGGCAGCCTCCGCGCTCCATCCCAGCCACCCGTCGGCCAATGGGCCCGGCTTGCTGCATGATGATGTCATCACGTGTTGATATCATCATGCAGTCCGGGGACGCGGGGGCGTGGGGGTGGCTGTGGGTGCCAGAAACCCTGGCACTGCCCCTGTTAGTGGAATCAATCTTTTCCTGCTTTCTCCCCCTTCTCATGCCTGCTATTTGCACTGAAATTTCTCTTGCTGGGTCAGGAAAGCTTTGCACACAAAATGCATAACAGTGCATGGGTTGGGGTGAACTAAAAATCATGAGCCATCAGACAAGAAAGCATGGGTCTTGAATACTTCTTCATGGACGTTTGGCACCTGGATAGGAGACAGAGCTGGCACTGTAGTAAGTTATGTTTTTATTTAAATTATAGTAATTATGTGTAAATATGCATCTATGAATCTAAATTAGCACATGCATATTTTGTCCTTGGACTCTTGTTCTCTTTTTTCTGATTTCCACCCTAAATATATGCCCTGAATAATGCAGAGAACTGTTAGTCCTGGTCTGGGAAATTCATGGAATCTAAGCAGAGATTTGGCCAACCTTACTATCACTGCAGTTCTTGATCCTTCATTAATCCCCAAAGCATTACCAAAAGGATGTTCCCAACACAAGGATCTCTGAGAATTGCTGATTATTAGAACTTCCAGGTATTTAAGGTATCTGAACAGGCCCTTTAGGCTGATATAGGTGACTGCCTAGGGCACCAGAGGGGTGTGGTGTGGTGCAGGGGCTAATAGCAGCAAGATGGCAAATTTGAGAAGCACCCCCAAACTCAGTGCTACAGCCTGGTTTCATGCTGGGTGGCTTCCTGATACAGCAGGAGGCCTCTTGGCATCATGTTTTCCTTGCCTGGGTCTCTGTGTAGCAGCTTGGCATGCACCCAGGGCCATGTGTGCTAGGCTTGAGGGTGGCAGCTCAGACATGCCCAGACATGCATGACTGGGCCAGGGTAGAGGGTCTCAAGGTATAGCAACTCTGTGTTCACCCAGGCTGTGCCAGAAGGGATTGTCTGGCTAGTAACTAGACCAGGGTACCAAAACCCTTAGGCCAGCCAGCCTCTGAAAGTTTTAGGAAGCCACACTGTTCAGAAACTTTGCAGTGCAAACCCCTGTTGTTAAGTCTTTTGGGCTTAATAAGGGCCTAAGAGACTCCCTCTCTCATGTGCTCTCTCCATACTGCTGCTGCAAAGTATGTTTTAGGGACAGGGAAGGTTAACAGGAGCAGCTCAGAATGGCCTAAGACGAACAAAATTTTGAGGAGATGTTAAGTCATTTTTTTTAAACTTCCTTTGTGGAGGGAGATAGAATTTGAGCCACTGCACCACTGAAACTTGGAGAGTCATTCTGCAACTTTCCTTCCCTTGCAGAGTTAGTTTTGCGCTTTTTCGTATTTGTTTCATGTTCAGATCTCAATGTGACTCCATCTTATTTTGTATGGGAAATCAATATTCCTCAACATGGATTAGACAGTGCACATAATGTTCTAGGCCAGCAAAATATTTACTTAAGCATCAGTCACCACCATCTTCCTTTGGAGTTTTATAAAGCACCAGGATGTGCGTTGAATTTCTGGGAGAAAAATACATAACAGGACTTGCTGTGCAAATAGATGGGCACTGTAGGAAGGTGTATGCATAGCTGATTAATTGTAACGGCTTTGAAGGATGGGATGAATATTTCAACAGCCTGTTTCCTCATTCTTTTTAATTACTGGCTCAAAGGTGTTTAGTTGCATTTTATGAAATTAGACAACCCTGATGCAGATATGCATAAACAAATAGAAAAAGTAAGTCACAGCCAAACAGTCATCTAGAGTTTTGGGCCTCCTAGGCACACAAGCTGTCCTGTTTACTTTAATGATAGGGCAGCTCTGCACATGAACTTCTTTCCGTCATGAATTTGCATAAACTACTCCAGTGAATGGAATGGGGCAGTGGCCACAGGCAGGGTGGAGCTGTGTTTTGGTCTCATCTTCTGTTTCTACAAAGGAACAATGGATAAGGGTGAAAGAGTGAGATCAGGATTAGACATGGGCATGAACAGAAAAAAAACGAACATGGTGTTCGTTGTTCGTTGCCATCCACAAACATTGATGAACATGACCTGTTCACGAACATGTTCATTGTTCGTTGTTCATGGGGGCTAGCAGGCTCTTCTCCAGCCATCAAGATCCCTACCGCACCACTCCCAGAAACCCTACCTGAGCAGGCACCAGGAAATGTACCAATAATAAATAATAGCTTGCCCCCAGAACCTTGCAGAAGCCCTGGAACCTGAAGGGGATGATCTCTACCACACCACTCCCAGAAACGTTACCTGAACAGGCAGCAGGAAAGGTACCAGTAATAAATTATAGCTTGGCCCAGAGTCTGGCAGCAGCCCTGGAACTTGAAGAGGTAGATCCCTATCCCACCACACACAAAGAAAATTCAAGCTCCAGAGCACTCTCCCTGTCTGTCTCTCAAAATGCCAACAGCAACTGTCTCTCCCTCACTGTCTGCAAAACCAGAGCTGGGACCTGCCCCCCCCCCCCGCCCCTGCTCTTTGCTTCCTTGTAACAAATTTGGAGCTCCACACTTGAAAGGAAGACCTGCCTATCAAGCTAAATTGGGCTTCGACTGGGGTTTCCAGAGCGACAGCAGGAGTTCAGACAGAGTTCAGGCAGTCCCTGCATCCGGTTGCCAAGGGAATTGATTGCAAGTGCAAGATTGTCTGGCTTGACAAACAGCAACGAACAGCAACGAACGAGGCTTGCAATGACCACCTGTTTGTTTAGAATGGGGCCTCATGAACAGCTTGTTTGCAAGCAGCTGATTGGGCTGTTCGTGGCTTTTTTTTAGTTTGTATTGCTGTTCGTGCCCATCTCTAATCAGGATACAAAGACTAGATGTGCTTGACCAAGTATTTCTGTACATGAACTCTACATTCTACAATTTATTTTTCTGACGCTAGCTCCTCACAGCTGTTTTAGAGGGTCTCTTGATCTTTATGCATGACTTTCGTGTCAGAATTGATGACAGAAGTAGGAAGGGATTCTGAAAAAAACTATGACAGGATGCAGTAGCAAGCTTTGAATCCAGTAACACCTTAAGACCATCAGAATTTCCAGGGTATAATTTTTCAAAAGTCAAATCTCCTTTTTTTCAGATAACATGGATGCTCCCCACACACTCCTGCTCTTTTTTAAAGCAAGGTGGCAGTGGACTGCAACACATTTGAACTCAATGTTGGAACTAATAACCTGAATTTAGATTCTTGATACACTTTATAAAAGAGCAGACTTGCAAGTCCTGTTCCCCTCAGCCCCAAGTCTTCACTCTCCAATACTGCCCCTTTCCCTCCCTCCTGGGGTGGGATACCAAAGTACAAACTGGGAAGAAACTTCCATCACAGGCAAATCAAAGAGACTCTCACTGGATGAATTTGCCCATCCAGCACTCTATACTTGCATAAATGTGAAGTCTCTTACTTCACTCCTACAAGGTAGCACACGGTCAATCAATAGCAATTCCATAATCGATGCTGTGCAGCCCTTTGTAGCGAAACTGAATGAAATGGGGCAAAAGGTTGATTCAGTGGAGAGCGAGGTGAAAGCCATTAAAGAAACAGCGACCGGAGCAGAGCAGTCTGCGCACGAGAACGCAGTACTCATGAAAGCAACAAGTAAGGAAGTGAAGCTTTTGGAGAATCAAATAATAGGATTACAAGTGGACCGTGCCCAAACGGTATTGCGTCTTCAAAATGTAAAAGAAGAGCAAAGTGAAAATTTAAAAGATTTGGTGTCTGGACTTTTGGCACCATTCGCAAAGGCAACTGAAGAAGAGATAAAAAACGATATTTTGGAAGTCCGGAGGACATCTTCAAAGTATGCAATGAAGCGGCAGCTGCCTCGCGAGATTATTATTGACTTTTCAACTAAGAAGACTCGGGACACCATCTTAGACAATTCGTATAATGTGGACTTGGATTATTTGAGCAATAAGGTTAAAATATTGAAGGATGTTCCATTTTTGGCTCGTAAAAGAAGATTCAAGTATAAAGGACTTGCGGCTTTCTTGAGGAAATGTGATATAAAATATAAGTGGCTGTTTCCAGAAGGCGTCTGGTTCAGATATAAAGATCAAACTTACAAGATTACATCGGACGCGCAGCTGACAGACTTTTTGTTCAACCATCAGGAGTTTCAGCAGGAAGAAAGTTTGACGTCTGAAGGGGAAAGTGGGGGGGGCGAAAGAGCGGGTGCAGCTGTTCCAGCTGCACAGAGAGAATTGAGACCGAGACGCAAGGGGGGGGGGAAGAAGTCCTGATCCTGAATATAATCTGTTTTGTATAAAACCTACCAATCCGATAGCATATTAGAAAGTTAACTTTTAAGAAAAATTGCAGTATGAAGGGAATACAAGACATGTAGTGTAGTGTTTGTTGTTTGTATGTTGATTTTCCCTTTTCCCAGTTCTCCCTTCCTCTTTTTTTCCCCCTCCCCTTTATACTTTTGTAGTCTTCTGTAGTTTTTTTATGTTCGATATTAAAAAATAAAAAAAACTTCTTTAAAAAATAGCAATTCCATAATCTTGAGCTGTTTTGCTCAAGGGTTGTCATTAGGGGTGTGCAAGCCAAAAATTTTCGGCTATAGCTGAAAGTAGAAAGCCGAAAGAAGATTCTCTATCGTTAAAGCCGAAAGCCGAAACAAGAATCTCTTTCGGCTTTCGGCTTTCGGGATTCTTTCGGCATTATTTCGGCATTCTTTCGGCTTTTTTCTATGGGAAAATGCCTCCGTCTTCCAGGACGTCTGGAGGAGGCATTTTCCCACCGAATAAGCCCAAAATTGGTGGGGACCTTCCTCTAACCCTTCTCTAACAACCACCCAAGTTTCAGACAGATTGGACTTTGGGGGGCCATGTTATGGCCCCCCAAAGCAGGCCCCCCTATCCTCCCAAAAGAAAGCGAAGGAGCAGCATATTGTTAGCATGCTGCTGCTCATCTTCTTCATTATTTCCTAAGGGGAAAAAATGAAGAAGCAGGCTTCCTTTGCCAGCGGTGGCATTTTGCATGCAAAATGCCCCCCAACCCTCAGGGGCCCTTCTCCCACCCTTCCTCCCACCCCCCACCAAGGCTCAGACTGCTCCCACTTGGGGGGGCATTTCATGGCCTCCCCAAGTAGGTGCTCTTTTCTCTACCACTGACAGCTGGGGGAGGCTTGTCTTGCCAGGGGTGGCCGTACTGTTTCCTATGATGGGAACCAACTGCACAACAAAGAATAAAACAAGAACAACACAAAATAAAGTTTTAAAAAAATTATATTCTCCCTTCCAAAGTACAAGTAGGCAAAGCATTATGACACATTACACCAGCAGTCCCCCACACAGAAAAATTAAAACAAAACTCACTTAACATCAGAGAATCACAAAGCATGATTCCTGTCAAAAACACTTTATTTCTTGAACAGCTTTAGGTTACACAGCAGGGGGGAACACCAAAGGGCATGGCAGCACTATCTTACACAAAAATAACACAACTCACTTAACATCAGAGAATCACAAAAACACAATTCCTGGCAAAAACACTTTATTTCTTGAACAGCTTTAGGTTACACAGTAGGAGGGCACAACAGGGCATGATAGCAATGTACTACAAAAAATAATACAACCCACTTCACCGTTTTTGACAGCAATTGTGTTTGTGTGATTCTCTGATGTGAAGTGAGTTGTGTTATTTTTGTGTAGTACACTGCTTTCCTGCTCTGTGGTGCCTTCCTACTGTGTAACCTAAAGCATTTACAGAAATAAAGTGCTTTTGACAGCAATTTTTTGGGGTGATTCTTTAATGTTAAGTGAGTTCTGTTATTTTTGTGTAAGATACTGCTGCCATGCCCTTTGGTGTTCCCCCCCTGCTGTGTAACCTAAAGCTGTTCAAGAAATAAAGTGTTTTTGACAGGAATCATGCTTTGTGATTCTCTGATGTTAAGTGAGTTGTGTTATTTTTCTGTGTGGGGGACTGCTGGTGTAATGTGTCATAATGCTTTGCCTACTTGTACTTTGGAAGGGAGAAAAAAAAATTAAAACTTTATTTTGTGTTGTTCTTGTTTTATTCTTTGTTGTGCAGTTGGTTCCCATCATAGGGAACAATGGGGCTGGCTGGCCAGCCATCTCTGTAGGTGGTGGGGGAATTTGAGGGAGGGTGTCTGTGGTTCAGGTGCTCTTTCACAGGGACCAGCTGGCACTCAGAAGTGTGCCCACCATTGTGGCACCCCTGGGCTGTGCAGAATTGCCCAGGGAAAGAGAGTCTAGAAGTTCCCAACATAGGGAACAAAGGGAGAGGGCTGGCCTTTGCCAGCCTGTTCCTGGGGTTATGGGTGTGGGGCAGGTGGGGTGGATTTGGGTCTGTGAGGGGCTAATGTGGGGATTTGGGTCTGTGTGTGGCAGCTGGGGGGGAATTGGGTTTGTGTGGGGCTGTAAGGGGTGGACTTTAGGGGCTGAGAGGACCTACTTGGGGAGGCCATGAAATGCCCCCCCAAGTGGGAGCAGTCTGAGCCTGGGTGGGGGTGGGGGGAAGGGTGGGAGAAGGGCCCCTGAGGGCTGGGGGGCATTTTGCATGCAAAATGCCACCCCTGGCAACACAAGCCTCCCCCAGCTGTCAGTGGTAGAGATGAGAGCAGAGCACCTACTTGGGGAGGCCATGAAATGCCCCCCCCCCCAAGTGGGAGCAGGCTGAGCCTTGGTGGGGGGTGGGATGAGGGGTGGGAGAAGGGCCCCAGAGGGTTGGGGGGCATTTTGCATGCAAAATGCCACCCCTGGCAACACAAGCCTCCCCCAGCTGTCAGTGGTAGAGATTAGAGCACCTACTTGGGGAGGCCATGAAATGCCCCCCCCAAGTGGGAGCAGGCTGAGCCTTGGTGGGGGTGGGAGGAGGGGTGGGAGAAGGGCCCCTGAGGGCTGGGGGGCATTTTGCATGCAAAATGCCACCCCTGGCAAAGGAAGCCTGCCTCTTCATTTTTTCCCCATAGGAAATAATGAAGAAAGATCAGCAGCAGCATGCTAACAATATGCTGCTCCTTCGCTTTCTTATGGGAGGATGGGGGGACCTGCTTTGGGGGGCCATAACATGGCCCCCCAAAGTCCAATCTGTCTGAAACTTGGGTGGTTGTTAGAGAAGGGTTAGAGGAAGGTCCCCACCAATTTTGGGCTTATTCAGTGGGAAAATGCCTCCTCCAGGCGTCCTGGAAGACGGAGGCATTTTCCCATAGAAAAGCCGAAAGAAAGCCGAAAGAATCCCGAAACGTCTCTTTCGGCTACCCGAAACGTTTCGGCATTCCCCGAAAGAAGCCGAAACACTTTTGTTTCGGCATTCTTTCGGCATTCTGAATGCCGAAACGCACATCCCTAGTTGTCATGCTTATCCACTGTCTCTCCTCATTACCACTCTTCAGATTTGTGGGTTGTGGGGTGTTTACAATGATCAGGCTTCAAACATCCAGAATATGACAAAGTTCAATAAACAAACAAAAAAATCAATATTAAACAAATTCACTTAATAAACAAAAAATAAAATACACGGTCCATTCAAGCATCAGATGGAGCAAGGATGCAAAGAAAAGGTGAAAACACGCAGTCCTCTCACCCTACATGTGATACATATCTCAAACTATGTTTAATTAGCACAGCCTAGTATTTCTGAAAGAGTCCATCTCTTCCATAGTACTTGGGGCTGGGTTTTCTCCTCATAGTCCCTCACCATATGGGCAAGAGACTCCCTGAATAATGAGCCTGAGTGCTTCATCCTTGGGCTATGGATACATCATTCCTGGTGTTTATCCTCTCGGCTCCTGTGACATGAAAACAGTGTAACCTCCAGTTGAATTATTAGGGTGGATACTAAAGTGGAGAATAGAGGTGGGCATGAGCTGAAATATGAACCAAAGTTTTCACGAACCAGGCTGTTTTTTGGTTCGTGAACCAGCGGTTTGTCACAGGGTATTTCTGACGAACAGTGATGAAGTGCTACGATTTTTAGGCTAGTTCGTTTAGTTCATTTTTTCAGTTTGTCACTGCAGACAACCTGGCTCTGATCAATCAGTTTCCTAGGCAATGACAGGATAGGCTTTCTGCAGACCTGCTGACCCAGAAGTGACATATTCATGAATCAAACAAACCAGTTTGCAAACTGGCCAATTTCATGCCAGTTCATGGGTTATGAAACACAACGAACCATGAACGTCAACAAACCATTTTCCCAGTCCGTGCCCATCTCCAGTGGAGAGTCTTTCTCCACACGCAGCACAATCTTAAGAATAAGTTCCTGGTAGTAAGCCCCATTGAATTGGCCTAAATAGGACTCTGAGAAGACCTGCTTAAAATTGCTCTGATAATGTCATAGTCTATTTTTAAAAAGGGAAGGCAGAAGTTAGTGCAGTCCTCCAGAAGAAAGCTGACCAGTTTCCAGCATGCTTCATAGCACATGCTGGTTTAGGTGAGTACTTCTAGTTCTAGCCCTGATGCAGACTTAATCAAATGTAGTAACAAACCACATTTTTTTTCATTGGCGTTAATAAGGAATCATGATCTTGCAGTAGCTCAGTTTAAGTACTGGCATGATTACACCAACATGATTTCTACTCCCCACCCCCCCACCCCAAAGTGGAGAAAAGTTACAGGTTGATTTATGTCTCAGATTCAAAGAACTGGAATAAATCAGTAGAGACCAAGTGGTCAGCAATATGGACACATTCCATCCCTTCTTATTTCCACCAAAGTAAATTAGAACATGCCTTGAAGAGATCCGCACATGCAGAGAACTTCCATATTGAAGTTCCACAAACGAATGATCAGAAAATTACCCTGTAAACTGGAAACAAAGCTGAGCGATAATGCCAAGCACAGGGAAATTAAATGTAGGAGAGCCAGACTGTAGTATTAACATCTAAGTATTTGAAAATTACAGTGATCCAGTCTGTTGTAAATTCCAAATCTTGGACGTTTATTTTGTGAAAAGATGTTTATAGAGGACGAAAATCTCATATTTTCCCCCACAGAAGTGTAAAAATCATGTTTGCAGCTACACAAAGCCTGAGCAGATACAGTGCAAAAATGTTTTAGAATGCTTGTCAGTTCCCAACTGTTGTGTCAACCATTCTTGTCAATCAATCCTACCAAACAGCAGAGTCATTTCACAGGATGGTGAAGAGTTTGAAGTGTCCGAGATTACCATTGGCAAACTCATTTGACTTGTACCCAGCGATAACGATGGCCACGATCAATAAGTCATTGCAGACTTCCTGTAGTACTTCTCAGTTTAGCAATTGAATTGGAAAAAGGAAGCACCAAAGCTAGGCTCATTTTCATTTGCTGTCCAATTATCTTGATTTCCAGCCCCTTCTCCCCACATTTAAGGGTGCACATTGAAAATAAACTTGAATAATTTTGTGAGTGCACCATCATAGCTTTGAAGTAATATGATCAAATAAAGCAAAGAGATGAAATGTTAATTTTCTGTCCAAAATATATTCCCTTCATTTTCCACAAGAGGCCTTGGCACATTCTAAATAATCTATTTAAATAATTTTATGCAACACTAAACACTAAAGTGTTTGATATGTTTCATTTTTTAAATAATATTACTGACTTTTAAAATTGCCAAACATATAAATATATTTGATGTAGTTTGGTATAGTGGTTGAGAGCGCAGGACTCTAATCTGGAGAGCCAGGTTTGATTCCCCACTCCTCCATTTGAAGCCAGCTGGGTGACCTTGGGCTAGTCACGGCTCTCTGGAGCATTCTCAGCCCCACCCACCTCACAGGGTGTTTTGTTGTGGGGATAATAATGACATACTTTGTAAACCGCTCTGAGTGGGCATTAATTTGTCCTGAAGGGTGGTATATAAATCAAATGTTGTTGTTGTTGTTGTTATCATTATTATTATTAATGGAATTTCTGTGCCAAACTTTTTATGCCTACATTTTTTTTAAAAAAGGACTGAATAAATACTTTTTAAAGAATTGTATCTTTAGGTGTAATGATTTTGTTTAATCTTCCTTGGCCCTTTATTACAACTCTTCCTGATGTTACTTTCAACTTTTAGCTCAAGAGGCCCCACAATCAACACTCCTTTTTTATCCAAATACATAGGACTTCAGGTCAGGTGGTCTCTACTTACCTTGAGAAAACATTCTCTTTAGAGTTTGAATACCACTGCTAACAGCACCTGTGGTCTTTTGTGTGACCTATATATTGCTGTCTCTCTGACCCCCTCAGTGTTCCCAAAAGGTTTTCACTGCCACCAAAGGCTCTCTCTTCAGTGTAACTGGTATTATAAGAATGCTTATTTATAGATGGTAGTATGAGAGAATGGTCAGTATTTGGGAGTGACTATAAAGTACAAGAGGGATCTCTTTTTGCTTAACCAAAAGTAGAATTTATTTATAAGTACAAAGCATAATGGTTGCAGAGTGCTGATAAGCATATTGGTTTGAGAATAGGTTAATAAACTTGGTTGTTTCAAAATTAATATATTCACAGACACTGTTACGAAGTTTAATTTTCTACACAGATCTTCACTAACAAAATCAATACTCCTCTCATCCGGACAGATATAGATTGCCTCAGACTTTTCCACACAGCTCACCTGACCTAGATAGAATAATCTCTCTCTGAGATACACACAGACAGACCCAGACTCACACACAGTTTGCCTGACTTTGCCAAAATGAACACTTTTCATCACCACTCAAACTAAAACTGTTATTCACTCCACCCCCTAGAGTACAGCTACCATTCAGCCATAGAATACTTTACTCTAGCCTCACTACTTCTCACCTAAGAGGCCTACATTTAAACCCACAGTAACAAATATCCACACACACCCTCCCATTAATACACACAAACTTATTTACATGCAAAAGATTACACTAGGCAACCCAGTTCACCTACCCATTGGCTGAGAGTTTTAGGGTTCTTCCAAGATCCAGTGTAACATTATTGCTATAGTATTCATATGTTCTTAGGGTTGGTTATCTGCACTGGCTATCCATCTGTTTCCAGGAAGAATTCAAAATAGTTTGCGGGCAAGATGCTTGAAGGACTTCTTTCTCCTTTACTGTCCTGCCTGCTAGGTAAAATCTGTCTCCCAAACCATGCTGTCTGTATCCTTGCCTTCAGAGTTGAGGGAGATGGCAACTAGAGATAGTGGCTTCACCTCACCTTTGGAATTCCTTCTCCCCCGAGGCTCTCCTGGTGCCTGCCATATATGCAGGGCTTTTTTCCAGCTGGAATGCAGTGGAATGGAGTTCCAGAACCTCTTGAAAATGGTCACATGGCTGGTGGCCCCACCCCCTGATCTCCAGACAGAGGGGAGTTTAGATTGCCCCCTGAACCATGGCGCAGAGGGCAATCTAAACTCCCCTCTGTCTGGAGATCAGGGGGTGGGGCCACCAGCCATGTGACCATTTTCTCCTAGGGCAACCCACTGAGTTCCATCACCTCTTTTCCCAGAAAAAAAGCCCTGTATACATGCATTTCATTGTCACACAGGAACATTTCTGTATGAGTGTGACTTTGGCACCCCAGAACTTACCAGCAGGCCCTGGGATGGAAGAAGAAAACATTACCGCTCTTTGACAAACAGCACCATTCCCTTCCTTTTCTTATCAAAGGCAGCACTCAAGCCAAGCAGGTAGCTGGGCGTGCTCCTCGTGGTGCTGTCAGCACTGAAATGGCCTTTTAAAGAGCTGCAACAAGCACTCTGATAGTGACAGGTAAGAGCCGTCCTGCCAACTGCTGCTACTGAGGAGTGGGTCAGGCAAGCATGGTGATCTCCGCCGCAGCCGGGCTCTCATGAAGACAATCAGTTTAAGATCAGCACTTATTGTGTTTTATGGCAGAAAGCTTCGTGCCAGTGCTATGCTGTTCCAGCTATTTTGCAGCACTATGAACCAGCAAAATATTTGCTGCTTTCAGGAATTGTCTAGTTGCTGCTTTTCTTCTAAAGGTTGCAGGAGCAATAAGCTGAGAAGATAAACTGGAATGAGATAAAGGATTTGTTGTTTGATGGCACTACTAATTTAATAGTTCAGTCCTTTTTAGAGGTACTTTAGTTTAAACAGGTTTAGACTAGGGTACCTCTGCATAAGATTGCTCTTTCACACTTACATCTGAAACACAGTTAAACCCAAGTTCATTGATTGTAACTCTGCATAGGATTCAACCGTTAGTTTTGTCCTGGATCTCACAAATAGATATTGCAAAGAATAGTTCCATCTTTGGCACAGAGATGCCTCAGTGCATGACATAATGAATGCAGGCAGCTTTTGTTTGGTTAGGGATGGAGATGTGTGGGCTCAGGTTGGCATAGTAGTATAACGATGTAAACTAGTTTCCCTAGAGGAAAGTTAGAGGTTGCTTCCATAACATTGTCAGTGATTCTGTTGCTTGTTGGGGAAATTTCTTTAAATGCGTTAATCTTTGGAAATGCTCACTAGGCTGTTTATATCTAATTAATATTTTTAATAAGCCAATTGCCCTCTGTATTTCTAATGTTTATGGATACGGATGACGCATAACTGCAAATGAGATGAGTCACCGAATTGTTATAATGTGCAGTGATGTACTTTTCTAGAAAAAAAATCCTTTAGTTGGACACTTCAGTGCAGTCAAGCTCAGTTTAGAGAAACGAATGATGTTTTTCACATTCCTTCCTTCCTTCTTATGTTTCTGAACACAGAACTGAATGAAGTGATTTAAACAAAAGCAGGTGCATTATTATTCTTGTTGTTGTTGTTGTTGTTGTTATTTCTAATCTGCTTTCCCCGCAAATGGGCTCAGAGCAGAATAAAATATACATAAAATACATAAATATGTTAATTTAAAACCAGATAAAAACATTAATAAATATAACAATACAATTTCTAAACGACAGCAGCACAAATATTTCATGTCCCAACCCAACGTCAAGAGCAGTGGTTTCAGAAATGGGGGGACCCAATTGGCTATACTGCTGTTGTAATGCTTAAGGATCTCAATTACTTACAAATGAGCAAGGACTGACTGACAACTACTTGTGGATTAATGAATGGTTAATTTTTTTATACACAAAATTTAAACAAGTAAACTATAAATGATTTTGAATCTCTCATCCTGCTGTTTGACCACAGGGTTTTGATTTCATTTCTCCCTAGGGTAAACTGAACCCCTGATTAGTTTCGCATCATCTTCTCCTTCCTTACATCAAATTCTTTCCAATGAATTATGCCGTGCCCCCGGTGTTGAGGGATGGTGCTTTTGCTCAGCATCTCTTGCCTCATCTCTTGGTGTGCTGGCTGTGATTACTTGGAGTCAGGGTGGGGTTACATTAGTCCGGCCAATCCCTTTCGATAATCTCTTAGGGAACCTACACTAAAGAGAGGATTAATGGGTTAATTAATTGTGGTTTAGCTGAAGAATTTTAACTCATGTTAGGATGTCCGGTGTTTTTCTTTTTGGTGTGCAGGAACACATAAAAAGAGGTTAAATAGCCAACAGTTTCTCAGTCCTACAAGAAATGCAGCAAATTAATAACCAGCTTCAACAATAATAAAATGGACATGAATGAACACTCAGCCCAAACCCATACCTAATCACATGGCTCTTCTCTTTCCCTCAACTGACCACCAACTATTTTTTTCTTTTTTTCCCTTCCCCCACAGCATTCTACATGCTTCCTATCATTGCATTCTGCAATATTCTGAAGTATGCATTCCACTTCCTATGTCAAAGTCAGTAAGTCAGCTGTAAAGTACAATGACTGGTTCCCTATTCTCATCAAAAGACTCATCTGGCTTTCTAACTAAGGCTCAGTGACCATCATGATGTAGACGGGATGTACAACTGGATGCTCATATTATTAATTACATGTCTGAATGTAATACTCTTTAAATATGAATCTCCCTTGTGGTATAAGAATAATTCTCTTCCACAGGGGTGGTTGTACATCTGTTTTGATTAGAGGGAGTGCAAAAGAGAAAATAATAGACAGAGATCCAGAGGAGTTAGCCATGTTAGTCTGCAGTTGTAAAACAGTAAAGAGTCCAGTAGCACCTTTAAGACTAACCAACTTTATTGTAGCATAAGCTTTTGAGAACCACAGCTCTCTTTGTCACATGCATGTGATGAAGAGAGCTGTGGTTCTCAAAAGCTTATGCTACAATAAAGTTGGTTAGTCTTAAAGGTGCTACTGGACTTTTTACCATAATAGACAGGTATCTGATAAAGACTGGATGTGTTGAAGAAAAATGACCCCAGAACTAAAATCTGTAGATATGCCTTTGGCTACTGTTGATGGCTCAGTAGGTAATAGTTGCATACTTGAACCAGTTCTTGTGGGGAACCAAGCCACCACTCTTGAGAAGGGGTCATCACAGTCCTGTCAATTTAAAAACATTCATCAGATCCAGGGGTCATTTCTTAGAAAAAGAGCTGGAGGAACTCATTAGCATAACTCATTAGCATATGCCACACCTCTTGCAATCATAAGAAGTGTGTCATTAGTATAACCGATATGCATAGGCCACACCCCCTGACATCACCTATTCCGGCTGTTTTGGATCCAATCCTGGCCCACTTTGGGCCAAAATTGGGCCCAAAATGGCAAAAAGGGGCCCAGAATGGTCAGGATCAGGCCGCTGATGAGTGGGAGAGTGATCCACCACCTGTCAGTGGGCCGTTTCGGCCCCAATCCAGGCTGAAATGGGCCCCAAATGGCTGAGAGTCGGGTGGGCGGGGCCACCTGACATGTGACCTCTTTGGGGAACTGCTGGAACTGTGTTCCTGTGCGTTCCCCCTCAAAATGAGCCCTGATCAGATCTGTTTCCAATGCTATAGTGTCTCTGCAGCTTCCCCTCCCCCTTCAAGGTGATCAAAAACACTACTCATTCTTGGTTCCCATCAGGGTCCCAGGTCTTGGTTTAGTCTTTTCCAACACTGAGGCTTGCTTCAGTAGGAAGGCAAGCAGTTGCTAGGCTGGATCCCCACCACTGGCTTCCCTCAGCTTCCCTCTATTACCTACATATTTCTTTGACCCTAAACTGTCTACTGCATCTCTGAGCTCAGCTCTGTCATTCCACTTCTGGTAGGGAGGTGTTTTAAGTCTCCTGGCTCAATACTACGGCATCCTGACCTTTATTGCGCAACACTGCAAAATTTCCAGCCTGGATTTTAAACAAATGTTGGGACAGTGCGGCACTTACCCATACGGCAGCAAGGCTGCTCGGATGGGGGCCGGGTTTGCCGCTCCGGAAGGAGCAAAGACAGCCCGCGCTTAAACCCATCCGGGCATTGGCCTGGGGGCGGAGCAAACGGCTAGTTAGCCGGTTCCGCCCCACAGGCCTCCTCAGTCGCCGCGTGTCTGCTCGTGGGAGAGGTGCATGTAGCAACTCTCCGAGGGCAGGGCCGGCGGCTGCGAGGCTGTGCAGTGCGGAGGACGGTCGGCAGCCTCGGCGGCCTTGGTCGGATTGGGCAAGCGGCCGGGCAGAGAGCCTGCTGCCGCTCGCCGGCCGCGCGCGCCCGCGCCTGCCGGGTGCGGCCCGTCCGGCGTCGCTTCTTAAGAGGCAGCCCAAGTCCCGGCGATCAGTCCGCGGCGCGGGAGCAAGCGCCTGGGCCTGCGGCTGCGGTCGGAGTCGGGTGACTCGGCGCCTGCCTTCCCGGCTCGGCCGGCTTCAGCCCGTGCGCCTCGCCGCCGTTGCGGCTCGCGCGGCCGCGCCTTAATTGTTGAGGGGTTGTGAGTCCCCTCTGGGCAGCAGTTCGGTTGAGGCCCTGTTAGGCCGCCGGGACGCGGGGGTCTTTATCGGAGGGGGGGTTATATTAGGGGCTGTCGAGCTTCCCCTGTTCCCCCCCCCCGCCCCGGTGGGTGGCTGGCGCTGAGGGATATCTCCTCCATTTCCCCCCCCCACACCCTAGGGAGGCAGCAGGGAAGGTGTTGGTTTGTTTGCCCCCCCCCTCCAGTAGGTGGTTGTATCTCACGCCCCCCCCCCCCCCGGTTAGGGTGGGTTGTTATAGGGATTGACGAGCTGCAGGTTGCACTTGGTACCTGCTTTCCTGGGGGGTATTGTGCATTGTTCTGGGCAGGGCATTTGAGTTGCCTTCCTCCTTTCCTGAGGGGTTGTACTGGCCCAGTGTACATTATGCCGGGAAAGGGAAAAGGGCCGTCTAAGGGCAAACAGCCAGCGAAGCGTCCACTATCAAAGAGGCCAGCCCCGGTTTCTTCCTCATCGGAGGATGAGGGTGATTTGCAGGGCCGGCAAGACATCTTGGCTCGCTTGACTGCCTTAGAACAAGCCAGGGGAGCTGGTGGCTCAGCAACCGGCAGAGCAAAGAGGGCTCGCTCAACCCTTTTGGCTTCGTCAGCCACCTTCCAGCGCGATGTTCTTAATAGGCTTTCTGCTCTTGAAAGTACAGGTACGCCAGCAGCAGGGGAGCGAGCCTGCGAGGTGACGGTGACTGAAGCCACAGCCGTTGAACTGAGTGGCGTAGCTGAGCAAAGCGTGCAGGAGGAATCTGGACAGGTGGCAGTTGCAATTCAACCTCCTGAGGGTGATGGTAAGTCGGCTGCACCTGTTACACCAGGGGCTTGGCCCTGGGGGCATTGGGGTCAAGCACCTGCTCCACCATCTGCACCCCAGGGGCACGTGGGTTCCACGATAGGAGTTCTCCCTCAGTTCTATGGGGCTAATCCGGTGTGGCCCCAAGCATCATGGAATGCGCTTCAGGCCGCTAGTAGCGATGTAGCTGGCCCATCTTCAGGACAGGCCCCCTCGGTCCCTGGTTCCCAGGCATCGGGGAGCCACTTTAATCAGTGGGGTTACTATCCGTGGGGCTTCCCTGTGGGGGGGACACACGGTTATGGGTCCATTCCATTTGGAGCTATGCCTTTTGGGGATACAGCGATGCCCCTAGGTGATCACTTAACTCTCGCCACTAGGGATAAGATTCTGCGTGGCGAATATGTGGATGTTTTCAATCTCCTGTTTCGGGATTTGGAAAAGAAAGACAAGGAGGAGTTAGATGATCGCGATAAAGAAAGGCTTAAGCGCAGGAAAATAGAGCGGAACTGGCATAACTGGCTGCCTGGCATGTTAATCTATGCCGGCGTGGTGGCTAGGGCTCAGCCTTGGAAGGCTGCCCAGTTATTCCAATACATTGATATAATTTATAGGGGACATTCGGACTTCGTTGGTGCAGCTTGGCTGCAATACGACGAGGAATTCCGTATGCGTGCCGCCCTCAACCCGACCTGGCAGTGGGACAGGATACACCAGCAGCTTTGGCTGCAGGTCATGTCCCCGGCCAAACCGAATGCAGGTGACCGCTCGGATAGTGGCCACCTGGTTCAGAGGAGTCAGACTACGCAGGGCACCCGCGCACCCGCGGGGCAGCCGGTTCAACCCCGGCTGCTGTGCTGGGATTTTAGTTCCCAAGGGGTGTGCTCCAGGAAGGTGTGCAATTTTAAACACCAGTGCCCAATCTGTGGTGGCCCCCACCCTTTCACTTCTTGCACCAGGCAATCTAAGAGGGCGGGAAGGCGCGGAGGTGGGGGTGGGGGCGGGGGCCCCCCAGCTACTGCTGGAAAAGGGCCCCAGCCCCATAAACCTGACGGTTCTTGAATGCCTCCTTGCGGGGTACCCTAAACGCGAGGAAGCGCACTTTTTGTTGGAAGGTTTTCGTTATGGCTTTAGGATTCCTTTCCAGGGTCCTAGGGCTCCCTTCATGTCCTCTAATTTACGTTCGGTTGTGGGCATGGAGGAGGTTGTTAGGTGTAAAATAGGTAAAGAATGTTTGGAGGGGCGTGTTCTGGGCCCCTTTCCAGCCCCCCCGGTTCCGTGTCTGAGAGTGTCGCCCCTGGGTGTGGTCCCAAAGAAAGCCGTGGGGGAATTCAGGCTCATTCATCACTTGTCCTACCCTAGAGGGGGGTCGGTGAATGATGCCATCCCTGAGCACATGTGCTCTGTTCGATACACTTCTTTTGATCAGGCTGTCAAGGTTGTTAGGCAATGCGGGGTGGGGGCCGAGATGGCAAAATGCGACATAAAGTCTGCATTTCGTCTTCTGCCGGTTCACCCGGACGACTTTGAGTTGCTTGGCTTCTCGTTTGATGGCCAGTTTTATATGGATAGGGCATTGCCAATGGGTTGCTCGATTTCGTGTGCAGCCTTTGAGCGTTTCAGCTCGTTTCTGGAATGGGCCCTCAGGTCACGGCTTCGGTGCCGCGCCACGGCCCATTATTTAGATGATTTCCTTTTCGTTGGGCCCCCCGGGGGGGGCCAGTGTCACCGCCTTTTGACGGGCTTTATTGCCTTGGCGGCTGAGTTGGGCGTGCCTCTCGCCCATGAGAAAACGGAAGGTCCGGCTACTACCCTCACCTTTTTGGGGATTGAGCTGGACACAATTAGGCAGGCCTCCCGGTTGCCTGCCCAGAAGCTCTTCGACCTTAGAACTCGGCTGGCCCTTTTTAGAGGGAAGAAGAAAGCCACGTTGCGTGAGCTCCAGCAGCTGGTGGGGCATTTAAATTTCGCCTGCCGGGTCGTAGCCCCCGGCAGAGCCTTCCTCAGGCGCTTGTGCGATGCCATGGGGGGACTTCGTCTCCCCCATCATCGCCTTTCCATCAATAAGGGGATGAGGGAGGACCTGGAAGTTTGGGAGGCATTCCTCAGGGACTTTAACGGGGTCTCATTTTGGAGGGAGCCTCTTAGGTTAGCGGCGGATATGCAGGTTGCATCCGATGCTTCGGGGTCCCTGGGGTTCGGTGTCTATTTTCAAGGGCACTGGTGTGCCGAACGGTGGCCGGTACAATGGGTCAGAAGGGGATGGTGTAAGGACCTCACCTTTCTGGAACTGTTTCCGATCCTAGTAGCAGTGCATCTTTGGGGGGACACCTTGGCAAACCACTCTGTCCACTTTTGGTGCGACAATCAGGCAGTGGTTCATGTCCTCCGGTCCCTTACATCTAGGTCATCAAGGGTCATGAGGCTGGTTCGTGCCTTCACCCTCCGGTGTTTAAAGCTTAATATTTTGTTTCTAGCTCGGCATGTCCCTGGGTTGGACAATAGCGTGGCAGATGCTCTGTCTCGCTTTCAGGTTCCCCGGTTTCGGCAGCTTGCCCCCGAGGCGGACGCCGCACCGACCACGATGCCGTGGGAACTGTGGAACCTTGGAGGCTAGAGGCTGAAAGGGCTATTCAACTGGCACTGGCCCCCAGCTCGCGGCGGTCGTACGATCGAGCAGTGCGTCAATTTGCGGGTTTTAGGGGGAATGCGGGTTTGCAACAGGTATGGCCTATACCAGTGCAGCACCTCATGCAGTTCTGCGTGGCTCAGAGAGGTTCTGGGTTGTCGGTTAAGTCTATCAGGGGTCAGCTAGCGGCTTTAGCCTTCGCTAGTAAGGCCAAGGGTCTTGCAGATCTGACGGGCGATTTCCGTTTGCGGAAAATGCTTGAAGGGTGGTCCCGTGAAACTGGGACTCGCAGGGACGATAGGCAGCCAATTTCCCCTGCTATTCTTAGGGGTTTAGGCGAGCTTTGGGATAAGTTGTGTCGCTCTCCGTTTGAGGCGGCGTTGTTTCATGCGGCTTCCCTTACCGCGTTTTTTGGGGCGCTTAGGGTCAGCGAATTGGTGGCACTGGCTCGGGCTGATCACTCGGGCCGTGCCTTGAGGGCGCAGGATCTCAAATTCGAGGGTGACGAGGTCACCCTTAGGGTACGGAGATCCAAGACTGACCAGGCGGGTAAGGGATTCGTGTTACGTTTAGGCAGCTGTGCTGAACCTGGCCTATGCCCGGTCAGCGCGTTGAGGTGCTACGTGGCTCTTCGGGGAGAGGGTGACGGGCTGCTTTTCCGGCACGAGGATGGCTCCCCATTGACCAAATATCAGTTTTGGTCGGTGACTGGGAAGGCTTTGTCGGAACTGGGTCTTGACGGCTTGAAATTTGGGACTCATTCCTTCAGGATTGGGGCGGCTTCGACGGCCGCGGCTATGGGGTACCCGGGCCCAGTTATACAGCGTCTGGGACGCTGGCGGTCGGCGGCCTTCCGGTCTTATGTCCGCCCTTTGGGCGGAGAGGTGAACGCTTCTTGACTTTGGTCTCTTTGCAGGTGCGGCGGCTTGCTACACGAGGAAGAGGGTTTTGATTTGCGGCCATAGTATGGTCTTTTGGGCTGCTCGTCAAGCAAAGAAGACCCGGTTCGGCTCGCAGTTGGGCCTCAGTTTGTGGGCTACGGTGGAATGGCAGGGTCGCAGAGGTTTGAGGTGGCCTGGTCTCCTGCCGCTCCTTTTTGAGGGAAGGTGTGGCCCCCTGCCGGACATTCTGGTAATCCACCTCGGTGGCAATGATCTTGGCCTGGTGAAGGGTAAGGCCCTATCTTTGCAGGCGGAGGCCGACCTGTGGTGGATTAAAGAGCGTTGGCCCGACACGCTCATTATATGGTCAGCAATACTTCCCCGTCGTGTATGGAGGGAAGCGTTGGACCCTGTCGGGATTGAAAGGGCACGTCATAGGGCTAACAGGGCCTTGGAGAAGGCCTTGGGCCGGGGTCTGGGGATATATCTGCCACATCCCGCTATAAAGGCTGAGGTGGCTGACCTTTATCGTAGCGATGGGGTCCACCTGTCGGTGAGTGGCAATGACATTTTCCTGGAGGATTTGCGGCAAGGGCTCAGGTTGGCCATAAGCCACCTGTGGGGTGCTAGGGCCTAAGCAGAGGCTTGACCCTTAGCAGTGGCAGGTAGGATAGCTTGAGCGGGCCGGTGACCCCTTGGCACATTCCCATTAGTTGGGAAATGGGGGTCTGTCAGGAGCGGCTGGTGAGGCTGTACGGCTGCCAGCTGCGAGGGCAGACTGCCTGGTGGGGAACCCTGACAAGGCCGCCCCTAGGCTCCACGGCTAGTGGGGGCTGGTGCTTTGAAGGGGAACCACTCGCCTGGCCGCCGGGTCCCAGCCATCCTCTGGATGGAACACCCCCGGGGCAGCAGGGGTCACCCAGACAGGTCAAGGCGGTGGTCCGGTAGGACCCCAGGGCTTGACCTGTACCGCAGTTAGATCCCTTGCCGCAATGACAGGTTTATGTTATGTTGGTTAATTAATAAAGTGGCCCTGTTTATATCCCAATACGGTCTCTGTCTTTTATTCCGACTGGAGTGGCAATGCGGCACTTACCCATACGGCAGCAAGGCTGCTCGGATGGGGGCCGGGTTTGCCGCTCCGGAAGGAGCAAAGACAGCCCGCGCTTAAACCCATCCGGGCATTGGCCTGGGGGCGGAGCAAACGGCTAGTTAGCCGGTTCCGCCCCACAGGCCTCCTCAGTCGCCGCGTGTCTGCTCGTCCCACCCACCTCTCCCTGTTACAGTGCGGGATTAGCCGGTCGCCGTTTTACGGGGCCAGGTAGGAATTTTTTCTTCTTCCCCAATTGGCCTACAGGGAAGTTGTTTTTCGCCTACCTCGCACTGCGGGACATATTTAAACTGGTGGTTGATGGAATGTATATAGTTTGGCCACTGGCAGGTAGGATAGCTTGAGCGGGCCGGTGACCCCTTGGCACATTCCCATTAGTTGGGAAATGGGGGTCTGTCAGGAGCGGCTGGTGAGGCTGTACGGCTGCCAGCTGCGAGGGCAGACTGCCTGGTGGGGAACCCTGACAAGGCCGCCCCTAGGCTCCACGGCTAGTGGGGGCTGGTGCTTTGAAGGGGAACCACTCGCCTGGCCGCCGGGTCCCAGCCATCCTCTGGATGGAACACCCCCGGGGCAGCAGGGGTCACCCAGACAGGTCAAGGCGGTGGTCCGGTAGGACCCCAGGGCTTGACCTGTACCGCAGTTAGATCCCTTGCCGCAATGACAGGTTTATGTTATGTTGGTTAATTAATAAAGTGGCCCTGTTTATATCCCAATACGGTCTCTGTCTTTTATTCCGACTGGAGTGGCAATGATGGCTTGAAACCAAGAGGCAGCCCTCATCTAGACAGACCTTGACACCTGCATTTTCCAAAATGATGCTTGTACATTTTTGCAGAATAAAGAATGGTTTATGATGAAGTGCATATAAATTAATGTAATGCTTCTAATGAATAGCTCTCAGGAATGATTTATTATTTACCCCTTATTAAGTCTTATTGCACTTCCTAATACATGGCAAATGTAATTTGCTTTAAATTTTGGTGTTTTGTTTTTAATTGTTCCTCCTAGCCAAAGTAAGCCTACATTATTAACCTGACAGGAATGCTAATAAACAAAAATAATTTAAAAGCTTTATTAAGTTCAATTAATTGGTTGTAACAGTCTAATTTTGTCATGCTTTGGTAGCCAGTATATTGTAAGTAATTTTCATGATTTTCAATTCAGTTGTGCAAACAAGCTTGGAAACAAAAGCAAAAAAATAAAAATAAAATAAAAAATGAGTTGTTTTGATAATTATAAAAAAAATCATTGGGCTGTTTTGCTGTTTGTGATAAATGGGTTAATTAGCTTCATTTTTTATTGCATCTCAACTTTTACTGCAGCAGAACAATGGTAATTTATCCAGTAGTGAATGCCGACAGATTTAAATCTCTGTATTTTTGATGGTTAGGAAGATTTCTTAGACGAGCTGCTCAAAATGACAGTCCATCTTCTTAGGGTTGCTGATGTGCAATGAAAGAGCTCAGAAGACTTCAATGAAGAATTTATATTTGCTCTGCCAACGTTGTTAAAAAGTTTTAAAAGTCTAAAGATCCCCAGGGCAAATGACTGCAGCAATTCATCTCAATTAGAACTTTCCACAAAATATTTTAAAAAACTGTTTCAAGGGAGGGGGAAACTACTTTGGCGATTCATATGGACCAGCTGTCACAATACATCTTGAGATGGTATAAACATCTTATGGGACATGTCTGTGAGTCTCTCTACATGAGACATCTTACATGAGGATGCTCAAGTGTAGGGAGATGCAATTTTAGTTGGGAACCATAGTTTAAAAAGACGGAGCCAAAAGGATGTGAGGGAGATCTGGCTGCGACATCTGTCACCCCATTGATTGCAAGGGTTGATTCGGCTGATCTGGATGGCTAGGCGGGTGTCCCCTTCCTCCCTCACTGCTCCATGTGCGTCCCTCCCGAAGCTGCACACTCGGTGGAAGAGGACGACCATCCCAGATAGAAGGAGTGTACCGTTCTTTGGACAGAGCCAAAAGCTCCTCAGAGGATTTGTTAATTTCATCTTCTCCTCCTCAAAGGCTCTGTCAATTTCACCTCCCCTTCTGGGAGGCGAAGATGAAATTAACAAACCCTCTCAGCAGCAATCTCCATTGGCTCTGTCTTTTGAAACTACCCTCATGTAGAGAGGTAAAATTAAACTGCACTTCCCAGCTAACATTATGTCTCCCTACACTTCAGCATCCTCGTGTAAGATGTCTCTTGTAGAGAGACTCTGTGTGACCATACATCTTCCTGTTCTGCATTTTGGAGGCATTGCCACACATTTGAAGGGGTTCTTTTTAGAACTTATTTTTCATTTGACTGTTTTGCCTAAATGCATAGTGTTCTAGACCTGTGGTTGTGTGTTCACAAGTATAAGCCAGTGCAGTATAGTGGTTTAGACTGCTAGATTAGAATCTGGGAGACTTGGGTTTGAATTTCCACTCTGCCATGGCAGCTTTCTGGGTGACTTTGTGCCAGTTGCACACTCTCAGCCTAACTTACTTTATAGGGTGGTTGTGAGGATAAAATGGAGGCAAGGAGAGCAACATAAGCCACTTTGGGTCCCCACTGGAGAGACAGGCAAGGTATAAATTGAGCAAATACATTTATTATGGCGATTATAGCCCATTCGTGAGCGATATGAGCGTGAGCGATTCGTGAGCGATTCGTGAGCGATATGGCGATTATAGCCCATTCGTGAATTAATAAATAAAATAAAATTATACTGTTCACCATTCAGGTTCTTGTTATAAGCTGGAATCGTATTATTTTGCTCTTCTTCGTGGTTTCATGTCTGTTTGGGCCAGATGCACTGTTTTTCAGATGCAGCACCATAATTTATTTGTTAGGATACTAATTGGCCACCGTTCCAAACTTCTTTCACATTCCATGAATGATTGGTACACAGAGCACTTACATCCAACTGAAGGATTGATTGTCAGACCAGTATGTCACATAAGGGACATAAATAAAGTGAATGGGCTGTTGCTATGTATTTCATTGTGTGAGTAACGGCGATGAGTTTGGTGTATACACATGAACACGTGAAGCTGCTTTCTATTTACTCAGACTATTGATCTCTGAAGATCAGTATTGTCTGACCTGACTGGGCAGCAGCTTTCTAGAAGTCTTTCACATTGTTTAGTTCCTGATCCATGTATTTGGTGGTGTAAGGCTTGAACCTGCATCCCCAAAAGATGCTCTAGCATTGAATCATGACCTCTCCTAATGGCTTAAGAGAACCGTTATCCTCTCCATCATTGTTTAAAGATGTGATGGAAAATAATATCCTCTAACAGACTTATGTATGAATATTCATGTCCTGATTCATTAAGGTCAGCAAAGGATGGAGAACAGATTCTAGGCCTGTAATGACTGCTTTCCCATCCAAATTCTCGCACTGTCGATTGCTGTAACTTGAGGCTAGAGCAAAACCCAAAGTTGGAACCACCAATGAAGAAGACACCAAGATGCTGCTCTGTTGATCAGGAGGGTTGCAAACTTTTAGCTGGGGCCTGGAGAATTACAACTTATCTTCAGACTATAGAGATTAGTTCCCCTGGAGTAAATAGCTGCTCTGAAGGGTAAACACTGAGGCCCCTCCCCTCCCCAAATGTGTACTTTCAAGGCTCTACCTCCAAATCTCTAGGAATTTCCCAACCCAGAGTTGGTAATCTTAAGGTGGAGCTTGTTTACAGTATATCAGTTTCTTTAAAATTAACAACCGTCCTCAAAATTCTTTTATAATATTCCCAGAATTCAAATATTGTCTAAAAAAAACCCACTTTCAGCCTTCCCATCATGCTCTTTATTAAAATATCACCATGAAATGCTTCCCTCCAGCACTGTTGTTGTGTAATGCCAGGACCATAAATAATAAGACCAAAGTGCTGCAAGATTATATTGCAACAAAAAATGTGGACTTGGTATGCATGACCGAGATCTGGGTGAGGGATGGCAAAGCAGTCACCTTGAAAGAACTGCTCCACCAGTCCCAGACAGATGCCCGGGGGGTGGGGAGGCAATACTCATTCGAGAGCCTTTCTCCTTCAAGCCACTCTCACATCAAAGATCACTGGCATTGACTGTGTTGGCCTGACGTGGGATACTGAGGAGAGTTTGGCTATCTGTCCGGTGTATTGACTGACTAGCGTGCCAGCAGCTGCCCTGTCAATCCTGTTGGAGGTGGTGGCAGGATGGGCCTGGGAGCATTCCAGGTGGGTGACTTTGAAGTGACTGGGTGACTTCGATGTCACATGTCGATGATGCCACCTCTGTATGGGCTTCAGACCTGGTGTCATCCATGGCAGCACTGGGGATCTCCCAAGTCGTTTCAGTTCCCACGCATCAAGAAGGCCACATGCTAGATTTGGTCTTTGGATGGGGATACAGGTGGACCGTGATGCCGTTGAAGTGGTGCCATGGTTGGACCACTTTGTCCTGAAGGCTCATTGAGGAGAGCTAGCCCCTCCTGCATAGGCAGCAAGATAATTTATACTTGCCCACAGAGACTAATGGATCCAATCGGTTTCCAGGATGCTCTGCAGTATTTGATGCCCCCGGTGGTTTGTTGGGTAAGCTGGTGGGGGAGTGGTATGACTGTCTCTCTGAAGCCATTGATGAAATTGCTCCTCATCGTCCTCTCCATTCCTGTGCTAGACTGGCCCCCCTGGTATATGGAGGAGCTACATCAGATGAAGCGGGAACTGAGATGGCTTGAGCGACTGTGGTGGCAAAATTGGGACAAAGAGGCAAGTTCATCTTACAGAACATTTATGGAAGCCTATGAGGTGGCTGTGAAGATAGAACAGAAGGATTTCTATGCTGACTCCATAGCATCTGCAATCTCATGCCTGACAAAATTATTTCAAGTAGTTTGATCCCTGGTCTCCCTCTCTTAAAAATTTGGCTTTTAGTTGCGAGGTGTTTGGGAGCTTTTTTGCAGATAAAATGTTGTGTCTTCACTGTGATCTGCTGGCCACAGTTGATACAGTAGGGAACTGGAGACTCCTTGGATGTCTTCTGGTCCTTTTATAGATCATTTCAGTATAGTATCCCAGGAGGAAGTTGACAGGATCCTGTGGCTGGTGAGGCCCACTACATGCTCCCCTGGTCACCTGCCCTTAGTGGCTGGTGAAGGCCAGTGCGGATGAGCTGGGGGCACAGCTGGAGGACATTATTAATCAGTTGCTAAGCTCCAGGGTTTTCCCTGGAGCAATGAAGGAAGCCATGGTGAAGCCTCTCTTGAAAAAGCCATCTTTGGACCCCACCAATCCATCCAATTACTGACCAGTTTTGAACCTTCCATTTCTGGGTGATTGAGCAAGCAGTGATGAAACAGCTGCAGGTTTTCCTGAAGAACTCTTCCGTCCTGGACCCATTCCAGTCCAGCTTACGCCTGGGACATGGGATAGAGACGGTGCTGGTCGCCCTCATGGATGAGCTTTGCAGGCATTTGGATTGAGGCAGGTTGGTGCTGCTGGTTCTGTTGGATCTTTCAGCAGTGTTCAACATGGATGACTATGAAGTGTTGACCCACCATCTCGCCTATGTCAAGATTCAAAGGATTGCCTTGCAATGGCTTTTCTCCTTTCTTTACGGTTAGGGACAGAGGGTGGTGCTTGGGGAGAGCTTATCTGCACACCAAACCTTGATGTGCAGCATCCCACAAGGGGTGATACTCTCCCCTTTGTTGTTCAAGCTTTATATACACCCCCTTACCCACTTGGTGTGAAGTTTCGGACTGGGTTGTCACCAATATGTGGATGACACCCAGTTGTGTCTGTTGATAGGTGGCCAGCCAGACTCTGCTCCAGATGTCCTGGTGAGAGCTTTGGAAGCCATAGCTGGATGAGAAAAGCAGAGCCAGCTGAAGTCAAACCTGGCGAAGACAGAGGTCTTGTACTTAGGCCAGAGGCTGCCACATTTGGGAATCCGGCTCCTGGCCTTTGAGGGGGCACCACTAATGCCTGTCTCATTGGTCCGGAGTCTTGGAGTGATACTGGACTCCTCCTTATCAATGGAGGTCCAGGTCATGGCATTTACCTAGTGTGCATCTTTTCATCTTTGGCAGGCCAGGCAGCTTGCACTCTATCTATCATCCCACGACCTAACTACAGTGATCCATGCAATGGTCATCTCCAGAAAAGACCACTATAACTCGCTCAATGCAGGGCTTCCCTTGGGCTTGACCCGGAAATTACAGCAGGTGCAGAATACTGCTGCACATGTCCTGATGGTTACACCATACAGAGCACACATTACTACAATCTTGCAGCAGCTGCACTGGCTCCCCGTGGAATTCTGGATCAAGTTCAAGGTTTAAAACCCTAAATGGACTGGGACCAGCATATTGTGTGTACTGATACGTATTGGATGACCTCTCTCTGTATGTACCCTGGAGAGCACTAAGATAGGCAAATAAGAACTTACTGGTAGTTCCTGGCCCCAAGGAGGCCCAGCTGGCCTCAACCAGGCCCAAGGCCTTCTCATTCCTGGCTCCAACCTGGTGGAACTCTCTGTTGGAGGACACCCGGGCCCACCAAGACCTTATATCTTTTTGGCTGGTCTGTAAGACAGAAATATTCTGCCAGGCATATGGTTGAGGCCAACCTTTGGTTGTCTTAGAAGCCTCCCTACCGGTCTCCCACCAGGGGGGGCTATGAAATCATCTGCCTCCCTACAAGCGCAGTGACTGGAATGATATTAACTGTACCCCCCTCCCCTCTTTTGTTTATATTATGATTGCGGAAATTGGAGAGGGCCACCATCTGAGATGTTGTCCGCATATGTATCATGGTTTTGGAATTTTAAATGTATTCAAAATATTTTAATGTATTAAGCACTTTATTGTATCCCTCCCTGAGCCTATTCATGGGGAGGGAGGGCTAAAAATTGAATTTAATAAATAATAAATAAATAAAATTCAAAATGAATTATAGGTATTACAGATACTGAACTGACTTGGTATATGCTAATGAAGCTTCTAAATACTTGATTAGCATGTGTCTAAACTAAATGTCTTTTTAAATAAAAAAAAACCCATCTCAATTAGATTGTACAGTTATGTCCAAAGAGTGGTACTGGTTAATTCACACATTCCAGCCATTGCAAATGTCTTTTTTCAATATAGCTCTAAATTGGGATGAAATGTTTCCAAGCGTCTGTTTGGAGGCCAAAGAATCCACAAGGTCCAGCTGTCACTGGAAGGCCGAACACCACATGATATCCCATATCATATAAATAATCTGTTTATAAACATATATATTCATTATGACTGTCTCCCACCCTGGGAATGACAAACACAAAGCCAGCAGCCTTCTGTTGTTATTCCAAAGCAAGACGAACTGAGAAGGATCACTGAGAACAGATGAACTAAACGAACGAAGGATTAAAATTTGTGGGTGTACCTTCAGACAACAGAAAAATCAGCTTTTTTTTTTTTTTAAAGAAGGTGCCTAGTTACCCCCAAAGTCATTAGGGAATATGTTTAATGGGAGAAGTTGTGCTTGAGAAGCTGTTGCTTTCCCCCTTCATAATTCATTTAATGTCCCCAACAGATTCAGGGGCCTCTGTCTCTGGCTGTTCTAGCTAACCTAGGAGCAGCATCCGATGTTTGCTTTAGTGGAGTTTGAATGGGAGTTTTTGAATACTGAAAATTACGTCGGTGAGAGTAACCATCTTTGGAAAAGACTCAGAAACAGGACCCCCCCCCCTCAAATGAGCCGGTCTGCCCGTCAAATGGTCTAATCCAACCTGCATGTATTTAGACCTGTACTTTAATTTTGACCCCATGTACTTTTTGAGTAAATTCCTAGAATATCGATGGACTTTAGAAGTATTAATTGTTCATGGGTGATATAATCATTGTTTTGCACTAGCACTTTATGTATAGGTCTGTATATAAAGACTGTGTGCACTGATACATATTGGATGGCAATTTGAATTATGAAATAACAGCAAGAACAATTTTGTAATTTTACTAAGTCTTTATTTCGTTAGGATTTCACGATTATTGTAACTAATTGCTACCTTTTCTTGTGATTCTCCGCATATTGTTACATGTAACACCGGTCAGCAGGATGCTTCTGAGTAATTTCAAAAGGAAAAGAAAATCATTCTCACAACCCTAAGCAAATTTACTTGAAAGTGATTCTCATGGTGCACACTGTTAAGTCAATAATCATACAAATGTACACCCTCAGACAGCAATCCCTTGCACCGTTGGATTTACTACTTGACCATAAAGCTGCTCTTAGTTTGGCTATACCAAAAATAGGATTACTACCTATTGAACCAGACACTGTAACTGTGTCTTCAGTGGCAGCTTAGCATACATGCCTTAACAATTATATCCTTTTCTCTCTACTATGAAAAGTCCGCATGGGTAGCCATTTTAGTCTGTCTGTAGCAGTAAAAACGAGCAAGGGTCCAGTAGCACCTATAAGACTGACAAAATTTGTAGTGCGGTATGAGCTTTCATGAGCCACAGCTCACTTCTTCAGATACTTCTCCAGATACCTGAAGAAGTGAGATGTGGCTCACAAAAGCGCATACTCTACCGCAAACTTTGTTAGCCTTATAGGTACTACTAGAACCTTGTTTTTTTCTACTACTATGAACGGCTTCAAGAGGTTAAGCCTGTACCTCAAAGAATTGCCCCCCCCCAGTCGAAATAAAAGGCAGACAAGTTGCTTGGGTATAAAATATGTGCCACTTTATTAATTAAACATAAACTTAGAATCAGCAAGGGATCTAACTAGCGGTGCAGGTCAAGTGCTGGGATCTCACTGGACCTCTGCCTTGACCTGCCTGGGTGATCCCCCACTGCCCTGGGGGTGAGGCCTCCAAAGGATGGCTGGTACCCAGCAGCCAGGCAAGTGGTTCCCCTTTAAAGCTCTGACCCCCACTGCCGTGAAGCCCATGGAGTGGACTTGTCCAGGAGTCCCACTGGGCAGTCTGCCCTCACAACTGGCTGCCATGAAACCCACCAGCTGCTCCTTACAGACCCCCAATTCCCCAAAGGGAATGCGCCAAGGGGGTCACTGTCCCGCTCAAATCCCATCCTATCCTGCCAATGACCAACTATTTACAGCTCCACCTTCTATTTAATTAACCCCCAACAGTGCAAGGTAGGCGAAAAAACTCCCAGCCGTGGTGTCGATAAGGATCAGAGCAAAAAATTCCTATCTGGCCCTGATAAACAGCAACTGGCTAATCCTGCACTGAAATGGGGAGGGTGGGTGGGCCGAGCAAGGCAAAAGGCTGTGGCCTGAGAGGTAGAACGGCTTTTATGCCCTTTGCTCCACCTCCCAGGGAGAAAAAAATCCCTCGATGCCTGGGAAGGAAAGTTTGCCTTCCTTCATCCGGGGCTGCAAACTTGGCCCCCACCCCAAGCAGCTTTGCTGCCGGCCGGGAGGGCCACATTGTTAATGGTAAAGGAACAGGCCAGGTTATTTTTTCCTCTTGGTAGATGACAACCTTAAAGAGGCATAAAGACAAAGATATCAACAAGTCAACCTATTAATTCATCTAGCTCAGTAAGAACTGCTCTGAATGGCAGCAGGTATCGAAAACCTCAGGCAGAGAACATGAGCACCTGCTATTTGAGATCCTTTAATGGGAACGTGCCAGTGATTGAACAGGAGATCTACTTACTCAGAGCAGGTGCTCCGCCACTGAACCACATTCCCAGTAAAGGGTAGTCATATCATGACAATGATGGAGATTGCTGATGTTCTCGTTGCCTACCCTCAGAAGGCAGCTTGCTTCTTATGAATTGTTCTGTAATAAGAGGTGTGACAGGTTGCATTCTCAGTTCGTAACATATTCAAGAATTTTCAGCAATGCCCTGGGAGCAGATTTCTAAGGGTCATCCAGCTACTAAGTAATATGGGAAAGACGCCTTAAAGTTTGAAGATGCCTTAAAGCTTGAAGAGTTCATAATCACCAACCTACACTGAGGCATGCTGAGCCACTGGCTGGAGAGGCTCCCCAAGTGGTGGATGTACTAGATCAGTACCAATTTCATCCCTAATGGCCAAGGTCAAACATGAACACTGTCATGCCCCTTGTGAAAATAACTTCTGACAATAAAGATCACTTTGCCAGTACCGCTGCCTAAGAAAAACCTTGAGATGGTACCTATATATTTAACTGCTACACAGAAGGTAGAATTGCATCAGATTCTTTTCTGCATCTCAATGCTGCAGTGATTCTGCCTTTAAGGTTGCTGCCCTCTTGATATTTATCCTGTTTATTCTATTATGCTAATTAACTAAGATTTTTAAATGTTTTAAGGTTTTTATGTATCTATGGATTATTGTATTTATTGTGGTGACTGTGTTTTAAATGATGTAATCCACCCTGAGCCCACTTGCGGGACGGGCAGAAAAGAAATTTAATGAAATAAATAAATAAATAAATAAATAAATAAATAAATAAATAAATAAATAAATAAGTACTGCCTCTGTTCCTTATTGAAATGTTTAAGGGTACCAGCAACAATGGTCCCTATTTACTGAATGTACTCCCAGTTTTCTGGAAACTGGGTCTAGAGAAATTCAATATCACTGTGGGGTTTTGATGGAGTCGAGCAGAGGTTTTGGGACTTTTAAAAACATCATTAGTATGATCTGGCTAGAACTGCCATTTTCCAAATTCCAGATGTTGGGGGAGGTTGAGAGAAGATAATACTGGCACATACATGCATGTAGATGCATACAAATATTTATTTATTTATTTAGCAAATGTATATGATATTTCTGCAGTCATCTGCTTGCGGTGACTCAAAAAATTCAAAATCAATAAAACCATAAAAGCAACATAAAACCTCAGCAGCCTCATATGAAATCCACAAGAAGTCTTCAGACTAGAAGCAGATCATAAAAACAGCTTTAAAAGGATGTTGCTGTTTAGTTACATGCCTAGGTTAAAAAAAATATTTTGGCATGGTGCCTAAAACACAAACATCTAGGTGCCAACTGAACCTTAACAAGGGAGGGCATTGCAAAGGTAAGGTGCCACCATAGTGGTTTTTTTGACCACCACCGTTTCAGGCAGGCCCATGAAGAACAGTGTTTGGGAAGAGTACCTAAAAAGAAAATCAAAGTTCTGCTTTGCACATTGCAGCTGTTGAAGATGTTTTCCTGATGCACAGTTAAGCAAAAGAACATATGCCTTCTTTGCTTTTAAGTCTTTGTCAGGGATTGTTGTGGCAGAGAAAATTAATATCACACGTATCAGGCAGAGAAGAGCAGCTTTTCTGTGTGTTGAGAGAGAGAAGCTGAGGTAAGCTTTTTGGTGTGAGAAGTGATCTGATGAAAGCCTGTGTGCCCTTAATATAAGATATGGAATGTTGGGAAATATACAAATCTAGTGATTCCTGTCTACAATTAGGGATGCCAACAGTTCTGATGAAAAATGCGCCATTCCTTTAATACTGGTTTAATGGGTGGAAATGGGCAGTTGAAGCTTTTCGCCAAGTAACATCGCCAAGTAATCACCATAATATCCCATTAAACCTCTGTTTGTTTGCTTCAGTTATACATCTTTCTCTCTGTGGGGACCCAAAGCACCTCACATTGTTCTTCTCTCCTCCACTTTACCCATTAAAGATGCAGGATTTTTTTTTCTTCCGGTAGTTGGCAACTCTAACCACAACGAACATGTTCACTGTGTCACAATGCCACAAAGTGTGCACTGATTCATACAAAAACACATTTTGGATGCACAGCTGTTCCTTGAAAGCAATTTGTCAACCTTCCTTTATATGTGTTGTTGTTGTAGATGGAAATGATTCCTGGCCTGTATACACCACCCCCAGTTACATATACAATGATTAAAAATTGAAAATAGTTTCTTGTCATACCCTTACATTCATATGCAACCTTTCCCTACATTGAAATAATATCTTGAAATTTGTTTGGAGTTTTACCTTGACATAACAAGCTCAATTTCAGTGAATGGCATGAGGTTTTCTTTCTTTCGTCTGCTTCTGAGCAAGGAAATCTGACAGTGGCAGGTTAGAATAATTTATTTCACTGCAGAGCGTTTTTGAGAGAGAAAAAATAAGTAATGCTTCAGAAGACTGAAGATAGGAGTGGTAAGGAGAGCACATACTTCATTCTCTAAGCACATACTTTATCCTTGTGGTAAGGATCACATTAGGTATTTGCAGGGTAAAGGCCTTAAATAATGACTCAAGAGGGCCTATTTTCATGCCAGGATGTTGGTTTGGGTGAATCCATCCTGTCTAAAGCCAGCAGCTTCACAGACAGCTGCTCTTCACACAATGGAGTGGGTGTGTAAAAAACCAACTAATGAAAACGTTAGTCAGTCTGATGATATGTGTGTTTTGTTCTTCCGCAGTAGATCTTGAGGGAGAGTTTTCCTTGAAGAGAAAATTGAGGTGCTCAGAGAGTACTAGAAAGCTGGAGGTGGAAAGGTAAGAATCATAAACAATGATCATTTGATACCTATTTTTGCTCTGGTTCAACTGCCTGCTCTGGAATAGGCATCCTTGATTTAATTTTGCTAAGCAGTCTCTTTCTGGGTGTTTGCCCTCTAGCCTTTAGAATGTTTAAGACTTTTGTGGGATACCTCTATGCTATCTAAAAAAAAAAAAAAAACCACAGTTCTACATCCTAGCATGGAGTATCCTCACTTGGGGCTGCTCCACACATATATAAATCTTTTGTATTTTGTGAGTTTTTTGCATTTCATCTCAGTACTTGTGGGATCAGTTCATAGATCCCTTCCCAAATTGCTAAGAGTTTTGGTGGCTGTATGTAATGGTTCCAGTGAATGGTAGGTAAAAATCTAACACATTGGGTTTGATCCAGTGAAGATTTCTGCTTCGGGAACAGAGAGATGATTTTCATTTTCATCATGTCATTTGTGGGGCTCCCCTGTCCTCCAGGAGAAGCATTTCAGGTAGGGTTGCCAACTCCAGGGTTGGGGAATTTTTAGTGATGGTTGGAGTAGAGCTTGGAGAGGGTGTGGTTTGGGGATGGGAGGAACCTCAGTGGGCTATGATGTCATAAAGTCGACCCTCAGAAGCTGCCTTTTTCTCCAAGGGAGCTGAAGTCTGTAGCCTCTAGATCAGTTGGCATTCATGGACATCTCCAGCCCCACCTGGAGGCTACAAACCCTAATTCAGGGGATGCGGGGATGTTAGGCTGTAGAGTGAGGGCCAAACTGCAAGTTACGAATGACACAGGTTGGACACTTGTCAGCTTCCCTCAAGTTTTGATGGGAAATGTAGGCAGCTTGGCGGATTGTTGGACAAGTGACAGTTGAAAAGTCTATTGGATGGCAGTTGGAGAGCCAAACTGCAAGACTAGGATTCCTAGTACTGGAGGATGCCTACATTTCCCATCAAAACTTGAGGGAAGCTGACAAGTGTCCAACCTGTGTCATTCATCACTTGTAGCTTGGCCCTGAGTGGAGAGATGAAACCTGATTACATTGATAGAAAACCCTTCGGTCATCAGAGAATTCTGCATGGGATCCAGTCATCTTGTACTCATGTGCCTTGTTCTAATGTTATGGTTTCCCTCCTAAATGACCAGTGATATCTGAGGCCTTTCCAGATATCTGCTTGAGGCAGCTCATAAAATACACACAATACAATAAAATCATAAAAGCTACAATGTAGGAATAAGGGGAAAAAAAACAAGCCGAGGGAGCCTCAAGGGGAATTGACATTCTAAATAAAATAGCCCCACTTTAATAGCTCTATTTCTGTTTGTCACCTGCATCATCTCTACGGGGGAGAGGGGGGCACAAGGGAGGGCATACAGAACAGTGTTTGGGAGGGAGATCTTAACTGGTGGCCTGGACAGTACCGGAGGAGGAAGTCCTTCAAGTATCCCAGTCCCAAGCCATTTGTGGCCTTAAAGATAAGAATCAGCAGCACCCCCAAATTGTTATATTTTTCCTGGAGATGGAGCAAGTACTTCCAGTCTCCTTCTTTAAACATCTGCCTCTGAAGTATTAATTCTTTTTTAACTCAGGAAAAATAATTGCAGAACTACACGTAATGTATAGTTCTTCTGAAAGTCCTTTTCTTTTATAAGCATCCCATGTATTGTTCCCTAATGGTTGCAATCTGCTTCTTGTAGTGAATACCTTTTAATATTATTCTCCTGGTAGATAGTTTTCCCTGCATTTGAGAACATATCGGAATTGCCCAATTTTCCTCACATTTGCCAATTGTGTTCACTTTAGAAGCTTCTTAATTTCACAATCCTTTTAAAATACAAGTGCAGTACTTGGCATACAGATATCTCTGTTCAGGGAGAATTAATAGAAATACCCTCGCTTTAATTATTAACTAAGACATAAGGAAGTAGTTGGCGTGAACATAGTTTTATATATAATATATATATATGTGAAATAGCTGGCATGAACATCATTTTATATAATATATATATGTGTGTGTGTGTCTATATTATACACACATACATACACACACATAATTTTTTTTAAAAAAAGTTGAGGGAAAGTTGTATATAAAATATTCTCAGGTAAAATACTGGCCATGTTGGTTATCAAGAGCTTTTTTTTAAAAAAAAAATCATTATTCCTTCATGGAACTCGTGGTTGTTCACATTAGTTTTTCTCTGCCCATTTTTAAAAATCCTCATAACAATCCTTTGAGGTAGACAAGTCTATGAAGAAAGCAGCAGAAGAATATGGGGTGTTGTGGGGAAGCACAATTGATGGGAGTTTTTTGGGGAGGGGAGTCTAAGAGCAGAACCACAAGTGACAAAAGGCACAGATTGGACACTTGTCAGCTTCCCTCAAGTTTTGATGGGAAATGTAGGCAGCTTGGCGGAATGTTGGACAAGTGACAGTTGAAAACTCCATTGGACAGCAGTCAGAGAGCCAAGCTGCAAGACCAGGATGCCTACATTTCCCATCAAAACTTGAGGGAAGCTGACAAGTGTCCAATCTGTGCCTTTTGTCACTTGTGGTTCTGCTCTGAGTTGTCTTTGACCATCTTGAACACAGCAGCACAACTAACTCAAGACTTTATTTTGTTAAAAATTGAACACATAAAAATTGAACTCTAGCTTGCTATTGACTCCTCTGTGAGAGTGTTTGCTCGTATTGGATATTTTTTTCTGTACAGTTCCTGGTCCTGCATTAAAAATCAAGCCTGTTGAAGTGGTTAGGTGTCTCTGTGGTTTTTCTAACCAAGCTAACTTGCTACTGTTACGGATTTTTAACAGCTCTTCCTCATTAGGTGGTCAACAGATTGACATGAGGGATTTAAGAGTCTGCTGCTCTTTATGCCCATGGTTCAGTAACTTCCTGACGGAAGATTCTTCTGTATCCGTAGCATAATTAAATTTACTACTTTATAAACTGTTCTGTTCCCTTTTTAGATTTAACTTAGAACCCAAAGGAAACTCAGAAATAGAGATGGGCCCGATCTGAATTACGATTTCAACCCCCCCCCCCAATTTTGGCATTTTCGCCATCGTGACTCAGCTAATCAGTTCTGTCCATGGCAACTGATCCAGCAGTTGGGAGTTTGCTTGTTCGGGACTTGATCAGATGGGTCAGTTTCTGTTAGGAATTGCAGACTCTCAGGCATTTGTAATTTATTCCCAGGGCAATGGAGTCAGGGAAATGAGCTGTGTTTGCCCTCCTTCTGTCGCCCTCGAAACACGAATGGAAGCCCAGCTTTCCTTGATTAGCAGGCTTCCTTCCAAACATGGAGCAGCAACCCAGGGGAGGGAGGGGGAAGGGGGTGGGCACAAAGGAAAGGCAAAAGGCAGCGTGGGAGGCTGGGAAGCCACCCGCACCGTTCGCCTTCCCCCAGGACAAGGGGCGTGTGGGCAAGCCAGCCACCCCTTGTCCTGGGGAAAGGCAAAAGGCAGCATGGGAGGCTGGGAGGCCGCCCGCACCGTTTGCCTTTCCACAGGACAAGGGGCGTGTGGACAAGCCAGCTGCCCCTTGTCCTGGGGAAAGGCAAAAGGCAGCATGGGAGGCTGGGAGGCCACCTGCGCTGTTCGCCTTTCCCCAGGACAAGGGGCACGTGGACAAGCTGGCCACCCCTTGTCTTGCGGGGCAGGTGAACGGCGAGCCACTCGCGCTGCTGCCAGCTCTGCAGCGCACCGGGACAGCCGGCTTGCTGCATGGGCAGGGGCGACTCAGGAGTGCGCGTGTGCGCGCGCAACAGCCTAACTATGGTTGCCCTGGGCGCTGGCCTCCCCGATTCCCGATTTCAGACCGGAAACGAGACTTGATCGGTTAGAATCGGGAACCTGCCTTCAGCGGCAGCCCAGATCCACGATCGGCTTAATCAGGATTTATTTTTGGATCGTACCCATGTCTACTCAGGAATGTCTGAATCTAGCTCTCCTGGAATAGCAATTATCGGTCAAAGAACTACTATTTACTGAATCTAATCTTCTTATTCTTAAATGCAAAAAAGTACTGTTTATTCCATAATCATGGAAATTACAGTTTATTAGGTAAATCATTGTATATAATAGTAAAGTGTGAGTCACAAAAAAAGTAAAACTGGCCCATCCACAGTCAAAGACCTATATACTTGGGGCCATTATGGGCCCCTTCTCTCTCTCTCTCTCTCACACACACACCACAGTCTCTCACTCCATGCATTAAACCTCAAGAACCATGAAAAGAACATTTTAGTTATAAAATTACTTTTATATATTCTACATTTCTGTAAAATGATGGCTCCCAGACTCATGTGGGATCCTGAGTTGTGGGTGATGTAGGGGAGGCAAGCAGGGAGATGGCATGGTGGCTGCCAAGTTGTGGAGGGGCAAGGAGAGACCAGGGACCAGGTGAACATGCCCAGGCATCCAGTGCAGGTCCCTGGTCTGAGAAGCTGGCCCACACCCTTTGGCACTTGGCTTGTGGCGGCATCCTGCCCAGCCCTCCCTTTGGTCACAACTTTGGAGCGAGTAGGTAGCAGATTGGGGCATTGGGCACCAATCTGTTTGGGGGAAACAGGGCCCTCAGGCTCAGTTTCCCTATTATGGGGACCCCCATAAGTGATCTGGGGAGTGAGGAATGGCTGGTGCATGCCCAGTCAGGGGCTGTCTGTCCACCTCACTCCCAGGTAGCAGGGGATGATTCGCACAGGGATGTATACCCACGTGGCATCCCACTGACTGTCATCCCATGGTCTCCTTCCCCCTTCGGCAGGGGTCTGAGGGGGTGTGTGGGTCATCAGCTTGGCAGGCAAATCAGCCGATGCTCAGATCCATGCCCTATGCGTGCCTTTGCTCCCTGAGCTGTAATCTCAATAAAGTTGTGGCCTCTTTACCTCCAGCACTGTGTCTGTGTGGTTTTGGTCACCGTGACCCCTCCCCGCTCTCCTCCCCCGAGTCAGCACTCACCTGCAAACGCCCACTTTTTCTACTTTTGTTTAATAGCACCCAGTCCAAGAGTCTTACAAGTTTGATAACTATTTTGTAACTGTCTGGTGACTGAAAAAGGGATTATCTTGTCAATGTCTTTAAAAAAATCATTCTAATGACCCAATGAGGCTGAAAATGATTAGGCTAGCTACCTCAAAACTCTATTTTCCCTGCCCTTTCCATTGCAGATTCATGAACTAGCCTCCACATGGAGTCATTTCCTCTTACAAGTTCACTCTCAAGATGGCTAGGTAGATTGCTAGGTAGCTTAAGCATCCTTGTCCCATTGTAGAACACCTGCAGTTTTTGCAGAGCACTAGCCTGTTGAAAATGCATTCAGCTTCTGCCACAGTCACTGGCAGTGTGTGATGAATCTGTAGGGCTATGGAAACATCACTGAAAATTAGTTGTCACAGACTCAGTCTCTGTATTTAAATGATTTTCATCTTGATTTTGTTCATCCGCTTCCCTAATTAACATATCATTGCCTGACTGCAGAAAAGCCTGGTCTTGTTTGGAGGGGAGGGGGGACACTAAAGGATGTTCCCTTTCTTTTACCTCTTTACACGTCTTTTTTTTCATATTCTGTTTATTGATTTCAAAATCACCAACAATACAAATAACTTTTACTCTTTACACTTCTGATTGCCAGATTTGTATTTATAGCCACCACCAGACATGGCAGCAGGGAGTGTGTGTGTCTGTGACTGTGAGTGAATTGGACACTTAGATGTATTTTGGGTCTGCAAATCCTAGCAGAAGCAGCAGCTGCACTCGCTCCTTCTGTCTTATGGTGCTTTGCCCTTCCCACCAGGTTGTGGAAAGCCACCTCCTCAGTTAACATCAACTAAAAGCCACATTTACTTCCAACACTGGCATGAGGCTTGCAATTTGACTGTTGGGGGGGGGGGCGCGACATGGGAACCATGCTATCAACCTCAAGACCCACTAGGCTTTGCCCATGTACTTGTCTCGTGTTTCAGGAACCATATTGGGGAACAATGCTCAGAAAATCCACATGTGGCTCCTGAGCCACTGAGTGAGTATCACTGTTATAAAAAGTGAAGCAAGGAGAACCATTCATGGTGAGAACAAGTAGGGTTTGAATCTGGAATTCTGCTAGTGTTGCTGATCCCCCAGTGGGGGCTGGAAATCCCCCTCTCCCAGCCTTCTCCTCTTGCCAACACTCACCTGGCCAGTGGGAAAAACAGCACAGGAGTGGTCTTCCTGGGAGGCACTCCTGGCACGGTGCAACAGCATCACTCCCAGGTATGACGTCATCACGCAGGCTTTGGGGATGCTACCAGGTTTCACACTGGGCTGATTCAGCCCATTCGGGGGCCCAAATTAGCTCGGCATGAAGCCCAGGAGCATTCCCATAGCCTACGCAATGATGTCACTCCTGGAAGTGATGTCATTGTGCCACATAGGGAGTGCACATGTGTGAGAAGAAACTGGAGGTAAGTGTCAGGTCCCCCATTTCCCACTTGGAGGGTAAGGGGACTTGGCAACCCTAAACTTTGCCCAGTGAAAGAGTGGTTTGAGAAAGACTGGCCCAAGTTTGCTTACAGTGCAATCCTAAACAGAGTTCCACCTGCTTAGGATTTCAATGTCAGGGAGCTTGTGGCAGTGTAGGAATTTGAACATGGATCTCCCAGATCTTAGTGTGACACCATAACGACTACACTGGGTCTTTAGAAAGTCTGTGTGCATGAAAACAAGAAATGAGGATTTGTTTGTAATGAGGATTTGTTTGTGGTACCTGATCTGAGGTATGTAGCCTGATGCATAAATAGGAGTCTACTGCCAGTAAATCCCATCAAAGATTCCCATAGTGCTGGGTCACTCCACTATGAGTGGTTGCAAGAAGCACTTATACAGGACTTCAAACCATGTTCACCAGATACAGTAATGATGAATGCATACTACCAGTGATTACATCATTTGCAGCTATCTTTCTCTAGCCCATGACTAACTAGCCTGCTTTGTAGGGTTGCTGGGAAGCTGAAAGAGACAAGAATTTTAAAGCACTTTGTACACTGAAATATATATATATTTCACTGGGAAATATATGTACTTCACTGTACACTGTACACTGTACACTGGGAAATATATATTTCTAGTAATCTTGTGATGAGGCAGCTAAACAACTTTGCTGCCCAGTCTATAATTGCAATGCAGAGAGATCATCTTGCTCCAATACAAGGACTGGAGGGCTAATGTATTCATTCTTTCCCTTAGCACATCATACTCCAATCCGCATATAACGGCACTCATCAATTTAATATGCAATAATATGAATTTTATTTTTCTTGAGGGCTTTTGTATGAGGAAGGTGAATAAATTCCTTAAAAATACATCTAATAATCCCTGGCAAATTGAGCTGAACAAGACATGTCCATGTTTAAAAGAGGAGAGACAAGGCTGGGGAAAAAAATCCTACCTGATACTTTCCCCATAACTTACAGTCAAATTACAGTATCATATATTTAATATTCAGTAGACAGCCAATCTGAGGATTGACATGCATGAACTGGGAGGTTTAATTAGTTTGAAAACTTATCCTTATACCCATTAAGATGTGCAAAATACTGAAAGTCCATACCAGATCAAAGGTCCATCTAGACCAACATTTTTTAACCAACAACCAGTCACTGGATACTTTTAGGTAGAGATAGGAATGTGGTCTGTTTTCTGCTCATTCTGTAATTTTCTGTATCAAATATTCCATTCTGTAACCACATGATGATCCCCTAGGAATGTATGTGAACTTCGTTTGCCTAAAGTGTGCTTCTGTTTCAATGCATATTTTATATGCATTCAATACATGGCACAAGTCATATGAAGAATTAACTTATATTGCATATCCATATAGATATCTCCATGCATACCCGCCTCCCTCCACAAAAAACACAGACCCACTAAAGGAAAATGAGTGGAATATATATACATTTAGTTCCATGCCACAAATATGGTCAACTAGGGATGTCAGACCTCCCCCTGGGAGCAGGGAATCCCCTGCCCCCAGCTGCCTCCCCCTCTCACTGCTAGGAGAGTTAGGAGATAGAAGTTAGGAGGAGTTAGGAGGTGTGGGGAGGTTGGCCGAAACATATGGCAAAATGGCATGCACTTTGCGGGCTTCAGTTGACATCACTTCCAGTTGACATCACTTCCACTTCCATAGCAAAGACAAAGGAAGAGAAGTGATCCCTCCCTCCATCAGGAGCCCCTTCCCTCATTTTCAAGGTAGAGGAACATTGCAATCCTGTTGACAACCCAGGATGGAATGGTATATTCTACTAGGTCTGGATTCAAAAGCATCCCTGTAACTGGGAAGTTTATGTGCAAGGCATGAAGGCCAGAATTCTTCATGTTGTTTATTCTCACCATCTTGTGTGCAGGGTATAGTGTCCACGTCCCAGGGTTTGTATATGAAACTGCTGTTTTTCATTCATGTTTGTTTTGATATTTTTTGCCAGTCTTCTCCTGTCATCTGTATTTCATGGCAAGTGTTACCAGATAGGTTTGTTCATAAATGGTGTTGAAGTCATGTAAGCACACAAGCAACATCACCAGTTGCGTGAATTGAATGGGGAAAAGTCATATTGAGAAAACAATGCATGGTGCAAAAATAAAGGAGTGGCATGGGAAAAGGGAAAAGGAAACTGAGAATTTTGAGTTGAAATGGAAAGGCTGTGAAATTTGGTAGCATCTTGACGCCAGGGCTTTAGCCACCATCTTCTCAGGGTCTGCAGGGGAAAGAGTAAAATCTTAAGGTGAGGGTCCAGAATCAAAGGGACAAAATGTTTTGTACTGTACTTGGCTTTAAGGTTTCTACCATATGGTCTGCCACAGTGCACTTCAGTCTCCACTAGAGTTGAGCATGAACCGAAATATGAGCCAAAGTTCATCACGAACTAGGCCAGTTCATGGTTCGTGAACCGTCGGTTTATGAGAGCTCATTTCTCACGAAACATGACAAATTTTAGTCCCGTTTGGTTCGTATTTCAATTTGTCACTGCAGACAGCCTGGCACCAATCAATCAGTTTCCCAGGCAACGGGAGGGGGAGGTGCTCTCTGCAGACCTTCTGCTGACTCAAAGTGACATTTTCACGAACCAAACAAACCAGTTCATGAATGAGGGCAAGTTTGTGAAAGTTTGTGGTTCGTGAAATGCTACGAACCATGAATTGCATGGTTCGGAATTTTCCTGGCTCATGCTCATCTCTAGTCTACTCATAAGACACAACCAGGTTCTTCCAGTAATCTATAAATTGCCATCCTCTGGTCCCACCATTCCCTGAGATGTCAGACACCATTCTTTAGCTCTGTCTCTGAGCTCTGGAATCTAAATATCAGGAAACCTGAAAACGGAGACCTCCAGCACGTGCAGAGTCATTTTCCCTCTCCAAAACTGTCTGCCAAACATCTGCTGGCTGCAGTAAAGGCTTCCCAGGTAAAGAAGTGACTTCTGATGGGCAGGAATTCATGATACCTTTCATTTTACTAATTAAAGTTTTGGGAGGAAGATGGGGCTATGTCCTCCCTACCTGCTTCAACTTCTCTCAAAGTCTTTGTCACCTTTTCAATCTTGCAACTTGCGCAGGGATTATTTGGGTGTTTTTTAGTGCTTCCTGCCTTGAAGCCTTTTCAGTCCTGTTGTTTGTAGATCATCAATTTTTGAGCGGCTTTCTGCTTGCGGTCCCCTATCAGGCAGTGCAGGCACATCCTGGTAATCTCCAAATCCAGCAAAGTGCTGTCTGGCAATCAATAGCCGCCTGCCCTCTCTATTTGCTTTCCTTTGCTTGCATATTTTAAGGGAACCGAAGTAGCCCCTCCAATTTTCTCTTTGTGTGCAATACAAACGATGGCTTACAGAAATATACATAATTGCTATCTCTTCCTGAACCTCCTTAGCTTGCTGATGCCATCTCCTTCCTTGATCCTTTGTCTGCCTTTTGATTACTCAGGAGAATTCACCTGTTTGCTCTCCAATAGGGCTATCAGGCAAGGAAGCTGACCTGTAGCAAGTCTAATGTGAGTTGGAAGAGGCCAAGTTTAGGCCTTCATGGGAAAATGTGAGTATATGTGTTACAAACTGTTGGGGGGGGGGGAGTGAGAAGGAAGCTAGGAGGCTATACCAACCATCCTAAAATCTCCGGTTCTGGAATGACAACAGTTGTTCTTTTCAAAGCAGTTGCATTGTTAGCTCTGCATCTGTAAGCAGTCTCCCAGAGACATTTTTTTCAAAGGTTTACTTCTATTTATTTATTTTACTTCATTTATACCCTTCTTTTCTCCCCAAGGGGGACCCCAAGTGGCTTATAATATTCTCGCCTCCTCCACTTTATCCTTGCAACAACCCTATGGGATAAGTTTGGCTGAGACTGTGGGAGTGGCCCAAGGTGTCCCAGCAAGTTTCCATAGCAGAGTGGGGATTTAAATCTGGATGTCCCAGATCATTGCCCCCTACTTTAACCACTACATCACATTGGCTTTTTTGATGTCATGATTGCATGTACCAGTACCCTGTCAATTGCATGTAGCAGGAGTGTTTGCTACCTGTGAGCCTGCAGATACATGTGACTGGCATGTTGATTGAAAGGGGCAATATGTGGATTTGTACATGCTACATCAAAACCTGAAAATCTGTGCATTCCTCCACTCAGACAACATGGCAAGCATGCGGATTGGGATGATGTCTTCATGGCTGCTGGCCTCCTGGTACACACGATGGTGTTATTCCATAGCCCTCTTCAGACACATGTTAAGCAAGTGCCTAAGGCTGCATCCTAAGAACACTTACCTGAGGGAAAGCACCACTGAATGAAATGGGATAGATTTCTGGATCAACGTGCATAGGATTGCACTGTAAAAGACCCAGCTGAGAATTGTGGCCCCAAGTTTAATTTATAACTTGACGATGAACTCGCTAGGTACCGCTTGACAAGTAACTGCTCTCTCAAACAGTTGCCAGTCTGCAGTGTGGGTATCGTATTGACCTAACTCACAGGGTTGCAAGATTGCCAAAGGCTATATAAATGTTTTAGTATTGCCATTCAAAGTGGAGTGAGATGGGAGGCTCTTGGATAGCCATGTTTCCCAAAATGCCCAGCAGGAATGACTTACATTGTTTTAAATTTCTGTCAGGGCTTAACGTTTTCATCTTAGAAACAGAGTACATGCTGTTTGGTAGTGTGGGAGAAATGTCATCACTGAGAATGGAATGTGCATGCAATTCTGCAGGGGCAATTCTCTGGGGAAGGCCTATTTGTCAGGGAGATGTTATGGTGGCATGCCCCTCCGTGGGGTGTAAAAAAAAAATCTACATTTTAAGGGTAGTATTGTGTAGGTTGCTGTCGTTTGTGACTCAGAAGTTTATGATGCATGGAGCTTATTCTCTTCCTTTCATGTTAACCTGAATCAAATAATATGCCCACTTGATGTAGATCTTAACTGAGGCTGTAACCAGGGCCAGTTATGCCAGTAGAATAAAGCTTGTGTTTGTTTTAAGAGATTTGTGATAGCTTTGATTCCTACCTATGTTCTTCATTTTGGCTAAAGTTACCAAGACAGCCCTGTTTGATGTTCCTTCTGGCACCAAAAGGCTGGGGTAGGTTGTTAAAAGAAATTATCTTAGTTTCTCTTTAACCCCCCTTACGTAATGACCTGCCTGAAGAGGTCAGGAAAGCTCCCATCTCTTGGTCTTCTGCAAACTCTGCAAAACTGAATTATTCAGGATGGCTTTCTACTCAGACTGTGCTGGAAGGAAACAGTTCAGACAGATGCTCTGTTAAAGGGACAGGGACTGTGGACTATACTACTGGACATTGTCTGTTGATGTGCTCCTACCGGTTAATTTCAGCATTGTTTAACATGCCACATCAAATTACCTATGTTTTGTTTCAGCAGTGTTTATTGTCTGCATTCCTGTTTTAGAATATGTGCGTCTTTTCAAATTTCTGCAACACATATCCTATTGTATTGTCCCAGCTGTTGAGCATAATGACTTACACTGTGTAGTCTGCCTTCAGGCTCAGTGAGAAAGGCAAACTATAAATAACATAAGTAAATTAAATTCAGGCAGAGCAACAAAGAAGCATGGCCTTTGTTAACACAGAGGTCACAGCAGCTGAAACCACCAGTGCCATTTCCATCCCATAGCTTGTCCCATAGTCTGTCTGGTAAAGGCAGGGATTGGATTTAGGACTTTGTGCCTGCTGAGGCACATTGTAAAATGCTATCACTCAGATCAACTCTAGACGTTGTCAACACTTGGAGGTTGGCAACCTGGCATATAGGCTGAAGGTCAACTTAAGTCATCAGAGTATAAAACAAAGAAAGCATGAAACAAAGCATGGAGAATTAGGCCTGCTAGAGTCCTTCACAGCAGCTTGTCTAAATACAGCCAATATATAACTATAAGTAAAACCTGGCCAGGAACTACTTCATCTTCTGGTACTCCTAGAGTTGCCGGGTCCCCTTATGCTCCTGGTGGGAGGGGAGAGGACCTGGCACTTTCAGCGGGTGATTTTCTCACACACATAAACCGTGCACTCACTCCCAGCGTCATAATGACATCATTTCTGGAAGCCAGGCTTCTGTGATTCACAGGGGCCCAAATTGGCCCCTGTGAAGCCTGGGAGCATACCTGCCACCAGGCATGATGATGTCACTTAAGGAAGTGATATTGTCATGCCTGGTGAGAGAGCACCCACTGCACGCTGGCCCAGCAGATTGCCCCCCCCCCCCGCCATCAGGGGACTGGCAGCCCTAGATATTCCATATTACACACAACCCCTTTTCACTAGTCACCAATAGGGTTTCAGGGGGCCTGCTTGCTGATCCCTGGTGATCAGAGGGAGGAGGCAAGCTGCCTGGCGATCACCCACCACCAGCAAGCAGCCCAGGGAAACAGGTGCACTTGCAGAAGTGATGTCATTGCAGTGGGTGGAGAGGCATGAGTGCTTTCCATGCAAGAGATGCAAAAGTGAGTTCTGCATTCCTCCCCCCCCCCCCAACGGACCCTCTCACACTCCCCAAACCAAGGAAAAGCTTATGTTTAGCTTGACTTGGTTTTTTTCCCCTTTATAAGAGATTTTTTTTTGTTTTTAAAATATCCCCTGTTGGTTTTCCTAAGTGTATCTTTTCTCTCCGCTCCTATTTCTGTCTTGTTAAGAAGACTGGTCTAAAAATTTAATGTGGTGTGTTAATGTAAATTGCCTCAAGCCCCAATTGGCATGGGGGGAGTGCTCTGTTTAACTAAAACAGTTATTGCTTCTGTAACAAAATATACAAGCAACATGCTCCAATATTAAATTAGGCCAAATATGGCTTGTTGAAGAACAGCATACCAATAAGATACCTTATATTTGTTCTTTCAGCATTTTTAGTCTTCAGTCAGGACAGAAAATGCAAGCTGCCTACACAGCATGTGCGCCGGTATTTTTGATAAGGCATGAAGAACTGTGATAGTCCTGTTTTAATTTTTAGCAAAGGATATGAAACGTTTTGCTTGGCTGCACCTTTATTAAGAATCTAGGGAGAAAAGATGCATCCCCCTGCAAGTTTGTTAAAAAGAAAAATCCCTGTTATATTCGGTCATTATTGGGGATGAATAAAACTGGTGGCATTCTGCCTAAGCAACTTATGTTTATTTCACGTGGATGCTGCTATCAATACCACACAGCCAGCTTCAACAGACATCCCCTTCCATTGTCATTTGCTAATCAACTGAGCTTCTCCATCAGTATCCAGTAAGTTTCACCTAAAGCAATATCTGGAATACAGTTTCAACTCTGACTTGGGAAGTTACTGGAGATTTGAGGGCAGAGTCTTGGGGACGGTGTGAAGTTGCTAATCTCCTGGTAGGCCCTGGAAATCTCCTAGAGTTACAGTTGATCTCCGCACTACAGAGATCTCCCCTCCAAAGCAGTAGAGAAAATGGCTGCCTTGGAGGTAAGATTCTATGGCTTTATACTTCATTGAAGTCGCTTCTCTGTCCTCCCCAAGCCCTGCCCTCCCCAGGCCCCCCCCCTAGGAATTTCCCAAACCAAAGTTGGCAGACCTAGGAAAGTGGAGTTAGGTGACGGAAGGGAACTCAGCATCAGTTCTGTGGAGTCCACTCTCTGAAGCAACCATTTTGTCCAGGGGAACTGATCTCTGTAGTGTGGAGATAAGATGTAATTCCTGGAAAACTCCAGACTCCACCTGCAGCCAGCAGTCCTAACCAAGATGTTCCTACACAATGGCTGAGGAATTTTGCAGGAAGCCCTAAAGAGTTCCAGGAAGGCTGGATAAATTATTGTGGTGAGGGGGGGGGCGGTCATATACCTTTTGGCTGCCAGTTAAATCTAAGGTTGATTTACAGGTAAGAGCAAAATACTCAAGATAAGAATCTTTGAGGGGGATATGTAATGCTGATTAAATGTTATATTTAGCATATTATTAACATGTTGTTGTTCTGTCCGGCACATAATTAATCTCTTCAATATTACTGATATATGATCATAACAAACTGGATTGAACTGATCAATTTCTTCAAAGCCACAACTTTGCAGATACTGGATGGTACCATAACTAGCAGTTTATGAAGGTTCTACCATTCAGAACTACTTGTTCAATGCAACAATAAACACTCCCCCAACAAGGTTAAGGATTTTGGGGATCTGGCAAGTCCTAGTTAAGAATAGTAAGATTAGTTCCTGGGAATTAGTTCCTTCTTCCATTTTGTAAGGTGTTTTGAGAATGTTTTTAAATGAAAAGGGATTGATACTGAAAATGAATAAAAATCAACGGCAGTGGTTTTCAAACAGTTCTAGGTTTGGGGGGAGGGATGTAGGGAGTTCTTCAATGAGAAAATCAGTATTAGAGGACAGGCTTCTGTGGATGATGACTTACTTGATAGAACTGATCTTCCCCTTCAATGGGCAGGTATGGGAGAGGAGACTGAATATATTCTAGTCTCGGCTTGCAGTTCACATGGGTAGGGAAGGTGGCTGTAATGACTTTGCTATTGCATCACAAGTAGAACTGAAATACAAAGAGATGCTCGTTACAAACTTGGCCGGTCTGTGGTTCACAAACCAGCAGTTGGTGGGAGCTCATTTCTCACAAACCATGATGAATTTTAGCCTGATTCATTTGGTTCATATTTTGGTTTGTCACTGCAGACAGCCTGGCACCAATCAATCAGTTTTCTAGGCAATGGGGGAGATGGGATCTCTGCAGACATTCTGCTGACCTGGAAGTGACGTTTTCATGAACCGAACGAACCGGTTCGCGAACCAGGGCAAGTTCGTGAAAGTTCATGGTTCATGAGATACAATGAACCACAAACCACACAGTTCAGAGTTTTCCCAGTTCATGCCCATCTCTAATCACCAGTGATGCTGTAGCTTTTGCACAAAACTATGGTTTAACCATAAAGTTTGGACAAATCCTGAAATGTCACCCACGATGGTGTTACTTCTGGGTTGTGCCAGAAGTGACATAATTGAATCAGGATGCTGCTAATTGTCCACCTGCTCCTCCCTGTTTTTCCTCCACTGCCCTGCTGCACAGTGGTAGGAAGGGCAAAAGGGGGAGCAGGAGGTCTGCTGCTGAAGTGGGAGATGTGGCAGACCTGGTTGGTGGTGAGATTCAACAGATCTAGCTGCTATCGTGCTGGATTGGAGTAGGTGCCCCACAATCCACACCATCTGTATGCCTTATGGTGGGGTCGGGGCATCCTTTGCTATACTAATGATGTAGCTCATCTAAAGTACTTTAACTCTCTCCCACTCTCCTCCCCCCTGCAAATTTCTGCTCTCTGGAAAGCAATTAATATATGCATACTGCTGTTCAGATGCCGTCTTGGTCCGTCTTCAGAAGAATGGCTGCAATTCATTAAATTAACTTCTCCTTTGACCATTTCCCCCCTCCTCCTCAGTCTTTCTTCATGAGCATATAAAGGTTTGAACTCTTTCCTGTGATTCTTTCAATTTGCTTTTCTATGGATTGGAAGGCACAGCAGAATGGGCTTAATTGATAAATAACCCTCACGAGCCTTCCAGATTTTGTCATTAGGCCACCAGCATGTATTGTGGTCACTTTTTCTCTGTAGCCATCATATTGCCAGGTCCTAATTATAATTAAAGCTTGTGAGGGCTGGATGGGAGAACTTCATTGGCACAGTAACACAAGTGTTTTTCCCCCTTGGCTTCATTTTTTAATGTATTTAAATAGCTTCATCAAAGTGTAGTGTGTTTTTTGGAGAAGGGAATGTGTGACTTGTTTTGTTTCTTTTTATACACTTTTTTATCGACAGTTTTGATTAGAGTTGGGGGCATGACGATGTCACTTCTGGGGAAAACCTGAAAGTAACAAGGGATAGTTCTACAGTTTCCGGTGTTTCCTAGAGCTACCCATTGTCACTTCTAGGTTGTACCCAGAAGTGATGTGGTGATGTCACTGTATTTTATTCTTCTCCCACTGATCCTCCAAGTGGTGGCAGACAATGAGCCTAGGCATAGTAGGAGGCTTGGCAAGACTACCCTTGTTCCAAATTTGGCTTTGTTTATCCTTGCCTGAACATTAAGTATGCCAATATCTCTTGTCCAGTGAGCTGCACAGATAGCTAATGTTTTGGTTGATGTTTCTCAGTGGCACTTCACTGTACAATGAATGATGGGATATTGTGGGAATAACATAATGTCTCAGAGTGCTTGCTAATTCGCCTTTCCTAACTTGAGCAACATGTCCGGTGCCTGCTGTCCCTAGCTAAGGCCTAACCAGGCCAAACATTAGATCTGTTTATCTTATTCTTCATGAGACAACATTACACAGTCAAATAATGGTCCCCTAAGTGCTAGTTCAGACAAAAGCAGCCAGGTAGTCCCATGTTATCCCTAGCAATGATGGCTAGCAGCATATCACAGATGCTTCCATGGGGAAAGCAGGACGTCCCCTTTAAGATTTCCCCCATAGCTATCCACTATGTGTGTGTGTGTGTGTGTGTGCGCGCGCGCGCGCACTATCAAGTTGCAATTGACCTAGGGAAACCCCAGCAAGGGGCTGTCAATGCAATTGCAAAGCAGAGGTAGTTTGCCAGTGCCTTCCTCTGCAGAGTCATACTTTGTGGTCTCCCATCCAAGTACCAATCCTGCTTAGCTTTTGAGATCTGCTGCCTTCCCTCCCATCCATTCTCTATGGACTGGGCAATTTACTGCTCTAGCCAATCTGGCCCTGTGATCATTTACGAAATGGCAAAACGAAATGAGATGCAACAGAAAACAGTAAAACACAAACTGAAATATAAATCTGAGAGAAAACCATGTACCCCCTTAAGAAATTACATAAATAATAATAATAATATTTGATTTATATACTACCCTTCAGGACAACTGGTTTACAAAGTATGTCATTATTATCCCCACAAGAGCATTAAGAGCATGGGACTATAATTTGAGAGCCAGGTTTGATTCTCCACTTCTCCGCTTGAAGCCAGCTGGATGACCTTGGATCAGTCACAGCTTCTAGGAGCTCTCTCAGCCCCACCTACTTCACAGGGTGTTGGTTGTTGTGGGGATAATAATGACATACTTTGTAAACTGCTCTGAGTGGGTGTTAAGTCATCCTGTAGGGTGGTATATAATTCAAATATTATTATCGTTGTTATTAACAATCACCCTGTGAGGTGGGTGGGGCTGAGAGAGATCCGGAGAACTGTGACTGACCCATGATCACCCAGCTGGCTTCAAGTGGAGGAGTGGGGAATCAAACCCGGTTCTCCAGATTAGAGTCCCACTGCTCTTAACCACTACATCAAACTGGCTCATTCAGAAAAAAAAATGAAAAGGGGAGAGGGGGGTGACATGTTAATATCAAAGTAAATTCACAAATTCAGATCAAATGTCATTTTTCCTCCATTTCTAAAGATAGTTTCAATCAAATGCTGTCATTCTTCCATTCTCTCCCCAGGACTTATACAATGTTGTGTGTTGTTTCAACTGGTCCTAATAAAAGACATAACCTACCTTTTGTTTTGGGGGGGACATTTTGCTTTGATCCAGGGATGATTAATTGCACCATTTATTGAGAAATATGTTTAATACATTGCTTGTGTTGCCAGCTCCAGGTTGTGAAATTCCTGGGAATTTGGGGATAGAACTTGGGGGTGGAAGGTTTGGGAAGGGATGCACCTCAGTGAGATATAATGCTATAGAATTTATCCTCCAGAGTAGACATTTTCTCCAGAAGAACTGATCATGATTGTCTAGATCAGTTGAAATACTGGGAGATCTCCATTGGCCACCCTGTGTATAACATTGCTTTACAAATGTACATGTGATGAAAATGTGTACATTGTACAGGAGAAAAACAGTGCAAGAAAATAGAAGATGATTCAATTTGCGTAAGGGAGAAGCAAAATCAAAACAGGGATTTGGGAAGCAATGCAGCAGACATAAGAATATCAGAGATCCCTATTACAAAGTATGATAAAAAGGTAACTTCCTGCCTATAGGTGTCTATAAATTTCGATGGAGGCTGAGACAAGATAATGGGATGAAAAAGCACAAATGCAGTTACCTATGTTTAAGTTACTTATGGATATGTACCTTTATGGAGCTGATTCAGTCCATTTGTCTATCTAACTTGGTATTGTGCTCTCTAATTTGCTGTAAGTTCTTCATCATAGATAGAGGTCCTTCTTACCCCATAACCTGAGAACACTATAAATGGAAATGCTGGAGAATAAATAATAAATGTTGACATTGTATATACAGCATATATGTCCTGCCAATCAACTATAACCACACTTGTTCATTTATGCTGGTCATTAAACCATCATTCCACTGGAAGAAGTACCTTTTTAAACCAGTGTTGGAAAAAACTGAAGAAGATGACACCACATAAGAATTGTGAAAAAGGAGTTCCAGACATAGAAGGAGGTTTATTTTAAAGAAATAGTGTCTCCCCCTTGGGGTGGAATAGAAGTTGAAGGTCACAGGAAGGGACGAATTGAGAAATGCCTGCTCAGGTACTTCTCTTTTTAGAAATTATTTGTGATGGGAGATCTATATATATACTTATTGCTTGAGACCCTGTAAGCTTTTAGCATTTAAATTAACACACATTTTTAAAAATATACAAACTTTATTCCATAAGTACTGAGACTGCTGTTGCAGACACCAACATGGCGGCAATCCTCTGGCTTACCATGAAACACAACCAAGAAATCTATTATATGCCTGCTTGAATAAGTCTTTATATATCTCCAGATAGCAGACCTTCTGTCTGGAATGAATTCATGTTTGCCTTTCTGTTGCAGGAAGTCATAAATAAATCTGAGGAAATATTTCAAATTGGAGATATTTGCATTGTTCTGAGATGGTTTCATTGGCCTTGTCTCCACCGACATTCTAAATAGGCATATAAAAGTAATTGTGTTTATTGTAATGGAAACAGCTGTACAAACAAGAGCTCTGGATAAAGAGGTATCCACCCACTGGAACACTTTCTTTTAACAGAGAGATTTGTGTTCTCATACATTTGTATAGTCATTTTTTTGCTACCTTTTCTTGTAGCTTTATCTCTCCTCAAACATGTAGCTGTGTTTGCTGGTCTGGAACCAGTGGTGTAAGTTATGGTTTTGGGGCTCCGAAAGTGATTTCTGTATATGGACATATAAAAAAAATGTTCTTGTGCCTCAGCTCAAAAAAGTTGATCTAGCCTAGCCCTATGTTTTCTTTCTTCTAACTGCCCACCAGATCCTTCTGGGAGGCTCACAAGCACTCAGGCTTTGAAGGTGTTGACCGTAATCTGTTCGTACTCCACTGAATCTTGTTCTTGGAGATATCCTGCCTATAAACTTGAATGTTCTATTTCATGATTATGGCTAATACGACCCATTGAAAGGTGTCTGCACCATGAACATCTCAGTGGGATTTAAGAACGTTTTTGCACTTCTCTGAACTCCTGCCCATGCACAATACAAAAATCTTAGACGAAGCTATTTATCAGTATTCAATTCTACAATGCCATTCAAACTTGGATTTCTCAAATCAGGATCAAAAGTGAGTGCTGCCACAGAAATGGTTTATAATAAAGAATGTGATTTTGCATATATGTTCATCATGGTAGAAGAGATTGCCAGGAACAGTTGCTTTGCAGAGCACATGAGAACAAACTGGGAAAGAATCCCACTGGATATGAAAGAGGTAGAATTTTCTATTTGCTGTGTGGGGGCCATAGTTGATTTTTGGTCAGATATGGGCTGTTTCCACACGTCTGACCTGCCTGCAGAACGTTGCATGAAAGACCCGGAAGACAGCGTCTTCTCACATGAAATCATGCCAGGAAGGCACTGTTATCCGGGTCTTTTGCACGATGTTCCACAGGCAGGTAAGACGTGAGGAAACGGCCATGAATGGAGAAAATTGTTATGCAGAGTAGGTAAATAATGCACAGAGAAGTCACACTGTGCTGATTAAAGAGGCTAAAAGTTTATTTGGGAACTAAATACTTGAGAGTAAAGAGGAGAGATAGAGATAGAGGTCTGACTCCTGACTATCTGACTACATCTTGGAGAAAAGTGTGAGGCAGGAGAGAGAAGTAGCAGGATATTGCCCTGTTTAACCCAATAGGAAACAAGACAAGGAAATGACCCCCAGAAAGCAAGAGAGATGCTGCTCTCATTGTTCTAGCTAAGCGATCCTTGCTGCCCCCCCCCCCCCCTCGTGTAGAAGGCTTTTCATCCTTCTTCCTTCCTGGTTGCTGCTGTACACCAGACATTGCAACAAAAATAACAATACCATACTAACAGTCATTTATTGATATTATATGTATGTAACTTATATGTATGTACATACATAGACATAACTGCTCATGCTAATATAGTTAAATAGAGCTAGCATGCACAGAGTCAATATACTTTGGTGTTACTCAAAGAGAAGGTCTCCTTGTGAGTTGAGGGGATTAGCAGCAAGGAGAAGGCAGCAAGAGGGAGTAACTGAGGGATCTCCACCAATGTGTACTAGGATTGTCCCAGCTAGAGAACTCTTTCCAATAACCAGACAGATATTTCAACTAAAAAGGAGATTTTTATTGAGAATAACAAGGATCAACAGCACACAAGGCACACACACAATCATGCATTCATAGCTAACTAGGAGAGTAAAGGTCTGGTGATACTTACCATTAGAGATGGGCACAATCCAGAAAAAATTAAAGATCCAGCTGATCGTGGATCGGCACCAGCGACGATCCCGAATTAACAATCCACACCGAGCATCTCCCGTTCCCGATCCGTGGATCGTGGATCGTGGAGGCCAAAGCAGGGCGCACTGCTATTCCCAGCTATGTGGGAAGGTGGGTGGTGGCGGCGGCTGCCGGGCCTGGCGGGCACAGGGAGGCGGCGATGAGCTGCCTCCCCTCAGGTCCCATTCAGCAACACAGGAGGTCTGTGTTTGGCCATCAGAGCTGCCTATCAGGGTTTGCAGGGATGCGATTGGAGTGCCCATGGCTACAGAACACCCCCTTCCCCCTCCCTCCCCTGGGTGTCTTCTCCCAACTGGTGACTGCTTTGCTGCTCTGTGGTTGGAAGGAAGCCCTGCTGATCAAGGAAAGCTGGGCTTCCATTTGGGTTTCCAGGGCGACAGAAGGAGGGCAAACAGAGCTCAGGCTTTGCACTAGCTCCGTTGCCAGGGGAATAGATTGCTGGCGCCTGAGTGTCTGGATCCCCAATCCGAGCCCGAACGCAATGATCCAGGCTTCTCCTGATCGCTGGATCGTTGGCTGTAGACAATCATGATCCGCTGGGTCACGATCGCGTGATCGCCATTATCATGGTTGGGTTTTTTTCGATCGTAATGTGGATCGTGCCCATCTCTACTTACCATCCAGGCATGCTGGAGAGAGGAGAAGTGTTGAGCAGTCAGTGCTTCAAGGCAGAAGGGCTCAGACAGAGCTCAATGCTGGACCCAAAGCATGCACACAGCCATTATGGAAGAGAGGCAGTCCATTTTATACCCTGGATCCTACCCAGGGGCAAGATTGCATCTTCTACCCCAAAAACAAAGACTTCAGTGGTTGTTCCCGGGGTGGGACAAAGGATTGAGAAGTTGTCTCTGGGGCAAGACAAAGAGTTGGTGAACTGTCTCCAAAGTGGGACAATAAGCTCTGGGATGTGACAAAGACCTAGGAAGGTTTTTGATTACGTCTTCCTGGGCAGAACTAAAGTTATCAAATTACGATTGACAACCCGTGAGGTGGATGAGTGAGACTATCAGTTCTCTGAATCGCTTAAGAACAGGAAAGTGGTTAAAGAGAGATTGATAGGGTAGGTTGTATTGATTAAGTCAGGAACTCTGGGAAAGCCCTATTGTATCAGGATCCTTAGTGTGCCTCCGGGGTGTGGGAGGGGGTGAGCTGGCCTCTCCTGTCATCCCCATGTGTGCACGTTCCATCTCTCGGGTGGGATCTGGCTTGCCTGCTTGGGCGGCAGCTTCCATGTTTTCTGCCTGCTGGGGCAGTAGTTTTCGTGCTTGAAGAACATTCAGAGAAGGGATTTATAGCATAACCATAATTATAAGCCCTCTAATATTGTGGGGGGAGGGTCTGACCATTAACATTGGGACCTCAGGCATCAATGGCAAATAGTGGTGGGTTGTTTCTTTTGTCTTCAGCTTGTGAGTTTGATGGGATATTTAATTAGCTATAGTCAGAGAAAAATGCTGTACTACAGTGGTTGATTGATCCACCAGGAAAGTTCTTATGTTCTTTCTAGTTCCTGCTTATGAAAGTTAGAGCCGCACTAGATGAGAATGTGTCCCCAATTTATCTCCAGGAATGTGCTTTGCAGACAAAGTTACCACTGGAGAACTCCTTTTAACAGTGCTACAGGGGCCCAATCATTTGGGACCACCATGGCTGGGGGGTGCGGTGGGGCAGAAAATGCTGCCTTCTCCTTGTGACAATATATATATTGGCCCTATATATATATGAGCAGTTGACATATTTAAGATGGAAAAACTGTAGAACAGTCACTCTCCAGATAATTTGATAACAATCAATTGACATGTTTGAGCATTTTACTTTGCAATGTCTGTCTCATTCAAATGCAGATAGTATTATTACACATCAGGGTTTTTTTTCTGTTCTCCCCCCACCCCTTTTAATCTCTCTAAATCAATACAAAAATTTCTCCTGGTTATACCTGGGGAACCATGTGCATATATGCAAAGGTCACATTCTTTATTACAAGCCATTTAAAAATAAATCAAAAAGGTGATGTGAAGGGGGGTGAAGAGACTGAGCTGAAAAATGTTAATTCATTTCTTTACTGAAATAAGAAACCCCTAGGTGAATGCATAAGCAAATGCAAGTCTGAGCTGATGAAATTGCTTGGCAAATTGAAGAACATAAGGATTGTATTGTCATACTGGATCAGGCCAAGGCTGTCTATTCCAGGATTTAGTCTCAAACATATTGCCCAAGCCAAAATATTGTAAGGAATCCAGAATTATAGTTAGGATTTTGACTTTCTCGGTCCTGCTGTTTTGACCTCCCCATGCATATTTCAGTTTCATTTCACTCTTGTGCAAAGTAAATCCACTGCTCTATATTTTTGTATCATTTTCTATTGGGGATATGATTGGGCTTTTTTTTGGTTAAAAATGTTATTGCTTTTCATAGGTTTTATTTGTTGTAAGCGGATGTGTGTCCGTATAAAACAAAAGTGAGATGCGAAAGTAACGAATATTAAAAAAGTAATACCTCTGGGAGCACCTTCACTAGTCATGCCTCCCTCTTTGATCAAAGTTGTAACACTGAGGGCCAAGCTACACATGACGAATGACACTTGAACGGCAAGTGGATTGAGTGGAGGGCAAGTGAACAAGGAGAAATACACTTGCCATTCAAGTGTCATTCGTCACTTGTAGCTTGGCCCTAACTTGAACAGAACAATAAACTGCTTGGGTTCAAAAGGCAAGCCAGAGACAAGAGTAACATGAACTGGCTTCTCACAGGATTGCCAGGCCCATGTCTGTGAGCGACAGGTGCTGTTTGGAGGTGGACCTGGGAAGGGGAAACAACGCTCTAAGGGCGAAGCTACAAGTGACGACTGACACTTGAACGGCAAGTGGATTGAGTGGAGGGCAAGTGAACAAGGAGAAATACACTTGCCATTCAAGTGTCATTCGTCATGTGTAGCTTGGCCCTGAGCTAATACGGCTACTTTTCTTTGTCCTAAATAGAGGCATATCGAAACCAATAACAATATATGAAAATATATTGTCACTGATTTCTGTTTGCCTCTGTTTTGATGTTGTCATTGATTCTTCTGCTTCTTTTATGCCATTTTATGGCTTTCCCATGTTATATGTCATTTGCTTGCAAATTATTTAAAAAAGTTAAAAATTTAGCATGAAGAAAGGCAAGTATGTACAAAAATTCTTGAGGATTCTATTCTGACAGGGAAAAGACAATATTCAACTAGATTGATTCCAGTTGACTAAGGGTATGATCAGATAATACATTGACTATGGGTTGGGTTGGGGGGAAACAACAGAGAGGTGGAACCAGCAGTGGGACAAACAGCCTGGCCAACCCCAACCCCACTCCCCAACCCCAACCCCACTCTTGGAATGGAAGGAGGGAATACTGAAGCCCCTCCAGTCACCACATTTTGGAGCTTATTGCGCCCCCCCCCCATTTTTAAGATGAGTCCCAGCTGACATATCTTTAAAAAAATGTGAGTTGGATTGGGTTTTCTTCCAACGTAATTTGTCTAATTAGACCCTCAGGCAGCTTTTGAAATTCAGTCTTAACCTTAGATTCAAGAGGCAGACTGTATTCTGGCTTCCATTGTTTACTAAAGTAAAATCTGGTCTAGGTAGGGCTTCTCTGTGTGGTGGCACCAATGAGTTTGAATACCATCTCTAAAAGAGGCATCTGTCCACTTTTAACATCCTTCTGCTATCAAGTAAAGACTGATACTTCACAAATTTTTGATAATATTGCTGCTGCTTTGATGTTGGCTGTTCCTTATCACAAACTGCTGTTTGGTGGATATTATTTCAGTCTGAAATTTGATTATATTATCGTAACTGAGTCAGCAGAGAATGCAACAAATGTCATACTTACTTAACGGAAGATGACTCTGAATGTAAGACAATTCCCTTAAAAATATTATACCCACAACAAAATGATTACTGGATATAACTGAAACTTGTACATATGTGGATGTAAGATGACTCCCTCTCCCTCATTTTTGAGGGGGAAACCTAGTCTTGCACTTGAGTAAATATTTAAGTTGTCTGATAATAAATCCGTCTACTGGGTTCTTTTACTTTAAACTCTGACTTTGCACTGTCTATTGTGCTTTTAAACTTGGCTTGTTGCACAGTTGTACAGTTTTAATGTGCAAAATAGTTAGGATGTATGCATATAATGTACATGATTTGTATGTGTATAATGCTGATTTATTGATGTACAACTATTGTTGAAGAGTAGGGAGGGCCTACTCTTGGTATCTGTAGGGAGGGCCTACTCTTGCTATCTGCTAGGGAGCCTACTCTTGGTATCTGCTAGGGAGTAGGGAGTAGGGAGGGCCTACTCTTGGTATCGACTTTGCATTCAGGCACTGTGTTCAGTCCCTGGCATCTCCCTTTAATGATGTGAAAGACTGCTGCTCCAGATCCTACAGAGCTGCTGCTAGTCAGAGTAGACAATACTGTCCTTGATAGAACTATGACCTGATTTAGTAGCCCTGTGTAGATGACCAGCCACGATTTGATTCATCATATAGGAGGGAAAGCAAGCATGAGAGTGCTGGCCTCAGCCTCACTTTGTGTAATTGCCAAGTGTATAGATCTAGTGTATACACCAAGATGGGTAGCCATGTCATGTCTGTCTGTAGCTGCAGAAAAGAGCAAGAGTCCAGTAGCACCTATAAGACTAATGGAATTTGTGGTAGCGTATGAGCTTTCATGAGTCACAGCTCACTTCTTCAGATACAGCAAGAATGTGAGTCCATCTGTCCTTGTATCTTGGAGAGTGGAATGATTACAGAAGCCAAATGATAGCAGCTGGTAAATGACAAATGGGAAATGTAGGAAGCTTGGTGGAATGTTGGACATGTGACGGTTGAAAAGTCCATTGGACAGCAGTTGGAGAGCCAAGCTGCAAGACCTACATTTCCCATCAATACTTGAGGGAAGCTGACAAGTGTCCAACCTGTGTCATTTGTCCCTTGTAGCTTGGCCCTAACGGAATATGTGATAGGGTATGAGTTTTTGTGAGTCACAGCTCACTTCTTCAGATACAGTAAGAATGTGAGTACATGTGTCCTTGTATCTTGGAGAGTAGAATGATTACAGAAGCCAAATGTTAGCAGCTGGTAAATGACAAAGGCAGGCATGATTGAATAGGGAGGTAGTGGGTGCGGAGAAATCAGCACTGATAATGAAACAGGAAGCCTAAGTCTCAATTCAGACCAGGTGGTGAACAAAGTCAGTATTCTATCCCCGACAATAGCCCTGCAGAGAAGATTAGCACATCAAGTACCAATCCATATGCAAAAGAACCTCCTCAGGACACAGTGAAGCCTCACGCCATTAGCATTCCACACCCTGGGAAACTCTTACAGGATGACTCAGCTCAACCCCACCCCTCCTGAGTAGATACAAATGACCTACATCTTTTCCACACTGTGACACTGAGAGATCTCTGTCTTTTGGTGCTACACCTCTGAAGATGCCAGCCACAGCTGCTGGCGAAACGTCAGGAACTACAATGCCAAGACCACGGCAATACAGCCCGGAAAACCCACAACAACCATCGTTCTCTGGCCATGAAAGCCTTCGACAATACATTGAACACCTCTATGGGGAGGAAACATTCCAACAGACCCGGAGATCGGAAACACTTCGGAACAAGAAAGCACATCTACTCTGTTCTTTAACCTTTCTCCTACGCTGCAGGAACACAAGAACCATTCCATCTTTTCTCACAACTAAAAGAATCTTCAAAACCTCACAGGTGAACCGCATTTATGACCGTCTAGAACAGGCCCTCTTACGTGAGAGAATCCACACTACCCGCAGAGAACTTGCTGCCACAGACAAGGAGCTATTTTGCTTGCATATCAACACCAGCCATAAAATGAGAAGTCAGGATTGGGACAAGATCGATAATCTCACCTACAGGAAGATGGAACAAGTTTTTACCAACCACACATCCAGACAGAAGCAGAAGTTTAGCAAACTACAGGAAAAAAGACAGACTAGCCCAATGCTCGACAATGCACGCATTGTCATCAATCTGACAGACCGTCAACTCTCACCAGAAGAAACCTCCATCTTGGCAAAGGGAGGAAACTTTGCAGTCACCCCCACCAGAATTCCTGTGGAAGACATCATTGCAAATGTAGAAGCTGCCATTCGTCATCTACCTGAAGAGGAAGCTGAGGAAATAAGAGGAGAGACAGCCAGGATTCTACGAAAGGCAAAGCTTCCCACCAGCAATATAACACGCAAGGAGAGAAATGCCATCAAGACCCTCAATGCAGATCCAGACATCATCATTCTACCAGCTGATAAAGGCAATGCTACAGTGATCATGAAAACAGAGGAATACAAAAAGAAGATTAAGGAACTCCTGGACCCCTCCACCTACAAAAAACTAAAACGAGATCCCACTTGCAAAATCACCAGGCTAACAAATGCTCTGATCAAGAATTCCTCACTACATCCCGACACACACAGAAAACTATGCAAGACTGAAGCACAGCCACCTAGACTATATGGACTCCCCAAAATACATAAGGATTCAGTCCCACTCCGACCCATTGTGAGTGCCATTGGTTCACCGACATATGAATTAGCTAAACATCTGGCAGATCTTCTGCAGGACCACATCGGGAAAACCTCGTCTTACATCAAAGATTCAGCAGATTTCATCAACAAAATCAGTTCTCTGAAACTCAATCCACAAGATATACTTGTCAGTTTTGATGCTGTATCCCTGTTTACCAAGGTTCCAGTAAAAGACACCATTGCACTTATTAATCAGATTTTCCCAGAGGATGTAACAGCCTTATTCCACCATTGTCTGACAACCAGTTACTTCCAATGGGACAACGAATTCTATGAACAGATGGATGGGGTGGCCATGGGGAGCCCACTGAGCCCAGTTATAGCAAACTTCTACATGGAACATTTTGAAAAAAACAGCTCTAGAATCAGCACCCCACAAGCCTGGTATATGGTTCCGGTTTGTGGATGATACATTTATCATTTGGAGCCATGGGGAGGAAGAATTGATGGGGTTTTTGAATCATCTCAACAACATCCACCTGAACATACAATTCACAATGGAAAAAGAAATCGAGGGAAAACTCCCATTCCTGGATACCTTGGTCATCCGCAAAGCAAACTTTCAGTTAGGTCACAAGGTCTACAGGAAACCAACTCACACTGATCGGTACTTACACAAAAACTCCAATCACCACCCCCGACAGAAAAGAGGCATAATGAAAACATTAATGGATCGTGCAAGACGGATATGTGAGCCGCACTTTCTCAATGAGGAAATTAATCATCTAAACCACGCACTTCAGGCAAATGGCTACTCCAGAAATGAAATCCGAAGAGCAATCAAACCCAGGATGAATCAAACAACCAAGGAAAAACAGTCTCCTACAGGAAAAGTGTTTTTGCCATATATCAAAGGAATTACTGATCAGATGGGAAAGCTTATGAAAAAGCATAACCTTCAAGCAGTATTCAGACCCACCCGAAAAATACAACAGATGCTACGATCAGCAAAAGACAGTAGAGACCCCCTCACCTCTGCAGGAGTATACCGTATACCCTGCAGCTGTGGACAAGTTTACATCGGGACCACAAAGCGTAGCATCCAGACAAGAATAAAAGAACATGAAAGACACTGCAGACTTGGACAACCTGAAAAATCAGCAGTGGCTGAACATAGCCTAATGCAAACAGGGCACAGTATCTTATTCCAGGACACCAAAATACTGGACAACACTTCCAACTACTTTGTCAGACTGCACAGGGAAGACATTGAAATTCACAAGCATAAGCAAAACTTCAACAGGAAAGAAGAAACCTTAAGAATGAACAGAGCATGGTTTCCAGTTCTGAAAAACACCAGGCTAACAAAACATTCTATCCCCGACAATAGCCCTGCAGAGAAGATTAGCACATCAAATACCAATCCATATGCAAAAGAACCTCCTCAGGACACAGTGAAGCCTCACGCCATTAGCATTCCACACCCTGGGAAACTCTTACAGGATGACTCAGCTCAACCCCACCCCTCCTGAGTAGATACAAATGACCTACATCTTTTCCACACTGTGACACTGAGAGATCTCTGTCTTTTGGTGCTACACCTCTGAAGATGCCAGCCACAGCTGCTGGCGAAACGTCAGGAACTACAATGCCAAGACCACGGCAATACAGCCCGGAAAACCCACAACAACCAAAGTCAGTATTGTTATTATCTCCACAATCCAGCTGGGGAGCGGGGACTTAGAGAAGTGACTTACCCAAGGCTATCTGCTGAGTTTATGGCAATAGTGGGATTTGGACTAGCAGTGTCGATTTGCAGCCCAACCACTCAACCACTATGCTACAGCAGCTTGCACAGAAGAAGGGCCTGTATGTATTCCCCCTTTCTCCCAGGTGTCAGCAGTCCTGCTTTCCAGAAGTTGCTGACTGTAGAGAGGGGGGAAGTACACACAGGCAATTCTTCCACGATTTGCACTGTGTGGAGTGGGGAGGGGCACGGTCAGTACATGCTTCCCTGCTCTCTCTCCCTGTACAATAAATGATCATGCTGATAGGTTGTTTGCAGAAGGCAGACTCATGTGTTCAATGTATAACTCTTATGGGGGAAAATAGGTGAGAGGAGATTGAAAATAGAACAAAAGTAAAGAACTGTGGGTTTGATTTGGATAACGGAGATGTGAAATTTCTCCATTTCTGACTTTCTTTAGCATCCACCCACACTTCTGTAAACAAAGGATGGCTCTTTCATATCATGAGATCCATCATTCTCTACTGAGAGGCTAGCAACACATTATTTCTTCTGCTATAATCCTCTTTACAGAGCTCTTCAAGGGAAGGAAGATCAGGTGGAATAACAATAGTCACGACTTGTGTTTCTGCAGTAATTTTTTTAAAAAAAAGTCTAATTAAGAAGAAAGAAACCACAAGAGTTATTTAGCTTTCCTAGTGCCATCTGGTGTCTGAAGTACAAATAACATACTTTAAGCATGTCTAGCAAAAGGAAACTACTGGTTAGCCCAGAGATATTTGCTAGGAAATTGCCAAAGGCAAATTTGCATGTTGGAAATTGGTTTTATTATAGCTGCAAGTATAATAAAAATTTACGACTTGAATGTCATTAAGCTGTGTGTGTATTTCGTACAAAACTGTACATATTATGTACACTTTTAGCCTCCATTGTCCCTTCTCTCTGCAGGTTTTGCTTTGATTATTGCTTTGATCCCCCCACACTTCCAGCTACACATCTGTTCTGCCATCCCTAACTCACCACTCAGACCCATCAGTATCTCAGCCAGTCTACTCAGAAGTTAAGTCCCAGTGTAGTCAGAGGGGCTACTCCCAGAAAGAAGATCACAGCCCAAGGTGCTCGTCTTTATTGCCCTAGAATCGTTCGGCTTAAGACTGCTTGAAATAAAAACTAGTGCGTGGCTAGTATCGTAGCCACAACACTGGAAAGATTGAAACGTCAGATTCCAAAGGGACAGGATTCCCTTTAAAGAAGCAAACACTTCAGGTTGAACAACAAGAGCAAGGTTTATGTACATTAGGTTTCCTAGAAGCATCTTCTCAGACCTGTTTAAGGTGGCTCAATGGGACATTTAGCAACTTGCAATCCAACGTAGTTAGGTGATATGTCCAGCAAAATAAGTTGTGGCAGCAATCTTTGTTGGAATTTGGATGGTGGCATATGTTCAAAGTGCCCCCCTCCAGTTTCTATTCCAAAGCAACTTTTGGACAAAGCCAAATACTGGCACAAGAACACGACAGGGTTATAGCTACTACTCCCTTATGAGGCTATCGGTCACCTTTCTAACCTTTGTCAGACATTTATCTCCTGAAATCCACCTTGGCGTGATCTCTGTGTAGGTCACGCTATCTGACCCCACCCTTGGTATGGATAGGGCACAGCAGGCCTCAGGGGCATTGGGCATTTACGAGCAAGAATTGAATTTCAAGCTGCGTTCTACCTTGAGCTGAACCTTGTCTTGCTGGCCTGTCAGAAGACCTTTACGTATACTTTTGCCAGCGTCTTTAGTTTTCCTTGAAGCTTAAAGGTTCTGCTTGCTCCAAGAGATTAAATTTTGAGCCCGTGGAGTTACCAACTCAGCTCCCGATGGACTTTGTTCACAGCAGCATACCAACACCTGAAAGCATCCTCAGCTTTTAAAAACATATATAAAAGCAAACCCAGACTCCTGTGTCATCTTTAAGAAGGATTACGGGCACTTTATTTTCTGCAACAACTATTACAGTTTTCATATTTTTTTAAAAAAAATAATAGACCAGGGAAACTTTGGTCAGTGCTGTGATTCAGAGACAAATGAGCTCAGTCTGGGCCAAACCAGCCATTCAGTGACAGATCAAGGGTTGCCAACCTCCAGGCAGGATCTGGAGAGCTCCTGGAATGACAACGGATCTCCAGAGTACAGAGATAAATTCTTCTGGAGAAAATGGTTGCTTTGTAGGGTGGACTCTATGGCATTATACCCTACTGAGGTCCATCCCCTCCCAAAATCCCACCCTCCCCATCATCCACCCACCAGATCTCTAGGAATTTCCCAACCCTGACAGACCTGAGTTTGGGAAGGTGGCTGCTCACTAAGCACCTTAAAAAATAGGGGTGTTTCCAAAATTGTCCCTCGACAGAACTTGCTCCCAGATGTTAAAGTTCTTTCATTTGTAAAAAAAAACACAATGTATTAGTTGTTTTCTATCATTACATGTATTTTTTAAAAATGTCTGAATTTTGTACAGTGTGCTTGCTATGCAAGCATGATGGCTTTCAGGGCATTTATTTCCATCTCTCTCCCTCACTATTACCAGTATGCTTTGATAAAAACCTCAAAAAAATTGCTTTTTTGTGTTGAACTGACCTGCTTTGGGCCTAAAATATGCTAAGAGTTATACCTGCTTTACCAGAGTTTGCAAAGTGTGTTGGGAAAAACCGTTAGTTTGTAAGCGGGACCACAAGTGATGCCTGACACAGGTTGGACACTAGTCAGCTTCCCTCAAGTTTTGATGGGAAATGTAGGCATCCTGGTCTCACAGCTTCGCTCTCTGACTGCTGTCCAATGGACTTTTCACCTGTCACTTGTCCAACATTCCGCCAAGCTGCCTACATTACCCATGTCTGTGGTAAAAGAATGATCCCCACCCCCCCAGCTCGATTCTGCCATGGAATGTCAGCTCCTGAATTGTCATAGGTTCACAGGAGACAGCCAGTGATGGCTGGTCCATGAGAGTGAAAGCAGCCATGCCCAACTAACTCAGGTGGCCCCCGGTCCCCTCCTACCTGCCTCCTTACTGTCATTACCATATGGTGCAGGTGGTGACAGGCTCTTAGCTACCTAGTCAGTCTCTTTATCTCAGCTCTGTAGGCAAGCAAGGCCCTCCCTACAGAGGCAGAAGGCTTCCCTGTTCCTTTAAACCAAACTAATCCACACTCGTACACTAGTTCATTGGGAAGGGATACTCATCCTCCCTGATTGGTTAATGGTACATAAAATTCTGCTTATTTGGCCTGCCAATCTTTCTTTCCAGTGAGGGGGAATTCACACAGTATGTGACTCACAATGAAACACCGCTGCAGCAGCAGAATGAAGAGAAGTTTCTCTCAGTGTGAGGAGGAAAATATTAGTCTTCTTCCTTTCTCTGGTTTTGGGAAGTTGAAGAAGGGGGGGGGGGGTTGATGGATACTAAATAATTCTATGATTTGGTTTTTAAACGGGCTGGAGCTTGCCTCTCTCCTCAAAGTTAACCTTCAGTGGTGAGTGTGTTGAGTAGTTGGTTTTAGGAAGGAGGGGTATATAGTAGGATTTCTTTTCCATATTAGTAATTCGTGTTGTTGGTGCAAACACAATAGCAAACAAAGTCCAAAGAGACAAAACCACCTTCATTCTGCAATCCTATTCACATTTGTTTGAGAGTGAATCTTGATGCTGTAGAAGGACCTTTGTTTGTATGAAGTGCCCTCCTGTCACACCTGAATGATGGCAGCCCGGCAAGAGGACTTTCAAGGCAAGTGAGAGGCAAGAGTGGTTTGCCAATGCCTTCTTCTGCAAAACCTTCTTCCCATCCAAGTACTACTGACCCTGCTTAGATTCTGAGATCTGATGAGATCAGGCTATGCCATGCCAACTTCCCTCCCCATAGCAGGACTTCTGTTTAAACATGTATTGATTTGCACCATTGGTGGTAATGGCAGTCTGCACAGGTTTTCAATGTTATCAGAACTTCTGAAAAATGTTAACACCCAGAAGTCTCTTTTTTGAAACCAGCATCCCATAATCTGGTCTGAGTTGGTTGTATATAGTTAATTATCCAGGGGCAAGGGAATACTTTCAATTTCTGCATGTGGCCAAAGACAACTTAGCTCTGTGCTAAGTTCCAACATGAAAATGAATTTTTGAGCTCTTTTTTGGTGAGTTCTGGAGCAAACTGAGACCTGCACTGCCCCTATCGTTCTTTGTTTCATAAACATTACTGTTTGAATTAATGTGTCGAATAGTCGATTTTAGGAAAGGAGGGGTATGTAGTAGGATTTCTTTTCTGCCTTGGTAATTTTTGTTGTTGGTACAAACACAATGCAAAAGAAGAGATTGCATTAGGCACCTGCAATAAAGATCTTTGGAACACTTAGAGAAATGTTGCTAGAATGTCTTCAGTGTTCAGTTGCCATCTTCTGTAGTGTTGTAAAGGAGAAGGATTTGGGACAAAAACTATCTTAGATGCCTCTGCTTATCATTGACCCTCCATTGAGGCGTGGAATGTTGTCAGCCCCAATCAGCCCACATATGCAAATAACCTTGAAAGGCAGGCCCAGTCAGGGAAGAGTAGCCAAGCTGGCAGTGGATGGAGGTGCAAGCAGGCAGCAGCCTGCCAGCCACACAGGGAAGCTGTGTCCCTTTGGGGAAACACATTTTACCCTTTTGCCCCCTTGGGGACAAATTTCTTAAAATCCCATCTTAGTGAGTGTTTATATCATGAAAGGAATGTTCTCTTTAAATTTCATGTTTCTAGGAGTCAAAACAGACATGATGAGAAACCTAGGTTCAACTCGTGTTCTCTTACCTCAAGGTTTGTCGGGAAGTGCAGGCGTCCTTGCAGCTTAAAGTTTAGCATTTACAGAGCAGCAGGGAGGGAAGTACAGGTGACGGCGAGCTACGCAGCTCCGAGTTGCGCGACTTCAGGTGGGGGCCAGGTGAGCGAGGGGGAAGATGCAGCAATGCCCTCGCCCAGCCCCCGCAGAGCGATGCCAGGCTGCACGGGGAGAGCAGGAGGAAAGGCGCCCAGAGCATTGCTGCATTTCCCCCCCCCCCCCCCGCTTGCCTGGCCCCCACCTGAAGCTGTGCGGTTCGGAGCTGCATAGCTCGCTGTCGCTCTGCGAGGGCTGGGCAAGAGGTGGGTGGAGCGACGGTCCGTGCGATTGGGGTAAAGGCAGAGCAAGCCCAGCTATGCAGCTCTGGGCCATGTGGCTTTGGGCAGGGGCCAGGCGATTGATGGGGGGAGATGCTCTGGGCGCCTTTCCTCCCAGCTCTCCCAGTGCAGCCAGGCATCACTCTGCAGGGGCCAGGCCAGGTGAGGGGGGGAGATGAAGCAATACTCCATGTAAGTGGGGAAGGGAAGATGCCACGATGCACCTCGAGAACAGGAGGAAAGGCGCCCCATGCCTGCACTTCCCTCCCTGCTGCTCTGTAAATGCTAAACTTTAAGCTGCAAAAACGCCTACACTTCTCAACAAACCTTGAGATAAGAGAACACGAGTTGAACCTAGGTTTCTCATCACGTCTGTTTCGGCTCTAAGTCCAGGGATTTGGGCTGGTTGTTAATAAGTCAGTCAGGGCACTTGTCTTTATATCGAGAGATGAAAGTGATTTGTGTATCCTCTTTCCACACTTGCAAATATTATCCGGTGAAGGGTCAATTCACCCTCTCTGTACTCCTATCTGCATAGATGCATAGTGTTGACTTTTGAGTACGTGCAGCAGAATTCATCATAACAGCTTTGTCAGGGCTTGCCGCAGCCACCACTGGACGGGGCACTGGGCGGTCTGCTCCTGACGTCAAAGGGGGGCCAGGGATTCTGCGGGACCCTGCTCTGTGGATGGAGGGGTGGTATACATCACCCAGACTCCCTCTCACTCCACTTGCTGGCCCGCTCAACCTGTGCCACTTACTCCCCTTGGTCTCTTCCATCTCCTCCTCCTCCTCCTCCTCCTCCTTCATTCACTCTCCTCCTTGCCTTCACTCTGCTCCCGCTCCATCACTCCTACTCAAACCCACCACCTCAGAGCTCTTCCCAGCCATCCTTTATAGGGGTTCCTTTCCCCGCCCCACCCTTCTTCCAGCCTGGATCTGGGCTGCCCCAAGTAGTTGCAGCTGGGGTAGCTGATCTGGCTCCACTGACTGGCACCAGCTGTGTCGTGTTGCCTGGCTGCCAAGCCTCCCCGCCTCTGCTGATTGCTGAAGGCAGGTCCAGCTGCGGCCCCTTGGCTGCCTGCCCAGCTCCTCCCCCAGAATGCCTGTGGCAGCTCCACCTGAGGTTACTTGGCTTCTGGCACTCCCTGGGCCTGGCTATTGCCTTCTAGCTGGTGTATAGGCTGGGGCGTGGTTCTGAGCTGTTGGGACTGCTTCTCCTCATCAGGTAAGGGCTCTGCTTGGGCAGCTGCTGGGCCACTATTTCCCCTGCCCTTGCCTTCTCCCTCTACTTTGCCCAGCCCCCTGCCTTCTCCCTGAATGGTGGGGCTAGCTGGCCTTGCCCTGCCCCTTTCAGCCCCCTTGGGCCTTGGACCCTTGCCCCTTTTTCCTGGCATAGGCAGTTTCTGGCTCTGATTGCTGGCTGGGGCAGCAGGGCCGCTGCCTCCCGGCTGTCTCTCACTGTTTCCTCCCAGCAAGGCTGGGGGCTGTATCTCAGACCCCGGACAGCTTTTCTTGAATTCTGCTGCATCAGGCTCTGTTGGTGAAGGTTCAGATACTGAAAAGTTTTCCTATGGAATAACAAAAAATGCCATGGATGGAGAGACATGATATATTATGTCGGAATTTGGCTTGGATTCCTCTTCTTAGGTTTTTTCTGCATAGCTGGGGAGGGAGTACTGTTCAGCTCTGAGGCATCTCATGACATTGCATATGTATACAGATTAGCTTTTAGTCCTTTCCAGCCCTTCCATAATTCTGTGCCCTTCACTATTCTTGCTGACTAGCTTTTAAAGATGTATTTTAAGATTAAGGTTTTAGGACATATAATCAGCACTTCTCTTTTATCCTTTATCTTTTGGTTCTTTGGCAGAGGAAAGGATAGTCCTGTAATTCTTGATTAATCTTAAATGTGCCTAATAAGGGGGGGCATCTAGTGATGTAAACACTAAACAAAAAATAAGTAGTTAAGATGAAAACAAAATGTCTATTTCTTTCTATTACTATTTCACCTTACCTTCTACAGCTGGGATGCAAAACCATTTCTGAAACTTCATAGAGGCATTCTTTTATGCTCTTGACTTGCCGAAAGAGGGCAGCAGAAGATTACAATATAAAGTCTATGGACAATATTTGAACAAACAGTTATCCATCTACCAAGGAGCAATTAGATATCATGGAAGGGATGTTGCTTTCATCCGTGTAGTATGAAATGAATTTTTAAAGGACATGTTCATAAAGTTATGAGCCACTGTAAAAAACTGACTTGTTCAGAGATAGTTTCTTACACTTAACTCTCCATGTTGTGGATAATACCAAGTATTCACCTTCAGTCTATTCCACTCTACTTTTCTATCACTGGCTGAATTCACAGACACTACTTTAAAAAACACTTTTCAGCTCTTTCTCAATACTGAGGTTATATTCTAAACACGGGAGTTTATGATATGTGGGAAAACAGGCAGTTTCAATGTCTTTGTACTGGATTTCAGAGTTGATGGTCATGTCAGGAATATCCTTAAGGATATCCTATCACTCAAATTGAGAGAGAGGAATATCCTCCAGGAATTTTTTTTCTCTAGTTGGTGCTCAAAATAAGGTCAACCATCTCCTTGCTCTGTTTGCAAGCAGATCCCATTTTTGGTGCAAACGGAAGGGCTACTCAGATAGAATTTCAGATTGGGGCAAGACAGGCTGGTAGCTTTCCAGAATGGATGCAAGAGGATTGGACTCTAGTCGTCCATGCTCAAATGCCATCTAAATTAAATAACTGTAGTGCATTCTTCAAGGGAGTTCAGATGTTTCCACTAGCTCAGAATGCAGCAGCGAGAGTGTCTTGTCTAAGTTACAGAATGTATATTTCATCGGTGCTGAAGAATTTCCCAGTTTGCTTTGGAGCCAAGCTCGAAGGGATGGGTATTACTGTTGACACCCTGCATGGACCACCTGCTGCTGAATCAACGTTGCTGGCCACTGCAGTAGTCATCTGAAGCCCTACACCCTGTGCCACCTTTTTGTGAAATAAGTGGGTGGTTGTGTGAGACAGGCAGCTTCGATAACTGGGGCTCAGTTATGGAACGCCCCCCTTCTCCTCACTGATATTTGGCTGGCACTTGTGTGCTAAGTTTCTAGTGCCAGATAAAGACATATCTTTTGATTATGTGTGATCCTTCAAAATTCTGCTGTTTTAAGGATTTTACTGTCATTGCAGTTAATGTCATCTAAGCGGTCCACTTTTAATGCTGCTTTTTTGATACATGATTATTTTATGCTTGTACATTTAATTGCTCATATGGTGCAGAAAGAAGAATAGAAATGTTTAACATAAATCAGTAGCCCTCACCCCAACCCAAAAACCTTTATTTGATGTTGTAACATGCAAGAGCCATTTTATTCATCTGACCATGACCTTAGAGTAGGGTTGCCAACTCCAGATTGTGTAATTTCTTGAGATTTGAGGGTGGAGCCGAGGGAGGGCTTCTGGGAGACCTCCAGACATCACCTGGAGGCTGGCAGTGTTACCCTGGGGATAGGCAACTCCTTGATTTGCCAAACTGTGAAAGCATCAAAATGACTGAAAGTTGAGATAGATCAGTTGCATACGTCATTTTTTAATCAAATTATATCCCAGCTGTGACACTCTGTGACCTACTGAGCAGATGCAAAGCTGCTCAGCATAGCATTTGAGAACATCAAACAGCAAAAAATATGGTAATCTGGCAAGACAACTTGACTAGCATCTGAACAATCTTCTTTATAATAACTGTAGCTAATGGTCATGCTCAGCACTGGAGTATATAGAAACTTTCCGTCCCTGTGAGCCTGTCCCTTCCCTCTATAGTTCCCCCCGTTGCTACTTCTTATTTCCTTCTTTTCTCTTAAATTTACCTGGGAATGGCAGCAAAATCCCAACTCACCATCTAACTCTTTGTTTCTGCCAGTCTCTGCAAAGCACTATGGGAGAATACAGTCATTAGTCTCTTTATTGGACTCAGGAATCCTGGGAGACTATGATTTCAATCATAAGCAATTACTCCAGTCTAAGCCCATTGATTTCAATCAGCTTAGACTGAAGTGACTCTGCTTAGGACTGCACTGTAAATTTCCTAGAATCAACTTGCTCTCCTGAGTTGCTTTGCGTTATTTGAAAGAGTGCTTGTAGGAGCATTTGCTGCTGCCAGGTTAAGTAATCCCCAATGTGATTAAAAGTGAATCCAGATCAAATTCAAGTGGGCCTGGCTTAGCTTCAGTTGGGACAAGCATTTGAAATAAGAAGGCTTTGTTGTTATTGTGGTTGTCCAAATGCCTGAAAATGTCACCTAAGTGTGTCGGGGAGCAAACATTTGGAGCAAATGTGAAGTTTTATCCTGTGGTGAAAACTTCTGTGGTTGAATTTTTAATTAATCTGAAAGGTGACCAAAGAAATTCCATGAAACAAGGATGAAACTAGGACTGCCCAATCTGGGTTAGGTAATTCCTGGAGATTTGGGCATGGAGCCAGGAGATTTCAGTTGCAACCACTTTAAAGGTAAAGGTAGACCCCTGTGCAAGCACTGAGTCCTTACTGATCCATGCTTGTGACGTCACATCACGATTTTTTCTTAGCAGACTTTTTTGCTACGGGGTGGTTTGCCATTGCCTTCCCCAGTGATCTACACTTTACCCCCAGGAAACTGAGTACTCATGTTACCAACTTCAGAAGGATGGAAGTCTGTGTCAGTCTTGAGCTGGCTACCTGAACCTGGCTTCTGCCAGGATCGAACTCAGATCATGAGCAGAGCTTGGGCTGCAGTACTGCAGCTTAAGTTACCACTCTGTGCCACGGGGCTCAGGTAACATCTTTACTGTTTCCATATAAAGGACAGATGATGGGCTAGGCCTGAGAAGGATCAGCTAGAAATATACAAGGAGAACAGTAGCAAGCAGGAGAGACAAAGTGTGATATGGCAATTGGAATGCTAAACCTGAGAAACCAGAGTTGAAAGCCCTGTGCAGGCACGAAGCTATAGTTGCAGATTCCACATTGGAAAATTCCTGCAGATTTGGGGGTGGACTCTTGGGGAAGTGGGAATTGGGGAGGGGAGGACAATCACTCCTCCTCCATCACTGATTCCAGCTGGTGAAGGAGGGGGGTGGGCATTGTCATCTGCTCCTCACCTCATCTGTCTGATCTCGGCCATGTGAAGGTGTGATGGGCTTTGCTACCTGATCCATGCCTGATAAAGGGGGGAGGGCATTGCCTCCTGTTCTGTGCCTCACTACGGCTGGGTGAAGGGGGGCAGGCATTGCTGTCTGCTCCGAGCCTGATTCCGGCTGGGTGAAGGGGGGTGAGCATTGCCACCTGCTCCCTGCTGAGTGAAGGGAAGAACAGGCATTGCCTCCTGCTGTGCGCCTGATCCTGACAGGTGAAGATGGGTGGCAGGCTTTACTACCTGCTCTGCTCCTTATCCCAGCTGGGTGAAGGGAAGAAGGGCATTGCCTCCTGCTCTGTGCCTGATTTCAGCCATGTGAAGGCACAAGGAGGGCATTGCCATCTGCTCCACTCCTGATCCCACAGATGGTGGGAGGGGGCATTGCCACCTGCTCACCACCAATACCAACTGGGTTAAGGTGGGGGATGGGCAATGCCACCTGCTCTGCTCCTGATCACAAATGGGTGACAGTGGGGGGTGGTCATTGCCACTTGCTCTGCCACTAATATCAGCTGGATTAAGGCAGGGGAGGGCATTGCCACGTGCTCCACTCCTAATACCAGCTGGGTTAAGGTGGGGGATGGGCATTGCCACCTGCTCTGATCTGCTCCTGATCCCACCTGGGTGAAGGAGGGCGGACATTGCCATCTGATCTGTTCTTGATCCCAGCTGGGTGAAGGAGGGTGGGTATTTTCACCTGCTCTGCTCCTGATCCCAGCTGGATTAAGGTGAGAGGTGGACATTGCCACCTGCTCCACTCCTAATTCCTGCTGGGTTAAGGCAGTGGGTGGGCAAAGCCATCTGCTCTGCTTCTGATCCCAGCTGAGTGAAGGGGGTATGGGCATTGCCACCTGCTCCACTCCTAATAACAGCTGGGTTAATGTCAGGGGTGCCATTGCCACCTGCTCCGCTCCCAATAACAGCTGGTTTAAGGTGGGCAGTGTGCATTGCCAGTTACTCCTCTCCTAATACCAACTGGGTTAAGGTGGGGGTGGACATTGGAATCTGCTCCGCTCCTAGTACCAGCTGGGTTAAGGTGGGGAGAGGGCATTGGCACCTGCTCCTTTTCTAATACCAACTGGGTTAAGGCAGGGGGTGGGCATTGCCACCTGCTCCACTCCTAATACCAACAACATAACAACAACATTTGATTTATATACCACCCTTCAGGACAACTTAATGCCCACTCAGAGCGGTTTACAAAGTGTTATTATTACCCCACAACAATCACCCTGTGAGGTGGGTGGGGCTGAGGGAGCTCCAGAGAACTGTAACTAGCCCAAGGTCACCCAGCTGGCTTCAAGTGGCTTCAAGTACTTTACCACCAGCTGGGTAAAGTAGGGCTTCATCTGGCTTCAAGTACTTTACCACCAGCTGGGTAAAGTAGGGCAGTGGGCATTGCCACCTGCCTCTCTCCTAATATCAGTTGGGTGAAAGCGGAAAGCGGGCATTGCCACTTGCTCCCATCCTGCTCCCATCCTGGGCTTCTCACCATGGCACATTTTATGGTGGGACATGGTGCCTTGCCTAGGCTGCCTTCCATTGCAGCACCCTCTGGTGGTGCAACAGGGTATAAAGTGAGTTGTCTGAAATACTCTTACTCAATTATATAGTAAGATGAATTTTCATGGGTCAGAACAATGGTGAAGTGAGCTCTGTCTTGTGCAACCTGATGCAGGAATAAATGCTATTCTTTAAGGTTCCACGGCACTTTGGCTTGATTTTTACTGCAGCTGATTAACACTAGGCTTGCCCCCCACACCAACAGGCTGCTGTCTCCCCCCTGGTTTGGCCAATTGGGGCCCTGGTAACCCTAACTTAAATAGCTACCCATCTAGAATAGTATGTAGACTGTAAGCCATTTATAGATATAATATGCATACAATGAGAGGGAAGGCCGTATGGTATAGCCCAATTTCATCAGATCTCAGAAGCTAAGCAGGGTCAGTACTTGGATGGGTGACCACCAAGGAAGACTCTGTAGAGGAAGGCACTGGCAAACCCTTGCTGCTTTTCAGTTGCCTTGAAAGCCTCTTACTGGAGTTACCATAAGTCAGTTGTGACTTGACTGCACTTTACACACTCATGAATATAATGCTGATTTATTGATGCACAAAAATCACTTTGAAAAACGTCTACATTTTATGTGCAAAATTCAACCCAAGGAAAGAGAACATGGTGTGAAAATATAGACTTCCAGGCTTAAATTTGCACAAGAAGGAAACAAAGTTGAAATTTGAATTGAAGCGGCAAGGCTGCAAATTTCAGGAAGATCCCTAAATAAGATTTCAGAATTCCTCAAGGGATTTTCATACAACACTGTCCAAGACAGTGTTTTAAGGGCAGAAAAACAGAAAAGTGTTGACAGGGGGTTTATGTGTGGGGTGGGGTGAAGAGAGATTGTGTTGCCTGTAAAAGAAATCTTGTATGTAGTTCCAGAGGAGTTCTCCACCCTTCATATTTCTGACACATCCAGACTGCCTTAGTAAATTGGGTCAGTTGGCAAATTAGAGCAAAACTGTACATTACATATCCACAATAGTTTGTGCATGTGCCGCTCCAACCTATTTCCGATCAAGAATACAGCACAGCAAGGGAAACAGAAGGCGTCTCCTCATACAGTGATCCTAAGCTGAACTGGGCTCCTGCAGACCTTTAAAATGGCATTCCCTCAAAGCATGTATAATGTGTGGTTTGGCCCTTAGAGGCTGCATTAAGGGGGGAAAGTGGGCTTAACTATTAGCATATCTGTTTGTCAACCCAAAATCCTCAAGAAATCAAAATACAGATCTTTAGAAACCATCCACAAAGTATGTAAAGGAGTGGGAAATGGTTGTAAATGTTGCAACAAAGGAGACAGAGTTAGCAAAAACAAGATGCCTTCGCTCAGATTATTTGCTGCATTATGAACTGTCATCAGTCTTCAATGTTTTAAATGCAGAAGGAGAAATATTATGCAGTTGAACTTGGATGAAACTACTTTTTCCACCCACTAATCTCCATGCATGTTTTAAAATTGTTGCATATTCACACAGGGATCGAGCTCATCAGGAAAAAAATCCTAAATCCTTTTACGCATTGCAAGATGTTGAGAAGCCCACGACTCATTAAAAAAAGAACGGAAGATGCCTTGGATAAGCCTAACAGGAAAAGTGATACCCCAGGGAATGTGGAGGTTGGAGAGATTTATGGGATTAGCATTTCTAACTGGATTTTATAAGCTGTATTGAGAAAGCTACACAAGTTGTGTGTTTCATAAATTATAAAACCAGCGAGAGATCTCTTCAGCTCAAAAAGGGTTCCAAATACTGCTCTTTGCCATATAGAAGCAGTGGCACCTTGTAGGTACAGTATTGTCAACCTCTCTCATGGAACCCCTTTTTACCCCTGACTTTAAGGGTGCAGGCTTCAAACAGGAGTGGCAGCAACCCTGGCCAGTGAAGTCCCCTATGGCCCGGCCACTCAACCGTGGCCCAATCACCGAGGCTGAGCTGGAACCCAATCGACATCTGTCTGGCTTGGTGGGCTACCCAAAAGATCATGCTGTCCCCGCAGATGAGGATCTGAAGCCTCACACAGTGAGACACAGCACCTAGGAGGGAAACAGAATCAGCAGTAGTTCACGAAGCCATCAGGAGTCACACATAAGACATATAAGCCGAGGACTGCCAACACCCCACCTTCTGGATAACTGGCCCAAGCCAACCCATGGTACCTGCCATAGAGGCAACCCCAATCCTAAAGGAATGGGTGCCAAATTTAATGCCTGCCAATCCCAGTCTGGCAAGTGCTTTGGCTGTGACCACCCAGAACTGATACCTGGTTAGGGGAGTGCCATTTGCATTGCGAAAAAGCAACCCCTTCCTATCACCCCACATATCAACATAGCACCTAAGGGCACTTACGGGGCAAAAGCCTTGTTGAGGAACCCAACTGGATAACAGACCCCTTCCCCCACTGGTCAGTTTTAGACCAGCAGACCTTGAGGGTGAAGTTATTATTTGAGAACTTAAGGTCCTGTGCCATAAGGGCACAGCCAGACCCATCCTTAAGGGATAGGGCCACTAGTTCGCTGACCCATAGGGTCCCGAAAAAATGGTGAAAGCAGCAGCATGAAACAGTACCACTTCAAAATCTGAGCAACAACCTTCCAAATGAGGCATAGGCCTCAGAGCACTGAAGAGGAAATAAGTTGCCTGTGTGGACCCCCTTCCCGTGACCAATCCTCCAACATCTTCCTCAACTGTAAGTCACCAGTGGTGTCCACCATCCCCCTGGCCTTACTGGCAAAGGCTAACTCCACTAGCTGTTTTCTTATAGACTTGATTGACAGCCCCTTACCTTTCTTTTCCACTCAGAACTATGTAAGGTGATTCACTGGTATTGATCATACCTGCTGCAGTCCAGCATCCTGCCTAAAGTCTGCAAATTGACTCACTGCCCAGTTGTAACTCCTGAGTACTGGGGGCAATCACCCATTGGATGGCCCTTTGTGCCTCTACCAACCAAGGTTAGAAAGTTCCCGGGACATCTGAGCCAGCAGTGGATCAGTCTCCAGGGCAAGCTGCCAAAACCATTCCATCTGTAGGTGAGACACAGCATCTGCTATGCCATTATTTACACCTGGAATGTGCTTTGCCCTGAACAAAATGTTCAACTGTAAACACTGGAGTGTTAATGCCCTGACCAGCCTCATAACTCATGGGGATCTGGATAAGAAGAAACAAAGGGCATACACCACTGCCTGGTTGTCACACCAGAAATGAACAGTGTGGTCAGCCAGTTCCCCCCCCCCACAAAAAGTCAGGTCTGAAGTGAGCCCAAGATGTGCCCACCACTCTGGCTACTGTTCAGTGCACCAGAAGTACACCCCAACACCTGTGGACCTGGAAGTGTCAGAAGAAACCCACAGTTCCTCTTCCAACAGGAGATCCTCCCTCCAGAAAGTAACCCCATTATACAATGCCAAAAATTTGTCCCACACTGCCAGGTCTGCCCTCATGCCATGATTAATCTGGAGCCTATGGTGGACATGCCAAAGCCCACCCATGGCATCACAGAGATGTCATAAAAATGCCCAACCCAGAGCCACTACCCTACAAGCAAAATTCATGTGCTCGACCAGTTGCTGAAGCTCTAAAAGGGAGACTTTCTACCTCTCCATAAAGGAGGCCAGCCAGACACAGAGATCACCCAGCTTCTTGGCCAGCAACCGTGAAGTCTGCCACACCATGTCCAGTTCTATACCCAAAAAGGTAAGTACAGGCGTCAGGCTCTCTGTCTTTTCATGGGCCAACAGTACTCCCAGCTCCTCTGCCAGGGCAATGAAGCCAGCCAGAAGGCGGGCACACTGGCCCATGCCACCGGGGCCCATGAAAAGAAAATTATCTAAATAGTGGGCCATCTCCAGGCAATGAAGCCGGGACCACAAGGCCCACTCCAGGGAAGAGCTAAAGTGCTCAAAGGCCACACAGGAAATTGAACACACCATAGGGAGAGCCCTATCCATGTAATACTGGCCTTCAAACAAGAATCCCAGTAGCTCGAAATCTCCTGGATGAACAGGCAAAAGGCAAAAGTCAGACTTAATGTTGCATTTAGCCATTTCTGCTTGAACCCTCAATGCCTAACAACTTTGACTGCTTCGTCAAAGGATGTATAATGCTCTGAGCATAAGTACTTGGATATGCCATCATTCACCAACCCACTCTGGTGTAGAAAAGGTGATGAATGAGGTAGAAGTCACCCACCACCTTCTTGGGCTCAACACCCAAAGGGGAGACCCTCAAACAAGGAACAGGAAGTAAAGGGGTCCAAAACATGCCCCCTGCACTCTTCTTGGTGATCTTAGCCCTAACAACATCCTCCATGCCAGCAACCAAACTTAAATTAGCCAACATGAATGGAGCCTGGTGGCCCTGGAACAGTATTCTAAATCCCATAGTAAAACCCTCTAACAAATAACGCATGTCTTGACGTTGAGGATTCCAGGCTAGGAGTCTCCTAAAGGCCTTCTTCCTTATGAGACTGGGTCCTTTTTCCAGACAAACCACCTCCCCCTCTGCCCTACTTGCCCCATTTCTTTCACTGCCAAGGGCAGGCCATAAATGGGTGGGAGCCTCCACAAAGGGGGCACTAGTGTTTAAAACTACAAGTCTTCTTTGAACAGACCCCTTGGGAGCTGTACTCCAAACAGAGCAGGCACAGTTGAACCAGCTGCCCCATGGGGACGTGAGGATCCTCATTGGTCTGATGCAGTTGTACCAAGTGGTCACTATCAGAGTGGTCAGTCTGGTTGGGCTTGGCAGGGGACATAACCTGCAGCCATAGCTGCTGGTGAATCTGGTCCCACGAAAGGCTGGAATTCATGGCTGCCATACAGAACTCTCCATGGTACTGAAGTCAAGCACCATCAGCTAAGTCCTATAGCCATGATAGATGATGTCTATGTACTGGATTTAAGGAGGAGCTCTCCATGGCTGTGCATTAGGTATCACCCCAGCATAAATCAGCATCCCGATTGCCACTTGGCCTAGGTACAATTCACCTTTCAGTGCTTTAAGTGCTCCTACTCCCTGTCATCAAGGTCTTCTTTCTCCTTTTTTCCAGCTCCCAGAAGAGGAGACTGAATACATCAACATATTCCCCCTTGAGAATTTTCTCCCTGGTGGAGGGGGTCAGGTGGTCATCCAATGGTATAGCTGTGTCCCCAAATGGTAAGGACCTAAAAGGGACCATCCTGTAAGCCAATACATAAGGCACCACAGGGTTCCAAGAAGAGCTTGAATAATAACCCTACCCTGCCTGTTGACTTGTGTGAGGTTGACATTGAGCATCACCACTAAGCCAGGGGAACATCCCAGGTGACATCTGCACAGTCTGGGAGCCAACATGTGGTTGTCCCCAAATGGGCCACACTGCAAGTGTGCACTGAGCTTGTAAGGCATTCCCAGGTGTGTATGAAGTCTGCATTGCTGATGAAATTGTGGGAGGAGATGCCTGACCCCACAGCCTCCAAGGCCAAGAGCCCGCTTGAGGTGGTCAAGCCAACTTAATGTCCCCCTCAGTTGGTTCCACCCCATAACACTAAATCAGTCTACTATTTTGCTGCTACAGACTAACATGGCCCCAAATCAGCTGCCCATTCCTGTCCAGCCTGTTCATCGGGCTCAGCATTATCACCAATTACCAAGTGTGTCCCTGTTGCCTCAGCTCCCAATGTTCCAGGTGTACCTTTGAGAGCAGAAAGACATTTAAGGACCTCACGCTGAAAAGTAGCAAAAGATAGTGCCTTGGCGGACCTAGCCCATTTTGGCCGGCCTGTAGCCAGCACGGAATTGCCCCATGCACTCTCCAGGGCTGCTAAGCAGTTCAAAATTTCTTGCCTTTCCAGGTCTGCTCCCTCATCATCAGATGAGGACAGTGCAAGAACTGTCTCTAGGGGGGCATGCCATTTAGCTGGCTGCTTGCCCTTAGATGTCCCTTTACCTTTAGGCATAATAGCAAAATATTTTAAACCCTTCCGATAGGGCCACCCAATCTACTGCAGCACTTTAAGACTGCCAGCAAAAAGAAGTCAGTTTCGTGGGGTCCAGTACTTTCACAAAATGGCCACCGCTAAGAGATTCTACAAAATGGCCACTGCCTCCACAAGATGGCTGCCACGCTGGCACTGAGGACTCTGCACTCAAGCCTGCAGATGCCTCAGGGCAGTTCAACACAGACTGGGAGAAGCTGAAACGACACCTGGAGAAGAAATGGGAGGTGGGAGGAAAACTGTGGCAGTTTGAGAACTACTGAAGCACTGAAGTAGAGGGGGGAGACTTTACCGGGGGGAGAAGAGATAAATGTGAATTAATAAGCAGTCAGATTAATAGATTGATATATATATAGATATATATAGGTTAACAAACAGAACATAGATAGAAAATAATTAACTATAAGGATTAAATATAAGGATTGATTAACTAACAATATTTTTTTTCCTTTTGGTAAGTTTTGTACCAAACTGAATGTTTGAAGATATAGATGAGTCAAATTGATTGACTACGTGATGAGAGATATATAGAATTATTACAAAAAGATAGAATGAGTAATATATAGAGAATAAGTCAAATTGTTTGATATAAATGAATGTATGATCTATATGGTTTATGATATATAGAAATATTTGAAATTGAAAAATGGGATAAATTGTTTATCTAAGATGGAAACAAAGGCTTACAGTTTGGGCAAACAATGTTAAAAATAGTTAAGGATGTACTGCTTAGAATAATGGAGAATATATATTTGTTTTAGATAGAGGAAGCTAATAAAAGTAAGGGAAAGGGGACAAAGGGTTGGAAAGCTGTTGGAAGTCAACAAAAAGGGGGGGAAGGGAGGGGGTTAGAGATGAAAAAATTGGGGAAAATTGAATGTAAATGTAAAAATAATGGATTCTAACCCAATAAAAAAATTTTCAAAAAAAAAAAAAGCCTGCAGATGCCCAGAGGGGAAATATGGGCCAACTGGGTCATGTAAGCTGTAGGCCCTGGCATTGCCTTGAAGAAGGCAACCCAAATGCTGCTTTAGCAGCAAGTGTTTCTGATCCCCCCTTCAGCCGAAATGAAGCTCAGGGAAGGCCACAACAGCCCAACAGTGAAGGCTGCAAGAGACCATGGAGGGCAGCACACTCGGGGCTATAGCAGACCAGGCACACAACAGCAGAGGCTGCTAAAGGCCACTTCCAATGCGGCGAGGGAGCCAAAAGGCCGCAAAGCCCAGCAGCTGAGGTTTCAAGCCACTGAAAAGCAGTGAGGGCAGTATGGCCGGGTTGGCAATGGGCCAAGCAAGAGGCCTGTGGGGCCACAGCACCCAGCAGCAGAGGCTGAGCAAGGCCACTTCAGAAGCAGCAAAGGCGACAGGGCTGGGGTGGCAGTGAGCCAGGCACGAGAGCTGCAAGGTCATGGTGCCCAACAGCAAAGACTGAGCAAGGCCACTTAAAAGCACTGAGGGTGGCGTAGCCAGGGTGGCAGCGAGCTAGCCACAGAGCCTGCGAGGCTGCGGTGCCCAGCAGCGAAGGCTGCGCAAGGCTGCTTTAAAAGCAGCAAGGGTGGCACAGCTGGGGTGGCGGCAGGCCAGTCATGGGGTCTGCAAGGCCATGGCACCCAGCAGCAGAGGCTGCACAAGGCCTCTTTAGAAGTGGTGAGAGCAAAGGCCCCAAGAGGCCTTGGAGCCCAGTGGTGAACGCCACATCAGGCCGCTTCAAGAACAACAAGAGAAAAAAGGCTGCATGGCCTGCTGCAGCAAACACTACGAAAAGCAGCAAGAGTTTGTGGCAAGTGCAGCAAGAAGGGTGTGCCCGGAGGGACAGCAGCTGGCAAGGCAAGGTGCTCTGCTTCAAAGATGCTCTCTAAGGATCACTCACCAAACCAGGTAAACCTGGGAGGCCCCATGATCCACCAGTCTCCTGAGCAAAAAGGTGACTGAACACTGGAGCATGGTAGAGCAGGTTTATAAGCCATTTTCTCTGCCCCTCCCCCCCCCCCCCAGCAAAGCCCTGGATTCCCAGGAAAGGATTAGCTGCACTTTCTTCTTCTGAGGCAGCAAATGCGGTCCCTGTCCAAGCCACTCTGCTGTCATCCAGGAGGGCTGAGGTGGTGAGTAGATAAGAATTGGACTCTCTAGCTAATCTCCCAATCAGCTGGGAGTCAGCTTCCGATCAGTATGCAGCTACAACTGTGTTTGGGAGTTTTTAAAGTTGCTTTTTTTTTTGTAAATTTTTTTATTGGATTAGAAATATATCATATCATATCATTTACACTCACATTCCTTTAAATTTCCAATTCTAACCCCCTCCCATTCCCCCCCCTTTTGTTGACTTCCAACAGTTTTCCAACCCCCCATCTATTTTCCCTTTACTCATATGAATTTTACTATATTTATTATAATATACTTTCAAATTCTTCTAAGCTTATCTATCAGGGAGTTTTTAAAGTTGCTTGATGCAATCTGCCTATAACCTTGATTGGCTCTTAGGGCCAAGCTACACATGACGAATGACACTTGAACAGCAAGTGGATTGAGTGGAGGGCAAGTGAACAGGGAGAAATACACTTGCCGTTCAAGTGTCATTCGTCATGCGTAGCTTGGCCCTGAGTCTGATTGTGAGAGTTGAACAAGGTAAGCTCATCTGCTGAATAGGTTTGCTGAGAAATTCATGACATCTCTACCATTAAAACAAGGTATACTCATGAAGCAATTTGTGATTATGCTCAAACCACTAACTAAAGTTTGTTTGCCTCTCTCCCATCTGGGATTCATTTAAAATTTAGAAGCTTGGTTTAGAGGGAAGTAAGCAAGCCATAACTTCATAGTTCAGCCATAAATGCAAACCACAGCTTTCTGCAAAACATGAAAGTGTTTTGTTGTTGAGTCATATGTAACAGTATGTAAGCTAAAACATTCCCATGCTCATTCTTATAAGTACAGTTTGTTACGATAGAACTATGCCGTTTCTCCCAACAGCTTCTGTCTGTATGTCTTTAAATTTTTTATGGTATTGCTTCAATACCTAAACTCATTTTACTCTTAAGCTGTAACTGGTTGTACGTTTCACTCTTAGATCCCAAGAGTAAAAATAAAAGTAAAAGTTACTTCATCACCAGGGCAGATCACCCCTGCCTTTCTGCATAATAAGGCTTGGCTCCTGACCAGAAGGAGTGAAGATCAAAGCAATGACTGATGCAGAGAAGCAACAGGTATCCTCCTGAGAACAAGTGGCTTAGAGGGGCCTTTAATTATGTAACAAATTCATGGCACATTAACAGCTCTCTCATGGCAAACAGTTTGCGAGTTACTCAACTACAGCAAATTTATCTATCTCAGCCAAACTCAGAGCGACGAGCATCTTTCTTGCCAATACATAGTAAACCTTTGTGACACGTTAAGTGTGGTTCCTGCAGAGCCTATTGCTGCTGAGTTGTTGAACAGAAATAATGGCCTGTTCATTCTCACCTTACTCACATGCTACCGACACACAATAAAATCCATGCCTTGAAAAAAAAACACATCTGTTTTAATAGCTCTACTATTTTATTACATGATTTTCTACCCCCCCTCCTCCTCTAAGTGCCTCTCCTCACCCTGGAGGTTGTCACCAAAAGCAAGTCAGGAAAGGATAGATTGAAAAGCATTTGCTAATAACTTTGCAAATAAGCGAAAGAAAGTGGCTGACATTAATGTGCCAGAGCGATGCTACACATTTAAGTGTACAGTCTATCAGTGTCGTCAGCGGAGTATCTGGGCTTTCTCCACTTAGAAAAGAAATACAACCCTTTTGGTTGGCCATATTGGAACCCTTCATCAGAAACTACTGCTGTTCAAAAGGCGTTCAGAAGCAGCAGCAATGGTTTTTGAATGGTGGTTTCAGCCCTATAATCCCAGTTTCAGTTTTGCTTCTCCCTCGTGCGAATCAAACTCCATTATTCATTATTTTTGCATCATTTTCTGTTTTCTCTTATTGAACTTTTCCCATGAAATATATTCCCATATAATTTCTGCATCCATAAAGAAGCAATACAGTATGCATGTGATGTATGCATAATTGCCACATGTTGTAGGTATAAATACCATATCAATTGCATATAAAATCTACACAGCATGAATATACAATACAAATAGATCTACAGACTTAGAGGTAGAAATTAGAGAACCGAAAACAGTTGACAAAATGAATATTAAAAGAAAAGCAATGGGGAACACTTGGCCCTTTACAGTTAAGATTAAACATTTACCTTGTTCCCTACCATATCCCAAGGAAATAGTACTGTCTAGGGTGTTTGCTTTTAAACCTATAGAACAGCAAATCTTAGCACCTTGCTACCAATCTCGTGTAATGAGGCCCTTAAATACATTTACCTGGAAATAAATCCAGGGCAGTTTACTGTGCAGTAAAAACAAATAAAATTCTGTGCCTAGTAAATCCAAATTCCATATCCACCCCCAACTGCAACCTGTATAAACCATAGAAAATGCTGCCGGTAGGCACAGGGGATGGTTTGGGTATGAAGGGATAGAAATTGACACACTGGGGATCAAGTGGCTGTAGGATGCCTCATAAAACTTGGCCAATAGACACAAGGCGGTAGTGGCTATGTAAGGCTGCTCTGCCTCTTGAAACATGAGGTTTTCTGTCCAGCAGTTGCCCGCCTTCCTGCCCTTGAGAAAGGCAGCATGGTGCCAAGCAGGAATTGATCAAAAATAACAAAAGCCACAAAATCTAAACTATGCAAAGAATCAAAAATGGTATCAGATATTCAAATTCAATTTCTGAGTGGCCTCTGAGCAAAAGAAGATGTTTGACAAACATATATTTATTTGTACTTAATAATCACTTTTCAAAGAAACATTCTAAATACCAATTACGCCAAAATCAAACTGGAAAATTGCAGCATTGTGTGTGGAATCTACCTACAGTAAAGTTCAAGTGCTAATGAATTCTTTGGTTGTACATCAGAACCTCTAGCAAGTAGCCTGTTCCACATTCAAAGATAGTTATCAGTTCTTAAAGTTTTTCTTCATAGGCTCAGTCACAGAGATATATACAAGCTTTCTCTCTTAGGCGCACACACAGTTTGCTTGCTTCAGATAGAATTGAAAGTTCTCTCACAGACACACAAAGTTCAGGCTTCCACACAGGTTGCTTAACTGAACTAGAATGTGAATCCCCTCAGGCTTCCACACAGGTTGCCTGCTTTGCCCCGACTAGATGCTCCCTCTCTGCTCAGTAATTAAAAACAGCAGTTCACCACACCCTCAATCTTCAACCAATCATCTCACTCATCCATCCCTCTCTTTCACCCCCATTCTTCATCTGCACCACACCAAGCATTTAAAGACACACACACACACACACACACACACACTTAAAAATCAGCACAGAGGGGTTTGGAATACAAACTTCCTCACTTCAGCAATCCATGTTCTGCTGTAGCCAAGCTGCTTTCACTCTGTGAAGTTTCAGTCTGGCTCCAGTCAGCTTACCTTGCCAGTTCCTGCTGGAATGCAAATCATTTTGTAAAGAGATGAAATGGATATTCACTGGCTTAGGGTTGCCATTTTCCCACTGGGGATAGGGGGTCTCAAACACACAGCAAGCCCTCCCCACCACTGGTCAGCTGAGAAGCCAGAGAAAAATGGGAGTGCAATGGGGGGTGGGGGCACTGATTAAACCATAGAGTTTTAGCTGAATGCTAGTGTGTGGTCGGCAATGTGCTGACATCACTTCCTATTGGGCTTGAAGTGATGTCATCATGTTACTGACAACATAAGGAGGTCACTGGCAAGGGCTCCCTTCCCTGCCTCATGCTGTCAACCATATTGAAGAGAGGAGAGATTTTGTAGGCCTCAAACTCAAATTCTAGATGCTTCTGTGTAGAGATGGGCATGAAATGAACCACAGAACAAAATTCCGAATGGAATGGCTGGTTCATTTTCAAATAAATGCATTCCGTGGGTCTGCATTTTTACAGAACAAATGACTTTTCCTACTGTTCCGTTCCGTTGCTGGTTCGGGAAGCCAGATCATTTGTGCCATTCAATCCATCGCCCAGGCAATGGTGGCAGTTTTTTGGTTGTCCCCAATCTGAAGCCTTCACACTTGATTGGCAGCTGTCCCTGCGAACTAGAGAGCTCCCACTCTGGCCCATCCAGCCAGGAAAAGGGCCAGCCCCTCAAAGTAGCTGCCAGTTTTTGCCACTGCAAAGAGAAAATGACAGAAAAGAGAGGACTCATGGATCATGCCTTTCCCGGGTTGCAATCTCTCTGAAACTTGGGGGGTCTTTAGAGGAAAGAGAGGACTATGTCCCCTGCAAATCTAGTGGGTAATGGACATTGGGAAGATCAGTTTGTAGCCCCTCAAAGTCACTTCCAGCAGACACTCCAGTTTTTGCCACTGTGAAGAGAAAGTGACAGGAAAGGGAGGAACCCATGGATCATGCCTTTCCTGGGGTTCAATCTCTCTGAAGATAGTGGATAGTGAGGTCTAGGTCACCTGCAAATTTGATGGGTATTGGACATTGGGAAAGTCTTGTTTAGTTTGGCTGTGAGAATGAAGGTGCCCATTCTGGGCTCCCTCGAACCTCAAACTAGTTCAGAACCAGCTCAAGTTCAGATAAGTCATGGTTCATATTCCATGAAAATGAATGAACCACAAACCACATGGTTCATTCCCCCCCCCCCTCCATTCCGTGCCTATGTCTACTTCTGAGCATGCCACTCAAGATCATAATTTCTTACAGAAATGGCGACCTGTAGCGGGGTTTTGCTTCCTGATCCAATGAATTAGACCAGAAGCAAACCATCGCTCTCCTTACATGCTCCGGGGAATGCAGATCTTAAGCATGAGGTCTAAATATATATATAAACCTATATATGACCTTTTTCCTGTCAAGTATGGAAGTATTTTTGATAACACTCTGGTCACTAAAGAATTGTAATGGTTATATTATGGGGGTGAGAGGGATGATTACAAAATCTGACTGTGTATATGTGAGAATAACAATACAGTTCTCCATCTACATGCTGTAACAACCACTGGGAGATGAGCCAAGCAAATGACAGGGGTTTTCCACCTTACACAAAACTTTCTCTGTCCAACAGGGAGAAATGCTTTTTGAAAATATTTCTGTAACCACAAGGTGAAGTACCAAGAAGGGAGCTCTCAGACTTTGTCAACAATAATCCATTTATTCTTGTATGTTTCTCAGTCCCTCTCAAACACCACTTCATGCCTCAGGGTTGATGTTTTCATTTCCTATACTGGCTTGGCTCTTCATTTTATTTTCCTGGAAATTTCTTAATGTCTCAGAGGGGAAGAAAAGTTTTCCTCTTGATTCCTGGACTCCAAGACTGTCTATGACATCTGTGTGAAATCGGAAAGGACATTGTTCAGTGCAGAGATTCATCTTGATTTTGTTTTGCTCAGTGACACTTATCACCCAATTACCTAAAAGCCCTTATTACACACTTGAGAAATTGTACACAGCAGTTCTATTTTCTTCCTGAAATCTCTCACTGAGTTCTTTATCTTTGGGCCGTCACTGGTTGCCAGAGTTTTCTTTCAAACCAGCAATGAGATGCTTAGCAAATGGCAGAAACATAAGCATTTTTCAGTGTGGTCCTGTATAGCATTTGTTGCCTAGAATTTTTAAAAACTGCAAACAGAAGATGGAGGATATCAAAGATTGGTCTACCGGCTGGTGATGTTACAATGACTAGGGATAGACCAGTTCTACCCACCTAGCTTAACTCATAATGAGTTATTCTCAGAAAAATCTCAAGTCTTTCCAGAATTATACTTTCTCCAGAATTATTAAAAAACTCACCTAATTCTCTCTCCCAGTCCCCCCCCCCCGATAGAATTTACCTTTGTGAAATGTTTTTGTTTGGTGTGGGGGGGGGGGAGGAACTGGCAGCAGGCAGATCTTCATGGAGACCGAAGAAGTGAGAAGTCACTTGTTTCTAGGGTTGCTGGGCTGAGCCAAACAAACAGCAGGAGGGTTAGGGAGGTGGGGCTTGTGACATTATCAGCATTGCCAATGCTACTGCATCACTTCCAGTAACAACCATGGTTCAACTATAGAGTTTCCAGTGATTCTCAAAGCTACTCAATGTCACTTCTGGGTTGTACCTGGAAGCGATGTACTGGCACAGAAGCCAACAGTGGCAAAAGAAGCTTGCAGACTCACTGTGGGCTTTGTTGCTTAGGAGGGCAGGCTGGGGTGAAGTGAAGGACAAGAGCTGCAGAGGAGGAGCCGAGAAAGGGATTGCTCCTCCTTGTATCACCTCATGGTTGCCACCATTCCGGGGTGACAGTGGCAGGAGCAGGATGCTTTCCTACTCATCCTGTTCAGGGAGGAATGTGGGTGTAGTGACAACTTTAGATGGTTTTCTGTTTTTTGAGGCATTGGGCCGGATCCACTGGAGTGAGCAGTGCTGAAAGAGCAGCTCTTCCACCTGCCATGGGGATGGGAAGGGCCATCTAGCAGCTGTTGGTGGCAGAACATTACTTGCCATCCTGTGGTGGCCAGCAGGCTTGCTGGGAAACAATGCATTGAACAGTGTGGGGCCTTTTGAGGCTGTGGATCTACTACTGCCCTATGCCTTGCCAACACTCCAAGGGCTGTAATCAATAAAGTTGTGGCCATTTCTACCAACCGTGCTGTGTCTCTGTATCATTTGATGGAGACCCAGCCATACATTGCCCATAGGATGCAATCAGCGCCTGTTTCATGTCATACTTGTTCTGTGTCAAGTGTTCCATTCTGCATTTTTACAACATTTCATTGTGAGTTTCTGTGACAGTTGTGTGGGTACACATGTAGCTCACCTCATAATGCGTTCAGGTTTTCTCAGATTATTCTCAGAAAAATCGCAGATATTTCTGCACACATAGTGAGGTCTGTGGATATATATATATATACATCCGAAGTGTACCACCTTACAAAACAAATCCAGGACATGCCAATGGAAGGCGAGCAAAAAGAATACACATCTGCAAGTTTTCTCCAGGTAGAGTTCCTATTGAAGAGGAATTCAGAAGCATCTTTAATTTTGTGTTAAATTAGGCCAGATTTTTTTTGCATAAAGAAAGGGTATCTGTTTTCAGTAAGCCAATATTTGCAGAATCAGAGTGATGTTGTGATTAGAGTCTCAGACTAGGATATGGGAAACCCATACTCAAATTCCCACTCTCCCATGAAAACTTGTTGAGTGACCTTGGACCAGTCTCTCTCTCTGTTTTCCAGTCTTACCTACCTCACATGATTGTGGTCATGAGCTAAAGTGAAAAATGAAGATGAAGCTAAAATGAAGAAAACCATATGGATGGGCAGAATAAAAATTCATCAGAAGGGTAAGAGCATGGAGAAATACTTTACAGCTGTGTACACATTGCCATATGGCCATAACTTGAACTTGTCATTAAGAATTCTTGACTTTCAGAAGAACCCCCAAATTTTCTGATGGAAAACACGTTAAAAAAGCATATATCTCTATACCTACCTTCAGCAAGACTCCTGTATTATAGCATTAACTGTAATTCCATGTAAGTATGGGAAGGTGATAATTGCACAGAGAGCTTTTGTTAAATGTTTATCAGTGGGAAAACAGAAATGCCCAATGCTTTTAATTGCACAGTGATTTTATTATGCAGATGATGGAATTTGCCGAGAACAGCTGCATTTTGTAATCTAACCAGCTCTTTAATAGTGCTTCTGATTTGTGGGTATTATATTATTTGACTGCAGAAGGCTAACTGCACTCAAATTCTTGTGAGCATAGTAAGATTTTAAATTGGGGAGCTTGGCGATCAATACCAAAGCGTGTTTTTGAAAGAGGCCTTTGTGAAATTTAATGGCCACAACTGTATTTAGAAAACCAATTCCCAGCATTAAATCAAGCTTAATGTTTTACTCTTTCAGCACATAAGAATAGTGAGGCTTATCATGAAATTAGTTATAGCTTCACTATATTCTTCTTTTTTTAAAAAAAGAGAGAAAAAGAACATCCCTCTCTCTACTGTCTTGACATTCAAAAGGTATGGCAGTGCAGACTTGCAAGGAATGTGCATGTTGATTTAACTCCCTTCTAAAATTATGCAAATAAGAGAACAATGGAAATGAGAAGCAGTGAAAATCATGATCCTGAACACATGCATGGACACACAGGAAGCTGCCTTATATCTAATCAGACCATTGGTCCATCCTGGTCAGTGTTGTTTAGGCTTATCGTTCCCCTGGTTAGGGCAGGGGATCCCCTACCACCAACCAGCTGGTCAGCAGATGGGGGAATGACAGAAATGGGGGGGGGGGTTGTAAGTGTCCTGATGTGTTGATGTCACTCCCTGTGGACCCAGAAGTGACATTGGCATGGTACTTGGGGATACTCTAGCTTTTGGGGGAAACTCTATGGTTTCCCCAAAATGCTAGAGCGCCCCTACATTCCCCAGCTACTTGCTGATGTCACTTCCAGGTGCACAGTAAGTGACATCAGAATGCTGATGACATCCTCTCCCATTCCCACCACTTTTTCCTCCCTCCCAGCCAACTGAGTTCCTCTGTGACTGGTATATCCTCCCCACCGCCTGCCAGTTGCCAGCAGGGATCTGGAAATCTTGATTTTGTCTACTCAGACTGGCAGCAGCTTACTGTAGATATCAGGAATTGAACCCAGGGACTTTTATATATATATATATATATATATATATATATATATATATATATATATATATATATATATATATATATATATATATATATATTGCAAGTAGAAGGACACTTCTGCTGGTGGAGGATAGGATGTTTGTTGATTCCTCCTTCCCACTGCAGACCCCCTCACTATGCCCAATGCTGTTCCCCTGAACCTTAGAACCAATGTGAAGTGAGATACAGTGAAAGGGGTGAGGAAGGAAAGTACTGTCCCATGAGAACTGATCCCTGTATTTTTTGGTTGGATACAACTCTGTATTTTAATCTTACATGAACATGTGGTGCTGCCTTAGGCTGAGGCAGACCCTTGTCCCACCATATCAGTGTTGTTTATTCTGACAACCAGTGGCTTTCCAGGGTCTCAGGCAGAGGTCTTTGACATCCCAGACTTCCTGATGTTTTATTTATTTCTTCTATAACATTTCTATGCCAGTTTTCCACCCAAATAGTGTCCATAAGGCAGCGAATGTCAAACACTTCAGTGTTAAAATATTTAAACTAAAGCATATATACAATACTTCAATAAAAACATTGAACAGACACAACAGCCAAAACCTGGAAAGAGGCCAATAACAGTATTGGGAGTACGTGGAACAGGGAAAAAAGTCTTAACTCACTTGTGGAAGACAATAGTAGAGGGAGCAGGGCTTTTTTTCAGCTGGAACACGGTGGAACGGAGTTCCAGAACCTCATGAAAATGGTCACATGGCTGGTGGCCCCGCCCCCTGCTCTCCAGACAGAGGGGAGTTTAGATTGCCCTCCACTCTGTGGTGCGGAGGGCAATCTAAACTCCCCTCTGTCTGGAGATCAGGAGGTGGGGCCACCAGCCATGTGACCATTTTCTCCAAGGGCAGCCCACTGAGTTCCACCACCTCTTTTCCCAGAAAAAAAGCCCCGAGGGAGACAGACGAGTCTCCAGGGAGGAAGATGTCAGGGACTGAACCTGAGACCATCTGATACAAAGCAAATGCTCTGCCATGGAAGCCTGATCCTTTTTCACATTTGTGTGGACTTTTAATAACCAGCACAAAACTGATGAAATCACCCCCTTCACTCTCATCCATCAGCAGAGCTGCGCTAGCAGAGGGTCCAGAAGAAGTAATTTCACTGAGTTCCTTGTCCTCCATGTAGCACCCTGACCCATGTGTCTGTTCCTCCATGTGGGTCCTGAAATATTAAGTTGCAGGAATGGTGAGGAATGGTAGCTTAGTTGGGTCCAAAGCATGGAATGGGGAGAATCTGCAGTTCCATGAAAAGTAATCCCAACTTCTCCAGCTTCTAAAGAGAAGACAAAGGGGCAAAAGCTGAAAAATAACACAAAAAGAACAGCACAAATTAATGTGTGCAAATTTGGACAACTCCAGTCTTTGCAATTCAGGGCCTCCAAGGGTGACATGAAGGGCTAGTTTTGTGTCCAGATCAACGTAAAGCAAACTATGCAAAGAGGAAGGTTTGTATTTGCTGCTATAAATTTCAACAGTAAGAAGAAGATACTATACCATGTTCTCTTTTTTAATTAGAATGCTCTAATTGCACAAATATTTTCACACAGAGGCAAAAAGTAATCAATTTGACATTAATTGGTTCTCCTCCCCTCCCCTTCTTTGGCAGCGAGGCCCTGTAAACGCAACCCGATGTAGTGCTGTACATGCAAAAGTTTGCTAGTCAGTTGATTTGATGTTTAAAATGATAATTAGTATGAAAAGAACGGAGCATCACTTGTGGGGAAGGAAATCACCTTGGGGAATGGGAAGCCAAAGCAGAACAATGATTTAACATTTCTGCTTTCGTTGAGTTTTCTTTGCCTATGAAAGATGCAGAGAGTGCAAACGTCCACTGTCATTTCAAACAGTTCAACAGGAAATGCGTAATGGGAAATGACAAATCTGTGAGCTACCTGAACTCTTATAATAGAAGAAGTAACCTAGACCTATAAGTAGTGTTGCCAAGTGCCAACCTCCAGGTGGGAGCTGAAGTTCCTCCAGAATTACAAGTAATTTCCAGACTACAGAGATCCGTTTCCTTGCAGAGAAGGGCAGCTTTTGAGGGTGGACTGAATGGCACCACACCCCTGCTGAGCAACCTTCTGACCTCTCTGGGCTCCACCCCAAATCTCCAAAAACTTCCAACCCTGAGTTGGCAAGCCTTCCTGTTAGGCACCTAGGATCTTGAACCAAGGACTGTGGTTAGGAGCTGGAGCTGGCTGAGGTCAGCATTACTTCTCCAAGCACTTGTCTGGACAAAAGAGGCACCAGAAATGTCAGCCCAGCCCTTATTCCATGAAGTCTCACACTCAATTACCCTAGTGGCAGTGTCAGGCTATGGATGACAGGATATGGCAGACAGGTCCCTGTACCATTGCAACAAGAAGTCCAAGCTCTTGGTTAAATGGTTTTATTCAGAAATCCAATAATTTCCATATATATGTCCATAGAATTACTCAGAGGCAAGAAAGCATCTAAGCAGTACACATTTCCTTGATAGGAATAGGAACTTGAAGAAAGCACAGCTCTAAATACTCAATCATTTCCCCCCTCCCACTTAGACCACTGGTTTGCGAGGAAAAAGGTCTGGAAACTTCATCTGGAGTTTATTCATCACCCTAGACAGGACAAAGAGGCATAAGAGTCAATGGCAACATTGCAGACAATACAAGGTCACTTCAGTGAGCTTCAAAGGAAGAAAAGATAAGACAGCTATGTTCTCAGGCTGCTAGGGGGAGAAACAAAAGTGATGGTTAGAGCATTTGTAAAATGAAATCAGGATACAGCATTAGCAATGGTTCAACACATAGAGCAATGGCATGGATGTAGGGGTACAGACATGACAGGCAGTGACTAATTGAACAGGAAACAATTAAGTCAAGGAAAATATCTGTGCTGTTTTAAATTCCAGATACAGGACAGAGAGAACTTCTCTTGCTTTCCACATATACATATACGTATACGTATACATATACACATGTCACTATGCTTTTGGTTGCTGAAATGTAAAGTAGTTTTTAATCATTTGGGTTTATTTTAACACATGGTACAATGCACACCAGCAATATGTATCATTCTTCAAGATGGGTCCAAATGATCATTATGAACCTTTATAAACAATCCATATGTCATTTCCCCTGAAATTATAATCTATTATGTTGCTCAAGTGGAATAATAATGCTATGAAAAACTAAATTTATCCCAGGTGCCCCAGCAGGTTGTTTCTTCGTTATCCATTAATCGTTAATGGCAACATTCCATGGAGTCCCTGCCAGTTCTACCAAGCTCAGCTTTCCAAAGTGATGTTTTAGCGTTAAACATAGACAGTAATTAAAGTTAAAAACAAGACATTTTTGCTCAGGCAAATAAACTGAAAAGTATAAGTTGACTTACTGTGGAATTGCTTATTTGGAGGACAACAAGAGATATTTTTAAAATGTTAAAATCATTATTTGTACATGTCATTTTTTCCTTATTAAGGTTTTTAAGCCATCCAGGATGGCATTTATGATATTGGAAAGCTCTGCTGGGAGGGGGGAGGTACTAGACCATCTTTCCTGCAGCTACTTTTTATGTCTAGAGTTCTAGTCACTGAACTCTAATGTCATGTGTAGACATGGGCACGAACTGCATTACGAACCAAAAAAACCCCACAAACTGCCTGATTGTCTGTTCACGAACCGGCAGTTCATGAGGGTCCATGGCCAACGAACCAGTGTTCATTGGAAGCCCGGTTCATTGCGTTTTCCTGTGGTTCGTGAAGCCAGACAGTCAGGCACCATGAATCAATTCCCTTGGAAACGGAGCTGGGGGAATGCCTGAACTCTGTCTGCACTCCTTCTGTCGCCCTGGAAACCCGAATCAAAGCCCAGCTTACCTTGATCGGCAGGTCTTCCTTCCAACCATGGAGCTGCAAATTGGTTACAATTGGTTGCATGGGAGAAGACACCCGGGGGGAGGGAGGGAGAAGGGGGTGTTCTGTAGCTATGGGCACTCCAATCTCATCCCTGCAAACCCTGATAGGCAGTTCTGATGGCCAACACCTTGTACACTGGGCCAATGTCAACTGGTGGCTCTAATTGTATCGAATGGGAGTTTCCTGGAGGCCTCAGATTGGAGAGGGTATAATTCCAAGATCTCTATTGCAATCTTGACCAAACTTGGGTGCTGGCTGGAGGAGAGCCTGCTAAATACTCCCTGGGAATATGGGCTCTCTAAGTCCAATGGGGGCTGTTCTGAGCCCCGCAAACCGGTTCTTCAGCGGGAAATGTTCGCTGCAGTTCACTGGTTCAGGTTTGTTGTCGGCACCAAACCACAAACTGCTGGTTCATTAATTTTTTGGTTCATGCCCATGTCTAGTCATGTGCAGCTTGCCTCTGAGTTTGGTGTTTTTTACTGGTGCACACACGTGCCCTTATGCATCAGTAAATCATGAACATTTTTATGTAATCATATTTATTTTAGATTTTATTATTTGCTTCATTTATTGTCCGCCTTTCTCATTGAGAATCTAGGTGTATTACAGAGTTATAAAACCAACACACTGTGGCTTGGCATGATACTTAGAGGGAGGACAATGCAGTAAAACTAGATTGCACAATTCAAGGATGATGAAATAGAAGCAGCAAAATACATCCCATGAACCGGATTTCATGATTAGAGAACAATGATCCAGTAAACTGGATTTCACAATTGGAACCATGAAATAAAACATAACATGTCCAATAAATAATGCAGTATAAAAGTGGAGGAAGGAAAACTGCCAAAAATGTTCACAGGCAATTACAATTAGAATTTTACTCTTCAAGAGTAAGCCATGTAAAGTGTTCTACAATACTGAAGCCTATATGTTACCATAGCATGGCTCTATGTGGCTAGATTGGCCAGGTCAAGGTAGGGAATCATGCTCCAAGCTAAGTGAAAATTTAAGAAAGTGGGGGTTTTTTTGGAACTGAATCAATTTGCTTCTCTGGCCACAGCGCTTGTTTCAGTATAACCCCTGGATTCTTAACAGAGCCAGCAAGGGCCAGCTAAGCCTCATTATATGTGCAAAGTGCGATATCTTCCAAGACCCCAGCTCTTCCCCTGCAGCACCATCTCTGCTCTGTCAGGATTAAATTTAAATATATTCATTCTTAGCCATTTAAACCTCAGCAGTCAGTCATTGGCTCAGGAGGACTGCAACATCCGGTGGTCTGGACCAAGAATGATTGATGTCACCCAGCTCCAAACATACGAATGACCTTTCCCAAAGACTTTATATTAGGGTTCTTACAGGATGTGTGAGGGGGGTGGGGGTGGAATTTCTTTTTCTCAACATTTCCATTTTAAATCTAGCAATTCGGCCCCTTCCTGGCAAGCAGCTATGCTGCTCAGCCAGGGGCCGTTTATTGCCGCTCCTGAGGGATGGACGGCACCACCCCCTCCATTCCTTATAAGGAGTGGCTGGGAGGGCAGAGCGAGCCTTGTGACGCAGCTCTGCCCTTCCCAGCTCATTGCAGCTCAGTCGCTCGGTGGAGGAGGACGTCTCCTGAGAGCGACTGAGGGCCCTGTGCATAGGCTTTGGCCTAGGGGCTTGCCTCCGCACGGGGAGAGCGGCGGAGGCGAGGCTTATCATCTCGGAGCGGCTGGCGAGGCTCGAGGGTCGCTCCGGATTTTGGAAGTGCGCCGGGCCGGCGGAGGTGCGGCGCGGCCGCGTGGCCGCTTCATTTTGTTGGCTGGGTGCACGCGTGAGAGTGCTCCCTGGCCGAAGTGTTTAGGGCTGCAGCGGCCTCGGGACGGTTTGGGAGGCTGGGCAGGCCGTTCGGTAGCGCGGCAGTTTGCCGGCCATTAGAGGCGCGGCGCGGCTGGGGCGGCTACCATTTAGTTGCCCCTGGGGGTCCCCTTAACGCGGCTGCACAGCTGGCCTTGGGAGAGCGACATTAATTGGGGTCCTTACGGGGCGTTCGAGGGCGGACCCGTTAGATAGCCCTCTGTTGCTGGTCGCCATTTTGGGCCTGTTAGTGGCCGGCGGCCATTTTGTGCGTGGCCCTGTTTGGTTGGCCTTTTAGGCTGCTATTGCACGGCAAGGCAGTGTGGCCTAGTGGGTAGGGCGGCTTACTTAAAGGGCATTGGGCTACTCTACTGGGTTGGCGTTTTATTGCTTGCCCTCCTTGGCTGTGCCTTCCTTTGGTCTAGCACGTGGCCAGGGAGCATCGCCTAGTGGTTAGCGGAACAGGAGCAAGGACATCTGGGTTCCCTGTTGCCTCATAGGTGTCTTATCTGTCCCATCAGATCTTGGAAGCTAAGCAGGGTTAGTCTTGCTTAGTGGGTTGGGGGGTTGGACCCGGCCTTTGGCCTGGGGGAAGTTGTGTTGGGTGCTTGGTATTATACGAGCGGGCGTGCCTGGAGTATGGCTCCCAAGAAAGGCAAGGGAACTTCCAAGGGGAAGCAGCCTGCTAGGAGGGCACCGTCTAAGCGGCCCCCTCCCCCAGCTCTTTCGTCATCTGATGAGGATGATTCCTTGGGGGACCAGCAGGATATTTTGAGGCGCCTAGAGGCTCTTGAGCAGTCCAAAGGGGACAAGGCCTCTGCGCAGCAAGGTGGGCGTGCGGTACGGCCTGTGCAGCGGGCAGCTAGGGACGCAACTAATCGTGATATTTTGCGTCGTTTAGCCGCTTTGGAGGGCACTACCGGATCCCCGGCGGCTGGAGCCAGCGGTGGCCATGCAGCGATGGCGTCTGAGGACCAGGTACCGGTGGCTGAAGTTGTGGATGTGCCGGAGGAGTTACCACCTGTGGCAGTGGCCGTGGACCCAGTGGAGGCGACTGGTAAGGATCATGCACCTCACCACACTTACCCGTGGCCTTGGGGCCCGTGGGCGCAGGGAACAGCCAGCGGGTCCATCAGTGGAGTACAGGATGCCCCATCCACTGCCGCAGCCGCTCTTGCGAGTGGGGGGAAGCTCGCTTTCAATCAGAGCATTCCTCCAGGTGCGCAGCAACAGCAGGCGGTTCCCCTTCAGGTTTGGGGGGGTCCTCCTTTTGCTTGGCCTGGCTTTTCGGCCGGCCCTTGGGGATATTATCCTTACCCGGCACTGAACTATGGCCAGGTTCCTTTTCATGCTCTGCCTTTTGGTGATACGGCCCTTCCATTAGGCGACCATCTGGCGCAGGCCACGAGGGAGAAAATTCTTCGTGGGGAGTATGTGGACGTCTTTTCCCTTCTCTATCGTGAGTTAGAGAAGAAGGACAAGGACGAAATGGATGATAGGGACAAGGAACATTTGAAAAGGAGGAGGGTCGATAGGACCTGGAACAATTGGCTGCCTGGCTTCTTGATTTACGCTGGGGTAATTGCCAGGGCGCAGCCCAGTCGGGCTGCGTCTCTGTTCCAGTACCTTGATATCATTTTGAAGGGTTATACGGGCTTCTCAGGTGCTGCATGGATGCAGTACGATGAGGAGTTCCGTATGCGGGCGGCTATGAACCCCAGCCTACCGTGGGACCGCATTCACCAACAGCTGTGGTTGTCGGTGATGTCCCCTGCTAAGCCTAACCTAGGGGATCGTTCGGACAGCGGCCATGTGGTTTCTCGGAACACCCAATCGTCCAATACCCGCGGCGGAGCGGGGCAGCAGGTTCAACCCCGGCTGCTCTGCTGGGAGTATGCTTATAAGGGAACTTGCCCTAGAAAACCTTGCCGATTCCGGCATGAATGCCCATCTTGTGGGGGCCAGCACCCCTACAATGCATGCGGTAAAGCCCGGCAAGGGTGGGGAGGCAAAAAGCAAGGTGCTGGCGGTTCCGGCGGCCAGCAGCCGCCTGGAAAAGGGCCCCAGCCCAGTAAAGCTGAGGGTCCTTGAACGCCTGTTACGTTATTACCCTATTAAGGATGATGCAGTTTATTTGTTGGAAGGTTTTAGGGATGGTTTCAGAATCCCCGTTCAGGGTTCTAGGGCTCCATTTATGGCCGAGAATTTACGTTCAGTTTGCGGCATGGAGGAAATTGTCAGACATAAAATCCAGAAGGAATGTGCGGAGGGCAGAGTTTTGGGGCCGTTTACAACCCCTCCAACCCCCAATTTTAGGGTGTCTCCTTTGGGGGTGGTCCCCAAGAAGGTGGCGGGTGAGTACCGCCTCATCCATCACCTTTCTTATCCTAAAGGGGCTTCAGTTAATGATGCCATTCCAGAGCATTTATGCTCTGTCCGGTACACCTCTTTTGATCAGGCTGTGCAGGTAGTGCGCAGGTGTGGGGTGGGCGCGGAGCTGGCAAAATGCGATATTAAGTCTGCATTTCGTCTTCTCCCGGTCCACCCGCTGGACTTTGAGCTTTTGGGGTTTGCCTTTGAAGGTGAGTATTACATGGACCGTGCCCTACCGATGGGTTGCTCCGTGTCTTGTGCAGCCTTTGAGCGCTTCAGCTCGTTCCTGGAGTGGGAATTGAGGAGGCGTGCCGCTTGCAGTGACTCCGCCCACTATTTAGATGATTTTTTATTCGTTGGGCGGGCACAGTCGTCTCAATGTGCCAGGCTTTTGGCCACCTTTATTGAGTTGGCTGATGAGCTGGGGGTTCCATTGGCTCACGAGAAGACGGAGGGCCCCTCTACGGTTCTCACCTTCTTGGGTATTGAGTTGGACACTGTTCGGCAATCTTTACGTTTGCCTCTGGATAAAGTTGAGGACCTTAGGGCCCGTCTTAGGGACTTCAAGGGTAAGCGCAAGGCTTCCTTGGTTGAGTTGCAGCAGCTCGTTGGGCACCTTAATTTTGCGTGCAAAGCTGTTGCGCCTGGTAGGCCGTTTTTGCGTCGCTTTTGTGACGCCATGGCTGGCCTGCGTGCACCCCATCATAGGTTGCGTTTGACGGGTGGCATGCATGCTGACTTAGAGGTTTGGTCGGAATTTTTGAGCAACTTTAATGGTATTACCTTTTGGCGGGATGATTTGTGGCTGGAGGCTGAGCTGCAGGTCACGTCTGACGCCTCGGGCTCCACTGGCTTCGGGGTTTATTTCCGAAGGCACTGGTGCGCTGAGCAGTGGCCTGCAGATTGGCTGGCATCAGATGTGGTTAAAGACTTGACCTTTTTGGAGTTTTTTCCCATTCTGGTAGCAGTCCATTTATGGGGTGAAGAGCTGGCGAACCACACTGTCCACTTTTGGTGTGACAATTTGGCTGTGGTTCACGTTGTCAATTCCTTGTCCTCGAAGTCCCCCAGGGTTATGCGGTTGGTGAGAGCATTTACGTTATTGTGCCTCCGGCGCAATATTTTGTTTAAGGCTAGGCACGTTCCTGGCGTGTGCAACGGCGTGGCGGACGCTTTGTCTCGCCAACAGATGGAGCGTTTTTGGCAGCTTGCCCCGGAGGCGGATTCTCGTCCGGCAGTGATGCCTCCAGAGCTTTGGCTGCTTGGGAGGTCGAGGCGTGCCGCGCCATCCAGCTAGCCATCGCGCCCAGTACTCGGAGGGCGTATTGGAGAGCGGTAGGCCAGTTGGAGGGGTTCAGGCGGGAAGCTGGGATTGAGGATACTTGGCCCATTCCGGTGGAGCACATTCTTCAGTTCTGTGTACACCAGAAGGCTCGGGGGCTGGCAGTGAAGTCCATTAAGGGGCAACTGGCCGCCCTGGCCTTTGTTAGCAAGGCTCGGGGATTGCCTGAGGCCACGGGCGATTTCCGGGTACGGAAGATGCTCGAAGGTTGGGCCAGGGAGGGTGCGGTCCATAAGGATCCGCGTCAACCCATTTCTCCGTCTGTGCTTAGGGGCCTTAGTGCGGTTTGGAAAACAGTTTGTATCTCTGGTTATGAGGCGAGGCTCTTTCACGCGGCGGCGTTGACTGCCTTTTTTGGGGCCCTTCGGGTGGGGGAGCTGGTAGCTTCATCTTGTAAGGATACCTCTGGCCGCGCTCTTATGGCTAGCGACCTAACCTTTAAAGGGGATTCGGTTTCTCTGACAATACGTTGGTCGAAAACAGACCAGATGCGTAAGGGGGCATGCATTCGATTGGGATCTTGCTCCGAAGCGGAGCTGTGCCCAGTCCGTGCATTGAAGAGGTATTGGCAAGTGAGGAGCAGTGGGCAGGGATGCCTTTTTCGGCACCTGGATGGCTTCCCCTTAACTCGTTACCAGTTCTGGGCAGTGACTAAGCGAGCTCTGGCGGCGCTTGGACTGCAGGGGGTGAGTTTTGGAACTCATTCCTTTAGAATTGGAGCGGCTTCGACAGCTGCTGCTATGGGGTATTCTGGTCAGGTTATCCAGAAGGTTGGCAGGTGGCGGTCTGCGGCTTACCGCGCTTATGTGCGTCCGTTAAAGCATGTTTAAACGTTACTAATTGTGGTTTTTTCTTAGGTCCTGCGTCGCGGGTTGGACGTCAGCGCATCTTGATATGTGGGCACAGTTTTGTATTCTGGGCTGCCCATCAAGCACGCAGGACGCCGGTTGGGTCCCAGCTGGGGCTTAGCGACCGGGCTACGGTTGAATGGTGTGGCCGGCGGGGCCTTCGGTGGCCGGGCCTGTTGCCATTGTTGTTTGGAGTGGGGTGTGACGCGCCACCCCACATCCTCGTGTTACATTTAGGGGGGAACGATTTAGGATTACTGCAGGGTAAGGCATTATCTTCCCAGGCGCTATCTGATATGCGCCTTATTGCGGCGCGTTGGCCGGGGGTGCTGATCATGTGGTCGGCTATGGTCCCCCGGCGGGTCTGGAGGGAGGCTGAAAATCGCCAGGCCATCGAGCGGGCCAGGATGAAAGCCAATCGGGCTATCCAAAGGGGTTTGGGGGGGGGGTAGGCGTTTATTTGCCTCACCCCAGGATCAGGGCCGAATTCCCCAACCTTTACAGGGGTGATGGGGTGCACTTGTCTCAGACAGGCAACCAGATCTTTCTTGATGATCTGCGGCAAGGACTTCAGTTGGCCTTAGGCCATCAGTGGGGCGCCTGGGCCTAAGCAGAGGCTTGGCCCGGGCGTTGGCTGGTTTGTAGGAGTAGGGTGCGGGACGGTGAGCACCCTTGGCGCTTCCCTGTGTGGGAAGAGGGGCCTGCCTAAAGGGCTGGTACTGCTGTGACGGCTGCCAGGCCCACAGGCAGGCTGCCTTCGGGAACCCCTGCCTGCGAGTCCTTTCCCTCACTGCTATACGGCTGAGGTGTCAGGAGCTTAAAGGGGGGGTGACCAAATTTGCCTGGCCGGCTGGGTCCGCCCCATCCACCGGATGGGTCCCACCTGGGGCTTCGGGGCTCGCCCAGACAGGTCAAGGCGGTGGTCCAGGTGGGACACCGTGGCTTGACCTGTACCGCTTTAGGTCCTTGCCGCTGTTTGGCTTGTTTTGTCTGTATTAAGTTAATAAAGTGGCCCTTAGATCCAACTTGGTGTCCGTCTCTTTTCTGAATGGGGTGGCAATTCGGCCCCTTCCTGGCAAGCAGCTATGCTGCTCAGCCAGGGGCCGTTTATTGCCGCTCCTGAGGGATGGACGGCACCACCCCCTCCATTCCGTATAAGGAGTGGCTGGGAGGGCAGAGCGAGCCTTGTGACGCAGCTCTGCCCTTCCCAGCTCATTGCAGCTCAGTCGCTCGGCCCACCCGCCTCTCCCTAAGTTATTGGTGCAGGAGTAGCCGGCTGCCGTTTCGGAGCCAGGTAGGAATTTTTCCCCCCCTTTCCGTATTGGCTTGGGTAAAGGGGGGTTTTTCGCCTACCTTGCATCGATGTATGGGGATTGAGAAATTTGGTGCGAGGTGGTGCCTGTTAGGTGAGTCATGGCTGGTTTGTAGGAGTAGGGTGCGGGACGGTGAGCACCCTTGGCGCTTCCCTGTGTGGGAAGAGGGGCCTGCCTAAAGGGCTGGTACTGCTGTGACGGCTGCCAGGCCCACAGGCAGGCTGCCTTCGGGAACCCCTGCCTGCGAGTCCTTTCCCTCACTGCTATACGGCTGAGGTGTCAGGAGCTTAAAGGGGGGGTGACCAAATTTGCCTGGCCGGCTGGGTCCGCCCCATCCACCGGATGGGTCCCACCTGGGGCTTTGGGGCTCGCCCAGACAGGTCAAGGCGGTGGTCCAGGTGGGACACAGTGGCTCGACCTGTACCGCTTTAGGTCCTTGCCTCTGTTTGGCTTGTTTTGTCTGTATTAAGTTAATAAAGTGGCCCTTAGATCCAACTTGGTGTCCGTCTCTTTTCTGAATGGGGTGGCAATTGGTGGTTCTTATTCTCTTTTCTCTTTGATTCTCATTATCTTTGAGGTTCTTTAACTGTATGATTGCGGAGATGTCCTTCTTTCATGAATGAGGAATTGATTCAATACGGACTCGAATTTCTAAAAAGAAGAATAGAAACTATTCTTCTTTCAGGGTGAAATTCAGCAAAGAAGAATTAAGAGAATTCCACTTAATGATTCTACTTTACATTGAGATTGAAAAGCATGAGGCTCTACTAGGCAAGTCCTACACAATTGACAACAAATATTTGACAGCTACATTATGAGTCTTAACTGCAAGAAATGATTCAAACGACTCCAGAACCCATCCTTAGATGCCTACTTTTGCCAGAGGACTGCATAGTCCATTATGTCAAAGACTGCTGATAGATTTAGTAACAACAACCACAAAAAGCACACCTCTCTTTGCCTTCAAATGGAGACCATCATCTGAAGCCACCAACTCTATCTCTGTTCCATAGTCTCTGGACTGAAACCTGATTGAAAAGGGTCTGGAACAGATCTATCATCTGGGAGGATTTTCAGTCGCCACCACATTCTTAGTTATCTTGCCCAAAAATGGCAGATGAAAGATCAAAAATGATAACTGGCTGCAATAACTGGAAGATGATAATTGGCCATTATATTTTCATCCAATGATTTTTTTTTAAAGTAATGAATGAATGAATGATCAACCCCTTCAACTGCAGAGGAAAAACACCCTGGGTGTTCTTCTTGAAAAGGAATGCTGTTGGAAATGTTTTTTCTCTCAGGATCCTTCTTGGTCCCTGAAGTTCTCACTCACTTTCCCTCTATTTGTCCTTCAGGAGGATTGTAACGATATTTTTTTTTCTTTAGGAAGATTTTTGATGTTTACACTTTTTGACAATTAAATCCTTTTATGTAGGGTTTTGATTGTGTTTAATTAATGTTTTAATTATTTTGAGTTTTGCATTTTAATTATAAACTGTGAAAAACCTGTAATATTCTACTATTAAATGCAAAGTGTTTAATAGTAGAATATAAGTAAAACCACACAAGGCAACATACCCCAATATTGTTTGCAGCATGAGGTTCCCCCCACCAGCCTACCAAGCCCTACCAAGTTGCAATAGGGCTTGCCTCTGCAACCACATGGGAAGGTTCTCCAGGCAAATAGCTCAGGAAACGGAGAATCCTCCATATTGGCTCTTATGTCCTAGGTGGGAATGGAGGGTTTCTTAACATGAGAGAGAGAGAAAAAACATGTTATGGGGAAGCATTAATGATGACGTAAGTAAAAATTTAGCCACTAGCTAAGGGGAATCATTCCCCAAAATATTTTGTTCAACTCATATGACCACTATGTTGATATTTTGCATGTATCAAATGAGGGGATTCATGTTCCAGAGCTAGGACTGCCATATTTAAGTTCCCCAGCTCTAGGCAGGATCCAAGCATTATTTTTTTCAGGCTATTGTACAGACTATTAAAATGTCCCCTCCCCTCTACACTCTCCAAACCCACAATACCTCATCCCAAAACTTGCCAGGTGTCAGCTGCTGGTAGGTAATCACTTAGTGATTCATGCCTCTGCCAAATGATTGCTGGGAGGAAGGCGGCCCAGGAAATGGGTATGTGTGGGAAGAGGCAGATTGGGGAAATGGGTGTGCACACATCTGTGCCCCAACGATGTCACTTCCAAAGAGATTCAGAAGAGACAACAGTACACCAAGGCCTATTCTTTAACCGTTGGCCCAGACATAGCATTTTCAATATGATTTGGCCCAATTTTTAAAGAATTGGCCTTGGCACAATGCTGGCACTTCTGAATTATATGACTGAGGTGATGACATCAGCCAGGGATGCAGGCATGCACATGAACTGACATGTGCACCAGAAAGACTAGCAAGTACCCTCTGTCTCCCACCTCCTGCCAGTTGCCTGGGCGAGCTCGCAACTCTCCTCATCTTAATCATACAATTTCATGAAACAGCTTGTTTTAGTTATGAAATTATTGTCATGCATTCTACATTTCTGAAAAAAGTCTGCTTTTGCTATTTTTGTTTAATAATAACACCTAGCCTGAGATTACGAATAGAGACACTAAGCATTGCCTTCTGCTTCCTATATCTGCCAATCTCAACAATTATTTCCTTCGTTGACTAAAACAAGAGGAAGAAGGGAAGGCAGTGTGGGCTGCTTTCCCATTCTGCAGAAAACTTCCTTCCCCTTTTATTTTACAACTCTGGATTTAGAAGGCCTAGTAGCAGGGCTTTTTTTCTGGGAAAAGAGGTGGTGGGACTCAGTGGTGGCATGCAGAACCATAGAATGACGTCACTTTGGGTCAGCTGGAACAAGGGGGGAGTTTTTTAAAGTTTTTAAAACTTTAAAGAGGTGCTGGAACTCCATTCCACCACATTCCTGCTGAAAAAAAAGCCCTGCCTAGTAGGTATCTGCTTTAAAAATGAGAGATAATTGGAAACTGGAGAAGAATGGCACCCTTAGCCCAAGCTCTGTTTTCTAAAGGGTAACATAGGAATTGCAGTGGGGAGTAGGGTTGGGCAAACATCACATTTCTTGTTCTATATTTTGCTGCTTCGACTTTTCAGTTCTGCATCCTTTCTTTTAAAAAAAATGTATTCTGTAAAAAGAAATTTCAATACAAAGCTTTACAAATTCATCTGCAACTCCATAAACAAATTGTATAGGTGTTGGTTGTTGGGTGGATCATGTAAGACGGATATGTGAGCCGCACTTTCTCAATGAGGAAATTAATCATCTAAACCACGCACTTCCGGCAAATGGCTACTCCAGAAATGAAATCCGAAGAGCAATCAAACCCAGGATGGATCAAACAATCAAGGAAAAACAGTCTCCTACAGGAAAAGTGTTTTTGCCATATATCAAAGGAATTACTGATCAGATGGGAAAGCTTATGAAAAAGCATAACCTTCAAGCAGTATTCAGACCCACCCGAAAAATACAACAGATGCTACGATCAGCAAAAGACAGTAGAGACCCCCTCACCTCTGCAGGAGTATACCGTATACCCTGCAGCTGTGGACAAGTGTACATTGGGACCACAAAGCGTAGCATCCAGACAAGAATAAAAGAACACGAAAGACACTGCAGACTTGGATAACCTGAAAAATCAGCAGTGGCTGAACATAGCCTAACTCAAACAGGGCACAGTATCTTATTCCAGGACACCAAAATACTGGACAACACTTCCAACTACTTTGTCAGACTGCACAGGGAAGCCATTGAAATTCACAAGCATAAGCAAAACTTCAACAGGAAAGAAGAAACCTTAAGAATGAACAGAGCATGGTTTCCAGTTCTGAAAAACACCAGGCTAACAAAACACTCTACACCCGACAATAGCCCTGCAGAGAAGATTAGCACATCAAGCACCAATCCATATGCAAAAGAACCTCCTCAGGATACAGTGAAGCCTCCCGCCATTAGCATTCCACACCCTGGGAAACTCTTACAGGATGACTCAGCTCAACCCCACCCCTCCTGAGTAGATATAACTGACCTGCCAACATCTTTTCCACACTGTGACACTAGAGATCTCGGTCTTTTGGTGCTACACCTCTGAAGATGCCAGCCACAGCTGCTGGCGAAACGTCAGGAACTACAATGCCAAGACCACGGCAATACAGCCCGGTAAACCCCCAAGAACCATCGTTCTCTGGCCATGAAAGCCTTTGACAATGTATAGGTGTTACTAAGTTCGATTCATCATCCTAGTCAAAATAACATTCCATTTATCAAACTTATCAACTTTTTACCATGCAATATACAGGTTAGTTTATTCAGCTTTACACTTTAGTTTCTCCAACTGCTCTTCTTTATTTGGGATTATATTCCCTTTCCAATATCTAGGAGAGACTCATCTCGCAGATAGGAAGGAAGTCTTTGGGAAAGTAGTATTCATGGTTTAACAGAAAACATTTAGGAGAGAAAGGTAACTCTTTACTAATTCCTTGAGAAATAGCTCTAGAAATCATTTCTCAATGTCCTTCAGCTCTGCTGCATTTCCTCCACATATGTATAAAGTCTGCATCATCAACTCCAAAAATCCAACAATTATCTTTAGCTCCTTGATTGGCAGTAGAGATTGCCCTAAAGTCAGGGCTCATTTTGAGGGGGAATGTGCAGGAATGCAGTTTTGGCAGTTCCCCAAAGAGGTCACATGTCAGGTGGTCCCGCCCACCTGACTCTCAGCCATTTTGGGCCCATTTTGGCCTGGATTGGGACCGAAATGGCCTGGATCGGGCCTCTGACAGCTGGTGGAACACTCTCCCCGCTCAGCAGTGGCCTGATACTGACCATTTCCGGCTCCTTTTCAGCCATTTTCAGCCCCCATTTGCCATTTTGGGCCCAATTTCGGCCCTGAATGGCCAGGATTGGGTCCAAAACAGCCAGGATAGGTGAGGTCAGGGGGTGTGGCATATGCAAATCAGTTATGTTAATGATACTCTTCCAGTGATGTCAAAGGTGTGGCATATAATAATGAGTTCCTCCAGCTCTTTTTCTATTAAATGACCCCTGCCTAAAGTTATAGCTGACATATCGCAGCCCCTGGTGGGGTTTTCATGGCAAGAGTCTAACAGAAATGGTTTGCCATTGCCTGCCTCTGAAACCCTGGTATTTGTTGGAGGTCTCCCATCCAATTACTAGCCAAGACTAGCCATCCAATTACTAGCCAAATTTAGGAGAGAAAGGTAACTGCTTAGCTCCTGAAATTTGATGAGATCAGGCTCACGTGGCCTATCCAGGTCAGAGTAACTTGTTGATTAATTTTAGGTAATTTGTGAAGGGTGATACAACATTTTGATCATATTCTCTGTAGCCATAAAATTTGCTGAAAATTTTACGCTGCTCTTCAATGCTGATATCCAGAACTCTGTTTCAGATTCCAAATCTCATTTCTGTAGCTTTATACTTTTTTAAAATTTTGATTGCTGTCTAAATCTAACAGAGATGCTATATCTTATAAAAACTATTTCTTTCTCCAGTTATTGCTATGGAAGAGATCTTTCTCATATGGACTTTGAAATGGAATAATATGAACAATTCCAAGCTTCTGGTTGCATGGTCAAAAATAGGAGAATTTTTAAAATTTTAAAATGCTTCCTGTAAATATTTTCATAATGAGGTAATTAAATTCCAGAGGATATGGTTTTCTGTTTTCAACAAAATGTGTCTGCAGAAAGTATTTAAGCAAGCAGTAAACTGGATTTCCAGTAACGAAACTTTTAATAAATATGCCAGTTGTGTCTAAGGGAAGTGGAGAATTAATGATGAATTTCTGACTTATTAAAACCTATTATTCTGAAGGAAAAAAATCTTGAAAAGTACGAGCGTTTAATATAAGGGGAGAAAAGTCAAGCTGTCTTCTCTCAGCTTTTCCCTTGTGCTTTGGTTCTATTTTAGAATAAATTATGAGGGGGAGACAATAAAACTGACAAATTGAAACACATTCCATAGGTTTTTTTAAAATATAAAAATGTCATTGCCTTGCCTATAGTTGAATTTATACACAGTACCCCAAGTTATCTTGTGATCTACTTACAAGGTCTCCATTTGTGTTTCGAAATGTATCAAATGTTGTGAAAGAATGAAGGGATTTTTTTTAAAGCAAAGATTGAGTGCCTGTTAGGTTTTCCCAGCGTACTTTGTACAAAAAAAAGAGCCTTCCAATCTGTGTCTGTTCCAGCGGCACTTCAGTATTTTATATTTATTTTAAGTAAGCAATTTATGCACTTTGATCCATGTTTTGCTTATAAGTACGCTGCATCATGAGTGGTGCAACTTCAAAACAGATGGTTTGGAATAGTTTTTAATGGACAAAATACCAATAGTCATCAACATAATCTTTTCTTCCTGCCCTTTAATTTTTACTACCCTTTTATGTGCTTTTAATATGTATACTAGTTTTAATTTTGTTTTATGAATAATTTTTATAATGTTTTGTTTTAACTGTTAGCTGCCTTTGGTGCCGTCACTGGGTGGAAAATTCATAAACATATAGAATATATTTATAAATAAATAAAATGAATGAAGTATGATCATTTGAAATGCTTTTTTAATTCAACTTCTAATTCTCTTTCCCTTAGACTCCCTAAAAACCCAAATCTTTTTTATTTTATTATTACAGCCCATGACCAGAGAAAAAAGAGGTAGAAAGCACAAAAACAGGCAAAATATAACATACGAGACACTAATACATAACATTAAAAACAGGCAAAATATAACATACGAGACACTAATACATAACATCAAAAACAGGCAAAATATAACATGCGAGACACTAATACATAACATCAAAAACAATCACTAACTACCATATTAAGAAAAATCCACCAGGACCAATCAACTAAAGATGTAATAATGTGATGCTCAACCAGAAGGCCAGTGTATGCTGTCTGTCATCTAGCATTTGAATCAGGGTTAACAGTACGTGTAAATAAAAATTGACCCAGATCCAGACAAAGTATGACTAAGTATCACTAAGTTAAAGTGTTAGGTATTGCAATCAGTTCTTCATCAGCATTGCCTGGTGAGAACTGAAGAGAATGGAGTTTAATCACCTGGGAGCAAAACTTGGCTACTTGCCTAGTAATCTCTGAACTTTCATTGGACAGAAGCGTATTTATAGTGGTGGAATCAGAAATGTCTGATCGTTCAAGAAGTGGAAGGATATAAAAAGAGGTAGAAAGCACAAAAACAGGCAAAATATAACATACGAGACACTAATACATAACATTAAAAACAGGCAAAATATAACATACGAGACACTAATACATAACATCAAAAACAGGCAAAATATAACATGCGAGACACTAATACATAACATCAAAAACAATCACTAACTACCATATTAAGAAAAATCCACCAGGACCAATCAACTAAAGATGTAATAATGTGATGCTCAACCAGAAGGCCAGTGTATGCTGTCTGTCATCTAGCATTTGAATCAGGGTTAACAGTACGTGTAAATAAAAATTGACCCAGATCCAGACAAAGTATGACTAAGTATCACTAAGTTAAAGTGTTAGATATTGCAATCAGTTCTTCATCAGCATTGCCTGGTGAGAACTGAAGAGAATGGAGTTTAATCACCTGGGAGCAAAACTTGGCTACTTGCCTAGTAATCTCTGAACTTTCATTGGACAGAAGCGTATTTATAGTGGTGGAATCAGAAATGTCTGATCGTTCAAGAAGTGGAAGGATATACACAGCGTGGATCTCAGTGTAAAAGGGGCAATGAAAAAACACATGCGTCGTCGTCTCTATTTCACCACTATTGCATGGGCAGAGTCTCTCCGTCCATGGGATCATCCGATATCTGCCCTTGATGATTGTAGATGGCAAGGCGGAAAATCGAGCAAGAATAAAGGCTCTTCTTTGGATATTATTTTCCAGAGTGTATAAATAGGTAGACGAAGTAGCAAGATGCTGTCTATGAGGTACAATATAACTGGGAGATCTTGAAATATCAGATTGGCATTCGATGTTTCAACTCTCTGCCTCAAAGCTTGTCTAGCTAGGTCTCCACCCATCTGGAGGAGAGCTGAAGAGGAGAATCCGAGCTGTGCAATACTTACTTGGACAGCCTTAAGCCAGCTAAATCATGGGGGTTGGCCCCATATAATAATTTGAGAGAGTGACTTTGCTTGAAAGAGCTTACGGGCAGCTGGTGCTAAGTGCCCCCCCCCCTTAGTGAGGAGAAACTTAATGATGTAATGAGCTGATCTTTCTCTCTTATCCGCCACATAGTTAAAATGTGATGTTCTTGCGCCACTATCCCTAGATATCTAAAGGAATTAACTTGTTCTATCCTTTGGCCATTTATCAACCAAATTCTATATTTGGGGCACTTACCAAAGGATATAACCTTAGTTTTGTGATAGTTAATCGCGAGTTGTTGAGAATTGCAGTAGAGATCAAGTCTAAGAAGATTTCTTCTTAGGGCAACTGGGATCCTGGAGAGAACAATGGCATTGTCTGCATAAAGAAGGATTGAGACATGTTGGTGTGCCAGTTTTGGAGGAGGATGGTCAGTGACATTGAAAAGGCTTACCATATCATTTATATAAAATACAAACAGCAAAACTGCAAGAAGGCAACCCTGTCTGACTCCCTTCAAAGTATTAATGGGTTCTGTGAGATGGCCCTTTTTACTACATTTAACTCTGAGGGAGGTATGGATATGAAGAGAATGAATTAAAGAAAGGGAGCCTTTTATCAATGGAAGATGCCTCCAATTCTAGAAATGGAATTGAATGCAGCTTTTAGATCCACAAAGGCCACCTACAAAGGAGATGTCCCTTTAGAGCAATACTTTTTGACAAAATGCTGAAGAACTAAGCAATGATCAGAGGTGGACCTACCCTCCCTAAAGCCTGCTTGCGCCACTGTGATAATGTCCTCTTGATCCAGCCAAGATAAAAATTTATCAAGAAGATGCCTAGTGTAAAATTTGCTGATAATGCTTAGTAGGCTGATGGGCCTGTAATTTGAAGGATCATCTTTCCTGCCTTTCTTGAAAAAAAAAGAACCACCATCACTACTTCCCAGCTTTTGGGGGTGCAACCAGATGCGTCAATATATGTAAAAAGTGATGCAAAAAAGGGGGCCACCAATCCACGTTCTCCTTGAGCAGTTCTGGGGAAATACCATGTAAACCAGTGACTTTATTACTTTTGAGATGATTAACTTCTTGAAAAGAAACTGGGAGCCAATTCAGAAGAGCATCTAGATCCAGTATGGTGGAAGTCTGATGATAATCATCATAAAGATTCTGAAAGACCCAGAAGAGTCTTATATTTGATCTCTAGATGTAGGTTGTTAGGTCCTAGGTGGGCATTCAAGTCCCCATCAACAGGACCATAGCTTCTGGGTGTTCCGAAATTACAAGTGAAACATATTGTTCAAAGGACTCCCAGGTTTCTTCAACTGCTGATTTCTTGCTTTGTGGGGGAAGATAGGTATTTATAATAATCATACTGCCACCCTCCCAGGACATAAGGACTGCCATAGCACACTGGGAAAGGGGGAATTTTTCCAGAAATTTGACATTAAATAAGCCCAGCTCCCCTTTCAATCTCCCCGGGCCTTTCACCAGTGTAGCAGCCACTTTAAAGACATGATACCCTTCCATAGCCAGATCAGCAGCTGTCCAAGTCTCTTGCACCACAATGATATCATAATTCAATCAAAAGGGAGGGATTTGGGCATGATAGAAAAGGCATCGGTACCATCCAGTGATATTCCAGATGAGAATCTTCAAGTGGGGGAAGAGTTGGAGAAGCAGGATGCCGAGCCTAGTCAAGCTGAGGTCTTTCTGCAGGAAGATTGAGGAAGTCCAGAAGAGACATCAGGTTGGCAAAGCTCCAAATTGTAGTGTGCTAGTACTGAAATAACAGAAATGTATTTAATAGGCTCCAGATACAAGAAAGGTCCTACACTAAGAAAGCTTCTACTTTTCTACTTAAGATGGAAATCAGTTAAGTGATTTTTTGAAAGCCAGGACTTTGACAAAGATGTTAGCAACTCAGAATTCTCTGAGGCGTTAACAACAGTCTCCTGATACATCTGGCATAAACCTAGATTCGAGGAAGAGGCTGCTCTTGCACATGGTTGTCTGCCAGTTAAAGCTGGAGGGACTGAAGGGATTGTGGGTTCTACAAAGCTAATCAAGTCAGCTGCCAGCTGTTTGGAGAACTGAATAAGAATTTTACTTCTTTGAGGCTTATCAAATATGCCTAATTGTTTGGATACACCTGTCTCTGAGAGGAGACCCACCGATGATGATCTGGATAGCTCTGAGGCATTATTTGCAGAGGATGATGAAACCCTTCGGGAAGCCAACAGGGGTCTTCTGCCCTTCCCTAAAAAGCATTAGTGTTTGGATTTTTTCCAGGGAAATTATAAGACAGCCATTACATACATCACTTGATTTCCCTGAACTTGATTATTGTATATCTTCTGGAGTACTTTAATATGTGCACAGACATCACAGTGACTTCCAGGATAAAGAGTTGGGCACAGAAGAGACAGAACTTTCATGCAGTTTTACGTTAAGACCAATGAATTGCTTTTCAATGGAGTTGGTTCACACTTTGGAATCACCTTAAAGTACACTACCCCAAATGTGCATGCATGTACATAAATCTTAAAGGAACTATTCAGGAAGGCATTTTTATAAAGGGGAAAGGGATCTGGTAAAACAGATTTTGCAGGAGGACACTTTCTATAAAGCTAATAGTATTGACATTTAATTGCTTATGAAAATTACAGGTAATTTTCTTTTTCCTCCTTTTTCTTTTTCCTCCAATGTTTATTGGATGTATTGTGTCATCTTTTTTTTTTTTTAGAAATTTTTATTTTTTAATTACTAAAAGACACAACATTAAAACAAGGAAAAAGGGAACAAAGGGGGAAAGAATAAAAAACAACATAATCACATACTACACACTACAATTTATGACATCCCTTCAGGCTACAATTATTCAAAGTTAAACTTTCTAGTATATTATTAGATTGGTAGAGCTTATAAAACACAAAATACAATCAGGCTCAGGTCTCCTTCCCCCCCTTGTGTCTCGGTCTTAGTACTCTTTGCGCAGCTACAATAGCTGTGCTCGCTTCCTCCTCCTCCCTCCCCCCTTCAGGCTTCGGATCTTCTTCTTGGTCAAACTCCTGATGATCAAGTATAAAGTTCCTCAATTGTGCTTCAGATATTATCTTATAGGTTTGGTCTTTGTATCTAAACCAGATGCCTTCCGGAAATAACCATTTATATTTTATATCACATTTTCTCAAAAGAGCCGCAAACCTTTTATATTTAAATCTTCTTCTCCGAGCCAAAAATGGAATATTCTTCAAAATCTTTACCTTATTACTCAGAAAGTCCAAGTCCACATTAATCGAATTATATAGGATGGTGTCCCGAATTTTCTTAGATGAGAAGATGATAAAAATCTCGCGAGGCAGCTGACGCTTCGTTGTATATTTTGAAGATGTCTGAAGGACCTCTGCAATATCACTTCTCAGCTCTTCTTTAATTGCCTCTGCGAATGCCGCCAAAAGCTCCGACACCAGATCCTTTAAATTTTCACTTTCTTCCTCTTTAACATTTTGTAAACACAATGTCATCTGAGCACGGTCCACCTGCAACCCGATTAGTTGATTTTCCAAAAGCTTTATTTCTTTAGTTGCGGTTCTCATGAGCGTTGCATTCTCCCGAGCAGATTTCTCCGCCTTGAGCGCTGCGTCTTTAATGGTTTTCACATCGCTTTCAGCTGAGCCAACCCTTTTTCCGATTTCACTTAACATATCAATAAAGGGCTTCATAGCTTCAGCAACAGACCGTTTGACAACCTCTTCAAGATTTTCTCCCTTCCCCTGCAGCACAGCCAAAACCGACTTTCCCACAGCGGGACTCTGCTTTTTCGTCGCCATCTTGGGGGGGGGGATCGCCAATTAAGTTCCAAAACTCAATGAAGGGGAACTTATCCGAACCCTATTAAGCTTCAGTTTCCTCCAATCCTTCCCTCTGCTTGAAATAACAGAAGGGATTTGCTTACTTACAGGCTTTCACCTTAAATCTGCTTGTTGCCGTTCTCCATGGCCCAGCAGCACGGAATGTGCTGCGCATGTCTGCCGGCCTCCGTAGGAGCAAACGAGCAATTTACCCCCTGCATCAGGGGGCTCTTCCTGCGGCGCTCCAGACCCTGACCCTCTGACTGAGGATCCTGGGGGTTAGCCTTCGCAGGTTAACCGCCCAGTCAGGGTGCTCAGACGCTTCCTCCTGGACCTGTAGAGAGGAGCGTCCGACATGGCCGGGAAAACGAAACCGAATCCGGATGTATTCTGTCATCTTTATTTCATTTTTCTCTAATTGTGAAATCCAATGTATTGGATCCAGTAATTTGTAAGATTCAGCCCACCAGATGCATTATACTCTTTTTATTTCATGGTATTTTAATTGTGTAATCCATTTTTATTATGTTGTTCTTTCTATGTATTATAGCAGTGTTTACTGCATTGTGCTTAACTCTGTAATCTGCCTTGAGTTTCAGTAAGAAAGGTGGACAATAAATTAAGTAAGTAGATAAATAACACTGCCTTTATTTACAGATACGGCAATATTACAACCAAATCAGGACCTGCATCCTTCCTAAGCATTCCATCACTGAACACCATCTCAGGTTTTGTTTTTGTAATAGCCTTCCTCGTGCAACTTTAGACCTTTCCCTAGCTTTGACATTGTGGACTGGTCGTTATTGGCTTATTTGAAACTGTCCTGTATCACCAATTATCCCTGCCACTGCCTCCTTTCCAAGGGCCAGGGTTTGAACAGTCCTGCTTGCTGTTGTTTCCCTCATATGCCCTCTGGCTAAATACTTGATAGAGAAGGAATATGAGATTTCTGCAGAGAAATAAGAGGTTGAAAGATTTCTAACACAGTAGCTGATAATCTGCGCTTACCATGGGGTGGGGGGCTCATTGCCAATCATCTTGCACTCAGTAGGTGACTGTTTATTTTCAGCCTTGTGGAAGGTGGAAGAATTTATCATCTAAAAAATGCTTCCATCCCAGCAGTCTTCTGCCATGGTTCTTTGTGAGCCTTGTCCCGTTTCAAAATAAGCCATGCATACTAACAAGATTGTGAAGAGTCTCCTAGAGCAAAAGTGTTATTTGAACAATTCTCCCTCTCTTGAGAGAGTACGAAGAATGTATACAAAGATGTGGAAGCTATGAAAGCTACATTCGTGTCTGAAGAAAATTGGTGGATTTATTTAGTGCCTCTCTTAATAGACATGCAGTCTCTATTTTAGAGTCTTTTAACTTCAGAGGAGCTCTTCCTTTTTCACCAAGTTTGTAATCTAGTGTAAATCAATGCATTTTTTTACACATCGTTAGGTTGTTCAGCAATCAATGGATAAAGATTTATGCCGCAATGTGTATCAATGCAAATGGGAATTGACTTCAAGTCCCGCAACTAATAATTCCTAATATACATGTTTCTTCCAAGACACAAATAGAATTGTCTTTCCTACATCTGGCAAGTTATAAAACCAAATGCCAGACATCCAGTGATTTAGGCAAATCCTTTCCCAAAGACCTATGGCTCTTCTGGCATTGTGTGAGAAAAGAAAGAGCATATCTCCAATACTGGCTTGAACCTATTAGCAGCAATGCAGTGGCAGAGAAATGATTTCTACACTTATATTATGCAGATTTCTTAAAATCTAGAGCCATTAATGGTTTCTGTGTTCAGTGTCCTTACAAAGAGTCTGAACCTGGCATTAACTCTGTTCACATGTTACAGTGAATGCATGTATAACCTGCATGGGTGTGCATAACCTTTTGTAAGAAAGAGCCAACATGCATTCACCTGACAAATGAAACTGAGGGCGAAGCTACAAGTGACGAATGACACTTGAATGGCAAGTGTATTTCTCCCTGTTCACTTGCACTCCACTCAATCCACTTGCTGTTCAAGTGTCATTCGTCACTTGTAGCTTGGCCCTGAGAAATAGTAGCTGGATAAATGTGGGGCTTCAATCACAAATTCAGCTGTACATGCACTAAATGTAACGTCAAAATTTCTCAACATATGTATAAAGAACAATCAAGTGTTCAGCATAAACTTGCAAATAGTGCTGTGACCAGAGGAAGAAAGGGCAAGGAAGCCATTGCACAGTCCTTTTCTTATCATCTTCCTGTTTGCTCCACCCAGCCAAATTTAGCTGCCACAAACAGGCTGCCCCCTGCCTTACCCACAAAAATTGTCACCGTGGCTGTCAAGGAATGTAGCAAGAGTCTCCCTTTGTCTTTACTTCAAACCTTGCCTCAGTCTGCCCCCTTGGTAAGTCAAGGAGTCCCATTCAGTTCCTGAAGGGGGTGGCTGCTTTTTTCCATTGGGGGTGGAAAGGAGAGAATGAAGACCTCCTGCCTCCATGCATGCACAGGAGACCAAAAGAGGCACCCAAATATGCCTTAGTGAAGGTTGTCACCTCCTATTTGGGTAATTCCTGGAGCATGGGGAAAGCAGAGTTTAGGAGAGGGGAGATTGCTTGTTTGAGACGTGAATCCATAGAGTTTATCATCCAAAAGATCATTTCCTCTAATGGAACTGAGTCCTGCAGTTTGGAAATCACTTGTTATTTTTGAGAACTCCAAGTACCACCGGGAAGATGGCAACCATAGCCTAAGATGACATCTGATGGGAAGCCATGTCCATGGGAAGCCATGGACATCCAAAACTTTTTCCTACCCTTCAAGTCAATTCAAAATGTGTGTTTGGTTCAAAAAACCCACAAACCAGCCCGGTTCGTGGTTCACGAACCAGTGGTTAGTGGAAGCTCCTTTCCACGAACTTCCACGAACTGGTTACTGGTTCATTTGGGTTGTATTGGTTTCGGAGAGGGGCAATTTTAAACTTTTCCTGCCGGTTGCAAGCAGGTCCCTTTAAACTATCAGCTGGCAGGCAGCAGGGGGTGGTGGGGGCTGGGGTTTGCCACCTACCAGCTGATAGTTTAAAGGGACCTGCAGCTTGCAAGGCAGGAAAGGGCCCTTTAAACTGTTAAATGTCCCTTTCCTTGCTGCTGCTAAGCAGCCGGAAAGGGCCATTTAAACCCCACAAACCACGAACTGATTTGTAACTCACCCCAATTCCATGCCAGTTCCTGGTTCCTGGTTCGTGAAAAGCCACGAACCTCATGGTTCAGGTTTTTTTTGTTTCATACCCATGTCTACTCATTACCCCAATGTAATATCTATATTGGCTGCTGATATGGTTCTAGATTCAGATCTTAAGGTGCTGGAGATTAGTATTTTTTATTATTTAAAATATTTGTACTCTACTTTCCACCCAACTTGCGCTCCCTATGGTGGCAAACAAGCTGTTCCTGGTCAAGGATCTGAAGGACTTCCTCTCCCTCTGTGGAACCCATGGGTCAACTTAGGTGATCACAATGTTAGCTTCTTACCATCCACTCTTCTGCTAGGGTGCAGACAATCGTGAACTTTCTCCATTTAATGGAACTTCCTCACTGAACGTGTCAGAAGGTCAGACTTTTCAACTTGGGTTTGGTTTGGCCCAATCCGAGAACTAAGGGCCAAGCTACACATGACGAATGACACTTGAACGGCAAGTGTATTTCTCCCTGTTCACTTGCCCTCCACTCAATCCACTTGCCTTTCAAGTGTCATTTGTCATGTGTAGCTTGGCTCTGAATTTAAGGCACATATCTCCCTTGAGTCATGTTTGGAAATTGACATGACCTACTAGCATTGCTGAGCAGGGAATTCCTTACAGTTTTTCTCTTTGTTCCTCTGCAGGTAGATGCATCCTTTAAATGACCAATATCAGTTAATTTTTACTGCCTGCTTTTTTCACCTATGAAGTCAGTAGCATCCATCTTAGAAGTGATTTTAAGAAATGTTTGCAATGGTTTGCTAAATTATCCCTGGCTAGTCCTTTCTTTTCTTTCTCTACTGAAATGTGATTATACGTGACATCAAAATGCCTCTGGTTTAATTGACTTTGATTGCTTCGGAACTTCCAAAGCTGGCACAGACTGAAGAAGTAGGCTTATTGGTGGATGTGGCAGCAGATAGAAGCTATAAGGCATACCCATGGTACTTCCACTAGCCCGTCCATAGTTATGATGATTCCAGTGAACAATATCCATTCTCTACCTTGGACTTTTCACCCACAATTCATTAAAGTTCTGAGCCAAGACTCTAAGAGGCCAGTCCATCTGTCTTTACTGTGGACACACACAATTATTTTGATTTACAGTTCACAATCTGTTGGGTATGTTTTGGTACTTGAGAAATGTCAGTAGAATTCTCTCAAAGTGGAAGAAAAACAGTTTGCATTAAAGAGAAGCTGAGAAAAAAACCCTCTCCCATAAATAGGTATAAATTTTAGTTTCATAATGGCACAAAAAGCGATGATTTACAGCCACCCAAAATATAAACAGCTAGGTGTTGACAGGTATGATATGTTGTCACTGTAGTCTCGAGACAATGTTTCTTTTCCTTCCATCCAAGATTACCTTTTATGAACTAATTAGCTAGGAAATAACAGCTAATAAAGACTGAAACAAAGTGTCCATTGTTTTATTTTATCACTTCTCTTTTAACTCTAGTGAGAATAATCAAAAAGAGTCCAGTAGCACCTTTAAGACTAACCAATTTTATTTTAGCATAAGCTTTCGAGAATCAAGTTCTCTTCGTCAGATGGACTCATTTTGATTTTGCTACCACAGACTAACACGGCTAACTTCTCTGCATCTCTAACTCTAGTGAGAGACTCTTGGCATCTAGGAGGCTGGTGAAAAAAAATCTTACAAATAGCAAAAAAGTTAAACTTTATGCAAAGTTTTAAGAGTCATGGCATGGACATGTGATGCCACATTGAAAACCTGTAGAATGTGTGAGTTCTCTTGCCTGACTTAGGGGTAAAGTATCTGCTTGGTTTGCAGATGTTCCCAGGTTCTATTCCCTATCGTTTTCACGATAGTCTCCGGGTTTCTCTAGATATGCAAGTTTTTAAAGAGTTGGGTCTGGGTTTCCCAACTTGGGTTCCCGCAGTCCCACAGCAGCTAAAAAATAAATGCTTGTTGACAAATAAAGGAGAGCCCAAACAGCCTCAGAATGCCATCTCAGGGGGAAGAAAGGGCTCCCCACTGAATCTGTTTTCCAGAACAGCAAACAAGCAAGCAAGTAGAGTGGAGCTGAATGTTTGCTGCTCCATGTGCATGTGGAGCAGTAAAAACTGGGAAATAGCCTCTCCCCGTGCTATTTTGACACGGTGAAATGGCTTGAGGGGGGAGGCCGGAGCCCTTCCTCCTCCTGTGGATACATTTTAAGGCTATTTTGGGCTCTCCTTTATTTTTAATCTGATACTTGAACCAGATCTGGAAGATGGCCCATAAATGAACAGACAGATAACCAGGGTCAATAGGAAAAAGTAGGGAGTCTACATAGGAAGATATAATATTTATATGATATCCTCTTTTGAGATGAGCTTATATTAAATCTGCAAGGGAAATGGTCACTGTTCTCAGCACTGTTCTAATCTTGACCTAGCCGTCTAACATCTTCCCCTGTGTTATGTACAATTATGTATGGATTGTCTCTGATTTATGGTGACCCTATGAATGAAAGACCTCCAAAATGTCCTGTCATTAACAGACCTGCTCAGATCTTGCAAACTGAAATGGCCACCTTTATTGAGTTACAACTTCCCCTATAATTTATGAATGATGATGAAGCTGTTCCTTACAGGAACTAGAATGTTATCCCATCATCTGTTCTAATTTCATCTACTCCAACAGTTGTTCTTCTCAGGCAGAGAACTCCCCAAGTCAAACTTTCTATTCATTGATTAGACTTTTATCTTGCTGTACTTCCAAGGAGCTCAGGGTGGTGTGCATGGTCTCCTCCCCCATGTTAGCCTCATAACAACTCGGTGAAGTGGGTAAGTTTGAAAGTAACTAGTCCAAAGTCACCCAGTGCATTTCATAGCTGAGTAAGGGTATGAGCCTGAGTATAATCTAGCATTCTAACCACTATGCGACATTGGCTCGTGTAAAATAAGATTTACAGGAAAGGTTCTGAGTCCAGTTCTTGATCCATTTAGTCCAATGTATTTTTTTTTCTGACTGACAGTGGTGCTTTAAGGCCTCAGAGGGAGAAAGATCTTTATTATCAGCTATTAAATCATTACTCTGCCATGAAATCTTGCTGGGTGACCTTGGGCCAATCACACCCTCTCAGCCTAACCAACATTACAGGGTTGTTGTGATGATAAAATGGAGGAGAGAGCAAAATGATGTTTGCCATTTTGGGATGCCAATGGGAAGAAAGGCAGGGTATAAATGAAATAAGTAAGTAAGTAACTTGATCCTTTAATTGGAGGTGGCAAAGACATTCTACATGCTAAGCAGGTGTTTTGTCACTGAGCCACGGCTAAGACAGCCTTTCCTCTCATGTCTTAAGGGACTTTGAAGTGCTTCTAGATAGGTAGCTTTTTTAATGTAACAATATTCATTACTCAAGGCTGAATCTAACTGCAAAGCTATATGAAATCAGCTCTTTCTTTAGTATTCATGGGTTTCTAGAAAAATGGGATTGTAGACACTAATAGAATAATGTTCCTCTGTCTTCAAAGTAAGAGGCTAATTCCAGGCATGAAAGAGGTTGAAAATGCATGAACATCTGACTGTTTGTCTACCTTGGATATTACTTGTTGTGGGGAATTAACACTCTGACTTTTTTGTAGTACAAATGGAAGAATAAAACATATGCACAGGGATACAAGAGACCCATATCCATTATTTGTCCCTGCTTCTTGCATATTTACATTTCCCCTGCTGCATTTGAGCAAATACAGTGTTCTCTCACATTGGTGTAGCACTCTGTGTGCACTTTCATCTCTTTGGTACTCATTACTGTTCCGTGCTCACTTGAACATCTGCTGTCTTCTACCCCAGAGGAAGCTGCCCTTTTACAGTGGGTAAAATCAAATGGTTCTTACACATTTTCCTTCCATCTCTCAATACTCGGACAGTATATGTATTATTGTGCCTAGCAAAATTGTGCCTAGCAAAATGTGCCTAGCAAAATGCCTGATGCCAGATTTCACTGAGGGTCAGGATGCTAACCAGCCAAACACCTAGGAACCATTGAAGGAGAAAGATATGTGATGTTGTGTATATATAACATTATTTAATAATTGCTTGCAACTGAAGCGATCGTTACCTTGTAAATGTGCACACACTCTAAAGAGCTTTTTATTGTGTCTGTACTAGAGTAAGAATTTGATTGAGAATATTCTTTGCGATTCTACTTGCCTGTCTTGCTTGGAGATTTCTCCTATGATAGTCTATGATTTCTCTAGATTAAACGAGCAACAGAGTCTCCATTTGGAAAAAGTTTGTAGTTTTTATGGTTTGGGGGGAGTCTTTGAGATCCAGTGAGGAGTAATGGTTAGAGTGTTATTTAAGGAATGTAAAGACTGGTTTAAATTCCATCAAGCCCATTGGGTAATACTGGGCCACTCATCTCAGTGGGTAGATAAGGGCAGAACTGTGACTCCTGTGCTCCTTGTTAGAAGAACAGTACAATTTAAGAATAATGCATACATTATAATGATTTCATGGTACATGACAACTAGGAATGTGCACTAAAAATGTATTTTTTAGATACTGGTAATGGGAAGGCCCTAAATATTGGTATCTCTGATACTGAGGCCCTCTCATACCAGATTTGAACTTGGATATCTCCCACCCCCTGGCCTCACATTCTGAAATTAAGTGGGTCCATTATTATCTATGGGGGAATGCTTCTGGCAGGCTGGAGTCATGGTTTTTCATTCAAATTACACCAAAATTGCAGTAGGGTGAGGGACGACTGTCCTCTAACCCCCCCCCAAAGTCTCAAGAAGATTGGGTCAAGGATTGAACAAGGTGCCCCCCAGCTACCAATCCTTTCTTTGGAGCAAAGAGATTTTAGCCAAACACAAGAACAGCCACTGATCAAAAGCCTCTCAATGCAAAAAAAACCCCAACAAAGCCCAGAAGAATCAATGCTGAACCAGAGAATCTCAGCAGAACGAATGCTGAACTAGAGAGTCCCAAGAGAAACAACCTGGCAGCAGGCAGCAGAACAGAAGTAAGGTTCAGACAGATCAAAGCAGAAAAGCTAAAAGCATGCATTCCAAAGCATATTGGCCAAGCTGCAGCTAGGAGTTCAGCTTGTAGGCTATGATAGAATCACTGTGATCGGATAGAGTTGAGCTCTCCTTGATGTGTGATGCCATTCATCCGGAAAGAACCTCCTCCTTTTACCTGAGAAATCTGCAAAAGGAGAAAAACAAGGTGCTGCAACCTTTAAAATGGTGCCCTCAGTTGTTCCCAAATATTTTCAGGATAATTTGGATAGGAATATAGGTATATCTGAAAATCCTGAATATGGTCAGGATTCCTGAATTTATCTGAAAAAATACTAATAAATATTTTGGGGGATTTTTCAGGTATATTTTCAGACCGGCTATACCAAATTTCTCACCGCTAACGACAACTAGATGTTTCTCAAAACCTTGTCTCCATAGAAGTCTCGAAGGATGGTAAAGTCCAAATTCTAAATGTATGTTAAATGAAAGTTGGGTTGGGAGAGAGAGGTGAAATGAATATTTGGATCTGCATTGGATAATTTGTGAAAGAGTCGTATGGAGAAGGGGCAGTTGCCTTAATATACGGTAGGAGTACTATCATTTTCACAAACTTTGCTGGTTTGATTTCACTTTTGTGACTTCAAATAAAAGCCATGTGCCTGCATTTTGAGGCCATTTTCTGTTTCCTTGTGTCAATTTTTTCCCATTAATAAATCAACATGCTGTATTATCAACAGCATACATTTATTTATTATATTTATTTATTATATTAGATTTTTAGTCTGCCCTCCCTGCCAGGGGGGTTCAGGGCAGAGTACAATATTTCAGTTTACATAAATACATTACAATATGGAATTTACATAAACAATTGGAAACAATATGAAGTGTGTAAAATGAACAAATCATCAGTACCAGCAATGAAAATGGAGGGACGGAAACCATGAAGAGTGACAACATACAGAAACAAAACAAAACAAAAAAAAGAGGGGGGCTGTCCTTAGTAAATAGCTGCCTATTGATGAATTCACAAAATAATTTCATAATAAAACAATTGATTTATAAAATGTTGGCTGCCACCATAGATTGCTTTTATTGAAGGTTAGGTATCTCAAACAATAATAGTTATGATTATGAAATAGAAACTGCATGCAATAAACCTTTAAATAGCAGAGACTTAGGATAAACTGGGATTGGAAATGGGCCCCTGCTTGAAACAAAATGACTAAACTTGACAAATCTGTGTGTAACTTTTTAAAAGTTCAGGGCTGTGGAATCATCAAAGTTCTTTGTTTTCTTTACAGTGGGTTAGGCTTGAAACATGTGACTGACCTAAAATTAGTTTCCTCTGCCCTTCCTCTCAATAAAATATATAATAATAACATTTGATTTATATAACGCCCTTCAGGACAACTTAACCCCCACTCAGAGTTGTTTACAAAGTGTGTTATTATTATCCTCATGACAATCACACTGTGAGGTGGGTGCGTGGGGTTGAGAGAGATGGGTACCCCAAGGTCACCCAGCTGGCTTCAAGCAGATAAGTGGGGAATCAAATCCGGTTCTCCAGGTTAGAGTCCTGCCGCTAGTAACCATTACATCAAACTGGCCATGAACTTTATACCTTCACATAGAGTGCTTAGCCCAAGTAGTGATCAGGGCCTTTAGAATGTTGTCCCCCTTGTCCTGTCTCCTTAGCAGTTCTGGACACTGGAAGACCTAAACATGATACCAGCCACCTAGACTCCAAGTAGATATGGCAGGATAGAAACGTTTTAAGTAAATAAAATAAATAAATTGTAAATAAGTGTGTTGCAATTTTGTTTGCATAATCTTAATCCCCTCTGGGTCTTCCAGATCACTTTGTAAATAAAATTACTTTTAAGTAAGATTCTTATTTCAGTTGTTGTTGTGCTGTTCTCACAACATAGTAGCGTCTGTGTGGGCACTTTTCATGTAATCCAGCATCTTACATGCCAGTTGATTTTTCTGGCCTTTAAGAAAAATCTTCTTCCAGCAGGAATCTATTCTTCTTAGTCAATTTATGGCTTCAATTTCATTTGAGGGGTTCATCTCTTAACCAAAAGTTACATTTTGATCTCTTTTCCCCCTATTTTGTGCTAATTGTTGTGTGTACATCCAGCAAATAAGGCAGAAAGATAGTATTTTGTGGTTAAATATTGGGGTGCAACTTTATTAATTCTTCAAAGATTTGTACCAGAAGAGAAATAACTTATAATTTATTAACTTCTCAACCCACACTGGGGTTACTTGGGTTGGATCAAGGTGGCTGAGACATAGAGCCAAGCTACAAGTGATGCCTTACACAGGTTGGATGCTTGTCAGCTTCCCTCAAGTTTTGATGGAAAATGTAGGCAGCTTGGTGGAATGTTGGACATTGAAAAGTCCATTGGACAGCAATTGGAGTGCAAAGATGCAAGACTAGGATGCTTACGTTTCCCATCAAAACTTGAGGGAAGCTGACAAGTGTCCAACCTGTGTCATTCATCACTTGTAGCTTGGCCCATAGCATGAGATGATCATGGATAACACCTGGGAACTCTATGCCACAGTTCCTTCCCACAGCTCCGTTTTGATGGGAAATGTAAGCATCCTGGTTTTACAGCTTGGCTCTCCATTACAGCTGCAAGACCAGGATGCCTACATTTCCCATCAAAGCTTGAGGGAAGCTGACACATGCCCAACCTGTGTAAGGCGTCACTTGTAGCTTGGCTCATACTGCATTGTCCTGGCACATTCACCCTGCTCTGGGCTCAGAAGCAGCCACAGATCAAATGTGCTAAAGGAACCCTTTCTAAGCTACACCATCTACCTGAGCCCCTTAGTCTGGATGGTAGCCATTTTTCTAGCTGTTGCTGCTCACAGAAGGCATGAAACAATGGAATTTGGCAATGTTCTTCAGATAAACACCTATTCTAATTGCATTGTCTCAAGCCATTTGTGACCTATGCCATTATTTAGGTGGACTTTCACTCATATAAATGTTAGCCTCCTCTAAACCCTGCAGTGAGTGTAGGGGACACCAACCCAAAAGATTAAAAATTCCCATATGACTCCAAAGCAACTGGGTAGTCCTGCACTGCACAGCTCTAAAGTTGCCAATGTAATGGTTCCAGAGAGGCAAGAAAGGCCTCTTTTACTCCATCCTGGTACCTGCTTCACATAGGCTACTCCTCTACTGCTTACCTCCTCCCCTGTGGCTGTAGGAAATACCAGCCCTTTCCCAACCATCCAGGGAGGAGAGGCGAGGGAGGAGAGGAAGGAACTGGTTTACCTGGGAAAAATTCAGAATCTAAGTATGCAAAAGGATGGATTCCGCCCTTTTAAAAGCCAAAGAATACAATAATGGAAACCAGTGACGATGTACAGTGATTTAAATAGTACATCTCTGCTAAATGCACATTCCAACCTCATCAGAAGCTGGTGCAGAATTTATCAGTGTTGGGGTAGGGCCTTCCCCTGCCACTACCTCTGGGAGGCCTGTGAGCTTCCTCTACTGATGACACCAATGGCAGATGAAGAAGTAAGTACATTTTCTGTGCATGTACAGAAAGTGCCTTTCTTGGGAGGGGGAGGGGGTTTAAACTATTCAATGTAATTTGTACAACTTTCCAAATTTTTCTGTAATTCAGAGAGGTAGGGGGAGAGGCACAAGGTTGCAGAAGTATCTGTTTCGTAGCCAGGTAGTCCCAGTCCATGGACTTAAACTTCCATATGTGAGGGCTACTTGGCTACTAGATATATGATGCCTTCTCTTGCACATTATTTATTTTATTATAATGAATGATCAGAGCAGCCTGACTTGGAAGAAAAAAACTGGTTCATTTATCTTACAAGCAAAAAAAAAAAAACCAGTATGAAATCAAGCTTACTATTTTCTCTGAAACACAAAATTCTCTCTACTTAACCTTGCTACCTGAGTTTCTGTTTGCTAAGTGTTCTTTATGTGGTAGCAGATGAATTTTTGAGGGTTGAGTGTATGGACAAAAATATCAGCAAGTACAAACTTTCAAAAGAGATTTCTTCTGAAGAAGCATGTCAGACTGTAGATAAATTGATAAAAGGATATTGGAAAAAGAAAGACCTTTTTCAATTTATTGCAAAGTAACTCTCTCGATCATGCCTGCACAACTTGTAACCCACCAAGCTGATTGCAATCTACAAAACCTTAACGGTGGCCTATCATTGTTTATACTTCTCGCCTGGGACTACAAATAAACAAAAGCAAAATATACAAAAAACAAAGGTGTTATTAAATACCTGTTCAGACACAATATGCAGCTAATGAATTGTATTTGACTTATTAGAGTCACAGGTTGTGCACATCTGCTTCCAATGGCCAGTACTTTACATATGGGAGATATCTTTTTCTGGCTCAAATTTTATAAGATACAGATTGGAGAGCATTTTAGAAATAATCATTAAAATGAGAGAATTATCTCACAGTAATGTGTATGTTACTGTAAGAGATGGTACGTTGTGTGCCATTCATTTTAAGTTATTGTTCAGAGTGACTTACCAGGAAAAAAAATTAAACAAAATAATCAGTACAATCCCAAGTAACAGAGTAAAGTCAGAAAGCAGTCAAACTAAAGCAAATCAAAACAATTCAGCAGATTAAAACAAAACAAAGAACAAAAAACCACCACAAGCCTCAATTAAAGGTTAACTTACCAAAGCTCAAACCAAATGCCTGTGAGACTCACCAGGCTTTCACCTGATACTTAAAATTTAGTAGATTTGGTAGTGAATGGACTGCTATGTAGAGGGAATTGGCCATCTGGGGCGACACCACAGAAAAGACTCTGTGTCAATTTGCCACCCACCTTACTTTAGAAGGTAAGGGAGCGCTAAGTAGCAACTCTGATGCTAATCCCAACTACAGATGGGCACGGACAGAAAAAAAAAATGAACATGATGTTCGTTGTTTGTTGATATCCACGAACAGGGACTCATGAACAACCACAAACATGGCCCTGTTCATGAACATGTTCGTGGTTGGCTGTTCAGGGGGACCAGCAGGCTCTCCTCCAGCTATCATCCAAGTCAAGATCCCTACTGCACCACTCCCAGAAACCTGACCTGAGCAGGCACCAGGAACAGTACCAATAATAAATAATAGCTTGGCCCAGAGCCTGGCAGCAGCCCTGGAACTTGAAGGGGTAGATCCCTATCCCACCACACACAAAGAAAATTCAAGCTCCAATGCACTCTATCAAAATGCCAACAGCAATTCTCTCCCTCTCCACTGTCTGCAAACTAAGCCAGAGCTGGGAGCCCCCCTCTCCCCTGGTCTTTGCAGACCTGCCTATCAAGCTAAATTGGGCTTAGATTGGGGTTTCCAGGGCAACAGCAGGAGTTCAGACAGAGTTCAGACAATCCCTGCCTGAATGGGGCTTCAAGAACAGCTTGTTCATGAACAGCAGATTGAGCTGTTCCTGGCTTTTTTTTTGTTCGTATTGCTGTTATTGCCCATCTCTAGTTCCAACTGACAAGCAGTGTAAATATCAGTTCTCAATGGTAGTTTCAGATGTGCTACCCAAGGCTGTGTCTATGATGGGGGGCGGCAGGCAAGATACTCTCCAGCATTGTCCCCCTCTCTCTCACACAACCATTGGAGGGGCAACCTTTTCTTGCTTACAGACAGTCTGCTAACCTGAAACAACTACTCACACACAATGATAAACTACGTAATACCAATACGGTCTCTGGTACCAAGGCCTGCAACAAATCAAGATGCCAACTTTGCTCTCATATAGATTCTAGCAACACCATCACTGGACCCAACAACGTCAGTCATACCATTTCAGGTTCATACTCCAGCTCATCCTTCAATGTGATTTATGCCATCACATGTCAACAATGCCCCACTCTCTACATTGGAAAAACTGGCCAGTCTCTTTGACAAAGAATTAATGGATATAAGACTAACATCAGAAGCCACAGCATTAACAAATCAGTGGGGGAACATTCAGTTGCCGACCTAAAAGTAGCAGTTATCCTGCAGAGGAATTTCAAAGGGAGATTAGAAAGAGAGACTGCTAAATTGCAACTGATAACTAAGTTCAAGACAATACATCCATCTGGACTGAATCGAGACACAAGCTTGCTGTCTCCTTACCAGTGCTAATTTCTCCACACCCACTACACCTCTGCATATCCTACCCTATTCAGTCACTCCTGCTATCACCAGCTATTATCATTCGGCTTCTGCAGTCACTCCACTCTCCAAGATATAAGGACAGATGGACTCACATTCTAGCCATATCTGAAGAAGTGAGCTGTGGCTCATGAAAACTCATACCCTACAGTTAGTCTTATAGGTACAACTGGACTCGTGTTCTTTTCTGCACAACGCCCTCACTCTTTTGGAAGAGTGAGCAGAATATGACTCTTCCACACTCATTTATTTATTTAGAATATTTCTATACCAACTCCTCAGCGTGGCTTACAATTAAAAAAACACAAATTGTTAAAATTATTAAGCCCCATTGGCATCAGCAAAGCATAAGGAACACACACAAAAAGGAACACTCCATTCCTCAAAGCTCCTTCCTAGTAGAAAATGGGGAGTTGCTCCAGACTCCACTGTGACCTGTGAGGCAATCTCCCATTTCTGGTGAGAGTGGATGGGAAAGAATCCCCGGTTGCTGTCGGCCCCCTATGAAGCTTTGAATGTCTGCAGATATCCAATCCTCCCAACCCTTGCTACCAGCCCTGGTACAGCCACTATGGATAAAATGGTTAATTTGCATTATTTTTTTCATGTCATTGTATAAAAGTAACTTTCATTTCAGCCTAGGATGGATCGTATCTCTCCAAGCATTCTTATTACCTCTGCAAGATTTTTGCTGTTTAGCCAACTTTATTATGCAATATTCGGAGTGTGCTTCTATAGCAATCTTTATGCTACTCTATAAAATCTGACTTCTTGCCAGTGGGAGCCCCCGACTTGCTTTTTCTTCATAAACTTAAATAGGTATAGAAGTGTGTGTGTGTTTTAAAATAATCCTACATGTCTCCCTGTTTTACAATCAGACATGATAAAGGCTGAAATAATCCTTTTGAGAACAAGGTATACCAATATGTTAGTGTGACTTAAATTCACCTAATTGGGACAAGTTTGGAGAATTATTCAAGCGATTATTTCTCTGCAACTACCACACTGATGACAAGTGGGAATAATAAAGATGCTTGATTAAGAAGCCAAAATACGAGACACAGAGGACAAAAGTGGGCTTATGATTGCAGGGCCTTCCACCACCTTTTCCTAAATAATCATGCCCATTATCATGTGTGAATTAGGGCCGCACTGAATATTGTCTAATTCAATATTTGTTCTGAAATTAGCATATTCATCATAGCCGAACCAATTATTAAAAGAATACTCACCTAGCCAAAAATTTGCATCGTTTCAATTAAAGATGAACAAATGGTTGCTATTTCACTTCTTTTTATATTAAGTTATACTTGTCCCCACTCTCTGAAAGGAAGACATAAGACTTGTGCAATAGGTCAAACTAAGAGTCTCTCTACATGTTACTAAGTGCCTAGGGACGCTCAACTGCACCTCATTTCACATGCCCCCCCTCCAATTTTCCATGCACTCGATTGCACAGTCACACTTCAATTTGCTACCACATCCATTGATTGAAATGCAGATCCTGACACTTTCTCACACCTTAAGGAAATACAAATTGGCAATTCAAAGGAGCCTGCAGTACTTGTTCTCACAGCAAAAACAGAGCATAATTGGCACTTTGCCTCCAGAATCACTTGCAAAGGGAGCTCCCATGAAAGTGGCATTCACATGCATTAAGCAAGAACAGCCTGCATGTGAATTGAAGACTAGACATAAATCCTGCACTCGAGCATCCCTAGGTACTTAGTAACATGTAGAGAGACTCTAAGTTTCATTAGAATTAACAGCTGAAGTGCAAAGCATGTTAACAGTTCCTATCCCTTTAATGCACATTCCCTAAATGAAGAGAAGGGAGAAGATCACCCAGGAATGACCAAGTTTCAGGTCCAATAGCACCTGAAATACCTACTAGATTTCCAGTGTATGAGCTTTCAAAGGTCAGAGCTCCCTTCATCACGCTCAAAGCAATTAAAAGCCATTCTCTAAAGTGACTACAGAAGCTTCTCTTCTCTTCTCTTCTCTTCTCTTCTCTTCTCTTCTCTTCTCTTCTCTTCTCTTCTCTTCTCTTCTCTTCTCTTTGTATGAAGGAGAAGAAAGCATACATGCAGATACAATTTTAGTCCAGATGGGGAAATGGCAGCATCAGGATCCTTTCCCATCTACCTCTCCTCCTCCTTTTTCATGCGCACACACATGCTTGCTCTAGATAGGAAAAGAGTGTGCCATTGAATCTTCCCCTCTTCTGCTTGTTTTCTCTTCTAAGGAAACCTAGATGTAGCTATATATTTCCCCTTTGTGGGGCAAGTTAAAATTGGGGGTGGGAGTGGGTAAGTGTGGGGGAAAGCAGTGGTAAAATTTCCCCTCTTGAGCTCTGCAGACTGGCTCTGTAAAGTTTGCACAACCGGCCATTTTGTGGCTTACTCCACCCATTTTATGAATGGTAGCTTTTAAGGCTGCTGAAAAAATTAAGTCATTTTAAGAAGTATGAAGCCTGCCTTGCCATGCCCATAAAGGCTGGCCTCTGGAGTTAGACGTGCTTGTCGGCACAGTTCTGGTTCCAAGCTTGGAAGGGTAATGCAGCCACTCCTTCCTTTTTGTTGCCTGGAGATGCTGCACAATAACATCATGTTTCTATGCCAGTCTGCGTAAGAGTTCTAATGGTGATGCCCAGCAAGAAAGAGTTCCTTTCCCAGCAATGTGATACTGGTCAGCCCCCACTCCACCCCGCCCGGTAGTTAGAATCCAACCAGTTTCAATGAGGACACACTTATACTGCATAAAGCAGTATGTAACAAAAAGCAGATGACAACAGACCTTTTCAGGGCTGATCTGAAAAGGACCCTCTCAAAACTGTCCCTAGAAAACAGTGCTAAAAACAGCCAATGCCAGGGGATAAAAGGGCTCTAGCTATCATCAAAATGATGCAAATGTTTGGCAAACTGTGTATTACTTTAGTAATCTGTTCGAGTGTGTTGAACATGCTATTTTTTAAGGCAAATGTTCAATTATCAACATGTAAAAGTGGAATGATTACTTAGGAAAAGGGTGGAGGGGAAGTTTTAGGATCATGGCTTTATTTCATGATAATAAAGTAGATTTCATATGTCATGGATATGACCAGAAATACAGTGGAACAGTTGCTGGACTTGACTGAAAAGACTGTGGAGAATGTTTCTGCACACCAGAGATAAAGCTTGTATAGACTCTCATCTAAACATACCCTTTCATTTCCTTTAATCTGATTAAAGCTCTTTGACTAAGCAGTCAAAATCCGTCTTTTAAGAAGCATCTTCTAGATACAACACTAAACCAATGAAAGTATCTTGCAACAGCAAGGGTAAAATCTGGAGATCTGTCAGATAAAAGGAGTAAAACTAGATTATGATGAGACAAGTATAAAAAAATATTTAGATACTGCATTAAAAAACTATTTCTAAGGAGTAAGTGGAGATCTAAACATTCTTTAACTGATTGGATCCAGATGGCTGCCCCAAAGGGAGTTTAGAGACCCAAAAGAGGACACTCCAGCAAAATATATATCAAAGTACTGATTTTCCCTTGATAACAATCAAAAAGTTGGTCTGAATAAGGGATCTTTCTTAACCTTCCCTTCGTAACAGGAGTGGGCTATACATTCAAAAAAGTTAATAAAAAAGCTCTAAAATAATTTGGGGTCATTAGATAAAAAGCATAAGAGGACAATGATTTTGGTGGGGGAATACCAAAAAATAAAGAAGAACAAACCCTGAGACCATGTGCTCAAATAATCCCTTTCTCTGATATTATTCTTAATACTGGACTTAGCAACTGCAAGTTTCAAGCCCAGAATAATATCAGGATTTAATCCAATAAGATGAAGTTTTGTATTTAGAATCTTGGACCAAGAAGAAATGTAAGAATCTGCTTTTAATAAGGGTAGATATCCGGAGTTACTATTGAGCACTTTAAGGCGTAAGTTAAAGGCTAGTTGCCAAGTTCTAACCTCCAAAGATGGCTGACCCAACTCTGCTTGTAGGGAAACACCCACTACAGATTTGGGCACATTACTCACCTTATGAAAGAAGTGGAGTAAGTGGAGATCTAAACATTCTTTAACTGATTGGATCCAGATGGCTGCCCCAAAGAGAGTTTAGAGACCCAAAATAGAATAGCCTTGGAGAGGGAAAGGAGACAAAGGAGTAATGCAATTATCACTGAAATCCTAAGCAGAGTTACTCCAGTCTAAGCCCATTGATTTCAATGCCCTTCTAACCCATATCAATAGATACTATGTGCTGAGGCCCAAGCGCAGAAGTGTTTGAGAATGGCAAGAACATCCAACAAACATGGTGGGATTTGGAATGTCAGGTCTCTCTACCATAGGCTTGTGGGCATTAGAGATAAATGGCGGGAAATGATGGAGGTGGAAAGCTGCAGTGGATTTCTCAGGGATGTCTAGAAAATGTGGAGATACAGCCAGAAATGGTGGGACCAGAAGAAGATGGGACTCTGTGAAGAGGGCCAAAGGGAGCTTAAAACTCTTGGGGTTCTTTCCCAAACCTTCCAATAGTTGTCAAGAACATAAACATTGAAAACATGCATGCATATGCTGTTTGCTTTCTTCATTGATTATTTTATATATATGCAAAAATGGTGGTTAGAGGGGGAAAAAAGTTTTTTTTTAAAAAAAAGATGTGCAAAGCAAACCTACTGTATTCTAATTGTAAATTTGCTATGATTTATGAAGTCTCATTTTAATTGCAAACTAGTAGCTCATCTCATGAGTATACCTGAGCACTGTGTAATTTCACAGACCCTCAAATGAGCAAAATCGTTCAAACAACCAGAAATAAATATTCAGAATACAAGATGTATAAAACCTGAACAATTGATGAAATAGGGAAAAAGGTATCTCCGCAAGTTAACACGCTGCAGAGAAAATGTCATTTAAAAAACTCGTTAGAATGTTAAAAAGTTCCAACAATTATGTGCTGGTTCCATTTGCTCAGCTGGATAGACGCACACAGACATGCACACAAATGAAAGTAGTCTTATATTGAATCAGACTGTTGGCCCATCTAGCTATTAACTTTTGTGAACTGCCTACAGCTGCTCCCAGAGGTTTCAGGACTTTCTCAACTGTTGCAAGTTCAGATCTTTTAGATGGAGATATCAGAGACTGAGCAGGGAACTCGTGCCTGCACATCATGTACTCTGTCACTGAGCCATGGCCCCTTCCCAGTGTGGATGTGACTGGGTTTCTACTTGGGAGAACTTAGTTGTATTTTTCATACTGATAATGGTGTAGTGAACTAGTTTGGCAGGCAAAGATACCTGTTTGCCCACTGTAGTCACTCTTGAGCCAAGCCTTGGATTGGATCCAATTTGGTGTAGTGGTTAAGAGTGGCAGGACTCTAATTTAGAGAGCCAGGTTTGATTCCCCACTCCTCCACTTGAAGCCAGCTGGGTGACCTTTGGTCAATCACAGCTTCTCAGAACTCTCTCAGCCCCACCCACCTCACAGGGTGATTGTTGTGGGGATAATAATAACACACTTTGTAAACCACTCTGAGTGGGCATTAAGTTGCCATGAAGGATGGTATATAAATCAAATGTTACTGTTTTTATGTTATTATATCATATTACCTTTGCTGTTCAGATCTTGACTACTGCATCATGCTTAGCAGCTTTGTAGCTTCACAGTAGCTGTGAAGGATCGAGGTTCATTCTCTTCTGCCTTGCAATTGCTTTTGCACCTTCCCAGTAGGTGAGATTGATTTTTTTCCAGGGTCATGGGCCAGATGATGACTAAATGATGCTGGAGGTGGTGGAGCAGAAGTATGAATCCCATGGAGCTGGGGGAAGGCAAACATGTGTCAACTGCTGCAGCTCCAGACAAACCGGCAGCCATTAACATTGATCACAGATGACATCAAATGGTAAGAATTTAAAACAGTTTTTATCTCTGCATTTTTGTTCATTTTTCACTTAAACAATGGGTGGCTTAGTGAGGCAGCAGCAGTAGGTGGATGGGAAATAAATGTGCATTGTGCAGAACTTTCTGCATGTGTGGAAAGGATCACAATGAGTATACTTGAGCAGCTTGTGAACAACCTGAACTGCCTGCCAGGAATGTGCCCCTTTCTCATAATGGGCAAGCAGGATGTGAACTGAACTGGCAGGTGCTCAGAAAGTATTAACAGATCTTCTTGGAAATAGCAGAATTTATTGAAATAAGCAACATCATCCAATGGCAATTTTGGGGAGGGGCTGTGGTTCAGTGGTAGATCATCTGCTTTGTGTGCAGAAGGTCCCAGGTTCAATCCCAAGACTGTCCAATTGAAAGGACCAGGAAGTAGATGATGTGAAAGACTCCTGCCTGAGACCATGGAAAGCCACTGCCAGTCTGAATAGACAATGCTGACCTTGATGAACTGATGGTCAAATTCTGTATAAAGCAGCTGTCATGTGACAACCTTGTGAGAAAGGAGAGGGGAAGTGAGCAAGGGAGAAAAACCGAATATGATGATTCTTGAAGTCTGAATAAGATACACTTGAAGCACCAAAAAACATTCCAAATCCCTTTGAATGCAACTTCCAAACCATGCATTTAGGTACAACATATGAACCCAAGGAAATATAAATAAATAGGAATGTTCCAATTCCCTTGGCACCTTTCAGTTATCTTTTCTATGATTGCAGGCTATTCTATTACTTTGGCTTCTTTTTTCTTGGTAGAGTTCACCCCCCCCCCCCCGGAATTTCCCCCAAATTTGAATACATTTTTACCTTACTATTCAGTTATGATGCTCCTTTTGTGTTTTATTGGTTGAATGAATGCACTGTTCCTGAGAATATCTTTTAAATTATATATTTTTCTTCATTATTCTGTAAGCTGCAAATTAAGAGAAGCCAGAGAGCCAGTTTGGTGTAGTGGTTAAGAGCAGCAGGACTCTAATCTGGAGAACCAGGTTTGATTTCCCACTCCTCTGCTTGAAGCCAGCTGGGTGACCTTGGGTCAGTCACAGCTTCTCAGATCTCTCTCAGTCCCACTCACCTCACAAGATGATTGTTGTGAGGATAATAATACAATGCTTTGTAAATCACTCTTAGTGGACATTAAGTTGTTCTGAAGGGCAGTATATAAATCTAATGTTGTTGTTGTTGTTTTGTTGTTGTTGTTACCTCTTAAATTTGGTGGCACAGGAGTTCATGAGCATCCATAACAAAAAATATTCAGCATTAGAGGTGGGCATGAACCAGCAAAAAAACAAACTTCGAGATTTGTGGTTCGTCCCATTTGATGAACCACGAATCACGAATTCACATGAACTTTCCATTTTTATGAACCAGTTCATTTGGTTCATGGTTCGTTAGATCTCGGGCCCTAGAACGGCCCCCTTCATACTTAGAAATGCCATTCTTGCAAGGAGTCTTCAGAAGGCTCTCCTCCAGCTGTCCTCCAAGTTTTGTGAAGGTCACAAGATATATATTCAAGTTATAGACCCCCCAAAACCAGCACCCCCACCGATGACTCCTTTGACTGCATTGCAGCACCAAAAAGTTACAGGACTGATAGACCCCCCAGACATAAGTTCTGTCAATGGCTGCCCCCTCCTCATGGGCTGGAGAGGCAGTCTACAGACAGGACCACCCTCTTCTTTCCCCTTGTGTGCAAAGGGGTGGCCACCACGTATGGCCCATGGGTTCTGTCAGTGGCTGCTCCCTCCTCACCAGTACCACCCCCCTTGTGCCCCAAGGGGTGGCCACTGCAGATGGCCTAGGGGTTCTGTCAGTGGCCACCTATTCTCATGGGCTGGGGAGGCAGTCTATGTAGAGACGCAGCCCCTGCATCCATCTGATGAGTTTTGTCTGTGCCCCCCTCCTCCCAATGGTTGGGGAGGGTAGGACCAAGTTCTCTGCATGGGGGTAGCCAGATGTGGTGACACCAGCAGATGCTTTCCCTCAGGTTGGGGAGGGAGAGACCATGTCCCCCAGAAGGGGACAGCAGGGTATCTCATCTTACTGATGCCATTCTTTTGGGGGGGGGCATTACTTGCCTCATCACATGATCAAAACCTAGTGATGCCCCCCAACTGAGGAGCTGTGGCTGCTGACAGAACTCACCAGCCAGACATGTTATTGATATTATTATAAAGATATAATGTTGATAGATGTATTTTTCATAGGTTTTTCCATAGGTATAGATAGGTATATAGATAGGTAGAGTTATAGATATTGATGCTGTTGGGAAAGCAATGGGGATAGAAAGTGATGCCCACCCCTCTCATTGAGGAGTGGAGGCTGCCACCGACAGAACCCACTGGCCATACATGGCGGTGCCAGCAGAGGCCCAGCACATCCTCCCAGGTGGGACAGCGTGCACAAAATAAGTCATCCCAATGGGGATTGCCGAGTAATGCAGTGATAGGTGCCCACCCCTCGCATCAAGGAGTGGAGGCAACAGGAAAGACTCTCCACCCGGATATGACAGAGCTGGGAGATCCCCTCCACACCTTTCCAGGAGGGACAGTGTGCACAAAGTAAGTCTCCCAGATAGGAATAGCTGGGAAGTCCACCAAACTCACGCCCACCCTTCATGTCGAGGAACAGAGGCCACCATAAACACCCTGCAGCCGGACAGGGTGGCACCAGCAGAGTCCCTCCATACCTTTCAAAGAGGAACAGGGTGCACAAAATAAGTCCCCTGGACGGGGACAGCTGTTCAGCCCAGCGAGAACTGAGGCCTGCCCCTCGCGTTGAGGAGCAGAGGCTGCCATCAAAAAACCCACCAGCCAGACGTGTTTTTGGTATTCATATCATAGGAATTATACATTAATTTATATATAGACAGATATAGGAATATATAGAAATACATGTGCTTATAGATAAGTATATTGATAATTGTTAATGCCATTACTATAAGGCAGAGCATCGCCTGCTGCAGCACATGACTGAAACAAAATGAGTTCTGTCCCCCCCATGAGAAGCGGTGGCTGCCACGAATAGAACCCACCAGCTGGACATGGTGTTGATATTGATTGGTATGCCAAGGCACAACAGAACCCACCATTCGGATGTAGCAGCGATTGCAGATGCCCTCCACACCTTCCCAGGAGGGGCGGAGTGCACCTTGAAGGAGACAGCAGGCATCCCAGATTAATCGATGCCCATCCCTCGTGCTGAGGAGTGTGGTCCACCGACAGAACCCACCAGCCAAATGTGGAATTGACATTGTTCCGTATATTGGTACATCACACATAAGTATCTATATTCTTCTGAATTGGTGTATCGGTATAGGTTACTAATACGTAGATTTAGATAGGCATTTGTATATATAGATCTTAATTGGTATATTATAGGTACAGCAGGGCAGTACCTGCTACAGCACCCAATAGAGTCATATCCCACCCCGCAATGAGGAGCGGATGCTGCTGCCGACAGAACCCACCAGCCAGACGTGGAATTGACATTGTTCAGTATATTGGTACATCTTCCATAGGCACCTATATTCCTCTAGATCAGTGAATCGGTATAAGTTATTAATATGTAGGTATAGGCAGGTATTTATATATATACTTCTTGATCAGTATATCAGTATCAGTTAATACATAGGTAGAGGTACATAGTTCTTGATTGGTATAGGTTAATACATAGGTATAGGTACATAGTTCTTGATCAGTATATCATTACAGGTGAATACATAGGTATAGGCATGTGTTTATAGATTGGTATATCAACATAGGTTAATAGATAGGTATAGATAGGTACATATTTCTTGATTGATGTGTCGGTACAGGTTAACACACATATATAGATAGATTCATAGTTCGGGATCAGTATATCAGTGTAGTAGGTATGGGTATATAATTCTCGACTGGTGTATCAGAACAGGTGAATACGTAGGTACAGATAGGTCTTGATGCCTTTACTTTTAGGCAGGGTACACAATAGAAATGTATGCCCGCCCCCAATTAGGAACAGAGGCTGCCGCTGGCAGAACCCACCAGCCAGATGTGGTGGAGGCAGAGGACGCACTCCCCTGGATTGGGGAGGGAGAGACCAGACACCTTCCCAGTTAGGCAGGTGCACTAAATTAAAGTAATATGCACAACAAGAGAGCAGAAAATAAAAGCAAGCTGCTCCAGAGAAGTGCACTGACTACAAAAGAAAATATGAGAGACTAAGAGTGAGGGTGTGAGGCAGCAAGCAGTAGCCCTGAGACTGCAATGGGGGGGGTGCCCCAAAAACCCCATACAGACACCTTCTCCAGTGAGGACAGGTACACTAAATTAAAGTAAAATGCACAAAAGGGTGCAGAAAATAAAAGCAAGCTGCACCAGAGAAGTGCACACAATAGGAGTGAGCAAACAAAGAAGTGAAGTTATGAGCCCTCGGGATGGAGAGCCCCAAAACAACCGCAAACAAAGGAAATGTGTGTGAGCCCTTAAAAGAGCAGAGAAAGAATTAAGAAGAGAAGAAACAAAGACAAGCAAATAAAAAACAAAGGGAGGCCTCAGTCAAGCTAGGCCCCACTTCCAGGCCAAGGCCTGCTGAGGTGGGGTAGAGTGGAGGGGGAAAGGCACCCTCTCCCAAACACCTTCCCAGCAAGGACAAGGACAATTAAAAAGAGGCTTTTCAGTCTTTTTTAAGCAAGCAGCAAATGCAGCCAAAAGCACCAAACTCCTCACTCTCTCTCCCCAAATTCCAGCAACAGTTCCTCCTTCTACCTGTGTCTACTGGAACTGAAAGCAAGAGGCAGAGAGCTGTGCCTTATATAAGAAGTGCTTGCATAGAGCAGAACAGGAGCTTTCTGGTTGGCAAACAGACATGCCTAACAGGGTTTGGAGGAATGAGATTGGTGTTCCCATGGCTACAGCAGGACCAACTCCTCAGTTGCCTAAGAGATTATTCGCCCAGCTCCTTGCTGTATAGTGCAAAATGGGAGCTCTGCAGTTGGCAGGGAGTGCTGCCAATCAAGGCTTGTGGGCGAAGATTGGGGGCAACAAAAGGTCTGGCCTCTGTTGCCTGGGGAAATCAATTGAATGGCACCAGGCTGGCTGGCTAACCTTACTGTCCACAAATCAGACAAACCGGCCAAAAAAGTCGTGGAGTTTGTGGAAAAATGCAGCCCCACAAACCGCGTTTCTCCCAAAGTACGAACTGGTCAATTTGTCATGAAAACAGGTTCATAATTCGATTTGTGCCCACCTCTATTCAGCATCATGAACTCTTGATCTAATGAAGCTTCCTGTACATTAAGTCCATGGTAGAAAGGAATTTTGACAAATCTGCTGTTTTCTGTTTATACAGATAAATAGACACATCTCAATCAAACTTTTTATGTGACTTAAGAACTAAGGAGCATCTTTTAAAAACAAGCATTCGCAAATGTAAACTTCTTATGATTGTAGTCCCCTAAGATTGATCCCAATTGACTACTATGGAATACACAGTTTTATGTATTCTCCCTATTCCAGAGAAAACATCACTCTTCTAAACCAACATATGCAGATGTGTCTTCAAGATTTGCATTATGTCTGAATTAATGTTCCTTCTGGATCTGTTAAAAATTATAATTTCTGAGCTTCATCTATATTGTTATTTTATGTCATAATTGTGCATATTGTTGTAGTTATTAACGCAGATGTGCTTTGTTTATTGAGCCCAAGATTTTAACTTCTGCAGACCAATTACTGCTTGGTTAATGCTCAACTTTTTTGATTATTGTTTTTCAAATCTCGGAACTTATCTCTGAGCCTGATTATTTGTCCTTGGCTAGCAATTAATTTGTGGGTACAAAATGCAGATGCAATCTTGTATATTTCCATTTCCATATAGTTACAGGGACAGAAGGAGAGCGAGATCCTTTCCAGTGGCTTTCCAGTTGCCACTTGGCTCTTTAGACAAGCCGTTCACTTTGCAGGAAAAGGAAAAGGGTCAGTGAACATTAGGAACGTCTTTAATTGTATCAAGCCACTGAAGAAAAAAGTGCTACCCAGTTGTTTATTCTATAAATCCAGCATTGTTCATACAATTTTCTCCTTAGGCAATTGTTTAGTGCATGTCAAGAGCAAATCTGTTTTCTGATTAAAGCTTTCTGACAACTATTGAAGATTATCAACAGAGGATTGAAATCTCTACAATGCCTTGCGGTAGTGAAATAGTCAGGTCCAAAAGCCCATTGCATACTGAGTCTAGCTCAGGATGCTGCACATCACAAGATTTTGATCATTCCAAGGTAACAGCTGGAATCCAGATTGGATTGGCTGACATTCACAATTGCTGTAGCATGCAACTATCCCGTAGCTAAGCTCAGAGTAATCAACTGTTGAGGTAATCAAGTTTTTAAACGAGCTTTGTATTATTATGGCTTTCCTGGTTATAAACTAGGAGGGAAGTTGAGTATTGTTTAAGGCAAGGATTTCACTTAGTGTAGGAAGGAGCTATTGTGGTGATGCTTAATGCTTTTAGGAATATAGAAAGAGCTCTGCAGGAATGGGTCTGAGGTGTGGAGCTCTATTCTATCTATTCCAACATTCTGTTTCTGCAGCCTGGAAAGCCCAAAGCAAGGCACTAAGGAAATACTCTTCCACCATTTTGCCTTCTAGCAACCAGTATTTAGGGGTATATTTTGCATGCATGCTGAATTTCTCACTGCAAAACCAGATGTGAAAGTTATCTTTAAGTTTCTATCACATTGCTTTTTCCTGAGCTCATTGGACTTAGGCTTGTTCACATTAATTCAGACTGATACTTCCCTGCCATGTTGTTTATCTCTTTCCCCCAGTTGTACGGCACTTTTAATATATTTGTTTGTGAAAGAAGAAAAAAAAATCAATGTCTTTGATTTGACAAACCCTTGCCGTGCTTTTTGTTATAAATCTGGGATGGAGCTGCCATTGACATGGGATATTGCGGCCAAATAAAATATAATGAAAACATTGATAAAGCTGGTTAGGCTAAGGTTATTAGTATCCATTTTAAAATATTAATTGCCTTGGCAGGAGGCCTGATAAAATAAGAGGGAAAAAGGGGGAAATATGATTTCAAATGTTCCACAGCACAGTATTACAGCTATAACTGATAGCTTTGATAGGACAACCATGTTAATTTTCTCCCTGAGTAAAAAGCCAGTGACTTCAGAAAGCTGATTTTCTTACAGAAGTAGAAGTTCTAGCTTTCTTGGGACAAATATTTTCTTTCCTAAAGAAAACACTTTAGGTCACGAAATGGTAAAAGAAGAATCTTACCATAATGGAGGAAAGTATAGATCAAGTGTGACTGGTTCTTTACAAGGTATATAGTTTTGGTACTCTGAATATTAGGAATGTATCTGAAATTCTTTTAATCCAAATTTCTGTCTGAATTCTGGAATCCCAAATTACTTGATTTTGTTTCCAAACTACAGCCAACATGTTGGGAATCTTGCATTAGTTTTTTTTTTTAATTTTCAAAATGTCTATAGATGGTATGCATATACCAATGGTTTAAGTTCCCCCTTTTCATTTGTTATCTTTTCCAACTCGATCCTTGTGCAAACACTGCATTAGGAAAATCTTGATGTGTTATTTGTATAATGGTAACACAATGGTATGGATTCCACCTAGATTTCAATGGGTGCAATGGTGGAGGATGACGTTTGCTAATCTTTCCTCCCATGGGAGATGTTTGTTTCTCTCCCTAGAAAAATCTTGGTGTGCGAGACAGAGAGAGAAGGTCAGGGCTTTAAAAGCCATTTGATTAAAAGTAAAGTGCTTTGTATTTTGACTAGAGTGGATTCTACTCCAGCCTTCTAATAACAGACTGAACCCAAGTGGCCTTCTAAATTCAATTATGTCATTTAAGACATCATAGAAAGAGAACAAAAAACAACTTTTATTCATGAACAGGGACAGGAGGGAAAGGATATTCAGTGAAGAGGTTAGAACTATTTACAGGTAATACACAGCTTTTAGTGGGCTCATTAAATTACATTTCAGCTGTTGATTCCTGGGTACAGAAAACTATTTTCAGCCAAGCTTTTATTTTTGAGATAAATATTGGCCTTCCCTCAACCTCAGTAATAGACATGGGCATGAACAGGAAAAAAAACGAACTTGATGTTCGTTGTTCGTTGCCATCCACGAACAATGAACAACGAACATTGACGAACATTGACGAACATGACCTGATCATGAACATGTTCGTTGTTTGTTGTTTGTGGGGGCCAGCAGGCTCTCCTTCAGCCATCAAGATCCCTACCACACCACTCCCAGAAATCCTACCTGAGCAGGCATCAGGAAATGTACCAATAATAAATAGTAGCTTGGCCCCAGAGTCTGGCAGCAGCCCTGGAACTTGAAGAGGTAGGTCCCTATCCCACCACACACAAAGAAAATTCAAGCTCCAATGCATGAGCCGTCTCTCTCTCAAAATGCCAACAGCAACTGTCTCCCTCACTTTCTGCAAAACCAGAGCTGGGAGCCCCCTCCCCCCTGCTCTTTGCTTCCTTGTAACAAATTCGGAGCTCCACACTTGAAAGGAAGATCTGCCTATCCAGATAAATTGGGCTTAGATTGGGGTTTCCAGGGCAACAGCAGGAGTTCAGACAGAGTTCAGGCAGTCCCTGCCTCCAGTTGCCAAGAGAATTGATTGCAGGTGCCAGATTGTCTGACTTGACGGACAGGAATGAACGAGGCTTGCAACGACCACCTGTTCGTTTAGAATGGAGCCTCACAAACAGCTTGTTCATGAACAGCTGATTGGGCTGTTCGTGCCTTTTTTTAGTTCGTATTGCTGTTTGTGCCCATCTCTATTCAGGAATCTCACAGTGTTAAAGTGATCTTGTCCCAACAGCTACAAAACTTTGGTCAATTTTCCAATGAAACTGGGCCCTGAGAAAGCTCTTTCTAAAGTGTTCACTATGTTAGCTTGCTTTTGCATAAAAACCAGACTCAGATATCCAAAGGTAAAGGTAGTCCCCTGTGCAAGCACCGAGTCATTACTGACACATGGGGGGACATCACATCATGAACGTTTTCTTGGCAGACTTTTTGTTTTGGGGTGGTTTGTTATAGGGTGGTTTGCCTTCCCCAGTCATCTACACTTTCCCCCCAGGGAACTGGGTACTCATTTTACTGACCTCGGAAGGATGGAAGGCTGTGTCAACCTTGAGCCGGCTATCTGAATCTGGCTTCCACCAGGATCGAACTCAGGTCATGAGCAGAACCTGGGCTGCAGTACTGCAGCTTACCACTCTACGCCACGGGGCTCTTATCTAAAGTCTTCCGAGAAGGGATTTTTAGCCTACCCCTTGTTAAGTACCAACCTAGAATTGCCAGCTCTGGATGGGAAATTCCTGAAGATTTGTTGATAAAGGCTGAAGAGGGTGAGGTTGGGGATCAAAAAGCCGTCATTGGGATATAATAGGGCTCCAAAGCAGCTTTTTCCCCTCCAGAGCAACTCATCTCTGTCATCTAGAGATCAGTTGTAAGGCTGGCAACCCTACACAAATCTTACTGCCAAATATTCACTGTTTTAGCCACAGAGAGACTCTGAGACAGGATTCCTCCAGTCTCACTCTGTAAAGGCTTAGACCCTCTCTAACCTGAGCTGACTGTGTAATAGGTTTTTTTCTTTCATTCCTCCCTCTCATATGGCATCTTCTGCACCCATGGGCCCTGACTGGCTGTTAGCAGCTGTGCACACATACCAAACAGGCATAAAGGGGACTGGTGGCTACAGAAATAGAGAATTATTACATACACACACACGCGCACAAAAACTGAAAATGAGTTTTCCTGTCAACATTCCTTGTAAAAGCAATGAAAACCTTTTTAACATATATATCTACATGAATTCTTACTTCTTCTTGTTTTACTGCATTGCCTTTGAAGACTGTAATGAAGATATTCTGGCTACTGTGAATTTTATTATTCTCGTTATTGTGCAAGTATACTGACCAGCAAAACTTTTAAGCTCAGCAACATTTTTTTAAACATTTCTGCTGCTGCTGCTCTATTTATCGATAAAACTATAACATTTCTCTTGCGATGAACCTTGGTTTATGGGATGTCTTGCTGACAGTCCTTTTGTTGTAATTGTTTATCTGTTTCTCTACCTTTCCTCTATTTGACAAGTTGTTTCAACCCTTTTTTATTGCTTAACAATTTAAATAGGTTCCTTTAATAAAAGCAAATATATTGTGGCTAAGAAATATTGGAAAACTAGTGTGCATTTCACAATGAATCAATACAAGCTATATTTTAGTCCTTGGCTATTTTGGTGGAGGGAAATGCACTTATTTCATATTTTTTTTCAGTCTGAGGATGGGCTGTTATGTTTCGGTAACATCTACGCCATTCTTTCTTGAACACCTGGAATCATGTAAAGAACCCTGGGACAGACAGGAGGATCCCATGCAGTCACTGGTTCTTATGCCATCATTAGTGAAGACACAAGGGTTACATCAGTGCTTAGTTCTCGTGGCCTCTTCTTACATGCCCAGGGTAAGGCCGATTGCCACCTTGGGGTCAGGTAGCAGTTTGTAGTCCAGTTCGGCTACGGATCCTGATAGTGTTTTGCCATCTTCTGGGCATAGAGCAAGGGTCACTAGGGGTGTAGGGAGGGGAGGTAGTTGTGAATTTCCTGCATTGTGCAGGAGATTGGACTAGATTACCCTAGAGTCCCTTCCAACTTAGAGTTGCCAGGCCTACTCAACCTCCCAGCAGGGGATAGGGGCCTTGCACTTACCTTGAGGGAGAGGGGTGTGTGCGTGTTCCCCCACAAGTGCAATGATGTCACTTTGGGAGTGATGTCATTGTGCGACCACTGGGAGTGCGCCCAGGCTCCGCAGGGGCTCAAAATGGGCCCATTTTGAGGCACTGTGGAGCTGTGCCTGAAAACAGGCTCATTTTGCTGCAGATCAGGCTCGTTTTGAGCCCTTGCAGAGTGCAGGAGCACTCTTGCGCTCCGCACCACCTGAAAATGGTCCCATTTTGCTACAGATTGAGCCTACAGTTTTGAGGCACCGCAGAGCACAGGAGAGCTTTTGCGCTCCGCAGCAGGCCCAATCTGGGGCAAATTGGGCCCTATCCCGGTGGCTGCTGCGCACGGGGGCATGCAGTGCCGCGGGGGAGCACACGGGAAGGTGTGTGCCCCCCACTGGTTAGGTAAGTGGGGCAGGTGTGGGGAGTTGGGGCAGGGATCACCCGCCCCCACCGGGGGTCTGGCATCCCTATTCCAACTCTAAGATTCTATGATTCTAAGCTTGTTGATTTGTCAAATATGGGGACAGCTACTAGCTCAGTAGCTGTTCATATACTTTGCTTGCAGAAGATCCCAAGTTCAGTCTCTGATATCACCAGTTAAATGATTTAATGATGATGATGATGATAAATAGTTACACAGATCCATGATCTTTGTTACTTCTGTTTTGGCCTTTAGCATCAGGCAGCTTTATCTCATGTTCAAAATACATTCCTTAGTAGCCACTAGTATTTCAGTAAATGTATCCACAAACGCTTTTCAGATTTAAACTTGAATATATCCTGCAGCAAGTCTTTGATTCTTCTCTCTCCCTACTGACTCTCTTTACCCTCTTCTCCGTCCCAACCTGAAGTGATGCATTGAGTTTATTTGGGACATTTCTATCTAACTTTCATGTTTGCAATAAATGTTTCCTAATATTCTCAGATGCCTGTTGCTTTGTAAGTTATTTTTAATCACCCTTCCGCTATCTTTCCTTGATGCCTGGGTAGATTATTTTCTTTCTAAAAGTGTGTCTTTAATTGATTCCTTTAAGGAAGTCTCAAGCCTTTTCACACACACACACCTCAACAATGAAGTGTCTTACACTTAGAAAAATATCGTGTTTTTGACTTGCTTGTTCTGTTTGGAAGCTTGGGCTGAAATTTATGATGCTACCTTTACACTCCCTTATTCTTTTACAAGCTGGATAAATCATCAAGTACCAAAATGTCTTGTTAAAAACTGAGCATGGCTTATTGTGAGAACCAGACAGCAAATGATGCAAGGTTTTGTGAAATGAAAGCTCCATTTTGAATTTCATTACCAATGACATTGTTGATCAAATCCATACAGTTTAAGAAAAGAGATATTCATGAAACCCACTAATTAAAGCCTATCTTACTGAAGAGAATTAATGTGTAGGTATCCAAGCATTCACAACAATCATTCAGAGGAGGAGAATATTGCCTCTTGGAGATAAACTGTACATGTGGGAGATCAACACAGTACGCCACACAAAAAAGTATTTTTATTTGTTGAGAAAATGAGTAAGTCACACAATGGGCATAAAAGCGTTCTTGCTAGCTATTCAAAACACTCAGTGAATATAAAGAGACTATGAGTAGCCCTCCAGGCTGCACAGCAGATGAAGTATCACAGCAATCTAATGATAGCAATTCCAGCAGCCCTTCTTTAGTTCCTGTATTTTAATTTGATGGCTATAAGAGAACTGCCACCCTCTCCCTAAACTGTTAGTTTTGCCCCGCCCCCTCACAAGTCTCTATGACTGATCAAGTATTATACCACCAAGTACAAGGATGTTATTGGGTCTGTCATATTGGTCAACAGGAAGACACTTGTCTAGGCAGATTCAGTTTTCAAAACTTCAAGCTACAGCCAAATTTGTGTATATTACTAGTTTTTTCACACTGGTAATATGCAGGATTGCCCAGAAGAGCCTGATCTTGTCAGATCTTAGAAGCTAAGCAGGGTAAGCCTTGGTTAGTAATTGGATGGGAAACCTCCAGCAAAGGCTCGGGTTAGGCAGGCAGTGGCAAACCACCTCTGTTAGGCTCTTGACACGAAAACCCCACTAGGGGTCGCCATAAGTCAACTATGACTTGAGGGCCGGATTTCATTTTCAATATGAAGGAAAGCAAGCACGAGAGTAGGCCAGCTAATGTGAATACATCTCACAACCATTCCATCCAATGAGCTGTTGAGAATAGAGAGGTGCAATGTCTTTTTCCCAACATATAACATCTTCACACGTTAGTAGAAGGACATGGAAAGAGATTAGGGACTTCTAAATACACAACAGCCCTCTTCAGTATATTAGAGACTTGTCCAAGGCCACTCCATAGCTGAAGGATTTCAGTCTTGGTCTTTCTGGTCCAAATCCATCATTCTATCCACCATGCCACTTGTGCTAAATACTGGCTATGGACACAAAATACAATATCTCACCTGACTTTACTGGAGATCAAAAAGATCAGATTGCAAGTAAAACTATAAGCAACCAGGCCTAGAACACACTGCTAATCACAGCCAGCAAACTGGTACTCCCAGTCTAGAGCTGAGAATTCCGACCCTCCCAGCTGGTAGCCTTTTGCCCCCCTGGTGGATAAAGTGTGGCAGTATGCTCTTTTCTGGCTAGCCAGGGATCTGGAGAGGGGTGAAGCAAGGCAAAATTAAAGGCAGCTCCACCCCTTGCTTTCCAGCAGTTACTCGCGCTCTGCCCACCGACCCACCCTGCAGCAGTGTAAGTTTAGCCACTGGTTACCAGGGCCAGGTAGGAATTTTTTCTCCTCCCTCTAATTGTCCTTTGGAGCATGGAGTTTTTCACCTCCCTTACACTGCTTGTGAGGGTTGCAGTAATGGGCTTGTAGTGGAGCCGTAAATAGGTTACTCCCTGGCAGGATAGAGTTTGGGAGAAATTAGCAGGCTGGTGAGCACTCTTGGCACATTCCCATTTGAAGGGATTGGGGTCTGTCAGGATCTCTGGTATTCTTTGACAGCTGCCAGCTGAGAGGGCAGACTGCCAAGTGGGACCCCACGCTGGGGTGCTATAGGCTCGGTGTGGGTTCCATTTGCCTGGCCAGCCAGTCCCAGCAATGTGCATTGGATGGTTCATGCCCGGGGCAGCAGGGCTTGCCCAGACAGGTCAAGGCGGAAGTCCAGTGGTAACTGCAGGACCTGACCTGTACCACTAGTTAGGCCCTTGCTGTTTTACATTTAATGCTACGTTGTTGCCATATAAAATGGCCCTTTAGTTCCCAACACTTGTGCCTGCCTCTTCATTCCATCTAGGACAAACCGAAAGTATTCTTAAACGTATAGTATCACTATTTGCTGAATTGTTCCATACACTACAATCTATGTCTTATAATATCTGAGAGCCAAGCTACAAGTGACGAGTTACACTTGCCTGGCGAGTGAACAGACTCAGGTGTATTCCTCCCTGTTCACTTGCCATTCACTTGCTCTACACTTGATCAAGTGGAGAGCAAGTGAATGGCAAGTGAACAGGGAAGAATACACGTGAGTCTGTTCACTTGCCAGGCAAGTGTAATTCACCACTTGCAACTTGGCTCTCAGTGCTTCATAGTAAATCTGGACATGAGTTAGGAAGCAAGGCATGAGCTGTTTAGCAGGCCGTAGTTATTGGAATGATGATCTTGAATCATTTTTTGAAAATTTTGAACAATTCTGCACAGATAACACAAGGTTCTTCGCATGTACCCAGTCTTGACATACAGCCAAGCTACAAGTGACCAATTACACTTGCCTGGCAAATAAATAATGAAGCTAATTAAAGAAACAGGCTTAGTATGAAGCAGTCAAGATCTCATATATCATAATTTCAGATGAGCTATAATTATTATAGGAATGGCCAAAGTCACCTTTGTGTGACATCTGGAATTCTTTCTATGACTTGCTAGTCTCTCGTTGGATTTCATGTTTCTGTATTGAATTAGTGAGGTATGCCTACTGCATTAAACAGCCATAACCCTTCATGCCCTTTCACCCACCAGGGATAAAAAAGATGCTGCCACACAGCAACAATTGCCCATTGTGTGCTCATTGCCACTGCAAATGCAGAGGAATTTTCAGTGGTAATGGATTTTCCACACAATCCATTATTATTTCCTCATGCCCACTAGGGTGCCACTGTAAGACTTTTGGCCAGCTTTTTAAAAAAAATCAGTAAAGAGTAGTAACTTTGAGTCTCTACACGAGACGCCTCGGCGCGTGTTTGTCAAATGTAGGGAGATGCAGTGTTACCTGGGAAAGGTAGTTTAAAAAGAGCCAGTGGAGCTGGCTCCTCAGAGGGTTTGTTAATTTCATCTTTGCCTCCCCAAGGCTCTGTCAATTTCACTTCTCCAGTCTAAAGCTGTATGCGATTGCAACTAGAGGGCAGCAAGGAATAGAAATGGGTGGGAGCTGCTTTCCAGAGCTGGTCTTGGACCTGGAGAGTTTATAATGGGCTGAAGTTTCCCTTTTGGCATTTCACAGCCCCTTCATACAGCTCCAGTGTATAGCAAAGCCTTTGCTCTGCTGCCAACTCTGTTTTTTTAGACTACCCTTCCTGACTAACATTGCTTCTCCTAACACATGTTCTTCATATGTCAGATGTCTCATGTAGGTAGACTCTATGTCACTATAGTATGATAACACTATAGCAACTATTTTTTTTTCATAAAAACTGGAAAAAAGTTTGCCATTGTTGGGGACAGACAATGGACAATGTTGAAGGGAAATGGCACTGATGTAGCCTGTGGAAGGTTTAAAAATCCACACTACCCCAAACGCCTTTGACTCTGATCATTCTGGACATAATGGAGCAAAGCAAGTTTGAGAAATATAGGAACAAACCAGGGAAAACCATGGAAGGAGAACAATTGGATGACAGCATGCAGATTGCTCTCCCCCATCTCCTCAAAAAACCTGCTCTGATCTTAGAACCAGGAAGGAGCAAAACACCCATCTGGAAGCAGTGATTGAAAGGGACAAATGTGTGCCATATTGGAAAATACAGTAACAGAACAACAAAAGACAAATATGTGAAGCCAGGAACTGAAGTGTGAATATCATGGGATAAATTTTTGACTTATTTTTTCACTTCATCAGCATTTTCCCATATTTGTTATATTTTTCCTGTATCTTCAACACAGCCAGACCCGTCTTTTAGAAGTGATTATCCAGGCTAAACTTCGCTGTGGCACACATAGTAATTACGTGCCCAATACCCATAGTGATTCATGGGAGTAATTTCCGTACCATGCTATGCACCTTGCTGAAAATTTACACCTCAATGTCATTTCAACAAAGTGTCGGTGATGGGTGAGCCTTTCCAGCTATGCGCATGATGCTTTGTTAAATTAAATTTTGCTTTTCAGCATGAAGTTAATTGGCACATACTGACACTAAAGACCAATTATTATTGGAGTTCCTGTTGTGGTGTTAGTTCCTTATCAGACTTCCAGTGAGTAACAGAATTTGCAATTAGTTTTGTAAATGGCATAGTCCGTTTCCAAGCCTGATCAGTCAGAAACAAGAAAACAAATTAAGCAGAAAGAGCTACTAAATTAAGCAGAAGAAACTGTTAATTTTTTTTTAAGTGTGAGGGGAAAGTGGAATATAAGCTTGCTGTGTTCTCTCAGCTTGGCAGCAAGTGGCACTATTGTGTAAAACTATACCCCTGTTGTTAAGTTGGTCATCTCAAATTAATATTTCAATCCAAAGGTGGAGAAATGGGATGGATATAGAGCCTCTGACACATAAATAATAATAATGCAGGTGACCTCTTGTAGACCTACTCTTGGGAATGCTCAGACACTTGTCATTACGATAATTTGCTGACTAAGTGCCAACACAATATTTTGATGGGAGTTAATTTGTACTGTCATGTTAGGAATACACATGTGGATGGAATTCTTAATCAGATGCCATTAAGAGACATTTGCGAGGCCTGGTTTACTACTTGAAATAGTGGGTTTTGCCACAGTTGCAGCTACTTTTGTATTGTTCTGGGTAACATGACACATGGATTGTGTGGTTATGTTGCTGATTCCCATCGCTCATTGAAAGCCTGTCAGCCATGTGAACATGCAATTCACTTTAAAACAGTTTATAAGATGTAGAACTTATTCAAAGCTGCAGGGAACTATGGCCGTTTTCACACACCTGTAAACCCTCCTGAAAATCATGCAAAACTCATGGCATGACGGTGTCTTCATAGTGTGATTTCCCATCATAATCCCGTTTATCACGTCATTAAATGGGACCATGATGGGAAAGCATGCTATGAAGATGCCGTTATGCCGTGAGTTTTGTGTGATTTTCCGGAGGGTTTACAGGTGTGTGAAAACGGAATATGTTGCTGAAATTAACACCAAAGACCTGACTCATAAATCTTCATCTTACCAGCCTCAGTGCTGAGGTATCAAATGACAGTATCGAGAACACTGGTTCTACTTGGAGGTGTCTGGTGCACCACGCACACATCTTACATCGAGATTAAAGTTTCCAGAAATTTTGAGGCCCCGTTAAAAAATAAGTATTTTTTTTTCAGAAAAAAGGGGACAAACAATTAGGGGTGTGCAAGCCAAAAATTTTCGGCTATAGCCGAAAGTAGAAAGCCGAAAGAAAATTCTCTATCATTAAAGCTGAAAGCCGAAACAAGAATCTCTTTCGGGATTCGGGATTCGGGATTCTTTCGGCATTATTTCGGCATTCTTTCGGCTTTTTTCTATGGGAAAATGCCTCCGTCTTCCAGGACGCCTGGAGGAGGCATTTTCCCACCGAATAAGCCCAAAATTGGTGGGGACCTTCCTCTAACCCTTCTCTAACAACCACCCAAGTTTCAGACAGATTGGACTTTGGGGGGCCATGTTATGGCCCCCCAAAGCAGGTCCCCCCATCCTCCCATAAAGGAGCATCTTCTTCATTATTTCCTATGGGGAAAAAATGAAGAAGCAGGCTTCCTTTGCCAGGGGTGGCATTTTGCATGCAAAATGCCCCCTTACCCTCAGGGGCCCTTCTCCCACCCCTCCTCCCACCCCCCACCAAGGCTCAGCCTGCTCCCACTTGGGGGGGCCATTTCATGGCCTCCCCAAGTAGGTGCTCTAATCTCTACCACTGACAGCTGGGGGAGGCTTGTGTTGCCAGGGGTGGCATTTTGCATGCAAAATGCCCCCCAACCCTCTGGGGCCCTTCTCCCACCCCTCCTCCCACCCCCCACCAAGGCTCAGCCTGCTCCCACTTGGGGGGGCCATTTCATGGCCTCCCCAAGTAGGTGCTCTAATCTCTACCACTGACAGCTGGGGGAGGCTTGTGTTGCCAGGGGTGGCATTTTGCATGCAAAATGCCCCCCAGCCCTCTGGGGCCCTTCTCCCACCCTTCCTCCCACCCCACACCAAGGCTCAGACTGCTCCCACTTGGGGGGGCCATTTCATGGCCTCCCCAAGTAGGTCCTCTCAGCCCCTAAAGTCCACCCCTTACAGCCCCACACAAACCCAATTCCCCCCCAGCTGCCGCACACAGACCCAAATCCCCACATTAGCCCCTCACAGACCCAAATCCACCCCCACCTGCCCCACACCCATAACCCCAGGAACAGGCTGGCAAAGGCCAGCCCTCTCCCTTTGTTCCCTGTGCTGGGAACTTCTAAACTCTCTTTCCCTGGGCAATTCTGCACAGCCCAGGGGTGCCACAATGGTGGGCACACTTCTGAGTGCCAGCTGGTCCCTGTGAAAGAGCACCTGAACCACAGACACCCTCCCTCAAATTCCCCCACCACCTACAGAGATAGCTGGCCAGCCAGCCCCATTGTTCCCTATGATGGGAACCAACTGCACAACAAAGAATAAAACAAGAACAACACAAAATAAAGTTTTTAAAAAATTATTTTCTCCCTTCCAAAGTACAAGTAGGCAAAGCATTATGACACATTACACCAGCAGTCCCCCACACAGAAAAATAACACAACTCACTTAACATCAGAGAATCACAAAGCACGATTCCTGTCAAAAACACTTTATTTCTTGAACAGCTTTAGGTTACACAGCAGGGGGGAACACCAAAGGGCTTGGCAGCAGTATCTTACACAAAAATAACACAACTCACTTAACATCAGAGAATCACAAAAGCACAATTCCTGTCAAAAACACTTTATTTCTTGAACAGCTTTAGGCTACACAGCAGGGGGGGGACACCAAAGGGCATGGAAGCAGTATCTTACACAAAAATAACACAACTCACTTCACATTAAAGAATCACCCCAAAAAATTGCTGTCAAAAGCACTTTATTTCTGTAACTGCTTTAGGTTACACAGTAGGAAGGCACCACAGAGCAGGAAAGCAGTGTACTACACAAAAATAACACAACTCACTTCACATCAGAGAATCACACAAACACAATTGCTGTCAAAAACGGTGAAGTGGGTTGTATTATTTTTTGTAGTACATTGCTATCATGCCCTTTTGTGCCCTCCTACTGTGTAACCTAAAGCTGTTCAAGAAATAAAGTGTTTTTGCCAGGAATTGTGTTTTTGTGATTCTCTGATGTTAAGTGAGTTGTGTTATTTTTGTGTAAGATACTGCTTCCATGCCCTTTGGTGTTCCCCCCCCTGCTGTGTAGCCTAAAGCTGTTCAAGAAATAAAGTGTTTTTGCCAGGAATTGTGTTTTTGTGATTCTCTGATGTTAAGTGAGTTGTGTTATTTTTGTGTAAGATACTGCTGCCATGCCCTTTGGTGTTCCCCCCCTGCTGTGTAGCCTAAAGCTGTTCAAGAAATAAAGTGTTTTTGACAGGAATCGTGCTTTGTGATTCTCTGATGTTAAGTGAGTTGTGTTATTTTTCTGTGTGGGGGACTGCTGGTGTTATGTGTCATAATGCTTTGCCTACTTGTACTTTGGAAGGGAGAAAATAATTTTTAAAAAACTTTATTTTGTGTTGTTCTTGTTTTATTCTTTGTTGTGCAGTTGGTTCCCATCATAGGGAACAATGGGGCTGGCTGGCCAGCCATCTCTGTAGGTGGTGGGGGAATTTGAGGGAGGGTGTCTGTGGTTCAGGTGTTCTTTCACAGGGACCAGCTGGCACTCAGAAGTGTGCCCACCATTGTGGCACCCCTGGGCTGTGCAGAATTGCCCAGGGAAAGAGAGTTTAGAAGTTCCCAGCATAGGGAACAAAGGGAGAGGGCTGGCCTTTGCCAGCCTGTTCCTGGGGTTATGGGTGTGGGGCAGGTGGGGGTGGATTTGGGTCTGTGAGGGGCTAATGTGGGGATTTGGGTCTGTGTGCGGCAGCTGGGGGGAATTGGGTTTGTGTGGAGCTGTAAGGGGTGGAAATTAGGGGCTGAGAGGACCTACTTGGGGAGGCCATGAAATGGCCCCCCCAAGTGGGAGCAGGCTGAGCCTTGGTGGGGGGTGGGAGGAGGGGTGGGAGAAGGGCCCCAGAGGGTTGGGGGGCATTTTGCATGCAAAATGCCACCCCTGGCAACACAAGCCTCCCCCAGCTGTCAGTGGTAGAGATTAGAGCACCTACTTGGGGAGGCCATGAAATGGCCCCCCCAAGTGGGAGCAGGCTGAGCCTTGGTGGGGGGTGGGAGGAGGGGTGGGAGAAGGGCCCCTGAGGGTAAGGGGGCATTTTGCATGCAAAATGCCACCCCTGGCAAAGGAAGCCTGCTTCTTCATTTTTTCCCCATAGGAAGTAATGAAGAAGATGCTCCTTTATGGGAGGATGGGGGGACCTGCTTTGGGGGGCCATAACATGGCCCCCCAAAGTCCAATCTGTCTGAAACTTGGGTGGTTGTTAGAGAAGGGTTAGAGGAAGGTCCCCACCAATTTTGGGCTTATTCGGTGGGAAGATGCCTCCCCCAGACGTCCGGGAAGACGGAGGCATTTTCCCATTGAAAAGCCGAATGAAAGACGAAAGAATCCCGAAACGTTTCGGCTTTTTTCTTTCGGCTACCCGAAACGTTTCGGGATTCCCCGAAACGTTTCGGCATTCCCTGAAAGAAGCCGAAACACTTTTGTTTCGGCATTCTTTCGGCATTCTGAATGCCGAAACGCACATCCCTACAAACAATGCAATACTTTCTTATCAAACCCACACCTCTTTAACTGATTTAAGAACATAAAATGCATAATTTATAACTTAGCATCTAACAATATACTTTTGGCATATTTATGGAATTTAAAAGTATAAATAGCTTCATTTTCTACATGATCATTGCATACTCAGTACTTGAGAAAGAGTTGCAAACTACTGCACTCTATGCTACCATGATACATCAGTCTTAATTTTTGCCATCTGAGTGGTAGAAAAAGATAAAAAATTGAAGTCAGAAGAAATTCTGAAGGAAGAAAAAGAAAACGTATTATCTGGAAGGAAACTCTCTTGTAGAGTCACAATATGCAGGACTGGTGGTGGTGGAAAGTGCTGTCAATTCATAGCTGACTTATGGCAACCCCTGCTGAGGTTTTCAAGGCAAAAGTCTAACAGAGGTAGTTTACCACTGCCTGGCCCTGCAACTCTGTTCTTTATTGGCGATCTCCCATCCATTTACTAACCAAGGCTGGCAGCTTTTGAGATCTGATGAGATTGAGCTTGCCTGGGCTATCCAAGTCATGGCAAGCTAAACGTCAGAACGCTGAAAAAACCATACTCTTTAACATTATAGCATATTAATTGTTGGCAAAATTATTTACATTTAAACAACTTTTTGTTGTATATGTTTATAGTATGTCTTTTTAAAAAATACTCCCTAAAATTCCCTAGTTTTTCATTGGAAAAATTGAGAAAGTCCTCAGTTCTTTTTATGCTGTGTAGTTGAGATGAGGGAATCGCTGAAACGTTCTATAAGACAAAGTTATTCTTACTCAAAAAGAAAAAGAAAAGAAAATATTTCATAGAACTTTTTTCCAATACTTCCCCAAATTTCCCAGTTTTTCTATTGGAAAAGTTAAATAAGTCCTTAGACTTTTTTTTCAATGTTGTACATTCTCGAGGCAAACCTTGCCTCGGAAAGCACATTACTCATTCTAGAAGACAACATATTTCATACGAGTTATTTTTCAGAGCTCTCCCAAATTTTCCAATTGTCTGCTGGAAAATCTGAATAAAAAGTCTTCCTGGGGAGGGGTAGAGGGAAAAAAAGCCTTCCCCCCATTTTTACTCCCCTTCATATCTCTAATCTTACAATATACTGCTATTTTTATCAAAATGAATTGTGTTTCCCTCAGTATTTCTATGCATGGTTCACCTAAATAGGACCCTGCAAATTCACTTGATAACCATAGTTGAGGAATAATAAGAAGCAACAACTCATTCTATGTCATTACTTCCAGGGTCTACTCTGTTGGTTTTTTTTAGAGAAAAAGATAGATTCAAATGTTTGACAAAATTGTTGTAGCAAGGTTCTAATTGATTCACAGGATCAACTGAGAGCCACAGTAGATGCAATTTTAGGGATAAGATTCCCTCTGTTTGCAAAAGCCATGGGGACCGTATTCTGATCAGAACAGCAGTGTGAGGGGAGGAGGGACTCTGTCCCCTCCCATTGGTTGGGCTCTTGAAAACTGTGTGGGGGAACAGGAGCTTCTCCTCCCCCGGATCAGGATCAATCCCCCATAGTTTTTATAAACAGAAGTAATTTCATCCCTTGAATGTTGTAAGTGTGCCCATGGTGAACTCTGAACGATCATGTCTAGTTTGGCTCCTGGTTAGAAGGAAATGGATAGTGCACTGATTTTGCATGCGCAAGTGCTGTGCCTGCAATTTTGGATAAACATATACAAGAAAAAGTGGGGGTAGCATACCAATTGTCCCTTTAAACATGTTGGTCCTATCCAGAGATATTGTCATGTGTGCACACACCCATGCCATTGATGTATTCTCTGATCTGATGTATTCGTCGGATCTGTTCACTATATTGATCTACTGTATGATTTCATGCCATGCTCACATAGTTATACTTTGTAATGTAGCCACATAGTCATGCCATTCTTGGCTTGCCTGAAAACAAAAGTACTAATGGTGATTTCACAGGGAAAGTAACCAGCCTGTTAACTCTGAAAATATGCGGTGCTGGCCTTGCAGCTGGGACCAAAAATGTAACCATTTCCCAGGGGAGAGAGAAAGCCTTTGATTTCTTTGTAATCTTCTGCCATTTCTATCCAGACTATTGTGTTCTCATGCAACTTCTTAGATTTTCACGCCTAAATGCAAACTGCTCCAAGGGAGGGGGGAATAGTACTCCCTATATCAATAGTGCCTTTGCCTGTATAATCATTCCTGCCAACTTTACCATCTATGGATGGACCCATGAACTTAATGGATCCCTAAATAAAGACCTTTCAACCAATGCATTGAAGTGCTTGCTGTGAGGGGGTCTATCTACCATGGACTGCCATCCCTAGAACTGACAGATATGCTGTGGGTGTACAGGTCTTATGCAAGGAAAACAGTACGATGTAAGGAACTGAAGATTCATTCACTTCACCCATTTGGTTGAAAGCGATCAATTGCTGAGCAATAAATTGATGGCTAGCAGCATACGGTTGGTGCATGTGAATACATATATGATACAGCTCCAAGATTTTTTTGCTCTTTCTACAAATGTTTGTATTTTAAGCAATTTACTGAAATAGTTTTTATACATTACTTTCAGCATTGAAATGGCTTTGTCCAGTGAGCCAGCCATTTAAAAATAGAAGCACGAATCACTCACAATTTCCATCCATGGAAACCATCTTATGGCCTTGGGCAATGTGACCTTGTGTTTTGTATCTTGTTCATTCAATTTGTATTGGAAGAGGGAGGGAAGGCCAAACACTTGGATGTCATCTTTGCTGAATTTTGTTCTCAGATCAGTAAATATGAGATTTTCTGCTCTTCTTGCTGTACAAGAAATAAATCATGACTGTCTTCACCGTTCCCCAGATGCCCTATGTATGTGTGTATGTGTGTATGTGTGTATGTATGTATGTATGTATGTATGTATGTATGTATGTATGTATGTATGTATGTATGTATGTGCCATCAAGTTGCAACTGACTTATGGTGTTCCCATTAGGGGGCTTTCAAGGTGAGAAGCAGAGGTGGTTTGCCAGTGCTTTCCTCTACAGAAACTTCCTTGGTGGTCCTCCACTATTGACCTGTTTCTCTTCTGATGAGATTGGGCTATACCATATCATTTTATAAGCGGGCTTCTTGCCCGCATATAAAACCACAAATCTGCAAGAAGACTGCCTTTCAGGGCAGAAAATCAGAAATGAATGACCTTGGTATATCCCGGATAGATACTCCAAGGAGATGAGAAAGGAGTTATGTAAATTGTTTTAAGTATAAAATGATCTGCAGGTTGTGTTATAAAATTTAAGAAAATGATGGGTTTGAGTTTATTGGAAAACTTGTGGTTAGTTGAGACTGTAAATACATGTGTGGTCAGACTGTACAAAACTAAAACTTTAATGGAACCATTGCAGTTTACAACTCACAGGTATGATGATCAGGTGTAATTTATCAGAAATTCCCACAAATGACTTACTGGGCATTATCCAGAAAAAGATTATAATTGGCTTCAGTATCTCTTGGCCACTGAAAGAATGTGTGTGCATAGGTTTTGGGAAGACACTAAAGTTCTGGAAGTAAAATATCGATTAAAATTAGCTTTGGTGCAGCTGAAGAATGATGAGAATAAGAGTGGATATGTTTAAAACCAGGTGTGTGGTTTTTTTATTGCTTTTCAGAGGAACTGTTTTCATGAATATGGGCTCACTGACTCTGAACTAAAAAGAAATTTTACTGCATTGTAATTTATAACCTTATATTAGAGAAAGACTTGATGTTAACTCTTGTTTCTACATATAATAGTATATACAATTTCAAACAGTTAAAAATTGAGAAGAAGAAGGATTCAGAATGAGGGTGTGTGGAAATGAATTACTCCAGTTTGGAAATTTTCCATTACAAGTTGAGAATGAAGCATGCACACACACTCAACATTTCATCCCTTCTTGCAAAGGTTCAGTGACAGCTCTGTCACTTCTGCCAGTTTCCCTTTTCCTCTCTTGTACAACCTTAATGAGGTACAAGGTAGAGGGAGGGAAAACATAGTAGCTGAGTCTGAAGGAAGCTGTAATGCTGTTCTTGCATTCTGTGCTGTTCCTTCATACATGAACTTTGAGAACTGTAGCTTTGACTCTTATTGCTTCTCTGACCAAAAAGAATAAATTATAAAACAAAATTACAATTCCCAGAGTACTTGCAGAGACCTAGAAACTAATGGAGAGTTAATGGCACTTGACTGCCATTTTTCCTACTTTCCTTCATAATTTAAATTTGAGAAGTGTGGAGAAAGGGGCTTTGGGGAAACAGACAGCCAAGAGTGCTGACTTGCTGGGTCTGTCCAAGCCTCAGAAAATTCTTGAAGCAATTCTGGGTTTCCCCCGAAAGAGATTCCAAAAGACCCACCCAATTCAGAATCACAATGAACGGGTTCCATCCATTACTAAAAGCTGTTCAACTACCCTGTGGTATGTGGTATGATTTCCATGACAATTGTAGGGATCTAATCAATGTCTTCTTAGATGTTTCTTCCACAAAGTAGCACCATGGGTGATTCTTTCAGAAATCTGGAAATCCCTTTTTATTGATTCATTGAAGTCCAGGGTGTCCCCCCCCCCCCAAATAACATGAAACAGTCATTTTGGATAATCTTTTACTTATGAGGTGAAGCAAGAATTAGACTAGGAATACTTGAGCTTGTTCAATTTGGCTCATATTCTAATTGCTAGTTGCTATCAGGAAGCCCAGTCATCAACAGGCTTCTTGACTGTTCATGACCTGCCCTTGCCTGAACAGGATTTCTTTTCTGTGTCTTGTAAGGATTCAGCTACGGAGTGGAGATCAGAAGACAACTGTCTGCTGATTGAGGGATCAGGTGAGAGTTATCTTCTGATTCTCCCCACCCCCCCCCCCCACCTCAACCCTTGCAAGGATGCAACAACATTTCCAGAGTGGGATCAGAAACTGACTTTGTTGATCCCTCCTCCTCCAGGAGTTGTGCAACTCGGATTCCCCACAGCCACAAAACAGCTGTGATCAAGGCTTCCCCCATTCCTTAATTTGCTTGTAGCACTCATATTTTAGCAATCAAACCAATTATATCGAATCCATTTTAATGTTGCATATGATCACATTTCAGGAGAGAAAGGGAAGAAAGGACTAAACAGGGATAAACATAGGAAGCTGCCTAATACCAGACCATCAGTTCATCTAGCTCAGTGTTATTCCTACAGATGAGTAGGAAGTCTCCAGGGTCTTTCCCAATAGCCTGTGGGTCTCTCGAAACATACAGGTTTTGAAAGAGTTAGGTCTCCTGTAGCCACACAACAGCTGTGGGGAATGGTTGTTAAAAAATAAATAAGAGCCCAAGAGGCCTTAAAATGCATCCACGAGGGGGGGGGGAGGGCTCCTGCCTCCCCCTTCAAGCCATTTTCCAAAATAGCAAGCGGGGTGGGGTTTCTGTTTTTGTTGCTCTATGTGGAGTATTCCGTGCACATGTAGCAGTAAAAACTGGGAAATACTCCCCCTCCTGTGCTATTTTGACATGGGGAAACAGCTTAGGGGGCTAGGCAGAAGCTCTTCCTTCCCCTGAGGTGATATTGCGAGGCTGTTTGGGCTCTCCTTTATTTTAAAACAGCTGCTATGTGGCTATGAGGAATCCGAGTTGAGTCTGAGGATCCTGCACATCTAGTTTGACCCCCCCCTCCCAATCAGGTGTGTGGCAGTTCCTAATCTCTGGTCTGGGGAAGTTCTATCAACAACAGAGCCATCACAGACTGGTTCAGTGGCTGCTTGAGGTTTGTGGGTGTTGAGTTGAAATGGTCTGGAGCTTGGTTCACATCTATTCATGGCAGGCAAAAACTGTATGACTTGTGACCACTGCAAATCCTCACATGGGAGTGTTTGAATTCAATTTGTAATGAATTGGTTTGTGTATCTTGGCGGTTTATTGTATCGCTTTGATGAGCTGTTTGTGTTAAAGGATGTTGTCAGTTCTAAGCATTTATGATGTTGCAATTTAGAATTTATGACATCTCTTCAGACATTTATCTGGTAAAAGCTACATATAGTAAAAGTCAGTGGGCCACGGAAGTGTACATGAATGGTAAGAGATCATGTTACACATTATACATTAGAAATGTGTGAATAATCAAACCATTTTTCATTTTTGGGTAGGACAGAGATCATGAAAATCAGGTATATCACACTCCCAGATGTTGTCTGTGAGTAGAGTTAAGCAGAATTCTCTTAATTACTCTTTACCGACTTTCTCCCTGAAATCCAGTAATCTGTTTCTATTCCTCTTTTTAGGAATTTGAGTCAGTTTCAGATCAATTCCTCTTTCATGAAGAGAAAGATTTCTTTAGATCTCAAGTCATGTATTCTAGCCATTACACAACACTAACTCTGATACTTAGGAAAGTTTTTAACCTCTCCCTCCCAAGTTATGTAAAAGGTGGATGATTTTCCACCCTCCTTCTCACTGCCGCCTTTCCCCCCAGCAGCTTATTTTGATCTCTTCTCCTTCATGTTATTCTCACAAGAACTCTGTGAGGTTAGTTAGGTTAAAAATGTGTGACTGACCCAATGTCACTCAGGAAGTTTCTATGGTAGAGGTGGGAGACAATTCAGTTTGACATCCTAACCGCTACATCACACTGTCTCCATTTTTATCCTCACAACCACCCTGTGAGCTAGGTAAGGCTGAAAAGACTCAACTCACAAAATAATAATAGTAACCGTTCATTTATGATAGTGTTCATCTGTTCAGATTAATGTTCACTCAGAGCAGTGAAAAGAGTAAGTGTTATTATCTCTACAATGAAGCTGGGGAGCTGGGGCTGAGAGGCTTACCCAAGGCCACCTGGTGTATTTATGGCATTAGTGGGATTCAAACTAGAAAAGTGCTGCATTATAGTCCAGCTACTTAACCTCTATGTTACACTAGCTCAAAAGGCCCAGAGAGCACCATAGTGTAGTATAAACAGAAACTATGCTATCACGTGTTTTAAAAAAAATGCAAGATAAATTAATGAGAAATCAAAGACAATTCCTCTTTTGATTGAGCAAAAGAGAATAAGAGGAACAAATTGCTATGTATAAAATAGAAAATTTTAGGAAAAGAAATTCCACCTTCCATAATGACCCTACATGCGAGATATATTTCCAGATGCTGTATGATATAGCCAGGGCTTTTTTTCTGGGAAAAGAGGTAGTGGAACTCAGTGGGTTGCCCTCGGAGAAAATGGTCACATGGCCAGTGGCCCCGTCCCCTGATCTCCAGACAGAGGGGAGTTTAGAATACCTTCCGTGCCGCTGAGTGGCACGGAAGGCAATCTAAACTCCCCTCTGTCTGGAGATCAGGGGGCGAGGCCACCAGCCATGTGACCATTTTCAAGCAGTTCCGGAACTCCATTCCACTGCGTTCCTGCTGAAAAAAAGCCCTGGATATAGCAGTTAGAATGTTGTACTGTGACAGGACAGACTTTGCTTCAAATTACTGCTCCATCACCAAGTTTATTGGCTGACCTTGAACAAGACAAAATCCCTCAGTCTAGCCTATATCGCAGAGTTGTTTTGAGAATAAAAATGTACTACTGTCCTCGTTAGAAGAGGGCCTTGGTAAAAATCTGTTTGCAAGTATGTCTGAATGCCCAGCTATACATTTCAAATTTCCATACCGCAGTAAAATATGAAATGTTGACAGATGCACCCCAATCTGTTGCAGCAAGTTAACACATTTTGACTTTGTTTTAAGTAGATTTGCTCAGTTTTGCATAGAGAAATGTATGAACACAACAGAAGACTTCATTTGTGGCTGTAAAGCTTACCTATTGACATTTGAGGATGTTGTGGATTGTATCTCGATCGTGGTGATTTACATGGTTAACAGAATTACGATTATGAGTCAGTGAAAAGAGAGAATGCAACTCTTGGCACCAATGGAATAAATGTTATGAAAGACGCTTTCGTCAGGTCTTCCAAGCCAAGTCTGTAGACCAGCCTCATGTTGTCCAGGAAAGAACATTATAATCTTGCCATTCTTTTGCCCAGCAGCTCCCTTTGCCAGAGAGTCAGCAGTGCTAGTAATTCTTCAAACAGATTTCTGAAACAGAACAGCATTGTAGGTTGGAAGGGAAAAATTATGCCAGTATAGCAGGCCAATCAATCAGAATGTTAATGATGGATCATGAAACACATTTGTTGACAAATAAAACACAGGGTGTTATGCCAACGGAACCAACTGTGCCTTTTGCTCTCTGCAATTGCCAGCTGTGAAACGTTGTTTGCAACTCTGGGATTTATAGATTGGATTGGGATGACGTTTGCCCTGTATGAGACATCTGCTCCACAGCAGGTGTCTGTTGCTAGCCACTGAGTGTACTCTCAGATGATATGGATTCCGATTGTGTAATCTGTTTTTAGTGTTCTACTCAGTTATGCACTTTGTTCCAGGTATAGATATGTAGTCCTATAGAGAGTAGTCTAGCTTCTTGGGTGAGGGTGTTGCACAGTCCAGGAAGTGAGCTTAATGGCTGGCAACCTGGTAGAGGTTGCTGTTTTTTAATTATGCCTGTAGCAAAGTATGGGTCCTTTTTCTGGTTTAGACAAAGTCTGGAAGGAAATCGAATGTTTATGGGAGATGGAATGTGGGTAAGAGAGAAGAAGGTCTGCAACCTTGACTCTAGTGGATGAAGTTGACTTTGAACAACCCTTGGCCAAATGGATAAGCCTCTGGATCTATGCCCAGAAAGCACCTGGTACAAATCAAGCCACTACTGACTAAATGTATTATCCACATAACTGCCATAGATGTTGTGGGTGTTGTTGGGTCCTCCTGGGGGACCTGGAGCGGAGGTGGAGTTCCATGGATGTAGTGTTACCTCATGCAGGCGACTCAGCAACAGCATGCAGGGACTCCTTTGCTGTGCCTTGTAGCCCACTTGCACCTTCCCTGATGGCTCTGGCAGAAAGTTGTTTGCACCACCACCACCTCTACTGTTCTGTTATCTCTTTGTCTTATCACCTCCTTCTCCCCACATATCTAATCACCTTGTTTATGTCCTGCTCAATGATCTGGATCCACCTCAAACCCTGCCTTCTCTCATCTCTTTCCCTTCCCCTTAAGCCCAAGGGAGTTCCACCACCACCACCCCGTAACTGCCAAAAACACCAACCGCCCTTGACCTGTTGAGTATATATCTGGCCACATAGCTTCATAGCTCTGTAAAGCCAATTCGTTCCTTTTTGAGATGATGGTTTTATGTGATTGTCCTTCTACAGGTTTCTATACATCGGTGTTGAGAGTATATGTTTTGCATATTTAGTCCCTTGTTAATTTTCCAGCTTGACTAGAAGACCTAGGGAAAAAAAACAGAAGAGCTGATTCCAGTCACATAGACAATGCAGGGCTACATAGGCTGACTTGGTATAAGGCAATTTTATACATAATCTCAACAAGCACATCTTGGCATTCTAGAGGGCTTCGAAAAACTCAATGATCTCTCACTTGCCTTGCTTCCTTCTCCTTCTTTTGAGGTTTCCTTTCAATAGTGGGAAACTTAGGGTTTGCTTTCAGATGCGCAAGTAAGAACATCCTGTTTCCCCAAAAGCTTCTGTGCTGCTTACGAGGAATGGGAATCCCATGTTGCGGTCATTTAGGGAGACAGCTAGCCAAGCCAACACACTCTTATTTTCCAGTGAGAAGGGTCAGAGTAAATCGTCCAGAATTCTAGAAAGCTTAGGAGGAACCATTCATATTGTTGGATTCTATCTCTCCTCTTTCCAAGAGGCACACACACTTCCACCCCATGAAAAACATTCTAGTTTCATTACTGTATTGTCCAAACATGACTTGGCTGAATTACATGAAATTTTCTCCAGTCTCATCTGGCCTTAAATTAAACATGACATTTTGAGGCCAAATTATAAGGCAAAGAGAGGCGATTTAAAAAGAAATGCTTAATGAAAAATGAGTTGAATCTGGCACAGATTGGTAGGGACTGGTTTTTGACCTTGCAAATGGAGCCAGTGATGTGGGTTCCAGGTTACTGTTTAATTTTCATTTGTTTTGCCCTGTGGGTCCCCCTATCTTGTATGTCAGAAGCAGATATAATGAGGGTGAGATGATGGCTGGTATGTGAATACAGTACAAGAGCCTTGCAGGCAACTTTGCCGATGAGGAGAGGGGCTTTTGAATGAGGCCAAATGCAAGTCTCAGTGCTGTTGTCCTAGATGAGTTTGCTTCTTGGAATGTAGTCCGAAAACCCACACCTGCTCCCTGTCGTTGGTATATTCCCTTGTGCTTTCAGACATACACAGTCATTCAGGCTCGGCTCTAGTGTATGCTTTGCACAGCGCAGCCCTGTCTTGCAATTTCATGCACTCTGAAATCACATAGTCAGCCTCTCTCTCATTTAGAGGCTCATAAACACTGTCCAGCAGCATCCGCTTGCCCAACAGGCTGAGGAAACGATTTCAAAAACAGAAGCCAAATAAAACAATAACTTACAGAAAGCGAGCGGGCAACATGACAGAGTATTTGGTCCAACAACAGAGGGCTCTTCCAAGATCCCAGGCATTCCATATAAAGGGGCAGAACACAGGAGGCCAGAAGTTTTCTCTAGTCTGTTCATGAACTCTCCTCATTTGTTCTCCACCAAGGTGTTGGGGGATGAGGAACAGCCATAAGAGGAGCTAATGGGGTTGAGCTTTTCATTCAGGGAACCTGAATATTGTACAATGTAAAATAGCTGTCCTAGGCCACAGATAGACTTAGTGTTCATCTATAAACAAGCCCCAGAACACTGGAGATGTAGCTCTAGCTCTAGCATGTTCTTAAATTCCTGCTATATTATTTAGAATCAAACATCTTGCTTGGTAACCTGACAGGTTTGATTTGCAACAAGATTTAGTTCTGGAGCAAGTGAAAGCCAGTTTGAACAGCATAGCATAGCATAGCATAGCATAGCATACTGTCAGATTAGTATGGGGGAGACTCTAGTTCAGATATCCACTATGTCTTAAAGCTCACTGGGTGGCCTTGGACCAATCACTCTGTCTCAGCCTTACCTTACAAGGTGATTCTGAGGATAAACTAGTGAAACAGATTGGCATGTATACCATGGAGGATGTATGCTAAGAAAACACAATAGAGATGTGTGCAAGTGTGATCCCATTCAAACTGTCTTTCCCCTCTGTTCCTTGCTTCTGCTGCATTGAAAATGTCATAGTCAGGAGATGACATGGCATGGGACTCAAGTCAGAAAAAAGAATCTCAGAAGCTCTTTCACTACATGTGTTACTTGTGGAATCCTGACCATATAAGATCTGGTCTTGTTTAAAAAAAAATCTGTTAAAACTGTTGTTATAAATCCTTCCTGATTCTACAATTACAATAGGGAGAATACATTACTTGATACTCCTGTCATACTAAAAGGGGAACAACAAACCTCTGCAAACAGAAAATGAGAATTTCAGGGAGCATCCTTTGAATGAAGTGAAGTGGTACATGCCATGAAGTGGTTCACTGCAGGTCAGTGAACCATACCTCTCATAGAAATAAGCAGTAAAAATCCTTTGAGAATCCAAGTTCATCATAAAAAAAAGGATGCAGAAATCTGCAACAAAACTGTGTCCCATTAGATGACTTTCTCTCTCTGCATAGCCTCAAGCCACAACACCTGGGTTGCACCAATAGATCTACAAAAATGCTCACTTATTAAAAGCTTGCTTTCCTTTGTACAGACGGCACTTAAAATTTCCGAAAGGCAATTGAAAGCTAGGGGGAGCTTAGCAACATCTGTTGCTGTAGTGCACAACTGGCCCATTGTGAGGAATTTTTTTGAATGGCAGTCTTCACAGCTCATTACTGGTATCATTGCTTTTGGCCAAGATTTCTGTGTACGTTTCCATCACCCTGTCAAAGCCAATGAACATCCCCAGCCCCTTTTGAGTCAGAGGATCATTCTCCCCATTTTGCCCAGTCTGTGGTCTTTTCCACATGGTACTTTATATCAGTAGATTGTGATGAAGAAGGTCTTTCATGCCTCTGTGATTGAGCTGACAGTGATGGCATTTGAACTGCAAGCAGTGTACCAGAAGGATGGCACTGCTAGGCGATTATCAAGAGACTACGAGCATGCCAGATCACCGTTTTTAGTGCTAAACAGGCAGCACCGAGCCAGGTCATTCCAATGATACTCATGCAATTAGCTAAGTAGATAGAGAGAAAAGACTGACCAACAAAAGATAGATTGCTTATAGGAAAAGGGCTTGTTAGCTTGCTGGATAACAAGGATTTGGTATGTGGAAATTGCCTAAACTAGTGAGGGGGTATTCTGTCTGCCCCCCCCCCCCAATAACTTATCAAGACCCATGATGGAAGATGGTGGACAAAAAACCCTAACATGGTCTGTGATGACACACAGTGCAGTTACATCTCTAGCTGTAAAGAGTCTTAAGTATAATGGTAAATTAGACCCTGATGAACTTGCCTGAAAAAATTCAGAGGTCTTATTTGTCCTCTCTGATATTTCTGATGAGCCACAATATTTACACCAGCATTTCAGTGAATGTGAAACCTGTTGGCAACTTAGGGAACAGTGGATTTCTTCCTTACCATCTCCAAGAGGGCTAGTGTGATGTAGACCCTACCCTGTGAAAGGCAATCTCTGATGGCACCGAGGCCCACCCAGGTTTATTGAGTTTCTGCAGAGTATGCAAGGCTGAATTGATTAAGTTGGCCTTTGGAGGTTAACCAGATTTTTTTGAGTTGGACCGGACAGTGGTATGGTGCTGAGCTAGGTATTTTAATGTACTTTAAGATTTCAATTTACTTTTATTGTTATTCCTTGTTCTTATGTTGGTTTTAAGTTGTTATATTGTTAAATGTTGTAAGTCACCTCAAGACCCTAAAGGGAGTGGTGACTAAAAGATCTAATAAATAAATACATGAATTAATAATTAAAAAAAATAGAGGTTAGGGTTTCAGACTAGGACCTGGGACAACTGTGTTGAAATACTCCGCTTAACCATGGAAGCATGCCACATGACCTTGAGCCTTTCACAATCTCTCAGCGTAATCTACCTTCACAATGTGGTTGTTGTGGATATTAAGTAGAGGAGGGGAGGACTATGTGAAAAGTCTCTTTGCGTCACCGATCAGAGAGGGTTGTGCTAGGAGAACAGATGTCTGCCTGCCATCCTTTGGTGTGTGGTGTCCCTCAGGGGCAGTTCTTTCCCCGATGTTATCTAAATCTCTATGTGCCCCCTTGCCCAGTTGGTTCATAGCTTTGAGCTGGATTGTCACCAGTTAGCTGATGACACACAGCCAATTAAATGCTGCTCTGGACTCCTTGGCTGGATGTCTGGATGCTGTGATGAAATGGTTGTGTCAGAGTCACCTGAAGTTGAATCCCCTGAAGATGGAGGTTCTGTATCTAGGTTGTAGGATGACGGAATTGGGAATCTGGCTCCCAGTCCTCGGTGGAATGCTGGATGGTGAAGAGCCTGGGTGTGCTCCTGGATGCTACAGTTTCTAAGGAGGCCCAGCTTGCAGCCATAGCAAGATCTGCATTTTTTTAATCTTTGGCAGGTTAGGTAATTCGTGCCCTATCTCTCATCCCAGGACCTAGCTTCAGTAATCCATGCAATGGTTATCTCTAGACGGGACTACAGCAACTCACCTCACATTGGGCTGCCTGTGGGCTTGACCTGGAATTTACAACTAGAGATGGGCATGAACCAGAAAAAAACTGAACCATGCAGTTCGTGGTTCATCAAATTTCACGAACCATGAACCATGAACTTTCATGAACCTGCTCCTGGTTTGGGAACCAGTTTGTTTGGTTTGTGAAAATGCCACATCCGGGTCAGAAAATCATCACTTCTGGGCCAGCAGAAGGTCTGCAGGAAGTCCATCCCCTGTTGCCTAGCAAACTGTTTGATTGGCACCAGGCTGTCTGCAGTCACAAACCAAAAACCCCACCAAACGAACCAGCCTAAAATTCGTGGTGGTTCACCAGAAATGGGATCTGACGAACCGCGGTTAGCAAACCACGACGAACCACGGTTAGCAAAGCCTGGTTTGTGCTTAATTTTGGTTCATATTTTGGTTCATGCCCATCTCTAGTTACAACTGGTGCAGAATGCAGTGGTACATGTACTCATGGGGACGCCATTTAGGGCGTGCATTCACCCTGTGTAATGCTGGCTGCACTGGCTCCCAGTTAAGTTCCAGATCCAGTTCAAGATATTGGTTCTAGTATTCAAAGCCCTTTGCAGACTGGGACCTGCATACCTGCAGGACCTTCTCTCCCATTATGTCCCCCGCCAGGCCTTGCACTCTGCAGATAAACTACTCCTGGTGGTCCCTGTCCCAAGAGATGTTCGGCTGCCCTTGACTAGGGCAAGGGCCTTTTCTGCCCTGGCTCTGGCCTAGTGGAATGCTCTCCCACTGGAGATCTGAGCCTTGCAGGACCTATTACAGTTCCACAGGGCCTGCAAGACAGAGATGTTCCACCAGGCCTTTGATTAGGGACCACCTTTGTGTTTCCCCCTTTCTGGCTGCCTTGCCCTCCTTTTGCAACTGCCCCAGATTTGCATCATGGTGGTGCCCATGGCTTGTAGCAATTTTATAGTAGCCTGGTTTGATCAGTGGTGCCTGATTTTTTTTTATCTGGATTACGTGGTTTTAATATTTTTTATTGTATTTATTGAAATATTGTTGGAAGCCACTCTGACCCCACTTGCAGGAAGGGTGGGGTATAAGTCAAATAATTAGATAAGAAAAGTAGGATATAAATAAAAAATAAGCAAATCAACTTTACTGTATGTTAAAATTCATTTGGATTCCTTCCATTTTTTGACCCTGCAAAGCCATTTTGAGAAGTCTCTTTAGATGAAGTTTGGGACTAGAGATGGGCACGATCCACATTATGATTGAAAAAAACCCACAATAATGGTGATCGCACGATTGGGACCCAGTGGATCGTGCTCGGGCATGGCCAACGATCCAGCAGTCGGGAGGGGGGCTGGATTGGGGCTTGATCGGGGCGATGGTGCTTGGATCGGGAAGCCAGACACTCAGGCGCCAGCAATCTATTCCCCTGGCAACGGAGCCAGGGGAATGCCTGAGCTGTGTTTGCCCTCCTTCTGTCGCCCTGGAAACCCGAATGGAAGCCCAGCTTTCCTTGATCAGCAGGGCTTCCTTCCAACCATGGAGCAGCAAAGCAGTCACCAGCTGGGAGAAGACATCCAAGGGAGGGAGGGGGAAGGGGGTGTTCTGTAGCCATGGGCACTCCAATCTCATCCCTGCAGGCAGCTCTGATGGCCAAACACAGACAGCCAAACACAAACACAGATGCCGCCAGCATTAGCCACCATTCCTGTATCGCATGGAAACAGCGGGGCGCCCCTTCGCTTTTGCCTCCATGATCCACAATCCACGATCCATGATCCACTATCCACGATCCACGGATCGGAAATGGGAGATGACCAGTGTGGATCGTTAATTTAGGATCGTCGCCGGCACCGATCCACGATCAGCTTGATTGGTTCTTTTTTTTATTATGCCCACCTCTATTCTGGACCCTTTGCCTCCTCTGGTTCAAAACAACATTCTCTAAAAGTTATGTTACCATCTTGCTGAACTTTGCATCTTGAACTTCTGGGACTTATTTCCAAAACCCACACAGATTTGAATGGGGTGGGGGGATACTGAGGAAGGTAATCAAATGCTGAAGTAGTATGGAAATTTCTGGAGAAACTAGAAAAGAAAAGTTTCTACATGTGTCAGATCTGGCCTTGGAAGGATCAAAATGAGATTTTCCTCTAGGTTTCTCAGTGTGGGCTGCCTTTTTGTAGACACCGTGTGCTAATGATATGCAGGAAATAAGCTCTTTCTGCATGCAAATGTTATATAATGGAGCAGCAGAAATGCACGACAGGGATGAAATTCTTCAAATTGACTTTGACAGCATTCAAGGTTAGTTCAAGGAAAAAACACCTTCCTTTGAATGTTAAACAATGGCTTTTTAAAACAAGGAAAGGCTAAACGTAATGATAATGATCATGGTTGATTGTGTGGTGCAGGAAATACATGACTGATTTAAGTGTCTAGGGTTTGAACTTTTATTTCCACTATTTTATTAACAGTTTATATCGAGTAGGTAACTTTTCAATGACTGATGGAACACCGTGTTTTCTCTAAGATTACAGAGTTTTGACTAAGCATGATATGCATAACGTTAACTGTGACATTAGAGTAGGACAATCAGTCATCTTGATTCATTTTTGGATATCGACACTCACGTGCGTCTCTGCACACATCATCCATTTATTTTATGGATGCTAGTTCAGAACAGATGAGATTTGAAGATCACAAACAGTGCTTGAAGGTGGTTTGAGTGACGTGATTATTAGCAGTCAAAGCATTAATAATTTCAGTTACACTCCGATGTGCAGCAAACACTTTGATGTTTTTGTATATTTTATTCTGTAACAGCACATTGAGGAAGGTTTGTTGAGAAACTCTCTCTCACCCAAGCCCCATCTTGCTCAGAGTTGCCATGAATTGTGCCAAAAGTGAACATAGGGGTAAATGTTTGGGTTCCTTCTAGGACAGGAATTTTGAGGAAAGCTGACGTTAACATTTCATAGAAGAGTTTTACACATTAACACTTTTTTTCACAGCCAGAGGCAAAACTGGTGGTTTCTGTGTGATCGAAACATATGAGAAGCTTCGTGGGAAATTAAAGATTTTTTAAAAAAAAACAGCAAACTTTCTCAGGGAGTACATTTCTTTGAATTTTGATGACTGTGTTTTGTTTATATGAACCCCCCTGAATCCATACTCAAAACTCTGTCGGGTGTCCCATGCACCATGAGTAGGTTGTTTGCATAGTATTCATAAAGTCTTGGCTAAAGTACAAGTTGTACAAGTTGGGGACAGATTCTGACTTCAATTATAGGAGCAGAGGCTTTATTTTTATAGCAAACAATTATTTTATCTCCTCACTTGGGAGTAAGGGCTATCACAAAGAAGAGGGTGAAGACTTATTCTCCACTTCTTCAGAGGACAACACAGTGTCTAATGGACTTAAGTTGTTTATTTAAAATATTTATATGCTGCCTTTCTCCTGAACCTTCCAGGACCCAAAGTGGGCCAGCGTTTCCAAAGTGGGCCCTCTTATATGTAAATCCTAGGCGAGCATCTTTTGGTTGAATATTTAGAGAAACTTCCCAAAGGTGAGAACAGAAAATGGAGCCCATTACTTGGGGTAGGGATGACATCGGTCTTATAGGAGGTCCTCATGCAGACTGCTGAACTAACTGTCAGGAATGTTTTAGATTCCTGCACAGGAATGTTTAGAATTTCTTGCACTGAGCAGGGGGTTGATGTTCTATGAGCCCCCCTCTAATTCTATGGGCCAAGCTACAAATGATGAATGACACTTGAACAGTAAGTGAACAGACTCACATGTATTCCTCCCTGTTCACTTGCACTCCATTTGTGCTCCACTCGACAAGTGTAGCACAAGTGGAGTGCAAGTAAACAGGGAGGAATACATATGAGTATGTTCACTTGCTGTTCAAATGTCATTCATCACTTGTAGCTTGGCCCTAAGATTCAAATGTAAAAGGATTCTTTTGTTTGAATTAATCTTTGAAACATTCTGGTTAAAGGTCTGGACCCAGGCAAAGGGAGAGGCTTGTTACCTTCTGAGCCATTTTGTTCCCTTGGATTATGATTAAATAATACTGAATTATGCCCAGCTCTACCCTTTTTCTACCAGCTCTCCACTTGAGTAGTGTAGTTGGCCAAAACTCATTTTCTGGGCTTCCTGTGACTGCCAGAGAAGAGTGGTCTCAGTTGCCAAAATGGTGGAGAAGAGTGGCCAACAAAATGGAGGCATGATGGCAACATTTCCTATTTGCAATCAGTTGTGATCCCAACACAAGAGTGATAGAGCATTTCTGATCACAATGCTTTTCCTGTTTTACTGAACTTCTTTTAAAAAACATATTAACCTATTGCAATGCACCTCAAGCCCCTATGAAAGGAGCAAGCTATGTATTTCAATAAAATGAATGTCTCGATTGCTCCTAAACATTATTACTTTAATTCAGATTTGCAAGATATATTATCTTTCAATTTGAAGCTGTTGCTCCATGCAAACATGCTGACGGGGAAAATATCTGAACATTTTATTCATTTATTTATATGACGATATATATTTTAAAGCATGTTTATATTTCCTTTTTAACTAAACAAGGTCCCCAAGGCAGCAAAATTAAAACATTAAAAATGCAAAAAACATCCTAAAAAGTATAAAAACAATTCAATAAACACTCACACAAACAGAAAGATCAGGGAGGACGGCCAGTAACAGTTATATTGATTCCAAACATTTTAAAAAATGTTCTATGGGATCCTGTGCATTCTTCCTTAGAACACAATCTTGCCCACAGAGCACTCAAAGAGCAGAACGTGGAAAGACCCCCAAAGGGCTCCCGTTTGGTGCTCTTGTTGCTGTTATCCTGTGTGCTCTGCTACTCACACAAGCCATCCACATCCATTCTAGTCCAGTCTGCTGATCCCTAGAACTTGCTGTCATTTAACAGATGGATATACAGACATGCTTCTAATACCTTGTTCTCATATTTAGAAGCACTGCTCAAGTCCCCCACCCTCGATCTTATACATTGCTGAGGACTCTGTCTTGCCAGCTGTATGCTGCACTGGTCTCCAGCAGCCTGGACTCCCTGAATTTAAAAGCCAAGCTATGATAGTTCTTCTCAGTCCAGTCTTAAGCAGAGTTACACCTTTCCAAGCAAGATGTAACTTTGCTTAAGCATTATATTACCAACAATTCATAAGATACCTCAGAACTGAAGATTGTGACACTGCAGGCTGTGCACTGCTTGATGATCTAGAGTTCATGTGCATGGATTTACATGTTATGTGCACTAAAGAGCTGTATTCTGGAGAGTGACAACACGTAGCAATTCATACTTGCAAAAAAGTGATAAGAATCCTGCCATCCCAGCCAGTGGCAAAAGCCGCTTAGGGGGGTGGCAGTCTTTTGCTTCCTCAGAAGGAGGAAGGCAGAAGGCAAGCCCTGCATATGGGGCTCAGCTTGGGGAGTGGAGTCTTGCAGCTGTAGTTGGCTTCTCTGCCCCCGTGGCTTCAGTTGCGCCTCATGCTCGGGCAAAGCAGGATGTGTTCGCCTGCTTTCCCAGCACGAGGAGCTGAGGCAGAGAGGTGAGGTTTGCCAGCCCAAGGAGCGTCAGTGGTGAGCAAGGCTGTATTGGGGCTCGCTCCCAGCTGCGAAGCACTGTCTGAGCAGGGTGCGCCCCGTTTTCGGTGCCACAACATCCAGCTGAGGCTCGGAATGCCGGAGCGCTTGTGGCAGCGGCCATGATGGGGAGCAGCAGAGCGTGACACAGCACTAAGAAGTGGTTTTATGAATGGTTACCTATATGAAAGATACTGATGGATTTTTAACTATTGTGTACTCCTTGACAAAGTTTGTAGGAAATGGGGCATATTAGGATCGGGATAACCCGTCGGAGGACTACTTTTGGATTTTTTACAGCCAATATGAAATAATAACAAGAAACAATATACAACAAGAGATTGATTTTATTTTATTGGAACTCTCCACTCGTTGTTGGACTGTTGCATACAAGGACCTGTGAAAAAAGAAAATGCTGAGTTGTTACAATGCACTTGCACTTTAACAATATATATGTGCAATGAATTTTTGTAGCAATTTGTAGCACCAGCACTTTATCAATTTATGGCACCTGTAGTTTAGCAACTTTTTTAATGGTATTGTGTATGTGGAGTGTAGTATTTGTTTTATGAATTGCTATTTTAGAATTATGTGTTTTACTGTGCAATGTGTTTTATGTATTAAATACACTGGTTCCATTGTTGTTAGACGCGTCACGTGGTTTTTTGCTGTTATACCTTTGTGACACCACTTGATACTCTCTCCTTGCTGCAAGGGACTGAAGGCAGCTGTGTACCCGAGATGGGGCAAGTGGCGCTGGTGGTTCAACCGCCGGAAGCTAATGGTAAGTCCTCTTGGCCTCAGCAGGGGTATGCGTGGCCTTGGGGGCCCTGGGGCTAGTCAGTGGCCCCTGTGCCCTCCAACACACCTCAGTTTAACTACACACAGGGCACACCTCATTCTAGTTACTCCCAGGTGGGTACAGGAGGGTCCGCCAGATGGCCATCTTCATCTGTGCAGGCCCAATCTGGGATGGGGCTGGTTGCTCCTTGGGGCTCATATTGTGGCGTGCCATGGGTCAATTAGGGGTCAGTACCTTTTAAGGCACTGCCATTTGGTGATACAGCTATGCCCTTAGGCAATCACCTTACCCCCGTGACAAGGGAATTTTTTTTGTGGGGTGAGTACATTGATGTCTTTACCCTTCTCTTCAGGGAACTGGAGAGGAAGGATAAAGAGGATTTAGATGAGAGGGATAAGGAGCATCTTAAGTGCCGCAAGATTGATAGGACCTGGGCTAATTGGCTGCTGGGATTCCTTATTTATGTGGGAGTCACTGCCCAGGCACAACCACGGAGGGTGGCTGCCCCTATTTCAATATATGGACATCATATACAGGGGGTACACTTCACTGGTGCAGCTTGGCTGCAATATGATGAAGAGTTTAGAATGCGTGCAGCCCTTAATCCTTCATTGCCATGGGATCAAGTGCACCAGCACTTATGGCTCCAATTGATGACCCCTGCACAGTCCAGCAGCGGGGATAGATCAGACAGTGGCCATATTGTGCAGCGATCCTTGTCAGGTACTTCAGGTACTTCTGGCTCCTGCACCTATGCTGGGCAGTCGGTTCAGCCCCAGCTGCTTTGCTTTGCGTTTACCTCACAAGGCGTAAGAACTGCAGATTTGGCCATGAGTGCCCAATCTGCAGGGGTCCACACTCCTTCACTGCTTGCAAGTGATAAAAGTCATTTTCCAAGAGGGGAGGCAGCCCAGGCAGGCAACAGGGTCCTGGAAAAGGGCCCCACCCAATAAAAGTGAGGGTACTTGAAGCCATGTTAGCTGAGTAACCTCATCGGGTCAATGCCCAATTTTTGTTGCAGGGTTTCTTGTTAGGTTTTCGTATTCCTTTTCAAGTGCCAAGAAGTGCCTTCATGTCACTCAATTTACGTTCATTGGTTGGCATGGAGACTGTTGTTAGGGCCAAAATAACCAAGGAATGTGCTGAGGGTAGGGTTTTAGGCCCTATCCCCTCCGCTCCTGTTCCCCGCTTGAGGGTTTCCCCATTGGGGGTGGTACCTAAGAAGGCAGCTGGTGAATTTTGGCTGATTCACCATTTGTCTTACCCCTGGGCCAGTTCCGTTAATGACGCTATACCCGAATACTTGTGCTCAGTGCATTATACGTCCTTTGACCAAGCAGTCAATGTGGTAAGGCATTGTGGCCAGTGCGTGGAGATGGTGAAATGTGACATTAAGTCAGCATTTCACCTCCTCCCAGTCCACCCTGGGGGCTTTGAGCTCCTGGGGTTTGGCTTCGAGGGTCAATTTTATATAGACAGGGCTCTCCTGATGGGGTGGTCTATCTCTTGTGCGGTTTTTGAATGTTTTAGCACATTCTTGGAATGGGCATCGTGTCGCAGGCAGTGCTGCCATGACACCGCCCACTATTTAGATGATTTTATCTTGGTGGGGCTCCCACAGTCTGGGCAATGTGCTTGTCTATTGGAGGACGTTGTCTGCCTTGCGGACGAGCTAGGGGTCCCCCTTGCACAAGAAAAAACGGAAGGTCCAGCGACTGTCCTGGCCTTCCTAGGTATAGAATTGGATACTGAGCAACAAACCTCCAGGCTGCTGGCTGAAAAGCTCCATGACTTGAAGGCACACTTGCAGACCCTTATAGGGAGGCGTAAAGTGTCCTTATTGGAGCTGCAACAGATGGTAGGTCACCTTAATTTTGCGTGCAGGGTGGTGGCACCAGGCAGAGCTTTCCTGAGGTGCCTCTGCAATGCAATGGGGACCCTCAGGCTCCCTCATCACAGGATGCGTATCTCCGCTGGCATGAGGGATGACATGGAGGTGTGGCACCAATTTTTGGGTGGCTTTAATGGTGTCTCCTTTTGGAGGCAGGAGCTATTGTTGGAAGGGGACCTACAGTTTTCTTCTGACTCATCTGGTGCCATAGGATTTGGAATTTATTTCAGGGGGCACTGGTGTGCTGCTCATTGGCCCACTGATTGAGTGGAGGCAGATCTGAGTAGAGACCTGACTTCCCTGGAATTTTTCCCAATCTTAGTGGCAGTCCACCTGTGGGGGACAGAGCTGGCTAACCACTCAGTGCACTTTTGGTGCGATAAGATGTGTTACCAGAACTGCTCTTTTTGATGGGGAATTAGTTTGCAGTCTGGGTTTAATGCGGCTCTTAACTAATTTATACCAGGGTCCCTCTCCAGACACTCATGTAATAAAGAGGCAGACTAAATAACAATGAAATGTGTCTTTACTAAATAGTGTTGCATATGGCTAAGTTAGCACACACATACAAGAAGCATAGAAGGTCTAGGAAATACGGAGTAAGAAAATAGAGACGGTTGCATTAGTGGGGCAGCCCACTTGAGAACGACGGAACTGGGTATACTCACCAAGTCATGGTGTGGAGCAAAGACATAGCAGCGAGATGAGGTGGTCTAATGCCTGCACTAGATCCACAGAGAGAGTGACGGCAAGGAGTCTGGATAGGAATGGCATGTGCACCATGTGGCCTGGGAGGCCAGCTTAAATACCCCAAGACGTACCCTGGGGCTGGTGCCTAACCCTGTGGTTCTCACAGGTGAAACAAAGGTGTTAATGGCTCTACAACTACCCTAGATGGGCCAATTTAGAATCTGATTGTTATTGTGACACCTTGGGAAGAGGGGACAAAGGAGGGAGGGGGAATGCCAGGCGGGCTGAATGGATGTTCCAGGACACGGGGCTTGGTTGCGATGTCATCAGCTCTGGAATGCGGAGGCTGCTTTGAGATGCGTCCATTAAGTGCTTAGGATGGTCGGCACTTAGTTTCCATTCCAGGGCGGCTATCAAGATATGCAGAGCAGGGCGAGGTTGGCCACTGCGGACGTGGTCTGCTCACTTCTCCGAAATGGCTTCTCTAAGTAGGCTGTTCAGGCTGGTCTTCTTGCTGCCTGGGAACATGGCTGCCAGCTGGGCATGACTGGGGCTTGCTAGCAGGCTGCCCGGTAGCGAGGGCAAGCTTGGTGACCGGCCCGCAGGAGGCTCCCGGTGGGAACTGACCAGGGGGTGCCTGGACAGGCTCGCTGAGGGCTTTCCCTGCTAACAGCATGGGTCTGGGCCCAGGTGAGGCAAACATCCATGGAGGCAGTGAACAGTAGGCAACACAGTCCATAGCAGAGATAGGAACAGCCCAGGGTAGACAATCCGTAGCAAAGAGTGTAGGCAGGAAACAGACATGTGTAGTGGAGTCCAGACACGCAGGAAAGTCAGGATACAGGCATGGGCAATGCTGCCCAGAAAGAGAGTGTTTAGTGTAGCTTTAAAGAGCAACACAGGAAACAGACACAGTTCATTGCAGGCCTTAGAGCAGGGGAGGGGCTCCTTGGCAACATATGGCGGTGGTTCAGGTAGTGAACTCCCTCTCTTCTAAGTTGCCTAGGGTCATGATGCTGGTCTGGGCTTTTACCTTGAGGTGCTTGCTCCTTAACATATTGTTTTCAGCCAGATATATTCCTGGAGTAAACAATGAGGTGGCAGATGCCCTATCTCATCTGCAGATGGACCGGTTTTGGCAGGTTGCCCCAGAGGTGGATTTGGCACCAGCCCCGATGCCCCAGGAGCTGTGGAGGATTGGGAATCTAAGGCCTTCAGGGCCATCCAGTTAGCCATTGCCCTTAGTACCAGGAGGGCATATGTTCAGGCTGTAGAGCAGTTTGCTGGTTTCAGGCTGGAGGTAGGTCTCTGCCAACGTTGACCCATCCCCGTGGAGCACTTGATGTGTTTCGGTGTGGCTCAGAAAGGTAAAGGGCATGTGGTCAAGTACATCTGGAGCCAGCTGGCTGCGTTAGCCTTCGTCTCCAAAGCCGTGGCTTGGTGGACACCACTGGGGACTTACACATTTGGAAGATGCTGGAGGGTTGGTCTCGGGAGTCAGTTACACCCAGGGATCTGAGACAGCCCATTTCTCCAGGTATTCTCCAGCGTTTGAAAGCTATATGGTCCGTGGTCTGTAATACACAATTCGAGGAGCTGCTGTTCCATGCTGCTTCTCTGACTGTTTTTTGGCGCTCTTAGAGTTAGCGAGCTTGTTTCTCAGGGACAACTCCGGCCGAGCCCTTATGGCAATGGATGTTAAATTTAAATGGAGAACAGGTAGTGCTAAGAATTTGGTGCTCCAAAATGGACCAGCTACAAAAAGGGATGCATATAATGCTTAGCCAGTATACACTGATTGATCTGTGCCCTGTTGCAGCCCTATGGAAACATATCAATGCCCGGGGAGAAGCACCTGGCATTCTGTTCCGCCACGCCGATGGTGCCCCATTGACTAAATACCAGTTCTGGACAGTCACGGGTAGGGCACTCAAGAAGCTTGGCCTGGGGGGGTGTCAAATTTGGGACCCACTCTTTAGCGCCACATCTACAGCCGCAGGAATGGGCTTTGCGGAGGCTGAGATTCAGAGGGTACGCCGATGGTGTTCTGCTGCATATAAGATGTAGGTGCGGCTTTTAAACAGGGGTCAATCGTTTTGACATTGTTTTACTTTTAGGTGCTGTAGTTCAACAGGAGAGGCTGCAGATCCTCATCTGTGGCCACAGCATGGTCTTTTGGGCAGCGCACCAAGCAAAGAGGACACTGATCGGATCCCAGCTTGTACTCAGCCAGTGGGCCACTGTCAAGTGGCAAGGCAGAAGAGGCCTGCACTTGTCTGGGTTGCTGTCGCTGCTTTTTGAGGGGAGGTCTGCCCCTCCACCTCACATCTTGGTCATGCACTTGGGAGGTAATGACCTGGATATGATGAAGGGTGTGGCCCTTTCTTGGCAAGCGTGGGACAACTTGCTGGAGATTCGCAAGCGGTGGCCTGGCATCCTGATATTTTGGTCTGCAATGCTTCCACGCTGGGTATGGCGGGATGCATTGGATCACAACGCTGTAGAAAGTGCTAGTTGAATGGCTGATAGAGGCAATGACAGGAGGGTTAGGGATCTACTTGCTCCATCCGCAGATTCGGGCCGAATTTGCAGACTTCTTCCAAGGGGATGATAGGCACCTCTCTTCAAGAGGTAATAGTATTTTCCTGAACGACCTGCAGCAAGGGCTCAAGTTGGCCTTAAGCCATTTATAGGGTGCCGAGGCCTAAGCAGAGGCTTGACCTCTGCAGTGACAGGATTTCAGTTAGGGGAAATCTGTAGTGGGCTGGTGAGCACCCTTGGCACCTCCCCATTGGTGGGGAATTGGGGTCTGTCAGGAGTGGCTGGCTGCTGTACGGCCCAGTTGGAGGACAGACACCCTGGTTGGGGAACCCCTGGACAAGCCAGTCTCCCTCCGTTGCCATACGGCCGGGTGGGAAAGCTTTACAGGCTGCGACCCAGCCATTTGAGGGATGGCTCGCACCCGGGCAGCGGGTGTCTCACCCAGACAGGTCAGGGTGGGGTCCAGGAGTGACCCCAGGGCTTGACCTGTACTGCTAGTTAGGCCCTTGCCATAGCTGATGTTTGCATGTTGTTATTTTAATAATACGGCCCATTTTAGAACCCAAATACTGTGTCTGCCTCTCATTCTGACTGGGGGCACAATTCACACCTACACGCACACAGAACAAAATTGTGACAGTGATTTACCAGGAATGGTACCAGGAACTAGGGATTGTGCTTGGTAATTATGGACAAGTGCAGTGTAGGACCACCAAGTTTGATGGTAGGGAGGGACTACATTATATGGTGACAACTTGGAGAAGAATGTGCAACAGTATTTGTTGAGATGTCATAGAAGGGTGCTAAATTATAACATAGATGTTTTGGCTAAGTCTCACTATGTTCAGAAGTCTAGTCGCACATATAGTATACAAACAGCAGGTGGGTGAAAGAAGTGTCATACTGTAACCCTTTGAGAGACCCTCTATACACTGTTTTCACAAAATACAAGACTATAGTCTAGACTAGAGGTGGGCACAATCCAAAAAAAAAAATACCGATCAAGCTGATTGTGGATTGGCGCCAGCGACGATCCCGAATTAACGATCCACACCGATCATCTCCCATTTCCAATCTGTGGATTGTGGATCGTGGAGGCAAAAGCGGAGGGGTGTCCCGCTGTTCCCAGTGATACAGGAACAGTGGCTGATGCCGGCGGCATCTGTGTTTGTGTTTGGCCGTCTGTGTTTGGCCGTCAGAGCTGCCTATCAGGGTTTGCAGGGATGAGATTGGAGTGCCCATGGCTACAGAACACCCCCTTCCTCCTCTCTCCCTTGAATGTCTTCTCCCAGCTGGTGACTGCTTTGCTGCTCCATGGTTGGAAGGAAGCCCTGCTGATCAAGGCAAGCTGGGCTTCCATTCGGGTTTCCAGGGCGACAGAAGGAGTGCAAACACAGCTCAGGCATTCCCCTGGCTCCGTTGCCAGGGGAATAGTTTGCTGGCGCCTGAGTGTCTGGCTTCCTGATCCGAGCACGATCACCCCAATCAAGCCCCGATCCAGCCCCCCTCCCAACCACTGGATCGTTGGCCGTGCCTGAGCACGATCTGCCAGGTCCCGATTGTGTGATCACCATTATTGTGGGTTTTTTTTTTTATCGTAATGCGGATCATGCCCATCTCTAGTCTAGACCACTAACACATTATTAGCATATATTTGTATGCCCTGCATATGAAGATGTAGGCATTTACATTTTTTAAAGATTGGGACTTGGTAGGGAATAGTGCTCTCTAGATGGACAATAGCTTCAGGATGTGCTGTGAATGGTACCCATTGAAATGATCTTGTCCACGATTAATTTAGCTGTCCTAGTTGCCATGATAAATTAATGACAAAATAAATGAAGGATGAATTTATATCCTATCAAAATTATTTCAGGCTCCTTCTTCTCAATTATCATTGACCTATTCTTCATTCTAATAACACTCTTCCTTGTAACAGTATTACATTACACTATATACTGAAATTTTTTTAAAGATATATTTTCACATATGCTTTAAGAATCTATTAAGATTATTTAATACTAGAGAACCAATTTCCCTAGAAATATTTTCTCCTGCCAGCAAAAATCTCTGCACTTTTAAGGAAATAACCAGAAGTAGAACAATGAAGGTGTTACTCACCCCCTTTATTAAAGGAACCATCTGCTTGTGACCTTTAGAAAAAGGAGGACTTTGATTTTCAATTAATACTTTATTGGAAGCTATTATGAATTCATGAGACAAGTAAAGGTAGGGTAGCTTTTTACATTGCCTCCTTCTATCATTGTGGCTGTTGATTTATTTAAAAAAGACTTCTCCACTGAATATATTGAATAGAATTTGGCCTTTTCTTTTTTGTTATCGTATATCCAAAACCCATATTCCTTACCAGTCACTGTACTGCACTTCCTGGGAATTAGTTGTACTAAAGTTTCTGTATATGTGTGCAGAGAGTGAAATTCTAAGGATGTTTATTAGGACAACATAGATGGTGCCTATGTGTATTGATTTGTCAACCTCCAGGTGGGGGTTGGAGATCTCCCAGAATTACAACTCAACTACAAACAATAGAGATCAGTTCCCCTGAAATAAATGACAGCTTTGGCAGATGGACTCTCTTGTATTATCACCTACTGAGCTCCTGTTAGGTTTGCCAGCTTCCAGGTAGGGGCTGGAGATCTCCTGGAATTATGGTCTCCAGGCCACAAAGATCAGTTCAGCTGGAGAAAATGGCTACTTGGGGGGGGGGTGGACTATATGGAATTATGCCATGCCAAGGTCTTTTCCCTCCCCAAACAGCACTTTCTCCAGGTTTCTCCAGGTTTCACCACCCAGATCTCCAGGAATTTTCCAACTTGGAGCTGGCAACCCTAGCTCCAGTCCCTTCTCATAATTATCATCCTCAGGATCCACCCCCAAAATCTCCAGGTATTTTCAAACCTGGATCTGGCAACCCCATATGGGCACCATGTTGCCCTCCAAGTGTTTTTTGAAAGTGGGTGGAGCCAATGTCAATGACGTCTTCCTTGGTGTGGACAGCAATGCTGGGTTGCAGGAAACTGTTGCTATAGAGGCACACACACACACACACACACACCATCCAAAGTGTATGACGTTTATTTACAATGACTATATTACAAGTTATCACAAGACTGACTGACATAAGGCTCTGCCAGACTTGTGTTACAAACAGAGGGCAAAACATAATATCATTACAACCTTTAAGTACACAGTTGCTTAATCACAGGAGATTACACAAATTGCACCAATTAACCAATCATGGAATAGTTGCTGACTCACCATGACTGAGTCTAATTATCCTTGTGTATCACCTGACATGCAATCATGTGACTTAGTACCTGTCAGGCTAGATCATTCTCATCTAGCCAGCTGTCACTGCCAGTAAACAGCTTCAACAGCCAAGTGGGGCTTTTACCTATCACCACTTCTGATTGGCCATTGCTGATCAGATTGGCTTTGCAGATTTTTAAAAAGTTACTTCAGCAGTGGCTTCCACCACAGCACAAAGAGCTTACCTTGAATCATGCAGTGAAGCTGCGTGTATACTCAATAAAACATTTTTAAACAATATGTTCATTTTAAAAGGCATCCTATGAAGCAGAACTTCTTTCTGAAATGTTGAAAAGTTACTATTAGAGTTATGCATGAACACTCTCTCCCAGATAGTTAGTGGTTGGTTCCACTTCTTGTGGCTGTCATGTTTAGAATATGCTATGCTATGTTCAGGTATACGAGTACCCAAGAGACTCCATTTTAATCCTTTCAGTATTATGAGTGCTTTCTTCCCAGGTGCCAGGACGTTCCCAGGCAGCTATCTCCAGAAGAGGAATGTTTTGGCCACCGCTGTTCCAGCCTCGAAGGACTTTCGCTTTCCAAGCTTCAAAGGGATTGTTATGAGAACTATGGGGGGAGGTTGGGCCTGCTGAGATCTGTTACTTTGTACCTTATGCTCTGCCTGTCATTGGTAACAATTCACATGTACCATCCTGAATATTGTATTCAGGCTTGTGGACTATAATGCATTCTTTCTTCAGTAAACTTTTACAAACAACAGGCTTTTGTCTGATTGCAGAAGGTAGTCTGGAGTAAGGACATTATCTAGCCACAGTTCTGACATTTTGTTACCAATCACACCTTTTCCAATGCCTAAGCCAGATCAGACGGACTCCAAAGCTGTCCCGGTCAGGGACCCTTTGTTTGACCCGTATGCCTCCCCCGGCTCTCAAGGACTGGAACCTCAAAGACCCGTACCAAGAGGCAACGGCTCTTCTGCTACTACGCTCTACACTCTCGCTCCCAGCAGTGAAGATACTCAGCCAAGAGCTACAGCCGAACCACTGTTTTCCGTACCCACCCTGACACAGTGGGGCGTGAGACCAAGGGAGACGAGGAAACGGAGAGCTAGTATGATGTTCACGCAAGCACAGGTGGACAGTTGACGAAGTTTAGAATCGATACCCGAGCACGCCAGCAGCCAACCGTGGCTCTACTGGAACAGGACGACCGAACAAACGGAGTGGGAGACGTCCCGCCGCGGCATCCTAAGCTGGGATTATTCAGAAGTTACCCTGTGGTCGGGGCAACAGGACGTAAGTGAGCACCAGTGGGTGCAGCTTCAAAGCAGAACGATTGCAATTGACTCTGGGATATCAGCAATCACTGGTTTGGCGAAAGGGATCTTAGCTGCAAGATCTCAAGAAGAACAAGGCATGGAAGAGACCCTGCCTGGTCAACCGAGGCCACATGCCGAATATGTGCCAACCTCGCAAGCTACTGGCTATACTGAACAGGAGGTGGAAAATCCAGATAGAGTGCAAGTCTTGGAGACCAGACTAGCAAGCATGGAAGAAAGTTTAGCTCACGCCGTCTACCTGCTATCCGTACTCGTAGTGGGGGACAGTGGACAAGAACCGCCAGCTGGTCTACCAGACATCAGTCAAAGTTTGTCTACCTTACAAAGCCTTGTGCCCCGTCCCGAGGGCCCAATCCAGCCCTGGCCGCAACAGCCTCCGGAAACTGGAGATTCTGAGCCTGATACCGGGGAAGGACCTTGTCCAGAAGACCCCTGTCCAGAGGACCCTTGTCCAGAAGACCCCTGCCCAGAGGATCCGGTCGCACCAGATGACAACGGAACCGACAGAGGAGGTGGAGAACCAGAACATCCTACGGGGCCCGTGTCCCCTGTAGCGCCTCCACCCACAACCCAAGGGAGTGAGCCACCAGTCCTACCGAGGGGGGATACGCCGCGACTCATCCCGGGGATGAGTGGGATTGGAAGAGGCACCACTCCCCAGCCACTCCAAACGCCAGGGCCAAGAGGAACCCTAACACCACATCAGCCGATCCCGGGAGGAACTCCTGTACCTCTTCAGCCTATGTCTCCTCACCCATCCCCATTACAACCGGCACCCCAAGGACCAATTCCAGCTCCTCTGTTACCAGCGCCCAGATTGCCGGCGCCTCGAGATACGCCACCGGTTCAGCCAACGCCTTTTCGGCCAGCTCCGCTACAACCCTTACCCAGAGGCCCTCCGCAGCCGATTCCGGGGGGACCTCCTCCGCGACAACCTCAACATCAGCCTCAGCAACCTCCGTCGCTTCCACCGCCCGCACCGCAACAACCTCCGTTACTACCACTGCCTGCCCCACAGCAGCCTCTGTTGCAACTCGCCCCGCTCGACGTTTATCCGTTGCCAGCGCCAGCTCCCAGGCAAGAACTTCCCATGGGCTGGGTGAAATTGGAAGCTACCTTTGATGGAGACCCATCCAAACTGGGATTCTTTCTCGTACAAGCGGTGCAGTTCTTTAATCGATGGGGACATCTTTTCGGAAGTGAGGCCAGCCAGATCGAACACCTTGGGTTGAGACTCCAAGGCAAAGCTGCCGACTGGTATGTAGGACTTTATGATATTGGTGCCCCCGAATTAAATACTCTTCAAGGTCTGGTGGATGCACTCCGAGTCCAATATGAAGACCCTCTAGAAGAAACTAGAGCTCGGACTGAATTACAGTCGATTAGGCAAGGCAGTATGTCGGCTAGAGACTATGTTACAAAATTCCGACAACTGGCCGCTAAATGCCCAAGGTGTGAGGAATCGACCAAGATAATTTTGTTCAAGCAGGGCTTAAACCCTAGACTGTTGGATAGAGCCCTGATGCGAGACAATCCCCCCACTCTACTAGGATGGATCCAATTAACTTGTGAAGTAGAAAACCGCATGCTAGAAGTTCGTTTACTGGAACAACAACAACATACAGGACAAAGGCGCTCCTCAGTTCTGGTCAGAGGAGGCAGAGGTGCTGGATATGCTACTCGCGGAGCGAGAGATGCTAGATGGCAACAAGGGTTGTGCCTGCAGTGTGGCCAAAGTGGTCATTTTGCGGCGCAATGCCCGTACCGGCCTGTGCAAAGACCTCCGCTCCAACTAAGACACCCAGCCCCCGCAGCCTACCCGGTGCCACCGTGCCCAACTCCAGCTCCCAGAACAGCGAGAGGTAGAGGAGCTCCTCGGAGAAACCCTCCCGAAAGAGGACTAGAGCTGGAAGAAGTTATGGAATATGATCCAACAACCCTAACCGGGGAGGAGAATCCAGAGAGTCCCACCTCGGGAAATGAAATGGATCTGTCGTAAAAGGACCCAAACGGCAGATCAAACATCAGTCAGTTCCTATTTCGAACAGACCCCAAGGGTCCATACTCTTCATACCAGTAACTTTAGTGAATCCTGACAGGAAAATGCACATCCGTGTGCAAGCGCTAATAGACTCGGGCTGCTCCAGAGACATTATTGCACCAGCCCTAGTGAATGGATTAGTACTTCCGGTGAAAGAATTGGAAACGCCTGTCATTTTTGAGCAAATGGATGGCACTAACATGAATCCAGTCACTACCGAAACCACTCCGGTCATAACCAGCATGGGTCAACATTGGGAAGTAAGATCATTCGTTATTAGTGCCACTGCTAAATACCCCTTGATCCTGGGAAGCCGATGGTTGTGCGATCACAACCCCTACATCAACTGGGCAGAGGGAAGCATCACGTTCACCCATGAGGCTTGTAAAAGTCATCGTTGGAATCAAAATTGGGGCAACAACCCTACCATCACTGAGCCTGCTCTCCTCACCCAGGAAGAAATCAACCAAATACCCAAGCAATACAGAGCTTACACCCAAGCTTTCACAGAAGAAGAAGCGAACGCTTTACCTCCTCATAGGAGGACAGACTGTGCTGTAGAAATTTTACCGGGCGCCTCCCTGCCCAAGGGTCGCCTATATCCCATGAGCCCTAACGAAAGGGAAGAACTCCGCAAATTCATCGACACCAATCTTCAAAGAGGATTTATTCGACCTGCCAACAGTCCGCATGCCGCGCCAGTACTCTTCGTCAAAAAGAAGGACGTGGGCTTAAGACTGTGCACGGACTTTCGGGGACTTAACACTGTATCTTCCAGTAACGCCTATCCCATCCCGCTCATCAGAGATCTACTTAACGTCATGGCTCAAGGTAAGATCTTTACGAAATTGGACTTGAAAGATGCTTATTTCCATGTTCGTATCAAAGCAGGGGACGAATGGAAAACTGCTTTTAATACGCCCCTCGGCCAGTATGAGTACTTAGTTATGCCATTTGGCCTGGCTAGGGCCCCCTCGGTTTTCATGTCCATGATCAATGAAGTACTACATGAATTTTTATACAAAGGCGTGGTGGTGTACCTAGATGATGTTTTAATCTATTCGGAAACCGAAGAGGAACACGTGGAACTCGTGAAAAAAGTCTTAACCACCCTAATGTGTAACAAACTGCCCATCAAACTGTCTAAATGTGAGTTCCACAAAACAGAACTCACTTACTTAGGCTACTGCATCTCTCAAGATGGCTTGAAAATGGACCCAGGCAAAATACAAGCAGTACAAAATTGGCAAACCCCCGCTACCCGCAAAGAACTACAATCCTTTTTGGGCTTTGCCAACTTTTATAGAGAATTCATTGCAAACTTTGCTCAAATTACACTCCCTCTAACCGAACTGTTAAAAACCAAAGACAAGGGGGACCAAGCCAAAAAAACAAGTGCAAAATTGCCTTGGACACCAGAATGCCAAACAGCATTCAACCACCTTAAAACGCAGTTTGTTTCAGAACCCGTTCTACAACACCCCGATGAAAACCGCCCCTTTGTAGTGCAGGTTGACGCCAGCGACACCGCAATTGGAGGCGTACTGTTGCAGCGGGGGGAGGACGGGAAGCTCAAGCCCTGTGCCTTCCTTTCCAGAAAGTTTTCTGAAGCGGAAAGGAATTGGAATGTTTGGGAAAAGGAGGCTTTTGCTGTAAAAGCAGCTCTCACTACCTGGAGACATTGGTTAGAAGGAGCCCGTCATCCTTTCGAAGTTTGGACGGACCATAAGAATTTAGAGGCCCTATGCAGCCCCCACAGGCTAAATGCCAAGCAACTGCAGTGGGCGGAATACTTTTCCAAATTCAATTTCACATTAAACTTTCTACCGGGCAAAACTAACTTTCTGGCCGATGCTCTATCACGCATGCCCCAACACAAAAGCAAAAGGGAGGAGACAATTGACACCGTCTTTTTGCCTACGCAATTAGGGGGTGTGGTAACCGCACGCAGCCGCACAACCCAATCCCCTCAACCCGATCAGGGGTCGAGACAAAAACTGAAAGCTGAAGTGGAAAAGGAGGGGGGGGACATGCCCAAAGACAAACTACAACAATCCAATCAAGGGGAATGGCTTTGGGGAGACCGCTTCTATGTACCCAAAAGTTTAAGAAAAGAAGTTTTACAACGCTGTCACGATGCCCCAACGGCAGGGCACTATGGGTACTTAAAAACGCTTCATTTAGTGCAACGTCAATTTTGGTGGCCGGGCATGCGCAAAGACATTTCCCAATATGTAGCGTCTTGCCCCATTTGTCTCAGTGCCAAATCCCGCAAAGGCAAACCACCAGGACTATTGCAGCCTTTAGAAACGCCAAGCAGACCGTGGGAAATAATATCTATGGACTTCATTACTGATTTACCTCCCTCCAAGGGGCACAACTGTATTTTAGAGCAGAACCACAAGTGACAAAAGGCACAGATTGGACACTTGTCTGCTTCCCTCAAGTTTTGATGGGAAATGTAGGCGTCCTGGTCTCGCAGCTTCGCTCTCTGACTGCTGCCCAATGGACTTTTCAACTGTCACTTGTCCAACATTCCGCCAAGCTGCCTACATTTCCCATCAAAACTTGAGGCAAGCAGACAAGTGTCCAATCTGTGCCTTTTGTCACTTGTGGTTCTGCTCTTAGTCGTAGTGGATTTGTTCTCCAAGCAAGCTCATTTTATACCTTGCACCACTATACCTTCTGCTAGAAAACTAGGTGATATCTTTCTAAAGCACATTGTAAAAATACATTCTTTTCCATCAAAGGTGATTTCGGATCGCGGCGGACAATTCGTTGCCAACTTCTGGCGGGAGCTTTTACAAATGCTGGGTATTGAACAAGGTTTAAGTTCAAGCCATCATCCGCAAACCGACGGACAGTCAGAAAAAATTAATCAAATACTAGAACAATTCCTCCACTGTTATATTAATTTCCAGCAAGACAACTGGGTCGATTTACTCCCACTGGCAGAATTCTCCTACAATAACAGTGTGCACACCTCCACAGGGGAGACTCCTTTCAAAGTCGTCTATGGCTTTCAGTTCAAACCCTTCCCGTTTGATGCGCTCCCTCCTCCGACTACAACATCCCAAGACGTCACAGAATGGTGGGGGGAAGCGGCTCAACAATGGACTCAAATTAAAAAACACCTTGATTTAGCCAAACAGGATTACAAAAAATACGCCGATCGCCACCATGCGGCTGAATGGGAATTACAACCTGGTGATCTTGTCTACCTTTCCACAAAGAATCTGAAAGTAACCCAAACCAGCCGCAAATTAGCTCTGAAATATTTGGGACCTTTTCCTGTTCGTAAAGTAATAAACAAAGTGACATTTGCCCTAGATTTACCAAAAAATTTACGCTACGTTCATGATACTTTCCATGTCAGCTTGCTGAAACGAGCTCCTCCAGCAAACCAATGGCACGCCCGTGCCCCTCCTATTCCAACTCTAATTGATGATCAGACCCATTACGAAGTACAGCAAATCTTGGACTCTAAAATAAAACGAAACCAGCTCTTTTACCTCATCCGATGGAAAGACTTTGACTCTGGGTTTGATGAGTGGGTGAGCTCTGTACATGTACATGCTCCTAGGCTTGTGAGGGCATTCCATAAACGTTATCCCCATAGACCCGGGGGGCATCTTAGAGGGGGCAGAATGTCATGTTTAGAATATGCTATGCTATGTTCAGGTATACGAGTACCCAAGAGACTCCATTTTAATTCTTTCAGTATTATGAGTGCTTTCTTCCCAGGTGCCAGGACGTTCCCACGCAGCTATCTCCAGAAGAGGAATGTTTTGGCTACCGCTGTTCCAGCCTCGAAGGACTTTCACTTTCCAAGCTTCAAAGGGATTGTTATGAGAACTATGGGGGGAGGTTGGGCCTGCTGAGATCTGTTACTTTGTACCTTATGCTCTGCCTGTCATTGGTAACAATTCACATGTACCATCCTGAATATTGTATTCAGGCTCGTGGACTATAATGCATTCTTTCTTCAGTAAACTTTTACAAACAATGGGCTTTTGTCTGATTGCAGAAGGTAGTCTGGAGTAAGGACATTATCTAGCCACAGTTCTGACAGTGGCAGCCATTTTGTCATTGGTTCTGCCTCCTGCAGCAGGCATTTTGTGGTTGTGCCCACCACCCTGAGTCAGAATTCCAAAGATGCCTGCAGGCTCCAAAAGTTTGGGGACCTTGTACTAGGAAATAATGCCAATGAGATCAGTGAAAGCCCCTCCATAGGAGAGAGACAAGCTTGCCAGGAGGAAGCCAAGCCCAGAACCCTTGTTTTCTATATGCAGGCAGAATGGTCTTGTGAGATTCTGCTCATACAAAGTATGAACAAACATTTATAGTGTTGAAATCAACTAGGACAAGAGGGTGGCTGGCATAGTGCATGTTTATGGTCACTGGTAGAGTGCCTGTATCAGGTTCAGTCCTTAGCAATCTCCACATAAAGGAGTTCATGGAAGAAGTCTTGCTGAGCTTGGAATCCTGGATACCTTCCTTCAGTCAAAGTAAACAATACAGACACAGATGAACTCATGGCCTGGTTTAGTATAAGGCAGCTTTCTGTGTTCAAAAGGGGACATTCAACTGAAAGTTAGAAGATTCACTTGTCACCTGTCTTAGCAATCATGTTCAGTGAAGTGAAAACAATTTTATTTGCCAAGCTTTTTCTAGTGTGCTTCAGAAGGCCTTTGCTGAGATGATTTGAGAACAGAATTTCTTTTATTGTGCTGTCTCCCTCCAGTATCTGGCATTGTATTCCTAGTTGGCTGGTTTCTTGTATTTTATGCTGCTTTTTATCTGGGCTGTTTCCAGATGGCTTACCTGAAGCCGCCCCATGCCTCAATGTTGTGGATCGTGCCAAGGAAAATGTGAAATATCGCGTTTTCTTGCACGAGTTTTGCGCGACGTTGCGCAAAACTCGCGCAAGAAAATGCGATATTTCACATTTTCCCCGGCACGATCCACAACATTGAGGCATGGGGCGGCTTCAGGTAAGCCATCTGGAAACGGCCCTGTTTACTGGTGTAATGTTATTCTAACTGCACCAAGGCAAAATGAAGATGAAGGGACAATTGGTGCAGAAGAAAAGGAATCTTTAATAATTGTGCAACCTGTACGCATTTCATGAGCAGCTTCGTCAGGGGGAATCCCAGAATCTTTCAGTTTCTTTCTCATATATACACTTTTGCTAAGTGTGTATAAAAGTACATACACTTTAGCAAAATGTATACGCTCTGTTAAAGTGTATATATGGGAATGGAACTAAAAAGAATCTGGAAGATTCCCCCTGATGAAACTGCATGCAAAACACGTAGAGGTTGTACAATTATTAAAGATTCCTTTTCTTCTGCACCAATTGTCTCTTCATCTTAATTTTATTATAGGCCACTTCCAGCTTGGCACCAGAACCTAAATAAATAGTTTTTCTATCAGTTCAGCCACATACATTATATTTGAGAAACAGAAAGACCTCACCACAGAAAATGAGCAAGCATCCTTGCTGGTAGGAACAGCCGGGGTGTCATTGGTGCCTTTCATACTAGGACATTAAAGCGTTTCAGTACCTGCTTGGCGTCCCATGTTTGCAAGGGTTTCACACTTGAAAGGTAGTCATGGGAGACGCAGCACCGCTCTTTGTCCACAGCATCCCTGATTTTTCTCCCTGAGGACATACTGCAATGTTAGTTTTGAAGCTGCTGCTGAATTGTGGCTGGCCCGATTTATGTCAGTGTGAATAATTTTGTCCCCTTTTTCCTTCTCTTTCCCCTCCTCCTTTTCTTCGGGAGCTGATTGGTCTGTGCAGAATTAATCACTCCAACCCTCCTCAGCTCTCTGAACTTCCTGTCTGCTATTTTTATCAGTAAAGCGAGGTAAGGGCCATAAGGCTGCTTCTCCATTGGTTTCCTTCCTCCTGGGTTTGCATGCACTTTCTTCTTATTATTTTTTTTCAAAGCTAGGAGGAACCATTCCTAACCTTGCTGCTTATTCTCTGCTGGCTTTAAAAGTCAGGAAAGGGTTAAATGGCTGCTTTTTCTCTTCCTCACTCAGTGGTATGAGCTCACTCTTTTATTTTTTTTTAAAGCTAAGAAAGTGTTGTAATGTTGCTGTGTTGTGATTAGACATGGGCACAAACAGCATTATAAACAGAAAAAAAACACGAACAGCCCAATCTGCTGTTTGCTAGCAAACTGTTCGTGAGGCCCCATCCTAAACCAATAGGTGGTCGTTAAAAGCCTTGTTCATTGCCTTTGGCAGCCATTTGGCAAGCCAGACAGTCTGGACCCTGCTGCAATCAATCCCCTTGGCAACCGGAGGAAGGGACTGAACTCTGTCTGAACTCCTTCTGGCTTGCTTTCTGGCTTTAACTCTTCAAAGTACTTCCAGCAGAGAGTCCTGTTTTTGACACTGTGAAGAGAAAATGATGACAAAGGGAAGGACCCATGCATCATGAACTTCTCAGGGTGCAATCTGTCTGAAACTTGGGGAGTCTTCGGAGGATAGTGAGGACTATGTCCCCTGCGAATGTGATGGGTATTGGACATTGGGAAGGGCAGTTTGTAATCCCTCAAAGTAGCTGCCTTCAAACAGGCAGTTCTGGTTTTGCCAGTGTGAACAGAAAATAACAGCAAGGGGGGCACATGGATCATGCCCTTCTCGGGGTACAATCTCTCTGAAACTTAGGGGGGTCTTCAGAGGACAGTGAAGATTAAAGGGGGAGAGCCATGGATCATGCTTTTCCAGGGTGCAATCTCTCTGAAACTGGAGGAGGGGTCTTCAGAGGACAGTGATGACTATATCCCCTGAAAATTCGGTGGGTATTGGACATTGGGAAGATTCTCCCGGGTGCAAGAGGGACAGGGAGAATCTCCCCGCCTGTCTTGCCCTGGGCAGACAGCCTGGCTTGTGCAGCTGCTCTCCTTGCCCTTTAAACTATCAGCTGGCAGTCGGCAGGAGGAATTCCCCCCCCCGCTACCTACCAGCTGATAGTTTAAAGGGATCTTTAAAGGGCCAGGGAAGTGGGTTTGAGGGGAGGGGGGCTAAATGGGCAGGGTTTGGGGGTGAGGGTGGTTCTGGCCCCACGAACAGCGAACAACAAACATGTCCAGAACAGTTCATGTTCATCCATGTTCGTTGTTCGTTGTTCCTGGATGGTAATGAACATCAAACAGGGTGTTTGGGGTTTTTTTCCCGTTCATGCCCATGTCTAATTGTGATATTACTTTAAAAGCCAGGAAAGGGTTAAATGGCTGCTTTCCTCCTCTCCCGGTAAAAAACCAAGGTTTTTGCACATCCATTTGCAAAACAAAGCAGGGAAACTACCTGGAGCGAATGAACCAGCAGCATTTTAACCCTTTCCTGACTTGGCTTTTAAAAATAAATGCAAATGAAACAAGCAGGAAAAGTATATTGTCTCTCTAGTGGACATGGGACAGCCCAATGAGCAAATATACGTGGAGGATGGATTCCAACGCTGCAATGTTACTACACATGCTCGAAGTTCTTTAAAAAAATGAGTGGTATGAATTGCAAAGCCCTGAAAGCCTGAAACTGCACCGTGGCTTCAAAACCAGTCTAAAATGAAAACAACAAGAGCCCAAATCAAAACTGCCTCTAGCAGTGTGGAACATGAGTGTACCATGCTGAAGCCATTTCACTGGGGACGAATGCTCATAAATGGCAGTTTAAACCATAAGTGTAAAAGGGGCCATTCACTCCTGACTTCTTATATTCTATTTACATATTTTTATTTATTGTAATTTTATCCTGATTTTCAGCGAAAACTAACCCTCAAAGCTGATCAGAGGAAATACTATCTATCTATCTATCTATCTATCTATCTATCTATCTATCTATCTATCTATCTATCTATCTATCTATCTATCTATCTATCTATCTATCTATCTATCTATCTATCTATCTATCTATCTATCTATCTATCTATCTATCTATCTATCTATCTATCTATCTATCTATCTATCTATCTATCTATCTATCTATCTATCTATCATCTAAAGACAAGTGTCCTGACTGACTCATCAATGCCCAGCCCAAACCTCTGGACCTAGAAACATTAAATTTGGGAAGAACATTATTTTCATGATGTAAACACTCACTAAGAAGGGGTTTTATGAAATTTGCCCCCTAAGGGGGCCAAAAAGGGTAAAATGTGTTTTCCCAAAGGGATACAGCTTCCCTGTGTGGCTGGCAGACTGCTGCCTGCTTGCACCCCCGCCCACTGCCAGCTCGGCTACTCTTTCTGATTGGGCCAGCCTTTCAAGGTCATTTGCATATGCAGGCTGATTGGGGCTCACAATATTCCACACCTCATTCCTCTCCCCCCCTCCCAGCGGCAGATGGAACAGAGAGGTCATTTGAGTATGCATCCTGATTGGTCCTTCTCAACCCCTACATTCTAAGCACCATGCATTTGCTATTGGAAGTCATTGAATGTGTCCTGAGGTAAGTCGGCATGCCCGGGACGTGCAGCACGTGCTTACCCAGGTGCCGTTATTTTGCCTGCCTGCCCAGAGGAGGGACGAGCTCCGCTTCCCGGGCATCCGGGCATTTTCGGGGGGCGGGGCTTGGCCCTATAAAGGCCGGCTCTGCCTCCTGTGTCGCAGCAGACACTCAGAAAGCTCGACCCTCCCTCCTCACCCTCTTTTTGTTTTGGCAGAGCAGGATATGCCGGTCGCCATTTTTGGGGCCAGGTAGGAATTTTTTCGCGCCCTGTCTGATTGGCCTTTGACTGTGGGTGTTTTTTTGCCTACCTTGCTCTGTCGTTTTAGGTATTAGGATTAGTTGTTTGTTTTGTTTCCTCCTGGCAGGTTACTTGGGACAGGCAGAGCGGGTTGGCGAGCACCCGGTGGCACATCCCCATTGGTGGGGAATGGGGGTCTGTCTCGGATCGGCTGGCAGGCTGTACGGCTGCCAGCTGAGAGGGCAGACTGCCTGTGGGACCCCTGAACAAGTCCATCCCTCGGGCCTTACGGCTGGGGGTTTATGGAGCTTGTAAAGGCTGGCCGGGTTACAGCCATCTATATTGATGGCTCGCCCCTGGGGCAGGGGGTGCTCGCTCAAGCAGGTGGGGAGGAGGTCCTGTTGACCCCTTGGCTCGACCTGTTCCACTAGTTATACCCCTTGTCGTTATTATAGTAATGTTGGTCAATAAAAATGGCCCTGTTTTATACCCAAGCCTTTGTGTCTGTCTCTTTCTTCTGGATGGGTGGGCAAAATGCACCTTCCAGTCTTCCCCTAAAAATTCACTAGGGTTACCAACAAAAGAAAAAAATACAAAGCAAAAAATGTTACATATCCATAAGTATTATAACTGGATTTAAAGTAGTTAAATACCATAGCGAAGCATGGGCATCAAGCTAGTTAATTATAAATGGCATTAAATGCAAATTTTTGTAAGGAGATTCTTGGCTGGAGCTTGATCCAGGCACAGTTGAAAGATGCCCAACAGTACTCAGAAGCTGAGTGTGGGGGAAGTAAGAGTCAGAGTTTAGGGCCTCTAGTACTACACTCACAACAACCCTGTAAGCTATCTTAAGCTGCAAGAAAGTGATTGGCCTGACACCAGTCTGAGAAATGTGAAAACAAATGAAGTGATATGGAAAATCTGCCTGGGTCCGGTTCATTGCCTCCCTGATTTCGAGCCTTCTGAAAGCTGCCAAGTCCTTTGATTCTTCCTCCTGGAAGCCCAGCATTGACCAATTCATCTTTATGCCTGCTCTTGTTCCTGTTAAAAGAGGAGTCTCTTCTTTATTGCCCTCATTTGTAATAATTTATCTTTACACTTTATAACATTATTGATTTATTAAATTGATCATTAAAGATACAAGAAGCTAAATCATTCAATTGGACACTTGGAATTAAGTGACATATATCTCTTTGCTCTCATTGGCTGTGGAATCAAGTGGCATCAAATAATGAAAATCAATCCCTATTTTATTCAAGGAAATAAAAAATATAATTAAATAGTAAGTCATTTTCTTTCTTCATTAAGGTCTCTGATATTAAAGGAACATAAATCATAAACATAAAAAAATGCAAGGATCCCAGAACTGGTATTCAGCATGTTCACTGATCATACAGTATCCTCATTTAAACTAGAAATGATAAACTTCTCTGCTTTGAGAATAACTCTGTTCTTCAAACTGTGGTTCAGGAAAGGAGTCAAGAAGACCAGTGATTTGCCAATACTTCTGTATTAGAATTTTAGTTTGATCACAAATTGCAGAGGTGCCCTCTATTACTCAGAAAATGTTTGCTTAAATATCCAAAACTGTTCTAAATTGTATTGCAATGTTTGTGTGTGTATGGCTAGGGGTGTGCAAGCCAAAAATTTTCGGCTAAAGCCGAAAGCAGAAAGCCGAAAGAGGTTTCTCTTTCATATAAGCCGAAAGCCGAAACGGCCAGCCGTTTTGGCTTTCGGCTTTCGGCTTACTTTCGGCTTTCGGCTTTCAGCTTTTTCAATGGGAAAATGCCTCCGGCGTCTTCCCGGACGTCTGGGGGAGGCATTTTCCCACCGAATCAGCCCAAAATTGGTGGGGACCTTCCTCTAACCCCACTCTACAAACCTCCCAAGTTTCAGACCGATTGGACTTTGGGGGGCCATGTTATGGCCCCCCAAAGCAGGTCCCCCTATCCTCCCATAAGAAAGCGAAGGAGCAGCATATTGTTAGCATGCTGCTGCTCATCTTCTTCATTATTTCCTATGGGGAAAAATGAAGAAGCAGGCTTCCTTTGCCAGGGGTGGCATTTTGCATGCAAAATGCCCCCTTACCCTCAGGGGCCCTTCTCCCACCCTTCCTCCCACCCCCCACCAAGGCTCAGCCTGCTCCCACTTGGGGGGGGGCATTACATGGCCTCCCCAAGTAGGTGCTCTGCTCTCATCTCTACCACTGATAGCTGGGGGAGGCTTGTCTTGCCAGGGGTGGCATTTTGCATGCAAAATGCCCCCCAGCCCTCTGGGACCCTTCTCCCACCCTTCCTCCCACCCCCCACCAAGGCTCAGACTGCTCCCACTTCGAGGGGGGGGGCATTTCATGGCCTCCCCAAGTAGGTCCTCTCAGCCCCTAAAGTCCACCCCTTACAGCCCCACACAAACCCAATTCCCCCCCAGCTGCCACACACAGACCCAAATCCCCACATTAGCCCCTCACAGACCCAAATCCACCCCCAGCAGCCCCACACCCATAACCCCAGGAACAGGCTGGCAAAGGCCAGCCCTCTCCCTTTGTTCCTTTGTTCCCTATGCTGGGAACTTCTAAACTCTCTTTCCCTGGGCAATTCTGCACAGCCCAGGGGTGCCACAATGGTGGGCACACTTCTGAGTGCCAGCTGGTCCCTGTGAAAGAGCACCTGAACCACAGACACCCTCCCTCAAATTCCCCCACCACCTACAGAGATGGCTGGCCGGCCAGCCCCATTGTTCCCTATGATGGGAACCAACTGCACAACAAAGAATAAAACAAGAACAACACAAAATAAAGTTTTTTAAAAATTATTTTCTCCCTTCCAAAGTACAAGTAGGTAAAGCATTATGACACATTACACCAGCAGTCCCCCACACAGAAAAATAACACAACTCACTTAACATCAGAGAATCACAAAGCACGATTCCTGTCAAAAACACTTTATTTCTTGAACAGCTTTAGGTTACACAGCAGGGGGGAACACCAAAGGGCATGGCAGCACTATCTTACACAAAAATAACACAATTCACTTAACATCAGAGAATCACAAAAACACAATTCCTGGCAAAAACACTTTATTTCTTGAACAGCTTTAGGTTACACAGTAGGAGGGCACAACAGGGCATGATAGCAATGTACTACAAAAAATAATACAACCCACTTCACCGTTTTGACAGCAATTGTGTTTGTGTGATTCTCTGATGTGAAGTGAGTTGTGTTATTTTTGTGTAGTACACTGCTTTCCTGCTCTGTTGTGCCTTCCTACTGTGTAACCTAAAGCAGTTACAGAAATAAAGTGCTTTTGACAGCAATTTTTTGGGGTGATTCTTTAATGTGAAGTGAGGTGTGTTATTTTTGTGTAAGATACTGCTTCCATGCCCTTTGGTGTCCCCCCCCCTGCTGTGTAACCTAATGCCACCCCTGGCAAGACAAGCCCCCCCCCCAGCTGTCAGTGGTAGAGATTAGAGCACCTACTTGGGGAGGCCTTGCAATGGCCCCCCCAAGTGGGAGCAGTCTGAGCCTTGGTGGGGGGTGGGAGAAGGGCCCCAGAGGGTTGGAGGGCATTTTGCATGCAAAATGCCACCCCTGGCAAGACAAGCCTCCCCCAGCTATCAGTGGTAGAGAATGAGATTAGAGCACCTACTTGGGGAGGCCATGAAATGCCCCCCCCAAGTGGGAGCAGGCTGAGCCTTGGTGGGAGGTGGGAGGAGGGGTGGGAGAAGGGCCCCTGAGGGTGAGGGGGCATTTTGCATGCAAAATGCCACCCCTGGCAAAGGAAGCCTGCTTCTTCATTTTTCCCCATAGGAAACAATGAAGAAGATGAGCAGCAGCATGCTAACAATATGCTGCTCCTTCGCTTTCTTATGGGAGGATAGGGGGACCTGCTTTGGGGGGCCATAACCCAAAGTCCAATCGGTCTGAAACTTGGGGGGTTTGTAAAGAGGCGTTAGAGGAAGGTCCCCACCAATTTTGCGCTGATTCGGTGGGAAAATGCCTCCCCCAGACGTCCGGGAATACGCCGGAGGCATTTTCCCATTGAAAAAGCCTAAAGCCGAAACGTTTCGGCTTTTTTTCTTTCGGCTAGCCGAAACGTTTCGGCTTAGCCCGAAACGTTTCGGCTAACCTGAAAGAAACCGAAACACTTTTGTTTCGGCTTTCTTTCGCCTTTCAGAAAGCCGAAATGCACATCCCTATGTATGGCCTTTCCTCCCCTATTGGTGCAACTCACTTGAGATTTAAAAAAGAAATAATTTAAGATATGCTTTCGTTGTTTTTATCCTGCTTGCATGACAGAGAGGGCTTCAACTGCATGGATAATAATCACTTTGTTCTTTCATACTGCTGTTCAGGATAGATTACTGGTTAACAAGTCAGTGTTATCATTATCCCCACAACAGACCACCTCTGAGGTAGGTGGAGCTGAGAGAGCTCTGAGAGAACTGTGAGGGCCAAGCTACACATGACGAATGACACTTGAATGGCAAGTGTATTTCTCCCTATTCACTTGCCCTCCACTCAATCCACTTGCCGTTCAAGTGTCATTCGTCATGTGTAGCTTGGCCCTAACTCATCCAAAGTCATCCAGTTGGCTTCAAGTGGAAGATTGGGGATTTAAACCAGATTAGAGTCCTGCTGGTTATCTAGATTAGAGTCATGTTGCTCTTAACCACTACACCAAACTGGCTGCTAAGTCTGGCAACCAGCAGGGGGCACAGACATCAAGGGAGGGGCATCACAAGCATAATGATGTTACTTCTGAGGAAAACCTGGAAGTGATTATGGTAGCTCTAGGAACCACTGGAAACTCTATAGTAACTATGGTAAAACCATAACGTTTCCAGCAACTCCTAGAACTTTCCTGTTTCCCCTGGAAGTAATGTCATTGCACTCATGATGCCAGTGAGCTTGGAGCAGTGATAGGCAACAAGAGCTTGGGGCAGGGAATTTCCGGCCCTGACCAAGGGGTTGGTAGGCCTATGAATGGATTATGTCTCCAATATTACAGCCTTGTACATTTTTCCTACCTGACTCTGTATCTAGGGGGAGGGGTGTACTTGCACTAAATACTTGCATTTGCAACCACCTATGGGATGAATAATGGCAGAGAAACTGATAGCTGATCCATCATGGGGGTGGGGGAAGGCAGGATAACTGGGCAAGTGGGTGGGTGTAGAGCCCAGTAGTGGTGGAGCTGGTGACTCCTCCCTTTCTACTTTGTGGGAAACGGGGAATGGGAGGGCAGGCTGGGTGAGCAGGTCCCCCGTTTCTCAAGCCATATACCGAAGCAGCAGTCCTGGATCCAGGGGAGTTGCTTAGGGCTTCCACTTGCCACTGGTAAACCTCTTTTGGTTCTCCTACCAGCTCTGCCCAGGGCCGGATCAAGGGGGTAGGGGCGTAGTCTGCCCCCAGCATTGCCAAATAGGGGCACTGGGTGCATCTGCCAGACGTTGGCAGCACGCCAGCAGCCACGTGGGCAGCTGAGCCCAGCAGGACAGGGAGCACACGGCAAGCTAGCTACCCCCTCATCTGGGCAAATGACTGGCAGAGATAGCTGGGAGGCCGCCCACGCCACTCGCCTGCCCCGCTGAGGGGGCGGCCGACTTGCTGTGCACTCCCTGTCCTGCTGGGCAGGCAAATGGTGTGGGCGGCCTCCCAGCCCTCAGTGCCATTTGCCTGCCTGGCTGAGGGGGCAGCCAGCTTGCCATGTGCTCCCTGTCCTGCTGGGCAAGCGAGTGGCAAGGAGGGCTGGGAGGCCGCCCATGCCATTCACCTGCCCCACAGGACAGGGAGCACACGGCAAGCTGGCTGCCCCCTCAGCATGGCAGGCAAGTGGTGTGGGCAGCCTCCCAGCTATCCATCATCACACAGCATGCACAAGGGTGGCTGGACTTGGGTTGTCCCGGGCACCAGGAACCCCAGATCTAGCTCTGGCTCTGCCCTCTGGTTCCCTAGGCCTAAGCTCAAGAAAATTCCACAGGGAAAGGATGAAGCTCCTTCCCCACCCACACCATTGTCCTAATCTAAATGAGGTCCAAGCAGTGCTTCAGAACTGAGTTTCCAACCCCTGCCAGTTTGGCTTACTTCCCATTACTCAATGATGATTGGGCAGTTAATTCATCAATGAGCTGGCAACCTATTTGTCTGTATCTATAATAGCATACTATTTGCAGTCATCAGATGCCACATCCCAGTTGAGGACAGATCAGCTTGGAGTCAACTTCTGGTATCTTGCTGGGAAAATTTTGCTCCAAAGCCAGAAAAGTTCCCCCCACTCCATCCTAGTGGTGGGAGAATCAGGAGCTGATTCCTAGCTGATCTGCTGGAAGGTGGATTCTTCTGATCTCTCTTCTGGGAAAGTTTGCTTCCTCCCAAACTTCTTCTTCTCCTTCCTTCCTTCCTTCCTTCCTTCCTTCCTTCCTTCCTTCCTTCCTTCCTTCCTTCCTTCCTTCCTTCCTTCCTTCCTTCCTTCCTTCCTTCCTTCCTTTATTCATTTATAGTCTGCCCTCCCCGCGAATGGGCTCAGGGTGGATTACAACATACAGATTAAAAAACAGTAATGATAAAACAGTAATGAGATGCAGAAAAATTAGCAAGGAAGATCATCATAGGTGGATGCTTCTGTTGGAACCTTTTAACATTTTGCTGAACCTCTCAGTGTTTTACAATTGGTTTCCTGCCCATGGGAGCCCTTTTATTGTAGTACCCGCTATCTGCTCTCAGAATTCCAAAACTGTGCACAGGATCAGCAAGTTTGAGGACTCTCACGTTACAATGCAGTGATAATCTTTTTTATAGTCCATATTCAGTTTTCTGCTTAAGCCCAGTTGCATACTAATTTAATACAGGAAAAGGTGCTGTTACCTGAAGTGGTCTCCTTGCATAAATATGATTTATGGAGGGGAATTAGCTGGCAAGGAAGATGGCTATACAAGAGGCGGTAACTGGAATTGAATCACCTGTGTCTACGGGGTCCCAATCCCAATAAGCCAAGCGAGTCTGATGCTTCAAATCAGTCAATAATTTTTATTTTAAGGTACAGAACTTCATGCACATACACGCCAATTACGGGGGGAAATAACCACGTACACACAGAGAGAGTCCTAGGAAATAATAGCCAGAAGCATGGGAATAGAGCAAGAAGGAGTAATCATATCTACCTATCCTGGGAAGGGGTCCAGTCTGTAGGAGAGAAGCTTCAAACGTCCTGCGTTGTCGGCTCAGAGAGGTGTGGAACAGCACTTGTGGATCCAGGAAAGCAAGCAAGCATGAATGAAGAGAGGCTTAGAGAGGTGACCCTAAGGGAGAAGCCAGGAAGCTTGCACGATTTGAATGGGGCCAGGACCCCATTCATAGGTAAATGTGCCCTAAGGCACATTTATAGGTAAAATGTGCCCTAAGGCAGAGGAGAGTTCTCCTGGCAGTTAGGACAAGGAGTCTAATGGTCGGTTCCTGGGTGTAACAAAGGATTCAAGTACTTTGGATGATGGCTGTCAGGGTGTGTGCAAGCAAATGCAAAACAAGTTCCAGCACTGCACCAAAGGGACAGTTTTCCTGATGAAGTACTGGAACCAGGTTAAGTGTTTTTGGGGAGGGGGTACAATGTGCCAGGAATGACTGCACATGCTTATGAATGCCAATTGATTAATTCCTTGATCACAGATAGGAAATCTCATCACGGGAGAAGGGACAGGAATGTGTTAAGTGGGGGTGGCTCAGTGAGACCTTTATTGCTCTGGACCTTCCAGCGCATGGGTGGACAGCGAGACCAGTTGCATCACAATGCCTCTGCATTTCAGTGCGGCATTCTGTACACGCCTGGTTCTCCAGGGCAGGATCTGGCAATGACAGGGGCTCTCTGGTTGGCAGTGCTTCAGCCATTTTAAACCCCAGAGGCTTGTATACTTTTAATATCATGAGCAATCATATGAAAACTGCTATTAAAATGGCGGAGGCCGGGCTGACTGCTCACAGTGCCAAAGGGAGAAACTATTCTTTACACTGTAATATCCTTCAAATAACAACCCAGTTGAGTAATTTCCATCCCCCCCCCCTTAAAATTAACCTTACTGTACCTTGTGGAATCCAGCTTTCTGAATATTTACTGACAGCATGCGGTCCCTTTACTAAACATGACCTGTTCTGGTCAGTAGACATGTTGTGTGCTTCAAGATGTCAAAGCATACTTTGAGCTACAAGAGAAAAAGTTCTTCATCCTTATTCCAGCGTGCTGTCATGCTGACTAAGAGGGCTGTTGCGTCAATGTCATTGCTGCGACAGCATGGTGCCTTTTGACTTGGAAGAGGAGAATAAAGCTACCTCAGGGGGGAACCTTCCGAGGAGCTGTTATCTGATTACTTCAGCACCATTATGTCCTTGTGCCGCTTGCAGTATTGCTGTGGATTTTTTTTCTTGTTTAGCAAGAGTTCAGTCAAGCTGGAATTCACACTATTCTGTCTACATTAAAGGGAGGGGGGCACACCTTTGCTAAGAATCATTCCAGTTAGGAAGTGATGCGGGGGCAGGGGGGGGGAGCTGTTTACAGGAAAATCCTCTAGAGCTAAGAATGTTGGCATAACATTATCTGGTGGAAGTGAACTAAGATGGAGGGCTACTTTGGCACAAGGACAGCATCTACATAGCTTGACTTCCTCCCATTATCACCTCAAGCTGTCTAACTATCAATGTTATGGTCTTTCCTGCTCTACCTGGAGGGAGAATCTTCCTTTTTTTCCCCCTCTATCATTTTTTAATTACCATCAGAATAACAAAAGATGAACAACCCTTTAACCTTTCAATAAAGAATAGGTTTTCTTTTTACGACTGCTGAACTGTCATCTTGCTCACAGAGCATTAGTGCCAATCCTTCCACGGGATGGAAAAGGAGAAACATACCCAATATAAATAAAGCCCAAATGTTTAGCATGGCAGGCTCACTGGCACTCATCAATGCCAAGCGCTAATTCTTTTTCCTGTTGGCAGGAGGAAGTGAATGGGCAAGACAATGCCATTGACTGCAAAAATCAAAGTCACAGCAACAACACAACACAACACATAGGGGGAATCCTGCCAAAGAAAACAGACTGATACAGCTTCGTAGACCGTTCTTGCCAAGTTTATGGAGGAGAGAGAAGGAAAAGTAGGAAACAATGATTGTTCATTGAACGAATGAAGAAGATGAGTTCTGTTAATCTGTAAACATGAACAACAGATAACAAGACTGAAATAAGGAAATTATTTGGAAATAACATTTCAGGATGCTTTCAAAATATTTGCATGTCTCCCTGGTAATTTGATCCAGCTGACCCATGCCCTAACCAATCTTGGACTACTAGAGAAGTCATGTAAGCATTACATGTAATGCTTACAGAAGAAGAGAAGCCATGTAAGCATTACATCTCATCTTGCAAAATACTACAAGCAAGTGAAATGTATGTTCTTGAAATGATCTTAACTTAAAACCATTCTGTTACACTTACACTCAGTGTTGCCTTATACTGGTTCAGACTCTTGGTCTGCTGTCTTATCTGACTGACAGCAACTCTCCAAGGTCACAGGTACTGGTTTTTCACTTATTATTTATACTATTCTTCCACATATACACACCCACCTTTATCTTTTTCCTATTAGTATATTATTAGAACTAATTTAAATACACAGCAGACAGGTAATAGGTGGCAAAGTGCTAAAGTGGTAGAAATGTTTTCATAGTCATTACTAGACATGGCATGAACAGAAAAAAAAAAACACCATGGTGTTTGTTGTTCATTGCCATCCACAAACAACGAACAATGAACACTGATGAATATGACCTGTTCATGAACATGTTTGTTGTTCGTTGTTTATGGGGGCCAGCAGGCTGTCCTCCAGCCATCAAGATCCCTAACACACGACTCCCAGAAACCCTACTTGAACAGGCAGCAGGAAAGGTAACAGCAATAAATAATAGCTTGGCCCAGAGCCTGGCAGCAGCCCTGGAACTTGAAGAGGTAGATCCCTATCCCACCACGCACAAAGAAAATTCAAGCTCCAATGCACTCTTCCTGTCTCTCTCTCAAAATGCCAACAGCAACTGTCTCTCCCTCTCCACTGTCTGCAAAACCAGAGCTTGGAGCTCCCTTCCCCCCTGCTCTTTGCTTCCTTGTAACAAATTTGGAGCTCCACACTTGAAAGGAAGACCTGCCTATCAAGCTAAATTGGGCTTCGATTGGGGTTTCCAGGGCAACAGGAGGAGTTCAGACAGAGTTCAGGCAGTCCCTGCCTCTGGTTGCCAATGGAATTGATTGCAGGTGCCAGATTGTCAGGCTTGATGAACAGCTACGAACAGCAACAAACAAGGCTTGCAACGACCATCTGTTTGTTTAGAATGGGGCCTCACAAACTGCTTGTTCACAAACAGCTGATTGGGCTGTTCGTGTTTTTTTTTAGTTCGTATTGCTGTTCGTGCCCATCTCTAGTCATTACAGCCAGGGATTAGGTTGCCCTTAGGTCCAAATGAAGCATGGGACATTATTGAAATGCTATAGCCAATGGGAAGATGGCCGTGGGTGCTTCTGAAATGAAGCCCATGCCAGCATTTGTTGTATGCTACTGACCTACCTTCCCATTTATGGAATATTATGGGATTTGATTATTTCTTTGGGGCTAAGCAGGATTTTGGAGGTTTTCCCTCAATTGGCCATTGGGAAAACCATTTTTTAAACCTACTTCTCCATGTTTCCTGGGGCATGGTTTTAAATAAATTTCATTGTTGACTGATTAAGCCATAACAAGAGTGGCAGGAATAGAGGAGGTTGCTCAGCATAGGCAGGGATAATTGACAAGCATCCTGAGGCATCTAATCATAGAAACATAGGGTTGATAGGTACCTCTAGGATCATCTAGTCCAACCCCCTGCACAAAGCACAAAATCCACAACTACCTCCCTGAGTATGATGGGAGAATGGTCTGTCATGCATTTTACAGTGCGGTGGCTTGTTTATGGCATAGTGGAGCAGGGGAATGAAACTTGGTATCTCTCAGCACATTTTATTTGTCAGTGAGGATAAACAAGGCTGGATCATAAGCTGTGTTTAGAGCCAGGATGGATTTGACCAAATAACGGCACCCATGGTAAGGCTTCCTAGCTGTAGATCATCCATTTGAATAAACTAGCTAAACTCATACTTACTGTCCTAAGTTCTGAGAGGTGCCTAGAACAATGGACTAAACTAGGCAAGGAAAAGATTACATTTTTTTCAGTTACAGTTCTGAGACTGAGATATGCAGGATAAAAACACCCTAAATAAACAAACAAACGAATATATTCATTGAAAATAGAAAGCTACAGCAGCATACAACGAACTGGGTTAGAGCCTTTCTCTCTGATACACTATTTGTCGAGACTTTTTATATAAGGGGGCAATAAAAATGTGACACCTGGAGCTGGAAGCAGTACAGCCCATTCTACACCCCAGAGTTCTACCATCTCATTCTGCTGCATGGAAATCAAGTTTTATCTGGCCTGTATCACCTCCAACTACAGGAAGAATTTTGTACACTTCAGCGAAAATGAGATGTGTGTTGGACAGTAAGAGAAACTATTTTCCTGATGGGCTTGCTTTTTACACACAAAGCGGGGTGGGCAGAGGACCACTCAAACATACCAACCTCCATCTTCAGTCTAGGAAAAATGTTATCACCCGATTGTGTCACATATGTAGACTGCTCCTCAGTGTTGGAATAATCCCACAGTAACAAAATCAGGCAAAAAAAGTACACATATAGACATGCTTTTAATGTCTTTATTCTTTTCCCAGATTTGACTAATGTTAATGTTAATAGTTCATAGTACTCTGGCTATAAAAATAGATAACAGTTCTCTTATCACCACCTCAGAGGTTCCTTTAAAAAAATAGAACAAGGATTTATACAGATCAGCTTCCAAATTCTCCTCCTGCATGGAGATAAATCCCCTTCTAACAATAAGTTGATAAATGTTTCCTATTATCTCTCATAACACAGATGGGGGGGAAAGTATTTTTCTTCGGCTCTATCAAATTATTAGCTTGGGGGTGAAAAAAAATAGGCTTTGGCTATTTTGTTTCCTTTTATCTTTTAAAATCCTCGGTTCCCTACCCAAAAGTCATCTGTCGGTTTTAAGAACACTTAAAAATGATTTCAACATAGTGCATCCCTACGTAAGTATTTCTTTGTTCCTCCTTTGCCAGCTACTACTGCAGGTCCCATTACAAAGATTGGGTTGAACTAAAAATCAAAAGCATATCATAGTCTGGGACTGAACACGTCTTCTTGATAATGAGTTATATGGGGAGCCCAGCCTGCAAAAAACAATAACAGACTGAAAATACATTTAGGGTCAACTATTGTAATGTTTTAAAAGCCTGTGTTTTCTAAAATACACTATTCATTATGTCTGTTCCTCCTACGTTTATTTAATTTGTGTGGGAAAAGACAAGGCCTTTCAATGCATTATTCATAGTAAATTTGCTGTCATTCCAATCACATAGTTAATGCACTGGGTACTGAAATATTTGACTTCGAGTATTTTCAGCTGTTATTCGAACCAGCGGTCCTGTGTCTTGTAGTATTGAGAGAATTGGACTATGACCAGAGAAACCTGAGGTTCAAACTCCACTCAACAACAATAATAATAACTGTGCTTATGTACTGCTCTTCTAGACAGATTAGTGCCTCACCCAGAACGGTGAACAAGTTGGTGTTTTTATTATCCCCACAATACAGCTGGGGAGTATACTAGCTTCAGATAGAAGGACAGTCAAAGAGATTTCTATTTTCCACGGGTCCAAATATGTTTTTATCAGGGTGCTCCGTTTTGGGTGATCTTTATTGTACTTATTCAAATTTTATATTAAAACTTCGTAAAAAATAAAATAAAAACAATACCTCTGGGGAGTTGGTTCTGAGAGGAGTGACTTACCCAAGGCTCCTTGCTGAGCTCATGGCAATAGTGGGATTCAAACCAGCAGAGTGCTGATTCACAGCAAAATCACTTAACCACTGTGCTACAGCTTACAAGGTAAGTTTGGACCAATCATTGTCTCTCAACCTAACCTTTCACCTAGATCTGTTGTGAAGATAAAATTAGCGTTGTTAAATGGAATGATCTCAATTCCTTTTTGCTGAATTTCTCCCTGAAATCCAGAAATCCTTTTCTAAGCCTCTTTTTAGGAATCTGAGTCAGTCTTGAATCAGTTCCTCTTTCATGAAGAGGAAGATTTGATTTAGATCTCTAAAAAGTAATGTGTTTTTATATATACTATGAACATAATTGAAACATTAAGAACAAGGTGAGCCATTAAATACATAATTAAACAAAAGCCAGGACTTGTCTGAACATATCCTTGCTGCCACAGACTGCTTTTTACGCTTTGTAGCATATCACAGTGACACAGCAACAGGCAGAAAGATGATGAAATCTACACTATCACATGTTGAAAAAAACCCTCAGAAATAAAAACCAAAGAGAGGAACCAATTGTTACCTCTAAAAAAGAAAATTTCAGCGGGAAAAAACCCATAAGAACCCTAGATAAAAATGAAGAAGAGATCTGTTTGGGTTGTCCTGAGCTCCTTGGTGGAAAATAGAATAAGCATGTGGTTGACCCGCATTTTTTATTTCTAAAGGCTCGTTCCAGCTTAAATTTTTCAACAGCGGAATGGAATTTTCCCACCTCCCACCTTCTGTTCACTGACTGCCTTATGTGCTGCTCCTGGGAAGTAAAGGACCCTGACATAAGAGGAGTCTGCAGTAGAGATGGGCACGAGAACCAGTAGTTCGTCAAAGCCCATTTCTGACGAACTTCCACAAACTTTAGGCTGGTTCGTTTGGTTCATTTTTTGGTTCGTCATTGCAGACAGCTTGGCGCTGATCAATCAGTTTCCTAGGCAATGGGATGGACTTCCTGCAGACCTTCTGCTGGCCCGGAAGTGACCTTTTGCTGACCTGGAAATGACAATTTGCTGACCTGAATGTGACATTTTCATAAACCAAACGAACTGGGGCAGGTTCGTGAAAGTTTGTGGTTCATGAAATGCGATGAACCATGAATCGCATGGTTCGGGTTTTTTCCCTGATTTGTGCCCATTGGTAGTCTGCAGTAGGAAACAGCCCATTTTATGATGAAATTTGCTTCGTATTTCAATTAGTGCCCATGTCTAATCCAAAGCTGCATACACAGGGTTCCCACCCAAACAATGACCAGCCCAAGACCTGCTTAGTTTGAGAAAGAGAGGGAAACAATTTCTAAGGGGGATGGTCTTTGTTCTACTATTTGCAGCGCAGTAACAGCTACCAAGTTAACTTTTTAAAAATCATTGGCCTATAAAATCATTAAAAAATCATGCTACTTCTTAGTATATGATTTCTAGGAAGAAAAACAGAATTTAAGGGGGAGAGAGTATTTAATGGTCCTCACAAGCCAGATGTGGCTCTTTCACCTGCCACCTGTAGTTCTTTAATTTGAGGTTCTGGGGATACAATTTGGTTTACAATTTACTATTATTGTATGTATATATTTGGTGGGGCAGTGTGAAAGGCATACAGCAGTCGTGTGGCTTTTTGGTTGATGGTCATTGGTCTTTGTGAATCTAGGAGGTGAATACCACTGGCTCAGAAGTTCTAGCTAGAGTTAGTTGGAAAAAATGATCGGTCTTATGGGGAGGAGTTAGTGTAAAGACAGAGGAGTAGTATTATGGTGCCATATGTTTCATTAAGTAAGAGAACAAACTGGCTTACTTTAAAAAATTGTGGAAGCTTTACGTATGCTAGTGAACAAAAAAAGTTTATGGTTTGGGGGACAGGTCTATCAGTAGCTACTAGCCATGGTGGCTAGAGGTAACCTCCATATTCAGAGGCAGTCTGAGTACCAGTGCCAGGAGCTAGGGGAAGGCATTGGCCTTTAGGATTGCCAGACTCCAGGTGGTTGCTGGATATCACCTGGAATAACAACTGATCTCCAGGCCATAGGGATCAATTCCCTGTAGAAAATGGCTGCTTTGGAGAGGGAGATTCTATGGCATTGTGCCCTTCCCTCCCCAAACTCTGCCCTTTCCAGACTTTACCGCAAAATCTCCAGGAATTTCCCAGGCTGGAGCTGGCAACCCTGTTTTATTCCTGCCATTGGCCCTTCATAGTAACTGGTTGGCTACTGTGTGAGACAGGATGGTTGACTACATAGATCACTGGCATATTCTAGCAGGGTTGTTCCAATGTTGTTAAAGGTATCCAATGCCAGTTCAAGGTATTTTGTATCCTCGGCTAAGGAAATCTATTCCTTCCTGAGCCTGCACTGCTGGTGGATGGGTCCCAGCTTGGACTTGGATGGCAGCAGTCTGTGCTCAGGAGGTGAAACCAGTCACCGCCACCCATGCTGCTGATGGCATGGAGCAAATTGAAACCTTGCCATTCATGTTTTCTTCGCTGTGCCTTTCCAACCAGTCACTTGGGTGAGTTGACCAGCAAATCAATCCTGGAGGGGGCAGAGTCAAATCATAACAAAATTATTTCATGTTTAACTGAGAAAATTTCCAAAGGTGGGAATGAGTTCAGTTTTGTGAGATCCTCCAATTTCAAGAGTGCAATATGACATCTTATAATTCTGTGTGTGGTTAATGCTGGAACAGCATCGATTGGTTTGAGAGAAAGGACCCAATGTAGAACCAGCTTTGGGCCATCTATCAACAGTATCAATATATCCCCTTTTTACTTACATTTCCCTGAGTGAAATATGGCTTGCTTGGTCTTTATAATGCTCAGTAATCTAACAGTGAAATCCTAAGCAGAGTTACTCCAGTTTAAAACTGGAGTAACTCTGCTTTGGATTTCACCGTAAGAATGGATTTCCCTTTCTTTTGCTCAGACAGAAAAGACCAATTGTTCACGTCCTCCCAAGATCCCAATCCAATGATTCATTAAAATTATAAGTCCTCCCATGTATGCATAGATTTCCTTTACTCCCAAGGGGCTACCCAATCTCTTTAATAGAAGAGGTAATTTCACTCCACAGTCTTTTTTGTTGAGATACCTTCCCATTGAAATGCTGAGGAGAACTGATATGGACAGGAGTTCTGAATGCCCATCAGTTCACAGAGTCCTGAACTGTGGCAGTCAACAACATTTCCAGACAGTATGTTTCAGAATTTGGTCTTTCCCTTCCCAACCATTTAAGGCTTCTCAGCTTGCAGTCCAGGAAAACAAAACAAAATGGTGGCCTTGGAGAGGCTTCAGTAAGCCAACTGCCTTTGCTCTTTGTCAGTAACTGAAATTAGGGGTATTATGAAGCAACTGGCAGATCATTATATATGGTTGGCACTCTGAATTTTGACTTGGTGGGTTAAAAGTTTGTGCAGTCTTGATTTATCTCAATGAACTGGAGAATTTCTGGGGTTGAGGAGGCAGAGCTCATAATAAAATATGCATGGAGTTTTCTTGTATGGTTTCACATAACATTAGAGCAAAATGAACACAAACAAGAGCCTATTTAAAAAACAAGACATGAATGTTTTAGTGTTGTTCTCTTCTAACTAATAATATCCAGCATTAATCTCCCTCCCTCACCCACTCTTATGTGGAAGTAATATACTCTCTTTCTTATGCTTCAGGCTAAATGTTTTCCCCATAACCATGTGAATCGAACAGGCACAGGTAATGCAACAATGCCATTGCTTTGTGTACCAAGTGGCAAAGCAAAGCCATAAGGCTAATTAACATCCCGTATTCTTATTCTGCACCCTTATGGGAAATGTGGTTTTATACAACAAGTACTTCAGATGGTGACATTATTAATCTAGACAAGTAGTGCAGTAAAGCATACTTCTGCTTGTAGAGTGACTGAAGGAATACAAAATGTCACAAGGGGAAATACAATTCACTAAGTGTTTGGGGTTTTTTTGCCAAAATGCCTTTATTTATGCTGTGAATTTCAGACTCCATGCAGATTGAATAGGCCCATTTATGATCATTTGTTTTGTTTTGTTTTTTTAACCAATTGGGAATTCGGTTTTGTTGGTTTCTTAGTAGCAGTCTTTTGTTTGAAAGACAAATCTTTTCTACTCAGGGATTCAAACTGGGCTTTTTTCTCACTAGCTTTAAGTAAGGGTATTGGTTTACATCATACCACTGTGCTCAGAAAAATTCAAAGCTTGTCTTCCACACTTTTGAGTCTTCCTCCGTGTGATGGAAGAGTCACTTGCATTTCAGGAAACTCTTTAGGCTGAAGGAAGACCTCAGACTTTGCGGAACGAATAGGATGCAGGCCACAATGAAGCTGGATACAAGCTTTTCTGGATTGCCTACTGGATAATGTTTACATTGGAAATATTGGGTGTGGGGTGGGGAGCTAGTACTGTTCTCCTGTGCTCTCTTAGTGCAGAATGTATTCCTCACCAGCATGGACAGATTGTAAGAACAATGTACATGTATGCACATGGATATGCATCCATACAATCATACATCATGTTCTACTCACAATCATCTGGGCGAGAAAGAACCCAGTATTCATTTTTTGAACTCTTGCCATGTGTAATACAGAATGAGATGTTAAAAAGTGATGTTTGACTGTTTTCCAAATACCCCTCATATATAAGGAAGCTTTTACAAATCCTACTTTGCAGAATTTCCTTTTGTATTGTGGAGTTCCAAATTACCAGGGCAGAAGAACGTTTCCAAAGGCCTGTTTCTTAGGTGACCATGGAAGCAATCATTTAGATAGTTATCATTTTGAAACTTTACATTGTATATGATTTTGGAGGCGGGGGCAATAATTTTTGAGAGTGAGAGATGTAATACTATGTATTGTCCATGATTCAGTCTAAGAAACATTTTGGGAATTCTTAAGCTTATCACCCAGCCTGCCACTATCACACAGAAAACAAGTGCATTCTTGTATCTCGCCCAGGTTCATTTTTGGTTGCCAAGGAGGAGATGGATAGGCATTATAACAACTGGTAATGCTTTGTGACTATTGTGGCTGTCTCCTTAGCATTATAGCAACCCAGAGGTTAGCCCAAAATATACGTACTCTGCCTCTTGAACAGCCCTCAAACAGGAGTGGTGTTGATGGAATATAAATAGAACTATTAAGCCAGAATTCTGGAATCCACACAGCTGTTGGTATGGTCTCATTTGGGGTAATAAAAACTAACTTAAAAGAAAAATAGGAAGCAGAGCCTACACCCTCAACCAAAAAATGGTGGGCAGGTTGGTAGACTCCTGTGAGTTTTGGCTATCGCTATTATAGTTATACACAGTACAGCAATATGTGTATCAGGTTCTCTGAACTACCTTTAAAAAAAGCACATCTCTGTGGAGATAAAAAAGAAACACCATCTCTCCACAATAGAAGGTACATGAGACACTTTTTTAAATGAATGCTGGGAATTCAGAGAACCTGATATGCATATTGCTGCACTGTTGTATTGATATAAGGCTATTCAACTGCTATTTTTTTTTAAAAAAAAATTAAAAGTCTCCCCTTGGTGGCATGAGAGGAAATGGCCACTGTGCCCACCAGCCCACCCACCATTTTCACACTGAATGGTGGGATCAGCTGCCTCCATTTCCAGTGGTAAGGAGAAGACTCCAGCCGGGACAATGATGGCATGGTAATTCTGGGCCAGTTTGGTCCTTCTCTTTAGCAGCATTCTGTATTTATTGTAGCTTCCAAACACCTACCAAGGGCAGCCCCACAACTTGTGTGTGTGTGTGTGTGTGTGTGTGTGTGGTTCCAATCCAACAAGAGAATTCATCACACCAAAAATGATTCCACATGCACATTTTTTTACCCAGGTAGGAACCATGTATGCAAACTAGATGCAAATGTTCATCAGCATAGCAATGCAGTCCTTGACTGTGTGAATCTAACAGGTGCAGATGGGACATGCATCTCCCTCTGCATTGTGATGTTAATGGGTAGGCACATGCCCACCTGTTCTCTGCATTGTATGGGCCTATATATGTATCAGGACCTGCTTTTCTAGCTCTTGCTACACTTGAATGCACTTTTAAAATTCTTATCTTCTTGTGGAGTGGTGGACAGTACCCTCAAGTCATAGCTGACTTATGGTGACCCCTGGTGGGGTTTTTATGGCAAGAAATTAACAGAGGTAGTTTGCCATTGCCTGCCTCTGCAACCCTGGTCTTTGTTGGAGGTCTTCCTGCTTAGCTTCTGAGATCTGATGAGATCAGGCTAACCTGGGCTATGTACCCTTATAATTCCATTGGGCAGGCTAAGCGGGAAAACAATGGGTCACTCATGGTTATACTCCACCTTTATGGCTGAGTGTGCTTTAGATTTTGAGCATGCAAACTAGGTACTACCTATTCTACTGCATGGAGTATACTCCTGTTGTTATATTGCTGCTGTTATACTTAAATGCATGGAAAAAAGCTTATATAAACAAATATTTTAGTCACTGCTCAGTTAAGGCAAGTACGAAATGCATCTGGAACGTGACTTTCGTTTTTAAAATGCCTGACCCATTGATCTCAAGAGTGCTTTCCTCCAAATAATGATAAGGAGGATGGGAAATGGAACATCCACACTAATCATGTGTAGATAGGACAGATTGGAAGACTTGGCCCAATAGGCTCTGAACAGTAGCTGTGTTTGTCCTAGTTCTTAATCACCCACAAATGAATGAATAGCCTTTGTTGCAGGTTGATCCTTTGGGGGAGGATCTCATGGTGCTTTTCTATGGCATGATGTATTGCATCATTTAAAAAGCAGGATCATATCTAATGACTTCAGCATTGGGGGATTCAGCAAGTATAAGTGGTAATTGCAATAAAACTCCCAGTGAACTTCCTATAAATATTGATGTCGTAGTATACTCATTCTGCAAGCTGTTCAATTCTAGCTGTTTCATGTGTGTGCTACCACTTTATGGGGTACTCTGTGTCAATGGAAGGATATCTATGCTATAAGGACCTCATACTTCCTGCTCTGCCAATAGCAAACACAATGAGCAGTACTGATATAAAGTGAGTTTTATGTTTCTCTTGCTCTCTTTAATGCAAGTTATTTGTAAACCTTTTCTCCTCTTACAATTACAGACAAATGATCACAATTTGTTGTTAAATAGTGTTTGTGGAAAATGTCAAATGAATTGCTTTGGGGGTGTAGGCACTCTGTGCACCTGTTGGGAGAAATCAAAACTCCATTTTGCTGATTTCTCTGGTTGGGTGGTATGTAGAGAACTAATTACCGAACATATCCTGCTATAGGCTGAAGTACCTGAATTCTTCTCATCCAGCTGTGCCCATCTCAGCATTTATGCATCTCTCTTGTGTTATGAGTCTCATCATAGGTTTTTAAATCTGGGTTGTTGTGTGCCGAGAAACCATCCCATTATTCTAAGAACATATGTTTGCAATGAGTACGAGTCATGAACATTTGAACAGTCTCCATCTGGCTCCCATCAACACTCTACCATGATACATGAAAAGTGTTAACATGGGGAGGAGGGGTTGCAGAAGACTATCCAAGGGTTGTTTAATTCAACCAATATTTACTGTTACTTTTTAGAAATATTTGTTCATTTTCTATGATTGCCACATTTTTTGTGACACAGCCTCTTGTGTTTTGAAGAAACGTATCTGAATTTTAATTGAGATATATTAAAAATTCTGGGTGTATCCTTAACAGAGTTTCAATGTAAGCCATTTGTGCTGTCATTATCAGAACGGGTGCCTCAGGTCTAGGGATGGTCAAACAGAAGCCAGTATGGTTCATGTCCCATTTGCCAATCATGAAAAGAAAGACAATCTTTTGATGCAGTGTTTGTCAGTTTGTCAATCAATTTGTGTCTGTTTGTCAGGTTTCTTCAACATATTCCTTCCTAACAATTCAGTGCAGTAGTTTGTAATACAAGCCACCGGCCCCGGTACAGCTGGCTGGGTAAGGGACAGCAGGGATTCAGTCCCCAACCTGAGACCTTCAGTCCATCCACCAAATATGTTAGACTTTAGATACAAGTATTGTTCACACTGTATTTACAATTGTTAATTCAACCTTTTGCATAAAAGTTCTGGTTATTGGTTAGTTGCATTCATATCACAACTTTGGGCTGATAGCGGGGATCCTACTTGTTGGAACACAGTGATATGCTGGGGTTGGTTTATGTAATAATACCTGGTCACAACCTTGTTTGGCGGTTTGATCATTGGGCATGGATCCCCTTTGGGGAAACAGGGCCTGTGTGCACAGTTTCCCCATAGATGGGGGTCCCCATAAGGGATCTTGGATCAGGCATGGCCAGTGGCAAGCCCAGCTCTGGGGGCTGCCAGAGCATGCCTGCCTACAGGTGACGGGGGAACCACACAGAGGCTGTTGTCCTTTGTTGGTCCCAATAACTGTAACCCCACGGTTTCCTTTTCAGCAGGCGGGCTGAAGGGTGAGGAGTATTCAGCTGGCAGGTGGATCCGCTGATACTGGAATCCGTGCCCTATACTTCGCCAATGCTCCTATCACTGTAACCAATAAAGTTGTGCCCCCCCCCATACAATGTGTTGTGTCTATTTCTTAACTGCCCAAGCACCCTAAGCCCTTAGAGTTGGCCCCGCAATCAACTTTTTGTGCATGCACATTCACACTGACCCTGATTGCATTTCTACTTCTCTCCATTCTTGCTGCTCCAGTGCTCTGCTCAGCAGATACTTGTTTAAATAGCTATCAGTCACAAATCATGTAAATCAGTGTTTAAGTAGTCCTTAGTGATATTAATGTCTGACCCTTAGTGTGGCTGCCCCATTCTTTATTTGCTCCCATAGTGTTCCCAGGAACATCTACAACTACCAAAGCATCACCAGTGTACATTACACTATTGCCAAACAAGTAGAAATTGCAGGCATTTCTATATTTGAGAAACAGGATTGTTCTGCAATATGTTACCAACAATTTAAAATATATCTCAGCAACTGCTAAGCATATGTCATGCTGTGCGCTTCATGGCACCTTAGTGTGCATACACAATCATTTACATTGGTGTATGGTAGAGATAAGGTACATCCCTTTCCGAATCAGAGGTGTAATTTTAAGAAACCCTGGGGAGGGAGATGCACCCTGAAGCATGACAATGCTAACAATTCTCACTAGCATAATGTTTAACAAGGCATTCTCCCTCCAAAAGCAACAACAGGGACAAAATACAACAGAGGTGCACTAGAGCTAGTATTGGAAAATAGAGACAGTCCCTGGTAAATAGGGACAGCTGTGTTGTATGCATCATATCTGTTTCGTCCTTCTGGTTCCCTTCTTCACTTGCTGAAAATTGCTAAGGCAAATGAAACAAAAAGATGTAGTTTTCCTAAAGCTTACGGGGAAGTTCCCCCCACTCCATCCCAGGCCTGTATCAGTATTCCTCTTGAGCATGCATAGAGCTTCTCTCTTCATTAAGCAGTTGTTGCAGCAAATCCACAGAGAATCACTGCCGGCTTCCTATACAAAAAAGAAATATGAAGTGTGAAGAATTTTCTTAATTTGGCTATGCGGGTGCCTGAGATGCTTAGAAATGGTCATTAACAACCAATACCAAGTATCAAAAATTCCCTTTCAACTCACTGACAAACTAACAGTGCAAACAAGGGGAAAAAAACCTTTCTGTTGGGGGCTAACTTGGCAAATAAACTGTCATTTTGATGAGTGCTGAGCCATAATGGGGGTTTTCGTGTGATCCTGCAGGGCTTTCTTTATATGTAACAGTATGATGCAGAGTTTAGGATGCTTTGGTTTAGAACTAGGGAGAGCAAGGTTCAAATCCCCCATCTATCATGATGTCTCTTAGGTTATCCTACCTCACAAGGTTGTTATGAAGATTAAATGAGGGAAGAAATAGAAAATACACACACTACCCTAATTTTCTCTGATAAAGGACAGGATTTTTTTTAAAAAAATCATTTGAAAGAAGAGATTTTTAAAATCATCAACCCATCCTCTGAAAAAGAAAATATATTTCCATCCCAAACCAAATTCCCCATGCATTTAGGAGTAAAAATGTTCCATAACTTTTTTTTGTTTTTTAGTTTATCTGTGATTGTTATTAAGGTCTTCTCTCCAGAGCACTGAAAAATGAGTCTCTGAATCACTATTTTCTACTCATGGGGTAGAAAAATGTCCCAGTAGCAGAAAATGTGTAGATTGTCTGGGATTTATTTAGTACCCAGTACCCAGTTGTTTGTTTTTTACAGAAAGAAAACTGGCAAGTTGCTGTACTTTGAGAACATTGTTTATTACTGTCAAGGAGACAATGTAGAGATGGACATGAACCAGGAAAATTCCGAACTGTGCAGTTCATGGTTCCTCGCATTTCACAAACTACGAACCATGAACTTTGATGAACTTGTCCCGGTTCACGAACTGGTTCATTTGGTTCGTGAAAACATCACCTCCAGGTCAGCAGAAGATATGCAGAGAGCACACCCCCCCCTGTTGCCTAGGAAACTGATTGATCAGTGCCAGGCTGTCTGCAGTGATGAACAAAAATGACTAAAATTGATCACGGTTCGTGAAAAATGAGCTCCCACGAACCGTGGGTTCACAAACCCTGAACTGGTCTGTATCATGATGAACTTCAGTTCATATTTCAGTTCGTGCCTGCCTCTAAGACAATGTCCTAAAAGGAAAAGGTTCTATTGCAACTTTTTGCTGACATCTACCAAAAAAGTACAAATGGAGTAGTTTTTCATCGCAATTGCTTTTTTAGGGTTAAAAAGTTAAAAATTTGCTTCTGAACTGGTTGGCAAAATGAAAGTTAGGAAGAGATGTTTGAAAAAAAGGAAGGGGTGGAAGAATTGGAGTTACCACTTCCCAAACAAAGGTAATCCTTTGAACTTTCAGATATGCCTTGTTTCTGGGAGGTTATTGCCACACTAGTTGGAATGAAGAGGCAGACACCAAGTTGGATCTAAGGGCCACTTTATTAACTAATTACAAAGATAACACCAGTGGCAAGGGCCTAAAGCGGTACAGGTCAAGACACGGGGTCCCCTTGGACCACCGCCTTGACCTGTCTGGGCGAGCCCTGAAGCCCCGGGTGCGACCCATCTAGTAGATGGCGCGGACCCGGCCAGCCAGGCAACGTGGTCACCCTCCTTTTAAGCTCCTACCCCTCAGCCGTATAGCAGTGAAGGAAGGACCCGCAAGCGAGGGTTTCCAAAGGCAGCCTGCCCTGCCTGGCAGCCGTCAAAGCAGTACCAGGCCCTCAGGCAGGCCCCTCTTCCCCGCTAACGGGGAAGCGCCAAGGGTGCTCACCGGCCCGCACCCTATCCGACCCCAAACCGGCCATGGCACCCTAACCAGCACCACCCGTAACCAATTGCCTCAACCCATCCTCGGTGCAAGGTAGGCGAAAAACCCCCATTCCATATGTCCAATTAGAAAGGAGGAAAAAATTCCTACCTGGCTCTGATCACAGCAGCCGGCTAATCCTGCATCGAGACTGGGTGAGGAGGGTGGGCCGAGCGACAAAGAGCAACTGCGGCTGGGCAAGGGCAGAGCAGCCTAACGGCTCCAGCTCTGCCCCGCCCAGCTAACCCCACAAGGAAGGAGGGCAGAGTTGGTGCTGCCTCCCTCCTTCCAGCGCGGCAATCTCCGGCACCCAGCTGTAGCTGCGTGCAGCCAGCCAGGTAAGTGCCGTATTGCCACACTAGTCGGAATGAAGAGGCAGACACCAAGTTGGATCTAAGGGCCACTTTATTAACTAATTACAAAGATAACACCCGCGGCAAGGGCCTAAAGCGGTACAGGTCAAGACACGGGGTCCCCCCTGGACCACCGCCTTGACCTGTCTGGGCGAGCCCCGAAGCCCCGGGTGCGACCCATCTAGTAGATGGCGCGGACCCGGCCAGCCAGGCAACGTGGTCACCCTCCTTTTAAGCTCCTAACCCTTCAGCCGTATAGCAGTGAAGGAAGGACTCGCAAGCGAGGGTTTCTAAAGGCAGCCTGCCCTGCCTGGCAGCCGTCAAAGCAGTACCAGGCCCTCAGGCAGGCCCCTCTTCCCCGCTAATGGGGAAGCGCCAAGGGTGCTCACCGGCCCGCACCCTATCCGACCCCAAACTTGCCAACGCCAAAGCCAAGCCTCTGCTTAGGCCTTGGCGCCCCACTGATAATCTAAGGCCAGCAGAAGCCCTTGCCGCAAGTCATCCAAAAATATCCTATTGCCCTCTTCGGATAAGTGCACCCCGTCACCTCTGTAAAGGCCGGGACTAGTGGCCCCAAGTCTGGGGTGAGGCAAGTAAACGCCTAACCCCCCTTCCAACGCCTTTTGGATAGCCCTATTGGCCTTAATCCTGGCCCTCTCCAGAGCCTGCCTGCTCCCAGCCTCCCTCCAAACCAAGCGTGGAACCATAGCTGACCACATGATCAGCACCCCCGGCCAACGCTCAGCGACAATGCGCAAATCGGAATGCGCCTGTGCCGACAAGGCCTTGCCCTGCATCAGCCCAAGGTCATTGCCGCCCAAATGAATCACCAAAATGTGAGGAGGTACTTTCCCTCCTGAACCAAACAACAAAGGCAACAGGCCCGGCCATCACATGCCCCGGCGCCCTTGCCATTCAACCACAGCCCTCTCGCTCAGTCCCAACTGGGACCCGACCGCCGTCCGTCTTGCTTGATGGGCAGCCCAAAACACATAACTGTGACCGCAGATCAGGATCCTCTGCCGTCCACCGCTCTCCAACAAACCTAAGAAAACAATCATTAGCAACGCTCTCATTGTGAAAAAGGACAAACATAAGAACGGTAAGCCGTGGATTTCCACCGCCCCACCCGTTGAATCACTTGCGCCGGGTATCCCATAGCTGCTGCCGTGGATGCAGCTCCTATCCTAAATGAGTGAGTGCCAAAATTGACACCACATAAACCCAACCTAGCCAACGCCCGCTTCGTCACCGTCCAGAACTGGTAACGAGTCAAAGGAGTGCCATCCTGATGCAAAAACAAACAACCGCCCTGGGACCCCCTAACCTTCCAATACTCACTCAAGGCCCGAACTGGGCATAAGGCACGATCAGTGCACGGGCCAAGCTGAACCGCCAACCCCTTCCTCCGTTGGTCCGTCTTAGACCAACGAATGGTGAGAGTAACACCATCTCCAATAAAGCTCAAATCCTCTGCACCCAAAGCCCGACCCGAAGAGTCCTTACCTGATTGGGCCACAAGTTCACTGACCCGGAGCGCCCCAAAGAACGCTGTCAAGGCTGCCGCGTGAAAAAGAACCGCCTCATACTTAGAACTGCAAACGACTTTCCACGCAGCCTTAAGCCCTCGCAGGACAGCAGGGGATATCGGCTCCCGCAAGTCCCTACGACTCACCCCCTCTCTAGTCCATCCCTCTAACATCTTCCTTACCCGGAAGTCTCCCGTGGCCTCCGAAAACCCCCGGGCTTTGCTAACAAAAGCTATCGCTGCTAATTGACCCCGGATGGACTTAACCGCCATCCCCTTATCCTTTTGCCTAACGCAAAACTGTAACAGATGGCTGACTGGCACAGGCCAACTATCACGTAGCCCGGCAGCTGCCCTAAACTCCCCAAACTGTCCTACCGCTCTCCGGTATGCTCTCCTTGTGCTCGGCGCGATGGCTAACTGGATGGCCCGGTACGCTTCGGCCTCCCAAGTCGCCACAGCTCCGACGGCATCCGAGCCGGTTGCCGATCTGCGTCTGGGGCAAGCGTCCAAAAACGCTCCATCTGTTGGCGAGACAAAGCGTCCGCCACACCATTATCCACCCCCGGTACATGCCGTGCCTTAAACAAAATATTCAGCCGCAAACAAATAAGGGTAAACTCCCTAACTAACCTCATGACCTTGGGGGATCTAGAAGTCAGGGAATTGACTACCTGCACCACTGCCTGGTTGTCACACCAGAAGTGCACAGTGCGGTTAGCCAGCTCCTCACCCCATAGGTGCACTGCCACCAAGATGGGAAAAAACTCCAAAAAGGTCAAATCCCGAACCAGTGCGCTAGCCCGCCAATCCTGGGGCCATTGCTCCACACACCAATGCCTCCGGAAGTAAACCCCAAAGCCCGTAGATCCGGAGGAATCCGACGTAACCTGCAGTTCCGCCTCTAAGAGCAATTCCTCCGGCCACAGGGTAACCCCATTAAACTCGGCAAGGAAGCTCTCCCAGACGGCCAAATCCTCCCTCATACCACTGGTCACCCTCAGCCGATGATGAGGGGCCCGCAGGTGGGACATAGCATCGCACAACCTGCGCAAAAAGGGGCGCCCAGGTGCCACCGCTTTACAAGCAAAATTAAGGTAACCCACCAGCTGCTGCAGCTCAGTCAGGGAGACCTTATGCTGACCTCTAAAAGTCCGCACCCGCCCCTTAATTTCCTCCAGCTTATCCGAAGGCAGCCTTAGGGACTGCTGGACCGTGTCCAGCTCAATCCCCAAGAAAGTAAGGACCCTAGAAGGTCCCTCAGTCTTTTCATGCGCAAGCGGGACCCCCAGCTCCTTAGCCAGCATCGTGAAGACGGCCATTAGCCTGGCGCAGTGTCCAGACCCCGCCCGCCCAACGAAAAGAAAATCGTCCAAATAATGGGCAGTGTCGCGGCAAAAGGACCGCCTCTGCACCTCCCACTCCAAAAAAGTACTAAAGCGCTCAAAGGTGGCGCAAGAAATGGAACAGCCCATCGGTAGGGCCCTATCCATATAGTACCCACCCCTAAACATAAATCCCAGGAGCTCGAAATCCTCAGGGTGGACTGGCAAAAGACGAAATGCCGACTTAATGTCTCCGCCCCCACCCCACACCTACGCACTACCCTGACCGCTTGGTCAAATGTGGTGTACTTTACCAAGCACAGGTGCTCCGGTATAGCATCATTCACGGACTCCCCTTTGGGGTACGACAAGTGGTGGATAAGGCGGAATTCACCTGGCTCCTTCTTCGGCACTATCCCAAGGGGGGAAACCCTGAAATTTGGGGTAGGAGGGGCCAAAAATGGCCCCAACACCCGGCCTTCGGCACATTCCTTGTCAATCTTTTTCTGCACGATGTCCTCCTTTCCCACAATCGAGCGTAAATTATCAGACATAAATGAGGCCCGAGCACCCAATGCCGGTTTCCTAAAACCTTCCTCAAAACCCCGTAACAAATAAACCGCGTCATCCCGCTTGGGATAACTAGACAGCAGCTGCCTAAGGACCCTCAGTTTTACCGGGCTGGGGCCCTTTACCAGCAGAGTGCTGACCCCCAGCTCCCCCTCCTCCTGACTTCTTACTGCTCCAACCTTGCTTGGAACGGTTACAGGAGTTATAAGGGTGGGCCCCTCCACAGGAGGGGCACTCATGCCGGAAACGACATGGCTTCCTAACACACGATCCCTTGTACGCGAACTCCCAGCACAAAAGCCGGGGTTGAACCGGCTGGCCCGCTGCACTGCGGGCACTTGGGGTCTGAGAAGAGCGGTAAACCACATGCCCGCTATCCGATCTATCAGCCGCAGTCGGCTTGGCTGGGGACATAAGATGTAGCCACAACTCCTGATGCACCCTATCCCAAGGGATGTTCGGGTTCATGGCCGCACGCATACGGAACTCCTCGTCATACTGCATCCATGCAGCACCCGAGAAGCCCGTATACGCTTTAAACACAATATCCATATATTGAAACAACTGTATAGCCCGATTGGGCTGAGCCCTAGCGATGACCCCAGCATATATCAGAAAGCCGGGCAACCAGTTGTTCCAAGTCCTATCCACACGCCGCCTTTTAAGGCGCTCCTTTTCCCTGTCATCCATCTCATCCTTGTCTTTCTTCTCCAGCTCCCGAAAGAGCAGAGAAAAAACATCCACGTACTCCCCTTTCAATATCTTATCCTTAGTGGCCTGGGTAAGATGATCACCCAGCGGCAAGGCTGTTTCGCCAAAAGGCAAGGCACCATAAGGAACTTGCCCATAAGCTAACGCAGGGTGGGGGTATAGGCCCCATGGGCTCCCGGCGAAACCGGGCCACCCCGTTGGTAAACCAGAGAAGGCCGTGACACCCCCACTACCCCATGTCGTAGCAGCCGGCGACAACTGGTGGGAGGCAAACCCCATGCCTGCCCCCGGCCATGCCCACTGAGTACCCCCCATGGACATTCCAGTTAAGGGTGTACTAGCCCCTTGTGGAGATGACTGAGCCAAACCGGCAGCCGCCTGACCCCACGGCCAAGGCCAATGGGTACCTAAGTGTGATGCGTTATCCTTACCCACATCCGCCGGCTCAACCGCGACCGCCACAGGAGCTGAGTCATCCTGCCAATCTTGGTCCACATCTGCCGCCGCCTCCTGCTGCTCCACGTCAACTGTACCTTTCCCACTGCTGCTTTCGCCAGCCGCCGCTCCAGTTGCACCCTCTAAAATAGCCAAACGGCGTAAAATATCCCTGTTAGTCGCGTTCCTGGCTGCACTCCTAATAGGCCGAACCACGCCAGCTGCATGAGGCGCTACCCCAGGTATACCCTTAGCCTGCTCTAAAGCCACCAGCCGTTTAATTATGTCATGTTGGCCCACAGGTCCCTCATCCTCAGATGAAGACCCAGCTACATAAGGGCGCTTTGCTGGTCCCTTGCTAGCAGGCTGCTTCCCTTTAGGGGCAACCTTACCCTTCTTGGGCGGCATAACCACTATTGCTACAGGCACCACCAACAAAATGGCTACCCCCCAACCTCAGCAAAATGGCTGCCGATGCAGGAAGGAGCACACCAGTCACACAGTGCTTGCCCCCAAAGCCCTGCTCGGCCCCTCTTAACCAGTAAAGAGGGGGATAATGGAGGCCAACCCTTGTTCTGGGCACCTCACAAGGAACGCCCTCCCCCCTTTGGGAGAAACAACTCGCCCCCCCCCACCTGGCCGGGCCGCAAGCCCAGCAAAAAGGCGAGCAGACCGACAACGGCCCTGCTCCGTGCCCCAACCAACTGCCCTTCCAAGGCTACCCCCCAAATGGAGCACCAGCAGCCGCCCACTCCCCAGGGACAAGAGCCTTCCCGCTGAATTGGGCACCGCCGCGGCAAAAGCCCCTTCGGATGCCGCCGCCCCGCCCCCAGGGAAAGGCCCCTTCTGCCCCTTAGCCCCGATGAACCACGGCCGCAGGCGCCCGGAACGCTGCGCTGCCACCGGGAAGCTCCTTCGCCGCCGCTGCAGCTAGAGGCCTCCTCGCTGCCGCCTCCGCTGCGCTGCAAGCGGCCGCCGCTGCCTCCGACGCTCGCATGCCGATGGCTTCCCCGCCGCCTCTACTAGCGTCGAGGGCTCTTCCCGCCGCCGCGCCGCCGCCAAACAACCGCCGCCGCCTGCAACTGCCCCAGTCGCTCGGACGCGCTGCTTCAGCCGAGCGACAAAGAGCAACTGCGGCTGGGCAAGGGCAGAGCAGCCTAACGGCTCCAGCTCTGCCCCGCCCAGCTAACCCAACAAGGAAGGAGGGCGGAGTTGGTGCCGCCTCCCTCCTTCCAGCGCGGCAATCTCCGGCACCCGGCTGTAGCTGCGTGCAGCCAGCCGGGTAAGTGCCGCATTGTTGTTCTTTAGATCAGTTTGGTGCTATTGTTGCACTTGTCCCTTTTACCTCTCCCTTCCTCATCCACATTATAGCATGTTACATTGCACTCCATGAATGCCTGCTCAAAAGTAAGTTCCATTTTGTTAAGTTGGGTTTACTCTTACATTAAAGGTGCATTGGATATACATAGGGCTGCCCCTAGATGTATCCAATGGTGATCCCTTGCTCCCACCCTCTGCCTCCTACCACCACTCACCTGGCTGGTAGGGGGAAAAGGTGGGTGAACAGGCCTCCTGGGATCGCTCCTGTGAAGTTAAATCAATGCATGTGACCAAAGCACTATGGTTTTACCATAGAGTTTAGGCCATATGCTAGAGCATTGCTGAATAACACATTGATGTCATTTCTGGTTTTTGTAGGAAGTTGCTTTGAACTTCCAGTGGACACCATCAGGTAGGTCTCTACCCCCAATACTCTCCTCCAGCAGCCAGCTTTGGACTAGCAACCCTAGGTTAAGGATGAAATGGAAGAAGAGAGAATCAGTTCTACCATGCTGAGGTTGTTGGAGGAAGAACAGGTTTTTTAAAAGATAGAATTTGTATATTGTAATTTCATCTTGTTTCTTTTGTGTTGCTTAGCGTGTGGTCATGTTTGTAAACCACCAAGTACTAAATAGGACAGGCAGGATATAAATATTTTAAACAATTATAAGGACACAATGAGACTTCAAAGGACTGTATTAATAGTTTTCTTTTTTCCAAAAAAGAAAGTATAACCTGGTATTGCAATGCTGGCTACTAAGGCATATTGCATTTTCAGAAGCATTTTTTACTTAACTCATAATGTACCTATTACATGGCAAAAAATATTAATAATACTTATTTTAGATTGTTGAATGTGAAGGTTTTTTTCTACATAATGGCAGAAAACAATGACTCCAAGGAGTCATATTTACTCACTGAATACCACACAATGTTTTAAATCTGTTATCACTTGTAGAGCAATGTATCCATCATGTGGCATATTCCTGTCTTCAGTGACACATTTCGATAGTCCCCTGTTTGAAATACATAAAAATGATGCAAGGCTTTGGATACAAGGCTTGCAATTTCTCATGAAGCCTCTTTCTCTTGAAGACAATATATTATCATCTTGTCAAGAGTTCATTGAGTCAGGAGTTTGTTTTGTGCAGGAATAACTTATAACACTGTATTTGAAGTTATCTATAAAACCAGGAGACGTCCAATGCAGCCAATCTAGTTCAAATAGCAAGAACTGTGTTTTATGTATGAAAGAGTCCTCTAAACCAGTGTGAGATGTTATCTGTCTTCATGTCAATGGGGGGGGGGGGCGTGTTCACAGTACTCTGGTACATGCTGGCAACCATGTTGATAATTTCTTGAACACAGACTTCTGCATAATAGCTTGTAGTGGACTTAGGAGAAGAATTCATCAGAAAAATCTTAGCTCATGCCACTGCCTGGTTAAAAAAAAGAAGAAGATGGTTTCAGAGGAAGAGATGACACGAAATTTTAAAAATTATTATTCCTATAACATTTTAAAAACACTGCCTAGTTGCATTGTTTAGCACGTTGCTTGCAAATATATGGAATAAAGCATGAATGTGGAGTGAGTCAACATTACTCCTCTTACTATACTTGAAAAGCAATGATTAACATTCATATCAGCTTTTTATTTCCTTAAGTTTAATTGCTAACAAAACTATTTGTTCTTTTCCTTACCTCTCCAAAGCTATTTCAATTAATTTTGACATTAGAATTGCATGAAAAAAACCTTCCCTGTTCTAACTGAAGATAGTGCATTTAAAAAAAAGTAGAAATTTCAGATCCAGATTTTGGGTAGGGCACTGCTTTTGTTCTCCTGAGTTTTTGAAATGTTATCAGTTGAGGATTTTCAGGGGGATATTCTTTTGGGGGTCCTGAAAATTGTCTATTCCTCTGTCCAGAAGCAACAAGAATGGAGAGGGAGGGAGGGAAAGAAAAGAAGCCAGACATGGACTTACTATATTGGCATCATCCCTACTGGAGGTTACCTGTTGCCAGATCAAGCCCACCATACGGCTGGTAAATGGGGGGTGGGCTCCTTGACTCCCAAGAGGCTTAGCTGCCACAATGGCCATTTTCTTCCCCTGCCACAACACATATGGCTGTACTGTTATATCAATATAATGTGATTCAGTTGCCAATTGATTAAAATATAAAACCTCCCCTTGATTGTGGGTGGAGAAAATGACCATGTCATAGCCAGGCCTCATGTGTTGCCAGAACTGGTCTCCTTGCAATAAAATGATTCTGTGGGAATTAGCCAGAAAGGAGAATGGCAAGAGGCTGGTAACTGCGGGGATCTATCACCAATTTCTACCAGGTCCCTTCCCAAAATAGCAAATGAGGCTGGTTCTTAAGTTCAACAATAATTTGTATTAAGTACCAAAATGGCATGCACATACACTCGCAATTACAGGGTAAAAATAATTACAGAGAGAGAGAGAGAGTCTTAAGAAGCTTAGTCAGAAATTGGGAAGAGAGAGAGAGAGAGAGAGAGAGAGAGAGAGAGAGAGAGAGAGCAAATATCTGATGGGATTGGGAGAAGAGAGTAGCTTCGTACGTCCAGCATCTTTGACCAAGAGAGCGAGAGGTTTAGGACAAACCTCAAGGGAACAGCACTGATGGATCCAGAAGCATGTACGATGAGAGAGAGGCTTAGGGAAGTGACCCTAAGGAAGCAGCCAGGAAGCATGCACAATTTGAATGAAGCCAGGGCTCTACTTTTATAGGTAAAATGTGCCCTGAGGCGGAATAGCCCACCTAGCCGTTAGAACAAAGGCTCTAATGGTCGGTTCCTGGGTTTGACAAAAAGTTTTATCACCTTGATTAGTAGCTGCCGGGGTGTGTGAAAGCAAATGCAAAACATGTTCTAGCACTGCACAAAAGGGATAGTTTGTTAGTGAAATCCACCAGAGCTAAGTTGACAGATTTTAGGTGGGGACTGTACTTACCCAGGAACAACTTATAAACTTATGAATGTCATTTGATTAGCTCTTCAATCAAGGACAGGAGATCTCATCACGGAAGAAGGAAAAGGAATGTGTTAAGTGGGGATGACTCTGCAAGACCTTTGTTGCATTGGACTCCTGTGGGTCTGGCGGGACTGCAAATCCAATCACCTCTTAATCGCTCCGCATTCTTGTGCGGCATTCCATGCATGCTGTGTTCTCCTGGGCGGGACTCAGCAACTGTTGGAGGCTCTCAGGTGGCAATTTTAAATCCAGGGGCCTGGTGATATTTTTAACATCACAAGCAACCATATGAAAATGGCAGAGGCTGGGCCGACCGCTTACACATGGGCATCCAGGAGCTTACCAGCCCACTCACCATTTTCTAGCTGAGGGGTGGGCTCAGCTGCCTTTGATATCAATAGTGAGAAGAAGCCTCCAGCAGGGACAATGATGGCATAGTATGTCTGTGACCAGTTTGGTCCTTTCTTTTTTAAAATTTAAAGGTCCATGGATAAAGGCCAGGTCTGGCTGACCATCAGCTATTAATTAACATCCCTCTTCCCAAGGTAATAATGATGCAGACTAACAGCTATTCCCTGGACTGTCTCCCTCTCTTCTCTACTCCTGCCCTGGGAGAAGTAGAGAAGAGATAAATTTATCTCCCAGAAGACATTCTGGGAGATAAATTTTCATTTACTACTGGAATTTTGGAAGTGTTCTGACTAATTCTGGGTGTTAGCAGAAACAGCTAATTCTGGGCACAACACACTTCTAAGTGAAGGTGCCCATTGTTCATGGTACAGGAAAGTGGGTTGGGGGTCTTTGTGGCCCCATCCTGGGCCAGTGGGCTCTCACCTGTGACCTCTGTACTGCCATCAGTGGCTTCTCCCCTTTTGGCCCGCTGACTGATTGTGGAGGCAGCTAAGGTATACCATAGGAGGGACCTCTTCTCTCTAATTCATCCTAAGAAAATTCATACTATTGGTTTTATTTTCCCAATGACATGCATTTATTTTTAAACATTGAACATACTTCTATCAGAATTCCAGATCTGGGGGTGAAAACTCCCAGGAAGGAAGAAGGAAGGAAGGAAGGAAGGAAATCCTGCTACAGACTAACATGGTTACACATCTGGAATTGTATGCATAAATTATGCATGTATTTAAATTACTTCAAGGAAGTACAATTTTCAACAGCTGCAATGACAAAACAAAGTCAGAAAAAAGGGCATATCCATCTGTCCCTGGCCTGGATACAAATGTGGTAAGCAATTAAAGAAAGAAGGCAGAATGCTGTCATTTGAATTCCACTTACCTTTGAAGCTAGTAATGTTACTGAAAAAAAAGAAACAGGACAATCAGAAGGGCTACTCGTGTGACACCTGTCCATTCCAATGCCTCTCTCTGCTTTAGAAGGAAGCGCTACCTCAATCTATATAAGAGCTATTTTGCTTAAAGAAAATATTTGTGGCCACAACTAATGCCCCATGCATCATAATGGAACTAGTCACACAACCATTATCTGCTTGTAGTAATCTCATTACTAACTGCAAGCCTAGCAGCTGATGTTGGCAGAAAACCCCTCTCCAACTTTGCTAAATGGTTTCTTTTACACAAATTGGATTTACTCAGGTAATGTTGTGACTTAATTTTTTTTCTGTTGTTTAGCATTTTAAAACTCATCTGCTTGTTACATTAGAGACAACATACTGCGGATCTTGAAATGCTTCTCTTAATCTTTGAGCAACAAGGTACCATGGTGATAGAACGTGTGTGTTTGTACCTATTATTGAATCCACCGTATCCATCACATTAAAGTGAGGCTTTCTGTCTGTGAATTGAGGACAGATTTCGCATTGCTACTAAGCTTAAATTTAAATTAGGCAATGAAGTAGAATCATAGAATCATAGAATCATAGAGTTGGAAGGGGCCATACAGACCATCTAGTCCAACCCCCTGCCCAGTGCAGGATCAGCCTAAAGCATCTCTGACAAGTATTCATCCAGCCTCTTCTTGAAAACTGCCAGTGAAGGGGAGCTCACCACCTCCCTAGGCAGCTGATTCCACTTTTGAACTACTCTGATCGTGAAAAAGTTTTTCCTAATATCCAGCCGGTACCTTTGTGCATGTAGTTTTAGCCCATTGCTTCGCGTCCTACCCTCTGCTGCCAACTGGAACAGCTCTTTGCCCTCCTCCAAATGACAGCCTTTCAAATATTTAAAGAGAGCAATCATGTCCCCCCTCAACCTCCTCTTCTCCAAACTAAACATTCCCAAGGCCCTCAGTCTTTCCTCGTAGGGCTCAGTCTCCAGACCCCTGATCATTCTTGTCACTCTCCTCTGCACCCTCTCGATTTTGTCCACATCCTTTTTGAAGTGATGCCTCCAGAACTGCACACAATACTCCAGGTGTGGCCTGACCAAGGCAGTATAGAGAGGGGCTATGACCTCCTGCAATTTCAACGCTATGGCCCCTTTGATACAACCCAGGATTGAATTAGCCTTTTTTGCCACTGCATCACACTGACTGCTCATATTCAGTTTACAGTCCACTCTTACCCCAAGATCCCAGAAGTGTATCCCCCATCCAGTATTTGTGCTTCTCATTTTTGTGGCCCAGATGTAATACTGTGCACTTGTCTTTGTTGAATTGCATCCTATTCACAGCTGCCCACTTCTCCAGAGTATTCAGGTCTTGTTGAATTTTAATTCTATCTTCTTGGGTGTTTGCTACCGCTCCCAATTTGGTATCATCAGCAAATTTAATGAGCAGCCCTTCCACTCCTTCATCCAGATCATTGATAAAAATATTGAAAAGTACCAGGCCCAAAACCGAGCCCTGCGGCACCCCACTGGACACCTCCTTCCAATCTGATGAAACACCGTTGACCACCACTCTTTGAGTGTGGTCCTCCAACCAGTTCCCTATCCACTGAACTGTCCTATAGTATACTCCACAGTCTTCCAGTTTGCCCATCAGAATGTCATGGGGGACCTTATCAAAAGCTTTACTGAAATCCAGATAAATCATGTCAACAGAGTTCCCCCAATCCAGTAAGCTGGTCACTCGATCAAAGAAGGAAACCAGGTTGGTCTGGCAGGATCTGTTAGGAACAAAACCATGCTGACTTCCCCGGATCACTGAGTGGTCCTTCAGATGCTTACAGATTGATCCCTTTAAAATCTGCTCTAATATCTTCCCAGCAACACAAGTCAGACTGACCGGCCTGTAGTTTCCCAGGTCATCCTTCCTCCCTTTCTTAAAGATTGGGATAACATTTGCTCTTCTCCAATCTTGTGGCACATCCCCAGTCCTCCAGGAGGCCTTGAAGATGATGGACAGGGGTTCTGCAAGTTCTCTGGAAAGTTCTTTCAGCACTCTTGGGTGCACCCCATCTGGCCCAGGGGATTTGTATTCATCCAGTGCAACCAGATGTCTCTCCACAACCTCTCTGTCAATGTCAATTAGCCACTCAGGTGTCCTGCCACATTTTCTACTATCTCTAGATGTGCCTGAGTTCTTCAGGGAGAAAACAGAGGCAAAAAAGTCATTAAGCCTGTCTGCTTTTTCTCTGTCCTGCATCAGAGTTTCTCCATCTACTCCCAACAGCGGTCCAATTGCCTCTTTTACCTTGCATTTGCTTCTCACATATCTGTAGAAGTTTTTCTTATTGTAGCGAGCCCTCCTGGCCAGACCCAGCTCATACTGAGCTTTGGCCTCTCTGATGGCTGATCTGCAGTACCTAGTAACCCTCATATACTTCTCTTTAGAGGTCTGTCCTTCTCTCCATTTCCTGAACATTTCCTTTTTCTCAATTAGCTTATTCTGGATCTCTCTGTGCATCCACTTCAGTTTCTTGGAGCCCTTACCATGTTTCCATCTTGCTGAGATAGTGAGGGCCTGAGCTTGCAAAAGCTCGTGTTTGAGAATGGCCCACCCTTCACTCGGTCCTTTCCCTTCCAGCACACTCCCCCATGGAATGACTCTCATCAAGCCTCTGAGTTCATTGAAGTTGGCCCTACAAAAATCTAACCTACGAGTCTGGCTATGAACTTCCTTGGCTCCCCATAGCGACTGGAATTCAAGAAGGACATGGTCACTTCCACCTAAGGTCCCCACCACCTTCATCTCATCTACCAATTCTTCCCTGTTGGTTAATATCAAGTCTAGTATGGCCGAACCCCTTGTAGCTTCCTCCACCTTTTGAAAAAGGATGTTATCGGCCAGGCAGGTCAGGAAATTGCGTGATTCATGATGCTTTGCTGAGCCTGTCTCCCAGCACACATCGGGGAAGTTGAAGTCACCCATAATTACAAGGTTCTGATGTCTGGATACTCTGCCAATCTGTTCAAAGAGGGCAGCATCCATTTCTTCTCACTGGTCAGGTGGTCTGTAGCAGACTCCAACAATAATACCCTTTGTCCTTCCTCCCCTTATTTCTACCCATATACTTTCCACTGGGCTGTCCGCCCCATTCTCCATAACTTCTTGACAATCAAGCCCTCTCCTCACATACAACGCCACTCCATCTCCTCTTCTGCACTTCCGGTTTTTCTTGAACAACTCATACCCATCAACTAGCACATTCCAGTCATGGGAATCATCCCACCAAGTCTCAGTAATTCCTACTATATCATAGCCCTCTGTTTGCAATAGAAGCTCAAGCTCTTCTTTCTTATTGCCCATACTTTGGGCATTGGTATATAGACACTTGTAGCCTTGTACCTTTGTCTGACCTTTCCTACCCAGGTGGGTCCCCACTGTGTTCACTTCATCATTGAAGTTGCCATGTTGATCATCCCCTGCCCCTTGCGGCATCAGTTTAAAGCTCTCCTGATGAAGTTCTCCAGGTTTGTTTCAAACGTTTTCTTCCCTGCCCTTGAGAGGTGAAGCTCATCATGTGCTAGAAGGCCTTCTCTAAGAAAACCTATCCCATGGTCCCAGAACCCAAAGCGCTCCTGCCAGCACCACCATCTCAGCCAGCGATTCACCTCAAGTATGGTCCGCTCCCTGCGTGCTCCTCTTCCTGTGACTGGAGGGACAGAAGAGAATACCACCTGAGCCCCCAATGTCTTCAACTGCCTTCCAAGGGCTTCATAATCCTCTTTAATTCTTGCAACAGTATTCGAAGCCGTGTCGTTCGTTCCCACATGAATCAGCATCTGTGGTATGTTACTGTATTAAGAGTAACAAGCTGGCCAATTTGGGCTCAAAATCGGCCCACTGTGAAGCACAGGAGCACTTGTGGGGCAAGGTAATGATGTCATTCTTGGGAGTGACATCATTGGCCTGCCCCTAGAGATCTGTTCCCTCACCTTTCTCTCCCACTGGCCAGGTGAGTGGTAGTGGGGGTTAGAGGGTGTATCAAGATAGCCAGGGCTCCGCCGCTGTACCCATCTTAGAGGGGAGAGACACACAGACACCCACAACTCCTTTTTAGTCAAAACTTAACAAACTTGCCAATGAGAGACTGCTCACATATTAGCCTTATACGCTGCCACCCATCCGAAAGCACTGGAGTAGGGATAAAACTCCAAACCTATTGGGGAACTAAAACAGAAAGTCTACCTTGCAAGGTTGACTTACATGCAGAGTTTTCAAAACAGAAATTTATCTTGGTAGGTGGTCCAGGGCCAAAGTATGGGTTTTTTAGGTCTTTTGAGGTTTCAGAGTCAAGAACCATGCAAGATTAAAAATATAATTAATTTATTTAAGGTGCAAAGATATTCAAAATTAAACAAGACAGAATGTGGGGATAAAATAACAAACTTCTAAAGCATACAAGCTCTAACTATACATACCACAGTATTCCATAAGTCAAACAAAAGTTAGACAAAGTACAGTCTCTTTCCAGAGGCACACAGGTCTTCAGTTGTTCAGCACAGCAACACACAAAGATGGTTACAGCAGAGCTTCCATATTACAGAATCAGAGCCAGAGGTGAAGCCATAGCCAGGTCACAGCTTAAGTTGCTATAACTTGACTAAAGCCTGCAACTTCATGTTGGTTAGTTCATTTATGGGTCTTAGAGTCTCAAATGATCCAGGCTTGATGACCAGTCAAGAGTCCAAGAACGGATGTCACTGTTGCTAGGTGCGGAGGGAAGAATAAGACCAATCTGCAGCTTTTGGTGCCACCCCTCTTTCCCACATGTGCAAAATGGTGTGATCAGACAAGGATGTTATTTGGCAGGAAACTGCCATGGAAGCTCTACTGTGCTAATGAACTAGCACGGTATCTTATCTACAAGGTCACTATGTACCAAGAACTCTTGTGAGCTCTGCAAGTTTCTCAGGAAGATTTCTCAGGAAGACCTGAAAGCCTTAACCAAAGTTTCAAGAACATGGCTACAGTTTGAATCAGAAATACAGGCATTTTCTTCACAGCGTGGGAGCAGAGGATCCCCACCAGGGGACTGGAGATGCCTAATGGGAGATCTTAGAATTTATTCAACCAGTTTTAAGGTATTTAGGCTTAGCTTAGGAGATGTATGTACCTGGTTTGGTGACCTTGCAACTCTAAGTGATATGCCTGTTTGCCATTTGAAATTTTGTCCCATATCACTGGTTATTATACTTCACAGCATGTCAAGAAGGTGGAAGAGTATGGAGGAAAGAGAAGAATAGGGAGCTTTGAGCAATGGATGTGACCGGGAGTTAATGAAGTGTTCATCTTGTTAGAAACAAGCTACAAACTAAACATGCTTTTCTGATTTATCCACTTTCCCTTTTTTCTCAGAATATACAAAGTTTTCAGTGTCTCTAACATAACAATTTGAGATTTAGCTAAAAAATATTTGAGTTGTCAATAGAGTTGTAATGAGCCACCTGAAGCTGCAATAGAGGAACTGCTTACTTTACTAGTCAAGCTTGTAACTGCCAGGAAAATGTTCTTTCGACTATATTTATGTAGAGCATCCAGATGCCAGTTTGCTAAATCACAGCCATATATTCTCTCAAGAGATTTTAAAGCATTTTCTTAGCTAAATGGTACAGCCGGTGGTAATTAGAATTCAAATTTGGACATTAGCACATCCAAAAGTTTGCTTCGCCTTTGTTGTCCCACTGCCCTATTGTTTTACATGAGGTGCCCACCTAAAGTTAGGCACCAAAACCAAAACATGTGCAAGGAAAGTCTATAAAAATACACATCTGTTGAGAGGTAATACTTTTTGATTGCTTTACTTGTTTTACGCAAGGAGAATTTTTTTAAAAAATAATTTTCTAGTTCTGCAGATGGGGGGGGAAGCTTAATAACAAACTGTTCTCACTAAAATAAGGATGATAGGACTTTCAATGCTTAAATTAATGAATGAAAAAATGGAACCACCACTAAGATTTAATAGAGCAAATCCATTTGAGGGTGTTAGTCTTTACATAATGTGATGGAGGTTTACTGATACACATCAGTTATTGAGCTGTGGAATTGGCCCTAATGTTTAAGGGGAGAATGATTATAGAATTCTTAATAACTGCTAATACGATAATATTCCTGTTTTTTTAATGAGATAGCTTCATTACAGTAGTATTAAAGTAAAGATTCATCTCAAATTAAAAAAAAAAAGGATTTTATGTTGCAGGAAAAGCAGCTGCACGTGCACCTTAATTGAAACAATCTTTGGACTGGGTAGGTGCAGAATGTCCACGTGATATAGGGATTCATAAGCAGGGACACACAAAGACTTGCAGGGGGCTTCTCATCCCCCCCCATTTCCTCTTTCCCTTCCCTGAAAGCACTCTGCTTCCTGCTCTCCTTCCCCTTGATCACTCAAAACAATAACAACAACAACAACAACAACAACAATCAATTTATAAACCACCCTTCAGGACAACTTAACGCCACCTCAGAGCGGTTTACAACGTATGTTATCATTATCCCTACAACAATAATCATCCTGTGAGGTGGCTGGGGCTGAGATAGCTCCTGGAAGCTGTGACTGACCCAAGGTCACCCAGCTGGCTTCAAGTGGAGGAACAGGGAATCAAACTTGGTTCTCCAGATTAGAGTCCCACGCTCTTACCCACTACACAAAACTGGCTCTCTTTAAAGCCAATATACAAGAGAATTTTGTACGCATTTGAATTCTGATGTTTCAGCAAACTGGGAAGTATGACTACTTGAATAATAGGCTTACCTTATGTGGATGAAGTTTTTTTTTTAAATGTAATGTCACATAGTGGGTATTTGAGCCAAGGATCTTGCACTAATCTAAACTATGCTACCATATCGCAATTTAGAGGTTGCATCTAATGCAGCCTGAACTATCCTTGTACTACTTACCAATGGTGAATTTTTTAAGTATTTCAAATTGTTTGGTCATAAATAATGAATGCTTTGGATTCTCCTAATTACAAAGAACAGCCAGTGCTGCATCCTCCTGGAAAGCAAGAAATTCTCTGAACTTGTCAGGAACTTAATTATAAATCAGCTGGAAATGACTAATTAACACAGTTTAAGAACAGCTAATGGATACTGTGAAATAAAACCTACCAGAAAGAATTCCAGGCATAAAATCAGTATGAAGGATGTGAGTTTTTTCCTGGATTAATATTTAGACCCTCTCCCTTTCTCCCCACTAATGCACTACAGAGATTTAACCAAGCAATAACTAGGGATAAACATAGAATCCCATTAAATTGGGTGACATGATTAAATCAACCCACTCCAGTTTTTCCCTCTGGGTCCAGACTACAAGAGAAAAAATGTGCTGTGACCATGTACTTCAGTGACCTTGTGATTTAAGTATCATGGCAAAATAACTTGTCTTAAGATTTCTGTTTGCCTACCAAGAACAGACACTAGAGGACACAATTCTGAGTTCTCTGTGGATGCATTTTTTGGATTAAAGGATCTCTGGAAGGATTTATCTGGGTTCTTTAATGTGTTATAGCAGGGGTGGGGAACCTTTTTCCTCTGAGGGCTAAGTTTATGTTTTGTCCCATGCGGGGAGGGCCCCTTCTCTGTCGTGCATGACATCACTCCTGGAAATGGCATCATCACGTAGCGTGCGTGATGACGTCACTTCAGGGAGTGATGTCACGCACACGGGAGAAAGGCCGCTTGTGTCCCCTTTCTCCCTGCCACCACTGTGGCGGCCTGCTCATGGTGGCAGCAGCAGCAGCAGCAGCAGCTGTCACCAGCGCTCCCCACTGTTGCCATGGGGGCACAGGCCACTTTCACCAGCGCTGCAGGTTGTGCTCGCCGGTGGCAGCAGTGGGCGGCACTGGTAACAGCAGGTGGCGGTGACAGCGAGAGCGACCTGCTTTCACTGCTGCTGCTGCCTGCTCTTGCGGTGCGGGAGCACACCCCTCAGGGAGGGGTACCCCATGGAGCGGACCCCCCACCAAGTGGGTAAGTGGGAGTGGGGGAAGGGTGGGATCAGGAGATCCACCCACTGCGTTTGCCCGCAGCATTGCTGTTCGCTCGCAGCTCTACTGCTCATCTCTGCTGGCCAGTCCAAATGACTTGGTAGGCTGTATACGGCCCACGGGCCAAACTTTCCACACCCCTGTGTTATAGCTTTAATATCACTAATGCAAGTGCTCTCTGCAAAATTCTCTAAGTATGTCTTTACCAAGGCCATTCTCTCTCTACTCATGAGGTTCTGTTCTTCAAAATTCTTCAATTTTCACAATTTTTTTTAAAAATCAACCCCTAGGAGAATCTTAAAGGGAAAATTCCATCAGCCCTAGTGATAACTATAAGAAGGCAGGTGGCATGTTAATGGAGGGGCAGAAGATCGTCTCTTATCAACTACTATAATAGAAGGTAGGCAGCTTTATTTTTCACTGTAAGATAGTTTCAGGTGAGTAGCTATGTTGATCTATAGGAGAAAAGCAAGATTCAGTAAGTGCTACTGGTAAGAGCTAATCAATCAGCTCATTTGTGACTCACATTCTGGTAACTTTCCAGGCTCCAAGCAGGAGGTTGGCATCTGTTCTGACTGGCTGGGCAGTGTTTTTGTGCCTATGGCACATTGACGAAGGGGTTTATAATATTTTATATCCATAAACTGCCCTTCTAGCATGAGGGTACGGTACAGTCTGACTGCTAACTGTCCTGATACCTCAAAAATGGCATGTACTGTGGAGAGGAGTGGCTTACCCAATGCCACATGCTGAGCTCATGGCAGTAATAAGATTCAAATCAGCAGCATGCTGACTCCAACCCAACCACTTAACCACTGTGCTACAGCATCTCTCTATAATAACAACTGCACTTATATATATCTCTTCTAGACAGATTAGTGCCCACTTGGAACAGTGAACAAAGTCAATGTTGTTATTATCCCCACAATATAAACGGAACACTTGGGCTGAGAGGAGTGGCTTAGCCAAGGCCTCCTGCTGAGTTCATGGCAGTAGAAAGATTCAAACCAGCAGAATGCTGACTCACAACTCAACATCTTAACTACTAAGCTATGGTTCTGTATATTTTTACACACACACACCCAAATTTATATGTTACTGGCATGACAGGAAGAAAAACAATGCATGTGGGGAATGACAATTTATATTTAAGGATTTTTTAAAAATGGGTCAAAGATTATCATAATGCTTGCATATCAGATTAAACAGCATTTTGCAAATACCTCTTAATTTTCCTGTGTTATTGATTCAGATGATGAAATTGTAAAGACTTCTCTCACCGTCTCCTGCCATCGATTTTTTTATTCATTCTATGTGACCTATCACTCTAGGCACAGTTTTATCAATCCATACAATCCTTTTCTTGACTTTTTCTTTAACAAAAATAAAATAAGGATTAATGAAATAATTTTCTAAAGAACATTCTTGAGAAACAAAATCAATGGATATATGTTTAGTCATCAGAACATCCCAGAGCTTCTCATTAATAAACATTGCACATTGAAATTCATTATTGCAGACTTACACTATACTTGCAATGGTGCTATTGTAGTTACTGCTATTCCTTACAAACCTTTATGTAGCCCTGATAATTGCCCACTTTTCTGTTGTTTATAGTGCATGGACCCTATCTGAGTAGGAGGCTAGGCAATAAACTATCACAGTGACGAATTGTCTGCTGCTCAGCGGATGTCTCAGGTTATTTTCTCTGAACAGGGGCATTATTTTTGAATATCCAAAAGGTAGATAATAGAGATGGGCACAAACTGAAATAAGAACCAAAGTTCGTCATGAACTGAACCAATTCACAGTTTGCGAACCGGCGGTTCATGGAAGCTCATTTCTCACCAACCATGATGAATTTTAGCCCAGTTTGTATTTTGGTTCATCACTGCAGACAGCTTGGAGCTGATCAAGCAATTTCCTAGGCAACAGGGGGGATGGGCTCTCTGCAGACCTTCTGCTGACCCGGAAGCAACATTTTCATGAACTGAACAAACCAGTTCACAAACTGGGGCAAGTTTGTGGTTCATGAAACATGACAAACCATGAAGTATGAACCTCATGGTTCAGAATTTTCCCAGTTCATACCTATCTCTAGTAGGTAACCATAATGGATAAGAAAACCATATTCCGTTTTTCTTATCCACTAATTATGGATCTATCATTAGTAGATAAGAAAAATGGAATATGATTTAAACAACTAGGCAAGGAATCTGCTGAACTGAATTCATATGCAAATTTTCAAACAATCAGACTTGAGCTCAATAGGAAATCAGAGAGACTAGCTCACTATGGAAAAGTAATTATTCCTCTTTACAAATGTTGTATGCTATCCATTTTATGTTACCAGTTGAACAACAGTTGGGAATGGTCCATGTCCACTCCACCTGGATATTGTATGCTTTTGCGTGGATCTCAGGGCCAAGCTACACATGACGAATGACACTTGAACAGCAAGTGTATTTCTCCCTGTTCACTTGCCCTCCACTCAATCCACTTGCCGTTCAAGTGTCATTCGTCATGTGTAGCTTGGCCCTCATTTACATCTGTGGTCTCTAAGTAATATAATAAACATTATTATGTCATGGTATGCTGTGCCTTCTTGCTTCTCTCTGAAATAACTCCCCCTCTCCTCCTCCTGTTTGTAGATAGAAATCACTGTCAATTGAATGTGACATTTCAAACATCAGACAAAATGGGCATTGGGTCATAAAAGTTTATATAACTGTAATATCACTTAAAACTTGCTTTGAATTTTATTTTAGGGGAGATTTTGGTGGCAGCTCTACCAATTGCTGTTGAGGTCTGGCAGACTTACTTGGATTGCTTATTTGTAGCCACACAGACACTGGCAATGTTGTTCTAACCCTCTTGAGGGCACCTTCTCCTGCCACCTGCTTGCATACTTTTTCTGTGACCACCTGCATGTCAAGGAATAGACTCCCAGAGGAAATTAAAACATCTTGGATTTTCACAGGGCATATAAACAGAACTCTTTAAAAAAACCTTTGGCTCGTCAAGACGATTGTTCTGCTGGGTGCCTTGAAAGTCAGCGATCTCTTGGAGTTTTTAAACAGTGTATTTCCTCTTCTGGTTGCTTTGATTCTATTTTTTTTTTAGAATTATGTTATCTTGTACTGATTTTTATTGTTGCCTTCCAGATTCCATTTATCTGGGAGAAATGTATTGTTACTTGCCAAATTCCAGTTATCTGGGAGAAAGGTGGGATGAATAAATAAATACACTGTGGTGCCACCAGGGGAAAAAACATGACCAGAACCAGTTTAGCTGGTTGGAATCCAAAAGTCAGAACAAAATTTATTTGGATGAGGTTCCCAACTTTAACAATTGGTTGTGTTTGCTAGGTTTTGTGTAAGTTATGTTTCAAATATAGAACTGTAGCAAAAATATTGTTACTAGGGGTAACTAGAACAGGTTGAAAGTCATTTAGTTGAACTAATCTCCCTTTCAGTTTCAAGATGAGCATGTTCCATGAAGACAGAGCAGCTGGACAATATACCAGCCTTTTTTTCCAAGGTTGTCCATTACTTAAAATAGTCTGTACATAAATGCTAATATGAGATTCCTGCTGATAGCAGGACATTAGACTCAATGCCCTTTGTATCTCTTGTATTCATTAACTATATAATTTTCTAGAGATATCCATTATAGAATACATTTGAGGATTCATGAATAGAAGAATAATGATCTATGTGTACATTACTTTGAGTATTTTGATAGACAACTGATTGAATAAATGAAATGCCCAGCTACACTACTGTTCCTCTTACAAATCTAATGTCTGAAATTCTACACATTATGTCTTTCTTATCTTCACCATCTCATAAATTATGCCCATCTGACTATCTGCAGGCATTCTGTTTCCAAGTTCTTTATCCTCTGCAAAACTCTAGATGAAAATATTGTAACAGAAATCACTCAAGTTGCAGAAACCCTGTTCAAAACCCATCAACTAGAATGTGCTTAGAACTGCCCGAGGACTCATTTTCTCCTACCAAATGTTTATGCAAATGTACTCTGCAGAAGTGAACATATTACATCAACCAAATTTTCCCACTCAAGCTTAACATATCGCTTTATCAGCCTGTCATTAAAAAAATAGCCAGTTGCAAATTAGCAATGCTAACCAGCATTCTAATAAATCTGTAGAGCAATTGTAGGATTCAGAATTACTTTCTGTAGCATTTAATAATGACAATCTTACACATTTATCTACCATCCCTGGATAAAAGGAGCTAATCATTACACAGAATCTAAACTAGAGATTGGCAGATATAAATCAGGCAAGGGACAGAGAATTCCCCAATAATATTCATCTCACCATCACCAATTTCTAATTGCCTCTTGTATGCTCAAAAGAAAAGTGTAGAATCTTGTTTTGCAATGATTGATTGCTCTATGTTTAGACTGTATTTTCAGTATGTTGAAGGGTTACTTCCACACCTGCCAATACACTCCTGTATGGAGTAGGGGGACCATTAATAAGCTTGGTTATTTCCTATTCGGAAACTAGCCTCCAGGCTTTGCCTACTGCTTTGATAAGTTTGATATTCCTTGAAATTTCCTAAACAGAAACTTGTTGACAAGGTAAGGGTGTGCTTGTAGGCCAAATTTCTCCTCAGTGACAAACCTAGAGGCCAAAAATCTGTAGGATAAAAAAATGAAGTTGATAGCAACAGACCTTCATGTCGGGATATTTTGGGTATGTAGGATTGAGATTTTGCTCTACCAAAGTAATCCTTCCCAGGTAATAGTGGATCCAGGAATAAGGCAACAGCTTTTTTTTTTTAAAGAGCTAGGTAGATAAGGACTTTGCAAGCAAGACCCTTTGTTAGATTGTTAGTTGTTTGATTTCATTTATATCCTGCATTGTTTATGCAATGAAAGTCCAAGGTAGCATACATGGAGTTCCCAGGAGTTCTCCTACTGAGGCTCTTACAAGACACAGACCTGCTTTCCGATTGGAAGATTTGGTACATTATGTGCTTTCCAAATATACTCTGAAACCATAAATAAATAGATATAATTCTTTAATAAATAATAATGTTTTGAGCTACAAGAACTGATCTCTTGAAGAGAGACCTGACCTTCTTTTATAAATGAATTAAGAAAAACTTTAAACTGGCAGAGAATTGTAATCCTTATGGAAAGATACATTTGAATTTACAAAGAAGAGAATAGCAACTGTTCAACATTAAAACCATGAGAAGCAGATTAATGTTCTTGGGGGATTTGTGGAATCAATACAGAGTTTAATAATCTATTGTCATAGATGCAGAGAAGTTAGCCGTGTTAGTCTGTGGTAGCAAAATCAAAAAGAGTCCAGTAGCACCTTTAAGACTAACCAATTTTATTTTAGCATAAGCTTTCGAGAATCAAGTTCTCTTCTTCAGATGCCTGATACCAGGCATCTGAAGAAGAGAACTTGATTCTCGAAAGCTTATGCTAAAATAAAATTGGTTAGTCTTAAAGGTGCTACTGGACTCTTTTTAATAATCTATTGTGGTTTTCTTGATTTTAAGTTCATGATGGGCCAAGCACTGGGTAGGCAAGGTGTGGCCTCCAGGACACAGATGTGAAAACATGTTCCCTATTTTGTCTCTTTTTACATTTGTTTATAACCATGCCCTATACACAAATACCAATTGCTACTATCTTTGTATTTGTGGAGCTTTAGTTGTTGAACTCCTTCCACACTATATTTTGTTCTGCCCTTTGTAAACAGAGTCCAGGAAAAAAAATCTCTTGGTGAAATCTTTAAAAACATTGATTCTTCTCCTGTGGTGGAAAAACTAACCCTCCTTCTTTCCAGTTTTGATCCACATGTCTCTTATAGAGTAGCACTGTTCCCCCTGACAGCTAAGAATACGGCACTCACAGCTGGCAGCGATAGCTGCTCAAGCCTGGAAGGGGGAGGAGTCAGCTCCTTCCCGGTCGTCCAGGTCTCCAGCCAGGGGCGGAGCAAGCTGCCTTGTTAGGTGGCTCAACTTACCCAGATGCAGTCGCTCTGCATGCTCGGTCCAACGTCCTCACCCTGTATTAATGCAAAATTAGCCAGCTGCTGTTACCAGAGCCAGGTAGTAAAGAATCCAGTAGCGCCTTTAAGACTTACCAACTTTATTATGGCATAAGCTTTTGAGAACCACAGCTTATTTCGTCAGATGCATGGAGGGTATGAAGAAACTGGCCAGAGATATATAGGTGGTGAGAGGAGGGGGGGGGAATCAGCTGCAAAAGTCATGAAAGATGTGGAGTGCACAATCCAGGCTGGGTGTGACCCCTCTCCTCCATAGATGAATCTGAATGGAATGCCTGAAAGGCAGTTACTTCTGCTAATGAGATAACATCCAGCGTCTCTATTCAATACAAGTCTGATTGAGTCAAATTTACATATTATTTATTTATTTATTTATTTATTTATTTATGTCATTTATAGTTCACCTTTCTCACTGAGACTTAAGGCAGATCACACAGTATGAGATTGGTACAATCAGTAACAAGTACATTTTAATATAGTATCGAGGACATTTCCATAAACAATGCCATAGGGTAAATAGATACAAGTTTAAGAGACATCGTATTAGCAAGACTCCAATACAGAGTAGAAAAAATACTGAAGCAGAATATAATCAATTCTAGGACTGACATTAGACAACATGAAGCACTGGTGGTACGCAAGAGTGCATATTTAAAGCAGCAGATAATACATAAGGCAATATAGTGATGAAGTCTATGGTCCCTAACTCATTAGAGAAGAATCTGAGGGCCAAGCTACACATGACGAATGACACTTGAACGGCAAGTGGATTGAGTGGAGCGCAAGTGAACAGGGAGAAATACACTTGCTGTTCAAGTGTCATTCGTCATGTGTAGCTTGGCCCTGAGACCCCATCCCTACAATACAGCCCTTCCATTTGATTAAAAAGCATTTTGAATAGTCCAGTTTTGCATCATTTACAAAAAGCCAGGAGAGTGGAGGCTTTGACTTCCTCAGGCAGGTCATTCCACAGGATAGGGGCCACCAGAGAAAGCACGTGTACGGGCTGCCCCTGACTTCACCCGTGTGCAGCCTGGCACTTGCAGGAGACCCTGTTCAGATGAGCAAAGTTGCCATGGAGGAACATAGGGAGGGAGGCAGTCCTGTAGGTATGCCAGATCAAAGCCATGAAGAACTTTGTACGTACTAACTAATACCTTGAACTGAGCACGGTAACTGATGGGTAGCCAGTGGAGTGACTGTAGGATGGGGGTGATGTTCATGCTCCTGCTTGCTCCTGATAACAATTGAGCTGCAGCATTTTGCACTAATTGGAGCCTCCTAGTTAACTTAGATAGGAGGCCTATGTATGGAGCATTACAATAGTCGAGCCTTGATGTTACCATAGCATGAATTCAAGTGGCCAGGTCAGCAGTGTCAAGATAAGAAGCCATCTTCCAGGCTAGAGTGAGGTTGTAGAAAGCATTTTTTGCCACTGCCTTAATTTGTGTTTCTAATAACACTGGATCCAGTATAACCCCGAGGCTCTTAACCAAGTCTGCAAGGGTCAGACGAACTCCATCAAAAGTGAGGAGTACAATGTCTTTCAAGATCTCTGCATTCCCAACAAGCATCACTTCAGTCTTGCCTGGATTAAACTTCAATTTGTTGCTTTTCTACCATTTCACCATGCCTGTCAGGTAGGGATCTAACATTTGTACTCCATTCTTTGGGGACCTGGATAGTGAGATATAGATTTGTGTGTTATCTGCATACTGATGACATCTAACTCCATAGCTGCGGATGATTTCTCCTAAAGGCTTTACATAGAGATTGAATAACATGGGAGATAAGATTGCACCCTGCAGAATCCCACAAGGTAGTTCCCATTCCGGAGACAGCTGATCTCCGGTGGCAACCCTTTGAGTCTGCTCCAAGAGAAACAAAACAGTCCAGGGCACATCCTTTGATGCCCACTTCTGTTTCTAACAGGATAGCATGGTCTACTGTACCCAAGGCTGCAGATAGATCCAATAGAAGCAATAAAGAGACATGGCCTTTGTCTATATTCAGATGGAGATCACCCACTAATGCTACTAGTGCTGTCTCTGTCCCATGCCCTAGTCTGAAACATGACTGGAAAGGGTACAGAGCACTAGAGTTATCCAAGAAGGTCTGGAGTTGGTCAGCTACTGTTCTCTCAATCACTTTGCCCAGAAAGGGCAGATTAGAGTCTGGGCAATAGTTGGCCACATCATTTTTGTCTAGGGACGCCTGTTTGAGCTGCTGGGGAAAACTGCCTGAATTAGTGACTGATTTACAATAGGCCTCAATTGTTCACTTATGTGGTCTTCGCTTGATATTAACAGCCAGGATGGGTAAGGATTGAGCACACAAGTAGTGGCTTTCATAGACATCAAGATCCTGTTAAGATCTGTCATTGTGATTAGTTCAAAGCAGTCCAAACATAAGCTGAATGGTGTATTAAGCATTTCTTCCATCTCATTTGCATTGCAGCTAGCATCTAGATCAGAGCATATTCATGCTATTTTATCAGTTAAAAACTTAGCAAAGGCCTTGCAGATAATTGTCTGTTCTTGGGACTGTAAAGATTCATAGTTAGGGGTTAGAAGGCATCTGGATATCTTAAACAATTGTGATGGTTGTGAACTAGCCGACACAATAGTTACCAAAAAATAACGTTTCTTTGCAGCTTTCATTTCCGCTTCATAGGTCGTCCAATGGCAACCCTTTGTTCAGAAGCATGTTCAGAAGCATGTTCTATCTACTTCTGCATGAGTTTTCCACCAGCGTGTTTCCAGATGTCTTCCAACCCTCTTTAAGTCAGCCAGCTCCATGGTAAACCATGGGGCTGGCGTCTGTCCCAGGAGCCAGAGTGGACAATAAGGAGCAATGGTGTCAATAGTTTCAAGGAGCGTTACGTTCCACACTCCTACAGCAGCTACCATGGGGCATTTGTCTGGGATTCTAAAATCCCCCAGGGCATTTTGGAATCTAGAAGAGTCCATGAGCCTTTGTGGGTGAATCATTTTAACTGGACCCCCAATTTTGTGGGGAGTTGGGGCTATATTAACTTTTGCCTTCAGCAGTTGATGGTCTGACCATGGTTCAGGTCAAACCTCCAATGTTGAAACAAGTTTTTCTCTTAAATGCTCAGTGCAAAATATTAAGTCTAAGGTGTGGTCTCTTTCATGTGTAGGGCCTGTCACAATTTGCGAGATAATAATAGCAAAGAGTCCAGTAGCACCTTAAGACTAACCAGCTTTATTGTAGCATAAGCTTTCAAGAGCCACCGCTCTCTTCATCAGATGCATTCTGAACTCTTTTCTATTTTGCTACTGCATACTAACAGGGCTAACTCCTCTAAATTTTCATATGAATTCCAATTCAGCAGCTTCCTGTTGAATTCTGCTTTTGAAATGTTTCTGTTGAAGTATGGTGACCTTTAAGTCCTTGATGGAGAATCCTGGTAGATTGAAGTGTTCTCCTACTGGTTTCTGGATATTGCCATTTTGGATGTCAGATTTGGGTCCATTTATTCTTTTATGTGGAGGTTGACTGGTTTGTCCTATGTGCAGAGCAGAGGAGGATTGTTGGCACATAAGGGTATATATCACATTGGAGGATGAACCGCTGTAAGAGCCAGATATTGTGTAGTTGACACAATTGGGTTCTGTAATTGTATTTTCTGGGTAGATATGTGGGCAGAGTTGACATCTGGGTCTGTTGCAGGGTCTGATCCCTGTGTTGGTGACTCTGTTAGCTGGTTCATGGTTGTTAGTGAGAAGTCATTTAAGGTTGGGGGGCTGTCTGTAGGCAAGAAGAGGTCTTCCACCCAGGGCTTGTGAGAGAGAGGCATCATTTTCCAGGATGGGCTGTAGATCGCTGATGATACATTGGATAGGTTTGAGCTGGGAACTATAGGTGACAACCAGTGGTGTTCTGTTGTTGGTTCTTTTTGGTTTGTCCTGTAGCAGCCTATTTCTGGGTACAAGTCCTGTTGATTTGTTTCCTCAACTCATTTGGTGGGTACTGTAGCCTCAAAAATGCTTGTTGTAAATCTCTTAAATGAGAGTCCCAATCTTGACAAAGTAGGAATTTTTTCAAGACCAGGTAGGATTTCCCCTCTCCTTTTCTCCAAATTGGCACATGGGAAAGGTATTTTTTTTTGCCTACCTTGCACTATTGGCAATGGTTGGAGTAACTGGCAACAGTGGTGCTGGATAGTTGTGTCACAAGCAGGATAGAGTTGGGGGATAAGGAGTGGGCCATTGAGCACTTTTGGCACTTCCCCATTGGTGGGGAAATGGAGTCTGCCAGAAGTGGTTGGTACTGCTTGTGGTGGCTGCCAGCTGCAAGGGCAGACTGCCTGGGGGGACCCCACATGCAAGTCCTTCCCACACTGCTGTACGGCTAAGGCTTTAGGAGCTTGAAAGGGGGGGGAGGGAAACCAGATTGCCTGGCCGGCCAGATCCCAGCCATCTACATGGATGGCTCACACCCAAGGCAGAGGGGCTCGCTCAGACAGGTGAAGGTGGAGGTCCAGGTGTGACCCCAAGGCTTGACCTGTTCTACTAGACAGTACATGACGTAGTTATCAGTTGATGTTATGTTAATAAAGTGGTCCTTAGTTCCAAGCCTGGCGTCAGTCTCTTCATTCCAACTAGAGTGGCAAAATCTGGGCTTGAGCTGTATTTAATGGTTTAAAGTCTTTCACCTGTATATAATGTTCTAATGTGTTTTTAACATACTTTTATGTGGTTTTAACATTACAGTTTTATCATTTATTGTTCATATTTTATTTATGGGTTTTATTTGCTTAATTGTGATGGCCTTTGGTTGCATGCAATGAACATTATTCTGACATTGGTTTATATTTTAGAACATTTCTGTTCTCTGCTTTTTGCTGTTGGTTTTGTAGATTCCTTTGTGTATGATGTACATGGAGGAAGAAAGAGTGATAGTGTAAGCCACTTTGGGTCACCATTGGGGACAAAAGTGGTATATAAATATATATAACTTGTTCATGCTCCTTACCATTTATGCAAGCAGAAAAAAGTTCACAGGTGGTAGGGAGCGCAAACGTGTTTCTGTTTGTGCAAGGGTACATGCATGAACAGGGTGCATGCATGAATACCTTGGGGGCATGTTATTTACAATGCAGATGTAAACAGTGCTGATTTATTGATTCACAAATAATGTTGAAAACTGTGTACACTTTAGAAGAAAATGGGCGCAAAGAAACAGGAAACATCTCAAGATAAAATTTGATTTTATTCGAACGAAGGGAAAAAAATTAAAAGATGAGAAACTCCAAATGATCTCTAGTATAGGATCCAGGCTATGAGCCTTAAATACACCTCAAAGTTGGCAGCTGTTTGTGAAACTGCTGAGCTTCCAATGGATCAGCATCTCACCCCAGCTGCTTGCATCTCTGTTGTTTAATGCTACACATCTCACCCACCCTGACATTATCTGAGACATTATAATCTTCTATTACTGCAGGGGAATGGCCTGCTATCAGTAACAAGCTCAGCTTTGAAAGATTCAATATCAAAAGCCATTTTGCTTCTGAGGAATTTGAAAGGAGGGGGGAGGAGGATCAGCGTTCGAAGCCTTGCTACATTTCTGAAGAGTTGGAATAGCCACCGTGTTCGACAGCGGTGGCATCTTCTATAGCTCATTTATATAGGCAGGTTTTATGTCTGACATCCTAAAAGCTGCCAGGTCCAATACATTATTGAGAATCCATTATTTTGCTACTGACTATTTATTTCTGTGCATCCATAATCATAAGTACCCGGCATTATTCTGTCACCTTTCAGCCTTGCCATATAAAATATTCAGCAAGCCACACACCCCTTCGAGAAAGAAGCTCATTGACCTTGATGCCTTCAATGCATATAGGAGAAATATTCAAAAGTGGGGAAAGTAAAAGACCGCTCTCTGATCTAAGATGACAAGTGGAGGCAACAGGTGCTGCTCTAAAACTTTATAGGCCCGGCTGCTGTGGCTGGGAAGGCCATAGGGGTAATTCTCAAAATAAATTTGCAGAAACTGTGAAATCCACTTTAATTCATTAATTGTTGCACAGTTGGGGAAGCTACAGAAGATGTATAATGCCTGGTGTTTGTTCCAATGTTTTCAGTATTATTTCACAGGATAGGGAGGTTCAGTAGTTGAACATTTCCTTTGCCTGCAGAACATCTCAATCCCCAGCACCCCCAGTTAAAAGAATCAAGTAGTAGGGTGTATGAAAGACCTTGACCTAAGAACCTGGATAGGTGCTGCCATTCAGAGCAGAAAAAACTGACCTTTGATAGTCCAATAGTAACCCAGGGGTTTTCTTCTGAACTTTTCAATCAAATCGATCACCTGATTTTGACCTGCTGAGGGTCAACAGACGAGATGCTGGGAAATCATGAACTGGATCTTCACAGAATCTTTCAAATTTTTATTACAGCCTCCTGGGGGCCCAACACAGAGTGGGCCATGCTACGAAGGGAGGATTTTAACTAGGCTTGCCAAGCGGCACCAAGGGTGAAAGTGGGGGTGAGAGGGACTGGGGGGGGGATAGCAACAAGGTACATACATCCTGTGCTCTCCCATCCCACCGAACTGGCTTCAGTGTGCCTGGTATTTCCTCCCTTGTGCTGGAAAATGATGTTCTGTTCCAGTATGAAGGAAGAGCCATGGGGCAAGCTGAATCTAAAAATTGCTTCTTTGGAGGCTTCAATGTGCCTGCTGTTTCCAGTGAAGTTTCCAAACAGGTAATTATTTTGATTCAGTGCACCCCGTGGCTCTTCCTTCAAGCTAGAAAACAATGTCATTTTCCAGCACAAGGGAGGAAATGCCAGGCATACTGAAGCCAGGAGAGCATATATGTGCCTTCCCACCCCTGCCAGGAAGGGGGCTGCAGGTGGGGGCAGGGGTTTTCCCACCCCTGGTGGTGGGATAGCACCACTCAAAACAAACATTCTCCATTCCCTCAAGAATGCTGTTTTAAATAAACAACGTTGGAAAAAGATGGTTGTCTGATGCCCCCCCCCACTTTTAAATGCCTAATATCTGCCACAGTTTTAGTAAGCAAAACTGTATGGGGTGGGAGGATTATACTACCACTTCTTTCTTTTTAGGGCTGAAATCTAAATCAGGGCCCCACATTAACATAATTCAGGTTTTTTTAAAAAACTTACTTGCTTCTCATTTGACCTGAATTACTGTGTTCTTTTTTCTGAGGTGAAATTAATGCATTCATTCTCCATTGTTACATTTCTGAATGCTGTAGAGCACCCTGCATGCCCAGTCTGCTGCAACTTTCTGTGCATTGAGTTCATCTTTTCCTCCCTTCATCTATATTATCTATATATGCTTTGATAAAACTCTGCCCCCCCCCACACATACACACACACACTTTCATTGATTCTGTATGGTTGCATCTAGATTGTTTTGGCACTGGCTTTGCTAGTGTACATGTGTGCGTTGACAAAATATCCCAAAAGAATCTGATGCAATCATATGTACAATCAGATCAATACTGCTTTTTTGGGGCAGTGTTTTATCCATGTGCCACATGCTTATCAGTAATAAGTAGAAGATGCAAATGAATTAAGCTTCAGGAAATTGCGTATCTTCATAATCAAATTTTTAAATTTTATATAGTGTCCTATTTATATGAGAACTGACATGCAGAATTTCAGAAAAGCAAACTAAACACCACTCATCCCTCATTATTGACCTTAAAGGGGGGGGTTAGATGTATTAATGGAAGAAAAGTCCATCAATGGCTATTAGCTTTTATGAGTAAAAAAGGAACCTCCATATTCGAGGGCAGTAAACCTCTGAATAACAGTGCTAGGAGGCAACATCAGAGGAAGGCCTTGACCTCTGTTAATTGGCCCTAGCGGGCATCTGGTTTGCCAGTCTGCAAAGCAGAATTCTGGACTGGATGGACTGCTCATCTATTCCTGCATGGCTCTTCTTTCATATGCTCCTGTGCAGAATGAAATTTACATGATCTGTGCCTGCCTAATCATTCAAAAGTGACATTGGCATGACTTTTTCTAAGATGATAAGTGCCTTTTCAAACATTAAAATGTTAGGTAAATGCCCAGTCTATTAGATCCCTGATTTTTTCCACTAGGTTTATAAAAACAACAACAACAACATTCGATTTATATACCGCCCTTCAGGATGACTTAACACCCACTCAGAGAGGTTTACGAAGTACATCATTATTATCCCCATAACAGCAAACACCCTGTGAGGTGGGTGGGGCTGAAAGAGCTCCTAGAAGCTGTGACTGACCCCAAGGTCACCCAGCTGGCTTCAAGTGGAGGAGTGGGGAATCAAACCCGGTTCTCCAGATTAGAGTCCCACGCTCTTAACCACTATACCAAATAATAAAATAATAATAAAATTGTTAACTTGCTGGTATTTCCCTCCAACCAGGTTGCACCATATCTATCCTTCTGTAAATTCGCGTTGTAATAAAAAATGTGGTCAAATAGCGGATTATTTTCACTGTTGGTGGGCATGTCCAGTAATACAGAGATTCTGGTCTCAGATTAAGGTTCAGATATTCCAAATAACAAATCTTTCTTTGGAATTTACTCCAGAGATGTTCTTATTAGAATTGGGATTGGATGAGATAGTAAATAAATCACAGGTTGAATTAATCTCAATACTGCTATCTATAGCTAGCAGTGTAATAGCAGCAAACTGTAAAAATAATTCATCTTTAAATATCCAAGTTTGGTACACTCGAATATGGACACAATACTTTGTGTTGTCAAAGTAACAGTGATTTTGGTAAACCCCTTTTCAGAAAGAAAGTATCATTACATGTGTTAATGTCTGGGCTCCTATACTTCAAATTTTGTCACAAAAAGATCGTTTACCATCTGAGCCCTGGTATAGAGATATGCTTTTATTTTAAATGATAGAGGTCTGAGAAATAATCATACTAAGCAAATTTCTTGAAGAGTTAGAAGACATGTTGTATGAGTTATTGTAGCTTTGCCTTTGTTTAAACAGGCTTTTCCTCTAGGAGTTAAAACCAAATGTAAAGTGCTATACCATTTGTGCTAGGGGTATGAGTATATGAGAGTTATTTTCTGGGTATTTGGACTGTAACTTTTTAATATTCAGCATTTACCCTTTAATAGTTGAAATCAATATTAAAAAAAATTAAAATGTTACGTATACATTTTGTATAGTGTACACCTAACATTGTAGAAACAGTGTGGTGTAGTGGTTAGAATGGAAGCCCCAGGTCTGAATTCCACTCTGCCATAGAATGGAAGCCCCAGGTCTGAATTCCACTCTGCCATAGAATGGAAGCCCCAGGTCTGAATTCCACTCTGCCATAGAATGGAAGTCCCAGGTTTGAATTCCACTCTGCCATAGAATGGAAGCCCCAGGTCTGAATTCCACTCTGCCATAGAATGGAAGCCCCAGGTCTGAATTCCACTCTGCCATAGAATGGAAGCCCCAGGTCTGAATTCCACTCTGCCATAGAATGGAAGCCCCAGGTCTGAATTCCACTCTGCCATAGAATGGAAGCCCCAGGTCTGAATTCCACTCTGCCATAGAATGGAAGTCCCAGGTCTGAATTCCACTCTGCCATAGAATGGAAGTCCCAGGTTTGAATTCCACTCTGCCATAGAAACTTGCTAGGTGACCTTGGTCCAGCCACACTCTCTTAGGCTAACCTACCCCTCATGTTCGTCGTGAGGATAAAATGGAAGTGAGGAGAATGATGTAAGTAGCTTTGGACCCCCAGTGGGAGAAAGATTTTGTATATATAAAATAAATCAATACATATACATAAATAAATACAGCTGGCAAGTACCAGGGAGCTCAAATGGAAATTCAGATAATGGAAGTCTGGAGTCTTTCTTTCTTTGGCATTTGATCAAGATGGGTAGCCATGTTAGTCTGTCTATAGCAGTAGAAAAGAGCAAGAGCCCAGTAGCACCTATAAGACTAACAAAATTGGTGGTAAGGTTTGCGTCTCGGTCTCAATTCTCTTTGAACAGCTACAATAGCTGCGCTCACTCCCTCCTCCCCACTACCCCCTTCAGATTCTGGATCTTCTTCTTGCACGAACTCTTGATGATTAAGCACAAAATCCCTCAGCTGTACTTCCGATATTATCTTGTAGGCTTGGTCTTTATATCTAAACCAGATGCCTTCCGGAAATAACCATTTGTATTTTATATCACACTTTCTCAGAAGAGCTGCAAACCTTTTGTATTTGAATCTTCTTTTCCGAGCTAAAAATGGAACGTCCTTCAATATCTTAACCTTGTTGCCAAGAAAGTCCAAGTCCACGTTAATCGAATTGTATAAAATGGTGTCCCGAGTCTTCTTAGATGAAAAATCAATAATAATGTTGCGAGGCAGCTGACGCTTCATTGCATATTTTGAAGATGTCCGACTGACTTCCAGAATATCGCTTTTTAACTCTTCTTTAGGTGCCTTTGCGAATGACGCCAAAAGTTCCGACACCAAATCCTTTAAATTTTCACTTTCCTCCTCCTTCACATTCTGTAAATGCAATACCGTCTGAGCACGATCCACTTGTAGTCCTATCAATTGATTCTCCAAAAGCTTTACTTCTTTGTTTGTAGCTCTCATGAGTGTTGCATTTTCCCGAGCAGATTTCTCTGCCTCGAGCGCTACATCTTTAATGGTTTTCACTTCATTTTCAACTGAGCCAACCCTTTGTCCGATTTCATTTAGCTTATCAACAAAGGGCTTCATAGCTTCAATGACCGACCGTTTAACCACCTCTTCAAGAGTCTCTCCCTTCCCCTGCAACGCAGCCGAAACCAATTTGCCCACAGCAGGGCTCTGCTTTTTCGTCGCCATCTTGGGGGGGGGAGTCCGCCAACTAAGTTCCAAAACTCAATGAAGGGGAAGATATCTGAACCTTCTTAAGCTTCAACTCCCACCAATCCTTCGCATATGCTTAAAGTAACAGAAGGGATCCACTTACTTACAGGCTTTTCACCTTAAATCTGCTTGTTGCCGTTCTCCATGGCCCGGCAGTACGCGATGTGCTGCACAAGTCTGCCGGCCTCCATAGGAGCAGATGGGTCATTTAGCCCCTGGATCGACTTCAGGGGGCTCTTCTTGCAGCGCTCCGGACCCTGACCCCCTATCTGGGAGTCCTGGGGGTTAACTCTCGCAGGTCAACCACCCGGTCAGAGAGGAGCGTCCGACATGGCCGGGAAAACAAAACCGAATCCAACCTACCACAAATTTTGTTAGCCTTACAGGTGCTACTGGACTATCGCTCTTTTCTCTACCATTGTGATGGTGGGCTGAGGAGGATGCACCAGGAAGTCTGCTTTATAATGCTTTTTTGCGCTGCCTCCATGGATTGCCAGTAGATGATACTTCGCCACATATTAGTGGGTGATCAAGTGCTAGAAGGGACTAAGAGGAGTTCCCCATGGACTTAAGAAACTGCTAACTCATCAGCCTTTGTAACTCATCATTCTTGTATCCAGGGTTTTTTTTCTGGGAAAAGAGGTGGTGGAACTCAATGGGTTGCCCTTGGAGAAAATGGTCACATGGCTGGTGGCCCCGCTCCCTGCTCTCCAGACAGAGGGGAGCTTAGACTTCCCTCCGTGCCGCTCCAGCTCCAGTGACATGGAGGGCAATCTAAACTCACCTCTGTCTGGAGAGCAGGGGGCGGGGCCAACAGCCATGTGACCATTTTCAAGAGGTTCCGGAACTCCGTTCCACCGCGTTCCAGCTGAAAAAAAGTCCTGCTTGTATCAACTCAGTTACAAGGATGCTCTTCTACAAGCTCTCTGCTAGCCAGCCTCCAATTCAGACCGCCAGCCCTCTGATGGAAATAAACATGTTGATGTTTGTTTTGCACAGGTTCATATATCAGACAAACATGACTAAATGCATCTTTCTTGGTACACAGTGACCCAGTTTTGGTGTTGTTTGTTGTGTGACAAAGCCTTGCAACACAGTCATATGTACTCATTTGAAGCCTCCAGTGTGATTAAAACCCACAGAATGTACTTCCGTTCTTTTCCTTTTTAAAACACTCATTGTGGAGACCTCCTAAAACAGCAAAAAATTAATGAATCCAGATCCTCACACCTTCTCAAATTACATCTAATAATTTAGGCACATGTGATGTTGCTGCTCACAGGGGAATATACAGTTCGAGAAAATTGTCAACATAAATTTGTTTGATAAGGTCATAGAAAGGCTTGTGACAAGAAAACGAGAGGGGGGAATATATTGCTACTGCCTTTAGCTCTCTATTAAATGATCTACAGAGTGTTTTCAATGTTGTTTTTAACAACAATGCATGAAGTTTCAGGCCTGAAGGGGGAAGATGAGGGGGAACTGCTGTGAAAGATCCATTGCATACATTGGAAATGTGGTGAAGTTGTATATCACACTCAGGTAGCTTCACTCATGTAGGTAAATCCCAGGTCTTGTAACTTCTTTCAGCAGCCCTGATGGAGGGCCAGATGATTGTGTCAGAGATATCGACACAAAGCAAGACATCCTTATATTCTGATGCAATGTGAAAGCCAGTCCTGGGGGGGGGGGAGTTTTGAGGAGGCAGGCATTAATGCAGCACTAATGTACAGCTTAGACCAAGCAAATATATTTCCAAATATAACTTTTTATAAAGTACTTCTGCAAAGGATTGGAGCATTGGACTTACAAGAAAGAGGTACAGAACTTGGTGCTTTTCCATTTAGAAAGAAAGATGAATAAGAGGGGAGTTTAGCTTTTTAAATTATGAACAGTGTCAGGAAAGACCTTTTCCCTGCCCATATCTGGTTAAGGTAGACTAGAGAGAACCCTGTGATACTTATCTGGCTGTATGTTCAGAAAAGACTGAATAGACTTGTTATATAATATATAACAAACTTGTGAAGTTCGCTCCCTAGGACTCACCGTATATGAGGCCAACTGAGACTGGTAGCAGAATTTGGAGGGCACAGCTTTCCATTCTGCCACCCGTTTCAAACCTTCCAGCACTAGCCACCCTCCTCCATCTCTGCCTTGCTTAGGGAAGTCAAGTTGCCCACTTTGGCAGGCAACCTGTCCCCCATGATGTTTCAAGGAAATCCCACAGTGACCCACGATGCAGTGAGGTCACTTCCAGTTACACAAAGAGAACTGATGACATGGTGTCACTAGATGTCATTTTGGTATATCTTTAACCCTTTGTCTCCAAGGCAGTCCTTGCCTTACTTCAGCCACTACTGCCTAACTCTAGCAGTTTTGGCTGCTGCTGCCTCTATCCCAGCCTCCCCATGCCTCTGTGGGAGCTGGTGTCATTGTCTTCTTGCTCCCTCAGGCCACTTTAAAACCAGTAATCTGCAGATGTCCTAAGCAGCTTTCTCCATTTTTGTGAGATTCTGTCCTCTGAATGATCAGCCTTTGTTTTGGTCACCAAAGTAGACATAGTCATTGGCTAGGTTGCCAAGTAAATCCAAATGATAGTTGGCCTCTTAAAGGAGGGAAAGATCTTGCCAGAGTTTAGGGCACAGGAAGATTGCCATGCTAGTTTTAAAGAGGTCTGGGAGAGCAAGGAGGCAAGTGGATTGGTTGCTCCAAGTTCCTGGGTGGGATGGAATTGGGGCTGGCAGCCAAGACTAGCCCAATCTCATCAGATCTCGAAAGCTAAGAGCGGAACCACAAGTGACAAAAAGCACAGGTTGGACACTTGTCAGCTTCCCTCAAGTATTGATGGGAAATGTAGGCAGCTTGGCGGAATGTTGGACAAGTGACAGTTGAAAAGTCCATTGGACAGCAGACAGAGAGCCAAGCTGCAAGACTAGGATGCCTACATTTCCCATCAAAACTTGAGGGAAGCTGACAAGTGTCCAATCTGTGCCTTTTGTCACTTGTAGTTCCACTCTAAGTCAGGGTGGCCCTAATTAATAGTTGGAGACCACCAAAGAAGACCAGGATTGCTATGCAGAGACAGGCAATTGCAAAGCACCCCTGAATGTCTCTTGCCTTGAAAACCCTATGGAGTCACCATAAGTTGCCTGTGACTCAAAACAGACGTGACGAAATACCTAGGTTCAGCTCGTGTTCTCTTACCTCAAGGTTTGTCGGGAAGTGTAGGGGTCCTTGCAGCTTAAAGTTTAGCATTTACAGAGCAGCAGGGAGGGAAGTGCAGGCGTCCTTGCAGCTTAAAGTTTAGCATTTACAAAGCAGCAGGGAGGGAAGTGCAGGTGTGGGGCACCTTTCCTCCCACTCTCAAGGTGCATCGCGGCATTTTCCCTTCCCCTCACCTGGCCTGGCCCTGCAGAGTGACACCTGGCTGCACCGGGAGACTTTAAGCTGCAAGGACACCTGCACTTCCCTCCCTGCTGCTCTGTAAATGCTAAACTTTAAGCTGCAAGGACGCCTACACTTCCCAACAAACCTTGAGGTAAGAGAACACGAGTTGAATCTAGGTATTTCATCTCGTTTGTTTCGGCTCTTTGACTTAATTCCACTTTCCACCACCAGTAGCCTCAGGTGACCAAATGCCTTGAGCTGACACAAGTGGAGATAGCCACTGGCTTAGACAAGTATTAGGATTTGTTCTCATGGTTAAAGGCCTTATGTGCTTCTGGTCCTCTTGAATTCTTAGCACTAAGACCTGCTTTGAATATAAAATGTAGAATCATGTCCATATTTGCACACAACTTGCACTCCAATAGGTCTTTCCACAAGATAAATGTTGCATTACAATGTATTTTGCATTTTCTCTCTGCTCTTTTTCAGTGGGGTCTTTTATTAAGTCACATACTACATTACATTGTGTTGTCTTTCACGCCCCCCTTGGGCTGATTGGGGAGGAAAAGGGTGGGTCCACCAGACATGTGATTACTTTCAAGAGGTGTCAGAACACTGTTTCACTGCATTCCAAATGAAAACAAAAACAAAAAACAAAACAGGTGCCAGGGTTGCCCTTTGGTTGATACATGCTCCATAGATAACTGTCCCAAAAGGACACATCAGTTCTCATTCTAATATCTCACTATTCAAAAGACCTTTCACATTTCTTTGGGGTTTGCTTCTTTTTCCTTTTGCAAGCATGTGTTGTGATTGAGCTGGTATCTAAAATTGAATTATAGACTCATTTCCCAATCATGTGTGCCGCATATTGATATTACAGTACTCATTATTGTTATTGCTTTACAAACAAACTTACAAATAGTCAGTTGTTAAAGACATGAAGTTGACAGGACATATTCATGTAGAAAAAATCCATCAAAAATTGGCCATGATAGCTGGTGTATCTTCCATGTTCAAAGGCAGTATACCTCAAAGTACTTGTACCTGGGATCAAACAATAGGAGGGGGTTATCACCATCATTCTCTGATTGCCCACTATTGCAAACGGCTGGATTTTGGTCTAATAATGAAAAGTAATTCAAAGAATGGAGGTACTATGGTTCTTACATATAAAGAAAATGCCAGGTTCAGTCCCTGGAATATCACATTAAAGACTGAGAAAAAGCTCTGTCTAATACCTTGAAGAGATGCTGTCAGTTAGAGTAGACAGTACTGAGCAGGGCTTTTTCTCTGGGAAAAGAGGTGGTGGAACTCTCAAGCGGCGAGTCGCTTCAGGATTTGGGTATTTAAATGCTTCGATATGCTCCTTAATGATTCAGAAATCTTTATGGAGCACAACAAAGCTCAAAGCAGCACTTTTGTTGCCATTTGCAAATGGCAGCACAAGTGTTGCTTTCAAAAGCCAGCTGTTTTTCAGCTGATAGGAGCTGAGCCATCTTCCTCTCAGCTGAAAAAGCTGCCGGCATTTTAAAACAGCCTTTTTCAGCTGATGGGAGGGGAATCCACTGCCTATCAGTGGAAAAAAACTGCTGACTTTGAAAGTAACAACTCTTTCCTTGCAAAAATTATTGCTGCTTTCAAATGCCTCATTGCTTTTTTCAGCTGAGGGGAGGAGGGGATCCCTCCTCCCTCTCCCCTTCCCTGAAAAAGCTGCCAGCATTTTAAACAGCTTTTTTCAGCTGATAGGAGGAGAATGCCCCCACCCCATCTATGAAAAAAACCTGCCAGCTTTAAAAGCAGCAGCACTTGGGCTGATGGGGGAGGGAAAGGGCAGGGCCATCAGACGTGATTACTTTCAAGAAGTGTCAGAACATTGTTCCACTGCATTCCAGATGAAAAAAGGCCCTGGTACTGAGCTAGATGGACCAAATGTATGCCTTGGTACAAGGCACTTGATATGATTCTTACAGTCTAATAAGTACATGTTCATTTAGAAATAAATGCAGAATATTAGAGATGTGTGGCTACCACTGCATGTCATCTTTTATCACTTGTGTTCTTACATCATATTTCTGAGAACCATGTCCCTAGACTCTTGGCAGTGCTCATCCTTCGTTGAAACATCATGCCATTGCACTTCATATTTTATTGGTTGATGTTGGTGAGGGCAGGATTTGATTTTTGTAATGCTTTTGACACAGGGTAAAAATGAGGGAATGAGAAGTAGAAATGGACATGAGGGTGACATTTTCCTTTGCAGCTGCTAATTTTCTAGGACTTTGTTGATGTCTACTGTAAAATACATGTACATAATGTTACAGTATTAGACTGTTTCATCCTGCTGTAAGAAAACATACCATTCCATATGGTATGGGAAACTGCTAGTCATATATACCTGGTAGGTCATGCTAGAAACATATATTTAACTGTTCATTGTGATCTGGAACCATAGTCTTGTAGCACATTACTGTAGGTATTAGTGACACTCTCTTTTTGGTGACATTTAAACACTTCAAATTGTCCATCAGAATGGAACTGAGGCAATCTCCTGTGTGCTTGTCTAATCTATAGAGAACACAACTAATATTTCTACAGTTCAATAACTTCCCAGAAATATTGTGTTGGATTCTATGGATTACAAGTGCAAGATGTTTGCTGAGAGTCAAACTAGACAAGATGTCTGACACGTGGAGGACACGTGTCAGTTTCCCACAAGTTTCCATGGGAAGAACCTGGCAGAGGTTCTTTCTCTAGGTATCTCATCTAGTCCACTCAGCTCACTGCTGCTGGCGTGCTCAGCTCCCTCTGGCTGCTGAGCATATTTATGGGAGCCAGGGGAATACGTTCCCTCTCGTTGCTGACAGCAGGTTCCTCTTGCTCCCCTAAATGCTCTCCACAGCCTGAGGGAGCTGAGCACGACAGTGGCGGTGAGAGGAAACCGAGAATGCCAGCAGTGATCAGAAGGAGCTGAGTGGACTACACGAGATGCCTAGAGAAAGAACCTCTGCCAGGGTGAAAAGGGAATGTCTTTCTCACTACACTCCCCATGGAAACTTGCAGGAAACCTCCTCTTGCTGTGGCTCCCCCCAAAGCCAAGCTGGATCAGATCAACCTTTATGACTCAATGCCCCCTCCCTCTTAACAGAGAGCTTATTCCACTAAGCTTCCTGTACTACCAAATGAGGGAGGAGTTTATTGCTCTTTTCTTGCTTATCCTCATGATATTTTGTCCATATGGGTCCCCCACCCTTGAACATAGACTTTTTTATGGATCACAGAAATCTGATAGAGGAAGGAAAGATAGAGAAGATCTTCCTCAGCAAATAGTCTGGGCTTGTGATTTGTAGGATCCAAGTCTTTCTTTCTAAGTTCGATAAGCTTGTTCTGCTCTTCCACATCTTCCAGGCGGCCTCAGAACGAGGCTGTGGAGCTAACATACATACAGGTAGAGTTTCCGAGAAATGAATCAAATTTTCCTAAACCTTCTGCCAAGTCAAAATGTGTATTTTATTGTTGATGAATCAGTAACATCACAAGTGTACCTGCTGAAGGGAGGCTATTTTTAAATTCAGAAGCTTTTACTGACCCACTTTCCATACATAAATAACTTCATTAAGGCAGCCAGTGCTCCCTTTTAATCACTTTGCCGTACTTAAAGTCATAATAGCTAAAGGACTTCTTCACCTCAAGATCTTAAGTGTAATGGTGACATACATTTTTTAAAAAATGATTTAGATCTAGAATCTGATCCTCCCAGCTTGGCCTACTCAGACCCATCTCCCACAAGGCACAGCGAGAGGATGACCTAGAGGGTTCTGTAATCACTGCAGTCCACGACCATTGCTAACTTAAAGGGTGCATCATTCTCAAGCTCACATTAGGGTACCAATGCTGACCTGGAAAACTCCCAGAGATTTTGGGGTGGAGGCTATGGAGGGGGAAATTTGGGGAGGATTTTCTCCTAGAATCTATGATATACCATAAAGTTTGCCCACTAAAGCTTACATTTTCTCTAGAGGATCTGATGTCTATTGTCTGGAGATCAGTTATAGTTCTAAGAGAACTCCAGTGTCCAACTGGAGGGTAGCAATCTTTGTTCACAATCAGATACCACTAAGTTCTTCCAGACTCATGAGTGTCTTTAAAAATAATTGATCACAAGTAGATTTTTTTTCATCCTTATTGAGGGGTTCACTATAGTGAATATCAAACGTGATTGCACACTATTAACATCCTTCACGTTTAAGTTAAAAAAGGGGGTGACATTTGTTTTTGTGATTTTCATAATTAATACATTTTCCATGGCACTTGCATATAGTCTACATAAATACTCCAGTAAATCTATTATATAAGTTGTTTATTGAAAGAAGGGGTAATAAATAGGTAAAAGCTTCTGAATGCAAAAATAACTGCTTTTTTATTATTCAGAGCCAGCATGGTATAATGGTTAGAATGGCAGACTAGCATCTGGGAGACCCAGGTTCAGCTCCCCACTCTGTAATGGAAGCTCAATGACTTCATAAAATCTATTGTTTAAACTACAGATGATAAAAGAAGACCTGTATAGGAGATATTTTCAGCTAGTTTGCTATGGAGGTTTTAGATTAAGACTGCTGACACCTGGGTTTGAATCCCAACTCTGCAATGATTTGAGTCTCTGATGTTCTCTGTAGGCCTAACTTACCATACTGACTTGTTAAGTTAGGCAGGAGAAACATGCATAGCATCCTGAGCTCTCTGAAGGAAGGATAGAAATAATATTGTAATATGTAAATACATACTAGTGAAAAAGAGAAGCACAAGCAGTTAAGTGTGGCCTTCTCCCTGGTTATGCCTTAATATCTTGTAGTTGGGCTGTTTCCACATGTTAAAGCAATGGGCTACTTACTGAATGCTGGTGTCTTTTTTTATAGATTCCAGATGCCTCCGATTTCAAAGTGAAGCAGACAGTTTGTCTTTTGTCTGATCAGCATCCTTGAACCGGAACAGGAAAGAGCGGGAAATCCCGGTCTCAGAAAAGATGCTGATCAGACGAAAGACAAACTGCCTGCTTCCGCTTTGAAATCGGAGGCATCTGGAATCTGTGAAAAAAATGCCGGCGTTCAGTAAGTAGCCTGTCTCTTTAACAGCATGTGGAAACGGCCTTGGTCCCTTGAAGTAATATTTTCCATAGACAAGTTCTAATTCTGGATATGAATGTGGCTGAGAGAAAAGAACTAAGTGGGAAGGGCTATGGGGAGATTAGCAGCAGGAGAAGAGAATAATCCACATTTCTTACCCATGCACCCCTTGCGTTCGTTGAGTCAAATTTTCCCTCTTCCTGCTATACATGTGATTAGGAAGAAAACCTGAGTTTAAAGAAATGGATTTGATACTAGGAATGGGGACTGAAAAAAAGAACCAAAATTTACACATGGAACTCACTGGCTTGACTCATTAAAGCAGCTTGCAGAACTCTGAACCAAATCCAGGAAAATACATTCAAATGAGTCTCTCCCACTTAAAATTTTGTATGTTTCATTTCAGTTCATACTTTTCAGCAGTTTTCTTTAACAGCGCCAATCAGATCCTAAGGGGAGGGAGATCTTACGTTAATTAACTCTGTTGGCTGGAACGAGGAATGAAACCAATGTGTGCAGCATGAGTACATCTCCCCAGTGCCCACTCCCAGCCCTGTAGGTACCCTGGAAATGGCTCTCCTTTCCTGTCAACCCAGTGCTTGCAAGGGGAGACCCCTCCTCTCCCCTCCTATCAGCTTTGGAAATGTTTGGAAGGCATAGCTGCACTGCAATTCAAAAATACTTATCTGGGAGTAAGCACTATTGGATAACATGGGGCTTATATCTGAGAAGAGCTCTTTAGGATTGTTTCCATAGTCTTTCAGGGCTCTCTCTTTTTCTGAGTCAATTGGCAAAAGTCTAACTCCTCCCATTCAAAAACAATCCTGCCTGCCCCATCATTCTCTCTACCTACCTGCCTGCACTTGGGCAATGGAGAAGACTGGCAATGAGAATTTGCAGGGGAATGCTAAGCATCAAGAGGAGGGATTTGGATTCACCCCTCATTGTGGGAGCAAAGCACAAGGAATCATGAATCCAACAGGGAACAGCAGAATGCAAAGATAGTAAGTTATTGGTACTAAAGAATAAAAACTGAACATGAAGCAGGTTTCTTTTTTGCACTTGTTGCAGCATTCTTCTTCTTGGGAACACCCCTGTCGTGGGCTAGGCCAGTACAAGCAGAGTTGCCCAAGTCCGGTCTGAGGTCAGAACACAAGTCCAAAGCCAGGAGTGAGTCCAAAGTCCAAAGTCCAGAATCTGAAAGCCAAGTCAGGATGTCTGTAGGTCAGTTACCTGTCAGAGTAAGGACGATCCAGAAACATGGTCAAGGCATAGTCCAGGGGTCACACATGTTACCAGAACTGCTTTTTATTATAAGGGGAAATTAGCTGTAGCAGTCTGTAACTTAAAATAAGCGCGGATCTTAACCTATGTCTACGGAGGTCCCGATTCCAGACACTCTAGTGAATAAGAGGCAGACTACAAAATAGGTTCCAAACACGTGTATTGTCTAACAATGTGGCGTAAGCCTGAACTTGCACAAGCATACAAGAAACACACAAGATCTAGGAAATACAGAGTATGAAATACAGAGACGTTCGCATTAGCTGGTTCCCAACGATGATAGGGGGAATACTCACTTATCCTGGAGCGAAGCAGAGACACGACAGCGAGGGGTGGCCCAATGCCAGCACTGGGACCACAGACGGACAGCGAGGGGTTCTGGATAGGATGGCACGCGCACCATGCGGTCTGGGAGACCGGCTTAAATACCCCAAAACGTACCCTGGGGCTGGTGCTGTACTTGGTGGTTCTCACAGATTAAAACAAAGGTACTAATGGGCTACTGAATGGCTTGGATGGGCCACTTTGGTAATCAGATTGTGATAAGTGACACCTCAGGAAGAGGGGACAAAAGAGGGAGGGGGAAATCCAAGTGGGCTGAAAGGATGTTCCAGCGGACAGGGCTTGTCCTGATGTCATCAGCTCTGGAATGCGGAGGTTTCTTTGAGATGCATTCTCTAAGTGCTTGGGATGGTCGGCACTTAGTTCCTTCTCCTGGGCGGCTCCTAAGATATGCAGAGCGGGGCGAGGTACTCTCGCTGCGGACGTGGTGTGCCTGCTTCGCCGAAATGGCTTCTCAAAGCAGTCTTCTTTCCTGGGTCTTCTGGCTGCCTGAGAACATGGATGCCGGCGGGGCATAGCTGGGGCCGGATAGCAGGCTGCCCGGTAGCAAGGGCAAGCTCGGCGACCGGCCCGCGGGAGGCTCCAGGCGGGAACTGACCAGGGAGCGCCTAGCCAGGCTCGCTGGAGGTTTCCCCGGCTGGCGCCTGGCTGCTAGCAGCGGCTTGGGCCCATATGAGGCAGGCTTCCATGGAGGCAGGGGGAACAGCACACAAAACACAGTCCAAAGCAGGGAACAGGCACGGTCCGTGGCAGATGGCAATGCAGGCATGGGGCATACTTGTAACACAGTCCAAACACACACTAGGAAGTCCAGATACAGGTCAGGGCAGGGCTGCCCAGGAAGAGAGTCCTTTGTGCAGTTATCCAAACATGGAGTCAGTAAACTGCACAGTCTATTGCAGCAGCAAGACAATTAAACAGCAGGCAGGAAACTGACACGTGTTTTTAACACACACGTGCAAAGCAGTCTTTGTGTAGCAGCAGTGAAACAGCAATGCAGGAAACTTTAACACAGTTCATGGCAGGCCTTAAAGCAGGAGAGGGGGCCTACTTGGCAACACACAGCAAGGCAAAATTCAGCAACAGAATCACAGTCAGAGCAAGATTCTGATATGTTGCTTCCACACCTCCTGGTCTTCTGTGGCTGGGTTATATAGGCTGGGCTTGCAGCCAGCTGCTTGGAAGCTATCCTGTGCTCACTCCTCATCGCTCTCAATGAGCAGTTGGCATCTGGCCAGAAGGCATGTACTTTGCTGCCTCTCCTGCAGCGCCACACACTGCTTTTGTCTGGGTGAGGCTGGAGGTTTGGGTGCCCTTGGCTGTGCTTCACCAGTGGTGATGAAGCTGGAGAGCATTGGCGCCTCTGACTCAGCTGCTGACTGAGGACTTTGGGCAACTGGTGGCTGGACTTCATCGGTGGTGTTAGAGCTGGCTCAGCTGCTGGCTGTGGACTCTGATTAGCCAGCAGCTGTTCTTTCTGATCACTGGCTTCTGCTGAGTCAGGGCTGGCTACACAGAGCTCCTCATCTCCTGAGGATTCAGGGCTGGCTACACGAGGCTCCTCTCCTTCTGAGGAGTCCTCACTTTCAGTGAGCCCAGACTGGCCCATGACAGCCCCCTTGCTCCACCAGCCAACATTCGCCTTTTACATGTCCATTGTTTTTGTTTTATGCGTGTTATTGTGCTTGAGTAAAAACTCAGTGGCTCAATAGTTTAGACTAGGAGGGGGAGTAATGATTAATGCTGGCTTTGGTTATGCATGAAACAGAGCCTCATTTCTCCCCCCACCCCGAAAAGAACAGCATGCATTTGCACTTGCACACACGCAACAAAAAAATCCTCAAGTGGATCAGTTTTGAGGGGGAATTGGCTGAATTGAAACAATCTAGTAATGAAGCAGGATATTTTGGAACTCCTGCAGCCAAAACTGAAATGGAAACTTTCTTGATGCATACCCCTATTTGACACCTTCATGTGAGTTTGAGACTCAAATATGTATAGAGACAGGGTTGTCTGAACACTGAACACTGGCAACCAGCAGGAGAAACTGGGAGGTGGGGAAAATTTGTTTCACAATGGTGCTTTTATGTCAATTTTGGTGCAAACCTAGAAGTGACATCATTGTATTGGGGCAATGCTCTAAATTTCCACTGAAACTCTATTGTTTACTATAGGGTTTCAGTAGAATCATGTAGTGTTGCCCTACTGCAATGGCATCACTTCCAGGTTCATGTATCAGAACAATACCAGTCCTCCATCCATTTCCCCCCTTTTGTTTGTCCTGCTACCCTACTGAATGATTATTGGGGGGGGGGGGTGTCAGGGGATGCCAGAAGGAAGTCTCCTGCTATGTAGCAGCCCTAACTGTTGAAGTTTCTGTTGATTGTGAGAAAAGCACTTTGAAACCCTGTTTGGAAATAAGATAGATCCATGTAGCAAGGATGACTATCTACAGCCCTGCTTATGTGGCAGGAACATCCTCTCCCTTTTTGCTTTCACATAGGAGGAGTTTATTATGAATATGTACTCACGAAATGAGATTGGTGGCCTCCATGATGCCCCCCTGCCTCATGTACTCACAGTAATATGAAAATTACATTGTTATCTTCTCAGTATTTTGTAAGTAATTCCAAAACTTTTTCATTGTTCTTCATTTAAGCATTAGGCTAATACAGAGTAATTCAAAAACTTCTTTTTACTCTAATTATATGTTCCCTTAACGTACATTAAAATGGGCCTGGGCATTGTGAATATCCCAACAGCACATGCCATCATTTCATTATACACCTTATTCAGTAGTGTGAGATTCAAGCATGGAGAACTCTCTCCGTTTTTGGCAGGTAACAGCAGGCTGTCTTCTGCCCAGATGTCATTGTAGAAAGGAAATGCACAGTTTTGCCCTTGAATGTAAAAAATTCCTGCAAGCTGCACGCACCGTTGGAGCTGACTATATATGTGAAATCTACATAGAGCTGGAGCTGGGAGTGGAGTCTCTATTCCCTGGGCCACCGAGCCTGCTGCTTGGAGGAAGAAACTGCTGACATTTCAAGCCAAGGTACAAGCTGGAGGTGTCACCAAAATTTCACTTTAAGTAAAACTTGAAATATGGAGGTTCTTTTTCAGATGAAACAAATGAGGGATTTTGGCAAGGGAGCCCAAAAAGTTTTTGCTAAACTTTCTCAGGTGGGTATAAAAGCATAGGTCATTCTAGAATTCTTATAGAGTGAAACTTGCCCTGGATTATGGGGTTGTTCCTAAGGGGAAAAATCTATGATTTTGGGGGGGGAGCTAGCTTTTTTCTTTTCCTTATAAATCATGCCAAAAGCATGGAATAGATTCTTCTTGATCTTGAAAGTCAGATGATGGAGGGCATCAAATTATGTGCCTCCTGCTATGTTTGGTTTCTTGTTGAGATGATTTACACTCCACCTTTAAAAGCTATAAAAAACATTTGAGAACAAAAGGAGGACAATTTAATTTTTAAAGACAATATATATGGGATTGTGTGGAGTCCAAGCTGCTCCTTTTCATCTTTGCATTGCAGTTGTAAGAATTTGGTAAAAATCTGAGAGATGGCTTTTCTGCTCCCCTGGCTCCTGTCTCTTTAGAGCTGCCGTGAACTTGATTCTATATATGCCCTTTTCAGTTATTACCATTATGCCACTCAGGATGAACACTGAGGTAAAACATGCACAAGGGGGATTCTGCTCTCACTGATCTTCTCAACAACCTTTTTGCTCAAACAGGGCAACATACTTATATTTCCACATTTTCTGAGCATTTCCAGATTTACTAGGCTCTGCAAAGATAAAAAGTTAACTGTTACCCAAATAGCTACACGTGTCTATCCTCTGATTCCAGGAATATCCCCCAAGCACGTTCAGAATGCAGAGCAGCATCACAAGCATTTATATAGCTCTGACCAGTTTCTTAATACCATCCATGCACCTGACAAAGAGAGCTGTGGTTCTCAAAAGCTTATGCTACAATTAAGTTGGTTAGTCTTAAAGGTGCTACTGGACTCTTTCCTATCAAGGTATAGCTGACTTATGGCAACTCTGGTGGGGTTTTCATGGCAAGAGGCTAACAGAGGTGGTTTGCCATTGCCTGCCTCCGCAACCCTGGTCTTCATTGGAGGTCTCCCATCCAATTACTAACCAAGGCTGACCCTGAGTAGATATAAATTACCTGCCAACATCTTCTCCACACTGTGACACTGAGAGATCTCTGTCTTTTGGTGCTACACCTCTGAAGATGCCAGCCACAGCTGCTGGCAAAACATCAGGAACTACAATGCCAAGACCACGGCTATACAGCCTGGAAAATCCACAACAACCATCATTCTCCGGCCGTGAAAGCCTTCAGTAATATAAGGCTGACCCTGTTTAGCTTCTGAGATCTGATGAGATCAGGCTCACCTGGGCTATCCAGGTCAGGGCAATATACTAATTAAAGTAACTAAAATAAGCCGTAATAAGCTCTCTAAAACCAATCAGGTTAAATGAATAAACATTCTGTTTGGGTTTGGTATTGGGTCTACAAATTTATGTAAGTTGAGCAAGGATGCCAAGACTATAAAAGAATGTAAAGGTGATAACAAGGAGGGTGGGGGAAACAAAAGAGTCTTTTTGTTCTATTGTGTCAGGTTTCTCTTGGGGACAGAGAGGTTGTGTTTGTAGAGCACTGTAATTCCTGCCCCCCCCCCAGTCCTTTGCAACTTTAATACTTGTTTAATAATGAGACCAAGAATAGAAATAAAATTCAATCTATTGCTTTTGCTATCTTAGCTATATGTATACTAGATATAGAAACAAATCGAAATACAAATCAAATTTTGTGACAAATCGGACTGATTCATGTTTTGCAAAAACATGTTTCACGGGACCACGTTTTTCACAAAATCTACGACTTTGGGGGCTGATTTGTTTGACTCATGAATGCTTCATGATGCCAGACAGGCTAGGGCCAATCCATTGATTCCCTAGGCAACATAGGCCCGAAATGTCTGCGGTCCTTTTGTTGCTGTGGAAACCTCAGTCTTGGCCCACATAGCCTTGATAGGCAGCACTCCCTGCCAACCTGAGAGCTCCCATTCTGTTCTATGAAAGTAACAAGTATGGGGGAGATGCGTCTTCTGTAGCCATGGGAACACCAATCTCATCCCTCCAAACCCTGTTAGGCAGGTCTGTCTGACAACCAGAGAGCTCCTGTTCTGCTCTATGTAAGCATTTCTTATATAAGGCACAGTTCTCTGCCTCATGCTTTCAGTTCCAGTAGACAGAGGGAGAGGGAGGAGCTGTTGCTGGGATTTGGAGTGAGAGCGAGTGCATTTGGGAGCCTTTGGCTGGATTTGCTGCTGCTTCAAAAGAGACTGAAAAGACTCTTTCTTATTTTCTGCTCTTGTCCTTGCTGGGAAAGTTGTTGGGTGAAAGTGCCTTTGAAGTCTCCCTGAGAGTTTGGTATCTCTGGGATCTGATGAATCACGAACCTAACGAATCATTTTGTGAAACGGGACAATTTCGTGAAAGTTCGTGGTTCATGGAACACGACAAACCACAAAAGTCAGGGTTCTTTATTATGTTATTGTTTATAGTTTAAATAAAGAAAATTCTAAGTCAAAACTCAGGGTTCGTTTTTCCCCCATTTCATGCCTATCTCTCATGTATACGCAAATGTACATGCATTCATACATATACATAATATAATAGCAACAACAACAACAACATTCAATTTCTATACCACCCTTCAGGATGACTTAACACCCACTCAGAGCAGTTTACAAAGTATATTATTATTATCCCCACAACAATAAACACCCTGTGAGGTGGGGGGGGGGCTGAGAGAGCTCTGAGGAGCTGTGACTGACCCAAGGTCACCCAGCTGGCTTCAAGTGGAGGAGCATGTATATATTCAGGTGTGGTGTGGAACTGTTCAAGCAGGCCTAGCTTCTCTATGACAGTATAGATATGATGAAGTGGTATTCATATTTATGCCACAGCATTTGGCCATCTTCTGGGCATGGATCAAGGGTCACTGGGAGTGTGTTTGAGGGGAGAGGTAGTTGTGAATTTCCTGCAACATGCAGGGGTTGGACTAGATGGCCCTGGATGTCCTTCCAGCCCTATGATTCTATGAATATACTGCTGAGATGTCACAGTACCAAAGATGGAAAATACTCACATTGCATGTTCACACAAAATGGCAACCATACATATTGGGAGAGCTTAGGTGTGGTTACTGTGCCAAATGACAGGAAAGGGCTATTTCTCTGTCTTTCTTTGCTCTGTTAGCCCGACTCCTGAATATTGTTGCTGAGGAAATTCACAAGTCTGCCCCTCTCCGTCTGTGCTTCCAGGCTGTGTGCCTGATGGCTGAGTCGGAGGATTTCATGTCTCTTTTATTTGTATGGGTGAGAGGTGGCTCAGAGAAAGTCTGTCCAAAAAGTAACTTGTAGAGCGATTACCTATCACCTAATAATAGCTCAGGGCCTTTTAGGTGCTAGAAGATTGAATGATACTGTTTTCATTTTGGATTACTCTGATGTATACACTATCGTGCTGTCAGTCCTACTATCACAGGTATTTATCACTTTGTATTTGTGATTTATTCTTGAAGGTCTTTTGTTCGCATGCCTCAGATTATGTCTCCTAGCTTGACTTACCACCACCCTCCAGCCCTTCGACTTTAACAATCTTTATCTTCATTAAAGCTATTTTCCCACAACAAGCAATTTTCCCCTTTTGCATTGTAAAGGTCATTTTTTTAAAAAAAAATGTTAAACAGACTATTTGGACAGCCAGCTTGTGTTCCTGATTCAGCTGCCCTGGAACAATAAAAGACGTTTGAAACAGCACATGCTAAGACACACAACTCTATCCCACATTGCAATTACTGCCTCCAAAAATGCCCCCTCTCTTCTCATTATTTGTAGGAGAACAGGGTAGTTGTGGCAGTCCTTTGAATTGTACTTAGCTCACCACTGGTTGCTAGTTTTGTAAAAAAAAAAAAAGCCAATGCAGTGAACGAAAGAGAGTCTTTCATTTTCAGGAGAAGAAAGTAATGGAACTGATGGACAGAGATGATTACAAAGAGAAGGTAGTGTTCAATTTCTCTCTCAAAGATCTTCCACTACTCCATTTGCTCCCTCACCTTTCAGCTACACTATATTAAGATATTCTGTTTGTGGAAAGTGCCACCAGGTCATAGCTGATTTAGGGTGATTCACGCTGGAATTATCAAGGCAAAGGACTAGCAGAGGAGGGTTGCGTTTGCCTGTCTCAGCATAGCAATCTTCATTTTCTTTGGAGGTCTCCTATCCAATTACTAACCAAGGCCAACTCTGGTTAACTTCTGAGACCTTATGAGATTGGGCTTCCTTAGGCTATCCCGGTCTGGGCATAAGGTACTCTAGCATGTTTTAAAATTTGAGAAATCCTGCAGATGGTTTATTTCTGTTATTTATTTATTTATTTACATTATTTATAGCCTGTCTTTCTTCCTGAGACTCAAGGCAGATTTAACAGAGAGACACCATTTGGTGTAGTGGTTAAGAGTGGCAGGACTCTAATCTGATGAGCCAAGTTTGATTCCCCTCTACTCTGCTTGAAGGCAACTCTGTGACCTTGGGTCAGTCACAGCTCTTCAGTGCTTTCTCAGCCCCACCCACCTCCCAGGGTATTTGTTGTGGGGATAAGAGTAACATACACTGTAAATCACTCTCAGTAGCTGTTAAGTTGTCCTGAAGGGTGGTATATAAATCAAATGTTATTATTACTGTTATCAGGAGTGAGCAGGAGCAGGAGCATCACTCCCATCCTACAGTCACTCTATTGACTACAGATCCAGAGGAGTTAGCCATGTTAGTCTGTAGCAGCAAAATCAAAAAGACTACCTATCAGATACTGTGCTCAGTTCAAGGTATTGGTTATTACATACAAAGCTCTTCATGGCCTTGGTCCGGCATACATGTGGGACCGCCTCCCTCCCTATGTTCCTCCATGGCAGCTTCGCTCATCTGAACAGTCTCCTGCAGGTGCCAGGCTGCACATGGGTGAAATCAACAGCAGCCCATACACAGGCTTTCTCTGTGGTGGCCCCTACCCTGTGGAATGACCTGCCTGAGGAGGTCCGGAAAGCCTCTACTCTCCTGGCTTTCTGCAAACAATGCAAAACTGAATTATTTAAAAAGGCTTTTTACTCAAATGGGAGAGCAGTGTTGTAGGGAGGGGGTCTCAGGGTCTCAGATGCTTTGCTAATGAGTTAGGGCCCATAGACTTCACCATTATGTTGCCTTACAAATTATCTGTTCTTTTAAATATGTACTCCTATGTACTATCTGTGCTTTAAGTTGTCTAATGTCAACCCTAGAAGTGATTATGTTCTGTTTCAGTATTTTCTTCTACTTTGTATTGGATTCTTGCTAACACCATGTCTTTTTAAGCTTGTATCTGTTTACCCTATAGCATTGTTTATGGAAATGTCCTTGATACTGCATGGAAATGTACTTGATATGGATTGTTCTAATCTCATACTGTCTATTGTGCCTTGAGTCTCAGTGAGAAAAGTGGACTATAAATGACATAAATAAAATAAATAATAAATTACTATTATTATTATAACAGTAAGTCAATATGATCAATATCTTGTACATTCAATAAACAAATGCAAATTTGCAGAGATTTGAAAATAAGCAGAAATCCGATACAGAGCTGAAACAGAATATAAGCAGAAACTACCCAGTGGGACCATACTTACAGAATCAGGCAGTATAAAATAGTAGAGTCTACAACAGAGATGGGCATGAACAGCAATACGAACTTTAAAAAGCCACAAACAGCCCAATCAGCTGTTCATGAACAAGCTGTTCGTGAAGGCACATTCTAAACAAACAGGAGGTCGTTGCAAGCCTCTTCCATTACTGTTCATTGCTGTTCGTCAAGCCAGACAATCTGGCCCCTGCAATCAATTCCCTTGGCAACCAGAGGCAGGGACAGCCTGAACTCTGTCTGAAGTCCTGCTGTTGCCCTGGAAACCCCAATCTAAGCCCAATTTAGCTTGATAAGCAGGTCTTCCTTTCAAGTGTGGAGCTCCAAATTTGTTACAAGGAAACAAAGAGCAGGGGGGAGGGGGGCTCCCAGCTCTGTTTTTGCAGACAGTGAGGGAGAGACAGTTGCTGTTGGCATTTTGAGAGAGAGACAGGGAGAGTGCATTGGAGCTTGAATTTTCTTTGTGTGTGGTAGGATAGGGATCTACCTCTTCAAGTTCCAGGGCTGCTGCCAGGCTCTGGGCCAAGCTATTATTTATTACTGTTACCTTTCCTGCTGCCTGCTCAGGTAAGGTTTCTGGGAGTGGTGCAGTAGGGATCTACCCCTTCAGGTTCCAGGGCTACTGCCAGGCTCTGGGGCCAACCCATTATTTATTATTGGTACCTTTCCTGGTGCCTGCTCAGGTAGGGTTTCTGGGAGTGGTGTGTTAGGGATCTTGATGGCTGGAGGACAGCCTGCTGGCCCCCACAAACAATGAACAATGAAAATGTTCGTGAACAGGTCATGTTCGTTAATGTTCATTGTTTGTTGTTTGTTGTTTGTGGATGGCAACGAACAACGGACACCATGTTCGGGTTTTTTTTCTGTTCGTGCCCATGTCTAGTCTACAGTCCTTGTAAATACAGCTCATTCACTTTCTTCCACTTGGGCAGAAAGACAATCTGCTGCTTCCCTGGCCAGACCAAGTACTCTTGTGTCTGCCTAGACAGCAGCGGGATGGCAAATTGCACAGGATATCTCAAGTGGTCTGTCTCTGCAAGTTTGACATCCCATAGGATATGGTTCTGGGCAAGAAAGTCTTCCTTCCTTCCTTCCTTCCTTTCCTTCCTTCCTTCCTTCCGGAGTTGCTATATATGTGTGGTATCTCATCTATGGGTATTCTGAACTTTTCTGTCTGCAGTACACATCTTCTCTAATTAAAGAGCAAAACAAAATGCCCAAGATTGTGTTGAATTCATTACTTTGGAAACTCTGGAATTTTCATCTCTCTAGGTCGGTTCTTTATTCTCTTTCTATAATGTTTTGAACCTCTTACGGCACTGTTACTATGTGTTCTTCTAATCCTGCTGCTGGTAGTGGTCATCATGTACAGACTGTCAGCATGATGGTAACAATCCGCATGGAAATAGGGATCAAGATTTTTCATGCTTCCCTCAAAATTCCTCCAATACTTTCCCTAACCCTTGAGTTTTGCTTTTGGCAGCCTAAGAACATAAGAACTTAAAACTTCCCCTCACAAACATAAAAGCTTAAACTTTCTCCTTAATTTCCCTCAAAATTTCACTGTAGGCAAAATTTGGTGGCACCTCTAATAAATATTAGATTGCATCTTACAATCTAGTGTGGTGATAAGAAGAGACACAATTTATGACCCTCAATGGTTCACTGGAATATCACTGTAGTTAGACCAGTTTTGATAATATGAGTAGGAGTCATAAAATTCAACATCCTCTAAGTAAAAAAATAGGAATATTAAGCCAACTGAGAACTGGATGATTTATACCTTATTATATTTCTGCCGGCCATGCCACATCTAAGCAATTGCTCCTCATTATTAGAAAAAGTCTTTTTGTCTGTGAATTCCCTTGGAGATCTTGGCAGCTTAAGAGGCCTTGTAATGCAGATGAGAAACATCAGTGAGTTGCATCTTCTGAGAATACAAAACAGCAACCCAGATTTGAGGATGCATTTCAAATTGATGCAGAGCTATGTCAAACTAATATGAAGCTTGTAAAACCAATTCTTGTTTGGAAGAACTTTCATTACAGGGGGGAGAAAAGAAAGTTTGTGGTATTTTGAGAACAGGTTCAGTTTTTACAATTAATGGGACATTAATGAACAGTCTCAATTATATTAAAAGATATGCAAACATTCCTGTCTAAATCACAAATCAGTCTCTAAATATGAGTACCAATCTCATGGTATCTTCCTAAGAACACTGTCCTCAGAGTAAGTCCCACTGAACAGACTTGAATAGAATTATGAGTAAATCTATTTAGCACAGCTGTTTCCGATGCACAGGATTTGCTTTTTCGAATATTTTTTTTTCTAAATTGGATCCATAAAAGTTTTACACACAGGCATTCAAGGGTTGCCAGATTGATGGATTGATTCAATTTATATTCCACCTTCCCCACAAATAGGCTCAGGGTAGATAACAACAATAGTTAAAACCAATAATAAAATCTTAAATACAGATAATTCAATTCAATAAAAACATCACCCTGAATGGTACCTATATTTTCTTAACCCCAACCTACACACCCCACGGGGTGGAGGAGGCAACCAGATGAACTGATGAACCAACCAATGGAAACTAGAGCAGGGGGTTACATTACCCCGCCCCACAACAGGAGACCGTCCAGAAGGCTCGACCTGCCCCAGCCTTAGCCATATGCCTGGAGGATCAATCGGGTTTTGTGTGGACATTTTGACTTCCACTCCTCTGTTGCCTAGGGAATTAATTCTTCCTCCTTGCTCACATAGAGCAGAATGGGAGCTCTCTGGTTGGTAGGCAGAGCTGCCTATCAAGGGGGGGATTCCGCATGATCAATTTTGATCGAACTTTCTGAGCAGTCATACCGCGGTGGAGTCCTACAAATCCACTTCTCCCCAATTCCACATTAGGCTTTTGTTTCGCACATTTCATCGGCTCAAAGTCCATCATGCGGAATTTTTGACAGGATAAAAATTTATTCTTCATCTCTTTTTCTGGGGGAAGTGTCGAATGATGCACATCTTCATTTTTTTTATCCCCCCCCCAAAACGTTGCTACACATAAACGTTGCATCAAACCAACACATTAGAAAAAAAATGCTCACAAAAAACATTGCTACACATAAACGTTGCATCTAATAAACATATTGGATAGGCCAGAGCACTTCCTGCTGATATTGTGGAAGAGTATTGGCTATTGACATTTGGAGGGAAAATTGTTACCAATGACCCTGCGTCTATCTTTCCCGCTTTCATCGTGAGCAGTGTGGTTTAGTGATAGGTGTTGTGTTGAGGACGGTCTCTTTCTCCCTCCATGAAATGCCTAGACCACTAGTTGAACGCTGAAGTCCCTCCATCACACTTTCATTCTACCTCAGAATCTGTCAGCTGTCAGCGAGCAACAAGTAACAAATTTGGCGTGTTGTAAAATGGACCCGTTATTGGTCAGCTGTTGTCATGTGACACAGGATATGTTTCTGCATAGATTTGTAGAAACATTGCAACGTTTTTTACATTTAAAAAAAAAAAAGAGGGGAGGGGAAAGGGTAGTGGGTGTAGCTTAGAAAACATGATTGGCCAATCAAATTAAGTTGATTCAAAGGGCGAGAGAAAAGGGCAAGGGTGGGGAGAACATCGGATAAAGAATTCCGCATGATTAAAATCCCTAATCTGCTGTGCATGGACAAATAAGTCGGGGAAAAGCAGAATGGAAAAAAAAAACTGACAAAACGTGCAGTGACTTCTAATCTGCTGCTACGATTGCCTTCCCACGTGTGGAAACACAAGAAAAAATCGAGGTCATTTAGAAGCTGAAGCAGAGAAAACCATTCGTGCGGAATCACCCAAGGTTTTAAGGGCTAAGATTGGCTGCAGAAGGTCCACCCCTCTGTTGCCTAGGAAATTAATTCCTCCTCCTTGCTTGCATAGAGCAGAATAGGAGCTTCTGCTCAGCAGACAGAGCTGCCTATTAAGTTTTTAAGGGCTGCAAAAAGTCTGCAGACGGCCTCTCCATTGCCTGGGGAATTGTTAGATCAGTGCCAGGATGTCTGGACCACAGAACAATGGACTGACCCAAACAGACCAAAATTCGTGAAAAAGGTGAGTCCTACAAACTATGTGTTCGTGAACCCTGAACCGGGCTGGACTGTGCAAAATTTTGGCCTGTTTTCTGGAATGTGCCCACCTCTAGTGTTTGGGTTTGGAGAGTCACTGCAACCCCATTTTAATTCTACTGCAGATTTTACACAAATCTCAGGGGATCCTGGAGTTTGAGCTGTGTGTGTAGCTGGAGTTTTAGGGGGGGGGGGCGTTATGCTAGGGCCCTAGCTAGGCATCAATACCTGGACTTATAAACAGCCAAAATACAGGAGAAGAAAAAAAAGGCTGAGTTAGGAGTTTCTCTTCTCTTTCTCTCTTGCTTCATAAAATTGCAAAAGGACACTGCGGTGTCTGTTCTGGAGCGGAACTCAGCCAAGTCTTCTGATTTTAATTAAAAGCTTTTAGTAACAAGATGGTGTAAAAGTTGGAGCTGGCTTATCTCCAGTATCTCATGAATTACCAGCCAAATCAAAATTAGCTGGTCAGGAAAATGCAAGAGAACCCCCTTGGGGAATCATTACTATTAACTACTTTTGTTCTACGAAGCAACGCCTATGCTTAGGACAGTCACTGTCTTAAAACCTTTACTACTGCTTCTCTACAACAAGAATAATCTGGAATTCGGTAGTGTCGTGTTATGGGATGCATGATCCAAATCTCTTTCATTGGATGGATTGATATCGCAGATGTCAAGTTTTGCTTGCTTTGCTGAAACTATTTTGTTTTTTGATTCTCTTGAAATTATTTAGCTATTTCTCTTGAGCATGGCATGTAACTAGATGATACCTCAGCACAGCTAAGAAAGCTACATTGATATTTTCTTTGGTTCCTGATATAGGTAAATGAAGATTCCTTCTTCCTATCTAACCCCCAAGAAATGTCCCAGAGTTTACTTTTAGGGTTGCCAACAGCCGTGACAAAAACTGTCCTGTCTTTTTAATAGAGCTTAATGTGTGGAAATGGACAGCTGTAGCATTTCATGGCATATAGGTAAATAATATCCCATTTAGCTTCTATGAAATGGAAACTTTCCCCCCCTCCAGGTAGCTTGCGACCCTACTTATTTTGCTTCCCTTGAAATTTCTCCCCCCCCCCCCCGCCAATAATACTGCACTGAATTTTGTTTGAAAATGTATTTCAGGTACAATTTGGAGACATCTGTAAATCTAAATTAGGAATAACATTCCATGCTGCATAATGGGGGGGGGGGGGCATGTCTCTTTTGATGTGTGGTGTAGCACTTAGAATGTTTCAGACTAACAACTGAGAGACCCAGGTTCTACTCTTCACTCTGCCATGAACACTCACTGTGTGAGCTTTGGCCAGTCAGACAGACTCAGCTTAACCTACCTCCCAGGGTTGTCATTAGGATAAAATGTAGGAGAGAAGACCAATGTAAGCTGCTTTGGGTCTCCATTGGGAGAAAAGCAGAAACATGTATTCAGAATAGGACATGAGCCTTCAGGTGGGCACAGCTGAGACTGAAGTCTCACGAAGCCCAGCAAAGGAGTTACTAGATAAGTCGCACTCACTATTGCTTTTAGTTGCATCCTCACCTACCCACTCTGCCCTTATAACATAGGATTGGATGGTTGCCTTCCTGGAGCTGATTTGGGACTTCCATCAAATTGACAGGAGCATGAGGATTGTCGTGCCTGCATCTTCTTCTTTTGCTAATAGCTTGCACCCTTTAGCTATTGCCGCACCTCATACGGTCACAAGTTTTGTTCATAAAGCTTTCCTGAACCATAAAGAGGAGTTTCAAAGCAAAGCACAGGTTGGGCAGGCTAGCAGAAGATGACGATAGATCCACTTTGCCAACTCCTTCTGTAAATTGGATCCAACCCCATGAATGAATGCATTAATTTTGACCTGTATAGAAGACAGCCATTTGGAGAGAATAAGGTATTTATTTATTTAGTGGATCATATTCAGTACTAGAGATGGGCACGACCAGCAATACGAACAAAAAAAAAAAGCTGTGAACTGCCCAATCTGCTGTTCAAGAACAAGCTGTTCATGAGGCCCCATTCTAAATGAACAGGTGGTCGTTGCAAGCCCTGTTCATTGCTCTTAGTCAAGCCAGACCTGCAATCCAGACCTGGGACCTGCAATCAATTCCCTTGGCAACTTAGGCAGGGATTGTCTGAACTCTGTTTGAACTCCTGCTGTTGCCCTGGAAACCCCAATCTAAGCTTGATTTAGCTTGATTTGCAGGTCTTCCTTTCAAGTGGAGAGCTCATAATATAGCTGGTGAGCTGGGGCTGAGAGGAGTGGCTTACCCAAGGCTACCTGCTGAACTCATGACAGTAGTGGGAGTCGAACCAGCAAAGTGTTGATTCACAACCCAACCACTTAACCACTATGCTACAGCAGGTCTCTTCTCTAAGAAGTAAAAATTTAGCATTTCATGAGAACACAAATTGTCAAAGGACTTTAATATTCGGCCAGATTTCTTTCGAGCAAAGGACTATATGTATTCGAGGAAACACACAGGATCAACACTAGTTTCTGCATGTTTCTGTATACAACTTTTCATCACTTCCGTGAGCATAAGAGTCCCTAAAGAAATTCTTACCAAGTTTGCCATCCTTCCTGAGTCATAACTGCTTTCGATTTAGCTTGTCTGTGGCTATATATACATTCCTAACAGTTTTGCAGAGCCTGGATGCAGTTGTGTTTGAATAAAATCAGAATAGTGACTGTATCCACCATGGGTGGTAGTTATACTAGTGGTCATACTTGCCCTCATGATATTAAGAAGGCTTATGAATATGACGATATCATAATGCCCTTTTCTAATGTTTTTAAAACACAGACATGCTGCCTGGCTAGGCAGGAAATGGAAAAGTACTGGAATGTGAGCTGTGAGGTAAGATTAACTCTCAGCCCCACACCCCAGAGATATGCAAAATCATAGAACAATGGAGGTCTCCAGAAGCACTTGAATTAATCCATTCACACACCCTTCCAATTCTATCATTATGCACTCTCCTATTATAGCCTCACCCATCCAGCCATTGTGGGTCATTAATAATCTTTTTTACTCCTATAGTTCCTCTCAGGAAGGCACAATCAAACCTTCTCAGTTCATTATCTCATCCCGGAGACAGCTTCCAAGTCCTTTGTTCCACCCTGGGACAAACATTAAGTCATTCTGTTTGAGCAGAAGGTGCAGTACTGCCCCAGGGTATGTTCCACAGTATAATTGAACTGCCCACTGCCTCATTCTCCGTGTGTGTTTTGAACCCACTCATGCACTCTTGGAATGTGTGTCTGAGCCCCTCTCTCTCTTCTTGCCATGAAGTGCTGGTCACTGAAGCTACTCTTCCTCAGACACCCACTATCTTCTGGAACTAGTAATTATAGCCCAACTCTGCAACTCTCTCCAACTTTCTTCCCTGTTTTTCTAGTTAGCTCTGGGTGTATGTCGTGTGTTTTGTGTGCAATTGGTCTTTATTATTTTAAATAAAAATTCCTGCTTCTTCATTGAAAGAGTTCTCTATAGGAAGGAATCCTTGTATACATAGGTGAAAAGATCCTAAGTTTCCACTCCTCTTGCAGCCCCTTCTTGCATGCTAATTCCCTCAACTCGCTAGGAGACCTCATAGGGTAACAGTTACATTTTTATCCCACTTTTCTCCCTGAGGGGCACCTACAGCAGCTTCTCACATTGTTCTCTCCTCTTTAATCTCACAGCAGCATCCCTGTGAGGAAAGTTAGGCTGAGAGATTTTGACAGGGCCAAGGTCACAGGTGGGGTTGCCAACTCTGGCTTGGGAAATACCTGGAGATTTGGGGGCAGAGCCTGGGGAAGATGGAATTTAGGGAAGGGAAGGAGCTCATCAGGGATGTGATGCAGTAGATTCAACCCTTGAAAGCTGCCATTTTCTCCAGGGGAAGTGCTCTCTGAAATCCGGTGATCCATTGAAATTCCAGGAGAATTCCAGTCCCCACCTGGAGGTTGGCAATCATGGAGTCACCGGACAAGCTCCCATAGCTCCCAGGTCCTAGCCCACCACTCTAATGACTGTTTTACTCCATGACAGGCAATTGCGAATCAGGAGAAATGGCAGGAGAGATAAGATCTTCTTGTTTGAAAATGCCTGCAGCCTATACAGATAACTGAATAATTCCAATATCAGAATAGGAGAGAGCCTGTGGCTCAGCAGCAGAGCTCATGCTTTGCACGCAGAAGGTCCCAGGTTCAGTTCTTATCTTCTCCATGTAGCATGTCTTGGGGAAAATGTTTCTCTGCTTGACCATCCAGAGAATTGCTGTCAGTCTGAGTAGCTAGCTGGACCAATGATCTGACTTGTTATAAGGCAGTTCCTCAGGGTACCTCAGGGTATTTTGTATACCTATGTACTATAAACTGTAAAAGAGAATGATATTGCACTTCAGGTGTAAGTATTTGATAAAATGGTCATATGAAACCATCCCAAAGTGTGGCAGTCTTCTTAGGGACATGGTGGATAGTCAGCATACGGAATTTCCTTCCACAAGATGACAATGAACACTAACTTGGGTAGATTAAAGAAAGAATTACCTATATTAATGAAGGATAGGCAAATGGCACCTCCATATCTGAAGGCAGTATATCACCAGATGTGGGGATCAAATAGTGGGTGAAGTTCTTGTGTTCTTAAGAGCAATCCACGTTTATCTTAGGAACATTTGCATTTGTATATCTTTAAAAGGCCTGGAGTTGGGGCCATGTGAAATCACCGCAAATCATCTGTTATTAGAGGTGCTTTTTCGGGGTGGGGAAAATAGAAGCCCCAGCATGTCTTGAATGAAATACAGCTTGTATTCCAAGAATATTTGCTTATCCTGCTTGTTTCCTGCTCAAATTAAACCATTTCTCCTTTTTTTTCTGATAGGTTCCCTGCTTCCTATGATCTCTCTAAAAAGCCCTGTCAACAACTGCAATCAGCTTAGGAGCAGAACATTTTTTTTAGTTCACTTTTGTATTATTTCAGCATTTTTTTCCTGCTTCTTTTATCTTCCTATTCAGTTCAAGACACTAAATACTTTTCTCTCTGTAGGAAGTACTTGGAGATGACTCAGTGGGCTACGCTGAGAAGTCTCCCCTTTTGTTCATTAACAATGTGTCTAATACTTGATAATAGACTCCATTAACTTCAGATGTCTGGTAGTTTTTCTGAAGTTCTGAAGTTGAATTTTTGCAACATTTTTTTCCAGTAGATATTATTTTGATTTTGAAGTAACTCAAAAGATAATACCACTATTAGTCTCAAACTGAGCATTCACCTTCGTCAGTGATCTGTTTGGAACTGCAAAGTCTTGTGTTGCTAAAGAAATCCAGCATTTACAGCAGTGTTAAAGAAACATATATCCTATGCTGAATTTTGTACTGGGTCACTAGAGCATAATTTATGCTTTCCTTCAGGTTACTGAAAGCTACACCATTGCATATAGATTTATTTCCCTGTGGATCCCTGCCTTAGTACCACCGTCGTGGATAAGAATGCTTCTGCCATTCTATGGTTAAAATATAAAGATTTGGGCAAATGCTAGAGTGTCTCCCCCACTTTGATGATGTCACTGCTGAGAAATGCCAAAGGGACGTCCCCACGTCAGGGGTGTCATCATGATGTTACTGGCTACCACCCCCCAGAAGTCTCATCCCAGCAACCTAAATGCAAAGCAGGCAAAAAAGGCTCTCTCAGGGCCAAGCTACACATGACAAAAGACACTTGCCTGGCAAGTGGATAGAGTGGAGGGCAAGTGAACAGGGAGAAATACACTTGCCATTCAAGTGTCATTTGTCACTTGTAGCTTGGCCCTCAGACATCTGGAGAGACAGAAAAATTCTGTTTAGCCTTGGAGCAACTAGGTATCCCACTTTGATATTTTTAAAATGATAGGCAGCGAAAGTGGTGAAATGCCTACTTCTGAGAGATGTCAACCCTATACCTTTTCTCTTCCAGTTGGAACACCTGAGGCCCCAAAACAAGCCCCTGTGGAAGAGTTTAATGCTCCATTCCGAAAGTGGTTGGGGAAAAAATGCCCAATGCATCTGCACAGGGTAGGGAACAGGGCTGATGTAATTATATATCTAGTCCAATCAAAATATTTTTACACAGTGTTTTTACCAGTATGCTAGGCAAGGTTGCTAAGCCCCCAGGTCCCAATTCCTGCCTCTGCTGAGAGAGGCAGTGAGAAAAAATAAACAAAAAATACTCATTGGCCTGATGGCATGACATTAATTCTAGGGAAAACCCTACAGAGAATCCTAGAGAGGTTCCTAGAGAGGACTGATGTCACTTCCAGAGAAAACTGATGGTGTCCCCCCCAGGTCCCTGTCCCCCCAGTCTCCCACTAGTTGCCAGGCCAACCCTAATGCAAGGGCGCACACTTCAGTACCCCCTCCTCCATCTTTATTTCTTCATGGTAGTATTTTATAAATGAACAATAGCATTACAGAGATACAGAAGAGGGGACATATGTAAATGAATTGAAGATTCTGAACATTGGGGCACCCTATTGATGCTCCATTTTTGGAATTAATCTTCCTAAGTAACATAGAAACAGTGGGATACAATGCAAGGAGAATTTCCAGACCAGAACTGGGACAAAACTTGAAAAATCCGTATATTCATCGGTTTGGAATGATGGTGAGTTATGGAGGAGTCCATAGGTTAGTCAGAGAATACATGTTTTGTATGCAGTAGAAAAGAGCAAGAGTCCAGTAGCAACTATAAGACTACAACATTTGTGGTATGGTATGAGCTTTCATGAGCCACAGCTCACTTCTTCAGATACAGCTAGAATGTGAGAAGCCAAATGGTAATAGCTGGTGAATGATAATGGCAGGCATGGGTGGGGTATGCAGAGGGGGTAGTGGGTGTGGAGAAATTAGCATTGGTAATCAGACAGGAGGCCTATGGCACAATTCAATCCAGGTGGATGAATTGTCTTGAGCTTTGTTATCAATTGCAATTCAGCTGTCTTTCTTTCTAATTTCCCTTTGAAATTCCTCTGCTGGACAACTGCTACTTTTAGGTCAGCAACTGAGTGAACAGGAAGGTTAAAATGTTTCCCCGTTGGTTTTTGAATGTTTTGGTTTTATATGCAATCATTCTTCTCGCATGTCCAATTTGTTTGTTGCACTTGGTCTTGGTCAACAGATTTGGGAAAGAATTCTGCCCAGAAGTTTGTAGGTTAGCCAGTGGGAGTAGCCATTAATGGCTACATTATTTTATTTATGCCCCCCCCCACAAAGGTGGTGAATAGAGATGGGCACGAAATGAACCATGGGACAAAATTCCATACAGAATGGCTGGTTCGTTTGCACCAAAACACGCGTTCGGTGGGAAAGCGTGTTTATGGCACAAATGAATTTTTCCAGCCGTTCTGTGGCCAGTTCGGAGTTTCACAGACACCACGCCAGTTTCAGCCCATCAACTGAACCCAGCACAGAGTCTGTGAAACTAACAGCCCCTGCAAAGGAGAAAGGGGGTGTCAGTTTCACAGACCCCATGCTGGGTTCAGCGGATGGGCTGAAACCAGTGCAGGATCTGTGAAACTGACAGCCTCTTTTCCTGCTGCCCAGACTGTCAGTTTCACAGACCCCGTGCTGGAACAGTGTGGGGTCTTTAAAACTGACAGCTCGGGCAGCAGAAAAAGAGGCTATCAGTTTCAGAGACCCTGTACCAGTTCCAGTTTCTGTGAAACTGACAGCCTCATTCTCCTGCTGCCAGAGCAGGGCTGTTCATGGTTCATGGTTCATGGTTCATGGAATGCTACGAACCATGAATCATGTGGTTCATTTTTTTTTTTTTGGTTTGGTTTGTCTAGTGGTGAACAATCAAAAACTTTACAGCCAGCTTAAAAAAAAAATTAAAACAAATCAAGGAAAGGAAAGACAATGAGAGAATAAAATAGAAGCCTTTTCCTGCAGGCAGAAAGCAGAGAACAAACAAATCTTCATAGTTTTGCTGCCACAACCAAGAAGGCCCTTTCTTGTGTTGACAGCCACCCATCTGGCCTCAGATGACCGCAGCACCTGAAACAGGTCTCATAAAGATGACCCTAGCAGTGGGGTAAGCTACATGGAGGAAAGAGGTCCTTAAAGTATGCTGGTCCAAAGTTGTATAAGGCTTTACAGGCAATATCAGCATCTTGAATTGGGCCCAGAAGAAAATTGGGAGCCAGTGTAGGCAGAACAAGAGTGAAGTGATATGGCCCTTATGACCCACTCCAGTCAACGTTCTGGCTGAAGCAGCACCCTTAGGAAACTACCTTCTAGGTAGCATCAAAGCCAATGAAAAAAGCTGCTGCTCAGTCCTAACCTCGTATTAGGGATTTATTGAGGTCTGAGCAAGGGATGAGCAAATGTTTCCCTATTTTCTTTCTTTTTATATCCATATATTTATTAATATATGAAATATTTAAAATCATCAGAGATACTATAAGGCAATTTCATCTATTCATTCATGTTGCATTTATTTATTTATTCATTTATTCTTTTAGATCATTTATAACATCTTTCTGCCCATTTGGGACCCAAAATGGCTTACATAATTTTCCTCTCCACCATTTTATCTTCCCAGCAACCCTGTGAGGAAGGCTAGGTAGAGAGTTACCCAATAAGCTTTCATGGCAGAATGGGGATTTGTACCTGAGTCTCTTGGATCTTGACTGACTGTCTAACCACTACATCACATAGATAAAATGTTGAAGTCTGGTTGGATTCAAATATCTTTATTTTGATTTTGATTCTCCCTTGTTAAGGATGAAGCTATGAACATTTATAAAAGTGCATCTATAAGACTAACAAAACGTGGTAGGGTATGAGCTCACTTCTTCAGATTCCAGAGCTGTGACTCACGAAAGCTCATACCCTACTACAAATGTTGTTAGTCTTACAGATGCTATTGGACTCTTGCTCTTTTCTACTGCTACAGACAGACTAACTTGGCTACTCATCTTGATCTATGAGTGTTTATGTTTACACCAGCTTCTTTATTCATTTTGAAGAATTAATGCATTTCAAAACTGTTTTAGCTCGATAAATGGTACATGAATGGCATGGTGGTGTAAATGTGGTATAAAATGAAAATGTCTCTTGAAAAAAAAATACTACCAGAAGATTAACAGTGAAATCCTAAGCAGAGTTACTCCAGTCTAAGACCATTGATTTCAGTGGTTCTTATACTGGAGTAACTCTGTTTAGGATTTCACTGTAAGTGGCAACACTGATACCGTGCCATACTACTACCAGTGAAAACATAGTAAATCAAAAAAGAAATAAAAACAACACTATCAGCTCATCACTAATGCATATTCAACATCTCTATATGCATTCTGGTGGCCACCAAGAATGTCTGGTAGGGCATGCTGATGCTTCATACAATGGTAGTGATTGGCCCTAGCATGTACCTATTGAACTGTGAAGTTCTTCGCTTTGGCACAAAGAATCTGCTCCAATTGGCTTGCGTGTGTTATATATGGCTTGGAGATTACCTATTCCATTTCAACAGCAATTGTATAACTGAATCAGTACTTGATTGCACCAGTTATAGTGTGTGTGTGTGTGTGTGTGTTGCTACCAGCAACAGAGTTACACATTGGGGTGTGTGTTTTTGTGTATCAATCAGCTCTCAAAAGGAAGTTTGCCCAGAACAAAAACTTAAGCAGGCACACAGCAGACAACTAAAGAAAATTCATTCTGGGCTTTGTGTTTGCAACAAGAACCCTCTTGGGAGACAGTAGTATGCAGATAAGAAACTGAGTCAACTGTCAAGTCATTTTGCTGTGCAACCAATAGCTGCTAAATGCACATCGTTACCGATAATTATTACAGTAATTGCAATTTTCTCCCTTTTGAGCCAGCAGCAATGCAAATGTTTCAGATATTTCAAGACTAAGAGAAAGAAGAGGTGGGAGAGCGGAGGGAATTGTTGGCTATTTCATCCACTGTTTGCGGATGAAATTATTTCCTTGACAGTTGGTGAAGGGGAAGAGATTCATAAGTCTCAGCAACTGTTTTCCTTGTGGAAAAATCTAAGTGAAATGATCGGAACATCTGGCAAAGCCCATAAATAAAACAACACTTTGGAACAGTAGCGATTCATTGTATCCTAGGCCTCTATATCAATGACATTAGAACGATTAATATTCAAAACATGCTTAATTACAATTAGGCTACACAGATGTTCGAGGGGAGAAAAAAAGAAAATGGGGTGAGTTCAGGTTGAGCTCTCATGCAGACAAACTAATCCAAACGTCTTTTTTTTAACCTTTGTTTCTGCAAAGAAATGTTGAATTTAAAACAAACTCTGCATTTATGGGCAAGTCTGAGAGAACAAAAGAGGGACTTAATGAGATTTAACAGCCGCATTCAAATTTTCTATGAAAGCTGGGATTTATTATGATGCACATATTTTATTTATTAGCTTCTTTACACCATATCACCCTCTTCATCCTCACAATCATGGTACTCTCATCTCCTCATCTTAATAATCCTATGAGGTGCAGAGAGATGGTGACTATCTAGGGACAAACAGCATAGTGGTTAAGTGGGATGAGGAACGGAGCAGGTGTCAATGCCCTCTCCCCACCTTCACTCAGCAGGGATCAAGCACAGAGAAGGTGGCAATGCCTGTCCCCTGCCTTCACCCAACTGAGATCAGAAGTGGAGCAAGTGACAAAGCCCACCCCCTGCCTTCAACTGGCTGGGATCAGAAGTGGAGCAGGTAGCAATCCCCGCCCGCTGCCTTCACCCAGCAGGGACCAGGAGCAGAGCAGGTGGTAATGCCTGCCCCTGCCTTCACCTAGCCAGGATCGGGGCAGAGCAGGTGACAATGTCCACCCCCCACCTTCAGGCACAAAGGAGGAGGCAATGCCCACATTCCCCATTCCCCTTTGTATTTTTTTCCCTCAACGGGCTTTGTTGTTAGTCTAGACGTAAATTATATTGTGGTTTTATGTTCAATGGCTTCCATTTGCATGAGCTATTTGAGGGAACCCATGTTCATGTCACCATGACACTTCCCTGACAGATGTGTGTATGTTATATATATGATTATATAATGATTATATTATGTTATATTATATTATGTTATATATGTTATGTTATATATGATTATATACTTTTAATATATGAATATATATATTCCATTTGGTGGGAAATGGCCAATACAGTTTTGTCCTCCAGAATCCAAAAGTCACACATCAGTCACACATCATCTTTGGTATGGTAATGGAACAGATTTTAAATCAACAATGCCTGAAGTAAAATTTAGAGGTGAATTTAAAAGTACCTGCCAGAGCAAAAATCTAAGTCATATCTAGGAAACTGCAACTGTGTGTGTATGTGTGTAAATGAACAAATAGCAAATAATCTTTATCTGGGAGATTTCTCACATAAATCCTAAAGTTCTCCCTAAAGTAACAACAACAACGTATGATTTATATACTGCCTTTCAGGACAACCTCCCACTCAGAGCAGTTTACAAAATGTATTATTATCCTCACAACAAGTAACATTTTGAGATGCATTTAAAATTTCTTGTTTGGGCAAAACATCTGAAGAATTTTGAGTGGAAGTAGGACTAGAAAATTGTTCCTAAGCCACTTCAAATTCCACAAGAGCCTAAGAAGCCCCCTGCTGGAGCAGACCGAAAGTGCATCCTGCTTCTCACTATAACCAGCCATATGCCTCTAGGAAGCCCATAAATAAAGCAGAGAGGAAAGCTTTTTGCTGTTGATGCCCACTCCCCAGCAACTGCATGGAGAAGGATACTTCTGAACTTAGAGAATCAAGGAAACTCATACAGGATGACTCAGCCCAAACCCACTTTCCTGAGTAGATATAAATTACCTGACAACATCTTCTCCACACTGTGACACTGAAAGATCTCTGTCTTTTGGTGCTACACCTCTGAAGATGCCAGCCACAGCTGCTGGCGAAACATCAGAAACTACAATGCCAAGACCACAGCTATATAGCCCGGAAAATCCACAACAACCATTGTTCTCCGGCCGTGAAAGCCTTCGACAATATATTAGAGATTCAATTTATCTATGTGTTGGGGAAATTTTTATTACCTCTATTTGCCAATTTGAGGTTCCCTGTTCACTCCTTGTTTCAAACTTGGTGATCTTAGAAAAAGTTTATTCAGAGAAGTTCTCATATAAGCCCGACGTGCACACTATTTGAGCAGGGTGCATGTCAACAACCAGGCTGCACCTACATTTATGCCATCACACAGTCTTGATGTAAGTAAACACTATCGCTTACAGTACAGAGGATTATTACAAGAATATGTAAGCAATCAAACGAATGTCACATGATGTTCAGAACATGATAGATTAACAGTTCATGATTATGTTTCTTTTTGTAACATAATGTAACATAAACTATCAGAAAGACTCCATAGTTATCTCTACATTGCCAAGGAAGAACATCCCCAAGGCTGAGAACAGGGCAGGAAGGAAACATATGAAGCCTTCATTTGTTCTCAGAGTGCAAACAGACTGTATACAGAAAGGTCTTCATTTTATTAAAACCAAAATGCAGGATAGAATGAGGAGTGAGAAGCACGCAGGAAGCAGAGTTGTATTCATAAGTCTTTAGTCAATTTAGACCACAAAGAATCACATATAAAACTCAATAGACACCCCCCCCCCAATTCCCAAACACTATGTAGGCAAATAGTCATTGGTAGACCTACATGAATATTCTAGACCTCATTTCACTGCTTTCCATATTCAGTTCTTACAAAACCACTCCTCCTTGTACCTTGATCTTTCCTCTGAAATAATTGTTGCAGTTCAAGTAACTGGGTTTAGACTGTCCATTATATAAATATTTTTAATTATGAAAGTGTTTTAAAAATAAAGTCAAAATAAAAGGCAGACACAAAGCTTGGGTATAAAAGTGGGCCACTTTATTAATTACAACAAACTGTCAATACGGCAAGGGATATGACTAACTAGCGGTACAGGTCAAGACCTGGGGTCACCCTTGACCACCACCTTGACAACGCATGGCTGTACCTGGTGACCAGGCAAATGGTATCTCCCTCCAAGCCTGCAGCACCTCAACATACAGCAGGAGGGCCTTACTTGTACAGGGGGAGCCACATGGCAGTCTGCCCTCCCAGCTGGTAGCCATACAGCCTACCAGACACTCCTGACAGACTCCAATTTCCCACCAATGGGGATGTGCCAAGGTGATCACCAGCCTGCTCATTTTCCCATCCTAACCTGCCAGTGGCCAAAATATTTACAGCTCCACCATACCAATTACCATGACTTCATCCCGCAGTACAAGGTAGGCAAAAAAACTTATGTCAATTGGGAGAAGAGAAAAAATTCCTACCTGGCCCTGATAAACAGCAACCAGCTAATCTTGCACTGCTATAGGGAGGGTGGGTGGGCCGAGCAACAAAGACAACTGTGTTGGGGAAGGGCAGAGCAGGCTTTTATGCCTTTGGCTCTGCCCACCCAGCAAAGCCTCAGATGCCTGGGAAAGGCCCAACTGCCGTTCCCTTTTTTTCGGGGATGCAAACGTGGCCCCCGTCCAAGCTGCAATGCTGCTGTCCAGGAGGGCTGAATTATCACCAAATACAAATAAAATATGTTTAGAAGAACCATGACAGTAACAAAATTGGTCAACCAATATATTACAAAGAAAGAAGACTGGGAAATATGACAATAATATAATTAAGGCCTCTTATAATTGTAACTTCAACACCAAAGGTAAACTTGTAAAAAATACTCAATATGATAGTGATTAATATCTGAAGTTTCCAAAAATATCTGATTTATATGATGTCTCCATCCCTTTAATTCTCTTCCTATTTATATTGACCTGTGAATGTAACTTGCTACTAATTATGCTATCCCTATTAAATATGAACAATCTGCTATAATAATTAACAGTTTGGGGAGGAAAGTACAGAATATTCTTATGCAATAGTTGTATGCTATAAAACGAGCAACCAGAACTCAAAGACCAAGGATCAAAGACTTAAATCTGCTGTTGCAAAAAACATGAAAATGTGTTCTCCCATTAGACTAATTAAAGATGCTTGTTTTGTCTCTGAAGTCTAATTACAAGTTCAGGAAGGTGACAGATCATACCCTTGCTCAATATCCAGTGGCTATACATTTGTTTGTTTCTGAGGTTCAGTTCCCACTAATAATGTCAAATGCCCATACTGGATTCAGGGACATGCATTGTCTCTTGGGGGTTCTGCAACTCTAGCTGAATTAGACTGTGAAGACCCTCTCAATAGATGGCTTTAGTTCAATCCAAACTTGTTGTTAGTTTCATTTGAGTTCCCCTGATGTTTTCAACCAACAAGAAGTAAAAATTCACTTCAGGGGAAGTAGAGAGGCCTCTTGGGTATGTATAAACCTCTGAGCCCCACACTGTCCTGAAAAAATTCACCACTCTAATTTTGCTTCCCTGGAAACGCCTTTTATATGTTGCTTACTCAGTTAAACAAGAATTCAGTTTGGAATACTGCCTTCAGTGAAATCAGTGCAGTGAAAGCCATTAGTGACTTATGGGAGAGGCAACTTAAGGTAAGTGAATCAGTTTTGCATATCAGGTAATCAGGCTGATTTCCATACAGCCTACTGGAAAGGCATGTTGCAGTTTCAGAAATAAGCCACATCAACACAAGTGCTGTTGTCATACATACACCCTGTTCCTGCCATATAATTTCCATGTCATCAGCATGACAGGACTCAAGCATGATTTACTTCGGATTTTCATCACCAGTGTGAGTTAGACCTATAGAAACTGAAAGACAGATGGTCATAAGTAGACATGGGCATGAACAGCATTATGAACGGAAAAATCCCACGAACAGCCCGTTCATCTGTTCGCGAACAAGCCGTTCGTGAGGCTCCATTCTAAACGAACAAGTGGTCGTTGCAAGCCTCGTTCGTTGCCTTTGTCAGCCGTTAGTCAAGCCAGACAGTCTGGGGCCTTTCAATCAATTCCCCTGGCAACGACAGGGACTAAACTCTGTCTGAACTCCTTCTGACTTTCTTCCTGGCTTTAACCCTTCAAAGTACTTCTAGCAGAGAGTCTCGTTTTTGCCACTGTGAAGAGAAAAAGAACAACAAAGGGGGAGACCCATGCATCATGCCTTTCCCTAGGTGTAATCTCTATGAAACTTGAGGGGTCTTTGGAGGACAGTGAAGACTATGTCCCCTGCAAATTTGGTGGGTATTGGGCATTGGGAAGATCAGTTTGTAACCCCTCAAAGTAGCTTCCACCAGAGAGTCCCATTTTTGCCACTGTGAAGAGAAAATGACAACAAAGGGAAGGACCCATAGTTCATGCCTTTCCAAGGGTGTGGTCTCTCTGAAACTTGGGGAGTCTTTGGAGGACAGTGAGGACTATATCCCCTGCAAATTTGGTGGGTATTGGACATTGGGAAGGTCAGTTTGTGGGGTGTTTAATGGACCCTGCCCCTTGCACATGGCAGGAAAGGGCCCTTTAAACTATCAGCTGATAGTTTAAAGGTATCTTTAAGGGGCCACGAACAATGAACATTTTTGTGAACAGGGTCATGTTAGTTACTGTTTGTTGTTCATTGTTCATGAATGGCAACGAACAATGAACAGCTTGCTATTTTTTTTCCCGTTCGTGCCCATGTCTAGTCATAAGCCAATGCAAGTCCCAGAGTAGATTCTAAGGTTGACAGCTTACCTGGAATAGCAGGAAACCTCACCCCACTGCCTCACAGCTCACTCTGGTGATTGAATGAACAGCAGGAGGAAAATAGAAGAGTGAGGCTGATGGGCACCACATCATCAGTTCCAGGTTTCATTTAGAAGTGATATCAACAACACTCTATGAAATCCCTAAAATTCTATGATTTTACTGATTAGTGCTTCCTCTCTCTGTGTCCTGCCCCCCAAAAGCTCATGAGGCAGAGGTACGGCTGTCAGGCTGCAGCTGGCAACCCCTGGAAGCATTTTAGGGGCTGGGAATGTGTTTTTGCAAATCCTTGAGTGTCCTTTGACATTACTTACAGTTTTTACTGAAGATGATGTCAGAACAGGTGCAATCCCTTCCCATTTCCTCCCTCCAGTGTGCAACAAACTAGTTTACTGGGAGGTCTCCCACTACAGCAGATGACTTTGCAGCCCTAGGCAGAGGCCTGACAATCCTAGACGATTTCTACTCAGGTCAGGTTGAGGGTCTCTACCTTGTGTAACTGTGAGATATGAGTTGCAAATTCTCAATTTCTTTGTATGTGGTACTCTATTTAGATTAGGACTGAGGTAGGTGTGAAGAAAAGACTTCATCCTTCCACTCCACATCAACTTCCTTCCCCAAAGTGTTGAGAACTAAGGACAACCTTCAACTTTTGTCTGATGGTACACAGAATGTTGATCCCAGTCCCAACATGTATAATTCATAATGTGTGGATTAAAAAAGTAAGCCATGGATTTTCATTGAATTTGATCATGCTGAAATCTTTGACAAATTAACACCAAAATGGATGGATGATTTAATTGTATCATTTCCTTCCTTCCTTCCTTCCTTCCTTCCTTCCTTCCTTCCTTCCTTCCAGGAAGCAGCTTTCCTTACAGCTCCAGGAGTTGGAGGGCTGTGGCAGAGCAAGAGGCAACAACTCTGTCATTGATTAAAACAGTCTCAGAACTGTAACTCTGAAAAAAAAAATCTTTCTTTCTTTCTTTCTTTCTTTCTTTCTTTCTTTCTTTCTTTCTTTCTTTCTTTCTTTCTTTCTTTCTTTCTTTCTTTCAGAATATCCCAGGCTATGCTGATGCATTTATGTATAAAAAGAACTTCAGCACTTCTTCCTATTAATTTGTGAAATGGTACAAGGCTTGTAAATTATACATTTGCAAGTGTATGGCTCTTACCAATGTCTTCAATAATACCCCCCCCCCCCGCCTCCTCTCGGTTAAGCCTGGGGCAGTGATGGTAATTAGCCATAAGCTTACAAATCACTTATAATGGTCATATTATTAATGAAGATGGTGATGATTTAATTCTAAGAAAGCAAATTCTATGAGGGGGGCTTCTCTGAGCCACCGTACTGAAATCATGACTGTAGCCAGGCAAAGGAGTCCCCTCACAAGGGAGGCACATTATCATATCCATATTCCACAGTAAACGCTTGGAGGCTGCCAAGTTGCTATGCATAAAATCAGGTTCATGCTGTGCTGGTGTTTATTAGTCTCCATCTTCCAAGCTGCTGCAGTCCCTCTTGAATAAATCTATATTTAAAAATCTTTATAAGCGGGTGGGGGAGGTGCTCACTACTCCAAATGGCAGAAGATGTGGTCCATTTCTGACTAGATAAAACATAATGGAATAAAAAGGCAACAGTGAATGGTTCCTCTTTGACAATTTATTTATCTTTCTACATTTTTAAAAAACAGAGGCTACATATTTACATATCAGTTGTCTGGAGGGCTGGCTCTGCCTTCCAGCAAGGAAGCAGTGAGTTCTCAAAGAGTTTGTGGTTTGCATGGAATTGATGCATGGACAAAATCCAAAATGTATTGAAAATGGTGTTGGGTTACTGCGGGAAGAAAGATTCAGACTTCTTCTCTAAGTTGCTTTCTTCCAGACTCCAGCTTAGCTGAGGCCTGGATGTGATTATCATGCAGAGTTTGGAGTTTTTAAGCTTCTGGCTTTTGACTTTTAAATCATTCTGGCTTCTCTGGAGCTTTTTTCTTTTTCTTTTTGGTAGTGGGGCAGATGGCAAAAGCTAAGTAAATAGAATGTGTGGATTTAATACAAAAGACACCAAGGATGGCTTTATAGGATCCTTATTGCAGAAAATGACGAATGACACTTGAACGGCAAGTGGATTGAGTGGAGGGCAAGTGAACAGGGAGAAATACACTTGCTGTTCAAGCGTCATTCGTCATGTGTAGCTTGGCCCGTAGAAAGTGCCACAATCCAGACTAATTTAATCACTTGAAGTTCCAATGCTACAGCTTTTTTCCCCTTTAATATTTCTTTTAATTACAAATGTGCAAACAAATTTCAATATTTTATGTACATCTTAATTTTTACATAAACCAAATAATATTGCTGCTGTGTTTGAAGTTTTACTGAACTGAATGTGAGATATTTAAGAATGAACTCGTTGCCTGTTCTTTGAAGAGGAGATGGAGGAGGGGATGGAGAGCCAGTTTGGTGTAGTGGTTAAGAGCAGTGGGACTCTAATCTGGAGAACTGGGTTTGATTCCCGACTCCTCTGTTTGATGACAGCTGGGTGACCTTGGATCAGTCACAGCTCTCTCAGAGATCTCTCAGACCCACCTGCCTCAAACTTCGTAAACTGCACCAGGTGGGTGTTAAGTTGCCCTGAAGAGCAGTATATAAATTGAATTTTGTTGTTGTTTATGAATGCCCCAATACTAGAATGGAACACAGGCCCTATTAGCACAGGGGGCAGGCCAGTTTTACCTCTTGCCATTCTGCCAGTGGGGTTGGAGATGCAGGTGCAATTATGCAATAATAAGGCTCCGCCTCCTCTCTGCATGTGCTTGGCTTTGAGCTGACCCACCTACCTACCCTTCTTATTGAATAATGGGAGGGAAAGATGGTTGGTTAAAAACCTCACTCTGCCATGAAATTCACTGTCTGACTTTGGGCAAATTTCTTTCTAAACTAAACCTATCTCAGAGGGTTGTGGTTAGGGCAAAATATGGGGCAAAACCATGTACATCATCCTAAACTCGTTGAAGAAAGGGTAAGATAAACGTGTCACCAATGCACAGGTATACACCATGCAAAGAGTGCACACTGGATAAAGATAATAGGTACAGTTTTACTGGCATTATTTCTGTGGGATGTTTTATTGCTATAGAGGATTTCCTGTGCATATGAATAAAGGAACATACTCTAAAGCATCTTGCTTTCCACTTGACTGTAGAAAAGGGGGAAAAAAGAGGAGAAAACAATTGCAAAACAGGCAATTCATTTCACTATTCCTTTTAACATTTGGAGCTTAAAATTTGGCTGAAATCCTCCTAAATCCTTGAAACATTCTGATACCTCTTGAGCAACCCTCTATGAATAGTTCATATATGCATTTTTAACTCTGCTGTACATCTGAGTTGTACTTGTAAATTAATTTATGTTATTAGTTGTAAATTAAGTGATTTATTAATGGCCAATCTAAACCAAATATCCTTGAATTAGTGTGAGTTGTTGCTGAGAAGAAGCCTACCCTGGCAAGCAGTGTGTGGGGCAAACCCTCTCTGGTTCCAAAATTAGCCAGAATTACTGCAGGTTCTGTGCAGCGGCAAGAGAAAAATAAATAAAAATAAGCCTCCAGCCAAGTTGCCAGCATGTCACTTCTGAGGCACAACCTGGAAGTGACAGTGGTAGCTCTGGAATTGCCAGAAAGTTTATGGTAAAACCACAGACTTCATCTCTCTCCTGCTATGTGCTTCTTACCAGCCAAAAGAACAGCTAATCCCACGTTATCTACAGGGAGGAAAGAATGGCTAACTTACAGCAAAAGCAGAGCTCAAATGGCTTCTACAACCACCTTGTGATTGCCTGCTCCACATGTGTCAACAAATGGCTCAACAAGCACCAGTAGAACAATCTTGCCTTACTTAAAATTGGAACTGGCACAAAGCAGTACCTCAGCCCTATTGTCTGGTTTGGGAACTAAGGGTCAAAACACATGAAATGCTCGCTCTCTCTCTCTCTCTCTCTCTCTCTCTCTCTCTCAAAAATGCTCCGGGAGCTCAGGATGGGGGTGGGGGGAGGTTGGGAACAACATAACAAGGGACAGGAAAAAAGCCGAGGTGTTTTATGAGCAAGAGAGAAACCCAGTCCCTCCCATTTTTTTTCTCTTGGAAGGATCCTGTTACATCCCCCTCCATCCCATCTCTGAGCTTCCGCACGAAAACCAGCTGACTGGATTTTTGAAAGAGAGAATCTCTCCAGTTGAGCAGCTGTTCTTTGCAAGAAAATCCACTTTGCTTCAGTTGCTTGGAGGTGGGGGGGAGTGAGACTACCACTCCCAGGAAAGTTTGCAGGAAAGATCAAGTGCTCTTCACATGTAATTCGTCTTGTGTGTTTCCACTCTAAGTTAGGACATATGTTACAGATGACAGCTGAGTATGTGAAATGCATTGTGTTGGCTCCTGCCAGCTTTTCCTCTGGTGAAAGCAGTAGGATGAAGCCTTCTTGATCACCAAAAAAGATATGCAAGAGTTGGTGAGATATGCATAGATAAAACCCACCTCAGATGGGCACTGTAGTGAGTGGAGGAAATGGGTGACATTGATTAGAAAAGCTGATGGGATCCAACCTAAATCAAGGTGGTGTGAAAATTCTATCACTATGAAATTTATGATAGCCCATTTATACATGTGAGTCACACAAGTTTACCAGGGCCGTTTCTGCACGGCTTACCTGAACCTGGAACGCTGCACAACATGCCAAAAAAAGTGGAAGATCACATTTTCTCGTGCGAGTTTTGCATGATGTTGCGCAAAGATCGCGTTTTCTCGTGCAAGTCACGCAACATTGCACAAAACTCGTGCGAGAAAACGTGATCTTCTGAGTTTTTTTCGGCATGTTGCGTAACGTTCCGTGTTCAGGTAAGCCGTGCGGAAACAGCCCAGGCCTCCTGATTCACTGGCAGACATGACACCCCCCCCCTCCACCTCCACTGCCACTTAGCTAGGCAGTGGGAGGGCATGCTGGTGTCACAAGATGCCACGATGTCACTTCTGGCACAATGAAAGTGTCACATGATGTAATGGCATTTAGTTATACCATAAGAGTTTGAGGTGAATGCTACAGTGTTACCCCGAGCATGATAATGTCATTTCCAGGTCATGCTAGAAGCAGCATAATTACATTGGTCCCACACTAACAGCATAAGTCCCCATCTCCCACATCTTCCATTAGTTGCCAGCCTAAAGCCACAACACCATTCTGCAGCCCTCAGGTGTTTGGTCCATTCAATTCCAGGCCAATTCTTTCTCTTGGGTTTGCTGTGATTATGACATTTTGTCATAGGAATTTGGAAGATGGTTCAAACTTCTGCATGCCTCATTATGGCATGATCTCTTTGGAGTCCAAAAGTATGAAATAACTAGTAATAGAAAATGGCACTGGATTGATAATGCAGGATTTATTTTTCAGGTGTTAGTGTAATTTATCTGTTAATACTTTGCTTGTTCAGTTGTTAGAATATTTGGAACTTGAGAATGACAGGCAGTAAATGCAGAAGCAGATGGATATCTAGTTCCTTTTTTGATTTACGCAGGATTTTTTATCTTTAGGGTTCCTTACCACATTACTCTCTTTGCTTAGATACTTTTCTTGATTTAGGCAACAGTGGATTAAGGAATGGTTTCAACCATGGGCATAAAATCCATCTAGCTAACCTTTTTTAGCCACAAGAAGACATTTCTGTTCCAATTACTTTCATTTTATTTGTGCATCCAGATAAGTTAACAGCAGAGGAGATCACCATACAATGGCTGACACATTTCAAATGCTTTACAAAAGATTTTCTTTGACCGAAACTTTGCCAGAACCTCTCTTGAAAATGCCTTTGTGGTGCTTGATTAGTTTGGATTACATGCTACAAGAGTTACATGCAGTGTCAAGTGTTCCCCACCCTAATCCTCCCTCCACACTGTTGTCCCAGTTTCTCATTTAGAGAAGTATCTTATGTCATGAATTTTGTACGGATCCCTGACAATGTCCCTCATGTCACTGAACTTGTTAAGTCAGTGACGCTGAACCCAGTACATAGAAAATCAATTTCTCTTTGCATTTGGTTGTCATGCAGATGTAACATAATTCATGCATTAGTTCTTTCTAAGTGGGGATAGAAAGCACCTTCCATTTTCCTCTTTACAACTGTGTCTGCATCTTCATATTATCTGTGGTTCAGTAACCTTTAGTAGAAGACCAGAAGATGCCTCCGGAGGCAATGCATCGTACATCACAGCTGATTTATACTTTAACATCTGTCAGCTTCTCCCTGGAACTTAGTTATGCCAAGATATACATGTCATCTCTTCTAATGACTTCGCAAGGAAGAGATGCCAACTGCGTCAAAGCTGAGTACCAAGAGAAAGCATTTGGGTACTGCTGCCTGCCTGACATTCCCAGGGAATACAGTTCTAATGTGTCTACTGGTATGCAGCATCTCTTACCAGGACTGCTTTCTTTCAACATGTATTATGCTCAGTGGATGAAGCCATTTATATGCATTTTGGAGAAAGGGGGAGGCTGTTTCCCTGTATTGAAAGTAAAAGATTAAAGGATGTCAAGCTTTTTTTCCCAAGTAAAGAAAAAAATGCTTCAAGGATTATTGAAAGCCACAGAAAGAGGAAGATTCATCCAAAACTTGGTGCAAATGACAGTATAACAAATGCACAGAAAACTTTTTTTTAATTGAATCATCAAAATCCCAGTATGTGATGAACTATGCGATTGTACTTCAGAGGAATATATTTGATGCCAAGTGTAGCTACATGTAATTTAATTTAATTTAATTTACTACATTTGTATTCCGCCCTCCCCGCTTTCGCAGGCTCGGGGCGGATAACAGAAATACAAACATCGCATACCATTTAAAACATTTAAAAACACTACATCTAATCAATTAACTTACAACTATGCAAAAATAAAAATATCATATATTTACATATAAATAATTAAAAGCAACATTTAATATAAATTCGATATTCCACACAGCGGTTCTTCCAGAGCAAATACATGTAGAAGTGCGGAGTAGGTGTGGGCAACAGCATCTGAATTCGTATAGAGGCAATGGATTAACCCCCCCCCCTCCACAGGGGGGAGGATGCACCGACCAGTATCAGCCATATGCCTGGCGGAATAGCTCCATTTTACAGGCCCGGCGAAATGCAAGCAAATCTTGCCAGGCCCTAATCTCTTAAGGCAGAGCATTCCACCAGGCCGGGGCCAGGACCAAAAAGGCCCTGGCCCTGGTTAACGCCAGGCAGGCCTCCCTAGGGCCAGGGACCCTTAAAAGATGTTTTCCACTTGATCAAAGAGTCCTCCGGGGTTCATACAGTGAGAGAGATGTAAAGAAAGAACATACAAATGGGCATAGTAGTCTGAAGTCAGTCTTTAAACATTCAGTAGCAAGAACAGTATTCTGACTTGATGAGCAACCTAGGCTTGGAGCCTGGATGGGGGAGAACTGGGGGTGGGAACAGGATGCAGAAGGGAAGCAGCAACTTCCTTGCTTTGGACAGTTGCAGAAAACATGGGTGAAGATATCTGCATTAGAGATGGGCACGAACGGGAAAATTCCAAACCATGCAGTTCGTGGTTCGTAGCATTTCATGAACCATGAACTTGTCCCAGTTCACGAACCAGTTTGTTTGGTTTGTGAAAATTTCACTTCCAGGTCAGCAGAAGGCCTACAGAGAGCCCATACCTCCCCACCGCTGCTGCCTAGGAAACTGATTGATTGGCACCAGGCTGTCTGCAGTGACGAACCGAAATATGAATTAAATGAACCTGGCTAAAATTCATTACGGTTCATGAGAAATTAGCTCCCACAAACTGCTGGTTTGAGAACCATGAACCGACCTGATTCATGATGAACTTTGGTTCGTATTTTGGTTCGGGCCTGCCTCTAATCTGCATGATTACCACTAGAGATGGGCACGGTCCGCATTACGATCCAAAAAACCCCAAGATAATGGTGATTGCACGATCGTGACTCAGCGGATCGTGATCGGCCACGGCCAATGATCCAGCGATCGGGAGGGGGTTGGATCGGGGCTGGATCGTGCTTGGATCGGGAAGCCAGACACTCAGGCCGGGGCAAAGGAGCCAGGGGAATGCCTGAGCTGTGTTTCCCCTCCTTCTGTCGCCATGGAAACCTGAATGGAAGCCCATCTTTCCTTGATCAGCAGGGCTTCCTTCCAACCACGGAGCAGCAAAGCAGTCACCAGTTGGGAGAAGACACCCAGGGGAGGGAGGGGGAAGGGGTGATCTGTAGCCATGGGCACCCCAATCTCATCCCTGCAAACCCTGATAGGCAGCTCTGACGGCCAAACACAGACGGCCAAACACAAACACAGATGCCGCTGGCATCACCCACCATTCTTTTCTCATCAGCGCACTCCTTTTTGGCCTGGCGGGCGGGCACATGGGGTGTGCCGCCGGTGAGTGGCCAGACCCCCTGCCCCCTGAGGGGAGGCGGCTCGTCGCCATCTCCCCGTGCCCGCCGGGCCCAGTGGCCGCTGCCAACACCCACCTTCCCACATAGCTGGTAATAGCAGTGCGCCCTGCTTTGGCCTCCACGATCCACGATCCACAATCCATGGATCGGGAATGGGAGATGATCGGTGTGGATCGTTTAGTTTGGATCGTCACCGGCGCTGATCCACGATCAGCTGGATCGGCAATTTTTTTTGGATCGTGCCCATCTCTAATTACCACACAGTGTTTTGGGGTAACTGTGAATATAGTGTCCACACTGGCTCCCCTGAGAAAGGGCTGTACAAGATATTGGAGTGTTCTTTCAGATCAATCCTTTCCTCCCATACCCATTAGTTATTTCCTCCCATATATTTCAGCACCTATATCCTATTTAGAAATGCTTTTTGAACTGTAGTTCTGGGAACAAATAAACAAAAGGCTTATAAATACAATCTCTCATATCAACAAGAGACATGGTAAAATGATTGCTAAAGAATGCTTCCTGGTAAATGTTTTGATATTAAAAAGAGGAACTCTTTGACAAGTTCAATTCACTTCTCAAAGGAAAAATTCAAATAGATCAAGATTATTGGGGAATTGGAACACCTTTCCCATAAGGAAAAGCTAGAGTGTGGGAATTTTCAGTCTAGAAAAAAGACAGCTAAGGGGAAACCTGATAAAAGTTTATAAAATTATACACGAGGTAGAGAAAGTGGATAAAGAGAGCATCCCCCCACTCCCATAATACTAGAATTTGGGCTACCCAATACAATTGTTCTGAAATAGGTTCAGAACACACAAAATGAAATACTTGTTTAGTTGACTGGTATTTAAACTGTGTAATTCACTGCCAGTGGAGGTAGTGATGGCCACAAGCTGTAAAAGGAGGTTAGACGGATTCGTGGAGGAGAATTCCATCAGTGGCTACTAGTAGGGATCCCAGGTCCTCTGATGGGGGAGGGGGATGTCCGGGTACTACCCTCCACCCCCTGCCACCACCGGGGGAGACATGGAAATGGGCCTCCCAGGTGCACTCCCAGGGCAGTGTGACAACATCACTTCCTGGAATTGCCATCAATGTGCTGTCCCAAGAGTGCTCCTACGCTTTGCAGTGGGCCAATTTGGTCCACAAATGGGTCAAATTGGGCCTGTTTAACACCCAAATTGGACTGCTGTGAAGTGTGCTCAAGCTCCTGTGCCTGCACAATGATGTCACTTCCTGGAAGAACAAAGACAAGGTGAGTGCCAGGTCTTTCATTCCTGCCAGGAAGGTAAGGGGTAGAGATGGGCACGATCCCCCCAAAAAATACCGATTAAGCCGTTCGTGGATCTGGGCCGCTGCCGAACCCAGGCCACCAATTCTAACCGATCAAGTCCCATTTCCAATCCGGAATCAGGAAGGCCAAAGCGGGAGGGCGCCCTGCTGTTTCCAGCGATATAGGAATGGTGGATGGTGGGAGTGGCCGCCAGGCCTGGTGAGCAGGGGGAGGGAGGGGATATTCACACACACACACACACACACACACACACACACACACACACACACACTTAGAGTAGAGGGGGGGAAGTTTTTAACCTGGCAACAAGCCACCTCCTCTCAGGGAGAGGACATTCCCAGGTCCAGATCTACGGTTGCCAGCGCCCAGGGCAACTGTAGTCAGGCTCTTGCGTGTGCGCACGCGCTCCTGGGTCGCCCCCCCTGCCCACACAGCAAGCCAGCTGTCCCGGTGTGCTGCGGAGCTGGCAGCAGTGCGAGTGGCTCAGCGGCTGCCCATGCCATTCACCTGCCCCGCAAGACAAGGGGCAGCCGGCTTCCCGCGTGCCCCTTGTCCTGGGGAAAGGTGAACAGCGCAGGTGGCCTCCCAGCCTCCCACGCTGCCTTTTGCCTTTCCCCAGGACAATGGGCAGCTGGCTTGCCCACGCACCCCTTGTCCTGGGGAAAGACGAACGGCGTGGGCAGCCTTCCAGCCTCCTGCACTGCCTTTTGCCTTTCCTTTGTGCCCATGGCTTCAGAACACCCCCTTCCCCCTCCTTCCCCTGGGTTGCTGCTCCATGGTTGGAAGGAAGCCTGCTAATCAAGGAAACCTGGGCTTTCATTCGTGTTTTGAGGGCGACAGAAGGAGGGCAAACACAGCTCATCTCCCTGGCTCCGTTGCCCCGGGAATAAATTACTGGCGCAAGAGTGTCTGCAATTCCGAACAGAAACCGATATATCTGATCAAGTCCCGAACAAGCAAACCCCCGACTGCTGGATCGGTTGCCGTGGACGGAACCGATTAGCTGAGTCACGATGGCGCAAACGCCAAAATCGGGGTTTTTTTAAAATCGTAATTCAGATCATGCCCATGTCTAGTAAGGGGACCTGGCAGCCCTAGCTACTAGTCATGTTGACTGAAGGGAGCATCCGTATACAGTGGAAGTAAACCTTTGAATACCAGCACTAGGAAGCAGCAGCAGAGACAGCTTCAGTATCTATGCTTTGTTTATTTGGCCCTCCAGGGCAATTGGTTTGCTACTTTGTGAACCAGTACGCTGACTAGAGGAATTAGTGGTGTGATCCAGCAGGGTTTTCTTATGTTCATATTAAAATCAGCTATGCGAGTCAGTCCTAAGTGTCCGGTGCACTGTACAACTCACACCACCGGTGTATACAGCATAGTTACTACGTTGGACCACTGGTATTTAAATGTCGAACGCTCAGCAATTGCAAAGGAATGAGGGGGTGTCATGCAGAATTTGATATTATTCAGAATAAATAGCATAGCAGAGGTGGCATGCCACTTAACGTTTCTTCTCTAATTTCTAGTTTAGTGGCAAACTCTCAGTAGGGAAAATAGTTCTGAATTATACATGTCTCATGAACTTATTTTCGGATTCCAATTAATCATCTGATTACATGGTACCATTGTCAATGCTAGCCCTTTTCAGCAAATTGGAACAGGTGACTAAGATGCCTAGAATAAGCTAATTTCCCCTCTAACATGGAAGACCTATTATGTAACACATGCCTATAATGCCAACATTTTTTGATAAAGGTTGGCTAAAATTAGATTTAGTTCCTCCTAGGCAAAGCCACACAATCACTTTCTCTTTTTCACTAGTTAAGTATTTGACTTATGATTGACTGAATATCATTCATTCTGTTCCATATTCTTTCTTTCATTTTACTGCATCAAGTGCTTCAAAGTGCGTCTACTGCACTTTTCTGTAAATGTTGTGTGGATGTACAGACAAGGTACATTGTGATAGGCATTCAATCTGTAGTGACATCCTAGTAGACCTGGACACATCCATATTTACATAGTAGAAAGAATCCGCAGTACATAGCATTTTTCTTCTCAAAATTAAGATGTACTTGGCAACACAGAATGTTATGAAGGCATGTGATATGGACTTATGGAAAAGCATTTAACATATGCTAAAATGGAAATGGCATCAAGGTAGACAATCATGAGCACTCCATTAAAAACCTGTATGAAATATGGCATCTCACAAATTTGACAAACATGGCACAAATTAGAAATAAGAAAATAATTAAATTTGAAAGTGAGTATGAAATTCTGGATGGATATTTGGATTCTTAATACATCTTTTTAAAATTTTTATACCTGTAAGCTTTACTTGGCTTTGCAAGTGATGTTTATTCTTTCTCAAGAAATTAGCTATTATAATGGACTGTTTTTTCAAGGCACAATTCCATGGCTGAAGCTAAGCAAGCCTGTTCCTGTATTTTGCCTGTAAGGGAGATTACTGGGGGTGAAATAACCTGCATGGTGCACCATAGAAGAAAAGTTTATAATTGCAATGCATAACTACACAGCCAGTCTAAGGACACTGAAAAGCTCTTGTTAGCATCCTGACAAACCCAAATAAAATACAATATGGCTTCCCTTCTTCATGATTGCCAAGATCCTTTTGCAAACATGGCAGCGAGAACTGTTAAGGGATTGCAAACAGACAATGTTGAAAGGTGATGGAATTAATCTCTTTGGAAATCTGTTCTTTCAAAGTCCATGTATCAAATGCTCAAGGCTTGCCTCAGAGCTTCTCACATCTGAAGGTACCAATTTCTGTTGAAGAATCTTGTGAAAATAAGTACAAAGTGTTTCTAAAATGTAGTTTGGCATCTGCCAGGTTTACGAAAATGCTGTGCAAATGTTGTTAATTATGGGCAACTCAGTAGGCGATTAGCTGTGTTGCTCTGCCTCGTAATGTATTTCCAACATGGCTTTGCTGCTGAACAAGATGTCCATCCCTCTGTTACAACACTCCATATGTCCCCCAATTTAAGTCAACAGTTGGTGACTATTTATATCAATTACTTCTGTCATTAATTCATTTAGGATCTTGATTCTTGTACTGTCACAGCCACACACCCTGACTGCTATAGGTATCAAAACTTCTGTTCTTTCCCAGCATTGAACCTAGAAATTAGATGCATGTTTCATTGTCATTTTGAAAACTCTGGGCATTCTGGATTTCCTGGGCTTTCTAGTAGACTTGGTGTTACATTTCAGTGAGATTTTGGGATGGGAATTGATGATGAATTTTTACTGGTTTTCAAAATTTGTTCCTCAAATTTGACTTGAAAAATACTTCTTTATTAAAGTTAAAGTTTTTATGAATCAATTTGAACCTTGCTCACTTTGTCTTTATTGGCAAAAATGTTATGAAGAAAAAGCACACTGCTGTGTTTTAGGTTCTTCGAGAACATATTTTATCTTAAAGGGCATATTTTTGCAGTCCCTCTTCTTGTGCACATATGCAAACAGTTCATCCAGCTTATCTTACCTGTTGTGCCTGATGGTCACTCTCTGGGGTTTCCGGCAGACATTCCACAACATCTGTTCTCTGAGCTTATTTAACTGTTGATGCCAAGGACTAAGCCTGGGACCATTTACATGCAGTTCATGTGTTTCACTGAGCTATGGCCTCTTCTCCCCTTTAACTATATAGCTTTAGTACAAAGAAGGCCCAGTATCTCCTTGGCCACACAGCTCCTCTCAAAGTCCTTGAGTGAAATATTGTAAACTAAGCCAAAAAGCCCTCTGTATTTTAACAAAGGTATGTGTTGAGTAGAAAAACTATTCAGAAGGACATTAAAAAAGAAATAAATAATGACATTGACAGGAATTCCAAGCCTTGAATCAAAAGCATAGTACTAAAAGACTGGCAAATAAGATATTTTCATATGTTAGAGTGTTTGCTAGACTAGAAATAAGCGGATCAAAATTCAGACCTTACTTACCCTAAAGCTCTTTGGATGTTTTCGGGCCATTCATACTCCCAAAGCTAAAATGCATCACTGAGTGGTTATAAGGATAAAATCAAAGCAGTCTCCCTGTGATTGGCTGGTAGCATGAAGCCTCTCCATTGGCCAAGTTTAAACAATACTAGGAATTTTGCCTTCTGACTCTGCATGGTCAACAGAACAGCTTCTTTTGGCTCTTCACGTAGTTCAGTCCAGAATTCAGGAGTGTTTCCCATAGTGACATAGCCCATTCAGAAGCCATTGTTATGATACCATTTGGACATTTCTGGTCTGATTATATATCTGAAAAATACATTATCTTTTTTCTCCCAGATATATTCAGGTATCTGGAATATTATTTAAGTTTTCCAGAATACCAATAATCAAGTCTTGTATATTTGGTTATTGGTTTCTTTGCCCTAGAGAAAGCATAGATTTTTCCCTATAGGAAACAATGTAGAAAAGCACTATGGCTTGAGGGCATCTTCTTTAAGGGCCTGTAGAACTAGACACCTTGATTCAATTAGCTTGAAACTTGGGGATTCTTTAGTAGACAAAATTTCCTGCAAGTTTTGTATTATTTGCTTGAAAAACATCCCAGCCTCTCAGTAAGAGTGCCCATAGGGAACAATGGACCCCAAAATTTCAGAACAAAAAAAAATCCAAAATGATGTTAGGAACCTGAATAATCCAGAATATGAGTATGGATACACTCCTGTGATCCAAATCCAAAAAAAACCCCAATTTTTTCCCCCAAGTACACATGGCTGTTTCTATGAATGCTTCATAGGCCTGGAGATTGACAGGCTCATGCCCCTGATTTCATGTTTTTGTAGTGATCTCCATGAAAACATGTTTAATTTGTGTTCAAAATTGAGTATTACCGTGCATAAACATATAAACACACACATACAAATATGCACACACCTTTATACACAGACATACATATGATCCAAAGACCAGAGTTGTGAATAGACAAGACAGATCTTTCTATAAACCTGAAAAAGACCCAGGTTAAAATAAAAATAAAAATGAGGGATAACCCCCCTTCCCAGCATTTAAGGGAGGATTTATCAGAGGAGAGGAGAATGATTTGAACTGTTTTGGGTCCCCATTTTGGAGAAAGATAGGGCATAAATAAAAGACAGCGGTATAAATGATGGTAGGTAGTATGGCAAAGAGGGGTGGGTGGGAAGGCAGAACAGTGAGCATGGGCAGAATGGTGAGGAGGAGGAGAGCGAGCAGGCAGAATGGTGAGGAGGAGGAGAGCGAGCAGGCAGAATGGTGAGGAGGGAGGGAATGGCAGGGAGTATGGACTGTCGAAAGAGGGGGCAACAGGGGGCAAGATGAAGTGAGGATCATGTTGGGGGTTAAGGGAGAAAGAAGTAAGGTATGGAAAGAAAAATGTTTGAGGAGATGGTGGCAGGGGGAGGAAAGGATAGAGAAAGATGGCTGGGGGAGTGTCATCATAAGCCAGAGGAGAAAGCAGGGACCAGTGAGGCAATTTTTCATTGAGTTTCTCATAGGCCTCAGTGTGTGTGTTTGTGCATGTATGTAATAGATAATATTCATGCCTGTCCCCCGCCCCCTTTCCCCTTAGGATATGTACAGATCTTTTATGACTACCTCCAGTTGTTTTGTATTGACAATAGAATTGTAAATCAAAAGCCTGCAGAAGGCTGACCATACATAAAACAATCACTGATGAAACTACCCATCGATTAGCTGCTGAGTTTCCATTGATTGGTGGGTTATCTCTATAGTAGGCGGTCAGGTTTTATTTGTTCAGCTCCACACAATCATGAAAGAGCACTTCTACTCATAGGTTGTATAGAATTAGGGCCAAAACAGAGGTAGTACCAGGAGTCCTGCATATTGAACGTCAAAGCTTTATCGCCCCCTCCCCCTTTTAATAGCAGGCATGGGAGAGTCCAGTTTGGACTGGGATTGTGGCACAAAGGGAGATGGATTAAGTTTAACACACACACACACATCTGTTTTGCATTCCTCCTGATCTGAATGAAGGTCTCACAGATGTATAAAAGAAAAAAAATGGATTATATATCATATCAGTTAAAGAACCAGAAGGGCTGGTTCTTGTGTTAGGGAAAGACAGCCATTGGTTGAGCATTCTGCAATGTTGAAAATAAAGACATGGCCACTTGGTGTGGTGAGTGGGCAGCCTTTCCAGGCAATATAAAGCTTATGTATATCTCTTTCTGCATGAGTTCTATGGGGCTAAATTAGGAACCAAACTTGCAAGACAAATGTAAGGAATATCTTTAATCAAAACCTTTCAATAGTCAGAACAATCAAACTAGATTCTTTATAACCAAAGGCATAGGTGCAACAGAAAACAGACCCAGTAGCCAATAATGTCTTTGAGTTCAGCAAAGAATCTGGTTACCTCCTGGCACAACTTCAGGATGAACAAAGTCCAACTTTGGGTGTCTACCAAGTGCCCAAGTCCCTTTCTACAGTCTTCTTGATTATGGAAACAAATTGGAACCCAAGCTTCTGTCTTCAGCTTAAAAATTACAGGTCTTATTCAAGGTTATAAGACTACATAAAATTTTATCTAGCTCCCTTCCTCAGCTGCCTAGTTCCAGATACTGACTCCACTGCACTAGGCTAAACTAACTAGTTACATATGCACCATTGAGCCAGCCTTCTTAGTGGAGCTGCCCCGCCCCCTCCCGGTTTCACAGTATAGGAATAGCTGATCACTGAGAGGCTGAGCAGGACTGAAGGGGACTTTGTCTAATTGGTTTAGAGATAGGGTTCCCGATATGGCTTGGGGAATTGCTGGAGATTTGGGGGCAGAGCCTGGGGAGGGGACTCAGGAGGAATGTGATAATGCCTTAGTGTCCACCCTCAACAGCTGCCATTTCCTCCAGAAGAACTGATCACTGTAGTCTGGAGGTCAGTTGTAAATGTAGGAGAACTCTAGTCTCCACCTGACAGCTGGTAACTAGCATTGTCATGTCCATATACCCTCCCAGTGGAAGGGGGGACCCAGTACTCATAAAGATAATTAATTCCAGTGCCAATGCAATGACATCACTCCCAGAAGTGGGAGTGGTCCTGCTTTGCACCAGCTTAATCTATATGCATCTTTACCCAATCACTGTTATGTAAGTTCCCATATGCATTACAAGAAAAAAAAAACCCTGCCCATCTTAGTTTAATTGTATGTACAGCAGTGTCCATAGTCTTCTAATGTGGTGTTTTACCAACTTGTAGGTATTCATATAAACATCATTAATAATATGCTTCATTTAAGGGATCTTCATGTAATCTTGCCACCCTCACAAAAAAATGTTTTCTGCAGTTTGTTTTTAATGCACGTGTATGTGCTAGTTAGAGAAAAAGAACAAGGAAATGATCCTGAAATTAGTTTGAGAAATCTCTAACTGGAATTCAAGGTGATATAGTGATTAGAGTGTTGAACTGGAAAGCCTTAAAACTCACTGACTGAACTTAGGCCAGCTACATTTTCTCAGGGGTTTGTGAAGATCAATTGGGAGATGGGAGGGCCATTGTATGGTACTTTGAACTCCTTGAATGAAAGGTGGGATAAAAATATATTCTCTCCATGTCTCAGTAGAGATTTAAACCTGTCCTTGCTGTGCAACCTTCCATATAGGCTGGGATGGGATTCATGGGATGAATGCTGTGGCTCTCTTTTTTGAATTCCTTGTGGATGTCATTCTTTGATCGTTGTTCTTACATGGTTCCAGATACCTACAGTGACATGCCCCTCCCTCCCATTATGGTACAGTGAGACAGCAGTTTTTAGCTTGTCACTGACTTGTAGTGAATGATCTTAAGCTTAAAAGTTAAGGATATAGCAATCCAGAAGTAAACCAGTCCTCCAGCCGTGGGGTTACACCTTGTGCTTACCCAAATCCTGACTTTCTTTGGCTTTTTAATTGCTTACTCAACACAGTTTTTATTTTATATTTATGTTTTAGTAATGCAACAGCCAGAAAGAAATAAACACTGTTAGCAAATATTATATAAGGACCTTTCATTAGGTCTTACAGTGTTTTGACTTGCTGGAATTTCACAGCCTTCTGTCAGTTTATATTATTACTTTATAAGCCTTATAAAGTACACCAAGAGTGCAATCCTAAAAAGAGCAACACCCTTCTAATTCCATTGAAGTTAATGGGCTTAGAAGGGTGTAACTCTGCTTAGGATTGCACTACAAGTGTTCCTACTTAAGGTGGCTAAGATGATCAACTAGAGAATAGGCTGCTTAAGAATGCTACATTGCCAAACCATAATTTGTTGATATATGTGGGACTGGGATAGCACACTTAGGATGATACTGAGGGCCAAGCTACACATGACGAAAGACACTTGCCTGGCAAGTGGATTGAGTGGAGGGCAAGTGAACAGGGAGAAATACACTTGCCATTCAAGTGCCATTTGTCACTTGTAGCTTGGCCCTGAATATCCAAAACCCCATTTTGCTCCAAATCCTCATTTTGCTTTTGCTTTCCCATTGTTCAAAAATGAATTCACAATTTTTTATTTCTGCCTCACCGTCTGTATTTTTCATAGATCAGCATTATATATCAGTATGTACCATATTTACCCAAAAGGAAGATAACCCTGAGTGTAAGTCAACACCCTTAAAAAAGTAACACAAAAACGTTTATTACTGTACATACATTTAGATTTTACTGCAAACCTGGGGCTTTCCCTAGGTTTGTAGACAGATCTGTCTTTTCTGTCCATGGCCCCATTTTCTGGATTTAAGTATCCAGAGATGGGTACACATTGGGAATTAGGATCCTGAAGAGGCATACAGAAATATTCTAAATAAGTAAATAAAATAATGGACATATTGCCCTGATCTGGATAGTCCAGGCAAGCCCACTCATCAGATCTCAGAAGCTAAGCATAGTTGGCCTTAGTAACTGGATGAGAGACCTACAACAAAGACCAGTGTTGCAGAGGCAGGCAATGGCAAACCACCTCTGTTAGTCTCTTGCTATGAAAACCTCATCAGGGGTCGCCATAAGTCAGCTATGGCTTGGCAGCACTCTCTACCACTCATGGATATACTGATATGATTAAATGCTCTATACATTGTGTATTAAAAGTATGTTACAATACCACAGTATGATCTCCTGGAGGGCTGGTGATTGTAATTTTTACAATTCCCTGAATTTAATTGTAGGCCAAGGAAGCTGGAATTATAATCAATACGTGCAATTCTGTAAGTTCTGAACACAGAACAGCTATCAGCTGGTGATGAATGTCACCAACTGTGCAGAAGCAAGCCAAAGACATTAAAAACTTATTTTTTTAAAAAATTGCAAACAAAGAATAGGTGTACTCAACTTGAGTGAAAATAGGCACTACAAACTAGGAATGTTTGGTTGTCAAGCATATTATGTTGCAAGGACTGTGGCATCTCTTGTTCCAAATCTTTAAGCAGTAAAGTGACTGTGTTTATCATTTCTTAGGTGCATGCTAAAACAGAAATCAATTTTTAGATTTAAATAAGACTTAAATAAGATAAATCAATCAGTGCTCTATGAATTTTCAAGGAAAAAATTTAAAACATTTCAGAAATTATTTATTTCTCCTGTAGAGAGCTGCATCTCTAATATGTATCTAATCCAGTGGGATTAGACTAGACATGGGCACGAATGGAAAAAAATCCCTGAACAAGCTGTTCATTGTTCGTTGCCATCCACGAACAACGAACAACGAACAGTAATGAACATGACCCTGTTCACAAACTTGTTCGTGGCCCCTTAAAGATACCTTTAAACTATCAGCTGGCAGGTGGCAGGGGGAATTCCCCCCACCGCCTGCCAGCTGATAGTTTAAAGGGCCCTTTCCTGCCACGTGCAAGAGGCAGGGCCCTTTAAACACCCCACAAACTGACCATCCCAATGTCCAATACCCACCAAATTTGCAGAGGACATAGTCCTCACTGTCCTCCAGAGACCCCCCAAGTTTCAGAGAGATTGCACCCCGGAAAAGGCATGATCCATGTGTCCCCCCCTTTGCTGTAATTTTTTTCACAGTGGCAAAAACGGGACTGCATGTTGGAAGGCAGCTAATTTGAGGGGTTACAAACTAACCTTCCCAATGTCCAATACCCACCAAATCTGCAGGGGTCATAGTTCTCACTGTCCTCCAAAGAGCCCCCAAGTTTTAGAGAGATTGCACCCCGGGAAAGGCATGATCCATGGTTCCCCTCCCCCTTTGTTGTCATTTTCTCTTCACAGTGGCAAAAACGGGACTCTCTGCTGGAAGTACTTTGAAGGGTTAAAGCCAGAAGGAATGCCAGAAGGAGTTCAGACAGAGTTTAGTCCCTGTTGTTTCCAGGGGAATTGATTAAGGCCCCAGACTGTCTGGCTTGATGAACGGCTGACAAAGGCAACAAACGAGACTCGCAACGACCACTTGTTCATTTTGAATGGAGCTTGTTCATGACCAGACGAATGGGCTGTTCGTGGGGTTTTTTCATTCGTAATGCTGTTCGTGCCCATGTCTAGCTTAGACTCAGGGCCAAGCTAGAAGTGACGGATTACATTTGAATGACAAGTGAACAGATCCACGTGTATTCCTCCCTGTTCACTTGCACTCTACTTGCACTCCACTTGATCACGATCGAGTGGAGTGTAAGTGGAGTTCAAGTGAACTGGGAGGAATACATGTGAGGGCCAAGCTACACATGACGAATGACACTTGAATGGCAAGTGGATTGAGTGGAGGGCAAGTGAACAGGGAGAAATACACTTGCCGTTCAAGTGTCATTCGTCATGTGTAGCTTGGCCCTAAGTCTGTTCACTTGCCATTCAAGTGTAATTTGTCACTTCTAGCTTGGCCCTCAAGTAACTGCATCAGATTGCTCTAACCATCTTGTTGAAAGCATACAGAGTTAAAATGTGGCTGCTCTCATCTTGCAAATGTTCTTTGTTTCTCCCTAAGTCCAAATCTTATTCATTTTCATGAAGCCAGTGAGGATCTGAGATCAAACATCTTGAATAAAAAGGAGAGACAATGCAACTTATTCCAAGCAGGTCTTTAAGAACGGCAGAGAAAGATGTGAACAGATCTGACATGGTGGCTGCAAGAGGTCTAAACAGCAGGGAAGGTGTAAACAGGTGCGCAAGAGCAATCATTAGCATATGTGTACCAGCTCACGAGATGTTAAGTGTTGCCTCATGCAGAGGTGTTGAAAGCTTGGCCAAAAAAACACAAACAAAAAACAATATAATCAGCTGAAGCAAAATCAGCTCTCCTTAAAAGATGATCCGTGCATGCAGTTATATTCGGTCCAAAAATGCTTTACCAGTATTTATTGAGTATTTTCGGATATCTGGACAGAATCTGGTATTTTTGGGATACCAATTAACCAGGTTCCAAAACATTAGGGTATATTTGGGAATATTAAGAGCTGCCATTTTAAGGTTCCAAGGCCTGTTGTTCTTATGTTTTTCTTCAAGTTTACAGGACCCATGGGCATGGGGAAGAGAGGAGAGGGAAGTAGCTCTCCCAGCCAATGGGATCAGACCTGAGGGAGAACATTTGAACTGACTACCCAGTCATCATGATTCACTTATCCCTCCATGGATCTCGGAGTATGGGCAAAAAAAATTAAAGGCCTGCAACAGGACTCCATTCCAGGGCTAGAACTTTTGGAGCATTTTTCTGTTGCTGCTGCTGCTCTGCTCTCTGCCTTGGAGTGCTGGGGAGAACTTCTTGTTATGTACCTGTTTGCTGGATATCTTCAAATTAATTTTCTTCATAACTATCTGGTCTTACCTCAGATGCTTATAATTGTATTGTATTTTAATACTGGTCTGAACAATTGGATCTACTAAGGTTCTATTTTAATTGTATTTTATTTTGCCATTTTAATAACTGTATTTTATGTCTGTATTATAAATTTCTACTTTTATTGTTCTTAACTCTTGTATTGTGATGGCCTTTGGCCAAATGCAATTAAACTTCTACTCCTACTATCTTCAGGATTTGTTTTAAATTTCTGACTTTGTTTAAAAATATTGTTTCAAGGTTTTTTAAAATTGTTTTTGCCTGGGAAGTTGTAGTTAGGGTGGGGGAGGGAGCTTTTCTTTTTCTTTCTGGTTCTTTAAAAAATAATTTTCCTTGGTTTGGTTTTGTGCTATTTGAAAATTATGGGGTTGTCTTAGGGATCCTAGGTACCTACTGGTGGTGGGTGATCTCATGGCGCTTCACTGGTTGCTGGCAACTAGCAGGAGGTTTGGCCACCTGCAGGTTTTGGCCACTTCCCGAAGTGACATTGTTGCGCTAGCCACAAGAGTGCTCCCGTGCTTTGTTTGGGGCTGAAATCAGCATAGGAGCACTCCTGTGGCTGACATGACAACATCCCTTCTGGAATACAGTATCAAAATGATAACTTATCCTATATAAAATATCCTATCTTTGTAAATTTAAATTATATCAAAAAAATGGAATCCAGCATCACACAAACATTTCTGTGGACTTTTTTCTTTCTTTCAAAAATCTATTTCTCAATTGCACATATTCATGTGGGGATGAACTAGACTTGATGGCATAGGTCTGACCTGTGAATGACAACACCGTTTTAAAGTCTAATGAGACAATTTAATAATGCCAAGGGGACCTGATCTTGATTGGGCCCACAGCACGGTCAGATGAGGTGTTCTTATATGATGGCCCAGGAAATACTTCCTGATTTGGTTGATAAAGACCTCAGAAATGAATGGGTAAGGAAAGTTGACGAGGCTGGCTGATCACAATAGTTGGTCTTCAAGCTGATATTTGATCCAGATCTTTCTCTTCTACTGCAGACCAACATGGCTACCCACTTGAAACCATGATCACTATATATGGATGGTGGTCTGAGTTCAGTTTGATTGCCTGTAAAGTATGCATGCCTTTCTTACTGAAAACTCATGTTTTATTAGATGTTTTATTCAGAGGAAAACCAAAACACCCTCTGAATTTGCTTTACTCAAAACCTGGTGGCAACTGGGGTTGCATGAGCACCCACCGGTTCAGATCACACCCTGTTTGCAAACCTAGACCTGGTTTTCGGTTGAGCATAGACCTGGTTTTTGGTTTGAATGTGGCAACTTTGGCCATTGAACGTTTTCACAGTGAAGTTTGCAGCAACTCTTGTGACAACCAAAATTGTATGAGATACATTTCTATTCTTTTGTCTTCCTTCAGAATTTACCAGATGTCTTTCTCTTGTCTTGAATTATCACTGCAAGGATATACTTCATACTAGAATGACCATATTAGTTTTTCCCACTGTTTTAATAGAAAGACGTTTTTTTAAGAGGCAGCCATCACTCGGATACCTTCACTTTCACTATGTTGCACCTGATATGTGCACAAGCCTAACAAGGGATCTGTTGACCAACTAGAACCAATGCAATGTCTGTATAATTTCTCAAAGAGAAAACCTATTAAATCTTTATTTGAAACTGAAAGTTTCAAGGGACACAATGAGAGAAAGAAAGGGGGAAATGGTTTTTAAAAAGGCAATGCAAGAGCACCAGATGGCTCCCATTAATGTCCACTCAGCTGAAGCACTAGTAGTGCTCCATTAGGCAGTGAAACATGAAGAAAGTAGAAATTCTGCTTGTTAGAACTTGTTTTAACTGTCAGGACATTAAGTGGGCATTTATTCTCTCTCAATAAGTGATAGGAAAGAATAGCTGAAAATGGAGGAGGGCAATTTATTTATTTAAATGTAGAACACATTGCATTATACAATTGGGTAGTTATCTCTGGTCATTCTCGAAGTGCCATACGGAGAAGTTCTGTCATGTCCTTCCCATGAATCAAGGAAGCGGTAAAATATTTATTTATTTAAATTAGCCTTAGAAGCCTCTCCAGAAAACAGCCCAAGGCAGCCTAAAGCAGGACTTCCGGCTTGGGATCCATGAAGGTCTAACACAGCTCTAAGAGCTGAGCTGTCCGTGCCGCTGTTTTGAAGGCTGGAGGGGTGCAAATTGCCCGCAGCCACCTGTTCTCAAGCGGAGAACAGGCGAGAATGCTCGAGAACCTGAGGGCGCGTTGATCTCAGGTGAGGGGGGGTTCTACACAACAAACTCCCACCCACCCTTGAGGTCCCACCTGAAGAAAGGTTGCCAAGATCTCTGCAGTGGCTCTGGAGTCAAATTTTGGCATAAGACCTACATGCCCAAATTTCAGCAAAACAGCAAAGGGGCTGGATTTGATCAGATAACAGAAGCAGCGACTACACCCCAAGAAAAACGCTAAAGGAGGTAAAGATCGCTATCTCTCAGTACGGGCCAGATTTTAAAAAGAAATAAGAGGCAAAAGCAGATTTAAGAACTGCAACAGACTAGTTATATAAGGGGGAAGATTCCAGAAAGAAAAAATTAGAAAAAGTAAATTTGTAAGGAGAAGCTAGCACAGAAATTGGTTATTGTTTACATACCTGTGGTGGGGAAGAGATAGTAGACTGTGAGAAAGCTTAAAAATCGCGAGAACTGCTGTGCAACAGAGAGGAACAGGAAGTGCGTCAGAACCATAAAGAGACAGAAGAGAAGGGCCCTTTTCTTAAACGCTGGAAGTAGGGCAACGCCATTTTGAAAGAGGGCAACTGGCAACTTCAATGAAGAAGGAAGTAGGCCATCTTTAAAGAAGGTAAGGGCGAGCGCTTCAGTACAAAACCATAGAGAAAAAACGCCCGACATTTTGGACAGTTTAAAACAGCGTTTGAGAAAAATAAACTGCAATCGGACTTTTAAAAATAAAAGAAAGTAAAAAAGTAGTGTCACGGATTTAAGGAAAAGGGCAGACTCGTGGGAGCGAAGCAGAGCTAGCCCCACGATGTCGAAGAAAGAGTGGCAAACTACGATGGAAAATTTGGACAAAAATGTTTCAGAGGGAAATAAAGAGCTTAAGGATATGATGCTAGAGATGGCGAAAGAATTAAAAGACTTTAAAGAGACGCTTAAATTGGAGATGGCAGAACTGACAAAAGGTATGGATAAAATACAAAATGACCTACAAGCTACACAGCAGAGAGTCAACGCAGTAGAGGAAATGGTGGAAACTTTAACGGACATGCAAAAGACTGAAATGAGAGGGATGAGAGACAGAATGGCCATTGCAGAAAGTAAACAGATGGAAAAACAACTCAGATTTCATTCGGTCCCAGAAGTAGAGGGAAAATCAGCCCAAGAACAGATTACAGAAATTTTGGCAGAATACTTGGGGAAAGAAGAGGAAGAAATTGCAGCTTTCTTGGATGTGGTGTATAGAATCAATTTCAGATTTGCAGCTCAGAGGAAGTTACCAAGGGACATGATTGTCCAATTTACGACTAGAAGCACAAGAGAATTAATTGTGAGCAAACAATTTCAAGATCCATTAGAAGTGGATGGAAAAGTGGTGAGCATCATGAAAGAGTTGCCCAGATCGGTGCTGTTCGAGCGGAAGAAGTATAGAGAACTGGTTCAGATGTTAAAGGAGCTGAAAATCAGATATAGATGGGAAATACCAGAAGGACTGACATTTGAGTTTGGTGGAGTTAGAAAGAGCATCAGATCTGCCCATGAGATGGAGACTTTTATTAGGGAAAATGAAAAGGACTTACCAAAAACTATAAGAAAGTGATCATGGAACGTAAAGTTATATCTTGGAATGTTAATGGACTAAATTCACCTTGTAAATGCAAAGCTACTTTCCACTGGCTAGCAAAACAAAAATGCAATATAGTTTGTCTGCAAGAGACACATTTTAGAAAGCAGGACGAAAAATGTTTGAAATTTGTTAAATTGGGAAAAGAATTTGTTGCCGCCTCTAAAAAGAAAAAGAGGGGAGTTGTACATAAAAGAAGAATTGCAGCCCAGACTAGTTTTAAAAGATGCAGAAGCCAGATATTTAGCAGTGGGAATTATTTGGAATTCTAAGAAAATATTGATGATCGGGACCTATGCACCTAACGGTGCAAAAGAAATTTTTTTTAAGGACTTAGAGAAACAATTAGATGAATTGATCTATGATCACATAATTTTGGCGGGTGACTTCAATGGAGTTACAAATCTGGATGAGGACAAGCAGTCTAAAGCTGCTCACAAAAAAAGAGGACTATTACCAAAGGCGTTTTTTATGCTTAAGGAACAAGAAAGTTTAGAAGATGTGTGGAGGAGACAATACCCTAAGAATAGACAATATACATTTTACTCTGCAAGACATTTCACATTATCAAGAATAGATATGATCTGGGCCTCTAAAGAACTGACATTATGGACTAGAGAGGTGGAAATAATGCCAAAGGTAGGCTCAGATCATAACCCAATTATGTGGAGATTTGGGAAAAATAATAAAAGAAAAGGATGGAGAATAAATGAGGACTTGTTACAAATAGAAGAAAATATTGTGTTGCTGCAAAGGGAGACCAAATTTTTCATACAATATAACCTGAACAAAGAAGTGCCGACCAATAAAGTATGGGACTCATATAAAGCGGTGATAAGAGGCATACTAATAGACCTGAATGCAAGAACTAGGAGGAAAAAGGAGGAAAAGAGATCTGAAATTTTGGATAAAATAAAAGCCAAAGAGATACAACTTAAGAAAAGACCGGGGGGGGGGGGGGAGACATATCAGGATATTAAAATTCTGCAGGAACAATTGACAGCAATGGACAATAAAGAATTAGAGTGGAATTTAAAGAGGATGAATCAGAGGTCGTTTGAAGGTGTAAATAAACCTGGGAAATATTTGTCGTGGCAACTAAAAAAAAGGAAGGAGAAGAAAATCATAAGTAAAATTCTAGAAGATGATAAGGTGCTTATGGACCAAGCGGCTATTAGTAGAGCCTTTTTTAAGTTTTATGCAAAATTGTACCAAAAAAAAGAAGTGAGTAAAGATTTAATAGCGGAATACCTAGAGAAGATGAAAATTCCGACAATTCCTGAAAAATGGAAAGAGAAATTAAATAAGGAAGTGACGGAAGAAGAAATAAAAGAAGCTATACAATCAACGAAGATAGGAAAGGCGCCAGGACCAGATGGACTAACGGCAAAGTTTTATAAAGTGATGGCTAATGAACTGGCGCCATTCCTGAAAGAGGCAATGAATGGAGCGATGCAAGATCAAAGGACTCCTGACTCATGGAACGAAGCCAATATATTGCTGATACCGAAGGAGGGTCAGGACTTGACCAATGTTAAAAATTGCAGACCAATTTCGTTGTTGAATAATGACTATAAAATATTTGCAAAGGTGTTGGCAGAGAGGTTGAAAGGATGGATGTCGGAATTCATTTCTGAAGAACAGGCGGGATTTTTACCCAACAGACAAATTAAAGACAATTTGAGGACAGTAATAAACGCTATTGAATACTATGACAAGCACTGTGACAGAGAGGTTAGTTTTTTCTTTGTAGACGCGGAAAAAGCATTTGACAATCTGAATTGGGATTTTATGTTTGCTACCATGGAAAAGCTGCAAATGGGAGAAAAGTTCATCCAAGCGGTCAAGGAAATTTATAGAGACCAGAGTGCAGCAATCATAGTGAATGAGGATTTGACAAAAAAATTGAAAATCAGCAAAGGAACTAGACAGGGATGCCTGCTGTCTCCACTGTTGTTTATTTTGATTTTCGAAATATTTATGATTCAAATACGTGAAGATGACACAATCCGAGGTATGAAAATAAAAGAGTTTTCTTACAAGGTCAGAGCTTTTGCGGATGACATAATGTTAATAGTAGAGGATCCAATTGAAAATATGCCAAAGGTAATAGAGAAAATAAAAGAGTTTGGAGACTTGGCTGGATTTTACGTGAACAAAAAGAAGTCAAATATTCTATGTAAGAATATGACTAAACAGAAGCAGCAAGAGCTAATGGAGATAACAGACTGTGAGGTGACTAATAAAGTAAAATATCTTGGCATTGAGCTGACTGTGAAAAATATAGATTTGTTCAAAAATAATTATGAGAAACTGTGGATACAAATAGAGAGAGACTTAATAAAATGGAACAAAGTGAATTTATCATGGCTGGGAAGAATTGCAGCAGTAAAAATGAACGTCTTACCACGTGTGATGTTCTTGTTGCAAACTATACCAATTATCCGAGACTCCAAACAATTTGATAAATGGCAAAGGAAAATCTCAGATTTTGTGTGGGCAGGCAAGAAACCACGAGTGAAAATGAAGGTTTTACAAGATGCGAAGGAAAGAGGTGGCTTGCAACTGCCCAACATAAGACTGTATCATGAGGCAGTATGTCTTGTATGGTTGAAAGACTGGATAATGTTAAAAAAACATAAGTTGCTGGCCCTGGAGGGACATAAAAAAATATTTGGATGGCATGCATACATGTGGTATGACAAAGTAAAAGCGGACTCTATGTTTTTGCATCACTATATTCGGAGAAGTCTCTTCACGGGCTGGAAGAAATACAAGTTGTATATGGAAGATGGAATTCCTTCATGGGTGGTTCCGTATGAAGTAATAGATCCGAGAACTGTCGATAACGAACAGCAATGTCTAACCTACAAGGAGATTACACAAATACAACATTCAAAGCTGAGAATAAAGACAGAAGAAGAATTGTCTCCTTGTTATGGATGGTTCCAGTACAGACAGATCAGAGACCTTTATAATGCGGACTGCCAGAGAGGAGGAATAAGATTGGAAAATTCAGAGTTAGAGGAAGTGATACTACAAGAAGGCAAGAAAGAAATATCCAAGATTTACAAATTACTTTTAAAATGGTTTACGGTGGATGAAACAGTAAAAGTCCAGATGGTGAAGTGGGCAATAAACTTTCATAAAGAAATAACAATGGAGGCATGGGAGTACCTATGGAAAAATACAGTGAAGATTTCAACTTGTACGGACATTAAAGAGAATGTGTACAAAATGATTTACAGATGGTATTTAACACCAAAGAAAATTGCGCTAGGAAATACTAACATGTCAGACAAATGCTGGAAATGTAAAAAGCATGAAGGATCATTTTATCATATGTGGTGGACATGTGAAGTAGCTAAACAGTACTGGGGAGAAATAATTGAAGCAATAAATGAGATTTTACAAATACAAATAAACAAGAACCCAGAATTGTTGCTACTGAACTTGGGAATGGAGGCAGTTCCAACGCAGTATAGAACATTGTTATTTTACATGACTGCAGCGGCAAGACTTTTGTATGCGCAGAAATGGAAGACACAAGAAATACCAACTGTAGAAGACTGGATTTATAAATTGCTGTACATGGCAGAAATGGATAAAAGGACAAGGAAACTTAAAGATCTTGACCTAGGACAATATATTGTTGATTGGGGGAAATTGAAACAATTTTTGGAAAAAAGGTGGGATGTAAAAGGAGAACTGTGGCAGTTTGAAAATTTAAAAAAAAACAATGTTGCAATGAGAAGAGAGAAGGGATCTTACCATTGAGGGGGAATGTAATCATAATCTAAGCTAATATAATGTTTAAGGGAATTTTACATTGAATATATGAGATAATGAGAAGGGGTAAATAGATATCTCAATGAGGTATACTATATATGATATATAACATAAAATAACACGTTAGTGGATCAGACTTTACATTATAACATATTATGTTATAACATATTATGTGGTTATGCTATATGGTGTTGTGTGCTGTGCTACATTGGTGGCATAGCATACAATATATATATAATATATTACTATAATATATACTATATTGATAGTGTATTTGATGGAGTATATGCCTAAAAGAAAAGAAATAGAATAAGTTTAAAGTAAGAGATAGTGCGATCCCTGCTATATATTATACTATATTGTTACGTTATATTGATATGAGATATACTATATTGATAGTATGTTTGATAGAGTTTATGTAAAAGAATAAGAATGTGCTTAGAGTAAGAGATATTATGATTCAAAGTTGGTAGGAAAATATAAATGAAATAGATTTAAGTAATAAGAAGGGTTAAGGGTTGGAAAGCTGTTGGAAGTCCAATCCAATCCAATTTATTACAGCAAAAGCCAGCAATATAAAACAATACGATTACAAGCAATAAATCAATATTATCAATACAGGAAAACCACAGGCATAAAGGGATAAGAGTGAAAATGGAATAACAATAATGAAAATAGAAAAAAAATTATAATGTTTTTTCCACTAAGAGAAGTTTACGTTTTCTGATAGCTAAAGAGCAGAATTTGGCCACAGCATAGGTTACTGAGCTCTGAGAATCTTCTAAAAGAAATTTGCGCAGAACTTCTGGTCTAAATTCCAAATAGGAATTGTTGGAAGTCAATAGGGAGGGGGGAGGGAAAGGGTGGGGGACAGAGTAAGGGGGGAAATGGGATTATATGTGTTAAATTTGGAAAATTTTCTTTTGTTTTTCCACTCACCAATAAAATTTTATTTAAAAAAAAGGCAGCCTAAAGCAAACTGAAACCCAAAATAAAGCAATTATAAAATCAATCATCAGTTTAAAATAACCAAACGAGAGTATTGTCCTCATATCCCAAAATGAAGACACAATACCAAATAAGCGTAATTCATTCCTGCTCTGCATAGCATGAAACATTTCTTTTTGTGTTGATTATCACTTACTAGCAATCTTGGTGGCTGCCTCTAATTCTAGGCAAAATCAACCAGACTCAAAACTCATCTGTATCATTTCCCACTTTACTAATCTAGATGGCACAAAAAAAAAATGTGCTGAACATCAGATGCTTCTCCCACATAGACTTGAATTGCTGCTCAGTACCAAGGGAGGGAATCCCCTGCTTAACCCTCCATCTGCATAGCAGATGATTCACCAGCTTAGGAAAAACTCCCTGCATTTTAGATGTCTCAGTGCTCTCACCAATTATCCCAGCCTACATACTCATAACAGTCTCGCTTGGTCATCTGCTTCAGACCTCATGCCCCCCCACCAGCCCTTCCCACTCAACTGGGTGGCAGAGGAAAAGTGGAGAGGCAGTGATTGGCATTGTCGCGCTGCCATTAAAACATAGAGTTTTGGGTGATTGCTAGAGAGCTGCCATGAAATGATGATGTCACTTTTGGGTCATGCTGGAAGAGATGTCACTGAATCTCTGGCAACCTTTCTCCTACAAGTTGAGTTTCCTGCCAGTTGCTACCATGGAACTTACCAATGCTGGTTAAAATGCTGTTTGGAGAAGATGATGCAATAGAGGAATGGCTTGATAAAGCAATACACCGCAAAACGGGTTGTCTAAATTGCTAGCGTACCCATTGGCAACAGCCCGGGAGCTTCCCTATTGACCTTCTGGCTCCCGTCACACCCTCTTCACCCTTCATTGGCAGGTTTGCCTGCAAGAAAGATAAAACAACCCGTTGGAACTGTACATTTTGAAAGACGAACTTTGTATTTATATGCATGTTATTATACTTGTGTTGTATGGACTGTATTCCATGCATTGGGGCTACATGCATGCAGATGGATAGTCCCTAGTATTTTTGGAGTATATATATTGGAATGCTTACCTTGCACTTTTTGCACTCATTGCATTGGCACTTTCATTAAAATTGCATTATTGTTATTATCTATCAGGTTTCTGTAGACGGTTTGGTCCTAGTTTGGCAATATTTTGTTTGAAACCTGACCCTACTTGTTTGTGCTACCATGGAACTGACAACCCTAGCTTGTAGCCTGCGTCGGTGTTCGGAAGTGCCATCAAGTCATAGTTGACTTACGGCAACCCCTGCTGGGTTTTTCAAAGCAAGAGGCTAACAAAGGTGGTTTGCCATTGCCTGCCTCTACAACCTGGCCTTCTTTGGAAGTCGCCCATCCAACAATAAGGAAGGCTGACCCTGCTTAGCTTCTGAGGGCCAAGCTACACATGACGAATGACACTTGAACAGCAAGTGTATTTCTCTCTGTTCACTTGCCCTCCACTCAATCCACTTGCCGTTCAAGTGTCATTCGTCATGTGTAGCTTAGCCCTGAGATCTGATGAGATCAGGCAGTCCAGGACAGGATGTCGCATGCATTATTCATCTTAATTTAGTTGGACCCTAACCAAGACCATCCCTATATAAACCATTCCTACTAATAATGTGGAACAGGTGAGAAAAGCCCTGCCCATGCCTATCTGGAGACCCCCAGCAATTCCTGTTCTACCCCATGAAGAAACCAATTATTCTCACATTGTATGTGTGAAGGTGAAGGATGGGACAACAGCTACAAAAATACCTGCATGCTGGAGGCAGAGGTTGTTTAAACAGCCACTCCTTCACCTCACGTGATTGGCTGGGCCATATGAGGCATCCAGCCCATCCCTGTCCTGCATGAGCCTTATGCTCTATTTCCCATAAAGGAAGAGACAATCATGCTCCCCACTTCATTTAATGGGGATCAACCAAAGGTCATGAAAAGAACCCAAAAGCTGTGGAAGAAGTTAAACAAAATTACCAACAAAAAACCTAAAGCAAAACAGTCGTCAAAAATAATTTACATAGTATTCTATCTCAGGAAGGAGGTTCTGTTCCTTGACCAAATTAATTTCATGCACTATATGACTTGTTTCCATTGTAGATCTTAGGGCCAAGCTACAAGTGACAAATGACACTTGAACGGCAAGTGTATTTCTCCCTGTTCACTTGCCCTCCACTCAATCCACTTGCCGTTCAAGTGTCATTCGTCACTTGTAGCTTGGCCCTCAGTCTGTAACATAACTGACTTGATTTCATTGTTGATCATTGCATGAGACAATTTTGGAAAAGGATGCTTAGAAATCTTTCAAATAAATCAATTCAAAATTCTTTTTGCAACAGGGCCTGTGTGAATCTACATATACTCAAACCTCATTTATTTTTGGTTGCCCTCTATTTTACTCACTTAAATCATTCACAGTTAATTTGTGTCTTTTCATTTTTTTCATTGCACACAATTTTTGCTTGTGCCATGCAGTGATTAGAGAAAATGTATGCATTTCTGCATGATTCCCCACACAGGACTTGCATCCTTCCATTCAGCTGTCCCAAGGTACTAGTCTCTTACCAATGCTATTTAAAATCTAAAAGTCTAAGTACACTTATATAGTCTACTTAGATCTAGAGATGGGCATGAAACAGAAAAAAACGAACTATGCAGTTTGTGGTTCATCACATTTCACGAACCACAAACCATGAACTTTCACAAACCTTCCCCAGTTTGCAAACCGGTTCATTTGGTTTGTGAAAATATCACATCCAGGTCAGCAAATCGTCACTTCTTTGTCAGCAGATGGTCTGCAGGAAGTCCATCCCCTGTTGCCTAGGAAACTGATTGATTGGTGCGAGGCTGTCTGCAGTGATGAACCAAAAAATGAACCAAATGAACCAGCCTAAATTTTATGGTGGTTCATCGCGAACCACGAACTTGTCTGGTTCATCATGGTCTTTGGTTCGTATTTCAGTTCATGCCCATCTCTACTTAGATCATCCGTTGCTTTGGAGCTTGGTATTTGCCTAAGCCTTCAGAGGCAGCTGTCTGTGAACTGAGACCAGGATGCTGTGGTCAGGTAGCTCTAGCTAAAACAAAATCCAGATAATACAGTGGTGATTTTAGTAAGATTGGTGGCATGGAGGAGATTACTTTGCCACCTTTAAACGGGGGTGCCTCAAAGCAGTGGACTTTGTCAAGAATGTGGGAGTATTCCTCAACCTGCCCTGTGGAAGGATTACAGGGCAATGTTGCTAAAAGTGCTTTAATTTCAGCTATACATGGCATATAAATTGCTTCCCCATTAGGACTCCTTTATGGAGGGCTGCACTTAAAGCCAACTCCAAAACTGCAGTTGGTATAAAACATAGCAGCATCCTAGATCTAGTAATCATCCAGTGTCATCCTAAGCATATTTCCTTACATGTTTCATTTTTGTTTTAGCTAAAAGGATATCTTATCTTGAACTACTATTTTATTCCATTAGTCCTAAAGTCATTACAACACATAGGGGGCAGAAAAAATTCTCTTGTAGCTTGTGATAAAGTATGCAAAGGGAACTTTTCCAATGAACATAATTGACTAATTTTTAATATCTTGTGTAAGGGAGTTGCATTTTCATAACTTAATTACAGTGTCAGCAGGTTGCCAATTAATTAATTGGAATTCTTTTTTTGTGTGTGTGCTGTCTCCAGCTGTATTTAATTAGTGCATGGCTGAGAAGGGGAGGGATGGCTATTGTCTTCTGCCTGACTAGATGATGAAGTGTTTTTTGCCCTGCACTGTTTATCGTATTTTGTTTCCTGTTGTGATGTTTGTCATTCTTGGAATTTCAGCTTGAGCAGCAAGTCAGATAATCCAAATTGGCATTACAATAATCATGAATTTCTGGAGATAGCACAAGGAGCATTTTAACAAAGAGAAGAGACAATGTTCTGGAAGTTTCAGGAAGATGTGTACCTTGGAGACCAGTTGGCTTATTATGACCTGAGCTTTCGTCAGCATCCTGCTAAATATTACATAGAGAAGCTAACATGGCATCTTTGTAAGTCTGTTGGTTGACTACCTTCTGAAACATTATGGCACCTCAACTCAGATATTATTCAAAAGTTCAGTGGGAGTGTAATAGAGGTGAATGAAAAGCTTTTTTAAATCCCAATTCCACAGAAAATTATAGGTTGAATTCCAATATCCAGGTGAGGTTACATACTACATGAAGCTCTAAATCATGATCTGTCCATCATTATGTGGTTGCCTATGTGGAGGAGCTTGGTGGTGGAACACCCATTTTGCATGCACAAAGTCCCATGTTATCTTACACCATTTCCAATCAAAGTATCTCAGGTACCAAAGATCTGTTTCTTTCTGATACCTTGGAGGGCTGCTTAGGAAGAGTCTGGGACTTAGTGATTTATCGGTAGCATTTTTTTTTCTAGCCACAACGGAGAGTATTAAAGTTTCAACAGTTTTTTGGGAGTCTTCGCTGTTTAAAATTTTTATTCCTGTATTTTTGGAAACAGTGTGAAATACCCACATGTAGCTGTTCCAAATCCTAGTTTATGTCTGAAAGGGCTTACCATTTAACTCACAGGTTTACTCTACATTAGCTTTGCTGCCCATTTCCTTAAAAAGTATTCAATAAATTATCCATTTTTTTTTAGTTGCTGGTGTCGGAGTGACCTAGCAGCTGCAGGCATAGTTGTAAACTATTAAGGCTCTGCAGCACAGGTTACCTAAGTATCATTTGCAAACGGCAATTCTCAAAGATACTTAACTGTACCTTTTACAAGCAATGCAGATTCTTTCCCCTTTCTGCACTATGATCTGTTGACCACCTTTGTGTTTATGTATGTATGTGTTATACCAGCGTGAATAGTCCCTTTCTTTTTGAGTTTTTGTCAGCTTCAGTTCTCTTCTTTTTGCTGTTGGTGCTATAGATTTGCTTGCATTGTGTAGAATGGTGTCTCAATTTTACAAGCAGATACACATACAACATGTGTAGTTTTGTTTTTTTTTTGGCATGGTGCTGATCATGGAGATCTCAGGTGTTTGCTCTAAGGAAATGGGCTCAGAATTCTGAATGTATTGCCATCCTTCATGCAACTACCTCTCTGTGTGGTGACAAGGACTGGTAGGAAGCAAAAATAATAAGTGTAATAGCACAGTGCATTCTGAGAATTGGTCCTCACACTCTCAGATCAGCAGAATGTGGGTTATGTGGATCCTTACTGAAAATTATCAGATGAAGAAAGAGATGGACAATTATCTCAGCATTATCTTGCAACTAAAACTGCATTTACCACCTGGCCATCTTGTCCCGCTTGCAGCTTCCCAGGAGGGGACAAATGTGGTTCAAGCAGCAATCTCCATCATATCTCCCATACAAAGTTAACTTGTGACTCCAAACCCTATGCCATTTTTAGCCGCCTTCGAAGAACTCAGGGTGTGATACATGGCTTTCTTCTATTTTGTACTTACAAGAACCATGTGAAGTAGATTATCCTGTAAAACTTGGTGGATATTAAAATTTGCAAAATGTTTTTTACTGAAAGGCTGACCAAGAATATGCTGAAGTAAATCTATCCAAAGACTGTTCAGAACAGAATTTCAGCCCTGCAAAATGCATGCTTTGCTGCCTAGGTAAAATAGCATCTGATTTCCAAACCTTAATGTACCACTGACTACTTGGAAATGTTTCTCTCTAATTTCTTGTCCAGGCATATAACTGATGATATAACATCCTCAGCCTGGCACAGCTTTTGAAAATTTATCAGAAACCAACTTGTTCAAAATATTACCAACCGATAGTTAGCTAGAACAATCTGTTTTGATTGTACTTTACTAGTTTTACTCCTTTGGTTGCTAGTTCATTTCTAGGTGAATTTGAAGTGTTAGTTATACATTTCTGAGCATTTTGGGTGCAGGATAAATGAAGGTCTGTCTGCTCCAATGGATCAAGATGGGTAGCCGTGTTAGTCTGTCTGTAGCAGTGGGAAAGAGCAAGAGTACAGTAGCACCTATAAAGGTAACAAAATTAGTGGTAGGACATGGGCTTTCATGAGCCACAGCTCACTTCTTCACCTTGTACTTAGTACGCATAATTAAATTCCAATAAGAATTTACCTATATGTATTTAGATCACCTGCGGAACGCTGACAGGGAAAAACTACTGCAATATTTATAGAGTTCTTTTTCTGTTTGAAGTGGATGTGCACATATGGCAGCAATGAAACCATGGTCTATTTGTCTGTGCCATTTTTAGCCAGCTTCAGACTCAAAACAGATGTGACGAAATACCTAGGTTCAGCTCGTGTTCTCTTACCTCAAGGTTTGTCGGGAAGGGTAGGCGTCCTTGCAGCTTAAAGTTTAGCATTTACAGAGCAGCAGGGAGGGAAGTGCAGGTGTCCTTGCAGCTTAAAGTTTAGCATTTACAGTGCAGGCGTCCTTGCAGCTTAAAGTTTAGCATTTACAGAGCAGCAGGGAGGCAAGTGCAGGCGTGGGGCACCTTTCCTCCCACTCTCAAGGTGCATCGCGGCATTTTCCCTTCCCCTCACCTGGCCTGGCCCTGCAGAGAGATGCCTGGTTGCACCGGGAGACTTTAAGCTGCAAGGACACCTGCACTTCCCTCCCTGCTGCTCTGTAAATGCTAAACTTTAAGCTGCAAGGACGCCTACACTTCCCGACAAACCTTGAGGTAAGAGAACACGAGTTGAATCTAGGTATTTCGTCTCGTTTGTTTCAGCTCTTAGAGAACTCAGGTATATGGCTCTCCTCCTATTTTATACTTAACAAAATGGAAGAGAGGGAGTGGTCCAAAAAAGCCATCTAGTGAGCTTTATCTCTGAATGGGAACTTGAACTTGCATCTCTGCAATCCTAGTGTAACCACTGTACCACACTGGCTTTCCCAGCATTGAAAGTGGCCAAGTCAGCACCCACTAGTCACCTCACACTCTAGGCCACTAATGACACCCTTATGAAACTACCTGTCCATTATGGACCTATTTTGCGTACCTCCACATTCTAAGATTTGGTGGGTGGCAAACCAGGAAAGGGTCGTCTTGGTAGTGGCACCAAAACTATGGAACTCTCTCCCCTTCTGTTGTAATCTTCTGCCAGACTTTTTTTAAAAAAAATGTTTGGCATTCCCTCAGTGATCTCTCATTCCTACCAAATATTTTAATTGTTGTTTTATGTTTTTGCAAGTATTTCAGTTCTGGTTTTAATTATTTTAATGATGTAGGGTTTTGTTAGTTTTAATGGATTTTAAGACGTGATTTTATTAAATATGTTTTAATTTGATAGCTGCCTTGGTGGCTGTTATGAGGGCAGAATGGCAGGGTATAATAAACAGTGTAATCCTAGACAGATCCTCACTTTTCTAAGTCCAGGTGACGTCAATGGGATTCCAAGGGTGGAACTGTTCTTAGGATTACCATGTAAACTACACTATCATTATGTTGCATATTTTATCATACCATTCTGGCATTAGAAATGGGCTCCAGGGTTAAACAGTTAGCCTTGGCCCAAAATAAGCCCTGGAATATGCACTGAATTAAGTGTAATGAGTAATTTTATGAATTTAAACTCCTGTGGGACAAAGACTTATGGGAGGTTGTTTGTGGTTTAGTTTTGGGAGTATTTTTAGATAGTAACTAGCAAACAAGGACATAAAATAGTGTCTTGGTATTTGAAACAAAGAGTGGGGGCTCTTTCCCGTGCCACTTGATCTGTCTCTGGCTGCCTGGTAGAAAAACAATATGACGAGCCTCATAGTCTTTGCACCTCTTCTTCAGTTCTTGTCTGGAGCAGAGCAGCATGCGTCATGATGGGCAGCTGTCACAATGGCTGAGTTAAAGTTTATCTAATCATTAATGCCTGAAAGCAGACCCCTTTCCATTTTCCTTGGAGAGTTGTGAAATCTGTGACTCTTTTCTGACCTCCTCTTTCAACTGTGAAGGCAGGTAGAAAGGCTCAGTTTGACACCTCTCAAGAGTTCAAGTGGAGTCATGTGTTGCATTATACCTTTATTTTAGTTTATTTGATATTTCAGTTATAGAAGAAAACTTTTGGCAATAACTTGCAGGCATGGAATTTCAATTCTGTATCATAGCCTAATTGTTCTGAGACCGATTTGGCACCATGACCTCAAATAGAAAAAACAGTCCACGGGGGGCACAGATAAGAAGAGGCAATGCACCTTAATATAAATTGTTATCCTTTTAAATGTATCCAAACAGGCTTGTCCACTCACTCCTGACTCAAGCTCACAGTTGTTGACACTCGGTGCATTATAGGAATTTATATTGTCACATTCTGTTTGTTTGTTCTATGTTAAGGATGCACAAAATCCCCTAGGAAATGTTGTGTTGGGTACTACCAGCTTGTTCACTGGCAAAACAGGGAAGACTGATATCTTCCTCGGTGCCTTTCTTCACCGCAGTCCCATTCCATGTGGCTTTTTGTCCATGAAGGTCCCCTGTTGTTTGACATAGCCTTTTCAGGAGTCTACAGGGCACCATTTCCTCCTCCTCTTTGTACCAGTGGAAAAGCTGGTAGGGCCCAAGCCACTGGTGATTTTCTAGACACAATTGTGTATGGCATGTAGCTAGTTTCCAGTGATGCATAATGTGCCCATAAGGTTGCTGGGTCCAAGTTGGGAATTTCCTGGAGACTTTGGAGGTGGAGCCTGGAAAGAGTGGAGTTTGGGGAGGGGAGGGGCCCCAGTGGGGTATGATGCCATAGAGTCTACCCTCCAAAGTAGCCATTTTCTCCAGGGGAACTGATCTCTGTGACAGAGTTTGGAGAGGGAAAGGACCTCATTGAGGTATAATGCCATAAAGTTCACTCTCTAAAGCAGCCATTTTCTTCTGGGAAACTTATTTTTGTAGTCCAGAGACTAGGTTTAATTCCAGGAGATGTCCAAGCTTCACCGGCCTGGTTGGCAACTTGAGTCATATATTATCAAAGAAGGACAGGAAATTGTGAGCATACACACCCACCAATAGTTACAATGAACACCACTAACTGCATGGACACAAAACCACTCAAGATACTTTTCAGTTTAAATGTGGAACAAATCCTCAATAAAATCATATGGGGTGCTTGACAAGGTAAATTTAGTTTTTGAACATCTCCTTTGTGAAATGCAGTCTCATTACTACTTCCTAGCCATGGACATTATTATATAGTGAGTATGACAGTTCAAGTGATTTCCAATAACTTTTATTAACAGCAACATCACCACTCAAAGCACAAACATCAAAACAGCAGTTATAGAACACTCAACTCCCTGCCAAAACTCACCCACAATTAAATTCAACCAATAGCAAACACCCGATATCCCAGAAAACCTATTTGCTAGTTCACTAGTCTCAGGGCTTTTTTTCTGGGAAAAGAGGTGGTGGAACTCAGTGGGATGCCAGCACAGGGGGCAACTCTTGGCAGGAGGTGGTGCCCCTGGTACCACATGTGCACGTGCAAAGTGCACGCATGCTCCCAGGGCCAATGACATCACTTTGGCTCAGCTGGAATGTGGGGGGAGTTTTTAAAAGTTTAAATCACCCTCGGTGAAATGGTCATATGGCCAGTGGCCCCGCCCCCTGATCTCCAGACAGAGTGGAGTTTAGATTGCCCTCCGCGCCACCAGCGTGGAGGGCAATCTAAACTCCATGTGACCATTTTCAAGAGGTTCTGGAACTCTGTTCCACTGCGTTCCAGCTGAAAAAAAACCCTGACTAGTTTGTAGGGGAATCCTGAATGGTCAGCTCAACAACCCGGCCAATTGGAATGCAGCTGTACAGAACCTTGCTACTAAAGCCTTTTTCTTGAAGCGCCCAGTACTCTACAGAAATCTTGGTGTTTTGACCTATATCCCATGACTGCGGAAGCAGAGGTGATTGCCATGTCCCTGATGAACCAACTGGTTAACTTATGCAGAGTCTGTAAATCATCCCGTGAATTTTTGAAGTGGAATTCTCATTAGCATTTGTAGTTTGCTAATTAGCAATGTGTTATTTCTCAAAAGTTAGAGGCCTATCTGATACATGAGTGATAAGTAGATCTGGAGGCTTTGGGGGGTTTTGCATCCAAATCCTGCCTGTGTGACTTCAAATTAAAATCTTGCTAGTTGTGTGTCTTCCAGTCAAATCTGAATAACTGCCAGCTCAGAATTCCGGGGTCTGTTCTATTTCAGAGTGCAAATGAGGGGTAATTTTTGAATGCTCCACCATATCACGTTTTTTTCCTGCCTGTGGAAATATAGCTTCATAGAAATACAGAGTGAACTTTCTCCATTATATACTACCTTCCTTTCTTGAGATAATATCCACAAGGGAGCATGATCATTCTTTCCTACATGATAAATCCTGTGTGTTTATGTAAATCGGTGCAAGGGCTAGGATACACTTGAACTTTATCCTGCATATTTATGAATTTTGTCTATTTCTGTTGTAACAAATTCAGTGCAAGGGATTTGAAAGGATGGTCTTCACAGTATTGGGGGCTTTTTTAGTGTGGGTGGGTGGGTGGGGGTAGAATGATTAAAAAGTCATGTTAGAAGTTTACATATGGTGATAAAAGTGGTTCCAAGGTATGGTTGGAGAGCACATGGTACAGCCTCTTGGATGAATCTAAGAAGTTATGGACTGGTCATTGCCTAAGTAGGAGACCTCTTTGGAAGCCCATGTATTCTACCTGTATCTCCATGGTGAAAGAAAAATGAGATATAAACATCATTCACAAAAAATAAATGATACTTGAACTTGATCACTAAAAGAAATAAACTTACAGTAGATTCAAGACAGACCTCTATGGCAATCTAACTATTTTTTTTAGTTTTTACTTTTGAGCAAGCTCTACTAAACTCTGTGGAACTTATTTCTGATTATTCATCATGTTAATCCAGCATAAGAAATCATTCTAAGTCTTTTGTTTTACTTAACCTTTGAGATCAAGATAGCTGCCCTGCTGAGTGAGCTTGGATAGCAAGTAGCACATAGTCATTACTGTTGTGCATAATAAACATTGTGCCTGTTGACTTCAGCCCAAAATCTCTTAATACTAGTAAAGAGGAGTGTGTGTATGTGTATGTGTGAGAGAGAGAGGGTGTGTGTGTTATACTTGGGTCATACTATACATGTAGAGACATCTGCCTGCCTGCTGACTAATCTCTAATTCTGTCAATTACTGAATTAGATACAAATTCCATCAATATTCCAGGCATTAACAATGAGGGAAGAAAAGCTTGTGCAAATTGCTTTTTTGGATAAGAACCTCACTTCCTATGAAATTGAATGAAGCAATAGGTTGCCTCCCTTAATTAGAACTGCCAGGATATGTATGAATTGTAAAATGATAAAGCCCCCTATATCATCCATTAAAAAAAAGATTCTTATTAATGTTAAATAAAATATAAATGAAATTAGTGGTGATAACATATTGTATTGCAATTATACTGAGATTAAATTGCAGATAATAAATTATATCTTAACACCTGTTTGCTTGCAAAAAAAGAGAGGAAAAGCCATTTTTGACCTTTTTTTGAAGGCTGCGGTGAGAAGGGAAATAGAGTGAAATTGGGTGTAAAGGCTAGTAAAAGGTAAAGGTGCAAGCACCGAGTCATTACTGACCCATGGGAGGGGACGTCTCATCATGACATTTTCTTGGCAGACTTTTTATGGGGTGGTTTGCCATTGCCTTCCCCAGTCATCTACGCTTTACCCCCAGGAAACTGGGTACTCATTTTACCAACCTCGGAAGGATGGAAGGCTGAGTCAACCTTGAGCTGGCTACCTGAACCCGGCTTCCACCAGGATCGAACTCAGGTTGTGAGCAGAGCTTGGGCTGCAGTACTGCAGCTTACCACTCTGCTCCACGGGGCTCCTTGTAGGGTCACACAAAACATTGTTATGTGCTCCTTGCTTTCCTGAGTGGTTGGTAAGACTTTCAACAGGAGCTCTGCTGGGTTTATTTTGGATGAGAGTTTATGGGAAACTTGCATTCTTTCTAATATTTGATGTCTTTCTAATTGATTATTTATAAATTCACATCAAGCATGAGAGCCAAAATGTTACATTATACTGGTGATCTACATTAGTTCCTTGAATGTGTAGATTAACTTTAATAAGCAGCTGCGGGAAGTCAACATTGGGTCAGGGCTATGACAAGAGAAGAAAAGGGGTTAAATCTTTTCCCAAACCATAACCCTTATCAAAAATCTTCACACTCCCAATCGTCCTTTTATTATGTTGCAGAGACACTAGGTTTGATCCAATGCAAGGACATTTTGAAGGACTGTGAAAGGGTCAGCAGTAGAGATGGGCACGATCCGCATTACAATAAAAAAACCCCACAATAATGGCAATCGCACAATCAGGACCTGGCGGATCGTGCTCAGGCACGGCCAACGATCCAGTGGTCGGGAGGGGGACTGGATCAGGGCTTGATCGGGGCGATCGTGCTCGGATCGGGAAGCCAGACACTCAGGCGCCAGCAATCTATTGCCTTGGCAATGGAGCTAGGGGAATGCCTGAGCTGTGTTTGCCCTCCTTCTGTCACCCTGGAAACCCGAATGGAAGCCCAGCTTGCCTTGATCAGCAGGGCTTCCTTCCAACTACGGAGCAGCAAAGCAGTCACCAGCTGGGAGAAGACACCCAAGGGAGGGAGGGGGAAGGGGGTGTTCTGTAGCCATGGGCACTCCAATCTCATCCCTGTAAACCCTGATAGACAGCTCTGACGGCAAAACACAGACAGCCAAACACAAACACAGATGCCACTGGCATCAGCCACCATTCCTGTATCGCTGGGAACAGCGGGGTGCCCCTCCGCTTTTACCTCCACGATCCACGATCCACGATCCATGATCCACGATCCACGGATCGGAAATGGGAGATGATCGGTGTGGATCGTTAATTCGGGATTGTCGCTGGCGCCGATCCACTATCAGCTTGATTGGTATTTTGGGGGGGGGATTGTGCCCACCTCTAGTCAGCAGTCTTCCAGGGTTTCCCTCTCTCCTCAACAGCCACTTCTGACCCCAGGAAAGTTTATTCCTAGGGTTTCAGGACCGGCATGAACCAGGAGAATGTATTGGGGTTAGGTAAAGGGAATGAAATCACTTTTTCCGTCAGTGCAGGAGGCAGGAGGGAACAATTTTACCTTTGTTCCTCCTTCTTGTTGCAGTATCGCAATTTGCATAGCTATTTCTTCATGTGGGTCCCACAACCCTAGGAATTATCTTTCCCAGGGTTAGACATGGTTGATGAGGGGAGGGAAATACCAGGAAGACTGGTGACTGGTCAGCACCTTCTGTTGATGTGTTATTGGACCCAACTCATTTTCAATTGTCTGCAGAAAAGAAACTCAGTGTGTTAATACTGTTCATAAAAATGTTTTCCAGTAACAAATTACCTAACATGCTGAATGGTCATAGTCTAATGGAGTTCTTTGTGAGCTGTTGTCTCCCTGAGTACCGAAGAGCAATAATTCAACCATGCAAAAACTGAAACAGGTTTGAATACCTGATTTGAAAGTAATGTTGTCCCAACTGAGGTTTTTTTTTGTGAGCGTGTGAGTGCACAGAGTAATACTCAGCGGGATCATGACGCATACGTGGCACTTAAGTACAACTGTTCATGTAAATTATCCAAAGCATGATCTGAAGTCCCATACATTTTGTATAGTCATTCACAGTTCATTAAACCTTCAATGGCTCTGTCGCTCACTAAATAAAACAGAAAGAGAACATCGTAATTAAAGAAGTTAAGTCTAAGTTTTATGCAAGTGGATTGGTAAGAGGTGATGGTGTTGCATATTGAGTGAATATTTGTGAACATTGTTAAATCAAGGTAGTTAAAGGTATTTAATCTACAGGAGTTCACCTTTTCATTTGGTTAACCCTCGTCACTGGCATTCTGGAAGATAGCCATATTAGTTTCCTGTATTATTAAAATGTCTTGAGATAGTCATGCCTATGAATGTTGGACACCCATGTAAAAGCATGAAGCAGAAAGGGGAATTGCCCCTATAAAAATAAGTGAGACATGCACCACATATTTGAGATAGCCATTATTAGGGGTGTGCACTGAGAAAATATTCATTACAGTTTCAAATCTGGGGTTTTTGAATAAATTCGATTCTGTTATTTGTCTCGGATGGGCCAGTGCTGATTTGGCTCAAATCCATATGGGAACACGTTTGCTATTTACACCAAAAGAGACCATGTGCCCCAAAAGACTAGACTTCTGGGGCTTTTATCAAGTTCAGTTAATTACACACAGTGCTTTCACCCCTCACACTGGCACTTTTTCTCACAGTGACCGACTGTCCAAGTGCCCTGATGGGAGTGGGATGACAGATCAATGTCATGGTACTGCCTCTGAGCACCTGCAGTTCTTTGACAGTTCTTAATGTTATGTGTTTTCAGCCATACGATCATCCTTTGCATTGATTGGCCCCTCGATCTGTTCCTCTTGACTTAATCACAGGGCCATACCATATTGTTTCACACCATACCCAAAATGCGGTAGAGGGCCAATGAATGGGTGCCCTCAATAATAGGAGTCAGATATGAAAGGGCAGAGTGGGCGGAGGGTTCTTCAGTTTGGTTCATGGGAAGTAGAGGATAGCCTCTTTCTTTTCTCTATTTTTTACTAGTAAAAGTGGGAGACTGGACAGCTTGCCCAGTTCCCTTTTCCCCAATGAAAGCCATTAACCCAGCGTTGAAGGAGTTGAACTGAGTTGTGTTCAAGCCAAAGTTATAGCCTGAACAAACAAATGAATCTACCCATGTGGAATACTGATCTGGAAACATTTGGGTGTGAGTATGTACAGCCCTGCCTCCATTCTCTCCGTTCTTTAACCCTGGGTTAACAGTTTTATTCAGAAAGACTGGAAGTCTTTCCAGGCAAGATGAAGTTCCTCCTGGTGCTCCTGGATCCATTATTTTAGGAAGACTTCTTTAGTCACCGTGTGGCACCTAAGCAAAGGACAGCAGAAGGAGGCCACTGAGCAACCTGGTCTACATGCCTGCCTGGGTGCTCCTGTAGCTCCCTTCTAACAAGTTATGTATTTATTATTTCAAATTTTCACACATTTGCATAATCACATGGGCCTTTGTGTCAACTTGGGACTTGGAGGCTGGAGGAGACCCCTCCCTCCTAAACCTGGTGTGATGACGCAACACATGGATAAAATGGACCAAAGTCTCAGAGGTCTGATTTTCTCAAGAGAGAAGGGAAATCAAAATGGAGATTTTCAGATTGGACCATTGTGGAAGAGAAATTGATATGTATTTTCAGTGAAGATTGCTTTCTTGTGGTGTTTTATCTGCACCCACTTGGACACTAATAACAAAGAGGGGAGAAAGCAGTAAATTGCACATGCGCAGAGCCCTGTCCAGTGTCAGATAATCATGATAGCTTTATAGAAGATTCCTAATGCATTGGTTCCCCTTGAAAAACAAGACCAGGTAGACAATTTTGGAAGTATAGTTAGTACTAGAAACCCTTTGCTCAGAATGTGTTCTCTTGTTCAATTTGCCAATTAAAGATTTAGCTCTTCAGTTACACCAGTCACCCATTAGAACTCTAATAGAAGAAAGGTGTAAAAGAAAAACACAGGGCTTCTCTAATTAAATAATTTACTTTTTTTAAAGTCACTTTTTGGTAGCCAATTAGTTCATAATGTAAACTAATTTCCTTTTGGCATGTGGAAAGGGTGGGGGGAGTGTGGTATCAGAAAATATTAAACGTCTATAATTGTGCAGAACACATGCCAGTATTTTTTTTCCTCCCTGAAGCTTTGTAAGGATTTTACATCAGTAAACATCAGAATTATATAATTATACTTTATAATTACCAATTACATGTATTTACAGTAATTACATAATTAGATGCAATTACATTAATTATGCTAACAATGCAGCGTCTAAAGAAGTGTGGAAAAACAAGAACATTTCTGCAAATGAACAGGAATAAACTGAATTTTAGTATGAGGGCAGCTCCCCTCTGCCCAAGAAAAACGCCATTAATGTTATCCAGGCTGAGGTACTGGCCAGAATGATTGTGGTCTGTCACCCTATTTTGTACAAAGTCTGAAAAGCATTTTTTTCTCATATAAACAATAGGATTTGATTATGGCCATGGCAATTTATGAACCTGAACTCATCTCTCCTAAAGAGTTAAATAAAATGCATGGCAAGTGAAAAAAGAATTAAGTGCATTAAAGCAAGGCTGACATCATAATCTTAGGAGGCCTTAAATCCCAGCGGTCCACCAATCTGTTTTAAATTTACCGAGCATGCATGCATACTCCCTGTGTCTTTACACTTAAGGAATTCCACTTACGCCATGGAATGAAGATGAGAGATCAACGTATGGGTTAAAGAAGCTGACCCCCAGTTCTCTTTGGTTCAGCAAACAATTTGAATTCCTGTTGAAAGATTTCATCTTTTGTTCCAAACAGTGCATGTGTCAAAATCCTGTTGATCAGTAGTCATTAAAATTGACGCTGAACAATAGAATTTTTAAAAAGACACGGATTTATATAAATTATGACTAGTTTATATTATGCTGCAAAACATTGCAAGATACTTTTTAAAAAATCCTGGGAATTCAGAGAAGTTGGTAGACTCTAGCAGTAGATCACTATAGCATTATTGTACTATGTTGATCTAGCAACTGAGATTAAAAGCCCTCTGGTGGCAACAGGGATGGGGGGGGTCAACCCACTTAAACAATTGCCTACCAAGCATATTAGCAGTACAAGAAGGGGAAGAGAGGCAGAACTTGACTGTATGAGATCACACATGCACAAAAAGTAGGTTTGCCAGGTCCCCTTACCCTCCTGGGTAGCGGGGGGGGGGGGGAGAGAGACACGATGCTTGCCTTTTCACCACTCTCATTGTCCTTTCTGCACGCACACCAAGTGCACACCCCCTGCATCTACACAATGACATCACTTCCAGGAAGTGATGCCATTGCACAGCATTTGGGGTCCAAATCAGACTGCTGTGAAGCATAAGAGCAGTCTCAGGGTGGCTCAGTGACATCACTACTGATACGTGATCTCATCACGCCACCCCAGGAGCATACCTGGGAGACCTGTTTCCACCCTGACGGCCCACTAAGTGGTGGCAGGTGGCAGAGTCTGTCAAAAAAATGGCTCTGGAATCCTTTTTCATGACTATGAACAGGACATAAGCTGAATGAGTGGGTGCTCTAGCTTCCCTGTATCTGTATCTGGTCTGATGAGGAACTGGTTAATAACTGGACAATTGCCATTTAGTCTACATATTCCCAATCTGGTATAACATTCATCCTCCTTACCAACCTGTCCAGAACTCAGAGGCAGATGCTGCCACCAGGAAGAATATCTCTTTCACCATTTCTCTGAGCTGTAAAGAGAAATGGATGATTTCAGTCTTTGCTATTAATAAAGCTGGCCTTTGCCCAATACATTTTATATAACATTTTACAGGAATTGACACTCAGCCTCCCCTGAAGTGATGAAGGGGTTCAAATTAAGTTTGGATTATCTGTCAGAGCCCAAGGTGAACTAATTACAAAACCATCTTTGAGAAGAGTTGATACATTCCTCTAGAAGATTCCTCTGGTGCTTCCAGACACTGTAACACCATTGTACTTGGATGGTGATAACAGTCATAATTATTTCCCTGGCAACATTTTTTCCTCGCATCAATTGGTTGGCATCTTCTGCAGCAATCACTTTTCTTTACTGGAATCCCCCCTCCCCTCTATTGCATATTTAAATATATTGTGAGGTTTAATTAGATCTTAAATTGAGCTATGTATGAAACCACACCAATCAATTTTATGTGGCTGTTTTTACCTCCATACTTGCCTTGAAAAGTAAAATTCAAGTCAATAATTGAGTGACACTGGCCTGTCTACAGAATCCAGCAGGATAAATGTCATTTTCCCCAAAGAAGCCTGTAACAGCTTGATAAGTTAGCATTCAAATAAATATTTTATTTATTTAGATATTTATACCCCACTTTTGTAAGAGACCCCAAAATGGTTTTAAATGTTATTCTCCCCTCCTCTATTTTTATGCTTACGGCTTTGTGAGATAGGCAGAGATAGGCCCAAGGTCATCCAGCAAGCTTCCATGTCACAGTAGGAATTCAGACCTGAGGGCCAAGCTACAAGTGACGAATGACACTTGAACGGCAAGTGTATTTCTCCCTGTTCACTTGCCCTCCACTCAATCCACTTGCCGTTCAAGTGTCATTCGTCACTTGTAGCTTGGCCCTCAGGGCCAAGCTACACATGACGAATGACACTTGAATGGCAAGTGTATTTCTCCCTGTTCACTTGCCCTCCACTTAATCCACTTGCCATTCAAGTGTCATTCGTCACGTGTAGCTTGGCCCTCAGATCCTAATCTGACACTCCAACCACTAACCAGTGGTCTCACATAAGGCTGGATCTTTCTTGAGTGGCCCATTACAATTCCTTACATGTTACAAAACAGCCTGTAGATTCCTATTAACTCTCTCTGTGGAAGGAGGACAACATTTTTAAAAATGGTAAATCAAATTATACCACAACCTCACCTTCAGAACAGGCTGGTGTCCATGGTCCCAGTTCAAACAGGTACCAAGACATTTGATATTCCCAACATGTTTTGTTTTCTGTGGCCCAAGTTGCATATTTAGTTAGCAACTTCTTCCTTTCATGGGGCATATTTTCCCACTTGACAGTTCTTGGCATCAAAAAGAATGTCCTTGAGGGAAAAGACAGGCCTATTGACTCCAAAGCACGTTGTTTGACTTAGCATTCAGGCATTCTGAGGGAGCAGTTTTAAATAATGAAAGACAAGGCACTGTCGAGTCGTCTTAACTGACAGTGTCAGGTGGGTCGAAGCTATTGAACACTTCCTATTAAATTAGCTTAGCTTCATCTCAGCTAGTTAAAGCTGGCAAACTGACAAATTAGTTGCTTTTTTGTATATAAAAGAGGAGAGCGGGGATAAGACGATCTGTTCGCCAACATGGCGACAGCAGATAAGTCACGTCACAAGGTCAATAAAAACCTGCCCAAAGAAAGACTGTAGATGTTTTTGCTCATGTCAATACATTCAGCATCAAACAGTAGAATATTTATTCCTGTAGCTGACAAGTTCATCACCACTAATAGAGATTTGTAGTTAATTAGGATGCTTCACCTTAAAATGGCTTTCAGGTTTTCTTTGTTTTATCTCACACAGTGCACAAAGGGTGGGATTAAAAGAACTGTGAGGCTCATTCAATGAGTCTAAGGGGGCTTTAGATTTTATTTTCTTGAGTCACAGCCCTCCTCCTACACACACACACTGATGAGGCGCAAGGCAAACTGCTTTTGAAACTGAAGGACATTTCAAAAGCAAATTGTGATGTGTAGCACCATTTAGGGGCAGTTGTTGAAAGAACAATAATCAAATTTATTTCAAATGTTTACACCTTGCAACTCGGTCGAAAACTCTCAGGATAGCTTCCAGTCTTAATAATCAACAATAAGCAGTTTATTATCAAATCAACTATCAACAGCAGTTCTAAAAAATTGCTTAAAAACTATCCTCAACAACAAAAATAGCACTTTGTACCAAATATAATGTTCAGTGAAGCAAAATATTAAATTATTATGGCAGTCAAACTAAAGGTGAGGCTAAAAAAAATAGCCTGGAAGAAAAGAGATGTTTTCATTTAATGCTTAAAGCTAAGGATAGTTAGGCATTTGGTAAATAGCTGTGGGAAATGAGTCCCAAAGTCCAGGTGCCACCACAGAAAGAAAAAAAAAAACCTCCTGTCTTTAGAGGCCTTAGGGTTACCAGCTCTAGTTTGGGAGATTCCTGGAGATTTTAGGGGTGGAACCTGCAGGTGGCAGGGTTTGGGGAGGGGAAGGAACTTGCCAAAGAGACCCATCCAAAGAGGCCATTTCTTCCAGGAGAACTGATCTCTGTGGCCAGGAGATGAGTTATAATTCTGAGAGATCTCTAGCTACCATCTGGAGGTCGGCAACTCTAAGAGCCAAGCTACAAGTGACGAATGACACTTGAACAGCAAGTGGATTGAGTGGAGCGCAAGTGAACAGGGGGAAATACACTTGCTATTCAAGTGTCATTCGTCACTTGTAGCTTCGCCCTAAGAGGCCCTCCACCTGACCTCTGATGGTGGCATCCTCCACAGAAGACCTCAACTGATGGACAGCTCATATGGGAGCATACAGTTCCATATTTAGCTGGGTTAGCGTGAGCTCAGATGGGTGTTTGGATCATGGTCTAAAATAGAATCCATATTCTAGTTCATCCTATGTAAAGTTCCATTGGTCTTTATGGTTCTTACCACTCTGAAAAAATTTGTTGTATGCTTAGATTCAGCTAAACAATGTCAAGGGTGCACAACATCACAAATGAGTATCAGTTTTGTACTAGGTCAATTGCCATGACATTCTTCAAAAAATCATGAGAGAGCACAGATAATTTTGTTAAGTATTCCTGGGCAGCTGACAGAACTGCATTATTAGGATTTTCGTACAACAGAGGTAGTTTTTAAACCAGTTTGTCCTACAAATTTACCCTAAAATGCTTACTGTGCTCCACCACCCTTTCTCAAAGAGGAGGAACAGAGGCTTATTTGAATTCCTCTATATGTGTCTGACTCTGTTGTTTTTACTGTCATGAATATTCTTGTTCATGCAGGAATAGCACATGGGCATTACTGCATACTCATGAGCAGCAAACTAAGCTGCAAGTGATTGTGGTCTGGGACATCACTGGTTCTAATCTCATCTTTGCCATGGAAGTGTGAGATAGATTTTAGCAAGCCACTCTCTAACAGTCTTAGTGCCCTCCCTGCAATGCAGAGGGTAATAGTACTGGCCAATGTTATTGCGGCCCCTCCGGCTTGCAGTTTAAGCTGCTCGGGACGGGGGACGGGTTTGCAGCCCTGGATGAAAGGAGGCAGCTGCTCCTTTCCCGGGCACCTGGTACTTTCCCTGGGAGGTGGAGCAAAGGGCATATAAGCCTGCTCCACCTCCCAGGTCCGCAGCCTTCTTCGTTGTTCAGCCCACTCGCCCTCCCCATTGCAGTGCAGGATTAGCCAGCTGCTGTTTAGCAGGGCCAGGTAGGAAATTTTTTCCTCCTATCCTTATTGGCACCATTGGCTGGGAGTTTTTTCGCCTACCTTGCACTGTCGGGGGTTATTTAATTATATGGTGGTGCTGTAAATAGTTGGTCACTGGCAGGATATGATGGGATTTGAGTGGGATGGTGATCCCCTTGGCACATTCCCTTAGGGGAATTGGGGGTCTGTCAAGAGCAGCTGGTGGGCTTCATGGCAGCCAGTTGCAAGGGCACACTGCTCGTGGGACTCCTGGACAAGTCCACCCCTATGGGCTTCATGGCAGTAGGGGTCGGTGCTTTAAGGGGGAACCACTTGCTTGGCCACCGGGTAACAGCCATTCTTTGGAGGGCTCACCCCTGGGGTAATGGGGGCTCACCCAGGCAGGTCAAGGTGGAGACCCCAGAGCTTGACCTGTACCACTAGCTAGAACCCTTGCCAATTCCAAGTTTATGTTGAATTAATAAAGTGGCCCATATTTTATACCCAAGCAACTTGTCTGCCTCTTATTTTGTCTGGAGGGGCAAAGGGCTGCTATAAGCATTACAATGTGAAAAGGTATATAAATGTGACCTATGCGATATGCTTTGATCACTGAAAAGATTAAACAAATATGAAGCATTATATATTGATAAAACAAACAGGCCAGCCTGTGGTGTGTATGGGGAAGAGAAGTACCTCATGGGAGTCAAAAGCCCCAAGCTAGAAGCCTCAGTTGGACTAGAGTGGTTTTGGTTGTTCCTCCATAAATTCAGATCCTCTTCATTCCAGATGCTGGAACAGAAACTCCATACTGGAGGTTCAGCTGTTGCCCAGGCAAATTGTTTTCCTCTCCTCTTTTGTCACACCGCACTGCTCCTTTTCAACTTCGGTGAGTTCACTGCAGTGCCCAAACTGGCAGAGAGACTCCAGTGCCACTGTTGGCATAGTTCAACCGCTTTAAATGATCAGCTTTGATCCTAAATATGTTTGTTGGCTAAAAAGGCTGCACTTTCCCATCTGCAGGGAATAATCTCTGGTAAGGACACTCTGCCCTTTCTTGAGCACTTAGCCTGCTCTGAAACATGCTGCTAATTATCGCCGTGTTAACGAGTGCTGTTTTGAATGAAGTCACAATTTCTCCTCAATACGGCAATGTGTGAATAGCTCTTGATTGAGCTTTCTTTCTGTGATATTTCATGTGCATAACACATATCGTAGTGTGGCTAAAGCAGAGAACTTTATAGTGAGTCTATAAGGAAGCAAAGACTACTGGATCCTGCCCTTAACATACCACGCCACTGAGCAATGTTTCTTACTTTATTATTTATTAATTTAAATATTTATAAACCCTCACCTCATTTGTTTTGGCTCCAGTCTGAAGAGTTGCTCCAATCTAAGAAGGCTTGGAGGGTGGTTGGATTCCTGGCTGTTCCCCCCCACCCCACCCCCAGTGTCTCTGAGAATGTGCAGGGTGTCATATGGGAACTACCAGAAATCTCTCATTCAGTAGATTAGAATCAGCGACTATTCCCTGTTTGGTTTCTATTTTATGTCTGGTTTTATGGATTTGTTTGTATTGTGTACACATGTTGTACAGCATTCATATACAACAGATGCAGTGTATATATGCATATTTATTGTCATGTGTATAGACTGTACACATACTACATATGCTGATTTATTGGTGTCCAAACAACATTAAAATATATACATTTCATGGGAGGAATTTATTGTAAGAACCCACTGGTATTAAATGTTCACAGGTTTGATTTGCACAAGTGAGAATTGAAAAGGGGTTTTTCAGACTTAAAAAAACAGGGATGGGAAAATTTAAGTTTTTCAAGCAGAAAGGTTGTGTAACTAGCAAGATGAAAAGGGAACCATGTCACCCTTGGGAGGGACTTGGGAGGGTAACCAATAGATACTGGGCAAAGGTGAGAAGAGGCAAGCAGAGAAGTGGTACCGTGACCTTGCAAGTGGCTTGAAAGGGGGTACTTTCAAACCCCATACCACTTGCTTCATCTGACAAGTGGAGGAGTGTCTTCCCCTGTCCATCAACTGAAGCAAGCGGCACTGGGTTTGAAACTTAAAGCCATCCTTTTCATACTGCTTGCAAGCGGCACGAAAAGGGTTGCTTTCAAATGCCCGGCTGCTTTCTTCACCCATCGGGGGGGGGGGGCCTGCGGGGCATTGGAGCAGGAAATTTAAAGCTTCAGAGTGCTCACTGAAGTGATCTAAACACCCAAATCAAGACGCTTCGGGATTCGGATTATTACGGATTGTTTTCCTGCTTCAGGTAAACCCAAAGCTGGAAACCCAAATATTTTTCGGGGGCACACTTCGAGTCATGACACACACAGCACCATCTTAAGCAGAGTTGAGGTCCATAGAGTCCATTGAGGTCAATGGACTTGGAATTTATGTATTTATTTCATTCATAGCCTGTCTTTCTCCCCAAAATGGTTTACATCATTCTCTTCCTTGCCTCTCCATCCTCCTCCCCTCCTCTCCATCCTCACAACAACCCTGTGAAGTAGGTTTCACTGAAAGTATATGACTGGTCTAAAGTAATTCAGCAAGCTTCCATGACAGAGTTGGGATTTGAACCTTGTATTCTAACCACTGCACCCACACTGGCTCTCAGGCTGTAACTTTGCTTAGGATGGCAATGACAGAAGGTGACAACTTTGTTAATGAAGAAAGTGAGATATTGGTGAAATAAAATGAAAACAGTGATGAGGAGACACAGAGACAGAATGTAGTGGCTTTGGAATCTTGTGTGTGTATTATGTGCCATCTGGATGATGCTGTCATAGAATGGAGTAAGTATCCTATCTGTTGTGGGTGTGTGTCTTATGTGCCATCAAGTCACCTCCAATTTATGGTGACCCTATGAAGAAAAGACCTCTAAAACATCCTATCATTAACAGACTTGCTCAGATCCTGCAAACTGGAGGTTGTGGCTTATTTTATTGAGTCAAGCCATCTTGCTTTAGGTCTTCCTCTTTTCCTACTGTCTTCCACTTTTCCTAGTATTATTGACTTTTCCAGAGAATCTTGTATTCGCATGATGCAACCAAAGTACAATAGCCTTAGTTTTTGTTTTGTTTTTTCATTTTAGCTTCTAGGGAGAATTCAGGCTTGGTTTGATCTAGTACCCACTTATTTGATTTTTTGGCCATCCACAATATCCTCAAAACTCTCCTTCAGCACTACATTTCAAATGAATCAATTTTCTTCCTGTCAGCTTTCTTCACTGTCCAACTTTCACATCCATACATTGTAATGGAGAATGCCATAGTCTGGATTATCTTGATCTTGGTCCCCAGAGAGACATCTTTATCTTTAAGGATCTTATTTAACTCCCTCACAGCTGCTCTTCCAAGTCTCAATCTCCTTCTGATTTCTTCATTGCACTCTCCCTTTTGATTGATGATTGAACCAAGGAATAAAAATCATGAACAATTTCAATTTCCTCATTGTCAACTTTAAAATTGTGTAATTCCTCAGTAGTCATTACTTTTGTCTTCTTGATGTTCTGCTGTAATCCTGCTTTGGCGCTTTCTTCTTTAACCTTCATCAGTAGTCATTTCAAGTCTTTACTATTTTCTGCCAGTAAAGATTTGAAGCCTTACAAACCTTTATATAGAATACTTTAAAATGCTTCATGATAATTTAGGATGGAAGGAGAGTTACCCAACCATGCCTCTCATGCCACACAAGAGAAGGGAGCCTGGACCATGGGAAGGAGAAGTACACCTATCTCCCTGTCTACACAGCACACCAGTCTTGTCTCCAGCACCAGCAGACACCCATGTAAGGTATGGATGGAACCAAATCCTATATGTATGGGGGTGCTTGAAATCCTAGATTAGCAGAGCTATGCTTAGGAAGTCTACTCAGAATTCACTTTAGGTCTGACTAATAGGGCTTACTCCTAGGAGAGTGGCTTTAGGATTGCATTGTAAATGTAGGAATTAAATGGTGCCCATGGAATCCACATTCATTGATGTCGATCTACATGATGGAGTTAGAGGTGGGGCTGGGAGCTAAAGTACACTATTTTCCGCTTGCAGAACACATGGCCAGCACATCATCAAAACATCCAGCCCATATAAGACAGAGCATGCCCATAGTGTATAGTTACTAGAGCCAAAAAACATCATTGGGTAAGTTTAAAATGCCCATGTGCGAGAACTCATGCTTTAGAATGCATATCTGGAATTCTTTTTTTTTTTTAATTTTTGTTTTATTATAGAAACTGTACAAAATACAAACATACAATAAACACTAGAGGTAGTAAAATACTAATTATTAACAACAATATCTGGAATTCTTAAAATTCACTGGATTTCTGCAATATATATGTGGCATTTTTTTGTGAATAGCAATATGTTTTCCCTGGTAGAACAAAGTAAATAAGATTAGTTGATCTTTTTTAAAAAAAAACCTAATTTATTCTTATTGCTTCTTTGGAATCTCCTGCTTTGTTCTCATGATGCAGCCTTGATTACATTTCTGTTCTTCTTCTAATCAAACATGTGAACTATCAAAGTATCCTAAACAATAGGGGGAAATGTTATTTTGGTTAGGAATTGGTGAGCTCTCATTTCATAAACTGCACAAGCAGATTCTGATGGCATATTTGCTTCCATGTAAGTGTCAACTCTGTATGAATAGTTGCATCAACATGGCAGTTTTACTTCTCTGGGAACAGAAAAGGCAGTCTGGCTGCATCAACACCCCCTGTTCAATTCACGATCTTCTATTTAAATAATCCAGAGCAGTCAATGCACCTGGTGGGCAAAGAAGACCTGACATATCGGTTTAATGTGAACCTCCCGGCAACAGGGTAATAAACTAACTGCTCGTCTTCTGATGAACGTCTTGTAGGATATGGAAATAGAGGCAGTAAAATATAATTCTTTCTGATGGTATGAACTGAAAGCTTTGTGCCTTTGCTCTAGCCAGCCTTCAAGAAAATCAGTTTCTATCGCTTGGATCAAAGATATGTAGAAGGTGTCATTTGGTTTCCAAAACAAATTTTGGAACAGCGGTGGATATATCTTTTGAACATCGAGTACAGGAAACTGGGACAAGATAATCATGGCAGCTCTTTCATTTACTTTATTTGCATTCTGACTTTCTCACTGAAAGGCAAGGTGGATTACAGAATATAAACAGTGCAATCAAACAGCATGAGAAAGCCAATGAGCAATGCAATAGGATTAGAGTTACAGAATTAGAGAACGTTGCAAACGACAACTATCTAAGGCACCTAAACTATAAATAATAAAGAAGTGGATTACAAGATAATGCAGTAAAAGCAGGTGATGCAATAATAATTGCAGTGGACTATTCCATTATAATTCCTGATCTGAATAGCCCAGGTGAGCCTGATCTCATTAAATCTCAGAAGCTAAGCAGGGATGGCCTTGGTCAATACTTGGATGGGAGACCTCCAAGGAAGATGCGGGCAATGGCAAACCACTTCTGTTAGGCTCTTGCCATGAAAACCCCACCAAGGGTTGCTATAAGTCAACTCTGACTTGAGGGCACTCTCAACCACCACATTCCATTATAAAGATGTCCACCAGGGATGTTCATTTGACTGTAGTTCTAATTTCTTTTTAAAAAATACCCTCTTGACAATTTGCACATTCTCCAGAATAACAAGTATGCAGCACTCCTGACTTCCTCAGGCAGGCCAGTCTATAAGAAAAGAGCCATCACCAAGAATGCACGTGAACAGGCAGCAGCCAATAGTGCCTACTTGCAGGGTGGCAATGTCAGAAGGCTTGGCTTAAATGAGCAAAGCTGACACAGCAGAGCATAGAAGAAGAGGCAGTCCTGCAGGTATATGCATCCAAGGCCATTCAGAGCTTTGATAACCAGACCCTTAAGTTGATGCCTGCAGAATGGGTGTGACATGCATGGTGTCTGATAGGTACTGGGCTGCCAAAGTGATCTGTACTAACTGAAGTTTCCAAGTTGTCTTTAATGACAGATCCATGCAGAGTGCATTGCCATAGTCTAGCCTCAAGGTAACCATAATATGGATCCATTAGCAACAAAGCCCATTGTGGGAAAAAATACAATGGGCTTTAGAAAGGGGAGGCAGACATTTACTCCTCCTCCGTCACTGATTCCAACTGGTGAAGGGGAGGGGTGGACATTGTCATCTGCTTCATGCCTGATCTGCCTGATCTCAGCCATGTGAAGAGGTGATGGCCTGATACATGCCGAGTAAAGGGCATTGCCTCCTGTTCTGTGCCTGACTACGGCTGGGTGAAGGGGCGAAGGCATTGCCACCTGTTCTGAACCTGATCCCATCTGGGTGAAGTGGGGTGAGCATTGCCACCTGCTCCCCGCTGGGTGGAGGAACAGGCATTGCCTCCTGCTCTGCTCCTGATCCTGACAAGTGAAGGTGGGTGGCAGGCTTTACTACCTGCTCTGCTCCTGATCCCAGCTGGGTGAAGGGGGTGCCGGCATTGCAACCTCCTCTGCTCCTGATTCTGGCAGGTTGAAGGGGGGCATGTTTGGCTCCTGACTCCAGTAGGGTGAAGACAGGCTGGGCATTGCTGCCTGCTAAGTGGATTATTTCAGTAGGTTGAAGAGGGCGGGCATTGCCACCTGCTCTGTTCCTTATCCCAGCTGGGTGAAGGAAAGAAGGCCATTGCCTCCTGCTCTGCGCCTGATCTCAGCCAGGTGAAGGCATGAGGTGGGCATTGCCACCAGCTCCACTCCTGATCACAAATGGGTGATGGCAGGGGAGGTCATTGCCACCTGCTCCATTCCTAATACCAGCTGGGTTAAGGTGGGGGATGGGCATTGCCACCTGCTCTGCTCCTACTCACTGGGTTAAGGCGGGGGAGCATTGTCACTTGCTCCATTCCTGATCCCAGTCAGTTGAAGGAGGACAGGCATTGCCATCTGATCTGCTCCTGATTCCACCTGGGTGAAGGGGGGGCGGTATTATCACCTGCTCTGCTCCTGATCCCAGATGGGTTAAGGTGGGGGTGGACATTGCCACCTGCTCTGCTCCTAATACCTGCTGGGTGGGCAAAGCCACCTGCTCTGCTTCTGATCCCAGCTGGGTGAAGGGGGGTAGGCATTGCCAAGTGCTCCACTCCTAATAGCAGCTGGGGTGAGGTCAGGGGTGGCATTGTCACCTGCTCCGCTCCTAATAACAGCTGAGTTAAGGAAGGCAGTAGACATTGCCACCTGCTCCGCTCCTAATACCAGCTGGGTTAAGTTGGGTGGTGGGAATTGCCATCTGTTCCACTCTTAATACCAGCTTGGTGAAGGTGGGAGGCGTGCATTGCCACCTGTTCCCATCCTGCTCCCAGCCTGAGCTTCCCACTCTGGCATGTTTTCTGGAGGGACATGGTGCCTTGCCTAGGCTTCCCTCCATGGCAGCATCCTCTGGTGGTGCACTAGGGTATAAAGTGTGTTGTCTGAAATATGCTTACTCAATTAAATAGTAAGATGTGGTTGGGTCAGTTAAGTCAAGATAGAGGGCCATCCTCAGCACTAAAAGAAGCTGGTAGAAATATTTTTGTCATTGTTTCATGATGTGGGACAGTAGGTCTAAGGCGCAAAGTATCTTTAAATGCTTGAGGAATTCAGGTAGTATTATAAGGACTTCAGTCCGGCTCTCCTTGAAAGTCCTTGGATGTTTTGCTTTAGCAGAAGTGGTGAGATTTGTCTCAAGATTTCACTTTAAGTGAAATTCAGCAGCTAGACAAAGCAACCCTGCTTCATTCCATGCTCTTCTCATGGGTTTATAGTCCATAAAATCCAGACTGTTAGTTGACTGTAGCAAGATTAACAAACAATAATCTTAGGGAATATCAAGGCTCTTCTACAGCACATTTATTTATGGAACAGAAGCAGCAATCATTATGTGACATGGCTATACAAGGTATGAGAAACAGAAGGCAGGAAATTTAGAAGAACCTTTTCATGCCCTTTCAAAAGTATATCCTCTGCTCCCAATAAGTTCACAGGAAGAAAAAATGGTCCCTGCTTGCTTCCTCATCGGGTGATTCCCTATTTCACTCTCATTGCTACTGTGAATGCAAAGGCTTTTCAGCTGTAACAGAGGTCCTCCTGGGGATTTTCTCTGTGCTTTTCTCTCACAGCCACCATTTTTCATGTTAGTAGCATCTATTGGATTGAAGTGTTAGGATACTATAGGTATAATATATTTGCTACCAATAATAGCCTGGCAAAAAGCCTGCTGGTGGCAGGAACAGCAGGTGCAGAAGACATAGAAAATGGCACCACATGTGGGTGGGAATATGAAATCCATACTTTCTTATCCACACTCTCCTCAAACCCACTTGCAGTGCAATCCTAAACAGAGTTACTCCAGTCTAAGCCCATTAAATTAATGGGCTTAGAGTGGAATAACTCTACTTAGGATTGCACTAGGATCTTTTAAGATCATACTAAAGCAGGTTTGGGAACCTGCAGAGCTGGAAGAAACCTGGAAACCTGCCTAATGAGGTCCCACAGAAGCCCGCCCCCCAAAAAAACCCACTGCAGTTTGGAAGGGAATGTAACACAAGAACTCTGTGTGGAAGCAATCAAAGTAGAACCTGACATGCTAATAAGAATTTGAAAGACTGCAAGAATGCAGATGTTGTAGGAATGCTAGTTTGTAATATTTATTCATAAACCTGTCCACCAAACACAGGGCACCTTTTAAAACAACCACCCAATTTTTTGCATCAAGATTCTGATGCAACTAAATCAATTTTCAACACAAGCACCTTTTCCACTCTGAACTCTAATGGGAAGGCTAGTTGTGTGGTCCTCCTCTGTAGTCTGCCTTGAGTCTTTATGAGAAAGGTGGGCTACAAATGAAGTAAGATTTTCCCCTGTCACACTGAGAAGTTTCAGTGTGAATTTGTGAGATGGCTGACCTTTGCATTTGTGAAACCAGGAATCAAAATTTCTTCCACTGAGCAGATACATCATCTATGCCATGGAAAGCTATTTTGCCAGTGATCTGGTACACCAGGATCTGGGAGTTTTGACCCAGGATCGCCATAGTCTCTTCCTAGGGTCTCTGAACATGTAGAGCCATCCATTCAGCATGGATTGGCCTGATGCAGTATAAATACTCCTCAACATACTTTCCTCATATTTTGCATTGACAAACAAAACTATTACATTGCGTATCCCTCTTTCAATACTTACAATGCATTCGTGCAGAGGGGCTGGAATTATAGCTACCATTAGATTACAGAAATCAGGACATGATGAAATGACCCTGGAGTAAAACAACATGGTCCTATGTACGTGGAGAAAATTGGAAGTCATTTTGTTGAATAACGCTCTGCATGAGACCAGATGATCTGTGGACTCCTTTTCATGTTTAGGGTTGACAGGATATATCCTCATCACAGGCTGCAGTATTGGTGGACCTCCTTTCCTGAATATAATATAGCTATCATCATGAATACAAAGGGAATACAAAGGAATGCAAATGCATGTGTACAACATCATCTCCAGTGATTGGTAGGCAGTAATACCGAGACTGTGATATAACTACAAAGTATAACTACTCAAAGCCAGGGCATCTACTTCTGCCTTGATGTACTTCAGTCCATCAGCACAAGTTCTTGTTTCAAGGATCTTGGATTAGAGAATCAATGGATTTTAGGCCATCCCAAGCCCTAGCATGCCCTCAAGAGTGTTTATAAATGATATTCACCATCTTGTGAGATAACATCTGAGATCACTGGTTGCTTGGAACTAGGTCATAAAGGTGTTGTATGAGATTCCTCAAAGATACTTAGCACATCCATAAAGAGTTTTAAAAAATGAAAATTCCTTGGAAGTAGTGAATAAAAACCAGTTTTGTTTTTCAATATGGATAGAGATTAAAGTTGTATAAGTGGTAGCCATGGACTGTTTCTGATTTCTGAAGGGGTACATCATAGGGCTTTTTTGGACTGGGACAATGCTGGACATCAGCATTGGCTTTCTTTTTCCACTCCATTTCAGAAGAACTTTGGTTTCCATAGCAGCCATGAATTTGAATTAAACATCTCAGCCAAAGGACACTGAGCTTAATAGGCTGCATGTTAGCTTTGGAAAGCTTTGGTGTAGAACATCAATGACCAGCCTTCTGTCCCAGCAAGGCATAGTGCCAAATGAAAATTTCCTCATTGCCATCACCCCTATATAAAAATGTCAGGATATTTTGTGTGCATTCTCTGTTTCTTATGTGCTTTTTTTTTTTTTGGAACTGCACATTATGGCACAAGCTGACTAAACTTCAGTCCCAACATTTGAGGCTGTTGGTTGAAAAATCTGGTACTGTTTGTAGCTGAGTCCAAAGACTGTAATATAGAGAGATGGCAATAGAGATATAACTTGGATTGGTGTCCTATCTAAGAACACTGAAATTGCAGCCACTGCCCTTCACTGTTCCCAATCACTATTCCCAGTCTTATATATTTTCCTGTCTCATTTCTGCCTGGATTCTAGTTTTTCTGCTGCTGATCCTGTTTTACCTTTTCCTTCGACTCCGTTCCAACTTTTACCTGATTTACAATGCTTTCCTATGCCAAGTTATCCCATTCCATTCATACCAATGGGCTTACTCTGCATAGGATTGCAATGTCAGAGATTATTCAGTCTCCCTGGATCTTGGAGTTCCAAATGACCCAGTCTCACTTCAAAAGTGAAACAAATTCAATCAAATTTCTCCATGTTTTTTTAAAAAATGGATTTTGTACAGAGCACTGTACATTCATAGTTTATAACAACTTTCCTTCAATTCATGTATACCTTTTCCTCTTCCGAGTTACCCATGTGAAAGCGTTTTTGCTTTCAAGTTTCTTTTTGTGTGGTGTTTTACCGATGTCTATACAGGATGGGAAAACACCATACACAGTCGTGATGGATTCATAACTACAGTGCCAGCAAGATTACTTTGTGGCAGTGTTTTTTCAATGCACAACTGCTCATCTAAGATGCAAATAGAGTGGAGGAACTGAATGGTGCGGAAAAGCATGCATGAGCTAATTTCAGAGCAAGACTGAAAATTTCTTCTAGTTAAATCAGAATTCAAGACAAATGGAATACTGCACAAAAACATTCTGGTACAATTTAAAAAACCCAAAATGCTAGATATTGGCTCATCTCTAACCTGATTCACCCAAGAAACGCCTCCCTATGTTCTTTGTCTTCATCCTACTGTCACACATGCCCCAACAACAATAAATGGAACTTAAGAATTGCCTTAAAATAGACATAAGATCCACTGTATTCAGAATTCTGTTTCTAGAATCAGCTTCCTGGATGCGTACAGGGAACTTGGAAACTTAGCTTGAAGGTGAAAGACGAACTTCTGTTGTTTGTGTCTAACATCTGGTAACTCAAAGACAGACTAATCCTAAACATGAAGAAACTCTTTCTCTACCATGTCTAACAGAAAAAGCCTAAGCAGAGTTACTCTAGTCTAAACCCATTGATTTCAATGGGCTTAGACTGGAGTAACTCTGTTTAGGATTTCACTGCATGAGTTGTTGCAAAGCCAATCCTCCATGAAATCATCCTGTCTTTTTTTTTTTAATTACAGCCATCGAAATTAATGACCATCACCAAATCTTCTGGTAGTGTGGTGATCACCTCTGGTTCAGTTTGGACGGGTGGCAATTATCTGTGAGTATAATTCTTTTTATATGCCATATGTGTGCTCAGATGCCAAGATCCCTATTTTTTTTCCAAGTGATATGGCCATAGCAATGGAAAGTTATTATACAATGCATGATGTGACAGAATGTTGTAATGAAACCAACCCCCTCCTATTTCTATTGCATATTCTCACTCAGAGGAGATATGCTGGAGTTTGGAATTTTATTTACTTCTGATGGTGACATTAATATCCATAGACATCTGATAGATTTTCAGTCTACTGTTTTATTCATTCAGTTGACCACCTTTGTGTGGTCTGACAGCAATGCACTTATTAAGTCATGAGTTATCTACAGGAATTCATCCAGCTTCCACGCACATACAAAGCAAATGTCTAGCCACACGTAAACAGGTTTTTGAGGTTGCTATAAATTGCATGCAGCAGCATAATAAATAAGGATACTAGACATAATCTGTATGGGTTAAACTGGACAAAACATTATTAATATTTAAAGAATCTGAAAAGGGGGAAACTCTCTTACCTTTCACTAATTCCCTGCTCACGGTGTGCGTATGATCTAATTAGATAAGGCAGATAAAATGTCATCTCCCCAACTTTGTCTATCTATGCACAAGATTTTCCTGCTCCAAGCCCCCACCCCCACCATGGGAACAGCAACCCTACGAAGGAGATCTTCCTGAGTAATGCTACCCTTCCCGAAGTACTGGGTAGGTAAGTGAGTCAGGGCTAAGACGACCCCTTCCCTGGCTCGCTCCAGATCATGACAGATGGCTTTGAGGAAGCACCCTTCATCTTGTAAGTGACAACTCAGGAAGCTCACCAAGATTAGCCACCCTTTATTTACATACACGATATCATCCGATCTTTGTACATGTCCAGTTAGAGATTTTCAAATTCTAGAAACTTTCTGTAAAATATTCAGAGTTTGTATGGGTGGGGGAGAATACACCTTTAGCTGATATGAATCATCAGGAGTGAGAAAATTCTTATGGGGCCCAAAGCAACTGGTTGATTCTGCACACGAAGATGGACAGGAGGGTGGGTGCAGAGTCCTTGTACATGCGCCAGGGGAAGTAGGCACAAGACTTTCTAAGCCTTCCTTATGTCTGCCTCCCGTCTTCTGTCATGCATGTGGTGAATGAAGCCAGCTGATACAGAAGATCTTTGCTGGCCCTTGGAGTTATTCAGAGGAGATATGTTTCAGTAGCACACACACGTATGCATGCATGATATTGGTTTTAGTGTTCAAAGCTCTTTATGGACTGGGACCAGCATATCTGCAGAGCCACATCAACCACTATGTCCCCTGCAGGGTCTTGCACTCTGTGGATAAGCAGCCCTTTGTGGTCCCCAGCCTACGGGATATTCGTCCGGCTTCGACTAGGGCCAGGGCATTTTCAGCCCTGGCTCCAGCCTGGTGGAACACGCTCTCAATTGACATACATTCCCTGCAGGACCTGTTACAATTCCGCAGGGCTTGCAAAATGGAGATGTTCTACCTTTGGTTGAGAGCCAGCGAATTGTCCCCTTACTGTTTGCCATATCCCATGCTCCTCTGGCAGCCCCCCTGACCTGTACTGCAACTATGTACATGAGTAGGGGTGTGCAAGCCAAAAATTTTCGGCTAAAGCCGAAAGCAGAAAGCCGAAAGAGGATTCTCTTTCGTATAAGCCGAAAGCCGAAACGGCCAGCCGTTTCGGCTTTGGGCTTTCGGCTTACTTTCGGCTTTCGGCTTTTTCAATGGGAAAATGCCTCCGGCATCTTCCCGGACGTCTGGGGGAGGCATTTTCCCACTGAATCAGCCCACAATTGGTGGGGACCTTCCTCTAACCCCTCTCTACAAACCCCCCAAGTTTCAGACCGATTGGACTTTGGGGGGGCATGTTATGGCCCCCCAAAGCAGGTCCCCCTATCCTCCCATAAGAAAGCGAAGGAGCAGCATATTGTTAGCATGCTGCTGCTCATCTTCTTCATTATTTCCTATGGGGAAAAATGAAGAAGCAGGCTTCCTTTGCCAGGGGTGGCATTTTGCATGCAAAATGCCCCCTTACCCTCAGGGGTCCTTCTCCCACCCTTCCTCCCACCCCCCACCAAGGCTCAGCCTGCTCCCACATGGGGGGGGCATTTCATGGCCTCCCCAAGTAGGTGCTCTGCTCTCATCTCTACCACTGACAGCTGGGGGAGGCTTGTCTTGCCAGGGGTGGCATTTTGCATGCAAAATGCCCCCCAGCCCTCAGGGGCCCTTCTCCCACCCCTCCTCCCACCCCCACCAAGGCTCAGCCTGCTCCCACTTGGGGGGGGGCATTTCATGGCCTCCCCAAGTAGGTGCTCTCATCTCTACCACTGACAGCTGGGGGAGGCTTGTCTTGCCAGGGGTGGCATTTTGCATGCAAAATGCCCCCCAGCCCTCTGGGGCGCTTCTCCCACCCTTCCTCGCACCCCCCACCAAGGCTCAGACTGCTCCCCCTTGGGGGGCCATTTCATGGCCTCCCCAAGTAGGTGCTCTCAGCCCCCAAAGTCCACCCCCTACAGCCCCACACAAACCCAATTCCCCCCCCAGCTGCCACACACAGACCCAAATCCCCACATGAGCCCCTCACAGACCCAAATCCACCCCCAGCAGCCCCACACCCATAACCCCAGGAACAGGCTGGCAAAGGCCAGCCCTCTCCCTTTGTTCCCTATGCTGGGAACTTCTAAACTCTCTTTCCCTGGGCAATTCTGCACAGCCCAGGGGTGCCACAATGGTGGGCACACTTCTGAGTGCCAGCTGGTCCCTGTGAAAGAGCACCTGAACCACAGACACCCTCCCTCAAATTCCCCCACCACCTACAGTGATGGCTGGCCAGCCAGCCCCATTGTTCCCTATGATGGGAACCAACTGCACAATGAAGAATAAAACAAGAACAACACAAAATAAAGTTTTTAAAAAATTATTTTCTCCCTTCCAAAGTACAAGTAGGCAAAGCATAATGACACATTACACCAGCAGTCCCCCACACAGAAAAATAACACAACTCACTTAACATCATAATGGCACAACAGGGCATGATAGCAATGTACTAAAAAAATAATACAACCCACTTCACCGTTTTTGACAGCAATTGTGTTTGTGTGATTCTCTGATGTGAAGTGAGTTGTGTTATTTTTGTGTAGTACACTGCTTTCCTGCTCTGTTGTGCCTTCCTACTGTGTGACCTAAAGCAGTTACAGAAATAAAGTGCTTTTGACAGCAATTTTTTGGGGTGATTCTTTAATGTGAAGTGAGTTGTGTTATTTTTGTGTAAGATACTGCTTCCATGCCCTTTGGTGTTCCCCCCCTGCTGTGTAACCTAAAGCTGTTCAAGAAATAAAGTGTTCTTGACAGGAATCGTGCTTTGTGATTCTCTGATGTTAAGTGAGTTGTGTTATTTTTGTGTAAGATAGTGCTGCCATGCCCTTTGGTGTTCCCCCCTGCTGTGTAACCTAAAGCTGTTCAAGAAATAAAGTGTTTTTGACAGGAATCGTGCTTTGTGATTCTCTGATGTTAAGTGAGTTGTGTTATTTTTCTGTGTGGGGGACTGCTGGTGTAATGTGTCATTATGCTTTGCCTACTTGTACTTTGGAAGGGAGAAAATAATTTTTTAAAAACTTTATTTTGTGTTGTTCTTGTTTTATTCTTCATTGTGCAGTTGGTTCCCATCATAGGGAACAATGGGGCTGGCTGGCCAGCCATCACTGTAGGTGGTGGGGGAATTTGAGGGAGGGTGTCTGTGGTTCAGGTGCTCTTTCACAGGGACCAGCTGGCACTCAGAAGTGTGCCCACCATTGTGGCACCCCTGGGCTGTGCAGAATTGCCCAGGGAAAGAGAGTTTAGAAGTTCCCAGCATAGGGAACAAAGGGAGAGGGCTGGCCTTTGCCAGCATGTTCCTGGGGTTATGGGTGTGGGGCTGCTGGGGGTGGATTTGGGTCTGTGAGGGGCTCATGTGGGGATTTGGGTCTGTGTGTGGCAGCTGGGGGGGGGAATTGGGTTTGTGTGGGGCTGTAGGGGGTGGACTTTGGGGGCTGAGAGCAGCTACTTGGGGAGGCCATGAAATGCCCCCCCCAAGGGGGAGCAGTCTGAGCCTTGGTGGGGGGTGCGAGGAAGGGTGGGAGAAGGGCCCCAGAGGGCTGGGGGGCATTTTGCATGCAAAATGCCACCCCTGGCAAGACAAGCCTCCCCCAGCTGTCAGTGGTAGAGATGAGAGCACCTACTTGGGGAGGCCATGAAATGGCCCCCCCCCCCCAAGTGGGAGCAGTCTGAGCCTTGGTGGGGGGTGGGAGAAGGGCCCCAGAGGGTTGGGGGGCATTTTGCATGCAAAATGCCACCCCTGGCAAGACAAGCCTCCCCCAGCTGTCAGTGGTAGAGAATGAGATTAGAGCACCTACTTGGGGAGGCCATGAAATGGCCCCCACAAGTGGGAGCAGGCTGAGCCTTGGTGGGGGGTGGGAGGAGGGGTGGGAGAAGGGCCCCTGAGGGTAAGGGGGCATTTTGCATGCAAAATGCCGCCCCTGGCAAAGGAAGCCTGCTTCTTCATTTTTCCCCATAGGAAATAATGAAGAAGATGAGCAGCAGCATGCTAACAATATGCTGCTCCTTCGCTTTCTTATGGGAGGATAGGGGGACCTGCTTTGGGGGGCCATAACATGGCCCCCCAAAGTCCAATCGGTCTAAAACATGGGGGGGGTTGTAGAGAGGAGTTAGAGGAAGGTCCCCTCCAATTTTGGGCTGATTCGGTGGGAAAATGCCTCCCCCAGACGTCCGGGAAGACGCCGGAGGCATTTTCCCATTGAAAAAGCCTAAAGCCGAAACGTTTCGGCTTTTTTTCTTTCGGCTAGCCGAAACGTTTCGGCTTAGCCTGAAACGTTTCGGCTAACCTGAAAGAAGCCGAAACACTTTTGTTTCGGCTTTCTTTCGGCTTTCAGAAAGCCGAAATGCACATCCCTATACATGAGTTTTTAGATATTTATTATGGTCCAAATTGATCATGGCACTCGTTGTTTTACATTGTTTTTATGGTTTTTAGATATGTATATGGTTTTAATTGTATAATGTATGTTGTTAGCTGCCCTGAGCCCATTCATGAGGAGGGCAGGGTATAAAATTGATAAAATAAATAAATAAAATAAATATGATATTAAGTTCCTGAAATCGGCTTCTGCAGTCAACTCATATTTCATTTCAAAAATTACAAAGATAGCATGCTTCTAATGCTTATGGTAATAAGGATATTCTTGAAAAAATTATAGGCAGTGCCTGCTGAAATTTCAGAGACCAAAAGGTTAATAATATTGCCAATAGCTGAAGTTACAACTCAGGTATGGAACCCACATAGATATTTGGGATGGTAGAAAGGAACCACCCAGGCCATAAGCATCTCGATGCTATGCAGTTCTTAAAAGATCCTTGAACATCTTGGATGGTAAGTTATTCAATAGTGTAGAAGCACGGGGACACAGCTCATGGTCTGGAAAATGTGGGCATATCAAATCACTGTTGGATGTTGTATCAATGTTACTTTTTCCATCTAGACTTGCTCCAATTTTCCTGTCTTTCTCGTGATCTACTGTGCATTTTTGTGAACTTTGTGCAGATGTGCACATGAGGCACAGTTAGGTATTTATGTTGACCTGTATTCAACATGTGTTGCAATCTGCATTTCTATAATTCCCTAGTTATAAGTAACTCTATATACAAATGTGCCACACCCTCCTCCCAAATGTAGGATACTAACAGAGAACTCGCTTGTGGGAAGGGCGAGTTAGAAATGTAATAAATAATAATGTAATAATTAAAATAAACAAATAAATAAATAATATGCACTATGGGACAGACAATTCAGATTAGAATTGCACATGCTAAGGGAAATTCTTACTGGAGAAGAAATTCAGAAACATTCCATAACAGAAGTGACCTATTTACAAAGTAGTAAATCTACTAGGGTGCCCATATGACTGGTTATTTGCAGTCACCCAAGTACATTAGTCTGTAGATAGTGTAAAGAAGTGACTCTGGATTCCAATATTTCTCAGTGTCACGCAACTGCTCTAAAAAAGGACGTTTAACTTTTATAACTTTTTTTTGCTCCAAATTATGAATGTGTGATATAATTCTAGTCTGTTTCTAGACTTCTTTGCTTAATGAAATTATTTTTAAAATAAAGTATTTTTACACTACTTAATTAGTTTCCTCATATATTTCTACTGAGGGCAGGGCGTTGCGGATTCATGGCAATTATGATCAAGTTTTAATTTTCCATTAGCACTAATTAATGTTGACTGTTCATGTTTCATTAATACTGCTTCTGCTGACATGGAGGTTTTCTGAAAACTCCAGAACGATAAGATGTTAAAACGCTCTGCTCATGTGGAAAGCCCCCAGTGCAAATCTATTTTGTTATCAAATTTTAAAAAGGGGGAGGAGAATATTTGAATAATTTTAAAAGTTGGAAGGAAGAACTTAGGCACAGTTACTAAGCAATAGTCTGTGGCAGGAATGCATGATCATGTTCTGGTATAGCTCATGTTCAGTTGCTATGAGCACAGTCTAAAGTTCAACAGTTTACCTATGTTTGAACAATTTGTGTATGATCAATAGTACAATTATCTTTTTTTGCACATGCACCATAACATACTGCTTTCAACAGCTGCCACCATCTACCCCCATCTGCCACCACCACTGCCTCCCTGCTTGCTGTTTGCCACATTCTTGATGACAACAACTGCAAAGTAACTAATCTCTTTAGTGTTCCTGACTTCTGCCTGACTTGATGTTGGTAAATGACAAAGGTGGGTGAACAGTGCAACTCTGGATCAAATTGCAAATGTGTATTTTTGCACTGCTTCATAGGCATTATTTTTCTTTCAGTAGAAAACCTCTAATTCCATAGACAACCATGAGACTCCTGTGCAACCAGAGCTGCTACAGCTGGTGATCTTCATAAGCTGATGATCCTATAGCACATGGGTGGCCAAACTTGCTTAATGTAAGAGCCACACAGAATAAATGTCAGATGTTTGAGAGCCGCAAGACATGACGCATTTAAATGACTTCAGAGGAAGAGGTGAGTTTGGGGGAGTGTCTTGAAAGTGGCATCACAGGAAGGGCATGGGGTTTTGGTGCAGTATGCTGGAAATGACATAATCAGAAGGGGTGAAGTTTGGGAAGAGCCATCACTTGACCGTTGGCAAAAGTGATATCACATCTTTGAAAGGCTTCACCCTCAAAGGGGTGTCCCCAGGTATTTTCTGAGTCGGACCTGGCAACACCAACATTTTTATTGAAAATATGAAAGACATGGAAAGAAAGAAGGAAGGGAGGAAAGGAAAGGGAGGGAGGGAAAGACATGGAAAGAAAGAGGGAAAGTAGGGAAGGAAATAAACTAAACCAAAATAAGCTGTACAGCCACGGCGATACTCAGATACTTCCAGGAGCTGCACAATAAGTCTAGAAGATATGCATGTGGCTCCCGAGCCACAGTTTGGCCACCCCTGCTATAGCAACCTATGCAGGAAAGTCTGTAGAAGCTGTTACTGAAATTGTGTAAAGTTGTTCAACATGGCTTTCAATTTGATCTCGGAACTAGTACATGGAGACAATCTAATGAGGGGTAAATGAACAGTTCAATCATGGTACGTTGAATATCCGTCATGTTCCTTTTGAAGTTTTCAGTACCTTTTGTTCTCTCTTTTGTTGATCATCTGAAATAAACCCTCACTTCCTAATGGACTATGCCACAAATATCATTATGAATATTTATAGCATTTTCCCTCCAGTCTTCACAATCTTTTGTATACATTAGTTCAATTTCAATATTGCACCAAACCATAGTTTACAGTAACCATAGTTTTACAACCTATAACCATGGTTTGAGCTTCCCAACATACAACCAGTCAACCTTCATTTAGAACTGCTTGCATCTTAATTTTCTATCCTCTCCGCATTCAGCTTAATAAATTCATCTCTATCTCTATGGTGCAGCTAATGGAGGGGAATTAATGACCATAACCATGGTTTGTTTACTGAAAGATAGAACCTTATTATAAACTGCATTCAGACATCTTGACAATCTGTAATTAAAGTGAGGTTGGATACAAACATCAATTGGTGCCCTGGATACATAATCCGCTTTCTTCTATCACATACACAGATTGATTCATAGTTTCTCAGTGGATCCAGATGCCTTGGTGAACTGGTTTACTCCACTTAAGAGAGAATTCTAAACTGGGATTAAGCTGAGGATCAGAATATCAGTTTATATAGGGAAAATAAACTCAAAATTGCAAAGTGCCTGAATTTGGATGTCACAGTGGATTGGAACTTGAACACATTTGAAGCTACCCTATACTGAGTCAGACTACCAAAGTCAGCTTTCTCTAATCTGATTGACAATAGCTCTCCAGGTTCACATGTAGAGGTCTTTCATATCACCTACTACCTGATCTTTTTAACTAGAGATGCCAGGAATTGAATTTGGTACCAGGGGTGTGTGGTTTGGATATCCGATTCAGGAAAAATTCCCGAATCGGACCCAATCCGTAAAGATTTGGGATTTCCAGATCGAGGCCAGCATGCTGGCCCCTATTCAGAAATCCCAAATTAAAGTTTTCCGAAGCCTTTGGAATGCCTTGGAAAGCTTCGGGGCTTTTTTACGGAGCATACCAAAGCGAGTAAAATGCCGTAATTCCAAAGCAGCTTGCCGCTTCGGAATTATGGTGTTCCTGAATTTTTTCCCCAATTCGGGCAAACCTGAAGTGACCTGGCCCTGCACAGCCCTACTTGGGACCTTCTGCATAGAAAAACAGATGTTCTGTTACTAAGTCAGAAATTTATAAAGCAGGCTTCATACACAAGTTGATGCCAGATTGTGGCATCAGGATGCAATAATAATTAGCTCAAATCATTATTTAGAGGCCCAGTTTAGGCCATAGTTTCTGAATTTGGTTGTTGACTGATTGCAAATCAAAACTTATCAGTTCAGACATCATTCCAAAAATATAGCTTGATGTGATGATAGTACTGAGCCATTGTCTCAGTAATCCCTTTTCTGTCCAACATTTTTGTTCTGCTGTGGTTTCCACATGGAAACCTCATTTCATGAAACCTCATGCCTCATTTCATGAAAAAATAGCCAGAAGAGGACACTACTGGAGTAAAATAGAAGGATTAAGTATTGAGATTAACCTGCTGCTTCATTCTGCTTTGCAATGATTTATTGCAACCATGTTTCCAGGGGGTTTTTTTGCTAATGGAAGTGGAGTTCTGGCCCAAAAGCCACCCATTGAGTTCATGGCTGAACTGACATTTGAACTAGGGACTTCTCATCAAAAGGCCTTTAAGTATTGTGTTGGATCTGAAAAAAGAACACACATAAATGTACAAATGAGAATTTATGAAGGGCTATTCCAGTAACTCTCCCAGTGTTCCATCTTTGCTGCTTGTGGCAGAAAAGACCATTCCTTGACAAGGATGTAATGCATGTTTCATGATCTTTAATGGAAGCATTATAAGGTACCACTCTTTCACTTGACCATCGAACTGCGTTTCTGATTGCCATCTTTTCTTTTGGGCTGACGAGCAAAAATAGACATCTTGTGCTAAAGACATTATTAATGCAGCTGCAAGTATTGGAAATGACTGTAGGTCAGTTCACAAGGTCGGACTTTCGGAAGCACTTCAACTAATGATCTTTTAACTTGCCGTGCACATGCTCCAGAGAATATAATTAAGATTAAGGCTTGGGTCTTAAGGAATTGTTCCCCTTGAGCATCTCTCTGACTGCTGCAGAGGCTTTCCTCTGCTGCCATGCTTGCTTCCTCTGCCACTAGTTTTTTTGCATGTGTAAGGGTTCCTTGAAAAACATCAATCTCGCACATGAGGGGGTTCTAGCAGCAGAAGAAGTGAGTGTCTTGGTGGAGGAAAACCTCCACAGTGGTCAGAGAGAAGCATGAGGGGGGATGATGTCATCAGATTCAAGCCACTGATTCTGGTTACAATCATCAGTAGCACATACAATCAAATGTATGCTCTAGTTGCATTGGGTTTAACATTGGAGTCCATGTGTAAACTGGAGTGAAGGGGGTTTGTGGAGAGGAATAGGGAAAAAAAGATGAAACTTGATCTAAAACACATCAAGAGTGAAGGAGCAGCCAACTAGTCTTACCTTCTTCTGAACATGGGATACATTGCAATTCAAGTGGACAAGGAAGTTCTCATTTAGTCCAAGCAAATGTGGGTCCTCTGCAGGAAGGACAATGTGGCATAGTTATTATGCTGTGTGAAAGGGTACTCTGTATCAAATCCAATGGCTAAACATAATTCCTCTGGAGTGCCTACATATTTGCAATATCCCTTGCCCATCCTGTCCTGTTAATATGTTTCAAATGCCATAAATAGGTTGCATTGTGGGAACAGATATGTAGCTTGGGCCATTGCCATCAGAAGCAGAGTGAAATTTTCTGGCAGCATTACAGAGAAATATGATTAGCACCCTTTGCTGTATCTTAACCTCATATCCTAATATCCTGTATCCTAATCTTTGGTTCAGCAACAGCAATCTTTGATTATGCATAAGTTTCTGTCTAAGATGTGTACCTCCTGCCATGCCCCCAGTTCTGCAAAATTGTATCTATTTTGCTTTTTAACACTGCAGGGGGGTGTTATCTTGGCAGTAGTCCTATGCTGGTACAAGGATATTGTTATGCAAACTTATTTAATGCTAGCATCTGGTAGTGCTCTGCAAGGAAGATTAAGACTTTCTAGCCAATCCGCAGGTGCAACATAGATAGCACTGGTTTCTTACAAACTTGCTCCCTCAGATTGCAAAATTCTAGAAACTATTGCTGGAAAAGGGATTTTTTGCTTGAAACTTGACTTCTTAAAAATATTCCAAGGTAAGTTTGAAATCATCTTGGTTGCTGCTTTACTGTATGTATACTTTAGTAAGACTGTGTGTGATACACATTTTAAGTTTGGTTCCCAAGTCCTCCCTCTTAATTTCTTGATGTCCTATGTGCCTCAAAATGTGAACTGCTCCTTGTCTCTCTTCACAGGCTTTTTCTGTTGGCAGCTTTGTCCTCCACCTTGTGGAATGGAACTGCATGGGTTTTCCTTTTTACTGTTGGTGGGTTGGATTCGGATTAAACTGGCAATTTCTTGCAATTTCCCCTTTCTGCTGCAGACTCCTCATGTCATTCCTCAGGATCTCCTATTCCCCAAGAACAGCATTTTGTGTATATCAGTGGACTGCAACGGGATGGGGGCAGGAAAGTTCTATTTCACTGATGGAAAATTTAGTTGGGATATAACCTGGTATGTCCCATTTAAGAGAGAGAGAGAGAGAGAGAGAGAGAGAGAGAGAGAGAGAGAGAGAGAGAGAGAGAAGAGAGAGAGAGAGAGAGAGAGAGGATTTGGTATGTCCAGAATGCATACACTATTGAGTACATATAGGGTACATAACACTAATTCTATGCACATGCACACATACCCACAGAGAGAGGTCACAGAAATTTGCAGTGGCTCACTGGAAGCAGGGCTCATTTCGAGGGGGAACATGCAGGAATGCAGTTCCAGCAGTTCCCCAAAGAGGTCACATGTCAGGTGGCTCCACCCACCTCTCGGCCATTTTGGGCCTGTTTCGGCCTGGATTGGGACCGAAACAGCTTGGATTGGGCCTCTGATAGGTGGTGGATCACACTCCCGCTCAGCAATGGCCCGATCCTGACCATTTTGGGCCCCTTTCTAGCCATTTTCAGCCCCTTTTTACCATTTTGGGCCCAATTTCGGCCCTGAATGGCCAGGATTGGGTCCAAAACAGCTAGGATAGGTGGTGTCAGGGGGTGTGGCATATGTAAATCAGTTACACTAATGACACATTTCTGGTGATGTCAAGGGGTGTGGCATACGCTAATGAGTTATGCTAATGAGTTATGCTGATGAGTTCCTCCAGCTCTTTTTCTACAAAATGACCCCTGACTGGAAGCATTCAAATGGAATGCAACAAAACTAAAGAACTGTTGTTAAGGGACAAAACATGAGGTTTTGTGCAACCCTTTGTGCATTCTCTACTGCTTTCTCAACATATATAGCACTAGTAGGTCACTGGGTATTCACTTGTTATCATGGCAGATTACTGTAGCAAAGTAACCCAAACGAGGATGAATAAAGACAAAGGACATTAAAAACCAATTCAGGTCTCATCTTGTTATATAATGAATTTCCAATTACAAGCAGAATAAGCACAAGCACATAGAAAAAGAAACATTTACGAAGTCTGCCCTTCAGCCATCCTGAAGCAGACAAGCATCAGGGTTTTTTTTAAGAAAGTTCAAATTCTCCATTGAGACCTTCCGTTTCTCTCAAAAAAGTTTAAACTTTTTTTATAATGGATCTTAGTGGTTAATAAAACAATTCCCATAGCACTAAACTCCTGTTACAATGCAGAATTGCCAAAAGAATGGATTTTAATGGAATACAATAATACTAAAAATTAAGCCTTCAACATCTGTTCCACGCTCATATTCTTGGGGAACATATTTCACAATTATAATCAATAAAATTAAGATAAAAGTGATTTATATCAATGTATTTATTTTTTTCCAGAATACCACACACACTGCCAATGTTTTTGTAGCCCCAATGAAAAAGAATTTTCTTTGTTTTCTTCCCCACAAGTTACAGAATTTCTAACATAAAATTTATGGCGTTGAAGGTTTTTTCAAGTAGCATGTGCTTGTGTCCTGAGATGATTAAAATACAGGTTAAATAGTCCCCTCTTTTCAAAATCCAAGGCTCTTATTGTGTGGTTTATTAGCTCTGCTTCCCTCTGATGTTAAGCAAGTAATAGCGTACTCCAGATGCGGTCATACATGTACATACTTGTGAGTAGGTCTATTGATTTCAGAGGGACCAATGAGGGAGAGTCCCTAAGGGCAGATTAACAAAAAGAACACATCAAGGGATATAAACAGTGCCTGGATTGTAAAACTTCAGGATATGGATGGGGGAGACATCTAAGATTAAACCTCCCATATTCATTCATTTCCATCATAGATGTCCTTCAAGGTAGTGTTGCACAAACCTGTACATTTTGGGGACTTTTACAGCACAAAGTTATAAAGAGTTACTCCCGTTTAAACCTGCTGGAATCCATTAGCTTAGATTGAAGTAAGTCTTCATAGAATTGCACTGTTAATGTTTGCCTATAATCAAAGTCAAATTCTTCCTACCTGTTCTTTTACTTTAGTCCAGCTGATTTTTACTAAATTCTCGCTGTCTAAATACAGAGGGAGCATGCCTTTGAAATACAGAATGTACTGGAGGGGGGGGTCATAATGCCTAAGAATCCTGGATTTGTGTTGCCATTCTGAAAAATCATGGTGATGATACCAAAGAGCAGTTTTCTGCTTGGGAATTCCAGAATGCATACCCCTTTTCACATTAGAAGAACCTACCTAATCCTCCCCCCCCACACACACCAGAACAGGCTTCAGTATTGATGGCTGGCTGGGTGGGGTCACCTGTCAAAGGTCACCTTTAAGGAATACATGTTTAACAATCACAATGCCATCCCTCGGCTGAAACAGTATCTGCAATTTTGTCCTTTACTTAAAAAATACACTTGAATATTCAAAATTAGAGTTAACCCTTGAACATAAATTCTTTTATATCCGTATGTCAAGTCATACTAAAAAATCCAGAAAAAATATAACCAATTAGCAGTACAAACATATATGTTGTGAGTAAGCGTTGCTTTGCCTTGACCTAGATAACCCAGACAATCCCGATCTAATCAGACCTCAAAGCTAAGTAGGATTGGCCTTGGTTAGTAAGTAGATGGAAAACTGTGAATGAAGACCCGAGATACAGAGGCAGGCAATGGCAAACCACTTTTGTTAGTCTCTTGCCATGAAAACTCCAGCAGAGGTCGCCATAAGTCAGCTATGACTTGACAGCACTCTCCATCACCACAAACATTGCTTCAGTGTTGGTTCCTGAAGTCTTCCTCCCACTTCTAAGAGTAAATAACATCCAGGGTTGGGAAATTTGTTGAGAGTTTGTGCAGGAGAGAACTCAATAGATATAATGCCATAGAGCCCTCTCTCCAAAGCAGCCATTTTCTTCAGAGGAACTTATCTCTATGACCTAGAGATCAGACATAATTCTAGGTGATTCCATACAGGGTAACCTAACATCACATGGGATACAGAATTGTTTCCCCCCTGCCCGATAAATCCATGGACACTGAGAGCTATTATAACATATGAACTAGACTGTCAGTCTATATTAGTGGAAATACTAGTTCAAATCCACGGTCAGACATAATGCTGACTGCTGACTGCTGACCTTGGACCAGTCACTCTTTTTCAGCCTAACCTATCTTACAAGATTGTCAGGATAAAATGAGGAAGAAGGGAGCCATGTACACAGCCCTAATTTCTTGGAGGAAGGCTGGGTTAGAAATGTTTTACACGTACACATGCCTGCCTTCTTCCTTAGCACAATTGTCTCCTTTTGTTTTCAGCTGTACAGCAGCTCTTCAGCTATAGGCTCTAATAATGTATGTCTTCACTTTACACATAAGTGGAAGAGACTTGGGGATTTTTCTCCCCTGAAGGACATGTTGTTTTTCCCTTCTGTTAGTGAATGTGTCTCTTTATATTTTTCCAGAGCATTACTCACTCGAATGCCAATCTGTAGGCTAGCAAGTAGTGGCCCACATGCTTTGGTACAGCCTAAGGACCAAGAGGAAGGGTTTGCACCTGCAATCTGTCCTCAGAATGCCAAGGTTCCATGGCAGTGTAAAGGCAGCATGCCTGGGCAATCCTTTTCTCCTCCCGTCTTCCTCCCTAGATCAGCATAATAAAGACCTGCCTGGGGGCAGGAACCTCTGAACTCTTTTCTGTGGCCATGAGGCCTGAGATGTGGTCCACTGCCTATTGGGTTTCCCAGCTAATGGACTCCTAATCTGCCCTGCCTCCTTTCTGGATTTTTCATCTCCCCAGAAGTTTTGAAGGTTTCTCCTAACTTCCCTATCCCAAAGTTCTTCTAGGCCTTCTGGGCTGCCTGGTGTCGCTGATGTGGCTGTGCTGGGCTTACTGGATCTTCTGGGAGTTGGTAAGTACAGGGGCAACTAAGATCCTGTCCCAGACACAATCGGCATCATGTTAAATAAATATCTTCAGGCAGAAACCGCCACAGCAATAATAGTGCCACCATCTCAAATTAGCAATAATGAAGGTATCAGTGCAAGATTTTTTTAAAAAATACAACAATATTTTTACATCAAAGTCCCTCCAAAACAAATTAGTCTTAGCACAGGGATCTCGATGTGGAACCTTGGGGCACCATGATGTGTTTCCTGGCACCCAATTGAATATGGTCTATCTGCTTTTGTCAAGAAGTGTTCTGAACAATTATGTAGTTTATAAAAGTTTATGTAGTTTACAAAAATAAACGAGGAGTTGTATATTTTTTTAAACTAGTAGCTGACTTTGTGAAAGTGAACTTGTATAGCATGCTATAGTTTCAAGTAAAATGTAAATCTTTTGTTTAGTGAGTCATAGCATTTAAGCAACAATCCATTAGAAATCATGTATTAAACAGTTCTGTTTGAAGTACAAGTGTCAAGGGCTCATTTAGTAAAAGAAGGTTATCAGAAGGCTTCTAATGCCCCACAATTGTCTTAGGCACAGAAGTGTTCCTTATTTCAGTGACATTTGGCAATTAATTTGCCTCTCTGTTCAACTTGAAAGTCTGCAAAGGATGAACATTCTCCTTTTCCCTTACTCTGCTACCTATGAGGCAAGCCTGAGGGCATAAAGGTCCGGAGTTCACTTCCCAGTTGAGTGCCACTGTCTACTAGAGGGCTTTTTTCCTTCTATTTACTTCGGTCATTTTATGGAGCAGCTGGAAGTTCAGGCTTTTCCCCCTGTTTGCATGTGACAGAGCAAATTATGGCACAGGAGGGGGTTAATGAAACTGTCTGGCAGAGGACTAAATAATTGAAGGGGCAGAGTTCTGGGGATTAGGTTGAAGACAGACTCGGTGTCCTAAATTATAGCTTGTTAGTGGTAGGGGGGCTGTGCATTGTTTCTGTGAAAAATGATGACATCAACTAAGGGGAGCAATACCGCACACCTGATATTTTCTGCCACTGCAGGTGTTTCCATCCTGGAGCGTCCAACACGAATAAAGCGATGGGAATTCTAAAATTTGCACGTTGGATAATAATAAATCTTTGCTTGTTCTGGTATTTTAGAGAGATACAGAGATTTTATTCTTCAAGTCATTTACAGCTGAGAACATAGCTGGAGCCACAGCCAGAATTTTTTGCCAGATACGTAAACCTAACCACTGAAATAAAGGGGAGCTGTCCACACAGCCAGTGCTGAATTATATAACTGTTCTTTAACTAAGTTTTATGAGAATCAAGTGGCTGCCACAGGAACAGCAGCCCTGCACCTCATTCCTGAATACCAATACAGAGAAAACAAAATCATGATGTGATGTTTGGATTGGCCAGATCCCATGTGAATACACGGAGGACTGGCAGAACAGACAATTGCCTTCTGCTTACTTACATTGCTTCCGAATCCAGTTTTTCCAGCCCAAACCACAAACCTCAGGGACCTTGAGCTGTAAAATATGCCCTCTGAGCTTAGATTCAGTTACAACTCCCCATGTATTTGACCTGGTTCTATAGGTAATCTAGAGCTATTATATACCATTGGCACCTCCTACAGTACAGCTGTGTGAATTGCGTAGGTTTCTCTGTCGGGGAGCCAGCAGAGTAATTACCAGTCTGGCCTTTTGCTCCTTTCTGACTACAATCATATGATCTGAAAGTTGTCTAAAGAGGCCTGAAAAGTTTCGAGTCTGAACTAGCAAAAACATTTAAACAAAACTCTAAAACAAAAAAAAGTGTCTTGATCCAGCAAAGCCTAGGCTGCAGTTTTTAAAATTTCACATCACATAATGACATAGTTCAGTTCCTGACCTTTTCTTTTCAAAGCCCAAGTTCATCATTCCACTTCCCCCGAGCGTCAGCCCTGAGGTTAACCCTGAGTTTCTTGATACAGGTCTTTCCTACAATGAAATTATCTGTAATTGCTTTAGTTCCTGCTGAGTGGTTATCGGTGTAGCAGTGGTTCACATTAAGCACAGTCGGGGGTACTTGAGGGCTTGGGTTTAATAACAGCCAATTGTCCCAATGTTAGCTAATGGTCAGTATCTGGTGGATCAACCTGGAGAGACTGTACTGTTGGCTGTACTTCCTTGGCCCATAGTAATCTCCGCTATTTGGCAGAAGAAAAGAAGGGGACTGCAGTGTCTGTTGCTCTATTTAGCAACCCTGCCTGTTGCAAAGTCTTATGAAACCTCACCATAGTTTAGGTTGACCTAGTGAATGAACAAAATTCCTGATTGTTTGCAGGCAGCTAAAGCTAGGAAGAGAATTGCTAATTTGCAAGTATGCATTTTAGGATATATAGATCACAAATCTGTCTTACATCACAGACAGTGGCAGGAAAGGACTGATGCACAGTAGGATCTTCTTTCTGGATGTGTTTGATGCCATCTTTCCTGTTTTGTTTTTAAAAAATTAAAAAGTAAAACATGCAAAATTAAACTTGTTTCAAGTAAGTCAATCCTATCCTTACTTCCAAGTGGTTTAGCAGGGAAATACAGATCTTGTCCAGTTATGGAACAAAGCAGTATCTATTCTTCTTCTTTCATCAATGAGCATAGCCCTTGGCAGAAAAATATAAACACCCAAGATGCATCATTGCACCTCCCCTAGGACTTACCATTGAAACTTGGTGAGATAAACCTAAAAGGGAGAGACTATCAGCATGTCTGTGTAATGCAATTAATACACTGGGAGTGTCATGATCAGAGATGCTAAGCATTTTTTTTCTTTTTGAACAGCAGCTAAGCAGGAACCAAATTCAGGTACCAAGTGCCTATATCCAGGGCAGCAGGTCAAATCATAATTTTTGGAGCCATTTCAAGATGGGGGTCAGTTGTCAGGGATTACCCCTTGCCCCTATGCTGAAATGCTAATCTGAAACAAAGCTCCAGCCTCAGGCGTTTGTTTGTTTTAAAAGACAAGAAATGCTTGTGGTGTTCCAGTCACAGAACTCCCAGCATCACATGCCATTCATCCCTCGGAACTGGACAGAGCTAACTTTACTTGGAGCTGTGTGACATGTTCAGCACAAGCATTGTTGCCTTTTCTTACAACAGTCCTCTAAGTTTAAGGGAAAACTGGTTATATTGGCAACAAAATGTAAGCCCTGGAATCACTGGGATGTAGTAGTAGTAGTAGTAGTAGTAGTAGTAAATTTATTGTCATTTCCCTCACAAAGTAAGGGGGGGGACATGCTTCATCTAAAGGTTGGAGTAGGATTTGGGAGACCTGGGTTTAAGTCCCCACTTAACTATAAACTTCACTGGGTGACCTTGGACCATTCACTCTCTGTCAGCCTGCCCTACCACATATTGTGGTTTTGAGGATAAAGGAGGAGGGTTGAGATGAAAGTGGGGGATAACTCATGTTGATCACATTGAACCTGCTGGAGAAAGGGTGGGATAGAAGTGGACAGTTAAATGTAGGGTCCCTTTTGATTCTCTCAAGCGTATTTTAGATCCTGAAGTGTGACGTGTGAGGCTGTTGTGGGGCTACAGCCTAGTAACAGTTCTCTAAGACATGTGAATTCTTCTCTGAACTCTATGCCTGGAGGATTTTTTCTAGTGATTCTTTTCTACACGTCAAGATAATGATATGATTTTATAATGAGCTTATTGGGGGAAAACGTGTTATAGTTCCCCCCCCCAATTGGATTCTCCATGCCACATTTGCTTACCTCCATATCTTTGGCCAGGTGACACACAAGGGTGCACAAAGGAAGCATTAGTGTCTGAAATGTTATTCATGCATGCTCTTGGATTTGAAGAGAAGAGGAACCTGGGGATCAGCAAGCAACAGGTCATCCATGCCAATGCTGTAAGTATTTTCTACTGAAACACTGAATGTATCCAAATGCCTTTGTCACTGCTTTCTGCCCCTCATTATTCCTTGAGACCTTTAAAAAATCACAACCGCCAGCAATAAAGACATTATGCCAAGACTTTCCCCCAAGGGTAAGTTGAATAAAAATTCTCCGGAGCCTATAAATCTATTTGAAGGAGTTAACCTAATCACTCGGATGCCTGTCAAACCACAAGGAAAAGTGATAAGTAAATCAGTAATTCCATGAAATATGGACTTTTACTTATCTGACTTGACCTTTTTTCCTGCTCTTTAACCTTTCTGTCCTTCAATTCTCCAAACAGTTGTGTACAAAAGCTAATTTGCGGCCAACAGCTACTTGATAACCCGGTGGTGTTACTGAGAAAACTAAGTTGGCATGTTGTTTGTGCTGATTATTTCCTCATAAGAGTGAAAAGATGTCTGCATATACATGCTTCTGTGTTCAGAGTCTACCGTGCCTGCCATAGCTTTCTAATTGATTCAGAGCATTAGTGTCAGGGGCCTGTCACTGCACTGATGCTAGGGAATGTGCCAACTCCCATGCAGAAAAGGGTTTTAGAGGAGGCAGTCACTTGGGCCTTCCCTGCTGTTTGCTTGCTTGCTTGCTTGCTCGTATTCTGCCTTTCTCACTGAGACTCAAGGCGGATTACATTGTGTGAGATTAGTACAATCAGCACCAAGGACATTTCCATACAGTGCCAAGAACATTTCCATAAACAATGTCATGGGGTAAATGAATATAAGTTTACAAAGACATTGAATTAACAGGGATCCAGTATGGGGTTGAGGAATTGCTGAAACAGAACATAATCAATTCTAGGACTTATATTAAACAACATAAATCATAGGTAGTATATAGGAGTACATATTTAAAGCAACAGATAATATGCAAGGCAACATAATGGTGAAATCTATGGTTCTTAACTCATTAATGAAACATCTGGGACCCCTTTCCTATAATACCGCCCTCTTAGCTGAGAAAAAGTCTTTTTTGAATAATTCAGTTTTGCATTGCTTGCAGAAAGCCAGGAGAATGGGGGCTCTCCTGACCTCCTCAGGCTGGCCATTCCACAGGGTAGGAGCCACCACAGAGAAAGCCCGTGTATGGGCTGCTGTTGATTTCACCCATGTACAAGCCAGCACCTGCTACTCATAGGTACATGCCAGACTGATGTGTGTGAAATTTGCCACGGGCATAGTTCCCCATGTTTGTTAATCTCAACATGTTTTGTCTCCCCCCTCCTTACCATCGCCACCTTCAGGCCTCCTTTGCTATGTTTCCCCACAGCCTTTGCATGCCTTACAGAGGTGAATGGCTTCACAGGCTGTCAAGCACAGAACCACCTTGCAGCTGTACTAACAGCATTTGAAAGAATGAATTTATGGCTGGGGTTCAGCAATCTAATGTCCTGGGACTTGTTTTCCAAGCCAAGGTTCAATCTGTGTGGCTCATAGAATAATGAATAAGGGACAATACCCCTGAATATGCTGGCCCTTCCCATAACTTTTAAGGCTGGCCCAACTACCTTTGGTTCAATTGGGAGCTGGGTCAGTATTTACAGGCCAGTGGAGAGTGGGCCACACAGGAGTGGAATGGCCAGGAAAACTTCTGTGCCTATTGCCATGGAGTGCTGCTGGTAGCTAAGTGGTAAGTGATGTTCATTTTGGTTTGTGAAAATGTCACTTCTGGGCCAGCAAATCACCACTTCCGGGTCAGCAGAAGGTCTGCAGGAAGTCCATCCCCTGTTGCCTAGGAAACTGATTGATCGGCGCTGTCATGGCCCAGTCTGAGAGTGAGGTCTCCTCTGGAGGAGAGGAGCCTTGTGTAGCCAGCCAGGACTCCTCGGGAGAAGAAGAGTTCTGTGTAGCCAGCCCTAGCCCTGACTCAGCAGAAGCCAGCAATCAGGAGCAGCAGCTGCTGGCTGATCAAAGCTCACAGCTAGCAGCTGAGACACCAGCACCCTCTAGCCCCAATACCACAGGGGAAGCTCAGCCAGGGGCTTCCACCCCCCCCCCCAGGCTCACCCACACCTAGAGAGCACCGCAGACAGCACCAGAGACTGGAACTGCAGGAGAGACGGCACAGTGCTCATCTCCTGAGCCAATGCCAGCTGCTGGAGAGCGATGATGAGTAGCATCAGGATGGAGCCCCAGCAGCTGGCTGAAAATCACGCCTGGCTATAAAAGCCAGTCAGGAGCAACTGCCAGGTGTGGAAGCAACATGTTAATTACCTGCAACCACTTCCTGGTACCTTGCATCTTGCTCTTGCCTTCACCTTGCCTTGATACCCTCGTGCTCTGACCAACGGACTGGACTTGGCTTGGCTTTCTGGATCTTGGACACACCCCTGGCGTTTACCTTGGGCTCTGACTACAGACTGGACTCAGCTTGTGACTCTTGAACACTCCTTGGCTTCGTGTTAGTACCTGGGCTACCAGCTTGGGCGGGCCCAGCCCATGACAGGCGCCAGGCTGTCTGCAGTGATGAACTGGAAAATGAACCAAATGAACCAGCTTAAAGTTCGTGGTGGTTCATCAGAAATGGGGTCTGACGAACCACTGGTTCACGAACCACAAACAGAATTTTGGTTCGTGTCCTCCTCTACTCTACACTCCCTTTGTGGAATGTCTAGCTATGAGGTTGGACTCCTGTTTCTGTGTGCAAAGACCTCTTCTATGACTTTCTTGGTCATATTCATCAACTGTTCTATACTTTTAGCTATATCCGTGACACCAAGGTGGCATGAGAAGGAGCAGTGATTTTATTGCAACTCCCATACTGCTTAGCTAATGCAAGAACTCTGTCCTAACAAAGCAAGTTCCTTGCTGTCCAAATCTGCTTTGAGAGGGCATGATTTCTAGGTAGGTATGGGTCCCATCATTGCTGAAGTTATAAATTAACCTGTGGTAACCTAGTTCTGTCACCAAGTGTCACTATTTGCAGTTTGTCTCATCAAATAAATGCTATTTGTATGGTAATAGTTTTCTGTCACTCATTGCGATTATGTGTTTTTTGCCCATATGTTTAGTACAGTGTATACATAAACCATGTTTGGCCAACAAAAACACTATATGTTAGTCCTCTTATTAATACATTTTAAAACATATCCCCCAACTATGTCCTGTTCAGTGTGGGCCACCCAAGATAACTGTGGCTTGCATGGCCCTTCCCTCACTCTCCCTTAATTGTACATTCTGCTTCTCTTTATCACTTCATATCTGCAATCCCTTCATTCTTAGGACTTCTTGCACCCCAAAGTGCAGGCTGTTTTCCTGCTTCCTTCAGAACCAACACATGTTGTGGCCACCAAGGATCACTTTGGGTCCTCACTCATTTAAACTCCCTTTTCGGGAACAAAGACCAACTCAGTGAAGAACTACTGAGGCCACAATATGTAGCAAATAAAATGAATCAAAACAAACTTTCTTTTAAGACTTGGAAAGAGTTCCAAAAATTCAGTCACTGCTTTCATACTCCATCTCCAAACTGGAAAAAGTATGGGATGACAGCCTGCTTTTCCTGTTGATGGCCAGCCAGACACGGCCCCGGACAATCTAGCCAGAGCTCTGGAGGCTGTGATGGCATGGTTGAAACAGAGCAGGCTGAAACTGAACCCAGTGAAGATGGAGGTCCTGCAGCTGGGACAGGGGCTGCCAGATGTTGGGATATAGCTCCCTGCCCTGGATGGGACACCACTGGCAAAGTTGCCAGAGTCTGGACGTGCTCCTGGATGCCTCCCTGTCGAAGGAGGCCCAGGTCACAGCAGTTGCCAAGTCTGCATTTTTCCACCTCCATCAGATCAGGCAACTTGCCTCTTACCTGACGCCCCAGGACCTGGCTACAGTGACCCATGCAATGGTCACCTCCTGGCTAGATTACTGTAACTCACTCTATGCTGGGCTACCCCTGGGCCTCATCTGGAAACTACAATTGGTCCAGAATGCGGTGGCATGGGTCCTGACAAGTATATCCTACCAGTCACATATCACACCTGTCCTGTGTCAGCCGCACTGGCTTCCAGTTGAATTCTGAATCAGGTTCAAGGTGTTGGTTCTTACCTTCAAAGCCCTGAGTAGGTTGGGACTGGCATATCTTTGGAACCGCCTCTCCCTGTATGTTCCCTGGAGACCACTTCAATCAGAGGATAAATGTTTACTGGTGGTCCTCAGCCCTAAGGAAACCCACCTTGCTTCAACCAGGGCCAGGGCCTTTTCAGTCCTGGCCCCAGCCTGGTGGAACACTCTGTCAATGGAGACCCGGGCCCAGCGGGACATATTATCATTCTGCCAGGCCTGTAAGACAGATCTGTTCTGCCAGGCCTTTGGTGGTTGAAGGGGGTGGTGCCATGTTGGCCTCCCACATTTGGGGTGGGGGGTTCTCCCCACCATTGCACCTTAATGTATTTGGTTAATTTATTTTGTTATTGTTTATTGTATGTTGATTTTAGAATTATTGTTTTCTTGTTTTTATTGATTTTAACTGTTGTTCTCTGCCCAGAGCCCCTGAGGATGGGCAGTTTATAAATTGAATAATAAAATAAATAAAGTATAAATCAGTCAAAGGAAAATTTTAAAAAGACAACAGTAAACCTAACCTTTCTTGAAATATTTTCCCTTTCTCACTTTACAAATCCTTACCTCACTTAGCATTTTCCAAAACCCCTACCCTCTTCTCTCCTCAGTCTCTGCAATGTACATTCCCTCTCAATCACTTCCTTTGGTTCAATCAGAACATTTCACTTCTGTCTCTTTCCTTCTTTCTCAATCTGTCACTCAAAGTCACTCCTTTTTTCACACAAACACGTCCCTTTTTCTTATCCAACATCCTTACCTTTTAAACTGCCTGCCCAGAGCTACATACACAATTTACAACATTTTAGGACAAATCTTATATTGCCTTGCATCACAATAACTTTATTAAAATGTGTATTAGAGCAGCTGCTTTGCTAACTAGCCTCTCATTAAAGCTGGTAAATTCTTTCTAGGTCAAAAGTTATCAGGTCCTTTCACTGAAACAATTGGTTTCAACAAATCTAGTTTATTCCTCTTCTACTCAGAGACCAGCACAGCAGCAGCCATATAGACAATATTTTCAAACTGCCAGTCAACACCTGTGATGCTACAAATTGCTAGCAATAAATGGCCAAGCAAATTTTAGTTACCATAAATACAAATGCCTTTGGCATCTTACAGAATGGCAAAGCACTTCTCCATCCAAAGTGCCTGCAAAGCCAGTTGGTCTCCAAACTCATCAGGCATTTTTAATCTAGGCTCCCATTAAAGGAAACCTCTTCCTAAATGTATATTGAAATGATTTAGCTCAATAAACCTATTTTCTAAGGTGACTCTGATCGAATTAAAGAAGAGAGCAGTTGTCGCATGGTTAATCTGCAGTTTGAATTGATGGTGATGGAGGGCATTTATCAACATTTTAAGGCTATCTAAGCCACCCACCCAGATGGATGCAAAAATTTTTGCTGCCAAGAGCATGCTCTAGGAACAGATCTCTTGTCGAGCAATCCCTGACACAGTAAATGGGTTTATGGTGATATTTTTTTTGTATTGTTAGAACATGGTCCATTCAAAGTCTATATTAATAGTAACAGTATTTTCATACACATAGTTGAACTGTTGAATGTGATGTGGGAAGTGTCTCGCTTGGGAGATCCAGGTTCGAGTCCACATTCCACATAGACCGAGGCTAAGTGATCACTATATCTCAGGATTAGTGCACCTATTAAATTTTGATATGGAGGTTTGCTGTATTGCCCTGGATACCCCAAGCAAGTATGATCTTGTCAGATCTCAAAAGCTAAGCTGGGTTGGCCTTAGTCATCTATGGGAGACCTCCAACAAAGACCAGGATTGCAAAGGCAGGCAATAGCAAACTCTCTCTTTTAGTGTCTTGTCATGAAAACCCCATCAGGGGTTACCATAAGTCATCTATGATTTGAAGGCACTCTCTGCCACCATGGCAGTTTCCAGGAATTGTTCTGTGTTGCAAGTTTTTAATTTTGCCATAGGTGAAATTTGGTGATAAGCAATGCTTCTCTGAAGAAGGTTTCTAGCCTTATAGAGACAATTCAGGTTGCTTTCGTAATACCTTGGATGTTTCACTTGAGTATAAGGAAGTCCCCTTCTCCCTCCCCTCCCAAGATGGCTTCACATTTTGCTTTAAGACCTGTGGTAGCACAGTGGTTAAGTGGTTTGGCTGCAAACTAGCACTCTGCTGGTTGGAATCCCACTACTGCCTTGAGCTCAGTAAGTGGCCTTGGGTAAGTCACTCCTCTCAGTCCTGGCTCCGTAGCTGTATTGTGGGGGAAATAATATGCTGACTTCATTCACTGCCCTTAGTGGGGCACTAAGATGTCTAGTTGTTATTATTATTTATATGAAATGACGCTGGTAAGATAACTTTCTTGGATGCTGGCTACCATTTGATCAGTTTTCCATGTCCATTGCACAGAATGGCAAAAACTTAAGCATACCACTACAGAGAGAGGTCTTTGATGAGGGAAAAAAATGTCCAGTTTAGTCACTGACTCCGCCCCCCCGCACCCGACCGCAACACACACACACTGTTCATGAATAGTATGCCACATTTTGATAGCCACCACCACACGGACCAATGCATTTCTCTTAGAGAGAAGATTCAGTTGCAACTTGCTTATGCCCAGTTATGCTCTGTTTTATCATCACCCCCGGAATGGGCAATCAGAAATTGTTTTTGCATGACCATTGGTGTCAGGTCTGTCATTCACAGTCCTTCCATCTTTCTTGTTTTGCTGTAATTATTCAGTGTATGTGTGTGTGTGTGTAGTTTTTCACACAGGCCAGTTCGCTCCTGGGAAGACAGCATGCTTATCTCGAATGGCTCACCACAGCGGCCTTGGGACGGTTCTCTCCTATTCTCCCACTGACTGACTATGCCCAGCTGGGTCCTGTGGGCGGGGGGCTCCCAGGGAAGAACTAGAACTTTGTAGCAAGCCTCCCCTACGTCATTCTCAGCAAGAGATTTATGTACAGCCAGTCACTTATATTGCTTCTGTAGAATCTATGGACATATATACATTTTAGTTTTGATTTTCCAATAAACAACCTTGACTCTGTCAGGTCCAGAATGCTGTATTGTACTGCTTTGCTCAACCGACTCCATTTTTAATCCTTTCAGTGTTTAAGTGCTTTCTTTTCTTTTTTTTTGAAAATTTTTTTATTGGGTTAGAACATTATTTTTGCATTTACATTCAATTTTCCCCAATTTTTTCATCTCTAACCCCCTCCCTTTCCCCCCCCTTTTGTTGACTTCCAACAGCTTTCCCACCCTTTGTCCCCTTTCCCTTGTTTTTATTAGCTTCCTCTATCTAAAACAAAGATATATTCTCCATTATTCTAAGCAGTACATCCTTAACTATTTTTAACATTGTATGCCCAAACTGTAAGTCTTTGTTTCCATCTTAGATAAACAATTTATCCCATTTTTCAATTTCAATTTCAAATATTTCTATATATCATAAACCATATAAATCATACATTCATTTATATCAAACAATTTGACTTATTCCCTATATATTACTCGTTCTATCTTTTTGTAATGATTCTATATATCTCTCATCACGTAGTCAATCAATTTGACCCATCTATATCTTCAGACATTCAGTTTGGTACAAAACTTATCAAAAAGAAAGAAAATATTGTTAGTTAATCAATCCTTATATTTAATCCTTATAGTTAATTATTTTCTCTATATTCTATTTATTAACCTATATATATCTATATATATATCAATCTATTAATCTAACTGCTTATTAATTCACATTTATCTCTTCTCCCCCCGGTAAAGTCTCCCCCCTCTACTTCAGTACTTCAGTAGTTCTCAAACTGCCAGTGTTTAAGTGCTTTCTTCACAGGTGCCAAGGTTCCCAGGCAGCTATCTCACAGAAGAGGATTGTTTTGGCTACCGACGTTCCACCAAGAACCGGCCTTGGGAAACTTTCGCTATCCTGACTTCAAAGGGGTTGTTTTGAGAACTATGGGGGGAGGTTGGGCCTACTGTGATCTGTTACTTTGTACCTCATGCTTTGCCAGTCATTGGTAACAACGCACATGTACCATCCTGAATATTGCATTCAGGCTAGTGGACTATAATGAACTATTTCTTCAGTAAAAGCCTTTTGGAAACAATGGACTGTTGTCTGATTGCAGGAGGTAGTCTGGAGTAAGGTCATTATCTAGCCACAGTTCTGACAGACTCAAGAGAGCTTGGATTTCTTGCTGCAAGGGGGGAAGTCAGCTACTACGTATCCTGTTTTCTGTAGCCTGACAATTGGTCATTCAATATAGTGTGCAGAAAGAGCTTGAAACACCAGCATATGCTTTCAATAGGCTACATCAGGTCAGGTAACAAGGCGGGCCTTCCCATGCCATAGATTTTGGATCATGCCTCTCCTTTGGTCTCAGAAACTGTAAGACTTAACTGGAGCATCCTGCTAAATACAGGTGACATGTATGTGGGAATTTCTTTGAGGGATCCTGTTAGTCCTGTACAAAGTTTCTCTCTTACCCTCAAAATGCCATGGGTGCTACTCCTAAATAGGAATCCCAAAATTTACCTCAAAATATCTCAAGTGAGGCATGCAGTAGAGAAAGTCCACTAGTCTTAAAGCCAAATGAGGAAGCAGAGGATTTCCCCTTATGGGTCAGAGGAAGCTGGAAGCCTTCTGGAAAAACATCCCTCATTAAACCAGTAGGAAGAGAGGAGGGAAACTACTGATTTGGGAGAAGATCTGGGAGTCCCTGCTGAGAGGTACAAAAAAACCCTGGATAGACTGGCTATGATAGAGTAATTGCCGGGGCAATCACGATGTCCTGCTTATCTGGGAAGGCCTGATTATTGTTGTTGTTGTTGTTTATATTTATATTCTGCCCTCCCCGCAAGCGGGCTCACGGCAGGTCACAACAACAAATAAAAAATCACAATAATTTAACACAGCCTTCTAATAAAACATCTGCTCACCATATAAAAACCCTATATCATCTGATGGAGGTGGAGGTGAAGCTTAACCATGCATGGTCGCTCATATATGGGGGGTAGATGGTCAATACCCCCCCTTACAGACATAAGGGAGACCGGGAGTGAGGCTCATTTGATGGAATCCCTGATGGCCTCAACCATACACCTGGCAGAACATCTCCATCTTACAGGCCCGCCTGAAGGAGACAAGATCTTGGCAGGCCCAGGTGTCCTCAGGCAGAGAGTTCCACCAGGTCAGGGCCAGAACTGAAAAGCCCCTGGCCCTGGTTGAGGCCAATTGAGCTTCCCTGGGGCCAGGGGCCACCAGTAGGTGCTTACCAGCTGATCTCAGCACCCTCCAGGGAGTATATGAGAAGAGATGATCCCTCAGGTATGCTGGTCTCAGTCCGTTTAGGGCTTTATAGGTTAATACCAAAACCATGAACCTGATCTGGAACTTCATGGATCAGGATCACCTTGTAAAGCTGATCTGTGTATTTGGGGGCATGTGTGGCCTGCAGGGACCTATACAACACCAGCTAGGGCAGAGGTCCCAAACTTTGTTCAGCCTGTGGGCACCTTTGGAATTCTGATACAAGGTGATGAGCAGGGCTTTCTTTCAGCTGGAACGCTGTGGAACGGAGTTCTGGAACCTCTTGAAAATGGTCACATGGCTGGTGGCCCCGTCCCCTGATCTCCAGACAGAGGGGAGAGTAGATTGCCCTCCGTGCTGCTGGAGCACCGCAGAGGACAATCTACACTCCCCTCTGTCTGGAGATTGGGGGTGGGGCCACCAGCCATGTGACTATTTTCACCGAGCACGATTTAAACTTTTAAAAACTCCCCCCTTGTTCCAGCTGACCCAAAGTGATGTCATTGGCCCTGGGAGCATGTGTGCACTTTGCACGCACACATGTGGTACCAGGGGCACCACCTCCTGCCAAGAGTTGCCCCCTCTGCTGGCAACCCACTGAGATCCACCACCTCTTTTCCCAGAAAAAAAGCCCTGGCGATGGGTACAAAATACCTGCCACAGGAGGCGGAGCCAACCATAAAGTGTCAAGAAGTGAGGTTCTGTATAACTCTAATAGTAACACTTCAGCATTTCAGGTAGAAGCTTAACGGGATGCCTTTTAAAATGAGTCTATGGTTTAAAATATATTATTGCATATTCACAAAATCAGTATACATATTGAGTTAGCTAAAAATCTTTCATCTGGTATTATCTGTCTTCATTTTTCAGGCATCTATTGCATTTTTGCAAAAGGAAAAAGAAAAAAAAAAGCTTCTTCTCCTAGCTATCCGCTTTACATGAGCCTTTCTCTCATGAGTCCAGACATTTTGCCCCTGCACTTGTAACAATGACAGTTAAAGCTGAAGGGCTCGTGAGAGTTCCTGGCATGTATGTACAGTTAAGAGGCAGATTCTGGCCAGATTTTTATAGGAACATAAATGATTTTTGAAAAGTGAACAAAATTTGATGTAGTGATGCTCTTATCAAATTCCACCTGAATTATAAAAATACATTTAAACTGGGATGATTGGATGACTTCAACAGAAGATCCAGTTAGGTACATTAAGCATTTTAGCCATGCAACCCAGTTGTGTTTAGTCAGAATCAGTTTCCACTTTTTTTTTTAGAATATCACTCCACTATTTGCAGAGGTAAAGTACTTTACATAAAGCCATACTCTTCATTATTCCATAAACTTCAAAAACTTAAAAAGCCCCACCTGGCCTTGCTTATTTATTTATTTAAAAAAAAAAACACACTTGGTTAGTGCCAGGAAAGGTGCCCGTGGGCATCATGTTGGAGACCCTTAAGTTGAGGCACTGGTGGCTGAACCACCCAGGTTGGTTTACCGCTAGAAAAAGGTGGAAGATCAGGTGGATATTCTGACCTTGTCTGTATGTGGCCACATGTACCTAAAGCTCAGTAATGGCTAGACTCTGAAGGAAAGAGAGCTCAACCCTCCCACCAAAATCCTCTAGAAGGGGAGACAGGACCCCTGGGTACTACAGAATGGAAAATACATGATGTCCTCTATTTGCTTAAAGTTCAAAGCAACCATAGTGGTGGAAAGACAGACCAGGAAAGTGGCATGTGGTTGTTCTATCTTTTCTCCTTTGCTTTAAGTTACTTCCCAAAGGGACTCTGTGAACAGGTATCAAGTATGGATCTCATGTGTCATGTCTCATTAAGCCATTATTGAAACTCAGGTTTTCCCAAAATTTTCCAGACAGTTCACTTAAGAAGGAACTTCCTGATGATCTTTGGAATGACTACCAAAGTCACTCGGATCTTCAATATAATTCCACATGCATCATCTTGTGATCCTTACAACAAATGTGCAATGTAGACTCATATGATCATCCCATTATTGCTACAGGACTGTGGCTGTGAAAGGGTATGCCAAAGGATACCTAGTGAATTTGTGACAGAGGCAAGATTTGAACCAGGAACCTTCCAGGTTGCAGCTTAATGCATGAATCTGCTTTACACTGAGTCACTGGGCTATCAAGTACAGTATTGTCTACTCCAGGGGTAAGTGTGGTGGACATAGCCACAAAAGAGCTGCCATAAATTGGCTGCTGCAGGAGTCAGAGCCAGCCACAAAATGGCTACTATAGCTTACCTTCAGTCACACAGTGAAGATTCCTGTGCTGTGGAAACAGCTTCTGCCAAAGCAATTTTTTAAAAAAAAACTCTGCACACCCATCAAATCTCCAAAGGCCAATCAAAAGCCATGCTTGGCAAAAGCCACACTTGGCCCCGCCTACTTTCTAAAAACACCTGGTGGACACCAGGAAAGGTGTTGGAGGGTGGAATGATGCCTATCCATGTTGGAGACACCTGTTCTACTCTAACTGGCAATTTCTCCAAGATATTTAATGAGAGACTGAACTCAGAATCTTTTTTATACAGGGCAAATTCTATAGTCTAGTTTGTTCAGCCCATGCCAGCCTTGCCAACTTATAGAGACAGTGTTGTGTAGTGGTTAGAGTGTTGGTACCTGATCCTCACTCTGCCAAGAAAACTTTCTGGGTAACCTGGGCCAATCTCACACTCTTAGCTGAACCAGCCTCACAGCATTGTTGTGAGGATAACACGGAGAAGGGAAGAAAGTTGAAAATCACTTGGCATCCCCATTGGGGAGAAAATTGAGGCATAAAGGAAGTAAATAAATTACCTGTCACCTTGTGACTTTCCAGGAGGAAGATCTGATATTTCAGTGAACTGTAAATCTATTGAACAGTATTTAAAAAACTGGAATTTCTGAATAATATTGTTTCAGGGGCCAGATGAGTTTTTTCTCTGGGTCTGGTGTGTCTATGTGACGCTGCTGCACTAAAATAAGATTTTTTCCCCCTCCTTCATAAAGACATTTTACTTATTCTTTAAAGCCTGAATGAAAGCCAGAATGTCCAGATGGGAGTAAAATGGAAGAAAATGTTTTAATAAGCCTGAAAAAAGAAGTTGAGAAGTGCTGCGTAACTTTTAAAGTGTGGATTATCCCTTAATCTCAGTTACTGCAAGAAACTCTGTAGAAGCTTCCTTTAATGAAACGGTTGCAATTTTAAAATAAAATTCTATAGGCAATCCTTTCCCAGTTGCCTTTCTAGTTTAATTTTTAATCTTACCCTCCTTCATTCTTATTCCTTGAGGGATTACTGAATTAATAAAAGTATCCGGTGTAGTATTTTCACAAAGCAGTTAAGACAAAAAGGAGTTAAGGACTAAGAGAGTGGTTGCAACAAACTTTCATAGTCCACAGTCCACTTCATCTGACTATGAAATGTGCCTACAGTTGGCACTTGTATGTATTGAAATTGACAACTCTTTTCATTTTTATGCGGGGGGGGGGGGACAGGACGGACCCAAAGACTAACATTTGCTTATTGTTAAAATGCATACCTCGCCTTTCTGTTCACAGCAAAATTAGCAGTTTAAAAACAGCACACATAATTGCCAGAAATCAACACATTCCAGCAGCGAAGGAAAACAAAATGAGGGCCTGGATCATATGTGGCTGTTCCATTGAAGTAGTAGCAGCTCCTCTGATGGAATGGCTTTTCTTTTTACAGATGAAGTGTGGGCAATTTTACCGACTCATTGTCCTCCCCTGCTGCAGACTCCCTATTTGCTACCCCCTCCCCTCCCCTCAGGCACACGTTGTTCTTCTAAACCCAGCAACTTGAAGAAACATGATTTTGGATGGCCAAGAAGATTGCACTGAGAAGTAGGGAGTGAAGAAGTTGCCTTCCTCTAGCATGACTCTGCTTAGGGTCTAAGCCCAAGAGTCTCTTTACACAAGATGCCTCGGCATGTGTTCATCAAGTGCAGGGAGACACAATGTTACCCAGGAAGGAAAGTTTAAAAAGACAGAGCCAGCAGAGATCACGCCTCAGAGGGTTTGTTAATATCATCTTCTCCTCGCTTAAGGCTCTGTCAGTTTCACCTCAGCAGTCTAAAACTTTATGGGATCACAACCAGAGGGCAGCAAGGAATGGAAATGGGATGGAGCTGCGTTCCACCGTCTTGAACCTAGGGAGATTATAATGGGCTGAAGCTTCCCTTCTGGCATTTTACACAGCTCCAGTATATAGCTCAGCCTTTGCCCTGCCGCCTGCTCTGTCTTTTTAAACTACCCTTCCCAGCTAACATTGCATCTTCTGACATGTGTTCTTCACGTGTCATATGTCTCATGTAGAGCAATTCTAAGTCCCAACCAGAAGCATAAAATTTAAAAATCTTTTATAAGTAGCAATAATAAACCCAAATCTAAACGAAGCCCAATTTAAAAGCCAAAGACCGAACAAAGCATGAATTAAAATGCAGCATAAAACAATCCAAACTAGGAGAGAGTGTGTGTGCTCACCCTGGAGACTATCCAGAAAATAAGACTTACCAGATCTCTAGAAAGCCAACAGTGAGCAGTCCAAAGGGGTCTCTGGGAGGAAGAGAACTCCACATAGGAGGAAAATCAAAAAGAGTCCAGTAGCACCTTTAAGACTAACCAATTTTATTGTAGCATAAGCTTTCGAGAATCACAGTTCTCTTCGTCAGATGCATGGAGGGCAAAAAGAGAAACTGGTCAGATATAGAGGAGGAGAGGGGGGGCAAGGTAGATGCAAACAGCTCCTTCTGATATGCAGATGCAAACAGCTCCTTCTGATGTGGAGATCAGTTTGCTTCTGTAAAGGTTCAGAGGACTTAGCCGTGTTAGTCTGTAGTAGCAAAATCAAAAAGAGTCCAGCAGCACCTCCAAGACCAACCAATTCCACTGCAGCACAAGCCTTCGAGAACCACAGCTCTCCCCACCAGATGCATCTGACAAAGAGAACTGTGATCCCCGAGAGCCCACGCCAGGTGCCACTGGACTCCCCCTGACCCCGCCTCTGTAAAGGAAATCAGTTACCTGTGATAATGAGATAACCATTCATTGCCACCCCATTCAGAAAAGAGACGGACACCAAGTTGGATCTAAGGGCCACTTTATTAACTTAATACAGACAAAACAAGCCAAACAGCGGCAAGGACCTAAAGCGGTACAGGTCAAGCCACGGTGTCCCACCTGGACCACCGCCTTGACCTGTCTGGGCGAGCCCCGAAGCCCCAGGTGGGACCCATCCGGTGGATGGGGCGGACCCAGCCGGCCAGGCAAATTTGGTCACCCCCCCTTTAAGCTCCTGACACCTCAGCCGTATAGCAGTGAGGGAAAGGACTCGCAGGCAGGGGTTCCCGAAGGCAGCCTGCCTGTGGGCCTGGCAGCCGTCACAGCAGTACCAGCCCTTTAGGCAGGCCCCTCTTCCCACACAGGGAAGCGCCAAGGGTGCTCACCGTCCCGCACCCTACTCCTACAAACCAGCCATGACTCACCTAACAGGCACCACCTCGCACCAAATTCCTCAATCCCCATACATCGATGCAAGGTAGGCGAAAAACCCCCCTTTACCCAAGCCAATACGGAAAGGGGGGGAAAAATTCCTACCTGGCTCCGAAACGGCAGCCGGCTACTCCTGCACCAATAACTTAGGGAGAGGCGGGTGGGCCGAGCGACTGAGCTGCAATGAGCTGGGAAGGGCAGAGCTGCGTCACAAGGCACGCTCTGCCCTCCCAGCCACTCCTTATAAGGAATGGAGGGGGTGGTGCCGTCCATCCCTCAGGAGTGGCAATAAACGGCCCCTGGCTGAGCAGCGTAGCTGCTTGCCAGGAAGGGGCCGAATTGCCACCCCATTCAGAAAAGAGACGGACACCAAGTTGGATCTAAGGGCCACTTTATTAACTTAATACAGACAAAACAAGCCAAACAGCGGCAAGGACCTAAAGCGGTACAGGTCAAGCCACGGTGTCCCACCTGGACCACCGCCTTGACCTGTCTGGGCGAGCCCCGAAGCCCCAGGTGGGACCCATCCGGTGGATGGGGCGGACCCAGCCGGCCAGGCAAATTTGGTCACCCCCCCTTTAAGCTCCTGACACCTCAGCCGTATAGCAGTGAGGGAAAGGACTCGCAGGCAGGGGTTCCCGAAGGCAGCCTGCCTGTGGGCCTGGCAGCCGTCACAGCAGTACCAGCCCTTTAGGCAGGCCCCTCTTCCCACACAGGGAAGCGCCAAGGGTGCTCACCGTCCCGCACCCTACTCCTACAAACCAGCCAACGCCCGGCCCAAGCCTCTGCTTAGGCCCAGGCGCCCCACTGATGGCCTAAGGCCAACTGAAGTCCTTGCCGCAGATCATCAAGAAATATCTGGTTGCCTGTCTGAGACAAGTGCACCCCATCACCCCTGTAAAGGTTGGGGAATTCGGCCCTGATCCTGGGGTGAGGCAAATAAACGCCTAACCCCCTCCCTAAACCCTTTTGGATAGCCCGATTGGCTTTCATCCTGGCCCGCTCGATGGCCTGGCGATTTTCAGCCTCCCTCCAGACTCGCCGGGGGACCATAGCTGACCACATGATCAGCACCCCCGGCCAACGCGCCGCAATAAGGCGCATATCAGATAGCGCCTGGGAAGATAATGCCTTACCCTGCAGTAATCCCAAATCGTTTCCCCCTAAATGTATCACAAGGATGTGGGGTGGCGTGTCACACCCAACTCCAAACAACAATGGCAACAGGCCCGGCCACCGAAGGCCCCGCCGGCCACGCCATTCAACCGTAGCCCGGTCGCTAAGCCCCAGCTGAGACCCAACCGGCGTCCTGCGTGCTTGATGGGCAGCCCAGAATACAAAACTGTGCCCACATATCAAGATGCGCTGACGTCCAACCCGCGACGCAGGACCTAAGAAAAACAACAATTAGTAACGTTTAAACATGCTTTAAAGGACGCACATAAGAGCGGTAAGCCGCAGACCGCCACCTACCAACCTTCTGGATAACCTGACCAGAATACCCCATAGCAGCAGCTGTCGAAGCCGCTCCAATTCTAAAGGAATGAGTTCCAAAACTCACCCCCTGCAGTCCAAGCGCCGCCAGAGCTCGCTTAGTCACTGCCCAGAACTGGTAACGAGTTAAGGGGAAGCCATCTAGGTGCCGAAAAAGGCATCCCTGCCCACTGCCCCTCACTTGCCAATACCTCTTCAATGCACGGACAGGGCACAACTCCGCTTCGGAGCAAGATCCCAACCGAATGCAAGCCCCCTTACGCATCTGGTCTGTTTTAGACCAACGTATTGTCAGAGAAACCGAATCCCCCTTAAAGGTTAGGTCGCTAGCCATAAGAGCGCGGCCAGAGGTATCCTTACAAGACGAAGCTACCAGCTCCCCCACCCGGAGGGCCCCAAAAAAGGCAGTCAACGCAGCTGCGTGAAAGAGCCTCGCCTCATAACCAGAGGTACAAACTGTTTTCCAAACCGCACTAAGGCCCCTAAGCACAGACGGAGAAATGGGTTGACGCGGATCCTTATGGACCGCACCCTCCCTGGCCCAACCTTCGAGCATCTTCCGTACCCGGAAATCGCCCATGGCCTCAGGCAATCCCCGAGCCTTGCTAACAAAGGCCAGGGCGGCCAGTTGCCCCTTAATGGACTTCACTGCCAGCCCCCGAGCCTTCTGGTGTACACAGAACTGAAGAATGTGCTCCACCGGAATGGGCCAAGTATCCTCAATCCCAGCTTCCCGTCTGAACCCCTCCAACTGGCCTACCGCTCTCCAATACGCCCTCCGAGTACTGGGCGCGATGGCTAGCTGGATGGCGCGGCACGCCTCGACCTCCCAAGCAGCCAAAGCTCTGGAGGCATCACTGCCGGACGAGAATCCGCCTCTGGGGCAAGCTGCCAAAAACGCTCCATCTGTTGGCGAGACAAAGCGTCCGCCACGCCGTTGCACACGCCAGGAACGTGCCTAGCCTTAAACAAAATATTGCGCCGGAGGCACAATAACGTAAATGCCCTCACCAACCGCATAACCCTGGGGGACTTTGAGGACAAGGAATTGACAACGTGAACCACAGCCAAATTGTCACACCAAAAGTGGACAGTGTGGTTCGCCAGCTCCTCACCCCATAAATGGACTGCTACCAGAATGGGAAAAAACTCTAAAAAGGTCAAGTCTTTAACCACATCTGATGCCAGCCAATCTGCAGGCCACTGCTCAGCGCACCAGTGCCTTCGGAAATAAACTCCGAAGCCAGTGGAACCCGAGGCGTCAGACGTGACTTGCAGCTCAGCCTCGAGCAACAAATCATCCCGCCAAAAGGTAATACCATTAAAGTTGCTCAAAAATTCCGACCAAACCTCTAAGTCAGCATGCATGCCACCCGTCAAACGCAACCTGTGATGGGGTGCACGCAGGCGAGCCATGGCGTCACAAAAGCGACGCAAAAACGGCCTACCAGGCGCAACAGCTTTGCACGCAAAATTAAGGTGCCCAACGAGCTGCTGCAACTCAACCAAAGAAGCCTTGTGCTTACCCTTGAAGTCCCTCAGACGGGCCCTAAGGTCCTCAACTTTATCCAGAGGCAATCGTAAAGATTGCTGAACAGTGTCCAACTCAATACCCAAGAAGGTGAGAACCGTAGAGGGGCCCTCCGTCTTCTCGTGAGCCAATGGAACCCCCAGCTCATCAGCCAGCTCAATAAAGGTGGCTAAAAGCCTGGCACATTGAGATGACTGTGCCCGCCCAACGAATAAAAAATCATCTAAATAGTGGGCGGAGTCACTGCAAGCGGCACGCCTCCTCAATTCCCACTCCAGGAATGAGCTGAAGCGCTCAAAGGCTGCACAAGACACGGAGCAACCCATCGGTAGGGCACGGTCCATGTAATACCCACCTTCAAAGGCAAACCCCAAAAGCTCAAAGTCCAGCGGGTGGACCGGGAGAAGACGAAATGCAGACTTAATATCGCATTTTGCCAGCTCCGCGCCCACCCCACACCTGCGCACTACCTGCACAGCCTGATCAAAAGAGGTGTACCGGACAGAGCATAAATGCTCTGGAATGGCATCATTAACTGAAGCCCCTTTAGGATAAGAAAGGTGATGGATGAGGCGGTACTCACCCGCCACCTTCTTGGGGACCACCCCCAAAGGAGACACCCTAAAATTGGGGGTTGGAGGGGTTGCAAACGGCCCCAAAACTCTGCCCTCCGCACATTCTTTTTGGATTTTATGCCTGACAATTTCCTCCATGCCGCAAACTGAACGTAAATTCTCGGCCATAAATGGGGCCCTAGAACCCTGAACGGGGATTCTGAAACCATCCCTAAAACCTTCCAACAAATAAACTGCATCATCCTTAAGAGGATAATAACGTAACAGGCGTTCAAGGACCCTCAGCTTTACCGGGCTGGGGCCCTTTTCCAGGCGGCTGCTGGCCGCCGGAACCGCCAGCACCTTGCTTTTTGCCCCCCCACCCTTGTCGGGCTTTACCGCACGCATTGTAGGGGTGCTGGCCCCCACAAGATGGGCATTCATGCCGGAATCGGCAAGGTTTTCTAGGGCAGGTTCCTTTATAAGCATACTCCCAGCAGAGCAGCCGGGGTTGAACCTGCTGCCCCGCTCCGCCGCGGGTATTGGACGATTGGGTGTTGCGAGAAACCACATGGCCGCTGTCCGAACGATCCCCTAGGTTAGGCTTAGCAGGGGACATCACCGACAACCACAGCTGTTGGTGAATGCGGTCCCACGGTAGGCTGGGGTTCATAGCCGCCCACATACGGAACTCCTCATCGTACTGCATCCATGCAGCACCTGAGAAGCCCGTATAACCTTTCAAAATGATGTCGAGGTACTGAAACAGAGACGCAGCCCGACTGGGCTGCGCCCTGGCAATTACCCCAGCATAAATCAAGAAGCCAGGCAGCCAATTGTTCCAGGTCCTATCGACCCGCCTCCTTTTCAAACGTTCCTTGTCTCTATCATCCATCTCGTCCTTGTCCTTCTTCTCTAACTCACGATAGAGAAGGGAAAAGACGTCCACATACTCCCCACGAAGAATTTTCTCCCTCGTGGCCTGCGCCAGATGGTCGCCTAATGGAAGGGCCGTATCACCAAAAGGCAGAGCATGAAAAGGAACCTGGCCATAGTTCAGTGCCGGGTAAGGATAATATCCCCAAGGGCCGGCCGAAAAGCCAGGCCAACCAAAAGGAGGACCCCCCCAAACCTGAAGGGGAACCGCCTGCTGTTGCTGCGCACCTGGAGGAATGCTCTGATTGAAAGCGAGCTGCCCCCCACCCGCAAGAGCGGCTGCGGCAGTGGATGGGGCATCCTGTGCTCCACTGATTGACCCGCTGGCTGTTCCCTGCGCCCACGGGCCCCAAGGCCACGGGTAAGTGTGGTGAGGTGCATGATCCTTACCAGTCGCCTCTACTGGGTCCACGGCCACTGCCACAGGTGGTAACTCCTCCGGCACATCCACAACTTCAGCCACCGGTTCCTGGACCTCAGACACCATCGCTGCATGGCCACCGCTGGCTCCAGCCGCCGGGGATCCGGTAGTGCCCTCCAAAGCGGCTAAACGACGCAAAATATCACGATTAGTTGCGTCCCTAGCTGCCCGCCTCACAGGCCGTACCGCACGCCCCCCTTGCTGCGCAGAGGCCTTGTCCCCTTTGGACTGCTCAAGAGCCTCTAGGCGCCTCAAAATATCCTGCTGGTCTCCCAAGGAATCATCCTCATCAGATGACGAAAGAGCTGGGGGAGGGGGCCGCTTAGACGGTGCCCTCCTAGCAGGCTGCTTCCCCTTGGAAGTTCCCCTGCCTTTCTTGGGAGCCATACTCCAGGCACCCACTCGTATAATACTAAGCACCCAAGACAACTTCCCCCAGGCAAAAGGCCGGGTCCAAACCCCAACCCACCAAGCAAGGCTAACCCTGCTTAGCTTCCAAGATCTGATGGGACGGGTAAGTCGCCTGTGAGGCAACAGTGGACCAAGACGTCCTTACTCGGACCCACTAACCACTAGGCAATGCTCCCTGGCCACGTGGTAAACTAAAGGAAGGTGCCAGCCACCGAAGGCAAGCAATGAGACTCCAACCCTGTAGAGTAGCCCAATGCCACTTAATCAATAACCACCCTTCTCCCTAGGCCACACTGCCTCGCTGTGCAGCAGCAACCTAAATGGCCGACCAAACAGGGCCGCACACAAAATGGCCGCCGGCCAGTAGCAATGCCAAAATGGCGGCCGGCAACAGAGGGCTATCCCACGGGTCCTCCCCCCAGTGCACCCGAACGAACCCGAACAATGGCGTCCTCCCCCCAAGGCCAAGCTGTGCGGCCGAGTTAAGGAAGGCCCCCAGGGCACACCGGGTGGTAGCCTCCTAGCCGCGCCGTGCCTCTGACGGCCGGCACACTTCAGCGCCGCAGAACGGACCGCCCAACCTCCCAAGCCGTCCCGTGGCCCAAGAAGCCTTATGCGGTCCGGCTAGGGTGCACTACGCTCGCGTGCACCCAGCCAACAAATTGAAGAGCCACGCGGCTGCGCCGAGCCTCCGCCGGCCAGCGCAATCCCAAGCTCCGGAGCGACCCTCAAGCCTCCAGAGCCGCCCCGGTGAAGATCCGCCGCGCGTCGCCTCCGTCGCTCTCCCTGCGCGCAGGCAAGCACAAGGCCAACGCCAAAGCACAGGGCCCTCAGTCGCTCGCAGGAGACGTCCTCCTGTACCGAGCGACTGAGCTGCAATGAGCTGGGAAGGGCAGAGCTGCGTCACAAGGCACGCTCTGCCCTCCCAGCCACTCCTTATAAGGAATGGAGGGGGTGGTGCCGTCCATCCCTCAGGAGTGGCAATAAACGGCCCCTGGCTGAGCAGCGTAGCTGCTTGCCAGGAAGGGGCCGAATAGTCCCTATTCAGTCCCAGCTTGACAGAGTCAAATTTACATATGAATTCCAATTCAGCTCAAACACAAACACTGTTAGCATGTGTTTAAGGCCAAAACTAGTAGTAAGAGTCTTCAGCTCATGGGAGGATTCTGCAAGCAGAAGACTCCTTCTGCAACTAAAAGGGCATGTGAGTATCCACTTCAAAGTACCATTTGCATTTCTAATTTATTTATTTTTTCCAAAAAAATGTTTCGTTGCTTTCATTTAGCTCTAGCTTTTAATCTGCTCATTGCTACAGGGGAAAGAAAATCCGTTCCTTTTCATTAGCATTAGTATGCTGGAGATTGAGAGCAAGGCGGTTGCATGCATTGCAGTGGTGCTTCTGGAATTTATAGCCCACTTCAGCATGGAAGAAGACTTGCCTGAGGAATGTTAAGCAGTAAGTTAAGTTTCATGGTCTTTAGCACGCCTTCCGGTATACACTGGTTTGAGCTGCTATAAAATGAAATTGATTTCCAGCTTACTTTTTATCTCTTTCAACTACATATCTAAGGACATAAGGCTCATTTTAAATGATGGCATCCAAAGAGCAAAAAAGGCCACTTTTATGACATAGGCCTAGGATGATAAAATGTGTGTTCAGGCGCGTGCGCACACACACACTCATCTTGACACTGTGATGCAGGATACCCTGTTTGGGTGGGGGGAGGGTGTGGAATGGTTTCAAAGCAGTGGGAATTTCTGAATTAACATGGGAAGCGGTTTAAGAAACCGTTAATAATGACAGAAGTAAACAGCTTTGAACTGTCAGCTTTTGAATTGGGATGGTGGTGGCTGGGGAGGGATTTTAACTCTTTCCTCTGTGCCATTTTTATGATATAAATCAACACTTGGAGATGCTGCTTGTCCTGCTATCTCAAGGGTCTTATTTACACAGCAGAGATTGCTCTATTCCTGTTCTGAACTAGGACTTGCTACAGCTGTTATTTGTGCAAGTTTCAAGAAGACAGAGATTTCCAGTGTCTACTTGCTCTCTGAGCTTAAATCTGATTGTTGTAAACTCTAAATCTCAATTTAGCATTCTACCAGAATGGTTTAGTATATGCACATAAGTGTTGCAAAATTACATGTGTGTGTGTGTGTGTGGAGGGAATGGCCTGGGAACTGGCAGGAGACCTGGGGAGGTTGGTAGTGGGCAGCCGTTGGTGATCGCACAAGGTTTTCCTATTCCTTTGTATAAGCTTAATTAGAAACAGGGTGCCACATGACTATTTAAATGTAGAAAATACTTGTAAGCACAATGCATATCCCAGAACGCTGTTTAGCTAGACTGTAAGTATTTGTTACACAACATTTACCTACGTGTGCCCTAGAAACAAAAGGGTTCCTGACTATCTACTAGTTTGGCTGACCTTCTGATTGCTAGTAGCAATAAGGGAGTCAATTGTTCAAAGGCCTATTAATTTGTTTGTGCTGGTTTAGCACAAAGAGGAGACTACTCACTGCATCCCAGCCTTGCAGCCACACAGGAAGAAGCTTGCAGGAAGAAGAGAAGTTGATGCTCAGCTGATCTCCCCCCACGTATACAGCTTCTCCCTGAATCTCTGCCTTGGAAATTGAGAGAAAAGCTAAAGGCAGGGGGGTGGGGAGAATACTAACAATCAGCTTCTCATCTTCCCCCCTTGGAATGGGGAGAACAGGAGCTGATTTGTTCTGTTTCTTCCCCACAGCATTGAAAGGGGGAACAAAAGCAATCAACTTCTCATCCTTCCATTGGGAGGTAAGGAGCAAATTACTTATCCCTCCAAGATTCTTTTTACTGGGGGGGGGGGGGGGAGAGAAGTGATGTGATTCTTGATCTCTCTGCTTGCAAGAGAGAAGATGGGAAGCCAATCCCCTTTCTCTCCTTCCAACTTGGAGGTAAGTAAAAGAAGTGATGAGCTTTTATTCTTACTTACAAGATGAAAATAAAAAACGAGTCACTTCCCCCCCAACCCCCCCCCCCAAAAAAAAACTTGGAGAGAAAAGGATAAAACCAGTCAATTCTAGAGATGGGCATGAACAGCAATACGAACTAAAAAAAGCCACAAACAGCCCAATCTGCTGTCTGCGAACAACCTGTTCATGAGGCCCCATTCTAAATGAACAGGTGGTCATTGCAAGCCTCATTCGTTGTTGTTCGTCAAGCCAGACAGTCTGGCACATGCAATCAAGTCCCTTGGCAACTGGAGGCAGGGATTGCCTGAACTCTGTCTGGACTCCTGCTGTTGTTCTGGAAACCCCAATCTAAGCCCAATTTAGCTTGATAGGCAGGACTTCCTTTCAAGTGTGGAGCTCCAAATTTGTTACAATGAAGCAAAGAGAAGGGGGGAGGGGGGCTCCCAACTCTGGTTTTGCTGACAGTGAGGGAGAGAGAGTTGCTGTTGGCATTTTGAGAGAGAGACAGGGAGAGTGCATTGGAGCTTGAATTTTCTTTGTGTGTGTTGTGGGATAGGGATCTACCTCTTCACATTCCAGGGCTGCTGCCAGGTTCTGGGCCAAGCTATTATTTATTACTGGTACCTTTCCTGCTGCCTGCTCAGGTAGGATTTCTGGGAATGGTGTGGTAGGGATCTTGATGGCTGGAGGAGAGCCTGCTGGCCCCCATGAACAATGAACATGTTTGTGACAGGGTCACGTTCGTCAGTGTCCGTTGTTCATTGTTCGTGGATGGCAACTAACAATGAACACCATGTTCGGGTTTTTTTTTTGTTCGTGCCCATGTCTAGTCAGCTCCTCCCCCACCCCTGCAGTGGAAGAGATAAGAAGCTGATCTCTTCCTTCCACTTCAAACTGGGAAGAGTGGAATGTGGGGGGAATCAGAAGCAGACTCCCAGCTTGATCTCCAATCAGCAAAGAATTGACTTCTGACCAACAGAGCACGTGCAAATGTATTTGGCCACTGTTCCCATCCCTGGAAACAAGATGCATCTCCGTTCGTTCCTTTGGCAATTCTAGCAGAGAGCCCTGAGCATGACACACATACCGATTTCTACAAGGCATCTATCTATGTATCTATCTAGAACATTTTTTCCCTCATATTTCCTCCAAAACACAGGATGGTGTACATGGTTTCCCCCTCACTACACTTGGCCTCACAACAGCCCTATGGAGTAGATGAGGCTGCAAGAGACCATCTGGCCCAAGGTCACCCACTGAGTGTTGTGTAAATCAGAACCCAGTTCTTCCACATCCTAGTCTACCACTCTAACCAGTATACTACACTGATACCCCCCAAAGGTTAAAATTAGGACAAAATACAGTCAACAAGTTATTTTCCCCCCTTAAATTTATTTATTTAAGAACAAAGAACTGTTGAAAATACATAGAACCTTATGAAAAACTATTAAGTACATCTAGGAGATTATACATAATACAATAAATTGAATAATAATAAAATAGAGTACATGCTAGATATAATTAGAATATAATAGATACTATTACCCCTCTCCCCCAATTCCAAATTAATAATCTAAAATGGTATTAATTATATTTTTCTCCTATTATTAAAGAGCCTGGAAAGATAAATCTATGAACATAAAAATAAAACACAAGAGTAATAAGGAATAATAAGAACATATTATGCAAAAATAAAAACATAATAGACAAAAGTATTACTTCAAAAAGAAAAAAGAGATAGGGAACTTAACAGTCACACTATATCCAACATATGTCAGATTAATTATTAATAACCAAGTACAAGATGAAATTTTCCCCCTCCATTAAGAATATGTTGGGTCTCATTAAAATACTAAGGGATATTTTTAAAAAGTAAACTCCATCAGAAGGGATAAACTCCAAATAATTTTACTTTCTGTGTTGCTCATCTTACCTGTAATTAACATAACGTAAATCCTCAGAATCTTTCTTAGCTTCAATAATTTTTAAAATCCAATAAGGAAGGTCTCCTGGGTCACGTGAATCTTTGGTATCACGTTATTATTCCAAAAGAAAAAGAAAAAAGAAGGGGAAATTAACAATTACTTTGTAAGACTATATAAATTTTCCCCTCCATCTAGACTAAGTTAAATCTTAATAAAGTATTGAAAATTATTCTTAAGGTTTGAACTTTATAAAAGGAAAAGACTCCAAATATTTTGATTTTAACATTAGTATTAATGATTTATTTTGTTTGCTTCTTAGTCTAATTTTAATACTTATTATAAATACCAGGTCTTCAAGATTACATTTTAAAATATTCATTATGCCTTCCAAAATATAGTCAACAAGTTCTGGAGGGGACAAGAATCAGGTGCATATCAGGGGCATGTGCACCTTGTGGTATGTGTTTAATTGAAACATCTTTTATATTGTAAGTCTGTTGTTTAAAAATCTATTCATCTTTAATCTGAACTCTAACCTTATTGAACTTTTCTTTTTAAAGGTTAATGGTTTGGGATTTTTTGCTCTTTGCGCTAGTATTTTCTGCTAAAGCTAATGAAGATGATATAATCAGGTATCCTAGCAAATAGTCTGTATTTCTGTTCTTATTAAATGCAAGGTTAGAGCATTATACTATGCAACTGAATAGATATGTTAAAGTAATGTGACTATGAGAAAGCAATTAGAAGTGGCTTTGCTAGTTCATGTAAATTTAAAAACCAATATGGATCTTCTTTTTAAAATTCTTCCCATTCAGTCTCCCTCTTCTGCTGTGTCATGGGAGAGTTTGTGTGAAGTGACTTCTAAAGTGAAGGACCACGGGTTAATTTTGTTGTGAGGCATTCCTTCTCCTCATGCCAAGCAGCCAATGAAAGTGAGAAAATGGAGAATATTTCTCCCCAAGGACCTCCATGTCCATTGATTTCCAAGAGAATCCGTTCTCTTGGCTAGACTAAATGGATTCAGCTTGTCTCCTATTGTTCCCCTTTAACACAAATTGTCCAAAGAAACCCCCTCCCACACACACATGCACTACCCTGCTTGTTGGACTGAGCCAAGCCCCTGTGCCCATTAACATAATAGGTTGGTTTATTTCTTTTTACCACATTTTTATCCCACTCTTCAACCAAGGTCAATTTTCCCTCCTCCATTTTGCCCTCACAACAATCCTGTCAGATAGGTTAGGCTGAAAGAGAGAGAAAATAATCTACTTTAAGGAAGATACCCTGAGGCATCACTTGAATGGTGAAGGTGTGGTGGCTTTCTGAGGACAACAGGCCAAAACTTGGAGAACTGGGACAGGAACCTCCTTGGTAGGGCATGACTCCACAGCCGAAAACTTTGGGGCTATGCTTAACAAGCTCCCACATATCAAGTCAGAGTCTGCAAAGTATCTTGGCTATTCATGGATTCCTGCCAGCATAATGTCACTCATGCCCTGGGGAGGGGGATGGAAAATATGGAGGAGGGGTTACCTCCACCTCCCCAGATTAGCTACCTACACTGCTGTGAGACAATAGGTATTAACTAGTTCAACTGCTTACAGCTTGTTGCAGATTCTTTGTAACTTTAATAAATTTAAATCCTTTAAATCCTTTCACTTAGATCCTTTATTCCTTCTTGTGTGATCTCTTAATCCAGTGTCCCTGTGCAACATTGCACATTCCACTTATAGTTTCACAACATCAGCACTAAAATGAATGACTTTTGCTTTGGGGTGTGGGCACGATATTTAAATGTCCTCTGTTCATGTTAATAGTAATTTTTACTAGCTATGTGGCTAAGGACGTAAACAGCACTAACATTTTCCCCATCTCTTCTATCTATTAGAACAAAGAACTCCAGTGTGGCACTCATGGATGCCATGGTGTCAGCCAACGTGTTTTCCTGTGTCCACTTGCTCCCCCCTTCCCGAAAAGCATATTTTCCCCTAAAGTAAAGAGCGTTCTGATACCTCATTGTAGCAGGGTGTGTTTTACAAGCCAAAGGATGCATCATCTTTGGCTCCACAGGGGCCACCCATTCAGAAAGAGCTGCCTCCATTTTGGATGCTTGGTCTTGAATCACTGAACATTTGTGATTTCTCCCCCATGACAGCCATTTTGTGACTGGCTCCACCTCTAAAGGAAGCCGTTTTGTGGTTGTGCCCACTGTTCTTTCTCAAAATTCCAACAGTGTGCACAGATTCAACAAGTTTGAGAACCCCTGAGGTAGAATATCTAATGCATTTTCTAAAGGTCACGGCATCAAGACAATGTTTCTTGTTTCCTTGTCTCTGATCAGCAGTATTGGCTGCTGATACTGAGGAGATTCTATAACATGTTTATATTATAACATGATGCAAATTCTATTAGAGTTACAGATGGAGCAGAGTCTAGGAACATGGTTTCTGGTTTGGCCAGCACACAGAAAATTATGCTCACATTCAAAACTAAAAATACATCAGCAGAAGCTCCAATTGGGTCTATACCTGCAGTAGAATGTGTTGATAGAATCTTGAGATGGTAGAATGAGAGCCAAACTACAAGTGATGCCTGACACTAGTTGGACACTTGTCAGCTTCCGTCAAGTTTTGATGGGAAATGTAGGCATCATGGTCTTGCATCTTGGCTCTCCGACTGCTGTCCAATAGACTTTTCAACAGTCACTTGTCCAACATTCCGCCAAGCTGCCTACATTTCCCATCAAAACTTGAGGGAAGCTAACAAGTGTCCAACTAGTGTCAGGCATCACTTGTAGTTTGGCTCTGAGAAGCAAAATGTCCCAGTGTACATGAGAAGAGGCATATTTTTAATGAACTTCCATGTAGAGACTCCATGCAATTTTTTTAAAAAAGAAATCGTGCATCAAAGTGTAAAGCTGTAGCCTGTATCTTTGCATGCAGTGCTACTTTTTCATTTACAGGGAATAATTCATGTCAGGGAACTTTAATCCTTTAACTTCTGTCAGAGGCAAGGGACCAGATAAGTTTTCTGTGGGCTGCCGCCACTCTAGTACAGGTTTCCTCAGAATGCCCCAGAGCACCCAACTAACCCCTTTTGTCCGGTAGGTTTTACTTTATGTGTGACAGAATGAGGGGTGAGGAGGACCTAGGCAGTGTAATAAACAACTTTATTTAACAGGTTTAGTAATAACTGGTGTTCAATACTTTGGGCCAAGCTACACATGACGAATGATACTTGAACGGCAAGTGGATTGAGTGGAGGGCAAGTGAACAGGGAGAAATACACTTGCCGTTCAAGTGTCATTCGTCATGTGTAGCTTGGCCCTTTGTAGAAGAAGAACAGTAAAGGTAAGTGAACAAACAAAATAAAACACCCTAATTCTTCTAACTTGCATGAGGGATCCCTCCATCTGCAGCAGCTTCTCTTCAGCTCTGCTCCCTAGGAATGAACACCCTCCCACTGTGGTGAGGCTTTTTATCCCTACTCTCAGGCACCATCCCCCTATTTCTTTATTAGTGCAATTTCCCCCTTCAAATCACCTCTTAACCAATCAAGTGTTTAAGTGTTTTATGCGTGGTCATTTTATAGTGTCTGTGAATCAGTTCTGCTTCCCATGTTCTCCAGAGTTCTGCATGTGTTGGGGGGTCATGGGAAGCAAACGGGGTTTGACCATTTTTAACTGGTTTTTCCACCTGCGTACATTCTCCATTTTTTTAAAAAAAGTTGATAGCATGCTGTGAGCATTTTGAGTTCTGTCAGTGCAGAATCAAATACTCCAGTTCTGCTTTTGAGCCCCCCCCTTTTTTTCCTCGGGAGCTGATTGGTCTATCATCCTCAGCTCCTGTTACATTTTCCACCATTTTTTAAATTAGCGATACCGCAGTAACGCTGCTATAATATGACCACTCTTTTTTGTTTGGCGAAGAAGTAGTAATGATATGTAAATAATTTTGTCTGGGTTTTTTGGGGGGGGAGTCAGCGGTACTGTGGTAACGCTGCTGTGAAACGTAAAATGCATCATTTTCCTCAGAAAAGTGATTGTCAGTGTTTGAAGTTACAGCACTGAAAATGCCACGAAGCATAAAACATCTAATATGGAATAAGTTTAGTGTTCCTCCTGCAATGGCAGCTCTTCACCCCTGCCTTTTTAATCTAATAATGAGGTAACGTTTCTGCGATGTAGATTTCGATCCTGTTAGGTAAATTGTCCTCTTGGCGCCAAAACCATTTCCCCCTCACTCTGCTGTTTAGTGTCGTTCTCCTCATAGCAGGTTCATGGATATGGCTGCTATTAGAGCCCCTGGAGGCAGAGGGGTATCTTGGAGAGAGTGGAAGACGCTTGATCTCCTTGATATATGGGGGGAGGGGAAGGCACAGGAGGCTCTGGCAGTGAGTCACTGGAACATCGACACCTTTGAGAAGATCGCACGGGAGATGTTGGTCAGGGGGCACAGGAGGACAGCTTTTAAATGCCAGATAAAAAACAAGGCTACGCAGCAGGAATACAGAAGGGTGGTGACACATACTGAAAAGGAGTGGAGGAAAAGTGATAAGTTCTTTGGGGGACTGGGGGGGGATGGGATGGAATAATGACAGAAGAAAGGAAAGGGGAAGGGAAAGGAAAAAGTGGGAAGGACCTGGAGAAACAGCTGCGCCTCTGGGTGTGTGCTTTGAATGAGCTGCTGAAGACGCAATACTTCTTCTAGGCACAAGCCTGCTGGACGCAAGGGCACCCAAAGACCATTCCAGGGTGGGCTGCTGCTGCTGCTCCCTCCCAGGACACCTTCGAGTTGGGGGTGGGGAGGGGGGCTTGTGCCTGGAAGAAGGATTTGTGTCTTCAGCAGCTCATTCAAAGCGCAAACCCTGAAGTGCAGCTGTTTCTCTAGGAGCCAAGCTACAAGTGACGCCTTACACAGGTTGGACACTTGTCAGCTTCCCTCAAGTTTTGATGGGAAATGTAGGCATCCTGGTTTTACAGCTTGGCTCTCCATTACAGCTGCAAGACCAGGATGCCTACATTTCCCATCAAAAATTGAGGGAAGCTGACAAGTGTCCAACCTGTGTAAGGCGTCACGTGTAGCTTGACTCTAGATTCTTCCCACTTTCCCCTTCCCCTTTGCTTTCTTCTGTCAATATTCCATCCCCTTCCCTTCCACAGTCCCCCAAAAGAAATTTGCTGCCACCACCGCCATCACTACTACACAGCTGAGGGCCATGAGGAGGGGTCTGCGGAAGTAGCATAGCAATGAAACTACGTAATCACGATTAAAAAAATAATAATGGAAAACACGCCACTGCATTGATTCATTCAAACGAGGTATTCGATATGTGTAAAATTACACCCAGACTCCAACTCGAAGCTGCTTCTGATGGTGCCGACTGCAAGAGATCCATGCCGACTCCATTTTGAATGGATCGAATACTGATTTACAGGCTTCATGCATAAAACACTATAGACTGGGCCTTATAGTTTACACCAGTGGGACAAGGGCTCAGTGATAGAACTCATGCTGAAGATTCTATATTCAGTCTCTAACATCTCCATTTAAAGCACCACTCACTAAGCCTAAACAATATAGTTTACCATGTTCCTATCGTGAGTGCTTGCCACATCGGTGATTGTCACAAACTCTAATCAGTATTTTTTTTCTTTTCTTTTGCGATGTTCCTCCCCCCTGTCACCCAGAGCTCAGGAGCTTGTTATCCCATAAGTTATTGTCAGATTTTTAAGGGAAGGTATAGAAGACAGCATTTCAGAAGGAAGCCCATAAGAGAGAACTAGATATATCTTTATTCCCTAAGATGGTGTGAAATCGGAACTCTATGAAAGATTACACCAGAAATCTCTTTCTCCATGAGCATAGTTTGAACGTTTAGAATGTCATGGGCTAAAAATATCACATTCATTATGGAATTCTTGAGGTAGATTCCTGAGGTGGCAAGCTACCAACTAAGCATGCCAAATGCACGTGATAGCTCTTCTAAACAAACATGAAAATGGACCACTGTAGTATTTAGCATTGTCCTCAAGAAGCAATGGTATGAGTAAAGACTTAGCTCTCTCTGAGCGATCCACTGAGAACAGGCAATACTATATTAGATGGACCAATGGTTTGACTGGGTATAAGACAGGTTCATATTTACACCAGTTGGTGTGTATCAAATTCTTCATGGATGGTGATGAATTGAGTGTTTTGTTGAATGGTGTGCAAAATGGCAAGTCACTGCCACAGATGACACAGCAAAACTGAATTCACCATGGCAAGGAAGACAAAGAATGTGTGTTTCTGTTTCCTTTCAAGAAGACTTTTTACTGGTTTTCCCAAGACAGCTGGCTATTTCCTCTTCCTTCCCTAGTCCAATATATATTTAAATTCTAATGTTTAACAGAGGCCATAAAACTGACAAAGCAGAAAGCACAAGTAGTTTAAAGTGCTCCTTGGCAGCATACAAAAAGTCATGATAGTGAAAACATTACATTTACCAAGTTAGAAGCTTATGTAAAATATGTACTTAGCATGCCTGAGAGCTTTTGCTGAACATCGTTCTATGAAGTACTATCCAATGGCAAAGCATAGAAAGAACATGCCTTGACTACAGTTTGGGGTAGAACTCATTCTATAAGGAAGAATGATAGTGGATTTTAAGCTGTTCTGTACTGTAGAAATGATACATGCTTTGCAAAATTAAATATAATGTTTTGGTCCCATTCAGTATTCCATGTATGGTTCAGTGCCAACATGGGACTCCAGTGTGTGCTCTGTTTACTGCAGGGAAGAGCCCTATTTGATGTAGTGGTTGGTGTAGTGGTTAAGTGCGCAGGACTCTAATCTGGAGAGCTCAGTTTGATTCCCCACTCCTCCACTTGAAGCCAGCTGGGTGACCTTGGGCTAGTCTCAGCTCTCTGGAGCTCTCTCAGCCCCACCCACCTCACAAGGTGTTTTGTTGTGGGGATAATAATAACATACTTTGTAAACCACTCAGAGTAGGTGTTAAGTCATCCTGAAGGGCCAGACAGCCCCATTGTTCCCTATGATGGGAACCAACTGCACAACAAAGAATAAACACAAGCACACATTGAATAAAGTTTTTTTAAAAAATATTTTCTCACTTTCAAAGTACAAGTAGGCAAAGCATTGTGACACATTACACCAGCAGTCCCCCACACAGAAAAATAACACAACTCACTTAACATCACAAAAACACAATTCCTGTCAAAAACACTTTATTTCTTTAACTACTTTAGGTTACACAGTAGGAGGGCACAACAGGGCATAAAAGCAGTCTACTACAAAAAATAACACAACTCACTTCACATCAGAGAATTACCCAAACACAATTGCTGTCAAAAATGGTGATGTGAGTTGTATTATTTTGTGTAGTAGAATGCTTTCATGCCCATTTGTGCCCTCCTACTGTGTAACCTAAAGCAGTTAAAGAAATAAAGTGTTTTGACCTGTTCCCCTTTCCCTCCAATGGAATTAAACAAATATTTCCAAAGCCAACAGGCAAGGAGACAGTGCCATTGCCCTGGTGGTGCCACCTCATGTGCCTTGCTCACTTTTCTCTTCCTGCCAATGGAGTTAAGAGCTCTCTCCCCTTGGGATTAGAGATGGGCATGAAGCGAAATATGAACCAAAATTAAGCATGAACCAGGCCGGTTCATGGTTCGTGAACCATGGTTCATCAGATCCCATTTCTGATGAACTGCCACGAACTTTTAGGCTGGTTCATTTTTTGGTTTGTCACTGCAGGCAGCCTCGTGCCAATCAATCAGTTTCCTAGGCAACAGGGGATGGACTTCCTGCAGACCTTCTGCTGACCTGGAAGTGATCTTCTGCTGGCCCGGAAGTGATGTTTTTCTCCCCCAGATGTGACATTTTTGCGAACCAAATGAACCGGTTCACAAACCAGGGGCAGGTTTGTGAAAGTTTGTGGTTTGTGAAATTTGACAAACCATGAACCACATGGTTCAGTTTTTTTCTGGTTCGTGTCCATCTCTACTTGGGATCATATTGGTGGATGCCATTAAGGAAAACAAGATGCTGCCATGCTGGCCCAGTGCCTACTTGTCTGCTGCTGCTGTGTGATACAAACCAAAACAAACCACACAAACTTTTCAATAGGAGAGTGCCATTATAACATGGTTTCCCAGATTGCGTTCACTATTCTGGAAGCCACTTGAACAAAACAAAATAGCAAATTCCAGGTGTATTTCCAGCTCATTTGTTTTGTTTTTTACACCCCCTATTAACCGTTACACCACGCTGGCTCTCTAGTTTTTTTATGGATTTAATGATGGTCTTTATTGATGCATATAAATGTGTGCATATCATTACCCTCTATTAAACTGAATATGGAATCCTTCAGTGATGTGAGATTTTTAGTAATTTAATGGGGATGTTTCTAAAAGGAACCTAATCTGAATTTCCCCCTGGAGTTTGAATTTCCAAATACCTGGTATTATTTTTAAAGAGGAACCATAAAATTAAGAATTTTACATCATTTCCATTTTTAATTTCAGATTTTGTGCATAGTCCTCTGTGTGCACACTTTGTTGCATTTTTCAGCACATATGCCTCTTTATTCCTCTCTGCGTTACCAATGTGTACATGCATAGCTTTAAACTTCTGAAAGAAGGCAATCTTGATGAAGCAATGTGCAATATTTTAAAATCAAGATTCTCTTTTGGAGGTGGGGAGTGATGATTTACTAACACAGAGAAGCACATGTGCAAACTGGCAAGACATAAAAAAGAATATTGATGCAACTGATGTGTTCAATCATGTCAAGTATTTGTGGCTCTTCTTTAGCAGTGTTTTATAAATGCACATGTGTGCATCAAAATCTGGGGGTGGGAATGTGGAAGAATTAAAAAAAAAAGTGCAAATTCTTTTGGACAAACCAGAATTAAAGATGAGTAGAATTCAGTTCAGAGATAAATCTCAGACCAGCTCCCTCTATTTTCATGTGCTGGGTAGGGAACCCTAATTATTCTCACAATGAATATGCAAAGTTCAAGACAAAGCACCAGCTAAAATTTGATACGTCTCTTGTTGGCAGTCTGCCTGACTACATCCTCAGCTCCTAGTAACCCTGTTCACATGTTGCAGTGAATGTAAAACTACCTGCATCTATGTGTGTAAACTTGTCGGTGAGAAACAGCCAATGTGCAGTCACTTTACAAATGAAATGGTAACAGTTCCTGGAGAAATACAAGGTTTCACGCACACATGGAACTGTAAATATGTTGAATGAGGCATATATAAGGAACAATCAAGTGTACTCTATAAACAGACTGTACATGTGTTCACTGAAACTTGTGAACAGGGCTAATTTGTCTGGTAATTTACTCATACTTTGCCTGGCAACAGCCTAGGCTTACCATGTTCCCTCTTATGGTCGGCAAACTCCCATCCTAGCTGCCAGCATGTCACTTCTGGGTACAACCAGAATGGGCTGCTCTAGGGTAGCTCTAGGAATTGCCAGAAAGTCTATGGCAAAGAGTTACAGTGATTTCAAGAGCTTCCCATCGTCACTTCCAGAAGTGATGTGATGCCAATCATGTAGCCAACGTAACATCTCCCCCCCCCCCCAAGTTCCTACCCTCCACAACCCACTCATTGCTTGCCAGGATTATCCTGCCAATTCTACAACAACCTCATCTCTCACTCATGTGTCACCGAGCCAATATTTTGTACCTTGAGTTTGTTTTTTATGTCTTTATTTGCCATTCTGAACTAATTTTCTAAGGACTAACTTCTGAGTAAGCATGCTAAGAATTGCACTGCACATCTAACAAAGTTTCCTTGCCTTACCACAGAACACAGCTGTTCTGCACAATGGCTATTGCATATAACTCTATCAAAACAGAAGAGCACGCTTCTACTTTTCTGCTGCTGTGCACACTAGCTCTAAAAACAGGGGCTTTTTTGTCATTTCTCCTTCATCTCAGTTTAAAGAAATTGATTTTGAAAAATAAAGATCTAAAGAGCATAAAAAGCTAGTGGCAAAACCAGCTGGGGCCATTCAAGGACATGAATTAGAAGTTAGGAGCAGATGGGCTGCTATTGCTAAGAGCCTGAAGTCTTTACCTTGGTATTCATGAAAGAGCCTGAAGGTCACCTCCTTAGGAACAGGACAAGAGAGAGAACAGGAAAACTCTATCTTTTCTTGTCCTGGAAATGGAATGCTGTGGCTTTCTGATTACATGGAAGCCCACATGGTGGTTTTGCAGTATAACCTATTAGAAGCTCCTGATTGTCAGAGAGCTGGATGAGCTGAGTCTTTGCTATTATCTGGAGGAAGAGCAAAGAGAGAATCCTTTATTGTGGTGTTTTGAAGAGTTTGCCATGTACGTGATGATTTGATCTGAGGACTGGCCGGACATTACGTGCAGGTATGCACAGCAACAGATTTCAGCAATAAAAGAAGAACATGAAATAAGGAAATAAACAAAACGAGTGGTAAAAACGCTTATGGTGGCTTGAGGAGTTACTAAATGGGAGAGGATGAGAAAGTCTGTTTCATGTGTGGGGTTGAGGGGAGGGCTGGTGGCTCAGGGGCAGAACATCTGTTTTGCATACAGCAGATCTCACGTTCAATACCTGCTATTAAAAGGGTCAGGTTTTAGGTGATGTGAAATACCTCTGCCTGAGACACTGGAGAGACCCTGACAGTCAGAGTCGACAATTCTGGACTTGATAGTTCAATAATCTGGCTCAGTTTAAGACAACCTTTGTGTAGAGAATGTCCAGACCTCAATTGAGGATTAGACACATTCAGGAAAATAGGTCCATCAGTGGCTGTAAGCCCTGATGACGAGCAGAACCACAAGTGACAAAAAGCACAGATTGGACACTTGTCTGCTTCCCTCAAGTTTTGATGGGAAATGTAGGCAGCTTGGCGGAATGTTGGACAAGTGACAGTTGAAAAGTCCATTGGACGGCAGTCAGAGAGTCAAGCTGCAAGATCAGGATGCCTACATTTCCCATCAAAACTTGAGGGAAGCAGACAAGTGTCCAATCTGTGCCTTATGTCACTTGTAGTTCTGCTCTAAGGCTGCTTTCACAAATGTTGTACAATACACTTCCAATGCACTTTAGCAATTGTTTGCAAGTGGATTTTCCTATATGAAACATGCTCACATTCTGTGGCAATGTATCTCAGAATCTGAGTTGATAGGGGCAACATGAGAGGGGGGCATTCGCTAGTACTCAGGGGAATCTTACTGGTACAGTAGGTTGCTGAATTAGACCTGCTCCAGTAGGTCTGTGCTTGTGTTCTCATGTCTAGTGCGATAATCTTCTTGCACTACCTTGAACTCCTTGGGGAATACAAATGTGAGAACAATCACAGAGTCTCCATTCCTTAAATAGGAGCTATCTGGATGAGCCATAGGAGATAGGAACCAAGTTTTCTTTGGTTTGATTTATCAAAGCCTGCAAATGCAGCTGCTCTACGGTGGTGGCTCTGTCGATTAACTTCAGTGTTGAGATTTCATCTTTCCCATAATGTCTCAGAGAGCTTCACCTTCAACAAACAGCCTGAAATTGTGATGGGCAAGATTAAATTTTTCAGTTAAGATACTGAGCGAGCACACGCCGTTCTATGTGTGACCAATTGCAATGACAGGGTTGTGTAGATGTCAGCTTATAACGTGAAATGAAATAACGGCTGTATGGCTCTATAAAGATGTATGTTTTATAGGTGCCCTAGAAGATTTTGGTGCTTGGAATACAACAGAAAGCCCCACGTTGTGACTTTGCCTACATCCCCTTTGCAAGGAAAGGTGCTTTGGAGGAGCCTAGTGTCTCCCTGCTGGAACAAGATTACTGGTGGTCAGATAAGAGGGCAGACTGTACTGTCTAGGATGATCTCCCCATGTAACCATAATGATAATAACATTTGATTTATGTACTGCCCTTCAGGATAACTTAACACCCACTCAGAGTGGTTTGAGAAGTGTGTTATTATCATCCTCACGACAATCACCCTGTGCGGTGGGTGGAGCTGAGAGAGTGCTGAGAATCTGTGACTGACCCAAGGTCACCCAGCTGGTTTCAAGTGGAGGAGTGGGGAATCAAACCCGGTTCTCCAGATTGGAGTCCTGCCATTCTTAAAACAGGAAACCAGGCTAAAAAGTAATATATGACTGGGAAGCCAAGCCAGGCTCATTCACAAGAAAGCAGGGCAGAGCAGGGTAGAAATAGAGAGGAGGCACGGTGGAGCTCAGGAGCAAGGCAGAATGCACCAAGAGTAGCAACTGAAAGCAAATGGGGCTGTGATGAGTGAACTTCACACAGGAGGTATTTCCTAGCATGGATGCAAGTAGACATGTCTACTGATGGAAGACATGTAGGAGAAGGGGAGTACTAATTACAGAAGGAACAAAGCACTTTTGGTGTATTTGTTAGGGATGCTGGAGGCTTTCACTTTTTGCAGAGAAGAGCAGTGGCTCAGAATGAAGCTCCAGCTCAACTGATGAACTCCCAGTTTGTGACTCCTGACTTGTGGACAATGTTCTGCTACCCACCACAACTGCAGCTGCCTTTGTTCTAACATGGCCTGTTGTGTCTTGAAACTTTTCATAACTACACATTCTGAGCACAAAATCTGATGCAGTTTCCAAGCAGATAAATACTTTTTTATCAGGTTTCAACTGACATTTAGGATCACTCAAGCAAGCACCGGTTGGGTTTGTTTTACTCATCTTATTTTCTCCAATTAACTCCAGCAAAAACAGATTAAAGTAGGTAACAGAAGGTGTCTTCTAAATGAAAACTCTGAGCAAAGCGAGTAATTACTGTGCAGAACTTCATTGTTCCCGAGGTAAGAATATATCTATCTATATTCAGCAGGCGATCTTATGTGCAATGCTCAATGCTGGCCAGTAGGTGCCAGTGTAAGCTAATTGAGCTTTGCAGAAATCAAAGCTACTCCGGACTAGGGAGAGGGGAAAGGGTTTGAAAAAAATCATAAATGAAACGTGTAGATGCCATTTAACAGCAGCGTTATACCTGCTTTTCCATATTTATTTGCGCGAGAAGTATAGAGAAAGTAGTGAAAAGCCAAAAACAAACACACAGAAGTTGGAAATAGAGTTGCCACTTAGCTCTTTCAAAGTGAAAAAAGAGGCAAGTTTGTAGGTTTGTGCTTGAAGGGGAGGGGGGGGAAACACCTTGGATCGGGCCAAGCAAAGGAAATGACAAGCAAAGGACAAGACAATCAGTAATTCTCAGGATAGGCACGTTTCATTTTTATCCCTCCTTTCTTCATATGAGTATATGACACTGCTTCACACTGAGTCAGCAGCACATCGGTCCATCTAGCTTAGTGTTATGTAGCAGGGTCATGCCAGGGGGCCAGGTAGAGAAAAATGTTTTTTCCCAACATCTGTTACCTGAGCAGCTTTATCTGGAGGTACCAGGGATTGAACCTGGAACCTTCAGTTTATGTACTAAGTGTTGTACTGCTGAGCCACAGCACAAGTCAGTGTCTTAAGTTTCAGCATGGAACTTAAGGTAACATAGATAGGATTCCCTAGAAGTCTCCCAGCCAAACACTGAGCAGACCCTGACTCTTCTAGCATTCATTGCAGTCTCCATATGATGTGCCTTCCAACCATAGCCTGCACCTTTATCAGTACAGCTGGTTGTTATTGACACTGTGCCCAGACCTGACCCATTACATGCACACAAACTTCCCATTTCAGTTGCCTTCACTCCTTGTGTAAAAAGCACATGCATGAGTCTTTATTTTCACATCATTTTCTGTTACCATGTGTCACAGTTTGATTGTACCATTTTGATCTCCAGTTGTGTATAACTGCTATATAATGTGTAAAAGTCATGATATTTAAAGCAAATGGATGGTGGAGGGATGCCAGTAAGGAAGGTGAGTGAAACAGAAAGGCTCATTATGACGTAGGAAGGAAGGAAGGAAGGAAGGAAGGAAGGAAGGAAGGATCTTATGTCCCCAACTGTGTATCTTTGTGTGAAAAAAAAATCCTGTAAACTCCCCCACCAAGTTTATGCCTAATATTATTCAGAAGCTGATTTTTTTTAAATGACCTCATAAAAGAAACATTCTGTCTGTTCCACTGTGATTAAAGAGGAAGCAATCTGACAACTGCCTGTCCAGAGCAGGAAGAGTGTTTTGAACACACCGTTGTTTGAGTACCTCTAAATATTGGTCTCCATTTCTGCAATATCACTGATATAGAACACGCTGAGATTTGAGCCTTTGGGTGGCAGCAATAACTTGCTTTTAATTTCACATCAGAGGCACCAGGAAACAAAAATAATTGTCACACCATCCACCAGTGACCTGCTTTGATGCAGAGCCCTTTCTTGAATTGTGGGCTTCAATACAGTGCACTGATGCTATCTTCAATGCATCTTAAAATTCAAATTTAAAAATAACACCTTTGCTCTGAACAAAGCTGTGTGCTCAGGCTTTGTGTCGGGCCAAACAATAATTGCTTATTGATAGCCATGAAAAATAGATATGAAGATTATTTAGCCACAGTTCTGGTTCTTTGCAGGGGTTCCTAACTGTTTACCTGTGAGCATGGCCACCTGTGCAAAAGGAACATTCAAGCAGCTGCTTCTATTGAGACTGGATGTTTGCATAGTTCTCTTGGGAGACCTCTGTTAGTATTTCTAATTATATCAATTAGCAGGGCTCATTTCGAGGGGGAATGTGCAGGAATGCAGTTCTGGCAGTTCCCCAAAGAGGCCACATGTCAGGTGGCCCCACCCACCTGACTCTCAGCCATTTGGGGCCTGTTTCAGCCTGGATTGGGGCCAAAACGGATGAGATCGGGTCTCTGACGGGTGGTAGATCATTCTCCCACTCAGCAGCAGCCCGATCCTGACCATTTTGGCCCCCTTTTCCACCATTTTCAGCCCCTTTTTGCCATTTGGGACCAGTTTCGGCTCTGAATGGCCAGGATTGGGTCCAAAACAGCCAGGATAGGTGATGTTGGGGGGTGTGGCATATGCAAATCAGTTATGCTAATAGAACACTTCCGGTGATGGCAAGGGGCATGGCATATGCTAATCAGTTATGCTAATGAGTTCCTCCCACTCTTTTTCTACTAAATGACCCCTGTCAATTAGAGAAGAAGCCAGAGAGACCCGATTTAACATTGTGATTAGGGTGTCAGATCAGCATCTTGTAGATCAGGGCTTAAATCCCCATTCTGCCATTATCATTCATTCAGTGCTCTTAGGCAAGTCATGCCTAACCTGCTTTACAGTTAGGATTGAATAGATAATCAGAGAACCATATAAATATTATGAGCTGATTAGAGGAAGAGTGTATGATGGATGGGGAAGAATCCTGTCCATTTTTATGGACACCCAATCACATTTATGTGAAGTGCAGGTAACACCCAATCAGGACCTAAGGATTTCTGGAGGAACTAGATGGGAGAGTAAACATCCATTAAGCTGATGTTAGATTTCATTTTTGGTAACATCTGGCCTGATGAAGAGTTCTGGGAGACTCAAAAACTTGCACACTGTTCCATACTATAGGGTTGGTCCTAAAAGATGTACTACACAGGTGGTGGTTTTGACTTTTTTATTTTCAATCAGACAGGGATTGACTACTACAGGTGCTGGTTTAGAAAATCTGAGATCTGGCTCCTGAGGATGCAGCCCAATGTAGTGAGGTTGCTGGGAGAGGCTCGACTGAAAATGTAGTCCTTTCAAGTTTGTGGGGAAACAAAAAGGTCAGATTAGATGTCTGTAAAAAGGTCACAGACTAGATACCTGGGGATGTGCATCCCCTGAGGAATAAATCAGGGAACTAAGGTGAGAGGAGTGAATCAAGGTCAGTACTTGGATGGGAGACCACCAAGGAAGACTCTGCAGAGGAAGGCAATGGCAAACCACCTTTACTTCTCATTTGCCTTGAAAGACCCTTGCTTGGGTCACCATAAGTTGGTTGTGAGTGACTTCACACCACATATGTACTCCATTAGAGGTTGTTGTCTGCATCCTTGATGCTCCCCTGGTCTAGCTATGATGGAGTGGCTTGCGTTAGATGTGTTCAAGCTAGAAAGTCCACTTGCAAGTTGTGTTTGTAAGTGAACTATCTCTCAACCTAAGCTGAAATGTGAGGCTATCATAAGTGTAAAATAGGAAAGCCTCATTTATGCAGCCCTGAACTCCTTGGAGGAAGTTATATATGTGAAAAAAATGGCATTTGTGTCATTTTCAGTATAATCTGAAATAACTGGCCCAATGCCTTGGATGTTTGCCATTGACAAAGGAATCTGATCCATACTGCAGCAGAGAGCTAATTTCAGAATTGTGAAAAGAGAACTAATTCATAGTTACTTAAACTTGTTGTAAATAGGAGTGTTGGCTGACCTGGGTACATTCTGGGTTTTTTTAACCTCTGGATGAATTGACAGATTTGCATGTAAGTGCATCCACGTACGCATAAACTGTATGTACAATATATGTGCCTGATGGTACCAATATGGTACGCAACTGAACTTAACCAAAATATACTACTTCCTATATGGCTGCAAGTGAGACTATAGGGTTTGTGCACATGATTTCTCCTGGCTGTTCATCCACAGGCTCTTTGCACTGAAGGAAGAGAGTGACATGCTAATGTAACAGCAGTGGTTGCAGATGAGTAGATTTTCCCTGTTTTATTCCTGGTTTGTTTTAACATTTTGCTCTGCGCTGTGGTCTGCTTCACCTGAATTCTGATTGTATGGATATAATTTTTAAAATGGAAATGGAAAGTGTGCGGTTCACTACAGCTTTCAGATCCTCATTATGTTACCATCAGGCACAAGTTTGTCGATAAAGCATGACTGAAAACATACTTGGTGTGATCGTTGTGTGGGTCAGGAAAGATTCTTTTTATAAGGTTTTTATTAATGCACATTTGTATTGGTAATACATGAGACGAAAAAACCCCTGTATATACAATTGCATCAAGATTGATTTCTTGCACTGTTCCCTCCATGTACACATGTCTATTAGTGATGCAGAGGAGAGGGAAAGATGCAAATGAAGTGAGCGAACTGATAGCCATACATGCACAGTAGTCTCTACAACCTGGGAAATAAAAATGCAAAACAAACAATGGAACTTCCCCAATGCATAATGTCCACTTTGGAAGCAAGTCTGGGGATTTTGGAGCTCCAGAATCCAAAGAGAAATTCAGATGATGGTGATGACGACGATGACAATTCCACCTTTCTCACTGAGATCCAAGGTGGATTACACAGTGTGAGTGAAAATAAAATATAATCAAACAGCTAGGAGCAAAGTACAATAATGAACAAGAAGACAATCAGGGAAAGAAATACAATAGGGTATGGTAGCAGAAGATTTGGGGGGAAAGGATAAAGCTAAGCACAGAGATGAAATCTTTCTGAAACAAAGCATAATTAATTTACATGGCATGTTTTGCAATGAGGAAACTCCCTAGTAGGCACATGTTTATATCATCAGGCAGTACCCAACAGAGTAGTGAACAGTCCTCGTCCCTACCAATGCATCTCTCTGAGTTACTTCTTACAACCCAGCCCTATAATCTGAATTATTCAGATTACAGGGCTGGGTTGTATAAATAACTGAATAATTCAGCCCTCCTGAATAATTCAGTCTTACATAGTTTGCAGAAAGCTAGGAGAGTTGGAGCTTTTCTGACCTCCTCAGGTGGGCCATTTCATAAGGTAGGGGCTACCACAGAGAAAGCATGTGTGCAGGCTGCTGTCGACTTTGCCCAATTACAGGGTGGTATCTGCAGAAGGCAGATGAGAGAAGCTGTTGTGGTGGAGCATAGCATGAGAGGCAGTCACACAGATATGAGGGGCCAAGGCCCTGAAGGTCTTTAAATGTGATAGTCATATTGAGCCTAGTCACTGGTGGGAAGCCAATGGAGTGAGCGCAGAATGGGAGTGATATGCATGGTCCATCTAACTCCTGAGAGTAAACGAGCTGCAGCATTCTGCACCAGCTGGAGTCTCCAAGTCAACTTTGAGGGAAGGTCAATGTAGAGAGCATTAGAGAAGTCTAGTCTTGATATTACTGTGCCATGAATCCATATGGCTAGATCAGCCCTGACAAAGTAGGGGGTCATCTTCCAGGCTAGTCTGAGTTGTGAGAAGGCCTTTTTGGCAGCTGCATTTGCTTGCTTCTCCAGCAGCAGCACTGAATCTGGTATAACCACCAGGCTCTTAACTGAGTCAGTCAGGCTCAACTGAACCCCATCAAAAGTTGAAAGCATGATATCCTTCAAGATCTCTGCTTTTCCAACCAGCATCACTTCCATCTTGTCTGGGTTCAATTTCAATTTGTTTGTTTTCGGCCGGTTGACAACAGCTGACATGCAGCAACTCAGTATCTCTATTGCATCACCTGGGGATTTGGATAGCGAAATATAGAGCTGACTGTCATCTGCATATTGATGACATCCAATTCCATAGCTGCGAATGAGTTCTCCAAAAGGTTGAATAACATGGGAGATAAGATTGCTCCTTATGGAACCCCACAAGATAATTCTGTCATGTATGCCAGCATACCTGCCATTATTGTGTTGTGCAAGTTGTGTTGATCATAACTGTTTGTCAAAGTTATATTCTGCATACTGTATAGGTCACCTGAGAGTGTCTTAACTGCTAACATAAAATGCAGGAGAGACAGTGAGGCCTCTCCGTTATCTGTTGAAAATATGTACTTTCACTTTTCCAGCAAGTGTCCTTGAAGGCGAGCTGCTAGCAGTGAATGTTGTATCTTTCCCCAGAGACTGGGATATTTTCACTTTGTACTTCACTTAGTCTAAACTAATCATTTCCCATGTATCTTCTTTGGAGTTTCGTGCAAGAATGTCAACCGGCCCAATGGGTGGGAAGTTTCCCTATTATTAGTAATGCCTTTGTTTGAATTGTCACTTCTGCCAATTGCTTCCTTTGTGTGGACACCTTGGATTGCAGAGATCTCTAATAAAGTTGCTTCAACTGGAACACCTGTGTATTAACTGTGGAGAACTTGAAGGGACCTAACTGCCAGGAACTGACAAATTCCCACATTGAGGATAGCTGGTCTCCAATAGCAGCCCTTTGAGTACGTCCCATGAGAAATTATTTAAACCAGTCCAAGGCACATCTACTTCTGCCCTCAAATGCCTCTGCAGGATGGTGTAGTGTACAGTGTCAAAGGCTGCAGATAGATCCAGAAGAACCAACAATGAAGCATGACCTTTGTCTACATTCTGGTGGAGGTCATCAACTAGAGCCAACAGAGCCATCTCCATCCCATAGCCTGGTCTAAAACCAGACTGAAAATGGTCCAAAGCACAAGAATTGTTCAAGAAGGCCTGAGGCCAATCAGCCATGACTCTCTCAACCACTTTGCCTAGAAAGGACAGATTAGAGAATGGGCAATAATGGGCTACATCATTTTTGTCTAAGGATGACTTGTTAAGTACTGGGTGGATGAGGAAAGGGGTCTTGAGTTAGTGACTTATTTATGATAGATGCCAAGGGCTCCTTTATGTGGTGTCTGCAAGATTTTATCAGCCAAGATGCACAAAGATCCTGAGTACAGGTAATGGTTTTCACAGATGCTAGAATTCAGTTAAGCATCCCTGGATTCCACTTACAGCTACTTCCCTGGGCTTCCCTATTCAGGACTTATCTCCAGACTTGGCTTCCCATAATTTCTGGCTAGGTTCTAGAATGTTTGAAAACAAAAGAGGCAACCATAACTAACACATGGACTGATGTAGAATGTATTCAAACTCACAGTTCAAACCTAGTTTGGAATGGTTGTTGTGGATTTTCCAGGCTGTATTGCCGTGGTCTTGGCATTGTAGTTCCTGACGTTTCACCAGCAGCTGTGAGTGGCATCTTCAGAGGTGTAGCACCAAAAGACAGGGATCTCTCAGTGTCAAACTGTGGAGGAGATGTTTGCAAGTAATTTGTATTACACCTCTTCAGGAGTATACCGCATACCCTGCAGCTGTGGACAAGTTTACATTGGGACCACACAGCGCAGCATCCAGACAAGAATAAAAGAACATGAAAGACACTGCAGACTTGGACAACCTGAAAAATCAGCAGTGGCTGAACATAGCCTAACTCAAACAGGACACAGTATCTTATTCCAGGACACCAAAATACTGGACAACATGTCCAACTACTTTGTCAGATTGCACAGGGAAGCCATTGAAATTCACAAGCATAAGCAAAACTTCAACAGGAAAGAAGAGACTTTAAGAATGAATAGAGCATGGTTTCCAGTTCTGAAAAACACCAGGCTAACAAAAGACTCTACAACCCACAATAGCCCTGCAGAGAAGATTAGCATATCAAGCACTAATCCATATGCAAAAGAACCTCCTCAGGACACAGTGAAGCATTAGCACTCCATTAGCATTCCACACCCTGGGAAACCTTTACAGGATGACACAACCCAACCCACCTTTCTGAGTAGATACAAATTACTTGCAAACATCTCCTCCACAGTTTGACACTGAAAGATCTCTGTCTTTCAGTGCTACACCTCTGAAGATGCCAGCCACAGCTGCTGGCGAAACGTCAGGAACTACAATGCCAAGACCACGGCAATACAGCCTGGAAAACCCACAACAACCATCGTTCTCCGGCCGTGAAAGCCTTCGACAATATATCTAGTTTGGAATCTTCATTTATGGGCAAGAAATGAGCCCCAGCTTGTTTATAACACCTTCATTTGAACATTACAGCAAACTGGAGTTTTATCAAAGACTTTCTAAACTATGACACCTGCAATCTCAGCTATATGCAACCAAGGAGAGTGGGTATGAATTACATGAACTGAAGAATAAATTTGTTTGACACCTGAAATGTTTGAAATTGAGGGAAAAAATTATTCATGGTTTGCTGAAACTGACTCTCTTTCAGTCTTCTCAGCCATCCTTTTTGCAGTTAAGTTGTCCTTTTGCCCAACTTGGCTGTCTTCTATTTTGACTGAAGAATATTATCTCTTAGGATGAACCACGGATTCATTGACAACTAAATGTATATAAAAAGGGTTAAGATTAGCACCCGGCAATTTCAAGAGGCTTCTAATGCTCGAAACTAGAAAATCCTGCTGTCATCTGGGAATTTCAAAAGCATTGCAATTTTCTCTTATGTCAAATGATAGGCTAAAATGCTTTTGTAAAAAATTGTTGAAGAAACTGGGCTTTCCTTTTGTTTGCATCATCTAAAACACACAGAATTATTTCAAAGAACAAACTGAGTTGCTGTCTGGAGCCTCACTCAGGTTGGTTACCTAAATTTAAATGTGATATGGGAGAAGTGTCTCTCAGCAAACCAAATGTTTTTTTTTTTTGTGGTTCCCAACCTTTGTTGTAGAAAAAGGAATAACAAGAGACACCTATTCCTTAGGATGCCCCCAGGATTAGACGTGGGCACGGATAGAAAAAAACCCTGAATATGGTGTTCGTTGCCATCCACGAACAATGAACAATGAAAATTGATGAACATGACCTGTTCACGAACACGTTCGTTGTTTGTAGGGGGCAGCAGGCTCTCCTCCAGCCATCAAGATGCCTACCACACCACTCTCAGAAACCCTACCTGAGCAGGCAGCAGGAAAGGTACCAGTAATAAATAATAGCTTGGCCCAGAGCCTGGCAGCAGCCCTGGAACTTGAAGAGGTAGATCCCTATCCCACCACACACAAAGAAAATTCAAGCTCCAATGCACTCTCCCTGTCTCTCTCTCAAAATGCCAACAGCAACTCTCTCTCCCTCACTGTCTGCAAAACCAGAGCTGGAGGCAGGGATTGGGGTTTCCAGGGCAATAGCAGGAGTTCAGACAGTTTTCAGGCAGTCCCTGCCTCCAGTTGCCAAAGTAATTGATTGCAAGTGCCAGACTGTCTGGCTTGATGAACAGCAACGGACAGCAACAAAGGAGGCTTGCAACGACCGCCTGTTCATTTAGAATGAGGCCTCACAAACAGCTTGTTCGCGAACAGCAGATTGGGCTGTTCATGGGTTTTTTTTAAATTTCGTATTGCTTTTCGTGCCCATCTCTACCCAGGATTGGGGAAGCTATTAGTCAGTTGCGACTCAATGGCATTTCTGCCTCTTCATTTCTTAAGAAGTGAACACAGGGTTCACAACAGGATTAGTCAAATGAGTAAGCTAAATGTTTAAAATATTATTTCTTGGATAAAGAGGAGGGTGCAGAGTTGTTTTCCGGTGCCTCAGAAGGTCAGGCCAGAACCAACAGCTTGAAATTAAATCGAAAGAGTTTTCAGCTAAACATCAGGAAGAACATCCTGACAGAGTGGTCCCTCAGTAGAACAGGCTTCCTCAGGAGGTGGTGGGGTCTCCTTCTTTGGAGGCTTTTAAGCAGAGGCTAGAGGGTCATCTGACAGCAATGCTGATTCTGTGAACTTGGGCAAATCATGAGGAAGAGGGCAGAATGCATTACATCAGTGCTTAGTTCTCATGGCCCTTTTTACATGCCCAGGGTAATGCCGATTGCTACTTTGGGATCAGGTAGCAATTTCCCCCCAAGAGAGTTTGGCTAGGAATCCTGGAGGTACTGAGCACGGAGCAGGGGTCACTGGGGCAGTCGGGGGGCAGGGGTTGTGAATTTCCTGCATTGTGCAGGGGGTTGGACCTTCAAACCCTATGATTCTATGAAAATAGATTTTATTTGTTTTATAAAACCAAGCAGCTTCCAATGTACAGCTATAAACCATTTAAATAAATTATTGATAATAATAGAGAAAAGAAACACTGCAGCACTAAAAACAGCTTGACTGCTAAAGCTAGCTGTAGAGAAATGTTCCCCACCCTAGAATTCACCCTAATAATTCATCCATTGGTAGTGTACTCTGTCTGTGGACAGGGACTACACTGCAACCTCATTGCTGATCAGAAGGATGAATCATCAAGTCCCAAGCACAGACCACTCCTGAGCTTAGTTATCCAAATGGCTTTGACCAAATAAGAACAAAAAGTTTGATATTTCACAACTTGCTAGAATGTCACACCTAAAGGGTCAGAGACTGGGGCATCCAAAAGACTAATTTCTTCCTCTTGGGGCACAAAGATCAGGACTGACCCCAGAAGGGATGGACTTCTACAAGGAGATTATAAATTCTCAGGCCACAAGAGGGAAGCTCTGTTCTCAGCCATGAAAGATTAAACCTTTTTTCTCAAGACTTCATCTTGTCCACGTGTTGTAGAGAACTGAGAAGTCCCAGCTCTGAGAACTAAGATAATGGAGGATTTTTAAATGCTTCAACTTCAAGAATTTCTAGCCTATCCTAATTAAACATTGTTTAGAATAAATAAAGCATTTAAAGCTTAAAGGATTATGTATTTTACGTGTTCTTTATATTCTTGCTCAACCAAGTGCTTGAACAGACCATATGTACTCCTTTGATTTTTGTTTATTAAACTTTCTTATCTTTTGATGCTCAAAGCATAACCTCTATAAACAGACTGCACCTATTCAGTTTTACTATCCAAAGAACAGTAAAGGGGAGAGGCAGAGGTTGAACTCATGATCCTTTCAAAATGATAGCTCAAAATTAGTACAAGTAAAGCAGGAGATGTGACAATTGGGCAGAACCCTTAAATGGCAATTCAGATACTGTGTGCTAGATGTACACATCTGTCTAGATACACCTATTGATGGCACTGGCAGGTGTTACTATCCAGCAAGAAGTCAATATCCCACCCCACAAGGCGTAAGTTAAAAGGGCTGCACTGGATAGAAAATTTGGACAGCCATGGGGCTTTTCTGAGCTCCTGGGACCTGAGGGAACAGGGAACAGGGCTTACCAGTCCATTCCTTTACAATTGCACAGAGGAAAAAGTGCACTTAACAAGAACAAAATAGGAGCAAAATCAAGCAAAAGTCTAAACAAAACAAAAAGGTCGTTGTGATCTGGTTCCTAAAATGAAAGAGCCAGTGTGATGTAGTAGTTAAAAGTGTTGGCCTATGCCTGGGAGTAGAGATCGGCACGAACCAAAATATGAACCAAAATTAAGCACGAACCAGGCCGGTTCATGGTTCGTGAACCACTGTTCATCAGATGCCATTTCTGACGAACCGCCATGAACTTTTAGGCTGGTTCATTTGGTTCGTTTTTGGGTTCATCACTGCAGGCAGCCTGGTGCCAATCAATCAGTTTCCTAGGCAACAGAGGATGAACTTCCTGCAGATCTTCTGCTGACCCAGAAGTGACCTTCTGCTGGCCCGGAAGTGATGATTTTTCTGACCCGGATGTGATGTTTTCACGAACCAAATGAACCAGTTCACAAACCAGGGGCAGGTTCATGAAAGTTTGTGGTTTGTGGTTCGTGAAATTTGACGAACCACAAACCACATGGTTCGGGTTTTTTTCCAGTTCATGCCCATCTCTACCTGGAAGTGGAGGGAAGTTCCAGCCAAGAAGTTCTCTGGGTGATTGTTGGGCCAGTCATATACTCTGTCAGCCTCATATACCTCACATGATTGTTAGGAGGATTTTAAGAAAATGGAGGAAGGAGCTCCATAATTAAAATGTCCCCACTGAGCAGAACCTGTTCCTGCTAACTTTCATAAAAACCACTTTGGAAGGCCAAAGGCTGATTTTGCAACAATCCACTTGTGTGTATGAGATGATCCAAATGATCACCTTGGCCTGGCTCCACTGTCATAGCAATTTGTCATTTACAAACAAATTCAAGCCATTTTCAGACTATTCCACCGTCTTTCCTAGCTTCAGCTGTGGCCTATGGACAAGAAAGGGGGGAGTTCATGAATAATGTGCCAATCATTGCAGTAGAGTAGCCGATAGAGAGAGCTGACTTGATAGAAATTACCCTAATAAACTAAACATTATGCTAGTCAAGGAAATGGCATCAGCAAGTCTTCTGGAGGAAGACTGGTGAGTCCCAAGTATGAATATTTCGTATTACATTTTTTCAATATTTATTTATATTTGGCAATGGTTTTGGCTCCCACACTTTTCACTGTTGGTTTTATAGATTTATCTGTATTATGTACTCATTTTTATGGGCTTATATACAATTTATACATCATATGAATATTTCTGGTTTATTGGCTTGGATCCAGCAATGTGCAAGTGGAAATATAAATGAACAGCACAGGATCTTGTGCAGTGCCTCCACATATATTATAGTGCCTGGAAAATTGGTTGCACAAGAGCTTGGGCAAGCAGAAACAGTGGGGATACATTAAGTCTGACTTAGCACAAACACTGAAAAATAGGTACATCTTTATATTAAAAAGTATGTTGAAGAAATAGAAGATGGTATGCAAATAAAGAATTGTGGACTGGATTCACTAAAGAGAGAAGCAGAATCGAAATGGGGCATTAGAGGCTAAAAGAGAAGGATGAGAAGTTCCAAATCATTCTGTAGCTGTCTCTGTTTCTGTATAGAGCAGGAATCAAGGAACAGGGAGGTGTGGTTTGATAGCAGGTAGCTGTTAGCATCGGGCACTGAAGAAGTCAAGGAGGTGGCACAAGGGGCAAATGAAATGCTCATCAGGGGCAAGGTTGTTCAATGAAGACAGAGTCCTAGCTAGTCTCCATGTATTTGTGTTTGATAGCTGCCTGTTTAATGTGCAACTTTAAAGCTAACCTCAAGAGAACTTATTGCAAACATTTCCTTGAAGCTGCAATTGATATGCATTTCAATATGGAAGCTTCAAAGAAAGGCCTGATGTTTTAATTCTGGGTGACATTTGAGAAATAGTGCAGCTGAAAGAGATTCCCCTCCCCCCTCTACAAATACAGGGAGTGTAATATTAAAGATTTTATTCTTTTGGTGGAAGTTAATAGTACTGTTACCATGGTGCACTTATTCCTTTAATTTCATGTAAATTTAAATTTTATGATGTTTGCTTCTCAGAGATTATATAATCCCTTTTTTATTGAAAAGAATCACAATTATGCAAATGATGATATCCAAGGAGACAAGTCGCAATTAACTGTGAAAGACAGGCTGTTACCGTAAGACGTTTATTCACATCGAACAAAACAGGGCTTGCTTTAAAATAAACCTTCTCCAAAAAAGAAAGAAATCAATTTGGCACAGTCTTTTAAGGGAGACATTTCTCTCAGACAAAAGTTTGCAGTCTCGGTGTATTAATGTCATTAGTTTTTAATACCCCTGTGCTCCAATGCATTGGTCTTTTTCTTTATTTGGGAAAATAAAGAAAATGTCCTACGCTGTAATTGTGGTTTTGATCGTTTGGTTTATATTGAACGAAGACTGATTGGGTATTGGAGAGTACCCAGGAGGAGTAGCCAGGTCTCTTGGGGATGTGCAGAACTTTCATGAGAGTTAGGGAACACCCCTCCCACACTCACACACACATATACACACCCCTTGAAATGACTCAAAAGTTGTTTTCCTTAGCAGGAACCTCCAATTGTGCATCACATTTCTACTTTAGGTGCAGTCTACAGACAATTCAAACCCTTGGTCTTTCCAGATCCCCCCCCCCCCGCCCCCACTTTGTGAAAAGTTTCTCTACTTTCCTCAGACTTGTAAGAGGACATCCAGAGCTGATGACACAACACGGTTTAACAAACAGCGTGCAAATACTGATGGCTGCTTAAATGCCTGCATAAATGCTTGCAATGCAGGTGTTCAAAAATCAAAGTTAACTTTGTTCAGCCATGCCCTTTATTTCTCATATTAAGCACCCCATATCATTGTAGTGATGATTTGTTCATAATTTTTAATGATCAAGTGGTTTTGCATCTGAGCAGTTGGTAGCATTCAGCATGGCAGCTGTAGTTGTTGTTGACCAATGGTAGTTGCTATTGATGCATGGTTTGTTCTGTCTGTCTGTCTGTCTGTCTGTCTGAAATATTTATTAGCTGCCTTTCCTCCTCAAGGTGTCTTACAATGTAAAATATCAAAAAAGCAGTTAAAATAGTGTTAAAATATAGTTAAAATACATTTTTAAAAAAGCTTTCCTAAATAAAACAGTCTTCAGCCGTTTCCTGAAGCTAGAGAGGGAAGAGCATTGTTTGGATTTCTGAATGCTGCAGGGTTATCACGGGCAGGTCACCCATCATTTATATTTGGCTATATTCGACTGTGTTCAGCTTTGGTGCCTGCCCAATCAATGATTATCAACAACATACATTATGTTTGTTGACACATGCTGAGAGCTTATGGAATCAAACTCCAGTTTCCAGACTGAAATGGACAAAGTATTTGTACGAAGTGTGGGAATATACAATGTATCTGTAATCCCATTTAGAATATACTTTGGAAATCTAGTGAACACTCACTAGACAATCCATGTACCTTCCTTTCTCTACCCCTGCAGGATCAAGATAACCACAAAAACCATTTGTTTTATGAGTTGATATGTATTTGCTGATAAGTGGTTTGAGTAAATGATTGGGTGAGAGAGAGGGAGAGCCCCAGGAAAACAGAAGGAAAATAAGCATGTGCCAGATATTGTGGTATATTGAGAACAAGTTTATATCTTCAGGAAATGTGAACTTATTTTGAGCTTTCAATGGTGTTTCTCATGATTTTTGATTAAATTACAATTTGAATAAGGACAAGTTTACTTATCAGTGCTGTCAAACAACTTTGTAGCTACCTAGTAGCTGGAGTCGAAGTGGTAGTGTTTTGTCTCCTTGTGATGGTGGAGTTCCATTGTCTTGCTTTGTGGGAACTTGTGTATCTGTGCAGTTAGTGAGACGATTCAACCCTAAGTCATGGGTGGTAAGTAGAGATGGGCACAAACAGCAATACGAATGAAAAAAAGCCACTAACAGCCCAATCGGTTGTTCGCGAATAAGGTGTTTGTGGGGTTTCCTCCAAAACCTGCAAGATTGCATCTGCAACCCTGGTTCATACCATGATTGACCTATGAAAGTAGAAAACTATCCAGTTTTCCTTATGATATGTTCTGCATATCATACATACAGTTGAACAGATAAGGAGATCATATGCATCCTTGTCTGACACCTTTGCCAATTGAAAATCATTGTTTCCCCATATTCTGTCCAAATATTAGCCTCTTGTCTGTAGTACAGGTTATGCATCAAATCAATCAAATGTAGTGACACACCCATTTCTTTTAACATCATCCATAGCTTTTCATGATCTGCACAGTCAAAAGCTTTACAGTAATCAATAAAACACAGATTGCTTTTCTTCAGAAATTCCCTGGCATACTCCATTAGCTAACATAAATATTCAGTGTGATCTCTAGTGCCTCTTCCTTTTCTGAATCCCTCTTGAACACCTGACATTTTTTGTTCTAATTTTGGTAAGTGTATTTGCTGTAGAATTTTGAGCATCAATTTGCTTGCATAGGAAATTAACGCAAACGTACAATACTTGCTGCACTCTTAGGCATCCCCTTTTTTCAGAATTGGAATGTAGACTGAGCATTTCCAGTTATGTTATTTATACATAACATATGTTATTTATACCAATAATCTTTTTTGCTGGTTTATCAATGTACAAAGAACATTGAAAAATAAATTTAGTTTATAGAGAATAGTCAGTGTAAGTAAACAACAATGGATCAAAAATAATTATGGGGTCATTTTATACAAGGGAGAAACAAAAACAAAAATGGAGATTTCCAGTGGACAGGGAATTAGATTTTTTAAAAATGTCATCTGTTCAGGTCAGTTTTTATTATTGAAAATCAGTGTTGCTTAGGTTGGGTGACGTTATTAAGTTCAAATAATGGAAACACATTGAGGATATTAAACAAACTATTTCTATCTGATTTTAGAGAACTGAATTAACTAGGCTGTGGTGAGATAGATCTTTAATTATTTGCAACAGGATTTATAGACCTATAAATGACAACATTTTAAACTTCTGCCTTATTGCTATCCCAACTAATATATGAGACTGATAAAACACAACATCTACAAAATTATCAGTAGAGATAGATTATGATAGTAGCACTGAGGATTGTTGAGGAAGAGTTTATTGTTTCATGAAAACTCTATAATGCTTCCCAGTAGAGTAGTTAACTTGCTGACCCCTGTACTATATAAAAGTCTTTGCCATTCATTGCATTAATACTGAGCTCTCATTTGAAATGCCTGAAGTCACATAAATGGGACCATGCATTCTTCAGTCTTCTGGTTTTAGAGTCACAGAAAGACCTCGGCCATTTCCTCACGTCCTTAAAATAGCAACACACTCCCAGAATGCTGGCAGCTTCTTCACATGATTTTTGTTTAGAACGGATGCAAGGTGTTTTTTCGTCACATATCACACAAAGAAACTGCTAGTGTTTCAGGAGTGGTGTGCCGCTATTTTAAGGACGTGAGGAAACAGCCCTGTTCAGAAGACACATCTTCCTAAGAATACATTATATTCTGCAGCTAGATCTGCAATTTTAGAGTACAGTATAATGTGTGAACTGAAACCAAGAAGTTTTTTTTTAAAAAAACCCTAGGATATGGATGCCTGGTCATCATTTGAAACAAGTGCAGATACACAGTGGAAAGAAGAGTTCGTATTTGATCTGCAGGCCCCACCAACGAAGGGCATTTATTTGAGATCTGCACAGTGTCCTGTGAGTTTAGGCTCTGTTTGTTTGATCTGTGCCATGCAAATGGTAGAAATATGCAGATATGTTAACAGGATGGAGTATCTCCTTTAAACATTTTGTGAAGTTTTTGTGAGCGCAGATTACACAATCACATTTGACAGTGTTGAGCTAAGAGTGATTGCCTAAGGTCAAAATAACTTGGTCAATTCCACTTGATTTGGCCACAGTTACACATAGTTTTTCTTCATGGAGATCATATGACCCACAGTGCAGCTTCTGGGGTGGGGGTGGGGGATAAAAGGGCACTCCTTCCTTTTTCTGCAGTGGAAAAGATGGTCAGATCTGATAGAACATGTTCTTTGATACATTTGTTGATTACTCTCTGTAAAACATTAATCCTCCCAAACCGAAAAACAATCCCCTTTGTCCCATATTCTGACACACTATTTTAACGCATCCTTGGCTCATTGATATTTCAATCAGAAAGGAGTAATTGTTAAGTATCAGGCTGGACAAGAAAGGCTTAGTCTGTCCACTGGGGTATGATGGGAAAAGTCCTCACTTGAAATAAAGAACAGCTGAGTCTCATCAGGGCTGAAGCAATTTATAAAGCCTTTTTTTAGGATTGCAACAAAAGTCTTTTTTTTTCTAATTAAGAATATTATCCTCCTCCCCACCACCACCCTCACCTCACCCTGGGAACCATATACAGTTAATTTTTATATGTGGGCTACTTTTTGAAAGTAATTTTTTTAAAAAAAATGTTTCTGTTTTATTTCAGGATTGTGTTTGAATCATTTAAAAATATACGCTGTGGGGATGAATAGATTTTGCCCATTTCATGCTATTATTATGTGAAAGCTCACTTGACCCAACATTCTGTTACCCAAATCAGACCCTGTGTCAGGCCTGTCATGGGAAGAGTGTCTCTTACAAGTGAAGAATTAGAACACGACTCTTGAGGTAAAAAAAAAAAGAAGAATTAAGTCTGTTTATACACAGTTCCCAGTTTTAGCACAATAAATCTCTCAGGGAGGGAAAGATGAAAGGGAGAAAGATACTTAACTAAGAAAGCAACTTTATTGACCAAACCAAGATACAGAATAGAAAGAGACAGAGCAAGACAGTTTGTGACAGTGAGACTAAAATAGTCAAAAGCAAAAATACAGCAGCAGTCCAATAAAAACCATTCACTCTGCACAATCTTTAAAATAAATATTTTATTTTATTTTATTTACAAAATTATACCCCACCTTTCTATCCCCACCATGGCCACTGAGCTGGCTAAAAAAAATACATAATAAAAACACGTCTTAAAAACCATTAAAACCAAACATACACAAACAAAAGCATAAAACAAAACATGGGATAGGAAGGAGGGAATCACTGAGGGAACACTAGACCAGAACAAAAAGTCTTCACCCACAGGTGGATGATGGCAACACTAGAGGACATATGAGGAGAGTTCCTGTTGAAGTTACTTTTAGTCTAAATTGTGTTCCTCCCACTTAGCTAGGAGGAGCTAGGAGGAGCTAAAAGAAGCTCAAAGAGAACAGATAGGTGAAGGGTTTCCCAAAATGGAACCAAAAAGTCTGTTAGGGAAAATAGGAAAAAATTTGCCATAAGGAAAGAATTTCTTGGTCTTGGGAAGCACCAGCTGACAGTAAGACAAACTAGCTGCAAACGGAGAAGGGAGAAACTAAGAATCATAGATAGAGAGCCATGGCTGGTCCACTGGGGAACAGAAGCAGAAAAGGTGACTTTTTAAAAATGCATACTCTACCTGTCTTGATGAAATGCATCCAGCGATTTCATATATGAGGTGCTGAAAGAAAGTTTTGAAGTCAACTACCAGATTGGTGATGTGTGTGTGTGTGGGGGGGGGGGGTGTATCTTACAATTTCAGTATTGGAGGGGAGTCCAAGAGCACAATGAAGTACAAAAATTGAAGGCTTGACACACCCTTCATAGGCACCTGGATTTACCTAGCAACAAATGCAGGGAGCACTTTTGTTGACCAGATTTGACCAGGATCTGTGATGGCATTGGGCCAAAGGTGCAGAATCCAGCTGCCTATTGGTGGAATTTGGTATAATCCACAGGGGCTCTTATGTTCTTAGAATAATAATAATAAAAAGCTATATCATCTCTCAAATGACAACATAGATCATATTTATGGCAGCTGGATTTGAGTCCAGTGACACCTTAAAGACCATCAAGATGTTCAGGGTGTAAGCTTTTGAGACTCAGAGCTCCTTTCTTCAGATGGCAACCGATCTAAAACATATTTATGAAGCAAGTTTGCTACACTCTTCCCATTAGAATCTTGGATTCCAATAATAAGTAAGATTCAGGTAGGTAGCTTTATTGGTCTGCAAGTAGAACAGCAGGATTTGAGTCCGCCGGCACCTTAAAGACCAACAAGATTTTCAGGGTTGAGAATCAAAACTCCTTTCTTCAGATAAAAATAAATAAAATAAAAAGTAAATATCCATTCTCCTCCAATGCTTGGGATCTGTCCATTTGACCAATGTATATACTGATGTAAACTAAGAAATACCAATGTGTCAAACTCTCAAATCCCCACCATATTTCATTTTTGCCAGCATAGAGGTTAAGAGGATAAGGGTGGTGGTGGGGAGTTAACTAAAAGCATTGTTCATTGAAGTATGATGAAATTAAAGTTTGTACTGGACAGAGATTGGAGAAGTAAGGGCAGGAAAGGATAAGAAGAGCAGAGTTTGAAAAACTGAACATTTTTGAAGTCTAAAGGAACTTTGATTGAATTATTAGCCTCAGGAAAAAAGAGGGATAAAAGGCCAGATAAGTACAGAAGAAGAGGCAGAAGGATTCTTACTGTTATTAGACTGAAGAATAATCAGACTTTAATGCACGATGTACAAGGAGGTCATTGTAACTCAGTGGATCTGGACACAGCTCCTTCCAAGTCCAGCTTGGAAGGATTTACACAGCTAAAGCTTACAACCTGTTCTGCCCTAGCCCTGTTAAATAAGCTCTTTTGATGACCTGGATGGCTGCCTTTAGTCATGTTGCAGAAGGTTGCGCTTCTGTGCTCTGAATAAAAGTTTCAGTGGCTCCTGATGCTTGTCTGCAATGCAAGGAGAGTGAGTCTTACCGTGTCCTCCAAAATCTTCTCTGGCTCAAACAGGGCAGCAGAGAACAAGTGTAGTGGTTAGAGTGTTGGACTAGAATATAGGATACCCACGTTCAAATCCCCATTCTGTCATGGAAAGTTGCTGGGCGGCCTTTGGGCTAGACACACAGTCTCAGCTAGACATGGGCACGAACCAAAAAAAAAGTAATGAACCTGCGGTTCGTGGTTCGGTGCCTCCGACGAACCCAAACAAATGAACATTTCCCTTTACCAAACCGGTTCGTGGTTTGTGGTTCATGGGGCTCAGAATGACCCCCGTTGCACTTAGAGAGCCCATATTCACAGGGAGTGTTTAGCAGGCTCTCCTCCAGCCAGCAGCCAAGTTTGGTCAAGATTGCAATAGGGATCTTGGAGTTATGCCCTCTCAAATCTGAGGCCCCCAGAAAACTCCCACTTGATACAATTAGAGCCACCAGTTGATGTTGGCCCAGTGTGCAAGGGGTTGGCCATCAGAACTGCCTATCAGGGTTTGCAGGGATGAGATTGGAGTGCCCATGGCTACAGAACACCCCTCTTCCCCCTCCCTCCCCACAGGTGTCTTCTCCCATGTAACCAATTGTAACCAATTTGCAGCTCCATGGTTGGAAGGAAGACCTGCCGATCAAGGTAAGCTGGGCTTTGATTCAAGTTTCCAAGGCGACAGAAGGAGTGCAGACAGAGTTCAGGCATTCCCCCAGCTCCGTTTCCAAGGAAATTCATTGATGGTGCCTGACGGTCTGGCTTCACGAACCGCAGGCAAACACAATGAACCGGGCTTCCAACGAGCACTTGTTCATTGGCCATGACGATGAACAGACGATCAGGCGGTTCGTGGGGTTTTTTTGGTTCGTAATGTGGTTCGTGCCCATGTCTAGTCTCAGCCTAAACCTACTGCATAAGGTTCTTGTGAAGATAAAGGGAATGAGAGGAGAATAATGTAAGCTCCTTTGGGTTTCCACTGGGGCAAAAGGCAGGGCATAAGGGAGCTAATCAAATAAATAAGGAAGAGTTCCCATTTTCCTAACCATTTAATGTTTCCATTTATGCAGTGACAGCAGTGGCAGTACAAGCCAGCTAGCTGGCCAGGAGGAAGGAAGGCTCTCTCTCTCTCTCTCTCTCTCTCTCTCTCTCTCTCTCTCTCTCTCTCTCTCTCTCTCTCTCTCCTTTATTTTTCCCCAGGAACCTCACCCAGTGTCAATGTATTATATTCTGTCTTTTTCATTGAGACTCAAGGTGGTTTACACCATTAAAAATTGCTGTCAGGGCAGTATAAGTATAGTCAACAATGTAATAAAACAGGATTACAAGTTGGAGTAGTGAACTAAACAGTGCGCCACATACAATAAACAATGAAATAAAATTGGATTACAATTTTGGGAAATAGTATAATAGTAGGGCGTATGTAATGAATCAAGCAATGATTCCTATCTAAAATTTCACAGACATTAAATATGACCCTACTTCCTTTATAGAAAGGCCCAACACTCCCATCTCCAGACATAGAAAGTAGAGGCTTAAACTTCACTTCTTACAAACATTGTTTTGTTTTGTTTTCTTCGGTACTTCTATTTTTATAATTGAGGCTTTGGGGACTGTTAGTCCTCAATGGGGGCAATGGTTGGACTCAGGCTGCCACCCAGCATTCATTTGGCCTATTATGAAGGGATTATAGGCTTGAAGGAACCACACAATAGGCTTAATGAAAGCAACTAAGAAACAGGTTTATTTCAGTGATATTGTGGCTTGGTTGTTTATTTGTTTCTCTTTTTTCCAACTCTCTTGGTATTGCAGTAACAGTTATTGGAGAATTGGGGCCTCAGAATGTGTAACAGTTACAAAGCGGGCTTCTTGTTTGACTGATTCAGACTTGTAAAGAAAAAGAAAGGCTTTTACCTTTTAACTGGTTTTGACAGGAACAACATCCATACCGTTATGACAAAGACTAGATAGGCTTCCTCCTTTCTAACTGTTTTTGGTAGGAAAAGAACTCAAACTCTGTCTTCAAAATGCCAGAAGTCTCTAATGGGCTTCCTGCCTAACCAACAGACTTCCGAACCCTTTTCCCCAACAAAATCCAACAACCTCTGACTCTGGGCCAAGCTACACATGACGAATGACACTTGAATAGCAAGTGTATTTCTCCCTGTTCACTTGCCCTCCACTCAATCCACTTGCTGTTCAAGTGTCATTCGTCATGTGTAGCTTGGCCCTCTGTTAGTTGACCAGCTGTTTAACTGCCAGTGCCAACCTTCTCCTTAAAAAAAAATCTTTAGTTTTCAACATTCCAAAACTATTTGAAAGTGATTGGCAGAGGCTCCTGGAGACCAGAATTTGAAAGTTACTGTCACAGAGACTTAGGGCCAAGCTACACATGACGAATGACACTTGAACGGCAAGTGGATTGAGTGGAGGGCAAGTGAACAGGGAGAAATACACTTGCCGTTCAAGTGTCATTCGTCATGTGTAGCTTGGCCCTCAGACTGTTCTTTTTTACAATAAATATGTGGGAATCTTCCTGACCACTTCCAAACCATTCTTCCAGGTAGGAGCCACACAACAGAGAATGGCGGGCTACTATGGGTCACTGTTGATACTGCAGGGTTGCACCTTTAGTAGACTGCTCACAGCTGGCACAGTGGAGCATATTGAGGCAGATGGTATTGCAGATATGTGTGTCCTAGGCCATTAAGGGCTTTATGGGCCCTTATGGTCAGTATCTTGAATTGGATCTGGTAACTAATTGGTAACCAATGGAGTGATTGCAGAATGAGTGTATGCATACTACATCTGGCTTCCCAAAGCAATCCAGCTCTGGCATTCTAAGGGCCAAGCTACAAGTGACAAATGACACTTGAATGGCAAGTGTATTTCTCCCTGTTCACTTGCCCTCCACTCAATCCACTTGCCAGGCAAGTGTCTTTCGTCATGTGTAGCTTGGCCCTAACTTAATCAAGATGGCTATCTGTGTTAGTCTGTCTGTAGCAGTAGAAAAGAGCAAGAGTCTAGTATCACCTGTAAAACTAACAAAATTTTTGGTAGGGTATGAGCTTTCATGAACCACAGTTCACTTCTTCCGATACCACTTCTTCAGTGAGCTGTGGCTGAAGAAGTGAACTGTGGCTCACATAATTGTGTTAGTCTTATAGGTGCTACTGGATTCTTGCTCTTTTCTACTGTACTAGCTTGAGTTTCTGAGGTGATTTCAAGACCAAAGCGATCTAGAATGTGTCTAACCTCAAGGTTACTGTGGCATAGATCCCTGTGGTCAAATGGCCTGGGTCAAGGTAGGGAGCTGTCTTCTGGGCTCAATGAAGATGGAAGAAAGTATTGTTCTGCAGCTATATTAAACATCCTGTGAAGTATATTTCCCAGTGTGTGTTTCAGGTTGTGATGAGTGAAGTGAGGCACTGAGAAGGAGAAAGAAGGGTATCAGTAATGGTAAAATGAACAAGGTGTGTGCATGGAGGTTTTCTGCACCGCACAATCTCCTACAGGAGACACAATCATCTCTGTGCACCAGAGATACATTTGACTATTTTTAATCTTCTCTTCCTTCAAGGAGCTTTGGAAAATTTGCGTGGTTTTCCCCTCTCCCATTTAAACCTCATAAAACCCTTCAGAAAGAGGTTAGCTTGTGAGGAAGTGACTGTCCCAAAGTTACTTGAGTACACTCAATAGTAAAGTAGGGATTTGAGCCCAGGTCTTCCTATTCCTATACTCTAATCACTATACCATATTGGAAAGGAGTCCAGTAGCACCTTTAAGACTAACCAACTTTACTGTAGCATAAGCTTTCGAGAATCCAAAAAAGTCTCGAAATCTTATTCTACAGTAAAATTGGTTAGTCTTAAAGGTGCTACTGGACTCTTTTCTGTTTTGCTACTACAGATTAACACAGCTAACTCCTCTGGATCTATACCGTATTGGGTCTCACATGGCACTCCTCCCACAAAATCCTTCTCACTGAGGGCTGAGTAGCCCAATGACAGAGGTCAGAGGATATGATTTGTGTTTACCTTGAGGTTGTTCCATAAAGCAGAGCTTCACAATTCACTGTAGGAAACTACAAGCATATACATTAGAAAGTAAAGAGTCTAGCCATTGCCAATGAAGCCTGCTTCTCTCTGTTCAGTCCCACCTCTGCCTCTGCAGCCTGGAATCTGTTGGTCACTCAAGTGTGTGATGAAATATTGGAGACGGGTGTTGTATATATAAATATATGCAGTTTCAGGCTTAGTTCAGGCTTTTCCTGGAATCATCAGCATTGCTTCTGGGTTTTCCAGTACAAATGCTGAACTAAGTTGCTGTCAGATTTCTAGGGAAACTGTCATCCTGGAGTTTAAAGTGAAAAGTATTGAGTTCATGAGCATTTACCAGCGAGAATAAAATGGGCTTATTTATCAAAGTCCGTGTCCTTGGTGAAGGGCTTACTTTCTTCATCTCTCGTAAACACACTTGCAGTGTATGTACGGTGATAAATATGCATTGAGTACTTCTCTTATCCCCCCTCTATTTAATTGCCTGCACATGGCTCAGTATAATCTTTTTCCCCCCCAGAAGTGTGCAAAATGTTTATTGTAATAGCACATAATGGAAGACATGATATCTCTACACACAAAAATGATGCACTACTTGATCACTGTAAGCTGACTTCCACACTAGGCAGGTGTAACTATTTTTTCCATGAATTATATTATACAGTAGGAGGAAAAATATTCTCTAGATGGCAGCAAAAAAAAGAGAAAACTGCTATCATACCCAAGATGTGCTATGTTAATCAGCTCAGAAATGGGTTACTGCAGTGAAGGACAGGGGTATTTATATATTTAAAACTATATACCCTACCTTTCTGCTGTCAAGGTGGCTAACAAGTTAAAATATACATAATAAAATCAATTTTTAAATGATTAAAACCAACCAAAACAATACGGCCAGGCAAGGCTGCCGCACAGCGGCTTTTGCCGTGGGGCCGAGGTTGTCTCCTCAGAAGGAGAAGGAGACAGACGGCCATCCCGGGTCTTTTCCCTATGGGAGTGGAAACTGAGCCGGTAAAGGCATTTCCGCCCCCAAAGGCGCAGTCGCTCCGTTTGATCAGCCCACCCTCCTCGCCCTGTTTCAGTGCAGGATTAGCCGGTCACTTTTACTTGGGCCAGGTAGGAATTTTCTCCTGTTCCCCTAATTGGCAAGGTGGGAAGCAGGTTTTTTGCCTACCTTGTACTGAAGCAGGGGTCTGAGGTTTCAGTGTGGTGCCTTGTAGTTTTCCCCGGGCAGGAGAAAGGTTGGGAATAGGGAGCGGGCTGGTGAGAACCCCTTTGGCAATTCCCCATCGGTGGGGAAACGGGGTCTCTCAGGACAGAGGGTATGCTTCTTGGCTACCACCACCTGTGCAGACCGCGACCAAGGAACCCCAGGTGCAAGTCCTTCCCTCGTGCTGTATGGCTGAGTCTTTAGGAGCTTGATGGGGGGAACCCTTTGCCTGGCCGGCCGGGCCGAGGCCATTCCTGAATGGCTCATACCCAGGGCAGTGGGGGCTCGCCCATACAGGCCAAGGTGGAGGTCAGGGGTGACCACGTGGCTTGACCTGTACCACCAGTTTGCCTTTACCACAGTTTAATATTGATGTTGTGTTTAATAAAGCGGCCCTTAATTCCAAAGCCTTGTGTCGGTCTCTTTCTTCCAACTTGGGGGGGGGGGATAAGAATTCATCATTGAAACTGTTAAACCAGAGCTAAAAATAGACAAAGACATAAAAACAACAATGAAAACATTTAAAACAATTAACAACATTGGGCACATTGTTCAGATAACCGAACGCTGGCATACATGATTTTTGAAGGGCCAAACTAAGTGTTTCAACATTCATTGGTGTGACACATGAACTCTACTATGCAAATAGATCCAGAGGAGTTAGCCGTGTTAGTCTGTAGTAGCAAAATAGTAAAGAGTCTAACAAAGAGAACTGTGGTTCTCGAAAGCTTATGCTACAGTAAAGTTGGTTAGTCTTAAAGGTGCTACTGGACTCTACTATTCTACTATGCAAAGCAGCATAGTAAGCAGAGAAACTGGGGCATGGGAGCCTGCATAACAGAACGTGTGTGGGAGAGAGAAACAAACTTACACTCTGAGCCTTGACTAAGCTTTAGAATAGAAATGAAGAGCTCTTTACTGTAGGAACTCTATACAAGATAGAAAAGATGAGAGATCGATCTCTAGCTATGTGCTCTAGGGATGCCAGTGGATGTCAGGATGAGCTGTCCTGCATCCATGGTGATGGTGCCATTATCAGAAGAAAGTGGAGAGTATAACAAGGAGAGGAAGATGAGGTGTCACAAAGAGAAAGTCCTTAAGAATAGCAATCTACACTTCCAAGCATAGTGGCAGGATAACAAAGAGCAAAGGGCAAACAGATCCCTGACTTCTCTTTCTTTCTAACTCTTTGGTTGGTGCCCTTCTGAAACCTGAGGAAGGGCCCGCAGTCAGTCCTCCTCTTCTTACACTGCCATTTTATAGCTGAACTTGGGCCATTTAAAATTCTGCAAGGGCACTGCCCACAGTGCAGTAGGAGTAGGTTCTACCTCCATGCCTTTTCAAGAGCTGAAAAGGCTCCCACAGCTTTTTAAATGGCCCAACTTCAGCTCTAAAATGGCACTGTCTGTAGGTCCAACCCCATGCATGACCTAACATCTAGTTTGGCCTGTTATTTCTAGTGATGGTCACCCCTACTGGTTCTACCCCCCCAAAAAAAATAACTATAATTTTTTTCTTCCTTGTATGAATTTGATCTGTGATTATTCAAAACTCTTTGTGAAAAAAATGTATTGCATGATTAACACTGTAGGAATAAATACTACATCTTGTATAAAAATAGTAAATTATACACAGCAGGTACTTCTGAATAGGGGTGTGTTTCAATTTTGATTCGGGGGGGGGGGGGTCGGGCATAATTTCATTCCATAGTAGTTTGTTTCAGGTCAGTGGTGCAGGCTCAGAACTGATCCATTTGTATTTTTAATGAGTTTTGTTAGTTTGTACTTGCATTTGCTACACATATGCAAACACATGCTGTTCTTTTTGGGGGGCGAGGGGTGGGGAGATAAGGCTCTAGGTCAGTGCCTAACCAAAAAGCGCTTAATCAAAAATAGCATCAACCACCCCCCTCCTCCTAATCTAAATCATTGATCCACTTAGTTTTTCCTTAAGCACAATAACACCCATGCACAATAATGGACCTGTAGAAGCTGAGTATCTTCAGGTGGAGCAGCAGAGAGTCCCAAAGTAGGAGAGCACTCCAACAAGTGCAGTGCAGCAAGATTAAAAATTATCCTGCTTCATGTTAACTTCTATAGTGCCAGTGCATTCTGTTTTTGCCTGTTGGTTTCATGTCTCCTTGTTCTTTGTAGCTTTATTCCTACAAAAAGAGTGAATCCAAATCCTTCCTCTTGATGCTCAGTGTTCTGCTGCAAAATGGGGCATTATTGCTGCCAATCTTCTCCATTGCCTAAGTGCAGGCAGAATGATTGGCTGAATCCCACCTTCCCCCCATCCTATGTTTTTCTCATAAGTTTTTCTTTTGCTATGGGGCAGGCAGGATTATTTTTGAAAGGGGAGAATAGGTACACATTTGCCATTTGACTGGCAAGAGAGAATTCTGAAAGACTATGGAAGCAATTCTAGACAGGTCTAGTCAGATTTAAGTCAGATTTGGGTCAGCGTTCCAGAAGCTGCTTTATCAAGCTGAGCAAATGAATTATGTGTGTATTTGGGGTTCTTTTTTCCCATTATGCACATCCTTACTTCTGAATCAATTGTATTGGCAGCACAAATCAGCAGACCCAAAAAACCCTTGACTTTGGGTCATTTGGGGTCAAGGATGGGAGTCATATTTAGTCCCATGGTGTTCCACTAGTCCTGTCCAAAGGCATTTACTCAGTCTGCAACCCATCTTCAACTTTGTGTTTGGACAGGTTGTGTATGTTCAGTTGTGTGTGACAGGCTCGAGGTGATCCAAGAAGGAGCTCACATAAATAAGCAGTGCGATTAAGGTAACTTCAGATGTTGATCATATTTCTTTTGAAGTTCACAGCAGCCTTCGAATTTCTGCACTGAAAAGATAGAAAAGTGTGTTAAACTAATTTGAGAAGTTGTCATGTTCTCTTTTAAGCCAACTTAATGCCCACGTGTGTCCTTCCAGCTTGCCTGAGGCTTCTATAGCCAAATGGTGGTGCTTGATGGTTGCCTCCTTCCTTTATGACTTTGTGCAATGACACCATTCTTTTAATAAAAAGTGTACGGATTTTTGCATTATCAATGACCACACACAATTAAGAACATAGGAGGAGGATGCATATAAATTGAAAGTGGAAGCAAACTGCAAAAGCACAATGAGTTTGATCTAGGAAAATATTTACTTTGGGTGCAAAGACAGAAATTAGCAGGCATTTCAGGTTGCTGTGGAGCGGAGGTAGATGAGTGGAATTGTGCTTCGCAGGTAGAAGTCCTTGGATCCAAGCAATTGCTCCATGCAAAATGGGCAAACATGTGGAACCAGCAGAGGGACAAACTGAGAGCCAGTTTGGTGTAGTGGTTAAGAGTAGACATGGGCATGATCCGCATTACAATCCAAAAAATTCCACGAGAATGGTGATTGCGCGATCGTGACTCAGAGGATCGTGATCAGCCACGGCCAACGATCCAGCGATAGGGAGAGACCTGGATCGGGGCTGGATTGTGCTCGGATCGGGAAGCCAGACACTCAGGCGCCAGTAATCTATTCCCGGGGCAACGGAGCCAGGGGAATGCCTGAGCTGTGTTTCCACTCCTTCTGTCACCCTGGAAACTCGAATGGAAGCCCAGCTTTCCTTGATCAGCAGGGCTTCCTTCCAACCACGGAGCAGCAAAGCAGTCACAAATTGGGAGAAGACACCCAGGGGAGGGAGGGGGAAGGGGGTGTTCTGTAGCCATGGGCAATCCAATCTCATCCCTGCAAACCCTGATAGGCAGCTCTGATGGCCAAACACAGACGGCCAAACACAAACACAGATGCCGCCGGCATCACCCACCGTTCTTTTCTCGCCAGTGCGTTCCTTTTTGGCCTGGCGGGTGGGCACATGGGGGGTGCCACTGGCGAGCAGACAGACCCCCTGCCCCCTGAGGGGAAGTGGCTCGTCACCGTCTCCCCGTGCCCTCTGGGCCCGGTGGCCGCCGCCAACACCCACCTTCCCACATAGCTGGGAATAGCAGCGCACCCCGCTTTGGCCTCCACAATCCACGATCCACGATCCACGGATCGGGAATGGGAGATGATCGTGTGGATCGTTTAGTCAGGACTGTCACCAGTGCCGATCCACGATCAGCTGGATCAGCAATTTTTTCTTGGATCGTGCCCATCTCTAGTTAAGAGCAGTGGGACTCTAATCAGGAGAGATGGGTTGGAATCCCCACTTCTCCACTTGAAGCCATCTGGGTGACCTTGGGTCAGGCACAGCTCTCTCAGCCTCACCCACCTTGCAGGGTTATTGCCATGAGGATAATAATAACACACCTTGTAAACCACTCTGAATGGGTGTTAAGTTGTCCTGAAGGGCAGTATGTAAATCAATTGTTGTTGTTGTTAAAAGACTTCCCCCCCACAACAATTTTTCCTAGCAAAAGTATGCAGTGTTGACGAGAGAGAATGCTGTAGTTTCTCCAGGTGCCATGCTGTGCTGGTGAGTCTCAAGTCACAATGGATTTCCTCCAACCGTTGCATTTCACGAATCATCTAATCAGACCCCGATGAGACAGGAACTGAATCTAATCTTGGCCTCTTTTGTGTGTGAATACTGATAGAGAGATCATAGGGCAGAGAATCCCAGGATACAATTTGGTGCAGGGGTCTCCAAAGCCCCTGCTGTGTTCCCTGGCCTCAGTTTGTCCATTGCGGCTCCAACTTGCCTTCAAGAGCAAATGTTTTTTTCTCCCCTCAGACATCAAACCCATTCCCCTCATCTGCTTCTGTATCTCCCTCTCTAGCAAAGGTGGAGTAATTTGTGGTGTCAGAAAGAGAAGGATAACATAACTGCGACATCAAAAAACAAACAAGGGAGGGATCTGGTGTTCTTGTTTATTACCTGCCAGCTTCTTTTCCTCTGTCATATCGCATTTGTCCTCTAATAAAGCAAGCCATTCCAATGACACAACAGCTACTCTTTCATCGTGTTAGAAAACAAAGCTATTGCCATTGTTCATCCTCGTAAGAGGGGAGGGGGAAATAACATCAAGGGAGGGACACAATCACCTACTTTCTATGAAGGGGCAATTTATTTTGAATGGGTTATTGTTGTAATGACAACACACACATTTATCCTTCCATTCTCGCCCATTTTCAGGTGCCTGCCCTGCCTCTCTAAGACTTTTGATGTCCAGTCCAATTACGTCGTGTTTGTTCCTCTGGGGCCTTGCTCTCCCTTAGAAGAGCATTTGAGAATTTTGGATAAAGTGTTATCCTTCTTGCCGCCCTTAGGAATATCCATCCTGTTTGGATGGCTTTGTCTAAGACAGCCACATTGCATAGCAAAACCTCTCATGTTTGACAGGAATACATCCACTGACCTTCAATTAGGCTGCAGGTTAAGACAATACTGGAAAAATCAATTGCTCATTTTCTCCCTTTTGCTCTTGATTTTGATGTTTGCGGAGATAAAGGATGACAGTGTTAAAGGCAGGATTCTCCAAAGAACATACACTTGACGTTACCAGAGGCTCAAGGGGTCATGCTTCAGCCTAATCGCCACAAAGCTCCTTGACTCAGTTCTGTCAATAAAAATCAACCTCAGCTCTGGACAACAGTTGCTATTTCTCTTATGGCCTCCCATATCTCTTTATCTGTCCCCACACTTTTTATCCTTTTCCCTTCCAGAACATATTTTCCTGGGGGGGAAATAACAGCATATGACACTGAAACATGTTGTTTAATTTTATCGTGGTTTGGCAGGTATCTCAACTGACATTGCTTTCCAATGACAGATAAGGGAAAGACTTTTAACCTCTGTCCAAAAAGGGTGGAAGGGAGATGTCATTTATAGCAACAAAAGCTTTGGGGAGGAAAGATAATTAACAAATAACCATCAGTTTTGTAATCTTGAAGGAAGGGGCAAACCAGTGCTGAGCACACAGTAGGCATTGCTCTTATCTTGATTATTATTTTTTTCTTTAGTCTGGTTAATGTAAGTTTATCCCTTCACTTAATACTGAAGACAAACCTCCATCCCCACTTGCATTATAGCATCATGGCTCAATCTGATTGCAGTACATCTATCACTATTGCAGTATATCTTCACTACTGCAGGCAAGTCCATGTTTGTTTACACACTTTAACAAGCCCTTAGGAGAAGTTAAAGCCAGGAGGAAACAGATATATGGACTTCCTCTACCAGTTCCTTTCCCCCATGACGGTGTTAATAGCACAGGAGTGTGTGCAACTTAGTGGTTTATTTCTGCAGGCATTTTCACCTTCCTGTGCACCCAGTTCAGAACACTTATTTGCAAAAGCAATGCATATTCAGACCCTCCTTGTGTGTTGCATACATATATAATCTGCAACAGGCTTAATTGCAAGCTCTTCTTCCTTTCCCATTTAAAACTACAAGCAGAACAATGCTGATCTTAATCATTGCCACTCACATGCTCAGTTGGCTTAATTGCACATCATCTTGTGCAGTCACTAAGTTTAACTGCTCTTTCCCTCCCATTGATCCACTAGTGTTCTCAACAAACCTGCTGCCTGTTTTAGATAAGACTGCAACATGGTGCGGGGGTGTTCTGCACTAGAAAAGCATAGATATTCATAAATCCTCTACTAGAAAAATGTATGGTGGATCTTACGAGTTACTTCTAGCATTGAATTATGAGAATATTTTATGTCTTAGTTCCTTCATTTATGTCATGCCTGCCTCCTCCCAATAAGGGTGCCAACTTCCAACTGAAGCCTAAAGAATTCCTGGAATTACAACTGATCTCTAGATAAAAGAGATCAGTTCCTCTGGAGAAAATAGCTGCTTTGGAGGGTGGACTCTGTAGTATTATGCCCTGCTGAGGTCTCTCCCATCCCTTCTCAGGTTCTATGTCCAAATCTCCAGGAATGTCCTAAATTGCAGTTGGCAACCATCCCTCCCAATGGGGACCCAAAGTGGTCTTAGGTCATTCTCAACTCATCCTGCAAAAAAATAGGTTAGGGGCAAATAGGGTTGCCAGTCTCCAGGTGGGATCTGCAGTTCTCCTAGAACTGCAACTGCTCTCTAGATAAACAACGAATCCTAAACAGAGTTACTCCAGTCTAAGCCCATTGATGTCATTGTAAATAGCGCTTAGGATTACACTGTAAATGGATTGGTTCCCCTGGAGGAAATGGCAGACTTTATGGCATCACCTTCCAACTAAGCTCCTTCCACAAACTCTACCTCAAGCCAGTTTGGTGTAGCAGTTAAGAGTGCTGGGACTCTAATCTGGAGAACCAGGTTTGATTCCCCACTCCTCTGCTTGAAGCCAGTTGAGTGACCTTGGGTCAGTTACAGCTTCCTGGAGCTCTCTCAGCCCCACCCACCTCACAGGGTGTTTGTTGTGGGGATAATAATAACATACTTTGTAAAACCGCTCTGAGTGGTTGTTAAGTTGCCCTGAAAAGCGGTATATAAATCAAATGTTGTTGTTGTTGTTGTTATATTCCACTCCCAAATCCCCAGGAATTCCTCAAACTGGAGTTGGCAAAACTAAAGCAAAAGTTCTGCTTGCACCAGGTTGAATTGCAAGGTGGGAGGGGCAAAAAGAAACATTTTGCTCAACACTCTCATTAGCTTATCAATAATGTGTGCACCTAGGGCTGCCAACCTCCAGGTCAGGGCTGGGATTCTCTCAGAAGTTCAGCTGGTCTTCCAACTACAGAGATCACGTCGCCTGGAAACAATGGTAGTTTCGGAGGGTAGATGGCATCACATCCCAGTTGATCTCCCTTCCCTCCCAAATTCTGCTGATTGTGGTTAATCATCTTCAAACTGTGCCTTCAGATCCTGGTTTGATGGACAAATCAAAGTTATAGAGATGGCCCACATTCAGTCACATTAACCATAGTTAGTTAATTAAACCAGGGTTTCGTGAGATGTTTGAACTGTGCTAAATAAACAGGCAGACTTGTCATATATCACAGGTCTCTGCATAACCTGCCCTAAGGTCATCCAGGAGCAACTATAAGTGTCCACAGTGATGATGAGTATGCTATTTCTGCTATGGGAGGTGTTGGCTGAGCTACGGCTGTGAGTACCGGCTGGCTTCTTGTCCTCCATATGTCTTCCCTTTTCCCTTCTGTCCTGGCACTTGTACAAGGGGCAAGTTGGGGCTGTTGTTGCTTTTCCACTTCAGTGCCCAAACATGCAGCTTGTTCCTTAGGTCTCCACATGCCCATCTCTTCCCAGCCCTTTGTCTCCAGTGAAATTCTGTCTGCCTTTTCCCTTGTAATGTTGCTGAACTCTCCCTTGGAGATCTGTTGTCTTCTAGGGATGCTTTTTGGTGCCAGAACATACCTTGTACAATAGTGACTATGAGCCAATAGAGGATGTGTTCAGATTGCACAGAGCAACTGAACAGCTACCAAACAAGGGTACAGCTGCCTGTTCCTCAAAGGCAATTCCAGAGTGGGGTTCTGACCCTGCCTACACAGCAAGATACCTGTAAGGTGATGGTGCGAAAGGGAAAGAAGAAAGAGCTGCTGTAGCATAGTGGTTAAGTGGTTGGGCTGTGACTCATTGAATTCCATTGCTGCCATAAGCTTACCAGGTAGCCTTGGGTAAGCCTCACTTCCAGCCCCAGCTCCCCTGCTGAATTGTGGGAATTATGATAGCACCAACCTTTTTCAGCCCTCTGAGTGGGGCATTAACCTGTCTAGAAGAGCAATATATAACTGCAGTTGTTATTGTTATTCTCTCCCCACTTTCCAGTTGGGACAGGGACAGAAACAATTATTTTGATTTCTTTGATTGAAAGAGGCAGAGGAGAAAGTGCCTATTTCTCTCCCTTTCTCTGCAGCCCAAGGTGACAGTTTTGGAAGGGGAGGAGAGAAGGGAAATCAGCTGGGCTTTGGATCACTCTCTCCCCAGATGTGCTGTATCTGACCAAGTCTGGGAGGCAGCAAAGTTTCCAGGTTGGGAGATCAGAAGAACCCAACTTTCAGCTGATCAGGTGGGAATCAGCTTCTGATTCTGCTCCCACCCAAAGTTGCTGGTTACAAAGCAATATTGTCCCAGCAGGGCATTAGAAGCCAAATCCCAGCTAATATCTCAACAGCTGGGAGTTATCTACTGGTGGCTGCAAGTAGCCTGTTCAGCAAGTGCACAGAAACAGGTTGCAAACTGTCTCACTGTTGATTAACCGGCTGCTGGATCACCAATGGTGAATGGGAAATGAGCTGAGCATGCAGGTATCTGAGCATCCCTCCTCTCTCAGAGATAACCAAACAGTTTGATTAAGAAAAGGTAGAGGAAGTTATCCAGAGAAGCATATCAAGAGGCACACAGCTCTTTTCTGAGGGCTGTAGAATTGCCAGTCTTTGTGCCTGCTATGTGATACTACCTGCCTTCCTTGGGTTGCCCTATACAAACTTGGGGAAGTGCTCTTTGACACAGCCTGATTTCTGGGTTAGTAGCATTGTGGTTTTTATGGAGTTTACAACATGTCTGGCACAACTCAACTAAACAGCAGATAGCACAAAACTGGGGGTGGGGGGATGAAGCGGCCAAGGCTGCTAAAATCCCTAAAATCACAGTGGGAGGTGCAGGCTTTCCCCCACAAGAATATGACTTGTCCTAGGGCTCCAAAATCCTATGTACACCACTGCTTGTGAAATGGGTCACTTGTACTGCAACAAGTCACAGATATCAGTACTAAATAAAAATGGCCGGGAAAGACTTGGTATTGACAAACCCTTCCAGAGAGCGTTCCTCAAGTGTCAACTGGTTCAGTGATGGACCATTCACTTGTATCTTGCCTCTCCATAGGCACTATTTGTCTCAACTGATTTCCATAAATGAGCCCATAGAGGGACTGCACATTTCTAAGAACTTGTCAAGAGCACCTGCTATGACTTTTGCATTCCTCTGTGAGGCCTTTCCCAAGCTCTGCTGCAGAATCTGACAAGAGGTAAGTATGTATGTATTTTTTAAAATCAACCCTTTATCTAGAAAAAAAACTGAATCCTAGTGCCTTTAAAGTGACACCTGCAAGCAAGGGCAAAGAGATGGGATATAGATAAACGTTAATTACATTAGTGGTTAAATGGATGTTTAATTTTAATGAACTAGTAGTCTGGGGGCTCACGTCAATATCGGGAATGAGGGCTACCTTTGCCGAAGAGAGAGTATCTTGTTTCATTCTAAGTGAGAGACAAATGGATCTGCTCTGTGCTAATGGAGATGAAACACATCTTCGAGTTTTGTTCACCTAAGGAGGAAAATGTAGCCATCAATAGACTTTTAACCATTTAGGCCTTGATTTGAAATGTCTTTGTGAGTCCCAGAGAGGCCAAGGTGTGCAGACATGCGAGTTAACGTTCGTTAACATGCCTGCTACTGACTGAGCCATTGCACTGTTTCAATGAGAAATGACACCAAATCCTTTGGCACCTTATATACTAACATAATTATGGTTTCCTGAGCTAAAGCTTGCTTCCTCAGATTTATGCAAGATTATCAATGTGCAATTCTTTTTTCTACAAACATAGAAGTGTATAAGCAGAGTTTGAACAGAGAAAATAATAATTAATGGACTCTAGATCTAAGAATAATCTAATTAAATTACCAGCATGTCCAGGACAGACAAAAGGAATCTTTTTGTCAGCCAACACAAAATCAGCATGTGGATTCCATTGTCTAAAGATATTTTGATAGCCACAAGCATAAATGGATTTTATTAAACTTGAAGAGGAAAATGGGAGGGGGGGTGTTACACCTCTCAAGGATATTAGCTATTGTAATTAGAATTAGAATTCAAGCCTGAATTCTCCCTAGAAGCTAAAATGGCAAAACTGAGGGCCAAGCTACACATGACGAATGACACTTGAACAGCAAGTGTATTTCTCCCTGTTCACTTGCCCTCCACTCAATCCACTTGCCGTTCAAGTGTCATTCGTCATGTGTAGCTTGGCCCTCAGGCTATTGTACTTTGGGCATATGATATCATGATCATGAGAAGACAAGATTCTTTGGAAAAAATCAATATGCTAGGCAAAGTAGAAGGCAGTAGGGAAAGAGAAAGATCCAAAATGAGATGGCTTGACTCAATAAAAAAGCCATGTCCTCCAGTTTTCAAGATCCGAGCAAGTCTGTTAATGATAGGACATTTTAGAGGTCACTCATTCATAGGATTGCCATAGGTCAGATGAGACTTGACAGCATATAACACACACAATTAGAATGGACAATATTCGGGGGTAGGGTACAGGGCTGCTGAGAGCTACCATGGGCCCCCAGACAAAACTTTCTTATAGAGAAAAAAAGCATAGAAATTAAATAATTATTGGAGAGATTAAAAGGGAAGCTTGAAGGTATAAGGGGCGTTAACTAGTGGCTTTCTGTATTTATGGATTGATGGATATATTCCTTGTGCACGAATCTGCTATTGAAATCTTTGTTCTTGTTTGTAATCCCTTTCCCCATTATAAAAATCTAATAAAAATAATTTTAAAAGTACTAAACTGAAAAAAAACCCTTTTACAAATATTTCTACTAACCAAAAACAAACAAGTAAAACCCACATTAACATGAACATGCTTAAAGAGGAAGGAAAATTGGGAGATGTGAAAACTCAGTTTTATCCTGTAGGAAGAGGAGGCAGGTGAGCCTAGTCTTCATATGCTGTTGTCTTCCCTCACCTGCCCTAACTTTAGAAAGAGGTTCTAGTCCCTGGATGCTGAAATTCAACTAGCCCCTTCTCCTTCCCTCACCTCTCCTCCCTTCCCCTCCCCTCCTGCTCTTGCCCCCATAAAGAGGGGAAAAGAGCAGGGGCAGATTAGACAACTGAATGGCCCTGGAAATAATTTCCTGAGTGGACCAATCCATACTTCTGATCAGGTTGAAGGTATAGATCGAAGGGTAAAGAATTGACAAGATTTTGGCGGAGCAATCCTAAGCAATTGTCCTTAGAAGTAAGACCTTTTTATGCAATGAGACTTACTTCCATTTCACGTGCATATGTGCTTATAAAAAAATCAACGTATAATGTTTACTGTCTGTTGCTGAAAGTGTGCTCCTACTGGATTGTTAGTTTCATGTTTGTTTAATATGCCATTTGTTGTTTACTGAACTTTTCAGCCCTTGATCATATTGACTTGCACTGAGAAAGGGGGACTATAAATAATCTAAATAAAATAAGATCAATAATAAAATAAGAGACTTGCTGGATCATGCCTCAGGTCTCTCTAATAAAATATTGTGGCCAGCCTGATGCTTCTGGAAATCCCAAAAGCTGGGAATAAAAGCATCAGCTACTCCACAGCTGATCCCCCCCCAAACTGGCATTCAAAAGTATAGTGCTTCTGAACATGGAGGTTCTATTTGGTCATCATAGCTAATGGACCCTGATGGACCTTCCCACCTCCAAGAGCCTCTCTCTAAAGTCTTTGAAACCAGTGGCTGTCACCTCTTAAAGTAGTTTATTCAATGAATTGATTGTGGTGCACGTGATGTGATGCAGTATTTCTTTTGGCTGTCCTGAGCTTTAAGTTAACTATGTGTGAACTCTGACATATACCTCTAACTCCCAATCTGTTGTGCCAGTGAAAAGGAATCCTGTAGATGTTGGGGTGGGGTGAGGATGGAATAAAGCTGAAGAGGTGAACTCCTCATTGAGATCTAGCAGCTTGAAGATCTGCCTACCACTTAATTTACAAAAATAGGGAGAAATTTTAGACTTAGGGTAAGAAGACCTATGGATTATATTAGACAACACTCGGTTTTTGTAACCAAAGTCTGCTAATATAAGTAAATATACACTTTTCCTTTTTTGAAACTTGTTTTATATAGTCAGTCTTTGCACCCACATACTTGGCTCATGTTTACCAGGAAATTAAGAGAAGGTAGACGGATCCCTAACTTTTAAAAATATAATAAGTGGAATTTCTTCTTACATCCATGGTGGTTTGGTGTGTGAAGGGGTAATTCCAGTAGAGTCAAAAATAAAGAGTCTCTGTTGCTACCAGAAAAGTATACCTCTAACTCCCAATCTATTGGTGCCAGTGAAAAGGAATCCTGCAGATTCTAGGGTGGGGTTGAGGATGGAATAAAGCTCAAGAGGTAAACTCCTCATTGAGATCTAGCAGCTTTGAGATCTGGGCTGGCTGAATACATTTTGCTTCTCACATGGTAAAGCAAGGTTCTTGTAGAGCCCATTTGACCACACCCTCATTTCAAAATACAGCATTATCACTGAAAAAGAAGCCTTTGTAATTAATGTATCAGTACATGCTGACCACCAAAGTGTTGCTGACATGAAAATAGACTCTCTGATACAAAAGTGAATTAAATTATTCTGATCTGAAGTAAATTGGCTTTTCTCCAGCAATTCATAGGCTCCACAGGTGCCAAACTCAGTACAGAAATGATAAGTTTTGATGGGGCTGTTCAGAGTAGCATTGTTGCCAGAGGGACAGAATGCAATAATGTACAACTTAGTGAAGAAGTACTTTAAAATGCAGGATTTGCCTAAGGGATGTTTATCAACTTTACATTGTGGGTACATCAGTTTGTTTATCTTACGTGCAGGGAGTTAATGTTGTGATGTTATAGGTGCAAGGACTTGAATTCAAGGTGTTTGAAATGAAGTGGTGCATTGACCTCAAACATGTAATGCTGCTGTGATTACTGTCACCAGGGAGACACAGTGAAACCCACAAATTCATAGGGCATTGTAATTCATAGGGCATGTGGTTTACTTATGTCTCCACTTGATACTCTCCAAGGCCCATAAATGTGGAGAATTACTTTTGTGAGACACATACTCTATGGATAGAGGCATCCACTGTTCAGTGCCAATTCTCACGGTTATGGTAATTGAAAAATATCCTAAATCCATAGAAAGTCTCAGTTTGTAGTAGGGATAGATGAGCTCCTTTTCATGTTCTTTTTGTTGTCACTTTGAGTGGTTTTGGACTTCCAGTTTTTGTTATTGTGTTTTTTTAATTCATTTTTAGACAATTTATATTCAATTTGATACAGCATTTTTATGTTCAGAATTTTTATATGTAATATATCGATAATGTCGAATGCTGATCCATTGACACACAAATAATGTCAAAAATGTATACATTTTATGAAGGGAAATGGCACAGGGAAATAGAAGGGGGTGGGGAAAAAACAAAAATGCAGGTTTGATTTGCTCAAGGGAGAAGCAAAATTGAAATGGAGATGTTCAAATTAAACCAGTTAAGGTTATGGAATGCAAAAACATCGTTATTTTGTGGGACACATTTCCATCTGAATCCATCCTATGAACACAACCCCATATCCGATACCTCACACATTGTCTAAATGACTCCTCTTTAAAAAAAAAATGGGAACAAGTCATGTGAGTAGATTGCCACAAAAGCAGAGTTACTCGCTTATTCTCCATTAGCAAGGGGTAGGATGTTAGTCTTAAATTTCACATGTAGAATATGCTGTAGCAGCCATTCTCCTCCCTTCAGTTCCCTAGGTCCCATCATAGTATGCCTCCTAGCAAACATAATTCTTCCTTGATATGTTCATTAGGAAAATGTCATAATTTTTATGATGGATAAATCTGTGTCAGCAGAATGAAAAGGATTCTGAATGTTAATATTTACCCTGCACCTGGCCCCAGACCATACCTAATGTTCAGCTCTCTGTCCCACTTGTCCAATCAAGGACCAAGGTTATGTTTTTAATGACATGCCGGAATATAATTTGGCAATTAGCCTGTCGGATCCCTCCAGAGTTTTTACTAAATGAAGCTCTTTGAACACTTCGAAATTACAATGTAGCATGATGATGGAATATATAAGGACGGCAAGAAAAAGACCTTGATATAAGGAAGATACAAGAATAAGATATTTGCAGCTCTTTGTGTAGAAAATGATCTCCTCCTGGAATCCCAGCATAAATATTTACCCTTATGCATTTTAAACAATGCTATGTGTTCTTGTACATATCTAATCACTGTTTTTCACAAGTAGCATCCATTTGGTTGGCAAGAAAAGAAATAGAGTACAGTAAACTTTCAACTTGAGAGCAATAGAGTAAAACAACTAGTTTCTTTATGGAAATATATTTACCGTGCAATCCTATGAATATTTTCCTGGGAGTAAGCTCCATCGAATAGACCTGATTATAATTCTGAGTGCACATGCTTAGGCTTAGTCTCTAAACTGGGTGTTTCCAATGTGCATGGTGCTGTGCAGAGCATGTTGAAGAGTTTATAATCTCGAACTTAGTTGCTGTGTGTGTGCACAAAATGTGAAAGGAGGAGATGGAAGGCTACAGCAAAGAGCAGGAGAAAATTCAGGTAGCTACCAAAAATCTTCAGAGAAGGTTGGTTTTAGGGAGGGATTTAAAAGTGGGGCCATGTAGGTGTCTTAGGAAGTAGTTCAAGTCATAAAGGACAGCAAGGGAGAAAAAGTTGCATCAAACAGAAAAAGTCAAAGGTTTGGGCTATGCTGCTGCAGAAGGCAATACTAAATTTAATGGACTTCTTCGGCTGCAGAAGATGAGCATTAGGTGAAACTTTTGAATAGTAAGAAAAGTTCAACAAAGGAACCAATTATTGAAATGGATGGTGGGCTCTCCCTTGGAGAGGTCATCATCTAGAGGCTGAGCAGCCATCTTCTGAGGCTATTCTGGCTTTAAATTTCCATCTCATCCCACTCCCTTACAACTCTAAGGAACAAGATCCTTTCCCTTCAGCTGGTAGAGCTGGTGCAAAAGTCACTGACAGGAAAATATTGAGACCAGAAGAAAAATGAACAGGACATGGCAGTTTATTGGCAGTAAGGACAGGGAGCCTGCGATGATTCCAAATCTCATTAAGAAGCTGCCTGATTCAAGCCCAATAACACCTTAAAGACCAACAAGTTTTGGGGGACACAAGCTTTCACGCGTCAAAGTTCCTTTTGTCAGATACATCTTGTTCTTCTACTGCAGACTAACACAGCTACCCACTGGAAACTGATTAAGAATTTAACATTGTGGTTCTTGGTTTATAATAGAGATGGACATGAACCAAAATACGAACCAAAGTTCATGACGAACCAGGCCAGTTCGTGGTTTGCGAACCAGTGGTTTGTCACAGCCCATTCTGATGAACCACCACAAACTTTAGGCTGGTTTATTTGGTTCATTTTTTGGTTCGTCACTGCCGACAGCCTGGCACTGTTCAAACTGTTTCCTAGGCAACAGGGGATAGACTTCCTGCAGACCTTCTGCTGGCCCGGAAGTGACTTTCTGCTGACCCAGAAGTGATGATTTGCTGACCTGGAAGTGATGTTTCACGAACCAAATGAACTGGTTTGCGAACCGGGGCAGGTTCATGGAAGTTCATGGTTCGTGAAATATGCCAAACCAGGAACCACACGGTTTGGTTTTTTTCCAGGTTCATGCCCATCTCTAGTTTATAATCTGTGTCCAAATTCATCCAGTGGCAGTCAATTGAATGATTTGCAGATATGAGCACTAAAAGAGACGGCTGGAAATTTGCCTTCAGTACACATGAAAACCCAGTCAATAAACTATATGGCTGAGCAATCATTTGAACTTGTATCATCCATATCCAATGCAAACACTTTCAACTGGCGTGTTCCTTGAGAATTGCAGTTCTATATTTGTAAACTTTAATTAAATTCCAAGACTGTTAAAGCTTGTGGTGAATTTATGTTCCTCTCAGACATAAAAATGAACTTTAAAATGTATGAACAAGAATAAGAACTTATGAAAGAACTTATAAAAAACCAATGAAGTGTCTGTGCTTCTTATAAGCACTGTACTTATGGTGGTCATGGGAAATTCATTTTAAGTCTGCTTCTTGGGCATCTACAACTACATATGGTGATCAGTTTTTGATACGCATTAGGAAGTACCAGAAAATTAGGAATGATCCAATATTCCCTATTTCATTATGGTTTATATTTGTTTATATTTTGTTCTTTGAATTTTTTGCTGTTACTTTTAAAGATTCATTTGTATTGTATATGCCCATAATACAGTCACTACACGTATCTCCCCTTGTTTATACATATAATGTATGATACGGATTATTTGATTTTTGTTTTATTTATTGGAGCATTTCTATGCCACTTAAGAAACCCAAAGCAACTTACAGAAACATCCAAATCACAAAACCATATAAAAGCAAATAAGAAAAAGGAGACAAAAGAAATACTATGGCTGGTCTTGGTCAAACCTGCCATAGCTCAGGCCATGAGCCATGGATGTAGAGCCAAGGTCCAACAGCCATTTGGCTCTTGTCCTTTGGCTTATGCCCAAGGGCTTTTGCCATTGGCCCCACCTACTCTGACACTGGAAGGAGAGAAGAACAGCCTCAGCTCAGATGAAACTTGGCTGCTATTACCTTCTTGCCAGAACAACCTTCTTTACTTCTCCCTTGACACTTCTGATGGACAGATAGGCTTGCCAACTCTCTGCTGGGAAATTCCTGGAGATTTTGGAAAGTATTTGGAGAGAGGAGAGACCTCAGCCCTGATGTAAAGCTATAGAGTCCACCTTCCAAAGCAGATGGGAACTGAACTCTGTGTCTGGAGATCAATTGTAATTCTGGGAGATGTCTAGGTTCCATCTCTCCAGGCAACCCTATGGACAGATAATATTGAAAAATGTGTACAATTTGTGGGAGGAAATTCAGAAGCAAAATCAAACTGGAATTTTGGGATTGCAAAAGTAGGGGATACAATATTTACAAAAAATACATGATGAATGTTAGGTCCTATACATGAGGGCAGGCATACATGAGTCACTCCACTCCAGTTTGTAAGGCAGCATGTGTGGGCTTTCTTTCCGATTTTCTCAGATACTTAAAACCCTCCAGACTAATACTAGCTTTACTGTGGCCACTAAAAATCGAGATCAGATACATTGGTCTCACAAAGCTGACAGCTCAAGCCAGTGCTAACTTTACTATTGTCATTAAAAGCCAGATTTTGATACATGAGTCTCACAAACCAACTCATGGTATGGACTTACTTCAAAGGGCATTTTTGGTCCACCTTGGAAATGATGATGGAGACATGAAGGGTTATGTTTGTAGAGATGAAACTTAAATGCTGACTTTTCTAAGACATTTCTTCTCTAGATTTTGATTGCTGCAAGCAAAAGTTTTGTCAAAATATATTTGGATCATCAAGTCAATTTTTATTGTACACCCTACATGTGACACAATGATTCCCTTACCTTGATAGTAACAAGGTGACCCATTCTTTTTAGCTATAAAACTTTTAGTACTTCATTTTATTGAGTCCTAACGAACACACAAAGCAGTATCTGTGCTTTGAGCCCTGTGGAGCTGTTAAGTAGCTATCGCTCCCACTAGTCCAGAAAGAAAGCGAAAGAAAGCTGAGGTTCATTAAGAAACCTTGAATTTGAAAGATGCTCAATTGGAAAAGAAACATTAGGATGCCCTATAATGAGTTAAAGGCAAATGAGATTATTGGAATTATGTTACCTATAAAGAGCTGCATGGAAGCTGCAGACTTCATAGAAATGTAACATTTCAATGCACTGTTATATTTCATAGCTAGTTACCAAAATCCCTGCTGAAAAATATGCATTAATAAAGGGGAATAAATGCCACTCTGTACATCTCATCATGATACCTCGTATGTCCTTAATGCTCTTTTTTTTCCCCAAGAATTTTTTATTTGGAAGTGAAATGATGATCAGAAGGCGTTGATGAGATAGCTTGCCTTCCCCCTCAAGCTTAATCCAATATTGAGTGTTCTCTCTACCGCCCCCCCAATTTCTATTATCAAAGTCATAACATTGCCTTAATCCAAATCATAAAGTGCTGCTCCAAACAACCTAATCTATTTCAAGAAGTTATTGGTAATTATTAACAAGGATTGTGGCATGTTTGTTGAGGGAGTGAATGCATAGAAATGTTTGTGATTTGTTGGGTGAATTGTAAAATGGATGTAAGGAATATTTGCATAAGAATTAATGATCGGGATCAAAAGAACAACACAGATGTTTATGTATAGTCAAGGGAGTTTTGGATCCCAGCCTATGACCCTCAAGGGATTAAACTTCTCTTGGAATCAATGAAGCACGAGTTATTTGACCAACTTAGATAGCTAGATAAGGGAATTAAGGGTAACTAAGGACCTAACTATATGTTACATTATCCTTACACTCTCCCTGGATGTGCTGCAAGGAAAATCAATCAGATGTGTCTTAAAAGTTCCCTATTTGGAACTCAGTTCCAAGGAACACAGAGGCCCAATTCAAACTGAGTCCAAGGCATGTGGAGAGAAGGGACTTAATCTCTCTCCCCTCCCACCCTTGCCTTTCCCCAATTTCAAATGGCCCCAAGAAGCTGCTATTTGCCCTGAGGACAGTCGGGCCTGCCAGGATCTTGTGTCATTTTGGCGGGCCTGCAAGACAGAGATGTTCCACCAGGCTTACGGTTGAGGCCAGCGTCAGGACCATCACTGAGCCCCCCCCCACCGGTCTCCGGTATTCGAGTACAGCTCGTGTGTCTGTCTACCTCCTCTTTGTATGCTGGGGGCAGGAATGTGTAGCCAACTATGTCAGGTTTTTTAATTGCTGGATTTTATTGTATAATTTGCTATGTATTTTATGTATTTTATTGTATTTTATGACTGTTGTACCCCGTCCTGAGCCCATTTGTGGGGAGGGCGGGTTAAACACAGAATAAACTAAACTAAACTTCCTAAGCAGCAATTTTTTCCAGGGAAACTGATATCTATGGCTTGGAGACCAGTTGTAATTCCAGGAGATCTCCAGCCACCACCTGGAAGCAGCAACCCTACCCATGACATGGCTTCTATTAGAATCCAGCCCCCCCCCACATGTTTGGAAACTGAGTTCCCAAAACAAAACAATGTACATCTGATCCCAAGTTCTTGCTGTTGGACCTGGGCAGGACAGAAGGACAATGTAATGTACAGATAGGGCATAATTTGATGGGGATCTGAGTCTAAATATCTAGCCAACATCAGGATTCAGGACAGGTAGTGGGAGGCTCCGTCATTTGAGTTTCTTGGTAAGGTGTTTTTAACGAGATGATACAAAGCAAAATAAGAGCTCTAGCAATTACATTGGTGCAGTGAGGATGAAAAACACAATTACATCCCTCTAAAGAACTATTTGTACATCCCTGTTCAGGCAGAGGGCAGTGTGCTGCTCTTTCCTGGAGTCTGCAGCATCTCTAAGCATGAAGATCAGGTGAATTTAAGAAGAGAACAAAACAATTATTTTTAACTTCTTTCTGCAACTTCCACCCCCATCCACCCATTTCCATGATCATAGATCCAGAGGAGTTAGCCATATTAGTCTGTAGTTGCAAAATATTAAGGAATCCAGTAGCACCCTTAAGATTAACCAACTTTATTGAGGCATAAGCTTTTGAGAACCGCAGCTCGAGAATCACAATCCTCTTTGTCAGATGCATGAAGGGTATGAAGAAACTGGTAAGAGATATATAGGTGGTGAGGGGAGGGGGAAGAGGGCTATGTAAATGTAAATCAGTTGCAAAAGTCATGAAAGGTGGAGTGGACACTCCAAGTTGGGTGTGACCTCTTCCTTCCATTGCTGAATCTGAATGGAATGCCTGAAGGCATCTTGACCTATTTATACAACTGATTTACATTTACATGGCCTTCATTCTGCACCCTCTCCCCCCTCCCCTCCCCACCCGTATAGCTCTGGCCAGTTTCTTCATACCCTCCATGCATCTGACAAAGAGAGCTGTGGTTCTCAAAAGCTTATGCTACAATAAAGTTGGTTAGTCCTAAAGGTGCGTCTGGACTATCTACTCCCATTTCCAGACCTGCAAAATTACCTTCCCAAGCAGTATCCATCTGAAAACAGAACAGTGGGGGGGGGCATTGATTATTTTTTAACCATCCTATGGAAACAATATGAAATTTTTCATAATGAAAAACAATAAAGGCCAACAGTGTAGTTACTGTTACAAAGCTATAACATGAAATTTTAGTAGCTCATTCAATATTCCACAGCCTAAGGCTTCTGGCAAGCTAGGTATTGCACCCATGCCTATTGAAGAAGTGTGATTGAATATGGAATCCAGGAAACATTTCTTTGCCTCAAATCAAGTCCTCCTTTTTCACAACATGTACCAATTTTCAACGAACATAGTTTGTTTTTTAATAAACTGGAAAGATTTCCGGTGCTCGCCTCCTCAAACAAAGCTGATGAAGGCCTTAAAATATATATTCACTTCCACTTGATTATTACAGCCATATTCTTGCGGAACAATATTGCATGTTTGATTAAGACTCGACTTGCAGCTGAGAGTTGCATATAAGAGAGAAAGGGAGGGACAGACAGACGGATGAAGACAGAGAAGCCTGCAGGGCCTCTGCTTCAGCTGATAGGTATTTTATAGTAATTTTGAACAGCCCAGCTCTGGACCAGCTCTTTCCCCAAGAAGCTTCAAGCAATGTATTAAATATTTATTAGAAGAGAACCAAGCCAGGAAACTGCCTTCTCTGTCCACAGGACTGATAGAGTTTCTAAATACATAATCATGAATGGCTCTCTCTTTAGCCAAAGTTTGATGCAAGTTGTCTCAGAAGTGAGAAGGCAGTAAGTTGTGACATCAGTTTCACTTCTGCAGTTACACTTATCAAAAAAATAACAACTCCAGTTGCTATGAGCACATCACAGTTCACTAAACACCATAGGGTAGGGTTGTCAGGTCCCCTTGCCCTCCCAGCGGGACATCGAGTACTCAGTATTCATCTTTTTGCATCCCTCTGTGCTCCTTTATCTGCATGATGTCACTTCCAGTGGTGTTACTTCTGGGTGATATCATCATGTAGGCACAGGAGCGGGCGCACATGTCTCAGAGCCAAGCTACAAGTGATGCCTGACACAGGTTGGACACTTGTCAGCTTCCCTAAAGTTCTGATGGTAAATGTAGGCATCCTGGTCTTGCAGCTTGGCTCTCCGTTTAATTGAAGTTTACAGAGTGGCAGTCTATGGGAGGGAGAACATGCAGTTGGGAGGGGATTGCAGGCGTCGAGCTCTCGCCAGGCTCCCCCCTTCCCCTCCACTGTGTGTGTGTGGGGGAGGGGGTTCTGTAAACTTCAATTAAATGGAGAGCCAAGCTGTAAGACCAGGATGCCTACATTTCCCATCAAAACTTGAGGGAAGCTGAAACGTGTCCAACCTGTGTCAGGCGTCACTTGTAGCTTGGCTCTCAGTGAGCTGATTAGGCCCTCAAATAGACCCAATTCGGCCCATTTTGGGCCAAAATCAGCCCACTGCAAAGCATGGGAGTGCTCTTGGGGTGGCATGTTGATGTCAATCCTGGGAAGTGATGTCAAGCTGCCCTGAAAGTGTGCCCAGGAGGCCTGTTCCCATGCCCTTTCTCCCAATGGCCAGGTGAGTGGTGGCGGGGAGGAAACGGTGGAAGCAGGGGATCTCCCACTACCACTGGGGGATTGGTAACCCTATCACAGCGCCTTTTATCTTGACCCCTTTAACATATTACCATCAATTCTTCTGGAAGGTTAATACTCCCAGCATATCTTCCTCGGTCAAACATGTCCTTTTGCACTGCTCATTATACAAGAACATTTGGAAAATATATCTCCCCAATCCTATCCAAATATCCAGGCAGATATGACCATTTCTATACTTCCCTTCTCCTTGTCTGTAGTTTTAAGGAAATCATCCTTATGGTGACAAGGAAGCAACAGGACTAGTAGTTTAACAATTTCATTACTATGAACAGCAGTATGAATCCTTTATAAGTGGTATTATTCTTTTTATGCATGGTTGACTTGCTTGTAACGCCTTGCCTGATCAACGATTGCAACTGTACTGTACTGCATCATGAATACATTATGCCATTAATTTCCTAGGGAAGCAGTGAATGGTGTGGACCGGGTACACCAAAGTGCTATTTGTTCTCAATGCAACACACAGTTTCTGATTTAAAATGCAGAGATCTAGGAGGGAGCACATTGTAGTTCTTCATGTTTTTTAACTGACTGGCCATTTCTCTTCTCCCTCAGTGATGTGCATTAAGCAGGTTGCCAAATTTTATTAAACTAGCTAAATACAAAATTTTGTATTGAAAAATTTAATCATTATTAAATAGAAAAAGTTCATTCTACAAATTAATTTCAAGTTTCTTTTATGAGTGCTCTACCTCCGGGATGTAAATTCAAACTTTCTTAATCCCAACCACATCAACAAACTTGGCTTAAATATTTTCATTAACATTTACAACTGTTTTTGCACATTCATTGCATAGGCATACCATTAAAATACTAGTCATATTGTGAAAAATCTTGTAAAAATAGTTTTCAAAATACCATCAGAGAAACAATTGAAAATGGGAAATTGTCACACAAAAAAAGGAAAGATAAAAACTGAGCATTAAAAGAAATGAATAAAAATATGCACTTTCATATATGCCTACTTCAAATTGTTAAAATATATAGTTTACTCCTGCCATTTAATTAACATGACATTAACTGTTAGTCCCGTGACACTGAGCCTTCGATAAATGGTCCAAAATGCACACCACCAGTGTCTGTCAGGTTAAGCCTAGAAAGGTATAAATGTGTCCTTTTCCTATCAAATTAATCTTGCATTCAAGTCCCATTACTACAAACCTTTCCAGTTAATCACTGATTCCTTGACTTGACTTTGCATATCTGTCAATATCTTAATTTGATTAAAGGTTTCTTTCAGAAGAATGCTTCTTAAATGAGATCCAGTAAGAACTAATTTAGGAAGGATACTAGGCAGCTCTAATGGCTACAATTACCTTTATTATGATTAAGATTCACTCCAGGCAAAGCCGCATTACAGGAATGGCTATTACAAGTATTTATCAGAACACATATGACACTAATAAAGAGTTTGTAATAAGGTGTCATAGACAGAGTACATATGAACTATCACGAAATGTGTAAGTAATGTGCTACAGGGGCATGCATTCCAAATGACCAATCAAGATCGAACCCAAGCCATATCCATTCTTTAATATAACTAATCTAACTGCAACAATTTCGAGCATTTGATAACAATAGCAGAAGCTAAGAATCTATTATTCTAGCTTCTTGCTATCTTAAATCTATTTCATCAGAAGTAGGAATGGCTGCAACAGGAGGAAGAAATTTAGAAGATATGACCTGATAGGAATGTTGTCAAACTAAAACATTTAGCATATCTTTCAGTTCAACAGTTTTAGGTGGGTAGCCATGTTGATCTACAATAGAACAGCAGGATTTGAGTTCAGTGGCACCATAGAGACCAACAAGAATTCCAGGGTGAAAGCTTTCAAGAATCTGAGCGCCCTTCCTTAATTCAACAATCTCTTTCCAGTTGGCATTTCTGGGCTCCAAATCCACATTCCAGGAATCATCACACCATCTCAAAGTTTGAATTCTCAGGGTTCTGGCTGTGTGTGTCATTGTTGTTTCATTCTGATTAAAAGGCCATGGCAAAACTTTGCTTGTATATGCTGGCTGGAAGGCAGGACTGCATAGATGAGTAGGGGACTTTGGCTTTCCCCTCAATAACAGGCAGCACACTTACTGTGCAGGAAATTACACAGACAAACACTGTGCTTTGTATTAGTGGGTTCGCAGGCATGGCTACACAGACTGAAGAAGAGAGAGGAGTCCAAACGTTTACTCCCTCTGACTCCAGTTATATAGACACAATACAAGGTAAATGATTCATATGGTATAAAGTAGAACTAGGAAATTTTACAGTAGCTGAGGCATTGAGAGTTCAATTGAAGTTTTCAGAATCTAATCGATCAAGGAGGTTTCAGGAATTGACCACCATGTTCTAGGTTCCATTAGGTATATTTAGCCACAGATTCTTTTGGCCTCTTGTCAGACCCTGACAGGATGGTAGTCCTTTGAGTGGGCTGGAATGGTGTCCATAAGCAGAGAGAGCATATGCACTCTGTTCAACATATATCACTTACAGGATACCAAAGCAAAAACAAGTGTAATATATTTCAAAACCCGAGCACCACACGGGCACAGCATATTTTCCACAATAGAAATCACTTAGTCTCAGCCTGGGGAGGGGACTAGTAACTAGAGGTGTGCATTGAAAAAAATTCCATTTCAGTTTCAGATCTGGAGGTTCTGAACCAACTATGCAACTCCCCCCCCCCCCCACACCAGCTGAGGTATGGTTGGCCCAGATCTAATTGATTTGTGGGGTTTATTATCATGAGTTTCGGCCCTGTACTTTGCAACAGGCTTCCAGGCTGTTTTTGCATTTAATGGCATCAAAATCACAGGGAACACAGTCCTCCCTCTAAACACACACCCAACAACAGACCCTGAAGAAGGCAAGTGTAGGCAGGGGCACACTATTGTGAGAAACTCACTGGCAAAGGGAAAGCAGAACAGAGGCGGCAGCATTATAAACAATCCTGCTTTATGATCATTTTTTCTTTTTCTGTAGTGCCAATAAATTATTACCTTTGGTGCCATATTTCCTTGTGCTTATATAATAATAACATTTGATTTATATACCACCCTTCAGGACAACTTAATGTCTACTCTGAGCAGTTTACAAAGTGTGTTGTTATTATCCTCATGACAATCACCATGTGATGTCAGTGGGGCTGAGAGAGCTCTGAAAGAGATGTGACTGACCCAAGGTCACCCAGCTGGCTTCAAGCGGAGGAGTAGGGATTAATCAGTGTTTCTCTCAATGGGCAAGGGAAACAGTTAAACATCAAGAAATTGACTTCAATAGAAAATCATCTTTCAAAGCAGCCTTTGCCCTTATGCCCTTTATTAATTAAAGTGCACGGCACACCCAATAAATAGTGCAGTATTACAAAATTAGAAAACGGTGCAAAACAATACAATAAAAAATCAGACTATGATGTAAGCAATGCAGAAAAAAGTTTACAAAAAGCCGAAGACGACACAGTATGAATGAAATAATACATATAATAACCAGTACAATAGACTGCAATCATATTCCCTTTAAAAGTGCCCTCTTGAACCATTCTATTATACTATACAAAAGCCCCATACGCTTAATAAAACTGCTCTCCTGAAAATTTCTTTTGTACACATTCTGTGGAATCATGGAAGTGTGGAAGCCTTCCTGATCTCAGGCAAGCCATTCCACTAGGTGGAAGTCACAAAAGAGAATGTATGTTTATGGGCAGTTGCTGATCTTACCCATTGGCAGGGTGACATCTTCAGCAGACTGTGCTCAGATGAGTGCAGCTGTGCAGCATATCAGAAGAGGGTGTCCTTTAGTTTTGTGGGTCCTAGGCCGTGGCAGGCTTTGCAGGTACCAACAAAGACCTTGAATTGTACCCAGTAATTGTTCAGTAACTAATGAAGTGGCTACAGAATAGGTGCAGAATAAGTGCAAGATGCATGCTCTGTCTAGTTACTTGTTACTTGGTTAGTAACCAAGCTGCAGCATTCTGTACCAACTAGGGGTTCCAAACTGACTTAAAGGGCAGATCCCTGTATAGTATATTGCAATAGTCTTGCCCAAAAGTTACTGTGTCAGGGAACCACTTGGCTAGATTGGCTGAGAAAGGTTTGGTGAATATTCATCAAGTTGAAGTAGAAATATGTGTATAGCATCATACATTTGTGGGCTGGAAAATGTGGCCCTCTAAGGTTTTATACCTCCTCTACATAAAGTGATTGATCAAATACAATGGGAACAGATGACTGTGTTGACAAATGGTTGATGTCCATTGTTTTCCTAACTTGTTATATCACTACACAGTTTTGAGAACAATGTGTGTGACTGTATGGGAAGGCAACAGGAATAGCACACACACACACCACACCTGGCAGTTTTGGTGTGTTGAACCAGATTTACAAATATATAACAGATTTTAAGCCACTTGAGAATTTTAAAAATGTGGAATGAGCTAGGATATGGCAGGGCTTGGCATTAATATGCATAGGAACATGCACAATGCTGGCTCAATACACCACAATCCACAATCAAATTCTTTTGTGTTGAACTGTTGATTCCACTGTGGAAAAAATGGTTGAAAGAATCAGACACTGATGATATTTGTTGAAGTAGAGTGCCAGGTAGGGGAAGGGAGGCTGTCATTCTTATATGTACCATTCAGCCAATGACCTGAAGCCATAGGCTGTCTTGATATGAAAGAAATGTCAGGCATTAATATTCCCACAATTTAGTTTTGCATTAAAACTAGGACTTAAATTAAGCTGTACGGTAGACTAATTAATTCTACCAGGCCTGTGGTATTCTGTGACAAGTACTCCCCCCCTTCCCCATGTTGAAATATTCACTCTTATGATATTAATTTCTCTCCCATTGTTTTCTTTGAGTGACTGCAGAAAAAAGTCTCTTTCTTCTGCTTTTTTTGCTACCTAGGTTTTCTTTGTCCTTTCTCTAGGGTAATATGGTCTGGTGTGAATTAATTCAATTGGCAAATACATCATCTGTAGGCTTGTGACAGAGAGAACGTCCTGTATAAGTGGTCCCTTGCCACAAATCAAGTATTGCAAGGGCAGCTGAAAAATTTGCCTCTGTACATGCTGAGGCAATGTAGACCTAGATCATCTATACCCTATTTCAACAAAGGCTACAATAACGTGGTTTGAATATTCCCATACTATTGTTGCTTGTCTATTGACAGTCAATGGTTTTTCATGGAAAGCACACTTCTCCTGATTTTTTGGGGTTCACGTATTCAATGTTTTGTTGTCTGTGTATGAATTTTTAACCATTCCAGTTTATAGAAGAGCTTTCTTTCTAGCCAGCCCACTGCCGTTCTGAGTGGGTGCTATCCCAAAAAGCCCTATTCCGAGTGTTTATGTGGATGTGGAATTGGTTCTTTTGAAACTATGGAACATGTCTTCTATTTTTTGTCAAAGATGTAAGCAATTAAGAACACAGTTGATTGATCTGTTAGTTCCTGATATAGACATGCCGGTAGCAAAAAAAAGCTCCATTTTTTGCTCCGTGGTTTTGATCCAGCCATTGCAGTCCCAGTAGTGAAATTTATTTAGGGTTTGCTTGAATTTAAGAGACACAAGAAGAATTTAAAGAATTATTAAATAAAAAAAATATATCAAATAAAATACTTAAAAGGGAGGGGGAAAATTCTGCTTTACAGTTCAGTGTGCCATTAGAGAGAGGAGAGCATACCACTATGTTTGTTTATATTTTCTTTATCTGAGGATTCAACTAAACTCAAAAGAGTTTGTACCAAAGAAATCCAATTTGTGATTTATAAGCAATGCTTAGGTGTTAGGGTTAAGAAACTGGAAGTCACTAATTGCTTCTGGTCTGGCCTTCAGTGTAGCCCTTCAGTGTAGCCCTTCATCCTAGGAATCTCTCTTCCCAACCTATGTACACACACACTTGGGAATTTCAGAAAAGGGCTCTTCAGCCATGTCTTCCCTTGCATGAGTCTTAGTGTCAGAGTTGCCCCTGGAAACAGTTGGCAGATGCTGTAGCAGATTTTTCCCACTTTGGCACCTCAATTCCTTGTGTAAACCAAGGCATACAAGTTGACGAGCCACCTGATTCGCCTGGACAAGGGCTGCAATTGGAGTTAGTGGGCAGAGTCATTTTTACTGGCCTTTCAGTACTTGCTAAATATTCCAATATAGCAGCCAACCAACTTTGAGACGTGGTATGAAACTGGGTCTCCTGAATGAAGAGGCCAGATTTTTCACTTCATTGGGAGATCTTCCACCTCCAGGCAGCACTGGTTGGGGAAATTTGGGGAGGGGATCAGTAACCAATACCATGATGTCACTTCCTGCATGGCTGTGAGGATCCTCCCTCACTGGTGCCCTCTCCTGACAGCCTGCCGTCCTACCAGCTCTCCAGGCAGGTGTCCTCCGGCCTCAGATGGGCAGATGGGCAGAAGGGGGTTGCACCACCTTGTTCCTTCTCCTGCCCTGGGAGTAGCAGCACACTCCAGCTGTCTCTCCCTGCAAAATCCTCCTCGGCCTTCACAGGAACCTGAATTTAAAGGCCTCCCCTGGCCCCACCTCCCTGGCTCTGCCCCCAATCGTCACCCCGTCTCCCTGACTGGCCCTGCTCCCAGCCTATCTGATAGGAGGGCTGGGTAGACTCTGCAGTCTCCTGGCCCCACCCACTCCATCCCCACCTAGGGTGGGGCATTTGGTCTGCTCTATGCCTGGCTCGTCCCTGCTGCTTCTGAACCTTCCCCAATGGCTCCCTTGGCATCTTGAGGCCTGCGACTGCCTGACTTGTGCTGATGGCAACCTCCTGTGAGCCTAGATGAAGTGGAGCCATCTGGGCAACTGCAGGAGACAGGTGAGTCTGCTGAGTGGCTGCAGGCTGTTCTCCAGAGTTGTGCCTGGTCGTCGACTGCAATTGGCCTAAGGGTGAAAGAGGCCTGTAGGCCTGTAGGGGCTCCTGCAACTGAGGTAGTGCCAGAGGGGGTGCCTGCTGCTGCAGGGCTGGTGGTGAGGGTGGACAAAAGGCCGGCGTTGCCGGACAATGGCCCAGAAGTGTTATTAAATTGAGGTAACATTCCAATATTGGCCCAAAAAAACATGCCAGAAGGTCACTTGTTAGCTCCTCCCTCACACTCCCACACTGGGTAAGTCATTGGTCGTCAGCCTCAGTCTCAGGCTGACAACCCTACTCCTGAACCAAGTATCAATTTGATGGTTTTGAGCATAAGTAAATTATACCTCATAGACTAAGCGACTGAAGAAGACGACCAATTCAACTCTAACCATCCTTTACCACGTCAGCACAAACCACAGCTCAGTTGCTCAACTATGCAGATGGTGAAAGAAGAACCCCAATCCCATTTCGGAGTAAAAGTGTTGATGTAGAATTAGATATGATATGAAGCCACATAGTCTTATTTTCTGTCCAAAAGCGGACATCTGCACAGACACTTGCACAATATCAACTTCCACTTGTATGTTTTCTGACTTGAATTGAGTAATCAATTTAGATTTATCTTTAAAATATTTTGAACACAATCACACACAAAGCTGCCTAATACTGAGTCAGACCATTGGTAGATCAAAGTGAGGGTCTCAGTTCTTTCACATCATTTACAGAGTGCACTCCTGAGCAACACATGTGATATGCATCCAGGGATAATTGCCCTTTACGGTGCTTTGAGAATTGTCTGGTATGATTTTGTTCATTTCCACCCTTATTATCCCTTCACCTGTGAGTGGATGCTTTGCACCTTCACTCCACCCACCGCCCTTCCCGTCTTATTTCAGCCCTGCTTTTGTAACACCGCCTTTACTTCCATCTCAGTTGGAAAGGTTTATTTATGACTTGTTTAATGGCTTCTGTGAAGGGTGTGCCATGTTCTCACTCACCACAAATGCATTTACTCTGTTCAGTAGATTGGCCGCTTGCTCATAAATGGCTTAATGAACACACCTAAAGCATTTATAATGAAATGTGGGATCCTGGAGCTACAGCAACGTCTGCTTCCCGAAGTGTGTGTTGCTTTTCTATTAAAATATATTAAGTTACTGTTAATGCATTAAAAGGAATGTGGTGCTGGGCGATGATGATTATAGTAATAATTCCGGGTTGCTGACAGAGAAGCTAGACTTAAGTCATTACCCAGAAGTTTCAATAAGGTCATGGATTATAGCAGATCTTGTGAAACTTTCTTTCTGTTATGACTTTTCAATAGGCATACGTCAAAAATTTCCCTTGTTTGAGTTTTTCATATTCATCAAATTACCTATTCCTGTGACTTCTCCAATCAACAACTGGGGATGTCCACCAGAAGACAATATGAATCAACAGACAATGTCTCAGTCGAGGCCAATGAATCCTCAAATGGCCATCGACCTATTGGTGGTTGTGTTTTCCATGATCCTGAAGGGGTCCTGGATAGGATTACGACGGCCTGACAACCAAAGAGCCCCTTGAGGAATACTGATATGTTCAGACAAGAACTTTCTATACTGTCATGGAATGTTATGGGGTGGTATAATAGGAGAAAGGAGAATAGCACTATTAACTATGTTTCTAACTTTGATATAATACTGTTTCAGGAGACATGGAGTCTTGAGTTTCCAGCTCTGAACAGCTATCAAATTTTTGCCTTAGCAGCTGAGCCCTCACTACATGGGAGAGCAAAAGGAGGTTTATCCATTAAGATCTCTAGCACCCTTAATGGGGAAATTGCCGCGCTCCCCTCATTTAATTCAAATGCTATGGTCGTGGCTTTCCACCTGCAATATTGCTCCTTTATAATTATTAATGTTTATTTTCCCCCAGCGCAAGTAAAGGGACAAACATAAAAACTCCAGGCAGGGCTGGAAATATACATTGGTCAGTTATCTTCAATATATCCTATTCCTGTGGTCAAAGTGAAAACAATATATTCTACTTTGCCAAAAGTTTCAGCTCCTTCAGGTCTGTTTTATTGATGGACATGTATGCATTGATTTTAAAAGACCTGGTGTGATTGCATCAAGATTCTCCCCCCCCCGCCCCCGCAGCCCCAATGTTCAGGAACATGTGTGCATCAATAAAGCATTAAATATGAAGAATCTTGATAGCAGGGCTTTTTTTCTGGGAAAAGAGGTGGTGGAACTCAGTGGGTTACCAGCACAGGGGGCAACTCCTGGTGGGAGGTGGTGCTCCTGGTACCACCTGTGTATGCACAAAGTGCATGCACGCTCCCAGGACCACACAATGATGTCACTTTGGATCAGCTGGGACAAGGGGGAGTTTTTTAAAGTTCAAATTGCCCTCTGTGAAAATGGTCACATGGCCGGTGCCCCTGCCCCCTGATCGCCAGACAGAGGGGAGTTTAGATTGCCCTCCATGCCGTGGCATGGAGGGCAATCTAAACTCCCCTGTGTCTGGTGATCGGGGTGCAGGGCTACTGGTCATGTGACCATTTTCAAGAGATGCCGGAACTCCATTCCTCCAGGTTCCAGCCGGGAAAAAGCCCTGCTTGATAGAATCATGTATATGATTGCATCAGGATTTTAGGGAGAGGCATTTTAACAGTATTTCGTTAGAAAATTTCTACACCACCTCTCAAGAGAACCTGCTTGAGGCAGCAGTATATACACATGAATTGTGATAATGTGGGACAAGGATTAAAAAGAGTGGAAAACTTCAGTAAACTGCTGCATGCCCCAATTATGAATTTACTTTTAGAAATGCACCTTACTAAGCCCAGAATTCAGGAAAGTTGAATTTTAAAATGTTAGCGGCAGTGAAATGGGGGAAAGTAATCTCTTAACAAGGTACAAGCATTAGGAAAATCCAAAGAATAGCTCCAGTTTACATGATTCCACTGCACTGTGTTCACATTATCCATCATGATGGTGAAGATTATAAAAAAAATATAGTAATTAAAGTGTGGGCTTGGACTGGTGAAACCAGGGTTCCAGTCACACTACCAAGCTATGAAGACCCTGGGGTAACTTTTCTCTCTCAGTCTTCTCCATTTCACAGGATTGTTTTGAGGAACCCTGAAGCTTCTTTGAGAGACAATCAGTTACAAATTACGTATGATGTCAAATCTGGGGATGATGTGAAAAATATAGAGAATGCACTTCTCAAACCAAGTCTCCAAATGGGACATTCTATCCAGTGTTCTTCTGGTGTCCCAGGCTACTTGGAGAGCTAACAGGGAATTGGACATGGAATACAAATGCAACTCACTCCTGAGGAGAATAGCAGTAGGGTGGGGGTTAAAAAAAGCTTAGCTTGAATTAGAGTTGTTGAGCAAACTTTTCTCTGTACACTGCATGGCCCAGGGGTGTCATTTATTCTTTAGATTACGGATTTATATGCATATGTTTATTTTCTCCCCTAACTTCATTGAAGGTAAAGGCACTTTCGGCATTGCCTGAGTGACATTTGCTCTGCAAAGGAACAAAGACAGAGAGTTGTTTCCTTAGCAACCACCCTGTGAAAGTTCTTAGAATACCACCTTGGGCCTACTCCAGCTTCTCTTGCCCTTTCATTGTTTGTACATAGATTCTCTTGGTAAATTAGACAGGTGCCAGATGCCAGGCTTATTGGGAGAATGGGAAAGGAACATGAATTCCGTGTTCTTCCGCTGTGCTTGTTCTTTGACATGAATTGGGGGTTTTCATTGTAGATGTGACAAATGGGTAAGCTGAGGGAAAATATTTCCTCTAGGCAATCTTTGGAGGGGGATAGCAGAGGGATTCTAACTTTTCGTCCCCCACTGAAAGAATAAAGAACACTTTCACCTGTGAAGTCAGAAAGCGATTGTAGCCACAAGGGGGCTAGAGAGAGAGTTGCCAATTCTGTCATTCTAGCTGCACTCCTGCGCCATCACAAGCTGCTCAGAAGTTGTCAGACCTGTGCAATTGTCCCTCTCGTGGGCATGGAATAGGGTAGTCAGACCCAGACTGAGAAATTACTAGGGGTTTTGGTGTGGAGCATGGGGAAGGTGGAGTTTGGAGAGGCAAGGACCTTCAGTGGTGTGTAATGCTGTGGAGTAGAGATGGGCATGATCCAAAAAAATTAAAGATCCAGCTGATCGTGGATCAGGGCCAGCAACGATCCCAAATAAATGATCCACACAGATCATCTCCCGTTCCCGATCCATGGATCGTGGATCGTGGATCGTGGAAGCAAAAGTGGAGGGGATGTTCCCAGCGATACAGGAATGGTGGGTGATGCCAGTGACATCTGTGTTTGAGTTTGGCCGTCTGTGTTTGGCCGTCAGAGCTGCCTATCAGGGTTTGCAGGGATGAGATTGGAGTGCCCATGGCTACAGAACACCCCCTTCTCCCTCCCTCCCTTGGGTGTCTTCGCCCAACTGGTGATTGCTTTGCTGCTCCGTGGTTGGAAGGAAGCCCTGCTGATCAAGGAAAGCTGGGCTTCCATTCGGGTTTCCAGGGCGACAGAAGGAAGGCAAACACAGCTCAGACATTCCCCTGGCTCCGTTGCCAGGGGAATAGATTGCTGGCGCCTGAGTGTCTGGATCCCCGATCCGAGCCCAAATAACCCCGATCCAGGCCCCTCCCGATCACTGGATCATTGGCCGTGGATGATCACGATCTGCCGGGTCCCGATCACGCGATCGCCATTATCGTGGGTTTTTTTCGATCATAATGCGGATCATGCCCATCTCTACTGTGGAGTCCAGCCTCCAAAGCAACCACTTTCTCTAGGGGGATTGATCTCTGTGGCCTGGAGATCCATTTCAAGTCCAAGATATTTCCAGTCACCACCTGGAGGTTCACTAGATTTAAGACGCACATGTAGGCATGAGCAGTACAAAATGCAAACGCTAGCAAACCCTCCCTTGGTTAAACTTGGTAACACATATTTTATCATATTTTACCAGTGATAAAATACTGCATTTTCATACATGTTTAGAGTTGTGATTCTTCTTCACTTGCTTTTGGGTTCCATCATGCACAAGAACATCCACATTTTTCTAGTACAAGGTTATGATACCATCTCCCCATTCCCTACCAAAATGGAGAGAATAGCTCAGTGGAACTGCACATACATTGCATGCAGAAGGTTCTAGTTCTGTTTCCAGCATCTTTGTTTAAAATGACCTTAAGCTGGAAAACATCTTCCCGAGAACCTGGAAATCTACTTCTAGCCAGAATAGACAATTTTGATCTAGATAGGGCTGCAGGTCCCCCAGTGGAGGTGGAGGATCCTCCACTCCCACCCTCCACCCCCTCCACCACTCACTTGACCAGCTGGGTGGGGGGAGGCAGGGGAACAAGCCTCCCAGGCATACTCCCTGTGCAACAATGTCACTTCCAGGAGTGACGCCATCGTGCAGACCCTGGGAACACTCCTGTGCTTCACACTGGGCCCATTTGGGCCCCAAACAGGCCGAATCACTCCCAGAAGTGATGTTATCACACCATACTGGGAGCGCGCACATGTGTGAGAAGAAAAAAATAAGTCCTTGGTTCCTCTCCCTCCCAATTGGAGGGTAAAGGAACCTGTCAACTCTAGACCTAGATGAAGCAATGCTCCGATTCCTTGTAAAGCAGCTTCATACGGGGTCCAACTATTTGGGCTGAGAAACTGCAAATTACTCATGCAGCTTCTCAGCCACACCCCAACTGGTGGTGGCGGCAGTGGGGAGATTCCTACAACAGCAGTACACTTATTTTGTAGTGAAACTATGCTTGGAGAATGCCGTAAATCTGAAGAATCCCACAAAACTACTGGGTTGAATTCAATCCACTTTTCTCCTGATTAAAAAAAGGAAGGAGCAGGTCCCCATTTACCAGCAAAAATGGCTGTGCTTGGAGATCTTGGGACTTGGATATACACAAGCCTTGTGGAACAGGGAAAGGAAAGGAAAAACTCGCTGGATCCAATGGTAGCAGCTAAACCACAGCATTATGCCTCGTGCTAAGAAATGGCTGTTGTCTGCACCACACATTGTTGTAATTATTATACGTTTTCCAATCTCTGTTACTGCTTCACTTTACAGTTGCCTCTGGGGCAGGAAGCATGGCTAGCTAGCAGCAACGGCTGGGAGGATTATCAGAATAAACCCTTTGCCAAAGATCCTTTTAATGTAGTACATGGGCAGGCTTGATATTCTGCTCATTTCCTTCCCTACCAGATCAGTAATCCTCTTCCCGATTTTGACTCGACTGAAATGCAAGGAGATTTGAGTTTTCATCTTTAGTCCTCAGGGAAGACATTTTCTGTTCCATTTTCTTTCTCCAAACTATGAAGTTGAGTAGGAGGGAGGGAAAGGGGGACTGAAAAGGTCAAGCGTAAAATAGATGTACTCAATCCTCTTGTGGAACGTTCGAAATTAGCCGTGTGATTGGCTTGGCATCTGAAATCAGCTTGGGGATTTTTTTTTTTTAAAGAACCCCACTAGATCTTATACTAAGAGTCCATCCAGTCCACCAACTTGTTTCCAGTAGTGGTGGGATGTCTAGGTATGTGCATTTCGATAGAAACAAAAATGGGGAACAGATAGGATGCTGTTCCTTAATAAAGTTATTGAGATTCATTTGAACTGTACATTAATAACAATCTGAAATAATGAGAGAAGATCATTATTGTCTGCAGTTACACCATCTTAGCTAGACTTTGAAGCAGAAGTCTAGGACCCCAGCTTATAACTTGGGGAAGGGGGTTACAAAAGGTTTACCCACTTTCACGGGCTCCTCCTGATGTCTCAGGGTTTTATTCTCTTTCTTAGGCCTCCAAGTCAGCAATTAAAGCCTTCTGCTGCAGATACTTAATTGAGCATGTTTCTTTAACATGATTAAGTGCACATAGGTGTCAGCAACCTAAGCTGCCTAAGCACTGCTGCTGTGTATGTATGGCATGTTAGACACCTCCACAGGCACAGCACTGCTTGGGTTTGAAGTTGGTGCACACAACTTGACATCTGCATTTAGGAACAGTCACAACTATAGCCATTTCTCAGTACCCTGCCCTATGCCACCTGTCACTTATCATCTCACAGACTTGCATGGGACAGCAGCAAAACAGTGTTGGTTAACCTGGCATATGAGATCACCATTCTCTGCAGGTCAGAAGCATTTGTTTCATCAACTCTCTTCTTTCCTAGACTCAACTGATCTGATCCATGATTTTGCAACCTCATAGTTAGATTACTGCAATGCACTTTATGTTAGGTTTCCCTTGAAGATGACCCAGAAGTAGGGTTGCCAGTTCCCTATAACCTCCAGCCAGGAGGGTTGGAAACCTGGCACTTACCTCGTGCCAGCAGCACGTTCAATCTTTGCTCTGGAGCATGTTCAATCATTGCCCCGGAGCCAGTGCCGGCGTGATCATTCATCACCCTGGAGCCAGAACAATGACATCCCTTCCGGAAGTGATGTCACTGCACTGGCCGCGTGAGTGCTCCCATGCTCTGCACGGAACCGATTTGGCGTCTTCGGGGCCCAAATCAACCCCAAATGAAACATGGGAATGTTCCCACGGCTGGTGTGACCATATCACTTCTGGAAGTAGTAAAGAGTCCAGTGGCTGTCTTCATCACAGCTTTCTTCATCAGATGAGGTATCATCAGATGAGACATCATCCATCTCATATGGTTCTGGAAAGCTTATACTACAATAAAGTTGGTTAGTCTTAAAATGCTATTGGACTCTACTATTTTGCAACTATAGACTAACATGGCTAACTCCTCTGGATCTATGACTTCTGGAAGTGACATTGTCGTGCCAGTTGGACGTGTGCGCACCGTGTGCATTCCTGAGGTGCCTGCTAGTGGTGAACAACCTCTGGGAGTTTGCTACTTCCCACCAATCAGGATCAGTGGAGGAGGAGGAGGCAAATCCCAGAGGTTTGCCTACCACCAGCATGCACCTGGGAACCATTCTTGGAAGCTGCAACTGATTAAGAATAATTATTGTCAGGGGCCAGCTGAGGGGAACATATGAGTACTTTTAAATCCTTTTGTGGCCTAGGCCTCACATTTCTGAAGGACCAACTACAGTCTTCTAGTTGCCACCTTCTTGTTGTTCCCCACCTTAAGTGTCCTGCTTGGCATCTTCTAGAGTTTTTTTTTCTTTCTCTATAAGGGCTACCACCTTGTACTATGAGCAAATTTGGGAGGTGCACGGACTTGAAAGTTTTAGGAGGCCATAGAAGGCCATTTTATTTACTAGGGCCTTTAAAAGAGCATTGGCTGCAGACACATGGGAGGATTAATTGAGGTTTTAGTATATTTTCTAAATTTGAAAATTGCCTGGAGTGACAATGGAAAAACAGGCTGTAGATATTTTAATAAATCAATACATTTGATTCTTCTCAGTTCTATCATGGCACATTGCACACATTGTGGCACACATTGCCCACTGCAACCCCATTTGCCTAATCTGCACTCAGCAGCTATCATGAAATGACTGAAATAGACTTGGCTGGTCTTATGGCAATGCCATCAAGGAAGAAAGATAAATGTAATCAGTCCCTCCACAAAAGGGAATGTGTGAGGTTCTCTGTGTTGCTGTGATAGTGCCATCAGTCCTTCATCTCTTTCTTCTTCCCTACCTGGGCAGGAGGTCAGGACTGCATGGCCTCTGTTGGAAATGGAGGCTGGTGGGAGGCATTGTCCATGCCACTTCTCATAGACAAGTGGATTCGGAGTGACTTCTCTCACCTAGGTCTCTTGCAGACCATAAGTCCAGTGTTCAGATTGATGCCACCATGCACCTTTTCACTGTTCCTTCCCATCTGGTGAAAAAGCAAGGTAAGTTGGAGCTCAGAAGAGAGTTTGTCAGTTCCTGACAGTTTGCCTCTCCATGAATAAAGTGACCTCAGGCAAATATGGTGCTTTCGATGTGTTTGCCAAGAGTGGCAATGGAGCAGATTCTAGAGAGCAAGTTTTCTTTGTGCTTCTCCCATGCCTTGACAGGGCATCATTCTCCTTCTGAGTACCATTCGCCTAAAGTGTGCTTGTTTTTTTCCCAGATTCCCCCAGGTCCTCTGTATGTGTGCATGTGTGTTACCCTTTAACATTCATAAGGCCCTGTACCTTCTTTGTTGCTTCTCTCTCTTTGCATTCATTATGCCCACATCCTCTGTTTATCTGTCTTTGCAATTTCTGCTCATAGTGCCCCATCTATATCTATATATATAAAGACAAGTGTCTTGACTGACTCATCAACACCCAGCCCAAACCTCTGGACCTAGAAGTGCGAAATTTGGGAAGGACATTCCTTGTGTGGTGTAGAGGCTCACTAAGAAGGAATTTTAAGAAATTCACCCCCTAAGGGGGTAAAAAGGGGTTAAATGTTTTTTTCCCCATAGGGATACAGCTTCCCTGTGTGGCTGGGAGGCTGCTCATCCCCCTCCCTCTGCTACCTGCCAACTCAGCCACTCTGCCCTGAGGTCATTTGCATATGTGGCCTTGATTGGTCATCATCCCATCATTCTAAACAGTATGCAGGACACATGCAATACTCAGGACACATTCAATGACTCCCAGCTAGAGATGGTCACGATCCAAAAAAAAATAACGATCCAGCTGATCGTGGATCAGCACCAGCGATGATCCCAAATTAATGATCCACACCAATCATCTCCCATTCCCAAGCCGTGGATCATGGATCGTGGATCATGGAGGCCAAAGCGGGGCATGCTGGTATTCCCAGCTATGAGGGAAGGTGGGTTGTGGCGGTGGCCGACTCTCTCAGTCTCTCTCTCTCTCCAAAGGCTAGCAAGTAGCAAGCAAGAGCTCACTCCACTGCTCGCAGAAAGTGAAACCCAGCCTGGGAGCCCATGGCATGGGTCCCATTCAGCAACACATGAGGTCTGTGTTTGGCCGTCAGAGCTGCCTATCAGGATTTGCAGAGATGAGATTGGAGTGCCTGTGGCTACAGAACACCCCCTTCCCCCTCCCTCCCCTGGGTGTCTTCTCCCAACTTGTGACTGCTTTGCTGCTCCATGGTTGGAAGGAAGGCCTGCTGATCAAGGAAAGCTGGGCTTCCATTTGGGTTTCCAGGGTGAGAGAAAGAGGGTAAACAGAGCTCAGGCATTCCCCTGGCTCCGTTGCCAGGGGAATAGATTGCTGGCGCCTGAGTGTCTGGATCCCCAAACTGAGCCTGATCGCCCCAATCCATGCCTCTCCCTATCGCTGGATCGTTGGCCGTGGACGATCACAATCCGCCGGGTCACGATCGCACGATCACCATTATTGTGGGGGTTTTTTTTATTGTAATGCAGATCATGCCCATCTCTACTCCCAGCCATTGAACGTGTCCTGAGGTAAAAATACACCTCCCAGTCAAGGGTTGCCAATCTCTCTGTGGGGCCTGGCTTTCCTGTGTGGCTGGCAGGCTGATGGGTCAGCTGTGGAACTGTGTTCTGAGGTAAAAATTAGGTCAAGGAAACTGCAGACAGTTTCTCACATGAACCTGCCGAAGGGCCCATCATACTACCCCTCCCTCAGTCCAAATCCACCTCACACCTCTTGTAGCCATCATCTCTTACTGCCCCCAAGAAGCCTCCTGGCAGATGTTGTGCAAGATATACTGAGGCTAAATGGAGAAAGCAACTTAAGAGATGCGACAAAGAAATATGCACACTGTACACCTGAAGTGCACTGAGCAGCAGTGGGCACGTACCAGCAAGTCCCGAGTCCAAGGAAAAAGTGACCATCCCTGCAGGCCTGGGCATAGTAGTGATGGCCCCAGCAGAACTAACAGCCACGATATATCCTGATATTGTCACTATCACAAAGAAGTCCATGGACGGGCTGTGCAAGTGTGCCATTCTGACCCCCAAGAAAGACAAGGCTGCCATCATTAATGAAACACAACTCCCTCGAAGGGGCAGAAATGGAGTACAGATCTGTGGACTCAGTGGTACAAATGGATGATGCAGTTCACTACCCTGTGGAGTTCCTCAACATGCTCAACCCTCCTGGCTTCCCAGCCCACAAGCTTCTCCTCAAAGTGGGGACTCCAAAGTGGGGGGAAACCACCAATGAGGCCTACAAAGAGGTCCTTCAGTAGAAAAAAAAAAGGTTGTACATATTTTTCACTTTATTTATTGCACTACAATCTTTTCCTTTTAAAAATCTCCTCAATAAATGTAACATTTCGAAATTCACTTCATCGGTTTTAGGCATCAACATGCTTCGTTTTATTCAAACATCTTTGTGAAGCTCGGTTACTATGCTATTATACTACAAAACCAACTCAACCCTTCCCCCCCCACCCCACAAACCAAAATTTTTTTTCATACACTTAAATATTATGACTGGATTTAAAGTAGTTAAATGCCATAGCGAAGCATGGCCATCAAACTAGTATATATATATTTGTGTCCTTTGTACTCCCTTGTCTCTCACTATGTCTGTTACAAACTCTATACTTTCTGTGTTTTCTTTTCTCCACTCTGTGCCTTTTGTTTCTATGGGGGTTTGCGTGTGTGAGAGAGAGACAATGAGAGATAAGCAGCTGTATGAAAGGATGGATGAGCGTATTGTTCTGCCTGCACAGACTGACTTGGGCTTGTTGTCTCTCGGGCTCAGTGTTGAATAGCTATAAAATTGGGCAAATGCTTTCTAGAGTGTCTTCTAAATAGTTTAAATTCTTAATAGTGTCTCAGGATTTTAACTACTCACTATACTGTTGCCAGGGCTACTCTTATGTCCTTGTAGAAACTGGGGCCCTGCAAGGCTAAGACAAGAACTTTGTTCCCAACAGCACCTTGATTGGATCAAAGCAACAGTTGAAGAGGAGGATGTATTTGACTGAGTCATCTTTCTCTGTGCTTTTCCATTATGCTAGACTGTACCTTTCTGCAACCAAACTAGCTAGCCATTGTACTTTATGGCTAAAAATCAGTCTTGTAAATTGGCTACTGCCCTGCCTATTAGTCTATCAACTCACTTCCCTTGTCCTGCAAATATCCTCCAAAACAACTTTCAGATGAGAGATGACTTTAGCATAGCAGGTGAAGTGTTCACAGGCCAAGAGGTAGAGATTAATGCCAACAAAATGGAGGACGAATGATCATGCCTATAACAGCAGGATTGGAGCCCAGTGGCATCTTAGAGACCAACAAGATTTTCAGGATAAACCAATTCCTTTCTTGAGCTTTGACTTTTGAAAGCTTAACCCCTGGAAATCTTGTTGATCTCTAAGGTGCCACTGGACTCCAGTTGTGCTGGTCTCCTGTAAATCAACATAGCCACCTACCTGAAACTACCTGATTACCTCAAGTATGGAACTACATTGCTAGTGAAATCCAATAACTTTTTCCTGAGCTCAAGAGAACGTTGGAAAGGAATAAAACTTTAGTTTTGTAGCACAACTATGATTTTTTTTTAAAAAATACATATCTTCTGTAACTTTATTTAGTCAACACATAATGAAGTAAAGGCTGTTTGTTTCCTAAAATGCTGCAATTTATCTTTGCAAAATCTTAATGCAGCCAAATTTGCACTAGTTATTTGGGTGATATTAAGGCAGAAAAGAGCCCTATGCGTACTGCATGGACCTTTGCAGTCCTGTGTTCTCTCTGTTTCACAGCAACTGTGGAGATACTAATTTATTATCTTGCACAAATTGACCTTTGCTTCCCCTACCCAATGAGCTCATACCATCTAAAAAAACATGATTTGTTGCAATTGTTGATGTTTATTTGCCCCAAACTAGGCTTAATTACCATATAAATATTCCAGTTAACAGAAACAGTGACCATTTAATATTTTTTTTGCAATATCCAATTAACATTTGTAAGTGTGGGGCTATGTTTAACAGAGAAGTTTTTCCTAGAAGGTCATCCCCTTTAGCCAAAACAAGGTCACCTGCCCTTTCATACCTTCAGCAAACAAACACAACAGAACATCATTAGACAAAAATGACAACCCCCTCTAACCCTAATTATCAAAGTTGATCAATGAGTTGCTACCAGCTTACTAGCTGTTTTCTGAAAGTCTTCTTTGATGGAAACAAATTACTCAGATGGTTAGTGATTATGAAAATACTATTCATCTGTTCACTCACTAGGTCTCCCCCAATGTATAAAAAAGGAAACAAATGAATCATTTAATTCTCTCTCTTTTTTTTTAAATAATTTTTATTTTTAACATCTAAAACAGTAAACTACAAGAAACTACAATAGTACAAGGGGAGGGAAAGAAGGGAAAAAAAGAGAGGGGGAAGGGGGGGTGGAAAAAAGGGGAAGGCAACTTACAAACACTAAACACTACACTTCAATGCTTTCCCTTCATACTGCCATAATTAAAAAAATAAAGCTTAATAAAGTAGTGATGGAATGGTTGATCTTACAAAATACAAATTACAATTCAAATTAAATCTTTCCTCCCGCCCCTGGGCCTCGGACGCAGTTCTCTCTGAGCAGCTGCAGCCGCAGCGCTCGTTGCCTCCCCCCTCCCTTCAGGCTTCGAATCTTCTTCTTTTTGCTTGGTGTCTTGCCCAAATTCTTGATTTTTGTCCACAAAATCCCTTAGCTGATCTTCCGAATTAATCTTGTAAGCTTGATCTTTATAACTAAACCCGATTCCTTCCGGAAATAGCCATTTGTACTTTATGCCACGTTCCCTCAAAAGAGCTACCAGCTTTTTATACTTAAATCTTCTCTTCCGAACTAAAAATGGAACGTCCTTCAGTATCTTGACTTTATTTCCCAGAAAGTCCAAATCCGCATTATATGAGTTATATAGGATATTGTCCCGGACCCTCCTGGATGAAAACTCAATAACAATCTCGCGAGGCAGCTGCCGCTTCATTGCATATTTTGAAGATGCCCGACGGACTCCCAAAATGGCGCTTTGTACTTCTTCTTTAGTTGCCCTCGCGGGTGTCGCTAAAAGTTCCGAGGCAAGATCCCTTAAATCCTCGTTTTCCTCCTCTTTAACATTCTGGAGACGCAAAATGGTCTGTGTTCGCTCCACTTGCAGCCCAATCAGCTGGTTTTCCACCAACTTTAGCTCCTTGTTCGTTGCTCTCATAAGTGACACATTTTCCCGAGCAGACTTCTTTGCCCCCCCCCCCCGCTACTTCCTTGATGGCTTTCACATCGCTCTCAATTAAGCCCACCCTTTGATCTGTTTCATTCAGCTTGTCAACAAAGGGTTTTATGGCTTCGATAACCGATCTTTTTACCAATTCCTCGAGCGACTCGCCTCTTCCCTGCAGGGCAGCCGAAACTGACTTGCCCAGAGCAGGACTCTGCTTTTTTGCTGCCATTTTAGGGGGGGGGAACCGCCAACCTTCCGAGACTCTGCGAGGGGGGAAAAATCCGAATCTTCTAAACTTCAGATCCCACCACTCCTTCACATGCGCTTGTAGTAACAGAAGGGATTCGCTTACTTACAGGCTTCCGCCTAGTCCTGTTCTTTGCCATTTTCCATGGCCCGGCAGCACACGAGGTGCCGCGTACGTCTGCCGGCCTCCATAGGGACAAACGGGCAATTTACCCTCTGCCTCGATCTGCCAGAGGGCTCTTCCTGTCGCGTCCCGGACCCAGACTCCCTCCCTGGGAGCCCTGGGGGCTAACCTTTGCAGATCAGCCGCCCGGTCAGGCTGCTCGGCCGCTTCTTCTTGGACCTGCCGAGAGGAGCGTCCGACATGGCCGCGAAAACAAAAATGAATCTGAATGATTTAATTCTCAAGCGCTGGAACTTTTCAGTGTGAGCCTGCAAGATGCAAGCTTGTAGAGCCCTGTGGTGTAGGGGTTAGAGTGTGAAACTAGGATAGAAAGAGACTCAGGGCCAAGCTACACATGACGAATGACACTTGAACGGCAAGTGTATTTCTCCCTGTTCACTTGCCCTCCACTCAATCCACTTGCCGTTCAAGTGTCATTCGTCATGTGTAGCTTGGCCCTCAGGTTAAAATCCTCAATCTGTCATGAAACTCAGTGGGTGACCTTCAGCCAGTGACTCTGTTGCAGCCTACCTTACTTCACATGGATTTTGTGAGGATAATAAGGAGGTGGGGAGAACCATGTGTGCCACCCATTGGAGGAAGGCTGGATTGTTCTATGGTTCAGACCACGATAACTTGTTTGATAAACTGGATGGATGTTTGGAAGGATGGGGAAACACTGGTGATTTCTGCACATCCTAACATCATGCAACACTCACGGAACAATGGCATCTTCATGGCACTATATCTGATGTCATCGCGCCACAAAAACGGGATCATGGCATGATGATGCAAGAAATTGCGCCATGAAGATGCCCGTTGTTCTGTGAGTATTGTATGACATTAGGATGTGCGGCAATGACTACTGTTGCATATGAACCCCTATAAAATGTAGCTGATGTTTTCGGGTTTTGCAACAGTGAACCAAAGCTGTTGCCTACAATTCTCAAAAATGGGGTTACAAGTCAAGTGAATGTATTGTTCTTTGGAAGAAAAAGTTTGTCAGTAATTATTAGTAATGGAAGCTGAGTGCAAATCTTTTTTAGGGGTGGTGGAAGCAGTATTCCTCTGACATCCCATGCTGTAGACAGAAAAGGAACAGCTACATCTATAACTTCTCCAAAACAGCTGCCAAGTTGCTCTTGAGTGCTGGGCTAGATGAATCTTTGGTCTGATCCAACAATATATTTTTCTTGTTTTTTTGGCCCAAGGTTGAAGTATGTTGGGTATTCAATATGACACACTGTTGCTTCTGTAGCCCATCTGATCCATAAATGAATCTAAACAGAGAATGGATTCACCTTTTGTTTAGATAAAACAAAAATGACCACCAGTTGCTGTTGACCTTTTTGAGTTTTTTTGGGTCTACTGGGTAATCAGTGATGGTGAAAAATGATAGGCCAGATGGATCTTTGTTTTAAACAAGAACAGCAATCTTTATAGTCTTGCAAAATTGTTGCGTTTGTAAAGTGGCCAAAGAAGACTTCTACTCATTTCACCACTAAGAATAAAAGGATTTGGAACTGGGTCGGGTGAACATACGTTTCTGAAATGAAACTGTGAAACATCAAGCAAAAAATAAAGTTGCACTGGCATGACTTTTAAGATGCCTATTAGAGATGGGCACGAACCAGAAAAATTCCAAACTGGCGAAACGTCAGGAAGTACAATGCCAAGACCACGGCAATACAGCCCGGAAAACCCACAACAACCTTCGTTCTCCGGCCGTGAAAGCCTTCGACAATACATTGTGCAGTTCATGGTTTGTCACGTTTCACGAACCATGAACTTTCATGAACTCGCCTCTCTTCATGAACCGGTTCGTTCAGTTCGTGAAAACATCACTACCAGGTCAGCAGAAGGTCTGCAGAGAGCCCAACCCCCACCCCCACCCCATGCCTTGGAAACTGATTGATCGGCACCAGGCTGTCTGCAGCGATGAACCAAAATACAAAAAAAAAAATGAACTGGGCTAAAATTCATCACAGTTCATGAGAAATGAGCTCCCACAAACTGCCAGCTCATGAACTGGCCCAGTTTGTGATGAACTTTGGTTTGTGTTTCGGTTTGTGCCCGCCTCTAATGCATATCTTAAGCATGTACCCAGTGGGTTGTTCATGAAATTCTGATGTTTCTGTGTGCCTTCTCTGCCCCTTTAGTCACTCCAAACCTCCCAAAAGATGATTGCTAAGGCTGTGGGACCTGCATGAAGGAAGAACAACAGAGTGGAGTGCAGGGACTCTCTGTGCACTTCCTATGTATGCTTCATTTGCTGCAAGCCTCTGCTCATGATATGCAAATAATACAGTGCTCTAAGGCAATCTGACTGTGAGTAAAGCTTGAAGTCCTTAAGATCTATTTACTGCATGTTGAGTGGCTCAGGGAAACACACGATAATGCTAAGGGCCCCTATTGTATTAACACAGAGTGCTGAATCTCTTGGTTATTAACATAAGCGGGACCAAATACTGCTCGTGATTACCTGTTTGCACTTTGATTTCACAAATAGAGTAATAATGGCATGCTTAATACACCATGCAAATTATAACAATGCCATTTGGCTTACCATAAAGAGCACTACTACTATATACATTCCCCCATAAACCGGAAATAGAGCTTCAAAAACCATTTTGCTTGGAAGTACAACTCTCCTATAAATAGCCATATAAGTCACGCTTGAAGGATATTATTCTATTTAATCACTCGTGCTCCAGAGGATGCATCTCGCAGTCACCTGAGGCATCAAGAGGAGGGAAACAGCCATCAAGTTTGTTCTTTGTCTTATGCCTTGTATATCTAATGGAACATATAAATTGCAATAAAGAAATTTAAATCATGGGTTACCCCATTCTCAATTAATACATTTCAAAGAGAAGCGAGTTCTTTTATCTGTGCAACTTAAAACTCAGCCAAGGAAACTTACTCCTTTTACAGTGCAGCCCTAAGCAGAGTCACACCAGTCTGAGCCCATTGAAATCAATGGGCTTAGACTGGAGTAACTCTGCTTAGGACTGCACTGTGTACGTAGATGTCACAAATAATGTTCCCTTGTTATATAAAAGGAAAAGTGATACATTTACGATCAGTATGGAGCAAAAGAGATCAGATGTGGACAATTTATTAACATCTTACTTAAAATGAGTTCTAAGGCACGGCACACCCACTTACATCAAAGAAAAAAAAAACTCGGCATACTTGATTGAGTGAGTTTGTCATCACGCTAATGCAAGTAGACAATGGAAGATGGAAGGTAGACTTCGTAGAGCAAAAAATTAGTTTCTTTTTATCAACAATAATGACCCATTAAAGTCATGAATATTAAATCTAGAAAAGCTTTTCTTAAATACTTATTAGCTGCACAATTATATTATTCCCAGGAGGTGTGTGCTAATTTTCAGCAGGAGTTGGAGGGTTTGGTCATCCTCCATAAAGCATCTCTAAATGAACATTAATCTACCAAAAGAAATGACTTTTGCAGTCTCCAAGTGATGGGTAATCAGAAACTAGCTGAGGATGCCAATGCAAACCAAACTCCCTGTTGCAAATGCAACACTTGTCTACAATACAGAGGCTGTAAGTAGGCTGTATGTCAGACCTATTCAAAAACCTCATTCAACCTGATTCCCAGAACTGAGTAGGTATGAAAAGTATTTGCTCTGGAATTCACATTTTGCATATTGGACTCCACTCCCCATTGCATCTGCATTGGTAACCAATCATTGCCCAAGTGTTGTTAGGTAATTTCATTATTTTTGTAACAGATGGCACAGATTTGAACACACAGGAAAAGTGAGCAGATTTGAATAAGATATGATTTAACATGGATAAGTGCCAGTTTCTCCACCTGGGTAACAAAAATGCAAAACATGCATACTGGAAGGGGGACCCTGAAGCCATATATGTAACAGCTATTTAAGAAATGGCAGCCAAACTGACTTAATTGGGATAAATGTGTGCTTGTATATTTTTTGCAGGGACTGTTTTGACTCTAGAGCATTTTAATGATGCAGTCAATTGCCCATGTACAGAGGTGGAGAATAGCAAGTGATTCTGTGCTCAGGTAGGTCACTTTAATGAACCTGCTCTGACCCTTTGAGAATCATTATGACTTCTCAAGAGGGTTGAGAAGATTTAGTTTGATAGCTGCAGATTCAAAAGTGATCACAAGATGCAACTTATAAGAGACAAGTATTTAATATGGCACAACCAGGCCATGATCCTGCGGCACAACAGGCAATGCACAGGTGCGAAGCATTTGAGCCAAAACTCAAATAAAACTCACACAATCTAAACAAGGGCTTGACTCAGAAGTTTGATCAAAGTAAGTTCCAGGGCTCATTTCGAGGGGGAATGCGCAGGAACACAGTTCCAGAAGTTCCCCAAAGAGGTCACATGACAGGTGGCCCCGCCCACCTGACTCTCGGCCATTTTGGGCCCGTTTCAGCCTGGATCGGGGCCGAAATGGCCCAGATAGGGCCTCAGAGCGGGACCACAAGTGACGCCTGACACAGGTTGGACACTAGTCAGCTTCCCTCAAGTTTTGATGGGAAATGTAGGCATCCTGGTCTTGCAGCTTGACTCTCTGACTGCTGTCCAATGGACTTTTCAACTGTCACTTGTCCAACATTCCGCCAAGCTGCCTACATTTCCCATCAAAACTTGAGGGAAGCTGGCAAGTGTCCAACCTGTGTCAGGCGTCACTTGTGGTCCCGCTCTCAGACACGTGGTGGATCAGTCTCTCACTCAGCAGCTGCCTGATCCTGATCATTTTGGCCCCCTTTTCATCCATGTTCAGCCCCTTTTTTGCCATTTGGGGCTCAATTTTGGCCCTGAATGGCCAGGATTGGGTCCAAAACAGCCCGGATAGGTGATGTCACGGGGTGTGGCATATGCAAATCAGTTATGCTAATGACACACTTCTGGTGATGTCAAGGGGCGTGGCATATGCTAATAAGTTGTGCTAATGAGTTATGCTAATGAGTTCCTCGAGCTCTTTTTCTATGAAATGACCCCTTGTAATTTCAATTAGCCATCACACTTGTACCCAAGTTCTCAGCATCCCCACTAATTATTTCCACTCAAGTTAAATTATATACCATTTCATTATATTTGTATTATTACAAACTCAGAGTGTCAGAGTAGATGAAAAGCTAGATATCATCTTCCTTAGAAAGCTTAGGAAGGATAGCAGCCCTTGATAAACAGGGCAATGCAGCCTTGGCCCAATAGCTTGAAGTCAGTGATTTTGAGTAATTAACCCTTTCACTTTTGCTTTCCCTTGGGCAAATCACACTTTTGATTATTTTTTAAATGCCCTCTATTTATTTGTTGCTTTGCACATAATTTTTCTAGTAAAGGTCCTTGTACCTCAATATTATTTGTGTAGCAATGAAACATTATATAAATATCTTACACAATAATAATGTGTCGCTTGTATAAATGCCATCTAATCTGTGTTTCAAAAAGATAAAACATGCCTATGCAATGCAAACCAGCCTACAAACAAAGAGTGAGAAGCCAAGAACTAAACTGTTGGCAAATATATAAGCAAATATTAAAAGGGTAGAATAGGGAAAAATTGCTAACCACCAATATTTTCCAATTGCATACATTAATATTTTTCATATTAATAATAATTGTCCAGATGATTTTTTGTGCATAAGCTACTTTGGGGGGTGAGGAGATGTATGGAGCATTTGATCTGAAGCTTGTTCCACTATAAAATGAGAATGGTACTTACGACATACTTCTCAAGTTCGAGCTGCCTTTTGAATTCAGGAACTGAAGGGGGGGGGGCAAATTGCCAGTTTGACTTTACCTTGAGAAAAAGCACTGCTAGACTGTCTCCAGACACTTGTCATATTTTTGCATCACTCCTTATTCCAGACATCTCGTACAAATCCATTGGTTATCAAAATTCTGGGCTTTTCATTAGGATTTCCTTATCTATATAAACATTTCTTGCTTTGCCTCCACAGGCTCTCCCGGAGGTTTGTAATAGTTCCCCTCCGCCCCATAATAATTCTTCCTTTTTTATCACTTATCTTTGATCTTGATTTAAGCTGGTTCTTTTGTAGTTAGCCAGTGGGTGTTTTCTCACTCTTTCTCTCTGTTTCAGATAGAATGTCCTAATGTAGCCAGTTTGTATGGTGACGGCAATGTTAAAAGATAAGAAGAGGGGGAAAGTTTTGTAAACAGCTGATTCTTATTGCTTAGACTCTACAGAAGAATATTTCAGAACTGTAAAAAGATTCATTCACCCTTGAGGAGAGCAAAAGTCCTGAATAATGTTAAGCCATGTAATGAACAATCCCTTACCAAGACCCCGTGGGCAGAGAGAAGGGCTAGATGGCTAGATTAACTCAGATGTTTCAGACCAGTTGTTTTCATACCTTCTGATTTCAGAGATCACTTTCTCCATCTTCTGACAAATCTTTCCATACTTGCTGTGGAACCATACAATGTTGGTTCTTGAGTGTATATAGACAGTTCATAGGGGAAATTGCCCAGGCTTCTTGGGCCTCATTGTCCAGTTGGATCTAGAATATCTTCAATGTTCTCCTTCTGCTGCATTTGACAGAAAATGTCAACAGAGGTGGCTTGCAAGGAAGCTAATCTGTCTCTCAAATTGGTGTACCCCTTATGAGCTCCTGGAGAACTCCAGAGTTTCCTAGACTTTCTAGACATATGCTATAAAATATGATTCCATAACTTTGTGGGGGTATTTCAGGAAATGTTTCCAAACTTTTCATCAAGTGAATTCCAACTCAGATTTTGCAGGAACCAGTAATTTTCTTTTTTCTTTTCTTTTGTGATTTTTTTTCATACAACTGTGCATGCCTATACAAGTTTCATTAGCTCTGAGTTCCTTACGTTCTTTATGTCTGTTCTCCTACACATTACATAAGCATTGATAACACTTTTTAATAAGAGATTGCTTGTAAGAATGAATAGACATTGATTTCATTTATATACATTGTTTGCTCCCCCTCCCCCCCAAGTTGGAAGAATGAGACAGGCACAAGGCATTGGAATTAAGGGCCACTTTATTAAACACAACATCAACACTAAACTGCGGCAAAGGCTAACTAGGTGGTACATGTCAAGCCACGGGGTCACCTCTGACCTCCGCCTTGACCTGTCTGGGTGAGCCCCACTGCCCCAAGTGTGATCCATTCATGGAATGACCTCGGCCCGGGCTGCCAGGAAAAGGGTTACCCCCTCAAGCTCCTAAAGCCTCGGCTGTACAGCATGAGGGAACGACTTGCACCTGGGGTTCCCTGGAGGCAGTCTGCACAGGTGGTGGTAGCCATGAAGCATACCATCCCTCCTGAGAGACCCGATTTCCCCACCGATCTGTGAATGCACATTAGAGGGTATGAGGGGACTGAAAAAAGTGGAAACTGCAGCAAACTGTTCATGTTTGTCTTCTGGGATTAGTTTTTAGAAATTGTCCCAGTTAACCTAGAATTAAAGAGGACAGAAATTCCAGAATAATAAATGAATGGAAGAGGGAATATCTGCTTGTCCTTAATTATTTTTCAATGATGAACAGAGAATTGGCAGGGCAGGGGAGGGGCGTGACCTGAATGTATTTGTAACAGAGCTTAGATTAATTCTTTTAGCTCATCTACTTAATTATTTCCTCATTAAAAACCAATACGCGTTCCAGTATTTTATCCCTCTGCTCAATATTTGGTGCCTTAAACCCTCTGTTAAATTTCTTATAATCCCCCTTTTCCCCTCCCCAGCAGATTGCTTTCTCTCTCTATCACACATGTAGTTCAGAATGCTGAAGATAATTTATTCTCAAAGGAGGCAAATGAAGCTTTTCAAGCTTGTATCACAAGACAACTCTTCTGCAGTCTAATCTTAGAAGTATCTATGGAAACTAATTGCTGGATACTGAACATTCATCATCTAATTCAACAATCTTCTACGAGGTGATCAGTTGAAATTGATCAGGTGCAAAAATGTGTGTTAAAAGGAAGGGGATTAAGGAAGAGGTGCTCTAACTTCCAGACACTAGCCATTTGATACTACCAATATTTAAAAGCAAAAACTGAGAACTTGAATTCATCTAGAATTGTGGAATTTTTATCTAAAGAGAGGAAGGAGGATGAGATACTTTTCAGGTGAAATATCTGAGGATTAGATGGGAAAACTAAAAGCACGTTAGAAAAATTTCTCAGGTGGTGGTCTGCATATCTCCCATTCATATGTCAATGATTTAAAAAAATCAAATGTAAAAATCAAAATTTTGAGAAAAGCCCCCCCCCCAAATGTTTTAATAGGATCTCAGATGTGGGAAGAGGATTCTGTAAATCTCTGCCATACCCAACTAGCAGCTCCTTGAGCTAGCAGAAAGCCTTTCTAAAGGTAGGTGGCATTGGGCAAAAGTCCTCACTTCTAGCAGTCCATTCATTACTCTTTCCCCATTCCCAACTGATTGTTCCTGTAGGGGCCTTGGTGGATATAATGTATCAGCATAACTGAATAATATTTTGCAACAGTGACAGAAGAAGACGGACTTTAATTTGGGTCTCCTTGTACTTGGGCAGGGATGGCCTAACACTGGCCAGATATGACCATCAAAGCAACTTCATTGGCCAAATATTTGTACACAATTGATTTGTAATAGAAACTAAGCAAATCGGTTTGAATCTTAGTTTGCATAAGAGCCAAGGTCTTCCCCTGATGTTCCAGCTATTGGAAATGAGCCCAAAGGAATAAAAGCCTGTAAGAATACTAACACACCAGCCTAGTGATGTTATCACCATGGCTCCAGGCAGGGAGACTGGAACAGCACACTGCTGCTAGAGTGGAGGAGGTAGGGCAGATGATTGAGACGGTGGCAGACAAGGCAGATGCCACCAAAGAGGCTCCTATTTGAGCATATTTACCTGTCACCAAGCAAGCTGTCACCTTTGGCTCCCTGAAAACTGATGTTGGGAGTTTCCTGACACTGCGTCCATGCTATAAGCTCTGGACAGAATCAAATTATCTGAAGTCTACCAAGAGAGAGAGAGAGAGAGAGAGAGAGAGAGAGAGAGAGAGAGAGAGAGAGAGAGAGAGAGAGAGCTCTCCTTCTCTTGCCACATTTATCCAAACTGGAGAGCCAGTTTGGTGTAGTGGTTAAGAGTGTGGGACTCTAATCTGGAGAGCTGTGTTTGATTCCCCAATCCCCACTCCTCCACTTGAAGCCAGCTGGGTGACCTTGGGCTAGTCATGGCTCTCTGGAGCTCTCTCAGCCCCACCCACTTCACAGGGTGTTTGTTGTGGGGATAATAATAGCATACTTTGTAAACCGCTCTGAGTGGGCATTCAGTTGTCCTGAAGGGCGGTATATAGTTGTTGTTGTTGTCATCCAGGCGATGGATAAGATGAAGAATCAGCCTCACAATTGCTAAGGTCAGGTAAGATCTAACCCAATGTGTCAATATGTGTATTTCATATAAAAGGTATATTTCTCAGACATAACCCAGAAAGACAAAGGAATCTTTCCAGTTTAGGAATCTTCAGATGTACCCATGAATGCATATGCTCCAGTCATGAAGCATATACTGCTAAGTCATGCCAATATTATTTTGGTGCCTGATGATCCAAGAAGGTGATGGATGATCTCACCAACAGACTAGTATCAGGAGAATATAGTAGTCACCAATAATAGGCTGGACATTCCCAGTAATGAGGGTATGCGTATCCACCCAGATTTTACACAGCCCCATCAGTGTTTAATAATATGTTCAGTATTTTGCCCATCTTTCATTGCCAGTGTTGAGACATCTCTCTCTCTCTCTCTCTCTCACACACACACACACACACACAATAAATCCAGTTTTTGTATAAACTACAATTTGTCTGCTTCTTTCCTTTTACACATGCCAGTAATGGACATCCTCTTTGTATTCCCATCCCAATGTCTGCAGGAGTTTATACTACTCAAAGTCAAGTTTGGCACTGGTATGAGCCAAAGTAGTGTTGTGATTGTGAATGTTATGTACTACCAAGTAATTTCAGACTTAAGATGAACCTATGAATTAATGACCTCCAAACCATCCTAACATTAACTGCTTTGCTCAGTCCTTGCAAACTTTGTTGAGTCAATCCTTCTCATGTAGGGTCTTCCTCTTTTCCTGTTGTACATTTAGTATTCTGAGTTTACCTCTGTCACTTTTTGCTTCTCATTTATCTTTAACAATTTTAAGTTTCATCAGTTATCAATCGAAGCTTTTCATTTCTTTTGGCGACAGGAATAGTCTGAACATTCTTCCTTGATAATATCTTGGGTTTCACCCTACAATTCTTCTGGTTCATGTTCAGCTGAACATAGTGAAGTAAATCAGTTTTTTATATTAAAAAAAAACACTTCAGGAATGTTTTTTAGATTATATTTTGGCACAATTCAGCCTACCCAGCCAGCAGCATAGCTGCTTAAGGCCAGGGGCTGCCTTTTGCCTCTCCGCAGGAAGAACTGACAGTCAGCTTCCCAGCCATCTGGGGATTAAAGAGGGGGTTTATAAGCCAAGAAGCAGCTCCGCCCCTACTCCCCTGCAGTTGCCTTGAGCTCGGCCCACCCACTTGCCTGGCAGTACTACAGGCTTAGCCAGTCACGGCTTACCAGGGCCTGGTTGGATTTTTTTCTTTTTTCTCCATTTTGGCTTTGGAGAGGGAAGGTTTTCACCTACCTTGCACTTCTTGCATGGGTTGTTGTAATTGGCTTAGGGTGGAGCTGTAATTGGATGTCCCCTGGCAGGATTAGGAGGGGGAGAAATGAGTGGGCCAGTGAGTACCCTTGGCACATCTCCGTTTGGGGAGGAATTGGGGTCTGTCAGGATTGTTGGTACTGCTTGATAGCTGCCAGCTGAGAGGGCAGACTGACATGTGGCTCCCCCTGTACAAATAAGGCCCTCCTGCTTTATGGTGAGGTGCTATAGGCTTTGAGGGGGGAACCATTTGCCTGGTCGGCCAGGTCCCAGCCATGCACTTGGATGGCTCATGCACGGGGCAGTGGGGCTCACCCAGACAGGTCAGGGTGGAGGTCCAGGGGTTACAGGGCCTGACCTGTACCGCTAGTTAGGCCCTTGCCATGTCTATATGCTCAATGATATGTTGTTGCCAAATAAATATGGCCCATTAGTTCCCAACACTTGTGTCTATCTCTTCTTTCCATCTGAGGTGGCAATGACCTTTTTAGTGTTTTTCTTCATCTTTATTCTAATTTTCAATATTAACAACCTGTGGACTTTACCGCAGTCAGCTCCTGATCTTGTTTTAGCAGACAGAATAGTTTTTCTCCATTTTCTGCTTCCAAATATGTGATATATTTGCTTTCTATATTGGCCATCCAGTGATGTCCATGTATGCAATTGTATGTTCAGTTGCCTGAAGCATGTTTGCAATGAACAAATCATGGGCATCACAACATTCTATGAGTCACTCTCCTGCTTCATTTCATAGTCTAAATTTTCTAACAGTATTTGATTCTGTTTTGTTTCCTACTTTTGCTTTCTAGTCACCTATGATTGTCAGTATATCTTCTTTAGGTGTCTGACCAGTTTCTTCTTGTACAATCACATACAAGCTTTCAATTTCTTCCTTCTTCAGCATTTGTCGTTAGGGCATAAACTTGAGTTACAGTTATGTTAATAGGCTTTCCGTCAACTCTAATTGATATTATTTGGTCTGACTGCATTATAGCCTGATTGCTTGTACTACATCTTGCCTCACAATTAAAGTAAGACTGTTTCTTCTGAGTTCATCATTTCCAGCGTAAAATCTCTTTGAAATTTTCTGACAGCAAGTGTCCTAATCCAGTCCACTATTGTTTGTTCACATTCAGAATTACATTTAAATGTTCCAATTCTCATTTTATGATTTTGAACTTACGTTGATGCATACTTCTCACATTCCGTGTTTCTACTATATGTTGTACAGATTTGGAGGACCTTCCAATCTGAGGGTTCTGACTTCCAGCACTGTATCTTCTTTTGTTTTGGGGTGTCTTAAAGTTTGTGAGGTATGAGATGATAAATGGGTTACTATTGCCTTCTGTGCAGTACTAACCATAACTGCCGTTATCTATAAAAGATCTTTGTCCAGTGTGTCATCTTTCACTACTGCTGGTGCACAGTAGCTACTAGAGATGGGCACGAACATGAATATGAAACAAAAAACCCACGAACCAGCCTGGTTTGTGGTTCATGAACCAGTGGTTCGTGGAAGCTCGTTTCCATGAACTTCCATGAACTGGTCTACTGGTTCGTTTGGTTCGTATTAAAGGGCAGTTTAAATGGCCATTTTCTTGGGGAAATGGCCATTTAAACTTTTCCTGCCGCTTGCAAGCGACAGGTCTCTTTAAACTATCAGCTGGCAGGCAGGGGGGGGATCCACATTTTAGGGCGTTGTCATATTTTTAGTTATCACTTTTGTTTTCTGGTAATCAATCTGCCAGCTGATAGTTTAAAGGGACCAGCCTCTTGCAAGCAGCAGGGCCCTTTAAATGCCCAAATTGGCCATGGTGGCCATTTGAGGGGCAGGAAGGCCATTTTCGGCCTCCTCCACTGCTCTGCGGGCTTGCAAGCAGCAGGTCCCTTTAAACAATCAGCTGGCACGCAGTGGGGGCATTCCCTCCTCCTGCCAGCTGATAGTTTAAAGGGACCTCCCACTTGCAAGCAGCAGGAAAAGGGCATTTCAACCCCATGAACCGGTTCTGGAACTTGCCCCAGTTCGTGGGAGTTTGTGGTTCCTGGTTCGTGGAAACCCAGAAATCACGAACCACATGGTTCAGTTTTTTTGTGGTTTGTGCCCATCTCTAGTAGCTACCCTGTAAGGATTCCTCTGCCCCATTACCACTGAAACTTTCAGTTCCCTTCTGCTGATGTGAGAGTTGATTCCAGAAGGGGTGGATGCATCTTAGTCTCAGCTCAGTTGGTTCTAACCTTTAAGGTCCCAGCGGACTAGTACCAGCATACCTGTGGGCTGCCACTCACCATATATTCCCTGGAGGCTGCTTTGTTCAGCAGACAAACATCTACTGGTAGTTCCCAGCCCCAAGGAGGTTCACCTTGCCACAACCAGGGCTCGGGCTTTCTTGGCCTTGGCACCAACCTGATGGAACACTCTGTTTGCAGCAAGCCAGTTTCATTCAGATTTGTTATCTTTGCACCGGGCCAGCAAGACAGAGATGTTCCTCCAGGCATATGGTGATTGAGGCAGGCAAGCCATCCAAACCGACCTCCTGCCATTGGTGGGGGCATGTATCCCCCCAACTCTGTATCCATCTGTAAGCAACCACTGTCCCACAGGTTTTTTTAGGCTGAATGTGTGATGCAATATGTGCACTGCTGTTTTATAGTATTGTATTGTTTGCTGATTTTATATTTTATGCTGCCAAGTTTTATTATTGTATACTCTTTTATTGTTGTGATTTGTTCTAAGCCTGCTTGCAGAGAGAGTAGTATATAAATTCAATTAAATAAATAAATACATACATTGACCATTCTACCTTGAGCAACTCTGCTAGGAGTTTAGACTCTAGGTAGAATCTAAACTTCTTTTTTTTTAAATATATATATATATATATTGGATGGGTTAACATATATCACTCATAACATTCAATTAACATCTCCATCCCATTTCAGTTCCCCCACCCATTCCCCCCGCTTTTTATAATAGACTTCCAACAGTTTTCCAACCCCCCCCATATGTAAATTGCAGTCTATCTGCTATCTCTTCTATTAAACTATATTTAACAATAAAAATCCCTTATCTATCGTTATCTATTGTTTAAATATTTCAACTACCAGCAAAGAACTACCTTCCCTCTTTACAAGTTATCCAAAGACCAGATTTTCCCCTTCATGTCCCCCTTTCTTTCCATATAGTTCTTAAGTTTCTCCCAGTTCATAATAAATTCTTCTATATCTTGTTCTTTAAGTTTCCTTGTTAATTTGTCCATTTCTGCCATGTTCAATAACTTCTAGATCCAGTCTTCCACAGATGGTATCTCTTGTGTCTTCCAAAGTTGTGCATATAACATTGTAGCTGCTGTCACCATATAAAACACCATTGTTCTGTGTAGAATCTAAACTTCTGATGGTATTGCTCTCAGCTTCACTGATACTCTCAAACCCCTTCACCATGTTAAGGTGTGCATCCAAGAGGGAGTGAGCAGTGATTAGAGTGTTGGATTAGGATATGGGAGACCCAGGTTCAAATACATACTCTGCCATGTAAGCTTGCTGGGTGATCTTGGGCCAGTCACACTCTCCTAGTCTAACCTACCTCACAGGGTTGTTGTGTTGTTAGAATGGAGGTGAGAAGAATGATGTAAGGCGTTTTTGGCCCCCATTTCGTAGAAAGGTAGGGTATAAATGAAATAAAATAATAGAAACTGTGTTTGATAAATTAACTACAAAACCTATTTTGAAATGTCAATTTGGTGTTAACACACAAACCTGAGTTTGTTATACAGGCTGGATGTGGATAGCACAACAAACCAGGGTTTGATCAAACCTGGTTTATAAGCCAGTATATCACATCATCTGAATTCAGCTGCTCTCTGTGAGTCTCTTAAATGGGTTATCTTTCATTTCTGAAAACCTTCAAATGCAGAGGTATGCAATACTTATTAAGGGATCCTTTTGAACATTTTGTGCCCACTTTTTTAAAAGATTTGTATCATCAATTAGAAATCAATATCGGCTGAAATACGAAAGAAAAGTAATTTCAAATATATCAAACATTTGACTTCTTTAAGAAGTTATTACATTTTTGGTACAGAATATCTTAACCATGCTATAATTTTCAGTGGCTTTTGTCTTCTGTTTTATTATTAACCAACATCTTCTGATCAGAGTGTCTTTGATACTATGGCTGAAATAAAATAATGATTGACTCAGCAGTGTGTGAATTAAGAAACTCAAAATGACCACTTCACATCAGTAATGTACTGCGCACTTACATATACTGTCTAAATACTATGTAGTAGTCTATAAACTACACAGAAATGATTTAAAAGTTTTTCTATATTGCGTTCGGTAGCATTTGCCTTTTCCTCTAGTCGTGGTTTAGCTGAATTCTTCTACCAATGTCAGACTCTAAATGGTGTTTGACATAGTTGATGTATATTTGGGGTAAGTCTCATCTGGGAAATATTTAGAATCAGTTAATTAAACTCAGGGTGTTCTCTGAAGCTTGCCTAGCAGCTTGGAAGCTTGGAATTTGCCCAGCAAATGGATAATATAACCTTTCTCTAAAACAACTGCCACAACCATTCATTAGAGTGTCCATTGATGCAGACATGTAGAAAATGGGTGAATTCTATCCCTTGCCACCATCACAAAGAAAGGGGAGATTCAGGCAAAATTACTTAACTGGAAAGAACAGCAATAGTAAAAAAATGCATTAATTAAAGAACTTGTAGAGGGAGATTCATTGTTAGCTTTGGTATTGGTTTCAGCTCAGTGCTCATCTGAAGCAGAAGGAGATAGCAATGTCTGAACTGTACCACATGAGTCCAATAAGAGTTGATATATGGGTGTACAGGATTTGGGGTTACAAAGAACTCATCATACATTTACAATGGAAAGGTAGTTCATTTATATGTAGGGAGTGGGACAGAAAAAGAAGTCACTTTGTAACACCTTGCTTAAAGAATACATTCTTGGCTTAAATCATCCAAAGATGCAGAGGATAACATTTGTTTTTATTCAGGGACGGAGGCTGTTTCAAACCTCCAGTATATTTTTGGAATTTTGCTCATAAGATTCACAGAAGGTTTCATATTATAGTGAGGAATTAACTTTCCCGTAACCAAATTCAGTGGAAGTCAAGTTGTAACTTAAAACCTTGTGAGGACTGCATGGCTGTTTCCATCATCTTTGAGATTGTATCTTTGGAATTGTACAATAAGAGCATCTTACAGCAGTGGCTCCCAACATTTTTGGTCTGTTCAGATGTGCAAATTTACATACATGAACTATTTCTGACAATGCACAAGTATCTGTACAAGTATTGCAGAGGTTCTGAAGGAACAGTTGAGAAATTTTTTTGGCATCGATGTGCAGCTTTCAGTTGGGTTAATCTTTGGATTTAATTCACAACAAGGTTTGAATAGAATTGTGTTTAGTTTCAGAAGACTATCAACAATACTTTCTGCTCTTGTGCAATCACAGGTTTTATGGGACATCGTTAACTCTTCGAGTGATTTAGTGTTTTTATTATTCCTTTTTGATTAGTGTTTGAGAAAATAGAGTTAAATCATTCAGCAGGTAGTAGGCACAGTTCATCATAGGCAGCATCTTTTTATTCCTTTTAGGGTTGTCTGTGATTTTAAACCTGTGTGCATGCAAATATTTCCCTTGACAAACCCCTGCGCCAAATACAACTCACAATATTACAACTCCTAGAATAGATAACACCATATATATTTTGGGACAAAGGGTTTTTCACAGTTTAATTTTGCTGCAGAGGAGGGACACCTGTTCAAAATACAAGGTACATCAAATCTCCCCCCCCCAAATAAACAGTTGTCCATACCAATGATTTTTTAAAAAAAATCTGTGACACTCCCTGAAACCAAAATAGTTCCCCAAAATATATATTAGAAGTGCAGAGGTTTTCAATGACATAACTTGATACATATCGTTTAGTGGAGTGGCCATCTCAGTCAGTCAGTCAGTCTGTCTGTCTCTCTAACACACACACAGAGGTCTCTGAGATCATTTGACAGTCAATGCCACTGACCTAGGATCTTCTGAATCCAAAGCACATGATCTGCTTCTGAGGGCCAAGCTACAAGTGATGAATGACACTTGAACGGCAAGTAGATTGAGTGGAGGGCAAGTGAACAGGGAGAAATACACTTGCCGTTCAAGTGTCATTTGTCACTTGTAGCTTGGCCCTGAGTCATAATCCCTTCTAGGAGTTCTTCAAAGGTTTTATGCTAAGAAATCACAAGATTTCATGCTCATGCAAGGAACTCAGACTAGTGATGCTTCCCCTGTTCACAATACCTCCTTTCTGTAGAATCAAACACATCATATGTTTGTATCAATGATTTTTACCACAAGTTAATAGGAATAATATTTTCATTTGTGACACTTTTTATCACAAGATTGGATTGTTGCTAACTGCTGTTTGTCATATACCCCAAGCTTTCTGGAACTGTACTCTTCTTAGCCTTCTGGGTCAGCCATAAAAACTACATTTCTCATCAGCCTCTATGGGAAGCTATTTTGGGGAAATTTCAAAGAATAATTTACTGGAAAGATAATCTTTTTAAAGAGTCATTCCCCATATCAGGTTTATACCACTTCTTTGGAAATATGAAGCTTGTGACTTGGGGAGAGGTTGTATATACTCACACTTTTCATTGGTTCAGTCAAGTGCTGTGCCTTTTCAACATGCTCAAGAGTTCAACAGAGCTGCTTATAACAGCACAAATGATCATGAGTTCATCGCAGGGGTGTTCACTCATATCTAACTCTACTTCAAGCAAAAAAGTTTTGCTATGACTAAGATTCAGGTCCAACAAGATTTTCCAGGGTGCAAGCTTTCAAGAGTCAGAGTTTTGACTCTTAAAAGCTCACACTAAAATCTTGTTCTTCTACTACAGACCAACATGGCTACCCACCTGAAACATGGCTACGACTAACAGTCTTTTCAAAGAACAATATATAACAATAATGGTTCTGAATCTGCCACCTGCAGACTCACACAGAAAATATTAATCCAATTATTCATCAAGATTTGGGCAAAAAAAAAAAAGCAGGAAAAATGGGACACAACAATTACCATTGGATTTTTGTTGCTGTTGTTAAAATTATTATTAGATTATGTGTCATGTGCCATCAAGTCGCCTCCAACCTATGGTGACCCTATGAATGAATAAGTTTTATATTTATAGTGTTCCTCTAGAGTAATTAGCAGCAGCCTTGTATCACCATGCTTTTATTCAGGACCTGTCCAAAAAGCTCACAGTCTGCTGGATTTTACCATTACAAGTAATATCTGTAATATTAGCAGTTTGATGTTTGGATTGATGCAGTACTAGTTCAAGTTGCCTCCAAATTTAACATACTAACTATTTAACATACTACTAAATTCAAGTGAAAATGTGAAGATCTTAAATGGAAACATCAGAGAAATTTCAAAAACTTCAGTGCAACCACCTATATAGTTGTTAATTCTAGCTGAGAATGGTCATAGAGACAGCAGTTGTGACCAAGGGACCGAGACAAGGGCCTTACAGCAAAGTAGTGGGTTTGAAGACCGAGGTGTACAGGTTTTTTTTAAAAAAAACAGCTTTCAAATATGTTGAATGTTTTGGGGTAGGATTACCTAAACCTTTTCATCCCTCCCAGTAAAGAGGAGAAATAATGGCCGATGGTCTTTCTCGTGCATTTGTGAAGCGCTCCCATCAATATCTGTACCGGCAACATTACGCTAAAAGTAATTCGGTTATTGGCATATTTAAAAGCACCTTAGTTTATGCATAGCTTTGTCAAGTCTGATTGGAATCAAATCAGTCAGTCGGTCCGAGGTACTAAATCTAAAAAGCAGGAGCCTCCAGTTCTTCTGTTATCAGAAAAACTGGCCTTTCCTAGCTTGCGGTGAGGTGGATCAATGCAATTATCATCCCCTGACATATGGCAAGGAGCTATGAGTATTTTCACATGAACTAAATTGAATGGGACACAAATCATTGGCTTATGTCAAGGAAACCAGAGTCAGCACCTGAAATGCAGCAAATTTCAGGGGGTGCTGACAGGCGGTGAGTGAGGCAAACAGAACAGCATGTTGCTGCTGTCGTGATGGACAAAACTTGTTCAAGCACAGCCTGGTTTTAATATTTGCTCTGTCACCCGGAGCAAGTTAAGTTGCACTGTCTGATCTGTGCTCTGTGTGTCTGTTTTTATTTATGTGCAGCTGTTTGCTTGTTCATTTTCATAGTCTCTCCGGTGGCCAAACATCTTTTATTCCTTTGAACAACTGCGTTTGGTTAAATGTAATTGTGTACCTGGCAATTTCTCATGGCAATAACTATACGAGTCGGAATAGTCCCAGCGTTCAGCAGAGAAAAAGAGAAAAACCTTTTTTGGTGATGACAATTCCATGAGCTACATAATTTGTACCCCTTTCTGTGTGTCTAGGAAGTAATAACTGTTTGCAATGTCAGAACAAATTTGCATTGGAATTTCTGCCACTGTCAGTTGTTGTTTTTCCCCAAATTATTATTCACATTTCAAACTAGGTAGCAATAATGTAACACAGGTATATGTATAATAAATACAAGAAAAATAATTAGAGTATAAGGAGAGCAGACAGTAAGTGGTTCCAGGATTGTGCAGTCCAAAGTACTAATGTCATAATAAATGCTGATTCCAATCACTGTGTTATTTCTGCCTCTATTAGAAAGTCTGCTCTTAAGACTACAGGTCCCATGCTGCAATGTTTGAAGATTTACCATCGAGACATTATATGATCAAAGCCTAATCTGGGATAAAAGGGAATGTTTGTCTGCTTGTTGGACATGGTTCTAATTATAAAGACATTTCAAAATAATTTGATAACCTCCAAATTGCTTAAGATACACTTGCCCTCCAAAATTCAAGGTTGCAGGCAAACTAGGGATACCGTCATTCCCTCCCCCCACCCTGCCACCATGGTGCCTGATGACTAGCTATCAAAAATCCGACAAGGAGGGGATTATTTCCATAGATTTAATATCATCTTGCAGCATTTAGATAGTTAAGTGAGGAAGATATTGGACACCATGGGGAGAAGCAGAACTCATTCTCACCTCCCCTACTGTGACAGCTACCTCCACTATCTATCATCAGTTTAATGCCAATGAAGAAATAGAAGGGGTGTGTGTGTGTAAGAGATGCTGCTCCAGCCAGTATTCAATAAAATGCAAGTGGGCGGGAATGGGAAGGTGGTGTTCTTCGTCTGGGAAACAAACGAAAAAAAATATTGCTGTAATGCTCAGCTTTGTATTGGTCAAGCATTAGAAATCCTCAGGACCCATATTTCCAATCTAAGGTATAACTTGGTGGCATCTGTACTTGCAGATGTAATAGGGATTTGGCTAGGGTTCCCTGTTGATTCTACACTTGGTAGCAAGCCCAGATCTCTTTTGTATAATGTATAAGATGGCACTTGATCCTTATATTTACCCTCATGAGCAGCATTGTCCATATTAAATGCAGTCCACTAGGTAAGACATAAAGTTAATGGGTTGAGTTGTAACTAAGTTTTCCTTCCCTGAGTGACAACTTTAGCTCCAACAGTCTGGTCCGGGGAAAGGAGACTTTTTGTCTAAAGCAAGGCTCTTGCCACTGAGACAAGACCCCTGACTTACTTACTTACTTACTACATTTCCAGACCACCCTCCCCATTGGATGGGCTCAGGGCAGTGTAACAACACACAATTTATAACATACAGTTTAAAACAATAAAAACATTATAAATAAACATTTTAAACATTTTCCCATATGCAATAAAATTTTTCAAATGGCAGTTATAAATATTAAAATTCAGCATTTTAGATGCAGGGCTTGGCTCTCACATAATGACCTGTGTTACACTTTATGAGCTCCTGCATGGACGGTCTTCAGTGGTATGGCTGGCAAGAGGACAGCCTAGCCCCAACCAAATGCCTGGTGGAACGTCTCCATCTTTCAGCCTTGGTGGAAAGATAACAAATCCCGCCGGGCCCTAGTCTCCTCAGACAGAGAGTTCCATCAGGTCAGAGCCAGGACTGAAAAGGTCCTGGCTCTGGTAGAGGCCAGGCAGACCTCCCTGGTGCCAGGGACCATCAGCAACTGCTTATTAGCTGATTGAAGCGACCTCCGGGGAACATATGGGGAGAGGAGGTCCCGAAGGTATGGTGGACCCACATAGGGCTTTATAGGTCAGCACCAAAACCTTGAACTGGACCCGGTACTCAACTGGTAACCAGTGCAGTTGATAGAGGATGGGTGTTATATGTGCCATGACTGGAGCTCTGACAACCACTCGTGCAGCTGCATTCTGAACCAGCTGCAGTTTCTGGGTCAAGCCCAAGGGAAGCCCTGCATAGAGCGAGTTACAGTATAATCTGGAGGTGACCGTTGCCTGGATCACTGTCATAAGGTTATGGGTCAACTAGTAAGGGACATGTTGCCGAGACTGTCTTAGGTAGAAAAATGAGGATCAAACAACTGCTGTGACCTGTGCCTCCATAGACAGGGAAGCATCCAGGACCACACCCAGACGCCTAACTATCAACACCATCGTAAGTGGCGCTCCATCGAGAGCAGGGAGCCGGAGTCCCACACCCATGGACCCTAGACCCACATGTAGGACCTCCGTCTTCATGGGATTCAATCTCAGCCGACTCTGATTCAACCATCCAGTCACAGCTTTGAAGGTACGTTATGGGACATCTGGGGCAGAGTCAGGTTGGTCATCCATCATCAGATACAATTGGGTGTCATCTGCATATTGATGGCACCCAAGTCCGAAACTCCATACCAGCTGGGCAAGAGGGTGCATATATACGTTAAATAGCAAGGGGGAGAGTATTGCCCCTTGAGGGACACCACACACTAGTGGGTGGCGGGATGACTACTTCTCCCCCAGTGCCACCCTCTGTCCTCGACCGTGGAGAAAGGAGACTTAGCAGAAGGGGGTCATAGGATGCAACCTGCTTGTTTTCTGTTTTAACCATGAAAGTATTTGCTAGAGAGCAAGGTAGATTTTCTATTACTTGATTTTTTTGAATTGGTAACATGCCTTCCTAACAAGGACTTCTTGGACATGCGCTAAATGCATGTTTAATGGGGGTAACCCCCAACTGAACTTGCATTTTACATGTGACCACAATCACCTTCAAAATGGTTTGTGAGCTCCCAGTAGGCTCATGAGTGTACATGCAGAGAAAGGAGAGGCTTTGTCGGTCTTGCTTTCTACCTGGCATGCTTTAAAGATCCATGGGTGGCCGGGGTGTTTCTCTCATTGCTTTATTCATGTGTTTGCCAAGGAGACACGCATCTTCAGCAATAAGAGAGCCAGCCTGTGCCCCTCAGCTCTTTTGTATCTTGCCCCTCTCTGATGGGCAGACTATGGTCTCACTGCACCAGACAAAATGCATTCGAATTACATAGGTAATCCAAGTGTATTTTGTAATTCGAGTGTATTTGAGCGTAATTCAAGTACATTTTGTCTTGTGTGGTTTGACCCTATCCTCCCTCACAATCCTGGATTTGGAATTGCATCCCCCATGCCCCTAGGTAAGCCTCTCTCCAATCATATTGAGGTACAGGGACTGCACGTAGCTTCTGTCCCAGTACAGGTTAGGTTAATAATAACATTAATAATACCATTCAATTTGTATACTGCCCTTCAGGATGACTTAACACCCACTCAGAGCAATTTATAAAGTGTGCTATTATTATCCCTTCTGATATTTTGTGTAATTTTATAGTGACTTGTTTGCTGTCTTAGATCTTTGTATGCCGTTAAAGGTATTTGAATTGAATTGAATTATTATCCCCATAACAAAACACCCTGTGAGGTGGATGGGGCTGAGAGAACTAGAAGCTGTGACTGTCCCAAGTTCACCCAGCTGGCTTCAAGTGAAGGAGTGAGGAATCAAACCCGGTTCTCCAAGATTAGAGTCCTGTGCTCTTTACTAGAGACGGGCATGATCCGCATTATGAACGAAAAAAAACCCCACGATAATGGTGATCACGTGATCGTGACCCAGCGGATCGTGATCGTCCACAGCCAACGATCCAGCGGTCGGGAGAGGCCTGGATCGGGGCATTCGGGCTCGGTTTGAGGATCCAGACACTCAGGCGCCAGCAATCGATTCCCCTGGCAACGGAGCCAGGGGAATGCCTGAGCCCTTCTGTCGCCCTGGAAACCCGAATGGATGCCCAGCTTGCCTTGATCAGCAGGGCTTCCTTCCAACCACGGAGCAGCAAAGCAGTCACAAGTTGGGAGAACACACCCAGGGGAGGGAGGGGGAAGGGGGTGTTCTGTAGCCATGGGCACTCCAATCTCATCCCTGCAAACCCTGATAGGCAGCTCTGACAGCCAAACACAGACCTCCTGTGTTGCTGAATGGGACCCATGCTTATAAATAGCCGTGGTCTCCCGAGCTGGGTTTCACTTTCTGCGAGCAGTGGAGTGGGACAGAGCTCTTGCTTGCTACATGCTCGCCTTTGGAGAGAGAGAGAGAGACTGAGAGAGTTGGCCGCTGCCACAACCCACCTTCCCACATAGCTGGGAATACCAGTGTGCCCCGCTTTGGCATCCACGATCCACGGTTCAGGAACGGGAGATGATCGGTGTGGATCGTTTATTCGAAATTGTTGCCGGCGCTGAACAACGATCCGCTGGCTCATTAATTTTTTTTTTGATCGTGCCCATCTCTACTCTTTACACCAAACTGGCTCTCATCTTACACATCTTGCCCTTCCTAGCAGTGAGGACAAATGGCTGCTTGCTGGTAGAAAACTTATCTCTGCTCAGTTGGCAACTTGAGCATTTTATTGCCTTCCCTCTCTTCCCAGAGATCTGAATTCCTGGGATATAGTTTATGACATTCTTGTGCCTCCTAGGCATTACATGTTGCACTCTACCTAAAGAAGCAGGTTTGTAGCTTGGGGGTGCTACTGGAAATAGACTTCCTGTTGGATAAACAGGTAGCTGCAGTGGCCAGGGGCGCCTTTCACCTGCTGCAGCTTGTGAGCCAGCTATAGCCCTTCCTGGGCAGGAAAAAAATTGCCACTGTGATGCATGCCCTGGTAACATCTAGATTAGATTACAGCAGTGCACTCTAGATGAGGTTGCTCTTGAAAACTGTCCAGAAGCTATAGTTGGTGCTGTGCCAAGAATGTTGACTGGAGTGGGTCACAGGAACCATATCACTCCAGTCTTGCTAATAACATAATATTTGATTTATATACAACCCTTCAGGACAACTTAATGCTCACTAGGAACGGTTTACAAAGTATATTATTATTATCCTCACAACAATCACCCTGTGAGGTGGGTGGAGCTGAGTGAACTCTGGAAGAGCTGTGACTGATCCAAGGTCACCTAGCTGGCTTCAAGTGGAAGAGTGGGCTTCAAGTGGAAGAGTGGGCTTCAAGTAGAAGAGTGAGCTCTCCAGATTAAAGTCCTGCTGCTCTTAACCACTACAACAAACTGGCTCTCAATTTGCTTCCAGGACCAATTCAAGGTGCTAGTATTGATCTTTAAAGCCCTATACAACTTAGGACTGTCTTCTCCCATGTGAACCTGCTCATCCATTCTGGTCATTTTCAGAGGCCGTGCTTTGGGTTTTTCTTCCATCAGTCTTGGCACCAAAACTTTGGAACTCCCTCCCCAGGGAGATTCATCTGTCACCTTCTGTCATTGTCATTGACAAGCTAGTGAAGCCCTTTTTGTTTAATTTGGCATACCCACGGAAACCTTTTATTGGATCTGCTCCCTGGCTGTGTTTGTATGTCTATATGCTTTTATTGTGATGTTAAATATTTACACATACATTTTAAATACTGTTTTAATGTTGTGCATGCTTTAATGCCTGATGTTCAGTGCCTTGAGGACCCTATTTGTGTGAAAAGGAAGCATATAAATGTTTTAAATAAATAATACTAAAGCCTGTGGAAAGTCCAGGGAGTATGGGACCATCCAGCACTGTCATTTTCCATACATCAAGCTGTAATAGCAAAGGTATAGCCAGCCTTCATTCTTCATAACTGAAGGAAAAGAAGAAACTATCCATCTTTCTATGGGACCTAAAAGGAATGGAGTAAGGAGAGGAGAGAAAGAGAGAAAGAGAGAGAGAGAGAGAGAGAGAGAGAGAGAAATTGCCACCCTATCCTGTAAGCATTGGGTCTAAGGTAAGTCAGAGGGAGCTATCTGTAGCTTATATATTGCCTCTTGCATTGCTCACCTGGGCTCCAGTTTCCTCCATATGGAGAAATTGGTTCAGAATGAAGAATGGAAGTAATAATTGGGAAGAGTGCATTCAGATATTCACAAACATCCCTGGAACTCAAATGTCAATTGTTGCTGGAGGACAGTTTTGCAGATTCCATGGACAGCCAAAAAGACTAATAAGTGGGTACTAGATCAAATCAAGCCTGACTTCTCCCTAGAAGCTAAAATGACAAAACTGAAGCTATCATACTTTGGTCATATCCTGAGAAGACAAGATTCTCTGGCAAAGTCAATAATGCTAGGAAAAGTGGAGGGCAGTAGGAAAAGAGGAAGACCTAAAATGAGATGGCATGACTCAATAAAATAAGTGATGTCCTCCAGTTTGCAGGATCTGAGGGCCAAGCTACACATGACGAATGACACTTGAACGGCAAGTGTATTTCTCCCTGTTCACTTGCCCTCCACTCAATCCACTTGCCGTTCAAGTGTCATTCGTCATGTGTAGCTTGGCCCTGAGCAAGTCTGTTAATGATAGGATGTTTTGGAGGTCTTGCCTTCGTAGGATCGCCATAAGTCGGAGGCGACTTGATGGCACATAACACACACACCCACAACAGATAGGATACTTACTCCATTCTATGACAGCATCATCATAATCTTTGGCTACCAAAGACAGCCAACAGCATGGTGCATAGTTGAAGAAACATATGATATGCTGATTGTACAACATGGTAGATGTGATCCTAGATATCATGGGAAAGAGAAGGCAACTCAGTACAAGGATGCTGTTTCAGTAACCATTCCACGTTCTTTTAAAAATGTAATTCTACCCTTAAATAAATATTAATAACTCAGCAGTGATGGTACAAACCATGTGACCCATCCATTTGGGGACCTTGAGCTCATTTCAAGGCCACACACTTTTGTACTAAAAGCCAGCTTTAAAGCATCTTGCAGGGTCACATAGCATTTAAGATCAGCATTCAGTAATGTTTGAACCCCAACTTTCCTCTTGTAACTTCATAGTCTGTGTCTTCCTTTGGGGAAGACATCATTGGCAGAGATGGCAAAATAAATAATAAATAGGTTTAAAACACCAGCTGTTTCACTCTGCAGGAGTGTAGATTGCTTACGGAAATGACAGGAGTTTGATCATAAAGCAAGCCTAGAGCCTTCTGCCTCTCTCCTAGCTGTATTTATTTATTGTCTATAGAGTGTGCCGCACACTTATCTGGATACAAAATACATCATTATAAAAACTGACAGATGGAGAAGAGTATGTACATAAGATATCTTTTTTTAAGTGTCTATAGCTAGCTATAAATGCCACCGAGGAGAAAGTGAGTTTGTATCCGTCTAGAAACGGAGTCTTGGTTATAGTATGAGAATGTTCAGATAAACTAAATTTCAAATTCAGATGCCGCCACCAAATGGGATATCATAGAAACAGTCTGGAAATGATCCAGTGGCTATTGAAGATAGTTTCAGGTGGGTAGCCATGTTAGTTTGCAATAGAAGAGCAAGATTTGAGTCCAAGTAGCACCTTAAAGACCAACAAGATTTCCAGGATATAAGCTTTTGAAAGTCAAACTTCCTTTGTCAGAGATCCAGAGGAGTTAGCCGTGTTAGTCTGTAGTAGCAAAATCAAAAAGAGTCCAGTAGCACCTTTAGCCATTCATAGAAGTCGTTTAAGGGTGGGGGGCTGTCTGTAGGCAAGGAAAGGTCTTCCACCCAGGGCTTCTGAGCGAGAGGTATCATTTTCCAGGATGGGTTGTAGCTCACTGATGATACGTTGGATGGGTTTGAGCTGGGAGCTATAGGTGACAACCAGTGGTGTTCTGTTGTTAGTTCCTTTAGGTTTGTCCTGGAGCAGACTGTTTCTGGGTACTAGTCTGGCCCTGTTGATTTGTTTCTTCACTTCATTTGGTGGGTACTGTAGTCTCAAAAATGCTTGTTGTAAAGCTCTTAAGTGTGAGTCTCGGTCGAGAGCATTGGAGCAGATACGGTTGTAACGTAAGGCTTGGCTGTAGACAATAGACAGCCTACAGACAGCCCCCCAACCTTAAACGACTTCTCACACACAATCATGAATCGGCCAGCAGAGTCACCAGCACAGGTACCAGGCCCTGCAACAGACCCAGATGCCAGCTCTGCGCTTATATCTACCCAGGGAATACAATTACAGGACCCAATGGCATCAACTACACTGTCTCTGGCTCTTACAGCTGCTCATCCTCCAATCTGATATATGCCCTCATGTGCCAACAATGTCCTTCTGCTCTGTACATTGGACAAACCAGCCAACCTCTACGCAAAAGAATAAATGGACACAAATCTGACATTAGAAATGGAAACGTCCAAAAACCAGTGGGAGAACACTTCAATCTCCCAGGACATTCCACCAAAGACTTAAAGGTTGCTGTGGTTCAACAGAAACCTTTCAAAAACAAAATCCAACGGGAGGCTGCTGAATTGGAATTCATATGCAAATTTGACTGTCAAGCTGGGACTGAATAGAGACTATGAATGGTTATCACATTATCACAAGTAACAGATTTCCTTTACAGCAGCGTGGTCTGGGGGAGCCCAGTGACGCCTGGTGTGGGCTGTCGGGGACCACAGTTCTCTTTGTCAGATGCATCTGGCAGGGAGAGCTGTGGTTATCGAGGGCTTATACTACATAGAAATTGGATGCTTTTACTGCTGCAAACTAACACGGCAAACTGACTACACACCAGAAGGAGATGTTTACATTTACTAGCAAAGGAATGTTTTGGTTGCCTCCCCCCTAATTGCATCTTGTCCCTCCTCTCCTTCTCTCCCCTCTTCCCCCTCCTCTTCTGTATTTGACCAGTTTGTATCATGCATCTGACGAAGAGAACTTGATTCTCGAAAGCTTATGCTGCAATAAAATTGGTTAGTCTTAAAGGTGCTACTGGACTCTTTTTGATTTTCCTTTGTCAGGTATCTGATGAAGGGAGTTTGACTCTCAAAAGCTTGTACCCTAGCTATCTGGTTGGTCTTTAAGGTGCTACTGGAAAGGCAATTGAAGGTGCCCTCACATACCACGTGGAAGTACCAGAATCAGAAGTATGTGTGAGTTATCCTTCCTTTTAATTTTTTTTTAAACAAACTTGTTCAAGGCACAGAGGATCTGATGAAAAGAAGTTTCATCATCTACAAAGTGAAATTCTGAAATTCTGCAGAACTTCCTTCCTGCCCCTCCTTTCTTCAAATTTCAAAAAGAATTGATTAGAAACTGACTCCGAATTCCTAAAAAGAGAAAATTGAAGGATTGTTGGATTTCAGGGAGAAACTGGGTAAAGAGAAATTAAGAGAATTTCTTTTAACAACCCTACTCAAGGAAGAAGATTGCAGAAACTAGTGATCTGCCAGAAGTGGGAAGGCAAGGGAGGGTGTTGTCAAGTAGGCCCCCTCTCCTGCTTTAAGGCCTGCCATGGACTGTGTTAAAGTTTCCTGCATTGCTGTTTCACTGCTGCACCAAAGACTGCCCTGCACGTGTGTGCTCTAGTACACGTGTCAGCTTCCTGCCTGCTTGTCAATTACCCTGCTGCTGCAATAGACTGTGTAGTTTCCTGACTCCATGTTTGGTTAACTGCACAAAGGACTCTCTTTCTGGGCAGCCCTGCCCTGACCTGTATCTGGACTTCCCAGTGTGTGTTTGGACTTTACTACAAGTGTGCCCCGTGCCTGCATTGCCATCTGCCACGGACCGTGCCTGTTCCCTGCTTTAGACTGTGTTTTGTGTACTGTTTCCCCTGCCTCCATGGAAGCCTGCCTCATATGGGCCCAAGCCGCTGCTAGCAGCCGGGCGCCTGCCGGGGAAACCTCCAGCGAGCCTGGCTAGGCGCTCCCTGGTCAGTTCCCGCCTGGAGCCTCCCGCAGGTAGGCCCCCGAGCTCGCCCTCGCTACCAGGCAGCCTGCTATCCAGCCCCAGCCATGCCCAGCCGGCATCCATGTTCTTAGGCAGCCAGAAGATCCAGAGGAAAAAGACTGCTTTGGGAAGCCATTTCAGCGAAGCGGGCACACCACGTCCACAGCGAGAGTACCTCGCCCCGCTCTGCATATCTTAGGAGCCGCCCCGGAGAAGGAACTAAGTGCCGACCATCCCAAGCACTTAAGAGAATGCATCTCAAAGAAACCTCCGCATTCCAGAAGCTGATGACATCAGGACAAGCCCTGTCCGCTGGAACATCCATTCAGCCCACTCGGATTTCCCCCTCCCTCTTTTGTCCCCTCGTCCTGAGGTGTCACTTATCACAATCTGATTACCAAAGTGGCCCATCCAAGCCATTCAGTAACCCATTAGAACCTTTGTTTTAATCTGTGAGAACCACCAAGTACAGCACCAGCCCCAGGGTACGTTTTGGGGTATTTAAGCTGGTCTCCCAGACCGCATGGGGCGCGTGCCATCCTATCCAGAATCCCTTGCTGTCCGTCTGTGGTCCCAGTGCTGGCATTGGGCCACCTCGCTGTTGTCTTTGCTTCGCTTCAGGATTGTGAGTATTCCCCACCATCGTTGGGAACCAGCTAATGCGAAAGTCTCTGCATTTCCTACTCTGTATTTCTTAGATCTTGTGTGTTCTCTTGTATGCTTGTGCAAGTGTAGGCTTACGCCACATTGTTAGCAAATACACGTAATTGAAACTATTTGTAGTCTACCTCTTTTTCACTAGAGTGTCTGGAATCAGGACCTCCGTAAACATAGGTTAAGATCCGCGGTAATTTAAGTTACAGACTGCTATAGCTGATTCCCCATTATAATAAAGAGCAGTTCTGGTAACAAGGGCATCAGAGGAGCATGGAATTCCTAGACCAAGAATGTAAAATCCAGAAGGGAATTCTGCCATGTTTCTCCTGTTTGAATCCACCCAATGAATGTCTATCTCAGCCTAACCTATCTCATAGGGTTGTTGTGAAGAGGAGAGAACAATAGCACTCACCCAGAGTTCCTAGGTGGAAAAGGTGAGGTAAAAAATAGAAAATAATCAGACAGTTCTTCAACTACAGCCTTCTTACTGTTCTGGAAGTCCAGTAGTGGCTTAAATGGCAAGTATGAATGATGTGCTCCAGTCTGAATCTCACCTCTTATGCCGACAGAGCAGCTTAACAATTCAACATGCTCTTTCTCCTCAAAAATCACACAGTAACTTAAATCCTGATCTTGAACACTATACTTGTTCTTTTACTTAATACTCTTTAGAACTCCTTTAAAAGTTTGCAAATATAAGCCAGACTGCTGGAGCTTTGCACAGGAGACTCTGCTAGAAATTGCAGCTGGAAGGGAAAAGAAGAGGGGATTTGGGATTTCCAAAGGTTATGTTCAACTTCTTTTGCCGAAATCCAGTCTTGAAGGCTTTCAGTATATGTTGTGCAACTTGGGAGTAAAATAAGTAATGGGAACAGAATTATGAATAGATAGAACATTTGACTTTGGGATGCATTTTCATGGAGACTTCAGTACTCGCAGTGCTTGAATCAAGTTGTATGTGGACTTGATTTGAACTCAAGTTTCCTTGAGTCCACATGTAGGGACCATATAGGCTTTATGTATTTAATTTATCAATTTATACTCCACAGTCTCAGCCAATAGTTGGTTATTGTGACGACTTACATTTTTTTAAAAAAAGAGCAGAATATTAACATCCTTACATATTATTGCCTTACATATTACCTGTTGCTTTAAATATGCACTCTTATATACTACCTCTGCTTCATGTTGTCTAATTTTAGTTCTAGAACTGATTATATTCAGTTTCAACATTGTGCAGGGGGTTGGACTAGATGACCCTAGAGGTACCTTCCAACCCTATGATTCTATGATTCTCTTATTCTCTGATTTTTCAATTCTGTATTGGATCCTTGCTAATGCTGTTTTTGTAAACTTGTATTTATTTATCCTATGGCATTGTTTATGGAAATGTCCTAGATACTGATTGTGAGATGTAGGCAGCTTGGTGGAATGTTGGACAAGTGACAGTTGAAAAGTCCATTGGACAGCAGTTGGTGAGCCAAGCTGCAAGACCAGGATGCCTATATTTCCCATCAAAACTTGAGGGAAGCTGACAAGTGTCCAACCTGTGTCATTCGTCACTTGTAGCTTGGCCCTCAACTCATACTATGTAATCCGCCTTGAGTCTCAGTGAGAAAGGCAGACTATAAATAAATAAATAAATAAATAAATAAATAAATAAATAAATAAATAAATAAATAAATAAATAAATAAAATTATATCCAAAAGCTCAGGGGGGGGGGGCATGTGGATCAAAAAGGGCAAAATGGGTTCCCTGGCTAGAATTTATGTAAACCATAATCAAAAATATTTTGGTGAGTAAAAAAGTGACAAAAGTGAAGTCTGTGCATGATGAGAAACCGGATGGCATTTTGGGCTTCATCAAGATTTCTGGGGCTTCCTTCACATTGTCATAGAAGAGGGCATTTTTCATGCTCCACTTTCACTCAGTGAAATTTAAAGTCGAGCAGGGATTTAAATTTTCTTTCAGACCTGAACCTAACCCTCCAACTGCTATACTACACTGCTCTCAGAATAAAGGTGTGATGAAACCTGCTTTTCATGCCTAAGGTCCCAGCTTTCATTTTTTGCATCTCTAGTTAAGAAGAGCGTCAAGTAGGTGCTTTGAAAAACTTCACCTGTCAGGTACTGCCTGAGGTCCTGGAGAGCTGCTGCCAGTAGAAGAAACAATACTAAACGTGATCGTCCAAGAGTCTAAATTCATCTAAGGAAGATTCATGAGTTCATCCATATAAGAGTCCATTATAGTTCTCCTGCATAAGAATTTAACAGGGAGATTAGAAAGAAAGACTGCTGAATTGCAACTGATAATGAAGCTCAAGACAATGCTTCCACCTGGACTGAATCAAGACCTAGGCTTCCAGTCTCATTACCAGCACTGATTTTTCCACATCTACTACCCTCTGCATATCCCACTCAATCCAATCACGCCGTCTATTGTCATTCGGTATCTGAAATCACTCTACTCTCCAAAATATAAGGACGGATGGACTCGCATTCTAGCTGTATCTGAAGAAGTGAGCTGTGACTCACAAAAGCTCATACCACAAATATTGTTAGTCTTATAGGTGCTACCGGACTCTTGCTCTTTTCTACTGCTTAGTATCTTTGTGAGAGTATTATCAACTAGGATGCAGTAGTTATTCCACCAGCAATGGCTAGTTAACCTCCAGTGGACCACAGTCTATTTTTTGCACATTCCTGCCTTACACTAAGCTCTGGAATAACTGTATAGAACTGTATAGCAGCAGTGTTTTTTTAAAAAACAAACAAACAAACAAAAACAGAAGAGGACATAATATGCTCTCATACTGCAACTGCTACCTATTTGTTTTATGATAAAAACAGAATAAACCTGTAGTAAGACAACAAAATAATACCTGTGTCACTTGAAAATTCCTCTTTGCAGAGCTGCTGATAGCTAGAGTGGAATTCCTTCCAAAGTTTATTCCTCACAAATACATTTAAAGGAGGGAAGGAGGAGGACAGAGGGAAAGAGGGAAGGAAAAGATTCACCTTTTTATTTGATAAGCAATTTAATAAAAACAACATTTGATTTATATACTGCCCTTCAGGATAACTTAACAAAAATCACAACAACAATCACCCTGGGAGGTGGGTGGGGCTGAGAGAGCTCTGGAAGAGCTGTGACAGACCCAAGGTCACCCAATTGGCTTCAAGTGGAGTAGTGGGGGGGGGGGTCAAACCCAGCTGTCCAGATTAAAGTCCTGCCACTCTTAACCACTATACCAAACTGGCTCTCCAGTTTATTTTAATTATACAAATATACTTAAAATATATGAATTAATGAATAAACAAAAGTGAATGAATGAATACACACACAGAGACATTTTACTGGCCCAGTGGTCTCAGGCCTGCCAATATAGCAAACACCCAAGCCACTTTGAAGTCGCATTTGGCAATTTGCCCAGCACTACATTCTTGAGGCTTAGAGCACAAGGAAATATAACCAAGGATATCCAAGGGCAAGCTGTTTTCAGTCTCCATTGGAAACAGTTGTTTACATCAGATATTTAAAAGCTGGATAGTTAAAGACTATTTATTCTGAAAGATGATTGACATCTGTCGAAAGTCATTAGAAGCCCATCATAACAATGGATGTTGCTTATTAAATCTGCATAATAACCCAACTTTGAAACATAATATTATAAAGTAGGTAATAAATGTTTGAGTACACAGTGATTGTGTGTGACAAGTTATCAGTTCAACTATTCACTTTTAAAAAATCGCTGCTTGGAATTAGTAAATTGTTTATTAAGCTCTGATTTGAGAAACACTGGCTAGTTGTAAGGTCTACAGATTTCTTTTATGAAAATAAGGTCCACTGTACTATTCTTTCATTCTTTTTTATTTAGATATCTATATTCAGCTTTTCCCCCACACGAGGACCCTGTGCTGCTTACAATATCATTCTTCCCTCCTCCATTTTATTGTCACAACAACTCTATGTAGTAGAGAGTTTGTCTGAGACAAGGTCACTCAGTGGGTTTCTGTGGCGGAATGGGGATAGGAATCCAGGTCTTCTGCTACACTATGTTGGTGGCTGTGATATTGTAAAGAATGAAAATATCCACAAGCGATATTCATGGCTATGTTGGTGGTGCAAAGAACCACGGCCACAGGACAGGACATACCATGTTTTTTTGCTGTTTCATCATGTAGGCTGCTTCCGATGTCACTTAACTGCAGTTAAGCTAAAATGTACACAAACTTTTGTTTTGTGTCTCTTCTTACAGTTGTTTTCCCCTGGATTCTGACTGAAGACATTTGTCTGGTGTTGGTTGTTTAAATTATTTTTTGTTTTTGTTTGCATATATTTTACTTGCTTCATCTCTCTGATCTTTTCCTTATAGAGTTGCCATTCCCCCGGTGGAGGTGGGTATACCCTGCCACCCCCTGCCACCACTCACGTGGCTGGTGGAGGGGAACAGGCCTCTGGGGCGTGGTCCCAGGGCAGCACAACATCACTCCACACTTCACGTGGAGTTAATTTGAGACCCAAATGCCCCAAAGCTCACATGCAAAGAGGAAAATTAAAGTGAGTGGTGGGTAAGAGGACCTGACCACCTTATTTCCTTGACTGTTTCGGCCTTGGGGAATTATTGTTGTATGCTGTGGTTTTATTGTTAACATCATGATGTTGTTAATTGTCACGAGCACTCCTTCTCTATTTTTTTTTTATTTACTTCATTTATATCTCTCCTTTCTCCCCAGTAGGAACCCAAAACAACTTACATCATTCTCTCCTCCATGTCATCCTCAGAACAGCCCTGCCACATAGGTTATGCTGATTGTGTGTGACTGGCAAGCTTCCGTCACAGAGTGGGGATTCAAATTGTTGTCTCCCATATCCTAGTCTGATACTCTAATCCCTGTGTCATAGCGGCTCGGAACATGTGAATGAATAAAGACACGAGGCAACAAAAATGTGCTTTTAACTAGTTTATTTAATTGGCTGGTCTACAGTATAACCTATTCAAATATGCTAACAAATTTTAAGAATGGGCTGCATTAAGCAGCATTATTGTGGCTGTATTGTCGAAGGCTTTCACGGCTGGAGAACGATGGTTGTTGTGGGTTTTCCGGGCTGAATTGCCGTGGTCTTGGCGTTGTAGTTCCTGACGTTTCGCCAGCAGCTGTGGCTGGCATCTTCAGAGGTGTAGCACCAAAAGACAGAGATCTCTCAGTGTCACAGTGTGGAAAAGATGTTGGCAGGTCATTTGTATCTACTCAGGAGGGGTGGGGTTGAGCTGAGTCATCCTGTAAGAGTTTCCCAGGGTGTGGAATGCTAATGGCGGGAGGCTTCACTGTATCCTGAGGAGGTTCTTTTGCATATGGATTCGTGCTTGATGTGCTAATCTTCTCTGCAGGGCTATTGTCGAGTATAGAGTGTTTTGTCACTATGACACTGAGAGATCTCTGTCTTTTGGTGCTACACCTCTGAAGATGCCAGCCACAGCTGCTGGCAAAACATCAGGAATTACAATGCCAAGACCACGGCAATTCAGCCCGGAAAACCCACAACAACCATTATTGTGGCTGCTCTCGTTTGGGCAACTCCAACCTTCATGGCCCTTCATTACTCCCAATGTCTCAGGGTGTTTACCAATGATTCCGAGCAATCACACTATACTACCTTAGGTCATAGCTAGTTACGACATAAGCAATCAAAAACCAAGTCTATTTATTTCAACCTCTGGACACATCATGAAGGAGACGAAAAACGGGAGTCAGGGGCTTGCAGCATTCCTAGAATTTGCATGGGTGTAAGGTAGGTAAAAAAGGTAAAGGTAGTCCCCCTGTGCAAGCACCGAGTCATTACTGATCCATGGGGGGATGTCACATCATGACGTTTTCTTGGCAGACTTTTGTTATGGGGTGGTTTGCCATTGCCTTCCCCAGCCATCTACACTTTACCCCCAGGAAACTGGGTACTCATTTTACCGACCTTGGAAGGCTGGAAGGCTGAGTCGACCTTGAGCTGGCTACCTGAACCCAGCTTCTGCCAGGATCGAACTCAGGTCATGAGCTGAGTTTGGGCTGCAGTACAGCAGCTTACCACTCTGTGCCATGGAGCTCTTTTATGGTTGTAAGGAAGAAGACAATTTTTGCTGATTCCTCTATCACATGGGAGATATTCTGCTTCCCCCACCAAGCTATTCCCTCATCCACAAGGAGTAGCATTGGATGAGGAGAGCGTTTTGGACTGGCATCAGAGCAGCAAAAACTTCTCCTCCTTGTGCCTATAGAAGTTCTAGGTGGCATCACAGCCACTGCTATCAACCCTCCAGTCTCATTTAATTAATGGGTGTAACCATACATGGCAAAAAATCTGTTTTACCTATTGCGCAGATATAAATGTGGCTGCATCCTACAAGGCAGAAGGAAATGAAAATCTCCTATCACAGCCACAAAGCAGTTTGACATGCTGCTTGAGTCAGACCAGTGTGAGATGAGAAGATCCGAGAATCAGTTTACAAGTAACAACGACTGTCAAAAATGGAAGTTTCATCATGAAGCTCTTGGTATTCCTAGTGGAAAGGAGGATGTGCCTCATATGAATTTAGATTAACAACTCTGTTTTGCACACTGTAGTAAATTACCACTTGGCAAACAGTCATCTGAACATACCCTTTGTTACCACCTCGGCCAACTGAATTTATCCCCAGGAAGTTTTCAATGATAGAAGCTATAAATAGAAAACACATCTGCTAAATCTCTCTTGTTCTTCAATGGAATTCTCACAGAAAACATCACAAGAATTGCAATAAATGTACCTGGAGAATTATCATCCTCAGGGATCGCACACACCACTATTTTAGGCTCCAGCCCTTCTTCAGAGTTGTTTTATTGATTTTGAAAGGAGTATTCAAAAACAAGTGGTTTAGTACCGCTGTCTTGGAAAAACACATTAAGGCCTTGATTTTAGTCTTAGGTCACACGCATCTCCAAGCATAGCTGCTGTAACAACCATGAGATCACAAGCTTTAGTGAAACATAAGTGTGTATATAATAGCAAATTATCCATAAATCCATCAGTGTGTGTATGTGCATACACATACACACACAATAATACCCACAGAGCAACACAATTTCTCCTCTTAAACTTCATTAATCTTCTTTGCAAATGGAAAGACTTCCCTTGAGTGACATTTTTATGTTAAAATTATATTATATTTGATTTGAAAAGCAACCTAATTAAGGTAGGCTTCCTGTAAGCTATTTAAGTCTCACCTCCCAATGGAACCGTGGAACATTTAGAAAAATAATGAATTACATCTTATATAATCTTTATTGCTACTTTTTAAATGAGTAATATATTCAGTTTTGGTTGAAATAACATATCCCTGAGGAGCAATTCGTTTCCACAAATTAGATTGGCTCCTCACAGACAAAATTATTAAGCATGAAAGTTATTGGGCTTTTTTGCCCTGTAGGAACCATTTTTTTTTTTGTCAAACCATGTATTAAAATGCAAGTTAAAAATTGGCAATAATAAAAAAATGCAACAACAGCGTCCTCAAAATGGTAACATTTTCCCCCTTTTCCTTCCACTTTGTACCTCTCTAGTTTAATTTCACATAAAGCTAGCTATAATTAGTGATCGATCTTAAGAATATGTTGTGGGCATGTGGGTTCAGACCAGCAATCGGTGCTCAGCATTCTGTCTCTCGGTGAGCACCATACAGCTAGCAAAGCAGAATGGCATTTCTAGTGTGACCCCCTTCTTAATTTAATTCATTTTTTTTACATTTCATAAGATTTGTCTAAAGAGCTAATACTGATAAAACATGTTTAATTTTTTTCATACTGGCAAGATTGTTTGTGCAAAGCAACGTCACTTAATTGTACCTTCAGTTTCCATAGTTATGTGAGGATTTTTGGAAGTGAGAAAGAGCAAATACAACAAGAAAAAAGAACAAAAGTAATGTTGTTCGAGTACAAATTTAAGATTTTCTATTAACAGGAGATAAAGCTATGAAGATGGACAAAGTTTCTTCCAGTAGTAGCTCTACTTACTTTCCTCCCATGATCTTAAAGGAAGTCAAAGTCCAATCCTGCCCCACATCAAGTGAGGAAGAAGGCAGGTTAGAAATAGAGATGGGTATTAACTGAAATACAAACCAAAATTAAGCACGAACCAGGCCGGTTCGTGGTTTGTGAACCAACGGTTCATCAGATCTCATTTCTGATGAACAGTCATGAACTTCAGGCTGGTTCATTTGGTTCATTTTTTGGTTCATCACTGCAGACAGCCTGGTGCCAATCAATCAGTGTCCTAGGCAACAGGGAATGGACTTCCTGCAGACCTTCTACTGACCTGGAAGTAAACTTCTGCTGGCCCAGAAGTGACCTTCTGCTGGCCTGGAAGTGATGATTTTCTGACCTGGATGTGACGTTTTCATGAACCAAATGAACCGTTTCGCGAACCAGGAGCAGGTTCGTGAAAGTTCATAGTTCACGGTTTGTGAAATTTGACGAACCACGAACCACATGGTTCGGGTTTTTTTCCAGTTCATGTCCATCTCTAGTTAGATAATCAAATGAAGAAGCAGAGGAGAAGAAAGTGTAGCTCTATTGTATCTTTGAAAGGGAAAGACAGTATCTCTGATGGCAGCCTGGCAACCCTGAATGAACTTATTTTCTCACTCTGAAAACTGATAGTGATGTTTAGAATAATAAGATCATTAGGAACTATATTCCAAGTTAAAATCTACTAATCAAACTAATTGAACCTCTATGAATATAGGATACCACCCTAAGGATTTTGCTTATTGATGCTTTTTTTGTTTTTCTTAGAATTACTTTGACAAAAAGGAACTTTCAAATTATCTTTGAAATTTTATTTTAGGCAAATTTCAGAAGAGAAAAGGATTACATGACATTTCACAATATTTTAATTGCAGAAGTTCCTAGATAGTTTACTCCATTTGTCCCATTGATGAAGTAAATATCTGGGTTGTCTATAATGCCCCTGCTCATAGTTCTGTGTTTTTAGGGGTATACAAAATGAAGCAAATGAGCCAGAATTGCACTCAGAAATCACTGTTCTATTTTGATAAAGCAAATTCCAGAAGAGTGAATTGAATCCAGAAAACCACATTGTAATGACACCCTCTAACCCAAAAGTTTGTCTTTCATTTCATTTTCATTCTTTCCTTGCAGTGGCAGTAGCAGGCAGGCACTGGGCCCACATGGCAGCATCTTCTTTTCCTGAACAGCATTCACCAATCAGATCCAAAGCAGAGGGAGTCCTTACATTATTAATTAACTCTGTTGGCAGGAGGGGGGGGATGTGTGCAATGCTCATTAGTGTGGTTTTTTTTTCCTGTTGCTAATTGGGTAATGGCATTGTTTCCCAGCCAATGGGTTTTTCACAAAGGGAGACCCCTCCTTGCCTATCAGTTTAGGCAATATTTGGAAGGGAGGATGTGTAGACTTTAATCATAGACTGTAATTCTAAAGGGCTTCACAGCTCAGTAGACCTGTTAGGAGGGAATGGGCATCTTTGGGAGTGACATCATCATGTAGACCCCAGGAGTACTACCGGGCTTTGCTCCAGGCCAATTTGGGCCCCTAAATGGGCCAAATTGGCCAGTTTGAATCCCAAGAGCACTCCCAGATACGGTTCCCAGGTGCTTCCGGTGGCAAGCAAACTCCCAGGGATGTGGCCCCTCGTCTGCTGATCGTCCAATGATCGGTGGGAGGGGGCAAACTCCTGGAGCTTGCCCACCACCAGCAGGCACCTCAGGAGTGCGCACACAGCATGTGCTCCCACCCGGCATGGCGACGTCACTTCCGTAAGTGATGTCACACTGGCTGTGGGGGCATCCCTGCACTTCATTTGTGGCCAATTTGGGCCCCAAACTGGCTGAATCAAAGCTGTGTGGAGTGTGGGAGTGTTCCCATGGCTGGCACAATGCCACTTCAAGAAGTGCTGCCACTGCATTGCACAGCGTGGTGACGTCACTTCTGGAAGTGATGTCATGACATCACCAGAGCGCACGTGCACTTCACGCACACACAAAGATATATACCAGGCCAGAGAAAGCTAAGTACCAGGTCCCAACCCTCCCAGCAGGAAGCTAGAGGGACCAGTGAACCCTATTCCCAGACCCCGAACAATGATATCACTCCTGGGGTTGATGTCATCACACTGCACCGGGAGCTTGACTTGGGAGGCCTTTCCCCATTCCACTGGCCAGGTGAGTTTCAGAGGGAGGCTGAGAGCAGGGGATCTTCCACCCCCACTTGGGGAATGACAACCCTAATCTCTACCAACCCAGGCACTTGGTCACTGGGAGGAAAAGTGGCATGGTGGGCGGGGGGAAGGTGCAAGTGGTCTGTTCCATCAGTCAAACTTGATAAAAGCCACGGAAGACTTCAATTATAGGCTGCAGTTCTAAAGACACTTCCCTAGGTGTCTGAGTAGAATCTGTTTAAGATTGTTCCCCACCATCCTATGAGCAGTTCACCTACTGTACCCTTTCAAATACTCCTGCCTGCCCTCAACAAGAGGAAAACTTATGTATGTTTTTTTTTTAAAAAAAGGTGTTTTTATGCTGGAGAGGGGAGATTCTGACAATCAAGTAATAGGGTTACAGTAAAAGAGAAGAAATTACTTGAAATAATTGTACATCTGTGCAGTCAGACTGAATGTTGCCTGCATTCATTATTATTTTCAACATTCCATTTTCAAAAATTACTTTAACTTTTTTTTGTTATTTCTGAATTAACTAAAGAGGGCATGTAATGTTCATAATATATTGTTCATTCAAATCTGAACCTAATATATTAAACAACTATTGCTCCAAGTAATTAACCCTCTACCTTTTTTTTCAATCCAGTTATTTTAATTGTTTATTTTTCTGCTCTTATAGTCCAGTTCACTTATCTTATTCTCATTATAGTACTAATATCCAGTATCACTGTTTTTCACTCTTGTTACTATGCTCTTTTAAAATATATATTCTCTATTGTACAATAATATTTTAAAGAGTTTTTTATTCATTAATTGCTTGTCCAATTAGTTTTTATTTTTCTACATTGTGTTGTTCCCATTCTCTATTATAATTATTTTTAAATCCAGCCTATGCTGTTTCTAATCACCAACTTAATATTAATCTTCTCTTCAATGGAACTGAACATTTTTTTCATTGAATTATTCTAAAACAATTTAATCAATTGTTGGAGAACTACCTGAATGTTCCCTATTAAACAATCTTGTTTTCTTCTACTTTTATTAGTCATTCTAAAATGTATTCAGACTGTTTTTCATCCGATCTGCTATTAATGACCCACAATGTTAAGGGTTGATTAAAGAACCTGATTGGATCCAGTAGTACTCTTCCACTTATGCAAGCAGATTTCTCCTTATAGAAGGATTTTTTCCATGAGCAGAAGGACACCTTTGGATCCTACCCTTCTAATCAATTATGCAATTCTCTAACACTTTACACAATGAATAGTTCAACACTAAGTATAGTTACACCCTTCTAACCCATTGACTTAATATAACTGCTTAGGATGCCACTATAAATAGCCCAGTCCCCTTTGACCACCAGAAAGTCTATGCCAGCGATCATGAGGCCTGCATGAAGAAAAATCATATGGAACAGAAGGATGTAACAAGGAGGAGATTTAACTCTAGATTGGATAAGAATGGGCAAAAAAGCTATCTTGATTGCAATGCAATGTGCCCAGTTTACTGATTATGCAACTGATTCTTCAATTGCAGAGTCCATTACATAATTATAGTATTTAACAGGGAAAAATTGGGCAAGGACATCTCTACTCCTCATCTTGCGTATGTATATGTGCTTTGTGCCTTAGGGATGACCGAATATGCCCTTCTTGATTGCATATGTTGTTGCTGTGGGTATCTTCTGTATATAGATTTTTATGTTACTGATATGATATTTATATGTGCAGTGTATGTCACTTATACATATGATGAACGCACACAATATGTAAAACGGATCATTGATGTACAAAGAGTATTGAAAAATATGTACAGATTTAGCATGAGGCATTTAGCATGAGGCAATAGGAAATTATGAGAAAATAAAGACTGATAGGTAGAATCTGGAAGAAGTGAAATCAAAGCAGGAATACTTGAATTGAACCAGCAAAGCTGCAGACTGTGATGACATTCCTACTGTATACCTTAGGTGAATTGCCTGTTTTTGTATTTGGTTCATAAAAATTGTGTTTCATCCTTGTGCCCTTACTTGATTTTGCCCTCTGAATCTGGTCTGGGGTCCAGTTTCCGAAACAAAGAGCTCCTCCCCAGGCTCCATCTAAGTATCAGCTTTTAATTTCAGGAGCTGGGAACTCTACATGGAGGGTGAAGCCTCTTGGTTTTTGTGATACATAATCTTCCTAAATTTTCACCTCTGCAGTATATGGCAGAAGCAGTTTTTCTTGGTTTTTAGTTTCCTAAATTTTTATCTGAAGGGTTGTTTACCTGATGAAGACGTGGACCAAGTTCCTTCTCTATGGCTTGATTTAAGAAGAGTCTGATCTGTGAATCAGTCAATCACTCCCTGGCAATTGCTGGCATTAAGTACCAGCTACAACTGGGGCTCATTTGAAGAATCTCAGGTGTGGCAATCAACTGCTCAGAGAAGCAGAGGCAATAAGGGCAGTGCTGATGTTGAAAGATGAGAAGCAGTAACCTTCGCTGTACTTCAGGGCTTGCTTCAGCTTGGAGCTCCAGGGAAATGTGTTAAAACGCAGAAAAGCTGCAGTCATTTGGAAAAAAAAATCTGACTGCCCCTGCATTATGAAATTCTGGCCCAAAAAAGATCAGTATGAAAGAGGCTTTGCTCAAGACAGAGTCTACGCCTCAACTACTACAAGGAAATGGATGAAAAAAATTGGTTTTGCAAATGGATTTCCAAGCAAATTATGCAGGTGTGATACTAAAGAAATCCATCCACCCATCCATAAATTATTCCATAATAATTCTTAAATTATTCCATAATTCCATAATTATTCTTTCCTCCAAGATTCCAAGTGCCACATCATGGTTTACCGTACAAAAATTTATGAAGTTATGCAAAAATTTATGAAGTTGGATCAGATAATAATAATGATGATGATGATAACTGTGCTTATATACCGCTCTTCTAGACAGATTAGTTCCCCACTCAGAGTGGTAAACAAGTTGGTGTTATTATTATCCTCACAATACAGTTGGAGAGCTGGGGCTGAGAAGAATGGCTTGTCCAAAACCATCTACTGAGCCCATGGCAGTAGTGGGATTTGAACCAGTAGAGTGCTGATTTGCAGCCCTACCACTTAACCTCTGTGCTACAGCAACTCATCAGATATACAATCCCTTGATTTGGGTACAGTCAAACTTCACAATTTAAACTCGACATATATCTTTCAAGCAGGGGACTCACAAGGGCTTATAGGGAGCATCTCATTCCCCCCTCATTCCCCTCCATACAGCCTCTCCTTTTTTCCCACCTTCTTCTCGCCTTCCCGCCTAATCAGCCAACCTACCTTTTTCTGTACTCCTGTCTCCAGATTTCCCTCCTTCCCTTCCCCTGGCAGCCTATCTACAGGAAAACTCTGACCACGTTGTGTAATGCCAGCTGAGGCTGACCCACTTGCATTGTGGGGAATCTTCAAGGATTTGCAGGGGGCACCTCATTTCCCCTGTATCTCCTCCCCACACTATCTCCTCTTTCTCTCCTAGCACATTTCCCTGCTTTCTTCTCTCTTTCCCACCCACCAACAAACCCACCTTTTATCTGCTCCCCTCTCATCTTCGGTTATATTCATTATTTATATGAGCCAATTTCGTGCAGTGGTTAATAGTGGAAGGACTCTAATCTGAAGAACCAGGCTTGATTTCCCACTCCTCCACTTGAAGCCAGCTGGGTCAGTCACAGCTTCTTGGAGCTCTTTCAGCCCCACCCACCTCACAGGGTGATTGTTGTTGTGGGGATAATAATAACATACTTTGTAAACAGCTCTGAGTGAGCGTTAAGTTGTCCTGAAGAGTGGTATATAAATCAAATGTTGTTATTGTTGTTGTTATTATTTCTTTTATATCCTACTTTTATCCATAATGGGGACCCAAAGCAGCTTACATAATTCTCCTCTCCTCCATTTTATCCCCACAACAACTCTGCAAGTGCCACATGGTGCTACTGGTCTCTTGCTCTTTTCTACTGCTACAGACAGACTGCTGCCCATCTTGATCTGCACTGTAAGTTAAGTTAGGCGGAGGGTATATGGCTGGCTCAAAGTCACCCGGTGAGTTTCCACAGCAGAGTGGGGATTTGATCCTAGGTCTAACCTGATCCTAACCTGAAACTGATAACTACACTGGTTTTATGGAGTGGCTGCTGTTGAACAGTAGCAAGCAGCTGGGCCTGGATGAGTCATGAAAGTTGTGTGGCAGCAAGCTGTGTAGTGGCTGCTGCCAGGCCTGATCCCAATGTGTCCTCCTTCAAAGGCCAAAACAGCCCTGCAAAGTCTCCCTGCCACCACTTTTTCCTGATAGAAACAAAGGCTTGAATACTGTTGCGGTTGCCTAGCAATGGTCACCAAGGGCACCTGTTTCTTAAAGCTACAGATGCTCCTTTATAATTTGGAGAGGGGGTTAACCCTCCCTTTTTTTTTAAAGAATTCAGACTTTTCTGTAAACCTGAAGCATTTTTCAGGTTTGTAGAAAGATAAGTCTTGTCTGTCCCTGGCCCCAGTCTCCAGACAAGTATCCACATTGGGCCACATTGAGATGTATTGATAAAAAGGGCTACAGTTTGCAGATTTCTACATATGATGTGTTATATCTGTTTGATTTGGACCCCTTCTTCCCCTCAAATTCATGCAGCATACAAATCGGGCTATGAGTCTACCCATGTATTTAAAAAAATGCTCTAGTGAAACTAAAAGTAGGATATTATGAGGCAGAAAACATCCTGGGAATTCTGAAGAAGAGGTTTCACCCCATCTCGGTTTAAAATGCAGTTATAATTCTAGATAATTGTTTGCCACCCTAGTCGGAATGAAGAGGCAGACACCAAGTTTGGATCTAAGGGCCACTTTATTTACTATATACAATTAACAATAATAACAGTGGCAAGGGCGTAAAGTGGTATAGGTCGTCACGGGGTCCACCATGGACCACCGCCTTAACCTGTCTGGGAGAGCCTCCTCCGGATGGTGCGGACCCAGCTGGCCAGGCAAATTTGGTCACCTCCCTTTTAAGCTCCTAACACCTCAGACATATAGCAGTGAGGGAAGGACTCGCAAGCGGAGGTTCCTGAAGGCAGTCTGCCCCTGCCTCTAGCAGCCATCAAAGCAGTACCAAGCCTTTGGGCAGGCTCCTCTTCCCACTAATGGGGAAGCATCAAGGGTGCTCACCGGCCCACACCCTATCTTAAACCCAAACCTGCCATGACACTGCTAACAGGCACCACCCTAGGTCAGTAAACTCAATCCCCAGCATCGGTGCAAGCTAGGCGAAAAACCCTTCTCCCCTGTGCCAAATTGGAGACAGGGGAAAAAATTCCTACCTGGCTCTGATAACAGCAGCCAGCTAATCCTGCACCAATATAGGGTGAGGAGGGTGGGCCGAGTGATTCTAACAACTGCAGCTGGGCAGGGCAGCACAACCTCCTAAGGCTCTTGCTCTGCCCCACCCAGCCAGCCCCTTATATGGAAGGAGGGGAAGGTGGTGCTGCCTCCCTCCTTCCAGGATGGCAATCAACAGCACCTGGCCTAGGCAGCTTTGCTGCACGCTGGGTAAGTGCCGCATTTTCTCTGCACTGATCTCTAAGGTTTGTTGGAAATGCACACCAAAGGCACTGTGGCATTTCTCTCCCGGTGTCCCCACAGTCCAGACTTGCGGTTTCTCCAGATGCATAAGTTTTTAAAGAGTTGGGTCCAGGTTCCCCAGACCCAGCTCAGGTTCCCAGCAGCCATGTGGAATGGCTGTCAAAAGATGAAAGAGAGCCCAAACAGCCTCAGAATATCTCCATGTGGGGGATGAAAGGCTCTCGCTTCTTACCTCCAGAGGAGTTAGCCGTGTTAGTCTGTAGTAGCAAAATCAAAAAGAGTCCAGTAGCACCTTTAAGACTAACCAATTTTATTGTAGAATAAGCTTTCGAGAACCACAGTTCTCTTCGTCAGATGCATGGAGGGCAGAAAGAAACTGGTCAAATATAGAGGAGGAGAGGTTACCTCAAGCTGTTTCCCCATGTCAAAAAAGCACAGGGGAAGAGTATTTCTTTGTTTTTACTTCTCCACGTGCACAGAAAATTCCATGTGGAGCAGCAAAAACAAAGACACTACCCACTCCTTATTTTTGAAAACAGCATGAGCGGTGAAGCAGGAGCACTTCCTTCTTCCACGGTTCAGTTCTGAGGCCATTTGGGCTCACCTTTATTTTTTAACAGCCGTTCCTCACAGCCACACAGCTATTGTGGAACTTGAGTTCTCCAGACCCAACCCTTTAAAAACCTGCACGTCGACAAAGATCCTTACTCTCAGATAGTTTGTCACTGTATATCATTATAGTAGTTCCTGGGATGTTTTCCCTGTGTAACCCACAGACACAGGCAAGCTTTTTAATCCTTTTTTGGGAGGAAGGACACAGTTTTGTTATAAATACATCTCAAAACAGTTCTTAAAATTATATGGTGGCTTGCAGTTTTAACTTTAGCATGACCTCACTAGCTTTACATGAATCAGTTGTATATTAATAGGAGTTTTTTTATCCAAGGTTGAGAGCAATTTGATTCATCTGAAGAGACCAGTGTTACAGGATCACCCACCGCATTTTCTAATGAGCAGCAGCATGCCAAAGCTTAATTCTAGAACTGATTTCCAGTGTTAGTGCTTCTAGGAAAATGAAAGTTTGCCTTGAAAAAATAACAATGCCAGTGTGATAGTGTTTGTTCCTAATCCCAGATGTTTATCCTGGAATAACTTTTGAGCACGTCAATATTCATTTAAGAAATTTATACACCATATTTCATCCCAATGTGGACTCAAAAGCATCTTCCAGTATCATTCTCCACTACTCAATTTCATTATTGTTAGAGTCACCCTGTGAAGTGGATTAGGCTGAGATAAAGTGTCTGGCCAAAGGTTACCCAGTGATCTTTCATGGCAGGTAGGGATTTAGACCTTGGTCTCCTAGATACTAGTCAGACACTCTGACCACTATACCATACTGGTTCTCATAATCCAAACAGCAGGGACAGTTTTCCTGTCCATGCCATTATGCCTGTGTGAGAATTATGCACATAATCTAGGCATATGCTTGAATACTTCTATTATTGCACAGGAGCCAATACAAAATATTGCATGGGAGCCAATATCACAAAGTAACATACTAATTGTATAAGTACCATTCTTCACAGTCCCATTATTTGTAGATAGAGTAGCTTCCCTCCCCATTCTAAAGCAAAGTTACAAACATGATGCCATATCTAGAGCCAAATCTACATGAGATGGAGATGCCCAATCTCTATTAAAAATGTTTCATTTAACCACTCCTCCTGGTGACAGGGATTAATTCTTGCTCATCTTCTGTAGCTTCAGGGAACGAGTCAATTCCTGATGCAAGTCATCTTCCATAACTGGTATTGCTTTCCTGGGGGGAAAAATGACTTTTTGATGATGCTTGGTAACGAGATACTACAAGATACATTAGCTGTTTAAAACCAAATGACCCAGAGGCAGGCAGAAGATAAAGGTTGAATGCTATTAGTGCAGTTATTTGTTTTAAATTATTAGACAGTGTGCTTTTTGCATTGTCAACCATTTCTGAGGGATCAAGAAAGGTGAACAGACCCTTTATTTCATTCCTAAAGGTTGGAATAGGAATACTTTTGATTCAAGCTAAAATCTGTATTTATTCCTAGAGTTGGACAAGGCCTTATAGGCTATCTAGTCCAATCTCTTGTTCAATACCAGAAAACCAAAACCTGACTATTCTCTACAGAAGGCTGTCCCAACCTCCAGTGAAAATCAGCCACATCCTACATAATGCATTTCTTTGTTGAATTGTTCTTACTGTTAGGAAATTCCCCCATAATATTCAACCTAAACAGTGCAATCCTAAAGCAGAGTTACTCCAGTCTAAGACCATTGATTTCAATGGGCTTAGACTGGAGTAACTCTGCTTAGGATTGCACTGAAAGTCTACCCTCTTGTAACTAAGGGCCAAGCTACACATGACAAATGACACTTGAACGGCAAGTGGATTGAGTGGAGGGCAAGTGAACAGGGAGAAATACACTTGCCGTTCAAGTGTCATTCGTCATGTGTAGCTTGGCCCTTACTCCACTAGATCTTGTCTTGCCCATGGGAATAGCAGAGAACAAGTTTTCATCTTTTGTGAGACAGTCCTTTAGGTATTTGGAGAGCTTGATCATGTGTCTTCTCATACCCGTCTATTCTTCAGGATAAACACACTGAATTCCTTCAACTTTTCCTTGTAGGATTTCTTTTCCAAACCCCCAACCATTTTCACTGCTGAATTCAGAACTCATTACAATCTATTTTTTTTTCCATAAAATGTGACACCTGTTACCAAGATTCTAGATGAAGGTGAATTAGCAGAGAGTTCGGCCCACCTGGACGGCAGCACTGCAGCTTGGACAGGGGCCGCATTTGCAGCCCTGGAAGAAGGAAAGGCAGTTGGGCATTTCCTAGGCATCCAAGGGCTTTGCTGGATGGGCGGAGCCAAAGACATATTTGCCTTCTCTGCCCTTCTCCAGCACACAGTTGTCTTTGTTGCTCAGCTCACCCACCCTCCCTATAGCAGTGCAGGATTAGCCAGTTGCTGTTTATCAGGGCCAGGTAGGAATTTTTTCTCCTCTTCCAATTGGCATAAGGGGAGGTGTTTTTTGCCTACCTTGTACTGCAGGATGGAGTCCTAGTAATTGGTATGGTGGAGCTGTAAATATTTTGGCCACTGGCAGGTTAGGATGGGAAAATGAGTGGGACGGTGACCCCCTTGGCACATCCCCATTGGTGGGGAATTGGGGTCTGTCAGGAGCGACTGGTGTGGCTCCACGGCAGCCAGTTGCGAGGGCAGACTGCCACGTGGCTCCTCTGTACAAGTAAGACCCTTCTGCTGTATGGCAAGGTGCTGCAGGCTTGGAGGGGGAACCATTTGCCTGGCCAGTCAGGTCATAGCCATGCGTTGTATGGCTCACCCCTGCGGCAGTGGGGGCTCACCCAGACAGGTCAAGGCGGAGGTCATGGGTGACCCCAGGGCTTGACCTGTACCGCTAGTTAGTTAGATCCCTTGCCGTATTGACAGTTTATGTTGAAATAAATAAAGTGGCCCAATTTTATACCCAAGCTTTGTGTCTGCCTTTTATTTCGACTGGGGGGGGCAATATAGTAGATTTATTAAATTTATTCCCCAACCCATACCAAAAGCTTGGGACATGGTAACCAAAGGAAAAGTCAGCAAAAGAGAATTAATCTTTGCCCATTCTTATTTTAATGTGAGTCAAATCCAGGATTAGATAGGATTAGATCCATGTTTTCCACTTTGCTATGTAGGAAAGACTACTTCTAAGGGAGTCAAGGCCTACCCTTAGGAAAAGAGAGCCATTACAGGTTCCAATGTCATGTGCCTTATTACATTTACTTCAACTAGTATTCAGGCAATGAGCCAAGTAACTTAAAATAAATTGTCAGGGAAAAGTACACTACCATGTGCATTGTTTTTCTCTTAATGTGGGTGATCTAAAGATCCCTTTGCAACTACTTTACATCATTTACTTGTTCCAAGAAGAAAAGTATGTCAAAATGGACAGTCAGAAGGAAACTTGGGACAGGATGGATGATAGGTAGCTGCCAAGGCCGGAAACAGTGGTCAAAGTTGTGGTAGAGGCAAATACTTGACCCTCTCTTGCATATATATATATATATTTAATAAAAATTTTATTGAATGGGTTAAACATACATCTCATTAAAATCTACAATTTCATTACCTTTTAAATTCATGTATATGCCCTCCATCCCTTCCCTGTGGCTAGATGTGGTCGATACAAGAAATTTCTGTTAACATCCAGGGGCAGACTGGCCATTTGGTTTGCAGGGAAATTCTGTGGGCTGTTGCTGTGGAACATTGGTGAGCAGGCACAAGTCCCAGAATATATTCCAGCCTGTCTGACCTATGGCGACCTTATGAATGAAAGACCTCCAAAATGTCATACCATTAACAGACTTGCTCAGATCCTGCAAACTGGAGGATGTGGCTTCTTTGATTGAGTCAAGCCATCTCATTTCAGGTCTTCCTCTTTTCCTACTACCTTCTACTTTTCCTAGTATTATTGACTTTTCCAGAGAATCTTGTCTTCTCATGATGTGACCAAAGCACAATAGCCTCAGTTTTGTCATTTTAGCTTCTAGGGAGAATTCAGGCTTGATTTGATCTAGTATCCACTTATTTGTTTTTTTGGCTGTTCATGGTATCTGCAAAACTCCTCCAGCACCACATTCCAAATTAATCCATTTTCTTCCTGTCAGTTTTCTTCACTCTCCAACTTTCACATCCATATATAGTAATGGGTAATATCGCAGTTTGGATTATCTTGATGTTGGTTCCCAGTGAGACATCTTTATTTTTAGGGATCTTCTCTAGCTCCCTCACAGCTGCTCTTCCAAGTCTCAATCTTCTTCTGATTTCTTCATTGTAGTCTCCCTTTTGGTTGATGACTGAGCCAAGGAATAGAAAAACTTGGACAATTTCAATTTCCTCATTCTCAACTTCAAAATTGTATAATTCCTCAGTAGTCATTACTTTTGTCTTCTTGATATTCAGTTGTAATCCTGCTTTAACGCTTTCTCCTTTAACCTTCAACAGTAGTTTCAAGTCTTCACTATTTTTTGCCAGTAACGTGGTGTCTTCTGCATATCTCAAACTGTTAATGTTCCTTCCACCAGTTTTCACTCCACCTTCTTCTAGATCTAATCCAGCTTTCTTTATGATATGCTCTGCATAGAGGTTGTACAGGTAGGGAGATAATATGAATCCTTGTCTGACAACTTTGCCAACTGGAAACCATTCTGTTTCTCCATGTTCTGTCCTTCCAATAGCATCTTGTCGAGTACAGGTTGCGCATCAAAACAATCAGATGTTATGGCACCCCCATTTCTTTTAACAACCTCCATAGCTTTTCATGATCCACACAGACAAAAGCTTTGCTGTAACCTATAAAACACAAGCTGATATTCTTCTGAAATTCACTGATATGTTCCATTAGCCATTGTAAATTTGCAATGTGATCTCTGGTGCCTCTTCCTTTTCTGAATCCAGCTTGAAATCTGGCATTTCTTGTTCCATATATGGTAACAGTCTTTGGTTTAGAATTTTGAGCATCACTTTGCTTGCATGGGAAATTAACACAATAGTTTGATAGTTGGTTGTTGGGGGTTTTCCGGGCTGTATTGCCGTGGTCTTGGCATTGTAGTTCCTGACGTTTCGCCAGCAGCTGTGGCTGGCATCTTCAGAGGTGTAGCACCAAAAGACAGAGATCTCTCAGTGTCACAGTGTGGAAAAGATGTAGGTCATTTGTATCTACTCAGGAGGGGTGGGGTTGAGCTGAGTCATTCTGTAAGAGTTTCCCAGGGTGTGGAATGCTAATGGCGGGAGGCTTCACTGTATCCTGAGGAGGTTCTTTTGCATATGGATTGGTGCTTGATGTGCTAATCTTCTCTGCAGGGCTATTGTCGGGTGTGGAGTGTTTTGTTGGCCTGGTGTTTTTCAGAACTGGAGCCCATGCTCTGTTCATTCTTAAGGTTTCTTCTTTCCTGTTGAAGTTTTGCTTATGCTTGTGAATTTCAATGGCTTCCCTGTGCAGTCTGACAAAGTAGTTGGAAGTGTTGTCCAGTATTTTGGTGTCCTGGAATAAGATACTGTGCCCTGTTTGAGTTAGGCTATGTTCAGCCACTGCTGATTTTTCAGGCTGTCCAAGTCTGCAGTGTCTTTCATGTTCTTTTATTCTTGTCTGGATGCTACGCTTTGTGGTCCCGATGTAAACTTGTCCACAGCTGCAGGGTATACGGTATACTCCTGCAGAGGTGAGGGGGTCTCTGCTGTCTTTTGCTGATCGTAGCATCTGTTGTATTTTTCGGGTGGGTCTGAATACTGCTTGAAGGTTATGCTTTTCCATAAGCTTTCCCATCTGATCAGTAATTCCTTTGATATATGGCAAAAACACTTTTCCTGTAGGTGACTGTTTTTCCTTGGTTGTTTGATTCATCCTGGGTTTGATTGCTCTTGAACAGAGCATGGGCTCCAGTTCTGAAAAACACCAGGCCAACAAAACACTCCACACCCGACAATAGCCCTGCAGAGAAGATTAGCACATCAAGCACCAATCCATATGCAAAAGAACCTCCTCAGGATACAGTGAAGCCTCCCGCCATTAGCATTCCACACCCTGGGAAACTCTTACAGAATGACTCAGCTCAACCCCACCCCTCCTGAGTAGATACAAATGACCTACATCTTTTCCACACTGTGACACTGAGAGATCTCTGTCTTTTGGTGCTACACCTCTGAAGATGCCAGCCACAGCTGCTGGCGAAACGTCAGGAACTACAATGCCAAGACCACGGCAATACAGCCCGGAAAACCCCCAACAACCATCGTTCTCCGGCCGTGAAAGCCTTCGACAATACAGTTTGATAGTTGCTGCACTCTTTGGCATCCCCTTTTTGGGGAATTATAATGTAGACTGAGCATTTCCAGTCTGTGGGCCATTGTTTTTTAAAAAATGTAAATTAGAGCCAAGCAATTATGTTGCAATTATGTCCAAAAGAGGACTTGTAATCTGACTGTTGCTACATTGAAAGTGGGTTGAGCCAGCCAGGGTTAAGGCCTAAGCTACTTAGTGTTGGCCATAGCCATAGGCATTTTAAGGCAGTGTATAAATTCTTTTTATTATGAAATTTATTTTAAAAAATATAAGCAGAACAGAGAAAATAAAATAAAAATGACAGCACAATTATAATTACATCAAAAGTAAAAGAAATGAAAGAGTAAACATATAATAAACAATATAAATAACTCAGGGGTTTTTTTTATATCCAGTATATATCAATCCTTGAATGTGTTTGGCGTCTGTCAGAAAAGAAAGTATAGTCTCCAGTATTCAGATTTCTGATCAAGCATCTTCCAATTGTAACATTTCCATATAATTAAACACATTTTTGGGAAGTTTGCCTTCTTTGGTTTTTTTCACCTATCATTTTTTTAGATCCATTACCCCATTCATATCTCCAAAGATCATTACCTGCTTGAAAATCAAAAAAGGATTGGAAAGCATTTTCTTAAAAATTTTCTCTTGTATTGTTTGGTGCATATATTGTTGCTAGTGTGTAAATCTTGCCTTCCAGAAGCCTGATTTTCAGAATCATATATCTTCTGTCAGAGTCTCTTAATTCTTTGGTAGCATTTATTTGTAAATTGTTTATATAAACTGCAACTCCTTTTTAAAATTATAAATTCTTAATAAACACAGAAATACATAAGAGCAAAAAACAGGAACAAAGCCCCAAAGAATCATGGAAATTGTAATATGATAAATAGGGGTGGACAGTCCTGTGCTTCATCTGCCATTATAACTGAGTCCCTCATATGAGTTTGTCATTGCTTGCCCCCTGGCCAAATTCAAGGGGGCTTGAGCCCCTCAGCCCCCATGTAGTTCACCGGTTGCCCGGGGGGGGGGCTCAGCCCCACCTGGCCAAATCTGAGGGGGGCTCGAGCCCCTCAGCCCCCCCGTAGTTTACACCTATGCCAGCCCCTCAGGGGGCATTTGGTTTGGGCACTTCACTGTCAATGAGAAGTCAAAGAGAAAATATGATAGTGATATAAGCTATCAAGTTCAAGACTCTTCATCTTACAATATGGCTACTCATCAGACCAACACTTTTCTCACGTGGCTATAAAGAGCCTCATTTATCATTGCTGTAGAGTTAAAAATTATGCTGACTGCTTAGAAATGTGTAAACTGATATTATGGTCATATAACAAAAGTTTGGTTAAAAGGCATTCCACTGCCTCTGAATATTCATTTGATTCCTGCAATTGCCACATGAGCAGTTGCCCATGTATACAACAATACAGCATTTAAATGAGACCATAGAGATTTATAGCCAACCAAGTCTGTGTTCTGTTTGTAATCCATCAAGAGGAACAAACAAACACAATCAGTGAGAAAAAAAGAGAATGTGCATCTATCAATTTGCTTCCCGGTCCTTCCTTTTACAATAAACTTACAGTGCAATCCTAAGAAGAGATACGCTGTTCTAAGCCGATTGAAATCAATTGACTTAAACTGGCATAAGTCTGTTTAGGATTGTACTGTTATTTTCCTTTTTTTTCCCTTCTTTTTTTGGGAGGGGATTCACAATGGCCTTTATATCATGTTGCTAGAGGCTAATTTTTTAAACAGTTTAACAGAGATGTGCATTTACCGAGTTATTTGTTTTCTCATTGGAGTTCGTATGAGGAAGAAAAAAAATAACAAGACATAGAGAGAGATGGGGAGAACACAGATTCACTATGCATATTCCCAAATTCCAAAATCTTGGGGCTTCCATTCAAACACTTATCAGAAATTGTAAGCTACTCCTTTCGAAAGCTAAATTTACCTTGAGGAGGTGGCAAGTGGGGGAAGGATTGGTGGAGAGGTAATGGTCATCTTTGTAAGTGTGTGCAGTATGCTCAAGTGCGTGTTTTGCAAGCATTTTATTGAATACTCACAAGTATAGGTGGACATGGTCCAGAAAACGGACATAACTTTGACACAGTCTGGCCCAGTTCATGGTTTGTGAACATGTAGTTCGTGGGACTCACATTTTCTTTTCTTTTTTTTTATAATATTTTTTATTTTTCAATATCTAACATACAAAACTACTACATACATACATAACCTACAAGACAGTAACTACAAAAGACTACAATAGCACAAGGGATGGGAAAGAAAGGAGAAAAAAGAGAAAGGGAAGGAGGGGTGGAAAAAAGAGGAAGGTGACCTACAAACACTAAACACTACATTTCAATGCTTTCCCTTCATAGTGCCATAGTAAAAAAAAGCTTAATAAAATAGTGACGGAGTGGTTGATCATACAAATTACAAATTACAGTTCAAATTAACTTTTTCCCTCCCCTGGGCCTCGGGCGCAATTCCCTCTGCGCAGCTACCGCCGGAGCGCTCATTGCCTCCCCCCTCCCTTCAGGCTTCGGATCCTCTTCTCTTTGCTTGGTGTCTGGTCCAAATTCTGAATTTTTATCCACAAAATCCCTTAGCTGATCTTCCGAATTAATCTTGTAAGCTTTATCTTTATAACTAAACCCGATTCCTTCCGTGAGTAGCCAGTAGCTTGTACTTAAATCTTTTCTTCCGCACTAAAAATGGAACGTCCTTCAATATCTTGACTTTATTTCCCAGAAAGTCCAATTCCGCATTGTATGAATTATATAGGATACTGTCCCGGACCCTCCTAGATGAAAACTCGATAACAATCTCGCGAGGCAGCTGCCCTTCGTTGCATATTTTGAAGATGCCCGACGGACTCCCAAAATGGCGCTTTTCACTTCTTCTTTAGTTGCCCTCGCGGGTGTCGCTAAAAGTTCCGAGGCGAGATCCCATAAATCCTCTTTTTCCTCCTCTTTAACATTCTGGAGACGCAAAATGGTTTGTGTTCGCTCCACTTGCAGTCCGATCAGCTGATTTTCCACCAACTTTAATTCCCTGTTCGCTGCTCTCGTAAGTGACGCACTTTCCCGGGCAGACTTCTCTGCCCCCCCCCCGCTGCTTCTTTAATGGCTTTCACATCGCTTTCAATTAAGCCCACCCTTTGATCTGTTTCATTCAGCTTGTCAACAAAGGGTTTTATGGCTTCCATAACCGCTCTTTTAACCAGTTCCTCAAGCGTCTCGCCCCTCTGCAAGGCCGCCGTAACTGACTTGCTAAGAGAAGGACTCTGCTTTTTCGCTGCCATTTTAGGGGGGGGGAAACCGCCGATCTTCCGAGACTCTATGAGGGGGGGAAAATCCGAGTCTTCTAACCTTCAGACCCCACCACTCCTCACATGCGCTTGTAGTAACAGAAGGGATTCGCTTACTTGCAGGCTTTCGCCTAATCCTGCTCCTTGCTGTTTTCCATAGCCCGGCAGCACACTGGGTGCCGCGCTCATCTGCCGGCCTCCATAGGGACAAACGGGCGATTTACCCCCTGCCTCGATCTGTCAGAGGGCTCTTCCCGCCGCGTCCCAGACTCAGACTCCCTGCCTGAGAGTCTGGGGGCTAACCTTTGCAGATCAGCCGCCCAGCCAGGCGGCTCGGCCGCTTCCTCTTGGACCTGCCGAGAGGAGCGTCCGACATGGCTGTGAAAATGAAACCGAATCGTGGGACTCACATTTTCATGAATGTTGATCCATTTGGGCTGGTCCATTAGTCCGTGGTCCATGATTCCAGACATCGGCATCCAGGCGCTATCTATCAGTTCCCTAGGCAATGGAAGGGATGTCCACAGACCTTTTACAGCCCTTAAAACCTTGATAGGCAGCTCTGTCTGCCAAGCAGAGAGCTCCTATTCTACAACGGAGGGGTGTACGTTCTACAGCAAATCTTCACTTTAAAACCTTGATAGGCAGCTCTGCCTGCCAAGCAGAGAGCTCCCGTTCTACAATGGAGAGGTGTATATTCTGCAGCCAATCTTAGCCCTCAAAACCTTAATAGGCAGCTTTGCCTGCCAAGCAGAGAGCTCCCATTCTTCTGTATGCTAGCAAGGAGCAAGAATTAATTCCCTAGGCAACAGCTGGGAAGATGTCTGTGTGGTGACTGAGGGGGCTCTCCCCTCACCCTTTACTTGATTTTGCCTCCTTGCAACTTTTTGGTGCTGCTAGCCAATGCAAGTCAATTGGCATTTGCCACTCTTAGTATCTACTGGAAGTTTCCTGGGGGTAGCCGCTTTGGGGATCTGTAACTCGGACATCTGAAATGCAATCTTGACTAAACCTGGAGGGTTGCTGAAGGAAAGGCTCCTGAAGATTTCTGTGAGTTTGGGCTCTCTGGGTGGGAAGGCGGCACAGGCAGGGCTGCTGTAAATGACAGACCACAGACCAACGTACCAGTCTGCGAACTGGGCTGGTCCGTGAAAAGTTCGTGGTTTATGAAAATTGACGGACCATAGGCTGCGGTTCGTAAGGTTTTCCAAGTCCATGCCTCTACTCAAAAGTGTCTATCAAACATTTTATGTTCAGTTTATTATAAAATTGTGAGAAGTGTTAGGCTAAATAAGGGGATGTTTTCCATCATTATAGAGGACACAATATTTCTTCCACCAAGGTGCTGGCTTCAGTGATGGATGAATGTGGAAAGAAAGGTGGGAAAGCATTTCTTTCCTTTCTCACTCATCAGATATGGCCAGCTGAAAAGTATGGGAGACTCCATCTCAGTAATAAGAATTACTGAAAACTTGTATGTAATGTTTTACAAGTAATAAAGCTTGTGTGTTTTATTTCTGCTTGCTAATGTGGGATTTTTCAAAATGGTTGCTGTGAGTTTAAATGTAGGCCTCTGAGGAAAGAAGGGTGAGTGGAGTGTGATCTTATTGGAGGGTAGCTGTACGCTGGTCAGGGTAGGGAGGAGAGTCAGCTGCTGTACTTAATCAGTGCTGAGAGAAAAAAAATCAGTCTCTTTTTGTATATCTTGGAGAGAGGTTATTCTAGTTAGGTCAGGCAACCTGTGTGGAGCCTGAACTGTATGAGGGTTTCTGAGAGAAAGTATTTTTTCTGCAAAGTTCAATGAAACTTTGTTTCTGAGATAGTCTGCATGTTTCACAGAGAAAGGATTCTGGCTAAATCAAGCACGTTGTGTGGAAGCCTGAGTCCTAATTCTGCCAAAGACAGGCAAACTGTGTGTGCCTGGAGCAGTTGGTGTATATCCAAGAGAGAAATTATTCTGTCTTTGTCTGGCAAGCTGTGTGGGAAGGCCTAAGTGAATCTTCTGTCTGTTTGTATTAGATGAAAGTTTATTCTGTTAGAGAAGATCTGTGTGGAAAATTAGTCTGTGTGACTAGGTATGTGAATATATACCTGTCATTGAAACCACCAAGCTTAAGAAATATTCTGAAACCAATACAGATCAAAATCCTACAACCATGACACTTACGTACATACAAATAAATTCTATTTTGTTTAAGAAAAAATTGTCTCTTTTTACCTCACAGTCACCCACATATGCTGACCATTCTGTTAAATTACCATCTATAACAAAGCTTTCTTGTAGTACCAGATAGGCAGAAGAGATCTAAGGCAAAAGCCTTTGGTGGCAGCAAAAACCTTTTGGGGAGGCAGCAATATACAGATCACACAAAGAAAAACAGGATGGTGTTCTTGAGGTATAAGCCAGGGTAAAGTAGAGAACACCTGAAGCTCTGTTTGAGTGGAAATACAAGAAGTATTCATTGGAATCTGAGCTTTCCTGAGGTATAAGTTTGAGGTAAAATAAGAAGGAGCTGAAGGTCCAGAGGTAAAGGCTTTTAAAGGTTTTTAAAACAAAAATAAACAAGCAAATAATTACATTATAGTTTAAAGTTACTTCAGAATTTCTACCTGATCCAACATTTTGACACCACTTTCAAACTTGTTGGTAATGACTGAATTATACTTAATATTTATTATACAGTGTGTTTCAAGTAGAGATGGGTACGATCCAAAAAAAATTAATGATCCAGCTGATCGTGGATCGGCGCCGGCAACGATCCCGAATTAACGATCCACACCGATCATCTCCCGTTCCTGAACTGTGGATCGTGGATCGTGGATGCCAAAGCAGGGCACACTGGTATTCCCAGCTATATGGGAAGGTGAGTTGTGGCAGCGGCTGACGCTCTCAGTCTCTCTCTCTTTCTCCAAAGGCTAGCAAGTAGCAAGCAAGAGCTCTGTCCCACTCCACTGCTCGCAGAAAGTGAAACCTAGCCTGGGAGCCCATGGCATGGATCCCGTTCAGCAACACAGGAGGTCTGTGTTTGGCCATCAGAGCTGCCTATCAGGGTTTGCAGGGATGAGATCGGAGTGCCCATGGCTATAGAACACCCCCTTCCCCTTCCCTCCCCTGGGTGTCTTCTCCCAACTTGTGACTGCTTTGCTGCTCCATGGTTGGAAGGAAGCCCTGCTAATCAAGGCAAGCTGGGCTTCCATTCGGGTTTCCAGGGAAACAGAGCTCAGGCATTCCCCTGGCTCCGTTGCCAGGGGAATAGATTGCTGGCACCTGAGTGTCTGGATCCCCGAACCAAGCCCGATCGCCCCAATCCAGGTCTCTCCCGACCGCTGGATCATTGGCAGTGGACAATCACGATCCACCAGTTCACGATCGCGCGATCGCCATTATCGTGGGGTTTTTTTGACCGTAATGCGGATGGTGCCCATCTCTAGTTTCAAGTATTCAAAATGTGTGACATGCATTATCTATAGTAAAATGGGGATCCAGTTTTATACTGTATGTTTGAAGGCCCACATCCTATGGTATAGGGCTAGTCATGTGGTTTTTACCAACATGGTTGAAGAACTTCAGATGTTACAACTTTGTCATTGGCTGGAACACCACCTAGTATGGCATTTAAAAGACATTATATAGTATGAACCTGTACAGAATTCAGCTTCAGCACTGTAAACATAAAAGCCTCGATCCAACTGAAGTTAATGACAAAACTTTATTAAAAACAACAGAATGTGCTAATGACGGAGAACTAGTTGGATTAAATCACAAGACGTACGTTGTTACCTTTATAAATTAAATAAAATCTAGAAAAGTCCAAATCTACCTGGATTTCCTTAGCTTACCTTGATAACTCTCAGGTATGGATGAAGATTGGATGTTATTTATTTAGAAAATGTGTATGCCGCCTCTCCAGAGACCTGCTCTGTTGTACTTGATTAATAACATTTATTTAAGTATTTTATTGTAAAAAAATAAAGCAAAGCTTACAAGTAGTAATTAAAACTGGAGTCACAATCTACAAGATGTCCAACAGTTTATATATGAGATTCATATAGTAAGGCAGCCTGCATGAATGAAATTAAATTGTAGCAAATAATTAATCATTGGTAACCAATTTCCCATATAATCAGAGTTTAGTCTACCTTTAAACAAACCTTCATAGGCTGTTAGCTTTACTATCATCGTAATTTCTCAAACTTTTAATAACTATTCAGCTTTGGCCAGAGAGCTGTTTACTTTCTAGGGTCTGCAAAAATCAGTCTGGCAGCAGCAGTCATAAAAATTGCTTCGCTATTAGTTTTTGTGCACAATTGCTGATACTAGTCTGGATCCCAAGATGCCCTTAGCAGTAGAATAAGCCTTCTACTATTGATAAGAAGCCTTTCATGAACAGAAGCAGAGCTGAGCGTGGATTCTGTGTGGACCTGGGTAAGTTATTCTCCATTTCTCCCATACCAATAAGAATACCTTCCCTTGTGCAAATGTGTATATATGCACACTTTCTCCTGGAGGAAGGAACACTTTTGCACCCTCTTAAACCCACTGACAGTGATAATGGTAAATGGAGAGCTTTGTTCTATTGTCTCTATTTTTTCCTGCTCCCAGCATGAAATGGAATATTGCTTCCTGAAGCCCTTAGAACATTGCAGAAACCTCTGCTGTGAACTCCCTTTCCCGGTGGAAACAGACCAAGTAGTTCTGGAGAGCAATAGGTCCTCAATAGAGGTGGGCACGAATCAAAATATGAACTGAAGTTTGTCACAAACTAGGGCAGTTTGTGGTTCATGGTAGTTTGTGGGAGCTCATTTCTCATGACCTGTGACGAATTTTAGACCGGTTTGTTTGGTTCATATTTTGGTTCATCACTGCAGACAGCCTGGTGCCAATTAATCGGTTTCTTAGGCAACTGGGGGGGGGGGGGGATGAGCTCTCTGCAGACCTTCTGCTGACCCAGAAGTGATGTTTTCACAAACCAAATGAACCAGTTCACAAACGGGGGCAAATTTATGCAAGTTCGTGGTTCGTGAAACATGATGAACCACGAACCACATGGTTTGGAATTTTCCTGGGTTTTGCCCATCTCTAGTCCTCAGCTGATCTGTGTTGCTCCCTTCTTAACCTTTATGTTGTCTGTGAGCAAAAGGAGCACTTTGGGGGCCACCCACCTTTAAAAAATAGTAGCAGGGATACAGGCAAAATAACAGTGCAATCCTAAGCAGAGTTACATCTTTCAAAGCCTTCAGTTTACCTTGGAGGGTGCTTAAGATAGCACTGCATATTAATGGTGCAAGTATTGTCCTAAAGGAGAATGACTTCACATTGGGACAGACAGAATGAGAACATTTGCAGCATCCTACATTTCTTATATGCCTGGGCCAGTTCGTTTAATATACAGATGGGCGATTTGTTTAGCTCACTAATTCCATTGGGTAGGAGGACAGGGCAGGTAAGGAAACATTGTTTGAGGTTGTTGGAGGAAGGGAATAGCAGCAAACAAAAGACTAGGAAAGAAGTGACGCAGAGTCTACAGCTAATTCTGTGTCCAAATTTCAGACTAGTGTTTGTTCAATGAGAATAAAATGTAGTTTTGACCTCACTAAACTCTTGCCTGATGATGTACAGATCTGGCATGTGTGACTATATCATCTAATCAGAGCAGCTGGGCTGGCTATGATGAGGGGGAGGACTTTAATTTCTCCTCTCTTTTTAATATACTCTCTCTTTTCTCTCATTTTTCATTTTGTTAATTTCTTCACTGACTTTAATTAGGCTCTTGCTAGACTTCTGACCTTGGTAGTTACAGTACATGGATTCGCAAATCCTTTTCAGCTTTCATCTGAAGCCCTTAGAAGGGAAGTTTTGCTTTCCATCTGGGATCATAACTGACTAGAATTACATGTGTGGTTAGCCAGAATGTCTGAAACGTTTCATATCTATTGCTTCCAAGTTCTGTGGCCCTTCCCCCCACCCACGCCATTGCCCTTAAGTATATTAAATACTTTCTCTAGTTATAGTCTTGCCTGGATTTGAGAACTGATGAAGTTTTAAATATTCATTTTGACTATTTGCAGTATGAATTAAAAAGCTTTGGATTGGATGCAGACAGCTTTTTTCACTGGGTCACACCTGGTTCCCCTCCTTACCACAGCCCCTGTCAAATATGACCTGTTCATGCTTGTGACATGATTGCCAGCATACTGCCGGGGGCGGGGGCCAAAGGATCCCCCTTTTCCTCCCTTTTGAACCTGCAAAAAAGCTGGTTAGATCCATCCCAGTGTAAGGAATAGTGAACAAATTCACAATCTTTAGACAAAACTAACGATTCATGGACTTCTTTAAAAAAATCTAAATGCACTGGTAGGTTCAGATTGGGACTGCAGTGCTGAGGAAGGGAGAGTCATCCTTTCCCCTCTATATCATTTTTCCAGGGTCACTCTAGACATTACTTCTTTTTCAAGTTCACCACAGAGCCAGCTCATGCTCCATGCAGTCACAGAGCAGCTCTGGGGAATGGTTTCTATAAAAAAGAGATAGAGTAAATGGGCTCGGAAAGCTGCCACTGAAGGACAGACACAACTCCAGACTTACTCCCAAGCTTTTTCCCCCATGCAAAAGCAGTGTGTGAGGGGGAGAGTTTTTCCCTTTCTGCTGCAATACATGCACACTATACCTCCATGTCTCTCTTCTACACTGTTTTTGCACAGGGGAAATAAGCTTGGTAGAAAGGCAGGAGTTCTCCCTCCTCTGGTGGCAGCTTTCTGAACTAATTTGCATACTAGTTTTTTTTTAACAGAAGCCAATCCCCTAGTTGATGTCTGACTGCATGGAACATGGGTTGGCTCTGTGTTGAACTCATAAAAAAGTAATTTCTAGAGTGACCCCAAGTCTCAGGGCCAAGCTACAAGTGACGAATGACACTTGAACGGCAAGTATATTTCTCCCTGTTCACTTGCCCTCCGCTCGATCCACTTGCCATTCAAGTGTCATTCGTCTCTTGTAGCTTGGCCCTCAGTTGGAAACTGTTATTTCTCTCCCTGCTCCTAAAAATACCTGTTGCTTGCTTCTTAGGGCAAAGCATACAGGAACATCATGGGTGATTGCATGTTTTCCTCCGAGAAGCCAATTGCAGCTCAAGGTGGGGGCAGGGGATGAAATCAGGGAATGGGGTAGGGGGAAATGATCACCCCAATACTGCCACTCTTATACAGTTCTCCTTTCCCTTGGCTGCTTTTTACCTCTGCCAAAAAGGGAGATCCTAATCCACTGCAGGACACCTATGCTCAGAAGTCATTCTGGCAGGTTATCTAAAGATGCAATCCTAAAATAATTTTTCTGTGAGTGAGCCCCATTTAATCAAATAGGACATTTCCAAGTAGACCTGCTTAGGATTTCTCCCTAAAACATAGATAAATGCATGCATTTCCCAATCCATATCATTTATATGCTGGCTAGTGAAGGGAGACTTTTGAAATGTCAATTGTGAGCTCTTTGGGACAGGTACTTATCTGCCGATACATGTTTATTTGCCAATACTTCCTCATATATTACTGTGTGTATTGCTGGTGGTTCATAAGTGAAGAATAAATATAATAGGGGATCAATGTTTTGTTTTTTAAATACACACTTCCTAAGCTTGGGGGGGGGGGCTTCTGATATTTTTCTGTCACTTACGGCAATACAATTAAATCATTGTGCAGCCTTGTACATGATATTGATATTGGGTAGAATGTACACAGCTCTTGAACTTTAGTTTTATAATTAAATCTACAGAAGGTTTAAACATAGCTTTTCAGTAGTCTACCTAGTTTCACACTTTATTTTGATTTATGGGGGAGGTTTTTTTTTTTAGGGAGGGACTGCTTATTTAAAAAACAACAATTATAACATCCAGAATTTCCCCCCACTCTACAGCAATTTAAATCCTCAGAACGTTAATAAAACACAAGAAAAGTACGCCCAGTTAAATCATATTACAGATTAGAGATTCATACGGTTAAAGGTTTTGTAACCAAGGATACTATAAATCCATTTCCAGAGTTTTATAAGTTTCTCATAAATGTTCACTTCAGGCTACATTCTCAGTACATAAATTCTCAGCTCAGAAGCAATGATTTTCCGTTAAAAATGTAATTTTTATGAAAGAGAGAAACTATTTGGAATCCGATATAAATAATAGACCAATAAGTGGATGAATGTTCCTTTATACTGACGACTGTCTTGAGCTACCTTATAACAAGTCAAGCCATTGGTCCACTTAGACCATCTAGCAAGCAGCAGCTCTTGGAAAACTTAGGCAGAGATCTTTTTCTGCTCTTCATCCAGAGATGCCATGAGCCTTCTGCATGCTAATATTTGAACTGTGGCAGAAGACATTTCAACAGGTACACTTTTCCCCTTCACTCTGGGAAAAGCTTCACCTGTTGAATGTTTTTAAGGCATGCAGCTGATACAGGCAAGTGGTCATTAGGAGAAAAAGTTTTCACTCTTTCCATGTGCTCCTTAGCTTCCCTAGGCTTGTCACATTACTTATTCCTCTCTTTATATCTATATACTTGACTACTGATGATTGAAGGCCTGACTAGATAAAATGCAGGGAATTTGCGACTGGCTCTCACGATATCTTCAGCTTTCTCAAAAAGCAGTGCTGATGGGAAGGTGAGATAATCTTTCTCTTCATACTGGATGGATCCTACTCCTATCCACTATCCTACCCCTATTCTACTGAATAAAGTTTGTTTGTTTGTTAATTAAATATGTCTACCCCACTTTTCATTTTGGCTCAGGTTTGAAGTCTTCCTCCACTGTAAGTGTCTCTTCCATCAGGGGAAGAGCCACTTAAGTTGAAGAAAGTCTCCTTAGGTTGGAGGAAGGCTATTTGGAATATGATTGGATCCACCACATTGTTTTCCCAGGAAAAGTCAGCTTTCTAATTCTCCTTTAAATGTCAGGTCTTGCCAGGTAAATCCCCAAGTACTGTACTGCATCACTCAGGTGTATGAGTTAAAGTTACTTTATTGAAGAGAAATATACCAGTATCGAGATGGTCAGATAGGATCATTGGGTGAAGTGATGCAACATAACAAAGCAAGTTTAATTATAGAGCACAGTCCCCGCCCCCCAATGGGAAAGAAAGTTTGTTAGGATTTTGGTGCACTGAGTCAAGGAGCCAGGAGAGAGGGGAGGAGGGAAAGGATGAGCTCTGCTCAGTCTCTTAGAAGAGTGGTACAGTCTCAGCTGGAACTTCAAGGCCACGTTCTCAGACCAGCCAGGAAACGGTAACCAAAACACCTGCAAGATAAGCAGCTAGCAACTAGACAGCAAAACAAGTTCCCTCTGCATGTTCTCAGAGGTACACTACACACTGCAGCAAGAAATTCATAATGCATGGCAGATATGCTGGAGGCGTATCTGACATTAAGCCTATATTGGGAAAAGAGGGATGCAGCATATTTTCTTTGGCAAATGACATAATCTCCTTCATCAGTGCCACAGCTCCAAGCCAAGGTTTTCCATGGGAAAAATTAAAGTCACTGGGAGACTGAGGGCCAAGCTACAAGAGACGAATGACACTTGAATGGCAAGTGGATTGAGTGGAAGGCAGGTGAATAGGGAGAAATACACTTGCTGTTTAAGTGATATTCGTCACTTGTAGCTTGGCCCTCAATCATTAGTCTGCTAAATTTCTTCTAAACTGTGAATGTCTGAATAGCATACATTCAACAGTCATTATATTTGAGGATGATATGGACAAGTTTCTGTGTGTCTTATCTTTGGTAGTCCATTGACACACATACAAATCATAGCCTAGCATCACAATCACGAATATGCATCATGAACACTATGGAGAAGTTCAAAAAAGTGGGTCACAGGGCTCAGTCCCTTTATTTTAAGCATCTTTCCCCCTCCATTAATAACCGGTCTTTCTTCAAAGTCCAAAACAACTCACAACTAATCGGTTAAAACATATTGCCTAAAACATCAAATCTCACTACAAAAAAGAGCAGCCCAGAGAGCTGATGCCACAGAACTGCATCCAAATACCCCCTGAAATAAAAAATAAAAAGATCTTTGTAGCCTTCCTGAAATTTAGCAGTGATGAGATTCACTGTGGGTCAACTTTGGAGAAGGCACATGAATGGTTAGTAGCCCAATGGTTAGTAGTAGGCCTTATGTGCAGTCAGACACCTGGCCCAACTAGCTGGGTCCTGTCTTCTTTGAACAGCAGCAGTTCCCTGGGGTGACAGGCAGAAAGATGCCAGGAAATGAATGTTGGACTTTTTAATGCAAAACATGTGCTCTGCCACGGAGAAATGATGCTTGTTGCAGCGACGAGAAAAGAGTCCCCCCATTTTTTCTGTTAAACATTGCAGCACAATGATTAAGGTTTCAGTTGACTAGATGCAGAATGTCACAGCAGTTCAAGACTGCAAAGCTATCCAGAGGACAAGCAAAAGATGAAAAAGGGACCATCGATCTCTGTGATTGTTGCTGCAAAATTCACATTATTAATGCAATGCAGGTCTATTAAGAGTGAATGTGTTTCAGTTGTTCACTACAGGTCATAAGTATGGCAGTTCAAGCAAAGAAAAATCCAAACAATTTAAACTGAAAATCAAAACATTATTGCAGAGCAAGAGACTGTGAAGAGAGAGGAGAAAAAAATTACCATAGAGACAATAAACCCGATTGCATTAAATTGTTCATGCCATATGAGTGTTCTCTAATTTCTTGGCCTAACAAACAATTCCACCTAATTATAGCACCATTTTTCCCTTGATGAGAATTGGGCAGGCCCTACTATCTGCTAGCTGTACTGAATCAACTGATGGATAAAGCATTGAGAATGGGAATTTAGTAAGGTATCAAGTAAAATCCATGAGGCAAATAAGAAACTTGTTAAACAAAATATGAGGTTACCCCTCAACTGTACAAGAAACTGGTTTCACATGTGGTCTGGAATCCCAAAATATGTGAACGAAGGCTGACTGACTGGCTGACTGACTGACTGACTGACATCAGCATCAATTTTCATGTGTAACTCCTTGCTTCTTCAGATGATTTTGAAGAGATTTTTTTTTTAATATGTACATTAGTAGCTGAAAGCACAAGGTGGGAGAAAAAAGAATAGGGGCATGTGGTGTTTTGACAACTGTGGTCCTTTAATTCCAGACCAGTGTTTGAGGGCCGAGCTACAAGTGACAAATGACACTTGAACAGCAACTGGATTGAGTGGAGCGCAAGTGAACAGGGAGAAATACACTTGCCGTTCAAGTGTCATTCGTCACTTGTAGCTTCTCCCTGTATTTCTCCCTGTTCACTTGCCCTCCACTTGCGCTCCACTCAATCCACTTGCTGTTCAAATGTCATTCGTCACTTGTAGCTTGGCCCTGAGACTGCCATAGTCCACTCCAGGATCTGGTGTGGGCAGGGACAGGGGAAAGAAGAAAGTGGTTGTAACTGCTGCTATAGAGAAGAAAGGAATAGGGCTTTTTTTCTGGGAAAAGAGGTGGTGGGACTCAGGGCCAAGCTACAAGTGATGAATGACACTTGAACGGCAAGTGTATTTCTCCCTGTTCACTTGCACTCCACTCAATCCACTTGCCGTTCAAGTGTCATTCATCAATTGTAGCTTGACCCTCAGTGGTGGAACTCAGGACCACACAATGATGTCACTTTGGGTCAGCTGGAACAAGGGAGGAGTTTTTTAAGTTTAAATCTCCCTTGGCGAAAATAGTCACATGCCGGTGGCCCCGCCCCCTGATCTCCAGACAGAGGGGAGTTTAGGGCCAAGCTACACATGACGAATGACACTTGAATGGCAAGTGGATTGAGTGGAGGGCAAGTGAACAGGGAGAAATACACTTGCCGTTCAAGTGTCATTCGTCATGTGTAGCTTGGCCCTTAGATTGCCCTCCACGCTGCTCAGTGCAGAGGGCAATCTAAACTCCCCTCTGTCAGGAGATCAGGGGGCGGGGCTACTGGCCATGTGACCATTTTCAAAAGGTGCTGGAACTCCATTCCACCCAGTTCCAGCTGAAAAAAAAGCCCTGACTGATATAAAAACTGCCTCTGTTGGGGGCAATGCTGCCCCATTATTCCTGAGTCTATCATTCAGGACACAACAGGATAAAGGAGGAGGAGTTGAAGCATATATGTAAATCATGGTTGTTAACAATTTTAAATTTTAATTAAAGATAATTTCATATGCATCTTAAGAAGTGAGATTATGGCAGTTCCAGCCGGCTGCAATTTGCTTCCTGGAAGGAGGCGGAAGTAGCAGCATTTCCCTGGTCATATGGGAATCCTGGAAGGTGGACCAAGAGCCCTTATAGGGCTGCTTCACCCCTCAGTGTCTCATTCGCACCTCATGCTCGGTCCCACCCACCTCACCCTATTTCAGTGCAGGTTTAGCTGGTCTCTGTTCATCAAGGCCAGGTAGGATTTTTTTCTCCTTTCCCCAAAATTGGCAACAGAGTAAAGAGTTTTTCGCCTACCTTGCACTGTTTGTATGGAGAGGTAATTGGCTTGAGGTGAATCTGTTAGGAGCTGCTTCTGTCAGGTTAGAAGTTGGGGAAAATCAGAGGCTGGTGAGCCCCCTTGGCATATCCCCATTGGAGGCAACTTGGAGTCTGTCAGGAGCGGCTGGCTGCTTTATGGCCCAGTTGCAAGGACAGATGCCCTTGTGGGAAACCCCTGGACAAGCCAGTCCTCTCCCAGCTTCACGGCCAGGTGGGGGAGCTTTATGGGGAGAACCAGTTCACCTGGCTGGGCCAGGTCCCAGCCATGCACATGGATGGCTCACACCCAGGGCAGTGGGGGCTCATCCAGACAGGTCAGGGCAGAGGTCCAGGAGGGACCTCAGGGCCTGACCTGTACTGCTAGTTAGGCCCTTGCCATGTTGACAGTTATGTTGTTGTAATTGAATAAAGCAGCCCTTTAGTTCCCAACTCTTGTGTCTGCCTCTTCATTCTGAATGGGGGGCAATTCACAAAAGTTTATTATTTATTTATTTACTGTGTTTATACCCCACTTTTCACCCCAATGGACCCAAAGCAGCTTACATTGTTCTCCTTTCCTCTATTTTATCCTCTCAGCTATCCTGTGAGGTAGGATCAGCTGAAAGAGTGTGACTGGCCCAAGATCATCCAGCAAGCTTCCATGGCAGAGCAAGGATTCAAACCTGGGTCTCCCGGATCCTACTCCGACACTTCATCCACTACATTACCACGGGTTCTTATGTTGAAATTAACTTGGTTAGTCTTAAAAGTGCCACTTGATTTCTGTTTTAATGGGGGTGTGGAGGTTCCCCTAGCACTCATGGACATTAATTGTTTGTCATGTCCGTGTGTGCTCAGATATCATAGTATAATGAAGTACAGTAAGAATGATACTTACTATGGAAATAATGATCCGTAAGCATTATCACAATTTGCAGTAGAGCGTTTACTTGCCCCTATCCATGGCATTTGTGAGGTGGAGAAACTCAGGGCCAAGCTACACATGACGAATGACACTTGAACGGCAAGTGTATTTCTCCCTGTTCACTTGCCCTCCACTCAATCCACTTGCTGTCCAAGTGTCATTCGTCATGTGTAGCTTGGCCCTCAGTCTTTGATGGTCTGGACACTCACACTGGATTGAAGTGTGATGTATTTTAATTCCTGTGTTTAATTATGTTTTCAATTATGTATGTTTATATTTTGTTAGCAGTCCTGAGCATTGTGGAAAGGCAGGATATAAATAGTTTAAATAAATATGAACAATATTGCAAGAATTGGAGATGGAGTATATGGAGATCAGTTATGTTACCACCTGGCAGAGCAGTGTCAAACATTCACTCTGGCAGCTCAGAAATAGACACATGGTGGCCAGCTAACTTATCTAAGTATCATAGAGCAATTTTGCAAACCTTCCTGTAAGTTTAAGGGCTTAATCATTGGAAAAATTTCCATGACTTATGTATCATGGTAAAATTTTTAGTTGTACTGTGAAGGAGGACTGTCCTATTTAAAATATCTTCCTGATAAGAATAATTTGTACAACGAAGTTTAAAAAGCCATTTTCTATGGTCATATATCACATATTTTCTAGCTAAAGTAATAGTCAATTTAAATTAGATGAAGGGGAAAAATCTAATAAGAGTCTTTAATAATCTACCTTCATTTTAGTCTAATTTAGATGAGTTTTGCCATTAATTGCACCCTGAAGTCTAATGATTCAATTATAATGAAAATTCAAATTTAAATAAGAAAAAAACCTATTATATTCCAATACATTTTTCCCAGTCATTTTACTTAGATTTGCTGTTTTATTCCTTCGCTTCATAATTACTTAATTGATTGATGGTGAGCAAAAAAGTTTTTAAAAATATATAACATTTTTGGTTTTATCATTCATATATATATATATAATTTCTGGGCTTAAATGTTGAAGACTGCAGAGGATTTATAATCTAGACAGTTTGGTTAAAGTCTTGGTCAAATCGTGTTAATAAGAACCAAGCTAAAGATATTTGTTAATGGAAAATACTGTTTTCCACATGCATGTAGTTCATTTAATGATGGTGCATCAAGTGACAAGTTGTGTATGGGAAAACATCTTATACAATACCATAGATAGAAATTTAATCGCCTAAGACACAATGGACTGGTTCAATTTAAGATCTGTCCTGCCCTTGATGAAGATGGGAAGGGTGCACACGGAGCTTGCCTTACATTCCTGGAAGACTAATATGCAGTTCTTGCATCTAATGCCAGAGGACATCCACATGCTGCCATCTTGTCTGTTTTGGCATGCATGGGCCCATATGCACAGTTAAATTCCAAAATAAATCAAGGAGTTCATCCACAAATGCAGAGCCTACAGATTCAAGTAGATGTTATACCAGTGCTTGGATACTTGCTTGAGTATAGGTGGGGTAGCATGCTGAGCAGATAGGGATTTATTTATTTATTTTAATTTATATCCCGCTTTTCTTGCTAATTGGGGCCTAAAGTGGCTTATCACATCATTTTCCCATCCTCCACATGATCTTCACAGAAGCAGCCTTGAGAGCTAGGATAAGTTGAGAGATTGTGACAGACCCTAGGCCACCGAATGAATTTCCATGGCAGAGCAGAGTTTCAAAACCAGTTGTCCCAGGCCCTTGTTTCATACTTTAAACTCTGTGCCATGCTGGCTCTCAAGGTTTATTTTTTCTTCACCATCTCAGTTGCCTTCTCAGTGGAGGTAGTTCACAAAATCAACTGCCAGTCATCGAGAGCAGAAAAATCAAGTGATGCCCATGGATTTGGAAATCATCTGATTTGTGAGAGACAGTTTCCTCTATTGCTTCTATTCTGATGTGGTATCAAAAATGCAGGTTCCTCCTTTGGTAATAATAGTAGTTCTTTTTCTGGAAATGGCCAAGAAGATTAAATGATGATAGTGGGGAACAATTTATCGAAAGGTCCCCATTGTGACTGTCCTAATGAGCCATGATCTCAAGAAGGAAAGGCACAGCAGAAGCCATTTTATGCTATTTTAGATTCCCTTATCAGAAACATCTTGGATTAAATTGATCCATCATTTATTAATACCACTTTCACAATCTTTTTGGCCTTTTGTTAATAGAGATTACATTTTAAATGATATGCAAATATTAGAATTAAAATGAAATATCCCCAACTATCCAGATGATACATTTTTATCTGTGACACTTAAAAGTATATCTCTATGAAGGCTTTAAATTATAAATCTTTTTTTGAAGGCAAAGAATCATTAATACCTGTCTCTTTCCCCAGTTTCCATCCTTAGCTGAGATTTTCTGTGTCATCTTTAAATGCTTGGTGAATACTAGCCGTATTACTAATGAAAGAGGCTAAAAATATCAATTTATTTTTAAAAAATCAAACAAGTATTCATCAATTCATAGCAACCTGCAGCTTTAGGGAATTTGAAGGTCCAAAACCACATGAAAAGTCTTCTTTAAGCTGCAGGATTCTGCTTCTTTTCTGGGAAACAGAGTCAAAAGGAGGTTTCTTTCAACCTTAGTGGCATCGTTCTGTGCCCTCTGATCTTGCAAGCTGACTTTATTCCATGGACATTCCCTGAAGGCATCTGCTCTAGATGCATGATCCGGCAAATCTCAGAACTGTAAGTGATTCATTTTTTACCAATAAGATATTCAAAAATTGAAGTTACTGCTCTTGCAGTTCCCTTTTTTCCTTTTTTAGAATTAAAGGTACAGCAACATTTGAGTCCAATGGCACCTTAAAGATCAGAGATGGGCACAAACCGAAATATGAACCAAAGTTCATCATGAACCAGGCTCGTTTGTTGTTCACGAATTGGCACCTCATCAGAGCCCATTTCTGACGAAGCACCACGAACTTTAGGCCAGTTCATTTGGTTCGTTTTTTGGTTCGTCACTGCAGACAGTTTGGCACCAATCAATCAGTTTCCTAGGCAACAGAGGGGATGGGCCTTCTGCAGACCTTCTGCTGCCCCAGAAGTGATGTTTTCACGAGCCAAACCGTGAACTGGTTCATGAACCAGGGCAAGTTCATGGAAGTTCGTGGTTCGTGAAACACGAGCTACAAACTGCACAGTTCAGCATTTTCCTGGTTCATGCCCATCTCTATTAAAGACCATCAAGATTTTTGAGAGTCCAAGTTCCCTTCATCAAATCTTTGACTCCCGAAGGTCTTTAAGGTACCACTGGATTCAAATCTTGCTCTTCTACTCCAAACCAACACAATTACCCACCTGAAACAGAATCAGGAGTGTGAACTTCAAAAATTTTGTATTAATTTTGGATCCAGATTTCAGGTAGGGTGCTGCTTCCAAAGTTCCAGAGACCAGGTCTAACCCCATAGATAATAATAGCCCTTGAAAATATGAAGGACCCACAGGCACTAACTAACAGCTGGACTGACTAGCTACTGATAGTCTGGTAGGTATCTCTGAGCCATTATTTACTGGGCCCTGATTCTTCTGTTTTCATGTATCTATTTTAAAAGGAATGCACCCTCTGTAGGCAAGTTAATGCACTGTGTCACCACTAGCACTGGAGGTGGCACAGCCCAGCCCAACAGCCAGAGAATGATGGGGGGGGTGCTCCTAGACTCCCACAAGGCTTGGCTGTCCAGGGAGATTCCTAGATGTATGTCTGGTACCAGTTCTGTCCTTCCTTTCCTTTTACACTTTAAAGGGCAGGGGAAGCTGGCCTCCAGAAGAAATAATGGCTGGTAGATCTGGCCGCACTCTGTCAATTCACTGAATGACCCCAAAATGCATTTTCCAGGTATTTTCAACTTTTGGTATGCACATCCCTAGTAGATTGCAGATAGGAGAGAGGGATAGGAACAGCCATGCAAAAGGAGTGTGAAAGGAGTGTCATAACAATGCAAGACATTTGCAATGCAAAACATAACAATTTTGAGCACTTGGTAAAAAGTGACCATTTGTAGCCTCTTCGAGAGTGCTGTTTTCAATCCGCAGTCGAATTCCTTTCAAACAAAGGAGTGTTCTCCTATTGCTACTCAGAAGAAGAAGGCTGCAAATGTGCAAAGATTAATGGTTTAGCTTGCAAAGGCCAATACATCACCTCTGGAAAGAGCAGTGCAACAGGCATTGAGTTGCTTTTTACTGCCATTTATACTTACCAGTTCATAGGATACTGCTGCCGACTTGCTCCTTCTTGCAGCCGGCAGTTGGAGAACCAAAAGGAAAAGTTCACACAGTACGTCCCGATAGGAAGCTGCAAATAAATGGACTGGAATGATAGGCACCATTGAACAACTGAATTCTTTTAGCACAAGGATAAAATAGCCTCACCATATCCTCACAATTCGAAGACTTTGGGAAAGTATCCTTTGTTGACTTTTATTATTCTGGAATACGGACTTTTAGATGGCTTCTATAACTTCACGCCCTGCATTTTGTCCTCAGAACTGAGGCAACTTAGAGCTAAAGCCAAGAGCAGGGTTGCCAAGTCTCTGTATCCTCCTGGTGGGGGTGCGGGGAGGCACCTGGCACTTGCCTCTGAACTGTTCTAATTCTGGCCTATTTGGGGCCAAAATTGGCCCCAGCAATGCGCGGGAGCACGCCTGCAGCTGGATCAATGACGTCACTTCAGGAAGTGACATTGTCTCACCCTGCCAGGAGTGGGCCTGGTGCACACATTCCTAGGTTGCCTGCTGGTAGCAGGCAATCTCCAGGGGGCTCACCACATCCTGCCAATTGCCAGTGATCAGTGGGCAAGGGAATAAACCCCGATGAGATTGCCGGCCACCAGTGGGCACCTGGAAACTTAGCCAAGAGAGCTACCTGGCCACCCCATAGATTTGATATCAAGAGAGAGAAAATCCAAATACCTTTACTGCAAAAAGTTTGGGGTGCATACATTGTCAATAAACTTGTTGCCATGGTGAAAGCTTAAATACTCGATTTTAAAAAAATTGGTTAAGTCTGCAATCATGATCACTTGCTAAATAAAATTGCTGAATATTCCCTCAAAATATGTATAAAAGATTTGTCAGTGATGCTCTGCCTGCCCTGCCATGGACTTTAGCTGTGATGCCTCATGTCTTTGAGGGCTCCCAAATCCTCAGAATGGAGAAGGGAGGTTGTTGCTTCACCTCATTCTCTTGCTGTCTCCCGTGACTCTCTCCTCAATAGTGGCTGGCAGAGTTACTCTCCTATCTCATCAGCCAGGCTCCAATTCCTCTTCAAGGAGGTTTAAGGGAGGCGTTGCCCATTTATGGGCCAAATGATCCTCACAGGTCATCAGGAAAATGGGAGCAACTTCCTCTGGATTGGACCTGTTCGTGCTATCCCCACTACCCTGATTGGCCCATGCAGCCCAAACTGGCAGTTCATCATATGGGTGATCCTTGACCTGAAATTGGCTGGTTGTATTGTGTCAAGCAGCCCAGATGTTAGGGCAGGGCTCTATCTCTCCATGTGGCCCTGTCCTTGCTGGGCTGAGATCCCTGAAGGCAAGATTTGGTCATTTTCCTTCAAGGTGGGCTGCCTGCCAGTGGAGGTCACCTGTTGACCGGCACCTGTGTCAGCAGCTGACTACTGATTCACTTGTCAGAGGTGCTAACAGGTCTCATTGGTTCTCCCTTATGTACCCCAAGTAGGAAGGTTAGGTTAGTCCAGAAGGGACTCTACCTCTGGACATTAATGAACAGATCATACGGCATTAAGCTGCAAAAAGAACAAATCCAGGATCTATCACATTTTTATTCTTCTAAGAAATTCAGAGTGGCAGATATAACTTACCCTCTTTCACAACTAGGTAGGTAGGTGAGATTGAAAGAGAGATTGGCTCAAGAACAACAGGGAAATTAGTGGCAGACTGGGCATTTGAACCTGGGCCTCCAAGGACCTAATTCAAGACTATAACCACTACACCACTATTGGCTTCTTTTCTTTGGCATACCTTACTAGGGAGGAATTATCATGCCTCTTTCATGATTTAAAATGCCCCTCAAAACCTGCAATTTGCTGAATACAAGAGTAAAGACAGGTTAAGGTGTTTGTTCCTGTCTTTTCCCTCACAAACATCCAGATGCAGCTCTTATGGGGGACATCCTAAACACAGTTGTACCTTTCTAAACCCATAGAAGCAAGTACCTCTGCTTGTAGGATGGCACAATACATCCATGAGTGAGTTAAACACATTCTCACTCCACAACCTTTCCCACTAGGAGCAGCTAATGAGCTCTATAAGAAACTAATTTTTGGTGTAGTGTCTGGTTTGGTCTTTAGTCCAGTGGTTATCCAGCGGAGTCAGATTTTAAAAGCACTTTTCATTCCTGTTACATTTGATAGGCGAGATTTGAACACTCTCCCTTCAAAATCGATTAAGCTTAAAGCAAAGAAAATAAAATTAGGAAAAAAATATACCGGGGGGGGGGGGTTAAACCCTTTGAAATGATAGAAGCAGCTCCTGTCACTTTAAGAAACAAATGCCATCAGTGGCCATTGTTATGCAACCACAATTGTACTACTGCCAGGCTTCAAGCCTTGGTTTCTGTCAGTAAAAGGTGGGGCGGCGGAGGTGAGGAGGGGCAGAGCCCTTTCCAGGTCTGTTTTAGCCTTTGAGGGAGGATTAATTGAGGCCATCCCAGGCAGCAACTTCAGAATAACTTGCTCCCACATGACTTTCTTTTTTTTAAAAATAGAATTTTTGTTTTAATTTAAAGCAGAGAGAGCAGCAAAGTATATATTTGGCTCCCATGCAGACATGGCATTTTGTCTTCTCTTCCAGTCACCCTGGGACCTACTTGTAAGAATTTGCCTTGTGTTTTGGCAGGAAAGTAAAGTTGGCAGGAATGAGGCCCGAAAGCATCTCACTGATCTTAATCCAGTTGCCCACGTTCTGGCTGGCCATTAGAGTCTCCACGTTGTCCACTTAGTACGGAGGCCTCTCGCTGATTCACTGTAGTAGGCATTCCAACAGGCCCACCAGAATGTACCTACACAAAAACGAGACCTACTTGAGCAAGAATTTCCTGGTCTTCTCAACGCCCTGGGTGTCTGATCCCCAGTGCTCCAGGCCATAGCTCATGAAATCCTTAAGGAGATCCAGCCTTTCACCAGAGGAAATGTCCCAGTGCCGCTGCTCCTTGATTTCCATAAAGATCCATGGCTTGATCAGCAGCACCCCTCTTTCAATCATGATCCCCAAGACTCCAGTCTCTATGGCTCAATTTGCATCTTCAAAAAACAAGATATCCCCATTTCCAAAAAGAGACATTCGGCTGGCAAGCTTGGCAGTCTGCAATGTACTCCCAGGCTGCCCCCTTTGTGTAGCGCTGATCTCTTGAGCAACCATGGAGCATAACCAAGGAGGCCCCGCCACTCTCAGAGGTTGAGGATGATTTTCTGAGCCAGGTTGACTTTCTCTTGGACCCCAGTCTGGATCTTCACAGTCAGAGGGACATCCAAGACCATGTCCATGCCTCAGACAATCAGTTCAAATTGTTGGTGCGGTTCATTAAGGCACAACCTCCCCCCCTTCTTATATGCCAGGTCTATCAGGCAGTCCACATTGATATCCACAAAATCTATTTCAATGGCCTGGTTCAGAAGCTCTGCACATTTGGTCATGATGTCTGGAAAGGCTCCCTCCAGCTGCACACCAAGGAGTTCCTCCATGTAGTACCGCTTCAGCAGGGCCCACTCTGACGACTGCCTCTGAAGCAAGTTGGTGCACATTACCATCTCTCCACAGGTGACGTCGGCTCCAAACAGCTTGCATGATCTCTGGAATGGGAGATTGCCACATGTTGTTAAAGGGGCCAGATAAAGCTTGCCTTGTAGATTCAGCTTTTTTCTTCTCACAGGGTCTCAGTTTTATTATATCTTCATCTGTGATAGTGCCAGCCATTTTGAGAGTAGATTCTACTGGTGTGTGGGCACCCTCCAGCACAGACTCTTCTCTCTCCAACACACCAACAACTTCCAATCCCCCCTCTTTGGCAACTTCCACATTCCCTTTGGAAAGGGAACAGTTTACCACATTGCTCTCTCCTGTTGGTGCACAGCTGGATTTTCCCAAGCAGTGAAGGTACTGGTTGGATTTCTCAAAGGGCATTTTCCTCTTGAGCAGCTGCTGCTGTAGTTCTTTGGTGAGGCTGTTTTTCACTATCAATTTCCCCTCCCACTGTTTTAAAAGGTCTACATTAGCAACATTCTGGTAATCTTCTCCAAGGTGGGCCCTAGAAAACTGGCACCTTCCAAAGTTCTTGCATACATACATGCACCTTCCAAGGTTCTTGAACAGCACACAGCTGTCTCTGAGGTCTGGCAGCTTTGTGGCCATGTATTCCTTCACATCATGCAAGAAGTGGCACTGCAACCCAAAGAAGCATTTCTCTGCATGTTTCTGAATTACTGACGGGCACAGGCGATGCGTCTCGTAACACATGGGATAAGTCAGTGCAGCTGGTGCTCAGATTTTGCAAACTGGAGGAATTGTCTTCCTTTATTGAATCAAGCCATCTTATTTTGGCTCCTCCTCTTTTCCTACTACCTTCAGCTTTTCCTAGCATTATTGACTGTTCGAGATTCTTGCCTTCTCACAATGTGACCGAAGTATGATAGCCTCAGTTTTGTCATTTTAGTCTTCAGGGAGAATTTGTCTTTTGGGCCATCCATAGTATTTGCAAAACTCTCCTCCAGCACCACATTTCAAATGAATAAATTTTCTTCTTGTCCGCTTTCTTCACTGTCTAACTTTCACATCCATACCATACATAGTAATGGGGGATTAGTGTGGATTATCTTGATCTTAGCCCCCAAAAGGACATCCTTATCCTTAAGGACGTTTCTAGTTCCCTCATGGCTATTCTGAGTCTCAATCTTCTTCTGATTTCTTAGTTGCAATCTCCTTTCTGGTTCAAGTTTCAGACTAGGAACTCAGAAACCTAGGTTTGAATCCCCACTCTACCATGGAAGCTTATTGAGTGACTTTGAGCCAGTCACAAAATCTCAGCCTAACCTACCTCACAGGGTTGTTGTAAGGATAAAATGGAGGAGAGGAGAATGATGTAAGGTATTTTGAGTCAATATTTATTTAATTTATGTTATTTATTTAAAACATTTTAGCTGCTCTTTCACCTTGCAGGAACTTAAGGTGGCTTGAGAAAGGCAAGATATAAATGAAGTAATTTTTATTTATTTATTTATTTATTTATTTTTATTTATTATTTCGATTTATAAACTGCCCATCCTCAGGGGCTCTGGGCAGTGAACAACAGTTAAAATTAATAAAAACAAGAAAAAAATAATTCTAAAATCAAAGTACAATAAGCAATAATAAAATAAATTAACCAAATGCATTAAGGTGCAATGGTGGGAAGAACCCCCCACCCCAAAGGTGGGAGGCCGACATAGCACCGCCCCCTTCAACCACCGAACGCCTGGCAGAACAGCTCTGTCTTACAGGCCCAGCAGAATGATAATATGTCCTGCTGGGCCCGGGTCTCCATTGACAGAGTGTTCCACCAGGCTGGGGCCAGGACTGAAAAGGCCCTGGCCCTGGTTGAAGAGAGGCAGGCTTCCTTAGGGCCAGGGACCACCAGTAAACATTTATCTACTGATTGAAGCGGTCTCCAGGGAACATACAGGGAGAGGCGGTCCCGAAGATATGCCAGTCCCAACCTGCTCCGGGCTTTAAAGGTAAGAACCAACATCTTGAACCTGATTCGGAATTCAACCATAAGTCAGTGCAGCTGGTGCAGGACAGGTGTGACTGGTAGGATATACCAGTCAGGACCCGCGCCGCTTCATTCTGGACCAGTTGTAGTTTCTGGATCAGGCCTGAGGGTAGCCCAGTGTAGAGTGAGTTACAGTAATCTACCTGGAGGTGACCGTTGCATGGGTCACTGTAGCCAGGTCCTGGGGCAAGTTGCCTGATCTGACAGAGATGGAAAAATACAGACTTGGCAACCACCTTGACCTGGGCCTCCATCGACAGGGAGGCATCCAGGAGCATGCCCAGACTCTTCACCACTGGCAAAGTTGCCAGTGGTGTCCCATACAGGGCAGGGAGCTGGATCGCAACATCTGGCAGCCCTCGTCCCAGCTGCAGGACCTCCATATTCACTGGGTTCAGTTTCAGCCTGCTCTGTTTCAACCATGCCGTCACGGCCTCCAGAGCTCTGGCCAGATTGTCCGGGGCCGTGTCTGGCCAGCCGTCCATCAACAGAAAAAGCTGGGTGTCATCCGTATATTGATGACAGCCCAGCCCAAACCTCTGCATCAACTGGGCAAGGGGACACATGTAGATGTTAAATAATATCAGGGAGAGTATCGCCCCTTGAGGAACCCCGCACACCAAAGGGTGATGGGGCAATAAAAATAATAAATATAATAAATACATAATAAATACATAATAAATATAGCTGTATTGGGGGGCATATAAGTTGATGGAGGTGGAAGGAGAGAAGGAAGCAGGGAAAGTTGAGGATATGAGGGCTGCCAGGAGGAGACAGTGTGTGTGTGGGCAGGGTGGTGTAACAGGGGCTAGTGAGGTGCTCCCATACAAGTATTTGCAGGTTCATCCTGGGCAATTTGGCCCAGTTTGGGAACTCACACTATGCACCCTGGTCAGAACCTTCCTGGATAGAGGCTGCCAGGAGAGAAAAGGAAGGAACAATTGGGATGGGGGCAGACAAATTTAGATTAGCTGGTGAGTGAGAAGGAAGCAGGAAAAAGAGAGAGGCTATTGGGGTTTTCAGGGAAGGAAAAGAGGAAATAGTGGCAGAGAGGAAATGAACCCCCCCTGCAAGTTCCCCCACATGCACTCTTTTCATTTTTATGATGTCATTCAAAATTGCCCTGCTGCAGAAGAACTGGACATCCACTTAACTTTCTCACAAAGGCTGAAAAGCTGACAGTGGAGTCCTAGAAATATCTATTCAGAATCCTACCACAGTCTATTCAATACAGATTTATTCCCACGCAAGTGTTCTTACGAATTACACTGTAAAACTGGATCCACCTATCATTGCTTAAAAGGTAAAGGTAATCCCCTGTACAAGCACCGAGTCATTACTGACCCGTCACATCGCAACGGTTACAAATCTCTCCCCTTCTTGCATCCCCTAACACGACGTTTGTTTTCTAGAGTCACAGTGTGACAAAACTGTGCCAGTTCCATTAGGGTGTCACTTGCCAGTTCAACTGCTTCGCTGGGTCCTTTTACTGCAGGCAGGGCTAGGAATGTGTGCCGTAGCAAGGTTTTGCCCATGTTGAAGATTTAATGAAAGCGTCTTCTCTCCAAATTACTTTCCCTCTCTATCTTGCTTTGTTTTCATGCCTGCCATTCCGGGCTTAATTTGAGCCAAGTCCAGAACTTGTCTCTAGTGCCATGGTTCAGCTTTTGAAAGTGTGAAGCAATAACGAAGTGAATACCTCTGAGAATGCATAAAGCAGGAAGCCAGCCAAATCAGAAAGAAAACCTTCATATTTGGCTTTGGGCCATACCTTTCAGCTGAATGTGATGAATGGGCTCTCTGTTGTTGTAACTGTTCCATTCCACTGTGCTCTGCAAAGTACCAGCTTCCTTACCCCAAAAGGAGCAGGATGTGCTCTTGCACAGAACAGCATGTCTCAGTGCAGGCAGTCATGAAGGATGCCAGGAGTAATCGTGAGAGCTGTCTTTAAATCTTTAGCTCTGGCTAGTCACTTTAGAACAAATACATTAAAACCTTTCTATTTCAGCAGACTTTTCAGCCTTCCTGTACATAGCTGGAAAACTTCACCGCCAAGGCAGATCTACAGTTTTCATGATGCAGACCAGAATCTCTGCTACACATAACAACTATCCATAACTGAATTATTAATTGCCCACTAGGTTCACCCTGTGTACTCTCATAGAGTCTCTCTACATGTTCATCAAGTGTAGGGAGATGCAAAGTTAGCTGAGAAGTGTAGTTTAAAAAGACAAAGTTGGCAGAGATCACTCCTCAGGTGGCTCGTTAATTTCATCTTTGCCTCCCCAAAGCTCTGTCAATTTCACCTCTCCAGTCTAGAACTGTGTGGGATCACAACCAGAGGGCAGCGAAGAATGGAAATTGGGCTGAGGCTGCCTTCCAGAGCAGGGCTTGGACCTGGAGAAATTATAATGGGCTGAAGTTTCCCTTCTGGCATTTCACAGCCCCTTTATACAGCTTCAGTGTATAGCAAAGCTTTTGCCTTGCCACTGGCTCTGTCTTTTTAAACTACCCTTCCCAGCTACCTTTGCATCTCCCAACACGTATTCTTCATGTGTCAGATGTCTCATGTAGAATGACTCATGCATACGCAGTGTGATGTACAAGAGAGGGGAACTTGTAAGGACTCATGGGGAAAGGGAAATCTCATCCTAGCTGCTACTCTTTTCTCCCTCCTTCCTCCAGCTCCACTTACTTTCCAGCCATGCCCCCATCCCCCACTGGCTTGGGCTGTTTCCATCCCCCTCTATACCACATCCTCCTCCTTACAGTGGTTAATGCCACAATGGCAAGTTCAAGTTTAAGTTACTACAGCAACCTAAACTGCTGCTGAGTGCTGGTGGGCTTTGTAATAACTGACCATGCACAAACATCATGAGCGGTATCTCCATTTTTTAGACCAATAGATTATTCTGGAGTTTACCCCATTTGCAGAAGCCTACACTGCAGGAATGGCTGGGTCCATTGTGTGGATTTTCCTGTCTGCACCAGAGCCAGCCTTTGGCTATTTTATCTAAGAATGCTATTATGATACATTGCTTGCATATTATAGTTTATTTTGCTTTTTTGTGTTATATTGATATACTACATTTGGACCATAAGGTCCTCAAAATGTTATGGTGTTTAAAAGGTAATATTTTCTTCTTCCTCCCCTACCCCCATTCCCAATATATTACCAACCTGCTGCTTTAACCACATGTTACTCTACTGATAGTTTTAAAATAGCATTGCTAGGTGATAATATATGATAAGACCTGCTCAGTATAAAAATAAACACTAGTCTTTATTGCATATTTTTTTTACCATCCAGAAGCTCAGTTTTGGCTAGAAGTTGTAATGTTCCCAATGCATAATTTGTACTGTGAATCCTTTCAACTCTTTTTCTTTCTCTCTTTCCCCCTCCCCAATTTTATTGTTGATTCTAAGATTTACAACATATCATAATGACGTTTCATATGAGTTATAATATAACTGAGAACAAATTACAGATAACAGGTCATGTTATCAGAGCCAATTAAACATCAAGCTAATACAGCATGCTGCAAATGAGAGAGATAAGAGAAGCTGAATATTGCACACAACAGAGTGTAAACTTAGATATTTTATACTGTTACTTATGATAGCTAAATTTTATAGATATAAGAGTTTTAGAGCAGAATATTCTCTTTGGTAATGTGCTCAAGATATGGGAGTCATTTCTCAATGAGCCCAGTTGTTTTAGGGTAAATTTCACATTGGAGAAGACCATCTGAAATCTTTTCCATTATCAGATGATCCTATATTTTCAAATACCATATGAATATAGTTGGAGCAGATTGAGACTAACTATTTCAAATACTGCTGGAATAATGTGTGTCAGAAAATGGGTTGTTCATAGCCTGTTCCTTTTTTAAAAAAATAGATATTTCTGAATTATCATCTTTTGGCAACATGTTTGGAACACTTACCCACATCAAAAGTAGTTTGGGTTTTTTTTTGCAGATCAACTATAATATTGTTTACACTTGCTATTTGATTGGGACCTTGTCTACAAATGTAAACAGCCAGCTTTCACACTGGAAAATAACAAATTATGGATCTTTGTGGCACCTCAATGGCTTTTCTTTGTCAACCACATAACCAGTTGAAGCCCAGGACTAAATTCTTGCTTGAATAGACTTCAGAAAAACTCTGATCAAAGAAGCATCAAAACTAAGGACATCGGACTGACTAGGCATTTTGGAACTTTGATAGATGGCCATCTGGCTCTACCCTATAACAAATCTAAATGAAACACTGAAGCCAGTTCTGAATTCTGGTGTTGCCAACAGAAATAATCATTTGCTTAATATTCCCCATCAATCCCACCAGCCAAGTGCACTTTGGGAGGCAGAAACATCTAATGAGATGAGTAATATCAAATTCCAATGATGCCGACGGAGAGATTTAAAGATATAACGGATCACAGATACTCATTACCTTTTTAGCCAAACATCCACATGAATTCTTATTTCATTTCAGAGGCTAATAAAGATAAACATATACATATATCTCAGACAGTATAATTTGATGAGCGATGGTTTTTACTCTATTATTTTACTGTAAAAAAATCCCAAAGCCCACTTAATTTCAAGCTTTGGCTAGTATGTAGAAATAGGTCTCTGATCAATTTAGTTTTATCCCCTTGCTATTAAACACCAGAGTTGATAAAACTGTCAATCTGCTACCTTTGAAGGTCTTTTGGGGTGAGTCAAACACTGGTGGTTCATTTTTACTGAATTTGGTTCTTTCTCTATCGACTATTACAATATCCTAGCTGAGGATTCTAGGAATAGTTATTTGCCTGTTTTCTCATTAGAAGTCCATCACTACCTTCCAAAATGAAGAGCACTTTTTAAAAATTCTGTTCATAACAAGCAGGGTTTTTAGTCCATTTCTTACATAAATTACGATTGATCTCTACAGAGCCATTGTGGTAGAGTGTCAGACTAGGAGATGGGAGTTCAGATCCCCATATTGCCATCAAGCTTATTAAGTGACCTTGGGAATGTTTCTTTCTCTCTCCCTCTCTCAGCCTAACCTACACTACAAGGTGATGAGGATAAAATGAGGACTGCACAACCGTGTAAGCCACTCTGATTTTCTTGGACCCAGCCCCACACCCAGTCTAATTTTATCTTCATGACAGTTCTTTATCAGTGGCATTGTTTTCATAGGGCAGGATGATGTGTAGGGTTGCCAACTCCAGGTTAGGAAATTCCTGGAGATTTTTTGCAGGGGGAGAGAAGGTTTTGGGGAAATGAGGGAACTCAACAGGTATATTGTCATAGCATCTGCCCTCGGATTCTGAGCAAACACTTATGATTGCTTTCTAAGTACCATCCCACACAGGTCTATATACTGCACAACTCTTGCCTAAAATAAAGCTGCTTCTTTAGAAGAGAAAAAACAAATTTTCTCGGTAGCCTGTAGAACATATTTTATTTACAAATGTACACGCTTACAGAACTGTCTTAAGTTCCTTGTTGCTAATGTGGCTTTTTTAAAAAAGTTCTACAATACAGAAAAATATGTTAATGGCATATACATATTTGCAAAACCATGCCAACTGTTTTGCCCCCTCAGTTGGAAGAATGAGACATACACAATTTGTTGGTATAAATGGCCGCTTTATTAAACATAACATCAACACTAAACTGCGGCAAGGGCCAACTATGCGGTACAGGTCAAGCCACGGGGTCACCTCTGACCTCCGCCTTGCCTGTATGGGCGAGCCCCGCTGCCCCGGGCGTAATCCATCCATGGGATGGCCTCAGCCCGGCCGGCCAGGCAAAGGGTTCCCCCTCAAGCTCCTAAAGCCTCAGCCGTACAGCATGAGGGAAGGACTTGCACCTGGGGTTCCCTGGAGGCAGTCTACACAGGTGGTGGTAGCCATGAAGCATACCATCCTTCCTGAGAGACCCCATTTCCCCACCGATGGGGAATTGCCAAAGGGGGTGCTCACCAGCCCGCTCCCTATTTCCCAACGTTCTCCTGCCAACGCGAAAGGCCAAGCCTCAGCTTAGGCCCTCGCGCCCCACAGGTGGCCTAATGCCAACCTGAGCCCAAGCCGCAGGTCATCTAGGAAGATGTCATTGCCGGACGGGGACAAATGAACCCCATCATCCCTGTAAAGAGTGGCATTAGCAGCCTTGATGCGAGGGTGAGGGAGATAGATACCTAAACCCGAAGCTAAGGCTTTCTGAATGGCCCTATTGGCCCGACACCTAGCGCGAGCCATACCCCTCGGATCCAGGGATTCCCTCCATTTGCGTCGGGGGAGCATCTCCGACCAAAATACGTAAGTACCAGGCCATCGGCTCTTGATTGCCCGCAGGTCGGCAATCACTTGGAGCGACAGGGCTCTGCCTTTCAAAAGACCCAGGTCATTACCACCCACGTGTAAGACCAGAATATGGGGAGGAGGACCCATCCTTCCTCCAAACAGAAGAGGCAGCAACCCAGCCCACCGAAGGCCTCGCCGGCCCAACCATTCAATGGAGGCGTCTTCGCTCAACCCGAGCTGAGCTCCAATCGGTGTCCGTCTGGCTTGCACTGCAGCCCAGAACACCATACTGTGGCCGGCTATAAGGATCCGCTTCCTCCCAAGGCTGCTCACTGCACCTGGAAGAAATCAAACTGTGTGAGACTAAAACAACGGGAGAGGACGAATGTACGACCGGAAAGCAGACGACTTCCATCTGCCCACCTTCTGAATGGTCTTATCGGCATAACCCATGGCTGCCGCAGTAGATGCAGCACCAATTCTAAACGAATGAGTGCCAAATTTGACACCCACCAATCCCAGCCGGCGTAACGCTCTATCCGTTACCGCCCAAAATTGGTAGCGGGTTAAGGGAGAGTGATCAACATGTCGAAACAACACTCCCTCCCCCTCGCCCCTAACCTCCAAATAAGAGCGCAGAGCCCGAACTGGGCACAATGCCTCGTCCTCACAGGGCCCCAAGGTTAACAAGGACCCGGCCCGCTTCTGATCGGTCTTAGACCTCTTAATCCGAATCAAGACTTTATCGCCTATAAACTGAATATCAGAAGCCGATAAAGCCCATCCAGAGACGTCCCTTTGCGACTGCACCACCAGTTCACTCACCTGTAAGGCACCGAAAAACGCCGTGAGGGAGGCGGCGTGGAACAGCCGGCACTCAAAACTGGAACTACATGTCTCCCCCCATAGAGCCCCAAGGCCTCTAAGAATAGCGGGAGAAATCGGCTGCCTTACATCCTTAACAACCCCAGACTCCCGGGACCAACCCTCCAACATCTTCCGGAGTCTAAAATCACCTGTAAATTCCAGCAGGCCACGTGCCTTGCTGGCAAAAGCCAATGCAGCCAACTGCCCCTTAATAGTTTTAATCGCCAATCCGCGAGCCTTCTGAGCCACGCAGAACTGCAAAAGATGCTCAGTGGGGACGGGCCACGCCTGACTCAGCCCAACCCCCTCCCTAAAGTCATGGAGCAGTCCTACCGCACGCTCGTACGCTCGACGAGTGCTGGGAGCAATGGCCATCTGAATAGCTCTGTTCACTTCCACTTGCCAAGCCGCCACAGCTCCGGTGGCATTCTGGAGGGAAGGCTGTCGGCTCCGGGAGCAAGACGCCGGAAGCGATCCATCTGTCGGCGAGACAAAGCGTCCGCCACCCCATTGTCGACTCCCGGCACATGCCGAGCCCTAAATAATATGTTAAGCTGGAGGCACTTCAAAGTGAATGCCCGAACCAACGACATGACTCTGGCAGACTTAGATGTAAGGGAATTAACCACTTGCACAACTGCCATGTTGTCGCACCAAAAGTGCACAACATGGTTGGAAAGTACATGGCCCCAAAGAAAAACTGCTACCAGAATGGGAAAGAGCTCCAAGAAGGTAAGATACCTAACAACCTCGCTCTCCACCCAATCCGCAGGCCATGTCTCAGCGCACCAGCGCCCACGGAAAAACACCCCGAAACCCGTGGACCCAGAAGCGTCGGAAGCAACCTGAAACTGGGCACCAACTAGCAACTCCTCGCGCCAGAAGGTGACCCCATTGAAGGAACCTAAAAACTCCTCCCACACCTCAATGTCAGCACGCATCCCCTTATCAATGCGAATTTTATGGTGAGGGGCCCGAAGGGCTGACATAGCGTCGCACAGCCGGCGCAAAAACAGCCTGCCAGGGGCGACTGCCTTACAAGCAAAATTCAGAGAACCAACCAGCTGCTGCAACTCGAGAAGGGACACCTTCCGCTTACCCCTGAACACCGCCAATAACTCCCTGAGCTTGCCAACTTTATCAGATGGGAGGCGTAATGACTGGTGCACCGAGTCAAGCTCGATGCCTAAAAAGGTCAACACCTGAGAGGGACCCTCCGTCTTTTCATGCGCCAGGGGAACCCCCAGTTCCCCTGCTAGAGAGACGAAACCGGCGAGCAGGCTAGCACATTGCGTCGTGCCAGCAGGCCCAACGAACATAAAGTCATCGAGGTAATGACAAGTATCCCGGCAGTTGGACCTGCGCCTCAGCTCCCACTCTAAAAAGGAGCTAAAACACTCAAAGGCAGCACACGATATAGAGCATCCCATTGGGAGAGCCCTGTCCATATAATAATGCCCCTCAAAAAAGAAGCCCAGAAGATCGATGTCACCAGGGTGAACCGGGAGCAGGCGAAAGGCAGACTTGATGTTGCACTTAGCCATAAAGGCCCTGATCCCACATCTGCGCACGACCTTGACCGCCTGGTCAAAGGAGGTATAACGCACTGAACAAAGTTCCTCAGGGATGGCATCGTTAACCGATGCCCCTTTCGGAAAAGAAAGATGGTGAATCAAACGATATTCACCAGGGGCCTTCTTAGGAACCACCCCCAAGGGAGAAACCCGCAGGTATGGAACCGGAGGCGTAGAAAATGGACCCAATACCCTGCCCTCATCACACTCTTTCGAAATCTTATCCCGCACAACGCCTTCCATGCCAACAACTGAATGCAAATTTTTGGACATGAAAGGAACCCGCGGGCCCTGAAATGGAATCCGAAATCCGTACCTAAAACCGTCCAACAGAAACAACGCGTCCCCCTGCTTGGGATAAGAAGGTAGTAAGCGCTCAAGCGCTCTCAGACTTATTGGGCTGGGGCCCTTTTCCAGCCGAATGTTGACCCCCGCCCCCTCCTGAACGCCTGCTACCCCCCCCAGGCTTGGCTCTTGGGCAGGACGTATAAGCATGCGATCCGGAACATGCCGGACACTCATGCCTGTATTTACAGGACCTCCTGTTACAGACTCCCTTTGAAGTGAAATCCCAACAGTGCAGCCGGGGTTGAACCTGCTGCCCCGCCTGGGAGCGGGTGGAAACGGCTGCCTGCGGGCGGTGGATCAGATGACCACTATCCGCCCTATCACCAGTGTTTGGCTTAGAAGGGGACATAACCTGCAGCCAAAGCTGCTGGTGAATCTGGTCCCAGGGAATCTGAGGGTTCAATGCAGCCCTCATCCTAAATTCTTCGTCATACTGCAACCATGCAGCACCGACGAAGTCCGTATATCCCCTATAAATTATGTTAAGGTACTGGAATAGGGACACTGCGCGTAAAGGCTGAGCCCTCCCCAGCACACCAGCATATATCAAGAACCCAGGGAGCCAGTTATGCCATGAACGATCCACCTTGCGGCGCTTAATTTTCTCCTTATCGCGCTCTTCTAAGTCTTCCTTATCCTTCTTTTCCAGTTCACGGAAAAGAAGGGTGAAAACATCCACATATTCCCCCCGCACTATCTTATCCCTTGTGGCCTGGGTAAGATGATCCCCAAGGGGAAGTGCTGTATCCCCAAACGGGAGAGCTCTATAAGGGACCTGACCATAAGCACCATAAGGCGGAAAACTCCAAGGCGGATAGCAACCATATTGCCATCCAAAGGGAGGCATACCCGGAGCTGGGCTATCAGAACCAGTCCAAGGACTTGTAGGAGACCCAGCAGCCGTAGACGCACACGCTCCCGCCGGAGCTAAAGTGGCTACACCCGGGTGCCCCGGCAACTGCCATGGCGTACTAAATGATGTAGATGGAGTGTTGGGGCCCAAGGACCCGGAGGCAGCGACCTGACCCCAGGGTCCCCATGGCCAAGTGCAAGCCTGCTGAGAGGCAGACTTACCATCTGGCCCACTAGGCTCCACAGCCACCGCCACTGGAACAGATTCCGCCTGACCTTCCGGCGCAGCATCACCAACGATGACCTCATCCTCCTCAGGGTGATTCCTTCCAGCCGAAGTGCCTGCTTCCAGCGCCCCTGCGGCTGACTCAAGAGCAGAAAGTCGTGTTAAGATCTCCTTCCTAAAGGATGCCCTGGAAGCCACTCTAAGAGGCCTACTACGCTCGCTGACTGTACTCGCCGTACCAGGTGCCCCCTTGCCCTTTTCCAAGGCTTCCAGACGCTGTAAAATCGCCAGATTAAAACTACCATCCCCCTCATCCTCAGAAGAGGAGATAACGGGAGGAGGCCTCTTAGGGGGCGGCTTCTTAGCAGGCTGTTTGCCCTTAGCCTTACCTCCGCCCTTTCTAGGAGCCATCTCACCCGAAAATTAAGTACCCAAGGACAGGGATAGGCAGACAATAATGGGTACACTGTAGGAAGGCTGCCAGGGACCTGAGCCCGGGATTGCACCAACTAGAAAGATGCAGCCAGCACAAAATGGCGGCAGCACCCACACAAAATGGCGGTCGCACCCGGGGGGGGAGTGCCACAGTACCCCAAGGGGGGGCCCTAATGCCCAGCAAGGAAAAGTGGCTTCCCCAGCTAGATACCCCCAAGGGGGGGGGAGGGGGCTATACCCCCCTGTGTCCAAACGCCAAGGAGCCGCGGCACAAAGCGCCAAACCGCTAAAAAAGCGCCGTGCCGCCGCAACCCAAGCCGCCGCCGAAACTCCGCAGGTCAACAAACCCAGGAGCACGGCCACGGCGCCGCTAGCGCCGAAGAGACCAGTGGCGGGGGGGAAAGGGGGGGTTAAGTTATGCTCCCTCCTGCCCCACCACCCAGGGAAAAGAAAAACTGGCCCGCAGGCCTGACCACCGCCACAAGTGGCTTGCCGCCACCAGCAAGAAGCCGCCGCCGCCGCGCCGACTCCCGGAACAGCAATGCCCGCGGCCCCGGAGGCTCCCGACGCGGCCGAATCCGCGCCGACTCTCCCTCCGCCGCTCCGTCCGACAGGGGCCCGCTCCAGGCAGCGCGCTGTAGCGCCGAGGCAGAGCGAGGCTCCCTGCGACCCACAACTCCGAGCGACGGCAGAGCAGGGTAGGAAAAGACGTCCTGCTCCGACCGATCGCTCGGAGCAACTGCGCAGAGAGGGGGCGGAGATACCCAACGGCTCTGTCTCCGCCCGCCTCCTGCAATCCCCGGATGGGCGGGAAGCCAGTCCCCTCCTCCATCCGAGGAGGCAAACTCGGCCCTCACGGCTAAAGCCACATTGTGGCTGCCGTGATTGGCCGCAGTGTTGCTAAACAAAGTCTTCTTAGCATTTCTACAATTTCAGTTATTCTTTCTATTTCTTTGTGGGCTGAGATAAAACTATTAGATTGAAGGTTAAGATCATTCCATGCTACTAAACCCTATCGCTGTAGGGAGAATTCTTGTCTTTCTGGTAAAAAGAGAGGGGACTTTGGTAGACATGTCTATCTCTTGCTACATCATGATGTGTATTTCTGAGTCATCATTGCTTGTTCCTATCAGGGATGGGAAAATACTCAACGTGCAATGTAATGCCATGGTAATTTGGTAGGGAGATGTGGCAACTGTGTGTTTCAGGTTGTTTGGGGCCAAACCTGTGAAACTGATTGTACTGAGTCTGGACTGATTTTTTGTACTTAGCAAGGTGATGGGTAGTTAGTAAGAAGGCTGTGTCCTGTTTAGGCCATTACCTAATAAGACCCAGAAAGACATTGTGCTTCTTCCTGTGCGGAAGACACCTAAATACGGTCTACACCCAGAGGCTTATGGATCTAATTGGTTTATAATATATAATTCATTCAATATATATACCACCCTTCAGGACATCTTAATGCTCAGTCAGAGTGGTTTACAAAGGTTGCTATTATTATCCCCACAACAATCACTCTGTGAGGTGAGTGGGGCTGAGAGAGCTTTGGAAGACCTTGCAAAAGGTCACCCAGCCGGCTTCCAGTGGAGGAGTGGGGAATCAAACCTGGTTCTCCAGGCTGGAGTCCTTCCACTCTTAACCACTACATCAAACTGGCTCCCTGGTTTCTGCAGTGTTCTGGGAGACTGTATGCCATACAGCTTATTTGAAGGTGATGACAGCAGTGAAGAACTCTTTTGTCCGCTAACATTGTGTAGACTGCATTGTGTCTGACTGATCTGGATCTTGTCTGATTTATCGGCTGCATTTCACATGGTCAGCTTCTCAGTTGAGATGAGACGGTGTGAGCATGAAAGGCATGGTGTTAAAATTGTGCCAGTTTTTTTTTTTTAATCAGGGCAAGCCCATAGAGTGATTTGAGTCAGTGCCATGGGATCTATGTGGTAGGGATCCACAAGATACAATTCTTTCATCAGTATTTTTTAAATATATATGTTAGTCTTTCAATTGGGATTTTATGGAGTTCTGTGGTCAGGTATCATCTGTATGTTGATGAAACTGAACTCTATATTTCTTTGAAAAGGGCACAAGAAAGCTGTAGAGTATGTTCGGGGCATTTCTACTTAGATACAGTGATCAAACAAGTGGTGAAGCTAAAGCTGAACCCAGACAAGATGGAGGTGATGCTGGGCAATAAGACACAGATGCTGGAGGGAATTGCCTTGCCCGACCTAGACAGGGTACCATTTAAGCTGACAAATTGTAAAGAGCTTGAGAATGTATTAGATCTCACTTGGTTGTCAGAGGATCGGATTAATGCAGTGACAATCAATGTGTTCTTTCAACAGCACTGAGTGCAGAAATTGGCTCCAGTCCCTACCTAGATAATGTTGAGGTGGCCATACGGATCCATGCCTCCATACCTTCAAGTTACAACTAGCAACAGAAAGTGCTATCAAGTTAATGCTAACTTATGGGGACCCCATAGGATTTTCAAGGCAAGAGATGATCAGAGGTGGTTTGCTCAAACACTCATTGGCTCACTTTCCGCACACCTGTCACACAAATAGGGAGTTGATTTGTCTCTGAATAGTTCAAAGCAACTAGCAGGTTTTTTCCCAAATATCCAAACAGTACATTATAGTGCAATCACCAGCTTTTAATGCATGTGTGTTCTCACATAGTCTGGTGGGAGTCCTATAGCCCTCTCCCTACATACCTGCTTGGCAGATAATCCCTAGAAAGAGTGAACAGTTAGCCAATGACTATAAATAAATGCAATATTTTAAAACTCTTTTGGTTTAATATTCACTTAAATTGTGTTGCTGAGTGCCCATTTTCACATAGTCTTAGTCTTAGCCCCCTATGCCCCATCATTACATGATATGGTAATGTCCCATGGGGGGGGTTATCCCATGGGGGGATGTCGCATCACGATGCTTTCTTGGCAGACTTTCGTTATGGGGTGGTTTGCCATTGCCTTCCCAGTCATCTACACTTTACCCCCAGGAACCTGGGTACTCATTTTACTGACCTCAGAAGGATGGAAGGCTGAGTCAACCTTGAGCCGGCTACTTGAACCCAGTTTCCGCCAGGATTGAACTCAGTTTGTGAGCAGAGCTTGGGCTGCAGTACTGCAGCTTACCACTCTGTGCCACGGGGCTCATGATATGACTGATATGATAATGTGACTGATAACATGATTTCATGATATGATATGGAGAGAATTGATTTCAACTACTGCACAAATGCAAAGCTCCTGTAAGGCCGGAGGAAATGGAGTTCCACCATCACTCCTACAGCTCAGCTGCAAAGCTGTTATACTTGGATAGTAGCAAAGCAAGGCACTCTGAGATGTTTGTAATAAAGTTTGCAGCATCCCTTGTCTCAGCTATTACTCTGCGCTCTGTGTGGGGCTGCCATTGGAGGTGATCCAAGAGTTCGCTTGGTACAATATTCATCTGCTGATTTACCAAGTAGATGTTGAAGGTGGTAATTAGATTACTTCAGTGTTCAACCCTCTGCACTGGCAGGCTATTTGATCCAAATTCAAAAGTGCTGGCTCTTACCTAGAGAGCTGAAAGGATCCCATATAGCTCTTTTAGACAACTTAGATCCTCCCAGGGTTTTTTCTTGAGTGTCCCATTCCTACAGTCCATTACTTCTAACATGATTCCATCACATTCTCAGCCACGGGACCTAATATTTGGAATAGTGTACCTCCCAGAGGACAATTCCTATTTTGAACCAGTTCTGGAGGCATTATAAACCTTCCTTATAGAAGTTTTAAGGGCAATTGAAACAAAGTGAACGGAACATAAAGAAGAAATGGTTTATATGGCATTTTCCTATCTTTTAAATTTCAAAAATGTTTTAGTGTATTTATGCAATGTTGTTCACATCTGCATTCATATGCCACCTTGAGCCTCCATTTGACAATAAGAAAGAGATGGCTATAAATATTTAAATAAATTAACTAATCTGATAATTTTTTAAAAGATTAACAGCTAGTTATGGTCAAGCCCTTACTAGTTCAGTCCACGTCCTTCTTGCCAGTCATGGGCTGTGAACGGAATGAATTTGTATGTGTACATTTGCTTAGTTTTGCTTTCTAGCATGATTATATTGCTTTTCTAAGCAGTCATCTCCAAGCCCCTTGGCTGCCACACCCTAAAAAAAAAATCAGTTTTGAGATTATGGGACTGATATTTACTCCTAGCATCTCTGTGTGTCTTCAGGATCTGGCAAGGAACTAAGATAATTGTGCATTCATTTCTTATGATCACTCCTCATATAGATGCCACTGACTGCAATCTATCCAATATTGGTCAATTAAAGGAGGAATCTATCCGTGAGAGTGCCAAGAGGGGACAAACTGGAAGCCATTCCCTGATTTATAATACACCACCCAGGTGATCCAATCAGATGCTCAGTTCACCCGTAATCAAGGGGATGAAGCAATGTAAGTTTAACTTCGTGTTGAAGGTTGCAGCCTTCTTAATAATGACTAGATTCCAACTGCTTTTTTTCTTCACATCCTTAACCAATGACACTAAGGTGTCATGATGGAAACACAGACTTTACTCGTGTGCATCAAAAAGCTGAATAATGGAACTTGCCATTTGTGATTATTCAATGATAAGCATCAAGCTGCAAGAGCCAATTACTATTTTAAAAAAAAACATCGTAAGAGGGTTCAATCTCTGTTTTTCACAACTAGTGAAAACTGAAATGCATTATGAGTTCTATTGAATTATTAATTTTAAAAGAATTATTAGTTATAGCTTAGTCTTAGTGCTCCAGCACCTAACTGGAAGTGTAGGAAGTAGCCCTCCGGATGTGTCCTCTCAAAGCGTGTAAGTGTTGTTCTTTGTGCCCACTGACTATTGCTTTTTCAGTGGATTCGCACGCACCGTCCATTTTAGATATTTTGCAGGATATTTGCCTCAGTCAATGGCAGTTAAAATGCAATTGAAAAGTTCACTTTTATCCTAGGGTGGAAATTTCTCTCAGTTGGATGGTCTCATTTGACTTACAACCCCCTGATGTGTTTTTTTCCACACAGTTTTGACAACGGCTCTTTTTTTACCGTAGCCGATGTATTGAAAAGAATCATTTCTTTCGACCCTGATAGACAGGCAGCAAATGTTTCTGTTGATTTCCAAGCTTGAAGGAATTGGATGATAATTGGACCGCACTCCAGCTGAAACAGGAAAACTTAATTCTGGGCACAATCTGTGGGAAACACTCTTTTGTGCACATGAGAGAAAGAGTCACATTGAAGTGAATTGAAATCATACATTTAAATTAATGATCCACTCATTTCAGTGGAGGACCCTGTCTGCTTGCTGAGGGATACTTTTTTTTTGAGGGATACTTTTGAGTAGAGATTGTGGATCAGTGATGCAACACATGGTCTCTCTCTCATGTTAGTAGAGAGTGCCCGCAAGTCAAGTTATTGTGACCCCTAGAGGGGTTTTCATGGCAAGAGAATAACAAAGGTGGTTTGCCATTGCCTGCCTCTGCAACTCTGATCTTTGTTGGCAGTCTCCCCCATCCAATTATTAACCACAGCCGACCCTATGTAGCTTCTGAGATCTGACAAGATCAGGCTTACCTGAGCTATTTGGGTGAGGGCCTGTCTGTCATATTTAGAATATTTGTAAGATTCTTTTCTCTACTTAATAGGGTGCTGAAGTCTAGGTCCAAAGAACCATACAATTTGTTATACCCACGCAAGGAGACTTTGAGCTTGATGTTCTCAAAAGTGAGCCCTTGGTGGGGTCAGGGCATCCCCCACCCATAGTTCCTGTTGCTTGCCACCATTCCAAGCCATAGCAGGGTAATTTTTTTTTTTTTAATGGTAGCATCACATCTAGCACTGAGTCATTTCCAGGAAAAATCCAGAGGTGATATCAGGTAGTTCTCTCTGGGAACTCTATGGTTTCTATAGAGTTTCCAGTGATTCATAGAGCTACTGGAAGTGATGTAGTGCTATAGGCAGCATTGCACCTCCCATGTCCCTGCCCACAACCCTCTAGCCAATTGCCAGCCACTGCCTAGCAACCCTACTGTGTATTTCCCCAGGCTTGCTTCATAACTGCCTGGATCAGGAAATATACAGCATGCAGCTAGCTCCCCTTTTTCTCCCCAGTGGGGACCTAAAATGATGTCAACAGTCTCATTTCTTCCATTTTATCCCCAGAACCACCCTATGAGGGAATTAGATTAGGCTGACTGACTGGCCCAAATTCAGTGAGCATTAATGGCAAAGTAAGGACTGAAACCTGGATTGACCAGGTCCTGGTTTGACACTCTAACCACTACACAATGCAGAATGTATTACAGGAAAGGAAGGAAGAACATGACACAGAGAATCTATTTTGATGACCTTCCCCATATCTAGTCGGCAGTTTGGACTTAAGGGTTGGCTCCAACCAGTTTTTCTCTCAATCTCACCTAATCCCATAATACACCCCCTGCCCCAAATTGCTTTTGTTGATGCAAATCCCATGATTCTCAGCATAGCTTTTTTGGTGGTCAAAGGGGACCCTCTTCTCTTTGTTTCACTACTGGGAAAGCGGGCTAGATCCAACCCTAAGGGTGCAAATAGAAGAGACAGTAGGAGGTCTGTGATTGATTCTTTCATGTTTGTTTTACAATTAAACACAGTGAGGGGAGTACCTTGACCAGACTGGGGCTTCAGTGGTGGGAGGACAAGTTATTAATTCTTTCTCTGATGCTAATTTCTCAATCTAACAGTATGATCCTTTTAAGGCTGTTGACTTCAATGTACTTGGAAAGATTTAACTCTGTTTAGGATTGCCCTGTAGATCACACACACACCCAGCTCCAGCTACTAGCTACCTATATGACTGTGTGTGTAAAGTGCCATCAAGTCACAACTGACTTACGGCAACCCCTGCTGGGGCTTTCAAGGCAAGTGAGAAGCAGAGGTGATTTGCCATGGACTTCCTCTTCAGAGTCTTCCTTGGTGGTTTCCCATCCATGTACTGACCTTGCTTAACTTCCAAGTTCTGACAGATCGGACTGTACCATGCTGCCTTGCTTCTCCACCTGTATGACTACCTATATGTTTTATCCTGCAGGTAGAATAGCAATTTGATGGGCAATTTCGATCAGGCAGTGTTGGACAACCACCCTACTGAGCATCTCAGCGCTGTGGCCCCAATCAGTGTCCCCTCCACAGGCTGCTTTTAACATTTAAAAAAATACATGCAGGGGATTTGATATTCTCATTGCTTTCTAAGTTTACCTCCTCTGCAAGGAAACCCGAATGGATTTTGACAGTTCACCACATTAAAATAAAACAAAGCTTGGAAATCGCTCTTTTTATCTTAAAGAAATGGTCCAGATCATCTCTGGTTTTTTTTTTTTTATCAAACTGTGCTTTGCCCACAGCAGGGAGTGCATTTGATTAACTGCTGACAAGAAAGAAGGCAGCAAATAACAGGACATCAAAGCAGCAACTTTGACAGCACTAGTTGGGCAGTGATTAATGAGTAACACAAATGAGGACTGAAAAACTTCAAGAATATGCAGGCAGGCAAGTCAAACGTCATCATATGAAGTTCATGTAAGAAATTACTTAGTTAAAATAGCACTTAATGCAATTAACTGTAGGGTTTTAGAAAAGGGTGTGATTTAACCAACTTCATTGGATGTTTCAAAGACTAAAGAAATGGAAAGGTTAATGTATCATTAGAAGACATGGGAGACAGACAGCTGTTATGCAGGGGACCAATAATTAATTTCAGGTATCACAACATATACATTCTCTGTGTCTGTTTAGTAAGACTCAGCCAGTGTATATGCGATATTACTTACATATGGATGTGCCATCAAGTCACAATTGACTTACGGTGACCTCAGCAAAGGCCTTTCAAGGCAAGCAATAAGTAAGAGTGGTCTTATTTTGCAGAGTCTTCCTTTGTGGTCGCCGTCCAAATACTAACCCTACTTAGCTTCTGAGATCTGATGAGATCAGGCTGTAACATGTTGCCTGTCTTCCCAATGCTGTATTAAGACCAGGGGTCATTTAATAGAAAAAGAGCTGGAGGAACTCATTAGCATAACTCATTAGCATATGCCACACCCCTTGCCATCACCAGAAGTGTGTCATTAGCATAACTGATTTGCATGTGCCACACACCCTGACATCACTTATCCTGGCTGTTTTGGACCCAATCCTGGCCATTCAGGGCCAAAATTGGGCCCAAAATGGCAAAAAGGGGCTGAAAATGGCCAAAAAGAAGCCCAAAATGATCAGGTCGTTGCTGAGTGGGAGAGTGATCTACTACCTGTCAGAGGCCTAATCTGGGCTGTTTCCACCCCAATCCAGGCTGAAACGGGCCCAAAATGGCTGAGAGTCAGGTGGGCGGGGCCACCTGGCATGTGACCTCTTTGGGGAACTGCCAGAACTGTGTTCCAGTGCATTCCCCCCCCCCTGAAATGCGCCCTAATTAAGACAGCTCCTTAAACACAGGTTAGAGATGCTAAGAACAACCCACTCTCAATGCAAAAACCATGGCTTTGTTGTTGAGGATGAGTCTCCTGTAATATCCTGAAAAAGAATCAGATACCCCGGACTAATGATGGATTCTGCAAGCTAATGAACAGTTAAAGAGCAGTTGTCCAGCAGCACCATCTGAAACCTAGCCTCCAGGTCGGATCAAAACCACTACATAATGGCACTGCCAAGTCCTAACCCTGAAAGGCATTGCAGGAGAATACTATGATCAATGATATCAAAAGCTGTTGAGAGGTCCAAAAGGATGAGCAGAGTTGGATTCCCCCAATCCATCTCACAGTGCAGGCCATTTACAAGGTTATCCAAGGCTCTTTCATCCCATAAGGGAGCCTGCAAACAGATTAGAAAGGATCCAAGCAATCTGCATCATCTAGGAATAGCTGGAGCTCTCCCACCACCACTCTCTCCATCACCTTTCTCAAGAAGGGTACCTCCTTCCTCCTATCACCAGGAAAAGAACTACTAAGATCTGTCCCACAGTTGGCATTTCTAGGTAATGAGTATGCATTTTGCATATATATTGTGTCAGAATGTGCAAAATAAATGTTCAGGAGGGTATATTTATAAATGGATCATAATTGTGGTATAATGAAACAGTCCAAGAGAGTGCTTTTATAAGAGCACAAGTTTGCAGTGTATTGCAATGGTTATTGTATACATCATCTTGCTCTCACTGCCCAGTCTTCTATCTTTGTAATCCACTCTCTGCATTGTTTATGTCATTGCCACAGACCATTTCCTGTTTGCATTGTTTCCCAATTTCTGTTAATCCTAGTCCTATTCCATTATGTAGCCAGTTTGATATAGTGGTTAAGAGCGGCAGGTCTCTAATCTGGAGAGCTGGGTTTGATTCTCCACTCCATTGCTTGAAGCCAGCTGGGTGATCTTGGGTCAGTCACAGCTCTTCCAGAGCTCTCTCAGCCCCACCCACCTCACAGGGTGATTGTTGTGGGGATAATAATAACACACTTTGTAAACTGCTCTGAGTGGGCATTAAGTTGTCCTGAAGGGAGGTATATAAATCGAATTTTATATACATTGAATGTTGTTATTATTTATTATTATGGCATTATTAAATGCCATATCCTATCTGATTGCATTTTTTAAAAAGATATTTTGTAATCCTCAGTGAGGAAAGGTGGGCTGTTTAACAAAACAAAATAAATGAAATAAGGGGGAAAATTATTGCTCCATCTGAACAGGTGCCATCTGCTTTGAATGGCAGGTTCTCCAAAGGTTATCCATATTCATTAAGATCAGGAGACAGCATGATAGTTATGGGATGCAGGGTCTTCGGCAGAAATGTATCTATAGCTGTTCCTATGCTGCCCCTTGCTAGCAGAGATCTATTTCACTCTTTTTTTATGGCTTCCATTTGTAAATAAATAGAAATAGTTATCGTTTTATAATTACTTAGCTCTTTTAGGGTTTCGTGTTGCTCTCTATCTGGACTTCTTAAAATATATGAGATAATCTATCACTATAAATAGAGTGCAGTAAAGCTCAGTATACTCTAACGGATGCTAAAGAAAGATGAAACCTGCTTTGCAGGCAAGGAGGATTTGCTATCTACCAATTTAACACAAAAACCTACATGGACCATGACATCTCCTCTAAACAGATTTCCCATGAAGGATGGGGAGATATAACAAGCTGCCAACAAAACAGAGTTGTCGGCGGACATAAATCTGGTATGCTTTTCGTTGTAAGATTTCCAGTAAATGCAATGGCCCTCACTAATCCTTGTTATGATTTGAAACACTTCTGAATATATCACAATTGGGAAGTGTAAATAGTTAGATGGAAATCTCTGTGGTCCATATTTTTATAGAAGATAGTTAATTTTGCAGAAGGATTGACCCTGTGGAACTGATTTATCCCAGCAACATAAGAGATGTATGTATATATACATGTGGATGGAGGGAGTTAATTCTTTTCTGTGCTGTACAGACCAAACTTGTCCTTAGGTTGCCACCTGCTAGTTGTTCCCCTGATTGGAGTAGCCCATTGTAATAAATATGGGATCTTTGAGAAGATGAGAATAAACATGATTTATGATCATTTACATGATTTATGGTTTACCCATTCTTGTGTAGCTTTTAATAGAATTAGTATCCCTGACCTGGATATCCCAAGTGAACCTGATCTTGTCAGATCTCAGAAGCTAAGCAGCATTGGCCTTGGTTAGAACTTGGATGGGAAACTTCCAAAGAAGACCGGGGTTGCAGAGGCAGGCAATGACAAATCACCTCTGTTAGTCTCTTGCCTTAAAAACCCCACCAGGAGTCCCCATAAGTCAACTCTGACTCCACCACCAAGAGAATTAGAAAGGAATCTTTTACAAATGAAAAGCAGAAGAATTTTCCAAGTACACTCTCATAATCATGAGTCCGCGTTGACTGGCTGGTCCACTCCGTGAATGGTTAATACAGAACAGTATAACATTGTGAACCTAATTGTGTCATGTTGCTGTTAAGTTGCTGGTCGATCTTTTTATTCAACTTGATTACGTCTCCATCTCTGTCATATATGGTCCTTCCTGTAGGAGTTGGCATCTCACTCGAATCTGGTTGAGACCAGTCAACCTGCAAGCTTTGAAGACCATCACTTATTGCTTACTCGTAGGAGATTCATGTCTGCCCATTCTCGCTGACTCAGTCTTTTAACATCTGGGCTGCTGACTTTGCCTTTCCCTTTACTGCAGTTGTCTTTTTCATACTTCTCTAGAGACATCTATTGTTACCTTTGCTACTTCCTCTTCAGCTTTTCTTTCTTTCTTTCTTTCTTTCTTTCTTTCTTTCTTTCTTTCTTTCTTTCTTTCTTTCTTTCTTTCTTTCTTTCTTTCTCAATCACTCATCCTGTCATTCACCCTTCTGCTCAGGCACAGAATTAAGGTTAAAAGTTCAGGTTATAATTCATTCATGGTACTTCTATATTATATTAATTATCTGCTGATCACACCATCTGGCATCAGCTAGAGCCTGTGGCTTTTCTATCGCAACTCCCACTCTTGGGAATGGGCATTGTGAAAAGATGATGGGGGCTCCATCACTAGAAATGTCTAGGAGGCATGTAAGGCTTTTTTCTTTTTCTTTTTTGGTTAATAGTACAATCCTAAAAAGAGTTACTCCAGTCTAAGTCCTCTGAAATCAATAGGCTTAGACTGGAGTAACTTTGCTTAGGATTGCTTAAGCTTTTATTTTGCCAGAGTTATTTTGACTACAGATATCTTTAACAGGGAAGGGGCTTTTTTAGTTTTGATTTGATTTGATATGTTTTAAATTATGATTTGCAAGCTGTCTTGAGCCATGAGGAAAGACGTTTTTAAAATAAATAAATTGTGAAAACCCAATCTATTTTATTATTTATTTATCTACTTATTATTCATTTGTTTGTTTATGCTATTTATACTCTGCCTTTCTCACTGAGACCCAAGGTGGATTACACAGAGTGAGTCAGTATGGTCAATTTCAAAGACATTTCAATAAACAATGAGATAGGGTCTATAAATGCAAATTTGCAAAGATTTAAAACTAGCAAAAATCCAATAGAGAGTTGAAGAAATGCTATAATAGAACACCATTCTGAGACTGACCTATTAAACAACACAGAAACTGTACAGCAGGATCATACTTACAACAAACAGTTCACAGTACTAAAATCTATATTTATATTTATGTAACTGAGACCTCTTCCTTATAGTACAGTCGTCCCATCTGCATAAAAAGCCCTCTTGAATAATTCAGGTTTGCATAGTTTGTGGAAAGCCAGGAAAGTGGGATCTTTCCTGACCTCTTCAAGTAGGCCATTCCATAAGGTGTGGGCCATCACAGAGCATGCATGAATATGGACAGCTGTTGATTTTGCCCATGTGCAAGGTGGCACTTGAAGAAGGCCCTGTTCAGATGAGCAAAGCTGCCATAGTGGAACATAGGGAAAAAGGCAGCCCCCATAGATATGATGGACCAAGGCCATGAAGAGTTTTGTATGTGATAGCCTGATAGCTGATTGGTAGCCAATGGAGTGACCACAGAAAGGGAGTGATATTCATGCTCCTCCAGGCTCCTAGTTCTGCACCAACTGTAGACTCTGAATTAACTTAGAGGGGAGATCTATAGACAGTGTGCATTGCAGTAGTTAAGTCTTGATGTTACGATGACATGGATCCAAGTGGCCAGATCAGCTATGTTGAAGTAGAAGGTCATCTTCAAGGCTAGACTGAGTCTGTAGAAAGCATTTTTTGCAGCTGCATTAACTCGTTTTTCTAGCATCAGCGCTAGATCACTATAACTCCTAGAGTAACAACTTGGAGTCCTACTTAAATCTGAACATTATTGAAGAGTATTGCAAGCAGAATAATATTCACTTGATGGCACTTGCCTGACCAATGTCTGTAATCTGGGGTTGAACTTGCCCCTGTCTTCTTAGAAGGAAGAAAGTCCCAAACCAATACGAGGTGAGGTTGAGTGGATTTGCATGGAGCCTAGCCGGTGGTGTTACCACATGTATACTAAGAAAGTACATGCATACTAGATATGTATACTAGAATATGGCTCACTTTCCACTTCAAGCCTAAATCCACACTAAACAGCCTGAGCATAAGGACATAGTCTTCTTTCTGCTACATCTCACTCTTGGAGCTACTGATTTAAGTTCTACACCCAGTTTAAAGAAACTCTCAATATCTAACCTGTGACCCACACAACAGTATTGAGGAACTGTAATTAAATGTCAAGGCATTGCTACATGTTTGGAAGGAACACAGATCTTGATAGGCTGAAGCCAAAAGCAAAGCTAAGGAAAATAAGATTGATACGAGGTGTTGAGGAAAGAACAACACCTTCAGTAGTCAACATAACATCACACATTCACTCTCAATACCCAATACCAGAAGCTCACTTAAATGGTTAGTCACTCCAGACATCCAGATATTTTGCAAATAAGAGGGGAGGCAAAAGGCTAAAGAGACAGAACAAGAGGAGGGAAATGGCTTTGGCTGTGCAGGCCTTGATCTGTGCAGGCCTATGTGGAGGGCTAAGTCAAGCCTCCAAGCAGCAAATAAATCACAGAGAAGAGAAGCAGGGGCATTTAATGTGTCAAGGGGGCTCAGTAGCTCATAAGACAAGAATAGTCTTAAGCAGGCACAACGGGCACAGTAGACTGAGGATTAGTACAGTTTGGGGTCAGATACTGACTCCAGTTATAGGACAAGCAGCAGAGTCCAAACACAAAATATAGTCCTGGGGAAAGTTTCAAATATGATAACGAAGGGAAGATTTCCATATGATGAGAGGGTACATGAAACCCACTAATCCTGGGATGGCCAGAAACCTTTTTTTTTTAACCAGCATTATGCAAATACAGTCTAAAAAAATTGGAGATGACTGCAACAAAGGAGAGGAAATAGATTTGTGAATATAAAGTGGTTCTATCTGCCCTCCAGTTTCTCTGGCTAAGATAGCCTACAGATTTTTCTACAGTGGTTCCGTACCATGGAACAGCCTCCCAGAGGACATGAGGTGGGCACCATCTTTTAAAGTTTTAGAAGGTGCTGGCTGCAAGGTCGTTTTATTCACTAGTTCTTTTAATGTGGTATAGGCTACAGGAATTGAGGGTACTTGGGGTTTTAACTGTACTTTGTATGTTTAGGTTTGTAATTGTAAGCTGCCTTGACCTGCGCAAAAAGTCAGATATAAATATTTTAATTAATAAAATTTCATTGATTATTTCATTCAATGTCTCAACAGGTGGATGCTTAATTAAGTATAAACTCTTCTACTGTTAATTACAAAACAAACCAGGTCACTTTACAGTGTTTTCATGGCAACAATTCTTGGTTTTGTATCAAATGTACTTTCAGTGCATTGTAAGATTGTAGCACATTTGGCAAATGTCAATATATATGTTGTCAGTGTCTTTAAAGAAGAGCATATTGGAATTGTGACATAGCTGGAGATGCTGCATTGTTATACAAGCTTATTGTGAAGTTACAACACTTCATTTACAAGTGCATAAACTTAGTTTTGGGTAAAATGCTTTTTGGGGTGGTAATTCAGGTTTTAATTCAGAACAAGTTGTATTCTCTTGTCATAAATTGGCAAAATATCTCCAACAAAATGTAGCCTAGCATTGGATTGCTTCTCCCTTTACTCACGACATTATTCATTTAACTTCAGTAGCATTAAGGAAAAGATAACAAGATAATTGAGTTCCAAAGTCAATACTAAACTGATCCATAAATTGTGAGTATTCCCCACTTATTGCATCTTCTTTCCAGGAACCAAAATTTTCAACTTAATTTAGCTTCCTTAATTTGACTTAGTGACTGATAATCTGATGGCTTGTCGCTTGTGGTAAGATTGCAGGAGAGATGTACAGATAGCTAATCATTGCATAGCCTCTTAGAATTCATGACATACTTTGGTTGGATCCAAAGGTGCCCTTCTTTATGAAGAGGGCATGTTCTGTACATGGAAGGGCTGTTTCTTTCTAGACAGCTGAATGAGAAAAATGAAATTCAGTCTAAAGATATTCTTCTTGTACAAAAGCTTACACCGGAGCTTGTACAATGTCATGCTCAAGCGGAAGCTTGATGACTATGATGGAATCTACCTATTGGAGCTAAATGCTGCATGAACTTTTTCACAAGCAGACATAAAATAGGTTTTACAGTGTTTTCCCCCTTTCTGTTTACTGTTCTATGGATACAGGTACACCTGAAAAAATGAGGGTTTTTTTTCTTATTTGTATTTTAGGAAGGGCTTAAATACTGGCATTCCAGGTTATTTGGGTCATAGAATTATTGAGTTGGAAAGGGTCTTACAGACCATCTAGTTCAACCCTCTGGTCCTCCAAATACCATTTTGGTATTTGGATTCTGAAGGTTTGTTTGGAATTCCAAATTTTTTCAAGTCCATTGTTCTGTAGGGGGAATACTTCTTGGGGACTGGAATCCCCGAAATTGCAAGGAGTCTTTCCTTCCTTTCCATTAAAGCTTCCTTAAGTTTCAAATAGATTAAGCCAAGGGGACCATCCTTCTTGTGTTCAGTGTTTTCTGTGGAGGGGTGTGTGATTCCAAACTTATTTCAGAGACAAGAAACCAAAAACCAAACATACAAAAGCAAACCACTATTGGCTAAAAGCCTCCCAATGCAAAGAGAACCAACAAACTCAATAGAACCAACATCAAACTAGAGAATCCCTGCAGAGCCATTGGCTAGTGTGGCAAACCACTGCAACCAATGTCAAACCAGAGAATCCTAACTAAACAAACTGAAGCAAAAGACACTGTAGCAAGTCCAACAGAATCAGTGACAAACCAGATAATCTCAGCAGAACCACAGCCCATTGTGGCAAGCCGACCATACTCCATGTCAAACTAGAGAATCCAAGGCCAACCAACTTTAGCAAGGGATTCAATTGCAAGATCAACAGAATCAACTGCAAACTTTTTTCTGTGAAATGGAAAAAAATGAACTGATGCTTTGTGCTTTTGAAGATTAAGAGGCAAAAAAGAAAATTACAGAGAAAGGAGATGTATATTGCTTATGGTAATCTGAGTGAGTGTGCAGCATGTAATGTATATGTATCTATCACAGAGAAAATCGGAAGCTATTCCTTTCAATCTTACTATATTATTGTGTAAGCGTATTTCAGACAACTCAGTTTACACCCTGGTGCACCACCAGAGGGCGCTGCCATGGAGGGAAGCCTAGGAAAAGCACCATGTCCCTCCAGAAAACATGCCATGGTAAGAAGCCCAGGCTGGGAGCAGGATGGAAGCAGGTGGCAATGCCCTCTACCTGCCTTAACACAGCTGGTATTAGGAGTAGAGCAGGAGGCAATGCCCACCCCTGCCTTAACCCAGCTGTTAATAGGAGTGGAGCAGGTGGCAATGCCCACCCCCCTTCAGCCAGCTGGGATCAGCAGCAGAGCAGGGGGCAATGCCTGCCCCCTGCCCTAACCCAGCAGGTATTAGGAGCAGAGCAGGTAGCAATGCCCATCCTCCCACCTTAACCCAGCTGGGATCAGGAGCAGAACAGGTGACAATACCCACCTTCCTTCAGCCAGCTGAGATCAGGAGCAGATCAGATGGCAATACCTGCTCTCCTTCACCCGACTGGGATCAGGAGTGGAGGAGGTGACAATGCCCCGCCCCCTGCCTTAACCCAGCTAGCATTAGGAGCAGAGCAGGTGGCAATGCCCATCCTCCCACCTTAACCCAGCTGGGATCAGGAGCAGAACAGGTGACAATACCCACCTTCCTTCAGCCAGCTGAGATCAGGAGCAGATCAGATGGCAATACCTGCTCTCCTTCACCCGACTGGGATCAGGAGTGGAGGAGGTGACAATGCCCCGCCCCCTGCCTTAACCCAGCTAGCATTAGGAGCAGAGCAGGTGGCAATGCCCACCCACCGTTAACCCAGCAGGTATTAGGAGCAGAACAGATGGCAATGCACACCCCAGGAACAGCATGATCCATGGGCCCTTCCCTTTGTTGTCATTTTCTCTTCACAGTGGCAAAAACTAGACTCTCTGGTGGAAGCTACATTGAGGAGTTACAAACTGATCTTCCCAATGTCCAATACCCACCAAATTTGCAGGGGAAATAGTCCTCATTGTCCTCCGAAGGACCCCCCCCCCAAGTTTCAGAGATATTGCACCCTGGGAAAGACATGATGCATAGGTCCTTCCCTTTGTTGTCATTTTCTCTTCACAGTGGCAAAAACGGGACTCTCTCATGGAAGCTACTTTGAGAGGTTACAAACTGACCTTCCCAATGTCCAATACCCACCAAATTTGCAGGGGTCATTGGTAAAAACGGGACTCTCTGCTGGAAGTATATTGAAGGGTTAAAGCCAGAAGGAAAGCCAGAAGGAGTTCAGACAGAGTTCAGTCCCTGCCGTTGCCAGGGGAATTGATTGAAAGGCCTCAGACTGTCTGGCTTGACAAGCGGCTGACAAAGACAACGAATGAGCCTTGCAATGACCACTTGTTCGTTTAGAATGGAGCCTCACGAATGGCTTGTTTGTGAACAGACGAATGGGCTGTTCATGATTTTTTTCCATTCGTAATGATATTTGTGCCCATGTCTAGCCAGGAGACTGGCAGAATGGTGGAGTGTGCTGCACTCCCTGCCACTGCTGCTCTGCAGCAGACAGAGGAGGCCAGATTTAAAAGTCCAATAGAACTGCAGTGCCCCACTGCCCCAGGCAGTGCTGCTGTGCCACTGAGCATCATCATGCATAGCCAGTGCCTGGGTGGGCCCAGCCAGGCCACATCTGACCAGAGCTGCAGTGGGCCCAGCCTTGCAGTGGGGCAGTGGGGCTGGGAAGCAACAAAAGAAAGGAAAGAGGCAAAATGATGGGGAAGGAAGGTTGTGTGGGTGGGTAGACTAACACAGAAGTGTCTTTTGGAGGGGGAGGAACACAGAAGCATCCATGGAAAGAAACAGGGGATAGTATTTGGGAAGGGCAGGGAGAAAGGAACAAGGAATCATCTTTGGGAAGTGGGTAGAAAGCAACAGAGGAACGATTATTGGGAAGGGGTGAGACAGAAACAGGGAAGGGCCATTGGGAAGGGGGAAGAAAAGAGAATGATCTTTGGGTTATACGCACACAAAATGGTATTGTGTATGTGCACAAAATTGTATATGTTCTCTGTGTATGTGCAAGGTACAGAATGCATTTGTATAACAAAAGTTTGTGTCTCGCAAGGATGAAGCAAAATCAATTTTTTCCCCAAATCAAAATGGCAGGATCAAAACAAATTTAAATCATTCCTAGAGGGGCTCGGTAGCCAGTACATTTACTTCGATATTACAGCTTCACTGGTCATTCTCTGATTGAATATTTGATATTAGGATTTGACATCCAGTAAAAGTTGATATTTGACAGTTGGTATTTGATTGCTGATTTGTCATAGTATTCTGTAACTGAATGCATTTGATACTTGCCATGCATTTTTAATACTAAAGTGCATTTTATTCATTCCACATAATGGTATTTGAAAATAGTTGGCAGCTGATAGAAGATTTCATGCTTGACACTTGTCACAATACAAACAATCAATAGATGCCAATACAATTAACAGGAGAATTCTATGAAGAGCTGCTCCAGTCTAAGCCCATTGAAATCAAAGGGTTAATCCAGCTCTGAAATCAATGGGTTTAGAGTGAAGTAATTCCATAGGATTGTATTGTAAAGCTCACAAATTTTGAGATGAAGTCTGTGTTTTAATAAGATTCATTATAAACTCTTCCTGCCAAGTTATGCTCTTATGAAGACAGTTGAGTATTGCTGTTGCTGTTAAGTAAATTGAATAATTTTAATCTGAATTCTATTAATGTTGCATTTTTGGAACATTAATCTCCTATTGATTTTACAACACTGAACATAAACCATTTTAGGATACGAATTGCTTTAAAACAAATATCTGACTCACATTTGAATTTCAAATTTGAATTTTTATATACAAAATTTGAACATTTGGTCAGATTATTTTTTTGTACAATATTTTATTTCAGACCTTATGCTTTGGAATAATGTTAACGGTAACAGTTTTCCTCAGTTTTGCAACATTTAAATTTTAATTTAAGTGTGGCTCCTGCCCTAACATAGAGGAGGAGCCACTTCTGCAGAAATGAGATACAGGATTTGTAGGAGTGGCAGTCATAGGCCAGCTGCCTTATGCAGCCTACCCTATAAGAGGGGATTAAATCTTTTCATCATTTTGCTATGCAAGGTGCACTCCCTTTAATGAGCAATGTGGAATTATCAGCAATTTTGGGGCCAGACATATGGTTAATTCTGTGGTTATGAGAACCCATTTGGTATAGTGGTTTACAGCGGCAGGACTCTAATCTGGAGAGCCAGGTTTGATTCTGCGCTACTCCACTTGAAGCCAGCTGGGTGACCTTGAGTCAGTCACAGCTCTCTCAGAGTTCTTTCAGCCCCATCCACCTCACAGGGTGATTGTCATGAGAATAATAATAATACAGTTTGTAAAATGCTCTGAGTAGATGTTAAGTTGTCCTAAAGGGCAGTATATAAATGAAATGTTGTTGATATTATGTTATCTCAAACTGGCTGAAAATAGACCTTGTTTGTCTGCTTCACATTGTTGGGTAGACATTAAAATATGCTTAATCCTGGCAGAATTACTTAGACTGTACTCATGTGGCTTGGCAGAACTAGTGTGGTTTATATAGTGAAAGTTTAAGTTGGATTGTGAAGGATTCAGAGTCATTTTAGGAAAGGAGATAAGAAGCCAGCCACTCATGGCCGACTGGACCAGCAGTCTGTAGGAGGAGACTCCCTCAGTGCTGGGCATCATCATTTGAACCCTTGTGCTGACTGGCATGAGAAGATGGTAATGATGGTCTCTTGGCACAAGTTGGTATTCAGGCTAAGAAAGTCAGTTGAGCTTAGAGCCAGGGTAAGATTGCCCGAAGGCAACAATCTCTCTCAAAGCGGCTTATGAAATCTGCATAAAGGCATTGGGAAGTTTAATTACCTGCACAGTTTTTGCTGTGATTAAATAAACCCTAGTTTAAATGACTTTTGTACCTCCAGTCTGGGGCAGAGGACAGTGGATATGCTTGTAGCACATATAAGCCACAGCAGGATTTGAGTTTAGTGGCACCTTAGAGATCAACAAGATTTCAGAGCATGGGCTTTCAAGAGACAGAGCTCCCTTCTTCACATATAAACCACAGTTCATTTGGATATCAATCTGCAAGGGCTGTTCAGAAACCCTAACACTGATTTATTTTATAAAAAAAAAACTATATAAGAATTAGTAACCTCCCGCGTGTAACCGTAACTGAAGCCCATATTGATCCCCTTCTGCACCGGGAACACACAACTCTTCACTTCCTCTGAAGTCCAGCTGAAAGGCATGAAATCGGCTTGTATGTGGCCGTTCGCACCTCTCTGCAACTCGATATTAAAATCTTTATTTTTGAAACCCAGATATTTAGCCCCCTCTACAATATTCCCACATATGTCAAACCAAAAAGAATAAAGAGAGAACTTTCCCCTGTGCTTTCAAACAAGTGATTGATTGACACTGAACCGGACTTTAAAAAAAATTTAAAAGAGGAAAGAAGAGAGTGGGGAAGAATGGAAAGGAGGGGAGGAGGACTGGCGGGGTAGACAACAGTAGCCAATCATAATGCAGTGGGCTGGTAAAGGGTGGGAGAGGGGGGAAGAGGGTGGAACCCCAAAAACAGAATAAAGATTGTGCATGGAGAAACACCCTACCACAAAGAGGATTTTTTAAAACAGTATAAGCAATCCCTGGAAACAGGGCCGGCATGCCCATTGAGGCCAGGTAGGCGGTGGCCTCAGTGCACGGGGTGCTGGAGGGGGCAGTGGAGGAGGCACGAGGGGCGGGAGTGCATGCCATGGAGCTGCAGCCTCCTAGCCCTCCCACCCCGCACTGCCACCGCCACCAGCACAAGCCCCCAGCCGGGCGCAGCAGCTATGGGCAGGCATCTGAGGCAGTGCAGGGCAACCGAGCGTGAGAGCTCGGAGGCCACCTGCATGCCATCCCATCCGCCCACCACAGCAATCGAGCTGGAAGTGCGCGCACGCCCATGATGATGTCACACGTGACATTATCACGCAGGCTAGTGCGTGCATGCAGGTGCCCGGCCCACCGGCCAGCCACGGGCGCTGAAAACCCTGGTGCCACTGCTGCACGGAAAGTTGTGGAAAAACCGCATAGTGGCCAGGGTGACTACTCATAGCAGCAAATCTGGTGCAGAGGGTCTTGAACAAACACTGCAGTACGGGAACTGAACCAGTAAAATTGACCCGTGCAGACTTAGCTTTTGTACCCTCTCCTTGGCAGCCCTAACACTTGCCGATTAGCTCATGGGATTCTAGTATACATCAGTTTGGGGAGTATTTCATCTTTTGGTGGCACATATTTGCTTCCAGGGCATTCTGCATGCTTCTATTTATCTCTGTTCATTATCTCCTTCCAGGACAAATTGGGATCCGACATTTTACTCTCACTTCACTAGCAACATACATCCTTGGGTATAACAGATGGCTTTATCTGTTGACTATCCTCTTGCAAACTCAGTTTGATGCCTGAGAGCACTAGTACTGTATTTGTCTTCTCATGCATCATTCACCATCAGCAATAAATTCTGGTGGACAAATCATCACTTCAGAAACACCTGGTGAAGCCCAGCCCATTAAATAGATTGACACAGGTGTAGATGATTAGAATTTAGTAGTAAGCAATTACAGCAAACAAGATGGACTGCAGGCAGGGCTGACTCCGTCTCTCAGCTTTGGGTTCTGTAGCAGCAACTCGAAGGAAATTATATTAATTTTTTTCCCTCCCTTGCAGGCAGAGGCAGAGTAAGCGAATTTTGTCATTAAGGTCATGATATTAGTACATGGCTCCTTCATTCTCATAAAAATTATCAGATTGTGAAACACCTGTGATGTGTGCTAGAGATGACTGTGTAATTGGAACGTGCTTGGGAATCTCCTAAATGTTTATGAGGCTGCTTGACACAGGTAAGAATGATGGTCTTAAGTTGGTCTAAAGCTGCCTTTCCCCATGAGTACAGCCTCTCACTGCCAACAAAGCATGAGAATTTGTGCACCCCAGAAGCCAATCTTTCTTTCCCAAAGGGAAGTTGTTTTTTTATTTCTCACAGAAAGGCAATTTTACATCTTGTGCTAAAGTGTCCTGAAAGAAAAGTGAAACCTGGGCCGTTTCCACACGGCTTACCTTTTGTCGGGATACAGCATCTTCGCGAGCGAAATCGCTCCAGGAAGGCGCTGTTAGCGCAATTTTGTGCGAGATCACACTGTTATCATACGATTTCACATGAGATCATGCTGTTATCATGTGACTTCGTGCAAGATCACGCTGCATAACGGCAAAAAGTAAGCCGTGTGGAAACGGCCCTGATCTAAATAGGTTCCTCCAATTGTGCAAGCTTGCTTGGGGCTTATCTCTTTGAAACTTGGTCCTTGGTTTTCTTGACAGTCCTTAGTTTACTTGTTTGGAAACAGTCCTAGGTAGATACACTCATAGCATTTCTAAGGTTATGCTGCGTGTACCACTTCACTTCACTTGTTGCAGAGACTCAAGACCATTACCAGCTATGCAGTTCCAATGCAACCTGATTTAATTCTTTTGGGCCTCTGGAAGGATCCCATAATCCCCTTTATAAAGAAAACATTAATTTTCACTATGCTTTCTGCAGCAAAAGCTCTAATTGCTACATCCTGGAAAAACAAAAACTTACCATCCATCTCTACGTCGTACAAGAGGCTATGGGATTTTCTTATCATGGATAAAATCTTGGACCTTCTTCATTGTATAGATAACCCGACGTATCAATCTACTCTTTTTGAGCAATCGTTACCTTTTCTAGATCATTTCAATAATCCAGAGTAGACAACTTTTTGTGATCCACTTATTTATAGTTATATAATCTTGTCTTAATAACTAATATATATATTGATCATTATGCTTTACTTTCAGTATTTCTCTTAATGAGTAACCCTTTCCATGATACCCTTGAAATGTGTATATTAAGATGTTATATCCATTTAATGTTTGTGTATTTTTATACAAGTTATAAAAATAAAGTTTTAAAAAAACTTGTTGCAGCAGAATCAGGTATATTTCTGCCAGTTTATTAAAGAAGCTTCAAACAGGGTTCCTGGGTCCCACACAGGATCTGAATGAGTGCCCTTGGTGTCTCTTCCTTGGCTAATGGTTTATTTTTCTTGTATAGGTCAGTCTTGTTCTTCTTCATGTGCCTCCACCATCCCATACCGCTCTGGCATCCTGCCAGCATAGGGATACTGTACTCTAGAACCCTCAGACCTCTAGTAAGGCACCTTTCCCTGTGCCTTGGAGATGGCTCCTCCAGCTTTGTTCTTGGAGCCATTTCCCAAGCCTCTGGTATCTTTCCAGTCTCTCCCATAATCTCTCATTTGAGCTGATGGGCTATGGGTGCAACACCCGCCTGCCTGGTAACACCATGCCATTTCCAGCCCAGACGTGTTCATATTTGTCGGGGGAGGTAGTTTTGAATTTCCTGCATTGTACAGGGGGTTGGACTAGATGACCCTGGAGATACCTTCCAACCCTATAGTTCTATACTTCTGTGATCTGGACAGGTTATTTTGGAGTGCCACACTGCCTCCTGGGACTTATGCCTCCCTACCCGGTTCACAATGTTAAAAATTTAGAACATAATCCGGCTAGAAATACTTTGTATTCTTAAACAGCTATATCTTTCATATACTATTTATTCATATCATGTATATCTACTATATACGTATAACAAGCAACAAAGCCCGTTGTGGGGGAAAATACAATGGGCTCTAGATAGGGGAGGGTGGGCAGGCAGGCATTCACTCCTCCTCCATCACTGATTCCAGCTGGTGAAGCGGAGGGGTGGGCATTGTTATCTGCTCCATGCCTGATCCGCCTGATCTCAGCCATGTGAAGGGGTGGTGGCCTGATACATGCCATGTAAAGGGGGGACGGGCATTGCATCCTGTTCTGTGCCTGACTACAGCTGGGTGAAGGGGGGCAGGCATTGCCACCTGTTCTGAGCCTGATCCCAGCTGGGTGAAGTGGGGTGAGCATTTCCACCTGCTCCCCACTGGGTGAAGGGAGGAACAGGCATTGCCTCCTGCTCTGCACCTGATCCTGACAAGTGAAGGTGGGCAGCGAGCTTTACTACCTGCTCTGCTCCTGGTCCCAGCTGGGTGAAGGGGGTGCGGGCACTGCCACCTGCTGATAGATTGAAGGGGGGCAGGTATTGCTGCCCTCCCTCCTGGTATCTGGGTCTCCCATTTGGGATTAGAGAAGTGAGGTTTCTTGTTGCATTTGGAACTCTGTCTATCAACGCTCTTGAAAAAGCGGCACCGAAACAGGAATTCAGCTTGCGCCCTGTTGAGCAGCTGATAGCTGTGATTCCTTTCCTGCATGTCCACTTTCTCCATTGTGAGTTCTCTGGAGCAGAGGTCGGCTCCTTGCTTGCCCGCAGCTTCAGGTTCCCTTGAAGGCATCCTACGAATAAAGAAGAGAGCTGGGGCTCCGTTTTCTATTTCTAAGCACATGGACTTCGGAGAATCTGGACTACTGTCAGGGATTCCTTTGATGCTCAAACCTTTTGGTCAAGGTCAGGTTTCTAGTTATTCTGGAACTTACTCATTGTAACCTTATTGTACGAACACTTGCTGGCTAGATAAATTACTATATTTTTGCTTAATGATTAGAGGAATTATGGTTTCTTCCAGCTTAGTGTGCTTCTATTCTGTGGGTCTTCTAGGTCCAACCGTTGTAGATTCTTGGTCTGTACACTGCTCCTGATTCTGGCAGGTTGAAAAGGGGCATGCTTGGCTCCTGACTCCAGCAGGGTGAAGACAGGGTGGGCATTGCCACCTGCTCTGTACCTGATCTCAGCCAGGTGAAGGCATGAGGTGAACATTGCCACCTGCTCCACTCCTGATCATAGCTGGGTTAAGGCAGTGGGTGGGCAAAGCCACCTGCTCTGCTACTGATGCCAGCTGGATGAAGGGGGGGATGGGCATTGCCAAGTGTTCCACTCCTAATACCAGCTAGGTTAAGGTTGGTGGTGGCAGTGCCATCTGCTCTCCTCCTAATAACATCTTTGTTGTGGAAGGGGAAATTCCACCTGTTGTGATCCTAATACCAGCTGGCTGAAGGGCAGCCAATTAATCAGTAGGCTATTTGGCTGTTCACAGCCTGTTCATGTGTATTCATAGGAACAAACTACTTGCAGCCACCAGAAGTTGACTCCAAGCTAATGAGGAATCATCTGGGAATTTGCTTCTGATCTCCTACTGTAGAGCTTTTGCTCTGTACTCATCCAAGGGTTTTTTTTTGGGGGGGGGGGTCTGGAGTGCACACACAGCTAATCAGCTGGAAGTTTGGTTTTCATGATTGTCAATCCTGGAAAATTTGCTGATTTCAAGACTTCCTGGAATGCAACATATTGCCGGGGTGGGGTATGTGTGATCAGAAGGTCAGCTGATTCCCATTCTCTTCTCTGCACCCCAGACTGTAAGCTGGGGCTACAGAGAAAAGGAGATAAATGATCTTCTTCTACCCTCCCTTTTGCAACACAGACATTAAAAGCACTGTTTCTGGCCCTGCCCAACTTGAGAAATTACCTGTTTTTCTCCCTTCTGAAAATTAGAGATTAAAAGCATTGTATGTGCCTCCTCTCACTGGAGGAGGGGGGGAAATAGCTCTTTCTACCCTTCCTTTTGTAATGCACAGATAAAAAGCATTTCATCTATCTCTGCCCAGTTTATAGGGGAGAGAAGAGTTTTCTTTTGCAATTTAACCACATAGCTATTCCGCTGAGGCAGCAGGGTGGAGAAGAATCTGACTCCCAACTAATTCCCCCCAGTCAGCTGTGAGTCTACTTCTGATGAATAGGCAGCTGCAAAATTATTTGGCAGCTGTTCAATTTGTTCAATGTTACTCAAATATATCCCTGATCTGCTCAGTCTAACAGTGAGTGTTGATCTCCCAAACATGTTTGCTGAGAAATTCACAACATCCCAAATCTAACAGGTCATTTTGTAACAAGGATTACTGGACTAGATGGACAATTGCTCTGATTCAAAATGGCACCATTTATGCTTATGAAAATAATGGCAGGGGGACTAAAGAATGGATTTCACTAGCACAAGGAGGAAGCAAAGTTTAAATGGAAATTTTCAGGTTGAAATCACACAAGGATGAGAAATTCAAAAGCATCCATAAAAGCAAACTTAAAGAGCTTGATTTACTTAACCCTGTATCTTCTATGCTTTGTATTTTCTCTGCTTTGGGATGGATTCTGCAGTTTGCTGTAACTACACAAGCCAAATTGGCTTGTGACCCAAAGCTGATCTTCCCTCTCCCTTATTACCTGTGCACAAGGGTTCATTCAAGGATACATTGCCATTAATTTTGCTTTCAGCCCATGGATATAGGACTTCAAAAATATTAGTAGATGTAACTTCTGGGTTGGGTTTTTTTTTGCCCTGTTCACATGTGCTCTTGGTTGTTAGCAAATGCTAATCTACAATGTTCTTTCTCTAAAAGTTCTATTGCTGACAGATGCTGACCCTCAAAGGGCCCATCTATACTTTACAAACCTCAACTCTTTAAAAAAAATGGTTTGCCAAATGATCTTACTGCATTTTTCAGAAATAATTGGGCTCGGTGCCCTTGTATCTATTGCCTTCTTTCTCGTCAGTAGTAAAGGGTGCCATAAATAAGAGTGCCGTCTAGACACGGAAAACATTGTCTGCTCCATTTTTGCTCACTGTAGCAATGTGTTTTGTCTGTTCTTTTTATTGGTTTGAGGCCTCTGCTTCCTGTGAGTCTTATCTTCTTAATGGCAGTCATTTCAAATATGCACAGTATATTTTCTTGCTTCTGTGGATGACACTCGCTATCTCAATAATAATAATCATTTGGCCTCTGATTTAAACCATTCTAGCAGGACAACCTACTGTGAGAATCGACAGCTTGCTTCACTTCTAAAATTGCCTACTGCCCTACTGGTACACTGGGAGTTTTCTGCTGGCTCTGTTCTCAGAAGGTCCTTGAGAAATGAAAGCAAGAATTGTTGAAAACAGTTCCTGCTGATCGACTGCAGTGTTTTCACAGTGGTCTCTGGCAGGAATTATAGGTTAAGGGAGATAGGAGAGATGTGAGAGGAAACATAGGTAAAATAATGGCATATGTATGAGTTGATGATGATTATCATAGAAGGTCTGGTGCTAGTTAAGGCAAAGCATTGCTTATAAAGTTATTGAAATGTTGAATCATTTCAAAAGTTCCAGTTTGTTTCACAGTTTCTGCACAAGGGACTGTGGCCCACCATTTCCTTAACATTAATTACAAAATTCACTAAAAATATGGACTTGGATCCAGCAAAGTCCAAGCAGAAACATAAAGGACTTCATGCAGTTCTGCTTGTGCAAGGTCTTGTGCAATACCTAGTGCTTTCCTCCCTATATCTAATAGTGCCAAGAAATTGGTTGAATGATGTCTTGCTCAAGCGGAAAAACATTCAGGACACACTAAAGACAAGGAGCTAATGTGAAGGGTTTGTTCATACTTCTATTTGCACATAGATGCTAGCACACGCAGAAATCTTATGGAGGATCCAAACCATTGCCATTAAAATGGACACTTGTTTTTACAGGAACAGTGTAAAAATGTATATCTTTGGATAACTGATGGAGAAATGCTGCCAACAAACAACAGAACATTCGTTCATGGAAATCAGCAGGATAAAAACGGTTTTCCCGAACATGAACAAAAATGAACAGAACCAGAACCAGAACAGAACATCCCTAGTCGACTAGCATTTTCTTTAAGGTAGCAAAGTTAACATATGCACAATTTTCAATGAAACATGCTTAAAAAATTTATCCATGTGAATCCCAAGATAATGTCATTATTGCATGAGACTTAAGTATCACAGTACTCTGGCACATTTGGGTTCACTCTCAGACAAGTCTAGTTAAGATGTCTGAGTATAGCTATCCGAATCAGAAAGATTGGGTGGAACTTAAAAGGATTTATAAATTGTCTGCAATTTATTCTTTGAATGCATCAGAATTATTTGCCCTTTGTAAGGAAGACATGGTATCATTCCACCTTGTCATGAGTCCCTCACAATAGATCAAGTTTTTTTTTTCATATCAGTAGTTCTGAGCAATTTTCTTATGTTGTCTATGCATGTCACACAAGTTTTATGTTCAAATTATACATGCAGTGTACATTATGTATATATTTAATTTACACATTGCATTTATTGATGCATAAACAATGTTGGAAAATGTTGGTATTTTATGGGAGAAGTTTGGTACAAAGAAAGAGAAAATGGAGTGAAGATAAAGAATAATTGGTTCAGTTTGCACAAGAGAGACACAGAAAACAAAATGGAGACTTTCTTGCTGAAATGACTAGGATAAGAAATTCAGAATCATTCCTACTTTCCAATAAGCTGTTTGATAGACTAATAGTGAGTGAAATGACTGAAATTCTGCTTTATGTCATGAAATAGGTAACTTAACTTCAAAAGGTTTCCATATGGATGCCAAATGTTCAGTTTGGGTGGGAAACACGTATCATCATGTACCAAACCACACATTTGACTGAGATTTATGAAGATCATAATGTAATTCAATTGTCTATTACCAGAGACCCTTCTAGATGCCTGGGGCCATATAATGGCATAGGATATAAGGATAAATAGCACTGGCACCCCCACCTTTTAAAAGCCCAGAGTGTGAATGAATGGAGATTACATATTAAATAAAGCACAGAGCCCGTGAGTTTTCAATTCCACCACAAATCTGAAGACAGAAAAGTGTCCTGTGGGATATGTAGTACCCCCTGGAGGCTTGCTTCCTGGAACTTGAGGTCTATTATAGATTCTGGAATGACACAATGGCCAGAGTTTGTAAGACATTATGCTTTTCTAGAAACAAGTCCTAAGCCATCAGATGGGGGGGTTGGCCACATTTCTGAGTTAATAAGCAGTGATTGACTCATCTCCTGTGTAAATTAATTTTTACTTTCACAGCAGCTTCAGACGAGGTAATGTTTGAACCCCTGAATGCCCTTGCCACAAAGGCAGGAAGCTGGCTTTCCTTCAGAGGTTAGGCTTGGTTTTCCCATGATATCTGCTTCTATCCCCTTAAAGACAATATTAACTCTTCAAAATCCTATGGAGAGTTACCCCAGTCTAAGGCCATCGACTTAAATGGGCTTAGACTGGTGTAACTTGGCATAGGATTGCACTGCAAGACGGTAATCTCTGATTTAACTTTCCTCTTTTTCTAAGTTGCCCCTCTCTCTTCCCCTTTTTGACCTCCTCCCTTTTCTGACAGTTCCTGATTCCTGCCATGGAGACACCCTCTGCCTGCAGGCATTTAACCAGCCATGATATATGATTAAATATTAATTTTCATCAACGGAAAGGATGGTAGCTAGGGGGTATCCTATGGAGTGGTCCATGGATTAGGACCTCTTTTTCTGAATTTTTGAAAAAAAAATGAGGGAAAGGTCTTTAAGCAGAGATAAGTTCCCCCAATTTTTAGCGCAATGATCTGAAGGGATCAGCTGAGGCGACCCGGAGGAAACATAGTTTTCTCATAGGAAACAATGGAAGATGGCTGGGAGCACCTTCTTCAGGGACACACAAGATTGGGCCACTTTTGTCTGATTCACTTGAAACTTGGGAGTCTTTAGTAGAGAGGGAGAACTAGGTTCCCTGAAATCCTTAGAAAATAGCTGCTTTGTAAAGCTGAATTTAACTCCTCTTGGGACTTAGTCCTGATATCCTCAAAACTAAAATTTTTATCCTTACAAAATGATAGCAATACTCCTGAAATTTGGGGGAAATGATGATCATATCTTTTCTGAAATTACAAGATGAAAAGAGAATGCTAATTTTTGAAGTGTGCACTCCTATAGTCACAAGTGAAACAAAGTTTATGGAATGAAACTTTCCTGCCTCTCTTTTCCTACTGCAACACACTGATCCCTTCTGTTCCTGGTGACTGATTACAGTACTCTGACAAACAATTAAGGGTCAACTGTGTGTGAGAAACACCCATCTCCCCATGGACAGCAGTGGTTAGATACAGCCTATTAGTTTTACTGTTACTCATTTACTCATTTACTGTTTACTCATTTTTTAATCTTTAATTGTGATAATTTTTAATGAATCCAACACGTAATGCCCAAGTAAGGTCTTCATCAGGCTTATTTAAAGTTTCACAACATCCATTTATTGTTTGGTGTGGGGCATAACTTAGTAACAGAGCACTGTAGCAGGTTGAGTATTCGATCCTTGGCAGCCCTAAATACTGTATTCCTGATAGCGGAGCTGGGAAACCAATCAGAACAGACCACACTGAGAGCTAAACTACAAGAGACGAATGACACAAGGACACTCATATGAAGGGAGTCACAATGTTAGTAGAATCAAAAAGAGTCCAGTAGCACCTTTAAGACTAACCAATTTTATTATAGCATAAGCTTTCGAGAATCAAGTTCTCTTCATCAGATGCCTGATCAGGCATCTGATGAAGAGAACTTGATTCTCGAAAGCTTATGCTATAATAAAATTGGTTAGTCTTAAAGGTGCTACTGGACTCTTTTTGATTTTGCTACTACAGACTAACACGGCTAACTTCTCAGGATCTATGACAATGTTAGTAGGGAAGCTACGTTTTAAAAGACAGATTGGAAGGCTCTGTCAATATCTCCTCTCTACAGAGCTGCAAAGATCACTCCTCAGAGGGTTTGTTTTTTTCCTCCTAGAAGGAGAAGTGAAACTGACAGAGCCTCCAGGAAGCAAAAAGGAAATTAACAAACCCTCTGAGGAGTGCTGGCTCTGTAGAGAGGGTAAATTGACAAATTCTTCCAATCTGTCTTTTAAAACTCAGCTTCCTGGCTAACATTGGTCCTTGTGTAATTCATCTCTTGTAGTTTAGCTCTGAGTAAGATGGACTCATGCGCTGATTTGTCAGAAGGTAGCTTCATGTAGTTACTACAAAGAAGTATTACTCTCCAAAGAGCAACAAACAAGACAAATGAATGTAAGCTTCATATTCAGAGTACGAAATATGTATTCATTTCCTGAGACCTTATGAAGTACTAGGTGCAGAAGTACAGAAGATGAAAACAGGAATGGGGAAGAGTTCATATTTTTAAAATCTTGTAATAGGCTCTTGGTACTGGTTGGGAGGAATGGGTTTGTATTGTTTTGGTTCTAGAGAATCATGGTTCTGGAGAATCATGGGGTCTAATGGAAATGAATCCCCCATTTTTTCAATCACACACACCTGCACACACAACTGAGGAACAAAGAGTCAAAAAAGTCACCAAGCACGCTGTAGGTTTTTTTAAATGCAGCTTTTGAAACACCGTTCTCTTTCTTTCTTTTCTGTCTCTCTTTTTTTTACAAGAGAGCATTTGAATTGGAACAATGTCAATATTGTAGAACAGTCTCCTAAGCCCCTTGTCATTGGTAATAGGGACATCAGTTACAGTCATTGTCAACATTCATTAAGTTCAGATCTTCCACTCTTCTGTCCCTCAGGGTGCCTTTCATTGATGTGCTCCTAAAAAGGTTATGCATCCCACATTAAGCCAGCATATATTGCTGGATCCCTCTCCACCCTCCATTCTGATGTATTGATACAGAAATAATATATTATTTTTAACAGTTCTTTTTTCTATATGCAGATGTATTTTCCATGATGTTTTCTTTTTCATTACTATTGCTGTGTCCACCTAACATCATATTATATGTGAACATGTATGTGTTTCTTGCTTTACAGATTTATTATTAAAATGCAGTGATTTTTATAGAGAATTTAAAGGATGATATTATGAGAAGAGGGAAATAAACTGATGTCAATATGCATTCTCCGAGGCAAAAAGCAATATAATTAAGTTCAAGCACTGTCACCCCATACCAACCTGCCTGTGAGTGAAGAGTTGGCCATTTCCAGGCTGTCCCCCAACTTGAAAGACTCCATTTGGATAATGTCTTCTCTATGGTAGGTCCTCCACTGTAGAACACTCTTCCTAGAGAGACATACTTGATGAATACATTATTGAACTTTAGGCACCAGATCAAAATAGGTAATTCATCCAAGATTTTAACAATTCTTCTGTATTAATAATTGCCATTTTCTCATCATATTGCAGCTGAGAATTTTATTGCTGTCTGTTGAACTAACTTGATTATTACTTTTGATTTTATCACTGATACAATTAAGAGTAGATTTTTGTTCGTTGTCTTGAAAATTCTCTGCGATTTAAGGAGGTGTATAAATATTTGTTTTCTTTAAAAAGAAGTAATTTCTGTCTGTGGAAGACCATTTATACCAATGGAGGAGGGGAAGCAATTTTTGCCAATTGTTTTTCCCATTCCAGTTGGTCATATTTTCACCAGGGTTATGGCAGGGGGTCCATGATCCCTGGGAGAAGTATTTGTGGAAATGAAGTGGGCTGCAGTAGAAGAAAGGAGGCAAATAAATTCAATTCCTCTCACTTAAGTCTGCTTTGCTTCTTGGATCCAATGTACTTTGGATCCAATGTGTCTAGATCATTGATTAGATTCTGAGTAAGGATATTCAAATTGTGTTTCTTCATATCTTTTAATTTTCATGAAAAAACTGAAAGACCATTTTCATCTTATGTATTTTCATTTCACAATTACTATTTTAACCTATTTTTATTTTACTTCACAATTACTCCCCACCCCACCTCCAGCATTTTTACACAATTTATGTTCCATTTGTAAGCAATTTTTTAAAAAGCATCAGTTTAACAACAATATATCTATTGAATTTTATTAATACAAGAGGATGATATGGTTTTTTTCTAAATTAGAAGCCATGAATGAAGCCTGATTTTTAAAAAATCAACTGGAGTTTTCATAGAATTTGGTAAGATCTGTCACAGCCCTTGAATCTACAAGAAGGCTGGAGTGGAGGTCGAGTGAAAAACACTCAATACTGGGGGAATGAATCCTCACTTCCCAGGGTAACAGGAGCCACCAGAAGTTTTTCTTAAATAATCCTGTTGAGAGACCGAGGAACCAGTCTTCAGACCTACCAATTTTTAATCAAGAAGTCAAACATACAAGTTGAGTTTTAAAAAAACAATGACTTGGTAGTTGTAGCCAAATAGGCCAAAGTACTAGATGTACATTGAAGCTCTCAAACCCCCAAAACACCACAGAATTATAATTAATAAAGTTTATTAAAGAATGTGCAAAAGATTAAAATTATAGAATATGTGCAAGACAAGAAAGAAAATAATAAAACTAAATAACTACGCTAAATTACTATACGAGCTTGGTCCTCTGACAGGATTGTTGCCTTGCCAGACAAAGAACACAAAAGTCCAGGGAGAACGCCCGAGTCCAAAATCCAGAGACATAAGTCCTAGACTGAAACCTATATTGGTAGTCAGGTCCAAAGCACAGTAAGATGTGTTGTGATAGATATTCTACTTGCAGTCACTCACGGTAGAAGCAGAACAGTATGAAAGCAAAAGAATGGGAACCAGACAAGAATGACCCTTGCTTTATGCTAGGATGCCTGCAGCATGACCTGGTCCTGCTTGACCAATCAAGGGGTGTTTCTAGGACATGTGACTACATTCCTCTGCATCTGGAGTGTATTCATGATCAGAGTAATTTACTGTCACCCCCAGTCCTTTGTGTTACTAAGATAGAATGTGAGTGTAAAACTCCATCCTGGACCTTCTGTAGCTTAAGGAGGCCAAAAATCCTGAAATAAAATTTTGAAAAGCCAAGAAACAGACTAGGACAGGCCAGTTTCTTGACAACATTGGTAATAGAGACTGGAATAAGTTTTCTCAAAATTCAAAAGTGTTGTCCATCAATTTTTTTAGATGTTTCTTCATGCACCATAATTTTAGGTATCACGGGCCGGCCCCAAAAGTTGTGCTGATCAGATATAAATTAGAAATGCTCCATAATGTTGCAGCTACATTGTTTAATAACAGTAACAACAACATTCGATTTATATACCACCCTTCAAGACAATTTAACACCCACTGAGAGCAGTTTACAGAGTATGTTATTATTATCCCCACAACAATCACCCTGTGAAGTGGGTGGGGCTGAGAGAACTCTGAGAAGCTGTAACTGACCTAAGGTTACCCAGCAGGTTTCAAGCGGGGGAGTGGGGAATCAAACCCAGTTCTCCAAATTAGAGTACCGCCACTCTTAACCACTACACCAAACTGGCTCTCAGTTGAAAACAATCTCTTTCCATTTTGCTTCACTTTTTTATGTAATTGTACCAAGAGCTTTTTATCTTGTGCCATTTTCTATATCTTTGTGCTAAATGTTTTCTGTTTAGATTTATGTAATTTTGAGTGTAATACTTGCGTGACTTATATGTAAATGGAATAAAGAAACCAGCAGTTCAGGGATATCAGCAGTAAAAACGGAACAGTGCAATCCTAAGCAGAATTACTCCTGTCTAACCCCAGTGAAATCAAAGGGCTTAAAATGGAGTAACTCTGTTAAGGATTTCACAGTAAATGTAAAGATTTTCAATAACAACATAACAAAAAGTAGAATAGCATTCATTCATTCATTTAGAATGCTTTTAATCCACTCTTCAATCTCAGGACCTCTAGATCAACTGACAATAAAATTCTCAATCAAAATTTTGCAATAAAATAAAATTGTCAAAATTGTCAATAATTTTTAACCATTTTTTTTTTAAAAAGCCAACCAACAGCTAGACAAATTTAAACAGATGCCATGCTTACCAAGTCTAGAGAAATATCAAATGTGCATTAGTTATGAATAAACAAATAAATGGCTTTCTCAAAGGGTTAAATTACAAACACAAAAGGGGCATAGGACACAGTTCCCTGATGAATTTTCTGGAAACCATGTGATAGAAAATGTGAAGATTGCTTCTCAGGTGAAAATTTGAGAATTTTTGATGGAAACAAAAACGTTTTCTTTAAGATAAACAAAAAATCTCATGGACGATGGGATTTCCAGTCATTCAGAGATTCCCACCTCATTCAGAGGTGTGGTGGATGGTCACATGAGATAGCGTATTATAGAAGGTGGCACTAAAATTATGGAATTCCCTTCCAAGGGAGAAGCAAGAGAGTCTAGTAGTACTACTGGACTTCCAAGGGACCAGTCAAGCTCCTTTTGTCAGCTTTACTCTGGAAAGCTTATACCCTGGAAATCCTGTTGATCTTTATGGAGCTACTTGACTCCAGTCTTGCTCTTCTACTGCAGACCAACATGGCTAGCCACCTGAGACTACCTTCCAGAGGAAGCTCATTTGGTGTTTAACAATACAGACAACTTGCATCAGAACTGTCTATTCCAGGGGAAATTCCCATCTCATAAGAATTTGGACACATTCCTATGTCAGTCACTCTTTGAGAGAAGCCAAATTGCACCAAAAATAATGGGAAGAAATCTTGGTGAATTAGAGCCTTTGTGTTCCATTCTAATGGAACAATTGCTCTATGAACAGATACATGGTCAAAATCTCAGATAAGTGGGATGTATAATTCAATGACAAGCACAAAGTAACCCAAGAGTAGCCCAAAAGAAATAAACAAGTGAATGCTAATGTTTTATGCAATTTACTAACGAGTAACTTAACTCTTCACCTCAGGCATTGTTGAAGCCACATTGCTTCTCCCTGTCGCATTAGGAACTAATTTGACAGTTGCTGGAGGCAAAGCTGCAATACGAGTCAAGTTGTCAAATGTCCTTTGTCCTCACAAATGCAAAATCTTTAAGCCAAATTTTACCACAATTGCATGTTCATTTTGAATTATTGTTCATTTTGCCTGTTGTGATGACACTTTTTTAGTTCCCTTGAGCATCTCCCATGAAATGGTCTGTCAGTTACTACTGGGAAAAAGGAAAAAGAGAGTATGATGGATCAGTTGTTCTTGGAAGTAACTGGATAAAAATGGGTGAGGAAGCAAACAAGGTCATTTGCCCCCCTGTTTGGAATGAAGAGAAGGACACAAGGCTTGGGTGTAAAGAGGGCCATTTATCGACCAACAATAACTTAAGAATGGCAAGGGGTATAACTAGCAGTACAAGTTGAGCCAAGGTTGTCAACTGGACCTTTTCCTCAACCTGCCTGGGTGAGCACCCCCTGCCCCAGGCGCGAGCCATCCAAGTGCATGGCAGTAACCCAGCCGGCCAGGAAAATGGTTCCCCCTTTAAACTGAACGTCCTGCACCAACAACACCCTATTAGACTGATCCATGTGGGACTAGGCCACTAGCTCACCTACTCTAAGAGCACCAAAGAAGGCAGTCAAAGATACTGCATGAAAGAGAGCAGCTTCATAAACAGACAGACAAACTTTCTTTCAAACGGCCACCAACCACCGAAGGATGGAGGGGGAGATAGGTTGCCTACCATCAGGTCTCATTCCTGCCTCCTGAGACCAACCCTCTAGCATTTTTCTGATCCTAAAATCACCTGTAGCCTCAACAAAACCCCGGGCCTTGCTGGCGAAGGCCAGTGCTACCAAGACACCCCTGATGGATTTAACTGACAAGCCCTTGCACCTCCGATCCACACAGAACTGCATAAGATGTTCTGCTGGGATGCCAACTCCAGTAAGCAATAGAGAACTGGATGTGCAGTCCAGGGTCTGTTGGTTTACATCCAGTGATAAATGAGCAGAAAGGAATTTGTACTTAATATGGTTCAGCATGCACAAGCAGAATGGCTGCAAGAACCCACAGTGCTTTATGTGCATATGGACCAATGAAATGTGCAACAGATGCGTCACATCTGTTTTGAAATAATTTTATTTTGAAATAATGTCATAAAACTGCTATGCCTTGTGCACACTGAAAAATGGGGTTACAACAGATTTCACTGCACAGGCAGTGAGAGATAATGTTTGCACTTGTACCTGTTACACTTCAGGAAATTGTATGTGGGGATCCAACCAGGACTTCAATTGACTTAGAAAGTAGTAACTTTGCTTAGGATTGCAAAGTAAATAGACCAACTTTCTGAGTTGATATTAACTCCTTTTGTTCATATTCACAATCTCTTCTGATATGGATTCTCTTCCAAGAGTTGGTGTAATTGGTCTCAAAATAGAAAGGGGAAGGGGGCGACTGTATCTGACCCTTTTGGCCATCTCTATTGTGCTTCAAAATATCCTTTACCTGATCATTTGAAGGATGTTGGCTTCCTCATTGACTTTCTAAACCTTCTTGGCTTTATAGCTCCTTCTTTACATTATGTTCCCTATATATTAACAAACTGTCTCTGCTATGTATGCCTCATAGCATTCTGACTAGACATGGGCACGAACAGCATTACAAACAAAAAAAAACAACAAACAGCCTAATCTGCTGTTCTCGAACAACCTGTCCCATCCTAACCGAACAGGTGGTTGTTAAAAACCTCATTCGTTGCCTGCTGCAGCTGGCAACCAGAGGCAAGGAGGGACTGAACTCTGTCTAAACTGCTGGCTTTCCTTCTGGCTTTAACCCTTCAAAGTACTTCCAGCAGAGAGTCCCATTTTTGCCACTGTGAAGAGAAAATGACAGCCAACAGGGAGACTCATGGATCGTGCCTTTCCCGGGGTGCAATCTCTCTGAAACTTGGGGAGTCTTCAGAGGACAGTGAGGACTATGTCCCCTGCAAATTTGGTGGGTATTGGACATTGGGAAGATCAGTTTGTGGGGTGTTTAAAGGGCCCTGCCCCTTGCACGTGGCAGGAAAGGGCCCTTTAAACTATCAGCTGGCAGGCGGCAGGGGGGAATCCCCCCTGCCACCTGCCAGCTGATAGTTTAAAGGGATCTTTAAAGGGCCAGGTAAGTGGGTTTGAGGGGAGGGGGGCTAAGTGGGGGTGGGGTGGGGGTGGGGTTCTCGCCCCACGAACATTGAACAACGAACATGTCCGGGAACAGTTCATGTTTGTCCATGTTCGTTATTCGTTGTTTGTTGTTCGTGGATGGCACCGAACGACGAACAGGGTGTTCAGGTTTTTTTTTCCATTCATGCCCATGTCTAATCCTGACATTGTGCAAGGCACTTCGTACAAGTTTCTATCCAGAACTCTCACGAGAGTGCTCCATGGCCATACACTGTTGAAACTCGACTGTTCCGTTCCTGATGCTTTCTTTAATCATTTTAATCTCTATTTCTCCTTTAAACCTTACCATACATAAGCAATCATATAAATATTTTTCAATTGGTGTTTCAGTTATTGGCTAATTTTTTTGGGTTGTTTCTTTACACTGGGGTAGAATAGTATTGCTCTTTACATAACACTGGGAAAAATTAATCTAACCAGTTCAAAATACAAGGACTGTGGAATGGATCAATTTTTGATTTAAATAATACAATAGATTTTCTTTATTTTTCTGAGTATACTTCAATGAAAGTAATTAGATTTTGTTAAAAAAAATCTTGAAAGGGATTTAACAATTTATAGTCTTGAACTCCTTCTGATCTTTGTACTATAGCTGCATACCAAGTGAGAAAATTCTTTACTACAGAAGACTGCTTATTAAATGTTTTGATCAGCAAAGAATTGTCATTCTGAAGGTTGACTGTGTTGTGGAATTTGGGTACACTGAATAGCAATCCCCAGAGGATGCCTCTTGTTCCACTGCTTCCCTCAAGATTACAATTTTTGGGCAACTTTTATTATACTTATTGATTAGGATCCAATGATGGCATTTCACTAAGTGAAAGCTTCTTTATTGGGGGAATACTCATTCCATTGAAAGAAGGATTCCTTCCATCAGAAGAAGACAACTTCTTTTAAAAGAAGGGCTCCTTCCAACAGAATGAGTCTCCCTCCCATGGAAGAGTCTTCATTCAGCATAAGGCAACTATTGAATCCTGAAGACAAATGCTCTTCACCCTAGAATTCACCCTATATTGCAGCCATTGGGACTGTGCTCTGCACAGGAGATGGAACCTAGTTGACAGAAACGAGGTGGCAGAGGGTTGAGACACCAAGCCCCCAAACACGGCAGATCACTTTAGTGCTTCCTTATGCTAATAACTCTGGCTGAAGTAGGACAATCATTTACTATCTCACACCTTGCTGGAATGTCAAACCTAAAGAGACAGAAAGGGAGACAGTCAAATGGCCACACTTTTTTTTTATTCCTCTTCTCCCTAGAGTATGTGAGTAATTCCCCGCACAGGAGAAAGAAGCCCTTCCATCTTGCTCTTCTCCTTGGATCGACAGGAACCATGCAGGACTATGTCTTTATTTAGGGACTCCATCTTGTCTATGTGGTGAGGGACAATGAAGAGAAATCCCAACTCTAAGAACAAAGAAAGCTAGTGTGGTGTAGTGTTTAAGAGCAGCAGGTCTCTAATCTAGCGAACCGGGTTTGATTCTGCACTCCTCTGTTTGAAGCCAGCTGGGTGACCTTGGATCAGTCACAGTTTCTCGGAGCTCTCTCAGCTCCATCCACCTCACAGGTTGATTATCATGAGGATGATAATAACACATTTTGTAAACCATTCTCCGTGGGCATTGAATTATCCTGAAGAGTGGTATATAAATCAAATGTTGTTTTTGTTATTAAAAGACATGGTGAAATTTAAACTACCGCAACTACTGCAATACTAGCCTGTCCTAATAAAACTGGGGGTGTGCACTTCAGGTTTGGGATCTGGGTTTTTAACCTGAATCATGCCCGATTCAGGATGTTTTGGCATTCCTGAATCAGCCTCAGCATTGCTGAAACAATTCGGGAAAGCCGAAGCAAAGCTTACCAAAGCATTTAGGAATGCTTTGGTAAGCTTCGGGTAGTTCAGAAGCAGTTTTTCCCTTCCCATTCCTAAAGAATGGCAAGAGGAAACGGTGCTTCTGTGGCCAGTGGGAGTTTCTAGGTGGCTGGGGGTGGCATTTTGCAAGCAAAATGCACCAAATTTGCTAGGGACCCTCTCCTAACCCTCCTCCCATGACCACCCCCCATGATCAGGGAAAACCTCTTTGGGGGCATGTTATGGCTCCCCAAAGAAGGTGCCCTATCCAGCACTGATCTCCATTATTCCCTATGGTGAAAATGGGGGAGGGATTCCCAGATGGCTTGGGGTGGCATTTTGCAAGAAAATGCACCAAATTTGCAGAGGACAAATGCCTACCTGTCCTTTCATGACTATCCAAGTTTCAGGGAGATTGGACTTCAGGGGGCAATGTTATGTTCCCCCAAAGAAGGTGCCCCTATCCACCGCCAATCTCCATTATTCCCTATGGCAGGGGGGGAGGAGGAGGTTGGAGTAAAGTGAGTCAGAAGAGGGAGGGGGAAGGGGAGCTGGGAAGGGAGTGGTGAATCTGAGAATGGCTGATCCTGCAGTAGCTCTCCTTCCAGCCAATGGAGATTCACTGGAAGCAGAGTGCCTTTTTTAAAATGCTGCAAGGATTTAAATTAAAGGATAGGGTCATGTTCTTTGGGGGGCTATAATATGGCTCCCCAAAGTCCAATCTCCCTGAAACTTGGTTAGTTGCAAGAGGACAGGTAGATGTATGTCCCCTGCAAATTTGATGCACCTTGCTTGCAAAATGCCACCCCAGCCACCTAGGAACTGCCCCCCATTTTCCCCATAGGGAATAATGAAGATCGACGCTGGATAGGGGCACTTTCGGGGGGTATAATATGCCCCCCGAAGTCCAATCTCCCTGAAACTTGGATTGTTGTGAGAGGAGGGTTAGAAGAGGGTCTCCTGAGAAGTTGGAATTATTTGGTAAGAAAATGCTCCCCTAGGCCCCCGGATACCTGGGGATGGCATTTCCCATTAGAAACACTGGCCGAATCTTACCTAATAATCCCAAAGCAGTTAAAATACCTTAAGCCGATGCGGCTTGCCGCTTCAGGATTTGGGTTTACCCAATTTTTTTCCCCTCTTCAGTAAACCAGAAGCAGGAAACCCAAATCTTTTTTTGGTGCACACCCCTAAATAAAACACAGTTTAGGAAAAGTATCAAATGTAAGGGGAAAGGGACTACATGTTTTCACCGTCCCTTTGTACCCTTGCTCAGCCCGAATGCTTGAACAGACCCTGTGTCTTCTTTTTATTCATTTATTGAACATTCTTATATTTTTGAATGCTCTAAGCCTGATTTCTCTAACTACCCCACTCCTGTTCAGTCTTACTATCTGCAGTGTGGTAATGGGGAAGTGCAGCAAGTAAGCTCAACATCCTTGAAGCATGATAGCTAGACATTGTAACATTGCAATAGATCATCCCTGTGTCAGCTTGTAACAGTGAAACAGGAAAGTGTGGCGACTAGGCCGGGCCTCTAAGCTACTCTGCATAGCAGGAGAGACTCTTAGAGTTGCTTTTTGGTTCAATCTGGGAGCAAGGGAAATGAGATGCATTGCCAAGTGTGGACCTGGGATGGCTGCAGCATTTTCCAACCTCTCAGGGACCACCTTGAAGAAAGAGAAGGTTTGCAAGTCCATTCTTTCGCAGATCCAAACCATCATTATTTACATAGTGCTTCAAAGTGTTCAAAATGCTTCACGTGCATTTTGCTGGTGTGATCTTTACCACAAAGATCCTGTAAGGTAGGGAAGCGTTATTTTCTCCATTAGGTTGCTGGGAATGGGAGCTAAGAGAGAACTGCAAAGGGCCATGAGTGCAATTACAACAACTTACTGTCAGGAACCTGGTCTGGAAGGTTCTGGGGGGACAGGCTGATGCTACTTTAACCTTTCCATCCACATTGAACAATTGCATTTTTACACTAATTTTCTGGTACTAATTAGCTTTCCAGTGCTGTTTCCTCACAAGGAGACTGAGCCTGTGTAAAACTGCCCTTCTAAATTGTTCTATTTCTCAGGGAAGTGAAGAAAACAAAACTGTTCATGTATTCATCTTTCCATCATGTCAGATCAAGTAGGCTTGCTATCTCTGAGGTACCTCAAGAACTATCAGAAACCGACCACCTGCCTGGGTATGGAAGCTCCGTTCCCATTCCTTTGACACCTACTTTGGTGGTTTGGGAATGACAAGTGAAAATTGCTATTTTCTAAGATGTTTAATGATAGTTAAGCTAACAGTTAAACTGTGGAGAAAGAATGTGGCTTAGTGGTAGCTTTGCAAGCAAAGGTGTCTACATTCAATGACCAGCATTTCCGATAGCCAGTGTGGTGAAGTGATTACAAAGTCCACCTAGGATCTGAGAGCCTCAGGTTAATCCCTCTCTCATTTTATCTTTACTGCAGATTGATGTAACACACCCTTCTACATTGGAAACCAAGCCTCAGAGTACAACAAGAAATGAAGAGCATTGCGTGAATGCAGTCCCGGGTCTACTGCAATATTTGTATTTTATCACACAATACTAGAGCTCTAGATAAAACACTGGGAGCATTTCATGATTGGTTTCTATATGTGTGGCTGTGTTTGATTATAAATTGTTTACAATTGACCACTGAGGAAGGCCTAAGGGCCCAAACACATCTGGTCGTTTTTGGTTTTTTTAACTGTACCTTGGTCTATTTGTGTTGGTCATTGCACTGTACCATCATCTGTATCTTGAGATATTTTAGCACATTTTAGCATGTACATGTAGCCTGCCATTCAGGCCTTATGTTTTAAACTTGTTTTTAATCTATACTTGTGCACATCTATAATAAATATTTCTAATATATATATATTTAGGTTGTTACTTGACCCCTCTATTCTAATCCCCCTCTCTACTGTGGAAGCTCACAGACTGACTTTGATCCAGCCATCCCCTCTCAGCCTAACATACATCACAGGTTGGTTGATGTGAAGATAAAAAAAGAAGCAAGGGGAAATGATGTTCCAAGCTCCGTTGAATTCCTTTTAGGGAGAAAAGTATGGTGGAGATATCTAAATAAATAACTTACAGATTCTTCAGAAAGAGCTCTGCCTGAAACCCTGAAGAGTTACTGCCATGCAGCATAAATAATATCAAGCTTAGATGGGCCAGTTACCTGACTCGAAATAAAGCAGCTTCATGTGTTTTTACTGGAGTTTTGTTTTATATTTCTCATTTGTTTTATACTGTTGCAAGGGTCACTTTGATATGCGGGTAACCCATCTAGAGGGTTACAGTAGAAAGGAGGAGTTTTAATATTTTAAATATATCCTCCCATGAACACAGTAAATGGGAAGAAAGCTAACCTTCATCAAAGAGGACAGGGTAGAGAGCATCACATTATGTCTACCCATGCACACTAGGGCACAGTGGAGATATGGTACAGAAAACACAGTTTTATGGTTTTGCTCTGATTTTTCCATGCCTCAAACCCCCCAAAAGCCTTTCTGCTCTGTAGGAGACAAGACCAGTGGCTTATCTTTTCTCCAGTATTATCTGAAAGATTACATCTAATCTTTTTTTTCCACGGTCCAGAAACAATAAAAAGTTATACAAAGGTACCTTCAAAGAAGCGAATGATGTGCAGAATCAATAGGAAAGCTTTGATAAACTGCTGAACGATCATATCCTAAAGCATCAATTAAATTTTCCTGAATGTCTGTCTAATCTGGTCATCTCTTTCAGAAACGTGTGTCCCATTGGTGTGTCTAGTGAAGTAGCTTTTTGGATAATGCCAGTAAAGATCACACAGCAGTGCCTAATGCTTGAGTTTCCTCCCCTGTCAATCAAATGACTCTCTTCTCAAGGCACACTTCAACATCAAAGTCATTGTTCCTGCACCCCAAACTGAAGACGTGAACTATTTATTAAAGACTGGTCTGCATATTATTAAGCAATTAATTTTAAAATAATTAAGGCTATTTTAAAACTTAACTGTGTTTACCTTTTTATTGTGCAGCACTTTTTGAAATCTTTAACTTGTGCTTGCATGCATATTGTAGTTTACTGAACCTTTGTATTGAATAAATAGGTTGAGAGTTGAATAAGACACTGTGCTTTATGGACTTAACTTATTGAGGAGAAACTGAGAATTTTTGTGTGGGTTACCCTAAGTGGCAATCCTGATGGTTGTCAGCATTCTGGGCAACCTGACCTTGGCTGAAAACTCAGCTGGTATTGGTTTGTTTATCCTGGAAAATGCCCTCAAGTCATAGCTGGCATGTGGCACCCCCTGATGGGGTTTTCATGGCAAGAGTCTAATAGAGGTGGTTTGCCATTACCTGCCTCTGCAAACCTGGGATTCATTGGAGGTCTCCCATCCAATGACTAACCAAGGCTGACCCTGCTTAGCTTCTGAGATCTGGTGAGATCAGGCTCTCCTGGGTTATCCAGGTCAGGGCTTTAAAAAAACACATTGAGAGCACCAAACCTCATTTCTTCCTCCCACTCTGAAGTAAAGTAATTGAAGGTTTGGCTGATGCTGCACAACACTCAACCACTCCCTCCCCACATTGAGCAGCTTATAATCAGTTGGTTTGGGATAGCCTCCCTTCATGTTTGGATACTTCAATGTGCTCCCCAGTTATCCTTCTTATTTGCTACTAACCTGCCCATTTCCTGCCATCCTGGTTTTAATCCAAAGACCAAGCCTATTTATCAAAATTTATCAAAAGCAGAGACCCACAAGACTCATGAGGGGGATTCTACGCATTCTCCTGGACTTGCTTGTTCTCTCCCCCCCCCAGCAATTTCCTTACATTTTTGCCCTCTCTCCAACATTACTAGTTTCCCTTCCTTCTCATTTTTGCCTCTGCCTGGGCTGTATTGACCACCTCACCAACCACCCTATCCCACTGCCTTGCCTATCAGCTTTCTGGCTGGCCAGTCCCCTGCTACTCTGTAGCACCTGCCCCCTTGCTGCTTCTCCCATCCTTCCCCCTTCCAAGCCAGTGTTCTACCTCCCTTTGTCCCCTTGCACAGACCAGCCATTAATCTTCCTCTTGGCTGCTCTGAAGAGGACAATGTCAATGGATGGTTCCTGCCCTCCCCTCCCTCTCCCCTGCTTGTTCACAGCCACACATTTGTCTCAAGCTTCAACTCCCCTTTCTCTGACGTCTGCCACACATGATGAGGAGAGTGGACACTGCCAGGCCAGCTGAGAAGCATTGTCTCTGCAACTGCACTCAACATTCCACTATTTGGGAGGCAATTCAAGTGCCTCCCCCACATTTTAGGAAAAAAGTCCCTTCCCTCTTCATGGCCTCAATCTATGGGCAGCTATTATACATGTCTAGAGTCTTTATTCTTGCTCCGCTTGCCAGCCCTGGTGCTCCCTGCACACACTGTGTTTAAACTGAAGTTTGAATACCGAACAAGCAGTTCTGTCTCCTGCCAAAAGAGCTGCAGCAATACTGGATAAAGCAACAGCAAGATCAATCACCTTTTGTTGGCGAGTTGTAGGCAAAATTAGATTTATAACAATAGTCCTGCCCTGCCTTTGTCCGCAGAGGGGGCCCAAAACTGCTTACATTGTTCTTCTCCATTATATCCTCACAGCAACAACCTTGTGAGATAGGTCTTCTGAGAGTGTGTGACCCATCCCAAATCAACCAGCAAATGTCCCTGGCCAAGGTGTATCCTCATAGTCCTACTCCAAGATACTAACCACTTACACAGGCTCTGATAAGTCAGGGATCGTGTTATAACCCCTTTATTTTGTTAAGGAGGGGATATTTTCAACCCTCCCTGTCTCTGCTGCCCAGACTTACTTGGCTTCTTGTGAATAATCTTTTGCTTCATTTGCAAATGGCAAAGTCATGTTGTGGGACTAATATGTTCCACCGTAGTCAGATCCCCTACTGTTTGGCACTGCAAGTCCAGCTATCATCCTGAAGGGAGTCACCTATATCTTACCCCTCTAGGTTTAATTTCAGATGAGTGATGTCTGCCACAGACAGTCATAGTTTCCAGTGCAAAATGTGGAGGGAGGGGGGATCTGTGTGAATTTCACATGCCAAGTTGTTCCAGTTCCTTTCATGTTTTTCTCTACAACTCCCTAAATCATCCAGAAGCCAATGGACAAATCTGAGGCTCTTGCAATGAAATCCTGAGCAGAGTTACTCCAGTCTAAACCCATTGATTTCAATTGGCTTATACTGGAGTAACTCTTCTTAGAATTGCACTGTTAGTTTGGGATGAGTTATACTTGCCATAGGCAACCATAGCTTCCAAAGCAAGAAGCAGTAGGGTTCAGCATTCTAGGAATTGCATGGGCCAAGATGATCCAATCCCTTTCATGTTCAGTGCTGCAATTTCCATTACCATCCTGAAACCCATGGCCAATTTTGAGGCCCCTGGCTTTATTCTGGGATGAGTTATGTCTGACACAGACAATCATAGCTTCCAAAGCAAGACACAGCAGGTTTCTGGGAATTGCATGGCCCAGGATGAGCTAATCCCATTTATGTTTGGCACTGCAACTTGTATTAACACCCTGAAGCCTATGGCCAATTTTGAGGCTCCTAGGTTTATCTTCGGATCAGTTATGCCTGCTACAGACAACCTTAGTTTCTATTCATTTTGTCTGTTCATTTCATTTATTAGGCTTCTAGCCCATGCTCCTCACAAGTGGGCTCAGGGCAGCTTACAACAAATAAAAGTACATTTTAAAATCACAATAAAATCAACATCATGAATTAACATAAAACACAGTTTCAAGACAGCGATGAATACAGCCCAACCCTGCCAACAGTGCACCGGGGGGCGGGGGGGGGGGGAGAGAAGGGAACAGTTATTACTGTCCCCACTACAACTCATGTGAGGGGTCAAAATGGCTATTAGCCCCCCTAACAAGAGACTGGTAGGGAGGCTTACCAAGATGAATACAAGACCAGTCTCAACCATATTGTAAATAACATCGAGGGGGCTTCTGCACAAAACCGAGGGCAGGATCTCTCAATTCCCTTCCTTATAGACAATACCATACCCATCATCATCCTGAACTTGTTGGCCAATTTGTCAGAGGCCTAGCTTTCTTGTCTGTTGCTTTGTGGCGTCTAGAGACAACAATGTCTACCAATGCAGAAAGCAGGATGTTCACATTCCTTCACATAAATGTGAACATAAATGTTCACATTCCTTCACATTTATCACTGCAGCTTCCATTAACATCCTGAAGTTGTTGGCCAACTTTGAGACTCCTAGCTTCATATGTGGAGGAGAGATACCATGCCACAGACAGACAGATGGATCCTTTGCTTACTATAGATTCTTTTCTGTTTGTTTGAATAAGAATCCCATTTCAGTTTGGTACCCAGTGGTATCTTTGCCACATGGAATGCCATATTTTAGGCCAGTAGAAGGAAGTATCTCCCTTTCTGGAGGCAAGTCAAAATCTTGCTTGCACTGGATCATAAATCTCTACCTGATTATAGTGACTATTCTATCTCTGTCACAACTTCTGGAAGGACGGTTTTGGCAATGGGAATGGATCCTTTTTGGGGGGGAACAGGGCCATGAGACCAGTTTTCCTAGGCTCAGGGATCCTCTTAAAGGATCTTGGGGGTGAGGCACTGGAGGGACACACCCAGGAGGGGGCTTTTGGGGGCAGGGGGATCCACGCAGAGGTGTACACCCATATGGAATCCCACAGCCTGTCATCCCATGGTTTCTCCCTTAGCAAGTGAGCTGAAGGGGTGAGGGGGTCATCAGCCTGCAGGCTGGTTGTTTGAGGCTTGGATCCATGCTCTATGCATTGCCAAGGCTTCCTAAACTGTAACCAATATTGTTGTGGCCTTTTAAATTCCAATAAGTCCTCTGTGTCTTCTGTCGACTTGCCCTCACCCCTCTTCTCTCCTTGATGCTAGGCTCTGCAAGTTTTGTTGCACTTGGTTGAGTTCCTTCATCCTACTTGCCTTCTAGTATCAGATCTTGACTTGGGGGGGAAGTACTTCAAGCATCACAGGAGGGTATAGTTAACACGCACTGATCTGGTTAGGTAGATTTTGTTTTAAAGTAGATTCCATACCAGCAATTTTCTTTATACCTGAATGTGTGGCTCCATGCCAGGGGTCCATCTTAGGGCCAAGCTACAAGTGACGAATGACACTTGAACGGCAAGTGTATTTCTCCCTGTTCACTTGCCCTCCACCCAATCCACTTGCCATTCAAGTGTCATTCGTCACTTGTAGCTTGGCCCTCAGTTCCATACCAGAGCTAATTATGTTGGGAGATGTCTGGGGAAAGGTCTGGCTGCTTAGTTTTTTTTACATGGAAGTAAAGATGTCGAGCTGTCTGTTCCAGTGGTTCTGTCTAATGTAGTGAAATGATGGGATCTTTCCTCATCATGACTCAACTCTCACATATTTTCTGCTTTTTTCCCATGTGTTTTACTATTAAGGAGAGGAAGAAGCCCCCCTCCAATGAAAGCTGGCAACCTATCTAGTGAAAGCGCAGGGGAAAGCCTAAGGGCCAAGCTACACATGACGAATGACACTTGAACGGCAAGTGTATTTCTCCCTGTTCACTTGCCCTCCACTCAATCCACTTGCCGTTCAAGTGTCATTTGTCATGTGTAGCTTGGCCCTAAGTCTCAACCTTCATCTCTTTCAAGCTTCATGAGCAGAAGCAAAACTTTGGCCCAAGCCTCTGTCTAGCCCCTGTCTAGCAGCCAAACTTATCTCTAGATATTGCAATGTCACATATAGCATCCATGATTCTATACAATTAGAAAGCCCTCTACATGCTTCTGCAATGGTTCCACAAGGGGCAGAAAATTAGGTAGGCTGAGAAGTTTGCAGCAAACACAATTGATGGGTATATATGCCTTGTACAACCACTGTATCTTACATGCTAATTGTACCTCAGGTTGGTTCATCCCATTCTTGCTGTTCACTGCTCAGCTTGAACACTGAATTATGAAGCTTTGAAATTAAGTTTCAGTTCACCACTTGTGCATCTACACAATACGGAAATCACTCTTCACTCTGGGTCATAGTTGGATCAGGTCATTTAAGATGGGAGCTCATTTAAGGTTGTTGTGGGGTTTCCAGGCTGTATTGCCGTGGTCTTGGCATTGTAGTTCCTGACGTTTCGCCAGCAGCTGTGGCTGGCATCTTCAGAGGTGTAGCACCAAAAGACAGAGATCTCTCAGGACAGAGATCTCTGTCTTTTGGTGCTACACCTCTGAAGATGCCAGCCACAGCTGCTGGCGAAACGTCAGGAACTACAATGCCAAGACCACGGCAATACAGCCCAGAAAACCCACAACAACCATCGTTCTCCGGCCGTGAAAGCCTTCGACAATACAGCTCATTTAAGCTTTCCCCAATCTTATGCCTGCAATGTAGAAAGCAACACTCACAGGGAAGATTTATTTTTGATCAGAGAAGTTAGAACTTTTCCATTAATTGTCAGTGTTAGGGCCAAGCTACACATGATGAATGACACTAGAACGGCAAGTGGATTGAGTGGAAGGCAAGTGAACAGGGAGAAATACACTTGCTGTTCAAGTGTCATTCGTCATGTGTAGCTTGGCCCTGACATCCACATATTGTACACAACTTTTTAATACTTTTTCCCATAGCGAATAGCTTTTCAGGAGGCCAGTTTATATGATGAAAATGATCTATATTTTATTCAGAAAACTGAGTCAACCCACAGCCACACATCACACTGATACCAACATGGAACTATTTTTTTGTATACTTGTGCTTGCCCAATCGTTTCAACAAAGAGAATAGATCTGTGTGCTGCAAAACTATGTATATATTCATCTGAAATGGCTTGAACCCACTGATCATGTTTCCCCATAGTAGCCAGACAAGTATTCTGAGGACAGAGACGACTGCATATTGCTTATTTAATTTCTCTTCATTTATATTTTTAAAAGGTTTCAGTTCTCCACTTTTCAATATTGGTTTTGTTAGACAAAAGCATACAAGGATGAGACAAAGTGTTCACACTTTCAATGTGGCTGCTTCCACACACTTCGGATAATCCACTTTCAATACTCTTTAGTGAACATTTGGAACTGCTTTTCCATGTGTGGAACAAAAAATCCACTTCCAAAGGATTACTAAAGTGCATTGAAAGTGCATTATTCAACGTGTGTGGAAATGGCCTGTAGGTGTTTTTAAAAATGTTATGAAGACTCTGGGCCAAGCTACACATGACGAATGACACTTGAATGGCAAGTGTATTTCTCCCTGTTCACTTGCCCTCCACTCATTCCACTTGCCGTTCAAGTGTCATTCGTCATGTGTAGCTTGGCCCTCAGTCATGGATCTCTTGGGTCTCGCCCCTTAATTTCTTTAAATGATACCGTTTCTTCTAATTGTCTGGTTTGGATGTTTTTGAGATGAGATATGGATTGATATTTACTTTCCCATAGTTAAAGTCTTTGTATGTGTGTATTTTGTTTGAAGAAAAGTTGTAGCGGATGCATAATCCATAAGATGAAGGACTTTTTATTCTTCAATACTGTATCTCTCTGCAAATTTTCAAAACCGACATGAGGCTTGGTGCTGCCAGCTCTGTTCCGCAGGTGGAGCATCCCTTTGCTTGGATAAAGATTTCAAACAGCAACAGTGGGAAACATTTTACACATGCGACCTTTTCATCTCAATTCCATGTATCACGCTGATAAATGACAGACATCTAAAAAACAAATCAACTGAAGTTCATTTGTTTCCGAGTTTGTTGACAACTTCAACAATTAATTTTCTTTCTTCTTGTTATCAGTAGGAGCTCGTTTTGTTAATTACAAAAAATAATCATTTCCCTCTTCTCCAAAAAGCTCTGTTAATAATGAATTGACTGGTAAAATATAAAACCAATGTTATAGGAATCAATTTAAAATGGAACTATTCCAATAATTTCTTGCTGGAACGACTACTGAAGTCACCTTACTTCTGGAATATTAACACTTTCCCAATAGGGTTGGAAGAATGGCAGTCATTTTGCTCTGCATTTATTTTGTAGTATTACTGTATCAAGCTCCGCTCCACATCCTTGTGATGATTCACCACAAGTATCTGTGAACTTTGTGTCGATGTGGTTGTTATGCTTGTGGTTATGAAGCATGCACTCCAGTCATAGCTGATGTATGGCACCCCCTTATGGTGTTTTCATGGCAAGAGACGAACAGAGGCACCTTGCCATTGCCTGCCTCTGCAACCATGGTCTTTGTTGGAGATCTCCAATTCAATTAATAACCAAGGCTGAGCCTGCTTAGCTTCTGAGATTCAATGAGATCAGGCTCTCCTGGGCTATCTGGGTCAGGCCTCCTTGTATTGAATAGTTTGTTTCAGACATTTCTCTACTGCTATTCCATAAGGGGAAAAAATCTACCTGAAACAGTTTGCATCTTAAATTATATATAGGTATAAATTAAAACAATAAAATCTTACTATATAATTGAGTAAGCTTACACCTTTATTCGGAACAGGGATCTCCAATTTTGCTTCACATTTAATTTTTACCAAACTCCAGTGACCACTCTACTGAAACATAAAAAAGGCAGGAATTTTTAAACTGGTCCTAAGGAATCTCTCTAAGCTTCCTTTTAAATTACTCATGTTCAACCACAATGGATATTTCTGAGCAAATGTTCTCAATTTTGTTTCTTTTAAAAATATGTTTATATTTTTGTCAATTGTTTCAGCTTCCATATTTTTATTGTTGGTTTTGAAAAATTATTTGCTTTTTGTTCAGACGTTGTGCAGTTTCTGCATGCAATTTATACAGCATTAATGTATATCTTTTAAATGTATTATATATATCACATAAGCATAATCAGGGCTTTTTTTGAGGGGGAATGCCCCGGAACGATGTTCTGGCAGCTCTGGAATCTGCCCACGTTATTCCTTCCTCCTTTGGCCCCGTGGGGTCTGCAAAGGAGGCTAAGCTTCTTTGAGTTCGTTCTACTTTCATTTCATTCAGAGGTTTCTGTGTATTTGTGTGCTGCTTTGAGTTCCTTCTGTTTTTTTTCATTGGGGGAGTGGGGCTGTGTGTGCATGTGTGTTGCTTTGAGTTCATTCTGTTTTATTTTCATGGGGTGGGTGGGGCTCTCTGTGTATGCGTGTGATGCTTTGAGTTCATTCTGCTTTCTTTTCAGGGGTGGGGCTGTGTGGGTGTGTGTGCTACTTTGAGTTTATTCTGCTTTCTTTTGATGGGGGTGTGTGGGGCTGTGCATATATGTGTGTTTGTTGCTTTCATTCTTTTGTTGACTAAAGTTGGCATTGTTATGGTTCCCACAGCTTTTGAATGCAGATTGGTTCTGCGTTAGTTAAATATATCACTTATGGTTATTCCGATTTTATGCTAAGAATGGATTGCTGTGTCCAAGTCACAGAAGGCTTTCATCAATATATTCATCAGCATATAGGTGTTCTTATGTCTTACTAGCTGTGACTCAAATGGTTCTCCCCACCCTCAGCTGATTAACATCACTGAAATTGCAGTGGACATATTGATGTTAAGAAAGTTTTTATGGATATTGTTTGTCTGGAACACTGGAATATTTATGAGCATTTCACAATGTCACAAGAGCTTAGCCATTGGTAAGGTAGTGGTTGGCAGGCAACAAAAAAAGCCATTTTAAACTAAGTATAAATCTAATGCAGCTAAAGTTAAGTATCTAATTTTGAATTGCTCCAGTAAAGCAAAACCCTCCCTGAAAATTTGAAAAATCAATATTAATTAGAATAGGAATTTCAGTCTCTGGAATTTTGAGAAAGAGTTTTGGATTTTTTTTTTCTATGCTGGCAGAGGGAATCTGTTAGAATTTAGATTTGTGAGATGGATTTTGGATTTTTAGAGGCCTCCTCCTTCTTGCATATTTTAAAATATGATTCCAAAGAAATGAAATGTTTGGGAAAGGGAATGGAAGATTTCACTTTTTATAGAGGATACAGAAAGGAAAAAAAAACCCTTTCTCATAACAGTGTTGTTTTCCTAGTTTACTAATTTTTATCTCATCGTAATGCATTATGCTTGGTTCCGGGAAGTGGTGTCACTTCTGGGAAGCGGCATCACTTCCGAGAGTGACATCATTTCTGGAAGTGGCATCATCATGCATTTCCGGGAGCAGACATGTGCTGATAGAGAGTTTCACCCCCTCTTTTCCCAGAAAAAAAGCACTGAATAATGTTGATTTCATAAACAAATAATGTTGACATTTGTGTACATTTTATAGGATAAAAATCAGTTCAAGGAAACAAATATTAGGAAAAGGGAGTTTATGGGGTCTAGTTCACACAATGGAGAGGAGAATTTTGAAATCATTTTGAATAAAGGGCCATCCAAATTTCCCCTTTAGGTACAATTTTAGCGGCAACCTTTGGAAGTGCAGATCTTGAAGATTTTTCTATCAGTCTTGATTCACAACTCTCTTAGCTTTCCTTAAAATTTCTCAGATGTTTGGGTTGAGAGATATAACTTTGGTAGCTGTTCTACCAATCCACAAAACCTCATGTCTTCCCCACAAAAGACTTCAATCATTTTTGGAAATCATTCATATAATCAGTGTAAGCATACGACATGCAATTAGTCCTCCAGGGAGAATCTTCAGCTAACAACTGTTAATTTGCATCTTCCTATGAGTCTAAAACAAACAAGCAAATAAAATTAGAGCAAGTGGGTTCCTGTGTCTACTTCATTCCAAAATACACTGCACACACAAGCACACCATCTTCTGTGAAAATTCTGTCCATTGACTAACCAAAAATGGGCCATTCTTATCATTCAAAATAAGAAGGCACAGAAATAAGAAGGCATAGGAGGAGGGAAAAGAAATAGGTTGACCTGGTTCTTTTCAAACACAGCAAGATTTATTTTATGCTAGAATGAGCCATGATTAAGACAGCCTGACTGGTTGTATTATTAGGAATGGCTAATTGCAAAAGAGAGAGAGAGAGAGAGGCAGCTATGTATTTTGTAAAATGCAGTTGAAACAATTTTGCAAGAACAAATGAAATATATTCATGAGCAAAGGTCCCAGATAGTTTTATCCACTGACCTTTCCAACATACTGCATCACATTTTTAGAGTTAACAAGTCAGCATGTTGCTTCGATCTTTTTAGTGTGTCTTACATCAGTTGCTGTGTTTTGTGCATGTGCATTTTGTGACTCGCGAGTTGTAAGCTGCTTTGACTTTTTGGATGGCAGGGTATAGATACATAAATCAATTAAAAAGGATCATTTGGGACTAGTGCTACAAAGGCGGTAGTTGTGGTGATGGTTAACCTTAGGAGTAGTGGTAGTAGTAGTAATAGTAGCAGCATTTTATAAGTCATACACATAATACCTAGCCAATCTTTCATTGAAGTTCACAACAAATAGTAAAAACTACCAAAACTATAAAATTATCACAAAAATAATAAAACCAAGAGTGGCAGCTAAAACAGAATCAGCATGGAATTCACAACACAAAAAGAATATTCAGTAGGAAATTATGGTCTTAAAGTACAGGAATCCAGAGAAGTGAACAGGGAATGCCATAGGAGCCTGGGCATCAGGGTTATACAACTGAGAAGATCTTGCTTCTGGCAGATGAGAACCTTGCTTCATCCTGAGACAGAATTATCCAGCTTCATTGGTATGCTGTCTGCATGAGCTATCATGGAGAGATTTTCTGCATAATCTCACTGGAAACACAAGATTTTTCAGTTTACATGCTCAGTTGTGAGTACTGAGGTACCTGCATATGTAAGTTTGCCTTACATATTCATGGGAGATATTATTTGCATTCTAAGAACTCTGACAGCCGTCCAATGCTGTGATGGATATATGCCAGTTAAGTTTCTCTTCTCAAACCCTCTCTGGGCCCCTACCTGTAGAGGTGAGGCAGGGGCAGCCAGAGAGAGGGCTTTTCTGGTGGTGGTGGTGGTGGTGGTGCCTTCCCCCTGGAGGCTTGCCTGAAGTCTGTTTTATGTTCTTTAGGGTACCAGGTCAAAACATTTCTTTTTGCTCAGATTTTTAAGTAATGAGTTTCATTTTAGTTGTTTTATGGTCTATCCCCTGTCTAAAGATTCTTTTATTAATATCATTTTAGACTGTTCTCTTTTTCAGATTTTGAATTAACTTGGCTTGTTTTATTGACATGTATAACATTCCTCTGTTTTTAAACCACTGAAATGGCACCAGAGGCTTTTTAAAAAAAATTCCACAAATAACTAAGCAGTTTCATTACATTAGAGGGGAAAGATCAGGTGAAATCAAGGGTTGAAAATTTCTAAGGTATTCAGAATATGCATAGACTTCCATTCTTATGCTCTTCGCTGTTACTTAAGGCTTATGTTTTGAGGCTTTGGTTCCCTTGTTTCCCCCAAACACTCTAGTATACTTTCTTCAGTATTCTGCTCTGGAGTTTGGAAGGCTGGTACCTACTTTCTAGTACCTCAAGCCCCCTCTCTTCACAAAACAGTGCTTTCCTTCAGTCATTAACTGAATCTGAAGGTCTCCACAGGTAATTTTCAACTACATCTATCAGTCCCTGGCAGTTAGGTCCCTCAAGCCCTCCACAGTTAACATGCAGATGTTCCAGTTGAAGTAGCTTTATTGAGATCCATACAGTACAGGTGTTCACCCAAAGGTGGCAATTGGCAGAAGTGACAATTCAAACAAAGGCATAACTAATTATAGGGAAACGTCCCGCCCTCCAGGGCCGTTGACATTCTGGTGTGAAACCCCAAAGAAGTTGCATGGGAACAGATTAGTTTAGACTACATGAAGTACAAAGCAAAATATCCCAGTCTCTGGGAAAGTTACAATGTTCGCTGCTAGCAGCTCTTCCCAAGGACACTTGATGGAAAAAGTGAAAGTACATATTTTCAATAGATAATGGAGAGGCCCACTGGCTCTCCTGCAATTAATACCAGAAGTTAAGACACTCTCAGGGCCAAGCTACAAGTGACGAATGACACTTGAATGGCAAGTGGATTGAGTGGAGCGCAAGTGAACAGGGAGAAATGCACTTGCCGTTCAAGTGTCATTTGTCACTTGTAGCTTGGCCCTCAGATGATCTACACAGATCTACACAGAATACAGCATATAATTCTGGCAGACAGCAGTGACCAGTGTCAAATGCAGAATACAATCATGGCAGGTATGCTGGCATACATGACAACACCTGACCAAGAATCTCTCCACTTTCCAGAGCTACCTTCCTGTTTGTCTGGATAGGGAAAATCTCCTCTCCTTAGAAGATCTACCCCTTTCTTTGACATATTTGGGAGTCTGTACCTGCTTCCCAAACCTCCTTGCCAACTTTCCCCAGTTCTCCTGCCAGTGTTGAGACTGCTCTTCCTGAAGACTGTCTCTCAATTCCCTCACACTGGATCTCTCTCTGCTAGGACTAAAAAAGACCCTCCTCTTTCCAGCCCAAGCTACCCAATCTGAAGCCGTGGAGTATCTTGTCACTCAAAGCTCTCTGATTCTGTGAGAGATTAACCCTTAACAGTCCTGCAAATGTGTATATAGCCCTTCCATGCTTCTTTAAGACAGGAAGACTGTTACATCATGCTTTTAATGATTGTTCTGTATCTTTTTTTATTCTACTTGCTTGGATTTTTATTGATGTGTTTTATTATGTGGTTTGTTTTATTGATTTGTTTTCATTTTCTTGATCGGATTTGTTTTGTTGTCATGAGCCTCCTTGAGCAGGTCTGGAAAGGTGACACACAAATTGCCTAAACCAAAACAAACAAACAATAACATACCAGCATAACAAACTTACTGGATCCAACCGAACATTACACTGCAAGCAGAAAGCCAGAGTGGTGTAGATTTGAAGAATGTCCCAGTTTAAGACCTGGAAGATCCATGCTCATCCACAATCTCATTGTGGTCTGGTAACTCTTTTGACCTAACTGGGTTGTTGTGTGGACACAATAGAAGGGGGGATGACCATGTGTGTTTTTCTGAGCACTTTGGAAGAATGATGAGATAAAAAAAATATAATACGTTAAAAGATTGAACAATATAAAACAGCTTCAAAAAAGCAGAACAATGAAGGGTTTGCAGGACACATTTCAAATTTCCTAAACTACTCCCAGAGCCAAGCTACAACTGACGAATGACCCTTGCCTGGCAAGTGAACAGACTCACGTGTATTCCTCCCTGTTCACTTGCCATTCACTTGCGCTCCACTTGATCAAGTGGAGTGCAAGTGAATGGCAAGTGAACAGGGAGGAATACACGTGAGTCTGTTCACTTGCCAGGCAAGTGTCATTCGTCATTTGTAGCTTTGCTCCCAGTTGCCTGCCCAAAAAACATTTTTTCAGATGAATGCAAAGGTCAAACCAAAGAACTGTTGATTGTGTTGAATAGGAAATCATGACAGTATCACTATATTGTTGATAACTTGAGGGAATTTGTTTGCAATATAGCACTCTCCCTTCGTTAGAAGTGGTTAGAAGCATCAATATTTGCATAATAGCTTAGGATGAGGTAACATGTTACTAGTTTATATGGAAGAGGAAAGGCCATTTGGAAAGGGAATCTGCATGCATACTTGAGTTAATTTGATTAATTTAAATTGCTGTGGGATCACAAAACTCAACCTTTGATTTGATTCTAAATGAAGGGAAGGGCTCAGCTACGGTGGGCCAGATTGGTTTCAAAGCCTTTGGGAACAGACAGAAACAGATCAGCTGTAGAGCATTCTCTTTGCATTGCAGATGGATTCTCATGATGAACAGGGACTGTCCCAGAACACTTACTCTGTTTTATTTTTCACCTTTAACGTCTCTTCATAATCAACACGCTCTTTGAATAAATACAGCCATGGGACCAGTGAAATATACTCAGCTCTTTCCCCTCGATAGCAGCTGGAGAATTATGACATGGCTACATTGACACCTTTCTCTCCCCCATGGAACGTTTTTGCTCGGAGATGAGTTAAAAGTAAGAATAAGATAAAGTATGTTTTACGGTGCAATTGATCTTCTACTACCTCAAAAGAGCAAATATAGGTGTCAAAGCTGACAAAGTACCCAGCGAGTCTTGCTTTTACAGGGCTCGGCATAAAATCATGAGAAACAATCTAGCTGAATTGCTCTTCCCTCCCCCCTCCCCTTGACCGCTTGGGAATTTACAAAAAAAAAAAGAAGAATGAAAAGCTCAGAGTACAGCTGATATCAAAGTAAAATGAAGCTCTGGTGATGGCTACAGATGCAAAACTTGGGAAACGGAAACGGAATCCTTTTGCGCTTCGACAGTTCCTTTGCATCAACCTCTGACACATATTTTATCATTTGCTGGATGAAGGGTCTAATGGTGATGCTTTGTATGGACCTTTGACCTTACAGGAAAACATGGGCACTGGTATGCAAAAGGTGCTCTCGTACCTGAAGCTGAAAGCTTCAGTTGGCTTGTAACATGAATGCAAAGCCTATCTTGGCCACCGCAGGACACTCATTCACAGTACAAAAAGCATTTCTTTTACATTAGCAAGAACTGAATGTTAATAGAAATGGAACATGAGAGAAACTAAAAGGTGATTTAAATATCACATACTAAATGCTTTGAAAGCCTGCCCATATAAACAGCTTTCTATTCCAGCTGGACACATGTAGACCATGTCTGGGAATTTAGGAAATATCCTGGGATGAGATGTGTACAGCCGCTGCCACCTTGCTGTAAGAATGCACAAATGATACATATTATGTCTTATATTAATTTATATTTTTGTCAGTGGTTTTGGTTTTCTGCTGTTTGCTATTAGTCTTTCAGATTTGTTTGACCTGTGTACAAACTTATGGCTTGTTTACTTAATTAGTATTTGTACATATGGCATTTGTACATATCATTGTATGTAAATATTTAATGTAATGATAATTAACCTACCAGTCATTGAGTAGAGTTTGAAGCCTTCCTCCCAGCTAAGGTGCCCTCCTACAACTTGTGGGCCTCCAGTGTAAATGCCACTTCTACCAGAGGAAGGCTTTTTAGGTTGGGTACAGCATGTGATACTGCTGCACAGATAATCCTTGAAAAAAATGTGTACAAGAAAAAATCAGTGAAGAGTAACATAACATGGCATAAAAATAATGGCAGTTTTGGTGTGCGTGCCGGAGAAGCAAAACTATAATGGAGATTCTGGGGATGAAATGGCCAGGTGAGATATTCGAGGCCAGGGCTTTTTTTCTGGGAAAAGAAGTGGTGGAACTCAGCTGTGGAACACAAGGCCGCACAATGACATCACTTTGGGTCAGCTGGAACAAGGGGGGAGTTTTTTAAAGTTTAAATTGCCCTTGGCAAAAATGATCACATGGTCTATTCCTCCAAGGACCAGGAGATCAGGATAATGTACCTGAGTTTCTCCTGGTACATAGCCAGAAAAAGGAAACGGGTGGGGGAGGATACAATGGTGAGAGGCCCTCATAAATCAGTGAAAACTAGCTGAAGCAATACTTCTCAGTACTTTTACATGTCCACCTGCTTTAATGTATTATATTTCATCCTTTTCTTCTTATTTCCCCCTTTCTTTTTCTTGCTTTATATATTGACATCCAGGGAACCCACAAAGTCTAGCAGGGGGTCATTTCATTTTTGACTGTATGATTTTCTCCAAAATATTGTGTCTTTCTCTCCTCCTGGCAGCTCCCATATCTTCTGCCTTTCCCTGCTTCCTTCTCTCCTTCTCAGCCAAACTTTCTTTTATCTGTCTCCTCGGTCTTCATGTATTATTTAATTACCTCATTTATACCCCAACATTTCCACCAATGTCATTCTCCTCTTTTTTATTTATCCTTACAACAACCCTGTAAGGTAGATTAGGCTGAGGCACAGTGATTGGCCCATGGTTGCCCAACTAATTTCCATGGCAGAGTGGAGATTTGAACCTGAGTCTCCCAGATCCTACTTTGGCACTATAAGCACAATCCCACACCAGCTCTCAGCTTCCCTTCTTCCCTCCCCCAGCAATCTCTCCCTGGAAAAAGTCTGGTCTAGTTGCAAAAGTAATGCAGTAGCAAATTTCTCAAGTGAGATGCATGGTGACATGCATATGGCCAGACTCGCAAGATTGCTGCTGGGCCTGGCAAATCATCCAGTAGCCACCACTACACATGGGTGAATTGAGTAAGTCAAATGGCAGCCAATTACCCATTGCTGGGCATGGCCTGATGAGTACTCCCTCCAGAGCAGGAGGAAGGAAAATAGGGATGGATTGGGCAGCCTCAGCCACCCCTCCCCCTGCCTTTCACTGACAGAAACGAAGGTTTGAAGGCTGACAGAATTGTTGTGGTTGCCTAACAACTCCACAGTGGCAACAGATCTCAGAGGAAGGATGTTTGTTTCATAAAGGTACAGGTGCTGCTTCTATTATATTTGGGGGGGGATAGCCCCTAATGTATTTATTCTTTAAGATTTCAGATTTTGCTACAAATCTGGGGCTTCTCTCAGGTTTGCTGAAATATCTTGCCTGTTCATGGCCCCAGCCTCTGGATTTAAGTATCTAGAGATCAAGTCATGTTCAGGAGTACATACATTGATTTTTTTCCCCCTTTCATTTTCCCTCCCCCCATCCCAGTCTGGTTAGGCCTAAGGAACAGAATGAGATTATGGGACAAAAAGGTTGGTTGTTGTATATTAAATATACAAAAGCCAACAATGAACTTTAAATAAGAGAATATGCATTACACCAGAACATTATGCGGAATCACACACGTCCATTTAAACTCAGACAGAACGCTGCTTTCCTCCTGACAGTCTCTCCCCATGTACCAACAAGTACACAGAGGAGGCTATCTACTCCCCTCTCACAGCTTACCAATCTACTCACTCATGTAAAATCTCTCTTCTGTGGGCCAGAACCCACAAAAGAGAGTTATACAGCCAGAATGCAAACAAGTTTCTCCTTTAAACTAGGAGTTTGTGATTCAACACTTGGATTGGGCAAGAGGCGCATGAATTAAGGTGCAAATTAACATCACATGCCTTCTTTCACTCACAGTCTCTTTCATGCCAGGCACATGACCCCAGCCTTTGATGTCATTGTGTAGAACATTGGCTGGGCATTTCAGGTTGTTCACCTGGCTGAGTTGGGTCTGGCAGATGTAAACAGAAGAGAAAAATGGCAAGATACTTTGCACAAGGTTGATGCTCAGTGCTAGTTTCACTGAAGTGTCTGCTTTGAAAGTGGGTCATGGACATCTCCCACTAGGGAAAAGCCTTTTTTCCTTGGTGCATCATTACACCAAATTAACCATGGATATGAAAATCAGGGCCAAGCTACACATGACGAATGACACTTGAACGGCAAGTGTATTTCTCCCTGTTCACTTGTCCTCCACTCAATCCACTTGCCGTTCAAGTGTCATTCGTCATGTGTAGCTTGGCCCTCAAATTCTGTCTTTGAATGTCTTTGATGAGGCTCGGTTTGGCTTTTTTCAATAATCTCATGTTGAGTGAATTGGACCATTGGTTTGACCGGGCGTGGCTGTCCTTGTGTCTACTTGATCTCATCATACAAACACAAATGGTACATTGGAGCTGATTCCTATTATTGATCAACTCCAGCTGTAGTATACACAGAGTATCTGTGCAAACAATAGCAAGGTAGCAACCACCAAAAAATAAACATTCTCCTCAAAGATGAAATTTTGCCATATGCCACAGCAACTTCTGTTAGCTTGACAAATTGAAACTCATCCCAGGTTCCACAGCTACAGCAAAGTCTCCAAAAACAAATAGGTTTGTACAGTTCCTGGGAAATGGGATACTGGAGAATTCACATTACTGATTTGTAGCAAATTATCAAATATATCACAAACATTAGGGCAAGCCACTTTCATGATGCATTAGTGACCTTGACCACTGTGAAGTACCCATTAAGTTTTAAGGCTGTTCTTAAAGCTGAAACACAATGTGCTACATTCTTGCATGATCCCAGTAATGGCTCAAGACCCTTTTTTCAACAACAACAACAAAAAGTGTTTGGCTGGCCATCTGCTTGTACCAGCATATGACACAAGACAAAAATATATGTTTAAATTAGGGAGGATTTTTTAATGACTGATCTGAATCATCAAACTATTCACTTCACTTTTATATGCAGGTTGCAGCTATGGCAGCACACTGGCTACCAAAATTTGGGCAACACACCCTGGCTTCCAACTTGGCTTGTCTTACCACCAGCCTTATTTCTCCCAGCCTGCTGTGCTGAAAGGTGTGGAGCCTCAGGGCCAAGCTACAAGTGACGAATGACACTTGAATGGCAAGTGGATTGAGTGGAGGGCAAGTGAACAGGGAGAAATACACTTGCTGTTCAAGTGTCATTTGTCACTTGTAGCTTGGCCCTCAGGCCCCTCCTAGAACATGCCACACAAACAGCTAAGAATGTGGGTTGATGTTCCTCAGATCACCAAAGGCCTTCCTGATGTAGCAGTGGAAGAAATATTAACAAAACAGGTGCCATCGTGGCAATGCCGTGACATCACTTCTGGTCACATAATCAAAAGTGATGTCACACATCATCATGATGTCTTAGCCACCCCCAAAATATCTATGTTTTATTGTAGAGGTTTTGGGAATAGTTAGAACATAGCTCAGATTAGTCAAAGTTTGTCAGAGCTGAGAAGTTAAGCAAGGTCAACCATGGTTAGTACTTGTTTAGTACTTGGATGAAAGACCATCAAGGAAGACCAGAGCTGCTACATAGAGGAATGGCTTATCTCTTCCCTTATAAACCCCTCGAGGGGGTCACCATAAGTCTGTTGTGATTTGGCAGCACTTAAGTATTATTAGAGCATCACACTGATGCATGATGACACTTCCAGTTCTGTGACTGGAAATCACATTGGAGCAAAAAGCTCCTGGGGTTTATCAGCCCTCATCTGGCAACCCCGCTTATCTCCCTGTAACCAACTGGCCACTCAAGTGATTGATAGCCTACTTAAGGGATGATCCTTAATCATTAGGTGCCCCAGAGTGCTTGGCAAGTAGCCCCACCACTGCCCTTAGCTACCTGTACTATTCCAACAGATATAAGATCAGGCCTTTTTTATAATACCACATTCCAGGAACAATATGAAGCTTCCAAAAAAAAGGATTCCATTTCAGAGCCAGTTTGAAAGACATGCAAAAGAAATTCCTGCTTGGCCTATAACAGTGACCAGCCTATCTCACATTGCTCCAAATGGGGTAGATGGGTGGTTAGCAACATGGATGTTTGAACACTTAATGATTTGGTCATTTCTCCTGGTCCAAACAAAGAGCCAATATTTTGTTGGTCAGTTTTGTTGTTCACAAACATTTCAAGCCTTTTCACTGAGTTACTTTTCATGTATTTAGATGCAATAGTAAAGTACAATCAGCCGTGTTTTATGCAAGCAGATTCTGACACAGCCAGATGGGTGTTCTACATTCCACCTCTCCCCACAAACCAGCTGCATTTCCCTCAGAAGCCAATTGTATAAACAGTGAGCAAATCCCCCGGCCTATCATTATAAATAAGAACTGTATTTTTCAAAAAATATTACCATTTGGGTGCTTAAGTCCATGTTGACAACTTTATTCCATGTATAAATGATTATAATGGCACGATATCCCATGACATGTGGACCCAGTCCATGAAGAGAATTTCACTGATAAATCAACATCTGAGGGCCAAGCTACAAGTGACGAATGACACTTGCCTGGCAAGTGAACAGACTCACGTGTATTCCTCCCTGTTCACTTGACATTAACTTGCACTCCAGTTGATCAAGTGGCAAGCAAGTGAATGGCAAGTGAATAGGGAGGAATACACGTGAGTCTGTTCACTTGCCAGGCAAGTGCCATTCGTCACTTGTAGCTTGGCCCTGAGAGAAACCCCAGTCTTTATTGGTCACCCTTCTAATGATAGTGGTACACCAAGCAGGGCATTTCCCCTCCTTACTACAGCCCTAGTCCGCAATAGTTTTCTCCATTAAAGTCCTATGATCCTCGGAATAATATTGTTGGTGTCAAAGGGGACTCCCTTCTCACATTTTCACAAGTAGAAAGGCTGATTGGATCTAATCCAAAGTATTTATTCTACTAGATGCCACAAAAATGCAAGAAGTTCCTATTATTATGTATGCTGTGGTTATGCTGTGTTGTAAATTTGCCCCATAAAATGAAGGGGCAATGAAAATGAATGTCTTTTGCTGTTATTCTCTCTCTGCTTCAGCACATTTAGAAGAACAAGGGAGTGTGAAAATAAGATGAATAGATTGGTATTCCTTGTAAAATGTGATTGTGTAAAACTAACCACAAGAAGATTCATCAAGAAATGTTTTAACTATTGCGTCAAATTAAAAGTTACGTTGTTTCAAAGCATATAGAAATTACTGTAGATTACTTTTGAGAGAAAGCTGCAATTGATCCTTCTTAGCCTCTTTCTTTAATGTTGACAGTTTTAAATTATCCTGTTCTTCATATAACATTAAATGGGTTTATTCTTCTCTCCCCGCCCCCAGTCAACCTAACTTAATATTTCAATAACGTCTTACTTACATGACAGCGCATCACTGCCCCACCACCAGCACAGAATTAATGTAAATATGTTAATCATTTCACAATGTTTATTATTTAAAGAAATAATGAGACATCACCCCAAAAGTAATGTGTCTTAATTACAAAAGAGTGTAAAGGGGAGAATGGCACACTAAATAACAGCCAAATTATATTGTTGTATTATCAGCAAAGATAATTAGATATATCTGATGCAAATACAGGGAGCATTCAGGATTAGTTGAACATTTTAGAAATCACTTACATTAGAGGGAAGTATATCAGGTTGGACAAGGAAGTATGCCATTATATTTAGGGGCAATCATTCCTAACTAGAGATGGGCACGAATTGGGAAAAATCCAAAACATGTGGTTCGTGGTTCATCACATTTCATGAACCACGAACCATGAACTTTCACAAACTTGCCCCGGTTCGTGAACTGGTTTATTTGTGTCATGAAAACATCACTTTCAGGTCAGCAGAAGGTCTACAGAATAGGGGTTTGCACTTCTGATTTCCCCCTTTTAAATGCCTGCTGCTTTTCAGCTGATGGGAGGGGAATCCTCCAATCAGCTGAAAAAAGGTGCCGGACTTTGAAAGCAGCAATACTTTTCTTGCTACACAAGAAAAGTATTGCTGCTTTCAAACTCCTGCTGCTTTTTTCAGCTGAGAAGAGGGGCATCCTCTTATCAACAGGGCCTTTTCACAGAGACTTTAAAGTGTTTCAATATCAGTTCTCCTTCCCATGTTTGCAGGAGTTTTCTGGCTCCTTTTCCTTCCCTCCCAGGCATGTTTCAGGCTTTGAAGAAGAGAGAGAAAAAACAAGCATTTGCACAGCCCTTTGGAAACAAAGTAGTAGGGAAGCTAGGAGGGGATGAAGCAGCAGCTTCCCTGCCACTTTGTTTCCAAAAGACTGTGCAAAATGCTTGGGTTTTTTGTCTCTTTTTCAAAGCCTGAAACATCCCTGGGAGGGAGGGGAAAGGAGCCATTTAATCCTTTCCTGGCTTTTAAAGCCAGGAGTAATATGCAGTAACATTACAATGTTGCAACGTTACAAAGTTAGAACATTACAACCCTTTCTTGCCTTTGAAAAAAAGAGAGAGTGTGCATATCCCAAAGGAGGAAGGGAAAGACTAGCCATTTAACCCTTTCCAGGTTTTTAAAGCCAGCAGGGAATAAGAAAACTCCTGCAAACATAGGAAGCAGAACAAATAAGTTCCAGTGCAAAAAGGACCTCAGGTGATGGGAGGGGGATGCCCCTCCTCTCAGCAGAAAAAAGTGGCAGGCCATTTGAAAGCAGCAATACTTTTCTTGCAGGCAAGAAAAGTGTTGCTGCTTTCAAATGCCTCCTATCAGCTGAAAAGCAGCTGGGTGAACACCTCTACTGCAGAAAGCCCATTTCCAGTAGCCTAGGAAATTGATGGATGTTGCCAGGCTGTCTGCAGTGACAAAATAAAAAATGAATTGGCCTAAAGTTTATCATGGTTTGTCAGAAATGGGCTCTGATGAACCACCAGTTCGCGAACCATGGACAGACCCAATTCATGATTAACTTTGGTTTGTATTTCAGTTCGTGCCCATCTCTATTCCTAACTTCCTACATCTTTCTATTTATTACTAGAGATGCTTCAAACTAACTTCCCCCCAAAAATTGTCCCTGGAATTTCATATCTGAGTTCAGGACTGAATGCATAGACTATTTTTCTTCTAGTGTATCCTAGATTTTAGGTACATATTGTATTGTATGCACCTTTGAGACATGCTATTGCTAGTAAGGAGATACTACGGCTATGCAGATTGCAGACTATATTAAATACAACCAAAGCACATGTATAAATAGGTATCAAAATGTGCATCTTACATGTAGCTCCACACATGAAGATCCCCAAAATCTACAGTAGCTCATTGGAAGGTTACTGAAGTAACTGGATCAAAAAGAGTCCAGTAGCACCTTTAAGACTAACCAATTTTATTGTAGCATAAGCTTTCGAGAACCACAGTTCTCTTTGTCAGATGCATGGAGGGCAGAAAGAAACTGGTCAAATATAGAGGAGGAGAGGGGAGGGGAGGAGGAGAGGAGGGATGTAAACAACTCCTTTGATATGGAGATGCAAACAACTCCTTTTGATGTGGGGATCAGTTTGCTTGTGTAAAGGTTCAAAGGAGTTTGCTGTGTTAGTCTGTAGTAGCAAAATCAAAAAGAGTCCAGCAGCACCACCAAGACCATACAATTCCACTGCAGCACAAGCCTTCGATAACCACAGCCCTTCCCACCAGATGCATCTGACAAAGAGAACTGTGGTCCTCGAAAGCCCATGTCAGGTGCCACTGGACTCTCCCTGACCCTGCCTATGTAAATGAAATCAGTTACCTGTGATAATGAGATAACCATTCATAGTCCCTATTCAGTCCCATCTTGACAGAGTCAAATTTACATATGAATTCCAATTCAGCAGCTTCCCGTTGGATTTTGTTTTTGAAAGGTTTCTCTTGAACTACAGTGACCTTTAAGTCTTTGATGGAATGTCCTGGTAGATTGAAGTGTTCTCCCACTGGTTTCTGGACATTGCCATTTCTTTTTTTTTTGAAAAATTTTTTATTGGGTTAGAACATTTTTATTTTTACATTACAATCAATTTTCCCCTAATTTTTCGTTTCTAACCCCCTCCCTTTCCCCCCCTTTTGTTGACTTCCAACAGCTTTCCCACCCTCTGTCCCTTTTCCCTTACTTCTATTAAATTCCTCTGTCTAAAACAGATATACATTCTCCATTATATTAAGCAGTGCATCATTAACTCCTTTAATTATTATACACCCAAACTATACGTCTTTAGATAAACAATTTGTCCCATTTTCCAGTTTTGAATAATTCTATATAAACCTATATATCATAAACCATAAAAATTTCCCACATTTAAATCAAACAATTTGATTTGTTCTCTATATATTACTCATTTCAACTTTTTATGGTAATTCTATATAACTCCTCAGATACTCAATCAATTTAACTCTTCTATACATTCAGTTTGGTGCATATAAATCTTGTCAAAGAAAGAAAATATTGTTAGTTAGTCAATCATGTTTAAACCTTATCATTAATTATTCTCTATCAGTTGACCTATACATATCTATATATATCTCAATCAATTAATCTAACTGCTTATAAATTCACATTTCTCTTCCTCCCCCGGTAAAGTCACCCCTCTCTTTTATACTTTTATTATATTTCAGTAGTTCTCAAACTGCCACAGTTTTCCTCCCACCTCCCATTTCTTCTCCAGGTATTGTTTCAGCTTCTCCCAGTCTGTGTTGAACTGCCCTGAGTCCAGATCTCTCAGTTTTCTTGTCATCTTGTCCCTTCCACTTTCAAAGATGGCGATTCCCCACTTCCTGTCCTTTGGCAAGGGCCGCTTCCCTCCAGCCACTCTATTGTTGTTACGCACTTCCTGTCTCCCGTCTTCCCACAGCAGGTCTCGCGATGGTGTCTTTTTCCCACAGCTCCAAAACCACAGGTATTCAAAACAATAGTCCGATTTTTGTAATAACTTCTTTAAACTTAGTCTCTTTTAAAATACAACTCCTGCCGAGTCTTCACCTCCTTTTCGCTAGTCTGTTGCAGTTTAAAAGTCTACTTTCTTTCCTCTCTGTTTTTGTCAATCTGTCCCGTTTCAAGAGATAGCGATCTTTACCTTCTCTCCAGCTTTCTCGGGTTGTAATCGCTGTTTCGATCTTAAATTCTCCTCTCGACTTCCCTCCCCGATCGAAGCTTGGGTATGTAGGTCTTATGCCAGCCGAATTGGCCCCAAAATTGCCGCAGAGATTATAGCCGACCCGTCGCAAGGTGGGACCTCAAGGATCGGGGGGGAGACTCCTTGTGTAGAGCCCCCCCTCGTCCGAGATCTAACTCACCCTAGGGTCTTGAGCGTTCTTTGCCTGCTCCCCGCCTGAGAGCAGTCGGCCGCGGGTTATTTTCACCCCTCCGGCCGGTTAAAACGGCAATCCGGTCAGCTCCACAAATGGAGCTGCGTTAGACCTCCATGAATCCCAAACCGGAAGTCTGGACATTGCCATTTCTAATGTCAGATTTGTGTCCATTTATTCTTTTGCGTAGAGGTTGGCTGGTTTGTTCAATGTACAGAGCAGAAGGACATTGTTGGCACATGTTGCAGGGCCTGTTGCAGGTACCAGGCCCTGCAACAGACCCAGATGCCAGCTCTGCCCCTATATCTACCCAGGAAATACAATTACAGGACCCAATGGCATCAACTACACTGTTGCTGGCTCTTACAGCTGCTCATCCTCCAATCTGATATATGTCCTCATGTGCATATATCCCCTCCCCTCTCCTCCTCTATATTTGACCAGTTTCTTTCTGCCCTCCATGCATCTGACGAAGAGAACTGTGGTTCTCGAAAGCTTATGCTACAATAAAATTGGTTAGTCTTAAAGGTGCTGCTGGACTCTTTTTGATTTTGCTACTACAGACTAACACAGCTAACTCCTCTGGATCTATGAAGTAACTGGAGCAATGGGAAGGGCAAATAGAGCAACAAACAGAATGGAATCAGTGCAATTTGTCCAGTGGTATTCTTTGGCCCTTCTTCCTCATCAGAGAAAGCTGATTCCCCTATCTTGCAGAATTAAACAGATAACTGAAAACATGTTCTTAATATTAGCAAAAAAGACGTCTGAAAGAGCAAGAAATTGTAAGATTCTTTACTTTCCACAACTTTCCACATTATTTGTTTGAATCATTTGAAGACTACAGAAAAAAAGGTATTTTTACATATTATAACCTCTAAAAAGCAGGAACTATGAAGTTTGGCCTCATTCTAGGTTGGCTTATTACTGTTGGGGGGGGGATTGTTTCAAAACTAGACATGGGCACGAACCCCAAAAAATTAATGAATCTGGGGTTCATGGTTCAGTGCCGATGATGATCCTGAAGTCACGAACAGCAATGGACATTTGCCTCCTATGTCTGAGGGCAGGGATTGAGCGGGGGCATGGTGACAAACTGAGACCCACACATGGACTGGAGAAAAATAGGCCACAACTTTATTAACAACAGCAACAAGGAGTATTGGCACCGTATATGGATCAGATCCCTCAAAAGCATCGGCTGACCCGCCTGCCAGCCGATGAACCCCCACCCCCCCAGACCCCAGCTGAGGGGGGGAACCAAGGAGTGGCATTAAGGGGGAGATCACATGGGTGTACACCCTGTGATGGACAGGCCCTGTTTGAGTGACAGGTCCTGAATAGAATGTTGAGAGAGAGTGGCAGTGAAGAGCAGTTAAGACCATTTAGAATAGTGAGTTGGGAGTTTTGGCAGTTAAGGGAGACTCTGGAAAAGAGAGCGGAGGGCTAGCAACCAGAGAAGGCAGATGTGTTTAGAGTTCTCTGAGGAGGACTAGTTAATGAGGTATCTGGAACGTTTAACCGTTTAAGGCTGTGCAGGAGGAAGATAAAATGTGCTTCAGTAAAGTTAATTTGTTCTGTTAACCATCTGAGTCCGGTTTGATAATTCCTGCCTATCTTATACGCCCTGAGGGCGTATAACCAGCTCTCAGCCTGTCAGACTAAGTGGCAGAGTTTGAGGAGGTGCTGGTGCAACGAAGTGACATTCTAGTTCCAGTTTGTGTCTGTGAGAGCTGAGGAGGATTCCATTCTGTCCAGAGAGTGGACCCGCTTCCAGCCAGCGTTCTAGCCTCATGAGAAGAGGTCTACAACGCACCAACTGAGCCGGAGTGTAAGTGGTCCCTATTTCTATTCCTTGTCAGAAGGGTCCCTCGACCAGTGAATACTTCACAAGTGGTGACAGGAGCTGTGAGATCCCAAATCAGAACTGTCCTAAGCTAGCAGAATCATTCACAAAGGGTGGCATCCAAGGGTGTCAGCCAGATAAGGGTGGGGGATCCGTCACACACGCCTTAGTGATTCCCCTGCCAGCTGGGAGTGAAAATGCCCCAGCAGCCCCCGAGCTGGGCATGCACCCCCATACTCACTCACAAGATTCCTGAAGAAGCCTGAGCCGAAGTGGGGGCGGCAGGGCCGGCAGTGGAATAAATACCCAACTGCCGGACCTGAGTGAAGACTGCGGAGCTGAGGTCCACAGATAAGCCCCGCCCCCGACCAGGCCACCTGTGATAGGCTGGCCTGGGATTTGAATTCGATTGGCTGAGGGCTGCCCAGGGCATGGTGGGCAAGCCCTCAAAATAGTGGCCATCCTGCCCCGCTCCTCCCAGCCCGATGGCAGCAACCAGGCCATCTGGTGGCCTCCGTTTCCCGTTGCTGAACCGGTTTGCGGTTCGCAGTTTATGGTGCTCAGAATGGCCCCTGTTGCACTTAGAGAGCCCATATTCACAGGGAGTGTGTGGCAGGCTCTCCTCCAGCCAGCACCCAAGTTTGTCTGGTTTCCCGAACTGCGGCCGAACACACTGAACCAGGCTTCTTCCGAACGCTGGTTTGTTTGCCATGGACAATCACGAACTGCCGGATCACGATCATGCGATCGTCAATTTCGTGGGTTTTTGAAGTTTGTAATGCGGTTCGTGCCCATGTCTATTCAAAACACAAGCTTATAGATGTACATTATTGATTGTCAATCACTTTTTTCATTAGATATATAACAGATGAGCATTTTCACACAGGTGTTCTTTTTCTCAAAACAGATAAGGTGGCACTCATAAGTGATACTGCAGGTCGATATATCATTGTATAGACATAGAATATAGATGTTGCACACAATACCTTTAAAAATCCTTGTAAATTCAATATGTGACTCTGGGATGGAAAATAATTCAATCTATTTTTCTGAGATGGAAATATTATGGTTTGGATCCTATGACTGGATCCTACAAATCCCATCAAGTATTCCTCCATCAGATAAGGAACTTCTTCAACAAAGAAACACTTTTTCCTATTAGATGAAGCCTTTCTTCATCAGAAAAAGTCATTATCTGCTGGAGGAATTATTTCTCCCTTGCAGAAAAAATTACAGAAGGGAGTAACAGGACTCAATTTAGCAGATGGGAATCATAAGATTCAACCCAATGTGTTTCAGGAACTATACTGTGGACTAAGGTTAGTGCCAGAAACACAGTGTATAAAATAAGTTGTATACAACACAATCACAAAAATGTTGAGAATATCCTGAAGGGACCTATGTATCTATGAGAGTAGCTGGTCTTATGGCTGTTGCTAGAGACAGATAGAAGGTTATCATACATATAGACATATATTTGTAGCACACTATAATCATCTGTGCAATTTTCAGGTGAGCACAATACCTAGTCCAGTTTATTGGGAAGCAGGATATAATTTGAGGAGTAAATACTTGAAAAGCACTTATAACTGTACAATTCAACAGCTAGGTAGCCAAAGAATTCCCTCCCCTTGTCCCACATTGTAAATTGCACCATATTAAGTTGAACTGGCACCCCATAATAATACTGGGCATTGACCTATTCTAAATCATAGGTTACAGTCCAAAAAAAAAAATCTGCTTGGTATGATTTGCAGAAGGAAAATAATAATCATTATGGTCTATTAAGAGGGACTCAGCCACTCCATGTGTAGTGAATGGGAGATCAATACACTATGATTTATAAACAAAACTAAAGTGTTTTTTAAAGCAATATAGAATGATTTGAAAGTGAACTCAGTGTGATAATGATTTTGCTTTGAACTCAGCAGGCAGCCCAGGTAGCTTCTGATGGCGATCACAAGCATAATAGTATGCATTAAAATTCAGATAAGCAAGAACACCAACAGGGTTGGATCAAACAACTTGTAAGGGGGTGATGAACATTGTAAATTGTTGGGAAAGGGGCAAATGCTCTCTTTTGTGTGGAGATCTGATCTTCTTTGTTAAGCTGGTTAGCAAATCGTGTTGGTTGGGTATATGGCCTGATTCATGCAAGCATTTGATTTTTTTTTTCATACTTACCGTGCAATGCTAAGCAGGTCTACTCAGAATCTTACTCAGCTCTATTCAGTAGGGCTTACTCCAAGGAAAGTGTTCTTACAATTGCACTGTTAGGGTTACATAAGACTAGACATTGGACCCACATGTGTTTATACTAGGGATGCTACCAAAAGTCACGAACAAACCTTTCAAAAATCTCCATTTAGATTTTGTTATGTGAATGAAAGCCAATAATCTTTATTGTCACATTTCATGTTTCCTTGTACTCATTTTTTCTGTTAACTTTGCACAATTTTATACATTATATTTATATCAGTGATATATTGTGGGAACACCAGCAATGAAAACGTGAGCAAAAACGCTCACCATAAAAACAAAAAGTAACAAAAAAAGGCACATCTGTACACCCCAAATGTATATTGGTACCCTTTCATTGGAGGAGAGAAGGAAATCAATTTTTAAATTAAAACGTAGAGCTTGAGTGAAGGGAAGCAATTTGATGTCCTGCATTACGGTTCTTTCTGTAATTTCCTTACAGTAAAACATCTTTAATCCAACAGAATACAGGATGGAGACTATGAGCTTTCTTTGATTCAAGAATTACAAAATAAAGTGGCCTTGATGGTTTGGAGCTGAACACAAGAAGAGACTTCAGCACAGAACATGGCAAGCGTTGGCTCCCCTTGTCTGTCCTTCATTTTGTTTTTAAAAGGCAACACTCCCTGGCAGACAGGTTTAGACCTGAACGGATGAACACTTATGGATCACACCATTATGTTTAGTTTTGGATCTAAAAGGCTTGGTTCACATGTTCAAGCTTAAGTTAGAAATAAATTTTAAAACTTTTTAAAAAAAAGTTCAGTAGGCATTGTGAAGCAGTGCTTGTGAATACCTCGAACTTCTTGCCAATCTAATCAACTTGAATCATCAAACTCAAACTGATCTTGCCAATTCCTATCTAGGGCCTAACTTGTCTTCCATGGATCCAGCCTATTTAAATTATCCTCCCCCCAACACTTGCAGTACAAGAAGACGAAACAGTCTCTTCTCCCAGCCAATTTGAGAAACAGCCCCAAAAAATCCTGCTTGGTCCCCAAACAAGCAGCTAATCTTATACTAATCTGTGGAAGAAAGGGAGGGCTGCCATGTTTTGTCAGCAAAAGTCTGGCCAAGAGGCTTTAGTAGGGGTGGGGACAATATAACAGCACTCTTCATATTTGCAGCTCTCTTTGTGCTGTGTCTGAGTAATTCCCAATTGCACATGATTTCTGGCAAGACTATGAGCTTTCTTTGATTCAAAATTACAAAATAAAGTGGCCTTGATGGTTTGGAGCTGAACACAAGAGACTTCAGCACAGAACATGGGAGACCAGGATATGGGGACATGGGTGACAGCCATTGGTAAAGGTGTGACATCCCTTCTAGGTAGAACCCAGAAGTGATGTCAGATGTCTCTAGGAATTGCTGAAAACTCTGTGGTTTTACTATAGTCTCTAGCAATTCCTAGAGAGTTGTGGTATTACTGCTGGGTTTTCCCTGGTAGTGACTTTACACCATTGGCCCAATGGCCATCTTTTAAAAAATTATCTTTTCATTGTTCCAAGCAGCAGCAGGAGACAAGAGGCAGGGAACTGGCAACCATATTAGCAGCCCAGTGCCTCATCTGAAAGAAGGTCTCAGGGCAAATAAATTGTTGGCTGTTAATACTATGAATGCTCTTGTGTTTGAAGCGATGTAGGGTAAAATGAAAAAAAAAATGCCTGTAGTTTTATGATGGCCCATTTGCAAGAACAGGACATTACTTGATGTTGTAATCACTGAACAATGAGCATGAAACAGTGGACCATAATTTATTGAAGTCAGAACGCACCTGTAGATGACTGCCCCCTCAATCTTCTTACAGTTCTTAATTAACTTTAACTTTAATTTTTTTAAAAAAAACTTTTAAATAAGGTTTTAAAATCGTTTATATAGTCTGCTTATAGGCTCAAAACCATTTTACAAGACTCTTAAAGATGTTAGATGTTTTGTGCTGTTTTTATGTCTTGGTTAGTAATGCTGGCTTTTAAATGTTTTTTTAAAAAAAAATCTTTTAAATGATTTTTATCCTATTTTATATTGTACCACGTTTCACTTTGTAAACTACCTCTAGCAGGATCTCTTGAGACATAGCATAGAACTTTTCTAAATAAACCAATAGAGCTCTTGACTGTGAGATTATATGAGGGCATTAAGCATAGCCTTACAAGTTTCTATCAAACACCAAACCAACAGGAGGGCAGATAATAAAGTCGATATGATTTCTTCTAACCCCATTATTAGCTGTAACTGGATTAGATCTTTATTTCTCAGACCCAATTTCCCATCACTAAAATCTGAGTGGTAATAGATGATATACTTGATGATACTGTAGATTTTTTTAATGTCACATCTCAACGTAAAAGAATATCAGAGGAGATACAGATATATATAATAAGGCAGCTACAGTAGTTTGGAAGATGATTGTGAGTAATGATACATTTCTCCATAATTCTGCAGATGGTTTACATTTTTTTTAGAAATGATATCCCTGCAATGAAGTCCTTTGAAATGTCACATTCTTGCTTAGAGCTCGGCTGCTTTCGCGCACATTCGATAGTGCACTTTCACTGCATTGTCAATACATTTTAGTTACTGTTTGCAAGTGGATTTTCCTGTTTCATACAGGAAATTCCAGTTGCAAAAGATTGCTATAGTGCTTTGAAAGTGAATTGAAACTGCATTAGCCAACATCCACGAAAGCAGTTCATTTGCACCTAGGTTGTGTTAAATTGTATCGACTGCCAGGAAACTTTCCGATCATTTATCGTAATTTTGATTCTAGTTTTTATACCTAACCTATCTAATTTAGGTTTTTATAATTGTACATCTCTTCATATAGAATCCACCTCTATTCATAGTTGTTATGCATGAATGATGCTCCAAAGGGGTTCTATTCCCATCTGAATTGACAGATTCATTTGTTCAGTGGAGGCCCTGCCAAGATTCACAATGCAGGTTTGTAGCAGAATGAGTTATACTTAAGAAAAACTAGTGCCACACATGGTAGTAAGTCAGAAAGTCCATAGCGTTTCTACCGTCTCTGTCATAAACGCATTAAGTTGTTGTACGCGTACTGTCAGAATAAACGCTCTCATTTCCAATATAATTCTGACCTCCTTTACAGAGTCGTTGTAAGGAAAACTGAGATAATTGTTTGGATCCAAACATGTGCAAGCAGAAACATAAACTTAGCACAATTCTGCTTGAGTGATACCTTCTTCAACTCCTACATTTTTCTCCCCATATATTACAGTGACAAGAAATTGGTTGCGCATTATCTTGCATAAGTAGAAACACAAATAGGGATACAATAAGTTTGTCTTTGGGTAAGCTGAGGTCTTTTTTCCTGTGTTTCCTTTTGCACATGAGCTCTAATGCAAGTAGAAGCAAAAGCACTTTAGCCTTACACACTTTCCAAAAATGCATGTAAGGGAAGAACAGGATTGCATATACTGCCACTGCACACAATCTCTACACATTCTACTGTATTTCTGCACTTAACCTTGAACGGCACAGCCAAAGGCACATAATTTTTTCTCCATGCAATCACAAGTCTCCTCCTAGGTTTCTTGGTTGCTCATAGATACTCCTATGCATGGATAGCTGTACATGCTCAGGCTTGATGTAGATATTTGAGCATATGGAGTCCAAGGAGTGGGTACCAATCCAGTCCCCCCTTCATTCATTCATTATAACATATGTGCTGGCCACATGGCATTTTTTGCTGGGTTCAGCAGCTAGGTTTTTCCTCCATTGGAGAAAAATGTACCCCGATACTTGTGAAGTGCAACAGGTGTGTTTTCATCAGTGTACAAGAGTTCACAACTTACAGAGAACACATGCAAAATCTTTCTGCAGTGTGCACTTGCTTTTTCTTAATAGGTGCTTTAAGTAATTCTCATGTTATGTTCAATACACATCCACATCCACATGTGAGGCAAACCCCACATTTACCGCAGGTTTGGGTTCCTGGTTTCAGTTTAAAAGTGAACGTGTGTTGGCCCTTTCTTACAGGCGGATGTATCCATGCACATACATGCAGGAGGTGCATGTGTTCACTGTAACGTGTGTACTGGGCTTGTATTCTGATTTTTGTGATTTACAATTGTGTGAACCATCCTACAAGCAGAATAAAATGAAGTTTTTCTTACTGTACCCTTGGGGGGGAGTATCATTACCATTACAGACTGCTGGTAGCAAGGGACAGAGAACTCCTTGCTCCAGCTAATTTCCTACTTCATCAACTTCAGAGCCCCCCCTCCATCAACTAGCAAGTTATACAGTGCTGCAGGGAGAAGGAACTCCCCATGGCTACTTCCAGTGCTATTACCATTAGCAAATAGCACACAATAAGCCGGTACCAAACCAAATGTAATATTTTTCCCACCCGGATTTGACTCCCAGAGCTCTTTTGTCCAAAGCAGGGTTATTGTTCTTTGAATGTGGAGCAACCGCTTTGCAACACAATTTGTAATCGGAAGCGTACAGTACATTTCAAGGGGTGCGTGCATGAGGCTTTAGTCATGTTCCTTCCATTAACTGTAATGAGGATTGCTTGACTCATTCCTCTCACACCACACTAAAAAATGTACCCCTGTGGTTCTGCACTATGGATCTTGACTTGAATGAGGCTTTATATAATAAGGTTTAAACTGTAATGAGTCATTAGAGGATTGCTTCTCTTTCCCCCCTACTTGTTCTTCTGTAGGTATTTTGCATAGTAAGAATACTGCATATTACATAGAATGCTTAACGCTGAAAATCCAAGTGAATGAAATGCCAATGGATAGTTTAATGCTAATATTATTGGGGGGGAAATGCTTAGCAATTTGTTGTCAGATCTTTATTTTTTAAATGTCACACTTAGCCAGGAATCAAAATAACAACAACAACATTCGATTTTTATACCGCTCTTCAGGACAACTTAATGCCACACTCAGAGTGGGTTACAAAGTGTGTTATTATTATCCTCATGACAATCCCCTGTGAAGTGGGTGGGGCTGAGAGAGCTCTGAGAGAGCTGTGACAGACTCAAGGTCACCCAGCTGGCTTCAAGCGGAGGAGTGGGGAATCAAACCCAGTTCTCCAGATTAGAATCCAGCCACTCTTCTTAACCACTACACCAAACTGGCTCTTCCCCTTTTTGAGTTTGTGCACTAGTGTCTTTGAGTTGAACCATTCAAGGCTGTTAAGATGAGGAAGAAAGAGACAGACAATCCATTTATGGAAGGTAGTGATTGAGACATGGAAACATAGAGCTGGAAGGGACCCCAAGGGACATCTATTCCAACCCCCTGCACAATACAGGAAATTCACAACTACCTCCCCCCCCCCACACACACACACACTCCTTCAGTGACTATCGTTTATGCCTAGAGGAAAGCAAAAAACCTCCAGGATCTCCAGACCATCTGACCTGGAGGAAAATTCCTTCCTGACCCTAAATTGATGTCAGGTATTTGTTTTGACCTCAAAGACAAAAATGCTTCAGAGCCTCAAGAATACCCTTATTCTCTCCTATCACTATCTCACTACAAACCTGAGAAGAAGCACAAGAAAAAATTCACGTTGTGTGCTCTCCCTCTTCTGGGTTAGAGGATCCACTGAATTTGTCATGCCTATAGACATCACTGAAGAGCAGTTCTCACAAATCCTAACTTGGTTTCAAGTACCACAGATGACCATTGCACACACGAAACTGCCTTATAATAGCCTTATCCCAATTGGTACATGTGTCAAGCCCGTAACGTGCAAAGCATCCTCCACACGTGTAGGCTCAAACTGTATCACTGGGACAATTATTCTGGAACAGAACAGTCTAGTGAGCATCTGGGTCCCAATCTGATACAGCACTCAAGTTAAGAAGGAAAAAGGAGACTGAGAAAGAGACTCTCATATAAGAAGATCTTTATTCCCCTAACATGATACAAACCTAGAAAAATGGAATGCAAGGGAAAGTAAAAACATAAAACAAGTAGTGAAGGCCTGCAAAAAAAAAAAATTGCAGCAATCCTTCCTTGTTACCACCTCCCCAACCTTCACTGTCACATTTGCCATTCCCTGTGCTGAAAATTTTAATGTATTGGGCTTCAATCCGCAGTTCCCCACCATGCCGGAAAATGACATCACTTTCAGGCATGATGGGGGAGTACAGGGCTGTGTGCATGTCTTTCCTCCATGCCTCCCCCCTGCTGCCCAAGTGAGCAGGGCTGTGGTAGTAGGTGAAGGCAGGGGTTCCCCCACCCTTCACAGAGACCTTGCAAGCCTACCCATTAATTTCTCTTGACGTAGCTTAGCTAAATACTTGCAGGTCAAATTTTGCTTAGTAAACAGACTACAGCCTTGTCTGTGTAGCTCACAGTATTTCTCGAAACAGGATCTGCATAATGAGACCTTCCCCATGAGATGCAACAGGCATTCTGTCTTAAGCCCCTTCATGGCTATATTTTAAGGTCAAAAGACGTATCATGAGTTCCAGTCCAGTCACAGAACTCCAGCATCCCGTGTAGTTTGACCTCTTGTTTTTTTTTTTTTTTTAAATTTTTTTTATTGGGTTAGAACATTAATATTTTTACATTACATTACATTCAATTTTCCCCTAATTTTTCGTTTCTAACCCCCTCCCTTTCCCCCCCTTTTGTTGACTTCCAACAGCTTTCCCACCCTCTGTCCCTTTTCCCTTACTTCTATTAACTTCCTCTGTCTAAAACAAATATATATTCTCCATTATATTAAGCAGTACATCTTTAACTCTTTTACTTATTATACATCCAAACTATACTTCTTTAGATAAACAATTTATCCCATTTTCCAGTTTTGAATATTTCTATATATCATAAACCATAAAAATTTCCCACATTTAAATCAAACAATTTGATTTGTTCTCTATATATTAATCATTTCTTCTTTTTATAGTATTTCTATATAACTCATCACATAGTCAGTCGTTTTAACTCTTCTATACATTCAGTTTGGTGCATATAAGTCTTATCAAGTAAAAAAAAATATTGTTAATTACTCAATCCTCATGTTTAAACCGTTAATTATTCTCTATCAATATTCTGTCAATTAACCTTTACATATCTATATATATCTCAATCAATTAATTAATCTAACTGCTTATAAATTCACATTTCTCTTCCTCCCCCGGTAAAGTCACCCCTCTCTTTTATATTGTACTTCAGTAGTTCTCAAACTGCCACAGTTTTCCTCCCACCTCCCACTTCTTCTCCAGATATTGTTTCAGCTTCTCCCAGTCTGTGTTAAACTGCCCTGACTCCAGATCTCTCAGTTTTCTTGTCATCTTATCCATTTCAGCCATATACAGCAATTTGTAGATCCAATCTTCAATAGTTGGCACTTCTTGTACTTTCCATTTCTGCGCATACAAAAGTCTAGCTGCTGCAGTCATATAAAATATCAACGTCCTATGATGGGCTGGAATTCCCTCCATTCCCAAGTTTAGCAGCAGGAGTTCTGGGTTCTTATTTATTTGAAACTGTAAAATTTCACTCATTTCTCTTATTATTTCCCCCCAGAACTGCCTAGCTACCTCACACGACCACCACATATGATAGAGGGAGCCCTCATGCTTCCTACATTTCCAGCATTTATTAGAAGTGTTCAAGTTCCCTAGCGCAATCTTCTTTGGTGTCATGTACCAACGATAAATCATTTTGAAAATGTTCTCTTTAATATTAATACATGTCGTTGTCTTCATTGTAGTTTTCCACAAGTATTCCCATGCCTCCATTGTTATTTCTTTATTGAAATTTATAGCCCATTTCACCATCTGTGTTTTAACTATCTCATCCTCAGTGTACCATTTCAACAGTACTTGGTATACCTTGGATATTCTTTTCTTGTCTTCTTTAAGAAGGGTCTGCTCTAGTTCCGAGTTCTCTGTTCGTATGCCCCCTTTTGCAGAGTCCGAATTGTATAAGTCTCTAATCTGTCTGTACTGGAACCAATCATAGTTAGGTGATAGTTCCTCTTGCGTCTTTATTCTAAGTTTAGATACTTCAGTTTTAGTTATTTCTTTGTACGTTAAACATTGTTGTTCATTATCAACAGCTCTCGGATCTATCACCTCGTATGGAACCACCCACAAGGGGGTTCCTTCTTGTAGATAAATTCTGTACTTCTTCCAGATTGTATATAAACTTCTCCTTACAAAATGATGCAGGAACATCGAGTTGACCTTTACTTTGTCATGCCATAGGTATGCGTGCCATCCAAAAAAATTTTTATATCCCTCTAGGGCTAATAGTTTCTTATTCTTTAATGTCATCCACTCTTTTAACCAAACTAGGCAGATTGCATCATGATAAAGTCTCAGGTTGGGCAGTTGCATTCCGCCTCTTTCCTTTGCATCTTGTAGAACTTTTACTTTCACTCGAGGCTTCTTGCCTGCCCAAACAAAATCTGATATTTTCCTCTGCCATTTTTCAAATTGTTTAGAGTCTCTGATGATTGGTATTGTCTGTAGCAAAAACATTACTCTTGGTAACACATTCATCTTAACTGCTGCAATCCTGCCCAACCATGACAAATTCAGTCTATTCCATTTGATCAAGTCTCTCTCTATCTGAGTCCATAATTTTTCATAATTATTCTTGAACAAATCTATATTTTTTGCAGTCAGCTCAACTCCCAAATATTTCACCTTACTAGTTACTTCACAGTCCGTTGTTTCCATTAACAATTGTTGTTTCTGCTTAGTCATGTTTTTGCATAATATCTTTGACTTCTTTTTGTTAATGAAGAAACCTGCCAAGTCACCAAACTCCTTGATCTTATCTATCACTTTTGGCATGTTCTCCAATGGATCTTCTACAATTAACATTATGTCATCTGCAAATGCTCTAACCTTGTATGAATAGTCCTTTATTTTTATTCCTCGTATTTCCTCATCTTGTCGTATTTGTATCATCAGAATCTCCAATACTAAAATGAACAACAATGGAGATAACGGGCAACCTTGTCTTGTTCCTTTACTAATCGTCAATTTCTTAGTCAGTTCATCATTCACTACAATTGCTGCAGTCTGGTCTCTATAAATTTCTTTAATTGCTCTGATGAATCTTTCTCCCAGTTGTAGCTTTTCCATAGTGGCAAACAAAAAATCCCAGTTTAAATTGTCAAACGCTTTTTCAGCGTCTACAAAGAAGAAACCAACCTCTTTATCACAACGCTTGTCATAGTATTCAATAGCATTGATCACTGTCCTTAAGTTGTCTCTTATTTGTCTGCCCGGCAAAAAACCTGCTTGTTCTTCCTCTATGACTTCCGAGAGCCACCCCTTCAGTCTCTCCGCCAATATCTTCGCAAAAATTTTATAATCATTGTTAAGTAATGATATAGGCCTGTAATTTTTCACGTTAGTCAGATCTTGGCCCTCTTTTGGGATCAATGATATATTCGCTTCGCTCCAAGTGTCTGGAATTCTTTGATCCCTAAAAACTCCGTTCATCACCTCTTTTAGGAATGGTGCCAGTTCGTTGGCCATTGTCTTATAAAATTTAGCCGTAAGTCCATCTCGCCCTGGCGCCTTTCCTAGATTTGCGGATTGTATTGCCTTACTTATTTCCTCATCAGTTACTTCACTGTTCAACTTATTTCTCCAAGCTTCCGAGATCTCTGGAAGTTTGGTTCTCTCCAAATATGATGCTATTGATTCTTTGGTTACTTCTTTTTTATTATACAGCTTAGCATAGAATTTATAAAAGGCTCTACTAATGGTAGTCTGCTCCAGGTACGTTTTATTTTCTTCACAGATTTTATTTATTATTTTCTTTTCCCTTTTCTTCTTCAATTGCCATGCCAAATATTTCCCAGGTTTATTAGCACCCTCAAAAGCTTTTTGATTCAGTCTTTTAAGGTTCCACTCCAATTCTTTATTACTCATTGCTGTTAACTGTTCTTGAAGAATTTTGATTTCCTGATGTATTTTCTTTTTCCCTGGTCTCTTTTTTAACTGTGCTTCTTTGGCCTTTATTTTCTCCTCAATCTCTTGTCTTTTCTCCTCTTTCTTTTTCCTTGCTCTGCCATTTAAGTCCATTAGTATGCCCCTTACAACCGCCTTGTACGCGTCCCAAACTTTACTGGTTGGTACTTCTTTATTCACGTTATATTGTATAAAAAACTTTGTCTCTCTTCTCAATATTTCCATATTCTCACTTTCCTGTAACAAGTCCTCATTTATTCTCCAGGCTTTCCTTTTTCTCCTTTTTCCAAATTTCCACATAATTGGATTGTGATCTGAGCCTACCATCGGCATTATTTCTACCTCCTTAGTCCATAACGCTAAGTCCTTTGAGGCCCAGATCATATCAATTCTTGATAATGTAAGATGCCTTGCAGAATAAAAAGTAAACTGTTTGGTTTTAGGATATTCTCTCCTCCATACGTCTTCGAGAGTCTCTTGTTGAATCAACTCAAAAAAAAGCTTTGGCAATAGTCCTCTTTTCTTTTGTGCTGTTGTAGTCTTTTTGTCTAGTTCCAAATCTGTCACTCCATTGAAATCTCCAGCAAGAATTATCTGGTCATATACAAGATCGTCTAAATGCTTCCTTAAATCCTCAAAGAAGCTTTCCTTTGCACCGTTAGGTGCATAAAGTCCGACTACCAACACTCTCTTTAAATTCCAATTACATTCCACTGCTACAAATCTAGCTTCAACATCTCTCATAACAAATTTTGGCTGCAGCTCCTCTTTTATGTACAACACCACTCCTCTTTTTTTCTTGTTAGAGGCCGCTACAAATTCTTTGCCCAATTTTCCAGATTTTAAATATTTTACATCCTGTTTTCTAATATGGGTCTCCTGCAAACAAACAATATCACATTTTTGTTGTAGTAGCCAATGAAAAATATTTTTCCTCTTATTCGGTGAGTTTAGTCCATTTACATTCCAAGATAATACTTTACACTCCATATTCATGGTTTTGTTGGTAAGTCTTTTTCATTGTCCTTGATAAATCTCTCCATCTCCCGCTCAGATCTGATGCGTTTTTTTGCCCCTCCAAACTCAAAGGACACTCCTTCCGGTAACTCCCATCTGTATCTGATATTCATGTCCTTCAAAGTCTGAATTAGCACTCTATATTTTTTCCTGTCCAGTAACACTGATCTGGGCAGTTCCTTCATTATGATAATCGTCTTGCCATCAATCTCCAATGGATCTTGAAATTGTTTTGTCACAATCCTCTCTTTCATGTTTCTAGTTGTAAACTGCACAATCACATCCCTTGGTAGTTTCCTCTGGGTTGCAATTCTCGAGTTCACACGGTACGCCACATCTAGGATAGCCACAATTTCCTCCTCCTCCTTCCCCAGGTAATCAGCCAACACCTCAGTCATCTGTTCTTGCGCTGACTTCCCTTCCACTTCTGGCAGACCACGAAAACGAAGCTGCTTCTCCATGTGTTTAGTTTCTGCAACTGACATCCTCCCCTTCACCAGTCTCATCTCTGTTTGTTGCGTGTCTATTAAATTCTCCATCGCGTCTTCTACTGTTTTAACTCTCTGCTGCGTTCCTTGTAATTCACTACTAATTGTTTCCACGCCTTTTTTCACTTCTGACAGCTCCGACTTTACTGTCTGTGTAACTTCTTTGACCTCTTTAATAAGCTCCAATTTCGTGTCCTTAAGTTCTTTCATCATGTCTATAAGTTTTTTGTCCAAATTTTCTATTGCCGATTGCCACTCTTTTTTCGACATCGTGGGGCTTGCTTTAGCTCGCTCCCACGAATCTGCTCTCTTCCTTAGCTCCGTGGCGTATATTTAAACGTTTTCCTTTTTTTCAAATGTCCCAATCTTTGCCAAAATTAATTTTTTTTTGTATCCAAAATGTCGGGCGTCTTTTCTCTATGGTTTCTCTATGTTATTGTAATCCAAGATGGCCTACTTCCTCTTCCGCTGAAGCCGCGACCCTTCCCCTTTCAAAAATGGTGATTCCCTACTTCCTGTCCGTCGGCAAGGGCCGCTTCCCTCCAGCCACTCTATTGTTGTTACGCACTTCCTGTCTCCCGTCTTCCCACAGCAGGTCTCGCGATGGTGTCTTTTTCCCACAGCTCCAAAACCACAGGTATTCAAAACAATAGTCCGATTTTTGCAATAACTTCTTTAAATTTAGTCTCTTTTAAAATACAACTCCTGCCGATTCTTCACCTCCTTTTCACTAGTCTGTTGCAGTTTAAAAATCTACTTTCTTTCCTCTCTGTTTTTATCAATCTGTCCCGTTTCAAGAGATAGCGATCTTTACCTTCTCTTCAACTTTCTCGGGTTGTAATCGCTGTTTCGATCTTAAATTCTCCTCTCGACTTCCCTCCCCGATCGAAGCTTGGGTATGTAGGTCTTATGCCAGCCGAATTGGCCCCAAATCTGCCGCAGAGATTATAGCCGACCCGTCGCAAGGTGGGACCTCAAGGATCGGGGGGGAAACTCCTTGAGTAGAGCCCCCCCTCGTCCGAGATCTAGCTCACCCTAGGGTCTTGAGCGTTCTTTGCCTGCTCCCCGCCTGAGAGCAGTCGGCCGCGGGTTATTTTCACCCCTCCAGCCGGTTAAAACGGCAGTCCGGTCAGCTCCGCAAATGGAGCTGCGTTAGACCTCCATGAATCCCAAACCGGAAGTCTAGTTTGACCTCTTGTGTTGAAAAAACTAGGTCTTACTTCTCCAACTATTTTGGTTTATGATACAGAGTTGTTGTAAAAATTGTAGAGATATATGTGTATGTTTAACATGTGCAGAAAAAACGATATGCAACTACTATTATTACTGCTTAGGTATTCAGATATGAAAATGTAATGCTATTTATATTAGGACTCAAGAAGATAAAAATAGTTTTGTTCGAAGCAGGGGGATTTACTGTGTCTTTTTAAAAATTTAATCAGCATCTTGTTGGGCAAATGCTTCTTTTATGTTTCCTTCACATCTAGTTTCTAGCATTGAAGGGCGGAGGAACTAAAACCCCAGGATTTCATCATTTGTGTTCCCTCCCGACACGATGATAAATTATAAGAAATTTCTTCATCTTCTCGAATTCCCAAGTGAACACATGAACATATTCATGGAACAGACACTACAACCATGAAATAAAAGAGAGATTGCACAATCACTGACTTTAAAAAAAATCATGCCTTTTAACTAAGGGAATTCATTTTTCTTTTTAAAATTTCCAGTGGATCAACAAATTACTGTAGGCATGCTCTGGCACTGAAAGGAAGTTAACTAGTTTCACTTCTTGTAAAGGTAATTTCTTTTTTTAAAAAGAAGGTTGAAATGCTAATTTCAATACATTATCAGTCCATCCTTCTTTTCTCTGAAATATTTCCAGCTGAAATAAATGAGAAAAAGCATTCCCGTCCTGCACTCCAGCATCTGCCAAACCAATATTGCTTGTCTGTATATTCCAATAATTAAGTTGAAGTATTCATATCTTTTCTATTACAGTGTCTTTTCCTGGAGCTTAAACAAGAACTTTGTTTGTGAAGTAAAATGCACAGGCCTCTTTTTCAACATCGGTATTGATTTTTCTTTTTGTCTTCTAACAGGAGACCTGTAACTTCTACACTGCAGGGGGGGAAAGGACTCCAGCATAAACTACTCATGGTGATAAATTGCTGATCTTGGTCTATATTTAAAGACTACCACAGTCAAGCTAAGAACTAGTAGTACTCTGGGAAAAATACATGTAAGAAAGCCCTCTCAAGTCAAAGAAAGGTGTGTTTTGTGAGAAATCTATCCTTCCCCTCAGCTTGTTTCCTGGATCCTGTGGACGGCCTAGTCTTTGAAACGTTTAAAAATCAGTGCTACATTACTGAACTTTAAGTGCAGGGTGAAAACAAGTCCTCATGTCCCCACATGGTTATTATAGAATCAAATCAGTTCTCCATGAGCTTGGGAACTCGGCACCAAGCTTAGAACTCCAATGAAGATCTGATCAACAGGACCCATTGTGGTAGCATGGGGGACACAAAGACTTTAAATGTATAAATTGGCATACACACTGTGTTTTATCATTGTTATAAGCCACTTTGGGTGGGTCGCTGTGTTGTTGAGTCCGGTAGCACCTTAGAGACCAACAAAGGTCTCTGACTGACAAAGTGAGCTTTAATTCATGCGAGTTTATACTCCGGACCATTGTGTTAGTCTTTAAGGTGCTACTTAAAGATCTTGAATTTTGTTCTCCCTGTACTGTGTTTGTAAAGCACTGTCAAGCTGCAATGGACTTATGGCAACCCAGCAAGGGGCTTTCAAGGCAAGTGAGAATCCTGTCATCCCAGCCAGTGGCTGAAACCACTTAGGCTGGTGGCAGCCATTTGCCTCCCTGGCAGGATGGAGGCAGTGGATGTATCCCTTCATTGGGCTTTGCTGCTGGGGGGCGGAGCTCTATAGCATTTGCCTGCCGCTCCGCCCCTCCAAAGCGCAGTCTGACCTCGTGCTCGGGCTGGGCAGGACGTGCTGTCCGCTTCTGTGCACGAGGCCTAGGAGGAAGGGTTTGTCCGTGACCGGGAGTGGCCGGTCGGCTGAAGAGAGCCTTCCTGCTGCCTTTACCTGCCGCGCTTCTCTGGGATTGGAGCAGCGAGTCGGGTGGCAGGTTTTGTGGGGTCGCAATCACCGCGCCGCTTCTGAAGCAGCGGCGGGTGCGGTATCGTCGGCGGCACCCCCCGCGCTCTGAGTTCTTGGGCGCCTAGGAAGTGGAGCGCCTGGGTGCGTCGCGCACTCCGGCGGCGGCGCCTGAAGCGGCTCGGCTTTTCCGGCCGTTTTATTGCTGGTCGGGCGCTTTCTAGCGCCGGCGGGGTTTCGGGCGGGCTGGCACGTTCCTGCGGGTGTTAAACACGCCCCCCCCCCGACAAGCCCCTGTCTCAGTGCACCTTTGCTCCGCTCCTGCCGTCGGCGTCTGTTTTGGACGGTGCAGGAATTTTCCTGTGGGGCTGAATAGCAGGGGTTACCAGGCTCTGCTTTTTAGCCGCGGCCTGTTCCCTGGTTCCGGCCTCTGCCTCCCCCCCCCTTCAGGCCAGTTTATAGGGCTATAGGTGATCGGGGGAGTGGCAGCCATTTTGGGGTTTTAGGTGACGGCGGCCATTTTGCAGGCAACCGCTGCGATTCAGCAAGGTTTGCTGTCTCACCCGTGGCTGCGGTATACAGTGGTTAAGTGGTTAGGCTGTTTGTCAGCACGTTTGCCACACCCTGGGTGAACTCCTCTAGCACCTTTTTTGACTGGGTTGCTGGGGCATAGTGGTTAAGTAGTTGGGCTGTTTTTGGCACCTATTTGCCTTTTGTAGGCTTAGAGCTTCTGCCTTGCAGCAGGTGGTGCTTGTTCTGAGCTCCTGCTTGGCTTCTAATAATTTGGTAGCCCCCTTTAATCCCTAGGATGGGTCCTAAGAAGGGGGTAGGCTCTTCCAAGGGCAAACAGCCCGCTGCACGCCCCTCAAAGCGGCCAGCAGTGGCTTTGTCTTCGGATGAGGAGGACGGGGGTGGTGTTAGGCGTGACATTTTGGCTAGAATTGCGGCCCTTGAACAGGCTAGGGCTTCTACTGCGTCTGCGGCTGGGTCTGCCAGTACAAGACCCGTGCGGGCTGCTTCTAAATCTGCCTCAATTAACGACATTCTTTCTCGTCTGGCTGCTTTGGAGGGGACCTCTGACGGCAGTGTCGTGGTTCAGGCTTCTCCAGATGGCGGTCGGGTCAGTGAGGAGGCGACGGTGGAACCAGGAGCATCTGGGTTCGAAGGGAACTGGCCAGAAGATGCAGAGCAAGTGGCACTGGTGGTGCAACCTCCGGACGCCAATGGTAAGTCTTCTTGGTCTCAGCAGGGAACGGCTTGGCCTTGGGCTCCAGTGAGTCAAACATCTCAGCACACGTCATACATGCACACTGCGCAACACACCCCATATGCACAAGATGGCTCCTCGAGGGGGGCTGCTGGAATGGGTGTGGCTCCTGAGTGGGGTCAATGGCGGCAGTCACTGGCCACAGGGCAGTCACCTGCGCCGCCTGGTTGGCCTGCCTCCCCCATCCAGTCTCAGGCGGGGATGGGGCTTGTCCCCCCTTGGGGGTCATTTATGGGTGTCCCATGGATCAATTATGGCAGCGTCCCCTACCGAGCTCTGCCAGTCGGGGATACAGCTATGCCTTTGGGGGACCACCTGACCCCTGCTACCAGGGAAAAGATCTTACGTGGTGAGTATGTCGATGTCTTTACCCTTCTCTTCAGGGAACTGGAGAAGAAGGATAAGGAGGATTTGGAGGATAGGGACAAGGAGCGCCTTAAGCGCCGCAAGATAGACAGGACCTGGGCAAATTGGCTTCCTGGGTTTTTAATCTACGCGGGAGTCATTGCTAGGGTTCAGCCTTGGAGGGCGGCCCCGCTCTTTCAGTATATGGATATCATATACAGAGCTCATACTGACTTCGCTGGTGCAGCTTGGCTGCAATATGACGAAGAATTCAGGATGAGGGCCGCCCTTAATCCGGCCTTGCCGTGGGACCAAATTCATCAACACCTATGGCTGCAGCTGATGACCCCGGCAAAATCCAGCATTGGGGATCGTTCGGACAGTGGCCACATCGTGCAGCGATCCTCTGCAGGCCCGGTGGGATCTTCTTCTGGTGCTTCTGCCCCCCGCAACTTTGCGGGGCAGTCGGTTCAGCCCCGACTGCTTTGCTTTGAGTTCACCTCGCGCGGGGCTTGCAGCCGGAAGAACTGCCGCTATGGCCATGAGTGCCCAATCTGTAGGGGACCACACGCCCTCAGTGCCTGTAAGAGGCAGAAACCATTTGCAAAAAAAGGGGGCGGCTCAGGTGGGCAGCAGGGCCCTGGGAAAGGGCCCCAGCCCAATAAAAGTGAGGGTCCTTGAGGCCATGTTGGCGCACTACCCTAGGAGGGCGGACGCCCAGTTTTTATTAGAAGGTTTCACGTTTGGTTTCAGGATTCCTTTTCAAGGGCCTAGAACTTCCTTCATGTCCTCCAACTTGCATTCTGTGGTGGGCATGGAGGACGTGGTACGGGCTAAGATAGCCAAAGAGTGCACAGAGGGTAGGGTTTTGGGCCCTTTCCCCTCCCCTCCTGTGCCTAATTTGCGGGTATCCCCCCTGGGTGTGGTGCCCAAAAAGGCTGCTGGTGAATTTAGGTTAATTCACCACCTGTCTTACCCCAGGGGTAGCTCCGTAAATGATGCGATACCAGAGCACTTGTGCTCGGTGCGTTACACGTCTTTCGACCAAGCGGTTAAGGTGGTTAGACGCTGTGGCAAGGGAGCGGAGATGGCGAAATGCGACATCAAGTCGGCATTCCGCCTCCTCCCAGTTCACCCGGAGGACTTCGAGCTCCTTGGGTTTGCTTTCGAGGGTCAATTTTATATGGACAGGGCCCTCCCAATGGGTTGTTCCATCTCTTGCGCGGTTTTTGAACGTTTTAGCACGTTTTTGGAGTGGGCTTTGCGTCAGAGGCAGTGCTGCCGTGACACCGCCCACTATTTGGATGATTTTATCCTGTTTGGGCCCCCGGGGTCGGGGCAGTGTGCCCGCCTTCTGGGGGATTTTATCTGCCTGGCTGATGAGCTGGGTGTGCCCCTAGCACATGAAAAGACGGAGGGCCCATCAACTGTCCTGACCTTCTTGGGTGTTGAATTGGACACTTTGCAGCAGACTTCAAGGCTGCCGGTTGAGAAGCTCCTTGACTTGAGGGCACGACTGCGGACCCTGCTGTGTAAGCGCAAAGTGTCCTTATTGGAGCTTCAGCAGGTGGTTGGCCACTTGAATTTTGCATGTAAGGTGGTGGCCCCTGGCAGGGCATTCCTGCGGCGTCTTTGTGATGCCATGGGGACACTTCGGCTTCCACACCACAGAATTCGCATTTCGGGAGGAATGTGAGAAGACCTGGAGGTCTGGCTGCAATTCTTGAAGGGATTCAATGGGGTCTCCTTTTGGAGGCAGGAACTTTTGTTAGAAGGGGATCTGCAGGTTTCCTCTGATGCCTCCGGTTCCATAGGGCTTGGAATTTATTTCAGGGGACACTGGTGTGTGGCCAAGTGGCCCCGGGAGTGGTTGGAAGCTGGGCTGCATAGGGATTTGACGTTGCTAGAGTTTTTCCCGATCTTAGTGGCGGTTTACCTTTGGGGGGAGGAGCTTGCTAATCACTCCGTGCACTTTTGGTGCGATAATATGGCGGTGGTTCAAGTTGTGAACTCCCTTTCTTCCAAATCGCCCCGGGTCATGAACCTGGTCCGCGCCTTTACCTTAAGGTGCTTACACCTTAATATATTGTTTTCGGCCAGGCATATTCCTGGGGTAAACAATGAGGTGGCAGACGCCTTGTCTCGTCTGCAGATGGACCGATTTCGACGGCTTGCCCCCGAGGCCGATTTGCTGCCAGCCCTGGTACCTCAGGAGCTGTGGAGGATTGGGAATCCGAAGCCTCCAGGGCCATCCAATTAGCCATTGCCCCTAGTACCAGGAGGGCATATGACCGGGCGGTAAAGCAGTTCGCTGCATTTAGGCAGGAGGTAGGTCTCCGCCAATTGTGGCCTATCCCAGTTGAGCATGTAGCGCGCTTCTGCGTGGCTCAAAAAGGTAAGGGACAGGGGGTTAAGTACATACGCAGCCAACTAGCTGCGCTGGCTTTTGCTGCCAAAGCCCGGGGGTTTTCGGACGCCACGGGTGATTTCCGCATTCGGAAAATGTTGGAGGGTTGGTCCCGGGAGGTGGCCGCCCCGAGGGACAGTAGGCAGCCCATTTCTCCGAATATCCTCCAGGGTTTAAAAAACATGTGGTCAGGGGTGTGTAGCTCGCCATTTGAGGAAAGGTTGTTTCATGCTGCATCTCTGATCGCCTTTTTCGGTGCTCTTAGGGTCAGTGAGCTGGTCCCACAGTCCCTTAAGGATGATTCTGGACGTGCCCTTATGGCTTCTGACGTGAAATTTACGGGGGACCATTTGGTTCTTAGGATACGGAGCTCCAAGACTGACCAGCATAAGAAGGGTGTGGAGTTGGTGCTTGGTCGCTGTGCCCTTACGGATTTGTGCCCGGTGGCAGCTTTGAGGCATTATGTGTGTGCCCGTGGTGAAGCGCCTTGTGTTCTTTTTTGCCACAGCGATGGTACCCCGTTGACTAAGTATCAGTTTTGGACAGTCACGGGCAGGGCTCTGCACAAACTTGGCTTGGGCGGAGTCCGGTTTGGGACGCATTCGTTCCGGATTGGTGCTGCTTCTACTGCTGCAGCAATGGGTTACTCCGGACCTGATATCCAGAGGGTGGGACGATGGCGTTCCGGGGCTTACGGATCGTATATTAGGCCTCTGGGGCGGGGAATATCGTCCTGACATGTCTTTTCTTGCAGGCGCTGTGGCTAGCCGGGAGAGGGTGCGGATCCTCATCTGTGGCTATAGCATGGTCTTCTGGGCGGCACACCAAGCGAAGAGGACACGGATCGGGTCCCAGCTTGGATTCAGCCGGTGGGCTACTGTAGAGTGGCTGGGCAGAAGAGGCCTGCGCTGGGCTGGACTGCTGCCGCTATTGTTTGTTGGGAGGAGTGCCCCTCCACCTCACATTTTGGTTGTCCACTTAGGTGGCAACGACCTGGGGTTGATGAAGGGTGTAGCCCTTTCGTGGCAAGTCCGGGATGACTTCCTGGAGATTAGGAAGAGATGGCCCGGTGTACTGATTTTTTGGTCGGCAATGCTTCCGCGCCGCATGTGGCGGGAGGCATTGGACCACAGAGCGATGGAAAGGGCTAGGCGGATGGCCAACAGAGCCCTATTCAAAGCAATGTCTGGTGGGTTGGGGATCTATTTGCCCCATCCGCAGATTCGGGCCGAGTCTGTTGACCTCTACCGAGGGGATGGTGTGCACCTCTCTTTTAGGGGTAACAGCATTTTTCTGAATGATCTGCGGCTGGGGCTTAGGTTGGCTTTAAGCCATCTATGGGGCGCTGAGGCCTACGCAGAGGCTTGGCCTCTGCGGTGGCAGGATTTCAGTCAGGGAAAATCTGTAGCGGGCCGGTGAGCACCCTTGGCACCTCCCCATTGGTAGGGAACTGGGGTCTTTCAGGAGCGGCTGGCTGCCGTACGGCCCAGCTGCGAGGTCAGACACCCTGGGTGGGGAACCCCTGGACAAGCCAGTCTCCCCCCGCTGCCGTACGGCTGGGTGGGGGAGCTTTACAGGGGTGAACCACTCCGCCTGGCCAGGCCGGGTCCCAGCCATTTGATGGATGGCTCGCACCCGGGGCAGCGGGTGCTCGCCCAGACAGGACAGGGCGGGGTCCAGGAGTGACCCCAGGGCCTGACCTGTACCGCTAGTTAGGCCCTTGCCGCAGTTGTTGTTTGCTGTTGTCATTTAATAAAGCGGCCCGATTTTTAAACCCAAAGTCTGGTGTCTGTCTCTCATTCCAACTAGGGGGGCAATCCTGCCATCCCAGCCAGTGGCTGAAACCACTTAGGCTGGTGGCAGCCATTTGCCTCCCTGGCAGGATGGAGGCAGTGGATGTATCCCTTCATTGGGCTTTGCTGCTGGGGGGCGGAGCTCTATAGCATTTGCCTGCCGCTCCGCCCCTCCAAAGCGCAGTCTGACCTCGTGCTCGGCCCACCCTCCTCACCCTATTTCAGTGCGGGACTAGCCGGTTGCCAATGTTGGGGCCAGGTAGGAATTTTTTATCTCCCTTCCCTGATTGGCATTGGGATGGGAGTTTTTTCGCCTACCTCGCACTGGGAGACAGGTGGGGTTACTTGGTGGGGAGGTCTGAGTTTTGTCCCGGGAGCAGGATTTCAGTCAGGGAAAATCTGTAGCTGGCCGGTGAGCACGCTTGGCACCTCCCCATTGGTGGGGAACTGGGGTCTTTCAGGAGCGGCTGGCTGCCGTACAGCCCAGCTGCGAGGTCAGACGCCCTGGGTGGGGAACCCCTGGACAAGCCAGTCTCCCCCCGCTGCCGTACGGCCGGGTGGGGGAGCTTTACAGGGGTGAACCACTCCGCCTGGCCAGGCCGGGTCCCAGCCATTTGATGGATGGCTCGCACCCGGGGCAGCGGGTGCTCGCCCAGACAGGACAGGGCGGGGTCCAGGAGTGACCCCAGGGCCTGACCTGTACCGCTAGTTAGGCCCTTGCCGCAGTTGTTGTTTGCTGTTGTCATTTAATAAAGTGGCCCGATTTTTAAACCCAAAGTCTGGTGTCTGTCTCTCATTCCAACTAGGGGGGCAAACAGAGATGGTTTGCCAATGCCTTCCCCTGTAGAGTCTTCTTTAGTGGTCTCTCATCCAAGTACCAACCCTACTTCGCTTCTGAGATCTGACAGGATTGGGCTATACCATGCCACCTTCCCTCCCTCTCCCTGTATTAGCAAGCAGACAAATCAAACATTTTCAGTAAATAAATAATGATGAAGATGGGGCTGTATAGACCGCTCCCCTCCCCAAGAATTTCTACAATTTTTGTTTACCCCCAAATTCCTTTCAGAATAGACACCTCCCACTTCACCTTGAATTCTGTGGCAACTTCTGGATGGTCTTACCTTCCCCCTCAGATGTTTTGCTAACCTTATTGGTTTACATTAGAAATTGCTTGCTTGGAGCAGCAACCATCTAATTCCCCCTAGAACGTCACTTTACATGAAATTCTACTGTAGGTATCTAAGGTGCAAAAGAGGCATCCAGCCACCTGATGTGTGAGTAGAGATTGATACCTCCCTCTTCTCTGATAACTTGTGAGGAAAAGGAGGGACAGAAATAATCCGAGTCTATCTGTTGGCTACCTGGAATGACAGTGTCACCTGTCTAATACTGCATCAGCAACAACAGCAATAACTGTAGTAAGTCAGTAGAAAGGCAGAGACTATTTTGTTCTCTGGATATACAATCCAAACCAGTGGAGATTTGGAGGCTGTGACGAACACATGAAGCCTTCACATCACCTACCACCCGGACATTTTAACTGGAAATTGAACCTGGGGCCTTCATGCAAAACAGATGCCCTCCCACTTAACCATTGCCCTTCCTCATTGAACCAAAGGTGAAATGAGTATTTCCAAATTTGGAAGTTCAAGCTCCATGGGCTGGTTGTAATAGTATGGAATTGGGTACAAAGGACTTCATGGAAACAACGCCACTAGGAAAACTAGGCAAGCACACAGGCAAAGCAATCTTTGTTTTGATAATGGGATGATGGAAGGCCTTATCAGACTTGCTTTGGGGAAGCTGTACCTGTTAATTAGCACATATATTTAAGAAACTTTTGTTTTCTTTATGGAGGAGAAATATAAATGAGCTGCTGTCACCATTCATTAGAACAATAGAGGCTGGATTTGCTTTGGCTGTGGCAGCAGACAAGTGCAGCTTTTTAAGAGCTTGGCTTTGTAAAAAAAATTGCAAACATTCTGTTCTCTTTCAACTGGAGTAGATGTTAAATGGTGATTACACTGTACTAAAGAGAAAACTAGAAGTAATTCAAAGACAGAATGAAAAGGCGGCAGGGAGATGGGGGCGGGGGGGGGAAATGACACCATGTTTTTTTACGACTTAACAATGAACTTTACTTGATAACCAAATAACGATGCTTTCCTCTTCTTCTGTCCCATCCTGAGCCTGCAAGCTGATTTACATTCAGAATTGTCAGATGGAACAGAATGCAAATGAGGGATCCTGGGCTAAATCCCAAGGTCCATTAGCAGAAAGTTCTGACAGTCACAGATCGTTCCTGCATTCCCCTCTCATAGCATGGCAAAGTTTATTTAATTGTTTATTATTTATGTATGTATTATTCTGGCTGGTGTGGGACCAGGCAGGTCAGGAAGCCATGGTGCAGAATCACTCCTTTTGCCAGTTTGGTATAGTGGTTAAGAGCAGCAGTACTCTAATCTGGAGAACCGGGTTTGATTTCCCACTCCTCCACTTGAAGCCAGCTGGGTGTCCACAACTCTCTCAGAGCTCTCTCAGGGCCAAGCTACACATGACGAATGACACTTGAACGGCAAGTGGATTGAGTGGAGGGCAAGTGAACAGGGAGAAATACACTTGCTGTTCAAGTGTCATTCGTCATGTGTAGCTTGGCCCTCAGCCTCACCCACCTCACAGGGTGATTATTGTGGGGACAATAGGAACAAACCTTGTAAACTGCTCTGAGTGGGTGTTAAGTTGTCACGTGGTATATAAAATGAATGTTGTTGTTGTCTGTCTCTTCTGATGGAAAAGAGAGAATCGGGTGGTTTTGCCCCTTATTAATCATCATGGAACCTGCAACTCCAAGTTTATATTTTCCCAGGATCAGAAAGGACTCCTGTGGGGAGGAGAATGCAGACGTGATCTCTGATCTTAGCATTCATGGCTTGTGAAATCCAAACCTATATGTTTGAAATATCTGTTACATGAAAACATTTTCTGCACTTGGGAATTGGTATGCAAACTGCCCGGTTTTGGAAGTGTCTTGCTGAGCTCAGATCTCCATCCTGGGCAGCAAATTTATAGAGGCCTGCATCTAGAAAAATTTTGTTGTGGTTTCAAATCCAGGGCTGTTGAATGGAATATTTAAAGTGATTGGGTAGATTTCTGGTGGGATGTTGCCAAGTTGGGGTCAAAATTGGTTGATTTTTTTTCTGTTCTCAGTTATTCTTTTCAATGAGGAAGGGGAGGGGGACCAATCGGAGGCTCAGGGCAGCTGTTTTTGTACTTAATGGCACCAAAATTGCACAAAACACAGTCATCCCTGTAGTCGAAAGAACTGCTACATTTCACGCAGATTGAACAAGGGGAGATTTTACAGACCTCCAAATAGATCCCTCTCTGAACAGTTGCTCTAAGTATTCTCTACAAGGGGGAAGGAGGTGGGAAGGAGGGAAGAAGAATGACAGCTCTCTGCAGCTTGGGATTCGCTGGGAGTGCTCTTTGCTTCTTCCTTGCAATGGCATGACTGGAAGGGAGAAAATCTCCAGGAAATCAGTACTGATACAAAGTGAAACGCGAGCTCATGTTGCAGTGCTGGCAAATATCAGAACTCAAGGGGGGGGAAAAACAGATTTATTTTCAGGGAGTGGTTTCATCATGACTACCAAATAGCTAGGACTAGCATTTGCCCTCCCATTAGGAACAAAGAGACGGACACAAAGCTTGGGTGAAACAGGGCCATTTCTGACCGATTTATTTATAATTAAATAACCTAACAGCATAATAACGGCAAGGGTAAACTAGCGGTACAGTTAGAGCGAGGGGTCAACCAGACCTGCTCCTTGAACTGCATGGGCGAGCACCCCCTGCCCCAGGTGTGAGCCATGCATGCATGGCTGTAACCCGGCCAGCCAGGCGAATGGTTCCCCCCTTTAAAGCACCATGCACCCCAGCCGTAAAGCCCGAGGGAAGGCCTTTTCCAGGGGGTCCCAGGGCAGCCTGCCCTCTCTGCTGGCAGCCGTAAAGCCCGCTGCTGATCCGAAACAGGCCCCCATTCCCCACCAATGGGAAAATGCCACCGGGTGCCCACCGGCCCGCTCTGCCTACCCCAACTAACCTGCCACCGGCAGGGCCAAACCTCTGCTTAGGCCCTGACGCCCCACATCTCCTGCAGGGAAAGCAACAACCCTTGCCGTAGATCGGTCAGAAATATTTCGTTACCCTTGACGGACAGGTGAATGCCATCGCCTCTGTAGAGGTTGGCATACGTGTCACGAATCCGCGGGTGGGGCAAATAAATCCCCAGCCCCGCGCACAGCGCTTTGAACATGGCTTTATTGGCCTTACGCCTGGCACGCTCTACTGCGTCATGATCCAAAGCCTCCCGCCAAACACGGCGAGGGAGGATGGCAGACCAAATGATGAGGACCCCAGGCCATTGCTGAGCAACAAACTTTAAGTCAGCCTGTGCCTGCATAGTAAGGGCCTTGCCTTTAACCCATCCCAAGTCGTTGCCACCTAAGTGGATAACTAAGAAGTCCGGCGGTGGGGAACACCGTCCCTCAAACAGGAGCGGCAACAGGCCCGGCCAACGCAGGCCCCGACGGCCCTGCCACTCAACCTGGGCCCAACGACTAAGGCCAAGCTGAGACCCCCACAGGGTCCTCTTGGCCTGATGCGCTGCCCAAAAAATCATACTGTGTCCGCAGATGAGGATCCGACACCTCCTACGGCGAACCACAGCACCAAAAGAAGAAAAGAAAAATTAGCCAAAGCTACAAAGGGTGCGGCAGGGGACGTACATACCCCCGATAGGCCGTCGATCGCCACCACCCCACACTGCGAATGGCTACCTCGGGGTACCCCATAGCAGCGGCAGTGGAGGCCGCCCCTATACGAAACGAATGGGAACAAAACTTGAAACCCTTCAGGCCAAGCTTGGCCAGCGCCCGCTCTGTAATGGACCAAAACTGGTACCTCGTAAGAGGGGTCCCATCGCAGTGACGAAAGAGAAGCCCCTCTTCCGAGCCCCGTACTTTAAGAAAGGCCTGCAACGCCTGTACTGGGCAAAGCTCCTCCTGAGCACACGCACCCAGCTGGACAACTACCCCCTTTCGGCGCTGGTCAGTCTTGGAGCGGCGAAGGTGGATGGAAATCCCATCTCCCACAAACTGCACATCCCGAAACCGAAGGGCCCTATCGGACCTATCGTCACGGGATTGTGCCACAAGCTCCCCCACTCTAAAAGCTCCAAAAAAGGCAGTAAGGGAAGCCGCATGGAATAGAATAGCCTCATACTTTGAGGAGCAAATTGAGTCCCACACCATACTCAACCCACTCAGGATAGCAGGGGAAATGGGTTGCCTAGTGTCAGGCCGAGACCCGGCCTCCCTAGACCACCCTTCTAGCATTTTTCATACCCTAAAGTCCCCGGTAACCTCTGAAAACCCCCGAGCCTTACTAACGAAGGCCAGGGCAGCCAAAAGTCCTCGAATGGACTTCACAGCCAAGCCAGCCCTCTTCTTCCCCACGCAGAACTGCATCAGATGTTCCGCAGGAATGGGCCAGCATTGCTCCAAGCCAGCTTCCAACCGGAAGCTGGCGAACTGTCGCACCACGCGATCATACGACCTTCTGGTGCTAGGAGAGATGGCTAGTCGGATAGCCCTGTGTGCTTCGTCCCTCCAAGAATCCACAGCTCCAAGGGCATCTGGACAGGCAAGGCGTCGGCATCTGGGGCCAATTGCCGGAACTTCTCCATCTGCTGGCGAGACAGAGCGTCCGCCACCCCATTGTCTAGCCCGGGGACGTGCCTAGCCCTAAACAAGACGTTCAAACGAAGGCACCTAAGCGTAAACGGCCTGACCAGCCGCATGACCCTGGGTGACCGGGATGACAATGAGTTAATAACCTGGACCACAGCCATGTTGTCGCACCAAAAGTGGACCACATGATTGGCCAGCTCGTCACCCCAAAGCCAGACGGAAACCAGAATTGGAAAAAATTCCAGAAACGTCAAATCCTTAAGAATATCACCGTCGTGCCATGCAGCGGGCCAGGGCTCTGCGCACCAGTGCCCCCGAAAGTAGACCCCAAATCCCACAGATCCAGTGGCATCCGAGGACACCCGCAGCTCTGCTTCAAGGAGCAGCTCGTCCCGCCAAAAGGTGACCCCATTAAAGAAGGACAGAAACTCCTCCCAAACCCTCAGGTCATCCCTGATCCTATGGGACAGCCGAATCCTATGATGCGGAAGCCGCAATCCAGCCATCACATCACATAACTGCCGCAAGAAAGGGCGCCCCGGCGCCACCGCCTTGCAGGCAAAATTGAGGTGGCCCACCAATTGCTGAAGCTCGAGTAAGGAAGCCTCCCTCTTCCCTCTGAGCACTGCCAGGCGTGCCCTAAGGTCATCAAACTTCGCCTGTGGAAGCCGGAAAGTCTGTTGAACGGTATCAATTTCGATACCCAGATAAGTCAAAACCTGGGTGGGCCCTTCAGTCTTTTCCTGAGCAAGGGGAACGCCAAGTTCTCCCGCCAAAGCTATAAAGCCAGCCAGCAACCGTGCACATTGGCCGGACCCCTGGGGTCCACAAAAAATAAAATCATCCAAATAGTGGGCGGTGTCACGGCATTTCAGCCTGTGACGCAGTGCCCACTCCAAAAAGGTACTGAATTTTTCAAAGGCCGCACAGGAGACAGAGCATCCCATAGGGAGGGCCCTGTCCATGTAGAACTGGCCCTCAAATGTGAATCCCAGCAACTCAAAATCCAATGGGTGGACAGGTAAAAGACGAAAGGCCGACTTAATGTCGCATTTCGCCATTTCGGCCCCAAAACCATTGCGCTTCACCATAGCCACTGCCTCGTCAAAGGATGTGTACCGCACCGTACACAAGTGCTCAGGGATGGCGTCATTAACAGACCCGCCCCTGGGAAAGGACAGATGGTGAATTAAACAATACTCCCCAGCTGCTTTCTTGGGCACTACTCCCAATGGGGAGACCCTCAGATTGGGGACTGGGGGGGAATGGAAAGGGCCCAAGACTTGTCCCTCAACACATTCTTTCCTAATTTTCCTCCTAACTACCTCCTCCATACCAACCACCGAACGCAGGTTGGATGACATGAAGGGGGCCCGAGGACCCTGAAAAGGAATCCTAAAACCAAAACCAAACCCATCTAACAAAAACTGCGCGGATTCCTTATCTGGATAACCCTGTAACAACTTATGAAGCACTCTCAGCTTTATGGGCGTTGGACCCCTTATCAGGTGAAGGCTTCCATTGTCCACCTCCCGGCCGGGGACCGCCTCCCTGTGGATGGGGGCGAGGACAAGCTGAGAAGGCATGAGGGCCTTTGCAGCGAGGGCACTTGTGCTTAAACCCACACCCCCTCCTGGCGCACACCCCTTGGTATGCGAAGTCCCAGCAAAGCAGCCGGGGCTGAACCGGCTGCCCCGCAGAGGCGCGGGAGCCAGGAGGGGAGGAGAGACGCTGCACCAAATGCCCGCTGTCTGACCTGTCGCCCAGATTGGGCTTGGCTGGCGCCATAAGCTGCAGCCAAAGCTGCTGGTGAATGCGGTCCCAAGGTAGCGTGGGATCCACTGCAGCACGCATACGGAACTCTTCATTGTACTGCATCCAAGCAGCCCCGACGAACTCCGTATGTGCCCGATAGACAATATCTATATACTGGAACAGAGGGGCCGCCCTCTGTGGCTGGGCACGCGCTATCACGCCAGCATAGATTAACATACCAGGCAACCAATTTGCCCAGGTGCGGTCAATCCTTCGCCGCTTCAGCCGCTCCTTGTCATGGTCATCCATGTCATCCTTATCCTTGTTTTCCAGCTCGCGGAAAAGGAGGGTAAAGACATCCACGAATTCCCCACGCAGTATCTTGTCCCTAGTAGCAGGCGTCAAGTGGTCACCTAATGGCAACGCGGTGTCTCCAAACGGCATGACCCTGTAGGGCATGACCCCCAAGGCCTGGTAATAGGGGTTACCAGCGACTGGGGGCCACATCCAATGCGGCTGCCCGAAAGGGTGGCTGCCCAGAGCCTGGACCGACACACCTGTCTGGGCCGCCCCTGCAGCTGAAGTCCCCACTCCGGCTTGCAGCGGCGGGGGCTGTGAGCCCCAGTATTGCCAAGACCCAGGGAAACTCTGCGTCCCCTGATACGAATAACCAGGCCAGGGCTGAACGCTCCCTGACGGGTTAACCTGAGACCCAGCACCCTGCGACGGAGGGATCCAACTGGATGGCCCGGGTATACTGACCGGCCCCCAAGGCCAAGTGTAAGAGGTGTTTGGTGCAGGCGGCTTACCATCCGCTTCCGGTTGGTCCACCACCACAGCAATGGGAGGCTCCTCTGCAGTCTCCAACGCCTCCTGTGCTTCCGGCTCCCTGGCCCCACCGGGTTCGCCACCACCAGACCAACCTGCCACCGCGCTGTCCACATCTGCGGAACCTTCAAGGGCAGACAGACGAGTTAAAACCTCCCTCTGGAAAGTGGCAGAGGAGACCCGCTTAGCAGCCCTCTGTGTCCTGGAAACAGCAGGTTGCTGATAGGCAGCTCCCTTACTTTTCTCGAGAGCGGCCAACTTGGTGAGAATTTCCTGCCTTGCAGCTTCCCCGTCATCCTCGTCTGAGGAAGACGCAGGCAACACCTGCCCAGTAGCGGGGCGTTTGGCAGGCTGCTTGCCCTTACTTACACCCACCTCTTTTTTAGGTGGCATGGCTCAGAAAAAAGGAAGGGGCAGTGCTGACTCACGCCAACTGCACACTCCCTGATATAGTAGAGAAGGAAAAAAGGGGGGGGGGAGGCAAATAAGCTTATAAGCAAGCTAAGTAAAATCACTCCACCACACGCTCCCGCTCCCTCTATTACTCTCTATATGTCCATATATACCCAAGGGTGGGTGGGTGAGTGGTAAGAGCCTTAAAACCCTACCCTCGTTTGACCCTTAGCCATCCCCCAACAAAGTAGGAAGGAAGGGGGGGCTCAGGGGAGGGGGCTTACACACCCAGCCGGCAAACAGCCCTCCACCGGGTCCCACCTAACCCCACCCTGGGCCGACACTAACCGCGGGCAGAAGACCCAACCCAGGGCTAGTGGGGGGGCACAACAGACCTGATGGCCCAATCCCCCCCCAAAACGCGACCGACGGAGACCCGGGACAGAGGGCCTCAACGAAACGGGCACCACCGGCCGATGCCGCGGTCGAAGCCGCCGGCCGCTGAAGCGCAGTGCGCCCAGACCGCCAAGCCCGCCCCAAAATAGCGCGGCCTGGAAATCGAGGCTGCTGCAGGAGACGCCGGGCGCCAGGCCCTTGAGGCCGGAACGCTGTTGGATCCCTGGCGCAGCGGCAGCAGCAGGAAAGCCCGACACGCGCGGCCGTTTTAAAAGGGGAAGGGAGAGCGCCGAAGCTCCGCTGCTCCCAGTGCCTCCGGGCCGAAAGGCTCCTACGGCCTGCCTCGGCCTCAGCAAGCCGTGGATGCAGAGGGACACTCCCTCTCCCACGAGCTTGCCGAAGCAACTGCGCCACAGGAGAGGCAGGGGCCGGCTTGAAACAGCCGGCCACGCCTCCCCTTAGCCCCGGATGCACAGGGAGGTCCGCCCCCTTTCTCCTTGCGTGAGGGCAAAGCACGGCACCCGGGTAAGCGCGCGAGCACGCCCCCGGGGGTGCCGATTTCTGTTACTGAGAGTTAGACTGGGAAATATTTATTTTTGTGATTTTCACATCTTGTGATTTTCATTACACACACCCTTACTGATTGATACACAGGAGTTAAATTTTGAAACAGTTGAAACCTAAGCCCATAATTCATTTATGGGAGCTGAATGGGACAGCATTTTTAAAGCCATCTGATTCAGTTCATGTATCCCATTTTGATTTTTTGAGAAACGAGCCTGTGAATCTTTATTTTCACACTAGCTCATCTTTCCTCGCACTGAATTTTCCCTATTAAAATTGACACATTATAAACATTATTTTTGTGTCAATTGCATATAAATGGTGTAAAAATGGCATATAAATGGCCTCTGATACAGAAGCAGCATTGATAACAGAAAACAGCATTTGTCAAATTGAAACAGAAGACAGCGACAAGATTACAGAATCAAAAAGGAACAAAATTGGTCTTATTAACTCCTATGCATGTTTGGCCTTTCACAGGGAGCACTTTACATGCCCCACCTCCTCCGTTTGCTTTTCCGCCTCATGGCTAAGTGGTACATTAATTTCTTCTGCAATAGAAGCCAAGCTTGCATCAACATAAAAGCCAACAAGTTCCTTGGAGAAGTGGCATAAAATTTTCAACATAAATTACAAATAGTAAAACAATAATTATGGATAGATGACAGACCAGGCCAGGGGGTGGGGTGGGGGGTCACTATGGCTGAGTAGAAGAGCATCTGCTTTGCGTTCAGAAGGACTCAGTCTCAACCCCCAGCATTTCTAATTCAAATGATCAGGTGGTAGATGATGTAAAAGAACTCTACTCGGAGAGGTGCTGCCAGTCCAAGTAGACAATAATGAGCTTAATAGACCCATGGTCTGACTCTACGTAAGTCAATTACAAGCAGGGCTTTTTTTCAGCAGGAACGCGGGGGAACAAAGTTCCAGAACCTCTTGAAAATGGTCACATGGCTGGTGGCCCCGCCCCCTAATCTCCAGACAGAGGGGCGTGTAGATTGCCCTCTGCACCACTCAGCGGCGCGGAGGGCAATCTAAACTCCCCTCTGTCTGGAGATCAGGGGGCGGGGCCACCAGCCATGTGACCATTTTCTCAGAGGGCAACCCACTGAGTTCCACCACTTTTCCCAGAAAAAAAGACCTGATTACAACTATATATGTACCTTTCTATGGCAACTTTGGAACCAGAGTGGAATTTCCCAAGCCCCGGCAACCCTTTAAGGGCAGGCTTTTAAGGAGCTTGTAGTAAAGGGCTTAGAGTGGCAAAATTCAGCTGTTATTCTAAGGAATTTTATTTTATGCTCAGATCTTGCCTCTTTAGTTTTTGGTGTGTTGGGGGTGTGTTTTTAATGTTGTAAACTTCTTCAGGCCTTGTTTCGAGGGGGAGGTGGTCTAAAACCCTGAAAAATGCTAATCTGTGCATTAGACATAAAAGGATATCCACCCATACACTCAGATATTTAACTTTGATGGGGAAGAAATGTTACCTTGGATAATGACAACATTAGCCACACACACAAATTTTAATCTGTTTATGTATTTAGAAAATGTATATGCCACCTGCTTGTGTTATGAACAGTTATAAACAGCCAAAATCATAAAAAAGCCAAAAATGTGCCACAGCATAAAAACAAGTCACAGGCATAAAAGCCAGGGCTTTTTTCCAGCTGGAATGCGGTGGAACGGAGTTTTGGAACTTCTTGAAAATGGTCACGTGTCTGGTGGCCCCGTCCCCTGATCTCCAGACAGAGGGGAGTTTAGATTGCCCTCCATGCCACACCACAGACAGCAATCTAAACTCCCCTCTGTCTGGAGATCAGGGAGTGGGGCCACCGGCCATGTGACCATTTTCTCCGATGGCAACCCACTGAGTTCCACCACCTCTCTTTCCAGAAAAAAAGCCCTGATTACAACTATATATGTACCTTTCTATGGCAACTTTGGAACCAGAGTGGAATTTCCCAAGCCCCGGCAAACCTTTAAGGGCAGGCTTTTAAGGAGCTTGTAGTAAAGGGCTTAGAGTGGCACAATTCAGCTGTTATTCTAAGAACTTTTATTTTATGCTCAGATCTTGCCTCTTTAGTTTTTGGTGTGTTGGGGGTGTGTTTTTAATGTTGTCAACTTCTTCAGGCCTTGTTTCGAGGGGGAGGTGGTCTAAAACCCTGAAAAATGCTAATCTGTGCATTAGACATAAAAGGATATCCACCCATACACTCAGATATTTAACTTTGATGGGGAAGAAATGTTACCTTGGATAATGACAACATTAGCCACACACACAAATTTTAATCTGTTTATGTATTTAGAAAATGTATATGCCACCTGCTTGTGTTATGAACAGTTATAAACAGCCAAAATCATAAAAAAGCCAAAAATGTGCCACAGCATAAAAACAAGTCACAGGCATAAAAGCCAGGGCTTTTTTTCAGCTGGAATGCGGTGGAACGGAGTTTTGGAACTTCTTGAAAATGGTCACGTGTCTGGTGGCCCCGCCCCCTGATCTCCAGACAGAGGGGAGTTTAGATTGCCCTCCATGCCACACCACAGACAGCAATCTAAACTCCCCTCTGTCTGGAGATCAGGGAGTGGGGCCACCGGCCATGTGACCATTTTCTCCGATGGCAACCCACTGAGTTCCACCACCTCTCTTTCCAGAAAAAAAGCCCTGATAAAAGCAATGTACAAGAATGTCCAGAAGCTTAAAATGATATTCATAAAACAGTCCTCACACTAGAAAAAGACTATTTTAAAAAACAGCTTTAAAAGACAGAATAAAAGCATCCTAAGGCTGAAGCGGGGATAAAATAAGGAGAGTTATTGTACAACTACAGGTACTAGGAAATGGAGACTTTCCTTGCTAAATAGGAACAATTGAAACATATGTGTTACAGTAATTTGGAATGTAAAGGAAAATATGAAAGATTTGTTCTCCACTAAGCACTGACTCCTGGGAGGCTGCCAGGAAGCAACTGGTCCTCTTTCTGCCTCCCTGGTAGTTAGTGGGTAAAAAATGAACTTTTCAAAATACACATGCTATTAAACACAAATACAAATAAATGACTGCTAGTACAGCTCTATTTATTCTGCATCTGAATTACGGTCTGAATTTAACCTGAAGCCATAGAAATTCCACGCAAAGGAACACACTTCCAATATCTAATTGCATCTTTTAAATCCATTCAGGACTTAATGGGAGTGTATAAGCAGCTGAAACACAATTGTGTCAAATATTAACTCCTCTCATTCATATGCAAGCTGCTCTGATTCAGCCGCATTGGGAGATGAAACAGCCGCCTGGCTTCACCTGTAGTTTATATAAGGAGAGAATGTGCATTTATTGTGATTGGAGCATCCTAAGGAATGGAGAAACAGATGTAATCATGCATTCACACAGCATAATTTGCTCTCAGCCCTGCACAAAAGCTTCTGTTTGCCTGTGTGTGGATCCAGAGTGCTGTGATTTCTAGACAATTATTACAGATGACAACTTTAACCACTTTGTCATAAGGCTCTCTCTTTAGGTGTCTTTTAAACAATTTTATTCCAAATGGCACAAACAAGTAAATTCTAGTCCCCACCCCCATGTGCTCTATATCTGTGTAACTGTTTTTAAGATTGTTTCCAACAACCTGTTTCATAACTCATTTAAAATATTTCTATCCCACATTTCTGACACCCCCCAATAGTACTCATAATGACAGCTTACAGTTCAAACATTACAGTCAATCTAAAAGATATTTACATCATTAAAAGCTTTAAAAGAAACAGTAATCACAACACAAAGTCAGCAGCAATTAAAAGATGGCTACAAGTTAAAAGACAGCATCATGCAGTTGACAAAGGAAAGGAAAACATAATCGGTGCAGGAGATAAACCTAGTCAATCCAGAGAGTGAAATGCTTGCATAATTACCAGTATTACATCTGATAGTATGGATTCCCATAATAGGTCACCGTTAGGAGATCATAGGTCTTGGGAAGGTTGATGTGTTTGGATGTGATCCTTGAGGTACCTTGGACCCAAGCCATTTAGAACTTTGAATTGAGCCCAGAACAAGATGGGAAGTTACTGTGGTTGACAGTATTTTGGAATGTAATGTCCAATGTGTCTTGTACAGGTACAGGGGATCCAATACACAAGTTCCCTCAAACCATAAGCACCTTAAGGTTGGACATCTTCTTGAGATTCAAGACCTAGAATTGGCCAGGCTGGGTCTCTGCTTTCTGGGGTTCAATTTAAAACGTTCAGAAATCTACCAAGGAGCATCTAAACTCTTTTATAATGCAATCTTATCTATATTTATTCCAGTCTAGTATATATGGGAGGGTGCCTGTGTAGGATTTTATAGCTAGCCAGTTAATACTGATGCTCCATGTGGTGGCTTGTGTGACTCCTTGCTAGAGTGCTTGGAGGCCTGCCTCGTGTTATATGGAAAAGGATAAACTTTGAATATCATATACAAAAAGAACTGTTAAGAAGAGCAGTTAAGTTTTAAAAGAGAGTTGAATGGAGAAAGCCTTGGGCACCAGAACTTACCTGGGGCTGAAGTTTGTAGCCACGCGGTGATGAGTAGAGTTCCCATTCCTCTGGTGGGGGCGGGGGATCCTTTGCTCCACCTCCCCACCCCCGCCCCCACTTACCTGGCCAGCAGGGGTGTGCGGCCCCCCACAGCACCACTCAGGTGGTGCGGCACACCCCCGTGCAGCACAACATGCTCCCACACCCTGCAGCAGCACATTCCCATGCCACACAGCGGGCCCATTTCACCTGAATCAGGCCCCACGGAGTTCCAATTCAGGCACTGGATGAGCACAGGAGCACTTCCTGCAGCCCTTTGACCGGTGCGATGACATCACTTCTGGGATGTGACATCATCACATCAGCCAGGAACACTGTCAGGCTCTGCCAGTTAGATCCCCAGTAACTACACTGCAGATACTTCAAGAGTCCAGTTAAAGTTTCTTTAGTAGAGATCCATCAGTATCAGTTCACTCAAACAACTACTTTGGCAGAAGTGACATAGAGGAGGAAAGCAATGTTAGTTATAGGGCGAAGTTCCGGCCCTGGCATAAGGACCGTCAGGGCCGACGCCAGAGGTTTTGGCGCCTGCGGCAGCGTGCCTTGCGCCTCTGCGCGGTGTGATGACGTCATCGCAGACGTCATCATGCGCCGCAGGGGGGCTGGGCGGCACGCCGACCGCCGAAGCTGCGGGCTGCTGCAGCCAGCCAGGCAGCCCCGTGCCGCCACCGCCACATGCCCCAGCCGAGCGCAGAAGCTGCGAGCCGGGGCTGGGGAGGCGCGCGGAGGCTGCTCCGTGCGTCACCCCAGCAGCAGCTCACGGTTTCTGCGCCCAGCTGGGGTGGAGGAGCGCGCAGCGGAGCTGGCGTGGGCTGGCTACAGCTGCTGCTGCAGCCATCCAGCCAGCTCCGTGCCGCTGCCGCCGCACGCCCCAGCTGGGCGCAGAAGCCATGAGCCGCTGCTTGAGCGGCGCACAGAGGCTGTGCCCGGCTGGCGTGTGTGGCGGTGGCGGCGGCGGCAGCAGTAGCTGAAGGCAGCCCAGTCACTCCAGCTTCACTGCGCGCGCCTCCACCCCCAACACCCCCTCCAGCGCCCCTCCCGTGCACACGCGCCCGAGGCCACCGCCTACCTGGCCTCCATGGGCGCGCCGGCCCTGAGGACCGTTAAAGTTTAGGTTTGCAGAGCCTAGGAGGGGGATGGATAGGATAGGGAAGGATGGGCTCATTACTTGTCTCTGGGAGTTATGGCTCAGGCCGGCATCTCAAGGACACTTTCCCATGCCAGCCCAGAAACTGAAAGCAACCACCTGCAAGATATGCAACTCACAGCTACACAGACAGTTTCACAGATAGATCTTTACACATTCTCAGAGGCTCAGACTACAATACAGAGATACATAGCAGATAAGCGGAGTGCATACGACAAGCGCGTGCGCACGAACACAAAGTGTGCATGTGAGGAGAAGACTCCGCAGGTAGGAGCCAGCATCCCAGTCTCCCACTGGGAGACCTAAGTGACCTGGCAACCTTAGTGAGGAGGAGCAGGTGTGTCGGTCCAGGCTCTGGGCAGCCACCCTTTCATCAGCTAGGAGTTAAAGAGAATGGCCGTTTCCGTAATGAAAGCCAATGGCATTCTAGGGCTTTTCTGTTACAATTGTTGGACTTGGTACTTGAGAAAAACTATTTCCGCTTTGAGAAAGATTTCTATTTTCAATTGAGAGGGGTAGCGATGGGCAGCTCTGTGGCACCCAGTATAGCCAACTTATTCATGGGCAGCTGGGAGAATCACTTTATACTACATCCTTCAAACCCATATAGAGAACATATTGTCCAATATTTCCGTTTCATAGATGACCTTTATTTCATCTATAGGAACATGGAGGGAGTGGAAGAATTTTGTGAGTGGCTGAATAGTCAGGATCCTAATGTCAAGTTCACGTGGCAACATAATGAACAACAAATTAACTATTTGGATGTGGTTACATACAGGAGTGGGGACCATTTGGTTAAAATTAAGACCTACAGTAAAGAGACAGATAAAAATTCATATTTGGATTTCCAATCCTTTCACCCCCGGCATCTAAGGGAGAACATCCCCTTTGGGCAGCTGCTCAGGATTAAACGGAATTCGTCCTGTGCAGTGGATTTTGACAGAGATGGCAGATCCCTCTGTAGGCAGTTTTTGAGGAGGAATTACCCAGAGAAAGTGGTGGAGCATGCTTGGCAGAGAGCAAGAGTGAGAGAGAGAAGATCCCTGTTTGAATCAGAAAGAAAAACACAGGAAGATAGGATAGTCTGGGCTTTGGACTTCACTCCCAGGGCTAACCAGATAAGGAAGATCATCTCTCACCATTGGAATATTATAGAGAGCATCAAAGGCTGTGAATTGAAACCAAGGGTAGGCTTTCGTAAAACTAAGAATCTTAAGGATGTATTAGTTAGGGCTGATGTTTGCAGTGAGACCAACTTATGCCGCCTCCCTAAGGGGAATTTCAAATGCGGGCACTGCCAGATTTGTGATCTGTTTGTGGAGGGTAAAGAGATCTTCATCAGGGGATTTAAGCATAGTTTTGGCCATTTTGCCAATTGCCAGAGTAAAGGAGTGGTTTATGCTCTGGAATGCCCCTGTAACTTGTTTTACATCGGCTGCACGCTCAGACCCGTCAAGGTCAGGATACTGGAGCACATGGCACGTATTCGGAATAATGTCATAGAAGCACCACTGACTCAGCACTTTAAGGAGCAAAAGCACCAAGCTAATAGCCTTAAGATTGTAATTTTAGAAGTGGCTGCCAAGGGTGAACGAGAGGGAATACAATCGTGGCTTCTCCAACGGGAGGCTTACTGGATATTCAAATTTGACTGTGTGAAACCAAAGGGCTTGAATAATGAGCTGTTACTGAACTGTTACCTGTAAGTTGCACATCATAGTTGACTTGTATTTTGTAAGCCTGTACCTTTAAGTTGTGAGTCTCCAATCAAGGAGTAGAGACAAAAAGGTCTAATGAGGGGACTATGCACGCGTTAAAGAACAGGCAGCAGCCAGACTCCAGGTTGACTAATTAGCAATCTTTATTGTGAATAAGAATAATGGATGGGATATGTGAGTATGGAAATGAATTGGGAACAGTGAGAATTGGGTTAGGTTGATATATTGAGGGGAGTGATTGATATAATCTTTTTCACGATAGAAATCACGCTCCTGATGAAGTGGGCACGAAATCTGTGATTTGCAGCCGGCCCCAGATTGAGCGTGGAGGAAAAAGGTCTTAGCTTCTTATATATCCCTGTTGGAAGAATATGGAATAAAGGACAGCAAGAATATCGTCATTAGGAGGGGTTTACCTCTGTAGTCTGTGCATACTTCTGGACACTTTCTGTCTATGCTGCTATTACTACTACTGTAGAGTTTATCTGAATGTTTATAACTACTACTGTAGAGTTTATCTGAATGTTTATGTTTCTGTATATGAATGTAATTTGAATGAATTTGATACTTTTCATGTTAAAAGTTTGCACTGTATATTGCACTGGCACTTTAAGAACTTTCAAAGTTTATATACTGATTGGTGTTTTGTTTGGTTTCCGTGGGGGCCTACCCTTTCATCAGCTGGCAGGCGGGTCAGCTGATGCTGGGATCTGCACCCTATGATAAACTAATGCTCTTATCACTGTAACCAATAACATTGTGACGTTTTATACTCCAACTTTGGTCTCCTGTCTTTGTTGCCTTGCCCCTCACCCTTTGCCCTTGAGCTGCCCCCGCATTTTAATCAATGAACTGAACAATGGACATCCATTTGCAGGTTACCAAAACTTCAAATTATGTCATTTATTTATTGAGAAAAATTTCATTCAAGTGTACAAAGCAGCTAACAAAGAATAAAATATAGATCCATCCAAAACACTAACCGTTTGTCTCTGTTACTTAGTGGGAAGTTAGAAAATAAGGGTGCTTGAGAAAGTTGTCAGCTTGTTAGTGAGGCATCCAGTATGGTAGACTTAATCTCCAAATTGGAGAAGCCATGTGGCATAGGTCATCAATTGCTTAAGAATCTGTAAGTAAGCTTTAAACCTTGTTTGGAGATTTAATTGGAACCAGGAAGTGTTGGGATATTTGTATTTTCTATTTTCATCTTCTTGCATTTTTAATATGTTTAATGTTTTCTGACTTTTAAAAATACCGTGTACATTTCTGATTTACTTTTTAATAATAAATATCCAGTACTGTTTGATTATCAAACTGTGCCTTTATTATGTTTTTGTTACCGTGTTGTTGAGGGTTGGATAGTCTGTTATAAAAATATTAAACAGCCCTTGGCAGCCTGTAATAGGTAGAGAGTGTATTTATTTATTTATTTATTTCAGCTTATACTCCGCCCTTCCCGCAAGTGGGATTAGGGCAGTTTACAACAAGAATGTACAATTAAAACGTTATAACAGCATAAAAAATAAAATCCAGGCTCCTCTAAACAATACTAGGCTACTGCAAAGCTACTATAAAACCTTAGGACCTCCATGATATAGGCCCAGATCTGTTGTAGAGGAGGCATGGATAGGGTTGCCAGCTCCAAGTTGGGAAATTCCTTGAGATCTGGGGGGTGAAACCTGGAGAAACCTGGAGAAAGTGGGGTTTGGGGAGGGAAAGGACCTTGGCATGGCATAATTCCATAGAGTCCATCCCCCAAAGTATCCATTTTCTCCAGGTGAACTGATCTCTGTGGCCTTGAGACCAGTTGTAATTCTGGGAGATCTCTAGCCACTACCTGGAGGATGGCAACCCTAGGCATGGAGGTCAGAAAAGGGGACAAAATGCTGGCTCCTAATCAATGACCTGGTGGAACATCTCCATCTTGCAGGCCCTGCAGAAACATAAAAGTTCCCACAGGGCCCACATCTCCATTGGGAGAGTGTTCCACCAGGCCAGGGGCAGGGCAGAAAAGGCCCTGGCCCTAGTTGAAGCCAGCTAAATGTCTCTTGGGCCAAGGATCACCAGAAGCTGCTTATCCGCAGAGCACAAGGCCTCTAAAGTCTAAAGGTGGTGGTGGTGATGGTGGTGGTGGTGTGTAGAGATGGGCACGATCCCCAAAAAAATACCGATTAAGCCATTCGTGGATCCGGGCCACTGCCGATCCCAGGTCACCGATTCTAACTGGTCAAGTCCCATTTCCAATCCGGAATCGGAAAGGCCAAAGCGGGAGGGCGCCCCGCTGTTTCCAGCGATATAGGATAGGAATGGTGGTTGGTGGCAGCGGCCGCCAGGCCCGGCGGGCAGGGGGAGGTGGCGATGAGCCACCTTCCTTCAGGGAGGGAGGGGACATTCACACACACACACACACACACACACTTAGAGTAGGGAGGGAGTTTTTAACCTGGCAACGAGCTGCCTCCCCTCAGGGAGGGGACATTCCCAGGGCCAGATCTACGGTTGCCAGCGCCCAGGGCAACCGTAGTCAGGCTCTTGTGTGCACACATGCGCACATGCGCTCCTGGGTTGCCCCCCTGCCCACACAGCAAGCTGGCTGTCCCAGTGCGCTGTGGAGCTGGCGGCAGCATGAGTGGCTCAGCGGCTGCCCACGCCATTCACCTGCCCCGCAAGACAAGGGGCGGCTGGCTTGCCCACACGCCCCTTGTCCTGGGGAAAGACGAACGGCGCGGGTGGGCTCCCAGCCTCCCGCACTGCCTTTTGCCTTTCCTTTGTGCCCATGGCTTCAGAACACCCCCTTCCCCCTCCCTCCCCTGGATTGCTGCTCCATGGTTGGAAGGAAGCCTGCTAATCAAGGAAAGCTGGGCTTCCATTCGTGTTTCGAGGGCGACAGAAGGAGGGCAAACACAGCTCATTCCCCAGGCTCTGTTGCCCCGGGAATAAATTACTGGTGCCAGAGTGTCTGCAATTCCGAACAGAAACTGATACATCCGATCAAGTCCCGAACAAGCAAACCCCCAACTGCTGGATCAGTTGCCATGGACAGAACCGATTAGCTGAATCACGATGGCGCAAACGCCAAAATCGGGGTTTTTTTGAAATCGTAATTCAGACCGTGCCTGTGTCTACTGGTGTGTATATACATATGAATGCACACTTGGTTGAGTATAGGAAGGGAAACATACTTAGGAGTGCTTAAAAACATTCTCTGTATCCATAATCCTGTCCCCCCATCATAATGCTTTCCATCATATATGGAAACAAACCATGTACTAGCTTACTGGTTACTAAAACTTACCACGTATTCTTAAGAGGAAATGAAAAGGCCATCAAAAAAAACCATTGATTATTGTAGCAACATATTCAGTCAAAATTGTCTTAAAACATAGATAATAATTAATCAATCCTACTAATTAAAAGGGTCTGCTACTGATTAATTGCTAGATGAATCAACTAATGTTTGCAGTCCAAGTTTTAATGCAGATGGTCTGACACACTCATTAAGTACAAGTAGAAGAAAACCCCAAGTAGGCTTTTGATTCAGTGTCCATGAATCTTGGCTTGGTATGAAGTAATTTTTCCCATGAGAGATTAAAGTTCCATTGAGTTCTATTCTCAGTATTGGCCAGCAAGATGCCTCTGGGAAACTTGTCAGCAAGGCCATAATCTTCCCCTACTGTGTGCTTCTAGCAATGCATTCTATGCACTTACATTTTTTAAAAACTGTGTAGAAACTGCATAGTTAACTGCATAGAATCACACTGTCAAAAACTGGAATTCAGAGGCTGTCTCTGAACCTGAACCTCCACCTAAATATTGTAGCTAATACCCAAGCAGTTGTCAGATCCCATTTTGAAAGCAACAAACCATTTTGAAATCATCTAAATGATTGCAAATTTCATAAGCTGTGTGTTGTGTGTACTGTTTTGAGCCTACTCTGAATCAACGCTAATCAATTTCTTTGGCTGACTCTAAGTTTTAGTTTTCCCAATCCAGCTAGGGAGATCAGTATTCAAAAGCAGCCTAGCTGATTTGTATCACCATCTGCAGTGAGAAGGTCACCTGGGTACCATGGAAATAGCTGGATACATCTTTTGATATGCTTTGATATGCACATCGCCATCATCATAGTTATATATTTATATTGGTGTGTGTGCATGCACGTGGGTACACCCACAAGCACACAACCAAAGTTTCCCTTGAAAACTGACAATGAACATAAATAAGGAACAACTGACTTAATCATGCTATTCATACCCCATCCCCATTTTTTTTAATTATTGGTGGTGATCAATAGAATAATCTCATTCATCCAGGTGTCCGACAAAGGTCTCCGTGTTTAATTAGGCAACAAATGCTTTCCTTAACAATTTCGACAAAGCGGGGGATGTTTCCATTTATAATTCCTGCTTTATTACAAACGTCGAGGAGCAAATCCAATACAAGAATAAGTGCTGTCTCAGCTGTGTAAATGCCACTTGTTTTCTGAATGTAATAAGTGTGATGTTTACCTCAAGAAATAACCAAATAGACAGTTCCTTTTCTGTATAAGTAATTTGCAGAAGGAAAGAGCCAGCTGTATTAAAAAGTGGCTACACGAATACTGATGATTCCTTTCCAACATAACCTATGCTGTTGGGAATTAATAGCTGGAAAGCCTGGCTGCTTTCAGTATAATGTATTTGCCACATATGATCACAGAATCCTAGTGGGTATCTGGGAAATGTCCAGGTTCATTTGTCTGTGATAACAATGTCTTGAGGATATGCAATGTTTTCTGAGAGGAGATTTCAGTAAATTCGAGCCTTCTGCCAAAAATGGGCAATATCTCAGCAAGCCAGGCACCTGGGAATGGACTGGATAGTGTGTGAATTGATTGCATTGTCCTTCATCAAATACAACCTTTTAACTTTGCTGCTCCGTCATGGAATCATTGGGCTGGAAAAGACCAGGAAGCCACTGAAGTTGAATGGCAGGTGTGCAGTCTAGACCACTGAATTCCACAGGCCATGAATCAGAGCAAACCAGTTGCACCATAGTGAAGTACCACCAGTAAAGATTGCTCCAAGTGGCAAGCCACCTGGTGGTGTTGCACCGCTATAGAAGAACAGTGGACACAGGATGAAGAATATACAAGCACAATCCAACAGCAACAGCATTTACATAGTGAGTTTTGGAGTGTTCAAAGCTGTTAATTTAAGGTTATGGTTCTTATTGTGCTGGTTCTTAGACACACATGACCAACATAACTCCCCATTTGTTCATCATGCCATAAAATCCAGGTGCAAGACTTGTGCTAAGGGTTCAACTTGGACTGGTTAAAATAATAACCGAAGGACACATTTTATTAACTCTGTTGCAGGTTCTTAGAAAGGTTGCCCAAGGAGGTTGCCAGTATTTGGGGATTCCCACTCTAGTTCCAAACTCAGAATGGTAAGTTCTCCATATCTCGTTATTCCCTGCCTTCATCCAAACCTGTGCTGAGAGATGCTGATCATCTACCCCATTCCCCTATGCCAGTCAACATAATAATTCCAGTGATGTTACCGAGGGCGTTCCCTCTCCAGCTCTTGGGATTGTTTAGCTATGAGCAGCTGTTTTGGGTGTCCCTCTATTGGTAGGTGCCTCAGCGTGTTGACGCATCTACTTTAACTTAAAACACAGCACCTGCAGTAATCCTGGCAAAACCAAGTTAGGGCTTAACTGATCTCTCTGAGATGCGGCCCAAGTGCCTCCCTCCCTCCAGGAACAATGTGAAAAGGGAGGGGAAAGGTCTTTTCCCCAAGCCAATTTGAGAAGAACCTCCCCGCAAAGACTTTTCTTAGCCCACTGGCAACCATATTGCTTTTATGATGAATAAAAAGCGTACGATTGGGTTCCTCAGCAAATGCCAGATACTGAGGAATGTCTTTCTTTTACTAATACATCTTCATCCCCAGATGGCCTCATGTCTCCCTTTTTCAATGGGGGTGGCAGCAAAAATGGCTGTCGCTCCAAGTGGAACTGAGCACAAGCCTGTGTCCCAGCTTAGTTCTTCTCAGTGGAAGTATGGCAAGAGTTAGGGCTTGTACTTTCTCAGTTGCAGCCTACCCTGTTATTTATTAATGAAAAGATATATATCCCACCTTTTTCCCAACAGTGAGAGCTCAAGCAACTTGTAAGAAAAAAGCATGAACCAAAAATACAGTTCAAAAATACACCAGAAGCAAAGTAAAAAACACCAAAATCAACCAAGAGCAAAACAGAAATACTTTCTGTTCCAGTAACAACCTGCAAACAAGACAGCCATAAGAAAATGGAGATTTTCAAACACCTTCTTAAATTATATACTTTACCTTGCTTCTTTACAACTTCCAGACTGGATGCCCATCAAACATTTTCTAGAAAGCTCTTCCATAGGGATGGCACCATTGGCAAGAATGCTTGTGAATGAGCTGAAGCAAATCTAATATCCTTGGCTGGGGGAACAGATAAGAGGAACTGCTAGGCAGGTCGGCTCTGTGGAGCTGCCTACCAGATCAAGTATGATATTAGGGTAGCCAGCCTCCAGGTGGTAGCTGCAGATCTCCCGGAATTACAGCTGATCTCCAGGCAACAGAGACTAGTTCCCCTGGAGAAAATGGCTGGTATGAAGGGTGAACTCTATGGCATTATACCCCACTGAGGCCCCTCCACTCCCAAAACCCCACCCTCTCTAGGCTCCACCCCCCAAATCTCCAGGAATTACCCAACCTGGACCTGGCAACCCTATATGGCATGGACCTGCTCAGGGGATTGGTAGGAATATAGTGGCAACATACTTATACAGGAAATAATTTATTTTTCCTGAAGGTTTTATCCTATTTGATCTTGAGAATGTTTAAACCATTCTAAGGCCTTTCTAACTGGTCACAAGCTGCCTCAAAAGGTGCTGAAGTGAGATGTACATTTTTAAACAAATAAATAATTTCAGAAGCTGGAAAATTCCATTACCTTAAGCAAGTTGGCATCTGCATGGAGAAAGTGTTTTTATTAGTATGAGAAAAAGGAACTCTCGCCTTTTTCAGCCTCCAACAACCAACAGTAATCAAAGTCGGGGTGATTCTCCTCCCCTACCTACTTTTGTGTCTGAAAGACAGCAAATGACAACTTACAACAATCCAGGGATGATTTCTTCATGTTTTAGAGTGGGAAAAACACACTGCTGGAAGAAAGGATGTGTTCATTACAGTAGTGAAATAAATTTGATTGCAGATGGGATGGTGGCCAGAATAACCCTATTAGGGCAGCTGTTCTTCGCTCTTGCTAGATAGATTACTATTGTCCTTTTCCCCACTTAATTTCAAATATATATTAGACAACAGGTGCACATTGATTTACATGCCTTCTGTGGTTTGAAAAACTACAGCTCAAGTATTCACAGTTCCCTACTATGCTATTTTCTGATCTCATGTTCTTATTCTCTGCCCACGGTTACTCAGTGTCCACTAGCCTGCTAAGATTTACATCATGTTAGAGTGTTATGAAATACAAAAGATAATATGAATTTTGGATTATTTTCTTTTCTCCCACTCTATAATCTTTTGAAAGCCTGATCTTCCGTTTCTCCTGATATGATGTCAGAAAGTCAGCAATGCCTGCTGTTCCTCTGCCCTGCTGCTTAGCATATCAAATAAGCCAATTAAAGAATCTTTATGCATATTTTTACGCATGCATGATTTCTTTTGAACATGAAAGCCAGTTTTGCAACATCCTGATGTCCACTTTGCTCATTTCTGTGTCTCCCATTAGTTTTGCCTCTCACTGTTATGTCTTATTAACTGTGCATGATATTCCAATAGCAGCCAACTACCCCTTTAACGGGAATGCTGCTCAATTACCTACCAGTTTGGTTCACAGCTAATGACCACAGGAGCCAAACATTCAGTGGATTCTTCATGTGCTTACTAACAGCTCAAGCATGTTCAATTGTGTAAAAATGAGGTCTGAGCATGAGCCATTACATGCTGTTTGTTTGTAGCTGCTACCCCTCCTCCAGTTGACATTTTGTATTGGATCCTGTATGGCATTTCCACAAGCACAGGGTCTTCTGTATTTATTTATATCATTTATAGTCCATCTTTCTCATTGAGACTCAAGGCAGATTACATAGAGTGAGATTAGCACAGTCAATATCAAGGACATTTCAATAAACAATGGTATAGCATAGATAAATGAAAGTTTACAAAGATATAACATTAGCAAAAGTCCAATACAAAGTTAAAGAAATGCTGAAACAGAGCATAAGCAAGTCTAGAACTAACATTAGACAACACAGAACTACCCAGTAGGGTCACACTTAAAGCAACAGGTAGTACATGGAACGCATACTTGGTAGTGGTGGAGTGTGCTCTCAAGTCATAGCTGACTTATGGTGACCCCGGGTGGTTTTCATGGCAAGAAACTAACAGAGGTGGTTTCCCATTGTTCAACCCTGGTCTTCACTGATGTATCCCATCCAATTACTAACCAAAGTCGACCTGCTTAGCTTCTGAGATCTGATGAGATCAGGCTCACCTGGGCTATCCAGTGCAGGGCAGGAGCACATACTTAAATCAATGATTTTCTTGGATCCCCCATTCTATGGCAGCCCCAAATGCCCCCCCCTTTAATTCCTGCCTTCTCTCTGCTCTGAATCCAACCTCTTGATGTTGAACTTTGCTCCTTTGGTTGTTGTAATGATTTCAAGAAATGGGTGCATGTGTCTTTAAATGTTTGGTGAGATAGGTGAAGAGTGGGGGTGAAAGAGAGAGATGAGTGAGTGATATGATTGGTTGATGACAGAGAGTGGGTGGAGTGAAGGCAGTTTTCAGTTACTGAGGGAGAGAAAAAGATTCAGTTAGGGCAAGAGAGGCGAGCTGTGTGCAGCCTGAGTGTGTTCATGTATTTGTGAGGGAAAGGCAACCTGAGTGGAAGCCTGAACTGAGTGTGTCTGTGAGACTATATATTCATTCTATTTGAAGCAGGCAAACTGTGTGTGCGCCTGAGAGAGAAAGAATTGAGAGTGAAAAGAAAACAGACTAGCTGTGTGCTGTCTGAGGAGTTCTCTGTGAGAGAAATATAGAGCCTAGAGAAAGAGGCTAACTGTGTGTGAAGCCTTACAAGAGATCTGTGTGAATGAGTTTGGATGAAGCAACTAGAAGAACTAAGAGCTACTTTTATGTAACCAATACGCTTCTAAAAAAAAATATATATATTTTGTTTTGTTATATCCCAGAGTAGCAGTCATTGTTATCTCCCATTCCTATCCTCAGGGCTACATAGAACCACGAAGGAGCCTGACGCATAAACATGTTACCAAAGGGAAAACTTAAATAAAATATATTGGAATTTAATATTCCTGGTGGCAGCTAACTACCCAGAGGGTATGAAGGGAAAGATTAAAGCAGAATCCACCCTAAAGAAAGTGAAGATCATAACAGTTGTCTTTGAACAGTGTCTTTTGATGGCTGCTGAGCTGTCTGGATCCAGATTAGTTTGTACACCTATATAATCACATGGTCTCATGGGAGTTTTAGCTTATTCCCTTCTTTTCATCCTCCTCTTTCCATCCACAATTTTAAAAAAAACTTTAAAACTAATAAGGAATGTATCTCGGGGCTTGTTGCAATGTATTATTCCTGGCACATAACACCTGTATTGACAAGCAAAAGGAAAAGGAGCCAAGCAGTCCCTAAAAGATGAAACCACAGAAGGCACAGACCAAGCCATGACCCTATTACACAAACAATGTCTATGCAGACACAAAAAATGCTTGCTATGGAGTTTTAATTGGACATCAAACATCAATGTCAAGGTGATCCAGTGTTCGTGTGTAAGTAAGGAGTTCCAGCTAGGTATATTCAGCAACCTTGCTGTTTAGTAGTGTCATTCTACAATTCTGTGCCATGACACCATGACAAGATCTAGGCTCACCACAAAAGGCATTGATCTGGTCCTTGTTACAAGACACACACTTTTATTGAAGCCTGACCAAAGAGAAGTGTACCTTCCAGGGAGTTCTCTACAGCAACATTATCGCTAATGCAAACGAGTTAGTCTTTTTACCCCCCATCAGCAACCAGTGATCTGTTTGGACTATGAGTATAACTTGAATTGTGTGTGTGAGTGTGTGTGTTCAGGTAAAATATTTACAGGTAGCTAAAATTATTTTGATATGACCAGCAAAAAGTTCCCCGGGGCGTGCACACTAACCGTTTTCCTTAGGTTTATTTTCAGCCTATTAATTATTTTGTTTAGATTCTTTAATATCCAAATTGAACATATTTGGATTTGTTAATCAGTTTGGTAATTGTTGGTATTGATTTTTATAGAGAACTCATTTTCTGCATGTACCTTTTCCTCTCCTCCCATCATCCAATCAGGATGAAATTGCCCCACCAACCCCCAAATAAAGATGTCATACACACAATTGGGTTCAACTGAGATTTATTTATTAAACTGATCTGAGCCTTGTTAACACCCAATCCTCAGTGTAGTCAAGTCAAGTTTATTATTACAGTCTGCGACCAGTACATGTAAAACCATTTGCAGAATCCTCAGTGTAGATACCTACTACTGGGATGCCAGAGGCATGCCAGCATAAATAGCAATACCACACCGGCTCCATGTGTGAGGCAGCCTAAATCTGCAAATCATTTTTCCTGGCCTACATACCAAGGTATGCCAAAAGAGGCTGTTACTTTACCCCACCATGTTGACAAACACTAAGGTCTGAATAGGTGAAGCCCTAGGCCAAAGGTGACCCTATCATGAACACTTCGACTGGTAAGCTGTGAAATACCAGTTCAGGAAGCCTCTCCCCCCAGTCATAAAATGCCTCAGCATGCTTGCCATAGTCCCTTAACTTAAAGAAAAATCTGCACTGTACCAGCCAATACCAATAGGGCCTAACCAGACTTAAACAGGCATAATTAGAACATTCCACCCCATCAAAGAATCTCTCTACACACACAGGGATGCTCAAGTGACTTACTTTCTCTGTGGTTTTATATTCAAGTGTACTCTCTCTCCCTAGCAGTGCATGTGTATCCACAATAGGAGAACAAGTGTAAGATCTTTCACTTGATCCTACTTGTGTAAGATGTCTTGTGTAAAGTCACTCAAAGTGGCAAAGCAAAGCAGGTAAAAAAGAACCCTTTCTTGTCCACTCTTAAAGAGTCTAAAAACTTCCACTTGGCCTTTAAAGGCAAACGGCTATTCCCACCTTGTCAAAATACTTGGATGGGCAGGTGGACAGCTCCAAATGGCAAGTGCCATTACAGAGAAGGAGTACATTTGTAAGATGTGCCTGCTCCTTGCCTTTGGTGATGGGGGGCCCAGATTCCCTGCATGCATATCTTCCTTGTTTGGAAAAAGAAAGGAGTAAAAGCAGCTCCCAAGACACTGAGATGGGAGCTGAAATTCTGGAACAGTTAGCCAAGAGAACCTCTTTTCTAAATTTAGATATTTATTTGGGATTTTCTCTCCTCAGCGTGGACTCAAAGTAACATGTAATGTCACCTCCCAAAACATGCACAGGCAACATTATATTCCATTAAATGCAACTTACTTAACTACCAGCCATCAACAGACTAAGCCAGTCTACACCACGGAGAAGGAGCAGAGCAGATAGGAAAATTTCTGCTCTTTATAGAACTACTTTTTCCCTAGGCAAGGTGGCCTGCAGGGAGGTGGAATAGAGAAAAGTCCCCCTTTTATAAGCAATGAAATCCACACTGTTACCGAAATTGATAAAGCTGCATTAATCCAGGGGCCCTGTGATTTTTATATCACAGGCATGTATCAAACATGACCGAGGATGGGACCGACTACTTACAATATCACTTTTTGAGCTCTACTCTTCACACCCCAAATTAGGATGAGATTCTCAGGGATTATAGAGCTCACTTCAAGGCATTTTCCCTGCCAAATTGTAGACAAAAAGGAGAAAGGGTCCTTAAAATTCTCCATAGCAGAACAAGTACACAGAGATTTGGATGTCTGCCCCCTAGTATTTCAGTGGATAGGAGCTCAGTGCAGTGGAAAAGGGAAAGCTATTTCTAAAAAGAAAACAGTGAACCTACCACCTGCCACATGTGCACCGTAAAACATTTTCACTTGTTTCAGTATTTTTCCCCTTTCAGTTCCTGTTCAACTTGACTTCTTTTTTGGTATCTATAGATGAGCCCAGCAGGCTTGCTTAGAACAAAAATCAGGCAATGAAGCCTAGTGAGAGAGTGAATAAGGGAGTATAGTTTTTTCTACCTGCATGCTCCATTTTGGGAAGGAAAAAACCCACTTGCCCTTGGGATTCCTCCAGGCAATCACTGTATACAGAAATGCTACCCAGATATGACATGGTGAGGTGATAGCTGAGGGCCAAACCACACATTGAGTTCACATTTCCCAGGTAGGCATATCATACCATCAAGCCAGAAGAAATACTGAGCCAGACATGCTTTTTCCACTCTGATCTTAATTGCACAGTATTCAAAGCATGTGAGGTTTAAAAGTCACACAACTAACTCCCTGCCAGGACTTTTCAGCTCAGCAAAACAGCATGGAGCAGAAGGCAAGAGCCCTTCCCCCCAGCTGCAGTTCTGAGCAGAACTGGGTTCCTGTGCACTTTAAAAATGCCTTTCCCTGCAGCTAATGTGGAGAAAGCATGTCTGGCTCAGGAAACTCCAAACCAACTACAGCAAATGATAACATATAGTTTCACCCTTAGAGGACTTCTTCTGGTTGGATGGTGTGGTGTGCCTACCTGACACATATCTGCTGATTCACTTTTTCTGCCTTCTGACAACACCAGACAACACCGTAAGATTTTGTGTGGACTACAGGAGATTGAACAAGTATACCTGATGTATACCAAATGCCCTGGGTGGATGAGCTGGTGGAAACGATTGAGGCTGCCCACTTCATTTCTACCTTAGATTTAACCAAAGGACACTGGCAAGTGGCTATGGATCCTAAGGACCAACAAAATACAGCATTTGTGACTAGGGAGGGACTCTTTGAATTCACTGTCCTAGTCTTTGGTTTGTGGAATGCCCCAGCCACTTTTCAGAGGCTAATTGAAAAAATATTGGCAGGGCTGAGAGATTTTGCTCTAGCCTATATAGACGATATCAATATATTCAGCCAAACGTGGAAATGTGGGACACATATTTCTGATGTATGTTATGGCCAGTATAGATGGTGGAACACCTCCACCATCTAGCTATAGTTTTCCAGTGCATTAAAGAGGCTGGACTGACTATAAAGGCATCCAAATGTCAGTTTGCAATGAGCCAATGAAAAACCTTGTCTTGGAAGGAGGCAAGATAAAGCCTGGCTGGAGAAAGGTTCAGGTAATTCAAGAATGGCCCAGACACACCACCAAAAAACAGATAAGAGCATTTATAGTGGTTGTTGGATATTATAGAGGATTTATCTCAGAGTTCAGTACAATCACTGTTCCTTTATGTGAGCACATGAAGAAATCATACCTGGACTCAGTATCTTGGGCCTCAGAATACCAAAAGGCATTTGATCACTTTACATCTGTTTTGACTACAGAACCAGTGTTGAGGGTACCCAACTTCACAAAACCCCTTACTCTGTTTACTGATGCATCACATATTGGTATTGGGGCCATGTTGAGTCAGTGTGAGGAAGATGGACAACAACACCCCATCCTGTACCTCAGTAGAAAACTGGTGGAAAGGGAACAACATGTCAAATGAGAGTTATCCTGTGGGACATAGATAAATTGAAACCCTACCTATGGGGGAGCAAATTTACACTATGCACAGATCGCTCACCTTTAAGCTGGTTAAACCAGATAAAAAGCACAAATGGTAAGTTGATTCAATGGAGTCTACAGCTCCCAAGATTATAACACTGACATTGTACACATCAGAGGGAAAGAGAATGGCATCACTCTATAGGACCACCTCAGACTTTAGTTTTGATTACTCGCACTGTGTATATAAATTGTAAAGGGTTATATGGTATTATGTGAAGAGTAAGTTTTAAAATTTATAACTTCTTATTTATTCACATGCTTCACCCATTGTTTCAGAGGGGCTGGAGAGAACCTCACCTAAAGCAATGCTCACAAAGCATGTGACGGACTGCACTTAACAGCAGGCTTCTAAAGTGCAGCAAAATCAGAAAGCTGGGAGGGGAAAGGTTAACTTTTCCCTAGAATGTTGAACTTGAGTGGCAGGCTCCTTCCTCTTCTCTGATTGGTCAGTTAGAACCAGTCTGAAGGAAGACAGTTGGTTTTCTGACAGGATTTGGAGTGAGGGAGTCTGACAAGAAAAGTCAGACAGGTTCATCTTTAGAGTATTACTGTCTTGAGGATCTATTAATAGGATTTCATTTGTTTTGCCATTGACATATCCTGCCTCTGCCATCATCTCCTACCTTATTATTTTTTTGTAAAATGACTTCATCATACAGCAACACTGGCACAGGTGCACTGACACATCATACCATCCTGAGTTTCTAAGTGCATCTTTCTGGTTGTTTTGTTGCATTAGGGCAAAAGCCAGTGTGGTGTAATGCTTAGAGTGGCCAAGTTCAAATTCCTTCTCTGTCATGCAAGTTTGCTGAGTGACCCTGGATTAGTCACTCTTTAACAGCCTCAACCTACCTCACAGGGTTGTTGTTCTGAAAATAAAATGGAAGAGGGGAGAACAATGTTGTAAACTACTTTGGATCCCAGCTGGGGAGAAAATTGTGGGAAAAATAGCTAAATAAATTTATTTCACTGATTTAATTTTTTCATGTGTATGTTAACATCCATTGGTTATAGAAGAAATCATATTTAACTGTTTGGATCTCTTAAATCTGGTTCATAAATGCAAGGCCATTGCTTCTTGACCCATGTGTCAAGTGATGTCAAGAAGAAACAGGAGCTCAAGCAGGTAGCCCTTTTATATCATCCCAAATACAATGCCCTTCCAAGTGCAGCCAATTTACACATTGAATTGTGAGTCACCAAATGCTAAGTAATCTGAGCAAGTTTTTTACACCCATGTTGCATCCTCAGCTGTACCCCCAAAAACCTTTTAAGTCTTCATAAACTCAATTAGAGTGAATGAATTCCAGAGCCCTGCAAATTTCTTGCTGAAATATCAACCAAGGGATTATTATTACAGACAAACTTATTTGTAAGGGCATGAATTTTCATAGGCAACCCCCCTTCATCAAATGCATGGTATGGCTACTTACATACAAAATACCATGATAAAAAAGAGAGGGGGAAAGTGAGTTTGTTTATTTTTAAGTGAAGCCCAAGGATCAGAGATTGCAGCTGCTTTCACGCACGTTGGTTAATGCATTTTCAAGACACTTTAGAGATTGTTTGCTAGCAGATTTTCTTGCTAAAATGCCTTGAAAGTGTATTCTCCCAAATGTGTGAAAGCAGCCAGCACGCCACAATATTCTGCAAAACACAAACAAAATCCAGTCAAATGAATCAGATCCAATCACTGTGAGTGGGACCCATTCCCAATTAGAAGCTGTTGGAGATGAATGGTCATCTCAAGATCAACCTTGTAACTAAATGCCTAAAAAGGTGCAATTAGAGAAAGGTTCAGCTTGTTTTTCAAAGCCAGCGGTTCCCCTCAGATCACAGCACCATATTGCTTTCCAGATGCAAAAGAAAAGTCATTCAGAACTTGAGCCTATTCTCTATGGCAGCCTTCTGGCCATATAAGAAAGGATGCAACTCACTGGCAGAACATCCGTCAGAAACTTTTCAGCATATCATTTATAATGGATGCTGAAAGGAACAAAGTTTCTCAACTAGGTACCCAGCAGAAGATTGAAATAAGACAAGTTACAGAATGACAGATGACTACTGGATGGTGGAGAGGCAGACGCTCTTCGGAAGCCCCTGGGGGTCTGTCTTTTTTCGGAAGATGTCCCACCAAGGGTGGTAAATGAATTCTGGTGTTTAGTGGCAATGCTGCCTATGTACAAACAAGTTCATTAAAATTGCAAGCGCCTTTAGCACTCCGTAACAACTTGCCCGAAGGTTAACATTTATTGTTCTGCACTGCCAACATAAAGCTTTTATGGGGCGCATTTATATGCTAAATTGCCTATTATGTTAAGTTGTAAGTTTCTATTTAGCAGCATCAGGAATAAGATTTGACTATAAGTGTTGAGATTTTATTAGCGCTGTGCCAATCTTCTTAATAGCTCAAACTTCCTAGGGGCACAAAACAATAGCCCCACTATCTCAACTCAAACCCAGTCGCTGCATCCTCTATAGAGCACGCTTACGCAAAGGGTGCTTTTTGCAAATAGCTGTGATAGGAGTTTAAAAGGTAGCACTTTGCGATTCTGGTCACCATAGAGAAATGAAAGTACTTCATTGGAACTTACCCACAAGCAAATGCTAAATGATGACAACACTTAAGCCATTATTGCAGATAAAACTATCTAAGTAATGACCACTTGCTAAGTTAACGAGCCCAAAGTAACACAGCTGAAAACAGCCCAAAGAACTGAATGCATACTAATAAGGAGAGCTTGCAGGATCCTGTTATTCAATTACTTGGTTGTGCCTGACCCTAGAAGACAAAGATGGCAGACAAGGCATTGGCAGTAAAGTTTTTGAATGAAAAAAGTGTCTTTGTCAAAAGAAGTATGTATGGAGCACATTCCAGACAAATTTTAGGGACATTTGAACTCTGTTCTGATGGCTCATCCAACAGTTTGGCTGATCTTGAGCAGCTCGGGCCTGTTTGGCGGCTACCATCCACATATTCAAGCAGTCCAGTCCAGTCCTGTACAACTGGCGGTATTCCATGCATGCACACTCACCCAGATTGATGGAAGCTCTGATTCTTACTGCACTCCACAGTCCTATTGCCACTGCAGACAGTTGGCAGCCAGTCATTTAAAGAGTGAATATATCCACTAGCCAGCCAATGGTTATAAATACACTATATCTTTCAAAACAAAAATCCTACTGTTTGGTGTTCAAATCCATGTTAACAAAGTTATTTCACTCATGTGCTTGTTGGAATCATAATTCTTCTCCCTCAGCATCATTCAGCTACCTGACCCAGCAATCCATGACCCTTGGAGTAATCACTTTCACTTACTGTGCAGGTGCAAAAGTGCCTTCAAAGCAGAAGGAAATTAAATTCTACCACGACAGCTGCTGAGCAGCTGCAAAGCTATTGACAGCTCTTATGAGTGAGAGTGTTTTGAGGTGAGGAGATCCATCTGAGGCTCAGCTCATGATGCGTGGTCACTGTTGTCAAAAAAGAGATGTTGAGCTGCTGAATATGGTTGCTGCAAAGTTCTCAGCATCCCAAGTCAAGTTAAGCAAAGTATGGGACTAGGAAGATCACTATTGAAAGTTTGTTTCATTTTTAAAATAATAATATCCTTGATGATTGGCAGCAGAATGCATGACCTGACTCCAATGGCAAGAATTGTGTCTGAAAAGTTCTGTTTGGTACGGTCGCTCTGGAACAGCTCATTCTCCTATGCAATTCAATGTTACAGTTAGGATGTGCGAAACATTCACGAATCAACCAACTCCAGCAATATGTAGATACACAGCTACGGTGATGACAATCACCAGCCTTGTGTTGGGCACCAAGATTACTTTAGCCAGGTCTTCTGATCATCTTGTTGCCCAACAAGCTTCCTGGCTGAGCTAGCAAAGGTAGCCACTGGCTTGGTATTGGATGCCCACATGCTAGAGGCCTTCCAGTGCAATCTCATACAGAGTTTAGACGGGCTCAGGACTTCACGGTTTCAGTGGCAACCATGTAAAAGGGCTTGTGCTGGATATACTTTTCTGCACTGGGCAGGATACTGGTGATCTGCTGACTAGCACAAACAACCAGCACATTGGCTTGGATAGATAATAATGGATATTTGGAGATTCTCAAATGCTTTTCAAAAATGCATGGGCCAATGCAATAATAATTCTATGAATGGTCTAATTAGGGTTGCCAGATCCACTTATCTTCCCTGTGGGAGGAGGGAGAACTGGCACTAACTTTGGTGGTTTCCTTCTGTGCATGCTTTGCACACACGTGCTCCTGGCAGGCAGAATGATGTCACTTTTGGAAGTATGCTCCCGCCCTTCATAGGAGCCAGTTTTGAAAAAGTGATATTGTTGTGCCCATGGGGAGAATGCCTGGTGCTTGCTGGCCCTGGATGTTTTTGCCTCCCAGGCCTATTCCCTGGGGTAAGGTGAATGGTGACAGGGGGCAGAGGCTGGGGCCAGGGGATCCACGACCCCCACTGGGAGACTGGCAGCCCTAGGCCTAATAGAAGAGGAGAATGGAGGACTGAGGTCACTTTCATATGAGCTGTTCTGAAAGCAAAAAGATTTTTCTTACAGGTTTCACTTGCTTTAAGGGTAAAATGTCTTCTAGCAGCTCATCAAGAATTAATCCTGGTTTTCCAAAACATGTTTTGATGCTTTTGTTGTTGCTGTTGTTGTGCTTTATTCTTTAGATGTATAAAACCTTAACAAACATATTTTTGCCTTCGGAAGCCAAAGAGCCCATCTGGGTCACTCCCTGGGATCTTCTGTCCTCTCTTGTAGGGACCTAAACCCTTACTGTGCTGAGGCTCTGGGATAACGTTAAGTGTCCAGGAAGCTGACAGGTGAGTAGCAAAAGGCTTGTGTTGACTCTGATAGAGACCATTTAGAAATCTGTGAGGTGACAGTCATGGCAGTAACAAAATCTTTTCTCTCTACCTTCCTTGCATCAATTGAAACCTGCCCAGGCCCCATTGAGGTCTGTTGAATCCATGTCTGGAAAGCCAGAAGTTAAAAACCACAACTCCCTGTGGCTTTTTCTCAATTATTTCCTGACAAAATCATTCCTATCAAGTCCATTTTCAATGACAAAGTAAATACGGGCTTATGAGACAGGTGTTTGGGAAGCCCTACTGGGTCAGTGTAGCTTGCTGTGATATTTTCAAAGATGCTGGGAGAATGAGGAGTGAAGGAGTGTTATCTACTTTGACTTTTGACTAGTGCAGTGGAGTGAGAAGGGCAGCGGTGGCAAGGGGTGGTGGCCAAGGGCCATAGCCTCAGGCAGCATCTCTTGTTAAGCCATCACCACTTGCATCTTAAAAGCTCATGAAGACTGAGCTTCCATCCAATCCAAGATGACTTTTTGAAAAAGCTAATAAGATAATGCAAAAGGAAAGACAGTGACTTTCAGTTGCAAAGGCTTGGTAGCAGGACGAAAAATGAGATGACCTATTTAAATTTCCCCCCAAACCATTTAAAGAAAAGGCTTAGCTAATGCTGGCTTTAATCAAAGTTCTTCTGCAAAGAACTTAAAGGTGACAGGTCAGCAAAGACAAGCTTATTTAAAGACAGTGCTTTGAGAATTTAAAAGCCAAGGGACTTAACAAGCTTAATCTTCTAAGGAATTATTATAAATCATATTAGAAGTTCAGACCTTGTTTATTCAAAAATCAGATTTTAAAAAATTAAGAAGTTATAGGCAGTGACAGCAAAGTATTAAAACCTCAACAATTTCACAAGTGACATCCAACTTTTATTGCGCCAAGCTGGTTGGCCAGATCCTCTAGACGCTTTATTTCACATAATAGATTCTAGCAGAAGGTTGTTGCTGTTTTTTTTTAAGATGAAAACAATGTGCCTTGATTTTCTTGTCTGGGTTCACAATGATAGGTAAAGAAAGGACAACATGATGGCCATGACATCCTGTAAAGTAGGTGAATATGTTTATAGTTCAATTCTTACTTGATTTTGTCTAAAACTAACCATCTAGGCTAACCTGCTACAAGAAATATCCCAACAGTTTCAAGAAAAGCAGAAAGAGTTGCAATGGAACAAATTTTAAATGTCTTAGAGAGGTGCCATGCATCCTTACCTGAGACTCACAGGAAATATTAACACACTCAAGTTGTAACCGTCACTATCACCTGCCTCCCTTCTGCACCAGAAATTCTGTAGGAAGTCCTCCTTCATATTTATAAAGAACCTAACTAACTAGATGTTATACCCAAACATGTTTAAAATCGATGAACCCTGACTGCATTTTCACAGTCCAGAAGGAGAATACTAGGAGGGGAAAGGATTAAAACAAAGGGTGAACTGGAAGAAGGAGAGGTACAGATAAGAGTTTATGCCTGGTTAATATGTAGTTATTAATACATGATGGCAAAGCCTCCACACCATTGGTAACATGAGACATTTCCCTGAGAGATGAGTGCAGAGCAAGTTGCTCTGTTTAGATCAAACAGTTTTCCTAATGATGGCAAAAAACCTTCAAACTCTTTTTTAAAACATGTTTGAAATTGGATCAAAAATATTCTCTGCATGCTTTTTCTGTTTGTGTTCCTCATCCATCTCTTTTGGTTTGGGAGGACCCATGGCTCAGTGGAAGAATATCAGCTTGCTTGTAGACGATCCTGTGGTCAGTTCTTGATTGATAGGTGGTAGGTCATGGGAAAGACCTCCACCTGAAACCCTGGAAAGCTACTGCTGGTCAGAGTAGACCTTCATAGATGAATATGGCCACATCTGTGGATACTTAAATACTGGAGTCATGAATAGGCATGACAGTTTTTTCTATGAACCTGAAATTTTTTCCAGATTTGCAGAAAAATCTGAAATCTAAAAACATACATTGGGGGGATTGGAACCACCAAAATAATAGAACAATAGAAGCAGTGCCTGTAGCTTTAAGAAAAAGATGCGAACAACAGACACTATTTGGCAACCACACAGCCTTCAGGTCTTGGTTTCTGTCAGTAAAAGGCTAGGAGAGGGGGCAGACCTCATCCCAAAGGGGGGGGCAACCTGCCCGTCCTTACCCTGCCTTCCCAAAGGCTGTGTGGCACTCCCCCCCCGCCCCAGCCAGTTGGCTGGATGCTGCCTTCCCTGCCTTGCATGGGGCTTGGGTGGGCCAGGTACTGCTTTCCTTGCTTTGCACAAAGTTGAACACCACTTCATCCACACAATGCAGAGCTTTGGTGACCTGGATGCATCCCTTCTGCCATGGGGTTGGCCTAGCCAAGGTGTGTGTGTGTGAAGGGGAGGCCATCGGCCCATCAGGAGCTGTTGTGGTGCCCATAATGGCCAATCCACTGCAGGAGGAGGAATCGTGGCCAGCGCTGTCCATAACCACTTGATTTGCTACCAGACAACTTGCATTACTCACCAAGACCCAGCTGCTCATGACTGTTGAACAGCAGCCACTCCACAAAAGCCAGTGTGGTACAGTAGTTACAGTTTCACACTAGGGACTAAGAAACCCAGATTTGAATTAGTACTCTGTGGTGGAAGCTCACTGGGTGATCCTGGGCCATTTGCTCTGTCTCAACCAACCTCACAGGATTGTTGTGAGGATAAGACAGAGAGAGGAGAATTATGTAAGCTGCTTTGGGTCTCCTTTGTGGAGAAAGGTGGCACATAAATGAAATAATAAATATCATTGATGATGGGGAGCAGATACAAGTTAGGTTGGTGGGTGGGAAGAAAAGAAACAAGGAAAGGTAAAGGGTTGCCAAGAAGAGGGAAAGACAAGACACTTGGGAGGCACCCCCTTCAAAGGAGGTACTCCATTCAAGCCCTTGCAGGTTCCCCACTAGGGATGTGCGTTTCAGCTTTCCGAATCCCGAAAGAAAGCCGAAAGAAACGTCTTTCGGGTTATTTCGGGTTATCTGAAACGTTTCGGGGAAAGCCGAAACGTTTCGGGTTATCTGAAACAAAACAAGCCAAAACATTTCGGCTTGTTTCGGCTTTCTTTCGGCATTCAAGAATCGCCATTTTGTTTTTGCTAGGCGTTTGCCTTAGCAAGCGTCTAGCAAAATCCTGCTGGAAGCTAAGGCTTCCTGCAGGCTCCTCGAAGAGGGGAGGGGGGGGAGAAGGAGCGAATCACTCACTCCTTCTGTCACCCCCCACCCCTCTTGCAAAGGAGGATAGGGAATCCTATGCTTTGCCTTGCAAATGCAAGGTGCATTGCTGCTAGCATTGCACTTTGCATTTGCAAAGCAGTGGAAGCAGAGATTCCCGCCAAAATTAACAGGTAGGGGAGGGGGAGCAGGAGGAGGGTGACTGTTGGAGTGTGGGTGGGGAAAGGCAGGGGAGGGGGGACTTTAGGAGTCACCAATCCCACTGCTGCATCCTTCTGCCAGCCAATAAATTTAAATCTTTGGCTGAGGGTGCAGCAGGGGATTTAAATTTGGGGCCAGACTGGTCTGGAACACTTCTGTTGCTGCTGCTGACCGAGAGAGGAGAAGAGAGACTGCACCTGGAGGACATCTGCCTGGACGATCAACTGTGCTGGACATCCTGAGAGGAGACCTGGTAGGCCTTTTTTAAATTTTTGTGATTTTTTTGATGCTGGGCAATGTGCTGCTGTGGCCTGCCTCTGCAAAAAGGTGTTTCAGTTAAGTCTTGGCATGGCCTGGGGGACAGGTTGGGCAGACAATGTTTGGGGGTGGGGGGGTTCAGCATTGGTTGTTGTGCTTGCCTTCTTTAATGTTTACTTTGTCATGCTTGAGTGTGCGGTGGGCTTGATCTACTGTTTCCCAGGAATAAAAAATGAGTGTCCCAGCTTTGGGCCTACACAGGCCAGAAGCTCTGCTGGGTGGCTTTGGTGCCTTTCTTCTGGCTGGCTCTCACAATTATGCTTCACAAACTGGATTGGTGAGGGGTTGCTTTGCTGTGTCTGCCCCCCTTCTCCCAAGGCTTCCCACCAGGCTCTTGAACAAGTGTGCCAGCCTCTGGCCCACACACAGGCCTGCTGCTCTGGCTTTGGTCACCCCCTCTGGTAGCTGGCCTGGCACTCACAGTTATGCTTCACAAACAGGTTGTTTACTGTTCGTGGACCTCTTCTGGACTGGACTGCACTTGGTGGACATCGGCCTGCAGATCTCTGCGTGGAGGATCAACTTTGCTGCTGGACATCTGGAGAGGAGGACTGGTAGGGTTGTTGAAAAAATGGTTTTTTGAACTTATGTCTGCTGCTGTGGCAATCTGCTAGCATATGCTTTAGTTTGGTCTTTATGGCTTGGGCTAGGGGGGACATTTTCTAGTTGGGCAACAGGGCATTGTTTGGGGGTTGGGGGGGTCAGCATTGATTGCCGTGCTTGCTTTCTTTGATGTCTCCTTTGTCATGTTTGAGTGTGGGGTGGGCTTGATCTACTGTTTCCCAGGAATAAAAAATGAGTGTCCCAGCTTTGGGCCTACACAGGCCAGAAGCTCTGCTGGGTGGATGTGTTTTGTTTTACCACTGGTTGGCCCTAGCCTTTCGGGGGGGGGTGGCCTTGACTTGACTTGTAGATCGGGGCCTTGACTTTTGGGGGTTGCGTGTGCAGCGTGTGGTATTGATTCTGTTAACATTTCCAACTTTCTTGACAGCATCGCGGAGGAGAGGAGGACCAGCTGCAAGACCGCCTGAACATCGCTGGACTGCAGGACTGGTGGTGGTGAGCGAGTCCGGGTTCATATTTGGGTGGGCTTAGGGGTGGGTTCTTGCTAGCTTGGGAGGGGAGAGGCTCATCTTCAGACCACCACATCCACACCCCACACCGACACACCACAGAAACATTGTTCCCACTAAATAGTGTCTTAGGTAGGTAGGTGAAGTGGCTAATTGCCCTCAACGTAATTGATAGGGAAACCAAGCATAGTTTTTTTAAAAAAATTAAATAGGGACTCAGCAGGAAAAGCATTAGTGAGTGAGAGTTAGGATTGAATTCTATATATATACACATTTGGAATAGCTGTCAATAGGCTTCCCATTAGTGCCCCCATAACTAGGGTTCCATTGCCCATCTCTGGCACCCGTGGTCTTGCCAGGCCGGCCCGGGCATACTAGTGTGTGAGTGTCTAAGGCTGTGTCACCTGTTATTGGGGTTTAGGGCCAGCTCAATTCCAGAGGAATTCAGCTGTTTGGCAGGCACAGGTTCCCCGACATAAAAAGGGTCGCTTAAAAAAGGCACTTGATTGTTCATCTCCAAGTCACAGAGCCACTAGAAACACAGATTTATAGCAGGTAACTTAGGTCTCGAAAACAAAGTTGACCTTTGTTTTCCCAAGCTTTTCTGATTAGTTAGGGTAGATTTCGGGAGGGGAAAGTATGTCAGAGAGGAAAGCAGAGAGGGGCCCTGGGGGAAAGGCTAGGGAGAAATCTAGACGGGAGGAGGGGAGGGAGAGGGGGACTTCTGCGGCAGCCCCCCCATCTGAGCGGAGGAGGCCCTCCCCTGCGCTGCTGCCATTCACCAGCCTGGCTTCTGGTGACAGGAAGAGGGTGAGCAAGGCTCTCTTTCCTGAGGCAGCTGCTGGAGGGCCACCCCCAACCCAGGTGTCTCAGGCAGGGGCTGGCACTGGGCAGGGGCCTGCTGCTGAGGCTCCTCCTCCTCCAGTGGTTGCGAGCCAGCTGCTGGAGGAGGGGCAGCATGTGGTGTCTCCTGGGATGGATGTGGGGCATGTGAGTTTCCATCCCTCACGATCACCCCAGGAACCCGGAGGATGTTGGAGGAACTGCCCGTGAGACCCCCCCCCCCGGGGCAGTCCACCCCAGTTTCCTCTGAGGCCAGCAGCAGGCCTCTCGCGGCTGTGCAGGAAGGGAGGATGCAGGAGGAAGAGGCAGAGACTGTGGTGGAAGAGCCCACATCTCTGCCCCTTCAGCCTCGTCCATCCCCACCTGCCCGGCCAAGAGTGGGACACGGTGTGTCTGGCCAGAGCACCTCACAGGAGGTGCCTCAGGGTGGTCCCGAAAGCGCTTCTCCTGGGAAGCGTGGGATGCCCTTTTCCTCCGAAATCTGGAAGCACTTCCAGACAATGGAGGATCCCCGAGCAGCCCAGTGCCTGCATTGTAGGCAGCGCGTCAGCCGTGGCAGAGATGTGCGGCATCTCTCCACGTCTGGGATGAGGTACCATCTGAAGAGGCACCACCAGGCGGTGCTTCTTCGGGAGGAGGGTTCAAGTGGCGCCACACGGCCGCCAGCTAGCGAGAAGGAGGCAGGCTCCTCTGGTGCTGTCCCCCCAAGGGTACCTGCAGGGAAGGGACGCCAAGCCTGTCTCCCGGAGATGCTTGATATGCAGGGCACTAGTGTGCCCAGAGAGGGGATCCGGAGGGCGAGCCGGCGCATCATGCGCCACATCGTCAACATGGTAGCGGTGGATGGGAGACCATATTCCATAGTTGAAGACTTCGGCTTCTCAGGGCTGCTCCGAGATTGCTTTCCCTGGTACGCCGTCCCTGCTCACACGACATTGAGCAGATCGGTGGTGCCCTCATTTTACAGGGCTGCCAGGGATCATGTGAAGGCACAGCTGCCCCGGGTTGCCGGGAGAACTGTGCACTTCACATCAGGCATCTGGACCTGCCCAAGTGTGCAGCAAGCGTACCTCTCGCTTACTGCTCACTGGTGGGAACCTGAGGCGGTTCTGGGTGGGGGCCGGGGGGAGGTGCCTAGCACAGCTAGCCAGGGACGGATGGGAGAGGTGCCTAGCACAGCCAGGGACGGATGGTGGAGCAGCAGGCCACACTCCACGCGTGGCTCTCCGAGAGCCGCAGTGTGAGTCAGGTGGGTGAGTTCAGCCGGGAGGATTGGCTCACCGTCACCCAGACAGTGGAGGTCCTGAAGCCCTTCAAGGACTTCACTGTGGCGGTCTCGTCAGGCACGGCGACCCTCGGTCTGGTCATTCCCCTGGTGCACACGCTCCAGAGGAATCTGGCCACCCTTGCAGACCGGGTCGCGCCCCATGCTGACCTTGTTCCAGCGGTGCGCGCACTAGTGAGAAGGCTGCAGCTTGGCATAGCTTCCAGGCTAACTCCTCTCACTAAGGAAGAGTCATACATGTTGTCGACCATGTGTGACTCGCGCATAAAGGGCACTTTTGCCGAGCGGGATGGGAACCTCACCCAAGCCAGAGACGGGCTCTGCTCTTGGGTGAGGCGCAGGCAGGCCGCGAGGGGACACCTGTCGACAGGGGGGACGCAAGAGGGGCCCTGCCGTGCGGGTCCCTCTCATGCGTCCTCTGCGCAGCCCCCCCCCCTGCGGCCACCACCGGAGTGCCGATGGAGATGGAGATGCTCCGGTGGGCCCTTGTCCCCTCTGGGGTCATGAGGACCGTGAGAAATGATCCAGCGGAGGCAATGGTCAGGGACTACCTCGCGGAGCCCTGCGAGTCGCTCTCCACCGATCCGCTCAGCTACTGGGCCAGGAAGGAGTTGGTCTGGCCGGACCTCTCCCTCGAGGTGCAGAGGCTGCTCTCATGCCCTCCGATGAGCATGGAGAGCGAGCGCGTATTTTCACATGTGGGCGACATTGTCGGCCCACATCGCACTCACCTTCTCCTATGGAGAGTTGAGCAGTTGACCTTCCTGAAGGTCAACTCTCGCCTCTTCGATTTCTCAGGACTGGACTTCCAGAGTGACTGAGGTGAGCCCAACTTGTGGCCTGCATCCTCTGCGAGTCCAGTCCTTTGGAATCGCGCTCTCCCCTGCATAAAACCCTTTATATGCAGTTAAAACCAGCCAGTAGAGGGAGGGTGGTTAGGAACCAGTGGCAAAGGGAATCTACCCAGCAATTTGAAAGCCCCCCCCAAGGGAATTCAAAACCTCTCCCAGCACTGAGACAGACCCTGTGGGACCAATTTTATTCAGAAAAATAATGCCCCAGAAACATGGATTGCCACTGGAGGGAGAAATAGGTAAGATAGGGATTGCTTAGGTGGGGATTAGGGAATTGTAAAAAATCAGATCCTGCTGCGAATGTTTAAAATGTTTTTCACCATTGAAATCTTTGTAAAAAAAATGTTGTGGTTATGTTTTTTCAAAGTTGATGTAATGTTCATGTTTAAAAAAAAAAACCAAAAAAAAAATGTTGTGATTATGTTTTTTCAAAGTTGATGGACTGTTCATGTTTAAAAAAAAATAAAAAAAAATTGTTGTAATGTTAATGTTTGGTTTGCTGGGGCGGGGGATGCGGGAAGAGTGGTGGATGGGCACCAGCCAATGATGATCTCTCGCAGATGTTTTCAGGTAAATGCTGAGGCTGGTGTGGGGGTGGGGGGAAACCTCTGCAACACTGCTCCAGAAATACCAGTGTCCAGTGCCTTGGCAGTGCCCAGTCCAGCTTTTTGTGCCTGAACTGAAAGCATAGCCTCAGGAAATGACATAGGTTCTGCTGGACCCTGTTGCAGTGGTTTCCCCCCATCAAGTTGGGTTATGGAGGGAGAGTTGTATTAAGCTGGTAGTCATGATAATCTTGTCTAGTGTGGGCTTCTTTTTCCATGCCCAGTTGTGTCCTCCTACTATGTAACCTGAATATGTTCTAAAATTTAGAGTTTGTCCTTTTCAAAAAAAAAAAAATTAAGATTCTCTGATGTGTAGTTAATTGTGTAGTGCTTTTGAGTGGGGGACAATTAGTGTGATATGTTGTGATTTGTTGACCTATTGTAATTTGAAAGTGATAAAATAAAGTTTTTTTAAGCTTGAATCATTGTGTGTGTGTTCCCTTCTTTGATGTGAGGTTGGTTCCCATCATTGGGAACAATGGGGCAGGCTGGCCAGCCTTCTCTGTAGGTGGTGGTGGGGGGGTCAGGGGGTGGTTGTCTGTGTGCCAGGTCAGGTGCTCTTTCCCAGGGACGAGTTGGCACTCAGGACAGGAGTGTTCCCATTGTGGCACCCCTGGGCTGTGCGGAATTGCCCTGGGAAAGAGAGTTTAGAAGTTCCCAGCATAGGGAACAAAGGGGGAGGGCTGGCCAGCCTGTTCCTGGGGTTATGGGTGTGGGGCAGCTGGGGGTGGATTTGGGTCTGTGAGGGATAATGGGGGGATTTGGGTCTGTGTGTGGCAGCTGGGGGGTGGAATTGTGTTTGTGTGGGGCTGTAAGGAGTGGACTTTGGGGGATGAGAGCACCTACTTGGATACTTTATTCCCTGGTAGTCCTTTGTTCCCAATTAGGCCCTGGCTAATGTCTTGGTGAGGGCTTCCATGCCTCTGTCAGTTGCTGGCCCTCCTTTGCCATCTTTATCAGAAATTGGCCTAGGGCAGCCAAACTCCAGGTAGGGCCTGGAGTTCAGGTTACAGAGAGTGGTTCCCTGGAGAAAATGGCAGCTTCCAAGGGCAAACTCTTTAGAGGGCAAAAGTTGACCATGGAATCCAGGGGAAATCCCTACTCAGATTTCCCTTTCAACAAGTCCCACCCCCAAATTGCCAGGAACTTCCAAGGCCAGAGTTTGCAACCCTACAGAGATCCCATTTCCACACTCATAGCCTTGGCACGGTAGGTGTAGCCCCCATGGAACACTTTCAGGTTCCTGATTCCAAGTTCAATGATGCCAATGTAAGTCAATCCAGACCATCATCAAAAACGGGTTTTAAACAGCAGTGGCATTGGGCTGTGTTTAACTCATTCACTTGTCTAGTTGTACCCAAACATTTTGCTTATGTTTTTAAAATCGAAGAATTTTAAGTGTGGCACTAAAGACATTTTTAAATGGTTTTTAAAATATCTTTTTATTTTGTAGTATTTAATGTGGCATTGCTCAAGGCCTTTTGTCCAAATGAGCAGTTTCATTAAAGTAAAAGTTAGACAAGGATGACAGGAAGAAAATGCATTCAAACTGTAGTGTAGGAAGAAAGTTTTAATTTACATATAACATGGACTCCCAAAAAGACATGTAAGTGTCTTCTAGACTAAATCAAGCCTGAATTCTCCCTTGAAGATAAAATGATTATGCTTTGGACACATCATGAGAAGACAAGACTCACTAGAAAAGACAATGATGCTAGGAAAAATTGAAGGCAGTAGGGAAAAGAAGAAGAAGACCCTAAAGGTGGTGGATTGACTTCGGTTTGCAATACATGAACAAGGTTGTTGGGATATTTTAGAGCTCATTAATACTTAAGTTCACCATAAGTGATTTGAATGCATAAAACATACACACATACACATAAAATATATATCTCAGTGCATATATAACCCACCCCCACACCCATTTATTAGTTTATCTTATGCCCTGGTTTTCTCCCCCCTGGAAACCTATAGTGGTTTACACACTATTGTTCTCCCTTGCTTTGTTTTAACATCATCATAACAAACAGGATAACAATAGACAGCTGCTCCATGCCCCACATTGGGAGTGACTTCAGCCGCCGATGGCCTTCTTAGTAGTTGAAGGGGGTGGAGGGGAGGGGAGGGAGACAACACACTCCAGCCTACTCTATCTGGGGCCTAGGTAACAAAAGGGAAAATGGTGGCAGCAGGAGCTCCTGCCCACTCCACATAGGGCAAGGGCCACCCATTGCTTGGCCTTGGCAAGGAGCCAGTGGTGGGGCAGCAATGATTCTGGGGCCCCATCCTGCACATTTGTCCAGGTCCCCAGGATCACTAAGACTGCCTCTGAAAAAAACAACTCTATGCGTTACATTGGCTGAGCCAAGAACATCCATCAAGCCTCCAAGGCACAGGATAGAGTCTCCCAGATTCTAGTCCAACACTCTAGCCATTGCACTACACTGGGTATCTTAAAATTGGTTATACCCCCACACCACCCACTTAATCATTCTTCTCCAAAAGGCACACAACTTGGCTGTGGCTCAGAAATGAGTATGATACATGGACCAGTCACTGCAAACTGGTTCTAAGGCTCAGGCCAGGGGGGGCGGGGCGGTGGAGGGGCATTGTTCCAATGCTACCCTGGCTTTGGAAGGGTACAGCAAAATAGATGAAATAATCTAGGTTCAGTGCCTCCCGCCTTCTCTGTCTCTCTCTCTCTATAATGTGTGTGAAAACATTGTTAACATTACTACACCATCACTGAAGCCTAGAGGATACTTAGGGTCTGTTCACACATGCATGATCATTTCATGGCACTGCACTGGCATGATGATGTCTCTTCTTGGAAGTGATGTCATCATCACACAAGGCTGGGGAGCACACATACTTCACAGCAGGCTGATTTGGGCCACAAATGATCCTGCTTCGGCCTGTTTAGGGCCCAAATCAGCCCGCTGCAAAGCACAGGAATACTCTCAGGGCAGCCAGATGACATCAGTGGCATTACTGCAGCAGCCCCAAGAGCGTACCCCGAAGGCTCATTCCCTGACTTTCCCCCTTCCAGCCAGGTAAGCAGTGGCAGGGGGAGAAAGGTGGGAGTGGGGGATCCCCCACCAGGGGAAACGGATCCCTAATTGTGTCTGAGGATCTAGAAATCAAATGGTTCATTAACTCCATAGTGCTTCAGTCTTTGAGGGACTAACATGCACATTATAGTTAACTCCAGATTTCTTGATTGTTAAGGAATGCATGAGGTGGGGGTGGGAGGAAGGGTGGGAGAAGGGCCCCAGAGGGTTGGGGGGCATTTTGCATGCAAAATGCCGCCCCTGGCAAGACAAGCCTCCCCCAGCTGTCAGCAGTAGAGAAAAGAGCACCACCTACTTGGGGAGGCCATGAAATGCCCCCCCATGTGGGAGCAGTCTGAGCCTTGGTGGGGGGTGGGAGGAAGGGTGGGAGAAGGGCCCCAGAGGGTTGGGGGGCATTTTGCATGCAAAATGCCACCCCTGGCAAAGGAAGCCTGCCTCTTCATTTTTTCCCCATAGGAAATAATGAAGAAGAAGATGAGCAGCAGCAGTCTAACAATATGCTGCTCAGTGCTTCTTAATGAGAGGATAGGGGGACCTGGTTTGGGGGGCCATAACATGACACCCCCAAAGTCCAATCGGTCTGAAACTTGGGGGATTGTTAGAGAGGGGTTAGAGGAAGGTCCCCACCAATTTTGGGATGATTTGGTGGGAAAATGCCTCCCCCAGGCGTCCGGGAAGACGGAGGCATTTTCCCACTGAAAAAGCCGAAAGAAAGCCGAAAGAAGCCGAAACAAAGCCGAAAGCTGAAAGCCGAAACGGCTAGCCGTTTCGGCTTTTGCCTGTATCCGAAACAGATTCGGGAAACCCGAAACAAGAATAACGAAACAGTGTGCCTTTGCACACCCCTATTCCCCACCATGCAACTGTGTGTGACCCAGTAGCAAGTGCTGTGCAACCAGGCCAGAGGGAGAGACCATCAGGGAGAGGTAAGGAAAGCTGAAGATGAGGAGCTGATAAAGGTAGGTTGGTGATGTTTGAAGGAGATAAAGAAGCAGGAATGGGGGAGAGACTATGAGGGCTTTCCAGAAAGGGGAAGAGGAAATAGTGGAGGAGGGAGAAATGAGATGCCCTCCACAAGTCCTTGCTGTTCCCTCATGCCTACATATTTTAAAAATAGGTGTTTTAATCCTGATGTGTGGCCTATATCTCTATTCTAATTTAGATTATTTTGCATGGTGGACTTAACGTCCATTACAAATATTTTCTGCACAAATGTTGGCTAGCTCAACAGTCCTCCCTATCCCACATCCAGCACAGAAACAAAAGTAGTTTACAAACTTGGGAACCTGGGTGGCTTTTTTTTTACTATTCCAGCCTTGCCAGTTTTGTCTCCCTGCCTGATTCCCCAAAGCTGAGTGGGTCCATGTGGGGTTCATGGCACTTTAGCATTTTTATTATTGCTTGTTTTTGACCGTGTTTCTATTTGTGGTAGCTCAAATGCCATGCTGAACACCACCAACTGCACAGAATATCATATTTCTGAAAATTGTACTTGTTTCAAATGGTAAACAAATCATTAATACAAATCAGTGATGTACTTTGTACGTGGGCAGTGTGGGCAGGGAGATTCTGAGTTTTGAATACATTATTTGCGAAAATATCCTAACTCTGCTAGATCATATCAGGTTTGCCATACTCATGGTTTCTATAGACCCTGGCTCTATATAGCTACTTTTAACTCATTTCCTTCAGTTCCACTGAGTCCGGCATTTGTTAACTCCATAGGTATACTTTCCAAGGCTTCCAAATAAGGCCATTATTGTGAAATGGAGTCCCTTACTGCAAAATATCTTATTCTGGGTTGCATTCATTTCTGAATGTTCACTATTAATATGCAGTGCAATAACAGATATTGTAGACAGAAATAAGCTACTACACCTGATTACATTTTACATCTCACACCAAAGCCGTAATCATTTCAAGAAAATGAATTACTCATTGAGGAGACAGATCATACACTGAACGAGATATATTACTTACTAAATTCCATATATCACTTAGTACATCCGATAGATCACAGGAGGAATGGGGGTATATCACCTGCTGAATGAGATATATTACCTTGCTGAGCCCAGATCTATCACTTGAATTAGATGCATCACCTTTTGAACCAGAAACATCACCTACTGAATTAGATACATCATCTGCTGAATCTAATACATAGGATAATAAATCACAGATACCACCCATTGATTCAAGGAAATCGCAATAAATCTGGTCCCCGGGCGAATACAATGTGAACACGACCAGCCTCAATAAAATTATATAATTATATTGTGCATGACAGAGGGGAGGGTATGGACAGAGAGAGAGATCAAGAAACACAAGGCACTTTTTTTTAAACTGAGCCAATAATTGGAAATCTGCAGTAATATTTTTTTAATTACATTTCTAATTAGGTACAACATGAATTAGTGGCTTTTTGAATTCTGTTTTTATTAGTTATATGGGATTTTTAATGTACAAACCATTTAGAACTTCCTGATTCAATAGCCAATACTCAGTTCCCATGAAAGCAAGTAAGCCTTCAATACAAAGTCTGTGCACACATATAAATAAACTAAAGCAATTGTTTGGGTGCCAAAATTCCTAGGGCACATGCCTTGCTTATGCCAGTTTCTGGGAGAGACAGAGAGCAAAAGCCACTGCCTGCATTTTGGAGGTGGAGAAGATGAACAGCTTTGCGACTTGCTAGATGGGTTTATCCCCAGTATTAATGGGGGAATCTCCGGCACCAGTGGTGCAGTCAGATGATTTTAGACTAGACTTGAAAGTTTTATGGGCCCCCTTTAAATAGTAATGTGTACTTCAACATCGAAACTACAGCCTGCTTTAGAGACCCCCCCCCACTCCACTGGACTTGTGAACTGGGGAACTGGATCCCTGGACATATACCCCAAAGTCTGGCCCTTACGGCACCACAGTCTGAAATCTTTCAATCAGCTTTGGCTTCCATTGATATCATTTTTTATTTTTGGCTTCTTTAAATTATTTCTTAGCCATCTCTCAAGAAAACTGCTTGAGATGGCTTATAACAGATTAAAAAACAAAACAATAAAAAAAATCAACTGAATTTACCCCAGAGCAGCACTAAATCATAAAAACATGCTAAATTCAGCATATGATAAAAATAACAGTAAAGCAGGGGGGGGGGAATTCTAAGCAAAACTCAGCATAAAATTAATAAAACAAGGCCAGTCATTGCTTAGATAAAGAAACAGATGGAGATAAAATGACATAAATGGTAACAACTGTAAATAAAATGACCAGTATTGGAGTGGAAATTGCTGGGGACTAAAAGCTAGGTGAACTTCCAGAGACAATATTCCACAGATGGGTGCTACCTCCTCAAAAGTTTTGTCTCTCAGCCTCCCATCCATACATGGGAAACACACAGACCAGAGCTTGAGATGAAGATATTAAATGGTGGGCAGAGTATGTGAGAAGGTGGTTCTCCTATTCTGGAAGAAGTAAAGAAGTGACAGACATTAACAAATTGAAAATCAGAAAGTAATATCATAGCAGTTCTTAATCATTTAATGTGCTATTGCTAAAATTCTCAGCTTACAATGAGATCTTAAGGGAGGGGAAATTTTCATTCTATAAATTAGAAAAAAACACCTTAGATGATTCTTCAGTACTGTAAAAGCAGAACAGGTCCATCTCCACCACCTGGATGCACAACTGCATCCCACTTTTATTTGTTATGCTGCTACACTGGATACAAACTAAAGCTTGTGAATCATACCTGCGTAAATTTCCCTTTGGGACAATGACCGACCCTGTTTCGCTCCCCCCCCCCTCTGAGGCAGATTTCCACGCGAAAGTCCAAGTTTGCCTGCTTTGGCTCAGCAGCTCCAAATAGTACTTTACAGGATTATTGCATCCAGTTGTGGCTCTAAGTTGTGAATTTATTGTTGATAAGGACCTTTGTAATAGTTTGTATTTTATAGTATTTATGATATTTATTGTTCTTTGCTTGCACTTTCAGCGCTTCACACTTTTCATATAAGAAAGTAATATATAAAAAGAAAAACATCAAATAATACATATTCTAGCATTAGATATAGTAATATTGTGTTCTACCCTCTGGCAGGTTGTTCCTTTGCTTTACTTGTTTTTATTCTAGAGGGGCCTCTTAATTTGCTCTCTAATACTTTGGTTACAGCAACAATGTTTCTTTACAGAGTTCTTTTTTACAATTCAGGTTTCCTGGCATTAGTTTAAATCTGTTTTCCTTTTAAAACAGACCTTAGGTCCTCCTCAGAACCAAACTTGCTTTAGACAAGGGGCAAGAATTATTAGTCTTCATCTAAGAAGATACAATCCTTCTTCACTTGGTTTGAATGGGAGTCTCCACTTGAGTCCAGTAGCACCTTTAACCAACTTTATTGTAGTATAAGCTTTCAAGAACCACAGTTCTCTTCATCAGATGCAATCTATTTTGCGATTACAGACTAACACGGTTAGCTCCTCTGGATCAGTCTCCACTTACTACACTATCACTCTGCCAAAAACATCCCCTCAGTTCTATCGTGGGTGTAAACAGGTTTCAGCTTCTGCTGATTTTTATACTTGGAATTCTTAACTAGAATTCTCCCTCAAAACAATGATGTTACAGTTAGGGCCAAAGATTTCTTTTCCCTCACACCAGAATGGAACCTGTCTGACCTTCCCTGTCACTCACACACACTCTACTCAAAATCCTGTCAGTGACCAACCCTTCCTGAAGGCTGGTTCTGACTGGCCTATCAGAAAGGAGGGAGCAACCTGTCAATCAGGCAATTGTTAAGTCCTTCTCTTCTAGCTTTTTGAGTGCTGCACTTAGAAAAAAATTCTTTAAAGTGTGTTCCATCACAGGGGCATTATACTAAGACACATAGCCTGATTTTTGTGTACCAACTGCACAAAATCAGCATGTGTCATCCTTCCAATATGGGTATTTTTGTGTGAACAGGGCAACACGTATTTTCTCATGCCCATACAGCTTTGATAAATATAAGTGCATACCTTAAAATTTTGAGTTTTCCATTTGTGTGTACTGAATGCATGGAAATCAGTGTTGTTAAGAGAAATTGTATTAATTTATCTTTACTCAATTTGTTTCTGAAATCCAACAATCCAGGGTTCATGTTGAGGGGGAAATGCGCAGGAACGCAGTTCTGGTAGTTCCCCAAAGAGGTCACATGTCAGGTGGCCCTGCCCACCTGACTCTTGGCCATTTGGGGCCCATTCCATACTGGATTGGAGCCGAAACGGCCCAGATCGAGCCTCTTATGGGTGGTGGATCACTCTCCCACTCAGCAGCGGACCGATCCTGACCATTTGGGGACCTTTTTTGGCCATTTTCAGCCCCTTTTGCCATTTTGGGCCCAATTTTGGCCCTGAAAGGCCAGGATTGGATCCAAAACACCCAGGAAAGGTGATGTCAGGGGTGTGGCATATGCAAATCAGTTATACTAATGGCAAACTTCTGGTGATGTCAAGGTGTGTGGCATATGCTAATGAGTTATGCTAATGAGTTCCTCCAGTTCTTTTTCTACGAAATGACCCCTGCAACCAATCTACCAAACTTCAGAATTTCACCCTGTAGATGCTCAGAGGCAGGCAATGTCTCCCCAATCCTTCCTATTTCCCTGTGGAATGTTACAGAAAACAACAGCAATGGCTGAAGTTACAAAAAGGTGCATTGATTTCTCTTCCATGATAAAGAAAAGATGAATCTCTCTTTTAAAATACAAAAAAAGAGAGAATAAGAACAAATTGTTATATACAAAAAAAGAAGACAATTCTGGAAAAAGTAATCTCCCTCATCTTCATATATATATATGTGTGTGTGTGTGTGTGTGTGTGTGTGTGTTTCCTTGGTCATACAAAATGATGACTGTATGTATTGAGAGTGTCACACCCACTCCCATTATGCGTGGTTGGTGTATCAAAATCATGTTTGAATATGGCTACAGGGGCTAGAGGCACTTCTGTGTTTGGATGGGTGCATTTCTGGTACTCTGGAAAGCTGCTTTCAGAGAAAACTCCATGTGTCCATTGGAGAAATACACACACACACACAACATTGGTAAAAAGAGGGAATCTCTGATTAATCACAAAGCTTTGGATTGTGTCATAAAAGCCTTAACAAGGAATAGCAATTCTAGAGGTTATATACTATGTAGACAGTCCCACATACAAGTGCATTTGAAGTGCAGGGTATGTTTCCTGATTACTCTCTCAAACAGATACAGATGACCTAGATGATGGCATACATAAAAAAAAGTCCTTTCTGTGACTTTGAAAAACTTAACTCATTTTTTTGGCTTGCTGACCTTGAGGAAAATACATTTACACTTTTTAGATACAGTCTAGTAAGAGACACATTGTGTGAATTCTCGTCTTTTGTTCCCTTAATGGAAAACAAATGTGTCTCTCCCCCACCCCTAAGCTGATGAAGGGATTTGATCAAACAATTGCATCAATTCCAGGAAGGAGAGACAGTGCAAATAGGCAAGATGGCTGCAATAAAGAAAAGAATGGATTTAACTACAAAATGGGGCTATTAGTGACTACAGGAAGACAAAAAACAGGGACAGGGTAAAAGCCGGAACGAGACGGAACAGGCCGGAACGTGCACTAAAGAAATGCCAGTACCACAAAAAAGAGGGGGATGTGTTAGAGACACTCCAGAACAATATTTTAGAAATGAAAACTTTGGACTGCCCCACTTTTATTAACCCGTTCTATACCAAAAAGCTCCCGGAACAGCACAAAACAGCCCGGAACGGGCACTAAAGAAAGGCCAGAGCCACAAAAAACAGTGGAAGGAGATGAGGTAGGAGGGGCCAAGAGACTGTAGCAGTTACCTAGTCCTCTCACTGGATAGGATGGAAGAAGTGCCACTCAGGGAGGCTGGGTGGAGATTGGGAGAAAACCCAGGGAGGTGGGAAAGGGGAATCCTTTAAAGGTAGGTTCCTGTGAGGGCTGAGGAAGAAGGTAAGAGAAGAAAATAGGTGGAGTGTACTGTTGTTCCAAGGGCAGGGGAAGGAATAAGGTGGTGTAACCCCCTTCCCTGTCTATCTGGGGCATGAGGACACCTTCCTTCAACCGCTGGCTGTCTGGTAGAAAGACAGATTTGGGGGGAGTGTAGATAAGGGAGCAGCTGCATATTTCTACAAATAAACTGATTCGGGGTTTATATTTCTGGCCATGTGAGGGAACAGTCTATGAATGTTGTGTTTTTTGGGGACAGGGTAAAAGCCGGAACGAGACGGAACAGGCCGGAACGGGCACTAAAGAAACGCCAGTGCCACAAAAAAGAGGGGGATGTGTTAGAGACACTCCAGAACAATATTTTAGAAATGAAAACTCTGGACTGGCACACTTTAATTAACCCATTCCATGCCAAAAAGCTCCCGGAACAGCACAAAACAGCCCGGAACAGGCACTAAAGAAAGGCCAGTGCCACAAAAAACAGTGGGATGTGTTAGAGACACTCGAGAACAATATTTTAGAAATGAAAACTCTGGACTGCCCCGCTTTTATTAACCCGTTCTATGCCAAAAAGCTCCCGGAACAGCACAAAACAGCCCGGAACGGGCACTAAAGAAAGGCCAGAGCCACAAAAAACAGTGGGATGTGTTAGAGACGCTCCAGAACAATATTTTAGAAATGAAAACTCTGGACTGCCCCGCTTTTATTAACCCGTTCCATGCCAAAAAGCTCCCGGAACAGCACAAAACAGCCCGGAACGGGCACTAAAGAAAGGCCACTGCCACAAAAAACAGTGGGATGTGTTAGAGACACTCCAGAACAATATTTTAGAAATGAAAACTCTGGACTGCCCCGCTTTTATTAACCCATTCCATGCCAAAAAGCTCCCGGAACAGCACAAAACAGCCCGGAACGGGCACTAAAGAAAGGCCACTGCCACAAAAAACAGTGGGATGTGTTAGAGACACTCCAGAACAATATTTTAGAAATGAAAACTCTGGACTGGCACCCTTCAATTAACCCGTTCCATGCCAAAAAGCTCCCGGAACAGCACAAAACAGCCCGGAACGGGCACTAAAAAAACGCTAGTGCTACAAAAAACAGTGGGATGTGTTAGAGACACTCCAGAACAATATTTTAGAAATGAAAACTCTGGACTGGCACCCTTCAATTAACCCTTTCTATGCCAATATGCTCACGGAACAGCACAAAACAGACTGCAGTTTTCTGCAGACTCGGGACTGAAAGCACACCCAGACCATGTTTTTCGCTTCCCTCCACCCCAACAATTATCTGTTGGTAGCCTGGGACTTAGCCTCAGGCGAAGAGGAGTTACCTGGCTGGATGCTCCAAGTAACAATCAAAAAATATGTCCTATTTTTTCAGTTATTTATTTGTTTATTTATTTGAAAAAAAATTAAGAGATGTCCGATTAATATATATAATAAACCAAAAAAAGGAATCCACTTTAAGGATTGCTTCCGATAGACCAATTCAGTTAGAGGGTCAAAATGAAGGTGAGTGCAAAAATGATGCAAAGGGTGTGTGTGTTTGTACAGTGAACAGTGGATTAATGTGAACAAAATCAGTGATGCAAAAATTTGTGACAGCTTGGTTGGAAAGCTGCATGAAGTATTGGTATCTGAAGAGGGTTTTGACTAAAGTGTCAGCAGGTGCTTGGAGAGACAGTTCAAGCATACAGGAGGGAACAGCAGAGCTGATTTGAAGAGAAGGAGACTGGGTAAGGTTGCAACCTCCAGATAGAGCCTGGAGTTCTCCTGGAATTACAGCTGATCTCCAGATAAGAGAGATCAACTCCCCTGGAATAGCTGCTTTGGAGGGAGGACTCTATGACATTATATGCCACCGAGGTTCCTTTCCTTCCTAAACCACACCATCCTCTGATATTACCCCTAAATCTGCTGGCACAAGCAGGAGTCAGCAACTGTAAGACTGGGGAGGCTGAGGATGGTGAAGCAGCAAATATCATACGCTAGAATGTAACAGATAAAGGGCTTCTAAGCAAGATCAGGTTTGCCATTATGGCCTCTAGGAGAAATTTCCTATGGGATGGTGGTCTGGGGTACCACTTGTCTGCACACAACACACACACACGTCAGTGCCCAGGCAGCCAGGAGGGCCAATAAGGCTGGCTAGGCAAGAATCAGCCAGTGGTCTAGTGGTGCAGAAAAGCCTGGTGCTGCAGCTGCTGCCTATCCTCCTCACTTGGCTTGCCTTTGCCTCAGTTGCCCCATCAGTGATCCCTCTTGATCAGAGAGCCACAGATGACCAATGGTGAGGCAAGTGAGGCAAAGACGAGCCGAGGGAGACAGGCAGCAATAGTCTAAAACAGACTAAAATCATTTCTTGCCCTGATGAATGCCCTACACTGATGCTCTTATTTGGAAACTGCATCCTTCTTTGTTTTCCTGTACTTCTTAGTGCCTTTTGATATAGTTGACAATGCCATCCTGTGACAGCACAGCATTCATATTTGCTAACGCTGTGACCTGGAACCAGGTATTTGGGACACAGCCACAAAGAGGTAGGTAGCTAACATGCACAAATGATGTCTTCTTCACCCACTGGTTTGTAAAGTGTGGGTTGGTGAACCCCCAAAAATGGAGCCAGGGCATCCATTGTAGATGTCAGCACTCAAAAGGCAAGGATCGGCGGGGCGGGGGGCGTCGGGGGGAGCGGCGCAGCCGCGACCCCCGGGGGCCTGGCTGTCTTTGTCTTCGTCTTCGTCTTCGTCTTCGTCTTCGTCTTCGTCGGGATGGGGGTGGGGGTGGGGGTGGGGGTGGGGGTGGGGGATTTTATTTTTGGCAACCTCTTCTACATGCAATACATTTTTGGTACAAAGTTGTAATGTTATAAAATGGTAAAAATTTCATAAAATTGTAATTTTACTAACAATCCAACTCAAATAAGTTTATAGATAATTCAAACAGTATTGCTTCTATAATCATATTAGGCATAAATATTAAACATAACTTTTAAACATTAAGTAAAAAGTATTAAATACTCGGTAGAGATGGGTTGAAGGTTTTATCTTAAATCCTGAGCAGCTTGAAACCTTCAAGTGAGAACTGAAAACACGTTTCTCTGTTTTAGAGAAACTGCTTTTCAGTACAAAATAAACAGGATGTATGTTTTTGTTGCACTCTCCCAACCAGGAGACAGACTCCTCCTAAGAATTTAATGGCTTCTTTCATTAACAAACACTAGTCATTTTCATTACGTGAGGTATCAAAATATAAATGTTTATTTGAATAAAACATAGAAAAATAGAACAGATGAACACAACAAGAATTAAGTTTCCTAACCTTTCTTAATGAAATCTAACAAAGTCAGATTAACGATGAAATGCATTCAAGTTACCGTAGCACATATTACAAAGGTAGGTTTCCTGCCTAGATCTTCATGAGATTTCTTTTGGCCAAAATCCTGATCTGCTATTTGGATTACCATTTTTATATATTATCTTATGCAGAAATCTAAGATCTTTTCATATGATAACAAAGATAAATATCAAACCAATCATAATTTAATTCTTTTTTACTATTTCCAATCATGTGACATTCTACCTAGCCAAAAGTACCACTATGCCCAGCTGCAAGATAAGAGAGATGGATAGTAAAAATGACAAGAAAAGTTACATGACCAGATCATCCTTGGTCTATGCTAACAATTACAGAACATGTATCTGATACTGTTCACTATTTTTAATTGGCTGTCAAAGATAAAGCAGCAGTTATACACCATACTAGAAAAAGAACTACCGTGATGTTCATACAGCGTTATTTAGAATGCAAATGTTTCACGAAGTACGTGTTCTAAACCATAATCAGCAGTCTACTGGTTTGAATCCCACTAGTGACATGAGCTCAGTAGGTGGCCTTGGGTCAGCCACTCCTCTCAGCCCCAGCTCCATTGTGGTGATAAGAATAACACTAACTTGTTCACTGCTCTGGGTGAGGCACTAATATGTGTAGAAGAGCGGTATATAAGCACAGTTATTATTATTATTTATATTTCCATGACACCATCCCTCGACCTGTGAAATTAAGTATTTTGATAAATATGAAAGTGATACAAAATATAAATGCATTGCATAATGTGTGAGTGTACATATACAAACGTTAAAAAATGTATTGGATAATACCGCAAAGCATGATTACTGAGAAAGCTGCTTTCACTGCTTTCAGTGTGGAGAGCTGCTTGTAGATCAAAACAACCTGACGAGCTGTCTTCACGCAGAGTACACTTGATTCTCTTGGCTTTCAATTCTGCTTTCGTTCAGCATGGGTAAATCAATGTGTCAGCAGTAAACATTTGTATCACTCCTCTCTGAATGACCTTTTAAATTTTACTGCCTATCGTGTCAAAGCAATTAAAATTAACAATACAGTTACTAAGCTGCTAAGATCAATTAATGGCTCTTAGGCTTTATCTATTGATCTAGTGACATCTTCAAAACCCACTGGTAACAGACTATGCGTACTTCTCTTCTATCCACAATATATACACAAGGATTGATTACATATTCTTATCTTCTAAATTACATATTTAAATGACATATTCTTATCTCCTAAATTAATTAGTCAAACTCTTACATCAAGGATTGGTGACAAGTTGTGGACAGACTATGCTTGGACAGAATGTACACTGAGAATAAATGACATCAAACAAATTGGAAACTACATAAATCACTTTTATTTAAAAAATAAATTTCTTCTGAAGTCTCTTTAGAAATTAAACAATAGAAACAAACTATGTGGCATTCCTCAAATCCACGTGTAGGATGCTATGGAAGTGGTACTTAGAGGGAAATTAATCTCTGTTGCCTCCTGTCGTGAAGAGCAAAAAGAAAACATTAGAAATGAAATGATATCTAGAATAAGAAAACTAGAAGATGAACACAAAAAAGGCCACCCAAACTATAAACTTGCTTGCATGAAAATGAGAGGAAAAAACATCCTCACATTCTATACAAGCTATTAAAGGCACCCAGGAGAAACTCAAACTAATTCTGTAAAATTAGCCGATGTATTTGCTGAATACTACCAAACCATTTGTACATCAGACAATCCTGACACTAATCGTATTTTAAATTATTTATCATCACAGGAAATTTGGAAAAAAACCTCACAAGAACATAAACAATATCTGGACCAACCAGTCACAACAGAAGATGTTACAGTCACTATCAAATCCTTGAAAAAAATAACAAAGCTTCAGACAGGGATGGATTCCCTGCCAAATTTTTACAAAAAAATACATTCGCCTACTTTCAACTCCACTAACTGCCACATGCAACTCTGTTATGTTAGGAGGTAGCATCCCTCTATCTTGGTCAGAGGCTGAAATAGTAGTTACTCCAAAAAAGGACAACCATATTACAAATACTAAATCTTCTCAACCAATACCCTTACTGAATCAAGACCAAAAGATCTTTACAAGCATATTTGCTAAAACATTGTCTAAATTTAGATAACCAACTACATTCACCTTGACCAGACAATACACGTAACACTTTAACTATAATTAATTTCTGTGAAGCATACAAAACCCCTGCATTACTTCTGGCCTTTGATATAGAGAAGGCATTTGATTAAGTGGAAATACCATATCTAAAACTTTTAATTCAAAAAAATGGGTTTTGGCGACCAATTCTAAAATGCCATTAATGCTCTTTATCTTTCTCCAAAAGCTACAGTTAGGACTAACAATGTACATTCAATAGATATCCATATAGCAAGGGGAACTAGACAAGGCTGTCCCCTTTCCCCATTTCTGTTTGCCATAACTATAGACAGGGCCAATGCTACCATTAGACCAACTAGGCAGCCGCCTTGGGCACAGACCTCAAGAGGGGCATAGTTTTAAACAGATTACTTTCTTGAAAAAAATGCAACTGAGAAAACCTATTGAGCACCCCCTAAATGGTCCTGTCCACAGACATCAAGCAGCTCAAAAGCTCACCGTAACGTTTTTATTTATTTATTTATTTATTTATTTATTTATTTATTTATTTATTTATTTATTTATTTATTTATTTATTTATTTATTTATTTGATGTATACCCTGCCCTCCTCACAGATGAGCTAAGGGTGGCTAACAACATTAAAAAATACATTAAAATCACAGAAACATAAAATCAATCATATTTTTAAAAAAATAATTAAAATAGTCCAGGAGCAGGCTACTTAAACAAATATTGGGAGTCCGTATACAGCCATGGCAGATGGCTGAGGGCAGCTCCGGAAGAAATGGTGGTCTTAGATGGAAGAAGAAGGACACTCGCTGGCACTCAGCCAAAGGCCCAGCAGAACATCTCCGTTTTACAAGCCCTGCAAAACTGTAACAGGTCCCACAGGGCCCAGATCTCCAGCGGGAGAGCATTCCACCAGGCCAGGGCCAGGGCAGAAAAAGCCCTTGCCCTGGTTGAGGCCAAATGGATGTCCTTTGGGCCACGGACCACCAGGAGTTGCTTGTCTGCAGAGCGCAACACCCTGCAGGGGACGTAATGGAAGAGGCGGTCCCACAGGTATGGAGGTCCCAGTCCATGAAGGGCTTTAAATACCAAGGTTAACACCTTGAACCAGATCTGGAACTCCACTGGAAGCCAGTGCAGCTGGCACAGCACATGATGAATGTGTGCTTGGATGGGCGTTCCGGTAAGGATGCGTGCCGCTGCATTCTGGATCAGCTGTAACTTCCAGGTCAGACCCAAGGGCAGTCCAGGATAGAGTGAGTTGCAGTAGTCTAGCCTGGAGGTGACCGTTGCATGGATTACTTTGGCCAGGTCCTGTGGTGAAAGATAAGGCGTCAGTTGCCTGCCCTGTCAAAGATGAAAAAAGGCAGACCTGGCAACAGTCATGACCTGGGCCTCCATTGAAAGAGTAGCATCCAAGGTCACACCCAGACTCCTCACCATCAGGGAAGGTTTCAATTGTACCCCATCAACGGCTGGGAGCCGGTTCCCAGCTCGATTGCCCCATGATCCAGACACAGAACCTCTGTCTTCAGGGGATTCAATTTCAGGCAACTCTGATGTAACCATACCGTCACAGCCTCAAGACCCTTGACCAAGGAATCCAAAGCAAGATCGGACTGGCCATCTGTAATGATTCCAAGTAAATGTGTGCATGTATCTTTAAATGCTTGATGAGATAGGTGAAGAGTGGGGGGTGAAGGAGATGGATGAGTGAGTGATGTGTGTCAGGCTATGGCATTCCAGACTTGATAGTCTGTTTCACTCCCTTCTGCAAGAAGACGAGGTCTTTTGATTTCAAAAGGTTTATTGTGAAAGACAGCATTCAAGCCCAGATGTGCATATTCCAGGATTAGAGATCCTGGCCGAGCAAAGCGTTGCTAGGAATGAATCATAGAGCAAAGGTTGTTACATTTCACACTCCCGGAGCCCAGCCTCCCCCCCGAGTTCATACAGCAAAACTTCTCAGAGGTGCGCTGAGCTGGCCAAGGTCGAAACAGCAGATAAGACAGGATCCTTTCCCATGGAATCGGCTCCTTGCAGGTGTTGCCTGGAGGGAAAGAAGTCTAAACACTACACGATTAAATATGGCATTACTTAGGTTAAAACAGTTTCTGACAATATGATTGGTTGAGGACTGAGAGGGTGGGTGGAGTGAATGCAGTTTGAGACTGAGAGTAGAGAGAAAATTTTGAGTCAGAGGAAAGCAGGCTAGCTGTGTGCTGCCTGAATATGTTGAAGTGTTTATGAGAGAAATATAACCTGTGTGGAACCTGAACTGAGCATGTTTGTGAAAGAACACTCAGTCAGGGAAAGAGAGGCCAGCTGTGTGAATGAGAGTAAATGAAGTAACTTTAAGAACCGAGAACTACGTTTATGAAACCGATACGCTTCTCGAATAAATAAAAGCTTATTTTTGTTTTGCTATATCCCAGTGTAGCTGTCATTGCTATATCCCATTCCTATCTTCAGGGCCACATAGAACCACGAAGGAGCCTGACGCTTAGGAACTTTACCAAAGGGAAAATTTAAATAAAATATCTTGGAATAAAATATTCCGGGTGGCAGCAGACTACCCAGAGGGTTAAGGGATAGATTAAAAGAAAAATCTACCCTAAAGAAAGTAAAGGTCACAACACCATCCATCAGCAGATAGAGCTGAGTGTCATCCGCATACCAGTGACAACCTAGCCCAAAGCTGCGGGCTAACGGGGCAAGGGGGCACATATAGATGTTAAATAGCATCGGGGAAAGAATCGCCCCCTGAGGGATGCCACATACCAAAGAATGGTAAGCAGACATCTGTTCCCTGAGTGCCACCCTCTGTCCTAGATTGTGAAGGAAGGAGTTCAGCCATTGCAGGGCTGTTCCACGAATCCCCACATCGGCAAGGCAATGGGTCAGAAGATTATGATTGACCATGTCAAATGCTGCTGTAAGATCTAAAAGTATCAGCAGTGCCGACCCACTCCGGTCCAGGTGTCGCCGCAGATCATCTGTGAGGGCGACCAGAGCCGTCTCTGTACCATGGCCAGGCCTGAAGCTGGACTGGAATGGATCCAGGATAGAGGCATCACCCAGGTATACCTGCAGTTGTTCTGCTACCGCCCTCTCAATTACTCAAAGTTATCTCAGAAGTCTCAGTCAAAGTGGGGGCGTGGCGTCGGCTCGAAACGAGATGGACGCGTTGTGCTGAAGCTCCGTCTTGATTCCACCCCAGACCCCTAAAACAACACATTCTACTTCACGTTTCTGAAATTGACATGAAGGGTAAGCAGGATCAGTCTTTCAAGAAGCAAAATATAAAGGCAGTAAAGAACTTACAAACGTATTTCCCTTGTTCTCAGGCTGAAAGTGCTGAGGGGGAAATGGAGGGAGGGCTAATATGGCGGCCACGGGAAGCTCAGTTGAGGCACGAAAGCTACCGGCCGTACCCTATGACCCTGCACTGAAAACGCTACTAAAAGAGATCGAAACGAGCTTTGCTGATCGGATCTCTATCATGATGGAGCCCCTACCTAAACAAATAAATGAGGTTAAGCTGGTGCTAGATGCGGTAGCTCAAAGGACGGACCAAGCCTTGTCCCAAACGGCAGCTTTAAAAGACGATGTTCGGCTCCTCCAGTCTGAGAACAGTAAAGACCAAAGCAAAATCCTGGACATTGAATTTCAACTGAGGAGTTCTAATTTGAAGTTCAGAGGACTGGAGGAGGATTTTACAACAGACGTAGACCTTTCTACTTTTCTCTCTGACTGGCTGGCAAGTGAACTACAAATGCAGGAGGGAGCAACCGTCGCCATTTCTAAAGCGTACAGAATTGGCGCCAAAAATAATGAAAGGAGGAAGGGGCCGAGAGACGTAGTGGCGATGTTCGTTGATTGGAAAATAAGGAAACAAATCCTGGAAACGGCCAGAATGAAAAGATTTCTAATGTACAAAGGAGCAAGGATTAATGTTTTCACGGATCTCCCTTCTGAAATACTTGAAAAAAGACGACAATTTAAAAGCGTAACAGAAGGTTTCAGATCGGCCCAAGTCGACTACAGCTGGACCCGCTTTTCTACGCTCCGTGTTAATATCAACGGCAAGGTCCATTTCATTTCGACACCTGAAGAGGGACGTCGCTTCATGCAGGAGCGCGGCATTGAAATCGCCATGGAGACGGAAGCGGGCGCACAACAGAGGAAGCGCAGCATGCCTTTATCGCCACAGAAGACCAACAAGATTGCTGCCCGTGATGCCTAACCACGACTGTTCTGATTGTCATGTCTGTATGAAGTAGAATGTTTAAAGCTAATACTATCCACTTCGAGGGGGGGCGGGGGGGGATTGAATGAGGGGCTTTTTGCTTTATTTAGCTCCTTTTTACAGGCAGTCCTTTCTGTTGGTCTGTAGCCGAAGCTCAGAGGGGTTCTCTTCGCTGAGCTTCTGAAGACTGCCTAGCAACGAGATAACCAGTACTTCGTTACTGAAGTTTTATTTGCGATCTCCTTGCTTGCCCCGCCACTTAAATAACCCACTTGATTCTAATTGATAGGTCAGCTGTGAGGGGGGCGACCACTGTGATTTTCAGCCACGTTGAGATCTTCCCTTCCCTAATTAATTAACACCACCTTCCCAACTGTAATAAACCCTGACACAAAACGTGCTATTTACACTAGCTAATTAATTAATTCGTTGAATATATTTCAAACTAGAATGGGGGAGGGGGTAAAGGGAAATCTTTTTAACAGTACTTGATTTTGGGGGGATTGATTCATATTGCTGAAAATAGTAAACACTATAATCACATAGTTAATAATTTTTATTTTTTATTTTATTTCTACCATATAAAGGAAAGCCAATAAATTCTCCAATTGATCAAATATACCCCGCGTGATTGACTACCCAATAGGGATTGATAGGGCTTCACAAAGTGATATAGGGGTTGAATCTTAGGATCTCATCAACTGTTTTAATATTTATCTCTAATCAACTTGACATATCATAATTAATTGAGGGGAGAGGGAGGGGGGTTGATTAATAGCTTACTGTTTTTGCACTGTTTGAGGACGTAAGAAGCACTATCAACAATTAATTTCTGAGTGACCGCCTCTTATTGATTATACTTGAAGCCACTTCATATATGTGTATTCGTATCATCTTAGTCTCCTACAGAACCGCTTGCAAACTCCTCCATTAATTAATCATAGCTGTTAGACCATTTGTTCAGTAAGAGATATAGTGCTTAACATATAGATACAGGGTAATCAACTACTTTACTATCCATTTCAAATCGACTTTCACAATCCTGAGTGACTTAGAGACGGGGGAGGAGGGTCCTATTATTTTGGGGGTGTCGATCTTGCAGTCAACTGTCCGCGAATTATTGTGTGATTCCTATCTCATAACCAGGTTGGAAGCGTGCCTATCTAAAGATAGTTATTTGATGTATCAATAGATAACTTGAACGATTTATTGCTGTTTTCTCAGATTCTGATGTTATATAATTGGATTTAAGGTATAATCGTTTCTCCCTACATTTGAATAGTTAGTAGAACTTGGCTGTGTTTGGCACTAGTGTTGATAACTTCTTATTTTGCCTACCTTACCTGCCTGTGCTAAGCTGCACTACCTTAACACTGTACTGCACGGTTGGCAACAGAAGCACCTTATCTGCTTGTAACACTCCGATAGTACCACTTTGGCCTAAAGAACCTCACACTTCAATCACAGGGTACCTGATTGCTTAGCAATGACCTCGCAATCAGGTTTGCATGTTGTCACCCAAAATTTAAGGGGGCTCAACAACCTTATAAAAAGGAGACGGGTCCTATCAAAATTAGCAAAACTTAATGCTGATGTGGTTATGATTCAAGAAACTCATCTCCATGCGTTGCACGATGAGGAGCTCAAGGCCCCCTGGATTAAAATGCAGTTTCATGCGAAAGGCTCCTCAAAGGCCCGAGGAGTGGCAATACTGTTAACTAAAAATTGCCAGTTTGTACATAGGGCTAGTCTAAAAGACTCTAAGGGACGATACCTTTTCATCAAAGGCCTACTGGATGATCAGATGGTCACACTGGCCTCAATATACGCACCTAACACAAGCCAGCTTGATTTCTTATCTGAAACACTGCAAAAATTACAGAACTTTCAAGAGGGACCGGTGATAATAGGTGGGGACCTCAACTTGATAGAGAACCATAAACTGGATAAATCCTCATTTAATCGTACTAACGCCAATCCCAAAAAGGTACTTAACGCTACATCCTCAACCTCAAAGCTGCTGACGCTCCTCAATCGCTTCCATCTAACTGATGCCTGGAGGGAGCAAAATAGAACGCTTAGGGATTACACCTATTACTCCTCACGACATGATGTATACACAAGGATCGATTACATTCTTGTATCAACAGATCTTTCTAATAGGGTGAGCCACTCTGAGATAGGTAACATAGATTACTCGGATCATGCCTGGGTGGACTGTAGGGTAAACCTAACTTCTGAAAATCCTAGGGAAAAGTATTGGACCTTTAATAAAAACCTCTTACTCAATGATAGCACTACTAAAACGATAGAACAATATATTAAACAATATCTAGAAGAAAACCGACCGGGACAAACCTCAACCCAAACGGTGTGGGATGCGCTTAAAGCAGTGTTGCGAGGGAGGTTAATAGCGCTCTCGGCATCTCTATATAAGGCTAAAACACAGCAGAAACAGGCCCTGATTGACAAAATTAACACCCTAGAACGTCTACACAAAAGGAATGGCAGTAAAAGGGTATATAAACAGCTACTACACGGACGTAAAACCCTAGAGGCATTAGAAACTCAGCAAATTCAGAAAAATCTTTTATACTTAAAGCAAAAATACTGGTATCACTCCCCTAAATCCCTACGATACCTAGCATGGAAAGTAAAAGACAAAAAAATCAATAGGCATATCAGACTTATCAAAGATTCTAGCAACCGGGTGCTCACTGGACCTGTCGACATAGTAAAAGTGTTTAGAGACTTTTACGCCAAGTTATACTCCTCAACCAAGCCAGACAAAGAGAAAATCAAACTATATCTGTCTAAGCACAAAAATATTAAACAATTAGCGGAGACCCACAAGATGATAATGGACAGTCCTATCTCCAGTGTTGAGCTCCTTGACTCCATCAAGGGCTTGAAACACAATAAAGCCTCGGGGCCGGACGGCTTCCCGGCAGAATTTTATCAGAAATTTGCGGCAACACTGCACCAGCCCTTGCTTTCGGCTAGCAATGACATTTTTGTGTTAGGCACCCTACCTGGAACGTGGTCAGAAGCTAACATTACATTAATTCCCAAGGAGGGCAAGGATCCTTCGAACCCTAGCTCTTACCGACCAATATCTCTCCTAAACACAGACTATAAAATCTTTACCTCGATCCTAGCGAAAAGGATGAACTCTTTTATAGGGAAATATATTTGTAAAGATCAAATAGGCTTCATCCCCAACAGGGATATCTCGGAAAACATTTATAAAGCTTTAACTATACTAACTTATAGCAAGCATTACAATCAACAACTACTGTTCCTATCCCTAGATGTAGAGAAGGCTTTTGATTCGCTTGGAATCACCTACCTACAAGAGCTCCTGTCCCACATGAATTTTGGTTCTGACTTCCAACATGTAATTAAAGCCATATATGACTGCCCCCATGCAAAAATTAAAACCAATGGTGTTTCCTCCCACTCACTCACCCTTTACAGGGGCACACGACAAGGTTGTTCGTTGTCTCCCATCCTTTTTGCTCTAGCGATCGAACCCCTTGCTGAAGCTATAAGGTCTAATGTGCAAATCCATGGAATAAAGGTCACTGACAACACCATTAAATTGTGTCTCTTCGCCGATGACATTTTGCTGTTTATCTCACACCCTCTGGACTCCCTGAAGTACCTCCACAAAGAATTGGCCCAATTTGAACTAATCTCAGGGCTAAAGGTTAACCAGAATAAGTCAAGTCTTCTCCCCATAAATTTGCCTGATCCTTTGAGCAACGAAATCAGACGGCTCTACCCGTATCACTGGGCACAATCTCACTTACATTACCTAGGCGTAAATATCCCCCCAAACCCGGAGCACCTGCTCCGACTTAATCACCAGCTGCTGATGAAAGAAATTAAGAGCGTATTATTCAAATGGAACAAACAAACGTTATCTTGGTTTGAGAGGTATAACTTGATTAAATCCTTCATCCTTCCAAAACTAATATTCCTTTTCCGAACAGTCCCAATAAATATTCCCCATCACGTACTGAGCCAATGGCAGACATCCCTCAATAGGTTTCTTTGGGATCATAAGCGTCCCAGAATAGCTTTTAAGATCCTGAGGACCAAACGCTCTAAGGGGGGATTTAACTTCCCTGATGTTGGCATGTACTATACAGCAGCCAGGCTATCGGACATAGTTCAAATCTTGCACCATAACACACACTTTGACTGGATGGATGTGCTGCATCCACAACATCAAACCCACACGATTGGCGAACTATTCTGGACCAATACTGCTCACCGCTCCGCTTCATCGAGCGGAAACATCTTCCTCATGGCCCTTCTGAAGCTCTGGGATAAGCACAGGTCCAAACTGATCCCTAAAATCTCTAGATTCTCACTAATGACCTCGCATGACGGGGCACCGCCTCAACATAATAGTGCAATCTCATCAACCTGGGAGAGCCTTAGGAACAAGAGGCTGACAGATATAACATCTAAAACTGGCATCTTAGACAGAACAGAACTAGCCCGCAAACTCGGTGGGGAGGTTCCGTGGTACCTCTACTTTCAGTTAACCTACTTTTTGAGACACCTGGATATAGGGCAAGTCCTATCCAAACCTATGACGGAATTTGAACAGATTCTTGAACCCGAGTCTCTCTCCCGCAAAGGGCTTCTGTCTAAAATCTATAACATGCTGATTAACTCCCATACTAAACAAAATGAGACACTGAAAGATAAATGGCAACTAGATTGTGGCGTTGACATCTCGCAGTCTGACTGGGAACGGGTCTGGACTTGCAAACTATTAAGCACCCCGGTCATCAATACCAAACTACAAAATTACAAAATCCTTCACAGGTGGTATCTCACCCCACAGCAGCTAGCAAGGATAGACCCCAAAAGGTCCCCTCTCTGCTGGAAAGGGTGCGGTGAGGAGGGAACGTTTATACACGTATGGTGGGGATGCCAATCCATACAAGGATTTTGGCGCTTAGTTTTCAAAGAAATCAAAATCATCACCTCCCACGCTATCCCTCCTAGCCCTGAATTGATCTTTTTGGATGTCTGGACTGACTCTCCTGTACCTCGCCAACGGAGGGACCTAATTCGCACGTTCCTGAATGCTGCCAAGAATGCGATAGTAATCAAAGGGAAATCACCTGTCCCCCCGGATTTACACATGTGGTACAGGATGGTGTGGGACCACCTTATATTGGAAAGAATATCTGACAGATTGCAACTTTCTACAAACCCCTTGAAACCCTCTGACTTTGCTGCCAAGTGGTTCCCTTTCTTGGACCATCTAGCTAAAAATGAGTTCCTATCATCTAAGCTGCCCTTTCGAGCACTCATAAACCCGGAAGTGTGAGTGATCAGGAAGCCATTGTGGTACTGGAGTAGTTATGTTATCTTGCCCATGTGATATAACCCAACAAATATCGCTTTCTGTATGTTCACAGACTAGGCAAAGTAGGTCACCTACGGTATATATCTTGGAAACTTCTTCTTATGTTGCAGTTGTAATGTAAAAATCATTTTGTGTATTGTTATATTATATACCCTCTTACAGTTGATGTTGTTATGACTTCTTGTTAATAAAGTTTAAAATTAAAAAAAAAAGACTGCTAGTGAGCAACTCAGACTTGTTAAACAACAACAACAACAACAAAAAGAAGTCTCAGTCAACTTGAGAGGAACAATCCTTAGTGAAACTACTCCTTTTTAGCTCTCCAGAGAGCCAGCTAAAAAGAAGAAAGCAAACAAATTAAGTAACTGCAGACAAAAGTATCTCCTTTTCAAGTACAACACAATTCTCTCTCTCATTGTCTCACAGCAAACATGAGAAGGGGGTGGGAGTAGAAGACACTCTGTTGTGCCAGCCAGGAAAAAGGTGGGGAAATAGCTTCCAATGCTAGAAAAAGAAACTTTTCAGCAACTTGAGGAAGCCAAGCAAGAAGTGAGAAGGAAAACAAAAGGGAAAAGGTGGGAAACTGCCTCCAGAGCTAAGAAAAAAGCCCACTTCTTAGAGCAAACTGTATCCCAGCAACACCAAGAGAAGAGGCAGAGTGGAAAACACTAAAATCTTCACAGCTATTCTGCTGTGTCTGGAAAGAAATGGGCAGAAAGTCAGCTTCATGGCTGCAATAAAAGGGAGGAAAGTAGGGAAATTCTGCTGTAGCAATGCGCATAGCATACTTGCTGCAGAGGAACAAGTGCAGGGAAAAATACCTCTGCACTAGAACCTACAACTATATAGCCAAGCTTTTAAGGTTTCCTCAAAATCTGAAAATCCTTTTAAGAGTTATGATGACCTCGTCCAATCCTTAAGGCCACTTTTGGTTGGTGCTCGAGAGGGAAAACTGGTCAAGACCAATTTGTCATCTAAACCTTGGTTTGATCAAAGCTGTATTTGTGCCTAAAAATGCTTTAATCTATGCCTATAAGCTAGCACTGAGAGCTGATGAAAAGACCAGACAAGATGCATATCGTTATCTTTCATTTTTAAAAAAGAAGTAAAAATCACTGGTTGCCCGCTGTAAGAAAGAACATACCAGAAAACTGTGGGCCAATATAACTGAAGCAGCTACGAGCAAAAACTCAGTGGTGTTCTGGAAACTAGTGTCAAACTGCGCCTCCACAGCCGCCTCCCCCTTGGCTTCCGCTATCCCCCCAGATAAATGGACTTCTTTTTTCCAAAAAATGTATGATGATCCTATTCAACCCCCTCCTGCCCTAACAATAGAAAACCTGGCCAAATGCCCCCCAGTTCATGCCGAAGAGGTAAAAGCTTATATTAGCCAGTTAAAGAATGCAAAAGCCCCTGGGCTTGATGGAATATCTCCAGAATTACTAAAAACAAATAAGGACTGGTGGGAAACTTTCCTAGCCTCCCTATTTACGTATATTGATGAAACCGGCTACATCCCCAATGATTGGGGAATGGCTATAGTAGTCCCCTTCCATAAGCAGGGAAAGAAGGAGGATCCATCCAATTATAGACCAATCAGCTTACTAAGCATTGTAAGCAAGTTGTCTACAAAACATCTGCTGAAGAAATGTTTAGACTGGCTAGAACAGGAGGATATAATTGCTGATGAGCAAGCTGGGTTTAGAGCTGGCAGGTCAACAATAGATCACTGCCTAGTAATGCAACACCTTGTAGAGAAATACGCTACAGGAGACCAAGCATCACTTTACCGGGCATTTGTTGATTTAAAAGCAGCTTTTGACACAGTCTCTAGAAATAGACTTTGGAGGAAACTGCAGGCCTCCTCTATTGATAGGCGACTGCTGTCCCTTTTGGGGGCTATGCACAAGCAAACTGCCCTGAGTAAGGTGCAGCCGAATTGGGCATTTGACTGACCCCATTCAAACTTACAGGCAGGTGTGCCTTCTAGCCCCCTTTCTGTTTATCTTCTACATCAACAATTTGGTAAACCTTTTGAATGACCCTGGATTGCACCCTCCCAAATTAGCAAATAGGCACATTCACGTACTGCTCTATGCAGATGATGCTGTATTACTTTCTAGGACCCCCATAGGGCTGAAACGAGCCCTAAAAAAATTCTCCCAATTCTGTGATACTGAACACCTTCTAACTAATTACCAAAAAACTAAGATCCTGGCTTTCGGTAAAAATCCAAAGATCAGACGATGGGAGCTTCAGGGGCATCAGTTAGAACAACTTACCAGCTTCAAATATTTGGGTGTAGTTTTGCAAGCCTCAGGTACCAAAACAACACATAGCAGCTTCATTGCTGATGTGGGAGAAAAAACAGCACACGGTATACTGAAATTCCATCGATCACAAGGGGGGCAGTATGTACCGGCTGCACTCAGTTTGTTTAAAGCCAAACCATTGGCCCAATTAGTATACGGATCATTCTTGGGGCTGCCATCCTCCTCTTTCTCTCAACTTGAGAGAGTGCACTCCAAATTCCTTAGAGCTCTATTACAAGTGCCCAAATGCATGCCTAACTCATGGGTTAGACTGGAAACAGGAATGTTAAGGGTAGAGGCCAGAATCACCATCCTTTCAATTTTCAAATGGCTGTCAGGACGTCTAAACCCGCAAGGTCTGCTCCCTCTGTTATTCCAAGACAATCTAATTGGCAAAAGGCGACTCTGAAATCCCTGGGAAAATTGGGTCTTTCCCCTCAAAGTTTGCTAGTCATGGGGTTAGACCGAGCAAAATCACTCATTAAGCAGAGAGTGACAGACATTGAAAGACAAACATTTTCTTAGAGCACCAGGTTTTATTTCTTCAGATACTACTAAATATATTGCCGCTCCTGCAGCCTATTTTTACTTTCTTGAATCCAGAAGGGCATTTGCTTTAGCTAGAAGTTCAACTCTACCCTCTGCCGTTCTGGAAGGAAAGTTTAAAGCTGTCCATTCCTCTCTTAGGCTTTGCTCCTATCCCCTAAGAGAAATTGACTCAATGGAGCACATCTTCTTCAACTGCCCAAGTCATAGTAAAATTAGAGCGGAAACCATCAGTCCATTAGTAGAAAGATTCCCTGGAAGTTCAAATAAAATCAAACTTGATTATCTTTTGTCTGATCGGAATCACCAGACACCATGTCAAGTAGCAAGATTCTGTGCCCAGGTCTACAAGCAACGTAAATCACATAAGGCAGCTTAAACAACTAATTTATGATGATCTTATTTTTTTACTCTTATATTTATTCATCGTTCTTCCCCGGTATCCAGTCTCAACTGCTTTTAAACTGATTTGCAAATGGTTTTATATGTACTGGTCGCAGACTGTAATAATAAACTTGACTTGACTACCTCTGCACTAAGAACAGCAGAAATACCTGAACTTACTTCATGGGGTGAATTATCCCAGCTACCACCAGAAGAAGATGAGAAATGGAGAAAAGCGGAGGGTGTGGTGTCGGTGTTGAAGAGAATGATAGCACTTTGAAAGAGCTCCATCTCTCCCATGCCTGAAATTTAAAATTTATGTTGAAAAGGTAAAGTAAGGGGGCGTGGCGTCGCTGACTGCGGGATGGACGCGTGCTGAAAGACCTCCGCTCCTCCCAACCCCCAATTCTCCAAATAAAGCTACACAACATTACTTTTGATTGCTATATTATGAAAAATAACAACGCTAAGAAGAGAAAGAACATAGTGAAAGCAGCTAAAAACTTACAGCCGCTTTTTTCGGCGCCCAAGGAGAGAACGCAGAGCGAAGGAGCAAAAATGGAGAGATCCAAAATGGCGGACGGACTACCTTCTCATGCGATTGAAAAGGTACACAATTCAGATATCACCCTAGACCCTCAGCTCGATAAACTAAAGAATGAAATCCTAGACCAAATCGCTAAACTGATTGCCCCACTAACGGCACAACTGGCTGAAATAAAAGTGGACTTGCAAGCAACAAGTCTAAAAGCAGATAAAGCTTTAGACGCAAGTTCCTCGACACAGAGAGAAGTGGGCTTACTGCATGAGGCTTTTGAAAACCAGCAAGAAAGATTGATCAACCTAGAAGTTAATATGAGACAGAATCACTTGAAGCTGAGGGGAACTGATGAACTTTTGATATCAAAGGAAGATTTAATGCCTGTAATCACAAGATGGCTTGCAAAGCATCTGGAACTAGAAGAAGGGGTAAACACCCTAATTACAAAAGCCTACCGAATTGGAACTCCTAAGCAATATAAGAACAGACCTGTGCCAAGAGACATAATCATAGAGATACCGGATCAAAAAATAAAGATGAAAATAATTGAAACAGCTAAAATATCAGGCTCAATATTGTTCAATGGAACCCCAGTGCAAATATATACTGACTTACCGAGAGAAGCATTATTAATAAGGAAAGAACTGAAACCCATCACAGATGCGCTGAGAAAAGCTAACATCAGATATAAATGGATAAATCATGTCAAGATATTAGTGATTTTGAACGGGAAACATCATGTGGCTACGAACTTAAGGAACGGAACAGAACTCTTGAATAACATCGGCGTGGAGATACCCATGGAGACAAGCAAGCAAAATCAGAAGAGAAAATCGACGGACATGCTTTCTCCACAGAAGGGAAGTAAGATCCCGATAAGAAATGCCTAGCAGACTTTGGAGGACAAGAACTTTCAACTGAATTAATCAGCTATCGTTGTGTCTTATATATTATAATTAAGACAAATGGAGATGGGGGGGGGAGAGTGAGGGCTTCAACACAGCTCCGTGGTATTAGAACTTTTCATTTGGAAATTTACTCTCCAAAACTGTGGTGTGTAGTTAACGACCCAGTTTGAAAGTTCTACGAAATAGCTGGTAGCACGTAAATTGATTGTTAAATTGTTATTTAGTTAAGAGTGTTTATAAAGATATTTGATATCTTAGGGGTAAAGGGAGGGGAGGGAGGGGGAGAATTTAGGGGTTTAAGCTTATTAATAACATAAGTTTCAAGAACTAGGGGAAGGAAGGGAAGGGTTGCATAGTTTAGTATAGTACAGGAGGTAACAAGTTTATAAGGAAGCATAACAAAATTCATATATTTACTTAGTTAATTATATTTTTAAAAAATTAAAATTAAAAAAAAAATAAGGAAAACTATAAGGGAAATCTCCCTCAGGAAAAACAAACAAACAAACAAACAAAAAAATACCCCATAGATAGGATATAGGGATTAGTTATAAGTGTTTGTGAAATAAGAGAGTGGAATTAAAATAAAGTGCCAAATTGTATGCCTTTTGCTGTTTGATATTATTGTAGTAGATTGGAACTTGTGCTATATAAGAGAAGCAGAATTATATATATCAAATCATGGCTTCTATATTTAAAATGACCACTCTGAATGTAAGAGGTTTGGGAAACCCTATAAAACGGAGAAGAGTTATTTCATTGTTGGCCAAAACTAAATCTCAGGTAATATTTCTGCAGGAAACTCATGCTAAAAATAATGATACAGATATTTTAAAGGCAAGCTGGATTCATTCACAATACTATGCAGCAGGTAATTCAAAATTGAGGGGGGTGGCAATACTATTTACAAAGGATCTTCTATTTCAACATTAAAAAACCCTCAAAGATCCTAAAGGAAGATTCATCTTTGTTAAAGGTTTAATTCAAGAACACCTTCGCATCCATTTATGCCCCTAATAATCAACAATTAAATTTCATAGAAGAAACACTAGGAAAACTGGAGAAATTTCAGGAAGGTCATCTTATAGTAGGGGGGGACCTGAACTACATAATGGATTACAAATGGGACAGAACACACTTTGAGAAAAGAACCACTCAAAAAAATAGGAAGACAAAGCTGCCATCCATCTTAAAAAGACATAACCTTATTGACATATGGAGACATCTACACGTAGGGGAAAAGGATTATACTTATTACTCTCAAAGGCACAACTCATATACTAGGATTGACTTTATTTTAGTTTCTGAATCAATGCTTGAGCAAGCGATTGATTCCCAAATTGGATCGTGCCTAATCTCTGATCACTCTTGGGTCAATGTTTTAATAGCATCAGAAACACAAAAACAGAGCTCCAAACAATGGTGTTTGTCGAAACATTTACTCTACAATCACCAAGCAGCTAAAGAAATAGAAAGAATCCTAGAAAGAGCCATAGCTGATAATAACTCTGAAGAAATAAAGGCTAATATACTCTGGGATACGATTAAGACGGTATCAAGAGGACATATTATAGCGCTTTCAGCGAATATGAACAAAGAAAAATTAAAATACAGACAGGATTTAGCAGAGTCCATTAAAAGTTTGGAGGAAGAGCATAAATTGACAGGGAGCAAAAAAAACGTACCAAATATTAACTGCCCAACGTAAAATTTTAGAAACGCTTGACAGTTACAGTGTACATAGAAGTTTAATTAAGTCTAAGCAAAGATATTGGTTTAATACTCCAAAAGCCCTAAGAACTCTATCGAATAAAATAAAACAGAAGAATTTGAAAAACAACATTCACCTACTTCAAGATGAAAATAAAGTAAATTGCCATGATTCCAAATCAATTTTGCAAGTATTTAGAGAATTTTACACGAATTTGTACTCATCAATAAACCCCAAACAAACTAAGATTATGGATTTTCTACACTCACTTAAAAATGTAAAGAAATTGGAAGAGAACCATAGATTAATTTTAGAGAAACCTATCTCCTTACAGGAAACCCTAGAAGCAATTAAGTTAGCCAAAAATAACAAAGCCACGGGACCTGATGGATACCCATCGGGGTTCTATAAAAAATATGCTACATTGCTAGCTCAACATCTAACTAATACTTGCAATTTAGTTTTGGATGAATGTAAACTACCCCCTACTTGGAATATGGCCGATATAGTAGTTATACATAAACAAGGAAAAGACCCAACAAAAGCTGATTCATACAGACCAATATCACTTCTCAATCATGATTATAAATTATTTACATCAATTCTGGTTCGACGTTTAAACTCATTCATAAGCAATTATATCCATAACAATCAGGCAGGTTTTATACCCAAAAGAGAAATTACAGACAATATTTATAAAACGTTAAATTTGATTGAGTATTGCAAAAACAACAGGACTGAAGCATTGTTCCTATCTTTAGATATCCAAAAAGCATTCGATTCGGTTGAGAAAAAATACTTATGTAGCACCCTTCAATTTCTAGGCTTTGGTGGGAAATCCTTAAACACTATTGGAGCTATATATTCGCAACCTACAGCTAACATTAGACTTAATGGTCTACGTTCAGAAAAAATTGTAATTAATAGAGGCACTAGACAGGGCTGTCCGCTATCTCCCATGCTTTTTGCTATAGCTTTGGAACCCTTCGCAATAGCTTTAAGGGAAAATGAAAATATACTTGGAATCCCTATCAAAGATAGTTCTTTCAAAATCTCACTTTTCGCTGATGACATGCTAATTTACTTAACTAACCCAACAACCTCAATGACACGTCTCCACCCCTTGTTAACTGAATTTGGTGCTATATCTGGCCTGGTTGTTAATCAATCAAAATCACAAATTCTTCCTATCAATCTCTCTAAAAGTACTGAAAACATAATTTGTAAACAGTATAAATATCAATGGGCCTCAAATCATCTAACTTACCTCGGCATTAATATTACTTCCAAATTAAACGACCTTATCAAATTGAATCACCAAAGAATAGCAAACCAAATTAAAGCAGAAATCATTAATTGGAATAAACTAAAACTTAACTGGTTCGATAGATTCCATCTAATAAAATCATTTATATTACCTAAGTTTCTTTTCGTTTTCAGAGCAATCCCAGTAACAATTCCCATAACGCTAATTACTCAACGGCAAACAATGATCAATAGTTTTTTATGGCAAAATAAGCATCCAAGAATTTCATATTCCATGTTGAGACGAAAATCTAGAGACGGAGGTTTTAATTATCCAGATCTCAATTTATACCAAGCAGCAATTAGACTTCTAAACTTACTCCAACTCATCTCTGTGGAAACTACAGCAGAATGGATCACCCTTTCCAATACTCAATTGGACAAATTCTCCTTTAATGATTTAATATGGAATAAACAAATAAATAGACCCAAAAGCATTAACAAAAATACGTTTTTATTAGCAATTTTGCAGATATGGGACAAATTTAAAGCTAAACTCATTCCAGAAAAATCCAGATCCTCCTCATTTGTTAATCAGTCTTGGTTTCCTCCAGGTCAAGAATCAGATTTCATAAATATATTTCAACAGGCTAAGATGACAAGATTAATTGACATAGCTACAAATTCAGGCCTGATGGAGAAATCAGAAATAGAAGACAAATTAATGCAAAAACTGTTACGGTTTAGATACTTACAGATTAAAAATATGATGGAACAAATAGGCATAAAATCAATAATGAAAACCCCCCTGACGGAATTTGAAATGATATTACGATCTTATACAGTTCAAAAAAAAGGAATGATTTCCATACTTTACACTACATTACTGAACACACTGAACAAAAAGCAAATTCTTTGTCAATCCAGCTGGGCCAAAGATTGCAATGTAGATCAATCTCTTGAGACATGGAATAAGATTTGGACTTCAGCTATATTTAGATCAAATGTTACCCTAACTAAGCTGCAAACATTTAAGATTATTCACAGGTGGTATCTTACGCCTAAGAGACTATCCTATATATATCCATCAGCTTCCCCACAATGCTGGAAAAATTGTGGAGAGACGGGTACGTTTGCCCATTGTTGGTGGGGCTGCCCTTTTATAAAAAGTTATTGGGAAAAAGTGATTGAATCAATCAGAACAATTACAGGATATGAAGTCCCTTTGGATCCCAAAATCATTTTTTTAGATCAGTGGGAAGACTTAGCAATACCTATGATTAGAAGAGAATTGATTGCAACTCTTTTCGTAGTAGCAAAAAAATGAGATAGCGTTGGTCTGGAAGAAAGATCATGCACCCTCTGTAGATTCATGGTTTGAAAAAGTATGGAATCATTTCATAATGGAAAAAAACCATAATGACCTTTATATAGCTGAACAGTTTCCTGCAGATTCCAAGTTCATGGAAAAATGGCTTCCTTTTTTGAATATGTTGATAAAAATAATATTCAACCTAGATCAAAAATACTTCAAACAATTACTCTCTCTAGAAGCTTTACATTATAGCTTATAAGTTTTGTTGAACTACATAGCTTTTAACTGTATGTACTTAACTCCCTCCTGTATCACAATAGTTTTGTACTGGTTAATGTTTCGGTTTATATGTGTATGTTAGTATGTTGTAATGGTTTAACTGCAATAAAAGTATTTAAAAAAATTTTTAAAAAAAGAAAAGGTAAAGTAAAAATATTTACCCTTCCAACGTAAAGATACGCTGAGAGATCCGAAAGGCAGATTCATATTTATTAAAGGCACTATAGAAAACCAAACTTACACATTTGGCTCAATTTATGCCCCAAACCAAGACAGCCTAATGAAATTCTAAAACAAAGTTCATTAGAACACACATGTATCACATAGTATAATTTACTCTAAACCATATTTTCATGACAAACCCACAGAAACAGCAGCAACATAATCTAAGAGTATAATGGAGAGCGACAAATAGAAACAGAAGGCTTAAAACTCACTAGGTTGAAGGCAAGTTCTGACGACAACAGGGCCAACAACAAAGATTCTCAGGTCAAACTCCATGGTCAAGTAACAGATTCCAAAATCAAAGACTGTGACTCACCAAGGCTCAGGCAGCCAGAACCAAGAGCTCACCAACAGCCAAGTTCAGAATACCACAATTGTGACTAGCTAATCCCATGCTAGCTGCGGCCTTATAAAGGGAGTTTCTCCTACAGGTGAGGCTGGGTTCATTAAGCTTCTTTCTCCAAGCTGGCTCATCTCTGCTACTCAGGAGGAGTAGATCAGATCCTGTACTGGCTCTCCTGACATGTCAGGAGCTTGGAGAAAGAAGCTTAGATTCTCAGCTCAAACTTCCACAATCAAAGACTGTGACCCACCAAGGCTCAGGCAGCCAGAACCAAGAGCTCACCAACAGCCAAGTTCAGAATACCACAATTGTGACTAGCTAATCCCATGCTAGCTGCGGCCTTATAAAGGGAGTTTCTCCTACAGGTGAGGCTGGGTTCATTAAGCTTCTTTCTCCAAGCTGGCTCATCTCTGCTACTCAGGAGGAGTAGATCAGATCCTGTACTGGCTCTCCTGACATGTCAGGAGCTTGGAGAAAGAAGCTTAGATTCTCAGCTCAAACTTCCACAATCAAAGACTGTGACCCACCAAGGCTCAGGCAGCCAGAACCAAGAGCTCACCAACAGCCAAGTTCAGAATATCACAATTGTGACTAGCTAATCCCATGCTAGCTGCGGCCTTATAAAGGGAGTTTCTCCTACAGGTGAGGCTGGGTTCATTAAGCTTCTTTCTCCAAGCTGGCTCATCTCTGCTACTCAGGAGGAGTAGATCAGATCCTGTACTGGCTCTCCTGACAAGTCAGGAGCTTGGAGAAAGAAGCTTAGATTCTCAGCTCAAACTTCCACAATCAAAGACTGTGACCCACCAAGGCTCAGGCAGCCAGAACCAAGAGCTCACCAACAGCCAAGTTCAGAATACCACAATTGTGACTAGCTAATCCCATGCTAGCTGCGGCCTTATAAAGGGAGTTTCTCCTACAGGTGAGGCTGGGTTCATTAAGCTTCTTTCTCCAAGCTCCTGACATGTCAGGAGAGCCAGTACAGGATCTGATCTACTCCTCCTGAGTAGCAGAGATGAGCCAGCTTGGAGAAAGAAGCTTAATGAACCCAGCCTCACCTGTAAGAGAAACTCCCTTTATAAGGCCACAGCTAGCATGGGATTAGCTAGTCACAATTGTGGTATTCTGGATTTGGCTGTTGGTGAGCTCTTAGGTTCTGGCTGCCTGAGCCTTGGTGGGTCACAGTCTTTGATTTTGGAATCTGTTACTTGACCATGGAGTTTGACCTGAGAATCTTTGTTGTTGGCCCTGTTGTTGTCAGAACTTGCCTCCAGCCTAGTGAGCAGGATACTTTTATGGTTGTTGTGGGTTTTCCGGGCTGTATTGCCGTGGTCTTGGCATTGTAGTTCCTGATGTTTTGCCAGCAGCTGTGGCTGGCATCTTCAGAGGTGTAGCACCAAAAGATAGAGATCTCTCAGTGTCACAGTGTGGAAAAGATGTGGCAGGTCATTTATATCTACTCAGGAGGGGTGGGACTGAGCTGAGTCATCCTGTAAGAGTTTCCCAGGGTGTGGAATGCTAATGGCGGGAGGCTTCACTGTATCCTGAGGAGGTTCTTTTGCATATGGATTGGTGCTTGATGTGCTAATCTTCTCTGCAGGGCTATTGTCGGGTGTGGAGTGTTTTGTTAGCCTGGTGTTTTTCAGAACTGGAAACCATGCTCTGTTCGTTCTTAAGGTTTCTTCTTTCCTGTTGAAGTTTTCCTTATGCTTGTGAATTTCAATGGCTTCCCTGTGCAGTCTGACAAAGTAGTTGGAAGTGTTGTCCAGTATTTTGGTGTCCTGGAATAAGATACTGTGCCCTGTTTGAGTTAGGCTATGTTCAGCCACTGCTGATTTTTCTGGTTGTCCAAGTCTGCAGTGTCTTTCATGTTCTTTTATTCTTGTCTGGATGCTACGCTTTGTGGTCCCGATGTAAACTTGTCCACAGCTGCAGGGTATACGGTATACTCCTGCAGAGGTGAGGGGGTCTCTACTGTCTTTTGCTGATCGTAGCATCTGTTGTATTTTTCGGGTGGGTCTGAATACTGCTTGGAGGTTGTGCTTTTTCATAAGCTTTCCCATCTGATCAGTAATTCCTTTGATATATGGCAAAAACACTTTTCCTGTAGGAGACTGTTTTTCCTTGGTTGTTTGATTCATCCTGGGTTTGATTGCTCTTCGGATTTCATTTCTGGAGTAGCCATTCGCCTGAAGTGCGTGGTTTAGATGATTAATTTCCTCATTGAGAAAGTGTGGCTCACATATCCGTCTTGCACGATCCACTAATGTTTTCATTATGCCTCTTTTCTGTCAGGGGTGGTGATTGGAGTTTTTGAGTCAATTTCTCTTAAGGGATAGGAGCAAGGCCTAAGAGAGTAATGGACAGCTTTAAACTTTCCTTCCAGAATGGCAGAGGATAGAGTTGAACTTTTAGCTAAACTAAATGCCCTTCTGGAGTTACCGGATTCAAGAAAGTAAAAATAGGCTGCAGGAGCGGCAATATATTTAGTAGTATCGAAGAAATAAAACCTTGTGCTCTAAGTAAATCTGTTTGTCTTTCAATGTCTGTCACTCTCTGCTTAATGAGTGATTTTGCTCGGTCTAACCCCATGACTAGCAAACTCTGAGGGGAAAGACCCAATTTTCCCAGGGATTTCAGAGTCGCTTTTTGCCAATTAGATTGAAATTTGTCTTGGAATAACAGAGGGAGCAGACCTTGCGGGTTTAGACGTCCTGAGAGCCATTTGAAAATTGAAAGGATGGTGATTCTGGCCTCTACCCTTAACATTCCTGTTTCCAGTCTAACCCATGAGTTAGGTACGCATTTGGGCTCTTGTAATAGGGCTCTAAGGAATTTGGACTGCACTCTCTCAAGTTGAGAGAAAGAGGAGGATGGCAGCCCCAATAATGATCCGTATACTAATTGGGTCAATGGTTTGGCTTTAAACAATCTGAGTGCAGCCGGTACATACTGCCCCCCTTGTGATGGATAGAATTTCAGTATACCGTGTGCTGTTTTTTCTCCCACATCAGCAATGAAGCTGCTATGTGTTTTGGTTCCTGAGGCTTGCAAAACTACACCCAAATATTTGAAGCTGGTAACTTGTTCTAACTGATGCCCCTGAAGCTCCCATTGTGTGATCTTTGGATTTTTACTGAAAGCCAGGATCTTAGTTTTTTGGTAATTAGTTAGAAGGTGTTCAGTATCACAGAATTGGGAGAATTTTTTTAGGGCTTGTTTCAGCCCTATGGGGGTCCTAGAAAGTAATACAGCATCATCTGCATAGAGCAGTACGTGAATGTGCCTATTTGCTAATTTGGGAGGGTGCAATGCAGGGTCATTCAAAAGGTTTACCAAATTGTTGATGTAGAAGATAAACAGAAAGGGGGCTAGAAGGCACACCTGTCTGTAAGTTTGAATGGGGTCAGTCAAATGCCCAATTCGGCTGCACCTTACTCAGGGCAGTTTGCTTGTGCATAGCCCCAAAAAGGAACAGCAGTCGCCTATCAATAGAGGAGGCCTGCAGTTTCCTCCAAAGTCTATTTCTAGAGACTGTGTCAAAAGTTGCTTTTAAATCAACAAATGCCCAGTAAAGTGATGCAAGGTGTTGCATTACTAGGCAGTGATCTATTGTTGACCTGGGGATGTAGCCGGTTTCATCAATATAAGTAAATAGGAAGGCTAGGAAAGTTGCCCACCAGTCCATATTTGTTTTTAGTAATTCTGGAGATATTCCATCAAGCCTAGGGGCTTTTTGCATTCTTTAACTGGCTAATATAAGCTTTTACCTCTTCGGCATGAACTGGGGGGCTTTTGGCCAGGTTTTCTATTGTTAGGGCAGGAGGGGGTTGAATAGGATCATCATACATTTTTTGGAAAAAAGAAGTCCATTTATCTGGGGGGATACAGGAAGCCAAGGGGGAGGCGGCTGTGGGGGCGTGGTTTGACACTAGTTTCCAGAACACCACTGAGTTTTTGCTCATAGCTGCTTCAGTCATATTGGCCCACAGTTTTCTGGTATGTTCTTTCTTACAGCGGGCAACGAGTGATTTATATTTCTTTTTTAAAAATGAAAGAGAACAATACGCATCCTGTCTGGTCTTTTCATCAGCTCTCAGTGCTAGCTTATAGGCATATATTAAAGCACTTTTAGCACAAATACAGCTTTGATCAAACCAAGGTTTAGATGACAAATTGGTCTTCTTGACCAGTTTTCCCTCTTGAGCACCTACCAAAAGTGGCCTTAAGGATTGGACGAGGTCATCATAACTCTTTAAAGGATTTTCAGATTTTGAGGAAACCTTAAAAGCTTGACTATATATTTGTAGGTTCTACTGCACTTGTTCCTCTGCAGCAAGTATGCTCTGTGCATTGCTACAGCAGAATTTCCCTACTTTCCTCCCTTTTATTGCAGCCATGAAGCTGACTTTCTGCCCATTTCTTTCCAGACACAGCAGAATAGCTGTGAAGATTTTAGTGTTTTCCACTCTGCCTCTTCTCTTGGTGTTGCTGGGATACAGTTTGCTCTATGAAGTGGTTTTTTTTCTTCGCTGTGGAGGCAGTTTCCCACCTTTTCCCTTTTGTTTTCCTTCTCACTTCTTGCTTGGCTTCCTCAAGTTGCTGAAAAGTTTCTTTCTGTAGCATTGGAAGCTATTTCCCCACCTTTTTCCTGGCTGGCACAAGAGAGTGTCTTCTACTCCCACCCCCTTCTCATGTTTGTTGTGAGACAATGAGAGAGAGAATTATGTTGTACTTGAAAAGGAGATACTTTTGTCTGCAGTTACTTTGTTTGCTTTCTTCTTTTTAGCTGGCCCTCTGGAGAGCTAAAAAGGAATAGTTTCAGTAAGGATTGTTCCTCTCAAGTTGACTGAGACTTCTGAGATAACTTTGAGTCTCCTAGACTATTTTGATATGCAGCAATGACTGGCAGTATTATCTGAAAGCAGGATGATATAACTCATAAGGTTTGCCTTTTTCAAGAGTTAATGATCTCATATTGCCTATCCAAAGCCATACCATACTGCTGTTATTCAAAGAACAATATACACGAATCGCTAGCATCTTTTTCACCGTAATAATTACTTCAACTGGTCCACTTTGTTGCAGAAAAGGTTAAAAAAATAGCTTTTCTTCAGAGGTGCAATGGATCTTGAATCAATAGAGAGTCAGCTCACGAGTTTATCTTTTAAAATCATTTATTTCTAAAGGAAAAAAGGTTTAACAGGATTGCCTACAAAATAACAAATGTCTGGAGCTACATTCTCACTACTGGTTACAAACAAAGAGCTGGGATAACTGAATGGAGAAGCTTCTTCTTCCTCTCTGTCTTCTTGACCCTGAAAGAAAATCACCTGACCTGTTGACCAATAACAGTTTACAAACACTCTCAAGTTTCCCGGGCTTGCAGATTATTGGCTTTGAGCCAGATTCCCCTTCCAGGTCAATCTAAACTATAGCATGGTAGGTAAACACATTAACCCCATAATGACTGAATCTCAGACCTTGCAACACACATGTATTCCAACACATTTATGGTACAGGTTTCTCATATTTGTTTTACATATTGGGAAATGTCTTGTTGGGGTAGCGGTGCTCATTCGAGAGTCTTTCTCCATCAGACTGCTCCCCTTGCCAAAGATTGCTGGCACTGATTGTGTGGGCCTGGTGTGGGATGCCAAGGAGAGTATAGCCATCTGTCTGGTGTACCGATCGTCCAGCGCACCAGCAGATGCTGTGCCTGGCCTGTTAGAGGCAGTGGCTGGCTGGGCCTTGGAGTATCCCAGGCTTCTGGTTTTAGGGGACATCAATGTCCATGCCGAAGATGCTACCTCCTCACAGGCCATGGACATGATAGACTCCATGGCAGCATTAGGACTCTCCCAGTTTGTATCAATGCCCACACATCGAGCAGGACACACACTGGATTTGATCTTTGGGTTTGGGATACAGATGGATCTGGATGAAGCTATAGCAGTGCCATGGTCAGATCACCTCATCCTGAGGGCTTGTCTGGGCACCATGACCCCCTCCTGCTTGGGCGACGAGCTGATTTATGCTCGCCTGTGGAGTCAAATGGATCCAATTGAATTGCAGAACGCTCTGCAGGATCCGATGCCCCCTGGTGGCTCATTGGATGAGCTGATAGAGGACTGGAATGCCCGTTTCTCTGAAGCTATTGATGAGATCGCTCCCCGTTGCTCTCTCCGCCCCCGAACTAGAGTCGCTCCTTGGTATACTGATGAGCTACGACAAATCAAATGTTGTTAAAAAAAATCAAACAAAAAACTGGAAACTCACTGGCACATGTGGACAGGCTGCTGTGCTGTGTAACAGAAGGTGATTCAGCAGTTTTTCTGATAGGTTTGTACCTGGATAATCATCTAGCTGGCTTGCAGCTAGATTGCATCAGCTCAGTGCTGATTCGCTGACTCCACCTCTTTCTATTGGCTGGTGGACAGTTAAAGGGCCAGCCACAATTCTGCACTTTGCTGATCTGCTCAGCTTGGTGCCTGGCGCAAGCCTTTGTCGCTCTAACCTTTGGTGTCTGTGGATATGACCTTAGGACTGGACTCTGGACTATAGCTCTATCATTCTGTCAGGCTGTGGCTCTGCTGGTTATAGCAGCCTGCGTTTTTGTATGTCTGAGTTATTTTTGTTTGCACTTGTATATATGGACTTGTAAATACACCATATGCACCACTTCTCACAACGTTTTGGCTCCAGTGTTTTTTTGTGTTGCTGGGCTAAGCGGGGCACTTGGAAGCACTAATTATAGATGAGTTTTTCCATCAGGGTTATGGGCCCAGCACGCTTCCGCTGCGCCATTATACCCACAGCCTGCAACTGAACCTGTTGGTTTGCTGGAGTGTCGTTTTTTGGGACATTGTGTGCCAGCTCGAGGGTTGGAACAGATGCCGACAGGATTTCAAGTCGGCGCCTGGACCCGTTAAGGCAGCTGTTGGTGCGGTGAGCGTGTGGGAGTCCTGTAAAGTGCAAGATAACAACCATGGCACAGATGGCTCTCATACCGGCTGAAAAGCTGGGAGCCGATAATTATTTTACATGGGCAGTGTGGATGGAACACTACCTAAAAAAGAAAGGGCTGTGGACTGTTGTAAACAACCCTCCTGTTGATCCCACGCCCGCAGATCAGACTAATGTTGAAAAAGCCCTGGCCACCATCATTTTGAGTGTGGATAAGACGCAGCTTGTCCATGTGATGGGTGCTGCTTCTGCCAAAGGTGCATGGGATGCTTTGAAAGGTCTACATGTGAGGCAAGGAGCGGGCTCACTCATTACCTTAACAAGGAGGCTTTATTGGTGCTACCTACAGCCGGGGGAGTCAATGTCTTTTCATTTGACGCAAATGGAGGGTTTTTTCCAACAGCTGGCTCAGAGAGGAAAAATCCTGTCTGAGCAGGACAAAGTCTTTGCCCTGCTCAGCTCTTTGGATGCCAGGTTTGAAAGCCTCATTACAGCCTTAGAGGCAAGAGACGTGTACAGTTTAACTATGGGCCTCGTCTCGGGGTTGCTGCTTGAGGAGGAGTCACAGCAGCAAGAAGCGAAAACTGCTTCTACGACCTTCAGAAGCTGTGTTACCAGCAAACAATGCGGAGGAGTGTTCCAGCACCTGCCGGAGAAAGCTTCCAGCGAGGAAACTGCACTGCGCGTCCGTCATTGTTTTGCCTGTGGTTCTACACAGCACCTTAAGAATGCCTGCCCATCCAGCCGGAGGAAGAAAAAGCAGCAGAAGTCAGTAGGAGTTGCAAGCGGTGGTGTGACCCAGCATTCTCAAACTTCACTGGTGACTGCTGGACCCTCAGCCGTTGGTGAGCATGTTTGGCTTGTCGATTCAGGGGCTTCTCAATCCTTCTGTTGTGGGCGTGACTTGTTGGTCACTGAATCGGAGCCAAGGGTCAGCCATGTCTCCCTTGCAGACGGCAAAGCTGCTGCAACTGTCTGCCAAGGGGAGATTTGTTTTCCTGCTCTGAAACACTCCCTGGAGGGAGTGCTTTGTGTCCCATCCTTGCAGAGCAACTTGCTCTCTGTAGCTGACCTTGACAAGGCAGGCTTTGCTGTTTGCTTTGCTAACGGAGAGTGTAAGATTTCCAGGAATGGAGTTGAACTGCTGTCTGGACTACGAACTAACAATGTTTACATGGTTAAGAACTCTCCCACCATTAGCCATGTGAGTAACCACCCTGACCACAATGGGTGTTTGCACATTCTCCATCGTAGGTTTGGGCATGCTTCTTTTGGGGCTTTGGAGAAGACTTTGGGACTACTAGAGGTAAAGGTGAAACCTTGCAATGTTTTCCTAGACTGTAATATCTGCAAGCAAGTAAAAAGCAAGGCAGCCCCAGTAGCTAAGCACAGCCAGAGGCAGTCAGCCAAGCCTCTTGAGCTAGTTCATATGGATGTGGCTGGCCTGTTTCCCCAAAGTGTTTCCAAGAACCAATATGTGCTTGTAATAGTTGATAACTGTACAAGATTTTGCTGGGTGTATCCCATGAAACACAAATCTGAGGTTTTTAGTACGCTTAAGTACTGGATGAGGAGAGTTGAGAGACAGCTCGATACTGCTGTAGTATCAATCCAGTCAGATAGAGGAGATGAGTTCTGTTCAAACCAATTAAAAGCATGGTTGCAGAAGCAAGGGGTTGAACAGAGGCTTGCCAACACTATGTCTCCTCAGGAGGATGGTGTGGCTGAGAGATGGATACAAACTCTCAAAACTATTATGGAAGCCCTTTTGGCTGATAGCGGTCTAAAGAAATACTTCTGGGCCGAAGCTATGAAGGTTGCCAGCTATTTGGCCAACAGGACTTGGACTTCTTCGATACAGGACATTCCATACCATGCCCTGTATAAGAAGTACCCCAACATAAATCACCTCAGGGTCTTTGGGAGTAAGGCCTTTGTAAATGTCCCTTTGGGAAAGAGACGGACCCTGTCCAAGAAAGCAAGGGAGCTGGTTTTTCTTGGCTATCAGTCAGGATCCAAGGCCTATTGGTTTCTGGGTGATGGCAATGAGGTGATTTTTAGCCGTTCAGCAGGGTTCAAGGAACATACAGGCTTGGAGAGGCTAGGTGATAGCAGACATTCACAATTGCTCTTGCCATTGGCCCCTCCTCAGCAGGAGAAAGATGTTCAAGCTCCAAAAACTCCCAGCCCCAAGAAACGGCATACTTCTGTTAAGCAGGAGGAGAGCGAGTTGGCTGTCAGCCAATCTCCCCCTCATGCAAACACAAACAATCCTTCTCTCTCCTCCAGTCCTGCTCAAATGCAGGCAGAGCCGAGGAGGTCACAGAGGGAAAATAAGGGTGTGCCACCCGTAAGGTTTGGGTATGCACAGACCATAAATCATGTATTCGCCTCTGAGCTGGAGGATTTTTGGCAGGTTCAACAACTGCCACCAAAAGAGCAAGAGGGCTGGAAGGTTGCCATGCAGGAAGAATACCAGTCCCTCGTTACTCATAAGGTTGTGTCACCAGTGTGGCTACCCAAAGGTGAAAAGGTGATTGGGTGCCGGTGGGTCTTTAAAAGGAAAACACTGGAGGATGGCTCTGTTAAATATAAAGCAAGACTAGTCGCGAGGGGATTCTCACAACTGAATAAGATACATTATGACCAAGTGTTTTCCCCAACAGTTAAAACCGAGACTTTCAGGACTGCATTGGTTGTAGCAGGATTCAAAGGGTGGGAGGCTTTCCATTTTGATGTAAAAACTGCCTACCTCAATGCAGATCTTGAAGAACGTCTGTACCTGGATCAAATTCCAGGTTTCCCCATGGGAGAACAAGGTATGCATTTAAGACTGCACAAAGCATTGTATGGGCTGAAACAGAGTGCCCGGCAATGGAACCAATGCCTGGACCAGGCACTAAAAGCTCTGGGCTTCAAACAGAGTATTGCTGACTCATGTTTATATACTTTACAAAAGGAAGGTAAATGGGTACATTTACTGGTTTATGTAGATGACCTGTGTCTTATTACAGAACATGAGAAGCACCTAACTTGGTTTCAGAGTAAGCTGCAAGAAAGGTTCCAACTTAAGTTCCTGGGCCCCTTAAGGCACTACCTAGGGGTGGAAGTGACAAGGCACTCAAATGGGACCTATGTCTTATCCCAAGAAGGAAAAATTCTGCAGCTCCTGGACAAATTTGGCATGGCAGAAGCCAAGCCAGTAAACACTCCCGTCACCACAAACAACAGTGATGAAGAAGGTGAGCCATTTGCTCACAAGACGCTATATCAATCATTGGTGGGATCTCTCCTGTATCTATCCTCCTGGGTTCGCCCTGACATCGCATATGCTGTGCACCTTCTTTGTCAGAGAAATGCCAGTCCTAGGCAGTCTGACTGGGTGGCAGCCAAGCGAGTCTTGAGGTTTCTCAAGGGCACTAGCAACAGGAAACTGACTCTGGCAGCCAGCCATACAAACCTGTTTGCTTTTTCGGACTCCAGTTGGGGAGACAGGGAACAGAGAAAATCCACTACCGGAATAGCCATTTTTCTGGGTGGAGCCCTGGTTCAGTGGAGGGCAGTTAAACAGACGTTTGTTTCCCTAAGTTCTGCAGAAGCAGAATTTGGTGCCTTAAGTTCCCGTGTCACAGAACTAGAGTGGTTAATCTCTTTATGCCATGATTTTGGTGTAGCCCAAAGCATCGTGATTGTGCACTGTGACAACATGGCTGCTATTCAATTAGCTAAGGAGCAGAATTTCAAAAATCGCTCCAAACACATTGGCATCAGGTACCAAAATGTCAAAACAGCCATCGACAAGGGTTTTTTGGACCTGAGGTACAGCAACACTACGATGAATATAGCTGACATATTCACAAAAGGCCTGGATATGGCAAGGTTGAATATGTTTACCGAAAAGTTGTTTCACTTTGTAAGTGTGTGAGTTCTAACTCTAAGTGTGTAACTAACGAACAAATAACCTAGTAAGGTGTTGCAAAAACAAAAAGGAAAAATATGTAAATGTATATTTACTGCAATATATGATATGGGACACGTGCCAAAGACTTTAGCAGGAGTGTTAAAAAACAAACAAACAAAAAACTGGAAACTCACTGGCACATGTGGACAGGTTGCTGTGCTGTGTAACAGAAGGTGAGTCAGCAGTTTTTCTGACAGGTTTGTACCTGGATAATCATCTAGCTGGCTTGCAGCTAGATTGCATCAGCTCAGTGCTGATTCGCTGACTCCACCTCTTTCTATTGGCTGGTGGACAGTTAAAGGGCCAGCCACAATTCTGCACTTTGCTGATCTGCTCAGCTTGGTGCCTGGCGCAAGCCTTTGTCGCTCTAACCTTTGGTGTCTGTGGATATGACCTTAGGACTGGACTATAGCTCTATCATTCTGTCAGGCTGTGGCTCTGCTGGTTATAGCAGCCTGCGTTTTTGTATGTCTGAGTTATTTTTGTTTGCACTTGTATATATGGACTTGTAAATACACCATATGCACCACTTCACACAAGGTTTTGGCTCCAGTGTTTTTTTGTGTTGCTGGGCTAAGCGGGGTGCTTGGAAGCACTAATTATAGGTGAGTTTTTCCGTCAGCTGAGACGGCTAGAGTGGGTGTGGCGGCGACTCCATAATGAAGTGACAAGAACATCTTATAGGACGTTTATGAAGGCCTATGAGATGGCACTGAAAGCTGCAAAGAGAGACTACTATGCAGCTTCCACTGTGCCCACTAGTTCTCGCCCAGCGCAACTTTCCAGAGTGATTTGGTCTTTAATGTCCCTCACACATGGGACAAAAAAAATGTATATTCGGTAATAAGCTGTGAGGCTTTTGGAGACTATTTTGCAGATAAGATCTTGTCACTCTGCCAGGATCTGTCCACCACAGTTGATGCAGTATGTGTACTGGAGGCCCCTTGGTTGTCCTCAGGGTTGATATTAGATCAATTCAGGCCACTCTCCCAGGAGGAGGTGGGCAGGGTCCTGCATGCTGTGAAACCTACCACGTGCCCACTGGACCCATGCCCATCATGGCTGGTGAAAAGTGGTGGTGATGGGATTTGGGCACCATTAGCTGACATCATTAATCTTTCTCTGAGTCCTGGGTTTTTTCCAGACTCACTGAAAGAGGCAGTGGTGCGGTCCTTATTAAAGAAACCATCACTTGCTGATCCAGCCAATTATTGCCCAGTTTCGAATATTCCGTTCCTGGGTAAGGTAATTGAGAGGGCGGTAGCGGAACAGCTGCAGGTATACCTGGGTGATGCCTCTTTCCTGGATCCATTCCAGTCCAGCTTCAGGCCTGGCCATGGTACAGAGACGGCTCTGGTTGCCCTCACAGATGATCTGCGGCGACACCTGGACCGGAGTGGGTCGGCACTGCAGATACTTTTAGATCTTACAGCAGCATTTGACATGGTCAATCATAATCTTCTGACCCATTGCCTTGCCGATGTGGGGATTCGTGGAACAGCCCTGCAATGGCTGAACTCCTTCCTTCACAGTCTAGGACAGAGGATGGCACTCGAGGAACAGATGTCTGCTTACCATTCTTTGGTATGTGGCATCCCTCAGGGGGCGATTCTTTCTCCGATGCTATTTAACATCTATATGTGCCACCTTGTCCCGTTAGCCCACAGCTTTGGGCTAGGTTGTCACTGGTATGCAGATGACACTCAGCTCTATCTGCTGATGGATGGTGTTATGACCTTTACTTTCTTTAGGGTAGATTTTTCTTTTAATCTATCCCTTAACCCTCTGGGTAGTCTGCTGCCACCCGGAATATTTTATTCCAAGATATTTTATTTAAATTTTCCCTTTGGTAACGTTCCTAAGCGTCAGGCTCCTTCGTGGTTCTATGTGGCCCTGAAGATAGGAATGGGATATAGCAATGACAGCTACACTGGGATATAGCAAAACAAAAATAAACTTTTATTTATTCGAGAAGCGTATCGGTTTCATAAACGTAGTTCTCGGTTCTTAAAGTTACTTCATTTACTCTCATTCACACAGCTGGCCTCTCTTTCCCTGACTGAGTGTCCTTTCACAAACATGCTCAGTTCAGGTTCCACACAGGTTATATTTCTCTGATAAACACTTCAACATATTCAGGCAGCACACAGCTAGCCTGCTTTCTTCTGACTAAAAATTTTCTCTCTACTCTCAGTCTCAAACTGCATTCACTCCACCCACCCTCTCAGTCCTCAACCAATCATATTGTCAGAAACTGTTTTAACCTAAGTAACGCCATATTTAATCATGTAGTGTTTAGACTTCTTTCCCTCCAGGCAACACCTGCAAGGAGCCGATTCCATGGGAAAGGATCCTGTCTTATCTGCTGTTTCGACCTTGGCCAGCTCAGCGCACCTCTGAGAAGTTTTGCTGTATGAACTTGGTGGGGAGGCTGGGCTCCGGGAGTGTGAAATGTAACAACCTTTGCTCTATGATTCATTCCTAGCAACGCTTTGCTCGGCCAGGATCTCTAATCCTGGAAGATGCATGTCTGGGCTTGAATGCTGTCTTTCACAATAAACCTTTTGAAATCAAAAGACCTCGTCTTCTTGCAGAAGGGAGTGAAACAGACTATCAAGTCTGGAATGCCATAGCCTGACACATATCACTCACTCATCCATCTCCTTCACCCCCCACTCTTCACCTATCTCATCAAGCATTTAAAGATACATGCACACATTTACTTGGAATCATTACAGATGGCCAGTCCAATCTTGCTTTGGATTCCTTGGTCAAGGGTCTTGAGGCTGTGACGGTATGGTTACATCAGAGTCGCCTGAAATTGAATCCCCTGAAGACAGAGGTTCTGTGTCTGGATCATGGGGCAATTGAGCTGGGAACCAGCTCCCAGCTGTTGATGGGGTACAATTGAAGCCTTCACTGATGGTCAGGAGTCGGTGTGACCTTGAATGCCACACTTTCAATGGAGGCCCATGTCATGACTGTTGCCAGGTCTGCCTTTTTTCATCTTCGACAGGGCAGGCAACTGGCGCCCTATCTTTCACCGCAGGACCTGGCCACAGTAATCCATGCAACGGTCACCTCCAGGCTAGACTACTGCAACTCACTGTATCCTGGACTGCTCTTGGGCCTGACCCGGAAGTTACAGCTGATCCAGAATGCAGCGGCATGCATCCTTACCGGAACGCCCATCCAAGCGCACATTCATCATGTGCTGTGCCAGCTGCACTGGCTTCCATTGGACTTCCAGATCCCGTTCAAGGTGTTAACCTTGGTATTTAAAGCCCTCCATGGATTGGGCCCTCCATACCTGCGGATCGCCTCTTCCATTATGTCCCCTGCAGGGTGTTGTGCTCTGCAGACAAGCAACTCCTGGTGGTCTCTGGCCCAAAGGACATCCATCTGGCCTCAACCAGGGCGAGGGCTTTTTCTGCCCTGGCCCTGGCCTGGTGGAATGCTCTCCCAGTGGAGATCTGGGCCCTGTGGGACCTGTTACAGTTTTGCAGGGCTTGTAAAACGGAGATGTTCTGCTGGGCCTTTGGCTGAGTGCCAGCGAGTGTCCTTCTTCTTCCATCTAAGACCACCATTTCTTCTGGAGCTGCCCTCAGCTATCTGCCACGCCTGTATACGGACTCCCAATATTTGTTTAAGTAGCCTGCTCCTGGACTATTTTAATAATTTTTAAAAAAATATTATTGATTTTATGTTTCTATGATTTTAATGTATTTTTAATGTTGTTAGCCACCGTTAGCCCATCTGTGGGGAGGGCAGGGTATAAATCAAATAAATAAAGAAAAAAATAAATAAAAATGTTACGGTGAACTTTTAAGCTGATTGATGTCTGTGGACAGGACCATTTAGAGGGTGCTCAATAGGTTTTCTCCGTTGCATTTTTTTCAAGAAAGTAATCTGTATAAAGCTATGCCCCTTTTGAGGCTGCTTCGTTGGTCTAATGGTAGCACCGGCCCTGTCTAAAGTTATGGCAAACAGAAATGGGGAAAACGGACAGCCTTGTCTAGTTCCCCTTGCTATATGGATATCTATTGAATGTACATTGTTAGTCCTAACTGTAGCTTTTGGATAAAGATAAAGAGCATTAATGGCATTCTAGAATTGGTCGCCAAAACTCATTTTTTGAAGTAAAAGTTTTAGATATGGTATTTCCACTTAATCAAATGCCTTCTCTATATCAAAGGCCAGAAGTAATGCAGGGGTTTTGTATGCTTCACAGAAATTAATTATAGTTAAAGTGTTACGTGTATTGTCAAAAAGATTCCTTATTGGCATAAAGCCAGTCTGGTCAAGGTGAATGTAGTTGGTTATTTAAATTTAGACAATCTTTTGGCAAATATGCTTGTAAAGATCTTTGGGTCTTGATTCAGTAAGGGTATTGGTTGAGAAGATTTAGTATTTGTAATGTCATTGTCCTTTTTTGGATAACTACTATTTCAGCCTCTGACCAAGATAGAGGGATGCTACCTCCTATCATAACAGAGTTGCATGTGGCAGTTAGTGGAGTTGAAAGTAGGTGAATGTGTTTTTTTGTAAAAATTCAGACAGGGAATCCATCCGTGTCTGAAGCGTTATTTTTTTCAAGGATTTGATAGTGACTGTAACATCTTCTGTTGTATGTATTGTCGAAGGCTTTCACGGCCGGAGAACGATGGTTGTTGGGGGTTTTCCGGGCTGTATTGCCGTGGTCTTGGCATTGTAGTTCCTGACGTTTCGCCAGCAGCTGTGGCTGGCATCTTCAGAGGTGTAGCACCAAAAGATAGAGATCTCTCAGTGTCACAGTGTGAAAAAGATGTAGGTCATTTGTATCTACTCAGGAGGGGTGGGGTTGAGCTGAGTCATTCTGTAAGAGTTTCCCAGGGTGTGGAATGCTAATGGCGGGAGGCTTCACTGAATCCTGAGGAGGTTCTTTTGCATATGGATTGGTGCTTGATGTGCTAATCTTCTCTGCAGGGCTATTGTCGGGTGTGGAGTGTTTTGTTGGCCTGGTGTTTTTCAGAACTGGAGTCCATGCTCTGTTCATTCTTAAGGTTTCTTCTTTCCTGTTGAAGTTTTGCTTATGCTTGTGAATTTCAATGGCTTCCCTGTGCAGTCTGACAAAGTAGTTGGAAGTGTTGTCCAGTATTTTGGTGTCCTGGAATAAGATACTGTGCCCTGTTTGAGTTAGGCTATGTTCAGCCACTGCTGATTTTTCAGGCTGTCCAAGTCTGCAGTGTCTTTCATGTTCTTTTATTCTTGTCTGGATGCTACGCTTTGTGGTCCCGATGTAAACTTGTCCACAGCTGCAGGGTATACGGTATACTCCTGCAGAGGTGAGGGGGTCTCTGCTGTCTTTTGCTGATCGTAGCATCTGTTGTATTTTTCGGGTGGGTCTGAATACTGCTTGAAGGTTATGCTTTTCCATAAGCTTTCCCATCTGATCAGTAATTCCTTTGATATATGGCAAAAACACTTTTCCTGTAGGTGACTGTTTTTCCTTGGTTGTTTGATTCATCCTGGGTTTGATTGCTCTTCGGATTTCATTTCTGGAGTAGCCATTTGCCTGAAGTGCGTGGTTTAGATGATTAATTTCCTCATTGAGAAAGCGCGGCTCACATATCCGCCTTGCACGATCCACTAATGTTTTCATTATGCCTCTTTTCTGTCGGGGGTGGTGATTGGAGTTTTTGTGTAAGTAACGATCAGTGTGAGTTGGTTTCCTGTAGACCTTGTGACCTAACTGAAAGTTTGCTTTGCGGATGACCAAGGTATCCAGGAATGAGAGTTTTCCCTCACTTTCTTTCTCCATTGTGAATTGTATGTTCAGGTGGATGTTGTTGAGATGATTCAAAAACTCCCTCAATTCTTCCTCCCCATGGCTCCAAATGATGAATGTATCATCCACAAACCGGAACCATACACTGGGTTTGTGGGGTGCTGATTCTAGAGCTGTTTTTTCAAAATGTTCCATGTAGAAGTTTGCTATAACTCCGACCCATTGTGAGTGCCATTGGTTCACCGACATATGAATTAGCTAGACATCTGGCAGATCTCCTGCAGGACCACATCGGGAAAACCTCGTCTTACATCAAAGATTCAGCAGATTTCATCAACAAAATCAGTTCTCTGAAACTCAATCCACAAGACATACTTGTCAGTTTTGATGTTGTATCCCTGTTTACCAAGGTTCCAGTAAAAGACACTATTGCACTGATTAATCAGATTTTCCCAGAGGATGTAACAGCCTTATTCCATCATTGTCTGACAACCAGTTACTTCCAATGGGACAACGAATTCTATGAACAGATGGATGGGGTGGCCATGGGGAGCCCACTCAGCCCAGTTATAGCAAACTTCTACATGGAACATTTTGAAAAAACAGCTCTAGAATCAGCACCCCACAAACCCAGTGTATGGTTCCGGTTTGTGGATGATACATTCATCATTTGGAGCCATGGGGAGGAAGAATTGAGGGAGTTTTTGAATCATCTCAACAACATCCACCTGAACATACAATTCACAATGGAGAAAGAAAGTGAGGGAAAACTCTCATTCCTGGATACCTTGGTCATCCGCAAAGCAAACTTTCAGTTAGGTCACAAGGTCTACAGGAAACCAACTCACACTGATCGTTACTTACACAAAAACTCCAATCACCACCCCCGACAGAAAAGAGGCATAATGAAAACATTAGTGGATCGTGCAAGACGGATATGTGAGCCGCGCTTTCTCAATGAGGAAATTAATCATCTAAACCACGCACTTCAGGCAAATGGCTACTCCAGAAATGAAATCCGAAGAGCAATCAAACCCAGGATGAATCAAACAACCAAGGAAAAACAGTCACCTACAGGAAAAGTGTTTTTGCCATATATCAAAGGAATTACTGATCAGATGGGAAAGCTTATGGAAAAGCATAACCTTCAAGCAGTATTCAGACCCACCCGAAAAATACAACAGATGCTACGATCAGCAAAAGACAGCAGAGACCCCCTCACCTCTGCAGGAGTATACCGTATACCCTGCAGCTGTGGACAAGTTTACATCGGGACCACAAAGCGTAGCATCCAGACAAGAATAAAAGAACATGAAAGACACTGCAGACTTGGACAGCCTGAAAAATCAGCAGTGGCTGAACATAGCCTAACTCAAACAGGGCACAGTATCTTATTCCAGGACACCAAAATACTGGACAACACTTCCAACTACTTTGTCAGACTGCACAGGGAAGCCATTGAAATTCACAAGCATAAGCAAAACTTCAACAGGAAAGAAGAAACCTTAAGAATGAACAGAGCATGGACTCCAGTTCTGAAAAACACCAGGCCAACAAAACACTCCACACCCGACAATAGCCCTGCAGAGAAGATTAGCACATCAAGCACCAATCCATATGCAAAAGAACCTCCTCAGGATTCAGTGAAGCCTCCCGCCATTAGCATTCCACACCCTGGGAAACTCTTACAGAATGACTCAGCTCAACCCCACCCCTCCTGAGTAGATACAAATGACCTACATCTTTTTCACACTGTGACACTGAGAGATCTCTATCTTTTGGTGCTACACCTCTGAAGATGCCAGCCACAGCTGCTGGCGAAACGTCAGGAACTACAATGCCAAGACCACGGCAATACAGCCCGGAAAACCCCCAACAACCATCTTCTGTTGTGATTGGTTGGTCCAGATATTGTTTACATTCTTGTGAGTTTTTTTCCAAATAATTTCCTGTGATGATAAATAATTTAAAATATGTTTAGTGTCAGGATTGTCGGATGTACAAATGCTTTGGTAGTATTCAGCAAATACATCGGCTAATTTTACAGAATTAGTTTGAGTTTTTCCTTGGTGCCTTTAATAGCTTGTATAGAATGTGAGGAGGTTTTTTCCTTTAATTTTCAAGCAAGTAAGTTTATAGATTGGGTGGCCTTTTTGTGTTCATCTTCTAGTTTTCTTATTCTAGATATCATTTCATTTCTAATGTTTTCTTTTTTCTCTTCATGACAGGAGGCAACGGAGATTAATTTCCCTCTAAGTACCACTTCCATAGCATCCTACATGTGGATTTGAGAAATGCCACATAGTTTATTTGTTTCTATTGTTTAATTTCTAAAGAGACTTCAGAAGAAATTTATTTGTTTAATAAAAGTGATTTATTTAGTTTTCAATTTGTTTGATGTCATTTATTCTCAGTGTACATTCTGTCCAAGCATAGTCTGTCCACAACTTGTCACCAATCCTTGATGTAAGAGTTTGACTAATTAATTTAGGAGATAAGAATATGTCATTTAAATATGTAATTTAGAAGATAAGAATATGTAATTAATCCTTGTGTATATATTGTGGATAGAAGAGAAGTATGTATAGTCTGTTACCAGCAGGTTTTGAAGATGTCACTAGATCAATAGATAAAGCCTAAGAGCCATTAATTGATCTTAGCAGCTTAGTAACTGTATTGTTAATTTTAATTGCTTTGACACAATAGGAAGTAAAATTTAAAAGTTCATTCAGAGAGGAGTGATACAAATGTTTACTGCTGCTGACACATTGATTTACCCATGCTGAACGAAAGCAGAATTGAAAGCCAAGAGAATCGTGCACTCTGCATGAAGACAGCTCGCCAGGTTGTTTTGATCTACAAGCAGCTCTCCACACTGAAAGCAGTGAAAGCAGCTTTCTCAGTAATCATGCTTTGCGGTATTATCCAATGAAATTTTTAAAGTTTGTATATGTACACTCACACATTATGCAATGCATTTATATTTTGTATCACTTTCATATTTATCAAAATACTTAATTTCACAGGTCAAGGGATGGCGTCATGGAAATATAAATAATAATAATAACTGTGCTTATATACCACTCTTCTACACATATTAGTGCCTCACCCAGAGCAGTGAACAAGTTAGTGTTATTCTTAGACCCACAATGGAGCTGGGGCTGAGAGGAGTGGCTGACCCAAGGCCACCTACTGAGTTCATGTCAGTAGTGGGATTCAAACCAGTAGACTGCTGATTATGGTTTAGAACACATACTTAGTGAAACATATGCATTCTAAATAACTGTATGAACTTCACTGTAGTTCTTTTTCTAGTACGGTGTATAACTGGTGCTTTTTTATCTTTGACAGCCAATTAAAAATAGTGAACAGTATCAGATAAATGTTCTGTAATTGTTAGCAGAGACCAAGGATGACCTGGTCATGTAACTTTTCCTGTCATTTTTACTATCCATATCTCTTAGCTTGCAGCTGGGCATAGTGGTACTTTCGGCTAGGTAGAATGTCACATGATTGGAAATAGTAAAAAAGAATTAAATTATGATTGGTTTGATATTTCTGCATAAGATAATATATAAAAATGGTAATCCAAATAGCAGATCAGGGTTTTGGCCAAATGAAATCACATGAAGATCTAGGCAGGAAATTTATCCTTGTAATATGTGCTACGGTAACTTGAATGCATTTCATCGTTAATCTGACTGAGTTAGATTTCATTAAAAATGTTAGGAAACTTAATTCTTGTGTTCATCTGTTCTATTTTTCTATGTATTATTTAAATAATCATTTATATTTTGATACCTCACTTAATGAAAAAGACTAGTGTTTGTTAATGAAAGAAGCCATTAAACTCTTAGGAGAAGTCTGTCTCCTGGTTGGGAGAGTACAACAAAACCATCCATCCTGTTTATTTTGTACTGACAAATAGTTTCTCTAAAACAGAGAAACGTGTTTTCAGTTCTCACTTGAAGGTTTCAAGCTGCTCAAGATTTAAGATAAAACTACCGAGTATTTAATACTTTTTATTTAATGATTAAAAGTTATGTTTAATATTTATGCCTAATATGATTATAGAAGCAATACTGTTTGAATTATGTATATACTTATTTGAGTTGGATTGTTAGTAAAATTACAATTTTATGAAATTTTAACCTTTTTATAACATTACAACATTGTACCACAAAAGTTGTAAGTTTTGCATGAAGAGGTTGCCAAAAATAAATATCCCCCATCCCCATCCCCATCCCCATCCCCATCCCCATCCCCATCCCCATGGGCGGCGGGCGGCGGGCGGCGGGCGGCGGGCGGCGGGCGGCGGGCGGCGGGCGGCGGGCGGCGGGCGGCGGGCGGCGGGCGGCGGGCGGCGGGCGGCGGGCGGCGGGCGGCGGGCGGCGGGCGGCGGGCGGCGGGCGGCGGGCGGGAAGACGAAGAGGAAGAGGAAGAGGAAGAGGAAGAGGAAGAGGAAGAGGAAGAGGAAGAGGAAGAGGAAGAGGAAGAGGAAGAGAAAGACAGCCAGGCCCCCGGGGGTCGCGGCTGCGCCGCTCCCCCCGACGCCCCCCGCCCCGCCTGCGGCGGGCCGGGGGCCCCCGGGGGTCGCGGCTGCGCCGCTCCCCCCGACGCCCCCCGCCCCGCCTGCGGCGGGCCGGGGGCCCCCGGGGGTCGCGGCTGCGCCGCTCCCCCCGACGCCCCCCGCCCCGCCGATCCTTGCCTTTTGAGTGCTGACATCTACAATGGATGCCCTGGCTCCATTTTTGGGGGTTCACCAACCCACACTTTACAAACCAGTGGGTGAAGAAGTCATCATTTGTGCATGTTAGCTACCTACCTCTTTGTGGCTGTGTCCCAAATACCTGGTTCCAGGTCACAGCGTTAGCAAATATGAATGCTGTGCTGTCACAGGATGGCATTGTCAACTATATCAAAAGGCACTAAGAAGTACAGGAAAACAAAGAAGGATGCAGTTTCCAAATAAGAGCATCAGTGTAGGGCATTCATCAGGGCAAGAAATGATTTTAGTCTGTTTTAGACTATTGCTGCCTGTCTCCCTCGGCTCGTCTTTGCCTCACTTGCCTCACCATTGGTCATCTGTGGCTCTCTGATCAAGAGGGATCACTGATGGGGCAACTGAGGCAAAGGCAAGCCAAGTGAGGAGGATAGGCAGCAGCTGCAGCACCAGGCTTTTCTGCACCACTAGACCACTGGCTGATTCTTGCCTAGCCAGCCTTATTGGCCCTCCTGGCTGCCTGGGCACTGACGTGTGTGTGTGTTGTGTGCAGACAAGTGGTACCCCAGACCACCATCCCATAGGAAATTTCTCCTAGAGGCCATAATGGCAAACCTGATCTTGCTTAGAAGCCCTTTATCTGTTACATTCTAGCGTATGATATTTGCTGCTTCACCATCCTCAGCCTCCCCAGTCTTACAGTTGCTGACTCCTGCTTGTGCCAGCAGATTTAGGGGTAATATCAGAGGATGGTGTGGTTTAGGAAGGAAAGGAACCTCGGTGGCATATAATGTCATAGAGTCCTCCCTCCAAAGCAGCTATTCCAGGGGAGTTGATCTCTCTTATCTGGAGATCAGCTGTAATTCCAGGAGAACTCCAGGCTCTATCTGGAGGTTGCAACCTTACCCAGTCTCCTTCTCTTCAAATCAGCTCTGCTGTTCCCTCCTGTATGCTTGAACTGTCTCTCCAAGCACCTGCTGACACTTTAGTCAAAACCCTCTTCAGATACCAATACTTCATGCAGCTTTCCAACCAAGCTGTCACAAATTTTTGCATCACTGATTTTGTTCACATTAATCCACTGTTCACTGTACAAACACACACACCCTTTGCATCATTTTTGCACTCACCTTCATTTTGACCCTCTAACTGAATTGGTCTATCGGAAGCAATCCTTAAAGTGGATTCCTTTTTTTGGTTTATTATATATATTAATCGGACATCTCTTAATTTTTTTTCAAATAAATAAACAAATAAATAACTGAAAAAATAGGACATATTTTTTGATTGTTACTTGGAGCATCCAGCCAGGTAACTCCTCTTCGCCTGAGGCTAAGTCCCAGGCTACCAACAGATAATTGTTGGGGTGGAGGGAAGCGAAAAACATGGTCTGGGTGTGCTTTCAGTCCCGAGTCTGCAGAAAACTGCAGTCTGTTTTGTGCTGTTCCGTGAGCATATTGGCATAGAAAGGGTTAATTGAAGGGTGCCAGTCCAGAGTTTTCATTTCTAAAATATTGTTCTGGAGTGTCTCTAACACATCCCACTGTTTTTTGTAGCACTGGCGTTTTTTTAGTGCCCGTTCCGGGCTGTTTTGTGCTGTTCCGGGAGCTTTTTGGCATGGAACGGGTTAATTGAAGGGTGCCAGTCCAGAGTTTTCATTTCTAAAATATTGTTCTGGAGTGTCTCTAACACATCCCACTGTTTTTTGTGGCAGTGGCCTTTCTTTAGTGCCCGTTCCGGGCTGTTTTGTGCTGTTCCGGGAGCTTTTTGGCATGGAATGGGTTAATAAAAGCGGGGCAGTCCAGAGTTTTCATTTCTAAAATATTGTTCTGGAGTGTCTCTAACACATCCCACTGTTTTTTGTGGCAGTGGCCTTTCTTTAGTGCCCGTTCCGGGCTGTTTTGTGCTGTTCCGGGAGCTTTTTGGCATGGAACGGGTTAATAAAAGCGGGGCAGTCCAGAGTTTTCATTTCTAAAATATTGTTCTGGAGCGTCTCTAACACATCCCACTGTTTTTTGTGGCTCTGGCCTTTCTTTAGTGCCCGTTCCGGGCTGTTTTGTGCTGTTCCGGGAGCTTTTTGGCATAGAACGGGTTAATAAAAGCGGGGCAGTCCAGAGTTTTCATTTCTAAAATATTGTTCTCGAGTGTCTCTAACACATCCCACTGTTTTTTGTGGCACTGGCCTTTCTTTAGTGCCTGTTCCGGGCTGTTTTGTGCTGTTCCGGGAGCTTTTTGGCATGGAATGGGTTAATTAAAGTGTGCCAGTCCAGAGTTTTCATTTCTAAAATATTGTTCTGGAGTGTCTCTAACACATCCCCCTCTTTTTTGTGGCACTGGCGTTTCTTTAGTGCCCGTTCCGGCCTGTTCCGTCTCGTTCCGGCTTTTACCCTGTCCCCAAAAAACACAACATTCATAGACTGTTCCCTCACATGGCCAGAAATATAAACCCCGAATCAGTTTATTTGTAGAAATATGCAGCTGCTCCCTTATCTACACTCCCCCCAAATCTGTCTTTCTACCAGACAGCCAGCGGTTGAAGGAAGGTGTCCTCATGCCCCAGATAGACAGGGAAGGGGGTTACACCACCTTATTCCTTCCCCTGCCCTTGGAACAACAGTACACTCCACCTATTTTCTTCTCTTACCTTCTTCCTCAGCCCTCACAGGAACCTACCTTTAAAGGATTCCCCTTTCCCACCTCCCTGGGTTTTCTCCCAATCTCCACCCAGCCTCCCTGAGTGGCACTTCTTCCATCCTATCCAGTGAGAGGACTAGGTAACTGCTACAGTCTCTTGGCCCCTCCTACCTCATCTCCTTCCAGGGCTAGGTGTTTGCTCAGCCTTCTGCCAGGCTCATCCCTGCTGCTGCTGAAACTTCTCCAGCAACTCCCTCAGCATTTTGGGGTCTGTGCCTGCTCTTCCCTGGCTGCCAAAGTACTTCGGTGGGCCTGGCTGAGGGTGGGCTCCCTGTGTGGTTGTAGGAGGCAGGATAGTCAGCTGCAGGGCTGGGGGTTTTTCCCCACGTTGGGCATGAGCATCAGCAGCTACCACTGTGACAGGAAAAGTGGGGCTCTGTGGAGGCAACTACCCCTGATGTTCCAACAGAAGGGCCAGTGCAGGGCTTGGGCTATTGCTGTGCTGGGTGGGTGTGTGGAAAGGAGGACAGTGTTGCCAGACAGGAAATCTTATAAAGCTAGCTTTTGAATTCATATAACACATGACAAGACAAATACAAAGATATGTAAATATATGTTTGCTTCCTCTGCTCACATGCTATGTTAGGAAAGAGGAAGAGACATCTAGCATTTAACAGCAGAATCACTTAAGACCTTTCTTAATTGCAAAGTCCACTCTGCAGCAAGCTAAGTCACTTTTCATGATCTTGTTCAGCAAAGAGGTTGAGACACTTCTGTCCACACTGAAATATGAACATGGATCAGATAAAAGTAAAATACCCACTTCAGAACCACTAGCCATGCAGTTCTTAACTGGAGACTGAAGCTCAGCCCCAGAGTTCTGAGACAAACTACAAATGATACCATCCTGTGGCCACCAACTCCATTTTTAAAGCAGTTATAGTTCTTGAAAAATTGTGGTGTGGCCCTGATCCAGATTGTGCCTATGGTATGGTGGCCCCAGGAGCTCTTGTTCCACCTCCCACACTTTTTCAGGTGCTGAAACAGCAATGTGCGTGTCCAGGGACCTTAAACTGCATGGGGGGGGGCACCGTGCCATGATCGTGATCCAGGTTGGAGCCCCATGGAAATTTTTAAAGAACTACGATTGCTTTGAAAATGGTGTCAGGGTCCACAGGTTGGACCCATGGCCACTATCACTTGTAGTTTGTCCCTCTGTCCTAAAAAAAGAGAGATATTCTTAAAATCCATAAACAAGCTGTTAGAGAATACTTTTTTTAAAAAAAAATCCTAATCCAGGTATTCAGATTTTGATGTTGTGGGTGGATGTTTGTGTTGTCCACTTTTTATTCTGATTTCTGTACAAATATATACTATGCATAAACAAATGCTCAAGTGTTGATGCTGCTATGCACTCTTATGTGCTTGTATGTAGGAAATAGGGAGGGTGGCATGGGATAACCCAATCCTGTTGTATTTCAAAAGTTAAGCAGAGTTGGCCCTGGTCAATACTTGGATGGGATACCTCCAAGGAATATGGCAGCTCCTCTGCAGAGGAAGGCAATGGTAAACCACCTCTGCTGCTCATTTGCTAAAAAAACCCTTTGATGGAGTCAGCATGAGTCAGATGCAACCTGACAGCACTCACATACATATTTAAGAAATCCTTGCAAATGGAGAGTTCGCTTTGCAGCATGGAGCCCTACAATGAACACTGAATCAAGGCAACAATATCCACCTCTAACAGTACTATCTTAAGCAGCTTAGACACCTTTCTATATTCACTGAAGTCATTGGCTCTAGGAGAATATAACTCTGTTTAGCACAGCACTGCAAATCTTTCCCAAAATAAACTTTCTAAAATTCAGAGCTCTTTGTGTCTTATTTTGGATGTCCTTGACAACACCTTTCTGAAGCCAGCTTGTATTATAACTGCCTGACCACAACCCAGCTAAGCTGGGCTACTTAAGTTAACATGGTCTCTTAGCTTCCATACACTCTCTCCTGCTTAACTGAATTGTGGGCAGAACTGCTAATGTGTTTCGTTTTCTACTTCACAGTGGTGTGTGTGTGTGTTTGTGTGTGTGGAGGGGGGATTCTCTTTTCAGTCTATAAGTTTAGAGCTGTACATTTGATAATCCTTTCTCCGTAATTCCTAATTCTCTTGCAATGACATTTTTTGTCCACATTTGTTTATTCGAGCAATATTAATTATAATAGATAAAACTAAATACCAAAAAGTGAGAGAGAGAGAGATTTCCACTTGGAAGCATGGCAATTACAGGCATGAATTAGTTTTTAAATATCTAAGTCTGAAAACATTTTATGATTGTTTGGTAGCCAGCCCTGGAGTTCTTAGAACTCCTCAAAGTAATTGGGGAGCTCTGTTGATGTAACAAAGGGAGGATTAGGGCCATTGTGTTTCATTCTGGATTTATTTTCCCCTTTCCTTTCCTTTGAATACCTTTTTTATTTTGAAATCATATGGTCCAATGACAGGAAGGGGGCTGGTTTAGATGTTACTTCCATCCTCTTTCTCCATTCAAGGGAGTCATCTGAGCAGGCCATGGTATGAGTCCATGTGTGTAGCAAGTAAGGTCTCCTGCCCAAATCTTATTTGGTGCATGAGTTTGTAAAAACATAGATGGTCCTTCAAGCATATGGGTATCCAGTAGGGATTATTTGATCATTGTAAAAGAGGCATTAGAAAATTTAACTTACATTCTCACAATATCCATCAGGAGCTGAATTAAGCATCTTATGTGGTCATGGTGGAAAGTGCCATCAAGTCATAGCTGACTTATGGTGACCCCTGGTGGGATTTTCAAGGCAAGAGACTAATAGAGGTGGTTTGCCATTTCCTGCCTCTGCAACCTTAGTCTTCTTTGGAGGTCTCCCAGCCAATTGCTAACCAAGGCTGATCCTACTTGGCTTCTGAGATCCAATGAGAATGGGTTTGCCTGGACTATCCAGGTTGGGGTAAGCATCTCATATGATTATACAGAAATCTGAAACAAGCAGGATTTCAAAGAGTGTTTGTTTGCACAGTGGTGGCATCAAGCAAGTAGCTGCTATTGATACCTTTATTGGCTTGCTTGCACTGGGTTGGATCCAGCCTGCATTTCTACTAGTAAAAAGGAGAGAATGAAGGGTTCCCCTTTGACCACCAAAAAAGTTATGCCAGCTATCATAGGACCTACATGAATGAAAGCCATATAGGGCAGGAGCTGCAGTAAGACAAGAATTAGGTGAGACTGAGTGAAAAAGTTAGCTGGATCCAACCCATTATATCGGTTCAATAGCATTTGCTAGGCCATGCATTTTAAAACCAGTTGTGTAAGTGAGTATGTGTTCCCTTTGCACCTGCACAGTTGGTGACATCATTGTGCCACGTATGCTCAGATACACTGGTTTGAATAACAGTCCCCCAGTTGATGTTCAACTGCATAAATTTAATTTGTTTAAGATAAATTAACAAACTTGTCTTTGGACATCATGTAGGAAGGCAGAATGAGCAACGCTGGATTCTTAGAAAGACAAGCTGTACAGCTTCCCTTCCTTTACCATCTCAACAGGCTTGAGACAACCAAGGAAAGTTCCTCTGTAGTAAGTTTTTTTTTCTTCTATTTGAGTGAGTTGGATGGATGGTGGTATGAGGAAAGCAGCTTGTGGACATATATGAACATAGTATTTGCAATGTGATGAATACATAATAAACAGAATCAACTGAATCAACCCAGCAAATTCATACAGAGAGACATGAGATGCTGTTCTCCCCTTCCTCTCCAAGTGAGCCAGTTTGAAATACCTTTTTTATCTGACTTTTTTACATTGTTCAGCAAATATTACAGAGGAGTAAGAAAAAGAAAAAGAAAATCAGTGTGGAAATAAATACATGAGAAGAATTTTCAGTTCAAATTCAAATGATTCAAAAGCATCTCCACCACCACCCCTCCAATTTTTGAGGATGCCCCTCGTAGTTTGCAAGCCAATTGTGATCCAGAGAGCTGATCAAGCTTCCCTGATCCCAATCAATAATTGACTTCAAATCAGTACCATGAACTGAAACAGAAACCTTTTGGTTAAGCCATAGGATAGAAATACACCTGCCAATCAATCCGTCAAAGAGAAGACAATCTGTGCACAGGAAGAAACAGGCACTCATATCTTTAAAATGAAAGGGCATGTCATTTGGTGCAGGAGGAGCATTCTGTTCAATGTTCATGATGATAGATCCCAATTTTTGCTCATGCCTCTGTTTTCTTTTACCATCAATAATGATGTCCAGGCACAGTCTTCTTCAAAGATTTTGCCTGTTGCAAATGAATGCAGTGTTGTTGCTGTAAGAATAGCTCCTTGTCACAGCACCTCTTGTTCACAAATCTTCCAAATGGATCTGAAAGGGTTGGTGAAGCTGAAAACAAGGATCAGAGAACTAGAAGATGAGTGCTATGAACTAGAATAAGCTAAAAATAATTTTTACTGGCAGGCTATTTACAATTAAAAGGAGCTGACCTGGAAAATGATTCCTAGAAAAATAGTATATACATAATGTGTTATTAGAAAAGATCAGATCTGCCTTGCTGAATTCTCAGTGTAATTTCTGGAGCTGTTCATCAATTCTCAACATCAAGAAACAAATCCTGAAAGACTTCTAGGCTTGGTTTTCTTAATAAGCATCAAAAGGAAATCCTCTGCTTAGCTATTGGAAAGAGAGCAAGACCAGTTTTGAATTCACATAATAACCAATTTCCAAAGAATAGCCATGCCAGCACTGCCTTCATGTCCTTTACTTGTTTTACTTAAAGGCCTTACTATGACGGCACGGAGAGAAATTCTATATCACATTTTTATCCTGGCCTTTCTTCAAGGAGCTTCCTCGAGTTTTTCTTCAAAATAAACCTATGAAGTAGCCAAGGCTGAGAGGTACAATGTTACACCATGAGCTTAATGGCTGCATGGAAATTGAACCTGGTTCCTCTCGGTCCTAGTTTGACAGTCTAACTACTGGCAACTTTGGCAGAATCTGAGGCTTCACCAAGACTCTGAATGCACTGGTTGATTTGGGACATATCCCAAGAGGCTGAACATCATGGGAAATGCAGCTCCCATAACGCCTATCTATCTTTAATGTACCCTGGATCCATGTACCTTCTAGTGGTGGCCTTTAACGCATATATGGATGTGTTATAATAAAAATTGTTATAATAAAAACCATATGGATGGACGGTTATAATAAAAAGAGTGTGTGGAAAGGGTATCAAGGAGGACTACGTGGATGATCTGAATACTGGATACATTTCAGACAGGGTTAGGTTCTTGGGTAGCCTAGGGTCCATTCCAAAATAGATCCAAGAGATAGTTGTCCACATTCCAGCATCTGAAATGCCTTGTTTTCAGATTCACAGTCACACTTCCATTATTATAGAGGACACAAATGAGACAAAGGACATAGTGCCCCAACTAGTGTATAGATTCCATTTAGGGGTTTGCAAAATGAAACAAACAATCTGGAAACACACACGGAAGTCACTGTTGCATTTCATTAAAGTGGCTTCTGAAATGGTGGATCAAATTCAGGAAACCAAATTATGACGACACCCTCCCCCCAAAATTCTGTGTGCTTTGTTCACCTCACAGAGGCAGCAGCAGGCAGGCAGGTACTGAGCTAGCATGGTAGAATCTTGTTTTCCTTAAAGGCATTCACCAACCAGATCCCAAGACAAAGCCTTTATGTTATTAGTTAACTTACTTAGTGGAAGGGGGAATGTGTGCAATGTGCATGATTGCATCTCTCCCCCCCCCCCACCAGTGCTGCCTGGGCAATGGCGTCATTTCTCTGACTATTGAGTCCTTACAAGGAGAGACACACCCCGCCCCTATCTTTCAGCTTTGGAAACATTCAGAAGGGGGAATGTGCATTTTTTTTGAGGCACAACCTAGGCACTGGTCGGTCTCCCCCACCCCCATCAGGGCACTTGAATGGTCAGTTGTTGTAAGGAAAAGTGACACTAGGGGTTACAAGTGGTCTGTTCAATCAAACTTGATAAAAACTCTGGAAGCCTTCAATCATAGGGAGCAATTCTTAAGACGTTTCCCTGGAGTAAGCAGCACTATTGAACAATATGTGTACTCTCAAACTCTATGGGTTGATGGTTTAGAGGGAAGACTGTGTTCTGTATGATCTTGGTGCTGTTAACTGCACAAACAACTGCGTCAAGAATCTTGGAAGCTCTCATAACAAAGAACAGGATTGAAACTCATGATAATGGGTGGCGGGGGTGGGGAGGACCAAAAGGATTAGATCCAAACCAGCAACACTCTACCCAGAAAAAAACAACTGTACATAGTTCGTTCAGAAATGCTAGATTCTAAACTGAAATGGAAATGTTTTCAGTGCACACCCCTAGTTCCATGTACAAGAATTCAACAAAAAAGTACCATGCTGAAGACACTCATATCAAAGTAATCAATAATTTATGCAAGACTTTTTTAGTTCATTTTTCACTCCTTATAAAATTGGACCAGCAAGCAAAAGAGAAGAAAATTTGAAGTCAAGGAGATTTAATGCTTCTCTTCTAGGAATTCCCAACTTCATAGATTTCTTTCCTCTTGCAGGCAAGAACAAATTTGAAATAATTCCCCTTCAGCATCTTTGCCCTTCTTTGGGGAGCCTACAAGGCAGTTCTTAGAGGTCACATTCTGCATATAAACTGCTAGTAAGAAGAAATTTACTAGTTGAAAATTTACTAATATTGCAAATATGAAAAAAGGAGTTAGCTAATAACTCAATTATTAGACACAGTGGCAAACAGAAAAAATGTCTTCTGCTTGTCAAACAGACATATTATATCATGTCATATCATATCAGAGAGCCAGTTTGGTGTAGTGGTTAAGAGCGGCAGGACTGTAATCTGAAGAACCGGGTTTTATTCTCCACTCCTCCGCTTGAAGCCTGCTGGATGACCTTGGGTCAGTCACAGCTCTTCCAGAGCTCTCTCAGCCCCACCCACCTCACAGGGTGATTGCCATGAGGATAATTATAACACACTTTGTAAACCACTCTGAGTGGATGTTAAGTTGTCCTGAAGGGCGATATATAAATCATATCATATCATATCTTTATTCTATGTTTGGTTCAAGATCTTACACCCACCTCCCCTTTTTCCATTTTAGAAACATTATTTGTAACTATGCACACACACACACACACAATTTTTATACAGATACAGATACAGATATTAAGAAAGGGGATGGTGGATGTAAAACCTTGAGTCAAAAGTGTTCCAGAACACTGGAACCTCAAAGCAGCATAATCGTCGTCGTCCTTCTGTGCAGCCCCACATTGGGACTGCGCAGGCGCAGGCCAGCCGCGGAAAAGATTTTTTCTAGCTTTTAGAGATGTGAAGGGGATGTTCGGATCCACCGCACATGCGTGCCGGTGTTCCCGCCAATTTTGAATGTATATATATCCGAATGTCCCCGGCATTCCCTCAGTTCCTTTTTCGCCGCTGTCGAAAAGGTTCTTCCTGTCTAGCGTTATTTGTCTCTCAGCGTCTCTTCGGAGTTTCTTCGTCGTTTTCCTGTGCTGTTCGGTATTTTCCTGTGTCCATCTATCGGGAGATACTGTTCGAAATGTCTCAGACAGCTTTATTTAAGAAATGTCTGAAGTGCAGCACGAAGATGACCCACTCGGATGGCCATGAGCTCTGTCTCATCTGCCTGGGTGAGGGGCACATTGTGGAGCGTTGTGCGGTGTGTATGTCTTTCACCCCGAAAGCAAGGAGCGATTGGAAGGCCAGGCTCCGTGCCTTCTTGTGGGATGCCAACCTTCTCCCCCCCCAAGCCATCGGGTTCATCGGGAGATAGGCCCCGCTCCGCCGCTCCTTCGCCGGCACCGTCTCGAAAATCGCCGGAGCCGCTTCCCTCGGAACCGATGGGGCAATCCGTTCCGGAAGGCCGATCTGACTCCGGTTCCGTGGATCGTCCTTCTAGCCGGAAGGCTAAGAAGCGTTCCTCATCGAAGCCGTTATTGAAGCCCTCGTCTAAAGCTTCGGCCACAGAGGCTTCTTCGGAGCCCCCGCCTAAAAAGGCCAAGGCCAAGTCAAAATCTAAGAGCCATGCACCATCCCCGGCTCCGACTGTGCAGCCTGGTACGCCACCCAGACCGGTCCTGATTGATGACGATGTGGTGAGTCTTCATACCCCGTCACCTCCTTGTATGCCTCCTCCAACGGCATTGGAGGATTACGTGCCATTCCCGCCTTTCCCGGAACCGTATCAATCGTTCGAGCGTTCCCTGCCGTCTGCCCCGGCGCCTTCGGAGGCCTCTGTTCCAATGCAGTCTACCTCTTCGGTTCCGGCGCCGTGCCACTGGCCTGCTCCGGTGTCCGCTCCTCTACCTCCTTGGCAGCCTGTCCCGGGGATAGGGAACATGACCTCCTGGCAGGATTTTGTGGCCTGGTTCCAGCAGTCTGTGCCCTTCCTGCAACAACCTTTGGTTCTGCCATCTTCCGTTCCGGCTCAACCACTTGTGCAACCTGCGCCTGCTCCTCCTGCGGCTAGAGTGCAACTCCATCTCTCAGTTCCTGTGCCTGGCTTCCCCGTCCGATTACTCTTCGGATGTGGCTTCTGACCCTTCCCCGGATGGCACCGTGGGTGAGCTCCGTTCGTCGTCCCCAAATGACGACTACAGAATGTTCGCCGAACAGATGGTCAGGATGGCCGCTGCGCTGGAGATAGATGTTGCCTCCACGACCTCCAAGCCTAAGAGCAAGCTGCTGGAGGCATTGTATTCAGGGTCCCCCGCTTCGGTGGCATTCCCTCCTGTGGAGTTTGTCGACAATGCTCTTGCGCTCTGGCAGACACCAGCATCACTGCTGCCAAAGGCAAAGAAGGTCGAAAGGTACTATCGCCTGAAGCAGGACGACTGCCTGTACCTTTTCTCTCACCCTAAGCCCTCTTCCATCGTGGCGGAGGAAGGTCAGGCTCGGTTCCGATACGGTTCCTCTTCGGCTCCGGCAGACCGGGAAGGCAGGAAGCTGGATGGCATGGGCAGGAAGCTCTACTCGTCCGCGTCCTTGGGATTCCGTATAGCAAATTTCCAAGCTATAATGGGATCCTATAATTTATTCTTGTGGAAAAGGCTGTCCTCTTACCTCTCCGACCTCCCGGAGGATCGTCGCCACCTGGTTAAGGCCCTCCAGGCTGAGGCCATGAAGCTGTCAAAGCAACAGATGACAGCGGGCAAGGACGATGCCGACTCTGCAGCGCGAGCGATGGCGACTTCGGTGGTCTTGCGTCGACACGCCTGGCTCCGGTCCACGACCCTGACACCAGAGAAGAAGGCGAAGGTGGAAGATTTCCCGTTTGAGGGGCCCCAGCTCTTCTCAGAAAAAACGGATGAGTCCCTCTCTCTGATGAAGAAAAACTAGCAAACGGCCAAGTCCCTGGGAGTTGCTCCTTCAGCACAGCCATCGGGCCCGAGGTATCATTACGGTCGGTTCCGATCCTACCAGACCCCTTATCAGCCTTACCAGCAGCATCAAGGGTGATTCTTCTCGGGCCAGTCCTATGGCCACCGATCCTATTCTACCCAGCAGCGTCATTCTTCCAGGCGCTCCGGCCGGTCCAAGGGGAGGCAGAAGCCCTCCTCGCCTAAACCATCGACCTCCGTGCAGAAGCCTTCTGTCTTCTGACTAAGCCTGGACGCTCCCCAGTTGGCTTCCAAGGGCACTGCCCGGTTCTTGGACAGGCTTCGGCCTTTTTTGCCCTGTTGGCAGCTTGTTACCTCTGACACTTGGGTCCTGTCTATTGTGACCCATGGTTACAAATTGTTATTTTCTGATGCACCTCCCCTTTCTCTCCCTCCCCGTTGTTCTCCATGTTGGAATGTTGTTTTACACAATAATGTTATGGAGTTGGTGAACAAAGGTGCTGTCCGGGTGGTCAATGTCGCTACTTCCCCTTGGGGATTCTACTCGAGATACTTTCTCGTAGATAAGAAGGATGTGGGGTCCCGGCCCATTTTGGACCTTAGGGGCCTCAACAGTTATTTGAAGGTTGAGAAATTTCGAATGCTGACCCTGACAAGGGTCATAGAGCTCTTGGAAGCAGGCATCTGGCTAGCCATTCTAGACTTGAAAGACGCCTACTTCCACATCTCCATCTTTGAGGGCCACAGAAAGTACCTGCGGTTTGTCTATGGGGATTCTGTATATGAATATACAGTGTTGCCTTTTGGGCTGGCCTCTGCACCCAGGGTTTTCACGAAGTGCATGGCCACTGTGGTGGCGTATCTACGGTCCAGGGGATGCTTTATCTACCCTTACCTGGATGACTGGCTCCTGGTGGGACCCTCAGCTGACTCTCTCCAGGACCATATTGCCCTCACCTTGTCTGTGCTGGCTAGGTTGGGCTTGGTGGTTAATGGGGATAAGTCTATCCTAACTCCGGGCACAGCCATTAGATTTATAGGGGTCCATTTCGACTCGCCACGGGGCAGGGCCTACTTACCCCCGGATCGCTTGACCAAGCTTTCCTCCCTAGCCTGTCACTTCATGCACAACCGTTTTCAAACTGCCCTCCTAATTCAAACACTGCTAGGCATTATGGCCTCCTCCACAGGGGTGGGTTTTTTTCGCATGCCTGCATATGAGGCCTCTGCAAAACTGGTTCATCCGGAGGTACAACCCCCTCACTATGGGCCAGCGTCAGAAGTTCTCCATCCCCAGGGCGGTCCAGCGTTCCTTGGCCTGGTGGACTGTCCCTGAGAACTTGTCCAAAGGTTGTCCTTTTGGCCCTTTCCTGGCGGAGGTCACCGTCTTTACTGACGCCTCCAACTTGGGATGGGGAGGGCGCTGTGGGCAGCTCTCAGCCCAGGGCATCTGGTCCCCAACTGAAGCGACCATGCACATTAACCTCTTAGAGCTTAGAGCGATCCGTTACTCCCTTGCTTCTTTTGCAGATGTCATTCGGAACAGGAGGGTTCAGGTCCTGTCGGACAATACCACAGCCTGCTATTACCTCAACAAACAGGGAGGAACGGTCTCGCTCAAGCTCTGCAGGGAAGCAACGACTCTCTGGAAATGGGCCATGGTCAACAACGTCCTTCCCAGGGCCATACACATTGCCGGGGAGCTCAACACCGCAGCGGACACGCTGAGCAGGGTGTTTCTGCCTCAACACGAGTGATCCCTCAACAGGGCTTACCTCCACCAAGTCTTTCACACGTGGGGTACACCACTCATCGACCTCTTCGCCACGGCCCACAACAAGCAGGCCTCGCTGTTCTGCTCCCGGGCCGGTATTGGCCCTCACTCCCTAGGGGATGCCTTCCAGATACCCTGGTCCCCAGGGCTCTTTTATGCCTTCCCGCCCTTCCCGCTCATGCACAAGGTCCTCTCCAGGGTCAGGGCCTTCAACACCCACTGTATCCTGATTGCCCCACACTGGCCTCGCCAGGATTGGTTCCCTCTCTTACTCTCCCTGTCACAGGGACGATGCCTAGCGCTGCCACTGGCCCCAGACCTATTAATCAGGGACGGGGTCAGGCACCACAATGTGGCAGTTCTGAGTCTGGCTGCCTGGCTCCTGTGTGCTCCGGAGTAGGCCTCTCCTCAGAGGTTCTTAAGGTCATTCTGAATGCCCGGAAGCTATCAACCAGGTTATCCGACCAAAGGAAGTGGTCACGTTTTTCCAGGTGGTTGGCCCCAAAAGGGGTTTCTCCCTTTGATTGCCCCTTGCCTATTGTTCTGGACTACCTCCTGGATTTGTGCTCACAGGGTCTTGCCTTCTCGAGCATTAAGGTACACATGGCTGCGATCTCTGCTTTCCATGAGCAGATTGCTGGGAAGACCGTTTTTACGCACTGGCTTTCCAAGCAGTTCCTGAAGGGCCTGTTCAAGACCTTCCCTCCTAGGGCCCTGCCGATTCCTCAGTGGAGTCTGTCCCTGGTTCTCTCCCAGCTGATGCTCCGGCCCTTTGAGCCCCTGTCCACCTGTCCCTTACCTTTGCTCACACAAAAGGTAGCCTTTCTAGTGGCAGTCACGTCCTCTAGACGTGTTGGGGAGCTGTCTGCCCTGAGGTGTGACCCTCCCTTCCTGCAGTTTTTCCCTGGTACGGTCATGCTCCACACTAGCATGGAGTTTCTACCCAAGGTGGTCTCCAAATTTCACCTGCAGCAAAAGGTGTTCCTCCCTTCCTTTTTTCCGACACCCTCGTCCCCAGGGGAACGGGCACTACACACATTGGATGTAAAACGTGCTTTATTGTTTTATTTACATCGCACCAAATGTTTCAGGAAGTCTCCTGCCCTGTTTTTGTGTTACTCTGGCCCTCGCAAGGGCTCACCTGCTTCTGCCCAGTCCATCTCTCGCTGGATTGTGTCTACAATTAAACTTTGTTATCAGCAAGCTGGAGTCCAGTGCCCCTTGTTGGTTACTGTTCATTCCACTCGAGCGCAAGCTGCCTCTGGTGCCTTCCTGCGAGGAGTGCCGCTCCGGGACATCTGCCAAGCTGCGACGTGGTCCACTGCAGACACTTTTATCAAACACTATTCTGTGGACATGAATGCACGGCGTGAATCAGCTGTTGGCATGGCTGTCCTGCATTCTTTGTTCAAGTAGACACTCACACCCGCCCCCATTGGTGAGATGTTAGTTATTCTCCCAATGTGGGGCTGCACAGAAGGAAGACGACGATAAACAGGGTTTCTCACCTGTGACTGTTGATCGTCGAGTCTCTTCTGTGCAGACACACATTCCCTCCCACCTACCCTGCTGTGAGTGCTTGGTTAACTGAGTTTTTCTCCGGCGGCTCAGGTGAACGGAGGGAATGCCGGGGACGTTCGGATATATATACATTCAAAATTGGTGGGAACACCGGCGCGCATGCGCGGCGGATCCGAACGTCCCCTTCACATCTCTAAAAGCTAGAAAAAATCTTTTCCGTGGCTGGCCTGCGCCTGCGCAGTCCCAATGTGTGTCTGCACAGAAGAGACTCGACGATCAACAGTTACAGGTGAGAAACCCTGGTTTTTATCAGGATTAATATGCAAGCAGCTGCACTGGCTTGTTCATCATAGTAGCATTGTTATGAGGAGTAAAATTTCTTTTTCTGAAATTCCCTTTTTTTAGATACAGCCACTGATTCCTCTTATTCTCTTCTGAAAAAAAACTTTTTATTTGATCCTTCTTTGTAGTTTTCTGTTATACCTCTGTGCACCCTTCTGTAGTTTTCTGTTATACCTCTATCTACCCTTACAGGTTTTTAAAATAAAAACAACAATAATAACAATCAATTTATATATATTGCCCTTCGGGACAACTTAATACCACACTCAGAGCAGTTTACCAAGTGTGTTATTATTATTATCCCCATGCCTCCTGGAAGGGGAAGTAATGCCTGAAACATCCTGGTGCCTTCCAGATAAAGATGAGTGAATATTCCATGTTCTGTTCCTTTATATACTGAATGGTTTTGATCTTTTGTTTTTCACTGTTGTGGGGTTTCAGATGTGTTTGCATTGTGTTTCAGCTCAGGCATATCCATATGCATACCCCTACTGCAAGCCTTGCTTATTTACCAAGGCTTTTGAGGGGGTATGAACAACAGGCATCTTTTGGAAGCAGAGAGATATGCTTGGGGGGTTATTTATTATTAAAATACAATACCCTTAATTTAATCATGTTCACTTCTAGGAAGAATTCAGGCTTAATTTGATCTGAACCAACTTGTTTGTTTTTTGGGCAGTCCATGGTATCCATAAAATTGAGCCGCCGCCCCTCAACAGTTGGAATAAAAGACAGACACTGTGTTGGGATAAAATAAGGGCCACTTTATTAACTACAACATAACATAACCTGTCTTTGCGGCAAGGGATCTAACTGTGGTACAGGTCAAGCCCTGGGGTCACCCTGGACCTCTGCCTTGACCTGTCCGGGTGAGCCCCCACTGCCCTGGAAGTTTTCCATCCATGGGATGGCTGGGACCCGGCGGCCAGGCAAGTGGTTCCCCCTTTGAAGCTCTGTCCTTCACAACTGTGGAGCCTGGGGGCGGCCTTGTCCAGGGTTTCCCACCAGGAGTCTGCCCTCGCAGCTGGCAGCCATACAGCCTCACCAGCCACTCCTGACAGACCCCCAATTCCCGCCTAATGGGAATGTGCCAAGGGGGTCACCGGCCCACTCATTTATCCTATCCTGCCAGTGGCCAACTATTTACAACCTCCACACCATCCTCATTAACAATTCCCACAGTGCAAGGTAGGCAAAAAACAACTCCCCTGCTGTGCCAATTAGAGAAGAAGAAAAAATTCCTGCCTGGCCTTGATAACAGCGGCTGGCTAATCCTGCACTGCATAAGGGAGAGGTGGGTGGGCCGAGCACGAGGTGACTACTGAGGGCGAGGAAGGGTGGAGCAGGCTTATAAGCCTTCAGCTCCCCCCCCCCCCAAGCGATGCCCTGATGGCCGGGAAAGCAACTGCCTTTTCTCCTTCCGGAAAGGCAAACCCAGCCCCAGTCTTAGCAGCTTTAGCTGCCGACTGGGAAGGGGCCACACTCTCCTTCAACACCACATTTCAAATGAATTCATTTTCTTCCTGTTGGCTTTCTTCATTGTCCAATGTTAGGGCTGCCACCCCCACCCCTCCCTACCTGGCCAGCAGGGGGGGTGCACCTTCCATGCGCACCCCCCCTGCGGTGCTGCATGATCAGGATCAGGCCTGTTTTGGCCTGGATCAGGGCCCCTGTGGAGCACGGGAGCATTCCTGCACTCCACAGGGACCCACAACGGGCCCGACCCGTGCCCAAACGGGCCCAATCCGCGCCCATTTTGGCATGGATTGGGTCCATTTCGGTGTGGATCGGGCCCGTTTTGGTGCGGATCGGGCCCGTTGTGGGCCCCTGTGGAGCGAAGGAACACTCTCGCGCTCCACAGGGGCCTAAAACGGGCCCGATCCACGGCGAAACGGACCCGAACTGCAACTAAATGGGTGCAGATTGGGCCCATTTGGTCATGGATCGGGCCTGTTGTGGGCCCCTGCGGAGTGCAGGAACACTCCTGTGCTCCACAGGGGCCCACAACGGGTCCGATCCATGCCCAAACAGGCTGCGTGGTGACATCACTGACGTCATCACGCTTGCAGGAGCGTGCACACACACACACACCCTCCAGGTAAGAGCCAGGCCCAATCTCCCACTGGGAGATCAAGGGGGCCTGGCAACCCTATCCAATGTTCATATCTATACATAATAATGGGGAATATTTTTTATTAAATAAACAAATAAAAATTCAGAAATAACATCTGTGAGGGGGGAAAAAAACCACTCGGTGTGAGGAAACAGAAAATGGCATGTAATTAAGCCAAACAAAGAAGCATGGTTCAGGTTACCCTTGTTAAAAGTGAAAACAGAGTGGCAATTGGGGGTTCAACATAGCAAGGAGGAAACATTCGAAATAAACTCTAGTTTTAGAGATGGTGAAACTAGAGCAGAAAGTGCTTTGGCCACTTTAGTGCATCATGTTGGATTCCTGCTGAAATGACTCCTTCGTGGTGGTCCTAGTTTGAAATAAAGATTTTAATTCTCCTTTGAAGTCAAGCAAGACATGTAACAAGCTGAGACTCAAATATATGATGTGTTTTACATTCTGACTTGGCTTTTACTCTATCGACTGCATCGACTAACAGACGGGTTTGTTTTTCCTCTAATAAATTGGTTTGTTAATTAAACATATTGATTTGCTTAAGTTTACCAATCGATGCAGGTATTAAATACATGAGTTTCGATGGCAGCTTAATTAGTGTGTGTATGAAATTCATTGATTCATGATTAGAGTATATTGCTTTGCATGTGCTGTGAGCCCTGTTTACTTGAAGCGGAGTCTGCTGTGATTAGTATTTGTTGGCATTTGAAACAGATGAAGCTGAGCATAAAGCGCATTCTGTTCCCTGTATGCCATAATATGTTGCCATGATTTTTCTGAGTGAATAGTTTGAATAAAGCATGACAGACTTGTATAAAATAAACATCTAATGCCATGCCATGTGCGGATTGCTTTGTTGCATGCCACCAAGGGAGTTAACATTAACAAAAAAAACCCCACAACCTCGTACATTGTTCTGTGGGAACACAGATTCAAAAGCATGTAACACAGACTAGCTATCATGATCACACTTTAATCAATCTTTATGTGATGGATTCCTCAATCTTCTTGAGAAGATCTGGAATTTTCAGAATGGGTACTGGGAGCCATAACAAATGGCAGCCATAGGGGTGAAAATCACAAAAATGTTTGGAGGTTCTAATGTAAACATCCTCCTGTGATGGAGGCAGATGTTTCTGAATGGGTACCCCCTGCAGACACAAACACAGTGAGGGTATAGGAGCAGAAAATTTGGTAAACAAACACAAAGCCAAAGTAAAAAGATGAAATCTTTCTGAAACCAAGCATAACTAATTTACATGGCATGTTAGGCAATGTGGAAACTCCCTAGTAGGTATATGTCTACATCACCAGACAGTACACAACAGAGTAGCATATAGTCCCTGTCCCTACCAAGATATCTCTCAGAGCTACTTCTTATGACACTGTCCTATATTCTTGGTTAAAAGCCCACCTGAATAATTCTGCATCATTTGTGGAAGGCCAGGAGAGTGGGAGCTTTCCTGATCTCCTCGTGCAAACTATTCTATAATATTGGGGCTAGTACAGAGAAAGCACTCAATCTTACAATTTTACTGGATTTTACTACCCTTCTGAGTAGTAGTGTGTATATGAACAAAATATTGGGGTACAGGTGGAAGGGAAGCTAAATATGAGCAATCATTGTGATGCAGCAACAAACAAGGCAAAAACAATCTTGAAGTGTATCAACAAAGGTAGAACATCCAAATCACAGAATGTCATGTCCCACTATATATCGTGTTGGCCCAGTGCTTCCTGGCCTCATTTGAAGCATCCATTCCAATGAGGTGGAGGAAAGCCAGAATTGGCTCTTTGCTTTGGAGAATATTTTACATTAGGAGCAAGTGGGAACCAGGAAATACATTGGTGGCTGCTGTAGCAGTTACAGACACCATGTTCAGGATGATTGCTTCAAGCCTAAAAATCAAAGTTTATTTTATTTATTTTATTTATGTCATTTATAGTCCACCTTTCTCACTGAGACTCAAGGCAAATTACACAGTGTGAAATTAGTACAGTCCATTAAAAAAAGGCAAAGGGCGCACCAAGTCATTACTGACCCATGGGGAGACGTCACATCATGATGTTTTCTTGACAGACTTTTGTTATCGGGTGGTTTGCCATTGCCTTCCCCCGTCATCTACACTTTACCCCCAGGAAACTGGGCACTCATTTTACTGACTTCGGAAGGATGGAAGGCTGAGTCAACCTTTAGCCGGCTACCTGAACCTGGCTTCCGCTGGGATCAAACTCAGATCGTGAGCAGAGCTTGGACTGCAGTACTGCAACTTAACACTCTGTGCCACGGGACACTTCCATATCAGGGACATGTCCATAAACAATGTCATAGGGTAAATAGATACAAGTTCACAAAGACATAACATTAGAAGGAATCCAATACAACATCGCAGTGAGGTCTCTGGTTTCTAACTCATTAACGGATCATCTGAGATCCCATCCCTACAATGCAGTCGTTAAAGACTGGTAAAATGCAGGGATACTGACAACTTTGACATGACCGCAACGACCACATGAAATTACCTTGACTGAATTTCTCAGTTGCAAGCCTTGAGGTTACTGTTCTATGTCTACCATGACTGCTCAATAGCTGCTACAAGGCCTCAATTCAGTTGTACCTCACCTGCTTTTTCATTTAATTGTCAGCGTGGGTATCAAATGCCATAGATGCTGCATTGCAACAAGCCCCAAGAGACATCCCTTTTTAGCAGTTTTAAAGTATATAAAATGCATTTTTATGGACATCAAGGGAGGCAGGGCAGAGGGAAATAAACTACAACTAGCCATGAGTCCATGTGACAATGCACATGTGTGACCTGATCTCGATATGGAAAGGTTGACAGCTATTATCGGACAGCAAATTATGCTGTCACAGTATAGTACACAGTATAGTACACAAAGGAGTAAGTCTCAGCATAAGATATATAAAACATTTTTTCCCCCTTTTTAACAATGTGCCGGTAACAGTAGCTGTGGGGGAGGGGGGAGGTGTGGGAAAGCAATTGGACACATTTGAGCTGTTTGGATGAAGACAGAATATCCTGTCAGTCTTCAGCTGCCAAAATCCTACACTTGAGGAGGATTTGAGCCAAACTGGCCGGTGATTGAGCATCCCTAGTAAAAGTTGCATTTAAATTACCAATCCACATTATCATTTTTGACAAAGTTAATTTGTCAGGAGTTGATTCCCTCCCCTGCCCTGTTGTGACAATACAATTTGGTGAATGATCTATTGTGTTAGGAAAGAGTCACTTGCTAGGTCCTCGTTAAAGTCTGCTTTTGATCATTTACTGAAATAGGGTGACATGCATTTTCAGTGCACTTTGAAACAGACAAGTTGCATGTGCCATCACTTCACCAGTCTTTCCATGATATGCCCGCCCAATCACAATCACAGTTTATGGTGGAACTTCTACACGACTACTTTACCACTGGCAAGATGGTCCTGTGAATTAGCTAATAATCAATAGTTATAATGAAATGAAGGATTTGATGAACATCTTCATTTACAGATCAATAGGTTCCATGTTCATTCACAGAATATTGATTGTTTGCCCCCCATTCAGAATGAAGAGACAGATACAAGGCTTGGGTATAAACAGGGCCTTTTACTGACCAGCAATAAGAATGGCAAGGGTATATAACTAGCGGTACCAGTCGAACCAAGGGGTCAACTGGACCTCCTCCTCACCTGCATGGGCGAGCACCTCCTGCCCCAGGCATGAGCCATCCAAGTGCATGACTGTAACCTGGCTGGCCAGGTAAATGGTTCTCCCCTTTCAAGCTCCATACACCCCAGCTGTGAAGCCCAAGGGAAGGACTTGTACAGGGGGTCCCATGGGCATTCTTCCCTCTCAGCTGGCCGCTGTACAGCCCACCAGCCGATCTGAGACAGACCCCCATTCCCCACCAATGGGGAGGTGCCACCGGGTGCTCACCGGCCCACTCTGCCTACCCAAACTAACCTGCTAGGAACTTCAAAAACTGATAACTATAAAACATAAACTTACTAATCAGCAGTATAAGGTAGGTAAAAAACACACCACGCCAAGGAGCCAATCAGGCAAGATGCGAAAAATTCCTACCTGGCCCTATGAAACAGCGACCGGCTAATCCTGTACTGCGAATAAAAGGGGGGAGAGGAGGGCAGGTCGAGCTTTTGGCACTACTGCTGCAGGGATGGAGGCAGGGCTGGCCTATATGGGCCCAGGCTCTGCCCCCCGAAGGATGCCCAGATGCCCGGGAAGCAAGGCTCTCTCTTCCTCCGAGCAGGAGGGCAAATGGTGGCACTCAAATAAGTGTGCTGCACGTGCACCAGGAGTGCCCTTATGTATAAGATTTTGATAGAGGAATCCTTTAGAATCCGGTTGGCATTAATCAGAGAACAGGCATTTTGCTACGAGATTCTAGCAACATTCATCAATAGCAAACAACTTAATGGGAACCATTAACTTACGTTGTTTCCAAGATAGAGTACATCAAAAAGGTATCTGTTTACTTCACAGTACTAACTCAGCGGTAATTTATATGTGCTAAAAAGTCTTGTTCATTAAAAGAACAACAGAGCTTGGAGACCAAGACAAAAAATGGCTGCATTTTATTAATGCTGCACGTAGCATGAGATGTTTCCTTTTGCATAGGTACTCAGTTCCTGCTTTTAGGTTCACATAATACAGGCAGGTGTGTTCAAAACAACATCCATTTATCAGCAAGGAGATAAAAGCAACTAGTTTTGGGACAATGGAGCATCTGCAAATTCCAGCTATCCAACTAAACTAAGAAGTTTGAGACTAAATCAACTTACACAAATATCGAGGGTGAGGGTTGGGTGGGGAGGAGAGACTGTACAATAAATGAGTTAAAATGTGTTAATAATTAACAGAGCCTTTGGGAAGGCAAAGAGGAAATTAACAAACCCTCTAAGGAGCTATCTTTGCTGCCTCTGGGAAAGGTGAAATTAACAAACCCTCTGAAGAACAATCTTTGCCAGCTCTGTAGAGAGAGGTAAAACTCAACTATGCTTCCCAGCTAACATTGCATCTCCCTTCACTTAGCATCCTCGTGTAATTTGTCTCGTGTCGTTTAGCTCTCAGAGAAAGACATCAAGTCCATCAGGCAGGAATTTCCACAGATCAGTTGCCCTTACTCCATTAAACATCATATATCAGACCACTGGAAATAGGGGTTAGTCTAAACTTTTTTTTTTTTGCTTGTCTCAAAATAAATACTGCCTTAGAAATAACTTTCAAATCCATCTTGACATTGGGTGCTAAGTGAAATAGGTTTCTCTTATTTCAGGTCACTGTCTTCAAGGCAAAACAAGGCAGAAGTTTGGGGGAGATTGCAGCAGTCGGGATCACAATCAGAGCCACTAAGAGCACTGGCAAACATAGAGCACAGAGCAAACATATATCTTATAGAGCAGAGCTATCCTGAAAAATATATATTAAGATGAATTCTATTTGGATTCAGATGTGTTTTGAGCAACTCACACCCCAGGAATTTTCAGTTGCTGTGGAAAAAGGGGGAATCCAGGTCCTACGCCTTAATTGATAATTCCTTGTGGATTATAGTTCCTCTTGGTTAGGCAGAGAAAAGGCTACTTCTAAACTAAATCCTACAGATATTAGCAGCACACTCACAAATATGTACTGCCTCCAGTGTCTGATTAGAAGTGTCATTTGGGCTCAGAAGAAAGGAGGGTGCATTACATTCTGTAAGCACTTTATGATACTTTTACTGCAGTTGTATTTATCTACTTACAATTTTTGATGTTGCCTTTCTGCACAATCTGGGCCCCCTAACCTGTTGACAGTTAAAACATTGCAGCTATATTGGCTATGATGAGTCTGGTGTACCAGGCAATAAACATGTACACACCCAAGATCTTGGAGGAAAATTGCCCACAACCTTATTGATTCCAGCCATTGGAGCATTGGCATGGCATAGGTAGCATTGTCAGGTCCCCTTACCCCCCCAGAGGAAGGGCAGGTACCTGGTACTCACCTTTCCTGTGTCCCTCACATGAGTGCTAATGGTGTGCACATGCTCCCGCATCTCCGCGATAACAGCACTTCTGCTGATGTCACTTCCAGATGACATCATCGCACAGGCACGAGAGTATGTGTGTGCTTTACAGTGGGCTGATTTGGACCTCAGATGGGCCTGATTCAGCCTGTTTGGGGCCCAAATCAGCCCACTGTGAAGCATGGGAGTGCTCTAGGGGCAGCATGATTATGTCACTCCCAGGAAGTGATGTCATTATGCCAACTCAGAAGTGCACCTGGGAGGCCTGTTCCTGCGCCCTTTCCCCCTGCCAGCCAGGTGAGTGATGGTGAGGGGCAGAGGGTGGGAGTGGGGGATAGGGCATAGATCCATGGCATCAAATGACCCACTTGCCATTCAATGGCACACCTTCCCCAGCCCCTCTGCCAACTCCAGGGGACAGCAGCAAGGACCATGAAGGCTGCTGGTGAAAATCCCAGCCCTCCTCCTGCTCCTCTCCTCTCCACTATCTTCAGCTTATATAATGTCTGCTAGGATGTGAGCAGCTGACCTTTGCCCCACCCTCTCCATCAAGCTGCAAAGCAGCCCTGCAGGTGAGCCAGTGAGCCTCCTTATAAAAACATATTAAAAACTTCTGTAACATTGTTGGTCAGCAGGATAGACACCGCTTTGGGGAATAGCCATTTGTTGCTCCATTTATTCTCAGTGACACTAGAAACTATGAATTAAGTGTCTGTTATTTTTTTTTTACTTTTTATTTTTAAATTTAATAAACTCTAGAAACAAAATTAACATCCAGCATTCACTTAAAAACAGTTCCATCATTCAACGTTCAACATTCAACCATGACATTTTGAGTATGAAGGGTTGTGCATATCATCAATCTAATAAAATAAAAAATTCAAATATTTTTGGCATACTTATGTTTGTGGATGTATAGTTTGTGATATAATCAAAGACAGGGAACCATCTTTCCATGAATCTTGATTGACAGTCTGGATTGTCATTTGTGGTTAGTTTTTCTGCTATTTTGTCCATTGCAATCAGGTCCCATACTTTGTCTGTCCATTGTGTGATTGTTGGCATTTTGTTGGTTTTCCACATTTGTGCTATAAGAAGTTTAACAGCCATCATTAGTAGCGCTATCAGCTCCTTTCTCAAAGTTGGTAATGGTGAGTGATTCGAGAGGTCCAAAAGTATGGTTTGAGGATTGTATGGGATTAAGTTTTTCACAATAGATTCTATAGTTTTTACATTTTTTTCAAGAGTCTGTTGCTTGAGAATAACTTTTTGATCTGGATCTTACATACAGTTTTTCTATACTAGTAATTGCTGATTAAGCTAATGAATATGTCTTCTATTCTTACAACAGAATAGAACCTATGTACAAACAGAAAAATAATATCTCTTCTAAAATAATATACATGTATAAAGAAGAGCAGAGGGAAGTTTTTAACAAGGAGCAGAGTTACACTTGTCCAAGTTCTTTGAGTTTACCACATGATCACAGGCAGGATCACTGATGGTTCTGACAGATTGGCAACAGTGCCATAGGTGACAGAGTTCCCACCATCAAAAATTAATAATCTATAGCACAGAGTTTCCTCAACCAAAAATACTTTGCTAACAAGTCACTCCCTGCCATGTTTCTATTTGCTAGCTGTCATGGCTTATTGGGATGTCATGAGAATACTTTCTCCATGCGTAAAACATACCAAATGGTATGTTGGAATAACCTTAAGAAGTGATTAAAGAAGCGATGACCTCATCTTTAAAAAGAAATATGCAGTTGACCTTGCAGAAAAGGGGTTTTGAGTTTAGTTATTTTAGAAATGTCACTGCAATCCAGAATGAAAAATATGAAGGATGTTGAGCAGAAAAGGAAAATTAATGTATATGTTAAATTCAGTCCTATTGGGGGTGGGAATTGTGGGGAGACACATGACTGGGCTTACACTGCAGATGAGCTGGGCTTAAGAGCTATCCCAGATCCTCTTTAGATGTGATCATTCAAGCAAGGATTTGATGGCATGCAGTCAACCGATTGGCTGTACAATGGATTTGCTCCAATGGTGTCCTACGAAAGACAACTCATTCACCTTCTTTACATCTACAGATTACAATATATTTCCAAACTTTCCAATTTTAAAATAGCAAAACTCTTCTAATTTCTGAGCACATTGGGTTGAATCTAGAGCAAAATTTCCAAATGCAAGTGGAAATGCAAGAAAAAGACTACTGTAGCCGCTTGTGCAACAACTTTTTTTTTGCCTTGTGCAATCAATTTTTTGTGCCTATAGTGCATTAGGAAGGAAGTGCTAGGAGGTGCACAATGTCTTGCACAATCAGAACTGCACTGTTTGTGTTTCTACTTGTGCATTGCTGGGTCCAAGCCACTGGATGCCTTTTTCTCCAAGCAAGTTACAAAGTAAGATTACTTGTTATAGCTTGGAAGAAAGAAAGAAAGAAAGAAAGAAAGAAAGAAAGAAAGAAAGAAAGAAAGAAAGAAAGAAAGAAAGAAAGCTGTTCAAATATGATATATGATATGATATATGTTACCATAAATATGAGCATGACATTTTACCATCTACAAGAAAACATATCCCTGCACTGAAACTCTTGTAATCTAAAAATTGCTGTGGAAGACAACAAAGGAAGTTGGTAGGAGGTTAAAGTGGAGAAGACAAGAAGTTCATTTCACTTAGACTTGCTTAGGCTTAGGGCCAAGCTACAAGTGACGAATAAGGGTGTGCAAGCCAAAAATTTTCGGCTATAGCCGAAAGTAGAAAGCCGAAAGAAGATTCTCTATCGTTAAAGCCGAAAGCCGAAACAAGAATCTTTTTCGGCTTTCGGCTTTCGGCATTCTTTCGGCTTTTTTCTATGGGAAAATGCCTCCGTCTTCCAGGACGCCTGGAGGAGGCATTTTCCCACCGAATAAGCCCAAAATTGGTGGGGACCTTCCTCTAACCCTTCTCTAACAACCACCCAAGTTTCAGACAGATTGAACTTTGGGGGGCCATGTTATGGCCCCCCAAAGCAGGTCCCCCCATCCTCCCATAAGAAAGCGAAGGAGCAGCATATTGTTAGCATGCTGCTGCTCATCTTTCTTCATTATTTCCTATGGGGAAAAAATGAAGAGGCAGGCTTCCTTTGCCAGGGGTGGCATTTTGCATGCAAAATGCCCCCTCACCCTCAGGGGCCCTTCTCCCACCCCTCCTCCCACCCCCCACCAAGGCTCAGCCTGCTCCCACTTGGGGGGGGGCATTTCATGGCCTCCCCAAGTAGGTGCTCTAATCTCTACCACTGACAGCTGGGGGAGGCTTGTGTTGCCAGGGGTGGCATTTTGCATGCAAAATGCCCCCCAACCCTCTGGGGCCCTTCTCCCACCCCTCCTCCCACCCCCCACCAAGGCTCAGCCTGCTCCCACTTGGGGGGGCCATTTCATGGCCTCCCCAAGTAGGTGCTCTGCTCTCATCTCTACCACTGACAGCTGGGGGAGGCTTGTCTTGCCAGGGGTGGCATTTTGCATGCAAAATGCCCCCCAGCCCTCTGGGGCCCTTCTCCCACCCTTCCTCCCACCCCCCACCAAGGCTCAGACTGCTCCCACTTGGGGGGGGCATTTTATGGCCTCCCCAAGTAGGTCCTCTCAGCCCCTAAAGTCCACCCCTTACAGCCCCACACAAACCCAATTTCCCCCCCAGCTGCCACACACAGACCCAAATCCCCACATTAGCCCCTCACAGACCCAAATCCACCCCCACCTGCCCCACACCCATAACCCCAGGAACAGGCTGGCAAAGGCCAGCCCTCTCCCTTTGTTCCCTATGCTGGGAACTTCTAAACTCTCTTTCCCTGGGCAATTCTGCACAGCCCAGGGGGGCCACAATGGTGGGCACACTTCTGAGTGCCAGCTGGTCCCTGTGAAACAGCACCTGAACCACAGACACCCTCCCTCAAATTCCCCCACCACCTACAGAGATGGTTGGCCAGCCAGCCCCATTGTTCCCTATGATGGGAACCAACTGCACAACAAAGAATAAAACAAGAACAACACAAAATAAAGTTTTAAATTTTTTTTCTCCCTTCCAAAGTACAAGTAGGCAAAGCCTTATGACACATTACACCAGCAGTCCCCCACACAGAAAAATAACACAACTCACTTAACATCAGAGAATCACAAAGCACGATTCCTGTCAAAAACACTTTATTTCTTGAACAGCTTTAGGTTACACAGCAGGGGGGAACACCAAAGGGCATGGCAGCACTATCTTACACAAAAATAACACAACTCACTTAACATCAGAGAATCACAAAAGCACAATTCCTGTCAAAAACACTTTATTTCTTGAACAGCTTTAGGCTACACAGCAGGGGGGGAACACCAAAGGGCATGGAAGCAGTATCTTACACAAAAATAACACAACTCACTTCACATTAAAGAATCACCCCAAAAAATTGCTGTCAAAAGCACTTTATTTCTGTAACTGCTTTAGGTTACACAGTAGGAAGGCACCACAGAGCAGGAAAGCAGTGTACTACACAAAAATAACACAACTCACTTCACATCAGAGAATCACACAAACACAATTGCTGTCAAAAACGGTGAAGTGGGTTGTATTATTTTTTGTAGTACATTGCTATCATGCCCTGTTGTGCCCTCCTACTGTGTAACCTAAAGCTGTTCAAGAAATAAAGTGTTTTTGCCAGGAATTGTGTTTTTGTGATTCTCTGATGTTAAGTGAGTTGTGTTATTATTGTGTAAGATAGTGCTGCCATGCCCTTTGGTGTTCCCCCCTGCTGTGTAACCTAAAGCTGTTCAAGAAATAAAGTGTTTTTGACAGGAATTGTGCTTTTGTGATTCTCTGATGTTAAGTGAGTTGTGTTATTTTTGTGTAAGATAGTGCTGCCATGCCCTTTGGTGTTCCCCCCTGCTGTGTAACCTAAAGCTGTTCAAGAAAGAAAGTGTTTTTGACAGGAATCGTGCTTTGTGATTCTCTGATGTTAAGTGAGTTGTGTTATTTTTCTGTGTGGGGGACTGCTGGTGTAATGTGTCATAATGCTTTGCCTACTTGTACTTTGGAAGGGAGAAAAAAAAATTAAAACTTTATTTTGTGTTGTTCTTGTTTTATTCTTTGTTGTGCAGTTGGTTCCCATCATAGGGAACAATGGAGCTGGCTGGCCAGCCATCTCTGTAGGTGGTGGGGGAATTTGAGGGAGGGTGTCTGTGGTTCAGGTGCTGTTTCACAGGGACCAGCTGGCACTCAGAAGTGTGCCCACCATTGTGCCCCCCCTGGGCTGTGCAGAATTGCCCAGGGAAAGAGAGTTTAGAAGTTCCCAGCATAGGGAACAAAGGGAGAGGGCTGGCCTTTGCCAGCCTGTTCCTGGGGTTATGGGTGTGGGGCAGGTGGGGGTGGATTTGGGTCTGTGAGGGGCTAATGTGGGGATTTGGGTCTGTGTGTGGCAGCTGGGGGGGAATTGGGTTTGTGTGGGGCTGTAAGGGGTGGACTTTAGGGGCTGAGAGGACCTACTTGGGGAGGCCATGAAATGGCCCCCCCAAGTGGGAGCAGTCTGAGCCTTGGTGGGGGGTGGGAGGAAGGGTGGGAGAAGGGCCCCAGAGGGCTGGGGGGCATTTTGCATGCAAAATGCCACCCCTGGCAAGACAAGCCTTCCCCAGCTGTCAGTGGTAGAGAAAAGAGCACCTACTTGGGGAGGCCATGAAATGCCCCCCCCCAAGTGGGAGCAGGCTGAGCCTTGGTGGGGGGTGGGAGGAGGGGTGGGAGAAGGGCCCCTGAGGGTGAGGGGGCATTTTGCATGCAAAATGCCACCCCTGGCAAAGGAAGCCTGCTTCTTCATTTTTCCCCCATAGGAAATAATGAAGAAGATGAGTAGCAGCATGCTAACAATATGCTGCTCCTTCGCTTTCTTATGGGAGGATGGGGGGACCTGCTTTGGGGGGCCATAACATGGCCCCCCAAAGTCCAATCTGTCTGAAACTTGGGTGGTTGTTAGAGAAGGGTTAGAGGAAGGTCCTCGCCAATTTTGGGCTTATTTGGTGGGAAAATGCCTCCCCCAGACGTCCGGGAAGACGGAGGCATTTTCCCATTGAAAAGCCGAAAGAAAGCCGAAAGAATCCCGAAACGTTTCGGCTTTTTTCTTTCGGCTACCCGAAATGTTTCGGCATTCCCTGAAACGTTTCGGCATTCCCCGAAAGAAGCCGAAACACTTTTGTTTCGGCGTTCTTTCGGCATTCTGAATGCCGAAACGCACATCCCTAGTGACGAATGACACTTGAACAGCAAGTGTATTTCTCCCTGTTCACTTGCCCTCCACTCAATCCACTTGCCATTCAAGTGTCATTCGTCACTTGCAGCTTGGCCCTTAGATTCAGTAAACAAGGGTTTGAATCAAAAGCTTCATGGGCAAAGTGAACTTTTGGGAGAGATTAGAAGGAAATGAGACAAGTAGAAACAAGTCTGTGTTTTTGGTGATCATGCAGTGGTGTACTGGGATAAGAAAGTGAAGAAGTAAGAGGGAAAAGACCAAAGAGAGCTTTGAAAATAAACCGTTCCTTGTTGTTTGCCTCTCTCCAGGCACTGCAGAGGCTATCTTGTAGCATGGAACCAAGTTCCTATAGGCCTGGGCACTTCCACTTATGCTAGCCTGTTGTTTTTAATGTGCTGCAAAATACCTAGTGTGAGAGGAACATGCACAGCAATAGAGTGCCTTTGCAGCATCCGGAAGAAGTGCACCCCAAGAAAAGTATAGGATCCAAGCGCAGAATTTTGTGTCATCTCTGCATTTTCATCACACTTTTCTCCAAGGAGCTCAAGGTAGCAAACACAGCACCTTCTCTATTTTATTCCTACAACAGTCCTACAGACTTGGTCAGGCAAAAAGATTGAGCTACTAATCCATTGAACTTCCACGGTAGCATGGGAATTTGAACCCAAGTCTCCCAGGTCCTAGCATGACATTCAAACCACTATACCACACTGGCTCAGTGCTGGATCTGGGAACAGAAGGAAATCAAAAGAAAAAATTAAGGAGGGACATGATTAGAGATGGGCACGAACCTAAATACGAACCAAAAAACCCCCACGAACCAGCCTGGTTCGTGTTCTGTGAACCAGGGTTTGTGGAAGCTCATTTCCATGAACTTCCATGAACTGGACTACTGGTTCATTTGGTTCATATTAAAGGGCCAGTTGAAATGGCCATTTTCGGGGGGGGGCATTTAAAGGTCCCTGCCGCTTGCAAATGGCAGGTCCCTTTAAACTATCAGCTGGCAGTCGGCGAGGGGATCCCCCCTGCCGCCTGCCAGCTGATAGTTTAAAGGGTTTAAAGGGTCCTGCCCCTTGCAAGCGGCAGGAAAGGGCCATTTAAATGATTAAATGCCCCTTTCCCTGCCGGAAAGGGGCATTTAAACCCCATGAACTATGAACTGGTTCATAACTGGGCCAGTTCTGTGCCAATTTGTGGCTCGTGGAAACTTCAAGGTTTTTTTTTTTTTTCTGGTTCGTGCCCATGTCTAGACATGATATGGCCAGATAATATCTTTGCACAGATAATTGCCTGCTAAGTGTAATTCTTATTTTTCTCTTCCTCTGTATTCTCATGCTTCTGAGGTTCTTCCAGATGTCTGTACATGCCATTTCAAAACACAAACATGAGAAATACTAGGCTCCTGGCAAAAGATACATCAACAATAACAAACCACTCCAATGTCAGTCAAGTAAATAAAGCACTGCAGGTCAAACCCTGTGCTCCAGACAATACCATGCACATAGGCAATATCCTAATGCTACATTGAGAACAAATATATGCTGGATCATGCAGCAAATATCATATTGGAAGAGAGAAGTGCATGTCCTAAGGTTACATCTACAGCCAATAGTGATGAACCTCATGAGTGATTTACACAAAGGCATGCAAGCAAAGAAAGGCATTTTCAGGCTGTACAGAAGAGAACACAACAGCAGCAGCCACAACAAATAACACAATTAGTAAACCAAATGTTCATCAAGAATATTAGCAAAACAGTAAATCATGGCAGAATATAATTGTAATCTGCAAACAAATGTAATTGTTCTTTATAGTTGTGTGTTAAAGGATTAAATCCTTCAAGCAGAAAAGCACCAGACCTTAATAAGGTTAAAAATGGTCTGTCTGTCTGTTTGTTTAATCTTGAAACATTTTTCACCCTTTGATAGAGGGGGTGGGTTGTTGTTGCTTTTTAAAAAACAATGGCATTTTTTTCTTAAAGAACTGCAAATGGAATTCATCTACATTAATCTCTATGAGCGCTTTGCATTGCCAAGGCTCTAATACCATCCCAAATCTGTAGGAAGAGTTTGGCTCAATACTTGTAAAGTCAGATTTAGAGGTCTTCATGTATGACCTAGTTTCTGTTTCCCCACACTGAAAATTTCCCATTAAAATGTATTCTTCCACATTATGTTTTGTACACTGCAAACATGTGGCCTATAAATGACATAAAGATTGCACTTAGTAAAAATGGCATAAAGGAAGTGACTCTTCAATGACTGCAATGACATAAAGGTGAATTGAAACCAGTGTGTCACCCATCCTTCCTCAGCAAAGTGAATTACGGAGACCATACATGCACTCCTTTTCCCAGATGCAACAGTGTCCTCCATTGAAATAAACAGTACCCCCCACCCTTGAAGTGAGATAATTCTTTATATACACCAGAGACTTCCCTACAGCAGCAATAGATCACTAAATGGGGTAATTAATTTTTACATCACTTTTCTCCAAAGCAGCTTACAAAAATGCAATGTAGATGAACAAACAAACAAAAAAGTACAATAAACTATGAATGCTGGTTCAATTCACGTCCTGTTGACTCATTATGAACAGAGTCCTGATTTTTCAACTATTGGTTCAGTAGTTCACTGATGGTTTTATTTATTTATTTATTTATTTATTTATTTATTTATTTATTTATTTATTTATTTATTTATTTATTTATTTATTATTGTGCTTTCCCTGCAAGTGGGCTCAGACAGGATCACAGCATTTAAAAATGTACAATAAAATAGAATAAAATTTAGCAGCAATATAAACATCAATAACAACATAAATTTCTAAAAACAGCTATGCACATATCACCCCACCCACTCAGCCTCAGTTTTAATACTAACTACTTCAATATTCACCATGCACTCCAGTGCAATAAGCTTTTTGCACATGTGCATTCTCACACAGCCTGATTATATTCTGCTACCCTCCCTTACTGTACAAATGATCTGCTCAGTTATTTAAATAGACAATTAGATCACTCACAAGTCATATAAACCGGTTATGAATAAATGTTGTAGTTCAATAAAATACTAAAATATAATACCACCCTTTGATGTATGTCTAAGTGGTCCTTAGTGGCTCTAATGGCCACCGATCAGTTTGGATCAGCAGCGCCTTTGAGAATGTGCAGTTTTGGGAAAACCCAATGCAAAGTGGTTCAGTAGGTGTTCACAATCAAACAGACCAACAAAAGTCTGATCACCATCTTCAAACATGGTAAGTTCAACAGTTAATGTGTTTGCACCTCCCAGTCGAAATAAAATGTGTTCGTAACAAAATTCACAGCATTCCATACAATAAAATGCATCTTTGCCTGGTTCTGAATTGACTGAGCTGGGAAGTGAAATTGACAGAGCCTTCTGGAGGCAAAGAGGAAATTAACAAACCCTCTCAGCAGGATCTCCCTGGCTCTGTAAAGAGGGGAAATTAACAAAGCCTTCCAATCTCTTTTAAAACTCAGCTTCCTGGCTAACATTGAGACTCCCTTCACGTGCTCCTGCTAGAAAAGCCACTTGCTTTCAGCTTAACTTATATAAATTAGTCTGTTGTGAGGATAATGTAGAAAAAAAAATATGCACACTACTTTGAACTCCTTGGAGTAATGACAGAACATGTAGATGAAAGCATGTACAATTAAGACTTTGTTTTCTTCTTACAGGTCTGACACTAATATTTACAAATCTTTGTTTAGGGCATTTATCTGCAACAGCAACAATGTGTTTTTCCATTCCAGGAGTGAAAAATCATGCACATTTAAAACATCTCTACTTAGGGGGGTGGGAAATCTTATTTCTAATTAAGCAGACAACCTAAAGGTTTGGTTGCAAGCAGACAAATATGTATTTTTGTTTCTGGAGAAAAAGATTTATTTTAACAACGCAGAGGACAGATTAGCCACATATCAAAATGGTAATTTCAGCATTGTTCTATCTAGAGGTATTAGCTAATTGTACGGTTGGAGTAAAAAGGAGAAGAAACATTTCTGCGGAGTGAGGATGGCAGGGTCATTTACTATAATGAGATGCTGGGTGACAATACAAGAATATCTCCTTTGCACCCGATATGAAGCTGAAAAACTAAAATACTTCTGCATTATCATTTGTCATTCCTGGCAGGTCATTTGCTAACAATTGTAGACCAGCTTTTTTCCCACCTTACTGTTTTAAGGGCCTGACAGTTAGCTCATAAAGCACAAGTGGTGTTGTATTAAATTTTGGAAGTACAGAAAACTCTGAAAGATGGGGTGAAGTGAGGGGCTGATTCCAAAAGAAAATAACAGAAAGCTAGTCCTGGGGGAGGGGAATAAAGAGAGATTAATTTATTTTACTGTATCCTGCTAGTCAATGCAAGTCACTGTAGTAAAGGCTATGAATATTAGAACACTCAAAGAACAAAAGTGTAAAGTAGCATTGTTAAGAGAAATGCGCCTAATTCTTCTTTACCCAGTTTCTCCTTGAAATTCAGCAATCCTTTTCTTCTTTTTAGGAATTTGAGTTAGTTTCTAATCTATTCCTTTTTAATCTAAGAGAAATTTGGAGCAGAAGAGGAACAGAAATTAAGGTTCTGCAAAATCTCAGCAGTTTACTCTGTAGATGATCAGAGACAGGCAGGGCCTGATCTAGGGTTGCCGGTGCCTGCCCCCTCGTGTGTGCATGCATGCACGCGCTCCTGGCACTGCGCGATGATGTCATTTTGGTGACATCATCAGGGCAGGGAGGAGTGGCGGAGGCAGCATGCAGGGCTGGGAAGCTGCGCTCGTCATTCGCCTCCCGGCAGGCAAATAGCACAGGCGGCCTCACAGCCCCCTGCGCTGCCTTTCGATTGCCCCACAGGACAGGGGGCGGCCAGCTTGCCTTGTGCCCCCTGTCCTGCAGGGCAGGCAAAAGGCAGCGCAGGGGGCTGCGAGGCCACCCACGCCATTCACCTGTCCCACAGGACAGGGGGCAGCTGGCTTGCTGCATGCCCCCTGTCCTGCAGGGCAGGCAAAGCACGGGGAGCTGTTAGGCCACCCATGCTGCCTTTTGCCTGCCCTGCAGGACACAGGTGAATGGTGCAGGCGGCCGCACTGCCTTTCCCCTGCCCTGCAGGACAGGGGGTACATGGCAAGCTGGCCGCCCCGTCCTGCAGGGCAGGCGAAAGGCATTGTGGGGGGCTGCGAGGCTGCCCATGCTGCCACCTGTGCACTCTGGAAGCTGCTCCCGGCACCCCCTCCCTGGCAGTGCCAGGGGCAGACTACCCCCCCTGCCCCCTTGATCCAGCCCTGGAGACAGGCAACTTCTTTCCAAACCTTCCTGTCCTCTTGCTAGAGCCATCACCCTGTGGTATATAACACAAAACCATTGCAAGGGCTGAAATTACAAAAGTGTAAATGGATTTCTTTTCACAGAGAAACCAAAGATAAATGCAAGAACACTCCCTCTGATCCCAAAGGTCGGGGATCCCAGTGGTTATGGGATGGAGGAGGTATGGTGGGGCTAGGTATTATAAGGGAAGAAGCCAGAGATATGGTTATGCTCAGGTTCCTTCCAACCTTTGCCCCATCCCAAGGGATGTTTGAAGTGGGGCTAGGACTCAATGCCCTCTCCCGTCACTGCTGCTGTGCAATGCCAGGTGCATTAATAACAAGACCGCAACCCTTCAGCAATATTTTGTGATGGACTTGGCATGCATGACCGAGACCTGGGTATGGGAAGGTGAAACTGTCAGCCTGAAAGAGTCCCCTCCCCCCCCGCAAGTTTCTCGGTCCTTCACCAGTCATGGGACAGTGCCCAGGGGGTGTGTGTGCTCATTGAGAGTCTTTCTCCATCAGGCCACTCCCCATGCCAAAGATTGCCAGCATTGATTGTGTGGGCCTGGTGTGGGATGGCCAGGAGAGTATAGCCATCTGACTGGTGTACCGATCACCCAGCGCACCAGCAGATGCTGTGCCTGGCCTGTGAGAGGTGGTGGCTGGCTCAGCCTTAGAGTACCCCAGGCTTCTGGTCTTGGGGGACTTCAATGTCCATGCCAATGATGCTACCTCCTCATGGGCCATGGACCTCATAGCCTCCATGGCTGCATTAGGACTCCCCCAGTTCATATTGATGCCCACACATCAAGCAGGACACACTCTGGATTTGATCTTTGTGGTGGGGATACAGGTGGATCTGGATGAACCTATAGCAGTACCATGGTCAGACTATCTCATCCTGAGGGCTTGTCTGGGCACCATGACACCCCCCCTCCTGCTTGGGCAACAAGCTGATTTATGCTTCCCCATGGAGTTAAATGGATCCAATTGAATTCCAGAACGCTCTGCGGGATCCAATGCCCCCTGGTGGCTCATTGGATGAGCTGATAGAGGACTGGAATGCCCATCTCTCTGAAGCTATTGACGAGATCTCTCCCTGTCACCCTCTCCTCTCCTCAAACTAGAGTCGCTCCTTAGTATACTGATGAGCTATGACAAATGAAATGGCAGCTGAGACGGCTGGAGCGAGTGTGGCGGCGACTCCATGACAAAGTGACAAGAACATCTTATAGGGCATTAATGAAGGCCTATGGGATGGCAGTGAAAGCTGCAAAGAGAGGCTACTATGCAGCTTCCATTGCATCTGCTAGTTCTCGCCCAGCACAACTTTCCAGAGTGATTCGGTCTTTAATGTCCCTCATACATGGGACAAATAAAAATGTAAATTCGGTAATAAACTGTGAGGCTTTTGGAGACTATTTTGCGGATAAGATCTTGTCACTCCGCCGGGATCTGTCCACCATGGTTGATGCAGTATGTGTACTTGGTCATCCTCAGGGTTGATATTAGATCAATTCAGACCACTCTCCCAGGAGGAGGTAGGCACTGTCCTGCATGCCGTGAAAACTACCACATGCCCACTGGACCTATGCCCATCATGGCTGGTGAAAACTGGTGGTGATGGGATTCGGGCACCATTAGCTGACATCATTAATCTTTCTCTGAGTTCTGGGTTTTTTCCAGACTCACTAAAGGAGGCAGTGGTGTGGCCCTTATTAAAGAAACCACCCATAGATCCTGTTAATCCAGCCAATTACTGCCCAGTTTCTAATTTTCCATTCCTAGGTAAGGTAATTGAGAGGTTTATAGTGGAATAGCTGCAGGTATATCTGGATGATGCCTCTATCCTGGATCCATTCCAGTCTGGCTTCAGGCCTGGCCATGGTACAGAGATGGCTCTAGTCACCCTCACAGATGATCTGCGGCAACACCTGGACCGGGGCGGGTTGGCACTGCTGATACTTTTGGATCTTACAGCAGCATTCGACACGGTTGATCATAATCTTCTGACCCACTGCCTTGCTGATGTGGGGATTTGTGGAACAGCTCTGAAATGGCTGAACTCCTTCCTTCACAATCAGGGACAGAGGGTGGCACTCAGGGAACAGATGTTCTTTGGTATGTGGCGTCCCTCAGGGAGCGATTCTTTCCCTGACACTATTTAACATCTATATATGCCCCCTCGCCCGGTTAGCCTGCAGCTTTTGGCTGGGTTGTCACCAGTATGCGGATGACACTCAGCTCTATCTGCTGATGGATGGCCAGTCTGATCTCGCTCTGGATTCCTTGGCCAAGGGTCTTGAGGCTGTGACGGTATGGTTACATCAGAATCACTTTAAACTGAATCCCCTGAAGATGGAGGTTATGTGCCTGGGTCGTGGAGCGATCGAGCTAGGGACCCGGTTCCCCGCCGTCAGCGGGGTACAATTGAAACCACCGCTGATGGTGAGGAGCTTGGGTGTGACTTTGGATGCAATACTTTTAATGGAGGCCCAGGTCACGACCGTTGCCAGGTCTGCCTTTTTCCATCTTCGACAGGCCAGGCAACTGGTGCCCTATCTTTTGCCCCGGGAACTGGCCACAGTAATCCATGCAATAGTCACTTCCCGGCTAGACTACTGCAACTCACTCTATGCTGGGCTGCCCTTGGGCCTAACGCGGAAGTTACAGCTGGTCAAGAATGCAGCGGCACGTGTCCTTACTAGAACGCCAATCCGAGCTCACATTCATCCTGTGCTGGGCCAGCTGCATTGGCTCCCAGTGGAGTTCTGGATCCAGTTCAAATTGTTAACCTTGGTGTTTAAAGCCCTTCACAGACTGGGACCTGCATACCTGCAGGACCGCCTCTTCCATTACGTCCCCTGCAGGGTGTTGTGCTCTGCAGACAAGCAACTCCTGGTGGTCCGTGGCCGGAGGGACATCCATCTGGCCTCAACCAGGGCCAGGGCTTTTTTTGCCCTAGCTCTGGCCTGATGGAATGCTCTCTCACTGGAGATCCAGGCCCTGCAGGACCTGTTACAGTTTTGCAGGGCCTGTAAAATGGAGATGTTCCATTGGGCCTTTGGCTGAGTGTCAGCGGGTGTCCTCCTTCTTCCATCTAAGACCACCACTTCTTCTGGGGCTGCCCTTGGCCATCTGCTATGCCCATATATGGACTCCTAATATTTGTTTAAATAGCCTGCTCCTGGACTATTTTAATCACCTTTTAAAAATTATTGTTGATGTTATGTTTTTGTGACTTTTTATGTATTTTTTTAATGTTGTTAGTTGCCCTGAGCCCATCTGTGGGGAGGGCGGGGTATAAATCAAATCAAATAAATAAATTATTTAAACGAGAAGAAAGAGACTAGAATGAATCAGTGGCTATATCTAAAAAGGTAAATTTTGGAAAAAAGAAATTCTCTTCCCCCTAATAATGTTATGGTGAAATGTCAACACAGGAAAAATCAAACACATCAAGCAGACTAATATAGAGTCAGAGAGCCAGTTTGGTGTAGTGGTTAAGAGCATGGGACTCTAATCTGGAGAACTGCGTTTGATTCCCCACTCCACCACTTGAAGCCAGCTGTGTGACCTTGGGTTAGTCACAGCTCTCCCAGAGCTCTCTCAGCCCCACCCACCTCACAGGGTGATTGTTGTGGGGATAATAATAACATACTTTTTAAACTGCTCTGAGTGGGTATTAAGTTGTACTGAAGGGCAGTATATAAATCAAATATTTTCATTATCATCATCATCATCATCGGTCCATCTAGCTTAGTGCTGTCTCTACTCTGGCAGTGGTTCTTCAGCTTCTCAGGCTGAGATCTCTTTATAATGGAAATGCCATGGATTATTTATTTCTGTAAAATAACTGCACATGCTGCTCTTCACAGACCAACTCAATTGTATAACCCTATGTATGTCCTTTCCAATCAACTGCTCATGCTTCTCTTGGACTGATTTTCAGAATGGAGTCCAGGGCAACTCAGCATCAACAGGAACCAAACCAATTGAAAACCTGCCCTGTGTAGATTTAAGTTTATTAACTAATGGGGCCATGACTAGATGGTTGCCAACCTCCAGATGAAGCCTAGATATCTCTCAGAATTACAACTGATACCCAGACTAAGCAGATCGATTCCCCTGGAGACAAACTGCTGCTTTGAAGGGTGGACTCTATGTTATTATAACCTGATGAGCTCCAGCCCTTCCTCAACCCTATCCTCCTCAGGCTCCACCCCTCAAATTACTGTGCCCCCTCCCCCCCCCCGTCCCATTGCTCTGGTCCAGAAACATATTGGAAGAATAAAAATCAATAGTGTGACTATGCAAAGAAGATTTGAGGCAAGTGCTGAACTTACTGCTGGGCTGGCACTTCTATATCAACTTCAGTAGATTCCAACAACTGTAGTTGCACATCATGAATAGCAATAAGAACTTTAATAGGTAAGTAAGGAATGCTTTACTGGTGATATTAGTTGATGAATGCAGAGTTGCACCATGAGGGAAGCATGGAAACATGTGTGGTGAACCAGTCTTTAAGCTAGTATATTGCAGCAGATAAAATTTACTTTTATTGAAGCAGATTCACATTCACTTGCATTTTGTAGTAGTAGAAGAAAACATAGAAACCTAATCTAAATAACACTATCCCCTAATCCCTATTACAAGTGGCCCGCTAAACAAGCTGCACCTGAGTGGGAGTATGATGTAGCTCTTGAAAGTTTGCCATTGGAGAGCTCTGCAGAAGTGCCTTGTTTCTTCTAAGGCCAGGAGGAGAGAGAGAACAAAGGCATAGAAAGAGAAAGAACAGTTGGAAAGAAGCTCCCAGAACAGACAACCAGAGGCATCACATAAATATTGTCTGTTTCTAAAGGAGAAGGAAAGATAGCCCCCTCCCTGCAGTGTCTACTAGTTAACTGAATTCCAACAAGCTTCATCTAAGGGCCAAGCTACAAGTGACGAATGACACTTGAATGGCAAGTAGATTGAGTGGAGGGCAAGTGAACAGGGAGAAATACACTTGCCGTTCAAGTGTCATCCGTCACTTGTAGCTTGGCCCCTAGTGATGGTGGATATCATAACAGAGTACCAAGGAATAAATCTTTAATTTGACCCTTTTGTGCTTGCCAGTTGAGCGGCTGGAATGTACTTGGTCCAGGCACTTCCTCACAGGGCTCTAATAAACAGTCAGTATTGAACAAAATCTCTACCTTGAACTTCTGTCTGCTAGCAGGTAGGTCTCCCACTTCTGCTATCCCTAGTAGTGCCCTTCAAGTTCTCACAGGCCAGTGCATCCATTTCTCTCCCACACATTTTTTCCTCTCTTTTTTTGCCTTCTTCTCTCCTCTCCCTCAGGAAAAAGGCACTTGTTTCATAGGTCAGAATCAGAGACTGTTGTTGGGAGATGTCAACATAAACCCAAGAATTATCATCACCACCTTCTCCGCCTTTTGCTTCTTCTTCTCTCCTTCCTTTGCCTTGCACATCTATACTCCCACTCTGGTGCAGCTTTGCAGGCTGGAAGCATTACAGCACAACTTGCTTAATGCTGAAAAAAAAATGTGTCTGTACTTCACCAACTATTGCCTTGTTATACCAATTTCACATTATGACACCCCTCCCTAATATGTTTTTTTATTTCCAAACAAATTGCCTTTTTTTTAGCTTGACCTCTTTTGTCAAGTGAAGGAAAAACTGGGTTTTTTTTTCTTTTTCCAAAGTAAAATTTTCCAAAACAAATGAGGAAAAAAGAGAGAACTGCAGTTTTTCCTGTCCTCGCTAAAAGATCGTAAGGATTACTGCGCAAAGCCCCTAATAAGCACTAAATAAACCCATCTGCAAGGCTTTCCCTGGCTCCTTTGTCCATGCACACCTGGACTGTCAAACTGCTTTGAAATCAGTCTTTCAGCAAAGGTGCCTTAAAAAAGGGCCTAAGAACAGGGATGAGGAAGATTTGAAGTACTTTCCGGAAATAAATCTGCTGGGTTTCCAAAGATTGTTGGCATGTCATGGGGCAGAGAGAGGAGAGGTGAAGAATACTATTTTTTTGTTAATAAGAATCCGTGAAAATTTCCTTTTACCTTCCTTAGATGTGTCAGCCTTTTTCTAACAATTTAAAAAAACCCTCAGTTTTCAGTTAATTGATTACACTGCTTTCATTTTAGGCCAATGCAAAATGGTCTCCATCCTACATTTGAAGATTAGGGCAATGTTAAACTCCAGGGGTAATTATTTGGTATGAGGTGGGATTATGAAGAGATCTCAGAGGGGATGATATTCATTTCTGCTAGTCCTGAAATTGTGTACTTTGGTACATTCATGGCTATTTTTAAAAAATGTTTTTAAAATAATGCGTTGGTTTTTCTGCCTTATACTGTGAGAACCAGTGTAGTGCAGTGGTTAGAGGTTTAGACTAAACCTGGGGAGACCCGTGTTCAAATCCCCCCTCAGCTATGAGGGCTACAGATGACCTTGGGCGAATCACTCTTTCTCAGCCTAACTTATGTCTCTAAAGTGTATTGAGGGCAAAATTAAGGAGGCAAAACTATGTAGGCTGCCTTGTCCTCTTTGAGGAAAGGTGGGATAAAAATGTGATAGTTTTCAGGAAAATCTTTTTCATGGTCAGAGTTGTTTAAAAGTGGAATCAGCTGCCTAGGGAGGTGGTGAGCTCCCCCTCACTGGCAGTTTTCAAGAAGAGGCTAGATGAATACTTGTCAGAGATGCTTTAGGCTGATCCTGCACTGGGTTGGACCAGATGGTCTGTATGGCCCCGTCCAACTCTATGATTCTATGATTCTATGATTCAAAAGAATTCAGATTGGGGTCTTTCTTGGAAAAAAAGAACTGTGCTTTTCAAATGCTTGAATAGTATGTAAAATTACCTCATCGCTCATTATTAAGTTACATTGAGATCCGATAAAACATATTCTCCAATTGTATGTTGAGGGTTTCAGCCCATTGTAATATATAAAAATAGTACTGAAGCGCTCTTGAGGAAAATCATGTCATAATGTTATATCGATCTACCATTGTAACAATACATGCAGCAGAATCTTTATTCCTAGCCTTCATTTTTTTAAAAAGTAAGTCTCTACCTCATTCCATTTTGGAGATATGCCCCCTTCCCTCATGTCTCTGCAAGGGAAGGGACTACCTATTTGTTTTTAAAAAAATGAAAACTAGGAATTCAGAGAACCTTCTGCAGGTATTGTTACAATAGTAGGTTGATATAACACTATGAAAATGACGATTTAAAAAAATTGCAAATACCTTTATCCAGAGGAAGCGGGGGGCGGGGGGGGGGGTGCAACTTCCAGTGCCAGAAAAAGTAGCTTGCTTTGAAAAGCACAGTGGTGCTGCTGCTGCTCTGGGTTTCAAAAGGTTTCAGTTTGCCATGCCCTTGCCAGCCTCGGCCTCCTAATTCTGGGTCAGCCCCGGTGGGACTCTCCAGTTTGGACCGTGAAGGGCAGGACTTAGGTACGGGTGGTGGAGGTGCTCCCCTTTTAGGATTTCCCCAAGCAATGACTTCCCCATGTGTTCATTTTTTATCTTTCTTTTTTTAACAAATCAACCTTTATAGTGATATAACATTATGAGCTTGCACAAAAAAAACAATGGGAGGGAGTACAGTGACATCACTGATGATACCACCGATGGTGACAGCATGCACACTTGAAAATCCTGATGAGTTATGGCATGTGCAGAACAAAATAAACAAGTCCACAATTGTAAAAATGCAAAGGGTGGGCAGATGTGTGGAAGAACCATACCCAAACCAATTCTAATGCTAGGGAACCGACTGCTAAGAAAATCAGGGAAAGGTTGAGTGTACTGATAAGTCTGGGGTTGAGATGCTACGACTGGGACATGTTCACCAGTGAATTTCTTAACTCTGTGTGGATTTGAACCTGGATCTTGCCACTCTTAGTCAAGCACTGTAGCCGTTATACCACAGTGGTACAGAATGAAAGATGGAGGGCTACTACTAGGGGTGTACATTTTGAAAATTACTATTACATTTTTGAATTTGTGGCTGTTGAATGAAATGTTAATTATGATTGGGTAATTATCTGGTGGGGCGCTGCCAGGTCAGACTCAAAATGTATTAGTTTTCTTTATTGTTCATGTTTTTTTCTGGCTGTCCTTTCCAGTGGGGAAATGGAAAAGGGACCAACTGGAGGCTATGGGACAGCAGTTTTTGTCCACCATCCTGTTTTCAATGTGTATGGATTTTTATTGTATTTTAATATGCTGTTTTTATTTTATTTTGTATTTTAATATGTTGTTATCTGCCCTGAGATCGCGGGGAGGGCAGAATAGAAATTTGAAAGAAATAAAATAAATAAATAAATAAATACTCAACGGCACCAAAATCTCACAGAATATTTCTGAACCATCAGAGGTTGGTGTTAACGGACCCCTAAGTAGCTGAGTGTTGGAGGCACAGGGTCATTGTTTTTCTGACCCCTATGGCGTGAAACTGCAAACAAACCCTTAGCTGTGGGCTGGCACTCAAGCCACTCACCACCCATACCTAAGTCCTCCCCTTCCACTCAAGTAGGAGAGCAGCATCACCAGCTCGTGCTAGCCAGCCACATTTGAAAAAATAATCCTGTCTTATGTTCACTTTTTTGTTGTTGAGGTCCCTTTAGGTTCACTCTCATTTGTATAACATGATCCTTTCCTGTTTTGCAGGAAGGAGAGACCCCTCCCTCCCTACATCCTGCTGAGGCCTCGTGGTGCACAGACATGCTGCCAGTGCCTCTTTCCTTTCTGTGCATAAAAGCGTTCCTAGGAGGGGACAGCTCTGTGCTCTATTATCACATCGGAAAGAATTGGAAAGAATAAATGTGGTTGGTTGTCTAGTGGAAACATTTGGTGGGGGGAGTGAAAACAGAAGCACCTACGTGCTGCTGTGATGAAGCAGCACAGTCCAAAGCACTTGAAAATGAAAAAAATATAAAGCAGCCCAGAGTCTCCATTCCAGAGAGATGGATGTAAGGCTCAAAAATACTTTTTTCCCCATGGTTTTCATGGCTCAGGATTTTTGTTCCGCACACCCCTAGAGAGTACACCCCATATTAATTTTAAACAGGCTCTTCGTATTGGGAATGGACAGCTGAGTTCTTCCATATTTCTTTTCATCACTCTACCTTCAAAGAAGGATCCCAGACCTATAAGATACTATGACAAGGGTGTTTCCATTTGTAATGGGTTCAATGAAAGACTCCATGACTCGGAATGCAGACATTCACCCTGTGTAATGCCTTGGACCAAGCTGAGCGAGGGACTTTTTAAAAATTATCTTCTCTGAATTATAATGTGGGCTTTCTATCTTAGGCAATAGGTATTGAGATCATTTGCAAATCTGGACTGAGCAACCGTATAAATCCTCTGTAGGTGACTCAGGTTCAAAAAAAGAAAAGAAAAGAAACCCTGCCAGAATTCTCTCCTGGAATTCAAAGCAGGATTTTCTCTTTCGTGCAGCAGAGATAATCAGGCCAAATTTAGTGACTCCGTAGCATTAAGTACCTTCTCTGCAGTCTCAGCCAGAAGTTCATTCCACTCTGGCTGCCAAGCAATCATGGACAGAAGCACAAAAGCTAAATTCTTGTGATCACAGTTGGAAAAGATGGTAACCTTGAACTAGCTGCTCAGCAATGAACATCAGATGTGTTAAAATTATATTGAGTCCAGTACAAAGTGATGAATATGGGCAGACAAATATCTTTGTTCACTGGTCAGCTTCTAATCAAGACTTCTGCTCTTGACATTCTAACATTCCTTGGCCAAAACTTCTTGCAAAGGTATAGTTTTTTCAGAATGGTCATACATGCTGAGCATGCTGCAGGTGAAATAAACACATTTACCATATTTTGTTAGCAAATGTTTTGATGTAATACTGGGGTTTGTTGAAGCAGAATTAAGAATCTTTTATGTAACACTTTTCTTGTTTATAAAAAGTGATGTACTGATCTGATAGTAGGATCCGGAGCCTCATTAAATCATATTTGAATAAACACTGAAATATATCTGACAATTATTCCAAATTAATATACAAATCTGAAAGAATGTTAAAGATTTTTGTTTATGATACCAGAGTTGGCATCTGGAATTTGTAATGACCTCAGGTTTAAATATGGGTTCTCACAGACCACTCAAATCTTGGCCTTTGGCCATCACCAAAAAATAGTAATGCCTACTATTTGATATTAACACTAGAAATGGGCGCAAACTACAAAAAAAAACGAACCATGAGGTTCATGATTCATGAATTTTCACAAACCAGGAACCACGAAGTGGCACAAACTGGAGCCAGTTTATGAACCAGTTCGTGGTTCATGGTTCGTGGGGTTTAAATGCCCCTTTCCAGCCGCTTAGCAGCGGCAGGGAAAGGAACATTTGACAGTTGAAAGGGCCCTTTCCTGCCTTGCAAGTGGCAGGTCCCTTTAAACTATCAAAAACCAAAGGTAGATAACTACATGTGAAGTAAAACAAGAATTACAATTGAAAGTCAAAATCAACAATGAAACAATCAAATGTACTCAATGGAAATAGTCACGATAAATTGTCAAAGGTAATCAAAAGCAATCAAAGTTGATAGTAAACATTAAGCAATGCAGCCCCAAGCCGCTGTTACCAATTAATAAATGAAGTGTCCTTGTAGTATGACTGTAACGGTAAAGTAGAGTCCCCTGAGAGCATCCTGTAAGTAAGTCTCCAGGTGAATACCGTCCAGTCTAAGGAAATACTTAAAGAATCCTGTATTCTTTTTCAGGTGAAGATGTATATTGTCGGGATGCCCACAGGGCGTTCACACTTCCACCCATTTGAGGGATGGGAAAGCCGTTTTCAGCCTCCTCCACCGCCTTGTGGGCCCACACAATGGTGGAAGAGGCCAAAAACAGCCTCCCCACCCCTCAAATGGTGGCTGTGATGGACCCCCACCACCTGCCAGCTGATAGTTTAAAGGGACCTGCCACTTGCAAGCTGCACGAAAAGTTTATATGGCCATTTCCCTAGGCAAATGGCCATTTAAACTGCCCCTTTATGACCCAAATGAACCAGTAGACCAGTTCATGGAAGTTCGTGGAAATGAGCTTCCATGAACCACTGGTTCACGAACCATGCACTGGCCTGGTTCGTGTGGTTTTTTGGGTCGTAATTCGATTCGTGCCTATCTCTAGTTAACACCTCCTTATTTGAACAAACATAAACTACCTGTTAAATTATTATTATGTTGTTGTTGTTGTTCTTTTGTTGTTGTTTTTGTTGTGGGCATGTAGATTTAAAGTGCCTTATGTAGCATTTCAATTTTTTCATATTATGACCTCATTGCTTTTATAGAGGAACTCTAATTTAACCACCACCCCTCACAAAAAAATTAAAATACACCAAAGAAAATGAGGCTGAAGTACTATACTGCCCCTCTTGTAAAATGGCAGAAGTTAAAGGAATTTTATCTTCATTGATGGGCACTTTTCAGAAGGGTAAACATAATGCCCAGAACCATAAGAATAGTTATATCAATATAATTTAATGTATTGACTTATTTGGCCTTAAAAAAAATACTCTCCCTAGTGGAACTGAATGCATAACAATGTTTTCACAAATGTTTAAAATAAGCAATCAGATGTAGCTTTAAAAAAAGCATTAAAAGAACCATTAAAATGGCATGCTATTCACTGATGGTTAGAAAATACTTATTGGACTTCCAAAAAGCACTCAAGGATTATCATCCTAATGGAGAAAGGAGTTTCAAATCACAGACATGACCACTATTACTATTAATCACATTTCTAGAGCATCTAATAAGCAAAACACCAAAGAGTGATGTGAGGGACAGCAGCAAGGTATAACCCAATCTGATCAGATCTCAGAAGCTAAGCAGGGTCGATACTTCGTCGGGGGAACTACGAATGAAGAATCTGCAGAGGAAGGCAATGGCGGACCACCTCTACTTCTCATTTGCCTTGAAAGCCCCTTGCTGAGTTATTAGTCCATTGCAATTTGATGGCTTCCCATAATTGGTCAGAAATGCCAATCCTTTGGGCATATGGAACTACATGCACCACTTACAGAGTTAGTAACAAGTTTATGATAATGATTCAGTGTGAATCTAAGTGTCCATTTCCACACGCTGTTAAAGAGACGGGTCACTTACTGAACGCTGGCAGGTTTTTTTCACAAATTCCAGACGCTTCCGATTTCAAAATGGAAACAGGCAGTTTGGCTTCCGTGTGTTCAGTGTCTTTTCTGAGAATGGGATTTCCCACTCTTTTCTGTGCCTGCTAAAAGACGCTGTGAAAACCCAACGTGGTTTACATCATTCTTCTTCCAAATTATCCTCACAACAACCCTGTGACATCAGTTAGGCTGAGGGCCAAGCTACACATGACGAATGACACTTGAACAGCAAGTGTATTTCTCCCTGTTCACTTGCCCTCCACTCAATCCACTTGCCGTTCAAGTGTCATTCGTCACGTGTAGCTTGGCCCTGAGTGTGTGTGACTGGCCCAAGGTCACTCAGCAAGCTTCCATGGCAGAGTGGGGATTTGAACCTGGGTTTCAGAGACCCTAGTCCAACACTTTAGCCACTGCACCATACTGGTTCACTACACACACAGGTATTCCTGGAGATTATGGATTCCTACATAGCGTATCAGCTGTCTTCCCTGACCTGGATAGTCCAGGCAAGCCCGATCTCGTGAGAACATGGAAGCTAAGTAGGTTAGCCTTGATTAGTAACTGGATGGGAGACCTCCAAAGAAGACCAAAGTTGCAGGCAATGGCAAGTCACCTATTAGTCCCTTGAAAACTCCAGCAGGAGCCACCATAAATCAAATATGAATTGATGGCACCTTCCACCACCACCAGCTGTCTACATGTCTTTAGTGTAGAAACCTGACTCAGGAAGGGCTGCAGCCAACAAGACCCTTCTCCTGAGTCTGCAGGATAGTCTACTATAAAGAGATTGTTCTCTAAGTTAAGTTGCAATGAGGTCTTTCTGTAATCTTTAGCATCTCAATAGCCTCATCAGTAAAACAGCATCTTCATTGTAATGCACAGTTCCATCCCCAGATTTCTGAAGAATGACACTGATTTAGTATACGGTTCTTTGATTCCTTTCAAGTTACTAAAATTAGAGGTCAGATTTGCCCCGAATTGGTCTTATGTGTCCTCAACCCTCATCCGTCCCCACTTGTAAATTAGAAAGGCTTCCCATGATAAATGTATCACTGAACACTTGGCCAAATTAAAATTTCAAAAGAGTTTTTGCTTTAAAAATGAAATAAAAAGGGAAACTGTTTCATCTTTCTAGAACTCCAGATGGCACTGTAAAGTCTTCTCTGTGAAAGGCAATACTGTAATTTTTTTTTACTAGTTTACGCTAGTCTTTAAGACTGCCTTTAAAGCTGTTGGAAGAGCAAAAAACTTTCCTGACAGGGATAAGATATATATGAAGAAAAAGAGCAGGAATAAAAGTGAAGAGTTCAGAAAGTTCAGATTAATTCTCGGGCTGAAGCTTTCTGAGACGGCTCTTAGCATCGGTCACATTTAAAGTACCGCATTGGGTTGTCATTGACTTGTCATTGATTTTTTTACTGATTTCTTTCTCTCATTAATTTCACAGCCTCAGATTTTTCTTCCACATTATACAGAGAAGACCTCTAGACATGCGAGTTTTTTGGCCTGCTATAGAAGCCTAGGAGCCTTTTCCTAGTTTTTCTCTGAACGACATGTCAAAAATGTTGTTTTGATGAAAACATGCTATTAAGAGGTGCATAGTTAGAATAGAGACCCTTTTAAAAACATACAGAGTTTGGTGTGTGTGTGTGTGGGGGTATGTTGGTTATTCATTAATGACAAAAGTCTCTTATGAGTTTGGGAGTAGAAAATTAAATTCATGTTTATTATTGTTTCTTGATTCCTGGGTTATAGCTAATATGGAAGATATAATACTCTTTTAACCTAGGATAGCTTCAATTTTGAATATTCAAAGTGTTAGGAAAACAGTAAGTGGTATTATTAGTTTTGTATTTTTTTCAGTGTAGTTAATGCAGTAATAGCTGCAATTTGAAACAGATTGTTTAGCCTATTTGTATTCACTGAAAATGTTCTCTCTCTCACTCTTCATGCATGGGCTTCTGAGAGGGCTTTTGACTCAAGCTATTATGACAGAATCAGTAAAACAACAATATAAGCCAAGTAATAAAGACCAATTTCTAAATAACAACTGTGGAACCGCCTAGATGATCATAAACTCAAAACTATAAAACCAATTGTGAATCGGCAGTAAGAACTATAATAAAGCCAGAGCAGAAGAAGAGAGGGAAAGCAACAAAATCCACAAAAATGTAGCATTCAAGCTGCTGGTACTGATAGTACAATCCTATGAAGAATTACTACACTGAAATCAATGGGCTGAGATGCGAGTCACTCTGCATAAGATTGCCCAGTTACAGCCCTTCATGATCAGGGCCTAACATACTTTAGGGACTGCCCTTCTATATAAATTTCCATGGTAGCTGAGGTCATCAGATTGCAACCTGTTCTATATAGCCTCATGACAGGAAATGACATCATCAACAGGGCTTTCACTGCACTAATAATGGCTAGAAGCTGCAGAACACAGATGTTTAGCATGCACATGATACAAATTGTGGACATGTGTGTGACCCTAGGAATGAAAGATCTCCAAAACATCCTATCATTAACAGACTTGCTCAGATCCTGCAAACTGGGCAAATTGTGGATAATTGTAGGAAAATTAGGCCCTTTCTAACTTGCTTTGAACAAAATATCTCTGCTTTCCATTAGCATTACATAAAGTTGTTGCAAACCTGGCTCTGCTAGACTTGAAAGGTTCATATATCATGGACAAGGATGGCAACCAGCAGGAGGATGGGACCTTCAAGAGAGCCAGTTTGGTGTAGTGATTAAGAGCACGGGACTCTAATCTGGAGAACCAGGTTTGATTCCTCACTCCTCCACTTGAAGCCAGTTGGATGACCTTGGTTCAGTCAGCTTCTAGCTCTCTCAGCCCCACCTGCCTCACATACCTTGTAAACTGCTCTGAGTGGGTGTTAAGTAGACATGGGGATGAACCCCAAAAAATTAACGAACCAGTGGTTTGTGGTTCGGTGCCGATGACAATCCCGAGGTCGCGAACCGCAATGAACATTTTCCATTGCCGAACCGGTTCGTGGTTCATGGGGTGCGGAATGCCCCCCATGACACTTAGAGAGCCCATATTCCCGGGGAGTGTTTTGCAAGCTCTCCTACAGCCATCACCCAAGTTTGGACAAGATTGCAAAAGGGATCTTGGAGTTATACCCTCTCCAATTCAAGGCCCCCAGGAAACTCCCACAAAAATCCAAGCTGAATTATACTCTCAGGGCCAAGCTACACATGACGAATGACACTTGAACGGCAAGTGGATTGAGTGGAGGGCAAGTGAACAGGGAGAAATACACTTGCCATTCAAGTGTCATTCGTCATGTGTAGCTTGGCCCTCTGTCTCTCTCCCCAAAGGCTAGCAAGTGGCAAGCAAGGGCTCTGTCCCTCTCCACTGCTCACTGAAAGTGACACCCAGCCTGAGAGCCCACGGCTATTTATAAGCACAGGTCCCATTGAGCAACGCAGGAGGTCTGTGTTTGGCAGTCAGAGCTGCCTATAAGGATTTGCATGGATGAGATTGGAGTGCCCATGGCTACAGAACACCCCCTTCCCCCTCTCTCCCCTGGGTGTCTTCTCCCAACTTGTAACTGCTTTGCAGCTCCGTGGTTGGAAGGAAGACCTGCTGATCAAGGTAAGCTGGGCTTCCATTCGTGTTTCCAGGGCGACAGAAGGAGCACAGACAGAGTTCAGGCATTCCCCCGGCTCCGTTGCCAGGGGAATTGATTGCTGGCGCCTGACTGTCTGGCTTCTCGAACCACAGCCGAACACACCAAACCAGGCCTCTCCCAAATGCTGGTTCGTTGGCCATGGACAATCACGAACTGCCAGATCACAATCGTGCGATCACCAATTGCATGGGTTTTTGAACTTTGTAATGCAGTTCGTGCCCATCTCTAGTGTTAAGTCATCCTGAAAGGCAATATATAAATCGAATGTTATAGTTGACTTATGGTGACCCCTGATGGGGTTTCCATGGCAAGAGACTAACAAAGGTGGTTTGCCACTGCAACCCTAGTCTTTGTTGGAGGTCTTGCATTCTATTACTAATGAAGGCTGACCCTGCTTAACTTCTGAGATCTGATGAGATCTGGCTTTCCTGGACTATCCAGGTCAGGGTTCTAGCAAGAATACCTGATGATATTCATAACAATTATAACAACACAAAAAGTCCCAATAAAAGTAACACACCACTTAATCCATACTTTAAAAATTCCCTTAGCCAACATCACATGTTCCAGTCTTTCAGCCACCTTCTGAAAACCATCAGTGAAAATCCCTACCAAACATCTCTTCCAATAGACGATCGATGAAGGATCCATCAATGAAAAGTTCTTAAGAGAAATTCTCTTAATTCCTCTTGACTCAGTTTCTCCCCCAAACCTAATTTTCCATTTCTTCCTCTCCTTTTAGAAATTTGGAGTCATATTTTAATCAGTTCTGTTTTGATCAAAAAGAAATTTGAAGAGAGGAGAGCTAAGAAGGGAGGTTGTATAAAATTTCAAAATGTCGCTATGTAGATTCTCTGCTGCAGTCCACATTTTCCTCAAAGTTCTTACCCTCATATTAGCTATGATTTTACAGAAAGGTATAAACAAAGATAAATGTAAGGGAAATCATTAGACTTCTATTTATTTTTGCTGCATCAAAGCTACCCTTCTGGCTAGAAGGCCATTACTGGTGCAGAGGTTCAGATAGGGGGAAATGGTTCTTCAGATATGTATGCTCAAAACTCCACAATGCATTAGCTGTTAAGATAGCAGCTACTTTATTTAGAATCCCAAATGAACTGTGTGAGAAGTTGTATACTCTACATTTATTTTAATCCAGATGCATACTAAGTTAATACAGAATTTCTACTCTATAGTGCAATTTCTTGATTGAATTCTGAATCAGCAAGTTTGTTTTAAATCAAAGATATAATAGGGAAGCATACATGGAAAGCAGAATCTTTGTAGCCTTAATCAGGTACATGCTCTCCAAATTGAAAGGATTGTTTACTATTCCATTATCTGATAAAGGTTCTGAGCTTTACAAAAACTAATTCCAAGAGGGATCTGAGATAGAGACAAGCTTACTGCAAATCAAAAGCTACTCATCCAAGGTGGAAACACATGAAAACTTCAATTTAGCTGATAACTCTCCTAATAGATCATGGTAATAATTAATCAACAAGAAATGGGGAGTGGGCGGGAGATGGAATGGAACAACTGCATCAAAACCCCATGGCTTGTTACATAAAAAGCTCAGAGGAATTGTCGGAGAAACTAATTGCTAGATAGTTTTATTTTTGCAAAATCGCATTTAGAGGAGAAATCAAGCTCTTCTGGATGAAGGTTTTAAATAAGAGATCTGAGTCCTTCACAAGGGACTAGTTTAGCACGGTGGGGATGTGAGTAGAGGAGGGGGAGTATGGCTTTGCAATGATACAGTTGCAGGACCTTAGAAACGTATGGCTCTTGAGTTTCTTTTAAAGGAGAAAAAGTTGTGTCCTTTTACAATAGGTTTTTTCCCCTTTGTATTTATTTAATGAATTATATTTATATCCTGCCGTCCTCCACAAATGGGCTCAGAGCAGCTCACAACAATAAAGTACAGATTTAAAAAAACCATAAAAATACAAAAATTAATCACAAACAATCCAAAATTCAGGCATCGTCGACAGATATGAAGACTACTATACAAGCTACAGACACAGGGCTCAAAGTGGTGGGGAATGGGGAGTGGCAGTCAGAAAGGGGACAGATCACTGGCAACCAAAGGCCTGGCAGAACATCTCTATCTTGCAGGCCCTGTGGAACTGTAACAAATCCTACAGGGCCCAGATCTCCATCAAGGGTTTGTTCTACCAGGCTGGAGCCAGAGCCGAAAAGGCCCTGGTTCTGGTTGAGGCCAAATGAACGTCCCCTGTGTTGGGAATCACCAGTAGCTGCTTGTTGCAGATGGCAATCTCCTGTGGGCCTGGATGAAGTGGAGCTGTCTGGGCAACTGCAGGAGAAGGGTGAGTCTGCTGAGTGGCTGCAGGTTGTGCCTGGGCATCGGCTGCGACTGACCTTAAGGTGAGGGTGGCCTGGGGGCCTGTAGAGGCTCCTGCAGCTGAGGTACTGCCAGAGGCTGTGCTGCAGGGCTGGTGGGGTGGGCGGACAGAAGGAGGGAATCGCCAGACACAAAGTCACCCTGAAGGGTGGTATATAAATTGAATATTATTATTATTATTGAATGTTAGGTATGCTGGTCCCATTTAAAGTCCATGAAGAGCTCTAAATACTACTAATAACAAATCAAAGAGTTTGGTTTCAAATAGTGAAACAAGTAGAGGTTGGGTTAAAGGCCCCCTCCCCTTTCCCTGCATGGCCCCCAAGACAAATGGAGGCTGTGTGAGACTTCCTTTCACATGATATGGACAGAACAAGATGAAAGGTGATCTTCTTCTGTTGAAGTTTTCCAGTGCTGCAGTTTTCTAATGAACATGTTTTTTTCCATTCTAAGTAGGGACATATGAAAATCACCTGAGAATTTTCACTCAGTTTTCTCTGATACTTCCAAATTTCCTTTAAACATCTAAATAAAATAGTATACTTAGTAGAAATCTGTGGAAGTCTCCCCCTCCCCATGGAAAATGTGTGTTTTTCACCTCATGAGTTCTCAGATTTGAAGAAAATTTCATCTTCACTAAATTCCAGTACAGCTTTTACCTTGGGTGTAAAGATTATTTGGTAACTAGAGAGATTTAAGTCCAGTGGCACTGTAAAGACCAGCAACATTTTCAAGTAGGAAAGCTCTTTTTATCAGATATCACAGCTGTCCACTTGAAACTACCTTTATGAATCATTAGTTAGGAATAGGATCATTCGTTGGTATTAGTTTAAGTTTTGGAACTAGTTTTTGCTGAGTTGATTTGCTAATGATTTTTAATTGAAGTTGTCCAATTAATATTGGGTTTTCATTGATGAACATGTTAACTTGATGTTGGTTTTAGGGTAGCTATATTGTTTTGCAGCAGAAAAGCAAGATTCAAGTCTGGTAGCACCTTTAAAGACCAACAAGATTTTCAGCACAATTTTAGTGCTGTTACTTTTACATAGCTTTTTGATGTTTTATTGCAGCAATGATGGCATGATTGCCTTTGTTCACCCAATTTAGTCTGAGGATCAGAAAGTAATGTAAACAATCATAGCTGTTGAGCTTTGTGTTACACGCAAATACGTTCCTCAGAGAATTTCAGTATTCTTATGACAACTCTGGTAGATTCCCACAATTCTTCAGAGGTTTTGCTCAGGCAGGAAGCTCTAAATGTGTTCTAAATTTTGCTTTTAAATAAAATTCAGTCACTACTTAGAGATGTGGCTTTGAACTGAATAGGCCAGGCAAGACTGATCTTGTCAGATCTTGGTAACTAAGCAGGGTTTGCCTTAGTTTAATAATTGGATGGGAGACCTCCAATGAAGACCAGGGTTGCAGAGGCAGGCAATGGCAAATCACCTCTGTTAGTTTCTTGCCATGAAAACCCCTTCAGGGGTCTCTATAAGTCACCTATGACTTGATAGCACTCTCCACTATCCCCACCTAGAGATGTGTATCAGAAATACCAGCAGCCTTATAGAAACTGTTTGGGCTTCCTTTGATATTTATCAGGTAGGTCTCCAAATTCATGCTAAGTTTCAGTTTGACAGATATGCAGTGGCAAACATTCTCTATGCAAAAGCAAATGTATACTTTTTAAAGAAGAGCTCGTCTGAGGCTTTGTGGAAGCTAGAAGTAAAAGAAATGTATGTTTACAGGAGTTATGCATGGGTAAGCAGCACAATTACAAGAGGCACATCCAGGGCTCATTTTGAGGGGGAACGTGCTGGAATGCAGTTCCGGCAGTTCCCCAAAGAGGTCACATGTCAGGTGACCCTGCCCACCTGACTCTCGGCCATTTCAGGCCCATTTCAGCCTGGATTGGGGCAGAAATGGCCCAGATTGGGCCTCTGACGGGTGGTGGATCACTCTCCCATTCAGCAGCGGCCTGATCCTGACCATTTTGGGCCCCTTTTTGGCCGTTTTCAGCCCCCTTTTGCCATTTTGGGCCCAATTTTGTCCCTCAATGGCCAGGATTGGGTCCAAAACAGCCAGGATAGGTGATGTCAGGGTGTGTGGCATATGCAAATCAGTTACACTAATGACACACTTCCTGCGATGCTAAGGGGTGTGGTATATGCTAATCAGTTCCTCCAGCTTTTTTTCTACAAAATGACCCCTGGGCACAACCCAAACTAATTACATTACACTTAGGGCCAAGCTACACATGACGAATGACACTTGAACAGCAAGTGTATTTCTCCCTGTTCACTTGCCCTCCACTCAATCCACTTGCCGTTCAAGTGTCATTCGTCATGTGTAGCTTGGCCCTTACTCCTCTCCATGTGCACTCTACATTTGTTTTGGTTTCATTTTCTGTTCTGTCAAGGGGCAATCCTCCCCCACCCTCTTTATGCAAAGTTCTAATTTTGACTTATGCTGAACAGTTCAAAGATGTGATTTTATGCCTAACTGTCATGTCTGAAGAAGAAAAGACCTACCAAAGACATTTCTTCTTCAACATAATCTTCCTGCTTGCCTTGTAATACTTTATTAGAGGTAGGTTGCCAGGTCCAGGTTGGGAAATTCCTGGATACTCTGGGGGTGGAGCCTGGAAAGGGTGTGGTTTGGAGAGGGGTCTCAGCAGTGTATAATACTACAGAGCCTATCCTTCAAAGCTGCCCTTTTTTCCCCAGGGGAACTGATTTCTATTGTCTGGAGATCAGTGGTAGCACCAAGTGATCTCCATTCACCACCTGGTGATTGACAACCCTCATTAGAGATCAAGTGATGTTTGTATCCTGGTCCTTTTTTCTAGGGTCGTTGGAGAATTGCTGAATGTATGAAACCAAATAATTTTGCAAGATGGGATACAGTAAGCAATCTTGGTATCTTCAGAGGTTGTAGTTCTTTTCAGATTTTTGTATCCTTAAAGAATTTTTGTGTAGCAATGAACATTGTGGGAAAACTAAGTTTCCAGTGTCCAGGAGTGAGCTGCAAAGAAAGAGTGGAAAATAGTGAAAATTTGTCATCATTTAGTTCCAGATGAGAACTTCCTTCCTTTGGCTTCCAACTGCCATCAATAAGACTCTCAGAAGAAGGGCAGCTTCCCTGTGTGCAAACCTAGTTGAGCTCCTGTTGAAAATCCCTGCCCTGATGCCAATTTTGTATTGATTTTTTGTCATTTGTGTTAGATTTTGATCTCTGTGAGCCCCCATAGACAAGAGAGAGCCAGTTTGGTGTAGTGGCTAGAGTGTTGGACTAGGATCTGGAAGAACCAGGTTCAAATCTCCACTCTATCAAGGAAGTTCACTGGGTGACCCAGGGGCCAATAACACCCACCCAGCCTAACCTCACAGGGTTGTTATGAGGATAAAATGGAGGAAAGGAGAATGATATAAACCGCTCGGAATCCCTTTTGGGGAGAAAGATAAAGGACAGATGAAGTAACATTTAAAAAATAAAAATAAAAATTGGACAACTAGTTCTGGAGACAATATATGAAAATATGTGCAAAATGGAGGAGACAATATATGCAAATAAATAAGCAAGCAAGCTAGATAATCATGATATTGCTGCAAGCTGTGAGTAATGCCACCTAAGAAGAAGGTGAGAAATATATACAGTGAATGATTCAATTCTTTCAGGGCTGCAGATGTTGGGTACCGAGGAAGATCTCCTGGTAGAATCCACAGGCCAGAAGGTGTGCAGTTTGAGTTCTGTGAATACATTGATAGATAATTACATTGAGTACATGTAGTCAGATGTGTTGAAGGAGTGCTGCAGATCTCCAGAGAAAGTCCTGTGAGGAGGTACTGTATGATGACAAAACACCAGTACAATGATTTTTTCTTCTTCTAACAATCCTCACATTTGCTTCAACTGTAGATTTATTTACACATTTGTTACAGTGAATCAGATATTGAAGGGAGTCAGTAACCCCTGTCAATATTAGGAAATTGTGGTTTGTGACACTTTCAACAAGAGGGGAAAGCTTATATCAATAATAATAAGATTGTTGTGTCAGGGAGGTGAAACTCACAGTACGCAGAGAGCTACCCTAAGCCGTTCTATTCAGAAGTTGTTCACATATTATACAATGGTGTATTCCAAGAAGAGTTTTTTTTTTTAGGATTGCAGCACAGTTTGTGAAAATTCTTAACTTAATGTGTAAGAACTGTGTGTCTAAAATACTCTGAAAATGTGATTACACAAAGAATCCAAGTAGCTTAGTTTCATGATTTTGTTTCTGAACAGAATCGACCCCACATATATTTTAACTTCCCTGTGGGATTTTGCCTTGATAATAGACTCACCAGGAAAAGTCACAAGAATGAGAAATAAAAATGAATTTAGGTCAAATATTACTTTTCTAGGACTATAAAATTCCTTTTTGAGGGTTGTAGCTACCCGAACAAAATCTACTATGCTTTCAGCAAAACTGTGGCATTCTCTTGCTGGACTAGGAAATTTGCATCATCAAGCATTGTGTGATCTGTCAAGATCTGCATTTCAGTTGTATTTTAATACTGAATCAGATAATATTTTAACCAGACGACTCATGATCTAGTTAAAATATGAGATCTGATTTAGTATGATCTGATTTGATATAAGATACACTGTGATTTACAAATGATGCAATCATACCATACTTTAGGGGTGTGCATTTGGTATATCTTGTCCAAAAAATGTTTCCCAAAAAATACCTTATCATTATTTTTTGGGTATATTCAGGAATCCTGAAAAAATCTAGGATTCTCAAATAAATCTATTCCCAAGTATACACTGAATTATTCAGGAATATTTGGCAATCAATGGCGCTGGAAGTTTAAAATGTTGCAGCAGGTTTTTTTTTTTTACCCTCTGCAGATTTTCCAGACAACAGGAGGGATTGTCTTTTGACCTGCGTAGTTGCTCCTTAAGGTTTGGCTATGGCACTTAGGCATTTTTTCCATGGAGAAAGCAATGAATTTCCCCCCACAGGAAACAATGGAGAGTAGCTAGGGGTAGACATGGGCACGAACCACATTACGAACCAAAAAAACTCATGAACCGCCTGATTGTCTGTTTGCAAACCGGCGGTTCGTGAGGGTCCATGGCAAATGAACCAGCATTTGTTGGAAGCCCAGTTCGTTGCATTTGCCTGAGGTTCATGAAGCCAGACAGTCAGGCACCATCAGTCAATTCCCTTGGAAACAGAGGTGGGGGAATGCCTGAACTCTGTCTGCACTCCTTCTGTCACCCTAGAAACCTGAATCGAAGCCCAGCTTATCTTGATCGGCAGGTTCATTAATTTTTTTTGGTTCGTGCTCATGTCTAGCTAGGGGCACCTTATTCAGGGACCCATAGAAGCTGACTCCTTGAGCTGATCAAACTTGGAAGTGTCTTTAGTGGACAGGCTGCAACTTTGATGTAGTTTTCTTGAAAAATGCTTCTCTAGACTTCATAGGGAATAATGGAGCCAAATAATTTCAGATTCCTGGGGTGGTGGAGGGGGGAGAATCCTTAATTGGTATTCTTGGACCCAAATATTGGGAATACTGACATATCACCTTACCAATACTCAAAAGATAACTTGTAAAAAAAAAATTAGTGCATATCTCTACTGTATATCCCACAAGAGATTTAGGAATACAAAATACATTGCAATTGGAAGCTAAAATGTATGTGAAAAATATACAAAGTTTTTAATTTGAGCAAGTTATTTACAGTATTAAAGGGATGCAAATGGAACCAGAGAAAATCTGAGTATGATTACAGATTTTCTGAAGGAACCTGTTATTGGATTTATATATGAACAAATTATTTCATCTCATTTTATATTCATTTATATATTTTATAATGCTTGTGATTCTCTGTTCTTGGTTTGTAGATATGTATGTATATATATTCGTACAGTATTTATTTGTACAATGTGTAACATTTACATATATAATAAATGTATTATTCCAGTAATTCTCACCCTTCAATCCACTACTACCCATCAAACATGCAACATTATCATAGAAGGCTCTCAAGTCACAAGTGGGTAAAAAAAGAAATAAAACTACACTCTAGGTGGATTTATGATATGTGGATCTCAGAGATATATTTGTTGTGATCATTGCAGCTACCAATGACTTGATTTTTATTTTCTGTATGGTACTTTTTAAAGGATCTGTGGGAGAAATCTAGTTTCACTTTATTGACTCAAAAGTGTGAAACCATAACCTTGTGTCATTCTATCTCCACCTAATTTGACATTGTCATAAACTGTATGATATTGCAGCAAATCAAGAGTTCTCTAACGAGTTTTGAACTCAAGATTCTCTCAAGCTCCACCTACTTAAGAGGGCTAGTTTGAAACATTTCTAAAAATTTCAAACTAAATGGTTTATGCCTTATGATGACAATTACTTCATATAAGTTTGAGTTCAAACATACAAAATGAAATTTAGGATGCCATGCAGAAGCCACACACTTTAATATAAATTTCTACAAGGTTTAAGCTGAAAAATACGTACTTTATGTGAAAAACATGGTGCAAGGAAGCGGAAAATGATATAAAAATAAAGATCCACAGAATGAATTGTCAAAAAGGAAAGCCTAAATCAAAACAATGATTTTTTTTTGCCCCAGTCAAAATAACAGGAAGTTTAAAATGCTTCAGACTTTGGGCTCATAAAATAGAATTCCTCCTGCTGATGGCATACACCATTAATTCATACTCATATTCATTTTTCCTCTATTTTACAAAGGTGCGCAGATCAGCACCATCTCTGTGCCCTAACCTCAGCCACTGTTCTGGTTTGCTAATGAGGTATATAGATCCTTGACCAATGCTGAAATGGGGAAATAGCTTGCCAAACATGCCATATATAACTTTCCTCTTCGCTGAATCATGATCGGCCGCTTGTAACTAATGCATTAGGAGAAAGATAAAGTCCCTCAAAGTCATTTTCTCTTCCTAGCAGGCCTGAAACAACTACTTTTCATCCACCGACTTATTTATGGTCAGACACACAAGCGGACCGATTGATGCTTTGTCTGTTCTTGATGTATGAGGTGTATATAGATGGGTGTCAACGGCATTTGAGTCTTCAAAAGCTCACATTTCACACTACTGATCTGACAGATGTTGAAGAGAATGATATAAATTCTTTTGGGATTCTTTGTAAAGAAAGCTTTTTGATAACAAAAGTGAGCTACCCATCTCAGTTGACAGGACAGGACTGAAATAGCTGAGAGAAGCCAGAATACAGCGGCTGAGGCCTTGCTCATCAGCAATGCCAGGAAGACAGCAAACTTCTGCAGACTGGGTTCATTGAACTATACAGACCCAAGCAGCATTGAGCTAAACTCATTTTGGCAAAATTGCTTCCCAAATCATTGAGGGATTGCAATAAGCACAAAGCAATCCCTCTGAGCAACAAGGTTTTTCCACACAAAGAAAGCAGAAGGACCAATGTGGATATTCCTGTTAGGGGTGCTTCTGAAATTCTCCTCATCTGAATTTCTCTCTAGAGCTGGGAGTTCTAGCAGATCTGGTTCAGGGCTCATTTTGAGGGGGAATGAGCAGAAATGCAGTTCCAGCAGTTCCCCAAAGAAGTCACATGTCAGGTGGCCCCACCCACCTGACTCTTAGCCATTTTGGGCCCGTTTCAGCCTGGATTGGGTCCAAAACAGCCAGGCTAGGTGATGTCAGGGGCTGTGGCATATGCAAATCAGTTATGCCAAGGAGGCACTTCCAGTGATGTCAAGGGGTGTGGCATATGCTAATGAGTTATGCTAATGAGTTCCTCTAGCTCTTTTTCTAGGAAATGACCCCTGATCTGGTTTGTTTGTTATTAAATCTCTACAGAGCCATCTGCGTCGGTTTTCAGATCCTACTGACATCTCCTCATCAAGTTACTTTGTGTTACTTAAGTAACAGTTTTCTGCACTGTTCTGTAAAACCTGGTGAAATTGTCCATACAGTTGTATCATGATGCTTTGTGTGTAGTGTCTTACCAATGTTCAGGAGTGCAAATAAACATCTGTAAACAAAAAGAAGCTTGATGCAATTGTATGTACAATCACATCAAAAATACTTTTTCGCAGTGTTTTAGAGCAGAGTAGGCATTGTAGACGTAATATGAAGGGAAGAACAGGATGAACTGAATCCTGCAGCAAATGGCAGTGAATTCATTTTCAGAATTAAGCCCTCAAATTCTTCTAGATGAACTGAAATTAAAGAGGGTGGAAGGCCATGCAGTGAAAGTCTGGATTGTAAAGCAAGAATAAAATGCAACAAGAAAAAATCAGTTTAAAAGAAAAGGGCAATATGAATAATATTAATGGTAAAAAAGATAACTCTCTTGGATATGTAGCCTGAAAGCCTAAAATGTAGTTGAAATTATTAATCATCATAAGAATCATTATTGCATTCTCACAACTGGGCCCTTGGGCTGCTCTTCAATGCAAAGGAGAAGAACCCATTTCAGGTTAGCACAGACTGTACCTACCAACTTGAAGGAGTAGAAAATATATAGACTTTCCTGATTCCTATTCTCTAATAGCCATGGACAACTCTCTGTGTTGGTAAGGAAATCTGCACAATGGGGCTAGTCACAGCTATGATAGTGAGTTTTGCAATTTTGGGGGTTCCCCTAGATTGGATGTTGGGGGACCTTTTCTTCAACTATATAACTTAAAGGGGTGTTAGGTGTGGTCTTGGACTGGATAGCCCATGACTAGATAGCAGGAATGGGGTAGGTTGCTCAGCACAGGTAGGGATAATGGGCAAGTACCCTAAGGCATAGGGTTGTTTCCCATTGCATGTCTTATGGCAGGGCGGGTTGGGAAGGAGCACTTTTGGTGCTCAGTAGCATTGTCCCACACCTGGAAGAGGCCTTATGGAGCATTGAGGGAGAGAGGGTGAGACTTGGCACTTCTTGGCACATTGCACATGCAGGCAAGAATTAAAAAGGCTGGCATAATTTGCTGGCCATGTTTGGACACAAGGACGATCTGCCCAGAAATGACTACCATTGGTAAGGCTGCCTGGCACACCCTGCCCTTAAAATGAAGAATCATTTCTTCCCATACTATCCAGCCCACTAGTTAAGATCTGCCTCTCAAGCCCTATTCTCTCTGTCCCTACCTTCAGAGGTGAGACAGGTGGCAACTGCAGATGGGGCATTTTCTGTGCTGGCACCTCACCTTTGGAAAGCCCTCACTTTTGAGGCTCACCTTGTATCTATTTTATTTTCTTTCAAGTACCAAGCCAAAATGTCCTGACCTGGATAGCCCAGATGAGCCTGATCTTGTCAGATCTCAGAAACTAAGCAGGGCTGACCTTGGTTAATAATTGGATGGGAGACCTCCAACAAAGACCAGGGTTGCAAAGCCAGAGAATGGCAAACCACCTCTGATAGTCTCTTGCCATGAAAACCCTGTCAGGGGTTGTCATAAGTCAGCTATAAATTAAGGACACTCTACCACACCAGGCCAAGACACATCTTTTTACCCAGTCTTACCCAGGGTCTATTTTAATGGTCTATTTCTGCTTTATGGATAATTTTTATATTATATTTTATACTGTTTATGTCCAGTGGCTCATTTTTAATGGCTTGTTTTTAACATTGTGACGTGGTTTTAATTGTAAGGTGCCTTGAGCAGAACTCTGAAGTGGCCTAGAAATATCCTAAATAAATAAATACAATAAGTTAGCATGTTTTATACTTCATGACATATATCAGCCATTTAAATAAATTAGTTAAACCCATACGTGTTGTCTTGTGTCCTAATTTGAGAGGGTGCCTGAGCAAAATGTAATTTTCCTGCAATTCCTTGTGACTCTGCACTTGCAGTCGATAATTTCATAGTGAAATACAAACTCAAAGCACATTTTTTAATTTATAAATTGCATTTTCTGCCTCATCAACATACCACAACAATGCGGCCCTCTCCAGGCACGCAGCAAAGCTGCTTAAGCCAGGGGCCATGGATTGCCGTGCTGGAGGGAGGGAGGCAACACCATCCCCCCTTTCCATGGGTCGGCTGGGCGGAGTGGAGTTAAGGGCCTTAGGAGCCCACTCCGCCCCCACTCCAGCCACAGTTCTGAAAGTTGCTTGGCCCACCCTCCTTTCCTTGTATTGGTGCAGGAATAGCCGGCTGCTGTTACCAGAGCCAGGTAGGATTCCCCCCCCCCCTCTTTTCAATTGAACATAAGAAAGGCGGGGGGGGGGGTTCGCCTACCTTGCACCAATTTCAGGGATTGAGGTTATTGGCTAAGGGTGGGGCCAGTTAGCAGTGTCATGGCAGGTTTGAGTTTGAGATAGGGTACGGGTCGGTGAGCACCCTAGGCACTTCCCTACTGATGGGAAGAGGGGCCTGCCCAAAGGGCTTGTACTGCTTTGATGTCTGCCAGCTGCAGGGGCAGGCTGCCTTCAGGAACCCCCACCTGCAAGTCCTTCCCTCACTGCTATATGACTGAGGTGCTCTGGAGCTTAAAGGGGGGGTGATCAAGTTGCCTGGCTGCCCGGGTCCGCACCATCCATTGGATGGGTCGCACCCAGGGTTTCGGGGCTTGCCCAGACAGGTCAAGGCAGTAATCCATAGGGGACCCCATGGCTTTACCTATACCGCTTTATGCCCTTGCTGCTGTTTAACTTGTTTTTGTTGTATAAAGTTAATAAAGTGGCCCTTAGATCCAAACCTGGTGTCTGTCTCTTCATTCCGACTAGGGTGGCAAACAACTTTGTATGTATGTGTATGAATATTACAGATGCTGGAATCCGCAGCCAATACCAATTTCTGCACTATGTTGTGAAGTCCCAGAATATCTGCAGTCTTGTTTATAAGTACACTGAAGGAACTTATTTTTCAAACCTATAGGATTAGGACTTTGTAGTGATAAAGAAGCGGTAGGCCTGGCATGTTAACAGCAAAAGCAACCCAATAATGTTGAAAATACAAATGTTAATCTTGTGTGATGCAAAACAGATGGGATGGAAAGAAATGATGAATCAATAAAGACCAAGTATAAGAAGATTTTTTAATACAATAATACAATTTTTTTAAAAAAAATCTAATATAAAATGTGGGACAACAGAACATAACACAGGGTTATGATTTAAAACGTTGGAGTCAACAGTTATGTGGGATCACACAACACGACTTCATACACAGAAAAAGTGCTGCAGACAGTATTTTGGGTTTCCCAAATGGAACCACAGTATTAAGAATGTTCTTGCTTAGTTTTTGGACAGTAACAGTCTAGTCTCAGTTCCTTATTTTAAGAATATGACTTAGAAGGCAGTCATGGAGAAACAGGAGTAGGTTCAGAACAGAGAATAAGGAAACCAAGACAGAGAAGATGGACAGATTATGTGGGAGATTTTGGATAAATATGACATACTGAATCAGACAATTGGTCCATCTTCTCAATATTGACTATTACAACTGGCAAAAGCCCTCCAAGGTCTTCAGCACAGATAGGTCTTTCCTATCACCTAATAATTAGCAACCCTGCAATTAGAAATGATATTGGAGTAGAGATCTTTATTAATTAATTAAGGCATGTCTTGTGACTTTTCTTCCTAGGGACCCAAAGCAACTTACAGAAATGTCCAGACCAAAGTAAATGTCCAGAAGAAAGGAGACAATGTAATTGAAATAATCAAAACAAAAACATCCTCAGTAGGTCCTGCTTCACTAGAGTAGCTGTTGTTGGTCCCCAGGCTGTGAGTCACAGCCCAAGATTCTTTGGCTGTTGCCTTTTGGCACATGCACAAAGGCTCATGCCTCTGACCTAGGGCTGTGGAGCCTCCAGTAGGAGATCCCTCATCTCCAGTTCCTGTTTCCTGCCACTCAGACTGGTGGCGCGAATAAAATATGCCCCCCCCAAAGCAGTCAGCCTGTTTAGGAACTGCAAGTTATCTCTAGAGAGGACTGAGGTCACTTCCAGGTAAAAGTGTCACCAATAGCAGCCCACTGTGTCCCTGCTAGACATGGGCATGAACCGTGAAAAAACCGAACCGTGCGGTTTGTGGCATTTTCACAAACCAGGAACCACAAACTCCCATGAACTGGGGCAAGTTCATGAACCGGTTCGTGGTTCATGGAGTTTAAATGCCCCTTTCCGGCGATTTAGGAGCAGCAGGGAAAGGGGCATTTAAACCCATGGATCAGCTGCTTGTCGGGGAGATCCCCGGCAAGCAGCTGATCATTTAAACAGCGGGGTTGTTTAAGTGGCCACTCCCAGCAGTGGGGAAATGGCCATTTAACCTGTGGGTGGGGCTTGACTGGCTGTCTGGGAACTCCTGGCCAGGCAGCCAAGCCCTGCTGTTTAAATGATCAGCTGCTGGTCAGGGATCTCCCCGACCAGCAGTTGATCCATGGGTTTAAATGCCCCTTTCCCTGCCCATTTGCAGCAGCAGGGAAAGGAACATTACTGTTTAAAATGAACCAAATGAACCAGTACACCAGTTCATGGAAGTTCGTGGAAACGAGCTTCCATGAACCACTGGTTCGCAAACCATGAACCGGGCTGGTTTGTGGGGTTTTTTTGGTTTATATTCCCCTTCGTGCCCATCTCTATTCCCTGCCTTCCCCCATCTTCCACTGGTTACTAGGCCATACTTGCCAGTCCCAATGTGATCATGCCCAGCCATTATACCTATAGGTTGGAATGGGATACAAACACAGCTGAAATACTGTAGAGCTAACAAGATATTCTCCAATAATTCACTTCTCTTGCTTTTCATCTGTGAATAAAACATTTTAGTCTACCATTAGACATAATCCCTCTTACCCAGCCTATTCCTTGATTTTGCAAAGCCCTAGGTGCTGTGATGCTGGGCATGGAGGTTTAGTGTCTCCCTGTATGTCTTTTCTTTGGTAAAAATTGCTTCCAGACCTGCTATTAGCCATGGGGGGGGGGGGGGGAGTTCCAGATGTGATTTCTGTTGGTGAAATGGCAAGATGTTTTTTCTCTTCTCCCAGCATTGGGTGCTTTTATAATGTTCAAGAAAAGGTCAGACATGAAGAGCTTCAGAGAGCTGGGCCAAGTCTTATGTAAATTGTCCCTCAAGATTAAAAGCTACCTAGTCAGGATCGGCACCCAACTATGCAAGCTATTTTAGCATGGATTGAAACTTCATCCTCCAGCAAAGAGTATTCAAGTCAGGTTTTGAAACCTTGATGGAAATGGAAACCAGGATGAGCGCATATGTGGACCAAAGACTAGAATAAATATTTGTTTGCTTAGCCAAACCTCATAGTGAAGCCATGAAATTGCCCTAGCAGCCAACTTTTTAAAAAAAATTCTCCTGCTGGCAGGAAACAAGAGAGAAGGTGGGGATCCTCCACCCCTACCAGGGGACTGTCAATCCTGGGGAAGGGCATTCAGATAACAGTCCAAGAAATTAACTGAGGAGTGTTCTCATCTCCTGCCACCATTATTAACAGTTTTTCTCATGTCATCTTATTCCTGTGCATGTTTGTCTAATCCTAGAGAGCTTGCATGTGCAAATATAAAAATGTTCACCATTTGTATACCAATTGCCACATTCTCTAAAGGTTTTTGCAGCAAGCCCTGGTAATGACACTAGCAACCAAAGTATGGGGGTTATGATTAGTTCAGAGTTTCAGATATGCAGAATAACTTGTGCAGGTCTGGTCCTGAAGCAAAATTTGTATAGAAAAAAAATATACTCTGACCTTTTCTTTCACATAATCCTGTCGCCACAGTCACTTGGTTCCCTGCCATGTTTGAAACAAGGGAGCATTTTGTCAAAAAAAAATCTGTTAACATACAACAAAAGTTTGCCTTTGGACTGGAAGGGAATGCAATCTTGGGAGTTTTAGAAAAAATATCTTCCTACTTCATGAAGAATAAATCTCCTTCCATTTCTGAGGTAACCCTTCCTGTGAATTCACAATGTGTTTAGCTAGATTTATGATGAATACATGTTGATGCAAAAATAGATTAGATTAGATTGGAGAGAAGATGTGACAAACACTGTAATATATTCTCTTTGGCTCTGCTTTGAGCCTTTCAGCCTACGCCAGGGCAAGCTCTGTAACACACACTATATCACTTCTTTCTACTGAAAGGCTAGATAAGATTTCCCTCCTCTTACAGTCATAGTTTTGGAATGAATTTCCTTTACATTTGCTAAATATATTGTAGAAGGAACTCAGTACGTGGCAGATGCAAATGAGATTTAAATTATATGAGATAATCTGCATGCATTCAGGGCATTTTCTTGACTTTGTCAATATAGTCATTGAAATATAAGCTGGCAATACTCTTACCCCAGGACTGTTCCATGCATCAGATAATGCTGAACAGCCCCCTCACCCTTCTCTCTTATCTTTACAGCTAAGCCTTCTATATCCACACCATAGGATCCTCTGCTTCTCTGAGGTTTTGCAACATAAGAATGGGACAATCTTGTGTGAGTTTCTTCATGGAATAACTCTTAGCAGGTAGAGATATTAGTCTTGTCTGCTTTGCACGTCACAGAGAGTAACACTGAGCAGTTCTGGGGCTTTAGAGAAGCTGAGTAAAAGATTTGCATTTGTGTTTTGGTGGATCAATTTTGAATTTCTGGGGGTTGCAGTGAAACCAACATTTGCATACCACAGAACAATTGAGACATTCAAAAAGTTAAATGTTCCTAACAGTTTGGGTGGAGCTATGCTCAGTGGTAGCATCTCGGCTTTGAATGCACAAGGTCTCAAATTCAATCAACAACATTTACAGTTAAAAGGGCTCAGGTAGGTGATGTGAAAGACTTCTACCTGAGATTCTGCAGAGCCACTACCAGTCACAGCTGCTATGATCGACTAATAGTCTGACAGCTGAAAGCCAGAGGCCCAACAGTATCCAGCTACTGTGCTAAATCCATTGATGGGAATAGAGCTGTTCCTGTTGGCAACAGAAGATAAGACTCAAAACAATGGGTTTGAAGTACAGGAGGGAAGGTACTGGCTGGACATCAGGAAAAACTTCTTCATATTAAGAGTAATTCAGTTGTGGAATCAGCTGCCTAGGGATGTGGTGGGTTCCCCCTCATTAGCAGTCTTTAAGGAGCGGCTAGACGAATACTTGTCAGGGCTGGATGAATACTTGTGTGTGGGGGGGTGTATTGGGCAGGGGGTGGATTAGATAATCTGTAAGGACCCTTCCGACGCTATGATTCTATGTCATTGTATGTGAGGCTGCACACACAGGGTGCAAATTTGCTAAAGATGGCAGTGCTGGTAGCTATCTGGCATCAATATCCATATCAGATGTTTTCAGTAGGGTATGAGCACCACAGATTTTAGTCTAATTAGGCATGTATGGGTAGGTTTCTCTTATAAGTCTAGAGCACAATTAGTGCAGGATCTTTTTGAAGAACAAGAGTGCTTAATATGACTGGTGATGCCTTTTGTTGCATTTTAGAATAGACTACTCAAAATATTCAATTGGAGTACAATTTGCAGTATTTGAGATGACTTGAATAATTCACATACATTCATTTATTCTTGATTAGTGGATCAGACTTGGCAAAAAAGGAGTATTTATATTATTTTATGACATGTAGCATTAATAATGCATTCTTTTGCTCTCAAGCTGCTTTTTAAAAAAAGAAAGCTATAAAAATATGCAAGGAGATGAGTCTCCTGAATGGAGATTAAGGAACCATGGAGATACTTTAAGCTGTCATTTGAAAAGGGAGTTTATTGTAAGGGTTATCCCTTAGGGGAGCCAAGGAGAATTTAAGGATTGATGACGTAGGGGAGAGGGAGGGAGAGCGAGACAGGAGGTAAATAAATATTCCAGAGAAAAGTAGTTAGTTACAGGGATAGCAATAGAATGTACAGAATGAACTCAGATACCAAGAAAGCCCCACAAACTCATTGCTTATGCCTATTTGGAGAGGGTGGGAATCAGTTTATCAACCTGGCCATTTTTTATTTCTTTTTTATTTTATATATTGTCATTGATTTTAATTTACCTCATTTTTGTTGCTTAATTTTTTTGTTTCTTTTGTGAGTTTTATGCCATGCATATGTTATTTATATACTGTTTGTACAGCATAGGTCATTTATATGTCATTTATAAAAAAATAAATGAAAAAATAACGTTGAAAAATGCATTCATTTTAGTGGGAACAATTCAGTAAAGAGAAACTGATGTGAAAATAAAGACTCACAGTTGCTGATCTTTTTTCCCCACATGAGAGAAACAAAATAAAATTGGGAATATTCAAATCAAACCTGACAGTGTTTGAAATGGAACAACACATAGGACTTTACAATGGGGTGTGAATTTATTCTTAAGTTTTTCTTTTCTAGTTCTCACAAAACAGAACAGAATTTAAAATGGCAATGTTTGCCATAAGCCAGACAGCTTTTGAAATTCGGTCTCATTCTTAACAGCTGGAAGCCACCAAATTTTTCACAAACAAGGGAGGGGGGCTCTTTTTGACCACCAAAAAAAAAAAGCTATATCAGTGATTGTGGAACCCATGTGAACAAAATTCACATGGAACAGGGATGGCGGTAAGGAGGGGAATTGGACAAGCTGGAGCAGAAAAAGTGACAGGGGCCAACCTTCACTGCAGGATATTCTGCAGACCATGCTTAGATAGGTATATATTGACATACACTCCAATTCCTTTCTGGGCTAGAGTATATATCAGTCGGGAATCTTTTATCATTAAAAAGCCAATCTGCACTGAAATCTACAATCTGCACTGGAAATTTTGAGCAAGAGACCAACAAAGAGCCAGAATAATAAAAGATTGTTTTCATAAATAAAAATATACAATTTAACATTACTGATAATTGAAATGTTGATTAATAATCCATAAAGTTTCCTCATTTCTAACACCAGTTATTGTAAGTCTTTTTATTAGGAAGTAGTACACAGAAGATCTCGCAATAAATTACAAGCACCCTACACAATTGTTTTAGTTCACTGGCACATAAATTAGCACCTGGTTTACACTTGGATTAATAACCTTAATAATGTTTATATACCATGGACAAGATGACAAGAAAACTGAGAGATCTGGACTCAGGGCAGTTCAACACAGACTGGGAGAAGCTGAAACAATACCTGGAGAAGAAATGGGAGGTGGGAGGAAAACTGTGGCAGTTTGAGAACTACTGAAATATAATAAAAGTATAAAAGAGAGGGGTGACTTTACCGGGGGAGGAAGAGAAATGTGAATTTATAAGCAGTTAGATTAATTGATTGAGATATATATAGATATGTATAGGTCAACTGATAGAGAATAATTAATGATAAGGTTTAAACATGAGGATTGACTAACTAACAATATTTTCTTTCTTTGACAAGATTTATATGCACCAAACTGAATGTATAGAAGAGTTAAATTGATTGAGTATCTGAGGAGTTATATAGAATTACCATAAAAAGTTGAAATGAGTAATATATAGAGAACAAATCAAATTGTTTGATTTAAATGTGGGAAATTTTTATGGTTTATGATATATAGGTTTATATAGAATTATTCAAAACTGGAAAATGGGACAAATTGTTTATCTAAAGACGTATAGTTTGGGTGTATAATAATTAAAGGAGTTAATGATGCACTGCTTAATATAATGGAGAATGTATATCTGTTTTAGACAGAGGAATTTAATAGAAGTAAGGGAAAAGGGACAGAGGGTGGGAAAGCTGTTGGAAGTCAACAAAAGGGGGGGAAAGGGAGGGGGTTAGAAATGAAAAATTAGGGGAAAATTGATTGTAATGTAAAAATAAAAATGTTCTAACCCAATAAAAAATTTTTCAAAAAAAAAAAAATAATGTTTATATACCACCCTTCAGGACAACTTAATGCCCACTCAGAACGGTTTTCAAAGTATGTAATTATTATCCTCACCCCCTGTGAGGTGGGTGGGGCTGAGAGAGCTCCAGAGAGCTGTGACTAGCCCAAGGTCACCCAGCTGGCTTCAAGTGGAGGAGTGGGGAATCAAACCCGGCTCTCCAGATTAGAGTCCCGCACTCTTAACCACTACCCCAAACTGACCCTCAACCAGATTAGAGTCCTGCCACTCTTAAACATTCCACCAAACTGGCAACAATTTGCCTCTATCATCTCCCTTCCCATACAACATCTGTAAGAAATCCCTTTGTTCTATACAATTTCTTTGCTACCATTCCCTTCACATACTATTTATATTAGCATACCACTTACCCCTTCAATAAACCTTCACTTAAACATTATTTTTTCTTCTTAAAAACCATATGTATTTGCCCACTTCAGTGCTACCCCCTTCTTTCAGTACCCCTGGAATGAGGGATGAGCACCAAGAACAAAAATTGGTTTCATCCAGATCCAGATTAAATATTTGGTATTCCTGATATTTGTGTCAGATTCTCTAATCCAGTTAGGTAAAATTAAATTATTTGGCCATTACTCCCTATGAGAAAAACTATCCAGGGCTTGCGGGGGGAGGTGCTTTTCAAGAAAACTCCATCAAATTTGCAATGAACCTAGTTGTTCTAGTCCATTAAAGACCTCCCAAGTTTCAGGAAGATTGGACCCAGGGGTCCAATTCTATTAGCCCCTGAACAAGCTGCCTCCAACCACTATCTATTGTTTCCTATGGGGGAGAATATCCCAAGGTTTTCCAGGGAAAAGAAACCTTAAGCAAAGGTGCACTTCCTGGTCATTAACCAAAAGCCAGTCCCAAATTGCAAGTCCCAATGCAAGCTGAACCATCAAAGCCCGACAGAACCAAAGTGAAACAAGGGAGCCAACATCAACATCAAATCAGTAAATTACAGCAACCAACTGCTCAAGCAACTACCCCTCAACACAAGAACACTCTTAAAAACACTAGTAAGCAGCAAAGCAAGCAACTCTTCTTTTTAAACTAACAACCAGAAAAAGTTATCTCCCCACTGCACCAGAACAGCCAGAAACTCTTAGCAACAAAAAACCCAGAAAAAACCATTATTAAATTTTAGTTAAGAAAAACCTTGCCTCTTCCCACCCTTACCCTACCACCTCATCCAATACAAGGCTAATCATACTCCCCCAAAAAACATAAAAAATGAATCTTAGGACTCTCAAACAAATGGAAGTCAGACTCTTTTGTGGCCCTTCTCCAGAGAAATCCACACAAAACGGAATCTGCTTTAAGCCAAGTGTGCTTTTTAAAGTTCTTGCAGTTTTTGAAAAAGGTCTTCTCCAGTTAAAGAATCCTGATTGGCCAGACAACTTGAGCTCCTGCCCCAATTGGCTACTCACTCACTCTTCCTTCCTTCTGCCTCACCCCTCCTTCTCCTCTGGAAGAGAAAAAAGCCAGGAAAGCCAGGGCCGATTCCAGACGGCCCTCCCCATGCCGAAACGTTGCGCGTCGTCGCACAGAAAATGCGAAATATCATATTTTCTCGTGCGAGTTTTGCGCGACGTCGCGTGATATCGCACAAAACTCTCGCGAGAAAACGCGATATTTCGTGTTTTCCGCATGACGATGTGCGATGTTTCGGCATGGGGAGGGCCATCTGGAATCGGCCCAGGAAAGAAAGGGGAGCGGAGAAGCAGCCAGTCAACAGCGGCAGTTGTGTTTGTTAGATAAAACAATCCAGCGTCTCACTGTTCAGCCTCCGGATTTGATTTGGGGTTCTCTACTTTTAATCAATATAGCTGGATTCTGCTGATTTGGCATATATCCAGCTATATATCCAATATATGAAAACAAAATTGCACACCCTTACCTGAAACATCACAAAAAAGATGAATGTCTCACCTTGGAAATGTTTTTGTCAAAAGCAGCCTTTCAGTTCAATCCTCTCTCAAGCATGTATGATTTGGTAAATAATTTTCTTTTCCTTATGAATCATTTTGTGTACAATTTTTTTTATTCCACATTGATTGATATTGCATAGGGTTTCCAGGGGTCATTTTTATAGTTTGAATTTCACTCCCAGGCCACCAGCTGACTGTGCCTCATGCAAGTTATTAATTTAATGGACATTTCAATGTAACTGAGCTAAATAGCAGGAAACTTACCAAATTTGTCAGCTACTCAGTTTCATCTTGAAATCCTGCCTTTTATTTTTGTTTCCTCAGCCCGACCCCTGTGGATGACTTCAACCCATTTGACTTTATCCCACCAGTTTTTCTTGTGCTGATTTTTTCTTGTTAAGTTTGCTCAACGTTTAATGCTGATTTGCATCCAAAGTATGGCCATTTCCAGACGGCTTACCTTCTGCCGCTCCATGCCACAACGTCGCGGCTCGTGCCAGAGAAAATGCGAAATAGCACGTTTTCTCGTGCGAGTTTTGCACAACATCATGTAAAGCTCGCGCGAGAAAACACGATATTTCGCGTTCGCCACAGCACGAGCCGCGGACTTGTGGCATGGAGCAGCAGAAGGTAAGCCGTCTGGAAACGGCCCATATAAATGGTCTATAACTTAAGTGGTGTTAAATTAAAAGGATTAGGAAGTGCAGCAATGAAACTGTCCTTATATCTTGGATAGTGGAGTGATTTCAGATGCCGAATGACAATAGCATGATTGGATAGGGTGGGGTATGGAGAGGGATAGTGAGTAGAGATGGGCATGAACAGCAATACAAATGAAAAAAAGCCACAAACAGCCCAATCAGCTGTTTGCGAACAAGCTGTCCATGAGGCACCATTCTAAATGAACAGGTGGTCATTGCAAGCCTCATTCATTGCTGTTCATTGCTGTTCGTCAAGCCAGACAATCTGGCACCAGCAATCAATTCCCTTAGTAACAGGAGGCAGGGACTGCCTGAACTCTGTCTGAACTCCTGCTGTTGCCCTGGAAACCCCAATCTAAGCCCAATTTAGCTTCATAGGCAGGTCTTCCTTTAAAGTGTAGAGCTCCAAATTTGTTACAAGGAAGCAAAGAGCAGTGGGGAGGGGGGCTTCCAGATCTGGTTTGGCAGACAGTGAGGGAGAGACAGTTGCTGTTGGCATTTTGAGAGAGAGAGGGAGAGAGAGAGAGAGAGAGAGAGAGAGAGAGAGAGGAGAGAGAGAGTGCATCAGAGCCTGAATTTCTTTGTGTGTGTGGTGGGATAGGGATCTACCTCTTCAAGTTCCAGGGCTGCTGCCAGGCTCTGGGCCAAGCTATTATTTATTGCTGATACCTTGCCTGCTGCCTGCACAGGTAAGGTTTCTGGGAGTGGTGCCGTAGGGATCTATCCCTTCAGGTTCCAGGGCTGCTTCCAATCTCTGGGGCCAAACTATTATTTATTATTGGTACATTTCCTGTGTCTGCTCAGGTGGGGTTTCTGGGAGTGGTGTGGTAGGGATCTTGATGGCTGGAGAAGAGCCTGCTGGCCCCCACGAACAATGAACAATGAACATGTTCGTGAACAGGTCATGTTCGTCAATGTTCATTGTCCGTGGATGGCAACGAACAACAAACACCATGTTCAATTTTTTTTCTCTTCATGTCCATGTCTAATAGTGAGTGTGAAGAAATCAACATTGGTAATCGAGGCAACTTGTACCTCAGGAAGCAGTTGCGTTGGTGTAGGTAGAATCATGTTGGTGATAACCGTAATTCATAGGAAACAGCCCTTGAGATGTTGCAGAAGTATTTCAGGATTCTCACAGAGGACCATTTTGCTTGCATGGAATCTTTTTAAATGATGCATCTGACAAATCAGGAGCATGAACATGGACTGCAGCATTCAGACACCATCGACATTTGGCAACAAGCTAAGATTTCCGTTCCAGTCTGGGCAATGGCAACATTTGGGAGAAGTGATTTGTTCTCTGCTGCCTTATCTGCTGCTTTATCCCCTTCTCACCTTTAGTCTGTTTATAGAATATCCTCCCCAGAAAGATTGCTCCAACGTTATACACTGTTAAGTGCCAGGGTTTAAAAAAAGAGATATCCAAGGACTTTAATAGTTAGATTCACTTTGATCAGACTGATGGGTTTTGTTGTAACTTAGAAATCAGTACTTTGCTTTGAAAGTTAATTATACCAGCATGGTATAATGGTTAGAGTGTCAGACTTGTTCCATCTTCAAATCCCCATTCAGCCATGAAGCTCAGTGGGTAGCCTTGGAGCAGTCGCTCTCTCTCAGCAGAAGCTGCTCAAAAGGTAGTCCAAAGGCTTGTGTTAATGGCTTTATATATATATATATATATATATATATATATATATATATATATATATATATATATATATATATATATATATATATATATATATATATATATATATATATATATATATATAGACTTAAAATATTGTGATTCTGAAAAAGCAGAATAGAAATATCCCAAATAAATAAATAAAGTGCATGTAAAAGTCTGGATCCCTCATCAATACGCTCTCTCTGAACTATAGTTTGCTGTTCTGCCTAAAGACCAACTGTCCTGGTGGTGGAGGATAGTTTGCAAGCCAAAGGTTAACATTTTTACTAAGACTTATTTTCAACACAAGGGAATATAATGTTTTACAAGATGTTTAATTATAAAAGAGCTAAGGTCCCCTCCTCCATGAGTAATATTCTCTCTCTCCATGCTTTACTGCAAAGTGGCTATTTGCCAAATTTCCTTTACTAGATGGCCCAACAGGCCCAACATTTCACACTTCTGATTAGTTTCTGCCACATGGGGAAACATTATTAACATCCTTGATTCTTTTTTACAACAGGTGCTGTCTTGACTGTGCCGCTGGTTCTCCTAATCTTTCAGAGGGACTCACCATCAAAAACAAAACCATTTCCCAATGGCACAATTAACAAACCAAGGAAGGTAGTTTTGGAACTCATATGTTTGTATTATGTTACTTTGAATATAAAGATTTATGCTCCAGGTGTACATTTTGTGAGTGGCCCTAAGTCAGCTGTGACTTAACAGCAAAAGAAAAAGCATGCACTCGTGTGTGTGCATGGGTTCCTATTGAGCTAGTTAAGCAAAACCTCATCAGAGAATGCACAACTATCTGCCAGCTTAGCTTTAACGAAGGAAGCAGCCTTTGTTCTTTTGTATGCAGCTCATGTCTATCACTCAATAGCCCACTGACAGAAGTCTGGCAGGGAAGAGGGGGAAGAAAAAACAACTAGCCTGGCATATACTGGCATACAAAATGGGAGGTGAAAGTAGCAGCAGTGTTTTTTTTTCAAGCAAGCATTCTGCTAATGAACTTGGTCTAATCAGTTAGGTCCCTCCCCATATCATAGATCATATAGATTGTGCATACTGGAGATGCTTTCAAATTCATCCTTGATAGGTATACACTGTTCTGATCTCACGTCATAAAATGTAACTCCATGGGCTCCACCCACACCCATTTTCCATTGCTGAGCCCTGCAGTCCTTTTTTTTCATATGCATCAGATACATTTTGAATACATGTTATCTTTATAGAAATATTATGTAATACGATTTGAATATGTATAGTACACATAAATATATATATTGAAATGATTCTCATGCACAAATGAAGTTCAAAGATTTTCTTATTGGATCATCAGAAGAATGAAACAGCATAAGGATGTTGTAGGACTACTGGTTCAACTCTAATGCCAGCGATTCATATGGGTATTTTTAGGGTACGGATCAAAACGCAGCTGACAGTCATTTTTAATTCAGACTGTAACTGATAAAAAATATTTACATTTGGGATTACAAATTTTTTTCCCTCTAACCTACAGCTATGGTGGGTGTGCACTCCTTTCTTATGCTGATGATTCCATTTAAAAAGAAGCACTTTGGGATTTTCTATGGGCCTTAACATTTTGTTGCCATCCAGAAACCTATTTTTGTGTTTTCCTGTCTAGAGACTATTTTTGAGGGGAAAAAAATACTGCAAGCACTCCCAGAATCAATAAATGGAATTTCTTCTATGTACCCCCCACACACACACACTTTTAGAAATTTTCATCTGTTCATCCTCTATAATTTCTAACTTTTAATCAGCTTCAAAGTTTCTTTTCAACTAATAAATCCTAAACAATCATGAGGAGGTGAAAATCAAAGTAAGACGAAAATTTCCATTATCAAAGGTGAAGAAAACCAAAGTAAAGATAATAATTTTTTAGAAATGTTAGCAATGGAATGAGAAGCTAGGAGTCAACTTTATCCCTCATCTGCCATGCTTGATTGTCAGCACACTTGAGCAAATGCTGGCTTGGAAGCACTACACTAGTAATGTTGTGTCTGTGTGCATTAATTTATGTAATGGGCACTGAAGAAAAATGTGTACACCCCTCACTCTGATATTTATGCAGAGAATTAGGAATATTGAATCCTGAAGAAATTTGGTACATTTATGTGTACAGTAGCCAAAATGCTAAAGATATTCCAAGTGCAACTTGAAAAGGCAAATATAGGACACAATAGAGGTTTTGGGACACATTTCTGATGTATAATATTCCAATAAGCATATGAATAACCTTAGACAGCTTCACTTAGCATATCTGCATATTATTCATGCTTGCATATTAATCAAATATATCTTGACTTTTACAATAATCACACACACAAAGAGAGATTTAGTAGAATCAAATATATAGGCATTTGATTCAAGAGGTGCCAGTAAGGATGGGAATGTTCCTTGATACAATAAACAATTACCTATGTGTGAATGGACAGCCCAAAGTCTGAGTAACCAATGGAATGATGCCAGTTTAAACTTTTAAACCAATTATGTATCTTTTATTGTAATTTTTGCTAATAAATCTGAAGGTATAAAACTTCATGTATTTGTGTTTAGAGCTCAGAAGAAAAGCAGGGTTTTTGGGTGCCTTGAGCACTTACCTGAGTCTTCTTCCTTGTTTATAAACAATACATTTATCTCACAACTTAAAAAAAGACCAGGAAAAAAGAAAATATTTCAGGATATGAAAATCCTGCAGGAACAATTGACAGCAATGAATAATAGAGAATTGGAGTGGAATTTTTTAAAAAAGAAACAGAAGTCGTTTGAAGGTGCAAACAAGCCTGGGAAATATTTAGCGTGGCAATTAAAAAAAAAAGGGAGAAGAAAATCATAACTAAGATTCGAGAGGAAGATAAAACATTGACAGATCAATCAGCCATTAGTAGAACCTTTTTTAAATTTTATGCAAAGCTGTACCAAAAGAAAGAGGTGAACAGAGATTCAATAGTGGAATATTTGGAGAAAGTGAAGCTTCCAGTAATTTCAGAGGAATGGAAAGAGAAGTTAAACAGGGAAGTGACAGAGGAAGAAATAAAAGAAGCTATACAATCAACAAAATTAGGGAAAGCACCGGGACTAGATGGAATAACAGCAAAGTTTTATAGAATGATGGCCAATGAGCTGACACCGTTTTTAAGTGAAGTAATTAATGGAATATTACAAGGCCAAAAGATTCCTGATTTATGGAATGAAGCTAATATATCGTTGATCCCGAAAGATGGACAGGATTTGACCAATGTTAAGAATTATCGGCCAATTTCGTTGCTGAATAATGACTATAAAATATTTGCGAAAATTATGGCAGAAAGATTAAAGGGATGGATGTCAGAATTTATTGCAGAAGAACAAGCTGGATTCCTACCCAATAGACAAATTAAGGACAATTTAAGGACAGTGATAAACGCTATTGAATATTACGATAAGCACTGTGATAGGGAAGTTGGTTTCTTTTTTGTAGACGCGGAAAAAGCATTTGACAATTTGAACTGGGATTTTATGTTTGCCACTATGGAAAAGCTGCAAATGGGAGAAAAGTTCATACAAGCAGTTAAAGGAATTTACAAAGACCAGTGTGCAGCGGTTGTAGTTAATGATGATTTGACTAAAAAATTGAAAATAGGGAAAGGTACAAGACAAGGTTGCCCATTGTCTCCATTGTTGTTCATTTTGATTTTGGAAATTTTGCTGATTCAAATTCGAGAGGACGACACAATCCGTGGCATAAAAATAAAGGAATTTTCCTACAAAGTCAGGGCATTTGCGGATGATGTAATGTTGATAGTGGCAGACCCAATAGACAATATGCGAAAAATAATGGATAAAATAAAGGAATTTGGTGATTTGGCGGGATTTTCTGTGAACAAAAAGAAGTCGAAGATATTGTGTAAGAACATGACGAAGCAAAAACAGCAAGAATTAATGGATATAACGGACTGTGACGTAACTAATAAAGTGAAATATCTAGGAATTGAGTTGACTGCAAAAAATATAGATTTATTTAAAAATAATTATGAGAAACTGTGTCAACAAATAGAAAGAGATTTGATAAAATGGAATAAATTAAATTTGTCATGGTTGGGAAGAATAGCAGCAGTGAAGATGAATTTGCTACCACGTGTGATGTCTTTGCTGCAAACTATTCCAATTATCCGAGACTTCAAACAATTTGACAAATGGCAAAGAAAAATTTCAGACTTTGTGTGGGCAGGCAGGAAACCCCGCGTGAAAATGAAAGTATTACAAGATTCGAAAGAAAGAAGGGGGCTGCAACTGCCAAACATAAGATTATATTATGAAGCAATTTGTCTGACATGGTTAAAAGATTGGATAATGTTAAAAGACCGTAAACTGCTGACTCTGGAGGGACATAAACTGTTGTTTGGATGGCATGCCTATTTGTGGTATGATAAAGTTAAAGCGGACTCTATGTTTTTGCACCACTATATTAGAAGAAGCCTTTTCACAATCTGGAAGAAATATAAGAATTACATGGAAAATGGTATCCCTTCATGGGTGGTACCATACGAAGTAATAGATCCGAGAACTGTTTATAATGAACAACAATGTTTAACTTATAAAGAGATAATGTCGATAGAACATAGAATACCAAAAATAAAGACACAAGAAGAGTTAACTCCTCACTATGGATGGTTTCAATATAGGCAAATTAGGGATCTTTACAACTTGGACTGTCTAAAGGGAGGAATAAGACTAAAAAACTCGGAGTTAGAAGAAGTGATTTTACAAGAAGGCAAAAAAGACATTTCGAAAATATACAAAATACTTTTAAAATGGTATACGGAAGACGAGACAGTCAAAGTCCAGATGGTGAAATGGGCAATAAACTTTCATAAAGAAATAACAATGGAATCATGGGAATACTTGTGGGAAAAGACCTTGAAGATTTCAACTTGTACCAATATTAAAGAGAATGTATACAAAATGATGTATAGGTGGTATTTAACGCCTAAGAAGATTGCGCTTGGAAATGCAAATATGTCAGATAAATGCTGGAAATGTAAAAAGCATGAAGGATCATTTTATCATATGTGGTGGACTTGTGAGGTAGCTAAGCAATACTGGGGAGATATAGTAGAAATAATTAATGAGGTTTTGCAAACCCAAATAAATAAGAACCCAGAGTTGTTGCTACTGAACTTGGGAATGGAAGAAGTTCCAAGGCAGCACAGAACATTGTTATTTTACATGACTACAGCAGCAAGACTTTTGTATGCGTAGAAATGGAAAGTGCAAGAAATACCAACGATAGAAGATTGGATTTACAAATTGCTGTACATGGCTGAGATGGACAAAATGACAAGAAAACTTAAAGACCTTGATCCAGTAGAATATATTGCAGACTGGGAGAAATTGAAACAATATCTAGAAAAAAAATGGGATGTGAAAGGAGGATTGTGGCAGTTTGAGAATTATTAATATGTGACTTTATAAAGGGGAGAGAGAAGTAACTTTACCATTAATGGGGAAACTTAGCTATTAATTAATCTAAGCTAACATTAGTAATAAGGAGATTGTATTAAAAATAGATAGTTTAAACAGTGAAATGTAGATTGATATATTAGAAAATTGGAGATATAGAAGAATTTGAACATGCTTAGAATAAGTGATATAACATATAGGATTTAGAAAAATTATGGTTAAGAGTCATTTGAGCAATAAGAGGGGTTTGGGGTTGGAAAGCTGTTGGAAGTCAGTAAGGAGGGGGGGAAAGGGTGGGGGCTGATATAATTTAGATAAGACGGGGAATTTGTTTATTGAATAATATTGAATGTACTCACCAATAATTTTTTTTTTAAAAAAAACAATACATTTATCTCCTTTACTGGACTTCATTCTCTTTGTGTGTTCATTTCTTTTAATTGGGTAGAATACACAAACACACATATTTGCGTACAACAAGGTTGCTTTTGAATCAGGTGGTAGAACAGTAGCCTCTTTGAAAAGGGTCTTATGAGGCCCCTATGATGGACCACCCCCTTTTACTGCCAATCTGGTTTTGGAAAAGAGTGATTGGATAGTAAGTTGAAAGTCCCATTCAAGCCAAGTAAAGAGGGGCTATATCTTTTTAGGTGAAGAAGATTAACTCCTGCCCAGTGTCAAATGGGAGCTTGGCTCTGAGGAGGATCCTGGGTCTGTTGTAAACCAATCTGAGGCAGATTTTCCCACCAAAATCCAAGTTTGCCTGCTTTGGGTGAGCAGGCCCAAGTAGCACATCTTCTCTGTGCTGGAAATGGCACTGCAGACTGAATAGCATTCAAAATAAACAACAACTTTATTGAACAGGCAGGTATGGAATAAGGGCAATCAGGGAATGAAAGTGCTGAGGTAAAATTTGTTGGTAGAACAAAATGCTCATTAAGTCACAAGCAAAATAGTTTTCTTGAAGCTTCGTTTCTACATTCTTAATCCTTAATAGTGAGAGGTTTAATACTTTGGTTACAGCAACATTTCTTCACAGAGTTCCCTTTTAAAACTCAGATTTCCTGACATTAGTTCAAACTCTTTACAACAGACCCGGGATCCTCCTCAGAGCCAAGCTCCCATTTGACACTGGGCAGGAGTTAATCTTCTTTACCTAAGAAGATATAGCCCCTCTTCACGCGGCTTGAATGGAACTTTCAACTTACTATCCAATCACCTTTTTCCAAAAACACCTCCTCCCCCTGTTCTATCATGGCTGCGTAAATGGGTTTCAGATGGTGCTAGCTTTTAAACTTGGAATTCTCAACTAGAATTCTTCCTCAAGACAATGATGTTATAGTAAGGGCCAAGGATTTCTTTTCCCTCATGCCAGAGGGGAAACTGACCTTCCCTGTCAGAGTCACACACACACTCCTTCTGAAACCAAAATCTTGTCAGAAACCAACTGTCATCCTGTGATTGTCCAATCAGAGAGAGGAGGGAGCAGCCTGTCAATCAAGCTCTCAATCCAGGAAATTGTTAACTCCTTCCCTTCCAGCTCTCTGAGTGCTGCACTTAGGAAACTTTCTTTAAAGTGCATTCCATCACAGCCCCCTTTTTACAATAGCCCAAATGAAGGAAGGAGTATCACTGGGTCTCATATGTACAGTTGGGAGAAACCCACATCCTTCTGCTTCCCTATATCCAGACTACTTGTGCCTTCATCTTAATAATAAATGTGTTTCTAGACAGATTAGTGCCCCACTCAGAATGGTGAACAAAGTCAGTGTATACACATCACCCCTCAAATTTCCAATCCTCTTTACCTCAGACATTTTTTTAAAAAAAATCTCAATGAACATTTTTGGAAGAAACATTTCACACAACTCTCACTGCCACCCCCAAAGCACCGTAAATCAATAATATTAAAATGAGAACTTGAACTTTTCAAGTTGTCAACTGAAAATGTTCAGAAAAAATACACCTTGCTATTGGGCAAAAAAAAATATATGGAAAAAAACCCTGTGAGACCGTCATTTTGCTCCACTTCTAGAGAAAAACAAATGCACGTAGCATAAAGATACTTGTAAAACACTATCAATCCGATCAAATAAAGACGTTCTTTAGCCTTGCTTCATAAATGTATGAATTAGACTATAACAGCATATGAGCCACTAATACACCCCACTGGATTATTCAACTGAATTAAAATACTTGCTTGAAATCCCAGGGTCTTATTTTGCTTGCCAGTTCTTTGAGTGTATTTTTCATGAGGCAGTGAACTCAGTGTTTCTAATCTTATGAGATGTCAAGTACATTACTGGATAATGTACATTACTGGGCTGCCAGGGAACCAAATTTCTTGTAAGAAGGAGGGGAAATTTTAAATCACTATTCTGAGGCCAGCGTGAAACTCAAGCTATATCTAGCTTCGGATCTTGATATCGTCGGGTTCAGGTTCATAGAATGATGTAAACACACAATTACATATGCTTCTGAAACGTTCCTCCTCTGAATTTCTCCCTGAACTTTGGCATTCAGAACCATTGGGTTTTGTTTTTTAAGGGGAACTAATGCGTAAGTAATTCTTATGATAAGTCATTACTGTTTCCTGAGCTGGCATTGCCACCCGTTTTGGTTCTTCTCATATTCTTTGATGGTTCATTTGTTTGTGTTCACCCATTTGGGAGCCCTTTGTACATGCACACTACTTTTACAACATTCTGCACCATTTCTGCTATTTATATGCCATTTATAGGCAACTAGTATAAAAAGAGTGTTGAAAACATGTTACTTTTAATGGGGAAAATTGTCAGAAGGAAAGAGAAACTGGTACAAAAATTAAAACTCTTGAATTGTGAAAGCAGAAGCAGACCAAATCCAAGTCTTCTTGGATAACTGGTGCTCTAGACACTTTTTGGTTGGGTTTCAGGCCAGGCTATGAGACAGAGACTGCTCTGGTGGCTTCAGTGGATTACCTCAATCTGAATATAGACAAAGGCAGTGTTTCTTTGTCGCTTCTCCTGGATCTACCTGCAGCCTTTGACACAGTAAACGATGCTATCCTATTGAAGCATTTAGAAGCAGAAGTAGGTATCAGGGGATGTGCCTTGGACTGATTTAAACTGTTTGTCATGGAATGGACTCAAGGAGTTGTTGCTGTTGGAGACCAGCTATCTTCATCGTAGAAATTACTTTGTGGGGTTGCACAGGGTGCAGTCTTATCCCTCATGTTATTCAACCTTTATATAAACCCTTTAGGAGAAATCATTTCTAGCGATAGAATTGGATGTCACCAATATGTGGATGACACCCAGCCCTATATCTCCCTATTCAGATCCCCTGATGATTCAGCAGAGACTCTCAGTCACTGCCTGAAAACTGGACCCAGACAAGACATAAGTGAGGCTGGTTTGGAAAGCAGAAATATTGAAGGGCATTGTGCTCCCCACTTGTGATGAGGTTTAATTGACCCTTGCATACTCGGTTAAAAGTCTAGGGGTTATACTATACCAGGGGTGGCCAAACTTGCTTAATGTAAGAGCCACATAGAATAAACGTCAGATGTTTGAGAGCTGCAAGACATGATGCGTTGAAGTGACTTCAGATGAGGTGATGGGTTTGGGGGAGTGTCCTGAAAGTGACATCACAGGAAGGGGTGGGGGTTTGGTGCAGTATGCCAGAAGTGACATCATTGGAAGGGGTGGAGCTTGGAAAGAGCTATCAGCTGACCTTTGACTTGGAAGTGATATCACAAAAGTGATGCCATATCCTTGCTAGGCTTCACCCCGAAAGTCCCCAGATATTTTCTGACCTGGCAACCCCAATATTTTTATTGAAAATATGAAAAACATGGAAAGAAAGAAGGAAGTAAAAAAAAACAGGGAGGGAAATACATGGAAAGAAAGGAGGAAAGGGAGGGAGGGAAATAAACTAGACTGAAATAAAATGTATGGCCACAGCGATATTCAGAGACCTTCGGGAGCCACACAATATGTCTAGAAGAGCCACATGTGGCTCCCAAACCACAGTTTGGCCACCCCCTGTACTATATCCTGTGCTGCTGCTGGAAAAGCAAGTTTTCACAATTACAAAAAGCGCCTTTTACAAAATCACTCTCACCTGGAAGATGCCCCCCTACCTCAATGTGGTTGATCTGGCCACCTGGATTCACGGCATGATAATATCAATACTTGACTACTCTTTTGTGCTCTACCTAGGTCCTCAAAGTCAACTCAGAGAGTCCAGTTGGTGCAGAATGCCACAGCTCAGTTATTATCATGAGCTAGATGCAGCGTGCATATTTCTCCTGTTCTGCAGTCACTCCAGTTACCGTGCTCAGTTCAAGGTTTTGTCTGTCACATACAAAGCCTTTCCTAGCCTTGGTCCCTCATATCTATGGGACCACCATTTTGCAAATGTGCAGAATCAACAGCTGCCTATACATGCTCATTCTCTGTGGTGACCTCCACCCTATGGAACAGCCTGCCTGAAGCCCCCCCTCCCCTTGCTTTCTGCAAACTGTGCAAAACCTAGTTATTCAGGAGGGACTTTATGCACTGGTAATAGGGTCATGCTCTAAGTAAATGGTTCAGAGAGATGTAGTAAATCACTATGTACTGCCTGTTGCTGCAAGTATACTCCTACTGGGTTGTTTCTAATACATCATATCAATCTATGTCATATCAATGCTTCAGCGTTTTCTTGCTCTGTATCGGGTTTCTGCTTGTTCCCAAATTTCTGTTATCCTTACCTTACTGTATTGTTTATTGAATGTTCCAGTCAAAGATGGCATTGACTTACACTGTGTAATCCATCTTGTGTATCATTGAGACAGGTGGACTATAAATAAATAAATACTAATTTTTAAAAGAAATTAAGTTCAAATGGGGACAAAAGAGCAATTTGACTCCCTTCATATATAATCAAGCTCTTTAATAAAAGTGGGGTAACCTAACAATGAAGACTTCATTCTTACAGAGCATGTATTCTCTTAGGTATGGCCAAGGAAGTAAATGCAAAAGTCCTGCAGAGTCTTCAAGTAGAGACTGTCATTCCAAGTGCCCAAAATTCCTTCAAAGGCACTTTAACCTATGAAAGTAACCTATTATTTCCACCAATATTGCTGCTTTGGAGATAGCACCCACAGAATGATTCTCAGAAAGATAATGAAAAGTACACTGCTCAGCACTTCTGTTAAAACTATCACAAAAATTTCTAAGCAGTCTTACCGTTTCTGCTTCAGCTGGTTTTACATTGAATCTGGACTGAACAACTTCTCTGTTCTTGGTGCCAATGATGTTTAAGGTCACAGCTTAGAAATTGGATACTGTTTTGCTTTGCTTCTTGTTATTTTTACCTTTACTATTCTCAGACCTTGTAAACCCTTGTAAATACCTAGGTCCTTGTGTATACATAGCAGGTGTCTTGGAAAGCATACTCCTAGCTCTTAGACCTTCTCTACGAATGGTGCTAATTTCTATAGAAACCACCTTTACCTCTAGTTACAGGTGCTATCTATTCACCTGTTTCAATACTACACAAGATTACAGTGATATATTTAGGCTGCAAGTGAAATTTATTGACAGCCAAACCAGCGTAGTGGTTTGAGTGTCAAACTAGAATCTTGGAGACCCAGGTCTGAATCCCTACTCCGCCATGGAAGCTCACTGGGTGACTTTTGGCCAGTTACACACTCTCAGCCTAACCTACCTCACAGGATTGTTGTGCAGATAAAATGGAGGAGAGGAGAACAATATAAGCTGGTTTGGGTCTCTGCTGGAGAGAAAGGCAGTAAATAAATAGTAAATGAATAAGGGATAGTAAATGAATAAAAAAATATGGCTATGTAGAGTGATTGTGGGGGACTACAGCTCTGTCCATGGTACTGATCTGTTGACATAAATAGAGGTTAGATGCGTCTTTGCTTGAAAAAAAATGAGCTGCATGAATAGTCAGACTCTCCAGGGTCCTGATCCTAAGACAACTATTATCGCATACTACAACAAAATCAGAATAGGCTATGATTTGGTCATTTGTGCTACACATAATCACAAAGCTGTGTTATATGTGATGCATAATTAATTGACCACTGGTCTATTAAAGTCAGTATAGTCTCGTCTGATTGGCATCAGCTCTCCATAGTCTCAAACAAACATCCTTCGTATCATTTGCTTTCTTATCCTTTTAGTTGCAAATAGCAGGCTTTGAACTTATGAGCTTCTATATGCAAAGCAGATGCTCCATCAGTGACCCACAACTAGGGGTGTGCAAGCCAAAAATTTTCGGCTATAGCCGAAAGTAGAAAGCCGAAAGAAAATTCTCTATCGTTAAAGCTGAAAGCCGAAACAAGCCGAAACAAGAATCTCTTTCGGGATTCGGGATTCGGGATTCTTTCGGCATTATTTCGGCATTCTTTCGGCTTTTTTCTATGGGAAAATGCCTATGGGAAAATGCCTCCGTCTTCCAGGACGCCTGGAGGAGGCATTTTCCCACCGAATAAGCCCAAAATTGGTGGGGACCTTCCTCTAACCCTTCTCTAACAACCACCCAAGTTTCAGACAGATTGGACTTTGGGGGGCCATGTTATGGCCCCCCAAAGCAGGTCCCCCCATCCTCCCATAAAGGAGCATCTTCTTCATTATTTCCTATGGGGAAAAAATGAAGAAGCAGGCTTCCTTTGCCAGGGGTGGCATTTGCATGCAAAATGCCCCCTTACCCTCAGGGGCCCTTCTCCCACCCCTCCTCCCACCCCCCACCAAGGCTCAGCCTGCTCCCACTTGGGGGGGCCATTTCATGGCCTCCCCAAGTAGGTGCTCTAATCTCTACCACTGACAACTTTAACTTATTTCTCCATCAGCAACACTGGGTCCAGTATACGCCACAGGCTCTTTACTGAAAGTCATCAAGGGTGAGTTGAACCCCACTGAGAGTGGGAAGCATTATGTCCTTCCAGAATCAGTCTTCCCAACCAGTATTACCTCCATGTTGTCAAGATTCAGTAAATAACTCTCTGCCTTATGGCACAGAGTGGTAAGTTGCAGTACTGCAGTCCAAGCTTTGCTCATGACCTGAGTTTGATCCTGGCAGAAGCCAGGTTCAACTATCCAGCTCAAGGTTGACTCAGCCTTCCATCTTTCCGAGGTCGGTAAAATGAGTACCCAGTTTCCTGGGGGTAAAGTGTAGATGACTGGGGAAGGCAATGGCAAACCACCCCATAACAAAATTCTGCCGAGAAAACGTTGTGATGCAATGTCATCCATGGGTCAGTAATGACTCAGTTGCTTGCACAAGGGACTACCTTTATCTTTAACCATTTAACCACTACAGAGGCTCAAGATGACTTCTTTTTTTAAAGAAGTGACTCAAGACTTCTAATGAATTGGAAGAAGAATTGGATAGAGAGATATAGAGCTGGATGTCATCAGCATATTTGACATCCAGTTCCAAAACTATGAATGATTTCTCCTAAGGGTTTTACATAGAGATTGAATAGAGAGGCAGGGTTTCATAATAGAAGACCCAATGGTGATTCATAAGACACAATGTTAAACAAGGAACTTTGTTTTTTTAAAACTTTCACACTCACACATACTACTACTACTACTACTACGACGACGACGACTACTACTACTACTATATTAAAGTTGAGCTGAACAATGTTTCACAGATGTGTTGAGGATGGGTTGTGGGTAGGGATGTGCGTTTCGGCATTCAGAATGCCGAAAGAATGCCGAAACAAAAGTGTTTCGGCTTCTTTCAGGGAATGCCGAAACGTTTCGGGGAATCCCGAAACGTTTCGGGTAGCCGAAAGAAAAAAGCCGAAACGTTTCGGGATTCTTTCGTCTTTCATTCGGCTTTTCAATGGGAAAATGCCTCCGTCTTCCCGGACGTCTGGGGGAGGCATCTTCCCACCGAATAAGCCCAAAATTGGTGGGGACCTTCCTCTAACCCTTCTCTAACAACCACCCAAGTTTCAGACAGATTGGACTTTGGGGGGCCATGTTATGGCCCCCCAAAGCAGGTCCCCCCATCCTCCCATAAAGGAGCATCTTCTTCATTATTTCCTATGGGGAAAAAATGAAGAAGCAGGCTTCCTTTGCCAGGGGTGGCATTTTGCATGCAAAATGCCCCCTTACCCTCAGGGGCCCTTCTCCCACCCCTCCTCCCACCCCCCACCAAGGCTCAGCCTGCTCCCACTTGGGGGGGCCATTTCATGGCCTCCCCAAGTAGGTGCTCTAATCTCTACCACTGACAGCTGGGGGAGGCTTGTGTTGCCAGGGGTGGCATTTTGCATGCAAAATGCCCCCCAACCCTCTGGGGCCCTTCTCCCACCCCTCCTCCCACCCCCCACCAAGGCTCAGCCTGCTCCCACTTGGGGGGGCCATTTCATGGCCTCCCCAAGTAGGTGCTCTAATCTCTACCACTGACAGCTGGGGGAGGCTTGTGTTGCCAGGGGTGGCATTTTGCATGCAAAATGCCCCCCAGCCCTCTGGGGCCCTTCTCCCACCCTTCCTCCCACCCCACACCAAGGCTCAGACTGCTCCCACTTGGGGGGGCCATTTCATGGCCTCCCCAAGTAGGTCCTCTCAGCCCCTAAAGTCCACCCCTTACAGCCCCACACAAACCCAATTCCCCCCCAGCTGCCGCACACAGACCCAAATCCCCACATTAGCCCCTCACAGACCCAAATCCACCCCCACCTGCCCCACACCCATAACCCCAGGAACAGGCTGGCAAAGGCCAGCCCTCTCCCTTTGTTCCCTATGCTGGGAACTTCTAAACTCTCTTTCCCTGGGCAATTCTGCACAGCCCAGGGGTGCCACAATGGTGGGCACACTTCTGAGTGCCAGCTGGTCCCTGTGAAAGAACACCTGAACCACAGACACCCTCCCTCAAATTCCCCCACCACCTACAGAGATAGCTGGCCAGCCAGCCCCATTGTTCCCTATGATGGGAACCAACTGCACAACAAAGAATAAAACAAGAACAACACAAAATAAAGTTTTTAAAAAATTATTTTCTCCCTTCCAAAGTACAAGTAGGCAAAGCATTATGACACATTACACCAGCAGTCCCCCACACAGAAAAATAACACAACTCACTTAACATCAGAGAATCACAAAGCACGATTCCTGTCAAAAACACTTTATTTCTTGAACAGCTTTAGGTTACACAGCAGGGGGGAACACCAAAGGGCTTGGCAGCAGTATCTTACACAAAAATAACACAACTCACTTAACATCAGAGAATCACAAAAGCACAATTCCTGTCAAAAACACTTTATTTCTTGAACAGCTTTAGGCTACACAGCAGGGGGGGGACACCAAAGGGCATGGAAGCAGTATCTTACACAAAAATAACACAACTCACTTCACATTAAAGAATCACCCCAAAAAATTGCTGTCAAAAGCACTTTATTTCTGTAACTGCTTTAGGTTACACAGTAGGAAGGCACCACAGAGCAGGAAAGCAGTGTACTACACAAAAATAACACAACTCACTTCACATCAGAGAATCACACAAACACAATTGCTGTCAAAAACGGTGAAGTGGGTTGTATTATTTTTTGTAGTACATTGCTATCATGCCCTTTTGTGCCCTCCTACTGTGTAACCTAAAGCTGTTCAAGAAATAAAGTGTTTTTGCCAGGAATTGTGTTTTTGTGATTCTCTGATGTTAAGTGAGTTGTGTTATTTTTGTGTAAGATACTGCTTCCATGCCCTTTGGTGTTCCCCCCCTGCTGTGTAGCCTAAAGCTGTTCAAGAAATAAAGTGTTTTTGCCAGGAATTGTGTTTTTGTGATTCTCTGATGTTAAGTGAGTTGTGTTATTTTTGTGTAAGATACTGCTTCCATGCCCTTTGGTGTTCCCCCCCTGCTGTGTAGCCTAAAGCTGTTCAAGAAATAAAGTGTTTTTGACAGGAATTGTGCTTTTGTGATTCTCTGATGTTAAGTGAGTTGTGTTATTTTTGTGTAAGATACTGCTTCCATGCCCTTTGGTGTCCCCCCCCTGCTGTGTAGCCTAAAGCTGTTCAAGAAATAAAGTGTTTTTGCCAGGAATTGTGTTTTTGTGATTCTCTGATGTTAAGTGAGTTGTGTTATTTTTGTGTAAGATACTGCTGCCATGCCCTTTGGTGTTCCCCCCCTGCTGTGTAGCCTAAAGCTGTTCAAGAAATAAAGTGTTTTTGACAGGAATCGTGCTTTGTGATTCTCTGATGTTAAGTGAGTTGTGTTATTTTTCTGTGTGGGGGACTGCTGGTGTTATGTGTCATAATGCTTTGCCTACTTGTACTTTGGAAGGGAGAAAATAATTTTTAAAAAACTTTATTTTGTGTTGTCTCTTGTTTTATTCTTTGTTGTGCAGTTGGTTCCCATCATAGGGAACAATGGGGCTGGCTGGCCAGCCATCTCTGTAGGTGGTGGGGGAATTTGAGGGAGGGTGTCTGTGGTTCAGGTGCTCTTTCACAGGGACCAGCTGGCACTCAGAAGTGTGCCCACCATTGTGGCACCCCTGGGCTGTGCAGAATTGCCCAGGGAAAGAGAGTTTAGAAGTTCCCAGCATAGGGAACAAAGGGAGAGGGCTGGCCTTTGCCAGCCTGTTCCTGGGGTTATGGGTGTGGGGCAGGTGGGGGTGGATTTGGGTCTGTGAGGGGCTAATGTGGGGATTTGGGTCTGTGTGTGGCAGCTGGGGGGAATTGGGTTTGTGTGGAGCTGTAAGGGGTGGAATTTAGGGGCTGAGAGGACCTACTTGGGGAGGCCATGAAATGGCCCCCCCCAAGTGGGAGCAGTCTGAGCCTTGGTGTGGGGTGGGAGGAAGGGTGGGAGAAGGGCCCCAGAGGGCTGGGGGGCATTTTGCATGCAAAATGCCACCCCTGGCAACACAAGCCTCCCCCAGCTGTCAGTGGTAGAGATTAGAGCACCTACTTGGGGAGGCCATGAAATGGCCCCCCCAAGTGGGAGCAGGCTGAGCCTTGGTGGGGGGTGGGAGGAGGGGTGGGAGAAGGGCCCCAGAGGGTTGGGGGGCATTTTGCATGCAAAATGCCACCCCTGGCAACACAAGCCTCCCCCAGCTGTCAGTGGTAGAGATTAGAGCACCTACTTGGGGAGGCCATGAAATGGCCCCCCCAAGTGGGAGCAGGCTGAGCCTTGGTGGGGGGTGGGAGGAGGGGTGGGAGAAGGGCCCCTGAGGGTAAGGGGGCATTTTGCATGCAAAATGCCACCCCTGGCAAAGGAAGCCTGCTTCTTCATTTTTTCCCCATAGGAAATAATGAAGAAGATGCTCCTTTATGGGAGGATGGGGGGACCTGCTTTGGGGGGCCATAACATGGCCCCCCAAAGTCCAATCTGTCTGAAACTTGGGTGGTTGTTAGAGAAGGGTTAGAGGAAGGTCCCCACCAATTTTGGGCTTATTCGGTGGGAAGATGCCTCCCCCAGACGTCCGGGAAGACGGAGGCATTTTCCCATTGAAAAGCCGAATGAAAGACGAAAGAATCCCGAAACGTTTCGGCTTTTTTCTTTCGGCTACCCGAAACGTTTCGGGATTCCCCGAAACGTTTCGGCATTCCCTGAAAGAAGCCGAAACACTTTTGTTTCGGCATTCTTTCGGCATTCTGAATGCCGAAACGCACATCCCTACCCACAACCCATCCTCAACACATCTGTGAAACATTGTTCAGCTCAACTTTAATATAGTAGTAGTAGTAGTCGTCGTCGTCGTAGTAGTAGTAGTAGTAGTATGTGTGAGTGTGAAAGTTTTAAAAAAACAAAGTTCCTTGTTTAACATTGTGTCTTATGAATCACCATTGGGTCTTCTATTATGAAACCCTGCCTCTCTATTCAATCTCTATGTAAAACCCTTAGGAGAAATCATTCATAGTTTTGGAACTGGATGTCAAATATGCTGATGACATCCAGCTCTATATCTCTCTATCCAATTCTTCTTCCAATTCATTAGAAGTCTTGAGTCACTTCTTTAAAAAAAGAAGTCATCTTGAGCCTCTGTAGTGGTTAAATGGTTAAAGATAAAGGTAGTCCCTTGTGCAAGCAACTGAGTCATTACTGACCCATGGATGACATTGCATCACAACGTTTTCTCGGCAGAATTTTGTTATGGGGTGGTTTGCCATTGCCTTCCCCAGTCATCTACACTTTACCCCCAGGAAACTGGGTACTCATTTTACCGACCTCGGAAAGATGGAAGGCTGAGTCAACCTTGAGCTGGATAGTTGAACCTGGCTTCTGCCAGGATCAAACTCAGGTCATGAGCAAAGCTTGGACTGCAGTACTGCAACTTACCACTCTGTGCCATAAGGCAGAGAGTTATTTACTGAATCTTGACAACATGGAGGTAATACTGGTTGGGAAGACTGATTCTGGAAGGACATAATGCTTCCCACTCTCAGTGGGGTTCAACTCACCCTTGATGACTTTCAGTAAAGAGCCTGTGGCGTATACTGGACCCAGTGTTGCTGATGGAGAAATAAGTTAAAGTTGCTGCTACTGCAGAAGAGGCAGCAGCAGCAGCAGAAGAAGGAGAAGAACGAGAAGGAGAAGGAGCAGCAGCAGCAGAAGAAGCTTCAAACTGTTTAGCCTGAAAGTGGCTATCTAGATCCATTCCATGGTAACTTTGAGTCTAGACTGTTGCCATGCACTCTAAATGGATTTGCCCTTGAAGTCATTTTGGAGACTCCAGTTGGTACAAAATGTTGCTTCTCATGTATTATCAGGAGTTAGGTGGAGCATGCATGTTACATCTGTTCTGCAGTCACTCCATTGGCTGCCCATCAGTTACGGGGTTCAATAGAAAGCCCTTCATGGCCTTGGAACCTCATATCTCCAAGATTGCAAGACCAAGATTTGAATCACCAGTGTCATGGAACCTTACTGGGTGACCTTAGGCCAGTCATACACAGTCTGCCTAACCTACCACAAAGGGTTGCTGTGAGGTTAAAATGGAGGAGAATGATGTAAACTATTTTTGGTACCCATGGTGGAGAAAGGCAAGGTATAAATGAAGACAATAAATAATAAATATAGCTTCGGTGTGCAGAAACAGGTAATTTGGTGGATGGGTGGGAAGGAGGGAAGGAAGCAGGAAAAGAAGGTGGACAGGATGAGGGAAAGAGGTGAGGTGGGAGGTGAGGTGCCCCACACGTCTTTGCAGGTTCCCTGCTTCACATTTTGACCTGGCCTAGTGGCCAGCAACACACAACTGGGCCATAGTTTTCCTGGGTAGAGCCTGCTGGAGTGGGGAGGAAAAACTGGAGGGATATAAAGGTAAGTTGGCTGTTGGGTGGCAAGGAGGGAAGGAAGCAGGAAACAGAAGAGGTTATGAGGGTTTGCAAGAGAAGAGGAAATAGAGGAGGAGAGAAAAATAAAACACCTCCCACAAGTCCTTGCAGGTCTTCTGCTTGTTATTATCTGTTTGCTGTTTGTATTATCTTGGTCCCCTGCATTGTCCTCTCCTTAAGCAATGTCACTTTCTGCATTGTTTTACATGGGGTCCTTGGCATAATTCCCATGAGCCCATGAAACCAGATCTTCACCATCAATCCAAGATAAGGCATTATCCCTCTATATGATGCTGGGGCTGAATGATCTAATCCAAATATTCAGGTGGTCTACAGGTTACTCCTCTAGATGACTTGCATAATGATTAGAAAACTCCATCAGGATAAATCCACCAGGGCTATTAACCACCGTAACTGAATAGAAATGCCAGGTATGGATTTAGTAAAGGGGAATGTTATCACTTTCCTGTCTCACTTGTGAATGTCTGGAAGTATCTGTATGTACACTGTTAGAACAGCATCTCTAAGCCTGCTGGGCAATTTGTCTATTCTCCTCCTGTGTTCACAGAATATTTTCTCCGAGAACTGCACCATATATATATTTTTTTAAAAAAATGCAGTACCTCACTTAATGTTTTCCCTGAAACATAACATCATTTCACTCACTTTGTTTATCCAGTCAAGGCTAATTTTTCAACTAAATGTTTTAAAACTCTATCATCTTTTTCTTTCCAAATCTCTCTTAGAGACACACAGATGAATTACATTTTTAAAGGAGACAGACTTTGCATTTTTCCCTAAGTATTGTACAGCATAGCATGCTTTGACTGATTTTTGTAATGATAAGGGAACCTGCAAAAGCACTGGAGAAAGATCACAAGTGTATATTTTTTGATAGTTAAATGGATTTTGGGGGATCTTGCCTGTGGAAGTTAGATCAAACACAGACCACTTAAATTTGTCTCTCCCCAGGGCGTACACAAAGTGAAAAAGATGTTTTAAAAAGTCTTACAGGTTAGGGCCATTGTTTAAAAATAGCTTTGAAGTGTTTTATGAAATGTTATATCATCTATCTTGAAGGGGGAAAAATTAGTTTTCTTTTGCAATTTGATTTGTACTGGAGAATATGATACCCAAAGGGAGTGAAATCTGCATGGAATGTTCTTGTGTATCATGGTATTTCTATTGGCATGGGTGGGTGAGTAGGATAGTCTTCACTTCATTGTGCTTGGGAACAGCTCATGGATTGGACCATAAAGCCACACTGATACACAGAAGAGCATGGAGACTAAACAAGACTCGTGTGTTATGTGCTGCAATTAAGGATGAGCAAACATGCTCAGTTTAATTTCTCTTTGTTTAGATTTTTGTTAATGGTAAGTTCTCTATATTTCTCAGTCAGCTTTAAACATTAATTTGCATTGCACACACATGGTTTTTATGCACAATTTATATGTACTTACATGCACAATGTATGGCATTTAATATATGTATAGTGATGATTTGTTACATGGATATATTGTTGAAAATGCATACATTTTATGGGGGGAAAGGGACTGTGACAGGATGCTGCAAAAAATAATGATCTGGTTTGCCCAAGGGAGTAACTAAATTGAAATGGGAATGGGGGAAAGGTACAACAGGGGTGACAAATTCAAAATCATTGCTAATTGCACTATTAATAAATAACATTCAGTTTATATACTGCCCTTCAGAACAACTTAATACCCTCTCAAAGCGGTTTACAAAGAGTGTGTTATTATTATTCCTACAACAATCACCCTGTGAGGTGGTTGGGGCTGAGAGAGCTCTGGAAAAGCTGTGACTGATCCAAGGTCACCCAGCTGGCTTCAAGCGGATAAGTGGGACTCTAACCTGGTTCTCCAGATTAGAGTCCTGCTGCTCTTAACCATTACACCAAAGTGGCTCCATTTGGAGCTGGGAATGGTCCAGTGAAGAAAAGGCTTGAATGAACAACCCCAGATAGCACTGAGATTCAATGATCCATGTGAGGGATTCTGCACAACAGTCCAGCAAACATATTCAGTACTTGCCTTTTATGATGTTCATTGAAACAAACAAACAAACAAAATCCTCAAATTATGGGGCTGGCTCCTACCGGCTTTCCTACTTAATCTCACCCAGTTCTCCCCTCATCACAACCTCCATACCAAGTAGCTTTCATCCATATGGGTCCTACCATTCCTGGCCTTGCTTTTTTTGGTGCTCAAGAAGGATTTCCCTTTTGCTTTCACCAGTGGGTAAGTGGGAAGAATCCAGTCCCAGGATCTCAACCACATCTTCTTTGAAAATGTAATGGGAAAAAAGTAGATATTCCTTTAGCAAGTCAGTTCTTCCTTGACTATGTTGACTTGGAGGTCTTCACCTCTTCTGGCCTCTACTGTGGTTGACTCAATGGGGACTGTTGCTTTCTTCTCTCAGTAGAACATTTTTTCACAACTCAGAGCAACCCACCTTCCCAAAGAAGACCACTTGCTTGGTTTTGTGACTCTAATTTATTAATAAGCATCTTAATTAACAAGACAACATGCTGTACATGACCTGAAATAGAACTACAGTGGGTTTAACTGGGTTTCCAGTGCTATTGGACTTAATGGCATACAATGCCCAACAGCACAATTCTAAAGCGTGAATTAGGGCAGTTTGAGTACAAATACACAGACTTAATCACTTTCAAATCCTGTAGTATGCCACAGAGTGAAAAAATCTCCCTGAAGTACAATCTCAAATACAGATATTTACAAATGTTTCAGTTATCTTTCATAACTAGGGTTTACATGAGATACACATAGTTTTTGTTTCCTAACATTTACCAAATAGAAGCTTTGCCTTCAACCTATTTACCTATGCTGGTAAAACTTAAGTTTTATTTAAAGAAAAAATATGTAGGCCAGGGTACAATCTGATAAGAGACTTTCCAGAGGAGGCACCTAAAATGAATGGTAATTTGCACATGTTGATTCCTGCCCAACAAGCAGCTGGGACAATTTTGCACCCATCCAACTTAGAGAACAGCCAGCAGCAAGCCTTGAGGCATGAGGAAGAAATAACAGCTGCCTATCCTATTGGCTGCAATAATGGCCCCTTTTCATCTGCTTTACATTTGTGGTCACTGGATTGGAATTATATTTCACTAGACCTGATCCTAAGAGGTCAGGGAGGCTGTAACTGGAGTTGGCATGATTGGTGCGACTTAGGTGCTTGTTATTTGATTAGATATGGGAGCACCCTGAGGCATTCAAGGAGGTAACCAAATCATCCATTCATGGGTGAATGACCTCAGGAAGCTCTCTCTCTTTTTCTGTGTGTGAATCCATCAGTGCTGCACATGAACACTGGAATTTTTGCATTGTATGGTGTGGAGTAGAGGTGGGCACAAACCGTGAAAAAAATGAACTGTGTGGTTCGTGGATCATGCATTTTCACGAACTTCCACAAACTGGGGCAAGTTTGAGAACCGGTTCATGGTTCGTGGTTTGTGGGGTTTAAATGCCTCTTTCCGTGTCACTTTGCAGCAGCATGGAAAAGGGCATTTAAACCTGTGGATCAGCTGCTTGTCGGGGAGATCCCCGACAAGCAGCTGATCTTTTAAACGGCTGGGCTGGGTCGGACTTGGCTGGCCAGCCGGGAACTCCAGGCTGGCCAGCCAAGCCCCAGCCACAGTTTAAATGGCCATTTCCCTGCCACTCCAACCTGTGGGGAAATGGGCATTTAAACAGCAGGGCTTGGCTGGCCAGCCGGGAACTCCCAGCTGGCCAGCCAAGCCCCACCCGCAGTTTAAATAGTCATTTCCCCACCACTCTGAGCGCCAGGGAAATGATCATTTAAACTGCAGGTGGGGCTTGGTTGGCCAACTAGAAACTCCTGGCTGGGCAGCCAAACCCCACTGTTTAAATGGTCAGCTGCTTATTGGGGATCTCCCCAACAAGCAGCTGATCCGTAGGTTTAAATGCCTCTTTCTGTGCAGCTTTACAGCAGCACAGAAAGGGGCATATCTGTTTAACATAAACCAAATGAACCAGTAGACCAGTTCGTGGAAGTTCGTGGAAAACAAACTTCCATGAACCACTGGTTCCGAGCCACGAACCGAGGTGGTTCATGGTGCTTTTTGGTTCGTGTTCCGTTTTGTGCCTGTCTCTAGTGTGGAGGCAAGATGGCATGGGTGGGCAACAATCTCGGCACAAGTTTGGTGCAAGAAAGGAAAAGCCTGTAGCCGTGTTTTGCTTGAAATCAAGGTGGTTAACCAAATGGTGGTAAACCCAATGGGGTTGCCTTTTAGGAATCCCACAGAATTGGGTGGTTTGGGGTTTAATTATTTGCATAGTTCAGCTAGTAATTAACCCATTCATTTTTGCCCAGTATTGTCATTTAGGGGTATGGAGCCAAGGAAACAATTCTGACACAAGTTTTGTTAATGTTGGTGGAGCTATTGCATAGTCCATTACCAGCGCATTGCATCCTCAGAAAAGATATTAATGAGATCATTTTCCTTTGTCTATTATGATTAATCACAAATTGTTGTTAAGAAAATCCACATCCCAGGAGGTCTTTTTTGTTTTGCTGAAGTCAACACATCTTATTCAACGGTTGACAATGGGTTCTCATTTTCTGGCTAAAACAATGCTTGTTAAACAAGTGATGTTGAGTTGGAATAAAAAGTCAATTGTTGCTAAGAAGAAATGGGAAATTGTCAGGGAATGAACAGTGTCATAAAGATGGCATGCTTTTAAAAACATTTCCACAAAGCCAAATGAAATCTGACTTTCTTATTATACTAAGCAACCAAACAGACTGTTGCCTCTCTCCACTGCTGTTGCTTTTCTCTTGGCAGAATATTGTTCACACATCAGAATGAAACCACGTAGAATGAAGAATAGAACATTTGCAATATCCCTCTAAGTATAGCTTTGTAGACTGGCTTCACTTCAAAAACAAATTTTAAAAGGAATAATTTCTTTGAGATCCTTTCTTTCCAACAAAGTTAAAATGCTCACAGGGGTATGCAACCCTTCATTGTAACTTTAAGAACCAGTTCACACATGGATGTACATCCTTTGATGACCACATGATCAAGTGATAATTTGTATACATGTAAATGTGCCATCACAGATTTACCACTGTGCACAAAGCTTTCTTATGACTCAATGTTACCACAGACTCCACGCTTATCAACCATTAATTCAGACACTCCATTGTGACTTTGCAATTGTGGAATAATACAAGCGGGGCCTAGTTAAGTGATAAATATGCATGTGTGAATTGACATAGGATTGATGGATGACAGAAAGCCATGTTCAAAATCAGTTCTCCCTTGTAGATATTGTATCATACCCTGTTCATCTGAGGAAGGCAAAGAGCATTTTTTGCTATCATATATAACATGAAACAAATCTATGTAGATACACAGTACTGAATGCAGTACATAATTTTGAGATCCTTTAAAAACACAATTCCACACAAATAAACTGAAATAATTTATACAATTAAATAAGATTACATTTAAAAGGTACTGGATAACTTGTTTATATATGGTGGGATGTGTCAGTCATGATGTTAGGACTTGGGGTATTGGCAGAAGATATTTTTCAAAATGCACTTTCTATGTAATTGCTGGTTAATCCAGGCACAGTGTTCTTACTTGATCCAAAGGTCCACATGCACTGAAATGTCTATATAGATCTCCTGCATGTGAATTTACATCAATGGAGGGAGCAGGTATGCACCTGCACCAAAAGAGTGATTCAGGTGATCTTTCCCCATTGAAATGAATGAACAATTGTTACAGATGGGAAACCTCAGGAGACACCTCAGAACTCTATACAGTCCATATATGTATGTATAACATTTCTTTTTGTTTTCTAGCACCATCAGAAAGACCATTTTTAGCCAATATGTTTTCTATAGAAACCTCGTCCCCCCCTTTTGTTTCTTTGATGGCAAATTTATATGATTTTAAAGTTGCTCAATTTATATTCAGTTGCTGCAAAAAACAGGTGTCAGTTGAAAACAGGTGTAAATGTTTCTATAAAATGTTGTTAATATGGGTGGGGGAAAGGACAGTTTTATCCCAAGGGTGACAACAACATAAAAGAAACTTGAATTTTCAAATCATGTTAGAGTTTTCATTAAGTTTGTTAATTTGGTAACTTTTATAGTTCCAGCTATAAATGTTGCTTTGGTCTTGCTTTTCGAAAATTCATCAGTGAAATCCTAAGCATAGTCACTCCAGTTTAAACACATTAAAATCTGCTTAAGATTCACTTTATATCTCCTTTTCAAATTATGCTGATGTCACACTTCAGAAACAATATCAGATACAAGAACGTGATCTAACCCATTGTGACATGATTAGCGGTTACAAAAGAGAATGTTGATTATAGAATTTGAATGTGAAATGCTTTAAGAGGTTCAAAAATCAATGTAAATCTAACCAGTGGACTTGGTTTTGGGGAAAAGTTGCTTCTGACATAGCAGCCTTTGTTTTCTTCTCCCCTGGCATCTTTATGTGCAGCCACATGGGGAGGAAGTGAGCAACAAGCACGATCCACTACTTAACAAGATTCAGGTGGTTAATGGGAAGCAGATATAATGCTTACTTCTCTGGTTACATTGGTTTGCTAGTTCAGCACCCATCTTTTGCTGTACACAATTAGCTAGTCACTTGAGCCTTAGTTTGAACTCTTCCCAGATGACCCAGAATGTTCAGGGTCAATGTTTTTTTTTCACCTCCTGTGAGCTGGAAGGTATAAAAGAATTAGAGATGTAGAGGAGTGATCGGTCACTTATTAAAATATCAACACCAGTTACAATTGGTTGTGAGTCAATGGAGGTTCAGGAAATAACAGACATTCTGAGCATCACCACAGGGTGATCAACAAATCAACAAAACTAGAATGATACCAAGGGATAACCTGCTGTGAGATAAACCCAAACAAACCAACAACAGAACTAGAGATGGGCACAGAACAACAAAAAACATGAATCAGGAGAGAGAAGATTGGAAAACAGCTTGATTTTCTATTGCAGAAGTTTCCTGGGCTGAACAAGGAGACCCAGGGCCACTCTGGCTCAAATGAAACCCCTTATGGCAGGATACTACAATCTGCCCCTTCTGCTACTGTAAGAAAGAGTGATGATCCCCAAACTGTTCAATTGCAATCATAGCAGATAACTCAGCACTTAGTCCTACAACCAACTAAGATATGTCTTTTGGTCTGTTGGAATAGAGGGATGACCCCAAGGTGGGACTATGTGAGAAAGGCCACAGACCACCAGAGAAATGTACTCAGTGGAAACTGCCACTTAATTGACCTCTCCTCGGTAGAAGTCCTTAATAGCATGACTCAAACACAACAAGGCATTTCCCAACATGGACACGGACTCTGGAACCAGTGCTTGCAATAAACCAAGATGCCAATTCCATCCTATTTACTCTAACAACATCATTACTGGACCTAACCACCTAACAACACCAGTTATACCATCTCAGGTTTATTCACTTCATCATCATTCAATTTTATATATGCCATCAAGTGTCAGCAATGCCCTTCTACTCTGTACATTGGATGAACAGGTCAGTCTATGCAAAAGAATAAATGGACATAGATCTGACATCAAAAATCACAACATTTTAAAAAAAGTGGGGCAAAATTTTAATATTCCAGGACATTCCAGTGCTAATCTAGAAGTTGCAGTTCTCAAACAGAGAAAATTCAAAGGGAAATTACCATGTAAGATTGCTGAAATTGAGTTTATTTGCAAGTTCAGAACAATGCCCCCCCACTAAATCCAGACATAGAATTTTTCTCTCATTAAGATAATTTACTGCACTTTACACCCCTGCTCTGTCAAGTTAATTACAGCATGTATTATAGCTAGCTTCCTGACACTCTAATTTACAATACCCATTTCACCCTCTGCCTGGATTATAAAGGACCCCTACCTTTTTCTACTCCTCACATCTGAAAAAGGAAGCTCTGACTCTTGAAAGCTGTCCCTGGAAATCTAGTTGGTCTCCAAGATGCTACTGGACTCAAGAAAAGGTGAAGGAGGTTTTCTCAGACCAGTACTTGAGAATGTTAAGTCCTGTGATAGCTGAGCTAGACACCACATTGGCCTGACTTTGTCTCACATAACTAGGGCCAAGGGGTATGGTAAGGGGGTGGTTTGTCAAGACCTCCCTCAGCAGATTTGATTTGAGATTGTGAGGAGCCACGGACAGTTAACGTAGCTATTTCTGGGCTCAGAGCAGAGTAAGCATAGGATGTCTGACTGAAGAGCTAACTTCAAAAATGAAGTAGTGAAATTTCTCTCCTGTTGCAGATCCTTTAAGATCTAACAGAGTCTTGGGCCATTATTTGGCCCAAAGATTTTGTATCTCCCTCTTATTGACTAGGAACATGGGCAAAAAGTACATCCAATTAGAATGTCCATGAAATATCATTACTCACTTTTTTTGTTTGTTTTAATTGGAAATGTACCAGAAGCTCATGAAAGCAGTATTCACTTCAAAAGGGGTGGGAATTGTATGGATATTGCTTTGTGTTGATAAGGGAGTACTTGTATGTGAGAGCATCTGACTGGAACATCAGATGCCCCAGTCTCTTAACAGTTGGTGGAATTAATGTTGATTAGTTCAGACATGCATGTTTGTAACACTGTAGTCATCAAGAAATGACCTCATATATCAATCCAACCCAATGTTATCCAACCCAAAAACCTGCTTTGGGCTCTTGAGATGTTCAGGAGAAATGTGGACAAGAGACATGTGATATCTGTACCCTAGCTGGGATTTAGTAACTTGGGAATATATACACCATAGTGTGGATACTTATTTTTGGAGTTTAATTCACATGGTCATTTGGGTATGTGTCTATGTGAGTTGCTTTGTTAAAGATTGTTAGTGAATTTGTGATGGCACTTTGGATGATCCCACTAAAAGCACAAATCAAGAATCATCATATCCTTTCCCTGTCCCACTTCTGGAAATTTGTGAAGATCTAATAAGCTGTGGTCTTATTTTCTGGTTAAATAAAAGCAGGGCCAATTGGTCTGAATGATTCAGTATGGCATTACTAACTGCTGGTCAGAAACTCTTAGTCGTGGAGAACTTATGTAATATAGTCACTAGAGTGTTGGGCTTGGGCCAGGGAAGCTGCGTTTTAACCCCAATTTCCAGCCATTATGGATACTTGCTGGCTTTTGACCATTCACTGTCTTTCAACACAACCTATTTAACAGGGTCATCATGGAACTAACAGGGAGAAAACCTATGTATGCTACTTTGAACTCCTTTGATACTAGTAATAAATAAATGGGCTAAAAATGGGTGGCATTAGTAACCATTAGGAAGTTGAGTAATAATCCTATAATAGGTAATTCTTCTGACTATTTTGGATCTGCATTTAATTCTTCATGTGCTTCTTAAAAGCCCCATAAAGGCCATCTATGCTCTAGCTTTTTCATACGACCCTGGCAAAACCTAACATGTCCACCTTCAAATACGGTAACTATGAACTTCTTTGTATTGATTTTCTATGACAGCACTTTCAATTTGCCATTAAGAAATGGAGCCATTTAATCCTGATGGATGGTTAAAATTAGCCCAATATTTCAAGTGTGCAAATGGATATGAGAGAGCTAGGTTCCGAAACTCTATTTTTTCCCAATGATTTTTCATGATTTAGCCATCTGTCATCTTTGTGTCAGAGTTCAGAAGACAGGGCTTCCTATACACATGAGAAGTCAAAGGCATTTGATTAACAAAGGTTGATGGAGTTTCAGTCATGGCTGGAGGAACCAAAGGGCAAAATCTACCACAAAACTCTCCAGCACATGTCCTAGTAAAACAAAATACACAGAGTACTAATGTAAACTGTCACACACATTCCACATGTGGTGCATGAATATGAGAACTTCTGGGTGGACTGTGTCCAAATCCCATGAAATCTGGGGTATATTTACTCTTGATTTTCACATTTGTCTAGATAATCAAAGAGAAAATACCATCTACAATTCATCCACACGTTTACAGTGAAATCCTAAACAGAGTTACTCCAGTCTAAGCCCATTGAAATCAGTGGACTTAGACTGGAGTAACTCTGTTTTAAGATTTCACTGTTAGATTCTAGTGAAATTAATGTGATTTGCTGTGACAAGGTATTGACTGGAGTGGGCTAGAGTTCTGATGAGATGAAACCATAACTTCCATGTAGATGTTCTGATACTGCATCCTAGGATGCATTGAGATCGTTTGGCTGATTCAGATATTATTTACGACTTGAAAATGCAGATTCAAAAATTGCCTATGTTGCTGAGTGTAAAGTGCTGACGCATAGCTGTCTAATCATTTTGCCCCCAAAGCTCATTTAAGGATATAGATATGGCCACAATGAGTGTAATTTGGAAGTGTTTCAGGGCTTACCTTGTTAATGAGAGTTCAGAAGCATGATCATTTCTCATACCTGCAGTCCTAGCTTACAACGTACAAGATAATGTGTCATTAATCCTATGATAAACCTTTTCTAAGGTGACATTTAAATCAGAGAATTAAACATAATGGGTTGGATCCTACCAGCTTTTTTGCCACCGCCTCTGTCCCCAGTGGTTTTTATCGATGTGGGACTCACTAACCCTGGCATAGTCTTTTTGGTGATTAATAAGGATTCCTCCTGCTTTCACCAGTGGAAAAGCTGGTTCTCTTCTGCTAAGTGAGAAATCCCCTGTTGGTGAAAGGACTTCTGTTGGAAGAAGGAGCATTTCCCCTGGAGGAAATCTTTCTCAAGAGGAAGATTTTCACTTCGGTGAGAAGGAACCATTGGATCTGAAATTATGCATATCAAGTAACATTTTTTGTGAGTGCAGACATGCAACTTCAGACCTATGGTGATTATTTATTAAAACAACACAGAAGCTTTTGAATGTGGCTCCAACATTTTTCATGAATAATTGATAACAATTTGCACATACAGATTAGCTCTGGATTAATTTATCAAATGCTTTAACTGTGCCTGAATTAACATTGTGCAATAGTGTCAGTATCTGAAGGATTAACATTTGTTCAGGAATGTGCATGCAGCTCAACCCCAGAGTGCCACACCTCAGCCAAAACATTTTGGAAAACTCAGAAAAAAGATATACTATTAAATAGCCTGAATTTTCATTTAAATACTATTGGAAGGTTAAAAGTGAAGTTTCTTTTATCTTTTTAAAAAACTTTACACATTAAAACAAAATGTGTTCTGATAGATTAACAGTGAGGAACAACGATATATAAAGCTACTTATACCTGCTGGGCACGTAATGAAGAGAAGCTCTCTTAGCATTCATTGGGACCCTCAACAATGGGAATTTCTATAGATTTACAAGCAATTTATATTACAGCAATCATACACACCAAGTTTTGTTCATAGATTACAGATTTTAAGTAACATTTATGAGCCTACACAGAATTCTCTTCACAGGAAAGAAAAAAAAAACACATTGCTTTCTTCTCCCATCAAATTTCGATTGTCTCTTTATGGTAAAATTGCAGCTAGGAAAGTGATCTGATTGTGTTACAAAGACAGGTTATTTGGTTGCAGAATATTCAAGACTGTGCATGAATCAAAGGCTGAGGAGAAACAAAAGACAAAGAGATCATGACCCTTTCATCTAAAAAAAAGACAACTTTGTATCCAGTATAGGATTTGCTCAGTGCACATTATGGTGTATATGAAAGCCAGTGCACAGAAATCAGTCACGAATGTCTAATCTTTCCTGGCACATCACCTTGAGCTGCTATGGAATAACATAACAAGGAGGGACTTCATAATTACATCCATCAAACATTTGCTTCCCCGTTCTCTCATCCTTTAGACTAATTCAGTGATTTGCTTCAGTATAAGCTAAGCTAAAGCATCCAGAGTTCTTTTGCCTAAGAAGGTTTAGTGTGCAGTGTGTGAGGTTATATAGTGAAACCTACGGCAACTGATGACATATATTATTAACAATCATTGTGATGTTTTCTAGAGGACACTAGCTTACCGCCAAGGCACAACACAATTAATAAAGATCTATCTCCTTATTTCATTCTATGTTTTGTTTTGCTTTTTTAATGGGGAGGAGACTTTTGTGGCCATCCACAAAAACATTCACAATGGGTCAAAACCTAAGTTAATGATGGGTCTATGGCTGGAAGATGACATCTTTCTGAGACTATTTCTCAGTGCAGAAAAATGGGATTTGGTGCAACACATCTGAAGATATTTTAGGAATGTTACAGAAAAGCTGATAAAAATGGGCTGGAGAAAGTAATTTATAAAAAGTGATAGTATAACAGCAATTTCTCCTCTCCCTATTGTAAGATTAGATAGTATTTTGTCTGCTACCTAAGAAATCAGGTGGTGGTTTCCTCTACACTGATTACCAACAATCTTCCATGGTGCTGGGATCAGATCATGAAGAAGAAAAAAATATGGTATCTGGAATAGGTGAGATTCAACCTCCCGACAAATACATTTGTACCTCCGCTTCCAGAAAATAACCCTGAATGGGATAATCTTCAGAGGGCATGGAATTAATTTATAAAACTTGTTCCCCTTTTTGATTCAGCACTAATCTTCCAGTGACAGATTTGCAACAGGAATTGGGAGGGGAGAGGACTGTAACAAATCTCTATGATTTACAATGATGGGGAAAGATGGAGATTTGCTACAGTCCTATGCCATACAAAATCACTCATTCCTCTCCCCCAAGCTCAATATGATGTCCTTTGAGATCGAACTCCCCCCCTCCCCAGTCATCAGTCCAACTAGATGATACAGGACAGTGCTGATTCTTCCCTATCTTTAAGTCTGGTGGGATATCATGGAAATGTGTATTATTGCAAGTGCTCCGATCTGTTCAGATACATTTGTGTACAGATCTGAGAATTGTATATACTGCAGTGATGTGTTGCGGGCAGAATCTGCAACATATATATTCTCCCCATTATCCCAATGCCCTATCATAGGATTTACCAATGGTATGTATAATGGAAACAACAGCAAAAAAGTCTCTATTTGGATTCTCTTATGAAGAACCGCAATATACTAATCAGCCTCTTTGGATAATATACGATATATAACAATGACCTGAAACCAAAGAGTCGATCTAAAAGCCCTCTTTTACTTTACTATCACTGAGCTGATCATGCCTTGAACACTCTGAAGAATTTCCAATAAGAGGAAGACCACTTCTGTCCTAAAAAAAAAAATGTGCCATGACAACTCACTGGGCAAAGAAACACAATTCTCTCTCTCCCCCTCCAATTCCTTTTGTTTTATTTTGCATACTTTTATTTATGGAATAAGCTGAATTTCCTTTAATTCATTAATTAGGATACAGCTTTTCAGCTTCAGTTTAGAATCCTATGTACATAGATATTCACAAACCTTAACAGGTTTGCATTAAGACTACATTGAGCTGAGACTATGTACACTCACACTTTAAAGCCCCCAATAGCTTGGATTGGTCAAGATATTCTTTTATAGCTGGTGCTCATGGATTAAAGTGGAGTTACTCCCAGGCATGGCTGTCACCTGGGCGGGAATGAAGTTTGCAAGAGGAATAACTTTGACTGGGTCTTCGCTGGTGCAGTGTCTTTCGCAGGTATTGTAGAACTGAGGCCTCGGTCCTCCTTGGCCTTTGTCAGTATCATCTTTAGGAATGGGCCTTCCAAGGGTGTGTCTTCCCTCTGGTATGGCTCCTCTTCCCCATCCCTGCTGGAAATTGAAGGATGGCAAAGGAGGGTTGGATTGTTGGTACTGTGTCAAGGAAGGAGGCATCCAGCAATTGTCGGAATGGCCGAGGATGAGGCATTCCTGTGTGCAGGTTTCAGAGGCTTCGGCTAGAGCTTTCTGGAGGTTCACCTCAATGGCTTAAAATAAGAAGAGAGAAGAAGAATATTAGAAGTCAAGATCCTTTGGGACAAAAAACAAGTTCTATTGCATTTTCTGGCGTACAAATTACTTTTACGGTTTCTCTTCTTAAGATTCCCAAGAAGTAGGGCATGTTGAAAGAAAGCAATGTGCCCAAGGTTCCTAAGTGAACTTTGATGATGATTTCTGGTTCAGTTTTTCTGCATTGGTAGCATGCATCATAGTTGATTATTCTGAATAGAGATGGGCACGAACCAAAATTATGCACGAACCAGGTCGGTTTGTGGTTTGCGAATCACGGTTCGTCAGATCCTATTTCTGACAAACCGCCACCAACTTTTAGACTGGCTTGTTTGGTTCATCACTGCAGACAGCCTGGTACCAATCAATCAGTTTCCTAGGCAACAGGGGATGGACTTCCTGCAGACCTTCTGCTGACCCAGAAGTGAACTTCTGCTGGCCCAGAAGTGACTTTCTGCTGACCCAGAAGTGATGATTTTCTGACCTGGATGTGACATTTTCATGAACCAAACGAACCAGTTCACAAACCAGTGGTAGGTTCGTGAAAGTTTGTGGTTCATGAAATTTGATGAACCACAAACCACATGAATCAGTTTTTTTTCCCAGTTCATGCCCATCTCTAATTCTGAACTATACCACCATTGACATTATAGGACAATTGCATGTTTGCTGGTACAGCAAATCTTAGCTCACATCCTCAGGCAGGCTTCTACATTTAGCAGTGTACTAATGACCCTGGTGGTGCGGGGGGAATCTAAAATGTCCATTTATAAACATTGCTGGATGTTAAATAGAGCTTCTTCATTCTGGTTCCCTTTTCCCAAACTTATCAAGGTAAGGAGTATCCATGGGGAAGCATCACCAGTATCTCTATCATTGCTTTTTGACAGTGGGCATAGAATTTTCTGTTTTGTTTGGCACTGAATCCAACTGATCCTCATTCCTGTTTGTATTTTGTTTAATTCTTTTACATACATACATACATACATACATACATACATACATACATACATGTGGAGAGTGCCGTCAAGTCATACCTGATTTATGGCGACCCCTGGTGGTGTTTTCATGGCAAGAGACTAGCAGAGGTGGTTTGCCATTGTCTGCCTCTCTAACCTTGGTCTTCATTGGAGGTCTCCCATCCAATTACTAACCAAGGCTGACCCTACTTAACTTCTGAGATATGCAGAGATCAGGATCACTTGGGCTATCTTGGTCAGAGCACAAACATAAATGTGTACATACATTTGTGTGTGTGTTTAAAAGCTTGTTTTAATTTTTGTGATTGTTCATTACTTTGGAGTGGAAAGTTGAGTGGGAAGGCAGAATGGAAATGCTTTAAATAAAATAAATAGTGGTTGAGCGTCAAGACATCAGCCATGGGCATGTGCAGTAACATCTACCAACACTGATAATTATGGAGATATGGTGGCACTGTGATTCCCAACATCCTTAGCTGCTGCTAAAGGCCTTCATGGGAACATCCAGCATTGCATGGATCTATGGGAGTGCAATGGAGCTTTTTGCTCAAGCAATAGGGCCATTCTGTAAGGAATTGGATTCAGAGAGAAGCTTTGGTAAAGGGGCAGGGTCTGCTGGATGCTGTCTGTTGATGCAGATATGGGTAGTTTCTACATCTTTTAACATATCATGTCAAATCACTTATGTTTTATTTTAGCAATGTTTTGTCTCTGTAGTCCTGTATATGAATTTACATTTCTTTTCAGATTCCTGCAATGCATACACTATTGTTTTTGTTTATTAAATGCCCCAGCTGTTGAACATATTGACTTACACCACTGTGGGTGCAATCCTAAGGTCACTCTCCTGGGAGTATGCCCCATTGAATAAGATAGAACTTACTTCTGAGTCGACCTGCTTAGGATTGTTCCCTGCTTTGAGACTCAGTGGGACAGGTGGACTAGATATCTGTCTATCTAGACAAACATTAAGATATCAAGATAGATAGACAGACAAAATTCAGAATGGGCCTGGTTTTAAAAGAAATTTATTTGAGATGTCTAGCAGATGGTTCCATTCCAAATCAGAGGAATGGGCTCTACTCATCACTGAATTATAGTATTTGGAAAACTTTAAATGCTCTGTGTTTCTTTAAGATTTCTACATTTAGGTGCTTTTATTTATATCTGAAGACTCATCTGCATCAAAGACAAAGAGATTTTTTTGAAGGCAAATGAAGTATTGCACTTTGATGCTACAGGTAACATTGCCAAATGTCATAGCAACAATATGCGGACATAATAATGCATGCACTGTATCTCATTGCTCTGTTCATTGCACATGCTAAGCAACATTTATCTGTCTAGTGTTTACTAGACTCAGACCTGGGTGGAAAAGACAGCAATAGGCAAAGTTAATTTATATGATTCTAACAACTTCTGAAAACAGACAAAAGATATATTCCTGAAGTTAGCTCAGCTGCTTAAATCTCATTAACTTATAATAAATTCACAGTGCAATCCTATCCAGAGTTAATCCAGTATAAGCCAATTGATTAAAATAATAACCCATCTCTCCCCCTCCTCCAAGGCCTAAGTTTCTCAAATACTTCATACGATTTTCTAACTGCTTCTCTGCCAGCTCCAAAACAATAAACAAACAATTTATTTCAATCACATTTTTATAGGAAAAATGCCATCCATACGTGGATGTGGCTAACACTGGATTTGGAGACTTGGTATGCCAGAGGAAACCAATTAACTGAAGTGCAGTAGTGAATATATAGTGTGTGCAGTAGTGGATATATAGTGTGCAAAGTGGGAGATCCTCAGTCTCAGCATTTAAAGAGTGCTTCCCCTAGCATTCATCAACTAATCTGCAGCAATAAAAAAGGCTATCAAAGAAAATCGGGAATCAAAGAGTTTGGTTTGCTAAAAGTTTTTTTAAGAGGAAGGAAGAAAGCAAACACCCAGTGAAATGAAATATTACATATTTTGCACAATGAAATAAGCAGCATTGGAAACTCATTCATCAACACGTGGCTGACTAGCATGAGATGTGGGGATTGTTCTTCATGAATATGCGCTAGCTACCATATCTTCAGCATCTGCTCTTCTGAGGTCTGTAATGTATCTGCTTTCTTCCTGCACTTAATCCAATCGTCTTTCCCCATCTTGTATTCCTCTACCATTTCCCCCCTGTCTGACCTGAATAACAATTCTGTGGCAACAAGACGCCAAGAACAGTTCCACATGCTTTGGTGACTTCCAGCCCAGACTACTGTTATCTCAGAAACGGCAGCTGGCCAATACTGATCATAGAATCAATTGGAAGGGTCCTCCAGGGTCATCTAGTCCAATTCCTTGCACAACGCAGGAAATTCACAACTACCTCCCTCCCACCTCCAGTGACCCCCTACTCCATGCCCAGAAAATAGCATTAAACTTCCAGGATCCCTGGCCAAACTGGCCTGGAGAAAATAGCTTCCTGATGCAGCTCCACTGATTCTCAGTTTGTTTCCAGAACCAATAATGCTCAAAATTAGTTTCAACAACAACACTATTAATATGGTCCTGCTATGTATGCTCAAGTCATCTAGAGAGGACTTGCTATATATTCACCCACCACTAGAATGCTGGTGGGTAATAACATCAACAGGGGCTTCTCAATGTTGGCACTGAAATTATGGACTCTCTGTCCCGAGAAGTATCAAAAGAAGTGGAGCAAAAGGCACCTATATAAGAATGGGCTTGCTGGATCAGATCCAAAACACATCTAGTCTAGCCCTCTATTGTGTGTCCTCACTTCTCAATTTCTGGGCCAGCTTCAGACAGGGTGCTTTAATATAAGTGGATTCAGAGAAGAGCCTGGAGGTGCTCCATCTGCACTGTAGATAGTGAAGCAGGCTGATGGTATTGCTAGAAGTGCCTTTTTCAATTAAATCTGACTCACAAACTCCATCTCTTTTTGCTTACAGCTAACCTGGCCACTCTGATCCATGATACATTAACCTCGAGACTAGACCACTTCAATGCACTCTGCATGGAACTATCCTTGAAGACCATTCAGAATTAACAATTGGTACAGATTGCAGCAGCATATTTTTTTACAGGGGTTGTTGAGATCATTCACCTTATTGTGATATTGGATCAATTGTGGTGGTTACTAATTTGTTTCCAGGTCCATTCCTAGATGCTGGCCTTGGTCTTTACAGCCCTTCATGGCCTAGGACCCATTTACTCCTCCATATGAATCCAGACAAAGCCCACAATATTCTCACTGGTTCCCTCTCTCAAAGAAGTTAAGTCAGCCTCAGCCTGGGTTAGAAGTTTTCTGTGGCAGTTCCTTTCCTTTGGAGAGGGCTGCCAAATGATAGAAAAGCTGAAAATTGGTTTATTGGGTCTTTGTAGTTTTGGGATGGTTTCTAGGATGATATTTGAATTACATGGAATTTTATGTATGAAATTTTATGTATGAAAACTGCTTTTGGCTTTGTAGGCAAAGCAGTGTAGAGATATATTAAATATATAAATGTAAGGCTGGCTCAAAGGGCACTGTGATGAGCTTCAGCACTAGCTGAGGCCCCAAATGCATAAGGTCCTCCTCCCTAACTGCACTGCCATTCTTACTTTGCAGAGGCCAACCAAGAAACCTGGAAGCAATGTGAGAGCTCTGGGTTCTTTGCACACCCCACCTATTCCAAGAAAAGGAGATTCAATGAAGGTGCCTTCACTGAGCTATTCCTTGTTTTCCTTCACACACACACACACACACACACACACACACACACACCCAAGCATCTGGAGCTGGCATTGTTGAGATGGGATCATTTGGGAACCATTTACATAGGGAATAGAATGTGTTGGGCCCAACCACATTTTGGGCTGGTGAAAAAGAGAAGAAGGCATTCTCTCTGACCACCAAAAACACCATGCTGGTGATCATGAGACCTGCATTGAGAAAAATCATACAGTACTGGGCGTGTAGTAATGGACTCGGAGAAGGATTGGGCAAGATTGTACTAAAAGGTTGACTGGATCCAACCCAAAGTATGGTTGAATAATGCAGCTGGTTATACTGGCAGAAATAAGGTTTGCTCTTATTTCCTTTTAGGTAAATAGAGCAATGGAAGTAGCAGAGAAAGAAGAAGAAAGACTGCACTATAATATACCTGCTGTGACTCCATTTTACAGCACAGTACATGTATCTGATCAAATTCCCACATTATTTGCAGGGTCAGGGAAAGGCCGAATACCCTGGGCTTAAGAAAACTGTTGTCCCTTTTTTGTTTTTGCATTGATCACAGGCAGGCACACTGAAAGTACATTTCCCATTCCTATTTGAACTGCAGATTGCTTTGGGGAGCAAACTGTGGGATCATGTTTGTTAAATTGTCTGCCCTGGAAAATATATATATATATATATATATATATATATATATATATAAAAACAAACTTTTAAGACTGTCAGGTGAATTCTTGTCTCTGCGAATACAGAGATTTGAGTTTGACTTACAAGTACAATAGTTAAAAGGCTTTATTCGTTGTTCGACAGTCTGTGTTGTCTGTAAGTTTAAAGAAATTTTCAATAACCATATATAAAAGTGGAGTTGGTGATGTGCGCAGGGATTGCTGCAATATTGCCAGTAGCTATCGTTCAGTCAAAAACCAATCATTTAACCTGATTGCTTTCTCTAAATCTTTCTTCTTATCCATGGAGGGAAGCTCTGTCAGAGACAAAAGATACATGTAAGCAAGCACAAATGGAGTTTGGGATATTATTATCCAAAGGAATAAGAGCTGATAGGAGAACAAAGGGTTTTGTAAAGTATTCTTGCTTCCCTGAGAGGTAAAAGGAACACAGACCTCTCTAATTAACAGACATGGTGGGTGTTGCCCTATGAACATGCAAATTAGGATCGAAACTAAATTTAAAAAATAGCTTTGCAATGTGAAAATGCCAGGTAATGTTCATTTTATCTGTAGGTGTCTTTTGAGTGAGATCTTTTCTTTCCCTTGATAGTCAAGTCACTACAGAAATATATTAAACTGTGGTTATTTGACAGCTTCAATAGGTATATAAACTTGCTAATCTGCTATGGTGTACCGGTATGGTGTTACATGAATACTAACAGTACGACTTTCTCAGTAAAACATGGGTTTGAAGCAGATTAACAAATCTAATGGATACAGTTTTGGTTTGGAGTCAAGTTGATTTGAAGAGCCAGTGTGAGGACAGCCAGTGTGGTATAGTGTTCAATGCTAGACTGAAATTTGGAACATCCAGGTTCAAATACTTACTCTACCATGCAATCTCACTGGGATACATTTGGTCAGTCATCTCAGCCTAATCTACCTCACAGGGCTGTTGTGAGGATAAATTGGAGGAGAGTACCATGTTTTAAAGTGCTATAGTTCCCAATGGAAGGGGAATAGGGTATAAATATTTCAATAAATAATATGTAGATAAGTGTACTTAAACTCAAAACAGGTGGAGGCGATCAAACCTAACAATTATATTGGCTACTTCTTGTAAATCAGCCTGTAGTTTACTAGTTAATTTGGCTGGCATGTGTGCATAATAAAATAGATTGGACATGTTATTATTTGCAGCATCATAAATAGAAATAAGAAATCATATATAGAAATAAGAAACTTTGCACTGGGGCAATTCCAGGGCTCCAATTCCATGCGCTCCCAGGACTGCACGATGACATCACTGGAAGTGACATCATTGTGCAAGGCACAGGAGCGCTACCACAATTCGGGTCACTTGCCTCCCCACCCTCATCAGGCAGCCATCTATGGCAGCCGCTATTTTGCGGCTGCATGCTCCTCAGCTGCAGGACAGCCAGCTCAGTGCCCAGTGAGCTTGTAGCCCCATTGGCGTGGCAGGCAATCAGGGCGCCACAGTGGCCTCCTGTGGAGTGCAGGCTGTCCTTGGTGTGGTGTCCCGTGGTGCCCCCCCCAAAAAAATTATGCGCACAGGGTGACCATTCCTCTCGCCCCCCCATGCTACGCCACTGCTTCAATGCGGACACAGTATACACTGGTATTTGCCACCCCCCCCCCCCAAAATACAAGTCAGGAAGAGCACAAAACACCACAGGACAACTGGCCTCCACAGTACAGACTTGTAGAAGATTGAAAATAAAGAAAACAGAATACTGAAAATAATGGCCTTTCCCCCTGCTTCTCCTGGTTAATCAGTGTTTTGATTATGGAATTTAAAAGAAAGAAAGCAAAATAGCCAGCTTTCCTGATCTAGCTATTCACTACATACCACTTAAAGCATGTTTAAAAAAATGCCACTCTACCTAGCCAAGAATTTTGTTGCTAGCCTATCATGTAAGTAATGATGGGTGCAATCTATAGTATAATCACATTGAAATAACCTGGACAAAAGAAAATACAAATATGCACTATATTTGAAACTACAAAAGAAACTACAAATCAAGCCTCAGAGCCTGATAAATTCATAACCTTCATTGGGTTTTTAGCCTTAATAGATAACCACCCGATTATACTTGGGGTCTGTTATGTGAGCATAAGGATGTGAATGTGTTGGTCTGTTTTTCAAACTAAGGAACAATGCACATGGATACCAGGAGATTCCTTTGTATCCTCATGGAGCAATTGTATTAATAAAGAATGGGAACCTCTTGTGCTGGTAGGGTTTTGGATCAAGGCCACAGTGGTACATTAATCTGTCCGCAATTGTGGAGAGAAAAATCACTTAAATATGGCTCTACGTTTGCTGTTGTTTTTTTAATACAAAGTCTAGTTAAGTCACAACAAAAACCAACCCAGAGTTTGACACACTTCTGGATGGGAGCCATCCAAACTTCTACTTCGCACACTCTTATTTCATCATAACGCAGGCAACAATTACCACACAATTAAACAAATTGCTCATAATTATGCCATTGCTGTTCTTCTTTTCATATTTCCCCAACACAACACATACACGAATACAGAGCTGGCGGAGCCAGCATCATTGCGGCGGCAGCCAGAAGTGCCTCTCGGTTGCTGAAGCATTTCTTATTAAACAGCTCTGGTAGCACATTGCAGTGTTATCTGCTCAGCAGGAACTTGCTCGAGTGATGCCGATGACAAGCTTAAACTGTTCATGTCAGCCAATAGCTAATAAGAAATGTGCCGGCTTCTTGCTAGAGGTTGTACTCCCACCGACGCGGGAAGTAAGACCTAATGTGAGGAAATTATGGATCCGAATTACACTGGTGGCCTGAAGTAGCCACTTGGGTAGCATAATTTAGCAGCGTTTGCTATGTAAGAGACCTAGAATGACAGTAAAAATGAAGAACAAAGTAAAAGTCGTCTGTTAGTATAAGTCGGGTTTGCTTTAATGAGGTCAGCACCAAGACGCTTTAATGTAGAACCCCCTAAAATGATTGCTGTTATAATATACTCTACCTTTTTTTGGTTTAATAATAAAATGCCGTTGGGAGCGGATTGCCATGAATATTTTAGTTTCTCCATATAAGTTTAAATAAATTTGAAGGGGAAAAATAGGAGCTTGATTAAAAGTTCCAAATCTTCACAGCTCTTTAATCATAGACCAAGCAGAATACACGTTAGTAGTTGACAGGATTCTTTTAACTTTTTGGCCTATTATAAAGAGCTTATTCTTTAAAAAACCCCACCTAGGATGAGTGAACCAGTTTATATTAAAGAAAAGGAAACACTTGGTTCCAAAGTTTGTGATCTGTTAATACAGCACTGGACAATCTTGTTAAATTATCCTACAAATAGTGCAAGAGCAGGTTCTTTCAAACCTAATACTTCTTATTTCCCATAAGGATAACATGAAAACTGTTTTTTTTTACCCCCTTGAATTTTTAAATATTTGAAAAAAAAGTGTAATGAATGGTTCCATGTTATTTTGTGCAGAAGTTGATCCACATCCTAAGCTCAAAAGCATACGTATCAGACCGAAGGTGGCGAGTTGTGCTAGATTTAAGGTATAAATAACGACGACTTTGGTTTAATATTTCATTAGCAGCCTCACTTTTGAACTGGTCCTTCTTAAAACATTGATAGTGGTTTCTTTTATTTAACAGGGCATATCAAGCAACACTACAGTGGCTTGGGCTGCAACGTAAAGGTACTTGGATACAAATGGCTGATATTTTTAAAATAACGATCATTAAACCAATCAAATATTAAAAGGGCAATTTTAAGGGCACCTCCTTTAATTATCATTTAAATGACCTTGTTAGAAAAGTTATTTTTACACTTCATCACACAGAAAGCTGTTAAGACGGATCACACTAATTGCCCATTTGAACAGGCTCTACGTCTGTTACAGATTCATGAGTTGTCATCACCACAGATCTGCTCATGTTTAAAAATTCAAAACAAAAAAAGACGGGGCGGGGAGGATTGGCTATCTTGGATCTAGACTAGTCTCTCGTCAAAGTGCCCTTCTTACATACAAACACAAAGGACAGTGTAGTATAGTGGTTAGAACTATGATCTGGGAGACCCAGGTTAGACCGTCTCTGCCACGGAAGCTCACCGGGTGACCTTTGGGCCAGCTGCTCTCACTCAGGCACAGAGTTGCTGTGGCAAGGATAAAAATGAAGAAAGGGAGAATGATTTTGTAATCTGCTCTGGATCCCCATTGAGGAGAAAAATGGAGTACAAATATGCAAATAAATATACCCTCCTGATCCCTTATAGATGCGAGTATTTGAAGGCATTAAGTTACTAGCTCTGACTGATGAGCTCTGGCCCATTGAACTAGTTACTGCCTATCAACTGGCTGGAGCTTTCCAAAATCTCAGCTCTGATTCCTGAGACCCTTCTAACCATAAAAACACCCAAAGACTGAACCTGCACTGAATTATGACCATACTTCAAGTACAAACACTATGCTCTGTCACCACAAAAGGCTTCCCTTTTCACTATATTCAAAAAGATCACGTCAAAAATCACTCTTGAGATCATATTTTTGAGATACTTCCAGGACTTTTCAGTCAATCATATCTGAGATCGCAAGCGAGACTCCACTTTTTTATATTAAAGCTGAGAAATTAAGACCAGATGGCAGGCATACAAAAAGCTGCCTCACAAGGAAGTTTCCATGGGGGGGTGATACTCTCTTGACAATGGCTCTGTTGGCTTCTTGAGGGCTCTCCAAAATTCTAGCCATAATTAACTATCAAGGTTTGTAGAATAATATTTGATCTTCTAGGACTGCCAGAGAATCTCCCTTACAGCACAACGGAGATTCTCTAGAAACCTAATCATAGCTGAAGTAAAGGCTATCAGCTATCTCCTAGCCTTTCTCAACATATTGTTCTGTATTGGCAGCCAGGTCCTGGAGCTGGCTGAAGTATCCTCCAGAGCAGGGATCTATCCAGTAGCTGGAGGATGCAGTCAGCTCTTCAGGGGACCACTAATATCAGTGTGGAGTTTAGAGTAGGCCCACGGTTTCAGGTTTAACGGGGCATATTAACCCCTATGAACCAGTTGGTTTAACCAATAAGGCCCTCTGGTCTGCCTAAGACTTACATATATAGAAAGGGAAAGAGGACTCACCTGTTCCTAAGCTTGACTAAGACCTGATCATGCAAGAAACTACACACAGCAAAGCAGTGACCGGGCTTACTGGCAGGAGCATGGAGCACAAGCCCCCATTGTGCTGGCTTTTCATGAGCTGCTGATTCCACTGCTCCTGCTGGGTGGAGGGAGAACATAGCTGGCTGGTGGTCTAGGGTCTTACCTTAGAGGGGGAAAAGGATAGCTGCCTCAGGGTCTGGCAAGCTGGCAACTTCCCCTTGAGCTCAGGATTTAGAAGCAGGTCCCTCATCTGATTCTTCAGTCTATGGACAATATGTCCAATTGGGTGGTGCTTGGAGTAACTAGTGCCCCTGATCTTCTGCCAGGATGGTCCCTAGCTCCTCTTCACCTTCTGATTCTGTCTGGCTCAAGATGAGTCACAACACAGGCATAGATTGGGCCTGCCACTCAAGTTACTCAATTGTTATGCCCAAGAGATCCAATCACCCCATCTTCCCCATTGCCTTAGTACCCATCATTCCCCTCTACTTCTTTATGACCAATTTTTGGACATTTTCCACTTTAACTTTACAAAATTCCAAGTTCATCAATAACAGCCAAGATTCCGACTTTTCCCTAGTCAGAGAAAGGATTCTGAACTTCTTCTAACTGCAGAACATCCCCATGCCCACCTCCCCCAGAATTCTGATTGCAGACAGAATCCTAAAATTTGATCCAGTGATAGAAAGGATCAAAAGTGCCATTAACATAATTTGGTAAAAACCCAGAGGACAATAGGGTAAAAAATAGCATCCTGACAAGAGAGAAATTGTGTTCAATCTGATTTCTATGTACAGGAATGCATACAGAGTTTGTCCTGGCAGTGCATACAGTGATTTTTATTCTTGTAAAAAATAATTTTGGAATAGCTAGAATCAAAGGAATCACCAGAATGCATTTATGAAACAAGTTTGTAAATGAAATGTTTTCTTCATGCAATCTACTCCAGGCAGACAGTGGGGCACAAACACAAATTCTGCCCTTTGCAGAATTTGGCTTAGCTGACAACCATCTTCAACTTTATATATTATCTTGGAAGTTGCTCTAGCTTGAATTAGAGGCTCAGATCTCGCAAAACAGGGTTCTTACTAGCCAATCAGAGAGGCTCAACATGATTTTCTTTGCCTCCAGCTCCAATCAATGGGCGCAGAATTGGTGCTCCCCTTCCTTAAAACTGAGCTCTGTTGCAGATGTTTTAATGTTTTCTTTGACTCCGAGGAAGCTAAAAATCAAAATAAATAGGTCTGTGGCATCCCAACAGGGTAAACCATCATAAAAAATTGGCACACGTATGTGGCCAAACTGAGATTAACACACACTGAAAACACTGCCTCCCATTGTTGGACATAGAGGTATAATTTGCATTAAATTTCCTAATATTGGCAAATTACATAGACTTGCCACCAGGAAATGCGTTTGCAGTTTCCTGGGGATGCAACATGCTGTTTAGATTAAAGGAAACCTAGAGCAGAAATAATGACATTCGCTTTCTCAATGGCTTATCGAGTGGACTCCAATCCGGCTATTTCGAAAAAGGCATATAAAGTTGGCACTTTGGAAGCAAAACAAAGACTAATTAACTGAAAGCTGCTTAACAAAATTAAGGTAACTCTGGCCATTGTGGAAAGACATTTATATCCCCTTTAACAATTGCATAATTATTCTACTCCCTCATTAACCAAGCATATAAGAGCCAATTAGCACCAATTAAACAGATGTGTATACACTTAAGTTCAATTATTTATTTAATCAAGAGTCACTGGCAACGTGGTATGTACTTTCAGTTAAATGACAGCAGTCTCTGTACGTTTATGTGGGGGCGTCTAGTGATTATTTTTGTCAACTGGATTGAATGTGTGATAAAATCAGACTGGAGGAACAAGTCTGTCTGTCTCTCACAATTTTTATCCTACCCTTTCTCCAAGGAGCTTAGAACAAGCGTACACTGCTACCTCTTCTCCATTTCATTCTCACAACAACCCTGTGGCCTACAGTCTCTCTACATGAGACATCTTGCAAGAGAACACTCAAGTGTAAGGAGACACAAGGCTAGCCAGGAAGCATAGTTTAAATTTCACCTCTCTACAGGTGAAATTTTGATTTTACCTCTCTACAGAGCCAGAAAAGATTGCTCCACAGAGGGTTTGTTAATTTCCTCTTCACCTCCCCAAAGGCTCTGTATTTTTAAGCTATGCTTCCCAGCTAACACTGCATTTCTTTACACTTGAGCATTCTCATGTAAGACGTCTTGCGTAGAGAGATTCCTAGCTTAAATCCATTTAAGAGGCCCAAGGTTACCCAGTGAACTAGGCTGACATTTGAACTTAGATCTCCCCTGCCCTAGTCTGAGGGTCTCTCTAGACATGCAGGTTTTTAAAGAGTTGGGTCAGGGTTCTCCAGAACCAGCTTAGATTCCCACAGCTGCTGTGCTGTGTGAGATAGCTGTTAAAAATAAAGGAGAGCCCAAACGGACTCATAAGGGCTCCAGCCTCCTCCCTCAAGCTGTTTTTCAAAATAGTGAGCTGGGGGTGTCTCAGTTTTTGGTGTTCCATGTATAGTCTGTGAACATGGAACAGTAAAAACAGGGAAATACCCTCCCCCGTGCTATTTTGACATGGGGAAATGGCATGAGAGGGGAAGGAGGAGACCTTCCTCTGTCCAGGGAGGCATTCTGAGGCCATTTGGGCTCTCCTTTATTTTTTAATAGCCATTCTCCACAGCTGCTGTGTGCCTACTGGGAACCCAAGTTGGATCTGGTGAATCTAGACTCAACTGTTTAAAATCCTGCATGTCTAAAGAGACACTCACTTTCCAACCTTTTTCATGGCTACCTATTTGTTTGTTTATTTATTTATTTAATGTATAGCCTGCCTTTGTCACTGAGACTCAAGGTGGATTACAGAATATCTACAAAATGTTATCAGATATCTTAAGACAGCCAAATAATCAATGGAACAGAACTAGGATTACAAAATTAGAAGACAATGCAGTAAAAAATAAACCTAAGATGTGACCTACTACAAACAATGCAGAAAATGATTTACAAAAATAGAAGACAATGCAGCAAAAACAAGATAATACATACAACAAAGTACAAAATATTACAATCCTGTACTCCTGAACCATAACATTATACTGCAGCCCCCTTCTCCTTATAAAAATGGCCTTCCAGAACAATTCTCTTTTACTCATTCTGTAGACTGATAGAGGTGCAGGAGCCTTCCTGTCCTCCTCAGGCAGACCATACCATAAGGGTGGGGCCACAACTAAGAAAGCTTGAGTATGGGTAAACCTAAGAGATTTAGGAGACGGAAGGAGGACAGGGGTCACCTTGGTATATCCAGCTCCTAAAATCTTGGTGCCCATTTAAAGTAACATGCAATATCACTTTCAAATCCTGCCACTGTATGTCAACATTCTGGTCAAAATTCAGATGGGAGCTCTCAAGTTCCCTTCTTCTTGCTCAGCGGCATCCTGTCTTCATACTGCAAGGAAAAGTTCTCTTGAAAATGTCTGGACTTTCAGAAGTAGTATATAATGTGGTAATTGAGGGAGTTGTTTATTCTCCAGTAAACATCCAAAATATAAAACTTTTCAACAAATACCAGGGAATGAGGACAACCAACCCAACATTTATTTGTTGAAGTTGTAGAAACATGGAAGCAGACAGTGGAAGCTGATGTCAAGATTCACTTGGGTAGTTCCATAGCTTCAGTATTCACAGACATGACATTCCATTACTAACATTCTCTTGTGATGGTTGAAAACAAGCAAATGTTCCTTATTTTATTTGTTTATGTGTTTTGTCAACAGTTTCAATTCCCACTTTGGGCTGTTGATTTAGTAGATTTGTCTGTATTGTATACATATGTTGCATAGTTTTATATAATACACATACATATATGCATATAGATTGATTGGCTGATTGACTGACTGACTGACTGACAGACTGACTGACTGATTGATCAATTGATTGATTGAAGCATAAATTATGTTGCAAGATGTGCACATGGGGTGGTGAGATTCTATGTAAGAGAACAGAAGATGATGCAAAAAAACCCAATACCCCTTTATTTTACACAAGGGACAAAGCAAAACTGAAAGTGGGATTTTCAGAATAAAGCAGCAGGGATGAGTAATTTTAAATCTAGGAACGGTTGACAGTTACAATTTTGGAAAGTCACTGTAACATGTATTAATAAGGTGGAACCTGTATTAATAAGGTGGAACCCAGAGGGGGACTGGATTTCTGGTCTAAAATAGAGTCTGATGTCTTTTTAAAATTTCAGTTCATATATGTAATTCTAAACTTGGCTCCAAGGTACAGATTAAAAAGTCCACACAATGAGGGTCACGTATGGATAGGGAATCTGTTTCTGGAAACCTTGGAGAAACCCTAGGTTTGCAGAAAAACAAAATGCCAACCAAGATTGTCAAAGACTACATTAGATTATGATATGCCTGCAGCCATTTGGGGGTTACCAGGCAATTCCCAAACAACTTTGCTGGAGATTGCATGGCACAGTTGTCTGAGTAAAGTGCCATCAAGTCACAGCCAACTTATGGTGACCCATTTGGATTTTCAAAGCAAGAGACACATGAGTGGTTTGCTATTGTCTGCCTCCACGTAGCAACCCTGGACATCCTTGGTGGTCATCCATCAAAGCACTAACCTGGGTCAACTATGCTTCGAAGCTGAGATTTAATGATATCAGGCTAGCCTGGGCTATCTGCGTCAGCGTATGCCACAGTTACAGAGCCCAAAAGAAGTAATAATAATAACAATAACATTCAATTTATATACCGCCCTTCAGGACAAAATGCCCACTCAGAGCGGTTTACAAAGTGTTATTATTACCCCACAACAATCACCCTGTGAGGTGGGTAGGGCTGAGAGAGCTCCAGAGAACTGTGACTCGCCCAAGGTCACCCAGCTGGCTTTGTGGAGGAGTGGGGAATCAAACCCGGCTCTCCAGATTAGAGTCCCGTGCTCTTAACCACTACACCAAACTGGCGTAAATAAGTAGTGGGAAGAAGGGAAGGCAATAGGGACAGAGGGTGGGCAACAGGGACAGAGGGTGGGCAGAAAAATGTAGGTAGATAGTTGATGGAAGATAGGGAAAGGTAAGAGGCTGTGTGGGGATGATAGGGAGAGAGAAGGAGAGATGGGAGGGAAAGCTGGAAAATGTGGTGGTAACTGAAAAAGACAGGGAGGGGTGGGTCGATGGAAGGGGATTGAGGAATGGGGAAAGGGCTGCAGAAACTGCTAGGGAGAGGGAAGCAGGAGAAGGAAACAGCATGTGGAGAAGAAGACCAGCAAAGTGAAAATGTAATTTCCTCCTGCGAATCCTCACAGGTCCCCCCCACCCACTTGAGCAATTGCATTTTCCCAAATTAGTTTTAACACTCAAATGAAAATACAAAGCACTTCACTAAAACATAGCCAAAAAACCTTTGGCTGCAATTAGGCTTTCAAAATATGTCGTTATCACTACAAAGTAAGAGTCTTCTCCTACAAAAATGTGCCAGTTTCAGATGCACATAAGGAGCAGCACATATCCAAGGAATTAACTACATCCAGCTTGATTTTCATACAGGTATGAGACTGTGACTTCTCATTACTGCAAGGGAAAAAAAAGAGGAAGCAAGAACTCTGTCCTCCAGCTAAAACCTTGAAAATCCCATTCATGCATAATTAGTAGGGGTCAGCAGATCAAACTTATTAATGGAAAGTACATTTTAATTCTCATAAACTGGTTGGAGGAGTTTCAATTCTGTTTTGCACATTAGGCAGCTTAATCATATTGTACAACCTCAGAAAAGAGAGTGAACTGGCAGGAGGAGGCACTGGCATTTAGGACGAATCTTGGCAACTGAAGCTACTTTCTTCCCTGTAGACTTCCAATTCCTTTTCCCCTGAGTATAGGGACCAAACATGCACAAACTATCCTAAAGTGTATAGTATTTTGTAACGTGTGTTGACTTTCTTTGAGCTTTGCTGTGCAAAGTGACATCCAGCAATGAGGGATACATATGCCAGTTGAGGATGCGGGTAGGTTTTTTCTTTCAGTTCAACCCACCATCCAATGATTCAGTCTACTGTAGACCTTAATTATCAGCAATGTGGGCAACCTGTCAGCTTGGACATTGCATGTGAAGTGACAGTGATTACACTGGGACTATCCATACTGCAGTCTCCGTGGGACTGGGGATTTCCTAATCACAAGGGAATGTTAGTATTAGTGACGGAATGTCACATCTGTGAACACTGAATCTTGATAACAACCTCCATTGGCCTGCTTCTGTGTTTCTAGGATTGTTGAAGGATTGTTGTCCTAATTCCCTGGTCTTCATTGAAAAGTTTCATATTTTGGACAGGGCTTTTTTTTTTTTGGCAGTGATACTCAGCAGTACTGATTACCAGCACCTTCAGGCGGAATCTACTAAGTCCTCCTGACTCCTGAGGAGGGAACTGGTCGAAATCACTGTAACCATATAGATGAATCATGGCACTTTTAAAAATACAAATAAGCACTAATTTTGTCCATTTGCTGGAGAATGAACAACACAAATACCCATGACCATATTATAAACGTCTTCTGAAATTCCAGTCATTTTCAAAAGAACTTTGACTTGACGCATGGAGACAGGATGCTGCTATTCAAAAATATTGGAAGTTCAGAGGCCCTGGAATTTCCCCCCACCCTCATCTGTCATCTTTTCCATGTGTTGGGGGGAAAGAATCAATAAAACATGAAGATATGTTTTTATCCATCCAGCCATGTCTGCCTGTTTTTGCTTCCCTCACTTTGTTGGCTGACTCAGTATTTGCTCTTAGGTCTGATTTGTCTTGGGTATGATTAAATATACTTTGCACACACATTGCTTTCCTCCTAACTGTCCACCTCCTCTACCTCCCCTTCATTTCACCAATGCACCTGACAGGAAATGGATTACTTTCAAAATAAGAGATTTTCTTGTCTTGCTTATGTTGCCTGGCTTGTCTTTCTAGTGTTTCAGTCTTGCTCATTTGCTTCCCTGTTGACTTCCAAAACCAAGCACGTTCATGTCAACTGGATTGCATGTACATGCTCATACACTGCCACCCGATAATTGTAGCCTGACCTAGTAAATTCTGAGAATGTACCAGCATGCTGAATGCCACAAATTGTGCTAGTATAAAGGTAGTTGCAATGCTTTTATTGGCTGGAAAGTGGCTTCCTGGATACTCAATTTGTCATCTGCATTTGGAAGTAGTGACATCATTGTGCTTCTCCAGGAACACTCCTGTGCTTTGCAGCAGGCCAATTTGGGCTCCAAATGGGCTGACTCGGACCTATTTGGGGCCCAAATTGGTTTGCTGCAAAGCATAGCAGAATGTCCAGGGCCTGCATGATGACGGCACTCCCAGGAGTGATGTCATCAAGCCTCCCTGGGAGGACACACATGTGAGGACATCAAAAAGGTAAGTGCTGGGTCCACCCCTCCCACTGGGAGGGTAAGGGGACCTGGCAACCGTAAACAGAAGAGATAGGTTTGTCAATCTCTAGGTGGTGGCTTGAGAGCTCCCAGAATTACTGATATCCAGGTCACAGAGATCAGTTCCCATGGAGAAAATGGTTGTTTTGGAAGGCAGACTGTATGGTATGGGCCCAGCCCCAGATGCCACTACTGCCATGCTCTACCCCTGAAGACTCCAGGAACTCCCCAACCCATAGCTAGCAGCCCTAAGAAAACTGGTCTTTAAAGTGGTATGCCTGGTGCGGTTTGGTATTTTCTACTTTCTAGAGGATATTTATTTTATTCAATCTGCATATTAAAAATATTTTAAAGCAGAAACTCTTCACATGTGGCATGAATCAGAGCAAGAACACATTGGAACTAAATAGTACAGGGAACTCTTATAACAAAATATTAATGTCCTTCTACATGTTAATCTTCCCATATATATGCTGAATATTGGGGAAAGGCATTCCAACGTGACCTCATGAGTAGAGATGGGCACGAACAGAAAAAAAACCCGAACATGATGTTCTTTGTTCATTGCCATCCACAAACAGGGACTCATGAGGACTTATGAACATGACCTGTTCACGAACATGTTCGTGGTATGATGTTCGTGGGGGCCAGCAGGCTCTCCTCCAGCCATCATCCAAGTTTGGTCAAGATCCCTACTGCACCACTCCCAGAAAGCTGACCTGACCAGGCACTAGGAAAGGTACCAATAATAAATGATAGCTTGGCCCCAGAGCCTACACAGTAAACAAGCCAATCTCTGTTAAAGCAGCAAACCAACAGTGGAAACCACACTGGAGGATCCAAATAAATAATCACTACAATAAAGTAAATATTTGTTCTTATATTCTGTGCTCAGTGAACCTCAATATAAATATTAAACAATCTAATCCAAAATGCAGAACAATAATTTACATTCCATACAGTGAATAATACATATATTAGTAATTTTCACAAAGACAATTCTTACACAGCTATAGTAGCAACAGCTCCAAAATTAAATATTTGTAACAGCTCAAAACCTCCCTCTTCAATGTACATAAATCTCATCAATGGGGTATAGGTCCTAAGAGAACGCAGCATAATATTTGCTAGTGCACACAAGGTTAATAATTTTTGCTAGTGTACACAAGGCTATTCATAAAGTCCTGTTGTATGTTTTAGGTGGCTGAGAAGATATCAAAGCCCGTGTCTGGCATGCATTCAACAAGGGGCCGGCTGATGTCCAACTTGTTTCTCTCTGCTTCATCAGGAGTCCCTCATCAGAACCACCATCAACAATTCAATCTTAAGCTGCAAAGCTTTGCAGCAGAGAGATGTTCTATACATGCTGAAGAGATGTAAAGTTTGCAGCTTAAGACTGAATTGTTGATGGTGATTCTGACGAGGGACCCCACTGTTGGTTTGCTGGCCCCAGAGCCTGGCAGCAGCCCGGGAACTTGAAGGAGTAGATCCCTACCGCACCACTCCCAGAAACCCTACATGAGCAGGCAGCAGGAAAGGTACCAACAATAAATAATAGCTTGGCCCAGAGCCTGGCAGCAGCCCTGGAACTTGAAGGGGTAGATCCCTATCCCACCACACACACAGAAAATTCAAGCTCCAATGCATTCTCTCTATCAAAATGCCAACAGCAGCTATCTCTCTATTCACTGTCTGCAAAGCCAGAACTGGGAGCCCCCCTCCCCCCTGGTCTTTGCTTCCTTGTAACAAATTTGGAGCTCCACACTTGAAAGGAAGACCTCCCTATCAAGCTAAATTGGGCTTAGATTGGGGTTTCCAGGGCAACAGCAGGAGTTCAGACAGAGTTCAGACAATCCCTGCCTAAGTTGCCAAAGAAATTGATTGCAGGTGCCAGACTGTCTGCCTTGACTAACAGCAACAAAGAAGGCTTGCAATGACCACCTGTTCATTTAGAATGGGGCCTCATGAACAGCTTGTTCTCGAACAGCAGATTGGGCTGTTCGTGGCTTTTTTTTGTTTGTATGGCTGTTCATGCCCATCTCTACTCATGAGCCTCCACAGTATGCTTTAGCTGCAATACAGTATTTTTTTTTGTTAAATGCTATAAAGCAAGGTCTGAACTAATGAAAATTGGATGGCTTAGGGAACTATGGGATACATTTACTTTGATGAATCTCACAGCCTATCAGAAATTATCTCAATAAAGTGTAAAGGATGCATATGTTTCAGAGCTGCATGTCATCTATCAACACAATTGCTCATTCATAACATAAATTTTGACTGAAATTGATTTGACAAGTTTGTGATCTCTTTATGTTGTAATTTTAATGACTATATACATAAACACATACATGTGTTTGTCTATTTATATATCTCTCTATATATTTTGTAATACATTTAAGAAGTAGAAAAAGGAAGATGTTTGATTAACAGCCTTCTAATCCAATAATTAGACTAGTAATTAGACTTCGGTCTCTTATGTTTTCTATTTCTTCCATTTCTGGGCAGCTGGAGCAATGACTCATTATTAATAATAAAGTCATTTAACCCTGCAGGCACATTGCAAGGAGAATGATGCCATTTGTCATCAACGTAAATGGAACAATCATTGGAGGGTACAAAAAAGACCCCTGTTTCATATTCATGGCCAAGGATAAAAAGGACACTTGGCACTTATTGTTAACATGACATCCCAATCTGTTTCATAATTATCAGTAAACATAAGGGGATAGCAAGTGGTGTACAAGACACCACTAATGGGATATTATTCTATAGTGACATTTTCATAATCAGTTTAAAGCTACCCTATATGTACACGCCAGCTAGCGTTTTCTGCTCTTGGAACTAGACACATCTCCATGTATCCTTCAGCTAGAAATGAATCACATTCTGCAGTTGGGAACATTTCATTCATGGGTGAAAGACCTTGATTACCATACATTGAAGAACTTCTCTTCACTGAGCTTTGTACAGCTTTTGGGGAAAGAAATGGGTAACTTCTTTCCTACAAGTCTTCTTTAATAACTAAGAAGGATTTCAAATTTCTCAGCCCTGTTGTTTCAACCCCAAGCAGCCCTCCTGTGTCTTCCCTGCGGAAACTGAACCTGTGGATCATGTGCCATTTTCTGTTTCCTTGCAACAATTTTTTCCTATAAAATGTATACATTTTAACGTGATTTGTGTGTCATTAAATCAGCATTTTGTTATTTGTGTAAATGGCATATATTGCATTTATCAATACAGTAAAATGCATATAAAACCATTGCGATATAAATGAACTATAAAAGCAACAGTGAAAAATGAAGCATGAAAACCGTTGATAATATAAAATGCCCAACACTGCCTCTGTTAGTAGTCAGTTGCTTACCAGAGCCCTGTGCTCTAGTTAATGCCTATTCTTTCTGACGACAGCAGCTCCCTCCCTTGTTTGCTTTTCCAACCTATTTATGTCCTTTTCAACTTTAGTCAGTTGCAAGTTGCTCTAAGAATTGTGATGCTGAGTCAAAACAATGGTTCATCTGTGTTATTTTTTTTATTGTGGTCGACCAGCTATCCCAGAGAAATTCATATGCTGGTTTTGGCCCATCTTTACTCAGCCAGTCTCTGAAATTATTAGTATTCAAATATGGATACGAATCCCATCCATCAAGGCAGCAAGCATTCCATGCAGCATCTCTGGTCATTTTTATATCACTTCCTTTGGGAATGACCATATCTATGTCTGTAAAGTGGCCATTCTATTTTTAAAAAGTATTTATGTTATATATGCTATAGCTTCTTCTTCTTCTTCTTCTTCTTCTTCTTCTTCTTCTGCACCTCCTTTCCCTCTCCTGCCAGTACCAGCTGGACACAGAGCAGAGCAATAGGTGAGCACTTTGCTCAGCCTGCTTGACTTCCAAGGATTCAAACTGCATTTTTAAAAGTAGAAATAAATAAGGTGTGATTGCCTTCCTTTTTTTTTTCAAATGGGCAGTTTCATTGAGGAGAACCATTAACATAGTAAAACTGCTTTATTTACTGAGTTCCAACAACATATGATGAAACTCCAATATTAACCATTATATTGGGTAACCAACTTCCTTTCGCAGTCATGGCCTCTCAATGGTACTTCGCAAAGAAAACAAATGTAATGGGTCTTTTTTTTAATGTAATGTTAATTGTTCTCTGTAATAATAGTCTCTTCACTAAATAATTGCACTTCTAAAGAATCATGAGAGTCCATTCATTTCTGTATGTAAAATGATAAATGTTATACTTGTTCAGCATTTAACCTAATTAAGAGCATCTATTATCCTCAATACTCTTTAAAAGTAGTTAGGGCCCAAGAGTCTAAGCAGGCTTACAGTACATTGTAAAAGGCTTTCAGAATATAGTTAATTCAATCCTTTCTATTATTTCAACATTTACTTAATTCATGAATGGTGAACTTTGATTTGGTGGATTTTGGTCTCTTTTTTGGAGAGACACTTTGGATTTGGGAAAAGTCATTTTGTCACTTTCAGTGCCTTACTGTGACTGACTTTCTAGTTACCGGAGGATGGAACTAGATTGGAAACTGACTTTGTGATGTACCAAATCAATGGCTGCCCTTGGAACAGATGGAGAAACTGACAGTATAATGAGTTTCACTAAGCATTATTGGGACACAGGGATGCTGTTTTTAGTGGAAGCCCCGAGTCTGCTGTTGTACCAGTTTCAGCCCTGATGCAACTACTATTAAATAAACTAGAATGCTTACAGTTAGGGATGTACTCAAACATATACAAACAACTTTTGTTTAGATTATTTCCATTTTTAAAAAAGTATTTATTTTTGTTATATGTGCTATAATTCTTACTTATTTTTATTATTATATTCATATTAAGTACCTCCTTTCTCTCTCCTACCCTTATCAAGTGGGTTGGGCTTTATTTATTATTTCACTTCATTTATACACCACTTTTCTCCCCTGGGGATCCAAAGCAGCTTTCATCAATCTCCTCTTCTCCCTTTTGAACTCAAGGACTAACTCTGTGAGGTAGGCTAGGTTCAGTGTTTGTGACTGGCACAAGGTCTACCAGTGAGCTTCCATGGCAGAGCAGGGAATTGAACCTGAGTGCATCTAGACTATGTACCACATTGGCTTCAGGGGGCAGAGGCTGTTTCCATTGAATTGGGCAACATAGGGAATGACAGGCAGAAAATCTCTCCACATTCCTGGCCCCCAATATCTCAGATGCTTTGACAGTCTGAAGTGACAAAGTCTGGTACACGCTAAATAATTAAAAGCACACTGAAACTCCCATAACAACATGGCATGTCAGATGCAACAGAAAGAACACCCAAGATCTCATAGAAGGATGGCAGAAGAGAGATGCAATCCCACCTCCCCACCCTCCAACCAGCTCTGCTCAGCACCAGCTCCATTCCTAGCTTTTGTGTCAGTTACATTACCTTTTCTACGCTCTACTTCCCCCCTCCCTCTGTTCTTCATAAACTCCAAACAGAGATGTCAAAATAGCAAAGAGATAAGAATATTAACACTGCCAAACATGCCATTTAATTGATTTTCAGTATAATTATATTAACACAGTTGTGTTTTTCATTTAATGTGATTAATATCCAAATGCTCATCCTTGCTTACCATATGATACTATAGAAATAGCACTGTATAACAAAGGAAGCATTAGTACATAACTAGGCCTGCATGTTCAATTAAAATTATCCTTTAGACCTAAAATACTCCATTAATAAGAATAAATTGTGCAACTCCAAATGAACAACTGCCATTCCTTCATTGTTGCTCAAACAGAAGTGACAGTAACAAATTACTGCTGACTCAGCAAACATCATCCAGCTGCTTAATACAACTGTAAAGCAGTAGCTCAGGGGGAGTGAGCATGGTTTCGTATTAAAGCATCTTGTTTTCATGCTGGTCTCAGGTTCAGCTCCCAGCATCTCCAGCAAAAGAAAGGATTAGAGAGTAGGTAGACCTCTGCCTAAAATCCTGGAAAGCTGTTGCCAGACAAACAAGACAATGCTAGCCTAGGTAGGCCAAAAGTCTGATCAGTATAAGGCAGTTTCATGTGTACCCATGATTGAAACCAGGGCTTTTTTCTGGGAAAAGAGGTGGTGGAACTCAATGGATTGCCTTCAGAGAAAATGGTCACATGGGTGGTGTGGAGGGCAATCTAAACTCCCCTCTGTCTGGCTATCAGGGGGCGGGGCCACCAGCCATGTAGCCATTTTCAAGAGGTTCCAGAACTCCATCCCCCCACGTTCCAGCTGAAAAAAAGCCCTGATAGAAACCCGGGAATGTCCATCATCTCCAGCTGGGGTGCTTGGTTCACCCATAACTCAAACTCTTCAGATCTTAGAAAAATATTTAAGCGGTTATATCCAATACATTCATAAAATTTAGCCCCGCACTGGCTTCCCTCGCTCCTTGTTTACTTGGCTTAGAGTACTGATGCTTCCTCCACAAAAGTTCTAGTTAACCTGAATCACTATGGGATTCAAAAGAACAAGAAACTGTAAGATTACTCCCTATGAATAAAAAAATCACAAATCTGAATTTCAGTTGCATCAGGATAAAATGTAAAGGGGAAAATGCTATTTCTCTTCTCGTAAATTGCCACCATGTGTATTACATGACCTCAGTATGAACTTCTACATGATGGAGACTTAAACTGTTATTTAGTATAAACAACTGCATCTGAAATGTAATCCAATTTTCTCTCCGGAATAAATTTGGATAAAGGAAAAACGTGGGGAAATAAATATTTCTTTAATGCATTCATATCCAAAACAACAGCTTTCGTACAGAGGTTTATGTTCATTATTAGATAGTTGTATTAAATGGTTGCAGAGAGAACCCTTAAATTTGGGGAGGATTTTTTTTTATTGAAACATCAATCTCATGTATCATATAGAAAGAGGTTTAGTCAAACTGACAAAACAGAAATCTTATGAGCACTGCAATTTTCACATCAATTTGAGGTAAAATGTTTTGAATGACTGTCATTTTTACCCAGTTTGATAAATTACCCCCAAATGGCTGATAATTTAAAGGAGGATAATCCAGATTCCATTGTGCTCTGATCACACTCAACAGTGATATAACAGTTGCCTCAGTAAAATATATATCAACGTACAATGTTAGAGTAGGTTGACATTACAGTCAAAAAGAACAAATACCCAGCTTATGTTTCCACAGGAAAACTTTTGCTGATTTCCCATGTGTTCTAAAAATATTGCTTGCAAGTATTTTTCCTCTAACCACAGTACTTGGGCACTGTCAAATGAAAGCCAAGCACCTTTGCAATGATGTATTCCATGTCAAGGGGTGCCACCCTCCTGTCCACCATTCCAAGTGCTGAACACAGCCACTCAGACTCCTAGCAGGCCTCCTGGGTGGGTGGACGACCCTTATTACTTGAGACTCGCTAGTCTCTGGGTTCTTTTCTTTAGGGGATTTTGCACACAGTTGGTCTGACACGACTTACATATAATAGTTGTTTTATTAACTTAGAAGAGTGTATGCAAGGTGCAGGAACCACTCTATTAAGGCACGAGCAAAAGGCATTAAAATAACAAACAGCTTGCCTATTCTTTACTAAACTAACTGACTAAAAACATAAGCTTGCTAACTTGCATTTCTCTGAAGAGGCTTGAGCTTCATACTCACAAACAAAGTCCATAAACCATGCCAGGCAAGTGCAGGCATCTCAGGCCTGGCATGGAGCAAAGTCTCTCACATGCTGATGGAATAAGATAGCCTAGGATGATCCAGCGAAGTCTCAGTGAGAGTGTGAAGAGTGGTGGTGAGAACAGAGAGGAGCCATCTTTTCTATGATTGTCAGCCAGTCAGAGGTACACTTGCAATCAGCGTTGCTAGCCTGAGAACTGAGAAGGAGTATGTGTGGAGCCAAGACTCCCTTGTCTCTCAAGGACGCCTTCCCTAGGCAACAGCTCACAGGTGCAATTAATTAACTGAGCTGTACATTCAACTCCTAGGGTTTCAGGCCAAATCTGGGCCTGTAAGATCTTAGACGCCTGAACCAATGTAGGCAAATGGGCTCACTGTGACTCCGCTAGACATTCCAGAGATAATCTACAGCAGATTTAACCCAGTTTGTCTCCTAGAGTTTCCTAGGCCAGCACATCCTCAATGCTGGCTACGATGTTTGCGTCATTGGCATTTCTGTAAAGAATTCCCTCCCCCGTGACTGTAGAGTCTAAGAGAAATGGAAATCCTTGAGCAAATTCATATTCCTGATAAGCTCCTTCCTCAAACCAAACTGTGCCCTTCCCAAACACCACCTCCAAATTCCAAGCAGAAGTTGGAAACATTAGCTGTGGCTCATGGGGCGGGGAGTGTGTTAGGATTATCCTCAGCCTGAGTGATGATTGAATTGCTAGACTCACAGTTCAATCCTAAGAAGCCATCTTAAGAGTGGCAGGATTCTAATGTGGAGAACCAGGTATGATTTCCCATTCCTCCACTTGAAGCCAGCTGGGTGACCTTGGGTCAGTCACAGCTTCTTGGAGCCGTCTCAGCCCCATCCACAGGATGATTGTTGTGGAGATAATAACATACCTTGTAAACCACTCTGAGAGGGTGTTAATTTGTCCTGAAGGGTGGTATATAAATTGAATATTGTTGTTGTTTTTAGAGGTACTTCAGTCTACGCCCATTGATTTCAATGGGTTTAGATGGAATTACTCTGCTTAGGATTGTACTGTCAGAGTATTGTGCTGGTCTGTAAATGTATAAAGGCCTCAAGACACCAAGAAAATGTCATTGAGTCAAGTATCAACTTCTGTGTGCACCAATAGCAAGTACTGGCCTCAAAAGCCTATTCTGATAAACTCCAACTACACCCCTCCACCAGCACACAAACTCAAAACACACCTCATTTTCAATTATGCACGGAACGATCATTTCAGGGCACAGGGGTTGAATCATAATGAAAAGGATGATTATGAATAGAAGTTTGTGCTATGAGTCTTAATATTTTTTACTTCAGTACCATCAGTAGAAAAAATGTTTTTAAGGATAACTGTAGAACAAGCCCAGTCTTCAAGGAGAGCCCTATTTACTGGTATCAGACCCATCCAGATCTGTGAACATTATGCTCTCTTTAGCAGAATATGAAAGCAATGTAAAAACTTCATGCACCCCAAGTAACTGAATGACTTGCCTTTCTCAACATTCAGCACGAAGACCAAGAAGTAAACTAAGGATTCTCTGTCCATTAAAGTAGTCTCCTGTCTGCCATGGTTCTTCCAACCCCTTTAAAATGCATTAATCTTCCATCTCAAAATGTCGTTAATATGCTTAGCATTAATTCATTCTAGCCCTGATGCTTCAATTCAGGTTCATGTTAGTAGAATATATTCATCACAAATGATGAGACTTGAAAAGGCAGATTTAGATTCTGACAGAGAATAATTTATCATGGCTGGGAAGAAGCTGCCCACCAACTGGGCTATTTGAAAGCTGCAAGATGAAAATATACTGACTGGAGAGATTTTGCAGGGGGCAGGGGGAGAGAGAAATTTTAAAAAAGCTAGGGGAGACTGGAATCAGGGTTGGATACTTAAAAAAATAAAAAGCATATCTCCAGACAAATTTTATTTCCTTCTTATATTGCTATAGATTTCTGCAGAGCCATGAAAAGACATTAGACTCCATAGTTCTCATTTGAGCACAATGATAGAAAATTATGATGGGATAATCAAGCCAAGGGTTGTATGAAGCTCTGGGTCATGATGACTAATTTAATAATGTGAAGAGCACCCAAAAGGTCTTGTAAAATGATCTGCCACCCCCCGCTTTACTTGCTCTCCTCACCTACTCTCTTTTGAACCTACGCAATCTAGTCATCTTCAGAAGGCCTGCTTTTGATGCCCCTCAGCCCCTTGTCCAAGACAATCCAAGAAAAGGCCTTCTAGGCTGTGGCATCAAAACTTTGGAACAGCGGAAGCACAGTGGTTAAGTGATTTGGCTGCGAATCAGCACTCTACTGGTTCGAATCCCACTACTGCCATGAGCTCAGTAGGTAGCACTGGGTACACCACTCCTCTCAGCCCCAACCCCCCAGCTGTATTGTGGGGATAATAATAACACCAACTTGTTCACCGCTCTGGGTGGGGCACTAATCTGTCTAGAAGAGCGGTATATAAATGCAGTTGTTATTGTTGTTGTTATATGTCTCTCTCTCTCTATCATTGCTTTCTGCCACCAGGTAGAGATTTTTTCCCCTTTTGTTTGGCATTTCCTCACTAACTTTTATTAACCCTCCTCTGTGTGTGTTTTTGTATTTATATTTTTATCTGTTTCTGTGCTTGTTTATTTCTTTTATATGTTTGATATATACTTTTAATTTGAATGCTTTTTAATGTCTGAAATGTTTTAATATTTTTAATGTTCACCACCTTGGGGATCCTGAACTGGGTGGAAAAGCAGAACAGAAATGTTATAAAACAAACAAAGGAAAAAAAATATTGTTCCATTCATAGCTTGCACCAAGTTCTTCAGCCTATGGGTTTACCATTCCTCAGCCAACTGGATAAGACTAAACTGTGAAATTATACACACACATATATAAGAAGAGGATTTATACTCAAGTGGTCTGTCAAGGTCAGTATTCTCTTCTCTGACAGGCAGCGACACAAGTCTCGGGCAGGAGTCTTTCACGTCAGCTACTACATGTTAGTGAGAGATGCCAGGAAATAAACTTTGGACTTCCTGCATTCAGAGGAAATGGTGTATTACAGAGCCACAGCACCACCCTCAAAAACCATACCTGGAATTGGGAGAGTCCAGCTCCACCTGCGAGCTGATAGAGTGATACCTCTGCTTTCGGAGAACATGATGTACGGTCCAGTCATTGGTGTCCAATATTGGACAAGTAATACATAATGACAGTTTGGAAAGACATTTGTATTCCACTATGTGTTTCTGGTCTTCTGAATACATATCCCAAATATGTGATGCCAGTATGCAAAATAAGAGATTTTTGTGGAAATAGGACAGGTTTCACACACCGCTAGATGCTGCTATCAGGGAAATTGTCATATTGGTCTTCAGTTTGCCTGGTAATTTCTGTCATGCTCCTCTTCTCCACTTTAAGTACTGCATCTGGTCAAAGTCTTCATGAAGTGGTTCAGATGGTCACAGTCCACGTGTGCTGCCTGATACCTCTCCTTACTATCATAAGACAACTGCCACCAGTAAGAACTCTGGCCCATCTCCCTGATTCAGGGTAGTCAAAGCTAGCACACTATTAGATGAACACTATAGGGAACTCTATCTTCTGCTGTACCATCATAGCAATTATTGTTTTTTATATAAAGATGATTAATATAGATCTATCTACGTTCTGACTACTTTCCTAGAATGCAGAAGCTATTTCATTCTCAGGAATGTCAGTGTACAACTGCATTTATTATATGCTATTATAAATAACTATTAAAAATGTCCTTACACTTCCATTATAAGGTGGAATGGGGAAGTGTCATTATTATACTTACTACAGATATTTGTCTGTATGCCACTACTGTGGGCTTTCCCAAATACTATCTCTTTAGAAAGGATTCATTGGGAAAGAGGTCCTCCCACAGAAGTAGTGGAATTGCCAATATATTAACTAGATTACCCAATATAGATGGGCACGAACTGGGAAAATTCTGAACCGTGCAATTTGTGGTTCGTCACATTTCATGAACCACAAATCACGAACTTTCACAAACTTGCCCCAGTTAACAAACCGGTTCGTGAAAACATCACTTCCAGATCAGCAGAAGGTCTGCAGAGAGCCCATCCCCCCTCATTGCCTAGAAAACTGATTGATCAGCACTGGGCTGTCTGTAGTAATGAACTGAAATATGAACCAAATAAACCAGGCTAAAATTCATCACGGTTAGTGAGAAATGAGCTCCCATGAACTGCCAGTTCGCAAACTATGAATTGGGCCAGTTCATGATGATCTTCGGTTCATATTTCAGCTAATGCCCAGCTAATACCCAACACACATCCAAACCTGGACAATCTACAATACCAAAGGCACTCGTTCTCAAACTTTAGAAAATGAACCTGTGAAAACATACTCTGCATTTGGGATTCATGACCGCAATGTAGTTGCTTAGCTCTGATCTGGTTTCTGTGGATAGTGGGTGAGTTAGGCATAGGCCTTTCTCTCCTGCACCAGTGAAGGCTAGAGAAAGCAGAGCCTCTGTAGTGTTTGCAGCACCAAGGATCAGTTTGTATCTGGCTGCCAGACCTGTAGGTCCAGAAGATAATGAACACAAGGTATGTGCATCTTCACTATGATGTCTGTAGATGGGAATGAGCCAAGCCCCTGGGAACAAATAGGGTGGCAGGGTGAAGGAAGGGAAGAGCTCTGCAGCTCTGTCCTCACTTTGGTTTTCCCTGACCCTGGGAAGAAGGTGGCCCAGAGCTCTGGAGCTCGTTTATGAGTTTGAACATGGTGACTCATACATATTCACTTGTGCTACAAACTCGTCACTGGATACCTATAATTTCCTGGGTTCAGTTCCAAGTATTAATTTCCTTCCATGGCCTAGGATCTACATACCTATAGGAACACTGCTTCCATTATTTTAGGTGAGTAGTCATGTTGGTCTGCAGTAGCTCCATAAAGACCAGTAGCTCCTTAAAGACCAACAAGATTTTAAAGGGTATAAGATTTATCTCTTGTTCATCTTTAAGGTGCCACTGGACTCAAATTTTGCTGCTCTCCCATAATGTGCCTCTGCAAAAGCTCCTCTCAACCAAACATGGTCCAATGTATTGTATCTTGCAGACAAGTGTTAGATCCCACTTGGTGGAATGGCCCAGACAATGCCAAGAAGGCCTCTATGTTTTTGGCTTTCTGGAGATTCTGCAAGATGGAGTCATTTATTCATTTGATCACTCATTCATTCACATTCATTCATTTACAACATTTTTAGCCTGCCATTCTGCCCTTACTGGGCCACCAAGATGACTAACATATTTAAAACATTCAAATGAAAATATCATCTTAAAGCTGTTAAAACCAACACATAAATATATCATTAAAACAATTAAAAAAAACAGAAGTTAACAAACATAAAAAATAAACATGTTAAAACACTGGGGAGAGAGGAGGGATCACTGAGGGAATGCCAAGCAAAACAAAGAAGTCATTACCTGCTGATAGAAGATGGTAACAGACGTGGGCAAGTTCTAGAGTTTTGGCCCTTTCCTGGGTTGCCACTCACCTAATCTCAGAAAGCAGGAGCATGTGAAGCAGGGCCTCTGAAGATGAGTGGTTGGGTAAATTCATCAGGGAACAGGCGGTTATTTAGATGGACATTCTTAAGAAATTATTTTTTGCAGCCAGTAGTTCATAGTAGAGAGATGTATTTAGGTTTTTAAGTGACATAGTGTTTTAAGTGTTGTGATTTTGCTGTTGTATAGCTAACTCAATTTGAGTCCCATTGGGAGCAAGGAGGGTTAAAAGTACCACAAATTAATAAATAAATGAGCATTCTTATTTTCATTTTTTAAATATTAATTTGTCTTTTCATAAGCGTGTTTAGTTCTCCACTTCTTGCTACTTGTTTTGTAGATGTGTTTGTATTATATGTACAGCTTTTCTATGCAAATCACATTGTATTTACGCATACAGATTAAATCATATATGTATATAAGGAACATAATGTGCAGTGCTGACTGATAGATGTACAAATAGTGTTAAAAAAAACAGATCCAAAATATATATTATTTACTTCTTTTATGCTCCAACTTTCTCCCAAATGGGATCCGAGCTGGCTTACATAATTCTCCTCTCCTTCATCTTATCTCCACAACAGCCCTGTTAGTAGGGTGGCCAGGTATCCAGTTTTTCACTGGGCAGACAGTTTTTTATCAGACTGTCTTAAGGAAAACAGTTAAAATACCAGATATGTAAATGTCCAGTATTTTTTGCCTGGGGGAGGAGCTGTTGCCTGCAGGAGTTGGTGGTAGTGCCAGCAGGTCTTTCTGCACCACCTCTACCCTCTCCTCCCTACTGGAATCACTTCCGGGGGGAGTGGCTGGCAGGCCCATCCAGCCTACCGAGCCACCTGTGCCACCCCACCCTGTTTATAGCCTGCTTGCCTGGATGCCTGTGCAGTGCCACCGAGAAGTGGCTAGCCAGCCTCTCGGCCTCCTCAGCAGCACTGCCTGAGGGTGGCTGTCCAGGCCACCTGGCCTCCTCCATGGTGCTGCCCAGAAGTGGCTGGTGTGGCCAGGCTGCCCACCCCAGAAGTGGGGTGCACTACTTCTTTTCTAGAGGTGAGTGTTGCCCCGTCTCCTCAGGATCTGATATTTCTCTAGGCCTCCTCTGGCAGCCCTACTGTGAGGTAGGTCAGGCTGAGAATATGTGTCCCAAGGCCACCCAGCAAGCTTTCGTGACAGAGTGGGGTTTGGAATCTGGGTCTCCCAGGTCCTAGTCTGACACTGGCTCACCAAGAGTTCAAGGAAACTGGAAATGTCACGAAGTAAGGAACCATGTATTTGATCCTCAACAAGAGAGAGGCAAAACTGAAATGGGGATTTGGGGATCAAAACAACAAGGCTCAAAAATACTGTATGTTTCAGTTGCTAAATGTTCCAGGCTGAGCAAATGCACTCACTGATTTTGATAGCAATCCCTTGGTTCTCACCACAGTGAATTCCAGGCTCGTTTTGCTTGCTATTTGCTGAATTCTTGCACTAGCTCATTGTTGAAAACCACAATCCTTGCTCTCAACCCATCTTCCACACAGAGCAACACAATTCCTAGCAGAGTCCATGCTAAATGGGTTCGGGCTAAATTAAAGAGACCCTTGAACTGCAACAATCGATGCTTTTCATTGATTTTAAGCTTTTGTCTATTTGTAATTGACATGCTAACAAGCCCGAGTTGCCTTCCACAGCCATTAATAATCCTATAAATGAGCCTGGAAGTCTAATCCTCTTTCTCCAAAAGCCCAGTTAACCACAAAGAGTTAATCAATTACTTTAATAAAGGTCACTTTAGAAAAGGATTCAAGTAAATGAGTCGAGATGAGTAGATATTGGTAGCAGACCCCGGTGAATTCCTAGAGATATAACCCACCTGAACTTAATTAAAGTCAATGACTTAATAAAGTTCTTATTTAGTAAACCAATATCCAAATTTCTCATGACTATTCTAATTTTAATGAACTTCTGTGCACTCTCTTGTTCTGTCAACCAGATCAGAATGTAATAAGTTCAGTCCTCTATTATCAAGTGCAGTAGATTTGAGGAGGGGGGAAAGCTGATTGCCTATATAAAATTTGATGTGCTTACTTTTAATCAAAAGCAGACAAAGGGATCAAATATTGTCAAAGCTAAATCGTTAATGATTTCATCTTAATGCTGAAAAAATGGCACAGAGACCTCTCTGAAATTCATGGGTTCTATTGTGATTCAGATGCCAGTTTTGTCAAATTGTTTAAGTTAAGGCACATTCTAGGGACAGGCAAATGTTCCTTATGTCAGATTTCTCATATTTGTTTATATTTTGTTAATGGGCTTCATGTTTTACCTTTCACTGTTTTAAACAGATTTATTTGAATTGCATACACATATCTTTCAAATATGCAGTTCATATGTATAGGGTATATATTGCTTATAAAGTGCATATATAAACGTGTTGGCATTTATGTCTAAAATACACATAATGTACAATGATTAGTTTAAATATACAAATAACACTGAAAAATGGAGAAAATTCAGTGTAAAGAACAAACACTCTGTGACTGGATGTTTTCCCCAAATAACAGCTCTGGAGAGCATTTCAAATCTTAAAGATGGCACAAAAGGGTTCAGGCCCTTTCCCTTCCCACATCAGCTCAATTCAAATCATGGTTCTGCATGAGTGCATTGGAAAGTTTAAAAATAGCAGGGATCCATCCATTAACATCATCCCATCTAAGGATCAAACTAGATGTTTACCATCTGATTGATTGATTGATTGATTGATTGATTGATTGATCTGCTCTCCCTTGAATGGGCTCAGAGCGGATAACATCAATACTGAAATACATAGTAAAATTTGCATTAAAACCATAAATACACATACAATTCAGTAGTAAAACAACTCTCAATGGCAGCCCATATTTCCCAGCCCCAACCAAACATTCTATGGGATGGGAGATGAAAAAGCAGCAGTGGTCCAACTGTTGGAAAATCAGGGTGGGGATTACATCCCCCCCCCCACACACACAACAGGGGACCAAAAACATAGCCCAGCCTCAACCATATGCCTGGCAGAACATCTCTTACTTACAGGCCTGGTGAAAAGATAATAAATCTTATTGAGCCTGGGTTTCAGCAGACAGAGTTCCACCAGTCTAGTATCAGGACCGAGAAGGGCCCTGGCTCTGATCAAGGCCAGGCGAGCCTCCCTAGGGTCAGGGGCCACCAGCAATTTATCAGCTGATAGGAGCACCCTCCATTGCACATATGGTGACAGGCAGTCTCGCAGATCTGATCACCACGGGACTTGCTGTCACACAGCAACTGTGAGTTTCCCATGGGAACTCAATTCCTAAGTTCTGCAGAGATCTTATTTGGGTTGGGACCACAGTGAGGGGGGAGGAGGGGCTTCATTCTTTCCGCCCCTCCCCCACACTGTTTTCCTGATCTGAGATGGCTTGGAGAAATGGTGCAGCAGGAAAAAGCTGAATCCCTTTCCCCTGTGCCATGGTCTCTCCCAACTCAAACTAGTCCCCTGTGGTGCGTTGGGGAGCTGGCAGCTGCCATCTGACTGCAACTCCTTGCAGCCATCCCATGTTAAATGTAATGTTTAGTTTGGACCTACATCTGACCAACTGGGCATCTTCCTAACAAGAACCTGGTTCACAAGTCACAACAAAACTCATTCAGCAGTGGACTCTTTATGGCAAAGCAGAGCATTCTCACATCAGCCAGCCCAAATTTACTGTAAGAGATAACGTGGGTTCACTTCTCTCATATGAATTAGCCTGTCATATCCCATTGATATGCTAGTGTAGGTGGCAGTAGATGGGGAAAGGAGTCTGTTTCTACGCTGCAATCAACCTTCTGCTGATAGATAGGGCAACAAAATCATTAAAATCACAATGAATAGAGAAAGCGGTGCTATTGACGGCGAATGCCAGAAAGGTTAACAGACGACTAAACAAGTCTGTGTGTGTGCTGAAAAGAGAGGCTCCCTTATTCCCATGTATAAATGTATTCTCTGCTAAGCATTGGATGCTCAATAGAAAGTATTGTGCAGAGGGATATGTGTGGTGGCAGAATACCTGAATTCAAGGACGAGCTACACATAAAGAATGAAATACTTCTTAGCTCAGTGTTATAAATGGGGAAAAGGAAGTATGTCACTCTCACCCACACATGAAAACCACAAAAATGGCCCACTAGAGGGGAAAAAAAAGATCTAGTCTCTTTGGGAAGTTGTGAGAAAAATCTTGGTGTTCTTTCCCTTACAGGGAATATGCTCAGACAGTACTGTGGCCTTTGAACCTACTTTGTATGCTATCAGTGTTGCTACTATTGTATATTCTGAAATGTCTCAGAGTCTAACTCATTGAGGTTTTGGGTTTTCTGTGAAAAGATCTGTACATCCTTTTTAAAATCTGTACATCCTTGTATCATCTTCATAAGATGGTGATTTGGATGGAGGCTGCAGCACAAGGCAGCGGCAGGGGGGAGGTTTAATCCTTCTATACATTCATGGTTTGGCCAACTGAAATCAACCCCCATCTTGGGAAGGAAAGAAAAAAGACAGTCAAATAAAATGTGCCTTCTTTCTTTCTGGGGCTACCACTGAGAGCTAAGATACAAGAGATGAATTACACGAGGATGCACACGTGAAGGAAGTCGCAATGTTAGCAGAGAAGCTGAGTTTTAAAAGAGATCGGAAGGCTTTGCCAATTTCCCCTCTCTACAGAGCAGGGAGATTGTTGCTCAGAAGGTTTGTTTATTTCCTCCTCTCCTCTTAGAAGGGCAGGTGAAACTGACAGAGCCTTCCAGAGGCAAAGAGGAAATTAACTCTGTAGAGAGGAGAAATTGACAAAGCCTTCTGATCTCTTTTAAAACTCAGCTTCCTGGCTAACATTGCGACTCCCTTCATGTGTGTATCCTCATGTAATTCGTCTCTTGTAGCTTGGCTCTGAGTATATCCATTTGCTGCATACATTACCTGTTGCTGTTGCACTGTTGATGTATTATTTTTTTCTGGATTGTATCTGCCCTAGTGTCTAACATGCTTATGCTGTTTCTGATTGCTGTAATCCTGGTTCTAATATATTGTTTATTAGATGTCTCCTCATATTGACTGTATCTATTTATGGAAGATAATCTCCTTGAAGTCTCAGTGCAAGGTGGATAGAAACACATTAAATAGATAATTACAGCAATCAGCCTGACTGAGGTATCAGATCAAATTGGCAAAACCACGAGATTAAATCTCATCGGAATCTTCAGCTCTGCTTAGCTACTGTTTGAGTATATCTGATCAAAGATCTCCCACTAACAGACTGAACTTGGTTCTTGGACAGAACAGAGGTCCTATTTATTAGAGATCAAACCTGTGGCCTTCTGCATGCAAAAGTGAGGTCTAATCCTAGACTATGAGACAAACTTCCTAGTTGCACTGGTATATTGGACATCTTTCCATCCATTTCATGCATCCAAACAGACAACAGAAGGGAGAGAGAGAAAGGAATATTCTGTGGGGGGAAAAAAAGATGGTCATAAGTTTGCACCTTAAAGGAAGATGGAAATAAACAGAAGAGCATGAACTTTGTGTGAAGCTTCCAGAACTGCTAAAAGCCTGCAGGAGGTGTTCCATTAGCAGGCCTTGTAAATGGCGCCCGCAGGGTTGGTTGTTCATGTAAACTAAACCCTGAAGGATTATCTGCCCCATTCACCACACTTGCATTAGAATGATGAAAGGGATCTGCTTGAATCCCAGCATGGTATTAGGGTTCCTACATGGTAAGTAATTCTATGGCCACTGCAAAGGGAGAGAAGATGAATTTCTGTAGGCTAGTTATAAGAACTGGGCATAGCATCACTTTAGGGGATTTTAAATATGGTCATGCTTGAAAACTCACAGCTTCATTTTTTGTATCACCTTCATTCTTCACCCACCAGGTTAAGCTGGATATTGCTATTGGTTCTTCTTTGCTCAGAACTGGGACACTTGTTATTTTGAAACTTTCAGGATCAATATTAAGAGCAATATATAAGAGCAATACATGCATTAAGGAGCCTCTCTGTTGGTTCAGAGCATGGCTTGGTGCTACTAGAATGAATCTATCTCCCTCAGCCCCCAGTCAGTTACTGACTTTCCATTTATTTCACTGTTATTTCTGAACTAGCAAATTATGGCTTGCACATCACCTACAAACCTGGATTTCAACCCAGTTTGCGTTCTTTGGATGGGAATTATAGCTGTAAATTATGGCTTACACTTCACCTACAGACTTGGATAGCAATCCAGTTTGCATTCTTCGGATGGGAACTATAGCCACAAATTATGGCTTGCACATTACCTACACACCTGGATTGCAACCCAGTTTGCATTCTTTGGATGGGAACTATAGTTGTGTTCAGTAATTTGAAACTTGTATAAAGCGAAGCAGGATCACACATATTGGCTCCATGCAGAGACCTCTACAAGCATTTTGCACCATTAAGTATGCACCATTAGGAAACGTCTCATATAGTTCACAGAGTGTTGGTCTAGGATCTGGGAAGTAAAGGTTCAAATCCCTGCTCAGCCATAAAGCTCACCAGGTTAGCTGGGTCACTCATTCTCTTTGCAGCTCAGCATTGAGAGGGCAGTGGAGGGGAGGAGGATTCGGCGAAAAAACATCCAACACAATTCACTGGTGTAAAACAGGCCACAACTTTATCGAAATTACAGCCAAGGGAGCATTGACAACACATAGGGGTCAGATCCCAAGCATCAGCTGACCTGCCTGCCAGCCAGTGATCCACCAGCCCCCTCAGACCCCAGCTGAGGGGGGGGACCAAGGAGTGGCAGGCCATGGGTTATCACATAGATTATCACCCATGCATGAAATGGGTTATCACCCATGCATGAAAACCTCTGCCACCTGGAAGTGAGCCTGCCCCGGCAGCCCCCGAGCTGGGCATGCACCACCATGACTCACCCCAAGATTCCTTATGGAAATCCCCTTAATGAAGAGATAGAGCCCGCAGGCCCCATCTCCCCCCAAAAGGTATCCAATCCCAATGTAAAACGCTCAACAGTTGTGACAGAAAATACAACCACCACCAAAAAACAGCAATGAAGGGAGGGTCGGGAGGGCGTTTGCCGTTCGAGCTGAATGAGGCTGGAAGAGGCAGGGTTCCTCTTTTTATGCCAGCCAGCTAGACCTGAGTGAAAACTGCATGCTTCAGGTCCAGCACTCACCCCGCCCCCTTGCCACCCGGCTCTGATTGGCCGGCCGGGAAATTCAAATTGATTGGCTGGCAGGACTTCCCAGGGGGCTGGGCTCCTCCCTTATGCCAGTCAGCCGGACCTGAGTGAAAACTGCATGCCTCAGGTCCAGCACTCACTCCGCCCCCTTTCTCAGTCAGCTCTGATTGGCTGACCAAGAAATTCAAACCGATTTGCTGATGGGCTTCCCAGGGGGGCCCTGGGAAGCCCGAGCATGATGGCCGTGGTGCCTTGTCTCTGCTGCTGCCCTCACAAGCTGTAAATCGGGCCGTCCAGGTAACTCTGGAGGCCATTACTTCCCCTGTCCTAACTCACCTTACATGGTTGTTCTGAAGACAAAATAAAAGGGAAACTGTGTATATCACCCTTATGAAAAGGGAAAGACAAAATGACTTCAATAGGGAATGCTGCAAATGTAGATAGCCCAGATGAGCCCAAATACACATACGTACCCGCATAGAGCTTTTTACAGAAATCATCTGTACACACGGACATCTGGGGAGTGCAGACAGTTGGTATCTATGCTTATTCCTTTTACACAGGTAAAGGCTGCTTGCTTGGATCAGGGTTTGTATTTTGCGGTAAAGCAGAAGTTACAAACTGCCTTGTAGCGCAAGGTTCAGATAGGACAGAACTATTGGTTTGCATTATATTTGAACTATTCAGTGCATGTTTCATTAACTCAAGATGGTTTTCAGAAAATGTACGGATCCATGTTAGCAATATGTACCTATCTACATAATGAACATTCACTCTCTTAAGCCCCCACCTCATGTCAGGAAATACTGAGCTCCCAGAAGGAAACTCCAGGGACTCCCTCAGTAATAACGGAACCATCTGTGCAAGAACAGTGCCCTTAAAAATGCCAAGTTATTGTCATCCATCAGACCATTCAAGCTAAATTCACATGTGGGCAAGTTACGTTCACAGGTGACAAAATGAGTGCATTAAAAATTTGACCTTCTCTTGCACACATACAAAACTGCCTTTCATGGAGCCCAACCGTTGACTTTCCTAGCTGAGGATTCTCTACTCGAGTGGGAAGTTGCTCTCCAAGATCTCAGAGCAAGGACTGTCCCAGCACTGATATCTGAGAGCCTTTTAACTTGAGATGCCAGGGACTGAATATGAGACCTCTATATGAAAATGTATGGTAAACAAATGAGTTTTAGGAATGCATGTTCACATGGTTGATGAGTGAAGTAGTGAGTTGTTTGTTCTAATAGAGTAAGAACAGTCTTGGGCTTTATCTGGAGGCTAATGAGAGCTAAGGAAGGTTTTGGCAGGGTACCACACATGACCACTTACCTAATAGTCACATGAATGCTGTAGTTAATAATACATCCATATGCAGTAGCAGCAGGCCACTATTGTTTTAAGATTACACGTGGGAAAGCACAATAATTGATCAGCCAAATGGCACACACAGAGGCCACAATGAGAATAAAAGAGCAGCCCCGCTGGATCAAACCAATCTGTCCGTCTAGTCCAATATCCTGTTTCATACAGTGTTTCTCCGAAGTCCAGGTAGCAGGTAATAGAGGCCAAAGCTTCCCTATGCTGTTGTTTTCCCCAATAACAGCATCCAGAAGTTTATTGCCTCCAAGCATGGGAGGATGAAAGCCACTGAATGCAAACAACCATTGATGGCCTTGTCCTCCACGAGTTTCTCCAGTCTCCAAAGAAATCAAAGTTAGTGGTTAGCACTACATTTTGTGGAGATATATTTTGCAAGTGAAGCACTTCCTCCTGTCTGACCCAAGCGGCTGGGAGACTTGAACTCAGGCTTATCCGAACCAAATGCAACACTCTTTTTAGCTGACCAGACTGATTCTTATACGATGACATTGTGTGACATTCCCTGTGTTGGCCTTGTGTCATCACTTGTGTCGATAATTCACAGGGAACAAAAGGCAAGCAAGAGAAAAGAATTAAATGAGGGCAAAAGACGGACACTGCTGGCATTCCATTCAACAGGGGAGGTTGAGATTAACAGAATTTTCTGCCGGGGGAACGCACATCACGTTATCATCGTTTTGACAAGATCAGCAAGTGTCACTGGAAATGACTGCGATAAAATGCTAGGATGACAGATAAAGGGTAAGAAACAGCACACACACCCCAACCCTCTGAGAAGAGCTCTGACAATTTTCCATAGGAGTTTCTACTGAAAACACATACAGCACACACAAACTCTTTATAGTATAGGAATCATCCTGTTCCTAACATGGATTTTTTTTTGCTCGGAGCTCTTGGGCATTACACAGTCTATTTTAAGTTAAAAGACTTCACATAATTTTAAATCATTTTTCACAGATCTAGTACAATCGACTCCAGCAGTTGCTTTGATTTTCCCTTTGTCTCCAGAGGAAACCTGAAATGGCATTTTAAAAACACAACTCTAGAACAGCCACGGAGAACATCAGATTAAATTCCCACACAGGAAATGAATAATCTTTCTACTTGGAGAAGGAGAGGTGTACAGGCTTAATCTGAATCAGATTTAAACCCCAGGGCATGTTATTTATGTGTTAGGACTTCCCCTGGAACATATTTCAGAAAGGAAAAGCAGATGACTCCATTTCCATTCTTTTACTGTTCCAGAATTTCACTCGATGCAACATTACATTGAACCTCAATTCCAGTTTAACTAGACTAAAACGAATACTGAAATTGTCTCATGCCCCATTTCCTGCAGTATCTTGTTCCTTCAGCCCGTTTCCCCACCGTAAGTTACTGATATGCATGTACACATTGATTAAAAAAAATAAAGCAATCTTGATCACTCAAATTACTGCATCAAGATTTGTTTTATGTAGTGTTTCCCTAATGCATATATAAATTCCTGCACAGTGGTAAAACACCACAGAAAAAAATAATAACGTTACACTCATACATTCAATCATACCAAGATTGCTCTTTTGGAGTGTTTTGTCAATGCAGACATACATACTGTTAATATACAGGAGAGAAAAAGATACAAATGGTATGAAACTTGTGGCAAACCACATGCACAGCATTCAGTACAAAACTGGGAAATAAAAATGAAACAATGGAGAAATCTTAATGCATTGGGAACAAGTTCAGAAATAAGATCAGTTAATTTGGAACTCCAATACATAGGGAGAAATGTGCATTAGGAGAATTTCAAAAGCATCACTTATTCTTTCAATGAATAGATTCCACCCGCCCCTCAGCAATGAGAAAAAAGCTGGCACATCTGAAATGATGGCATATAGCCATTTTAGTAAAACTGTGGGATAGATTGGCCATTTCCTGACCCATACAAGAACCTAACATGGGCTATTTCCACATGTCCTTATAGGCACAGCCCAACCATGGAGCTCTGGTGGCATTTCCTCAGGCTCCCTCATGTCTAAGTTTGCAAAACGTATGCATACTGTGTCGTTACTGCCTTTTCCACGTGTTTATTGGGAACACAGTTTCTCTAATGTTTTCTTCTGCGGCAGGTTGACAGAGCGGCTTTCCCCCATTCTTTGACATACAAATGCTTAAAGTGCTCTGAAGAATCCTCCTGTCTCTCCACCCAGTCCCTCCCCCAAAGCTCTTTCCCTTTCAGTTCGGCCGCAGGAGCCTCCTTCCAAAATGAGCTGAACGCATTTGTGCGCGTGCCAAGTTTTTTAAAAAAATTGGAAGGAGGGAGGGCAATTTCAGGCTATGATGTTAGGGACTGTTTAGAGGCTGTCCTCCAACCTCACAGAGCAAGGTAAGCACTTGTGGGGAGCGTGTGTGGAGGATGAGTTGTCAGAGCGACTCAGAAAGGCACACACCTAAAGTGAGAAAAGGACAGGAATGATGGGCTGTGTGGAAATCGCCATGTTCTGAGAACTTATTGCTACTGGTGGTAATGTCACAGTGATAGCAAACAGGTTTTCCTATAGTTTTATGCATGCATTCCTCTCACATTAGAACATTTGTGGTTTACTGGGCTGAATAATCATGAAATATCAATGAAGATATCACAGGATGGCCAATAGGAAGTTATAGGCTTGATAAACTAACAGGAGATGTTCAGAGGGGGGATAAAGATAGCAGGCTGTCTACACAGGGCAGGGTGTGAGGAATCTAGGTTTGTTAAGTCAAATTCTCTTAATTCCTCTTGCTGAATTTTCCCCTGAAATCCAGCAATTCATTTCTATTCCTCTTTTTAGGAATTTGAGTCAGTTTCAAGTCAATTTCTCTTTCATGAAGAGGGTTCGATTTAGATCTCTACAAAGTAATGCATTTATTTATTCATATACTATGAGCATAGTTGAAAAATTAAGAATAAGGTGAGCCATCAGAGAAAAATTAAACACAAGTCAGGACTTGTAGGAACATATCCTTGCTGCATCAGATTGCTTTTAACCTTTGTGTTGCATTACAGTGGCACACAAAACAAGCAGAAATCCACAGGTGAGAAAATTTACTCTATCACATGGTAAAAAAAAAAAAACCTGAAAGATAAATTGAGAAACCAAAGAGAATTACGCTTTTGAATGAGGAAAAGAGAGTAAGAGGAACCAATTGGGAGCTGCTGTAGTATAATAGGTAACTGGTTGGGCTGCAAATCAGGACTCAGCTGGTTCAACTCCAAAAAATAATATTTTGGAAAAAGAAATTTAGACCACTAGCTCAGAATTCAGGTAAGTCTGAGTCCTAGCATCTCCCATTCCACAGTTGGAGCTAAACCTTGCAGTCATATTGCAGGAGAGTTCTCAGCTGGAATAATTGTTCTTCCCATCTTCTGTTTATGAATTAGTCTATCTGGTTGCCACCAATTGCATTCCATACACTTCCCAAAATGAATCAGCTGTCCTAATTTAGACCTTTGTGGCACGTATATTTAATCCTTGTAATGGTATAGCCACCAACATTATTTTAAAAAAAATGAGATTACATTCCCTTTGCTTTTTAGGGTTTCTAAACCAGCAGACAACAAAAAAAGTTGTACTAGGTAGAAAGTCTAATCTGCATTTAAATAGAATTCTTCTCCTTCTCCCCCAAATATCAAACAAGTGCCTGGAGCAACAGTTTTACAGCAGAAGCTTGCTGCGACACACTGTTTTATTATAGATCTTAATCCGCCTGTCCCTAATCCCCTCACGCCTTGTATATTCACTCTCCAACCAGTTTATCAAGACATCTTGGCAATGCTTTTTCAGAGACAGCCATCCCCGGATCTGTTTAATCCCTAATATTTTTGTGGCAGGGGCGGGGGAAATCATCTTGAAACTATTTGAAATCAATTGCTTCTTGAAATTTGCAAACATGAATATTTATCAAAGCCAGACTGGGACTATGAGTGGCTATACCTGAAAGTAAACTTGGAAAGTGCTTTTCTCCAGTTAGGCTTCCTGAGTGACTGAAGTTAGAGCCTGAAGAACAACCGGAAGAAGATACTGCTGTATGGATCAGGCAAAGGTATAAGGTCACATTTCTAGCATTATACAGTAGGCCGGAGCAATCCAAAAGTGTCTTTTGCCTGCCGTGGCTACAAATTCCTGTTTCTTTCTGGGCCAAGCATAGAATCCATAGTAACATGGCAGGTAACATAGGTCACATAGGGCTGTCAGCTGAAAGTGGGGAAATTCCTGGAGATTTGGGGAGTGGAGCCTGGAGACAGCAGGGTTTGAAGAGGGGGAGGAACCTCAGCAGGGTATAATGCCAGAGAGTCCATCTTCCATAGCTGACATTTTCTCCAGAGGAACTAATCTCTGTGACCTGGAGATTATAGGAACCTGACCTCACCATATTTCCCTCTATACTCCATGCAGGTGCCATGATTCTCATCATAGTCTTTTTGGGTGGTCAAAAAGGAGGCCCCCTTCCTTTTTTGCTAGCAAAACAAAAGTTGGTTGAATCAAACCCTTTGATTATCTATCATCAGGACATTAATTAACATACAGCATTCACTGCCAAAAGATAAGGTGGAGGCAGGAGATGGCACATACCTCATGCCTTCTAGTAAACCTCTGGGAGACTGCCTGCCACGAGAGGGGAACTGGGATCCCTAAATGAAGGCCATTGGCTTTGAAGGGTTTTGAATGGTCTTTTGAATGCCCATTTGAATTTTCTTTTGAATGGCTATGTGAATGGCTTAACTGTTACAGTTAAATTGAAACTCCATTGTGGGCAGGGGGCAGCAGTGGTCCTTCTAAATGCTGGGAGCATGGGGCTGTTTTTTTCAGGCCCTGTTTGACAAAGATGCTTGCAACTGGTAGGAAACTGGTGAATTAGAGAGGCTTTTGGACTAATGCAGCAGGAGTAGTGGAAGGTTTTTTTAGTCCTAATACATAGATCTTTGCTAGTTGAGTAAGTTTCCTGGTACTTTTCATCACTTTAGCTGCAAAAGTGAAGAAGCCCCTTAACACTAGCAGGAAATGAAAGCACAGCAAGGTGAAAACAAGATCAATTATGGGTTGATTCCATTATATAAAAAGATGCTGTGCCAATAAAATAAAATAAAAAGGGGTAGCTTTAAAACAAAATTGGATACACTCAGTTCCATATTATCTACAAGAGAAAGGCAATTTAGAAATTGCTGGCGCTTTCCAGATGTTTGTCAGCAATCCTTAGCAACAAAATTAAACCCGATACCCTAAATTAAATATAACCAGAGACTTTGACTGGGGCTAGTGTTAAAGTGCTTCTGTTAGAAAATATTTAGGAAAGCATTAGCAGTATCAGATTCAATTTATTCATTTATAAATTACTTGGCCTAAGACCCTTGATTTCAATGGCATTTAACTTTTTTTACCGAGGTTTTTGTCAGATAGATGTCAGAGAAAAGTAAACACTTTTGCCATACTTTATTTTCATTAACACAAATTTGATTAAAATTCAAGATTGCTACTCACAAGGTGACTTTTCTCCTTCAGTTTTTCAACAATTGTCTAAAAGTACCCTCCCCCCCAATGTGGTAAGGATGATATCTACCACTCCCTGGAGAATGTTAAAAAAATATATCATTTTCTGAGAGATCTAATTAGACTTTCAAATAGAAGTGCCAATGAGATTTGCCTAAAGCAAAACTTCTGATGCTGGAGATTAAATTGGCTAACATGTAGATTGGACAAATGCCTCTTGTTCCATACCATCCTTGTTCCACAGTTTTACCGTATCCCTGTTCCATTCTGCATTCTTCTGTTTTTTGTTTTTTTGTAAGGTAACGGAAGGTTTTTCATAAGGTAACGGAAGGTTTATTTACAGAAGGTTAAAATCAAAAGGCAAGTAGGCGGATGTTTGAACTTAAGTAATGGAAAGGTTTTTATACAGCAACTTCACTGGTGTGAGGCACAAAACACTTGGTGTAACACTAGGTTGCTGGCTTCTTTCAGAGGTTGACACTGCTTCACAGATGTTACACTTTATATACTCAAACACAAACAATTTCCCTCCTTTCCAGACTTATGGGTGCTCCACTGAGACAAACCCTTCCTAGATACTGGGCAGGCATTATAGTTATGAGGTATAATCCTGTTCCTGGCACTCTACCCACTTCCTTGGCCCTCTATAATTCCCAGATCTCTTGAGTCTAAGTAGGAGTTAGTGCTGGTTTCCCCCACTTTAGTCCTAGGACTAAAAGTGTTTCACAAACATTATTTCCTCTCACAGATGATTCTCTGGTTGACCCTCTCTGATCCAAAGCCAGGCTCCAACTCCCTTTCACTCTCTTGTTTTCTCTCCAACTTCAACTGACAGCTTCCCCAGCATTCCATCCCCAACTGCCATTTCAGGCTAGCCCCATGGTGGTGGGGGGGGGGGGGGAGGAAGCATGTCAATCATAGCTCATTGACTTGAAATCTCATCATCTGAAGCTGAGTTCATCACACGTCCCACCCTTAAAGACCATTGCACTAGGAGTGGTGCTACAAACCTCTCCGTTGCAATGTTGTGAGCCATGTGAAACCAAAGTTACTAACAATTAAAGAGCTTTAACACCTGTATATATATATCAAAACATTCATGCACTGTAACCAAATTTAACTCTTATCACAATCTGCATCCTTCTGATGATCCACTGTGAATTTCTGAGAACTTTGTATGGATACAGGCACTGTAACTTTACACCTCTTATGCTTATTAGATTGGTGTTGCAATCCATATCTTCATCACCGCCCAGAGCCCCTGGGGATGGGCAGTATATAAATTGAATAAATAAATAAAATAATAAATAAATAAAATCATGCTTCCATAATAGGAATACATATCCCTAAAAAAATCCAGAACTCATCAATGGAGAAAAGGACAAAAAAACCCATTATGCACGCAAAATTCTGAATCACAACATGATCCACTCAGCCCAGGACAATCTTCCATCAAAGAGAAATTTGGACGCACCTCCAAGCTATATTCGGTCTAGCACAAATGAAGATAGTTACCATTGGATGTTGAATCTGTAGGTGGTAGTGCAGGCGCAACAGCCAACGTTTGCAATGAGAAAAAGAATTGGGGTGGGGGGAGTGGGGAGAGCACACATCCTTGCTCTCAACAGTAAGTAATACTTAGTATGCAGGATTAATCCTGTGCATCTTCAGTTGAAAGGAGCTGAGGGAGCCGGACAAGGAGAGACTTCTGCCAAAGACCTTCAATAGCTGGTGAAATACATAGTACTGGGCTAGATAGACTACTGGTTTGATTCAGAATAAGATCATCTCAATGTTCCATAACACAGAGAGAACACAAAAGTCAATACAGATGGAAAAGCAAGCATACCCAGCAAATCCAACCAACTCCTATTTCCTGAATCAATCCTGTGAAATAGACCTTCAGTATCCTCATTTGACAAGTGCACATAAATGACCAAGTCAAGGGTGCCATAAGAGCTTCAGGGCTGAACAGGGAGCTGAGATCTCAGATGACACTGACACAATGCATATTTTTGCCCACTTCCATTCCATGAGGATGTATATGTCACTAGTACACTCAGGAGCTGTGGAACTGCACACAAAGATCCCAATTTCAAAATACCTACCAGCAGCACAATTACGTATCAGCAGTTTATACAAATCATCAGAGTTGAGCATAGTGACCGCTGTTGAAAGTGCTATCCCTCCGGGGTGGAATTTTGATTTTGGGGTGGATTAAGAGGGGTTATCAATAGCCATACATGATCCAAAAAGTTCAGGTATTTTGTGTGCAGCTCAGCAGTCTATATTATTAATGAAAGCATGTTATCAATTATTTGGGCCTCAGCTTTGAAATGATCCAGCTAGGCTGACTGCACTGTATTTGAAAGGTGTGTGAGCCTATTTGTTGAACTATTGTTCCACCGCTATTGGGGAAAGGAACAAAACAAAACAAAAAAGCTTTCAACAGTTAGTTTCATGAACCCATAGTGCATTTAAACTATGACATCTTGGGAAGTACAGGAAAGTTACAAAGAGCTGGATCCTACCAGCTTGCCTGCTGATGCAAGAAGAGGCGTGAGCTTGCCACATCATTGTAGTCTCATTGGTTGTGGGGGTTTTAGTCCATTCTTAGCTTGCCAGCAACTGTCAGAAGGTCAGATGGGTGTGAGGATTGGGGGTGCTAGCACTTACACTGTGAAGTCCTCTCACATGCACCAAGCTTGTGTGTGCTCTCACATCCCATGCCCTGCACAATGATGTCACTTCTGGAAATGCTGTCATCATAGGAACAAGGAAGCACACACATACTTTGTGCCAGAGCCAATTCTTAAAGAATAGCATTTTTGCCTATTCTTAAAGAATTGGCCCTCACATGATGCTGTCACTTCTGGTATAACCAGAAGCAATGTTATCACACAGAAGCATGCACACAGACATTTGCCCAGGCCTCCTTCTGGTGGAGGGTGATTTTCAGGTGACCTGCCTCCTCGCACCAATCACCAGTGATTGGCAGGCAAAGGAGAAAACTGGTGGGCACCTGGCAAGCATATCCATTCTAGAATCACAATCTGAGTCATAACCAAAAGGAAACCATACTCTTCTGTGCCAGTGGAAAAGCTGGTAAGATCCAACCAATACTGACCAAAGAAAAATCCACCTAAAGTAAAGAACTGTGATGTTTTGCTACTGAAAATAACCATAAGGGCTTGATCAGCTTAGACTCCTTTGACAAGTAAAAACTAGATGAGACAAAGTACCTTACACCAGTACAGTGTCATAAGCTGCAAATACCTATGGTATTACTCCAGCAAAGCATGACATTTCAGCTCCTTTGTCCAGAGCCCTTCGTGATCTAACTTGCACAGGGAAAGGCAGGCTAGGCAGGGACTGTCAATTCTTAGGAAGATCCACTCCACATCGACAGGGTTTGTAGGTACTTCCTCTGAGCCTTATCTACATTTCCAAATTAAGGGCCAAAGCAAGGCTGGAGGAAATTACCATGTAGATGTCATCTTTAAGAGTTGGGAATAATTTTAATTCTAGATTTAGGGAGACTCTCTACAAAAAAATATTTGCCTTAATTTTAATCTACTCCTCATTTGAGGTTCTAGAATTACAGTCTATGAGGTTCCTTCTTTTGTAAACTTAGGTGTGCCAAAAGATGGATTTTGCATCCATTTCAGGACAGACCTCTTTTTAAATGCAAAACATCATTAACATCATTATAGTACGTTATTGCAAGATGTATTGGTGGACGGGGGTTTCAGTAGTGTTTTTTTTTAAAGGGCTAGACAAGTTCATAGCAAATAGATCTATTGATGGCTACTAAACAAGGTAGATAAATGGAACTTCCATGGGCAGGAGCAGAAGACTCCAAGTACCAGATGCTGGGGGCAAACAGTGGTAGAATTCTGTTACTGTTATGCCACACTTGCAGGTCTTGTCAAACTAGTTAAACATGACTGGAACAGAAATCTGGTTTAAGTAGGTCTTTAGTATGATATACATTTGGAAGTTCTTTTTGCAGAACAGTTTGCTGGGAAATATGTGCTATCATTTACCTGGCCGACAGTGTAGCTCACTTCTGTCTGTCTATCGGAAAATGATTGCTGTGTGATCTCCAGCTAAAATCTGAATTAATTATTTCTTTGCTTCTTATTCTGTTGATATCGTACAATTTTTTGCAAGTTCCTTTGGCTGTGGCCCAAACCTTGCAAGTCTCCTTTGAAGGGGTCTTGAACTTATGGAATCATTTCATCAATTTACTGGAATATCCATTCCATCACTCCCCTGCCCTCTCCCCCCCCCCCGCCACACACACACACGCACGCACACAACACACACACGCAACAAAATGTCAGGAGAGGAAGACCAATGGACAACAGAAAATGAAGAAAGATTCGTGTGATGACTTTTAGTTCCTGTAAATTGAAAACAAATGTACTCTCTACAGTCATAATGAGCGCACCTGGAAAACCTTATTGATTTAGTCCAAGGTGAGGGCCACCACACTCATCTATTATTGTTAAGATTTCTTCAGTTATTGATTCTAGCTGAAACGGCTGGCACTGCCTCTGTTGCAGCTACATCAAACTATAGGTCTAGCCCTGTATGATTGTATAATATGTATTGGCAGTTAGGCTTGCCAACTCCAGATTGGGAAATTCCTGGAGATTTGCAGGTGGCGTCTGCAAAGGATGGCATTTAGGGAGGCAGCTAAATAAGGATGTGACACTATAGACTCCACCCTCCACAACTGCTATTTTCTCCAGGGGAATTGATCTCTGTACTTGAAGATTCAATTAGCAACCTGGAGGTTGGTAACGGCAATGGCAGTACACCTATGCTGTGCATTTTATATACACACAGGGCACAATGGACAAGCCACAGTTTCCTAAGATTCTGAGTTAACAAAGCTTGCAATTACAACTCCCAACCAAAAGAGTGAAAAAAACAAAAAAAAATCCTAAACTTTAAACCTCCACAGTAACATCAGACACAGAGCTTTCATAACTGTATTTATTCAGCAAGAAATACTTTCCAGGTTTTGCTTCTACCTACAGGAGGTGATACTATAGGTTGGATAGGGCTCATCATTTTTGCTGATGGAAGGGGAGTGATTTTTACTAATTCTCCTCCCATAGCAGACCTCTGACTCCTGCATCATAATGTTTTCAGGGATTCCCTGTCCCTTGGAAACAGCATTTTGGAATGCATTTTGGTCTACAACAGGAAAGTGGAGGGGGCAGAAGTCACACTTTGTTGATGGCAATACTTATGTGAGTGGATATGTTGAGTGGGATTCAAGCCTCTGTCTCCTGCACACTACCTGTGTCAGGAAGACCTTATTGTTTTGAACAAATGGCTCTTTTGTTTCCACGGAACATCCTGATTTGTTAACATGTTCGGAATATATATTTAATTAACATAGGGATATACTTGAACTCTTTGGACAGATGTTTCATGAACATCTGGAAAAGCAAACAGCAACTAATCTTGCTACTTAATCCTATCCCTCTTTCTCACACTGTCATGAAGAACAATTATACACGCTCTGCAGTTTCTCACGTACGATGTATGTCTGATCAGCTTAATGGTTTCACAATACTATATATATAGATACACATACATACATACATACATACATACATACATACATACATACATACATACATACATACATACATACATACATACATAGAAGGTATTTAAGTAGGAAATATTTGTGTTACATATTCTCCATGCTCTTGTCCAAGTGGCTACACTCCTACTATTGCAAAAGATGCCAGAAACTCAGCAGACAATATAGGTTAGGATCCATGACTGAAGTTATTTACCAAGGTGAGTCTCAAAGCTAGACAATTTCGTCACCATGACAGAAGTGGCAAGGAGCACCTTTTGTTGGCTTAGGTTCATTTGCCAAGTATGGCCATTCCTAGAAGAAGCAAACTTGGTCAGACCTGCCTTGGTAACATTCAGATTAGAATACTATAATGCACTCTAGATGGGCTGCCTTTACAGATGAACTTGAATTCAGCCGCCAATATGTTTGCTGCGGCTTCTTGCATATGAGTTTGTTACACCAATATTATGTCCGCTTGATGGGCTTCAGTTTTCTTTTTCCAGGCTGCATTCAAAGTGCTGGTTTGGATGTTTAAAGCTTGTAATGGCATGCACCAAAGCTACTAGAGGACCATCTCCACTCATGTGTTCCTACCACCATGCTAATAGGATACTATTACAAGAAATTACATGATTGCATATACAGTAAGTGGAGGCCCCTATGGAGGCCTTCTCAAAGATGGCAAACCATTATAGACTGTGGAATGCCCTACCCTCAAGAGCTGAATTTAGTCCATTCTTGATGGCCCTTCTGCCGCTAGCTAAAAACTGCTTTACTGTCGAGAGAGTTTGATTAGAATGGATGTTATCCTTCATTTTCATCTGTTTTATTATCTTCTGCTGTTTTTATGTTCAAATGTATGTGATGTATATTATTTTTGTGAGCTGTCTTGGAAGTACTTTTGTACAAAAAGGTGATACAGTACAGAAAGGTCATACAGTAATTTCCATCTTGGGGGCTTCTTTGCAGTTCCCCAAAAACTCATTTAATGTGGGAATAGCTAACTCTATCCATACAGCTCTTTTGGATCAGTAGTTACCAGGAACAAACAACATTTCAGATAATATTGATTCAAAAATGGAATTGATGCATTTTTTCCATTCTTTAAAAATGACATGCGACATCCACTCACAATTCGTAGAGCAAGTATCTTGTGTGCACAGAAAACACCAAATGCTGTAAGAATACGCTTATACACCACTCTTCTAGACAGATTAGTGCCCCACTCAGAGAGTTGAACAAAGTTGGTGTCATTATTATCCCCAAAATACAGCTGGGGCTGAGAGGAGTGGCTTACCCAAGGCCATCTGCTGAACTCATGGCATTCATGGAATTTGAACCAGCAGAGTGCTGATTCGCAACCCAGCCACTTAACCACTGTGCTACAGCAGCTCTCTCTTTTTTTTTTTATAAATTTTTTATTTTCAAACTACAAAACACTACACAGCACTACACAAGACTATCACAAGGAAAGGGGAAAGGGAAGGGACAAAGGGGGATGGAAAAAGAAGAGGGGGGGGGGATGACCTACAAACACTAAACACTACACTTCAATGTTTTCCCTTCATACTGTCATAATACAAAAATAGCTCCATAGGATAATGATGGAGTGGTTAATCATACAGAGAATAAGCATTTGAAATGCTACAGCAGCTCTCTATAATAATAACTGCACTTATATACCACTCTTCTAGACAGGTGAACAAATTCAGTGTCATTATTATCCCCACAATACAGCTGGGGGACTGGGGCTGAGAAGAATGGCTTACCCAAGCCCACCCGCTGAGATCATAGCTGTAGTGGGATTTGAACCAGCAGAGTGCTGATTCAGAGCCCAACATTTGAACATTATGCTACAGCAGGAAAGAATGTACACGCTCCAAGCCATAATTTAAGAATGGGATTGATATTAAGCTAGCTTGATACAGGTTCAGTGCCAGTTCTCCCATTCAAGTTGAGAACATACTTGTTGAGTCTTCACTGCTGTAAAGAAAGAAGAGAAAGAAACATTGCCAAATAAGTTTGCCAACTCTCATGCTTTCTGCCATTGGGGAAAAAAATTAGTGCTGGCCAGATGATAATTGATTTAATTTGAACTGCTTGACAATAATAGATTTCATTCAAATTGCTCTCATTAAATAGCTACATTTTCTCAAAGCAGCTGGAACACTAAGGACAGTAGTCTGTGTCCATTTAAAAGATGTTTGCTTGGGGTAAATGCTGTGCTGGCCATAGACCATGGTGGGGAAATCATTTTATGTTACCATTCCTGTAGGCTTCATTATTATTATCATTGCAACCACTGCTTTCCAGTTTTATTAATATATCCACCAGCTGTTAACTGTGATGGCTATTCATATAGCGTCTAATCTTTCTGCCAGCACTCCTTAACTTCAAAGCTCAGATGGGGTCCAAACTTGGAGGCCACTTCAGATTCTTATACTGAAAACAAAGGGAAGTTTTATATGACTTATAGAGGCTTTAAGTTCTCTCTCCCCAAACTGATGTAAATTCATTTTTTAATTCCAAAATTAATTTAGATGATGCAGGGCTGTTGTCTTTATTTCAAGATGTAAGGAAAATTCATAAACATTTACAAATATCTATTATTCTATTATTTTCCACTAGCTTTTTGGACTCAAGTGGACTCATATTTATCCAAATCTCTGACAACATCTCTAGGGAAATGCACTTCTGGAAAGTTTTCTGAACCTATCCTTAGAACTACAGAAATCTTTTTTTTTCTCCAGATAGCATTTATCTCTTTTTTAGACAACTTCTTTCTTGCCTTTCATAATAATTGACCTCAAGAAACAACAGATCCACGCAGAAAACCATAAAAATAAACCAGCATATATATATTTTTAAAAATGATTGTTAATCACAAATTAGATTATGAAACATAATGAAGCATTGTGTTAGAATTCTGCTGTTATAGTTACCTTCTAAACCTGCCTTCTAAGGGCCAAGCTACACATGACAAATGACACTTGAACGGCAAGTGGATTGAGTGGAGGGCAAGTGAACAGGGAGAAATACACTTGCCATTCAAGTGTCATTCGTCATGTGTAGCTTGGCCCTAAGTAGGGCTGGGAAATTCCTGGTAATCTGGGGGTGGAGCCTGGGAAGGGCAGAGTAGAGTGCATTAGAATCAACTCCCTCTGTCAGGCTTCGGCATGGGCGTGGCAGCAAAGAGCCGGGCTGAACTACAGCTCCCAGGCATGGACAGGGACAGCACAGGTTCTAGCTCTGTGGAAGGAGGGGAGGTATACATCACCCTTGCTCCCTCTCTACCACTCACAGGACTGCTCAACCTGTCAGAGTCCCTGCAGCCTCCTCCTTGCTTGCTCTTCTCACCTTCATCTCTCTAGCTCTTCCTGCTTCCATCCTCTCTCACTCTCCTAACCTCCTCCTCGCTCCTACACAACCCATCCCACCCTCTGGGTGGGCTTCCCTTATATTCCTTCACCCATTCCTGACTCCACCTGCCAGCCATGCACCCAGCACTCTAGCCATGGCCCAGGCTGTCCTAGGCAGCCACATCTGGGGTTGCTCTGCTAGCTGCTCTGGCCAGCCATACCTGTGCCTCCTTTGCTGGCTGCCAGGCTTTCTTTGCTGATTGCCCCAGGCAGCCCCACCTGAGGTTGCCTTGCTCCCAGTTTCACCTGGTCCTTGCTACTCCCTTCTACCCTGCTTGCAAGTTAGGGCATGGCCCTGTACTGCCCTTGCTGCCTTTCCTCCCCTGCCAGTAAGATTGCTGGCTGGCTGGCTGATGGCTGGCTGTCCCTGCTTCCTGTGCCTTCTTCCTTTGGTTTGGTCCTCTTTTGGCTGTTCTCACTCTCTCTGCCTGGGCTCTTAGCCTCCCACTGGAGGGTGGAGCTAGCTAGTTTCCACCTGCCCCATCTGACCCTCTGTGGCTTGTGTGCTCCCCCCCCCCCGTTGCTGGCCTGTTTGGGACCTGGGTGACTGTCGGGGTGGCTGGTAGCTGTCTCCCGGCTGCCACCCATCCCCTCCTCCCAGTAAGTCCGGGGGCTGAGCCTCAGACCCCGGACATCCTTAAAGCAGCTATTTTCTCCATGGGAACTGATATCTGTAGTCTGGAGATCAGTTGTAATTCTGGGAGATCTTTGGACCCCACTTTGAGGTTGACAACCCTGTTTGTGAGACTATTTCACAGTAATGATGCCACAGAGAAAGTCCAACCCCAAGAGTTCATGTTCTGAAGGGTAAAACCTGTAACTTGTGGCAAAACGTATTATTTGCCTTCTATCTCTAGTTAAAAGGGCCGAAGGGTTCTACCTGAGACATGGAACTGCCATTGGGTTGGATCCAAACTAAATTTTCTGTTCATAAAAGGCACTTCTGTTAGTGGAACAGAAAGTCCCTGACCTTCCCCCTCCCTAGGGTAGCCAGGTCCCCTGATTCCCCTGGCGTGAGAACAGGAGCCTGGCACCTACTTTACAGCATGCCAGGCTTGCATGATGATGTTACTTCCAGGAAGTGACATCATCATGTTGGTCAAAGAGCAGTCTGGGAGTGCGCCCACGCTCTCCAGGGGGCTGAATTGGCTCGCTGTGGGGTGCAATTTGGCCTGAATTACTCCCGCTATGGGCATAATTTGGTTTGAATCAGGACTCTGTGGAGATGGGAGTGTGCTGCACCACCCAGGGGCATGCCACACCGCTTGGAGACATGCTGCACCACCCTGGGGCATGCTGCACTGCCTGGGGAGGCACCCTGGGAAGCGTGCCCCCCCCCACTGGCCAGGTAAGTAGGGACAGGGGAGGAGGGTGGGAGCCCTCCCCCTGGAATCCCCCACCCTACCCCTCCCACTACAGCCAATTGATCTACCACAGATTCTGTACAGGGGAACAGGGGACTTCCAGGAACAGCAAGAGACACAAATCAGGGGTCTGCGGCAGGAAGGGAAAATTGGTTGAAATTACCACATTTTTTCAATTAATGGGAAATTTAGTTGGGATTTAACTGTTGTAGACATTAATGAGCTAGATTAATAATTGACCTGGCTTGGTATAATACAGTTCCATATTCTTATCTATGTTCAGGCTCCCTGAAGAAAGTGTCCTTATGCAGAACTTCCACAAATTGAGAGTACCATGTTTGATTTCCAAGTTTATGTACCACCTTCACAGCTATCTCGCATCAATAAGGAAAGGACTGTCTTAATTCAAGATCAGGATCCTTTACGATGTAAGTGGCCTGCAGACCAATCGTCTCCTTCACTCCATTTGCATTTTGAAAATTCAAGGCTGTGTAGGCCAAGCTGGCCTATGGTTTCAAAACATTTAGATATTCAAAACCTTCTTTTGCCTTCTCCTCTATTTGTATATTTGAAAATGCTTGTCTGCACAGGAAAAACTGGGCCATTCTGCAAATTTCAAAGCATTATCTAATCCACAAGGATATTACCTGGGTGGAGCACTGAGTGACATTGTCATATCCTCGAGACACGGCATCACAGGTTTGCAAGCAATAAAAATAATCCTGTAAATTATTGTTCACCCCTCACCTATATTGATGGGCATACAACTACTCAATTTGCATATGAAATGTGTAGTGCGATGGATTTCTCTTACTGGCTACTTCGAGGATTCTGGCATTCATGAGAGAGACACCTTCCTCCAATTCAAACAGAATGAGAAATTAATGGAGAAACCTTTCCAATTACTGAATCCCCAGAGAAGCCTTTCATAAGCCTGCTTTTATAAAAGGAGGCTACTCCACAATGTGGCTAACAAAGATGCCGCATATAGTTGCTGACAGAAGGTAATTCACATGTTGGAGGGTGAGAACAGACAATCTCCAACAAGGCAAGGCCATTTTTTAAAAAATGTATGTGGTATATATATATATATAAAGCTAGCCTGACAACAGAATACAAACTGGATGTTCTTAAACCATGATTCCAATCATAGTGTGCAATTAGGGTTGCCAGGTCCAGGTTGGGAAATTCCTGGATTTTTTGGTGGTGGAGCCTGGAGAGCGTGGGGTTTGGGGAGGAGAAGGGCCTCAGAATGGTATAATGCCATAGAGTCCACCCTCCAAAGCAGCCCTTTTCTCCAGAGGAACAGATCTCTGTCTACTGGGAATCAGTTGTAATTCTGGGAGATCTCCAGCCACCACCTGAAGGCTGGCAACCGTAGTATGCAAGCACACACATACACACATCAGAGTTCCTATCCTGTTCAGATAGGTTTGAAGAGAAGATTCGAAGGGGAGGGGGTAAATTTTTGTGAATTTACTTGAATACATTTTAGTTTTAAAAACATGGCTATTTAACAAAAAACATGCCATTTTTCTTTTTTCTTTAGCTTGAAGCTAAATTGATTTGTGTTTGATATTCCTTTTTTGTCCTTGGGAGAGATCCTGTTCCCTTTCTGTTGCATCCTCTGTTACATTAATGACTTCTGCGGTTTTAGAAAGCTTGAGAATGTGTAGTTGGATTGGGATGCTGTTTTCTGAACAGGCTTGAAAGAGACTGGCTATTATTCAGAATTAGTAGTATGCAACAGAGTAGCTTCCAGATTTCTTTTTATCTGAATTTCTCCCAACTTTTGGGAGTTCTAGATTACCTGTTTGTTTGTTTTTTTTGCAGGAGGAGATGTATTAGGAATTTTCCAGTGTTCCACTTCCCCCACCTCACATTTGTGTCCACAACATTGTTCATGAACTTTAGTTTAGTGTATATTTCAGTTCTCATCTCCCCGCCCTTTTCCTAATATGCACTGCCCCCCACAAAAAAACCTCAGTGATTGTGATCTCCAGTGGCAGTGAGATCTACCACGTCTTTGCTAATATTTAGTAAGGTGTGCAAGACTACTATTTCAAAGGACATTTTGTTGATTTTTCTACCATGATTTGGCTGTTGACTTGTATTGAGGTTTGTGTGTATTTGTGTATGTGTGTGTGTGTGAGAGCGAGAGAGAGAGAGAGAGAGTGAAAGAGAGAGAGAGAGAGAGAGAGAAGATGGAGCAATATTTTCTCCTTTATTATTTAGTTTTAATTGTACATGGCCTGTAAATTACTTCAAGCCCTTGTTAATGAAAGACAGTACATTAATCTTTGAAATAAATAAGGTAATAGCAGTACAATCCTATGCATATGGAAGGAATCCTGCCATCCTAGCCAGTGGCATAAGCCACTTAGGCAGGTGGCAGCCTTTTGCCTCCTTAGAAGGAGGGAGGCAGAAGGTGAGCCCTGCATACAGGGCTCAGCTTTGGGAGCAGAGTCTTGCAGCTTTAGTTGGCTTCTCCGCCCCTGTTGGCTTCAGTCGTGCCTTGTGCTCGGCCCACTCACCTCACCCTATTTCAATGCGGGACTAGCCGGTCGCCTTTGATGGGGCCAGGTAGGAATTTTTTCTCTCCTTATCTCTAATTGGCGCTGGGACTGGAGGTTTTTTTGCCTACCTCGCACTGTGAGAATCGTGGGGTTAATTGGCTTGGTGGGTCTGAGGTAATTTCCCGGGTAGCAGGATTTCAGTTAGGGGAAGTCTGTAGCGGGGTGGTGAGCACCCTTGGCACCTCCCCATTGGTGGGGAATTGGGGTCTGTCAGGAGTGGCTGGCTGCTGTATGGCCCAGTTGCGAGGACAGACGCCCTGGGTTGGGAACCCCTGGACAAGCCAGTCTCCCCCCACTGCCGTACGGCTGGGTGGGGGAGCTTTACAGGGGTGAACCACTTTGCCTGGCCAGACCGGGTCCCAGTCATTTGATGGATGGCTCGCACTCGGGGCAGTGGGTGACTCGCCCAGACAGGTTAGGGCGGGGTCCAGGAGTGACCCCAGGGCCTGACCTGTACTGCTAGTTAGGCCTTGCCGTAGTTGATGTTTGCATGTTGTTATTTTAATAAAGTGGCCCATTTTAGAACCCAAATACTGTGTCTGCCTCTCATTCCAACTGGGGGGGGGGGGCAAACTCCAGTGTATTCAGTGGCACTTTATCCTTGAAGATGGTGACCATGGTTCTCTCTCCTATTCTACTCAATCTTCACAACAACCTTAGTGGGCTGAGAAAGTGTGAGTAGCTCACAGTTAAACAGATTTTTTGATCAGTGAAAGAATTTGAATACGCATCTCCGAGATCTTAGTCTAGTACAACACCATATCACACCTTCTTTCAAACAATTCCTTCACACTAACTTAATCCTGGGGAAGCATGCAAATAATTGTAACCTGGGACTTTAGGCAACTGTGGTTTTTATATTTATTATACTTCTGAACTAATGGTGTTTTGTTGTGTATCGCTGTTAAATTTTGGACATTTGCTATTACGACAACTTTTCTTTTTCAATCAACATATCACTACTTAATGTCAAAATTATACATAGGCCATCTCTCTTAATCTAGTAAAATGGAATCTCTTCAGATTATTCATCTTTTAAAGGTATGTTGTCCTCTGCAGAAAGATGGATGGATGCTGGTCTAAAGTCTTATTACTGGGATTTTACTTAAATAATATGAAGCATTTCAGTGAAGTGAAGTAACTGCAATGTTCAAAATTTCTGAAATCAATGTGCTGGCTTGTAGATGAAACAGAGCTCTAAGATCAGAGCGAACCCCCACATCTATTGCAACAGTCTCCATATTTTATTCCTCTGCTAGTAACTTTCATCTTCTCTAGTGATGCACTTAGCTTCATCATGTCAATGCTTCAAAGGAAACTTCTAGAAGAATTTTGTATCTTCTGCCTTAGCTCACAATTCACTGGAGCTTTGGCATTCATACACACACACACATTCCTAGCTTGAAAGATCTTGACAGAAATTTGGGGAGGTGGTTAAGACTATTGCTGATAAAGCTAATTGTTTTATTTGGTTTCCTGTCATGATCTGCCTTTGTGTCAAGCTTCTAGTCCATGGTTGCTCAAAGGAAGCTTAGCAGGGGCTTTTGCTGAGGCCACATAGGGCAGAAGTGTTGGCCAAACTGCCTCAAAGATGGGAGATTAATAAGCAGCAGGCTATTATTAAGGGATCATGACCAATGTATACCAGGGTCAGTAATCCTGGTGGCCGCCCAATAAAGAGGAGACTAATATTTCAATGAATCAAGGCTTTTACTTAATAATCTTGACTAGAGATGGGCACGATCCGCATTACGATCGAAAAACCCCCAAGATAATGGCAATCACGCGGTTGGGACCCGGCAGATCGTACTCGGCCACGGCCAACGATGCAGCGATCGGGGGGGGGGGCTGGATTGGGGCTTGATCGGGGCGATTGTGCTTGGATCAGGAAGCCAGACACTCAGGCGCCAGCAATCTATTCCCCTGGCAACGGAGCCAGGGGAATGCCTGAGCTGTGTTTACCCTCCTTCTGTCGCCCTGGAAACCCGAATGGAAGCCCAGTTTTCTTTGATCAGCAGGGCTTCCTTCCAACCACAGAGCAGCAAAGCAGTCACCAGTTGGGAGAAGACACCCAGGGGAGGGAGGGGGAAGGGGGTGTTCCGTAGCCATGGGCACTCCAATCTCATCCCTGCAAACCCTGATAGGCAGCTCTGACGGCCAAACACAGGCCAGATCCCCCCGCCCCCTGAGGGGAGGCAGCTCGTCGCTGTCTCCCCATGCCCACCGGGCCTGGCGGCCACCGCCAGCACCCACCTTCCCACATAGCTGGGAATACCAGCGTGCCCCGCTTTGGTCTCCATGATCCATGATCCACAATCCACAGCTTGGGAACAGGAGATGATCAGTGTGGATCATTTATTGGGGATCGTCGCCGGTGACGATCCACGATCGGCTGGATCGTTAATTTATTTTGGATCATGCCCATCTCTAATCTTGAGTATACAGAGTACAAGAAACACACACACATTCATTACAAGACTAGGAAATAAAAGGTGGGAAATATAGGGACTGTTGCATTAGTAGGAAGGTCGTTGTTTGGGCAATATGGCCCTCCTGCCCAGCAGACCAGGCTGCTTGGGCCGGGGGCCGCATTTGCCACCGCGGATGGGGAAAAGGCAACTTGGGTATCCAGGGATTTGCCGGGGGGCGGAGCCTTAGAGTGTTCACTGGCTCTGCTCTACCGACCATTCAGTTGCCACCTCAAGCTCAGCCCACCCACCTCCCCCTTTATGCAGTGCAGGATTAGCTGGTCCCTGTTTATCAGGGCCAAGTAGGAATTTTTTCTTCTCCCTTAATTGGCTCTAAAGGGGAGTTGTTTTTCGCCTACCTTGCACTGCGGGGTTGTTTGGTTAATTAGGTGTGTTGTTGTTGTTAACAGTTTGGCCGCTGGTAGGATAGGATCAGAATGTGTGGGCTGGTGACCTCCTTGGCGCATTCCCTTTAGAACAATTGGGATCTTTCAGGAGAGGTTGGTGAGGCTGTATGACTGCCAGCCGCGAGGGCAGACTGCCTGGTGGGGACCCTGGACAAGGCCATCCCCAGGCTCCACAGCTCTGGGGGATGGAGCTTTAAAGGGGAACCACTTGCCTCGCTGCTGGGTTCCAGCCATCCATTGGATGGAACAACCCCGGGGCAGTGGGGACTCACCCAGACAGGTCAAGGCGGAGGTCCAAGGGGACCCCAGGGCTTGACCTGTACCACAGTTAGATCCCTTGCCACAATGACAGGTTGTGTTATAAGTTAAGTAATAAAGCGGCCCTAATTTATACTCAAAGCCTGGTCTCTGCCTTTTATTTCGACTGGGGGGGCAATATTCACTTATCCATTGAAAAGCAGAGATTCTAGCTGTGAGGGTGCTTAGTATAGTGACCAGCACTACACTAGGTTAAGCATATTAGGAGTGAGATAGAGGGAGAGATAGGGGTAGGTAGGGGAGGGGTCTGAGCATCTCCCTTATATAGCCCTTGGGCTACACCTAGGGTGGCCTTATGCCCTGTCAAATGGTTCTCAGGAAATTTAACAAAAGGAGATAATGTGCCACTCAGGTGGGATAAAGAAGATCCGGACCGGGTACTTTGGAGTCTTAATGTTTGTGTTTGCAACACCTTGAGAATAACAAAAGGGACAGGAGGAAGAGAGGACGAGAAGTGATTGATTTTTATGTCCATGGCAACACTTCCAGAGGGGAAGAAAGGGCAGAGGAGAAGAGCGGATGAAAAGTGATCTGAATTTTATGATCGTCCATTGCTTAATGGGTGGAAACGATTATCCTGATTGTGGGATTACCAGGAGATCCTGAGGCACCTTTTATTCCTGGCATCTCCATATCAAGAGGCCCATCTGGAAAATGGTCCATGACGAGAAGCAGACATGCCAGGGCTTCCACAGGAAAAATAGTTGTTTTAAAACTGTCTCTGGGGAAATGGCTTCTCTCTCTTCCACTGCTAGTACTGGTTCCTGCAAGAATTTCAGCAGGGGCTGGCATCTTGGCAAGCAGGCCCATTTATCTGGGTACAGTGTGGCCATTTCAGCACTTTTGCAGGGGGGGGGTGCTTGTGGATGCTGGCTCAGGAGCTGCTCTGCCAGTTCCTTGGCTCTCCCTTCTTCATGCATTGCATTGGCCTCAGCGCCCAGTTATGCACTGTTCCCACATAAAGTCCATGCCCAAATTATAATGAATGGGGCTCTGGACAACAGAAGTAAGATAGTAGAAAGAAGTCTGGTAAATCAATTTAGCAAAGAAGGAGATGGTAGAAGGAACAGAAAATTACTGGATATTAAAGGATACAATACAGGAACTGCTACCCTTCCACCCACCCATGCACATACTAGGCCATCCTCTGACTCTTTCTGCATGGTACAGGGCAGGCAAGACTATTTCTGCCCCTACAACTAAAGACCAGTTTGACAATCATTCTAAGACAGGTCTTATTCTATATCTCTCTGGGTCTTTCACTCCTACAAACTGAAGTCCTTCATTCCATTTAGATCTTTCCATCGGCTGCTCCTTATACTTGCAACAGCTTTTCTTTCTTCTGTTCTACAAGCTTCTTTGATTTAGAATTGCCTTACCTACCTTGCCACTGCACTGCCCCATGTACCATATCTAGGGACTACCAGACTGAGCCTAGACAAACAACATATCCCATAGTAATAGGACCTAAGAGGTCCTATTTCTACAGGGGTGAAAATCAGATATTTGATTGTTTCCCCTCTATGGATATTTAGCTAGGAGAATCTGCCTGGTAGTTTGCTTTTTAAGGAGCTGAGATGTGAAATCCCCATTTACAGTGTAAGATGGCATAGCCCAGGACCAGTTTCACCAGATGATGAGATACTTGCACAGACGCACCCTTCCTTAGATTAAGGAGACTCTTAGCCCATTTCTGGCACTTAACCTAAGTTAAATTATAGCCGTAGTCATTCTTCATATAGCTTTTGTGGCATTTTTAAAGCTTCTACAGTTACTTCAATGGTATATCACAGCAACTGCTCTTCCTCAGGGATTCCGGCAAGGCAAATAACGGCATTCATAAAGTCACTTGGAAGTCAAAAGTAAATAAGAGTTGAACTGCAGCTATTAAACCAAGCGATATAAAAGGATTAATCCATTAGAGTTCATGACAAAAGGTGATATGCTGATCTTGCATGTGCAGTATCACTAATGGAGAATGGATCCACAGTCTCTAATTGTGTGAATTAACTAGCCACCCTCTTAATTACAATTAGAACATTCTGGTAAGCACTGCTGCCACACAATTGCCATGAATTTCAATGTGGCTGGTATCAGAACCTCCAGTACCATTTAAGGAACTGCAGAACCAAATGAGATACAAACGAGGTTGCCAGGTCCCTGCTGGGAGAAAGGGATCCCCCAACCCTAGTTCTTGTTTCCTGTTGCTGCTTGGACAGGTAGTGGGAGAAAACATGGTTGTTGGATAAACAGCACGGTCACTTCTCATGGTCACTTTATCCGTAAGTGACATAAGTGGTTTACCACAGAATTTCCAGTGATTCCTAGAAAGGCATGACATCACTTCCAAGTTTTTCTGGAAGTGACATCTTACCGTTGCAGGTAGCTGTTCCCCATGTCCCTATCCTCCTGGTTTCCTATATACAAATGAGCCGCTAACTCATACCTAGTGCCATAAAATAGGATCCACTGTCCCTAAGACATCCCCTCTATTTTTTCCACAGACCCTCAAGGAAGTAATTGCCACATTTTCTATAGCTGTTTTTTCAGTTCCTGAACTTCGTTCTTGAATGATGATTTGACTGTGAGTTTTCCTCATCTGGTACGTTGTACTGGTCCTCAAATCCTTGGACAGATATAACTATCACTCCCACAGTTTTTTCTATGGTTCCTTTTCCATTGTAATGGATTTTATTTTTCTGTTTTATTTGGTCAGCAACTTGGGAAACTGTATTTCTTCCTCATCTGACTAGTTCAAAACTTTGGCCTGTGACTGGCATTAAAGAAATTCCAAATTGGAGGGGAAAAAAGCCCTCATCAAAATAGGAAAAAAATGAATGCTTAAGGAGATGTCCGGTGCTGGGGCCGGACTTAGGGAATGCCCCAGGGACACCCATCCCAGAAACTAGGCTTGCAGCCTCCCAGTCCAGCCTTACCACCCATAACACTCACCCAGCCAGGAGAGGACAGACGTCAGAGACACCAACAAGGGCCAAGAGTGCCACAGAAGCCCCAGGTGCTGAAAGTTCAGGCAAAGCCCCAGGTGCAAGAAGCTCAGGCAAAGCCTCAACAACAGGAAGCAGGCTAGGTGACACCTCCTGGGTCCTAATGAGTGCCAGTTACCCAGTCAGGGCTCCAGGGCAGCCTTTTCCCTCAGCCCAGGGGAGGAACAACAGCCCATCCAGGGGGAGAAGAGACAGAGGGCAGAGGCAGCCAGCCAGCACCAACTCAAGCAGTAGGCCAAAGGCAGTAAAGGAAGCACTAGGCAACACTACCGCCCAGAGGCTGGCAGAAGAGGTACAGCAGCAGAGCAAACCAACAGGCAAGCTAGAAGGGGTGGAGAGTAGCCTGGAAGAGCCAGCAGCAGGGCAGCCCAGGCAGCAGCTAGATTGTTAGGGGCGGGGCTAGGAGGTGGAGTCTGGGATTGGTGAAGGGATAAAAAGGGAGTCCTCCCTACAAGCAGGGTGGAGAGTAAGGAGTCAGATGAGAAGTGTGGAGAGATGAGGAGGAGACAGGAGTACCTTGAGAAGGTAGGGACTGCAGTTAAAGGGGCAGTGGCTAACCCCAAACCCAGGGGCACTACCAACCCAGAGGGGAGAGTGTCACAGGAGACAATAAAAAATTACAACTCTGTTATTGTTTCACTAAATGCCTTGGTCCTACTTTTTGGCCTGGTGTGAAATGTTCCCTCACCTCCTATCCCTCTTTGGTTCTTCATTTTCTTATAAGCTAACTACCTCTTACTCTTATTTCCTCAGGTCCCTGCTGCCTCCAACCTTCCTTCCCTTAGTTCCTCATTTCTCACCTCGCCTCAGTCCTGTTTCTCTTCCTTTATTTCCCTTTCATCCTGAGCCTTCTTCATACATTTTCCTCCACCCTAAATCTCTGTTTTCTAAGAATCTTGTCCTCTGCACCTTGCATTTCCTTCTGTCAGCATACAGCTCATCTTGCATCTCTGTGTATTAATGTTTATCCCCGCCCCCATCCAAAACTTTTACTTCTGTGAAGACTGAAAACACTCTGTAAATATTGTACTGCAACCACAGTCACTCCTTGAGCAGCCAGAACGTCTGTGAGCATTCACTTACATCACAGCTGCCGACAGATTATAGTGTCAAAGGCAACAGTTGGTTTCGTGGTTCACACTAAGTATGACTGTAAACTACAGCTTCTCCCTTTCCATAATGGAAGCAATTATGTTTATTAAGGTTTTAAGACAGTGAGGTACAAACACATCAAGTTTTTTTTTTCTTCTCTTGCTTGAACTATTTACAACAAATTAAAAATATCTCAGGAGTGCTGCATTTTCATAGCTTGTTAACATTAACCCGAGCCTGCCTCCTGGCTGGCAACAATGAAAGTGTGATTGACCCGACCAAAACAAGCTGTTTGCTATTATGGATTTCTAACAGCATTTGTATCCAAGTTCCTAACACTGAAATATTCTTTAGCTCATGGGAAAAGTTCCGTTTCCAAGTAGCCACTGCCATTGTTTTTCCGATTAATTTCATTATCACTAATAGTGTAACTTCCTCTTAACTCTGGCCCATTTTTCTACATTCCAGATGATACCATTGTTTTTTGAGCTGCGGGAAGCCCTCAAGAAGATTCTGTAAATCTTATAACACTCATAAATCTCCGCAGGAACCAATTTACAATAGTTCATTGAACAACGGCTTCTGCCTACACAGTCTAGTATAGCAGTTCTCAAACTTTTGGGGGCCACCACCCCCTTGGTTCCATAAATTCATCCCCACTGGCCCCTACTCTACCCTATAATATGCATTAATCAGAAAAAGCAGGTTGCACAATCCACTAAGGAAGGTAATAACAATAAAATTGAATAGACACAGTGATGACAGTTTATCAAAATGTGGTATACCGGTCTGACTAGAGTTCACGTGGCATGTTTACTAAAAACTGTGATAGTTTCTACCAGATTGCAGCACCCTGTGGAGGCAGAAACTTGAAGTAAGAAAGGCATTTTCAGAGAGGTAGAGAGGGCGGGCATTTTCAGTGGTAGCTCCAAAACTGTTGAACAGATTGCCAAAAGAAATCCAGCAGCTTGCAACTCTATTGGTTTTTAGAAAATATTGTAAGACCTTACTTTTTTTAAAATTGCCCTTTGGGAAGATCAAGAGAGAAATGAGATATATTTTAGTAAAGTTATAATTGGAAGGAAAATTTTATAGCAGAAAGAATTATGAAGTTTTAATTGCACTGAATTTTAATTTCCATTGGCTGTGTTTTTTTTTAAAAAAACCATTTTAAATCGTGTGTGTGTGTGCTAGCAATTAAAAACAGACAAGAAGGAAAGGAGGGCCAGTGAGGGGACAGCAGACAAAACAGAAAAGTTTTCAACAATGGCAGAAAATAATGATTGAGGGGGATAGAATTGGTTAGTTTTGGTGAAGTGACCCAGAAGGCCCTTTGTTGGGCTGCCAGCCCCCTAGCCAGCCACTGAGCCTACTCCACCCAGAGCAGAGCTCCTGAAGGTTATTGTAATGGTCAAGTAGGTTTCTATAGGAGTAGACATACCTCACGGTATGCAGGTTCCATGCTACATAAGGTTTTTAAAGTCAATAATAGCACTTAAATTAGGCCTGAAAGCAGATTGGAAGCTGGTGTAGGTCAAACAAGAATGGAGAGTTATGGTCCAGAACAAAATATTTCTTTTCCAACTTTTAACTGAGGAATTCCATCTTTTAAAGCTCTTTGTAAATGGTCTTCCTTTTACCTGAGGAAGGTTTATCCTCACTATAAGCTGATAAACATAGTTTTACTTTTGTTATTATTCCCAAGCTTTTAAAAATGCTGTTTATTTTAGGATTTTATTATACTGTTTTACTTGTTAGATAGTATATACTGGAGAGGTGCATGTTTAGATAACCTATTAACAGACGAATCTTTAGCCATTACTAAGGCAACAGCTACATTTTGTGCAACGGTGATCAAATTACTCAACAAATACCAGCCAGGTGTATGCGGGCTTTAACTCAGACCACTTTAGGAGGTTACTATATGGTGGCTGTTTAAGATCTCTGCTTCCCAATGTTAATGCAGGGCTATATTTATGACAACTGTTATAAGATATTATATGATGTGTGCTAATTAGATTTTATAATATTTATATTTGTATTATTTTAATTGAAGTTTCACTTGTATAATACTTACCAAATAAGGGAATGTCCTATTTTACTTGCTTAAAGCTGGTTGTAGAACGAAATAAATTAAATTTATACTGGAGAGGTGGTTTATACATTTTCTGGAAGAGCAGAAAATTAATATTCTCAAATAAACAAATATTGTCAAATATTCTGTGAAATGAAGAATGCCATGGTGTAGGCTGTTTTTGGAGTAGTGATTAAGAGCGGCAGGAGTATAATTTAGAGAACCGGATTTGATTCCCTACTCCTCCGCTTGAAGCCAGAGGGGTGACCTTGGCTCAGTCACAGCTAGAGGTGGGCATGAACCTAAATGCAACCCCAAAAACCGCACGAACCAAAATATGACCCAAAAAACCCCACGAACCAGGCCAGTTCGGGGTTCGCAAACCAGCATTCATGGAAGCTCCTTTTCCCAGAACTTCCACGAACTGCATACTGATTTGTTGGGTCGTATTTACAGAGGCAGTTTAAATGGCCATTTCCCCAGGGAAATGGCCATTTAAACTGCCCCCTTAAGGGACTTGCAAGTGCAGGTCCCTTTAAACTATCAGCTGGCAGGCAGCGGGGGGATCGCCCCGCCACCTGGCAGCTGATAGTTTAAAGTGATCTACCATAGCAGGTTCCTTTTAACTGCCCAAACTCCACCCCCCACCCCCCAGCCCCAGCCCCAGCCTCACACCTTCCCCTGTGGCGTAGTGTCCTTCCTCTCCTCCCAGGAGGGGCGGGAAGGCCATTTTCAGCCTCTTCTACCACCCTGGGGGCCCACAGGGTGGCGGAAGAGGCTGAAAATGGCTGTCTCGCCCCTCAAGTGGCCACAGTGACAGCCATTTGAAGGGCAGGGAGGCTGAAAATAGCCTTCTTGCCCCTCAAATGGCCACCACAGGATAGGGGGGGCTGGGTTTGGGCAGTTTAAAGGGCCCTGCCACCGGCAGGTCCCTTTAAACTATCAGCTGGCAGGTGGTGAGGGAGGATACCCCCCCCCCCGCCTGCCTGCCAGCTGATAGTTTATTGGGGCCTGCTGCTTGCAAGGCAGGAAAGGACCCTTTAAACTGTTAAAGGCTCCTTTCCCTGCCACTGTTAAGCCCAGAAAGGGGCATTTAAACCCCACAAACCACTAACTGGTTCGTAACTGCTCCAGTTCCGTGGTTCATGGTTTGTGAAACCCACGAACCTCCTGGTTCTTTTTGTTTTTTGTTCCATGCCCATCTCTAGTCACAGCTTTCTCAGAGCTCTCTCAGCCCCACCCACCTCACAGGGTGATTGTTGTGAGGATAATGATAACACATTTTGTAAACTGCTCTGATGTGGCATTAAGTTGTCCTGAAGGTGGTATATAAATCAATTGTTGTTATTATTTTAATTAATTGACAATGGTGTCATTCACAAGCATGGGCAGGAGTGAAAGTTGCTTTGCCAGAAGCCAGACAAACTGACCAGCAGAATAAAATTCTTGCAAGCCATTTGCAATAAGTGCAAGTATTTGCGTCTTTTTGCCCATTTAGCACAACTACTTTCTAGGTGGCTTTTTAAAGAGTTGCTCTTAATTTGCTTTATTTCTGTTTCCTTTTCAGTGTGTTAGATCCTACCAGATCTTACCCAGTCTCCATTCTTACTAGGGTACCAGGTGTCCAGTTTTCCCTCAGACGCTCCAATTTTTTCTGGGACTGTCCAGGGGAAAGGTGGTTAAAATACCGGACATATAAACCTCTGATATTTTTGAGTGTGGAGGAGGAAGGGCAGCTGGCTACTGGTGTCCACAAGCTGGCAGCAGCACCAGCAAGCCTTCCTGCACCAGCTCCAAATCTTCCCCTTCTCCCTGGCTTCCATGCAATCTATCATCTGAGTCCCAGGGGAGTGGCCAGCCAGGCTGCCCAGCGTTATTCATCACCTTTACCTCTTCCTCCTTCCCCAGCTTCCAGCATGCCTGAGTAAGCAGCAGTAGGCCCTCTCACCCCATCTGTGTACCGGGGGGAGTGGTCAGCGATGGCATCACTCTGTAAGCAACATCATTGCACCGGGCCCAATATCGTGCACATGTGAAGAACTCCAGGGTCTGGTTTATTTTTTTCTTCACTCGTCCCTGTCCCATGTGGCTTTTTGTCCATGTGGTTCCCATGATCCTTTTGCCATAACATGTTCAGAGGCCCAGTGAGGCCCTTCTAATGTTGCCAATTCCAGCTTGGGAAATTCCTGCAGATTTGGTGGTAGTGTCTGGGGAGGATGGCTTTTGAGGAAGGGAGGAAGCTCTGTATGTATGTGATCCCATACAGTCCACCCTCTAAAACTGCTATTTCCTTCAAGGGAACTGATGTCTGTAGTCTGAAAATCAGTTGTAATTCCAGGAGAACTTCATGTCATACCTGGAGGTTGACGACCCTAGGCACCACTTTCTTCATTGACAGTGGATTCAACTTCTATTGACTTCAGCTGGTGTTCTAGGATCAAAGTCAATGTTCACATTTACAGAAATCTTACCAAGTGATCATAAATATTTTAATATTTTGAATTATTTTTAAGTGGATTTCCATGTGTTAATATAACAGTTGACTTATTTTTGTAATTAGCAGAAATATTAAACTTGTGGGCAATGGCAATAACTTTTTTGTTGCTCTTCTAATTAAGTGAATGCTTTAAAAGATACTGTATCACTCAATTGACCAAACTGCTTTTGGCTGACCAAATGACTGGCCTTAATTTTAGGCAAAAAAAAAAAAGTTATGGGAAACTATGCTTGGAAAAAGCCGGCAGTATTTTGTTCCAAGTGTATTACTTGGTTTTGTGACCCCTCAAAGAAGAAGAAAAAATGGAAACTTACATGGAACCTTAAGACATTGCAAGAAAAAGATCCTGAACAATTTAACATTATGATGCAAAAAAAGCAAAAGCATATCTGTCTCCAATAAATAATAACAACAAACAAAAACAGCCATCAGATAAATCACAGGGAAGAGATATTACTATTTGGCTTATGAACAATATATATATTTTTAAAATTAATTCCAGTTGGTCCTGCCCCTCTAGATTGTAGCACTTAGACGGTGCCAAATGAGATTGACTCATTCCATTGATCCATTACAATTTATGGATGGCATGCTAAGGCTATTGTCCTACATCAAAATGTATGAATGCCAATAAATAATAGGGCAATAAAATTAACCTGAAGAGGCTTCAGCATTGAACAAGAGTTGTGATGGACAGTGATTATCACTTGAATGCAGAGAGCCGCAGCTGCATTTTATTCTTCAAGTATCACCCACAGCAATGAAAGAAATGAGAATTCAGTGCTGGAAGCCCATGACTCAAAGACATCTCGGCATAAACTAACCACCCAAGAGCAAAGAAATGGTTCCTTGCCTCCTCTAAAAGGCAGAAACAAGGAAACCCCATCTGTGTTCCTCGTCTTGAAAATCTGTCAATTATCTTCCATTTCACAGATTTTAAAGCAACCCCAGGCTGAAAGTGTTTGCAAAAAGAGTCCAATACTAATTTTTAGCTTGCTGTTATCTGTAAGGTTCAGTGTACTTGGGCACAACCAAAACCCTCTTGGTGGAATCTGTATTATTACCATTCTACAGGACAGCAGGAACTGGAATGTCCTGGTCAGCCCAGTTAGCTAATCATTTAGCGGCATTTGAGCACAAATCTACAAGATCCAAATCTAAGATCTGGTACCTTGGACCACACAATGTTCAGGTGAGAGTTCTGTCTTGCAAACCACAGGCCTTTGCAACAGAATTAGTTTAATGCCATTTTGCAAAGTTAGTGTAAATTGTCTATGTGATCAAGTGTTTGGAATGGACATTTGAAATGGTTAGTACTAATTACTTTTGTGATATAAACATGGCAAGGCAGAAAAGGTCATTTATTTGACCTGACCTTTCAGACTCTCAATGTAATCTCTTTGAAGATGCATGACATTAAAACTTGGGACACAACAAATGAATTGACATCAGAGGAAGTCAAATTAGTTTACCCTTTTTACTGAGTCCCTACATTTGAGGTGCTAAGAATGGAAACTGCTCATGGCTCATTGTGAAAGGGCAACTCGACACTACTTGGACCTGTCAACCGTTAGGATCTAAAAAGACCAGAGTCTAGCTCTTGTTGGAATCATTTCACAAAAGTAAGGAGATCCTAAAGTATTACACTGCTGTGTTTGACTTTAATGCTTGAGGTAGTTGGTTAAAAAAAAAGGTTATGCTTCAACCTGCAGCCTAACGAGTTTGAAACCAGATTAAACTTTCCTTTAAGGGAAAGCAATTTCATCAAAGGAAGAGAAATTTCTCTTCCCACTGCAGTTCACTGATCTCTACAACATTATGGGGGACAGGAGGCCTCAGGCACATCATGGGGGCAAATTGGGGGCCTGCAGAGGGAAGAGAGAATTGGCAGAAAATGCCTCGTCTGCTGTTAGAAGAAAAATCATTCAGAATCAGAGGTACTGAGAATTATTAATTTGTGATTTTATAAAGGGGAGAGAGAAGTAACTTTACCATTACTGGGGAAATTTAGTTATTAATTAATCTAAGCTAATACTATTATTAAGAAGATTGTATTAAAAATAGATAGGTTAAACAGCTAGGAATAGAATGGACTTATTAGAGAATCTGAGATATAGAATAATTTGAATATGCTTAGAATAAGGGATACAATATATATAAGATTTAGAAGAATATAGTTAAAAATAATTCAAACGATAAGATGGGTTAAGGGTTGGAAAGCTGTTGGAAGTCAATAAGGAGGGGGGGAAAGGGGGTTGTTGTTATAATTTAGGTAATATGGGGAATTTATGTAAAATTTATGTACTCACCAATAAAAATTTAAAAAAAAAGAATCAGAGGTACTCACTGTATTTCTCACAGACAGCTGTATTTGCAGTTGCTATCAACCAAATTTGTCATGTGACTACTGTACATCCTGTGTGCTGCCCCAACAAACAACACCTATACAATATTAGAAGATATAACTATTAATATTAAATATAGAATCACTACCTTTTAAACTACCAGAACAGCTCTTCGCATTTAGGGTTCTCTCTGTCCACTGCTGATGAACTTTGGCTGGCCCTTGTGTATCTAGAATGAAGGGAAGGGCTTCTCTCTCGGCCTTTTTGCTCTCTCCTCAGTGGCTAAACTGAGACAGTGAGATTGCCCAAGTGACTGGAGGAAAGCAAGCTAGTCATAGAGAAAGTGGAGTCAAACCATCACATCCCCCCTGTGGCCAGCTTGTACTTTTCCTGGGTGGCTGGCAACTGCCTGGTTGCTGGAATGAGAGTGGAAATGCTGCAGAGAAAGATAGTGATGGTGAGGGTTGTTGGAGAGGTTGACTCTCACTTCAAGGTAGGGATCCCATTCCCTCAGTGGGGGTGGGGATCCCCCTCTTTCCCCCTCTACCCCCTGCCACCACTCACCTGGCCGGTGTGTGTGGGGGGGGAGGGGGGAAGGTGTGGGAACGGGCCTCCCATGTGGGCTGACATCACCATATCACCCCGAGAGCCCACTGTTTTTTTGCAATGGGAGTCAACTTGGACTTTCCCCCCACAATAGGAACAAATGGAGTAGCTGGGAGCATCTTGTTTAGGGGCCCACAGAACTGGACTCCTAGGTCCAATTTCCCTGGAATATGGGATATCTTTAGTAGACAGTTGGGTCTTCTGAAAAACTTGAGGATTTTGCTTGTGAATGCCAGCCCTAGCCCCCTGGATAGCCCCCATAGTATTCCCCTTAGGGGATAATGGAGATCAGAGGAGGCTAGGGGCAATCTTTATGAAACTTGTGGGGTCATTAGAGAACAGTAGGCCTCCTGCAAATTTGGTGAACTTCAGTCAAAAAATGACCCCCTCCTTCACCCAGCCACTGGAAAAAAACTGAATCGAGTTTCCCATAGGAAACAATGGCCAAATTTTACTGAATTTGCTCTGTAATACCAAACCGAACTAGATAATCAATTTTGTATTCAGGGAAGACCAATTTTTTTTCCAGTTTGGTCTTACCAAACCAAAGTTACCATTTTTTTTTCTATGCACACCCAAAACAGAAAAGCAGGGTTTTTTTTTTTAATCATTCTTTACCCTCCATTTTCATATTATTTCATCACTGGAGCAACATCAGTGCAAGATAGTGCAAATAGGAAGTGCAGATAATTGGGTCTCTGTGGAGTCAGAATCCCCATGCAGGAATTTTTAAATCATGCATTAAGAGGTCACTCATCCTAAGAGCACTTAAAATCACATTCTCTTGTCAAACCCAGCAAAGAAACCACTCACAATCACAACAATCAAGAAAGCACAGGGGCTACCTAAAGCTCTTAAGCAAACATGATTTTGGCATGAAGTGCTATGAGCTTCACACTTTCATGCTCCCTGCCAGGTGATTGTGGCAGCTGTCAAGAGACATTCTGTTTTTGTTGCAAACCTGTGAATAATGTTATCTTGAATTTCTCTTGGGAAAATGAAAAAGCCCAAGGAAGTGCTGATACCATTAGATTCAACTGCAGGTCTGTTCCTGAGCATGCTCTCCTCAAAATCCCAAAACAAAAGGGTGGTGGCATGAGTGATGATGATGAATTGAAATTTGGAGACCTAAGTGCCCTTTAACTTGTGGTGAGACATGCTTGTTAAAAAGAGGTGTACAACCTATATCAGACCTCAAGCTCTGACAGCCTAATTCCAGGTGTTCATGGAACATCAAGGGGGTAACAGCACCTCATCACAGGTGCCCTGTTTTTTATCATCCAACTCCATATTCCAAGTTTGAGGTTTGATGTAGATTCTAAAGCTGTGACTCAGTGGTAGAACACCTGTTTTACATGCAGAAGATCCCAAGTTCAGGCCCTGGTATCTGTAGTAAAAAAAAATGTAGGCAAAAGGCAGTAGGTGACGTTAAGATATTTCCCTGAGACCTTGAAAAGGTACAGCCAGTCAAAATAGACAATATGGATCTTGATGACCAAAAGCTCTGGCTCAGTATAATCTATCTCAAATGAAGACCTGTCCTCCAGTCCCTTGAATGCTACTGGAATGTTATATAAAACAAAATCACAATCATTGCCTTCATTGTACCTTCTGGTGTCCATGCTACCACTGGCTGTGAGGAAAATGTGTAGCTTGGGACAAAACAATCACTGAACACATAAAGAGGGCTGATGGTTGCCAGCACAATGCTGACGAGCCGTGGGGGCTCACCTACTCTAGTGAGGCTGTAGTGAAGCACCATAACGATGTCATTTCTGGTCACTCCAGAAGTAACGTAACTGGGGCCCTACTGCTGCTGATGGTCACATCCCTTCCCCATTTTTCTCCTACTGCCCAGCTGAGCAGTGGCAGGAAGGGACAGTGTGTGTGTGTGTGTGAGAGAGAGAGAATGTGGCAAGCTTGGATTGAACCGATACAGCCATTTTCATTTCCTTTGGATTGTGTGTGTTGTCATTGTCATTGGTTTGGGTAATGGGTTTGCCTGGCTTTTGTTGCTGTTGCTGAGGATACTTTGATGATATTTCAATGCCATTTAAATGAAATTGCTGATTGGATTCTGATTGGGGCTTTTTCTGCACTGCATGACAGCTGGAATGTTTGACCTCTCTCATCTTGAATGATATACAACAAGTCTCTGCTATAATTTCCCTCTACCCATAACTTTGGTTATAAAGGTGTCTTTAAAATGACTGTGCACTGCATACATCTGAGGAAGTGAGATCTGACTAATGAAAGCTTATGCTGAAATCTTGAAGATACCAATGACATTCTGTTTTTATTTTACTGCAACAGATTTAACAAAGCTACCTCTCTGAAATAGCAAACACAGTAATTTTAATGGGGAAAATATTGGCACGAGGAAAAGTAAGCTGGTATGAAAATAAAAACTCAGTATTTGTTTGACACAATGCAGAAATGAAACTGAAATGGAGGATATTTGATTCAAAGCAGACTGCTTTTGAAATTCAGCCTCATCCTTATCTAAAATCAAAGACTCCAAGGGAGTACAGTACTAACAGAAGAGCAGAAAAAGGGATAATAATGTGGGTGGGCTAAGTAGATATAATGGCTCTCAGCACAGTAAAAACTATACCACAGTGGTGCTATGTCTAAACTCCCGTATTGATGCTAAACCCTCAACAGTCATGCTTGTAAGATTGCCAGCATTTTTCTGACAGAGTTTCTATGCTTTTAACAACTATGTGACATGCAGATCTTCAGCAGGTGTATCTGACCCCCATCCAAGTACCACAAGTGAAGTCTATAACCAATGAATTTCTCCCTAGCACAAAAAGCCACTAGATATACAGGACAGACACACAGGACGCTACCAGAAAGAGAAAGCCTTTCCAGAGACAATCATAACTAACATTCTCTTCAAATTTACATCTGTACGAGAAAAGGGAAATGCATCCTTCAAGAGTATCAACACACATCTCGGGATATAATAATAATTAAAATGGAATCTCAGGCCTGGGAGAGGCTAGATTGTTATCAATCTGTGAACCATGAGATGTTATAATACCAGCATTATCTATATTAAAAGGTACCAGTGTCTTCTGGTATGGGCATCTGGTCTCTCCAGTGTAGTTTCCCCTGCCTTTGCTCCAAGAAACTCAGCATAGCGTAGATGGATCTCACTTCCTCCACTGTGTCCTCCAAAAAAGTCCTGAGCAATAAACTAAGGTGAGTAATTAGCCCAAGGGTAACTAGTGAACATTATGGGTGACTGCAAATTTGAACCCAGGTCTTCCAGATCTTGGTCTGGCAGTTCAATCATTATACTACACAAGCTCTTCATCTCTCACTGGTAATTCAGAAACAAGATGAAAGGCCTTCCTTCCATAAACTTTGCTCTTTGTTGTTACTACTGACTTCCTGCTTTCTTCTAGATTGGACTGGATTAAAGATGACTACAAATTTGAACCATGAACTGACATGAAATTGCCCAGTTCGTGAACAAGTTTGTTTGGTTCATGAAAACGTCACTTCTGGGACAGCAGAATATCTGCAGAAAGCCCATCCCCCCTATTGCCTAGGAAACTGATTGATTGGCACCAGGCTGTCTGCAGTGACAAACCAAAAAACAAACCAAATTAACTGGGCTAAAAATTGTTGTGGGTTGTCAGAAATGCCTTCTGATGAACTGCCGGTTCACAAACTGAAAAACGGCCTGGTTCGTGCCGAACTGTGGTTCATATTTCAGTTCGTGCCCATCTCTAGTCTGAATGCATAAAAAGGCTTCCAACCACATGGCTTGACTTTCCAGCATGCTTATAAATCATATAAGTGACACACTTAAGTCTCATTTTTTTGTGCGTGGCTTGTACATATTGGAGAAAATGGAGTCACTGAAGTCTTCACATCCACCCAGATCAGTATAGTAGTAAACATATTGATAGTACTTGATAGTAATTGTACTTGATAGACTTACATTGTCACAAAGAGGGAATTGTATTCCCCTTGGTCATTCAAAGTAGATACACTAAATATACATGGGTCATCCCTGAATGCCCATGCACACATGCAGAAAGCTTGACACATGTACAAGTATACACATGTAGGCTTTTCCCACATGGCTTTGACCCTGCTTTCCCAGGATTTCTATCTATTCCATATCTGCATGTACATAGCCTGCCCCTAGGCAATCATGTCCAACAGAGACCTGCTTCCCTTTACATGCACACAAGTGTACATGATTTAAAGATGCAGTACCGCAAATGAGTATCACACTATGGCAGTCCAAGAAGCAGTAAATGCTCCCAAGATGATTCCAGCAAATGAGCTAAGCAGAACATTACACACTGCAGATAGGTTTAAATATTTTCCTTGACATTGCCATTTTCCCCCATTCCATACTGTGGAGACTATTTAAACAAACAAACAAAAAATATTCCAATTCCAAACATAAATGAACACTAAGGATGCTACGGAATTTCTTGTTTTTGCTTGTGCAACTCAAAAATCCTCCTTTCAACTTTGCCTCTCTATTGTGAAAACTGAACCCATGTTTCTTTCTTTTCAAACCATTTGCAACAAATGTTCTCAATCCAATGTCAACATCATCCAATGTTCCTTGTGCCCCAATGGTAGATAAGTACCATAAAAGACACATACAAATCACGAACACTAGGAGGAAATAAAGGGATAAAAGAAAAGTTAATGATGACAATTCAGGAAACAAAAAGAAATGAAAACAAAAGGGAACATTTGTAGATTCCTAAGTAGCAAGTGAAGACTTCAGCTCCCCAAAATGTATTAATTAGTCCCAAGCAGGTGACTTGGCCCTATCAAGCATCGGAGAAAAGGAATGGAGAAGGACCAAAATGTAATTCTAGGAGCAAAACTTTTGCTGCCAGAGAGTTTTTGGCTGCACACTTAAAATCCTACTTACTCAGCACTAATCTTCATCAGAGGGACAATCCTGGCAGCCAGCCTGGGCAGGACCCTGATCACAGCCATTTATCACCCTAAGTGGACATATGTGTCCTCAATGCCTAAGAATATTTCTGTTCCTATGTGTGAGTTTTAGGCTTTCCAGCAGGGGAGGTACTTCCCTTTTGGTATTAACCATCCCGGCACATTGCTAAACTCTAATTGCAGCAAACACAATTTAATTATCTCGTTTTGTTTGCCAACTAGGACAGAGCAAACAGTTTAATGAGAATCCAACTGCACAGGCCTTTGCTGCTCTTAACTTTAATTGCAATAACTTTTCTTGGCTCTCAGCACTGAAGTGGAGACCTCATCTCTTTATATTGCAAAGTGTCAGGACTGGCACAGCAGACAGTGCAACCAAGGTGGCGTCTGGAAGGCAGGCAGCAAACTGTAACTAAGTGGCAGGATGAAACAAGACAAGGAAGTTTCAGGGAAGGAGAATAATGCACAAACACTGACCTCCTGTCTGCCCCGGGCAAGCTCAGAGTTTACAAGCAAGGTTGCAAGTGGCCCAAGAGACTACTGAGTCAAATGTGCTTTAGCTTGGGTGCATCAAATAAGGACACTGCACTATCTCTTACTAGCTATCTGCCGCAGTAGTGATACCCCTAACAGGCTTAAGGCATCAGTAGCTCCCTCTTCTGGTCATCTGCCATGGAAGCACAGGAAGTAAGGTACAACAATCTGGCTGTCAGGTTTGGACGCGGTCGCGCCTTACGCAGATATAGCTGTATTTGCCATATCTATCTGTACGAAAAAAATCATTACATTTGCTTCCAAAGGATCAGACTCCATGGGGGAAAAAATCAGCACAAAATATTAAATGTTCAACTTGGAAAGCCACATTAATGCATAGTGCATCTTTCCTGAAGAAGTCATGTGGATTTTACCATTTGCCTAGTGACAGGAAAACGTTCCTGTGCTCGACTTGAAAATAATCACTTTTTTTGCAGGAATGCTGGATGAGCATTTGCAAGTATTCAAAATGTACACATGTACAGACAGAGGCATGTATACCTCTCCGTGCTCACCCCCATCTTCTCACCACAAAATTTTCGTTTTCAAAGCCAGAAAGGAGAATCTTTTTAAAGCAGAGTATAGTCTTTAAACCGAGGGTTGATAGGGCCTTTCCCCTAAATTAGTCTTCCCGTTCTTTCCCAGAAGAACCTTAATCCTAAACCCAGTACACCAGTGTTGATGGGAACTGTAGTTTTTGTAGTTTCCTAAAATGAATCAGAAAGCCAAGAAAATCACAGTTCCCCAGCAAAGTTCCATGTACTCCTGAGCATGTACCAACAGTAGCTTCCATTTCTCTGCTTATGTGGACATGAATTCTGAGAACAGCACAGATACAAATGGATTCATTTTCAATTGAGGACAAATCACAAGTTTGAGATTAAGGGGTGCTCAGCTTGAGAGAAAAGGGCCCCCCTGAGCCAGCTACATTTGGTGCTGGAATTATTTGCCAAGATCAGAGCATTACTTTTTCCTCCCTAGCATAATATTTCCCCATGCATAATATTCTTGAAAATGTTATGTGGAATCTGCCCAGTACACAGCTATAAATACACCATTCAGAGGAGGGAAAGATGTCATCATGGGAAAACCAAAGTTGACAATATCTAATACTTGAAAATAAAGCTGCCTCTCTAAAAAATAATGAGGTTAAACTCAAGAGGCAGGTGAGAGAACTCAGAGAGTAACATGAAATGTAAGGGAGTTCAACAGCAGGATAACAAGGTTAACTATTCAGACAGTGACTTGAAGGACATCCCTGAAGCTCAAAGTTTTAGTTCATTAAACTTTATCATTTAAGCAACTTAATTAAAAATCACTCACACAAGAATCATGAAATGTCTGGCTCCGTTAAAGATGTCCCAGATTTCCAGGAGACTTGCACCATTTAGATGTAGGATTGCACGTTAACATTGTGAGGACATACAGGGGAAACTTCGAAACGTGGAAAGAAAAGTGCTTTTGAGGCTACAGTCACTTGTGATCTTTTCCAAATACAATCCTATGGCAGAAATATTATGGCATTCACCATTCTTTCACTTGCAAGAAAATTGTGTGAATCAGCCCACGGGGATCTCTTTACGACCCAAGACGGTAAACAAAATTGTGAGGCCAAGCATGGAAGCAGATGGGACGAAGAGCACAGATCTCTAACAGTCTGTAAAACATAAAATTCTTATGCACAGAGGCACGATTCAGATTGGAGTCCAGTGGAAGGGAAGGAGGGGGGTTTAACTCTTCAACCACTGCAAAGTTTCACTAATTGAACAAGGCTGTATATGTTACTACAAGTATAAAAAAGGTAAAAGCCAGGTTTGAAAAAAACACATCTTTCATCTTCCTTGTCCGAGGGGTGGCGGCGCCGCATCCTCGGACTTGGCCACCCCCACCCCCGCCGGTGCCCTCGCCCCCGGTGACACCCACCTGTAGCCCTCGGAGCCGGCTGGGAGGCTCGCCGGGAGGGATGCCGGCAGTGCCGCGGGGTCGCTGTCCGGCCCGGGGGGAAGGCCCGCCATCCCGCCGGAGCTGACGGCCACGGCCGCCGACCCGCCACGGCCGGAGACCCGGCACCGGACGACGGGCGGCCCAAGAAGGAGGAGGAGGCCGTTGACAGGGGCGGGCCCTCGGCCCCAGTGGCCAGGGCGCCCGCAGGAAGAGCGGCAAAGCCACGGGAGGGACGAGGAGTGGCCGCCTGGAAGGCCGAGCCGCGGTGGGACGCCCACGCCGGCGCAGAGGGCTAGCCAGGCCTACAGCCCCCAGAAGGCCAAGGGAGGAGGTGGGCGCAGCGGGCAGAAGGACGGCCCTCACGGCCACCTCCCGTGGCCAGCCATTGGAGGGAAGAAGGGCCAGGAGCGGGGCAAGGAGGAAGAGGGGCGGGAGCAGGGGCAAAACGGCCAATGGGGCCAGGGCAGGTGGGGCCAAAGGATGTGGCCGCGCCTAGCTCTGGTGGTGGGAATGACGCTGGGGGCAGGCACTGGAAAGGAGGGGTGGGGTGGCCATAATGAGGGAGGGTATTTAGGAAAGCTCAACCCCGGGCCAAAGAGGAAGGGTCGTGAGAGACTGTCCCAGCCAACCCTGACGCTAAAGGGGCGGCTGGCCGGGTGGAGCCAATTGCTGGCTGGCCTCGCCAGACCAGACGGTGGCCGCCTGTCTGAGGCCTCGAGGGGGACGCTCTCCGCCGGCAATCCAAATTGCACCTATGCTTCCCATTTAACCTTAACTAGGGTTATCAGTCCTCCGGTGGGGGAAGGGGATCCCCTGCTCCTAGTCTCTGCCCTCCGTCACCTCTTACCTGGCCAGCGGGAGGGAGGAGGTGCAGTAAATGGGCTCAGGTACCCCACAGCGTCCTCCTGTACTCTCTGGAGCACTTCATTGTGATGCCAGGAATGATGTCATTCCCTGCGCAACAAGGAAGTGCTCTGTAGCTCAAGCATGCTGTGCACACAGGATAAATGCTCCCAATACATACACACTCACACCCCATACCCGATTTGGGCTCTGGGGCACCTGGCAACTCTACCCTCAACAGGCTGATGGAAATGTATATCCATTTGAATCTTGCTGCTGCATCCTTTTGGGTCCTAAAACAATCCTGGATTTTTTTTTCTGTCTATAAACAGCTTGTTTTCACAGTGGATAAAACCAAGCAGTGCGATTGTCACAACTTCAAGGGTTGGGAACTAGATTTGGACAAAAGTTCTTTCTTATCCAATAGTTTTGAATTGATTTGTCTTTTAGTACTCTTGCATTTCTATTTAACTATGGCAGTTTCAAAATTTATTCCGGAACTGGAATATGTGCAAAGTTTTCCATATCATTCTGATCCTTCAATTCCTTTGCATCTTTCCTCCTTCCTTATTAACACATATTTTCACATTAATAAAACTTTCCCCCCGAATTACCAGAAACATCTTGATGTGAGCAATATGAATGATTACATCAGGGTTTTTTTAAATGTTTTTACTATAGAGTTAACATACACTTTTACAAAATCCTACATAAAAAGGCATCCTGAAGGAATCCCAAGTGCAATTACATCAACATTTCTTTTTTGTTGCCATTGGTAAAGTTAGTGGGAGTGAAACATAAATGGACTGAAGGAACGGGAAGGTGTGGCCAGCAAAATAAGCAGGCAAGGTACTTTTGCACAAAATCCCAAAACACAATGAAACAAGAGTAGATTCCTAATGCAAAGGTTCTATTTCAGAAACAAGAGAGGTAATTCAAAATTCCCAAATCCAGGAAGCAATTCAAATGTGAGAGATATGAGAAGCATCTCAAATGAAAGCTTCTCTAGCATGATGCATCTAACAGCATGTCTACCATAACATACTACGTAAGTTACCTTCAGCCTTGGGGGAGGAAATTCATTTGTATGGCATACTTAACAGTGTGAAGATTATCAAAAAAATGCAAAATAAATTTGTATGGCATACTTAACAGTGTGAAGATTATCAAAAAAATGCAAAATAAATAAATAAATAAAAGGGACTTCAATCATTATGGAGGAAGTAACAATGCTGCAAATGGCAGTTAAGCCATTTGGGGTTCATGTAAGGGGATCTCAAAATCACAACCTTCTGAAATGGACACTTCCAGAGCAAGTGGATTGTATAATGATGGTAAACCTCTTTGCTCCTTTAGTGTGTTAAATAAGCAACAAAGTACTATGGAATAGATGCAGGCATGAATCGAAATATAAACGAAAATTCGTCATGAACCAGGCCAGTTCGCGGTTCACAAATTGGTGGTTTGTTAGAGCCCGTTTCTGACAAACCACCACGAACTTTAGGCTGGTTCGTTTGATTCATTTTTTGGTTTGTCACTGAAGACAGCCTGGCGCCGATCAATCAGTTTACTAGGCAATGGAGTGGATGGGCTTTCTGCAGCCCCGGAAGTGATGTTTTCATGAACCAAACAAACTGGTTCATGAACCGGGGCAAGTTTGTGAAAGTTTGTGGTTCATGGTTCGTGAAAGGTGATGAACCATGAACTGCACAGTTCGTTTTTTTTCCTGGTTCATACCTATCTCTACTATGGAATCATCTCTCTGTTTCTAAAAGAATGTAACCCCCAGCAAGTCCATTCATTTATTTCTCCCTCTTATTCCACTCCCCTATTTAGCAGGGAACAGTTCATAAATGGAACTCTAGCCAAGTTGAAAACGTCTATTCAGTTTTTGTTCCTCTGCGCTTCTCCTTCTCCCCATTCCAAACATTAAGGACTTTTCAGAACTCTTTTTGTTTTTTGGTTTGGTTTGTTTTCCAAATGCCTCCACTTCAGGACTTCTGTTTGCTGCCTGTCTTCATGCCAAAGAAAATGACTTTAATTCAGGATTAGCACTTTCCTCTCTCTTCATACTCACACACATGCGTCTTCAGCTGCCTGCAATTGAAAGTATTTAAAGCTTGTGAGTTAATTGGAAGAAACGTGATTGGAAGGGATTAAGCGGCCCCCTCAATTCAATATGCAGAATTATGTTTACACAGACAAAGAGAGATTAATCTGCTATTTTTCTAATTTTGCTCCATTTCCAAAGCTTAAACTTCTAATCACAAAAGCAGAACAACAAGCCAGTGCTCCTGTTATTATATGGTGGAGATTGCCTGAGGCAGGGGGAACTAGTGTTTGTCATCCTAAGTACTTTGGCTTAGTACTGGCTTGCATCTAACATTTAAGCTCTCACACCAGTGATCTTGCTTTAAATGTGCTAACTAATGCCCCACTGAAATCTAAGGCAACTCAGAAGCAGGGTTGCCATAGAGTTGCAAAGGAGCTGCTCATCTCTGTTTAGATTGGTCTCCAGTTTTACATTGCAAGTCATGGACAGGGGGGATCCATATGTGGAATACCGATGCCCCAGAAGTTCAAACATTAGTAATGCTACAATGTTCATAAAAAATGCCCTTGATCATCAAACACATTTCAATATTCACTTTCTGTCAGATTCCTGCCCCCACTTCCCTTGTTCATAATTTAAAACACTTGTTCAAATTGTTTTTCATGTGTACAGTTGGTAGCATTCAGCATGGTATCTGGCTGCATAGCCAGTGCTGGTATATGGTTAGAATGTAGAAGCTTGTTGATATCATGTATATCCTTGGCCATAAGGGCAAATGGCACATCATTTAAATTCAGCAACATATCATGCTTATGCTATGTTTGCAACTGCATTATCTGCCATAGTCATGTTGATACATGCTAAGAATTTCCAGGACCAAACTTATGTTCCCAGGTGGCAGCATGAGAACATACTAAGTGTTTATGATCTAACTAAGAAGAACACGCTTGTCTTCGGGCATCGCAAAATGGAAAAGTCTGAATCCTAGAAAGGCAAGCTTTCCCTACCCCATTGGTACTGAGACAACCAAGACAAACTTCTTGTGCACATTTTTTTTCTGTCAGGAGGGGTTAGATGGGAGGCAAAGGGGGCAGAGATAGATATGGGAGAACAGTGTGAGAACATGCAGGCACAAAACAGTTGTGAAACAGTTAGGAGAAAAAAATCAAGAGCTTTCATTAAAAAAAAAGGTTGCTTCCAACCAGCTTCTTAGTTCATAAAAAAGGAAGGTTGCATCCCCCTCTGACCACCAAAAAGGCTATGTGGGGATCAGAGGACCTAAATAGACAAAAGCTATGGGAAATGAGGGCTGTAATAACTAACGGAACTGAACTGAGTGAAAAAGCAGGTGGATCCCACCCAAAGACCCCCCCCCAGTGTTTACTATTTATGATCAAATTACAATTCAAGTAGAGGAGTAATTGCACTTCCCCAAAAGTAGTGGGCTTAGAATAAGAATTTCCCCAATTTTGCATATTCAAAGTGGGTCTCTTGCCCTAAATTTTAGGCCAGAATTTAAAATGAATTGCATATAGAGATTATGTGCCAATTTTGTGCCTGTGTGGTAAGCATTCATTAAACTAAGTACTCAAAAGCAGCATAGCTACTCTGTTAGCACTTGTTATTTGTTTGCTAAAATTAACTTGAACTTTTCAAAATGGGAATGTAATTTATAGAACAAAACCATGGCTCCTGAGTTGAGTAATCAAATCCTCAATGTAGCCAGGAATTTCCTAGGCAGACAAAGTCACATAAGCCCAAGCACAGATCCATCATGCAAATACAACTTTCTAGCAAACAAATGAAAACTTTGCCTTGGGAACCAATCCCAACCAGCAGTACATAAATCTGTCCTGAGGGGGGGAAATGCACCCAATTCACAGGCCAATTCAGCATTTTCTATGTACGTTTTTTTTTTTTTGAGCATTCATCAGTGACACTTGCAATGGATGAGCCAGTTACAATTTGAGATGTGGGGCAGCAAGACGTAAAAATGCCCTTCAAAACCATGTGCATTCCTATAAAGCAAAATGAAAACCCTCAAAAAGCTAGAAAACCACAAGAGCACTGTTGTGGGAGGGCACATGAAAGGTGCAGATTTCGCTTACCAACTAAGGGCCAAGCTACAAGTGACAAATGACACTTGAAAGGCAAGTGAACAGACTCACGTGTATTCCTCCCTGTTCACTTGCACGCACTTGCACTCCACTTGATCACAGGGAGGAATACACATGAGTGTGTTCACTTGCCGTTCAAGTGTCATTCCTCACTTGTAGCTTGGCCCTGAAAGGGCATGAGGAGTTTCCAGTTTACCATCAATGGGAATGTCAGGGGACAGGAAGTGGCCATCATGCCTAGATCTGGTTCCATAGTGCTTACACACCTCTTCCAGCTTCAAATGTTCTCCATGGTATCATTAAAGAAAGGATGCAACCAGGCAATGCTACATGACCATGACCTAGTGATAGATCACATGCTTTGCTTGCTGAAGGTCCCAGGTTCAATTTCTGGCCTCTCCAGTTTATAAAAGTAGCAGCAGACAATATTGAATTTGGTGAACTAATGGTCTGAATCATTCACTATAGACAGCTTCATATGATTGGATGAAACTCAGCAGAATCTTCTCCCCAAGGACTACTTTGTATTTAATTTGAGATTCTGATGGCCATGAGTCAATCGGAAAGCTAATTTTTGTCTGAAAAGGACACTAAGGTATAACTAACTTACAATGAGCATCTCACAGAAGGCCGTTCAATAAATAGGGTACAACCACAGAAAACATTGTCTTTCTTGGAGACCCGCATCTAACTGCCAAAAACTGGAGCACCAGAAGTGCCTCTGAAAACAACTTTAATTAACAAGATGCATTAATTGATCACACAAAACTAAAAATTAAGAGATTCTCTATCATATTGAATCCTGAACCATGTTCATGAAACATCTGGTCTCGATAGTCCCAATAATAATTGCTTACATGGTTGCACAGTTTTCTTATAGCTGCTCCTCCTGCCTCCACCTCCAAACATAATGATTTTTGAGTTGAGACTTATTATTTAAGTGTCTCTGTGTGCCTTTGGTATCTCCTCATGACCCAGCTAACTTCACAATCAGTCATTAGAATCATTCTTAATTAGACACTGCTGCCTGTGCAAATGCAAAAAAGTAAGCAACACAATCTAGCCCATGTTGTTCATGTAAGGAGGAATACAAAAAATTGCATAGATCTAGGTAAGGGATGAATGGGAAGTGATTTCATGCTTTACCCAAGTTGGCTAATTCAATGGCCCAGCCATGACCTCGGAGGATAGGTATTCAGTCTGAGTAAAAACAGCTGGAAGCTGTAGCACAAATAGCTACGATACAAAGCTGCTCAGCATGGTGCAGTGCTTGAGACAAACTTCTCTAGGGAGCATTGAGGCAATCCAGTCAGGAGCTGAGTCAATTGTAATTGTGGAGTTCAAGGAGGGTAAGTTCACCTGGTAATTGTGTTCACGTCAATGTTCACAGCACGTTTATTATACATATTGAAGAGTTGAAGCAGGTCAGCAAGTTTACAGTAGTACAAGGCTTAGGGAGGACAGGCAATGAATGTTTTCTAGGCAACTGGCCCAATGTTCATATTCCTACAGAAAGTGGAATAGCTTTATGGTGATGAACTAAACTTTGCATAGCTGCTTAGGGAACCATTTCCTTAAAATGAAAGGAAATATGCCTATGGCATTTAGCAGAAATCAATGTGGAAAGACACAAAACCCCCTCAGCTAAGCCTTTTCAAGATGTATCCTTGTTTGTTACATCCTGTTACCTGATTCGTTTCTTCTGCTGTTTGATAGAAATGGCCGTAGGCAGTATGGGAGATTTTTTTTAAAAAAAAGGAACTTCAAACAATTTAACATAACTTTTCAGTCACCAGCAAGCAGAGGCTTTCCAACTGAAACGCCATATATTTTTTCCTTGACACCTACTCGATCGACTTAAAAAAAAAAAAATCCAAAGGTGGCCTTTTGATTCATTAGATGTTGCTTTCTAAGGGAATGTAGTTGCTTAGGAAACATTCCACTTTTAAATACTCTGGCTTGCAAGTATGCACAATGTCTGCTGCCTGCAAAGATTATAGGTAGCCACGTGGATTCATTAGATTTTTTTAAAAAATGAAAGCAACAGTGGTAATATTTATTTTTTATTAAGACTAGAGATGGGCACGAACTGGGAAAAAACGAACCGTGTGGTTCGCGGTTTGTCAAATTTCATGAACCACGAACCACGAACTTTCACAAACCTACCCCTGGTTCGTGAACTGGTTTATTTGGTTTGTGAAAATGTCACATCCAGGTCAGGAAATCATCACTTCCGGGTCAGCAGAAGGTCACTTCCGGGCCGGTAGAAGTTCACTTCTGGGTCAGCAGAAGGTCTGCAGGAAGTCTATCCCCTGTTGCCTAGGAAACTGATTGATTGGCACCAGGCTGTCTGCAGTGATGAACCAAAAAACAAACCAAATGAACCAGCCTAAAAGTTCATGGCAGTTCGTCAGAAAGAATCTGACAAACCATGGTTCACGAACCACGAACCGGCCTGGTTCATGCTTAATTTTGGGTCGTATTTCAGTTCGTGCCCATCTCTAATTAAGACCAACCGAATTGTCAAAAGATGGGCAAAGTTCTTCTGAGTTACCTAGAATTTTAACTTTTCCAACTGATTGGTTAGTTGTAGTCACTGACAAAATTCCCAAGGATTCAATGACCTAGTTTTCATGAGTATAGGAATTTGGCTAGCAAGATTGTTTCCCCCTTCTATCTTATGTGTGTCTGTCTGTCTCGTGCTTTGGGAGACTTCTGTGACTTTTGTGCAGAAAAGAGTAGACGTCCAGAGTTAAACAACAAATATAATGAAAATCAAAATCAAAATTTTGCAGATGCCAAGAAACCAGTTTGTGTTTGAAATTTGAGTTCTAATTTTGAATCATTTCATAGGCCATGTTCTGAGATGGTGACAAACCTCTAGCCTCTTTCAGATACAGCATTCCTGATACTGTGATCAAAGAGATTTAATGAACATACTATACAAGACTGGCACTTCTTCTGAAAGGGGTAAAGCATGGATTTTCCACTTTGATACATGTGCACCAGACCCCAGATTAATCTGAGGGCCAAGCTACAAGTGACAAATGACACTTGAACGGCAAGTGTATTTCTCCCTGTTCACTTGCCCTCCACTCAATCCACTTGCCAGGCAAGTGTCTTTCGTCATGTGTAGCTTGGCCCTGAGATATGGTGCGCATGTTCTGAAAGTGGAATATATGCATGTTGCCCCTTTCTGAAGACACAGTGATCATGCAGATCAGGAGGTTTGCATGTAGCACATTTGTCCTACAGGCATAGTCAAATATAATATGACTGAAGAGGGCTTTTGTTTGTTAGTAGCGCAGCACATGCAAAACCGAGTTTAAATTGGGACAAAACCATAGTTTATAATCCCAGTCTGTGGGAAGGAAACTAGCTTCAGTTAGCCATATGCTTGTGTTTCATCATCATAGAAAAGTGTGGAATTTTAAGGCTATCGAAACTAGGAAATCATGCACTGGACACAATCATGTGCTAGACGCAACGAGAAGAAGAGAAAGCATAGTAGACAAGTTATGTTAATGGCCATCAAAAACTGAGAATGATTTATCTTATTGTCTGAATCCAGCCATGTTCTATTACAAGCTTCCAAAAAACTGCAATTAGACTCACAAATTCTTTTTCTTGCTTATTGTGTTTCAGAGTTTCCAACACTGTCAAGTAGCAAAGGAAGAGGTTTTCAAAAAGCTCACTTGAGTTCTATAGCAAGTGTTTGAAAGGTACTTGCTTTGAAACCATTCAAATTTTAAAAAGACATACTTTGAAGCAATTATGAGTTCGACAGTGAATATTCCTATCGTTATTGTTCTGTGAAACCTAGCACTTGATGGCAGCAAAAGGAATGAATGGTCCTTCATAGCTGGAACTTTCTCCTTTTGAATGTAGCAGTTCTTAGAAGAGGGACGGATCAGCTAGTTTGTCACAGTTTTGAATTTAGTGAGAGGTATTGCTTTTTGTAACAGCTGGCTGAAGGTGACACAACCTTGGAATAAATTTGCCCTTTAGGAAAACCATATAGGATGAGCGGTTGCATGCTGTTACTTTAGTAGTCTGCTTGCTTTGAATATAGTCTGTTTGTATTACAAGGACAACATTAGTCTCAGGAGCACTTTTTCATTATAAGGTAACAGACTTTGTGAAGGTGCTAGCACCATTGAAGAAAATGGGGTGAGCTGCTCTCACAACAATGGGGAGGAATGCTACCTTACCACTACCCCTTCAAGCCAGCTAGCAAGAGAAAATAGTGGAAGTGTCTGGGCAAGCAAACTTTTCAGGAGATCTATCTGTCTGTTTCTTGAGCAAAGGAGACTGTACAGTCCAATGAACTGTGCAGATGATATCATTCCATCACCTTCTGAAGTACAGGTGAGAAAAAAAAAGGAATTTGCATCCATGCGCTGATGGTTTGGACAAATGGAGGAGGTTTTAATATGTCCTTCACACAGCAGATGGCACATGAAAACAGTTTCACAGCTCAAGAAATCATCTAAAGGCCTGGAAATAATTGTGTGCCCTTTGGCACGTAACACACTACTGTTCTAAAATTAAAGTGTAAAGAGTTGTGCTTAATACTTTAAAAAAAAATCTCGGGACTCAAATTCATCCAGAACCATCTCTAGGGTTACCAATGTCCATTGGGCCCTAGATCTCCCCCAAAAGTACAACTGATCTTGGAGGGTGGGCTTTATGGTATACCATAGAGTCTAACATAAAGTGAAGTTCCTCCCTAGGCACTGCCTACCAGTCCTCAGGAATTTCCCAAGCCAGAACTGGCAGACCTAACCATCACAGTCTTCCAATCCCTACTGCATGTGTACATTCTGTATTATTCAGTTCTGAGGGAAATGCACTTTGCATATGCTCAAAGGCACTTTCATATTCTCAGGTTGAATCCTGCCTGGCAAGTCCATACAGAACTGAAGCACTGAAGGAAAGGATGACAAGAGAATCACAGATTTTATTTTACGTGAATGGGAACACTTAGGACAGAAGTGATCAAATTAAAGTCTGAGAGCCTTAGGGGTTTTTCATCGGACCCTTAAGTTGCTTAACCATTTTGCAAGAGCCTGACCTTCTGGGTCAACCCTATCAAAAGAAAAGTAGACATGCTAAGGGCCAAGAAGAGCCTTTTACAGTGCAATTCTAAGAAAAGTTCCTCCAATCTAAGCCCATTGATTCCAATGGTCTTAGACAGGAATAACCCTTGTTAGGATCCCACTGTCAGAGTGGTGGGCCACTGGGCCACTAGTGGGCTTCTGTCCACAGCAGGCAGCAGTCTCTGATGGTTCCCCAGCACTGTCCACTCACCTGAACTTAAATACAAGTGAGCTGGAAGTGACACAGAATGGCTGGTATTGGAAAAAGACAGTGTCCAACTTGGAGTGTTCAATGAATGGAGTGCCGGATGAGGTCCTCAAGCCAAAAACACACACAACCCTGCCCACTTGAGATTTAGGACCTTTGCAAAGCTTTGCTGACACAGTGGGTTCCTCTTTCTCCTTACTTCAATTATTCGGTAGTGGTGTCAAACAGCACTGTGCAACCTTGGTCTTGAAGGTGCCTGTTTTTCTTGCTACGACTTGAGGAGAGCTAATGGACTACTTTAGACAGACACAAGCGTGCATTCCAAAGAAACAAAAGAATGCCCCACCATCCCTCTCTAAATCCCCAAAGAGATTTCAAATTCTCACCAGTTTCAGAAGCAATTTGTCCAGTGGCAGAATTAGATGCTGCTCTAAAAGAACAAATTTAAAATCCTATTTAGGAGGGGAACAAGTGGAAGTTCCACCCAAAGTCTTGGGACATCTTAAACTGATTGTGGCACAAGATTTTGTGAGGCAGACCCTTCACACTCAGATCCACAAAGTTTCCACATGGGTATTTACATTTATTAAATGGAAATGTCACAAAGAATATTCTGAGGGGGGTTGAAGCAGCGCTCCAGGGCTGGCAGCACTCCCACTGGTTCCAACTCGGCTCTGGCCCGATGCATGCCTGACCCAGCTCTTTCTTTAGAAATGAAAACACAAGGAGGGAGTGACCTTCCAAGCCGTACTTCCATTTTGTGAATTATCAAATGCCAGCGATATAGGAAAAAAGGGTGAGGTCATGCATGTGGGGAAATCAGCTGCTTGGTGCATTCCTCCACCCCTTTTCTATATCCTCAAACACACTGCAAATTTCCATCCCATCATTTTGGCTAAGAAGCAAATCTGACAATTTATTACAGCTCTCGTGTGCCACATAATGGCCCAATTGATGGTATGTGACAGAACAGCTTAACGTCAAGAGCCAAAGTTCCTTCCTATAACTGCTGTCACTTCTGCTTTCCACAGCTTCACCTTGGTAAACGATTTCCTTGGCGCTGCTTTAAATTTCGATACGTCTTGCTTCCTCAGGAGGCTTCCGAGAAAAGTGAATAAAAAATAGGTAGGTGTAAAATGTATGTTTTTTAAAAAGGTACATCATTTTCTGTCTAACATAATCACGAGGCTGGGGTAGTGGTGTAAGGAAGCCCAGATTCTGTGGGTGCGCATAAATGAATGGTGACTGCAATCACTTGGCAAATAGGTTACCTTCAGTAATACTGTTTTTCAACTAGGAATATATTGTTCAGGCTGAGACTGACTGCATAAGTAGCCTAAGCTAGTCTTTTTGAATGAGAGGGTGCATTACCCAGGATTTCCTAATGAGAAAATCAATAATAGTGGACAAGCTTCCATGAGACAAATTAATAATAATAATAATAATAATAATAATAATAATAATAATAATAATAATAATAATAATAATAATAATAAAAATAATAAACCTGCTTTGCTCACCAATACTACTCTCCCCTTGAAATCTGCTCAGGAAGGCTGGATATTACTCTAAGTTCATTCCTGGTTCATGTATATCAAGGCCTAACAGATCTGGCCAATACACTTTGTGAACTGAGTTCACTCTAAAGAACATGCCCTACAATAGCAGCTTTCAACCCATGGTTGAGGACTTGAAGGTGACTAGAAGAGCCAGTACTGCTGGGTCACAAACTCCTATGGAGCCCTCATTTTTGGCTGCTTTTCAGCAGCGTTTGTTGCTACTGCACATGTGTAGAGAGAAATGGGGATGGCTCTCCTGCCTCTCCTTGTGCACAGCAATTTCTCAATGAACAATGAGGCAAGGTCACTCAGCAGTAGAAGGGATTTTCCCCCCAGGGAGATAATAGAGAAACCTTGCCCCATAAAAGCTCTCCATTGCCTTCTTGCCTGGCCCGGCCAGGCCCAGCCTAACCCTCCCCATCAGTCATCATGCATCCATGAAGCATGGAGCCTCTACCATCAGTGATGTCACAGCTCTGACTCCTCCACTTTGCATCACCTGACTCTGATGTTACAGGACGTGGGGCCAAACTACGCATTTGGTTTGCTACTTGGCTGCCATAGAGACATGCAGCAGGGTGCATGTTATCAGGGGAACTCTTAGAAGTGCTACAGAAGACTGATTCTGATCAGGCCTGTGGCAAGGGAGAAGGAGGGACTCCTTCATCCCCCTGTGTGCCATTTTCTCAACACAAAACGATGTCAAGGGTCCCCAGTGAGGCAAATAGCACCCTCGGCACCATTTCAATTTGGGAAAGTGGGGGGAGACAGATGTCCCTCCTCTTCCTCCTGGAACCATTTCCTGACCAGAATCAGGCCTCTACAGTACTTCTGAATAGAGTTTCCATGGGGAACTTGCAGCTGGTGAATGACTGCAAGTCCCCATAGCAAACATGTGGATAATGTAAATGGTGTTTGGTCTTTACTGTAGACTGGTTGCAGGTCAATAGGTCCCAATCTGCCACTTGGCATTAAAGGTGGGCCCTGGGTCTGGAAATACTGAAGATCACTAATCTTACAGTCTGCAACATGCAGAAATCCAATGACAGATCCGTCAACATGAAAAGTGGTAAGGTATTAGAGTAATGGATTTGAAGGTGGTAAGGTATTAGAGTAATAGATTTGACTCAAATGCAGCACCGATGTTAAGGGAACCACTAAAGAATAAAGAGAGGGAGATGGTTCCCAGCATTGTCTAGAATGCTGCAAGAAATCTATCAGATTTCCTGCTGTCTTGGGCTACTGCTTAAACCAATTGTAAACCTGGCAAAGCCAGGATTTCAGATCCTGAGCAAGGAACTTTTACCGTCCTGCTTCTTGAGATCTATTTATCATATATATTGTATCAGGCTGCTTCTATATGTAAAGTATATTGTCGCTTTAACTTTTATCCCTCTCTCCCCATCACTCAAAAGTAACACACTTGCTCTCGTTCTACAATAGCCTTGTGGGTACAGGGACTCCAATGCACAGGTGGAGCTTCCTTACTATCAAGATCCACCACATTCACTACAAAGATGGAGAAAGTGGTTCATTGTGAGAAGAATGTGAATGAGCAAGAAGCTGCCCCTTTGACTGAATGGAATGGGAAAATGCAGGAGTTGAATGAGTGCTTGCACAACATTTCTGTATCCTGATGACTGTCTGATAGACCACACCTGCTTTTGCAGTAAGAAAAATAGGTGTCTCCAAAGTCTGACTGTCTTTGCATTTCATATGGGATAGTGACGATTAGACATGGGCACAAACACCAATATGAATGAAAAAACCCACGAACAGCCCATTCGTCTGTTCGCGAACGGGCCGTTTGTGAGTCCCCATACCAAACAAACAGGTGGTCGTCACAAGCCTCATTTGTTGCGTTCGGCCACTATTTGGGAAGCCAGACACTCAGACACCTTCAATCAGTTCCTCTGGCAATGGCAAGGACTGAACTCTGTCTGAACTCCTTCTGGCTTTCCTTCTGGCTTTAACCTTTCAGCTTCCAGCAGATAGTCCAGTTTTTGCCACTCAGAAGAGAAATAGACAGCAAAGGGGGGGACCCATGGATCATACCTTTCCTGGGCAGCAATCTCTCTGAAACTTGGGGGGGGGGTCTTCAGAGGACTGTGAGGACTATGTTCCCTGCAAATTTGGTGGGTATTGGACATTGGGAAGGTCAGTTTTGTAACCCCTCAAAGTAGCTTCCCACAGGCAACACAGTTTTTGCCACTGTGAAGAGAAAATGACAGCAAAGGGGGCAGCACCGGCTCTCTCAGTGTGAGAGGGATGGAGAGAATCTCTCCGTCCCGCTGGCACTGGGAAGGAGCAGCCCCACGGTGCCAGCTCTGCCTGCTGTCAGAGGGTCGAGGAGGGTCAAGGAGCAGTCCCGCGGTGCCAGCTCTGCCCACTGTCAGAGGGTTGAGGAGATTCTCCTCGACTCTCTGACAGTGGACAGAAGTGGCCCTGCAGCAGCACCGGCTCTGCCCGCTGTCAGAGGGACCAGGGGAGTCTCTCTTCATCTCTCTGACAGTGGGCAGAAATGGCCCTGAAGTGGCGCCAGCTCTGCCCGCTGTCAGAGGGACCAGAGGAGTCTCTCCTCGTCTCTCTGACAGCGGGCAGAAGCAGCCCCACTGCAGCCCCAGCTCTGCCCGCTGTCAGAGGGATGAGGAGATTCTCCTTGTCTCTCTGACAGTGGGCAGAAGCGGCCCCGCAGCAACACCGGCTCTGCTCGCTGTCAGAGGGACGAGGTGATCCTCCTCTGATAGCAGGCAGAAGCAGCCTGCAGTGCCGGCTCTGCCCACTGTCAGAGGGCCGGAGAGAATCTCTCCATCCCTCTCGCACCTGGCAGCAGCAGCCCTGGGGTGGGGCAGCACTGGGGTGGGGCAGGGGGGTGGGGGAGTTGTGGGGTGTTTAAAGGGCCCTGCCCCTTGCACGTGGCAGGAAAGGGCCCTTTAAACAAGGGAAGGGGAATCCCCCTTGGCACCTGCCAGCTGATAGTTTAAAGGGATCTTTAAAGGGCCATGAACATGAACACCGAACATGGTCATTAAGGGGACATGTTCGGTTCTGTTCGTTGTTTGTTGTTCATGGATGGCAATGCACAATGAACAGGGTGTTTGGAATTTTTTTCCCGTTCGTGCCCATTTCTAGTGACGATGCAAAGTTTCTGGGTTCATGTTTGTCTATAAGCATGTAAGAACCACATAATGTGCATTTCTGGGCTGATCCAGAATAAACTTTCAACTGCGGTGATGGAGAGTGCCATCAAGTCATTGCTGACTTATGGCAACTCCTGCGGGGGTTCTCATGGCAAAAGACTAACAGAGATGGTTTGCCATTGCCTGCCTCTGCAATCCTGGTCTTCGCAGGAGGTCTCCCATCCAATTACTAAGGAAGACCAACCCTGCTTGGCTTCTGAGATCTGATGAGATCAGAATTGCCTGGGCTATCCAGGTCAGGATAAACTTTCAGCTAGCTGGGAGAAAATCTTATATGCACAAGCAAGAAAAAGCCAAGAAGATTCAAACTGTAATGGAAATGCTAGAGCGTGGTGCCAAAGTGGAAAAAGAGCCCTCTCTGCATAAGTGAAAGATAAAGATTCTTTTGATGAGTGGTGGCTATTAATAGGCAGACCATACTTTTCTGGGTGGAAGCAGAAGAAAACTGCTGAAAGCGCTTCAAATTAGGGCGAGTAAGTGGTTCCCATTTTGCTTCTTTTATTGACCTTTTCAGTTCTTAAATTTCACTTAGTTTGTAAAAAATCCTTTATATTGTACACCTACACGATAGTATTTTACAAATAATTTATACAATATCCATACATATTATGCATACATACACATGCATGTAACGTATATGCATAAGTATAATGCATAATGCTGAGTTATTAACACACATGTAACAATTAGAAATTGTACATTTTATGGGCAAAAAAGAATCAGCGTGAGCTAAACAAAAAAAAATCAGGATAATAAAGAATTCTAGGTTTGATTCACACAAGGGAGAAAGAAAATTGAGATGGGAGCTTTCCAGTCAAAACTGCAGTGATGAGAATCTCAAAATCATCCCTAGGTGGAATTCAGTCAGCTTCCACATTTTGCTTGTATATTTGCAAGCATATAGGTATTATAAAAGCACCATCAGCCTTCTGCCTCAAGGAAACTGAGCCTATAAAAGGCTGCCACTCCCAAACTTCTTTCTATCTGAGGAAGTGGGGAGCTGTGGAGCGATACGCTTTAAACATTATTTATGGTATGATCCCGAAACTTACTGTTGCAAATCAAATGCATTCCTTTGTTGTTTGAAAAGTGATAATAAATACGATTATTGCTTCACTTTCACACTCTAGGAAGTTTGTACTTAGCTGGGCAATCAATTTGGACATCTGCCCATTGGCATCCCTGACCTGAGCTTACTGTAAACAAGGACGTTTTTACTAGACCTATTAATGACATGAAGTAAAGTACCGATCAGTTTTAGTAGATTATCTCCTGACATCAGCTTGAGTTTTTTTGCACTCCACTCCAAAGAATTAAGGGGCTGTCAACATCGCCATTAAATTATATATTATGAAGGCATGCTCTAAAAGAAAACTGTGAATGTTCACTCAGCAAAATAAAAATAAAATAAAACAGCAATTACTGATGTTTGCTTCCTTCAAGAGTTCATCAGAGCTTCAGCCTGTATTCCTCTTGGAAGCACTGCAAAGACTGTGCTTGTGTTTTTTGATTTCTTTTACTTTCAGAAGATATGGGGTTTTGTATGCAATACTTCCTAGGTTGAGTTAAAGGACTTCAGGTTGCAGGTATTCAGAAAAAGCCCTCAAGTGGGTGGTCCACTTCTTATGGTGTGATTACATATACTTTGCTTCATTGGGCAGCATGTTTCTAGCATGATACGCAGAAAAACCAATTACATGGGCATACAATGCTAGCACGCACAGAAGCAACCAGGGTCCTTTTCTAGGGGTGGCATAAACTTTGCAGCAAACACATTTGGCAAACAGACCATTTTTGAGAGCTTTGATTTCTAACGAGCCAACCCTCAAATATCCTCTATATATAGGGTGATGGAATTTCATTTCCTTCTACCTGCAGCCACTTTTATGTCTGTGCAGTAGGTGAAATAGATTCTTCCCAGGGTCATGGCTGGTCAGTTGAGGAAAACTAAATGTCCCGCAAAGATGTGTGAAAATGCACTTGTTCAAAGTCATGTCAGTAAAACTGACTTGGGTGAAGACCGAACATGACGACTTTTTTGAGAAAGTATTTATTTATAAATACCAGACTGACTAATATGCTCACCCTTTATTTCAACAATTGTCTACAAAGTGGCATGCAGCAACAACAGGTACGTGGGGAGGAGGAAACTTGGACTCCCATCAGGCAGGGAGAGAACAAGCACACATGAAATGTTGAACTGTTTGAATTAGCAAAAGGCAACCCAGTGCTCAAACTGCTCATGAAAATATATGTGAGACTAAAAATATATGCGAGAGCCAATGTGATGCAATGGCTAGAGAGATAGGCTAAGATCTGGGAGACCCAGGTTCAACTCTCTACTCTACCATGGAAGCTCAGTAGGTGACCTTGAGCAAGTTACAGTCTCAGCCTAACCTGCCTCACAAGGTTGTTGTGAGGGAAAAAATGGAGAAGAAGAGAATGATGTAAGCCACTTTGGATCCCCATTGGGGAGAAAGGTGTTTTAAGAATGCCACCTGCCTGATGAAAAGCCAGTGCCCTTCTTGTGACTGGGGGCCAAGCTACAAGTGAGGAATGACACTTGAACAGCAAGTGTATTTCTCCCTGTTCACTTGCCCTCCACTCAATCCACTTGCCATTCAAGTGTCATTCGTCACTTGTAGCTTGGCCCTGGCAAGCAGACATAAGCCCAAATGGCAGGTGTTAGAGTATCCCTATCCTATTCCTATTCAAGCATGCATAGGGGGGGGGGCAACACAGGTTGGCCAATGATCTGCATTGGAAGTGAACCTTCTTTGTCAATGGCTGAATTGACAATGCCCATGTGGTGCGATGACATCAAAAATCACGCCAGGAAGATGCTATCATTCCAGCACTTTAGCGCTATGCTGTGATGTGTGGATTCAGCCATTGTTTCACTTTTCAACGTTGATTTTGTAGATCAGTTAATGTAACCCTACCCCCATATTGTACAATATTTACACACACTTTATACAATTCATATATGCCATTTAGATGTCTAATCCAATAGCTAATTCTAAAGCTGGCCCCCATGTAGACTGATAGACCCAGAGCATGAGGCCAGGTTTAGATAGGAGGTATTATTCTGCAGACCCAAGAGACCACTCCCCCAGATTTGCAGAAAAATGTGAAAAGTGGTAATAAAAATGGAGAGAGGGTTTAAATCCTCCCACTCACACACACACCTACACAAAGAGAGAAGCTGCGTCTGTTGGAGCTGCTGCCATCTGAACTGTCTGGCCAGAAGTGGGGTAAGGGAGACCGCCAGCGTGAAAATCCAAAACTGCCTAAATTGAGTGGGTGGAGGAGAGAGCTGGAGCACCCACCACACTGCATGAGCTGAGCTGGGAGGCAGTAGGTGTGTGTGTGGGGGGGGGGGAGGCAAAAGCAGTGAGCTGGAGTTGCTGGATTCAACCCCGCCACCTCCATGTAAACCAGGCAGCTGTTGGTTGCAGCATGGCAGGCGGACAGTCTGGCTGATGAGTGGGCAACCCGGCGAGCCAGCAGGGCAAGAATGGGATTCAGCACCCCCCTCCCCCACTTCACAAGTCAAATGGTTTCCCTGTTTGTATACACACAATATAGATGAGTAAAATACATATCATATAATGCTGATTTATTAAACAGGGAGAAAAAGGATTACTGACTAGTACAATAGCCTATAAAACTCAGTAATGATAACGTGGTGCCTGTCTAAATATATATCAAATGTTACCTTTCCTTGTATGCAAAAGGGAGACAGGAAATTGTTTATAGATACAGAATGACAACCACAGTCAGATATACTTCATTTCTCACAAGGCAAACTGACAGCAACACTTAATGCTGAGTATTGTATGGAGGACAGATTTCGCAACCTCTGTATATCCTTGAGAGATGAGATGGAGAAATTTGTTTGGCTCAGAAACAGGCAGGGAAATGAACGCTCCAGGCCGTCATATAGAACGAATAAGGACATGGCTGAAAGACTCATAATTAGGGATAAATCAAGGTTCCTTGTATAATGACCCTTATATTTAAGCGAATAGTATTTATTTATTTTAATATTTATCTATTACTTTTCCTTGTGGCTTAAACAGGCTTACAAATTAAGACCTTGACAAATGAATAGCAACAAAAAAAAATTAACAAATAACCCCCAAAGAGAGATATGCCGTTTATAACCCATTATAAGCCCTGGCAAATGAAATAGACTTTCAGGTCTTCCTAAAAATGTCTAAGGATAGTGTCTTTCTCACTTCCTCAGGCATCCTGTTCCACAGAGCGGGAGTGATAAAGGATAAGGCACCAGCTCCGGCTGATGCCTCGTGGGCTATCTCAAGTGAGGGAACTGCTGGTGGATGCCAGCCTGAGGTCTGCAGCTGGCACACAGGGCCATATGAGAGGAGGGCTGTTTAGTTACGAGGGCCTTGGGAGGCTTTAGATGTCATAACCAGAACCTTGAATTGGACTTGGAAACAAACTGGCAGCCAATAGAATTATTTTAAGGAAGTCAGTATATTCCCACCGGCTAGCTCCTGACAATAGTTGGTTTCTGCATTCTTTATGCTGGTTAGGAAAATCTCAACACAGGAATACAGAAAAAGGTTTTTTTAAAAAAAATAACAGGTTCAGTTTGTGTAAGGGATTACCTAATCAAATCAGGATTTGGGTGTTGAAATAGCAGCACATGCAATATTTTAAATAATTTCTCATGTGATACAGCACCCATGCTGGATCAAAGCAGGATATTTAGTGCTCGGATAAGAGACTTCCTGGGATCCTCATGCACTTGTCCTCCATGTGGGACATCAATATAATAAATATATTTTACTTCCTTTCTGTATCAGAGGAGAAAGATGTTCAGTGCCTAACATTTGCATATTATTTTGAGAAACATATGGAATACCAAATTATACTTCAAGTATACTTCCACTTAATGCTTAGAAATTATTGCCCTGCAAAAAAAGGAAAAGTGTAGGTCAACTCTTGATAAGTTTTTACATAATCAGTAAGCTTCCGTTTTGAAGAATTTACTTGTCTCGTATGACTCATGTATTTTATTTTAGAACTTATTCTACAATCATGAAGAACAGAAAGCAAACTTCAAAATCTGAATGCTTGAATCCACAAGAACCACCACCACCACCACAACAATAATAATAGAGAGTGATGTAATGATTAGATTGTCAGAAAAATTCACATTCTGATCCCCACTCGATCTTTAAACTTGCCTGGGCGATAGGGCTCACCATAGTTTCTTGGGCTAAACTACCTCACAAGTTCGTCATAAAGCTAAAAGGATGGAGAGATATACTCTACCCTTAAGACTAAACAGCTTTACTGTAGCATAAGCTTTTGAGAATCACAGTTCTCTTCGTCAGATGCATGGAGGGTAAGAAGAAACTGGTCAGATATATAGGTGGAGAGGGGAGGGGGGAAGCTACTGATTGTATCTACTCCCTCCTCTCCTCTCCACCTATATATCTGACCAGTTTCTTCTTACCCTCCATGCATCTGGCGAAGAGAACTGTGGTTCTCAAAAGCTTATGCTACAGTAAAGTTGGTTAGTCTTAAAGGTGCTGCTGTACTCTTTTCTATTTTGCTACTACAGACTAACACGGCTACCTCCTCTGGATCTATACTCTACCCTGACTCTCTTGAAGGAAGTTTGGGATAAAAAGTGACTAAAGTCAATAACATGAAGCAGCACCTGGCAACGTGAGTTCTGTCTCACAAAAGTTTATAAACTGGAGAATTTTGCTGGTCTTTAAGGTGTTGCTAGACTTGAATTTTATGAGATAAAAATTAATTCATAGTAATTATAATTGGAATTAGCATGCACCTTGCCTTATTAGTTCACCCTTTAATAAATAACAACAATAACAACATTTTATATATCGCCCTTCAGTACAATTTAATACCCACTCTGAGCAGTTTACAAAGTGCGTTATCATTATCCTCAGGACAATCACCCTGTGAGGTGGGTGGGGCTGAGAGAGCTCTGAGAGAGCTGTGACAGACTCAAGGCCACCCAGCTGGCTTCAAGTGGAGGAGTGGGGAATCAAACCCGGTTCTTCAAATTAAAGTCCTGCCACTCTTAACCACTACACCAAACAGACCACCAAATGCTTTGAATACAAACAAAACACTCATATATATTTTATGAAGTTAGAGTACCATCTTTTTAAGCAAGCAGAATGACCCTTTTTGCTTTAGTTCTGAGGGCTGATTTATAATAACTTAGGAAAATAGCAGATGTGCAAATTGTTGATATAATAAACAGGGTGACAAAGTCACTCTCGTTCAGCTGTTTCCCATAAACACTATGAGGCCCTGAAATAGAGCATAGGAATATCCTTGCATTACTCAGGGCCAAGCTACACATGATGAATGACACTTGAACGGCAAGTGGATTGATTGGAGGGCAAGTGAACAGGGAGAAATACACTTGCTGTTCAAGTGTCATCCGTCACTTGTAGCTTGGCCCTCAGATGTGTGCGGGCCAAGCTACACATGACGAATGACACTTGAACAGAAAGTGTATTTCTCCCTGTTCACCTGCCCTCCACTCAATCCACTTGCCATTCAAGTGTCATTCGTCATGTGTAGCTTGGCCCTAAATTAAACTTGGGCCTTAGGAGGGAGCCTGCACTCGTATTCCCCTACTGCATATTATAATCTAGAGGTTTCTGCGGGTATGCCTTATTACATAGTCTATTCTCCCATTTCTGAGAAAACACAAACCTGAGTTCTTATTAAAGGTCTTAGGCATAATGATGGAAGGTGCACAATTGGATCTTACTTGCATAACCCACACACCTGAGGCATATTGGAACTAGTCCAATGATTCAGATGTTTGAGCAAGGAAGCAGAGGTACAATCAGTTACTACTGTTCTTTATAATAATCTGCAGAGACATTTAGATCTGCAAAAATCTGTGTAATGCTGATATGAGTTGAGAGTAAGGAAGAAGCACTCATGAGGCTTGAATTGGTTTTCATTAAACATCCTACAACTCAATGTTCAAATATTGTACTGAAGGAGATAATTTGCAAGCTGCGCACATGCTGGGCTATTTGCTGGACAAGCTCATTAGGTCAAAACAATTTTTAAATATAATCTCAAGCTCAATTTAGATATCATACTAAACCCTGATTAGTTCTAACCACAATTTAAAACCCCAAACCGGGGTCTGACCTTCTAAAAGTACATTCAAGCCAAGGGGTTCAGTTAATGTTTCTTGTTTTATTAGTTTTTACATTCATTTATATTTTTTAGCAGTGGCTTCACCTCTCCACCCTTCACTGTTCTTTTTTAGATTCACTTGTGTGGATTTTAGATGCAATTTTCACATTCAGTGATGAGGATTGTTGATCTGGGATCGTAATAATAAAACTGAACTGAACAGTGACTCTGTACTTAGATCAAACACTGCAGCTTCAAAATCCCTGTACCTAAAAGAAACCTGTATGAATCAAATCCAGTTCATAAAGAAAACTGTATATGGTCAACTAAATTGAATGTGGATTTTCAGAATAACTAATTGTGTTAATTTAGGATTGAACCAGAGGTGCACATTCTGGTATTCCTGAGCCAAAATTAAACCCCAAAATTAGCCATTTCAAACTGTTTCAGAGAAATCTTAGAGAATCCCAGAGAATTCTGAGAATAGCAAGGTTATCTCCTAGAATTCCAGGAGCGTTTGGGGTTTCAGAGAGTGAGGAAGGAGAAAGCAAATTCACTGGTGCAAATAACTGTTAGGCAGCATCTTGGCAGCCCCTTCCTCTAGCTCAAGTCCTCTCATTGCTGCAGGGAACTGGCTCAGGTGAGGGAGGCAGTAGAGGCAGAAAGAGAGAGGTAGAAGGAAAGAGAGGTACAAGCTCACGTACAAACACACACTTAAGAGTGATTTCAGAATTGCTCTCTTCATAAGAAAGTTCTGAAGGAGATCTGATGCACTTCCCTCAAGGCAAGTACCTTTAAAAAGGAAGTTCTGGGTCAACCTGAGATGGTGATTGGGTTTATATAGGAATAGGTGGTCCTGCAGGTATGTGGGCTTCAGGTCATGAAGGAATTTAAAGGTTAAAAATATTAGAAATAGTTACATTTCATTTGGTAGCAGAGTTACTTAGAAGCATTTTCCCCAATGTGTAGTAATTAATCCTCAGACAATCACATCGTAGAAAGATAGAACTCACTGTTTATTGAGGTAGATTCTATTCTTGGCAATATCTTGGAGTAGAAAGAAAGAGTCCTAGTCTAAAGAATCACTTTCCCCATAAATATTACGGCCAGAATAGTCTGGCAGCAAGGCTATAGGAGGGTCTGTGGATGAGGCCTTCATGGCAGGAACACTGAGGGCCAAGCTATAAGTGACGAATGACACTTGAACGGCAAGTGTATTTCTCCCTGTTCACTTGCCCTCCACTCAATCCACTTGCCAGGCAAGTGTCTTTCGTCATGTGTAGCTTGGCCCTGAGACATACATCCTTCACTTAGGAAAGCCATGAGGCAAGAAGAAGAGAATATCTCCCAAGAGACACAGAGACAGAGGTGGAGTCAGGAAGCAGTCCTGCCTTAGACAGAGAAGCAAATTAGGTCACTTCCACATGCTCCAATTTTTGTGGGTTTTCCCTCTCCCAAAGCCAGGTCTTCCCAATCTGCTTCGAGAACTCACCTTTCACATGCATCACCCTCATGCGTGTTTTGTGGATGTTTGTAGCGGGGGGGGAAGGCCCCAAACAGAAAATTCATTCTTTATCTGTGCCTCATCGCAAATGACATTGGCACATTCCTGCCCAATGTTCCTTTTTTTTTTTTAGCACATGTGGGATTGTGCTATACCATTGTCCCGTCTTTCAGCTTGTGTAGAAACTGGGCATGCGTAGTACAGCATTCTCTACCATTGATTTCCCACTCCAAGTTTTAAATGCAAAAGTGTTTCATAAATATGTGAACATTAGAGTAGCGTGATCGCACGATTCCATATCCTACTATATAAAAGGCACACGGTGTAACTGACCACTCACTCCTTATCCTCATGCAGGCATAAGATGCAGGGATAAGCGAGTTGGGGGCAAAATGGTTTACCTCCCCACTGCCTCCTCAGGCTTCCAGAGACACTGAAAGGCTCAGCACAGCAGCAAAGCCCTCCCAAGGTCCTGCAGCAGCTGGTGGCAGGGCTCCCCACCACCTCTGCAGGGCCTTGAGAGGGCCATGCACAAGCTGAGTGGCAGCCAAGGGGCCAGGGGAAGAGGAGCCCCTGATCTCTTCCCTGATCCCCTCTTCAACTGATGCTGCCGGGGGGGGGCACGAAGGGGGTGCTGCTGCTAGGGCCCATTGTAATTGACAGTCTGATTGCTAAGTGATCCAATGTAGCGAGCACTGCAGTATGATTCCTGTATTGTAATAGCACAAGGACTGTTTTTAAAAGTTTTTAAAAGGGGGATGGGGTTATATGATTGCACATGCGAGCCAGATGCTCACATGAGTCTGGGGGTAGGAGGGATATTGGTGAGAGGAGGTGTTGGAGATTTGTGGGAGGGCTCTTCTGAAGCAAAAAAAGTCTCCAGATGCACTTATATGGTAGATAATTGTGCAAAACAAGTGACATCAAAAATGAAAATGGAACAAAACAAGTTTCACAAAAACTGGGATTATCACGACCCGCTAGCGCATGGGAAATGATGACGTATGTAATGAGTGAAATAACCCACCAAATTTCCATTAGCAGGCTGTCCCATTAAGGTCGTGTGGAAACGACCTTACTATCAAGAGAGTTACACATACACACAGAGAGACATGCAGTGCCCCCAATGTCTAAGGCATGCTGAGTCACCTATTCCATCAAAAATCAGGACCTTAAACTGAATCCATAAATATAAAAGCAGCCAGCATAATTTGGTAGAGAAAAATAATAATAATCCAAATAGTAAGTGATCTCTAAATGGTTAAATTTTCACAGGATAATCCATGTTATTTTTATTCAGAAATCTGGACCTTAATAGCTATCTTGCTGAGTTTAAATAGAATACATACCATGCCTATTTAAATCTGCACAGGTTTTTATTTTATTTTATTTTTTTGGAAATTGCAATTATGTATACATTGGAGAAATAACATCAGACTGTCTTCCTACTCTTAATGTAAACTAAAGCATTTGGCAAAATAATTATTAACCATCTGAAGCAAATCAGAGGTGCAATTTGAAAGATTTAGATGGTGATGGAAATGCATAAGATGTTGCATTGCCTCCCCTAGCTAAGGTGCTTGTCAGCATTTTCATTTCAATGTACTCTGTTCTTATGAGTGTAAGGACTATTGAGGAGGAATTATTAGGGCTGGGAAGGTCCATTCATGTATTAAATGGCAGCAAGGACTCAGTGTAAAAATAGTGAAGTGGGCATATTTCAGGTAAGTTAAACTGAATTTAACTCTCATAAAATTCAATAACTACTTTTAAAATAAAAAATGGCAATGAAAACCAATACTGTGGGAAGACTGAAGTCAAGAAAGTTTACTATATATGGAGGGTCAGTGGATCAAAGGCTATCAGTGACAGTGATGACTAAATGGAACTTCCATTTCAGAGACAGCAAAGAGACACTGTGACAATCATTCTCAAAGTTTTGCCTATCCTTCAGGACTCTGAACCAATCCTTGTGATTTAATACATATGCAAATCCAGTTATTGCCAGCCAATCAGAGCCCCTGGAGCTCTACTGGTTGGGATGGGGTGAGCCAGCTTCTGCTTAAGAAGGGAGCAGAGATACTTCCCCCCTCAGGGCCAAGCTACAAGTGATGAATGACACTTGAATGGCAAGTGGATCAAGTGGAGAGCAAGTGGAGGGCAAGTGAACAGGAAGGAATACACTTGCCGTTCAAGTGTCATTCGTCACTTGTAGTTTGGCCCTCAGATAGGGAAATCGTGGCCCCGAATAAGGGCATCAGCTTAGTCAGATTTTTTTAGTTTGGCTTTAAGTTAGGATTTGGAGTTAGATGGGTACTTTAAATCTAGTTTCTGTGTACCGGTTCTATGGCTAGGATCTTGTGAGGTAAAGGAGCAACCTGAGTGTAAGCCCGTAAGGTGTGGTAAAAAGATTACAGTGAACCTTGAGTGCTAAGGAACCTTGTCTGGAGAAAAAGGAATCAAATCTTTCCGCAGTGCTTATATTTGGTTATCTAAGAGCCAAAACACATGTTAAGAAATACCTAGGTTCAGCACGTGTTCTCTTACCTCAAGGTTTGCCGGGATCTGTAGGCGTCCTGGAAGCTTAAAGTTTAGCATTTACAGAGCGCCTGTATTTTAAGCTTTAAGCTTCCAGGACCTTAAGCTTCCAGGACGCCTACAGATCCCGGCAAACCTTGAGATAAGAGAACACGTGCTGAACCTAGGTTTTTCTTACCGTGTGTTTTGGCTCTCAGGCTCAGTTCAAAGTCCCATGCAAAAAACATATAACCTCTGGGGAGTGCAGCTGAAAGCCAGTTGTACATTTCTTATGTATTATTCCACACTAAACTTTTACTGAGTTACATCTTATTTTCTGTAAATAAATGCTTGTCGTTCAGGTCCGTCTGCATCTTGTCTGTCAAATCAAAATAGCTGTGTGAAAGAGGTTATACATACCTCACAATTAAGTACCATGCTATACTTTCAGGGTCACAAATAAAAACTCTTTAGGGAACACAAAACTTATGTGCCGCCAACCAGTTAAATAAAGCTTGTGTTTCCCATTTATAGATTGTGGGTGGATGAGGAGGGTTAAACAAACAAAAGGAAAAGGCCAAGTGTGGGACAGCATTCGTCTAGTAGGCAGTTCAGAAGTCTCTCTTCTCTCTTTCCCCTACTTCATCAGATTGCAGCCAGGGAAGCCTTAACTTCCATGCTCTACTTGTAGCCTTCCAGATTCATCTGCTCTGCTACTGTGCGAAACAGGATGCTGGGCCAGGTGGACTTTTGGTCTGATTCTTAAAAGAACATCCCACAGTGCAGAAAAAATATAGTGCATGGATAAGTTGATTTCTGCATCCAGACTAGTGTTGGTTAAGTTTATTTCTTCATTTCGTATTTCCTCACTGTCAGGATTTACACAGAAAAGTTTCAAGCTAAAGAAGATTTCTCGACAAGGCTACAGATCCTCTCAACTAGTGCTTCCCAGCCTATAAGTTGAGACCCAGCAATGGGTTCCAAAGCCTCTGAAAGTGGGTCATAGCACTCCCTAATGGCCGTGCCTGTCCTTTGTATTGCTCTCTTTCTCTCCTCTTCCTCCATGCCAGCTTCTCACATTTTTTCTTTCCCCAGCCTTTGCAATAGTAATGAGGGCGAAAATCAACTGCTAATTTTATGGTAGTAGATGGAAGAAGGAAAAAAGGCTGGAAAATAGTCAGAACTTTTCAAAGAACCATAGAAAAACCAGAGGAAGAGATAGGTGTGTATGTGTGCATGCATGGCCTCCATCTTAGTGCTGCTCCTTCAGTAGCAAACTCTTGCCCAACCCCTTCCAGTGCTTCACTGCCTTCTACATGCTGTGAGAGAAATACCACATGGAGCCCCTCACCACCTTCACCATCATCTGGCATCTGTATGAATCTCCTCAAGATGCTCAACTCCTCAACTTAATCTCCTCTACCACCATAAGCATTCCTCCTCAAATTGCTTTGGTCTGGTTGGCATAGGAGGAGGAGTCAACAAAGAGAAGTTCTCCCACTCTCAGGTACTTCACCTCAATGGGAGCCTCGTGTTCACTCAGAATAAGAGAAGAATCTTTGTTGTAACTCCTTTGCCCCTCAAGTGATATATTTTATGAGTGGACTTACTTGCTGTAATGGAGACCTCTCAATCTCTATACTCAGACAATCAGTATGTGTGGGTTAAATCTGGCCTCTTCACACAGCATTGGCACTGATGAAGTCTACATTTCCAGCACTCCAAAGGTGGTTAAAGGTGGTATAATGCTCAGTGTTGTGCAGTTTTGAGCAAACCACTATTGAGTAGCATATCTACCCTTCCATGTATGGTGATTGTTTCCCAAAGGGAAAGCAACCATGTCTGTCTTCTGATTTTAGATGGAAATGAGGGTTGCTGCTTTCACAGCTTGTACCATCCTAAGCCACTTGCATTGTACTAAGGTTGAAAACTAGGCCATTTTAAATGTGATTTACTTGCACTGATATCTCTGCTTTGTAAAGAAAAGAACATATGCTGTCATGTGTGATGAATGCAGCCACACCCACCTCACGGGGTGATTGTTGTGAGAATAATAATAACACCCTTTGTAAACTGCTTTTAATGTGGCATTAAGTTGTCCTGAAGGGCAGTATATAAATCGAATGTTATTATTATGTTATTATAATTTAAAATGTGGACACCTGACATGAAACTAAAAAGAAATGGCTCCCCAGATTAAGTTAAGCGACTTTCTGAAATTCTCCCCAACCCAAATTTCTGTCCTGATTTTTGAGTTCCAAATTATCTGGTGTTGTTTTTCTGAAGCGGAAAAATTTCATTCAGAATTCTGCTTTGTTCCATATCTTATTCCCAGTTTTTTTAATAGAATGTCATGTATGTGCAGATTGAAACAGTTAGACCCTACCTCTGTGCAGCTTCGGCTGTTACAGAGGGGGTCCACCATTGCTTCCGTGGGAGGAGGGAGAGCAGGGACTTTCCCGGGCATCCGGGTTCCTGCTGCGTGGGCGGAGCCAGTAGCCATTTAGGCGGCTCTGCCTACGCAGCACTCAGATGCTGCTGAAGCTCGGCCCACCCTCCTCACCCTGTTTTTGGTGTAGGTTTAACCAGCTGCCGTTTTCGGAGTCAGGTAGGAATTTTTTCCTCTTATCCTAATTGGCCTTGGATGGGGGTTTTTCACCTACCTTACACCATTACTCGTGTGCAGGATATTAGATTAGGGTAGTGCCGGTTAGGGTGTTCTGGCCGGATTGATTTGGGATTTAGTCAGCGGGCTGGTGAGCACCCTTGGCGCTTCCCTATTTGTGGGGAAGAGGGGTCTGCTAGGAGCGGCTGGTACTGCTTGTGATGGCTGCCAGTGCGTGTGGGCAGGCTGCCTAGGTTAACCCCATGCGCATCCTGCCTCACTGCTGTACAGCTGAGGATTAGGAGCTTGGAAAGGGGAACCAATTTGCCAGGCTGGCTGGGTATCCTTGCCATCTCTAGGGATGGCTCGCACCCGGGGTTTCAGGGCTCGCCCAGGCAGGTCAAGGCGGAGGTCTTGGGATGACCACGTGGCTTGACCTGTACCGCTTACCCTTGATGCAGTTTTGATTAATGTTAATGTTGAGGTTAATTCAATAATGTGGCCCTTAGATCCAACAACGTTGCCTGCCTCTTCGTTCCCACTAGGGGAGCAATTAACAGTTCTTTTTTGGTTAATTTATCTCTCTCTTCTCTTATCCAGTATTACTCTATGGAAAACACATAGATTTATATTAACAGCCAATGTGGCACAGTGATGAGTGTATTGGAATAGAACCACAGAGATTCCAGTCCCTACTTGGTCCTAAAGCTCACTGTTGACTCTTAAGCCAGTCACTGTCTATCAACCTAACCCAATTCACAAGGGATTGTAAGGATAAAATAGAGAACCATGTCGGCCATCCTGAGCTCCTCAGAGGAAATGTGGGATAAAAATATAATAGATGGGAAAATTCTTTTTTATGTACCATTTTCCCAATGCACATGAGTGCAAGTGGGTCAGTGTCAACAAAACATCATGCACACAAGCACACACTTGATACAGTCTTATATTCACTCACATCAAGCCTGCAGCGTTTCGCTAATGCACATGTACCCCTTAGTAATGTAGTGGGTAAAGAGAATTTTGTAATTCATCTTAGAAATAATCGGAGTTAAGATGAAACTAAGGAGAAGTTGAATACAAAGCAAAGTGAAAAGAAAAGGAATTGAGGACATCTGCTCATGTTAGGCATGCTTATATACATTAATATTTAATACTTTCAATGTACTACTCATTGCCATCTCTTCTTGCAAGCACTGATGCATGTCCAAGCATTAAAAGAGTAAAATTTTGGAGGCAGGATGTTGCTTCTTTGTGCAAAAGGGGATGAGGGTTTTTTTTGTATTCTCACTGTAAGGCAACTAGGGGGGGGGGGTTGAAACCATTAGATCTGACTCTACCATAAGGTAAACTGAAGCAGTCATCTCAGGTAGTAGAATTTTTTTCCCCAGAAAGGTAACTTGCATCTACCCTGACCTGGTAGGTCTACACAAACCCAATCTTGTCAAATTTCAAAAGCAGGGTTATCCTTGGTTAGTAGTTGGATGAGAGACCACCAAGGAAGTCTAGGGTTGATACACAGAGGCAGGAAATAGCAAGGCCCCTCTGACTGTCTCTTCCCTTGAAAACCATGTTGGCTGAGACTTGATGGCACACACACAACTCATATCCATCATCTGCTTCCCATCTTGCCCTCTTTATAAACAGCACAAATCATTCCTGTCCTATAGGACTTCCTGAACTCTCACAATATTCCTTCCTCTCCAGAGAGTTTGTCCTGGCAACCTTGTCGTAATCACATAATGAAACTCTCATGGGACAAAGGAATCTTGTTAGCCCTGGGAAACTCAATAAGGTGTGAATGCCTTGGCATGCTGTTTTAAAGAGGGATGGGAGAAAGAGGACAAGGAGGATTGGCTGCTCCTGCATAACAATGGGAAGCAGCGATGCTGGTATGAGGCCTCAAGCAGCAAAATGTATTGAGGCAGTGTTGGAAGCAAAAAGCTGAGAAGAGCAAGTCCCACAGTTCATATGAATGTCCTTTTATTTACCATGCAGTATTTGTTTGTTTGTTTGCTTATAGTTTACCTTTCCCACTGAGATCCAATGTGGATTACAACAGTGCAAGTGACAATACAATATAATTGACAACTAAAACATTCACCAAGCAAAGTATAATAATGAAGAACAGTTGGGCCATTCAGGGAAACAGATACAATACGGAATGGTAGCAGAAAAGTTTTTAAACAAGCATAAAGCCAAGCACTGAGATGAAATCTATCTGAAACAAAGCATAACCAATTTCCCGGAGAAGATTAGCAGTGTGGAGACTCACTAGTAGGCACATACCTACATCAGGAGATAGTACCCATAAGCAAAGCGTTCAGTCCTCATCCCTACCAAGGCGTCTCTCTGAGCTATTTCTTATGACACAGTCCTGCAATCTGGGTAGAAAACCCTCCTGAATAATTCAGTTTTGCATAGTTTGCAGAAAGTCAGGCGAGTAGGGGCTTTTCTGATGACCTCAGGAGGGCCATTCCACAAGGTGGGGTCTAACACGGAGAAAGCATGTGTGCAAGCAGGTGTTGATTTTGCCCAGCTGTAGGGTGGTATCTTCAGATGATCCTGTTCAGATGAGCAAAGCTGTTGTGGGAGAAGTGGTCACTCAGATATGAGGGGCCAAGGCCACAAAGGGCTTTGAATGTGATAGTCATGATTTTGGATTGAGCCCGGTAACTGGTGGGAAGTCAATAGAGTGACACTTGCATATAAGTAGGAGTGCTCAAATACTTGCCAATTGAGCTTATGTGCTGTTGATGAACTGTGATCAGGCAGCTGATAGTTTGACGGACCATCTGTCTATTCAGCATCCCATGCATGGCAGTATGGTAGGTTTTCTACACTGTCTCACTTCCTAACAGTATAGTTCAGCATAGTCAGATATTGGTGCCTGTGTTGTTCTCACAGCCTGATGGAGTTCTACTTCCCCCTCATCCTTGCTGCACTGCTGATCTGCTTGACGGGCAAGTGGTTAAAGATACAGTTAAATTCATTATGGATAATATAATTCATTCATAAATAAATGTTGTTGTTTTTTCAAAAAAACCCAACTACTTGGTGGTCATCTAAGTAGTCTTTAGTGACCTTTCCATCCATAACTTTCTCTTAAAGTTTATTGTAGGTGGTTTACTTTGCAGAGCCATTATAAGAAAACAATATCCATTTCTCAGGGCTAGTAAGATGGTAGGAATGAACTAACAGACAGCAATCTCACACCCAGCAAAGGGTAAGCAATCCTATGGGCACGCAAATGTGCTCTGCCAGTGTAAGGAGGGAGAAATCCCAATGGGAGGGGGGAGATAGCTAGGCCACCTTCTCTTGCCAATCAGGAAGAGACAAATGGTCATCCCAACTAAGGGAGGGGTACAGGTTATAAATTCCCTGGATATAAAAGAAGCTCTCTTCTCAGGCTCTCTTGCATTGCTCTCGTCTCTGGACTCATGCTGGCTGGCATGAAGGACTTCCTGGATTCCATTTTGACCGACACAATGGGAAGAAGTCCAGTTCTCAATGAAACTTCTCTGAAGGCTTTTTATTTCTAAGAACTGAACGCCTATTCTTTTAATTACATTAGTCAGGGACAAGCCTAGTCAAAGCAAGACGGATTGTGGTTTACCACTTGAGTTTCTTTTACTCAGACCTGCTGCTTATAAGTAATCTAGAGCATATGCATGATTCTTTAACTAAACCACTACATCTCAAACACTAGCTGCCTGATTTCTGTACCCTACTAATATCACATTCGACTCTCAGCCACCCTAGATAGAACCAATCCAGTGCCTAGAAGGTTGAACAAATTGCAATTATTGTTTTCTGAGGAAAATACATGCAATACCTAATCCTCCTACAAATCACTGGAAAGTTTACAAGCAATTAACATGGGAAAATATAATGTGAAAAGATAATGTAGCTCAGTTCCATTTATTTCTTGCAGATGTCTAAAAAAGCGGCAGAAAGCATGTTCCTGTTGCTATCACATATGCGAACTTTGAGCAAACACATATAATCACTGAACCCGTTTCTCCATGTCTAAATGTAATTAATGCATTTACCTATATGTTTTATTTGAAGGGGAAAGGGTCAGCTTGTCAATGGAAAAAGCTTTATTGGTACTATTTATAGCAAAAGCATTAACATAAAGCAGCAGTCATACAGGTCTTGTGTGCACTTTAAGTAATTTACATGTTCATGGATCTTTTTCTGAACACTATGGAAACTGCCCTTCTTCTTCTCTAGTCCTCTCTAATTACCACTGCCCATCCTTCCCTCCCGCACACTGGACCAAGCAAAACCCTTATTTTCATCTACAGCATATCTGAGCGGAGGGCAAGGGGATCAGGAGAAGAAGGAGCTCCATATCACTTTTGGAAGAGACGAGTAATACATCTGCCTGTCACGTCATGTCCATCCTGCTTTTTATTAAGGAACTCAGGCCAGCATACATGGGTCCTCTGTCCTTCATTGTTTCTGACAACAGCCCGGTGACGAAGGGTAGGGCAATCATTCTTGCTCAGCCTAGGGTCATCCAATAAGCATAATGGCTAAAAGGGGATTTGATCTCCCCAGTTTTAGTTTAACCACTGCATCATAGTTGCTTAAAACAATTATCTCCACAGTCTTGGTTTGAGGCAGCTTCCCACATCCAAACATAAAAGCAATTAAACACATACGCTAGGGAGAAAAAAGACAGACTATCACAGTCAAAGGATAAAAGAAAACTGTGGCATAAAAGCCTACCATCTGACTAAAAGTGGCAACATTTCTTCAAGACCACTGGAGATTTCTTAAGGGGCATAAAGAGATCTATGGGGGTCAACAGAAATTCCAGGACTAGCAGAATAAAAATGTTTTCACCAGGCACCTGAAATTTTGCATTCTTGTCACAAGGTTAAATTGCTCACGTTAGAAATCACAGGATAGGGATGCTCAACCACGTTACCTCAGCCGATGAGCAGGATCTCAAAAGCAGACCTCAGGTGATAGGCATGAGCATATTATCAGTTGTTAACATTCCTATCTGTGTTAACATGAGCCTGCGAAAGCAGGGAGGGCGGAATATAAATATAATAAATTAAATTAAATTAAATTTGCCACACTCACACAGTTACCAAGAGACAGTGCCCCAGATCGATGCTTTTCAATAGCAAGTCATAAGGGCTGTTCAGAAACACATCCCTCCATTTTCACCCAGTGAGCTAATATGTCCATTTTTTGTATTTTGTACATTTTCATTTCAATAGTTTTAGTTTACTTAATTTCTGCTTCTGTCATTGTTTCTTCTTTTAACTGTTTCTCATCACTAATGATGTATACACATTTTGCCTCAATTCTATTTGATCCTGCAAATATGGCCAACTCCTCCTGTACTGTCCGGCCTGCCAGTTAAGATCCTCTACTCAAGCCCTTCTCTCTGCATCCCTGTCAGCAGAGGTGAGGTGGGTGGCAACCACAGACAAGACATTTTTTACAGATGGCACCTCTACTTCGGAATTGCTGCCCCTTGAGGCTCAATTAGTATTTACCTTACAGTTTGTAAAGCACCCGCCCAAAGCTTTCAACTGAGAGTTGAACCACATGATACGAATTAAACGAGACCGAGCAAGTGTCAGGACTCAGGAGTCCTGTCTTACCCCAAATGCCCATGTCCAGCATTCTATCGATGAGCACATGTCCTGGTCCAGGCACGCATTCAAAATTTTCTGCTCCAGTGTAGCTGCGACAGTGCGTGTACGCTGTCACGATCAATAAGTCAGCAATGCAGAGCGTCCTTATTTCCTATATCTTCCGCTTCCTATCTGTGCAAAGTGGAGATGCATGATGGGATATCTTGGAGGTACACGTAGACAACCTGTGCCACCGCAAATATGGGTTCAATGGAGGTCCTGCATACCTGGCGCATGTAGTTGAAAACAACGTTTGAACACGTGTAAGTAAGTTTTCATGTCATTCACGTGTAATTCGTACCGTGTGGTTCAGCTCTAAGATGTTCCATCTTTTAGAGCTGTTCTGACAATCTGCTTCTGTTCTATGAACATTGTGGAATGTTGTTTTAAGCCCGTGTTTTATTTTTACGGCTTGATAATTATTGGTAATATTATGCTATTGTTTTTTATGATTTTATTATATTGTTTTAACCTTGTGACCCAATATGTAACACATTCACATGTGATTGACACAAAACTGATGCAAAATAACGTTGGAAAACACATGAAGAGATAATGGCAGGAGCAAAGAGAAGCTGGAACAGGAATAATGACTAAGAGGTTTATTTCTCTTAGGGGAGAAACAAGAAAACTAGGATATTCAGATGAGCCAGAAAACTTGCAAAATCAGATCTTATTTCTACACTCCAATGTAGAAAAAAACCTGTAGAATGCCAATGTAATAAAGTTTCCAGTTCTGCGTTGGGAAATTCCTGGAGATTTGGGTGGGGGGGTGGACCTCAGTGGGGTATAATGCCACAGAATCCACCCTCCAAAGCAGCTATTTTCTCCAAGGGAACTGATCTCTGTAATCTGGAGATCAGTTTAATTCTAGGAGACCTTCAGGTCCTACGTAGAAGCCTGTAGCGATGCTAAGGACTATGCCTGAAACTGAGCTACTGCCTAGCAGGATCCCAGCCCTTAATGATACAGATCCTTCAGGTGTACAAAGTATCAATGAATGGACCACTAGTAATCTCCAGCAAGAGTTTCAACATAATGGGCAGGATCAAGACTAAAGTTTCTCTATATGCAAGGCTTTCTGACAGTGGAACAGAAGGTTCCTGCCTCCCCCCTTCCACTGCAGTTGACATATTCACAGATTTTCTCAAAATGACACACTTGAGGGAAAGGGGATCCTCCAGAACAACATGAGATGCAAATTGAAGGAAGGAGAAATTGTTGAAAATTACCACAACCCTTCCTTTTGCAGAAAATTTAGTCTGTATCCAACCCAATATCCTAGTAGTAACTAGTTAAATGTTGAGAAACAGCAACCGAAAATTCAGGAGGAATGCTGCCTGCAAGTCTTACTTGTATATTGAGAGAGAGGCAATTTCTGTCTGCATTGTAAAGACACACATCAAATTTGTCTTTAACTGCAGCTCAGCTCTCAAGGTTAATTGTGCAATAATTCAAGAGTATATTTATGAAAGGTTAAAATGTCTATGTCAGTGTATACACTTCATTACTTTACTAACATTAGGCAGAACAGTGGTGTGACAGTTTACAGCACGGAACATCAAATACAGTAGCTGTTTCTGTAAGTGGTAGAGGGAAATAAACTAAATAGAACGAAATCACTTTTCACCAAACAGAGACATTGCTCCTTACCTCTTTTCATATTCACTGTCTTCGCAGACTGAGAACATTTGGGAAAATTCAGCACTATATAAACATGGGCTGGACACACGTAAGTGACAAGATATAATTAGGATTCTTTTTTCTTCTCTGTAGTGCCACACATATTGGGGAAAGTGTTGCTGAACAGACACAGTTCATCAAAGCTACTTCAATCCATCTAGCAATCTCGTTGGAGAAGTAGTTCGGTCTGATTGCTCAGTTTTTACTTAGATCCACACTTGGCTTACCATCTGTCTTCTTATGGCGGGCAAACTCCCAAGGATTTGATCCATTCCTCACTCCTGTTTGGAGTGGCAGTGGGAGAAAAAATAAAGAAAAAAAAATTCTGACCTGGCAGCCGGCACATCATTCTTGGATATATCCGGAATCTAGCTCTAGGAATCACCCAAAATTCTATGGTAAAACTATAGAGTTTTACCAAATAATTGTGATGATTCTAGAGTTACCATTGTCCAGGTACAACTTGCAAGTGATGTGGTGATATTGGCAATATTCCCAATGTCACATGCTTCCCACATCCCCAACTCCAACCCTTGGCCTGGCAGCCCTAATCTACACTGAGAGGCACTGTGATGTAGTGTTTATTGCAAGACTAGTATCTAAGAGGCCTAGATTCAATCAGGGTGACCTCTGTCCAGTCACACACTGTCAGCTTAACCTACCTCATGGGTTTTGGTGAAGTTAAAATGGAGGAAAGGAGAAGAATGGAACCAACTTTGGGTCCCCACTGGAGAGAAAAGCAGAGTATAATTGAAGTTAATTTTTAAAAGTAAGTACAGAAAAAAACAATAAATACTATCAAGGAATTGAAACAACTTGCTAATTGGGGAAGGCTAAAGGGTACAGTCAGTTTCGACAGAGGTTGTCTACAGGAAAGGGTCATGATAGTGGTTTATTAAAAAAACTCTCCATGGCATCTTCAACATAGAGACTCAGATTTTTCTTCTCCACAAAACTAGAATTTGAGGTTATATGTACAGTTGACTGACAGGTGATACAGGACAGAGAAAGGAAATTGTTCCTTATGTGACATGTAATTCACTCATGGGATTCTGCCACCTGACTTATTGAAAGCCACTAGCTCAGAGTCTAACTGGGAAACATGCTGCGAGTTCTATGTATGGAGTGTTTTTCGATCTAAAATGACCCCCACAGAGCTGCAATTTGCCCAGCTGGAAAATAAACACACACTGATACATGCCTGCATGTTTGCCTAACAGAACAAACAGCACCCCAAGGGATCCTTTTTGGTCAAGAGAACTGCATGGAGGGAAAGCTTAATCTCACATTCCCCTATGGTGCAGTTTTGATTCGAATCAAGCTCCTACATGCAATCTCTTTTTTAAGAAATCCAAACATCAGAAGATGCATACAGGGACATCCCAGTGTCTTTTTTGATTTGACCCTTAGATTACTTTTAAAAAGAACTGTTCATAGAATAAAGGTCCATCAGATGTTATTAGCCATAATGGAGAAATGGTACCTCCATGCCTAGGGAAAGTCTACCTCTGGACAACTTGGGGGGGGGCGGGGGCGGCTCAGCAGTTGCCTTCATTCTTGGAAGTATATCATTGAATATTGACCTTGGTGAGGATGCTAAAATAGATAGCCTTTTACTCTGATCCGACAGGACTTTCCTTATTATTCTGATGATTTTTGACACATTTTCAGTTTCAATTAAAAATGCATTAGAGAAAGGGCTAGTTTACTGTGTTACTTTAAAAGACCATGTTTGTGAGTGATTAAACACACACACACACACACCTGGATAGAAACTCTATGAAGCATAAAGCAACAGGAGGATTGTTTTATTCATTTGTGACTCGTTTATTTATTTATTTATTTATTTATTTATTCATTCATTCATTCATTCATTCATTCCTTGCCTTTATTGCTGCTATTCCACTTGTAGCGTAGGCTTGCCATCCTCCCCCACTCCCACTGCACACCTGGTCCCACTCACCTGGTCAGTAGGGGGAGAAGGCATGGGGAAGAAGCATGCATGCTCCCCCGTTCCCTGATCATGCTAGAAAATGACATCATTTTCAGGCATGATAGGGGAGCTGCAGATCTCACTGAAGCTCAGTTCATTAAAAATTGTCCATTTGGAAGCAATTTGTAATGAACTGGGTTTCAGTGTGACCCACAGCTCCCCCGTCACACCAGAAAATGCCATCATTTCCCTGCACAATGGCCAAGTGCAGTAAAAGGGAAAGAAAATATGCAGAAGAGAGAGAAATCATAAAACATGCATTTGCATATCCTTTGGCAGGCACAAAATGGTAGGCCCAGAAAGCATAATTCAGCATTTTCTTTTACGGATAATCTACAGTGCTAAATACTAATTAAATGAGTAGTTAGCTGAAAGATAAGAGGTAAACACCTGTCTTCTTACAACAGAGTGAAAGGGCTAAAGCTGAAATTAGTTTGCTGCTCCCCAAAATCAAAATTTAATCTAACAAATCTCTATCTTAATTGTTCTCTAGATATTCCTAACATCCCAGTATCTCGTTACTTGCCAAATAATAACCAAAAATCTGTATTTGACATTTGGTGATATTTGATTCCAATACTTGAATAAGATATTAGATTCCTGTATATGATATTTGACAAGATAAGACAGACGACTTCCTAGGAGATTAATATGTGACTGCATTTGATAGTGTACCAGCAGTAACATTTCAAGTTTGACAGTATTTGATGATTGGCATACATTAATATTTCACATCTAAGAGCAGTTGATCGTTGTTGTATTAGTTATGTTTAGTACTGAAGAGATAAAAATCAATGATATTTAGTATTTGACAATTTACTAGGTGCCAGATTACCACCAAGCAGGCATAACCTTAGAAAACCAAAATAATATTGCATATTATCGGTGATTAGCATCATTTGTTTGAGGTGTGAGGATACTTACCCAGGCCTACAGGAGCTCAGCAGAAGAGAACATGCTTTGCATACAGAAGACCCTAAGATCTTCTGGCATCTCTAGGTAGCAGGAAGGATTTTTGTCTGCCCAAGACCTGCTGCCAATTACAGCTGGCGTTTCCAAACCCCTGATTCTCTGCCATGCAGTCCCATTGCCCACTGTCACTTCAAATGGTGGTGGGGGTGGGGAGCAGCATGGTGTGTGGTGTTATGTCACTTTTGGTTAAAACCCTGAACTGACATAGGGTAGCTCTAGAAATCACTGGAAAATATGGTTTTATCACAGTTTCCGGTGATTCCTAGAGATACCCTATATCACTGCTGCAGCCAGTGTCACAGCCCCCACCCCCAAGTACCCAGTCCACAATATTCCCACTGGTTTTCAGGTATTGCCTGGCAATCCTACAGCAGACAATACTAAATGATATGGTTCAATGATGTCCCTGTGTAAAGTGCCATCGAGTTGCATCCAAATTATGGTGTCCCCTGCTAGGGTTTTCAAGGCAACAGACTAATAGAGGTGGTTTGCCATCAGCTGCCTCTGTATAGATCCCCTGGTCTTCCATGGTGGTCTCCCATTTAAGTTCTAGCATGCACCAACTTTGTTTCCAAAATCTGACAAGATCAGGCTAGACTTGGTCATCCAGGTGAGATCAGGCTAGCCTTGGTCATCTAGGTGAGGGAATGAGACTCTATATAATTCTGCTACATACATTCAGGGCTTTTTTTCAGCTGGAACACGGTGGAACAGAGTTCCGGAACTTCTTGAAAATGGTCACATGTCTGGTGGCCCTGCCCCCTGATCTCCAGACAGAGGGGAGTTTATATTGCTCTCCATGCTGTTGGAGCGGCACAGAGGGCAATCTAAACTCCCCTCTGTCTGGAGATCAGGGGGTGGGGCCACCAGCCATGTGACCATTTTCTCCGAGGGCAACCCACTGAGTTCCACCACCTCTTTTCCCAGAAAAAAAAGCCCTGCATACATTGCTGATTTTTCTGAAGCACTGATTTCATTGTTTCCCAGCTTCCAAAGTAGGAAACACTTCTGTATCCCTATACCACAGTATACAGAAAAATTGACTCCTCCAAACCCATTATCTTAAGTTGACATTACCCACATCCTGCCAAACAACCCCAGAACAATCAGTTAACATATCAAAATGCAAGAAGCTTGCTACCTTTTTGGCAGACATTAGTTTCCTGGGTTCTCTTGAATGATTTCACTACTGGGATACCTTAAGAAATAAAGTATCAGTCACATTACAAACCCATCTGGAAATTAAATGTCAAAGATAAATGAAACAGAAAGGGGGGGGGAGGAATAAAACCCCATAAAGTCAGTGCGTCTCTATAGGGAAGACGCAGAGTGTTCAGAACAAATTTATTTTTAAAAAATAAAAGAAAATAGAATGTTTGCTCAGCACCAGATGCATGCTTTGATTCACCATGAAACAGATTAACTGTTATCTTGATGCAATTAAAATGCAATTTCTCTTTTCTTCAGAGAACTTGACTTAAAAATAACTAATGCTACAGTGTCCTCCCAGATGAATACAAAGCAAAACCATTAAGGTCCCCCTACCATAAAATCATTCCTGATTTATTTTAGAAACACCTGAATGTATGAAAAATTGAGTAACACTTATGACCTAACCCAGAAATAGCACTCTAAAGTTCTGGGGAGGGAAATGTTATCTTTCTTCTGACTTTTGAAAAAAAAATATTTTCATCTCATAGCATATTCAGGACATGGAGAAGGACAGAGGTGATAGGAATTTAGCCCAGTTTCCCCATCTACAAAGCCTAATAGTAGACTTCATTGTAATATTGTACAAAGCAAAATTCAAAGCAAATTTCTTGGGACCCTCCTGAGGCAAAGCATTCAAGAATTATCAAATGATACCAGGAAATGTTGTTAAGACTAACAATTTTTCTGAGAAGCCTTCCTTCATAAATCCTTAGGTTCATAAAATAACATTTGAGGAAAAATATGAGGAGGCTGTCTGGTGGTAGCCAAGAGACCTGCGGCATGCCTGACCCAACAGGGCTGGGTGAGGGAGGAACAGCCACTGCATAGAAAAGCCCTGAGCCCTTGAGTGCCAGCATCAACCAGCTGGGAGGAGGTGGTGTCCCATTTATGGGTGTTGGAGCAGGAGGCTGAAGGCCAGCTCAGCCCAGTCAAATCCAATTGGCAATAACTTCCGCCCATCAACCCAAGAGGGTAGGGCAACCCTCAGGAAGGCAGAAAGAGGAAGGGGTGGGTATTCCTCAGGGAGGCTCCGTCATCTGGGCCAGGGACTCAGGCCTAGGAGGACATGCTAACCCTCCCACCAGTAACAGGCTAAAGGAGAGGGCAGTGGAGAGAGAGAGGAGAAAGACTTAGGTTGCTGTTAACCCCTTCCCTTTTCAAGAATGAGGCCTGTTGAGGCCCCCACAAGAATGCTCTGGAGGCCCCGCCCAACCCTAACAGCATGTCGAGAATTCGCAGGAGGATTTTTCCTCAGGTGAACCATGAAAGAAATTCTGATACACACTTATGACTTGAATGCATCCCCCCCACACACACACACACAAACAACCTGTTTTCCTCCCCAAAGGGACACAATGAGGCTTACAACATTGTCCTCCCCTCCTCCATTTTATCCTTACAACAACAATCCTGTCAGGAGGCAGGTTAGGTTGCAAGTAAGTGACGGGCCCACGGTCACATAGCATGATAGAGTGGGATTTGAATGTGGGTCTTCCAAGTCTTGCTTGGAACCATTACAAAAGCAGAATTATAGTTTTTCTAAGCATTTGTTGCTATCCCATGATCTATGTAATGTTTGCATTCTGTTGGCATAGATTTCAGAAGGCCACTTTTCTGATAAGAAGCCCCAGTTATTTGCACCATCAAGGAAGTTTCAAGAAACCAAGGATTAGGCATGCAACATTTTTATAAGGCATATTATTTTATGGTCTGTGCATTAATTTTACTACAGTTATTTTAATTCAAATCCTGAAACATTGTACACTTGCCTAAAACCCAGCTGTTATGTTACCTTCCTAATTCTTCATTGTGCAAACAAGGTTGAACAGTCATTGCTTCTTGTTCTACTCAAAGCATGACGGAATGCCGCACAGAGACTAACACTTTTAAGAAGGCACATCTCTCTTTGGATCAAATTCCCATTAATGAATGATTCTGATGTTATCTGTCAGGATGTGAACTTTGGGGAAATAATCCATTAATCAGATGACTGCAAAAAGTTTCCTTAGTCTGAAGTCACTCACATATTTCACAGTGCTATTGATTTGCCCAACCTGCAACAAGAAAAAAAGCAGTCTCCTTTTTGTGCAAGGTGATTTTATATTTTACAAGCTGGAGCCACACAAGAAATAGCAGAGAATGGAAAGATAAGAATAAATGAATAAAAAAATCCAACCTCCTCCGCCCCAAATTACTTAGCAGCAAACACAGCTAAGCTCATTAGAAGTTCAGCACTATGTTGCTAACACCCTCACTGACGCTAACCCTCACTGTTGCTAACACCCTCACTGACGCCTGGTGTGGGCTTTCGGGGACCACAGTTCTCTTTGGGCCAAGCTACACATGACGAATGACACTTGAATGGCAAGTGTATTTCTCCCTGTTCACTTGCCCTCCACTCAGTCCACTTGCCGTTCAAGTGTCATTCGTCATGTGTAGCTTGGCCCTTTGTCAGATGCATCTGGCAGGCTGTGGTTATCGAAGGCTTATACTACATAGGAATTGGACGCTTTTACTGCTGCAAACTAACATGGCAAACTGACTCCACACCAAAAGGAGATGTTTACATTTACTAGCAAAGGAATGTTTTGGTTGCCTCCCCGCTAATTGCATCCTGTCCCCTTCTGATATATGTCTCCTTCTCTCCCCTATCTCCCCTCCTCTTCTGTATTTGACCAGTTTGGATCATGCATCTGACGAAGAGAACTTGATTCTCGAAAGCTTATGCTACAATAAAATTGGTTAGTCTTAAAGGTGTTGCTGTACTCTTTTCTATTTTGCTACTACAGACTAACACGGCTAACTCCTCTGGATCTATGACCCTCACTTGGAGTGTGCACCAAAAACAAAACAAAAATGGTGAATCCAGATCTGGGTTTTAAGGACACCAAAAATCTGGGTAAGATTCTATAATGTAGTTAGAGAATCCTGAATATATCCAGCCATTATTACTTTTGTGTAAAACTATCCAGGGGGCTATGGAGGCATTTTTCAAGAAAAGCCCATCACATTTCAGGGAACCTACTCCTTCCTATCCGCTAAAGACCATCCCCCAAATTTCAGGAAGATGGGACCCCACTGTCCAATTCTATGGGCCCCTGAACAAAGTGGAAACATTTCCAAGGTTTTCCAGGCAATGGGAAATCTTGAGCAAAGGCAACTCCCAGCTAAAAGCCAGTCCCAATGCAAGCCAAACCAACAAAACTCAACAGAACGAAACTACAGCAAGGGAATCAGAGAATCCCAATGTCAAACCAGAGAACTCAAATGTCAAAATAGAGAATCTCAAACTGAAGCAAGGGGGACTGAGGCTCACTGGAGGTTCACTGGAGCCGTGCAATTTAAAATGAAGCCAATAGCTTTAAGGGCTCTTTTGGAGCCTGAGTGAGGATAAATGGGTGGGATGGGAATTCACTCTGCCTGCTGCCTCCAGTCCCCAACCAGCCACACAGCACCCTCCTGCCACAGCATGGTGCTTGCCTCCACTTCTTGCCTCTGCTCTGTTACTCACTGCTGCTCTGCTGTGGCTGTTTGTGGCTGAATAATCTGATCCAGCAGAGTCCTGCTTCACGGATCCAATCTGGGATTCTCCAATGTGAACCAACTTAGCCAAATTTATGCTGTATTGGCATGATTCCAGCTATTTAGCTGATTCATGAATCCCAAATCGCACACCCTAAGCCCTCACTAATGATTTTTGGGGTAAATAATGTGGAAGCTGCTCAGCTCACTCTGAAATATGAGCCATACAACAACATTTTTTTAATGTGGTAGGGGAGGCTTGACCCTGATGTGGATAGCCAAGGCAAGCCCAATTTGTCAGATTTTGGAAGCTAAGCAGGATCAGCATTGGTTAGTAATTGGATCAGAGACATTCGAAGAAGAGCAAGGTTGCAGAGACAGACAATGGCAAACCACCTCTGTTTGTCTCTTGTCACAAATACCCCACCAGGGGTCACCATAAGCCAGGTATGACTTGCTGGCACTCTCCACCATCAGTGGAGGCTTGAGACTGGTGAGTGGAAAATTCACAGCATGTGCTACCCCAGATCTACTTTAAGCTCCTTCTTACCTAGCCCTGAACCTTTAAGAGAGATCCCAGTAAAGGAAGGGGAAACTTGGAACATGAACAAATAGAGGGCAACGTTGTGTGGATGTATTTTTTTAAAAGTGCTCTGCTTTGGAAGCAAAGGTAGAACTTAACAGCTGTGTGGAAACAATCTTGGTTTATTATTTTCTCAGTTTCTAAGTGAACATGAGTCCAAAAGACAGTTATTGCCTTGTACTCCCACCAATAAAAGATTATTAACAGATTTACCAAAGAGAAATACATAAAACAAAAAACTGCATAAATAGTAATGCCCAAAAAATTGATCAACATATCCTTGCAAGCTGGATGGATTTTACAACATGATAAATTTACAGTGGAGCCCAGAAATGATATCTTCCTAAGCTCTGATGTGGATTTCAGTCTTAAGGTTGTATGTCAGACAAACAAAGGCAAAGTAGCATCATATACATTTTGCAGTAGGCAGGGCCAGATCTACAGGGGGGCAGGGGGGGTAGTCTGCCCCCGACGCTGCCAGGGAGGGGGCGCTGGGAGCAGCTAACAGCTGCCGGAGTGCGCAGGCGGCAGTGTGGGCAGCCTCGCAACCCCTGCTCTGCCTTTTGCCTGCCCTGCAGGGCAGGGGGTGCGCGGCAAGCCAGCCGCCCCATCCTGCGGGGAGGCGAATGCCGCGGGCAGCCTTGCAGCCCCCCATGCTGCTTTTGCCTGCTCTGGAGGGCAGGGGGTGCCTGGCAAGCCAGCCGCCCCCTGTCCTGCGGGGCAGTCGAAAGCAGCGCGGGGGGATGCGAGGCCGCCCGCACCATTCACCTGCGGGGAGGCAAATGGCACGGGTGACCTCACAGCCCCCTGCGCTGCTTTCGCCTGCCCTGGAGGGCAGGAGGTGCGTGGCAAGCCGGCTGCTCCCTGTACTGTGGTGCAGGTGAAAGCAGCATGGGGAGCCGTGCTGCCTCTTGCCTGCCTTGGAGGGCAGGGGGTGCCCGGCAAGCCGTCCGCCCTCTGTCCTGCAGGGAGGTGAATGCTGCAGGCAGCCTTGCAGCTCCCCGCACTGCTTTCACCTGCCCTGGAGGGCAGGGGGTGCGCGGCAAGCTGGCTGCCCCCTGTCCTGCGGAGCAGGAGAAAGCAGCGCGAGGGGCTGCGAGGCCACCCGCGCCATTCGCCTGTGGGGAGGCGAATGGGGCGGGCAGCTTCTCAGCCCCACACGCTGCCTCCGTCTGCCCTGTGTGATGACGTCACCAAAGTGACGTCATTATGCAGCGCGGGGAGTGCGCGTGCACTGCGCGCGTGCGCGAGGCAGTAAGCCAAGGGTTGTCCCGGGCGTGGGCAACCCTGGATCCGGCACTGGCAGTAGGTAAGTGAAGTTAAACAAAAAGGGAAGCTTAACAGGGTGTTAATTGCTTATTAGTCTGTGAACATAAACAGAAAGAAAAGAGAAGGCCTGCTGTGGTTAGGGAATAGAAGAGAGCATAGCACTGGGATTTTTTATTCCTTAAAGGAAACAGAAAATCTAACTTCATATCACAGCCTCTGTTTCAGACTTCTAGTTGTAGCAAAGTATAGAAATGCATTTAGATGCTAACAGTTGCTTTCCATGTTACTTCTCATAACCATAGAAGCATCAATGACACTTTTCAATAGATGCGTGTATCTATTGAAACTAGTTTCACTTGTCAGTTTCACTCAGGAGACATATTTAAAAAAAACCTCCCTGCAAGGGGTGAAATTGACATAGAAAGACATCTGTATCACCATCTACTTTGTGAATTCATTTCTAAGGATTTTTCCTCTATATAACAGGGATATTATGGTTCATCAACAAGTTCTATCCACCCATAATGCTGAATCCAGCCATTTTTCCCCATTCAGTCTCACCTAATTCCCCTCCTTACCATAGACCCTGTCCACCGTGTTGTTTAAACATCAATGCCCCATAAGAAACAAGCATAGATTCCATCAGTGGATACAGGAGACTCCCCCTCCTTTTTTCACCAGCAAGAAAGGTGGTTTGATCCCACCCCTAATATTGCCACTTTGATGTAAAAATTAGATGTGAATTTGGAAATTTCAGCTGTGAGGAACAACCTCAGGAATCTGAAGGAGACCCCAAAACATTTCAATAAACTTGTCAAAATTTCTCAGGGGACATAGCTAGACATCCCATACTTCAGTCGTGTACACTACCTGTAGTATTCAGGCATCATCCTTCATTTGTATTCAAACCTGAAGTTTATGCACTTGCTGTAATGGCTATGTGAGCATTTCTACTCATTTGACCTCCGATGAATGAGAAGAAAATCAAGATGATCTCTTTTACAGTAGTTTTTCCTCTTCTGCCCCCCCCCACCAACCTTTCACCATCTCCTTAAACAAATAAGGGTCAATTTGTTGACCCACCTTTTCTCCCCAATAGGGATCCAAATCAACTATCTTCCATCATTCTCCTCTCCTCTATTTTACCACCACAGCAACCCTGTTAGGTAGATTCGTCCAAGAGTGTGTGACTGGCCCAAGGTCACCCAGCAAGCTTCTATGGCAGAGTCGGGAGTCAAGCCTGAGTCTCCCAGATCTTAGTCTGATGCTCTTACCACTACATCATACTGGCTGCCATGGGAGCTCAACAATCAGATCTCCCAATGATTTATATAATAGACATGAGGGACTCACTATGGAATGGGGTGATGCCCCCAGAACCATTTCCCTGATAACAAGTATCCTTTTTATGGTGTTGAGTTTTTGATTCATTGATGGTCATTAGGATCAAATGAATGTCAGCCTCTCCATTTTGTACTTGCTCTGCAGTTCAAGCATTTGGTCCCACACCCTTCTGGTGATCAACTGTGAATTTCTGTGCCTTTCACTGCATGGATGAACATGGGATGAATATTTCCATAACATTTTATACTTATTTAGTATAGCTTGCAATTCATATGTCCATAGTACTTTTAATTATAATATTATCAAAATGCATATTCTATCTTCCAAAATATTGGGGACACATCAGTGGAAAATGAGAAAGAATATGCATATAGTTTTGTTCTTTACATAGACATTTGAGATTATTGTATTGTATTACACAGATAATTCTTATTGGGATTCTTACTGGGCAGCTCTTTGATATAGTGAACATTTTTAATGCAGTAATGCAGTAAGTGGGTAACCATGTTGGTCTGCAGTAGAAAAGCAAGATTTGAATCCAGTAGCACATTTTAATGCACTACAGAATGAGAGCTTTGCTTTAACTGTGTGTCCTCAATGTGCTATCTACTAGCACAGTGCTACCAGCTGATACATTCTGTGGTGTCTATCTGCTTCTTCCCCAAAGCCTGCAATTATCCAACATTTTGTGACTGGCCCATTACCCACAGCAGCCATTTTAAAGTTGTGTCCAGTGTCCACTCTCCATTCTCAAAATTCCCAAAGTGCCCAAAGGCTCAATGAGATTGGGGACTGCTGATTTAATACATCCTGGAAATCCACCCAAAAAGACATGGTGAAGCTTAACTTATCTGCTAAGGATATGTGAAGAATAAATCATTTGTCTTCAAGTTACTAGAAACTACTCTGTCCAAACCTGGACCCGGTATTACCAAACACAGATGTTGGCAGTTGAGAGACCAATAGACACTTAGCAATAATGGGCAATCTACTGTCATTTCCCAGCACTATAAAGGAATATGATGGTCAGAAATAGATCCCTGGAAACTCCTGAGAGAGATGATAGCCACAGTCAGTAGATCAGAGTTGCTCATTCACCAGTCCCACTAATGCTAATGTTTGGGTAACATGGGCCAAATAATTTAAGTTATATTGAAGAACTCTGATTTAATCTGCATTGATCAGAGGGATATCAACTCAACTTAATAGGTTTAAATCTGAGCTTTAAACATTTATGGACTGGGGTATAGGTCACCTGTTGGGAGATGCCTCGGGTCCCTAAGCAATATTTCTATGCTGAAATGGTGGAATGCATTTTCAAAGTGAACCTGTCAAGGCTCATTGTGACTGTATCTTCTTCAACTGAACTTCTGATAAATGGTTCATGATTATATGCTGATTTTGTCAGAAGCATCATTCAGGCATGAACAATGCATCCGCTAGCAGCAAGGTCAGGACAGAGGAAGTTTCCTCCCCACAAATACAGGCCTGTGAAGATTTCACTCTTAAAAAACAATTTCTGATTTGCAACTTTACCCAACTTTGTCCATACTGGAATGCTTTTGGACGTCCCCTGATTAGAACACCTAAGGAAGTTCAAAAGAGAAAAAGTTGAAAAATCTAGTTGGGGGAAAGAATAATCTTTATCCGAACTTGCTACGCAGCACATTCACCGGCAAAGTTTCCTTTCCCTTTGGAGACTTTTTGCAGACTCAGCCTTCAGCACTTTTGTTCACTTCTGAAAAACCTAAATTAAAATGGAATCACTAATAGAGCCTTGCAACACCCAACTCTACTGCTGGGTTTTGCTGCTATGTCTTCCAGAAGAGTGGAGGGAGCCCTTGTGTATTAAATGATAGATTACTGTTTATGGCATGGTTTTAATTATAGCTCCTTGCTGCCAAGAAAATGAACTTTTCAAAGTCAGAATCCTGGTATTGCTGTCTGTTTCAGTGCACTAATAGAAATTTAAGTGCATTCCTTTGAAAAGGTTAAGAAAGGACCAACCATTGTCATCATATTTAGTTGATTTTTTTTAAAAAAATTGGGCAACACTGGCCAAATTAGCAGCTGTTCAGAGGTTGACAGTGGGTTATGTAGGGTTACTTCAACAAGATGTATTCCCAGTAAGTCCATGTAACATATTTGTTAGAATCTCCAGAAACATTTGATTAGGCATTCATCAAGGCTTCCTGCCTGCAGTGGCTATATTTGTATCTAGCATTGCCCGTAGCTGAGAATAAACCTCTATTACTACCACAATCTCAACAATGAAAATTGTAATGGAACTTGAAAGGTCTGCAAAACAAAGTTGCAAAGAAGCTGGCCTAGATTCAAAGGTGATTTGGGTTTTGCACACTCTTGGAGAGCGGGGAGAGGAAATAGATATTTTTTCCAATCCACAAAATCTTATGAGATTCTTCGACTGTTACAGCAAGCTACGTGGAATATAGTGTAAGAGACCCCATAAAGCAGCAGGTAAACTCAGAATATGGAACAGGCTACACTTAAGAGGATAAAGGACTTCCAAATTGTTGATCGGCTTAGGGGAAGGCTGCAAAGGAAAAACAGAGAGGTAAAAAGGAAGCAGGACCAAACCTTGAAGAAAGAGCTTTGAGGTGAAACACTAATAGTTAGGCTTGGACTGGTTTGAACTAGACCTATTGGACTGGGTCCCCAATGTGGAAGAGAGCAGAATAAAAAAATGGGAGTAGTATCCAATTCACCCTTCATATAGTCTAAACTAATACAGAGATTCTTTTGAAATTCTCATCTGAATTTCTCCCTGGATGCTGACGTTCTGAACATTCCACTTGTTTCTCAAGCGGAAATGTGTTGAAGGTGGTCGAGACAACACCATGCCCCCTCCTCAGCCCCCCACATGGTCAAGCCCAGCAACTACCAAGCCCAGTGGGTTGGCTGCGGCACCTTATAAAGAGCTACACACCAACCAACTGACCAGTGGCAGCTGGTCCCTTTAGAGTGTAGCACCCACTGACAGCTGGCCCCTTAACAGCTAGCTGTCTGACAATCAGCTGTTGGAAAACTACACCCTGGGGGGTGGAGAAGGGGAGTGAAAGGGCAGAAATGGTTCAGAAAGCACTATTGGTCCCTCATAGGTTGGGCCACACCATTCTAAGTCATCTGTGTAGAAGGAAGCCACTGGGCATGGTCTAGTTCCAGCTAGGGCCTTCTAAAGGATTGAGGGTGGAGGCCGAGGGGAAAAAAAACAGCTCTGGCTTCTATCACAGAAAGGAGTAGAGCTAGGGGACAGGAGGTGGATTAGGGTGGTATCCAACCCCCACCTCTCTCTTTCTGAGGCCAAGGGAAGGCATGTAATAATAACCTAATATTTGATTTATATATTGCCCTTCGGGACAACTTAATGCCACACCTAAAGAGGTTTCTGAAGCGTGTTATTTTATCCTCATGACAATCACCCTGTGAGGTGGGTGGGGCTGAGAGAGCTCTGAGAGAGCTGTGACTGGACCAAGGTCACCCAGCTGGCTTCAAGCAGAGGAGTGAGGAATCAAACCTAGTTGTATTGTCAAAGGCTTTCACGGCCGGAGAACGATGGTTGTTGTGGGTTTTCCGGGCTGTATTGCCGTGGTCTTGGCATTGTAGTTCCTGACGTTTCGCCAGCAGCTGTGGCTGGCATCTTCAGAGGTGTAGCACCAAAAGACAGACTGTGACACTGAGAGATCTCTGTCTTTTGGTGCTACACCTCTGAAGATGCCAGCCACAGCTGCTGGTGAAACATCAGGAACTACAATGCCAAGACCACGGCAATACAGCCCGGAAAACCCACAACAACAATCAAAGCTAGTTCTCCAGATTAGAGTCCTGCCACTATTAAACACTACACGAAACTGGCTCCTGGGGCATGATGGCTGGGGCTGAGATGCCTACAAATGATTCATTAGGAATTCAAATTGAAATGCAGGAAATATATGGCGAGAAGTAAACCATAATAGAAAGATGTTGGCTTCTTTAAGTTTTGTTCCTTTTACTCTGAACCAACCATTGCCCACAATAAGGAATTCAATAATGATCAATTAGGGCTAAATAGAGATAGGACTAATAAGAGACATATCCTTTCCTTTTCGTGTACACATGATGGCTGTCAAAGAAACAACCCTGTTTATCCAGTTCCCTTTCTGAGGTTCCTTCTCTGCATTGACCAAGGTAAACCCCCAAAGGGGCAGTCAGAGACTGACAATTTGCAGTTCCAGGGAGACAGTTTGGAAATCCACAACCCATTTTGACAATGCAAGTGGAATATAATAACCTTTATTGCCACTTAAAGCCAATCAGCTGTAGAGTTTCCCATAATGAATATTCATCAGGTAATGAGCAACACTCTTTAAATATTTTCAGCCTTTGTCTCCTCAGCACTGTATCATTTAGGATTATTGGTTCATTTGACATGTGCTCTGTTTGGGCTGTGTATGCAACAGCCATGTACAAGAGTGATTATTTCTAAGAACTTAAGGTGTATTCAAGAGATACGGATGAATTGCCTCATTACTTCTGCATAAAGCAATAACAAATCCTCTATAAGCCACGGTTGTGAAGATGGTGCATGTCAAAGATTCTGTTTCTTTCTTTACACATATATATCAGAAAGATTTTTTTTTTAAATCAGCTGGTGTGACAGGATCTTGGCGAAGTTACAGCAAGAGTTGTGCAAAGCCACTGCAGAGCTGATGGCAAGAAAAGAGGAGAGATCTCAGAGAGTTCAAGGGCATGCTAATTACAGAAGTTGGTCTTGAAGAGTTGCATCTGTGTGCAAATTGTCTTGAGTTTTCCTCTGTGATGTGATCCAAGATGACAGCAGATGTTCTTGTAAAGTTGACGATATTCTGATCATGTCAAAAGTTCATTGTAATGATACCTCTCTAGGACAGGCCAACTCTTGTGCAACCACAAATCATTGCACAGGCCTGTAACTGAATTTGAAAAGTGTTATGCGAAGCAGTGACATTGATGTACTTGGAGATGACAAGAAGGACATGTGAGCTGGTGGAGTCAACCAGCATATGTTAAAATAGCTAGCTAGCCATGTTCTAGCTGTAATCTGGCATATGTCTTGTAAAAATAGGAAGCAATTTTTTTGCCATCTCCAAAAAGAATCACAAGAACTGCCTTAAACCTGGACATTTTGATCTTGCTGCAGCTGTCACCCTAGATAAAGGAAGGTCATTCTTCATGTGTTATACTAAGGAGGCTTTCAAAATAGAAAAAAAAGAACAATTCCTTAGGAATGTGAATTCTGATGGTCTGCTTTGGTATAGGGGCAACGAGCAATAATCTGAGTGAGGGATGCTTCATCTATTGCAATTTCATAAAAACAACAGTCTATATATATACAGACATATACAATACATAACACAAGAATGGACTAACCAGTTGACAGATTCCAGCAGGGGACTGGTTTGGATGTTTCTTAAATGACATGGAAAAATTCTTCCCTATGTGGTCCATTCAAATGGTTGGCAGAAATCTTTAAATCAATGTCCATCTTTCACTGGTTAAAATGAATGAGATATTCACATGCTTCATTTCCATGTGGATAGTCTTCTCATTTAAACAGTGAGTTCCACGGACTTGCCAGAGGGTTATCCCAAGGTTGGAAACAATGGAGGGCTGCCCCTTTAAAAGGAAATGGAAGTCCCAACACAGCTGGTTGTCAGTGGCTTGGAGTGGCTCCAAGAAAGACAGGGGTCAGACGCCCTCTGATGAGCTGACCCATAAGAGGTCACAGTGGCCAGGGGACATATGCAACCAGCCAGGCTGCCTTTAGAAGCAGCTGGGGTGTGAGGGGCTGACGAGGATGTCACCGGATGTTGGGAGATGGAAAAGAAAGCGTTTGAAAGCTGTTCCCTTCCTAATGTTACGGCCAGTGGATAATGGTTGCAGATGACATCAGGAAATGGGCTTCCTGTCGAGCTGCCCTGAGTGGAGAAGCAAGAGCCAAATACTTGAAACTGTGAGTGCGCCCTCACTTCCAGAGTTACAGTTCCTGCCACCAGCCTCTCTGATTAAACCTTCAGTTATGAAACTAAGGGCCAAGCTACACATGACGAATGACACTTGAACGGCAAGTGGATTGAGTGGAGGGCAAGTGAACAGGGAGAAATACACTTGCCATTCAAGTGTCATTCGTCATGTGTAGCTTGGCCCTTAGAGTTGTTTCCAGCCCTATTGGGTATTAAACCGGAAGTTAGCCATGCACTTACAGAGTTCCAAAAAACAATTAACATTGTAGCTTGTAGCCAAATAGGCCAACTGATTGTTTTAGATTGAAGTACTGAAACCCAAATAAGAACACAGAAGTACTGTAATGTTTTCATTTTTCTTTTGATATTGCCTTGTAATATGTTTCCTTATATTATATCCACCCTGTAAAGGTTTGCTTAGTCTGGTAACTATTTTACACCTTCAGTCCTTTTGTTAAACCGTGTAACTTTGGCTGTGGACCTTAAATTCAGCTTCTCCTTACTTTACCTTAAATGAATACCTCAGGAGGTGGAGTGATGAAGAGTGCCCTCAAATCACAGTTGACTTATTATGGCGACCCCTGATGGGGTTTTCATGGCAAGAGACTAATAGAGGTGGTTTTCCATATACTGGTTCTAATAAATACTTACATTTCTACTCACACAGAGCTTAGGTGTTCTTTACTTTACCACGAGCTGTTAACTAGGGCTGCCAGTGTGGCCAGGGGATTCCCTGCTCCCAGACTCCACCCCCCACCATCACTCACCTGATGAGTTGGCTGCAAGCTCGCAGTGGGCACATTTCTGGTGGGGTTTGATGACATCATTTCCAGAAATGATGTCATCATATTGGCTGCAGGAGTGCTCCCACACTTTACTGGGGGTCAATTTTTAAGCCCAGGGCCAATACAATGACATCATTCCCGGAAGTGACATCATCATGTCAGCACCGGGACTGTGTGTGCAAAGAAGATCTTAAGAATAAGTGCCAGGTTCCCTACTCCTGCTGGAAGGATAGGGGAACCTAGCAACCCTGCTGTTACCTCAAGAACACCTTCCCTTCTGTGTTTTTAGTGACCTGTGTTTTAGTGACCTTGTTGCCAGCAAAGGCTTTCACCGTAGACCTTCTAGTTTGTGACAGTACAGTCAGCACGAGAAAGTGGTTGTGAGGAAAATAAAGGATTCTTATTCACTGTGCTATTTATCTATAAGGTAACACAAAACATTTTGCTATTTTGGCTGCAGCATGCTTAAGATGGCTACTGAACTGGAATTGGCAATACGATTGTAATGCTAAAATTACTCTTAATGTGCAGGCAATCCATGGACATTACATCGTTAATTTCTCTTAACAAGGTACCACACCTTACCATCCTGTGACAAGTAGCAACAATAAAACAAAACAAAATAAAAATCAAGGTTGGTATTTGAAGCTTGTACTACTAGAACTTGAGATCCATCCAAACAAGAAGCATTATAAAGCTTGATGTAATGCAAATTGAGCAGTAAAAAAATCAAATGAGGTTTGACATTATCAAAGACTTCAAAATGTCAAAGGTCTTTCATCCTACCTTTTCCATTTTCTGCGCAGATAATAGAATATTACCTTGTTTATTGACTTTACTTCGATTACATTATTTTTCTAAATAGAAGACATGTATTGACCATTAAAAAAAGAAGAAAGTTACTTGCAGTGCAGTCCTAGAGTTATATGTTTCTGAGCCCTTTGACTTCAATGGACCTTGAGCAGTGCTACTCTGGCACAGTGTAATTCTGATCATGCATATTTAGATAAAAGCCACATATAGTTCAATGGAACTCCATAGTTGGTCCTTAGATTTTGATTACAGGTCTAGCATTAGAGGAGGAGGGGCAATGGAAAGGCAATGGAAGACACAGATGACTAGTTGGAAGGAATTTAAAAGGCCACAGGTTTACTATTTTCATCTTAGGAAGCCTTTGCATGCACAGGGGGTGGATCCAAGCATTAACTGACCTGCCTGATGGCTGATGACCCCCAACTGAAGGGGAGCACTGTAGGATGATAGGCTGTGGGATTCCACCCAGGCACATGCCTCTGAGTGGATCCCCCTGCCACCACAACCAAATATTACCCCACATGTCATCTTACCTATATCATAAGCATGAATATACTGGAAATACTTCTCAACTCCACTGACAAAGGATACATGCCTGACTCACTTCTTTACAGTTTTGTAGATTTGTTTGCATTGTATATGCACATCATATAGTTTCTGTACATAGTTAATATGTACAATGTCCATCTTTATACATGGATAGTATGTAGAATGCCCATATATTGACGTACTAAAATTGCTGGGGAAAATGTGTATATTCTGTGTGGAAAATTCAATGTGGAAAAAAGTGAAGATGGAATTATGGGGTTCCATTTGCACAAGTGAATAATGACCAATCCCTAATTGTAGAAAAGAGTCCAGTAGTACCTATAAGAATAACAAAATTTGGTAGGGTATGAGCTTTCATGAGCTACAACTCACTTCTTCAAATACAGCTAGAATGTGAGTCCATCTGTTCTTATATCTTGGAGAGTGGAGTGACTGCAGAAGCTGAATGATAGTACCCAGTGAATGACAATGGTAATCGAATAGGGTGGAATATGGAGACACTCCATATCCCACCCTCAATGGGTGTTGAGAAATCAGCATTGATAATGAGACAGGAAACCTTTGTCTCGATTCAGTCCGGGTGGATGCATTGTCTTGAGCTTCGTTATCAGTTGCAGTTCAGCAGTCTCTCTTTCTAATCTCCCTTTGAAATTCCTCTGCAGGATAACTGCTACTTTTAGGTCAGCAACTGAATGTCCTGGAAGGTTCCCCCACTGGTTTTTGAACGTTTTGGTTTCTGATGCCAGACTTATGTCCATTAATTCTTTATTGAAGGGACTGGCAGTTTGTCCAATGTACAGAGTGGAAGGGCATTACTGATAAGTGTTGACATTAATCACATTGGACGATAAGAAGGAGTATGAATCTGAGATGGTATGGCTGATGTTGTTGGGTCCACTGATGATGTTGCTTGGATTGATATGAAATCAGAGTTGGCATCTTGGTTTGTTGCAGGCCTTGGTTCCAGAGTCCATGTTAGTGTTAAGTAGCTTATCATTGTGGGTGAGTAGTTGTTTCAAGTTAGGAGGCTGTCTGTAAGCAAAAAAGGTTGCCCCCTCCCCTGTGCGTGTGTGATCAATCTCGATCAATCCCTAGTTATAAGACAGGGTTAGATTTCAGAATGTCTTTAGCCACCTGTGTTCAGCCTTTATCTTGTATATCAGTTTTCCAGGACAATATAACTCCATGCCACTAAGTTACAATCACTGATTGATCATTTCTGAAATCAAAATTTTCCTGTGGGTGGGGGGATGATTGGGAGGGAAGAAACATTTCTGTTGCTGACCCATCCCTCGAGTCATTTTCATTTGCACTGGATTGTTTTGCTTCCTTCCATAAAGATTATTACACAAGACAAATTTGGCATTTCAAGCTTCACAGGTTTCTGCATTCAATATTTCAGATGGAACATGGTAGTAAGGGGCACATATTCACGTACTTGATCATTGCTAAACTGACTTTTGGACTCATTTTGCTAGTAAAAGTCACCCTGGGGTTGAGACCAAGCATGACAAAAGTTCATTCATCCAGGACCTTGTTTTACAACCATCTGTGCAATGTGGCCTTCTAATGTAATGATCTGAATCAAAGCAGAGCACCATCCATAGGAATTCAACCCTACTTCCTGAAAGAGCAGGTTCTCCTTAGGGCTCTGCGTGCTGACCTTGTCCGACCTGGTTGAACTTGAAAGCTGCCAGTATCACAGCATGAAACCTTAAAGCTAGCGGCAAAAGAAGTGGAGGAAAATGTCTGGCACAGCTAGGATTTCTACTTTCTGCCTTAGAGCCATGTCAGAGGGACGTGCCACCCTTTGGAAGGAAACCCTTCTGGAGCATTTTGGCTTGGCTACTTAGGGGGGAAGGAATATTTGGAACACTTTCCCCATCAGCCTATTCAGAATGTAAGATTCATCAAGGGATCAGAATGACTCACTTTTTTTAAAAAAATGGTTTAGAAAGGAAAAAGGAGTGCAATCATGTCTTAAAGAAACACAGTGTCAGTAGAAGGTAAACTTATTATATTTATTTATTGGCTGGGCACTGGATTGCCAGCACTTTCTGTTTTTCTACAGAAGGAAATTTTTTTATGAACTTTGTTTAGAAGGACAAAACACCTATTGTGAAAATAACCATTTTTATGTGAGCAAGCAAGAGTGTGTGTTCAGTTTTAGGCACCACAATTTAAGAGTATTGTGTTCAGTTTTAGGCACCACAATTTAAAAAGGATATAGACAAGCTGGAATGTGTCCAGAGGAGAGCAATGAAAATGATGAGAGATCTGGAGACCAAGTCCTATGAGGAAAGGTTGAAGGAGCTCAGAAAGTTTAGCCTGGAGAGGAGATGACTGAGAGGTGATATGATAACCATCTTCAAGTACTTGAAGGGCTGTCATATAGAGGATGGCATAGAGTTGTTTTCCGCTGCCCCAGAAGGTCAGGCCAGAACCCATGGCTTGAAATTAAATCAAAAGAGTTTTCAGCTAAACATTAGGAAGAACCTCAGTGGAACAGGCTTCCTCAGGAGGTGGCGGGCTCTCTATCTTTGGAGGTTTTTAAGCCGAGGCTAGAGGATCATCTGACAGCAATGCTGATTCTGTGGACCTGGGCAGATCATGAGAGGGAGGGCAGAATGGGTTACATCAGAGCTTAGTTCTCATGGCCCTTCATACCTGCCAGGGATAATGCCGATAACCACCTTGGGGTCAAGTAGAAATTTTCCACAGGCCAGTTTGGGTAGGGATCCTGGAGATGTTTTTCCATCTTCTGGGCATGGAGCAGGGGTCACTGCGGCAGTCAAGGGGGGGGGAGTAGTTGTGAATTTCCTGCATTGTGCAGGGGGTTGGACTAGGTGAGCCTAGAAGTCCCTTCTAAACCTATGATTCTATGATGATGATTCTATGATTCTATGAAATGCAGTCTCACATACAAATGAACAAGCTGTGTGGAAAATGAAGTTTGGAACCATACAAAAACAGAGTCTTGTATATTTCGGCCCTCAGATCCCTCCTCCCTCTTTAAAGTTAATTTTATTCAGAGGCATGATGGGAGCTGAAGTTTGCAATAAGAACAAAAAGTAGGATGGAGCTCAACAATGGCACCTGTGTGTGTATGAGATGAAAGTTTGGTAAGATATCTTTATTTGAGTATTTGTTAAATTCCTAGTAATACTTTCCAGAACTTTCAGAAAAGCTAAAGGGAAAAAAAACCCTCTGTTCAATTTCATTTGCTCTTTCATTTTTTAAAAAAGGGAACCACTGTCCTTCAAGAAAACACTTTTTGCTAGTTTACATCCAAAACTTTCCCCTCCTGCCCCTGACATTCAGAAATTACTAATTAAAAATTATTTTTAAATGCTCATTGCAATGTATTAACCAAGGATAGGATAAAGGCTGTCTCCTGTTCCCAAACAGGCTCCTGGCAGCTACCTACACTAATGCAGGCATAGAACATATTTAAGATTTTAATTTTACAATAATAAACTCAGTGTGCACTGCAAGGGGATTTGGTTGGACTACCCAGCTTTGTTAATTCTTCTATCATTCAGCCAATTTCAAGATGCCGCATTTAATATAGAAATGATAATAGACTAGGACCATGCTCAACTCAGTGATAGCTGTTTATGGTCCCCAACCATTTGGGTACTTCACATTGTAATTATGCAAATTCTCATTTAGGGCAAACACATCTTCATGTATTAAAAGCTCAGCTGCTGGTTCTGTTTGACATATGAAATGGGGGATATGTTTTGGCTGGGAAAGAGAGTGCTAAACTCTTCCTACTGCCCACTCCTCCCTACTTCCCACAAATCCCTGAGCAGCTCTTTTTTTCCTCCATAGCTCAATTTTCCAACCCATGACTGTGATGAAAACAGCAGCTGGCAGGAATGGTGAAGGAAGATTCCGCACTGCAAACTTCACCTTCCCACAACCAGTCTGCATAGAGGAATTATAAACTGGGCATTAAACGCATCATTCTCACTGAAGTGATAAACTTGCATTCAATCTGTGCTGTTAGCAGTCATATCCTCCCTCCCACTTAAAGAACAGCTTATGAATATGGACATATCATAAGCCTTTTCCACCATGTGCTTCAAGCACCAGAAATACAGCCTGGCTAAGCAGAACAGTTCCCAACTCCAGCTGGTGATGGAAAAATACTGGAATAATACTGGAGCAGAGGTCCATCAGTGGCTATTAGCCACAGGAGATAGATGGTATTCTCTTTGTGGGGAGGTGGTGCTCTGTTGTCTTGGTGCTGGAAGGAAGGCAGTGGGAGGGCTTCTGGTGTCCTGGCCTCACTGACAGTCCTTTAGATGGCACTGGATTTCTAGCCACTGTGTGTGACAGAATGTTGGACTGGATGGGCCACTGGCCTGATCCAACATGGCTTTGCTTATGTTCTTATGTTCTTATGAATGTGAGTCAGGAAGCAGGACTAACTATCAGCCCCACACCTTGGAGATGTGTAAACATTTAAGACAAAATAAATCTTCCAGGAGCTCCTGCTTTATCTCATCTGCACCCTTCCAAATCTCCCCTCATCCTCCCTCCCACTCTGGGCTTTTCAGGGACCTGATAAGCCCTTCCCATCCAAATATTACAGGTCATCCATCACTATTTTTAACTATAGTTCCTCCCAGACATGTACAATCTAGCCTTCCCTATTTATTGTCTCACCTTCAGAGCCAGCCATCAAGTTGTTGTTTTGAAGGCAGAGGCATCATCTGCCTCCATGAAACCTTCCTCTTCAAGACTTGTAACTGTAGCCTTCCTTGAAACTGTTTTCCCATTTCCTCATTGATTTTCTAGTTAGCTCTCTGTGTGCTGTGTGTATTCTGTACCAGTGCTCTTTTACTGCTCCTTTAATAAAACCACACTTGTTAAACATCCACCTGTTAATTAGAAAGTTCTCTAAGGGAATGATGCTAGTACACAATGATGGAGATCCTCCTAGTTACCACCTTGCTGTGTCTCCTTGTATGCTAATTCCCCCAACCCCCTCCCCCCTATTAGGGTAACAGATTAATGGTGTCGGCACATAGTCACCAACCTGAACCACTAGATCTCATGAGTCGTGACATGTATCTTAGAGTTCAGATGTAAGGAAACTCACCTAGAAAAACTCTCGCAGAAGTGTTTGTGAGTGAAGATCTTGTGTGTTTGACTCTATAACAGCAACTATCTGGGTGGGACTCTTCTCTTTTTCACCTTTAGCCCATGTCACTCAGCTTCACCTACTGACCCAAGGATTAGTGCCCCTTGGAAGAACAACTTTGTGCATTCAAATTTTTAGTTTAGCAATCTTCCTGGACTGTGGAGTAATGCCCCTCCCCTCTGAAAGATTTTCTGGACCAGGAAGCAAAGGGTTGATACCTGACCCACTCAAACCCTTGAGAGGAAAGTCGCCAGAATGCTCAAGCAGAGCCCTAGCTTGAACAAATTAGAGAAGTGGGGATTTAAGTAATTTAAAAACCCCTATAATTCACTACCTACTGCCTACTGCCTTCATCAGAAGCTTACCTAAAGAGCACTGCCTAAAAACCAACAGAAAAGCTTCCACTGGAAGGTAATTCCAAAGGACAGGGAAAACCTGCAAGTGGAATGAGATTAAGCTTGCCAGGTGCCTACTTGTGATGGGCAGTCTCTCAACAACCTCTGTGTCTGCCTGCTGATCACCAGCTGATTGGCAGGAGGAGGCAGGCTAGCAAAATAGGGGGAGGTGTACCCACTGTCCCTAGCTGATGATGTCGTTTCAGGTACAATCCAGAAATGACGGTGCCATGCCAGGGCCAATGCTTTAAGAATTGGCCAAAAGCATAGCATTTCTCCTGCCAAACACTGTATTTTTGGCCAAGAATCAGACCCAGCATAGTACTGTCACTTCTGGGTTGCATCGGAAGTGACATAATCGTCCAAGGATAGCAAGCCTAGATGAGACAGATCTCATCACCTTGCAAGATGGTAATCTTGACAGGAACCTCCAGGAACAGCACAGTAGTCACACAAGTTTCTAAGGCAATTCATAAATAAGACAAAGTGAACAAGTTATTCAGAGGATGAGTTATTTGATCGATCATTTCAATGTTTTGGATTTAGAATCTTAAGTTAATGAAGCCTAGCGATTTGCCTAGTGTGATTCTACAGAGACATGATGTAGCTATGCATTCTATTTCGATGTCAGATAGCCTCAAGGAATTTGAAATGTTTTCCCATGTCACGGTTAGAAGCCCCTCTGTTAGAATTAGTGGTGCCAACCTGTGGAATGCCTTCCCTCTTGAGGCTCACCCGCTACACAAGAAGACACATAATTTCTTTGTACCCAGGTCTTTAACCACAGGTTTGATCTTTTTAATTGGTTTTACACTCTGCTTCTAGCAAAGGGACTGCTATGGGAATTGGTTAGGCTACCAAATATTTTATACTCTGTGTTTATTGGATAGTTTTTAAGGGTTGTTAATTTTATTTTTTTATGTGTTCTGATTTTATCTGCTATGTTGTGAATTGCCTTAGGCAGGTCTCCAAAGAAGTGGCATACTAATGTTTTAAATAAATCACCATCACTCTGGAAAAACAAGACATATTTTGCAAACAGACCCAACTCGGAATCATTGTAAAGACAGGCTGCAACTCACAAGCTCTGCAGCCTGGAAAATATGGCTGGAGGGATATCACCTTAGAAGATGTGCTTGTGTGTGGAGGATAAGATAATAAATGCAGACTGCAGAATATATGTCCTCCTGTCACCTACTTTAAATGCCATCTAACACTTGAGGCAGATAACTCTCAAGACAGTATGCTAATTCCATATCATAATCCTAAACTACAGCAGGATTAATGATGGCATAAGCAATGCACACATAGAACATTATAGAAATGTCAGCAAAAGGCGATGCACCTGCTTCCCTTACTGCATAAACACTTGTCTTATGAATAATGTGATTTTCTATGGATGCCAAGCATATAAGAACATGACAGGCTAAACTAAGTAACAGATTCTACTTTTATTTGATAATATGTTGTATTTGCTATGCAAAACAAATATCCAGTGCGGGAGGAAGGTAAACAGAATGATTTAATTTCATTTGGAGGTAAGGATTAAAAGCCCTCCACTTTTTTCTTTTGATTAATACTTATTGACTCAGTTTGTTTCCATAAGAATTAAATTTTATTGCTCCATGAGTTATTTGGTATTTTATGTACATTTCGATGGCAAAAACGTCAAAGGGTCATGATGTTGGAACCTGAGAGAGTGTTGCCTATACAAGCTCTTCATCAATGCTGCTACTGCAATTTCGGCTGGGAACAGAACTCAGTGATTGCCCGTGCACACACAATATTTCTGGCTTGATTGTCGAAAAGGTCACCAAAATAAATGAAAGGGGGGGGAGGCTGCTTCCATGGAAGATGAAGTGCACACACATCACTAAATTAATTCACTTGTCAAAGATCTAGTCTTTATGCCTGAAGTCGAAATGGAGGACAGAAAACACAATATTTTATAAATTAGTCACACGGTGAAGAAAGCAGACAGACTGACCTCTTTGTAGGTAACTGCAGAAAGTGGCTTGCACAAGTAATGGATAGACGGTTGATCAATTACTTTACATAGGAAAGGAGAATAATGAAAACCTCTTTTGCTTTCCAATGCTAACTGGAAAATTTGGCTGGCTCAGAATATACTGCAAAACTGATCCTACATATGAGTTTCTCCAGGGGAAAAAACTACTATTTTTAGTGCCATAACATGCTATAACATTTCACATGGGCAACCAACAACACAATCCATTCTATGCTTATTACTTTTTTTAAAGCAGAAATTAACTCCCATTGAAGAGAAACATTATGTTGGATTCAGCCTAGAAAAAAGCCAGGTTGCAGAGTTTCAAATTCATCAATGAATGAAATGGACACATTTATGAATCTACATTGTTAACAGAGCCTCTGTACCTTTGTACTGAAAACGTTCACGCGCTGTTTTGCCGACAAGCTTTGAATTCGCATTTTTCCCCTTAAATTCTAGACTCATTTATTATGAACTAACCCTCAGAACAGTTTCCCTCCTGTTCAGCCAGAAAATTTCTTGTACTGAAGGTCAAAACGTGTTGTAAAGTCAGAATGAAAAACAATACATTCTGAAGTATGAAGTGCCATAATAATGGCTGGATACGATTGCATGGTGAGCAATATTAATTTTAATAACATTCCTCCACAGGTACAAAAATATGCAGTCCCTCTTGATGTATAATTCAAGTCACCCTACAACATCTCCTGCTGATTGCAAAGCTAATAAGAACCCGTTTTTACTGTACTTAAACAGATTGTGGAGCATTTTAGCCCTGAAAAATAGTAAAGACCAGCTCCAGTTAAGAGCTGAATCTTTAAAAAAAATCTGTGTAAAATAGCATTTGTCAGGTTGGCCAGTTAGACCCTACACAGAAATCAATCCCCAAAGGGAGGAGACATATACAAAATGGGGGGCATTGATACAACCTGCCCAGCTTGGATTTCACCCCTTATAAAATGAGTCTTCTTCACACCAATTTTTCCTGTTAACAATGTTTTTTTTTTTTTTGCAATAGCATAAATATAAATATGGTATTTAAATGAGATACAAACAGCATAAGAGAACAGAAAAAAACCCTACAGGACCATAGACAGCAACAAAAAGTGCATGCCCACGTGTCATCAAGTTACAATTGACTTATGGTGACTCCAGTAAAGGGCTTTCAAGGCAAGTGAGAAGCAGAGGTGGTTTGTCATTGCCTTCCTCTGCAGTCTTCCTTGGTGGTTGCCCATCCAAGTACTGACCCTGCTCAGCTTTCAAGATCTGATAAGATCGGGCTATACCATCCCACCTTCCCTCCTTGCAACTAAAATTAGGAGAACTAAACCCATGACAATGTACAAATTTTTTTTTAAAGGGGGGGGATGAGCATGGACAGGGAAAACTAGGACCACAGTGGCAGCCAACATTCAAACACCATTTCTCATTTATTCAATTTAATTGAACTATTTCATCTTTCAGTACACTGTACACCAAAGGTGGCTTACTGAATATTAAAACACCAAGAAACTAAGAGTAATTAAAAATAATATTAAATAACACAGCAACATATGAAGTATTAAAACCAACCAATAGTGGAGATCGAAAAGCTGACAGGAAGACATGAAGCAATGTAGCAATCTTTTTAAAAAGCATGCAAGATTCATAAAACAAAGTCAAGCAAAAAGCTGGGTAGAATAGATATATATTATTTTCCTATATAACAGTTGCAATAGGAAGTACCAAGCAAGTTTCCCAGGACAGGGCATTCCATAAGGTCATTTTACATGTTACTTCTTTTACGAGTTCTCCATGGAGCCAACACATGCTCTGTACAGAAACATATCAGCTCGAAGAATGGCTTCTACAAAAAAAGGGAAATATAATTGGACTTCGAAATCTGCCACTGGGGGAGAGTGAACTCCTACCTTTCTCCCAAGCTTTTTTCCCTGTGCAAACACAGTGTGGAGGTAGAGATGGGCACAAACTGGAAAAAAACCAAACCATGTGGTTCGTGGTTTGTCTAATTTGTCTAACTATGAACCATGAAACACGAACTTTCACAAACCTGCCCCTGGGTTCGTGAACTGGTTCATTTGGTTCGTGAAAACGTCACATCCAGGTCAGAAAATTGTCACTTCCAGCCCAGCAGAAGGTCACTTCCGGGTCAGCAGAAGGTCTGCAGGAAGTCCATCCCGTTGCCTAGGAAACTGATTGATCGGGACCAGGCTGTCTGTAGTGACAAACCAAAAAATGAACCAAACGAACCAGCCTAAAGTTCGTGGTGGTTTGTCAGAAATGGGATATGATGAACCGCTGGTTCACAAACCACGAACCAGCCTGGTTCATCATGAATTTTGGTTCGTATTTTGGTTCGTGCCCATCTCTAGAGGGGAGACATTGCCCCATTTCTGCTGCTCAACATGAAGATTTTGTGTGCTCATGTAGCCGCAGAAAGGGGAAATAGTTGCAACTATTTAATGAGTCAGAAACGATGATGCAGATTCTTGTACACAAGCAGGAAACATTTAAATGACATTGTGCACATGTGTGTTTGTGTGTCTATAAAGATTGTCAAATGGTTTTTATGCAAGTGTCATTTTTCTTGGGGCCTGAATGTATAACAGATGGACCGAATGCCACACTGTTTAGTAATATCTCCTGCTGAGCCTTGGAGTGCTCTGGCAAAAGCTCAGTAGGTCTAATTTCCTGTGCAGACTTCATTCAGTGCCTCAGGAGGTCAGACTGTGAGCCAAATATTTAAAATGTGCAATCCCATCATTGCAAACAACTTAGCTACAGAATACAAACTCTGTGCTAGCCTTATTATTGTCAGCCTTCAACTGTCCTCTAACAGTAGCCTTCAAAGAAGACTTTTCAAAGTGTGTGTGTATGTGTGCTGTACCAAAACAGAATGACCTTTGAAAGATATCAGGAAGGACATCATTTCTTTAGCTAACAGGAAATAACCCAAAAACTGATGAGAGAAATTACAGACAAGATTATCCAAAGACTCTACCCCACAAAATTGTGCAAGATTGTATACCTGTAAAAGGAAGACATGTGAGTCAATGGTAGAGCACTTGTTTGCATGCAGAAGGTCCATGTTCACCCCCTGGTACCTCTAGTTAAAGGATAGACCTTACTTAGCTTGAGTCCTGGAGAAACATTTCCAGGCAAAATAGGTAACAACGAGATAAATGTGTCAAAGAAGTGATTCAGTATAGGTAGCTTCACAAATGTACATTTTCTAATTATATCGTGGTAGCCAAATAGCCAATTATGGGGCAGACTGCTGTGCATCATTCAATTGCACTGCTTGATCATCACCAAAATTCACAGCTTGTTGCCATAACTCACTGTCTACTACTACAAGTTCACCGTTCACGGCTGTTGGGGCAAGGGATGCCTTGGTCCCAGATCCTTCAAATATAAATAAGACGTTATTGGTTGGGCTCCTAATTGCGCAGCATCATGGGGCTTATTGGTTGATTCTGAAGCCAAACATGAATTTGAGGTCTCTTATCATTGACCTTTTAGGGGATCATCCCCCCCCTCCACTTCACATCACTTCTGAAGAGTGGTGTACACATGGACTGATGAGGCTTCAGTTAGTTAGGCCATACTGAATAAGAGAGATGGAAGGGTGAATTGGTGAGCTCCTTGAAGCATCATATGGTGTGTGGCTGTTTCTGCAACAGCCCATTATTCATTGTACTCTGGAGTGCACGGGGGACACATGTGGTACTAAACAGCATCAACCAAACTGTTAACTGCCAGAGGTGTACAGAGGTTTGGACAGTCAAACACAGAGCCTTGATTCATGTTCTCCTGTAGCATTCAGGTAATTCGTTAGAGTTGCCAACCTCCAAGTGGCGGCTGGAAATCTCCTGAAATTATGTCTAATCTCCAGGCCACAGTTCCTCTGGAAAAAATGACTGCTTTGGAAGGTAAGCCCTGTGGCATTATACCTTGCTGAGGTCCCTCCCCTCCCCAAACCTTGCCATCTTCAGGCTCCACCCCTAAATCTCCAGGAATTTCCCACCTTGGAGCTGGCAATCCTACAATTATTCTACTTCCTTTTAAAAGTGCCTAGAGGAATTCCTTAATCAGTAGACCTGCTTGAGAGGAGCCAAGCCTTCTCACCCTGTCCTAGCATGCTGCACAAACAATTAACAACCTCAGTTTGCAGGACAATTACCAAAATTCCTTGAATTTACTTCACAATGGTGATTAATAATAAGCCCAAGAAGAGCCATCACCCCACCTCCCAGCCACTGTTGTAATTCAATCATCCCACCTACGTAGATCACCCTCTTCTTCTTACTTATGATCATTTTTGGACATTTTCCTTCTTTTCTTGTTACCTGTTTAAACATCCACATCCACCAATAGGCTGCTGGATCCTGCATTTTTAGTCCAATGCCATCGTGGATCATGATTCCACACTAAATTTGGCCAGTAGCAAGGTTCATTCATTGAAGACCAGGTAAATCTAGGGTCATGAATGGCAGTTCTAGTCCTGCGGTTTTGCACTTCGTTCTGGTACTGGATCTTCTTCCAATGCTGAAATCACAGGACCATCACTTCTTCCACAACCACTGGACAATGAAATCACTGGACCGTTCTCATTAAGACAGATGGAGTATGCTTTTCTCCTTCTCCCATTCTGTTTCCATTTCTGGAATTTACCTGCCATGGCTTCCTACCCCCTCCCCTTCTCTTAGTATCTTCCTCCTTCAATCTTGCTGGCTAGCCTTATAGCCAACTTACTCTCCTATACCATCCTCCTTTCCTTTTCATTCCAAAATCTCCTCTCTTGGGGTTGGTTTTCTTGGGACTAGACACATGGGAGGAACATACTTGGGATTAAAGATAACATGAACTGAGCATTTAGCTTAAAGTAATACAACTGAACAATAAGATTCTGCATAGTGAAAGTTTTCTATTAGATCACCACATGTAAATTGCTGCTGTATTTTTGCCACGGGATAGTTCAGCCTCGTTGTCTTGTACTACTGTCTTGCTCCCTGGCTTTCTCTTCTATATCTTTCCAGAGCAATAAAGTTACTTTCTGGTTAAGGATTTGTTTCTCTTCCATCCTCCCATCCCTGGGAGATGTACTGTGCTAAACCTGGGAGCCATGAATGAGCATGCCATCCCTCAGAAAGAAGAGTCAGTTGCACGAGGAAAGGATTCTAGACAGGATAGTCCATGGATCAGCTGGTCCTGTGGTTTGTCTCTAAATGTTTCTACCAGAATCCAACTTTCCAGTGACTGTGGCCGTTTCCACACCTTCATCCGGAACGCCACGGAATGTTGCAAAAAAACCATGGAAGATAGCGTTTTCTCGAGCGCGTTTTGTGCAACATCATGCAAAACTCACGCAAGAAGACGCTATATTCCACGTTTTTTTCACGATGTTCTGCAGCATTCCAGATGAAGGTAAGTAGTGTGGAAACGGCCTGTTTCATTTCTCCATTTTTAACTGCTACCAAGTTTCAATGAAATGGAAAATCTGCTTGTACCTTTTCTAAAAACATTCTCTGTGTGCAACTTTCAAAGAGAGAGAAAACAGAATAGAATCCTATAAACTGTTTTTTTCCCTCATTTTCTCAAAAACTTTTTTTCTCAACAGAAGAGGTTCTATTTTAATTCAGATTAATGTGAGTTATGCAATGATTACCTAAGGAGCATTAACGGAAATATGCAGGATAATTCCATCAAGGCTTAAAAAAAATCCTATCTGCAATTTGCCAGTCTATTCAGGGGGCTAAGAATCTAAACGGAAGCAAAAGAAACCACCATTGTTGGATCCCAGGAGTTCTGCATAAGCCCTGCATTAGTAGTGTTTTCAGAAAGAGCTATCCGAGCGTTTATTCAGCCCCATGCATTGCATGAAGCAATCATTTGGGCCTTATTCTGCCACTTTATTCAAGTACGCTCATTCAATTTTGCACTGCACATTATTGATTTATTGATTTACTTTAAAAAAATACCCAGTTTTTCCTAGCATTGAAAGCTGCTTACAAGCATATTGCAAACTGCCATCATGAACTACATTAAATAATAAATTGTGTAAATAAACTGTCAGCAGTCATTATAAAACAGCAGCAATTTAAGTCTCAAGTTCTATCTGTCTGTCTGTCTGTCTGTCTGTCTGTCTAATGTCAGGGGCAGAGGAGACAACACCATGAGCCCCTCCTTCTCCGCTCCCCCACTAGGCCCAGTAGGAGGGCTGAGGCATCATAAAAGGTGATCAGTGGCAGCTGGCCATTTAAGAGTCAGGCACCCACTGACTGCTGGCCTGTTGATAGCCAGTTATCTGATCATCAGTTGTTGGGAGGTGACATAGAGGAGGGAAAGGGCAGAAATTGCTCAGAAGGCAGTATTGGTCGCTGACAGGCTTTGCCATGCCCCATAGGGCTGCTGAGCAAAGGGAGGTCACTGGACATGCCCCATGCCTGTCTAGGACCTCCAAATGGCCTGACGCAGGAAGCCAAGGATGACAAACCTACTTTGGCTTCTAGCAGCTCTGAAGGGAGTAGAGCTAAGGGAGAGGAGGTGGATGACCTAACCCCTGCCACCTCTGTCTGAGGTCAAGTAAATGTGTGTGTGTGCTCACACATGTACACTCTCTCTCTCTCTCTCTCTCTCTCTCTCTCTCACACACACACACACACACACACACACACACTCATGCATGCACGCACGCACACACACCAGTTTCAGTCCTGAATATGAGCATGAGGGAGCTGAACAATCTATCTGGTTTTATCCTGTCCTTCCTCCAAGGAGGTCAGGCTCACATATATGGTTATAGCAACTCCTCTAGTGGCAGACTTGGCTAGGGATTGTGCTGACATTGCTTATTCTTGTCTATCTATTTTGTCCATAACAGTCCTGTGAGGTAGGTTAAGCTGAGAGGAAGTGGCTGGTCCACGGCTACCCCAGTGAGCTGAGTGGAGATTTGAACCTGGGTCTCCTAAGCCCCAGTCTGACTCTCTAACCTTTTAAAGCAATATAATTTAGTGGCTATTCATATTCGTGGTGGTAAAACATTTCATATGTTGTGCGTTGTATAAAGAAACAAGTCCTTTTGCCCATCCTAAAACTACCGATCATCAACTTTACTAGGTGAAAGGATACAGGTGAAATTTGAGAGTATGTTGGTTTTTTCAGAAACATCTGTGGCTTGTATGGATGGATTCTTTTAACCTGCAGGCCAAAACTGTGGCTGCCAAACATGTCACAAATGAACACTGACAGTAAAATTGATAATACTGTTGATGTCTATTGTTCATGATTTGGAGTTTTAAAAACAAATTTCCCTCTATTTCTGCATTTCTACTGGCTGGCCATTCTTTTACTATGTTGATAGTATATTTCCTCAGTGTGTTAATGGCTAGGAAATAATTCCCTGGTTACTGGGAGGTAAAGCTTATGTTATTCTGGAAACTGCTGAAAACTTCAACAAGGAAAGGGATTCAAAAGTTTGTAAATGTTTGGTATAAAGCGTGGCACTTTGGAATTAGCTTGGGCTTTCCCATCTTCCAAAATAATTTGCTTTTGTTTGCTAATATTTCTACCTTACCAAGTCACTTCGGGCCATTTTTTAAAAAAGTAGCATGATTCCCAATGCAAATATTTGGGACGTCCTCCTTTAACTTCTCTCCTTCCCTATGTTTCCTGATTTTTATTGAATTTCCAGTCTATAAGTAGTCTTATCCTCTTGTCCCATGACTGCTAAGTTTTCTTAGATGCCTTTGGGCCAAGCTACAAGTGACAAATGACACTTGAAGGGCAAGTGGATTGAGTGGAGCGTAAGTGAACAGGGAGAAATACACTTGCCGTTCAAGTGTCATTCGTCACTTGTAGCTTGGCCCTTTGATAAGGGCCATTTTGGACTCTCCATCTTTTTAGAATTCTTCAACAAGCACTTAGATATTGATGCTTGTTCTTCAGACTTTGGGAGTTAAAAGTAGGGGGGGGAAGTATTTTTCTTGACTTTGGTGCTCTGTGGGCTGACCATTCCTTTATTATGTCCTGTCTCAGAATAACCATTTTTCTTCTCAAAGGATTTCAATAGTTGGCTGATAACCCCTTGATCTTACTGAAGCTTCAGGAAATTTCCCCCCCTGTTTTTTTAATTTTTGGGTGTGCTGGCGTGGCTACTCTTTATGTAACACCACATGCATTTTTTCTCAAAAGACTGAAAAATTAATTATGCAACAACAGACACAATTTGCACTCAACAATAAAAATTCTTAATGTTACAAAAATAAAAAGAGTTTAAAAGGTATTACGAAACTATAAAGAAACCACCTAATTCAGAATTTTTTTTAAAATGGTGGGGGGAAAGTAGGGACCTTTAACATAACCAAACCCTAAAAGAACTGAAAAAGTACAGGTCTATGCATCATCAACAGGACAACTTTCTGTCCTAGTATTACAGAAGAAGGAGGAACGGCTTTCCTTAACCAGTTTCTCTACACCATACAGTTACACCCCTCTATTATATCTTCATTTAGTCATCTTTCCCCTCTAAACAAAAATGCCCCAAACTTTTTTTGCCTTTCCTTGTAGTATGGTTCCTAACACTACCTCAGCAAATGCTGGAAGATATGGATAGGGAGGAGCTTGGAGAAGAGTACAAGTGCAAAACATTTTATTGAAGTAGCTGTGGGCCATAAAACATCCTAACTCCATAGCACAGTGCATTTCAGTACAAGTTAAACAGGTCGTCCCAACAAAATACAAATAGCACAATTCATTCCAGGTTTGGAGAGGATGTGATGTCACTTCCAGATGATTCTCTAAGCTGCCTCTCCAAGTCTCTGTGGTCTTTGCCGTAGAGACTGGGTTAATTCCTCAGAGCCTTTACGTAGCAGCCATTTTTTATGATGCTCCTCAGTTCCTCAGGATGGGAAATCGTGGCTGAGGGCAGAAAATTCCAAATACTGGGGGAGTTAATGAGAGGCCTACCTTGTAGGGAAGTCCCGATCACTTGATTATTTGGGCTGCCCTTTTCTACCTCAGTTCCTACTCCATATCTGTTTTGAGATGACCAGTGATGAAGTCCACAGTGTTCATACTGGGGCCATTCTGTAGCCTTATACGAAGGTATTATTATACTTAAGAAACTTGTGACTTACTTCATGGGGGAAGGGCTGATGCGGGGAGGTCAGAATATAAATGTAATAAATTAAATTAAATTTAAATTAAATTTCACCAAGTATCCTCATACTCCTGCCCCAGGCCTCTTTTAATGGAACTGTAGGAGCCAATGTAAGAGGGAGTGAGTCATGTGATACTATCTTCCACAGTCTCTCCCTAAATATTCCTGGTTGGCAACCCTAACTACAAATATCAGATTACTATCAAAATTCCTGGCTTTTGAGCAATTTGCATTGATTAGTCTTTGATCATTGGCAGAGTCTGTAGGATCTGAGACCTATCAGGACACCCTTTCCCAAGCAGGTATGTAGATTGCTCAATCAATGAATCTCGTTTAAGCACTGTAGTTGCTTTCCCCCCCAGTGATAATTATGCCTCTGTTCTGAATGTGTTGAAGAGTTATCTCAAAACCAAGCATTAAACTCCTTCAAAACCTTGCATCCGTACAACCCCAGCACTAAAAAATGAACATCCAGTAATCAAACAAACTGATGCCTGCTTTAAATCCAAAGGGTTTTGCTAATTGCTTAGCCCCATCTGATAATAGCTTTAAAGGATAAAAATCTAAAGCATTTTTAAAGTATTTGTGCCATTATCTGCTGACAGGGATACATCATCAGGTTGATTTTTTTTAAACGTTTCTGTTTTAAGCAGCTGATTATTTGCTCCTTTGGGGAATGCATCTGTCTGTTACCAAGCAACATCCCAATAATCCTTCATGTCTTTCTCAAGAATCATTGTTTAAGGAATAATCCTAACACCAGAGTGTTTATTCACTAGTACCACCTCAAAGTAAAATCTCCTGCCAATGCATGTGTCTTCTGGATAGCATTTGCTAATATTTCCATGCCAACAAATAGGTAAAGAAAACTTCATGATCTTGTGATGCTGTGGTGGAAGTGGTTGAAGAATGAAATGTTTGAAACCTCAAAGCAAGGACATGCCTCCTGAAGTTTACTCACATAATATTCATGGTCAGAGTTAAGGAAATCACACTACTGTAGTTACTTGCTTAACAACCAATGCCCAATAGAACAAAGAGTTACAGATCGCAATAAAAATAATTATGAGTTCGTTAAAACTCCATGATATTTCATAGTAATGTATGTTTGTTTGAGGAGTGTCTCCTGTTAATCTTCTCCTGACCCTACCACCTTCCGACCCAGGGCTCCTTCTCCTCTAGAGTTGTGCATAAAAAGAAGGGGGGGAAGCGCCGAAAATACACAGAGAAATCGCTGGTTCAGCTTGATAAAGCAGTTTCCAGAATGCTGAACAAAATCTTGGAAATTACATTGTAACAAGTCCCTTCCCACCAAAAAGTCTGCTTGTTTCATTTCGGTTTGTACCTGCCAGCAGCAGGCAGGCACTGGGTTCACCTCACAGGACTGCAGCACCAATTAGATTCCAAGGGGAGAGAGACCTTACATTATTAACTAACTCTATTGGTAGGAAGGGGGAATGAGACCAATGCCCTTGAGTGCATCTCCCCAGAGTAGGAGGGGGACTAATGGTTGATACTGTTTTTGATTAAGTGAGAAAGCAGCTGTCCTAGAGCCTTGCCCCCCGCCCCCCCGGGAAAGAACATTGTGTGTTTGCCTTCCATCAACCAGGATCCTGGTATTAGGAAAGTTTGGAGATAGTTCAGTCATTCTATGCATATAGCTCCTATGGGCATAAAAAGGATCAAGATCACACTCAAAAAGTTCATAGGGTCAAAATTCAAATATAGATCCAAATACATGCAGGTTGGATTAGACCATCTGATGGGCAGACCAGTTCATTTGAGGGGGGGGGGGCGTTTCTGAGGCTTTTTCAAAGATGGTTATCTCACCAACGTAATTTTCAGTATTCAAAAACTCCCATTCACACTCCACTAAAGCAAACATTGGATGCTTCTCCTGAGGAAGCAGATGGTCTAATCCAACCTGCATATATTTGGACCTATACTTGAATTTTGACCCTATGAACTTTTTGAGTAAATTCCAAGAATATTGATGGACTTTAGAAGTATTAATTTTTCATAGGTAGTACCATCATTGTTTTGCACTAGCACTTTATGTATAGGTCTGTATATGAAGACTGTGGGCCAAGCTACAAGTGACAAATGACACTTGAACGGCAAGTGTATTTCTCCCTGTTCACTTGCCCTCCACTCAATCCACTTGCCAGGCAAGTGTCTTTCGTCATGTGTAGCTTGGCCCTGAGTGTATTGATATGTATTGAATGGCAATCTGAATTATGAAATAACAGCAAGAATAATTTTGTAATTTTTCTAAGTCTTTATTTCGTTAGGATTTCACCATTATTATAACTAATTGCTACTCTTCTCAGCCCCAGCTTCCCAGCTGTATTGTGGGGATAATAGTAGCACTGACTTTGTTCACCTCTAAGAGTGGGGCACTAATCTGTTTAGAAAAGTGATATATAAGCCCAGTTATCATCATCATCATCTGTACAAACCCTTTGCACATGCTGCATTGAATAGGGATGCCAGGTTTCCCACTATAGCAGGACACCTCCTGGTCTCAATCCCTGGGGGAAATTCTCCCCAGCCTTGACCCCTGGGGGCACAATTCAGTGTCATGCCAGTGCCCAAGTACTTTGTCATCATCAGTTCTGGGTGATACTCTAGGATTTAGCCAAAACTCTCTGGTTTGGGTGAATTTTAGAGTGCCACCCTGATGCAATGGCAACACTTCTGGTTTCACACTGAAAGTGACCTCAAATGTTGCCAAATCCCTTGTCCACACCTCCTGATGCCTCCTGCCAGTGTTCTAGCAACTGATGACAACCATAGGATAAATATTCATCTGTATCCAGGGACTTCAGTGATCCTATTCCCCTTTTCACATATAGAATTTAAACAAGGCTAATGTATCACGTGTGATAGATAGGATGTTAACGAATTTTGTGTTCACACTATTTTGATTTGAAACTCCCAGTTTCTGACAAAGGTTCTCTTTGTCTGGAATAACAGTTAACAAAAATGGGGGAAATGAAAAGACTCTCAACAACAACATCCAACAAGCAATAGAAATTATAGTTGTCCTATTTGCAGATATCTCCCAATTAACCAATGAGTCAGATTCTGGCTCAGTCATGCTTTCTCAGCCTAATCTACCATACAGGGTAGATGTCAGGAAAAATGAGGATACGGAGAACCACATATACTACCTCAAGCTCCATGAAGGAAAGGTGAAATGAAAAATGTATGCTTCTCTGACTAGAAAGAGAGCTAAATTCACACCTGAGGTGACCATTGAAGTAGAATTTCCTATACTTTTTTAGCTGCACCTGCCACACATCTTTTTTTTTAAAATACCACCACCACCACCACCACCTAGATCTGAGAGGTACTGCCTACTGGAGAATCAAACCCCAAGCCCCCACTATATATCAAGGATAAAGGCAACGAAAGATTAGAAATCAGAGGGAAAATGTCATTAAAACACAAACGTATTAACAAAATGGGTGTAGAGACTACATAGCCATCCTTCACAAAGCCTTTTTGCGTGAAATGAAACAACTAGGCCAGGTGACAGAATTCATATTGAGGTTCAAAGCAGGCAGGTATTTGTCGCAAAAGGATTTTCTGCTGTTTCTGTTTGGATAGCCCAGGACTGAGTGGTATTTCATCTCCCTAGTGGCTTCTAATTAAATTAAAGATAAAAACACTTGTGAAGCTCCTGGCCAGGTAGGTTCCCTTGTGTCCCATTCTCCCCCCCCCCCACACACACACACCTTTCCTAAGTGCTTGCAGGTGTAATCATAAAGCTTAGGTTACTGAGTAGTAATAACCGAGTGATAATGTCACAGTCACTATGGTAGTACCTATTTCTATTAAGCAATTACATTTTCATGTTTTTACTTGGCTGGCAGCGCTTTCCCAAATACCTACAAAATTTAATCTCCAGTTCGACCAAAAAGAGTGGGTGAGGGAGGTGACAGTTTATAGTCGCTGTTTGGGTTTCCATTTAGTTGCTCTACAAAGGATTTTTGCAATATGTACATGTAACAGTGACACTTTTTGAGCATTCAGTTACAGCGCGATACGTAACGCTGGCCCTTACCCGAGACTATAAATAGCTTCAGCACCTACACAGAGGTTTCATTTTATTGCTGTTGACAGACTTATTTCAAATCCCCTTTGTCAGATTATATTTTTAAACACCAGCTTCGATTTCTCCCAGGAGCCACTGGCTATTCAATGACTCACTCGTCTCCTATTGAGTCACAAAAACAGTCCAAGTGATAAGACATTTTGCAAACCATATGGAGTGTTAACTGGAAAACAATCCAATTAAAAAACACAGCTTAATGTGGTAAGTGAAGAATGAAATCAAGTTCAAATGGACTGGAAGCGTTCAGTGGCAAGCAGCTCAAATTCATGGATTAAAGACTATTTTAAACATGCTGTATTTTAAAGACAACAGTGAACTGCATTGCCCAAGCAACCAACAATGCAAATCAGGACCTAATATTTCATGTAGGTAATGATCTTCCATGTCAGATATGTTCACCCCCAATGTGAGATGAGCCCAAACACTTTTGGATTGGGGCCTGGGCTTGCACTGGGGCCAGGCACTATCAACATTCTCCAGGTCCTAGATCCCACCACCCCTAATGTAACCTGGTGGGGAGGCGGCAGCAGCAAAATACAAATCCTGCTCTGTTTCCCTTCTTTCCAAACACTGCAATTACATGATGCTATGTGCAAGGAACTCCTAGGAAATGTAGTCCTCCAGTGCCCCCCTCCCCAATTTCAGTGAATGGATCCATGGAAGTCTACATGCTCCAAAGGGCTGCTTCACCTAGCATGCTCCTGTTATAGAACAGAGGAGGTGGAGAGAAACAGCGGTGGGTCTTAGCTGTTCTAGGCCCTGGACAAAATGAAGGACCTCTCCTGCCTTTGGATGGTGCAGGGGGTGGGGGATGCTCTGGGCAGAGACTACCACCACAATCAGCCCACTCAAAAACAGTCCTGGAACAGGCTCTGTCTCCCCAACAATGGGAGGAGGAGAGAAAGACCAGGCTCACAGTGGCTGCTGCCTTTTCAGGACTTTGCCCACTAGCTTGCTTGTGGCTTCTGCTGCTGTGGCCCAGGTTGGCTGCTGGCTCATGGAGCGGCATGTGGCTGTAGCCAGCTGCCCTCTCCTGGCTTTATCTTTCATGGCTGCTGTTCTGTGCTTCTTCTCAAGTAGACAAAGCTGGTCCAACAATAGCCCTGCTTGACAATGAAGTCACCATGGGAGCTTCTTACCTGAGCCCTGCCCCCACTATTACAGATGTGAGGTGTTAGGGATGGATGGGGGTTAGGGATCCCCTCCAACTGTGTTGTGGTTACATGAGGACCAGTGTGGCCCATTGGCAGCTAGGGATGCAGGCTGGATGGAGCTCAGCAACATCAACTGGCAGGCATGCAAAGCGCCCCCCCCATCCCTTACCGTTCTATCCCTTATGCAGCCAGTCACAGCCCCCCATGTGCCACTGACCACTCTTGTTGTTGAATTCCTGAACCACTATGGCTGTGACTCAGACAGCATGGTGGTCAGCGGCAGACACAGGCTGCAGGGCCAATATAGGTGCCCCCAGCATGGTCCCTGGGGCAGCTGCCCCAGTTGCTCCATGATTAAGGCCACCAATGGAGAGAGAGAATATAGAGCCTTATTATCTCAATGCCAGAAAAGTGGATGGGAAAGGTAGAGCAGGGGGACCTATGGTAGGTGCTGGGATTATGATGGGTTGAGGAAATCGTTTTTTGCAAATTTCTATATGAGCCTTGCAAGGAAACTTAGTATTATTGCCTACATATATGGCCACAGTGCCCACATTTTAGCAGTTTTCCTAGAGATTTCATTGATGTGGTAAGATTTGAATTCATTCACAGCTCACACTCACATTCACTATGCCAAATACATTGAAGCACACTACCTAAGCTGACATTATAGCAGAAAGTAACAGCTGTAAGCAAAATTCGAGTCCAGTAGCTCCTTAAAGACCGAGAAATTTTCCAGGATGTAAGCTTTCATAGTCAAAGGTCAGAAATGAGCTTTGACTCACAAAAGGTTATACCTTGGAATATTTGTTGGTCTTTAAGGTGCTGCTGGACTCCAATTTTGTTCTTCTTCTACAGTCTTACACAGGTACACATCTGAAACTGCTATAAAGAGTTTGTCTGTTTAGAAAACATCTATGTTGCCTCTTTAGAGAGGCTGCTGGAGATGGCAAAAAGAATAAAACACAAAATATAAATCATAAAAGTTAACAATTAAAATCCCAACATTAAAAAAAGAAACCAAATTATTTTAAAAACCTAAGTCAAAAGCATTAAAACAGTTTACATCTTAAAGCTACCACTATGAGAGCCACCCAAAAACATATTCCTGAAATTAGAAACTGTCCCTTTCAAATATTATTTTCAAAATAATGTCTGCTTTCCTTAATTCTACAGCCAATGCACAAGTGTTTTAAGCTTCTGTGCTCCATATTTTGTTTGCAACACATACATTTGCTACAGAAGGCCTCCAAGTTACCGTTATTATTTGACGATTGTCACAGTCTGGTGATAACGGAACCCCGCATGAACAATTGGGACTCACAGTCACCAGCTATCTGAAAGGGAAAGCTCCTCATGTGCTTGTGGGATTCCATTTACCCTAGGCTTCCGCTGAAGGAGTCCTATATTCAGCCTTCTCTTTGTGTGTGTGCTTGATATAAAACAAATTGAGTTGTGACCTCTAAATGTGATATCCTGATTTTCACTTGAATGTTTGATTGCCTGAAGGACCTCAGAGAAGATAAGGGTCTTCTTCGGAATGATTACTATTTTTCAGTGCTGCCCAGCGAGATGCAGAGTCATTAAATATTTGATTAAGAAAATGTCTTTCATGTCAGGCATTCAGAAACAAATCTGAACTCTTAAGAAACTGTGTGTAAGCATGTGGAAGGACTTTAATGTTAGGGAGGAAAAAAAAAAAACCTCTTATTGCTGACCACAAGAATGTTTTGAACTACATCATTAAAAAGAATCTGACTCATTTGATAAAAGTCAAATTTCCAAATTACCTCGTTTGAATCATTTTCATGACTGAATCATGTTCACCTAGTACTCGTCATGAATATGACTGTTAACGTGCAAGGCTATGAAAACAAACCAATTCTCTAAGAAAAATGTGGTCATAATGCCAGTACTCGCTCACAAACATTTCTAGGAACATATCTTAAGCACATTCGCATCTGTGCACAAGTATTTTAACTGTCTATCAGAAATAGTATCAGGAACAGAGGTTTCATAATAAAACTCAAAACAACATGCTGAAGACCTCCATTTAAAATATTATAAACGTACACGTTTTCTCATGTCTGTGAGGATTTATTTAATGTATTTAATTTATTTAAAATATTCCTGTCTCACTTTATCTCCTTGGGCTCAAGGCTGACTAGTATGAGTCGACTTCCGTTAGGAACTAAACTCCCTTTCCACTGTGATCACACTCTTGCTCTTCTACTACTGGATACCACCACAAGTAAATTTCAGTTAGGGTTGTTAACTCCATGTTATGATCCTGGAGATTTGGGGGTGGCGCCTGGGGAGGTGGAGTTTGGGGAGGGGCAGGAACTCACACAGGATGTGATGCCATAGAGTACATCCCATAAAGCTGCCATTTCCTCCATGGTAACTGATCTCTGTAGTCAGGAAATCAGTAGTAATTCTGGGAGAGCTCCAGCCCCCACTTGAAGTCAGTAACCCTATTTTAAATTACTGTAAATGGGGACATAGATTGGGACATGAATGTGTAGAATGCAACGGGCTGCTCAGAGTTTACCTTTAACCAGGATTAGAGGCAACCATTTCAGGACAGGTTCTGAGGCAGATCTTAGTTTCCTGGGTCTCAGAGAATGAAGGGGCCTCAGACAAGCAAGGCCTCCCATCTACCCACCTAGGCCATTTTCACACAGTTTACCAGCCTCTGGAACAATGCACAAAACTCCCAGCAGATGGCATCGTCTTCCACGATTTCATGCAAAACTCCTGGATAACAGCGTCTTCCTGCTGTGATTGCGCGCGAGAAGACACTGTCTGCCAGGAGTTTTGCACAACTTTCTGGAGGCTGGTAAGCCATGTGAAAATGGCCCTAGTGTGGGAAATTACTTGCCCTGATCCCCAATTTCCCACCCTTGAGGAACTGAGGAGTGGGAGAGAAATGGCCTCCACATAATGATGTTCTAGGAATTTCCCCTAGTCTCTGTGATAAAGGAAATAGAGACTAGAGGAGGTGGGCTAGGGTATCACTTCCTTCCCAAACTCTGTCCTCCCCAGGCACTGCCCCCAAATCTCTCAGCATTTGCTGTGGCCATATTGAGAACTTTAAGTCAGCAACATTTGAGAAGTTAGACATTCAAAGATAGATAGCTGGAGAAGAGTTAGACATTCTGAGCATATAAGATAAATATGGGGCCAGTTACAGTTTCAATACACAGTAATTCAGATTTCTGTACTCATTGTTCAAACAGATACCCAGTTGCATGATCCTATTTCCTACCTACCTCCCGCCCCCGCCCCCCAATAGACCTCAGGAAACAATAAAGGAAAATAGGTGGAAAGAATATGTGATGCTACTCCGTCCTGTTACATCGATGACTCAGCATGGAATTGCGTTTTCTAGGTACAATTTTTATCAACAGCAAAAGTGGTAGCATCCCTGCTGAAGTATTATTTTGTTGTCAGTGAGATGAGAACATAGCTCTCTTCGCAAGCCTCTGTGAAAAGAAAACAGAGGGGGAAAAACAGCCTAAATGTTTGGCAGCTGGGTCCAGAGGAGGGCATCAACTCTCTAGAGGCAAAAAAGGTCTTGGATTGCCTCAGGACTGTTTGCACACACTTCTGAAGACAACCAACACATCTGGGACCAATCCACTTACTAGCAAAATGCTCTCCTCACTTCCCTTTTTTCCCCATTTCAGATGTCCATGCAACCACCCTTAAGCCTTGATAAGTGTGCCATATGTCATTCAAATGTCAAAAAGCTAACCAAAAAGGATGAAGATTTCCCTGCCAGCTTTGCCACTGCCAGAGTACAAACTGTGCTACAGCATTAGCACCTACATGTGTTGAAAAACACCCTTTTGAACAAAAAAACAAAAAATCACAGCCATTCCAAATAAAAGCAACATGCAAGGTATCCTTAGGTCAACCACACTCCAGGGAGGTGGGAGATGCAGATGATACTTTCAGACAGACTTGGCATGTGTCTTTTCAAAAGCGGAATGATTCAGTGTGATGATTTCCACATTAACAAAAAAAAAACTTAGCAGTTTGTCAGGTATGTCAAACATGAGTTCATTCTTACCTTAGTTCAACTTCATAATGCAAAAGATTCAATATCTTCGATTTGGAGTTGTACGATTTACACTGAAAAATTCTAGAGGGGAGAGGAATAGGGACGGTTTCTGAATTTCTAATCTCTGTTGTTTCAACCCCCAAATCCCCGTTTTGATTCCACTTTTCCTCCAGACTCTGGGGTATGCGGAATTCAGACCCTGGGGAGTTCATACCAAATTCTCTCCTAACCTATGCATACATTTTCCCAATGTTATTACTACATCACTAAAAGAACATTATACATGATATATCAAATAGACACGGGTAACGTTCTGGGTGCTTCAAAATCCATAAGTGGGGGCAGCTAGGACGTTGTTTCTGCAAATATTAGGAACTTCTGGACTTGGGAGATGAGGTTTTAAAGTAAAAAAGGGGAGGATTCAATAAAAAGAGAAAATTTAGAAGAACCAAGGTCTCACAAGGCTATATTACAGTGTTGGCTATCATTCTGATTTGCCTAGAGAATCCCAAAAAACTTGAATAGTTTTCACAAGACTGCCTAGCAAGATCTCAGCTGACATGTTGGGTTGCCTAAAAGAACACTGATGCATCCCCCCCCCCATGTTAAAAGAAAGAATGAGGAGGTGGAGGGAGAAGAAAGTGGGGAGGGAAGAAGAAAAGGAAAGACGGAAGGGGATAGTATGGGATAAAATGAGGACCATAAAGAGGGGGAGAGTAGACCCAGCACAGTGAGGGTAGCAAGAAGGAAGAACTAGGTGGAAGCAGAAAGGTGGGGGGGGGGAGGCAAGCTAAGGGAGAGAAAAGCAGGAGGGGGCAAGCAGAGCTAGACAAAGAGAGAAGAACATCAGGACTGAGGAGGTGATATTTTCTCTCCCCCATGAATCTTTGTGGATCCTCCAGTTTGGTTTAGTGGTTAAGAGCGTGGGACTCTAATCTGGAGAGCCAGGTTTGATTCCCTACTCCTCCACTGGAAGCCAGCGGGGTGACCTTGGGCTAGTCACTGCTTTCTGGAGCTCTCTCAGCCCCACCCACCTCACAGGGTGTTTGTTGTGGGGATAATAATGACATGCTTTGTTAACCACTCTGAGTGGGCATTCAGTTGTCCTGAAGGGCGGTATATAAATCAAATATTATTATTTGTATAAAATGACATATTTTATGTTTAGATATGGTATAAATCATATATTTTACAATGTGTTCACAATACAAAGGGATGTCCAAAACCAGCAATGAAAGCTGAGAACTGAAACCACTGACAAAAATAGAAAAGAAGGGGAGGAAATAGGAACATCTACTCATCCCTAGAGAGGAGAGAGGGGGTTAGCTGCTACACTCAAAACATTAAAATAAAATGCATCTCCCTTTCCCTCTGTCAAACCATAATGTGTTCCATTTTACAACAAAAGATCAGCATATTGGCTAAAATAGGATTTACATTTTGAAGAATTGGTTGCAGCTAACCAGTAATGGAATTCATTTCCTTCATAATTGAAGTATTAATTTCTGTCCCTGCCATGTTTACAAAGCTTGAGCTTTGAAAACTGAAAGACAAGCATCAAAAGTAGTATTTAATAGTCAACTTAACAATGCATAATATCTCATTGTAAAATGATCCGGCAGCAAATACACACAAATAGGATTCTGACTCTCACATTTGTTGCCTTACATATAATACAATGTTCACAATTTTGCTAGAAATATTTCAGTGCATAATAGAAAATGTTGCATATGCCCAGAAAATGTCTAATGAAAGAATATGTCTTATATAGGAAAAAAATGTTGTTTATCAGCATTTGAAATAGATTAACATAATGTTTTCAAGCCACAAGTAAAAAACAAACAAAAAAAACAGGAAATTATTAAAACCAGTACCATATACTGAGCTACCTTGTTCCTGTTTACATATGGGGTTAGGAGATGTCATGTAGACAGCCTTTTTATTCAGACAGTATCCTTCAGTAATCCTTTGAAATCCCTAACCTGGATGGGCCAGGCTAGTTTGATCTCAGGGCCAGAGATCAACAGAAGTCATAGCAAATGTGAATGTTCACCTACTACACACATGGGAGACCACCAAGGAAGTCTTCAGACCCGCTGCCCCTTACAGGTATTCGGTGTCTTCTGTCTTTTCTGTACACAAGAAATTCTATTTCCAGTACTGACACCTACCTGGTGGAACTCTCTGTCTGTGGAGGCCCTGTTTCACCAAGCCTTGTTATCATATCGCCAGGCCTGTAAGACAGAGATGTTCTGCCAGGCTTATGGGGGTTGAGGCAGGCGAATCATACAACCAGCCCCTCCCAGTGTGGGGGGATAGGAGCCCCAACCCTGTATTTATGAAATCACAGCCACCCTGCCCCGTGAATCTTGAGGATGTGAGATGGAGGGTGCAATGTGGGTTGTCTTAGTATGTTTTTATTGCTGTGTTTATATGATTGCTCCCAGTGTTTTATACCGGTTTATTATATGTATTTATATGCTGTTAATCTGCTCCAAGCTCGCTTGCAGGGACAGCGGGCTCTAAATAAATAAATAATGGCACTCCTCCCTCCATTTGTCTCTTGACTTGAAAACTCCAGCAGAGGTTGCCACAAGTTGTCTGTACTTGACGGCACTTTACGCACACAAACTGATACATGCATTACAGAGTAGAGTTTGGTTTGGATGGATTTAGAATAGGAGTTTTAGGGCTGTAGATGGTGTGTCAGCAGCAGTCTTCTGACTTATGGAAGATTGGGTGCATTACCTTTTCAGCTAGTCCCACCTGTCCCTTTAGCCAATGGAAAAGAGGAGGGGGTGTCTCACCACAATTAAGTCATCAACTTGTACCACTTGTACTACACAATGGAATAACAAGTACTTGAGAAACACTGGCAGCTAAAAAGCTTCTGTACAGTTTTTGGGGGGTAGGGGGGGGATTAGGGCTACACAATTCCAAGGGCCCTGATTACCACAGAGATTGATAGAGCTGGGCAAGTAACATGATGTGTTTTCATTTAATGTTTGAGTTTGGTCTGAGTAATGTGAAGACTGGCCCAGAGGGAATCTTCACCTCGGAGTCTGTCATAGCTCTTGGCAGCCCCCCTGAGCTCTTGTGTGGACATGCTCACCGAATTCCCTTCACAGACTGGAGAGGAAGAGAGAAATTCTGAGACATTTTACCCTGCAATTATCTGTGCAAGTTTAATCAGAAAGCACATCTTCTACATCACAAAAGGCACTGATAGGAAAAATGAGGTGGTTTAGGGCACCACATTTGGTTGCTTCCTACAACTCCTTCATCTGTGTGTACCATAGGGTTGTCAGCCTCCAGGTGGTGGCTGGAGATCTCCTGGAATTACAACTGATTTCCAGGCTACAGAGAGCAGTTCCCCAGGAGAAAATGGCTGCTTTGGAGGGTAGACTCTATGGCATTATACCCCAATGAGGCCACTCCGAGCAGCAGGGCAAGTGGCATTGTTGTTTTAAAATGAACCAAACAAACCAGTAGACCAGTTTGTGGAAGTTCGTGGAAACGACCTTCCATGAACCATTGGTTCACAAACCATGAACCAGGCTAGTTCATGGGTTTTTTTGGTTCGTATTCAGGTTCATGCCCATCTCTAATCAGGTGAATGAGAGTCCAGTAGCACCTATAAGACTAACAAAATTTCTGAAGAAGTGCACTGTAGCTCATGAAACCTCACAACCTACCACAAATTTTGGTCAAAGATCCAGAGGAGTTAGCCGTGTTAGTCTGTAGTAGCAAAATCAAAAAGAGTCCAGTAGCACCTTTAAGACTAACCAATTTTATTGTAGCATAAGCGTTCAAGAATCAAGTTCTCTTCGTCAGATGCATAGTACATAAACTGGTCAAATATAGATGAGGAGGGGAGGAGAGAGAAGAGAGAAGATGCAGTTAGGGGGGGGGGGGAGAGAGGGAGGGTGCAATCAAAACATTCCTTTGCTAGTAAATGTAAACATCTCCTTTTGGTGTCCTTTTTGGGTCAGTTGGCTTGAGTACAAGTAGTCGTATAGTATAAGTATATAGTATAAGTATAAGTAGTCGAAGGCTTATACTACATAGGAATTGGATGGTCTAGCTATTTTACTGCTGCAAACTAACAGGGCAAACTCCCTTGAAGCCTCACTCAAGCCAACTGACCCCAAAAGGACACCAAAAGGAGATGTTTACATTTACTAGCAAAGGAATGTTTTGATTGCACCCTCCCTCTCTCCCCCCCAACTGCATCTTCTCTCTTCTCTCTCCTCCCCTCCTCTTCTATATTTGACCAGTTTATGTACCATGCATCTGACGAAGAGAACTTGATTCTCGAAAGCTCATGCTACAATAAAATTGGTTAGTCTTAAAGGTGCTACTAGACTCTTTTTGATTTTGCTACCACAAATTTTGTTAGTCTTATAGGTGCTACTGGACTCTTGCTCTTTTCTACTGTTACAGACAAATACTGCTACCCATCTTGATCTATATCAGAAAAATGTAAGAAGAGCACTCTTGGATCCCAGGCCCACCTTGTCAGTATGATGAGTGATTGGAGTGTTGGACTAAGATCTGAGAGACCCAGGTTTAAATCCCCCACTATGCCATGGAAGCTTGCTAGCTGACTTTGGGCCAGTCACATGTTCTCATTCTAAACTACCTTACAGGGTTGTTGTGAGGATAAATGGAGAAGGGATGAATGTTACAAGCCACTTTGGGTCCCCGCTGGGGAGAAAATAGGGATATAAATGAAGTAAATAAGTAGTCCAGTATCACATTCCCAACAGCAGCCATCTGGTTTTGGGAGTCCATGAAGCAACATCTCTATACACAGGAGAGACTAGCAAAAACTAGCAATCAGAAGCCTGCTGCCTCCGAGAAGTTAGCTTTCATTATGACTAATAGCTATTGATATTCTGCACTAATTTGTCTAGTCTACTAAACTTATCTAATGCCCTGTAGCCATGCCTTTTATCTAAACTTCATTTTCCAATATGTAAAAAAAAGAAAATAATATAGATAAGGATTTGGAGATGTATTTTTAATTGCAAGGGAAAAATAAGAAAATAAAAGAATTGCATGCCCATGAATGGGAAAATCAAATTCCCACCTACAATGAAATGTTTTATTTTATTCTTTCGGGCAGTGTTTACAAAACTTATTTTAGCAGGCAAAACAGAAGATGAAACTGCTTTACACAAGCATACAAAAATCAATTCCATTGCTATTCACAGTATCTTAGATGCATTTTCTACAGAATGAACCAAATGAATGTACTTACCATTCATCAAAGTAAAATTGTTGCAGCACAACACTCATTGCGTCTCTTTATCGACACACTGGTGTTAGATTAATGTGGATTCTCAGTCATACTGACCTCCCCAAACAAACAGAAGCCACACTGTCCATTTTTTAAAAAAGAAATCTGAAAGGAGACCTTAATCATCAGTTATGTTGAAGAATGAGGACACCAGAAAGAGCCACATAGATGAGAAATATACATAATGATGTTCCTATCGCATTTATTTCACTATTCACAGCTTGATTGCTGCGCATCACGTGCATTTAAACCATACAGGGATACAACAAGGAGCAAATATTTAAGATGGAACTCAGGAGGGCTCTGCTTCTTTTCGAATCAGGTAGAATTTGGGCACCAAAACTTTAGGACTCAACAACATGTAGGAGAAAATTACCTACCCATCACTAAAATGAAGATGCCCAGGGCTTTTTTTCAGCTGGAAGGTGGTGGGACGGAGTTCCAGAACCTATTGAAAATGGTCACATGGCTGGTGGCCCCACCCCCTGATCTCCAGACAGAGGGGAGTTTAGATTGCCCTCTGCTCCATGGCACGGAGGGCAATCTAAACTCCCCTCAGTCTGGAGATCAGGGGGCGGGGCCACCAGCCATGTGACCATTTTCACCGAGGGCAATTTAAATTAAAAAACCCTCCCCTCTTGTTCCAGCTGACCCAAAGTGTTGTCATTGTGCGGTCCTGGGAGCGTGCATGCACTTTGTGCACACGCATGTGGTACCAGGGGCACCACCTGCCACCAAGAGTTGCCCCCTCTGCTGGCAACCCACTGAGTTCCACCACCTCTTTTCCCAGAAAAAAAAGCCCTCAAGATGCCACACACAAAATTTCGTTAAACTGGGCTTACTAACAAACAGCTGATGTGCATATAATATTAAACTATCCCCTCCTCAGTGTGGATTACCCCCATCTACTGGTCTTTTATAAAGGTATGACAGCATTAAGAACAACGTGACCTTGGCTGTGAGCCCTAATCAGCTTTTCTGGCACACCTCAATTTCCTTTGCCTGCATCCCCAATGGAATGCCGAGAGCGGCTGAACATCAACCACGACCCCCCTCCCTATGTTGGGCAGCTCTAGGGATCAAGATGGTAAAATACCAACCCTGATGCTGGCACCAGAGTAAAGGACTCTATTTTTTATCACCCCGAGCTGACACTGGTAAACCAACATCCACAAAAGGAGAGCCAGAGTGGTGGAGTGGTTAGAGTGTCAGGGTAGGCTCTGGGAGACCCAGGTTTCAATCTGCCATGAAAGCTCACTGGGTGATCTGGAGCCAACCACACACTCTCAGCCTAATCTACCTCAAAGGGTTGTTGTGAGGATGAATGGGAAAGAGGAGAAGGATGTAAGCTGCTTTGGCTTCCCATTGGAGAGAAAGGTAGAGGATAAAAGAATTAATTAAATAAATGATTGTCTAATGGTCAGACTAGCTAATTTAAGCAATGAGGAATTTGTTCAGAATATTTTCAACAATTCTTACCTTCATTCCACAAACAAATGGGCACATCCAATGGATACATGATATGTGTAGCTATATCATGTTTCCATTGTATCCATATGTGTAGCTATCAAGACAGACAATGGTCACTCCCCTACCCTGTTCTGAGTTTACGTAGTGTGGATTACCTAGCTAGTGTCAGCTGAGAAAGTAACAGCTCACACAGAGATTCCTTTCCTTTCCTAGGATGCAACCCTGAATCTCCAGGAATTGTCCAGCCTGGAGATGGCAACCCCACCCTGAACCCAAAGGCATTGAATCACACTTCCCAGGGATGGCTTAATGTTGCAAGTTTTACCATCCTGCCTGCCACTGAACCCTGACTTAAACTTGTTCTTCATAACATCAGGTTACAAAAAGTAGGAGGGTAAGATCTTTTTCTCCTTTGTAAAGCAAATCCCATCTCTCTTTCTAGTTCTGCTGTCAACTGATGAATATCTCCAATTATTTATATTGGACTCAGGGTCAGGAAGCATTAGAAATTGAACTCAAGCAGAACCTGACTTGCAGTGGAGTGTAGAATGCCAGGAGCCAAAGGGTGAGCTTTCATTCATTGCGTTGCTGGTGACTTCAACCCTGACCTGTATTGTAAACGTGGGAGGTAAAATAAGCTTGTTTTCCTGTTGTCTCCAAGGTCTCTGAGGAACAAACTAGTGTATGATTGAGTAGATCCATCTAATTTAGATTGCTATTCATAAACTTACACCTCCCAGGTCATTCAGATTGTGAAAGCACTGTTTTTGCCATCGTTATTAACACTTACACCCTCCCTCTGAGCAGCTTACATATGGTTTCCAATCTCCCATCCCACCTATTATGTATCCTACAGAGAATGTGAAAAAATAACTCTTCAGCCTGCTAGGAACCCATTAAGAATTATATATCATGAATAAGATGAATCTGTAAGAAGAGTTAATTGTAACTCTGCCCAACAGATGTCTTAGGGCCAAGCTACACATGACGAATGACACTTGAACAGCAAGTGTATTTCTCCCTGTTCACTTGCCCTCCACTCAATCCACTTGCTGTTCAAGTGTCATTCGTCATGTGTAACTTGGCCCTTCGTTGCATACAAGGAAGAGGAAGAACTGTGGCAGATACTGACATTCCAGCCAAGTCTCAGGTGCCATAAAGACTCAACCAGGTTCAAGTGCAGACGTCCTCTCTGTGCACCCAAGACTGCCAGCTAGAAGAGAACTCCTATAGACATATCATGGTGATGGTAAGGGGTCTGGAGACCAAGTTCTATGAGGAAAGGTTGAAAGAGCTGGGTGTGTGTAGCCTGGAGAGGTGAGATGATAGCCCTCTTCAAGTATTTGAAGGGCTGTGGAACAAAATAGAGGGGTCAAGTTATAACCTAAAATAAAATGTATTTAGGAAGTATTTATTATAAATGTGCACAAATATAGATTAAAAACAAGTTTAAAACATAAGGCCTGAATGGCAGGCTACATACATATGCTAAAACTTGCTAGAACATTCCCAATGTACAGATGATGGCGCAATGCAATGACCAATACAAATAGACCATGGTACAGTACAAAAACCGACCAGACGCGTTTTGGCTCTAAGGCCTTCCTCAGTGGTCGATTGTAAACTATTTATAATCAAACACACCCACACATTCAGAAACCAATCATGAAATGTTCCTAGCATTTTATCCAAAGCTGCAACAAAAGAAGAAGGGAGGGGAGGAAGAATTTTTTAATAAAATGTAGTCAACCATTATATTCTAGAATTATTTTAGGTAAAATACTAAATTAAAAATTTTCCTCTAGTATTGTGTGATACTACAATTGTGGCAGCAGACCAAGGACTGCACTCACACAATGTAATTGTACTCTGAAGAAAAAATATACCAAATCAAATAATTGAAGGGTTGTCACATAGAGGATGAAGTAGAGTTGTTTCTGTTGGCTAGCCCAGCCAAATAACTAGACAGGCCGCAAAGACAGTCTAGACTAGAATAGAACAACCTTGGAGAGGGGCATAAAACAATAGAGTTACACAGTTGTATTGCCATATGTTGATTAGAAGAGCTATCTAACTCGTATCAATGCACACAATGTACCAAGGCCCAGGTGCAGGGAGTATCTGAGAATGGCAAGAATGTCTAACTTCACAGAAGCTGGCAAGATTATATTGGTGGAGGCCAGACCAAAAGATGTTCAGATGTATAAGAAACTTGTAATCACTAATTTTACATAGCCTTTGTTAAGACAAGAAGTAGCAAGAATTAAATCATTATTGTTATATGTTTCAAGAAGATGTTTCAAGAACAGATAACCTTGTTTGGTGTAAAGTCATAAGATAAGTTAGCCAAGAATTTAAGTATTTGAAGAGGGATAGAAAGCTATTATTAAGAGATGGTTCTGAAACCCTATGACAAGCTGAAATGATAGAGAGCTCCTTCTTAGAAGGGGGTCCTTGCCTGTGACCTTCATATCTTTAGGTAAAATATTTTGGGGGCTTTTGGATTGTTAGATTTTGGGTAGAAAATGGGTAAAGAGGAATTAAGACCTTCTGCATGCAACGCATTTTCACTATTCAGTTTCTTTTGGCTGCTATCAGTTTGCTATACTCTCTTTGTTGCTATCAATCACTGAAGGCATATTAAGGCAGTAAAGAGATATCTGCAGGATTTGAAAATATTAAAGTATCCACTCTTCCTATTACATTTATGAAGAACACATCCATATTTAATAGGCTATGTTATCTGAAGTTTATGATGTAACCCTACACATGAGAAACTGTTCCAATGGTTTTCAATGGATAAGGTTAATATAGCTGTCCCCATTTTTCCAACCTATTTTTACTGCTTTAATGAAAGGTCAATATGGAACATAAAGAAATAGTTGTAAAAGACTCTGATACCCCTTTAAAAATTGATTGTGGTTTAAAGAATACCCTCTCTTGGCAGATGTTGATACAAAGTTTGAGAAGGACTAAGTCCCTGAAATATGATACAGAAACCCATTAATGTTCAAAAATGCATCAGACCCAAATTAACTCTTTTAAAGTTAAAATGGAGAGTGACAATAAAGAGGCTGTGTTGTGCAAAGGGTAGGGTTGTTTAGGACTGGGGCAGCCTAGGTTCAAACACCCAGTAAACTCAGTGATCCTGGGCCAGTCACTCTCAGTTTAATATAACTTGCAGGGTTGTTGTGAAAGTAAAATGCAGAGAAAGGAATGCATGTATGCCTTTCTGAACTCTCTGAGGTTAGAATATCAAATAAAATGAAGACACGCAAACATAAAGGTCGATAAAGAAAAATGATAGCTGTGAAAAAAAACTTTTGATTTTCCTCCACATTTCCAGTTGTAACCTGTCCCCCAAACAGCGTTGCCAGGTCCCCTTATACTCCCGGCGGGGGTGGCGGGGGGGGGGGGCGGACACCCAGCACTTACCTTCCCAGCGCTGTTGGGATGCTCTTCATGTGTGCACTTTGCGCATGCATGGCCCTGCACCAGCACAATAATGTCACTTCCTGGAAGTGATGTCATTGCACAAGGCTGGGGAGTGTGCAAGCGCTTCACAGTGGGCTGATTTGGGCCACAAACGAGCCTGTTTTCAGGCCATTTGGGGCCCACATTGGGCCTGCTGCAACACATGCGTGCTTTCTTGGGGTGGCATGATGACATCAGTGATGTTGTTACATCAGTCCCAGGACCGCGTCCTGGAGACCAGTTCCCCACCTTTTCCCCCACCAGCAAGGTAAGAGGTGGCAGGGGGAGAAAGGTGGGAGCGGGGGAACCCACACTCCCATTGGGAGAATTGGATCCCTACCCCCAAATCATATTGCTGATTCTGATCCATTTGAGTTGCTATTGTGCTTGCACACAACTCTAACAATAGCCTTTTTGAGATGTTGCACTCCTGACTACTAGTAATAACAACAACAACAACAATAATGATAATAATTGTGCTTGTATACTGTTTTTCCAGACAGATTAGTGCCCTGCTTAGAGTTATTATTATCCCTACAATACAGCTTGGGCTGAGAGGAGTGGCTTGCCGAAGGCCACCTGCTGAGCTCCTGGTAGTAGTGGGATTCAAAACAGCAAAGTGCTGATTCACAACCCAATCATTTAACCACTATGCTCCTGCAACTCTCAAGGAGCCTGTCATCTACGCCTAATGAGCATGCATGCTACTTGTGATCCTCCTGATACATGCAGTCATTATGATGCACAAACAGAAGTAAACACTCACATTTGCCATGTGTGTACAGCTTCAGCATGTGTGAACATATCACTGCATTTTTCAGAGTTTGCATTCACATTTACTAGGGTTGTACATGCATGGTAATTATATGTATTGCAACACTGGAGGTGGGAGAAGGAAACAATTTCCGATGAGTCCTGCTTGTCTCTGCAGCATCCTGTACTTTCCTAACCATTAAAAAGGATCTTCACAGCAAACAGCCATTTCCTTGGGGAAGGGAAGGTGGGGAAAGATCTGCTCCGCCAACTCCTTCGGCACATTTTTTCTACTGGATCTAACCCTATGTTTTTATGGAGCATAAGGAGATGTTAATGGGAGCTTTCTAGTTTGTTTTCCTAGGATTCATCTGCAGGAGGGAGATAAACTGGGAGGAAAGTTGCTTGCAATAATTCATGCCTCCCCTTTCCCTTACAGACCCTTATGGGTCTTTATATCAGGTTATAGAACACAGAAAAAGCTCAACAGCAAAGAACTAAACACACTTCCAAAAACTAAAAAATCTTCCAAAGAACATAATGTTCCCAACCCAAAGCCTTGAGGATGGAGCATATTTTACACTGCAAACAAATCGTTAGGTTCAGTTACACATTAAATGTAAAGCCAATAAGCCATCCCCCCCAAACACAAAGTTAAATGGAGAGTGAATACTTCAGCAGACTTTTTTTCCACTTAGGGAAGCTCTTTCCCAATCTTCTTAGCCCATCAAACCAAACATAAGATTGACTAGGAGGCAAGCACCTAGGTACAGATGTTGTGCAAACAAAGAAAATTGTAATAAACAGCTTGTAGAGAAAAGGTTAGCGCTTGTACCAATTACACCCTGGGTTACTGTCTTATGATCCTTGGAATATGAAATGGCGTTTGTCTGTCAGGTCTTCCCCCAGTAAACAAATTATGAAATGAATTATTACTCGCAAATGCATGAGCGTATGACATGCTGGATAGACTCTTAAAAAGACCGGGCTGTTAAACAGATAATAGAGCAGGGATGCATTTCCTTACCTATTTCCCTGCATGCCTGCAGCAACATATACATCCATGTGCATACATATACAGATATGCACACATTACAGGGAGAGAAAGAAAGAGAGAGCACTATCATGTTGAAGCGTATACTGCACAGATAGCAAAAGGTCATTAAACTTTATGAATCATTCATTAATAGCTCACAGGAGCTCCCGGAAATATTAATTTCTCCATTGCAGACATAACTAACATAGCTATGTAGTTGGTGTTATCAGCAATTAGGGCTGTTGTCAAGGACCACCATGCTTATCTGTACCCTTGTGTGCTTTGCATAGAGATGTCATGAACCAGGCCTTTAATACAATGGTCTCCGTTTATTTTCTTGCCTCTCTTTGTGTCTCAAAATCTTCCTGGTTGAGAATTTGCTTCGTGCATCTGACAAAATGGCCTCAAAAGGGCATGCTATAATTTATTGATTAGTTTTTCTGGTGCCACGGAAGTCTTCTTTTGTGCATTAACAAACTGCACTCTTTTAAAAGAAAGACTGCCTACACTACCTCAGCAAATGGGCACCCAGCCATAGACATCCAGTCCATCCAACCTCTCCAGTGACCCCAGGGATTTTTCATCAGCAGGCAGGACATGTCTGCTCCCCTCCCATTGTAGCCCCAAATGCTGCTCCTGGGGAACAAGGACTCAGAGGAACAGCATGATGGAGCAGCCAGAAATCTGAACCAAGGAAGGATGATTGGTATTCTGCCTCCTCTTCTGTTATCAGAATCCCCACCCTCCCTGGATCCTGTTAGAGCGAGTGTTAAACTACGCTGCGGAATTAAACGCCGAGCTGGTCAGAGAGGCAAAAGCTTTATTTGAGGAAGTTACATACTTGAGGGAAAGGGAGAGAGAGATCCTAGCTATCTGACTACATCTTGCAGAGACAGAGAAGAAGTGTGGCAGGAGAGAGAAGAAGCAGGATATTGCCCTGTTTAGCCCAATAGGAGACAAGACAAGGAAATGACCCCCAGGAAACAAGAGAGGTGCTACTCTCACTGTCCTAATTTAATTTAATTTAATTTAATTTATTATATTTATATTCCGCCCTCCCTGCTTTCGCAGGCTCAGGGCGGATAACAAATACAAACATGTTTAAAAACATTTAAAAACATTAAATAATACATTTAAAAACATTTAAAAACATTAAATATAACAATTCATGCTGCCCAGTGGTTCATACATGCCTCTGTGTTTGCATAGGGGTGATGGTTTAACCCCCCCTTCACGGGGGGGGGGGGGCGGGCACTGCCCGGCGTTAGCCATATGCCTGGCGGAATAGCTCTGTCTTACAGGCCCGGCGAAATGCAAGCAAATCTTGCCGGGCCCTTGTCTCGCAAGACAGAGCATTCCACCAGGTCGGGGCCAGGACTGAAAAGGCCCTGGCCCTGGTCGACGCCAGGCGGGCCTCCCTAGGGCCAGGGACACTTAAAAGATGTTTTCCGCCAGAGCGGAGAGTCCTCCGGGGCTCATATGGTGAGAGACGGTCCCTCAGATACGTCGGTCCCAGTCCGCGTAGGGCTTTGTAGGTTAACACCAAAACCTTGAACCTGATTCGGTACTCCACTGGCAGCCAATGCAGCTGGCGTAGCACCGGTGTAATATGCTCCCACACCGGTGCTCCAGCAATGACCCGCGCTGCTGCATTCTGTACCAGCTGTAACCGCCGGATCAGGCCCATGGGAAGCCCAGCGTAGAGCGCGTTACAGTAATCCAACCTAGAGGTGACCATTGCTTGGACCACTGTAGTCATGTCACGGGGAGACAAATAAGGGGCAAGCTGCCTGGCCTGCCGAAGATAATAAAAGGAAGACCTGGCAACTGCAGTGATCTGGTCCTCCATCTTCAAGGAGGAATCCAGAATCACCCCCAGGCTCCTAACCCTCGGGGCCAGTGTAAGTGCTGCCCCATCAAGTGTAGGAAGCCGGGGTCCCAAAGCCATCTCCCCACGACCCACATACAGGACCTCCGTCTTCGTGGGATTCAATTTCAGCCGACTTTGTCTCAACCAACCAGCCACAGCCTCAAAAGCACGCTCCAGGGCATCAGGGGCCGATCCAGGCTGCCCGTCCAACAACAGATAAAGCTGGGTGTCATCCGCGTATTGGTGACACCCAAGCCCGAAACTCCGCACCAGCTGGGCGAGGGGGCGCATATAGATATTAAATAATAATGGAGAGAGTATCGCTCCCTGTGGCACACCACAAACCAGTGGCCTACGAGATGACACCCTCTCCCCGAGCGCCACCCTCTGTCCCCGATCGTGGAGAAAGGAGACCAGCCACTGCAGTGCTGTCCCCTGAATCCCCACATCGGCAAGGCGGTGGGTCAAAAGCTCATGATCGACCGTATCAAACGCTGCTGACAGATCCAGCAAAATCAGCAGTGCTGATCCGCCCTGATCCAGATGTCTGCGGAGATCGTCTGTGAGGGCGACCAACAATGTCTCGACCCCATGTCCCGGGCGGAAACCAGACTGGAAGGGGTCTAGGGCTGAGGTCTCCTTCAGGAAATTCTGCAGTTGCTTCTCTGCCGCCCGCTCAATCACCTTCCCCAAAAACGGAAGGTTGGAAACTGGTCGGTAATTGAGCAGGTCAGCAGGATCTAATGATGATTTCTTCAGAAGAGGCCGTACCACAGCTTCCTTCAGCGCCTTGGGAAAAACCCCAGAGCTGAAGGACAGGTTTATAATCGCCTCCAAGGGATTCCGAAGCCCGTCAACACTGGCTTTCACCAGCCATGACGGGCATGGGTCCAAGGGGCACGTGGTAGGCCGTACCACCTGCAGAATCCTGTCCACCTCTTCCCCGAAAAGAGGGCTGAAATGATCTAATATGGGTCCCGAAGACGGCCAAGGGGCCTCTAGTTCATTTACTGTATCAACTGTGGCTGGTAAGTCGCGGCGGAGAAGCAAGATCTTATCAGTAAAAAAGCTCGCAAAAGCCTCACAGCTTATCTCCAAATTCAACTTTTGATGGTCTCCACCTGATTGGGAGACCAATGAACGGACCACATTAAATAATTTAGCTGGGCGAGAGCTAGCTGATGCGATGGAAGCTGCATAATACTCTTTCTTCACAGCTTTCACCGCCATCTCATAGGACTTCATAAACAGCCTATAAGATGTTCTTGCTTCCTCGTCACGAGATCGCCGCCACACGCGCTCAAGTCGTCTTAGCTCCCGTTTCTGTTGCCGCAGCTCCTCCATATACCAAGGAGCCCGGCGATTCCGGCAGCGAAGAGGACGACGGGGGGCGATTTCATCGATGGCCTCAGAGAGCCGGACTTGCCAGCCCTCCACTAGCTCATCTAATGAACCACCGTGGAGCATTGGTTCCCGCAGAGCATTCTGGAACCCAATTGGGTCCATCAGTCTCCGCGGGCGAGCATAAATTTGCTCACCGCCCTTGCAGGAGGGGGGTGGCACGCCCAGCCGGGCCTTCACAACCGCGTGGTCTGACCATGGCACCAACTCTACTTTATCCAGAACCACATCCAATCCCATCCCGAAGATCAGATCTAGCGTGTGGCCTGCTTCATGTGTGGGTGCCGATACAAATTGGGAGAGTCCCAGTGTTGCCATGGCTGACACCAGGTCCGTGGCCTGTATCGAGGTGGCATCATCTACATGGGCATTGAAATCCCCCAGCACCATCAACCTGGGGTACTCCAAGGCCCACCCAGCAACCACCTCTAGCAGGCGCGGTAAGGCGTCTGCTGGTGCGCTGGGCGGTCGGTACACCAAGCAGACAGCCAAACTCTCCTCGGCATTCCACACCAGGCCCACACAATCAATGCCAGAGATCTTCGGGGCGGGAAGCGGCTTGAAGGAGAAACCCTCCCGGACAAGGATTGCCACCCCTCCCCCCCGACCCTCAGTTCGTGACTGATGAAGGACCACATAACCTGGGGGGGTCAGCTCACCAAGAGCAACTGTTTCTCCTTCCCTCACCCAAGTCTCGGTCACGCATACCAGGTCCATATTAGCTGCCATAAAAGTATCATGCAGCATACTGGTCTTATTATTTATGGACCTGGCATTGCACAACATCAGTGTCGAAGGAGGATTTTTCCTAGCTCCAACACCGGCGTGCCTCGGGATGGGGCGTAGGTTAGAAGGGCACCGAGCCTTTCCACATCTCCGTGACCTTCTCCCTTTAAACCAGGCCCCACCGCCATACCTCCCCCGTCCCCAGAGGACTGGTATCCCTGGCCCTATCTCAGATGCCTTCCTCATATCCATCCCCTTATCACAGCATACAAACATCCGAAGCAGCAATAAACAGCACCAGTTCTTCAGCAGCAGCAGTCCCCGGCAGCAGCTCCTTTGAGGCCAGAGCACCCAGGGGGCGGGGCTGAGCAGGTGGAAAAGCTCAGCCCTCGATGGAGTAGCCTCCCTGGTCAGCAGAGCGCAGGCAGCTTCAGCAGCAGCAGTCCCCGGCAGCAGCTCCTTTAAGGCCAGAGCACTCAGGGGGCAGGGCTGAGCAGGTGGAAAAGCTCAGCCCTCGATGGAGTAGCCTCCCTGGTCAGCAGAGCGCAGGCAGCTTCAGCAGCAGCAGTCCCCGGCAGCAGCTCCTTTAAGGCCAGAGCACTCAGGGGGCAGGGCTGAGCAGGTGGAAAAGCTCAGCCCTCGATGGAGTAGCCTCCCTGGTCAGCAGAGCGCAGGCAGCTTCAGCAGCAGCAGTCCCCGGCAGCAGCTCCTTTAAGGCCAGAGCACTCAGGGGGCGGGGCTGAGCAGGTGGAAAAGCTCAGCCCTCGATGGAGTAGCCTCCCTGGTCAGCAGAGCGCAGGCAGCTTCAGCTAACTAAGTGATCCTTGCTGCCCCCTGCGTGGTAGGCTCTTCTTACTTCTTGCTGCTGCAGTACACCAGACATTGTTATTTCTAACAGATCCAACCTGTAAGCCTCAGCTGTTCTGAGAGATGGCTTTCAAAGAGGTTGGCATGACAGAAAGTGACTATATTTACTTGCTTATTTTTTTAAAAAAAATCACTCAAAATACACCTTAACACAATGAGCATGACTTGCTAATATTATGGACATCCCAATTTTTTTTTAGAAAAAAATGCTATCGCACTGAAAATGGGTGGTTCAGAAAATATAATCAATCGTGCCTTTATCACATTTCCTTTCTTACCTTCTTAGCAGAATCCCAACTCTTTTATTTATTGCCGTTGCAACTGATAAATTATTGATGCGACTGAAGACAACACATAGTCAAACAGAGGGCAAGAAAATGGTGCCACAGAAAAAGGTGGAAAAAAGAAATGCAACCATTTAATAAACTTTACTTGCTAACATCCCATCTCAGTGATGGGTAAAATAAGGCTTCAGTCTTGAGTACGAGTGGGCAGCAAAAAAAAAAAAAAAATCAGGTTTCCCACTTCAGGAAAGGGGCATTTTAACTCCGCCGGCTGGTTCGGGGGTTAGAGTGCCCCTTTCTGTGCCACTGCGCAGCAGCACGGAAAGAGGCATTTTAACACTGCTGGCTTGATTTGGCTGCCTGGCGGGAAACTGACCACCAAACAGCTGATTTGGGGATTAGAATGCCCCTTTCAGTGCCACTGCACAGCAGCATGGAAAGGGAAATTTTAACCCTGCCAGCTAGACTCAGCTGCCTGGAAGGGAACTCGCCGCCAAGCAGCTGATTTGGGGGTTAGAATGCCCCTTTCTGTGCTGCTGCGCAGTGGCACAGAAGGGGCATTTTAACATCTTGACCCAAATCTTTGATTCAGGGTTTCCAAAACAGACCTGGCATGCTGTGCCCAATTCGGAAATCCTGAAGCTTTGCAAATCGAATCAGGATTTTTTTCCAAATTGGAAACATAAATCGCACACCACTAGTCCTGAGATCAATAAGTAAACTGTTTGGAATAGAACCTAAGCCCCCCACCAGCATGTCATGAAGATATTATGCTGGTGCAAATTTGAGATCTGAGTGGTGTACATATTTATACCCCATTTTATCCTCACAATAATCCTGTGGGGTAGGTCAGGAGGAGAGAGAGTGACTAGTGAGTTCCATTGTTGATCAGTGAGTGAAATAAATGTGGAACTGAATCCAAAAAAACATTGCATTGGATTCAAAGATGCCTTTCCACTTTAAATGTGATAGAAAAAAGTGTGGTGTGGGGTGTGGGTGGGTGTGCATATGCACAATCTGGGTCCAGAAACCAGGGGGAAAACTGGATTTATGCCAATCTGGCTAAATTCAGCTTCCTTGGTCCCCCTTGGCAAACCCCAGATCAAATCCGAGCACAAGGACTCGCATGGCCAGATTATTTGGCTATAGGCAGTAACAGCAGCAGCAAGAGGACAGTGGCAATAATGGAAACAAGCTCTGTGCCACTGCAGGAGGGCAGCACGAGGCTATTGGGGCAGGGGGGGAGATAGCAGAGTGACAGGGCACTCAGCCAAGAGACAGGGCAGAGTGGACTCCCATCCCATTTAGCCCCTCCCCCAACCTCCAAAAGGGCCCTTTCAAGCCACTGCCACAATGCCCAACCCAGAAAAATACAATAGCAGTGCATCATTCATTCAGAAACCCTGGATTTGAAAACTGAAACCAAATTTTTCTCCTTGCACACCCTTAGCGTGCAACCCATAGTGCCAGTAGTGGTGGTGGTGGATAGTGCCCTCAAGTCATAGCTGGCTTATGGAGACCCCGGTAAGGTTTTCATGATAAGAGACTCTGAGGTGGTTTACAATTCCCTGCCTCTGCAACTCTGGTCTTCTTTGGAGGTCTCCCATCCAATTACTAACCAAGGCTGACCCAGCTTAGTTTCTGAGATCCAGGAAAAAAACTTGCATTCAGAGTGAGTTTGCGGCACATACAGCTTGCCTGTTAGTTGCTGAAAGCAATCAGGAGTTCCATTTCCATGTCATACATCTCAGCTTATATTTTTTCTTCTATATGACTGGTTAAATAGCCTGTAACCGCCTCCAGCGGAAGCTTCAAGTGATTATGAAGAACCCTCCCGCTTTTCACTTCAAATTAACTAGGATGGCTTGTCTATCATCCAAGGAGCTTTTAAATCGGTGACCTTAAAATCTGTTCAGCAGCAGGCATGCTAAAATGGAACTTCACTGCAATTTAATTGGTTCATATTATCCTTTGTTTCTAAGTACAGATTAACCTAACTGATTCCAGCACTAATCTTAAAGGTTCTCAGTTTCACATTTGAGGAGGAAAAACCCCCACATAGCATAGTTTATTGGTAAATTCAGCATTAAAAATGGCTGAATCGCTTCTGTTTGAATTCTAAAAGCTCTGAGAACATCTTTACTAAAAACGGCATCTTTCTAATGACTTGTGTGAATTCAGGAACAAAATTTTGGTCTGAAGCTATGAAATGAAGGAGTGGCTTGTTGCTGGGTTCTTCAATTCTGTTTCCCAAGGTCATGGCTAACCAACATGTGATGCCCCCTGGCCTTTACTCATGCCTCCTGGTCTTACCTTCTGTATAAGTGCTTGATTGTAGAAGACGACAACCATTTTCAGATGTTATATTCAAGCATAACATAGACAAGGCTGCAGGTAGCCCAGTCTCCTGCTATAGCAGGAGACCTTCTGCTCTGGACCACTGTTCCCCACTACCATTAAAAGGATAGCAGCGGGAAACGGAGGGGGGGCTCACTGGTTGACATTTATGTGACTTCCAGTGTAATACCAGAAGTGATGTCATCATGTTGGTGCAGTGTGATTACATCACTTCCAGTTTTGTGCCAGACGTGATGTTGGGCATCATGTCACCATCAGGGCAACTGTCCCCACCCTCCCAGCATTTCCGAGCAGGTTGCCATATGAAGCTGGCAGCCATACCTGGCAGCGGTGCTTAGATCTTAATATATCTGGTTGCCATGTTGCCTGAACAGGGACACCATGGTGTTAAAGCCTGATATTTCAGGGTTCATGTTCATGTTTAATCAAGCTTTGTGCACACACAAAATGCATACATTGGCCTCTGTTCTGTCAACATGGTGACCACACATGTCAGGAGGATGGAGGTTTCTGCATGCTCCAAGTGCACGTGGTTGTTGAGACCCTCATACTCATGGAAAACAGCTACAGTGGTAGTTTTTAAATGGCAGAGAAGAACAAGTTGGTTGATGGGGAATAAAATCTCCCAAATTTATTTTATTTAAAAAAAAAACAGATTTCAGTTTTAAAAAGAGGAAGACTGAGGCCGATTCCACATGGCTTACCTGAAGCCGGGACGTCACGGAACATGCCGGCAAAAACGCGAAAGTTCGCATTTTCTCGCGTGAGTTTTGCGCGCGACATCGCGCAAAACTCACGCGAGAAAATGCGATCTTTCGCGTTTTTGCTGGCATGTTCCGCAACATCCTGCAATGTTCCAGCTTCAGGTAAGCTGTGCGGAATCGGCCTGAGTCTGGTTACAAAGTTATAACAATGTAGGCGCTAGACAGCGGCTAAAAAGGGGGAAAGTGATGGGGATTAAAAAATTTTTAAAAGTGCCACACTTTATTGGTGATCCTTTCTTGGTCCCTGAAGATTTATAAACAGTTGACTCAAACTTTCTTTTGCTAGACGTTTGAGCCAAGTTGTCTTATTATTCATCCATTTTTTATATTCCCAAGTAGGCTTAGAGTTGTTCGCTGTTGTATTGCTTCATAACTGTTTTAATAACCAGTTTTTTCTATAATACTGTTAATTGTGTATTCTATTTTACCCCTTCGCCCAACAATCAACCCTGGAATATGTTTCTCAACAACTTCACAATGAAGTAAAGCTATCTTACATTTCAAAAACAACTTCCGCCTGTAAAGTTCAAAGAAAATCCAATGTCTTTGGAATGGCTTTTCAGTAAAAGCTCCCTTTTTCACCAGGGGAAAAGCTGTTTTGCTCCATGTCCGGGGAAGGCCTCTCCTGCCCCGGCCTGGGCCCACCCGACCCCCCCACCAGGCCCCCCGGGGCCCGACCGCCACCTGCAACACCCCCGCCAGCGACCCCCACTCACCAAGGGGCCCCCGACAACGGACCTGAAGACAGTCTCACACCGAAGGTTCCCCGACGCGCCACCGCCGGGATGGGCGGGCCCGCCACCGCAGAGGAGGCCGCCGGAGCAGGAGCGGAAAGGCCCGTCGCCGCCGCCGCTGCCGCAGAGCCGGCCCAGACACCCGACACGACAGCGGCGGCAGGGCCACTAGCCAGGAGTGGCGCGGCGCGGCCGGCGTCGCTGCTGCTGCCGCAGCTGCGCTGGGCGGTGGCCCAAGGGTGAGTGCGGCCGAACGTTGGCAGGGGGAGGGCCTGGGGGGAGAGGCCGGGGGGTGGGTCGCCCAACGAGCTGTCCCAGTCCGGGATTGGCTGGACGGCTCCTGGGAGGGCTCCCCAGTCTAAGGAGCCGGCGAGGGCTGGGTGGCACCGGCAAGGGATTGGCTGGGGACGGGAGGGGGAGGAACAAGTCCCAGAGGGAAGGGCGGGCACCAAGGGGAAGATGGAAGGACACCTGACCCAATGGGGATGGGGAAGCCAAGTACACAGGTCGGGAGTGGCAGGACCGGGGGAGGGGATTGGTGCAGGAGCCAGGGGTGGAGCCAGGGGGAACTATAAGAGGGAAGCTCCCGGGGATGCCGAGGAGGAAAGAGCTGACTGGAGGACGGACCAGAGAGAGAGAGAGAGAGAGACTCCAGGACAGCGGGTGGGAGGCAGACCCTGGTGCCTGAACCACTGCCCCCACCCAGTCTGAGGTGGAGGGAGCGCCCTCGACCGCCCCCTGGTGACAACCCAAAGGATGGCAGGACGAGGGGAGGGTGCGGCCGGCGGGGCGGGGCTTCACACTCCAATTTTATGCATGCACCAGTGTATGTTAGGGATGTTAGGTTCCCTTGCCCTCCTGGAGGGAAGGGAAGGAACTGACACTCACCTTTTGATCATTTTCACACGTTCTCTCAGTGCAGCATGATGACATCACTTCTGGGAGTGCCATCATCATGCAGGCCCCAGGAGTGCTCCTTCGCTTCATGCTGGGCCGATTCTTTAACAGTCGGCCCATTTGGGGCCCAACTCAGACTGGCATAAAGTATGGAAGCAGTACCAGGCCCTGGGTGATGACATCACTCCTGGGAGTGACATTGGGCCAAGCTACAAGTGATAAATGACACAGGTTGGACACTTGTCAGCTTCCCTCAAGTTTTGATGGGAAATGTAGGCATCCTGGTCTTGCAGCTTGGCTCTCCGACTGCTTTCCAATGGACTTTGCAACTGTCACTTGTCCAACATTCCACCAAGCTGCCTACATTTCCCATCAAAACTTGAGGGAAGCTGACAAGTGTCCAACTTGTGTCATTCGTCATGTGTAGTTTGGCCCTCAGTCACACCATGACAGGAGAACACTCCAGGAGGCTCGTTCCCATCCCATGTCTTGCAGATGAGTAGTGCAGGGGAGAGGAGGCTGAGAGCAGGAGATCCTCCCCCTCCACTGGGCAATCCTAATATATGCGCATGTGCAAGCTCTGCATGCTTTATCATACAGATGTATGGCCCTGCCTGTTTGGTGCCAGTTAATGGTTAAGAGTGGGAGGACTCTAATCTGAAGAACTAGGTTTGATTCCCCACTCCTCTGTTTGAAGCCAGCTGGGTGACCTTGGGTCAGTCACAGCTTCTAGGAGCTCTCTCAGCCCCACCTACCTCACAGGGTGTTTGTTGTGAGGATAATAACATACTTTCTAGACTGCTCTGAGTGGGTGTTAAGTTGCCCTGAAGGGCAATATATAAATGGAATGTTATTATTTTATTTATTTATTTATTTATTTATTTATTTATTTATTTATTTATTTATTTATTTATTTATTGTCCCCTTTCTCAGTGAGACTCAAGGTGAATTACACAGTGTTAAGTCAATGCATTCAATAGGATGAGGTCTCAAACGTTTTGATCCTGTGGACATGTTTGAAATTCTGGCACAACGTGGTATGGCAACAATATGGCTTTCACAATATGGCCACTGCAGGAGATGGACTCACAAAATGGCTGCTACAGCTTACCTTCAGTTATGCAGTGAAGATCCTTGTGCTGAGAAAGTAGTTTTCTCCAAAGCTATAGTTTTAAAAATCTGCACAGTGGCCAATCAGAAGCCATGCTTTGCAAAAGCCCCATCGGGCCCCACCCACTTTTAAAAAAAACACTTGGCAGGCACCAGAAAAGGTGTTGGGGACCCTTGCAATAAGATGTAACAGGTTTCCCCATTGTGAACAAGCCTGCGTAGATATAACGTGTACAAGCATAAGCTGTGTTTAGACCTTCAATTTAACGTGTAGAAGTTGAGAGCAGATGCAATACCTAGAGATGCCATATCCCTGCTGGGTGTGGGGGAACCATCTGACCCCAGCTCCTTATCTACACTCATCTAGCCACTAAGTTTGGGAGTGATTTTTAGTGGATCACCCCTGGCACAATCTGTAGCTTCCATGTCATGCCAGAAAATGCCATCAGTTCCTGGCCTCCTGGTTTGGACCCTGGGGAATCTGGTACCCCCAGCAATACCACTTCAATGCAATGTAGTGGAAACACTTTGCAGAATAGTTATTCCTCTTCTTTTGAGAGCAATTAATGCATAAATGTAGTAATACTGAAAAAGTGAAAATGAAACAATCTTTTTAAAGCAACAAGCTTGGGGGAAAAAAAGATCAGCATTGGTAAAGTTTGAAAATTGTCTGCTGGGAAGCAGTTCACTCCTGCTGGACATTGTCCTTCAAGTTATCCTAAAGCTCCCCTTCCAGCCACGGCTGGTCCAGTAGCTGTGCAATGCTTCCCGCATCTCTCTCCATCGTATTTACCAATCCTGCAGAGAGGAACTATGCCAAAGACAGCTTGCATGCCCTGTAACTAACTTTGCCTTTGGCTAGTCCATGCATTTGGACTAAGGGAAAGAATAGTTTAAGGAGACTGTTCTCTGATACTGGCTCTGGCACCTTGCTGGAAGGAAATTTGCTATGGTATATCAGCTGTGCAAGGCAATGAAAAGTTTAGGGAAAAGAAAATAAGTTCATTATCTTACTACAGGTTGCTCTTTCATACAGCTAAATGCTTTTTCATTTGGACCTATCTTCTCCTATGGATCCAAATATTTTGCTTTGTAGACAGCATTTGCAAGTATATCTTATTATGTTTCTGTTATGCAGCAATTACAAAGTAGCAATTGAGATTTTAATTGGCCAAGGACAAATGATACCGAGTTCCTGCTCCAAAGAAAAAAGAAGAAGAATTCATTCAAGACTTTTCAGATGTTACAGTCACATGTACTGGGATCACAGTACAGTACAGTCTCATGTACTGGGATCACACCAAGCATGTATAATGGGAGTGCACATTACCCATAACCTCCCTGCTATGCTCAGTCACCATGTTGTATAAAAAGGAGCAACATGCACATTTACAATGCACAACTTCTGTATGCATAAACTGCCTAATGGATTTTTCAGACTTTGCATTCACACACACACAAGAGCATGGTAAATATGTGTGTTGCCCCTATTCACAGAAAATGGTGGCCACATATATCAAGAGGATTGTGGGTAAGGGATAGATGTGGTACATGTGATTGTAATGTCTGGAAAGGACTACAAGGAGTAGTTTTCCCATGCATCATTTCAAAAATTAGCTATAGAATTGCCAGAACTAGGCTAGGGATAAAGCCAGTCATACCCAGCTCAGGTTCCCCATGATCATTGGCTTTAACTGGCAACTGGAGAATCCAAAAGAGCTGAAAGTAAAACAGGCATAAGAAAGCTTCCTTTCTAGTTTTTAATTTCAGGCATGAGCAGTGGATCCAAAGAGTCACTACTAACTGCTGGTTGTGGGCCGATGTTATAGGGCTGGTGATGAATTGTTACACATAACTGAGCAAATAAGGCCAGTAAGGACTGGAAACCTATACTATGGGCAGCCAAAAAGACAAATAAGTGTGTACCGGATCAAATCAGGCCTGAATTCTCCCTAGAAGCTAAAATGACAAAACTGAGGCTATTGTACTTTGGTCACATTATGAGAAGACAAGATTCTCTGGAAAAGTCAATAATGCTAGGAAAAGTGAAAGGCAGTAGGAAAAGAGGAAAAGCCAAAACAAGATGGCTTGACTCAATAAAAGAAGCGACATCCTCCAGTTTGCAAGATCTGAGCAAGTCTGCTAATGATAGGACGTTTTGGAGGTCTTGCATTCACAGGGTTGCCATAGGTCAGGGGCAACTTGACGGCACATAACACACACGAGGTTGAAAAAATGAAAGCTGTTACCCCTGCACCATGAAACAGAAGCACAAGACTCAAGCAGTGGGTTAAACTAAGGCTTAGCGATCAGAAAGATACATGTAGCCAACCATTGCCCTCCCATATCCTCATTATGAATAGACTTGTGAATTGCCAACATTCCGGCAAACTCACCCTGGCTCAAAATCTGGCACACCAATTATGCTTTGTTTTTCATTGCCTGCATACTGTATGTTTGTTGAGGGGGCCTGGTCTTACCACCATAACTGTGTGTTCATAAACAGTGGGGTCAATGACTTTTCCCACAGCCCCAGCCCTGAGAATTTGGACTGGGTAAACCTCTCTTTATCCTTGGAGTCCTGAGGGTTTTCACTAGAGATGGGCACGAACTGCATTACGAATGCCAAAAACCCATGAAAATGGCGATCGCGCGATCGTGACCCGGCAGACCATGATTGTCCACGGCCAACGATCCAGCGGTCTGGAGAGGCTTGAATCGTGGCATTCGGGCTCGGTTCGGGAATCCAGACACTCAGACGCCAGCAATCTATTCCTCTGGCAACGGAGCCAGGGGAATGCCTGAGCTCTGTTTGCCCTCCTTCTGTCGCCCTGGAAACCCCAATGGAAGCCCACCATGCTTGGCTGCTGCCAGGCTCAACCACGTTCCTTCCCTCGGTGGGAATACCAAGGCGCTCCACTTTGGCCTGGCGGGCAGACACATGGGGGGTGCCGCCAGCGAGCAGCAAGACCCACCGCCTCCTCCCCGTGCCCTCCAGGCCCGGCGGCCACCAGCATCACCCCACCGTTCCTGTATCACTGGGAAGGGAACAGCGGGACTGTTGCCAAGTAGGCCCCCTCTCCTGCTTTAAAGCCTGCCATGAGCTGTGTTAAAGTTTCCTGCATTGCTGTTTTACTGCTACACCGAAGATTGCCCTGCACGTGTGTGTTCTGGTACACGTGTCAGTTTCCTGTCTGCTGTTTGATTACCTTGCTGTTGCAATAGACTGTGTAGTTTACTGACTCCATGTACTGACCCCCGAAAAACCCAGACCCAGCGGCGCCGAAAGATTTCCGACGCCTCCGCCGCTCTTAGACAAGCGCTGCCGAGCACCTTCGGCTGCACTCGGCCCTTTCCGCCAGTAGCCGCCTACCCCGCCTAATGTTATCTTTTCCCTTGCCCGTCCCATATAAGGGAAAAGAAGGGGGGGGAGACATATTGAAGTTATAATAAAGCCATGCCAGGCATCCCAAGTGAGGGCAACCTGAAAGTATCCCACACCCGTGTGCTTTTGCTTTGTGTATTTTCTTTCTTTTAACCAGAAAATGGGGCCTCCCGAGGGAGTCCCTCCAAAAATTGCAAACATATGACGAGAGCCTATTTTAGGAAGTTAAGCGAAGGTCCCTGTCTGCAGCAACCCTTATAGTTGCTGGATACCGCTCTCTAGTTTTTTTCCCTTTTAAAGCGGCAAGGCCAGGCCGAGCCGGACCGATAACTCTCAGCCCGCAAAATAAAAGCAGCCCGCCACCGAGCAAGGGGCACCTGAAGGCCACATAGTCTAAGCACCCAGGGACCCCCGGGGCGAGTTTGCATAATCCCGCCTAACGTACAGCCGACCCTCGCTCAACGTAAAGACGTACCCTCTGAAATATACATGCTATAGGAAGAAGCCTCCGCACAGGAGTTCCCCAGTGCAACAAGCTGGAAGGCTCGCTTAGTGCCCTGGGACTCCTCGTTCGAACCCCGCTTAATATACTGTGCTGGCAGAAAAACACCCTCCCTTTTTTCCCTGCTTCACTTCATTTATGGTACTTGCTGCAACAAACTCAGGGAACCTGTACTTATATCCGCAGGTCTCCCCAGGATATTTTCGCCACAAAAAGAAAGGAAGGCCAGGAGATGCGGCACCTGGCTACTCTGTGTTTGCTCGTGCTGGCAGGCACCCTAATAGAGGGACGCCCGTCCAAATTAATGCCCTACCCCCACTGGAGATGTATTAATACTCTGGCAGGAAACGAAATGATGGTCTGCAAAGTTGTGCAGCAGAGTAATATGACCACCCCCACGGATCGCACAAACTTCTGCAGTTGCGAAGAGCAGTGGATCCGACCCCCAGAGCTTGTTATTTTATGTGTAGGAGTAAAAACCATGTCCCAAGAGCTAGTGTGCTATTCGCCCACCGATACGATTTCACCACTTGCTCCGATTCCATGTATGTTTCTTCCCCGTATCAGGCCAGCCCCCACCGCAGTCCCGGTGGTAGACAAATATACCACCCCTGCCAACTTCGAAACCTCGCCATTTGTCACTGAGGCTTTCGGACCATACTGTGAAGTTATTCTAGTGTCGGCCACAGTATGGAAGGCAGGAGACCCCTTTAGAATGACCATCCTACTAGGCACTACTACCACTGAATCTGCCTCAGTCACCATCACACCCCTTTCAGGCGCAGCCCTCTCCTTTGCTATAGAGCACTGGGAGAACCTGACCTGGATTGTAAAAGAGGAAGACCTAGCCAAACACGGCCCACCCGATTGGATACTGGTTCAGCAGACGCCCGAATGCCAAACCAAGCCCCTAGTAGAGAAATTTCACCGGCTTGGGCTGCTCTTTGTAAATTTGACTCACGAACCAGGCAATTACTCCCTGCTGATCCGGACCCAGGAGACCCACACCATCCAAATTGACCCTTTGATTGCTAGCAATGAACAATTAAGCCAAGGCAGCACGCATATAGTGGGCTCCCATGTTTTGAAAACTGACATTCGAGAGAGAGTTCTAGTCCGCCCGCAAATGTCTTTAAAAGAGATCCGCATAGACTTAGCTGAGCTAAATGTAACCCAGAAGCTACCGCAGTGCGTTCCCTATCTGGAGGCCGGTAGCAAGGGTTGGAATGCATGGCTACAACTGTGGATCGATCCCTCCCCCTCTCTCTCGCGTGCCAGACGAAGCATTGCCGACTGGACTGCTCCTGCAGCCGGAGGCTTAGCAATCATGGATTCGGTCAACATTGAGACTCTCGCTAATAAGTTTGCCCATGTCACGACTAGCATCTCCGACTTAGGTAAACCGGTGGTGCAGTCCCTAAATTCCATTTCAAATGGTCAACACGAGATCAGCTCCATTTTAGTTAACTGGGAGAGTCAAATTGAAAGAGATTTTTCTCTGCTGCTCAAAGGAACACAGGCTTTTGAACGCAACGTGTCAATAGCCATGGCATGTATGCAAGCCCAACAATTAAACCAGGCTGTGGCCATGGGGCTAATTCAGCAAGCCACGGACGGGCACTTGCCCCTGGAAATTAAAAGATTGATTACGCCCAAATTGTCACCCATAGAACTGGAGCTTGAATCCTGGTGGTCTCTCGTAAATTCCTCATTCTCACCGACCACCCAGGAACTTAAATTATTTTTATTAACGGCCAGTGCGCACGAGTCATTCCATGTGTATCCAGTCGTGCCTCTGGGACTCCAAGTCAGCGACACCGAAGTCCTCTACGCCCGCCACCCCCGACCATTGGGCCCGCTTCACTCCGACTGAATGGCAGCTCGTCAGCCTCCAAGGGTGCCAGCATCGAGACCAGACCGGCTTCATTTGCCAAGACCAAGCCTTTGCACCGCATCACCCCTGTGTAGCCCCGCAAGTCGACGCCCTCAACGAGTGCTCCTTTGAGGTCGCCCGGGAGAACAGCTCCGCTGTGGTCTACCTTGGGAAAGGATGTGCCTGCGTGCGAACGGCCTGCGATTTTGTGATCCTGAACTCGTTCCAGCTCAAGCCCGTGATCCCTGGAGTCAACCGCTGCTTCTGCAACCTGTCTTCGGTAGCAGCCTGCGGCTTCACCTACACGGTACCGGTCTGGACCCAAGAAGAGATCCTGGTGGCACCCTCCATCTATCGTTATGTGAAGCCAGTCTCCCTTGGCATCGGTCTGGAGCTAGTCCACGAGCTCCTGACCCACCCCCAGCTCCACCGCACCCTCCAGAGCATCCAGAGGGATGGGGATACCACTGCTTTGGTTGTGTCCCACAACGGAAAGGAGATTTTAGATCTTGCCCAACAGATCAAGACCACGGGTGAGCACTCGTGGTGGGAAACCCTCTTTGGCTGGAGCCCCACTGCCACTGGAATTTACAATTTGGCTTTGCACCCGATCAGTGTTATTTTGGCCTTCCAAGTTTTGTTGTGTGCCTCACTGCTTTACCTGGGCTGTTGGAGCCGCCGACAGCTCCAACAACTCCAGCTGTCTTACCGCATGGATCGATACAACCCCGACCTCCTTCTGCCTTAAGGGATGTTCTTGGCGCCCCATTTCTATTCCTTGCTTATTTTGTTGTTTATGGTGTTATGAACTATGCTTGTATTTTATTATGTGTACGGATCCTGAACCGGCCCCATGGATGCTCTGCTGCCGGACACCGCTCCAAGGCCCTCTTGTGGACTAGGGGGGGACATATTTCTCTGCCTCCCAGCCCACGGCCCGCCTACGAACGACTGTCAGCAGCACTACCTCCATGAGGACTAGAACTGTGTGCCTGAAGCCCTTCTTGCCGCCAGCCGACCCTGCTCTGCGGATTGACGCAGACAGCAAGGGGGGGTGGAAGTGTGTTTTGGAGCACCTGGACTAAGCTTGCTTGTTCTTGTAAATATGCAACCCAGTCTAGCAGCTGTACTGTGGACTGAGCCGTCTGTGATCTTTGCCGCTCTATTGTTTTAAGTTCTTTGTGAATTTTTGCTATTGCTTTCATGAATTTCCCCCTATGAATTTAGCCCCGAATTAACCCCTCACTATACCTACCGCAAGTGCGCCCATGATCCTCCCATGAACTGGGATCCTTTAATCATCCCCTATCAATTTTATTCCTATGAATTTTCTTTTAACCTTATGAATTGCCTTTTTAACCCAACTCCCTCCGCCGAAGTGATTTTAGCTTATTTATCTTCTTATGAATTTGGTTTTAACCGGGACCTCCCATGAATGGTATCTTTTAAAGGTTATCTTATTCCTGATTTTAGACTCCATGAATTTGATTTTAATCTGACTGTATGAGTTGGTCTTTTAATTGCGAATTCTATTTTTCTGCCCCCATGAGCCGTTCCGCCGCTTACTCTCATGAATTATTTCCTCGCACTTGCTTTTACTATTGCTGCTTTTATCTATGAATTGGGTTTAACTGCCTGAATTATTGTTTTTAATCCTATATATATATGTATTTATGGTTTTAATCACCTATGAATTGTTCCACCCTCGGTGAATTGGTCTATGCCTTGCTTGCACATTTCACTTTTATCATGTATGATGAATTGCCTTTGCTTCTAACCTTATACCCATGAATTTACCGCTGTATATTAATTACTCATTGCTATGAATTGCTCATTACTGCCTATGTAACTATGAATTGCTCGTTGCTATGAATTATTGCTATTTATTCTGACAGTTGCACTTAGCACACCTCCTGGTGTGAACCCAGAGACCTGCAGCCCATTGGCTGATCTAAATTGCACTTATTTGGTTAGGTGGTTCTCCAAACTAAATTTTTGAGTGACGCCTCCCCCTCCTTCCCTTCCCACTCCTTATTCGCTCGAAGCTCGACCACCGGACATTGCCGACCACCTCACCTTTGAAGTCAAGTTCGGAGACCCACGCGCCTGACGTCACGTGGTCTCCAAGGGGGGGAATTGTTGCCAGGTAGGCCCCCTCTCCTGCTTTAAAGCCTGCCATGAACTGTGTTAAAGTTTCCTGCATTACTGTTTTACTGCTACACCGAAGATTGCCCTGCACGTGTGTGTTCTGGTACACGTGTCAGTTTCCTGTCTGCTGTTTGATTACCTTGCTGTTGCAATAGACTGTGTAGTTTACTGACTCCATGTTTGGTTAACTGCACAAAGGACTCTTTTCCTGGGCAACCCTGCCCTGACCTGTATCTGGACTTCCCAGTGTGTGTTTGGACTTTAGTACAAGTGTGCCCCGTGCCTGCATTGCCATCTGCCATGGACTGCGCCTGTTCCCTGCTTTGGACTGTGTTTTGTGTGCTGTTTCCCCTGCCTCCATGGAAGCCTGCCTCATATGGGCCCAAGCCGCTGCTAGCAGCCGGGCGCCTGCCGGGGAAACCTCCAGTGAGCCTGGCTAGGCGCTCCCTGGTCAGTTCCCGCCTGGAGCCTCCCGCGGGCCGGTCCCCGAGCTCGCCCTCGCTACCGGGCAGCCTGCTATCCAGCCCCAGCTATGCCCAGCCGGCATCCATGTTCTTAGGCAGCCAGAAGACCCAGAGGAAGAGACTGCTTTGGGAAGCCATTTCGGCGAAGCGGGCACACCACGTCCGCAGCGAGAGTACCTCGCCCCGCTCTGCATATCTTAGGAGCCACCCCGGAGAAGGAACTAAGTGCCGACCATCCCAAGCACTTAGAGAATGCATCTCAAAGAAACCTCCGCATTCCAGAGCTGATGACATCAGGACAAGCCCTGTCCGCTGGAACATCCTTTCAGCCCACTTGGATTTCCCCCTCCCTCTTTTGTCCCCTCTTCCTGAGGTGTCACTTATCACAATCTGATTACCAAAGTGGCCCATCCAAGCCATTCAGTAACCCATTAGAACCTTTGTTTTAATCTCTGAGAACCACCAAGTACAGCACCAGCCCCAGGGTACGTTTTGGGGTATTTAAGCTGGTCTCTCAGACCACTCGGTGCTCAGGCCATCCTATCCAGAACCCCTTGCTGTCTGTCTGTGGTCCCAGTGCTGGCATTGGGCCACCCTCGCTGTTGTGTCTCTGCTTCGCTCCAGGATAAGTGAGTATTCCCTCTACCATCGTTGGGAACCTGCTAATGCGAAAGTCTCTATGTTTCTGACTCTGTATTTCTTAGACCTTGTATGCTTTCTTGTATGTATGTGCAAGCTCAGGCTTACGCCACACTATTAGAAAATACACGTGTTTGAACCTATTTGTAGTCTGCCTCTTTTTCACTAGAGTGTCTGGAATCGGGACCTCGGTATATATAGGTCAGATCCGCGCTAATTTTAGTTACAGACTGCTAAAGCTAATTTCCCCTTATAATAAAGAGCAGTTCTGGTAACAGGACGCCCCTCCTCTTTGGCCTCCACGATCCACAGTTCGGTTCGGGAACGGGAGATGTTCATTGCTGTTCGGGGATTCGGGATCGTGGTCTGCACCGAACCACGATCCTCTGGATTGTTAATTTTTTTGGATTCGTGCCCATGTCTAGTTTTCACTAGTCTACCTTTCCTTTTTGCCTCAAGGTCTTGCATAGTTTCTGCCAGATTTTGCTACTTAGTGTCACCAAGCCATTATTTGCCCAGGCATCCTTTTAAATACCTCCACTCGGACAAAGTGAAGCAGGCATAGTTTGAGAAAGGAACAAACACACACACACACGAATTTCTGCTTAGCCCAAAGTGAGCAGCTGAGCTCACACAGCTTACTCAAAGAGAAGTGGTAGGGAGAGCTGATACAACAAAGTACCTGTTGCCAGATCAGGGGGTGGGGCTGCTTAAGGGCAGTGCTTTCAGCCTCTTTCTGCTTGGCCAGGGTACATAAGACACCAATATTCATCCCCATGCACAGAGCCTTGTGGTTCATTCCTCAAAGGGGTACAGAGAAAAACTTTCTTATGCCAGCCTCAGATGGGAAGCGAACATATTCCAGGTGCTACCCGAAGACTCCATGCCTTCTGCTCCCTTCTTAAAAATTGGAATTATGTAGCTTCTAATGCTGCTCATAAGATTTGACTTTGATTCTTTTTTTTTAAATCCCTTCAAACGCCAATAAGTGCAAACCAGCCTTTCTAAAATTGCTTATGCAGTAAAAAAAGAAATAAAATACACAAAGGACTGCATGTAACTCTGTTGTTCCAACCCATTCTACCTCAGCATTGTTAAGCCTGGATTTCAATCACGATTTTGAAGAAAAGCCAGTGACTAAAATCAATCGAACTACCCAGTCCTATTCATCAATTTTTGCTTTATTGGCAGCTTATGCTTGGAAAATTAAGTCTCACAAAAGAAACCTGGAGAGGGAGAGAGAGAGAAAAGTGTCTGCCTGATAGTTGTGTTGCCAGATATTATCTCAGAGACAAAGACCTGCTTAACACCAGGTCTTCTCTGCTCTTCTGATTGCAATCTCATTTCACTTGTCCTTGGTACTGCTGTGTTTGCTCTGACCTCCAGCTTGTTAAATATTCAGCAGAAAGTTTATGGACTTTCCCATAACCTTGATTAAAAGCCTATTGGGACCCGAATGCTGAACCAAGAACTTTTCATTTTGAAAAGCAACTGGAGTACTTCATGCTGATTTCTGTTTCACTAAGAGTACTTCTAATCAGCAGTCAGAGGCATCAAGTTGGGGGGATAAACCAAGAGCCAATCGTGAATTGCTTTTTGTCCTCTTCTGCTGGATGGAATGCCTACTGCACAATTCAGTTTGCAAAGCAGGATCCTCTTATGTTCAGAGGGAAATTAGATTGTGCATGTAAATAAGGGGGCCCTTCAGAGACAAATCCAAAAACACTTGCTTTCCCCCCTGTTGCAACAAACCAGAAAATAAAACGATACATATTAGTTCTCAGATATCTGTGAAGATTTGAAACTACACCCTTTCCAGAAACTCAGTACTTCACCTAAGCCATCACTTGGATGAGATGTTGCAATTTTTAAAAGGTAAAGATACAGGAGGAAAGACGGGCACACAATACCATTTTTATCTCTACAATAAAACAACACTATTACACTTTGATTGGATGATTTACCATCTTAAAAACCGCTGGTATGTCACGTTTCAGACATCACACAAAAGTATGGTTTGTTTTAACCTATGAAACCAAGATTTAGCTTGTGAAACCAGATTGCACAAGCTGGTTTCACCCCATCAGCACACCCTCTCTAATGATCACCCGACACCCTGTTTTCAGCCCCAGGGGATCTGGCAACACTATTTCAGCCCCATAAGAGATTTCTGCTTGTTTTCAGTTCCTACAGTCTATACTCTATTGTTTTCTTTATTGAATGCCACAGATGTTGTCTGTATTGCATTACACTGTGTAAGATACCTCAAGTCTCAGTGAGAAAGGTGGACTGTAAATAACATAACATAAATAAAATAAATGAATTATGTGATCAAGTATGCAGGCTCACATGTTCCCTAGTGTGTAACTCAATTAAGATTTTAGCTTTCATGGCAAGTTATAAGTTGTTATTACATCTGAACCACCAACTCTTGTGCTCTTCTCTACAAACCAGGATCCCAAAATCTGGATTAATTGTGGTTTAGATAGACTAGAACACACCACAATTTATTGTTTGGATGCAACAACAAAGATGAGCTACTGCCAAAGGATAAATCTTTAATTATCAAGCCGTGGATGAGTGGAGAGAAGGGAAAGAGGTTCAGGAATTTTAAAGGCACAATGATCTGCAGGCTTAGTCACGTAACTTGTGGTTTGTTATGATGTCTGAACTATGCCAGTGCTTTATACTGGTGAACAGCAAGCAGCATATTCAGACCCTTACAAAACATGTCAGTTCCCAGTTTTAGTGCTCACAAGATTCCCATATGTGGACACAGATGATAAGATAATGGTTAAGTGGTTGGGTGTGTATCAGCACTCCGCTGGTTTGAATCTCTCTACTGCTATGAGCTCAGCAGGTGACTTTGAGTAAAGCTCTCATCCCCAGCTCTCCAGGTGTACTGTGAGCATAATAATGACAGTTACTTTGTTCACTGCTCTGAGTGGGGCATTAATCTGTCCAGAAGAGCAGTATATAAGTGCAGTTGTTGTTGTTGTTGTTGTTGTTGTTGTTGGTGGTGGTGGTAGTAGTAGTGGTAGTAGTAGTAGTAGTAGTAGTAGTAGTAGTAGAAGATAGGGTTTGCAGCCCATAGAGATGGCCAAGGTGATATGACAACTGGAGGGTGCAGAAAGTCAGGGCAATGAAAGATTCCACTACAAGGCAAGTGTGGAAGGCAATGAGGAAGGCAAATTATTTTTATTATTGCTTTGTTTACTACTTTTATATGCCACTTCAATCAAAGATGTTTATAAAGCAACATGAAATAGAATGCAGAGGATGTAAAATGAGAAAAAAGAAACAAGAAAGGAAAATGAAATACCAGCTCCAAGATCACTTATATAAGAGTTGCATAAAGATCAGGTAGAACAGCCACTGCAGAAGACAGCGCTGCAAGAAAGGGCTACATGGTAAAGGTCCCCCAGCTGACCTGATGTAAAACCAGTGGGATGTAATGTAGTGATCCAGGTTCAAACTCCCACTCACGCACTTTAACCAACCTACCTCAAAGGGCTGTTGTAAGGATAAAATGGATGAGAGGAGTCACATTTGGTCCCAATGGGGGTGAAAGGCAGGGTAGAATAGAATAGAATAGAATAGAATAGAATAGAATAGAATAGAATAGAATAGAATAGAAGCCAAACTTGTATACAGTAGCAAACTTGTACACATTAGCAAACGAAAATAAATTGGAGAAAGCAGCAAAGAGAGAGAAAACATCAAAAAAGCAAAAGGCTAGGAAAGAAGCAGTCTGGAAGTACTAAGCCCCCCCCCCCCCCAGCAAGCAAACCTTTAAAATACAGATAGTAGGCCATGGAAGATAATTGGGGTGTTTGGATCAGGTGAATTGTAGAGGGTTGCTGCCCGTGCTGTTTGTATTATGAGAGGAAATGTGTATGATTCAATATTATGTCTAGTGATGCAGACTAAGGAAAGAGTACTTGGCCCTCCAGGGCTGTGTTCTAGACCCATAATGCCAGCAAAACTTCATGTAACCATGTCCTTACAATCACAGACCCAGAAAACCAATGCTTCCAGAAGGCATTACTCATTATTTTCTTAACTGGAGATGGAACAAAATAAATGCTGTGTTATTGGCAGCTGTAAGCCTGGAGAAGCTTTGCTGAAAAGATTCAGAGGAATCTGAATTTTCATCCCTGACAACCGATACAGTCCTACAGTCACTCCATTGGCTACCTATCAGTTACTCTATTCAAGGTATTGGTTACATACAAAGCTATTCATGGCCTTGGCCTGACACACTACGGGACCGCCTCCCTCCATATGTCCCTTCACAGCAGCTTCGCTCATCTGAACAGGGTCTCTTGCAGGTGCCAGTCTGCACATGTGTGAAATCAAGAGCAGCTCGTACATGGACTTTCTCTGTGGTGACCCCTTCCCTATGGAATGGCCTGCCTGAGAGCTCCCACACTCTTGGCTTTCCACAAACAATGCAAAACTGAATTATTCAAAAAGGCTTTTTACTCAGATGAGAGGGCAATATTGTAGGAAGGGGGTCTCAGATACTTCGCTAATGAGTTAGGAATCATAGACTTCACCATTATGTTGCATTACATATTATCTGTTGTTTTAAATATGTACTCCTATACATTACTTGTGCTTCATGTTGTCTAATGTCAGTCCTAGAATTGATTATGTTCTGTTCCAGCAATTCTTCAAACCTGTATTGGATCCTTGCTAATGTTATGTCTTTGTAAACTTGTATTCATTTACCCTATGACATTGTTTATGGAAATGTCCTTAACACTGTATGGAAATACCTGCCCTTGCTACTGATTGTACTAATCTCACACTATGTAATCCGCCTTGAGTCTCAGTGAGAAAAGCAAACTATAAACAAACAAACAAACAAACAAACAAACAAACAAACAAACAAACAAACAAACACGCACGCACGCACGCACGCACGCACGCACGCACGCACGCATGCATGCATACATACAAAGTTGCTGGGTCTCTTATACCAGTGAAATATGCCATGGAACTAACTAACTTTCTTTCTTTCCCTCCCTCCCTCCCTCCTCCCTTCCTTCCTTGGTATGTGTCCACCAGAGTCAAAATTGGGAATAAACTTTAATGCTTTGTTAATGAAAACAGCATGATATTGTGGTAAGCCTCTCTCCTTGAGTCTGTGTTTGTCTATCCATGCACTCTTAATAGATTATTCTCACAACTTCTCAAAAATGCATGTTTTTAATACTCTGTTGTATAAACAGAGAATTAATTGCTCCCAGTGAGCTCCCAAGTCTATGGAAGAACATTCATTACTTCGTCTTACCTTAACTATTCTTGCAAAGAAAAAAGAGGCACTCATTAAGTGTCCATTTCAGCAGCCAGAATGACTCTAAAAAATAAGTTTCATTATAACGGTCAGCAAAATCATTGGCAACCATGATCAACAAGTTCATCCAGGCTCCACCACTCAAATGTCTATTCACACTAATGACATGAGAATTCATTGATCCAATGGCGAAATGTTATTAGCTTCCAAACTATGAAGCTAACAAACCTCCTTTTCACCCTAATGCTCTGGCATTCAGAAATCTCCACTAGGAAAGTGCAAATGTTTAATAATGTATCAGATCACAGTTGATTATACATTGTAACGGGTCATCATTATTCATTTATGCACCTTCAGCCAGGTAAGCTGATGGGGTTTTGACAAGGGACTTCATAATAAAAGTCATATGGAACTTTATGGACACATTAAGAATTAATCAGATTCTACACACACCACAACAGAATGGCCCAACCTTTCCCCCTCCAAGTGTCAGAAACCGGATACAAAGTGGATGACAGCACCAAGTGTTAAAAATATATCAACTTTCAGTGACCAAAATAACAACAACAAAAAAAGTTTGTATGGAAATGAAGTTATATATAAAATGCCATCTGGGATATTTAAATACTCATTTTTCTTAAAGCTGAACTCATAAAACACGCTGAATACTGTTCTGTCAGATGCTGCAAATACAAATAAGTATCTGGAGTTTGGGGATATCAAGGATCCTGACAGGAGGGGAAAATATGAGCCCTTCATTATTAGCCACGAGATCTTCAAATATAGGCAAGGTAACTATGCTTCATAATAAATAAAAAAGATCTTGTCCCAGACCATCTCAGGAAGCAGCTATAGAAAGCATCCTAGAGATATGTTACTTTAAATAGAATACACACCACAGAAAAAAGGAGGTTAATCCAGCCAGCTTTTCTGCTCAGTCTCACTCAGTTCCCCTCTTTATTATAGCCCCCATTCCACATGGCTTTTGTTCAAACAGATCTCAAGATCCCCAGCATGGAGCAGAAATTAGATAAGATCTCTTCAAATCAAGCTGTATTGTACCACTGTACCTTTGCATCCTGATTGCCTTCTTTGTAACACTCCTCTCACCTTCTGAGTGGACAACTTAACACCCACTCAAATAGGTTTACAAAGTGTGTTGTTATTGGTTGTTGTGGGTTTTCCGGGCTGTATTGCCGTGATCTTGGCATTGTAGTTCCTGACGTTTCACCAGCAGCTGTGGCTGGCATCTTCAGAGGTGTAGCACCAAATGACAGAGATCTCTCAGTGTCACAGTGTGGAAAAGATGTTGGCAGGTCATTTGTATCTACTCAGGAGGGGTGGGGTTGAGCTGAGTCATCCTGAGGGCCTGTTCTAGACGGTCATAAATGCGGTTTGCCTGTGTGGTTTTGAAGATTCTTTTTTGTTGTGAGAAAAGATGGAATGGTTCTTGTGTCCCTGCAGTGTAGGAGAAAGGTTAAAGAACAGAGTAGATGTGCTTTCTTGTTCCGAAGTGTTTCCAATCTCCGGGTCTGTTGGAATGTTTCCTCCCCGTAGAGGTGTTCAATGTATTGTCGAAGGCTTTCACGGCCGGAGAACGATGGTTGTTGTGGGTTTTCCGGGCTGTATTGTCGTGGTCTTGGCATTGTAGTTCCTGACGTTTCGCCAGCAGCTGTGGCTGGCATCTTCAGATATGTTGTTATTATCCTCATGACAATCACTCTGTGAGGTAGGTGGGGCTGAGAGAGCTGTGACTGACCCCACGTCACCCAAGTGGCTTTAAGCAGAGGAGTGGGGAATCAAACCTGGTTCTCCAGATTAGTCTCCTGTCGTTCTAACCACTACACCAAAAAAGCTCAGGGATCTCCATTTCTGTTTGTATCTGATGAAGGGAACTTTGACTCTCGAAAGCAAATACCTTAGAAATCTTGTTGGTTTCTTAAGGTGCTACTGGATTCAAATTTTGCTGTTCCACTGCAGACCAAGATGTCTACCCGCCTGATACTATTCCCAAACATCTAGAATCTTTCAAGTACAGATGCCAGAGTTTGAACATGGGACCTTTTGCATTCACTGTATGTGAGCTACAGTCTTTCCCAATCAGCACATCACATATTAAAGTGGCACAGCCTACTGCATTTTCTAATGTCTGTGGCGAATAAATCTGAAAACTAGGGGGTCATTTTGCTACCAGTAAACAGGCTGTGGAGAATATGCTCTGATCCTTTCAACTGAAGATACAAGGGATTGACTCTAGAACCTTCTGCATGCAGAGCAGGAGCTCTGCCCCTGGTTCACAGTCCCATTTTCTCCAAGTTCCAAGCATGGCCTCCATAGTACAAACTGACCTAGTTCTGCCTTTCTTCAACATAAGTGATGTCTTTTAAATCTGATTATTTTGCCATTTTCCCTATCCCACCCCCCACACCCCCCAGTGCGTGTGTGAACAATAAGCTTTCAATTCAAGGACTGGAAGGACAGCCTCTTCCTGCATATTCCCACATTATGGTTGCCCAGTCACCCTGGCAACTGTTGGGAGCGTGGGAGCCCGGTGAGGTTGTAGCAGTTACTAAGTTATCCACTGAGTTCATGCTAAGTGTGTGAGTGCCTCTGTGCCCCGCCGGAATAACGTCCCTTCTGGAAGGGGCATCCTTAAGAATGACCTCAAATGTGAAGCATACGTGCACTCCCTCCCCCATGTGATGTCATCATCATGGGACGTAGTTGAGCATGTATTCATTTGCCTGGGATGCCTGCCAGTGGCAAGTGATCACAGAGCAGCTTGCCTCCTCCCATGTTTTTCTAAGGCATATTCTGCAATGATTCAGGTTTGGACTTTTTCAGTGATGTCTCATAATGGTGGAAGAGCCTCATGAAAGAGACAGATGTGTGTGTGTGTGGCTTCTACCATTTGGCTTTCCAGCAGGGCTGCAAAACAGTTATTCCAGGGAGTTTGTGGGGCATTCTGAGCCCAAGCAAAGAGGTAATATCCTGCAGGTGGGGGCATAAGATACTTTAGATTGGTTTTTAATACATTTTTGTTTCTTTTGTTTTAATGTTTATTGTTTTATCAAATTGTTTTTATTTTGTTGCTAGCTACCTTTGGTCTTGACATGCTTGGGAGAAAGGCAGGTATATAAATCAATCAAGTCCCTTTGGATTCACTGAGAAAACATCATTTGTTATGCTTCATAGGATATTTAGCACCAAAATGGCAGCTGTGTGGAAAAATAACTAGTTAATAGTTCTTTGTCTTAATGAGAACTCTCTAATTCCAACTTATCGCCTGACTGTCATCTATGTAACAGTTGGCCTTTGGAGTGTTCCTACATCTGGCCTTTGCATCCAGATGTTTCCAGCAAACAGGATTCACACTGGTGGCCAGCCCTGGCCCTTTTCACACTGCTTACCGGGACTCACAACAATGCGGAACATCGCACTACAAACGTGGAAAATTGTGTTTTCTTGCGCGAGATTTGCGTGATGGTAAGCAGTGTGAAAAGGGCCCCTGTCACTGTTAGAATTAGGATTTTCATCTCTGGGTTTGGAAATTCCTAGAGATTTGGAATTGGATCCTGGGAAGGGTGGGGTTTGGAGAGGGGCATGACCTCAGTGCATATAATACCATAGAATCCACCTTCCAAAGTAGCCATTTTCTTCAGGGAAACTGATCTCTGCCGTCTGAAGATTAGTTGTCATTCTGGGAGATCTCCAGGCCCCACTTGGAGTAACTGTAGTTAGAATATTTCTATAAATTTTCTGATCTTTGCTACAAAACTTCTGTCCTGCATTGCTGAATTATACCACCCTCTTATGAAAATGATCTACGATTCCAGTCTTGCAGAATTCAATGTTGGCTTGAGAAATAAGTAAAAAAAGGAATGAGATCTTTTCATTAGATCTGAAGTTGCCCTCCCTTAAAATTGCAAATCTAGCTATAAGAATTCTCATGCAGTGATAACACCTTCTTTTATTAGACAATGACTCAGAATGAATCAGCACATGCAGAAGCCAAGCTCCATTCAGTATTCTAGTTATACGCAGAGGTTTCTTTGTTAACCTCAAGGTTACAAAAAATACTTTAAAACAATTTTCATTGATCAAAAATGCATTAATTTATAAACGGGATGTTGTGAAGAAAATAGAAAACTGATTTATTGCCTTGTAACCTGATATAAATCATTGCAAACTTCATTACCTGTGATGTGACTCCTTGGATTACGCTTTGATTCAGGCCTTAATTTTATTGTACATTTTCTCTGTGTAATTAACTCTGTTCATCTTCTGCAACTCTTTTAATGTGTAAAATTTCTAGCTGAAACTGATAGCTGGGACATTAAGTGTATTCTTTGGTCTCTTAACTTTACCCAAAAACAGAAACCTACTGCTCTACAATTTTGTTGTTCTCCAGATGATTGATTCTATGAGCCACTCTGGCATGTTGGATACACAACACTGACAACCAGTGAGAGACTGAAGATGTGGGTCTCTTTGCTGGCAACACACTGGCATTGCCAGCAACGCACTGACATCACTTCTGGTCATGCCAGAAGTGACACCAGCACATTGGGACGTTATTTTGCCCCTCCATCTCCCCTTTACTTTTCTCTGCAACCTTCCTGAGCAGCAGCTGGATAAGTCTGCTGGGGACAGGGGATCTCCTGGCCCCAGTGGGAACATCGTTGTGAGTGAAGCAATGCACTTCCTAACATGGACCTGAGCCTGCAATAAACCAAGATGCCAACTCTGTCCCTATATTCACTCTAACAGCATAATCACTAGACCTAACAACGTCAGCTATACCATCTCAGGTTGATTCACTTTGTCATCTTCCAACATTACATATGCCAATTTGGTGTAGTGGTTAAGAGGTTTGATTCCCCACTCCTACGCTTGAAGCCAGCTGGGTGACCTTGGGCCAGTCACAGCTTCTAGGAGCCCTCTCAGCCCCACCCACCTCACAGGGTGTTTGTTGTTGTAGGGATAACAATAACATACTTTGTAACGTACTTTGTAAACCGCTCTGAGTGGGTGTTAAGTTGTCCTGAAGGGAGGTATATAAATCAAATGTTATTATTATTATTAAGTGTCAATATTGCCATTCCGCTCTCTACATTGGACAAACAGGTCAGTCTCTTTGCAGAAGAATAAATGGCCATAAACCTGATACAAAAAATCACAACATTAAAAAAAAAAAACATTTTAATTGTGAATATGTCCGTCTTCCATGACGTTCCATTGCTGACCTAAGGGTAGCAATTCTCAAGCAGAGACGCTTCAAAGTAAAATTGTAATATAAGCTTGCTGAAATGGAGTTTATTTGAAAATTTAAAACAACGGACTCCTCCCCCTCCTGGGAAGCTGGATTCTTTTCTCACTACAGATGGTGATTCTCTGATTTTCAAGTCACTGTTCCATCAAGCTAATTTCAGTATTATTATTACTTACACCCTTCCTTTAAATACTCTTCCCACCTTTTGGCTGGATAAAAACTCGACAAGTCGACATAGTTCCCCTTCTAAATGCAGTGAAGAAGAGAGCTTTGACTCTTAAAAGCCCATATTCTGTAAATTCAGTTGGTCTTTAAGGCGCTACTGGACTAGAACCTTGCTTTTCTACTGCAGACCAACCAGTAGGGTTGTCAGCTCCAGGCTGGGAAGTTCCTAGAGTTTTGGGGGTGGAGCTTGGGAAGGTGGGGTTTGGGGAGGAACCTTATTGGGGTATAATGAAATAGAGTCCACTCTCCAAAGCAGCCATTTTGTCCAAGGTTGCTGACCACTGTCATCTGAAAATCAGTTGTAATTCTGCATCTGGAGATTGGCAATCTAGGGTAAAACAAAGTGTTGGTGCAGATTTTTGATGCAAATAAGAGCAAATATGTTTAAGAGAAACTGAACTATTGCACTTGTCAGTAATCAAGCACTTACTGAAAGCTCCCACAAAAATTGGATAATATATACACTTCCAGGACAACTTAATGTGTAAAGGAAAACATGGCCGTCTTGGTTCACTGGAACTCTTAACAGCTCCTCAATGTTATTCAAGGTGCTGTGAATTGCCCCCATTCTCTCTCGCTCTTTCTCATTCTCCTCACACGTACACACAGAGCCACTGGTGTTTGGCCTTATGCAAGTTCTACTTTCAACATTACACTGGCTCTCCTACATCATGGAAAGCTCTCCAAGTCAGCGAGATTAGTTCCTTCTGGCGATAGGGCTCTGCCAAAGCTCTGCATTATTTGACAGGCACAGATCCTAGCTCGGTGGCATATCATTCTGCCTTCTCCCATGAAGACTAAGGGCAAATAATTTCATTATTTTAGTTGCAATTGTCTCTTCTGTCAATAATTCATGCTTTGTCATGGACCGTTGTCCCCTTTTGCCAATAATCTACTAGTGATGAGCAATTTATTCCCATGTGGTCTTAGACAATATAACTTTGCATCCACTGCCTTGGATTTATTTTGATAGCATCTACTTGAAACTATTTTTGTCCTTTCTATTTTATTCCTAACACATGCCTCTCACCCTTGATTATCTTTTACACCTCTCTGTTTATTCACAGACTTCCCCTCCCTATCTCAGCTCACACGATATTTGCTGCTAAGTGGCATGGATAACCCTAGAAGCATCCATCAATATCTCTCTGACAAAGAATTGCATTTCCTCTTTCCGACCTTTTCCTGCCTTGGCTCATCTCATTTGATTTCCTTAAGCACCACTGCTGTTTATCTAAACTTTCCTGAGCTGAAATGGAGCAGAATAACCGGGGTCCCACTTTGCAATAAATTTCATTTGCCATTGCTCTCTGTAGGTGAAAGAGAAGATCTTTCACTTCCATCTTCAAAGTATGGGCCATTTAGAAGCAAATTCCACTCATGCTCAGCAGCTGGGACACATCGATGAAAAAAAATGTTTGGTACCAATTTAGGGAGTTTTAGCATCACCAGATATATAATATACCTGAATAGACAGATCTCTGTGCCCCACAGTGGGAATGGGGGTGGGGACTGGGGAGTTCAGCACAATGCAATTGGGCTTCAAAATGAGCTAAAATTCTACACCTCTAGTCCACACAGAGTTACAATTTTTAAATGGAGGAGAGTACTGTAAACTGCCTTGGATTCCCCTTGGGGAGAAAGAGGGGGTATAAATGAAGTAAATAAACACAAATGAAGTAAATAAAACGAAACCTTCTTGAGCTCTCCAGCTTCTGGAACTTAGAGGCAAATTCTGAAGTCTGGACCAGCTGTGACATGTAAGACCCAGGTTGACCATGATCAGTGTGGTAGAGTAGCTACAGTGCCAGGCTAGGATCTGGGAGACAGAGGTGGCATTGACTCTCTATTTCCTCACCCCCCTCACTTTTGGTGCTTTCCCCCTCCCCAAACCCTCTCCGAACTCTTCTCCCTCATCACAAAAGGGCCAACTTGAGGAAAAAATTGCCAAGCCCTCCTGAGGTCCAGTGACCCTCCCTGCCCCCCATAGTTATTAAAGAAAAAAGGCCCTGTTATGGACCAAAGGGGCAGGAGGACACCAGAGATAAACACCCTCATTTGGGAGGCAGCACTAAGCTCTCCTTCTCCAATTGGTTGTAGGTAGTGGTTTCAAAGAAGGGCTTTGCCTGCAGCCAGTATGCCTTTCCCTTTATAAGCAAAGGATGGGGGGTTTTTTTGTTTGTTTGCTACAGCTTAAAAGAGAAAGCTTCAGGACCCCAGAAGCCATGCCTTGAATGAGCACAGTGCATGGAAGCTCCCAAATAAAACGGGAAAATCTCCATGAGGAAGCATTCTTGGTTAGTTTGCATTTACTACTGTATTATGATTCTTTTGGTTGATGTATTACCAATGTACAGGACTGGCTGTACACAGCATTGAAAAGTAGCAGAAAGGGAACCTTGATATGCAACTCCATCAAAATGGATATCTTGGCAATATTTTACTAATGCCGCCTATGTGCATCTCTGTAACACAAAGTTGAAAATAATGCAAAAGAAGGATGGAAACTGAGCACTGTTGCAATTTTTGCATGATCCAATTCCAAATGTAACATTTAGAATTTTTTCTAGTTAAGCCAGAATTGAGGAGTTGAGCTCATAATGAACTTGGCAATGTAACAAAGAAACAATGTGAAAAATCAGTTCTGTTCTAGTTTTTGTTTATTGGTTTGTGTTTATTTTTAGTTTTGTATGCTCTCCTGGTTATCCTGGCAAAAAGGTGGTTGAGCATTTTTTAATTTTTTTTTAAATTCCTTCAACTTTGAAACAGCTTCTTCTTTCAATTCATTGGCTAGATGAATGAAGACAGCCTGCATAAACAAAAGGAATTTGGATGAGGATAGCCATATAGTCATTCAATCTGGAATGCTCCATCATCTTCTGCTTGGGTTATAGTTCACTTGCAAAGTGCAAGCAGGTCTCAAAGGTTTTGGGGGAAAAATGTGTTAGAGCCGAAACAGACGTGACGCATTTCACGTGCCGTCCACGCGATTGCACTTACACGTGTCTCCAGCGGGTTTTGCTGTTCACGTGCTGCCCGTGTGTTTCGGCACCCCCCCTACACGCGTTCGCGGTCGACCGTCCACGGGTTCTCGGCTGTACTTCTGTGACGCGCTTCCCTTGGCGCATGCTCACAGGAAAATGGCCGAGAAATAGGCCATCAGTTGCTGCACCTGAAGTGGCCGGCAGGTGGCGTCATGCATTGATCGTCACTATAAGTTGGCATCGCGTCATAGCACTCTATGCGCGCTGTCCGGGTTTGCCGACGCTTGTTGGGGTTTGCTGAAAGGGCTGTTCGAAGTGACGCGGGGTGCCAGCCCCAAGAGCAGCGGGCAGGTCCTGCACCCGGCATGACCAGAGCCCGCCACACGCTGACTGGCCGCATGTGTGCAGGACCCACGGCTGTGCAGACACCTGTTGGCGTCTCTGGCCTGAAGGACTGGGCTCCCCGGTCCTGTGCCCGCCGATTCTGTTACGTCTTGAGGGCCGGCTCCCCGCCTGCATGTCCGCCCAATGAACATTTTGCTGACATTCAATTCCCTGGATGGTCCAATCCACCTTTCTTTGTGGTGGGGGCGGATCTTGGGGTTGCCGAATCGGGGCGCCTCGTGATGATTGATGTGTTCCGCATCCCCTCGGGGTGCGTGGAGTGTGGCTGTGGACCGTTCGCCGAGGGGATATAACAGTCCTTCCAGACGCGAGCGCGCCGCACAGCGTGGAGCGATGCCGCCTCGTGTCCGAGCGCGCAGCCCCTGGCGTCGGTTCGAGGTCCACATGCTGCTCACAGCGATCCTGCGCATGGGCTACGCGGGGGAGCTCATGCGCGGGGCGCGGGCACGTGCACCGCACGCCTGGGAGGCGCTCTCCCGCGGCCTGGCGGTGTCGGGCGTCGCGCGCTCGCCACAGGAATGCCGTGGGAAGTTCCGCCAGCTCCGGGACCGCTTCCTGCGCTGGCGCCAGGGGGGTCAGCTCCGACCACCGCCACACCACCGCGCAATGGAGCGCCTTCAGGAGGAGTCTGAACGGTTGGCGGCGGCGGGACAGCAGCCGAGAGGTGAGCAGCTTTTCCGCTTTGCGCGCTTTGCGCCGGCCCTGACTTTCTTCGCACGCCCCCTTTGCCGGTGGGGGACAAAAAAGTGCGCGGTGCGCCGGCTTGGCGGGCCAGGGGAGCGCGGCGCTGGAGCTCTGTGTCTTGACTGTTTGCTCTTCTGCAGGGGAGGAGCACGGGGCAGAGATCATATCCGTGACCAGTGGAGAGGAGGCGGAGGAGGTGCCGGGCGCGGTTGTCCTCCGTGCGCCGCCATCATCGCCCACCGGAGTGGTGGCGGATAGCCCGATCCGCCCTGAGTCCGCCACAACCATGGAGCAAGGTGGGTCTGCAGGTGTGACACGGATGTGCGGATGAGGGCGGGGGAGGGCTCCCCCCCTGCCGCGGCCAGGGCGCTTGATGGGCCTGGCGTTGGCAGAAGTGAATCTTTTGCCCGCCCTTGAAATCCCTGAACACATAACGTTTTGTACCGGCACAGACTCATCCGGTTCCAGCGCGGGGACTTCGCGGGAGGAGGGGCGCAGGGCAGAGCTGGAGCGGGAGGCTGTGCCCATAGCAGTGCGTGGGCAGGTCGCGGTGGAGGCCTGCCTCAGAGTGTGTAAGCGGGGTGCCATTTCTGCTTCGAGAGGCGGGTGGGCCATCAGGGTTTTGGGCCACTGGCGACGGCGAAGATCTGTGGCTATGTGGTGGCCGCGGTATTGATCACCGTGCCGGCAAGATCCATTGTCCTATGTTTCCCCAATGGAGACAGGTGGGGGGGGAGGGAACCCATTACTGGAGATGGGGTGAGCTGCCGGGATGGCGGGTGCGTGGCTCTCATTGTGCTCTCTCCTGCAGTGAACCGAACCGAGGCGGCGGTGACCAGGATGGCGGAGGAGATCACGGCTATTGGTCAAGCGGTCCAGGACATGCGCCGGGACATGGCCACACTGCTGGGGAGGGGGGGGGCGGGTGACGGTGCACACTCATAAAGAGAGCCTGCTGTGATTGGGGTTTGTTCAAGCACGGTTGCGTTGTAAATAAATGTTTCTTGTATCCCTGTTTACAGTCGTTTCGTGAGGAGACCCCCCCCCACCCCCCACCTCCAGGGGCCACACTACCCTGCGCGTGCCTGGACATGTCCCGAGCTGAGAGGGACAAGGGGCTGGGGAAGCCTTCAGGTGGCTCTTGCCAGGCAGAGGGGGCACACATAGCACCCATCTTTGGCATGCAGGCTTGCTCCCTTCTCCTTTGAGGCCTACTGGCTCTTGCCAGGCAGAGAGGGCACACATGGCACCCATCTTTGGCATGCAGGCTTGCTCCCTTCTCCTTTGAGGCCTACTGGGTGGGTGCCTGGCGTGGGACGGGCGAGAAGCGTGCCTGGACATGTCCCAAGCTGAGAGGGACAAGGGGCTGGGGAAGCCTTCAGGTGGCTCTTGCCAGGCAGAGGGGGCACACATAGCACCCATCTTTGGCATGCAGGCTTGCTCCCTTCTCCTTTGAGGCCTACTGGCTCTTGCCAGGCAGAGAGGGCACACATAGCACCCATCTTTGGCATGCAGGCTTGCTCCCTTCTCCTTTGAGGCCTACTGGGTGGGTGCCTGGCGTGGGACGGGCGAGAAGCGTGCCTGGACATGTCCCAAGCTGAGAGGGACAAGGGGCTGGGGAAGCCTTCAGGTGGCTCTTGCCAGGCAGAGGGGGCACACATAGCACCCATCTTTGGCATGCAGGCTTGCTCCCTTCTCCTTTGAGGCCTACTGGCTCTTGCCAGGCAGAGAGGGCACACATAGCACCCATCTTTGGCATGCAGGCTTGCTCCCTTCTCCTTTGAGGCCTACTGGGTGGGTGCCTGGCGTGGGACGGGCGAGAAGCGTGCCTGGACATGTCCCGAGCTGAGAGGGACAAGGGGCTGGGGAAGCCTTCAGGTGGCTCTTGCCAGGCAGAGGGGGCACACATAGCACCCATCTTTGGCATGCAGGCTTGCTCCCTTCTCCTTTGAGGCCTACTGGCTCTTGCCAGGCAGAGAGGGCACACATGGCACCCATCTTTGGCATGCAGGCTTGCTCCCTTCTCCTTTGAGGCCTACTGGGTGGGTGCCTGGCGTGGGACGGGCGAGAAGCGTGCCTGGACATGTCCCGAGCTGAGAGGGACAAGGGGCTGGGGAAGCCTTCAGGTGGCTCTTGCCAGGCAGAGGGGGCACACATAGCACCCATCTTTGGCATGCAGGCTTGCTCCCTTCTCCTTTGAGGCCTACTGGCTCTTGCCAGGCAGAGAGGGCACACATGGCACCCATCTTTGGCATGCAGGCTTGCTCCCTTCTCCTTTGAGGCCTACTGGGTGGGTGCCTGGCGTGGGACGGGCGAGAAGCGTGCCTGGACATGTCCCGAGCTGAGAGGGACAAGGGGCTGGGGAAGCCTTCAGGTGGCTCTTGCCAGGCAGAGGGGGCACACATAGCACCCATCTTTGGCATGCAGGCTTGCTCCCTTCTCCTTTGAGGCCTACTGGCTCTTGCCAGGCAGAGAGGGCACACATGGCACCCATCTTTGGCATGCAGGCTTGCTCCCTTCTCCTTTGAGGCCTACTGGGTGGGTGCCTGGCGTGGGACGGGCGAGAAGCGTGCCTGGACATGTCCCAAGCTGAGAGGGACAAGGGGCTGGGGAAGCCTTCAGGTGGCTCTTGCCAGGCAGAGGGGGCACACATAGCACCCATCTTTGGCATGCAGGCTTGCTCCCTTCTCCTTTGAGGCCTACTGGCTCTTGCCAGGCAGAGAGGGCACACATAGCACCCATCTTTGGCATGCAGGCTTGCTCCCTTCTCCTTTGAGGCCTACTGGGTGGGTGCCTGGCGTGGGACGGGCGAGAAGCGTGCCTGGACATGTCCCGAGCTGAGAGGGACAAGGGGCTGGGGAAGCCTTCAGGTGGCTCTTGCCAGGCAGAGGGGGCACACATAGCACCCATCTTTGGCATGCAGGCTTGCTCCCTTCTCCTTTGAGGCCTACTGGCTCTTGCCAGGCAGAGAGGGCACACATGGCACCCATCTTTGGCATGCAGGCTTGCTCCCTTCTCCTTTGAGGCCTACTGGGTGGGTGCCTGGCGTGGGACGGGCGAGAAGCGTGCCTGGACATGTCCCAAGCTGAGAGGGACAAGGGGCTGGGGAAGCCTTCAGGTGGCTCTTGCCAGGCAGAGGGGGCACACATAGCACCCATCTTTGGCATGCAGGCTTGCTCCCTTCTCCTTTGAGGCCTACTGGCTCTTGCCAGGCAGAGAGGGCACACATAGCACCCATCTTTGGCATGCAGGCTTGCTCCCTTCTCCTTTGAGGCCTACTGGGTGGGTGCCTGGCGTGGGACGGGCGAGAAGCGTGCCTGGACATGTCCCGAGCTGAGAGGGACAAGGGGCTGGGGAAGCCTTCAGGTGGCTCTTGCCAGGCAGAGGGGGCACACATAGCACCCATCTTTGGCATGCAGGCTTGCTCCCTTCTCCTTTGAGGCCTACTGGCTCTTGCCAGGCAGAGAGGGCACACATAGCACCCATCTTTGGCATGCAGGCTTGCTCCCTTCTCCTTTGAGGCCTACTGGGTGGGTGCCTGGCGTGGGACGGGCGAGAAGCGTGCCTGGACATGTCCCGAGCTGAGAGGGACAAGGGGCTGGGGAAGCCTTCAGGTGGCTCTTGCCAGGCAGAGGGGGCACACATAGCACCCATCTTTGGCATGCAGGCTTGCTCCCTTCTCCTTTGAGGCCTACTGGCTCTTGCCAGGCAGAGAGGGCACACATGGCACCCATCTTTGGCATGCAGGCTTGCTCCCTTCTCCTTTGAGGCCTACTGGGTGGGTGCCTGGCGTGGGACGGGCGAGAAGCGTGCCTGGACATGTCCCAAGCTGAGAGGGACAAGGGGCTGGGGAAGCCTTCAGGTGGCTCTTGCCAGGCAGAGGGGGCACACATAGCACCCATCTTTGGCATGCAGGCTTGCTCCCTTCTCCTTTGAGGCCTACTGGGTGGGTGCCTGGCGTGGGACGGGCGAGAAGCGTGCCTGGACATGTCCCGAGCTGAGAGGGACAAGGGGCTGGGGAAGCCTTCAGGTGGCTCTTGCCAGGCAGAGGGGGCACACATAGCACCCATCTTTGGCATGCAGGCTTGCTCCCTTCTCCTTTGAGGCCTACTGGCTCTTGCCAGGCAGAGAGGGCACACATGGCACCCATCTTTGGCATGCAGGCTTGCTCCCTTCTCCTTTGAGGCCTACTAGGTGGGTGCCTGGCGTGGGACGGGCGAGAAGCGTGCCTGGACATGTCCCGAGCTGAGAGGGACAAGGGGCTGGGGAAGCCTTCAGGTGGCTCTTGCCAGGCAGAGGGGGCACACATAGCACCCATCTTTGGCATGCAGGCTTGCTCCCTTCTCCTTTGAGGCCTACTGGCTCTTGCCAGGCAGAGAGGGCACACATGGCACCCATCTTTGGCATGCAGGCTTGCTCCCTTCTCCTTTGAGGCCTACTGGGTGGGTGCCTGGCGTGGGACGGGCGAGAAGCGTGCCTGGACATGTCCCAAGCTGAGAGGGACAAGGGGCTGGGGAAGCCTTCAGGTGGCTCTTGCCAGGCAGAGGGGGCACACATAGCACCCATCTTTGGCATGCAGGCTTGCTCCCTTCTCCTTTGAGGCCTACTGGCTCTTGCCAGGCAGAGAGGGCACACATAGCACCCATCTTTGGCATGCAGGCTTGCTCCCTTCTCCTTTGAGGCCTACTGGGTGGGTGCCTGGCGTGGGACGGGCGAGAAGCGTGCCTGGACATGTCCCGAGCTGAGAGGGACAAGGGGCTGGGGAAGCCTTCAGGTGGCTCTTGCCAGGCAGAGGGGGCACACATAGCACCCATCTTTGGCATGCAGGCTTGCTCCCTTCTCCTTTGAGGCCTACTGGGTGGGTGCCTGGCGTGGGACGGGCGAGAAGCGTGCCTGGACATGTCCCAAGCTGAGAGGGACAAGGGGCTGGGGAAGCCTTCAGGTGGCTCTTGCCAGGCAGAGGGGGCACACATAGCACCCATCTTTGGCATGCAGGCTTGCTCCCTTCTCCTTTGAGGCCTACTGGCTCTTGCCAGGCAGAGAGGGCACACATAGCACCCATCTTTGGCATGCAGGCTTGCTCCCTTCTCCTTTGAGGCCTACTGGGTGGGTGCCTGGCAGAGGGGGCACACATAGCACCCATAGCGAGGGGTGCGGCAATGCAGCCTGCATGTTTGTGGAACGGGACACGCGGCTTGCAAGCTTGCTCTTTTCTCCTCTAGGGCCAAGCTGGGCACCAGGGGGGGGGCATGGGTGGACCTCCGTCAGGAAAGGGGGGGCTCGTGGGACTGGGTGGGTGCCTGGGTGGGGAAAAGGACAAAATGCGCATGCGCGGTCGGTTGATCAGTACTCCAATCGCCCACGTATGCGCACACCGGGTTCGAACGCGGGGCGCCATAGGCAGTGGGCGAGCGCCGTGCGCACTGCCCGTGGGGCCCCGCTAAGGGTAGCTGGTGCTATTCGGGCTTATCTCTCGCCCTGTAAGGGGGGGGCGGCCTCGGCCAACAGAGACCCCGGGGAATGGGGGGGCGTGGCCTCGGGGGGAAAGGTCCAATCGGTTTGGGGGGGTGGGAGGGTCTGCAAAACATTTGTTTGGATTGCCGGGAATTTGGGGGCGGGAATGAAGTGAACCAAAAATGTTTCCTGCAGCTTAAAAGTGGCAACCATTGGGCAAATAAACGGGAAAGGAGCCAATGGGCAATGAGCCCGAGGAAGCCATCACATCACCCCGTGATGGGGCTTTTGGGGGTCGGTGTGTGTGCTTGCTCTTTATTCTCCCAACCGCGTTCCCTCACTGGCCCGGGGGGGGGGCCGTCACGGTGCAGGGTGGCGACTGATAAAAGTGCACACGCGTGGATGACTGCTTGAATGTTGCGATCATCCACGTGTGTGCACTGCGGATTCGAACGCGGAGCACCGATGACAGTGAGCGGGCGACTTGTTCACTGGCCGCGGTGCCCCGCCAAGGGCAACGGGTCTATTCGGGCTTATGTCATGGCCGGGAAGGGGGCCGTTCCCTCGGCGAAGTAGGAAACATAACTTTACATGTATTGTTTTCTGATAAAATGGGCAGGGAATGGGGGGGGGGAGGGCGCGCTTCCTTGCAGAAGGAGGTGAGGCAGCGTAGTTTGGGGTGGGGCGAAGTGAATGTAAAAGGGAGGAAAAACTTGTTCCCCTTTACCAATCCCCAGTGTTTGCTAAAAAGACAAGCAAAGCGGTCGTGAAAGTGTCTTTATTCAGGAAAAAAAACATGGTGCACTCAATTCAAGCGAACATTAGAAGTGCTGGAGCACAAGTCAACGAGGGTGGTGCTGGATAACAAGCAACCGCCCCCCAACCAACCCCCGTGGACCGTGACCGGCACAACTGGCCGCCACCCCTCCCCGGCCGGATCTCTCGAAAGGCCGGCGTCTCCCACCGCCCAAGCTCCCACCCTTATGCGTCCGAAATCCGCCCCACAGCCGACACCGGTTAGAAACAAAAAGTAACCCCCCCAACATTGGGAAAACACATTAATAGGAATGCCCGATCAGACGATTAGACCCCGGTGCAGAGGGGCCTCATACACCCTACAGCCGGTAGCGTCGTGGTGGGCAGCGCTGCCTTTTTGCAAACAGGTAGCCCCTAGGAAGGGGTTCGGGGTCGGCCCGGACACGGAACCTCTTTGGGCGTGGAGCGGGCGGCTCCGGCGGCCGGTTCTCATCTGCGGCGGGATCCGCCGTGGGAGCGTGGTCGGGAGCGTCGGCTGTGGGGGCCTCACCGTCTGCGGAGTCCCTGGGGCCGGCAGTGCTTGATGGTGGGGCAGCGGGGGCCTCAACCGCGGAGACCATCCTCTCCAGGAGGCGCACCATGTCGCGCATGCAGCTTTCTGCCGTGGCTGCTTGGCGCTCTGCCGCTTCAACCGCCCGGCTAAACAGTTCTTTTTGCTCGCCTCGGTCAGCAGCCTCACTCTGCCGCGCCTCCTTCTCCACTGCGCAGGAGTCGGTCAGCTCCGACGATATTTTCTCCACCGCACGCCGAGTCGCCTCCATGCACACGATCGCCTCGTTGCGCGGGCGCTCCCGGCGCCGAAGTCGGAGGTTCGACATTCGCTCCGCCGGAGACAGACGGCGTGTCCCGGCGGCCGTGGTGTCGGCTGGGTAGCGTGTGAAGAACGAGGGAGACGGTGTTAGATGGGGGCCTCCCTCCCGCAGGCACCCCGCATTCCCGACCGCACAACTGCCCACGGGACATTACTCACCGACGGTCTCTGCCGCGGAGTGGTCGCCGGCCGCTGCTGCCACAGATCGTTCTGGGAGGCAATCGCCGGCGGGCTCCTCGAAGGTGTCCTCGGTGTCCTCCGTTCCAACGCCGGCCACATTGTCGGTATCCCCCTCCGGTTCCCCCTCAGTGGCTCTGGCCGAACGTCGACGCCGGTCAACGACGGTTGGGGGGACGCCAGTGCCCATCACCCGTGGCACCACCAGATCCTGCTCCAGCCGCAGGAACCGGTTCAGTTCCTCAAAGAAGGGCCAAACCCTCCGCCCGTGTCCCGAACGACTGTTCCCGTCCACACACTCCTTGTAGCCCCTTCTCAGAGTCTTCGCCCGCTCACGACACTGCTCCCAGTCCCTGGGGAAACCCCTGGCCGCCATCTCGTTCGCGATCCACTGGAACTGGCTCACATTCCTGTAGCTTGCGGAAAGCCTGCTCTGCACAGCGTCGTCCCCCCAAATCTGGATGAGGGCTCTCGTTTCCTCGTCAGACCAGGGGGCGGCCTTTGCCTTCTTGCCTCGGGCCGCCGGGACCACCGAGAGTCCGGCACCGGTGCAGGACGTGGGGCTGGTGCTGAGGGTGATCAAGAGAGGCAGACTGCTTGCGGGTTCGGGAGGCGCGGTGGAGTCCATGTTGCGGTTGGCCGTTCTGGGTGTCCTTTGCTGGGCTCGGGAGCAACAAACGATCGTCAACGGCTGTCTTCGCGGTCAGTTTCGGGCTGCCTTTACAGTAAGTTGGAGGGGGGCGCGACGCTGACGTGGCCGGCAGGGGACCAATCGCCTGTCGACTCGCTGCAAGAGACGGCTGCTCGAGAGCGTCTGGGCGTCACACTCGCGCGGCATTGGACAGTGTCGGCCACGTCACGAGGGGGCGGGGGGGCGGACGTCTAAGGAGAAGGGGCCGTTGTGGGGCGGGAACCGTTGCGGTCGCCGTCACGCCATGGCGCCCGCTCACGGGAAGAGGAGCAGCAGGGGCCAGCCGCCGAGAGAAACACTCCGTGCCTTTGCGGTCGCGCTCTCCTTGTTCGCGCGGTCGGTCATCCGCTCTACGGCTGCCACAGCTGACACTGTGGCCCTGCTCAGGAGGCGGCTGGGAGAGGAAGTTAACGGCCGCCGCGCGCGACAAAGAAGAAGACTGCGGCAGTTGGTGGCAACACTTGCGTCCGTGGAGGAGATGGCGCAGTGCTTCATTGTTGCTTTCCCGCCGAGGAAGGCATGGGTGCTTCCCCGGGCATGCCCTCACTGGTGGCCGTGGTGGGAGCGCTACGAGTTCAGTGACGGGCAGTGGCTGCAGCAGTTCAGAATGCGACGTGCCACGTTCGAGTACATTGTTGGGGAGCTTCGCGAAGATCTCGTCCGCGAGACGACCCACATGCGCGACCCAGTCCCTCCCGAGGAGATGATCGCCATCACCATCTGGAAGCTTGCCACGGGAACCACAAACTCCGCGACACTGCCCGCATTTGGCCGTGGCGTCTCTACCGTCTGCGGGATATTCGACGAGGTCTGCGAGCTCATCGCTGCAAAGCTGACCGAGAAGTGGATCTGCATCGATTACCTCGAGGACATTATCTCCGGGTTCGAGGAGAGGGGATTCCCCAATGCCTGGGGCGCCGTGGACGGGACACACATCGAGATCCGTTCTCCGCCTTTCTCTGGGGACAAGTACATCAACCGCAAGGGATACTGCTCCATGATTCTCCAGGCGGTGGTGGACAGCGATGCACGATTCCTGGACATTTTTGTGGGCTTCCCGGGAAGGGCGCACGACGCGCGTGTGCTCCGTAACTCGCCCCTTTTCAAGAGACTCGAGGATGGCGCCCGTCGCCCGAAGCGGCCGGTCACTCTGGAGGGGGTCACATTCGACCCGGTAATCATCGGGGACCCCGCCTATCCTCTTCGGCCCTGGCTCATGAAGCCCTATCCGGCGCCATCAACGCGCGCCCAGGAGCGCTTTAACTACAGACTGAGCCGGGCGCGCATGAGTGTGGAACGCTCGTTCGGAATTCTGAAAAATCGCTGGCTTTATTTACAGCGGCCCCTACTTGTCAGCGAGCGCCTCATGGTCGCGGTAATCACCACCTGCTGCATCCTTCACAACATTTGCCTCTCGCGCGGGGACATCGTTTACGGGCCGTTCCCGCGCGAGCCGCTGATGGAGCCCGCGGATGAGCGGCCGCAGATTCCCTGGTCCGAGGCCGCTCTTACCGCGCGGGCAGTATCGATTCGTGCCGCCATAAGTGCGCACTTCCAGCATGGCCGATAATCCAATAAAGCTGTGACCGGTACAGCCGGTTTCAGACTGTGTGTCTCTATCCAGGGCGGGGGGGTGGGATGGTGGTGAGGCGGGCGGAGGGACAGCATCTGTGTGTTTGGGCGAGCACGGGGGAGGGGGGCCGCGTCGAAGGTGGTGGTGGGCGGGGGGCGGGCGGGCGGAGGAACAGCATCTGTGTGTTTGGGCGAGCACGGGGGAGGGTGGCCGGGTCGAAGGACTGCTCTTTGGTGCCGTTCGGTGCCGTTTTAGGCAGAGGACCCCATGGGCACGAGGATAGAACGACGGTTTTGTGCTCATGGGGATCCTCGCTCGATCCTGGGCGACCCATCACGTTCGCGGTTTTTTTTGTTTATTGCCGGGGAGGGGCCTCTAGAGGCTTGGCTGGTGCTTGGACCGCCCGCCTGACCGGAGTTAGGGCAACCCTCTACATGCTCTGACTTTTATTTTTCAAGAGATCGTGCTGTTGCAGCCTGGCGGTTGCTCTGGCCTGGGGGCGGGAACCGCTTCGAGTTGGGGCTCACACGGCATACCCCGGGTTTGGTTTGCTGTGTGTTCCCTATCCCCAGGTCCCATTCCGACCGGTGCATACAAATGGAAAGAGGCACACAAAAAAAAAACCATCATGGAAGACTTCACCCCAAAATGTGTCTCAACCTATAATGATGTTTAAAATCGTCTCTTGCTAAGCAAAGTCCAGCTCCTGGGTAGCCGTTCTTAAAATTACCCCACCCCAAAATTGCTTCTAGTCTGGCTTTCACTAGATTCCAACAATTTCCTGAAACTTTATATACCATTGATAAATATCTAGCAGTCACTCTTTATAACACCTAATGAGTTCATTGCGCTGTTTGGTCACCTGAATTAAACATGACCCCCTCATAGGGTTGCGGCAAACTGTTGTGTGTGTGTGTGTGTGTGTGTGTGTGTGTGCGCGTGCATGTGACATTTTGGTTTAATAAAACAACTATAAAGAATTGGCTCAACTGCATGAGGAAATCATATTTTCTTTGGGCAGAATCTCCCACATTTGGTGACATGGAAAACCAGCAGACTCCTCACTAAAGGCAAATCTGGAAGCTGCTTGCAGGGAGAGTTTTCACAGGAAGGGCCCGGGGGGAGCCTTGACTGTGCTCTGGGCCGGGAGTGGGAGCACACGCCTGGGATATTTTCCGGGGAATAATACAGAGGGGACCCTGGTTGGCAGGCCTGGGAGCAGGGACACAGAGCTGGGATTACTGGGGGTGGCACATACAGCCTACTGGGCTTCGCTTTGTGTGCGCCTTTCAGGATGCCTGGTGCTCTGCTAATGTCCTTTACCAAGAGATCGGGAGGGTTGCGTGAGGGCCCTCCCTTATTCAGAGCCAAATTCGAAGGCCAGGCTATTGGATCTTTAGTCTAATCCGGCCTGGTCCGGGCATTGCCGCACAAAATTTAACCACAAAGGAGTGCAATGGTGAGAGTCCCGGTTCCACGTGGAATCGGGGCCCTCCACCACCCTGCCGGCCACAGTGTGGCAGCAGGGCCATGTGGGATTTCGGCGGCGCCCATGGAGATGTGGCGACTACGCCGCCAGCACACCACGCAGCGATCGTGACGTTTCAGTCATGGTGGGCGCCAAGGCAAACCGCAATCCAGCCTCTCCGCAGCCTTGCGAAAGCCCAGGTGTGCTTGCAGCGGGGAAAGAATGTGCTGACTGTGCCTGCTCCTGCCCGGCGCCCGCCCAACCATTGCAGCTACTCTGCTCCCATGCTCTCTGCTCTCAATTTACATACGAATAAGCGGGTTGGCCAGCCAGTCATCCAGGCTCCGCTCCACCCACAGGACTTCCCCACCCAGGCCTACTCATGGTGATGGCTTGCCCATTGTCTGCGCCCTTCCTTTTGTCACTGTTTTGTCGGGCCCCCGCGGGGGCCCTAAGTGTTGTATCGTCTCAGCAGAAGCTGAGTTCATGGGTGGGCATATGACCGCAAGCATTTTTCGAGCTCGCGAGAAACCCTGCTCCACGTGGAAACGGGGCTCTCACCAAACCGCCACATTGCGCGGCGGTCGAACTTGGCTCTGAATAAAGAAGTCGCCCTCATATTCCCGGTTTTATCGCCCACAGGCTCCATCCCAGCCCTCTTGCGGTCAGGTCACGGGTGCTCGACGCTGCGTGGCGGATGCCAAGTTTCAGCATCGGGCGAAGACGAGGGGATGGTGCTTGGTCGGTTATGGGCTGAAAAGCCTTACTTTTCGGGGCGCACACCGGTTAAATACCGGCAGTACCGGGCGGATAGGCGTGCACAATAGGAAAAATCTGCATATTCCTTCCCAGCCTGCCGTTTCTCGGGGCAGGGGGAGGACTTTCCCCACCACTGTTCCAACGGAGCAGGTTTCGTTCGGGGGATCAAATGGGCGCGCGGCAAGAGGGATGGCTTTGAGTCCATTGTGATCCCCGTTCGATCCTTGCCTGGCCCGCGTTGCCTACTTCTTTTTTTCTGGGGCCCAAGTTGCTGTGCAGGCAGTGTGATTTGCACATGTTTCCGCGACAGGCATGCCCTGGCCGCGCCCCGGGGACCTCTCTTTTGTCCTTCAGATCACTCCTGCGAGAAAACACTAGCCTCTCATTGAATTTGAACGACTGGCCAGCCGCGGCCTCTGTTCTCCAAATCTTCCTTGTGTCCTGTCCTGCTTCTCCCTCCCTGCCCCCCCCCCGATCTCAACATGGAGGACACAGGCCACTTCGGGGAGACTTGGCGAAGGACTCCCCAAACCCCCCTGCCGTTTCTGTTCTCCTGACTTTGTGTTTGAGGCACAATTATAGGACTTGCAGGAGAGATTTGCCTTGTGCCAAGAGTGGCGGAGGGTTTCCGGTGAGGCCTGCCGCGGGGCTCCACCATGAATAAGCGACCTGGCACCTGGTTCCAACAGAGCAGGTTTCGTTTGTGGGATTCAATGGGCGCGCGGCAGGCCCCGTGGGGGCAGGTTTTGCATGTTCTCCTCTCAGGGCCCCAAGTTGGTTTGCGGGCCGTTTCATTTGCACATGTTTGCGCGACAGGCATGTATTCGACGCGCCCCAAGCGCCACTCCTTTGTCCTTCATATTTCCCTTTTGTGCGATGCAAGGGTGAAGTCATCCGATGTTAAGATGCGCTCTGCCTCCCCCCCCCTGAATTCCCTCCCCGAAGGTCGCAGCCGAAATATGCATGCTATCAGAGGGGGCTGCCGCACAGGAGTCCCGTAGAGCAACAAGCAGGAAGGCCTGCTTAGTGCCCTGGGACTCCTTGTTCGAGCCCCGCATCGCCGCCCGCCCGGCCCGCCTCCCTTTTTCGCGTCTGCTGAGACCGACGGGTGGGAACCGCGCTGGCGGCCGCCGGTGTCCCCATGAATTTTTCACCGACCGGGGGGGGGGGCGCGACCTGCGAGATCACTCCTGCGAGAAAACACTAGCCTCTCATTGAATTTGTACGACTGGCCAGCCGCGGCCTCTGTTCTCCAAATCTTCCTTGTGTCCTGTCCTGCTTCTCCCTCCCTGCCCCCCCCCCGATCTCAACATGGAGGACACAGGCCACTTCGGGGAGACTTGGCTAAGGAGTCCCCAAACCCCCCTGCCCCCCCTCATGTGTCAATATTGAGCCAGAAAAGGGTTTGCTCCAGGCCTCCCCTGCCTGTGGAGACACGGCAGGGCCGTGCATGGCTCTTCCCAGCCATGGCCCAGCGGAGAAAGGAGCAGCCCTGCCAGATCTGTGTTCCTTCCCCCCCCCCGCCCAAATCCAGGGTGCTGGTTCCAGGCCCTTTGGCCAGATCACCCCCCAGGTGTGCCCTGGACCTCATGTGTCAATATTGAGCCAGAAAACGTTATACCTCAGCCTCCCTTCCCCCCAAATCCAAGTTGTGTGTGTGTTCCAGCCCCCCGGCAAGAGCACCCTCCAGGCTTCCCCAGCACCTTCTGTTTAAAGACTATCCCAGAAAATGGGTTCCCAAAACATGCAGACCTGCTCAAAGCGCAACCCGTTTCCGGATCCAGGACATGTGTATTCAGTGTGCGGAGCCTGTTAAGTTTAAACAAAGCTTTATTTTGCCGACAGACAGGGCTCACCATGGCAGGCGGGAACCCCAGGCCCCCTGTGTCCATTCACTCAACTGTCCATCGAGCCAGACGGCCCCCCCCTTCGACGGCCAAGCACCTGGGCAAAGCTCGGGACACGCGAGAATGCCCTCACTCTTTTTGGCGAGGGTGGACGCGGGGTCGAAGTCCCAGGCTCTTCGCGGAGTTGCTCGGGTGCGTGCGGTCTTCCACGCTGAGTTGCCGTGAGAAAGGCGGCAGGAGACATCCCACCATCCAGCAGGTCAATCTCCTCCTCCTCCTCCTCCTCTTCCTTCCCCGCAGTGGGGCCTGCTGGCGGGAAACCAATTGGAATGCAATAAGCAGTCTTTGCCCCGACCAACCATACTACTGAGCATTGTGGAAACACCGACCAAAGCCCCCATCTAGGCGCCCTCTGTCGACCCAACAGTGACCTCGCAGCGCCCAGTGGGCCGCCATTAGCCACTTACTCCAAAACTGGTCCCGGCGTGCCTGGATTCTCTCATGGGCCAACCCCACAGCCTCCATCCGTCGCTCGGTGTCACTGGCTGAAAGACAGGCGGTGTAACGATTAAGGAATTTCAATCGATTGGTGATGCCCATCCCCAAACCTGCAAGCCGTGTGTCCCTTCTCCCTGGCAATCGCCACCCCCAGCCTTCCCCAGCACCTCTTCTGTCATATTGGGGGATGACCGGGCCCGCTTCTCTACTGACCGTAAAATTGTCTGGACACGCTTCTCGCCCGACCTATGCCGAGTGCAAAAGTGGAACTTGCCCGGGCATGCTGCCGGCCAAGCCCATGCTCCGCTTTAGCCAGCTAGGCCTAGAGAGGAGAAAGGAGCAAGCCTGCAAGCTATGTGGACCCTCCCCAACCATGAGTGCTATGTGCGTCCCATCTCCCTGACAGTTCCCCGCTCCAGGCTGCACCAGGACACACAGCGTGCATATCCGCTGGACTCTTGTTGGTCATATTGGGACGTGTCCGCGCACGCTGCTGGCCCAGCCCATGCTCCCCTTTAGCCAGCTAGGCCTCAAAGGAGAAGGGAGCAAGCCCGCAAGCTGTGCGGCCCCTCCCCAAACATGCGAGCCGTGTGTCCCTTCTCCCTGGCAAGAGCCACCAGTAGCCTTCGCCAGCACCTTTTGTTGACCTATCCCCAGCACCCAGAGTATAGAAGTGGAACTTGCCCGGGCACGCTGCGAGGCCGCAGGCCAATGTCCCCCTTTGGCCAGCTAGGCCTCAGTGGAGAACAGAGCAAGCCTTCCAGCTGTGCGTACCATCCTCAAACATGAGCGCTGTGTTTCCCAGCTCTCTGGCAGCTCGGCCTGCGCCTGGCGCCACACAATCGGCTGTACAGTCGGTTTGTTGATGTAATATTGCCTCTGACAAGCAGAGCTGCAACCTTTTGTTTATGTTCACTTCTGTATCACCATCAATTGCTGACCATAATCATTATAACCATTAGATATCATTTTAATATTTCACAGTTTATTCAATCCTGTTAAGAGCAAGCACAAAAAAATCAGCTCTTTAAAAGTTCTCCTTTTGGAGGTTGGGTGTATAAAAAACATATAAAACCTGCATTGGTACTGCTGCATAGTCCTTTACCTAACCTCTTTCCAAAGTGCAGAATCTTGTGATCTCAATCACATTCTTCAGACGGTAGATGCTAAAATAGCATGCCACACTCCAGAACTTCCTATATAGCAAAATGCACACAAAAGGTTGAACACTGGAAGCTCTCTATCTTGCTTCAGGAGGTAGAACCATGCAGGCAATGTACTGTGCACTGAGCCCGGCTTCTACTGAAATCAATAGAAATGCTTTTCTAGGTTGTGGGACACTTGGGTGCAGACAGGATTTCTAGAACTCAGAGGAGAACCTAACTTTGGAGTGCTGACCAGCCAAATACCAGCTGGTAGAGCTGTGACTGACCCAAGGCCATGCAGCTGGCTTCAAGTGGAGGGGTGGGGATTCAAACCTGGTTCTCCAGATTAGAATCCCGTGGCTCCTAACCGCGCTGTGCGGCCGTAGGCCAATGTCCCCCTTTGGCCAGCTAGGCGTCAGAGGAGAACAGAGCCGGCTTGCAAGCCGCTAGGCTAGGCCTCAGAGGAGAATAGAGCAATAGAGCTTGGGCCGCCCAACAGAGAATATAGTTTGGGCTGCCCAAGCTCCTGGAGTTCAAAGGTGGAACATTCCTGGGCCCGCTGCAGAACACTGCACCCATCGAGGAACAGCTTCCGGGGGCCGCCGCCCACTCGTTTCTTGACAAGACTTACTTCGTGGTCGCTCGCCCAGAAACTCCTTCTCCACCATGTCGACCTCGATGTCCTCCACAACAGCGGTCAAGTTCCTGCGGACCGTGTGGGCGAGATCGACACGGTCAGGGAACAGCGACTCCAGGCGGAACGGCACCATGGTCTCCTCCGCCGCCTCCCGCTCGTGCTCCGTCAGCCCCTTTTCCTCCATGGCCGCGGCCGCCTGCTCCGCCCACTCCTCACGCCAGTTGCTTGGCACCCACTCCGCCATGCTTTGCGACGATGGCGGAGGCACGTCTGGTCGGCAGGGGAAGCCTCACGAGTTTGCGGGGGTTTGCGCGGGCAAACCAACTGCACAGCCAATTGCGTTGCACCACGCGGAGGCCGAAAGCTGGTTGGTCGTAGCCGAAAAAGCGGGAATCGGAGACACCGACCGGGTCAATGCGGCAGGTCAAGAGCTGATCAAGCCCCCCCTAATTCCTGGGGCCTCTGAACGGAAAACCAGACGCAGCCGTGATGGGGTCCACCCGGAGGCACCAGGGGCAGTGCGCCCCTGGATTTTTGGCAAGAAAATTTTTTTTGACAGACATGTCTTAGACCTCGCCCGTGCACTCCCCCCAAGCCCTGGGCGGGCCCTGGGATTTCGGACAGTCCCGTGTGTGTTTCTCACAAACATGTTCCCCCCTCCCCAAGTGAAGACATGTCTGTGTTTGCCTGTGTTTGTCAAAGGCATGCCCTCCCCCAGTGGACAAGCACCAACCAACGGACAGGGCCCCCCGCCCCGCTTCGAAGCCCTCAGGCAGCCGGGCAAGATCCCGGAGTGCGGGGGGGAGCCAGGGGGGCCATCTCTGACACGAAGCCAAACAGTCATCCAATCTTTTGAGGCCCGCGTTGGAGGCCCCCGGACCAGTCCATTGCGCGTCACCTGCTCGCTCGCAAGCTGCAGGCAATAGCGCCATCTAGCAGTCATTGAGAGGTCCACAGCCCCCGGGATGGTAAAAATAGCCGCTCTGTTCTGGGAACTCGCTGGTCGTCAGGAGGGGCACGTGCAGACGCGGACACACAATCACAGGTCTGGTGCGGGCAGGACACGCGCCGAAATTCTGAAACAGCCACGGGCGGGCCGAAACAGACGGGAGCGCGGACACGTGCGCAACCACGTGTAGTTCTTAACGTGTGTTTTGGCTCTTAGTTGTTGTTTTTTTGGAGTAGGGGGAACAATTCAAAATTGGTTTGAAAAATGTTCAGTTATTTTTTTAACATTCAAATTGGAATTGAAAAGGTTTGGAACATGTAAATTCCCATACTAACTTTCCAATCCCTCATCTTTGTTTTATACAACGTAAGCCACCTTGAATCTCAGTGAAAAAAGGGAGTTTAAATTAAAATTAAAAGGTTATTAAAAATAATAAATAAATGTTTCTTTGATTCCCCTGATCCTTGAGAAATGAAGGGGGAAAGCTGTATTGCATTTTTCCTATAGTTCCAACATTGCATATTCTGTTTCCTGTCCTGACTCCAATAGCAGAGTGTGTTCATGTTAAATTGAATTTACCTTTTCTCGCACTGCCACATGGGAGCTGTAGTTCTGAAGTGCATCAGAAGGATGCCAACTGATGAATGCCACTAACTACCCAGGTAAAAACATAATGCAAATATTCTCATTTAGCTGATTTTAAATGGTGCATCCCCTGATGAGGATGACCTGGGAGCTTACACAAAGCAAGCAAGCCAGTAAATTGTGAGTGTGCACCAGCAATGGCCACCCAGCCAGTTTCCATGCTGCATGCTGTCACTGTGTAGGTGCAAAACTACTTGCAATGCTGTTCACTTTCAATTACAAGCAGACCATCAAAGCCAGCATATGAGGTGTTTGAACTGGCATTGTTAACAGAGGAAGTCTGAATGCCAATTGCTTTCTCCCTACAAAGTTCATACCATCTTTCCCTTCAGTTATGTCAATTTAAGAATGCATTCCACTTTCAGAATAAGGTGCAATCTATTATTTCACAGCATTATTTTGAGTTAAGTAATCACTGCTGTACTTAGAGATGCCTTAAAACTGATTATTCCAAGGACAAGTGAAGGTGTAGACAGGGAGTGAAAGGTAGGCGGGGGCAGATATGTGAAGGAACAGGAGGAGGAAGAAGATGGGCATCATAAAACTGGTGGGGAAAGACAAGCAAGAGCTGGGGGGAAAGCAGGTGGTTAAAGCAATATGGCACACAAATGTTACAAAATATGGCATTTACAATTTTGATTTTCTAAGTGATGCATGCTGGCTTGCGATTTGCCTGTTCAAGCCCTATGCCAAGAATATTTCTGAGAAGACAACTCTGCCCCATTAAAGAGTTGACAATTTTTCAAGACTTCTGTTCTACTTTCCACAATTGAAATCTTAAAGTCATTTCCTTCACAGCAGTCATTTCTTTGCTTCAAATGAAGCTGATTAGACAAATGCAATGATTTACCTGAAAACCAAGCCATGGGGATTACAACAACAATGGCACATTAAAAAAAATCCCAGATGACCAATCAAGATGGGTTAAGGACATAGAAGGACGTTTTTGGTTGTGCAAATCATCGATTTCCCTTGGAAAACGTAATACATTATCCTGCATGGCCAACCTTCTGCTCTAACTTTTAATGAAGACCTCTAGTCTAGTTGCCAAAGCAGATACCTACATGCAGCAGGTCTTTTTCCATTGTATTGCTTTTCTTCTAGGATTCTCTTCCAAGGGAAAACTCATCTGGACAGCTCGTTGAAGACCTTTAAAAAGTTATTATTTCAAAATAGGGTTTTAATGCTTGTGAACAACAACATAAGAAATTGATAGCAGAAGTGGGTATCAAGGGATGTGCCTTGGACTGGTTTAAATCATTTCTGATGGCATGGACTCAAAGGGTTGCCAACAGAGACCAGCTGTCTTCAGCGTGGGAATTATCTTTCAGGGTTCCACAGAGTGCAGTCTTATCCTCCATGTTATTCAGCCTCTATGTAAAGCCTTTAGGAGATCTCATTCATAGTTGCGGAATTGGATGCCATCAATCTGCAGATGACACCCAGCGCTACATCTCACTATCCAAATCACTGCAGAAGGCAGCAGAGGTGGGTCACTGACTGACGGCTGTGGACAAATAGCTGAAAGCAAACAAATTGAAACTAACCCAGACAAGATGGGAGTGATGCTGGTTGGAAAGACAGAGATCTTGAAGGACATTATGCTCCCTCCACTTTTGATGGAGTTCGTCTGACCCTTGCAGACTCAGACTCAGAGCCTAGGGGTTATACTGGATCCAGTGCTACTGCTAGAAAAGCAAGTTAAGGCAGCTGCAAATATGCTTTCCACAAACTTAGGCTAGCCTGGAAGGTGCCCCTCTACCTCGACACGGCTGATCTGGCCCCCTGGATCCATGCCATGGTAATATCAAGATTTGACTACTGTAATGCACTGTACACAGGCCTCCCCTCAGATATTCCAAATAGTGCAAAATGCTGCACCTTGGCTACTATCAAAAGTTGGGAGGAACATGGATATTACTGTCAATCTGCAGTCACTCCTTTGGCTCTGTATCAGTTACTGGGCTCAATTCAAGGTGTTGGCTACAACACTCTTCATGGCCTTTGTACACCACACCTCTCTCTATGTTCCACCACAGCAGTTTGCTCATCTGAACGTGACCTTTTGCAGGCCACCTTGCACTTGGGCGAAATCACCAGCTGCCCTGTGTTTTCTCTGTTTATTGAAATGTCTTTGAAATTGACTGTACTAATTCACGCCGTTTAATCTGCCTTGAGTTTCTTTGAGAAAGGAGGATTTATAAATAACATAAATAAATAAAAATGAACAGTGACTTTGGCTTGCTACCAAGTTAAAGAAGCACAAGTACTCTTTTCCACACCCCAAAGAGGTTAATAATCAAGCATTTATCCATGAGTATAGGGAGAAAGCCTAAAGCCTCTTGAGAACAGGAAGTAATTAATGAGACAAGACTGGCACATCATTGGACGTTATGTCATTATAATAATTCACTTGGGTTTTCCAACATCAATGTCTGGTTCCAGTCTTATCTTGAAAACAATGGCACTTTGATTTTGCAACTCCCTTGTGCAAATCAAATCTCTGCTTCTTTAGTTCTGTGTACAAAAGTGAAATTACAGGGAGAACAAGGATCTCTGCTGAAGGGGATTTACTTCCAAGAGATGAACAGGAAAACCTTGCCTGTGGAGATGGTATTTTTAAGGGGAATATAGCACTTTGTTAAGTGGAATGTCAAACCCTAGTTTCAATTCCACTAGCAGCTGAATGGTTAAGGGAAACAAAACAGAATGGCTGCTGAACTTAGTAACATCTGTACTGCTGAGCCAATAATTGCCCCGCTACCAGTCAAACCCATAAAACTTGCTTAGTAAAGGAGAGGGGATAAGCTCTGGGAACAGCATTCAATGACTCTTTGCTCCCTTCCAGCATTTTTTCCCAAACCTCCAAAATTCTCAATAGGCAAAGCCCAGGGTGCTTTTGACTGTCTTGTTCCTGTTGCTTTGACCCCCAAATCCCCATTTTGATTTTGCACCCCCTCCCTTGTGCAAATCAAATCTCTTATTTTTTTTAGTTTCGTGTCATTTTGTTTTCTCATAGCAAATTTTTCCTAGAAAATATATGGATTTTTCAAGGTCATTTGGACAGTAGCATTAACGTAGGTATATATACCTTATGAATTGTGCATGAAAAACACAAGATCAATGAATCTACAAAACCAGCAGCAGATAGTGAAGAATCATAACTAATGACAAAATACATTGTAAAAGAAATGTAAAAGGGAACACTCATTGGCTCCTAACAGGGACTGGCTCACATATGACCACATGATCATGAGGAATGTTAATGTGTATCTAGGATCTGACATTTTAAAATTAAGTAAAATTAAATATGTAATACAATGATGTGTGTGGTACAAATTCTAATTCAGAAAACAAAAATAAAATGTGGCTATGGTGTCCGCCCTCTAGAAAACACCAGGTTACATATCTGGATCGTTCCAAGTTTTTTTGTAGTTCTGAAAGAAGACTCTGTTTGGCCCACCTTGCTATTGGTATAGGACAAGATTAAATTGCATACCCATACGGAGATCAGGCAACTAGTCTCCTGGGTCCTCTGAAAATAATGGCTGATGCCCTGGGGGTGATGGGGGGGGGGGGGACAAGGAACAAATTGTTATTAGTTTCAGAGAAAGATGTATTTATCGTTCAGCACTGCAGGAAATCTATAACAAGTGGAGGTTGACCCTTATACATCATGCTAAAAGAAAAGGCTCCAAGAACTATTATTTCACTCGCTCTGTAGACAAAGCTATTTCTTTTCCTACACCTTTATCATTTGCTAAATTCCTCCCACTCCCTTCCACTTTTAACCCCATAATGTTCTCTTTTTTTAAAAAAAAGGGAGGGGGGCTTTTGTGTCAAGCAAGGGAGTTATTTTTTTGTGCCCTTCAGGGCTTGTTTAATAATTTTTCACTACTGCCTGAGTATAATAAGAGACAAATCTCATCTGTTGAGCTCAGAGAATTTCTTTGGCTGTTGACCCATTATTAGAAAGAAGCTGTCCAGATGACCCTCTGGCTAAATGTGGACTTCAGCGCCTTGGGAAAAGGCTCACACTCTGATCTCTGAGCTATTGTAGTTCTATGGAAATAACTGGCTTACTGGGGCCCAAGTAGCTTCTTTGGCTTTCTCCTAGGGGTACCAACCTCAAAGTAGACTGGGGAGGGTGGAGACTGGGGAGGGTGTGGTTTGGGAAGTGAGGGGCCTCAGCCAGGTATAATGCCATAGAGCCCACTGTGCAGTTCATGGTTCATGGTTCATGGCGTTTCATGAACCATGAACTTTCATGAACTTGCCCTGGTTTGTGAACCAATTTGTTCAGTTCGTGAAAACGTCACTTCTGGGTCAGCAGAAGGTCTGCAGAGAGCCCATTCCCCTCCCCCATAGAATTCTGAAGTGTCCAGGAGGACTGGAAAACTGTAGTTCCCTGGACTCTTTGCACTGGGTGCTTCCAGAAGATAAGGGTTTTTGGCCTTAGTGCCACCTTTGACTTTACCCTCCTTAACTGCTATTTTTGGAAGTTCTTTTTTTGAGAAAGGAAGGGGATGGGGGAACGCTCAGATAATCTAATTTGATTTATTAGCCTAATTGAATTTCAAAAGTATTTTGGTCTGGATCATTAAAATGTTGTTTATTTATAAACACACACATACTACTTTCAAAACTCAGCAACATCACTACTAACAAGGGCCCTGTGTTTGGCTGCGATCCAAGGAGCTACTTTAGACAAGGGATTGGATGCTTCCAGTGGGATTTTAAACCTAAAATTAGTAATACATCCAAGCAATTACATATACACATATACAGAACAGGTGTACTATCTAGAATATCATGAGCAATGCCAGAGCCAATATTTTTAGTGATCCAGCAAAATCATTAAATCTCATATTGTAATATGGAGAGCTGGATCAGTGCTTCAGACTATGCTGTTACAACAGTTATCTATGAACCCTTAAAGTAAGCCAGCATTTCATAGGATCTCTTTGATAAAATAAATCCCATCTTTCTTTGCAGTTCTGCTATTATTGGATGATTGTGTCTGATTATCATAAATGAGGGTCAGAGAAAGTTAGAAATTTAACTTTAGCAGAACCTGGCTTACCGTACAATATAGAATGACAGCAGCCAAAGGAAGAATTTCTATTTGTTGGGTTGGATCCAGAGTATGGGTTCCACTAATGGAACGGAAGGTGCAATTTCTGCCCATTCACCCTTCCTGCTGCCCTTGATTTGCTCCCATACAATTTCTAAGTGTCCCTTTCCCCCCAGAAACAGCATTTGAGAGAGATCAGTGGGCTGCAATAGGAGGAAGGGAGGCAGGAATGTTTTGTGCTGCTGACTGACATGCTTTCTGCTAGATGAAAACTTACGGTCTCTCTAGACGTGCAGGTTTTTAAAGAGTTGGGTTTCCACAGCTATACAGCTGTTAAAATGTAAATGGCTGTTAAAAAATAAAGAAGAGCCCAAAAGGCCTTGGAATGCCTCCTTGGGGGGAGGAGTGGCTCTTCCCTCAAGCCATTTCCCCATGGCACAATAGCATGGTGGAGTCCCCCCTCCCCTTTTTATTGCTCCACATGCACGTAATGCTCTAAGTGGAGCAGAAAAAAACTGGGGGAAACTTCCCTCCTCTTCTCTCTTTCGACATGAGGAAATGGCTTGTGGGGGGAGGGGGGAGCCCCTCTTCCCCTCACAGAGGCATTCTGAGGCTGTTTGGGCTCTCTGGATACGTTTCCAGAGAGCTCAAGGGGAAAGGAAGACCACTGTATAAGTCTTCTATATTTATAGTAAGATGGCAGGATTTGGGTCCAAAGAGACCAACAAGATTTTCATGGTAAAAGTTTTTGACAGTCAAAACTTCCTTCTTCAGATACCATCTGAAGAATACCATCTGGTATCTGAAGAAGGGAGCTCTGGCTCTTGAAAGCTTATACCCGGATAATATTGTTAGTCTCTTAGGGCCAAGCTACACATGACGAATGACACTTGAATGGCAAGTGTATTTCTCCCTGTTCACTTGCCCTCCACTCAATCCACTTGCCATTCAAGTGTCATTCGTCATGTGTAGCTTGGCCCTTAGGTGCCACTGGACTCATCCTAGTGTTTCACTATAGACCAACACAGCTTCCTATGTGCAATTATAGTTGGTGTCATCACTGGCAAACCACTGAAAGAAAGGAGGCTGGCCAGGATCATATTTAGAGTTTGGACAAGAGGTCTCGTAACTGCCACAGTTCCGGAGGCTGAATAGCAGGGCAGCAGCTGTCCAAAAAGCCAGTGAGGGAGCCAGAAGGGAAGAAGGTGGCAAGAGAAAGAAAGCCTAGTTGGTGAGGAGTGACACATTCTAATGGAGTAGTGCTGACTTACTGTAGGTACCGTTTGTCGACATCTGCAATGTCTGCAGACATCAGACCTTGACCCTGGAGGCACTTAAAACTGAGTGACAGACAAGTTTCAAGAACAGTTTCCTAGGAGGGGTGGTGGACCACAGTTTGAGAAAAAAGTCTGATATCTCCATGGATCCATGAAAGCAACTGAATGCTTCTTTGGATCCCAGCTGCGATAAGGAGACATTACCTCGTTGATTTCAATGAGCAATTTGCTTCCCAGTTACTCTTTCAAGATCAGAGTACAATGATACTTTCTTCTTCCTTTTTTGAGGACATGAAGAAGTGTGTGAGGAGAGGAAGCTACCCTTCTCTCCCAATTCTCTTAAATTATGAAAAGACATAAAAGAAACCAGCTCTAAAAGACGCTATTTCTGCATTCTCAAATGATAAGCAAGAAAGAACAGCTTAAACTAAAATAGGTGGGGGGAAGGGGGAGAAGGTCATAAAAAAGATTGCCTCATTGCCTCATAAATAATAGAAACATAAATGTCATATGAACTTTATTTTATGGTGTAGTTGGCCTATTTTTTTAAAAAAGGAGAAAACAGAAGCAAAAGAAGGGAGAGAAGAGAAGGGCTCCCCGTTCTTTCTCAGTGAAGATGGCTATTCATGCTCGTGACATTCCTGACCTAGCATCATCAGCTTTCTATTGGCCAAACGTACTAGGTTTCATATGCTTGTCATTTTCAAACAGAATTGACAAGATAAGGAGTCACTTCACTCAGAGCAGCCTGCTCTCTGTGATAAGCTTTCAGCCTAATCCATATTGGATTTAAGATACCAGAGATAAATTCAAAGCAGTCTGTATAAATGGAACTCGATCAACACCTTCAGCATCCATCCATTCATTCAGAAATACCTCTTCCCATTGTTGCCCTTTTGGACTTTCTGTGTTATCCCAATCCTTGAGCCGTGATGCCTTCCTCAAAACCACTGCTTCTCCAAAGTAGACCCTCCTCCTTACCCCAGTTTTTACAACTTTCCAGTCCAGTGGTTTTTACAACTGGAATGAGCAGCAGAGCAAAAGGATATCAACTGCATTTTCTTATTTATGATTTGTTTAGCCTGCCTTTCTCTCATGAAGGACTTAAGGTGGTTAACAATGATAGCTAACTAGGGTTGCCAAGTCATCCGATCCTCCCAGCAGGAGGTGGAAAACTTGGCACTCACCTTTGTTGCCCCTGGAAGTGCTCTGCAGTGGGCTGATTTCAACCTGTATGGGCCCAAATTGGGCCCATTTGGGGCCAAAATTGCCCTCCTGTGAAGTGCAGGAGCTCTCCAGGGCTTTCTTGGCAGTGCTTCTGTGCTCCATATTGGCCCATTGCAGGACACGGGAGCACTGCTGTAGGGCCCTGGAGTGCCCCTGTGCTTCACAGCGGGCTGATTTCGACCCCAAGTGGGCCCGATTCAGCCCATTTGGGTCCCAAATTGGCCTGCTAGAGCACGTGGGAGCTTGCTGTGCTGCCCAAGAGTGCACTCTGGGAGCTGCATTCCCCTGCCTTTTCCTCCCACCAGCCAGGTAAGTTGTGGCGGGGGAAGCAAGTGGGAGCGAGGGATCCCCTATTCCCAGAAGGAGACTGGTAACCCTATAGAAAACACACACACAAACACACACACAATTTCACACCAACCACTGCTAGCAAACATCTTGTTAAAGAAATCTAACCAAACACCGATTCCTCTTAGAAAATTTTCTGAAATTCAGTGCGGTTCTGACACATTTAGGAAACTTATCGTTTCACAGTGTGGGGCCACCAGGGAGAATGAGCAGTGATCATTTAATAAGCTTGCAAGAGTGAACAGACAAAAGGCTTCAGTCACAGGATCAGAGCCCATGAAGGGCTTTGTGGCCCTGAAAATTTTACAGCATCCTGGACTGGGAGGGGAAAAACTGAATGACCTGCATATCCTTGATTCCTCTGCTCTGCATATTATAAACTGCTATCCTCCGTGTATGGCTAATTTCTAATACAGGAGCGGGGGAGTGGGAATCTGCCAGCATCAGAGTAAGTTGAAGAGTGCCCCTCCCCAACCCACAACTGTGAAAAACAGACGGAAAAATGCAAGAATAGTATTTGTGAAGGTTCATTAAGGTTGTTGAATTCAGTTCATGTTAGCAGACAGATTAGTAAATATAGTAAAGAAAAGAGAGCACACAGTTTGGATACTTCATTAGTTATTCTTTGAAGGCACATCTCCAGGGGAAAAGAGATCTTATCAGAGGAGGACATGGGATATGGACTGAGGAAGCACACCTGTAACTATCAGCGTTAAATGTACTGGACAAGACACAGGAAACTGTCTCAAACAGTAAAGTATTCTTTAGTGATAACATGCAGTTCATTTTTTTTTCATATCACAGAACTGCTTTTTGACTCTTTTCCAGTGATATGAAAGTTGGTCACATCTAAAATATTTGCAACAGCTTTGATTTTAGTCCTTAGCTGTTATGACCCCCCTAGTGCCCTTTGATAATGTTATCAAGTTATAATGATGTGTTATCAAGTTATAATGATGCATTATTAAGAGTGTACAAAGGAATACACTTATTTAAAATGGGACTGTCCAACATATCCCTGGTTTTTTTTTTTGATCTTCACCAATTTCCCCACCTTTTAATTCAAACATCCAACTAATGACTACCCTAAAAGTGATGTACAGGAATGCTCTCAGTGGGTTGTCAAAAAAGGTTGACTTTTCTCAAAGCCTTATAGTAAAGTGTTCAGCTATTACACTCTCCCACCTATGTGCAGGCTAATTAGATTAAAGGTATAAGATCAATCAAGCTGTACTGTCTTGGCAAGATTAATTACTCAAGCCCTCTGCAAATTAATTATTAGCATACAGCTTTGAAGATGGGGAAATCCAGTATATTAAATGAAGGACTCATGGACAGATATGACACACATGTGCATGCAGACACACAAAAATGAAACATGTCCTGACCTAACAGAGATTTATTACTCTTATATGCTCCAATGATAATGTCTACTCCTTGATTTCGAAAATCTTGCTTTATTAGAATTAAATGCTATTCCACTCCAGGGCCTCTCAAGATAAATGTCAGTCTTGCAACATACAAGTTGGTGAGAAGTAAGGAAATACACAACTTTGAATGATAGTTTGGAAGAAAAGGAATGGGATTCTAAGTTTGTGTAGTCACAATCTTTATGCTTCCAAATGCTATGCTATACAAAGACAAGCACATTTTAAAATTTATTTTATTTATGTGCTTACAAAATACCATGCTCACCAAGGGTAAGTGAAAGTGTTTGATTTCAAGGGATATTATCTGCCTTCCTGCATTCTGGTTCCATATAGAAGACATTTATCCACACAAGTACATATGTGTTTTTTCCATGTAGGTCACTGAATCATTACTGCACATTGCATACACAGGGGCTTGGATCCAGCAATCCACACAAACACAATCAGAGTTAGCACCGTTCTATTTGTGTAAGATATTGTGCAACACCTAGCGCTTTCCTTCTGATACGTTATAGAATCCAGAAACTGGATGTACAATGCTTTGTGCAAGTGGAAATACAAGTGGGGATACAATGAGTTTGACTTGGCACAAGTAGGTAGAACAGTCTTTTTCTTGCATTCCTACTTCTGCAAGAGCTCTAGCATAAGGAGAAATTTTATGCTGGATCCAACCTGCTAGTTAAAACTGAACTTATTTTTTATAATTTTGCAGGCCAGCATCAAGGAGGGGAGGGGAGCTGCAGGGGGGGGGGGGAGGAGACAAAATATACAGACAACAATGATGGAGTTAAAAGAGGTCACAACTTTGTTGAATTACAGCTCATGGAGCATTGGCATGAATGCAGCACAGATCTGAGCATCGGCTGACCCGTCTGCAAGCCGATGAACAGCCATGCCCCCTCAGACCCGGGGGGGGGGAAACTATGGGATGACAATTAGGGGAATACCACATGAATGTGAGGGCCAAGCTACACATGACGAATGACACTTGAACATCAAGTGTATTTCTCCCTGTTCACTTGCCCTCCACTCAATCCACTTGCCGTTCAAGTGTCATTCGTCATGTGTAGCTTGGCCCTGAGTGTGCACCCCTGTGTGGATCCCCTGCCACCTGGGAATGAGGCAGACCTGACAGCCCCCAAGCTGGGCATGCACCTGCCATGTGACACTCCTCAGACCCCTTAAGGGGATCCCCATAAGAAGGAAACTGAGCTCTTGGGCCCTGTTTTCCCCAAACAGATCAGTGCCCAGTGCCCCAACTGCTTGCTCTACTCCAAAGTTGTGACAAAAGGGAGGGCTGGGCGGATTGCTGGCCATAAGCCAAGTGCTGATGTCTGTTTGGGACACTGATCTGCAACCTCAAATATGTGAGGTTTGAAGTTTATAAAGAGGGAAGTTTGTACACATTGACTCTAATTCATAAAAACAATTGCTCAAAGATAGCCTTCATTATTACTATATGTAGTACTCAGATTGGACTCTTCTGGAATGCATGTGCAAGTCTAGTTGTCAATGCAAATGAGTCAACTGTGTGGTGGGAAAAATTATCTTGGGGAAATTGCAAAAGGCTGCCATAGTGGATTAATTCAGATGTAAGGGCCATTGCACTCAGCTTACGGAAGTCTTTGATCTGCACCCCTCAACCTGCCTATCTTTTGTACATAATCCGGAAACAATATATATGTCTACAACAAACCTTAAAATCCTTAAGTTAACCATACATCAGGGGAGTTGAAAGGGGGACAGAGAACCAGTAAGACTACAGTCTCCCCAGGTTTGTACACAGAGCAGCAAACCATGGTTTGCCATTATATTGGAATCAATGCCTTGCGACAATAGAATTCTTGACCCTCATAAAGACATCTGCCAAATCTACCTGTAAGATTTTGCTTCTTGTAAAGCCCCTTGTCTCTCCAAAAGAATGCATGTATATGGTAGAGATTGATCTACACTTTGAATACTCTGGGTGTTTTCCATTTAAAAGTTGAGTAGTCTAAAGATCTACGTCAAATGCACAGCTAAAGGAATCCAGATGTGATTATTCTCTACAAACTGCCAACATCATGGGATTCAGCATCAATTATACATGTCAAAGTAGAGCTAGTGAAGTCGAAATCACATTAGGTGGGGGATGCATCTTCACACTGCAAAGCACTAATTATTCTTGGTATTGGATTTCAACCTGAGCTGTCAGATAATTAGTCCTCTAAGAAAAATAGGTGAATCTAAACTCCCTGTAAACTTTTCACAGCCCCCCCAAATATCTATTGCCTGTTCAGCTCTGGTGTAGTGAGATGCATCAACAGCATTCTCTTGTCAGAGTGGATATTATTAGGATCAAACTGACATTGTAGAAGCTTTAAATGGGATGCATTTTTGTCCTCCAGGAATATTTTTTAAAAGATATCTTAAAGAGGTGTTCATAAAGATCAACCAATCATCCTTAGATTTTAAGTTTCAGCTGCACACAACTGTATGTTTTTATATGAGCAACTTTATAAGAACTGATACCAAACAGCTTCCATCACAAACACAACTTTGTGGTTTCAAATCACAGAGAGTACTAACTGTGACAACACTGTTCCCCAAGGTTAAGCACGTGAAATATAAATATCACATGCTTCATTTATATAAGTATATATATAACTTATATAAGCATCATGTAAAAATCATGTAAAATCCATCATTTGTTTCCCATAGAAGTCAGATGCTTCTAAGTATCTCTATTGTTTGCTCCCTTCTTCTGGGGTACACTGCCTTTAAACGTGGAGGTTCCATCTAGTTTTCATGATATATTGGACTTGTAATTTTACATTATATACATTATGGCCCTCACCAGAGTAGGACCCAGTAAACTAGAATTACTGGTTAGAAAAAGTGACTTTCAAGCTCTAAGGATTAAAGCTTTAGAATCATCGCTGAATCATGTATGCAGTTCACATATATAAAGACTTCTGAGTTAGCTCTCATATGAAAGAACAAGGAGCATTCCATTATTCTTGTAAAAACAACCATAGTCTAGACAATTGTATAATAAAAGTGGAGCCCATTTCAAAGTTTAACTAATCCAGCAACTATTCATCTGCAACTTTTAAAAAGGGAAATTGCTACAGCGTGCAAAACAGTTGGAGAAATTTGTGCTCTCCCCTTTTTGCCAATATAAATGCAGAGCTCAAAGACGACTTCTGCAATAACACTGCTTAAACGATTATAAACAATATGTCTTTATTATGCTTTAGCATTGTTTTCTGAATTGCATTCCATATTTCTATAACATTTCTTTTGAGGATTTCTATTTCTTTTTGTTTGCCCTGTCATGTGGATTGTCAGTTTTCCTTTCTATTGAATAAGGAATCATAAAATCAAAGCAGAAACTCCTGAGGGTTGGTATTGCTTAACACTTATCAAATTCTAAACCAAATATGGAAGTATGTCCTAAAGATCTACTGGTTTTGTGAATGCATTCAGTACTTGGTATTTAGCAACCCAAGAAAATGATGGCATATGAGGTTTTGGGGGGAAGCTTTAAAGTTGACTTAGGACCTTCAGTAAAATGGAAAGCATGCTTTTTTGAAGTTGCACTAATGTATCAGAGTTTCTCATAAAGTCTGGTTTGGGGAGCTGAGGAAACAGGTTAAAATTCAGTGTGAAAATAAACACTAAGTGTCCCATCCATCCCAAGAGCAGGGACTTTTCAGGCCAAAGAAATAATCTGCATTTGGGCCCATCATCTGAAGATCAAACTAATGTTGAACACAAAGTATTACAGTGGCCACATATACATACATACACAGACACAATTAATCTATGGGCGGAATGATCAGTCATCCCGTTTTGCTCTAGCAGGTGTAGTAAAATAAATTATTTTCATCCGCTTAACATCCCGTTTTTCCAGACTTGAGGGATACACACTTTGGCTTAATATCATTTCTGAACCAGATATGAATGAATGCAAACAACTTACTGGACTCTGGGTCTGAATTTCCATCTCCTTCTGTCCGACTGTTAGGCGATGTCTGTTCATAGTACTCCTCTTGTGGGAAGCCAAGCGGTAAAGGATGTGATGTACTTGCGGTGCTGCTGGGCTCGTGGTCTCCTAGCCCACTGTCACTGCAGCTTTCCTGAGAGCCGTCTGGTAGATGAAACGTGACTCGGCGCTGTGACTGCAGAGAAGAAAAGAAAATTGCATACTTTTAGCAAGTAATTGCCTAATATGTTCAAATTAAGAAATACGAGGATGGATCATGGTTTGAGGAAGAGCACTTGCTTTGTCTATATAAGGTCCTGGGTTCAGACTCTGACATCTCTAGTTGATGGGCCTCAAATAGGAAATCTTGTCCTCAGCCAGAGTAGACAATACTGTCCTAAATAGACAAGTAATCTCACTTAGGGCCAAGCTACACATGACGAATGACACTTGAATGGCAAGTGGATTGAGTGGAGGGCAAGTGAACAGGGAGAAATACACTTGCCGTTCAAGTGTCATTCGTCATGTGTAGCTTGGCCCTTAGTTTAAAGCAGAGTTTTTTTGTGTGTGTAAGGCACAGTGTGTTACTTAAGCTACATAGGAAAGTTTTGCTTTTATACATGATAGGCACATACAATTTTCATGCTTTATTCACTGCATCTTTCCTTTCAATCCATTTTCACCCAATTCCTTATTTAGGGAAATGATACATTTGCATTGCAGTCGTAAACAGTCACACTCTTCCAAAGCTATCTACTTCAGGGGACTTAGAGGAGTATAACTCTGGTTAGTATTGCACAGTAAGCATCCAAATGAGGTATACTTTGTGCTTTAGGGGAAATTCTGATTGTTCCCTATACATTGATACTGGGCTTTGAACCACTTACTGAGACTGAAATTATTTTTTCTGTTCATGGGGAGCAGAATCTCCTTATTCTGTTTTGCTCCTAAAGTCTCAGAATAAAAGATTGTATAGAATAAAAGGAATATAATTGAAGGAAGGGAACACAGTATTCTATTAAAAGCCTAGAAATAGGGTAAGCTCAGATTCATCTAACTTTTAATGCATTTAAGATATTACCTACATTCTCCTGACTGGCCTGAAGAAACATGCAGCATCCTTAATATAATTAGATTAAAAAAAATACAACAATCAAAGAAACCAGCACAATCAATAAATCAGAAATTGATAAAGATTTTTTGTGCACTTCTCTCATTTTGCTGTTTTATTCTGCCAACTAAAAGAAAAAAAATAAGAAGGACACTAAAATAATTCAGTATTGGGCTATCAATTAAAAAAGTTTAACCAAGATTAACAAGGTTACAGAAATGACAAGACAATTTAAACACAATGACACAGCAGGGCATTTGATCTGTCCACTCGCTGTCACTCGCAATACATCAAAACTCGCCCAATGTATTTTTTCACTCCTCTTACTTTACTGCCTCTGAATTGATTATTTAATATGCATTTATTTAAGCAGCAGACTTCAACTCAGTGCAATGTAGAATTCACAGAACTTCCTAGGCTGTGCAATCTGGGCAGTGGCAGATTATTTTAGAAGCCAATGTTTTGAGCATCTCATCTCTTCCATGCCACAGAAATCCACATGGTTGCACACACAAAATCAAAAAACAGTGTACAACTGCAGCATTCAGTTAGCTGAATGCACGTGCAATTTTATAACAAACAACAAATTATTATTTTTTTAAAATCATATTGGGAGGCAAAATGCCAGAGGAGCCAAACGAGAGTCCACACAGAAATGTTCAGAGAAGAGATAATGCGGCACTTACCCAGCTTGCAAGCAGGCTGTGGAGCTGGGGGCCGTTATTGCCGCCCTGGAAGGAGGAAGGCAACACCTCCCCCGCCCTCCTTCCTGTGTTCGCCTGGCTGGGCGGGGCGGAGCGTGAGCCTTAGAGGCTGCTCCGCCCTGACCCAGCCTCAGTCGCAGTTCGTTGCTCGGCCCACCCTCCTCTCCCTATATTGGTGCGGGATTAGCCGGCTGCTGTGTTCAGAGTCAGGTATGAATTTTTTCCTCCTTTCCCTAATTGGCACTTGTGGACAGGGTTTTTTTCGCCTACCTTGCACCAATGTGTGGGATTGAGGATTTGGCTTAGGGTGGTGCTAGTTAGGTGTGCTGGCAGTTTTTGGGTTAGATAGGGCGCGGGCCAGTGAGCACCCTTGGCGCTTCCCCCATTTAGTGGGAAGAGGGGCCTGCCTGAGGGGCTGGTACTGCTTTGACGGCTGCCAGTCCAGGGCAGGCTGCCTTTGGGAACCCCAGCTGGCGAGTCCTTCCCTCACTGCTATACGGCTGAGGTGTTAGGAGCTCAAGAGGGGGGTGACCACGTTGCCTGGCTGGCCGGGTCCGTGCCATCCAGTGGGTCGCACCCGGGGCTTCGGGGCTCGCCCAGATAGGTCAGGGCGGAGGTCCAGGAGGGATCCCGTGTCCTGATCTGTACCGCTTTAGGCCCTTGCCGCTGTGTGTTTTTTGGTTAATGTATATAGTTAATAAAGTGGCCCTTAGATCCAACTTGGTGCCTGCCTCTTCATTCCGACTAGGGTGGCAATGGAATGACAGCAAAGAGATTTCTTCACACACACAGAAAATTCAAGCTCCAATGCACTCTCCCTGTCTCTCTCTCAAAATGCCAACAGCAACTGTCTCTCCCTCACTGTCTGCAAAACCAGAGCTGGGAGCCTCCCTCCCCGCTGCTCTTTGCTTCCTTGTAACAAATTTGGAGCTCCACACTTGAAAGGAAGATCTGCCTATCAAGCTAAATTGGGCTTAGATTGGGGTTTCCAGGGCACGTCAGGAGTTCAGGCAGAGTTCAGGTAGTCCCTGCCTCCTGTTGCCAAGGAATTGATTGCAGGTGCCAGATTGTCTGGCTTGACAAACAGCAACGAACGAGGCTTGCAACGACCACCTGTTCATTTAGAATGGGGCCTCATGAACAGCTTGTTCACGAACAGCAGATTGGGCTGTTTGTGGCTTTTTTAAAGTTCATGTTGCTGTTAGTGCCCATCTCTAATCTAGACACATCAAGGTCACAGCTAGCCAAGACACGCATATTTCTCTAAGATAACAGGAGAGACCCTTTCTGGGTCCTAAGGAATAATGTCTGCAATATGGTTACAAATGATCAGAGAGAGTTACACATCAATTTAGTAATAATGCAGTATAGATTCAGCATATTGTAGTACAAGCAATATAACAAACATACAACCCTGGCATGGCTGTACACAGACATGACAATTTCCACTGGTTTGGCCCTAAAACAGATCCAGTTGTTGCTGACTCTTACAGAAAGGGTACTTTAAGCTATTCACATTTCAGCAACCTGGTGATCCAGTTCATCGTATTCAATGTTTTCAGTCTGACATACTCCCACTTGTGTGTCAACAATTATTACATGACATTGTACAACCAAAGATACGCCATCCAAATGCCATCCTTCCAAACTGTACTCCCAACGCATTTAGTGGTTTCAATTTATCTAGTCCCAGTTGCAGAACGGCACAGATGCATTTGCTTCCTGACATTCTTTTTGCTTATCTTTCTGCAATTTCTGCAAATGGCTATATTGGGTGTATATATGCTCATTTGAACAAAAACACCTTTCTGACTTGGGTTGGCTGGAGATGACTGTTGTTCTCTGAAGAAGCTGAGAAGATGGGGGAGAGGGGGAAGCCATGCCCGTTCATTATCTTCATTGAGGCTCATGCATGCTCATATTTTCCTATTTGAACAACAACATAGATGTAAGGCAAATTCATCTCTGTTAACTACGGTCTTTTCTACCCTAGCCAGGAAAGAATTGAGCCAATGGTATGCTTCCTGGTCATATTCAACCTAGTAATTTCCAATCCAGCTGCAATCCAAAATGAACTGCTCCCGAATCAAAGGGTGTAGGCTTAGGTGCTGTACAGGCTCCCTCGTTTCAGCAATACTTTGCATATATACCCATGTGAAGATAAATAAAAATCAATCATAGTCATAGAGAATTATCGTGCTAGATATTCCAGTGGTATTCTATGCAAAATTATTCCTTTCTAAGCCTATTGACTTCAGTGTACTTAGAAAAGTATAACTTTGTTTAGGACGCCAATGTTAATTACTCGTCCTGATTTTAGTTGAACAGGCTTAAGCAAGCTTTAATTTTTCATAAACTGAGATCTCTTTCTTTTAAATGGGGCCCAGATGAGCTTTAGAGTGCAGATAGGTATATGCATCTTATTAGGAAGGATGATGTGTTTGCATGTGTATGAGGGGGTGAGTATCATATGCACAAGCAAAAGAAGCAGAGAATTGCAACAAGAGCTAATTATGCATAAGATAAATCCAAAATTCATTATAGAAACGCTCTATGAACAATCAGGAACAGACTAAGTAGAACACCAGGCACAGCCAGACCAAGGAAGATTTACAGAAGAGGAATAAATCTGGCCAACTCCATTCCTTATATTGATGAAGTTAGTCTCAAGTTTCTGCCATCAAAAGCTCTTCACACATGACATTGAACTTGACATACTGAATAATGCGAAGGATGTAAACAGCCGCTTTTAAATAATCCAAGTGAAGGCTTTTGTACTCAGAAGATAATCCACATCATATTACAGTCAGATTATTTTTATACATCTCACATAAAATTGTTATTTAAGATCTTAGGAGTTCAGAAACTTAGAAATCAGTAAGAATGACAGTATTTAGTGTCACTTTTCCTGACAACTTAAAAAAAATGACTTTAAAAAGCCAACTTGGTTTTGCTCCATCATTTTTCTTCCCACGCTTCAATACTTTAAACAATAATAAACTGAGTATTTAAAAAAAAATGGCTGCCCTTATAATTGGGGCACCTTTTTAATAAATCAAAGGGGGCTTTAATCAATTAATCTAAAAGAGGAACTGACTAAATACTGTAGCCTTACAAAGGAAATCACTTTTCTTAAAGCTTCTCAAAGAAATGTCTCAAAGCTTTGACATTTCACATTGTTATAATTTCTCTCCTGTTCATAAAAAACGGGAAATTGCTTTTGTTCCTGCAGATTCTGGAAGTGTGATGACAATTTTTCGAAGGAGTGTTAGATGTCAAATAAAGATATATGATCAACCAGGAATGTTTCATGCACAATTCTAATTGAAACAAATGAGGATTGTGGCATAATACAGCCACTTTCTTCTTCAAGTCCAATTCATTGGTACAGTTTGTGCCCTAATTGGGGCAGTTGCTTGGAATAAGACAATAATTGTAAATTGTGAATGGCTTTATTGAGTCCCAAATTACTCACCTCCATTCAAATACTAATCAGTCTCGAATGACTGGAATTGATTTGTTCACAAAACAGGTGTTCAAAAACGATGAGCAGTGCAACTCATATGTTCACATTGATGAACTGCTTGCCGTTTAAAACAAATAGTATTTTTGTGACTGCACAGTGGTGTCATACAACATGAGAGGTGGCTGGCTGCTGTTGGTGCAGACTTACTAGTTACTGGGATTGCTGGGATTATGTATGTCCTAGCGTCATCCTGAGCAGGCTATGCATCATTCAGAGTCAGCTACAGTGTTTATATTGCTTTCAGGTCAGCGTTCCACACTTGGGGGCATTCATTGTATTGTTGCAAGCTCAGAACATATTGAATCAAATGACAACTGGTAGTCAGGAGGGAAAACAGAAAAACACATGCTCCCACCTCAGCAGGATTGATACAACCAAGGAAACCATTTGTATTGGCTTTATTTATTTTATTTATAGCGCACTAAAACTCAAGGTGGATCTCATTTGTAAGCTATTTTTTTTCTGCCGTGTGTACTGGCTGGGTTGATTGTGCTGAAAGTGAAGAATGAGCATGCACAAACTATTTGTGGCTTGCACACATACACTGCTGATGTGTCCCCTCCGCCAGACTCTTGAGCTGCACAGCAGTGGATAAAACCCAATCTCATCACAATATGACACAGCAGACTGCCCCCTATACAGATGGTGGAAATAGCCAAACCAGGCCACCCATAGACAAGCAGAAGGTATCCTTAGGTATGCAGAAAAAATATGGTGATAAAAAACACCCCAAAATGGCCTGCTGAGGCATGATGGCATGGTCCAGTCTGGACTTGATGAGAACAAGAACTCTGGAGGAGAAGAGCCTCATGTAACCAGCCAGGACTCCTTAGGAGAAGAGGAGTTCCGTGTAGCCAGCCCTAGCCCTGACTCAGCAGAAGCTGGTGATCAGGAACAATAGCTGCTGGCTGATCAGAGTTCACAGCCAGCAACTGAGTAGGGTTGCCAGGCCCCCTCAACCTCCCGATGGGGCATTGGGGCCTGGCACTTACCTGCAGGGATGGGGGGTGCGCACGCACGCATGTGCTCCCGCAAGCACAATTACATCACTTCCGAGAAGTGGCGTCATCATGTGGCTCATGGGAGTGCACCCACGCTCCGCAGGGGCCTGGATTGGGGATGCTGCGGAGCATGGAAGCGCTCCTACCCTCCACAGCGGCCCAAAACACACCCATTTTGACCCAGATTGGGTTCATTTTGGGCACATTTTGGCATGGATTGGACCCATTTTGAGCCACTACGGAGCAAGAGAGTGCTCCTGTGGTCCGTAGTGGCCTGAAATGGGCCCGATCCAGTCAAAAACAGGCCTGTTTCAGGCCACAGCCGAGCATAGGACCACTCCCGCGCTCTGCAGCGATTCAAAAACAGGCCCAATCTGCACCAAAACAGGCCCGAAACAAGCCAAATCTAGGCCAAAAGTGGTGCGGTTTGAGCCTCTGTGGAGGGCAGGAGAGCTTTTGCGCTCCGTAGCAGCCCCAATCCAGGCCTGATCTGGACCAAAATGGGCCCAATCCAGGCAGCTGCGGTGCATGGGAGTATACAGCACCGCAGGGGAGTGCAGATGGAAGGTGCGCTCCCTCCGCTGGCCCTGGCAGGGGTCTGGCATCCCTACGACTGAGGCAGAGGCACCGGCACCCTCTGGCCCCAATACCACAGGGGAAACTCAGCCAGGTACGTCCAGCGCCACAGGTGAAGCCCAGCCAGAGGCTTCCACCCCCCCCTCCAGGTTTTCCCACAGCCAGTGAGTGCTGCAGACAGCGGCAGAGATTGGAACTGCAGGAGATACGACGCACTGCTTGTCTCCTGAGCCGACATCAGCTGCTGAAGAGCAATTATGAGTAACGTCAGGATGGAGCCTCAGCAGCTGGCTACAAACCACGCCTGACTATAAAAGCCTAGCTGGAGAAACGGGACCTTAGTGGGGCATAATGCCATAGAGTCCACCCTCTAAAGCAGCCTTTTCTCCAGGGGAATTGGTCTTTGTTAGCTGGAGATCAATTGTGATTCCAGGAGATCTCCCACCACCAACTGGGGGTTGGCAATTCTATTCCTATCAATGCTCTGCAGCCTTTCTTGGCTTCCAGCCTTGGGTCTTGATGTGTCCCTTTACCCATCCATACAACATGTTGTAATCAAATTAATAAAACATGCCACAATGCTTATTATTTTTTGTTACTATCTATACTAGCTCGCTTTGGAAACAAACAGAGAAAACAGCTGGAGTCTGTGGATATTTTGTAATCTTATAAATTCAAATTGAAATGCCTCAAGGAAGAAGTTTCAAAAATAAATGTGACAGAAGCTAAGTCCCTGCTTTTGGCAAAATTGTATTAGTGTGTCTTGCTTGAGATTGCAGTAGTGATGTCTACATAAATTCAAGAAGTGACAGTACTTTTACTTTGCACGCTTTGTGCTGTGGTAGGGGGAAGAGAATTATTTTTGCTTTGTCGTGCTTAAATGCTTCGAAAAAGTAACAGAAAATATGAAATGTTTCCAATTTTCCTTTCACAGTTTCAAGTAGAAGGTCACAAACTGGCATAAACAGCCAAGCTTCATTGCCCTTTTCATGTTTCAGAAGGCAGTCATGTCTATTGAATGGGTGCACACCATAAGGTGAGAAGGGGAGGGGGATCTCTTATTTCTGCTGCCATGTTCCCCTTGAAAGATCAGACCTGCTCTTTGATGGGGGGGGGGGTCAAAGCTGAAAAGACAAGTGGCCACAACAAAAAGTACTTAGTGTATTCCTTCATCACAAGCTAGACAGGTTGATTAGGGTCCATCTTACCTTTAAAACAAGAGCATATGTGCCACTAGCTCATTGCTCCATCACGTGCCAATTCATTTATATGTTTTCCCACAAGCAAGTATATCCTGAGCAGTGATGCCACAGAGAAGGAGGAGATGACCACTGCCTCCATGACGCGCTTGTGAGTAATGCCTAAAGGTATCTGGATGGCCTCTATTGGACATGGAGCTCCGGATTGGATGGATCTCTGTCTAATCCAGCCAGAAAATCCATATATTCTTAATGATGATGGGGAATTATGTGGGAAGAGTCAATTATGGCAGTGGGTAGCACAGGCATGGAGCCATAACATTACCTCCTCCCATGGATGCAGAAAACCACAATGGTATGGGATGGAAACACAGAAAAATGACAACCATAATATCTGAGTTATTAATGGAATCACAGAGCATTGTATTAGAGTGCAGAAAGTCTGAACTAGAGCATTCCCAACAGAGGGCTGTCCAATATTCCTGTTGGCATATCCAGGCTCTTGAGCATACCTAAGTAAGCTCCAAACTCCCCTACCCACATCCAGAGAGAACATTTCTGCAGCGCTTAGAAAAAATGTTGCCATTTTCTGGATATGAAATAGCCTTAAGCCTTTGCTAACGTAAGAGACTGGAAGATGCAGGGGATTTGATTCAATGGCTTCTGTGCATTCAGCTCCCTTTGCTAGCTGGCTGTCAACATTCTGGCTAAACACATATTTGTTGTTGTTATTGCATTTATACAGTGCCTTCAAATGTCCAAACCAACTAATATACATTATCTGGTGGTAGTCATTTCAGGAATTATATAAGGAAGGCCACCATTGTCATCCACGTATTGCAGAGAAAGAGTGGCTTGCAAAATCCCCCTGGTGAGTTTGCTGTTGAGATGAGATTCGAACCAGAGATTTCCTAATTTGTAGGTCAGTATTCTGGATCGGCATTGGACAATAACAAGTAATCAGTTTCAGAATTTCCTTGGCATGGGATGAGGTGATGGCCAACTGAACTGGCTTTTCCCCAAATCCCTACCACTTTGAAAACTGATCCACACACCAAAAGGCGATGTTTACATATACTAGCAAAGGAATGTTTTGGTTGCACCCTCCCCCCCTAATTGCCTCTTCTCTCTCCTCCCCTTCTCCTTCCTCCTCTTCTATATTTGACCAGTCTCTGTATCATGCATCTGACGAAGAGAACTTGATTCTTGAAAGCTTATGCTACAATAAAATTGGTTAGTCTTAAAGGTGCTACTGGACTCTTTTTGATTTTGCTACCACAGACTAACACGGCTAACGCCTCTGCAACTTTGAAAAAGGGACTGAACACAGCAGTGATTATTTAAATATAGATACCAGATCATGTATTTGCTTCCTTCTTACTCCAAATTCAGAACAAAAAGAGAGGCCAACACTGAAAACTCACCATAAAGTTGCATCTAAAGATGTCTTGTTCCCCTCGGGATAGACTGTCAGAGGTACTAAATCTTATAAATTGTCTGTCCCCTTGATTCTAGTTTTCTCAGTGTTTCTGGTACTTTGCACATGGGAAACTCAAGCCACTAGCAATCACATCAGTCTCACCACATCCTCCCCACCCCTCACTGCCAGATCTTATCTTGGGAAATCCACAAAGGGGGGGGGGATAGAGGAAACTGTGAGATTCTTGAGCATCTTTCCAAATGAAAGGTTAAGAGCAGCCACATCCAAACCATCCCCAGTGAATCTTTCCTCTTGAACATGCTTAAGCTCCCTGATACATTTGGCATTGGTGCACATTGATCTAGCTGTTCTGTGACTGCCTAATGTAATAATTGCTTCAGTACCCCCACCCCCCAATCATAGCCGAGGCTCCTTTTAAAAAATGGAACATATGAAGCTGCCTTATGCTGAGTGATGAGTGCTGCCACCACCCACGGCCCTATTTCATTATCTCTCTGATTACCTGCACATAGCATGTTACTCTTGACTTTTCTCTCCTCCCTTTAGAATGTTTTTCGGAGCTTCTCCTGAAACTACACATTTCAAAATGTATCTTAATTTACTACTTGATTTCATATATATTTATCTGACCTAACAGTACAACCAGAAGGTTGGCTCCAAACAGCTTTTCCACGGGTGAAAAAGGGGCAGAGGGAAGGGATCCCCTTTGACCACCTGAAATGCTATGCTAGAGATTATGGGATCTACATGTACAAAAGCCATGCAAGACAGGGACTATAGTAAAGCACTGACATAGGACAGATTGAGTAAAAAAATCCGGTTGAGTCCAACCCATACAGTATTTCACTAGTATATACGTGTGTGTGGCATAATAGATCTTACAAGTTCAATTTCTTCTCATGTGTAGAGGTTGTCAGATCCCCCTCATCAACTGGTGGGATATTTACCCATTGTTGGGGGGGGGGGTTGGCAGAAACATGTTAATGTCATTCCTTTGTTCAGCTGCATATAGTCATTGATGCCATGGCAGGGGGGTGTGATGTCTGATGTCTAAGAGAGGGTCTTTATAGCCCTCCTATAATTAAGTGTTCTGCATTTCTACGGAGAGCTGTATAGCTCTTCTGCTGAGTAGATGAGTCATCCACCTTTTTCTTTCTTGGAGTTCGGGCAGCCAGTTAAGAGGCACTTGGAATCCTTTCAGCATGGATAAAATACAGACCCATTTATAGTAAACTGTGATAGAAATTCTGAGGTGTAAGGCATTCCTTCAGAATGTGCATGGGCTTTTGAGATGGTGGAGGTGGGGGGAAGGATTGGTCTCTATAATCGGTAGCTGCTTTCCTGGCAACACATCCTAATGGCTTCTGTGCATTTTGGAGTCACATCAAGGAAGCTGCATGGCTAAACAGGCAACTAAATGCCCATGCCATAACAATGTTGTAGGTGGCGAAATGAGATCAGGGAAGAAGTACGATCAGGTCTGTTTCAACAGGTTGCGTATCAATGAGCAGACAGACCGAATTTGGTGGGAGACAAATTTATGAGCATCTCTGCTGGTAATCAAGCTTGACCACTGGTCTGTCTTGTTCAATCCTTGTGTCTGTTCTGGAGCAGTGGCTCTCTTAGGCTGAGAAAGATTTTTCTCAAAGCCTGCAACCTGAGAACTAAAAATGTCCAGGATTGGACATGGGACCTTCTGCATCCAGGAATGCCTGACCTCTCCCACTGAGCCATGTCCCCTCCCTGAACAGTTGTTTTCTGAAGAGGATCTTGATGTTTACTGCACAACAAGCTGTTAAACCGGTGGGATTTTGGCACCTGATATCTCTACAGTTGGGCCAACCCTGGAGCTGTCATGTTCTTTCTAGCTCACTGCTATCGACACTGTCTCCAACATTTCTTCAACACCTTTCCCAGCTTTGCGACCTGAGATTTTTTTAACTGGACACATCAGAGATTTACTCTGGACCTTCTACATCCCAAACATGTGATGTATCTACTGAATGATGATCCTTTCCCCACCAGCCATTTAAAAACAAGGGCATCAGTTCTTCACCCTCTCCCGCATGCCATGTGAATGCTCTAGCATGTGAGACTTCTGTTTAAAGTCCATGAGAGTTAGTGAGCTCAGTCCTATGTCATGCACCAAAATTCATTGGACTTAAATTCTTACTCAGGTCCCTCAAATCAGCAGTGCTCTCAAGCAGTGAAACCTTCACAGATGTCACACATGTTTGGTACGTGATCTGCCTTTCATTGTTTGGGAATCTGATCAAAGGTGGGTTTCAATGATTTATGAGAAAAAGCCAACAGATCACCTCAAGATCATTCCAATTCCCTTTCATGCCACAAAACATGAATATGTTTGATGTGTTAATCATCATTTCCCTTTAACAACAGCTACCAATTAAGCTATCATCTTTCACACTTATCAACATCACAAAAGAGCCACAGAGCTGAAATAAAAGAGCAAATTAAAAAGAAGGGGGGAACCACACAACATTTAAAGTGTCACAAATTCTTAATTTACTTTTTGAAAGGCAGTTATTGTATGCTAAGTAGATGTCAAAATAAGACTTAAAAGCAGCTTTTAAAATTTAATGCACATACAATATTTCACGTTGGCATGTGATTAATTCAAAATTGCTTACAAAGATACACAAATCAATGACGTATGGTGTGCGGATCGGGGCCAAAGTTGAATAAATGTTTGCATTTCAGTCGCTTGCTTTATTAACCTGAGTTATGACAGCAGGTGTCAAATGTGGCCTGGTTAAAAACAGGATTTTCTTTTTAAAAAGCAAACTTTTATTTTGCCTTTCTTTAGGAGCTCAGAGAAACATATACACAATTAGCTTATTTTATATTCTCAAAGACTAAATACAATACCTTAGGCTGAGACAGAGACAACATTCAGGTGACTAAGGACAAATTTAGGACTCTCGCACATTCCCTTTTTTTACTTACACGTTAAAGCTACCTTAAACTGAGCCAGACCATTGGTCTAATAAAGTCATTGGCTATTCTGGCCATCAGTAGCCCTGCGGGGTATCAGATTGAAGGCTTTCACATTTCTTACTATCTGATCATTTTCTAAACTGAAGATGATGCCAGGGAATTAATTTAGGACCTTCTCCATGCAAAGCATATACTCTACCATGGAGAGACAGTCCCAGTCCTAATGCTGAGATCCAGGACTTCCTGATGTAGAATGAGCTGCAATTGCCTAGCTATCAACTCTGAACCAGGTGAGGTTGTGGTTTGCTTCTTGCAACATGCTGGGATCCTTAGACTGGATTAAAATGGGCCACCCTTGAGAGACTGATGCTGCCTTGTTCTTGTAATTATGATTTATTCATGATGTCTGAATGCAGCCAGAGAGAGAGATATGAGTGAGTGAGCATATAAACCTAGATCAAATGTCCACTGATTTATCCTCTGTGCTATGCTGATTCCAATCAGTATATCACTGCACAATACAACAACAAAATCGCAATCTAACTCAGAAATTACGACTTTAAGAATATGACAAGTTGTGGCCTGATGACCTGCTCCAAGCAAAGCTCGGATCAGGTCATGCCCCTACAAAACTCGACATGCATAGTTCCTTAAACTGAGCAGCGCCATTACAGAATCCTTTCCCCTAGGCTCACCAGAGCTCCCAGACTATTAAGCTTTGCCGTGGTCACAAGGAATCAGGAGATAGATGTGTGTTGGGAGGAGAGATGATTTCATATGATTTTGAATGTGAATATAATACTTCTTGAAAGTTCCAGCAATATGGTCATACCATATTAATCTTCTAAGGACCACCTTTAATCTGAGAGTTTAAAAGAAACACCTCTAAATTCTGTTGTGGTTTCAAGTGTCAGTCCTGTGCACCAGAGCAAGGTGATATTATGCTTTGGGTTCATGTAGTGTTTGAACTTATGCAAACCCTGTACTTACTGGGGCTGATACCTACTGCTCTCAGATAACTGAACCAGACTCTTGTTCTGTTTAGGCACAGTTCAAAGTGCTGGTTACAATTCCTAATGCCCTCTAAGGCCCTGTGCCATAGCTGCCTCTTCCCTTGTGCTACATTGCAGTCACCAAGATGCCATCTATGCACAAAGACAAAAGAAGGCATCAAGAAAGGTCCCCCCCCCTCAAGCAATGATGGAATTCTCTCCTACTGCAGCCAGGCCAAGATTGGAGCCTGAAAACCTGCATTTAGATCCAGAGGAATTAGCCATGTGTGTAGTAGCAAAAATAGAAAAGAGTCCAGTAGCACCTTTAAGACTAACTAACTTTACTGTAGCATAAGCTTTCAAGAATCACAGTTCTCCTTGCATCTGAAGCTGAGAACTGTGATTCTTGAAAGCTTATGCTACAGTAAAGTTGGTTAGTCTTAAAGGTGCTACTTTCTATTTTTGAAAACCTGCAGAAACCTTGGTTCAAATCCCCACTCATCTTTGATCTAGCCACTCTCTTTCAGCCTAAATTACTACAGGGGTTTGCACAATGATACAACTGGCAAACTGGAGCTTCTTTGAGAAAGGGTGGCAAAAATATGTTGTGCAAAGATCAATACTGCTGCGCCACGGCTCCCTCCTTATTATTGGATGAGTTGTATCCTATTTTTCTATCTAAGCAGGAAACAGATGGGTTCTAAATTTTATTTATTGGTTTGGAATAACCAGCCAAATCTTGGATGCTGTAAAATAGGTCATCCTTTCAATATACCAGGAAACTCTTTCTCATCAGAACATACCTGTCCCAACTACACTGAATGGGGTAGGAGCTGAATGTTGACCAACTTGACTTGTCAGCTTCCATGCAGTTTGAATTCTGTGCAGCTGGAAGCATTCTTTTCAAGAATATAAGCTGCCAACAACAGGGCTTCCTCCCTTTTTCTCCTGGTATATACAGAACAGTGTGGATTTACATTTCATAAATGTGCTGTATTATTTATGATGGCATCAGCTTTAAAGTTAGATTTTTCAATTGTGTTTCTTCAAGCAGGTACATTTCTCCTTTTCCCATGTGTAGGTGCAGATTTACACAATGGTATAAGTTATTGCAATCCCTTATTCATTATCCTCCGGACCCTCATTTTGCACCATTACATTCAAGGTTAGATCATTAAGTGCCTGCATTATGAAGCAAGGGGACTCTGGGGATTTGGAAGACATTAGAAACCGCTGATCAAAAATCAATTTGCTCTGTTTGGTCCATGTCCCCTAATTTTTCATTTAAAGGTCAGAGCTTTTCAAAGATGTATTCAGTAATATAATTCTATAAACCATCTTATCCATACACCCAATATACAGTTAACCATCTTCTCATTTTCAAATGGCATATTTCTATCCATCCTTTTTCAGTTTTGGTGGCAGTAAAAGATTTTCATTGTGAGGATTTTGAAGAGACTGAAGGACAGCCAAGAAACTGACCCTCGGCACTCCACTAAAGCACTGGCAGACATTCAGCTCTGTATTGGATTTCTGCTTGTTTTCAAACTTCTGTTGTATTGTTTATTGAATGTATTGCTTATTGAATATTCCAGCTGTTGATTGTATTAATTCTCTATGTAATCCACCTGGAGTCTCAGCGAGAAAGGTGGACTATGAATAATGTAAATAAAATACATTAACACACATGCTCTGAATCTGCCATAAAGTTGCATTTTTTGTGTAAAATAAAATTCAAAGCAAATGAGAAGGTTCCTCCTTTGGCAAAACATACATGACATTGGGAAGGAATCTTAAAGAGTTTTAATAATGGCAGCAACATTTCTCAGATGGATTCCTAGATTATGACTCTTATACCTCCTTAAAACAGATATTCTACACAATGCTCATTAGAGCAGAAATCATCTATCTTATTTTATATCTAATCTTCCATCCTGAATAATATGCAATATTTATGCTGAGTATGGGAGTTAATTAGGAATCAGGGTGAGGTCAATTGTGGAGTGCCCCAGTAGAGGGCTAGTGATTTCAGTTCAAATGAATTTGGTAAATTTTAAGGAATTTGGATTGCATCCAACATGATAGCGTATGGTGTGTGCCGTCAAGTCGTCTCCAACCTATGATGACCCTATGAATAAAAGACCTCCAAAACGTCCTATCATTAACAGATGTGCTCAGATCTTGCAAATTGGAGGACATCACTTCTTTTATTGAGTGAAACCATCTTGTTTTAGGTCTTCCTGTTTTCCTACTGCCTTCTTTTCCTAGCATTATTGACTTTTCCAGAGAATCTTGTCTTCTCATAATGTGACCAAAGTATGATAACCTTAGTTTTGTCATTTTAGCTTCTAGGGAGAATTCAGGCTTGATTTGATCTAGTACCCACTTATTTGTCTTTTTTACCGTCCATGGTATCCACAAAACTCTCATCCAGTGTATGGTGATGTGGGAATATTTTCTGTAGACCCAATGGAGAACATGGTACACTATGTAAGGACTGGACTGTTCAGCATTTTAGAATATCTAAAAGAAAAATAATAAGCATTGAGGAGTTGAATAGCTATAGGCAATTTCTGCACACATGACCACTACCACTGTGCCATGTCCATATAATAATACTAAAATGTAGATCAGGCCACAAAAGACTCAGTTTTAAGTGAACAGACATTTGGGCTTGGGTCTCGCAGGTCTTTGCCCTCTTCATACCACAGTACAAATCTGTGCAACATGAGCTCCCCCACCATACACAATCGTATCATACATCCCCACAAAGCTTGGAGTTATAACTTGAGTTTCTCCCTGACTCCCTAACCTAAAGGCCCTGTCCATTCCCAAAACTACTCCAACATTTATATCATGCAGCTAAATTAAAGCTTCATATTCAGAGCCAGTATCTAAATGCCAGTTGCTTAGAAGGCAAATGCCTTCTATGCCCTGTTTGAGAACTACCCCAAAGCATCTGGCTGGCCATGATGACAAAGTGGGGGCTAGACCAGATGGATCTAGCAGGGTTCTCTCTCTTCCTATGTCCTTATGTATTCCTTTCATATGAACAACAGATTTAGTCACAACTTGAACAAAACTGGTAAAGCCAGAGTAAGCCTGGTAAAATTGAGTCAAGGACTATGTAGAACACCTAGGCAGGGTAGGGTTTCCCACCACTGCCTAAATAAATTCCAGTAAATTTGGGGGGCAGTGCCTGGGGACAGTGGAATATGGAGAGGATGTGATAACACTTCCAGGTACAGGGTTTCCTGGTCCCCTTACCCTCCTGGTGGGAGGGGGGACCTGGCACTTAGCAGGGGTCACCTCCTCACATGGGTGCACTCCGGTGGGCATAATGAAGTCACTTCATCATCACACCCAGTAGGAATGCACCCATTATGAACAGGTCTGGGAAGATTTTGCCTCCTGGCCCCATTCCCCAGGCCTTTCCCCCTGCTGGCCAGGTTAGTGGGGGGGCACAGGCTGGTATCAGGGAATCCCCCGCCCCCACCAAGGGACTGGCAGCCCTATCCAGGTAACTCTCTAGGGCTTTCCTGGAGCCATAGAGATTAGGAGTGGGGCAGAGAATTTGCTGCCCAGCCCAGGCAACTAGGAACTCTAAGGCAGGGGTGGACTGAGATGGTAAAACAATCTTGGAGCAAGCTGAGCTAAGTGGCCACTAGAGTGCTGACACCACTTCTTGGCTTCCCTTGTGGGCTGGGGCACATTGTTTAGTTCGCTGGGGTGAGTGAGCCTATACCTGTTGTAAGGTTGACTGCCGCCAGTTGGAAACCGGAGATCTCTCAGAGAAAACCAAACTATGGAGATCTGTTTCCCTGGTGAAAATGGCTGCTTCAGAGAGTGGACTCTAAGGGCCAAGCTTACAAGACTTACATGTATTCCTCCTGTTCACTTGTGCTCCATGTGCATTCCACTCGATCAAGTGGAGCACAAGTGAACAGGGAGGAATACATGTGAGGGCGAAGCTACAAGTGACGAATGACACTTGAACGGCAAGTGTATTTCTCCTTGTTCACTTGCGCTCCACTCAATCCACTTGCTGTTCAAGTGTCATTCGTCACTTGTAGCTTGGCCCTGAGTCTGTTCACTTGCCGTTCAAGGGTCATTCGTCACTTGTAGCTTGGCCCTAAGACATTGTATCTCGCGGCGGTTCCCAAACCCCACCCGCCACATGATCCAGCCCCAAATCTCCAGGAATTTCTAAACCCAGAGTTGGCAAACCTAACTTGTTGCCACTGTTGCTGTGGCCCATGCCCAAGCCAAGAGTTTTTACACTCTTGCCAGTACTGGTGGGACCACTTGGGTTTAGCCTGTTGTTGGCTGCCAGTAACCCACAAGGGAAGAAGCCCACCAGGCACTTTTCCCAGTAAGTTAAAGGAGCTGCCTCCACCTGCTACTAAGCCCATATGTGACAACAGAATTGTTTTCACTGCAAGCTCTACTCCATTTCCTTTCCATTCAACTACAAAGGGGAAAAAAGAAGCTTTTATTCAAGCATCATTCTTCAATACTGAACAAATACCCTGCCCAACGATGCATCTTGGAGCAAATTTATCAGCCAAATACGTTTTTCAATGCCATTTAGGGGGAAAATGCATATTAAAATTCAAAAGGAAGGCAGTGTTCTTTTCTGCTAAAGACGACATTTTAAAATTAATGTCCAGAATAGACATTTATAAATGGAGAAAATTTACAAATTAAAGCAGAAGGAGGGACGGCTGATAGGGTTTTGGTCCCCACAGAGCCGAAGCTGTGCAATCATCCTTTCTGATATGCAGAAATATATGACTCCACAAAATATAGCCATTAAACAGCCCTGATTGTTTGGATCCTCCTAGCTGCCTTTGCCGAATAATGACCTAGATTCACTCCTGGCTTACGGGCCCTTCTCTCCCTCCCACTCTGAGAACATGGTAAATGACCAAGGTATAAGGCACACACTGCTTTGCCGAGAGTGGCGGTGGGGAGTGGTTTGTTAAAATGTATTCTGAGAACCTTGGAGCTTACTTGGGTGTTTATTAGGAGGTCCTTGATGAAAAGAGCATTTAATACATATCTATTCCACTTTCCAACCGCTCTGAATACTGGTTCCTAATGGAACCTAGAGAGATAAAAAATTCACATGTGGATCAAACTGATAGTTCCAGTGTGATCTCAGTGGTGACTGGCTGCTGGACCTTCTCTCTTGCTAGAGGAGGGGAACTCTTAACTGGAGCTGGATCCAGGCACAATGCCTAGATGTTGGCTCTTCTTCCTCACTAATGGTGATAGCTAGAAAAAAAGGAAATTCCAGCTGAAATGAATCTTGGTTGCTACCTCTGTTCTCTCTGGACTCAGCAATGGATAGGGTTGCCAGGTCCCTATACTCTCCAGGTGATGAGGGAAACTTGGTCCTTACCAGGAGGATGATCCCTGCATGCGCCAACACGATGCTGTCACTTTCAGAAGTGACGCCATTTTCCCCTGCTGGGAGCTTTCCCACTGCATGTTTGCCAAGGTTGCCTGCTGGCGGCAGGTGATCACCGGGTGGGCAACTGAGAACCCTAGCAGTGGAAGTTGGTATCTTGGAGGCTGGGAGCTCCCAGATGAGTGATCATGTGTCCTGCACTCTGCAGGCTCTCCTGGGCTGGGCTCCTCAGGAGGCGTACTGCTGGCTTGGCCAGCAAGATTTGGGAGCTTGAAGCTGGAGCACAAGGCTTGCACTTAGTGGAGTGAAGTATCATACCCAGTGTGTTGGTCTAAATCTGCAACGAAGTTGTGTGCTGCCAGCCTTGCACTTTGCCTCCTTTGCATCCTCTCTGTTTGGGACTTTTGCCATCACCATTCCTGCAGCATGGAGATGATCCCAAGGGACTATGGGCCCAGGTTTGTATCCTGCCTGATGGGGGCCTGGTGGTGATCTATGAGGCAGGCAGCAATGACTCACTTGCAAGCTCTGGCAGGGTGGTCTCTGGCACTGCCGGGGAATGGTCTGTCAGTGCCTCTGCACCCTCCCTGATTCCACTGGTCCTCCTGGTCCCCTGGCTCTGATTCCTCAGTGGGTTTCTCAGTTGCCCACCAGTGGTTGGCAATCTCCTGGAGGCTTGCCCAATGCCCACCAATTGTTGCCAATTGGTGGGAGGTGACAAGCCCCCAGTGGGGCATGGCATCACTTCCCGAAGTGATGTTACGCTGGCCGCAGGCATGTCCCCACACTTCACTGGGGTCAATTTTGGCCTCAAATGGGCTGAACTTACCCAGCACGAAGCATGGGAACAAACTTGTGGCTGGTGTGATGGTGTCACTTCCTGCAAGTGACATCATTGCACAAGTGCCAGAAGGATGCACGCAAAAAGAAGCATTCATGAGACACAAGGTAAGTGACACATCCTCCCTCCCACCAGGAGGGACTCTGGACTCTGTTCCTCAGGCTCGCCCTCTCAGCCCTCCAGGTCAGAGTCATTGGCATGGTCCAAGGACTGGTCAGAGGCGTCATGATTTGCCACCATGGAAGTTGCTGATTCTTCTCCTGGACTAATGGTGATGCTTTACTGGGAAGAAGGACACTGTCTGTGGCAGCTGGAACCTGTAGGCTTTCTAGGTTACCCTGAGTCTTCAGCAGTGGTAGCTTGGAAGAGGGGGATTCTCAGCTGTACCTGGACCGGCACTTGGCTGCTACCTCCTCCCCCTTTAGGGCTGTTTCATAGGGTGGACATTTGGGGGTTCCAAGCCCTCATCTTTGATCACACAAATGATGATGCTCTGGTTTGCACACATAGCACTTTGGCATGAACATTTCCCAGATGAAAGACCAGCCACAGCTATTGGCTCCTGGGGGCAACAAATGAGGGTCACAGGTGCATGAACCATGTCTCATTGAGCAAAAAAGTTTGTTATTCAGGATCCGCGTACCTTCCAACCAGACCACTTGCACTGAATGGAACAGTGTCTAGATAAGAAAGTGCATGGCACAATTAATTTTTAAGGTGCTGCAGGACATTATGCACCTCTTTTGTGGACTAAACTGAAGACAGAAGAATCCAGTTTTTGCTGTGTTTTTTTTTCCTTTTCTTTCTTTTTAAAGCAACATTTTAGGGCAGAATTGCATGTTATGTGTACTTCTGTGATTCTTTCAGCCAACTTTTAATTTACAGGTTGTGGCTGCTAGGGCTGCAATTTTACAGAAAAAGAATGCTTGTAAGGCTTATTTTTTCTGCTGGAAATCAATCTCGCCATTTACTTTTTAACACACTTGTGTATATCTTAAGTTTTAACCAGTGGGACCAAAGGCAGCCGGGGAAACCCGAGAAATGAGTTTCAGTAGTGAGACAAGGTGAGGGGAAACAGTTAAATGTCCCCACTCCTAATAATGTTTTCATAATTAAAATCACAGTTTTACAGTGCTCTGTAAATTCAAAGAATCAGTAAAAAAAACCATTACATAACGACAGCTGTCAAACCTCAAATGTCAAAGTAAAATGACTTGGTGGGGGAGGCAGCAGAAAACCCTGAGTGAAGACAGCATTCATACTCCAAGTCACCTTTATTTGCAAAACTCAACACCTCCCCGTTCCAGATGTTCTCTCTCTATTTTCTAGCTGTGCATTTCTTTTCTCCAATTAACACCTCATTCAGCCACATACCTGCCATGATTCAGGTTTCATTTACAAGCTACTCAGTGCCATAGCTGAACCTCTCTGACTTGTTTCCAAACACATGATTTGTGAGGACTGGAACAGCTCTTCCTTTTTTTTTTTTACAGTAAGTTCCCTGGCATTTATGGCTTCTTGGAAGACTTGACTGTGGGAAGTCAGATGAACACATGTAGTTGCCTTATGCCAAAACATTGGTCTAGCATGGTCAGTATTGTCTACTCTGACTGGCAGTGGCTCTCTGGAGATGCTGAGGATCAAACCTGGGATCTTCTGCATGCCAAACAGATGCACTGCCACTCAGCCATGCCCCCCCCCCCGTCCTCTGCAATTAACAACATCTAACCAGTCAATCGGTACATCTCTATTCAAGACAAAGCACCAGTGTTCCGTATCTTGCACCCTGCTTCCTGATCCTGCAAAAGGGTAAACAGCTGTTTTCAGAACAAGCACAGTTTATTCTTCTCTACACCCCTTGACATTTAATTCAACATTCTCAAGTTCACCTTCCAGACCAAGTGCTAATCATCGCTTCTGAAATAACCCTGCCTCGTTTAAGACATGTTGGCAGCTCACGTACAATTAAAGGAAGGTAATACTGGTGATGAACTTTGTTTCTGTTTTATGGCCTTTTTATGATGCACTTTTCCTCCTTAAAAGTGAGAAACCAAGCCATTTAAAGCACAGCAGCCGACCATTTCCCAGAGGGAGGTGAATATGGGTCCCTTAAATCAGCGTTCTTTGACTTCTAGGGCAACAAAGCTCATTATAACTGGCATAGCAAACAGCTGCACTTATAGCATATAATTTCCTATCTAATGTTTCTAATGGGGAAAGCAACACTATGGAGAAAATGCCATTTCCCATCACTTTTCTTATGACTCTTAAAGAAATCGGTAGTCATTTGAGTGGAGCAGAAAGTGAAGTCATAGCTCTTCAGTTTATAGAATGTATGAAGGTTCCACCCTTACAGGAATAAATTTCTATTCCTGATGGATGTATATAAAGAAGATGTGAATTTTTATTATTGTTGTTGCTGTTGTTGTTCTTTTAAAATGGTGGGAATATAAGCCCAAGAAAGTTGCTGAAAATGAGAAAGTTAAGACTTGTGGGATTTCAAAATTCAAAACTGATAAGAACATAATACTCTGGATATTACTGTGGTTGAAAGTAAGAAGGTCAGACTGATCGATGTGGCAATCCCGGGTGACAACTGAATTAAAAAAGAGATAGAAAAGAACAAGATATCAAGATCTAAGATTTGAAGTTCAGCATCTCGGGGAGAAACATACAATAGTTATGCAAGTAATGATATGAGTGCTACGTGTGATTCCAAAAGGATCAACTAAATATCTAGGCAATATCAGCATAGACAGGATAACAATTGGACAGCTGCAAATGGCCGCACTACTTGGAACATGCCATATACTAAGGCAATTCCTAGATTTTTTGATAAAATCAGAGTTAGTGAAGGATCAGCTGAAAAATTCCTGCCCAAACAGCTGGGAAACTATGATAATATCTCATAATAACAGAAGAAATTATTATTGTTTATTATTGTTCTTGTTATTTTTAAGGGAAAACTTGATTGCCTCACAGAATTCATGTTGGTTATAAAACCTGACCAATAATTTATTTTTATTTTTAGCCTTGTATTTGTTGGCTTCCTCTGATCTAGATAGCCCAAGCAAGCCTGATCTTGTCAGATCTCGGAAGCTAATCAGGGTCTGCTTTGGTTCGTAATTGGATGGGAGACCTCCAAGGAAAACCAGAGTTGCAGAGGCAGGCAATAGCAAACCACCTCTGTTAGTCTCTTGCCAAGAAAACCCCACCAGGATTCACCAGTTACGACTTGATGGTACTCTCTATCACCACATTTATTGACTTGCTGGACTTCTATGTAGCTTTTACATCAAAACATCCAGATAATTAAACTATTAAATACTAAGCATTTAAGCAATAAAACAATTGCAGTAAAAAAAAGCAATATAGGGTCCCATCAGCAACCTTCAAAAACTGACAATAAAATTGCAAGTTGCTGAGACATCAAAAGCCAGGAAAAAGAAGAAAGTCTCCACCTGCCCTTTGACCAACTGAGATGCCTCTAAAGAGAGGGGATTCCACAATGCTGAGGTGTGGGGGAGCTGATGAGAAGGCCCTACTCCATGTGGGTGCCAACCTACCTACAACCTGTAAGTATCCTGAGCAGTGCATCTTTGACAAATCACAAATGACAGGAAGGTTTGTATCAGACCAGATGCTACGCCAGGTCCTATTGTCCCACCCTGTTTACAGAGACAGATTACACTATTTGGACAGTGCAATCTTAAGAACAGTGACCAGGGAATAAGCTCCATTGAATAGACCTGAGTAGGATATTGAGTAGAACAGCTTCAGATTGCTGTCTAAATACACTGAAGTCAGTAGGCTTAGAAGGATGTAACTCTGCTCAGGATTGTACCGGCAAAATCAGAACTTTGCAGTGGGAGTGGAAACATATTGCCAAGAAATTAAGCTGTTGGTGCACAGCTTTTATATGCTACGTTTGGTGTAGTAGTTAAGAGTAGACATGGGCACAAATGGGGGGGGGGAACCCGAACACCCTGTTTGACGTTCGGTGCCATCCATGAACGATGAACAATGAACATGGACGAACATGAACTGTTCCTGGACATGTTCATTGTTCATTGTTCGTGGGGGCCAGAACCAACCCCACCCCCCCATTTATCCCCCTCCCCTCAAACCCACTTACCTGGCCCTTTAAAAATCCCTTTAAACTATCAGCTGGCAGGCAGCAGGGGGGAAATTCCCCCTACTGACTGCCAGCTGATAGTTTAAAGGGCCAGGAGAGCAGTCACACAGCCAGGCTGCCTGCCCAGTACAAGAGAGGTGGGGAAATTCTCCCCATCCCTCTCGCACCCAGGAGAATCTTCCCAATGTCCAATACCCACAAAATTTGCAGGGGATATAGTCCCCACTGTCCTCTGAAGACCCCCCCCCCCAAGTTTCAGAGAGATTGCACCCTGGAAAAGCATGATCCATGGCTTTCCCCCTTTAGTCCTCACTGTCCTCTGAAGACACCCCCCCCCCCAGTTTCAGAGAGATTGCACCCTGGCAAAGGCATGATCCATGGCTCTCCCCCTTTAGTCCTCACTGTCCTCCGAAGACCTCCCCAAGTTTCAGAGAGATTGCACCCTGAGAAAGGCATGGTCCATGTCCCCCCCCCCTTGCTGTTATTTTCTGTTCACAGTGGCAAAAATGGAACTGCCTGTCGAAAGGCAGCTACTTTGAGGGGTTATAAACTGCCCTTCCCATTGTCCAATACCCATCAAATTTGCAGGGTACATAATCCTCACTGTCCTCCAAAGACCCCCCCAAGGTTCAGAGAGATTGCACCCCGGGAAAGGCATGATGCATGGATCTCCCCCTTTGTTGTCATTTTCTCTTCACAGTGGCTAAAATGCAACTCTCTGCTGGAAGTACTTTGAAGGGTTAAAGCCAGAAGGAAAGCCAGAAGGAGTTCAGACAGAGTTCAGTCCCTCCCTCTCCGGTTGCCAACCGGATTGATTGCAGCAGGCTCCTGACTGCCTGGCTTGCTGAACAGCTGCCAAAGGCAATGAACAAGGCTTTTAACGACCACCTCTTTGTTTAGGCTGGGGCCTCCCAAGGCGGTTCGTGGGTTATTTTCTGTTCGTAATGCTGTTCATGCCCATGTCTAGTTAAGAGCGGCAGGACTCTAATCGGGAGAACTGGGTTTGATTCCCCGCTCCTCTGTTTGAAGCTAGCTGGGTGATCTTGGGTCAGTCACAGCTCTCTCAGAGCTCTCAGCCCTACACATCTCACAGGGTGATTGTCATGAGGATATAATAACACACTTTGTGAACCGCTCGGAGTGTGGCATTAAATTGTCCTGTATAAATTGAATGTTATTTTTATTGTCTATACTCATCAGAAGACAGATAGCAGCATAAGGGAGTTTTCAGGCAGTCTTATTTATTTATTTAAATATTTATACCCCACTTTTCCTTGCAGATCAAGGTGGCTTACATGATGCAGTTAAAACAATTGCAATTTAAAACTAATAGACTAATCCCCCATACTCACCTCCTTGCAAGAGAAGCAATAAGAAATGCATATTACGGTAGTCTACTGGAAGTTACAAAGAATTACAGATGAAAGCAGCCATATCACTGCTCCAGTAGTAGCAAACTGTAGGCTTCCGGTAGCCCATGGAAACAGCACAGCTTGCTCCCAACAATTTTTAAGTGAATGTTTACAAACAAAGGTTATGACAGTGCCAACCTAAACAGAGTTATCTTATATACTCAGAGGAGTTAGCCGTGTTAGTCTGTAGTAGCAAAATCAAAAAGAGTCCAGTAGCACCTTTAAGACTAACCAATTTTATTGTAGCATAAGCTTTCGAGAACTGTGATTCTTGAAAGCTTATGCTACAGTAAAATTGGTTAGTCTTAAAGGTGCTACTGGACTCTTTTTGATCTTATATACTAATAGCCAAGTGGCCCTGATCTGAGGATACTTAAATCTGGAGACTGGAGCCATGAATGGACAACACAGATCTTCCTACATACCTGAAAAATGCCCCAGGTTTGCAGAAAAATCTCCACCATGCATCTGGGCCTGGCTCTGCTGGCACCGTGCAACTGGGCCACAGGGGAAAGGCTGCTGGGAAGGGGAAAGGGAGAAAGTAAAGACGGGCAAATAAAGGCAGGTGGGAAGCAAGAAAAGAGGGAGAGGATGGGGGCAAGGAAGGGTAAGAGAAAATGGTGGGGGAGGGGAAAATTAGATGCCTCCCACAAGTCCTTGCAGGCTCCCCATTGTACCATGGGCTTAATGGGCTTAGACAGAGGCAACTCAGCTTAGGATGGCACTGTCCATCTCCTTGCCACAATTTAAAAATATCTCAGAAAGCATCATACTTTTTCCTGATCTATTATCCTTAATGGCCAGGCAGCCATGAGTGCTCTCACACTTTCTTCAGTCTTTGAAATTTTTGTGCTGGCCAAGCCACCTGCTGATCCAACAATTGTTAACTGCTCTATGTCAATAGAAATGCTCTTATTTCTTCACAATTAAAGACTGCAAATCTACTCACAGAATAAAATGCTGCCTTGTTCTCAAATACAGCCTTCCTCCAGGGATCCCCTCTCCTCCCCCAGGAAAAAAAGATAACACAGACCAGCCAAAAAGAAACGAGGTGCTATCCCAAATCAATACCCCTGCTGCCACTTGAGCAAGTGTGTAACTTTGAGAAGTTCTTTGTCAACGTTATTGGCACAAAGGTGCACTTACCAGAAAACGTTTTTTCTACATTTCTTCAGGTGGAATGTCAGTCATCACATTTTTCCCACCCATGCAAATAACCCTTAAAATGGAAGGAAGGATTTCACAGAAACAAGCACACGTGAGTGAAGCTACATACTCTAAACTAGCATTTCTGCATAATGAAACTTCTATAATAGTTTGAAACATAATTGCACTGCAGGCATCAATTCATGGCACTTATTGTGCGATTATTTGCATAAAGTCACTAGCCTCTTGGTGAAAACTGGAATCTCCTACTACTGATATCCAGATAATCTGTTCTCCTGGAGAAAATGGCTGCTTTGGAGGGTGGATTCCATGGCATTATGTCCTGATGAGGTCTCTCCCCTCCCCAAACCCCACTCTCACCAGGATACTCTCCCAAATTTCCAGGAATTTCCCAAGCTAAAGTTGGCAAACCTAACTTTGCAGACTTGCTCTATTTTATGACAATTAAAATCAGTGGCTTAGATCAGAGTAGGATTGAATTGATAGTGTGTGGTAGAAATACCACCAATATGTCAAAATTTAGCAAATATGGTTTTCCTCCCCTTTCCCCCTATGGCCCTATGAGCTCCTTGAGAGGAAACTGGCTAACAGGCCCACCAAAACATTTAGAGTAGAGATGGGCACGAACCAAAATATAAACCAAAATTAAGCACGGACCAGGCCAGTTTGTGGTTTGCGATCTGCGGTTTGTCAGATCCCATTTCTGATGAACCGCCATGAACTTTTAGGCTGGTTTGTTTGGTTCATTTTTTGGTTTGTCACTGCAGACAGCCTGGTGCCAATAAATCAGTCTCCTAGGCAACAGGGGATGGACTTCCTGCAGACCTTCTGCTGACCCAGAAGTGAATTTCTGCTGGCCCGGAAGTGGCCTTCTGCTGATCCGGAAGTGATGGTTTTCTGACCTGGATGTGACTTTTTCACAAACCAAATGAACCTGTTTGTGAACCAGGGGCAGGTTCGTGAAAGTTCGTGGTTCGTGAAATTTGATGAACCATGAACCACATGGTTCGGTTTTTTTCTGGTTCGTGCCCATCTCTAATTTAGAGTACAAGTAACTCCATCAACTGTCCACCATGCAGTGCAAGCCACATGCTGGGAGGAAGGGTACTGCGCACCATCTTCATTTCTTTTGGAAAAACGAGGTTTGTACAACTCCCTGCCATAAAGTGAGAACATTTTCACTCATTTAGTTTACAAAGTGATTGTTGCCATCACAATGTAATTGGTGTCATGTGGGAGCACATTGATGCTTGGTAAAGGGGCACCCCATGACTTTTGTATGCTAAACTTTTACCATATTGTTGGACCTGATGTTTCCTGTCACCTCATAGCTTTAGTTTTCTGAGACTCACAACAAGTTTACTATGTGCTCTTGTGGATTAGGAGGGTTCATGCCATAAGTGGCATCTCAGTTCACAGTTGAGAATGGCACACATTTCTGATGCAGGGTGTGTTGAGAATTGTAATGTATGCATATGTTCATTTGGCAACACTTTAGAAGTTTGAAAAAAAAAAGTGGGGCAGGCAGCTCAGTGCAAGTCTTTAAAATAAACCAACCAAGACATTCAAACAAACTCTACTTTCTGCATAGCTGGGTTAGCATTAGCCAGTAGGCAATGTGCTGAATCGTAATTCAGTCCATTTCCACACTGCCATATGGCCTCAAAAGATGCCATTAGCACCTTCTCCTAAGATACACCTGTGTGCACAACTCATAGAACAATAATGATCTTATCTGCTCTAACAAGACGGAGGAATTGGCTGCTGTCGAGAGTGCTTGCTGCCAAACGCAGCATCTGTGAATAACAGAGATCACTTCATTAATGGGACTGTTCAAATTAGAGCGGAGAGACTCCGAGAAATGAAAAAAGCCTGCCTTGCCTGATCAGCTCCAGAGATATAGGTTCGCAACCTCAACAAGAACTTCATTAGAGTTAACTGAGCCAGCTTGAAATAGGTCCATTTCAGCCTAGAGGTTCTGACACTTCCCATCCAGTGCCCCCCGCCCCCCGCAATTGTCACAATGTCTAAGTGAATATTGGATTGCCTTGGAAGGAACCAGGATGAAGAAGATTAGGCACTGCAGTGCATACAGTTTTATTGGTTCTGTTGCAGTCAGGAGAATTTCATTTAAAATGAGAATGGTTCATTCAACAAGGAAGACATTCACAAAGCCAACAAAATTGTCAGTTTGGTCCTGCAAACTGCTTTCAATATACAGAAATGGAAATCATTCTGGGGAGTTACACAATTAGGCTAGCTCCAATTTCTTGCCCTAAAGCAAACAATTTTATATTTAGACTGGCTCTAATATGTTTTTAGGAATTTTACCTGAGATGGGCCACATCAGAATTGTTTTCCGGATTTTGGAGTTCTGAATTACCTGGCCTTGAACTGAAACATTAAAACAAGTAAATTGTATCCCTTTTTTATTTTTGGATTTTGTTCAGAAAGAACTTCTTTCAGTTTACATGCATCCTTGACCCCCCTCTATGTTACCAATGTAAATTACATTGGTAATTTGCACTTGATTTAATTGTTCATATAGCTGTAATAAATCGAGAACAGCTAAGCACACATGGTCCAATTCTCCCCTTGAAAGCAGAGGATTAGGATGCTGTATGGATAGATATTGCAGAATAATGAAATAAATAAATGGGGAACTCCACTCATCCTTAATTGTCCAAGCTTTTCTCCAACAACATAAGAAGGCAGCTTGCTCCATTGGTGAATGAGCAATTAGGAGTGCGGTGGAAATCTACAATTTTCCACTTCCAGGGCAAAAACAGATATTGGCTGTTGCAGATGTCCTGAACACATAATCATTCTGAGATTATTATAGTCAGCTATGTGGCAGGGTGTGTGCGCCTGGATGCACAAGCTGATGTGCATTTGTGACAACTGTGATGATAAAAAGTATGCAGTGCACCATAATAATTCAGATCTAGATATGCTGTGGAATTCAGTATAAAAGTAAAGGTAGTCTGTGTAAGCACTGAGTCATTACTGACCCATGGGGGGATGTCACATCACAACATTTTCTTGGCAGACTTTTTGTTATGGGGTGGTTTGCCATTGCCTTCCCCAGTCATCTACACTTTACCCCCAGGAAACTGGGTACTCATTTTACCGACCTCAGAAGGATGGAAGGCTGAGTCAACCTTGAGCTGGCTAGTTGAACCTGGCTTCCACCAGGATCGAACTCAGATCGCGAGTAGAGCTTGGACTGCAGTATTGCAGCTTACCACTGTACGCCACGGGGCTCTAGGCATTCAGTATATGATCCAATTAAATCAATAGCATCCATTTAGCCAATGACAGTGGTAATATACATCTAGACCTTGGTTAAGAAACCTGCATATCTGCTTTTGTATGTTCAGGACACTTTACAATGTCAGCATGTGGCAAATACCCAGATAGGTTTCACATATCCCTATGGTGTTCTCTTCCTGGCGTATATGGTGATGGTATTCTTCAAAACCTCTGGTTTATTCATTTGCTTGACATATTTATACTCCATTCTTATCCCCACTTCCAACCTGCTGGGAGCTTCAATAACTAAGCCTAATTCTGTAGTATCCCTCTTCATCCCCTTTTCCACCACAAGGCAGGAACTCTTACAGCTTTTTTTACTGTACGAGACAAGTCTCAGAGCCAATTCACATATGCAGTCAAGCTTACATTCTCCATGCATATGAACCTGTGTATAGGATGATGAATATAAATCTGAGTGAGAGTCACACTGTAGGTTGATACTGCTTGCAAATTGCAGCTGCCATTACTGATATCATGAGGATCTTTTTGAGGAGGGGAGGAGGCTTGAATTACATGGATAAAATAAACAGCCAGAGTAGCATAAGGGACAGAGTGTTGGACTCGGATCTGGAAGATTCAGGTCTGAAGCCCCGTTCTGTTAGGGAAACTTCCTGGGAGACCTTGGGCGAGTCACACACTCTCAGCCTAACCTTCCTCACCAGGTTGAAGTGAGGATAAATGGAAGTTAGAAGAACAATATGAGGTGCTTCGTGGAGAAAGGGGAGGTATAAATGCAGTAAACTGCAGTAAATAAATAAAAATATAGAAAGTGCATTCAAAATAGAGAGAACATTCAAGGGAGGGATTACATCTGCAGTGTTAACAAAACAAACCAATGTTATTTTATGACATATCCAAACTAGATGAGAGAGCCTCTACAAGAAAATAGTAAAAAGAAAATAGTAAAAAGCACCTTTAAGACTAAGCAACCCTATTGAGGCACAAGCTTTCCAGAACCACAGCTGACGAAGAGAGCTGTGGTTCTCGAAAGCTTATGCCTCAATTAAGTTGATTAGTCTTAAAGGTGCTACTGGACTTTTTACTGTTTTGCAACTACCAACTAACATGGCTGACTCCTCTGGATCTACAAGAAAAGTGGCATTCAGTCCTGCTCGAAATTTATGAGTTGAACAAGTGTAGAAGAATGACCATATACTAAGTAAAGTATAAGGTTGCATGCAAGGTGAACTCTATTCTAAAAGTATGCAGTAAGCCAAAGAGTATTTTCATTTATTTATTGACTGCTGTGAGTGGGTACTAGTTTGTCTAGAGGGGTGGTGTATAAGCACAGTTATTATTATTGTACTGCTGTACAAATACTGTTTTCTGTATTGCTTTTTAGATAGATCTATATGGTGTTATCACGTAATGTATGATGTATTCTTTGTTGTTAGCCGCCTTGAGCCTGTTTGCAGGGAAGGTGAGGTATAAAGGAAGGAAGGAAGGAAGGAAGGAAGGAAGGAAGGAAGGAAGGAAGGAAGGAAGGAAGGAAGGAAGAGTACTAACAGGAGCTATGGGAGGGAGCATTTCTGAAGCATGAATGGTACCACACACGTCAATTCTTTAACTAGCTTTGGACCATTTAGGAATTGTGATTACTAGCTGTACAATATGAAGTTGAAAGGTCTCAGTAACAGATCATATCGTTTGCATGCAGAAGGACTTAGGCTCACTCCTTGGCACCACCAGTTAAAAGATCTCAGTTGGAGGTTCTTGGAGATACTCTTCTTTGCCTCAAGTCCCCAGAGAGCCACTGCCAGCCTGATGAGACAGTACCGAGTTACCTGGATTTATGATCTCTGTATGAGGCAGTTTCTTACAATGTCATTCATTCTGTATATACATGACAGGCACTTGGGCCACTGGAGATCACTTTACTCAGTGGTTCCTGAAATGTGCATTAAGTGTCACAGCAAGAGTTTGTGGATCTAGTTTGTATTTTGCTTTCTACCCGAGCACCCAAGATTAATTTATTCAGTATCCATTTCAAACACTTTTTGTGGTAAGTGAGAGGGAAATGAAGCAATTATTTGCTTCCAGGGTCATGAAAACGAACAACTTCACTGTTAACTCAAAGGCTAGGAACACCGCATGACAAGCCAGGTCAAGCCAATTTCAAAATAATGGATGGCATTGTTGTACACAATTTTATTTCTATTACTTTATTCCCAGGAATTTATATATCATTTGACTTTGAAACTAGCCTGATGACATGCTTATTCTGCTTCCTGTAGGCTCAACGACTTAATTTGGGCTGGGGATACTTTCCAAGGGTGATTGCTATAAGTTTTTTTAAAAAAAAATGATTTTAGATATATTTTCAATTATGACTCCTGATGATTTGGGGCCATGATACAGATAAGGAAATTTATTCTTTACAGATATTTCCCTTGACATGTCAATGCTGCTATTAGCCCCAGTAACCCTTTGCAGAACTGTCATAAAAGCCATTTGCTAAATAGCAAATGTGGATTGCGGTATGACAGAATTTGGAGTTGTTAGGAATTTAAGGGGCCTTTTTGCCATAACTTTAGCAACTTGGAAGCCACTGCAGTATATCCTGGCAGTGGTGGAGTCTGGTAGTGGTGGAAGACATATAGGAGAACCCCATGATGTCTCTCCTTTCAGACCAGGATCATTCCTCCTGGAACTTGGGCAATAGAAAGCAAATGTGTTGGGTTCATTCCACATGGCTTATGATAAATAAATCATATGTTGGCCCCATAAACCTAATTAAAGGAAGAAGTAGCTCAAGAAAAGCATAGCCTGGAGAGCCATTGGCAGTCAAAGCAGCTGTCATTAAGTGAAGGGAGCAACCCCAAGCTGCTATACTCAGAAATAAGTCCCCATTATATTTTGTGGGGCCTAATCCCAGGAAAGTGGTTGTAAATAGACCAGTGATCTGATTCTGCATAACAGCAAGATTTGCAGTAGAAGAGTAAAATTTGAATCCTGTGACGCCTTAAAGATTTTCATGAAGCTTTGACTCTCGAAAGGGAGCTTTGACTCTTAGAAGAGTATACTCTGAAAATCTTGTTGGTCTTTAAGGTGTCACTGGCCTCTTGTTCTTTTACTGCACACCCACACGGGTACCCACACGAAACTGATTCTGTACAAGGCAGCTTTGTGTTTCCTTAATAAAATCATGTCACGATTTTGATATTTGGTATAAAACCCTCCCCCCCCCACACACACACCAACAGCTGTTTTCTTAGGAACATTCACACCTGTCTTATTAAACAGCTGATCTTCTTTATAATGTGATGTCTTGGCGTATTTCTGGAATTTAGTAAGAGAGAGAGAGAGAGCGGGAAAAAGAGAGAGTGTTTGGGAGAGAATATAAAATCGTAAATGATATTGCCTACTTCATGACATAAGCTATGGGAAAATGAGACAAACAGAATAAATATGCAATTTCCCTAACAGTCTCACAGTCAGTCATCACTGTTTTGTCTTTGGGATGTGGTGGTGGAAAGTGCCATCAAGTTATAGCTGATTTATGGTGACAACCGTCCTGCTGGGGCTTTCAAGGCAAAGGGCATTCAGGGGTGGTTTGCTACCACCTGCCTCTGCACAGGCAGAGATGGTATGCTATTGTCTGGTCTTCTTTGGACATCTCCCATCCAATTACTCACCCAGGCCAACCCTGCTTAGCTTCCAAGATCTGACGAGATCGGGCTTGCCTGGGCTATCCAGGTCAGGTTGTCTTTGAATTACCACTCTTTAAAATCCTCTTTTCCCAACCATCTCTTTCATTCCTTTGTGCCCTTAGTAAGAAACAAATAAATACACCATGAAAAAGAAAGGAACTGGAAATAAAGAAGGATCCTAGCAAGGTAAGATTCCATGGCAGGGTGGAGAATTGAACCTGGGTCTCTAATATCCTAGGAACAAACGAGACATGCAGGTTTTTAAAGAGTTGGGTCTGAGGTTCCCCAGACCCAGCTTGAGTCCCCCACAGCCACACAGCAGTTGTGGGAAATGGCTGTTTAAAAATAAAGGAGAGCCCAAAGGGCCTCAGAATGCCTTTGTGGGGGAGGGGTGATTGAATTGGGGCAAGTTTTCTAAAATAGCGTGAAGGAGTTGTCTCTGTTTTTACTGAGCACGCAGAGCAGTAAAGGGTAATACAATCTCTCCCAGTGCTATTTTGACACAAGGAAACTGCTGGGGTGGGGGAGCCCTTACTCTCCCCATTGTGGCATTCTAAGGCCATTTGGCCTCGCTTTTATTTTTTAACAGCCATTCCCCACAGCTTCTGTGTGGCTACAGGGCAAACAAGTTGGGTTGGGGGAACTCTTTAAAAACCTGCACGTCTAGTTTGACCCCTAGTCTAACATTCTATACATTATATCATACCATTTATCACTCCACTCTTTTAAAACTTTGAGATCCTTAAATGTAGATGTTCAGTTCAGCATGGTCAGAAACCCAAAATGATTGACATTATTAAGACCACACAAAGCTGCCTTAAATAGAATCAGGTTAGTAGTCTGTTTACAATGTCTTCCTAATTTTTAAAGGAAAAAAATCATTAATTGTACATCAGTGATACATTTTTATACAAATATCAGTTTTCATTTCTGATTTATTATAGCCATATACATTCTGTTTACTAACTTTTGGTTTGGAATTATAAGCCCTGAAATGTTATGTTATCTTGAGGTAGAGGTTCTTACAACAAATAAAAGAAATAATTATTTGGCTGCAACAGCGTAAGCAACGTAGATCAACCTGGATGCCTTTATAAATTTTGCCTCAGCTAAGGGATTTTAAAAGGTGGATGAAGAACAGCCTTTCCGCTTTTGACTTCTTCACTTGTGAACCATAAAAATAAGGTATTTGATATGTTTGTCTTCTTTATTTTAACTGACTCCCTAATCCAATAAACTTTACAAGCATGGCTGAGGTCACGGCTACCTTCTTTCTTCCCCATCAGTTTCCAATGCTGATAATCCTGACTTATTTTTTTAAGTTCAAAAGTAGAAAACTCTGATATTGTACACCTATGTGGTCTTTCTTTTTTGTGTTAGATCTGGGGATAATTTCAAATTTTGCATTCCTGTTCAACCTCAGAAATTCCATTTTCAATTTCCTTTTTCACTTGCATTAGCTGAGCTATCTGAGTATCTGAAGAAGTGTGCTGTGACTCATGAAAGCTCATAGCCTACCACAAATTTAATTGGTCTTATAGGTAACACTGGACTCTTACTCTTTCCTATAGCTGAGCTAGTGTGGTGTAGTGGCTGAAATTAGAGGTGGGCACGATCCAAAAAAAATTAACAATCCAGCTGATCGTGGATCAGCGCCGGCAACGATCCTGAATTAACGATCCACACCGATCATCTCCCGTGCCTGATCCATGGATCGTGGATCATGGAGGCCAAAGAGGGGTGCGCTGCTATTCCCAGCTATGTGGGAAGGTGGGTGGTGGCAGCCGCCGCCGGGCTTGGCAGGCACGGGGAGATGGCGATGAGCCGCCTCCCCTCAGGGGGCAGGGGGTCTGGCCGCTCGTCTGTGTTTGGCCATCAGAGCTGCCTATCAGGGTTTGCAGGGATGAGATTGGAGTGCCCATGGCTACAGAACACCCCCTTCCCCCTCCCTCCCCTGGCTGTCTTCTCCCAACTGGTGACTGCTTTGCTGCTCCACGGTTCGAAGGAAGCCCTGCTGATCAAGGAAAGCTGGGCTTCCATTCAGGTTTCCAGGGCAACAGAAGGAGGGCAAACACAGCTCAGGCATTCCCCTGGCTCCGTTGCCAGGGGAATAGATTGCTGGCGCCTGAGTGTCTGGATTCCCGATCCGAGCCCGATTGCCCCGATCCGGGCCCCTCCCGATCGCTGGATCGTTGGCTGTGGACAATCACGATCTGCCGGTTCACGATCGCATGATCGCCATTATCGTGGGTTTTTTTTCGATTGTAATGCGGATCGTGCCCATCTCTTGCTGAAATGTCAAATTAGGACTTAGAGATCCAGGTTCAAATTCCCACTTTGCTATGGAAGCTCCCTGGGTAACCTAGGGCCAGTTACACAGGATCAGCCTAACTCACCTCATAGAATTATTGTGAGAATAAAATGGAGGAGAGGAGAATGATGTAAGTTGCATTGGGCCTCCATAGTCAACACTGATGTCACAGCAAGCATTCTAGGAAAATAAATATGCAGCCCTAAACATGCAATCATAAACATGGTTAGTCAGAGATTGTATGTCAATCAGTTTTAGTCTTAAAAAATGTTTCGGTCAAAGCTATTATTTTACTTCTGAGAAAAATATGGGCCATGTGGAACAAATGATATAATGCCTGTAAAATTGCCTCCCCTTCACACACACATCAGTTCATAGCTCAGCACAAAGATCCATGGATTTAGTGAACAGATTAACGAGGATTTCCACTTGTGTGAGTGAACACAGAAGGAGCTATATGAATATGGATTTTGTCCTCTTGGAAAACCAATTCACCCCATATCAGGGCTGTCACATGGAATGTGTCCTCTGGATTTGAAAACCCTATACATGAGTCCAGGGTAAGAAGGGACAATCTAAGTGTTTCGAATACACAAGTCCAAGGCCATTTCTACACGGCTTACCTGTCTTTGTAATGTCCCGGTAGATCGTGCAAAAAATTCAGGAGATCACGTTTCCTCACACGAGATTTGTGCGATGTCACGTGACATCGCGCAAATCTCGCGCGAGAAATTGTGATCTTCCGCGTTTTTTGCATGATCTACTGAGACATTTTTGCATGATCTACTGAGACATTATGTGGAAACGGCCCAAGTCTGTAACATCAGCCTTTCAAGATACAGAGTACAGTGGGGTAAAGTCAAGGTGAAAACACTGCTGCACATAATATCACAGCAATTTTGTGCAGCAATCAAATAAGGGCCAAGCTACAAGTGACAAATGACACTTGAACGGTAAGTGGATTGAGTGGAGTGCAAGTGGAGGGCAAGTGGACAGGAAGAAATACACTTGCCGTTCAAGTGTCATTCGTCACTTGTAGCTTGGCCCTCAGACCATTCACATTTGAACAATTCTAGTGTGTCATGTTACCTTTAAGCAAAATGTTCAGTGTTGTGTTACCTTTAAGTTAAATCTTCCATTAAAATGACAAATTGTTTTCCTTCTACTTGGCTAGTCCAGAGCAAAGAAACCCAGAAGAAGGAGAAAGATAAAGGGCTGCCCTGAAAGGACCAAAATGTGTGGTAGGTTTGCCAACCTGGTGAGCTCCTGGTATTACAACTGATCTCCAGATGACAGAGATGAATTCGGCTGGAGAAAATGGATTATTTGGAGGGTAGGAGCTATGGCATTATACCTTGCTGAAGTCCTTCCCCTTCCCAAACCCTGCCCTTCCCAGACTCCACCCCCACCTCGAGTTGGCAACCCTAGGTGGGATAAATGGCAAAGGAGGTGTGGATAGGAGAAGGGGAGTCCCTGACCAGGTTAGGAAGTTATGGAAAAGACTTATTGGCAAAAGCCAATTGAACTATGGAAGAACTGAGAGATGGGAAGTGGGAAGAAGGATATGGAGGGTTAGATCTGAGGAGGAAGGAAGAACAGGAGAAAAGAGAACATACTCTGTCTGTTTGGATAGGAAGAAGGAGCAGGTGATTTGGTTCTCATGGTCCTGGAGGGGAAAGCAACTACCTGAGGGGGTTCCTGCAATTCCAGCAGGGGAAGAGGTTTGGGGGTAGATCCTCCTATGAGAGATGGGTGGGGAGCTTAAGACACTCTTTTTATGTATTTGAAGTTCTCTGGACTTCAGTGGGGGGGTTCAATTATTGTCCAAAATCCATGAAGAATTAGGATCTGCAGTGGGATTGAGTCAAAAGTGTGAGGTCTTGTTTCTTTTTGGTGGGTTTTAATTTTGGGTGAGTAGATGATGATATGGAGCTATGAAAAGGGAAGTCAAAATATGGACATGACAAATGAGGCAACAGAGGACTACTGAATGATCTTGGTAGGATGGGAGAATTACCTGAGTGGCGGACTGGCTAGGACCAGTTTGACAAAGGATGAAGAGTGGCTTGATGACCTTCTCCAGGCTTGTGACTGAATTACTTGAGAAGGTTGTTTTATCAAGGAGACCTCAAGTTATTGTCATGTAAACCTGACTCACTGCTTAAGGGTATTGGAGTGAGGGAGCTCTGGAGGACAAAACAAAGGGAACTTGATCGCTGTTCTAGTACATTCAAGCACTGAAGGTCCAACTGTACCTCACATGTGACACAAGTTGGGTTGGAAGTCCTCCTGAGTCCCACCCTCAGTAACAAGTTTGTCAGAAAAACCTCAAAAACATTTGGTCACTTGGTGGAGCTCAGAGCGCAGCAAGGGTGGGAATGGTCTTCACTCCCAGGTAATTTTTTTCCTAGTGAAAACAGATGCAGGGGGGAAACAGATGCAAGGGAAAAACAGATGCAAGGGGATCATGTGACTGAAGGCATGTGAAGCCTGAGGAAGTGGCAAACAGGGCCCCTCTTGGCCATTTCCACTAGGGAAAATGGTGTGGGAGTGAAGACAGAAGCCCTCCTCCCATGCTCCAAGCCGTACTGAGGGATGGAGCAGTTTTAAAGTGAGCTTCCACAATGAACATGTGATGGCGAATCAGGTTGGGGGATCCTTGACCTTACCCCTGTCACATATCACGTATAGTTAGGCCCTTAGGCTACTTCATTTTGGATATGTCTGAAAGGGAATTCCTGCCTTGCTAGAGAATCCCAGTCAAACCTGATGGATTTTATTCCACACTTCTGACATCTAGAGAAACTTGGGTCTCACGTGCAGTTGGTCAGTGTGGGGAAGACATGAAGAGCCCCATATGGCAGACCTAATTGGTTGTGGGGATGAGTGTTCTATATTTCCTTTGTTAGTGAAACAGAGGAATAGAGGGTATTGGCACAGCACTGACTGGACTGAGGGCCAAGCTACACATGACGAATGACACTTGAACAGCAAGTGTATTTCTCCCTGTTCACTTGCCCTCCACTCAATCCACTTGCCGTTCAAGTGTCATTCGTCATGTGTAGCTTGGCCCTGAGAGTCAGTTAGTAAGATCCACATATACATAACTACATTTCAGCATGTCTCTTTTACTGCACCAACCAAAGAACACAGCAAAGCAAAAAAGAAACGGCTCCAAGTTTCTGTTTTAGGAACAGGAAATTAACTGAAGAGTTGCTTGAAGACAGAGAGGTAAGTAGCAAGTTCTTAAGTAACATAATAGCTCCCAACACCACCCCTGGGGTGAAATAGGTCATTTGCACCTTTGGTCAATATGCATTGATCTAGTTTGGCTCGCAGGATGTTGGCTTTCTAACAGAAGGTTCCTGGATTCTCTGAGGGGTAATTATAAGAGCTGTTTTACCAACTTAAAGGAACTTACACCACAATCCTAAAGAGAATTCTATTCTTCTAAATGAACTGAAGTCAACATTCTTAGCAGGGTGTAACTCTGCCAGGTCTCCATGTTAGTAGGCATAGGTGTGCATTACAAGGGCTACAACACCAGAGGTTCACTTATATTACCATCTGCCATCAGTGGCATTTATTTTAAAATGGTTCCAGTTACTTTACTTGCAATTCACCAAGTCCCCCGCTCCTTGGTTCATGTAGTGCCTTGAATATGTCCCGTTTTAATGCAAGCTTTGGGGCATTCCTTTTTTTATCCCCCCACCTTTTATTTCATTTGTGAATTTTGATTCACTTTATGTTATGTTGATCATGTGCCCCAATGACTTGTTTAATTTGTCAAGCTATTGAGCCTGTGAATTCCTTACTGTCTCAGAGTGGTCCACTGAGGGACCCAGTAAGACTTGGATTAACAAGGTAAACAAACTGTGTTTGCATGACTTAATTACTTCTCTACCTCCATGCCCTTATCCGTTATGAGCGGGAGCGAGGTATGAGTGGATCTTTCATTTTTATCCTAAATTAGCTGCCAACAGAGAAAGTTGACCATTGTGTCTTTGTGTGAGTCAATGTCCTCTGTCCCATCTCTTCCCAATTGGGACATATGCTCAGTATAGCAACTCACAGAAATGCAAGGATGAAACCCTCTGGGAACAATTAACACACACCAAAAGTAAACCTTTTGGAATCAGGAGAGTAAACTGTGCTTCAGTCTTCATTCGGTATTCCAGCATGATTAAAGTAAAATTAGTGAAGACTTCTTAAGTAAAAGAAATCCACGAACTTGAATTATGTATTTTAGTATGACGGATTGTCTGACATAACATTTGTTTTTCTTGACAAAGTGACACCTGATAACTCTGTAGTGATTAACTTGATAGAAACACCCATAAATAAAAGAAAATTTAGACATCTCACTATTTATTTAGTGTGTTTACTCCTTTGATATACATATATAATTTGAGTGTCTGTCAAAAACAGAAAACCAAGGGATGAATAACTCTTATATACAAAAAAGGATAAAAGCTTGGCGTACCCTTATTAGCTTCTTCTTGGCATCCTGGCAGCTGATGAAAATTCAGGATCTGATCATTTCATCTGTAAACTGACAGCTCTAACTGAATGCCTATGCATAATCATACTTACAAAATAATGCCCTCTAAAACAACAAACTGCAAACTCTATCTGAGCTTTTGAGAGAACGAGGAGAAGAGAAAGGGGAGTGCAGGAGAAACTAGCTAGTGTGATATAGTGGTTATATTGTTGGTCTTGTATCTGGAAGATCCAGGTTCGAATCCCCACTCTGTCATGGATCTTCACAGGATGATCTTAGGCCAATCAATAGCTGATTCCACACACGTTGGATAATGTACTTCCAATCCTCTTCAGAGATCATTTGGAACTGAATTTTTCGAGTGTGAAACAAAAAATCCACTTTCAAACGATAGCTAAAGTGCATTGAAAGTGCATTAACCAACATGTGCGGAATCAGTAATTCTTTCAGCTTTACTGCACAGGATTATTGAGGAGGTAAAATGGATGAGGGGGATGTGATTTGTAGCGTGCATCGGGTCCCTATTGGGAAGGAAACGAGTTTAAATATCTAAATAAATAAGCAGGAAGCGGAATGAAGTGGCCAATTTCAAGAGCTAATTTTTGAAGACGGTAGAGTGATCAGAAGGAAAGATTCCAACTTAATTTTCATGAAGTTGCTACATGAAATAATCCCAACATGATAAAAATCTGCAGTTTCAAAACAAATTCTCGACAACAAATGCATATCTCAGATTGTTCTAGTCTTGCAAAAGCATTCCCAAGACCACTTAGTGTTAAGTCACCTAAAGGCTATATTTCCAATTAAAAACTAATGATTATGTGAATGAGTTTTATGACCTTGGGTAGGTAAGATTCAATCTTAAGAGCCTCATATATCAAAACACAGAACCTTGAGCTGTGTCCAGGAAATGGTGGCAAGTATGCACAAAGAATCAAGGCCGAGAGGTGTACAGCCTTACATCAGCTGAAACAGGCATCAAAAATAGCCTCACTCAGGTGCTTTTTGTGTATTTTAACCTTGAAGCTCTCATGGGAAATATTTTTTTTTCCTTTTTCAGTTAAAAGAGTTATATCTCACCTTTCCACCGAAGTATTCAAAGCATTTCATGACTCCATCAAATTAAAACACACAGATCACCTATCAACAAATCAAACCATTAAATAATACACAGCTTTAAAACAGTTTAAGAAAACAGAAATACGGGTAACAATTATTAGCATTCATCCTCTTTGCTGCAAAAGACCGGTGAATAAAACCTATTTAGCACTCTCCCTATCCATCTCCCAGCTCATGTCATCCCCCAGGGAAACCAAGGCCATTTCCTTCACATAGCTAGGCTTGAAACCAGATTGGAATAGATCCAAACAATCTGCTTTGTTCAGGAATCCCTGAACTTGCCCAGCCACCACTCATTCAATCACCTTGCTTAAGAATGGTACATTGGAGAGTAATAATTGGAGAGCAATAATTGAACTCTCCTGGGTCCAGAGTAGGTTTCTTTAGAATGAACACACCACTGCTTGCTTCAAGGCAGGGACAATTGCCCCCTCTCTCAAGGAGCATTTGCTGTCTCCCAGCTCCAGTTCCCCTGCCTGCCTCCCACCAGCAGATTTAAACTGCTAGGGGAGGCAAGGGTCATACAAGCAGATGGTAGGTCTCAAACTTCCAAGAGTCCTGTCCACATACTCAGAATGGACAAACTAAAAGGTATCCCACACAACTGGACAAATCAGCATCCTGAGGCTGTCCAATCCTATCACTGCTACTGTAGAGTCCAAGTTGAAATGGATGCAAGAGATTTGAGCTGCTAAGTGTTTGACAAAAAGATTGCAATGGGTCACAGAACAGTCCATGCCCTCCTGTTGGCTGGAGCCCAATAGATCCCTGACTAGCTAGAATTGTTCTGCAGGTCTACACTTTGAAATCTCTCAGAAGCTAGCACTTTAAGCCATATAGAGCCAAGCTACAAGTGACGCCTGACACAGGTTGGACACTTGTCAGCTTCCCTCAAGTTTTGATGTGAAATGTAGGTGTCCTGGTCTTACAGCTTGGCTCTCCATCTAATTGAAGTTTACAGAAACCCCCCACACAAACCCAGCGGAGGGGAAGGGGGGTGCCCGGTGAGAGCCCAATGCCTGCACTCCCCTCCCGACCGCATGTTCTCCCTCCCACAAACTGCCGCTCTGTAAACTTCAATTAAATGGAGAGCCAAGCTGCAAGACCAGGACGCCTACATTTCCTGTCAAGTGTCCAACCTGTGTCAGGCGTCACTTGTAGCTTGGCTCATAGTCTGACTTTGCCTAATCCAAAGGCACAACAGAAGGGGCAGTATTACCCTTTTCCTCACTGTACTCTTGTACACTGTACCCAGACTTCTTTCTCGATCATTATCGATGCTCTTGCGGGTGGGGGTCTGACAGAAGGCAGCAGGATAATAGCAGGGGGGTATATGAAAGAAGAGAAGTGGTCTCTGTCCCCATCCTCTCTTTAAAATCCTTGCTGTATGACTTTAAACACCCTACCTAGATAATTAAAAAAAATTAGCTACAACACAAGTTGTCCAAGAGAGGAACATGTTTTTGATGCAGAATGTCCTAATGAATGAATGAATTAATCTCCAAAGTTCATGGTTAGATGTCTCTTCTGAAAATCCAATTCAATATTGAGAAAAATCCAAGAACTGAAGTTCTGGCTGGAGAAATTCTACCCCTTAGAGAAAAGAGCATCTAACAGTGAGATCCTAAACAGAGTTACTCCAGTCTAAGCCCATGAATTTCGATGGAGTAATTTTGCTTAGGATCACACTGTAAATGTTATAGGCATACAACCTCACAAATGAATACTTAGACATTAAATGAGCTCTCTTGCCTTTGACCTTGAGGGGAGTCTTTGGTGCACAGTTGTCAAGGTTTCTAAACGGTGATGTGTTTTCTTGTTGTCTGATTTAATACAAGTCTGGTGTCCATATTCAAAACTGTTATGGAATTAGTAGCACCTCTCTCTTCAAAACCTACAGGTTCACAGTAAGTGAAACTCCTCAACTGTAGTTTGTATGTTATCACTTTTGGTCTCTGACCATAATAAATATGATGACTGACAGTAAGTGAAACGTATGTAAATAAGTTAACAAGGTATCTCCCTTTCTTTCTTCTCTGTCTCCCTTTCTGTCCTCTCTCCCAGTCAAAATTTAGATCACAAACACCTTATTATTATATTTAAAACATATGCCATCTGCCTTCAAAAGTCCTCCCATTTCATTGCTTTTAAGCTCTCGATCTATCCATCTACTTATCTTGTTTTGTTTCTCTGTTTTACTGTTGGTCTTCTAAATTCATTTGTATTTGTTTATGTATGTTGCATGGGTTTTATATGCATTTTATACAAATTTTGTATGTAAACTATTGCTGATTTACAGATGCACAAAGAACACTGAAAGCTGAGAACATTTTATGAGGGAAAATGATGTGAAGAAGCAGAAAATGGGAGCAAAAATTGAGAACAGCAGCTTCATTGTGCACAAAAGAGAATCAAAGTCCAAATAGGACTTTGGAGTCAAAATAGCAGGCGTGAGAAATTTGAAGTCATCTTACTAAACTTAGCAATTAAAAACCACAGACGACAGAAATTAATTTCACAATGTTTAAGACATAACCACCAGAGAGAATGGAAGCTGGTACCAGAATCAGAACAGCAGCAACAAATCAATCTAACTGCCCATCCGTAAGGATCTCCTAAAGAGCACTTTAAATTACCTAGCATCTAAATGTCAAGGGAAGGAGGGAAGCCAACTTCCCTCGGGAAGGAATTTCACTGTTTTGGTGCCATTGCTGGGTAACCTATATCTTGTGAAGTCACAGGATTATGGCTTCACGACTCAGCTGGTGTTAAAACTTGAGTCCCCCACCTCCAAACCCAACATTATGTCTAATTCACCACACTGACACTTCTATGTGTTTATATAGTACTAATGTATTGCTATAAAAGGAAATCGAACCAACAACAGAATCCCAAGGAAAGAACACATAGCCCAACTCCATAAGTGAATTTATATAGTTCTAGTTTAGCAATTTAAACTGTTTGTATGGTTTATGTGGCATATAATTCAGGCCTTCTTAGCACATTAAATATTCATGCAGGTTCTCCACATCTCTTTCTGCAGCACCTCCAGTGTGGGATCGTAACAGCTCTCTCTTGGGCAATTCTGGCTTATGGATCTAATGGCCTTCAAGGGAATTGCACTCCATAAAGGAACATAAAAATGACTTTGGAAATAAAAAGAGGTGGGAGCTCTGCAATGATGAAGATGACAATGCGGCCAGTGAGGTGCTTGCAAAAGTTTTCCTAGCATAGTGGTGACGGGGGTGGGGTGGGGGGTGTCATGAGCTCTGAATGGATGTGATGGCACAGCCAGTCCTCCTATAGGGCAAAGGAGCTAAAGGGAAAAGATTAAGAAAGAGGAGATGTCATGGTGTGTCAGAAATATGAACAGAGCAAGAGAGAAGTGGACAGGAAAATGGGGAGTTTAGGAGAAGTCTCAGAAGACAGATAGAATTTCATACTGTCCTATAAAAAAGACTGTGACCCTTTGTAGATGCTTAACGATGGAAGATCAAACCTTGGGGTCTCCAGTTAAAGAACTTCAGATACCTGGTGCTCAGAAAGACCTTTCTCTGTCAGCTTCTGCTAGTGAAAGTTAAAAAATCCTGAATGTGACAGACCAATGGATTGACTTGGTATAGGGCTGCTTTGTGGGCCCACATGTTCACTTACAAGATCTCCTATCACAAGTGTTGTATAAGATTTTTCTCAGTTTGATATCCTGCAGAGCTGGGGTTAGTTGAAATACACAGTACTACTGAGCCAGTTGGTCATGTTTGGTATAAGGCAACTTATACTGTACTAGCTTGATACCTCTGCTTTGCTGACTGCCTATAACAGACCTACAGACCATTGACTGGGCCATTTCTGTCAGTGTGAAATATGTGTTGGGTGACACTAACCACCAGTTTGTAACCTTGGAAGTGCCCTGGTGTAAACCGAAAAAGGCAGCAGAATTTGTCAGATTGGTTCAGCGCTCGGTCTGCCGGCATGCTTCCTCTTCGCTCAATATATGCCAGAGCACGGGGATCGTCCTTCCACCGTTGATTCAATATGGTTTGGTTTACTTTGCTGTTTCATGTTGTTTGCCTCATTTTGCTTTATTGATTGCACGCTTGTGGGAGGCTAGAGACAAATAATGTAATAAAGTGCCCTTTGGGGAATGGTCCAGTATTTGTTGAAAGACAGACTGAATAATCTATGCCTTTTCAGAGCTCCGGCTTCTATCTGCCAGAGTTCTCTTTCATCTCTGCTTTTATATTTCTCGCTATCATTTTACTGGCATCATCAGATTTATTCCTGACTACTATGGTCATAGATCCAGAGGAGTTAGCTGTGTTAGTCTGTAGTAGCAAAATCAAAAAGAGTCCAGTAGCACCTTTAAGACTAACCAATTTTATTATAGCATCTGATCAGTTTTGATCAGGCATCTGATGAAGAGAACTTGATTCTCGAAAGCTTATGCTATAATAAAATTGGTTAGTCTTAAAGGTGCTACTGGACTCTTTTTGATATTCCTGACTACTGTAACTGAGAGACAGGAAGCAGTTTTAGAGTAACCGCTGATTTAAGAGGAGTTACATACGCAACTACTTCGGACCTACAGTTCTGGGTGCTTCTTGAATTGGCCAATAATAAGACGAGCATAACAGTAGCATTTTTTCCCTACTTGGCCTTTTTACAGCTGCTTGAAGGCAACAAAGGAACAAAAAAGTTCCTGCTAATAATATTATTTGTACTTTTATTAAGAGGAGGAACCAGAGCACAAAAGGAAAAGCCCAGTTTTACAAATGGGTGGTCCAGATTTTGCAGCTGCAACTTAAAGGGATTGGACTGCCTGAATTAAGGGGATCAAAGCTTAATTGTGGGGGAAACAGGAGGGGGGGCATTGAATCAAATCCACAACATTTACTGCTAATGCCCTTTCAACTAGTCTCAGGACGGAGTAAGGGGGCAAACCTTGAGTAACAGAGAAAGGACAAACATCTTCTCCTTCACTGTAATTAGTGGCTTGTGAAGACCTGTGCAATGTTTTTATAGTGACTTTGCATTCAGAAGCATCTCTCCAAGAAAAACTGTACACATAATTAATACATTTCAAAACTGTTCCCTTTGTTGGGAGAAGTGAGGTCCAGAAGGGAAATGCCCCCTAATGCTTGACTCGGTCTACAAAGGCTTTTCTAGGGAAGCCGTATGCATAATGGATGTTTTTGGGATAAGTTGTTATTTAAAAGCGAAGAAATGAAAGTGGAATCCAAGTGAATGTAATTAGAAGTCTGCTTCTTGAAATGTACATTTGGCAAGAATTCAGAGATGCAAAGAGTGGGGTGGGGGGGAAGCAACTTGGGGTACTAAATATTTCTGTACTTTATTAAGCCCTAAATCAGCCTTCAATTTTTTATTTTCTTCCCCAAACAAGCTTCTAACAAAAGCCTGCCTCCCTAAATGAAAGAATAATCACCTTGCACATGATGACTAACAGAATCTCGGCATGCACAAAAGCCTCCGAGCATATTGTCAGCCCAAGATAAGAGGTCAAGCTGCACCAATGCTGACAGCACAAAAGGGGGAGAAAAAAGTCTGTTCCCAATAAAGCAAAACAACAAAGGGAAGGAGACATTAAAAATCCATAGTGCAAGCTGTAAAATAGATTACTTTCATGAATATAAACCTGACAGGAACTGCAGCTGCAAAAGCGCTGAAAGACTTGGGCTTAACAAGTTGGCTTCTGCTACGTATGGCTAGCCATTTCACCGACTGTTTGCCTAGTGATTTAGAATTATGTGGGGCCAGTGGACAAGCTTTCACCCACTGTGTCGCCCTGGACAGGAAACTTCTCCAGATGTTACATTTGGAGAGATACAGTTGAGTGTATGGGAAGTGGGAGCTACCAATGTTGCTTCTAGTATGAGAAGGTGCCATTATGGCTGATTCCACACACATTGGATAATGCACTTCCAATCCTCTTTAAAGATCATTTGGAACTGAATTTTTCGAGTGTGAAACAAAAATCTACTTCCAAATGATAGCTAAAGTGCATTGAAAGTGCATTATCCAACGTGTGCGGAATCAGCCTATGTTTTAAAGAGAAACGTACATTTTCTGGCTTTTGAATTTGCAGACTCATACTCTGAAAAAATGTAATATTCTCCTGGTGCATACTGCTTAAAAATACTGTTTTTCTGCATTCAGACAAAAGAGTGCCCATGCATATTGGGAGCACTGTGGATAGCACATCCTCCAAACATCATGTTTGGAAAGTTCTATAGCTGTTGGAAGAAGTAATAGTGTAATCGTGTAGATGAGAAGCCAAATTCTAATGGCAATTCATGTGAACATGGTGGCACATTTGTCAGCCACATGCAGGTCCAAGAGTAGATGAACTGACCCAATAATTCTCTTAATAGAATATGTAGTCCATGCAACATTGCTGCCTGTAACAATTTAACAATGCCTGTAAAATTTAACAATGGTCTTATTGTAATATCTTTGTTCTTATACTGTCCATGGCCATGCTTTTATCCAGTTCAAATATGCATATCAGGTGTAGGAGACTGGTAACCCAAGATAGTATCAGAACCTATGTTTCCAGCCAATGATGTGGCTCAGGGAGTCAACTTTACTCCTCACCAGGCCTTTGAATATAAGATCAAGGATAATTAGGGGATGATTTAGTCTTTGTCTTATCAAACTCTCTCTCTCTTGCTCTCAAAAAAAAAAAAGAGAGAGAGATAAATGCATAGTAACCAGACAGACAATCAGGGGGAGGAAGGAGCAGGCCAGGACAGGTTCTGTAGGACAGTGTGGTGGGTCAGCCCTGTCCTAGGCTGTGTAGCAAGGGGATGCTTGCAGCCATTACTATCTGCTGCAGGCCTAATTTGTTACATCACACTGATTAGGGGTGCCAGGTACATCATAATGATTAAGGTCCCTTTAACCTTCCGGTGAGAAGGAAGGACCTGGCACTTACCTTTGTGATCTTCACATGCACACACAAAGTGTGCATCTATTCCCAGCAGGCTCAATGACATGACTTCTGGAAGTGACATCATCATGCCCATGGGGAGCATACCCTCTGCACACTGGCCTGGGAGGTTTCTTGCCTCCTGGGCCTATTCCCTGGGGCCTTCCACCCACCCACCCCCACCATCCAGCTGAATGGCAGTGGGAGGCAGAGGGTTGGGAACCAGGGATCCTCCACCCCCACCGAGGGACCTGGCAGCCCTAATACTGATCCAATCTTGTTTCAATCCCAGGATGACACCTGCCTGAGTTGTGAATAGGCAAGTGCACACAGAGCCTCACAGATACATTCTGGCTGTCCAGGGTATTGTTGGAAGGTACATGATACAACAACCTTACTAAAAGTAAACAGGTGAGGGTCTGTTGTGTTTATCATCTGTGTGGGTAAATGTTGGCTATTAATGCAATAAATAAATATACCTGGTTGCTATTAGTAACTTCAATATATTTTAAGTTCAAGGCAGCAGAGCAAGGTGCTTTTTCAGCCTTCCAACAATCCAAGATTCTCACTTGTGCATGTAAGTAGCCAGCATTTTGTCCAGGCCATTATGTTTTGGATAAAAATGCCAGTAAATAACAGCAAGAATTGTGAAGGCAATTTTAAAACAGTGGGAACAACATGAAACACAGTCTTAGAGTCAATCATCTACCAACCAGCATAGGCAAAAAAACAAAACAAACAAACAAAAAACCCCAAATAACTGTAAAAAAAAAACCCCTTGCATTGATTAATTTCCAAACTGATCTTCCCACGGACTTGGGGGCACTCCAGAGCTATTAATGGGACCATTTAAAAGAGCAACTGAAACAAAGCACAGCTTGCTTGTAAATGACAAGGCCGTTCTACAAGGAAAGAAATGATGTCCTGCCACATCAAAGGCCTATGGAACAAAGACTTTGCTATCCAGATTATCTCCCTGGATTTCTTTTAGAGAATCAAAGTTTAAGTGATTATCAGATACACTGACACAGAAAGATATCCTGGCGGTCTAATCAAGAGAGGCAACAGGAGTTTTACTTTCATTTTTCTAAATGCTTTTGTTTTGGCCTAGTTGAAAATTGCAACAGCAGAAACAGAGATGCCCAGGGTTTCTTTGAAGAGAGGTCCAAATGTTAATGCCTGCTCGCACATTTTGTTTTTGCAATGTAGAACATTAAAACTATGGCTGATATAAGACTCATAGGCACAGATTTCTTCTACAGATATCTGGGAAATGGGAAAGAAAGAATAGACACCCTATTCTGCTTCTTTTTATATTTGTTACATTTTTATCCATGGGTTTGGCACCTTGCTTGTAGTTTTGTAGATTGATTTGAATTGTCTACTTATGTTAAAGAGCTTTCTTACACATTTGTGCATACAATGTATGTAATTTATCATTGTTTGTATCATGGATTGTGTTGACTAAGGCACAAATAATATTGAAAAAAATATATCTTTTACAGTTCTGTCACTTCCAGTTTTGAACAGGAGGAGTGTCACTGGAGTCTCCGGAGCACACACACTATTTCAATGTGTGCTCCAGTTGCTCCTGGCTTGCCTCTCCCTCCCCCCACACTGCCTGCCAGGTGCATGGGGCCGGGGGCAAAAGGTGGGGGCAGGGCGGGGAATCCCCTGCCTCCACTGGGGTTCTGGCATCCCTAAACAGGTGCATAGGGTGCTTTTAAAGAGGTGTTTTTAAATATTGCTTTCTATCTATTTTATGTATGTTGCATTTGAATCATTTCATTATGTGACTTTATATGTTTTTAATGTATCTTATTTTATTCTTAGCCACCTTGGGTTGGTCAGGAGAAAGGTGGGTGTTTAAATATTTTAATTAACTAAATACCAACTGTTTACACTTGAATGAGACTTTCTTCCTATTAAGTCAAAGGAATAGCATGTTACTAAATAGCTGGAATGGTTAGGGCCGTGATTTATGAGCTTTAAATTATTTCAAATATGGGGATTCGGTTTCGTTTTCTCCGCCATGTCGGACGCTCCTCTTCGCTGGCTCGAGAGGAAGCGGCCGAGCACCCTGTCCGGGCGGCTGATCTGCGAAGATTAGCCCCCAAAACTCCCAGTGAGGGAGGCTGGGTCCGGGACGCTGCGGGAAGAGCCCCCCGGAATCAATGCGGGGGGTTAATTGCCCGTTTGTCCCTACGGAGGCCGGCGGATGTGCGTGGCGCCTCGAGTGCTGCCGGGCCATGAGAAACGGCAAAGAGCAGAACTAGGCGAGAGCCTACAAGTAAGCGAATCCCTTCTGTTACTACAAGCGCACGCGAAGGAGTGGTGGGATCTGAAGCTAAGAAGGCTCGTTCTTCCCCTTCTCTGAGTTTCAGAATCTGGTTGGCGGTTCCCCCCCCCTAAAATGGCAACAAAAAAACAAAGTCCCGCCCTTGGCAAGTCAGTTTCGGCTGCCTTAAAGGGAGAATCGCTGGAGGAAATTGTACGGAGGGCGGTTGGTGAAGCTATAAAACCCTTTGTTGACAAGCTGAATGAAACAGATCAAAGGGTGGGCTTAATTGAGAGCGAAGTGAAAACCATCAAGGAAGCAGCGGGGGGGGGCAGAGAAGTCTGCTCGGGAAAGTGCGTCACTCGTGAAGGCTACGAATAAAGAGCTTAAACTGGTGGAGAATCAGTTGATCGGGCTACAAGTGGAACGAACACAGACAATTTTGCGCCTCCAGAATGTGAAAGAGGAGGAAAACGAGGAATTACGGGGTCTTGTCTCGGAACTATTGGCGACACCCGCGAGGGCAACTAAAGAAGAAGTTAAAAGCGCCATTTTGGAAGCCCGTCGGGCTACTTCAAAGTATGCAATGAAGCGTCAGTTGCCGCGCGAGATCATCATCGATTTTTCATCTAAGAGGATCCGGGACACTATCCTATACAATTCATACAATGCAGATTTGGACTTCTTGGGCAACAAAATTAAGATATTGAAAGACGTCCCATTTCTAGTCCGGAAAAGACGTTTTAAGTATAAAAAGTTCGCAGCTCTTCTGAGAGAACGTGGAATAAAGTACAAATGGTTATTTCCGGAAGGAATCTGGTTCACCCATAAAGATCAAGCCTTTAAGATATTATCAGAAGATCAACTAAGGGATTTTGAGGACAGGAACCCAGAATTCCAGTGCACCAAGCAAGACGAAAAGGAGAAGTCTGAGGGGGAGGGGGAGGAAACGAGCACTGCGGCTGCAGTTGCGCAGAGAGAACTCCGTCCGGGACCCAGGAGGGGAAGAAAAATTTAACTTGAAATTAAATTGTAATTTGCATTTAGTAAGGTCAACCACTCCATCAATATAATATAAAGCTTTAACTTTTGAATAATGGCAGTATGAAGGGAAAACAGAAATGTAGTGTTTAGTGTTTGTAGGGTACCTTCCCCTTTTTTCCACCCCTCCCTCCCTCTCTCTTTTTTCTCTCCTCTTTCCTATCCCTTGTGCTATTGTAGTCTTTTGTAGTTACTGTTTTGTAGGGTATGTATGTATGTAGTAGTTGTATGTTAGATATTGAAAATAAAAAATTAAAAAAAAAATTATTTCAAATATGAATTAATCAAACAGTGGCAAAAACATTTAACACAGGGCTTCCCGTGCACTTTTAATAATAGAGGAAAATAAGGAATTTTTAATAGGCACACCTGCTGAAAGTCATTCTTCTACCCAACTATTAAAACTACAGGACTCCAAATATAAAGCATTTGGCCATGGTAGACCTATGTGATGAAATCATTGGCTGTGGTGGTTTTGTTATAGACAAAATAGAACGATTCGTCATATGTTTATCCGTGGCTGGGCATAAGTCAGTATCAGTTAGGGATGTGCATTCTGGAATTCCCAAGCTGACAATATTTACACAAAAATCACTGCTTTGGGTAATGAAAATGTTTTTTACAGAATGGTTGCAGAAATCCATAATCCTTTAGCATTATGATAAACACCCCCCCCCCCAATCTGTTTTTTTTTTGTGTGTTCAAGTGCTTAGCAGCAGCAGGTGTTTTGCTTTTGTTTTACTCTCTGAATTCCCCACATGGTGGCTCAGGGAAGGTGGCTGCTGGCTGGTGCAAGCCAACTGCAGGACCAGGCAGAGCTCCAGTCCCAGCTCATTCTTTCTCCTTTTCTCCCTCCTTTGTGGGGGTGGGGTCCTTTCCCCATCTACAAGTAGGAAAATCTGGGGCCCATAGAAATTGAGCTCTTGGTCCAATTCCCTCGAAACTTGGGGGCAGGGTCTTTAATGGACAGACAGCTCCAGCTCCCCTGCAATTTTGTCAATTGGTTGAAAAACAGCCACTCCAGCCTCCCCCATCAAAAGCTGCCCATAGAGAATAATGGCAGAGCTGTGTTTCTCTTCCCCTCCCTCCTTTCTCACATTGTGAAATCAGACAAACAACGGACCACAACAAGGAAGGATGTGCAATGCAGAGTTTTCAATGGAAAGGTCAGAGATGATATAGATATAGATATAGATATAGATATAGATATAGATATAGATATAGATATAGATATAGATATAGATATAGATATAGATATAGATATAGATATATAGTCAGTCACTGTATAAGTAGGAAAATAAAATGAATGCTGAAGGCTGGAGAGAGCTCTCCTGCTAGGTCACTGCTTGGCCACCCCCTCCCCCACATAGGAATCAGTGGCCCTGTACTATTAGGCACCTGCTTTGGGGGTCTGTAAAACTGAAGCCCTTTGTTCAATCTGCTGGTGCCATTGACTTTATCAACGGCTGCCCTGGACCTTCAAATACATTCCCTGTTGAAAATAGTCCTGAAACTCCAGAACTTGAAAACCCACATAGATTTGAATCCTGAACCCACGTAGATTTGAATCCTACCCCCAAACCAGTAGTCACAGTTACCCCCTCTCAAATCCTGGATCTGAAATTATAACATTTTTTTTCTCAGAGCACAGCCTTGATACCAGCAACCATCCAATTCAAAATGTGCTATTAACCATTTGACCACTAACAAATTACTGTACACAAGTGTGATGTACTAGCTAAAGTGTTGGGCTAGTATCTGGGGGAGCCAGATTTGGATCCCAAGAGAAACTTGCTTGGTGTCCTTCAGCCAGTCACACACTGGGATTCAATCTCCTTGAAATTTAGGGGGTATTTAGTGGATAGGAAGGAGTAGGTTTCCTGCAAATTTTGTGGAGTTTGGTTAAAAAATGACACCCTCCCCCATTATTCCACATAATTTTCCCCATTATTCCTCATGTTGAGCAACATCGCACAAAACTTGTGTGAGAAAAGACGATCTTCTGTGTTTTTTTCGGCATGTTGCGCAGCATTCCAGGTTGAGGTAAGCCATGTGGAAACGGCCATGGTCAGATACATTTGGGATTCTGTGACCAGATTAGAGAATCTGACCCGGATTTCAGGGATACTGATTTTTTTTTGGTATCCTTGAAACCTGGATTGGGATCACCCAGATGTCTGTGTGAGTGTGGCACACTCTCCGCCTAACCTACTTGTAGAAAGGATGAAGTCGAGGAGAGTGATATAATTCAAACTGGGTCCTTATTGGGGAGAGAGACAAGATATAAAAGAAATAAGTAACGGAAAAAATAAATGTAGATTCCCCTCCAGGATTGCCAGTCTCAAGGTGGAGTCGAATTCTCTCAGATTTACAACCAATCTCCCAGCTACCGCAGTTATTCCTCCTTGAGAAAACAGCAGCTTCAGGAAATGGATTCTATGGCTTAACATTCTCGCTGCACTCCCTGTCTACCCCAAACTCTGCCATCCTTAGGCAACATCCCCAAATCTCCAGGAATTTCTCAAGCCAGAATTGTGAATTCCTCTTCCCAGCCCCAATCACTGGAACATCCAATATGCAACAGAAGCTCCCCCATAAAGTCAAACCATTAAATTGTTTTCCAGACTTAAGCTGCTCCAGACAGCATTTTTCTTTATTAGAAATGCGCTCCTGAATGTGATCCTGGCCAAGCCCCAAGAACCTATTGATTCACTGATTTTTAATTTCAGCATCTCTCCACCCTCCAAAATATAATTTTCATAGCCAGGCAAACATTAACTGTATCATTCACACTGCACTTCTCTCTTAAAAAGTTTAATCCTGGCCCTGAGATTGAATGCCAGGATCAACTCATTCATTCAAGCATGCTTCCTCCTCACCCCACCCCCTCTTAAGGTCAAAGGGACAAATTGACTTCTAGGCAAACTTGAGCTGTGCTAGAAGCTTTTTTCAGAAATTAAGCATTACGATAGAATGTATTGTCAGGTCATTTAGTACCCCTCCCCACTTTGAGAATAGAGCTTTCAAGGACAATAGCAGAATTAGTTTGGTTCCAATCCATGCTGAATTCATTTTAAATTCCATGATGGTGGGTTGGAATATCACGTGACAGGGCAGGACCATCTCTGAGCAGAGAGAGTGCCATATTTCCAAACTATATTATGGCTTTGCCTCCCTCCATCTACAAAAGACAAAACCAGTGTTTGGCTTCAGTTCTTGTCAGAATCCCAAACAGAAACCAAAAGCAGAGTAGGAATGAATAAAAATTATGTCTGGCCCATACGCCTTTTGTATGAAAAATTCAGTCTCTGGGCCAAGCTACACATGACGAATGACACTTGAACGGCAAGTGTATTTCTCCCTGTTCACTTGCCCTCCACTCAATCCACTTGCCATTCAAGTGTCATTCGTCATGTGTAGCTTGGCCCTCAGTTACCTGAGAAATAGGGGGAAAGTTTGATTACCCTATTGGCAGATGACAAACATGGCTGCTCTCTGAATGGTTGCAGCTACTATCTCTGCTTGCAATTACATTCACTCTGTAAGAGACCTGAAGAACACAAAACAGTTTCTGCTATAGCGACTGGGTTGCTTGCAGCCAATTAGAAGCAAGAAAGACCATTTCTAAAACCTCAATCTTGCACCAGAACAAAGAAACAAATAGGAAAAGTGTGCTGCTCAGATTGCATTGAAATCCAGACATGTGAATCACTGTGCGCCATTCCTAAAAAGAGAATCTGAACAACAACAAAGCACACTAGATGGCTCCTTTTGGGCAGGAAGAGGAAGGAGAAGGAATACTGTTTTCTGGTCAATAAAAGGTTTGTTTTTTTAAAGGGGGAGGGAAAGTGGTTGAATGGAATGCCAGTATTTCTGTACATCCTACATGGGAGGGAGGCCTTTGCACAGGGTAGGTGACTGGTTTGGGAGCAATTTTCAAGACAGAAACTAGGGTATTAATTGGGACAGAAAACGGCTAAAATCACTTTCTGCTGCCTTGAACTATCTAGCAGGTCCTAACACACTGCAGTCCAATGATCCAGCTGCCATTGATCTACAGAGCACAACTATGAATTCGTGATGCTTTTGCCAAGTCCCTGAATGCAACACATCATATATCACAACAAGAAATTATACCCAAAATTTTCTGTCTAATTTGGTTTGGGGGTATCCAAAATGGTAAAAGGCACTCCTGAAATTTCAGGATTCCTGAAATTTATATCCTAGAATTTTGAGATTTCATTGCATGTTATTTTGGTTTCTGGGTAGACCTGGCATCCACCGAACATCACTGTTTGCAATTAACCTGAAAAAAATTATCTGAAACAGATTCCCAAAATGGTATCAATATTCCTGAAATGTTGGGATAACGGTAATCATGTTCTTTCTGAAATACCAAAATAAAATGAAAATGAAAAAAAATTGAAGTGCACATCCTTAACACACATTAGTAAGCACATTGTCACAAGAAGTGAGAATGTATATTATACTCATTTACAAAATTATTAGACAAATCTGACCAATCTAACCATTGAGATGAAAGCTAAGTTAAACCTTCATGTACAGGGGAAGTGTACCTCTAAATAACAGACACGGAGGAAAACAGCAAATGGTAAGCTTCCATCGACATCTGACTCTTGGAAACGGTCTATTGAGCTAAATGTGTCTTGGTTTGACACAAGGCAGTTTTTAGTTTCGTACAGAACCATTGAAAAATGTTCTATGACTTCTCCTTAATTAAATAGATATTTTAATCAGAATTCCAGCTCTTCTTCATTCAGATCTTATTAAAATTCTGTAAATAGTACTCTAACAGAAGATGACATTTTAATGGGTCCTCCAACCACCTTCATTTAATTGTAGTTTTATAATGTTATGTCTGTTGTTAACAACATTATGCACATTGAGCAGCATACCTAAAGGCAGATTGATGGCAACACAGATGTTGGGGAAATGCCAGCATGCTCAGTTGCTGTGCGTAGAGTGCTCATTCACGATTTTATTGTTGCTACAGTAAAGCAAGCTTATTTTCGTGGTATTAGTGATAGAGTGGAAAAACAGCTATCTTTGGCATGTTTTATTAATACACTAAACTTGTCTTTATAATTCCACCTTGGATATATCAGTTCCCATAATGAAGTTCACAGTCTAGCTTCGTATAATTATTTCTACTTGGAACAAAATTACTTACACTTTAGATGGGGCGGGGGAGGGGGGAATGAATTGTGCTGCAATCAGGTGAGATAATAACACAGCATAGTAACCTTTTCTTTGAGAGATTACTTTCCTGAAACTATCAAGGCTGACTTTAAAAGGGAAATGTTCAATATACGAACATTGCTTATGTGCTTAACTCTCCACTGCAATATACGGCAACTGATAGCCTAGTGGGTCCTAGTTTGAAAGGAAGTCTCTATAACCCAGGATATCTGGGAGACAACAGAATTTCATGTGTTTCCTACAAGTGATATCTCAGAATTTGGAAACTTGGTCAAATCCCAGTTACTCCTGGAAATTCCGTCTACTACCCGTATACCATAATTTTAACAGGAAGGAAGGCAGGAAGATCTCACTAGCAGCAATTGAATAAGAGTTTGTTACCCTTTTGTTTGCAGGCACGTAAAACTGGATGTGGCCACATGCATGAAGCAAAGGTCAAGAACCAAAGAATGGCTGGCCCTTGGCTTTTAGCCTGTGACCTGCATGAGCTGTCCTAATGAATGTGGTTTAGGAGATTCTTTTCGATTGCCTATTTTATATTGTATGCTATCTGTTTAAATTATTTATTGAAACTGTATTTTGTTGTTGTTATTATTGTAAACTGCTTTGGATCCCCCAAGGGAGAAAAATGCCTAAATCAATAAATGCAATGAATCCCCCCCCCCTTGTCTTCCTTGACTGCTCCTTAACTATCCCCCCTTAGGGCTTTTATTATTCTTATTAGAGGCAAATAATAATAAATACAGGCTCTGATCCCATACTGCCTTTTCTGTCACGGTAGGCACTTAACTTGTGGAATTTGAACTGGACATTTTTTGCCAACTCTTGCCTCTTGCCACAGCACCTCACTTTAAACCCCATCATATTGTGCAGTGGGGGGTCCACTCACTCTCTGGGGAACAGTCAGCGCCAGATCCAGGGTTGCCCACGCCCGGGGCAACCCTTGGCATACTGCCTCACGCACGTGCGCAGCGAGCCACACTGCATGATGACGTCACTTTGGTGATATCATCACGCAGGGCGAACGGAGGCAGGGTGTGGGGCTGAGAAGCTCTGTCAGAGATGCTTTAGGCTGATCCTGCACTGGGCAGGGGGTTGGACTAGATGGTCTGTATGGCCCCTTCCAACTCTATGATTCTATGATTCTATGATTCTAAGCCGCCCGCCCCATTCGCCTCCCCGCAGGCGAATGGCGTGGGCGGCCTCGCAGCCCCCTGCACTGCTTTCACCTGCTCCTCAGGGCAGGGGGCAGCCGGCTTGCTGCACACCCCCTGCCTTCCAGGGCAGGTGAAAGCAGCGTGGGGGGCTGTGAGGCTGCCCACACCATTCACCTCCCCGCAGGCGAATGGCGTGGGTGGCTTCGCAGCCCCCCGCACTGCTTTCACCTGCCCCACAGGACAGGGGGCGGCCGGCTTGCTGGGCACCCTCTGCCCTCCAGGGCAGGCAAAAGCAGCGCGGGGGGCTGCGAGGCAGCCCGCGGCATTTGCCTCCCCGCAGAACAGGGGGCAGCCGGCTTGCTGCACACCCCCTGCCCTACAGGGCAGGCAAAAGGCAGCACGGGGGCTGCGAGGCTGCCCACACTGACGCCTGCACGCTCCGGCAGCTGGGAGCTGCTCCCGGCGCCCCCTCCCTGGCCGGGGGCAGACTACCCCGCCTGCCCCCCCCCCCCCCCCGTAGATCTGGCCCTGGGAACAGTTTTGGAAGGCACAGGCCACTGCAGTGAGAGGGGGAGGCAGGGAAATTACCATTTATACAACAGTTTTGATCATGAAAAACTTAGTCTCTAAGTTCTTACACTAGCTGGGTTTTTAAGACTGGGTTTTAATCAATCTCTTTTAATGCTTTGTTTTTATTATTTTCTATTTTGCAAGTGACCTCGGACAGGTTCCAGGAGAGGCAGCATAACATTTTTTCTGAAGAAATAAATAATAAATAATACACACCCACACACAGGCACACACATTTGCCCAAACTCTCCCAACAGAGGGAGGAGGACAAAGAGAGGCAGGAGGAAGAAATAAGACAAAAGAAAAAGCTGAACATACAAGATGGTATAGAATAACTAGGGAAATAGATACAGGACAGAAGTAAATGAGCAATGCAGCATTAGAGGAACCCAGGAGCACATGGATTCACAGTTCTAAAGGACAAAGGGTATACTAATATATCAGTGTAAAGGTATTGGGATGTTCCACCAACTGGGCCGGATCCAGTGATCTATCAGTGAAAGATTCTAATGCGTACTGATTTTCCTGTCAACTCTCCAAAGTCCTTTCTAACCTCAAGAAAGTTGATGCCAGAGTTGCAAGACTCATAGACTAGTAGCCATGCAAGTCAGGGGGCTGCACTCAGAAGGGGGAAGGGGACAAATATCACCCCTCCTATCTCTTCTTTGCATCCCTAGGTCATTATGTATGTATCTGCAGCCAATTTATAATCAACTTACAGAGACCCCACCAAGGAGCTTTCAAGGCAAGAGAGAAGCAGAGGTGGTTTGCCATTGCCTTCCTCTGCAGAGTCTTCCTTGGTGGTGCCCCATCCAAGTACCAACCTTGCTTAGCTTCCCGAGATCTGACAAGATTAGGTGATACTGTGTTGCTTTCTTTCCCGCTAGGATGATTAGATTCAGATAATTTTCAGAATAAAGATCCAACGTCTTGCGAATTGAGTGGTCCACCTAGAGGAAAATACTGAACTTCCAATCATTCCAGAAAACTTGTCTGCCCCCAATTTTGATCTCAGGAGTCCACCTAAGTGTTGTTCATAGAAATATCAAAAACAGTTGAATATATTCCACGGGTCAAGCCAGACGTGGTTTTAATTATAGGACGGCATGAGCGGATACTTCAAAGGGGTGACGCCAACTTATAAACTGGTCATAACTGATTCTAAATCCACCCATCATGGAATCTGAGTAGGGTTCAGGGACCTGGTTCTAGGAAGTGGGAAGGCTAAATGAGATTTGTGCCTAGATCAGTGATTGTGATTTAGAGCCTGTCCTATTGAAGCAATATATGCAATGCTCCGTGCCTGTTGTTCAACTCTGCCTGCCTTACTTGGGACACCAAATGCTTCTTTTGGCTGCAAGTGACCTGCACAAGTGCAATTTTCTCATCTCTGCCCAAAATCAGATATGAAAGTAAACCAAGGGAGAGCATTAGAATTTCATCCCAGTTGGGCGGGATATAAAAGAAAAAAGTTACAGCTGGAAATGCATTCTCCACTAAAACCACTAGAAGAGAATAAAGGATAAAGAATCTGAGCATGTGTAGAAAGTGTTATAACATTCAATCCTTTGATATGGTAGATCATGTGATGCTGCTGAGGCACCTGGAAGGTGATGCAAGTCTGGGTGGAGAAATGTTGAGATGATTCTGGTCTTTTATATGAGAAGGTTGCAGTGGGAGATGCTGACTCATCCCTTGGGAGCTGACAATGGACGGTTTGATGTCATCTCCCATGTTGTTTCATATCTCTGTAAAGTCCCATAATGAGATCATCCAAAGTTCTGGAGCAGACTGCCATCAATATGTTGGTGACACCCAGCTACATACTACTCTGAATAAGCCATTCTTATCTGAATGTGTTAGTCAAGGGGCTGAGGGATAGAGAAGATACTGAAGCTGAATCCAGATAAGAGGACATGATGCTTGCTGGAATAGGTACTGCTTTACCTGCCTACCATCAGTGGCATGCAACTTTCACTCAAAGACTTTGGGAATCTTGTTGGATCGTATTCTCTTGTGGGAGAAATGGGTTTCCAAAACAGTAAAAAAATATTTTTCCAGATGCTGAATCTAGTTAGAAATTGTTCTATTGCCAACCAGCGTAGCACAATAAAAAAGAGAAAACTGCTTTATGATAATGCTAATAAATTACTTTTGCTTCCTGTTGATGCCATGTTTCCCTGTGCTTTGTAGTTATGTTCCTACAGCAAGGGGCAAATCCTTCCTTTAGATAATCAGGAGGAGGAGCCCACCAGAGTCAATGCAGGTTGATCCGACTGAGCTCCGTCCTTGGTCCTATTCTTTGAACTCCAGAACAAAACAGCTCAGAAAGAGCATTCTGTATGCTCTTTCCAGGGTTCAAAATTAAAGGTGGAATGTTCCCAATAAAAGCAACAAGCACATTCCCCTCTCTCCTATGCTATGGTGGGGAGTTATGCTATGCTAGGGCGCAGTCTTTCCCCTTGTGAACTGATTGTTTGGTTGTGGTTAAGGAAAACAGTTACAGATGCTGCTGCCTGCCTGCACTGCCACTGCATAGTAAGATCCTAAACGAAACACACAAACTTTTCATTGGAAGGGAGATATTACAGCTTCGTTTCCCAGATTTGTTTCGCTGTTTCAGAAGTTAGTAATAATAACATTTGATTTATATACCACCCTTCAGGACAACTTAATGCCTACTCAGAACGGTTTACAAAGTATGTCATTATTATCCCCGCAACAAAACACCCTGTGAGGTGGGTGGGGCTGAGAGCATTCTGAGAAGCTGTGACTGACCCAAGGTCACACAGCTGGCTTCATGTGGAAGAGTGGGGAATCAAACCTGGTTCTCCACATTGCAGTCCTATGATCTTAACTACTACACCAAACTGGCTCTTTACCAAGCCAAACCAGCAATTTCTGGGGGCACTTTTGACTTTTTGTTCCATTTTGCACACCACTAATAAAAACAGGCATCAGCTCAGTCAATATACTAACATGTGAAAACAAAGTGAAAACAAAGACCCTCTTAAATGGTACAGTTTTCAGAAGCCATGCAAACTCTGGTTAGGGAGGGGAGGTGGGTCTCCCTCTGTAGAATGTTTCATGGTGGTGGTGGAAAGTACCATCAAGTTGTAGCCAATTTATGGCAATCCCTACTGAGGTTTTCAAGGCAAGAGACTAACAGAAGTGGTTTACCAGTGCCTGCCTCTGCATAGTGATTGTGTTCTTCTTTGGAGGTCTCCCATTCAATTACTAGCCAAGGTCAACTTTGCTTAGCTCCCAAGATCTGATGAGATTTGGCTTGCCTCAGCTATTCAGGTCAGGGCATGTGGTTCCAAAATGTCCTTCCTCCCTCTCTTTATCTCTCATAGTCATTCACTATACTTTGAACAGTTGAGGCACTGAAATTAGAATCTCTAAAGATAACTTCAATGTCCAGAAAAGTCCATATGGGAGAAGATGCTCCAGTTCAAAATAACACCATAGCTGCATACATCCATATGCTAAGTAAAAAGTTGAACAGTGAGATAAATATGGAGCATAAAGCTTTTGTAAAATGTGACCACTTTGATTAAAAGAGAGCTGTCAGATAGTACTGAAAGATAAAGCTGAGATCCCCTCAAAAGAAATTTGGTTGTATGGTTAGCCTGCCTGTTTGATGTGATATGAAACATTCTATTTGGGAGTCAGAGTAATGCAAAACACTCTTTATTTCAACAGCATCAAAGGGGCTAAAGAAAATAGAGAGAAGGAAAATAGTCGCAGAAAGGTTAAAGCCAATCTCATAAAAGTCAAGATAATTTTAGTGTTATGAATCACTGTAGCATCTGATTAGAGACCATTGTCTCCTGAGCCTGACTGAACAATAGGCTCATCACCACAAGGGAAACATCTTGCTTCTTGTGGGTCCCTCAAAAGCTAGAAATCAGCCAGCATTCCAGTCTCCCTCCCTCCCTCCCTCCCGTCTTACTCATTTTATCAGTGCTCTGCAGAGTATCAAAAGTGGCTCACAATTAAATAGACAGGATGGTTTTGAATTTCTCATCCCCCCCTCCCCAATCTACAATTTTAATTTCTCCCCAAACCCCAAAAATCAGACAGGGCAAAATCAACAGCTGCCCTCCCAATCTGCTTTCTCTGTCGTAGTCCCCACCTTATGGAATGGCCTGCCTGAGGAGGTCAGGAAATCTCCCACTCTTTCTGCAAACCATACAAAACTGAATTATTCAGGAGAGCTTTCTGCCCATATTATAGGGTTGTGACATAAGTAGCACAGAGAGGTGCCTTTGTACAGACAGGGACTATAGCCTATGCCATTGGGTATTGTCTGCTGATGTAGATACGTTTCTAAATATGCCATGTAAATTGGTTATGCTTTGTTTCAGAAAGATTTCATCTCTGTGCTCATCTTTATGCACGTTTTCACATTTTCTGCTACCATACCCTATTGTATCTGTTTCATTGAATGTCCTAACTGTTGTTCATTATTGTACTTTGCTCACTGAAAGTTCTAGCTGTTGATTTTATTGTATTTCACTTGCACTGTGTAATCTGCCCTGGCTTTCAGTAAGAAAGGCATGATAACAACAACAATAACAATAGCAGCAGCAGCAGCAACAACAACACAGTTAAAAAAGCAATAGCAAAAAACAGAGGACCAAAACATTGTCAGAAATAAATAATATAAACATAAATAAAATAAGGACATGAATTCATCTCTAATGGCCAGAAGAGACAAAAGAGAGGGAATGTCAATGAGGCTTTATTTTTCTTACTAGAAAGAAGCTCCTTTCAAAATGGAAGTATGCGGAAGATGAAGTACATTCCAGTGGTGTGGTAAAAAAGCTAAGCACAACCACATAAAACACACACACACACACACACTTGGATAAGTGTTTTTTCTCTACCAATAGATGTGTTAGCAGGATCTTCCAAATGAAAGAACAAGACTGTATGTCACTGAGAAAGGATGTGGATGCGTAACCATGAAGCCAAGACTTTATCAAAGTGGACAGGATGGAAAAACAGGAACAGAAGACTGAAATGGTAGAACCAAGGCATTCTCAATCAAGCACATGCATCAAGAAAATCAGAAAAGGTGGGAAGGAATGATGCTAAGGATGACACAGGGAGGATGTGGTACAGTTTGCTGGCAGGAAGAAGAATTTTATGTGGAAGAAGGGCCATGATCTACCATGAAAGGGCAGTATGGAGCAAAAAAAATCCATACTCCAGTTTGCTGTAGTGGTTAAGAGTGCAGGACTCTAATCTGGAGAACTGGGTTTGATTCCCCAGTCTTCCACTTGAAGCCAGCTGGGTGGCCTTGGATCAGTCATAGCTCTCTCAGAGCTCTCTCAGTCCCACCTACCTCACAGGGTGTTTATTATGGAGATACTTTGGAAACCACTCTGAATGAGTATTAAGTTGTCCCGAAGGGTTGTATATAAATTGAATGTTATTATTATTATGTTGTTGTTATTACTGAAGTGGAGGGGATGGGGGGAGTAATAGTTCTGGGAACAAGGCTCCAGTTCATCTCCCAGAAAAAGCTGTCAGTTTTTTTTAAACTCTCCACTGTTTGTGATCCTATTATGTAAACAAATACAAACATAATTCTTCATGAAGTTTAGAAAATACTCCAAAGAGATGCCTATATCAGTTTCACCTGGATCTTAGATCTAAATCCCTCAAACTAATGTAAAATTTTTGAGGCTTTGGAGATACTGTGGCTTAAGCAAGACAAGCACCAACATGGTTTTCATCTGCAATATCTCATGTGGGTGTATGCGTGGGTGTATACCCCTGTGTAGGTCATGCACCACAACAGCACATCTCTAAATTACACACACCAATAATCATCTTGTCTAATTAAAATGAATTAGTTCTATAACAGTATTGACCCAAACTCTATGTCCCCCCCCATTGTCAAAATCCTTAACCGACTGTTTTGTTGACTGCAAATAGTATGCATGGAAGAATAATTAATGCAATTATCAATCTTTAATGCTTATCCTAAAAATAAAATGGAAGGCAGGGGGGAGAAGCCAACCCTTTGCAACAAATCTTATTCTCTACTTAAGAAGATTAAAAAGCTTCCCCAGGAGTCCAAGAGACGTTTATGTGTTTTGATCTGAAAAGAAATGTGAAATAATACAGATGACAGGAAATCACATCACATATACTCAGTGTGTTGCCCTTAAAGGAAGAGTACCAAAGCAAAGCAGTCTCCTGGAATAAATGCAGCAGGGGGAAAAAATAAAACCCAACTCAACAGCAAACTTGTTTCTGTCAGAGTTAACTCTACAAATCTTTGGAAAACACGGCACTGGTACAGCAGTTGGCTTAGATGCCCTAACCTGTGTTTAACAAGCATCATTGCTCAATTCCGAGATGGTAGTAGGACGTAAACTGATAGGAATTCCCTGTGGTATGAAAGAAGCTGAACTGTCAGAATGGGCAAAGAGTAGGGATGCTGTAAACCTGGGCAGAAATGTGATTGACATTCAGAGCCAAGCTACAAGAGACGAAGTACATGAGGAGGAGCACTTGAAGGGAGTCACAATATTAGCCAGGAGCTGAATTTTAAAAGAGATCGGAAGGCTTTGTCAATTTCCCCTCTCTACAGAGCCAGGAAAGATTGCTCCTCAGAGGGTTTGCTAATTTCCTCTTCCCCTCTTAGAAGGGGAGGTGAAACTGACAGAGCGTTCGGGAGGCAAAAAGGAAATTAGCAAACTCTCTGAGCAGCCATCTTTGCTGGCTCTGTAGAGCTGGGAAATTGACACAACCTTCCAATCTCTTTTAAAACTCTGCTTCCCAGCTAACGTTGCAACTCCCTTCACATGCTCCTCCTTGTGTAATTTGTCTCTTGTAGCTTAGCTCTCAGTCCTATCATGAACAAACTACTTGATTACAGGCCCATGGGGGCCCAGCTAGGTCACCTCAATGTGTTGGCTGAAAGCATGAGTCAAACACAGCTTCACACCTGAACAGCAGCCACTTCCACAGGCTTTACTGCATAAGTTGCTTGGGGGGCCTCACAGTCACAGGCAGGTTTTGTCTTGATAAATAAACTCATTTTTTAAATCTTAAGTGCTCTATCTTGTGGTTAGCTTTTGCATTGCACAGTCAGTGGACAGAATCTTGATCAGTGAAGCCACGCATCCTGTGGGGTCATAGTCAGGTCATTACTTTTAAAGCATGGATGACTTGTACTTAGCCTCCTTTTTCTGCCTGCATGGTAAAGACGCACCTTTTCTATGACCTGGGTGGGTGGAAACACTGCTAGAGGTGTGCAAAACAAAACAAACAAGCCAGAAATTCTTGAAACATCATCTTGAAACATATAACAATAATGATTTAATTCTTGCTACTTCTTGTCTTAACAAAGGCTATGTAAAATTAGTGATTACAAGTTTCTCATACATCTGATTGGCCTGGCCTCCACCAATACATCTATAATCTTGCCGGCTTCTATGAAGTTAGACATGCTTGCCATTCTCAGATACTCCCTGCACCTGGGCCTTGGTACATTGTGTGCATTGATACAAGTTAGATAGCTCTTCTAATCAACATATGGCAATTCAACTGTGGGCCAAGCTACAAGTGATGCCTGACACTGGTTGGACATTTGTCAGCTTCCCTCAAGTTTTGATGGGAAATGTAGGCAGCTTGGTGGAATGTTGGACAAGTGACAGTTGAAAAGTCCATTGGACAGCAGTCAGAGAGCCAAGCTGCAAGAGCAGGATGCCTACATTTCCCATCAAAACTTGAGGGAAGCTGACAAGTGTCCAACCTGTGTAAGGAGTCACTTGTAGCTTGGCCCTAAATTGCAATGAGTCCCCCACCCCACCCTAAAATTTGTGTGTTTTGTTTCAGTCCATGCCCTGCAGCAGCAGGCAGAATCTTGTTTCCTTTAACAGTATTCACCCATTGGATCCCAAGGGGTGAAAGCATGCCCTTATGTTATTAATTAACTTTGTTGGTGGGAAGGGGGAAATGTGTGCAATGAGCATGAGTCTCCCACCCCCATCACTACCCACACAATTGCATCTCCCCTGGGAGTAAGCACTATTAAATAACATGAGACATACATCTGAGTAGACCTGTTGGGGTGCATCTTGGTTTGTTTTATGGCACTACCCAGGAACTGGTCTGATTCCCTCACTTCCGTCAGGATGGTTGCTGTGAGGAAAACAGCTTTGGGGGTGGGGTGCGGGTGGTGTCAAGTGGTAGGTTCAATAAATCAAACTTGATAAAGGCCCTGGAAGACTTCAATCATAGGCTGCAATTCTAAGACAGTTTCCTGGGAGTAAGCACAAGGAAACCTGAAACCAACAGGCAACAGCAGGATGCAAAGGTAATAATTTATTGACACTACAGAAAAAGAAAATGTGAACATAACTCAAGAGTGTTTATAATATCACCACAACCTGGCAGCTGCTACCCTTTGCCAGCCAGTTTCTTACCATAGTGTGCCTGACTGCCCGGCACTTCCCTTCTTCAGGGTCTATTGTGTGTACACCTTCAGTATATGTCAATGGAACACCATATTTCTAAAATGCATGGATCCCAAATCTCCGTCCACATGGGAAACATGTGTGTTGCACCCTTTCCAAATAATATGATGACCATTATATATGGAAGAGGATGAGTAGCATTTACTTCCATTACACATGGTTGGAATACTAAAGTTGAATATCTGAATTATTAAAAGAAATTTATCTGGCTTGTAATGCCTGTTTTCTCTCAAGTCAAATACCGCATATGATCACATTGACGATTTGTTCACAACTGAATGTGAGAAGTACTTCAAGTGGTTTTGTGTCTGTGCAATTGGCGCCAGTCACATGGCAGCTGGCTGTGTAGCCTCTGTTTGTGCACACTCATAATTTACTGGATTTCTAGGCCTGCATATGTTCCATGGCCACCACAAGCAAACCATGAATCATTTATAAACAGATACACTTCCCAAGTAATGTTGCTTTCAGACTTGTGCAATTGGCATCACTCATCATATTGTCACACACCAGCTTCCTTTTTGAGTAAGGAAAGGAAGATGATCCTGAAATGTTAGACGACCCTTTTAAAAAAGCTGTACATAAAATAAATTATTGGTGGATATAACTGTAACTTGCATGCAAATGTAAGGCAACCCCTCTTTTTTTGATGGCATGCAAAACCTAGTCTTGCATTTGAGTAGATACAGTACATAAGCATTTGCAATCCAATTTCAAACACTCCGAAAACACACATAGCCTTGTGTGTCAAGAGGGAATATTAACAAAGCTTGAATATAAGAAATAAAAGCCACAAAGCATTGCTCCCCGCCCCAGTAAGAACAAGACAGCCAAGGGAAACTTCTCTTTAATAAGCTAGTTTGCTATTGGGTGGATGGACGAGGATAGCTGTGGGTAAGCAGTGTGAGTCCATTCATATGCACACCTTCACAATACTGTTTAGAACAATTCTGAGCACTCAAATAAAGGTGTACTTTTGGGGAGTGCTAAAAGATACTGTTTGCAATTTGAAGAAAAGTATATTGAATATCTTAAATTTCAGTTTTAACCACTGGGTGGTGTATGCAACCGCACTGCTTGTACCCTTTCCAAAAACCCTTTCTATTTTGACTTCTGCTAATATATATGTGTGGGCATGTTGAAGGTGAAATACTCTGAAACACGCTGAATATTTTCTCTTTTTCTGAATTTGCCATAAGATTCTTTGGAGTGAATTGGTTTTGATCTTTGTTTTAGCACCTCTTTTAAATGACTGCTTTGCTTTCCACTTCTAACAATTCTTTTTCCTTAATCTCTTAGATTAACAAAGGCTTTAACTAATACTGCTTAATTATTTCTGAGGCTAGATGTTTTTTTAAAAAATTGTATTCAGAGGGCAAGGCAGTAGTTAGGAGCCATTAACATCATGTTTTTGGCATGAAATCCCACATTAAAACCAAACTCCATGAACAAGTAATAACATACAATTTCCTATCATTTCTAAGATTACTTAATGGGTTATTGTCCATTTGAATGAGATATTTCAATCACAACTTATTTAATAACACTTGCCAATTATTGCTGAAAATAATGTGATATTGTTATTTAGAATGGCAACTCTGGTTACAGACTTCATTCATGCTTCTTTGGCTGGGAGGAATAGAAAGATTAGTTATTCGAACAATGTCTTACCTGCCCTTTGCAGAAACCACCAAGGAAAGAACTGGTAGACAAAATTAGGAATTTGAGGAAAACCAAAGGTAGAGATTTGTTAAAACCAGTGAAATTTCACTGGAGTAGTTTGCACTTTGATTTAATGGCTAGCATTGAGTGATGACAAAGATGAAAGACTTGATTTCACAGGTCAGGAGCAGAGTTCATGGTTTCTAGGTGTGATTCTTGCCATCTCTGGTCACAGAATTTCAGGTATTGTGGTTGTGAAATACCTTGAGTATGGTAACTATGGAGACTGGGTTCAAGGGCCATGTCTAAACAATGTTGACAATATTAGCTACATTTATCGTCAGTATGATTCAGAATAAAATAACCTGAAAAGGACCTTGAAATGGCCATACTATTTTGTATTTTCTACCATACAATAGCCTAAAATTAGGGATGAGCAAAAATACTGCATTCTTTTTATCTCCATTTATATTGTTGACAACTTTTCATTCTCGGCTTCTTTGCTGTTGGTTTTGTAGCTCTATTGTGTGCACATCTTGTACAACGTTGACATAAATGTTCTATAGTATTATACATAAAGGGTGCATCATTTATGCACCCTTTATGTATTTTTTTTTCAGGAGAAAAAAAGCAGGCTCTAGACATGTGCGAAATCTTCCACATGCAATATGCATTTTTAAAAATGTCTTTCCTCTGTATCTCACTCTGTCTCAAGGAGAGTTTGGCATCTGTAGTGGGTCTCTTACATATATGTGTAAATTAGACCTGAGTAATCTGGAAAAGTTTCACACATGAACCTGTCATAAATCTATAAACTCTCTACCTCTGAAACTGAAATTTAATTATGAATTATAAGCAGCATTCATGAATGGATGGGAAGGGACTTTACTTTTTATAGAAAGAGTTCTGAACTGTACAAAATTGGATTGCAAATAACTTTGTGCACATATAGTCTCATGTTACCATTTGTGAACCATTAGCTACCTTGACGCATCATGTGATGATGGGAAATGTGGGGCATAAATATTTTAATAAGTAAAAAACTGATTCGGGTCAGGGAGGAAGGTATTGTGTTGCCTAGGCAATCATACAATTCTCCCTGTACATCATATATCTCAACACTTTGTCTCGTGATTGTGAGCATGGGCTGACAGCAGTTACTGGCTGACTGCCTAGAGTGATTTTGCATGCAGCCAACTTCATGGATGCAAACACAGTGCATAAACGCCAAATACATCTTGCCTTAAATTGTGCATGGCCCAACCCTGACCTTTATGCATGCATGACTTCCCCACAATCCAGCAAGTTTAAATACCCACAAATAGTGGCTGTTGACTGGCTGTGTTGGGGTGGTGATGAATGCTCTGAATGGGAGATGCAAAAAAGCAGTACATAAAATGCAGCTTGCTTTAAACTGCAAATATATCAGAAAACAGAGTATGGGAGATCAACTTGAGAGAAAACAGGTGTTATGATGAGCAAGGTGAGCTCTATTTTCAAGTGCATTACCTGTGAAGATGGCAGAATTGCTGGTAATAAATCTGGGCCCTAAAAAGGCACACAGGTGCACAGACATTTGAATTTCTAACCGCAACCTAAAATGGACGATTCTCCTTTTTATTTCTCTGACAAGGAAAAGAAAAAGGTGCCACAAACATGCATCACTACAGAACTGTAAAATAAAACTTCAAGCTATTAGAACTATAATTATACTATCATGGCTGCCAAACAATAAATTTCTCTCTCTTTTATACCATCTGTAAAAATTACAGAGCAGAAAAGCACCTTGCTTTACCAACAGAGTGACTGATCTGTAAAGAAGTGCTCAGGTTCAAAGACAAAGAAGCCTGTGCAGAAAAAAAAGAAAATGGGATTCAACTTCACTTCTCTGATTCGAGGACTGCTGGAAAGTCTCATGTCCTCAAAGATATTTCTTCCTAGTTCCCAGACACAGCAAAGGTATTTAATGTAAAATGAAACTAATAAAACAAGATGCATCTCTGTCCGGATCAGGTTGGAACTGGAGATGTACCTAGGCGGACTTGGAACTACTATCCAGCTTCCTTGCAGTCAACTGCTGGAGTTTGGAAAGAGCTAGAAACTAAGCTGGAGGCTAGAGCTAATGTTTACTGCTGTGTTGACCAGGCAACAGCTGTTTCAACCCCTGGAGTCCCCTCCAACCTATACAGCAAATGAAATTACAAGACATGTTTTAGATGTCTGTGAGCAAGCATGTGTTATGAGTCCACAACCTCCACCTCCCTGATGAACACAAGAAATATGCCCATCAGAAAGCTGAGAGTGAGGAGAAGCTAAGAGAAGATTAAGTTTTGGGAAACATAATCCATCTCCTGGGAGAAAGTACCCCAGATGCTTCATTCTCCTTGGATAAACTGTAAGAAAAATGCAATCTTAACGTCATTAAGGGCCTTTATGACATCAGCCATAAAACAATACTTCACCTCTTTTTTTGTTTGAAAATTGCAAGTATAAAAAGAATGTTGGATCTTGCTGCAGATTTCACACATCTGCTGTATTAAAATAGTTTTCACACAAGCCACTCAATCTTCCCTTGCCCCTGAATATTAACACTGCCTTCCTAAGCAGAATTACATCCTTTAAAGTTCACTGAAGTTAAAAGGCCTTGAATAGTGTAACTCTAGTGTAGCTCTACGGTGGGTAGTGGTTACAGTGTTCTTTCCCTTGTATCACATTTTTTATACCACCAGACCTCCAAAGACCTCAGGGCAGTGTACACAGCTCTCCTTTCCTATTTCATCCTCCAAGCAATCCTGTGAGATGGATTGGCTGAGAGGGGGGGACTGTCCCAAAGAGTCTCTCTACATGAGACCTCTTACATGAGGACACTCAAGTGTAGGGAGATGCAATGTTTCTGGGAAACATAGTTTAAAAAGACAGAGCCAAAAGCTCTGTCAATTTCACCTCTCTACAGAGCCACAAAGATCACTCCTCAGAGGGTTTATTAGTTGCCAGAGTCTTTGGGGAGGTGACAAAGAAATTAACAAACCCTCTGAGGGCCAAGCTACACATGACGAATGACACTTGAACAGCAAGTGGATTGAGTGGAGGGCAAGTGAACAGGGAGAAATACACTTGCCGTTCAAGTTTCATTCGTCATGTGTAGCTTGGCCCTAAGAAGCAATCTCTGATCTCTGCCTTTTTAAACTGCCCTGGTAGAAAGAGGTGAAATTGACAGAACTTTGGGTCTGTCTTTTTAAACTACGTTTACCAGAAACATTGTCTCCCTACACTTGAGCGTCCTCATGTAAGAGGTCTTGTGTAGAGAGACTCAAAGTCACCTTGCAAGATTCTTGGCCAAACTGGTTAAAAATTGGGTCTCCCAATCTGGTGAACAGTAGCCTAAGACTAGAAAGACCCATATTTAAATCCCCAGTTTTCCATGAAGCTCTCTGAGTCCCAACGAAGCAATCGTGCTCTAACTCCCAAAGGGTGCTGTGAGGATAAAAATGGCACATGATCATGCACAATGCCTTAAACATTTTGAAGGAAAACAGATGTATAATGTAATGATATTACTAGCTAACCACATGAACCCTCTTTAATTTCCATTATATGGTAGCAGAATTCAGCTCATCTCTAGCCTTCCTAAAGAATATAGAGTATGCCAAATGCAAAGACTGGTGAGCATTTTGGGTTCAAAGGTCATACAGCCATATCGATTAGCATCACATGGGGGAATGGGTTGCAGCGAAGATACTTTGCTTCAGCATACCAGCCGATGTGTCTTCATCTGGGCTGTTCAGTGACATTAAGCAGACATTTCTATTATACAGGAAAATATGACTGCCTGGGTTTTTTTTTTTAAAGCCCTGACCTTTCTCCCATCTTTCCTTCATTTTCCCACAACAAAGATGGTCTACTTTAAAATGTCACAGAAGGTGTAAAAACTTAATCTCTGATCTGTCATATGAGCTAGAGATTCATTGCCTATGCAAGATTTGCTCTGCCAGTGGTAATGTATACGCAAAAACACTTCCCTGGGAATCTCTTCCATACATACCTAAGAGACACATAAGAGAGAGTAAGAAAACAGAAGACGACAGCCTATTAGCAAGCTATTTGTTTCCGTGTTTTGCTTACCTTACCACTTCATTTGTAAGTAAGAGGAAAACCAAAGCTTTTCTACCCCCACTCCCAATACACAATCTGGATTGTATCAAGGATGCACCATCAGGCAATAGAAAACATTTTAAATTTGGCTTGCTGGCAGAGAAAGGTAACGTTTTTTCCCAGATATTTTAGACATGGGCTAAGTGTCTGCTATAGTAGAAATCATCCATTCTAGTTCCCTCCCCTCCAAAATAGATCCTTAACTACAAGTGTGCAGCAAAATTCCAGTTAGTTGAAATCAATGATAAGTCTAAGACTTTAACATCACTCCTTTAATCTTGATTCTCTCTCACCATTGAGACCAGCAACTATCCCCAACATGCTGGCCCTGTATGAAATTCCTTTCATCCCCACTATCTAGCTAACCAGTACCTTTTTTATCTCACAGTTCCTCCAAGGAGTTCAAAATAGTATGAGCGATTGTCCCTTTCTCATTTTATATGCACAATAACCCTATGAGGTAGGCTAGGCTGCAAGTTTGAGATGTCAATTAGGCTGAGAGGTTGACTACGGGTTACTCACCAAAACCATTACAGCTTTCCCTACTCAATGCTGCTGACTCCTCCACCTTTGAAAGTAGATTACAAGAAGAACTAGAGATATTTAACTATAGAACGCTCTATTTGGCCACTTAAACCAATAAACGACAAAGAAAGAAGGAAAGAAAAACCTTTCCTAAAATAAGGACCCCATATGGATGAATGCAGGCAAGATGAATCCCAAGATGCTTGACTTCATAATGAATGGATTTGCAGTTGGATTGCTAGGTTTCTTTAGGATCCAGATCCAAATCTTTATTATAAATGGTCCTTGACCAGCATAAAATGTAACAGCATTCCTATACTCAGAGCTGCTAGAACTATAGGTTTTAGCTTCTACATTAATAAATATAATACAAAAGTTAAAAATACTATTTTAACATTTCTTCCGATAAAATCAGTATACCTTTGTGAGCTGATGGATTCTATAAGCTGCTGTGAAAATTTCACACTACACAATTTAACCAATGGGTTTTCATCTATTGATAGCATTCTGGTATACACGGACTCTGAACGGCTACCTATTAAGAAAGGGGATGACGAACTTAGTGTGAATTTTTTGATAGAAACTAACAGGAGAAACTAACAGTTCAGAAGCACAAAACCAGTGTTCTGCATGCGTTTCAAGGCAACTCACGTAATTTCGATTCTTTTGAAAATATGTTGAGTCTCAAACATGTATAATATTCCTAACTTTACAATATGGATTAAATTTGACAATTTGCTCTAAGCATCCCATTTTACCAGGACAATCCCAGTTGTCTGTAACATGCCACTGGTAAATGCCATCCTAATTTTGTCTAGTGGAAGTCCTATTTTAAAATATTGATGTTCACAGATATATACTAGACTAATTCATGCTTCACTTACCTGCTCTAGAAGTCAAGTATTTGAGGAAGAGAATATCTATTTTGAAACAAATGTATTTTCAAGTAAACCCATGATGGGGTCATAAAAGGTACTGATATTCTTCCACATGCACCGATAATCATCTATTTGGATAGTTAATGTTGCTGAATTTGTTTGAATTGTATATACAACCAGAACATTTGTGACATGAACGAGTCTATTAAATGTTCTTAGGAAACTGCAATGGTAACATATGCTTTGGAAACCATTGCAGGCAGGACTAATACAGACTAAATAAATACATTGCACGGTTGGCAGGGAAGGGCTTTCAGCAATGTCTAATGATCCTAGTGTGAAAAAGGTGTTACAAATACACAAATGCTCCTACTTTGATCTGTGGAATGATTAGAATGTTGGACTAGGATCTGAGAGGCTACAGGTTCAAATCCCCATTCTACATGGAAACTTGCTGAGTGATCTTGTGGTAGTCACTTACTCTCAGCCTAATGGGCTGCACAGGGTTGTTGTAAGGATACACCGAAGGAGAGGAGACAATGTAAGCAGCCTTGGGACCCCACAGGGAAGAAAAGCAAAGAATGAATGAGGTAAACAAATAATAACATTTTTTAAAAAAATCTCCTGTTTCCTATCTGCCATCAGATTTCTTTCAGCACATTACCAAGTTGAACCAGCCGGGAACAATGGGTGCCGGACTCCTTGTTGCTCAGATGAGTGAGCAAACATGATCTGACAACTTTTACAGAGCTCAGGGTATGGCAATATGACCCACCCTGGTCTATTGTTGTTGAAGAGCATCCCACCTTGTCTAGCTGTAGTTCCCTTGTTGGCCAGAGTGAGGTAGCTGACCACAAGACTAAATCCTGATTTGACATCACTCTGATTGAGGGTCGGGATAAAGGATAAGCAAATGTTTCTAATTTAATTTCAGTTTACATTTGTCTTTATTTTTTCAAAGATTTTGGTTCTCTGCTTTCTGCTCTTGGTTTTGTGGATTTGTTTGTATGGTGAACACATGTTGTACAGGTTTGTAATAAATATGTATCATTTGATGTGCAACAGACATATCTTTATATCCAATTCTAAAATCTATCACCAGAGTGTGGATTATAAAATCTGTTAAATGGGACTATGGACAGACAGGGATGTTTCTATAAACTCAGGGGATCACAAAATGTGCAGAATAATTTTAAAAAACTGAAAGGTTTATTAAAAAAACTACAAGTGGAAAAGTGAAATTGCTCCTGTGTATACAATACAGTTTTTAAAAGTGCTTTCTGAGATCTCACCAGATCAGATAATGGGTGTTTAAAAAAATAATCAGTGGCTGATGGGAGGAGGTGAACACTTAGTTTGGAGCAGTTAAAAAGAGCAAGAGTCCAGTAGCACCTATAAAACTTACACAATTTGTGGTAGGGTATGAGCTTTTGTGAGTCATAGCTAGGGATGTGCGTTTCGGCATTCAGAATGCCGAAAGAATGCCGAAACAAAAGTGTTTCGGCTTCTTTCAGGGAATGCCGAAACGTTTCGGGGAATCCCGAAACGTTTCGGGTAGCCGAAAGAAAAAAGCCGAAACGTTTCGGAATTCTTTCGTCTTTCATTCGGCTTTTCAATGGGAAAATGCCTCCGTCTTCCCGGACGTCTGGGGGAGGCATCTTCCCACCAAATAAGCCCAAAATTGGTGGGGACCTTCCTCTAACCCTTCTCTAACAACCACCCAAGTTTCAGACAGATTGGACTTTGGGGGGCCATGTTATGGCCCCCCAAAGCAGGTCCCCCCATCCTCCCATAAAGGAGCATCTTCTTCATTATTTCCTATGGGGAAAAAATGAAGAAGCAGGCTTCCTTTGCCAGGGGTGGCATTTTGCATGCAAAATGCCCCCTTACCCTCAGGGGCCCTTCTCCCACCCCTCCTCCCACCCCCCACCAAGGCTCAGCCTGCTCCCACTTGGGGGGGGCCATTTCATGGCCTCCCCAAGTAGGTGCTCTAATCTCTACCACTGACAGCTGGGGGAGGCTTGTGTTGCCAGGGGTGGCATTTTGCATGCAAAATGCCGCCCAACCCTCTGGGGCCCTTCTCCCACCCCTCCTCCCACCCCCCACCAAGGCTCAGCCTGCTCCCACTTGGGGGGGCCATTTCATGGCCTCCCCAAGTAGGTCCTCTCAGCCCCTAAATTCCACCCCTTACAGCTCCACACAAACCCAATTCCCCCCAGCTGCCACACACAGACCCAAATCCCCACATTAGCCCCTCACAGACCCAAATCCACCCCCACCTGCCCCACACCCATAACCCCAGGAACAGGCTGGCAAAGGCCAGCCCTCTCCCTTTGTTCCCTATGCTGGGAACTTCTAAACTCTCTTTCCCTGGGCAATTCTGCACAGCCCAGGGGTGCCACAATGGTGGGCACACTTCTGAGTGCCAGCTGGTCCCTGTGAAAGAGCACCTGAACCACAGACACCCTCCCTCAAATTCCCCCACCACCTACAGAGATGGCTGGCCAGCCAGCCCCATTGTTCCCTATGATGGGAACCAACTGCACAACAAAGAATAAAACAAGAACAACACAAAATAAAGTTTTTTAAAAATTATTTTCTCCCTTCCAAAGTACAAGTAGGCAAAGCATTATGACACATAACACCAGCAGTCCCCCACACAGAAAAATAACACAACTCACTTAACATCAGAGAATCACAAAGCACGATTCCTGTCAAAAACACTTTATTTCTTGAACAGCTTTAGGCTACACAGCAGGGGGGGAACACCAAAGGGCATGGCAGCAGTATCTTACACAAAAATAACACAACTCACTTAACATCAGAGAATCACAAAAACACAATTCCTGGCAAAAACACTTTATTTCTTGAACAGCTTTAGGCTACACAGCAGGGGGGGGACACCAAAGGGCATGGAAGCAGTATCTTACACAAAAATAACACAACTCACTTAACATCAGAGAATCACAAAAGCACAATTCCTGTCAAAAACACTTTATTTCTTGAACAGCTTTAGGCTACACAGCAGGGGGGGAACACCAAAGGGCATGGAAGCAGTATCTTACACAAAAATAACACAACTCACTTAACATCAGAGAATCACAAAAACACAATTCCTGGCAAAAACACTTTATTTCTTGAACAGCTTTAGGCTACACAGCAGGGGGGGAACACCAAAGGGCATGGAAGCAGTATCTTACACAAAAATAACACAACTCACTTAACATCAGAGAATCACAAAAACACAATTCCTGGCAAAAACACTTTATTTCTTGAACAGCTTTAGGTTACACAGTAGGAGGGCACAAAAGGGCATGATAGCAATGTACTACAAAAAATAATACAACCCACTTCACCGTTTTTGACAGCAATTGTGTTTGTGTGATTCTCTGATGTGAAGTGAGTTGTGTTATTTTTGTGTAGTACACTGCTTTCCTGCTCTGTGGTGCCTTCCTACTGTGTAACCTAAAGCAGTTACAGAAATAAAGTGCTTTTGACAGCAATTTTTTGGGGTGATTCTTTAATGTGAAGTGAGTTGTGTTATTTTTGTGTAAGATACTGCTTCCATGCCCTTTGGTGTCCCCCCCCTGCTGTGTAGCCTAAAGCTGTTCAAGAAATAAAGTGTTTTTGACAGGAATTGTGCTTTTGTGATTCTCTGATGTTAAGTGAGTTGTGTTATTTTTGTGTAAGATACTGCTGCCAAGCCCTTTGGTGTTCCCCCCTGCTGTGTAACCTAAAGCTGTTCAAGAAATAAAGTGTTTTTGACAGGAATCGTGCTTTGTGATTCTCTGATGTTAAGTGAGTTGTGTTATTTTTCTGTGTGGGGGACTGCTGGTGTAATGTGTCATAATGCTTTGCCTACTTGTACTTTGGAAGGGAGAAAATAATTTTTTAAAAACTTTATTTTGTGTTGTTCTTGTTTTATTTTTTGTTGTGCAGTTGGTTCCCATCATAGGGAACAATGGGGCTGGCTGGCCAGCTATCTCTGTAGGTGGTGGGGGAATTTGAGGGAGGGTGTCTGTGGTTCAGGTGTTCTTTCACAGGGACCAGCTGGCACTCAGAAGTGTGCCCACCATTGTGGCACCCCTGGGCTGTGCAGAATTGCCCAGGGAAAGAGAGTTTAGAAGTTCCCAGCATAGGGAACAAAGGGAGAGGGCTGGCCTTTGCCAGCCTGTTCCTGGGGTTATGGGTGTGGGGCAGGTGGGGGTGGATTTGGGTCTGTGAGGGGCTAATGTGGGGATTTGGGTCTGTGTGCGGCAGCTGGGGGGGAATTGGGTTTGTGTGGGGCTGTAAGGGGTGGACTTTAGGGGCTGAGAGGACCTACTTGGGGAGGCCATGAAATGGCCCCCCCAAGTGGGAGCAGTCTGAGCCTTGGTGTGGGGTGGGAGGAAGGGTGGGAGAAGGGCCCCAGAGGGCTGGGGGGCATTTTGCATGCAAAATGCCACCCCTGGCAACACAAGCCTCCCCCAGCTGTCAGTGGTAGAGATTAGAGCACCTACTTGGGGAGGCCATGAAATGCCCCCCCCAAGTGGGAGCAGGCTGAGCCTTGGTGGGGGGTGGAAGGAGGGGTGGGAGAAGGGCCCCAGAGGGTTGGGGGGCATTTTGCATGCAAAATGCCACCCCTGGCAACACAAGCCTCCCCCAGCTGTCAGTGGTAGAGATTAGAGCACCTACTTGGGGAGGCCATGAAATGGCCCCCCCAAGTGGGAGCAGGCTGAGCCTTGGTGGGGGGTGGGAGGAGGGGTGGGAGAAGGGCCCCTGAGGGTAAGGGGGCATTTTGCATGCAAAATGCCACCCCTGGCAAAGGAAGCCTGCTTCTTCATTTTTTCCCCATAGGAAATAATGAAGAAGATGCTCCTTTATGGGAGGATGGGGGGACCTGCTTTGGGGGGCCATAACATGGCCCCCCAAAGTCCAATCTGTCTGAAACTTGGGTGGTTGTTAGAGAAGGGTTAGAGGAAGGTCCCCACCAATTTTGGGCTTATTCGGTGGGAAAATGCCTCCTCCAGGCGTCCTGGAAGACGGAGGCATTTTCCCATAGAAAAAAGCCGAAAGAATGCCGAAATAATGCCGAAAGAATCCCGAATCCCGAATCCCGAAAGAGATTCTTGTTTCGGCTTTCAGCTTTAACGATAGAGAATTTTCTTTCGGCTTTCTACTTTCGGCTATAGCCGAAAATTTTTGGCTTGCACACCCCTAGTCATAGCTCACTTCTTCAGATACTATAGTTTGGAGAAGGTAGTGAGGAACTGGCAGGGAAGAGGGTAGAGGGGATGGGGAGGAGGAGTAGCAGTGGTGAAGGGAAAAGGAGGTGGCAAGAGTGGCAGAAAGAATAAGAAGGTGGTGGCAGTAGAAGGGGAGAGACGATGAAGGAAGAGACAATGGGAGAAGGCAGAGAAAACTGTGATGATGGAAAGGATGGTGGAAAGGAGGAGACAGCGGTGGTATTAGGAGGAGAGGAGGAGAGGAGGATGCAAGAGGAGGAGACAGCAGTGGCAGCAGGCAGGGTGACAAAAGAAGGTAGAGGTGGCAGCAATAGAGGGAAGAAGTGGAGGATGGAACTTCTACTCATCCACAAGTTCCTCTTCTCCCTCCATCATTCTTCCTATATAATTGAGTAAGCGTATTTCAGACAACTCACTTTATACCCTGGGGCACCACCAGAGGGAGCTGCCACGGAGGGAAGCCTAGACAAGGCACCATGTTCCTCCAGAAAACGCGCCATGGTGGGAAGCCCAGGCTGGGAGCAGGATGGGAGCAGGTAGCAATGCACACCTCCTGCCTTCACCCAGCTGGTATTAGGAGTGGAGCAGATGGCAATGCCCACCACCCAACTTAACCCAGCTAACATTAGGAGTGGAGCAGGTGGCAATGCCCACCTCCTGCCTTCACACAGCTGGTATTAGGAGTGGAGAAGGTGGAATTTCCCCTCTCACCTTAACCCAGCTGGTATTAGGAGCAGAGCAGGTGGCTATGCCCTCTCCCAGCTTAAGCCAGCTGCTATCAGCAGTGGAGCAGGTGGCAATGCTTGCTCCCCTTTGAACCAGCTGGGATCAGGAGTGCAGCAGTTGGCAATGCCCGCCCCCTGCCTTAACCAAGCTGGTATTAGGAGAGGAACAGGTAGCAATGTCCTCTCCCTGCCTTAACTCACCTGGTATTAGGAGCAGATCAGATGGCAGTGCCCACTCCCCTGTCACCTGACAATTGATATCCATTTCGGAGCTAGAGGAGAGAGTGCAGCTTTGTGGAACCGCACAACCACCAGTATATAGCGCTCTTGATAAAGAAGAGCACTATATACTTGATAAAGAAGATACGAAACAGGAGTTCAGCCTGCGCCTTGTTGAGCGCACGGTGGCTTTCCGTCCCCCCTGCAGGGTTGGTGTCCTCCTTGTGGAATCTCCCGACTGGGGGCTGGTCATTGGAACGTGTTCATCATTTGACCACCGTGATTAAGTAAAAAGGAGTGACTCATTTCATTACGAGACAATTTTGGGACATATTCCCCGTAGGGGAGTGTGGACTTTCTGTTTGTGCAATTCTTGTGTTCATCTTGTATTGAAAAGGAACAGGCTAGTGGCCTTTGTGATTAATATTGTTCATAAAAGTGGTTAGTAACTTACACCATAAGTGTATGCTGTACTTTGTAGACTTTATGTTAAGTTGCTAGTCCTTACTGTTGTGGGACTTTTGATTCCTTATTAGGAGTGGAGCAGATGGCAATGCCATCCCTGACCTCAACCCAGTGGTTATTAGAAGCAGAGCACTTGGCAATGCCTACCCCACTTCACCCTGCTGGGATCAGAAGCAGAACAAGTGGCTTTGCCCACCCAATGTCTTAACTCAGCAGGTATTAGGAGTGCAGCAGATGGCAATGTTCACCCCCACCTTAACCCAGCTGTGATCAGAAGCATAGCAGGTGATAATACTCATCCCCTTTCACCCAGGTTGGATCAGGAGCAGATCAGGTGGCAATGCCCGCCCTCCTTCACCTGACTGGGATCAGGAGTGGAGCATGTGGCAATGCCCTCCCCTGCCTTAACCCAGCTGGTATTAGTGGTGGAGCAGGTGGCAATGCCCACCCCCCGCCATCACCCATTTGCGATCAGGAGTGGAGCAGGTTGCAATGCCCACCTCATGCCTTCACTTAGCTCAGATCAGGTGCAGAGCAGGAGGCAATGCCCTTCTTCTCTTCACCCAGCTAGGATAAGGATCAGAGAAGGTGGCAATGCCCACCCTCTTCAACCTACTGGAATAAGCCACTTAGCAGGCGGCAATGCCCACCCTGTCTTCAACCTGCTGGAGTCAGGAGCCAAGCATGCCCCCCTTCAACCTGCCAGAATCAGAAGCAGAACAGGTGGCAATGCCCACACCTGCTTCACCCAGCTGGGATCAGGAGCAGAACAGGTAGTAAAGCCCGATGTCCAACTTCACCTGTCAGGATCAGGCATGGAGCAGGAGGCAATACTTGTTTCTTCCTTCACTCAGCGGGGAGCAGGTTGCAATGCTCACCCCCCTTCAACCAGCCGGGATCAGGCTCAGAACAGGTGGCAATGCCTGTCTCCCTTCACCCAGCCATAGTCAGGCACAGGAGGCAATGCCCACCTCCCTTTACCCGGTATGTACCAAGCATGGAGCAGGTAGCAAAGCCCATCACCCCTTCACATGGCTGAGATCAGGCAGACCAGGCATGGAGCAGATGACAATGCCCACCCCTCTCCTTCACCAGCTGGAATCAGTGACAGAGGAGGAGTGAATGCCTGCCTACCTTCCCCTTTCTAGAGCCCGTTGTATGTTACCCACAACAAGCTTTGTTGCTAGTAAAATATAATGTTGATTTCTCAACACACAAATAATGTCGCAAATGTGGTGCAAGGAAACACAAAATGGTGTGAAAATAAAGAACTGTAAGTTTGATTTGCACACCAGTTGAAAAAATGATCTTTTGCTCAAAGCAACAAAGAAGAGAAATTTGTAATTACCCTCATTCGGGATAGGCCAGTCAGAAATTCCAGTGAAATGCACTAATAACTCCCTTTTTTGTATTGATACAAAATAGAGAAAGACTTTCAATTTCACTTCAGCCGATCAAAAGTGGCAGTTTTCATTCATAAGGCAGAAAGTAAAATAAGATAAAGACTATCAACATCAAGGGCTCTGCCTGCTTTTAGCTCAGGGAAATCATTAGCAAACAGTGACATCTTAATGGGTGTGATTAAAAAGGAACACATTATTTCATTAGAGCAGGGTTTTTCCTTTTAAAAATTTAACTCAAAAGCTTGCTAAATTTTCAGCTTAATTACTACACAGTACAGAAAATAAGTAATCCAATAATCAGGAAGAAAAAATAGATAAAAAGGATGTCACATATCCCTTTGAACAGTATAATTTAATCCTGTTCTGTTTGAATTTCTTTACCGCCACGCTGGCTCAAAGCAAAGACTTTGAACTGAACCCTCTAAGATTTTTCTTCTCCCTTTCTCTCCCCCACCTCTTATTTTTGACCAAATACAAAATCAAAGCCGTCAAAAATCAGTTTTCATGCCTCAGGTTTAGGACACTGAACATCATGAAGGAGGGAGTGATGCACAAGCACACTGCATTAGAATGCAAATTAATGAGTCACGCCGGAATACAGCCGTGCCTCCTTATACGAACCTCAAAGAAAAGGGGATAACAGTGCAATCTGCTGCTGAGTTGAGATGGGCACGAACTGAAATTCGAACCAAAGTTCATCATGAACCAGACTGGTTCGTGGTTCACAAACCAGCAGTTCATCAGAGCCCATTTCTGACGAACTGCCATGAACTTTAGGGTAGTTTGTTTGATTCGTTTTTTGGTTCGTCACTGGCCTGGTGCCAATCAATCAGTTTCCTAGGCAATGGGGGTTGGGCTTTCTGCAGACCATCTGCTGATCCGGAAGTGACCTTCTGCTGACCCGGAAGTAGTGATTTGCTGGCCCAGAAGTGATGAACCAAATGGACTAGTTTGCGAACCGGGGCAGGTTCATGAAAGTTTGTGGTTCGTGTTTCATGGAACGTGACAAACCACGAACCACATGGTTCATTTATTTCTGGTCCGTGCCCATCTCTACTGCTGAGTCATGTTACATAACTGCATCAGAAATGGATCGGAACTTCTCTCTTAGGAAGCAAGGTCATGGGATGTGGAAGGAATTAATCTTTTCATAGGCTGGGTCTCCCTGCAGAAATCAGATTGCAGAAACAGTGGCCAGGGATGTTGCCAAACTGGAATTGGGTTTTACTAGATTTTCATGTTAGGCCAAACTCCTGGGTGCTTCTGGTATATTTCACTGTTAATAGAGGGATAGAAATACAGACTGACCTTGCAGCGTTGTTGCATTACTTATAACAAGATTGTGATGCATGCACGTGTGTATAGCTTTAAGAGAGCTTACAAGAACTAGTAGGTAGCTGCTTCCACACATCATGAAATATTATGGCATGTTATAGTAATCATTTGCAACTGAATTTTCCTTTGTGGATGGACAATTCAATTGTAAATTGTATAGCACAATAAGGGTGGAATATACAACGATATCTGGATTTACCCATTTCCACTACAACACTGGTCTTGCTGTAGTTCTCTATTACTAAGTGTACACTCCCAGTTGGAAGCAATGAGACCTGAAGGATCAGAGTGACTTATATGCATCATACAAGCACAACTGAAGGGTGAAGTGGAAAAAGGGAAGGTGAGCTCAACCCCTGCCCACCTCAGGGAATACTGTTGGAATATAGATGACTCAGCATGCCCGGACACTGGAGGAGGGGCTATAGTTTCCCCTTTACATTAGAAGAAGATTGGATATTTGTGTGATGCCTCTCTTTGTTCTGGAAACTTCTGTCTCCTCTTTCTATGCCCTTTGTTCCCTCTCTCCTGTTGATCTTGCAAGAAGCATGATGGTTCCTGTGCAAGAGGCAAAACAATATTCCCACTCACTTATAGCTGGATTAGTTGGCCATTTGTAAATGGGAAAGTGTTATTTTGATTAGGCTTCTTTGTTGTTCTTCTGCTACTGTAAGAATGCAAGTGAATGTGAATCAGTTTCAATAGAAGTAAGTTACCCGTTGCTATATACTGCCTTAGAGAATGTTTCACCACATGTGATCCCACACTTTTCTAACTGCAACTTACCTACAACAATGAACAAATATCCTCAATAAATGCAATATAAGAAAAGTACTGTATAAAGCATTAAAATCATTATTAAAACTGAGTGTGAAAATCTATTTCTACTCAAAAATCAAGATATGTGAAGTTTATTATCTTGTTTGGACGAGTGTTCTTTAACAAAACACAGATACCCATATATCATAGTTGTAAGTTTCTTGACACTCTTTCTGTTTCTGTAGACCTAGGCAGGCAAAAATAAATTAAAAAATCTAGCAGGTTTATAAAGTTCCTGAAAGACCAGCACATGCATGGCTGCTGTGATCAAGCCATACATTGTGTTGGACTCATGGAAGCATTAGCGTTTGTTTGAGTCATTTATTCTGTTTTGCAGTCACTTAAAAATGAGAATTCTCTTAAGTCCTAGAACCTTTCCCTTCCTTATGTGTAAGCTTTCCTTATTAAGAAAATGTGAGCATGTTGGTGATTTCAAACAACTAATCTCCTTGCATACTCTGGGGTTGTATGTTCAACATGGAGGACTGAACCATACTGGCTCCCTAAAACAGGAACCCATGCTGAGGGCCAAGCTACACGTGACGAATGACGCTTGAATGGCAAGTGTATTTCTCCCTGTTCACTTGCCCTCCACTCAATCCACTTGCTGTTCAAGTGTCATTCGTCATGTGTAGCTTGGCCCTGAGATCCGATTCAAAGTACAAGATAATGGCTGCTTCCACACATGTTGGATAATCCACTTTCAATACTCTTTAGTGAACATTTGAATTGATTGAACTGATTTTCCATGTGTGGAACAAAAAATCCACTTCAAAAGGATTGTGAAAGTGCATTGAAAGTGCATTATTCAACGTGTGTGGAAATGGCCAATGTCTAACACCAGCAAGCAACTGCCATAAAATACACAGAAACAGGAAATATTGGGGGGGGATGCTTCTATGCATTTTGCCAAGAAAAAAATTGTCATTGTTAAGGTTCAGATTGCATACTAAACTGGCAGGAGGGGCATACAGAATAGGATGACTCACTATGGGCCAAGCTACAAGTGATGAATGACACTTGAACAGCAAGTGTATTTCTCCCTGTTCACTTGTGCTCCACTCAATCCACTTGCCATTCAAGTGTCATTCGTCACTTGTAGCTTGGCCCTATGGCAACACAGAAGATTTTTACACCTTTCCTGGGGTCCCCTAACAACATGGAGGGGAGACAGGGGGACATGGTTGAATCAAAGATGAAATTGCCATTTCTTCAAGAGACATCCAGAAATCCACTGGAGTGCTGAGTTCTCCAAAGAGAGTAAATAAATAGATGTACAGAAATGATAAGATGGGAAGAAACCTTTAATCAATTATTAATTGATTAAGTCACATGAGCCCAATGCTTGTAAAGATCAAAAACAAATCTGACAACATATGCAAACTCACCCTTCCTCCCCCTTCCCAGTTAATAATATATTCCCAATCTGTTGTTCATTAAGGTGAACAGCTGTGAATTTATTCTTCCTCTACCAAGCAGGCAGAGCTGCCTGAAAACTTCGTTCAAAAAAAAATCAAACAATAATCCCATCATAGATTTACTTTATGAGAATGGGGAAGCACAGAGAGAGTTATTAACATGCTTATCTCTCTCCCCACCCCTTTCCAGCAAGTCAATTAAGTCATCATAAATATGATACTGAGCCATACGATTAGTCCATCTGGCTCAGTATTGTCTACTCTGACTAGCAGCAGTACTCCTGGGTCTCAGAGAGGGGAAGGTCTTTTCCAGCACCAGCAGTCTGGCATCACAGGAGATACCAGGGAATGAAACTAGGACCCCTCTACATGCCATCTATGTGTTCTCCAATTGGACCCTTTCATCTCTTTTCCTTCTTATAGCTGAAAGAAAACACAGTGGTCCCTATTTAAGTCCCCAGACTTTTCCCTAAAATTTTGCTTAACCAACCAGTACAGATCATGCAATTTAACTTGGTGACAAAGTCCAAGGGGCGGGGGGGGGGGGGGGCGGGGGGGGATCATGCACTCATGTTCCTTGAGAACATTCCCTCCTTCCCACCAACAGATTTAATTAATAACATAAGGGCTCTCTCCCCTTGAGATCCAATGGGTGAATGCTGTTAAGGAAAACAAGATTCTGCCCTGTGAGGCAAGCCTAGTGCCTGCCTGCTGCTGCGAAGTACAAACTGAAATGAAACACACGGACAATCGTATAAGGAATACACGCGTCGCAAGACATGAAGAAGGGAGCTCTGACTGTTGAAAGTTTACACTCTGGAAATCTTGTTGGGATCTAAGGTGCCACTGGGTTCAATCCTGCTTATTTATGTTTCTTTTTATTTGAAAAAAGCTATGTCACAAACTCATGGCAGTGTAAGGCTCAAATACAGATGATACAGGATCGAAACAGACTGGATGAAAGTGCAACTTTGAAGGGCTAATTTGATGGCATCACATCCCTGTTGAGTTCCCTCTTCTCTCCACAAACAAATTTCCCAGAAAGCTGGAGTTGATAACTCTATCCAAACTGCTTTTCATAAATAATTGTCCAGGACCAACACCTTCTCCTAGACTTACCCAGATTGCAGCAGGTGGCCCTGATTCTAGTCCTGACCTTTGGGCTTTCCCCTGCTCCTATGACTGTCCCGACAGTAAGAGGGTTAGCATCACTGGACCAGGCAATGCTTAGCACCTGTCATAGTTGCAAGGTCCCCCATGGGGACCTTGGGGAACATGGGGGCTCTCCCATGTTACAAGAAAATGATATAATTTCCAGCATGACACAGAAGTACCGGATTATGCCAGGACCCAATTCTTTAAAAAACAGTCAACATTCTGTTTGGCTTTTGCATCATGTTGGCACTAATGTCATTTTCTGGTGACATGAGTGGACACATGCAGGCTCCATTCAAATGATTAAGAGCCGCCTCCCCTGGCTCCTATGCAGTCCCTTTAAGGAACTGCTGACTAGAGATGGGAACAAACTGAAAAAAAATGTTGTTGTTCATTACCATCCATGAACACATATGAGCACTCATGAAAACATATGAGCATGACCTGTTCATGAACATGTTCGTGGTTGGATGTTTGTGGGGGCCAGCAGGCTCTCCTCCAGCCATCATCCAAGTTTGGTCAAGATCCCTACTGCACCACTCCCAGAAACCTGACCTGAGCAGGCACCAGGAAAGGTACCAATAATAAATGATAGCTTGGCAGCAGCCCTTGAACCTGAAGGGGTAGATCCCTATCCCACCATACACAAAGAAAATTCAAGCTCCATTGCACTCTCTCTATCAAAATGCCAACAGCATCTGTCTCTCTCCCGCTCCACTGTCTGCAAAGCCAGAGCTGAGATCCCCCTCCCCCTGCTCGTTGCTCCCTTGTAACAAATTTGGAGCTACACACTTGAAAGGAAGACCTGCCTATCAAGATAAATTGGGCTTAGATTGGGGTTTCCAGGGCAACAGCAGGAGTTCAGACAGAGTTCAGACAATCCCTGCCTAAGTTGCCAAGGGAATTGATTGCAGGTGCCAGACTGTCTGGCTTGACGAACAGCAACGAATGAGACTTGCAACGACCACCTGTTCATTTAGAATGGGGCCTCATGAACAGGTTGTTCGCGAAGAGCAGAATGGGCTGTTCATGGCTTTTTTTTTTGTTCGTATTGCTGTTTGTGCCTATCGCTACTGCTGACAGCAGCTGAAGTTCTGCCAGATGAGGAATAGGTTTGGGAAGTTAGGAAAGGCTGTGTGTTAGGCACGTGAATGATTAAACCTGGCCTATATAAAGGGCCAAATGGCAGGCTAGGAAGAAGGTCTCTGGTCTTCTTCAGGCTGCAGAGGAAGAAGCAGTACAAGAATAAAGTGCACCTACCCACACCCCTGCATCTAAATGCTTAGTCAGCCCAGGGGGTTTGACTGAAACTATGGAGACTGACAGCAAAAAATCAAGCAATCATGGATCCCTGGATCTCCACAGTAAGCTTTATTGCCTCTAATGCTACTGGATTCTTCTGTTGTGGAATTTGTTTGCTGATGGGTTTTATTGTTGCTATGCTTGAAGGCTCTGTTATTCTGAGAGATTTAATTTGTGATATGTTTTGCTTGTTGTTGTAGGTTCAATATCTTTGGGTTTCATTGCTTTATTTTATTGTTATACTATTTTTAGAAGACATTGTATATACCATTCTAAATTTTAGAAAAGCAATGTAAAGCAAAATTCAAAGTGGTCTTTCTCACTTAAAAGATCAGAAGAATTTCAAGGGAAGCTAGATTCAAGACAAACAGTAGAATTCTTAGAGGGTGGAAGCATTCCACGCTAAACCAAAATTTAATTTGAAATTGAGAGGTTCCTTATTTACAATGTTATCTTAAGCAGAGTTATGCTCTTCTAAATCTACTGGAGTCAATGGGTTTAAAAGAGCAGAACTCTGTTTAGGATTGCACTGATATTCTAGCATTCCTTCTCTCCAGGGAGATGCATCTGTCCCCTTCTGTTGCCATCTTCTGCCAGTGGGCAGCAACTTTTTTGTTTTGTATGGCATTTCCTCTGTGAGCTCTCCTTCTTGCTCAATGTTTTAATTGTTGTTTTTTATGTCTTTTAGCTCTGGTTTAAATTGTTTTAATGATGTGTTGTTGTTTTGAGTTTGGGTTTAATGGTTTTAAAATTTAATTTTATTATGTATGTTTTAATTTGTTCTCCGCATAAGTGGCCCTTGTGAGTGTGGAAAGTTGGGATATAAATGTTGTAAAATAAAAAGTAAGAGTAGTAATATCTTTGAAGTTTGCAAAATAGGAGTCATAAAAATGGAATAAAGAGCATAGGATTGGAAGGGACAAAATCAACCCCCTCACAAAATGGGGGTGATTTTAAGATCTCCAGATGCCCAATTGTGTGCTTCTGTATATACGCATATCATCTCTCAGATTTTGTATGAAGCTATTTGTGAATGTATAAAATATATAAATAAATACACCACAATATAAAGTATAAAAGGTAATAAACTGACCTACTGATTCACCTTGAAAATCAATCTTGCATTTTCACTTCGCCCTGGCGCAAATCATTTTTTATTTTTATACAATTCTGTGTTTTCACATGTTAAATTATTCAATTTTTTGCATTCATTGAACATAGCTTATAATTGGTAAACAAAACTGAAAATTAGTAAGGAGAGACTATTAAAGAAACAAGTGCATGGTGAACACTGCATTTTAAAAATGGCAAAATGAAAAGGCTCAGGATAATAGCAGACCTGAAAAAGGACATATTTATGCATCTCTACCAATACTTTCCCTACTGTGTCATATATTGTGTGGGGGGGATACATTGTGGGTTTGTTCTGTCTTTGTTTGACAAAGTATTTAGAGAACTGTTGCAAGAGCTTGGAGACTCCAAGTGGACCTCTTGTGTTCCCAAGAGTCTGTTTAGGATGGAAGTTAAAGATTCTGTTATCCACAAATATAAGGTCATTTTTTGCAACAGGGTACCTTATTAATTCCTATATTAGATTTGGCAGCAACACATTGCCTTGTCAAACTGGAATCATGCTCCCAGGAATACCCTCGGGACTCTCATTTTCTGCTTCAGTGGAAATCTTTGTGCATAACTGCAAATATACAAGACAGGATGTCAGCAGACAACACAGACTATTTATTGTTAGTTTAAACTGAAAGACAAAAAGAGACAAATACTTAAGCATATTAATCACAGGTTTGGGGGAAGGGAGTGCCCTGCCAAAAAGGTATAAAAGCAAATTTTGGAATAGTGGATCCCTACTGGTATCCTGGGATTAAAGGTCTAGAATGGGATTAAAGCCAAGGTCTAGACTGGAGATAGACTAGTCACTATATAGCCCTTTATTTAAACTATTTATCTGACTAGTCACTATATAGTCTTTTATTTAAAATATGTATCTGCCTGTCTTTCTCCTAAGCATGTCAGGAACCAAGACGGGTAACTAGAAAGCGAGGAGAGTAGGCACCCCCCCCCAACCTCTTCCAGGAGACTGTTCCAGAGGCATAGCGCTCAAGAACTGAAAATCTTATGCTCAGATTGTGTCTGAACATGCCTTGGACAAGGAGAGAATGACAAAGACCTTTATGTGAAGAATGGAGCTGCCAAATGGGAACATGGAGGGAGAGGCACCCAGGCCTTTAAGGGCTTTAGTGAGCACTAGAGATGGCCACGAACAGGGGAAAAAATGAACATGATGTTCGTTGTTCGTTGTCATCCACAAACAGGGATTCACGAACATTGATGGATATGACATGTTCACGAACATGTTCGTAGTTGGAGGCTCCCCCTCACTGGCAGTTTTCAAAAGGAGGCTGGATGAATATTTGTCAGAGATGCTTTAGGCTGATCCTGCACTGGGCAGGGGGTTGGACTATATGGTCTGTATGGCCCCTTTCAACTCTATGATTCTATGTTTGTGGGAACCGAAACAGCCCCCTTGGGACTTAGCTGAACATGAGCCAGGGAAAGGAGAGTCCATGGGTCTCGCCTTTCATGTCATTTTCTCTTCACAGTGGCAAAAACTGGACTGTCTGCTGGAAGCTACTTTTAGGGGTTACAAACTGACCTTCCCAATGTTCAATACCCACCAAATTTGCAGGGGACATAGACCTCACTGTCCTCTGAAGACCCCCCAAGTTTCAGAGAGATTGGACCCTGGAAAAGCCATGATCCATGGGTCCCTCCCTTTCCTGTCATTTTCTTTTCACAGTGGAAAAAAACTGGACTGTCTGCTGGAAGCTACTTTGAGGGGTTACAAGCCAGAAGGAAAGCCAGAAGGAGTTCAGACAGATTTCAGACAGTCTATGCCTATGTTGCCAGGGGAATCGACTGAAAGGCGCCAGACTGTCTGGCTTTATGAACGACTGAAGAACTCCATGAAGAAGGCCTCGAAGAAACACATTTGCCAGGAATGGAGCCTCACAAACAGCTTGCTCATGAACAGTGGATTGGGCTGTTCGTGGCTTTTTTTTTGTTCATATTGCTGTTTGTGAGCACCAACACCTTGAATTGGACCCAGTAACAAATTAAGCCAATCAGGACCAGGTGATGGGACTCAAAATAGGAGTGGCATGGTTCTGCCAGCTAGCCCCAGATAATAAATGGGCTGCTGTATTTTGCTCAAACTGCTACAGTTTCCAAATCACCTTCAAGGGCAGCCCCATAGAGAGAGTCTAACATTAATCTAGCCTCAAGCTTACTGAAACAAGTGATGAATTTTGCACAGAGATGAGCAAATACATACATTTTTAGCTTTCAGAATTTGTTTTTAAACTTTAAAGAGTTCTGCTTTGGCACTCCTTGAGTTCATAGTCCCCTTCAAAAATCCAGAGGTGAATTATTCTTTTCCTCTATGAACCTTTTTTGGTACCTGGTTTTTGTGGTCTATTATTTAGCAGTCAGTTTTAAATCATCTGTTTTTTAATTGATTCAAATGTATTCAATTACATGAAGTATTTGAAAAATCCCCTTGGTGTCTTAATTGGGCATCTTTCCCTCCCTTTCCAGATGTTTCAATGGACTGGCAAGCTATTCCTGTTACACAGCTTATCTACTCTCTACTATTCCTGGTGCTAATGGATATTCTGTCCTGTAAACCTCACCACCCAGAATGAATCTTTTTATGTCATTCTTTCTCTTTTCCTTAAACAAGGAAAAGAGATGGAATGACATAAAAATCAACCAATTTCTTCTTTAGAAATTAACCTCGTTCTGTTCACAACTGCTTTTGATACTTTCTTCTGGCAACAGCTGGGTACACCTTTACTTCAAAAGGAAGCAACCCCAATGTTTTCATTGATCAATATGACCTAATTTAAGCAGCACTTACATCTATAGAGTCAGAGGTCCACCTCTTTCACCAAGACATTTGCATCATAGAATGACAGTTCAACAGACAAAGCAGGATGCTTTGAATTTCAAAATAGAGGGAAAGGATGTTTTAAAAATCTTAGCATCCTCAAAATATTAGAGCAAACAAACCATTTTAACATCAGCATAGAGAAAACAGTTATTATTTTAAGTGTTAGAAAGCAGACACAAACAGCCATCACTTCAAGTGTTGGTGTCAGGAAGCAGACAGACACCAAAACAGTAAGCTCAAAGATCTCAAGCCATTTTCTTTGCTCTTTTAACTATTTACCATTTACATGGAGTTGGTTTGGGGCCATCTGCAAAAAAAAAGGCAGTCTATAAGCAAGCAAAGACTGAGAGCCCATTGAACAATTAGCAGGACATAAGCCAATAAGTCCTTAGGGATGCTCAAGTGAACCTCATTTCACATGCCCCCCCTATAACTTTCTATGTACTCACTGTCACAATCACACTTCAATTTGCTCCACATGAATACATTCACATGTTCAATATCAGTTCCTCTTCCAACTGCTAAAAGTATCCTAGTTTCCCTTATATCCATTCATTGAAATGAAGATCTTGACATTTTCTCACACCTTGAAGAAATGTGAATTGGCATGTCAAAGGAGCCTACAGTACTTGTTCTCGCCCTCTGGAATCTCTTGCAGATGCAATCACACAAAAGGAGCTCCCGTGAAAGTGGCATTCATGTATGCTGAGCAAGAACAGCCTGGCTGTGACTATACATAAATACATAAAACTTGAGCATCGCCAGGAAATTTGCAATCTGTATTTACACTCTCAGAGGTCATATAGAATAATCCCTAGATGTGCTGAAGTATTACATTACTATTAAAACCCAATGACTCAATAGCCTGGAGATTAGATGACTGAGAGGTGATATGATAACCATCTTCAAGTACTTGAAGGGCTGTCATATAGAGAATGGTGCAAAGTTGTTTTCTGCTACCCTAAAATGTCAGACCAGAACCAACGGGTTGAAATTAAACCAGAAGTTTTCAGCTAAACATTAGGAAGAACTTCCTAACAGTTAGAGTGTTCCCTCAGTGGAACAAGATTCCTTGGGAGGTGATAGGCTCTCCTTCTTTGGAAGTTTTTAAGCAGAGGCTAAATGGCCATCTGACAGTAATGTTGATTCTGTGAATCTGGGAAAATCATGAGGAGGAGGGCAGAATGCGTTACATCAGTGCTTAGTTCTCGTGGCCCTTTTCACTCGCCCAGGGTAATGTTGATTGCCACCTTGGGGTCAGGTAGCAATTTTCCACAGACCAGTTTAGCTAGGAATTCTGGAGGTGTTTTTCCATCTTCTGGGCATGGAACAAGGGTCACTGTGTGTGTGTGTGTGTGTTGAGGGGAAGGTAGTTGTGAATTTCCTGCATTGTGCAGGGGGTTGGACTAGATGATCCTAGAAGTCCCTTCCAACCCTATGATTCTATGACTTCAGTCCATGAATCTGAAAGTTTGGGAGCTGGCAACCCTGCCTTTTGATTGGGTAAAATTAGCAGTGTTAGCAAGATTAGCAAGCTGTCTTTCAACAAAGCTTGATTACAATACAGATCATTGTCTCTTTGAGAAGTGCCTGATAAGATGTCACAAAACTCCAGGGATATCCAGAATACAGCTAAAAAAGCCACTGTGTTAGTAGCTAGGTGAGGGGCAAAAATCAAACTTCCAGCATAGCATCTAGAAGCTTGTCTTAATGTAGGGGCCCTTGGGCTGTATTCTCTGGCCCAGTGGCCAGGTGTGACTGAATCTTTGAAATGCAGGCAACCAGAAAGACTCAATCCACTTACAACTGAAGCATGAACAATCTAATCGCTGGAGGTTAGCACATTCTCTTTTCTCTTCTGATTTGTTTCAAGCAGATTACAACAACAAACATTTGAGAGACAATCAGAATGGATTCCAAACTGGGTGACAAAAGGAAAATACAGCTGGGATGCCACTTAATGAGTGAAATTACAAACTTCCACATTATGGAACAGGCCATGTTTTTGTGTTGTGAAGCTGCTTTGCAAGTGGGAGCATCTAATGCTTCAGACTGAATATGCATAAATATAATCAAGCCCAATTATTTATGGATTCAGTTAAAATGCATAAACACCTCCATAGCAATCCAGTCTGTCTGTCCTCCTCAGGACCTCTTTAGTTAATGAATATTTACCTAGTTCAATAATGGAGACAATACAAAACAATGTTTTTGTGAAGTGAGGGATATTTGCATATTATGGGAGGGGGGATAGGCATGAAGCAATCGTGAACTTAGTTTGATAAGGATTAGCTTTGTAATAGTAATGGTGTCAATGTCTAAAGAGAGATACTTCAGATGATCAAACCCAGAAGGAATAAGTTCAAGAGTCAAGATTCTTTTCCTGATATGGAATCGCTAAAAGAAATGAACAGACTCAACCTATATCTGGCCAATATAAGGTAAATCTGTGGGAAGAATGAAAAAAGATTTTTAAAAATCATTTTCAAATATCTACATCCTATTTTTCAACCTATCTAAACCTCCAAATTCAATTGAAACAGTTGTAACAATAATTGAGGACTTTGTTGTGAGTTTGTTGGATTTGTAAGTGGTGGAGGTAAGACTGCTGCGAAGTATTTCGAAGGATGCCGGTCTGAATTTCCCAGAGTCACTTTTTATGATAGGCAGGGCATATAGTTTACATGCAGGATCTTTAGGTTCAGTCTCTGTAGTAGGTCCTGGGAAAGACCGTTTTCTACCTGAATCCCTGGAGAGATGCTGCCAGCAAGAACAGATAATACTGTGGTAGTTCGTTCAAAGGTACAAATGCTCACATGTAATTAAAAGCAGAAAAAAATTATGAAACTAAAGAATAAATCACAAATGAGGAAATTAATAAAAGTAAGAAAGCTGATAAAGCATTGACTAAGTAGAAAACCCGAACAACTGAGACATTTAAAAAGAGGAGTCAAACATTCAGAAAAGGAATGAGGAAAATCTCTCTGGGGAAGGAGGTTCACAATTTCAGCTCTACTATTGAAAGGCTACTATTGATCCTATGATCCCACATGGCCACCCACAAAATGTCTGGTGTTAAGGGCATATGGAAAAGGGCCCTGAGGAATATATGTGTGGGTAAGAATATGTGTGTGGAAGAGGGATTATAGGCATTCTAGACCAATGCTCTGATCAACACAGAAAATCTAAAGCTAGAACACCCCAACGGATGTCTGTCCACCATGTGCTGAAAAAAGAGCCCGCCCCCCCAAAGTGAGTGTTTGCACTATTTAATTGCCTTTTCCATGAGCAAGGTTCTCCTAATGTTCAATCCAAATTTTCCATCCTGGAATCAGGGTGCTCTCAAACAAGGGAGAGTGATGTCATTACGCAGAACTACGGGGAAATCTAGAATCTTTTTAGTAAAAACAGGCACAGAAATCTTTTGATGGCCTCTGATTTGTTCAGCTATGCTCCCTCTTTAAACCTGTCTGGACTGAGAGAAACACTTGGCCTTACCTCACCTTGGACGGGTAGCAGAAAGAGGGAGGTGGCACATACGTTCCTGAGAGCCGCTCCACCATAGCCTCCCTCAACTGAGGGCCAAGCTACAAGTGACAAATGACACTTGAACGGCAAGTGGATTGAGTGGAGAGCAAGTGAACAGGGAGAAATACACTTGCCGTTCAAGTGTCATTCGTCACTTGTAGCTTGGCCCTGAGACAAGGCACAGGTCCCTGCTCCTGCTCTTAATTGAGGCAGGTTGTGGGCCAATTATGGTGGCGGCTGTGCTGATGACAGACAGGGCTTGGCCTAGGCGAAACCATGCTGTGGCCAAAGGAACACCTGGTGAGGCTCTACAGTTTGGTGAAAGGGCAGGCAGCCAATTGGCGGGCAGGCAGGAGACAAGGGGGGTGGGAGCAGCTGAGGGCCAAGCTACAAGTGACAAATGATACTTGAACAGCAAGTGGATTTTGTGGAGCACAAGTGAACAGGGAGAAATACACTTGCCATTCAAGTGTCATTCATCACTTGTAGCTTCGCCCTGATACAGGTCCACCTTGGAACAAGTGGTGCCAGAAGGATGGCTCAAAGGGACTTTTTGGTGGGGCAACACGCTGGAGGTAGGGGTGGTAAGGAGTGGAGAGTCAGGAGTCCAATTTCAAGAGCACTTAGAAGAAGGCCAAGAAGGAGGTGGTGACCCAGGTCTGAAGGCAGAGGTTAGGGAGGAACAAGGTGGGACAACCCAAGGTCCTCTCCAATCTGAGGCCTTGCAGACTTTCTAGTAGGGGAGCTACAATGCCTGAAGGAAGGGAGTGTGGAGCAGGCCAGGCAGAGCCTTGCACAACTGAAGTGGGTGGGTAGGATGCAGTTTCGCTCAGTAAACCCACCAGCATCTCCACATAAGTAGAAAAAGAAAGGCAGAATAGAGAGAAAAATTATCTGTTCAAAATATACATTGCTGATGGCCTTGCGAGCCCTGAACTATAGAAGAGGCAAAGGAAGACTTGATCTTAAGCAATGCTTTTGAAATAAACTGTATATATATAAAGAAACTGGTCACTAGAGATATTTAATAGCTTTGTTAATTCCATTTGTTTATTACGAGTTCTTCACTGTGCTGCATATTAATGGAGTTTTCTGCAAGGCACCATAATGAAGCTAATCTTCAGATGTGTAGCAAATAATTAATAAGTCCCAGTGTGGAGAAACATGTTCACTGCAGCCTCATCTGCAAACTTACGGGTCCAAGGTTGCTAACTCTAGGCTGGGAAATACCTGGAGATTTAGGGATGAAGCTGGGGTAAGGCAGGGTTTGTTAAAGGGAAGGACCTCAACGGGGAATAATGCCACAGAGTCCAACCTCCAAAGCATCCATTTTCTCCAGGGAGCCTGAACTCTGTAGACTAGAGACCAATAGTAATTATGGGAGATCTCAAAGTCTGATTTTGTGCCCCAACTATCAACTACACTGATAATGCCAGCAACAAAATTCAGCATTATATATTATTTATTTATTTTTATTATTTATTAAATTTGTTGTTTAGCCCATCCTCTCCGCAAGCAGGCTTACGGCGGGTCACAACAATATTAAATAATACAACAATATATTGCCTTTCTATGGGCCAAGCTACAAGTGACGAATGACACTTGAATGGCAAGTGGATTGAGTGGAGGGCAAGTGAACAGGGAGAAATACACTTGCCGTTCAAGTGTCATTCGTCACTTGTAGTTTGGCCCTATGTTTAGAATTCTTCAATCAACATACATTCCCTTGTTGCAAATCGGGTTGCCAGCACCCTATACACTCCCAGCAAGGAAGGGGGGACCTGGTGCTTACCAGGTATGTTTTCTTTGCATGCATGCAAAGAGCGCATGTGCTCCTGGCACTCTCACAATGACGTCACTTCTGGAAGTTGATGCTATCACACTGACCGTGGGAGGGCTCCAGCACTTTGCATGGGGCCCATTCAACTTGAATGGGGCCAAAATTGGCCTCAGCAAGCATGAGAGCATGCCCACAGCCGGTACAATGACATCACTTCCAGAAGTAATGTTGTCTCACTTTGCTGGGAGCATGCCCAGTGCATGCTTTCCTAGGCTGCCAGCCAGTGACAGGCAACCATCAGGGAGGAGGTTGCCACCTCCTGCTAATCACCAGCGATCAGCAGGCAACAGGGCAAGCCCCTGGGAGATTGCCCACCACCAGCGGGCAACAGGGAACCCTAGTTGCAAAACGTATACCACCCTAGTAAGGTCAGTCCTTCTTTCCATCCTCAGATTGCAGATAAAAGAGAATGGCTCATCTAAAACCATGTAGAGAACTCAGGGCTGAGGCAAGACCGGATCAGAGACTTGCTAGCCCATAGCTCAGTCATTTAGCCAGGATAGTAGACCAGCTCTTCCCTGCTGAATCACAAACTTGGGGGAAGGGGAATCTTTGGACTCTCCATGGTCAAGATAACTTCCATACAGTGGCTATTCTCTGTGTAGCTGTGATTGCCTCTGTGAGCAGACATGGAGTATCCTACACAGCAGTTCTCCCTGGCAATACTAGCACTGAAGTAATTCTAGGGTGTTAAAAAAAAATTCTTATTTATGGGAAATATTGACAGCTTCAGTGCCCACTCAAGGCAAGACTTACATGTTCTGTAAAGTCTCATGTTCTGTAAAGTCTCATGTTCTGTAAAGTCTCAGTTCGTCACTGCCTCCCCATCCCCACCAGGCCCGGCGGCCACCGCCACCACCCACCTTCCCACATAGCTGGGAATAGCAGCACGCCCCGCTTTGGCCACGATCTACAATCCACAGATTGGGAACGGGAAAGGCTTGGTGTGGATCGTTAAATCGAGATCATCACCGGCGCCAATCCATGATCAGCTGGATCATTAATTTTTTTGGGATCGTGCCCATCTCTAGTTTTCAGTTCTGGTTGTAAAAACAGCTCATCCAGGCTGGATGAAGTTTTCTTCAGGTTGTGTGACTCCATTGGAGTAGTCAATCTTCATTAACTGTCAAGCTCTATCTGCCAATCCCGGTCTCTCATTCATGATCAGGAGGACTCCAGAGGGGGAAAGGGTACTTCTGTGCTTCCAGGGTTTTGTGATTAAGTGCAGCAGTATGTGATGTCCTGCAATGAAGGGTGTGTGAATCTCCCATGGAAAAGAAAAGCTAGTCATAGGGCCAAGCTACACATGACGAATGACACTTGAACGGCAAGTGTATTTCTCCCTGTTCACTTGCCCTCCACTCAATCCACTTGCCGTTCAAGTGTCATTCGTCATGTGTAGCTTGGCCCTTAGAAGAACTCTTTCAGCTTTCCTCCTTGCCCTCCAAAGAAAGAACAGCACATTTGCTTCAACGTTGATTGTTAGTGGGGAAATTGTGGTGGCAACTTCACACTATTCATCCAAGATAAAGGAATGACTAGAAGATCTCTTTTTCACAGTGTGCCGCAATTATTAGCGCAAGTGTGTCCACTGAAACAAGTGAGGATTCGAAAGTTGTTTTTCGTCATGTCAGTATCAAATATGGGAAACACAATAGAGAGGCATGGTTTTGCCTGAGAGAGCCAGCAAATCCAAATCAAAATGGGACATGGGGGTCTCTGTGGGATCTATACGTGTTCCAAAGAGGTCTGGTTTCTCCAGATAAAGTAATTGCTTTTGAACACCGAAAATATCTTCTGTAAGCTCTGCTAGAAGTCACCACGGAATGAGAAAGTGGGTGAGTAAACATTACTTCTCCAATGATAACAACCTCACAGAATCAGAGTTTATTTTTGTTTACAACAATTTAAGCTAAATATGCTTCTATGTCTAGTTCTTGATAGAAACATAGGTCCACAGATGGATTGTTGCCTGGGACAAATCTACTTTTCTTCCATCGTGAGAAATAATAATACTCCCCTTTCTAAAGTCCAGCCATCTTCTCCAACCCCCACCCACCCTCTCCTCCTCCTCCTCCTCCTCCTCCTGATGATGATGATGATGATGATGATGATGATGATCTGTATAGAACTCTGATGTTGCCAAAGCTTTTCACACAGCCTCTCGCAGGGATCCTTGCAACAAACATTTAAGATAGGATAATTTTCATGATCATATTTATGGTGCATGGAGTGAGGCTGGGAAATTGAGGCTGTAATGCTAAAGATACTTTCCTGGGAGGAAGCCCTGCTGACCAAAATGGGCCTTGCTTCTGAGCAAACCTGTTTTAGACTTGCTCCCTGTATTACCTAAGGCAGCCAACTGAGATGAATGTTAGAGGTACACATGACATAGCTGACAGTATATTTCAAGGTAACATTCTCATTTTACATTATTTCATTTCTAAAGAAGATAAGGGGTTTGCAACTAAAATATGGATCCTGGGCTGTTTCCACAGAGAGATTTTTCTCCAAGTGGAATACAACATGTCCCCAGAATTATTTGGGAATTCCATAAGCTGCTATGCTGTTTCTGAGCATGACTCTCATGGGGCTCCCAGACCTTCCCTTTTAAACCGGAGTGAAGAAAAACCTCCTTATCTTTAGGGTTGCCATTTCCACAGTGAGGGCAGGGGATCCTCTGCTCCCACCCCCTCACCAGGGGCAGGGAAGAACAAGCCTCCTGAGTGTGCTCCTGGGGAGCAACTGTGCTTTCCCGGAAGTGACGTCATAGTGCTGCCCCGGAAGCACTTGGGAGGGTAAGGGGACCTGGCAGCCCTAGCTCTGATTTAAAGGGAAAATAGTATGCCAGTTGCATACCAATTGGGGTGGTGGTGGTGGTAAACCATAGAGCCATCTTCCAAATTTTGGTGCTAAGCTCCAGGGTCCCCCCTCCTTTTTACAGGGCTTTTTTCCCCCCTTTAGCGACTGTGAAACTGCTCAGCTGTGAGCAGAGGCTCATTTGTTGCGGGGAGGACGTATTGTTGTTCTGTGAGGGGCAGGCAAGATTTTCATCAAATTGGTGTTCTTGCAAGGAGGAAGAAGAGATAAATAGGGGCATCACCAAAAGCGAGTGGTTCAGGAATAGAATTTCTGAATGTGATTTGTGTGCGCCTTCATCCCACTTGCTGCTGCTTACACAGTGGGAGCAGCTTTTCCCACCTGCATGTAGAACCAGCCCTGTTTTCTTTTTTATGCAATGGATCAAAAGCAAGAGTGGGACATGGCAGAATGGGATCCATATCCAGACTTTCAACCCTCATTTTGCGGACTGCAAGCTCAGCACCGCCTACAATCCGAGGGCTGTTTGGGGCTTAAACTGAAGGCATATCATTGGACCAAATTGAAATTGAAGAAGATTAAATATCTCCATCAGCCTGTAAAAAGTAAATATTGCACATCTGCAGCTGCAGTTCACACTTGGTCCATGTGAGGAGAGAGAGTTGAAGTCACCTCTCGATCCTCATTCAGTTTTGATATTCAGAACTGGAATCCCTGGGTGATTATAGGCATCATAAAGGATGCGAAGGCTACAACTTTCCCCTTTAAGATCTTAAAGATAGCATATGGAGCTCAAGTTACGGGCCATTTGGGGCACCACTAGAGAAGAGAGAGGCAAGAAGTAGGGGCAGATTGGCCATTATGGTCACAGGAACTTCTCCTGGTGGGCTGATGTCCTGCCTTTCCACTGGAGCTGAGCCAGACCAGTGAGAAGGCAATATCTGTGCAAACCCCATGCAGTGTGGAGCAAGCAGGCACGAAGGCAGGGAGGCGCCTTCTCCCTCTCTACTTTGGGTGGGTGGGTGGACAGTGCACTTTTCAGGAACTTTTTCCCCACCCAGTCCACCCCTACAACCCAGTCACCCCATAGATAGAAACTTTATCACGTGCAGTAATTTAAACCAGGATCCAGGCTGTTATCTTTGTTACATCTCTTTTGGCCTTTTGCATTAGATCTGACATTTCTTAATGAGTTTGGTCAATATAATCTTGTGGCTCCTTAACAACTATTTTTTTAAAATAAATTTTATAAGCTTTTATAGACCACATCCCACTTCATCAGATGCATGTAATGAGCTGTTCTCTTGTATTTATATATAACTTCCACTATATGCATTTGACAAAGCAGACTCTACTTCACAAAACATTCTTGTCCCATTCCATTTATTCAAAAGGTCTATATAACACACTAGGTTTTACATAGTATAAGAAAGATTTTGTTAAATTTCACAAGGGCAAGAGATCCAGTGTTTGAAAAATAAAAGCCAAAAGAGATGTACAAAGTTTTCAAAGTCGCATTGATTATAATCCATTTAGACCCAAAGGAAGGCGTCGTTATTCTTGTTTATTTTTTCTGCAGCAGAGTAAAAAGGCTACTCTTCTGTATTATGCTGATGTTTTGTAGTAAATACAATGGCTTTGCATTATTGCTGCCTTTATTTTTGTTTTCTATTGTTTTACTTCCTGTGGTAATTTAGTTTCTGTGTAGGATGGAAGCATGGAGGAGAAAACATCAGCGACAACTCACAAGAGTGTGTTCTTTAACAGTTCCTGTGGGAGGAATGCATAGGGAAAATGTTCTATCATTGTATTAGGACTAAAGAAAAGAAGCATTAAAGCCACGGTGGCGAGTGCCAGGGGTTAGGAGATGAGGCTTCCCTTCGCTTTGTCTTTTTTACTACATGATGGTAGAAACTGAATCAAAGCACTTTGGACCAAAGAGATCACTAATAAACAGCTATCACAGTAATATAAACATAGGGGCTTTCTGACTGCTGATGTGTCGTTACAGTCAAATAGAAAAGGACTTAATATCATAGCATAAAGAACCCAGGTTCACTGGATGGGGTGGACAGCAAAGTTATATTGCTGCAAAGATCCTTATACATTGAGAGCATTTGGCCAACCTAATTCCATTGGATTCTGGCTTTGCAACAGACATTCCTTCAGGTCAAACTCTCAGCTTTTAGGAGACTAGCAGCAGTACCATTTTTTAACAGTTTTAAGGGGATGAGATAAAATTACCAACACTATTTATCCAATATTTGTGCGCTCTATTCTGTTGTTGGGATATTTTTTTCCCCAGTGGGTGGACTGAAATAGTCACTTTTAATAGACTGGATTACACATGGCTTTTTATGCAGGGGGTTCTGCACGTGCTATTGGGGAAATGATTAAGTAGAAACATGTGCATCATCATCATCATCATCATCATCATCATCATCATCATCATCATCATCATCATACCTCTGGTTCCACAGCAGTACTACTAGGGTTATGAATGATAAATAATAAAACACAGAAAAATTAAAGTTTTAAAATGCCAGAGACAAATAATACATACATAGTGATTGCCAAAGTCATTGTGCACTGGAAAAACGGGTTCCTCCCCCCCAGGAGTTTTTTCCCCTGGATGAATATATCCCATATTTTCTTACACACACTCTCTCTGTGTTGCATGCCAGAGGAATGGACACCCTTTACAGCCAACATGCACACTGGGGAGCAATGTGTTAGAAATAAAGCACCATGCTATTATTTATATCCCTTCACCGGGAGAAACCCAAATAAAATAGTGCTATGCTAGCCAAACCGGTGCAGCTGACAGGTATAGCGCCTGAAAATATTGCAGCAATTAGGTACCTTGGCTTAAAGGAAGTGTGTGCACATACACAGGCAAACACATGCCAGATTTAAGCATTTCAAATGATAGATCTGCTGGGGGTTGAACAACAACTGCTGTGACAGCAGCATATGTGGCTGTTTGAATGCACCAAAGATGAATGTTCTCTGGTGTGGTTCTCCAAACAGGGCTGTATGAATCAACCCCTGGTGGCAAGTTCTATTGTTGCAATGCAAGTTCTATCAAAAAAATAATTTCTCAAAGTTTTTGAACTTGGACCCTATCTTAAACTTATTTCTTCCAAGGCTGGCATGAAAGGTATGCACTGTCAGGCTGTACGGATTTGGAAGACTCTGCCACAAATATGTTCAGGTGCTTTCCACTTTAGATGAAACTCAGGGTGAAAAAAATCAAGGGAAATCAAAACTTTTTTGGAAAACACTAGAGACGTTTTGTATGGGGGTAGATGGTCATCATGTCCCATAGAAGAGTGATTAACAGCATGATCCTATCCACGGCCCTTTCCCCACACGTCCCGCAGATTTCAGTAAGTGATTTGGGGCAGGAAGTGCATTTACCATTGCAGCCTAAAGCAGACTGTAAATTTGCTGCACTGGATGCAACACAGTGACTTCCATTTGACTATACCATGAGCTGGTGGGGACTACAGACTTTTAGATATGAAACCCACCCACTTCACATCTACAAGGAATGTGTATGGGTGTCACTGGTGTAGACAGTTATCTTGTTTTATACTAAGGTGGATTATTATTAGTCCATCCAGCTCAGATATGAACATATATGAACATATGGAACTTTCTTGTACTGCACTGGACCATTGGTACATCTAGGTCAGTAGTGATTATTATGACTGGCAGTATCTCTCCAGCCACATATGCTGCTGTGACAGCAGTCATTGTTCCAGAGAAAGGCTTTTCCTGCACCTGCTCCCTAGGATCCTTAAACAGGAGATAACAGATACTGAACCTAGGACCTTCTGTTGCAAAACACGATCTCTACCACTGAGGCCCAACAAGACCCCTCTAAAAGATTCTGTATCCTTTCTTCTGTTAATGATCAACCACCGAGGCTTTTCCAAGGAGATTATTTGGGTTGACAGTCACTTGAAAAGGGGTGGGGGGGATGCTAGAAGTTTCATTTTTCTAAGAGGGCAAAAAGTCTTGAGTACAGATAACAGTTGATTCTCAAAAAGTTCAGACGGGCATTCTGTAGGCAGGCAGTTCTCTCTCCTATTATTTTCTCCAGCTGTGGCAATTTGTCAAGCATATTGCCACAAAGCGATATGGTATCAGAAAATGTCAGACAGAGACCAAGCAGCTCCAAAATCCCTTTTCTCGTCCCCCTCCCCATAAAGCAAGTTAAAAATTAGTACCAGATATAGTTAGGACAGCTGCCTGCACAGCTGTGTTTCCCACAGCAACACCCCCCCCATGCATACGGTTACTGGGGGGGGGAGGGACTTCACTCTATGGGTAAGTTTGAGAGATTAAGAAGTGGTCTGAGGCCAAAATGGAATTTAGAAAATAAGTTAAAAGATACTTAGTGCCTGAAAGAACACTAGGAGTGTGGCCGACCACAATCCCTGGCTTCAATTCATGTGGTCTGTTTGTAGGTCATATTGTTTGTTTTGGTGGTGTTATGGTCTCCAGTCCATCAGGTGGTTTCATTTTTGGTCACCTGAATTCCAAAATGGCTATCCATTGAAGTGACAAGGAACAGCCATTAGCCCCAAATGGATAGCACGTTCTCAGCCACTCCGTCTCATCTCAAAGTAATAGCCCAATCCATCTCATGTTATTTGCTTGCTTAGGCGAGTAACCAACCAATTAACAACCCGGTGCATTGTGATAAACAAATACTTCATAAACATTACGTAGATTCTGAAAGCCCATTACTTGCTTTTTAATAGTCTCACTGAGCTTCTGTGAACCAGCTTAGAGTATTAACGCCTTCAATTTAGAAAAAAATATCAAGAAAAATAAAGAAAAGGAGGGAGGGAAGGAATCTCTTTGTAAGAACTAGATTATCAGAGTACTAAATTATTCAAAAACTATTTTCAGTTTGTAAGCCAGTCTCTTCCACTTCTGTAATGCTGTGGAGACTCTCATGTGCTTTTCTACTTGTGTTCCTGGAAATAAATTAAGTCACTCTCTATGCACACACAGAAAATTCAGGCGGCTCCACCTTGCCCTAGCGTCAGTCGATCGCAAATGCTCAGCCCACCCTCCTCTCCCATTATTGGTGTAGGATTAGCCGGCTGCTGTCAGGACCGGTGCGCCCATGGAGGCCAGGTAGGTGGTGGCCTCGGGCGCGCGGGCATTGGAGGGGCTCCGGAAGGGGTGTCGGGGGCAGAGGCATGCGCAGCGAAGCTGGCATGACTGGGCTGCAGCTACTGCTGCAGCCAGCCAGCCAGCTCCATGCTGCCGCTGCCACCGCCGCCGCCACACACCCCAGCCAGGCGCAGCCTCCGAGCACCGCCCCAGCAGTGGCTCACAGCTTGCACGCCCAGCTGGAGTGCATGGCAGTGGCGGCACGGAGCTGGCTGGCTGGCTGGCTGCAGCAGCAGCTGCAGCCGGCCACGCCAGCTCCACTGCGTGCTCCTCCACCCCAGCCGGTCGCAGAAGCCGTGAGCTGTTGCTGGGGTGGCGCATGGAGCAGCCTCTGTGAGCTGCCCGAGCAGTGGCTTGCAGCTTCTGCGCTCAGCTGGGTCATGTGGTGGCGGCAGCACGGGGCTGGCTGGCTGCAGCCAGCCAGCTGCAGCCAGCCAGCCATGCCAGCTCCGCTGCGTGCTCCTCTGCCCCAGACGGGTGCAGAAGCCATGAGCTGTTGCTGGGGCGGCGCACAGAGCAGCATTCGTGGGCTGCCCCAGCAGCAGCTTGAAGCTTCTGTGGTCGGGGCTCCGTGAGCTGCCCAGCCCCCCTGCGGAGCGTGATGACATCTGCGATGATGTCATCATGCAGTCTGTGGCGTGCGCGCGCGCAGAGCGCGCGCACGCTGCCTCGAGCGCCAGAACCTCTGGCACCAGCCCTGGCTGCTGTACACAGAGCCAGGTAGGATTACCCAGATTGGCTTTGGGTTTGGGGTTTTTTCCGCCTACCTTGAACCTTTGCTGGGTTGCGGTAATTGGCATGGTGGTGCTGATTAGTGATGTCACTGGCTGGATAGAGTTGGGGAATAGGGAGTGGGCCGGTGAGCACCCTTGGTGCTTCTCCATTAATGGGCAAGCAGTATCAGGAGTGGATGGTACTGCTTGCCACGGCTGCCATGCTGCATGGGCAGACTGCCTTGGGGAACCCCGTGTGCAAGTCCTTACCTCACTGTTGTACGGCTGAGGCTCTTCTTTCTAGCATGAAGCAGGGTACAGTCAGTCCTATGGAGGAGGGAAAAGGCATAATGGTGGACGCTACTCACTTTGTCTGCTGAGTCTCACCTGATTCCCCTTCTTGCTGCAGCCTCCATCCCATACAGCTTTGCCCATGCCAGGCTTCCAGTTCTTAGTCAAAAGTAGCATACTATACCATATCAAGTGGTACAAAATTCCAATACACCTACTCTAAAGCTAACTTACTTCACAAAGCTAAGATAAAATGGAGGAGAGCAGAACAACATAAACCGCTTCATGTCACCACTGAGGAGAAATGCAGGGTATAAATACAACCAATAAATACATCCAACACAACATCCAGTCAAAGGAGCACATAGATAAAGTGGTAAGAATGATGAAAATCTTGCTTCCAGTTGAAAGGATGTTTCATAGAAGAGATTGTGGCTCAGTGGTAGAGCATCTGCTTGGCATGCAGAAGGTCCCAGGTTCAATCCCAGACATCTTCATCTAAAAGGATCAGGCAATGATCTACCTGATACCCTGGAGATCCAGTACCAGTCTTAGTAGAAAATACTGACCTTGATAACAACAACATTCAATTTGTATACCGTCCTTCAAGACAGCTTAATGCCCACTCAGAATGGATTGCAAAGTATTTTATTATTATCCCCACAACAATCACCCTGTGAGGAAGGTGGGACTGACCCATGGTCACCCAGCTGGCTTCAAGCGGAGGAGCGGGGAATCAAATTCAACACTCCAGATTAGAGTCTTGCCACTCTTAACCACTAAACCAAACTGGCTGTCAGTTTGATGGACCAAAATATGACAGCTGTGTGCATTCATGAGAATGGGCTTACCAATGGTTAGGCGCACATATCTTCCAAACATTCTGATCAAGACCAAGCCAAGACAAAATGGACTTCTGTATATTATGCTCTCAAGAGTTTTTTTAAAAAAAAATACCTGTGGGATTCCTGTTCAAATGGGGACCACTGACTTGGAAGTAACTGCCCCTCATCATAGGAGAATGCTTGACTTAAAACTAGGGTTGTCAGCCTCCAGGAAGGGCCTGACAGTCTCCCAAAATGATAACTGATCTCTAGATGACTGAGATCAGTTCCCCTGGAGATAATGGCAGCTTTGGAGTGTGAACTGTATGGCATTATACACCACTGTGGTCCCTCCACTCCCCAAACCCTACCCTCTCCAGGCTCTGCCCCCAAAGCTCAAGGAATTTCCCAATCCAGAGTTAGCAACCCTATTTGAAACCTCCCAGCATTCTGAAATTGCTGCACCTCTCTCCTTTTGTGACTGGTCCTGCCTCCCATGATATCCACGTTTTGATGGTGCTCAGTAGACTTTCTCAGAATTAAAAAGTGCCCACAGGTTCAACAAGGACATCAAAAGAACCAGCGCCCTCCTGACTTTTAAATCAGGACAAGGCAAAGCAGGTAATTCCAGAATAAATTAACATAGCCTGGTGGTGAAAAAACCCCAACTATCCATAATTATAATCTGGATGCAGGAGACTCCGGTTCAAATCCCTACTCTGCCAGGAAGCACACTGGATGATCTTGGGCCAATCACACACTTCCAACCTAACCTACCTCACAGGGTTGTCAAATGGAAGAAGGAACTGTCCAAGCTCCTTGTCCAGTAGAAGACAGGGCAAGATTGGCAATGGGGTCCTTTGAATAAGAATGGGAGTTTTCCAAATCTGCCTCTATTTAACCTCTATTCTATTTAAATATTTCATCTGTGGAGTCCCCCAAGTTAACACTCAGTATATGATTATGGATTCATCCACAGTGAACACACAGAGGTCCTTACAAATGCAACCCTTTAGTTTTCCAATATCCATCCAACAGTTGGATCCTGACTAAATTTTCCCAATGGCAAAATAAAACTATCCTGTCTCCCCACTCCCAGTGGAGCCCACTGATGTCCACGAAATGCTGCTCCTGGGGGATAAGGGGCCTTAAGTAAGGCTGCCAATTCTGCGTTGGGAAGTTCCTGGAGATTTGGGGGTGGAACCTGAGGATGATAGGATTTGGGGAGAAGAAGGACCTCAGCAGGGTATATATCTTACACCCCTCCCCCCCCCATATTATTCAATCTCTATATAACATTTTTAGGAGAACTTTTTTGTAGCTATAGAATTGGGTGCCATCAATATGCAGATGACACCCAGCTTTATATCTCACTATTCAAATCACTATGGGATGCAGTAGAGATCTTAGGTCACTGTTTGACAGCTTTAGATAAATGGCTAAAAGCAAACAAATTGAAACTGAACCCAGACACAGAACCCAGACACTTCCAGACATGGAAGTGATGCTGGTTCGAAAGACAGAGATCTTGAAGGACATCGTACTTCCCACTTTCCATGGAGTTCGTCTTACCCTTGGAGACTCAGTTAAAAACCTAGGGGTTATACTGGATCCAGCACTACTGCTAGAAAAACAAATTAAGGCAGCTGAAAAAAATGCCTTCCACAAATTCAGCCTAGCCTGGAAGATGGTCCCCTATCTCAACACGGCCAAACTGGCCAACGAGAGACATCACATGGTAGTGGTTGTTGTGGGTTTTCCGGACTGTATTGTCGTGGTCTTGGCATAGTAGTTCCTGACGTTTCACCAGCAGCTGTGGCTGGCATCTTCAGAGGTGTAGCACCAAAAGACAGAGATCTCTCAGTGTCAGTGACAGCAGCTGCTATGGGGGTACCCTCAGCAGGTGATTCAGAGAGTGGGCAGGTGGCGGTCAAGGGCGTTTCGGTCCTATATCCGGCCCCTGCCTCAGTTTTAAATGGCAAACTAATTGCTCTTTCCTCAGGTGCTGTGTCGAGCCAAGCGAGGAAGAGGATCCTGATTTGTGGCCACAGCATGGTGATCTGGGCGGCCAATCAAGCCAAGAGAATGCCAATTGGATCCCAGCTGGGTTTGAGCGCTGTGGCCACTGTAGAGTGGCAGGGCCAGTGTGGCCACAGATGGCCCGGCCTGCTGCCTCTCCTGTTTAGGGGATGGACGGGTCCTCCCCTACACGTTTTGGTCATTCACCTGGGTGGTAATGACCTCGGGCTTGTATGGGGCAAGGCCCTGGTGATGCAAGTAGCTGAGGACCTGAGTCATGTAAGCAGCCGATGGCCGGACATGCTTATAGTGTGGTCAGAGATGCTACAACAACGGGTTTGGTGGGAGGCCTTAGATCCCAGGGCGATAGAGAGGGCTTGACACAAGGCTAACCACACCATTAAGAGGTCTTTGGGGCAAGGCTTGGGCATTTATTTGCCACACCCCAAGGTTAGGGCCGAATTTGCCCACCTCTACAGAGGCGACAGTGTCCACCTGGCACCTGAGGGCAATGATATATTCCTAGATGACCTGCGGCAAGGGCTTCGGGTGGCTCTAGGCCACCTGTGGGGCACAAGGGTCTAAGCAGAGGCTTGACCCTTGCGGTGGCAGGAGATTTTGGGTATAGGGTGTGGGCCAGTGAGCCCCTGTGGCATTTCCCCAAGGGTGGGGAAAAGGGTCTGCCGTTAGGGCGGTATGCTTGTGGCAGCTACCGTTGCACGGGCAGACACCTGAGTGGATCCCCTGGCACAAGGCCTAACCTCATGCTAGTCGTCTGGGGCGTAACAGGTGTTTGAGCGGAGATCCATGGCCTGGCTGGCCGGGTTGCAGCCATTCGTGAGATGGCCTACACCCGGGGCATTGGGGCTTGCCCAGACAGGCAAGGCAGTGGTCAGTGGGCTGATCCCGTGGCTTGACCTGTACCGCTTAGTTAGCCCTTGCTGTGCTTTATCTTTATGGTCGTTTTAATAAACGGCCCTTTAATCCAAGCCTGTGTCTGTCTCTTTCTTCCAGCTGGGGCTGCAATGGATATTCTTGTTTCCACAGTCATTTAGAAATACACCAGATCAGACAACTGTGAAAATCAGATGCTAAAAATGAAACAAACAAACAAACAAAACCCTTGCCACATCTTCAGCAGAAAGACTGAGAGAAGTAGAGAACCACATATAAACACTCCAAAAAAATAATTCTGCATCAACTTTAGTGTTACTCCTGGGGAGGCTTAAGTCCCGCTAACATATGTTGGCTACCCAGAGGGAGTTGCAACCCGTAAAAACCAAAACCAAAGCAAAACATCTGCAAAACTCATAAAGTGCTCCTTTGCTAGATTTAAGAGATAGTTTTCAAACATCTCTCTCCCTGGCTTTTTTGTCTTCCCATGGCACAGAGGGCCAAGGCGAGAATGGCACTATGAGAAAACCACACACTGCATGATAATAGAAGAGAGAAATTAGTGTGTATAAGAGTTAGGGGAGAGGGGAGATGAAAAGGAAGCATGGTGTTAAAAATCAGTCATTAGATTTGCCACTGAATGTCACTTAAAGTGACAGTTCAAGGTGAATCTAGAATCTCTGGCTTGGACAAAAGTCTGAAGAAATGCAAGGGAGGTAGGAAAGGAGCTTTGATATGACAAGGAACGTTTCTTTGGAGTCTGCTGAGATCTGCATTAAGGAAGATTTCAAAATTCTCATGCCTGCCATCTCAGTCCCAAAATCCTTGGTTCAACTTTCTTGCTTGTGCAACTCAAAACCATAAATTTAAACTTTTGTACTGTTTTCTGTTCCCTCACCCTATTTTTTGCCCTTGCAACAGGCACATTTTTCATCTGCTTTTGCACATCAATAAATGAGCATTATACACATGCCATACATACAAATGGTAATCTTGGCATGTGTAAACAATATTTTGTATTACACAGGACAACTGTTCAACATGCATACAATCTAATCAGATCTACAAACCTAACAGACAAAAGTGGAGAATTGAAACCAATGGAAGAAAAACTTGAGCAAAAGTCCTTTGAGTTCATGGGCACCTCTGCTCTGAAACTCCTTTCGTATTGCAGTTTATCTGGGACTGAATTTATCCAGTTTTAGGGGTAAAGACACTATTTTTTACCCAATTTTTAAATTTACTTTGGTTATATTTTGGTGTTTTATCTATCTTGTGTGCTGACAGAATCTGGCTTCATTGCTAAACTCTTGGGATGTTTAATTTTTAAAACTGCTTATCTTTTTACCACTGATTTTATCCTATCATTAAACAATTTTTATAACTATTGTATTGGGAAAATCACCTTAGAAGCCATTGGATAAAAACTGCGATCTGTATTTTGTACTAAAAACTATCCTTCTGGTTTATCAATATTTTATCAATAACTACTTAAAAATAGAAACATGAATTTCATTTCTGCGTATGTTTGTATGTTTTACAGTGTTAACTTGGAACATCCATTACAACACTATCTTAAAAAAAAATAAGTAGGGCCATTCAACAACCTAAATAGTTTAGTAATCATCTTTTATAGCAGCAAGATTTAAGTCCAGTAACACTTTAAAGACCAATAAAATTTCCAAGGTATAAGATTTCCAGAGTCATTAGATATCTGATTCAGATCTTGCTCTTCTACTGCAGACCAACATAGCTAACCATCTGAAACTGTCTCCTATATAATGCCCAGTCTCTAGATTCACCTTGAACAGAATTAATACAATTCTAGGACCAAGTACAGAACTTAGGTCTATAAGGATGTCAGATGGAGATACAGCCTGTTCACCACCACACATGTCTGAAAAAGAGGGGACTACAGGATAACACTATTACAGGGATAAGAACTTCTTTTTTTAAAATTCACTTTTTTGATATAGTCATTGATTCCTCTTATTCTCCCTTTTCTCTTTTAAAACAAGGATTTCTCTTTCATTTATTTTCAAAGAGGAATTAAGGCACCTTTTTGTAATTTCAGACCCTGCAGTCATTTCATGTCATTCACTCCAGGTTTAAGAAGACATTGCCTGCTTCTAAGCATCTGGAGGGTGAAATTCTGAAATTTTGCCAAACTTCTCTTTCCTCTCTTTGAATTTCTCTTTGATCAAAATTACTTTAAAATGAAAAAGAAAGGGATTTTTGAATTTCAGGGAGATGTTGCATAAAAAGGAATTAATAGATTGTCCCTTAGCAACACTACTGAAGGAAGACCTGACACACCAGTCAAATAAGCCTCATTGGATAAACAAATCAGAGTAGATCAAGTGAAACTCCCTGATATTTACAGAAGATTTCTGACAGGTTTGTTCACTGAATGGGTTGGATTCAACTTGGCAACCAGCAGGAGCGTTGAGGGGAAGAGTGTGACATTGATGATGTTACACACTTCACTGTGTCACTTTCAGGCACAACTTAGAAATGGCAATGGGTAGCTCTAGGAATTACCAGAAACTCTGTAGTAAACGCTAACATTTTCCAGCAACTCTTAGAGCTACCTATTTTTACTTCCAGGTTGTAACATACCAACAGAGCTGTTGCCCAAATAAGAGGTTTCCCTAATATGTCGGGGGAATTGGCATTAAAGGAGATGTAGTGTGAGGGAGTAACTAGGAATCTCCACTTATGTATATTATGACTGTTCCCTTAGAGAACTTTCAAATAAACAGGCAGATGTTCTAACAGAAAAGTGTCTTTATTAACAGAGAAATAAAAGGGTAAACATACAGAAAACACACAGCACACATACAGTACTAACTAGAAGAACAGTGAGGAAACGGGAAAGCAGTTCTGGGAGAAGAGTGATAATTACCAATATCATAGAGGTAGAGGTCCATGGAGGAGCAGCAAAACAACCAGTGCTTCATGAAGAGAAGAAGCCCAGGCAGACTGGGGGTGCATGGACAGATACCATGGCACACACACACTGACTGCATGGCTGGGCAGCCCAGTTATAGGGCAAAACATACCTGGGAGCAAAACTGATGTCTTTGTCCCAAAACAATGGCTTAATGGCAACTTCAGAGGTAGGACAATAGTCTGATACAACTATCCAGGATGGACTATAGATAAAAATATTGCTTGATGACCTGTTTAGTACTGGGCAGGAAGGCTATCAGATGTGCTGAATATGCTGATTAGCTAAGTGGAAGAGGAAAAGTGATTAGGCAAGAAGGTGCCTCTCAGGAAGCCTTGTTATTTCTGCTGTGCTCTGGGGTGTGGTGACCATCAGTCATTCCGTTGTTCCCCCTATGACTCATGGCTCTGTAATTTTCCAGTCTCCAGGCCAGCTGGCAGCACTCTGCCTTGGACCAGGGGTTTATGGCAAGGGGTTTATGATATTTCATATCTATAAGCTGCCCTTGCAGTGTGGGGAGGGGGTCTGACTGCTAACAAAGAAGTTGGCAGAATTCCCCCCCCCGCCACTGCTTGAAGTGGCATCAGGCACCAGTAGCAATCAGTGGCAACCCTAATCCAACCACCATTTGGGATGGTGAAAAAAGGAGAAGATTTCTTTGACCACCAAAAAACCCAAAAAAACCCTATGCTGGTAATCATAGGACTTGTATTGACAAAAGCCATGTGGTACCAGGCTTGTAGTAAGAAGGAGAATTGGGAAAGACTGACCTAAAAAGCCAGCTGGAGGCAACCCATAAGATAGGTCTGTTTTTGCCAGATCTGCTTCTTGTTCCTGCTTCACCTTTATTTCATCCTGCCCTCCTCATCATGTTGGACAGCTACACTGCACCTCTTCTATATTCTACTCCTACTTTGCTAGTACTGCTTTTAAAAAGCATAGCATTCTGAGAAAAAAACCAATAGAAAATATCACAAAACAGCTAGCTCATTTCTCCCACCATATCATTTAGGGGGCTACCATTCAAAGTTGTTTTTTTCTTTCTTTTCTTTTTTAATAACAACATGCCTGCCTTGATTTGCTGTGCATTAAAAACATGGAAATTGTTACGTAATTTTTGTGCTGCCAATTTGCCCTTTCCCTTGCAAAACAAAGATTCTTAAGGCCTCCCGGATATTCGAGATGACAGTCAACGTCATGCTGCTGCATCTCAAACATTTGTTCTTCCTTTGCGCTCTCATTTGCAGTGTAGCAGGTGAAATGACAAACCCCATTAAATCACCTTCAAATGAGGGTGTTCAGTATTATTTACCGTTGCACAGCAAGATATTTGTCATTGATTTATAGATGATATAAGCTTGCAGTAAATAACAGACTGCTGTCAGTAGTATTCTTCCATTGGCTTCAAAGAACCAAACCATCTATCCTTGTCACTTTTTTATTTTAAAGTTTCACTTGCTGCCCAAAACTGTTGGTAGCCAAGCCACATTGGACTTGGAGCATGGAAAATAGGGAGCAGTGGATATACAAAAGAGAAAAGACAAAATTCCTCCCCAATCCTACCCTATCCGCAGCCTAGAGAATCAGAGTTGTCAGGGAGATACATTTGTATTCAGCTTACTGGAAAGGACAGGTCCAGATCACTGCTGGAAGTGACACAGCCTGTGGCTAGCCAATCCAAAGCCTTTCAGGGTGAGCTATTTATGCCAAGCAAGGCACCCACTCTGCCCTCCCTAACTGTGGATTATGATGATATCCTGGTTGCTGTTTTCAGGACCGATTAGATTTTTTTTTCCATTTGTCCAAAATCTGACTGCCATTTTTTTCTCTACTAGATTATAGGTGAGCTCAAGGCATAATGTACCTTAATATAAGCTATAAATGAGAGAGTCAGCAAAGAATGTGATAGAGAACAGGGAATACCAGTGAGCACATTGAGGGACATAGAAGGTTTTCCTCACATCATCTGTGATCCAGCTATCTGGGGTTACATCCCAATAGTTGCACTCCTCCTTGGCTCTCAAACTGGAATATTTTTTGGAGCATCCATGTGACATTATCTTCCAGGTGTCCATTTTCCAGGGTTATCTTTTCTTTGCTCTAATCTTTCCTAAGCCTGCTTAGCTATGATCTTTCTTGCAAGATAATAGTCCATATAGATTTGCATCTTTGTAGAGAGATGGTAAACATTATAATGTTTTAGCAATACAGAAACTACCACTTTTTATTTTTTTTTAAAAGCCATAGGCACAGAAGATGCAAATGACAGTCACAAGGAGACAGCAACAATATAACATTGCCAATGTGGGTGGGAGGTTAAAAAAATGCACAGCTTCTCACCCAGATGGAGTTCAACCCAGTAAGGCTGAGATTTTTCAGGGAAGATTTTGGATTGTAGCAAGTCAGGGGAAAACCTGGACAGTAAACCTGTTGTTGGATTCAGTAAGCCTGAGAGGTTGTTTTACAAATGGCTCATTCACCCTATAAAATTTAGCTCCTACATTAACCTCTTTTTACCTTCACTATCTATGCCAGTGGTGATCAATTTAATTGCCTATTTTGGATATTTATAATTTACAAGTATTTCAAATAATCTAGTGTCAGAGACCACAGTAGGAGGGAAGGTGTTAGTCAATGGAGAGAGTAGTCCCAAAGCAACCTCCAGCACAGCAGTCCTGCAGTGAAGGATGGAAGGGGGAATCTGGACACAAGACTTTTGGTCTGAGCCCTTTAAAGCTTGTCTGACCCCCTCTGAACACATATATGACATTGGCTGGGGCATAAGATTGACAGTCCTCCAGTGGGGGCAGGGGATCCCTTGTCTTCCGCTCCCATTTCTGCTGCCACACAGAGCAACAGCAGGAGAAGAATAAAAATGGCCACCAGGCCTATGGTATGACATTACTTCCAGGGAAAAACCAGAAATGACGTGACACCTCTGTAAAAACCACTAGAATCTCTGTGGTAAAATCACAGAGTTTCAGGCAGTTCCCAGATAAGACTAGCATCAGTCCTCTGTAGAGATATTTTACATTGGATGGATTTCTGGAGCAGGGAGGGATTTTAAAGAAAGGAACTGAAAGGCACAAGAATGGAATAACCACACACAGATAATCCCCAAATGATGTAAGAACAGAGTCAGGGAATTCCCTATTGCAGGTGCTTCATCTTCCACTGCACCAAGGGGTTTAAAAGTATATGACTTGCAATTCGGAATTTTTTTTCTCAGTAGTAATGCAACTTAATACATATAATTTCCGTTTCTACTTTCAGAATAATAACGATGACTTTGGGACAGAGAACTATTTCTGAATGGGGGGAGGGGGTAGCTGAAGTTGAAATGCCAACCATTTCAAAAGGCCTAGCTCCATGAAAGGTTTATGGTTCTTTAGGAAAAAAATCACAGAGCTGTAAAATGAACATTCACTGAATAGGTTAGAAATTAAGAGTTTTCCTCTTTCTCCACCAGCTTTTGAAACTAACCACTTCTTAACATTGATGAGGAGAGATGCTTTAGGAAGATAGATAAATAACTACAGTCACATATCCACAGGTGCCAAGCAGATGCAAAACTATTTATAGAGTGGAAAGAAACACTGAAAGTGTTGTTTAGCCCAGAATGTGCCCAGACACTTAAAAAACAACATTCAATAAACATTCTTCCCACCCAAGACATACAGGAAGGAATGAGTTCTGTCAGGGAACAGCTATTTCTAGCAGCTGGTTAGATTTCCTAAAGAACTACAGCTCACATCATTTTAAAAACATTTTTGGTACACACTCGAAAGTACCCCATGAAGTCCTGCAAGGGAATAATTTTAAGTTTATTATCCCAGCTGTTCTGACCCCCCAAAAACCTTGTTTTGATTTTGGCTCTCTTTTGTGGAAATCAAACCCGTGATTGTTTATTTTTGTGCCATTTTCAGTTTCCGTGTACCTGATTTTCCCTGTATCTATTCTTCAACATTGGGTATACAACAATCTACCTTCTATGTATATTAACTACATTAATGTCATGCATTGTACACAAGCATACCATATAAATAGCATGCAAGAAAACATCCAATATATATTACAAACAAACCTAATAAACCCAGTAGCAAAAAAACAAAAAAACAAAGAATAGAAAACACTGAGAAAAATATAAATATAAATGGAGTATTATAAATGAACATTTATAACTTGACTCTTGTGTCCATACTCTATTGCATTCAGATTCGCAAGTACAAATGAATAGACATATGGATCACCCCCGCAACAAAAATGATAGCAAAAATCCTTGATAGTGGGGCAAAGAATGCTTTGTGAGTGTTTTGAAATCTGAACAGAAGGGATACAATCTTAAATTGAAAGAGGTATGTATAATAGAGACTTACAGAGACTAACAGAGCCAGTTTGGTGTAGTGGTTAAGAGCACAGGACTCTAATCTGGAGAGCTGGGTTTGATTCCCCACTCCTCCACTTGAAGCCAGCTGGGTGACCTTGGATCAGTCACAGCTCTCTGGAGCTCTCTCAGCCCCACCCACCTCACAGGGTGTTTTGTTCTGGGGATAATAATAACACGCTTTGTAAACTGCTCTGAGTGGGCACTAAGTTGTCCTGAAGGGCAGTATATAAATCAAATGTTGTTGTTATTATTATTATTAATGCTCCAAAGAGTTATATCATAAGAATGGTCATCAAAGAAAAAACCAAAACCAATATAGTGATTCCTTCTTGGATGAAACTTCAGATGAATTTTGCAGGAAGCCAAAATTTCTCAATATTAAGAGTTAAAACAGATGCGGCGGATATCATGGGCCTAGAGCAATCTGTTAAAAAGTAAATGGCACGTATGCAGAGCAGCAATGTGAACTGGATTGCATAGGGAATTGAGAGGGGATTTGACCCTTTAACCCCCTGCTCAATTTTGTTAATTGAAATAAGATTCATGTGCGGTTAGGAGCAGTTTTAAGTGTGAAGAGGGGAATGTCCATTCAAACCTTGTGTTTTCCCTTTAAAATGCTCAGACCAGTTTGCAGAGAGGCGTATCAATTCACAAAACAGAGCAAGACTTGGGTTTTAAATCCTCTCTGCTTTCCCATGTGGTCCTGATCCAAAGAAGGGTTGTGTGTACTTGTTATTCAGTAATAGAGATCCAAGATTCATGTTATGGAATTTGTCAAGGGTGTCTGTACTGTACATTCCAATCATGTCTTGAGATTTCCTGACACAAAATTCAAAGCAAGTGTGGACATTCAGATGAAATGGAAATGTGCCTTTCAAGTCAGGTTCTATCAAAGCCAGTTTAGGATTGCACATCTGCTACTGAACGTTGGGACGTGATTAATAGTTTTGCATCAATTATCCCTGTTTGCTCTTTCCATTTATCCCTTGACCCAGTTTTCGGTCTACCAAGAAAAAAAAAAGTGTCACTGTTCTTTCATCTACATTCTTATACATGAGACTCTTGAAACCCTACCTCTGAAACAGAAAAAAGGGGGACTTGGGGATCTGTTGCCCTCATTAAGAGATTCTTCCCTGAAATTTGCACGGAAATGGCTGGTAGCAAAAGGCAGAGATTTTTTAAAAGGAAGATAAGGAAAAGTTCTCTCTTATGCAGACTGTGTGTAGCTCCCCTTCATAGACAAAGGAGAATACTGTTAAATAAATGAAATGGTAAATCAACAAGGGATTCACTCGGCGAGGCTCGTGTGCCTTCCTTGATTTCAGAGCTTGCTCATGCAGAATAAACCATATGTGTGAGGTGATGTGCAGCTCTGGCAGAGAATATGAATGCAGCAGTCTTGCTTTCAGCTCATTGCTAACAATAATGCCGGACTTGTTGAGTTCAGGTCCACATGACAGAGAGCCACTCAATTAGAAATGACAGCCGTCTCTCTGCCTTCCAAGATCACAGTCATTTTCCCGGTAGGGCACCACACTGAGTAATGCACCCAGTTCTAACGGATCTGAAGTCAAAAACGTTTTAGAAATGAAGGTTAAGGGGTGGGGAGAGGGAAGAAAAGATGGGCTGGGAAGATAACGATCATCTGTTTTTCAAAGCCCATCCATATACACTTTCAATAAAAGCATAATCGTTGTAAGTAGAAATCTATAAGTCAGAGAGAGGGCCAAGCTACACATGACGAATGACACTTGAACGGCAAGTGGATTGAGTGGAGGGCAAGCGAACAGGGAGAAATACACTTGCCGTTCAAGTGTCATTCGTCATGTGTAGCTTGGCCCTGACTGTTCAGATTTTGGTACTTGTGACTATTTACACTTACTTGGGTATGACTGTCAACACGTAAATGTAAGTAGTGGGAAATGAGTAACTATTGTGGGATACTTAGAACCTTAATCTTAGGGCCAAGCTACAAGTGACGAATGACACTTGAACGGCAAGTGGATTGAGGGCCAAGCTACAAGTGACGAATGACACTTGAATGGCAAGTGGATTGAGTGGAGGGCAAGTGAACAGGGAGAAATACACTTGCCGTTCAAGTGTCATTTGTCACTTGTAGCTTGGCCCTCAGACTGCCTGTTTCCCATCCAAATGTCAATATTCACCACACTACATTCATTGTAACAAAGTATCTTAAATTAGAAAATCAGGTAATACTCTTTTACAGTTACCTGGAAGGAAACATGGGCCTAAAAATTGCATGCCCTTTAATCATTATGGGCTTATGTACATAAATACATGAAGCTTTCTAAGTCAACTTACTGATCAAATTCTGCTAAGGCATTTCATACTGAAAATTCAGCATCTAGGCTTCTGCAAGCAAATCGTGTACTCTGTGGACCTCCCCCTGTCCAAAGAAGTGTCTGCACGAAAGCATCATCAGTCTGTCTTTAGTCCATCTAATAGCAGAGTTAGGTTCAATCCCAAGTAGCCAACTGAAATGAATGACAAAAATATATATATCTACTAGCAAACTCTTTCTCAGTACATAAACAGGCTGATTGCATGTCATTGCTTATAATTCAAAAAGATTTCAGGAGGTGAGTGATTCATGGGGATGGAGTAGCCATCAATATTGTCTCTCTGTGTTTTCTGGCTGGCTGGACTTGGCATACAGATATCACATTCAAGTCCACTTCTCTGTGGTATTAGAATGATGCATAGTGAAAAGGAAGGACTTTTCAATATGTTACCGTAAAGCCACTAGGTATCCGTGTTATTGAACTCTACCCCTGCAATACAAAAAGGGATGAATTCAGAAACTAAGGGCCAAGCTACACATGACGAATGACACTTGAACGGCAAGTGGATTGAGTGGAGGGCAAGTGAACAGGGAGAAATACACTTGCCGTTCAAGTGTCATTCGTCATGTGTAGCTTGGCCCTTATATACAATGGGTGAAGTGAGCACATTTCCAGTTTCTTTACTTGTGTCATTTGTTTTGACAGTTTGTATTACTTTTTTTGATTACTTGTTGGGTAATGGTAGTCAAGGAGGTGGACAAGAAGCTACACAGTTACCTAAGGCATCTTCAAGGCACTAATGCCGCACCTGCAAACACTTGGAACTCTTATCCAGCCATCTATAAGACTTCTGAGATTTCCACATGCATTCAAGCATAGTTTTTTCACAGCTGTAAAGGATAAAAAGCCAATATTCTCAGAAAGCAGAATTCCATGTCAAATATCCCATCCCAGGCTTGTTTTGCACACCCAGTTTCCTGCAGAATCTGAGGGCCAAGCTACAAGTGACGAATGACACTTGAACGGCAAGTGGGTTGAGTGGAGGGCAAGTGAACAGGGAGAAATACACTTGTCGTTCAAGTGTCATTCGTCACTTGTAGCTTGGCCCTCAGTATATTCACAGCTTGGCTTGTAGATCTGAAACAGCACTTTGCTTTGTGCCCCAAGTCAACAGAGATTGTGGAGGTGTTACTGTTTTGTTCAGAGCCAGCGGAACCTTACAAATAGGCATCAAGAATTTCCCCTGTAAATTGCATTTGACAGTAGAGAGCAGGTGTCTCCCACAAACAGATTGTCTCAGGAAGAATAAAACAAGAGTTTTGAAAAAATTACAACATGGATTAATGATTTTGCACAGGGCAAACAGCAAGAATCCCCATATTATGCTGAGACTCAGTATGTATGCATTGATTGTATTTAAAATGTGTATCCTGCCCTTCCATCTGACAGCCCAAGGACAGCTAACAATCAAGGTGGTTTTTTTTAAAAGTGTGTACAAAGTCTCTGAAACAGACTTTTCAGAGTAGCCTGTCCTTGCTGCACAGAGAGAGGTGAGGTCAGTGACAGCCAATTCCAGACCTTTGTCTGGGGCGGCCCCTGTGCTGTGGAATGCGCAGCCACTGACAATACACAATGCACACACCTGGTGATTTTCAGGGAGAGTTATAATAACACAGTTTTGTTTCAGAGAACTTTAGTCTCTCTCAGTCTTTGGAAGGATGATCCAAGAGTTCTGTAATTGGCTGGACTAAGGATTATTAAAATTTACTTCACAGTTATTATCCCTTTAGTGTGTTTCCCTGAAAACAGGGGTGGGTAGAAGGTCACTCATGAGTCATTCTCCAAGCAATTAAAAGTAGCTCTCCATTTCTCCCCTAGTGTTGCTGTAATCATTTTCTATCTTTCCCAGTAAAGTGACCACATAAGCTTCTCTTTCTTGCTTGCTTTAAGGAGCCACAAGGCCCCTGTTTATTTTTGCTGCAGTCGATTTGCATGGCTAACCCTCTGGATTGTTCCTTTGAGGGGCATTCTGTAAAGAGATCCTGCATGAAGAAACAGCCCTTTCCTGTATGTTCATTTATCACTCTTTAGAGGGTGGAGGTATCTTAGGGAACATATTCTGTTTTCTTCCTTCTTTTTCTTTTTGTTCTCACTGTGGGCCTTTCAATTTAGCTTTGGCACCATATTATACCATTTAAACATGATACTCAATGTAGAAAATGAATGCCCAAATTGTGATTAAAATAGCATAAACTAAGGAAAAAATAGTGTACAAGGAATCAGAAAATGGTGCAGAATTAATGATACTCACGTTTCCTCTGTGCAAGCAGCAAAATTGAAGCAAACATTTTTGCATTCAAATGGCGAGGTTGGGAAATTAAGAAATTACCCTACTTGAATAAAAGCTTCTGATGCCAACTTAAGTACATGGGCAGGTTTGTAGGGGAGAAGGCAGTAACTGAGACATTTATAGTGCAATACTGAGTTCTACTAGTCTAAGCCTAATGGAATCAATGGGTTTTATATTGGCATAACTCTGCATAGGATGATATGGTTAAGAGAATAAAGCTCTGGCTTCAGTTCCATCCAACATAAATTTAACCTAGGTCTGGGTTGTACCATACTTTCTTTCCTATGCACAGTGGGGGAGTGAGATTTCATTATCACTCCTGCGCACTCAATAAACATATCCCATCTCTACCACTGGACCCACACACAGATGTAGTTTTGGAACAGGGAGTAGACAAATTAAATTCAATGAATCTAGGCCCAGGTTATATAAATGATTCAATTATGTTATTTGGAAAGGTAATGTGCATACATAGGTATCTGGTAGTCAGGTAATCCAGCTAGACAAGATGGGAAGGAGTTATCTCACCGTCCCTCACAGTGTACAGGAAGAAGATTGTGGGAGAGTACAGTCAAAAGTAAACCTAAAATGAACTTTGACCATTGAAATATGGACAATACTGCTGCTCAGTAATTGCTTTCACCACTGCTGACCTCTTGTTCTAAGCACTCCGGAGTGACAGTAAAGGAGAGCCTTATATACCGGCATCTTGTTATATATCTTGAAGATAAATATTGACTCTCCCTCCATTTTGGCAAGGAATGAAACAGTATTATCCAGTTTAACGCCCCCCCCCCCCCAGATTCCATTTAAATGTTCAAGCAAAACCGCATCCTGAACTTAAGTTATCGCTTTGTTTCATAATGACTGTTAAAAGGGTGGGGATAAAGCTGTAATTATTGATGCTTTAAAGGTTAAGGATCCTTTTGCATTGTTCAAGTGATCTCGTTCCAATCTGTCAATATTTATAAATGTGCCATAGAGATGTGTGCATATGACAGTGCATAGGTACAAGATGATTTCTGGTATATATGTGTGTGTGTGCGCGTGCGTGCATGGGTGGTTGTTTGGTTGTTTGGAGCATGTATTCTAAAATAAAATCCCAGGTGATCCTCACTCAGTCTTCCATCAATCCCCACAACATACACCAGCCCAGACCATGTTCATTTGAAAACATCTCTCTGGTTGATTAGTGCTCACTCAAAACCTTTCACTGTTTCATTTAGGTGAACAAATTGGAGGAATTAAATAAACCATCCATATGTCAGCAGCTTGCCACCTCTGGTTCCTGTCTTCAGAACACCGTCCTCCCTCATTCTTTCCAACCTGACATTTCTCAGATCTCCATATGGCTACAAATTAGCACTAATCTGGAAATATGGAAAGTGCCCCCAGAAAAGGAAAAATCGTCTTTCCCTGGGACATTCTGCACCATGGGTGGGTCACAATGTACACAAGCAAGACAGGTTGGCTGCATTAGCAAGCATGTTACAACAAGCAGGAAAGCTCCATAGATTTTGCCTGCAGCCCTGAACTCACCTGGAACTGTGTGTGGCTGTAGACAAATCTAGGACTAGAGACTGTGGGGAAGCTGGAAACCAACGTGTTGTGAAATGAAAAGAGCCTCAGGTGGTATGGCAAATATTAGCTCAGCTGGTCAGGACAGAAAGGTCAGGTCTCTGGATTTATGGTCTGGCCATATTATACACAGAAAGCACCTCGACATTAAAAAAGATATATTTAACACTTAGTTAGGCCAGCCTACTGTGTTTATGCCAAGACTGAACAATTAAGCATCTTCATACTCTGTGCCAACTAGAAGAGACCAATCTTGCAGATCCCTATTCCATTCTGCACGTGGCTCAGTAGTACAGCACATGTTTAGCATGCAGAAGTTCTGATGCTCAAATCCTGATATCTCTTATTAAAGCATCTCAAGCAACATGTGCTGGGAAAGACTGTTCTCGCCCTGAGATCCTGGAGGAACACATCTAGTCTTAGGGCCAAGCTACACATGACGAATGACACTTGAACGGCAAGTGGATTGAGTGGAGGGCAAGTGAACAGGGAGAAATACACTTGCCATTCAAGTGTCATTCGTCATGTGTAGCTTGGCCCTCAGTTGACAATATGTATGGTTTTGGCTAGAGGTGTGACTCAGCAGAAGACAGTTTCATATGTTATACTTTTGCCCTTCCTTCTGGTAAGATTTCCATGCCCACACCCAGAGTGTCTAAGAGAGTTTACACACTCACTGGATGATCATTGAGCTGTTCTGTGAATTCGCCTACAATCCACCCAGTGAAATAAGCATCACTGCATTGCATTTGTATTAAAATCTATGGAGTATCAATTTTCCCCCCTTTAAAAATATTGTATGATGGTTTATGCAGATCAAGAACCGAGATGCATCTTATCTGTCTGGAAGATCCTGTTATTATCTCTGCTTATTTGGAGGGTAACCAAAAAGGTTGGGACAGAAAAACAAAATTGAGTATTTCTCCAAATGTAATACAAATCCATAAGAACCAGTATAGAAGTTTAATAAAATAGTAAATAATAGAAAAATATAGTTAAAAACAGTAATAGTGGGTTCAACATATTAGTATCATACCATTGTATATTAAAATGAACAGTTTCCAAACATACAGGTATTATTGTGCAATTATCTGTATATTTGGAGTAATACTGAACTGAGTATTATTACTAATACTCAATTCTGTTTTTCTGTCTCAATCTTTTCAGTTACCCTTCTTTTGTTGGGTTGGGTGTGTGTTTTTTCCCTTTCTCTTTCTTTTCTCTGCTCATTTGGAACCAGAGTTGAGAAATTTCAAACCAATGGAAAATTTCATTGAGAACGTCTTTAGAGAACAGGAGCGTTTAGCATGGCAACATGCCCAGTTTCTGGGCCTCTTACTGCATCCTCAGATGCAGATATTAAGCAAGCAAATGAAAAAGAAGTGTTGTTAAAAGTGCGGTAACCATCCCACTAATAAAAGCTGTCAATTATTAGAATTACAATCAGTGAAGCACTTTTTGAAACAGAGTGGTCTCTTGCTCCAGATTCTGTTGTCACCAGTACTAGAGTGAGGATTAGGGGTGTGCATTGAGAAAAGAAACGTTATAAATTCCAATCTGTACTTTAGGGGGCAATTTTTACAGTTATTGCTTATTTCCAGGTAGGATATTACCAGTTTGAGAAGCAAATCCATGCTCTTTTTTCCTTTGGGACAGCTGTTTTCAATGGGGAATCTATTCAAGGGTCTGGGACAGCTGTTTATTTGCACAGAACACAGTCCTTCCTCTAATCAAAGGCCTCCTAAATTTCAAGTAGATTGAAGAAAGGAGGGCGGTGGTTACTCTCTGCTTCCTTGTTGGGGAGTGTTTAATAAAGTAAGGATTGAGATCGGGGGCTGGAGTCATTAGTTTTCAGCCAAACATCATCAAAAGTGTAGTGGAGTATCTTCTGCCTGTCCTTCAAAGAACCCCCAAGTTTCAAGCAATTGGACAATTCTACGGGTTCCTGAACAAGCCACAGGTTTTCTACTTTCAGAGGGAAAGAAAACTCTCTCTCTAATATACAAAGAAAGGGGGAAGGAGATGGGAAGCTCTCTGCAGCTTGGGATTGGCTGGCAGCGCTCTGTGCTCCTCCCTTGCAAGGGTCTGATCAGAAAGGTGAGATGGACATCCAAGAAATCAGTAGATTGGCTGGGAATGCTCTTGCTCCTCTCTTGCAACGGTCTGATTGGAAGAGAGAGATTCCAAATTTTAAAACTTGTGCATTAAAAAAATAAAGCTATTCACTTTGGTTACACATATACATATACCTTTCTCTAGTGAAAATGTTTTAAGAACAGTTACACTTATATACATAGGGATGTCACACAATTACAGGCATCTTTCAAATGACCAGGCACTATTCATAAAATGCATGTAAACCAAATGTGTTCTAGCTCTGTGTTCTAGTTCTGCAGCTTTCCTCATCGGTTTAAATTTGTATGACACACTATATTGTTTAGGTTATAGTATGTCTGACCAAGAGAGTCCACAAAAATGAAACTGACTTCAAAAGGTTTTCTAATAATTGATGTCAAGCAGAACAGTGACTTAAAGATTAATGTTACCCTAATGCTGGTTAGGGTTGACAAAAAAAAGTGGGGGGGATGCGCACATCCCTTCTTTAAATCTGGTCTACTCTCCTTGACTGGTCACAACAAAGTTGAGCTTCCCCCATGTTACACTCTGGCCTTCAGCCAAAGCTCACTGATTCCAACAGCAACAAATCCAAAAACAGATATTGCCATGGTGAACACAGTGATGACCACCCATGGTACCAGCCCTAAAAAGACGGTGTAATTTTGTTTTGCTTGTGGGGGTGGGAACTAATGGAAGAGGATGAAAAGATTGATAAGAGCAAAGAGAAAATGGATATTTACATGATCAGAGATAGCCACTCATGGCACACTAAAGCCTTGTTTTACTATTTTTATTCTCCGTCAAACTGTCTTTGTGTCCCCATAAATGCAATCTTCTAGCTAGGATATGTCAATTAGTCATTCATTACAGAACACTCAAACCAGTCCTTCTGTGGTCAGTGCCTGCAATTAAGGTTTCCATTCCCGCAAGAGGAATTGTGGATCTGGGACCCCTCTTGTTTTCATGTCTTTCTCTGGTGCAAATTGACTTCTTGGATTTAGATTGGCTTCGCCTATTCTCTTTACTGCTGACTGTACCAATTTACAACACCTCCATTCTTGTGCCAGCTCTTGTACTTTTGTAGAAGAAAAGCTGGGCTGTTGAAAGAATGACATTATCGCATAGTTCTCCCTTATAAGGAAAAATACAGATTTCCCCTAACACACCTAAATACACTCCAATTGATGCTGTTTGGGAGATGCACAAATAAATTGCAAAGCTGTAGATTTGCAATTTGCAATCTCTCTCTTCCTCTCTCTGTCTAGCAAGCCAGCCTTCCCTCAAGCCATCTCTTTGCGGTTTTTCTATCTCCTTCATCTGAAACGGACCTATCAGCTATTTTAATGCTGACTGGCAGTGATGAGACTGCCAAAATGTGACAACCTTATCTGCAGTACAGCCTGCAAATTGCCAGTCATTGATCCAGGAGCATGGACCATCTGATCAGTGCAAGACTAGATGGGTTTCAGAGGGAGGGAGGGAAAGACAAAGGGAGACAGAAACAAATATTTGAATTATGCCTCCTGGGGATGGTTTTCAGTACATTTCTTTTCCCCATTGGGTCTGCAGTCCCCTACCCAGCTATGTAAGTCCCATTGCAATCTGTCCTGCTCATCAGTTATCACAGGAGGTGGCTTCTCAATTCTCTCAGTATCCCAGGTCAGATGCTATATCTTGTTCAATCTATGATCATGGTTACTAGAGGGTTTCCTGCCTTTTGCAACATAGGTAACAACTCTTAGGGTTATGCTAAGGTGCAGTCACAACCCTTAGGAAAAGCCTGCTGGGAATCCTAAACTTCATTTGCCTCTGTAGAGAAGGGAACCTCATAGGCTGCCTGAGCCCAGGGTCTTGAGGGGTCCCAAGGGCCTCTGAGGCTCTCACTTCTGCTGGAAATGGAGACCTTGATTATTTGGCCAGATGTTGACAACTGCATCCAGATTCCCAGATGTTACCCTTTCACCAGAGTTCCTTCAGGTCCTTGACCAGGCTCTCCATTGAAACAATAATGAATCAAAGGACCAACAACAGTAAGGACAAGCAACTTAACACAAAGTACAGCACACACTTATGGTTTAAGTTACTAACTTTTATGAACAATATTAATCATAAATGCCACTAGCCTGTTGCTTTTCAATACAAAATGAACACAAAGATTGCACAAACAAAGTCCACAGTCCCCTATGGGGAAGACATCCCAAAATTGTCTCTTAATGAAGCAAGTCACTCCTTTGACTTAATCACGGTGGTCAAATGATAAACGCATTCCAATGACCAGCCCCAGTCGGGAGATTCCACAAAGTGGACACCAACCCTGCAGGGAGGATGGAAAGCCACCGTGCGAACTAGATGCTCAGGGCTTCTTGCATGCACACTTATATCCAAATCAGGCCTGACCAGCCATCCAGAACAGTATGCTGAAACCCCTCTGCAAATCTGATGGTGATAAACCAACCATCCATTCTTCCCCCCGCCCCTAAGGATCACTCCCTATTTTCCAGTGCCCATCTCTGTTAAAACAATGACCCAATTCCCCCCGTTGTTGCTTTTTGGAGATGTTGAGGATGTCTTTGTAAAATGTTATTATGCAGGCACAGTCCTGAACAAGTTCCAAACTTTTCTCTTTAAGTTAAATACCAGGCAGTGGAGTAATATATTACCATGTGTCAGTATGTATGTCAAAACCCTGACAGCTGCCGTTCTTACCAAAACAATGTCAGGAAGGCTTCTTCTATCTATTGGATTCATGAAAGTCTGGTGCAAAATATCATTATCAGCTCCCCACTTCCTTGGTACAGTGGAAAGTATCAGGGTCAGCCTACCTTTGGTCAGCATTCTTTTGGATGAGAGATTTAGGATTCACTATAACATTCACTTCAGTTACAAAAGTTCAAGCCTCCTTGAACTATAAGGAAAGGTAGGGTATAAATGTTTTAATAAATAATAAATAAAAATAAAATATTCAACGAGAGCACAATGGAGGTAAAGAAGCACTCGTACAGGGCAGAAGATCTGCTAGCCTACATCAGATTGCAGGATAGAGACCAATCCTGAAACCTAGGTACGGCTTTACCTGCTTCTCTCTCTCTGCTTCTACCTCAAACTGCTGTTTCTGTACACACAAACACATGCCGCAAACACACTCTTTCTCTCTCTGTCTGTCTATATGTGTGTGAGAGAGTGACCTTACTCAAATGCTGATGGATGAATAATTCAAACACAGAGATTACTACCTTATCAGGAAGCAATTTCCTAGCCATGAACTCATATGGGAAACCCTCAGCCAAACAATGGTCAGCCAACAGCTACTTGTTGATTGAAGGCACACTGGTATATGAGGGGGTTAATTGCAGCAGAAACATGGCAGGGAGGAAATTGTGCTTAACCTGTTCTTGCTTTCTCTCTCTACTTAAATGGTAATCCATATTAACAATATTCATACCCTGCTTAGCCTGATTCTACAAGGTGGCTAACAAAAATCCATATTATAATGGATCTTAAAAATTCAGTAAAAATTGTATAGAATTGTTGTATGACATGGTGAAGCAGTTAGTTTATCAGACTAGTATCTGAAAGACCCAAGGTTCAAATGCCTTGCTGGGTGATCTGGGGCCAGCCAATCTCTCTTGGCCTGACCTACCTCACAGGGTTGTTGGGAGAATAAAATGCAGGAGGAGAGAACGATATTGCAAGCCACCTGGGTACTGCATGTGTGTATGTGAATTCTCCCCCTTGCAGTGTTTCAGACATCTTCATAAGGGTTGCACTACGTGCTATCTAACATACCCCCAGGTCCTAATCTAACACTCTAACCACCCTGGCTTTATTGAAATGTAGCACATAGTTCCAATCTGCCCCACTGGATGTTCTCTGGCCCCTCTCACCTGGCTGGCAGGGGGGAGGCATGGGGGAAAGAAGTGACCACTCCTCCATTGTGCCGTGTGATGAGGAAGCTGTGGGTCACACTGAAGCAGGATTTATTATTATTATTATTATTATTATTATTATTATTATTATTATTATTATTATTATTATTATTTTAAATGTAGCTTTAGCACAACCCACAGCTCCTCTGTTTGTTTGTTTGTTTGTTTGTTTGTTTGTTTGTTTGTTGGTTGGTTGGTTGGTTGGTTGGTTGGTTGGTTGGTTGGTTGGTTGGTTTGTGTCATTAACGTCTGCCTTTCTCAGTGAGACTCAAGGCGGATTACATAGTGTGAGATTAGTACAATCAGTATCAAGGACATTTCCATACAGTGTCAAGGACATTTCCATAAACAATGCCATGGGATAAATAAATACAAGTTGACAAAGACATAGCATTAGCAAGGATTCAATGCAGAGCTGAAGAAATGCTGAAACAGAACATAAATTCCAGGACTGACATTAGACAACATGAAGCACAGGTAGTATATAGGAGTACATATTTAAAGCAAAATAGAAAAGAGTCCACTAACACCTTTAAGACTAACCAACTTTACTGTAGCATAAGCTTTCGAGAACCACAGTTCTCTTCGTCAGATGCGTCTGATGAAGAGAAATGTGGTTCTCAAAAGCTTATGCTACAGTAAAGTTAGTTAGTCTTAAAGGTGCTACTGGACTCTTTTCTATTTTGCTACTACAGACTAACACAGCTAACTCCTCTGCATATTTAAAGCAACAGATAATATGTAAGGCAACATAGTGGTGAAGTCTCTGGACATCTGAGACCCTCTCCCTACAATACCACCCTCCTATCTAAGTAAAAAGCCTTTTTGAATAATTCATTTTTGCATCACTTGCAGAAAACCAGGAGAGTGGGGGCTCTCCTGACCTCCTCAGGCAGGCTGTTCCACAGGGTAGGGGCCACCACAGAGAAAGCCCATGCATAGGCTGCTGTTGATTTCACCTATGTGCAGGGTGGCACTTGCAGGAGACCCTGTTCAAATGAACGAAGCTGCCATGGAGAGACATAGGAACGGAGGTGGTCCTGTGGGTATGCTGGGCCAAGGCCGTGAAGAGGCCTATATAATAGCCAATACCTTGAATTGAGCACGGTAACTAATAGGTAGCCAATGGAGTGACTTTTGTTATGTCAGGAAATTATATCATTTTCTGGCACAATCAGGGAGAATGAGAGAGCCCATGTGTGGAAGTTAGATATCCTGCCTGCTCCCCAGGCCTCTGCCCTCCTGATTTGGCCTCTGGGGGCCCTGGAAACACTATTTATAACACTTAAATACTCAGAAGGGGAGCATTAGAAAGAGGCTGGTGAGACTGGTTATTGTGAGGTCAAACCTCACAGCTCTCCATGTAATTTATTCACAAATTCAAGACAGTCCACCCAGGGCCAGCCCACCCATTGAAGCCTGTGAGGCCGCTGCCTCAGGGCGCTAAGGCATCAGAGGGGCGCCGGCCCCGGGGGCAGGGGCGTGCGCCACAGAGCTGCCGCCACCGCTGCCAGCCAGGAGCGTGTGCTGGCGGCGGCAATGTTGGGCAGCTGAGCGGGCAGCCTCCCGTTCAATTGCTCTGCAGGCCAGGCGCAGCTGGTGGCCAAGGTGGCAACTGAACAGGAAGGCCCCCCCCATGCGCGCACGAGCCCCTGCGTGATGACATCACAGGCAGTGACGTCATCACGCAGTCCGGTGCGCACGCGCGGGCGCACAGAGGCAGCATTAAGCTGCCTCAGGTGCCAGTGACGCTGAAGCCGGCCCTGGTATGCACCCAGGTCTTAACAGGAACCTCAGATTGTTCAATAAAAAGTCAAATACCCTTACATCTGCTAATTTGTGCCACTACTTCATTTCTTGCGGCATTAGATTCAATTAAAAAACCTAGGTGCCACCACAGAAAAAGCCCTTTCTCATGCAGCCATTCACAAAACAGTGCTTGGGGAGATCTTAACTGTTAGAAAGTATGATATGAGTTTGTTCAAAGACATGATTAATCAGGGATAAGTGACCTGTAGTAAGCTTCTTTGCTCCAAAGAATTGTCATTCCTGGCACACCTCCTTTAACCTTAACTTCTAAGCCCTGCTTCTTAATTTGCCCAAAGCAGAGCAGCTTCTCAAAATGCTCAATTCTTAAACTATAGTCTAACTAGCCTGCCTTCCCATTTTGAGTTCCCAACTTGGAATAAAAATGGGACATAAATAAATAAATGCCCCCCCTCAACTATCAACCAGGTTTTTCTGCCTTGCAGTGATTGAAGTTTTTCTGGCACAGAGACAAGTGGTAAATGTTCACCTGCTATGTTCTGCATGCTCGAAAGCTGTAAAGGCATTATGGAAATAGGGCCAATTTGGGAGGGATTTAAAAAAAAAAAAGAACAGAAGGCAAGCAGAGATTATACTGCCAACCCTGCTAAGGGGCTTGCCCCCCCCTTTTGAGCAGGTGGCAGCCGTTTGCCCCGCTGCAAGGATAGAGGCAGACAGCTACAGCCTCATCCGGGCATTCAGCCTTGGGGGCGGAGTCTCGCAGCGTTTTCTGCTTCTCCGCCCCCGTGGCTTCAGTCTTGCCTCGTGCTCGGTGGAGGCAACACGTTTTGTTTTGCTCCCTGGCACGAGGCCTTGGTGGCTCAGGATCGGCAGGATTCACCGCTGCCTGGCTGGAGAAGGCTTGCTGGGGCGGAGGGGTGGAGATTGCTATCCCCTCTGCTCGTGCGGCGAACGGCCGTTTGCCTTGTAGTTGCCCGGTTCTCTCGCCTTCGGGTGGCGTGGGTTGGGCGCGGCGGGCGGTTTCGTTCCCCCCGCCGTTCTGGTGGCAAGGGGGTCGGCGGGCGAGCCGGCGTGTCGCCCCCCCCCTCACGCTGATCCAGTGCTCTTGGGAGCGGGTGGGGAGTCGCGGGGAAGGAGCGGCTTTCTCCGTTCCTTTTGGCGCGGCGCGGCTCGGCCGGGTATATGGGCTAGGCGCTCTGCGCGGCTCTTATTTTAGCCCCTGAGGAATTGCTCCGTTCCCGCCGCCGCATTTCTTTGCCTTCGGCGGCGGGGGGGTGTCCGTGGATTTCTCCCCTCCTTGCTGCCGCGGCTTCCCGTTCGGGCTTGAGCCTGCGGGCCGTTCAGCACCCCTCCCCCCACACTCAGCCCAGCGTTTGGCGGGCGTGCGTTTTGGGAAAGGTTTTCACCCCTGTACAATCGGCTGGCCCTGGGGTTTCCTCGGTTGCGCGGCCATTTGGCGCCTGGACTTGGCGGCCATTTTGGGGGTGGTTTTGGTAAGCAGCCATTCTGGGCTCCATTGGCTCCTGGAGCTGTAATTGCAGGGCCTGGATCTTTGCTATCTCCCCTGCTTCATTGGCTGTCTTGGGGGCGGTGTTTCTGATTTGGGTCTTGGTTAGAGCAGCTTGGCACAGTGGTTAAGTGGTCTGGCTGTGAATCAGTTTTTCTCTGGTTCAAATCCCACTACTGCACTGTAGCTTAGTAGGCGGCCCGGGTCGATTCTGCCCCCCCCCTGGTGTTTGGTCTTTAGCTACCAGTCCTTTTTGGGTTCATTTGGGATGGGGCCCAAGAAGGGTACAGGTGTGTCTAAGGGCAAGCAGCCTGCTAAGCGCCCTCCTAAGCGCGCTGCTGCTGCCTTATCATCTGATGAGGAGGCTGATGTTCCCGCAAGACGTGATATTTTAGCGAGGATTGCTGCTTTAGAGCAGGCACGGGCATCTTCCGCTCAGTCAGCTGAACCAGCAAGTAAGAGACCCGTGAGAATTGCGTCTAAGACTGCATCACTTAACGATATTCTTTCTCGTTTAGCGGCTTTAGAAGGGGCATCGTCGGTTGGTACTTCGGCTCCATCTACTTCTGCGGCTGGTCATATCGTCGAGGACGAGGTGACGGAGGCAGCAGCCATGGAGGTAGAGGGGACCTGGACCCAGGATGCTGGACAAGTGGCGCTGGTAGTGCAACCGCCTGAGGCTGAGGGTAAGTGTGCTTGGCCACAGCAGCCGGGCGCCTGGCCCTGGGGTCAGGTGCATCAAAGCACACCACATGCTGCAGGTACACACACTAGTTCCTCAGTTGGTCCATCTTGTTCTGGTTTATTGCCTGACTGGGGCCATTGGAGTCAGACGACTATCCCGGGGCAGTCGCCCGGCACGGCTAGTTGGGTGCCCCCCTCGGCACAGTTTCAGGGCATGGGTCTTCTCCCACCATGGGGGTCTTATTATGGAGTTCCCTGGTCCAATTATGGTTCCGTGCCTTACAGGGCCCTTCCAGTGGGGGACACGGCTATGCCATTAGGGGATCACCTTACCCCGGCCACTAGAGAGAAGATCCTACGCGGTGATTATGTAGATGTCTTTACCCTTCTCTTCAGAGATCTGGAGAAGAAGGATAAAGAGGATCTGGAAGACCGTGACAAGGAGCGCATCAAGAGGCGCAAGATAGATAGGACATGGCATAATTGGCTTCCTGGTTTTTTCATATATGCCGGAGTCATAGCTAGGGCGCAGCCCTGGAGGGCTGCCCCACTTTTCCAGTACATGGACATTATTTATAGGGCTCATACGGAATTCTTAGGAGCAGCCTGGCTGCAATATGATGAAGAATTCCGGATGCGGGCGGCCCTGAACCCATCTTTGCCTTGGGATCAGGTCCACCAGCACCTGTGGTTGCAGCTGATGACCCCTGCTAAATCTTTCGTGGGGGACAGATCAGATAGTGGCCATATTGTGCAGCGTTCATCACAGGCTTCTGGGGGTGTTGCCCAGGGTTCTTACGGTTCCCGCGCCTCGGCGGGGCAGTCGGTTCAGCCCCGGCTGCTTTGCTTTGAGTTCACCTCTAAAGGGGTTTGCAACCGTAAAAACTGTCGATTTGGACATGAGTGTCCGACCTGCCGGGGTCCGCATGCCCTCAATGCCTGTAAACGGCAGCGGCCATTTGGAAAGAAAGGGGGTGGCCCCTCAGGGCAACAGGGGCCTAGTAAAGGGCCCCAGCCCAATAAAAGTGAGGGTACTTGAGGCCATGCTGGCCGATTACCCTAACAAGGCCGACGCCCAGTTTTTGTTAGAAGGTTTTCTGTTTGGTTTTCGTATACCTTTTCAAGGCCCCAGAACTGCCTTCATGTCAGATAATTTGCGTTCGGTTATTGGCATGGAGGATGTTGTGCGGGCAAAGATTCAGAAGGAATGTGTTGAGGGCAGGGTTTTAGGCCCTTTTCCCTCCCCTCCAGTTCCTTGTTTGCGGGTTTCTCCCCTGGGAGTTGTGCCTAAGAAGGCAGCGGGTGAATTCAGGCTTATTCACCACCTGTCTTACCCCAGGGGCGGTTCTGTCAATGACGCAATTCCCGAGCATTTATGCTCTGTGCGTTATACATCCTTTGACCAGGCGGTCAAAGTGGTTAGACGTTGTGGTCGGGGTGCTGAGATGGCAAAATGCGACATCAAGTCGGCATTCCGCCTTCTCCCTGTTCACCCCGACGACTTTGTACTGCTGGGGTTTGCCTTCGAGGGCAAATTTTACATGGATAGAGCCCTTCCCATGGGTTGCTCTGTTTCCTGTGCAGTGTTTGAGCGTTTTAGTACGTTCCTGGAGTGGGCACTGCGTCGCAGGCAGCGATGCCGTGACTCCGCCCACTATTTGGATGATTTTATCCTGGTTGGGCCCCCGCACACTGGTCAGTGTGCCCGCCTGTTAGAAGATTTTGTACGCTTAGCTGACGAGTTGGGTGTTCCCTTAGCGCACGAAAAGACGGAGGGTCCCACGACGGTTTTGACCTTCCTAGGGATAGAATTAGATACCGAGCAGCAGACTTCGCGGCTGCCCTTGGTAAAGCTCCAGGAGTTGCGGTCTCGATTGCAGACTCTATTGGGTAAGCGGAAAGTTTCTTTATTGGACCTTCAGCAAGTCGTAGGTCACCTTAACTTTGCATGCAAGGTGGTGGCACCAGGTAGAGCCTTCCTAAGGCGCCTTTGTGATGCGATGAGGTCACTTCGGCTTCCGCATCATAGAATTCGGATTTCTCCAGGTATGAGACAAGACTTGGAAGTTTGGTCCCAATTTTTGGGCAGTTTCAATGGTGTTTCTTTTTGGAGACAGGAGCTGTTGTTGGAGGGTGACCTTCAGGTTTCCTCTGATGCAGCGGGCTCCATTGGTTTGGGAATTTATTTCAGGGGACACTAGTGTTCTGCACCATGGCCTGCTAGCTGGAGGGAAGCTGGCCTGTGCAGGGACCTTACTTTTCTTGAGTTCTTCCCGATTCTAGGGGCTGTTTACCTGTGGGGCGGGGACATGGCCAACCACTCCGTGCACTTTTGGTGCGATAATATGGCAGTGGTGCAGGTGGTGAATTCCCTCTCTTCTAGATCCCCCAGGGTAATGAAGCTGGTCCGAGCATTCACCTTACTGTGTCTGCACCTTAACATTCTGTTCTTAGCCAGACACGTACCCGGGTTAAATAATGAGGTGGCAGACGCCTTATCTCGTCTGCAGATGGACCGGTTTCGACAGCTTGCCCCAGAGGCGGATTTGCTGCCCGCCCCGGTTCCTTTGGAGCTATGGAGGATTGGGAATCCGAGGCATCCAGAGCTATACAGTTAGCTCTGGCCCCTAGTACCAGGAGAGCCTACGACAGGGCGGTAAGGTACTTTGCGGAGTTCAGGCGGGAGTCTGGTCTTCCGCAGAGGTGGCCAATTCCAGTTGAGCATGCCGCCCAATTCTGTGTTGCTCAGAAAGGTAAGGGGCACAGGGTTAAATACATTCGTAGTCAGCTTGCGGCTCTGGGTTTTGCTTCTAAGGCTCGGGGCCTGGTCGACCCCACCCTGGACTTCCGCATTAGGAAGATGCTGGAGGGTTGGTCCAGGGAGGCTGTAGTCACGAGGGACACTAGGCAGCCTATTTCCCCTAGTATTCTACAGGGTTTGAGGGCCATGTGGCCCCTGGTCTGCAGTTCCCCTTTTGAGGAACTGTTATTCCATGCCGCTTCCTTGATAGCATTTTTTGGAGCTCTTCGAGTCAGTGAGCTCGTTCCCCAGTCCCTTAAGGATGCTTCTGGCCGTGCCATCTCCGCTTCTGATGTTAAGATTCTGGGAGATCAGGTTGTGATCCGCATTAGGCGTTCTAAGACCGACCAGAGGCAAAAGGGGGTAGATGTGTCGATAGGACAATGCGCAATTAAGGAATTGTGCCCAGTGGCGGCTTTGAGGAAGTATTTGAGGGCCCGGGGCACAACGCCCGGGGCACTGTTTTGTCATGAGAATAATTCCCCGCTTACGAAGTACCAGTTCTGGACTGTCACAGGCAGGGCTCTCTCGAAGTTGGGACTAGATGGGGTCAAATTTGGGACCCATTCTTTTCGTATAGGTGCGGCTTCCACGGCTGCGGCGATGGGGTATTCGGGAGCTGAGATTCAGAAGGTGGGGCGTTGGCGCTCCTCTGCTTACAAGTCTTATGTGAGGCCTTTGGATGGTGGGCAGTCATGCTGACGTTGTTTTTCTTTCAGGTGCGGTGGCGTGGCGCGATAGGATTCGCATCCTCATATGTGGCCATAGTATGGTTTTTTGGGCGGCGCACCAAGCGAAGAGGACGCGGATCGGGTCCCAGCTTGGACTCAGCCGTTGGGCCACAGTGGAGTGGCGTGGCAGAAGAGGCCTGTGTTGGGCAGGTTTGCTGCCACTGTTGTTTGAGGGCCGGAATCCCCCTCCCCCACACATTCTGATTGTCCATTTGGGTGGCAACGATTTGGGTCTGATGAAGGGCGTGGCCCTGTCTTGCCAGGCACAGGATGACTTCCGTGAGATTATGAGAAGATGGCCTGGTGTCCTGATTTTTTGGTCGGCGATGCTTCCGCGCCGGGTATGGCGGGAAGCGTTGGACCATAGGGCTGTTGAAAGGGCGAGGCGGATGGCCAATAGAGCCCTGTTTAGAGCAATGACAGAGGGTCTTGGGATCTATTTGCCCCATCCGCAGATACGGGCCGAGTCTGCAGACCTCTACCGAGGGGATGGGGTACACTTATCTGCCAGTGGTAATGCCATATTTTTGAACGACCTGCGGCAAGGGCTGCGCCTGGCATTAAGCCACTTGTGGGGTGCTGAGGCCTAAGCAGAGGCTTGGCCTCTGCGGTGGCAGGGTGTTAGTTAGGGAAGAATCTGTAGTGGGCTGGTGAGCACCCTTGGCACCTCCCCATTGGTGGGGAATTGGGGTCTGCCAGATGTGGCTGGCTGCCGTACGGCCCAGTTGCGTGGTTGGACGCCCTGGTGGGGAACCCCTGGACAAGCCAGTCTCCCCCCGCTGCCGTACGGCCGGGTGGGGGAGCTTTACAGGGGTGAACCACTTCGCCTGGCCAGGCCGGGTCCCAGCCATTTTTGTGATGGCTCGCACCTGGGGCAACGGGTGTCTCGCCCAGACAGGTCAGGGCGGGGTAGGAAGCGACCCCAGGGCCTGACCTGTACCGCTAGTTAGGCCCTTGCCGTAGTTAATGTTTACTGGTTGTTGTTTATTAATAAAGCGGCCCATTTTATAATCCAAATACTGTGTCTGTCTCTTATTCCTAATAGTGGGGCAATACTGCCAACCCTGCTAAGGGGCTTGCCCCCCCTTTTGAGCAGGTGGCAGCCGTTTGCCCCGCTGCAAGGATAGAGGCAGACAGCTACAGCCTCATCCGGGCATTCAGCCTTGGGGGCGGAGTCTCGCAGCGTTTTCTGCTTCTCCGCCCCCGTGGCTTCAGTCTTGCCTCGTGCTCGGCCCACCCAACTCTCCCTATTTCAGTGCGGGATTAGCCGGTTGCCTATTTGGAGCCAGGTAGGAATTTTTCTCTCACAGTTCCCGATTGGCCTGGGGGCTGGAGTTTTTTCGCCTACCTCGCACTGTTTGGAGGAGGAGGTTCTTTGGCTTGGTGGGTCTGAGTTAATGTCACGTGGCAGGGTGTTAGTTAGGGAAGAATCTGTAGCGGGCCGGTGAGCACCCTTGGCACCTCCCCATTGGTGGGGAATTGGGGTCTGCCAGATGTGGCTGGCTGCCGTACGGCCCAGTTGCGTGGTTGGACGCCCTGGTGGGGAACCCCTGGACAAGCCAGTCTCCCCCCGCTGCCGTACGGCCGGGTGGGGGAGCTTTACAGGGGTGAACCACTTCGCCTGGCCAGGCCGGGTCCCAGCCATTTTTGTGATGGCTCACACCTGGGGCAGCGGGTGTCTCGCCCAGACAGGTCAGGGCGGGGTAGGGAGCGACCCCAGGGCCTGACCTGTACCGCTAGTTAGGCCCTTGCCGTAGTTAATGTTTACTGGTTGTTGTTTATTAATAAAGCGGCCCATTTTATAATCCAAATACTGTGTCTGTCTCTTATTCCTAATAGTGGGGCAAATGTGCTTCCTGTAACTTTTTCAAGGCATTCAAGAACAAGCATGGTGGAATTTCTTTAAATAGAATTGTTTTCTTACCTACACAATACTGGGATTAAAAAAATTGGGGGGGGGATAATTTGAGAGTGAGATCATTGCAATTAAGTAGGAAAGTTTGCGGCCTGCGGAGCAAATACTCTCTTTTTACCCTTACTGAAAACAGTCCCCTGGCTTCCTATCCTGACCGAACTGCATGGATCAGCTTCAGCCTGGGGGAAGTGTATGTAAATAGCTTGGGGTTGCAACACCCCAGTGAAGGATAGAAACTTAACACCTCTCATTACATAGGGGGTGGGGGGAGAGATATGAAATATGCTTTATGGCAGATGAACACCCTGGAGGGGGAAAAGTCCTGTCACACATTATAATGCTTCTCTCTCCCTGCCTCTTTACCTTCACCTATCTCAAGCAAAGGAAGGAAATAAATCAGAAGAGACAAAGCTTGTGCTCCAACTTGCAGCCATTAGGCAAAGCTACAGGAACCTTATTTGAGGTGTCCTTCCTGTCCCATGCAATCATCAGCCAACCGCTAAAGCATCTCATCTCCCCACACTGTAGAAGGGGCTTCAAGTCTGTTTTTTAAGATCACACATTTGTCATTCCTTCTGCACAGTTCCTCACCTGTACTATTCATTTACATTTTGTTGTAATTGCAACACCTTTCTTTCTTTAAATGGAAGACACAGCAAATATCTGTAACCTTAATTAATAGGAGAGAGGGGAGGGGACCACCTTTGTAATAATATGGGAGCACTGAGAAGGAAGGAGGTTGCAGGTCAGTAGCAGAACACCTGTTTTGTGTGCAGACTATCTCAAGTTCAATCTTTGGCATCTCCTGTAAAAAAGAGGCTTACGTAAAAGACCCCAGAGACCCTCAGTGATTAATGCCTGGCTTGGTATGAGGCAGCTTCATTTTTGCAACAGGCTTTCAAGCAGATATGTTTGGCCTCTTGGTGCTGTCTATCGGGGTGATTTGTCTTTTCCTTCCCCTAACAGGGCTTAAAATAAGTCAGGAGGAGGACATTTTTACAGGGGACATGGCACAAGGGAGAAAGAGTTAAAGCCAGCAGGAACACGGTGGAATGTAGTTCTGGCACCTCTTAAGAATGGTCACAAGGGTGGTGGCCCCGCTCTGTGATATCCAGACAGAGGGGAGTTTAGATTGCCCTCCGCGCCGCTTGGCAGCATGGAGGACAATCTAAACTTCCCTCTCTCTGGAGATCAGGGGGCGGGGCCACCAGCCATGTGACCATTTTCACTGAGGGCAATTTAAACTTTAAAAAACTCCCCCTTGTTCCAGCTGACCCAAAGTGATGTCATTGTGCAGAGTTCCACCACTGAGGGCCAAGCTACACATGACGAATGACACTTGAACGGCAAGTGGATTGAGTGGAGGGCAAGTGAACAGGGAGAAATACACTTGCCGTTCAAGTGTCATTCGTCATGTGTAGCTTGGCCCTCAGTTCCACCACCTCTTTTCCCAGAAAAAAAGCCCTGGTTAAAGCTCTCTAACTTTGCCTCAGCCCCAAATTATACTGCCCCCCCATGGTTGCCATTTGCACCTCAGCTGCACATCAAAGAATTCAACTACAGATTTTGGACAGCATGCAACGTATGTTTCAGGATCCTTTATTTTTTCACTGCCCACATGAGATTTCATAATGATGAGCATTTTCAATGGGCCATTTACAGGAATCATTAAACATGCTGAGGCTCACCTCCCCCAAATGGGAAAAAAGTGGGGAAAAAACCGTAAGTTATGCCGAAAACAGCAGAGGCAGCAACATTCGTGTCCATCTGCTTTGATTTGAGCAAAATAAAATTTGCTTTTGAGACGTCGCCTTCAGGCCTGTAGCTTCTAACCTTCACACTCTGTCCCCGTTCAAGTCAATAAGTGGTTTAGATTAACAGTAATTCCAGAGAGTTAAGTTCAAAACACGACACGTAGAGGCGGCAGGCCCTGATTCCCGCAGAGCCTGACGCTGCCTTTAATTACACAGCTTTGCTCTCGCTGCTCACAGAGGCAAACACAAAGGAGCATTTTTTTCCTTGCTTATATTCTACAATGTTTTCAAATGCCCAGGATCTTTGAGCATAACTTTCATTAGCACAGCATCATGGAACAGAATCCAGAGGGAATCCCTAAAAGATAAGGCTAACAGTATTTGCTGGGGGCGGGGGGGGGGAGAGAAAATAAATCCAATAATAAAATAAATCCAGCAACACTGATCATCAGCTGATCATTGGGAGGAGGGAGGTCAGGGAAATGGATACACACACTATTGCATTCCTGGCAAAAGATATCACTTCTAGTGTGACCCAGAAGTGATAGTGTCACATCAGCACTGATCCTTTAACACTTGGATCAAAATATAGCATTTAGGGATGAATGTTAAAGAATTGGTCCTGGTGCGCTGCCTTTGCTTCCAAGTCAAGCCAGAAATGATGTTATTGGTTGGAGGATGTGAGCATGTACACTGGTAAGATCAGTAAATTCCAACCACTACCCCACCTCTTGCTAGTTGCCATGGGGGACCTGCAACTAGAGATGGGCACGAACTACAAAAAAACTGAACCACGAGGTTCGTGGTCCGTGGACAGGGAAAGGGGCATTTGACAGTTTAAAGGGCCCTTTCCTGCCTTGCAAGTGGCAGGTTCCTTTAAACTATCAGCTGGCAGGTGGCAGGGGAGGATTCCCCCATCGAGGCCTACCAGCTGATAGTTTAAAGGGATCTGCCGCTTGCAAGCGGCATGGCCTTTTAAACTGCCCAACCCCCCCCCCCCCCCGCACACACACCCCAGCCCCACACTTACCTTGCCCTGCGGCCTGCAGCATCCTCCCCCGCCCTGGGGAAATGGCCATTTAAACTGGCCCTTTATGACCCAAACCAGTAGACCAGTTCATGGAAACGAGCTTCCACGAACCACTGGTTCATGAACCACGAACCAGCCTGGTTCATGCATTTTTTGGATCGTAATTCGATTCATGCTCATCTCTACCTTCAACCCTACCAACAGCATCAAAACCAAGGCATATGGCCCGTTTGGAAATGTCCTTAGAGAGGAAATCTCATTGGAAAGAAGACATTTGTTCAGTATTGTTTCTTTTGCACAGTTTCTTTAAACACAAGTGCAAACAAACACATTCCACCATAAAAAAAAAATGTATACCTCATTATAAGCCCTCTCAACCCATCCTTCTGGAATTAAATCAATCATTTATTTGCTTTGCATGTGTTCTGTAATTGCAAAAGAGGATGAGGGGAGAACAATGAAGTCAATAAGATTGTAACGTTTTCCCTCCCAACTAGCTTCAAATGAAAATTGAAAGATACATCGTTATATTTCTACTGTTAATGAGAACGGTGTCACAAAGAAGTGCAATACATTACTAGTGCACCTGTACTGTTTTCTTTTCAGCATGGCTGAAGACAAGATCCTTGGTTCAGACAGAAGGAGACACTTTGCATTTAGTAAAAGCATTGTGTTATTTTACATAACTAACAATACAACATGACAAAAAAAATAGCCAGTTCATCATGGCTATTTGCCCAAGCACTAGGATTTTCTAATATATTATCAAGTCTGGATTTTTAAAAAATGGGGTATTTCTTTATTTTTTTAATGCTATTTATAATCCTCCTTTCTCACTGAGTCTCAAGGAGGATTATACAATGTAGATATTAGTAGTCAGATGAGAAGCAAGCCAACTACAAGACAAGCAAGCAGCTTATGTGATATATGCTGGGTGACAATGGGGAGTGCAGGGAAGGGTACAGGCAGATCTGAACCATGAGGCAAAGTCCTTCTGTAAATTCTCCACCACAAGCCCCAATTATATGTATGGGAACATTGCACTGCTTTGTCCATGTGCAATTTCATTCAGGCGTGTGCAAGAGAATTTTCTCCTCCTAATAAGAGATTTTTCCTCCTCCTAATAATAGCTTTAGGGCCAACTGGGAATCAAACCTACCATGAGCCCTGACACATATGGTACAAGCTGTTTAATGGAACATCCTACAAAGGATAGGAGGTTGCACTAGAGGGTAGAGGCTTCCATTTTATTTTAAAGAAGAACCTGTGACTCATGGATAGACATGGGCACAAACAGGGGGAAAAAACGAACATGCTGTTCATTGTTCGTTGCCATCCATGAACAACAAACAACGAACATTGATGGACATGACCTGTTCATGAACATGTTCGTTGTTCATTGTTCGTGGGGGCCAGCAGGCTCTCCTCCCCTACCGCACAACTCCCATAAACCCTACCTGAGTAGGCAGCAGGAAAGGTACGAGTAATAAATAATAGCTTGGCCCCAGAGCCTGGCAGCAGCCCTGGAACTTGAAGAGGTAGATCCCTATACTACCACACACAAAGAAAATTCTCCCTGTCTCTCTCTCTCAAAATGCCAACAGCAACTGTCTCTCCCTCACTGTCTGCAAAACCAGAGATGGGAGCCCCCTCCCCCCTGCTCTTTGCTTCCTTGTAACAAGTTTGGAGCTCCACACTTGAAAGGAAGACCTGCCTATCAAGCTAAATTGGGCTTAGATTGGGGTTTCCAGGGCAACAGCAGGAGTTCAGACAGAGTTCAGGCAGTCCTTGCCTCTGGTTGCCAAGGGAATTGATTGCAGGTGCCAGATTGTATGGCTTGACAAACAGCAACGAATGGTATAGCTGTTCGTGCCCATCTCTACTCATGGATAGAGCACATGCTTTCCATGTAGAAAGCACAAGATTAATTGCCAGGCACCATCAGTTAAAAAGGTTCTCAAATAGAAGATTAGAGCGGGGGGGGGGGAGAGACCTTTTGCTGCTTGAGAACCTGAAGACCCACTGCCAGTCACAGTAGGCAATGCTCAGCTAGATATGATTTGGTATAAGACAACTTCATATGTTCATAAGAATAGATTATGTGTGCTTAAGAATGACTCTACTGACCCTCAGAGTTTTTGCAGAATTCAAATAGTCTGACTGATACAGCACCTGCAATTATTGGCAATGGCACATCCACCTCAAGCTATGTATCACTAGACATTCTCTTTCCTGCAGCACTTCCTTACGTTATCATGTATCAGGGTCATTACCTGATAAAAAGTAGCTTAGAAAATTGTGGTGGGGAAGAGTGCCGTCATGTCATAGCTGACTTACAGAGACTCCAGTGGGGTTTTCACAGCAAGAGACTAACAGGTGGTTTGCCTGCCTCTGCAACCTGGGCCTTCATTGGAGGTCTCCCATCCAATTACTAACCAATTACTAACCAAGTTTGACCCTGCTTAGCTTCTGAGATCTGACAAGATCGGGCTTGCCTGGGCTACCCAGATCAGGGGAAAGAGACAATTAAATCTGCATAATTTTGCATCTGGATAAAAGAAAAAAAAAACATCCTGTTCTCATGATATATATGTGATGCATCATAGTAAACACCATCTTATTAGAAGCAAAGGAAACTTCAGCACATTTGGGCTACCAAAAAGCAGATGACTAGGGTTGCCAACCCTGGACTGGCAACTCTCAGGAGAATTGGGAAGGGGGAGTGTTGCTGACACAGCAACTGTTCTTCTAGGTGATCACCTAGAAGAAATCTCTCACACACATGCACATATGCCCATGTGCACGCATGCATATCCCTGCTATAGGAATTCCCTCTATCTTTATTATAAAGATAATCAAGATTGGAGAAATCCCTAGAGCACTGTGGATACAGTGACCAGAAGTGACGTCACTGCAACTGCATCATCTCCCACTGCAAATGCATCATCTCCCATTTTCACTCACAGCAGTGGGTGAGAGCGGGCAGAGGCAGCAGGTTGCTCGCCATTGCAGGCAACCTGATCAGTCTACAGGTTACTAAACATCACAAGACACAGTTTTTCATCCCAGCTCAGACAAGCAAGTTGAGGCCACATCCCCACAGCTGCTTATGGTAATTTATATGTAGACACATTAATGAGCTGACCTAAAGTGTAGCTTGATGATACTTTTGTAACCTGTCACTCTTTTGCATTATAGATCAAGGTTTTTAAGAAGCACCTTTTTAATGCCTAAACAGCAATGCATGCCTTTAAATACACCTAACAGAGAGAGGTGTGTGTGTGCTTGCTATAAATGCTAACAAACAGCACAAGACGAGGGCAATGTATGCAGAAGAAGGTAAATCGCTTGGCGTAAGTTAAAAACTGCGCTGGAAAATTTACTCAAGCCTTGATCTGGATCCAATCCTTTATACTTAGGTTCAAACAAGCTCAAACAAATACCATCAATTCTTTTTGTTTGGTTCCAGAAGCCCCCCAGCTAAGAGGAAATCCAATTTATGGTCCAGAGGGTCTGCAAATCTCACCTGGACATCTGTTCATTTTGTTCCACCCTAATCTCAAGCGAGTTTGCATGGGTTGCCCAGCCAGAGGGTGCATTGGTCCAAGGCACAGTGATTCTATCATGGTCCCACACTATTCAATGATTTCTGAATGTATTTTCAAGAAGCCAGAATGGACATCCTGCTCAAACTGCATCCTCTGTACTGACAGGACAGGAGAATTGGAAAAGACAGCAATGTTGAGAAAGGGGCTGGAATCAACCAAAAACAGGGCTTAACATATTCCAATCAAGGGCAAAGCTACAAGTGACGAATGACACTTGAACAGCAAGTGTATTTCTCCCTGTTCACTTGCGCTCCACTCAATCCACTTTCCGTTTAAGTGTCATTCGTCACTTGTAGCTTGGCCCCAAGACAGGAGAGATATTAGTTTGGCACCTGGAACACGGTAAGATGAATAACCTATCGGCCCAGTCATCTTTTTCTCTCAACCATTTTTACCTTACAGACAGTTGTTCTTGGCTGTTTTATTACAGGGGAGAGGGTAAGGAGATTGTTGAGCAACCTGTGGTCTGATTTCCAACTCCCCCAATTAAAAAATAAGAGAGTCTTGATAGAATTGAGTCTTATGCTTCTAATACTACCTCACCGATTCTGCCCAGGTCAGATCACCCTTCTGCTGAAAATTCTGTACTGGTTGTAACAGAAAACGTGTGCTGTACTACTGTGCCCCAGTCCTCCTACCTTTCCATGTGAGTGGATATATATATATATATATATTTGGTGAAGAAATTTGGGACTGAGTAATTTAATGTACATCCCTGGTTTTGCTACACTTTAATGACTACTGTTGCTTGAGTAGCTTGGCAGTCTTGATAGATATAGGCATCAAATGTGGAAAATACATTTTGACAATGTAACTAGGGTTACCAACGGCCGTTTCCACACACCCTTAAAGGGACAGCACACTAATGGAATGCTGGCGATGTCTCTGTTTGCAAAAATTGGATGCGGGCCATTTGGTTTCCATTTTTTCAGCACCTTTTCTGAGATAGTGGAAAGCGTGTTCCCAAAAAAGGCACCAAAACCGAAGCCAGATGGTCTGCAACTGTTTTGCAAATGGAGACATCTGGATTCATGAGGAGAAGCTGCCAATGTTTGGTAGGTGGGTCATACCTTTAAGCGTGTGTGGAAATGGCCAGTGTCAAGGTGGGGCCCACATTATAAATTATTCCAGGGAAACTGTTAACAGAGGTCAGTTTTCCTGCAGCAAATGACAGTTGTGGACGGTGGACTCTACGGTATACCAAAGGGTCTAGGAGAAATGGGAGTTCAATAGTGAAATCACATCCTTGCTGAGTTTCCTCCTGTCCCAAAGCTCTGCCCCCACCCTCAGACCCTGTTCCCAAATCTCTAGAAATTTTCCAAGCCAGAGTTGGTAACCCTAAGCATAACAATGATAATGGTGCAGAAATCAGGGCAGGAGCTGAGGGCATGACAGAAATGCAGCATATCCTTCCTTGCCTATTTCAAGCTCTTCACAAGTTTCCCCCCTTTTTTGCTTTCACTCCCCTCACAATCTAGTCCCCCCGCCCCAGTGCTACTCTCTGCTCCTTCTACTGCCTATGATTATAGTAGAGTTGGAACAGCTTTTCTCTCCTTTGTCGATCTTCTAAGATAGGAAGGCAGAGAAATAGATGAGGCAGGGAGCAGGGCAATGTAGCAGAAGTGCCTGACAAATTACTCTCTCTCACTGCCCTCACTATCCCCTCCCTTGCTAGGGAATGACTACTCACATTGTGGTGACTAACAATCTGTATTCCGTTCCAGCTGTGAGCTCTGCACAGTACTTTTTGTGGGCCAGAAGGATCGTTTCTCATTCCTCCTAATGTGTTTTCACACACAGCTACATGATCGTGTATCAGCTATCACATTTTAACAGGGAGGTTCAATATTTTTCAGACTCTGAATGTGCGTGAGCTGGATTCTCTCAGGGGGAAAAAAGTGCACAGTATTTGCATAAATATCAAACACACTTTAAAAATTATCTTGGGAGGTACTTTTTTCCCCCCGCTCAAACATTTGCCAAGGTTGCTCTGGAGTGAAAAAACTCATCTCAAGCCTGCAAATTCAATGTATAGTCCAATCCACATTTTAACTGACACTGCGTTGCGGCACCAATTTGCGAAGAGATTCACAGGCAGTCTTTGGGATAGACTCTGTAAGAAGGCACACGGGTTTCCTGAGAGCTTGCATTCCAGGGCTTGCATACTGGCCATTCGAATAGGGGCTTCTAACAAGGGCTTTGAGCTTGGACGATCAAGAGAAGCAGGAGAGTACCCCCCCCCCCAAAAAGCAAGAGGACATACAAATCCATCAGCAAGAAGCACCAAGTGCCACATTATTCTCCCTGCTACAGAAATTCAGGTAAACACCCCATTTCAGCTCTAAAACACAGTTAAACAACAAACCAGGTAGCAAGCCAGTAGAAGAGTGGAGCAAACGAATGTTTTGCAGGGAGCACCATGTCTATGATTATCTGCCCACTGGGTGGAAATTTTGGGTTTGTGCTCAGTGCATGGAGCTTTTGGACCTCATGGATCAGGTTCATTCCCTTGAGGCTCGGGTTGCCAATCAGGAGAAGCTGAGAGAGACAGAAAGGTACAAGGATGAGACCTTCAGGGACCTACTCGTCCAGCCCCTCTCCTGTGCTGAAAGCTTCTTTGCTGTTGTGGAGCCTGAAGGTCTGAAGGGTGGAGGCTTCGGATGACGGATCAATATTCTCTTGGACTGGGGACACCCCTCTGGCGTTAGGTGGAGGTGGGATTCTTGTAGTGGGTGATTCAGTTATTAGGAATATAGAGACAGCATGGTCTATGACAGCTGTTTTGACCACATGGTAATTTGCCTGCCTGTGAAGGTTACATACATCATGTACTGGGGGGAGTCAGTCGCCACAGTGCACCTTGGCACCAGTAGCATGAGGAAATGTCATCCTGTGATCCTGGAAGAAAAACGTTTGGCTGCTAGCTTGCTACAGGAAAGGTTTGCTTTTGTTAGGGACTTGTAGAGTTGTGCCCCAAGAAAGCTTCTGTTTCAGTTTTGTTTCCAGGGAATTCTGAAATAATTCTATTAGTTTGTTCCAGGTTGGCTGGTGCTGGATTGGAACTGATACATTTGGTGTTTTTTTTTTTTTATTTTCATGAGTTTCAGCGCACGTGTTGGTTGCACATGAGCAAATGCAAGGGTTTTTTTTCAAGAGGTGGGGGTGTAAACAAGGCTCTGGGGCAGCTGTTGTCACACTGTGCAAAAAGTCAACTGCCCCCTCGTATGCCCGGCCCTGCCCAAGTGGCCTGGTGGAGCATAGGATGCTGACTACCATGGGGACCAATCTGTTTGTGCCCCTGCGGCAGCCGAGCCCCCTTGCTTGCGCCCAATCAGCTCCATGGGCACCCAACATAACCTCCGGCCAGAGCACCCATGATCCCAGGTAAGTAGGGAGGTGGCTGGAGGCCTCCCCACCCCTGCTGTGGAGACTTAGAGCATGAGGTGGGATAGGGGGCTCACAATGGAAGGGCAAGCATGCCCTGGGGGGACTTTGCAAAATTTGGGGTGCACCTTGCAGTCACATGTTGAGGGAGAGCCACGTCCAAATTATCTGACTAACAGCTACCACCCAAGTTGCCTTGCACATTACTTGTCTCCTGAGACTTGGCTCAGGGAGGGGCGAGGGCACTCCAACAGGTAAGAAGGAGATGGAGAGGCAGCTGCCTCAACTCAATTGGTCACACTGGCCTCTCCTCCCTCTCACCCCCTCCCCCCTCTCACCCCCCTCTGCAGTGGAGGCTTGCCAGGGGGCCCTGCCTGTGACCTGGTGTGGCCCATGCCTACCACAGAGATAGTTGCCCAGGGAGCTGCACCCAAGACAGCTGTTTCAGGGGGGCTTTCTGCGGCCCATGCCAGGGCTCCTGGCAGTGTCCCTTGGCTGAGCTTCCCCCTCAGGCAGAGGAGAGGCCACGGCTGCAGGCTGTGGTGACAGGGTGCTTACTCTCGCAACTCTCCCATGATAGTGGGTACCTGCACTGCCCCTGGCCATGGACACTCTCCCAGGATGTGGCAGACCAAGCCATGGGTTGTGTGAGGCCCCGACGCTCACCACACATATTTTTTGCAACCCTTTGTGGAGGCCAAGGAGCATGACTGTTCCAGCCCCCAGTGATCCTTTCCAGATACCATCTGAGCCTAGACCGCAGAGCTGTTCCCTAGGCTGCCTGTGACTCAATCCCAGTCCTGAGAAGGCAGCATGAGGAATGGCTTTCATGGCTCTGACAACAGCATGAACTGGTGCAGCTCCCATCCCGGCCAGGGGGAGTTGGCAACATGTGGCCAGACATTCTCCTGTCCCTCAGCAGCTCAGTAAAATCTGTGTTGAACACCTACTCATCCCTGCCAATTTCTGTATCCACACCTGACTGAGTCCCACCCACCCGGTTCAGTTCCACAGCACATCTCCGGGGATAGGCCCAAACCCCAGCCCATGAGGGAAGCTGCGGCTGCAAGGACTCGTTGGGTGGTTTGCCCCCCCCCCAAAAAAAGGCAGGGGCTGTGAATTCCATGGGAGCAGCTACTAGCCACGGTGACTAAAGGGATCCTCCACATTTGGAGACAGAAAACCTCTGAATGCCAGCACCAGGAGGCAACATCAGAGGAAGGCCTCAGGTGCTGCATTCTGTTGTGGACCTTCCAGAGTAAACGGTTGGCCACTGTGTGAGACAAGATAATGGACTAGATGGACTGCTGCTCTGATACAGCAGGGCTCTTCTTATGTTAATAGGTCCTAGGGTCATCATGGGTACAGTGGAAGAGCACATGCTTTGAATATATAGAAGGTCCTCAGTTCAGTCTCTGACTTCTATAGTTAAAAAGGAGTATCCAGGCACACATGTTGCGAAGTCCCTTTCACTGTTTGGGACTCAAGAGAGTTGCTGTCAATTGACAATACTGAGCTATGTGAACCAGTTATCTGATTGCATCTCATATATTCAAAGAGATGCCTAAGCCATAGAATCTAAAGACTGAGGCCCAATTCTCAGGACATACCTAGATGCAACAGAGGGAGGCCTATGGTCACAAACTCCAAGAACATATCTGCCAACCTCAGCTAGGGATGTACCCATAAAAATAAATGATTGTGTAGTTAGGCTCTGAGAGGGAAACAGCTCCCTTCCAGGAGCTCTGGTTGATGACATCATCATCACTCGAGGTCTGAAAAGAGCTGCATTCTTTCACATCTTTTATGTGTTGAGCTGCTGTTGGCCCCAACAGAAGCAAAATGTAGGCATGCAATGGGACCAAAAAAAAAACCTTCTGAAGATGGAGGGGAAAGGGCTGAACTTTTTGAAAGTGGCCTTTGACTTGGCAAGGCGTTATTGTCCTACCAGAGCTTCTCCAGCGCTTCTCAACAATCAGCCATGTAGTCAGATACTACAAGCCATTTTGCTCTTCACCAGAACTATTTGCAGAATAGAACCAAATGTTTCTGCCTGTTGCTTCCTGGGTAGGGTTGCCAAATGGCTCAGTTGTCCAGCTTTTGTCTGGATTCTGGGCATAACACCCAGTGCTTGATCAGGCCATTAGCTGGCCTAGATTCCTAGCTTTCCATTTTTTAAAAGAATAAGTGTCTAGCTTTCAAGAGATTGGAAAATGTACAGGCAGAATTTTGCCAGATCATTTGACCAACAATAAGCTCACTCACGCCTTCCATTATTTGTGGCCAATAAGGGAAGTGACAGTTATGACTGACATCTCTCCCTGGCATGCTTTGCTATTATCTGCAAAGAAAGCATGAGCACATCCTGGCATAAGCAAATGGTCAGCTAAAAAGATGGTTCTGATTCTTCCCAACTTTTTAATGGCAGTTGCCAGGACACAAAGCAACTGGTAGACAAGGCAACAATTAAAGTGCCTGATTTACATAACTAGCAAACAATTTGCATAATATGCAAATGAAGCTGCCTGGATTTGGAAGAGTAGAATATGGTATCCTTACAATTTGGCCCTATGAGCAACATTTGCTATTGCAAATTTTATACAATTATATACTGACAAAACTCTGATATTTAACAGAAGGCCCTTCACTCTGCTAGCAAAAAAGGCTGTTCTGGGTGCTTTGTCTTGCAGCATTAATTGTATTCCCCATAACTGTTTTTTTCCCCTAATGCAACAATTCAGTAAAGCTCTGAAGTTTTTTTTAAAAAATCATATCGTGTTCTGATAAAAAAGAACAGCCAATCAAACAAAGGGGAGGGGTTGGCATCACCTATGTGAAAAGAGTAAATTGTATTCCACAGATGAGACTGCTATGAAAACACAATTTAATTTGCTTCTATTTGCACGTGTGGGGCCAAAATCCCATCGCTATTGTATTGGGTTGACCAGCCAGGCTGTTAAATCCCAGTGGAAACGGAAGCAATTCGTTTTTGGTACCAAGTGCAAGAAAGACAAGTTGACACAAATTTTTACTGTACACAGAGAGGGGAGAAATAAGCTGATGCTCAGCATAGATAAAGTAACAAACACAGACTCGGTTTGAATTTATGTAGCGGGGGAATACTACCAACCAAGAAAGGAGGAAGGGATGCAAAAACACTCTCTTGGTAACAAGCTTAAATCCCTAGAGTCAGTTGCCTCAGTCACAATCAACGTCTCCTCCATTGTGCTGAGTCTAGTTGGATAAACAAACAAAGCCATCCAAGAACAGGGAAACTTATTTTACTGTAGTCATCACCTTCTCCTACTCAGTGTTTGCCATTGACCTTTCACAGAATGAGAAGAACAAGAAAACAACAGAGCCCCTCAAAATCATCAGGAAAAAGTAGATTGAAGTCCAACTCCAATCCCCTACAACAAGTCAAGTCCAAGAATGAGGTAGCATCACTCTAGAACTCATAGGCTGTACTCATTGAGTGGTTTTCTTTCTAGCATACTACAAAACCCCATTGTGACACTGCTTGGGTCATTAGCAAGTATCATGCCACAGATTGGCCACATCCATGGTAGGAGAACTACACAGAATAACATATCTAGATGAGAGAGACATACGTCATTAGTCAACCACAAAATGTATCTAGTGGTAAGTCATTCTCTCATAGGCTAACCACAAGGCTCGCTGTGAGGATGAACACATAAACCTCCATTTATATCACTGTGATGGACAGCTTCCAGTTCCTCCCTCCAAGGGTCACAGCCAATCCCTGATCCCCTGGGGTTTTCATCACTTCCTAGAGTTCTCAGCCAATGAAAGGTTGTGGGTCCTCTGTGGGACAGAGGAGGGAAGCAGAGCAGGGTGTTAGAAGATGAGGAACCAAGTCACAGGGGATAATATGCAGAGAAGTAAGGGTTAGATAGGGATAGGACTAGGTATCCTGTGTTAGGCAGGTTAATATTTCTTAGGGGTACAGTAGGTTTGGGATATGAGAAAAGACCAGGAAGAATCTTGAAACATCAGCTCCTGAAACCTTATCTTCAGGGTCTGAGTCAAGGGGTGCCCAGACAGGAGATGTAGGCATTGAATAGGTAAGGTCCACACTTCCCGTATCTCTAGCAATATGGTTAAGGAAGTTGTGAAAAGATAGGATATCCTAATGCTTAGTGAGCTTTCCACAGATAAAACCTTTTTCACCTCTCTCACCAAGACAAACAGCCTGCCACTTCTATAACCCTGTGTGTGTGTGGCATTGTGATTCTTAAGGGAAATGTGCACCAGTTTAACTCCTTCCATTACTTTTTTTTACAGAATTTCACCTATTAAGCAAATTAAGCTGTTTAATTCTCCTGTGGAAGAGACAATAAATTCTCTATTGTGTTGTTAAAGGGGCCTGAGTGACTAAAAAAAAGGGGGGGTATAAATCACTCCCGAAGATTTAGGCCGCCATCCATAGGTCCATGTAGTAACTTCAGCAAGTTTTCTGGCCTTAATTTCTACATTTAGCTTTATTGACCACTTGTGAAAACACATTTAATGTATGTAGTCCTCTGCTAGCCAGCCACTTAGGGGTCAGTGACAGGTGGAGTGGTTGATACAGGACACTGCAAGGCACAGTCACTCTGAGCTCCTCAGAAAAACAACAGAATAGACATCTGATTAAAATAAACACTTGGCCTTTAGTGGTAGTTATACCTTGTCCTCTGTGTCAAGTATGAGCACAAAGGACATCTAGAAGGGCATTTCCACTATCTCAGTAAAAATTCCCCAATGTTAGAGCTCATCTGATGAAACCAGGCTCTGTCTCCTATAAACAATGTAAGATCATTGAACCTAGGCCAAGAATTCAGTAGCCAAGAGTGAACAAGACTTTTTAAGTGGCAGGTTCAATTTTTAATATATTATGTGTTTCAAATAAATTGTTTTTAAATGAGGTTATATGCTCCGAGTCTTCAGGGATGCAGCCAAACCATGGTTGACAGCTTTCGGGACAAGGCCAGGCTACAATTTTCAATAAATAACTTTGGCTGCATGGAGAATGCAGACACTGAGTTTTCCCGCAGTATCTCCAGCCTCTCCAAATCTCTCTTCACACTGCCAAGAACCTGATATGGCCCAGGGAAAAATGTAGTCTTCTCGAGCCCTCTCTGTAGCTTCTGTCAGCTGCATCTGTCATATCCTTAAGCTCTTGCCAAATTGCTTAGGTGAGATCTTCCCTGCAGAAGTCCTACGGAATTCTTCCCACCTTTGGACTCTGGCTGAAATCTCTATTAGACACAGTGCATTCAGTTTTCTTACATGCTCAAAAGTAGAGCTGTGGCCAAATGTTGCCTATAGTAAAATACAAGGTGAATTGGGGGGTTCTGTTTTGGAATAATAGCTCTGAAATTACTAGGGATTCTAGGACAGTAACTGTGGCCATCTGCAGTGTTACTCCAGGCTTAGATTGGACTAATTCTGCATGCAATTTCACTGTAAAACTATCAATATTTCTTCATCAGTCGTGTGTGTGCACTGTCTTTCTTTTCTACATTCCTCAGGAAATAAGAACTGATTTTGTCGTTTCCTAGTTTAAGAGCTCAGTGGCAACACGAGAGAAATTAAAAGTAAGAGAAAAGAAAGACCTTAATACGCCCTACTCCCAGAACCTACCTGACCCTGCCGGTCACCTTTGGAGGCCTTACTTCAGGTGCACCTGCCATCTGAGACTAGATTGGTGGCAACTTGAGAAAGAGCTTTCTTGGTGCTGCTGCTGACACTTTGGAACTTTCTCCCTAGAGAGATTCATCTCTCTCCCTCTGTCATAGTCTTCTGGGATTAAGACTTTGTTCAGTATTTCACATTAATTCTTATTAGCCTTCCGCCCTTTTTGTGTTTGTTTGAAACTTGGGGGTTCTTCAAGGGAGAGGCAGAAGACTTTCCACTGTAATTTTGGTAATGTTTGGTTGAAAAACAATGACTCCAGCCCGCTCACCCCCCTGGAAATATTCCACAGAGAATAATGGAAATAAAATGATGGCGGTATGGGGGTAGGGTTCCCAGGTGTCCGCCAGTGGTGGGCAAACCCCTGGTGATTTGCCCCCTCATCTGCCAATCACTGGGCAGTCGGCAGGAGGGGCAAGCTCCCAGAGCTTACCCGCCACCGGCAGGCACCTCAGAAGTGTGTGCCATGAACATCCTACTGGCACAGTGACATCACTTCTGTAAGTGATGTTGTCGTGCTGCCTGCAGGAGCGTTTCTGCATTCGGGGATGATCTGGGCCCCAAAACTGGCAGTATTGGCTCCAGGCAAAGCATAGAAGCACTCGCGTGACTGGCGCAACAACGTCACTCACGGAAGTGACATTGTCACGTAGTCAGCATGGTGACATCACTTACAGAAGTGATGTCATCACACCACTGCTAGAGCATGCACACACATTTTGTGTGTGCACGAGGAATCAAAAGGGCCTGGGAGAAGGTAAGTGCCAGGTCCTAAACCTCCCAGTGGGAGGCTAGAAGGACCTAGCAACCCTACATGGGAGGGGGGCTTGTTGAGGGGCCTGTAGAATTCAAACATATTGCCCAATTTGCTTGAAACTTGGTGTTTGTTTGATGGATAGGCAGAAGATGTCCCACTGCAATTTTAGTGACATGGGTTGAAAAACAACAACTCCAGTGCACCCTCTCCCCCACCATGCTTCCTATAGGGAATAATGGAAGTGGAACAATGGCTGGGGGCGGGAGTAAGCTCTCCTTACTTTCTGAAAGAAAAGAAACAACAAACCACAAGGAAGGAAGGGAAATGCAGAGTTTTCAGTAGAAAAGTAAGTAACTGGAAGAGAAAGGAAATGAAATGAGTGCAGGCAGGGCTGATTATGTAAGTGCTGGTGGCCTGCCGAAGCAAGGGTTGCATGTCCCACAGTGGGGGGGGGGGTCACCTGGTGGGGGATTCCCCACTCCTAACCTATTCCCTCTGTCACCATTCACCTGGCTGGCAGGGGAAAAGGCATGGGGATGTGCCTCATGGGGTGCATTCCCGGTGTGATAGGATGACATCACTCTCAGGAGTGACATCATCATGTAGGCCGCAGGAGTGCTCCAGATCAGCCCGGTGTGAAGCCTGGGAGCACTTCCAGGTGATGAGATCACTCCCAGAAACTCAAGGGAAGTGCAGGTGTCCCATCCCCTCCCACCAGGAGAGTCCTCTAATTGGAACTGTTTGACGGACATTTTGAGAAATAGTAGAGAGAACTTAGTGTAGCTGTGCAGAGAGGGCCTATTTGGGTGGCTGTAAAATTGCTCTCCTTTATTCAACTTGCTTGAAAGTTAGAGAGTCTTTACATTAGATGGAGAACTGTTTTCTGCATTTTTGGTGTTGTTAAGTGAAAAAATAGCTGCCCCGGAGCCTCCAGTTGGTCTCCCCTCCCCTTTCCTATTGAAAAAAATGGACATGAAAATCATGAGAACAACAACAACAACAAATCCCAATGAATTTCCACCCAGACCCAGCAACGGCTCACCAGAAAACTATCCAACCACATTAAACATTTCACTCAGCAGATCCCAGATCCAAACCCACAAATAAACATTTTTAGATACATGCCCCTCATAGACAGATAGGTAGAGTGATAGACAGACCGACACAGAGAGAGAATTATGACTTACTGATATATATTGAAAAATGTGTACCTTTTCTCAGGTGAAATCAGTGCAATGAAATAGAAAATGGCACATTCAAATTTTAGCACTTCTGATTTGCACAGGCAAGTAGCAAAACAGAAATAGGGTCTTTCATCTTGTAACAAGAGAAATTAGGAATTTAAAATCATACTTGCTAAATAATAATTCTCAGTTCCCTTAACCAAATCATTCCATTCCCATAATGTAAAGACAGCAACTTCTCAGTAGAATATGGTTTCTTCCTTTCTAGTCCCAGTTTAGGAAAAGAAATAAAATTTGCACCTAACAATTCATTTATATTCAGCAGCCAACTCCTGGAATATATGCCCTTGTGACCTAAACAGATTCATTTTGAAGACAAGAAAGGAACAGCCCATGCCACATAGTATTTAATCATTTAAGAAACACGTTTCTATCCTTATTATTGTGTGAGCACAAATACTCTTGTTCTCCTCTCCATTTAGAAGAAAACATCTCCCTCTCACAGTTCAATAACAAACAGAGGAATTCACTGGCTTAATGATAAAGATAAATATGTCAATGGGGGAGGAGGGGAGAAGCCACCAGCTTCTTTCAAAAACTATGGTGAATACATAGAGGCAAACCCAACTTTCAAAAGAAACTTAATGGTAATCCATTAATGTGATCTAATTACAGCTGGGCTGTGTTTTAGACAAATGATCTGGAAAACATCATTGATTATGGCTAATTACAACTCTGAATTTTAATATCCAAGTGTGTGTTTTTGTGTGTGAGAGCATGTTCACATGTATGCCTGTATGCAAACTGACATTTTTCATTTGCTTCAGGGGTTAAGATATGATGCAGTCATGGGGTACAGCCAATGGTTTGGCCTCCCCTGACATGGCTCAGATCTTCAGATCTTACTGAAGCAATGAAGGAAGGCCACACCTAGGGTTGCCAACTCTGACATTCCTGGAGATTTGCAGTGGAGTGTGGGGAGGGCGAAGTTTGAGAGGGAGATCAGCACACAGCCCTCCTTTCAAAGCTGCCATTTTAATCAAGGGCACAGATCTCTGTACCCTGAAGCTTAATTGCAATTCTGAGAGATCTTCAGGTCCCTGGAGGTTTGCAACCCCAGACACACCTCAAGCGCTACTAGGAAGGCCCACACTCTTTGTGATCTACCAAGCCAAAGGTAGCCTACCATGCCATCCTCCGAGTGGGGCATGGAGTTTTCTTGGAATTGCAACTGAACTCCAGACTACATAGAACATTTTCCCTGGAGGAAATGGTAGCTTCGGAGTGTAGATTCTGTGCTGAGTTCTCTCCCCTCTCCAAAATCTGCCCTCCCAAGGCTTAAACCTCCAGAAATTTCCAGCCAGGAGCTAGCAAGCCTAGTTTTAGCAGTTCTGGCTAGCAGCTAGAACAGGTGGGCACTCCATGAATGGCTAGTGTTGCCAAGTAGGCCCCCTCCCCTGCTTTAAAGCCGCCATGGACTGTGTTAAAGTTTCCTGCATCGCTGTTTCACTGCTACACAAAGATTGCCCTGCACGTGTGTGTTCTGGTACACGTGTCAGTTTCCTGCCTGCGTGTTAATTACCTTGCTGCTGCAATAGACTGTGTAGTTCCCTGACTCCATGTTTGGTTAACTGCACAAAGGACTCTTTTCCTGGGCAGCCCTGCCCAGACCTGTACCTGGACTTCCCAGTGTGTGTTTGGACTTTATTACAAGTGTGCCCCGTGCCTGCACTGCCATCTGCCACGGACCGTGCCTGTTCCCTGCTTTGGACTGTGTTTTAAGTGCTGTTCCCCCTGCCTCCATGGAAGCCTGCCTCATATGGGCCCAAGCCGCTGCTAGCAGCCGGGCGCCTGCCGGGGAAACCTCCAGCGAGCCTGGCCAGGCGCTCCCTGGTCAGTTCCCTCCTGGAGCCTCCCGCGGGCCGGTCCCCGAGCTTGCCCTCGCTACCGGGCAGCCTGCTATCCAGCCCCAGCTATGCCCAGCTGGCATCCATGTTCCCAGGCAGCCAGAAGACCCAGGGAAGAAGACTGCTTTGAGAAGCCATTTCGGCGAAGTGGGCACACCACGTCCGCAGCGAGAGTACCTCGCCCCGCTCTGCATATCTTAGGAGCCGCCCCAGAGAAGGAACTAAGTGCCGACCATCCCAAGCACTTAGAGAATGCATCTCAAAGAAACCTCCGCATCCCAGAGCTGATGACATCAGGACAAGCCCTGTCCGCTGGAACATCCTTTCAGCCCACTCAGATTTCCCCCTCCCTCTTTTGTCCCCTCTTCCTGAGGTGTCACTTATCACAATCAGATTACCAAAGTGGCCCATCCAAGCCATTCAGTAACCCATTAGAACCTTTGTTTTAATCTGTGAGAACCACCAAGTACAGCACCAGCCCCGGGGTACGTTTTGGGGTATTTAAGCCGGTCTCCCAGACCACATGGTGCGCGTGCCACCCTATCCAGAACCCCTTGCTGTCCGTCTGTGGTCCCAGTGCTGGCATTGGGCCACCTCGCTGTTGTGTCTCTGCTTCGCTTCAGGATTGTGAGTATTCCCCACCAACGTTGGGAACCTGCTAATGCGAAAGTCTCTATATTTCTTGGTCTGTATTTCCTAGTCCTTGTATGCTTTCTTGTGTGTATGTGCAAGTTCAGGCTTACGCCACATTATTAGTAAAATACACGTGTTTGGAATCTATTTGTAGTCTGCCTCTTTGTCACTAGAGTATCTGGAATCGGGACCTCCGTAAACATAGGTTAAGATCCGCAATAATTTTAGTTACAGACTGCTAAAGCTAATTTCCCCCTTATAATAAAAAGCGGTTCTGGTAACACTAGTAGGCTGCATTCAGCTGGGTAGAACCTTTATTATATACACAACAGACTTCCAAAATACAACAGTTAAATCGAACACAATCAGCACAAGATGGTATTGGGCAAAAATGACTAATGTGCAAAGTGGTACAGTTAATAATTAAGCCATGGGGTGAAACACTATCGCCACCTCTGCTAGAGGAAGGCTTTGGGGTTTGCTATGGCTTACTATGAAATCAGACCACCTTCCTATGGATGTTTTCGTCTCAATTCCATCTACTCCCTAGCACATTCAACTTGTGAGATCCTCCCTAAAAATTACACCAAATTATATAATCATTTTGGCTGTGTGGCGGGGAAAAAAACCATAATTGGAAACGCATAATTATGTGAGATAACAGCAAAATTAAGTGTAATAAAGTCATGTAAGGAAGTAATTATGATGGCAATGTTCTAGCAATAGGCAGCAGAGGTGCACCTTCATTTAATTGAAAACAAAATGCATTTGTAAACATGATTAAGACGACAGGGCAGGTGCTAAATATTGTTTTGGCGCCCCGATTCGAAATATTTGCATGAAGATATCAAGTTGTTATGCTGCTATAATGCCCCCTATATTTCTCACAGGGCATCATGATTTTAATTGCTTACAAGAGAAATGTGGCCAATTCACACAATTACCTGCTTTATAAAGTGGTTGCTATATTCCTCTGTTCAAGGCTAGAAGTTCATTAGCATGCTTTTGGATGTGATAATTTGTGTATTAAATGTAGCTATACTACTTCTTCTGCAGGTTTTAAAATGGTGGCTCTCTCATAAACTTAACAGGAAGTTAAGAAAACTGTGTCCAGTCTGAGAACCATATTGGGGTTGCATCAACTACCACAATCAGATTAGAATTGTGCTGAAATTTTGCCAGTGGTGATTTTCAATATAAATGTGGTGTTCCCCATTATGCCAAACATCTGAAAAACCATGAAACAGCTTTAACAAGTTTACTAATAGGAAAGTTTCCAGCAAGACTCAAAAGGAATTTGGAGATTCCTCTTCTAGAAGACAGCTGATGAAATTTGGAGGAAACCAAAACATTTCAGTAAGATCGGAAACACTTGCATTTAGTAAGGGCCACACTACAACAAATGAAGCTGCCCTCTATTGACTCAGAATGCTGATCTATCTAAGGGCATTTCCACACATCCGTATAGGCAAGGCCCGGCCATGGAACTCTGGCAGCTTTTCCTCAGGCTCCCTCATGTCTACGTTTGCAAAACTTACACATACTGTTTCATTACCGCTTTTTCTGCATGTTTACTGGGACAGCAGTTTCTCTAGTGTTTTCTTCTGCTGCAGGTTGACAGAACAGTTTTTTTTCCATTCTTTGATGTATGAATGCTTAAAGTGCTCTGAAGAATCCTCCTGTCTCCGCCCAGTTCTGTCTAGAAGTAATTCACCAGGATCTTCCATTTTCTGCTTGCAAAACAGGCATGGGGAGCTTCAGCCTGTAAAACATACGCTCTATCACTGAGCTATGAACGCTTCTCAAGCGGTCTCACATATACCTAATTCCCATATTCTAGTCAAAGTAGTGTGAAACATCTCTACGTCACTCTTTTACCACCATCGAAAATGTCCCAGATGTTTTGTCAGAGAGCATGTCCTTAGCACCTCATCTTTATCACAGGAGTCATCGTCACATCTGGAAAAGCTGTCACTCACCACAAGCTGAAGGAAAATGTACACAAACACACACAATGGACAGCCACTAGCATAAACTTCATATTAGACTTCCAAGTCCTAAACAACTTTCCTACACATTTTAGGAACTGATGGTTCATCTTAGTAAAATGAATGAAATTATATTCTGACAGTGTGCACGTGTGTTTTGAGAAGTCTGCATAAACTGACAATGTTCTAAACTCTGAGAGCACTACATATTCAAGTAAATCATTCCATTCAAAGGACAAGTGGGGAAAAACAACAGCTCATGGGCTACCGGACTAACAAAACAATGGAAAGGTAACTGAATTTATGATATACCATTTTGAGTTGGGTGGGTGGGTGTGTTTTTGTATGCTGCTATTGCAACCCTTTTTTCCCCATCCATTTTTTTGCCAGTATTTCCAATTTATTTATTTAATTGAGGTGTTTAAACAATTTCTCTCCCATTTATATTGCATGCATCTATAACATTTCTATGCATTTAGAGCAAATACATCAATGAAAAACTGGTTCTTTTTAACAGGAAACATTCTGCACAGAAAATGGCAGAAAGATAAAATAATGTGAAAATAAGCATTGCCAGGCTAGATACTTACTTTGAGAGAGACAATGGTGGTTGAAAAGGTCGGGAGGCTGAGAAAAATTAAATAAATTGAGGAGTTTTTCCACGTGGGGGCAGGTTTCTGTGTTTTCCCCACTGCTTCTGCAGCACACCAGCAATGGAGCTTCAACCTGGCAACTTTCCCCACATTTCCCTGTTCCCAGTCTCCTAGCACTAGCCGTCCCCCTACCCATACCACTGGGGCTTTTTCAGTTTTATATTTCAACATGCAATAAAATATATCATAATGTTATAACAATAGGTGAATCACGTTTTTAAAAGTGAAGTTTTAAAAAAAGTTTTTAAAAGTAAAGTCTCTAGCCCCTTTCATTGCAGAGATATCAAGGGAAAGGCATATCTTCACAACAAAAGGGACAAGTGACTTGACCTGTTTAAAAAAGGAAGCTGGGGATTCAGAGAACCTCATAGATGCATGGTTATAATGTTATAGTGATATAATTGTATACAATTGCTTATTAAAATGAAAGAAAACAAAACAAAAAAGTCTTTAGTGCTCTGGTGGTGGGAAATGGTTGCCAGTAGTACTGGAGGAGAGAAAACAGCTGCTGTGTGTGCAGGGCCAGGGAAAACCCAAATTTCCTTGCTCATGCTGCAGCCATCAAGGTTTTCACAAAACTCTGCAGCAAATCACGTTTGTGAAAGATCAGAGAAAAGCCAAGGAAATCCCAGAAGGAGCAAAAATGCACTACGATGCTTGCGGGGGGGAGATGGGGCAAAAGCTCGCTTCCCTTTAGTATTAAACCCTAGGCATACAGCCCTTGTCAAAAAAAGTCTGAGATGTAATTTAGAGATATAGAGAATTGAGATACATGTTCTGGAAGGAAATAGCAAGCATACCATCTCAAAGAGGCATTTCACTAAAGAAAGAGAAACCGTAGACTTGACCACTATCTGTTGCCTTATGTCCTCTCTGTTGCTTCATGAATGTTCTACTGTGTACTATCTGTTGCTTTAAATATGGTCCTTGAGTAGTTCTATGTTGTTTCACGCCAGTCTTAGAATTACTTATCCTCTTTTTCAGCATTTCTTCAATTCTGTATTGGCTTTTTGCTGATGTTATATCTTTGTAAATTTGCATACATATACCTTATGACATTTTTATTGAAAGGCCCTTGATATTGACTGTACTAATGGCACACTGTGTAATCCACCTTGAGCCTCAGTGAGGAAGATGGACTACAAACAAACAAACAAACAAACAAACAAACAAACAAACAAACAAACAAACAAACAAACAAACAAACAAACAAACAAACAAACAAACAAACAAACAAACAAACAAACAAACAAACAAACAAACAAACAAACAAACAAACAAACACCACAAGCATTAACATCTGTCTCATCTTGTGTATACATTCTTTTACAACATACAACAAGAAATGATATCCATACAGGAAATTCAGTCTCCATTGCTTGTAAACACTTGGAAACATACTCTGTTCATTGGCTGATAACAACCTGATCTTATTTTCTTTACCCTACAGCCAGTTGGGAGAAAGACCTTTGTGTTACTGAAATGCTGCACCCAGCAGTACCCACAGATTATGACAGAGTTTTAGTGGCAAAATAATATATTGCCAAAACATGGAATCTTAGCATGATATATGATATGTTATATCCTGATCTTTCAACAAGGCAGTCTTTAGGCTTGTCGGTCTACTGTGGTCTTAGTATGTAATGGAATTATGATAGAGTGTTGCCAAACTAGATTGCCAAAATGTAGGATCTTAGTATGATAATGATTACATGACATGTTGCATCTTGATATGTCAACAAGGTAATCTTCAGGGCTGTCAGTGTTCTGACACTTAAGATAAATTGTCATAATCTAATGCTTTGACGATAATGAAATTCATCATAATGAAGAATTAATGTATTTTGAAGACCCAGCTTCACCATCTATAATTTTGTTTGCAAAAAGAGTTTTAAAATCCCCAAATATAATGCCAAGTGTACAAGACAGTGTGCTTTTTTTCACTTGGTTTGGTGGCAGGGAAAAAAAAGAACTTAGTTCACAGGGTAATTCGATTTGCCTTAGGTGACAAGTGCTGTCATTATCACATGGAACAGGTGAGATATTCCTTTGCTTGCACAGAAAAGCTTAGATAGCATTTACACTTGTATATATGACAAAAAAGGGAGGAAAAAACCCAAAAAGTAAATGTATGCATGAGAATGTCTTCAATCTAAACTTCAGAACTAGGATAAATCTACACAACAAACATAACTGCAATCTACACAACAAACAAATATCGCAGCAATCCTAAACATAATTATTACACCCTTCCAAATATAGTGATGCTAATAGTCTCAGACAAGTGTAACTTTGCTTGGGATTGCACTATGCGTATCTCTGTGGTTGTCATAGCAGACGCCTCCTGGTCCAGTTCAGTATAATAGTGGTGTCCATATGATATCCTTGTGAACTAGCTGCCAGCTCTTGTGCAGAGGCTGGTAGTGAATGGACACACCTATCTAGAAGTTATCTACATGGCACCTGTGTGATTGTAATGGCAATGCTTTGACCATAAATAATGGTACAGCCTCCATTTGGAAGCACCATTTCACACATAGTACTATAGAGTGCTCATGCACTGAATAGTCCCTGAATAGTAGCACAAGAATACTAACTCTTGTAGAAGATACAGATGTCCACATGGGATAGAAAGAATGGATGGTCTTCCCATCACTATTGTTATAGCATCCTTCACACATGCCCAATCATTAGTCCTTGAAGAATCTGACTCATGTTTATAGCTATGTGCTGCCATTCTGATCCTGAATAGAGATGGGCACTAACAGCAATACGAACAAAAAAAAGCCACAAACAGCCCAATCTGCTGTTCACGAGCGAGCTGTTTGTGAGGTCCCGTTCCTGGCCACCATGTGTTCGTTGCAAGCCCTGTTCATGGTGTTCGTCAGCCATTCGTAAAGCCAGACAGTCTGGCACCTTTCAATCAATTCCCTTGGCAATGTAGGCATGGATTGTCTGAACTCTGTCTGAACTTCTTCTGGCTTTCCTTCTGGCTTGTAACCCCTCAAAGTAGCTTCCAGCATACAGTCCAGTTTTTGCTAATGTGAAGAGAAAATGACAGGAAATGATCATGGCTTTCCCAGGGCCCAATCTCTCTGAAACTTGGGAGTTCTTCAGAGGACAGTGAAGACTATGTCCCCTGCACATTTTGTGGGTATTGGACATTGGGAAGGTCAGTTTGTAACCCCTCAAAGTAGCTTCCAGAAGACAGTCCAGTTTTTGCCTCTGTGAAGAGAAAATGACATGAAAGGGGGAGACCCATGGATCATGCCTTTCCTGGCTCAAGTTCAGCTAAGTCCCAAGGGGGCCATTCTGGCTCCCATGAACCTCCAACTACGAACTTGTTCATGAACAGGTCATGATCGTCGATGTTCATGAATCCCTGTTTGCGAATGGCAACAAACAACAAATATCGTGTTCGGTTTTTTCCCTGTCTGTGCTCATCTCTAATCCTGAATCCCAAACGTTCTTTGACATAGAAATTACTTGGGTTTAGCAGCTGAAGCACACAGCTCAAGGGAATGAGAAGAACTGGGCAGATAAAGGAATATCAGGTCCAGAATTATCTCCTTTCTCCATTCAAATCATACGGCTGCTTGAATATGCAAGAATTGTGTGTATGCACATACATCAGAACTCCTACCAGTAGAAAAGAGCAAGAGTCCAGTAGTGCTTATAAGACTAACACAATTTGTGGTAGGGTATGAGTTTTCATGACTTGTCACAGCTCACTTCTGTGACTTATGAAAGCTTATATCCTACGACAAATTTTGTTAGTTTTATAGGTGCTGCTGGACTCTTGCTCATTTCTACTGCTATACACAGACTAAATGGCTATCCATCTTGATCTATCTGAACTCCTGTGTAAGAAATTGCCCAATCAAGAGCAAAAAATAGTTGGGAGGGAGTCATCACTTAACAACCTAAACAATGAACAAAAAGGTAACTCTTTGTTGTTCTATTTATACATGCGGCTGCTACACTATATCAGTTTCATTGACTAATTTCTTCCAAATTTAATTCAGTATCTTTCACTATTACAGTTTTTTTTAAAACACTCGACCTCTCATTTTTACCCCATCTTGATAGCTACAATGGATAGTTTTCCTTTAAAGACACCTTCAGTGTCTTTATCCAGTACTCAGATCTGCCCTCAGACTAATTTTTTTCTGCCTCCCAGTTAGATCACGTTTTCACTCTTTATTTGCATCTTTGCCAGCTTCTTTTTCCATATGACATCCATTCTGAACTGCAGGTGGGTAGTCATTTTGTAACTTACAGGACACGTCTATTAAGCACATGCTTTCGGTGTGTCTATTCAGCCTTTTGGAGAGGGAGTTATTATTCATATTGTATTAATATACTAATTGATTTTGAGGATGTTTATGTACTTTAAAACTCTTTAACTGCTTCCTGCAGCCTAACCAATCATCAATGAAAACGGACCCTCTGTGTCCTTACGGTAGCTAAAAGATTCATATTATAGCATCAGAGAGACAAATGTGCACCTCCCAAAATTCAATGCATTGATGACCTTAAAACTTTATCAGTATTTGAATTTATTGCATATAGATGACAATAAACTTGTTTTTTGATATTTGGAAACTGTTATAGAAGCTTATGCATAGACTTGCTACTATTGTCGTATTTTTATGTCTATTTTGTATGGGGTTTGTTTTAATTAAAAAAAAAGTGGGTAGCCACGTTGCTTGACTAGAAGAGCAAGATCCGAGTCCAATAGCACCTTCAAGACTAACTAGATTTCCAGGGTAGAAGTTTTTGAGAATCAGCTCCCTTCATTAGGTATTTGATAAAGGCCACTTGATTCTCAAAAGCTAATACCCTGAAAATCTTGTTGGTCTTTAAGGTGCTACTGGACCCAAATCTTGCTCTTCTACTTGGCCTTTAAGGTACTTCTGGATTCAAATCTTAATATTCTAAACTTCTGTTCCTTGCTTTCAAATGCTTTCATTATGTCAATCTTTCTCTCTCACTATATTGTTCTTTTACGCTTCCACTTTTCTTTTGAAAACCATGCCTACGTTTGTCATCTCTTATCTGAGTTTTGTTTGGATATGATTTCCAACCTATCTCCATCTGTACTTAAATGAAACAGCATTGTCTCCTGAGCTTTCTCTCACTCATCTCTTTCATTCATTTTCATCCTTTTCTATTACATTCTCCTTCTTTAACTAACTTCTGGATTTTAGCCCAGATGGGAACAGCAGATGCCCCACACCATCTGAAACACTGTTTCTTTTAATGTGATGTGGGAGTTTCCATTGAAGGAACAGGAGCTTATTTTCAGGTAAAACTCCTCATTAGCTATGATGATTAAGCATGGCCAGGAATTCAAAAAGCATAACAGCAGGGACGCCAAATGTCTCCAGGCTAAGAATTGAATCCTTCTTGGCCAAGAAGTTTTGCATCAAGCTCCACTATCCATGATGCTGCCACTCCCTACTAGAGATGGGCAAGAACAGCAATACGAACAAAAAAAAAAGCCACGAACAAACTAATCTGCTGTTCGTGAACAAGCTGTTCACGAGGCCCCATTCTAAATGAACAGGGGGTCGTTGCAAGCCTTGTTCGTTGCTATTCGTCAAGCCAGACAGTCTGGCACCTGCAATCAATTCCCTTGGCAACTTAGGCAGGGATTGTCTGAACTCTGTCTGAACTCCTGCTGTTGCCCTGGAAACCCCAATCTAAGCCCAATTTCGCTTGATAGGCAGGTCTTCCTTTCAAGTATGAAGCTCCAAATTTGTTACAACAAGGGAGCAAAGACCAGGGGCAAGGGGGGCTCCCAGCTCTGACAGTGGAGAGGGAGAGACAGCTGCTGTTGGCATTTTGATAGACAGAGTGCATTGGAACTTGAATTTTCTTTGTGTGTGGTGGGATAGGGATCTACCCCTTCAAGTTCCAGGGCTGCTGCCAGGCTCTGGGCCAAGCTATTCTTTATTATTGGTGCCTTTCCTGGTGCCTGCTCAGGTCAGGTTTCTGGGAGTGGTGCAGTAGGGATCTTGACCAAACTTGGATGATGGCTGGAAGAGAGTCTGCTGGCCCCCAGAACATCCAACCACGAACATGTTTGTGAAGAGGTCATGTTCGTAAGTGTTCATGAGTCCCTGTTGGTGGATGGCAATGAACAACGAACATCATGTTTGGATTTCTTTCTGTTCTTTCCCATCTCTACTCCCTACCTCCACAAATTGGTTGGGGGGAGTCTGGCTGGTAATACTGGATGCATGTACTCCCCATAAGACAGGCTCAGATCCTACTGACATATCTGTGAGTTTACAGCCTGTGAATCTTTCACCCTCCATGTAAAGTACTTATTTTCTCCCTGAATAATTGCATTATTTTGCATTTAAATCCTTGAAGCTGTGAGTTATCCCCATGTAGACATTCTTAAAGAGACACATTAAGTACAACTGATGATAGAGAAGAGAGATGGAGAATTCAGAATATGCATCATTGCACAGTTTTTGCTATTGACAATGGAATAAAACTTCTACACCCACATGGCATTAAATTGAGCATGTTTTTGTGCAACAACACAGGATTAGTTAGGTTGATTGTAGCCACCCTAAACTCAGCTGCCACTTGACAGCTAAACAGAAACTGCTTGGCTATTATTATCAACATTATTAGTGTTCATTTGAAGAGTACTTTAAACGGCACCAATTCCTTTTTAATCTTTGTTTTATTCATGCTCAAACACAACCTGGGAGAACAGCTTGATTACCATTGTGGAGCAAAAGGGGAGCTGGATTCAAGACTTGGCTTGTCTGTCTATACCGACCAATGATTCACAGGAAAACAGAATTTTCTCCCTAATAAAAAGCTGTATAAGAAACACAGGAATTGCAGATTAGAACAAGTATCAATTTCACTCAGAACTCTACCTCCAAAAGTGTTTAGTCAGAGCCAAGGTAGATGCGACAGCACCCTCATGTTCACCACGGGCCACTGTTGCCATTTTAAAGCTTAAAAAGGGAAATTTAAAAATGCTGTGAGGGCTTAAACAAGATCAGGCCTGTAGCATGGTGGGATGAGTCATTCTTGATGACCCCCCCCCATCCCCATAACTTCTCAAGAGCTAAAACAGCCATGAGGGACATCATTTTGGAACGTGAAAAGGTGCAAAGGTAGGGAAACAACTGCGTCTTGCACCTGATCCCCACCCACTGTATTTTTAAATCAAACATTTTAGGCTTTAAAATGGCAGTGTGCCTCCCTGTGGTGAATGCAAGGACACCTTCATATCTAGTTTGTATCCGTAAATCTTCCAAGAAAGGCATGATGCAAATGGAAAATTTCTGGTGCTTCTTTCCATTACTAATCTAGTAACTTCAGGATGACAAGCCAAGGTTTCTTACATGAACAAGCCAAGGAGGTGCCAAGGATGCATAGTGCCAGTATTAACACAGTGAAATCACATGACACTATAGGAATGTTCCTGATCTCTATGATTTTTACCAGAGAAATTAGGAGAAATCCTACAGCATTGCATGACAGAGTGACGTCATTCCCAGGTTCCTAGCTGCAAGTGACGTTTCAGCATCACGTGATGCCATTTTGTCTGTCTCCCCGCTGTCCCAAATGCTCACACCACTATTAGGGCCAGGGATGGCAATGGCAACTCTGCTTCCAAGGCTCTATTCACAGCAAAAAATACTAAGTCCTCCTCTAATTTTCCTGTTTCAAGTTTTTGCTCTGATTCTAACATAGGAGGTTAATTGGCAAAATCTTAAATAGGCAATCCAGCAGGGTAAACACTGGGCAGCTGTCTTAGCATCACAATGTCCATTGGACACTCATCCATTCCCCCAACACAGCTGGCCCAGATCACCTTTATTTGCTTCTTTCAGAGGTACCTTTTGGCTGCTAACTTTGAGGGGCAGTGAGTTCCATCCAAGTATAAAAGAGCAGCATACATTGAGTTTTCCAATTTCAGGCTTACATTGAATTGCTTGTTGATACTCCGCACACAGAAAAGCTTTTTATTCCCCCCCCATTCTTAGTTGTCTTTGTTAACTTTGTACTGCCTGCTGGAAGGTAGTACATAGAGATTAAATGCAGCACAAAGATGAAAAATACTCAAGGAGTATTGCTCTTAGTACACTTGCCGTTTACCCAAACTCCTTTTCTTTGCCAAGTGAAAACAAGCAATAAGCCTCCATTTGCTTCAGCTTTATCACCCCGCGGAACCACTCGATCTGCTTTTCTTGCTTTCATATTTCATCAAGCGGCATCAAATGTCGCCTCCAATAAGAGAAGATGCTGCATTAAAGTACCATTATCCTTAATATTTTCCTAACAGACAATGGGACATAGACAATTGGTTTGAGCTGAAAAGCACTGAAGATTTTTTTTTTAATGTCAGTGATAGATCATCAGCTCAGAATCTCTCATTCAGGAGCTTTTGTGTTTGTGTGTTGACTAGGGGCTTTCTGAACAGATAACAGATTCTAATCCTCCCTCCCCCCACAACCACCCAAAGAGCTAGAATGATGCAAGCTAAGAGCCATTTCACACATTACTACAGCAACAAACCAAGTGTACACTCAAGAGCAGTCACACTTAATCCTACTTCTCTGACAAATGGACCTATATAAGGGATGTATTTTCAAGGGTTTTTTAAAAAAATGATTCATACTTTACATCTTTTAAAGACTATCTTTTAAAGAGCGTGCTTATAAGACCTAAGGACCAAACTTGAGCTGTTTCTAGGAGATCCATGAATTGATTTTCCTAGCAATTTGTAATAGGTGACGACAACTATGCAGGTTCCCAGTTCTCATTCAGGCCATGGAACAGGGATATTTAACCCTTCACTCAGCACAAATTCACATGGCAAAACCAACTTCCACAAGGAGAACATTGTTGCATCAGCTTCATGATCCATTTAGTCCCACAGTCTCTTTCCCAGAGTGCCTATACAATTTTATTCTGCTCTTTCTCCAAGGAAGAACATAGGTTTCCCTCTCCCTCCATTTTACCTTCACAGCAACCCTATGAGACTTGTAAGCTGGAGAGCAACTGGGCCAAAAGGTGTATCCTGGCAGACTGGATATTTGAACCAATGTCTCCAAGATTCTAGTCCAACCCTGACCACTGCACTACACTGGCACTCTAAAGGTCTCTAAGTGGGCTATACAGGCCTGAGCAATTATTGGCCTCGTAAGGGGGAAGGGGAAGACTGACTAATATTTATACAGAAAGTCTAACTTTCATTGGAAAGATTGTGTGGGATCTCTTATATTGAAGCCAGGGTTGCCAAATGCCAACCTCTGGATAAGGAGCGGAGATTAGAGATGGGCACGAACAGCAATGCGAACTAAAAAAAACCACGAACAGCCCCGATCTGCTGTTAACGAACAAGCTGTTTGTGAGTCCCCATTCTAAACGAAAAGGTAGTCATTGCAAGCCTTGTTCAGTTCTGTTCGTTGCTGTTCGTCAAGCCAGACAGTCTGGCACCTGCAATCAATTTCCACGGCAAGTCAGGCATGGATTGTCTGAACTCTGTCTGATCTGCGGTTTCCCTAGAACCCCCAATCTAAGCCCAATTTAGCTTGATAGGCAGGTCTTCCTTCCAAGTGTGGACTGGAGCTCCAAATTTGTTACAAGAGGAAAAGACCAGGAGGGAGGGGGGCTTCCAGCTCTGGCTTTCAGGGAGAGACAGATGCTGTTAGAAAGACAGGGAGAGTGCATTGGAGCTTGAATTTTCTTTATGTGTGGTGGGATAAGGATCTACCCCTTCAGGTTCCAGGGCTGCTGCCAGGCTCTGGGGCCAAGCTATTATTTATTATTGGTACCATTCCTGCTGCCTGCTCAGATAGGGTTTCTGGGAGTGGTGCAGTAGGGATCTTGATGGCTGGAGGAGAGCCTGCTGGCTCCCACGAACAACAAACATGTTCGTACAGGATCATGTTAATCACTGTTCATTGTTCATTGTTTGTGGATGGCAACAAACAACAAACACCATGTTCGTTTTTTTCTCTTTGTGCCCATGTCTAGCTGAAATCTCCCAGAATTACAACTCCTCTCCAGATGACAATCAGTTCCCCTGGAAAAAATGGCTGTTATGGAAGAGAGACTCAATGGCATTATATCCCACGGAGGTCCCCCCTTTCCAAATCTTGCCGTCCCCAGGCTCCACCTCCAAATCTCCAGGAATGTTCCAGTCTGAAGCTCACAACCCTAATTGAAGCCCTGATCTAAACCAGAGTGGGAGACTTCCCAGCAATCCTCTCTGTTGCTCTCCGGCACCTCAAAGGCCAGCAAGGGGGGCAGTATTGAGGGGAATGGGGTGGGCCCACTGACATGTTGATGCACAGTGTCACTTCTGGAGAAAACCAGACATAATGGCATTCCTGAGGGGGGGCACTCTCAGATTTGCCAAAACTCTTGGTTAAACCAGCACATCTCACTCTCCAAATACTCCTGGAGGCGTCATGGCTTGGCGTTCCTAGCTACTATCTTTTTTTTAAAAAAGCTAGTCATCCAAAGTCCCATCTGCCTTGGCCCTTTAGATGTCCAAAGTGCAGTTAGTAAGGAAGTTCTAAGAGCCCCATACATGCACAGGAAGTTTTTCATTTTGTATGATGCCTCTACAAAGGATGCTGCATTAGCATTATTCATTGGATGGCTATTAAAAACAACTTTCTACCTCTTGGGCTCACAATAATTGAATAAAGGCATGTGCAGATATATAGCTTGAGTCCTGTAAGCTCAGTATTATCTGTTCCAAAGGTCCGTGTCTTACCAGGCTCTTCAGCAGAAAATGCTTTTCTCCAGTACTTGAAACTAGAGGTGCTGAGGACTGAACATGAACTTTTATGTTTGCAAAAGTAGTGCTCTGTTGCTGAACCCACCCACCCACGCACCCAAGGCAGGAAATCCTTAACTGAACTATTCCTGCAGAGATTCCTTATCTACACTTGCTTTGGCATAGTTATCTTCTTGCCTATGCCTAGCAGGTGTGTTTGGGTTTTAGAATTATGGGGTCTGAGAAAGGTGCAGCTCCCAGCAGTCTGCTAGGAGCTCCCAGTTCAGTGTACTAATATAGAATCAGATAAATAGCAGAATCCAAACTATCCAAGGGCCAGTATGAAAAACCCAGAACATGTGTTATTTTGACATGTTTCAGGCTAGATCAGATCTGCTGTCTGAGTTTTCCTCAAGATTTAGGTGTGTGGATGGGGGAGAGGAGATGCTATATCTAGAAAACCAGGAGTTCTCAAATGTGAGAATCAGGAAGCAGCACAAATTTAAGCAGATGCAGAATTTAATAGTGAGGTTCGTTCTCTGCACAAAGGTACAGCAACAACTGAACTAACTTCCTTCTAGAGTTTAAGTCCTATAGTAAATTAGCATATAGTCAGTAATGCCAATCAAGGCAGAGGGTCCACAGAGGGTCAAGTGCAACCTGATGGGAGAAGGAATTAGCAAATGTATGATATTTTTGCCATTTTCTGTGATTTTGCTTTACAGTGAAATCCTAAACTGAGTTACTCCAGTCTAAGCCCATTTAAAACAATGGGATTAGATGGGAGTAACTCTGATTAGGATTTCACTGTTAATCTTTGTCACATTCTGGGTAAGGGCTGGATAAATTGCTCACAACCTGTTTGGAGTCTGTAAATAGGTATAAAGGATTAAAAATGGTTCCACTGTCGTGTTGTGTGTGTGCATGACTCACATGGGGAGAAGCCAGGACTGATTCACACAGTGAGCACTAATAGTCTCTGAAGTGGGAGGGGGATGTGGAGCCCTTACAGGAGTGTCAGGTGTAGCAATGGAGATACCAGGACTGTGGCAACAGCACCCTGCAGACATACAATTACTGAAAGGATAGCATATCCAAATTAGGGTTGCCAGGGACCTGGAGTCCCTCGTTGGGAGATGCCCAGGTCCCCAGACTCTCCTGGTGGGGGATTGTGAGCTGGCACTTACCCCAGCTTCTTTCACATGTGCACGCTTCTGGCTTATGTGATGACATCACTTCTGGGAGTGACATCATCATGCAGGGGTCAAAGAGTGTCCCGGGTCAAAGGGGGCCCTTTCCTCTCTGGCACGGGCTGCTCTCACTGTAACCATGGTCCACTCTCATTGCCACCACTGTGGCCCACTCTTGTTTGGCATGGGAGTGCGCCCCCACCAGCTCAGTAAGTGGTCACAGGGGGGAAGGGTGGGATCAGGGGTTCCCCTGCCCCAAGTGGGGGAATGGGAATCCTAATCCTAATACTATAGCTGCGCTCCTGACCTGTGCAGCCTCTTGCATGCCCCTTTCTATGGTTGTCAACCTGCAGGTGGAGCCTAGAGATCTCTCGGAATTACAACTGATCTCCAGACAACAGGGACTAGTTCCCGTGGAGAAACGGCTGCTTTGGAGGCTGGATTCCCCCTCTCTCTGCAGTGGTGTTCAATGGCGGGCAATGGAATTCCCCCTCAGAGCTCCACTACAAGAGCCTCTCTACTCTTGCTGGGCATTTATTTGTATACGAGAGAGAGAGACCCTGAACACAAATATCTGTGTTGTATGATTGGCTGTTTAGGGACAATTGCTGCAAAAAAAGGCATAGAACAGAAATGGCTAGCACTGCTCTTGTAACTACCTGAAGTTCTCTGATGTGGATGTGCTTCTGGTGTTAAAGACCCCACCAGGGATCCCATGATGAAAAGAAGATCATTCTCCGCCAGCAGAACAAGAAACAACAATAATGGAGGACTGCAGTACACAATAAATATACACCTCAAATGGCTCTGCTGGGCCCCATGCAGGAAAAGTTCCATCCGCCACACAGTGGATTTCTTAGGCGCATTGCAGATGTGTTCAACAAGGATATCTATCAAAATGGCTCAACAAAACCATTTCAAAACCTAGCTGGTCTTATTCCTTTATCTGCCTCTGCTAGAACCTGACTTCAAATGGGCTCTGTGGGCCATACCTCACAGTCTATGCTCCTGACCCAGCACAGAATACGCTGTACTGAAAGAATCCTAGACAGATCATTGTCAAACCTGCATGTACAGCAACATTATATTTCTGAATAACATATGCTGAAAATAGAAAGGAAAAAATAGGAGTACTGGGGTGGTACGGTCTGTCGTTATCATTCCCACTGCTAATTGGTGGATTGAACTAGGCACGGCTCACCAAAATATTCCCTATTTAATTTCTTTTTAAATGTATTGCTATTTTGGCAATCATTCCAGTTCTCCACTTTCATTACAGAATCTGAAGATTTGTTTGTACTGTATAGCTATATTGTATGTTTCTTCAGATATTATCCGTTCAAGAAACTCATATCAAAGAAGATTAAGATAATATGTTAAACTGTAAAAGAGTGGGCAAAGAATATTCTGCATCTGCATCAATGAAGAAAAAAGGTATAGCAATATACATTAATAATTAAAGTTTGGAAGTTCTCTAAGAGCTAAAGGATCACAATGGAACAAATCTGATTTTGAAAATTAAGCTTCCAGAAGGACAAGTAAGGACATTGGCATCGATATATGTCCCAAATAATACTAAAAATGATTTTTTAATTTTTTTTATCAAACACTATTAGACATTCAAGAAAATGAAATTTTAATTTTTGGAGCTAGATCAAAAAATCTTGGAGGAAAACTTCCAAAAATGTATTTAGATATATAGGAATTTTAGAATTGGAAGATACTTGGTGACTATTACATCCCAATGAAAGAGATTAAATATATTTCTCTGACAGATACCAATCATATTCAAGAACAGATATGTCTTGGATATCAAAAACCTTAATTACAAAAATAGAGAAAGCAGTGATTCTCCCAAAGACTTTAGTGGATCATAATTTGATTGAGCTAATATGGAATATAGGAGTAAGAGAGAAAGAAGATGGAGATTAAATGATACATTATTGTTACAAGATGAAGTAATACAAAAACATTAAAAAAGCTGTATGTTTCTTCTACATTATTTATATAACATTTATATAGATATAGATATAGATATAGATATAGATATAGATATAGATATAGATATAGATATAGATATAGATATAGATATAGATATAGATATAGATATAGATATAGATGACACTGAAACTTATAATGAATAGTGCTCAAGTAGCATTGAAACAATGGAAGATGATCTGTATAACAATATTATACAGAGAAATTCAATGTAAGAAAACAAACTGGCATGAGAACCATGGACTTGATTAATAGAAGGAAGAGGTGAAATCAAAATGGGGATTGTTGGACCAAAACGGCAGGCATGAGAAATCTGAAATAATCCCTTGATTATAGTTTAAGCAATAATGCTACAAAGGCAAAAGCAATGTACATTTCTTGTAAAATTAAGTCTATATTCTCCATTGCAAAGCCTTGAACAAAAAGCACTCACCCCATTTCATTTTAACGACCTTCTGTTATGGGAGGAACTTTTTATTGAATTCAACCATTCTGGCAGAGTTGATAATGCAACTATACAAACTGTCAGTTGATCTTTTTCTTCCCTATTCTGGAGGTGGAAAGACACGGCTCCCACTTGGATTGTCTGTGCCATTTCGAGAGTCAAATGTTCTGTTCAATCCACATTTTCTTCACATGATTTTCATTTCCTCTCTCTCACTCTGAGTTAAAATCTCTGGTGTAACTCCTTCTGTCTACACATCCCTATTTTTAATATTTTCTCAGTGGTTATATTATACCGTCCAAGGACATCTTTTCATTTGCTCCCCCCCCCCGCCTTCCTATTATTGTGGAGGGAGGAGGGTTGCCTTCCTTTTCCACTAGGACTCAAAAATAACTCTTTGCTAGAATGAGAACAACTTTTTCGAGTGTCATGATCACCAACTGCAAACACTTCAGGCAAAAATAAAACACCCATCCAAGCCAACTGCATCATTTACCTCTATCATCCCTCCACCCACACCAACACAAACATACTATGAGAAAGAGACAAGAAGGGTGCAATTTCATGCAAGCAGGTGCATCCCTGAGGACATTTTGACACAATGTAAGCCTTGCTCATACAGCATCCCGTGATGACTGGTTTGGGTGAATGAGCCATAACAGATATAGCATTATAGAAAGAATTTTCCTATCTATCACTTCACGCTATTATTCCCAGTAAAGTCGGTTCACATATTAAGGCACTGGCTGGTGGCAGCAAACTGGCTAAGAGAGCTTAGAAACTGCTGGTTCAAGTCTCATCTCAACCACAGACTAACTGGGTAGCCTTAAGTAAGCCATGGTCTCTTTATCTCTCCTCTGCCATCTGCAATACTGAAGTAATGTTACTGGCCTACCTTTGAGGACTATGGCAAGGATTGTTGTGATAATGTATGTGGATTCTTTTGAATGCTGAGAGTGTTTTATAAGTGTTTGTTGCTATTTTGTGTGTGTAAGGTCACCCTGACCTAGGTAGTCCAGGAAAGCCTGATCTCATCAGATCTCAAAAGCTAAGTAGGATGTACCTTGGTTAGTAATTGGAAGGGAAACATCCAAAGAAGACCATGATTACAGAGGCAAGCAATGGTAAACCACCTCTGTTAGTCTCTTGCTTTGAAAACATCAGCAGAGGTTGCAAAAATCAGCTATGACTTGATGGCACTTTCCACCACCAAAGTGCCATCAATTCATAACTGACTTATGACAACCTCATAGGGTTTTCAAAGCAAGAGACTTTCAAAGATAGTTTGCCATTGCCTGCCTCTGTGTAGCAACGCTAAATTTCCATGGTGATCTCCCATCCAAAGACTAACTAAGGCCAACCCTGTTGTGTTGCATTTTGTAGGGTATACAAAAAGCTGTAATTATCAACTAAGTTTTGGATTCTATGGGTGAGTTGTGGGTAGGGTTCCCCGGTGCCCACCGGTGGCAGGTAAAGTCCAAGGGGTTTGTCACCTTACCCACTGACCCACCAGTGGTCATCAGGAGGTGGCAAGCTCCTGGAGGTTGCCTGCCATCAGAAGGCACGCCAAGAACATGTGCCGTGTGCACACTCTCAAGAGGTGCGATGATGTCACTGCCGGAAGTGATGTCGTTGTGCTGGCCATGGGAGTGTTTCATGCCAATTTGGGCCCCAAACGGGCTGAACCAGCCTCGCATGGAGCACAGGAGCACTCCCATGGCCAGCACAACTATGTCATTTCTGGCAGTGACATCCTCATGCAGGTGCCGGAGCATGCCCACGACACCTCACTGCCAGCATGAGGTAAGTGCCAGGTCCCCCTCCCCCTCTCAATGGGATGGTATACAGACCTGGCAACCCTAGTTGTGGGCAAGGTGGCCTTCGCTGCTTAGCATGCTTCCTCTTCCACTAGCACTTCTGTTCATGCAAGGGCTCATTGAAAACCATATGATCTGGTGTAAATAGAAGTGCGAGCAGAAGAGGAAGCATGGTGTACAACAGATAGAGTTGCAAACCTCCAGGAAGGGCCTGGAAATCTCCCAGAATTATGACAGATTTCCAGATGACAGAGATCAGCTCCCCTGGAGAAAATGACTGTTTAGGAGGGTAGACTTTACGGTCTTATACACTGCTGAGGTCACTTCCTTTTTCAAACCCCACCCTCTCCAGATTCTACTCCCAAACTTTCAGGACTTTCCCAAGCCAGAGATGGCAACCCTATCAACAGAGTCTGTCTAGTGCACACAGAATTTATCCATAGGATCCAAGCCCTTATGGTGAGGAGAATGGGTGTCATTATAACTTGGTTTCCTTGATTTGGTTCACCATTCCAGAAGCCTCTTTAACAAAATGAAACAATGGTTTCCCTATGTATTTCTGGCTCATTTGTTTTATTTTCCACACCCATAGTGATCAGTCCTTAGTAGAGATGGGCATGAACAATAATACGAACAAAAAAAAAGCCACGGACAGCCCCAATCTGCTGTTTGCGAACAAGCTGTTCATGAGGCCCCATTCTAAATGAACAAGTGGTCGTTGCAAGCCTCATTCGTTGCTGTTCGTCAAGCCAGACAGTCTGGCACCTGCAATCAATTCCCTCGGCAATTTAGGCAGGGATTGTCTGAATTCTGTCTGAACTCCTGCTGTTACCCTGGAAACCCCAATCTAAGCCCAATTTAGCTTGATAGGCAGGTCTTCCTTTCAAATGTGGAGCTCCAAATTTGTTACAACAAGGAAACAAAGAACAGGGGGGAGGGGGGCTCCCAGCTCTGGCTTAGTTTGCAGACAGTGAAGAGGGAGAGAGTTACTGTTGGCATTTTGATAGAGTGCATTGGAGCTTGAATTTTCTTTGTGTGGTGGGATAGGGATCTACCCCTTCAGGTTCCAGGGCTGCTGACAGGCTCTGGGCCAAGTTATTATTTATTATTGGTACCTTTCTTGCTGCCTGCTCAGGTAAGGTTTCTGGGAGTGGTGTGGTAGGGATCTACCCCTTCAAGTTCCAGGGCTGCTGCCAGGCTCTGGGGCCAAGCTACCTTGGTACCTTTCCTGGTGCCTGCTCAGGTCAGGTTTCTGGTGCAGTAGGGATCTTGACCAAAAATGGATGATGGCTGGAGGAGAGCCTGTTGGCCCCCACAAACAGGCAACCACGAACATGTTTGTGAACAGGGCCATGTTCCTGGTTGTTTGTGAGTCCCTGTTCATGTATGGCAACGAACAACGGACATCATGTTTGTTTTTTCTTTTTTTCTGTTCCTGCCCATCTCTAGTCCTTAGCCAATACTGGAGTTCTGCAAATGCCAAGAATCACTAGTCTCTGGAGCTGGTCTATCTCATTTAAATCCAATAAATCAGCTTTGTTGGGTATCATTGGAAAAAACCTGGGCTGAATTTTGATCCTGCCTTTCCCATCCAATTGACAAGAGAGCAGTTTTAGAGCTGCAAGGAAGTATCATCCTTCACATTGGCAAAAGCAAGAGACACCTGTTCATTTCCATCATGCTCACAAGTACCTCATCTTACAGCACAAAAATGGTATGGGCATATTCTTGGAGTTCGGGAAGCACCAGGCACAACAACGGTGAAATGGTCAAAATCATCAAAGAAAAATGTTGCATTTCTTTCAAGTGTACTGAGAACAAGAAATGGTTAGTTCAGCCTAATGACTTACGGAAAGAAAGAAGCAGCACAATGTATGATGCTGGGAGGTAAAATGGAATGTGCTTGGCCTAACATATGTTCTCTCAAATACTCACACAGCCTGCATACCTTCATGTTCAACACAAACATACCAACTGCACTTGTGACAGCTGTTTTGAAGAAGAATGGCTAGAGGCAGGTGGTGACTTTTACATTAACAGCGACGAAAGTTACTATTTCGGCTACCTGCTTGCCTAAGCTTGATAGAAGGCACTTTCTAAATTCACCTCAGGCAAATAGGCTGAAATAAGAACAGGCACTCTTTGCAGAAATCCCCCTCGGTTCAATTCCTGCCACCTTTAGTTTAGCACTTTGGTGAACACACTCTTTTACAAGGCCGGCCATTTGTTTAAGGCCTGAGGGCAATTTAGGTTTCAGACATCAGTAAGAGATGGGGAACAGAGCAGTTGTACTAAGCAGAATCTTGCTAGGATGAGGTTGAGCAGGCCCACATTTAACTAGAAGGTTTGTAGCTAGAAGGATGTTTCATACCGAACATGGGTGCCATTTTGGATTTTGGTATGTGGGGAAATTACACTGAGGGAAGGAAACTTATAGCAACGTTCAAAGACTCTCTATTAGAAATACAAAAGGTTAAACTGTTTAAAAGGTATATTCTGAGAGCATTTGTGATTAATCTTTATCTCTCTTCATAATTAGAGTTCTTATACTTCATACACAGTAATAAACTATATTCACGCATGACAACCATATCCCACGCATTTAACAAATGTACAACTGATATGCTTACCTAGCACATCAACCTCCTTCACTGTTTAAAAGGATAGTCAGTGTATAAAAGTAGTAACTTAGCTATGGATGGAGTTCCTAGGCTCATGCATTCAGAAAAAATTAGTGGATCTCCCTGCCCCCCAGTATCTTTGCCAAGTAAACATGTACGTCTATGTTTTCACTAGCTAGTTAAGGAACTCATTTTTTAAAAGTTAATTTCAGCATCTGAAATAAAGTATAAAAATTAGTATTTTTAAATTTTTGATCCAATGCATCAATAAAATTCATATTTGACTTAAGTTACAGGAGAAGGGTAGATGAAGAAGCTGCTCAAAACAGTCACAGCTGTCAAGGACTAAAAAGGAGCAATGGTTATAGGATGTTTTATTTATTATTGATTTGCTATTTGATTTGAACTTTATTAAATATTAAAATGCCATCTTGTCCAACTTTGTTTTGTTTCAAGTCACCCCAATGATCAATATGTTTTGCCAAAAACAGGCTATCTAGTTACACTCCATTATATCAAGATAAGATGCAAAAACAGCAATATCATCTAAATATACAGAGAGGAGGGAAGCAAACACCCTGTGGAGAGACTTGCGAACTATAAGCAGCAACAGAAGCTGATCTATGACCTTAAAAATTATGCTGCCATCTTGAATGTGCATTAACCATTCTATGCTCACAAATGGAATCCTTCATACAACTTAGCTGTGCCACTAAAGTGTTATCATCCAGCACAAAAACAGCCAGATTCTCAGCTATAACCCATGCTACTGCTACAGCAAGGACCTGATTTTGGTGTGATGCTGGTGTGTGTGTGTGTGTGGGGGGGGATAGCTAACCTGTATGGCTGGCTATGCAGAGTTAGCAGACCTGAGACTGGATGCCTTGGTTTTGCACAGGTAAGTGAGCTAGCGGCTGAGTACCAACTCACAAGGCAATTCTGCCTTGCCACCATCACATTTAAATCAGACCTAACAGGCCGATCACCATTGTCCAGAGAGCGTTAACATAATTATTTTACCAAATTCCTATACCAGTTTACAAATTTTACCAAATTATTATCACATTTAAAAATATGAAAGTAGTTCACAGCCAAGTTAAAACAGTGTACATATGAACACCCTACTAAGACATGAAAAACATTAAAAAAAACAATTCAAGAACCACAGTGAACCACCAAAAACAACGTTAAAAATCGGGAAAAAAAGAAAAATAGAAACTGTAAAAATCAATCTGCAGGAATTTTGGTTCTTGATTAACCTCACTCCAAGAAGGGAGAAGAAAAGGAGGAGGGAAGCCTATGTTTGTGACCATGTGCTAAAGTATCGGTCCCAATGTGACACCACTCCTTCCAGGTCATGCTGGAAGTGACATCATCAAGCAGGGATAATGATTGTGCTCTCCCCCAGCAAGTCTGCTTCTTCTTATCAATTAGCTGGGGATGAGCAGCCAGCAGCTGTTATAGCCAGGAGTTTACCTGCTATAAACAGGCAAATGGGAACCCCAAAAGGATAGAGGTTTGTGGGATTATAACTGAATTCCTCTAAAACAGGAGTGAATACTTCATCATATTGGTGTAGCCATTAAAAGGCCTTAATCCTAGTGGATACTGCTCTGGACTCCAACTAGGAGCCAAGCTACAAGTGACGAATGACACTTGAACGGCAAGTGAACAGACTCACAGGTATTCCTCCCTGTTCACTTGTGCTCCACTTAATCACTATGTGATCAAGTGGAGCGCAAGTGGAGTGCAAGCGAACAGGGAGGAATATCCGTGAGTCTGTTCACTTGCCATTCAAGTGTCATCACTTGTAGCTTGGCCCTGAGATTGTATAGAGCCTAAAGGAATGGGAAGGTTCATAGGAGAGAAGGCCCCCTGAGGGAAAGGGAAGAGTGCATTTCATTACCACTTTCCTACAGTTGTGAGGAATGCCATTGTTCATGGAGCTGATTGCAAATATCTCTTATGCATCTGTTTGAAACTAGGAGTGAAATATTCTTCCAATTTAACCTCCTCCTAAAAAAATATAATGCCTCAGTAATCAAAAGTAGACATGGGCACGATCCCCCCCAAAATTCCGATCTAGCCGTTCGTGGATCTGGGCTGCCGCCGAACGCAAATAGCCGATTCTAACCGATCAAGTCTCGTTTCCTGTCCAGAATCGGGAATCGGGGATGCTAAAGCGGGAGGGCGCCCTTCTGTTTCCAGCGATATAGGAACGGTGGTAGGTGGCAATGACCGCCAGGCCCAGTGGGCAGGGGGAGGCGGCGATGAGATGCCTCCCCTCAGGGAGGGAGGGGACATTCACACACACACACACTTAGAGTAGAGGGGGGGGAGTTTTTAACCCAGCAATGAGCTGCCTCCCCTCAGGGAGGGGACATTCCCAGGGCCGGATCTACGGTTGCCAGCGCCCAGGGCAACTGTAGTCAGGCTCTTGTGCGCGTGTGTGTGCTCCTGGGTTGCCCCCCCCCCGCCTATGCAGCAAGCCGGCTGTCCCAGTGTGCTGCGGAGCTGGCAGCAGCACGAGTGGCTTGGAGGCTGCCTGCGCCGTTCACCTGCCCTGCAAGACAAGGGGCGGCCAGCTTGCCCACGTGCCCCTTGTCCTGGGGAAAGACGAATGGCGTAGGTGGCCTCCCAGCCACCCGCACTGCCTTTTGCCTTTCCCCAGGACAAGGGGCGGCTGGCTTGCCTGCACGCCTCTTGTCCTGGGGAAGGACGAATGGCACGGGCGGCCTCCGAGCCACCTGCGCTGCCTTTTGCTTTTCCCACAAGCTGGCCACTCCTTGTCCTGGGGAAAGCCGAACGGCGTGGGTGGCCTCCCAGCCACCCGCACTGCCTTTTGCCTTTCCCCAGGACAAGGGGCGGCTGGCTTGCCCGCGCGCCTCTTGTCCTGGGGAAGGACGAATGGCACGGGCGGCCTCCCAGCCTCCCGCACTGCCTTTTGCCTTTCCTTTGTGCCCATGGCTTCAGAACACCCCCTTCCCCCTCCCTCCCCTGGGTTACTGCTCTGTGGTTGGAAGGAAGCCTGCTAATCAAGGAAAGCTGGGCTTCCATTCGTGTTTCGAGGGCGACAGAAGGAGGGCAAACACAGCTCATTCCCCTGACTCCGTTGCCCCGGAAATAAATTACTGGTGCCAGAGTGTCTGCAATTCCGAACAGAAACTGACCCATCCGATCAAGTCCCGAACAAGCAAACTCCCGACCGCTGGATCAGATGCCGTGGACGGAACCGATTAGCTGAGTCACGATGGCGCAAATGCCAAAATCGTGGGGGGGGGGGGGGTTGAAATCGTAATTCAGATCGGGCCCATCTCTAATCAAAAGTCCAGAAAATAGAGAGATCAAAGAGATCAAAAGAATACTTTCTAAGATATATCACACCAGCAGCTATAAAAGAGCTTTAAAACAGGAAACTATCCTTCAACTAATCACAGGCAATTAATAAACACATGAATAAAGTAATAGTTATTTCTGGGCCAGCCCCAGATTCAATTGTATTTATTAGGAGAATTGTTCAAAATACATTTCCATTACATTGCTGATTGGCGCCTAGAGAGTTTTAAATTATGTAATTTTTTCATTCTTGAGACTAGTTCTACTGTACAATATGAAACATAAAATCTAAAGAAGGACACTGATCTTTAAGTATCTATTTTCAGATCTGCATTCTTTATTAACAGACCTATATTGATGAATGCAAGCAATGAAGAAGGCAGTATTCCTGCTGTTTTTGCCATCTGGTAAACTTTGGATACTTTTTAGTTTGATTTTATTAATATTTATACAGATCATGAAACTCCAAATAAATGGCTTTCAGCTTGTAGAGAATATAGCAGGTACATATATGTTTTAGGAGAAGTGGAATGGATAATGTTGTAAAAAAGATAGTTCAGCCTGCCCTAATATGTTAAGTTTTGCTTTCTGTTACCTTGTGGGCATTTATTTATTTATATCCTACCCTTCTTTCACCATAGAACTCAGGGTGGGCTACATAAGATTTCCAAAAGGTCTCCCATTCAGGCACTGAGTGGACCCAGGTCTGTACAGCTTCAGCAAGGTTGCTAATCTGATGTCTTTCAACCATAAAACAGGGTTGTTGGTATCCTTGCCCAATGACTATCATATGCCTAATTTATAGGGTTGCCAGGGCCCCTTACCCTTCCAGAGGGAAGGTGGGGACCTGGCACTTACCTTTACAATGTCTTTGTATGTGCGCAAAGTGTGCATGTGCTCCTGGCATGGTGCGACTATGTCACTTCTGGAAGTCATATCATCATGCAGGCCCTAGAAGAGACTTTCATGCGTGAGGCTGATTTGAGCCCCCCCAAAGGGCTGATTCTTTAAGAACTGGCCTGGAGTGAAGCCAGGGAATACTCCCAGGGCCGGTGTGATGAAGTCACTCCTGGAAGTGATCTCGTCATACCATGCCAGGAGCATGCCCCAGAAGGTCCATCCCCATGACTCCCCTCCCGGTAGCCAGGTGAGTGGTGGTGGAGGGCAGCAGCTGGGAGCCAGGGATCCACCACCCCCACCGAGGGACCAGCAACCCTACTAATTAATACAAGGCAGCAGAATGAGGTGATAGAATCTTGAAATGGGATATGAGCAATATTATGCCACACTGCAGGTGATGGGGTGCCATCTTTTAATGTCTCCTCATGTTAAACAAACAAACAAACAAACAGTTGGGCAGATAACCTATGTAGAAATGGCCTCTCTCCATCATACATGGCAACAGAACCACTACTCATCTTCTTCCAGCTGACGTGTCCACACAACACTCCAATATATTCCTGACATATTTGACAGAAAAATCTCATTACAAAGTGAGCAAACTCTAAAATCCCTCCCTTCCTCCTTCCCTAAAATCCTATCTTTGCTCTTATAAATGTATGTCTATGGGTTTATAAGAGGTATGGATTGCTATTAGGGTTACCAGGTCCCTTTAGGCTCCCAGCGCCACTTACCTTTTTGCTGAGACCATACCGGCACAATGACATCACTTCTGGGTGCAAGAGTGCTCTCACGGCAGAGTGATGACATCACTTTCCAGAGTGATGATGTCACGCTGCTCTGGGAGTGCACCCAGGAGGCCTGTTCCTGTGCCTTCCTCCCCCGTTGGCCAGGTAAGTGGAGGCAGGGGGCAGAGGGTGAAAGTGGGAATCCCCCACCAGTGGAATGGGATCCTTAATTGCTATCAACGCAAATCTCTCCTCCCTTCCTTTAGTTCCCTTATGGAAAAATGTGCTATCAGTGAATACTTACAACTATCAGTGAATACATTCAACTACTTAAGCTCCTTCATATCAAATAAATCAAGATAGGGCTGCATTATGGTCCTAGGTTATAATCTTTCAGGGTTTTTATGGGAGTGGAGGTGGAATTTCTTTTTCTGTAATTTTCTTTTTTAGATATAGGGATTGGTTCCTCTTCTCTTTTTCTCTTTCAAAAGAAGAATTCTCGTTGATTTCTCATGAATTTCTCTTTGAGGGTTTTTTTTTACCATGTAATAGTGTAGATTTCCTCACTTGTGGATTTCTGTCTGTTGTGACACTGTGATTTGATATGAAGGGCAAAAAGCAGTCTGATGCAGGAAGGATATGTTCAGACAAGTTCTGGCTTCTTTTAGTCATTTCTTTAATGGCTTACCTTGTTCTTAATTTTTCAACTATACTTGTAGCATATAAATAAATACTTTTTAAAGATCTAAATCGAATCTTCCTCTTCACGAAAGAAGAATTGATTCAAAACTGACTCAAATTCCTAAAAAGAGGAATAGAAATGGATTACTGGATTTCAGAGAGAAATTTGGCAAAGAGAAATTAAGAGAATTCTACTTAACAACCCTAACTTCTTAGCTCAAGTAAATTAAACAAGGTCACACATGGCCCAGGCCACGGGCAACCCAGCAAGCACTGAGAGAAGGCTCAAATGAAGTAGGCCAGATTTTAAGCCTTGTGCCTGGCACTCCTGTCAAAATGATATTTTGCTTTGTGTAGCTTTCACAGGCAGCTGTGCAAGTTTGTAGATTTTGAGACAAGCTTATCCTTGAGGTTAGCTATTTTAATGGAAATATACTTTGTATGTATGTTTTACCAAGACTGGTCTCCTGAAAGAGGAAAGTCAAAAGTATTTGTGATAACAAAGATGGGTTGTATTTACATAGGTTTAATATAATATGTTTTGATCCTTCGATGCTCTGGTTACATATACATGACAGGTATCTCCTCTGCAAATTTCTTGCAATAGTGTACCATCAGGAGCCTTCATGAGGAAGATGAATCTTTGACAACAGGGGGAAATTGCCAACACCTACCAACTTTGTTATTTGAATACTTGATAGGTTATTATTATTTTCTCTTATATGTCACAATGGATTTCTCCCGCTTTGGTGAAAGGCCTATCTAAAATAAAATTCTTCTGTCTTAGAGCCAAGCTACACGTAGTGATCAAGTGGAGTGCACATGGAGGGCAAGTGAACAGGGAGGAATACACAGGGAGGAATACACTTGCCAGGCACGTGTAATTTGTCACTTGTAGCTTGGCTCTTGGAGAGTCATACATACATTACAGAGAGATTATGGCCAGGAAACATTGAAACAGATTATTAAAAATAGATGAACGAAAAAGAGGAAAAGGGTGACCACCATAATATGCCAATGGCAAATCTGCTGAAGAAAGATGGATTTCAGAGAACCATATATAGGACATTTTATACCACAAAGCCATCACTATAAGGCTTTCCATTTACTACAGTTTTTGCTGTCATGGCTAAATGGTAAATTGACACCAAAATGGTCCTTTTTATTGCTGAAATTTATCTTAACATAACTATTATAGGAGAGAGTTCCAAAACGATGCTGTCAGCACAATGTTGTTTTTGCACAGTAGACGAACTTGGTTAAAAAATAAATAAATCAGAATTGGAAAACTGTATCCAAGTTCCTGCAAGCAGCCCAAAAAGGAACAATAAACTGGGGCAGGGGAGTGATCATATAACGGTGAAAAACAGTTTTTGGTGAGCCATCTTGATGGTCTTTTGACAGTTTTCTTTGCAGTAAATAAAAGCTTTAGATAGTATTTTACACACTGTTAGAAGCACAAGTGTTTAGTTACATTCTTAAATCTTGGGTCAATTTTTGTATTACTTTTAATACATCCAAAAGCTGTTTTATGCCTCATTTCAGGAATGCAAGCAAAAACCTGCATGTGTGAATGGACTACTGCAGAGATATATTGTCGAAGGCTTTCACAGCCGGAGAACGATGGTTGTTGTGGATTTTCTGGGCTGAGAGATCTCTGTCTTTTGGTGCTACACCTCTGAAGATGCCAGCCACAGCTGCTGGCGAAATGTCAGGAACTACAATGCCAAGACCATGGCTATACAGCCCGGAAAATCCACAACAACTATTGCAGAGATGCTACTACAGACAGAATGCCCATACATTCTCACATCATCACAACCACAATGCAGTCCAATAAAGGGATTTCTTCTACTTCCAAATGAAATCCCCCCCCCCCTTAAATGCTATGTCTGTGATAGCTCATTGACATACGCATGCAATAACTTGGTGCTGTGGACATTATGAAGGGAAGAATATGCAAGCTGAACCAATCCAAAGTGTACAATCCTGAGTACAGAAAGAAAGTAACATAGGTGAACCTGGCCTAAGTTGGCCAAACACAACTTTTCAGTTCCTTAACAGAGCAAATACCAACTGTGCCTACGTTAGCATATAATCAAGTTTTCCCAGTACATTAAATATAATGAAAGAACCGTGATGCTCACTTGCAAAAACGCCATTAAAACTAACTAGAATCATACATCTGTTAAGAACTATCATAAGGACCAGAAAATATCCAGGGAATTGGATTGAATACCCTTCTTCTATGAAGATATAGTACATTTACCACCACCACCAAAGTATTTTGCAGAATCCAAACCACATGCTAGTGTGAAGTTAAAGTGCTTAGATTTTAACCTGTGTTGATCCAAGCATTTTGTTTTAACTAAATTGTGGCTCAGTCCTCCCCCTCCTCTCCTTAAATGCACGTTAATAGTTGGCATTAAAATATACACACACAAAGAACTCCTTGCTAGCACTCTCTTCTCCTAAGGATGCCTGACTTTATGAGGACAGAAAAGCAAAGTTAAAGCAGCTTTTTTCCATTACCCTTACCATTTATATTTTATTTATAACACTCACATGATATACTTTTCAGGCTCAGCAAGACACTGGTTCAAGTGTATTATACTTTCCATTTAACTGCAAGCTTTCCAAGTTTCTCTGGGGATACAGTATCCAATATTTCTATTAAAAGAGAGCATATAGAGTGGAGTTGGGACTCCCAGAGGGAAACAGGATGTAGTTAGCACAGATTGCTGTACTGGAGTCTAGGCAGAGGAGCAGAGACTGGCTTTTAAATATCATCAAGTCTGGGCTGCCCCATAGACAAGGAAGAAGAAAGGATGTAGATTCCCTTATACCAATGAGAATCAGGTGTGAATGTTATCATAATGCCTGGAATAAGAAACTGTATACTATGATCAGTTACAGTCCAAGAAAAGTTCCAGTTGTGACATTTCTTTAGGAGAAAAAAGTGTCTCTGTTTCTCACTGCTAGGGATAATGACTAGAGATGGGCATGAACAGCAATACGAACAAAAAAACCCCCATGAACAGCCCCGATCTGCTGTTCATGAACAAGCTGTTCGTGAAGCCCCATTCTAAACGAACAGGTGGTCATTGCAAGGCTTGTTCATTGCTTTTCGTTGCTGTTCGTCAAGCCAGACAGTCTGGCACCTGCAATCAATTCTCTTGGCAACTTAGGCAGGGATTGATTGAACTCTGTCTGAACTCCTGCTGTTGCCCTGGAAACCCCAATCTAAGCCCAATTTCTCTTGATAGGCAGGTCTTCCTTTCAAGTGTGGAGCTCCAAATTTGTTACAAGAGACCAAAGACGGGGGTGGGGGGTGGGTGGGCTCCTAGCTCTGGATTAGTTTACAGACAATGGAGAGGAAGAGAGATGCTGTTGGCATTTTGATGGAAAGAGTGCATTGGAGCTTGAATTTTCTTTGTGTGTGGTGGGATAGGGATCTACCCCTTCAGGTCCCAGGGCTGCAGCCAGGCTCTGGGGCCAAGCTATTATTTATTATTGGTACCTTTCCTGGTGCCTGCTCAGGTCAGGTTTCTGGGAGTGGTGCAGTAGGGATCTTGACTTGGATGATGGCTGGAGGAGAGCCTGCTGGCCTGCACGAACATCCAACCACAAACACATCCATGAACAGGGCCATGTTCGTGGTTGTTCGTGAGTCCTTGTTTGTGAACGGCAACAAACAATGAACATCATGTTCATTTTTTTTTCTTTTTGTGCCCATCTCTAATAATGACTGAGTCCCGATGCAAATGTGATTGTCCCACAGAATCTACATTAGGCTGAGAAATCAAATTATGTTAGTCTTAAAGGTGCTACTGGAATCTTGCTCTTTTCTACTGCTACAGACAGACGAACATGGCTACACATTCTGAGAAATCAAGTTTGCCTTTAGGGGCAGGGATCTATACAGACCCTCAAGGCAGCTGACCAATCCCTCGTTCGTCATGACTTAAAGAAAGAGGAATGCCTTCAATTTGTTCTGGAAGGAGACAGTACCAATCATGCCTTGTGGAAAAAAGGAAAACAAAGGAGCAGCTGTCCAACCCCGACTCCCCAACACACAGAGTCCCAGAGACTGTGACCTCAGCTACACACCCACAGAAAGATGCATTTCACTGACCACGGGGCTCAAATAGGTTCACACAGGTTCTGGAGATCCTTCAGGAACTCCTATACCAAATTGTTTAGGGGCTTTAAAGGTAAAACCACAATTCTGGAACAATTTTCAAGGGTAGTAGACCGGCACATTTTGAAAAGGGATATTTCACAACATTGGCAAGGCAGGAGATGTCTTGCAACTCATCAGTCCAATCATTCAAGCTTCAAATTTTCCAGCAAAGAAAGAGAAACAGCAGTGACAGAAGGCAGCTGACAAACTGATCTCTGGTGCACAAAAGCATATGCCACAATAAACTGGTTGATCTTTCAGGTGGTACAGCACTACTTGTTATTATGGCTGCAGCACACACATTTAAAAAAAAAATAGGAATACAGAACCTGCCCAAGTTCAGAATCATCAGCTTTTGAAGCTTCGTGCGGTAAACTCTCTAGGCACAACTCACATCCACGAAACTGGGTGACTACCCCCCCCCCCATATGTGTATGTATCTATATAAAAATTGTGTGGGCAGAAAATCTATATTTCATTAGATATGTTTTAAAGCTCTCATTAAATCATATTTTATGAATGCTTTTAGTTAATATTTAATTCCTCAGAAAGTCATATATATTTCAAAGTTTGACTTTATGGTGAATAGCATGATGCTCATATGGTCTCCTCCAAACAGTCTCAAGCAAAGACCATACTAAATGTTTTCTTGCAAATAAACCCCCCAAATTTTATAATAAGAGTGATCTGCAGCTATAAAAGGTAATCCTTGTTTATGCCAAGTTTCCTCACTCTGCCTCTCTGTATTAGGTATGCCTGGAGATCTCCCGGAATGACTACTGATCTCTTGACCACAGACATCAGTTCCCCTGGCAAAAATGGCTGCTGTGGGTGGTAAGATCTTTAGCATTATATTCAGCTGAGGTTCCTCTCCTCTCCAAACCCTGCCCTGCCTGGCCTCCACCCTCATATCCTAGGAATTTTCCAACCCAGAGTTAGCAATCCTATTCTGTACTCTTGGATATCAATGGAGAATCTGTGGAGTATCTCAGATCCATTTTCCTTTTCTGACCTTCTGCAATTGTGGGAGTCTTCTAATTTTCCCTGCAAAGAACAATTGTGCAAGCAATGTACATTTTAATAATGTCAGGACATGTACACTAGTATCTTACATAGGCAAAAGGCCCCTTCTTACACGCTTACGGTAAGGCAGGTCACTATCTTGAGGTAGCAATTGCTTAGAATCTAAGCAATTTTCCCCAGGCAAGTTTGGCTAGGGAGCCTGACAGTGTTTTGCCATCTTCTGGGCATGAAGCAGGGGTCATTGGGGGTGTAGGAGGAGGTAATTGTGAATTTCCTGCATTGTGCAGGGGGTTGGACTAGATGACCCTCGCGGTCCCTTCCAACCTATGCTTCTATGATTCTATTGTTAGAAAAATCACATCGTGCTACTTTGCTATGATATGTGAAAGAATACACAATATGAGTTGGAGAGAAAAGTATAGTTGGATCTGAAAGCATATATATTTTCAACCCTCTTGAACACTCCTTACAGGCTGTGAACAAGTTCTAGTCATGTGCAGATACATGTGGCTGCAAACATGAAGACCAATATCACTGAGAGAAAGACAGTGGTGAGACAAATTATGCTCAGACTCACTTAGCCTGTGTTTCTTCCTCTACACAACTACCTTGTAGGAAACTTTACACATTGAAACACAAATGTCTCTTCCCAACACAAAGTAAATTACACTGAATCTAATACTAGAAGACTAATGAAACCAACACTGGGCAATTTAACTTGGAAAACTGCACTATTGTCTCTCTCTTTGCAAATTGTACAGCTTTACTCTACAGCTGCTAATGTCCTGGTCGAAGTTGGATGGTCTTGCTTGGATGCAGCATCCATGGAATTTCAAGGGAAGAAAAAGACGACTGATACATCACCAGAATCTAAGCATTACCACAGGCTATGTTATGAATATTATTGGTATTTCATCAGCACAAAAACTGAGTGTTGAAATTTTCCATGCAGTGGGTACTAAACTGTGGAAAGCATCTTGAAAATTTCCAAGTAAGTAAAATTAGTTTTGACGTAACTGGGAAAAATCATCAGGGGAGGCATTATAAACATGCTGACACAAAGATGCTTACACAGGTATCCCCCTATAACTAATTCTAGAGGGAGCCACAACATCAAAATCAGGTGTTATTGGTATAGTATTATTAAATTTATGGAAGAGGTGGTAAGGAAGGCAATTCCAGTTGATCCAAAGATTGCTCTGCTAGGAATACTCCCCAAACACTGGAATTCAGTGATAAGGGTTCCAATTAAGAATCACTGGTCAAATCTCATATAATTTTGTCTGTATGATTCCAGCAAAATATTGGAAAAATACGATACTCCCTCTCCCAGTGGTCTGGTTGTGTAAAGTTTGGATATCAGACATTTATGGGAGGGAAGAGCAAAGACAGGAAAAAATATTATTAAGATTGGGAGGCCATTTGTGATTTATTGGAATAAAATAAAACTAAAAGACAACTACCCAACCAAAATGGCCATTGGCCATTTTCACATGCTCACATAACCTCATGGCATGAAGCATCTTCCTAGTGCAATTTCCTGGCACCATCCCCTTTAATGGCGTGATGATGTCAGAAAACACATCATTAAATGGAATCGTGCTGGGAATCGTGCCAGGGACTGTTACCATATTTGTGCCACATTATTATGTTTTTTTTTTCATTTTGGATTGACTCATCATAGGATTTTCTCCCTAGAAGCTAAAATAACAAAATTGAGGCTATTGGTCATATCATGAGAAGACAAGATTCTCTGGAAAAGTCAATAATACTAGAAAAAGTGGAAGGCAGTAGGAAAAGAGGAAGACCTAAAATGAGATGGCTTGACTCAGTAAAAGAAGCCACATCCTCCAGTTTGCAAGATGTGAGCAAGTCTGTTAATGATAGGACGTTTTGGAGGTCTTTCATTCATAGGGTCACCATAGGTCAGAGGTGACTTGATGGCACATAACACACACAATATCATATTGGCATAAGCATATGGCACATCAGATCATAAAAACTAACATTGTTCACAATAGTAATTGAAATGGAAGTACTACTTGTGGAGATGTTCTCATTTAAATACACTGAATATTGACTGAAAGGCTGTGCATCTATGCAGATAGTACAAAACGTCTATTATTCACTTACGATCCAATAAAATATTATAGATATTTAAAAACCCAATGAATAAAAGATGTTAACAAAAATATTTAACATATCCGTACTTATATTCTCAGACCAGTGGGTTCAGACGGGGTCCCAAATGGCAAAAAAATTATAAATTTGTACAATAGATTGTGTACAATAGATTGTGGAGACAGTTGTTTCCACAGTTGTCCCAGCCACCCTTCTGTGTTACTCCCCCCCCCTTTCCTGTCACTTGCCCTCCAGGCACCCTTTGCTGTTTCTCTTGTTACCTCTTAAAGAACCTTTACCTTTTACCCCTTCCCTCCCCAAGAGTCTTACACTTTCCAACCCTTCCCCTCCCCAAACACCCTTCAGCCTACCTCCCTCCAAAACATTTCCTCCCCATTCCTTATTTTTCCCAGAGCTGTCCTGTCATCTCTTGCTCTGCCCAGGCCTCGCTATGGCACTAAGTGGCCCCAGGGCATCTTGCCTCACATGACCGCAGAGCTGCCCAGCCAGGCCTCTGTAGCTGCACTGCTGTGCTAGGTGGGAAGGAAAGGGTGAGTTTTCTGCACATGTGCATGTACATACGCACACGTGTGCACACACACATGCACACAAAACAGGTTATATGACTTTATGCATATATTCACATAATCTATACTTACCTGTCTCCTCAATTCTTGTATATATTAGATAGAAGAAGAAGAATGCTCTACTGAGTCACAGTGGACTTGTGGGTACCCCATCCAGGGGGCGTTCAAAGCAAGAGATGAGCATAAGTGTGTTATCATTGCCTTTCTCTGCATAGCAACTTCAGTTTTCCTTGGTGATCTCTCATTCAAGGACTGGCTGTGCCTAACCCAACTTAGCACCTAAGCCCAGATAAGCTTAGGCCAAACTGGACTATTCAGGCCACTATTAGATACATATAAAATATATCAGCCATAATCAGGATTGAAGCATTCTGAGTGCAGAATGAGGCTTCCACGAACAGTTGCCACGTTGTCACATTGTAGGATATGGATATGGATTTAATGAAAGAGATTTTATATACAGTGTTGGACACACTGTGCATAATGTTACCATCTCTGGTTTGGGCAATTCCTGGAGATTCGGGGCAGTGCCTGAGCAGAGTAGAGTTTGGGGACGGGATATAATTCTGTAGACTCCACCTTCCAAAGCCCATTTTAGTTTGTTTTTTTTTTTTTTTTGTGGAGGGTTTAATATGAGGCATATGTGTTGTAGCATTAGGGCATAATTATCAGTATTGTATTATGTGCTGCTGAAAACATATTATTTCATATTGTTGACTTTATCAATTGATAATAATTCTTGGTGGAATTCTGGTGTGTTTTTAAAATTATACTATTGTTTCTTTTCTGATTTTTTTGTGGACTTGCAGCTGAGGGATCACTGACTAGCACCAGTCCGCAGACCACCACTTTGAGTAGCAGAGCCTTCAGAGATATTTTCTAGTTTTTACATATATTAAAGCAAGGGCTGGCAGCCCTTGTTCCCTGCTGTAACTCCAAGCTGCAGCAGAAAAACAAAACAAAACATTGGCATTGTGTGTGGTTCTATGGTTTTACCATAAAGCTTCCAGTGATCCCTAGGGTTACCTGGTACCACTTCCAGCCCCCCCCCCCGAGAAGTGACTGTGGTGCACTCAATTCTGCAATGCCCCCATAGACCTACCCCCAAAGCTCCTGTTGGTTATCAGAAATGTCCAGTCAACCCTAAGTACAGCTAATCAAACTGCAGTACAGCCCTATGCAGAGTTCCTCCAGTCTATGAGTTTATACTGGAGTTATTTGCAGAGGACTACACTGTTAACTCAACTAACACTTTTTACCCCACCATCTTAAAATGCTTATAAAATGGAGAATGGAGACTTTACATCAAGCCCTGAAAGATTTCACCTTCCTTCTTTCCTTCCTTCCAATAAGATGGAACTCCAAGAGAAGATGTTCATGTCAGTTGACCCGTTCTTGGGTCAATGGTATACTAATACTAGCATTCTTCTACATTAAAGCTCTGTGGATTCTTTTTTCCTTCCACACACCAGCATTTACTTCTTCCTACTCTGTATCTGAAAGTTCCTAGAAATTTAATTCACTGCCTGACATCTGACCATTTTGAGTTACCAAAAAAAGAAAAAAAGTATTTTGATGTGGCAGAGTCATCACCACATTTTTAGTTTGTACAAATTTCTATTTCCAAGTCATGTTATACACTTTGAGTTTTGTCTTTCAGTTCATGTGCTGTTTGGGAGAGGTAAAGAATAAGTCAGATGTAAGATATTTCACTGATAAAGACATTAACAGGGTTTTAAAATAGGCACAGAGACAGTTAATCACAAACTAAAAGAAAGAAAAAGATTGTCAAATCCTCTTTTTCCCCATAGAAATTATGCACCTAATGGTTTAAAAAACAACTGAGAAACTACCAGTAAGAAATTGTACAGACCAGCAAGTAGTTGTCTTGCATGGGGTTAGCAATAAAATCAAATTTACAACCACTGATGTGCCCAAGTCTTGACACAAGAATTACTTTTTTTATCAAAATCTCTGTATTTTCTCCCAGCTAGTCTGAAGCCAAGCGTTCTAGGGACAGCACCCAGAGATAATGAAAAATAAACTCCAGGGAGAATAAGTAACTAACATCAACATTGCGATGAAGCATCACAGAAGAAACAATGGAAGATGGAATATCTGCTGTTCCGAGTAATCCACAGGGGTGGAAAATAACATATATATCAGAAACCTAATAAGATACACGTAGAGCAGAAATATTTACAGACTCGGACCCAGGTCACACATACTTTCAAGGTGGAGAGATGCATGGGAGAGGAGCAGATTTGTTCCCTTCACTTCCACCAAGCAAACAACATCATATATAAAACAGGCACTCTACATCTAGGCTCAATTTGTAGAAACACCCCACCCCACCCCCAGTGCAATGAATCATTCTGGTCAAGCAGTTGCACAGTGTCCTGAAGTTGGAAGTGGCTTTATACTCTATCTAGCCCAACCTCACTTTGCTCAAGGCAGGAAATCTTGAGCCAAAGCTATCCAGGCTCTGCTCTTCAGGTCCACCAAAGAACAGCCGTCACCACTGCCCCTGGGGTAATGGTTCAACTGTAAAACTGTTCTCCTGATTAGGAAACTTCACCTACTGTTCTCCTGAAAGTTACTGCCCTGAAACGTAAGCCATTTGATTTAATCTTGCCATCTAGAGCCTCAGAGAACATACCTTAGCCTTGAGCCATTTAACAGCCCTTCAGGTACCTGAAGAGTCTGATCATGTCTCCCCTCTGTCTTCTCATCAGGTTATCTAAGACTCTTACACGAGGATGCTCAAGTCGAGGAAGACACAAGCGATTCTGCACACGTTGGGTAATGCACTTCCAATCCTCTTTATAGATCATTTGGAACGGATTTTTTTGTGTGCGGAACAAAAAATCCACCTCAAACGATGGATAAAGTGCATTGAAAGTGCATTATCCAACGTGTGTGGAATCAGCCAATGTTAGTCAGGAAGCCGAGTTTCAAAAGACAGATCAGAAGGCTTTGTCAATTTCACCTCTCTAGAGCCAGCAGAGATGTTCCTCAGAGGGTTTGTTTCCTCTTCACTTCCTGGAAGGCTCTGTCAGTTTCACCTCCACTTCTGAGAGGGGAGGCAAAGATAAGATAAACAAATCCTCTGAGTGATCTCTGCTGGCTCTAGGGGTGAAATTGACAAAGCCCTCAGATCTGTCTTTTAAAACTGGGCCTCCCAGCTAACATTGTCTCCCCCTTCACTTGAGCGTCCTTGGCCATTTCCACACACGTTGAATAATGCACTTTCAATGCACTTTAACAATCCTTTGGAAGTGGATTTTTTGTTCCACACATGGAAAAGCAGTACCAAATGTTCACTAAAGAGTATTGAAAATGGATTATCCAACGTGTGTGGAAGCAGCCCTTGTGTAAGAGGCCTCGTGTAGAGCGACTCTATGTGGCGAAGGGATAAAGGGACATCTGTTCTACAGTATGCAAATGATATGTGATCAACAAGTACTTTTGATCCAGGCCATATTCTCAAATACTTCAGTGATGGGGAAAATGAGAAGGTCCAAACAACACCTCCCCTATAGGAAATGTAATCATATCCAGTGAGTAATACATAAGGCTGTTCTTTTCAGGGTTCAGTTAAGCATGATCTTGCATTTCTGCTTTCAACCCAGAAATCCCCATTTCATTGTTGCTTTTCCCTAAGGCACTCCTATGATAGTTTCTTTTCAGACTGTCCTCTGTTTGCTGTATCATATTTTCCCTGCAAAATGGATCATATATAGTGTCTATATAAATTGCACATTAAATGTTAATAAGTACATGGACAACATAAATACATTTACAAAATCAGCAGTGAAAAGCTGAAAACTGAAACCACTGATGAAAATATAAATGAATATTAAAAGAAACAAATCAGGGGACATTCATGTATCAGTAGCTTCAGCCCAAATGATGGACTTTCTTGCAGAATCAGGATGGGGTTAAACAGGGAACATCAACAGCTAGAACTAGGAACGACACAGCCGATCAGCAGGAGACCAGCCAATGGATGTTTAATGCCAGGGTCAGCCAACAAAAAAGTATTCAGGAGCAAGACAAGAGCAGAAGAAGCTGGTTACATCTGACAAGATCTGAGGGTTCTACTCCATCAGGGTACTTGGAGGCAGCTACAAAAAAATGGTTGCAAATAATCTGAGTGTTTTGTGATAGAAAGTTATTCATTTGTTTGAGTGTGTTTAGATTAAATTCAGATCACCTCCTCCAGCCATTAAATGGTATGATGCTGTTTCAACAACAAGGAACTCCACTAAATACCTGAACACAAGGTTAATATAAGTAATCAGAAACATATGTTTTGCAATCAGCTCCTGTTGTAAGTGGAGCAGAACAGGTGTCGCTGTGCTGCTTTGCTTCTGCAGCTATTTCTCCAACATAAAGAAGGAGGACCGGTCTCAGTCCATTCTCAGCAAGATGTGTTATCATTTTGCCAGGCCTGTAAGAGATGTTCCACCAGGCTTAAGGTGGTTGAAGCAGACAAATCACCCAACCAGCCCCTCCCAGTAGGGAGGGGGGAGATATCCCCTAACCTGTACTTATTAAATCTTAGCCATCCTGCCCGTATACCTTGGGGATGGTTTTGAGATGTGCGGTGAGCCACCTGAGACGCTTTTAGTGCAGTATGTTCATGCGGTATTACATGATTGCTACCAATGTTTTATTATATGTTTTTATTGTATGCATTTATATGTTGTGAATCCGCTCTGAGTCTGCTTGCAGGGAAAGCGGGCTACAAATAAAATAAATTAAAAGAAACACAGCTGAATGACTGCATTTCTCTGGCTCTTCCTTTTTTTTTAAAAAAAAAATCAAGCTTCAGCCCCTCTTTGTTTTCAAGATGGCAGTTGACTGACTGATGATCGATAATGGTTAATTGGCACCTTCCCTTACCTCCAACCTGGACCTGGACAGGGAATACCTGGGAATTTCCAGTCTCCTTCTCACCTCCACCTCTCCCCCAACACACAGCTATCCACACTGTGTGGAAATGACCAGGAATCACGTGCCAGCTGCATCTGCACAGCAGTCAGTGGTGAAAACAGGTATGGTCAGGTACAGGGCCATTCATAAGACTTGGTGGTGGTACAGCAATAGAACTGTAAGTTTAAAAGGCTGTGGTGAAGAATCTCTTTTTCTGAAATTCCCTGTTTCAAATCTAGCCATTAACTCCTCTTACTCTCTTTTTAAGAGCAGGATTTATCTTTCACTTCTCTTTCATTTCTCTTCGAAGATAAATCAAGGACCCCTTTTGTAATTTGCACCCCAGGGTGGTGCTCTAGCAGGAAGAAACGAAGGCTTGGGAAGGCATTGCCTGCCTCTGAACACCTACAGAGTGAAATCTTGAATTTTTGCAGAATTTCCCTTCCTGCCTCTCCAAATTTCTCTTTAATCAAATAGAAATTGATTCCAAATTCCCCAAAAGAGGAAAAGAAAAGGATTGTTGGATTTCAGGGTGAATCTGGATTACAAAGGAATTAAGAAGGTTTCTCTTAACAACCCTATTATTTGTGTATGTTGCTCTGATTGCTCTGATTGGCAGGCTGAGTAAGTACCTATTGTAAACATCCTACGGTTTTAGGACTCCTCCTTCTTTAGACCAATCCTGGGAGCCATGATAACAACTGGACCTGCTGGCTCTTGGCCAAAAGACTCTATGGTAGGAATCTAATCTACCAGTATTGGTAGAAAAGAAAATCATCATGAAATTAATGGCATCCCTAGTCACCCCTGTTCTATCCACCATGTTCCCCTTACAGAGGAGTCCTAAGCAGAGTTACTCCAATCTAACCCCACTGAAGTCAATGGGCTTACTTTCCCCAGCTTATACATTTGGTCAGGAGACAGTACACTTCTTAAGGCCCCTATGCAGACCATCAAATATCATCAAAGTTTGATCTACGTATATGCCTTTCAAGTCACAGCAGGAAAAAATGGTAATAAAATTCTAAATCACTCAAGGGATAACAGCATCAATTAAAATATCAAACCCCTAAGATGGGCAAGAGACTTACAAGATGAGGCTTGAGAGAGAGAGAGAGAGAGAGAGAGAGAGAGAGAGAGAGAGAGAGAGAGAGAGAGTTCCTCTTTTGTTTTAAAATAATTATTTATGAATACATATTAATGACTTCAGCAAATTGTATGACGTTTGCAACAGTTCACAGTCTCAACACCACAATTTGTTAACTTTCTAACCACACAAGTCATCAGGCCACCATATCTTGGTGCCCATCAAGCCAAAACAGCCACAACCTCACTGCACTGGTTTTCTAATCGCAGGAACTTTTGAACCTATGAAAACACTGTGAACTCCTGCTGGCAGTTTAATGTCATGCAGTTAGGGCTGCTAATCCCCAGGTGAAGCCTGGAGACTGCCCATAGTTACAACTGATCTCCAGATAACTGAGATTAGTCCCCCTGGAGAAAATGGCTGCTTTGGAAGGTGAACTCTGTGGCATTATATCCTGATGGGGTCCCCCCCTCCTCAAACTTTGCCCTCCCTAGCCTTCATCCCGAAATCTCCAGGAATCTTCCAACCAAGAGTTGACAAAACAAGGAGCAGTCCATTCTATCACCTGCTTCTGCTGCATACAGAGATCTGGCCAGATTGCAGGACCAGATTAACCTTTGGACTGATCCGTCAGGGCTCATCTCACGCTCTTAATTTTCATTTATTTGTAGTCAGGCATGGCTTCATCTGTTAGAATACATGCTTGACTGTTATATGTCTAAGAGTTTGAAAACAAACTTGATTTTTTCCTTAGCATGAACAACAAATGCCCCTGTCTATAGGAGACTGGCTGGCTGCTACTGCTGCTTTCTGAGCTCAGTAGGGTTTATTAAAGGCTTCAAACATTTATAACCCTCCAGAGACACAGGGATTTAATGGATGGCATTTAATGCTAAATCAGTGGTGTAAAGAGAAGAGGCTCCTTCTTCTTTAGGCCTTGTGGGACTAATGCTGTGGCTCCTTTATCACACAGCTTCTTAATTGTAGTGCTTCTTGAAATGATTAGATCTATTGTTAGCAACAGGCATTTGTCAGGCATTTGCCGGTGACCCAGAGATGAATAGGAATTTCTCCTTAATTCCTTTGGAGGCGAAAGCCTGAAGTCACAACTAAGCCATAGACCCCAATTATTAAGTGATTAATGAAATTGTAATTGCCACCCTTTTGTGCACATTCATCACCTGGTTCAGTATTAATCATCACAAGCACTGCGGAAAAAGAAAATATTTTCCCACTGAAGGACCCTAGATAGATGAGGGAGGGGGGAAATGGCATGAGGGGGGGGGGGAGAAAAGGCACAACAGGCTGAAGCGGAATCCCAAATCACTGAAAGGCAAGATAACAGTAAATGTGCTAGCTTCATGTGAAGGACAAAACTTGCGACAAGCTTAGCTTCTAAACACTGAAAACCACGGGCTCTCTCTCTCTCTCTTGTGTTGTTGCTACTGAGCAAAATAATTTCCCCCAAAACATTTTAAATATAGAACACGTTTCCACATAATATAGCAATGGCTCTGTGATTTGATATGCATTTTTTTTAACTTCCAAGAGGGCTACGTGCTTATCCTGAGATAAACACTTGGGGGAATCAAAGTCCCATGGAGTAATAAGCTCCTGAAGCAAACCAAGTATTTCTAGAAGAAGCCAGTCACAGAAGGTTTAAACGGTTTCCCTATCAGATGTTCTTCATTGGTTCACACTGGTTTTCTACTTGTACCAGTGCACCAATCCCATTTGGGAAGAGACTGTATTCTGCTTTGGTGACCTTTTCCTTAGTGAGATTAGGAAGATCAACCATCAATGAAACAAAAATGAAAAGGGGTCATTGTCAACCCCTGGAGATACCTCTGAATTACGACTATCTCCAGACTACAGAGATTAGTTCCCCTGGATAAAATTGCTGCTTTGGAGAGTGGACTGTATGGCATTACACCCACCTGAGGCACCCCCTCCCTAAACCCAATCCTTCCTAGGCTCTTCCTCTAAATCTCCAGGAATTTTCCAACTTGGGGTCAGTAACCCTCAGTCTCATATCTTTATTTAGGATATGGGCACATGCATTTCTCCTAGCCCCAAAGCTAAGCAGGGTATACTTGGTTAGTAATTGGATGTGAGACTTCCAAGGAAGACAAGGGCTCTCTATGTAGGGGCAGGAAAGGCAAACCGCCTCTGTTAGTCTCTTGCCTTGAAAACCCCAGCAGGGGTCACCATAAGTAGGGTTGTCAGAGGGCTTCAAAAATGGACTGGGCCCGACATGGACCATAGAGTACTACCAGGTCCAGTGCAATGACATCACTTCTGGAAAGTGACATTATTGTTAGCGCAGGAGTCCAGGTGGGCTGGCACTGACTGGTCGCTTCCCAAGCCAGGGCCATTTAGTATTTTAACCTCATTCCCCCCACACAGTCCAAGGAATAACTGGACTATCTAGGGGGAAACTGGATGCCAGGCAACCCTAACCATAAGACAGCTATGACTTGTCGGCACTTTCAGCCATCAAAAATATAAAGCAGAATTCCTGACAGCACTACTGTTGTCCAAGTGTTGGCAAGCCATTAAAAGTAATAACACAAGTAGTAGCCTGAACTAAAAAGGCAGGAAATGTTAACAAGCATACAGACTGACCATTAATAAAAGTAGTCTAATTCTCATTATAGTCTTGTTTCTTCATTCTGGAGGAAAGGGCAATAGATAGTTGGCACTAAGTCGAAGGGGAGGAGAGAAGGATTAGGTTTGAGTTGCCATCTCTAACATGATTAATTCCTGGAGGTTTGGAAGTGGTGCCTGGGGAAGCCAGGGTTTGGGGAGCTGAGAGGCTTTAGCGGGGATGTGATGCAATAGAGTCCATCCTCCAAAGCTGTCGTTTCCTCTAGAAGAGTTGATCTCTGTAGTCAGGACAGCAGTTATAATTCCAAGATTACTGCAGGCCTTACTGAAAGGCTGGCAACATTACGCACAATGCAATCCTAAACAGCATTACTCCAGTCTAAGCCCATTGAAATCAATGGGCTTAGACTGGTGTAACTCTGCTTAGGATTGCACTGTCAGGGCTGAAAAATATGTAAAACTTCATAACTCATGCTCTCAATAAAATATTTCAGGGGCATGGTGTATTTAATTAAAATAATAAAACAAAATTTGCATTTACTGCAGCAGAAAGCACATGAAGGTACAATAAAACAGGTGAAGACATACTGCCATATGTGATTAATTATTTGCAACTTTTAAAACTCTCTTCTTCTCAGAAACTGTAGCAGCATTTTAGTCTTGAACGAATGGCGACTTCCCATCAAAGTGAGAGTTTTCCATATCTAATCCAAAGACTTTAGCTGCTTCAGTTACAACTTGTCTCACACTTTCTAGACCTTTGGGAGTTGCCGTGGCTCAGTGACAGAACACATCTTTTCCACACTGAAAGTCTCGAGTTCAGTTGCTTGCAACTTCATTTAAAAGGGCATCAGATGTTAGTAAAGACCTTTCCTCTGAGAGGCCCCAGAGTGCCCTTGCCTATCTAACTAACAGCATCATTGTTCCAATACTCTGAATCAGTGTAAGCCAGTTTCATATATTCACAGTTGTTCTATATCCATGTACATGAGCACCAGGTAAGGCTGCACCATCTTTGTTCAGTGAAGTCAAACAACAATCCAAGCAATGTGTTAATTCCCAGCATGCTTAATGTTATGTTTTAAGATACATTGCTCTCTGTGTACGTGCTGACCTTTAAAGACAACTTTACACATTTGAAGTACACTTCTGAGTCATATCACTTGTAAGCTTCATAGATTTCTGAGTCACATTCAACTGTGAAAGGAACCTGCAACTGAGAATTAGAAAAGTAACATCAGCTATGCGAGAATCAGGAAAAAGAAGTAAGAAAAGCCTTTTTTTTGTTTGTATTTTTCCTCCAGAAAATGTCTCATAAAAGAGTTTTAAAGTTAGAGATGAACTAATTTGTGGCAGGAGGACAAATACCTACAGCTGCTTAGCTGGAATAATTCTGAATGAAATGAGAGAGAGAGGCGGGAGAGAGGGAGGGGGGGAGCGAGTGAGAGCCGATAATCAGGAACTAAAGAGTCACCCCCTGGGCATATCTTGAAGTATACACAAATCCACCATTTTTTTGAAATCCACTTAAAATGGCCAGTTCTGAATGAAACATTTTGAAAAGTCGTAGTTAGAACTAACTGTGATGCTGAAGCAAGTATCCAATGACAGGGACTTCGCCTAGATTAAGAGACAAGGAGAATTTCAAAAATGGTAATCCTCGCTGTTTTGGAAGGGAGAATAAACAACAACAGACATAACTCGTTCTAATAACATAAACAAAAGGAATCTCCAAGAGCAGAAGTCTAAATCAAGAGGTGGTTTATTACTGAGTCACATCTATATACTCCAGGAAGTTTACACATAATGAGTTAATCAATACACCAAGTATTAAACATGTATTTAGTACTCAGCGATTCAATATACAAAATATCATACAAAGCTCAGGAGCATCGATTTTTGCGGAAGGGGGTCCTTCTCTATTTATGTACAGCAAATGGTGCTGCAGGAAAAAAAAGAGGTTTGAAGAGATGGATCAAACTTTATGGAAACTACTTTGAGAACTCAGCATCTGTATGATATGTCATGCACTTAACTGCTAAGCACTTGTGGATACTTTGTCGTTTTGCGTATTGTGAATGTACTTTATGTAGTATGAATAAAGTGTCAGACTAAGATCTAGGAGACCTGAGTTTGAATTTCCATGGAAATTCTGCCATGGAAGTGTGCTGGTTGATCTTGGGCCAGTCATAACAAAACCTACCTCACAGGGTTGTTGTGAGGATACAATGGAAGAGAGGAGGCTGGTGTAAGCTGTTTGGAGTTCCCATTGGGGAGAAAGGCAGGGTGTAAATGAAGTAAAAACAATTTTAAAATATAAAATAAGGAATAAAAAAATTGAAATGCTAGGAAATGGGAACAAAATCAAAGGCCAACGGGCCATGTCATGAAAGCTTCCAGTCCATTTTGCATAGAGACAGAATGGACACTGAACTCTTGAAAGCAGAGATAATACAGATGACTCGTTCGCTACCCAAGTTTAAATGAAATACTGACCCATGAACAAGATTTTACTAACATGCTAAAATCATGGTGATTTGAATTAAACTGGGTTTTCTACAATAAACTCTGGGGTTATGAGGGGGGAGGTTGAACTGCCCACGCAAGTCATCATAAACAAGTGCAGTTTGATCAAACCATGTTTTAAAAACAGTTTATTATGGTATCTGAATATGACGAAAGTCATTCCACCACAATCTGCAGAAACATATGATCGCAAACCTTGGCCACTGGAAACAAGTAGTTTTCAAGCTTCTCATACTGTGTATTCATGTAAATGACAAACTGCAATAAAAGATTATTTAGTGGGTTTGTTGGCTCACCTTGAAAAAAACACAAAGCAATGGACCATGAAGTCATAGCAATCTTAAAAGACAGTTTGCCATCCCTAAAGTGTCTCGAGCTTTTTGCTTTTGTATTCCATTTACAGCTATTTGTGTATTATTGTTACATCATGGTACGTTTTGCTTTTTATCCCTTCTCCCCTATATTCCCCCACCCCTGTTAGTGAATAACAGACAACATGACCTCTGCCTGAGAACATCCTGTACCGGCTTTATCCCTGAAAAAAAGCGACAACAACAACAACTCGTCCATGTCTGAGAAAAGATGTAGACGTGTCACAAGTGCTACTGGGACATTAAATAATAATAAATGTTTACCTGCCCCCTGCCCCCAAGATCTTGAAAAGTCTGTCAACTGGAATAGCAAAATTTAAATGGTCAGAGGTAAAATAAAGAATGGAAACAAACTGATGTGACATCTGTAAACGAAATCAATCTCAGTTAAAAAAGCCCCAAACTTATTTCTGCAGAGATACAAAAAGGATAATAGGGTTGCCAGCTCCAGTCTGGGAAATTTGTGGAGATTTAGAGTGGGGGGGGGGGACATGAATCCTGGGAAGGACGGGGTTTGCAGAAGGGAGGGACTCCAGCAGCATATAATGCCATACAGTCTACCCTCCAAGGAGCCATTTTCTCCAGGGGAACTGACCCAAGTCATCTGAAGATCAGTTGCAATTCCAGATCTCCAGCTACTACCTAATGATGTATGTGATTGAAGGCAAAAGTATTTCCAGCACTCCTTACTAGGTGGTTTGAAAGTATCTTTACTCAGCCTGTAGAATGATTGCTCATTCATTTAAAGAAGCTCAAAAGTAGGAACTGCTCACCTCCAAAAGGCCAAGGGACATGGAGAGAAATGAGCTGGAGAAAATGATGGAGAAAAATGAGCTGATCTCTTCACTGAAGAAAAGGACTGGTTTTCAAAACAACATTCTGGAGACCCCTGGGTTTGCTCTGGAGCTTTCCAGGCTTTCCTCAGTAAGAAAGTCAGTAGCTCTTTCCCTGAAAAACAGCTTCCCACAGCTCAGAATCTTTGCTACTATTTTGCAGCCTACTATATATGTGCTTAAGGGTATAGACTGCATTCATGTTTGATTATGAAGTCGTCCAATAGGTCTAGCTAGCGCTGCAGTTGAACTGGCCGTACTAATCAGGGATCGTACCAAGTCTCAGGGAGGGGGTCAGAAGATCTCAAAGATGAAATCAGTGTTTCAGGGCCAAGCTACACATGACGAATGACACTTGAACGGCAAGTGTATTTCTCCCTGTTCACTTGCCCTCCACTCAATCCACTTGCCATTCAAGTGTCATTCGTCATGTGTAGCTTGGCCCTCAGAACCCCAGATAATAACACATTATATGACACAATCACAATTAACTAGTATGATGGATTGTTCTGACTCGCTCAAAGTCTATAGACTGTTGAACGATTCCCTTCATGATGTAACCGAGAAGGTGGCTGAGTTTCTCCATTCTGCCTTGAAGTTGCGTCAAAGGATATCACGGAGTTAAGCTCTAAATGTATTTTTGTATTTGTAATACAGCAATCTTTTAACTTTGCTCTTTCCTTTTGTAAGTGGATAACTTGAATTGCTGCTATATGCCAATAAAGGCTAACTTGACTTGACTTGACTTGACACAATCAAATCTTAATTGTTTGGCTTGGCTCATAATGGGCTTGACTAGGCATTATCCAAACGTGTGACATGGAAATTTTTGCAACAGCGGAGGCCTTCTGTGGCCATCAGGAGTCCTAGATATGATGGTTTCGATTGAGGAACATAGAACTGAAAACAAAACAAAACAATAAACTGTTCCTGATCTCCTCGGGAGCATCTGTTACTGATGGGTATGTGGGAATCATCAACATCATTTCTTTGTGCAAGGAAAGTTTAGGAAAAATGAAATCAATGAATATGGAGGCAGCAGAGAGCTTCTGGGAAGATCCCATGACCTTCTAAGCTTTCTTGCAGAACTCACAGGAAACAGGAAAGTTTCTGAAAGTTTCTGGGCAACTCAAAGAGAATGAACAAATTGTGAATTGAGCCATGGGGGAGAAAACCCATCACTATTCAGTAGCTTCTACAATGCACATTGGTCCCACGGCAGATGCAAAAGCAGGCCAGTCAATGCAGGAAGAGTCCCCTGAAGGCAGAAAGAGGAAACCCACTTTTGCAGAGTAACATTACTAAGAAAATAAAATTAATATTGTTATAATGGAAATACAAGCTTCAAAACCATGGGAGAAAAAACTAATGCTCACTCATTTATCATAATCCAAATCTGTGGCCTCACACAGAAAACAAAGCATCTTACACAGGGAATGGTGATGTAACTCACCATTCAGCATGAGCTGGAAGAGGCTAAATTGCGTTACCAAAGTAAATAAATAACCACAATGAATGATGAAAGAGAAATAATAAAGTACTATAGGGTTCTATTACACTGTTCAGACAGACATTTGGTCATTTAATGTATGAGATAAAGGCTAGTATGATCTCTCTGGCTGTCTGGAAATTCAGTAATATGCTAAGTAACAAAGTGATATGTAATTGAGTTACAAGGGTTAATATAGGTTGGATGGAATTGACAGCCTTCATTTCACCTGAAAGAGCCTCCCACAGATGCAAGATACTGTGATCCTGCAGAAAAGGGATAATTACTGGGCACCCCTGTATGGCTTTGCCATTTCACATAGTCCGTGAACCCCAAATATTAGTTGTCAAAAATAGCAGGCTGCCAGCCAATTCATTCCATAGCCAAGATCACTTTAGTGGTAGTGTTTCAGCAGGTATTTCCATAACAGAGATGGTCCTGCACCCGTAGTATCTGCACAACTATATTGGAATTTACTATTGTTAAGGGCCGTTTCCAGATGGCTTACCTTCTGCCACTCCACGCCGCAACGCTGCGGCTCGTGCTGTGGCGAACGCGAAATATCGCGTTTTCTCACGTGAGTTTTGCGTGATGTTGCACAAAACTCGTGCGAGAAAATGCGCTATTTTGCGTTTTCTCCGGCACAAGCCGCGACGTTGCAGCATGGAGCGGCAGAAGGTAAGCTGTCTGGAAACAGCCAAGGTTACACAGGGCCAAGCTACAAGTGACGAATGACGTTTGAACAGAAAAGTGAACGGACTCACGTGTATTCCTCCCTGTTCACTTGCGCTCCACTTGCACTCCACTTGAGCACTACGTGATCAAGTGGAGCACACTATGTGATCAAGTGGAGTGCAAGTGGAGCGTAAGTGAACAGGGAGGAATACACGTGAGTCTGTTCACTTGCCCTTCAAGCATCATTCATCACTTGTAGCTTGGCCCACAGACTGATGAGTGTCTCCCCACATGGACGTGCTAATTCAAGCTCAGCACTGCCTTGCAATTCCAGCTGTGTTGACACTCTGGTGGCACCTCTGCATGCTGCAAGAGAATGCATGGTTTGCAAGTAGTCTGCATCTGCAATAAATCACAAGACTATTTCTCTTATATCAGGGATCTTTTATATCAGGAATCACTGGCATCATTCAAATGGTAAAAAAAATGAAATTATGGGCATTCATTTTATACAACTGTAGACCCATTTTAGAAAGTAGAAAAGAAGCACAAAACACAGGAGTGCCTTCATATAGAAGAGCTCAAGGGAAACATTGATTTCCTGAATATTAGAACTGCATGTTATTAAAGTGTCATGCATTTGTACTATTCTTGCTCAGGGGGGAGATGGAAGAGGCTGGCATTTATCAACTGGCCTACATAATGCAAGTCTGTATTACTGCATGGGGGGAATGACCTACTTTGTTCCTCAAAGAGAAGCCCTCAAACTGACAAGTGAAAATTATGTTACCTTGTGGCAAACTTTTTGACAGAATACAAGGAGCATGGGATAGATGCGCATCTTCTCCAGCACCAGCAAATTATGAAATCCTCTTCACCTGAAAATACTACCCTCTTAAGAATGTTTGGCACAAGGTCAACTGAGGCAAAATGTGACATGAACGCTGCCAAGAAACATAGCTTGTAAATCAGTTTTGCATTGAATCAGACCCTTGGTCAACCTAGATTGTTATTCTGGCTGGCAGCATTTCTCCAGCCAAGAAAGGTCTTTCCCAAAATTTTGTTACCAGAACTGCTCTTTTATTATAATGGGGAATTAGCTATAGCAGTCTGTAACTTTAATATTAAGCGCGGATCATAACCTATGTTTACGGAGGTCCCGATCCCAGACACTCTAGTGAAAAAGAGGCAGACAACAAATAAGTTCCAAACACGTGTATTGAGTGTAGCGTAAGCCTAGCTTGCACAATCATACAGAGAACACACAAGACCTAAGAAATACAGGGTATGAAATACAGAGACGTTCGCATTAGCTGGTTCCCAACGATGGTAAGGGAAATACTCACAATCCTGGAGCGAAGCAGAGACACGGCAGCGAGGGTGGCCCAATGCCAGCACTGGAACCACAGACGGACAGCAAGGAGGTCTGGATAGGGAATGGCCGAGGCACCGAGTGGTCTGGGAGACAAGCTTAAATACCCCAAAACGTACCCTGGGGCTGGTGCTGTACTTGGTGGTTCTCACAGTTTAAAACAAAGGGTCTAATGGGCTACTGAATGGCTTGGATGGGCCACTTTGGTAATCAGATTGTGATAAGTGACACCTCAGGAAGAGGGGACAAAAGAGGGAGGGGGAAATCCAAGTGGGCTGAAAGGATGTTCCAGCGGACAGGGCTTGTCCTGATGTCATCAGCTTCTGGAATGCGGAGGTTTCTTTGAGATGCATTCTCTAAGTGCTTGGGATGGTCAGCACTTAGTTCTTCTCCGGGGCGGCTCCTAAGATATGCAGAGCGGAGCGAGGGGCTCTCGCTGCGGACGTGGTGTGCCCGCTTCGCCGAAATGGCTTCTCAAAGCAGTCTTCTTCCCAGGGTCTTCTGGCTGCCTGAGAACATGGATGCCGGCTGGGCATGGCTGGGGCTGGATAGCAGGCTGCCCGGTAGCGAGGGCAAGCTCGGGGACCGACCCGCGGGAGGCTCCAGGCGGGAACTGACCAGGGAGCGCCTAGCCAGGCTCGCTGGAGGTTTCCCCGGCAGGCGCCCGGCTGCTAGCAGCGGCTTGGGCCCATATGAGGCAGGCTTCCATGGAGGCAGGGGGAACAACACTTTAAAACACAGTCCAAAGCAGGGAACAGGCACGGTCCGTGGCAGATGGCAATGCAGGCACGGGGCACACTTGTAACATAGTCCAAACACACACTGGAAATCCAGATACAGGTCTGGGCAGGGTTGCCCAGAAAGAGAGTCCTTTGTGCAGTTATCCAAACATGGAGTCAGTAAACTACACAGTCTATAGCAGCAGCAAGGCAATTGACACGCAGGCAGGAAACTGACACGTGTATCAGAACACACACGTGCAAAGTAATCTTTGTGCAGCAGTAAAACAGCAATGCAGGAAACTTTAACACAGTTCATGGCAGGCCTTAAAGCAGGGGAGGGGGCCTACTTGGCAACAATTCCCCCCCTCGGAGATCCCGTGACGTCAGGCGCGCGGGTCTCCGAACTTGACTTCAAAGGCGAGGTGGTCGGCAATGTCCGGTGGTCGAGCTTCGAGCGAAGAAGGAGTGGGAAGGGAAGGAGGGGGAGGCGTCACTCAAAAATTTAGTTTGGAGAACCACCTAACCAAATAAGTGCAATTTAGATCAACCAATGGGCTGCAGGTCTCTGGGTTCACACCAGGGGGTGTGCTAAGTGCTACAGTCAACATAGACAGCAATTCATAGGCAGCAATGAGCAATTCATGCATATAAATAGCAATAACTCATATTGGTGTACATTGATCAATTCATGGATGAAGGTAATTCATACGGAATTCATGATGGGTTAGAAGCATTAAAAACCAGGAGCAATTCATATACATGGATTAATTCATAAGCATAAGATTTAAAAGCAAAGACAATTCATGGTTCAATTCATGAATGTAGGAGTAAAAGCAATTCATACAGGATAAAAGTGAAGTGTGCAAGCAAGGCATAGGTCAATTCATCGATACAATATTAGAGTAATTCATGGGTGGTTAAAATAATAAATATATATGTATATATGAGGTTAAAAGCAATCGATAGGATAGAACAATTCATAAGAGATTAAAACCAGTATATAAATAAAAGCAGCAATAATAAAAGCAAGTGCGTGGAAACAATTCATGAGTGGTAAGCGGCGGAAGGGCTCATGGGGGACAGAAAAATAAACTCTGCGATTAAAAACCAAATCAATACGGCTGGATTAAAATCAAATTCATAGACTAGAACTGCCTCGGCGGAGGGAGTTGGGTTAAGAAGGCAATTCAAAAGGTTAAAATCAAATTCATAGGGATAAAGTTCATGGGCGCACTTGCAGTGGATAGAGGGAGGGACTAGTTCGGGGCTAAATTCATGGGAGTAAAATTCATAAGAAGCAATGGCGAGAAATTCATAAGAAACGTAAAACAATAGAGCAGCAAAGATCACAGACGGCTCAGTCCGCAGTACAGCTGCTAGACTGGGTTGCATATTTACAAGAACAAGTAAGCTTAGTCCATGTGTTCCCCAAAACACACTTCCACCCCCCCTTGCTGTCTGCGTCAAACCGCAGAGCAGGGTCGGTGAGCGGCGAGAAGGGCTTCAGACACACAGTTCTAGTCCTCATGGCGGTAGTTCCGCTGGCGGTCGTTCGCAGGCGGGCCGTGGGCTGGGAGGCGGGAAAATACGTCCCCCCCTAGTCCACAAGAGGGCCTCGGAGCGGGGTCCGGCAGCAAAGCGTCCATGGGGCCGGTGCAGGATCCGTACACATAGTAATAAACATAATCATAGTCCATACCGGCACAAGCAATAAAACAAACAAGGGCTGAAAACGGGGCGCCAAGAATAACCATTAGGGCAAGAGGAGGTCTGGATTGTAATGGTCCAAACGGTAAGACAGCTGGAGTTGCTGGAGCTGTCGGCGGCTCCAACAGCCCAAATAAAGTAATGAGGCACATAATAAAACTTGAAAGGCCAAAATAACAACGATCGGGTGCAACACCAAATTGTAAATTCCAGTGGCAGTGGGGCTCCAGCCAAAGAGGGTCTCCCACCACGAATGCTCACCGGTGGTCTTAATTCGCTGGGCAAGATCCAAAATCTCCTTTCCGTTGTGGGACACAACCAAAGCAGTGGTGTCCCCGTCCCTCTGGATGCTCTGGAGGGTGCGGTGGAGCTGGGGGTGGGTCAGGAGCTCGTGGATTAGCTCCAGACCGATGCCAAGGGAGACTGGCTTCACATAGCGATAGATGGAGGGTGCCACCAGGATCTCTTCTTGGGTCCAGACCGGTACCGTGTAGGTGAAGTCGCAGGCTGCCACCAAAGACAGGTTGCAAAAGCAGCGATTGACTCCCGGGATCACGGGCTTCAGCTGGAACGAGTTCAGGATCACAAAGTCGCAGGCCGTTCGCACGCAGGCACATCCTTTCCCAATATAGACCACAGCGGAGCTGTTCTCCCGGGCGACCTCGAAAGAGCACTCGTTGAGGGCGTCGACTTGCGGGGCTACACAGGGGTGATGCGGTGCAAAGGCTTGGTCCTGGCAAATGAAGCCGGTCTGGTCTCGATGCTGGCACCCTTGGAGGCTGACGAGCTGCCATCCAGTCGGGGTGAAGCGGGCCCAATGGTCGGGGTGGCGAGCGTAGAGGACTTCGGTGTCGCTGACTTGGAGTCCCAGAGGCACGACTGGATACACGTAGAATGACTCGTGCGCACTGGCCGTTAATAAAAATAATTTAAGCTCCTGGGTGGTCGATGAGAATGAGGAATTTACGAGAGACCACCAGGATTCAAGCTCCAGTTCTATGGGTGACAATTTGGGCGTAATCAATCTTTTGATTTCCAGGGGCAGGTGCCCGTCCGTGGCTTGCCGAATTAGCCCCATGGCCACAGCCTGGTTTAATTGTTGGGCTTGCATACATGCCATGGCTATAGACACGTTGCGTTCAAAAGACTGTGTTCCTTTGAGCAGCAGAGAAAAATCTCTTTCAATTTGACTCTCCCAGTTAACTAAAATGGAGCTGATCTCGTGTTGCCCATTCGAAATGGAATTTAGAGACTGCACCACCGGTTTACCTAAGTCGGAGATGCTAGTCGTGACATGGGCAAACTTATTAGCGAGAGTCTCAATGTTGACCGAATCCATGATTGCTAAGCCTCCGGCTGCAAGAGCAGTCCAGTCGGCAATGCTTCGTCTGGCACGCGAGAGAGAAGGAGAGGGATCGATCCACAGTTGTAGCCATGCATTCCAACCCTTGCTACCGGCCTCCAGATAGGGAGCGCACTGCGGCAGCCTCTGGGTTACATTTAGCTCAGCTAAGTCTATGCGGATCTCTTTTAAAGACATTTGCGGGCGGACTAGAACTCTCTCTCGAATGTCAGTTTTCAAAACATGGGAGCCCACTATATGCGTGCCGCCTTGGCTTAATTGTTCATTGCTAGCAATCAAAGGGTCAATTTGGATGGTGTGGGTCTCCTGGGTCCGGATCAGCAGGGAGTAATTGCCTGGTTCATGAGTCAAATTTACAAAGAGCAGCCCAAGCCGGTGAAATTTCTCTACTAGGGGCTTGGTTTGGCATTCGGGCGTCTGTTGAACCAGTATCCAATCGGGTGGGCCGTGTTTGGCTAGGTCTTCCTCCTTTACAATCCAGGTCAGGTTCTCCCAGCGCTCTATAGCAAAGGAGAGAGCTGCGCCTGAAGGGGGCGTGATAGTGACTGATGCAGTTTCAGTGGCAGTGGTGCCTAGTAGGATGGTCATTCTAAAGGGGTCTCCTGCCTTCCATACTGCGGCCGACACTAAAATAACTTCACAGTATGGTCCGAAAGCCTCAGTGACAAATGGCGAGGTTTCGAAGTTGGCAGGGGTGGTATATTTGTCTACCACCGGGACTGCGGTGGGGGCTGGCCTGATACGGGGAAGAAACATACATGGAATTGGGGCAAGAGGTGAAACCGTATCGGTAGGCGAGTAGCACACTAGCTCTTGGGACAGAGTCTTTACTCCCACACATAAAATAACAAGCTCTGGGGGTCGGATCCACTGCTCTTCACAACTGCGGAAGTTAGTGCGATCCGTGGGGGTGGTCATGTTAATCTGCTGCACAACCTTGCAGACCATCATTTCATTCCCTGCTAGGGTATTGATACATCTCCAGTGTGGGTAGGGCATTAATTTGGACGGGCGTCCCTCTATTAGGGTGCCTGCCAGCACGAGCAAACACAGGGTAGCCAGGTGCCTCATCTCCTGGCCTTCCTTTCCTTTCTGTGATGAAAATATCCTGGGGAGACCTGCGGATATAAGTACAGGTTCCCTGAGTTTCTTGCAGCAAAATAAAATGAAGTGAAGTAAAGCGGGGGGAAAAGGAGGGCGTTTTTCTGCCAGCACTGTCTGTTAGGCGGGACTCGAACGAGAAGTCCCAGGGGCACTAAGCGAGCCTTCCAGCTTGTTGCTCTGGGGAACTCCTGTGCGAAGGTTTCTTCCTATAGCATGTATATTTCAGGGGGAACGTCTTTACGTCGGGCAAGGGTCGGCTGTGCGTTAGGCGGGACTATGCAAACTCGCCCCAGGGGTCCCTGGGTGCCTAGACTATGTGGCCTTCAGGTGCCCCTTGCTTGGCGGCGGGCTGCTTTTATTTTGCGGGCTGAGAGCTATCGGTCCGGCTCGGCCTGGCCTTGCCGTTTTAAAAGGAAAAAACTAGAGAGCGGTTTCCAGCAACTATAAGGGTTGCTGCAAACGGGGACCTTCGCTTAACTTCCTAAAAATGGGCTTTCGTCATATGTTTGCAGGACTAGCAATTTTTGGAGGGACTCCCTCGGGAGGCCCCATTTTCTGGTTTTAAAAAAAAAGGTACACCGGGCAAAAAGAAAAATATACTGAGCAAAAGAAAAAAAAAATGCACTGAGCAAAAAGCATACGGGCCTGGGGTACTTTTAGGTTGCCCTTACTTGGGGTGCCTGGCAGGGCTTCACTATAACTTCGATATGTCTCCCCCCCTTCTTTTCCCTTGTACGGTACGGGCAAGGGAAAAGATTTCAGTACGTGGGACGAGCGGCTGCTGGTGGAAAGGGCCGAAGTGGAGCCGAGGGCGCTCGGCGGCGTTTATTGAAAAGCGGCGGAGGCGGCTGAGATCTGCCGGCGCCACTGGGTCTGGGTTGTTCGGGGGTCATCTTGGCGCGGGGGATCCTGGCTATGTAAATGAGGCACGTTGCCCCTTGTGCGTGGCGAACGCACCCCAATAACATATTCCAGGGGTCACATGTTTACAAAATACTGGCGGGTCTTTTACCTTTGCACTAAAGCGTACTGGCTGGTGGCGCCGTATAGCAACTCACCATGACGAATATGGACATTAGTACAAGAGGGATGTTGGGTTTCCTGGGGGTCCTTTTCCAGGGGAGGCACGGCCCTCAAAGCCAAAGCCGACCATCATGCGAAAGCGTGGGTCTGGCAGGTGAGACCCCGAATCTACGTAGATGCGGGATCTTCACCAGCACGGCGGGTGATATATTTTCGAATACAGGGATCACCTTTTTTGGTGGTTCCACTATGTTCGAAAGAATGTATGCACCTTTGGGCTAAAGCCTCTCCAACCACTTTCACACACAGCAAATCTCTTTTGCCTGTGCAATTTTTTTCCGAACATGCGGCTTACAATCCAATTAAGAATCACTCTCGGTGGTGGTCCTATTTGGCTTTGGTTGCCGTGTCTTCCCCAAGGGTCCCAACTGTGGGGCCCGCCTAATGAAGTTAAAGAATAGAACTGGAAAAACTTTTGACATTCACACCTATATCTACATATTCTACTGTTTCTTTTATACTAAGGCTACAAAGGTCTGGTCTAAGGGGACACAGGGTATCTCTGGCCCAGGGTGAAGGGATATCTGGCGAATCACTGGGCAGAGGGGGGCTAGGCTGGTGGCGGCTCCCCCAGGGTCATACACAGGAGGGGCAGTTTGCAGCGGCTTCCCTTTCCATTCCTTTAATTGAGAGGTGTGAAAGTATTTTAACCAAGTGCCTCCTGTCTTTCTCTGGATAGCTACCTGATAGACGGCTGGGGAGACTCTTTTCGTGATGGGGACTGGGCCTTGCCATTTGGCTGCTAGTGAATGCGCCTTTTGCGAGAACTTCCTGTACAGAACGAGCTGTCCTTCCTCCCACTGCCTGGGGTTCCTGACCCATCCTAGTTTGCGGTCCATATCTTTCTGAGCGGTGCCCAGCTTCTGGGCCACCTGCATGTGGACAGCGTGTATGGATGAGAGCAGATCCTGGACCCAAGCGTCATTAATCACTACGGGCTGCATATCAGAAGGGAGCTGCGTATCTAGCCAGAAGGCTTCAGGGAGCTGCATTCTTCGCCCTGTCATTACCATATGGGGTGTGAGCCCGTGAACTGCGGTGGTGCCTCTGATGGCCATTAGGATTATGGGGAGTTTTTCATCCCAGTCTCTCCCGGAGGAGCGAACCATTTTGCGGAGAGCCTCCTTGAGGGTCCGGTTGGTTCTTTCTATGGCGCCCGAAGCTTGAGGGTGGCCGGCTATGTGGAAGCGTTGCTGGATGCCTAGCGCCTTGCAAAGCTCCTGTGTGACTTCTCCGATGAAGTGTGAGCCTAAATCAGAGTCCATGACTCTCACAATGCCCCATCTAGAAAAGACATTGTTGAACAGTAGTTTGGCTGTGGTGGCTGCATTGTTGCGCTTGCACGGAAACGCTTCGACCCATTTGCTAAAGGGGTCTATGACAGTGAGACAGTAGCGATTGCCGCGAGGAGTGGGGGGAAGGGGGCCGATAAAGTCAATCTGTATGCGAGCCCAGGGTCCGTTAATTCTCTGATGCTGGAGGGGAGCTCTAGGTCCGGTGGGGTCTGCATTGACCATAGCGCAGGACAGACAGTTGTCCACCCATTGCGCTACTTCGGTGCGCATGCCAGGCCACCATCCAACCTCTTTTACCCTTTCCAGAGTCAGGTCCTTGCCTCGGTGTCCCTGCTCATGGACAAACTGAATTAAGTCAGCCCTAACTTCCAATGGCACTACCCAGTGGAGTTCACCGGCTGTATCTACTGCCCAAACTATGCCTTCTTCTTCTCTGATCATGAGTCTCCCTGTCTGATCTCTTCCTGCGGCTAGGAGGTCAGCTACTTCTGGGTCAGATAGCTGCAGTTGTGCTAGGTCTAGTGTCCCTGCGGTTCCCTGAGCTTGGCTGCGGGCTTGTGCGCGAGTGGTGACAGGGTACAGGGGACAATCAGTAGCTGGTTCCGATAGGGGAGCATTTTCAGTGGCGGCTGCCTTGGCTGCGAGGTCCGCCTGGTCATTCCAATAAGCGGTCTCTGAGTTTGTCTTCTGGTGTCCCTTGACATGGGTAACCTGCGTTGGGCCTGAGCGGGACTGAAGGAGTGCTGCTACTTGCTGCCATAGCTGTAGGTGGGCTACGGGTTTCCCATCACTAGCTCTCCACCCCTGATTCTGCCACACCGGGAGCCAGACCGTGGCGGCTTTGGCCGTCCAATCCGAGTCTGTGTAAATGGCAAGCGGGCTTTCTGGGGGCTCAAACTCAAGCACTGCCAGAAGCGCTTGCACCTCAGCTGCTTGGCTGGAATGGGGGCAGGCTGGACCTTTGAGAGTATGGGCGTCACTCACTCGCACGGCGCCGTAGCCTGTCCGAGGAGAGCCTCCAACGTGAAAGGAGGAGCCGTCACAGAACCAGCAAGTGAAGCCGTTCTGTCGGGCTTCCTCTAGCGGGACTCCCCAAGTGACTGGCCAGACAACCTGCGGTGGCGGGTCCAGGGGGCACTCGTGCTCGGTCCCAGTCACTAACAGGCCATAGGGGGCTGGTGGCTCGGTGGTTTCCCTTTTAAATTCTACTCCGCGGTTGACCAGGGCCAGGGTCCACTGTGCTATGCGGGCGTTCGAGACTTGTCCATCTTGTATCTTTCCCGACAGGATATATTTGAGAGGCGTGTGAGTGGTTTGAACTATTGTACGTGACCCTCCTATGATAAATTCCCAATGGGTCAGACTCCAAACTAGAGCAAGGCAAGTCTTTTCGCATGGGCTAAACTTGGTCTCTACTGCAGTTAGATTGCGCGAGGCATAAGCTACTATTCTAGCGGTTCCCGCTTGCTGCTGGGTGAGCGTGGCTCCTATGCTCTTGTCGGACACGGCTAACTGTATAAAGAACGGCTGGGTAACATCTGGATGGGCTAGGGCTGGGGCTGCGGCCAGACTGCGCTTCAGCTTGGCTAAGGCTGTCTGTTGCTCCGGTCCCCACTCCCAGGGAGTGTTCTTCTTGAGGAGAGCATAAAGGGGGCGAGCCTTGTCTGCAAAGGACTCGATGAAGTCTCGGGAAAAGTTAAAAGTTCCTAGAAGGGCTCTGAGGGAGGGGACATCGGTGGGTGCAGGCAGCTTGGAAATGACCTCCATTCGCTGGGCATCCGGGGTGCGACCCTCGGGTCCCAGGGTCAGACCCAGGTACTTGACGCTGGTCTGAACCAATTGGGCCTTTTCCCTGCTAGCCTTGAACCCAGTCTCGCGGAGGAGTTCCAGGACTTCCCTGGTGATTTGGCGGGCTAATTCTTCCGTAGGGGCGTGGACTAAAATGTCATCCACGAAGCTCAGTACGTGGGGCCTCGAGGAGGGTTGGAGGCGTTCCCACATCTGAACCACATGGGCATGACAAATACTGGGGCTGGAGTGGAATCCCTGGGGTGTCCGTTTGAATGCGTATTGCTGGCCGCGGAAGGTGAACGCGAACTTGTACCAGCAAGACTCATGCAACCGGATGGAGTGGAAAGCGTTGGCCAGGTCTATGACCGAGTAGAACCGGGACCCAGCGGCAATGGCCGTTAGGATCTCATTGTACTTGGCCACAACCGGGGCAACTGGAGGGGTGGTGGCATTCAGGGCACGGAAGTCGACCGTCATTCTCCAGGTCACTCCATCTGCCTTTAGAACTGGCCACAATGGGGCGTTGCAGATGGACTGCATCGGGAGTATGACGTCCCACTCAAGGAGTCCTTCTATAGTCTTGGCTATCCCTGCCTCAGCTTCCGCTGGGTACTTGTACTGTCGTTGGGGAGGGGGGTCCTTTCCTTCAATCAGGACGCAGGCGCCCTTCACTATCCCACACTCGGCCTTGTCTGTCACCCACACTTCGGGAAAGTCCTGAACCCAGGGGTCTCCTGTGATGGGGGCGAGAGGAAGGGGGGCCTTAAGGGCTGCGCACCGATGGATTGCATTGACGAAGTCTGGGCCTCCTGGGATGCGCCACAGGAGCCCATTTGCTAGGTCAATGGTCAGTCCCTCGGCACGGAAAAATGGCATGCCCAAAAGTCCATCATCTTCTCCCTGGTTTGCGCATGCCGAAATCCGGGTGGCCAGGTTCCCAACGGAGAGGGGGATATCCTGCCAGACCTGGGATTCCTGCATGCCGCCTCCAAAACCGGCGAGTTGCATGGTTGTGGGGGTCTGGGTGCCCTTAGTGACTAAGGTGGGCCGGAGTATATTAAGTGAAGCTCCAGTATCTATGAGGAGAGTGGCAGGCTTCTTCTTTTCCCCGGGAGTCCCGATCCCTGCCTTCACTGTCGGTCTCCCCCATGTGTCCGGCTTTAGTTTGGCAACTATGCCCACGGAGGGAGACTGGGACTCGGGGCAACCCTATTCTGATCCGGCACACTGGTCAGTGGAAGCGACACTTCCTCTAAAGGGGTTGTTGGGGCTCGGGCGTTCCCGGACCGCAGCTATCGGGGGACTCGAGAAGGGAGGGTCAGGCGGTAAAGGGGGCGCTGACGGAGGTACTGGGGGCTGTTGCTGGTCTTCCCACTCCATGATCGCCTTCATCAGAACGGACGTGGGCTTTCCATCAAATAGCTCCATGTTCGCTCCAATGTTTTTGAGGCGCATCCAAAGTTCCCAACGGAGGGGGTCCCTGGACTGGGGCATACTGCCGTGGTCCCGGTAGCCCTCGTGGTCGCCCTGCGATGCTCCCCAAGCGTTAGACTGATCTGGGGGCGGGTAAACCTGATGGTTGTATGGGTGTGATGCTCGCGAGTGAGAGGGGGCTAGGGGCGCCTCCTGTAATCGGGGCTCGTGGGGTCCCTGCTGGGAGGAAGAGCCGTAACTCGGGGTGGGCGCAAAGGAAACTCCCGGGCGGTAGTCCCTTGGTCCTCTTCCCCAGTTAAAGCTACTGCTCCTTCCCCTCAGGATCCCTCCCCTTGCCTCCGGGTACGGGCTGCGTCCCTGTGGTCGGTACTGAGAGTGGGGGCCATGATTGGCATGGGTGACTGCACTTATCGGCTCGCTCTCCTTTCTACGAGAGGCCGGGGACTTCACATGGCGGATGGCGCCGGTCTCTCGCAACAGCCCAGCAATGCTCCTGATGCGGGATTCCAGCTCTCCCCATGTAATGCTCCCGGGCTCGACTCCTGCCAGGGCCAGGCGAGTGGTGCTGTTGAGTCCATCTATGACTGCCCTCCTGAATTCTAGGTCATCGAAGTCCGGCATGTCGCTCAAATCTAAATCTACCTCGTCTGCTAGTTCGGCTAGGAGCTGTTTCCTGGCAAAATATGCCTCTGGGTCCTCTCCGGGTTTTTGAGATTCTGCTATGTATAAGGCCTTCAAGCTCTTGGTAGGCCAGAGGAAGGCACACAACTCTTTCATGGCACCATACTGACTGTGAGTGGCTAGTCTCCTGTTAGAAATGTATGCATTAAGAGAGGTGACTATTTCGGGGCTGGCACAATGGCGGGCCAGCTGAGCTACATCGGAGCCACTGGCGGAGGGCTGGGACATGGTCACGTGAGCAAACCATTGTATAGCTGAGTCTCGGTTCAGGGGTCCCATTCGGTCCGCTATGGCTTGGAGCTCATCGGGCCTCCAATTGCGGGTCTCTTTAACTATCCGGTCTGTCTTTCTGCCATCATCGTCTGTGGTGACAATTTCTTTGGTAGCTATCGGATGGAGGGGCTGTGGAGCTTCCTCGGGCTGGGGCGACTGAGATGTCCAGCTATCCTTACTATCTTCTGGGAGGGCCAAGAGGGCTGAGGGGTGCACGGCGGAAATTACAGCCTGTTGCATCCCCAAGTGTCGCTTCAGGGCCTCTAGCTCCCTCTTACAAGCTGAATGGTCCGCGGCTGCGGTTTTAGACTGGTTGTGGTCCGCCATGAACCGGGCGGCATGGGTGAGCTTAGTAATCTCCTCCTGTCCCTCCGTTAATGCGTGCTCAGCCATATCGGCACGAGCGGTGGCCGCTTCAGCCTTGTGCTGGGCGTCCTGGAGGGCGGTAGTTAATCCTTGCTTTTCTAGTATGAAATTGACGCGTTCGGCGCGCCACTCAACTGCCTTTTCCTCATGTTCTTTCTCCTGTTCGGTTAGCTTGGTCCTGAGAGTCTGGATTTCTAGGCGCAAGGCGTCCTGTTCTCGTTTGGACCTCTCCTCTAGCTCCTCCTGCGTGGTTTGTAACTTACTAATTAGGGACACGCTGTCCTGCAGGGCAGTGAAAAGTGCCCAGGCTCCATATCTGTCCTTTTTGCTAGACCTAGGTTTCTCCTTGTCACAGAAGTCCTGGAAGGCGCTTCTAACTATCTGGAGTGGGTCGGGTCCCTTGAAGGAACCGGCTTCCCAAGGGCAATCTCCCTTCTTCACTAGCCACTTCTCCAGGCGGGGCACGGTGGGGGCTGCCCGGTACATTTTTCTTTTCGTTTAGGGCTGATCTCGGGGAGGTTAAAGAGTGGATCAGCGACACCAGGTGTGGGGCGATTAAAGCTGCTCAAGGGTTTTAACAACTTCTTCCTCTCTATGTCCCTTTTGGGAGGTTTATCCTTCCCTCAGGTCCTCAAGGGTTTTTACCAGGGGGTTTTAAGGTTCTACTTTTAGGTTCACAAGGGGATTTTTAAGGGTCCTACACTCGGTTCTTCTCCACCGGGGGAGAAGGAAAATTCCTATTCCCGTTTCAAGCTTGCTTACAAGCCATGGGACCAGGAAAAGTTTACTGGCTCAGACGGTGCTCTCAAGCTCTCTAAGCCCAAGAACCAAAAACGCTCAGTGCTTCCAAGCCTCTGCTCAGAAGCTAAAGCTCAGGGGTCTCCCAAGCCTATACTCGGAAACCAAAAAGTGTCCCCAAGCCTCTGCTTGGAAACTGAAGTGCTCCCAAGCCTCTGCTTAGAAGCTGCAATTAAGGGGTCTCCCAAGCCTCTGCTCAGGCAACCAGAAATGCTCCCAAGCCTCTGCTTAGAAGCTACAAATGCTCTCAAGCTCTCTGCCCAAGAACTAAACTCAAAAGTGTCCCCAGGCCTCGTGCTCAGAGACAAACGGTTAAACTGTCTCCAAGCCTCGACCAAAAGACTGAATGCGCTCAAGGACTGCCTCTGCAAGTCCCCAAGCAAAAGTGCCCAGGAGTAAAGCTACAATACTCCCAAGCGGAAAAAGCGCTCAAGAGTTCAAACAACTCCCAAGCGAAAATGTGCCCAAGAGTCCCACTGACTCCCAAGCGAGGTGCGCCCACGAGTCTGACTTTAAAACTCGCAAGCGGAAAGGCGCCCAAGAGTCTAACTTAAAACTCTTAAGCACGGTGCGGCCGGCTGCCGCGGGGCTTCAGGAACCTGGCTTTAGATTCCCAAAGCTAAACTAAACGAATGGACTATCGATCCCTTCACGTTTCCTCCGGAGCGGGGATTGAAGCCTAAGTGCTGGCAGGAACGGGGTTTGGACGGACTTAGGAAAGACAGGGGAGGGCGGAAGAGAATTTTATATGTGCTGCTTCAGGATGTATATATGCGTATATATCTAGAGCCTACTTCTGGGATCCCACCCACATAGACGCGTTTAGGCGGCCCGGAAGGTGGCCAGGAACTTCACCAGTTCAGAGGTCCTCACCCACAGTACACCGGTTATAACGGCTGGAGGGCCTCGCGGTGCACCACAAAAGGCAAGTAGTCCAAAGCTGGCTGAAGGAGGAAATGGGGAAAAAGCCAACCCACAAGATAGAAATGCTCGCTAGAGCCACACACTCACACTTTTAATTCCCTGAGCTAAATTGCGCTCTTTGCACTGAGGTCTGGAAAATTTTCCTCTAAGTCAGTTCGCTGAAGACACGCGTGTCGACTCACGTGTATTCACACGAACTGGGTTATGCCCGCATCCTCCACCAGTAAACTGTTACCAGAACTGCTCTTTTATTATAATGGGGAATTAGCTATAGCAGTCTGTAACTTTAATATTAAGCGCGGATCATAACCTATGTTTACGGAGGTCCCGATCCCAGACACTCTAGTGAAAAAGAGGCAGACAACAAATAAGTTCCAAACACGTGTATTGAGTGTAGCGTAAGCCTAGCTTGCACAATCATACAGAGAACACACAAGACCTAAGAAATACAGGGTATGAAATACAGAGACGTTCGCATTAGCTGGTTCCCAACGATGGTAAGGGAAATACTCACAATCCTGGAGCGAAGCAGAGACACGGCAGCGAGGGTGGCCCAATGCCAGCACTGGAACCACAGACGGACAGCAAGGAGGTCTGGATAGGGAATGGCCGAGGCACCGAGTGGTCTGGGAGACAAGCTTAAATACCCCAAAACGTACCCTGGGGCTGGTGCTGTACTTGGTGGTTCTCACAGTTTAAAACAAAGGGTCTAATGGGCTACTGAATGGCTTGGATGGGCCACTTTGGTAATCAGATTGTGATAAGTGACACCTCAGGAAGAGGAGACAAAAGAGGGAGGGGGAAATCCAAGTGGGCTGAAAGGATGTTCCAGCGGACAGGGCTTGTCCTGATGTCATCAGCTTCTGGAATGCGGAGGTTTCTTTGAGATGCATTCTCTAAGTGCTTGGGATGGTCAGCACTTAGTTCTTCTCCGGGGCGGCTCCTAAGATATGCAGAGCGGGGCGAGGGGCTCTCGCTGCGGACGTGGTGTGCCCGCTTCGCCGAAATGGCTTCTCAAAGCAGTCTTCTTCCCAGGGTCTTCTGGCTGCCTGAGAACATGGATGCCGGCTGGGCATGGCTGGGGCTGGATAGCAGGCTGCCCGGTAGCGAGGGCAAGCTCGGGGACCGACCCGCGGGAGGCTCCAGGCGGGAACTGACCAGGGAGCGCCTAGCCAGGCTCGCTGGAGGTTTCCCCGGCAGGCGCCCGGCTGCTAGCAGCGGCTTGGGCCCATATGAGGCAGGCTTCCATGGAGGCAGGGGGAACAACACTTTAAAACACAGTCCAAAGCAGGGAACAGGCACAGTCCGTGGCAGATGGCAATGCAGGCACGGGGCACACTTGTAACATAGTCCAAACACACACTGGAAATCCAGATACAGGTCTGGGCAGGGTTGCCCAGAAAGAGAGTCCTTTGTGCAGTTATCCAAACATGGAGTCAGTAAACTACACAGTCTATAGCAGCAGCAAGGCAATTGACACGCAGGCAGGAAACTGACACGTGTATCAGAACACACACGTGCAAAGTAATCTTTGTGCAGCAGTAAAACAGCAATGCAGGAAACTTTAACACAGTTCATGGCAGGCCTTAAAGCAGGGGAGGGGGCCTACTTGGCAACAATTTGTTTCCTGAGATCTTTTAACTGTAGGAGCCAGAGACAGAATCTAGGACCTTCTGGATGCAAAACATGGTGCTATGGTTGTATTATAACAGGAGGAGAACACTTTCTTTCAAGTACGACTATATTCTGGCCATATTATCACCTGCCAAAAGAAGATACAGGCAGGGCTTTTTTCTGGGAAAAGAGGTGGTGGAACTCATGACTGCACAATGACGTCACTTTGGGTCAGCCGGAACAAAGGGGGAGTTTTTTAAAGTTAAAATTGCTCTTGGCGAAAATGGCCACATGGCCAGTGGCCCCACCCCCTGATTGCCAGACAGTGGGAAGTTTAGATTGCCCTCCATGCCGCGGCACGGAGGGCAATCTAAACTCCCCTCTGTCTGGAGATCAGGGGGCGGGGCCACTGGCCATGCGATCATTTTCAAGAGGTGCCGGAACTCCGTTCTGCTGCTTTCCAGCTGAAAAAAAGCCCAGGATACAGGTAATGATCCTACCGTTTAAGACAAGCAGGTTCCATCATTAAGAGAAGCAGAGGAGAAGGCCAATAAATCTAACCTATTTGGATACAGATACAAAATTCATTCGAATTCAAAGGGGCTTGCACTAGAGAATTTCATGGCAAAATGCTCCACTCCTACTTTAATCAATAAATGTTCTGTTTCAGGAACCAAGTATCTTGAGCCCACTCTAAAAAGATACTTGAAGGAACATCTACATTTTGGATCCAGGGAGATTCCACCTAACTCATACCTGTGGAATGGGGTTCTGTAACTTGGTCTGTGGGCCAAGCTACAAGTGACAAATGGCACTTAAACGGCAAGTGTATTTCTCCCTGTTCACTTGCCTTCTACCCAATCCACTTGCCGTTCAAGTGTCATTCGTCACTTGTAGCTTGGCCCTGTATTCAAGATGGCAGGGTGTGGTTCTGAGATAAAGTCTAACCTTATTAAATGGCAACCTGGGCCCTTCCTAGCTCTTAGCTTGAGCCATGCTGTCAGCTCCTTGTTAGCAGTTGATTGGAAAGAAAATGACAGACCTTGGTTATAGTTTTTCCTTCACATCACAAATATACATCAGTGGGAACCAATGATGGACAATAAGGCTGATGAAACTCATTTCCCCAGGGTATACACACACCCACAGTGAGTACTATAAGCTGCACCATATGATGGCTTACGTTGCCATAGATGAGACGGTCAGCATCTGCTCCTAATCAGAAGAATTTAATTCAGTCTCCGCATGGCCAGCTTTCCTTATGCCATCATATTATTTCTATGAATGGAAAGCGAACGTTTTTTTGTCCCTGGTCAGGAGCCGACGTGGCAAGAGAACAGGTCCCCTCTGATTATGAGAAGCACGTGCCTCAGCAGAGGACAGAATTTTAAGCAGGGCCCCGCCGCAGCACAGATAGGGTAGGTGTTCTGCGCTAGTCGTTTGTAGTTATTACAGACGACCTTTCAGGAATTGAAAAGGGGCGGGGGACTCTACAACATGTCTGCTGAGACTTGTAATCGTTAGCCGTTCAACCTTAAGGATTTACTTGTCCTGTTTTGTCTTCGCCAGAAAACAAGAGGAGAGAGGGGTGTGGAAAAGAAAGAGAAAGCAAGAAAGAAAACAGAGATCCTTTTCATGCTAATCTCTGAAAGACCCCAAATGTCTAAACGAACAATTCAGTTAAACATCCATATGACATAAGAATGCTTTTGAATCTGTTTTCCTTCTGGGAGTTTCATAATCTATGCATGAATAAGAAGGAAAGCTACCACAGGAGAGGCAGGTTAACTGTAAGAGTCCAAGGGTTCCCCTCCTTTCTTTTTCTTACCAAAATGCTTTAAATGTTCACAGTTGAAGGCCAATTGCATGCCAAGCTGCATGGGTGATCTCTAAAAGCAGAAAGGGGACTCAAAAAATACCCTGGCAGTTTACCAGGGACGGATGTTACCCATAGCCCTACAGGATTTGTTTTTAATCAGCCATGGTTTAGCTTAACAGTTTTTGCTGGGTAATCCAGCAGTTGTTTACATCTGATTCCCCAGAATTTCTTCCTTTTTGGTCAATCAGGCTACCATCACTCCTTGATGGACTCATCAGAGACTACCAGACTGGAGTCCACAGAAATCTGGAACTGGGCCTGTTCTTCTGGCTCTAAGTGGTTCCCTGTATCTCTCTACTATTTTGCTAAGGTTACTTGTATTAGAAAACTTCACCTTTCTTTGAAAATACGTAAGAGGGAAGTTTCCCTCTTACAGGGAAGTATCCCTCCTACAGAAGTATCCCGATTCTGTCCTCCCCAAAACATTATTCTTATTTCCAACCTTTCTACATTTCCCTTCTTCCTTTATTACAAACCTTGTTTATATATGCATGTGTTCTGATTCATGACAACAGAATTATGTAAAGTAATCAAAACCTCATTTGCATAATTTATTCCTACTGCAGAATTTGTATCTCCTTGGCACATAAGTTGGAGAACAGAGTATAGCTATAATACAATATATGGTTAGAAATGTTGTTTGCATTCGAAAAGGTGTATGTCTGATTAATTTTCAGAAGAATCACTGATCTGAAGCATCACTCATATGCATGCATAACTGCCCATGAATACTGCTTATTTGCAAGTCAGCTCAGATGAACACCAACAAGAGTACATGCATTTTCAAAGCACAGGCTTCCATTTCCAGAAGGTGCTATGCAAGGAATTAATCAAGCAGTCGCAGAAAGAGCAGGCATTGCTTCAAGCAGTTTGCAATGAAATTTAAGCCCTTGAAAAAGTGTATGTTACGTTATAGAAAAACCAAATGAGCACCAACCCCTCATGCTGCCTGAGAATGTGTACAAAGGAGCCTGGAACTTGATGAAACACTTTGCAAGGTGGATTGTAAAGTTGGGGCTGTTTGATCAGCAATCACTTGGTTCTGTAGTTGGCAGCTATTTAATGGTTGCAGTTTGAATGCACGCAGTGTGAATTTGGGTTCACTCTATAAACACAGTAGAATTGCTTCTTGGAACAGACCACTTCTTGCCCCTTTGTCTTCCTGTCAAGGAAGAAGGATATTCAGAAGGCAACATCTAATGGCCCAGCAAACTGCTCAGTGGGTGCCAACCAAAACGTGGTATTTTGAAACCAGTGTCTCAGTCCTGCTTCCTCAATAATAACATCAAAGCACAAGCAAAAAAAAAAGGACAAGAGAGGGGAAATGGACTCAGGTAGGAAAGGAGCATAAAGATGAACATCTCAGCACTGTGGTCCTAACTAGGAGACAAGGAATGAATGGTCAATATTTTGCATTAGATCACAAAGTTGAATTATCATCTTATTATTTACTTAAATAGTTCATAGTTATTGAAATTATACTCCATCTTTTTGCAAAATAATCTGTATTAACAAACAAGTACACAATTTTAAAAAAATAATAAACATTAAAACACTATCGTACTACAAGATCCTTAGGCCAGAAATTGTTAACTGGACTTAGGCTAGTACCTTTCTTTCAATATATTTGGCATCTGCTCTGGCATGCTGTGTTATGGATCAAGTAGGGTTGCCAGGCAGTGTCAAGCAACTAGCAGGAGGGTGGGGAGGGCAGCATTCAGGGAGAAAAACTAAAAAGAAAAAGAAAGTCTTGTCTACTTACAGGAAGTTCTTATCATAAAATTATTGAAAACATTGAATAAAATATAATTAAAAAAAATAATAAAGTGCTGTCGATTCCTAGGAATTGTCAGAAATCCATGGTAAGAATGTCCAATAACTAGGGAAGACATCATGTTTCTTTTTAATTTTTCTCCCGCTGCTGCTTCAAGCAGTGTCAGGCAACAAGACCTGGGGGTGCAGCATCCCCTACTCCCAACCATGGCTTGGCTACCCTAGGACCAAGAGTTTGGGAAGTAGTTCCTGGTTTATTTGTTTGGATGAAGAGGAGAAGATGAAGAACATAAGTTTAAATGGATTGCCTTGTAGCAAAGGGCTGTACCTAGATAGCCTTCCAGTTGTGTGATTCCATAAACAGTTTGTGCCTCTTCCCATGATACTAGTCCCATGTTTTAACAGCCACAGCAAAATTCTAATTACTTAGAACTTAACCTTTAATCTTTTACTGCTCTCCAAATATGGACTATTATCACTGAGTACCATTTGTAAAATGAAAAAAGGTCATTAAGATATAGGGTTGTCAGGTCCTTTCACTCCCCTAGTGGGAGATTGGGACTAGACATGAGCACGGAGGGACTGGGGCTGGGGTTTGTGGGGTTTGGGCCATTTAAAGGGCCCTGCCGCTTGCAAGCAGCAGGTCCCTTTAAGCTATCAGCTGGCAGGCAGCGAGGGGGGGAGCACGTGCATGCTCCTGGCCGGCGTGATGATGTCACTTCCAGGAAGTGATGTCATCGTGTGGGTCAAAGGCGGCTTGAGAGAGCTCCTGTGCTCTCAAAGGGCTGAATTGCCCTCCTGTAGGGCCTGATTTGGCACGAAATGGGCCCACTGCAGGATGTGGGAGTGCGCCAAACTGCCTGGGGTTGCACTGTGCTGCCACAGGGGCACCGCAGGGGCACACCTGGTCTGGTAAGTGGGGTGGGGGTGGGGGTGGGAGGTGGGAGCAGGGGATTCCTCATCACCGGCAGGGGAATGGCAAACCTTTCAAGACAGCACTGCATGACAAGGGAACTCTATTATTTATGATATATGCATTTGATGCATAGATATCAGACATACATTCACCAAGGCCTTCTTGTCTTCCACACGTGGGCAGGATTTTTTGGTTTCCCCATTGCTGGTGTGGCTGTAGATTAAGCTGAGAATTCAGAGAACTTGCTGCACCTATTGTTAAATCAGTATAACAACATTCTAGTGCTTATTTTTTTTAAAGGCCTCTGGTGGTGGGGGCGGGGGGGGGGGTGACTGCCACAGGGACAGAGTCAGGGGAAATGGCTGCCACGTGAACCAGAAAATCCAGAATTTCCCACACATACAGCAGCCACCCTGGCGTTACTGTGATCTTTCCCAAAAGTTCAAAGCAAAGCTGGATTGATAAAGACCAATAAAATCCAGGGAACTCCTCTGAAGTGCATGAATGTGTCACAATGCTGTGAGGAAACAGGAAAACCACCCTATTTACAAAAAACACTGAACTTGGGGCAGATAACCAGTGAGGAAGACACTGTTGTGTCTGCTGTCCATCAGCCAGCTCTTTAATGTGTGGCACTTTTTAAAGGGCCTGAAAGCAAAGCCAGGGTCAACAAAATTGGGCTTTGTCCTCAGCCTGCTGTCCCTGAGCACGGCAGGAGATGGTGACAACATGTAGAAGACATACTAAAAACATTTCTCCAGTTGTACAAAATGGGGACACTGATCCTTATTGCCAGGGGCAACCTAACACAATGTCCTCTTTTGGTGAATTTGTAATAACTACAGGAATACCTGATGCATGAGAGAAATCCTGGCACATGCACCACTTTCCTAAAACTCACTACACAAAACATTTCTCAGAAGAGACTCTGGGCCAAGCTACAAGTGACAAATGACACTTGAATGGCAAGCGTATTTCTCCCTGTTCACTTGCCCTCCACTCAATCCACTTGCCATTCAAGTGTCATTCGTCACTTGTAGCTTGGCCCTAAGAAGGCAAGGAGCGCTGCAGGTTTCAACTTGATCCATAACTCACCAAACCTCTTCCTCAAGGATTCATTCTCCATGCTGTAGAGAAAGTGAAAGCAATTAGGTCTTCAGCCACATGCAGGAGTTGAAAGCATTCCCTTGCCACGGGATAATTAGCTACAAACAATGAGCCCAAACTGGTTAAGGGTCAGCAGTTCCAGGAAGGGAAACTTTCAAGAGCTACAGGAGGTAACTTTTTTTTTCTAAAATTCCATTACCAAAATGATTAAGAGCATGTCCAGAATGCCTTTATTTTACCACTCCTTTGCATGCTCAATTGGACGCAGGTCCTTCAAAGTCAATAGGATCCACTCTCAAGCTAATGTGTGGAGAAGGGGAAGACTCCAGCCTTTAAGTAAATTTTGTGACCAACAACTGAATTATGGAAGGCATTCCGGTCTAACACCTTTCTTCTTCAACTTTTCGAAGCCTGAGAAAAGCTGAAAGGATGTTTTGCCCTTCACACAAACAGAGAAACTCTTCCCATCATTCTACAGCAGTAAGTTTTCATTCTGAGACATATACTTGAGTGAATCTCCCTTTGCAGGCTTTCCCCTCTTCTTAGCAGAAAATGGTTCCTCCTCTTGGGTTTCAAAGGGCAGGGCTAAAAGTCCTGAGTGAACTGGAGAAGCATTTTTTTTAAAAAAACGATTCATTATACTGAATAGGCCTAATTCAGAATAGGGAAGAAATGGAGGATTGAAACAGACAGAACACTCGTTTATTTGGGTCATGAGAATTCTCCAGCTGTGGACCAAGCTACAAGTGACAAATGAAACTTGAACGGCAAATGGATTGAGTGGAGCGCAAGTGGAGGGCAAATGAACAGGGAGAAATACACTTGCCATTCAAGTGTCATTCGTCACTTGTAGCTTGAGCCTGAGACAGTCCTTCCTCACCCAGTTTTTTCTGCCCCTCCTTCCTCCCTGCAGAAGGCAGCAATGTTGACAGGCGTCATCCATAGGGTTTTATTAGTCTTGCTAGTCGCCCGGTGAAGGCAAAGAATCCCCCGCCTCAGCATGTTCCCCCCACCACCTGTTTTCTGGCTGGCAGGGGGTAGGTATGGGAAGGTGTGTGTGTGTGTGGGGGGGTACGACGTGGTACGAGTAAATGTTTGTGCTGGGTAAAAATTGCCCCCTGGCATAACCCATTACTTTTGTGTCATGCCAGGAATGACATCATTCCTGGCACAATGTGGAGCACTTCAGAGTGGTCACACTGTATGTACACTATGTAAATCCTGCCATGTCTCCCACCACAACCCCCCATCCCCTGCTTCCCTCCCCCCTACATGACCTGGCCACTTTAGGTGTTATGAATCCATGGACTATGCTTACCAAGTTGCCTACTTTATTTCCCTAGTATTCTGGTGGGTAAAAGCTTGGTGAAATGGGAAGAAAAGCCCTCTTCCACTTTACAAAGAGACTTGCTTGCCTGCAGTATTGGGTTAAAGAAAGACAAGAGAAACTAAGTTCAAGCGGAGTTGCCTCCCATCAGTAATCTGCTCTTTCTGCTGCTGGGCAAAGTGAGGAAAAATATTACAAAATGATTGGCATCATGCATGACATCACATCACATCAATTCTGGAGAAAGAACACTGGAGGGAGATGAGTGTCCGAGACATGGAGGGCATTGGTATAACACATGACATAACATGATGTCACTTCCAGGGAAAACTAGAAGTAATGTCAATTTGCTCTAGGTATCTCCAGAAACTCTATGCCCTCCATGTCTCGGACACTCATCTCCCTCCCGGTGTTGGTCATTAGTTGGTAATCCTAACTGCCAGCCTACTCCCCCGTGGAGTGCCAGCCATGAAGGCAAGCAGGAGGGTAATGGGGCAGAATGACTTGGTAGGACTCTGTCCCACCTTCATTCATAAACCAGCCTCAGCTGAGTACAGGTGTTTCTCAGGATTATACGAGGTAGCTGAGTTTAAGCCCCGAAGGACTGTTCCAAAAGGAGGAAGCTGCGTGTATACTGCTCTGTTACCAGAACTGTTCTATTTGGTGTCTTTAGGGCCAAAGAGTTGAAACTGACAAATAACAATTTTACAGCAACTGGGAGGCTGTGCTTCCATGGGGTTGGAGTCCAGCAGCTAAGAGTTTCCAGAGTCAGCACAGGGAAGGACAGCATGGCCTGCATTTCATCAGCATGGTCAAGATCCTGCTGGCACCTGCTGCAAGACTGCCAAGCTATTCAAGTGATTGTGCTCAGCTATCCAATCTGGGACAGGCTTCATCTGCCTCTATTAATGACTTGCCTTACCTTTAGATAGTGTTATGTGTTGCTAAACATTTTAACTTATCCAGATGTGTGAGCAGCAGAGAAGTTTTACTTTAGGGTCTTCTGCTTTGCTGCACTCATAGAAGCCTGGGTTATGTTTAGAAGCAGATTTGTGACATCTTTATTTAGGGCTCTAACCTATTTGTTCAAGGCTAGTGGCAGGCATGTTAAGCTTTGCCACATGTGAATTTAAGTCCAGAAACAATGATGTCTGTGAACTAGGAACCCCCCCCCCCACCAAAAATGACAGAAAAATCCCCTCCAATCTGCAAAGCTCTGACATTCTCCAGTGACTCAGCAGTAAACAAGGGCGCTGTATGCACATTCAGCTCTGAAGTAATCCAGGAAACAAACACATCTGTATAAAGAAAATAACGGTCATTTAAAATAAATCGCCCCTGGATAGCTTAGACAGAGACAGCGACTGTGAATGAGTTACTGGCTACCTACTTTTGTTTTCTAGTCATGTCTTCATGTTCCAATGGAGTATGTGCTAGAAAGGTCTGTATGTGAACCAGTCTCCCTTAATTCACTAGCTGCATGAAGAGAAACATCCAAACAGATAAAAGGGGTGGGGGTGGAAACATGAAAATGGTATCTTAGTAAAAAGTCTTTTATCTAGTGCTCACACCAGCAGAAAATTACCCATTTCCTCTTAAAGATATGAGATGATTGGTAGGAAAGTCTAAAATGGTACTGATTACCCACTATTGAGAGCAGCATTTTTGAAATCAGATTTCCCCCCCCACACACACACACACAAATTTCTTAGTATAATTGTGACTTACTTTCATTGCTCCAGCCCTGAGATTTCAGCCCTGGTACATATTTGAGACCACCCGTGGCACATCCTTGGGAAAAACAAACATGAAGACCAATGGCATAACACACATGCCAGCAGCATCTGTGTGACTTCTCTCCCTCTAAAACATACAGACACACTACTTCGGTGCAGGGGGCGGGATGCCACAGATAACTAAATGCTTACAGAAAGCACCCTACAGCACTTTCACTCCCCTAGAACGTCCTTTCTACAAAGTTCCAGAGGACAGAGGGCCAAGCTACACATGACGAATGACACTTGAACAGCAAGTGTATTTCTCCCTGTTCACTTGCCCTCCAATCAATCCACTTGCCGTTCAAGTGTCATTCGTCATGTGTAGCTTGGCCCTTAGCCATGTTAGTCCATAGTTGCAAAACACTAAAAGAGTCCAGTAGTACCTTTAAGTAGTACTTACTTTATTGTAGCATAAACTTTTGAGAATCACAGCTCTCTTCATCAGACACATTTGACAAAGAGAGCTGTGGTTCTCGAAAGCTTATGCTAGTCTTAGTCTTAGGGCCAAGCTACAAGTGACGAATGGCACTTGAACAGCAAGTGGATTGAGTGGAGTGCAAGTGAACAAGGAGAAATACACTTGCTGTTCAAGTGTCATTCATCACTTGTACTTTGCCCTTAGTCTTAAAACCAGTTTGGTGTAGCGGTTAAGAGTGTGGGACTCTAATCTGGAGAGCCGGGTTTGATTCCCTGCTCCTCCACTTGTAGCCAGCTGGGTGACCTTGGGTCAGTCACAACTTCTAGGAACTCTCTCAGCCCCACCCACCTCACAGAGTGATTATTGTTGTGAGGATAATGATAACATACTGAGTGGGTATTAAGTTGTCCTAAAGGGTGGTATATAAATCAAATATAGTTGTTGTTGTTTGTTGTTGTTGTTATTAAAGGTGCTACTAGACTATTTACTATTTTCCACAAAGTATCTTTCTGCAAAATGATGGTTGAGGTTGAATAGCAAGGGTTTTTTAAAAAAAGTAATGTTTTTTTTCTGCATACCAGGTACCAATGTACACGATTCCCCTCAAGAAATTTTGCCACTCCTACATAAATCCTGCCTCCCTTCTTGTTATTAAATCATATCCAATTTAAGGCAATCCTGTAGGGTTTTTGAGTCCAGAGGTTTCAGTGGTGGTTTGCCATTGCTTGCCTCTACATAGCAGTACTAGACTTCCTCGGAGGTCTCCAGGTAGGACCCTGCTTAGTTTCAGAGATCTGATGAGATCGGGTTAGTCGTTTGCTTCCCTTGAAATTCCTCAGAGCATTTGCTTAAGCAGGAGGGTCCCAATTTTTCACTTTCTGTAAAACTCTGGCAAGTTATAAGAACAAACAAAAATGAAGGCTCTTTTTAATTGAATTATGTCATTGTACTGTGAATTATAAGGCACCTTGATCCAGAAAGGTAAAGAGGAGATATAAATATTTTAATAAATGAATAAATAAAAGGCTGTACTCTTGTGTATATTTACATATTTAGCAGTTTTGGTGTCTGAGAAACACAGCAGATTGGGAATTCTGATGAAATTTAATCTTAGATTTGAAGGACATAATGCCATTGGACATATAGAGTGCCCTTGTCATAAAACTACTACTGAATGTTTCATGCATCATCCTTAGAAAAGAAACTCTTCTAATTTCATGTTTTTGCATTGTACAAGTCAGGCTTGGATTCCAAGAAGTGTGAGCAAAGCTGCAACATAGGAAGTCAACTCTTCCACCTCTCCCTTCCACTGTGAACGTCTGTGTCCTTCAAAGATGTGTGGGGGAGTAGGTTAGTGGTTGGCCAGGAACTATATGGAGGACAAAGGGGGAAACTGAGTTAGAGAGTGCATAAGCAACAGAAACATTGTTCTGTCTTTGGGACTGTTGTTATTCAAATACAACAACAAAAGGAACCAAGCCTGCATTTTTTGTTCGTTTCTGTTTCCTTGAGTTTGATTTTCCCCATAAAATACAAGCATCTCCCTAATGTCATCAGTGGCTGATTCCGCATATGTTGGATAATGCACTTTCAATGCACTTTATCAATCGTTTGAGGTGGATTTTTTGTTCCACACATGAAAAAATCTGTTCCAAATGATCTATAAAGAGGATTGGAAGTGCATTACCCAACGTGTGCGGAATCAGCTTATGTCTCACTGCACGTACATGATCTATACTGTGAACATAAAGCATGCTTACATCATCCTGGCACAGAAATGGTATTGAACACCAACCACAAGCAAAACATTCAGGACCAGCAATGAAAGCAGATGGATTGAAACCATTAACCATGGCAACATACAAAAATGGAATTAACAACACCCCTCAAACTTAATTCCAGCTCTCTTGCAAAGCGTCCCTACTTTGAATTGGTTTCAGTTGTCTGCACTGGCATCATCTTTGAAGTGTTCCATGTGATTAACCTTTAGATCACTGAACATTTGGACACAGATACATAGCAGGGGAAAACAATAGCAGCAAACAGGAATAAAACCCAACGTGAACATCCGCATGATTCAATTTTTCATCAGGATCTTTGCCCTGCCCCCAGAAAGGCCCCAAATTGAAATGGTCAAACTTCTGGTGGCACCCTGCAGGGAAGAGAAGCTCAGCAAGAGCGTCTTGAAGTAACAGCATGATCATAATAACCACAGAAGCTAAGTATTGCCAGTAGCGTAACTTTACCTTAAATGTCCCCATAATAATGGAGATATTGCTCCAATCTTTAAACCTTTTACAGCTATGATTGATCTTCTTGCATTTGTTCTCCTCCCCATCCCCAATTCTTTTTAACATACATATTTTGCTCTTTGCTGAAAGCAGGTTGACAACACATCTATCACTCTTAAATAACCATTCTCAAAGGCATTTGTTTTCCATAGCTCCATTTATATGGTCTTTTGCTTTATTCATTTACATGTAATGAATCTATCAGGTTCAGTTTTATTTCCCCCCCACACACTGATCTGAATAGCATCACATCATTTTTTATTTTTTTTTAGTATATTTATTTTAACACCACATTGGTTTGACTTGTTCTATGCTTGCAACAAGCACAGCGTCTGCAGGGAAAAGGCTAGACTATGAGTTTGGGAATTGGGATCTTGCATCAAATCAAGTTTCACATAGAGGATCACACCCATTAACACATAGCGAAGTTAAGTTGTGTCACAGCTGGCCGGCCGGCCAAAACTATCACCTGACTGCTCCATCTTGTGGCCAGACCATTTTTTAAGAGTCTAAGGTGATGCACAGGGGGAGAAAAGGCCACCATTAAGTCTTGAAAATTACTCTAGCCCTGGAAATGGAAACTACGTCTTTGCTGTGAAATCAGCTGTGGTGCATGCAGGAAGCAGTTTTGGAATATGTGCATTACAAAGGCCGTTGGCTGCCTTCACCCTTTCCTAACCAATTTCCTAACCATTTAAGCTATGAGTAAAATTAAATAACAATAAGAAAATAATAATAAAGTCATCAAGTCGCAGTGAGTGCATAAATTGCTGAAAAATATTGTCTCAGCAGCCTTAATAACAACCTTGCAAATAGAGATGATTTAGAGTTTCTCATCTCTGCTATTTCAGCCCAGAAATCTCAATTTTAATTTTTTTCTCCTTTAAATTTCCAGTACAATTTTTCCTGCAAAATGTACACATTCCCAATGGCATTTGTGCATAACCATACTTCCTATGCGTACATGATATACAGTATATGAACAAATATGAAGCTGTCTTATACTGAAGCAGACCCTTGATCTATCGTGTTCAGTACTGAACTCTGAACTTTGTGCTGTACTCAGTACTGACCTCTGACTGGCAGCAGCTTTCCAGGGTCTTGAGACCAAACAAGATGTGATGGCATCCTTGTGGCCACCACGAGGACACCACCACCATTTTAAAGACATTTAAAATTGCTGCAAGGGCCCAGTCCTGATCAGGTCCACGGCATGGTGCTCTTGTCACGCTCCCCCATCTGCCTGTTCAAATGTTGGACAATTGAGAGGTTGGGTGCTTTGGCACTTGATAAGGTGAGGGAAGGACTTGAACACATGCATGAAGCTTCCTTATATGAGACCAGTGGTCCCACAAGGCCAGTAGTGTCTACTCAGTTTGGCAGTGGCTCTCCAGAAACTCAAGTAGCAGTCTTTCGCATCATCTACTGCCAGGATCGTTTCCACACGTCTTACCTTCTGCCGGAACATCATGGAAGACAGCGTCTTCGAGTGCAAAATTGCACCAGGAAGATGCTGTCATCTGGGATTTTGCATGCAATTGCGTCTTCCTGGTGCAATTTCACGTGAGAAGATGCTGTCTTCCATGATGACAGCGTCTTCATGGCGTGATTTCGTGTGAGGAGATGCTGTCTTCTGCGATATTCCGGCAGAAGGTAAGACATGTGGAAACGGCCCTGGTCCTTGTCACTGGAGATGTCGAGGGTTGAACTTGGGACCTTCTGTAAATAAAGCCAAGGCTCTTCCACTGATCCACAGCTCCTCCCCAGTGTGTGCCTTAGTAAGCTGTGCTGTAGGCCTGATCAGGATCTGGCCCTTGCAACATTTAAAAAGGAGTTTAAAATGGCAGCAGCATCTTCATTGTAGCCATCTCAACCAGTTTGACCTTCAGGTGGGACTCTTTCTCATCACTTTTCAACTTGAGATGCCAGGGGTCGGATCTGGGACTTTCTGCTTATAAAGGAGATGCTGTGGTGCTGAGCTAGGGCTCCTACCCGTGGCTTCCGAGGGAGCATTTCTGTGTTGTTTTGAAATTGTTCAGTCTTCCAACCAAGGCCATACAAATGGAATAAAAAACTGTAGAATGTATTTACATCACAGGGAAAGAAAACTACAAAATGGATAGCAAAACGAGAACTGGAGCCACAGACAAAAGTATAAAAGGATCAGAAGAGTGAACAGTCACTGATCACTGCCTGCGAGGCAGGTCACCAATTTCAGATGGAATGGGGCTGAATGGTTTATACATGGCCATTCAGGGAGTTTATGGCTGACCTTTGAACTTGGGTCTTCCCAATTCACAGCTCGTAATCATAATGATGATGCTTCATTCTCCCAGCATTCAAATATACCCATCACCTAATTTCTATATTCAGGGTCTGTTCTCCAATATCCAGTCTTCCAAGGCAATAGTTGTGTGTTGTTTAGCAATCACTGAGCCTTTCAACTGAGGCACTGTATCTATGTATGAGGATAATAAGCCCCTTCTGGAACAAGCAATAACAACAGAACAGTACTCCATGCACAAATGAGAATAAAAATAGGGATACAATTAACTAGTTTTTCTTCCACCCTGACTTGAGAGGTGGGGGGAAGAGAAATGTCTAAAACCTCTCTGAGCTCCTTAAGGAATTAAGAGAGTTGAGGAACTTTCTAAAAATGAATCCACTTTGATCACAGGTTAGACACCCAACGTGTTCAAGTAACGATACAACAAATCCCATTTGAAATTGGCTTTCTCTTAATTATTCTAAAGAGTGAAATGGATTACATTACCCTAAGCCGTTTCATCTTAGAGTAATGACCCCTGGCAACCACAGAGGTATCAAGACCCCAGAGGTGACCTCAGGATTTCTTTCAGGTGCTGTCAAAGTTTAAATTGTGGTGAGTTGTGCCGCAGGGTCACTAATGCATCTTGGACAGGAATTAATAACTTTGCTATAGGAGCTCCCAGCATATATCTAGGAAAAGTGCCATTTACTGAGCTTCAATATTTCAAATTTCAGCATAAAATAAGGAGGAAAAGCAATAGGAGGAGATTTCCTGCCAAATGTGGGTTGCAGTAAGTACCATCTTTACTAGCTGACTCCTGCCACATACTGGAATGGTTCAGATGCAAAACCAAGCCATGGTTTGGTGTTATGTGAAGGACAGTGAACTCCTAATCAGAGCTGCTCCAGTCTAAGCCCATTGATTTCAATGGGTTTCGACTGAAGTAGCTCTGCTTAGGATGTCATTGTTAGTCTTGTGTCCATATGCTTCCTCTTGCTTTCCATCATGGATAGATGGATCATTAACTTTGGGGAGGGGTCATCATCCTCCAGGAGCAACCCTGCCAATTCTGCATGGTCATGTAATAGATCCTAGTCAGCAGTGCAAACAAAGACCATTGACTCATTAATTGCTACCTCTTGTCAGTGGCAATCCATGAAGAGGTAATGGCTGAACTGACAACAATCACTCATGCTGCCACTCAGCTTGGCTTGCTCCTGAGCGATCAAGTTTCCAGGTCCCTTTACTTTCCTGGCACGAGTGGGGGATCTGGTACTCACCTGTTTGAAACATCCCCAAGCAAAGCATGGGAGCATTTCCAGAGCTAGCATGATGGCATTACTCCTGGAAATGACATCATTGCACCCCGCTGGGAGTGCACCCACTGTAGGCTTGCCCAGGAGGTATTTTGTCTCCCAGGTCCACTCCCCATGCCTTTCCCTCCTGCAGGTCAGGCGAGTGGTGGCAGGAGGGGGGCAGATGCTGGAAGTGGGGAATCCCTGGCCCTCAACGGGGGACTGGCAGTTCTGTTCTCAGTCCACCCCCAATTAGTCATTTCCTTTTTAGCACAAGTCACAGCTTGTCCTTGTATTTGAACCGGAAAACTATGATTTGTGCTTCCCCTCCAAACCAGGACTGAAAATCATGATTTTGTTTTAAAGCTTTGCAGTTGTAGGTTAGAGGACAAAGCATAAATCACAGCTTGTTCATTTGGATGCAGCAAAAAACTACAGTTTGCCCTAAAGGAGGGACAACTTGGTGATTCTGAATGTTCATGGAGGAGGAAGGAAAAGAGAGTGCTTACATCAAATCTTGTTACCTAATCCACTTTGAACTTCTTATGTCCTAGTGCTTCTGGAAGTCAGAGCTCCACAAACAGAGGCAGCAAACCTATGAATACTAGTGCAATATCAGGAAAAAATCCTGACCTCTCTGCCTTGCAGGTTGGTCCTCCACGGCATCTAGTTTGCCACTATGTGACACAGGATGCTGGACTGGATGGACCAGTGGTCTGAATCTTAACTCTGTAGCTCCTGTCTTTGTCCAGAGCTTGATGATGAAGCAAAGACTGAATCCCTTCCTGACATATGCCAGGCATGAAGCACTTACTGAAACCAAAGCTATGGTCTTGTCCATTCCTAGCGCCTTTCATGTATTCCTGGCTTTGCTCTACAAGGCATAATCAGGAGGAAGCTTGAGTGATACATGAGCAGTTAAATGATCCCTACAAGAAGCAATGTGAGCTACCCCAAGGAGGTGTGGACATACTAAAGCTCTGGATCTAGAGTCAGGATTAGAGATGGGCACGAACCGAAATACAAACCAAAATTAAGCACGAACCAGGCCAGTTCGTGGTTTGCGTACCGCGGTTCATCAGATCCCATTTCTGACGAACCACCATGAACGTTTAGGCTGGTTCGTTTGGTTCATTTTTTGGTTCGTGACTGCAGACAGCCTGGTGCCAATCAATCCGTTTCCTAGGCAACAGGGGATGGACTTCCTGCAGACCTTCTGCTGACCTGGAAGTGACCTTCTGCTGACCCGAATGTGATGATTTTCTGACCCAGATGCGACATTTTCATGAACCAAATGAACCAGTTCACGAACCAGGGGCAGGCTTGTGAAAGTTTGTGGTTCATGGTTCATGAAATTTGACCAACCACGAACCGCATGGTTTGGTTTTTTTCCAGTTCATGCCCATCTCTAGTCAGGATCCAAGTTCGTTCTATGTATACACGTTACAGATTCCTCGGACCTTCCGTAAGTTCTATGCCTACTACCTCCTTCTACAATTTCAGAAAGAAAAATATTTTTTTTAAAAAAAATCTTTCCTGACTTAGAGAACAGTAGGATTTGAGTTTGGTGGTACCTTAGAGACCAACAAAATTTTCAGGGTGTAAGCTTTCAAAAGTTAGAGCATGCTTCTTCTGACTCTCAAAAGTTTACACCCTGAAAATCATGTCGCTCTCTAAGGTGCCACGGCACAAAAATCAAGCTGTTCAACTGTTGACCAACATGGCTACCCACCTAAAACTTTCCTGACTTATGAGATTTCATGTATTAGGTGAGGTGAGGTGGGTACTACAAGCCTGTTACAGAGAAGTGAAGCTAGCATCTGAAGCTCGGTGTTATGTACTGGGCTAGCTTCAGGTGAAGCTAGGTTCCTCAGGTCTGAAAACCTACTGGGTAGTAAATTAGCAGCAGACAATCGATTCTCTGGTATGTGGGCCAATTGCTGTTTGGTAAACAAGTTGCATTATATACTCCCCCATCACTTCTGTGGAGAAAAAAAGAAGAGGAAACTTCCACCTCCATTGAAAAAGAAATACCAAAGCTGTCTGCCTAGTTCTCTCCAGCTGCAGGCTATTTTGAATGTAGACAAATTGCCAGAGCTGATTTCCTCTACAAAAAACTGATTAGTAAAACCCCTGTGGATTCTTTAACTGTACTGTTGGCGGCCTAAGAGATTAGTGCAGCAATTCCCATCATCAAATTATTTACTGTTAAAATATTGGATTAGGGATGTTGTTATCCACTGCTCTGAGATTACAATGTGATTCTGTAAAGATGAGAAAAGAGGAAAACAAAGTTACCCTCAGTCACTGGTAATTAGGATTTGACTTTTAGCTACTTATTTAGCTATCTCATTAAAAAAAAAAGTCAACTTCCTAACGATTCATTTGCGCTCTTTACAAAATCTCTTCCTAACTTTTCTCTGTCTAGACAAGGGACACACCAAGAGATGTCAAAATCCCCTGAGAAATTCTGCTAATCTTATTAAAAACATTTTATCTTGTCATGAAATGCCTGTAGTTATTTTGACTGAGTGAGGTAGTCCAAATTAGCCTCCAATTTCAATTTGGGCTAATAATCTAATGGTTGATTAAAAATAATGTCCTCAGAAATTTCAGTAACCATGCCAATATTTTAACTTTTGTAAAATACCCATAGGTATTTGCTTGAGTAAACTGCCCTATTTTGCCCTGAATTTCTAAGATGGCACCTGGAAATCATGCTTATCATCTTGGCAATTTTCCTCCTCATCTACAACAGAAACTTGTTCAGGCTGGACAATGATAAGGTCACTCTGCTTAGGTTCAGAGTCACTTCAGCTCTGACAAATGTTTATAAAGCTAAAGGCAAAGGAAAATTTACCCATAAACGTTCATATACAAATACATTTCTTTCAAATGTTTGGGATGTCAGTTTCTTTCTTAGCTCTCTACACTTCAGCTCCCCAAGCAACTGGTAGTAATTTCTTCAGCAAATAAATGCTCAGAAACTTTGCGCACAGTTGCATATATGCTGTTTATTGTTGAGAACATAAGGGACTTGTGGATTGGCTCACTATTCCAACATTGGCATTAGAAGACAACTAGAATTGGGTGTCTCTGAGAGGGTCTGTGGTTCACTGGCAGAACACAACTTTTGCATGTATTTCGACTAAAAGAATCTCACATTGCAAGTTAGGGAAAAGACCCTTCTCTGACTGATACCCCAGCGAACTGCTGTCAATCAAGATTTGGGCCCAGTAGCACCGTTGCTTTCAAGAGTCAGAGCTCCCTGAACTAGATGGACAAAGGACTCATTTGGTATAAGGCAGCTGAATGTGCTACTGTGGAGGCCTCCAGGTTGTTGGCAATGCTCTAGTTTTGAATGCAGAAAGCCCCAGGTTCAATCCCTTGCATTTCCAACTAAAAGGATAAGGTATCAGGTCTTGTTAAAGTCTTTTCTCTGCCTCAGATCCTGCAGTTCAGCTGTCTGTCAGAGTAGATAATATTAAGCTAGATGGACCAAGTTCATATGTTCACATCACACTGCAAGTGCACATTATCTCAGCAAACATGGATCCCCAAATCCATGTTTGCCACAGAAATTTGGATATTAGGATAGTAAGAAACACTTGCAAGGTGGGTGGAAGAGGTGCACAACCTTTTCCATGGTAGGAGTTCTCCTCTGAAAGAGGCCACAAGGCCAGTTTTAGTTTCCTTTCCACCCAGCAAGCACCCTCACCCAAATATTAGTGCTACGGAGAAAGCCATGGGTTGAGAATGTTGTGCTTTGTGCAGGGCCGGATCTACGGTTGCCAGCGCCCAGGGCAATCAAAGACTGGCCACTCACACGTGCACGTGCACTTCCATGATGTCATCATGCAGGGCGGCGCGTGCCGCACCGTGGTAAGCCAGCTGTCCCAGCATGCTGCGGAGCCAGCAGTGGCAGTGCGAGTGGCTGGGAGGCCACCCACGCCATTTGCCTGCCCCACAGGACAGGGGGCAGCTTGCTGTGCGCCCCCTGTCCTGTGGGGCAGGCGAATGGTGTGGGTGGCCATTTTGCCTGCCCCACAGGACAGGGGGCGCACGGCAGGCACGCCCTTTGTCCTGCTGCCCGTGCACTCCTAGGGCTGGCAGCTGCATCTGGCACCCCCTCTTTGGCGGCACCGGGGGCAGACAACCCCCTGCCCCCCCCATCAATCTGCCCCCGGCTTCGCACATGCCATGTTATCAAATCAGACAGTCTAATGGGATGAGGAAATATTCCCTATTACATTTTTATTGTTATCGTCATTTATATTATTAACAACTGTTGTGATTTTCTGGATCTGACTATTGGCTTTGCACAGATTCGTTTGTATCATGCACACATGTTGTACAGGTTCCATATACAATTTGTACAATATTGTACATCATTTATGCCATGGATCCATTCTACTAATGGAAGTAAAATAAAAAAGAGTCCAGTAGCACCTTTAAGACTAACCAATTTTATTGCAGCATAAGCTTTCGAGAATCACGTTCTCTTCGTCAGACGAAGTCATCTGACAAAGAGAACGTGATTCTCGAAAGCTTATGCTACAATAAAATTGGTTAGTCTTAAAGGTGCTACTGGACTCTTTTTTATTTTGCTACTACAGACTAACACGGAGAACTCCTCTGGATCTATGACTAGTGGAGGTGCTTTTGTTCAGTGGACCCATGCTAACAGAATGGGCACATGGCATACTTGTGATGCTGATTGATTGGTTCACATATAATGTTGAAAACTGTCTGTGTTTCCCCAAGAAAATGCAAGGAAACCAAAAATTCTATAAACATGAAAAAAATCATGAGTCTGGTTTGCCTAAGGGAGAAGCAAAACAAACACGTTGATTTTTAAAGTTGAAACAGCAGGGATAAGAGGTTTGAAATCATCCCTAACAGTCAAAATAGAGTGATCCTATACAGAATTACTCCTGTCTAAGCTCATGGACGTCAGTAGGTTTAGACTCTGCATACGATTGCACTGATAGAGTGAGAGAAGAGGTACTGGTAAGGCATAGCTGGTGCTGCTGTGGCCAGAATTTCCCATGCATTTCCTGCTCTGGGTCGCTGCGATACTAAACCTCTTCGGCAGGACTGGAAAACATCTATTGGTCTGCTTGATTTGTGATCCCATCCCTTGGAAAAGCACCCCCAAGGTGACTATAGTGCACCTACTATAAGTTATTCCTTCTGCATCACACCATATTGGTCACTTGAATAGCACAGGTGTTAATTAAAGACCAGCATCCAGTATTTAGCATTTTAAGTTCAGCCTATAAAACCCGCACAGATGTGCACCAGCTAAAAATGATTACAAATGAGCTTTTAATCACTGAAGAATGAACACCACTAAGAAAGGACCTCCTTGATGGTGTTTTAAAAGTGGTGTGTACTGACCTTCAGGGTCACCTATATCTTGGCTTTAGTTCAAGGGGAAGGTCTGGATATATGGTGGCTTACAAGAGAGTCCATATAGTATTGCATCTATTGAACTGGGTTTTCCAAACAGAGAAAGTAGTTTGACTTGATGTACACTTATTCCTCTCAACTGACAACTGAAAATGTGCTTGAAGGCAAGGATGGGTGTACATAAATTAACACTGTAGTCCCTTCTGCATATAATACTGGTTTACTGATACAGTAAAGTATATATGTTATCGGAGGATGTTCATGCAAGCAAGCAAATGGCATGAAATAAAGAATCGGGTATTCTGTTAGTTCGAGGGAGAAACAAAATCATAATGGAGTTTTGGGGTCAAGACAACAAAGATGAGAAATTTGAAATTATCCCTAAATAGCATGCAAACAAGGCCACTTACATGCACCAATATGCAGTTGATTCATTATGCGCTTCCAGCGTGGCATGCCGCATTCCACTCACTTTGTCCTGTCATTTGTTCTTTTTGGAAACAGAGGCCTGATTTGACATCCTTTGATCTCTGAATCCAAGACACAACTGTGGAAAATTGAATTTAAAAGAGATCGCTCCCCAAGCTGAAATAACCATAGACAGTCTCGGAATAAGTCAAGCTAACTGACCTCTGTAAAATTGAAACTGTTCATGGGTCTTCTTAACTGCAGGCAGAAACAGCTTTGCCAAACCCTGACATAACTTACCAGCCAAATGTTTAATCAGGGCAGTGGGAAGAATAACTGAAGCAATGCATTCTTATTTAATATTTCAATATACCCGGCACATGGATTAAAAATGCTATTTTCCATTACTGCAATTCTTTTTTTCCCCTCCATTACAAATACTTAGTCTAGAATTTGCCTTGACTGACCTGTGGTCTGACTGGCATAAGGCACTGCATATGTTCATTGTACATATAACGGTTGGTTTGTTGATACACAAATAGGTTGTGTGGGATGCCAGGATAATGCCCAGCTCCTGTCATCACCTACACAAAGGAAAGCCACTCTAAAATGGTAGGATGTCAGATCACAACAGTGGTTTGCTTTAATTTTGCATGCATACTTATGTCCCAGGATTGAACAGAAGATGTTATTGTTTTGATTTTGTGGAAATGGTGCTTTCTAGGGGGATTGCTGAAATATCACTGCCATATAACTACCCTCTCATCACTGTGCCATCTTCTTCCTTGCTTAGTTATATTGACAATCCAATCCAATCAGGGAATTTATAGTAAACAGGAGACTGCACAGCTAGAGTTGTATAATGCTATGTGATGACAGTGCAGAGGGTAAGCACAGATAATTCAAAGTGGAGTTAATGATTCCTTGACTAGCCATTGGTCCATTCCAAGCAATCAGAAATCATATATTGAATGTCATGATATTATTTCACTGATCACCAGATCTGGCTGTGTGGTGGCATAAGCTCCTGAAGAAGAGATCCATACATACTTCTGTCCCTTTTCAACACAACCACTCACCAAAAAGAAAGCAAAACACAGCCAGTGGGTTTCCCTCTCTTTCAGTGAAATCCTGAGCAGTTACTCCAGCCTAAGCTCAGTGAAATCAATGGGCTTAGACTAGAGTAACTTTGCTTAGGATTTCACTGTAAGTATATGATGCTCTCTTTGTGTATGATGCTGCTATAAACACTTATGAAAAGTAGCCTCGCTTTTATTTCAGCTGTACTATCTTCCAATTTTTCTTTAATAATTTCTTTTAAAATTAAAATCTTGGTAAATTTAAGACCTCCATCATTTAAAAAAAATTAATTTGATAGCATCTTCAAATCCATTTGTGAATACCTTAAGGCAGCTTTAAAATGGCAGAGGTGATGATGGTGCAACAAAATGGATGCCTAACACATTACAATAAAAAAGGCATCTGACAGAGATCCTGAGGTTGCATACCAAGGGAAACACACATGGAAACCACTGAAAAGAGCTAGAGAGAAACTAGGGCTATATTCACTCAAGCCATTAATTCAGTATAAATCTTTAATTTGATTTAACTTCTGATTTTTCCCTCATGCAAAAGAGAGAACAAGCCTTCTCTTCTGCAGAAGAGAGAGAAAGATCCTCCAATGACTGAATCAAATAGACATTTTGAGTAAGGAATGTATTCCTGCACATAAAGAGTATAATGTACATTGAAGGTATGCACTACTAAATCAGCCATCAAACAGCATCCAGCCTGGTTGGCCTTTGTCCATGCGAACACAGGAAGAGAAAACATTGAGAGGACAACCAAGGATCACAGAGCTTTCTACTTTCGCTACTTTCCTTCTCAGTGATATGCAAAGCCCCTCGGGGAACACAGTAGTTAGACCCCTAGCATAGATCACCCAGTCCTTTCAAGCCCAGAAAATTTCACAGCTCTATATTCCAGCAACTGAACAATATTCCCAACATCAGTGATCTCAAAGTACAAAGGCCCTAACTGGTTCCAATCGTCTGGCACTAATTGATGCATGGTTTATTTTCCTCTACAGTTCAATTTTTAATGCAATGGTTTCAGAGAAGCGTTTGAATGCATCCCAAAGCATAGTGGACGCAAAGGATTTTCAGTGTCATTCACAATTTTCTAGCCACTGGTTGCAATGTTGCATCATTAAAAAGAGGTAGCAGATTACATTGAGGAACATTAAAAGAAAGAGAAAGAGGAGGTAAATGTATGTACTCTGGCTTCCCTCAAAGACGATTCAATTTCCAACTTACCGGCTCGTTGATCTCCTTATAGCAATGGCATTTGTAAAAAGGACGACCCAGGGAAAACACAAACAGTGATTGAACTGGAAACAGCTAAAATTGCCAACAAGAGCATTCATTTTTGTTAAACTTACACCTGGTGCACAAGGTTGCTCCTAATGATAATATTTCCCCAAATGTCAACTTCAACATCAACATTCTCTCATGTACAAATAACTTTTACACACTGAACTCATTGCTCAAGTGAAAGGGTGAAATAATTTACATGTGGGCAGGGAAATATCTGCATTGCTTTGTCAGATAGGGTTACATAGCACAGCTCATTCACAATTACAGCAGCATTTTTTTTGCTTCTTAACCGCCCCCCCCCCCAAAGTAGGCTCTAAATAATAATAAAAAATACAGGTGAGTAAAGACTCCATCATAATCAGCATGGTGCATACCAAACAGGTCTCTACTAGAGGAAGGCACTAACCAGGAAAATGGCGGTTCATTGTGGTTCGTGGTTCATCGCATTTCACGAACCGTGAACCGCCATGAACTTGCCCAGTTCTCAAACCAGTTTGTTTGGTTCATTGGTTCATCACTTTTGGGACTGCAGAAGATCTGTAGAAAGCCCATTCTCCCCCCCCCCCTCCATTGCCTAGGTAACAGATTGACTGGTGCCAGACTGTCTGCAGTGAACCACTCTAAAAATCATAGCAGTTCATCGCTCTTCATCAGAAATGAACTCTGATGAACCGCCAGTTCACAAACCAAAACCTAGCCCAGTTCATGATGAACTTTGGTTCATATTTTGGTTCGTGCCCATCTCTAGTCTCTACTAACAGCCAATAAGACCATGGTAAGCAAATACAGATAAATTTAATTATTTATTTATTGGATTTATATCCCGCCATCCCCACAAGCAGGCTCAGGGCAGGTCACAACATCATAAAACAACAATTTCAAAAGGATATATATATATATATATATATATATATATATATATATATATATATATATATATATATATATATATATATATATATATATATATATATATATATATATAACAAAATAAGTAAAATAAGTTACGATAAAATTGCAATACATATCATTCTGGGTAGGAATAACAGATGTCATTAGACAATGGATCAGAACAAAACAAACAAGGGACCAGCAGGATAGTTTGCCAGCTCCTCAACCACTCTCAACAATTCTCATAAGCCTGGTAAAATAAATAAGTAGAGGAATGCAATGTTATAAAACATTTGTGCACGATGTACGATCTAATTCTTCTTACTGCTTGACTAATGACCCCATCAGTCAGTTAAAAAGTGGCTACATGTGAGCTAGAGTGAAATATCATTTGGCAACTGGTAGCCTGTATCTAGCCTATGACTTACTTCTATAGAGATCACCACTGTAACGAGAACAGAGGCGGTTTGCCACTCCCTCCCTCTGCATAGCGCCCTTGGTCTTCCTGAAACGTCTTCCATCCAATTACTAACCAAAGCCAACCCTGCTTAGCTTCCAAGATCTGATGAGATTGGGCTTGCCTGAGCTATCCAGGTCAGGGTATGTCTGCACTCATCACCAAATGCATCCCGTTTTACAACATTAATGTTACAAGGTTTTCAGAATTTCCAGTTGCAACTGAATGAAGGTAGAACAAATGCAAATATAACCTACTGTGGACTATGAGGAGAAGCTCTGAAGGCTGTTTTCTCATCTCTGAAGGTCCATGAAAAAAACTGTGATGAGGGTCGTGTACCTTCTTTGGTTTAAGAATTAACCTGCTTCAGCAACCATTACAGATTTTATAAACCAACCCTTTATATGCTGACATCCCCTGCCTGGTCAATGCACCTAAGGGCAACTAGGGAGAGAAGGAGGAGGTACCTGTCTCTGCAGCCCAATGCAGCTTCCTCCTTTATATGTACATTCATGCACTCTGCTAGTGTTAGCATTGGTTCCTTCTCCTCACCTTGCATAAGACAAGTGGAGCAATACGAAGGGGGACTAAGTCCAAGAAGACTATCTAAACCAATCTTTCATCACCAATGATAATCTTCATCAAATACCAAAATAGTGAATATAATTAATACAATTATACACCCATTATAATGCTTTTATCAGGAAGGTAATCAATTGCAAACCAGTAATTTAAATTATACTAAAGTGTAACCAATGCTTCACACAAACTGCTTATTAAATAGAATAGTCCATAGCAATCCACCAATCATCTTGTTATGCTTTGCAGGCAACAGGCCATCGCGGAGAAGGAGGTCCCAACTGATGGATGGCAGTGGTCCTGGAGGGTTGGCAATGGGTGCGCCAGCATTTAAGACATCCCGTTTTGCACTGCTACATATTGGAGACTATTCCCCTGTGGTTGGTATCTCAATTGTTATTGCTTAAGACAAGTGGAAAGAAACACCCCTGCTAGAGCTGGCAAAGCTATACAGCCTCCAACCTTGAGAAACAGGAAGGTCCAGCAACTGCAATACACTCATTTTCTCAGGCAGCTGCAACAACCACTAAAAACAGCCAGACTGTAGCTTACTCTCTCCCTGCATTCTTGGGGCATAGTGCCTCATGCCTGCTTTCAGTAGGGGTGCCATTTGCCTGCTCTTGATAGGCAAACTCCTGGTGAAGCACTCTTGTTCCCTTCTTGTTCCCTTGGTATCTGAAGAAGTGAGCAATGACTTCCGAAAGCTCATATCCTACCATAAACGTTGTTAGTCTTATAGGTGCTACTGGACTCTTGCTCTTTTCTATTGTCCCCCTCTGACAATCAAGGGATCACTGGGAGAAAATTGGGTGGAGGATAGCATCCAGTGATGCCACATCATTTTCAGCTCTGTAACATGAAGTGACACCACTACATTGCTGACACTCTAGCATTTTTCTCAAACTCTGTAATAAAATCATCAAGTTTCAGGAAGATACAGAGTGTCCTGTAATGTGACGATGCCAGCTCCACTTACACAGTCAGAAATGATGTTGCTATGTAGCAGGACGCTGTTCCAGTGACTCTCCTCCCTCTAGTCTCCCAAGGGATTGCCAGATGAGAACTAGTAACCCTCGCTCTCAGGCAAGGGAGACCATCCAAGTCAGGGATGTGCCCATTGGTGGCCTAGAGGTCCTGCAACTGCCCAAGGGCATTTCCCAACTTTAAAATTCGACACTCATCATTAGGAAAAGTAGTCATTTAAGAATTTTCTATTAAGTGGGAAATTCCCCATACAAGTGTGAAGTACAGAAGATTGTCTTTGGAACTATCCTTAGTTAAGTATTAAAGCAGAAAAACAGTGGGATAGCAAAAGAACCAGCTGTGCAAATTATCAGGTACAGATCTAGTCACTACACATTAAAAAAAAATCCAACCGACCTGCCAAAGCAGAAAGGTATTATAATTAAAATCAGTTTTGTCAATTTTTCTTTCCACATTTCAGATATGAAAGCATTGGGGTGGGGGGGAATCCAGATTCTCATGTAAGACAGAAAGTAATTCTGAGCACTGTTGCCATCCAAGAAACATTCTCTTATAAAGCATTATATGATCTTCAAGTTAAATGTTGTGCATCAATGTCCTCATTCATCAGTTTCTCCATCCCTTGAAGTGAAAGAACATAATTTCTTTTCTGGTGGGTCAAAACCAGTGGACCTTAAGATTCTGAAAGGCTCAGCTCATCAGCCTTCACCCTTTAAGCTGTCATTCGGCAGTCTTAAATAGAACTCCATCCCTAGAGTTAACGAGCTGCTCATAATTCCACAGACACTGACTTAATTTGTACATTTTCGTTTGTCACCAGCTCATTATAGCCTTTCTGCCATTGCAATTTGCCTTGCGTACAGATTATGGGCCAATTCACATGACCACTGCCCATGTGGCCGCTGCTATCCACCCACCTTCCCACCCATTGGTAATAATATACAGTCCTGGCTTATTTTTGTGACAAGTGAATGCTTGAATTTATTCATTCATTTAGGTACAAATAAAAATGTGATGGGAGCTGAGCTGGGTGCATCCTTTCCATCCATCTGCAGCTGCTACACATTCAAGTGCACCGCCTGCACAGAACCTATGGGTCCCTTTCAAAGGTGCTCACCCACTTGCAGAACAGCATATCCCCTAAAAAGAATGGCAATTTTGCATCAAATCCATGTATGTGCACTTGAATGTCCATAGGCATCTAGACTGAGGTTAAGAATTGGATGACCATAGACTGTGTACAAACATTAGGCAACCAGTACATTTGAGCACATGGAGACCAAGGGCAGGCACAAACAGAGTCAGCGCTTTCCTCGCGTTCCTTGGTATCCAGCTGAAACAGTACATAATCTTGAGCAGATCCATTGCACCATAACCACTGTGAAATCCAGGATGTGTGTGTGTTTTGGGGAGGGTGGTGGGGGGGTCCAACCATGTCACCTTGCTGATTTGGACCCAGCTAGATTTTTTTCGCACATTCTCACCTTGTTCTTCTCTTTACTACAGCCCCCATTCCACATGGCTTTTATCAATGGAAGTCCAGTTCCATGATCATCAATGTAACATTTTTGGTGGCCCAAGTGGATTCTCTCCTCCCCTTTTCACCAGCCATAAAACTAGTTGGATCTAACTTACTGTTTACAGGCAAAACAGTCACAAAAGCCAATCCTCACATTTATGTTTTATACTCTTACACAAGTGTTGTGTTCTTCGTTTTATGCATCGAACCACACACAGCATTGATCAGTTCCCCCACTTTTTTTTTAATCTTAAAAGTCAGACGCAGTGTACTTGTGTGTGTGTGTGTGTGTGTGTGTGTGTGTGTGTGTGTGTGTGTGTGTGTGTGTGTGTGTGTTTGAGATCAGCTCAGCAGGGTAAAGGGTAACTCTTGCACTCTATGCTTCTTGCCCCTTAGTCAGTATCACTGCTGTCCCCTTGAGAGGATACAATTAGCTTTGACTGGTCTAAGAAGAAGACTGAAAGGAAGCATCATTGAATAATTTTATTTAACTGTGCTACTGAACAAGGTGTTACATGATAATTGCCAATCAAAGCACTTGATACATAATGCTATTCTATACAAGGATTTACGCAAATGGTCATAAATATGCTTCCTACCTGTGGCTGAGTCCATGATTCTAGACTTGTTTCTTTTAATGGAGACTGTGGTCTTCCCACTTCTTTTGAATTCTTTGGAAAAGAAAGAGAAATGCTAACTATTAGTCACTTCAATGGTCAGCACACCTATTGGCATAAAACTTCAAAAGCATAAATGAGAGGATTTTATAGTAAGAGTAAAAATAAATAAAATAAACAGGGACTAGCAAATCCCTATTTGTCCTGACCTGAAAACAGTCCAAGCATATTTAATTATAGGCACACAATTATATCCTTTGTTGTTTCATTTTGATGTTGTAAGTTGCCATTGTGAGTCTTGTGCTCATTTTTGTTTTTGTGCTCCTAATTTATGTAAAAGCAAAACGACAAGAATGGTTGCCGCTTTTCTCACCTTGATCCAGCCATGAACTGGTCTTAGGCTTTTAGTGTGACCTCTCTGGTAATAAAAATAATGTTAACTGCATACAATTGAAGGGGACAACTTGGAGCCAGGAAACTGAAAATAGATTTGATTTGTACAATGGAGAAGAAAATCAGAAAGAAACATTTGAACTGGACCAGTGGCACTGTAAAATTTGGCAGCATTCTTAATTGGTTTATTTTGACTGGCAACTATAAACAGCTGCTAAGTAGGCTTTCTAGAGTTCCGGTTGGGGCAGGGCATCCCCACCACCAGTGTGCCCTTCCTGTGTCTGTTCAGCTGGGTGATAGGAGAAAGGTTAGGGAGAAGAGGGGAACTACAGGCAGCATCCTGATGTGTTGACATCACTCCCACTGCTACCAGAAGTAATGTCAGTGTGTTTCTGGGGATGCTCTAACGTTTGGGTAAAACTCTATGGTTAACCATAGAGTTTTGCCCATATGCTAGAGTGCCCTCATTGAAACACTGATGTCATCTCCAATCACAAGGGGACTGATGGCAGCACATTGCGGTGATATCATTACATCACTGACAAGGGCCTGGCCTGCCAGTCGCCAGCCTTTTGCTGGCAACTCTACAGCTAAGTCCAGATTGTTTACCAATTGGAAAGCCCCTTCCTCCTTCCCACAATATGCCTGACACTGCAGCTAGCTCTTTACAGAAGAATCAGACTCATTATCCCCTCCTTTACACAGCATTGAGATAGAAAGTCATACTACTTCAACATTTTAAAAGTAATTGGTATAAGAGAGGTACCTGGTGAGAGTGAATTTGTTTCTTTTTATGGGGCAGGCCTAGAGAGGGAGGCAGAGTTTTCCAGCTAGGGAACAAATCTTGATCTAGCAGGTTATTTATGGAAATATTTTTGGGGGAGGTGCTATTTTTTTAAAAAATGTGGAAAAGGTGATAATATGCTTATAGATCATCCAATGGATTATATTGTCGAAGGCTTTCCACAACAACCATCATCCAATGGATTGATTCCATATTTTCTCATGATGTTTTAATGTTTTACATCTTTCTACCCATGGTGGCCTATGTAAGACTGGCAAGAGGTCTCCCATCCAAGCATAGACTGGCTTAGGTTTGGTCTAAACATACAGCACAAAATAGGAGCAAGGTTGCCAATTGGGCTCCGGAGAACTCCTGGAATTACAACTGCAGGCTGCAGAGATCTGCTCCTCTGAAGGAAAAGGTAGCTTTGAAGACAGGGCTACCAGTCCCTTGGTGGGGCAGGGAACCCCCCACTCCCAGTCTCTGCCCTCTGCCAACATTCACCTGGTCAGTGAAAGGGGAAAGGACCTGGGAATGGGATAAGGAGGCAAAAAACCTCCCAGACCAGCATGCAGTGGGCACACTCCTGCCAGGTGCGATGACGTTACTTCCTCAAGTGACATCATTGCACCCAGCAGTGGGCATGCTCCAGCGTTTCACAGGGGCCCAAATTAGCCTCTGTGGAGCATGGCAGCATGCCTGCTGCCCAGTACAATGGAATCCCTTCTGGAAGGGAGGTCATTGTACTTGGAGGGACTAGGCACACTCTTTGCATGCACGCAAGAAATCGCTACTGGTAAGTGCCAGGTCAGCCCACCTCCCACTGGGAGGGTAAGGAGACCTTGCAATCCTATTTGATTGCAGAAACTAGGGGCATCACATTCCTGCTTAGTCTTCTCTGCTCCCTAAGCTTCACATTTCCCAAGTATGGCCCACAAATCTCCAGGAATTTCCCAAGTCAGAGTTGGCAACCTTAGGTAGGAGACACCTGAGGAGGTAGCATGCATAATAACATTTCAGAGTACAGATGAAAACTCTTAGAAGATGATGTGATGAAAACATGTCACATATTTTCATATGTCACATAAACAGATCTGAAGGAGAGAGATCTATTTATTTTGAAAGATTTTTAATTTTTTTCAGAATTTTATATTGTTCGGGGTCTGAGGCCCAGCCCCAAGGCTTACTGGGAGGAGGGGATGGGAGACAGATGGGGAACAGCTACCCAGCCGCCCCAACTGACACCCCGGTCCAAAACCCAACAGCAACAGAGGGAGGGAGAGAAACACCAAAGCCTCAGAGGGTCAGGCAGAGCAGGTGGAAGCCGGCTAGCCCCACCATCCAGTGGGAGGCTAAGAGCCCAGGCAGGGAGAGTGGGGGTAGCCAGGAGGGGATCAGACCAGAGGGAGAAAGCTCAGGAAGCAGGGACAGCCAGCCAACTGCAAGTCAGCCAGCAACATTACCTGCAGTAGAGGAAGGACAGCACAGGGCCACACCCCAGCCTACAGGCAGGCTAGAAGGAATCAGCCAGAACCCGGTGGGGCTGAAAGCAAAGCACCCATAGGTGGGGCTGCCTGAGCCCCTAACAGAGAAAGCCAAGGCAACCAGCAAAGCAACCACAGGTGTGGCTGCCTATGACAGCCAAGGTTGTGGCTAGGGTACTGGGGGCGTGGCTAGCAGGTGAAGCCAGGAATGGGTGAAGGGATATAAGGGAAGTTCTCTTACAAGGTGGTGTGGTGAGTTAGGAGCAGGAAGGGGGAGAAGGAGAATGGTGTGGATTGTGCAGGAGCATGGTGGAGTTTGGTAGAGTAAGAGGGAGGTAAAATGGAGGAGGGGAAGAAGACCAAGCCTGGAGGAGGCAAGGAAACCAAAGGCTGTGGAAGGTGAGAAGGAAGGGGAGACAGCTGAGATTCAGTCAGGTTGAGCAGGCCTGGAGTGGACTGCGAGGGAGATGTATATCCCCTCTCCTTCCACTGAGCTAGAACCTGTGCTGTCCCTGACAACCTCCCTGAGTCAGGATCAGGTGTGCCAGCACCTGGCCTAGCGACACCCAGTGCAAAACCTGACATATATTTATTTATTTTATCTACTATTATTTACTATTTATTTGCTATATTTATATTCTGCTGTCCCTATATATATACACACACACACAATGTGAGTGCTGCTGGATTTTATACATTGAAATTGGTTTCATTATGATGTAATTGTATATTGTCCTTCTATCACTAAAACCTCATTAAAACTATATTAGCATTATTTAAGAGTGGGATGTACTAGAGACTCCACAGCTACTGTCATTTGGGCAACTCCATCTTGGCTCTAAACCTGGCCAGTGATTTTGCAAACTTTGTTTATCCATGATGATTCCTTCCCCCAATAAGTAAATACATACATATTACAAAAGGATGAATTGACATTGCAGCCTATGGGTGATGTTGAGGCTGGTGCCTCTGGTGAAGAATACACAGACACAGCATTATTGGTTGAAAGGGCCACACATTTATTGATTTCAGCCACTGGAGCATTGGCAAGGTATAGAGCAAAATGGATCCACTGCTGCTGTTTGATGTCACAATTCCCCAGCACACCTGCTGGCCACCCTGAGAGGGCAGGCAATGTACTGCCACTCACCTGGTGCTGGACAGTCCCTGCCACCCAGAGCAGAGCCTGCAACGGCCAGGTGCATACCCTTTGGCTCTGCTCCAGATTCCTTATGGGGACCCCCCCCCCCCCAAAGTGAGGTGAGCTGCCTGTTCTGCAACACTCACACCAGTGGATCTGGCCCAATGCCAGACCAACCGTCTAAAGTCATGACAAGCCACCCCCTCACATCCTGCAATGAGGGGAGGGTGGGTGGGAGAAGGGTCTTGCTCTGTCTGCTGCCTCATAGAAACGGCAGTAATTGTGCGGGCCACCAGCCTGGCCCTTGGCTGCAATTGTGCCTGGGGCGAGGTGAGGCAGCGAGCTTCCTTTGCCTTGAAATAAATGCATTTTTTTGCTGACACAGCCCTGTCTCCCTACTCCACTGAAATTAAATCTCATTTTCTATCCACCTTGCAAAACCTGCTAATGTACATAATGATTGCTTGACTCAGCCCACAAATGCTTAGGGTTTTATGTGCACTGTGACGGGAGCGCCACTGTAACCTCTAGAGTACCTTTACCACATGTTGTGTGAGTACATTGCACCTACTCACATAGAAAACTGCTCAAGATAAATGACAAAACACTACTTTTTCCCCACCGCAGAGCTGTGTCCTCTGCTTGTTTTTAAATAGCTTTGTACAGTGGGATAATAGATTTGGTAAACAGCAAATGCATCCTTTGACTTCCTGAAGGGCATTGACTAGGATTTTTCAATAAAGCTAAAGAGCCATGTATATGTTAGCTGGAAGCATTAGATAAAGCTCAGAGATAAATGGGTAAATAAATATATCTATCCTCATGTAGTGACTAATACACCAATAATAATTGATAAAAGTGTCCCACAGGGACAGTCTCGGAACATTGCGGGAAATGCACACTTCATTAAGGGCAGCACAGTTGAGAGGTGGCAGGTGTTTTACTCTTTTACATTCTTCAGTGCCTATCTCTCTGGATAGGAATGCAGTTCTATTATTTTCCTAGAGTAACTCAAGTTTCTCCTACCATCACTAGTTGAGGAAAGAAATGCTGGGACCTGGATGAAAAAGAGAAAGTAGCTGTACGGCTTTCACTGTTCCTAAGCAGGGGGAAATCACAAACAGGCCAAAGAAAAGAAGATGCAATTTCAAAATAACCCCACAGACCCTCTAATCAATTTTTACCCTTCACAAATAGAACTGGGGAAAATGCACAGGGATTCTTCAATGAAGAGGGGTGGGAGATCAGAGTGGGTCATGTATATAAACTCAAATTTAAGAAATACCAGATAAAAAGCAAACCAGAAAGGAGATAAACAATATAGTCCCGACTCCCAAGCACAGTGACATCCTTGAAGCCAACAGTTTAAAAGAATGTATTCTGTTTAAGATTGCACTGACAGAGTCCCTCTCTCCCTCCCTCCCTCCTTTCCTCCCTCCCTCCCTCTCTATGACCTTCTGAAAATCTGGCTGGCAGGCTCTGACGTGCTGCTGAAAACACCTCCTTCTCCTCTGATCGTTTTCTTCTCCCTTTCTCCTCAGAGCTTTCTCTCTAAAAATCTCTCATGTCCTGTTTTCCTCAGAAACCTCTCTCAGATCATGTGGGTACCAGCAGGTAACAGCTAGAGGACTGTATGACTCTATGCATCTTCCTCATTTTTTAAAATACACTTTCTGGACACAGATGTGTGAAAGGCCATATCCTAGCCTTTCCCAAGACATGCTAGTCTTTTTGTGCAGGGATGGACAGATATATTCAATGGGAAGTATTTTGAACCATCCTTCTTCCGAATCTAGGGATCCCAGTCCTCCGGTGGGGGCAGAGGATCCACTGCTTTTACCCACCCCTGCCACCTCTCATCTGGTTCATGGGGGCAGGGGGGAGAAGGCACAGGAATTGGCCTCCCGGGCACACTCATAGGGTGGCATGATGATGACGTCACTCTCGGAACAGGCCATATGAGACCAAAATCAGCCCATGGCGAAGCGTGTGCCCTCCTTGCTTACACAATAATGTCACTCATAGGAGGCCAAAAAGGTAAGCACCACTGGGAGGCTAGAGGGACCTGGTAATCTTAATTGAATCAACAACTGGTTAATCTAGGCTAGTATTCTCTATGCTATTAGGAGCTCACCAGGGTCTTGCTCACCATCTGCTTCTGACAATTCTTTGACTGAAGAGACCAGGGGTGGAACCTGAGACTTTCTGCAAGCAAAGCAAATACTCTACCACAGCATCTCGTTTCACCACTTTTAAAAAATGGAGTGCTCTGTCATCTACACTCACCTACACTCTAAAGTGTTACACTTTACTACGGGGTCTGCTGTGTGAGCACCAAACAATGAAAGGTCTTGCCTAAATCCACAAATGTGGAATGATACAGTGCAGGAAGGTGTCAGGTCTTGCCAGATATTTCCCCCAAGCACTTCATTGCATCACTTAGGTGTATGAGTTAAAGTTATTTATTAAAGAAGAATACCAGTATCAAGAAGAATACCAGTATCAAGGTCAGACAAGTGCGTTGGCTGACATGACTCAAGGTAGCAAAGCAAAGTTAATTACAGGACAAAGTCCACGCCCCCCAGTGAGAAAGAAAGTCTATTAGGATTTTGGCATGCTGAGCAAGGGAACCAGGGAAGAGGGGAGGAGGGAAAGGATGAGCTCTGCTCAGTCTCTTAGGAGGTGGGTGCAGTCTCTGCTGGAACTTCAAGGTCACGTTCTCAGGCCTGCCAGGAAATTGTAAGCAAAACACCTGCAAGATAAGCAGCTAGTAACTGGTCAGCAACCCAGGTTCCCTCTGCATGTTCTCAGAGGTACACTATACACTGCAGCAAGTAATCCATAGCATATGACAGATATGCTGGAGGCATATCTGAGAGACAGGCACACACATTTAGATGCAATCAGATGAGCAGATAGGTCTAATTCCCCCTACCCAATCCTGTGACATGTTGCTGTACAGCAAAAGAAAAGAAAAAAAATGTGCGGAAATCTACTGAATGGATATAATTATCCAATACTGTGTCAAATTTTCCTGCATAATCGAATGAAGCAAGGTTTTTTTGTACAATAAAGAAAATATTATCACTGTAAAAAGTGTCTCAGAGGTAGCTTTCCAGCAGCATAAATGGCACTTGGGCTTCCAAATTCCATTGAAAGTCAATGAGAATGAGGTACCTAAGTGTCTCTTTGCCATTTATCCTTTACACTGTTTCTTTGCTTCAATGTGAACATGTTTTTTTCTAAATGAATACTTCCATCTCTCTCTCTCTCTCTCTCTCTCTCTCTCTCTCTCTCTCTCTCTCTCTCTCTCTCTCACACACACACACACACACACACACACACACCACTACTAAACATTTGCTCCCAATAGCATGAAACTCTGGGAACACCCTTCCAGAATCCTTTGTTTATGTTCCCATTACTCTCATCCATCTGACATTTAAACTTAATACACAGAAGAAAATTAAATCCATAATGAGACGAAGATGCTATGATTGATTTCAGTCTGAATGTTACATTATGGCTTCGGCGGCACAGTTACGGCTCCCAGAGCCCCTATCCCAGCACCAATAAAAATTTCCCTGGCAGCCAGGCATGGTTGTTAGCAGAAATCAGGCTCACATAATGGCATGCTTAGCTAAACCTCAAGTAACTTTTAAAAACTACAGTCCTTCGGAATAACCTACAAGCATAACTGGGGTACAGATCTAGCATGGCTGGCTCCTATAGCTTACAGACCCAAAGGCCAACTCACCCAACTATTTTCAGATGACAAAGTGGTACCCTTTCATTTACAAAAATTCATACAGCACAATGGTTTTTAAAAGGAATGCTAATTTCCCCAATTAGAAAACGACAGACCTCAACTAGCTTTAAATATACCCAATATATGTGAGGAAACTTTTTCAAAAATCTGGAATCTGAAATGAGACCCTCTTTAACACTCCTCTGATAACTAACTCAGGGCCAAGCTACACATAACGAATGACACTTGAACAGCAAGTGTATTTCTCCCTGTTCACTTGCCCTCCGCTCAATCCACTTGCTGCTCAAGTGTCATTCGTCATGTGTAGCTTGGCCCTCAGGTGGCAGATGGTGAGAAGTAGCCTCATACAGAAATTACAGTGAATGCACATAAAAGCCATGTACTACGTACACTTGATTTTTCTTTCTATAAATGATTCTCTGTAATGAGAGCTGCTGTGGCATAGTGGTTAAGTGAGGAGGCCAGTCAGCAGCACTCTGCTAGTCCGACTGCCACTACTGCCATGAGCTTAGCAGGTGGCCTTGGGTAAGCCACTCCTCTCAGCCCCAGCTCCCCAGCTGTACTATGAGGATAATAATAACACTGACTATGTTCACCACTCTTGAGTGGGCAATGATCAGTCTCAAAGAGTAGTATATAAGCACTTTATTGTTACATCATATTCAGCATATGTACAAATGAACATGTGATTTAATCCCCACATTTATCCAGGTATTGGCCACTGGTTTCATTTTTAAAGCGAATGCATGTTGGCTGCGTCTTGTAAATGGATGTACTTGCAGTCACTCTAACGTGAACTGGCTTGTAAGGGTACAGGGTAAATGGGGATCTCTCAGCAATATTGCATCCCAAACGATGTCATTGGGAGCACAACAGAACCTATCTTGCCTATTTTGAAACAAATCTGTTTAGAAGACTGATTAATTTTGAGCTCTGTTAGGTGCCGTCTCAGGGCCAAGCTACACATGACGAATGACACTTGAACAGCAAGTGTATTTCTCCCTGTTCACTTGCCCTCCACTCAATCCACTTGCCGTTCAAGTGTCATTCGTCATGTGTAGCTTGGCCCACAGTTCCGGCACCTGTTGAAAATGGTCACATGGCCGGTGGCCCCACCCCCTGATCTCCAGACAGAGAGGAGTTTAGATTGCCCTCTGTGCTGCCGAGTGGGGCCACCGGCCATGTGACCATTTTCTCCGAGAGTAACCCACTGAGGGCCAAGCTACAAGTGACGAATGACACTTGAACGGCAAGTGTATTTCTCCCTGTTCACTTGCCCTCCACTTGTGCTCCACAAGATCCACTTGCTGTTCAAGTGTCATTCGTCACTTGTAGCTTGGCCCTGAGTTAAACCACCTCTTTTCCCAGGAAAAAAAGCCCTGGCTACAATCCTATGTCACAATAACCTGCGGTTAAAATGCTCACTGGTCTAGTTATGCACATGCATGCCTGATTCTTCCACTCTTTAACCAGTGTTTAATCCAGGCTTAAAATTCTGGCTAGTGGGAGGAAATTAACTCTGGGTAACCCACTTGCCTGCATTTGCACATCACAGGTAGCAAGAACTAGTTTTTAACTGTGATTCTGAGGGCCAAGCTACACATGACGAATGACACTTGAACGGCAAGTGGATTGAGTGGAGGGCAAGTGAACAGGGAGAAATACACTTGCTGTTCAAGTGTCATTCGTCATGTGTAGCTTGGCCCTCAGTTCAAAGAGGAGGGCGGGCTAGCAAACCAGGTGTACAAACCCAGCAACAAGTTTTTTTCATAATTTTTCCTTAACATAAGTTTTCTTACTGTAGCTCTAGGAACTCCTACTTTGCAAATATTATGAGAGGAAATATCAAGTTTCCCATTCCAATAATGGCACCGTAATCTATTCTAGATCTATGCTGAAATTAACTATTCTCATGACAACCCAAATATCATTTATTTAGCCTGTAAACAGGTATCCAACTTATCACTGCAAGCAGAAAATGACTCAAATTTGGTCAGCCAGGGCAGCCTAGATTCACCAACCTATTCACTGTCCACAACTATACTGCCAAGCATCATCAATCTCCCCCATTCCCACTTTCATTTGGAAATGTGCTTATTTTGTTCTGTCCTGATCAGAAAATTAGAGATATCATAAAAATGTATGCATCGAGAATCCTTCCTCCTTGCAGCCACAGTTTTTGTTTTGAGGTGGTGATGTTATATTATTTACCAAGAATAAATGCTTAGAAGAAGAAATGGCAATCCATTTATTTGCATGGTACATTTTTCCAGACTTAAAACCGCATGCCTCAGGGATGCTTCTACTAAAGGAATTTGCTTAACCAAGTACTTGTACATTGCATGTTTGCACAAAGACATCCGGTGTGCTCATTTCTCTGTTCAACAACCCTACACCCTTCCACAAAGGCAAATTACATTATAAAAGGTAGGATGAGTACATGTTGTTGCGGGGATAATAATGACATACTTTGTAAATTGTTCTGAGTGGGCATTAAGTTGTTCTGAAGGGCAGTATATAAATCAAATGTTGTTTTTGTCGTTGTTATTATATCCCTTATTTTATTTCTATATTGTCTTGGAAGCTCATTTTGGGCTGAATCCCGCTTCACTTACATTCCATGAGTCCAGTTTAAGTAGAAAATGTCTAAAATACATAATTGAAACACAGTGTTCTGCAGCTTTTAGTATTCTTAAGCTCATTGGAATCTCCACCACTTCCCCCATTACCAATGCTTTTTTAAAAAAAGAAGTCCAAACTCCTAATTAGGTTCATGTATGATCAATATTCTTTTCGGTGTGGTGTTTACTGATAACTCACATGCATTCCAATACTCTAACACCACACAATCAGAATTTTGATACAGTTGATCATCAAGTTCCAATCAGGATTTCTTTTTTTGCAATGTTTTAATCATATTCTGAAATGCGCTTTCAGCTTCATGCTGGGGTGAAATATTCAAGGAATTTTGAGATTAGTAAAATTAGTGAAATTTCTTGGTGATGGGGAAACCACTCATCTCTGAATTTTGACTGAAACTGAAAGTGCAAGGTGACTTGGAAGTTCTGCTGCAGGCGAAACACATGAGGAATTCTGATGAAAGGAACAAAAAGCAAACAGATTTTAATAAGACTCTCAAAATTTCCTGGAGACTTTTCACATTATGCTGTGGCAAGATGGTCATGTTGACTCAAGGATTTGCTCAGCTCACTTGACATGGAAACCACGCCACACTTTGTGGGAGCTTCACAGCAGATACAGAAACATGTACAACATTTTTCAGCCACAATGACTCAATGGGATATTTCTTCTTGTCTGAAACAGTGGACAAGTAATTCCTGTCCTGACAATGACAAATAAGGGTGTGCACGAAGAAAATTTTGTTTTCATTTTGGTTGCTGTTCCATTACAAGTTTGTTCTGGGAGGGCTAGTGACAGCTAAAAACTGATCTGTTCCCCCCACCGCCACCCCCATTTTCATGAGTTTCATGAGTACATCCATTGGCCACACATCCACAAACATATGTTGTTCTTTTTAAGGGGGTGGGGAAATGAGGCTCTGAAGCAGCAGTTTTCACACAACCAAAAATTGCATTAACCATTAGTCCCCTTCCTAGTCTATACCATTTAATCCATTGAGTTTTTCCTCAAGCACAATAAAACACACACACAACAACAACAGACCCATAGAAAGTGAATATCGGTAAGTGAGGCAGTAGCAGAGGGGTGCTCCTAAGTAAGAGAGTGCTCTGATCAGTGCAGTGTAGCAACATTAAAAACAATCCTGCTTCATGTTCACTTTTTTCTTTTTCTATAGTGCCAATAACTTACGTTTGCATTCTGCTGTTGCCTGTTGCTGCTGTTTCCTTGTGCTTTGTAATTTTGATCCCATAATGAGAGGTGACTCCAAATCCTTCTTTTGATGCTCAGTGTTCTGCTGCAAAATGGAGCTTTCTCACTACTAGAGGCAGGCATGGACTGGGAAAAAACACGTTTCACGGACCATGGACCAAAACTTTTCATGGATCCATCCTGGTTCGCAGACCAATCCGTTGGTCTGTGGTCTGTCAATTCTGGGGGCCCTACGATGGCCCTCTTCACACTCAGAGATGCCAAACTTGCACGGAGTCTTCAGCAGGCTCTCCTCCAGCCACCCTCCAAATTTGGTGAAGATTGGATTTTGGATGTCTGAGTTATAGACACCAAAAGTGGCTGCCCCCAGGAAAGTTCCATTAGCCATAGTAGGATCTGTAAATGCCAATTGACTTACATTGGCTCCATTGAGGTACAATACAGCACCAAAAAGTTGCAATGAAAACATGGAATGGAGTTAGAGAATCTTCCTCTGAAAACAGAATGTGCTCTGCAGAGGCGCTGTTCTCAGTTATTTCTGTGCAAGCTTAGATGCACTGCTCTGCTCTGAGCCTAGGGTTGCCAGCCTCCAGGTGGTAGCTGAAGATCTCCTTGAACTGATCTCCAGGCCACAAAGATTTCATCTGGAGAGAAGGGCTGCTTCGGAGAGAGATCTCTATGGCATTGTATCCTGCTGAGGTTCCTCCCCTCACCAAAACCTGCCTTCTTCAGGCTCCACCCCCAAATTCTCAAGGAATTTCCCAACCTGGAGCTGGCAACCCTATCTGCGCCTAGAATGAAGGCCCCTAGAGTAGAATGACAGTCCCTGGGAGCAGCTAAACTGCTCTGGGGCTGGAATGACAGCCACCAGAGCGGAATGACGGTCTCTGAGAACAGATCAAAGGGAGATGGTAAAAGTCGGATCCAGATGATTTTAAATGGATCCTCAAGAATTCATAAGATTTTTATATTGAAACAAAACAAAAAGACCATCCTATTATAGATCATGTCCTAATCTACAGACAGCACTGAAACAATCATCCACCCACTGATCTGTGGTGCTGCCATGGTGCAAAAACATGCTTCGAAAGCATGGGTCATCATGGATCCTCCTGATTTTTACATGGGTCCACCCCAAATCCACCACACAATCCCATATCGTGTCTATTGCCACGAATTGCACCAAAAAAAAACCATGCACTCACCATTTCATTGTACCACCACAGCACAAAAATATGCTTAAAAAACATGGATCCTCATGGTCTACCAGCAAGGAATTCCCAAAAAGGGGGGGGGGGTTCAGATCCTCCTGAAACAAACCCAGCTATGGGCAACGAGTACCTCTGCTGGGATGCAGCCAGAGGGAGGCAGGCACTGGTGGATTAGGAATGGGAGGACCCAAGGGGAAGAAGGTTAAAATTCTCCTTGTGTGTTTGTGGGGGGGTGCATTCACATCTGGCAAGGACAGGGGGTGTTTCAGAGCCCTGACCCACCCAGGCACCTTCCCAGCAAGGACAAGTGTTAAATAATAATGATACTCTTAATAAGTATAATATATAAAAGTATTCTGTGAGTCCTCACAGGCTTAGTCCCTGAGCCTGGCTGTGAAACAGAAGCAGCCAGAACCTCAAGCAAAAGCTTCAAATACCTTCCTCAGTGACTGAAAAATCCACCCTGTAGTTTCTCTGGGTCTTACTGCCTGCTGGAAACAGACACCACTTGCCTGAGAGGTGAGGGGGAATTTACTCCTCTGCTCTCATGGAAAACGGGAGCTCTCTTTTTGACAGCCAGAGGTCGTCTGTGGACGTCCCCTCCATTGCCTAGGGAACTGATTGCTTAGTGCCAGCATGTCTGGATTCACAGACCAACGGACCACCCCAAAAGTAGTTGTGTCCATGAAAACACCCGTCCCACGGCCTGCTGGTTCACAAACACCAAACTGGGCTGGTCTGTGTCAAATTTTGGTCCATTTTTCAGTCCAGACCCACTTCTATTCACTACCAATCTTCTTTATGGCCCAAGTGCAGGCAGGCAGAATGATTGGCTGAGTTTCCCCCCACCACATAGACACCCACATAGACCTCTATTTTCCCCATAAGTTTTCTTTTTACTATGGAGGCAGGCAGGATTGTTTTTGAAAGGGTGAAGTAGGTATACATTTGCCATTTGACTCAGAAAAAAAGAAAGCCCTGAAAGACTTTGGAAGCAAGCCTAAACAGGTCTACTCAGATGTAAGTCCCATGTTATTCAACAGTGCTTACTCCTAGGGAAGTGTCTTTTGAATCACAGCCTATGACTGAGGGCCAAGCTACAAGTGACGAATGACACTTGAGCGGCAAGTGTATTTCTCCCTGTTCACTTGCCCTCCACTCAATCCACTTGCCGTTCAAGTGTAATTCGTCACTTGTAGCTTGGCCCTGAAGTCTCCTTTCCAAACATATCCAAAGCTGACAGGTGGGGAGGGGTCTCCCCTTGTGAGAACCTGATTGGCAGGTTGAGAGACAATGTCATTTCCTGAGTAGCTATTGGGGGGATGCACTCATGTATGTTGGTCTCATTCCTCTTCCTGTCAACGAGTTAACTAATAATGTACGGTCTCTCTCCCCTTAGGATCTTATTGGTGCATGATGTTCAGGAAAACAAGCTGCTGCCCAGCAAGGTGAGCCCAATGCCTGCCTGGAGCTTCTGGAAGGTACAAAATGAAACAAAATAGGCAAAAAAATTGGTAGGATGGACTTGTTACAATTCAGTTTCCTGGATTTGGTTCAGGATTCTGGAAACTGCTTTAATGAGCTGAATCAGCAATTTCTGCATATAATTTTGGCTTGCTTTTTTCCCATTAAGCAAACCCCTAATGACAAACTACTATAAAGTTTCACCTTCACCATAACTCAACCCCCCATTTATTAACAGAAATCAACTTAACAAATATTTCATTCCCCAATTTAAAAAGGAAGGGGACAGTGGGCCCCAAAAATAATCCACCCAAGTCATACAGTTGCTAAAAATCTGACCCAGTGTCTTCCTGTTTCTTATACCCATCTCTTCTGGAAAAACATACATACAAACATATATATATATATATATACAAACTACTGTGAAGTTTCTACTTTACCTGAGTCCATCTTTGTATCTCTAAATTTTACCCTGAAAATTTCTGGCAGTTGCAGCTAAGCGAGCATTTGTGGGATAAATCACTAGGCAACTAGGAAGATTACAATATGAAGGCACTCTCTGATCTGAAATGGTATCTTTTGGTATTGCTAAAAATATAGCCAACATTTTATTTATGCAGTTACATTCAAATATGGCACCAATCCAGGGCTCAAGGGAGGAATAGCTGGCAATGGCACGGAAGGCGGAGTGGGGAGAGATGAATGACTCTAACGTGATAAGGAAAACACAAAAGGTTTAATAGAACCTGCCACGAGATTTGGCAGATGGTTCTGCAGCGGATTGTCAAACTTTAAACTAATCTTCATTTAAGAGTTTTAACGGCTGTATCCCTCCACTAAAGCCTCTTGCTCTTTTGCTGGTTTGATTCTAGTAAATTATAGATCAGAGTTTCTGAAAACTGTTTCCATGAACAGAGCCTTCTTAAAGCACAGCTAAACTGAGCAAGAAGATTACATGTTATTATGATGGAGCCCAGTGGGGCTTTCCTCCCCTTCTCTTCTCCCCCTTTCCCCCTTTCCACAGCAAACATAATGATGCACAAGGAGGTCATCCTGACAAGAACAATGCCTTTCAACTCAGAGTGCCAGCAAATCCCCCTGTTCATGTGGCAAACTCTTCGCTTAATGGGTCCATAAACCCAGCAACTCCAAAGAAGAAATTCACCCCATGTTCTGAGACCAGATGATCAAAATTGCTCATTGGCAGGGGGAGAAGTCAGTGGGGGAAAATGATGCTGAACGTTACTCTGAAAACATGCTATTTCATGGGCAAATTGTAACTTAATTGCATCTTACTGGTTTGAAGTTAAGAGAAAGGATTTTCTTTCTCAAGTCCCTGATGAATTGTTAGAAACTGTACGTGGTATTAAAAATTAAAATAGACACTAATCATGAAAGCCACATTTATTCTTTTCTACTGTAAATCAGAATGACAGATGGAAAAAAGCCTCAGAGATATCACTCCACAACCTGGTCCTCTTCTGTGATGGGAAAACAGAAATGGGGGGAACACTAGAGGCACTTGTACACGTTGTTATGTTGAACTGGTGCAACCCAACGTTTTTGACGATGCTCCAGTTCAACAATGAAGGGCAATGAAAATGTCCTGCACGAGATGTTGAATGAAACTGAAACAGGCAAAAAAAAAATGTAGCATGGTAGATTTTATGATCGGAAAATACAATCTTAGTGATATGAAAAGGACAGAGAACCCCACATACCCTGGTGGAAATCTTTCCACACATTATCATGTTATATTTCCATCCCTATGTGCAGACAGACACACCAACCGACTGACCGGCCGACAGATAGACAAACAGACAGATTTGGCTGCAAATGTGGGTCAAAATAATAATAATAATAATAATAACAACAACAACAACAACAACAACATTTGATTTATATGCTGACCTTCAGGATACCCTCTCAGAGCAGTTTACAAAGTGTGTTATTATTATCCTCACGACAATCATCCTGTGAGGTGAGTAGGGCTGAGAGAGCTCCAGAGAACTGTGACTCGCCCAAGGTCACCCAGCTGGCTTCAAGTGGAGGAGTGGGGAATCAAACTCGGGGCCAAGCTACACATGACAAATGACACTTGAACAGCAAGTGGATTGAGTGGAGGGCAAGTGAACAGGGAGAAATACACTTGCCATTCAAGTGTCATTCGTCATGTGTAGCTTGGCCCTCGGTTCTCCAGATTAGAGTCCTACTGCTCTTAACCACTACACCACTATTCCACATGCTTGTTGTTCCTTAAAAATCCTACCTTTCTCCTTTTCTGGCTCTATTTACATTATTTATAATCTAAAGGCAGATTACACAGTGTAAATCAATACAATCAATGGGACAGGACATCCAATAAACAACACAATAGTATTTGAATGGTAAAAAATCTTGTAACGTCCCAGAAATATGAACAGACATGAAACAAAGCATGAGCATTAACATGGTATGTTAAATGATGCAGAAATTGTGTAGTGGGATCCTACTTACAGCAACAGACAGTGTGAACTACATAGTAGCAGGGGTCATTTTGTAGAAAAAAGAGCTGGAGGAACTCAATAGCATAACTCATTAGCATATGCCATGCCCCTTGACAGCCCCAGAAGTGTGTCATTAACATAACTGATTTGCATATGCCACACCCCCTGACATCACCTTTCCTGGCTGTTTTGGATCCAATCCTGGACATTCAGGGCCGAAATTGGGCCCAAAATGGCAAAAAGGGGCTGAAAATGGCCGAAAGGAGCCCAAAAATGGTCAGGATTGGGCCGCTGCTGAGCGAGAGAGTGATCCACCACCCATCAGAGGCCCAATTCAGGCTGTTTCGGCCCCAATCCAGGCTGAAATAGGCCCAAATGGCTGAGAGTCAGGTGGGCAGGGCCACCTGGCATGTGACTTCTTTGGGTAACTGCCAGAACTGTGTTCCTGTGTGTTCCCCCTTGAAATGAGCCCTGCATAGCAGTATAGTCAACAATCCCTAATCCTTTACCAAAGCGTCTTTCAGAATCATTTTGTTACAGTGGAGTCTTATTACCAGTGTTAAAAAAACCCTTCTGAATAATTCAGTGTTTGCACAGTTTTACAGTTTATACCACGGGAGGGAAGGCGGTATGGTGTATGCTGATCTCTTCAAATCTCAGAAGCTAAGCAGGGTCAGTACTTGGGTGGGAGATCACTAAAGAATATTCTGCAGAGGATGCAAATCACCTCTGCTTCTCACTTGCCTTGAAAGCCCTTTGCTGGGGTTACCATAAGTTGGATGCAACTTGACAGCACATACACACACATTAATTCCTCCAGCTTCCTCCATGAATTCATAGTTGCATGCATGGTCCTCCATTCTCCCATTTTATCATTACAACTAACCCATGAGTAAGGTTTGGCTGAGAAGAAGAGGCTGTCCTAGGATTACTCAGTGAGCTTCCATGTCCAACAGAGCAATCCTATGCAGAGTTACTCCAGTCTAAGGGCTAAGCTACACATGACGAATTACACTTGAACAGTAAGTGGATTGAGTGGAGGGCAAGTGAACAGGGAGAAATACACTTGCTGTTCAAGTGTCATTCATCATGTGTAGCTTGGCCCTAAGCCCATTGATTTCAGTGGGTTTAGAGTAAGTCTGCTTAGGATTGTGCTCTAAGTAGAAATGTGAACTCTGAAACATCTAGTCCTGGTTCAAGATTCTAACCAGCAACCTCGATGACTCCTTGCTTCCTCTTATGCCCAGTACTTCTAAAAAAAATCCCCCAAATGCCTTGGTCAAAACTTTAGAGAGCTCTCTCTCTGAAACACATATACACACAATTGCAAACATCTCAGTGTGAAATAACAGAAGGAAGAAGCCTCTCATGTATCTGGGACCCTGGCTAGAAAGGAACTTCTAAAAGTTCTGAACTTCTAAAAGTTGAGACCCAGTGGGGTATAGTGGTTGGACTAGGATCTGGGAAATCCATGTTAAAGTCTCAACTCTGCCATGGAAATTCACTAGGTGATCTTGGGCCAGTCGTTCTTTCTTGCCTAACCTACCTCTTAAGATTGCTGTGGTACAGATAAAATGATGGAGGGTATTGAAAGCTGCTTTGGGTCCCCATTGGAGAAAAAAAAGAGATATAAATATATTAATCAATCAATCAATCAATTAATCAATTAATAAATAAATAAATTAATTAATTAAAAACCATACACTCAAATCCGTAGAAGAAAAAGTTTTGATAGACAGTTCTTTGTGGTCATTATCAAATTCTTTTTAACTTCACATAATTAACTAGCACAATTTGTTAAGGAAACAATGTGTAATCATTGCCAAGAAGTCCAGTAGCAGAATCCACCTTTAATTCCAATCTATGAAATATACTGTTTTTATCTCTAATATTTCTGTGTGGCTCTTTCCTCTTCTTACTTTCATAATGCCATTGGTAAGACCCATGTTTTGCAAATTTATACCCACCAACTGAAGATAAATGGTATGGGATAGAAAAAAGGCAGTCCTCAATGGCAACAGATCCAAAGCATCAAATTTAAATACATAACAGGACCATCCAAGTTCTAGGTTTGGGTGATAGGGGCGCTATGAGCTCACGGAACATTATTCTTTTTTGCCCAGGGGAATGCACTCCATTTGTTCTTCTTGGGAACAATAAGAAGATAATTTTATGCAGTGTCTCACTGTAAAAAACAAAACAAAAACACAAGTTCCTTCTGTACTTCAGCACAGAGTCTCCCATCGACCCTGCTTAACTGCTGAGATCTGACAAGATCAGGCTAGCCTGGGCTATCCAGGTCAGGGTAAGGTATTACTACCGTACACAAAACAAAATATACAAGACATTTTTTAAAAAAAAAACCCTCCAGAATGGCATACGTAAAGAATAAATGTTGCAAATGTGTGTGATTCTGTCATACATTTTCAGGTAAAATTGACCAGTAAAAATAACTTGTCAAACTATTTGTACACATGATGGGGTAGGTAAAGGTGTGCAAGCACTGAGTCATTATTGACCCATAGGGGGACGTCACTTCATGATGCTTTCTCGGCAGACTTTTTGTTATGGGGTGGTTTGCCATTTCCTTCCCGTCATTTACACTTTACCCCCAGGAAACTGGGTACTCATTTTCTCGACCTTGGAAGGATGGAGGGCTGAGTCAACCTGGAGCCGGCTACTTGGACCCAGCTTCTGCCAGGATCGAACTCAGGTCGTGAGCAGAGCTTGGGCTGCAGTACAGCAGCTTAACACTCTGCACCACCAGGGCTGCACTCATGGGGTAGGTTCGGATTAATCTTATCTCCCTCTGCCTCCTGCAACATGTGCTGAGTTTCGCAATTGCCATCCATGAGGGATTCAGTCAGCTTCACTCTTCTGTCCTAAACATGGCAGACTTTGGCACTCTTCCTCAGTACAAACCATAGCTTTCTGTTATATTTGAACTAGCAAACCATAGATGGTGGTTAGCCTCCAACTCAAGATTTCAAACCAACTTCCAAACAGATTGTATGGTTATATTGTGATTTTATATTTACTGTGGTTATTTCGTTTTGTAATTGTATTGTATGAATTTTAAATTTGTTTTGAGGCACTTCAAATCTGTAAGATAAAGAAGATGCAATTGAGTAGATGGATATGGATAGATGAATGCAGAAATTCACAGCCGTTGAGAAAATAAGTATTAAAAGTAGCACAACAGGGAATGTCCATTGAATCCTGGGGCCCATAAGCCCTGTGCATTGGAATGCAGATATCAGTAAAATTGTATCCTAACAAATAATTGTACTCACCTGAAGCAAGTAGCTAATCTCCCTAGCTGAGCAGAGAGATTTTGAACCTGGGCTGCCTTCTTTTGGCTCAACAACACACTGTCCATCATATCACACCAGCTCCTTGATCCCATATCGAAAATACAGGAAACTAATTACAACCTTCCTGAAAGGAACTCTGGGCAATGCACGTTTCCCCATTTTATTGCACAAAAAACAACACTGCAATCCTAAAGAGAGTTGTACTCTTTTAAGTCCACTGAGGTCGTTGAGTTTAGAAGGATGTAACTCTTTTTAGGCTTGCAATACAAGTCAGTCAACCATCTCTCAAATCTATGCAGTGCTTGAAGAAATCTTTTTTTCCTGAACCACTTTATCCCCACCTGGCTTCCATCTACATTCCTGACTGCCACCCCCTTGTCATTACACATGGACCATTCCATCATCTTGTTCCACTAATGTAGACTGTCATTACTTTGGCAACCCACTTCTATATTCCTGCATTCTGCACTGAGCCTAACAGAGCATTAAAACAGTGCTTGTGGTAGAACTCTCAGAGAAATTACCTTGTTTCGAAAGTGGCAACAAAGCCCCTCCCATTTTTCCCCACTGGATTATGAGCATCCAGCATCACCCCTTTCAGGGTTTTGCCTAAAGGCACAATCTGCTCTTAATATGTTTGGAAATTATTGTTCCATTATATCCACACCAATACGCAATCAAATGGAAATTATAGGGGAGGGAAAGTGATTTGTCTTCTTAATGAGAGTCACCTTGCTGATTCTTCCAATGCCTTTGGCAATCATTAGCTGAGCTGGTGAAATAAACAAGAGCCAGTTGCTCCTTGGGTGGTATCAGCAATCCACGGCGAGACCAGATGGGCAGGCCCCAAAACAAATAATCCAATTTACAGCAGAAAGCATTTGTCTTTTAAAGTCTTGGTTTCCCCTAGCAGAGATCCCCATTTTTGACAGTACACCCAAAGCTTTAAATCAAAGCCTATTGCCATGATGAAAAAAATAATAATATTTTTTTTGTGTGTTGCAAATTTATGGGAGGATAGGGCTCTGCCTGGCAGCAAAGAATAAGGCTCCCGCTGCTTCTAAATGGGGTTGATACATTGTTACTGCCTACTGTAAGAGGATCCCATGAGATCCATCAGCAACTCTCTAGTCTGTAAGCATTCAGTAAGCTTGAAGCTATTCGGAGAACTATGAGCTGACCATGAAGCTTCGCGGAAGTGAAGGCAAGCAGCATGGCCAAAAATGACAGGACAAGGCAGGCCTGCCATGAGTCACCAAGGACCCTAGATGAACATCTTTATGCACACACCCACAGACCACCTTGACAAAACCCACATGCAATAACAAAGTCCATGATCTGGTGTTTGAGAAAACTTTATATAATCCAGATGGGAAGGTAGGACGGAGGATCCTATCTGGTTTTTATCCTACACTTTCTCCAAAGACCTCAGGACAGCGCATATCATCTTCCCTATTTTATTCTTGCAACAACCATGTGAACTAGGGTAGGTTAAGTGATAGAAAATGCACCAAGATCACTCAGTGAGTTTCATGACAGGACTAGCATTTGAATCCACCACCACTGTCCATCGACCTACACTCTAGCCAATATATCACCCTAGATTTCTTTGTTAAGTGTGCAGTTTACTTCATGCAGATGTGTCATCCCCAATGTTTGGAATATCAAACAATGGCTTTTTGCATGCACAGGAATAGATAATTACACGTCTGACACCACAAACAGAACTTTCCTATGGCTATGTGTTATCACAAATACAATTATTTTCAATGGAGTCAGTTTGCATTTTCTGGTGGTATTCATTAGGTGCAGAGAAATCAAGGGATGCCCATGCTAAGAGATAAGCCATAGACTAGCATGAACTCAGAAATCATTTCTTCGAGGTGAACGTACCACTGAGGACGGCATGTTGGATTGAGGGTGTAGGTGAACTGAGTACAATTCTCTACTCAGACATGGATTTGCTGCCTGACCATGGCCACAACAATGCCCTCACTCGGAGTTATCCCCACAGTAACATTGGCAATAGTATCTAACACACTGGTTTTTCCAATTAGTAGTGAACAAGATTAAAAGGTGCACTTCTTGGTGATGGATGGCAGGGGTGAGGGAAGGGGTGAAAGGAGATGCATGTATAAAGAGGTTTTAATTGAAAAAATGTTGAAATGACATATACATTAAAGATAATCTTAGAAAGTGCATATAAACTCTGAATTTGTACAGAAACAAGTGTTGGAAAGCAGCTTGGTTCTCAGAGTCAAGGAAGAGATTTGGCCTAATCAGGTATCATTTAATGTATTCTGTATATTTAGTAATATGTTATTTTATTGTAGAAAAAGAATCTACAAGAAGAAATTATACCATGTCTAAGACCCAACATATGTGCAAACCTCTGCAGATGGAAGCCATCATAGCTTCTCTTAAAATAGTCAGTCTTACATTATGCTTTTTTTTGCTAATGTATGCTTCTATTGATTCTATTCCCCCACCCCCACTGCAACACACAAAGCTCATTCTAAATGACAAACCACACTGGATTCCAAGTCTTGCAGTTTGGAGAGGTCATATAATTTATTATAGCTTCAATTTACAGGGGAGTGACAGAGAATTTTAACATTGTTGCATAGGTAGATTCTACATTCTTTAGTGTATGTTGCAAATCTCTTGGATAATAGGTGCCCTCTTTCACCCAGAGACCTATGTTCTGAACGGCATTGAGCGTAGTGATTAAACTAGCCATACCTTTGGGCAATTCTGTCTTTGTTATTGGTTTGTGCTGACTGACATGGAACTCCTTTTTAGATGATGTTCACTACTTTCCCTTCAAAACTTTCCTAGATTTTCATCAAAACTTATAGAACCTCAGTCTATCACTTAGACTGAATGGCATTGAATTCCCATGACATCGATTCTTTCTACCACCACATATGATTTCTAATTCTCGCCCTGTTCCATTCCAGGGAGAAGATGAAATTCAGAAACAACAGAAATGATGTCTTGTTCTTACATTACACATGGGAAATCTAGGTGCAAGGATTCTCAAAAGACTAAGAAATTGTGTAAGAATGTCCATGAACTTTTTAAAATAATTGCAGAGAGATTCAAGTTACCATTATCATAACTCTATACCAATTCCTTTGAGGTTTGCACATTCCTACCTCTTGATATGTCCCCTGATCATTTCAATATAACATGTAATATATCACTTTAGGAAAATTGTTAACATACAGTAACCTTTTACAGATGAAGCTCTGGATATTGGTCCAGTATTTTCAAATGCATGATTGAGAGAACTGATTAGGTGGTATACGTTTCTATGAACATGATAGTAGTGGCTTTTCATTTGGATTAATTAGTATAGTTCCACAATTCTTATTGTGGAAAAAACATTCAGTGGGAAGGCACAAATGGCCTCGTTTCTAGCCTTGCAAAGAGCATTTAATAGCTTGTCTTTGCACCACTTCAATGATGTGGGGCATCCTATGGAATTAAGCCATTTTTGTTGCCTAATTCACCCGAAGTTTCACTGGTGTTTTAAATAATGCTGGTGAACCACTGTCCAACTTCGGAGCATGATGGATTTACATCAGTCCTCTTGATGAAATCTAAAACCTAGAGGGCCTTCTGTGATCTGATCCAAAAAGAATGGGACATAGAGAGTATCAGTTATTTACTATCTCAAGCCTTGTCTTTGCTTCAGAGAGAAAGAAGCTAATGATATGGAGGTAGTTCAATAGAAGGTGTGCATATCACCCAAACACAACCTGATAGGGTGTTCCTTTAGTCTACAACTCTGAGATGAATCTTCAAGGGCCAAGCTACACATGACGAATGACACTTGAACAGCAAGTGTATTTCTCCCTGTTCACTTGCCCTCCACTCAATCCACTTGCCGTTCAAGTGTCATTCGTCATGTGTAACTTGGCCCCAAGACAGTGGGACAACAAGCATTTTTATGGGAGCCTGTCCTCATCATAAGTTTGCCAGTCCCCCGCTGGGGGCGATGGATTCCCCACTCCCACCCTCCACCCCTCACCCCCGCTTACCTGGCCAGTGGGGGAAAAGGTGGGGGAACGTGCCTCCCAGGGCACGTTCCTGGGTGGTGCGGTGTGCTCTTGCATGCCGCAGTGGGCCAGTTTCAGCCCCAAACAGGCCAAAATCAGCCCTCTGCAGAGCACAAGAGCGCTCCAGGGCCCATTGCACCACCCTGGGAGCACTCCCCAAAGGGCTGAAATTGGCCTGCTGCATGTGGCCTGCACAATGACATCACTGCCCTGCTATTATGTAGCCTGGGGGCATGCGTATGCTTTGAGTACATGCAAAGTCATCACTAAGGTGAGTGCCAGATCTTCTACCTCCTGCCTGGAGATTAAGGGCAACCCTACCTTATCATATCCCAGAGCCATCATGGAAAGTAGATAGATATTCATTAGCCACCTCACACTGCTATTTGGTTGCACTGCCAAAGTGGGCTTCATGGATGATTATCCCTTTGGTCCCTGTACTTAGCAGACAACTAGCCTCCACTGGACATCATTCTATTGTCCACTATTTACCTCGTTTGCATACCTTCTCTAAGGCTTTAACACTATCATCATTATACATGATGGTATACTAGCATCCTGCAGGGATGGGACATGATTTCTGGCTCCAGATTAATATATAAACAAACAAACACAGAATGCAACAGTGATCATACTCATGGAGCCTAAAGTGGTACAGATCCATTCTACTAACATAGGTCTCACTTCATTCTTCTGTTTGTTTGACCCAGGGCCCCATTTATGTAAAGAAGATGCTAAGTCACCCACAATATTAAAGATGTGTCATGTGTAATTAAATGTGTTCCCTTGTTTGCAATGAGCAACTTGTTCTAATGTAAAGGAACTGCAGATTCTGGTTTGTTGTATGTTCATTTTTCATTATATCACTCATTTAGGTACATCCAAAATGTATTGCCTCCCTTGTTTCCCTCTACAAATCAAAACCCATATGGCAAAGTTTTGCAAACACATTGGTATTTTTCTTGTACAGTCATATGTCCATATATCATTGTTTTTCTAAACCATCGTATTTTAGAGCTCAAAATGAAATAACTGAGGATAAATGTAATGATGGTGTGCTTCCAATTAGTCTTATTCTTAACTATGCAGAAATTATTTCCTTAGCTACACCTTTTTTACAAAAATCTGTTTACTACATTCATGCTGTATGTTGGGATAAACCAATATGGTTATTTTCATTGCATTTTGATTCTGTCTGTTGCAACTACTGTCAGTTCAGTTTGCTTCATTTTCATCACTGTGATCGATTTTATTTTTGCTTTTTATGTAATTTTATCCATGAGTACCATTTTTATGCCGCATTTATATACCTCTTGTATACATTTTTTTTTACAAGTGACACAAAATACACACATTTTTTATAGGTGGAAAAAGATGGGTGCGAAGAAACAGGAAAAGGTGCTAAGTAAAAACGTGTGGGATCGATTCTCACAAGGAAGAAACAAAACCAAAAGGAGAATATGAACTTTGGTAACTCCCAAATGCATAATCTATGTCTCTTGAATCTGAATACATATTTAGGTTCATGTATTTAATGCTTTGCAATAACTCATAACTGTAAGAGGAAGGTGGGAAGAAAGTACAACATATATGCACACACATGGCTATTATCTACTTGACTGGCTGCCAAGTATAAAGCTCACACCCTATGTTAGTGGGTTTGTCATGATGTCATGGAAGGCTGACATCCTAACTATTGATGTAATTAATCTGGAAGCAATGGAACCTTCACACACAGTCCATCTGTGAAAGCACAGTACGCTTGGGAGAAACTTTACACAAGTAAAGTAAGTATAATAAGAGAGGGAGAGAGAGAGAGAGAGAGAGAGAGAGAGAGTTGTTTGCTGGCAAAGAGCAGAAGACCAAAGGAAAGACCCAGAAAAATACAAATTTAATATATTTTAAATAAAATATAGATTTTTTCCACATACTTCTTTGTAATTAGACTTTTGCTGCCTGTACCCAGGGCTCATTTTGAGGGGGAATGCACAGGAATGCAGTTCCAGCAGTTCCCCAAAGAGGTCACATGTCAGGTGGCCCCGCCCACCTGACTCTCAGCCACTTGGGCCGGCTTGGGCATGGATTGGGGCCGAAAAGGCCCGGATTGGGCCTCTGATGGGTGGTGGATCACTCTCCTGCTTAGTAGCGGCCCAATCCTGATCATTTTGGGCTCCTTTTCGGCCATTTTCAGCCCCTTTTTTGCCATTTTGGGCCCAATTTCGGCCCTGAATGTCCAGGATTGGATCTAAAACAGCCAGAATAGGTGATGTCAGAGGGTGTGGCATATGCAAATCAGTTATGCTAATGACACACTGCTGGGGCTGTCAAGGGGCATGGCTAGAGATGGGCACGATCCCCCAAAAAATAACGATCCAGCCGATCATGGATCGGCGCCGGTGACGATCCCTAATTAACTATCCACACTGATCATCTCCCATTCCTGAGCCGTGGATCGTGGATCGCGGATTGTGGAGGCCAAAGCGGGGTACGCTGGTATTCCCAGCTATGTGGGAAGGTGGGTTGTGGCGGCGGCCGACTCTCTCAGTCTCTCTCTCTCTCTCTCTCTCTCTCTCTCCAAAGGCTAGCAAGTAGCAAGCAAGAGCTCTGTCCCACTCCACTGCTCGCAGAAAGTGAAACCCAGCCTGAGAGCCCATGGCATGGTTCCCATTCAGCAACACAGGAGGTCTGTGTTTGGCCAACAGAGCTGCCTATCAGGGTTTGCAGGGATGAGATTGGAGTGCCCATGGCTACAGAACATCTCCTTCCCCCTCCCTCCCCTGGGTGTCTTCTCCAAACTGGTGACTGCTTTGCTGCTCTGTGGTTGGAAGGAAGCCCTGCTGATCAAGGAAAGCTGGGCTTCCATTCGGGTTTCCATGGCGACAGAAGGAGGGCAAACAGAGCTCAGGCATTCCCCTGCCTCTGTTGCCAGGGGAATAGATTGCTGGCGCCTGAGTGTCTGGATCCCCGAACCGAGCCCGATCGCCCCAATCCAGGTCTCTCCCGACTGCTGGATCATTGGCAGTGGACAATCACGATCCACCAGTTCATGATCGTGCGATCGCCATTATCGTGGGTTTTTTTTGACCGTAATGCGGATCGTGCCCATCTCTAGGCATGGCATATGCTAATGAGTTATGATAATGAGTTCCTCCAGCTCTTTTTCTACAAAATGACCCCTCCTTGTACCATTTTGTTGATCATAAAGTTTATGTATCACACAATGATCTAGCACAAAAATAAATTTACTACTGCCCAAACCTTTCTGAAGCTATGCATTTTTGTGAATGTGACATTATCTTGATTGTTAGGAGTAGACCTTTCCATGCCAAAGACTTGTCCATAAGGTAAGGGGAAAGATTGTTACTGTTAACATGATGCTCAGAAATCTATTAAATTCTCCCTCTCTCCCTCCCCTCCTTCCCACACACATATACACTAAAGGTACTTAATTAGATATCTGAGGCCATCCAGGCCATATCCCTGATGTACTGATACATATATAGTAATCCTCCAACCTTCCAGTTCTCCAAAACTGCCATAATAACATTTCCTCATTAAAAAAAAAAACATTTCCCCCCAGAGTCTTGGGTTTGGCAGACCCAAGGAGCATCATGTTCATTAGCAACTGTTGTTTGACTTAACAGAAGAATGTTGTTTTGAGTTCGTAAATGAAGGAAGGTTTACAACTCAAAACTGACAGATGATTTTCCAGGCTGCCTTTGAAAGCAGTGACTGTGTCTACTGCCATAAAATTTTACGTGGCAATGCACACGATTTGTTAAATGTCCTCAGCACACAGGGGTCAGATGGCTTCAGAAAGGGCAGGTTGAACAGCCGACTCTTTATTACGCAATCTCAAGCAGCTGAGCACCACTTGCCATCATTCTGTTCTTTACTGACCAAAGCGGACAGCTCACAAAATAGATGCAGAACGTCCCACTATAGACCTGAGAGGCCAAGACTGTTCGTTTCCTGTTCTAGAGGGTGCCTCCTGCCCAGACTGGTTCTAACTCATATGATAACCTAAAAGAGAGACCTTGTTTATGTTCTCCTTTTTGTTCCATGTTTAAATGTGATTTTATTGCATGGGTGGCCCTCTCTGTGACTTTAATGCATCATTTGCATGCATGATATATCCCTTTCACATAAGAGGATGAATTTACATATTAGGACCTCTCAGTCCTGAATTGCCTAGAAAGAGGGATGCATTTGATCTTGAAAACTGGAAACAATAAAGTTGCTTTCAGTTTTCTACTGTCTATACCATGTGTATAATGGTATTTAATGATGTTGCCTTCATTTTTAATTTTTCTCTGTAATTACAGTGTCTGTTCTCTTGGGGGTCATTTTGGGGTCATTTTGTTCGGTCATTTTGATCCCAAACTGCAAGGGAAAGGAATCTGAAATTAACAGAGAAACTGACAATCTCTTTTTTCCCTTAATTTTATTATATTTTTATCCTAGTAGCTTTGACCTGATCTAGCATTGGCAAAAGGAAATATGAAATAACATGTTTGTTTTGTAGCATTTCATTGCATGCACAGGGCAATTTAAAAAAATTGTCTGACTTACTTTGGGGCCTATTTGACCCCCTCTCTCCCAGATCAGTAAATTGTTGTTGTTGTTGTTGTTGTTGTTGTTGTTGTTGTTGTTGTTCAAGCTAGTGTTTAATTATGCCCTCTCTAAGAAAACAAAAACAAAATTTATTTGCTCTATAGAAATGTTAAAAGAAAGGGGAAAAAATATGAACTTTACTACCGGCAAGAAACTGAAGTGTGCCCCAGCATTCTATAGAGCAGCCTTAAAGAGTTTTACAGAAGGGTTTGCAAATAAAGAGAAGAGAGTATTTAATATCACTATTAAGTGTATAGTTGAGTATTACCAAGGCTTTTTTTCAGGGAAAAGAGGTGGTGGAACTCAGTGACTTGCCCGCAGAGAAAATGGCCACATGGCTGGTGGCCCTGCTACAGCGGCATGGAGGGCAGTCTAAACTCCCCTCTGTCTGGAGATCAGGGGGCAGGGCCACCAGCCATGTGACCATTTTCAAGAGGTTCCAGAACTCTGTTCCACTGCATTCCAGCTGAAAAAAAGCCCTGAGTATTGTCCCTAAAAGATGTCTCAGGTAGCTATCTCGTAATACATTCCTAAGAAGAGTTACACTCTTCTAAGCCCGTGGGTTAAAAGGATATAACTCTGAGCTAAACTACATGAAACTTCTGACACGAGTCGGATTCCTGCAAGTTTACCTGGGAAGTGTAGTCAGACCCTGCCCCCAAGCTCCTGAAAGAGAACCCGAATGGAGCGAATTTTTGCAAGAGTGTCTCTTGCAAAAATCCGCTCTGCTCAGTTTTCCTCCAGGAGCTCGGGTGCAGGTGAGGGCATGTCAGAGCAGCAGCAGCAGCAGGATCAGAAGGATGGGAGGGACAGACTCAGCGAGGGGAGCCTGAAGAGAGTCCAGACTGCTAGTTGCAACCATCCTTTCTCTCAGAGATGGGAAGGAAACTTGAGCCCCCTGAGCTTAGAGCTCAGTGGGAAGAGATGATTAAGGGCCAAGCTACAAGTGACGAATGACACTTAGACGGCAAGTGTTTTTCTCCCTGTTCACTTGCCCTCCACTCAATCCACTTGTAGCTTGGCCCTGAGTCTAGCAGCTGTGGTGGAGTCCCCAGAGCTTGCTTACTTCTGCAGGAATCTCCAGAAAGCTAAAGGGAGGTTGCAAGGCCTTTTAAAGCTTTTTGTAACCGTCATCTTGCCTATAACACAAAAGTAATGTCTCCCTAGACTCTACCGCACCAGCTTAAGTCACCTGAGTAGGGCCTTCTGCAGCTGCCACTTTGCAAATGGGGCAAAAACAACAGCTGCCTGTGTGATGACTCCCTCTGTGATGACCCCCTGCTTATGGAATGCCATACCTGAAGAAGTCTGGAAAGCTCCGACCCTGCTAAAAGTAAAGGTAGTCCCTTGTGTAAGCACCGAGTTATTACTGACCCTTGGGGGGACATCACATCATGACATTTTCTTGGCAGACTTTTTATTTGCCATTGCCTTCCCCAGTCATCTACACTTTAACCCCAGGAACCTGGGTACTCATTTTACCAACCTTGGAAGGATGGAAGGCTGAGTCAACCTTGGGCTGGCTACCTTGAACCTGGCTTCTGGCTTCCGCCAGGATTGAACTCAGGTCACGAGCAAAGCATGGGCGGCAGTAATGCAGCTTACCACTCTGTGCCACGGGGCTCTAGCTTTTCATAAACTATGCAAAACTGAATCATTCAGCAGGGCTTTTTACACAGGTAATAGGACTGTGCTGTAAGGAAATGGTTCGGAGAGATGCATTAGTAAAGAAATAGAGACGTAGACTAGACTATGGTGTACTATATACTAAATATGCTCCTACCAACTAGTTCCATGTTAGTTTAATATGACATAAATAAATAAATAAATAAATAAATAAATAAATAAATAAATAAATAAATAAATAAAGCCATGCCAGTTTGCTTATGTTTTGTCTCAACGTTGTTTTCAACTCTGTATTAGATTTCTGCTTCTTTTCAAACTTCCGCAATCCTTACCCTATTGTACTGTATTGTTTATTGAATGTCCCAGCCATTGATCATATTGAATTTATCCTATATAACCTGTCTTCAGTCTCAGCAAGAAAGGCAGAGTATAAGTAAGATAAAACCAATAATTAAATAATAAATATTATCTTGATCACATACCCTCTCTGAACATGAGAGCAGAGTCTGGCTGGTTCCTCCCTTTAACAAGTTCTGATGGAGCATCAAGCTTAAAAGTATTGGAATTTTGCTCCTAATATTTCCTGTTCAAGGCATTATTGTGCCTAAAATGTTGCTGGCACTAAGGAAATTCTACATTTCACTCCCTCCCAGAATCCAGCAAACACGACCAGAATAGGAACTCTTGACCAAGAGAAATGGCCCAGAGAAAAGTGAATATCCCAATTTACAAGAGTAGCATTGCGGGAACAGAAAAAATGGCCAATATAGTCCAGAATCCTGTTTCTTCAAGCTAGCCAATGAAATCGCCCCAAATGGCTTGCAAGCAAAGCATGGAATCCCAAGGCCTCAACCTGGTTTTTGTCCCCAGGTACTGATATTCAGAGATACACTGCCTCTGAACATAGATGTTCCATTTAGCAGTTGGAACTAATCACCATTGATGCCCCAGTCCTCCATGAATTTGTCAATCCCTTTTTAAAATAATCAAAGCTACTTATCAAACTGCAGCAGTAAGCTGCACAAAACCAACTGTGTGTTTGGTAAGCAAAAAAAAAAAAGTACTTTATTCTTTCCTAAAACTAATGTCCATCAGCTTGAGTGACCCCAAGCTGAGAAAGGGGGAAAACACCACCTCACATAATCACACAAAGCTGTCTTATATTGAATGAGACCTTTTGGCCCATCAAGATCAGTTCTATCTACCCAGACTTTCAGTGGGTCTCCAGGGTTTCAGGCAGAGATTTTTCATGTCGCCTACTGTTGGTCCTTTTAACTAGAGATACTGAGGCTTAGAAGCTGGGACCTTCCACATACCAAGCAGATGCTCTACTTCCCTCCTCCACGTTCGTTCTGTCAATACTATGCTTAATGTGTAACCTCTGTCATATCAAACCAACTGCAAAGACCCACCCAAATACTTCAGTTTTTTCTCACTGGGAAAATTCTGCACCTTTCCTAGCACCGATTCATCATCAATTCTCTTTGCATCGGTGAGCCACAGAAAAGGTACCATTCAAAGAATCAGGTTGACTATATTCTGAAAGTATTCAAGAAAGCAATACAATATCTGCTCTTTATGAAGAAGTACAGTTCGCAATGCTGTCACCACACACTGCTATTTTCCAATGTGTCACGGCTAAAGAAAGCCGCTGTATGGAGTGGCTGTGCAAAACTCTGATAGGCGTTTTCATGTCAGCATTTCTGCTTCCTTGAACATCTAACCGAGTCTTGTAAGCCATGGTACATATTAGGTGCTTTCATGCTGGAACTAATATCTGCATGGAAAGCAGCAGTGTGGCTAACCATATTTAATAACTATCTGGAAAGCAACATTTTCCACCCTTGAAACAGAAGTAGGTACAAAGCTCTAATGTGAAGGATGGGATAAATAGAACGTAACATTAGAGGCCTTTTTTTACTTTAGAACCTGGGGAAGTTTTGTAAGCTTGTAAGATATACAGAACAGGCACTCAAATAACTATGGGGAAGAGAACAAAGAATGTGATTTTTTTGGCGGAAGGGGGTGGGGGAGGAAGAAATTCATTCTGCAGTGGTCTGTTTCTCTTCTCCCTTCCTTAATCTGGAGATGAGTGAACAATTCCTATTTTGTTTTCCTTTAGATCTGTGTATAGTTTTCAAAGCCATTTTGGTTCTCCATTTTTCACTGTTGGTTTTGTCTGTTTGTTTTGAATATACTAGTTATACAGTATATAAAATATAAAACATGCTATTTCATATATGCACAATACCAATTTATTGATGCACAAATACTGTTGAAAAAATGTGTACATTTCACAGGAAATGGTTCAACAAAGGAGAAAATAGGACAAAAATAAAGAATTGGGGAGCTGTTTCACACGAGGATGAAGGGGAGGGATTGAGTGCCTTGTGTGGAAGTATGCAAGTTTTGATATTATGCATTTCAACATCTCTGTTTTATTATTTGTTTTTAAACATTGCATACCTCCTTTCCCCCTTAACAGGCAATGAAGACAGCTCCCAATAGAGTTAAAATAGTAAAACTGTAATGGTACTAAACAATATCAGCGACATTTAAAGATCGCAGTACAATTTGCACAAGTATTATGGCCCAAGGGAGAAACATTACCAATGGCTTGATTAATAGCACAGGCTTCAGATGGTGCATAAACAATTTCAATGATGTTGCCAGGCTAGCATCCCTCAACACAGAGTTCTATGAATGCAGCAAAATCATAGCAATTGTCCTAATGTGCCACAGCATGGCACCTGGAGAGTGGTCTACCATGATGGCACCAACTGATAGGCAGGTTAATATGGGAGAAGGAGATCCTTCAGATATCCTCATCTGGGGCTGCTCTCCCACTGGAGGCTGGGGGACTGTTGCCCTGCTCTGCCCTTGACCTTTTGCCTATGAGGTTTCACAAGGTTCTGTCTTGTGTCCCACACTTTTTAACATCTATGTAAAGCTACTGGGAGAGCTCATCTGAAGATTTGGACCACTTTGTCACCAATCAGCTCTATCTTGCATTTCCAGAAGATCCCAGGAAGATTGTGGAAACTATTAACAGGTTTTCCGGGAGAGGCGCTGTCACATATCCTGGACTTGTCCCCCCTTCCATCCCCATTCCAGGATAGTCAGATGCCAGTAGCCATGCCTGCTGCACCCCTGACTCACCAACAAGACCCACTAGAGGGCAACAAGAATGACAGGTGGCCAATTTTGGTAGGCTAGGGTTGGTCACTCCGACTGCTGAAGATGGGAGACCCTTGCACGAGGCAGCCTTGTGGCTGGGTCATTGTCTCTCCATGTGGCCTGCCAGAGAGGAAGAAGACAGTGTTGGAGCCAGCTCTTATGCTGGTTTCAAGGAGAGCATGGGATGCAGCTGCTCTCACTCCCCCCATGCCTTCAACCCTGGTTGAACACAGGGAAGATGGAGACAGGAGGCGCAGAGCCCACCTTCCTCCTGGCATCATTCTAAGGCCCTGGCTCTACCCAAAGCCACACGAGACACAGGCAGGTCGTGCAAGGGCTGGGGATTCTCCTGGGCAGTGCTCCAGGCTGTGACCCTCAGATTGGCCCACACCTTTGGGGCAAGGATAGGAAGGTGGGGCTGGTATGAGGGGAAGGATACAGGAGGGCGAACACAGGCTGGGGTGGGGAGAATGGAAGAGCTGTGACTGAGAGGAACTGAGAGGGACAGCAATGTTATGCACAAACTTGTGCCTTAGGTGTCCCTCTTGCCAATCACAGTAAGAGACACACACCACGGAGTCCTGTAGAATGAAGCAATATATGATTGTTTAATTAAACAATGGAGGAGCAATTTACACAGGAGTAGATGGTCTCCTTGTGTCCAAAGCTCATCAAAGCTACAATAGAAGTGCAAAGCAATTTATACCCTCAGGTTAATTATAATAATATTACAATATTCTAATATTTGTTATCTTATTGGCTCGCAGTCTTGACACAGATGTCTAGGGTTAGTTTGATTGGAAGACACAAGTCTAGGTCAGCTACCTAATTGGGGAAATTCCAAGATTTGCAGTTCCTTATCTTGTCCTTGTGCCTGTTCCTCTCAGAAGGACACCTTCTGCCTCCTCTTGCCCACCTCCCTTTTGCCAATGTTACCTTCAAAGGTGCCATGAAGTCTCATCTTGGCAACCTTGGGGCTTTCAGATAGCTGAGATCCGTGGGCAGAAAGGAATGTTCCCCTCACTTCTGCAGTCTCTCTCTTTCTCGGCCTTGGGAGAGATAATACTAAAAGTGGCTGAGCTAGTTTGCTACATTAATCAGTTTTTACAAAAAGCTCTCTTGTATTGATTCCTATTAGAATCCTATAGGATAATATAACATTTGTGTGGCATTTCTACAGGTGCATCTCGACAAGCAGTATATTGTTTAGTCCTCAGTTCTTACAGAGTTTTAACATGTTTTAACGTACATTCTTCTTTGGTCTTCTTGTTTCAAGTATCATATTCTTGCAGGTTGTATTACAAATACTACAATGGCTCCTGAGCATAGAAAAGGTGCAAGGCATGTAATACTGAAAGGCACAGAAGTGGTATATAAAATCCCTTTCTTCAAATCCATATTCCTCAGCAAGAGAATGGAGCAGCCCTGTGGGATGCAGTGGAGGCTCAAGATGACATAACTCCACCCCACTCTTCTCTATTTGACACCTGAAGGAGTTCTCAAGGATGGGAGGCCAGGCCAATGGATGTCCAAGAAATAGGCCCAGAGTGTCCCAAGGTGCCTGGATGCAGTTTTGGGATGGATGAGGACTGACAAACTAAAATTTAATCCAGACAAAACAGAGGGGCTATTCGTGGGGGAAACTTTGACCCTAGAATTAGGATATCTCCTGTTCAACATGGGTTGCACTCCCCTAAAGAAGCAGCCAGAGTGCTGCTGGACCCAAGCCTTCTGTTGGATAAACAGGTGACAGTGGTAGTCAAGGGCCCTTTTCACCAGCTGCAGCCCTTCCTGGGCTAGAAAGATCTTTAAAATGTGGGGAATGCCTTGGTAACACTCAGATTAGATCACTGTAATGTGCTGTATGCAGGGCTGCCCTTGAAGACTGTATGGAAGCTAAAGCTGGTACAGAATACTACAGCTGGATTGTTGACTGGTGTAGGTTACAAGAACCATATCACTCCAGTCTTGTTCTGCCTACACTGGTTCCCTGTTTGTTTCTGGGTCTAATTCAAGGTGCCAGCATTGACCTTTAAAGCCCAACATAGCTTGGGGCCAGTGTATCTTAAGGACCACTTTCTTCTATATGAATCTACCCATCAACTCTGTTCATCTTCAGAGGCTTTGCTTTGGGTGCCCCCACCATCTCAGGCTAAATGGTCGGCAACTGAAACTGTGGAACTCACTCTCTAGGGAGATTTGTCAGTCTCCCTCTGCCATTGTCTTCCATCAGAGGGTGAAGATATTTTGTTTTATTTGGCATACCAGTAAACCCTTATTGGCTCTCCTCCCTGGTTTCTCTGTGGTTTTTTATATATATGTTTTGTATTGAACAACCCAACATTTAAGAACACTGCATTTGCTTTCCTTCTTGCTTTCCCATACATTATACAATATTGATAACTATTAATAAATCATCTGTCTTAACCTGCAGGGCATTATACCGAGCACATCAATTTACTCATGCTCCCCCCACCCCACCCCTGGGCAGATATTTATACTCTAATATGTTTTTCCTAGTTAACATTTAATAGCAATTTTGTATTGTCTGCTTCTGTACATACACCCAGAGGCAGCATTATTAAAACGAAATAAGCAAATATATATTCTGCCAAACAGGAAATGTGAAGCCAGTGTTTTAATTTTATTCCTTATACTAAGCTAACAAACTTGGTAGGTGCTAATATAATTATTTGCTCAGATCGGCTGGCATTGCACAGTAGCTAAGGGACCAAGACACTGTTCAGTTGTATCATCAAACTCCAGTTTGGCACTTTCTGTTTGCATGCCTACATCTACTCCAGAAAGTCAGAGACAAAGACTTCTGCTTTTGTGCAAGCCATCATTTGAAATTACATCCAAACCACCAAACTATGGTGATCCCTCTCCAACCCAGTATTGCAAGCCATGAAAAATTCATGCATCAATCCTGACTTAGACGAGGAACACAAACTACAGTTTGACAGTTTGGGAATTTCTTACTGTATTATACAAAGAAAGGAAGAAAGGGGCATACAAAGATTGGGTTCATTCCTATAGACCCAATGGTGTTATGTCTCAGCTGTAAATTTGGGAGTCCAGGTTCAAATCTGGCTTCAAAAATGACCTCATGAAGTAGACTTAAGAATTACTTCCTCTCTTTCCTGTTGCCTCACATTAGTAGCAATAATACTGATCTACAGAGTAGTTGCTAGCACTGCTGAGATAATTGATAGGTTATACTTTGAACATTCAAAATGCAAAGTAAGAAACTATTATCATATTAATTGCCCTTGAAGGTGCCTGTCACACAGAGTTGGCAACCTCCATGTGGGGCCTGGAGATCTCCCAGAATTGCAACTGATCTCCAGATTACAGAGATCAGTTCCTTTGGAGAAAATGGCAACTTTGGAGGGTAAACTCTACGGCACCACACTGCTGCTGAGCTCCCTCTCCTCTCCAGTTTTTACCTCCAAATCTCCAGGAATTTCCCAACCCAGAGTTGGCAATCTGTAAAGTGCCTCCCTTTCTCCTAGGGATGTCATCCTCTTAAAGTACAACAGACAAGACATTTTTCAGATAAATAACCTTCATTCCTAATACAGTAAGTTCTCTTCAACAAAGTTCATAGACAGTGGCCAGAGTAGAGAAAGAATGTAACCTTAAATTGTAAGGAATTGTAATTCTAAAACACTTTTACTGGGAGCAATATGTACTGAATAAAATGGTCCCACTTGCCCATATAAATTCTCCAGTGGCATAAGTGGAACGTGCTAACAAACCACTTTGAAGATTTCATCACATATTACAGGGAAGAAAATCTTTCGGACCAGGATATAGGTATAGTTAACTCTGCTAATACCGGGTGCTTGATAAGTTTTTTGAAAGTTATACACTGTATGCAACACTGCACTGGCAATAAGATTTTATTCTCAATCCTGCACACCCTTCTATACTTTCTTTTTTTAAAGTAACAAATTACTCATTTCTTTCTCCCCATTTTTTTTCTCTTGAGAGAGCTATCCTCTTGTCTAGCATTCTGTTTGATGGATAGATTCCTGATTTTCAGCTATGAAATTTCCCAGTGGAGCTATTTTATAAAATGATACAAATTGTGTGTTCCTGTCGCTTTCATCAGTATTAAAGTATACGAATTTTGGGCTTTTTTAAAAAGGGTGCATTTTTAAAGGAAAATAAGAATAAGCTTTTCTTTTTAAAAAACTACCAGACAATTGCAAATACTATCATTTTGGAAGATGGGACTAAAAATCAAGAGATTGAGAGATAGATCTTGATTTTCTTATTTTTAATCCGATACCTCTGGTGGTCATGTGCAATCATTTCTTTTCATAGGTGAAAATAAAGGTGAAAATCATTTGTGCAAATAATAGTCTGATGTCACACATTGAATTGGGAGTGTGTCCCACAGAGTTCAAAAGGATGTAGGACTAGGTTCTCTCCCAGTTTTTTTCCAAACAAGTTTGGTAATTACCATGGGAGACCTGGTTCAAATTGGGGTTGTGGTGCTAGGAAACTGTACTTCCCATGCTGTTTTCCAGAATCAAACTTCTCCCTCCCCAAGACATTTGTCTCATGGAACGAAACGTATGACAATTACAATGTTCCCCCATAGAGGGGATGGTGTTGGAAATGGGAGCATGAGACTCCCTTCAACATATATTTGTGCTGAGGCATCACTGGCCATAAAATGCATGCATATTGCTCATCCATGACCGAGGTAGATTTTATGGAGACAGATCTGTGAGTTTGGAAACAGTCATACTAGGGGAATGTCACCAGATTCTACACTGATATGCATTCATGTACTGATCATGAGGTAGTAAAGTGGACTGATGTGAGACTCAGGGTGGTTGACCTGGGTGGGAGGAGACTAGGGATAGAGCCAAGCTAAGGGGAGATATTAGTCTGCCACCTATGATGCAGTTGGGGAAAAGAGGGGTTAAAAACAGGCTGCTGCCTTTGGTGGTGGTGCTGGAGATGTGTGTATGCGAGAAAACTGGAGAGCAACCTACTATGTACCAGTTCATTCCATCGGGAGATGGGGAGGAAGCAGCTATCTGGTAGGGTTGCCAAACTCCAAGTGGGACTTGGAGATCTCCCGGAATTACAACTAATCTCCTGAGAGCAGAGATAAGTTCCTCTGGAGAAAATGGCTGCTACACAGGGTGGCCTTTATGGCATTATATGCCACTGAGGTCTCTCCCTTTCCCAAACCCTGCCCTTCCCTGGCTCTACCACCAAATCTCTAGGGCTGGCAATCCTACTATCAGATAAACCCTGAACTAATTTTAAGATAGAGACAAAGGGAGCTTCTGAAGAAGGGAGTTCTGACTCTCAAAAGCTTAAACTCTGAAAATCTTGTTGGTCTCTAAGGTGCCACTGGACTCAAATCCTATTGTTCTACTGCAGACCAACACGGGTACCCACCAAACTATGTTTAAGATAGAACACCTTTCTGTTTTTACTTTATTTTGCTAGATATGGTCACCTAGCCTATATTGTTCCACTATTATGTGTTGAGACTTAGTAGTTAAATAAAGTTTAGGCTTGTTAAAAAGAAAATGGGATTGCAATCTGCCCTACCCATGGGCTCGACAGCTAAAGAGACATGATCTTGTCTGTAGAAGTACAATTCATAATGGCCATGTAAGAGAAGGGAAAATGAAATAGAAAAATAAGGATATATTTTTTTAAAGCAATTAATGGAGAAAAGAAGTTATTTGTTTCAGGGGGAAGGAGGAATTAAGCTGCAGAAGGCACAAACACATATTTAAGACACTTCTGAAAAAGACTCAGGGTGGACAGAGATCAATTTTAGCTCATAACGAACACCAAAACTACGGTGCTGACTGTTGATTTAACAGACTCTTTATGGATTCACTAATATGAGAGCTGGCTATGAATTACTTTGTGTATGCAATGGCATAAGCCTGCCCTTCAGGACAATCCCTTTGAATCCTTTAACTGACATGTATTATTTTGGTTACCTGGATGAAGAGAAACTGTTAACATACTGCTGATGCAAATCACATTGCTGACCACAGAATGTGTAGGAATGTAATTAAGGGCAAAGCCACACAAATCACGGGGAGTGTTTTCTAATTTTAAATGGGGGGGGGGGGTGGATCAGAAATGTGGTACTGAATGAGGGGTATTTACACCATGTCACATGCCATTTTCCTAACCCCAAACAATTGTGAAGAGATGGCTCATTGCTGCAAGACCTGTGTGCTTGCTCAGATGGTTAGCTTATAGCCTCATGGTGTTGTTTTCGGTCAGGAAAATAATGTGTGAAGTATGATTTGAACTTACTCCTCCTCATTGGCCTGACCCAAATTGGTGCCCTGCATGCTGGCTATTTTTCAAAAAAATATATAGTGGGATTTCAATATGCAAAACTCCCATCTCATCTGGTTGGGCATGCCACAGATGTATTGTAAAAAATGCATGCCATGTACTGGAATTTAATCTAAAGACACCACACAAGCAAATGTAGCTAAATTGGAACTAGGTGAAATATACACACTCTCAGTTCCTGCCAGGTGCAAATTTGTGCATATGTTTAACAAAGATCATTACATTTCAGTAAAATGCATTCTCATGTTTATTTCTGCTCCTCTAGAACACACATTTTATTAATCACTCATCATGTGCAACGTTCAACCACTTTTGCAGGGTAACAATGAATATGATTTGCACGATCACCTACCACAAACAGAATACCTAACAAGGTATAACAATGCAATGACAAAAGTTGGTTTGCCATTTCATGAGAGCTGCTGACTGCCATGGTGTTGTGGAATGTTAACAAACATTCTAACTTCTAGAGTATAAACGGAGGTGAAAGATCAGTTAATGAAATGTTGAAATGGTTGCTGCAGTTGATACAAGGTTTAAGGTCTTTATATAATAAAATATATAAACTTTGTCATTCTCTCCACAGAGACCAGGGCCAGGAAATACTGTGTGATGTTAGAGGGAAAAACTGATAACAATCAATGGGTACACAGTTGATGTGGTAGGGAGAAGAAGAAGAAGAAGAAAGCTTTCAATGAAAATAGGGCAGTGAGTGGCAGCTGGACTGAAGGCTAGAAAGCAAAGGGATTGGAAGGTAACCTCCAAGGGGTGCAGCATGCTGGTTAGGAGAGACTATGGGGGGGGGGGGTTAACCATCAGCAGCAGCACAACCAGCTCAGGCAGCAGATAAGCCTCAGGCAGCAGATGTTGACAGATTTTTTGTAATACTTCCAGCAAGGGGTCATTTCATAGAAAAAGAGCTGGAGGAACTTATTAGCATAACTCATTAGATGGTTGTTGTGGGTTTTCCGGGCTGTATTGCCGTGGTCTTGGCATTGTAGTTCCTGACGTTTCGCCAGCAGCTGTGGCTGGCATCTTCAGAGGTGTAGCACCAAACGTCAGGAACTACAATGCCAAGACCACGGCAATACAGCCCGGAAAACTCACAACAACCATCGTTCTCCAGCCATGAAAGCCTTTGACAATACATCATAACTCATTAGCATATGCCACACCCCTTGACATCACTGGAAATATGTCATTAGCATAACTGGTTTGCATATGCCACGCTCCCTGACATCACCTGTCCTGGCTGTTTTGGACCCAATCCTGGCCATTCAGGGCCAAAATTGGGTCCAAAATGGCAAATAGGGGCTAAAAATGGCCAAAAATGGGCCCCAAATGGTCAGGATCGGGCTGCTGTTGAGTAGGAGAGTGATCTACCACCTGTCAGAGGCCTGATCCAGGCCATTTCGGCCTCAATCCAGGCTGAAATGGGCCCCAAATGGCCAAGAGTCAGGTGGGTGGGGCCACCTGACATGTGACCTCTTTGGGGAACTACTGGAACTGTGTTCCTGCACGGTCTCCCTCAAAATGAGCCCTGCTTCTAGCACCTCACCTTTGAACTCCACCAAGGAATTGCAACACATTATGCTCCTTCCACTCTCTTTCAGCAGGGCTGTTCAGTACAGTGCAGCAAGCTGCATTTGCCCATTAAAGATTCCTGTGTTATTTGCTCCTGGATGGTGTGATAGGGAAAGTGGTATGATAAGAAGGGGCAGCTGGCTGCAGTGGCTTCAGATGACACTCCTTGTTCAGCTCCCATTGACTATCAAGGCAGCAGAATCAAAACAGCAGAAGAAAATATCATAGAGATTCAAATATCCAAAGAAATGTTGACCAAAGTCTATACGGTATTTTTTTGTCAGTTAATCTACTCTTAGAGTAACCCTATTTAATCAACAGAAAGAATGTAAGATGATGGCATAAGAACATATGAAGACCCCAGTTGTCCATACAGTTGTCCATACAGAATATAAGATGATGGCATAAGAACATATGAAGACCCCAGTTGTCCATACAGTTGTCCATACAGAATATAAGATGATGGCATAAGAACATATGAAGACCCCAGTTGTCCATACAGTTGTCCATACAGAATATAAAATGATGGCATAAGAACATATGAAGACGTCAGTTGTCCATACAGTCCACCATCCTGCTTCACACAGTGACCTTCCTTTGATATTGCTTATTAGAATTGTTATTCAGAGATTTATTTACACTGAATGTGGAGGTTCCCTATAATTATAATTATATATAATTATAATGCACTATAATGCTCTGTCAGAAGGCGCTTGTGCTCAGCAGGACCTGTTGATATTTTGGAAACTCTATAAGGCAGAACTATTCCAATGTGTCTTTGCTATCTAATATTCTTTTGTGAGGCAGAGCAAATTGCTGTGCATTTTTATCTAATTACATTTTTTGTTATCCACAGGTTTTCATAGGCTGGGGCTGAGACTAGAGTGGTTTTCAATTAGTGCATCAGGCTTATTGCTATTTTATTGAATCTTATATTTCTGTATTGTTTTAACCATCGTAATTGTTGTGAACCGTTTTGAGATCTTAACTGGAGAGATGTGGAATAAAAATTGAATAAATAAATAAATAACCAAAGCTGGTTGCCACTGATGGATTTAACGGCCATGAATTTGTTTAAAGCAATCTGTGCTTATGGCCATCACTATGTACCCTGGCAGTAAATCCCACAATTTAATTTCTTGTTGAGTAAAGAAGTATTTCTTCTGTCTGTCCTGAATCTACTGCCCATCATCTTCACTGCCTAAGAGCGGAACTACAAGTGACAAAAGGCACAGATTGGACACTTGTCAGCTTCGCTCAAGTTTTGATGGGAAATGTAGGAAGCTTGGTAGAATATTGGACAAATGACAGTTGAAAAGTCCATTGGACAGCAGTCAGAGAGCCAAGCTGCAAGACTAGGACGCCTACATTTCCCATCAAAACTTGAGGGAAGCTGACAAGTGTCCAATCTGTGCCTTTTGTCACTTGTAGTTCCACTCTAAGTGTTAGTATTATGGGATAGGGAAACTCTTTCTATAGATTTTCTCGCCCATGCATAATTTCATGCCCCCTCCCCCCAGCCATATTTTCTTTCAAACAGGAAAATCCCAGGCTCTATAGCCTGTCCCAAAGGAAAGGAGCTCCAATACCTTAGTCACCTTCTGCTGTAATTTTTCCAGCTCTGCACTCTCCTCTTTGAGATATGGCAACCAGAACTGCACACACATGAGGCCACACCATTTTTTAAAAAAAGAAAATCAGTTTCTTTTCTAATAATCCCCAGCATGGAATTTGCCTTTTTCACTCTTTCTATCTTCTTGTTCACATTCATTTATAAACCTCTATCATGTTTCTCCCTGTCCAGTCATCTTTTTTTACCCCCCTGAACTGGGAAGCTCACAATTCAGTCTGTTTTGCAATGTCTTTCAAAGCAAAGTTGCTCCCCTTCTAAAATCTACTGAAGTCAATGGACTTAGAAGGATGCAATTCTACTTTGTTGGTATGGTGTGCCACCCTTTGGGCATGCTGTTGTGTCTTTATTTTAAAGGAAGTGCAGATTGTCCATGCTTTGAACTTTGAATTGCTAGAGGAATTTTTCCCCTCCCAGCTTGTCAGATATTTTGACTGACAGTTCCCCTTTATTCTAATCCCTTGTCCCACCTCCTCTCTGCTGAATAAGCCAAGCAACTTTAATACTCGATTGTAAAAGAATAAGCAGACCTTCTGCTGAACACACAATGTTTAGTGCAAGTCAGCACAATAAGAACACATGCACTAATATTTGGTTATTTTAAAAAATCTTTTAGCTGTTAGCTAGGGTGAGGGGCCAGCTTCACAGCACATAAGGATTAACATCTTTAACAAAAACCTGTTCATCTTATTCAACAGATTTTAAGGACTTTAGAGCTACGATGGTATCACTAAGGATGCAACTGTTCCTTATTTCAGCAAAAAGCATTGGAAAGTAAAAAGACTCTTGCTGGATCAGATCAATGATCAATCTAATTAATGCTTCAGATCATCCATAAGCTAGACACTGAGAGACCAAAGCCTTGCCTTAACCCCATTTAGCCATCATCAGCAATAGCCATGATTGAACATCCTCCATGAAGCCTCTGTTATTGTTCACCACTGTTTCCAATAACAGTGGTTTCCATCAATCAGTGACCTGCAGTGTGAAGGACTACCATCTTCTGTATATTCTGAATTTACCGCCCATCGACTTCATTGGCCATCTAGAGTTCTCACATGCTCTCAAACCTTACTTTGCACAATCTAAAACAATGTGGGATGATGGATCAGGGATTTATAGGACAGCACTGGCAGGTTAAGATGCTTAACCATTTCTCTGTCGTACAGTTTGGGGTTACAAAATTCCTCCCTAATAATGATATTCTTCCATCAATATTCTTCTGGGTTTGGAGACCAGCAGGAGGAAAGCGGGGTTAAAATTTTTGGTGAGGTGTTCACAAGTAGAGAAGGGCACGAACCGAAATACGACCCAAACCCCACCATGAAAACAGGCTGGTTCAGGGTTCCCGAACCAGGGTTCATGGAAGTTCCTTTTCTGGAACTTCCATGAACTTTATACTGGTTCGTTGGGTCATATTTACAGAGGCAGTTTAAATGGTCATTTCCCCAGGATCCCCCTTGCCACCTGCCAGCTGATAGTTTAAAGGGACCTGCTGCTTGCAAAGCCGGAAAGGGCCCTTTAAACTGTTAAATGCCCTTTCCCTGCCACTGCTAAGTGGCCAGAAAGGGGCATTTAAACCCCACGAACCACGAACCACAAACTGGGTCATAACTGGCCCCAGTTCCATGCCAGTTTGTGGTTTTTGGTCTGTTAAAATCCACGAAGCATGAATCTCATTGTTTAGGTTTTTTTGGGGGGGGGTCCGTGCCCATGTCTATTCACAAGAGACAACTGGAATGGGAAGAATTATGAATTACCTGCCTACACTCCCCCCACTTCCCCCATAATATATCTCGCAGCAGACAATAGTGTTCTAAGAGATACACCAGTTCAAAACAGTTAGATCTTTCTGTGTAGATGGTCCACTTCATGCAGTACAATCTTATGCCAAATTATACCAGGCTACGTCGATTGATTTAATTGGGCTGAGATTGGCATGTCTGCATAGGATTGCACTGTCAAACTCATTAAAACAACAACAACTTTGTATTACAAGTTCCAGTCTGGAAAAACCATTCACATAAATGAACAGAATTGTTAAATCAGTCCACACAGCACAGTGGTAAAATGAATGCTTATTGTACATAATCCTCCAAGGTTCATCTGCAAGCACTTTGCATTAAAAGGGTCTCTTAGTTAGCTGTACTAGAAATGACCTCTATCCAAGATAGTAGTGGTGGAGAGTGCCCTCAAGTCAGACTTGACTTACGGCAACCCCTAGTGGGGTTTTCCTGGCAATAGACTAACAGAGGTGGTTTGCCATTACCTGCTTCTGCAAGCCTTGTCTTCTTTGGAGGTCTCTCATCCAACTACTGACCAAGACTGACCCTGCTTAGCTTCTGAGATCTATCTGGATTAGGCTCACTTGGGCTATCCAGGTCAGGGCATCCAAGATATTGGGGAATTATTTCCACAGCAGCCAACGCTGGGCTATGTGGACCAGTGGTCTATGTAGCTCAGTATAAGGCACTCTGATATGGACAAGAAGAACAAAACCTATCTGCCCACTGACTAGATAGATGAGTACAAATCCCACCAAATTTCCATTTCAAGTCCCTTCTTTATGCTGAGGCTGTGATCCTAAGGCGTAGACATCTTGTGTAGAATGGCAGTCAGGTCTGAAACAGATCAACATTTTTTTTTTAATGAAACTAGTATCAAGTGACACATTTGGTCTTCTGGGAAGCAGAGAGAATGGTGGCTTCCAGCTCCTGATATAAAAACCAGCAGTTAATCAAACTGGGCACCAGCTTTTTAACAAATGTATGTGTGGCTATGAATCAGAACATTAAGATTTGAGCAGTTCAAACAATTACCAAAATTCACTTAGGTGTAATTGGCCAAGCAACTAACTTTCTGTAGAAGATGCAGCAAAGCAGGCACCTGACAAGGTAAGGTCTTCTTGACTATAAAAACCCATGCTGCAATAAATGTGGTCACCTCCAAGAGATTATGAAAGCACATTGTTTTTGCTCCAACAGCCTGTCCTGGCAGATATTCCACTAGAATTTGGTGTGTGGTTGGTCATAATAATAGGTTCCTCAGATACACCATTGTGTAGTGGCACCAATTTAACTAAGACAGGCATTTAACTAAGGCAGGCATACACATAATACATTGTAGTCTTTTCCAAAACTGGTGGTAATCACGGTTTCCTTTGGTGGCCCCCCTTGCCAGGTATGGCAATGAGGAAGATAAGAAAAGGGGGGGGCAAGATTAACTTCTAAAATTCATTTAATTTCCAATACCTCACTTAATCTGGAGTGTGTGAGGCTGAACAGTCTCTTGATCAACCTTTGTCACTTCAGAGAAAACTGTTTGCTGTTTGACTGTCGTACAACACTGATGAGAAGCAAAGGCTCTGTGTTCTAAGAAACAGCAGAAGAAACTCAGTTTTCAAATAAAAATTCTAAAGAGAAAATTCAAATACAAATGAATGCACCGCCTCCTGTCTTTTCATGGCATCTGGGACCTTGAATGAAGCACGCTTATCTGGATATTGCCAGACTAGAATATGGGACTCTGATAAATACATTCAGAACACGGAAGATAAAGATCGAGTTTTTGACTGGAGTTTCATACACCCTCCCCCAAAGCTTTGTTTCAAGCTCACTCCCCAAATACAAAGGCTTTATGGACTTGAAAGCGGAGAGCTGAGGCACTCACCAGCTTAAGCTTTGTTTCCTCACAGGTCTACTTTTATGTGAAATCTTCTTTTGTAATCTTTGCTTTTCTCTTTACACATTTTTGCCCAATGCTAAAGCTTTTATAGATGAATAATGGATGTGTTCCTTTTAAATACAAGAAAAAGTGTTCTCTTTTGACTGGAAAAGGTACAGACAGCTCATGTAAGGACAACCTGGGTGTGTTTATTATTATCTTAAGTTTAACAGCAACGTACACGGCTGAAATTGCCTGCTGCACCATGGGATTCCCCCGGTGGCATTTGTGAGGCAAAAGGAAGAGATGTATTATAAATATAGTGTGATCAGCTGCCCTGGAGGTAGAGTACAAAGACACCTTAAGTGAAGTTCAGATGCGACTATTCCTTTTTATATATATATATATATATATATATATATATATGAATTCTCCTCAATGTGATATGTGGAAAAACCAGGCCAGCAGCAAATTATGTGAAAACGTGCCAGTCATGGTATACAGTCTCATGTTCACATAGCTACAGCATTTAAAATGGGAGCTGAGCCAGCCTATTAAGGATGAGGATTTTGAGTTTCTAATCCCATTTATTCAGTCTCCCATCCCAATTACAATTCTGTTTCTTCATTGTAATAAAAAAATAACGCTTTTTTAAAAAATGTCATTTCTGTTTCTTCACACTATTTCCCCCTAGTTCCTCACACCAACTCTTTCTCCACTATCTCACACCGATTGCTTTCCCTGCTACCTCATGCAAATTGGTAAGGGGTTATGGCTCAGTGGTCTCAGGTTCAATCCCCAACATCTTGACTTGAAAGGATCAAGTAATTTGGTGATGTAAAAGCCCCCAGAGAACCGCTGCCTCAGAGCAGACAATACGTCATTGATCTGATTCAGTATAAAGCAACTTAATTTACTTGTGTTCATTTTTCCCTGTAAAATGTCCAGCAGTTTGTAGCATTCATATGTAACTAATGGATAGAGTTGTCAGCTCCAGTTAAGGAAATACCTGGAGTTTGGGGGGTGGGGTGGAGCTTGGGGAGGGCAGGGTTTGTTGAGGGGCTGGAGCTCAGCATGTTGTAATTCCATAGAGTCCACTGTCCAAAGCAGCCATTTTCTCTAGAGGAACTGATCTTTGTCACCTGGAGATCAGTCTTAATTCCAAGAGATCTCCAATTACCACCTGGAGGTTGGCAAGCCTATATATCCTGTATGAGACTATGCACCAGCTCCAACCTTCTCACCAGCTTCTTAGGGCCAAGCTACACATGACGAATGACACTTGAATGGCAAGTGTATTTCTCCCTGTTCACTTGCCCTCCACTCAATCCACTTGCCGTTCAAGTGTCATTCGTCATGTGTAGCTTGGCCCTCAGTATTCCTTCCTAGTTGGTGATGGCCTGTTAAAGAACAAAGGATGGTTTTCTGGTCAAGCCACGCAAGGGACTGCTTGGGATGGCACAATGAAGAAGATGCTGCTAAACCTCAGTTGATGGTGTGGTGTGCTGTTGTCATATCCTTTTGCTATATGGATTTAATGCAATGTTGTATAAATTAAAAATAATGAAATAGGATCATTTGATCATCTCTACTATGCCTCTATCATTTAGCTTAGCTTCATGCAGGTAGCCAATCTTCTTATTCAGATTAGGGCTGTGTGATTCAGTTTATCTGAACTGAAAATTTACTAGAAATATACCTTATTGGTATTTAGAGGCATATTCTGGAATACCAATAGATATCGGGATTCCTGCATAAACTAACATGCTGATCTATCCTGAAAAGATTTGGAAATAACAGGGATTGGCATTTTAAAGGTCACAGGTCTTCTTTTACCTGCTGATGTGGGGAAAGTGGAATATAAATCGAATAAAATTAATTAATAAATAAATACGACTTGCAGCTTTCCCTAGGCAAAAGGAGGAAGGGAGGAGGAAGGTGATTCTCACAGGTGAATGAAATCTCACTTTAGGGAGAGCTCTGTTGCCTGTCCAATCATGAGGATTCTCTCATGTGGTCTATGAGTGAATGGAATAAAGGCACTAGACAAAATGAATAAACTTGGGTTTATTTATTGAACAGATAATGAAAATCAATTTCCCTATTGAGTAAGTTCCCTACAAAGCTGCCCATTGGTCTTGCCCGCATTTGAGCCACCCAACCTAACTCCAAGCTCAACATGGACACAGGTCACACATTTTGTTTCTCCTTGCCTGCACCAAACTTATGGCCATTAACTCCATCCCTCCACATTGTACAGTTCAAAGGTTCAAGTGCTGATGTGCAGCACTGATGGATTAACACCTATCAGCCATCTGGGACCCTGCAGCCATTGGTGGCTGGTTTGGGTGCTTCCTCCCATCCTCTGGTGCTTCAGGGTGCTTGCCAATTTAATTAAGCAACAAGCCCCTCACCCACACAAATCCTGCCAACTCCAGTTTAGAGTCTCATCAACTCTTCAGGATCAGACCTATTTAAATACCCAGACCAACAACAAATGTGAAGCAGGCAAAACAAGGTCCTTTGGCCTAGGCAATCAGATAAAAGGTTAAAAGGTAAAGGTCGTCCCCTGTGCAAGCACTGAGTCATTACTGACCCATGGGGGGATGCTGCATCACAATATTTTCTTGGCAGACTTTTTACAGGGTGGTTTGCCATTGCCTTCCCCAGTCATCTACACTTTATCACCGGGAAACTGGGTACGCATTTTACCAACCTCGGAAAGATGGAATGCTGAGTCAACTTTGAGCCTGGTATTTGAACTCGGCTTCCGCTAGGATCGAACTCAGGTTGTGAGCAGAGCTTGGACTGCAGTACTGCAGTTTACCACTCTGCGCCAGGGGCAATAGATAAGGACCCCCCAATCCCTGCTTGGCCATGGAACAATCCAACATTTTTTCCACAGGGAGGGAGGGTGGGGAGCTCTGCATCAAACAAGCCATCCAAATATTAAGTGGAGAGCTTTAAATAGCCTTCTCTTCTAAACATTCTCATAAGCTGCTACAGTTGCCAGGCCTTGAGGCTCCAGCTTTGGAGATGGGTGGAAATGGAGATGGGTGGAAACTGATTTCATTTCTGGCCAAAAAAAGATGACACCACCACATTGCGGGGATACCTTAGAAATTCTGGTGATCTCTATGGTTTGACACATAGTGACTTCAATTCCATTTCTTCAGCTGGAAGTGATGTCATCATGACATCACACAGGTTCATTTCTCCTCCCTGCCCCCCCTCTGTTTATTTGACCAGTGGTGGGGTATCGGATTGGCAGGAGCCCTCCCACTGGGAACAGGTATGTAGCATCTAGAGATGGGCACGATCCGCATTAGGATCGAAAAAAACCCACTATAATGGCAATTGCGCGATCGGGACCCGGCAGATCGTGCTCGGGCACGGCCAACAATCCAGCGGTCAGGTGGGGGGCTGGATCAGGGCTTGATCGGGGAGATTGTGCTCGGATAGGGAAGCCAGACACTCAGGCACCAGCAATCTATTGCCCTGGCAATGGAGCCAGGGGAATGCCTGAGCTGTGTTTGCCCTCCTTCTGTCGCCCTGGAAACGCGAATGGAAGCCCAGCTTGCCTTGATCAGCAGGGCTTCCTTCCAACCACGGAGCAGCAAAGCAGTCACCAGCTGGGAGAAGACACCCAAGGGAGGGAGGGGTGGTGTTCTGTAGCCATGGGTACTCCAATCTCATCCTTGCAAACCCTGATAGGCATCTCTGACGGTGAAACACAGACAGCCAAACACAAACACAGATGCCGCCGGCATCAGCCACCGTTCCTGTATCGCTGGGAACAGCAGGGCGCCCCTCCGCTTTTGCCTCCACGATCCACGATCCACGGATCGGAAACAGGAGATGATCAGTGTGGATCGTTAATTCGGGATTGTCGCCAGCGCCGATCCACGATCAGCTTGATCAGTATTTTTTTTTTTATCATGCTGACCTCTAGTAGCATCCATATAGGCTGCACTTTGCAAGGCAGCCTTTCCTCTTTCCCCACAAGAGTAACTAATCTCCAGGTGTGTTCTAGAATGATCAGTGGTTTCCAGACTATGGACATCAGTTCCCCTGGAGGAAATGTCAGCTTCAGAGGGTGGGCTCTTTTGAATTACATCCTTGCTGAGCTCTCTTTATTCCTAAATCTCGAGAAAAAAAATCCCAAGTCAGTGTTGGCTACCCTATTCCACACCCCTAAAGTCTGATTTCTCCAGATCTCTGAGAAGCAGACCTCATTTAGAGCCACAACGCCCTGGAACGCAGTCCACTTATTCAGCAGCAGCACCAGCGCTGAACTTGAGTGACTGGGGGGTGGGAAGCAGGCCCTGAGCTTTGCAGCCTTGATTCCCCCAGCCAGATGGTGAGTGTTGCCTGCATGCATTCCCCTTCCTCCTGTCCTGTCTGAGCCCCATCCATGCCAATTTTGATTCTGTTATGCTGAACACAATGTATCTTGCTATAGCTCAATATCACTTTGCTAGTGTCATAATTATTCTCTTCTCAGGCTTTCACAGGTGTTTATCTGTTGGACTGTAACAGCTTCCAGTGTTTATGACCTTGTGCTCATTCCCAGACAGTGCTGTGTCTCGCTTCCTAGCAACTCAACGTGATATCACAAATAGGTGAAACGTTCTCACTCCAAGAGAGCACCAAAGTATTGTTTACGGTTGGGAGGGGGGAGAAAGGAGTAAACTAGAATGTTAAAAGAGAAGTTTCTCTCACATGATGTCATTCCTGTCAACTTCTACTCATGCTGCTTAGAGGTCTACCTTGCTTCTAAGTAGTCCTATGGACCTGTATATGGAAATGATCTGTTTTCGGAAGAAAAGCCATTTTGACCAAGAACCCGTGTCTTGATGCAATGGTCCAGAGATCTGTCTGCTGTATCCTGTCATCCATAGCCTGACACCTCCTTGCCTCCGTGGCAGAAAACCCAAAGGTGGCCTCCCTCTCCACGCTACTCTCCGCCCAGCCCACCTGGCCGTCTGTCCCTCTATTTGCCACTGCCGCCTCTGCCTCCCTTCCTCCACTGTGGCTGGGATGAGCTTTGCTGTCCTGAAGGCCAAGGCTCATGCACCTTTTTTCTGCCTCTTGGCCTACGTGATTGCATGAGGCAGTACTGAGGCAAAGGGTGCGACTAGGCCATGCCGAGCCGGGGACTCGTGTAGCCACTGTGCCCAGGGTGCGTGTAGGGACAGCCTGGCAGCCACCTTCCCAGCTCATGCCACCAAAAAACCAGCAAGCGGCCACTTGTCCCAGTTCAGGTTGGCTGGCCGTGGCCTTGGGAGGTGGTGCAGTGCCAGCCCTAGCAAGCAGGCACTCATGTGGCCTCTCCCAGCACCTGTCGCTTGTCCTGGCTCAGGGCAGGCAGCTGCGGTCTTGGGAGGCAGCGTGGTGCTGGCCCTAGCAAGTGGGCACCCACACGACCGCTTCCCAGTGCCCACCGCTTGTCCCGGCTCAGGGCGGGTGGCTGCGGCCTTGGAAGGTGGTGTGGTGCCAGCCCTCTCAAACGGGTGCCCGCATGGCATTTTCCCCATAGCCACCACTTGTCCCAGCTCAGGGCGGGCAGCTGGGGCCTTGGAAGGTGGCGCAGCACCGGCCCTCGCAAGCAGGTGGCTGCAGGGCCTTTTCCCCGCGGCTGCTGCTCTGTGTATGTATGTGTGAGACAGAGTGAGTGAGTGAGTGAGTGAGTGAGTGAGTGAGTGAGTGAGTGAGTGAGTGAGTGAGTGAGTGAGTGAGTGAGGTGTGTAGGGGGCTCTATATAGAGAGAGTGAGCGAGTGAGTGGTATGTGTGAGTCTGTGTGTGTGGAGGGAGAGAGAGCGGGGTAGAGCAAGGTTTTTTTTAGGAATCCAGAAAAGGATTTTGGCAGTATCAGGTTTTTTTGTGTGGGGTGGGGGTAATATTGTACTGTCAGAGCATCTTTGTTTCTTCTGATTTTGTGATGGATTTCTGATTTTGCAATGGATTTCTGATTTTTCAGTGTTTTCATTGTTTTTATTGATTGTTGTGAATTGCTTTGAAACTTCCAGATTTATAATAATATTTTAATGCAATTCTTTAATGTCTTTTATAATTACCATGGAGTACTTGTTGGTTGTATGGTTTTACTGCATTATTTTTAGTTGAAATCCCCCTTGGGTTTTGTAAATAATTTCTAAATTATTCCAATAGCTGGCCAACCCCTAACAGTGCTTCCAGAAGTGACAGCACTTCCAGAAGTGACATCACTTCCTGGAAGTGACGTCATCATGGGCTCCTGGTGGCAGACACATGGACATGAGATAATAAAGAGTTCTACCACCTCTTTTCCCAGGAAAAAGACCTCTGCTGAGAAGGATGAGTGCAAAACTTCCCCTGCCTCTACTGGGGCAGAAACATGTTTCCCTGGAAAAACTCTCATGGAATACCTTCACCAAGACACCTAAAAAAGGAGTTTTGCCAATATTAAAATATGAAATGTTTACTTTCAGTTCTGGCACAAAAGTTGTCTGCATGTTAATGATACTACAGTGGGTTTGATGGCTTCTTCATAGTGTTTATCCCCTTTTCGTTCAGATTCTGTTCCCCTGTTTCATTAGGTGTCTATTAATAGCACCGAAGCAAAGATGGGTTATAATATGTCAGCATTCACACCTTGCATTTTTACTATCTATTATGGGAAATGCTTAGACTTTGAATTTGAGATTATTGTTGCTTTTCAGGGCTGGGAAAGGAAAAGGTAAAAAAAAAGGAGGTGAAGGTGATACAGCTTACGAAAGAAAATTAAGGCGTTTAGGGAAGAAAAACGCAGGTGCAGATTTCCACTGACAGGAAACTGATTATTGTAATGTTCCTAATGATGAGAGTTGCCAACATAATAATGAATAGAGTCATAGTTTGCAGCCAGTGGTGACATTTCCTGTTGTCATTCAGCAAACTAATTGCCTCTTTTGTTAGGTATGAATTTCTTAGAACTTAGATGTTAAGGATATTTGTGTTTGGCCAAGAATGCCCACCAAGAATAGCTGGTAGCTTCTGACCTATTTGTTTATTTATCTGTTTATTTAGTTAAAGAAAAAGTAAGCAATCTTCTTTATCCACTTCCTTTCCCATTTATGCCCAGGTTTGAGGAATTACTCGGGATAATCCTTTTGTTTAATCAGAAGGAAAGAAGGCAAACATTATGAAGTGATTTCTAAGGCTTGGTAACATAACCTAAAGTATGCATTTAGTGCTCCTTTCAAACCCTTTTAATCATCCTAGTTGGCCGTAAGCTGCACATGCCATAAAACCTACCATCTTTGTATCAAGGGGGAAAGACTTGTTAATTCTACCTTAAATAAAGCTTTCAGGACAAAGGTGTCAACAGGCACACACTAGGACCATTAAGAGAAATTCTTTTAATTCCTCTGTACCTAATTTGTCAAAATCTAAACAATCCATTTCTTTTGTTCTTTTTAAGAATTTGTAGTCTTTTTCTAATCAATTCTGCTTTGATCAAAGAGGGAAGGAGGGAGGTTCTGAAAAAAATCAGAATTTCATTCTGTAAGTGCTCGGAGGCAGGCAACACCTTCACAAAGCTTCCTATCCACCTGCTAGAGAACCACCCTGTGGTGTGCAACATAAAACAACTGCAAGGACTGAAGTTACAAAAGGGTGACTTGATTTCTCTTTGAAGAGAAATGAGATAGTGATCCCTCTTTTAAAGGAGAAAAAAGAATAAAAGCCATCAATGGCTATATCCAGGGCTTTTTTTCTGGAAAAAGAGGTGGAGGAACTCAGTGGGTTGCCCTCGGCAAAAATGGTCACATGGCTGGTGGCCCCGCCCCCTGATCTCCAGACAGAGGGGAGTTTAGATTGCCCTCCACACCACTGGCGCAGAGGGCAATCTAAACTCCCCTCTGTCTGGAGATCAGGGGGCGGGCCCACCAGCCATGTGACCATTTTCAAGAGGTTCCGGAACTCCGTTCCACCACGTTCCTGCTGAAAAAAAGCCCTGGCTATATCTGAAAAAGTGAATGTCAGAAGAAGAAATTGCTATCCCCACAATAGCACTAGCACATTCATACAAACACTCCTCCAGATTCTATCACAGAGAATATGGAGTTTGGGGGTGTTGGATAAGTAGAGGATGAAATATTAAGGCAGTGCACTGTGGCTATATATTAACACAGTCTTCATTTGGAGGTGGCATCCCAGTGTCATTAAGGAAACATTTATAATTCCCTGCAATGCAACATTTTAAAAAAGTCTATATCTCTTACACATGAATAGTTATAGATGAGTAGATTAAGGACAAACAAAAATGCATATTTGACTTGTGGAATTCACAGCCACAAGATAAATCCAGATGGGTACTCATACCCATCTGTAGCAGCAAAATGCAGCAGTCCCAGGGCCGGATGTAGGGTTGCCGGTGCCCGGTACAACCCTTGTCCGGTTCTCTGCGGGTGACTAGGCTTCCGTGACATCATCACGCAGGGGTGGGAGGCATGCTGCCCACACAGCAAGCCAGCCACCCCAGCACCTGGTGCACCGCGGAGCTGGCGGCGGTGGAGCGGGCATGTGCTGGGGTGCCCGGCTTGCTGCACGTCTGGCTGAGTGCAGGGCTGGGAGGTCCTGCGTGCGCAGCAAGCCAGCCGCCCCATCGGCGGGGCAGTCGAGGGCCTCCCAACCCTGTGCTCAGCCTCCTGCATGGCAAGCAGCAGCATGCTCCCGGCAGCTCGCAGCTGTGCCTGCCAGTGCCGGGGGCAGTTTACCCCCTGCCCCCCCCCTCAATCCAGCCCTGTGCAGTCCAAGCAATATTCAGAGATTAACTTCCATAATTGGTTGCAAAAGTACAGCATTAACCCCTGGCATCAGTGACTTAAAAAAAAAAAGAGGAGGAGGAAAAGGATTTGGTCCAAGGCAGATTGATCTAGTAATAGAATCAGTTCTGATACACGAAAATGTAACCTGCATCTTTGGGACAATATTCCTCGGATTGCCAAATATGTATTTGATTATGAAAACCATGGATGACAATAATTATATTGCCTGATTCATTAATTTTCCAGGACAAACAACTGACCACTCCTAAGTATCAGTTCAACTGGAAATCTCTGATACAGCCATTTTTTTTTCTTTTGAACTCTTCAACATCCCCCCAAAGCATATAAAAATGTCAACTTTCCAAGACTGTCAGAAATTGACACAAAGGTTTATTATTTGCAACTGGAGGAAACAAAACCATTTTATGGGCCAAGCTACAAGTGACGAATGACACTTGAACAGCAAGTGGATTGAGTGGAGGGCAAGTGAACAGGGAGAAATACACTTGCTGTTCAAGTGTCATTCGTCACTTGTAGCTTGGCCCTCTGTCTGCTAAAGAACACTTGATGCCTATTTACTCACCCCCCCAATACACACTGTCCCCCAAAAGAGTCATTTTTTTTTTGTAACACACAACTGTATTAACAAAGCAATTACATTCTGTATGGCTACTTGAGGGACGGATGTTGCTTGCTTCTAAAATTGCTTTTAAATCAATAATATATCAATGGGTATAATTACCCCAGAGTAGCTGAGAAGTACGGTCTTACATAATTGTAGTGCTCACATATAGCATTGTAACAGCCGTTTCTTGCCTGGAATGTCTTTGTAGATTGTATTATCTTAGCCCAGCATATGTGTGACATCATATACATAATGGATTCTCTGTGTCTAGAAATTGAAGCTTTTTAAACACTTTTCATGTGGCCAAAAATAAGGATGGCAGCTAGCCTGCAAAGAGGTTACACAGATTAAGAGCCCACTGTTTCACTAAGTTCTAAGTTCTATTAGCAGTAATACCAATCAGATAGAAACAAACCAAGCATCATTAGAGGTCCAATCCCCCCTTTGTTTGGATCCCAAGAGGCTACAGTGTTGATTTTATAAGCCTGTTCAGTCAGCACAGCCTACCAAAAAGATGGGTTTTAAAAGACTTCAGATTGGACCTTTCTTCAGCTACTGGTTGTCTCTGTCCCAAACATCAGGCCAATGTAACAAGCAAAGCTGTCAGGATGATACTGTAAGGAGACAACAACAACAAAGAGTGGCATTTAGTTTGCCCTTGTATCAAGTTTAGAGATGAGCATGAACCAAAATATGAACAAAAGTTCATGACGAACCAGGCTGGTTCATGGTTCGCGAACCAGCGGTTCGTCAGAGCCCATTTCTGATGAACTGCCACGAACTTTAGGCTTGTTCATTTGGTTCATTTTTTGGTTCATCACTGCAGACAGGCTGGCGCCGATCAATCAGTTTTCTAGGCAACAGGGGATGGACTTCCTGCAGACCTTCTGCTGGCCCAGAAGTGGCCTTCTGCTGGCCTGGAAGTGACCTTCTGCTGACCTGGAAGTGAAGATTTGCTGACCTAGATGTGATGTTTTCACAAACCAAACGAACAGGTTCGTGAACCAGGGCAGGTTCATGAAAGTTCATGGTTCATGGAATGTGACGAACCACGAACCGCAGGGTTCATGTTTTTTTTCTGATTCGTGCCCATCTCTAATCAAGGTAGCGAAGACAGAACCAAACTTGAGTAACTGAAAAATCAGCACCTGACATTGCCAGGAAATTATTGTCACTTGAATCTCAGGGTTTTACTTGAGTTTCATGGGGCTGTTGAAAGGCCTCATTCACTGACTTCAGTTGATTTGGAATGCTAGAACTTCAACCTGAACACGATCTCCAGGTGAACTAACTTGTTCATATTCCTTTGTTTATACATCAAGTGAATTCCTGAGTGGTTTGCATTGGTGTTTTCTCTAGAAGTTCATCTCAAGCATAGCACCATGCTAAGGAACAAAAAAGTTGTAAGCTTGTAGTGGCTTTGGTCCAATTGGCAAACTAAATCATCTCATTTCCCAGAAAAGGGACACACATCCTCTGGCATATTAAACTACTTTTACTGTCCTGAAATACTTCCAATTTGTCTTCTCCTTCTGCATGTACAATCACATTGTGCCTATATAGCCAATACCATCTATCTGTGATCTCACAGACTGATTGCAAGCCTTGCCAGGCTCAGATACAGACACCAAAGACACTGCTAAATAGTAAGTCTCAACTCGAAAAATCCCTTCCCTTTTAATGATGTGCCTTTAAAAAAAATGGAGGTGACATCAGATGGGTGGTAAAGGCATGGCAGCTGTAAAAAAGCAGTGTAACTGGGTAAACAGATCTGTACAAATAATTCATCCAGAAACTTTATCAAATAGTCAACACTCTGATTGTGACTGGCAATGAGTAGGATTTGGCAGGTGATTAAATCATAACTAGCTGAGGTGTCTGAAAGTAATGTGATGCAGACAGCAGCATCTGGAGGGGGGATATCAACATGTAGCAATCTAGATAGACCTTAAACTGAGCTGCGGCACAGGCAAAAGCCTGGGCCCTCTTTTGGAAGGATGATCTATGGTGTGGTCCATGGTGGACTGGAAACGGAATATACTGGCCCTGTTACCCCTCCATTACATAGTCTAGAATGGCTCTCCACAAAAGATAACACACCTAGCAGAACAGAAAGTTCCCAGTTCAAGTTTTCAGTTAGTCCAGACACCTTCCACTCCTCCATTTTTTTTGTAATTAACTGAATCTGTTATTCTTTCACGAGATCATGTTTGCATTGGGTTATCTCTAAGGGCGAAGCTACAAGTGACGAATGACACTTGAACAGCAAGTGTATTTCTCCTTGTTCACTTGCGCTCCACTCAATCCACTTGCTGTTCAAGTGCCATTCGTCACTTGTAGCTTGGCCCCAAGACTAACATTAAATTCATTAGATTAGTCCTGGTCCTCAATGTCCCTTTCAAGTTTCCTTGTTACTTTGTTAAAAACACTCCCTTAGATATTTATGAGTCCTGCCCTTAAGTTAAGTATAAAACCTAAGCTAATAGCCTCTTTAGCATATGAGTGAGAGACAGCTGAAGGTAAGTTTCTTCCTTACACTTTGACTTCTTCAAAGGGCATTTGGACTGGATTAGAAAATGGGTCAAATTCATGCAGAAATGTCTAGCATACATGTATCAGCTCATTGCTGACCACACAAACTACCAAAGGCTTACTAAACCTTAAATCTACACCTCTCACATGATTGTGTTACCTACAGCTCCTAGACCATCTCTTTAATTCTTCCAAAACTCACCACTTCTGGGAAATCTTTGGCTTAATACCTTAGCTTCAACTTCACCTGTAGCAGAAAATATTCCTTTGTGAAGAAATAAACATTCAGTGGGTTTAGATTGGTGTAACTAGACACAGAATCACACTGTTCGCCTGTCAGTTACAGGTTGCAATGTTAACGAAAGAAAGACAAGTAGGGGGAAAAAACCCTCTACCCCTTTCATGAGAATTTTATTAATTTGTAAGGTGTGTATTCACTTTTCTTCTTTTATAGAATCCAAAACAACATGCATATGTCTCCTATGGAGACCCAGCATGTCTCCCGTTCAGGTACTGACCACATGAGACCAACTTCCTTATTTGCTACTTCACGGTTCTTCTTCTCTAGGCAGACCACTCACTGAATGTTTCACACCAGTCACTACCAGAACATCTTGAATTCCTTACAGGCGAAGTATAGTGGCTTCAATAGTTAACTGAATCTCATTAAATGGTTTATTCCAAAATCACGACATCATTTTGAAGTAGGGAGTGATCAGCGGGGAAAAAAAATACTTTAATAAGAACATCCCCTAGCCATGGGAGGGGGGGGGGGGATATCCTGACAGAACTTTAAAACAGCTTCACATCAACATAAATGTTTCTGCCAAAGTAGTAGTGACTGGAAAACTAAACTTGGAATTCATTTTGGTTTTTAACATATGGCAAATTACCTTTTCTGTCTGGCATACTGTAAAATGCTAGGGAAAAAACACACTTCCTTTAAAAATCAGTTTAATGCAGATTATTTTGGAAAGAATCATTTTACATTCCCATTATCTGCAAAGATAAAATCTAATATATTTTTGTCATTTCATAAAATTGACTGATTGTAGGTGCCTCTGATTGGCTAAATCAAGTAATTAAGAGTTTTGAACAACAAGTGGGGGAGTGGTCTTTTTATATGTATATTCTTTTATATTTAAACTCGTATGGTTATTTAACTGGGCTTTATTGGGAAGAAAGCATCAGATAGATTACATTTATTTTTAAATCTGTAACATATTTTATACATTTCCCACATTTGTAGCAACCTTCCTCAGGTCAACACCAAAGCACTGTTTCTGGTGGCCATTTTCTTTCCACTGCTAGTGGTAGTTCCCTGCTCATGGTAAGTGGTCCGTAATTATACCTCCCATTTTTCATGAACAGAAAATACCATTCTTACATGTCAGAGGAGTTTCTCTTAAAATGAAAATGTGAAGCTAACCTAGAGAAGGTTCTTCTTTGGGTGAAATGTCTAAAGAATTTTAATAGGCACCCCCCAAAACACAGTAAGGCTAGTAATACTAGTAAGATTTCCTTCACATTCCTATAAGAGATCCTCAGAAAACACTAAGGTGAATTGTTGTTCCAGCTGTGCTATTGGCCTCAGCAGTCTCTGACAAGCATAGTGTCTCTCAAAAGACCAGGGATGGTAGAGAAACTCTTCATACCATGACCAAAGTTGGTAAAACCTGGGACTAGATTTGTCATCATAGTCAGATTCCTAAATTCCTGGCAGATGTGCTTATAAAGCTCTGTAAAATCAGATTTGGGAAACCAGCAACTGAAATATGAATCAAAGCATCATTTTCAATCCATAGGTAGGGGGGAAGTGATATAATTGGATTAAGATGGAAATGCACCATTTAAAGTGATGAACAGTTATATGATCCAAATGGGTCAATTGGACAATCCTGGGTTTTACTTAAGACTAGCTTTCCGAGAGTTTCAGTTTCATACATTAGGAAGATGAATTATCACAATTAAAGAGAATTACACAAATGAAGGTGAATTACATGACAGGAAGCAAAGGCTAATTAAACTATTATGAAGTGGAGATGATGTTCTCAAAGAGTATGAATATGTTTGTCAGACTTTCCATATTTTAAGAGTCTGCATATTCTTAAAGCAGTCGTTTTTGCACATCTAACCAGCAGGGACACAAGTAATCCTACGGGTTGAAGCCAGGGCTTTTTTTCAGCTGGAACGTGGTGGAGTTCTGGAACCTCTTGAAAATGGCCACATGGCTGGTGGCCCCGCCCCAATCTCCAGACAGAGGGGAGTTTAGATTGCCTTCCGCGCCACTGAGTGGCATGGAGGGTAATCTAAACTCCCCTCTGTCTAGAGATCAGGGGGTGGGGCCACCAGCCATGTGGCCATTTTCTCCGAGGGCAACCCACTGAGTTCCACCACCTCTTTTCCCAGAAAAAAAGCCCTGGTTGAAGCCAAACTAAGTTGTTCACACACAGAAAGGATGGGGTGATTTCTGCTCATTCCACCTTGCAATTGTAAACCCCCAATTGCTTTTCGTATTTTCCCTGAGGATCCTCTGTCCCCCAGGAGCAGTATTTTGGAAACATCACTGGGCTGCAGTGGGAAGAGGATGTAGGAAAGCTCTGTTCCACTTACAGGTGTGTCTTGTGTGAGCAGAAAATTGAGTCTAGATCCAATCTCATGTATCCAGCAACTATCTGTGTTGGAGATTATACTTGGGATGTGTGTGTTCCTTTTTTTCTTTCCAAATATTGCTACTGGTAGCTTTTTCATGTTGACCTTTTTCACTGCCAGTGGACCAAGTTCATTTGTTTCTTTCACACTGTCCTTGCAGCAATTATGTGGCAGTGTTGTGTAGTGGTTAGAGTACTGGGACTCAGATCTGAGATACCTGGGTTCAAGTTTGTACACTGCTATAACATTTACTGGATAACCTGAGGCCAGTAACTGTCTCTCTTGACCTCATATGGTTGTTGCAAGTACAATGTTAGTCCAAAATGAGGTACAGAAAATCATGTATGCAGTTCTGAGCTCCTGGGGGAAAGAGCAGAATAAAAATATACTTGATCGATTTATACACAAATTTGTTAGTATAGTAAAGAGAAAAGTTGACTAAAGTTTCACTCCGAACAGGGAGACCCCAGTGTGGCCAAAACATCCAACAGTATCCCTAGATAGTAAATATTGAATAGTTTATTTAAATCAACGTTCAGTGGATGAAGCTCTTATTTATGTATTATGTATTAGATTTCCTTGACCATCAGAATCCTAAAAGAGCACAATTGCTTAGATAAAAACAAAACAAAAATAGAAAATCTTTCACATAAATCTTTTGTGTGCTGAAAACAATATCAAAATAGTTTTGGCACATAGGAATTTAATTTTAGAAGATTGGGTTTTTTTTTCCTTTTTATGATACATAGGAAGCCCTGTTCTGTTGCAATTCAGTGGAAGGCAACCAACAGTAAAGATTTTTTTGTTTCTTTCTTTCTTTCTGACAAGCCATAAATAAATTCATAAATCTGAAAGAAATAAACTTTATTCATGCTTGAAATTTGCTATCAGCTTTCCAAAATTCTCCTTCCCTGCTGGAGGATAACCAGAAAAATCACATCCAGGTCTTAATGGAACTGCAGAACAATAGAATAAACTCATCCCTAGTCTACTCAACCTCCTTAGTAGTCTTTCCTCTTGCCAAAACACTGTATTTTGCAAATCATAGTTATACTTGCCCAGATCCTGCCTTCTGCTATCCTTTCCTGGACCTTCTGACTACACCTGTGCCTGAGGTGCTGCTGGACTCTCTTAGCTATGGGCGAAACCCTTCCAGAATCCTAAAAATCTGTTATAGACAGTAACTGCAGTTCTAAGTACGCTTTCCTGGGAGTAGGGCCCATTGAATAAAATGAGACTTGATTTGAGGTAGATTTGTTTAGGATTGCTCCAAATATGGATTACATGGTAGATGGTATTGTGAAAGACCATCTTAGAACTTGGCATAATTCCTAGTGCATGGGGTGAATCCTACCCCTATCCTTCCACTCTTCTGAGCAAAGTTTGAAGCCTTCTTCCAACTTAAGTGGCTCTTTCATTGGAGAAAGAACTTCTTATGTTGGAGGAGGAAGTTCCTCAGGTCGGAGGAAGGCTCCTTAGCACTAGGATTTCCCATGATCGAGTGGAGCTTCCATAAGAAGCTGCTCCAGAACTGAAAGTTGGGGTGGCAACACAACAGTAGAGACAGATTGGGGAAGGAGGAGGCAGTGACTATGTGGCAACAGGCAACTATAATGTCTGCTGGCAGATGCATGCTTTGCAACTCTATAGCTTTAAATACACATAAAATAAACTTCTTGAAAAAGATGGACCTTTTTGCTCATTCTAGCCAATACCATCAACCATGTCAAAAAGTGCTACCCAGACATGGTGCCTGAATCGGTAGGGTTGCCAGCCTCCAGGTGGTGGCTTGCTTTCCAAACTCCTGCTCAGACTCCACTCCCAAAATCTCCAGGAATTTCTGAATCCAGAGTTGCATCCTTACTCTCTTATGAGTATGCATTTCTATTGTATTTTGTATTTTGAACTGTTACCAAACAACAGCTCCTTCTGTGGTAATAATTTCTTTTTTAAATTATTTTGTTTGTAAAAAAACAAAACAGAACAGAATAACAAACAACAGGGAAATAACAAAATAAAGAAATGAGATGGAAACTATATAAACTAAAAGGTTTCTGATTCTCTCTGTGACAAATATAAAATTACAACATTTTCTGTTACTCTATGTTTACAAAGAAAAGCTCTTTTCTTTCTATTGTCCAAATTTCTTATTCATCAAATCGTTATTATCCGTTTGATGCAAAAAGTCTATAAGGGGATTCCAATCAACAATGAAAGAATTTATTGTCTTTCCTCTAATCAATAGTAACAGTGCCTGAGGAGTAACTGTATTAGTCTGTTGTAGTAAAAGTAAGCAGGATTCTTGGGGAACCTTAAAGACTAGCACAATTTTATCCCAGAATAAGCTTTCATGAAGTGGAGCCCACTTCTTCACTACAAGTTGCTATAAGTGGATCTTCACTCTAAATTCATTTTATTCATCGTACCTAGTACATGATAATTTGGTGGTAGAACGTGCTCTCAGGTCACAACTGATGTACGACAACCATGGTGGGGTTTTCATGGCAAGAGACTAACCGAGGTGGTTTACCATTGCCTGCCTCTGCAACCCTGGTCTTCGTTGGAGGTCTCCCATCCAATTATTAACCAAGGCTGACCCTGCCCAGGTGAGATCAGGCTCACCTGGGCTATCCAGGTCAGGGCCCAAAATAACTTATTCTGGGATAAAAAATTGCTGAATCTTCAAAGTAGCAGCTGAAAATAGCAGCAGAAAATCCCCAGCATGAAGGAATAAATAGGAAACATCCTGCCTGTTGATCTTCCTCAACCCCCTCCCCCAGTTATCTTAAATTTTGAAGAACAAGGGGAAAAAATAATCAGGTCACTTGGCCTTTAAAGTTGACTCATGCCTTGAGGCATTTAAAGGAAAGAGGGGAAGAAATCATAAGTTGTGTCATTGAAGAAATGCATATGCTATTTAGTGTCAAGAAAATAATTCCTGTGGATTCTTAGCACACAGACTTAATCCAGCTGTCACTAATGCATACTGACACAATAGACTCGCTATGGCTTTGAGGGAGCTGCTGTGCTGTATCAGCTCTATAATCCGCAAACTAAGGAGGATTTACATGATAGGCTGTATGCGTAGCCCCTGGGGGGCTTCCTGCCTTTCTTTACCAAAATCCCATTTTAAATAAATGCTAGAATGCAGGCCTTTAACCCCAAAGGTGGCAAAGCCTCATTAAAAGGCACCAGATCCACTTGGATCAGGAACTGCAATTGGTTCAATGGCATGGGAATATGTCTCCAACTGAACCATGGAAACCATCAGTTATGTTAGGAATGATTTGAAATTTCTCAGTACCACTCTTTAGACTCCCCCTTTTCATTTTGATTTTGCGTCTCTCTTCTGTGAGTTAAACTTGTGATTCATTTTTTGTATTCATTGGCTTTCTCCTCATACACTTCTCATGAAATGTATACATCATAAAACATTATTTGGACATCAATAAATCTTCATTAGACTTAAAATGTACACTGTGTGTGTAAAAAGTGACACTGTCTTGTAAAAATTGTATATAAATCCTGTAAATGGGTACACAATTATAAATTATCTACAAAATGCAAACACACTACAAATAATCTACAACAATGCGACAAAAAGAGCAAAACGGAAATAATTAACATACACAAAAACAACAACAACAAAGAACATTAACTCATCCCCAGTTGGTTGTTGTGGATTTTCTGGGCTGTATAGCCGTGGTCTTGACATTGTAGTTCCCGACGTTTCGCCAGCAGCTGTGACTGGCATCTTCAGAGGTGTAGCACCAAAAGACAGAGATCTCTCAGTGTCAGTGTGGAAAAGATGTTGGCAGGTAACTGAAGATGCCAGTCACAGCTGCTGGCGAAACTTCAGGAACTATAATGCCAAGACCACAGCTATACAGCCCGGAAAATCCACAACAACCATCGTTCTCCGGCTGTGAAAGCCTCCGACAATTCATCCCTAGTTGTTACTGGAAAAAGGCCAGAGAGCTGGAGTTCACTTCCTCTGACATGTAGATAGGAAAGATCATCGTGGTTGTGGCTGAAGGTAACATTTTGCTCTGAGTGGGATGAGACAATGACTCAGAGTGGCAGAACACCAGCTCTGCACGAGGAAGGTCCCAAGTTCAGTTAAAATGATCAGATAGCAGGTGTTGTGACACCTGCCTGAGACTTTGGAGAGCTGCTGCAGCTCTGAATAGACAATACTGACAAGGATAGGCCAATGGTCCAATTCAGATTCATGTGTTCATTTAAGTTGTTCGTTTGTAGTCCAATGTCTAAATAAAACCCAGTAAATAAGTCCATAGAGGAAAACATGAATTTATATTATAATGCAAACAAAGGCAGGCTCAAGGAAACCAGAAGTTTAAGATAAAGAGCCGGGAATAGTGTCATCAATAGGCTTGCCAGCTCCAGGTTGGGAAATTTCTGGAGATTTGGGGGGTGGAGCCTGGAGAGGGTGGAGCTTGGGAAGGGGAGGGGCTTCAGAAAGGTATGCCATAGTGCCCACCCTCGAAAGCAGCCATTTTCTCCAGGGAACTGATTTCTGTGGCCTGGAGATCAGTTGTAACTCCAGGAGATCTCCAACCACCACCTGGAGGCTGGCAATGCTAGTTGTTAACCTCTAGGTGGGGGCTGGGGATCTCCCAGTATTACAACAGATCTCCAGATGATAGATATAATCTCTCAGCATTATACCCTGCTGAGCTCTTGCCCCTCCTCAAACCCCAACCTCTCCAGGCTCCACCCCCAAAATCTCCAGCTATTTTCCAACCTGGAGTTGGCAACCCTAGCCAAGAAAAATGTGGACAGCTTTAAGCTAGTGGACCAACTGGGTTATTAAGTAAAGTTCTGTGTAACAAGGAATCACCACATCTCTCATATGATGTATTCTCTGTGTTAATTATAGTTTGCTGGACTGAGAAATGTTCCACTAACTATGCAATATCACTGTATTCAACTGTTCTGTAGGCAGACTACGTCTGAGTGCCAAAATGCAAGCTGTAAAGGCTTTTGATAACCGGAACGTCATAGTGTGTAATAAAAGTCCCCTTTTGTCCACTGCAGTCATAATTAAACTGTGTTAATAATAGTAGCAGGATAGGATATGTTAAGTTTTTATCATTAAAAAACCAAACAACACCCTTCCTCAAACCCTGCCACATTTCCAAAAAGTGAAAAGAAAAGGAAATCACAGATCAGTAAAAATGTAGCAAATTGGATTTTGCTGAAGAATACAGAGAGAATGAAACTTAACTGACAAAGGAAAAGTTTGATTCAGAGGCCAATTGTGATCAGGGATGCAAAATTAATAAGTATTAAGAGCAGTTGATAGTTATCCAACAGTACAATGCATTGGCTCTTTTCTGACCTTCATGCATTTTGTTCAAGCAGGCATAACAAAAAATGCACACAGAGCAGTTACTGAGGTAGAGCTACACCCCGCATGTCCCCCTGAGCCAAATTCGGTCCTCAGGTTGCCACCAACTGGCCATTCTGCCACCTATGGTAGTCTTTTGGACCAGGCCCCATGCTGTTTCTATAGCAGTTCCCCTTCTATGGAACAGGTTTCCTGAGGAGTTGAAGGAATGGCACCATCTTTAGAAGGCTTAAGGAGAGGCTGCAAAGCTGTTTCATTTGATAGAGCTTTGAATGGTGTGTGGATTGCAGACACTGGGGGAGTGACACCATTTCAGGTTTTATTGTACTTTGCATGTTTTCTTTTTTAAAACTTGGGATTGTAAGCCACCATGAGCCACAAATGAAATGTAAACAAAGAAATAAGTAGCATACTTCCCCATCTCAAGCACTGATATGCCTCACTAAGGTTATTTTTTTAAGCCTTTTATTACACATCAGCTAACTTTTCAAAGAACAAGATATTGGTTATGGAAGAGAAAACTCCCTGTGTGTGTGTGTTTTTTTAAATAATTAGTTTCCCCCTCCGCAAAGTGGTAGCATTTGAACGTATGCACTGTTTTTCCACCAGAGCAGCCCACAGCATTCGTCATTCAGTGACATTCATGAAGATGCTCAGAAATTATGTGGCTTCAGTAAAGTTCCCCCGTGGCAGATTTATCAGCACCCTGGTGGGAGTGGGGTATCCTTTGTCCCCAGTCCCCATTTCCTGCCACCTTTCAGAGAAGAGATGGGGAAAAAATTAAGGTCATCAGGATGATTGTGTGACATTATTTCCGGGGAAAACCTGGACATGATGTCAATCCTCTCTAGGAATCACTGGAAACTCTGTTTTTGTTTTCAATCACTTTTTTACAATAAAAGATTGTGAGGTATAACATGGAACAAGTTCCTATTAATAGAACTATAAGCCAAATATGCAAATAATGGTTAACAATATAAAGCATCACTCACTCACTTTTCAAAGCTTGAGGGGTCCCTTTTTACTTAGCAGGTCTGCAGAGAGAGATAGTCTTTTCAAAGAGCATATCAGATTTGTTAAAATATCACATTCTGTGAGAAGGTAAGATAAGAGATATGTGTTTTTATGTATGCCAAATAAACTCAAAACTTTTCTAAACAAGAATGCAAAGCAAAAACAGAACATGTCAATAGTTCTTGATCACTTTACAAAAGTGCCATAAACATTTCAGGAGCCAAAACATTCATGAAGGACAGCAGATGCTACCATAAGCAAAACATATCCCGGTTTAGGATGTAACCGTTTAATAGACTGCAACCTATTTGTCATGAATTGCTTTCATTTGTAAATGTGTACAGCACTTAGCACAATGTTAGGCACAAACAACAAAGCAACGTCTAAGAATGTCACAGAGAGCAAGTGTGGTGTATTGGTTACTATGTCAGAGTCAGAACTGGGAGATCCAGGTTTGAATCCACATTCTGCTATGGAAGCATTCTGGGTGGTCTTGGACCTGTCACACCCTCTCATCCTAACCTACCTCAAGGAATTGTTGTTGTGAGATAAAATGGAGGAGATGATAATGGCATTAGCCACTTTTGGACCCCACTGGGTAGAAAGACAGAGTATAAATTATAGATAAATAAACAAGAGACCTCCCCTTGAAATTCTAGGCTTCCTCATTATGCCTCCCCACCTCAGAAGCTGGTGCTATGCCAGCTTGAGAAAAGAGCCCTGGTCTGAGGGCTCTTCTTAGGCCCTTGATGTGTATTGGATGTGAATCAATATCCAGTGAATATATATGACAAGAGCTTACTCGTGTTTTGCTTCTGACCAACACAAGAAGAATGGCCTGGTCCCAGGACATGAAGAGCAAGCAAAATCAGTGTGTTCTTTCCTTGACTACCAGGCCGGACCTCTCTCTCGCTGTGGACTTGAGTTCATGACAGAGTTTATCATTCATAAGCACAGACGCCTCGCCCAAGTAGTGGTTGCGGACACGCTGGTTTCCTGTCCTGCATCCTCCAAAACACATCTGCGAGGCAGGCATTGTGCCCATTCACAAGACAGACTGCCAGGTCAGAAAAAGCATAGGTGCCAACTTATTGCCAGCTTCAAATGAAAAGCTGCAGACTACAGGAAACAACACCTTCCCTACAAAGATAAAAGGACAAAAAAAAATAAACACTTGGCAATCTACAGTGCCAACTTTGGAACACCCGTTTCATTACAAAAGATCACATTTGTTTTTACTTGTTCATTTATCCCCTCAACAAAGCATCTTATGCTTCAATTTGCATAACCTGTTTCCACAAATGGGTCTCCTCTTGAGCTTATTTTCCCCATTAATATCTCTATTTATCATGTGATCAAACCAATTAAAACTCAGGATATGGGGGAGGTCTTCTTTGCCACTGGTTCCAGTTTGGGTATCCTTACCTCCCCCATCCAAGCCTTAGTCATCCCTCCACATCTCTTGAATTCCTTTTCTCCCCAAGGTGAGCTCAGTATTTCTTTGTCCTACAGATGATCTGAAGCCCTTTTGGCTGGTTAGATGTCGGTTTGTTTTCTTAAATATCTACTTTATCACATGACCCTTAAAGACCCCCCCCCACACACACACACACATACTCCCCTGACTAGGTGGCTTGTTGAAGTGACTATCTGTATCAAAGCCATACCTTCAGACTTCCTGTTCATGCCTTGTGCTTCTGTTGCTGTTCTCATTTCTCGTCCCAAGAACTTAATTGGATCTAATGGATTTATACTCCGATTTATCTGAAAAAGTGAGCTCTGACCCACAAATCTTATGGCGGAATAAAATTCTAAGGTGCCAGTGGACTCTTGTGTAATTTTGCTGTTACTTGGCTTCCCATGTTGATTCTCTAGATCCACTTTCCCTTTGACCTATCTTTAGTTATCAGATCTCTATTCTCCTCTGGGTTAGAGATGTGGTTTGAATTCTGACTTATCCTAAAGGCGGACTAAAGCAAAAAAAAAAAAAAGCCCGAGAGAGAAAAGCAAAAAGCATAACCCCTGACTTGAGGAAAAAATGTACTAACAACAAACATTAAAGTCAAACCACCAATGAAATAAATTAGTTTAAATGCATTCCATCTCTACCCTCTAATCTATGCATATGTCACATTTATATTCTGCCTTTCCTTCAAGGAGCTTAGAGCCACATATATGGCCTTCATCTCCTACATTTTATCTTCACAACAATCCTGTGAAGTAGGATACATCCCCAAGTTCATCCAGTGAGCTTACAGGACAATTGAAACTGGGACTTCCAAGTCCTAGTCTAATTAGGTAAAGGTAAAGGTAGTCCCCTGTGCAAGCACCAAGTCATTACTGACCCATGGGGGGACGTCGCATCACGATGTTTTCTTGGCAGACTTCTGTTACAGGGAGGTTTGGCGTTGCATTCTACAGTCATCTACACTTTACCCCCAGGAAACTGGGTACTCATTTTACTGACCTCGGAAGCCAGCTACCTGAACCCAGCTTCCAACAGGATGGAACTCAGGTCATGAGCAGAGCTTGGGCTGCAGTACTGCAGCTTATCACTCTGCATCATGGGGCTCTTAGTCCAAATATCTAACCACTATATAACATTGTTTCTCTAGTGGGCACTGTAGGTTAGACTCTACTGGATTGTCTCTAGGTTGTAATAGGCCTCCATCTTGCTATTCCAATTTCCATGCCACTATCCTCAATACCATACAAAGGGCTCATCTGTTGACAGTAGGTTTGCCAAGTCCCCTACCTGCTGGGTGGGAGGTGGGAGGCTCTGCACATACCTTCACTGGTCAAACTCCGAGCTTGCACAATAACATCACTTCTAGGAAGTGTCATCATTGTGTGGGCCACGGGCCATCCTGGGAGTACTCCCACACTCCTCAGGGGCCCAAATGGAGCTGATTCGGGCCAAAATCGGGGCTAAATCAAGCCTGATCAGGCTCAGATCAAGCCACTGTAGAGCATGGGAGTGCTGCTACACTCAGCAGTGGCCCGATCCAGGCAGATCTGGGCCTGATCCAGGCTGATACGGCCCCAATTTGGGTCGATTCAGGCTGATTTGTGTCCAGATTGGACTGCTGTGGCATGTGGGACATGCTCCACACGGCCTGGAAGCACACCCCTGGAGGCACATTCCCCCTTGCCAGCCAGTTAAGCAGGGGCAAGGGGGTGGAGAGTGGGAATGGGGAATCCTCCGCCCCCAGCAAGGGACTGTCAACCCTACCAAGCATATACACTAAAGGAGGAAGATGGTTGTATAATATTAGAACTAAATATTCCTTTATTCACTGCCAACCATATCCCTATAGCCTCTGGGCATCCATGGTAAGCAGCCAGCCAATCATTTCATGTGGGGGTACTAGATGGAGGGGGCATTTCTCTGCACCGAGAGGCAGCCTGATAATTTCCTGGGTGTGCTGGATAAACATCTTATCCCCTTCACTTCCCGTTTCATTTTTGTTCTTCCCACATATATACAGAAACATCCAGACTATCTCTTGGCATTATACCATTGCAGCATTGAACAATCTTAACAGCCTTTTTTAAATTTAATTGCATTTCTATGTTTGGGTTTTTTAATTTTTAAAACCAAGCTCTATGTCATCTCTGGGAAGCTAACATCAAAGAGAGTTGCTAAAAGGCAGGCCGTCTCCTTGTCTAAAGTAAATAAGTAAATAAATAAAACAAATCCAAATCTGAAATCCAAGGGAATGCTTAATTTTATTATGCCAAATGCAGATGCTTCGCAGAAATGTTCTAGAAGCTAGAGAGCTACATTTAAAGCTAACAGACCACAATACAATTAATGTTTAATACTAAAACATTAGATGTAGAGATATAAAACCAAGTTCATTTAAATCTGGTTTTTAGGGAATAGATTTGCCATGCTTTCCCCCCCATACGCAGCTGTACATTGACTATTCAGGATGGTAAAAGGATTATAAGGAAAATTGTGCTGAAAATGGCATCTCCCACAACATACTATCCCTCTGCATAAATACGTAATTACGCTTTCTATGAGCTGTAATTGTCAAAACCAAGGTGTGCCTTTAATGACTATTTCTATCCTGTGCAACATTCTGCCTTTTTCATCGATGTCTGCACCCCTTGGTGAAAGAGTATACAACTGATCACAAGGGAAACCAAGAGTATTATGGTAACTTCAAGACTGACAGCACAATCCTAAACACAGTTACACCCTTCTAATCTCATTTAAGTCAATGCTTAACGCTGCACAGGGCTGCACCACAATACATTGATTGTGGCATAAGCTTTTATGAGCCAGTACACACTTCCCAGATGTGAAGGCTTCTGGTGCATGACAGCATTTGTCACAATCAAGGTGATAGGCTGAGTGGGGTCACCAGGGTCTCTGTTGTTGGGGCTGCGGCACACCTGCGTGGCTACCCATCTGGAATTGTTCACAAGGGAGCAGGTTTTGCATGGAAGAGAAAGCATTCCCAGTACAGAGGGAAGCAAGCTGACACATGCTTGCCTTTGCCTTGATCCAGATTTGTGTATTTGGCTGCAGCAGAATATAGACAGAGGCAGTTAGAGTTGCATCTCATTGAAAGTAACACAATATTTCAATGCCCACACTCTGATGAGAAATAAATGTGTTTGTTGGTAAGTTGCATAACTTTTAATGGAATATGAATGTGAAAGATTCCACCTTGGTACTGAGCAGCTGATAAACGGGGCATGGATTAGATCACTGGCAATGTACTGAAATTAACCGCAGACAAAATTGCTGAGCTAAAAGTATCTAAACAGTTTTTGAGGGTTCTAATGTAACATCACGTCGTTCTACTTGTTTGGGCTTCCATTGAGAAAGAAAGGCAGAATGGAAATTGACTGAGGGCCAAGCTACAAGTGACGAATGACACTTGAATGGCAAGTGTATTTCTCCCTGTTCACTTGCCCTCCACTCAATCCACTTGCCGTTCAAGTGTCATTCGTCACTTGTAGCTTGGCCCTGAGAGAAAGAGCAGGCATCTGAAAATGGATGCTTGTGTCTAAAGATGGGCACAAAATGGAACACGAACCAAAAAGAACAACGAACCAGCCTGGTTCGTGGTTCTCAAACCAGCGGTTCGTGGAAGCTCCTTTCCACGAACTTTCGAACTGGTATGCTGGTTCGTTTCATTCATTTTAAAAAGTGATGCCCCTTTCTGTGCCACTGCAAAGAGGCATTGAAACCCGTGGATCAGCTGCTTGTCAGGGCCAAGACCCACCTGCAGCCAAGCCCCACCTGCAGTTTAAATAGCCATTTCCCTGAGTGGTGGGGAAATGGCCATTTAAACTGTGGGTGGGGCTAGGCTGGCCAGCTGGGAACTCCTGGCCGGCCAGCCAAGCCCTGCTGTTTAAATGGCCATTTCCCCGCCACTCCGAGCTGCGGGGAAATGGCCGTTTAAACTGTGGGTGGGGCTTGGCTGGCCAGCCAGGAATTCCCGGCCGGCTAGCCAAGTCCCGATCTTTAAATGGCCATTTCCCCACCACTCTGAGATGTGGGGAAATGGCAATTTAAACTGCAGGCGAGCTTGGCTGGCCGGCCAGCTGTTTAAATGATCAGCTGCTTGTCGGGGATCTCCCATGATAAGCGGCATGGAAAGGGTCATTTAAACCCCACAAACTACGAACCACAAACTGGTTCACGAACTTGCCCCAGTTCGGGGAAGTTCGTGGTTCATGAAAACACACAAACCATGAACTGCATGGTTTGGTTTTTTCGCAGTTTTTGCACACCCCTACTCGTGTCCTGTATCGATTTCAGTGTGATGTGTCATTTACTGCAGGGTAGAAGACAGCAGGGAAAACACTTCTGGGGGCTACTCCTCATAGTTCTGCCCTCATTGTAGAAATTGCTAGAAATTTGTATCTTCCACCTGCATTCTCTGACCCAGGAACTCAAGTCTACTCTTGAAGAAAGACTAGTGAAAACTGGTAATACCATAACTCTGAATACCAACAACATTTGAAAAGAAAAAGAAGAAATTGTTTTTATGAAGCCCTCCTGGAGAAAAAGGAAGATGTTACTAGCAGGAACCTCCACATTTGCAACTAAAATTCTCTTTAGTTAAAATTTGACGAGTCTAGTTGTTTTAGTTCATCCTGAGGTGGGTTCCTTTCAGGGATCCACATGTTCTTACAATTCCTAGCTTTCAGGAAGTGACAGGAAAGGGGCCACCTGAGCTCTGTTTTAATCACTTACAATATATTTAGAGTAGTCCAGAGAGAGGTCCAGCTATCTTGGGAGGTTCTGGTACCTAGTTACAGAGCTGAACTGTCAAAATCCATCAACAATGGTGGGACAGCTCTCCAGGTCAGACAGTTCTCCTGTATCATCCATTATGTCCTCATGGTAGGACAGGAATTCCAGTGTACAATGACAACATTCTACTTGTTTTTACCTTGGTGACTGAAGTAGATCTTAAAAGACAAGCTGTCTGATGTTTCCAGCTCAATTCTCCCTGCTACATTCACCTGAAAATCTGCACTGAACTGCTAAAAGTTGCTTTGGGCTGCAGCTATCCTATGGATCCCAGCTCTGTTGACTTCAACACTTACTGAGTCTTTAGAGAGGGAGGAACTGGTGAGATGTGAGTGGTGACATGTGTGCCTGTGAACATTTTGTGGACATTCCAGCAAACACTTGGGAGGGCTCAAACCAATTTGAGTATACTGTAGGGATGCCTGAAAAACTGTCAGTAGTTGCAGGCCAAGCACTGTGATGACATGAGCCTTTGGGCTTATCTTCCTCATCCGCATTCCCAAATGAAATGACCGACACATGTGCACGTGCATTTAATCTGATTTATCGCTTACTCATTATCCTCACCTCTCCTTTTTTAGGCCTTCTTGGGTTGTTCTCTCACCCCACTATCACCACTTAGAGATAATGCAGTTGTCCTTAAAAAAAATCATTTTGCTCCAATAAGCATTGTGCACATTAAGTGACAACATTATAACAACTGCAAAAAGTGTCATTGCCCACCGAGCGTAAGACAAGAGGACTCAAAATCATGCTTGTTGAGCACTAAAACTGACATGAGACCCCCATCATCAATATTAGCCAAATATAGCACCACAAAGACAAAACACACACACACCCATACACACCCTATGTAGTTAAGTGTTTTCTGCCTAGCTCCTTCCATCTGGTCTGGAAGAGCAGTGTTAACACGGAGAACCACCATAATAAACAGATGAAAAAGCAGGACAGGAAGCGATTCAATCTGTAATATTTTGGCAATGTGTTGTCTCTGGCTACAATACACTGCAGAAACTGAAATAGCCTTACCATTTTGTTTTGTGTCTTTATGGGAATGGTAACATATTTTTAGCAGCCTAATAACCCAGATTAGCCTGTTCAGAGCTTGAAAGGAGGGCCAACTATGAGTAGTACTTGGATGGGAGACCACAAAAGAAGACTAGGGTTGCTACGCAGAGGGGGGCAATAGCAAACCACTTTTGCTCATCTCTTGCCTTGTAAACCCCATGGCCCTAGGGTTGCCATGAGTCAGTTGCAACTTCACATCACACAATTATTATTAATGCCATTTTAAAGCAAGCTCCGCCAGCATTGTCAAATTTGGGGCATTGAAGTTTCTTTTCTCGGGCTGAGTCCACACACAGCTGCTTCTCTTCCTTCCCTCACATTTGACATGGACTTTGCTGTGGTTTGGGCTGACTCTCCAGAGAACGGTGCTCTTTCTGCAGTGTCAGGCCATCTCCTTGAGGATGGCAATTCTGTTCAAGCACAATGGAAAACCAAATAAATAAAAGGAAAAGGAAAACCACCGCACAAAAATCTCTCATATATTAGAGATTGACATGCAGGTGGAGAAGTGTCAGCCATTTGGCTGTAGTGGCAGAAGTCTTGCATAGCTCAAAAGAGTTTTGATGTGTTCACCAAAACACACACACCCTCTCCCTTTCTGGTGAGAGGTTTTCTCCGCTGTAATATTACCAGGGCCGGTGTGCCCATTGAGGCCAGGTAGGCGGTTGCCTCAGGGCATGGGGCACCGGAGGAGGCACCGGAGGAGGCGCCGGAGGTGGGAGAACGCACCACAGAACTGCAGCCTCCCAGTCCTCCCACCCCACACTGCCGCCGCCACCAGCACACGCCCCCGGCCGGGCGCAGCAGCCATGGGCAGGCATTTGGGGCGGTGCAGGGCAACCAAGCAGGAGAACTGGGAGGCCACCCATGCACTGTCCCAACCGCCCACCGCAGCAATTGGGCTGGCTTGTGCGCACGCCCGTGATGACATCACACATGATGATATCATGCAGGTTGGTGTGTGTGTGTGCACGCGCATGCACACACACACCTGGCTGGCTGGCCAACCACAGGCGCCAGAAACCCTGGCACTGCTCCTGAATATTACACCCCCAAAGGATCAAATTTAATAGGGCTGAAAGCTTTAACTGATTAACTGACATAATTAATAAATGATTAAAATTCACAGTCCATCCAAATTAGTCCATAGCATTAACAAGCAAAAACTTCAGGCTCCCCGATTTGCTTCTGAGAATTGTCTGGTCTTTGCTCCCACAGCCTGGTCTGATAGTCAGATGCATCTGACGAGGAGAGCTGTGGTTCTTGAAAGTTTATGGTACAATAAAGTTGGTTAGTCTTAAAGGTGCTGCTGGACTCTACTATTTTGCAGCTACAGACTAACACAGCTAACTCTTCTGGATCTTCTCATTGAGAAAACAGTTGCTTTGCAGGGTGTCTATGGCATTATACCCCTCTGAGATCTCTCCTCTCCCTAATCCCCATCTACCTTAGACTTGACTCCCAAATCTCCAGGAATTTCCCAACCCAGAGCTGGCAACCCTACCTGAGCTTGGTTAAGTCTGATGTTGTGTAAGGCTAGTATAAAGCTCCCTCACATATGATTCTTAAGATTTTTGAACTGCAGAGAAATAACTTCTCATATGGATTTCCTTAGCCTGAACTGCAGCCTACGATGCATTTTACAGGATGTTTCCATGACTGAATGTAATTTCCGAAACAGTATCAGCAGCTGGTGTGTTCCAGTTGTATGTAGGGCAGATCTTCAAATGCTCCCAATATGAACATAAACTAAACAGCTCCAGCTAGGGTGCTTGAAGAGCTCCCACATGAACTGGTCTCATGTGAGTTCCATTCTCTAACTTCTGTACTTCTCTGTACTCTAAGTTGAACTGAGCTCTCACCCTGAAAAAACACAAGGGATTATAGGAAGGAGAGAAGGGGGGGTGGGAAACCCATCACTTTTCCTGTCCTGCAAACAATAACAAAATCCTGAGCAACCTTATAAAGTGATAAGGGAGGACTGGATTTGTAGGGAGTATGTTGTATAATATCTGCTGCATATATATGGATAAGCAAGTGGAAAGCAAGCCAGCCCATAAGAAGGAAACAATGATAAAGCTTCTCTGTTGCACCGGAAAATGACATTTTCCAGCGTGACAGATGGACATGAGAGGTAAGTTTATACTGTTGCCCACCTTCCAACCATCACTCTAGTTTGGCCCCTTGGGAACCTGGTGCCCCTAAAGACTCGCATACAAAGAAAGGGTGGGGGAGGGACCCAAAACTCAACCCAAAATATACTGCAAATGAAGTATACTGCAAATATACTGCAAGCTTGACCCTTGTAACATCTGCCCCTAAAGACCCACCATTACTTCCTTAGAGAGAGAGACCCTTCTGGGAGGAGTAGAGCAATTTCACAGGCTCTTAATATGCTGTGCAGGGCATTACTAATCAATATCTTTGTTCACCAGTTACTCTAAGGATGCTTCTGAAATTACCTGATTTTACTTGTGCAGCAGAACTGATAGGTTAGGACTAAACATGGGCATGACCCCCCCCCCCAAATAACAAACCTGTGGTTCGTGGTTCTGTGCCACTGACGAACCCGAACTAATGAACCAAAATGAACATTTCCCGCTGATGAATCTGTTCGTGGTTCATGGTTCCTGGGCGCCAGAACAGCCCCCGTTGGACTTAGAGAGCCCATATTCACAGGGAGTGTTTAACAGGCTCTCCTCCAGCCAACATCCAGTTTGGTCAAGATTGCAATAGGGATCTTGGAGTTACGCGCTCCGATTCAAGGCCCCGAGGAAACTCACACTAGATACAATTAGAACCACCAGTTGATGTTGGCCCAATGTACAAAGGATGTACTTGAAGGGTTTGCAGGGATGAGATTGAAGTACCCATGGCTACAGAACACCCCCCTCCCCTCTCCCTCTCCCGGGTGTCTTCTCCCAAGTTGTAAACACTTTGCAGCTCCATGGTTGGAAGGAAGACCTGCTGATCAAGGTAAGCTGGGCTTCAATTCAGGTTTCCAGGGTGACAGAAGGAGTGCAGACAGAGTTCAGGCATTCCCACAGCTCCATTTCCAAAGGAATTGATTGATGGTGCCTGACTGTCTGGCTTCACGAACTGCGGAAGAAAGCAATGAACTGGGCCTCTTACGAATGATGGTTCGTTGGCCATGGACCCTCATGAACTGCCGGATCACGAACAGACGATCAGGTGGTTCGTGGGTTTTTTGTGTTCGTAATGCGGTTCGTGCCCATGTCTAGTTAGGAACCCCCCCCCCCCCCATTTTTAAAATTTTGTACATAGTCAGTCCTGGAGGGAGTTGTACTCTCCATGAAGAAGCAAGTTTTTTAGCTTTCACATGCTACTGGATCCTGGCCTGCAGTTGGAGGGTCAATTCTCCTCTGTGGCACATAGTAACTTTTATCAGCTCTGGCTAGTTCTCTAGCTACTGCTATTCTTCCAAAAGCATAATTTGGCCACAGTGACCCATGCTCTGATCACATGCAAGTTAGATAACTGTAATGCACTCTCCATGGGGCCGCCTTTGGAAACAGTCCAAAAACTTCAATTGGTCCTAAATGTGGTGGCCAGGCTATTGGCAGGGTTGGTTACATGGATCATATAACTCCCATATAACTGCACTGTTTACCCATCTGTTTCTGGGCATAACTTAAAGTGCTGTTTTTTACCTTTAAGGCTCTAAATGGCTTGGGACCAGGTTACCTGAAGGACCATCTCCTCCCATACTGCCCTGCCCACCAGTTAAGATCTCCCTCTCAAGCCCTGATGTCTGTGCCGCCTCCTTCAGCAATGAAGTGTGTGGGTTAGAACATTTTCTGTGGTGGCTCCTCACCTCTCGATCCCCTTCCCCCCTTGAGGATCACCTGACACCTTCTTTACTACACAACCTTTTTGTCTTTGTAATTTTTAAATAGTCTTCTCCTGTGTTATGGATATTTTTATGTTGTTTAAACCCAATGGCATGTTTATTTTATTTACTTCATTTACACTCCAACTTTCTTTCTAACGGGGACCCAAAGTGGCCTACGTCACTCTCCTCTTCTTCATACAACCTTGTGAGGTAGGTTAGGCTGTGAGTGTGTAACTGGCACAAAGTCACCTAGTGAGCTTCCATAGTAGAAAAGAGCGAGAGTCCAGTAGCACCTATAAGACTAGGATATGAGCTTTCGTGACACAGCTAGAATGTGAGTCCATCTTCAGATACAGCTAGAATATGAGTACATCTGTCCTTGTATCTTGGTGATTTCAGATGCTGAACGACAATAGCAGGTACATTACAATAGCTGGTGAATGACAATAGCAGGCGTGATTGGATAGGGAGAGGTATGCAGGGGAGTAGTGGATGTGGAGAAATCAGCATTGGTAATGAGACAGGAAGTCTAGGTCTAGATTCAATCCAGGTGGATGCATTGTCTTCAGCTTTGTTATCAGTTACCATTTAGCAGTCTCTCTTCCTAATCTACCTTTGAAATTCCTCTGCAGGATAAGTTCTACTTTCAGGTCAGCAACTGAATGTCCTAGAAGGTTAAAATATTCCCATGCTGGCTTTTGAATGTTATGGTTTCTGATGTCAGATTTATGCCCATTAATTCTTTGTCAAAGGGACTGGCCAGTTTGTCTAATGTAGAGGGTAGAAGGGCATTGCTGCCCCGTGATGGCAAAGTGGAGATTCAAACCTGGGTCTCCCAGATCCTAGTCCAATTCTCTAACCACTACACAAAACAGGTTCTTGTTTCTAATGACTTGTTTTTATATAGTGATGCTGTTTTAATTGTAAACTCTCTTGAGCAGGACTCTGAAGAGGCAGAATAGAATTGTCCTAAAAAAATAAACAAACTGAATATGCAGAGCTGTTGATGCTTTCAGTTTCATATCTTCCCACCGACACTATAATGTGGATGCACACTGACAAAATGTTGCAAAAATCTGGACGTCATAATGCGTATTGGTTATCCCAATAATACTTCAGCAAGGTGTTTTATCTATATGCTTGTGGGCACTGATAAAACAAAGCAAAACAAGCAATCTTGGTGCAATCATGTGTATGACTACAATAAAAAATGCAGCATTTCATCAGTATGCATATGTGCACTGGAAACACACTGAGGGGAGACTGAAAGGAAGTGAAGCTTCTGAAAGGATAACTGTATATGTCCCAAATACTGAGATCATTTTCATTACTGTTATTTCATTATTATTATTGAACTCTGTTATATAGATAACCTTTGAATGAACTCACTTGTTTTCCTGATATCACCTGTTCATAACTACTCCATATAACACCCTAACAATGTCCGGGTAGACTCTACCTCCCAGGAACATCTGGCCCTGACCCTTTTGTTTTACTACCATGCCAAATTTGCACAGAAAGCACAGGCCAGTTAATTATCTCAGACAAATGGAAAGATTTACTTTCACATGTGGCCCATGGATCCACTTTTCTAAATTAAAACATTGTCCTTGCCTAACAAAAATGAGGATTTGATAATCCCTCACAGCTATGTCTTGTCCTTACTTTAATAAACTAAGTAGCTCATCTCATTCCCGTACACACTTGCTGATCTAGCAATCAGTCAGATCACACTCATAAAATTATGACAGGTTCTGATTTGTAAATGTTGCCAGTTTTACAGCTGGTCTGCACCCTGAGAAATGGAGTTGGGAAATAGCTGAAGTATCCAGTAAAGCAAACTATTTATGAAACCGTACTTCAGTCTTAAGGCAAGTTACTGAAGGGGCTTGTCATGGATTCCTGATGGTGCCTTAGACCACATCCAGCATTTGTGAGATTCCTCCCTACCTTTCCTAAGCACCCCTGTAGCATCCAGATCAGATGTGGATCAAACTCATCCTTTTTAATAGTGAAATTTAATTCCCAAATATAACTATTCTTTGTTTCAACAAACCATTGTTTACACACTCAATATCTATCTGGGAACCTGCCAGCTATGAGTAATTGAGATTCTGTCAGGAAACCGAATCTTTTGCTGCTAAGATCAGCCCTGGGTATACCAATTCCTTCCAGCACTTTTGGAAACCATGTAGCTACAAGAACCTCAACCAAACCAGAAGGATAAAAATGTAGGGCAGACAAACTTCTCAGAATAACCCAGTACATAAATTATTAACAACCAAGAAGAGTATTTATTACAGGAACACAATGGGAGATAGCTATATTAGGTAACCGGGACGTCCAATTTAGCTTTACTATTGCCCCCTCAGTTGGAAGAATGAGACAGACACAATTTCTTGGAATAAATGGCCGCTTTATTAAACATAACATAAACACTAAACTGCGGCAAGGGCAAACTATGCGGTACAGGTCAGGCCACGGGGTCCCTCAGACCACCGCCCTGACCTGTCTGGGCGAGCCCCACTGCCCCGGGCGTAATCCATTCATGGAATGGCCTCAGCCCGGCCGGCCAGGCAAAGGGTTCCCCCTCAAGCTCCTAAAGCCTCAGCCATACAGCATGAGGGAAGGACTTGCACCTGGGGTTCCCTGGCGGCAGTCTGCACAGGTGGTGGTAGCCATGAAGCATTACCCTCCGTCCTGAGAGACCCCATTTCCCCACCGTTGGGGAATTGCCAAAGGGGTGCTCACCAGCCCGCTCCCTATTTCCCCACTTTCTCCTGCCAGGGGAAGCCTACTAGGCACCACCCGTAAAAATACCACCATCCTCTGCTGCAGTACAAGGTAGGCGAAAAACCTACCCCCCCAACAAGGCCAATCAGGGGGAGCAGGAAAAAATTCCTACCTGGCTCAAATGCAACCGGCTAATCCTGCACTGAAACAGGGAGAGGAGGGTGGGCCGATCGCTTGGAGCAACTGCGTGCAAGGGAGGGCGGAGATAAAAACGGCTCTATCTCCGCCCGCCCCCTGAAAGCCCCGGATGGGCGGGAAAGTCCCATCCTCCATCCGAGGCTGCAAACCCGGCCCCCCGGCCATAGCCACTTGTGGCAGCCGGGAGTGGGCCGAATTGTAATATGTGACTTGTTGGTAGAAGATGAAAATGCACAACAGATTTTTGTTAAACTGTTTTTGTTTGTGAAACTGAAAATAAAGCATGTTGGAACCTCTTGTATACTGTTTGTGCCATGCACAATGTTTCAAATGTTCAAAAGAATGAAAAAATAGAGAATCAATGAGCTGATCCTGGTTACAGGTGGGGTGCTTTTGGAAACTTTACAAAACCATCAGTTAGTCCAAAATGCAGCAGCCAGGCTAGAGTCAGGGTCTATATATAGTAATAATAATAACATTTGATTTATATTTCGCCCTTCGGGATGACTTAACACCCACTCAGAGTGGTTTACAAAGTATGTCATTATTACTCTACAACAACAAACACTCTGTGAGGTGGGAGGGGCTGAGAGTGCTCCTAGAAGCTGTGACTGGCCCAAGGTCACCCAGCTGGCTTCAACTGGAGGAGTGGGGAAGCAATCCTCGTTCTCCAGATTAGAATCCCGTGCTCTTAACCACTACACCAAACTGGCGTATCATCCGTGTTCAGAAAGCTCTGCATGGGCTGCCCATCAGTTTCTGGGCACAATTAACCCCCCTAGTGGGGGGGTTAAACTATATGCCCTCCCGTTCAATGTCACCTCCCATCTCTCACATATTTTGCTGAAAAATGCTCTATAGATGGTGAAAGGTGAGCGTCTAATGTGCTGCTATGTTCTCTGTTTTTATACTTATATAAATGTAGTATATTTTTAAATGAATGATATGTACTATTTATGTTTTTAATGGTAATGTTGATTAATTGTGTAGTGTGTTTTTAAGCTTTGATGTGATCCGCCCCGAGCCCACTGGTGTGGGGAAGACAGACTATACATTGATTAAATTAAATTAAATTAAATTAAATTAAATTAAATTAAATTAAATTAAATTAAATTAAATTAAATTAAATTAAATTAAATTAAATTAAATTAAATTAAATTAAAAGGCTGGTTCTTACCTCTACAGCTCTAAATGTCTTGGGGCCAGGACACCTGAAGGACCACCTCCACTCATATTGTCCAGTTTACTTAAGACCCCTACTCTCTGTGTCCCTGCCTGCAGCGGTGAGGCACATGGTGACGAGGTCCACCCCCCAGTGGTAGTGCTTTGGGATGCCTTCTTCGGTGAGGCTTGTCTGGCAGCTACCTTGCATTCCATTAGGTGCTGCCGAAAACATTCTTTTTTATGCAGGCTTTTAAACTAAAGGGTTTTATCTCTTTCAGTTGTGGGCTACTGCTGGCATGAGGATTGTTTTATTATCATCTTTTTTTGCCTCTTGGTGCTGATTTATCTCCTGGCTTTAGTGACTTGTTTGAATGTTTTGGCTTGTTTTAAGACTTGTTTTAATGGTTTTATATTATTGTAAGCTACCTCAAGCAAGGCTCTGGAGAGAAAGCATATAGTTCTTAGTAAATACTAATCATCACGTTGTTTGATGTTCTTCTTCTAATCTATGTACTTTTCGCACTCGGATTTTAAAGTGTGTCCGTACCTGTTCCACATCCCATGTTTGCAGGGGTTTCACACGTACAAGCTAGTCATGGGATGTGGTGCCGCTCTTTTTCCCCATTACCCAGATTTTTCTCCCTGCGGACATAGCATGATGTTAGTTTTAATCAGCTGCCCAGTTGGAGCTGGCCCAATTAATGCCAGCACGAACATTTTACAGTGGTCCCCTCTCCTTTTCCCTTGGGAGCTGATTTGTTTGTGTGGAATTAACCACAACCACCAAAGTCAGCACTCTGAACTCTTTTTCTGCCATTTTTTTTTGGCCGCTCTACAGCCCTCCTATGTAAGCAGAGTGGGCTCGCAGCAGCTCAGCTGGGGCAGCTGCTCTCCTCTGCAGCCCTCCTGTCAACCACCCACCACCACCTCACTTTTCCCAGTGGTTAGGCAAGCCTGCAATTTGTATGGCACCTTTAAAAAAAAAAACTTTGAGCACATGTAGTAACGTTTCTACGTTACTACATCTTCTGACCAACAAGGCCCCCCATGTCCTTTCCTTCAACCATCCACCCCACTCTTCCCAGGAGTAAGGCACAGTGGGGGAGCAGACTCATACCCACCCCCAGGTCAGCTGAGATGTGCTGAGCCGCAGCTTATCTGGGCGTGCCCACTCTCCTGCTCTGCGAGCTGCCCCAGCCAAGCCCTGGCTTGCTGCACACTCAGCTGAGATGCACCTAGCCTTGGCTTGGCTGAGATGCCCACTTTCCTACTCTGCAACCTGGCTGCAGAACAGGAGAACGGGCGCCCCAGCCAAGCAGTATCTCAGCATGTCTCAGCTGAGCATGCAGAGAGCTGGGGCTCGGCTGGGGCAGCTCTCCTGCTCTGAAGCCAAGTTGCAGAGCAGGAGAGTGGGCACCCCAGCCAAGCTGTGGCTTGGCACATCTCATCTGAGCTGGGGGTGAATATGAGTCTGCTCCCACCACCACTGTGCCATACCCCTGGGGAGGAAAGTCTTGCCTTACCCCTGGGAAAAGTGGGGTAGGGTGGGTGGTTGAAGGATAGGCATGGGGGGCCTTGTTGGTCAGAAGATGTAGTAATGTAGGAACATTACTACGCATGCTCACAGTTAAAAAAAATACTGGTGATGTGTACTGCAATGCCCTGAAATGCTGAAACAGAGGCTTTGAGGCAGGTCTGAAAGGAATCACAAATGCTGGGATCAGTGTGAAAGGAGCGGTTGCCAAGCCAAAGCCACTGCAATCTCTGTGACTGCTCAAAAATGGTGTTTTAAACTGTAAGTGTGAAAGGGGCCCTAGACCAATTAAACCCCACACTGGTTTAAACCTCACATATGAAAATGGCCAAAGGCTGTTTACTCATTTTTCAGAACACTATTAATTTTCAGCACTCAGATTAAGTGCTACTGTTCATTCATTCTCTGATGAGGCATACCATCTGTTTCTTAATAGGAGTGTGTCCTGGTTAGAACTAGTACAGACCTCTCCAAACTAGTAGTGGCTCTGGGATAGAGGGAGCTCTGCCAAAACACTTCCAACTGATAATAACCAGGGACATGAACTGATGCTGAAATAACTCTGAGGAAGAAGTAGGGAGGAAATCATTACAGAACATTCAAAATTACCTCTTTTGTTCAAAGATCTTCTCTAAAAAGGAGCTGAAGTAATAGAAAACGCACTCATTTTCTCTTGGTACAAAAAAGAGTCTAGCTCTGAGACAACATTCAACTAGGTAAATAGACACAATGCTGCCACCATTGGGAATTGCTAGCTGTACCATTTGGCAGGCAAAATTCCTTGGCTGTGCTTGTCAAAAATTCCCAGCGCACAGTTTTAGCAAAAGTGCTACTATCTAAATGTACTACTCCCCTTCAACATGTGCAGCATAAGTTGAAGAAAAGCCTGAAAGCAGCTGTATTTTCTTGCTCTTAGGAGTCAGCCAGGTGACACCACACAACTCTGTTTGCCAAGGCATGCAATGAGATACACAGCAGGTTCAAGTGAAAGATGTTTTTTCTGGATATGTTTGATGGCTAAAAGTGCAGAAACAATGGCAGATGTCAAGCTTCACACAGCTCTTTTACTTCAAAAACATATGTGCCAAACTCATCATTGCGTGAGGCATTTTTAAATATTCCCTTTCACACATGTGTTTGGAACATCTATCAAACTGTATCCAAACATGAGTGTGTGTGTGTGTTATGCTCTGGAGCTCTGGGGTTGTTGGAGGAATTTCTGTGTGGGAAGATGTGTGTGTGTGTATGTGTGTTAGCTGTTGTCAAGTCGCCTCCAACCTATGGTGACCCTATGAATGAAAGACCTCCAAAATGTCCTACTGTTAACAAACTTCCTCAAATCTTGTAAACTGGAGGATATGGCTTCTTTTACTGAGCTGAGCCATCTCATTTGGAGTTGTCTTCTTTTCCTACCTGCCTTCAACTTTTCCTAGCATTATTGACCTTTCCGGAGAGTCTTGTCTTCTCATGATGTGACCAAAATACAATAGCCTCAGTTTTGTTATTTTAGCTTCTAGGGAGAATTCGGGCTTGGTGTGATCTAGAACCAACTTTTCTCTTTTTGGCCATCTATGGTATCCACACCACATTTCAAACAAATCAATTTTCTTCCTGTCAGCTTTTTTCATCGCCCAACTTTCTCATATGTGATTCATATTTCAAAATGTGAGATACATACCCAAGAACCATATATCCACTAGATTGGATCCTAGAGTATGTTTTGAAAACACACTTTGAAGAGAGACACATGGACACGTGAAGCTGCCTTATACTGAATCAGACCTTTGGTCCATCAAGGTCAGTACTGTCTATTCTGGCAGTGGTTCTCCAGGATCTCAGGACAAGGTCTTTCACATCACTTATAACTTCATCCTTTCAACTAGAGATGCCGAGGATTGAACCTGGGACCTTCTACATGCCAAGCAGATGCTCTACCACTGAGCAACAGCCCTTCCCACTTGTTAAAGCGAAAGCAGCTCACTGAAGCTTGTCAAAGCTAAGCAGATCTCATGGGACACCTCCAAAGAATCCTATTTAAGCTGCTTAAAATTCTATGATAGAAGAAAGGCGTGAGAGAAATGTAATTAAGAAATAAAATACTATGAATTATTTTTTTTTATCCCACCCTTTCTCCAAGGAGCTCCAGCCATTACTTGAAAGGCTGTTTTGAGCCCAGAGGAATTAGCCTACTCCCTTGAGACAGTTGCTGAGGGCTTCTCCTCAGCTCAGTTGCAGCACCGTCTACTTTGCTGCTATTTTGAGACACTGCTGGGAGGGGGGGGGCAAGTTTAGGCTATTACTGTATTTAATCAAACAGAAGATGACCTTGCACGTAAGATGATCCCTCTAAAAAGAGTATACACATTATTGCATGTAACTGCAGCTTGTGGTTTTCAGCCCCAGCCCCAGTTTATCCTCACAACAATTCTGTTAGGTAAGTAGGGAAGAAAAACCGACTGACTCAATGTCATCCAGTCAGCTGAGCAGGGATTGGACTTGTCTACCAACTCCCAACACTTTGACTAACACACCACATCTTAAGGAAAATGGTGAAGAAAGGATTGCAAAGCGTTTCATTTAGCATCACTCTCAGGTTACACAGATACCCACATTTAAGGCTACCGTGTTGGCAATGGTTAATTCTGCTGTTTCATCCCCTGCTCTTTTTGTGTGTGCAGAGAGAGCTGTTTCCTCCTAAATGTTGCAGCTTCTTTCTGCTATTCTGTATGTAAACAGAAGGAGACAGAGTGACTGCAGCTGGGAAAATCTCTGACTCTATCATCCTAAGGTCTTGGCACAGATAAGAAGGTTGTGTTTGCCCCTTGATAGTTTGCAAAAGTACTTTGGTTCCCTCTTGAATCCCAAAGACCCACAGAAATGCTTGTTATTGCCTCTTGGACCAGGTCAGCCCCGCTCTGCAAATGCTTTAATGCATTACTGAATGTAATGCACATCTATGCGGGAGAAAATGCTCTGCACATGGGCACAGCTCAACTTCTTCAGAGAGAGAACAGAAGCAAACACTGATCTATGCAAGTGTGCAAACTGGGAATGCAAGAGATAATTATCTCATCTGGATGGTGTCAAGGCAACTGTGCCACTACATGGGACAGAAGCCAGCACACATGTAATGGATGAGAGCTGCTTGCAAGGCAAGATGAACTGCAGGGAATACAAAGAACGTGCGTGCTAATGTTAGCAGCAGAAGAAAAAATGGGAGAATGATCTGGGGAGGCAACACTATGACTTGCTTGCAGCTCATTCCCCAAACCAACCATGCTTTATTGCCCAGCAAAAACAAAAAATCCACAACTGGACCCCTGACGTGTGGCATCACGTTCCTGTTCAGCTGTTTTTATGAGATTACGAAATTCTAACTGTATTGACAACAAAGACAAAAACCTGGAAAACGCACAATTGGTAACAAGAAATAATGGCAACCCCTGGGGCACCTCTTGTCCTCCAAGGGGTGCTCAATGCAGTTGTCGATGCAGAGGGGAAAGAACAAGCTTGGAAAGTGCAGTAGCTGAGGGAAAACGGTTTTCTTGGGAGGAAGAAGGAGGACGTTGGCTCCCACTACTCTCCCACCACTGAGAGGAGGCCTCTACCTAGACCAGTCCATGGCTAGACAGCCTTGTTGTTGTTGTTGAGGGATAAAGTGCCCTTCATGTTAGAACACTACCCTGGAAATCTAGTTGGTCTATAAGGTGCCACTGGACCCAGATCTTGTGTTTTGTAATGGATTTGTCCAAATTGTCCCCATATTTATCAAAGCAAATTTGTGTGGGGATGAAGAAGAGGAAACTGGAGGTATTTCATCTGCAGCATCTCTCCTCCCACCCCCACCCCCACCAAAAATAACTTCATATTTCGGGTGCAAGGATATTCTTCCGCTGCCAAATTTTCACTTGCCGAAGTCTTCTGCTGTGAGCAGAAAGACACGATTGGTTCTTCTAACCCTGTGGTCTGGATATAGGGTTGCTAGTCCTCTGCTCCCACGCTCCACCTGCCACTTACCTGGCCAGCCGGTGCGGGGGGGGGATGTGCCTCTCACGGCACACTCCTGGGTGGTGCAGTGAGCTCCCATGTTCCACGGTGGCCTGCTTTGGGCCTGCTTTGGCCTGAATTGGGCCTGATTTAGGACCAAATCAGCCTGAATTGGGTCCAATTCAGCCCTCTGCACAGCGTGCGAGTGCTCCCAGCACAGCACACAGCCTGCACAATGATGTCACTTCCCAGATGTTATTGCACAGGCTGGGAGTGTGCACACGCAGAGCATGTGCACAAGAGTTACATCAGAAGGTAGATAGGCACTTGGTCTCCAGTCTCCTGTCCAGGGGGTGGGGGACACCTGGCAACCATATCTGCATACAGTCAATTGGAGGAGCAGGCCAAAAAAAATGTATCTAGCTCCATAACTCCAAACTCCTTTAAAAACCTTATATATGTGTAGGTAAATACATCATTGGTATTCTTTCCTTCATCACTTTCCCTTTAATTAAAACACACACACACCCCAAGAAGAAGAATGTACCACTGAGTGTAATCAACTCATGGCAACCACAACCATGGGGTGTTCAAGAAGACAAGAGATGAGCAGAGGTGGTTTGTCATTGCCTTCCTCCGCTTAGCAACCCTGTTTTTCTTTGGTGGTTTCCTAACCAAGTACTGACTGTGGCTGATTGATTGGTTCCCAGGCCCTGACAAGATGAGCATTCACCGAATAAGGAAAGATAGTTAATACAGGAAACTCTGTAATAGTGATAGTATTTTCTGAAATAATGGAAGTGTGCAAGACCGCACAGAAAGTGCATGCATCCATGAACAGATTGATATTAAGATACACATTAGAGCATGAAAAATCCAGCTTAAGCTCAGTCATTTAAGTAGCAAAGTAGTAATCAAATCTCATTAAACACATACTTCGCATATTCCAGAATATCCATCAAGATGGCTCTAATAAAATGACAAGCTCACTAGCACAGGAGCAGATATTCCAGTAGACGAGTGGGGTAAACAATTTGTCTACAGTAATGATAAAACTACTTCTTAACAATGCATATTATAAAGCTGTTGCTGCAACTGCATGGCAAAGGGTGATCAGTAATTGCAGTGGCAAGGGGGCAAAACAGTCATTTGGGTCCCTCACCAACAAATCATCTTTTTCCAAACATTATTATCTGATATCTGATTTGTTTAAAAAGTGTCAGAACTTTGCAAACCAAAGGGAAATATAATCTTCTATGGAGAATAGTAAAGAGTCCAGTAGCCATTAAAGACTAACCAATTTTATTGTGGCATAAGCTTTCGAGAATCACAGTTCTCTTCATCAGATGCATGGAGGTAGGGCTGGCACACCCATTGAGGCCAGGTAGGCGGTGGCATCAGGGCGCGGGGTGCCGGAGGGAGCACTGGAGGAGCGCGTGCCATGGAGCTGCAGCCTCCTAGCCCTCATGCCCCGCACCACCGCCGCCGCCAGCACATGCCCCCGGCCGAGCACAGCAGTCATGGGCAGGCATCTGCGGCGGTGCAGGGCAACCGAATGGGAGAGCTCAGAGGCCACCCACACGCCGTCCCAGCCGCCCGCCGCAGCGATTGGGCCGGCGGCGCGTGTGCACCCGTGATGATGTCACACGTGATGTCATCACGCAGGTTGGTGCATGTGCGTGCGTGCACGTGGGGGCAGCCGGCCAGCTGGCCAGCTGCGGGCACTGAAAACCCTGGTGCTGCTGCTGCATGGGGAGTTTGAAAAAAACGGACTCTCTCTCTCTCTCTCTCTCTCTCTCTCTCTCTCTCTCTCTCTCTCTCTCCTCTAAAAGTTGTGAGGGGAGGGGGGAATAGATGCAAACCAGTTGCAAAAGTCATGAAAGAGGTGGAGTGCACAATCAGGCTGGGTGTGACCCCTCTCCTCCATAGCTGAATCTGAATATAATGCCTGAAAGGCCGTTACTTCTAATAATGAAATAACCATTAATAGTCTCTATTCAACCCATTCAACTTCTATGGAGAGAAACCCACAGAAGTTGAATAGCACCAGTAGTCTGCTCCCCAATAGCACCAATGGTCTGCTATAATACTCATATACTGAGGAACTAGAGTGGGTCAGAGCTACAATACCTTGACTCTCCACCCTTTTTCTTTAAAGAGATGGGGAAAGATGGAGCAGGTATATGCAAAAGAGGAGAGGAACAGAGAAGACAACATAGCAGGGGATCATTGAAGGGTGTGTGATGAACATTAATGGGCCTCTTTATACACTATGGAGTGTGCTGTTCGGCCCACCCCTCCCCACAGGTTCCTATACCCATCAGACATGAGCTGTGGACCAATGTAGGTCAGGAAAATGGCACGGGGAGACTGAAGTCCCCTTTTCCATGTGCTCAATACTGACAATCTAAATTAGGCACCACATGCATGGAAATGAAAACTACTATTCATATCTGACTGTGGCACAGGGAATATTTCACAACAGGTAACAAGGCCCACAGAGAAAATATGAAACTCACAAGATCCATGTCTGGTTAGTGCCTGGACGTGAGACCTCTGGAGGATCTCTGCACACATAACTGTTGAGCTATCATTCAAACAATAAAGTTAAAGCCCTGCATTCCTGGGAACCCCATGTAAACTCATTGGAGTTTTATGTTGGAAAAGGGATTTTTGGATTACTTCTACTTATTTTTATGATAATGAGGAGTTGTAGATACCAGGCAAGATTTAAAAATAACTTTTGGAAAGTGAGGACTCAGGAGTTGTACGGGCTGTTGCCAGGTTTTTTTGCCTAAATAATTACCAGTCCAATCTTAAGCACTGCTACTCCAGTGCAAGCCCATTGCTTTCAGTGGGCTTAGAGGGAGTAACTCTGCTTAGGATTGCACTGTAAATGTAAATGGTTTTAAATGTGGCAAATGTTAGGTCATTTTAAAATCATTTCCTTGTTCTTGCATTTGGTGAGGCATTGCTCAAGGCTTGTTGGCCAAATGAGCAGTATCACTGAAGTTTGATTAAAGTCTAGGTTGGAAGAAAGGTGTAGTATACAAAAGTAATTAATAATAATAAATTAGTTATGCTTGCAAAATAAAATAAGTTCTACCTCAGAACAGGGCCCTTTTCACACTGCTTACCAGGACTTGCAATGACGCGGAACATCGTGCTACAAATGCGGAAAACCACATTTTCTCACACAAGAAAACGCAATTTTCCACGTTTGTAGCGTGATGTTCCACGTGTGTGGTAAGCAGTGTGAAAAGGGCCCAGGTTGTAATTGATGATCAAAGATTAAAGACTGAAGATCAGCCATTCACCCATCCAGATGAGAGGCAATCAGTAAGTGCTCCCAGAAGACCAAATTTAAGAGTAGTAGCAGCAGCAGCAGCTAAGCAACCAAAGTATGGCATCTTGATAGGGAAGCCAGGCTCCAGGTGGTGGCTGGAAATCTCCTGGAATTACAACTGATCTCCAGGCCACAGAGATCAGTTCACCTGGAGAAAATGTCTGCTTTGGAGAGTGGACTCTATGAAATTATACCATGATGAGGTCCTTTCCCTCCCCAAACCCTGCCTTCTCCAGGCTTCACCCTCCAAATCTCCAGGAATTTCCCAACATGGAGCTGGCAACCCTACATCTTGAACTGGAAATAGTCTTTAGAGCGCTACTGTACCTGTGCACACTTACTCTCATCTCACCAGGGCTAAGATTCTAGCACAAGAAGATGAATGTTGCTTCTGATCCATGCCCCACATGGAATCTGGCTCAGATAGAGAGACAGAAGCTAGATGTGAGCCGCAGGTCTTGAAAACACTGCAATGGCCACAAAAGGGCAAGCGCAGTGTGGACGCCAGCTCTCTTCTTGAAGGTGCAGCCCCACCGGAGGAGTTCTGCCTTCCCACAAAAAGAATAAATTAAGATGTATGTACAAACCCCAGAAGAAGGCTAATGAAATACCAAAGCAACTGATTATTTGGCAAGATCCTCTGTTCAGAATGCAGATAATTAAACAGATTAATCATAGAAGAGGGGGGGGACTGTACATAAAAATAGAACAAACTCTTATTAGTTATGATTGCCATTCACTTCTGAGTTTTCACCATTTATCTGAGTTAACAAACCTAGGGAGAGCCTAACCAATCCATTTTCAACTGACAAGACAGCTTCCTTAATTTTATTTATTTGGGGAAGGGGAGAAGTCGCTGTTTTGCAAGCCAAAACCCAACAGCTACTTTCTACAGGGGAAACCCCCACCTTCCATTCCCCACAGCTCCCGATAAACTCAGACGTGATGATCTGTCTTGTGCCCGCGCATCAATGCCTTTAAAACTACAAGGAGGATTAGCATCACTCTCCCAGGACATTCCCCTGCCTCATCACAACCGATTTGTCACAATGAGCATCTAATTAAATGCATTATTCTTATTCAGGAGAGAAGCAAACAGTTGAGCTACTTGGCCGACTTAGGCGTGCAAGTCTTCCTCTTCCCTTCCACAGTACAGCCCATGGTTTGCCATGTCAGACTCCAGGGGAATGCCCCCGGGCCCTCGTGCACGATGAAATCACTGAACCTAAGCTTCCTTCTCCCCCTCCCAATCCTTCATCCTTTGCTGCAACGGTCGGATGAACAAGTCCCCATATATTCAAGGGGCTCGTGCTTCAGGGTAAGCACTGAACCAAACATCTCACTGTTCTCTTTAATCATTGGGGGAGGGAGGGTTATCACAAATGAACCACAAGGAAGGCCTTAAGGTAAATGGGGTGGGGGTGGGGGTGGGATCCCGATCATCTAAACTGTCATGAGAGGTCAGGCTGTTTAGAAAGGTGAGTCACTTGGGTGAACCGGAGTTCAGCCTGAAACAGCATAACAAACAGCAGTGTGTGTTTCATTTTCTTTAGATAAGAATGTAAGAAGAACACTGATGAGTCAAAGCAATGGTCTAGCTAGTTCCCAACTCCAGACTGGGAAATTCCTGGAGATTTGAGGCATTTAGCCTGGAGAGGGCAGGGAACGGGGAGTGGAGGGACCTCAGCAAGGTATAATGCCATAGAGTCCACTATCCAAAGCAGTCATTTGCTCCGATGGATTTGATTCCTGTAGTCTGGAGAGCAACTGAAATTCTGGGAGAGCTACAGGCTCTGCCTGGAGGTTGGCAACCATAGCTAATCTAGTATCCTCATTTCCACAATGACTCCATAAGGCTTACAGCAGCAAGCTTTCCCTTGTTGCTGCTCCCTCCCAGTAACAGACATTCAGAGGTGTACAGCCTCTGAACAGAGAAGTTCTATTCTAGCAAGTGTGCTAATAGCCCTTGATGGTCCTATCCTCCAATTAATCCAGATTGGTGTAGTGGTTAAGAGCACAGGACTCTAATCTGAAGAACTGGGTTTGATTCCCCACTCCTCCACTTGAAGCCAGCTGGGTGACCTTAAGTCAGTTGCAGCTTCTAGGAGCACTCTCAGCACCACCCACCTCACAGGGTGATTATTGTTGTGGGGATAACAATAACATACCTTGTAAACCACTCTGAGTGAACATTAAGTTGTCCTAAAAGGTGAGATATAAATAAAAAGTTATATAATTTGAACATTATTATTATTATCTTCACTTCAAGCAATCTATGATAGTGGTCATTACTGCAGCATGTGGTTCTGCAAGTTAATGATAGGAATCGTTATCTACATTGGCAAGAGGAGCTAGAGAGAAGCTGAAGAAAGCCAAGAAGAAAGGAAGAACCAGTGGCAAACTACAAATTCCTTTTTAAAGCCCATTTCAAAGTGCCCAAGATAGTAAACCACAAGTCTCCTACAGGATTACCTCAAACCAAACCATGTGTCCCAGATGCAACCAACAGAGAGAGAGAGAGAGAGAGAGAGAGAGAGAGAGAGAGAGAGAGAGAGGTGACGTGCCTCTTCTTAAATTTAATCTTCTCACCTTGGTAACAAATCAGATCATGTCTGTAGGGCCCATTCAACTGATTCAGACCCTTGCAGTGCCATCCTCAACCAAGTTACTTCCTTCTAAGCTCACTGACCTCAATGTGCTTACAAGGATGTAAAGACTGCACTGTTAATGCTAGGTCAATGCTGTCCTCTGCCAGGGTTTCAAGCAAGGATTGTCCAGGTTGGAAAATTCTTAGAGATTTGGGGGTGGAGCCTGAGGACAGCAGGGTATGGGGAGAGGGGGATCTCAGCTGAGTACAATGTCATCAAGCCCAGCCTGCAAAGCTTGCCATTTTCTCCAGAACTGATTTCTGTTGTCTGAAAATCAGCCATAATTCTGGGCCTGCAATTCCAGGAGGTTGGCAACCCAACTCAAGCTGAGGTCTTTCAAGTTACCAGAGACTGAACCAGGGCAAAGCAGGCCCTTCCCAAGACTTGTGATCCGGAGTACAATAACCATCTTTTCCCATCCAGTTGAACATAAATGCAAGTGCTTTTAAATTGAAAGTCCCAGAAGCAAAAAACTGTCTAGATAGAATATATTAAAAGGCCCAGGTCTTTTAATGAAAACAAAAAGTGTGATAGGCCAGCCACTAAAGAGAAATATTTAAAACAAGGGATTTAAAACAAGAGGTTTTGAAACAACATAACATACATGTAGAACAAGACTAACTTTGTTTGCTCCCTCAAAGGTGACTGGGTGTTATGAAATGACAATAGCCACATCGGGTCATTGCAGAAGGCATGATCTTGGAAGAGGAATGGTATGGAATAAATGTTGGTTACAGAAGCCTTACTAATAAATGGGTGAACTGGATATGGGAGGAAAATTATTCCGGGTGGAATACTCTCAAATTGGCTCCTATTTAATGCAAAAAGCTTTCATATCTGACGAATCCCCCCCCTCCCCGCCCATCCAGTTGGCAGGACTCATCCTTGTGCATCTATTTGGGTTCGCAAACAAAGCGGCATCTCTACCAGCCAACATCCCCCTCCCTCTTTTAAAAAACAGAATAGTTTATGTAATTAACGTCCAAGGCAATGAGTGAACTATTGTTCCATTCACAATGTCTGTACCAATTGCCTGCCAAGTCACTGTTGCTACCAGTATTTAACTCATTACTTTGTCAATCCCTTTGAGATCTATTGAGCAAAGAAAAGGCTCTTTTGTAAAGCCACATTCCATTCTTTTCAGCATTCAAAAGGCCAGCCCCTTTGCAGTCCAGATGTGGGTATGCCCGCTTGCTTTAACTCTGCACCCAGTACAAAGAAGGGATCTGCCAAGCCCCTTCCCCCACTTTGCTGACAGATATGGATTTGTGCCAAATGTAACAAAAAAAATCATCTCAATTTCAACACAAAAGAGCCATTGTATGCCGGGGCATGATTAGCAAAATGCAGTTGCTAATGGAACAACAAACTAGAATGGGATGCAGGGCAACATATTCAGAGGAGGGAACGTCATCTCAGTATGGGTCTGTTGACAAGGACTGGAAGCCACACAGGCCTACCTGAAAATAGGCTACACAGCACCTGCCACCTTCTGAACTGGATGTTTTCCCTGAGTAGAATGATGGTTGTTAGATATGAATGGTTCCCCTTTCAATTTAGTTTTTCCATATATATTTGCTTATGTTCTTTTATTCTTGGATTTTCATTGCAGGCTTTATACGTTTATTTGTTTACTGTATTTATGCTGTGTAGAATTTTTTATATGTAAGTTTATTTACATTGCATTTATGCATACAATACATGCTAGGTAAAGGTAAAGGTCATCCCCTGTGCAAGCACTGAGTCATTACTGGCCTATGTGGGGACAACACATCACGACATTTTCTTGATAGACTTCTGTTATGGGGTGGTTTGCCATTTCCTTCCCCAGTCATCTACACTTTACCCCCAGGAAACTGGGTACTCATTTTACCGACCTTGGAAGGATGGACGGCTGAGTCAACCTGGAGCTGGCTACCTGACCCGGGTTTCCGTCAGGATCGAATTATGGTCAGAGCTTGGGCTGCAGTACTGCAGCTTACCACTCTGCACCGTGGGGCTCCACAACAACATATGCTATTTATACATAATATAGGTATATAAGTAAGAACAGAAAATAATGCAATGCTGATTTGTTGACTAACAACTAATGTTGAAAAATGCATATTTTTAATAGGGAAATGTTACCACAAGGAAATACAAAATGGTGCGATGTAAAGAATCTCGAATTCACTTTATTCAAGGGAGAAAGTAAATCAAAATGCAGGTTTTGATGTCAAAATGGATAAGAAGATGGAAATCATCCCTAGTTACACACCTGCAATGTATGAAGCAATCAGATAGAAAGGACAATTCATAAGACATGTCACTGTACCAGATTGTCATCACCTGGTAAGGTAAAGGTAAATATACTGCCCTGTGCAAGCACCATGTCATTACTGACCCATGGGAGGACGTTGCATCACAATTTTACCCCCAGGAACTGGGCACTCATTTTACTGACCTCAAAAATATGGGAGGCTGAGTCAACCTTGAGCCAGCTAGTTGAACCTGGTCTCCTCCAGGATTCGTCATCGCCTGATGCCAGTGTAATACCAGACTAGTAATGTCCTATATGATGACTTCCATTCTCCAATGCGATCTCTCTACTTCACAATAAAAATGGGGGTCCAGTGGCACCAGCACCAACTTTTGTGAGCCAGCACTCACTTCATCAAATGCACATAGTGTCTACCCCTAACAACTTTGTTATGACTATAATTACTTGTAGTGTTTAAGTATAAATATAGCTGTTATATATGGACAGCATATGCTTCTGACAAAGGGAACTCTTGAGTCATGAAAGCTGCTGCTGGAATAAATATGAATTAGCCTTTAAGGTGCTACTGGAGTCCTGTTTGATTTTGCTGCCATAGACTAACACAATCTACCCCTCTGGAATTCTCATGGAAGGGAAGGCCCAGTTCTCAATTACCAGAGCAGGATGAGTTAGAAGGGGAAGAAAGTGGCAGGAAAACGAGAGATGTGAAAGGAAACATCCCAGTGTGGTAACGACACTTCTTATTCACCCAGAAATCATGTCAACTCATCACTAGAGATGCTCTAGCATTTAGGCAAAGCTCTGTGGTTAAACCGTAGTTTTTTGCCGAAATGCTAGACTGTGATGTCACTTCTGGGCACACAGGAAGTGATGTCTGTGCATCATCAGCAATGTCATTACATCATTGGTGAGGGCTCCCCAGCTATTTATTTTATTTATTTATGTTATAGTCCTCCTTTCTCATTGAAACTCAAGACAGATTATACAATGTAAGTCAATACGATCAATGGGTGGGATATTCAACAAAAATACTGTATTTATTATTTATTTATTTTACTTTATTTATATCATTTATATTCCGCCTTTCTCACTGAGGGCCAAGCTACACATGACGAATGACACTTGAACGGCAAGTGGATTGAGTGGAGGGCAAGTGAACAGGGAGAAATACACTTGCTGTTCAAGTGTCATTCGTCACTTGTAGCTTGGCCCTGAGACTCAAGGTGAATTACATAATGCGAAATAAGTACAGTCACTATCAAGGACATTTCCATAAACAATGCCATGGGGTAAATAAATACAAGTTTACGAAGACATAGTATTAGCAAGAATCAATACAGAATTGAAGAAATGCTGAAATAGAGCATAAGCAATTCTAAGACTAACATTAGACAATGTAGAACTGCCCAGTACTTGAAGCACAGGCAGCACACAGGACAGGAGCCCTCTAAGCTTCCATGGCAGAGTGGGGGGTTCGAACCTGGATGTCCCACATCCTGGACCTACCCTCTAATCACTACACCACTGGCTTTCAAAGAATAAAGAAATGCTTCATTTTGCCTGCCCTGAATCTATTGCTCATCAATCTCACTGTCTGCCCCTGAGTTTTAGTATTAAAGGAGAAGGAGAAAAAGTTCTCTCGATACAATTTCTCTACACATTGCTGCTCCTCCCCTATCCTATTTCAGCACCATTTCTAGCTAAGCCTATGAGACAAAGCATGGTAAACTGTGGATGGATGCCAAAAAATGTGAGGATATTCAGATGGATTAGAGAAGACCAAGTCAGGCAAGAGATCAGATAAACTGAGGATTAGATGTAGATGTTCAGTCTGTAGGGTATGGTGGAAGCAACTTTAGATGGAAGCCAAGTTCCACAAACAGCAGACTGGTCTTAATGAGAAACATGGTCAAGATCAAATCAGGAACTGGAGTCAGTGAGGCAGTCTGAGAAGGTCACTCACTCAGGCAAAGGCCATGTCCCATAGCAGCATACCACCGATGAGCTGCTTAGACTGAAGGCCTTAGCTAGAAGCATAAGGTTTATACATTCAAGACAGAACTCAGTGACCTTTCACATTTATACTTCAAATACAACACTTATGTGACCCCTTAACTGGTCTCAGAAGCTACTTTGAATCCTTCTATAAGGATTGTAGTTCCTCGGCGAGCCATTATGAGGAGGTGCATAAGAGACCGGGCTAGCAACTCTCGCTGTAGGTGAGTAGTTTGGATCACCGAGAAAGCAACACTCTGGAGCTGCTGGCTACAGGTTTTGATTTTGAGCCCCCAATATCAGTGAACATAATACCCCAAGCCAATCACAATTCACTAACTGTGTATGAAGTGGTCATCAGCATCTTCTTGATAATACTTCTGGTTTCACTTCTGCTGGGTACTGTAAAAACAGGATACCCCACCAATATCTGACAGGTTAAGACTAGTGCTCTGCATTCTCTTTGATAGAATAAGAATGTAAACCTAGGAACTAATATTGTCCAATAGCGATGTGGCTGTCTAAAATTTCTAGACTGCACAAACAAAGACTGTCATCTTAGGATAGTAGACCGTGAATTTAGACTGGGTGGGCATACTTAAGTTCACACAGTGATTGATTCCCCCCCCCCCGAAAATATATCTTTTTTGTATATTGAAATTGAACAGCATCTTCCCCTTCCTCAGCACACAAAATGAATTCCTATCTAAAAACAGACATACCACATTAAGCAAGGTTAAAGCCAAAGGGATCCCATTTCCTTAGATTACAGTAGAATTAATTGATGTGTTTAATCAAAGAGATGCTACTTGGCAACCACATAAAGCATCTATTCTCTTGAGATCTTCTGAACAATATTGGCAGACGGGCTGCCTTTAAACAAACACAAAAGCATCACCAACCAGGAAAGCTCACTTGGATCTAAGCTCAGTTTGTAAGATTTCTTTTAAATGTAAAACTCTGCACCACTTCCCACCCGATCTCTGCCTTTTCTTATATGGGCCATTAACCTCTTTTTTGCATACAGCAGCCTGCAAACAAGGATTTTTGTAAGAGCAGCAGCAAATGTAAAAATTAAAAGAGCTAAAGCATTGAAGAGCAAAACAACAGTTGTGTGGTATTGTTATATTGGTGAGAAGCAACAATGAAAGGCTTGGTTTCCAAAGAGAGCCACACAAATCCATTGCTTCTTGTACAGCGTAAAGGATTTTTCTTGCATTTTAATTGGGTGGCATGCAAAGAATTTTGCCTGCATTCTAATTTAGTGGCATGCAAATTGCATGCAAACTAAGTTTGGCTGTGTGTGGGTTGCTCCCATAGCCTTTTTTTTAAAGATGCAGAGAGTCACCAGAAGGTGATTCTCCCCTCTGTATTTATTTAATGGCCTTGTGAAAGTGTTCCCGCATGTGATAAAATCATATTTACTGTATCCATGAGGATCAGCTTGTATTGAGGTAATTATGACAACACTTTCCCTCCACCCTCATGCTAATTTCCAGTAGGTTTTGCTTGGGAGTGGGGCAGGAGCTTCAAGAGCCTTACCTAAACTCCAATGTTAGTTTGAGGTGAATGCAAACAAAATAAAAAGAGCCACTTCCAGAATTCTGCTTATTCAAGTATCTCCTTAGATTTCAGAGGACTGAACTACTTGATCTTGTTACCAAAGCAGAAAAAAAGGTATAAGAAATTCTGTTCTTCTTTCAAACGTTGTAAAGAGTGCAGTGCATGTGCCGATTGCTGCAGTATCCAGTTCTCCTGATGGCACATGCATATTGACTGGGGGGGGGGGACTGCAGCAAAGAAGTCTTGAAAGGACTGTTCATACTGTTGTATGAATTTTCTTTTTATACTTCAAAAATTAGTTGCCTTTTAAGCACAGCGACAACTACTTTAACACTTTCTGCTCTGCTGCTTGAGAGACTCACTTAGACTTACTGTGTGACCACCTGTTGTGGGTGAACTCTTGCCTCTGCTCATAATTGCACGCATTCAATCAATCAAGCAGTTGGAGAAAAAATGGGGCAGTGACATCATGGATGCTCTGACATCACTTCCAGGCAACCACCCCGAAATGACATCACAGTGTACCAATCAAGTTTCTAGGTATCTTCAAGCTACTATGAGACTTTGTGAGTTGACTATGAATTATCTTAGATAACTTTTTTTCTGCTTTTAAACTCTTTAATTATTTATTAGCACTACTTAGTCATGTAGTAATTGGACTTTTTAAAAATTATTGATTGTAACTAATGCCTAATAAAGGTTTTGTTTGCTTGCTTGACATTGCAGTGTACACAGCACTCTTGGAATTTCTCCTGATCTCTATGGTCTTCACAATAGGGGTTGGAGGAAATTCCTAGAATATTGTGGGGGCTGTGATGTCACTTCTGGGTAACTGTCTGGAAGTGATGTCACAGCATCCATGATGCTTCCCCTCCTCAGGTTCTCTCCCTACAAAGATCCTGTTAGTTGCATGCACAGAGCGGGCAACCCTAGGCTTACTGAGTCCTCTTCTTTCCCAAGCAAGATGGAATAGTAATTTATCTTAATTCATAAAACATGAGAGTAAGCTGTATTACATAGAAGTCTCTGAGAGGGATGCATCAGTCACAGAATAAAATGAGGTGATCTATGGACTCTGCTACTAGAAATGTGCTGTTGTGATAATGGTCAGAGTATGGAGTCTTGAGAAAGAACACTGAAAGCTCAGCAGTTGGCAAGACACTTAGGGCCAAGCTACAAGTGACAAATGACACTTGAACGGCAAGTGGATTGAGTGGAGGGCAAGTGAACAGGGAGAAATACACTTGCCATTCAAGTGGCATTCGTCACTTGTAGCTTGGGCCTGAGTCTACCTAGCATAAAGGCACACCTATAGCCAGGAACTGTAAGGATGCTTAAATACAAGGAAAGGGCCAAAGGGGGAGGAATCCCCAATGCCCAGGTGGAACTTATGCACTTTGCACAAGCCTGTGTGCTGGTGAGATCAAACTCAATTCTTCTTTTTTTTTTAACCAACATTACAGCTTCAATATAGCCCATATCCCTGATCAAAAAAGGAGAGAAGCCAAGGAATTCTCATTGATTTCCCACATACTTTCCCCATTCACTTCTAAAGGGGTCTTGTTTAAGTAGGTGTAGAACCCTCCCCCACCCCTGATTATTGGGCATTGAGAAAAGGGCCCTTAAGTTATAAGTTGAAGGCACCTATCTAGGCACTAAACTCCAATGAATGCTGCACAAATTCAACTTAGAATTTGGTCTCTGCCATACAATGTGGCCAGGGGTCATTTTGTAGAAAAAGAGCTGGAGGAACTCATTAGTATAACTCATTAGCATATGTCATTCCCCTTGACATCACCAGAAGTGTGTCATTAGCAAAACTGATTTGCATATGCCACACCCCCTGACAACACCTATCCTGGCTGTTTTGGACCCAATCCTGGACATTCAGGCCCAAAATTGGGCCCAAAATGGCAAAAAGGGGCTGAAAATGGCTGAAAAGGGGCTCAAAATGGTCAGGATCTGGCCGCTGCTGAGCGGAAGAGTGATCCACCACCCGTCAGAGGCCCAATCCTGGCCGTTTCAGCCCCAATCCAGGCCGAAACGGGCCTAAATGGCCAAGAGTCAGGTAGGTGTGGCCACCTGACATGTGACCTCTTTGGGGAACTGCCGGAACTGTGTTCCCGTGTTCCCCCTCGAAATGAGGCCTGGCACACCTTCTAACCAGCACAAAAATCGAAGAACTGGATGATCAGTGGTCTCAGAGATGCTATTAATCCAAATACCTGCTCCACTCTCCATTGTTTCCTATGGGGGAAACATTTCCAAGGCTTTCCAGGCAAAGGGAAACCTTAAACAAAGGCAACTCCTGGCCAAAAGTCAGTCCCACTCTTAATGCAAGCTGAACCAACAAAGCCCAACAGAACTAAACTACAGCAAGGCAACTAATGTAATGATATTCTAGGCTGTATGTTTGCCAAGAAGGGTCATTGTATTTCTGTTGCAAAGTCTTCTTATGGTGAATTCAAAGGACCATTCTCTTGTCCCTACTACGAGCTTGAAGCTACTGCCAAACATTGCAGCTATTAATTCTGGATTGGAGTCAGAAGGGCTATAAGGACTCAGATGTTGAAGAACCTCAAAAATTGAACCTTGATGCTTTATTCATCTTCAGCAACATTTATTTCCCAGCTTTTGCATTCAGACACTTGGATTGCATTCAGTCACTGAAATGATGGGCCCAGTGAGACATTCAGAGCACAGATAAATTAATACTGAGAGATGTGTGATGCTAAAATAACAACAAAACTCCAATGCCCATTACTAGGGAGAGGAGAGAATCCAGCTAACCTATTATTTTATTTATTATGCTTCTAATCATGCTTTTCCTCTTGAGAGCTCTTATGAACTTACAGATTTCTTCCGGGGTTCTTCCATTTAGACAGTTTATGGGGCCAAACAATCTTCACTTCCACAGGAAAAACTGCATCATACATGCAATTCTCTGGGTCATCTCCCATTCAACTTCTCAGCTGTAGTCATGCCCGATATAATACACAAAGCTGCCTGAGGGCCAAGCTACAAGTGACGAATGACACTTGAATGGCAAGTGGCTTGAGTGGAGGGCAAGTGAACAGGGAGAAATACACTTGCCGTTCAAGTGTCATTCGTCACTTGTAGCTTGGCCCTGAGTTTGTTGGTCAAGGGGCAGTGGGCCCTCATGTTTACCACTCATTTTTGAAGCTGCCTTAAGCTATGTCAGATCATTGGCCCATCCAACATAGTAGCACCCAGGGCTTTTTTTCAGCGGGAAAGCAGTGGAATGGAGTTCCGGCACCTCTTAAAAACGGGCACATGGCTGGGGGCTCCGCCTCCTGATCTCCAGACAGAGGGGAGTTTAGATTGTCCTCTGCACATGGCATGGAGGGCAATCTAAACTCCCCTCTGTCTAGAGATCAGGGGGCGGGGCCACCAGCCATGTGACCATTTCCGCCGAGGGCAATTTAAACTTTAAAAAACTCCCCCCTTGTTCCAGCTCACCCCAAGTGATGTCACTGTGCAGTCTTGAGTTCCATCACTGAGTTCCACCACCTCTTTTCCCAGAAGAAAGCCCTGGTAGCACCTACTCCAGATGGCAATGGGATTGAGATCCCACACTGAGTACTTTCTAGGGATTTTCTGCATGCAAAGACTGTGCTGTTACCACTGAGCTAAATGATGCCTCCCCACATCGTGGAATGTGATTACATCTCATTGGATAGAGCTTATATAGCTGACACTCCTTTCAGTTTTTACTAGCAAGTTCTACTTACAGTCTTGCTCGAGCAAAGCTTTGGCTGCAGGCAGTTCACACTGCATATTTCATCTTGAACCAGCTGTTTGGATAAAGCAAAGTGATACATTTTCCATTTACACAGAATTGTTCTTCGCATAGAAATCTGTGCTGTGAAACCAGAAAGCTCAGTGCCCTGCCCTACTTGCTTTAACTTAGTTGGATGATATAGTTTGGGGATAAACATTAATGCTGTGGCTAACAACATTTATTATATATATATTTCTTTTGTAAGTCCTTAAACCATTTTGATATCCTCATTAATTTAAAATGCTACAGTATGCCAACAACCAAAGCCACACATCTATGCCAGTAGTATTATGAGCATTATGTTATCATGCACATAAAATTCAATGTGCATTACAACAAATTCCCCCAAATATGAACATTTTGTGGAATTAATTCTGTGCATCCTTAACTGCGCAGAATAAATTGCTAACAAGTATTAAATTAACTGTTACAATCAAATTACCCCATTTGCTTCTAATGACAGATACAATGAGCTTGGCATTTCAATGTGGGCCACTGGCATGCATAAAATTTAGGGGGGGAAATGCCTGATCACTTTTTTCTTTCTTTTCTTTTTTTTTTTGAGACATTGCTGACAAGGACAAAAACCTGAATGATACAAAAACCAGTCCATGTGTGAGTATGCACACACACACACACACACACACACACACACACACACACACACACTCCTTCCTGTATTCTAAACAATGAAAACAAAATGGGTGTCAGAGGAAAAACACTATTTAAAGCTTCATAATGCCTTAGGAAGAAGTATTAATTCTGACTCTTCTTTATTTTTTTAAGTTAACTGAGGCTAAGAACTGTTACTTAACATGGTCCACTGAGCAAATGATGGATCTAAATATACTATTACCCAGCGAAAATTACTAAGACTTGTGGGAGATGAAAAAGCAACTAGGAAGAACACTACTCTCATAAGGAAGTCAGTGTTTTTCTATAATGGGCAACTAATTGCCCTCAAATAATTCCACAAGCCTTCCCTTAGTTACTCTTTTGAGGGTGATCCACCAGCTTGAGAATGTGGGAGTTGAAGTAGAGGGTATAATTACTGGGGTAGGGAAAGTGCAGCCAAAACCTTCAGCAGAAGAGAGGAATGAATCTCATATCATGAGATGCACTGAAGACAGGGTAGGAGATTGAACAAAGCGACTACAGTGGGATCTCTTCAAACACACACATTTGTGCACACAGTCCTTTTGCCCTGCCAATATGACAACCTGCAATCTCTTAGTGTGAACTGCGATTTCAATTTGAAAGTGAAAGTGCAAACAGAGGTTGGTAAAAAACTGAAGCCATCTCTGTAAGCTTCAACTATTCAAAGAAAAGATATTTCTCAGAAGGAAGGTGAACAAAATTAGCATGCTTCAGTACTCCAAAGGAAACTCAAACCCCTAGTCTAAAGCACTTCTGTTGTAGTTTTGCCCACTAGAATTGTAATTCAGGGTCCAAGTGGAAGGGGTTTGGGAATAATTGCATATCAGAAATCTAGGGAAGACCCTCTGTTAGAGTTGCCAGCCATCACTGCCAAACACTGGGCACGTTTGGGGATGAGGCAGGGGTGATGTTGTTTTGTACGATGCCATAATTTTGCTTCTGGTCCTATACCAAGAACTGATGTCATGGGACCCCACTCACTGTTGAAATTAGTCATTGTCTTATGTTACCCCATAATAAGATTTTTTGCTTGAGGCCGCTACTCGTGCTATAAATATCTTGAGGTTAATGTGTTATGGATGGAGAATGTGGATAAGCGTCCTCAACCATTTTGCATATCCACTAGACTGATACACTCATATTAGAAGCATTAACAGGAAATGTTAAAAGTGTCCTGTCAATAAGAATAATCCTCAAATGATTTCAGAGGATGCTACCCTAATGGAGACTGTGTAAAAGTATTGGGTAATTAGGGTGGCCAGGTCCAGGTTGGGAAATTCCTGGAGATTTTGGGGGTGGACCCTGGAGAGGGCAGGACTTGGGGAAAGGAGGGGCCTCAGTGGGGTATAATGCCATAGAGTTCATCATTCATAGCAGCCATTTTCTCCAGGGGAACTGATCTCTGTTGCCTGGAGATCAGTTGTAATTCTGGGAGATCTCCAGCTACCACCTGGAGGCTGACAACCCTATGGGTAATACATGGAATACTCTGTTCATGCTAGGGTTACCAGTCCCCTGCTGGGGGTGGAGGATCCCCCACTCCCACCCTCCACCTCTGCTTACCTGGCTGGCAAGGGAAAGGAGGGAATGTGCCTCCCTGGGCGTGCTCCCAGGCTGTGAAGTGTGCTCATACGTGCTGCAATAAGCCAATTTTGGCCTGAAATGGGCCCAATTCGGCCTGCTGTGGAGCACATGAGCACTCCAGAGCCCATCGCGCCACCCTGGCAGCAGTCCTGCACTCTGCAGTAACCCAATTCAGCCCAAAACAGGCCCTGCAGAATGCAGGAGAGCTCCCAAGGGCATCATGTGGCCAGTGTGATGATATCATTTCCCGGAAGCGCGCACACACAGACATAGCAAAGTAAATGCCAGGTCTCCCACCTCCGGCCCAGAGGGTAAGGGGACCTGGCAACCCTAGTCCATGTGACAAAGTTATGGACCTTCCCCAACATCATTTGGAGATTAAGCCTACTGACCATAGATCCTCTGGATCTATGATCAAGTTTTGTTTGTGAAGCTGTGTACTGAAAAAGGTTCTGTTTCAGATCTAGGGGTTCAAAAACCAACTATGTACCCTTATTGTTTTTTTTTCCCCTGCTGTGGTTTTTCTGGCTCAGATTTAATCTGTTTATTGTTCCCCATTATCACGAGTTTCAGCCCTGTTCTTTGCAATGAGTCTTTCCAGCTTATTTGAGGCAGCTGTTTTTGCAACTAATGACACCAAAATCACATAGAACACAATCCTCCCTCTAAATCCTCAAGCCACCAAGTTTGAGCACACAACAATGGGGTTCAGTGTTTATGGACCCTGAAGAATGCTTGGGGAAGGCATCAAGGTGAGCATTAGGCACACACACACTGTTCTTTTTAAGTGGGGGTGGGGGTGGGGAAATAAGGGGCAGCTGTTTTCGCACTTAATCAAAAACTGAACCAACCATTAGCCCCCCTCATAGTTTAAGCCACTCATCCACTGAGTAGTTCCTCAAGCATAATAACACACACACACAACACAACAGACACCATAGAAGGTCAGTGTTGGCAGGTGCACACTATAGCAGGAAACTGGCTGGCAAAGGGGTAGTGGGGCTGGAGTGGTAAGGAGGCTCCCAACCAGTGCAATGTGGCAATGTTAAAAACATTCCTGCTTCATGTTCACTTGTATTCATTCTCTGTAGTGCCAATACATTATTACCTTTGCATTCTGCTGTTGTCCGTTGCTGTTATGTTTCCTTGTGCTTTGTAGTTTTGTTCCCATGATGAGGGGTGAATACAAATTCTTTTTTTTTTTAATGTGCAGCGTTAAACTACAAAATGTGGCATTCTCACCACTAACCTTCTCCATCACCCAAGTGCAAGCAGGCAGGCAGGCACAATGATTGTCTGAATTCTACCTCCCCAGCCCAAACAAAGTTATGTTTCCCACCATAAATTTTCCTTTTGCTGTGGATGCAGGCAGGATTGGTTTTGAAAGGGTGGAGTAGGTATATGTTTGCCATTTGACTCAGAAACAAAAGACCCTTAAAAGATTATGGAGGCAATCTTAAACAGGTCTACTTAGGTGTAAGTCCAGTGTTATTCAATAGTGCTTACTCCCAGGGAAGTGTCATTAGAATTGCAGCCTATGAGTGAAGTCTTCCAGGACTGTTATCAAGTTTGACTGAATAGTTTGACTGCTTACGCTGGCAGCCCTGACAGGGGTTGAGGAGAGAGACCAGTGCCTGGGAGGCCCTGTAAAATAAACCAAGATCCCCCACCCCAAAACAGGTCTACTCAGATGTAAGTCTCATTTAATAGTGCTTACTCCCAGGAAAGTGTCTTTAAAATTGCAACCTATGATTGAGGTTTACACATTCTCCCTTTCAAATCTTTCCAAAACTGTTGGGGTGGGGTTCTCCCCTTGTGGGGGCCGAATTAGCACGGAGACAATGCTATTTCTTGGGTAGAGTCAGGGGGGGGGAGATACTCTCAAGCACATTGGACATTCCCCTTCCTGCCAACAGGGCTCATGAATAACTTAAGGGCTTTCTCCCCTTGGTAGGTGAATGCCATTAAGGTGAATGCCATTAAGGAAAACAATATATTACCATCACTGCAAGGCAAGAACCAAAATTAAACAAAACACAAACTTTTTTGTGAGAGAGTGTCATTATAATTTGGTTTCCCAGATTTGGTTCACTGTTCTGGAAGCTGCATTAACAAAATGAAACAGAGATTTCCGGGTATATTTCTAGCTCATTTGTTTCATCTTGCACATCCCTACTTGTTTGTGCAGATCCTCTACAACGTCCAGTAGAATGTGCAGAACATGGCCTCTAATTACATTCCAGCTGCATGGACCCTGAATAAAAAAGATGCAACTTGGATGGGACACATGGCGATAGATGCTAAAGACCTAGATATTTACGTAAATCCACTCTGCACTTGCTCTTAATGACTGGATTCCTAGGACTGGCATCCAAAGTGTTCCAAACGGGCATCCAAACAGGCATCCAAAGGCCATCCAAAGGCCATGCTAACATCTTCATTTGTGGGCCCTCGCTTTGAATACTAGCTCTTTTCCTGAAATAGCCACCATGTGTGCTGTTGGTACTTAGGGAACTGTATGGATTAAAGTTGTCAGCACACATGGAACGTGCAAGGGCCAGATGCACACTGGGTGCTCTCCTATTCCCCTTCGAAACATCCATCCCCGTGTCTCTTTTATGGCAAGGATATTCAGTCACTGATTTCTTGACATTAGAAAGGTACAAAGTTCTTGCATATAAATGGGATGCTGGTGGGTGTTGAGAAAGTACCGGTTTAGAAGTGTGCACCACCATAAATTTCTCTGACACTTATATAACCCAGCTCTAATCTCAATGCTCACTGTGTGCGAAGCAGCGAGAGCCATAAACGTTATTATATGCTACTCGTTAATATGCAACCTGTACATTCTTTGCACATTGTCTAAGCCAGCTGATGAGCCTTTCACAGGCTGCTTAAACTGCCTTCAGCTAGTGGTGCAGAGTGATGCAGCAAGGTTTGTTGAGTTTTCTTTTTTTAAAAAAAACTAGTCCCTGCTACAGAACAGATATATAAATTAGACTTCTCTTCTTAAAGGAAAACGATTAACATAGGGCAGTTCAATCATGTATCTGGGTTCCCCTTCTAAGTTTGGTTTAAATACTGTGCTTGGTCTTTTAAAAAAAATGTGATGCTGCAGTGACCGAACTCCCGAGCTCAGATGATCCCTCCGGCCTCAGCCTCCCGAAGACTGGGATTACAGGCGTGTGCCACCATGCCCAGCATGTAATAGGTAACAGGTATTCTCAAGGAAGAAGCCATTGGTTTTACTGAAACCACTCCTTGCATAGAAAGCAGGGTTGTTGTGCTGTAGTGTGAGCTATGAATGGGGAGGCTGAGGTCCCCACTAGCCACCTGAACTATGAATTCTCTCGGTGGCCCTCAGAAAGTCTTTTGTCCCTCAGCCTTAGTACTGTAACCCACAATATAATACTTGCCATTTATAAAGCACCCTTTGAGGGTCGAAATCACTTCAGAGCCATCAACTTGCAATCCTTACAGAAAATCTGCAAGGCAGGTCAGCTTATCTCCATTTTTGCAAACAGAGATCAAGGTTTGCCTAAGGCTATCTGCCCAAATCATGGCAGAAACAAGAGTTGGATCAGGGACAGCTTATTAGGGACTAACATTTTTGAGGGCTTCCACCAACTTGAATGTTGCCAAAACAGTGCTAGGAGTGTTGGCAGGAGAGTGGGAGGTCCTTCTTAAATGTTTATTGCTACGGGTGTAGTTATTTTAAAAGCAAGTGGGATAGTTAGGCAGGGGTTTTAGAAACCCTTGCAATGTTCCCTATGGTGTCAGGAGTGTCACAGGTTTCCTGGACTCACAATTCGATTGATAGTGAGGGTGAGTTAGTTGCTGATCCAATTTGGCAAACTAGCTCCATTTGCAAAGCCCAGTTCTGAACTGAGCCTAACAGATTTGCCTAGATTTGCCAATTTAGGCTTGGGAAACTCCTGGAGATTTGGGGATGGTGTTTGTGGAAGGTGGCATATGTGGTGCAGGGAGCTCAATGGAGATGCAGTACCATAGAATCCACCCTCCAGAGGAACTGACCACTATAGTCCAGAGCAATTGTATTACTGGGAGAACTCCAGGCTTTTCCTGGAGGTTAGCAGCTTTAGGTTTCCTCATCACTATTCCCGATTCTGCTCAGCTGCTGTATTATACTTGTTCTTATTAGGAGACATGAGTGACATCAATACGGGGACCGGAATGCTGACCTACCTTAAATATGTATGAAACTGCTCTACTCTGTCTAGTCTGACCAGCAGTCTCCGCTGTCCCAGGCAGAAATCCGTCTCATCTCTATTTCCAGAAATCCTTTGAAGTGGAAATGCTGGGAACTGATGCTGGGATCTTACACATGCTCTTCCACTTGAGATATGGCCCTCCCTGCAGGGTTAGTGTAAGGATTGCTGAGATAGTGAGTAGAAAAGTCCTTTGAATGGTCAAAAACAAAACAAGCCATGGTTTTGCTTAACCACAGAAGTAATTTGTACCACACACTGTTATTTCATGTATCTTGTGTTTTAAGGGGGAAATACTTTTTTGTGGAAAAAATGTATTGTTTAAACATTTGCCTTTAAAAAGTTCTTTTTAAATTAATACCAGAAACTTTTCAGAGAGATTTTTTTCTTTAGTTTTTAGTTTTTAGAAGGAGAGAAACAGTCTTTGCATGATCAACATTAGAGATTTTACCAAATTCTGGAAATAACAGGATTGTTATAGCCTGAAGTCTGCCTCCATGGCTTTGGGAGAGGTGTCCTTAACAACAACAACAAAAACAATGTTTGATTTATATACCACCCTTCAGAATGACTTAACATCCACTCAGAGCAGTTTACAAAGTATGTTATTATTATCCCCACAACAACAATCACTCTATGAGGTGGGTGGGACTGAGAGAGCTCCGGAGAGCTGTGACTGACCCAAGGTCACCCAGCTGGCTTCCAGTGGAGAAGTGGGGGATCAAACCCGGTTCTCCAGATTAGAGTCCCGTGCTCTTAACCACTACACCAAACTGGCTCTCCTCTATCCTCTCCTCAGCATTATCCCTCTATGCTGGTCTCCACTATAATCCCCATGCAAGAAGAGACCATTGTTTCAAAGTGCTTGTTTTGCTACAAGTTTAAGAAGCTGGTGAAGTACCCTCAGATTGAGAGAAAATCACCCTGTTCAACTGGCATGCCATACCAATAGCTAAACAAATTGGAGGGGTGGGGGGAGCAACCTCTGGTTAGTGTGCATCGTTTGAATCACAGATGACTGGGGGGGCATCTTTCATACAATTTGTGTTGCAGGTAGACATTATAAGCCACTGAAACTCATATCTTTGGGAGTAAACTTTGGTCGCACTGCTCTAAGATGGAAAGAGGAAGGCATTAGGGCTAAGGGACAATACACAGGCATGGCTATGCACTAAAAGGAGTACAGATTACTTTCAAGGTTTTCAGTTGCTAATTCCACATTTCTGCTAGAAAACCTCCCTTCCCAATATAAGTTGTAACCATGCCATCAATAGATCCCTTTGCATGTGCTGCAGTACAATGAATTACTACTTAAGCTGCCTTTCTGTGTTCCCGAGGCACTGAATCAATCACTATTAGGAAGATTCTCATTCATATACTCCACTTAAATTATTGATTTACAGGAACTCAAAGCACTTTGACCTTGTCAAAACACACACACTAACACACACAAAGCAACTAGCCCTTTAAAGCAAATCAGTGGTTTAAAGTAAAGAACTAGCTAGGGAAAAAAAAAACTAATTTGAAGAGCTTAGGTTTGGATCATAGAAAATGTACAATGCTAAATGAGTGTGTGAGTATTATGTGCCATCAAGTCATACTCAACTTATCACAACCCTATGAATTAACAACCTCCACAACATCCAGTCATTAGCAGCTTTGTTGAGATCTTCCTCACTAGAGACTGTGGATTCCTTTACTGACTCAAGTCATCTCGTTTTGGGTCTTCCTCTTTTCTTACTGCCTTCAACTTTTCCTAGCATCATTGACTTTTCCAGTGAGTCTTGTCTTCTCATGATATGAAGTACAATAGCCTCAGTTTTGTCATTTTAGCTTTTAGGGAGAATTCAGGCTTGATTTTATCTAGAAGCCACTTATTTGTCTTTTTGGCCATCCACAGCAGGGTCTTTTTTCTGGGAAAAGAGGTGGTGGAACTCAGTGGGTTGCCCTCGGAGAAAATGGTCACATGGCTGGTGGTCCTGCCACCTGATCTCCAGACAGAGGGGAGTTTAGATTTCCCTCCACACCACGATGTGAGGGCAATCTAAACTCCCCTCTGTCTGGAGATCAGGGGGCGGGGCCACCAGCCATGTGACTATTTTCAAGAGGTTCCAGAACTCCGTTCCACCGCGTTCCGGCTGAAAAAAAGTCCTGATCCACAGTATCCGCAAAACTCTCTTCCAGCACCACTTTTCAAATGAAACAATTTTCTTCCTGTCAGCTTTCTTCATTGTCCAGCTTTCACATCCATACATAGTAATGGGGAATACCACAGTATGAATTATCTTGACCTTAGTCCCCACCAACACTTCCTTATCCTTAAGAAACTTTTCTAGTTCTTTCCTGGCTGCCCTTCTGATGTCTTGTTTGCAGTCTCCCATTTTGTTGACGAGTTTACCACAAAAGAGTAAACTCATGCTAAGACTGGGGGTGAGGGGGAAGCATGTGTTTTCAGTTAAAAAGTAGGATTGTTAAAGGGCAAGTGAGAGCTCACAATCAAAGGGCTAAAATAGAGTCTCTGTCTTGGGCCACCATCCTGTGGCTTTTAATAGGGACAAGTCTGTGTGTCTCTGTGCATTCCTCTGAATAATGCTACTACTAAATAGGTGGCATGGTGAGATAATTAAGAGAAAATTCAAAGTATGAAAAAGATTTAAACCCAGCTCGGGAAGCTTAAGGTTAGCACAGGGCTTAGTCTCATATTTTAGAAGTCCAGTGAGATGCCTCTCTAATAAAATACAGTAGATGGAAAACTAAATGAAACCAGGGCTTACTTGATCCCCCTCTTTTGTTAAACAGCCTAAAGGGCTCAAAGGCAGCAAAACAAACTGATGCTCTATAGTGCTGGCCGAGGCGTAATACGAGCAATGCTTTTGGTGCAGCGTAAACAGTGATCAAATGTACAGCACAACCTGAAAGGGTGGAGCTGCTTGCCAGCATTGCTGCAATCCTCATAAACATACTTAAAAACAGAATTTCTACTACTATTGATGCCTGTTTGTCTCTTAAGTCAAACCCCTCCCCCACCCAATAGTCTTGCATCGCTGGTATAATCCCATTTGAGCTATATTTTTAACTTATATGCTGATTTGCCGTTTTAACTTATGCATGGTTAATAGCATTGATCATGGGCTCAGAAACAAGGGGCAATGTAGTATGGCACCCAATGCAGAAAGATCACTGCATAGTTGCCTAAACAATACCATGCCTCTCTTTCTTCTATGGAGATCCATGAGACTCACAAAAGCTAATGCCCTGAAAATCCTGTTGGTCTCTAAGGTGCCACTGGACTGTTCTACTGCAGACCAATACAGCTTCCCCACCTGCACCATTTTAAATTTCTGATCCATCCTGGGGGACAGCACGTAGGATCAGATTCTCCCACCTTGCATTGTCCATTAAATTCATTCCCCCCACCCCACCCCCGTTGCAGTCTTAACTTTGTTTGCAAATATTTGCAAATGATGCCCAAGTCTTTTCTGATCATTGCAGACCACTGGACTATGCAAGAGTCTTCCCATTTTCTAATGATACAAATATGAAAAAATAACATAAACTCCAAAATTCTTACATGTACTGTAAGCAACTCAGAAAAAACAACACAAAACCTTAGATAGAATTTGTAACATTATAGAGTACTGCATTTATTGAGCATTCAAGTGTCATTCTATTGGGCATCTTGAAATATGCTCATACCTAAGGACATGAAGCTGTGCAGAAAAAAAAAATAGTAGCTTCAAATATCACTCTGGAGAATTATTGGAAGCACACAGAAGTGACACACACAGCACAGCAGTTACAGAAACTGTTACAGTTATAAAAACTGTTGAAATGGACAGACTTAAAGAATGAATACGTATCAACATCTGGGAGATTTCTTTACTATTATTATTTGAATAGACCTAGTAAAGAAATCTTGGCTGCAGTTCATGTTTTCTGTAATCCCTACTTTATTGTTCTCTAAATAATATACAATAATTCACTTAACATAAACTTGAAACAAGCCTCCTACACAATGGTATTACTATTAAGTGATTATAACAATAGATTGTTTCCCATTCATTTTTTTTTAAATTACTCTTATTTTCTCTGGGAAGATTGACAATTATGTTTATTCTCTGTACAGGACTAGAAGTCAGCTGCCCAGAGGCAATTTGGTACTAAGGGAAATCCAAACTGGATAAATCCTTCTATAGTTGTTGGTTCTCATCTTGATGCATTGTATTAAGGCAGAACACAACACATTTCATATCAAGGAATTATATATTAAAGTTCTTTCCTGTTCAGGTATTTTATTAAGGCCACCTAGGACTCACAGCTTTGGATATAATGATGTTTACAACACTGTACTGCCTCACAGAGGAACAGTCTACACATAGCAAAGAAAAACAGGTTACTAATAATATATGTTTATTATATACACAGATATAATTGAAACAACTATTAGTGGTTGGAGTGTCTGACTAAGGCCTGGAAGACCCAGGCTCTAATCTCTCCACTGCCATGAAAGTTTGAGAGCCAGTTTGGTGTAGTGGTTAAGAGCGCGGGACTCTAATCTGGAAAGCCGGGTTTGATTCCCCACTCCTCCTCCACGTGAAGCCAGCTGGGTGACCTTGGGTCAGTCACAGCTTTCTGGAGTTCTCTCAGCCCCACCCACCTCACAGGGGCCCTTTTCACACTGCTTACCTGCTGCCGGAATGTTGCGAAATATCGCACAAAAAATGCGCAAGATAGCGCCTTCTTGCGAGAATTTTGCGCGACATCGCGCAAAACTCTTGCGAGAAGATGCTATCTTCCATGGTTTTTGTGCGATATTTCACAATGTTCTGGCAGCAGGTAAGCAGTGTGAAAAGGGCCAGGGTGTTTTGTTGTGGGGATAATAACAACATACTTTGTAAACCACTTTGAGTGGGCATTAAGTTGTCCTGAAGAGTGGTATATAAATTGAATGTTGTTATTAGTATTACTACTACTACCTGCTAGGTGACCAGTGTAAGTCACTTTGGAATCCCGCTGGGTAGAAAGGTGGGATATATATGAAGTAAATAAATGAATAAGTGGGGGAAAAAATCTCATTTCTTCATTCAAAAAGGATCCTCAGAGTGTGTTACAACAAATTAAAAATGGTAAAAGGCACAATGCAACAGTAAACTACTGCACCAGTAAATGTTGGGCATATTTTTCAGTCAATCAGGATATTTTTTAAACAATTAGCCTGACCAATTAAACAGTGCAGCCTTAATCACAGCAATTCTAATTCCAAGCTCTGTTCATAAGACCTAGACACTCTCTTGTTCTAAATCAGAGGTTTCTTGACTATGAGCTAGTTCTGAGCAATGAAAAATATCTTGAGCTGTGAGCCCATTGCTAGGGTTGCTGTAAGTCAGTTGTGACTTGATGGCTCTTTACACACACATTCAGCCCCCCAAGCATGTTATTCTCAGTGGAAATACACGCTACTAACACACTACTAAGTACCAAGGGATGCTCAAGTGAATCTAATTTCAACTTTCCATGCACTCACTTGCACAGTCACACTTCAATTTGTTCCGTGTGAATACATTCATGTGTTCAATATCAGTTCCTCCTCAGCTGCTAAAAGTAGCCAAGTTTCCCCCACATCCATTCATTGAAATGCCGATCTTGACACTTTCTCACACCTTAAAGAAATGCAAACTGGCAGGTCAAAGGAGCCTACAGTACTTGTTCTGGCAGTGAAAACAGAGCTGCATTGGTGCTGGGACCTCCATGCAATCATACAAAGTGAGCTCCTATGAAAGTGGCATTCATGTGAGCCAAGCCAGAATAGCCTGCACATGAATTAAGGACCACACATAAAATCCTGCACTTGAACATCCCCAGGTAATTAGACCCTACCTCCGTGCAGCTCTGGCTGTGGAGGAGGGGGTCGGACATTGCTCTCCTGGCAGGAGGGAGAGCAGGCTTTCCCGGGCATCCGGGCATCTGGCGCAGTGGGTGGAGCCAGGAGCCGTTTAGGCGGCTCTGCCCACGCAGCACCAGTCGCTTCTGAAGGTCGGCCCACCCTCCTCACCCTGTTTTTGGTTTAGGTTTATCCGGTTGCCGTCTTCAGAGCCAGGTAGGAATTTTTTCCTCCCATCCTGATTGGCTGTGGATGGGGGGGGGGGTTTTCGCCTACCTTACACCATGGCTTGTGTGTAGGAAATTGGCTTAGGCTGGTACCTGTCAGGGCGTTCTGGCGGGATAGAGTTGGGTTTTAGGCAGCGGGCCGGTGAGCATCCTTGGCACTTCCCTATGTTTGGGGAAGAGGGGCCTGCTAGGAGCGGCTGGTACTGCTTGTGACGGCTGCCAGCACACGTGGGCAGGCTGCCTACATTATCCCCATGGGCAAGTCCTGCCTCACTGCTGTACGGCTGAGGATTGGGAGCTTGAAAGGAGGAACCAATTTTGCCTGGCTGTCCGGGTATCCTAGCCATCTATAGGGATGGCTCGCACCCGGGGCTTCGGGGCTCGCCCAGGCAGGTCAAGGCGGGGGTCTGGGAATGACCACGTGGCTTGACCTGTACCGCTTCAACCTTGCCGCAGTTTGATTAATGTTAACCTTGATGTTATTTAATAAAGTGGCCCTTAGATCCAACATGGTTGTCTGTCTCTTCATTCCCGCTAGGGGAGCAATATGCAACATGCATTTCCGCTCGAAGTTTTGTTCTTTTCTAGAATCAGGCACAAACTTGGAAGGACAATGAAGCTATCAGCTAAGCAGCACACACAAACCAATTCTATGAATTCAAAGCTTTAACAAATGCCAAGAGAAGATCTTTTTGCAATATTTTCCTAGTTCTTCTATGGCACAAAGAAGCTACTATGCAACAACCGGTGACCTACTAGAGTTCACAAACTACACGTTTCAGACCCCTATTCTGAACAGGACCCCAAAGATGAGCTCCCTGGCAACATCAAATACTTACCAGAGGTCCATACATTTCTGCTATACAGTTGCCCTATATCAAGGTACCTCCTATTTGAATGACTCTTGGTGGCTGCTCCAGAATTTTCTGAATGACTTTAGGTAATAACTGCTAGACCTTATATGAAGCAGCATCCACCAAAATTATGCACCGGTGGCTAGGACTTAATGAGCTGAAAAGTGTGGAATGAGAAAGTTTGTACCAACATATTTATATGCATCATCTCAAAAAGCCAGGCAAAGAAACAAGAATGTAACTGAAACAAATATAAGCAACGCATTTATAGCACTATATATATATATTTTAAAAAAAACTGTTGGATGCTAAAAGAATGGAGGAGCAAAGAAAACCACAGCAGGAGCTGCTAAGTGAAGGAGAAGGCAGGGAGAGAAAGCAGCAGGAGGTCCAAGCAGGAGGGAGAGTAGGAGAACACACAAGGGAACAAGACAGCAGGAGACAGCAGGTGGAAGGAAGGGCATGTGGCAAAATCGTGTGGGCGGTTTGAAGACAGAACAATGGGAGATGAGGAGGAGGCATGGGAAGGAAAGCCAATGAACCTCTACTCCATCTCAGCTCTTAAGATAAGGAAGAAATCTTTGAATTCTGCTAATGAACACACATATTGTAGGCTGCCTTGTTCAAATGACTCAGGGGGCAGATAATGCCATGGAATGCCACAGCATCTTGGAGGCAAAGCCACAGAGGAGTTCCCACTCCTCCACAAAAACAAATTCCATTCTGAAACAAGAGTGTTAGCACTATACAACAGCTTGGTTCATAAATAATAAAAAAAATACTTCAGAAAAGCCTTCAACAAATATATGGGGAGAGAGATCTATTAGTGGCTATTAGGCACCCTAGTGACATAGGACTTGCATGTTCAAAGGCAGGGTGCCTCTGAACAGCAGATGTGGGAGGAGGTAAGAAAGGGAGGGTTGGTGGCTTCATGCCTCACTTGAAAGCCTTCCAGAATTATCTGGATGGCCACCATTGGAAACAGAATGCTGGCCCAGTCAGACCTTTGTTCCAATCCAACAGGGCTTTTCCTGTATAGCATTCAGGTCACCTTTTCCAAATAATCCACTTGGCATCTGGGCACCTCTGATGGGACTGCTGGCAACCCTTTGGCAGCAACCAGTTTATCAGCTGTTCACAGCAAGCTAATTTGTTTCAAAGGGGAAGTCAAATATTTGTTGGACTTGGCACTCTTCATCACTTTGCCTTGAACAACACAGGCCTGTACTGGGCCCAGATTGTACATTACAATCCCTACGGTGATTAACACATAACACAGTGTCTTCACCACCCCTGTTCCAACTCAATGGCAGCCCCTGGCCTGGGCAACCAAGCTCACAATGTAGAGACATTACATTCATCCAGAGGAATGAAAATGTCCATGGCGCGTTTTGGTATTGCTAACTTATAACATATCTACCCTATATATGTAGATCTACTTTAATTCCTGATTAGGATGGCTTCAAAAATACCCTGGAAATATGCCAGTTTGGTGTAACGGTTAAGAGCGGCAGGACTCTAATCTGGAGAACCAGGTTTGATTCTCCACTCCTCCACTTGAAGCTAACTGGGGGACCTTAGGTTAGTCATAGCTTCTCAGAGCTCTCTCAGCCCCACCCACCCCATGAGAATTATAATAACATACTTTGTAAATTGCTGTGAGTGTGGCATTTCGTTGTCCTGAGGGGTGGTATACAAATCAAATGTTGTTGTTGTTGTTGTTGTTGTCCTGTAGTGGTTAAAGTGTTGGATTAGAAGAACTAGGGAGAGCTGAGTTTAACTCCTCACATACACTCTGCCTCTACTTCACAGGGCTATTGGACAGATAAAAGGGAAGGATGATGTACACCATTGTGAGCTCCTTGAAGGGTGGAATAAAAATGTAACACTGCTGAAAAATCTCTATTGCAGATACATAGCTCTCCCCTCACAGGACAATGGTCTGTAGGATTGCCTCAGGAAAGGGAACAATTAAAACAGTTGATGGCTAAGATGTACTTTACATGCTTGCCTTAGACTGGGGGCTAGCATGCCACGCTTATAGAATTCTATTTGATGTGGCTGTTAGATATTTAAGTACATAAGAAGAGCTCTGCTGGAATAGACAAGAGGTCCATCTCACAGAGCAACCTGTTTCACAAAGCAGCCAATGTGCTTTCTCTATGTGTTTGGATATATATTTAAAAATGTATATCCTGCTTCTCCAACTTAGATTGAAAAGGCTCACAACAGACACAATTCAAAAATGCAAGAACCAAAATTAAAGATGCAGAGGACTGGCAGACATGTGCCCGAAAACAGAATTATCTTATGAACACAATTGGTATTGTTCTCCTCCTTCCTCTTCTCCTGTCAGTCATGAACTCCTCCCCGTTCACTAGTTCTCTTCAGTTTTAACCCTTTCCCGCACAATTTACATGTTCTCCTTTCTTCTCCTCACCAATTTAAGGAGATTTCTTTTAGGCAGAGACCAGAGGAACACAGTTTTGCTGTGCTTCAACAGAAACCTCTGTGGGTAAAGAATGGGGGGTGGGGTGGGGGCGGAATCTGGAATCAGTCCCTTCTGCACATCTTGTTCCAGATTAGAGCTGTCAAGAGAAATTCTCTTAATTTCTCTTTACCTAATTTCTCCCTGAAATTCAGCAATTCAATTCATTTCCTCTTTTTTAAGAATGTGGAGTCAGTTTCTAATCAATTCCATTCTGATCAAAGAGAAATTTGAGGAGAGGAGGGGTGGAAAGGGAGGGTCCGTCAAATTTCGGAAACTCCCAGTCTAGAGGCTCAGAGGCAGGCGACGTCTTCCCCAAACTTCCTACTCTCCTGCTAGAGCACCACCCTGTGGTATCTAACAAAAAACTGTCATAGAAAATTTTTTAAAAGGGTGCATTGATTTTTCTTTGAAGAGAACTAAAAAGAGAACTCCCTTTTAAAAAGAGGGCAGGGGAAATAAGAGGAATTAATGGTTATATTAGGGCGGGGGGAGTGAATTTTGGAAAGAGAAATTCATTTCCCCATAACACCCCTATTCCAGAGACAGTGCACTAAGGAGAAACGGAAACCCATGATGCATACTTCAACCACAGCTGAACTCATACAAACATCCATATAACATAAAAAGGAGTAGACAGACATTTCCGTCTCATAGAAGAAGACACTGGGTTGACTCCTGAATTCAACTTCTTTCCTAGAATGTGGCCAATAGGGGGAGTAAAGCCTGCAGTTGGCACGGGGGGGTCTTCATTTTAAGTCAAGTTGTGAGAGAAGTTTTGGCCCATCATGACTGCTGCAATGAAAGGATTTGAGTTGAGAATTGTCATTCCCAAGGAGGAAAATAAAAACACAAAATAATGTGAGGAAGGGAGAAAATACATATTTACAGAATCGAAGTCTTTTAGCTGGCTGGGGGAAAAAAACAAACTCTTCAAGCAGCCAAGTTGAAAGCAATTTAACCTTTCATCACAAGTCAAAATGACTGAATTGCAGAAATTGCTGCCATTATCATGTGTCACAATGTTCTCGGAGCACATTCGGAGTAGCAATAAAAAAAAAGTTTTGTGAAAGTCAAGAGTTACGTAGGAGGAAGGGGGAGGGGGAGGAAAGCCTGTTTCTATTAGTTAGCCAGAAATAGCAATGTTGGAGGGGGGTGTATCAAAAGAAACTCTCAAGCCCAGGTTTTTTTTTTCCTCCTTTCGGCTAGTCAAAAAAAGAAAGCAAGGGAAAGTTGGATCACCCAGTTGGCAGATGGCCGAGCAACTGAGAGAATGGAGCATCTGGATGCAAAACAGGGAGTCAGAGGATGTAGCTCGAGGGAAAAGAGAGATGTAAACCATTATGCTGTAGCAGAGAGTGAGGAAGATGGGGGAAGAAGGTCAGAGCTGGAACACTGGGGATTCCAGTTTTTGTACTCTGGTAGTAAAAAAGTACTAGATCCAAGGCTTAGTCGGAAGCAAGAAAACCTACTAAGCACCCATGTACAGTCAGGCTTTTGGGGACCCTAAATCAAAATCTGTCAGGACACAACCATGTCCTGTGGTGGAACAGATAGAAAACAACAGCGGATAAATGACAGCAGCAACTTCTAGGCATCATTCCTTCTCATTCACCCACCTAGGCTCATGAGAAGCCATGGACCCTGCTAGGAGTAGCCACTGCCATTCACTCGCTTTCCCTTTTGCTTTGAGTGCTTCTCACAGCCATCACTGTTCACTTGGATAGATGAGTGAGCAATGGCCAGCTGCACTGCAGAGGGGGCAGAAGAAGGGGGAAAGAGGAAGATTGGGGGAAATATGACAAGGTAGAGAAGAGTGGTGGGCATACCCTTCCAGTTGGGCAAGTCTACCAGCTGAGCCCATGGTCACCATCCTGGGAGAGGAGGACAGCCTTGAATTGCTGCTAAACAAGGGTGGGTCTTCCTTTGGCTTGGCTGTTGCTCAATGACACCAGTCTTGATTATTGCCTACACTTTTAATTAGGCAGGGACATTAAGGAGTGGAAGCTCTTTATCCTACAGCTCTTTAGCAGCACGATTGGGCAATGCAGCAACCCTCTTTACTCACTTCAGAGAAGCAGCAGCAGCCATTGTGCTTTCTGTTTCCATGTCTCTGAGGATCATGAGAAAGGAGGCGTGGCTCATGCCTCCTGCTTTGAGGAGATACACAAGCTGTGCTTGCAGCAAGAGGACATGTACTCAACACTGATGGTGAGTCACTTGTGTAGGTTGTTATCACTGCTTCTCCGCTATATGGAAAGGCAATGGACCAATCTGTAGTGGAGAGTAAAGGAGATGGTTCAAGTCCTTCCCACCATCCATACTACCATAAATTTTCTATTTGTTCCCAACTAAGTTTGTGTAACTTAAATGAATGCATCCTTGTCCATCTATTTATCCTCATCTCCACCTCCTTCTCTTCCCTTATGTTGACTGTTTCCATGTCCTCTATAATCATACGCACAATGGCATCATCCTCTCGTACACAGAGGGTTCAGGACTAGAGATGGACACAAACCAGAAAAAAATGAACCATGTGGTTCATGGTTTGTCACTTTTCACGAACCACAAACTTTCATGAACCTGCCCTGGTTCACGAACCAGTTCATTTTTGGTTTGTGAAAATGTCACTTCAGGGCCAGCAAATCACCACTTCTGGGTCAGCAGAAGGTCACTTCCAGGTCAGCATAAGGTCTGCAGAAAGCCCAGCCCCTGTTGCCTAGGAAACTGATTGGCACCAGGCTGTCTGCAGTGACAAACCAAAAAACAAACCAAACAAACCGCCCTAAAATTTGTGGCGGTTCATCAGAAATGGGCTCTGACTGCTGGTTCACGAACCATGACCCAGCCTGGTTTGTGACGAACTTTGGTTCGTATTTCGATTTGTGCCCATCTCTATTCAGGACAGGATGAAAGCTATTTCATATTCAAAAAATCTTGCCAGATAGGTCATGTGACTAGACCCCAAAAAGAAAAAAAGTTGTACACCCATACTAGCCCATGAGAAATCCAAAACCAAGAATGAGATCCATGCAATACCTTGCTTTAAAACCAACCAAACAGACACAAAACTTTGTGCAAAGTTTGAAGCTCAGCAAAACTCTTTGCAAGACTGGCCACAAATTAGCTAATCACCTGCATAACCAACAGGTTAATCCGAAGCAGAGCCTCATTCTTCTAAGACAAAATTGTGACAACAGAAGATGGCAACCTAGACAGAACTTAATTTGCAAAGTAGTACTGAGACAGAAGCCTTCTTGGCAAACACACTCAGAGCTGAAAACTCTCCTAATTCCAAATTAGTTGTCAGTGGTTGCAGTAAGATTTTTTTTTGCATGAGTTCAAAGGCCCTAATCTTTCACTATTCTGAGTTCTACAGGTGGTGGCTGGCGATCTCCTGGAATTACAACTGATCTGAGCCAACAGAGAGCAATTCCTCTGGAGAAAATGATGTCTTCAGAGGGCAAAGTCTATAGCATTATACTCCACTAAGGTCCCTTGCCTCCTCCAAACTCCACCCTCTCCAGGCTCCACCCCCCAAATCTCCAGGAATTTCCTATCCTGGAGCTGCAGCCCTAGTGAGTTCAGGCAGTATGAAACAAGACACAAAATTGAGTCTTAGTACATTTTGGCTCAGCCTAAGCACTTGGAGAATGCAGATTTTACCTATGTGCATTTCCGAGTGTATATGAAGAGAAATAAACAAAGTGTTATGTTAAAAAAAACCCTACTCTCTTGCATTTTCATTTTTTCAGAGTTACGACTGGAATCTTTAATGCCGTCCCCTGTCGAGTACTAAAGGAGGCAAATTATATTGCTTTGCCTGTTGACACACCATCCAATTACCTTACGAGAGAAGCCTACCTGGGTTTCGGTGCGGAGAGAAAAATGCAAAGACAGACAGATCTGACAACAGAGAAGACAAGAAGTCTGAAAACAAATCCATACTGGCAGCCTCATCTAGGAAGTAAAATGGAGCGTTGCGTGCCGTCAAAAGGAAGCAGCTTCGCAGCGCTTTCTCATATTTTGCAGGGGGATTTGTAACCCCGCCGCCATCCAAATTGACTTTCTGTTTCAGAAGAAAGTCCTAAACCGCTAGATCGACTACAAGGGGAATTATAATTATATATATTTTAAAAGGGAGAAAACATCCTCACCAAAGCATTTGCTGCTTATGTTAATATGACAGGGACTCAATTTATTCAAGTGCTGATCAATGCTAAACAATCAGAGGAGTTCATGTATTATGTATTTTTTTTTAAAAAAAATGATGCTGGAGCTTTTTAGTGGAATGTCACAAGGTTAACCAACTGGTAGACACTAGTTCCCCTGAGCCCAATTTCAGCTGCTGCACTCGCAATCTGCTTGGAGGAGAAACAATAGTGAACTAAAGCATTGTTTGGCGCGCATAATGAACCGCTCTCATAAACCTCAACCTTCAGAAGACATTATACTTTACAATTGGATACAGCAGACAATTACTGGATCTCCATTTGGCTGGAAACAGCCAACCTTGTGCTCTATTTCTTAACCATATCTCAGTAATTATTGATAGCACAATTGCCTCAGATTGCCCTGTTAATACAAGTGCATTAGCAATTAAAGCCACTTGTTATGGTTTTATTTCCTGTCAGGTGAAGTACGACTCCCTTAAATCTACCTCCATTTGTTAGAAACATGGGTTACTCTATTTAGGAAAAAAGAAAGAGAGAGAGATTTATGCTGAATCTAGGCAGTTCTTTCCTGTAATTATACTCTTTGTACTATCGTTACGGAAGACTATAGACTTGTATTCCAAACAGTTTGCTGTGTTTTGAATACAGGGCAGAAGATGGCCAGAGATGAAGCTTGTCCTATACACAGACCAGTATAGAAAGGCAGTATGGGGCAGTGGTATACTAACCAACCACACACCTGGTGATGAAATCTTCATCTTGTAAACAGTGCTGTGTGAAATCCACACTTGATGAGTGCGGGGCAATTAGAAGCACTTAAAGCAGTTAGTAAAATAATGATAGTACTTATTCTTAACTAAACACAGAATACAAGCCATTTCTTGTGAGGAGGTCACAATTTTTTTTTCCTTCCCAGGTTGCTTGATGCAAGGGGAGGGGGGAAATCCCACCATCACATCTTTCCTTAGAATAATCCTCTATTTTTTTGCAAAACTAATACAAGAAACATGGAGGGAATGTGGCTCTGTGGTAGAACACATGACTTTCTACATGTAAGTCCCAGGTTCAGTTCCTAGCAATCTCCAGTTCAGCATTCTGAGATAACTGGTGCTGGGAAACGCCCTTCTTTGCTTAAGAATTAGGAGAGCCAGTGCCAGTAAGAGCAGACAATACTGAGCTAAATGGATCAATAGCCTGATTCTGCACAATCATTAAACATTGTCATTTAGTGTATCTGCAGTAGAAGTGTTCTCAGAGTGGTTTACATTTTGTAAGATAGCATAACCCAAAAATAAGAGGGAGAGGATTTTTATCTGGAAGTGGATTCTGGCACAATGGACCATACCATGGATACTCTCTTCACTCACTGTTACATTTTTTTTCTCCAAAAGGCCCAATTCTTACATGGCTAACCCCTCATACCTCATATTATCCTCACATTACCCTGACCTAGATAGCTCAGGCATGCCTGATCTTATCGGATCTTAGAAGTTATCAACCTTGGTTAGTAATTGGACGTGAGACCTCCAACAAAAACCAGGGTTGCAGAGGCAGATAATGGCAGATCAGTTTCTTGCTTTGAAAACCCCACCAGGGGTCGCCATAATTCAGCTATAACTTGATGGCACTCTCCACCCCCACAATCCTCATATGGACCCTAAAAAATGGTTGAGGCTGAGAAAGAGCAGTTAGGCTAAGAGTAACTTACAGTGTAATTCTAAGCAGAATTACACCAGTCTAATTACAGTGTAATTCTAAGCAGAATTACACCGGAATTACACCCATTGAAATCCATGGGCTTAAACTGGAGTAATTCTGCTTAGGATTGCATTGTTAGTGAGCTTCATTGCAGAACATGGATTTTAACCCATTTCTGTCCCGGTCTGACATGAATCTCTCTACCTCCTCTGATGGCCCCAGCACATATTTTGGTAGGATAGTATGAGTGAATATTTGAGATTAAAATATACATAGAAAGCTAAATTGAGGTTGGCTCCCAGAAGGAAGTGTGAGCAGGATAGGGTGAAGAACAGACACCAATAGTGCAAAATAAAGGAGAGGTTTCCCAAGGACATGAACAAGATGAATAACTGAGAGTTTCAGCCACACAAAGTGTGAGCAGTCAGCCCAGCCTCCGCCATTTTGGGAGCTGCTTATGATATAAAAATCATAAGCCCTTAAATCTAATATGCCTTAATTCGCATCAGAAATCCAGCTGGCTGAGCAAAACATTGCTGGATTCCCCCACCCCCTCCCCCGAGATGGAGACATGAATGGAATGTAAATGCAAGCCAAGTCACTGTGTGTGATTGGCTCCTGCCTCCGCACACTGCAGAATGTGCTATTTTGACAATAGAGGTGCTTGTGAGTCACTACCCTGTACATTCCAATCTCCCCTCTTCCCATTAATTATGACCCTACCTTGTAATCAATCAGCTCTGATAAGTGTGTAACTCTTCCTGGGAACATTTAATCAAACTCTAAATTCATCAGCCAAGCTTTGTGAACATTTAATTAACTACTGTTTCTTTGTGAGGCCCCATAAGCACCTAATCTGATTTCTTTGTCACACCCCAGTAGCACCAATAAAAGGTACACAAACCTTTGTCATTCCCAGGAGGTGACCTTTAGAGTCTTTTGTCTTAACAGCCAAAGTGCTCCCCAGACCTAGGGCATGATTTGCCCTATAAGAACCCGGGCTTCGCCCCCCCCCCTCAAATTGTGCATGCTTCCTTGGATTTGAGTGCTGTACCCTCAGAGTTTCCTACTCTGAGCCTCTCCTGCAAGCAAGAAGAGGAAGTTTATAAGATCAGAGTTAGAGTAATATGATCAATCATATCAGAGATGGCTGGAGAATTGATATGGGGGCTTCAAATCCAGTGTTTTCAAAGGAGAAGAGAGTGTTCAAGGAACACAGCTTTGGTTCCATACCCAGTTCAAGAATCCTGATGTAATTAAATTATGAAATTTGTATCAAGACAAAACAGAACATAGACTGGAAAAAATAGACATTGGATCTTACTGTGATGCAAAATTGTCACAGGAACATCGAGTCAAGACATCCTGTGGATATTCTTTACCAAGAAAGTACAACTTTTCCTCTGAAGCTATTATCACTGCTGAAGCTTGCAAACGTAGATCTTTTAAAACTTCTTTGGTAATTTCTTATAAATCAAGATTCTGGGAATTCAGTGAGAAAATTGTAAAGCAAGGAACACTAGCCTGCTCCACTTACAACCCATGGAGATGGTATACCAATGGAACACTGATAAAGATGTTCAGTGACATTAATGCCAGATTTCATACATCACCGTGCCTTGCAAAAGATACTTAACATCTCCTCAGATTAGCTAGCAGTTCAGCACTAAATTAAAATTTAAGATAAGAAATTTAAATAATTTATAGAGATTATGTTACAATGCTACCTCAGAGCTTCATTTCAGTGCATGGCGTATCTTCCAGTGTGTATCACTGGGAGATAGAATTCAACACCCACCAAGAAATGTGAAAACAGAGTCACAGAAGAGGCAGGATACTTCTGCCTGAAAGACTGAGATTATACATCACTAGTAGTCTAAAAATATGATTATAAAAATGTGCACATCCTATCATTTGCAAATTAAGAAGTGGTCTTGCAATGGAAGAAAATCTTACAATACAAAATCTGAATTCTAACTCAATGCCATGAGACCAAAAAGCTATATAAAAAATAACGGAACATTTGATGGAGCAGGGTGGGGCTTGAACAGACTCACTGAAATCTTCATCCAGTTCCTGTTGCCAGTTTCATCCTGGAGGGAGTGGGAAATCTCCCACCTCCAGCTTTTGTATCCCACCACCAGTCAACTGGGTGGCACGAGGAAATTCCCTGACCAAATGGAGGGGGTACAATGGCATCCCCAGTATGATGAAAACACTTTCAGCACAACCCGGAAGGGACACTATCATTCTGGTTGACACTCTAGCATTCACCCCAAACTCTATAGTTAAACCATAGAGTTTTGGCAGATATTAGAGTGTCCTCAGGATGATGATATTATTTCAGGGTTACACTGGAAGTGATGTTATTACTCCAGAGATTCTGATTGTCCACCCTGAAATGGTAAGTTGACTCCCCCATCCCCTGCTGGTTCCTGAATGACTGCTGCAAAAGGCCACACAGACCTCTCATGGTATGCACTCCATAACACTAAGTAAATGCAACCTTCTCATTCACTCCAGATCAAAACCTCTGGATTAAGAAGCAAGCTATGATTTTTTTAAACTTTAAACATGGGAAATAAGATGTTTTCACAACGAAACCAGACATATGTTTTTTCTGGCTGCATAAAAAAAGAGAATCGGTTTGCTGTAGTGGTTAAGAGTGGCAGAACTTTAATCTGGAGAACCAGGTTTGATTCTCCACTCCTCCACTTGAAGCCAGCTGGATGACTGTGAGTCAGTCACAACTCTTTCAGAGCTCTCTCAGCCCCACCCACCTCCCAGGGTGATTGCCATAATGGTAATAATAATACACTTTGTAAAACACTCTGAATATGGCATTAAGTTGTCCTGAAAAGCCGTATACAAATCAAATATTATTATTTAATATTATATAAATAAATAGTCAAATGGATCCAATTGAATTCCAGAACGCTCTGCGGGATCCAATGCCCCCTGGTGGCTCATTGGATGAGCTGATAGAGGACTGGAATGCCTGTCACTCTGAAGCTATCAACAAGATTGCTCCCTATCGCCCTCTCTGCCCCCGAACTAGAATAGCTCCTTGGTATACTGATGAGCTACGACAAATGAAACGGGAGCTGAAAAGGCTAGAGCGAGTGTGGCAGCGACTCCGTGATGAAGTGACAAGAACATCTTATAGGACGTTTATAAAGGCCTATGAGATGGCTGTGAAAGCTGCAAAGAGAGGCTACTATGCAGCTTCCATTGCATCCGTTCGTTCTCGCCCAGCACAACTTTTTAGAGTGATTCAGTCTTTAACGTCCCTCACACATGGGACAAATAAAAATGAAAATTTGGTAATAAGCTGTGAGGCTTTCGGAGAGTATTTTGCGGATAAGATCTTGTCATTCTGCTGGGATCTGTCCACCACAGTTGATTCAGTATGTGTAGTGGAGGCCCCTTGGTCATCCTCAGGGTTGATATTAGATCAGGCCACTCTCCTAGGAGGAGGTAGGCAGGGTCCTGCATGCTGTGAAACCTACCACATGTCCACTGGACCTATGCCCATCATGGCTGGTGAAAACTGGTGGTGATGGGATTCGGACACCATTAGCTGACATCATTAATCTTTCTCTGAGTTCTGGGTTTTTTCCAGACTCACTGAAGGAGGCAGTGGTGCGGCCCTTATTAAAGAAACCATCACTGGATCCTGTTGACCCAGCCAATTACCGCCCAGGTTTGAATCTTCCATTCCTGGGTAAGGTAATTGAGAGGGCAGTAGCAGAACAGCTGCAGGAATACCTGGATGATGCCTCTATCCTGGATCCATTCCAGTCAGGTTTCAGGCCCAGCCACGGTACAGAGATGGCTCTGGTCACCCTCACAGATGATCTGCGGCGACACCTGGACCAGGGCGGGTTGGCACTGCTGATACTTTTAGATCTTACAGCAGCGTTCGACACAGACGATCATAATCTTCTGACCCACTGCCTTGCTGATGTGGGGATTCGTGGAACAGCCCTGCAATGGCTGAACTCCTTCCTTTGCAATCGGGGACAGAGAGTGGCACTCAGGGAACAGAGGCCCACTCACCATTCCTTGGTATGCAGCATCCCTCAGGGGGCAATTCTTTCCCCGATGCTATTTAACATCTATATGTGCCCCCTCACCCAGTTAGCCCGCAGCTTTGGGCTGGGTTCTCACCAGTATGTGGATGACACTCAGCTCTACCTGCTGATGGACGGCCACTCTGATCTTGCTTCAGATTCCTTGGCCAATAGTCTTGAGGCTGTGATGGTATGGTTACATCAGAGTCGCCTGAAATTGAATCCCCTGAAGACAGAGGTTCTGTGTCTGGGTCATGAGGCCGGCTCCCAGCCCTTGACGGGGTACAATCGAAACCTTTGCCAACAGTGAGGAGCCTGGGTGTGACCTTGAATGCCACACTTTCAATGGAGGCCCAGGTCACAACCATTGCCAAGTCTGCCTTTTTTCATCTTTGACAGGCCAGGCAACTGGCACCCTATCCTTCGCCCCTGGACCTGGCCACAGTAATCCATGCAATGGTCACCTCCAGGCTAGACTACTGCAACTAACTCTACGCTAGGCTGCCCTTGGGCCTGACCCGGAAGTTACATCTGGTCCAGAATGCAGTGGCATGCGTCCTTGCTGGAATGCCAATTTGAGTGCACATTCATCCTGTGCTGTGCCAGTTGCGCTGGCTCCCAGTGGAGTTCTGGATCCAGTTCAAGGTGTTAACCTTGTTGTTTAAAGCCCTTCACAGACTGGGACCTGCATACCTGCCGGACCGCCTCTTCCATTACGTCCCCTGCAGGGTGTTGTGCTCTGCAGACAAGCAACTCCTGGTGGTCCCCAGCCCAAAGGACATCCGTCTGGCCTCAACCAGGGCCAGGGCTTTTTCTGCCCTGGCCCCGGCCTGGTGGAACGCTCTCCCGCTGCAGTTCTGGGCCCTGCAGGACCTGTTACAGTTTCGCAGGGCCTGTAAAATGGAGATGTTCCATCGGGCCTTTGGCTGAGTGCCTGTGGGTGTCCTCCTTCTTCCATCTAAGACTACCACTTCTTCTGGGGCTGCCCTCGGCCATCTGCTATGCCCATATACGGACTCACAATATTTGTTTAAATAGCCTGCTCCTGGACTATTTTAATGGTTTTTTAAAAAAATTATTATTGATTTTATGTTTTTGTGATTTTAATGTATTTTTTAATGTTGTTAGCCGTCCTGAGCCCATCTGTGGGGAGGGTGGGGTATAAATCAAATAAAATAAATAAATAAATTTAACGGAGGCTTAAAGGGTGGAAATGGGTTGCTGAATCTTTTTATGGCATGGAGGTAGATAACATCACCTGGTAAATAACATCTCATGAATTTTGTATTAAAGGAACTGGATGCTTCTCTCCAGAGAGATGGCAATCCTAGTTCGGGCAGAATAGAATAAATCCTTCCCATTGCTCACCAAAACCTTTCTAGAGCAAAACCAAGTTGTTTTGCTCATCTCTATTCATGACAGGTGCCAGGGCTAAAGAATCTTCAGGACCTGCTTCTTACTGTCAAATCCAGCCATTTTCAGTTTGTCTAACACTACATGCATGCACGTAATGTTTAGCTGCCATTTTATAAAAGCTCAACCAATATTTCTTAACTTCTGTGCAGCAATGTGAATCAATGAAAGAGTCAGACAATTGAATAACACAGCAGGGTCCCTGATTTGTTCAGGGCTCTACTCTGTGGAATATTTTGCATACTGATTTATTCCAGATCTGCTTGTAGATTCTACATTATACCAGCCAACCCTTTTGCTGTTTAACTCATACAACCACTTTTCCATAGATGTAAAAAACAGTAGGGAGTATACCTTGAGGCTTATCAGAGCTAAATTTGTTAAGAATCTGGTATGCCATAACTTGCTAAGTAGTGACAAAGGAGTCTAGTTGTCAGTCCCTGGCAGTTAGATCCCCAAGTTCTCCACAGTTAACACACAGGTGTTCTAGTTGAAATAACTTTTTTTAGAGATCTATTCAGTTCAAGGTGCTCAGACAGTGGAATTGGCAGAAGTGACGTATGTGGGGCTAGCAGTGTTAGTTATGGGGGACATTCCCGCCTTTGGTAAAGAGGACTGTTAACGGGGGTGGGGGTTGGAGTGAGACATTGTTTTAGACAGTGAGAAAGATGAACTTATCTTTGGTTCTCAAGCAGGATACATTTCAAGGCAGTTTCAGCTCAGTTACTGCAGTAACTGTTGGTCCGAGCTGTACACAGAGTGATTTGAACTAAAGCAACTTATGGATTTTGGCTCTACGTAGGACCTCAAGAAGGATATAAAACCTGGCTGAACCATGTTCTTCTTTCAGCTTTTTCATTCTGGAGCTCCCACTTGTGGAATTTAGGAAGGATTCATTGATGGACATATAAACAGATTGCTTCTATTTTTGGCGATACCTTTGAGAGTTTTTCGATTGCACATTGTAAATAGTTGTATACTTATTTATGTAAATGTGAATAATTAATTGAGATACAGAGCACATAGAATTTCAGTTAATTTATTAAATAACGGTTTATGGTATTGAGACGAGAGCTTTTACTTGCACTATGCATACACCTTGGGTGCTCACTAGGCAAGCCCACCCTGCCCACTGCAAGACAGGTGCAGTGAGAAAGCCTCCTGCTACCATATCTTGATTGTTTGAGATTCCTTAGCTCCCACCAATCAGGCTTTGTGTCACTAAGGTGAACTAAGGCAAACTAGCCCATGTCTTAAAACCTTGAATCTCACTTCTGCTAACACTGCTGGCCGCAAGGAACAAGATTTCAGGGATTTCAGGGCTGCATCCAGAACTGCTCTATAAAGCCACGTACACACAACCATCTCTATATACTTATGGAAACAGGAAACAGGAAGAGCCTTATTGGATCAGCATCCACCTTGTCAGAGTTTCAAACCAGATGCCACAAACAGGGCATGGAGACAAAAGCCCTGCTCTACTGTTGTCCTTCAGCAATTAGTAAGCAGAGGTACACTGCCTCTGAAGATGGGGGGGGGGGGGTCCACTAACTGTCATGTTTAATAACCATTTTATTTTGTAAGCTGCCTCAAGCAGGTTCTTTGAGAGCATATTTTTTTCCTAAATCAATGAATGAATAACCATTGACAGATCAGTCCTCTATGAATTTGTCTAGAACCCTTCAAACACCCTCTTAATTTAAGGATCATCATTACATCATGTGGCAATTAATTCCCTATTTTATTTACGTGCTGGGTCTTTTTGTCTTTGCTGCCCCTGTGCCTTCACTGGATGCAAATCTTAGTGCTGTGGAAAAAGAAAAAAATATCTCACATCCCAGGGGGCTGCAGTTGTATCAGCTGAAATATAATACTCCGCTGCCATAGAGGCTAGGGAACACCAAGAACCCTCTTCAGAGAGCTAGAAGAGGCATGGAAAACAACTTTCAAGGCACTCTTTCTAAACTAACCCTTCTAAACACCTTCCTCTGTTACCTCCTCTATGAATACAAATCTAGATATTTTTCCTTGCATGCCCTTTAAGTGGATATTTCTGTAACCCATCCTGATTTCTGTGTTATTATTACTATTAATGCCAACTCATTTGAATTCTGCTCGTTTCTAGCCAGAGCTTTGTGTATTCATTGCCCAAAGAATACAAATTCAATACCAAAGTCTCCGGTCTCCACTGCTGAGAAAAGACTAAATCTGTAACCTGAATAAATCGAAGAATGTAAGCAAATTTACATCCATGTACTTATTTTACATAATTGCGCTTCTCATTGTTATTTGTTCAGCTTGCAATGAGGAAGGGACAAAGAATGACATGGAATTTAGTAGCATTATTGCTTAGCTTTCATGGCCTACAACACCAATTCCTAATGGGGTCCATGAAGCTTCCAAGGAGGTGATATTAATTGAAAGGAGCATTCAGAACTGGGGAGGTGTTAGAATGTTAGAATTTTAGCGAGCCACTTTGTCTGTACTTAAGCTTTTGACCAGCAGGGGACACAGTTTTATACTGTTTTATACTGTAGTGTGTATAAAATCTAGGGCTGCCAGCTTCCCTTACCCTCTCTTTGGAACTTACCTCTACAATGTCTTATTGTCTTTGCATATACACACCAAAGTGTGTGTGTGCTCCCAGGACCATCACACAGGCCCTGGGAATGCTCCTGGGCTTCACATGGGGCTGATTTGGGCTCCAAATGAGCCGATTCTTTAAGAATCCACTTGGTGCAAAACCAGGGAGCACTCTCCAGGGTCTGTGTGATGACATTACTCCTGGGAGTGAGCATGCCAGGAATGCTCCCTGGGAGGCCTGTCTCTGTGCCTTTCCCCTCCATTGACAGGTGAGTGGGGAAGGGGAGGCTGGGAGCAAGGGACTGGCAACCCTAATAAAATCCCAGCTGCTAAATTTCTCTGAGGCACACAGGAAATTGGAATCAGAACCAACATTAAATAGTTTGCCCAGGTGCATCAGAGCAAGGGTCCCCTTGCATTTATTCCTATGCATAGATCATAAACATGCCTTGATACATAAAATTGCCTTTTCTGGAGTGCTGTTTTTAGGTTGTTTAAAAAAACAAAAACACACAACAACTTCTTCGGTGCCTCTTTGCCACCTAAGATCCTCCCAGGACCTTTTTCTAGTTGAGTCTCTCTTTCATCAGTCCAGTCCAGTCAGCCATAACACAAAACCATTGTTTATTTTTCAGTGACTGCCTAGTTTTGGTACACTCTCCCCAAGGAGGCATAGAGAGCCCCAATGCTTTCTACCTACCATAAGATATATAAGGATATTTTTTCTAGCTGAGAATTTTGCAGTTAATTTCATAAGAAAGTATATTTTGAGGGGCAGGTGTATAGCTATGTTTTGCTTGCATTAAAAAGATTATTTTTTATTACCTGCATGGTTGTTTTTTAAGTAAGCCACCATGAATTGCTGGGGTTGGCAGGAAAGGAGGTATATAAAATTGTAACAAACAAAATAAATGGTGGGGGGGGGTTGGTGATAATGTCGTACAGGTGGTAGTGGATTCAAGGTTAAGTACCACCAATCTGAAAGTTTTCAAACTTTTCTCCACAGTAAAGTTAAACACACAAACAAGACTTTTATTTTCAGGACACAACATTTGCAATGATACTGAAAAACACTTCATGCACACTGTTAATATGGTGGTGGTGGTAGGAAAAGCTACCTGTTTAGATTTATCAGGCATGGCTAACAGGAGGAGTCTGGGGGGGCATAGGGGGCACTGGCAGCATCAGACTAATATCACTTCCAGGGAACATCCTGAAAGTGACATCACGCCTCTCCAGGAATTGCTGAAAGTTCTATGGTAGAAACATAGAGTTTCTGGCAATTCCTAGAGAAGACTAATATCATGTTGTCACAGTGGCATTTTTAAAATATTTGCAGCCCACTGATCTTCAGCTACTCCTGGGGCATTGGGAACTCTATGGAAGAGCATGAAGGTGTTCTGCACTACACAAGGGGAATGAGAGGAATTCCATCTCAGAGGATCCACAGGCCCATTAAGGGAGTCAGTGAAAAAGAAGTTTAGAGAATACAGGGAAGGAAACAAATTAGTTCCCTTTGTAAAATAAACCAATGGAATTCCTAAAGCTTTAATTGCTGTATGACCAGAAAGGCTTAATGAAAATGTGTAGCCCATTAACTTAAAAATCACAGACAGCACCAGTCAACCTAGTACCTAATAATTTGAGGCATATAAAAGGTCAGAAATGAAACTGTGACTGGTGACAGATCGAGTTGCTGACGGATACGAAGAGGTCAAGGGGTTGTTCTCCCATGGGTAAAAAATAAATAGGTCAGGACTGATAGAAAGAGATACTTTTAATTCTCCAGGGTGGCAATTATCTTAGGATGTCTAAACCCTAGACTTACCATAATGAGGACTCTTTTTCAGTGTAACATTGTAAATAAATTATTCAAGCTGATTGCTTTGATCTCTGGAAACTGTTAGTTAACATTTATAATCTTTCAGCTTGGCGATATTCAGCTTGAATTACCCCAACAGTGAACCATACAAAGAACAGGCTACATTGATGTAATGAAGGATGTTTGCAGCTACTATTTTAGCCAACAAAATGTTCTGAGTTTCTCCAATGGGAGAGACCCACACCTCCTCCTAAGGAGTTTCTGCAAGGGTACTGCATTATGAACACTACTACAGCCTGGTTTACTCACACACACACCCTTAGCTGATATCGGATACAAATAGATTTAAAACCACAACTATGAATACCTTCCACAATCTTGAGCATAAAACTTTTCAATAAACTCATTTCACACATTCAGCACTCGATGGGTTGGATCAAGGGTCACCAACCTCCAAGTAGGGCCTGGAGTGCTCTCTCAGCATTATAACATCTCTAGACTGTAGCGATTAGTTCCCCTGGAAAAAATGGCTGGTTAGGAGAACAGACGTTATGGTATTATATGCCACTGAGGTCCCTCCCCAGCCTCCACTCCAAAATTTCCAAGAATTTCAGAGATGGCAGCTCTAGTTGGATAACACATGCATGTACAGTATTGAACTACCACATCCTTCATGACTGGCACAGAATGCCTGAATTCTTGAAAAGTGTTGTTTTTGAAGTGATATAGGGCCAAGCTACACATGACGAATGACACTTGAACAGCCAGTGTATTTCTCCCTGTTCACTTGCCCTCCACTCAATCCACTTGCCGTTCAAGTGTCATTCGTCATGTGTAGCTTGGCCCATAGAAGCAGTATCTGTGGCAATAGACAAGTCATGAGTCATTCACCCACTTACCGGTTACAAAATTATGAACGTGTATTTGTATTGTACAGCTGGCTGATCAGCTATGCAATTCGGCAAAGTGAGGCAGTGGTAGGCTTGGCAGTTGCCTTCACACACACCCCACCTCTCACCTGGTCAGCGGGGGATGGTAGTGAGGGGGTGCAGGAATGTGGGGGGAGGGAAGCAAAGCATGCTTCTGCATGCTTTGGAGCACTCCCGTGTCATTCCAGGGATGACATTGTTCTAAGAGTGACACAGAAGTGGCAGGTTGTGCCAGGGGCTGATGGAGTAAAAATCAGCCCCTAATTTAGTGTTTGGGGTCAATTGTTACTCAATTGGCCCCTGACACAAATCGATACTTCCACACTATGCTGTTGTTCCCTGCACAATGTGGGGGCGCTCCAGAGTGTGTGCATGCAAAGTGAGTTCCCTCACAGTGTGACTCCCCTCATGATCCCTCATCTTCAGTTTTCACCCCAAGGGAACCTAACAAATCTAGGCAATGGTGTCAGGCAACAAATCTGGGGAGATGTCAGTCTCCACCTAATGCCTTGACTTACCACCACACCTGTTGTACCCCATAACTAGGGCTGACAGGTCCCCAGCAGGAGCGGGGGATCACTAGCTCCCAGCCTCTGCCCTACCACAATTCACCTGGCCAACGAGGGAGAACAGGCCTAGGAGGCAAAAAATACCTGGGCCAGTCTGCAGCAGGTGCGCTCCCACCAAACGTGATGATGTCACTTCCTCAGGTGATGTCATCGGGCCTGCAGAGAGCATGTATGCTATTTGCACATGCAAAAGAACATCTTCCCAGTAAGTGTCAGGTTCTTCTCCCCATCGGGAAGGTAAGGGGTCCTGGTTACCCTACCCACACCCACTCCTATGCAGGCCCAGCAGCACCTCATGTTTCTTCTCTCCTAGTTCCGCAGGCATCTTTAAACGCTGGCTGATTCCGCACACATTGGATAATGCACTTTCAATGCACTTTATCAATCATTTGAGGTGAATTTTTTGTTCCGCACACGAAAAAATCCATTCCAAATGATCTATAAAGAGAATTGGAAGTGCATTATCCAACACATGCTGAATGGGCCACTGTGTGCCCAACTTGTGCATAATATACAATGCTTCCTGGTGTCTTGTAAGTTGTGAGTGCTTGAGAAGCCTACTGGGCACGTGCAGTTTTTTAATGAGCATAAGGTTTTACAAAACCCACGTTGGACAATCTTGTATATAGGAAATCTAAAGGGAGCAATCCTATGCCCGTCTATTCAGAAGCAACACCCCAATTTATTCAATGAGTCTTACTCCTGGGAAAGTGCTGTTAGAAATGCAGCTTAAATAATTTGAGTTTTATGAGACTAGAGCCTGTAAAAGCAGGAAATTGGACAAGTGGAGGTCAGGAGTGGAGAGGGGTGAGAAGGTGCACTCCCGATGTGTTTGTTTTAACATTTAATTAATGCTTGCACAGGGTTTATTTATAATCAGACGCTGACACGCTGATTAATCTATGTATTTGTGAACAGGTCCCTAGGCACAGTTGTGACTCAAAGTGCACCAAAGGAAGACTTTGTTTCAATATCAAGGGTCGAAACCTTGGTATTATCTTTGAGACACAACATGAGCAGATGCTGCTGTCCTGGATACAAGATGCTCTCACACTTTGGCGTCCTTTTTAACGGGAGTTTGAACTCAGAGTAGAAGCTGGAATCAGGTGTTTGAAATGCCAACGACTTGACAGTTCCCTGCTCACCTCCCGGCCCTTTTTTTTAAAAAAAAAACTCTGGATCATATCAGACACACTTAAAACCAGCACCTGGGAAAGGTGAACTTTAAAAAGGAAAAGGGGATTTGGTTGTCTGCTCTTAACTTTATCTGCAGACAGTGCTGTGTTTTATCCGGGTTTAACAATCCAAACAGCCTAGCAAGGTAATCTGTCACTATAAAAGTAAAGGGAGCGAGGAGTTAGGCCTCTTATGGGGGGTGCTTATTTGTTTTATTCCTGCATAGGGGTTATTTTGAATTTCCCCTCCTTGCTATATTGACTTGCAAATCCCTGTTTCAGTTTTCTTTCTTTCTTGGTATAAATTGAACCCAGGCTCCTTTATTTTCAGGTCATTTCCTGTTTCCTCACACCATATTTTCTTGTTATCTATAACCCCCCCCCCAAAAAAAAGAAGTTATTTGTGCATCAACAAACCAGCATTTGAGTATATGATTCATGGACATCTGTATACACACACATGCACACATCATATAAATCACATTAAATATACCTACACAATAAAACCCAACTGTGTGAAGCAGAGAATTGAAACGGCTGATAAAAATAAATGCATATAGAAAGAAACTGAAGAAGGTAACCAGTACCTGGCCTGCCCACATCTTCCTTCTAGTCTGTAGCATATGGCCCTGCCCTCCATCAGTGCAGCACCAAATCACTGCCCAAAGGGAAGAAGACCACAGCCACTAGGATGTAGTCCCCAATAGCACAGTTCCCTGGGGCTGTTTCCAGTTAAGAAAATGGCATGGGGCAAAGGCCCAAACCTCTTCTCCCCATGTGCCATAATTCAGGTCTAGAATAGGTCCTTAGGTGCCTGCGTGTCGCATTTCACTTCATCATATGCTATTTGTTTCTGAGCTGATTAAAAGGTCAAAAGCCTAATTCTGGGCTAGTTCATAAGACTGAGTGCTCTTTTTTTTTTTTTTTAAGAAAAAGTTCCCTGCATATAAGATGGAGGATTCTCATTCCTTGGCAAGCTACCTTTCTGAGTGAAAGGCTCTTTCTGGTACAAAGAACCAATGCCAAGAGATACAGATGCAATACCTGCTGGACACTGCCTGCTTAAATATATCATGAATGTTGCCCGAATAGAGGCCACTAGTATGTTGATATTTGTATATGCAGTTGTAAGGTACAAAATGTCTGGTGAATTTACAATTGAACTGCAGATGGGTGCTGGTAGATATAAGGGCAGGACTTACCAAAGGCGGCCAGCATCAAACAACAATGCTCGCTGTTTCTCTAACCTCTGTAGCATTCCAACTGCCCAAAATGAAGCCACTTCTGCCTCCCCTGCTACACTAATACTATGCAACACTAGATCTGTTAGGAACAAGGTTACATGCATTGTTTGTACATTGCAGGAAGAGGAAATTGATGTGGCTTGCCTAACAGAGAAGTGGCTGCAGAAAAATGACACGGGCCGTCGTCACACGGGCTTCTATTTAGCTCGAAAATGGCGCAATTTCCCGGCAAACACCCACCTTATTCCAACACTGATGTGATTTTCTCTCTTCTGCTTTGTGCTTGATAGTCGCGATATTTTGCGCCTCAGTGTGAATGCCTCACATCGATGTTTTTCGCCTCGCCATGCCATAGGCCCACCCTTTTTTTCTCTCCTCAATCCCAGAATCCATTTCTCCCATGACTCCCCCTTTTTTTTTGTAATAATGTCCTTATATCGCTATAACGACATCACGCAATGAAAATTTTCTGCTGAAGAAAACAAGTAAAAATGACTGAATTGCCATTAGAGAATTTTTTATTTTAACCCAAAGCCACACCTCGCTAAAAATGACCGTGTTCAGTCATTTCCATTTTTTTTAACATTACGATATTATAGCGATATAATGCCGGGGGTTTTTTTGTGCGGGAAAATTTTAAACTCCGCAACCGTTCTATCCGACTTCTGCTTTCAGTTTTGCATTACCGAGAGGATCTTAGGCGCGGAAGACTGCAGCCTCATCCAGCTGACAACTTCAGTTGTACGCACAGATTTCAGATTATTCAGGAAACAGCAGTAGATTAGGAAGCTGAGAAAGGAGTGTTTATCTAATGTTATTCCGTTATAGCGGAATTAAATGCCAAAAAAAAATTAAAAGGGTGGGGGGAGGAGCTGCTTCTGCGCCCATTAGAGAGAATGGAACAGAGCGCTTAGGTGTGGACAGCTGGGAGCGCGAAGAAACGCGAGGTGACCCAAAGAAACGTTACTGTGCCGATATCAGTGATGACGCTATATGCTGTAAATTTAACGGAACAGATGCCCGTGTGATGACGGCCATGGTATGTCTGTCCCAACTAACTCCTCCTGGGTATGCGGTCCTACACCAACCTCACTATGGTAGTCTGGGAGAGGGGTTGCTATTATTCTCCATGAGTCCTTCAACTTCCATTGACTCTCAGTACAAACTATAGCTGGTATAGACTGCATGTTCCTGTCTCTGGGAATTAAATGTAGACTGGGTATCTTGCTTATTTACAGACCACTCAGCTCCCCAATAAGCACCCTTTCTGAGGGTCTCACCACACGAGACAAAATACACTCGAATTACACGGGTAATTCAAGCGTATTTTGTCATTCGAGTGTACTGAGTGTAATTTGAGTGTAATTCAAGTGTATTTTGTCTCATGTGGTTTGACCCTGAGTTGGCAGAGCTGCTAGTGGATATGGTATTGCAGACACCGAGGCTTATTGTTCTGGGGAACTTCGACATCTAGGCTGATTGTCCCAAGTCAGGCCCAGCTCAGGAATTCATAGCTTCCTTGGCAACTCTGGGCCTCTCTCACATAGTGACAGGCCCTACACATGAAAGAGGTCAAACCTTGGACTTAAGATTTTGCACTGAGCCCACGCATGGTGGGACTTCCTCTGCCTGCAAGCTCCTGATTGGGAAGGGGAGGTGATTTCCCACTAATTTATCATATACAATTTCTTATCCTTTTGCAAGACTAAAAGCTCCCAGAGGAAGCAGATGATAGGGTTACCAACCTTCAGGTATTTCAGTTGATGTCCAAACTACAGAGATAAGTTCCCTTGGAGGAAATGGCAGCTTTGAAAGGTGAACTCTATGCAGTTATAATAATAATTGTACTTATATACTGCACTTCTAGACAGATTAGTGCCCCACTCAGAGCAGTGAACAAAGTCTGTGTTATTATTATTGCCACAATACAGCTGGGGATCTGGGGCTGAGAGGAGTGTCTTACCCAAGGCCACCTCCTGAGCTCATGGCAGTAGTGGGATTTGAACCAGCAGCCCCATCACTCAACCACTATGCTACAGCAGGTTATATCCTTCCTGAACTTCCTCCCTAAACTTTGTCCTTCCCAGGTACTGCTCCCAAACTCTAAGAATTTCCCAAATTGGATCTGGAAACCCTAGTGGGTAGAGGGTAGCTTGCTTCAGCAGGGCAATTATCCTCTTTATCCTTCCTCTCTCTTCCTTTTGGCCTCCAATAGACTTTATTCTGCAATCTGCACCTTGATATGTTGCACTTTCATTCATCATGCAAGCATAGCCTAACAGAGTGTTTCAATTACTTATAAAAGAGGGGTCTGAGCATCACTGGAAGCCAAAGCACATTACCTGGAAGTCTTTTCTCCCTATTGCTATAGTCATAGTGAGGCCAGAAGATATACCACCCCGCCTGGAACACTGATTTTCCTCACCTATTTGAATAGATTTTTTTGGAAATACAAAAAAAAATACACTACTACTACTACTACTACTACTACTACTACTACTACTACTACTAGTAGTAGTAGTAGTAGTAGTAGTAGTAGTAGTAGTAGTAGTAGTAGTAGTAGTAGTAGTAGTAGTAGTAGTATCATTTATATCTCACCTTTTTTCACAGAACTCCTACATCAACCCCAGGAAGTGTCCCACTGCAGGTCCTGTCCAAACTCAGATTGGCTTAGGGCCAAGCTACAAGTGACGAATGACACTTGAATGACAAGTGTATTTCTCCCTGTTCACTTGCCCTCCACTCAATCCACTTGCCGTTCAAGTGTCATTCGTCACTTGTAGCTTGGCCCTTAGTTCAGCAAGGCTGTGAATATTCTGCTTGCTCTTAGAACTGGGAATACTTCAAAAGGGAGGAATGAAGAATGGTGCCTTCCAAAAATGGAAAGTTCTCCAAAGATTGCTTACTTCAATTGCAGTGCCTCTCCAATACTCCCTTCAGCACTTTTGTCATTCTCCTACATGAAATATCCTGGAAAGAACTCACTTTAGCTATTAAGTCTACAAACCAAGCAAGGTGCTTCACAGAGATAACTTAAGGAAGGTCTTATTTCCTTAAGGAAGCTGTCTGTTATTACTTGAGGGAAAAAATGAACTAAAAAAGTTCTTATTCTGCCAACAATTCATAGAAACTACACTGCATGTGACGGTTGCCAAGATCATGAAGGGGGAAAAAATGCCCTGTCCCTTTAAAGAGGCTTAATAAGATATTATTTTCCAGGCAATGTTATTTACCTTTGTGCAATGAAAAGCTTTGACTACCTATTTCTTAGGATAGTCAAGTTGCCCACTATGGCAGCAAACTCTCACCTTGAAACTCTGCCCCCTGCCCCCACTCAATATGGCAGCGGGGGTAGGAAAGGGGGAGCATTGTGCAACACTACAATGTCAGTTCTGGCTACATATGTAGAATGGATTGCATTGTGATGTACAACATTCTAAGAATTTTCCTGATCTCCATGGTGTTAACCATAGAGTTCCAAGGAATTCTTAGAGCATCTGTTGATGCTGTGATGTCACTTCCAGTAATGCCATTTCACCAGATATCCTCCCTCCAGTCCTCTGGGATTTGCCAGAACTAGAATAACAAGAAAACCATTTCCATACATTAAGGATTCTGTTTCTGGATGCCAACTCCAGATTGAGAAATTCCTGGTGATTTGGGATGGAAGGAGAGGAGGGTCCTCAGTGGGGTTATAATTCCATAGAGTCCATTTTCTAAAGCAACCATTTCCTCCTGGGAAACTGTAATCTGGACATCAGTTGCTATTCTGGAAGGTCTCCAGACACCACCTGGTGTTTGGCAACCCATGTTCTGTTAAAGAAGAAGACACTTTTTCTCCAGGTTGATAGGAGGTAACCCTGCTGTATATTGATACATGTGCTTGGCAGCCTTAGCAAAGTGTTTTCTGTTAGTTAGAAGGAGTGCCTTGATTTCTTATTCAGCTCTTGAAAGCTGTACCTGAAAATATAATAGCATAATTGAGCAAGTAAGGCTTCTTTCTAATCCCAGCCACATTCCATGCTGTTGCTCATGGTGTGGGAAAATACTGTCAAAATATATCCAAACGTAGCATTATTATCATTTTATCAGTGTAGTCCTAAGTGGAGTTATACTCCTCTGTGTCCATTGAAGTAAATGGTAAATGATGGGACTTCTTGTGACAAGAAAATGCAGGGACAGAAAATGTTCTACCTAGGGTTGTTTTGTCTCTTTAACAGAGGCTTTATTGATTAATAGGATTTATTTACCTCCATGCCATGAAAAGCTTCAACAGCTCATTTTTTGCACATTACGCCTCTATTAAAGAGATAGTGCATTTTTCTCCAGGCCAGTTGACAACATCAGTTTAATCAGCTAAATTTTCATTCATGCCCATTTTTTTTATTCACACAGTCCTTTCTTAATTTTTAATCACACAGTCCCTTCCTTTTTTAGCAATTCTCATATCCTGGTAGCTTCTATTATGTAGCATTCTTTATTTCTCTTTGTTTTCTCAGGTTATACAACATGGGGGAGGCGGGACAGCTAAAGAACTACATCAAAAAGCAGTGCCCAAAAAATTAAATTCTAGATCTAATTGAAAAATTAAAAATCAACACACCACTGCATCCAGATGACGTGCAGCCAAGGAGTCTTAAAGAACAAGCATAAATTGTTAACGTTCTTCCAAAAATAATAAAAAAACACTAAGGGCCAAACTAGATCAGTGGTGCAGTTAAGTAATGCTAAGTCTTTGGATTTAGCTCCAGTCCCAGCATTAATATGTAGGGTTCTCAGGTTCCGGCTGGTGGCAGGCAATCTCTCATGGATTTCTGCCTTCACCTGCTGATTGCTGGCAATAGGATGGAGGAGGCAGATAGCTCAGAGACTGCCCACCATCAGCAGGCAGGCCAGAGAAATGGCCACATGTGCACACCTGCCAATTGTCAGGGACTGCCAGCTTAGATCTCAAATAACCTCACTGCACGAGTCCAAAGATGCTTTTAATAACCTAAGAGTTCAGTATAAAAAGATTTTCTTGATAGAAATGGCTGCCCCCTCCCTCTGTTAAGCCTTAAGTTCTTCAGACACTACCCACCCTTTCAAGCACTACCCACTTTACTACTGCCCATGATACTCCCCCTGAAACTAAGTTCTAAATTCATTTCTAATAAGCTGCAGAAAGAAAAAGAAAAGTAAACAAAGTTGGATCCTCTTCATCTCCTTGGCAACAGTGATAACTGCCCTGGTAACATTGATAACTGCCTTCTCTGCATTCCAGAGTTTCTTCCCAAAGTATGTCAAAGATCCTAATAACGAAAGGCGCCAGGGCCAGACGGACTTACAGCTAAATTTTATAAGACTATGGCCAATGAGCTGGCACCATTCCTAAAGGAGGTGATCAATGGAGTTTTAAGGGATCAAAGGATTCCAGACACTTGGTCTGAAGCGAACATATCATTGATCCCAAAAGAGGGCCAAGACTTGACTAGTGTGAAAAATTACAGACCTATATCGTTACTCAACAATGATTATAAAATCTTTGCGAAGATACTGGCGGAGAGACTGAAGGGGTGGCTTTCGGAAGTTATAGAGGAGGAGCAAGCAGGCTTTCTGCCAGACAGACAAATAAGAGATAATTTAAGGACAGTGATTGATGCTATTGAATATTATGATAAGCGTTGTGATAAAGAGGTTGGTTTCTTCTTTGTTGACGCTGAAAAGGCATTTGACAACTTAAACTGGGATTTTATGTTTGCCACTATGGAAAAGCTACAATTAGGAGAAAGATTCATCAGAGCAATTAAGGAAATTTACAGAGACCAGACTGCAGCAATTGTGGTGAATGATGAATTGACCAAGAAATTGACTATAAGCAAAGGAACAAGACAAGGTTGCCCGTTGTCTCCACTGTTGTTCATTTTAGTATTGGAGATTCTGATGATACAAATACGACAAGACGAGGAAATTCGAGGAATAAAAATAAAGGACTATTCATACAAGGTCAGAGCATTTGCGGATGACATAATGTTAATTGTAGAGGACCCACTGGAGAACATGCCAAAAGTGATAGATAAGATCAAGGAGTTTGGAGACTTGGCAGGTTTCTTCATTAACAAAAAGAAGTCAAAGATACTATGCAAAAACATGGCTAAGCAGAAACAACAATTGTTAATGGAAACAACGGATTGTGAAGTAACTAGTAAGGTGAAATATTTGGGAATTGAACTGACTGCAAAGAATATAGATTTGTTCAAGAATAATTATGAAAAATTGTGGATTCAGATTGAGAGAGACTTGATTAAATGGAATAGGCTCAATCTGTCATGGTTGGGTAGGATTGCAGCGGTTAAAATGAATGTGTTACCAAGAGTGATGTTTTTGCTACAGACAATACCAATCATCAGAGACTCTAAACAATTTGAAAAATGGCAGAGGAAAATATCAGATTTTGTATGGGCAGGCAAGAAGCCTCGAGTGAAAATGAAAGTTTTACAAGAGGCAAAGGAAAGAGGCGGAATGCAACTGCCCAACCTGAGACTTTACCACGATGCAATCTGCCTAGTTTGGTTGAAAGAGTGGATGACATTAAAGAACAAGAAACTATTAGCCCTAGAGGGATATAAAAAAATATTTGGATGGCATGCATACCTATGGCATGACAAAGTAAAGGTCAACTCGATGTTCCTGCACCATTTTGTACGGAGAAGTCTATACACAATCTGGAAGAAGTACAGAATTTATCTACAAGAAGGAACTCCTTGGTGGGTGGTTCCATATGAGGTGATAGACCCGAGAGCTGTTGATAACGAAAGACAATGTTTGACTTATAAAGAAATAACTAAAATAGAAGCATCTAAACTTAGAATAAAGACGCAAGAGGAACTATCACCGAATTACGACTGGTTCCAGTATAGACAGATCAGAGATTTGTATAACTCGGACTCTGTAAAGGGAGGTATACGAATAGAGAATTCGGAACTAGAGCAGACCCTTCTTAAAGAGGACAAGAAAAGAATATCCAAGGTATACCAAGTACTGTTGAAATGGTATACTGAGGATGAGACAGTTAAAACACAAATGGTGAAATGGGCTATAAATTTTAACAAAGAGATAACAATGGAGGCATGGGAATACTTGTGGAAGACTACAATGAAGACAACGACATGTACAAATATTAAAGAGAATATCTATAAAATGATTTATCGTTGGTACATGACACCAAAGAAGATTGCGCTAGGGAATTTGAACACTTCTAATAAATGCTGGAAATGTAGGAAGCATGAGGGCTCCCTCTATCATATGTGGTGGTCGTGTGAGGTAGCTAGGCAGTACTGGGGGGAAATAATAAGAGAAATGAGTGAAATTTTACAATTTCAAATAAATAAGAACCCAGAACTCCTGCTACTAAACTTGGGAATGGAGGGAATTCCAGCCCATCATAGGACGTTGATATTTTATATGACAGCAGCAGCTAGACTTTTGTATGCGCAAAAATGGAAAGTACAAGAAGTGCCAACTATTGAAGATTGGACCTACAAATTGCTGTACATGGCAGAAATGGACAAGATGACAAGAAAACTGAGAAATCTGGACTCAGGGCAGTTTAACACAGATTGGGAGAAGCTGAAACAATATCTGGAGAAGAAATGGGAGGTGGGAGGAAAACTGTGGCAGTTTGAGAACTACTGAAGTATAATAAAATGTAGAGGGGGGTGACTTTACCGGGGGGGGAAGAGATAAATGTGAATTTATAAGCAGTTAGATTAACAGATTGATATCTATATATAGATATATATTGGTTAATAAATAGAATATTGATAGAAAATAATTAAGGATAAGGATTAAATATACGGATTGAGTAATCAACAATATTTTCTTTCTTTGATAAGATTTGTATAATGCACCAAACTGAATGTATAGACGAGTCAAATTGATTGACTATGTGACGAGAGTTATATAGAATTACCATAAAAAGATAGAATGAGTAATACATAGAGAATAAGTCAAATTGTTTGATTTAAATGTGTAAGATTTTTATGGTTTATGATATATAGGTTTATGATATATAGAAATATTCAAAATTGGAAAATGGGATAAATTGTTTATCCAAGATGGAAACAAAGACTTACAGTTTGGGTATACAATAAGAAAAGTAGTTAAGGATGTACTGCTTAGTATAATGGAGAATATGTATTTGTTTTAGATAGAGAAATTTAATAGAAGTAAGGGAAAAGGGACAAAGGGTTGGAAAACTGTTGGAAGTCAACAAAAGGGGGGGAAAGGGAGGGGGTTAGAAATGAAAAATTTGGGGAAAATTGAATGTAAATGTAAAAATAACGGATTCTAACCCAATAAAATTTTTTTCAAAAAAAAAGATCCTAATAACATTCCCAAAGAAGCCCAAAGAGGATCAGGCTTGCAGCACACCAGTGAATCTCAAACCCCCAAAGTATGGCAGGGGCCATGATGACTCTGACACCAATGATGTGAAAATGGAAGACAATGAGAGTGAGGACCCATTGCCCTCCACCCTCCCACTGGTTGCCAGGGGGACCTGACAGCCTCATTCATGTGACATCATCTGGGTACTACAGTGACCAGAATTCATGAGGGAGAAAGTACTGGAACAAAGATGGAGCTGAGCTGAGTCGATCTCACCCATTTTTAAATACAAACTTCATTTAGACTCTTACTAGCCAGGTTGGCTGGGGCCTGGGATCTGAGGCCTGGGATCTCTCTCCCAGTGACTGGCCCCGTGGGCCCCACAGAAACAGATATGGGATTTATAAATGCATCTCTTGCATGTTGACTTTAAACTGACAGCAGGTGATATCTCAGCTTGGAATGCACTACAGTCCCAATCCAGATGGGGATCCACATTTCTGCAATTAAAACTTGAAAAAAGGAGTGGGGGGATTCATTCATACATGTTCTATCGCTGTGTTTAGTTTGTATATAAAATTGCTAGAATAGAATCAACTATAATACTGCTCAGTATTTATACAGTACCTTCAGTGGTCAAAATACTTTGCACTTCATAATTGATAGCCCTGTAATGTGGAGACAGTGGTTGGCCCCCCTTCATAATACTAGAACTTCAAGACCCCCCCCCCACACACACACACAATAGATAGGCAGTAGATGGGGGACAGACAAAATAATGCATCACAAGATTAAATTCTGGAACTTTCTTCCACAAGCTGAGCTGATGAGATGACTACTGGCGGTGATGGCTTTAAAAGGGACTACACAAATACATGAAGGACTGGTTTATCAATGGCTCCTAGTCATGACAGTAGGGCTGCCAAGTTTCCCAGTGGGGGCAAGGGATGCCCTGCTCCCACCCTCCATCCCCAGCCACCACTTACCTGGCAGGTGAACAGGCCTCCCAAGAACACTCCCAGCACTGCATGATGATGTCGCTTCTGGGAGTGACATCATCATGTGTGCCGGAGGCATGCACACTTTGTGCATGCATGAGGAGATAAAAAAGGTAAGAGCTGGGTCCCCTCCTCCACTGGGACAGTAAGAAAACCCGACAAACCTACATGAGAGCTAAATGGAACATCCATATTCAGAAGCAATCTGTTTCTGGATATCAGTGATTTGTGTATGGTGGTGAACAATTGGGGTTGGGGTGGGCTTAGCTTCATGTCTTGCTTATGGTTTTCCAAAAGTATCACAGCTGGAAGTATAAGGTCAGAGTAGGGTTGCTAGGCCTCTGGCTAATTGACCATAGAGTTTCTGGCAATTCCTAGAGCTACCCATTGTCACTTCACCAGTGTCACCAATGGTACAACTCAGAAGTGACAATGGGTAGCTCTAGGAATTGCCAGAAACTCTATGTTGATGAGATCACATACCCCCAATCTCCCCACCCCTACCTTTCCACTGATTGCCATAGGCTCAGCCCCTCAGCCCTAGGTCAGACTCAGTGGGGCCTAAGATGGAACCAGCCATACTCTTCTCAGGTTTATATTATTAGCCTTGATTGAGTCTATTCTCTGTCTCTGCTAGCAGTCATGTTGAAAACAAAAGGAACAGTCTCTTCCCTTCTGCTGAATAGTTCCCATCACCCTTTTCTCGATTAACAGCTGTATGTGCTGCAGTTTTAATTGTAAACAGAGGCCCTTGAGCCTCATGTTTTTAAACACTTCTTTTAAACCACCTGCCTCAAAATTGCATGTGGAGAAAAAAAACACACATTCAAATGGATGAGAATAAGGAACAACTGCTGTTCCAATCAATAGGGAGGAGGTCTGTTCTGGATTGCAGGATAAGTGATGATCATACATGAAGCAGAATTGATTGACCCAGGGCCCCTCAATCCAGAGCCCCATATGAACATGGGGGACATTTTGTGCTCGCTCTGGCTGCCCCATTCATTTCTACAGAGGGAACAAATCGTTACGTATAAACTCATTGAATCCACCAAAATAAGCAATTCCTTATGACTCAGGAAGGAACCAAATGCAGCTCTTAAAAAAAAAAAACTTTAAGTAAAAGAAGGGAGGGAAGGCAGCATAGTATAGTCCAGTTTTGTCAGATCTCAGAAGCTAAGCAGGATAAGTATTTGGATGGGCAACCACCAATGAAGTCTCTGCAGCCGAAGACAATGGCAAATGACTTCTGCTTCTCACTTGTCTTGAAAGCTCCTTGCTGGGGTTGCTATAAGTTAGTTGTGACTTTACAGCACATGTGCACACATGCAAGTAAAGGTATATTGGAGGTGTACGTGGGCTGCTAGAATAACCAGTATGTAAAGGGAATGGGGGGTGGATTAGACATGGACACGATCTGAATTACGATTTCAAAAAAAACCCGATTTTGGCGTTTTTGCCATCATGACTCAGCAAATCGGTTCCGTCCACAGCAACCGATCCAGCAGTCGGGGGTTTGCATGTTTGGGACTTGTTCGGATATATCGGTTTCTGTTCGGAATTGCAGACACTCTTGCGCCAATAATTTATTCCCGGGGCAACGGAGCCAGGGGAATGAGCTGTGTTTGCCCTCCTTCTGTCACCCTCGAAACATGAATGGAAGCCCAGCTTTCCTTGATTAGCAGGCTTCCTTCCAACCATGGAGCAGCAACCCAGGGGAGGGAGGGGGAAGGGGTGTTCTGAAGCCATGGGCACAAAGGAAAGGCAAAAGGCAGCACGGGAGGCTGGGAGGCCGCCCACGCCGTTCGTCTTTCTCCAGGACAAGGGGTGCGTGGGCAAGCTGGCCACCCCTTGTCCTGAGGAAAGGCAAAAGGCAGCGCGGGAGGCTGGGAGGCTGCCCACACTGTTCGTCTTTCCCCAGGACAAGGGGCACATGGGCAAGCCAGCCGCCCCTTGTCCTGGGGAAAGGCAAAAGGCAGCGCGGGAGGCTGGGAGGCCACCTGCGCCATTTGCCTTTCCCCAGGACAAGGGGCCCTTTGTCTTGCGGGGCAGGTGAACGGTGCGGGCAGCCACCGAGCCACTCGCGCTGCTGCCAGCTCCACAGTGCACCAGGACAGCTGGCTTGCTGCGTGGGCGGGGGGGGGGTGACCCAGGAGCGCGTGCTTGGGCAAGAGCCTAACTACGGTTGCCCTGGGCGCTGGCAACCATAGATCCGGCCCTGGGAATGTCCCCTCCGAGGGGAGGCGGGTCGTTGCCGAGTTAAAAACTTCCACCCTCTACTCTAAGTGTGTGTGTGTGAGTGAATGTCCCCTCCCTCCCTGAATGTCCCTCCCTCCCTCCCTGGTGGCCGCTGCCACCAACCACTGTTCCTATATTGCTGGAAACAGCAGGGCACCCTCCCACTTTGGCCTTCCCAATTCCGGATCGGAAATGGGACTTGATCGGTTAGAATCGGTGGCCTGGGTTCGGCAGCGGCCCGGATCCATGAACGGCTTAATCGGTACTTTTTTTTGGATCGTGCCCATCTCTAGGGTGGATATATGGAATGGAGCTCCTTAGGGATGCTTTACTGAAAAAGAAATGATAAACGGTAAACAGTTGCCAGAAATCAGTGTGAACCATGCACAGGTCTATCACAGATCACTAAAACAATTGCATAGGACAGGGGTGGGCAATTGTTTTGGCTCGGGGGGCACTTTGTGGGAGCGGAAGTTAGCGGAGGGCCGCACCTTTTAAAATGATTGCATTCATTAGTTAACTTTGCATTTCAGAAAAGGTATAAATTGTATCATAAAAATCAATAAATATAAATTAAATAAAATAGTGGTAGTTTTATTCAATTTATTTATTGTGCTAATTTCATATCATCTATAGCTGCAAGCACATTTAATTTTAGAATCAGTTTAATGAGATAAATGTACCCTATCACACTTTTCTACTGTCTTGGCGGGCCACAAAAAACTCTGTAGCCGGCCGCATGTGGCCCGCGGGCCACAGTTTGCCCACCCCTGGCATAGGATGTTCATGTGAATATTTGTGAGACTGTGTATGCCACCTCCTAATAATGGATTCACAACAACCAGTGTTTGGGCTGCAGAAACATTATGCATTATTAAGCAATGTGTCAATTATCACATGTTAGGTGATAATTATATAACCTAACATGTAATGTTAGGTTGTATATTTTTTACTTATATAACAGAGATTTTATTGATCTCTTGCTCTGAACTTCAATGGTGTGTGGGTCTTTAATTATAAAGCTGACCCCCTGAGCTAAAAGGTATTTAGCTCTACCTTGTACTACCAGAAAAACAGTACATCTATCCCAGCCCATTCTAATCAGCAATGCTCCCCCCCTCAGGGCAATTTAATGGCAAGCATAAAACTAAGAGCCTGTTTTTTTTAAAAAAATCTGCAACCAATAACTGAGACCCTTAGAGAGAAATAAGCTGCCCTTTGTCTCCGTACCTTCCCATGAATACAGTGCACATCACCAGGTCAGGGTGCTTTTTTGCATCAAAAGAAGAAATCACTGAGTCAGGGTGCCCTTTTCATCAAATGAAGAAATTTGGTGTCTTTTCCACCAAAAGAAGAAATTGCTGAATCATGTTGGCTTTCTCATCAAAAGAAGCACTGAGTCAAGGTGCCCTTTCACTTCAATGCTGGACTTCGGCCATTTCCTAATGAAGTGGATGAAGGGATCCAGTTCTCCCATTGTATCTAAGTGGAGTATTTTAAGCCTTCCTGATTCTAATGCTCCCAAATTGTTGAAAGACAAGCTTGTTTTAAATGTTATTTTTAAAGGGGGAATGAAATTCTGTCACTTATCTTTCATGAGAGTCTGTGAATACATGTGTGCATTTTTTGCCTTTGCTGTTGGATAGCACCTCTGCTTCATAATATATATACTTCTAAAAGAAATCTGGAATGCAGCTTAGAGGAAGCAGCTTCTTGAATTCTTGGAAATACCTTGTGTGTGTTTAATTTTTGCAGTTTTAGTTTTGAAGTGCAACAACAGCTCTAGGAGTTATGAAAATAAGTCGGAGCCTCGAGTGCCTAAAAGTGGCACTTGTCGAGCTTATAGAGCATTTAGTTGGACGCGCTTATACCATACAGATTCCCAGCTCTGGCAAAGAGTTTCACACTCATATTTTATTTCACAGCTTGAATAGGACTTCTTAGCAAACAACAAAAAAAGACCCTCTAGACTCAGATCCTTAATGTTCCTGCCAGGAAAGCTAACACAACACAACTCTCATATTTAGTATTTTTATCAAAATAGAATTCTTCCTTAACAGACAAGTCAGCCTAAAACTCTTAATTTCCTCACTGTACCAGGGAAAAAAAAGCATTACAGGTTCATCTTCCAGTGTATGTGCGTGTGTTTGTGAGCATTTCCCCCATACAACCTCAATTTAGTTCACTTTGGAATTTTCATGAAATTATCACAAATGCAAACTGAGCACATATCCTCATCTACTGATCAAACGCGGGCATCCTCTATTCTTTAATTAGGATGCAAGTCACACCATTATAATTAAAAGTCTGCCAGCAATTCAATTTGAAAGTGCTTTCTTTGAGGGGTTTATATTAACTTGGTCATAAAATCATAGCTTAGTTTGAAATTTAATATTTAAAAAAAAAAAACTCAGCCCAGAAATCATTTTCTCCTTTCAGTATTTATCTTTCTCCCTAGAAGAAGATATAATGAAAACTGCTATTTTAAGGAACTTCACATTTTCAAACATACAACGTGCAATTTTAATGTGGGGAAAAAATATAAGGGCAGATGAAACTAAAAATTATGAGAACTGAAGTTTGCCGTCTTCATATGGGGGCATTTTTCAACAAGAGATTTCTGCAAAGGTCAGTTTCAGAATGAAAAAAGACCCACTTGGGGCTACAGCTCCATTTTGTAGCTTTGCACATTTTCTAACTAAAAAAGGGGTGTGTGTATATGGAATAAGAGCATGTATGGACTTCCAAGCTTGTGCTTCTTTGGGTGAAGGAACAGAGAGTGAGACCGAATGTGAGGACCTGGACCTGTTGCCTAATTGTTTGGCATTTTATTTTTTTAAGATGCCCACTTTCCTTCCTTGACTGGACTGAACACAGAGGGGGATGTGGAATTGGGATGTGCATGTGGCATGCCACTTGCCAAATGGTGAGATAGGGCACCTTGGTGCATGTGCATATGCTTAAGCATGCATGCTAAAGGAAAAGTGAACCTTCCAGTTTTTTTTTTTTAAAGGTCTGGAAAACCTCCATGAATTCTGGATTTCACAGCAACCAATTGAGACAATGATAGAAGTAGAGGAGGCAAAAGAGGAGCTGGGATTTTTGTTTTGTGGTTCTGGCTGGGTTGCTACCAGGCCACCAGAAAATCAAACTGTCTGAACTAGGAACTTGTTCCCTTGTTGTGGGGATAATAGTAACATAATTTGTAGACCACTCTGAGTGGGTGTTAAGTTGTCCTGAAGGGTGGTATATAAATCAAATATTGGTGTTTTTGTTGTGATATGCTCACTGTCAACATTGATAGCAGTGAGAAGTACCTTTGGACCCAACACAATAGTTTTGATCCAATCTAGTCTTTGAGGGCAAACCTTGAGTCAATTGTGGGATCCTTTATTTTCCTTTCAGCTCCTAAGGGGAGCTGTCACACAATTATCCTTGGAACTGAGAAACCCCATATTATCCCTAGTGTTGAGTACTTCTGACTATGTAGCACATATTGGAGGCTGATGGGAAGGGCTGCTCAAGAGAGGCATAGACCTCTAAACGGGCTGTCCTCCTTAAAACAGCTGCTCTACATGCCTTGTTCAGGTGGTTTCTATGTTAGAAAGGCCAGCTAAAAATCAACTTCTTTAAAGATATTTGGTCACTTGTATAAAATAAAATGTTCAGTTTAAGAGCCCTATTACAATAGCATAAAGACCATTAAAACACTCTAGAGTATGTTTTAGGGCTCCATTAATACACACCGAGCCGCTAGCTAGATAGCCAGTTTGCAGCCTTCTGCCTCACACTGCACCCAAGGTGTGGATTAATTAAGCCATAAAATCTGCCCTGTCATTTTTTAATGCTACCAATGAACCCAATATGAGGATCTTATGCCTTATTTTAAGAGGTTAAGGTGTAATGAAGCGGTCTGAGTATATCTTGGATTTATGGCTGGGGGTAAGATCAAGAGAAGGACCCGGTGAATAAGAAAAAAGGGGGGAAGTTCGTGTCAACTTCAAAATGGTCTAGTCTCAAATTTTATCTTAATGAGAATCAATTTTATTTCAGCGCCTCAGCAGCATTTTACTCCGTAGTGCAGAGACCCAAGAGTTCAGCAAAAGTATATAAATGTTTTGATGATATGAATTCTGGGAGCTTCAGAAATTCAGTAATGGTGAATGAATGAAAAGAATGTTGGGATTGGCCATGGAAGACCCAGGTTTGTATTTCTGCTCAGCCACAGAATTTGTTTGATATACTAGAAGAAGTTGCTGTTTCTTTTCCTGATCTCTGTGTTACATTGATGCAGGTATAAATGATGTAAATTAAAAGTATTCTGGTAGAAGGAAAGTTCTGAATTTTTGCTCAGATAGCCGAATGCTTGCACATGATTTAAGAGATGGAGTACATGAACAGATGAGGGGGAATGTGTTTGGGGGCATGAAAATGCAAGGGCACTACTAAATGTACAAGTATGAGTGGTATATTCATCTGCCCCTTTGTTTGTATTCTTTACTCCCATTGTCTTGTAATAAATGCCATCAAAGGGCATACACCTGACTCGACACATGCTGGTCTTTTGAGTATAATTGTGAAAGAAGGGCTCACTTCATCGTTGGCCAAATATTTCAAATATTTCAAGTTTAATTAAACTATGGCCAGTGTGATTGTTGGAATGCAAGCCACACAACTAGCTACCTGTTCCACGCGCAGGGCCAGAGAGACAAACGCAGATCAGGAGTCTCAATGCGTGGATGAGACGATGGTGTAGGGAGGAAGGGTTCAAGTTTGTTAGGCACTGGGATTGTGTGTTGTAATGGGTGATTTTAACTACCCACACATTGACTGGGCCAATGGGTGTTCGAATCGGGGGAGAGAAAGTGAGTTTCTAGACTGTCTCAATGACTGTGCTATGGAACAGATGGTTACAGAACCTACTAGGGGAGAGGTGATCCTGGATTTGGTCCTCAGTAATGCTGAAGACCTGGTGAGAGATGTAAATGTGATTGCACCACTTGGGAACAGTGACCATAATGTTATTGAGTACAACATATGTATAAATAGGAAATTGCCTAATAAGACCAACACAGCCATGTTTAACTTCAAAAGGGGTAACTTTTCTGAGATGAGGGGGTACGTGAAGAAGAAACTGAAAGGGAAAGTAAAAAAGGTCAAAACACTTGGGGAATCTTGGAGACTATTTAAAACTACAATCCTGGAAGCTCAAATTAAATATATACCGCTGGTTAGGAAAGGCACAAATAGGTTTAGGAAAAGGCCAGCATGGTTAACAAGCAATGTAATAGAAGCTGTAAAAGGTAAAAAGGATTCTTTTAGGCAGTGGAAAACTAGTCGGAGTGAGGTTGATAAAAAGGAGCATAAGCTGTGGCAAAAAAAGTGCAAGTCTGTGATCAGATAGGCAAAAAGGGAATATGAGGAGCATATTGCAAAGAACATAAAGAAAAACAATAAACAATTCTTTAAATATATTAGAAGTAGGAAACCAGCTAGGGAGGCAGTGGGGCCCTTGGATGACCAAGGCGTAAAAGGATTACTAAAGGGTGATAGGGAAATGGCCGAGAAGCTGAATGCGTTCTTTGCTTCTGTCTTCACTGTGGAAGATAAGAAGTGCATGCCCACTCCGGAAGCACTGACTTTGGGAGGGGTTTTGAAAGACCTGAGTCACATTGAGGTGACGAGAGAGGAGGTTATGCGACTGCTAGATAATTTAAAAACTGATAAATCACCGGGCCCAGATGGCATACATCCAAGAGTTCTGAAAGAACTCAAGTGTGAACTTGTAGATCTCCTCACAAAAATATGTAATCTGTCATTAAACTCTGCATCTGTTCCTGAGGACTGGAAGGTAGCTAATGTTGTCCCCATCTTTAAAAAAGGTTCCAGGGGAGATCCGGGAAATTACAGGCCAGTCAGCCTGACGTCAATACCGGTTAAGTTGGTGGAAACTATTATCAAAAATAAAATTAGTGGGCACATTGATGACCAAAAGCTGATGAGGAAAACTCAGCATGGGTTCTGTAAGGGAAGATCTTGTCTCACCAATCTGTTAGAGTTCTTTGAGGGAGTGAACAAACAAGTGGACAAGGGAGACCCGATAGATATTGTTTATCTTGACTTCCAGAAAGCTTTTGACAAAGTTCCTCATCAAAGGCTCCTAAGTAAGCTCAGTAGCTATGGGATAAAGGGCCAAGTCCTCTTGTGGATCGAAAACTGGCTAATTAATAGGAAACAGAGAGTGAGTATAAACGGGCACTTCTCACAGTGGAGGGTGGTGAGCAGTGGGGTGCCACAGGGGTCGGTATTGGGTCCAATGCTTTTTAACTTGTTTATTAATGATTTGGAATTGGGATTAAGCAGTGAAGTGGCTAAATTTGCAGATGACACGAAATTGTTCAGGGTGGTGAAAGCCAGAGAGGATTGTGAGGCACTCCAAAGGGATCTGTCGAGGCTAGAAGAGTGGGCATCCATGTGGCAAATGAGGTTCAATGTAGCCAAGTGCAAAGTAATGCACATTGGAACCAAAAATCCAAAATATAAATACAAGTTGATGGGGTCTGAACTGGCGGAGACTGACCAAGAGAGAGATCTTGGAGTCATGATAGATAACTCACTAAAAACGTCAGCACAGTGTGCGACTGCCATAAAAAAAGCTAATGCTATGCTAGGGGTTATTAGGAAAGGGATTGAAAACAAATCAGCCGGTATCATAATGCCTCTGTATAAATCGATGGTGAGGCCTCATTTGGAGTACTGTGTACAGTTCTGGTCGCCACACCTTAAAAAAGATATCATAGCACTGGAAAAAGTACAGAGAAGGGCAACTAAAATGATTAAAGGGTTGGAACACTTTCCCTATGAGGAAAGATTGAGGCGCTTGGGGCTCTTTAGCCTGGAGAAAAGACGACTGAGGGGAGACATGATAGAGGTTTACAAGATAATGCACGGGTTAGAGAAGGTAGAGAAAGATGTGTTTTTCTCCCTTTCTCACAATACAAGAACTCGTGGGCACTCTATGAAATTATTGAGCAGTCGGGTTAGAACAGATAGAAGAAAATACTACTTTACACAAAGGGTGATAAACACATGGAATTCGTTGCCACAGGAGGTGGTGGCAGCTACAAGCATTGCCAGCTTCAAGAGGGGACTGGACAAATATATGGAGCAGAGGTCCATCAGTGGCTATTAGCCACAGGAGATAGATGGTATTCTCTTTGTGGGGAGGTGGTGCTCTGTTGTCTTGGTGCTGGAAGGAAGGCAGTGGGAGGGCTTCTGGTGTCCTGGCCTCACTGACAGTCCTTTAGATGGCACTGGATTTCTAGCCACTGTGTGTGACAGAATGTTGGACTGGATGGGCCACTGGCCTGATCCAACATGGCTTTGCTTATGTTCTTATGTTCTTAGCTATCATTAGTTAGGACCTGCCAAACTCAAGATTGGAAGCCAGAAAGTGATGCTGATTAACCACATGCTTGCTTAACTGTGGTTTTGTGAGATGCATGAATTCAAACGGAATGGCTTAATCCTGGGTTAATTCTCCCTTATACCTTAGTGACACCCACCTGGGCTACAGAGAGAAGGCACTCAAACCAACATTTTTCAAGGCAAATGAGCATTTCAGAGATCATCTGTGAACCAACTCCTGATTTCACAAACTAACCATGGTTTTGCATGATGTCTGAACTACCTTTGATTCTCCAATAGTCCCTCCTACTCCCAGTTGTTTCAATACAGGCAGGTCTCAAAGCAGCATTCCTTGGGCCATCTCATCTCTTTTTGGAGGATGAATTCTCCTCTCTGTCAGACATTATGGTCAGTTGAGTTTGCCTCTGCCCTGCTGCTTACTCTCTGGCACACTCCTCCAGTTAGGGTTGCCAGCTCAGGATTGGGAAATTCCTGGAGACTTTGGGGGTGGAGCCTGGGGACAGCAGGGTTTGAGGAGGGGAAAGACTTCAGCTGTGTATAATGCCATTGCCATATAGCAGCCATTTTCTCCAGGGGAACTGATCTCTGTCATCTGGAGATTAGTTGTAATTCTGGGAGATCTCCAGCCGTCACCTGGAAACTGTCACCATCATCTTCATTTCTGAAGTTGTCTTGGCCTATATCAGAATCCTAGCCCAGCAGCGATCCCTTCTGTCCTGGCTGTAACCCAGTGCCCAAGCTTGCTATCAAGGCCAAGCTACAAGTGACGAATGACACTTGAACGTCAAGTGAACAGACTCACGTGTATTATGCTGGAGTGCAAGTGGAGTGCAAGTGAACAGGGAGGAGTACACATGAGTCTATTTACTTGCCATTGAAGAGTCATTTGTCACTTGTAGAACAGAACTCAAATAACTTCTATCTCTAAGAAAATGTGGAAGACCTGGGGAATTGGGTGTGTACCTTCTAGCAAGCATGTGCCGCAGTGTCCATGAGAATTTGTGATTGGGCTCATCATATATCATCTTTTTTTTTTCTTAATTACCCATGTATCCTTCCATTCCTCTGAGGACCTCTGGGTGGCATTTATACGGAGTTATGTGATTTTATCCTCACAGCAATCCTTAACCATTTGAATGTGTCAGCCACTAGCACTTTATATACTGGAAAGTGCAATGCATGAAAGAAAAAAGAAAACAGCAACATTCATTAGAAACTGTCTGTAGTCTGGACATTCCCTGGGTTGATGACATTATGTCATAACAGATGTTAAGAATATGGCATTTGGGGAACAAATGGCAAACTACCACCACAGCATATTCTGTTCCAAAACACTATTTCTGGAGAAAGAAGTAAACTCTGAGAAAGTGTATTTCTGTTCATCTTTTTTTTTCCTGTTTGTTTTTTGATGCGTATCTTTTTTTAAAGGGAAAAAAAAACTTGTTAAACTGGTCATGGCAACAAACTTAAAATCAGAGTTTTAAAAGATAAAGATACCGCATATCACAGCTGTCTAGCATTTCATTCTGTTTTATTTATGGATCCTTTTTGCCTCAGAAGTTTAATGGAATTTTCACTGTGATTTTATTCCTGTGTGATTTATAATACATCAAACAGGGTAAATCAATCCGCCTTGGCTTAAAAATCAGTCCGGGTTGATATTGCTCCATTAAAACAAAATCCCTACAGTTGTTAGAACCCACACATCCTTGGACACAGAAAGAAGTCTTTAAGGGACTGGCTAGGGATATACATGATTTACAGTGTAATCCTAAGAAGAGTTATACCCTTTTAAGCCAACTGACTTCAGTGGACTTTGAAAGGCATAATTCTGCTTAGAAGTGCAATATTAAAATAATTTTGTAGTTATATAATACCCATTTAGTTCTGTACATACATGATCTAAATATTGGAAATTGTGTTGCATGCACCTATCTATGGGAGTCTGCAACAACATGTTAACAGTGAGGACAAGAAATGTGCAAGTGTGATCCTACATATATTACTCTTCCATTATAATTCCGGTAAACCAGGAACACCAGGCCATACATAACTAAAGCACAGAGTGGAAAATTCCCTACTTCCACCTTTCAGCTGTAAAGTACCAATTCCACCCCCACCCCCCGACAATCCAGCAACCTCTTGCAGGTATGGAAGCTTCAATGGGCATGGAGATTTTGCCAATTCCAGGAGACAGGGCTTGAAAACAGTCACTGTACAGAATGCATGCGAGTAGACTAGCCAAATGTTTCAGAATATGATCAGTGCATTCATGTGGTTTTGTTCCACTTAATAGAGAACGAAGAAACTAACAGTGTGATCCTAAGAAGAGTTATCCCAGTCTAAGTCTATTGAAATCAATGGGCTTACACAGGAGCAACTGCTAAGGATTGCACTGTCATTCTAGTTCAAATTAGGAGAAGAATCTTCCATTTCACATATTTCAACATACCCACATATGCCTTCTGCTTTTCTGTAAAATCCTGTGCTGTTACCTATCACATCTTAATCCTATTCTTCCTTGAAGGAACATAAATAGTTCCCTTCTCCTCCATTTTACCCTCACAACCACCCTGTGAGGTAGGTTAAGCACAGAGAGGAACAGTGTCAGTGACTGGCTTGTCCACGGGCACCCAGTGAGCTTCACCACAAAGCATGGATTTAAACATGGGTCTCTCCAGTTTTAGTCCAACACTAACCAATACACCACATGCATTCTCAGATAAACTAAATGATACAGTATGCAGAACTTATCAAATGTGCTAATGTATGGATACTGTCTTTGTCTGCCCAACTATCCCAACTATCCAGGCTTGTAAGAGATAAATGATGCTCTCTGTACAGCTTGACTATCAATGTGTCTTACACTTGTCTGGAGACTCCATATGTGTGCGGAACCTTCTCTAAGAAATGCCTCTCATTAAAACTCTTTTTTACTTAAAGATTATTATAAAACTTCATAGAGATGTATCCACAGTGATTAACCTTGGTGGTTGAAAGAATGTCAATGTTCAGCACCACAGTTAGTCATTGCCCTGCTTCAGGGCTCCTCGGAGACATTGGATTGGACACTACGGGAACCAGGATGCTGGACTAGATGGACCTTTGGACTGGTTCAACTGAGCTTTTTATGTTCTTAAGGTCTCTTGAAATTACCTGGATGTGTCTTTTAAGCAGATGATTCTAAAGCCACCTTAGTATTTTCCAATGACTTAGACAGGAATTGAACAAAAAATGGCCCAAGAATGTTAAGTAAGAAGATGGAAGAGAAGAAGTGAGGCTCTTGGAAGGCAGTTTACATGGGGAGTAGAGATGGGCATGAACTGAAAAAAAACTGAATCATGTGGTTCATGGTTCGTCAAATTTCACGAACCACTAACTTTCACGAACCTGCCCCTGGTTCATGAACCAGTTTGTTTGGTTCATGAAAACGTCACTTCCGGGTCAGAAAATCATCACTTCCGGGCCAGCAGAAGGTCATTTCTGAGTCAGCAGAAGGTCTGCAGGAAGTCCATCCCCTCTTGCCTAGGAAACTGATTGATTGGCACCAGGCTGTCTGCAGTGACGGACCAAAAAATGAACCAGCCTAAACATTCATGGTGTTTCGTCAGAAATGGGATCTGATGAACCATGGTTCGCAAACCATGAACCGGCCTGGTTCATGCTTAATTTTGGTTCATATTTTGGTTCGTGCCCATCTCTAATGGGGAGTACAGAAGTTTAGTAAAACAAAATTAGAAGATCAAGTGGTCCAGAGTAGGAATGACCAAAACATTCACTGGTTTATTTCTTCTTTTTATAGTAGTTCCTATATTTGTTAACAGTGTGCATTTTCTGCTCTTGAACACATGAAGCACATGTACCAAATCAAGTCATTGTTTTTATCAAGGTCAGTACTGCCTACTCAGCCTGCAGCAGCTCTCCAGACTCTCAGTTGAAAGTCTTTCACATGAACTATTACTTGATCCTTTTAGCTGGAGATGCCTGAGATTGAACCTGGGACCTTCTGCAGGCAATGCAGATGTTCTACAGCAGAGCTTGATATTACAGACACATTTGTATTATGCACAGATACTGCACAGTGTTTAGATGAAATTTATATGTTGTTATACATATGACTACTATCCTGCTCCTGTCTAGGTCAAAGAAAAATGCTAAAACAATGTCAAAATTCTTGCTCCAGAGCTGTTTTGTGCGGTAGAAAGTGCCATCAATTCATAGCAGACTTATGGCAACCCCTGCTGGGATTTTCAAGGCAAGAGATTAACGGAGGCATTTTGCCATTTCCTGCCTCTGCATAGTTGCCCTGGTCTTCCCTCAAGGTCTTCCATCCAATTACTAACCAAGGATGACCTTGCCTAGTTTCTGAGATTTGACATGATTGGGATTACCTGGGCTATCCAGGTCTGGGCAATGCTGTTTTACTGATTAACAAATAACAATGGGCACACCTTACATAATGATTATTAAACTCTGTGTGAAGCTTCACTGATGGAGAAGGCAGAATGGACGAAACTTTCCAGTGTCAAAAATAACTGCTATGGGGAGGGGACAGTGAAGAAGATTGGAGATCCTTGTGTGGAGTTCACAAGGTTCTTGGGCTAGATGCAACCTGTTGAAAAATGTGTGCTTTTAACAAAGAAAATGTGGTGGAAGATTACAGAAAATGACACAATTTTGCAAACTAACACACTGGTCCAATTTGCAAAAGGAAGAAATAAAACTGAATCTGAAATTTTCTGGATAAAACTCAAGGGACAGCAAACTCAAAATCATGAGAGAAGAGGGAGATGAAGGAAAACAGGGGAAAGGAATGGAGAAAGAAGAGAGGAACGTGGTCAGGAGCTGCAGAAGAGAGGCATTTGAGAGAAGAACCCAACAGCTCAATCTGAAGCAGTTTTGCCCTTCTAAAACCATAGAAATCAATGGTCACAGAAGACTGTAACTCTACTTACATCTTTAAGTGTAGGCCTCTCCAAAGAAAGAATGGCTATCTATCTCTTTGAGCTCTGGGAATGATTTATTATTGATCTTGTACTTTTAAATATGCTGACATTTCTGTCCCAAGCATCTGCTTTTCTGGAGAGGTGGAAGGGGCAAGTTTACAGCAGCTGAAACCCCAAAGGCTCTTCTTTATGAAAAGTTGGTGTTTTGTTGCCTTTTCCCCTCTTTGCTACGAGAATGAACAATCGAGAAGCCATCATCCCAAATTATATGAACAGGCTGAGAATGACCAGATTCCAGTTAATAGCAGCATTCTGCCACATTCAACAAAAGTATACATTATGTCAGATTAAAGTCTGATTGACACCTTTTGTGACTGCCTTCACCCCACGCACAATTCGGATGTTCTTTGGATCTGTAGGTATGATTGATTTCATAGTTTTATTTCAGTTTTATTTTTTATTGCTGCTTCATATTGTCATATTCGTTCTGATATTCCCTCATTTTTTTTCATGGTTTCATTGAATACCTGTGGAGGCATTATATTTTGATTATATTAGCCTCTCTCTGAAGCAAGGTGTGTGTGTGTGTGTGTGAGAGAGAGAGAGAGAGAGAGAGAGAGAGAGAGGGAGAGGGAGAGAGAGAGAGATCGTTTTGATATTCCCTCATTTCGTTTTGATATTCCCTCATTTTCATTCTTGGTTTCATTGAATACCTGTTTTGACTGTTTTGATTTCATTGAATACCAATTGTGATTGTTAGCCTCTCTCTGAAGCAAGGTGTGTGTGTGTGTGTGAGAGAGAGAGAGAGAGAGAGAGAGAGGGAGAGGGAGAGAGAGAGAGATCGTTTTGATATTCCCTCATTTCGTTTTGATATTCCCTCATTTTCATTCTTGGTTTCATTGAATACCTGTTTTGACTGTTTTGATTTCATTGAATACCAATTGTGATTGTTAGCCTCTCTCTGAAGCAAGGTGTGTGTGTGTGTGAGAGAGAGAGAGAGAGAGAGAGAGGGAGGGAGCGGGAGAGAGAGAGAGAGAGTAGAAAAAAACTACACTTTCTGGAATTCTGAATTCCTTAGTAAAAATTCTACTCTGAAACAAAGCCTCTTCGGGCATAGATGTTATATATGTTGTGTGCAGATAAATCCTTGTTTCAAAACACAATTATGATGACATAATTTTAGTCAGTGCGTTGATAACATATTTTATTGGAGATACTATTACTGAAAGACTGTGCAAAATGAGTGGGTTGGATCCAGCTGGATTTTCTGTTAGTGCGAAAGAGGGTCCCCACTAACCACCAAAAAGGCTATTCTGAGGATCATGGAACCTGCATGGACAAAATCAGTGTGGGACACAGACTGGAGTAAGGATTGGAATTTGGTGAGAGTAGGTTGAGACAAAGTCGGCTGAAATTGAATCCCACGAAGACGGAGGTCCTGTATGTGGGTCGTGGGGAGATGGCTTTGGGACCCCGGCTTCCTACACTTGATGGGGCAGCACTTACACTGGCCCCGAGGGTTAGGAGCCTGGGGGTGATTCTGGATTCCTCCTTGAAGATGGAGGACCACATCACTGCAGTTGCCAGGTCTTCCTTTTATTATCTTCGGCAGGCCAGGCAGCTTGCCCCTTATTTGTCTCCCCGTGACATGACTACAGTGGTCCAAGCAATGGTCACCTCTAGGTTGGATTACTGTAACGTGCTCTACGCTGGGCTTCCCATGGGCCTGATCCGGCGGTTACAGCTGGTACAGAATGCAGCAGCGCGGGTCATTGCTGGAGCACCGGTGTGGGAGCATATTACACCGGTGCTACGCCAGCTGCATTGGCTGCCAGTGGAGTACCGAATCAGGTTCAAGGTTTTGGTGTTAACCTACAAAGCCCTACGCGGACTGGGACCGACGTATCTGAGGGACCGTCTCTCACCATATGAGCCCCGGAGGACTCTCCGCTCTGGCGGAAAACATCTTTTAAGTGTCCCTGGCCCTAGGGAGGCCCGCCTGGCGTCGACCAGGGCCAGGGCCTTTTCAGTCCTGGCCCCGACCTGGTGGAATGCTCTGTCTTGCGAGACAAGGGCCCGGCAAGATTTGCTTGCATTTCGCCGGGCCTGTAAGACAGAGCTATTCCGCCAGGCATATGGCTAACGCCGGGCAGTGCCTGCCCCCCCCCCGTGAAGGGGGGGTTAAACCATCACCCCTATGCAAACACAGAGGCATGTATGAACCACTGGGCAGCATGAATTGTTATATTTAATGTTTTTAAATGTTTTTAAATGTATTATTTAATGTTTTTAAATGTTTTTAAACATGTTTGTATTTGTTATCCGCCCTGAGCCTGCGAAAGCAGGGAGGGCGGAATATAAATATAATAAATTAAATTAAATTAAATTAAATTAAATTAAATAGGTGAAAATGCTGACTGGATTCAATCCAGTATTTATGAATGTGAGATCCGGGGGGTGGGGGAGGTCTGGTGGTTAAGCTAGAAATGGTCAAAATATTTAAGGTTACTGGATGACAGAACACTGGGAAATCTTTTCATATAGCACTGGGTGTTACTATTTGTTGCCCTGCCTAGAGATTCTTTTTCAATCTAATGTATTATTTTCTCTCTTGCAATGAAACTGAAGAAACCCAATACAGTTAAAGCAAGCACACAAAAATGCTTCTTCCCTAGAATTTTCCAGGATGTGTATGTTCCATCTGGAGAACCCCCACATAAGAGCACTCCCCTATACACTCAGGACAGTCACTATATTTTATGCTCCCCATATTTTAGTGAGTCCAGAGTAGGGTGGATTGTTTTATCTTCTTCCATTTTATTATCCCAATAACTCTGTCAGGCAGTTAGATAGCTGAGAAAGATGGCAACTGGCCCAAGGTCACTCAGTAAGCTTCATGGCAGAGTATGGATTGGAATCATAATCTTACCAAGCCAAACTGATACTCTAACCACTACCCTATACTACTCCTGTTCTGCCGTATCAGCGAACATCTCTGATGCCTTCTAATACAGACATGCAGAGAAAACCTGACCACTTGTTTTGAGATTCAAGTATCTAGAAGTTGGAAGACACCCTTGGCAGGCTCATGGGTAGGACCTATTGCAGGAATATGGGATCATTCGAGGCAACTTCAGGTTCAGTGTAGTGGTTAGAATGTTGGACTAGGACTTAAGGCTTCAAATCCCAACTTGTCATGACAGTCACTGGGTGACTCTGGGCCAATCACTTACTCTCAGACTAATCTACCTCACAAGGTTGCTGTGAGGATAAAATGGATGAGTGAAGAGAACCATACTACACTGAGGCGGGAAGCCAAATGTTTTATTGCTCTTTAACTACTTCAAAAAAACTATTAAAAAACTAGTGTAGCAATAAGAAGGCTAGGTTATCAGCCTTCACCCTAGCATGCTACTTTTCTTCATGCAGGGATTTCCCCAAAGTAGCATGGTCTCATATTACCTTCAATGTATAAACAACTGATCTTGTCTGTATTAGGCTCAAATGGAGTTGGGAGAGTTTATTGTTAGTGTCTCAGCTCTTAATACTCATTTTGCCCAATAATAGAATGATATGAGTCCACAGCTGAAGAAGAAAAGTGGCATAATGTGAAACATGAATACTCTGAATATTCATATTTACAGCAATCAGGGATAATGCTGCAAGGAACTTCTTTTCCTCCTTGGTTTGAGTCTTCTTGCTTTTTCATATTGCACCTACAATTCTTGTCCTGCATCATGAAAACTGAATTATTATAATTATATCAAGCCATTCACACAGGTTAAGTTTTGATTCTAATAGTGTTTCTGGGGGGAAAAAATCCTAGCCCATGAAAAGCACAGAAGGTCTTTGCTGGAAATGCGAAGAAAATTTACTGAAGAATGGATTCTCCATTCAACTTAATTGTTGCTCTTTATTATACTTTTCAGTTACATTTGGGGGAAAAAATGAATAGCACAGCCTAAAGTCCTAAATCCATTTGGCTCCTGTATAAAGGGTTTCATTTAGTGGGCTGAAATCAAATGTTGAGCTGATTGGAACATTTATTACAATAATAGTTCATAATTAAGGAGCTACTCACATTTATAAAAAGAAACATTCAGTAATTTGAATGCACAACTCCTTTCTTTCTGTATGAATATGGGACTAATGTTTTAGCGGATGCTTACCTTTCATTTTTTCCCCTCCAAGACATACAGAATTAAAATAAAAGCCAACACGGAAAGAAAAAAAATCTCTGCACTGTGCCCAGATGTGGGCAATGCTTACTCTACTCTGTGTGTAGAATTTTTATATCTCAACTTCAATTGCAGATAAAAGCTCAGCTTTCAAACAAACAAACAAAAATGATTAGAGAATTCATGGGGAGCAGGGGTCTCTCAATGGTTATGAGTCAGATAGCCAAGAATGGAACCTCCAGTGTCGGCGGCTGTATACCCCCAAATACCAGATGCTGATCACAAAGAACCGGAGGTGCTGTTATCATGCCTGCTTGTCATATTTTAGATGCATCTGGCTGAGCCTGGATGGAAACAGAATGCTCGATTGAATAGATATGTTGAGTTACTATGGCAAGGGGAAGAAACAGGGAAAGATTCTGTCGGTTTGCAAAAGTGGCTGAATTTACTCAAGGCAAAGTTTACTTCTCCTCATCTTACAGGTATTTAGCATGGGTGTGGCCAGAGGTATAAACAGAAGAGAAAGAGTCAGAGGGCTCTTGGCCTAAAATGGGCTAGGAACTTTGCAGTGAAATCCTAAGCAGAATTACCCCAGACTAAGCCCATTGAAATCAATGGGGTTAGACTGGAGTAACTCTGCTTAGGATCTCACTGTTGGTGGACCAGGTTCCCATTTTACACTGCTGAAATTCTCATAGTCAGCAAAGCTACACTGTACAAGGGACAAGATGAAAGGGACAAGAAGGGATTGTTCTCCCACCATTTAAAAATAAAAACAACAAAAAGTATTAGCATCCAGCTCTGATCTGCACATTATCTTGGCAGTGTAGTTGATGCAGTTTCTTGCTTTAACTAACCCTGAGATTAGGTAGCCCCGAAACTTGGGCTAGCAGAAGGGTGGCAAAAACCTTCAAAAATTAAAGATTTGCCAGCTAAATTGATAATAGTCTGACTGCATGTGAACAATCATTAAAAATACCTAACCAGATGGGGCCATCAGAGGCGGAAGCCCCCATCACATAATAACTCTCTTCTACTTTTCCTCTTATGAACAAAGAGCAGCCATTTCCATATACAGGAGAAAATACAGACCAGAGACAGTACTGGGCTAGGCACTAGCAGTGCCATTCTCAGCAGACAGAATTACACTCTTCTAAGACCACTGAAGTCAATAAGCTTAGAAGGGTAGAAGGATTTTTGTTCAGGAGCACCTTAGAGACCAACAAGATGAAAATCCTGGTGTTCTACTGCAGACCTACATGGCTACTTACCTTAGTAAGCTTAGAATATGTCAATATGTCGCCTAGAGGGCTTTACACTGTGATAACAAGCAGCTACTGTTGGTTCCTGGCACGAGGGACATTAGCCTAGCCTCAACCATAGCCAGAGCCTTTTTGGCCTGGTGGAGCGAGCTCCCATTGGAGATCCGGGCCTTGCAGGATCTATTACAGTTCCACAAAGCCTGCAAGATGGAGATGTTCCATCGGGATTTTGGTTGAGGTATTGGTGACCTGTCTCTACTGACTGCCATGCTCTATGTCCACTGCCCCACATGTTTCCATTTTGGCCTGCAATCTATGCTTTTTGCAGTCTTTTTTAGGTCCAGACACCGACACTTTGTATTGCTGATTTTATGTATATTGTTTTATCCTGTTTTAAATTTGTATGATTTTATTGTTGTGACCCACCCTGAGCCTGTTCGTGAGGAGGGCGAGATAGAAATAAATAAATAAATAAATAAATAAATAGGTGTAACTGCTTAGAAAGCCACTATAAATCTACCCTGGTGGGTGTCTGGAAGATGAGCAAGTTTTGTCCCCTTTCAGTTTGGTCCAAAATTGAATTTCATACTCCCTACATCTCTTTGGTACCCCTGAGAATTGAAGCTGCCCTATTTGCAAAGCATATTCTCTTCATCTACATAGTCCAGCCAGGATTCCAGAGCTCAGTCATGCTGGAGCGTGACAGAATTCTGATGGAACCCATAATGGCCATTTCCGCACGGCTTACCTCAACCCGGAACGCTGCGCAACCCGGAACACTGCGCATGAGTTTTGCACGATGTTGCGCAACATTGCACAAAACTCGCGCGAGAAAACGCGATCTTCCGCGTTTTTTCCAGCATGTTGTGCAGCGTTCCGGGTTGAGGTAAGCCGCGCGGAAACAGCCAATGGTTCACACAATTTTATGATAATGTGAGGACAGATATGTGACATTCACCTAGAGATTCCAGGTCCCCTGGAATCCAAAGCAGAAGATGGGGGGCAGTGGAGGAGCACTCTGGAATTTTTTAGCTTTTGTGCACACACACTCCTACATCGTGTTGAGAATGTTGTAATTACCAAAGCAACATGGAAACAACAGGTCATATCGTGGGGTGGGGGGGGGAGTTAGTAAAAATTGGCCCCCAACACTACACTTTTACTAAACTAGTTCTGGCATAACCCACCACTTCCACATCACACTGGGAATGACATAATTCCTAGTGTGGTGTGGGAGCATTCTAGAGCATGTGGAAGCATGCTTCGCTCCTCACCACCCCATTCCTTTACCTTTTCGCTCATCGGCCAGGTGAGAGGAGGTACACAGGTGGCATGAGGCAAAGGCTGGGGGGCTGGTAACCCTACTTATGCCCGTCTCTTTCCATTCCATCTCTTCACCTGCTCCTTAGGCGAAGCTCTCTTCTCCCTCCTCTGTGGAAATTCCTCTTGTTCTTTTTCTTTGTTCTTCTACATACTCTCTGTGACTCTTCCCAAGCTGTCTTTCTCTCTTCTTTTCAATCTATGTGCCTTGGTCACTCCAAATTATGACAGAATGTTGGATGAATATGGAACGTTGTGTGCCAGCATGAGATAACATTCCTCAAAAGGGCAGATGCTTTCCTTCCTTGTGAAATATTCCCCTCCTGCACACATGTACCAAAAATGCAGAAAATATTATCTGTTATTTATCTTGAAGGGTGGGGGTTGCTGTTCAGACAATAAATGGTTTGAAAAAACAAATCCCCCTCTGACAATCTCTGGAACAATGAAATATGTATTCCTTGCTGCTTCAAGTCAAAGCTCTTAACACCGAATTTAAAAAAAAAATCAATAGACAGTGCCATTGTCAGAATTACCTTGTCACAATTCTACTGAGGTTCCACTTAATTCTTTTCAAGTCCATTTCATTAGTTAGAATAAATAAATAAATACTTTTAAAAAGACAAATCCTGATTCAATATGAGCTGGATTTGAATAAATTACTCCATCCCTGTATCTGTTGAATGTTAAATGAATTTCTCCACTCTATGTCACCAGGCAACTCAATATATATATCCTCAGGAAAGTCAGCTTCATCCCTGTATTATGCAGCCATCTTAAACAGTTTTATGGAGGATTTGGATGTAAATAAGCAGCACTCGATTTCATTCTATCAATTGCTTTTAAATGTAGTGCATGCTTCATAAATGGGTGCTGGTATAAGAAAGCTGCCCCTGTGCCACTGGGCAATTTAAGTTTACTCAGGATGTGTGTGTAAAGTGCCCTCAAGATACAACTGACTTACGGCAAACTCTGCTGGAGTTTTCAAGGCAAGTGAGAAGCAGAGGTGGTTTGCCATTGCCGTCCTCGGTGGTCTCCCATCCAAGTACTAACCCTGCTTGGCTTTCGAAATATCACGAGATCGGGCTATACCATGGCCATTTCCACACGGCTCCCCGCTGCTCGTAACAACCCGGAATATTGCAAAAAACCCGTGGAAGATCGCGTTATCTCGCATGAGAAAACGCGATCTTCCGCGTTTTTTCCGCGATATTTCAGGTTGTTACAAGCAGCGGGGAGCCGTGTGGAAATGGCCCATGTCACCTTCCCTCCTTTACTCAGGACACTTACACCTTCATTGTTTTCAGACATAAAGGGGAGCCTTGGAAGTTTTCAGGCTCTCCTTCTCCCCTCACATTCAACTGGCTGATTGACGATTTCTTGGTTCAGAACAAAGGGCAGGTCATCACGATATCAGAGTCATGACTTTGGGTTTAATAACTTGCCTACAGAGCATGATTCCAACCCACTATTTAATCCTACTTTGGAAATCTGGTTCGTAGCTAAAGGGAATGAACTACAGTGTACCATTTCATCTGATCTGAATGTCACAGTTGGGACCCAGAAAGACTTTAATGTCCAAATCACGCACAAGGAGAGATGATTGGGGGAGTTCAACAGAATGAGAACGTTACTAGCTATTTCCATAATGACACAAATCTAGTTTGTTATTACATCTGAACAGATTTGTTGTAAGAGGAAAGCACCTGGGAGACTAATGCTCATTTTCTCCACTTTAAAGGCTCCATTTATTTACAAAACTATGAAAACAGATGTGTTATGCTTGGCCAGTACTGTCTGATTATCAATTTAGAACGCTGTTCCCAGTGCCACAAAACACTTTCCCTTCCTTGGTGCTCTAAACCTGCCTTCCTGCTCTCCCATGATTTTGTTCACAGGAGCACTACAAGATATTTCACTTCAGGAAGTCCTTGAAGTCCACCTTCCACCTTCTGATCACAGGATTCGTTATTAATTCTATCCTCGAACGAATATTGGGCCTTCTTTAAATGCTGGCCAAATCCACATTACCTCCGCGCGTCCTGGTGTTGCGCTAAATGTCCGCGAAACACCCGGAAGTATAGCGTCTTTCAAGCGCGATTTCTGAAATCGCGCTTGAAAGACGCTATACTTCCGGGTGTTTCGTGGACATTTAGCGCAACACCGGGACGCGCAGAGGTAATGTGGATTCGGCCGCTATAAAACCATTTCTGCACTTCACCATTTCAAGTAACATTGACACATTTCAGGGTTACTCTTCCATGGTGGGGAAAAAAATCAATTAAAACAACTCATCAGAGAGGAGGCTAGGCTGGAATCCCTCTCCATAAAACTGAACATTTTTATGTGCAAGGAGAATAGGCTGAGGGATAATCTGGCAACCACTGGCTCATAAACTTAATCCTCTGGGCAAGGTGGTAGGTGACTGGTTGGTGGGGCACCATAAAATATCTTACTTTACTGTTGCTTAAAACCCAAATGGAAATGGGATGAGGTCTCAGTGTCCATGCCTACTGACTTGACTACCACCAGTGAGCGATGACTTTCAGATCTGGGGCAGACTTTTTCATGGAGAGCATAGAGAGAGCAATACCAGATTGATTTGGGAAATCCAAACAGCAAAGCAACAATGAAGAAGGAGGAGGAGGAGGAAGTGGCAGCAGCAGTGGCGGCAGTGGCAGTGCATTTGGAAATGGTGGTTAATTCAAACCTGTGTTGGTGCTGGATGGTGAAAACTTGGCCATGTAGCATTGATGCTATACCTATGTCTTTTTGAAAGGCACTGTGGTGCATTGAAGAGAACCTCTGTGCTCCAGTGCACATTGTCTCAAATTCCTGAGAAAAAGATATGATGCAAAGAAAGGCAGGCAAAAATGAATATTTATAAGTTACAATCAGGGCTTTTTTCAGGGAAAAGAGGTGGGGGAAGTCAATGGGTTGCCCTCGCAGAAAATGGTCACATGGCTGGTGGTCCCGCCCCCTGATCTCCAGACAGAGGGGAGTTGAGATTAGAAATGGGCACGATCCGCATTACGATAAAAAAAACCCCCATGATAATGGCGATCGCAACCCAATGATTGGGAGAGGCCTGGATCGTTGTGTTTGGGCTCGGGATCCAGACACTCAGGCACCAGCAATCTATTCCCCTGGCAACAGAGCCAGGGGAAAGCCTGAGCTCTGTTTGCCCTCCTTCTGTCGCCCTGGAAACCCGAATGGAAGCCCAGCTTTCCTTGATCAGCAGGGCTTCCTTCCAACCACAGAGCAGCAAAGCAGTCACCAGTTGGGAGAAGACACCCAGGGGAGGGAGGGGGAAGGGGGTGTTTTGTAGCCGTGGGCACTCCAATCTCATCCCTTGCTCTGACGGCCAAACACAGACCTCCTGTGTTGCTGAGGGAGGGTGAACAGAGCCCCAACATGGGCTGCTAGAAGCCCCCCTGAAACAGCTGTTTGGAGTGTGGCTCGTTGCCACCTCCCTGTGCCCGCCAGGTCCGGCGGCCGCTGCCACCACCCACCTTCCCACATAGCTGGGAATAGCTGTGCGGCCCGCTTTGGCCTCCACGATCCACGATCCATGGCTCGGGAACGGGAGATGATCGGTGTGGATCGTTAATTCGGGATCGTCGCTGGCGCCGATCCAGGATCAGCTGGATCATTAATTTTTTTGGGATCGTGCTCATCTCTAGTTTAGATTGCCCTCCATGCTGCTCCATGTGACCATTTTCAAGAGGTTCCGGAACTCTGTTCCACCACGTTCCAGCTGAAAAAAAGCCCTGGTTGCAATGCAAAAGAAAAAAAGAAAGAAAGAAAGAAACATTCTGGAAGTCACGGAATTTTTGCAGCTGCAAAGCAACTGTCTGACCCTCATTCATTTAAAAACAAGACAGGAATTTTCCACCCATAAATGTTCTAAATGATTAGCAGCCTAATTTCCTTGATTTTGCCAAAATGGCTATATAGTCACACTGACAACACTGAGTAAAAAATAGATTGACATCTACTAATGGGAATGAACTAAGAGGCTCAGAGAGAAATGAGGGCAATCAGATCCTAATAGAGTAAACAACATGCCAATGCCCTTAGATGATGATACAGGAAGGCAAATAAATAGACAAGCTGGGATGCTTTCCATTTGAACATCAAAGACATTAAAGCAATAGTTAAAATTCCAGAAAGGCAAGGGATTCTGTGATAATTTTCAGTAAGACTTCCAACTAACATCCCAGCCTGATCCTGTGTTTACTCCAAAGTAAGCCCAACTGATTTCTGTTGAACTTCCAAGGAAGTAAATTTTATTTTTATCTTCAACTTTTGGATGTGTTTCTGTGTTCTGAATGCAGAAGCATACTGGGCTTAGGATATGGCCACAGTAGATCCAACGATCCAACAATCCTCCAAGTAGACTCCCTTTGGTTTCTCCAACATTTGGATCTTCCTCCAATGAAAGAGCTACTTACATTGGAGGAAGGCTCCTTAGATTCGAGGAAGGCTTTCAACAAGCCAAAAGGAAACATGGGGTATAAATATTTTAATAAATAAATAGTCAATAAATAATTTTTGCTGAGTGGAATGGTGATAGGAGTACTTCACTGTGATGGTCAAATAAGTTATCTAACATGAATGAGACAAGGAGTTTTCCATTGTTAGGAACGAACTGCAATATCTCCTGAAGATATATCAGTTTCTGACTTTTAAAAAACACTTTTGCAGTTCCACAATAAAAATAAACTGTGATCTCCCCCCATTAAGTTCCTCTAACAATTAGTATGGTCAGTATGCTGCTGAGCTAGCACTTAGAACACCACAATTCACATTCCCACCAGTGCCATTAAACTCTCTGGGTGACTTTGGACCAATCACTGTCTCTCAGGCTAACTTATCTCACAGGCTTTCAATGAAGATAAAACAAGGAAGGAGAGAACTCCATCACTGCCCTGAGCTTCCATGCAGGCAGGGTGAGAATAAAATGTAGTAAATGAAGTTATTAGGGAAATTTACAATAATTTTTTAAAAAAATTGGGAAGAGGGATGGAGACACTTGAATTGGGAACTCTCTAGTTCAGGGGTTCCCCCACTTGGTGCCCTTTCTTGGGCCCCACCCCATGATTTTAGAAACTGGGCAGGGCCTGGCAGGGCTTTTGCCCAGCAGGGCTTGTGATTGGCCACTGGAGATCTGATCAGCTGTACAGATTAAAAGGCATCTTGTTGAAAAGAACTTCTGCCTGAAAATGTTGAAGGTAATTGCCAGCGCCAGATTGGGAAATTCCTAGAAATTTTTTGTGTACAGCCTGAAAAGAGCAGGATTTAGGAAGGGTATAATGGGGTATAATGTCATAGAGTCCACCTTCCAAAACAACCATTTTCTCTAAGGGCAGTGATCTCTGTGGACTGGAGATCAGTTGTAATTCTGGGAGATCTCCAGACACCAATTGATGGTTTGCATCTCCATGGAAGGGTTGCTATTAGACTTATGCATAACTTTATGCCATGCCATTTCGTGGTCAGCTCTGCCTCCTATGGCAGACATTTTGTGGTTAGCCCCACCTCCTGTGGTAACCTTTTTGTGACTGTGCCTACCACCCTGCATCAGCATTCCAAAAAAGCCCGCAAGATCAAAAGGGTCTGAGACCCCTTCTTTATTTGGCAGCTTAATGGTGAGGCTTGCTTATAAGCCACATCAATAATGCACTTGTGAACACTAGGTTGTTAACTAAACCAAGCACCACTCGGAGGTCTTCCTTTTCACATCCTGCAAACAGCAAGTCTGATGTTTTCCCAAACAAAAGTCCAGGAGGGACCACAGCTCTACCAGTGAACAGAGATGGAAGAAATGAGAACCTGTGTCAGAACAATGATGTCTGGAACCAGGAGGTCTCAGATTCGACTGAATGGACATCCTGAAAACAGTCCCAGTATAAATATCATATGAGAGAATTGCATATTTTGGAATGTAACCAATAAATGTAGAAAAAAATAATGCACTTATAATAATACTAGTAACAAAGCTTGTTGTGGGGAAAATATAACAAACTCTAGAAAGGGGAGGGTGGGCAGGCGAGCATTGCCTCCTCCTTTGCAACTAATCCCAGCTAGGTGAAGGTGGGGGGGCAGATATTGCCACTTTCTCTGCTCCTGATTCAGGCCAAGTGAATGAGGGGTGGGCATTGCTTCCTGCTATGCTACTGATCCCAGCTGAGTGAAGGGGGGGGCACACATTGCTCCTGATTCTTGTCTGATTTCAGTTGGGTGAAGGGGAGGCAGGCATTGCAACCTGTGCCACACCTGATTCCACCATCTCAGCTTATTATTATGGGTGGGTGGAGAGAGGGCATTGCCGCCTGCTCCGTGCCTGATCCCAGGCCAGGTGAAGGGGAGGCGGGCATTGCCTCCTGCTCCACATCTGATTCTGGCGGGTTGAAGGGAGAGCAGGCATTGGCACCTGCTCTGCTGCTCATCCAGGTTTGCTGAAGTGGGGCAGGCATTGCTACCTGCCCTGTGCCTGATCGTAGCCGGGTAAAGTGGATAAACATTGCCACCTGCTCTGCGCCTGATCCCGGCTGGGAAAGGGGGGGGCAGGCATTGTCACCTGCTCCACTCCGCTCCTGGTCCCAGCCACATAAAGGGGGTGGCCACCACCCCCTGCTCTGCGCCTGATCCCAGCATTGCCACCAGCTCACTCCACTCCTGATCTCAGCCATGTGAAGGGGGCGAGCATTGCTACCTGCTCCATGCCTGATCCCGGCCGGTGCAGGAGGGTGAGCATTGCCATCTGCTCCACTCCGCTCCTGATCTCGGCTGCATGAAGGGGGGGGCGGGCTTTGTGACTTGGTCTGTGCCTGATTCCAGCCAGGTGAAGGGGGTGGGTGGGCATTGCCAACTGCTCCACTCCTGATCCCAGCTGGGTGATGGCAGAGGGTGGCCATGGCCGCCTGCTCTGCTCCTGATCCTAACTAAGTGAAGTTGGGTGGGGCAGGCATCACCACCTGCTCTGTGCCTGATCCCACCTGGGTGAAGGGGGGCTGGCATTGCCACCTGCTTCATGTCTGATCCCAGCTGGGTGAAGGCAGCGGTGGGCATTGCCACTTGCTCCTCCTCTGATCCCAGCTGGGTGAAGATGCGGGGGGGGGGGGCGGCCATTGCCTCCTGCTCCACCCCTGATCCCAGCTGGGTGAAGGAAGAAGGTGAACATTGCCACTTTCTCCACTCCTGATACCAACTGGATGAAGTTGGGGGCAGACATTCCCACCTGCTCAGCGCCTGATCCCACCTGGGTTAAGGTGGGGGTGGGCATTGTCACTTGCTCTGTGCATGATCCCGGGCAAGTGATGGTGGGGGTGGGCATTGCCACTTGCTCCACCCCTGATCCCAGCTGGGTGAAGGAAGGAGGCGGGCATTGCCACCTGCTGTCCTCCTGATCCCAGCTGGGTGAAGTTGGGGCCAGCATTGCCACCTGCTTTGCACCCAATCCCACCTGGGTGAAAGTGGGGGGTGGGCACTGCCACTTCCTTCACTCTTGATCCCAGCTGGGTGAAGGGAGGCAGCCATTGTCACATGCTCTGAGCCTGATCCCAGGTGGGTGAAGGTGGGGGTGAGCATCACCCCCTGTTCCATACCTGATCCCAGCTGGGTGAAAGGGGGCTGGCATTGCCACATGCTTTGTGTCTGTTCCCAGAGGGGTGAAGTCAGGGGTGGGCATTGCCACCTGCTCAGCTACTGATCACAGCTGGATGGAAGCAGGAGACAGGCATTGCCACCTGCTCCACTGCTAATCCCAGCTGGGTGAAGCCAGGGGCAGGCATTGCCACCTGCTTCACTCCTGATCCCAGGTGGCATTGCCACCTGATCCGCTCCTGATCCCAGCTGGGTGAAGGCAGGGGGTGGGCATTACCATCTGCTCCACTCCTGATACCTGCTGAATAAAGGCAGGGGGTAGGCATTGCCACTTGCTCTGCACCTGATATCAGCCTGGGATTTCCGTCATAGTGCACTCTCGGAGGGATGGGCTGCCGCTTCTGGGCTTCCCTCCATGGCAGCACCCTCTGGAGCCACACCAGGGTAGGAAGTGGGTTGTTTGGAATATGGTTAGCCTTTTATATAATAGGATGCAGTGAGGAGCCACACATCATCATTTCATGACCACTGCATCCCCCCCCCCCCCTATATCTGCTCAGCCTGCATTTTTGTCCAGTTCCTACAGCACAGATTTCTGTTCTCCAAATCTAGTAGGGAGTTTTACTAGGCCCTTAACATATATGCATAACTTCCATATGTACTAATGAAATTCAGGTGTGCTCATCAAGGTGTGAATAGATTCTATTGTCTTTTTACGATGCCATTTATAATGAACAGGATGAAGCAATAAAACTGTGAACTCTGAACTGTAAAGTGGTCTATTAATTATCCTTAACTTTTTTTTCTGCCAGGTAAGCAGTTTATGGGTGCGCTCCTCCTCTGCTCCCACACTTCTAGTTTAGCATCAGGAGGCAGAAAGCTTGGTGCATTTTGATGAGTTTTAGGTCCCAATATGGATAACTGAGAAAGATTTGGCTCAGACCATGCATTTCAGATCCTCTTTGTTGCTTGTTCTTTGTGACCTGCTGAATGACAATAGTTAAATGAAACAGCATGGATTTCTGATTTTCAGAGTATTACAGTTTGGCATTCTGGTACTTGTTCTCTTTATGACAACACTCCTTCTCCTTCCCCCCATGGAAATAGTGTGAAACAAATTCAAAGCCAATCAACTCCGGATTTCCTCAAAGCTCCACACTTAGAATGCTTTAAGCATTTGCCGTGACCACTTTTGGATTACCAAGATGGGGCAAAAGTTCACAACCAATCCACAGGCCAGCTCCGCTCAGAGAAGAGAATCAATTTGGAACTATTATGAGAAAATAACTTTCATTAAGCTTTCATCATTTTGCAGAATGCTGTAAAAGCAGCTTGCCTGACTAAAATGTCAGCATCTCAAAGGGGGCACCGTTCTTCATTGTGCTGCAAAGGAAAAAGGAAGATCAAATGGAAATCATCAGTTCCCCTTTGGGCAGGTTACACAAGCAAAAGAAGTCACCATTCCAGGACCCAGAATCACCTATAATCAGTGTATTTGTTCAAAACAAAAGCAGACAATGCACACAGATACCAATTCCCAAGAACTGCTATAGATCAGATCTGATGTTCTTCACTACCTGTGAGCTTGTCAAATTCTACCAACTTTTTTGATCATCGCACTATCTGCAATTAAACAAACAAACAAACAACAACAAAAACAGGTCCAGGATGTCACTGGTGACATGCAGGGTGAAGCAAAAACTATGGCTGATATATATTGGAACATAGGAACTGCATGAATCTAACCTTCTGCAGCTACATATTTGTCAATGTGGGCCATTCAGGTTTATGCCTGAACAATACAGACATTTGATCCCTAGAAGTAGATCTAAAACTTTCTTCTCATATCTTCCTATTCTGGAATCTCCTCCCTGTGTTTGAGATGAACCATCCCAATTCCAGGTACTCCACACACCCCATGAAGAGGGAAAGAATACCTAGGGATCTTATATAACTCTCTATTTGATTGCTTTACTTTCCCTTATCAGTGAGAACTCTGCATACAGAACTTAAATTTGATTGCTACTTTGAGAAAAACAAACCAAAATTGAATTATGGGATTAGTACAACCTATGCAGTCTTATATTTGTATAATTAGGTGTTTTTGCTATTTTGCATAATTTATTATGCATTTTTAGCCCTAGGAAGAGAGACAAGGGTATCCTTTTCCGTTTCTTTTCTAGCTACTGAGATTTCAACATGCATTATCACAACAACAGGAATAAAGACTAGAAATTTGACTTTAAAAGAATATTGAATTTCAGGAAGTGGGATTTCAAATGCAATATTACATTCTGGGCTATTTCAGATATTTACACAACCCTGTTTATAGGATCAGGTCCTCTGTATGGGTGTGTATACGTACATTGCACACATGTGTGTATATATCAAGGGGTGGGGAGCAAACCTCACTGAATAAAATGGGATTTCCTTTTGAGTGGATGTACTTAGGATGGCTCACGATGTCTCTTCCATCAGTGCAAAAATCTAAAAGTGAGACAAAGACTGCATTCAGGATTGCCAACTCTGCAATTAAAAATTCCTGGAGATTTGACAGTGGTTCTTGGGAAGGGTGGCATCTGGGGAGGGAAGAAACTTAGCAGGGATGTGATGCCATAGTGGCCCTCTCAGAAACTGCCATTTCCTCCAGGAGAACTGATCTTTAATCTGGAGATCAATTGTGGCTGATTCCGCACACGTTGGATAATGTACTTCCAATCCTCTATAGATCATTTGGAACGGATTTTTTCGTGCGTGGAACAAAAAATCCACCTCAAACGATTGATAAAGTGCATTGAAAGTGCATTATCCAATGTGTGTGGAATCAGCAAGTAATTGCGAGAGAAATTCATGTTCCACCTGGAGATAGGTAACCTTACCTGCACTCCTCTGAACTTCTCTTATGAAACATATTGAATTCAACTTACTATCTAAAGGACAGGGCTACAATGCAGTAATGCTATGAACACTTGCTTGGAAGTAAGTCTTATTGAGCTCATCAAGTCTTACTTCTATGTACTTAGGATTGGGCTGAAACCACCATATGCATTTCTATTTGTTCTAGAATGCTAAATAAGAGACCAGTTTTAGATTATTGGCTCCTTTCTAGGAGATAGTATGGAAAGCTGCAGCTTGTGCACAGAGATCTCACATCTGCATTTTTTTAAGAGAAAGATTTCAGTTTGCAATGAATTTTTAGAGCTTGGTCATAAACCCTCTAAAAATGGGGATAATGTGAAAAGCTAACGGATTCTTAAGTACATTAGCATGCTTTAAATATAGGATGATTTCAGCTCCATAACAGCTACTTTTTATGCATGGAATGCTCCTCTAGGCATAATTGATGCATTAGATATTCATGGATGAACGAGACAAAGAGTAGGCTAACATCACTTTAATATTTCCTTTTTTCTTCTCACACAGTGTGTATGTCTGTGTGTACAGACAGATTGATTGTAAGGATGAGTGAATGTTCCCTGTTTCATTCCTTCTTATATATATTTCGCAACCATTTCATTTCTCTACTTTTCACTGTCCGTTTTCTGAATTTGTTTGTACTGTGTATGCACTACTTTTTAATATGTAATGTGTATGGCATTTATATATACATTCTCTGATACACATAGTCTACGCTAATATATACTGCTCATCTATTGCCACATCCGGAAGTGCCTTCACACCTCTTTAGGGATTGTTGAATCCTGGGTATCCCAAATCCTAGTCCAATATTATAACCATTACAACATGCTGGCAGTGGAAGAGAATGCATTTGGGGTGGCCTGTCCCTTCATCGATCATTTTAGCAAATATAACCAGAAAGCTTTGGGGAGGGGGTACATCCATAGACAGCTATATAGGGCATACTCTCCATCTGCTTTGAGGTTACAAACTCATGACCAGCTTAATATGTTTCCTTGAGCAAAATGAGTTGCTCACATCTGTGCATAATTATATTTCACCATTCCCTTTTTATAAGAATGACTATGGTCATGGCATTCTAGAAATATGATCGAAAAATACCTTCCCAAATGGTGAGATGAGACTCTGATTCTGTAGAAATAATGCATTTTAAAATGCTTGAATTTGCAAGCCGTTTCTGCTGCTGTTGTTGTTCCTTAATATATTTTTCCCATGCTTAGCATAGGTAATAATAAAGAGTATTTGGAATCTTTGGCAAATGGTGGGCAGCGGGGGCAGGGGAGGGAGAGGGTGTTTTAAGTATCAGTTGGGGCAGAAGCTGAGATCTGGCCAGTGGAACAAGACCAACATACTCGCCACTGGAAATATCATCCAGACATACTTTAGTCTCCATAGAAAGAGAAACAAAACTCTCCCTCCCCCTGCAACCAACTGAGCATTGGTTTGCAGTTACTTGTTGGGGTTTCTGTTAAGCTCGTGGATCTCCCCCCCCCCCACTCCACACACCTTCTCTAATTTCTTTCAGTTGTAAAGTCCTACTTATTTATTTATTTGGACACAGTGAGTGTCCCCCTTCACTAAGGTTTAAGAAGACTCTTGGTTCTGATTTTGAACTGATACTTTTGTTTAATTATATGTTTAGGGCCTCATGTAAATTTTACATAAAGACCACAGCCCTTTACTCTGCAGACTGCAAGATCATAGCTACTAACATTCCTCATTCTATCCCTTATATTTGTAGTCATCCCTGTGATATGAAGCATTCATAGAGGGAGTCCTGACTAGACATGGGCACGAATGGGGGGAAAAAACCAAACACCCTGTTCGTCGTTCGTTGCCATCCACGAACAATGAACAATGAACATGGACGAACATACACTGTTCCCGGACATGTTCGTTGTTCATGGGGGCCAGAAACCCCACCCCACCCCAACCCCCCACTTAGCCCCCCTCCCCTCAAACCCACTTACCTGGCCCTTTAAAGGGTAAGTGGGTTTAAAGGACCCTGTCCTGGCAAAAATAGCAGTGTCTGCTGGCAGCTACTTTGAGGGGTTACCAACTGACCTTCCCGATGTCCAATACCCACCAAATTTGCAGGGGACATAGTCCTTACTGTCCTCTGAAGATTCCCCAAGTTTCAGAGAGATTGCACCCTGGGAAAGGCATAATCCATGGGTCTCCCCATTGGCTGTCATTTTCTCTTCACAGTGGCAAAAACGGGACTCTCTGCTGGAAGTACTTTGAAGGGTTAAAGCCAGAAGGAAAGTCAGAAGGAGTTCAGACAGAGTTCAGTCTCTCCCTGCCTCTGGTTGCCAAGGGGATTGATTGCAGGTGCCAGAATGTCTGGCTTGACCAGCTTGCAACAACCACCTGTTCGTTTAGGATGGGGCCTCGTGAATAGCTTGTTCGAGAACAGCAGAGTAGGCTGTTTGTGGCTTTTATCTGTTCATAATGCTGTTCATGCCCATGTCTAGTCCTGACATCAGGTATAGAATAACATATTCTGGAAGACACAGGGATGCCGCTAAAAATTACATCCCTGTGTCAAGACCATTCCCTTTCCTTCTGCAATATGTATTTTATGATTATTTATTATTTATTAATACTGTCCAAAGCCACTCTCATCAATACATTCGTACAATAAAATCAGAAAATTAACATATCAAATAAAAAATAAATGAAATGGAGGAAGCTGCAGATTAATCAAAGTTGACACTAAGGCATTTCTTTTTAAAGAGCATAATTAGACTGCCGCTACTTTAAATGGGCAGATTAAATCTGACAGGAAAAAACAAAAACAAAATACAAATGGCATACTACTAAAAAGTTTTTGCTTGGTACCTAAACACCAATATAGATGGAAAGAGAACCGCTGGGTGTTGTGTTACACCATACCACCTTGAATCTCAGTGTGAAAGGCAGACTATAAATAAACAGAAATAAAAAGAAAAACAAAAATACAAACAGTGTGGTATAGTGTCAGACTAGGATCATACTAGGGTCTGGGAGACCCTAAAGTCAGACTAGGATCTGAGAAACCAGGTTAGAAAGCTTGCTAGGTAACTTTGAGCTAGTGACACACTCTTAGGCTAATCCACCTAACAGGATGGTTGTGAGGATAAAACAGAGGACAGTAAAATGGTGTAGGCCTCTTTGGATCCTGTTTGAGGAGAAAGTGAGTTATGTGTGAAGTAAATAATTGCCTTATGTTTTGTCACCATCTGCCTCATTTCTCTTGGTTGAGGTACCCAGAGATGGTCCCCTGTTGAGGCCCTTAATGGATAAGTCAGTTCTCGCAAAGATGATGCCTTCGCATAACCTTTGCCCAAATAATTTAAGCTTTAAAGATCAGCACCAGCATTTTGATTTGCACCAAGAAACAGATTGGAAGCCAATGCAGATCTTATCATGGAGGGAACTAGGGTCACTGTGTCTCAACTTATGGGGTCTTGCAGGAGACTGGGGAGGGGTTAATCCTCTATAGCCAGATGGAGTGTAACAAAGTGTCATTTTTTCTTCTAATCCCAATAATATAAAAATACAAAGCAACCATTTCCATGCAGTACCTCTCCCCCTCGGTGTGAGTTTATCTACTCCAGTCCCAACCTGCATAGTGTTTCAGCACACAACTTGGGGCTTGAGCCTTCCTGGAGTGTTCTGGAAGTACAATGGTTGTTCACCGCCCACACATCCTTCCCCAGCAGTACTGAGCATCATGTACAGACAGGAGTGTGGGTGGTGGGAGGGCTCAGAACAAGCAGAAGATCAGCAGGGGAGGTGACTGGGGGGGGCAAAAGCAGTGGGCCCCATGAGAAGGCTTGGGCCTTGACAGCTAATGCCAGTCTTGACAGTAGCTCAGGGTGTTCTTAGTTTTGTGAGGCTGGTGGTGAGAGACTGTTATATTTCGTTTGGAAGCTCACTGATGGAGTTCTGTAGGACAAATCCTACAGCCAGGTCTCTTCCTTTTCAGTAAGTTTTTACTATTTTGTATTGTTTGCTAGTTATGCTTACTTTTTTCTTTTGAAAATATACAAATAGATTTTGGGGGTTTGTGTGTGTGTGTAGGTCAAAATACACTGATTCGTTAACAACAACAACAACAACAACAACAACAAATCAACAAAGAATTCTGGTTGTTTGTGTATGAGAATTCCATTGTTCACAGAATCTTTAAAGACATTCCTCCCCACACACACACACACAATGCATCTATCTATCAGTATATGGATAACTGCAGCAAGGTTATATTTTCTTTCCAAGGAAGGGTATTCCATGAAGTTGGTAGAAGGCACTTTGACCCACATAAAATAGCTGGGCGTCCAGAGATAGTTTGGCCTAAAAGCACCCCCAAACAGCGAACCTGAAGCAACTCCATCCAAACTAGCAACATATCACCATACTAATCTGATTAATAGGACCTCAATCTTTTCTAGATTGTGCTCCAGTTTATTAAACAGCTTCAGTTACCTATGCTATGACATCATTACGCACCACAGCTCCATATCAGCTGCCACTGGTGGGGTGTGGAAATGCACACTGTAATTTCACAATGCAGGGGTGTGTTGAAACATGCTACAGGATGGAAAAGGAGAGGACACATGGATGCCATTTTCAGCACCATCCTCCTATCTCCTGTAATATGAATGTTCTGAGTCATACTATTTTGCTTAATAGTTTGGCAATAACAGTGAATGCCATTAAGCAAGGTCAAACAGAATGAAGATCACACCTACGTTGCCAAGGTAAGAACCTGAGGTCAGGGAATTGCTTGGGATATTGTGCGGCAAGAGAGGTAGCTTGAAATTGACCAGAAATAAATTATTGAGTTCTAAAAGCTGACTTGGTGGGATTCTGTGCTTTTAGACATTGATGCTGTTTTATGAACTAGTGTTACCTTCATTGTATCTGTATCTATTGGTTCACTGTGGATATTTGTAATGGAATGTATTGTGAAAGTTACTGTTAGTCTCCTGTGCTCTGTGTTCACAGTGAAACTGACCTTCCAATGGTTAACTACAAAATTTCTTATGCACAGTGAAACAGAAGCAAATAAAGAATTGGAAAGCTTTCTGATTTTTTAAACACAGTTGTATGTTAAGGATTTCATGTTACCCCCATTTTCTCCTTTATTTTCTCATTTCCTTTTCTCTTTATCCCTCCCCATTAGGTATCAGCAAATTTTATGGACAATCATAAAGGTGATATTAGTATAGTTATTGTTTGCAACACTAGGCAGCACATACATAAGCTTACATTTGGGATGCAAGACTCAGAACATTTCCCACCCAGAATTAAAATCCAAAATAAATCTCACACACTATTTGTTCATCTCGATCCTTAACCACCTAATGATTCTAATTTCACAAGCTTACCCAACCATGCATGCCTAAGGGGGTATGTTTGCCGGTTAGATTTGCTAATAAACAACTTCAAGGTGGGTAGGCACATTAGTGCATTTGAATAAAGGATGATTCGGGATCTGCTGACTCCTTCTTCGGGGTCCATTAAGAACATTTTTTATTATAATTATCATCCCCTAAGAGTATTTTCAGGGACCTGAAGCCAATTTTAGCTGTGGAGCAAGGGCACCATTACACTGGGGCAGATTGGTGCGGGTGGGATTGGAAGCACTGTTTTAAGGCTTGCTTCAAGATTAAATTGCAAAAAAAAAAAATAGAAAGAGAGAGAGAGAGAGAGAGAGAGAGAGAGAGAGCAAAGTGTTTTTTTTAAGAGCATGTGTTGTGATTACTTTTATAGCTTCTAATAAAGATCATAGCTCATAATATACCTCATTGCTCTGAGTGTGAATTTTCAGAGAGCCTTGCAATGCAATTGTAAAATACACTTGTCTGATGTATATTTTGTGCAAACCTACAGGGTCTTCCAATGATAAAATTAGCAAAACTTTTATGTTTCTAAAATTTATTTGCAGCTAGAGAAGAGTAAGAGAAAATACAAAGGAATGGTGCATGTGAAGCTCTAATATGCTCCTGCTTCTGCATCTAGGGACACCCAGGATTACTCCTCATTCAGAAGAGACCGTGGCTCAGCGCTAGACCACATACTCTGCATGCAAAAGGCCAAAGGTTCGATTTCCATCATTTCCGGTTAAAGGAGCACATGTGAAAGTCTGAGATGACCTTTCTCTGCCAGAACAATTATTGTTTACAGTAGACAATACTGAGCTAGATGGACTAAAAGTCTCACACAGTAGCTTTGTTATCTTCATATGGTGAATATTGTTTATTCATTCATTTGAAACATATATTTACTTCCTCAAACACATTGAATTCAAGAACTCTTACAATACATAAAATAAATCAGTAAAACACCATCAGTAAAACCACAATCACCAGTCAGCAGCAGCTACTTCCACTTATGCAAACTCAAACAGAAATCAAAACACCTGCCAACTCTCACGTTCTTCAGGGTCCATTGTTTTGTGTCTGTGTAGTGTAACTGATTAAAAGCTTAGTGGGTTGATAGTTTATAGGGTGGACTGTGTTCTGTGGACTGTGGTTTATAGGGTGGGCTTTGTTCTGTGCAATTGTGGTGTAATTCAGTGCAAAAACAGCCGCCTCAAATGGACTGGAAGCCTGAATTTAAAAAAAAATAAGGCCAAAATGTGTTGCAGAAAAAAAATGGATGAGATCTGAGCTGGCAATTCCCCAGCTGGAAGAAACACTAACATTGCATATCTGGTTGAGAATCCCCACATCCAAAACTGAAACAGATTTTTTTTTTCATTGCACAGCCTACTTTCAACAGAACAAAAGATGGTGCCCCTAGTCCTCGATCTTACAGATGACCGATTGGGCATTTCATAGGCTTAAGTTTAAAGATATTTTAAGTGTTCAAGTAACAGGAAATAGTTCATATTCGGAAATTTAAAAAAGAAGATATTAACAGCAATTGGCAAGTAATTTCATCCATAAACAAACAGGAGTCATTATCCAGTAATCAATGAATGAGTAAAAAGCCACACGATACAGTTTATTGGAAATAATTAAACAGCTGTCAGTCCTACTAGCTGCAAAATTAACATACAAGTTTAACAGAGATGAAAACAAAGATCATGTATTTTATTTCTACCAATCTATTTCATTTGCCTGATTTATTTATTTTTTAGTGCAGCATTAAGTACTTTTCCACCCCCTTTACTGAATGAAGATTCATCTCCCAATGTCTCAATCTGTTAAGCAAATTACCAGTCCTACCTCCATGTTGAAGTTTCCATTTCTGCTGTCATTGTTCCACTTCTCATTTTCATGCAGTAAGTGTAGGAGTGTGTGAGTCACCCGTACACAAACACCCATACCAAGAGAATGACAAAAAGCAGCTCAGATTTGCCCTAATCAAAAGTCATGTTGAAACAACAAAAACCTCCTAGATCGAGAGGTCGGAGAAAGCGAGGCCCAGTTAGTGTGTCTGCCAAGATATGCATGCTTCTCCCTTGACAGCCACATGTGAGAGACATTTATGCACCAATGAAGGCCATGCCAATTATTGGAAACAACACTCACTGCTCACTTCTTTTAATACCTGCTATCCACAGTCAAGCACTTATATTTCCCCAAGGCAAAGACAGCAGGTCATCTTTTGATTCCAGAAACAATTTCTTGGCACTTCTTTGAACCTAGAGCTTCCCTAACACTCTCTGAATCATGATATCTGCTCTCACAATAGTGACAGGTGATTTTTTCAGACTGTTGCACTCTACTAGATATGATCTTGGGTGGAGAAGCCCCAAGGTTATAGAGGCCTCCATCACTGCAAAATATTAGTGCAGTGGGCTGTGTGTCTCTGTGTATGGAGATTGTTAACAGGTTTTGATCCTCACACCTTTTTAAACTTTACCAATTAGACAGTTTTGATTGATTGATTGATTGGTTGGTTGGTTGGTTGGTTGGTTGGTTGGTTGGTTGGTTGGTTGGTTGGTTGGTTGAAAGAGAGAGAGAGAGAGAGAGAGAGAGAGAGAGATGTTCATATAGTTGGTTTGGCTAAGCAAGTATCCTATGTGCATAGGGCCGCACCAATAAAGGATCTTTTGAAGAAATAGGAACTTTGTGTAATTAAAAGTGGGAGACAGTGGATGACACAAACAGTGAATAATTCAGAAGACCATGGTGCATCCAGGAAGGGAAATGGCAACACTCTGTCACAAACAAAGTGGTCTTAAGATTCATTCTGAAGACTGGGTCATATAATGAGATTGCCACATTGGAAATGTGATTTGAACAGAACTACACAAATGTGGAGAAGACATCTTGTGGATTTGAATAATCCCCTTGCTGTAGGGTTAGATCTAGCAGTGTTCACTTCTAGTCCACAAATGACTAGATGGTTCACGGTCCATTTTTTAGAGTTTACTTCTACAGAGCTATTTTTCAAAGGAATAGACAGACAATGCCCCCACCCATTTCCTTAAAATAGCTCCCATGGTGAGTGGGACAGGGCTGTGGTCCATTTGTGGAACATATGCTTTGCATAACAAGGTCCCAGGTTCAGTTGCCCTCATCTGTAGGACCAGCAAAGAGGTGACCTGAAAGACCTCCACCTGAGAGCTTTAAGAGCCACTGCCACTCACTGTGGAAAAACTAACTTTGGTCTGACTCTACAGAAGGCAACTTCATGTGTTCTCATCTTCCACAATATTATTACTAGAACCAATGGCTGAGAATTGTGCTTCTTTTTTGTATGGATCCATACATTCCTCAGATCCTATTTCCAAGTCCTATCAGCTCCCCACCTGGTGGGATTCTACCGTCACCTTCTCTCACATCACTGCTGTCTGGGGATTCTACCTTTGTCCCTATACCCATTCTTCCATATACTTTGTGATGCTCTTCCCTCTCCCACATCCCCATCCAATCATCCACCATCATGCTGGTTGCCAAAAGCAAGTGTCCTTGGGCCTCATCTGGACAGGGAAGCAGGTTGTACTACCTTGTTCTTTCTCCTTCCCTGTGAATATCAGCATACTTCATATGGCTCTTCCCTAGCCTTCCTCCTTGGCCCTCACAGGATCCTGTCTTTAAAATATTCATCTTTCCCACCTCCTTGGGTTTCCTCCCAATCCCAACATAGCTTCTGTGAGTGGCGCTTCTCCCAGACTATCTGATGGGGCAGCTGGTTACACTGCAGCCTCCTAGCCCCTCCCACTCAATCTCAGTAGAGTTACCAGGTCCTCTTACCCTCCCAGCGGTTGGGGGAGCAGCACTTACCTGCTCACCACTCCCATGATGCTTCTCAGGGGAAGTGGCATCATTGTGCAGGTGCAGGGGCATGCGTGCACATTGAAGTAAGGCTGTTTGGGCCCCAAATGGGCCTAATTCAGCTCATTTGGGGCCCAAATTGCCCCACTGTGCCACCCCAGGAGCACGCCTTGGAGGCCTGTTCCCACAACTTCCCTCCCTCCGCCAACCACATAAGTGGTGGCAAAGGTTGGGGGGTGAAAGCAGGGGGGATCACCTGCCCCCACCAAGCACAGGGGATCCCTACATCTCAGCCTAGGCTGGGGCATTTGGTTTGCTTCTGTTGGGCTTTCCCCTGCTGTTTCTAGAGCACTTCCAGTGGCTCCCTTAGAAGTTTGGGCCCTATTCTTGTCCTGCCTATAATATTGAAAATCTCCCATTAGGCTGTCTGAGGTTGAGCAGCCTGTGTTGTTACAGGAAAAAAGTGAATTGGCTGTTCAGCTGGGAGTTGTTGCCCAGGGAATAGGGCAGGTGTCAGCAGCCACTGCTCCAACTGAGAAGGCAGCTGGGGGGTCTGCAGAGGTGCCTACAGCTGAAGTGCCAACTGGGGAGGTGTTGCAGTCCCTGGGGAAGGTGGCTGCTGCTGAAGTGCTGGGGAGGGGCAGAAAACAGGACGGCATCACTGGATATCTTTTCCTGCCCTCCTCCCCATTTTAGGTTCAACTAGTTACAGCTCTGCAAGAGATCATACAATAATCTATACCACTACTCAACACTAGACATGGGCACGAACCAAAAAAAAAAAAAAAACCCAAATCACATGATTCATGGTTCGTAGCATTCCATGGAACCTCGAACCATGAACTTCTGACCTTTTCCCAGTTCGTGGCTCATGGTTCCATGGCATTTCAATTGCCCTGCATTGGCTGCTGAAGCCACTGCAAGGTGTTTGAAACAGACAGCCGCTTTCTTCTGCTGCCCGAGCAGCGGGAGAATGGGGCTATCAGCTTCAGAGACTCCACGCCAGTTTCAGCCAATTGGCTGAACACAGCACAGGGTCTGTGAAACCGACAGCCTCTTTTCCTGCTTCCCAGGCTGTCGGTTTCACAGACCCCATGCTGGAACCGATGCTGGGTCTGTAAAACTGACAGCCCGGGCAGCAGGAAAAGAGGCTGTCAGTTTTAAATACCCCGTGCCGGTTCCAGCGCAAGATCTGTGAAACTGACAACTCCTTTCTCCTGCCACTCTGGCCAGAACTGGCACGGGATCTGTAAAACCCAGGCACCAGGGAAAAAGGGCTGTCAGTTTCACAGACCCCGAGCTGGAACTGGTGCGGGGTCTGTAAAACTGACAGCCCTGGCAGCAGAAGAAAGGGGCTGTCAGTTTCGCAGACCCTGAACCAGTTTCAGCCCATTGGCGGAACCCAGCACAGCATCTGTAAAACTGCAGCCAGAGTGGCAGGAGAAAGGGGCTGTCAGTTTCACAGACCCCGCGCTGGGTTCAGCCGATGGGCTGAAACTGGTAAAGGGTCTGTGAAACTCTGAACTGGTCACAGAATGGCTGGAAAAATTCGTTTGTTCTGGAAGAATGCGTTTCAGTGCAAACAAACTGGCCATTCCATATAGAATTTTGTTGTGTGGTTTGTTTTGTGTCCATCTCTACTCAACACACCTTCATTAGTTTCTGGCATGTTGAGTTACCAGTCCGATTATCTGATTGCTTTGCCGCATCTTTAACTCTGCACAGACCCATGTTTCCTCTTTAAAATTTGACTTATTTGTGTGGTACTTTAATTTGAAATGAACAAGAACTGCAGTGAACAAATATATTACTTTCCTACTTTTCACATGGAACAGATTTCAAGAGGACCAAGAAATATTCCGGAATGAAGTTATTTTGAATTATATTGTGTTTTCTAGTTAGATGTATGCAGATTGCCTTTTTTTTCCAAAAAAGATTTGGGGGGGGAGAGCATGCTCAAACAAGTAGAAAGGCTCTATTTATAAATTCACCATCTGACATGCTGTCTTCGAGGGGTGCAATTCAATTTGCTTAGAACATCAAATGATTCCTCAGTCAATTAGACCTTGTGTACAGAATTTTATTAGCCACAATTACAGGACACAGTAAATCTGCTTTAAGCTTCAGCAAAACCATCACTAATTCCAGGACATTTGAGTGCCTAGATTTTGAGACATAAATCTAATATAAACTTCTTCTTTTTTTTGGTTAGAGGCAGAATAGCTGGATGCAAAACATTCAAGACAGAATACCTAGTCGCCCTTTATAAAAAAATAATTCAGAAAATGATTGCTGCTTGCAATTGGGTTGTGGCCACAATACGTGTTCCCCTTGCTTGCCATACCAGCAAACAAGTGTCTGGAGATGGTAATAGTCTGGAGGAGAAAACAAATCACATTTGTGCACACAGCAGAAAGTCACACTTTAGTGTGATGTTGTCTGAGTGCAGCCTCAGTCTCCTTATGCAAACCACTATCAGGAAACTACAAATTAGAGATCTAATTCTCTGCCACTGAATTGTTCCATCAAATTTCATCAGTCCAATAGCAGGCCACATCAAAATGGGTCTAATTGCCCCAATTTCTTTGCCCACAACATGATCAACTAACACATTTTTTTTAAAAAAATCAGGCGTGATTATCACTGGATATGATGCCAAAATGCACAGGACTCTGATTCTGAGGGCCAAGCTACACATGACGAATGACACTTGAATGGCAAGTGGATTGAGTGGAGGGCAAGTGAACAGGGAGAAATACACTTGCCGTTCAAGTGTCATTCGTCACTTGTAGCTTGGCCCTGAGAAGCAACACCTGACCTCAGAGGCTGAGTTTTGTGCTTCCCATCTCACCCCCCCCCCCCAGCAAGCACTCCTCCAAGTACATAAAAAGAACAGTGTGAGAGAGTTTTGTGCATTCAGCTACACAGGTGAGATTCCATATCAAATAATGCAGTTAAATAAAATTTAAATACTGATGGTGGGTAAAACACCAGAAAAAACATATGATGGCAAAATGGAGCCAGGGGAAATGATGCATCTCTTTCTCTCACACACAAACACACCCAATCAGAAACAACAAAGCAACAAGGCTGCCAACTCTGGTTTGGAAAATTCCTGGAGATTTGGGGAAAATGGCGGAGTATGGGGTGGGGAGGGAGTTCAGAAGGCATGAGATGTCCCTCTAGCACTTCCATTTCTCTCAGACTCTACCCTGGACCTCCAAAGTTGTTTCCTCCAAGAGAACCGACCTCTGAAATCATTTGTAATTCTGGAGAGAACTCCACATTTCATCCTACCTTACAAGGCTGTAGCAAGTATTGCTGGGATCATATATCTATGAACCCCTTTGAATTTATGAGCACATTATAAAATGCTTTGTGTTACTAAAACAAAGAAAACAGCTCCCCCCAAACAGTAAATTTAATCAACAGCAACCTAATCTCTGATCACTCGAACATATAATCAGCCTTACACTTGTGCTCACTTGAGAATTATTGATTCCACATATTAAAACAAATACAGGTCCAGGTGATGCATGTTATAATTATCCCCACTAATGTGATTACTGTGTGTAAACTGATTACTATAATTAGGAGTGGGTTATTTGTATGATGCAGGAGAGAAAGAAACAGAAACCTGTCTCCTAGATTTCAAGTTGGCAACAAGTAAAAAAAAAAAGCCTACCTCTCAAAAACAAAGGAAAACAAAACCCCTGCAAGGTGTTTTGTATTGAATTAATTGCATATCTTGGTGTTGAAACAGACTGCAAGGTGCTCAGCTCTTGTAGTTTGGACGATTTGACATGCAACATTCTGTACAACAAACAACTTGCCGCCACTGAGGGTTTGGAGGCGAGCCTGGGAGTGAGGGGTGTGCTCCAAGAAACAAAAATGCATTATAATTTTAGATCTGGCATTGGGGATTTTTTTTTACCATGATCGCTGATTTTTCGATAGGACATTACTGGTTTGGGATGAAAATCGATGTGGTTTTTCTGGTGTTGGAGGTTTGGGACCATTATTTTCAATGGGAAGAGTACAGCTGTTTATAAAGATAACAGCACCATATTTGGATGGAACATACTCCTTCCTCTAATCTAAAGACCCACTACATTTCAAGCAGACTGAACAAAGGGGTTTGATTTTACAGACTCCCAAAATAGGTGCCTCTTGGCACAGGCACACTTTTCTCTACTAGTTTCTATTTGGAATGCGTGTGTGGGTGTGGGTGTGTGGCAGTCAAGTGGTGGCCTTGGAAGAGAGCACCAGGAAGCCACTGGCATTGAAAAAAACCAAAACAAAACCCTGTCTGTATTCATTTAATTTCCATACCTTTACTGTGACTTACCTTTCCATTGAAAATCCTGTTTGTCATCCTTCCTTGTTGTGATTTTTTGTTTGATTTCCTTCACAAAACGAGGAAGGAGGAGGGAATAAGAACCACAGTTCTGCCATTATTCCCTAAGGGGGTTGGGGGTGGGGGCAGAGTCAACCAAATATCACCAAAATTGCAGCAGGGCTAGTGCTGCCAGTCCACTAAAAACTTACAAGGTTCAAGAAAATTTGACCAAAGGGTCCAGTTCTATAGGTCACTGGACAAGGTACCCCAAGCCATCCTACTTGCAGAAGAAAAAGGGCCCTGCCCCCACAAAGAAAGGGGGTAAAGAGAAGGAGCTAGCCAGAATCACAGCTCTGCTGGGCTTTGTGCCTGCTTGGTTTGAGCTGGCCAGGAATTACCTTCTCCAGGCCACTGCCTGGGATATTTGGAGAATCAAAGAAAAGAAGACTCCTGCTGCTGTTGCCGGTAAGCACCTGAACATGGGGAACTACACAGAGTTTTGTGCTCTCTCTCTCTCTCTCTGTGTGTGTGTGTGTGTGTGTGTGTCATAATGCCCAAGAATCCTGTTCCTGAAAATCATGAAAACAACCTGAAACAGTGATTTTTGTGTATATTTTTTAGCTTGGAAATTCTGGAATACACACTGCTAGGTTCAGCCACCACTGGGGCCCTATTCCCCAGTGGGGCCACACACACACACTTCCATATGGCTATGTTAGAAAGAGCAGAATGCAACTTTTTCACACACTTTGCGTTTATATAATTATTTAGATATATGTGTTCCACCTTTCTACTCAATACGGACAAAAAGTGGCTAACAATGCCTTTCTTCCCACCACCATTTTATCCTTACAACAATAGTGATATAGGTTAGATTGAGGGTGTGTGCCTGGCCGAAGATCACCCACCAAGCATACGTAGTGGAGTAGGGATTGAAACCTGGGCCTTCCAGATTCTAGTCTAACACCCTAAACATTACACTGGCGACAATGGATCTAAACTGATTGAGCACCTATTGGGAAAGATTGTGCGACAGATGCTCAAAGTTCAACTTCTCAGGCTCACCCAGTTTATCAGATGTCTGTCAAATCCATACATGAAATTTCAAGAAAAAGTTTAAATATGGCTAGCAAACCTTCACACTGAAGGTCCAGATATCCCTACTGTTCACCACCACTTGAGATGCTGTGAAATGTTTTTTTGTCAAATATGTTTGACAGTCAAACTTGCTATGTTCAACTGTGGCAATCAGACATGAGCCAATCACCAGTACTGAATAGCTCAAACACTGGCTGGACACATTTGCAGAGGATATTATTCTAAAGTATTTATGCACAAAAATGCTGCTGATCCAAATGTATTCAGCAGCCACTAAAATTGCTATGGAGTAGTTAGATGAACACCAAATATTACAATTTTTTTTAAAGCAGCATTTATTTACAACTGGTTTGTCTGAATTGTGGCTGATTTAGCTTGCTTGAATCACCTGCCTGCCAAGCAGAACAGAGCAGCAAGAATGGGGGGAGTAGTACGTAAATGGGCTGTGTAAGATTGCTTATGTGCAAAAAGGTTGACTGTGTTGTTCTGTACTGTTGAAAGGAACAGGGTGAAGCAACATGCCAAATAACCATAAATAGAGAAACAGTCCATTGAAAAATTGCCTCCCTTTTCATGACTGTGGAACAGAACATGAGTCCAAACTCACACAACTCCCCTCGCCCCCTGACACACACAGGGCGATCACTGGAGAGGAACCACCATGTTCTATATTGTCCTGCCGCAGAACTGTGCTTGATCTGAAAAAAAGTAATTAACATATTTAATGTGTTTTGTTTGCTTCTTGCTCTTATTCTCTGTTTTCAAGGTGGAGAATAAAAATGAAACTTTGACCATGTTCCTAAGAGCATATCAGAGGACAGAGGATTTTAGGACAATCAAAAGAATCAGTGCTTCAAGAAAGGGAAAGATTAGGAGTGTTGCATTGTTCCTCATTTTGTCTCAATATGCTAAAGGTAGAAGGCTAGATGGAGGATCTCAAGACTGATAGCTGGGATTAACAAAGATTTTATTACTGGGAGTAAATTCTTCACACACTTTGACGTCCTGTCACCCTGGTGCAGAAAACAGTCCTCAGTCATGATGAACAGTTTGACTTGGTAGAAAGTGACGGTATTACCGTGCAATCCCAAGCAGAGCGACACCCTTGAAAGTCTGTTGACATCAACGGGCTGAGAAAGGTATAACTCTGCTTAGAACTGCACTGCTACTCTCACAAGGGGATTTGCTACTTTTGACACAGAACTGTTGGAATTTGTTTATCACCTCTAGGTTTTGTCTGCATCCCACTGTGTGTGTTTTGTTACACCCAGGACAAATATAGAATGGGGATATTAGCAAACTTTTCTTCCATTGCTGTGCTTGCCACAGAGTATAGCCATTTATCAATGGGCACTGGTAGAATGGTATATATCAAGAACCATTCTTCTTCTATAACAATGGCTACTTTTGAGCTGGGTTCATTGTTGGCAGACTCCAGAAGTTGCCTGGTCGCAGTTGGAAGAAATGAATGTTCCTGATGTCATTTATTTTCATCTTCATTTAGATTTCTGTTAGCTGTTTCACTGTTGGTTTTTATTGATTGGTTTGCACTGTGGGTTCATGCTGTATGTGTTTTTTTTAATGCACATCCTATAAGGTATTTTTATACATAAAATGTACAACATTTATATGTAAAATGTATTTATAAATATTTCTAATTCTCAGCATAGTGCTGCATGTGGATACTTAAGTCCAAAGACTGAGACCATGAAGAGACAAGGCAGATCTTTCTACAAATGTGAGAAAAGCCCCAGAAAAATATGAAATCTTAAAAAAAAAGGAGGGAGGGAGTAAAAAAACACACACAAAATGATAAAAGAAGTGCCTGACGCTTTAAGAAACAAATGCCTTTAATGGCCATTGCTAAGCAATCACAGAAGTACTGAAGCCTTGGTTGCATCAGGAAAGGGCAGAGGGATGTAAGGGGAGCTTCCAGGGCTGTATTGGACTTAGTGGGAACACTCATTGGGGCCAGGGCCAGAAGCAGCCACTGGCTGGCTTGCTACCATGTTCATGTTCTTTACATGATTCACTTGGGTCCGGCTGCTTGCTACTTGTTCAACAGCAACTACCCCATTAGAGCCAGCGTGGTATAATGGTTAGATTTTTAGACTAAGATCAGGAAGACCCAGGTAAGAATCTCTAGTCTGCTGTGGAAGCTCACTGGGTGACTTTGGACTTGTTTCACACTTTTAGTCTAACCTACATGGTTGTCGGGAGCATAAAATGGAGGAGAAGACAATGATGTAAGCTGTTTTAGTTCCCCATTGTGGCACTGCACAACTCTACCCGATTTCTCCCAGGGAGAGATTGCCAGGAGTAAGGAAGGAGGGAAAACTAAAGGGTGGGAGATAAAGGGAGGTTGGATGTTAGGCGGTCGCCCATTTATGTATAATGCTGGTTTGACAGACCAGAAACAGTCATCATAGCATACACTTTAAGGGTAAAAATCAGTGCAGGAAGACAGGAAAGGTTCAAAAACAAAGGTCCATACATTCAGTTTGCACCAGGTGGAATCAAAACTGACATGGAGATTTTTGAAACTGCAGAGATGAGAAATAAGAAATCATCCCTAGGGCATAGGCCTTATAATGCCTTGCCAACTTAAAGGCAGTGGTCAATATTTTGGCTTTCACTATAATTAATCCAGGACCCACAGAAAATTATTGTACATGAGAATCCTCTGTGACCGTGCAGAGGACTCTGGGACATATTTGCTTGTGTATCCTGTTTTCACCCCCTGACCTTATTAGTTATGTATGAAGCCCCCCTCCCCAAACTCTAGCCAGCACTGCAACTTTCTTTCTCTCTTTCTTCTCGCAGTGACTCATTTTCATTCTTTCTTTCCTTTGTGTGATCTCCTTTCTTTGCTCTTTACCACTTGCTCTCTGCTTCCTCCTTTCCTTCTTGTATGACAATGACTCCTTTAGTCTGCATTTCCTTTGTTGGACTCCCCAGAGGATCTCTGGCTCCTTCAGACTCTATCGTTTCCTGTCTTATTCAGAAAAGAAATCTTTTGCTAAAAGGTTTTAGTCGAGATGCTGAGGCTAACATTTCTGAAATAAGCTAATTTGAGCAAAGCATTGAAAGCTTTGATGGAAATACCGTCTTCAGGACTGAAGTCAGCTGAAAGGGAAAGAAGCACCTGCTGCCCTTACTGTAAATGATAGAAATCCCCATAGAAAGAGAGGAAACAGCTGTGTTGCATGGAAAACCAGGATGTTTGAATCATCTCCCTATCACAAACATTTTAGAGTTATGATATTTTGGAATCTACGGACAAATTAGATTTTGTGATGGTTATTTGCTTTAAGTTGCTAAGCTGATAGATGTTTATAGATGAACAACTCAACCACACATGGAACCAGCAGTACATAATCCATGCATGTATTGATGTTGTGAGCAGGGAGAGAATGTTTGGAAAAAAAGATGAACTTCTTCCCCCGTGAACAGTCACCAAGAAAGCTCATAAATGCCATGCCAGTTCCAAATTGAGCTGTGCTTTCTCATAAGTATTGACAAACTCTCTTGAATGCTAACCCTGAAGAGCTATCTTATTTTCAATTACACAGGAAACTGCAAGAGATAGAAGTGCTCTATCAGTTACTCTTGGTTTCCCAAGAAACAGAAAGAAACAATTAATAACAAGAATAGAGGATTTTTTGAAAAAGCATTAACCGTGAAATAGTACAAAATGCATACAGTTTTGTCCGGCAGTTGGAGATATAAGATTGAAAGGATTCACGGACAATCAGCAGCCCAAGCAGAAAGACGATTCACAAGAGATATATTCCCAGGATGCTGGAATCTGTGGATTCCTATGAAGGCTCTGCTGCCTCCTCGTGAATTTCCAACAAAACTTAATGATGAGAGGACTACAACAACAGCACAGTAGGGAGAAAGAAACAGGCTGGAAACGGCATCTTGTGATGAAACACCAGACTGAAATCATGAGTCAGGATTGGAATCCATGAATGATGAGGGCCTAATGTACAGTGCAACCTTAATCAGAACTATATACTTCTAATCCCACTAATGACAGTGGGCTTAGGTGCGTTTAGGATTGCAGAGTTAGAGCCCCAATATGATGGGGTCGTAGTAGCCATGAGCCTAATGGGAGCCAAAGGTAAGCATTGTAGTCGAAGGCAGGTTGGTCTAGATTCAGACATAGAAGCAAGTGGAAAGGGGTAGCAAGCAGGTGCTCAGTCCAGCAGGAAATTTCCAGTGCCGCACCTGAAGAACACCCTTAGGGCTGAGACTTTAGAGAACCAAACACTAGTTTCCTGGATCCCCTTGACAGGTGCTAGGTCAGTGGGCGGAGACTATGATGCTCTCTAGGGTATTTACAGTTCATCTTGTAACACCTTTGGCAAATGAGACTGGTCACTTGGAGTCCTGTTTGGAGAACCCCAGTGTGGACTTGTGGTCCAACACTATTTCTTTTCAGGGCTTTACTTCATTGGGTCCACACACACCATGTTGTAGGTAGAAACAGAATTTGCCTGGCTGAACAGTGTCCCTGGTTCCTTTGTTCCTTGAGTGGCAGTATGCTTCCCACAGAGGCACGTGGTGTGTCAATCGGTCACACTTGAGGATATCTACTCTGCAGAGGCTATTGTAGCGTGCATTCTTGGATTTCTGCTTTATGATATACTGTGGCTCGATAATACGGTTTTGAGATGACATATAAAGGATGTAAGTATAGAAAAACAATGCTAAGGTACAATGATGAGAAAATACAAATGGATCACTCACAGGAATGTCAAGGAAGGATAAAATTTAAGACTAGAGATGAATGACTGTCCCTGTTGTGATTTGTTTGTGCATTTATTTATATTTCTCAGCAGTTTCTGCTCTCTGCTTTTCCTTGTGGATTTGTTTGTATTGCATACCTTGTGTCTTCTTCAATTTACATCTGTCTGTCTGTCTGTCTCTCTAATATATGCATAGTATTGATTTATTAGAGCACATATAACAGTTTGGGAGAAGATGATTTATGGAAGTTTATCAATGGCTATCAGCCATGATGACTAAAGGGAACCTCCGAATCTAGAGGCAGTATATATGTGAATGTTAGTGATACACAAGGGAAAACTCTTGGCCTTTATGTCTTATTTGTTGGCCCTCGAAGACAACTAGTTATCCACTGTTTGAAATAGAGTATTAGACTAGGAGCAACCTGCATTGCCCAAACTAGTCTGATCTTGTCAGAGCTTGGAAGTTAAGCAGGGTCAGCCATGTTTAGTATTGGGATGGGAGACCACCAGGGAAGGCCAGGGCTGCTATGCAGAAGCTGGCAATGGCAAACCGCCTCTGCTCATATCTTTCCTTAAAACCCATCAGGGATCACTGTAAGTCGGCTGCAACTTGATGGTACACAAACACGCACAGGGAGTTTGTGAAGGAAATTTACTGCAAGGAAACAGAAGGTGTTGAGAAAATAAGTTTTAATAGCTGGGAGTTAGACTCCAGCCAGAGATATTAGTCTCTGCTGTGATGAGAAAGCGGTTTGGTGGGTTACCATATTAACTATTTAGATGGTTAAACCTGTCACCTGACTTTTAGAGTGTACCTTTATACTTGTACCTTTTGGAGCAGAATCATTCATACAACAAATAGATAATATAAATAACGAACAATAAACATAGTATGTGAACAGGTGAGGAAAGATTCGGGAGTTGTGATGAAAATGTCAACTCAATGTGAAGCATATTCTAGGCCAGGGATTAGGAAAGGGGCTGGAAATATAATAGTCATTATCATATCTTTCTTTAGATCTGTGGTATGGTTAGCTCTCTCTTACAAACACATGTGTATGCATTCACTAACAGGTGAACAGGGCTTATGAAGAATCTGTTTGGGGCACTGAGAGAAAGGAAGATGGCTCAGATATGAAGGCAGGCAACAAAAGAACCTGCCTGACAATTTTTGTCATAAAACTGATGAGGAAAAAAGAGAGAGAGACTTTCGAGATGTTGATAAATGATGGCACACCATTCTGGAAGAGAAATGCAAGCAAGGTAGTGGATGGGATGATAACTGAGATTTATGGGCCATCAGCCGTGGACAGGACTTCAGTAGTCAACTGGAAATAAAAGCCAGTGGTGGTCAGTGGGAGGGAATGCAGACAAAAGGAGGAGAGAAGATTGGGCTTGCCCCCCATGGCAACAGATAATCAACTGCATAGATGAGTGTGAGATTTTGCTACAAGCAGAGTGTGGAAAGATTTTTTCCCCTCTTGGGAAGATAACACAAATCCATGAGATGGTTTTGTGATATTCCTCATGAATTTAAGGTTCATATTGATTCTCTTAAGAGATGACAGAATTTCCTTCTCCTGTAACTTTTTGCTAATATTACCAACAGTTCATAAACTTTGTTCAAAGTTCTCTCAAATGGTCAGCATTTTTGTTTGTGTGTTTTTTTGCAAATCTTATCAACAGTTTCTAAACTCTCCTTCATCTTTGGATGACAATGATGAAGATAACAACTGTGTTTATATACCATTCTTCTAGACAAATTAGTGTCCCACTCAGAGTGGTGAACAAACTCAGTGTTATTATTATCCCCACAATACAGCTGGGGCTGAGAGGAGTGGCTTACCCAAGGCTACCAGCTGAGCTCATGGCAGTAGAGGGATTTGAACTAGCAGACTGCTAATTTGCATCCCAATCACTTAACACTATGATACAGCAGTTCCAGCAGAAACCTACAACTGAAGGATATGCAAATGTTCCATGTTGTTTCTTATTACCATTTATTTCAATGTTTTTGGTTCTTAGCTTTCTGCTGCTAGTACTACATTTTAAAGAGACAGACACAGACAGACAGACAGGGGTGGCTTTTTTCCCTCATTGTTGACATGGGAGCACTAGCTGAAGGGTACAATGCAAACTCCCCAAAATAAAAATAAAGAAATAGTAACTTGTCTGTTGTATAGCCAATACAAATTTCAAAATGCTGTTTCCAACAACAAAGGAGCACATTTCACCCTCTCCGTATTGCATCCATTCACCATTGAGATATTCGTGATGCATATTCAGAATTGGGTATTCTGACTTAAATGAAACATCATAAATGCATGGCCTGTTTGTCTTAGACAAATCAGTGGGCTTAATTAATTGAATTGTGTTTTTCATCATAAATATTGCCTAGAAATCATTAAAGCTGTTCTCACAATAATGCAACGAGAGATGTGAGAAGCTCATTTTCTTCTATTTGTTAACGCCACAATTGACAGTGCTGCCCATTTGGAATGCTCATTATTTTAATGAATGTGGGACTCTCACAAACTGAAAGGCGAGTCCTGAGTTACCATCCTTCAAAGGTTTCCCTTTTCTTCTGAACAACAGGATCTTTCCACCTTTAACTAAAGAGGGGAGGATTAAAAAAAGCAACCTCAACTGACTAACTCAAAGCAAATCATTGCCCAAGATCAGTCCTGAGTTCTAGTTTGGTTCCTTTCTTATCTTGTGGAAGGCACATAAATTGTGTACATGATCAAACAGTAGGCAACTAATAGATTTTTTTTAAAAAAAGATTCATTTGGATGTTGAATTATCTATCTATCTATCTATCTATCTATCTATCTATCTATCTATCTATCTATCTATCTATCTATCTATCTATCTATCTATCTATCTATCTATCTATCTATCTATCTATCTATCTATCTATCTATCTATCTATCTATCTATCTATCTATCTATCTATCTATCTATGCTCCTCTCATTGAATTCTGTGGGGTATTCTCAACCTGGAACAAGCCTTGAGCACTTGTGCAGTACCCCATCTTACCAGAGCAGGAAAACAAAGAGTTGGCTGGGATCCACCACTTTGAGATGAACAATGTATGAACCTGGCCTCCAGATCTATCCTTGAGAAAATGTGTGTTGGGGAAGGGGGTCTATCAAGGTTTTCTTTTCAATGAATGCCATGTGATTTAGGTAACTTATTGTATTGACTCCCCATGATGAACGCTTGAACATGTGAAGCTGACATACTGAATCAGTCCATCAGTCTACCAATATCAGCAGAGGCTATCCAGCAGCCAGAGGTCTTTCATAGCACCTACTGCCTGGTGCTATTAACTGGAGATGTCGGGGACTGAAAGCTGGCACTTTCCACATGCAAAGCAGATGCTCTTCCACTGAGCTATACCTCCTCCCTGATGGGAAATGACATAAAATAAGCTAAAGGAGTTCTCTGTAGACTATTCCTGTAGACTATGTAGAAGCAATCGCAGTCAGTCTTATACATGTGCTTCAGCTGCACCACTAAAACCATCATTTGCATTGAAGCAGCTAAAGCAACATTGTAGCCTTGTTCTGGGGAGGCTGCTTGTTCTTGCATCCTATTTAAATTAGCCACAATGGCTAACGTAGGTCCCATTTCATTTCTAGATGTTGCTAATTTTCAGTTGATTGTCAGAGGCTTAAAGGCTCATCACTGCTATGGTTACTGAGTTCATAAGCCCCACATCTGATGTTCTATCAACAGTGCACTGGGGTTCCTCATTAACTTCTTTGACACCCAAGTCATATAACCTCCGGCTTAGCCGTGTTCATAGCCAAGGGAAACTTCTGGCCCAGCTGTCCTCCTGCTGTCCACTTTCCTACCCCAATCTAATGCCAAAGATCACCCTGGGCCCTTGAGTAAATGGTTTAGGCATTTTGCTTAGAACTGTATTACTAAGGACCATATCAGCTGACAAAGGACATACTGTTGGCATGTCCTAATAAGCCAAGCTGAAAGATCTCTGAGTGATTGACGGCTGCTCTCTTCTCTGACCCACTAACACATTGCCAAGGGGCCCCAATCCTGTTTTATTTGCCTAGGCTCATGAACACAACAAATAAAACTTAATTGATCATTAAAAATCCCTGAGAGGCTATCCCTCCTTCTAATTATGGATGTTACAGAATTACTCAGCCTCACACTTGCAACTAGAAAATTCCTGTTTTTACTCGTTCCTTGTGAGACTTGCAATGAGATCCTAGCAGTGTTGCACCCTTCTACATCCACATACTTTTACAGACGGCTGCAACCATGTTGACGATTACACTGTTAATTTTTTTGCACCATTTTCTGCTTCCTCATGTCTCCCCTCCAATGATGTTTACACTTTTAATGTTATTTTTTAATGAAAAAATGACATAACGTTAAAATAGTGTAGAAATACAGTAAAAGAAGCAAACTAATCAGAAACAACAGCAACAAAAAAGGGCACAATGAGAAGGCTTGCAACAGTAACATTTTTTAAAAGCCAGACATATTTGTACAATGCTTTTACTATATGGAGTTTCTTTATGAGATTAAGGTGTAAGAATGTCCATTTTGGCAAACAAACTTTATAGTTCAATTTAATGATGAGATTTTTTTTTCTACCAATATGCTTTATACCTTAGTTGTGCTTCTTCAATATGCCAGTTCAGACTCCTTTAAAACAACAGAAGTAACATTAAGAATTATCTTTCTGAGTTTCTGGAGTTGTGTCAACTCTTCCCCCATTCATCGTCTGTTCTTTTGTGCCCTTATTTTAAATCCTCTTTAGGAAATATATTTAATCTGAAGCAAAATAAAAATTGTATATCTCTATAATCTTACCATCTGCAACTCTTCAGATGCCTTTTTTCTGATGAAATATATTTAGAAGAGGTGGATTTGTCCTGTGGATTTTTTTTCAGTGGGATTGGGGGTACTGAGTTGATGAAAAATGGAAAGATCTGCATGCATACAAAGAATTTTTAATTTCATCTGTCAAACATTTCAATCTCTCTTTTTAAAAACACAGGACATTTAAAAATGGAATCTAGCCAAATAAAGAGAAGGAAATTGAGAAAGCAATGAAAAACATAAGACTTGTACTGGCTTGGCTTGGGTTTGACTTGAATTGCAAGCCCGATTTTAAGGGGGGGGGGCATCAGAACAGAACACTTCGACACAGAAACCATGCCCCACCTTGCAAAATTTATTTATGTATGATTCTTAAAGGACATATATTCCCTTGAGGAAAATCGGCTGGAAAATAGGAATCCTGATAATTGGAAAAAGTACCTCATATGGAACATTTTCTTTTGAATGCTCTGTTTCCCCAACATAACCTGAGGAACATCTTTAAAAACATAGTTTATGCTGCAGGCTTTGAGGGTTCCATTGAAGATGCCACAGAAATGAAAGACACTGGGGGAAAGACAAAAGAAATGTCATGTCTCTAGAACTGTGATGCTTAAGAAGAAGAAAATTAATTAAGAATTGTATTTGTATGAGCATCCTGAAACCAAATGTTCCACATCCATTATCACTTAGAGCAGGGTCCACCAATCTTGTTGGTATTGCAGACAGTTATGGAAAAAGGATATTGGGGACCACAGTAAAATAGTTGCCATGGAGTGGGGCCTGTCACAGAATAACTGCCATGGAAGTAAGGGCCAATCACAAAATGTTGGTAGGTTCCAAGTCTAGAGTCCTCTTATAGTAGATACAGCTGCTTTCCAACTAGTTCTCCCTGCAGACCCATAGGGAATGACCCCTGGGCTCTTTTAAAGGATCTTCTGCACCAAGGGTGTGTGGGGGGGCTCATAAGATTGGCTCTTTGCTTTGGGGAGTGTGAATTATTCTTACACTTGTGAACCATATAGTACTTGCCCCTCACTTAGGATTTGAAATGCCTTGGCTCTGTGGACACATGCTGCCATGAGCTCAGCAGGTGGCCTTGGTTAAGCCACTCCTCTCAGCTCAGCTCCCCAGCTGTGTTGTGGAGATAATAACACTGACTTTGGCCGAATCCACACACCCGCGGAGCGTCCCAGCATTGCGCTAAATGTTTGCTAAACACCCGGAAGTGTAGCGTCTTTCTAGCACGATTCAGAAATCACGCTAGAAAGACGCTACACTTCCGAGTGTTTAGTGAACACTTAGCACAACACCGGGATGCTCCGCAGGTGTGTGGATTCAGCCTTTGTTCACCACTTTGAGTGGAGGACTAATTTGTCTAGAAGAGTAGTATATAAGAGTGCAGTTGTTGGTGTTATATGTGTGGTACTATTGGCTTATTTACTCATCACGCTTTTATCCTGCCTGTCCTCTAAAGAGCTCAGGGTAGCCAGCACAGTTCTTTCCTCAGCCTTTTATCATCATAACTCTGCAAACTGGGCTGGACTGTGAGAAAGGGTAACTGGCCCTGAGTGCATTTATGACAAGGCAAACAAAACAAGAATTTGAGGGATATGAAGCTAACACTTTTAAGAGAAACAATAAGATTTTAAATACGCCAGAAGCAGAAAAGGGGTTAGGCTATTAGGCAACAGAGGGGTGAAAAGGTTGCTAAAGGAAGACTGGGAGATCCTAGAGAAGCTACATCAGGGGTCTACAACATGATGCGTATGGGTGCCATGGACACTTTTCCTGACACCCATTAAGTGTTTTTAGAAAGTGGGTGAGGCCAGATGGATCTTTTGTCCGACAGGACTTCTAAGAGGATCAGAGCCCTTCTGACGAGAGATATCCACCGTCCAGATTGCTTTTCCAGTTGCTTTTCTAGTTTTTAAATGACAGTTCTGAACGATAGATTGATTGCCTCCTATTAGTTGGTCACTGCCATTTTGTGATTTTTTAAAAAAAAAATATTTATATTATACTGTTTTTATTGCCTGGTTTGAAACTGTCTTAAAGCATATATTTCATTATAAATGTTTTAATGGTTGTAATCCGCCCTGAGCCTGCCTGTGCAGGGAGGGCAGAATAAAAATAAAAAATAAATAAATGAATAATTGACCCCTGGAAATCTGATCAGTTGTGTAGATTTTTTCAAATGTTACTTTGGCAGTAGCTGCCACTGCAGCACAACAATCTTCAAGCATAACTGAAGGTATCAAGAATGTGCGTATGCAAGAAAATATTGTAAAGCAAGCTGTTTATTTCAAAAAGGCATCCTATTAAACACATCTTCTGCCTGAAATGTTGAAGATTTACTATTAAAGTTCTGCATCACCGTATTTCCTGATATTTTGCAGTTGGCTCTGTCTTTTTTGGCAGTCATTTTGTGGTTGTGCTCACTACCATCTGACAGAACTTCAAAGGTGCTTGCAGGCTCAAAAAGTGTGGGAACTCCAGAGCTACATGAACTCCTGGCCATTGCTGGTCCTATTATAGCATTTTGTCCCTCTCCCTGGTCCTGCCTCTCAGTCTTCAGATCCATGTCTGAATGGATGCCCTAGTATTGACCCAGACTTGATCTTTCCTGCCAACTGATCCATCTGACTTTGCTTATACCAAATCCCTAATTTGCCCTAATTATGATCATCTCTGTGGCCCAGTATTAGCAGACTTTCCCTGCAAGGCATCCATTAGCTATTTAAGCAATGTATTCCATTAATCAGTGGCAAGCAGAGGGCAAAATGAGACATTCCATGGCAAAGTTCATATCCTGAATTTAGTGAAGCACTGATTAAGCATGCTAATGAATGGTAAGTGTTGTTGAGGGTGCCTCTAATTAACAAGGAGCTGTTCGTAATAAAATGCATCAAGTATTTTCATCCAGATCACAAGTAATTTGCTTTTTAAAAAAAGAAAAGGAAAAAAGGAAGATCTTATTTCGCTTTGTACATTCAGCTGGGACAACAACGCAAATAGCATGATGGGGAAAAAGTACAAACCTCCTTCATAGTTCATGTCCAATTATCATAGTTAAGAAATCAGTTGAGCTACAATGGTCTGGTAGGAAGACTTCCCTATGACACTTCCTAGATCTATCAATTTATCTTTAGGGATGTACACATATGATATTCACCCTGCCCCATCTTTTAGTTTCTGCACACAGATGCGAGCATTTCATTTCATTATTTTCTTTGATAGTTTACCCATTTTTTCACCATTTTAGGCCATATATATTATATTATAGTTTCACACTGTGTACATGCAAAAAGCAGATGTTTACTTTAATGTGGGTTTTATTATTTAAAAAAACATTTCAAGTTTCTCCTTGGTGCAGAGAGGCCAAAAACTCAACTACAACTTTCAGTTCCAAGGAGAGTAGTCAGAAAAATTTGTAATTGTCCCACTTCTCCTGTCACCTAAGCAACTTGCAATAATGATTTGCTCTTTACCTGTTGTTGCTGCTATGAAGCATCTGCCTGCCCCATCTCTCCTCCTCCTCCCATGTTATATGTAGGGGTGTGAAATCTGGATCCAAGATTCAGGAAGAAACCTGGATTTTTGCCAATCCAGCTAAATCTGACTTTCCCAAATCAAGTCAGAGAATTTCGGTACAAATCCAGAACCTAGATCCAGACCCCTGGGTAAATCTGGGTAAATCCAGGAAATGTGGCTTCAGTCTCTGGCTGGCTCCTTTCTGGGTTTCTCCTGCTTTTTTTCAAGAGGGGAGGGAGGGGCAAGTGAGGCAGAGGCAGGAGGTGAGGCAGGGAGCGTGGAATGAGTGGCCAATCTGTGCAGGAGCTGTTTTCCTGGCTTCTGTGAGTGTCACAGGTACAGTCAGACTTAGTTACAACAGTGTCTCTTGCTTCACTTTGGTTTGGGTGGAATTCTCTGTTTTGACATGAATTTCTGGTTTGATATTGGTATCCTTGATTCAATTTTGTTCTGGGGCGGGGGAGGGAATTCCATCCATTCCCTTGCTCCAGCAGTTTGGTTCTGCTGGGCTTCCTCTTGCATCTGAGAGTGTGCCTTTGGTCATTGACAACCTTGTCCCTATGTGTTTCTGCCTGAGAGCCTGCTTGGAAATGTTTTCACCATAGGAAACATTGGAGAGTGCCAGGCAGCATCTTGTTCAGGAGCTCATAGAAATAGATCCTGGGGTCCAATCTTTATGATTTTTTGGGGGGGGGGTCTTTAGAGGATAGTCAGGAGTAGGTTTTCTGTAAATTTGGTGGAGTTTTATTGAAAAATGAAAAAAAAAACCCTTCCAGCCTCCTAGATAGCCTTCAGATAGTTTTTCCTATAGGGAATAATGGCTGTATAAATCCAGGATTCTCTGGTCTGTCTTAAAGAGATCAGAGAATCTTTCCCAGATTCCAAGAATCCCAGATTATTAATTTTTTTTGAGATTCCTGAAACCTGAATCTGGATTTCCCATATTTCTTTCTTGGTGCACACCCCAAGTTATATGAACTCCTTGACCATTTAACCTGTCATTCTTCCTGCTGTTTTCTGCCAGAGAGCCTTTACAGTTTGTTTACTGTTTATGACAGATAATTCCAGCAGCATACACTAACTAACTGGTGGGAAAAAAGAAAATCAAGAAATCTCAATGTGAGTAAAATTTCTACTTCAAAATACAATCCAAAAGCATTAAAAAACAAAACTCAGAAACAAACTGGCAGCCAATGTCAGTATTTCAAAATGTGTAGCATGTTCTCAGTGGTTAGCCACATTCTTGACCAGTTGTAGTCTCTGGGTTGTCTTCAGGGGCAGCCCTACATAAAGCATGCTGCGGTAATCCAACTTTGAGGTTACAAGCATGGATCAGCATGGGCAGATCACTTAAGTCTAGGCAGTGCAAGAGTTGGCATATCAGATGCAGCTGATAAAAGGTGCTCCAGGCCATGGGGACAACCTGCTTTTCTAAGACAAGGTGACATCCATGAGCACCCCCAAGCAGTTGACCTGCTCTGAGAAAGCCAAATTCACTCCATCTAGGACAAGTGGATCTAATCCCTCTAAATATCAGCCTTCCCCATCAGCATTACTTTGTCTGGATTCAGCTTCAGTTTGCTCTGCCTTAGCCACTTGTCCACAGCACAATTTGCTACAAGGTGCTCCTACAAGGACAGGACATCCCAGCATGGTGCAGTGGTTAGAATGTCAGACTAGGATCTGGGAGACCCAGGTTCAAATCCTTGCTCTGCCATGTATGCTCATTGGGTGACCTTGGGTCAGTCATACTCTCTAAGCCTAACCTCACACATAGTGTTGTTGTGAGGATAAAATGGAGGAGAGGATAATGATGTAAGCCACTTTGGGTCCCCATTGGAGAGAAAAGGCGGCATATAAATAAAGTACAATAAAATTAAGTAAAAGTAAAAACTCTCAGTGGTGGCTCCACAGGTTTGGAATCCAAGTAGTCCTATCAGACTACTTCACATATTAGCATTAGGTACAAAGTAAAACTTTTTTGTAGTGCCCTGTACCTTTTCAGTAATAAGAATCTGGTTCTTAAATTTTTATCATTACTGCTGTGTCATTGCTTGATTGTGCAATTGTTCTTTAAAAAAATGTAGTTGCCTTGAATACTTTTAGCAAGAAGGTGACTGGCACAGTTCAGAAGTAAATTTAAAAAAATGGTGTCTGTGGTATGTTTTCTATTATTGGAAATTGCTCCCAACTGCACATTAAAATTGTCTAAGGATCCAGCCAGGCAACCTTGCTCAAGAAGACTTTAAAAAAAATAAAGAGTAAAAAATAACTCATCCAACAGCCTCCAGTTGGCTGTCAGGCTTCTGCAAGCAAACCCACAGATCAGGGGCAGAAAAATATGTCACTTAAAAGGATAATGCGCAGAGTCAAGAAGACAAATGGCTCGCTAAAGGTGAGGTAGCTCAGTTTTCAAGAAGTAACAGCTGTGTTATCATTACAGACAAAGCTCTCATGATCATACTGCTACTTGTATCAAAATTTCAGCCACCTTCTTCTCAATGAACAATTTATCTTCCAGGCTGGATTCATTATCCTTGTAAGTGACAAGACTTCTGTGGCCGAGATCTCTTACCTTCTTGCTTTGAAATCTTACTAAACCCACCATTTGAAAGCCAGGAGACTATCCCAAAAGGATAGTCTCCACACTAGGAATGAGTGAATGTATTTTATTTATTGTGCGTGTTTATATACACATATATTTGCCAGCCATTTCAACTCTCTGTTTTTTTCTATTGGTTTTCTAACTTTCTTCACATTCTGATTTATTGGTAGGCAAATAATGCTGGAAAATGTATATCTTTTACTGTACAAATCTAAGCATGAGAAATTGTCGCTCCAGTCTGCTACTGGCTAACACAGAGCCAAGGTTTTGATGGACTGTTTGTTAGTTGACCCTTCATGACCATTTGGCCAGTTTCTTCACTTATTCTTTCCTATCAAAGCCATACAGTGCAACAGTCTTTTAAAATATGGCAACTCTCACAAAGCCTGAGTTCTACTCCCTTCATCCTCACTGCACTGCTGCCAGGTAAATTAGGCACAAATCATGTAAATCAATCATAAATACTGTGTTTTTAAAAATCCTATCATTCAATATTCATTTAAGTGGCCCTTAGTGACTTTAATGGCTATCTATCTCTTTGGTTTGACCATATTTTTGCACACAGAGTTTCAAAAAGTCTGGTGTGACTCCTTCTGGCAGATGATCGAGTTATTTGGTGCCGAACTGAACAGATCTGATCATCAGTAATACATGATTGTCACAAACAGACACAGTAAGTTTGATTGTCGAACACGTTTGGCATGTTGCCTGTGGCATCCCTAGCTGAAACTGCACAAGGAGATCTTCCAAATCATCCATACCACACACATCTTTCCTTTCTCTTCCTCCACTTCACTCACAAGTTTTGCACACAAACTCTATACTTCCCACCCTTCACCTGCCTCTGAGAAAGACCGCGTGAGCAGCCCAGTAAGATTATAACCAGTCCTTTTCTTCAAAAACTCTTCCTGAAGTATGCTAACGTGCAAGTCTTTGTTTTGTTACCCTAACCCTCCAGCTATTGTAAATGAAGTCCTGGCAACCTTTGAAAGCAGAGATGAAGAAAAATTCCCCAGGTGCAAAATCAAGCAGGAAAGAAAGCCTCTCTTACTTTACTTGAAATATGTTTTGTCCTGCTGTTTCTTTAATGTTATCTTTAATGATAAAAATCAGTGAAGGGAGGTATCTCCCCCCACACGCTGTCTCCAATTACCAATTTAATGCCGAAATGCTTTCAACATATTTGAATGTAGATTAATCCACTTGTTTAGATACCATGCAGAGCAGAGAGGAACCAATTTTTCTCATTCTGCTCCATTATTTTTTTTTTCTGGAGTTCCTATCTGCACTCCATTCCATTTTTCATTAATTCCCGTTCAACTAGTTTAACCAAATTTCTAAGATTAATTTGAACATGCCAAGTTTGGCAGAGCTTTGGATTCATTCAGTCCATATGCACCTCTCCCTACCCCCCTGCCCTGTGTTATTGTTGTCTATGTTAATGGATGAGAAGCAAGTGGATGCTTACAGTTCAAACCAGTTCAAGATTACAGTTCAAGCTTACCAATTCAAGCTTATGGTTCAAACCAGTTCAATGAATCATCAGTGACCTGCAGCCTCTCCTAGATAATGGATATTTCTTTTTTAGAGGCCTTGGAGGATGGGCTAGTCCTTACTTGCAGACAGCCTTCTAACCTAAAGCAGCTTTTCACCAGCAAAAACCACTCAGCACATGCCCAGGGACCAACTAATTCACCAAATTAATTATTACATTACCCCCTTGCTTAAACTTGGGGTCTTGATGATGTCCACTGGTTCTTTTTTCTTCTATTGTAATCATACTATATGCTGTATCACTTGGTAATCCTTTTATTCCTTGCTTCACACTGGACCGTCCTAGATCAGAGTTTGCTTATAGGCATAGCTTCTAAGCTCCTGTGGGATTCAGTTACAGACAGATAAACAGTGACCTCTCTCATCATGTTAACAACTACATCAGTTCACAGGGACTCACACCTGAATGATTTACAACAGGATTAACTACCACAGGATTTTCCCCATCTCGCCTTATTCTGTGATTTTGGTTATAAAACTCTTTCTGAAATATCAGTTTTCTATGCATCTGAAGGAGTTAGATTTGATTCATGAAAGCTTATACTGGCATAAACCTGGTTAGTCTTAAAGATACCTGATTTCTGTTTGAGCCTTGAACATTATTTATGAAAGATGAGGCATGAATGTTGTACACTAACTGAACAAATGGCTAGATGGCAGTCTGAGGGCTTCACCATAGCTGCAGATCCCAAATTACCACTCCACTGCTTGATGTAGTCTCCAAACTATTACAATGGTATAGAAAATGGGGCTTTAGATGTGGGGTGAGCTATCACAAATCTGTATTCCCCAAAGATCATAAGAACCACTATGAAGTCATCAAGAATCAGAGCTCCCTTCTTTAGATACTACTAGTTATGAAGAAAGGAGTTCTGACTCTCAAAAGTTTATACCCTGGAAATCTTGTTGGTCTCTAAGGTGCCACTGGACTCAAATCCTGCTCTTCTACTGCAGACCAACATGGATACCCACATCAAACTAAACCTTATCCCATATTCATTGTCTTAAGTGGCATGTCTGATACCATGGACAGCTCACAAGCAAAAGAGGGTATTGATTGCCATCCTGTTGCTTTCCCCCACCATGTGACTATCAGAGATGTGAGGCCTATTTATTTATTTATTATATGCATTTATATCACACCTTTGTCTTGCCCTTTCCCCAAGCAGATAGGGGCAACATACACGATTTCCCCATCCATTTTATTCTCACAACAAGCCTGTGAAATAAGTTAGCCTGAAAGACAGTGACTGGCCAAAAGTAACCCAGTAAGCTTCATAGCCAAATCGGGACTTGAACGCAGATCACCCTGTCTTTGGTCTCATACTCTAACCACTCTGACACCCTGAACATACACATTTCACTAAGATAACATATCTAATCGGTGAGCACATTCTGCTTAGAACCAGTGTGGATTAGGATCTGGGAGACCCAACTTGAAATCCCCCCTCTGACATGCATGATCACTGCATGACCTTGGGCTAGTCACCCTCTCTCGGACTAACCTATCGACTGCACGGGGTTGTTTTTGTAAGGATATAGTGTAAGAGGGTAGTGTTTATACTGCTTTGGGTGGGAAAGTGGGGTATGGAAATCAAAATTATTACATAAATTATGCAACACCGGTGTAGATTTCTGAGCAATCCAGAAAGGGTGTTCTTTTGAGTGTTCGGCATCACCAGTATCAGCATTTCTGCACACTGCGCTAGGGGCTGGGAAATCTGTAGAACAGAACTTTTAAGAAAGAAAAGGGGTGGGGGAGAAAGGAAAAAAACTGAATTCTTGTCATTTAATGGGAGGAAAAAGTTTTGTTTAAGAACAGTATGCCATTTGCAAGCACTTTTTTTTAAAAAAAATGCAAGGGTCTCTGCTTAATCCTTCGTTACATAGCACAAAAGTGTGCTGACATGAGGAAATGCCACTAAAAATGTTGCCCCTGGGCTTGCAGAGAGCTGCTCTCCAGATTCAACTAAACCCTTGCATAATTAAACTGCCCTTTCTAATAGTGGCCACTTGTTTAATCAACACACACACACTCTCAAAAACATACATATTGCACAAAATAAAGCAGTGCATATTCCTCTGGGAAAGAATAAGAGAACTGATATGATGTAATCAAGATTTATTGCTTTCTAATTAAACAGCCCTTTGCTGCAAACTGAATTTCCCAGCCTGGGAGCACCTAAAGTCATTGTTTAAATAATGAGAGATATTTGTCTATGGAGCTCTTTTCTTTTGCTAAGGGAAGTGCTCAGACATATACTGCTCATTTTTAGAAACCCTCTAGAGAAATACTGGATTGGAAACGAGGAAGGGTAAAATAGTGACAGAAAGAGGTTTTAGCAGAAGTAATCTTGGACATACTTGGGAGGCTGGGCAGAAAGTGGAAAGGTGCAGCCATGTTTTGGGTTTTTTTATTATGCCCCATGTGAGAAGGTACTGTTCATTCATCAATGCATGTATACAGTGTGTCTACTACATATGGTGATTTACAGTATACTATAAAGTAAAAGGAGACAAGTTCCTGTGCCAGTAAGTTGTCACTCTAAATTCTGATATAGGGTGGGAGACAAGTATATACCCCCCGGAAATCCCATTGCCTAACCTTCAACAGAGTGAGGAAAGGGAAAGCAGATGTAATGGGAAAAGGAAGTATTATCAAAAGTGAAGTCACAAATAGATACACTTAGCAAAGTATTGGTCTTGTGCCAAACGCATTAATTTCAACAGGTCAGGCAATGAAGGATTTCCCAATGGATCTTGGCTATTTTGACCACAATTGCTGACTAGTTAAAGTTGCAGTCCTAAACAGAGTTACAGCTTTCTAAGGCTACTGAAATCAATGAGCTTAAAAGGATGAAACTTTGCTTAGGGTCGCACTGTAAATCTGCCAGAGAGAATTAATGACAGCCAGTCATATATAGTGGTTAGAGTATTGGACTAGAATCTGAGAGACCTGGGTTTGAATCCCCACTCTGCCATTAAATCTTGCTGGGCCATTCATGCACTCTCAACTTAACATACCTCATAGGGTTGTTGCAAGGATAAAATGAAGAGAACAATGTCAGCCACTTTGGGACCTCATTGGATAGAAAGGCAAAATACAAATGAGATGAATAAAAATACCTGATTGCAAAATCTTCTGGTTTTCAGTATCCTACAAACACAGTTTGTTATACACAAAAGAGACATGTGAAAGCTTTAAGTTTAATACCTAAAACTAAATTAAATTAAATCTACTTTTAAAAAAATTGAAGTAATGCTCAGATTTCAGGCTTAGCATCTGACATTATATTCAAAGACAGCTGGAGGAAAAACAGAAGCATGCTATATGAATGTATTCAGTGACCCATAAAATCTAGCAATATTCAGCACCATTTAAATTAAATTTAAGCAAGCTTTTATGAGCTCTAGTTTTACCTGCTTGTACAATATGAAATGTGTTGAACATGAAATCAGACCAGTAAAAAAAATGTACACACACCTGTGTTTTTATCAGCATATACACTGCTAGTTAAGTTTAATAAAAAGAAAGAAATCATGCAAAATAATTTAATTCAACTTGACAATCAAATTAATGTTGCTTGTGACACTAATTTTTCTTGATTAAAGCTTGCACTGAGACCTTGTCATTTCTATCATGGAGTGTATTGTTCATGGGAATTTTGATGGCTTTATAAACATCCTCAAAATATCCAGGCAATTATTGAAATTACCAATGATATTTTATTTCTTTCAAATAATCTTTTTGAGCCACCTTTAAAAAATGAAAATGGTCAAAGCAATATGAATCCCATTACATTTGAGCCATCAATAATGGAGTAAATAAATATGTATTAAGCCTCTCACTTGAAAACAATGTCATTATCAGTGCAATCCTATGGAGAGTTACTCCAGTCTAAGGCCATTGACTTCAATGGGCTTAGACCGGTGTAACTCTGCATAGGATTGCACTGTATGAACAAAGCACTACCCTTTCTGCAATTTATTCCAGTCATCTGTATTAATAGAATCAACATTTCTGTCAAGATGAATAGGAAAGTTAATTTTCACTGCTCTAGGAGTTAATTTATTGCTGTCATTCATGCAGATAACAAAGTCAACATTAATTTTAGGTGTCTATAGGTGTCAACACAGAGATAGACACTAAAAATAGTACAGTGGAATTAACAGACTCCTCCTATCCACAATCAGGAATCGATCATGAGTTTTTCTGGATGAGCCAATAGCTCCTTGCCCAAATGCTGGTGCTCCTTAAAGGATACAAAGTCGAAGCAGCATGGTTCTAGGCCAAGATTTGTGGTTCTACCTGACCTTCCCCAGGTATAACTGTTTCCAGGTCAGGCCAGGATTTTTTCCTGGATATAACAGTTTAGACCTAACTGTCCTAACTCCATCTCCCCTTGCATTTGCCAGTCTGCCTGTTTGCTTCACCTCCCTGAATCCTACTATCTTTGAGCAGGTATCTCAATTTTAACCCAGTCAGTAAACAATTTGGGTTTGGACAGTCCTTTCAGTAATGATACTGTGTTCTTCAGCCCAGTAATCCTTGAAACTTCCTCGAACCACCTTTCCTTCTTAAAGGAACTCAGTTTCGGCTCTCACTTGCCACCTATGGTTTCACACTGACTTTTACTATAAGATTGTCCACTGAAACAACAGCAAACTGCCCCCACCTCTAATGCAATTTGGAAATTCCAAAAGTTGCCCTGAGTTATACTGAGGGAAAATAGATATTACAAATATACCTCTTCATACTAAGAATACTGCACACTTTATTTAGTTTCACACTAACCTTTTAATCTCTCATATGTAACTGCCATCTTGGATTTGATGGAACTATCCACAATATATAATTAGTGAAATCCAAGATGTTGATACCACTATTTCTAAGATGGTTACTATAATGGAGAGTTAATTGGTTATACTGTGTTTGTTCTTTTATTCTGGTCTTGTACAAGTGGCTTGTAGGCCAGTGTAAGGAGGTCTGCAATTTAAAGGGGGGGGGGGGTAAACAAAAATCCATAGCAGAAGCCATGAACCTAAGAGGCTCTTGGTATCCTTTCCAGTGTTGATTTGATAGTGATTGATGTTTTATTTATTATGCTGTATTCAGAGTTCAGAGAACCAACAACAATTCCTGGACAGTCTCCCATTCATTTATAGAACAAGCTTAGTTATATAAAGGAGAGGTACAGTGAATACCTGCATTACGATAAATCATAGTTTATGTAAATAGTGATTTGATCAATCACAGTTTGTTGTGACCCTTGAAGGTAACAAGTAGAATTGAATCCAACAAGTAGAGTTGTCACTCAGAGATCTCCTAGAATCACAACTGATCACAAGACTACACAGGTCAGTTCCCTTGAAGAAAATGGCTGCATTCAAGGGGGAACTCTACAATACTATGTCCCGCTAAAATTCCTCCCCAAACCCTACCCTCTCCAGACTCCATCCCCAAATCTCCAGGGATTTTGCAACCCGGCATTGGCACCCTACCAACAAGCTTTTGTTGGCTTGTTTGAAACCAAGATTCCAGACTAAGGTTTGTACTCATTGTGGTTTGTTCCAAAGTCTGAATTCACAATCTACAGTCTGCTGAGGAGCCACCATGCATGGCCACAGAGACGAAGGGCTATACACTCCCTGCTGATATCTAAGCAGGAGGCAAGAAGATGACCCATTTGGATGCATCACTTATGTCTGGTACACTTACTAGAGTTGGTCACACAAATAATGGTTAAAGGACTACATCTTTCTGCAAGGTCCACCCTGACAATTAAGATTCTGCTCTGAAGCATTATTCTCAGTATCCCTGCCTGCAGAAGTGAATCTGGTGGTTACCAAAGAAAGGGTGTTTTTGGCAAGTGTGCCTTGCCTTTGGAATGCTCTTTCCCTGGATCCACTGGATTCTTTAAGCATCACACTAACATTTCTCTTTACCCAGGCTTTTAACTACGGGGTCCATCTTTTATGGTCCGCTCCAATCATGAGAATTTTGTCAGTATCATTTTAGACTTCTTTGTTTTATGTTCTTCATTGCCTTGGCAAGTTTTTATTGACCTGTTTTATTGCTTTCTTTTGTTTTTATTTACAGGATGATATTGTTTTAGTTTGGAACTTGGGAACCACCTCAATATTCAAAACTAGGAAACAAAGATGATGGGTGAAGGCAACCACTGGAAGACCTTTCATGTTTTATTCATCACGAGTGTATTTCTGTCCTAAACCCTTGCAATCTCCAGGTGGGGCCTGGCATTCTCCTGGAATTACAACTGATCACCTGACTACAGAGATCAGGTCCCCTGGAGAAAATGGCTGCCTTGGAAGGTGGATTCTATGGCATTATATTCACCTGAGGTCTCTTCCCTCTCCAAAACTAGCACTCCCAAGGCTCCACACCCAAATTTCCAGGAATTTCCCAAGCTAGGTTTGACGATCCTTCATTTCAAGCCCCGTCCATTTATGTTTGGCTGTACAGTTGCTTGATTTGGAAAGCTATAATGGAAGATGTCTGCCCCCATTACCTTTCAGATGTAAATGAGGCTGAAAGAGCCATAAGGTCTTGTTAGCAAGATGACTTTGTCCATTTTCTGAGTTCCAAGCCTCAGAACAATTATCAGAGATTCTCAACATTTCTTGGTAGTTTAATTTTAAAAAGACAGACAGACAGACAGACAGAACAAAAAAGGGGGAGGGGGGATGGAGCTTTAGTCTTTAGTAGAGATGGGCACGAACCGCATTACAAACTTCAAAACCCCACGAAATTGGCAACTGCATGATCGCGATCCAGCGGTTCGTGATTGTCCTCGTCCAACGAACCAGTGTTCGGAAGAAGCCTGGTTCGGTGCGTTCAGCCGCGGTTCGGGAAGCCAAACAGTCAGGCACCAGCAATCAATTCCCCTGGCAACAGAGCCGCAGGAATGCCTGAACTCTGTCTGCGCTCCTTCTGTCGCCCTGGAAACCTGAATGGAAGCCCAGCTTACCTTGATCGGCAGGTCTTCCTTCCAACCACGGAGCTGCAAAGTGGTTACAAGTTGGGAGAAGACACCCAGGGGAGGAAGAGGGAAGGGTGTTCTGTAGCCATGGGCACTCCAATCTCATCTCTGCAAACCCTGTTAGGCAGCTCTGATGGCCAAACACAGACCTCCTGCATTGCTCAATGGGACCTGTGCTTATAAATAGCCGTGGGCTCCCAGGCTGGGTTTCAGTTTCAGCGAGCAGTGGAGTGGGACAGAGCTGTTGCTTGCTACTTGCTAGCCTTTGGGGAGAGAGACAAAGAGAGTTTAATTGGAGCTTGGATCTCTATTGCAATCTTGACAAAACTTGGATAATGGCTGGAGGAGAGCTTGTTAAACACTCACTGGGAATATGGGCTCTCTAATTCCAACACGGGGCATTCTGATGCCTACAAACCTCGAACCAGTTCTGCAACGGGAAATGTTCGTTGCAGTTTGCGACCTCGGGATCATCATCAGCACCGAACCATGAACCGCAGATTCATTAATTTTTTTTGGTTCATGCCCATGTCTAGTCTTTAGTACTACCTCTGCCTTATTAGCACAAATAGTGGTTTAATGTGTTGCCAGCTGCAGGTTGGGAAATTTCTGGATATTTTGGTGGTGAAGCTTGGACAGGGCAGGGTTTGGGGAAAGGAGGAACCTCAGTGGGGTATAATGTTATAGAGACCACTCTCCAAAGCAGCCATTTTCTCCAGAGGAACTCTATGACCTGGAGATTAGTTGTAATTCTGGGAGATCTTCAATCAAAGAAGGCAAAAGATGAGGTAAAATACATGCATCACTGAGTGTCTTCTTAAGAAGTAGTTTGCAACAATTTATTTCTTAAGAATGCTCCTCCACAAAGTAAACTGTGGTTGTACAAAAGTATAACAAGGATTTCAAGTTGGGCCTACAATTATGTTTACTAGAGGCCACTTCAAATCGTGCACTATAGGCTCCTGTTAAACAGATAAACATTCAAAGATAGAACATATATTGTGTAACATTTTGTAAGGAAAATTCTTCTCAGGATCTCAGACTAACTTAATGACTCTTGACTTCATGGGTCAAGGTCATTAAGTTCTTCATGGTTTAGTGACCATGAGCCACAGAAAGAAAGGCAAGAATAAATTAAACATTTTTTTAAAAAATAGTAACCCTTGGAGATGGTGTATGATCATGCCTCAGAGATCTCCATCCTGAATCAGCCATGTGAGCAATCCCAACAAAATGAGGCTCACTTAGTCAATGGGATAATGTCAAAATGTAAGCTAGACAATTATATTTAGTTTCATGATGACATCACTGATGGGAAGTTAAGGACCAACGGGAGGGAGAGACCAAGGGAGAGAAATGTTGCTGTTATTTATAGTCCACCTTTCTCAGTGAAACCCAGGGTGTATTACACAGAGAATGTAAACCCTCTGTGAACAGAATGAACATTTCTGTAGGCTAGCTGTATGACTGTACACTATTTAATGCTTCACAAAAATATTCCTGAAATGCATGAGCATTTTCGGCTCAGGCCAGCAGTATATCACGAAGATGAGCACAACCATCTGCCACATACGGAGGAGGCCCATCAGCCACTACATGTAAAAAATATATATATTTAAAGAAACACAAATTGTAAAAGGAAAGGAAAAGAGAAAAGGGTTGAAATAAGTCCCACTGACCTCCATTACTCTCTCTCTGTTTAGCAGGTTGGGAAGGAGGTAGTGGAGAGATAGAGCATAACTACATGTTATGCCCCACACAAGTTGGGTCATGGTTGCACAAGCAGATTCACAGTGAGATATACATGTGGGGAGCTCACTTTAAAAGAGCAGTAAATCTTTCCTCAACTCATTCACTCTTAGCAGGCTGTGGGGACTAAGCCACCTAGTCAGTGGTCTTCTGCATTCACTCAGTGTAACTGGAATGTGAAAGGAAGGGAGGGGGCTTGTCCAAAGAATCAAATAGTCTGACTCCGTAGAAATGGAAAGGCTTTCCCTTCTTTGTCTAACAATGCTGTTAATTAGTTTCTCATCCAACAGGCAGGATCTCTTCTGAATTCCACACCCTTGTGCAATGCTGCTACCAGTCTTTATGCCAGTTAATGCTAAAGTCCCCCCCTCCTTTGACTCACGTACCTACAATTACCATCTTGCCACATTCTCAATAGCAGCAAATCCAATTACATTTTTCTGTAAAATGAATATATAAAGAAAGAAGGGAGCGGGGAGGGGGGAACTCTCAGCAAGTGGTAAATTATTCATACTGTCATACAGCCCTAAATGCTCTGGTACAACCTGACGGCCTCCATTTTAAACGTGATGCAAGGCTGCTCCCTTGATTTAAAGCAATAAATAAAAGTGCATATTCTTGCATTGGCACAGACCGTGCAATCGCATAGCAGTCGTCATTTTATTTATTTATTTATTTGCAAAATGCATGGTTCAGGCAAGCAGGGACCTCCATCACTGCACTGCTTCAGAATCAAACGTTATTTCAGAATCAAATGTTATTTCTGAGGCAAAAAAAGAAGTCATAATACTTAGGGAAAGTATTCTGTAAATATTAAGGATGCAAATCATTTCCCACACATACTTGGCCATGTTTATAATAGCCCTGTAAAGCTGACCAATATTGTGTGTGTAAAGTGCTGTTGAGTCATAGAGTGATTCCGCACACGTTGGATAATGCACTTCCAATCCTCTTTATAGATCATTTGGAACAGATTTTTTCGTGTGCGGAACAAAAAATCCACCTCAAACGATTGATAAAGTGCATTGAAAGTGCATTATCCAAAGTTGCCACTGGCAACTTATGGCAACCTTCTATGGCTCTCAAGGAAAGAGACAAACAGAGGCAGTTTGCCATTGCTGGCCTCTGCATAGCGACCCTGGACTTCCTTGGTGGTCTCCCATCCAAGTACTAGAGCCAACCCTGCTTAGCTTCTGAGATCTGATGAGATTAGGCTAGCCTGGGCCATCCAGGTCAGGGCAGAGCAATATCATTCATGCCATATTGCTTATAACGTACTTGTGAGTTCATGACTGAGTTACAAAGTGAACCTGGGGCTTTTGACTCGAAGATCCTGCTCTTGACCACTTCAACCCCCTACTTCAATAGTCTTTTTCTTAAGTAGACCGAGAACACTTCAATGGAATTACAATTCCCAAGGTTCCTTTATTGGAATCATATAGAAGAGTGAAATTAAGTACAATTGTAAAGTGCCCTCAAATAAATCCTGTCTGCTAGTGTACATCGGGGGGAGGGGTAATTTTGTTGAGCCTGTGAGAAATTCTGGAATTTTGAGAACAGGTACTGGGTACTAGCATAAAATGGTTTCCATCAGGTGCTCGAGCCAATCTCAAAAATTATTTATTTCATGCAGAACCAAAATGGTGTGAGATTGCCAGCCAAACATGTTCCTATGACAGCGCTATTTCTGAACTGGTATTTCCTGTGACACAAAAGGTACCCTCCTAGGTATTTCTGAAGCACTTTTGCTCCAGTATTTTGCAGGAAAGGTGAGATTGGCTCTTTGAACCATGAAACCCATTGGTAGGTGCCACGGTGTCCAGGGGCCACATGTTGGGGATCACTGAGTATACACCATCACAGATTGCAATGGATGAGTAAAGATGGCAATTTAGCAAGCAACACCTTATAAAAAAGTCATCTCCTTAAGAGTTACAACACAAGCAGCCAAGTTACTTCAGAGGATTTGTTCAATTGCACTGCTATTTATACTGACTTTGTGTAAGACAAAATGAATTAATCTATAAACTGATTACAGTTGTAGAAAAAGGTGGATTCTGTTTATGTTTTGGATTGTTAGGTTTAAAGATATGCTTAGACTAATATTGTAACGAAGCAAAGCTCATGTGTACCTTTTAACGATCTATTTCTGCATTCGCTTCATTTGGAATAAATATTTTTTTTAAAAAATCAAGACAAAATGGTAGAGAGGGGAATATCTAATTCATAGCTGTGAATGACAACAAAAACTTTTTAAAGTGCAGAATTAAGGAAGAGGATAAATGTTATGATACTTTGAAATCAAAGGATCTTCAAAATAGTGTCTTCTGGAGAGATTATGTTGAACATAAGAACATAAGAACATAAGCAAAGCCATGTTGGATCAGGCCAGTGGCCCATCCAGTCCAACATTCTGTCACACACAGTGGCTAGAAATCCAGTGCCAACTAAAGGACTGTCAGTGAGGCCAGGACACCAGAAGCCCTCCCACTGCCTTCCTTCCAGCACCAAGAAAACAGAGCACCACCTCCCCACAAAGAGAATACCATCTATCTCCTGTGGCTAATAGCCACTGATGGACCTCTGCTCCATATATTTGTCCAGTCCCCTCTTGAAGCTGGCAATGCTTGTAGCTGCCACCACCTCCTGTGGCAACGAATTCCATGTGTTTATCACCCTTTGTGTAAAGTAGTAGCATTGAAGCATTACTGAATACTATAAAATGAAATACTATGAATACTATAAAATGAAAGGAGTTGAAAACAGAGCTTATGTTATTGAGTTGGCTATTCATAGGATCGCCATAGGTAGGAGGTGACTTGACGGCACATAACACACACATAGCTGGAACACACACACACCTCTCTACACATACCTTGACTTTAAAAAAGTCATCTTGACACTGCGATGGTGGAAAACATACAGTGCTTTAAGGGCACTAGGCATTTACCTCTTTAATTAGTCATCTCAAAGGAAACATAAAACAAGGCAATTTAGGAAGGTTTTTTTTAAAGCCCACCACATTCAATCCTGATGTCAAGATAAACTTTCTAGAACCATTGCTGTCAATACTAAGAAAAGCATCTGACCTCTTCACTTGGTGATGTTTAAAAAAAAATCACTAGAGGGTTTGGAGAGTCCAATATTCAGCAGTGGATTGAGGATGGATGCTATTTTTTCTTTCTGGGAGATTGTATTTCTTTGCCTAGCACCTTTTTTGCCTCTCTTCTTCCTTCATTGTGTCATATTTATTTATTTATTTAATATATTTACAAATTGTACATCCTGCATTTCTGACTCATCACTAGGGTATCTTATCTTTAAAGTAAAACATTTTATAAAATAGATTAGAAAGCTAATTAAAACCAAATCTAACATATACAGGTAAAAATACAGAGACGGCACTTAAGACAGGGTAGGAAGCAGATGCAATCTAGAAAAGCACAGATGCATATCTCTGAGCAGGGAATTCCATAATTTTGGTGCCATTACTGAGAAGGCCCGCTCTCAGGTTGCCACATCAGAAGAAGGCAAGGGCATTCAAAGAAGGCCCTTGTTCTAAAACTAAACAGAGTTTAATGTGTAGTTTGAATAATCATAAAACAGATAAGAAATGAGTTCAGCCTTGATAGACAGACAGATGGACTGATATAAAGTCCTTAGGTTCCTGCACTCCTCCCCACCTGTCTTACTTGGTGCCAAAACTACAAAATTGAAAGTCTTCAATAAAAGGAATGGATGAAACCAATGCCTGTCAGTTACCTGTAGCATCTGAATGCCAACTATGTATATTTCTGGGATGCAGCCTGGCAATCATTATCACATGGAGACACATCTCATCAAGCTGCTTTAGACTGAGAATAATCATTGGTCTATCTAGGTCAGTATTGTCTACTCTGACTGTCTGCAGCTTGCCAAGATCTTTGTCAGGGTCTTCCAGATCATTTATTACCTGATCCATTTCAACTAGAGATGAATACCTTCTGCATGCCAAACAGATGTTCTACCAGTGATTGAGAATCCCTCCCACCTCAACCATGGTCACACAGGCAAATGGAAGATTCTATTGTCGAAGGCTTTCATGGCCGGAGAACAATGGTTGTTGTGGGTTTTCCGGGCTGTATTGCCGTGGTCTTGGCATTGTAGTTCCTGACGTTTCGCCAGCAGCTGTGGCTGGCATCTTCAGAGGTGTAGCACCAAAAGACAGAGATCTCTCAGTGTCACAGACACTGGATGGAAGATTGTGTGAAGATTGTGTGAAAAGAGGGAAAGTCAAGGGGGGGGGGAACAATGAAACGTTTGACAACAAATTTCAGTAGTGATGTTCAGCTGGAGAAAGCTTGGATCTGACATCCTGCTGCAGCCACGTCCCTTCATTGTCTCCTATTGTTCTCACTTTTGTAATGTTCGACAGATTATTCTTTTGTATCATAAGAAGAGCCAAACAGCTATGCTTCCCCTTATCAAGTTGCAACTTGCCTTTTAGGTCCAGGATCCCCATAAACCTCTGAGAGCTCAGCCACCCAGATTTGGGAAGACAGGCCCGGGATTATTTATCTGTCCTTTAAAAAAAATTATCACCATTTGGATCCACAGTCAGACACTTTAGAGAAAATATCTGTCTTTCAAACAAATGAAATTTGTTTGAGTATGTAAGTAGAATATGCTATGAGATTCATCTTCCCCCAAGTTTTGTTTTAAAAGCTTGATGAACTTTGGGGGAAAGTACCTAATTAATTGCCACTAAATGTTCAGCCCCAGTGAATAACAAATGATAATTATTTAAGAGATTTAAGTGATTAACAGTGCAAAGTTAACTTTGAAGCTTAACCAAAAATAAAAAAGAAAAAAGAAGAAGAAGAAAGAAAGAAAGCTAGGCCCTTTATGACATTCAACAGTTTTTCTTATGTCGGCAATTTGATCACAACTGTCTTATCTCCGCTGAACATTATTCACACACAATTCACATACACAAATGTAGAGTTTCCACAACAATGGTGATCAAGCTGTGTTACAATCTGCCTTATAAAATGAACATGGCAAAGAATACGGCAGATGGAGAAAAAGCACCGTGCTGACAAGATGTCTTTTGATTAAAAAGGGTCAGTTCAGATGCAACATGAACCATGGTTCAATTTTGATGGTGGTTAGTGTGTAAAACTGGGAATAGGACCACGGCTGATCATTGAAATCTGGCTTGTCATGCTGGTTCCTGGTTTTAGCACTGTTCCTCTGACTCTCACCTCCCTACCAGGTTCTAGTTGGTATTGCAGCCTGTTTTGTATCAGCAAACTCAAGACTGACAGTGGAAACACAGGAGATGAACTTCACATGAAGTAATTGGTCCTGCAATCTTTCCTAGGAATCATAGTTTTACTCCCCCACCAACCCTTCCAAGCAACTGGAGGAAAACTGAGTGAAGGGGATTTTCTTCCAAAGAACAGCCGTTTGATTGGAGAGATTCTCTTTCAAAGAGATTTTCTTTCAAAGACTCTCTTTCAAAAATCCAATGGGCTGGTTTTCCTTCAGGAGCTCAAGAGATGGGGCAGGGAGGGGGGAGAAGAAGAATGGGACTAGTAGTCTTCCAAGTGTCCCAGCTCTGCTAAATGGGAGACAGTACTGAATGTCCCTCCCCCTCCATTCTTATATCTAGATCCCATGTTGCTCTCTTACCACCAACTCCACCTTCCTCACACACAGATTTTTAAACCCCCACCAGTGGGGTAGTCCAAAAGACAGTCATGTCATGGCTCCTGTAAAACACCCCAGTTTACCCTGCCAAGATTCTACCAAGACCTGGAGGACCGTGCTGTAGTAGCACTTTCTGTTCCGTACTCCTTGAGTATATCCTTTTGATTGTGGGTTGAAAGGGAGTATTTAGTTGGGATATGCACTCATTCCACTGCTCAGAAACTCAATATTGTGTATTACTGTTCCTGCCTGCCACAGGAAAAAACACCTCAATAATTGGTGGTTGCCTGGGGATTCTTGCTTGTGATAGGGAAGCTAACATTAGCCATCTTTCCTACAAAGATCCTCTCTAGAAAATCACCTGGAAACTGTCCCTTCCACATGCAAATATGAGTGCCAGATATTAGTTTAGCAATAAGATTATTAGAAAAAGGGTATCTAGCCACACCTGTTCTCCAAGCCACAGTTACATTGGTAGAAGTAAGGATTGTCCATGACTGACCTTGCCATACTTCCCTCTGTACTTACCCACCCACATACAGATAGACACTTTGGGCATCTTTTCTCCTAAATTGTACTTGTTAGGCTGAGGAAGGATGTAACAGTATCACCCAATCTATTAGAATGTCTTTCTGTTGAAGGCAGCCCCTTTAACATGGAGTGAAATGATCCCGAATGAGGACTCTTGAGTTTGGCAATAATGTCCTAGTTTGAGACATTCTATTGAGTGTATAAGAACTGTGGCACCGGAATGTAGGTGAAAGCACATTTATTATGTAGTGTTGCAGGAAACGAAAATGGTTTCATGCACATAATCTCTGAAAATTTTTCACATGAACATATTCCCCATTAAAAAATTAACAGGTGGTCACGGTAGCATCTGGAGTAATTCTAGTGGACTAAGCATTTTACATTTTAGCATCACCTTGCATTAAAAGAAAAAAATGGAGTTTTTAAATATACAAAGGCACATAATACAAAATAATAATCTTTCTAAATAATCTAAGGACAGTTCACTCTATTTTAGACTCAGTTGGGAATATCTACTGGCAGAGCAGCACTTGCCATGGAGGGTGTGGGTGAAGCGGGTGGCTGCAGTTTGGACATTTCCTTGTAACTCCAAGTTTGTAACTTTGCTTAGATTTATGCATTATCTTTCCAGGTGCTGGTGAAGCCAAAGGGATCATATTCAACCCCCCACCCCCTGCACACACTTCTAATCAACTCCATTTTGATCATAGAGGAAATTGTCTGAGCTGATGGAGTGCTCCTGGAGATGGTATTGAAGACTCCTCAGGGACTTCAACATCATGCCAAGGCTTTCTTGTTGGGAGCATCTCATAGTCTCCATGACAACCAAGTGCCTGTCTCAGGTAATATTTGGTACCATACACTGTGCAAGTCATGCTCTTGATCTGGTGTTCTGCTCTGGACAGGAGGAAGATAATCTGAAGGTCACAAGGTTGAAGATGGTCCCTTCGTCATGGACAGATCACTTCTTGCTGGGACTTAGACTTACAGGGATACCAAGACTCCACAGCAGTAGGGGATTGATTAAGATGATCTGTCCCCATAGCCAGATAGGGATTTTCTTACCAATATGATTGGCACTCCTGTCGATGCCCTGGTTGACCTCTGGAAGAGAAAACAGTCCGAGCAAGTTACACAATTCCTCCAATTTGCCCTCTCTCAGGTCTACAAGCCCAGGCAGCCTCTTGGATTATTGAGGAGCTGCACACAATGAAACAACAAGGGAGAGGGCAAGCATAACAGCGGAGAAAGACTCTGGATGAATCCAACAAAGCTCAGGCTAGAGCTCATTCTAAAGTTACTCCATAGGGGAGATAGCAGCAAAGAAAAAAAATGTTCTCTGCTACTACTGCATCTGCACATGGTAGACCTGCAGAACTCTTATGGGTGGTCAGAGGCCTATTGGATTCCTGCCTGCAGGAGGATGTGGACTGTTCTGTAGCCCATTGCTATCATCTTGCTAAATGCTTTGTGGATAAAATCGCTCATATCTGCTCTGACGTGAACTCTACATTAGTAGTGATGAGATTGCATGGTGCCCAGGTACCAGTTTTTCCAGTTGTGAGGGATGCATACAATCCTTATTTGCCAGGAACATTCTTTCATGGTCATCAGTGGGCTACAGTGGGAGAACAGAGATAGGAAAGTTCTGTTCTACTGACAGAAATGTTAGTCTTCATCCAACCCATTATTTATACTAAATATACATTGTTCATCTGTATCATATTCTGCTGATTGATTGGTGCACAGTAAGGCATGTGGAAACAGAAAATGTTGTACAAATTAATACTCTTGCATTCAGTGTGCTAAAGGAAGAAGCAACATCAAACTGGAAATACCTGATTTTAAGTTTGGAGAAGCTTGGGGAATTCAGTGCAACCTCTAGTAAGTCACAGCAGCCAGTCAGACGGTGCCATGAAGCTCATAGGTCATATAAAGCCCTTTCCTTTGGTTTGCTATCCCCCCCCCATCAGATAATACACCCAAATAGGAAGCCTCCGTGAAGCCATTATGGCTAATAGACATTGATAGACCCTCTGTGAATTTCCCTAGTCCATTTTAAAAGCAATCTAAGCATCTGTAAGTCTGAGTGTCTATCCAATATGCAAGTTGTAGTCTTCCTGACTGATCCTGAATATATTCACATGCCAGCATAAATATTACCAGCTGACACCATATTCTAGTTTAGAAGTTTAAGTGTCACCATATTTATTCACATAAGGTTTGGGGATTTAAAAAAAAAAAACAACTTCAGACCTCCAGGGTTCTAAAATGAAAATGGAATTAATCACAGTTTATAAAATAAAACTTCATCCATTATTTCCTTTTGCCATCTGTCTTCCATTCTTTCCTCCTTCAACCAACCTGCAAGAGATTAATTCTCTCCAGATCTTTAGAGCTTGGGATAGTGATTAGTGCTGCCACTGAAGAGCTATATATTGCGAGATTATATACAATGTAGACATTACAGTCGAGTGTCATGGGAGTGATATATAATCTAGCTGCTGTACAAGGAAGCCATTTTCTATGATAAATTTGATTTTAATCATTTCTAGACTAGCAAGTGTGACAGAAGAACCTTGGACTACCAGAACTTGAAGCAGAGACTCATCTGACAATGTGGACCTATAGAGTATCTCCAAGTTAGTTGCCAACATTAGATCAGGGATTCCCAAATAATATGCTTGAATATTCTAATATGTTTCAAGAGGAGAGAGATGCATGCTGAGAATAACCAAGCCATTGTTTTTGGATCCTTCCACAACTCTATGCCTGTCTGTGAGGAAGATACTGGAGATGGTTTCCAGTGTTCTACCATTTTTCAGAGGATCCGTGAAAAAGTGGCCTCTCTGAGTCTCTGGCCATTAATAATAATAACATTTGATCCATATACTGCCCTTCAGGACAACTTAACACCCACTCAGAGCAGTTTACAAAATGTGTTATTATTATCCTCACGACAACCACCCTGTGAGGTGGGTGGGACTGAGAGAGCTCTGAGAGAGCTGTAACTGATCCAAGGTCACCCATCTGTCTTCAAGCGGAGGAGTGAGGAATCAAACCCAGTTGCCCAGATTAGAGTCCTACTGTTCTTAACCACTACACCAAACTGGCTCTCATCTACAGTTACTAAACAGAGTCTCTGATTCTACCTTCTTTGAGTTATCAGAAAGGTATGGCCTCCCCAATTGTTTAACAGCAGACCATTCCACCCAGGGCTGTGAAAGAATAGTGTGCTAATGTTAAATAATATGAATGCTTTCTTATTCTTTGTAAGTTGCTCCAAGGGTTTAAAAAAGCCATGAAAAGCAGATAATAAATATACAAAATAAATAAATTAGCATTGCACCATCCCAAACCCTAAATGTACAGTGAAATTGTACTCCAGGAGGGTGTTTAAACTGCTTAAACTGAGGGAAATCTAAATGATTCACCCTTGCTAAAGAAAACATGTCATAGACCCCTGACTGACTGGGAACATAGGATGTAATGGTTGGAGTGTAGAGTGAAGTGGGATTCCAGATTAAAAACAGGAAAAAAAATAGGTATGCCACAAGAAAGATCTACTCCCATATTGGGGAGGGGGTTCTTTCCCATAAGAATATACAGGCAAGTCTGGTAGGAGCTAGGATCTGAGTAGGATAGGGGGAGAGAAGTATAAAGAAAATGATAATACAATTCCCGAGCATCATCAATATGTGGAGAGGGAGAGCATTCTGTTCTTAGTAATTCATCCAAACTATAAGTTAATTGTGACTTTTTTGTAGCTACTGAGCTTTTCTCAGAATATTGGAATCATTGAGGCAAGAGGGTAAAAAGAGAGGACGCAGATAACCATCTGCCAATTGGCTGCTGTTTGTCTATTAGAGATGGGCACGAATCGGTGGAAAAATGAAGCATGCAGTTTGTGGTTCGTCACATTTCACGAACCACAAACTTACATGAACCTGCCCTGGTTCATGAACCAGTTCATTTGGTTCATGAAAATGTCACATCTAGGTCAGCAAATTGTCACTTCCAGGTCAGCAGAAGGTGTGCATGAAGTCCATCCCCTGTTGCCTAGGAAACTGATTAATCGGCACCAGGCTGTCTGCAGTGATGAACCAAAAAATGAACCAAACAAACCAGCCTAAAGTTCATGGTGGTTCATCAGAAATGGGCTCTGTCGAACTGACAGTTTGCAAACCATGAACCGGCCTGGTTCATCATGAACTTTGGTTCATATTTCGGTTCGTGCCCATCTCTAGTATCTATCTGTGTGTCTATCTACCCAACAAACCCATCAGTGCTCCAAACCACAAAAGAAGGGGTTTTTGTTGCTTTTTTTTAACCTCACATAGGTTGAAGATTGTATGTGCCCAAGTCCACATACACCCTAAGTCACCAAAGAAGCACGGGAAGGACATGTGAAGCAGCCACTCTCACAACACCAAGATAAAGTATAAGGAACACTAAAAAGATGCATTCATCACAATAAGTTATCTTTTACATATAAAAGGCAAGCAGTATTGGTGACAATTCTCTTTCTATGCTAGCACAGAAGCAGTCTGGCCTCAAGGCTACTGCAAAGTGCCCACTTGCCACTGGGAGGGGGCTGCCAAATCATTTTATAGAGTTCATTATATTTTTTTCCCCACAAGACAGCCCCTTCCTGGCCAGATGCGGAGCGACTTGGACGGGGGCCACATTTGCAGCCCCATTAGAAGGGAAGGCAGATTGTGCCATTCCCAGGCATCCGGGGATTGCTGGAGTGAGTGGAACTTAAGGCATATAAGCCTGCTCCGCCCCCCTTCAGTGTGCAGTTGTCATGTTTGCTCGGCCCACTCACCCTCCCTATTGCAGTGCAGGATTAGCCGGTCACTGTTTATCAGGGCCAGGTAGGAATTTTTTCTCTTCTCCCAATCGGCATTCAGGCAAAGGGTTTTTTGCAATATAGGACGTATTAGGTAACTGGTTTGGTGGAGCTGTAAATAGTTCAACCACTGGCAGGTTAGGATAGGAAACTGAGCGGGCCAGTGACCCCCTTGGCACATCTTCATTGGTGAGGAATTGGGGTTTGTCAGGAGCAGCTGGTGGGCTGTACGGTAGCCAGCTGCGAGGGCAGTCTGCCATGTGGCTCCCCTATACAAGTAAGGCCCTCTTGCTGTACAACAAGGTGCTGCAGACTTTCAGGGGGAACCATTTGCCTGGCCACCAGGTACAGCCATGTGTTTGTATGGCTCACCCCTGGAGCAGCAGGGGCTCGCCCAGACAGGTTAAAGCAGAGGTCCGGAGTGGGCGACAATGGGTGTTATTGCTAGTCTTTATATAAATATTGATTTCTGTATATACCTCATGTCTTTCTTCTAAAGGGGCCACTCCAGGGACACTTGTTTGTTTGAATTGAGATTTCCTTGCCTACTCAGGTCATCCAAGATTACAACAATAGCGTCTTCAGATGGTTTTATTTCATACTAAGGGACAGTAAAAAGTCAAGTAGTTTCAACCCACTAGATAGCAAAAGGGGAGAAACAGAGAGAAATTTCCACCTGTTACTCTAGCTAAAGAGATTTCCTGAGAGTATGACCCAGGTAATGGAGATGCTTCTATGCTGGCATTTAGTATTGGCAGAACATGGTTCTGGCCTGCTGATGCCTTTGCAAGATGTCTGAAGTCCTATTAGAGTGATCAGCACTAAATACAGAAGTCTACAACATAGCATGGAGAGGCAATTACAATGCCTGCTGAGGACAAGATACAAACACTCTGGCGATTCAATGCTGCACACATGGATCTGTTTATTTGTTGGATTTTAAAAGGGAAAACAAATTAATCAAACAGTGAAAAAAAATTAAGCAAGATCTCCAACACACATGATTGCAAATTAGGTTACCAGATTGACATTCTCTGATACATAAGGGAAATAGAATTTCTAACAATTAAACACTTTCATTATGTAGGGTGTCCTAAACAAGCAAAGGAAAGCAGTTATTCATCAAAATCACAGTGAATCCTAATGGAATTAACTGTTACGTTGTGTTTTTAATGGTGCTTTAATTACTTGCCTTTGTTCATTCATTCATTTGAAATATCTACGTGTCTTTCTCCTGAACGACTCAGACCCAAGGCGGGTAAAACAATCTAAAATGTAGTAAAACTGCATACATTCAAAAAGTTAAAATCAATCAAACATTAACACAATAAATATAAAAACTATATTAAAGCACGAATTTAAAAATATATTATGACTAGCTAACAAGAAACGTTGCTTTTGCCCAGTCTCAAAATCTTCCAGAAATAATTTACACACTCTCTCTCTCACACACAAACAACGGACCCTGTGGGGAGAGGTGGGGCTGGTATTCGCATTATGAACAAGTCTCTCAGCGGCAGGGCTGTGTAACTGGGGGCCAGTGGTGGAAAGCTGGCTAGCACAGCTGTTGTGAGGGCAACCAGGCCCAGCCTGCAAATGGAACTGGCTCCCAGTTCCACAGCAAGCGAGCGGGCTAGCTTCCCATGCACTGCACCACTCCCCTTCCTAGCTTTTCCCTCGCCATCCTCCTCTTCCTCTACTGCAGCCAGGTTTCTAGAAATTTTTGTACATAACCTGCAGACAGTCCAAGAAAATACCAGACTGTCCAAGTCAAAACCAGACAACTCTCAACCCCAGTCTTCAGAAGCCATAGTATAGTATGCATAATATGCATTCAGTGGATATCTAATTATATATTTTGATTTTGTATCAAAATAAATTGATGATGATGATGATGATGATGATGAATAATTATAGCATGACAAGGAAATGCATGTAAAGAGTTGTGTTTGGTACCCTGACCTGCATAGCCCAGGTGAGCATGATCTCATCAGATCTCAGAAGTTAAGGAGGGTAGGCCTCGGTTAGTAATTGGATGAGAGACATCCAATGAAGACCAGGGTGGCAGAGGTGGGCAATTGCAAACCACTTCTGTTAATCTCTTGCCATGAAAAGCCCACCAAGAGGGTTGACTTGAGGGCACCACATACAGTTGTATTTGGTATTTATCAAGGTGTGACGGAATGGGCATTAAATACAAGGGTTACCAAATGCTGCATCCAGAGAGTGCAAGTTTAAGAGATAAAACAACTACCTGAAGGGAGAATGATTGGCATGCTGCTCCTCCCTCTCTGTGATTGGTTAGGAAGAAGGTACCAAATTGGTGCTAAAATGATTGTCAGGAGAGAGTCAAGACTTGGAATCTGTCCAGGGAGGGTCAGACTGAGATTCCTCTGTATGAGGAAAAGCAGGAAAAAGTTTGCCCTTACTGTGACAGCATATGGTTGATAAAACGCTTTCAGTTGAACTAAAGTGGGAAAACCAGCACTTACTTTACTCAAACAAACAAGAACTGCTGCTCCTGCTTGTGTGGAACGATACTGGAGTGCCCACATGTCTACCAAGACTGGTGGATTGGAAAGACATGGTAGATAATGAAGATTACTATTTCATGAAGTCACTCTGTATACCACAGCTCATTTGCCTGGGTGGGTGGTGGACCAAGCTCAGTGAAAACATTTGAACATGAATACCCATCAAGAATTGTCATGTGAACATATCCTAAAATTAATCGCTGGTTTTCGCCATGTCACAGTGGTTGCTGTTATTACTTTGTATTTTAAATTGTTTTACTTGAATAACTCATTTATTTTGAGGACATTCATATATCAGAAATTATATGGTTCATTTAGATTTTTTTAGTAATGTCTTGGTACACTGCACAAAATCCATATGAAGAAGGCACAGTGTACTGAATCTAATGCATGTACTAGCTTGACAGATTCAAGCCAGTAATTGTCAGAGCCCTCTAAAGATAAAGATGGTCCTTACGAGAAGGACAGATGTGTTGCAAACTGATAGATTATGGAAGATGAAGATGTTCCTTCCTCCTCAGAGCTGGACTGCAATTGTCTTAAGAGTCCATTTGGTCAGTTCTCTTCCAGGGATCATTTTTTCCCTCCAATTCCCCAAGCCAGACATGTAACCTTAATGAAATGTAATTCAATAGACCAAGAGATAAAGGTTATATTTGCATGAGAAAATGAAGTTAGGTGAGGAAAAATGATCAGACCTGGACAAATAATTGACAACACAGACTCCCTGTAGCACCAGGCAGTACAAGGAATGAAGGGGAGGCCTTTTGTAACATTTGCTGCCAAGATGAGACTGCTACAGATAATTGAATTAACAATGCCGCTTAAATCATGTTGCTCTTTTCTATTTCCTTTGTGACAAAGGCTGCATCTGCCAGCATTTTAATTTAAAACCAGGATGTTTTATGGATTAAGCAATGACTATTTATTGTCATCTAACTTTGTTGGAGTGAGAAGGTGCTAAAATTAACCTAAAGCAAAACTGAAAGAAAAAATATGATTTTTTTTTCTGGTGAAACATCTGAAGAATTCCTAAGGAAGCCAAGTCTTTGGAGAAACTTACCAACATTAGGACATCTCTAATACCAGGGGCCACTGTTCTAGCTCCTTTGGAACTCTGCAGCAGCCTCCACATGTCCACCAGGACAGGTGGAATGGAGAAAATATCATAGAAAATGAAGCATACTATTTCATGAAGTCTCTCTATACACTATAACTCATTTGCCCAGGGGAGGAACCAAGCTGATGGAAATGGGTGATTTTTGCTCTCCTGCTTCAGGCTTCTGACTCCCCCCATGCTATTCGGGGAGGGGGGTCCTTAATCTTCAAGGCAGGACATTTTGGCTAAAGCAGGAGAGGGGAGGTGAAAATCACATGCACTTTTTAGCCGGCTCCAAGCCATTATCTTACCTTATGGTCCTTACATACCCAAATTTATAACAGGTATCTTGTCCTATTATTTCACACTCTAGGACCTCATTATCTCCACTCCTCATTCTTCTGTTCTTTTCTGTTTTCATCAGTGCAGCCACTTGCACAAAGAGAACGGCTGCTTTAGTCTTTATATTTTAAATTGTACTTGTGAAAGTGTCTTGCTTCTTCAACATCAGGGATAGAACTCTATGAGGACCATGGCTAATTACTATCTTGTGGTGTCATCTAATCTATTACTGATATTATGTTAACATAAAGCAACAGAAATGTTTAGAAAATGTAATTTCAGTTTAATTTTTTTATTCAATTTATTTTTTTTAAAAAAATATATTGTAATAGAAGAGTATATGCACACTAGACATGGGCATGGAATGGGAAAAAATGAACCACTTGGTTCGTTCCCTTTCACAGAACACGAACCACGAATTAGCCAAACTTAAGCCGGTTCCAAACTGGTTCGAAGGAGCCCAGAAAGGGCACCTTCATGCTCTCAGCCAAACTAAACAAGATTTTCCAATGTCCAATACCCACCAAACTTCCAGGTGACCTAGTCTTCACTGTCCTCTAAAGACCCCCCCCCCCCGAAGTTTCAGAGAGAATGAACCCAGGGAAAGGCATGATCCATGGGTCCCCCCCCTTTCCTGTCATTTTCTCTTCACAGTGGCAAAAACTGGAGCTTCTGCTAGCAGCTACTTGGAGGGGTTGGCCCTTTTCCTGTCTGGATGGGCCAGAGTGGGAGATCTCTAGTTCACAGGGACAGCTGCCAATCAAGCATGGAGGGCTCAGATTGGGGGCAACCAAAAGACTGCCACCGTTGCCTGGGTGATGGATTGAATGGTGCAAAGTGTCTGGCTTCCCAAACTCCCAATGGAACGGAATGGAACAGTAGGAAAAGTTGTTTGTTCTGTAAAAAACACGGACCAATGGAACGTGTTTCTTTGAAAACGAACCAACCGTTCTGTTCAGAATTTTGTTCCATGGTTTGTTTCGTACTATCTCTAATGCACACACACGTACACCGTTATATAGATTACAGAATGACTGACTCTACAATCTTTCTATTTCTTGTTTTCTGCTGGTGGCATGTTGTTCTGGCCTGGATTATACTAGATTGATGGAAAGTAGAATATACTTTCTTCTTTAATTAGAATTACACCTTTATTCAGCATACAAAGGAAAACGGCCCATTCGGCTGCCAGCTCAAGCCATGCACGCCGGGAGCCACACTTTGCCTCCTCGGAAGGAGGGGGAGGCAGCACTATTTCTGGGTCTTTGCTGGGGGGGGCAGAGCCTGTAGCCTGTTCAGGCAGCTCTGCCTTCCCCCGGCCACAGTTGTTCAAAGTGCTCAACCCACCCTCCTCATCCTGTATTGGTGTAGGATTAACCAGCTGCTGTATTCAGAGCCAGGTAAGATTTTTTCCCTCCTTTTACCCGGATTGGAATGGGGACAGGGGGTTCTTTGCCTACCTTGCAACTTTGCTAGGGTTGAGGTGATTGTCCAGGTGGTGTTGGTTAGTGGTATCACAAGCAGGATAGAGTTTGGGAATAGGGAGCGGGCTGGTGAGCCCCCTTGGCGCTTCTCCAGTGATGGGGAAGAGGGGTCTGCCAGGAACAGATGGTACTGCTTGTGACGGCTGCCATCTGCATGGGCAGACTACCTTGGGGAACCCCATGTGCAAGTCCTTCCTGCACTGCTGTACGGCTGAGACTTAGGAGCTTGAAAGGGGGGGATCCAAATTGCCTGGTCAGCTGGGTCTCAGCCATCCACAAGGGTGGTTCACACCTGGGGCTTTGGTGCTCAGCCAGACAGGTCAAGGCAGAGATCCATGGGGTGACAACGTGGCTTGACCAGTACCACTAGTCTGCCCTTACCACAGTTATTAGTTGCTGTTATTAGCTGATGTTAATTAATAAAGTGGCCCTTAGATCCAAGCTTGGTGTCTGTCTCTTCATTCCGACTGGGATTGCAAACATAATCTTATGACCTTCTATATTTTCCTTTTATTATGTTAATGGTGGTCTTAATAATAAACCTGAAAAAGGTTTATTATTTACACTAGTCTACAAATGTATGTGATACTTTATAGAACAATAGAGGCAAAAAGGGATTGATCATCATCACCTCAAGAATTTCACCATATCCAGTTTTGACAATTGAATGGAATAGAAAGAAGACAGAGGCAAGAATGACAAATAAAGTTCAGCTAAAATGGTTGAAGCAGCCCTGGGTTCAGATCTCCACTCTGCCATGGAAGCTCGCTAGGTGACTTTGGACCAGTTATTCTCTCTCAGTCTAGCTTTTCATATGGTGCTGGTTGTGAGGATAAAATAAAGAAGAGGAGAATGCTGTTATGAGCCACTCCCCAGGTCTGCATTGGAAAGTAGAGAATAAATATCTAAATAAATATTTTGTTTCTTTTTTACAGTTTTGATTTTTTGCTTTTTGCTGTCAGTTTTGTAGACCAATTTTGTGCATCCTGTACATCATTTATACACAACATATATGGTATTTATGTGCACAACATACACCGTTCCTTTGTACCATTTATATGTATAGCATAATGTATAGGCATATTGAGTGTGGAAAAAATGTACAGATTTTACAGGCAGAAAACAGTGCAAGGAAACAGAAAGCATTATGGAAACAATAAATCATGTGTTCAACTGGCAGAAGGGAGAAAATGAAATTGAAATGGGGATTTTTAGATTCAAACAGCAGATATGAGAAATTCAAAATAATCCCCAATGCCAAACAAAATAAAGAGCAAAGGAACAGGAGATGCGGGGATTACAAGAGGCTAAACTTCATCCAAGTATCTCTCATCCCTTTTTGGTTCAGGCTTCCTTGGATAGAATATAAAAATTATGATAAGCAAAATAGAGATACAAGTTATTTCTGAAAGGGATATCCAGATGATGTTGCACTTATAAACAATAATTGGTCACATCCTTTGGTTTCAAATGAATTTCCTTTTCCATTTTTTGTTCTTCTTTTATAGGTGCATTATGATTAGACATTTGCCGCCGTGATATTGACAGCAAAACAATTCACAGGAGCTTTACAAAATGCAAAAGAAAATTAGGCTGCGGGCAATCGTAAAAAGGACTGCCAGTTATTTAATCTGCCAGACAACAATGGGAAACTCAAGCCACATTAATTAGAAAAGTCTTAAACCAGAAAGATTGTTCTGACTGTTCCAGGCTGGGTGGGAGGAGGGAGAGGGGAAAAGGTAATACCTATACAGTTGGATAGATATTAGAAATTACTTAGAATTACAGGAGTAATTTTTCCAATAGACCACTTAATGAGAGGAGGCAGGAAGAAATAAAATATAACCTTCCATAGGAAGGAAGAGAAGGCATACACTGCAATCCTAAACAGAGTTACACCCCTCTACATCCATTTAAAAAAAAAATTACTTTAGAAGGGTTTTTATTCTGCTTACTTACTACTGAAACCGTTAAAGTAAGAAGGAAGTAAATTACATGATTGTGAACAATTCTTACATAGAAACTGGCCCCATTTTTGACAAAGCCAGATTAAGGCCAGATATGGCTTTAACTGTAACTTTTTTTTAAAAAAATCATAGCACAAAGAACTTCATTTTGGGACTGCAGATTTAAGACAGCCCAACACCCATTTAGACAAAATGTCTATAGAATTTTAAACAAAACTTTATATGTAGTTTTCAAGTTCAATACATAGTCAAGACTAGACATCAGCACAAACAACAATACAAATGAAAAAAACCCGCACAAACAGCCCATTCATCTGTTCACGAACGGGCGGTTCGTGAGTCCCCATTCCAAACGAACAGGTGGTCATCGCATGCCTCATTCATTGTGTTCGGCCGCTGTTTGGGAAGCCAGACATTCAGGCACCTTCAATCAATTCCCCTGGCAACGGCAAGGACTGAACTCTGTCTGAACTCCTTCTGGCTTTCCTTCTGGCTTTAACCCTTCAGCTTCCAGCAGGCAGTCCAATTTTTGCCACTCAGAAGAGAAATAGACAGCAAAGGGGGGGGACCCATGGATCATTCCTTTCCCAGGCTGCAATCTCTCTGAAACTTGGGGAGAGGGGTCTTCAAAGGACAGTGAGGTCTATGTCCCCTGCAAATTTGGTGGGTATTGGACATCGGGAGGTCAGTTTTGTAACCCCTCAAAGTAGCTTCCAACAGACAGTACAGTTTTTGCCACTGTGAAAAGAAAATGACAGCAAAGGGGGTGGTGCTGGCTCTCCTGGCACCGGGAAGGAGCTCTCCCACTGGCACCGGGAAGGAGCAGCCCCACGGCGCCAGCTCTTCCCGCTGTCAGAGGGATGAAGGGAGTCTCTCTTCACCTCTCTGACAGTGAGCAGAAGTGGCCCCGTGGTGGCGCCAGCTCTGCGTGTTGTCAGAGGGATGAGGAGATTCTCCTCAACTCTCTGACAGTAGGCAGAAGCAGCCCTGTGGTGACACCGGCTCTGCCTGCTGTCAGATTGACCAGGGGAGTCTCTCCTTGTCCCTCTGACAGCGGGCAGAAGTGGTCCCGTGGTGGCACTGGCTCTGCCCGCTGTCAGAAGGATGCGGCGAGCCTCCACGTCCCTCTGACAGCAGGGAAGAAGTGGTCCGTGGCACCAGCTGCTGCCAGGTGTGAGAGGGACAGAGAGATTCTCTCCGTCCCTGTCTCACCTGGCAGCAGCAGCCCGGCGGCACTGGGGTAAGGCAGGGGGTAGGGGCTGGGGGTTGTGGGATGTTTAAAGTGCCCTGCCCCTTGCACATGGCAGGAAAGGGCCTTTTACACTATCAGCTGGCAGGCAGCAAAGGGGAATCCCCCCTGCCACCTGCCAGCTGATAGTTTAAAGGAATCTTTAAACGGCCACTGACATGAACACCGAACATGTTCGTTAAGGGGACATGTTCTGTTCTGTTCGCTGTTCATTGTTCGTGGATGTTAACCAACAATGACCAGGGTGTTTGGAATTTTTCCCCCATTCGTGCCCATGTCTAGTCAAGACAACCATAGCAAGAACACAGTAGTATAGTATCAATATTAACCTGTTGGATCCCTGTATCCTGCCTCAGGATATTTTCTTGTCTAGGTTAGCATTTTTTTCCATTAGATGATCTGTGCTATTAAGCTCTATTAATATTCCCTTGATGTGGGCTGTGATGCTTCAATCTTGGTATCTTGGGTTGGATGATATCAGGTAGCAAGCTATGGGAAAGGCCTCACTTTACTTGAGATCAGTAGTCAGCACAGATAATACTGAGCTTGATGGTCCAATAGTCTGACTCAACAGACCAACTTCATTGAAGTTTGGGTCCCTTTTTGCATTCACTCCACCAATACAAAATGATGCCCCTCTCCCAGTCATTGCTCCTTTCCCAGCAATTATTTTAGTCATGATGATATACTATTTGCTTTCCTATCCAAATCTGTCTGTGTCAACACTACTGTATCCTCTTCCATCTCTGTACATATAATTATTTTTTGCTTATATAATTTTTGTTTTTTTAAAAAAATCCTGATTTGCAAAGTAAAATAAAAAGTTTTAAATAAAACCATATTGTGTTGGATTTCAGAAGAAATTAACATAAATTTCAAAATACCCTCTTTTTTGCTTTTCAAATTTCTGATGTTCATTAGACCGTGTCTCTTGTATTCCATTAGCATGGGACTGACTAAGCTGTTTCTCATAAAATTGGCCTCAAATCTTCCTCAAACGTGCTTCCAAATATAGCAGAAAGACATGTTTTCCTAGCTGTGTTAAATTTATTCATTGTAACATCCTAACAACTATGTTTGCCAAGTCCCCAACGTGTCCTTTTTGAACATTTCTGCTTCAGTTTTGTATGTTTGTATCATACAAGCCCAGTCCTCTGGTTGTCTTATGGTATCTTCTGGGGGAAGACAAATTTCATTGATGTAGTCCATTGCCCTTAAAGTGGAAACATCTAGAATACCTGTGAGACTTTTTCTTTTGAACTCCTCTGAGAATGTTAAGGCTATCCATCCACGTTCTTAGGATTTTTTTTTTTAGTAGAAGAAATGGCAGTCAGTTATCAGGGTTGTGTATCTGGGGGATGGAGAGAAAGTACTGGACTTGGGGCTAGCTTTAGTAGAAACTGATCCTACTATATAAAAGGCTAAGCATATTCAAGAAAACTCACTTGCTACCCTGGTGCGTCTCCAGAGAGTGCTGCAATGGAGGGAAGCCCAGATGAGGCAGTCAGACCTCCAGAGAGCATGCTGCAGCAGGAAGCCCAGGCCAGGATCAGGAGCAGAGAGGGGGCAATGCCCATCCCCCACCTTCACTCAGGTAGGATCAGGAGTGGAGCCCGCAGCAATGCCCATCCCCCACCTTCACTCAGCTGGAATCAGGAGCAGAGCAGGTGGCAATGCCCACTCCCTGCCTTCACCCAGCTGGGATCAAGAGCAAAGCAGGTGGCAATGCCTGCTCCCCATCTTTACTCGGCTGGGATCAAGAGCAGAGAGGGAGCAGTTCCTGCTCCCCGTCTTCACCCAGCTGGGATCAGGAGCGGAATAGGTGGTAACTGTCATGGACCAACCTGGCCCAGCAGAACAGAGAGACTCAGAGGACTCTTCTGAGGAAGAGGCAGCTGGTGAACCTGCCTGACCCCATTCAACCTACCAGATTCAGGCATGGAGCAGGCAGCAATTCCCACACCCCCACTTCACCTGGCTGGAATCAGTCACAGAGCAGGAGGCAATGCCCTCCCCCACTTCACTCAGCCGGGATCAGGTGCGGAGCAGGCAGCAATGCCCGCCACCCCTTCACTCAGCCAGGATCAAGGTCAGAGGAAGTGGCCATGCCCACTCCCCTGCCTTCATCCAGCTGTTATCAGTGACGGAGGAGGAGGGAATGCCCACCTGCCCACCCTCCCCTTTCCAGAGCCTGTTGTATTTTTTCCCACAATGGGCTTTGTTGCCAGTTAATGTTATAATTGCAGAGTATGGTTGAATACTATCAGTTTCCCATTCCCACCATCTACTCATGTCTTCAGCTAGGGTGCTGGCCTGAGAGAAATAATAGACATTTTGAATGTGGCATTCTGCCACCCTATTGTAGTTACTGTAGCAATGCTTTAAAAGTTATTTTCTGTTAAACTTGAGGCAGCTATCTCTCTGGTAGCTATCTAAATTCAGTTTCAAACTGCTGTCTGAGGAACTGTCCATACTCTGATAAATTCAGACAGTGATTTGTCTTTTTCAGAGACAAATGACACAGTGACAAACTCTCTTCCTCCACATTAATTCATTCTCACCTTTAAAAATGTCCTAAGAAAATCAGGCTAGCCTGATCTTATCAGGTCTCAGAAGCTAAGCAGGGTTAGTCCAGGTTAGTATTTGGATGGGAGACCACCAAGGAAGTCCAGAGCTGCTATGCAAAGACAGGCAATGGCAAACCACATCTGTTTGTCTCTTGCCTTGAAAACTCCATGAGGGCTGGCCATAAGTCAGCTGTGACTTGACAGCACCTTTCACATATATTGAAAAAAAATTATCCAAAATTTTGTAATTAAGGGAATCCTTATTGGTTCCTCGTGTATTTGATGAAGATGCTCTATACTGAGTCAGACCATGGGTGGTCCATGTAGCTGACTGGTGGATGCTCTTCAGAATCTCAGGGAGATAAAGTTCTTTCCCAGCATCTGCTGCCTGAGGTCTGTTAGGAGGACATGCCTGGAACTGAACCAGAAGTATTGTGCATTCAGAGCTGCTGCTCTATGCTTAGCCATGGCACTTCCACATAATTCTATCCCCAACGATGTGCATACGGCCTCTTGACGAGTTATCTGCTGTGATTCAGATGGAATGATCCCCCACAATGCTAATGCCTCAGAAGCATTAGATGCTGCCAGCATGCTCCCAGCCCAAACTGCATTTACACAGAGGCACTTTTTGTGATGGGCAACATCACCATATGAGGCCATCCACAAGCCCCCCGTGACCTGAGCATTTTCAACTTATGGTGACCACAGAGTTGATCCTGGCTTGAAGACACTAATTTTAAGGACATCTTTACAAATGCTCTGCCAGCTGACAAGCCAACCAGCAGATTTATACACTTCCAAACCACATGTACTGTTATATCTGAACAGAACCATCAGTATCCCCCAGCAGTTGGTAAGGAGAATTCTACCTCTCCATTGCTCCATCAGACTGATGTAGATACATGATAAAATGAATGCATGAAGTTGCCTTAAACTGAATTGTCTGACTGCCAGGGATTCAGGCAGAGATCTTTCACATTACTTATTTCCTAATCCTTTTAACCAGAGATGCCAGGGATTGAACCAGAGACCTTCTGAATTGGAAACAGATGCTCTACCCTGAAACATAGCCCCTCCCCTTAATCTACCTTGACACACAGAAGTATGCTAGAGTTGATCCTCTTTCCAAGAGCTTACATGATATATTACCACTTGGGTATTTGTACTTGTTTTCAGAGCAGCATTTTCTATCATTGTTGCACGGTTGTTGCTGTTACAGTCATTGAACAAATGTTTTTGTGTGATACGCAACAGGGCAGAAAAAGGGAACAATAGGGCTGCGTGGAAAAGTCATGAAAAATTCTCTTATGTGGCATCCTAAAAGAATTCAATTCACAACATAACCAGCAAACAGCACATCTAATATATATATAGGAAGAATATTGTAGGGTACAATTGCAACTGTTGTGTTCTCCATTGCCAACATGCATATTTTGAGCTTCAAGTGTAATATTTTGTGGGGGAAGAACAAGTGACTTGTTAGGGAAAGGAGAATCTTGTTTTCTAAGTGAACAAAAGATTCCAACAAGAAAGCCTGCTTTCTTTTTTTCCTCACTTGCCATATGAGAGCTGATTGATATGGCAATTATTTTCAGTCAAAAAGTAACCAGTAAAATCCCTTGAGGGAAGTCTTTTGATATAAATTCAGGAAAATATCAACAACCACATCACTTAAGCATTGACTCTGGTACCAATTTATTTACCTACTAAAGATTCCAGGTGATACTCACCTGTCAAATCACTCCATTCAATTCCTAAGTCTACTAAAGGTCAGTTCACATTGCTAATTTTGTCTCTATGCAGTTCTAACTTGTGATGTATTTCTCTCAGAGAATCCACCATGTGAGCTAGGTTCTCAACAGTTCCTGGAGTCCATCCCTACAATTGCAGAAACTGGAACTGCTTTGATCATGTAAACCCACAACCCAATAGTCTTTGCTATTGGAGATCTCAATTCCAAAGAGATATTTTTAATAGCAATATTTGCCCCTCTCCCTTGAACACTGCATAGAGACAAAATATTTAACTGGATGAATTCTAATTCTAATTAATACCAATAGAATATTTACAACTTCTTAAAAATAATAATTGGGGATCTTTTGTTTGTTCTGCATTATGTGTACAAACAGATGGCATCACAGTAGGGTTCTCAACTTCACTGGATCCACTTAAGATGGGAGATATGCAACACAACATTTTCCAACAGTGAAAGTGTGACAAGCTCTAGACCAAACTAATGTCCACATAGGTAAACAATTTTTTAAAAAACCTAGAAAGACTCTGATTACACAACTAGAAAACTTATACAGAGATGTTGGTGAAAATTGATTTGTGTGAAATGCATATGTCAGAGCCCAATATCAGGTGTCAATGATACCTCTAACACCTAAAATGACTTTGATCCATCTATTACCCTGTGGGGCCGTGCACCGCTGGATCCGGCCTTCTCAGCCACCCTGCAGGCCGCTGCAGACCAGGAGGAGGCAGCGCACCGGCAGCTGCGGCGGCTCCACCTCTCCCCGCTGCACTGCAGGGCAGCGCAGAAGCAGAGGAGATGGAGAAGGCCCTTCTTGCCCCTCAAATAGCCACCACAGTGGTCACTTGAGGGGCAGAAAGGGCCAGAGAAGCCACCCTGTGGGGCCACTGCAAGCCTGGAGGAGATGGCACGGTGGCACAAATGTCCTTCGTTTCATGCTTCCAAAGCTTGGACTTTCAGACACTTTTCTTTAAAAAAAAAAAAGTTTACTTTGTACCCAGATTTTTTTTTTAAATGTAAGAACGTTGGTGTCTTTTCTGAGGGACTAAATTCCACAAATACAAAGTATGTTTCAAATTCCCATAACAATTAATTTTGGTACTGATTTCACACTTCACTCTTTTGTCTTTAAAAAGTAATAACAGGTAAAGTAAGGTAAGGTAAGGTAAGGTAAGGTAAGGTAAGGTAGTCCCCTGTGCAAGCACCGAGTCACTGCTCACCCATGGGGGGATGTTGCATCATGACATTTTCTTGGCAGACTTTTTGTTACAGGGTGGTTTGTCATTGCCTTCTCCAGTCATCTACACTTTACCCCCAGGAAACTGGGTGCTCATTTTACCGACCTCAGAAGGATGAAAGGCTGAGTCAACCTTGAGCCGGCTACCTGAACCTGGCTCCCACCAGGATCGAACTTAGGGCCAAGCTACACATGACAAATGACACTTGAACAGCAAGTGTATTTCTCCCTGTTCACTTGCCCTCCACTCAATCCACTTGCCGTTCAAGTGTCATTCGTCATGTGTAGCTTGGCCCTTAGTTTGTGAGCAGAGCTTGGGCTGCAGTACTGCCGCTTACTACTTCCAAAGCTTCCAAAGCCTCGACTTTCAGACACTTTTCTTTTTTTCTTTTAAAAGTTTACTTTGTGCCTAGATTTTTTTTAAATGTAGGAACTTTCCTGAGGGACTGAATTCCACAAATACAAAGCATGTTTCAAATTCCCATATCAATTGATTTTGGTACTGATTTCACATTTCACTATTTTTCTTTAAAAAGTAATAATATTAACATAGAAAACATTCCCTAGTCACGTCTATTAAAATGCCAGTAACACAAACTATCCTCTCTCCTCCATCCCCTTCCCCACAACATAACACATTGGGGTTGCCAGGTCCCCTTACCCTCCAGGCAGGAGGGGGGTCCCAGCACACATCTTTCCTTTACTCCTTGTGTGTATGCAAAGCGTGCACAGGCCCAGACCACGTGCTTCAAAGCAGGCTGATTTGGCGCCTAAATCATCCAGCTGTGAAATGTGGGAGCACTCTCAAGGCGGCATAATGATGTCACTCATGGAAGTGATGTTTCCGTGCCACCCCAGGAGTGCACAGGGGAGGCCTGTTCCCCCACTTTCCCCCCTGGCAGCCAGGTAAGTGATGGCACGAGGTGGAGGGTAGGAGAGGGGGATCCCCTGCCCCCCCTCACTGAGGGACCTGGGATCCCTACAACTCTCACACACAAAGGCTAAGGAACTGCAATATTAACGTACCTATAAAGCATGATACAGCATGCAGCGAGAGAGAATTCCCCATTAAAATGAAAAACAAAGCTTCAAATGCCCTATTCAGATGGGTAACATTTAACTGTCCTTTAAGAAAGAATGGGGTGCCTGGCTAAATGAATTCTATTGTTGTCTTAATTAACACACCAGGAAAGTCTTCTTTTTGACAGAGAGATAGGACCTAAATCATAATGAGCTAGCTTTTTCTCCAAAGCCTTCTGTACAAAAGGACTTTGCAATGTCTTTACCTGGTACTATGAATTGTATGCCTTCAGTCGCTTTCTTGATTCCTATTCTTTCTTTTTTTCAACTCCACCTGTTCCTCAGCTATTATGCTACAGAGGTCTCCCTCATCCCACAGTTTGAAGTAACTGAAAAGGTAGCTTTATCAGGCATGGAATTCACATTTGCTGATTCATACTTCACTGCCCAGGCTATTCACTTTCATAGAAATCTACTCAGTTTGGCAATTAATGAAAAATCTCACAAAGTCTCCTTCTCTAGGTTAAACGCAGGCAGTCCCTCAACAGCACATCTTTATTTGCCTGGCCATAACACGGTGCAAGACTTTATGTTTATATTCCCAATTTTATCCCTGACATCTCCAGTTAAGGATCTCACGTAGACAGCCTGGGAAAGACCTTTCTTAGACCAAGACCTTGGAAAGTGGCTGCCTCTCAGAGGTTTGGAGCCAGTGGAGGATTTTCACAGAAATAAGGGGTGATTGTGACCACCTTCTCCCTCATTCTCCTGGGGCGGGGTTCCCTGAGAGCAGCATTTGGGGCTGCAGTGGGAGACGGGAGGTGAGAATGTTGCACTCTGCAAATGGAAATACCTTTTCTCCACTTAAAGGTCCTACTGGACTCTTTACTATCTTCTCTCCACTGAAATTCTCAACAGATATAAGCCACTTTAGACAATGTAGAAGGCGGTATCATATCTGCCTGAGTGCCATATACTGTATAATTCTTCAAAAGTTACACACACATGTGCATGCACATGTGTGCATGCACACATACACACTTAAACAAGGGGGGAAGGGTTTTATTTGGGTGGATACACTGGAAACAAGCTGAGGCCCAGAGATGCTATCCTGGGGTCTCACCATGATCCCTTGGATGGAGTGCTGAATAGGTATGTGCACTTCAGGTTTCCAATTTGGGGAAAAATACCTGAATCGGACCGATTAATAAAGATTCGGGATTTCCGAAACAGCCCCAGCACACCTGGGCCATTTCGGAAACCCCAAATCAAAGATTCTCAAAGCTATTTGTGTAGCTTTGGGAAGGTTTGGGGCAAGAGGTTGAAGAAATGTCACTCTCCATGCCACTGTGCAGCAGGAGGGAGAGGGACATTTAAACCACAGATCAGCTGTTTGTCGGAGTTTCCAACAAGCAGCTGAGTACAGCCTGCCGGGGTTTGAATTTCCCTCTCCATGCTGCTGCACAGTGGCAGGAAGAGGGACATTTAAATCCCTGACTCAGCCACTTAAATCCCCTGACAAGCAGCTGAGTGCAGCCTGCTGAGGTGAAATGCCCTTCTCCCTGCTGCTGCTCAGTTGCAGGGAGAGGGGCATTTCACCCCCGACTCAGCCGCTTGTCAGGGGTTTCCCTGACAAGTGGCTGAGTGCAGCCTGCCGGGGAGCAGGGGAGACTTTGAAGGGAAGGTTCCCTTCCCTTGCAAGCAGCACGGGGAACCTCCTTCCTTTCAAAGTCTTCTCCTTTCCAGCCAGGTGGAGGAAGGGGTGAGAGACTTTGAAGCGAAGGAGGCTCCCCACATTGCTTGCAAGCAGCACAGGGAACCTCCTTCCCTTCAAAGTCTTTTCCTTTCCAGCCAGCTGGAGGAAGGGGTACCAAATTTCCCCTAAAAGAGCTATTTTGCCTTGCTTGGACAATGCAAGAGAGTCATTGTGGATGAATCAGGGGCCAAAGGGATAGGGTAAAAAATCTCTCCATGTGTCAAAGCATTGTCACGATTGTCATGTTGGCAAGGGATTATTTTGACAATAACAGAGCCTAGAATGATATGTCATGGAATTAGTTTTCCATCTCCCTGAAGAAGGAAGCAAGAAGTGCTGCTTTCCGTAACATGACCAGGCAGGGGCAACAAACCTCTTCTCTACTCTCTCTTGGACATGTCTACACTCTCTCATATGCATCTCTATGACTGGGCATGCCACCTGGGCCTCACCCACCAGTTAAGTAATTACAAGGAGAGTGCAGTGGTAGCTGCCAGCTGTTCTCTTTCCCACTGCTGCCACCTGTTCTCTTGCACACACACATATGCACACACGGGGGCGGGGGGGGGGTGAGGGTTTTCTGCCTAGGACCAAAGGGAGCAGTGATAAGGAGAAGTAGCTGATGACATGACTAATTAGACCCTAAAGAGTTAAGAAAGTGCAGGCAGATGAAGTAAGTGGCAGCAGCAAGGATGACGAGTGCAGGGAGCAACCACTGTGTTTCACCCAATGATCGTAACAATGAGAGCATTTGGGAGCCAATGCCACTGTAAATCTGGGGCCAAACTAGATGAGATGGACATCTTCAAGTGTGCCCTGGGGACATGCTGCCATTTCATAACAAGTTCCTACTGGGGAGCTCTTTTTAACTGTACCACGGGGGCCCAGTTCTGGCCAGGACCTTGATAGTTTGAGGGGAGGAGGGGCTTCTGCTTTCTCCTCTACACCATTTCTCCAAAAGGGCATCATGCGGTGACATACAGGCAAACAATTCCCCCAGTGCCATTTCTTCTCAGAAACAGGCATGGGGGGAGGTAGGAACCCCTATACCCCATGCAATAGTGGTCCTGGCCAGAATTGGGTCCCTGCAACACAGTTAAAATGAGTTTCCTGCTGGGAGCCCACTCTATAAAATGGCAGTACATCCCCAGGTGAACCTACGGATACCAGTTTGTCTAGCTTGTACCGTAGAATATCTATTTCATGAGTCTCTGGTCAACAGTGGGCCCTTGGCCAGTGTTTAGGAACTAGCAGTATCTAAGGATGCTGTTTTAAGCCATTCCTGGTAGCTCCTAGGTGGGTTGAAGAGCACTGGGTCTTACGAGAGACTACCAATCTACTTGGTGAAGACTAAGAGTGCTTGTCATAAGCTGCAAACATGAATGATTGCTTGTCATAAGCTGCAAACACGACCCACGCTTTATGGATGTTAATTTGTTCTGTTTATCATGCCTCACATTGTACCTTTATGTTTATCCAGCTCTAGAGTCAGGAATAATCCTTTCTTACCCCGTCTGAATGGAGCGGCTTCTGTAGGTTATTGTTTTAACTGGCCTCTCTTTGTAACATCACCTACCCCTACATTTGGGTCACTCCTCACTTTTGAGTTTACATATATCTGCTAAGGATGCACACTCCATGCATCTACTGAAGTGAAGTCCAATCCATGAAACTTTATGTTGAAATAGCTTTGGTTGCTTTTTTCAGGTGCCACTGGACTTCTGTTTGATTTTCTGCAACAGACGAACACAACTACCTCTCTGGAATTCTTATCCTCAGAGAGTGTAGCATGGTGAATTAAACATTGGGAGGTACAAAGAGTAGAGTTTATGATTTAGGGGACATGTTTCAACTTATGGCAGGCAATTGCCCTGGGGGAAACAAAGGTTATGTGTGAATGTATCCTTACCTTCCCAAGAGTCCTAACTTCTATTAAATCATATCTCTGTTCCTTTCTTTTTATACAGAAGCCCTTTTAACTCTGCATTTTCTTTTAAAAGTTGCACTTCTAACTGCAGACAAATGTATTTCCTTGAGTACTCCCCCCCCCTACAACACACACACGTTAAATCTTTGTCACCTTGTCATCACATAGTGATGCAAGCAGTGTCTTACTTATCAGGCTAATACTAGCAGAGACTATCTTCCAACCATCCTCCCTCGCTCTGTTTTCCTTTGTGCTTTCTGATTACTGTCTGCCCAGTTAATTTCTTCAGCTTTTCAAATAGCACTAATCAGGAATTAAAAGCTAGCATCAGCTTTGTGAGGCACAGATTCCTGCCCCAACTGGTTAGAGAGGATTTTCAAAACAGGCCCAATTCTTGTTGCCTCCCTGATTATCCGCAGACAAGCTCATAATCCAGCCGCTGGTATTTAGGAAGTCAAGCAGTGAAATAAACAATGTTGATTATAATCAACTGTTCTTTTTTTATTCTCATGAGATAAGCAGAAAACTTTAATGCCACAGTCTTTTGCCATCTGCTTTTTTGCTCAGATCGCTTTGTTCTTTTTCTTCCCTTTGGCTTAAAAGCAGAACAGAGATGACTTTGCATGGGAGGCAACAATTCCGCGTATGGGTTTGAGCTTTCCAAAAGGTGCAAACAAAGCCCAAGCAATCCCTTATCTTTTATTTCCAATCTCTTGTTTGGCAAGTAAATTAAGAATTTCAGATGGGATTATAGTGATTAAGATGTCAGCTAAAGAGCTTATACATTGCTAAACAGGTATAGATTTTAGGGGACAAAGAGAAGGTCAGCAGATTTGGCCAGGAAAAATCTTCTTTAGAGACAGTAAGGAGATGCTGAGAATGAAACCACTCCTTTGACTAGCATATGAAGAATTACAGAGATGCCATGGGGTAACAGAAATGTGATCATTCTTCTAACTGAATCCAGGCTGACCGGAAACCTTAACATTTTAGGACTTTGTTTTTTCTCCCTTTTAAATACTTCAGTAACAGCAGTACAAAAAAGACCATGTTAAACAGTTTCGCAGAGAAACACAAGAAGTAGAACATTTTAAAAAGAGAAAGTCTTGTTGCATAAGCGGGATCTTTACACCTGCACATATTCTAGGCAAAAGTTTTTTATCTCAGTTGTGCAACCCTCTGGTATTGGTCAAAGAGATGTTTCCACAAATAATTTTAAAATATGACTCTACTTCAAAAAGATGGTACAGAGTCTCTGAAATGGAGCCTAAAGGCTAATTTTTCTGGTTAGTTTTGGGACTGCCAAGAGCCGCCATGGGCTCCCAGCGATTTCCTCTTTTGTATGTCTCCTATATTCAGAATAGCCCATACAAAATACTTGATTACTATATGTTTGCTTATCATCCTCCAAGTTCAGGGGACCTTGCTTGGCTCCCTGGGCTTCTAGAGAAACATGAGACCTCAGAATGAGCTTTCAGTGGCCCTGGATGATTTATTTCCTAGAGTATACAGCTGCACTGCACTGAAGCTTTCATGAAATTGGTCTTCTGTGCTTTTTTCTACTGGACCGAGGGCTGCCAGTAGAGATGGGCACGAACTGGGAAAAATCCGAACCATGGGGTTCATAGTTTGTCACATTTCACGAACCACAAACTTTCATGAAATTGCCCCATTTCGGGAACTGATTCATTTGGTTCATGAAAACATCACTTTCAGGGCAGCAGAAGATCTGCAGAACAGGGGTTTGTGCTTCCGGTTTCCCCCATTTAAACGCCTGCCACTTTTCAGGTGATGGGAGGGGGGATCCCCCGTCAGCTGAAAAAAGGTGCCGTCTTGAAAGCAGCAATACTTTTCTTGCATGGCAGACCCAGGATGATAGGGGCGTCCTCCTATCAACTGAGGTCCTTTTCACACTGAGACTTTAAAACGTTTCAATATCAGTTCTGCTTCACATGTTTGCAGTTTGCTTATTCCCTGATGGCTTTAATAGCCAGGATAGGGTTAAATGGCTGGTTTTCCCCTTCCTCCTTGTAACATTGCAACCTTGCAATCTTACTACACATTCCTCCTGGGTTTAAAAGCAAAAAAGAGTGGGGAAAAACCAAGTGTTTTGCACAGCCCTTGGGAAACAAAGTAGCAGGGAAGCTCTGAAGCTGTGAAGCTGGGAGGGGATGAGGCAGCAGCTTCCCTTCCATTTTGTTTCCAAAGGACTGTGCAAAATGTTTGGTTTTTTTTCTCTTTTTCAAAGCCTGAAACATGCTTGGGAGGGAGGGGAAAGGAGCCATTTAATCCTTTCCTGGCTTTTAAAGCCAGGAGGAATTTGCAGTAACATTACAATGTTGCAATGTTACAAGTTACAACCCTTTCTTGTCTTTGAGAGAGAGAGAGAATGTGCATACCCAAAAGGAGGAAGGGAAAGACCAGCTATTTAACCCTTTCCTGGCTTTTAAAGCCAGCAGGAAATAAGAAAACTCCTGCAAACATCTGAAGCAGAACAAATAAATTCAAAAAGGACCTCAGGTGATGGGAAGGGGATGCCCCTCCTCTCAGTAGAAAAATGCAGCAGGCTCATTGAAAGCAGCAACACTTTTCTTGCAGGCAAAAAAATGTTGCTGCTTTCAAACGCCTCCTATCAGCTGAAAAGCGGCCGGGTGAACACCTCTGCTGCAGACAGCTCATCTCTGGTTGTCTAGGAAATTGATTGACAGTGCCAGCCTGTCTGCGGTGACAAAACGAAAAATGAACCAGCCTGAAGTTCGTTGTGGTTCATCAGAAATGGGCTCTGATGAACCACCAGTTCACGAACCACGAACCACCCGGTTCATGATGAACTTTGGTTCGTATTTCAGTTCGTGCCCATTTCTAGTTGCCAGTTCCCCTGGGCTTGAAAGTGGGAGACGGGAAAGGGGTTTTGGGTAGGGGCTTGATCTAGAGACTTGCCTTGCACGTGCACACACTGGGAAGCACTTCTGCATTGTGCCAGGAATGATGTTATGTCCAGCATGACATGGAAGTGTTCTGGAGCATACAGGTGCCTCTTCCTGCACCTTTCCTCCTACTGGCCAGGTGAGAGGTAGCATGGGGAAGAGGCTGGGAACTAGGATCCCCTGCCTCCACCAGGGGAATGGGATCGCTAAATGGACCAGACTGGATTAAAAAGCTGGACTCATCACTATGCCTGATATTCCCTAGAAGTGCAGTTTTTAGGACAGTTTATGCACCCAAAGTGTCCATTCTAGACCACTTCCTGGGTCTGCTAAAATGTAGCATTGCTCCTGTGGATCCACTTAGGCCTATGTTTCCCAGAAAGGTGAAGTAAGTTGCTGGTTGTAATTTGAAGAACAGTTTGCAGACTGTAAGCACTGATTTAACTGAGAAGTTCTTTTTCTTGTAATGTTATGATTGTTTTAATTTCTTCTTCCTGCTGTGGCTGTGCAGGCTGCCCTGAGAGTTCATTTTGCTCTGTGGTGGCATCTATATACAATCAATCAATTGAAAAACAGTCATTTTTTAAAAAAAAAAACCTTCTGTGTTCAGCGCAGCTAGTAGTGTTTTCAACTTTGATGTTTCCCTTAATAATCCAATCTATGCTTTCCTCCTAATTATATTTTATTTAATAAGAATACACCAAAGAGACTCACAAAGGACCAGCTCACCAGCAGGGTTCTCCCCTCCTTCTGTTTGACAGATCTTTTCGGGATTAACATTTCTTTTGATAAAAGAAGGTTATAATTCCAGCAGGGCTCATGACTGGAAAGACCAAAAATGCAATGAACCCAACATGAACTCAGAAGAAAAGCCAGTACTGTGACAGACTAGGCTTCCCATTGCCTTATTAATATGAGATGGCAGCCACAGAGACTTTGTAGTTTCTGGAAAGGCACAGGTTGAAGACTTCTCCAAAGTTTTATACCTTTGTTCATCTATGCATATCATACAAACTCAGAAGTTTCTTGCTTTGGATAACGGATTGTTCTCAGATAAGGGATCTAAGGAATCTGGATACTCCCCCCCCCTTCCTGAAGTGGGGATACCTCAGGAAGGGGAGGCAGTAGCCAAGGCAGGCCCTAGTAGAGGTAGTAGAGGGGTGTGTGGGATGAGTGATACACAAAGAGAACAGACTAAGAAGAAAATGATACAAGTCATAAAAAGGTAAGTATGTTGGACATTCGAGTCCCCAGAAAATGTAAAGGATGGTCTAAGCATGAACCCCCCTTCCTTTTGAAAGTTTCCTTTCTGAACAGCTTCAATAGCTTTTCCAGAGCGTGAAATCTCCCTGCAAGCTACCTTCGCACATGATATACTTGATTACATTCTTTTCACTCAAGGTGCAAGCTCCCCCCTCCATATAAACAGAAGAATTATTTTAATCAGGGTCTGTGAGCCCTTTTCTTTCCTAAGCCTACATATTTCCTGCCATGTAGTCTTTTTTTATTAAAAAACAAAAGCAAAACACACACACTCACACACAGTACTTCCTTCAAACAGGAACACTCCCTCCCACAGCCTACCTCCGTGACCATTACATATTAATAATAATAACATTTGATTTATATACTGCCCTTCAGGACAACTTAATGCCAGCTCAGAGCAGTTTACAAAATATGTCATTATTATTCTCACAACAAAACACCCTGTGAGGTGGGTGAGGCTGAAAAAAAATTCAGAGCTGTGACTAGCCCAAGGTCACCCAGCTGGCTTCAAGTGGAGGAGAGGGGAATCAAACCCGGCTCTCCAGATTAGAGTCCCGCGCTCTTAATCACTACACCAAACTGGCACCAAACATCACAAAGTGACTTGCTAAAAGAATGGAGACAAACATTTGTGGGTTTCAATTTTGGTACAGAAGGTCACCCTTTGGAGGAGGGAAAACTTGTGTCAAGAAACAAATTAGGAGGGCAATGAACATTGCTGAGACTGTGTTGGTGGGGCAGTTTTCCAGCTTGGAACAGCAAAGTGTTCCAAATGAGCACTACCGGGGCACATCCGAGAGAGTTCTCAGAGTTGGGGTAAACTTTAGCCAGTCCCATCGGCATGAACCTTGAGCTAGCTCCAAAGGGAAGACTTTGGGGGATATGTTCCTTTTAGAGCTCACACAACAACAAAATGGGAAGGAAAATTATAACAAAATAGTTCCATGGGAGGGCTAAAATTGTCCCCCTGGAGAAAATGGCAGCTCTTGAGGGTGGAGATCTATGGTATCACATTCCTCCTTCCCAGGCTCTCCCTCTAAATCTCCAGGAAATTCTCAATTCAGAACCGGCTACCTTAACCAAAAGTCAACCATCAGATGGAATTTCTTTCTCTTCTTCATGACAAAGGCATAAACTCATTTTAAACCAGCCATTTTTTTTTAAAATGAGCTTGTATGGCTTTGGATTACATCGAGGGGCTTGTGGGTTCAAATCCCCAGCCAGCCATGAAGCCCATGGGCAGTGAAATCCTAAGGGTGCTTGGAAGTAAGCCCTGTTAGGTAGATTTGAGTGGAATTCTGAGTAGATCTTCTTTGGACAGCTCTCTACGGACCTTGAGCTGATTGTTCTCTCTCAGCTTTATATACCTTGCAGGGTTGATGTGAGGATAAAATGGAGACAGGGCAGCCATATAAACTATCCTGCATTCTGATGAGGACAATGGAGTAAAAGTATAAAAGATAAACAGAGACAGTAGACTGGATCTGACCATTTTTTATAGCTGGAAAAAAGAGAGGAGAGAGTCATCTTTGACCACCAAAAATGCTGTGTTGGAGAACATGGAACCTCTATTGCTACAGCCATATGGAATGGGGGCTTTAGTGAGGAGGAGAAATGAGAGAGTTAAAAAGGTGGCTGGATCCAACCAAATGCCCTGAGTTTTAACATTCCCAGCACTGTTCTTTTGAGCACAGGAATGCCACTTCACCCACATATTATGAAAATTCACCTGAAGGGAAGTCTACCCCACCCCCTCAGCACATGCACTGTTAAGAAAAATTGTTATGCAGTTATGCATGGTAATTAAAAAAGTGTTTTCATCTTCCTTTATGTTAAATACAGGGATAGCCTAAATCTGAGCCCTCAGTATATAACCACAAAATAGTGGAGTGATTGTTAGGGCTGCAAATAGGATTGCCAGCTAGCAGCTGAATCCAGTGGGAGACTTGGGGGCGGCAGGGGGGGGGCATGGACATAGACGTACTGTCAAAGGAACGGTGTGACAGCAGTTCCAGGGCAAACCCAGAAGTGAAATCATTGCATTGCCATGATGTTCTAGGATTCAGCAGAAACACAATGATGAGTATCATTTCTGATGAATCCTAGAGCACCACATTGACACATTGATGTCATTTTTGGTCACCTATTTTGCTGTCACCCATCTGACAGCAATTTTTGGCACAATTTCCCTCGCCAGCCAACCAAGTGGCAGCAGGTGTCAGGGGCTGCTGCTAGGAAATATCTCAGTTTACCCTTATCTGCAGCCAAGAGCAACTAACTATTACAGCATAGTGGGCAAAATTCCTCTGGGCTCAAAGCACCCTTAGAAAGATAACAGCAGTGGCAGGAACAAGACCATCTGCAGTCTAGGAATGTAGAATTCTGTCAGCTTTGCCTGCCCCTGTCTTTGAGCAGCATCAAGGAGGAGGAAAGCTTGTATCAGCTTCCCCTAGCCCCTAGTAAATAGTAGTTTTAGTGCATTTTTTTCCTTTGTTTGTAAGTCACCTTGAATGCCAGTATTGGTAGAAAGGTGGGGTATGAATCCACTAACTCACAAGGCACAAATACTAATCTGCAATTAGAGATACAAACAACCAAGATTAACAACAACAGTTACAGTTCCCAGCTCTGCCATGTATCACATTGAAAATGAATTGCAAGGGGCAGGTATGCCTTGCTGGGAAAGAAATGGAGTGGGAACTACTGAGCTCAGCACCCTGGTTTACAAGTCTATCTCAGAGCTGTGCTTTAATATTCAAGAAATGATGCATCTTGTAAATCGATGCATAATGGTTTTGTTATTTACCGAGGGCGAAAGGCAAAGTACAAAATCATCTGTAAGTTCTATTTTCATGAGAGAGAGAGAGAGAGAGAAAGAAAGAAAGAAAGAAAGAAAGAAAGAAAGAAAGAAAGAAAGAAAGAAAGAAAGAAAGAAAGAAAGAAAGAAAGAAAGAAAGAAAGAAAGAAAGGTCTTCAGGGAAGAAAGAAAAGCATTTTATGTCCTTTTATTTAAGCTGATATACATAGAATTGCTGTCGTGAAGGGAAAATATCAGCTTGAATTATTTAGCGTATCAGGGACTTGGCATTGAGCTCTTGAGAAAGTGCCTCCAGTACAATGCATAGCATCCCTATTTTATACACCATTGCACAGAACATCTCCAAATTGCCCTGGAACTTGTGCACCGCCCCAAGGCTTCCTCGCATTATTCCCAAGCTGTGGGTACTTCTAATGCTCTGTTAATCGTTCTGTGCTCTAACATGCTCCAGAGGAAAATCAGAACATTCCCACAAAGTCAAAGAGAAGTCCCACTAATGAAATTAAGCGAAAGGAATATAATGTGCTTGTTGTCAATGTAGGCCCCCTTAAGCTAAACTTTGGACGATGAAGCACATAGATTATTCAGCAGAAACAGTTTTAATTAGTGTTACTTTTACACTTACTTTTGCAAAGGACAAATGGAATCCAGATTGTCTATCATGGCTATAAAGTGCAAGACCATGCAAACCTGCAGTAATATGGACATTGCCAAGGAGATGTGTATGTAATCTGCCTTTGACCAGCAAGATTTTGAATACAATGTACAAACTGTTTTCTTGACTCCCCTGTCTATCCATTCCTATGAACTATTTGAATCAGTGTCTAGCAACCCTGACTCTCTCTGCAACTGATGTATATATTTTTCACTGCCATGAGTTTTTAAAAAATGTGTTCAAAGTGTGCAATCTTTGAAAAAAATCAAATTTGCAGTATTTTAAGAGCTGGGAGATTACTGAGAGATTCTCTTTTTTAAAAAAAAGAGGTGGACAGAATGCACATTTCTTGACTATTGATTTCTCCACTGGCTGACGTGTTAATGTGTTAATGTAATTGCTTTAATTGACAAGTGTCGACAGCTTGTAAACTTAAATGAACCTGCATTGTTCTTTCCCTAGGAATCCCAAAATGGTGTCCATTGTAATAGAATCCATTAAAAAAAGGGAACGAGATGGAGCAAGAGAGGAAGGGGGGAGAAGGAGGGATAATCTTTTTGGAAGACTTCAAACTTAATTTGTAGATTACGTCTAAGTGATAGAAAGCTGGCTTTGTCATCCACTGAGTGCTGACTGTCCTTGACAGTTCTGACATTTAAACAGTCAGTTGTGAGCTGATAGATTCAGTGGGAATGGCCTCATTATTTATAGTGCTGAGTGAGAGCTGGAAGACTTGATTGTATCCTAGGAGGTTTCCATCAGCCTCTGAAGGGTGGACAGCCACAGACCCCTGCTGCATTTCAAAGTTCCTTCTCTTAACTTCAGATTCCTTAATTGTATGCTTCTCATTTCTTATCAGCCTCTTTGTAGGGCCTCTTTGTGTCCCAGTCAGCAGGTGACAACCAGTACAGGACTCCTTAAAGAGAATCATAGTCACACTGTATCTGGAGACGTAGTATAAGTTTTGCTCCCAAGGGCCATCAGGAGCTTTGTATCATCATGGCTTCAGAAACTAAATAATAAACCGAGAAGTCTTTGGTTCAAACTTCACTGCAGCCATAAACTCATTAGGCGGCTTCAGAGAAGCTATGATCTTTCAGCCTCATCAATCCCCTTTCCTCATCAATGTTGGGATGATAATGCTGATCCAATTTACAGCACTGTTGCACAGCTTACAAAGATAATAAATATATCGATATTTAAAATGCTATATACGTACAGAACCCTGAGCCAGGATTTGAAAGACACCCCCCCAAAAAAACCTTTGCCTTTTCTGCATCACTTCATATAGTTTTTGCTCCTATTTGCTGCCATTCTTGATAGTACTTTTGTTTGTCCCAGCTACATGATCCAGACAATCACAGAGCATGTTGCCAGTGTGATGATATCACGGAGACATAGACAATCAGATTTGGCCAAAAAATCATTCTGTATAAATGACTAAGCATATTCTAGATGACTCACTTCCTACCCCAATGTGCCACTAGAGGGCACTGCCACAGCAGGAAACCTAGGCTAGGATCAGGAGCCTGCTCCCACCTTCATCCAGCTGGGATCTGGAGCAGAGTAGGTGGCAATGCCTGCTCCCTGCTTTCACACACTTGGGATCAGGAACAGAGCAGGTGGAAATGCCTGCCCCCGTCTTCACCTAGCCAGAATAAGGAGTGGTGCAGGTGGCAATGTCTGCCCTCCTTCACTCAGCTGGGATCAGGCACAGAGCAGGTGGCAATGCCCACCCTCCACCTTTACCTGGCCAGGATCAAGAGGGGAGCAGGTGGCAATGTCTGCCCCCCATCATCACCTGGCTGGGATCAAGAAGGGAGCAGGTGGCAATGCTCACTCTCTATCTTCACCTGGCCAGGATCAGGCACGGAGGAGGAGGCAATGCCCGCCTGCCTATCTTCCCCTATCTAGATCCTGTTATATTTTTTCCCACAACGGGCTTTGTTGTTAGTAACACCATTACTACATAATAATGAAAGTGATACTTCCTCACTCCCCCTTGGAATGGAAGAATATTTGGACTTTATTTCACAATCCCTGCAAATTATTGCCAAAAGGGGTTCTTGTATGTTAAAATTAATGTGCACCCACGCCAAGCCAAATTTGTGTGAACTTTCATTAATACCCAAGAGAGGAAACTGTTGTCTATGCAAAAGCCAAATAAGGCCTTTCTTTTCTAAAGCATTCAGCCCCTACTCAAGCACACTTACCGCTAAGGTAGAGGCAGAAACTGAAGTACCTCAACCAATAGTTGATATTAAGGCAATACATTTTAAAGTACCAGTTTTGATAAGGCTACTTCCAAATCAACCTTTGATCATGGTACAAACTGTGCTACTACTATGGTTGCCAACTTCCAGGTGCGGGCTGGAATGCTCTCAGAATGAAAACTGATCTCCAAATAGCATCAGGGGGTAGACTCTGCAGTATCACATCCTTGCTGAGGTCTCTCCCTTCACTAAAGTCTGCCCTTTCCTGGCTTCACCTCAAGTCTCCAAAATTTCCCAACCTGAAGTTCCCTTATGGAAGGGAAACCACTGGTAGATTGCTATTACACTTTTGTTCCTAGTGTCTTTCAGATAAGGATCTACACCCAGGGTGAAGGCAAACATAAGAAGTTACAAGTTGTGGTAGATTATTGTGACCAGTTCCATCTCTCCCACAAACAGCCAATGGGAGCTGATGGAATGTTGAGGTTGTTCGCAGTTGAGATAAGTTGAACAGTTAGATACAAATGAAGTATTTTATGCTTCTGAAGGCTGTTGACAACCATTATATTGCAACCATTTGTAAAGTATGTTAAGTATGTTAAGAACTGTGTATCCCTGTGCTGAACTCACTCACTCCAATGTTGTTAAACTTGTAAACAAAAAGTACCCTCACCCACCCCTGGTTTTATCCTGGTTGGTTGGATGTATGTGAGCTCAGGGAAAACAGCATGCATGCACAATTCAGTCAAGTCATGACCAATGTGTCTGAATAACTACATAGTGGCAGTGTATATGGAAAATAATTCCTTTACTACAACAGCCCTGAGCAGTAGCTGGGTAAGGAGTAGTGAATTTAGAGCACTGGATCCCCTGTCTGGTAGATTTTCTAGGAAGAGGAGACAGAGGACCCTGTATGAAGTAGGGTCAGGGCTCTTGACCTAGTAATTAGAAACTAGACAGATGGTGAATGGAACTGCCTTTGAAGCTCAGAAACTGATGAGTGGCAGTTGTAAGGGGGTCACAGTTCTTCATAGGGTTGCCAGGGGCCCCAGGGGCCAAGCAGTGGTGCAAGGGGCAGGGGGTGGTGGGGTACTTACATCCTGTGAGAACAGTTTGCACATTCATGTGCTCCTATGCTCCCATGCTTTCTTGTCCTGCTGAACTGGCTTCAGTGTGCTTGGCATTCCCTCCCTTGTGCTGGAAGCTCTCTCAGCCCCACCCACCTCACTGGGTGTTTTGTTGTGGGGGTAATAATGACATACTTTGTAAACCACTCTGAGTGAGCATTAAGTTGTCCTGAAGGGTGGTATATACATCTAATGTTGTTGTTGTTATTTAAAGTTAGGTGAGCCTCAAGATGGGGGTAAAGAGCTAGCACTGAGAAAAACTTGCAGGTGGAAGGACAGTGAGTAAGGCTTAGGAGGAAATTCTTAACTTGCAGGTTTAACATTTTTCTAAGGTAAAGCATATTTCACTCATCCAGATTGAAAGAGATCACCATGGACAAGCCATGCCCTTCCAAGAGCAGCCATAGTTGACATATCAACTGAAGCTGAGAAAAGATGCTGTATATTATGGAGGTATGAGTCTCTAACCACAAACAAGGATTCAGCAATAACTTCAAGCTACAAACATGCTCCTTCAAGGGGAGTACATCTCCTGGGGTAGTCTGATTCCTAAATTCTCGAGCAGTGTTATAATTGATCAGGATCAGGGCACCTTTGGAATTTGGAGAGGAGGATGAGCACCACCCCAAAATGGCTACACAGGAGATGGAGCCAAATCCAAAATGGATGGCACATGAGGCAGAGCCAAACACAATACCTCCCTCCACACTTTGCAAAGGAATCACAGAAGGTGAATAAAAAGAATTAAGGAAAGGCCAGGAGAAGTAAGGAATAAAGAGAAGGGAAGCATGAAGGTGTAATGGAAGCACAAGACTGAATGGTTACTAATCTTTCTGATCCTCCAGTGGCTGTTGCTGCTACTGCATCCATGAAAATCCTTTTATTTGTATGAGGCCAGCTAATAAGAAGTCCTGTCCACTTTCTGAAAAACTCGGCAGGCACCAGGGGAAGAACTGGCAGACACCATGGCACCCACAGACTGGGGGACACTGATCAAGAACTTAATCTTGTCTGAATTGACCTTCAGTTCATTTGCCCTGAATGTTTGTGTTCTGCCTAGCTAGCTGAGCACTAGGAGGTGAAAGTTCCCTTTTTTTTATTTTAGCTGCTTAGGCCTAATAGATAACACAAACAGAAATGCCAATCAAAAGAGCAAAGAGGGAATGGTAAATTATTCAGTGTCTGTGAGCATTGTTGCCCCATTTGACCCTTTAAGATTGCAAGCTCTTTAATCGTTCAACCAACGTATCTCCTGTGAATTCCCCGAAGCCTTCCTTCCAACCAAACTACACTGCCAGAAAAGTGACTCACACAACTTTTTTTTTAAATTTAGATTTTTTTAAGGATTTATTTTTTATTTTAGGAGCATGACAGCTGGAATTAGGGAGGGAAAAGCTTTCAGGGAGAGTCCTAAGAAGATATATCCAACATTATGAAATCTCATCTAAGTAAAAAAAAAACGCAGCTCTTATTTGGCATTCTTTAAATATATGATAAAATACTAACATTTCTACCATACATCATCTCTAAAGTTTCCAAACTAGGGTTGCTAGGTTACCTTACCCTCCTGGAGGGAGGGGGGACCTGACACTCACTTTGAAGGGAATCTTTGTGCGCAATGATGTCACTTCTGGGAGTGACATCATCAGGCAGGCCTCAAGAGTGCTTCCATGCTTCACACCAAGACGATTCTCAAAGAATCAAGCTGTTTGGAGCCCAAAATGACCCAGTGTGAAATGCGGGAGCACTCCCAGGGCCTGGGCGATGACATCACTCATAGAATCATAGGGTTAGAAGGTACCTCTAGGGTCATCTAGTCCAACCCCCTGCACAATGCAGGAACTTCACAACTACCCCCCAACTGCCCAGTGACCCCTGCTCCATGCCCAGAATATGGTGAAACACCTCCAGGATCCCTAGCCAAACTGGCCTGCGGAAAATTACCACCCAACCCCAAGGTGGTAATTGGCATAACCCTGGGCATGTAAGAAGGGCCATGAAAAACCAGCACTGATGCAGCCCCTTCTGCCCTTCCCCTCATGATCTCCCCAGGTTCACAGAATCAGCATTGCTGTCAGGTGGCCGTCTAGCCATATGACTCCTGAGAGTAGCATCGTTATGCCACGCTGGAGGCACACCAGGAGGTTCGTTCCCCTGCTTTTTCTTTCCACCAGCCAGGTGAGTGGTGGCGGGGGGCTGAGGGTGGGAGCGGGTTATCCCCCACCCCCACCAGGGGACCAGCAACCCTATTCCAAACTGACTGCTGAATCACAATGGGACTAGTCTTAACTCATAATTACTAACGTGGGTAGGGATCAAACATTGGAGGTATATATAGGTACTTATAGATGTTTTCAGAACATATTTGAATACTCCAATCCATGACTCCCACCCCCACCCCAAAAAAATCAAGGAAGGAATAGCCAAGCATAAAACATATTCTTAGCTTTTTAGAGTCTCCGGAAGTATTTTGCATACCTCAGTAAGCAACTAAATTGAATTGGCAACCTGGAGGATTGTCAGGTGGGGATTTCGTACTCTCTGCCACCATGCCGTACTGGCCAAAGGAAAGAACTGCAGAGAGACTGGCCAGATGGAACAAGGAAGACTTCTTGCACTAATAGGTTATAGTGGTTTAGGTGATATTTCCCAATTTATATAAAGATATTCAGGGTCAAGCTTGCTTGCTAGTCTAAGCACAACTGAGGAACTCATGGAAATGACAGATTTTTTCCCCTTCCCCTTCTTTATCAATGTCATAAAAGTCAGGTCTACAAGTAGATCAGTATTAATTACCCCTTATTGCAGATGAAAGATGGGTGTTTATCTAGGGCCATAAAGCAATTTCAAAGCTAATCAAGGTCCCTATTTTGCAGCATTGTATCTTTCACGAGCCTAATTTTTCCATAAAATGTATAAAATTTTCAATGTTATCTGGGTATCAGTAAATCAGTGTTATACATTAGTGTATATATGATAAATAGTTTGTATAAATGCCATGAAGAATGCATACACACTGCATAAAATGAGTAAAATCAATATACATATGATGGAAATAGGTGGACCAAAACCATTCACTATGACAACTTACACAAACAAAAAGAAATTGAAAAGGGGTATATCCATTTCTCCTTGGTGCAGCCTTACCCAGAACCATTAGTCTCATACAACAAAGTGTAAATACATGTGACTTGGGGCTAAGTTTGCCAACCTCCAGGTGGCAGCTGGATATCTCCTGGAATTACAACAAATCTCCAGCCACAGAGATCAACTCCACTGCAGAAAATGGCTCTTTGAAGAGTGGACTCTATAGCCTTATAGCCCACTGGGGTCCCTCTCCTCCCCAAATCCTGCTGTCTTCAGGCTCCACCCCCAAATCTCCAGGAATTTCCCAACCTGGTGCTGGCAACCCTAGCTGTGTGTATTCACAGCAAGTGGATTTGCAAAGCCGGGAGCTGAATTAATAGTCACCATGGAGCAGGATTCACAGGAAGAAGTCTCTCCTCTGGTTCTCAAAGGCAGGTGCTGCTAGGAAAAAAAAACGTTGAATGTTCTTCATGGGCTGATTCCGCACACATTGAATAATGCACTTTCAATGCACTTCAGCTATCATTTGGAAGTGGATTTTTTGTTTCACACTCCAACATGTGCGGAATCAGCCATGATGATAATTGAGCAGCATCTTGGGGGCTATGCAGTGGAAATTTCTTCAGGACTGGAAACCAGACAGCAGGCACGAATTTTCACAGAATGTCAGTGTTTTGGGAACAAACTGCTTGGTGGTGACAAACAAAATATCCCTACATTATTTTATCCTCCCCCCACCCCAAGATCCAGTGATAGCAGCAAGACGAGCTCTTCTGTAACCACAACCATGCCAAGAACAACTCTATAAGAGAAAATGCCCCCCACAAAGCCAAAAATTAAAGAAAAAAGTAATAGACAATGGCGGCGGGAGGAAAGAGGATTGTGATCTCCAATGGCCAGGTTTCTGCCTGATAGGACACCGCAATCTCGTCTCAGTTAAATGAACCAAACTGACAGCTACTGGGGTTAAATAAGTACTTGTTTTCTGTCTTTAATAAGATTAGAAGAGATCGATTAATTTTAAATGAGATTATTTTAAAGTTTGTAATGGAGGTCTTCATTTTCATCCTTGGATCCTTCCTCAGTTTCTTCATCCCCCCTGTAAACATGTTGTATCTGCGACTTGAGTATGCCCATATATTTATTTGGGTGGCAAGATGAAATATTTCATGGTCTGATTTTATATTGCTACTATATACTGATCCCCCCCTTTTTTTCAATTTGTAAAAATTATAGCATTGGAAAGCTAAACTTTTAAAATGCTGGGAAGATATAATCCGTGGTGTTTAAATGTAAAAAGGAAAAAAAAGGACTGTTCTTTACACAGTAAGGGAAACTTTGAAGTTACGATGATCCCAGCAATGCAAACTGTATACCACTAAAGACCAGATATGAGAGATAAACGAGATAACACATGAAGCTGCCTTATACCAAGTCAGACCATTGGTCTATCAGGTTCCGTATCACCTACTACGACTGGCAGCAGCTCTCCAGGGACTCAGGCAGAGGCCTTTTTCATCACTTATTACCTGATCCTTACAGTTGGAAGTGTCAGGGCTTAAACGTGAGACCATCTGCATGCTGAGCAGATATTCTGCCTCTAAGCCACAGTGCCGCCCAATGTTCCTTCCCCTTTGAAGCCCTATTTTCAACCTTCCCAATGACTGTTTGGCCTGTGTTAAAATCCTAGACTAGTCACTAAATGGGCATTAGTTTGACAGACTCTTCTGTTTGTAATAATGCAGTTGATGAATCCAAACTTGCCAAGCCATCCATTAGCAGCATTTTCCCCTCTAAAAGTGCATTAAAAACATGTGCTTTCAATCACATGCAGAGTCCCATTTTGGGATCCCAGCTCCCCTTGTGGGGGTGGGGGATCCCCTGGTCCCACCCTCTGCCCCCTGCCACCACTCACCTGGCTGGCAGGGGGCAAAGATGGGGGAACAGATCTCCCAGGCATGCTCCCCAGGCAGAGAGATGGCATCACTTCCTGGAAGTGACATCATCACTAAACAACAAGGTGAGTGTCAGGTCCCTCCTTCTCTTGCTGGTAGGTAACCCTCGTCCCATTCCCCACATAACCCAGGCTTTGCTTCTGGACAAGCATGGGCTTTAGAGTTGCCATCTCCAGGTTGAGAAATTCCTGGAGATTTGGGGGGTGGAGCCTGGGGAGGGTGGAGGGGGAGGAGCCTGGTGAAGGTGGAGTTTAGGGAGTTTATCGTTCTTCCTACTTAACTGAAGTCTAAGGCCCAGAATGCAATCCTTATTAAGCCCAGTTATGAGCATTTAATCATTTCTCCCCTAGGCTTTTTTTCTTAAATCTCTTGCTTCAATGACCAGTAATATGAAAAGGCCTTTTGTAGGTCACCCTTTTAAATGCCAGTTGCCAATTCTTTGCATGTCTGAGGCTCCTTTAGATTAGGAAGCCACAGACTGATTTCTACTTGGAGGCATTATATATGCAAGCAGTGCCTTTGCTTCACAAAAGAAAACAAAGACAGAGACACATCTATTTAACTGTCATAGTGCAGCTATTACAGATGCGTGTGTTGGATCTATCCATCATCCAAATTTTAAAAGCCAAGAGATGAAACCTGAACGGAGAGAATACCTCTCCATTAAATTGGAGCTCTTCAGCTTCATCTTAATTATGAAAAGGTGACAGATACTATATGGTGGAGAATGTAAGAACGCTTCTGAGGGTGACTGATGGCCCTTTCTATTTTGACAGCTGAGAAAGAGAGGTCTTTCTCAGTCTTCTCTGTCAAAGGACCGTTCTGCTAATATGCAAAGCCCTAATGTGACTGACAAGGATAGTTGTGGGAATGAGGAAAGACCTTGCTGCCCCCTCCCTGAACTCCAGTCGCCCGCCTGCACAAGTTGATTGCGTTCCCATCTGTGATTTGATGTACCTGCTATATTTACCGCAAGGATGCTGCCAAATGGAGTGATTCAACAATGGAACTGGTGCAACTGGTTCCATTTGAGTGCTGGAGCCTCCTTTCTTGGATTCCAGAATCGTTCAGCTCACACATCTGTATGCAATTTTTTTTCCTTACTGAATTGATTTCACTTGTAAAATATATTTGTGGCTGGTTCCACACAGCAATGTGGCTCTTATTGCTGCTACAAACGTAAAGGCAGCCTTCCCCATATTTTCCCTGCCCAATCCCCTGTGTGCCACAATCTCCCCCCTCCCCCACAATACCACCAGAAGCCTTTTAATAAAATTCAGTAATTAACATTTTGCTATAACCTTATAATACCATAAGGATGTGTCAATTACAAAGGGGGGTGGGCAGAAAAGCTCTTCAGTGGCTTTAGTAATAATCAGCATTTCCCCATCTGCAAGATATCCACCCTTCTTTGACTATAGCAACGCAGGATTAGGAAAGATTACAGCAAAGTGGGAGTCAAGAAATGCATAAAAGACCTAGATTACTCTAGCTCGGTTATACAAGGTTGGAGAGTATGCTCTGTCTAGTTCTTTGACATCCTTCCACCTCCAACCATTCCAACCTACATTAAACACCTAACAGTTCCTTTTTATTGTAGAGCATTCATGCTTGCACATCTGAATGCTGCCCCCTCAGCAGTCCTATATGGGAGTATTTTGCAATTTGCCTTATTCGGATCGACTCTGTCGATGTGTTTTGAAAAAAGGTTGACTCCTTCTCCCATATGATACTGGAATGCCTTCATTATAACTCTTATCGTGAATTATGGATTGCCCCTATTTTAACTAAATTACTTTCCACTGTACTAAAAGATAATATAGTTCCCTATCTATTGGTAGATAGAGATCCAAAGACTGCACTGGCTGTGAATAAGAATCTCTTCACCATATTTTCCTTAAAGAAATAGACTCCTTATCCACTGCTCAAGATTGTTGAATCAAAGGAGCTTGAAAGGAAGGAAAGGAAGGAAAGCAAAGTGGGAGAAAAACCAGAAGGGGAACATATACACTATGATGCCACGCAGAAGCTCTAAAAAAAACCCCTGCTGTGCTTTAAGGCCTGTGCCAGACCAGTTTCTCTGCTGGTTGCCAGAAGCTATTGCAAACAGGGAGATGGGAAGTGTCTAAAATCCTGATGCCTCCTCCATAAGTTTTTAATGCCACCTCTATGGGCCAAGCTACAAGTGACGAATGACACTTGAACGGCAAGTGGATTGAGCGGAGGGCAAGTGAACAGGGAGAAATACACTTGCTGTTCAAGTGTCATTCGTCACTTGTAGCTTGGCCCTAAGATGTGTAGATTACCCCATGGATAAGAATCTACTCTACTCTAAACAAAGCATCTAGCAAATAAAGCGTCCTGGACTCCCTCATCTGAGCAGCATGTGAATCTCTGCATTGGGACATACAGGCACAAGAATTATCTGAAGGAAATAGTTATTTCACATTTTCAGCAACCAAGTCAGCCAATGTACTTTCCTTGCATTAGTACAAAAACTAAAAACAGGGTGACTGGCTATAGAGTTCACTCCACACAAATGAATTCTTATTAAATATAATTTACGTTTCCAGTGTGGGTGCTCTCAGACCTCGCTTGCTAGAAAATCAAAGCTAAATGGCATTTTTCATCAGGATTTCATCCCGCTAAAGTGCTCTGCTCTTTTTATATTATTATGAGTTTGCAGATGCATCTGATATGCATGTTTTGTTCTCCTAACAGCCACTGTATCTCAAACCTTATCAAACTCTGACAGAATCTCTTCATCTTAATGAGACAAAAATAGAGACGGGTGTGCGGTTGCCCTTACTTTGTTTAGATTATCTATAGGAGGAACTTGATTGACGTTGGTCAAAGGGAAAGAAGGTCTTGATGTTATCAGATAGTATTCTCAGGTTCATTTTTTCAAGGAGAAAGACTTAGGTGACTTGAGGGAAGGGCAGCACATATTACATCCTGTTTCTTGAAAGAGATTTGATACTTTGTTCTTGATTTTTTAAAAAATCAGATTTTGATAAATTTGCAAGTCAGTCCTTCAATTCTGACCTCTCTGAGTGGGCTCCAACTGGTAGGCATCATGCTTGCCCCAATTAAGTGTGAGAATGAGCTCTGCTGCAGTGCCCCTACATTTTCTTCTCCATCAACATCCTACCTAGGCTTGCAAGGCCAAGCCCAGAAACCACAGGGTGGGCTGGGGTGCATGACATCACAGAAACCATAAAGTTGCTGATGATTTCTAGAGCTACCCTCTGTCACTTCTAGGTTGTACCTGGAAGTGACATCACAACATCAGTGATGTCATTTGTTTTTAAAAACTTTTCTCCCACCACTATTCTCCCACTATAGCAGGAGGAAGCCTGGTGAGACTACTCACCTAATTCTGTGGCATGCATGGCTCAGTGCTCCAAATATAAAGAAGTTGTTCTGTTTCCTAATAGTATTAATTAAACTTTGCACTCTTTCAAGTAGTAGTTCCCCAAGGGGTGGGTAGGGGAGATAATCTCGGCTGCAGTTACGGTTTCACAATTATCTGTCAATTTCACTTCAATCCACCCACACCTTTGTACAAATCTTATTCATTTCAAGAGGACTTATAGAGGTGACATTTCTATTGGGATAATTCCTCATTTTCCATATTTAATGTGGCATTGATTGATATTTCAAGATTATCAATAAGCCAACCCCTGCTTTCCAAAAAATAGTTTCCTCCCCTCCCCAGCCTCATGAGAAGCAACAGGCAATCAGCCGGTAAATTCCTGTAAACAAAATTATCCCAAATTTGACATTACAGCCAATCAAACCAAATCCTCTTCCCCAACAATAACATTACGATGTGATTTCTTTATTTGCAGTGTTTCCGTTTATGTTCCTAGGAAAGTCTATTCTAATTATAACTAACCTTTCAGAGGAAATCATCCATCAGTTTGTATTAAAGTGTGCCCTGTGCCATTGACAGGACATTTGTCCTGTTAGAGAAAATGACAAGTTTTAATGAGCTGTATCCGCTACAAAGCGTGATGTTATGCCAGGCTTTTATTTTTTCTCCAAAGCATGCCAGGGGCTGTGAATGTACCTCTTGAAAGTTAAGTTTCAACATGTGATGAGTTTTCTACAGACATGTAAGCTGGCCTGGTAGCTGGCTGAAGAATGTTGTATTGAGAAGAGAGATCTAAGTATTTATGCAAATGTATTAGGTTTTTAATTTGTTTTGGCTTCCATTAAAATTCCTCTGATGTTTTGCCCAGGCCACAACCTCATAACAGCAGACTAGTATGCTGCTTCATGCAGAAGCCTCCCAGGTGCTTCCAGGATGCTCACAAGCAAAGCATGAATGCCGTCATCAATCTTACGAGATGCAATGGCAATGGCCAACTCGGATGCCACGGCATATGGTTTCTAAGTCTGGAAGTTCTAGTAAGCTATCATGGCTGATAACCACTACCTGCCTTCTATACACCTGTCTACACCATCCCCATCTAAAGTAATGGCTATCACTAGGTTTCAAAGGCAGTCAAGTCCATACACTGTTTGTGCCATAGGAAGTAGCAGTTTTATTTTCTCTGTACTGAATCTACTGCCCAGAAACTTCATTAGGTAACTACACCTCTGAAGATGCCAGCCACAGCTGCTGGCGAAACGTCAGGAACTACAATGCCAAGACCATGGCAATACAGCCCGGAAAACCCACAACAACCATCGTTCTCCAGCCGTGAAAGCCTTCGACAATACATTAAATAACACAGCTTTCATGATTTGCAACAGGGATTGGCATGGAACTTAATTAATACTATCCAAACTCTTTGTGCTTCCCTTAACATTCTTCAGTGTTACACCAGAGGAGACACCCCCAACTTCATTTTGAATATCATTTTGGGTAGCATTTGGTAGGAATTCTACAGTCCCATTAGGAACTGTAGAAAAAAGAATATAATGTAATTTGCAAGGATTTCCCAAAGCATGCAGCATCCCCTAGTAGCAGCACTTGCAGAAGACCTTTGTAAACAGAGTTGCCAGTTCCTCTTGCCTGGAAAATGGCACACCAGAGGGGGGGGGGGTGTCAGTAAGCATATGTGCAGCCCCAATCCAGCTTCCTTGCTCATGCACACTCCTGGGGCCCTAATGATGTCACTTCTGGATAAAAAACAGAAACCACAGGGTCTAACAAGGACAAAATCTCCACCAAGCATAGCATTTTTGCTGTTCGGCATCAATTTGGCTCTGCTGAGACCCTGTAGCTTCCAAATACAAGAGACAACATTGGGACCTGTGGAGTGTGCATGAGCCTTTTCACCACATGTTTCAGTGCCTCCCAGCCTGCCTCCACATCCTCCCCCTCCCCGCCAGCCAGGTGAAAGGGGCCAGGAGGCCAGGAGCAAAATGTTGGGGCAGGGAATTCCCCACACCATCTGGGAGGCTGGCATCCGTATTTGCAAATCCAAGGCGTTAGTGGTGTACCCAACATTTCTCTATCTTGTGTCTAACCTGCCTTGTGAGCCAGGCATGACTGTACTACGTTGGAAACTTTTTTGTCTGTTTCAATTTGTTATTGCAACTGGGAGAAAGTTTGTTTTAATGTTAAAATTGTGTACCTGGTATGGGGTTTTTCCAGAGGATAGTAACATTCCATATTCTGGACACTTGCCATATCACTGCTCATCTGCTGTCCTTGGATGTATTATTCCCCCTTTAAGGCCAGTTGGAGTAAACAGCACACACACAGGTGAAACTAAGTATCTTAAAACCTATATAAGTCCCATGGGACCACACCACCAGTTGAATCTCAGGCCAGACGGTTGCAGTATCACAGTGCTGTGCATTTTGCCAGAGGGAGGCTCGTCCACTGCCATTCTTCAGGGAGTCTAAGCAGCTGAAAGGATGTGAACACGTATTAATCTCCTGCAGCGACTCTTCTGTATATATGATTTCTTTTCTGTAAACGCCTCTAGATTACTTAAATAAATCTATTTCCTTTCACAAAGTTTATTCATTTTTCTCCATAGCACAAAGAACCGTTGCCCCTTGGCAACACAGTCCTCTCTCTGAATTCTCTCCAGTGGCTTTCAGAGCCAAGCTTACAGAGACTCACACCTGTTCTCTCAACAGACTACATTTTCCGTGTACTTTAAAAAAAAAAAAAGCTATCCTCATGCAGTACAAAGCATTAGCATGCACCACCTCTTCTTCTGGGACACAAAATTTGTTGTAGCTCTTACACTGGTCATTGTTGAATGAGCCTGGAAATTTCCAGAAGTGATTTTTATGAGGCATGTGTGGGATGGAGGCACAAGACAGAGGCAGGAGGAAGATGGTAATTTAGATTTATTGTTGAGAAAAAGACTATAATTTTCAAGGCATTAGAAGAAATGGAAAAATTGCTTGCACTGCTAGAGAGGTATGAACTGCAATTCAGAGACTATAAAGGCACTCAAGTCAAAACCATTTTTCTTTATTGATGCATTGTAATTATGCTAGGATTCTGTCTATACGGAAGCAATGAAAGGTTTTGCTAATATTTGTATGCACAGGCACATGGATGCATGTTTGCCATATACATGTTTATTGAATGAGGCCTCTGAAATAAACAGCTTTACATGTTATGCTGAATCAGAGAGTAGAAAAGGGACAAAAGTGTATCATATCTGGTCCTCATGAGACCATCATATAAGCCAGGCAGCATTGTAAGAAGAGGGCAGGTCAAATGTGCCCAGATTAGTCAAGATGTAAGCATTTATCTTGCCAGAATAGACTGGGGAAGAAAATGGACTGTGATCAGTCAAATGTAAGCAGGAACCTACCCTATGTGTATGCCCAAAGGAATGTACATGTGCATGTGAGACAGCACAGACCAGTGATACTGGTGATGTTCACAGATCACATAGTGGAGAAATACTTTTATTTGTAGGTTTGGATGGTGTGAAAACCTTCACCCTCAGTTTAAAAAGTATCTCTTAGTGGAGGACAGGTATGGGGGTGAGGGTGGGGAGCCAGACATGACTTAGGCAAGTGTGAGTGTGAACATTTTTGTTCTTTTCTTTAATAAATGCTTTTTTAAAATTCTTAAATGCCGGCAGCTGTTCTCTCTGTACCATACAGATTCTCACTGCCCAGCCATGCTATCTAAAACAGGTGCCATGTGACAGTGGTGGTCTGTTGGCAACTGGCTGATCCCCCAGCGGTGCACAATTGCAGTAAATATTCCCTGCAGTAAGCAGGCATTGGGTAGGCATAAGACTGGGCACAAGGCAAGGCTCCGAATGGCAAACCTGCAAGGAAGTGGGGAGCCTTAGCCCTCCCCATGGGCAATTCCCACTAAGGCCAAGTGGTGGCAGTAGAAATGAGAGAGAAGGAATGAAAGCCCTTCTGAGAGCTGGGTGGTACCACGTGGGTGGCACGTGCCAGGCAGAGACTTGGACTGCCACTGGTTGCCCCTAGACAGCTAAGAAGGCAAGAAGGGGCAGTGGTCAGGGGTCAGTTGGGCTGTTCCATGTGGCAGTATTTGTTGCTGTATTAGTAGTAGCTGCCATTGGTTAACGCTCAGAATGTATGCATTGTGGAGACTGATGGTAATTGCAATTTCTTTGGCTTCTAATTCACTTTGTGAGATGGACAAAGTGAAGGTTCCTATAAACAACAGTAAAAAGTCATCCCGAGAAAGCATAACTGATGGGAAAGATTGTCCTCCAAGCTTTTTTTTAAAACAGTCAATCTCTCCCCCCCCCCCCCAAATACCTGGTCGTTCTCTTCCAGCTAGGAAAGATACCCTTTGTGGGTTGGAGGGCAAGAGCCTAGAAGAGAAGGGCATGGGACTGTTTGTGTTCACACTCCCGTGCTTTGTCATTATATTGACACCTGCAATCTAAACATTTTTTTAGTGTTCAGCAGGCATACTCACAAAAATATGAACAGTAGAAAGACAAGTATACAAACGTTCATCCATCATTACCTATCATATTTAATCAAAAGAACATTTGGACAGGTTATTGCAGATTAAATGAACTCAGCCTTTAACGTGTGTGCTTTCTTGTGTGTGTGTGTGTGTGTGTGTGTGTGTGCGTGCGTGTGTGTGTGTGCAGTGCACAGATGGGTAGGAACTGGGGTACTAATAACTGGTTTCAGAATAGGACTGTTAGAAGCATATCTATTTTCATCCATGAAAATTTGGAGGGCATACAGATGTCCAAAACAAATGAAGCAACAAAAAGGCTAAGTGTATATAAAGGTGGATACTGTCAAAAGTTGCTAATATCTTACACATCATAGCCTTTATGGATGTTAATCAACAGCCATTGTGGTGAAGGGTCCTCTCTCTCTCGGATTACATCCCCCAGCTCCTTTCTGCACACATCTGATGAAGTGAGCTCTGACTCACAAAAGCTTATGCTGTAATACATTTAGTGAGTTTCTAAAATGACACTACATTCCTGTTTTATTTTATCCAAAGTTGATAATAGCTTCTAGTGCATTTTTTTAATATATCAAAGCACATTTGTAGTAAAGTCAATAAAGCAATTAAGACATTATCAGCCCACACTAGAAGGAATGGCCAGCTTTTTTTTATTATTATTATCATTCTCTCATACAACCCCATGAAGGGGCAGCATGGATTAAACAAAAACGCAATGCACTGTCCATTCCCCTCCCTACAGGTAAAACTTGAGATGATAATTCAACCATTTGTAGTGATGAAAACATGCAGTCTTGATTGTAAAATACAATGTGGGAAAGAACCTCAATTTTAAAAGATTCCACGCTTCACAATAAATAATAAGAAATCTATCTTTCTACAATGCACAGGGTACATAGCCTCGACAGCAAAATTACTTTAGTATATGGTATGAGACTGCACACCAAGTGACTGCACATCATCTTGTGAATTCAGTAAATGTAGCTTTGGCTGATCTTCAGGCTCTCCACTTATTCTATTTCATTTTCCCTGCTATAGTTTTCAATACCGTCTGAGACATTAAGAACAAAGGGTTTGAGTTACTCAAGTGGTAAAGGGGGTTAGCAGAGCAAGAACAATCTTTTTTTCCCCGATACATAATCTGCATGATTTCATATCCATTTCATAAATCCATGTTGCCATTTGCTAATTCCAAAATGACTTTTTTCCCTTTCCTTTTGTAAGAGGATTGTCAGAGCAGATGCTGGAATCCTTCGACAAACTGAGCACACGCTCCTCTTAGCCATGTTTAATGTTTCAAAGCCAAAGAAGTGTAACCAATCAATCATTCCTTATTGCTAAAAGCAAGATGATAATTGTGCTGTCTTAGATCTTGTACACAGACTATGGCAAAGAATTGTGTGTGCTTTCCTCCCACTCAAGTAAATTCTACTACTTATCACTGGGTGTCTCTTATCCATTTCTACCTGATCTTTCCACAGACAACTTGTCCACTAATTTGATTTTCTCATGATGTGATTCTCACTAAAATAGAATAGAATAGAATAGAATAGAATAGAATAGAATAGAATAGAATAGAATAGAATAGAATAGAATAGAATAGAATGTATATAGTGGTTTCAAGTGTTTAAAGCAAATCATACGATTATTACAATATACTCCTACAACAAGCAGGTAAGTGTGGTTTCTTGCAGGTGCCACCCTGCACATGGGTGAAATCAACAACAGCCCATACATGGGCTTTCTCTGTGGTGCCCCTGTGCTGTGGAACAGGCTGCCTGAGAAGATCAGGAAAGCCCCCACTCTCCTTGCTTTCTGCAAATGATGCAAAACAGAATTATTCAAAAAGGCTTTTGTATTGTAGGGAGGGGGTCTCAGATGCTTCGCTAATGAGTTAAGGACTATAGACTTCTCCACTATGTTGCCTTACGTACTATCTGTTGTTTTAAATATGTGCTCCTATGAGCTACCTATGCTGCATGTCAGCCCTAGAATTGCTTATGTTCTGTTTCAGCATTTTTTCAACTCTGTATCGGATTCCTGCTAATGTTATGTCTTTATAAACATTACCCTATGGCATTGTTTATGGAAATGTCCTTGATATTGATTGTACTCATCTCACACTATGTAATCCGCCTTGAGACTTGGTGAGAAAGGCAGACTATAAATGACATAAATAAAATAAGAAAATACATTACTGTCAACATCACATTGTAGATGGAGAAGGAGAAGGCTAAAAGTGGATGGATTGCCAAAGACCACTTAGCAAGTTCATGGCAGAAGTGATATTCAAAGCAGAGACTGCATAACGCTGGCTGCAATCCTAAAAATATTTTCCTAACAGTAAGACTCACTGAATAAAATGGGACATACTGCAGCAGAGCCAATTCTGAGTGTAATGTGTTAAGGGTTCAATTGGACATTATAATGCCTAGAAGACATTCATACTTTTGAAAGTGTAATGGATCCAATGGCCAACAATAATATACAAAGTACAGCAGTGACTTGTATTGGTTCTGAAAAACTTGCCTCTCTCTATATTGTCGAAGGCTTTCACGGCCAGAGAACGATGGTTGTTGTGGATTTTCCGGGCTGTATAGCCATGGTCTTGGCATTGTAGTTCCTGACGATTCGCTAGCAGCTGTGGCTGGCATCTTCAGAGGTGTAGCACCAAAAGACACAAATCTCTCTGTCTTTTGGTGCTACACCTCTTAAGATGCCAGCCACAGCTGCTGGCGAAACGTCAGGAACTACAATGCCAAGACCACGGCTATACAGCCCAGAAAATCCACAACAACCATTGCCTCTCTCTTTCAGCTGATGCACACAGAAGCTCTCAGGACAAAGAGGAAGGGACTCCAGTCTGCTCCACCCCCTACAAACACCATCCACTCCCCAGACATGCAGGTTCCTAAATCCAGATGGGTGTTAGTCTGCATTTTTCTGTAGCGGTAGAAAAGAGCAAGAGTCCCTTTTATTCAGATACCAACAGAAGAAGTGAGCTGTGGCTCATGAAAGCTCATACCCTACCACAAATTTTGTTAGCCTTATAGATGCTGCTAGACTCTCGCTGTTTTCTACAGTTTCCTAAATGGCACAGATTGATTTACCTCTGGCCACTTGACTGCAGCCAGGAGTGGAATGGAAAGTAAAAATGGCCCTGGAGCAAGCTAAGCAGAGCAGCTACTTTAGACTTACAAGCCAGCACCACAGTGCCTCTCAGTTCAGTGGGACCAGCAATGGGCATTAGTTACCTGTTATATTTTCCTCCAAACTGGCAGCTGTGCAAGAGGAAACAATGACACCAATTGTCACTGCTGATGAAGTGGCTGAGCCAAATGGTCCCTGAGGCATTGCCAGAGTTGCTGGATCTTGGTTCAGCTTGCTTCTGGCCACCAGTGGCCCTCCGAGGCAGTGGCCCAAATGGCTAGTTGATGCACATCTGCATCTCTGGCACAACGAGACTGTGCAGCTCTCAGCACCCAAGGCAGGTGATGAGATATTCCCCAATAGCAGGAACTCTCAGTCTCATTCTCTGCCCCAGCGCTGCTGACCATCACAACTGCCCAACATTTCACCTGTACTTTCATTGCAATGAGGCTCCATTCTTAAATGTCATTCTGGACTAACTGTAGAATTATCCATAGGCAGGGCTTTTTTTCAGCAGGAACGTGGGGGAACGGAGTTCCGGAAGCTCTTGAAAATGGTCACATGGCTGGTGACCCATTCCCTGATCTCCAGACAAAGGGGAGTTTAGATTGCCCTCCGCACCGCCAAGTGGCGCGGAGGGCAATCTAAACTCCCCTCTATCTGGAGATCAGGGGGCGGGGCCACCAGCCATGTGACCATTTTCTCCTAGGGCAACCCACTGAGTTCCACCACCTCTTTTCCCAGAAAAAAGCCCTGTCCATAGGGATTCCATGTTTTTTAATGAATAAATATTAAAACTGAATTTTTAAACAGGACTGTCTTAAGGCACTGGTGAGCCTTGGATGAGAACTGTTAGAAGACGTTGCTAAAATTAAGTCCAATGTTCTGCCTAGCCTCATGTACAAAGTATTCAACACACAACCCCATCCACTCTTTCTAGAAATGACTGGAGAATGTCCTATGTAAAAAAAAAAATCCCTTCCCTTCAGCTATAGGTTCACTTCAAAATTACAACAAATTATGACGTAGAAGAACTCATTGATCTGATAGCCACAGCATTCCCAGTTGTTGAGCTATTGCGTCCCACAACTGCCCAAACCAAGTTCTGAAGTAATGCTGATATGATATTTAACAACTATTATTGCGATAGATTCCATGTCCCAGTAACAGAAAGAAGAGAATGGCTAGCCAGGTCAAGAACTAAGAGGTTGTTTTCACATATCTTTACCTTCGCACAAAAGCACACAAAATTTATGAAAAGAGGACGTGTTCATTGCGCAATTTCTGATGTCACCCCATCATGATTCCATTTTGTGGCACGATGACATCAGAAATCGTGCCATGAAGATGCCCTCATTCTGTGAGTTTTCTGTGATTTTGCACGAGGGTAAAGATGTGTGAAAATGACCTGAATTGGGACTTAGCGTTCAAGGTCCAACTACATTCCAACCATTTTACCACACTGCTCCAGTTTAAGCAATGTAGGTTAGAGTCTGGGTCAGGAAAGAGGAAAAGCTATCCCTCCTGCCCTTTTGATTAATGAGAGAGGAGAGGGGATTCCCAGCTCCATTTGAATAGCATGCAGGTGGCAACCATGAGCTGACAGCACTTGCTGACTGTTAGGGGTGTGCATCTAGAAAGTTTCTATTTCCGTTTCAGTTCCAGGGGTTATGGAACAATTATGTCTCATTATTGGTTTCTTTCAGCTGGGGCAGTGCTGGCTCAGAACTGATCCATTTGTTTGTATGTTTTTCATTTCATGAGTTTCGGCCCTTTGTGCGTGTGTTGGCAGAGCATGAGCAAACACGCGCTTTTCTTTTCAAGGGGGTGAACCTTGGAGGCAGCAGTTTTTGCATGCAACGGCACCCAAAAAACACAGAAAAGACAGTCCTCGCTCTAAACCATCGACCCACCAAATCTGAGAGCATGCAACAATGGGATTCTGTGTTTATGGATCCCAAGGAATGGAAAAGGTGTATGTCAAGGTGAGTGCTGGGCAGCTGCACATGTGCATGCACACACGCATGCACACTGTTCTTTTTGCATCTTCCAAATACCTGCTGATCTAATGCTTCCCTGTTCCTTGTAGTTTTATTTCCATGATGATGGGTGAATCTTTCTCACCCTAATCTGCTTTGCAGCAGCCCATGCCTCTCTGTTTAAACTTTCCACCAGCCTGTCCTTGCACTGTGCATAAAAGCACATAGAAAAGGAGGGCTAAATATTGGTTTATTCTTCACGAGAAGGGAAGTAGAGGGGAGGATGGCTCTCATTTCCCCCGACTTTTTACTAATAAAAGGGGAAGACTGGAAAGGTTGTTGGCTGCCAGTCTCCCTTTCTGACTAGAACCATTAACCCAGAGTTGAATTAAAAGGGGAGGGGGAGACAATCCAGAGGAGTTAGCCATGTTAGTCTGTAGTTGCCAAATTGGAAAGGGTTCAGTAGCACCTTTACAACTAACCAACTTTATTGTGGCATAAGCTTTTGAGAACCACAGCTCTCTTCGTTAGATGCATGGAGGGTATGAAGAAACTAGCCAGTAATATATAGGAGGTGAGGGGAGTGGGGAGAGGGTGTAGGGAGTGAGGGCCAGGTAAATGTATAATCTAGGCTGGGTGTGACCTCTTCCCTCCATTGCTGAAGGCAGAGCGAGGGCAAAGGAAAGAAGAGAAATCATCAGAAGACAAGCAGGAAAAAAATCTTGACCAGCTTGGTCCTTCCACATGGACTACTGATCTGGAAAGACGTGAGGGTGAGTGTGTATATGAGTGAGCAATGCAAATGCCTGCTACCTTCCCATCATTTAACGCTGGGTTAACAGTTTTAATCAGAGAAGCCCAAAAAGCCTGAAGGCTTTCTGGGCTACATGATGTTACTCCTGGTGCTCCTTGACCTGCTATCTTTAGAGGACTTCTTAAGTCTCAGTGAGTTGCCCGGGGGAACCTTGGCACCTAAGTGAAGGACAGCAGAAGCAGAAGGCCACTGAATGGGCACGAACCAACTCCACATCCCTGCTGGGACCTCCTGGCTCACCTTTAATAATTTCTCTCTCTTCTCCCCCAGTCTTCACCCTAATTGAGTAACATGAACCTTGGTGGCACAGGGGACCAAGCGGTATGAAGGAGAATACTTCTTCCTCAGATGTGTGCATGCTCACATGGATGTTGCTGGGGTGGCCTTTCCTTACATTGAGCATAAAAGAGCACATAAAGGGATGGCAACACAGGCACTGATGGTACCATGTCATCTGTTGCTCCCCTCCCTTCTGCAAAGCAAACCTTTGATCCCTATCAGCCACTCATTGCCAATGCCATAATCCCATTGCTCAGGAAGCATTGAAAACAATGCACTCATACATGCCAAAGGAGTTAAAGCTAAGGGCTCAGTTTGGTGTAGTGGTTAAGAGTGCGGGACTCTAATCTGGAGAACTGGGTTTGATTCCCCGCTCCTCCACTTGAAGCCAGCTGGGTGACCTTGGGTTAGTCATGACTCACAGCTCTCCCAGAGCTCTCTCAGCCCCACCGACCTCACAGGGTATTTGCTGTGGGGATAATAATAACATACTTTGTAAACTGCTCTGAGGGCCAAGCTACACATGACGAATGACACTTGAACGGCAATTGGATTGAGTGGAGGGCAAGTGAACAGGGAGAAATACACTTGCTGTTCAAGTGTCATTCGTCATGTGTAGCTTGGCCCTGAGTGGGTGTTAAGTTATTCTGAAGAGTGGTATATAAATTAAATGAAATTATTATTCCTTTTGGAGCCAACTGGTTGCATGATGAGTGCAGACAGACTCACTGTTAAGGAAAACAGGATGCTGCTAGATGGCCCCTGACTGCCTGGCCTGCCTGCTCGGCCTCTAAGTACCGAAACAAAACACTCAAACTTTTCGGTGGGGGGAGTTGTTACAGCTTTGTTTCCCAGATTTGGTTTGGCATTCCGGAAGCTGCTTTAATGAGCCAAACCACCGAATTCTGTATGCAATTTCAGCTCATTTTTTTCTTTTATGTACACATTATTTTTGCCTGGTGGCCTTAAGAAACTGCCTCTTTGGTCCACTAGTAAAAGCAGCCATGATTATAAACTGCAAGGGCAAAAGCATGCCTTTGTATAAAAAAAAAGGAACTTTATAAGGTGAGAATGTATGGTCTGGGAGGGCAAAATACCAGAAAGAAAGTAACTGGGGAAAGCGGGGGGGGGGGGGCTGTGGTTTAATGCAGGCAGGGAAAGAGCTAAGTATGCTCTTCTCCCTCTCTCCTATTTCCTTAGGCAAAACCGCCTCTTTCCAAAGCTGCTACTGTTTACAAAACTCGGCCTTAGGGGCTTCGTCACACACGTAGTTTTTCTCCAGAGAGTTTACTCTTGAGGCACAATTTCAGTATGTGTTCAGCAAACTGAGGTATTCCTGGGAATAATTCTTCAATTGTTCTGGAGCTTACTCCTAGAAATACAGCGTTGAGCTTTTTGTGACAGGAGCCTCTGAACTTTTCAGTGGAGCAAGATATTCTCAGAACAAAACGAGCTTTTATTGGTGAAGCGTTCTGAGGATCACAGAACCTCAGTTACTCTACTCATCAAAGGAAGTATTATCCGCCTGGAGGTTTTCACCACAGGCACAGAAAGCGACGGGCACGAGAAGGTGCATTGGCAGTTCCTCTTTCTCCAAGCTGCACCCCTTCAATTTTGACTCACACACTTTAAGCCTTTACAACCTGACACCTGTCAAAGAGCATGGCATTTCCATGACATGCCAGCATGCATTTGTCATTTACGTCAGGCACTCACAAGACAGCTTCCTTGTTGTTGAACTGTTGAAGGAATTCAGTCCTGAATGGCTAGCACTGAGGGGTTTTTTTTTTGCTTTGATCCATTGAAAACTGACTGGCTGTTAATTGGCATTATTCACATGGTTAAGCAAATAAGACATTTATAACACTGATTCTTGGCATATGAGGTAAGTCTCCTTGAGGAGGCACAGAGTTATGTGTTTGTGTGGGAGTTTTCATCCTTAATTGTTTGCTAGAATATGAACTTCGGAATAAAAAGGATAGGCTCCTACTTATAGTGTTAACAATCAATGCCACGGATTCATAGACAACCATATTATCTCGCTCCCCGTTTTCTTTTTGCTTTGTCCCGGCATAACATGTTCCCTCCCTTGTGATTTCCCTGCCCCTAAGAGAATTGTCTGTCTGACTTCATTTTCTTAAAAGTATTTGTATCCCACTTTATCTAAAAATTACCAAGTATGTTCAAAACGAAGGACAATATAATCATAAATAAGGATACAATCAGAATTCTAAAGCACAAACCCAAGTAAAAGATAACCTGCAAGTCTTTAATCACAGGAAAAGACAACCAGAACAAATGAAGTGAACCAAAACTGAGAAGGCATCCAATGGCACACAGGAGTAAAATGGTCTTTGCTTGGTACCGAACAATCAGCAAGGGAGGAGTCAGGTGAGCATATGAAATTAATATAGGAAGCTGCCTCACATGGATCCAGACCATTGGCCCATCTAATCTAGTGCTGGCTATTCTGTTTAGCAGCGTTTTTTTTCAGAATCTCAAAACAGAGAAAGACCTGGAACCTTATGCATATATTAAAACCTGGAACATCGCACATATAAAGCATATGCTCTATTGCATCAAGGAATTACGATCCCTTAGAGCAAGGCAGTTAGGGTCTTCTTCAGACAAATCCACATTCTCCCCCCCCCCTCACATCTAGATAGCCATGGGCCACTGGCTTCTAGACATGAGAAGATCATTTGTATAGGCTTTCAGAAACCCTGTTTTAAGGACTCCTATTAGATCGCTCCCCCTGCCGCCGCCAGACCTTAAAAAAGTAGCATGCAGCAAATAGGAAGCAAAGTGGACATTAAAGGACTTGGCCGATGGCCATCAAGCACAAAGGTCTCATTGAGTGTGTACCTTAGATTTGTGTATTATATTCACATATCATAATCACACCTATCTCAAATCTTGTCTAGAGTGTTGTTTCTACAGCATGAGATAAAGTGATATATCTGTGTGTGTACACATACACACACACACAGAGAGAGAGAGATGGGTCGACGGGCAGGCAGGCGGACAGACAGATAGATATGCTTGCTATGTTATGAGTCTGTTCACCAACTCAGAGCCAAGCTACAAGTGAGGAATGACACTTGCCTGGCAAGTGAACAGACGTGTTATTCCTCCCTGTTCACTTGCCATTCACTTGCTCTCCACTTGATCAAGTGGAGCGCAAGTGAATGGCAAGTGAACAGGGAGAAATACATATGAGTCTGTTCACTTGCCAGGCAAGTGTCATTCCTCACTTGTAGCTTGGCTCTCAGAACCACCCAGAGCTTCCTCCTGCTTGAACGTTGAGCAGTCTGTTTGGCCACAGGATGAGACTGATCGTCTTTCAATGACAGCTCTAGCAATCTATTACTTCATCTCTAAAGATGTGAAACAGGATGCTGGTTTAACTGGACCACTGGTCTGATCCAGCAGGGTTCTTCTTATGTTCTTATAACAAACTGTGCATGTTTTTAACAGATAGATAAGGGTAGTATCATGGTGTCAAAGGCAAGTCATCCCCCCACCCCAAAAGCATGACAATCTTACTAGCAGCCCTGCCCTTAGAAAACCCATCTATTGTGATTTTACTACACTGGCAACACTTTCTGAGGGTAAGTTTTGCTGAAAGAGCTCACTTTTCTAGATCGACACTCTACAAAACAGGATACAACGTCCACTGTTCCCGAATGTTCAAGTTGGAGAGAGACATTTAGATTTCCCAAGCAACTAATCTCTGGTTGCTTTCTTACGTGATAGGAAGAATACCACTTTTGTAGCCAAGAATCCCCCGCCCCCAAAGAAACATTGTTCTGTTCTCCTTGTCCATCTCAGAAGCTGGAGGGTTGGCTGCTTATTGGGGCATGGCTCTGCATTCAAGGGGAAGAATTGCAATCTCCAACCCCTGTCTTGAATGTGCAGTCGCTGGCACAGGATAGATCCATGCTGAGCCAGTCAGCGTGCCTGGCATGCAGCCTCAATCTTTTAAAAGCATCCAAGACCCTGTAATCATTCGATCTCCAGTGGCTGGCCAAGAAGTACTGAATATAGCCATGCTGGTAGTAGTCTCTGTGTGAAGATTTAAGACCTAATTGTGAAGAACTAATATAAGCAGAAGATTCGCCACAGCTGGGAAAGGATTTAGACTTCGTTACCAACCTTACTTCCCCAAGCTAGCAAAGCAATTAATCAATGTTTACCTTAAAGCATGTATAACTCAATGCTTAAAATGGCTTATTTGCTCATGCCTAGAGCTAATATTCTTCCCTGCGTGGCTTTGCAGGATCAGAGGCTACCATAAGGAAAAGTTATCTTTCATCTGTCTACCCTATTGACACAAAGATTTTAAAATCCAGGAACTCAGCATATCGCAAAATTCGAGCACATACCTCCTTAAAAATAAGTAATCTACATTTCCCTAACTTTTGTGTCTCCTCTCTAACTCAGAGTTGTTGTGCCTTAACAAAATTCAGAGGTGTGTATTGATGTGATGCATATTTTTGGGAAGACTTTAAAAAGGGGAGGACAGTAAATTTGATAAGGGAAAACACCATTTACAGCAGGAATATTGGCCAAACTAATAGAGTCCATATATTTTTTTAGAAAAATCAAAAATCCACTATGAACTGTACATATCCCACTGAAACAAGTAGGCGATGCACAGGAAAAGATCCAACAACCTTTTGCCCACAGGTTTCTGGGTTGCCTGTACTTGTCCTTGTCCTTTCAACTCAAAGGAAAGCGATTTAGCTAATACTCTGCAATTTCAATTTTAAAAGAATAGCCGTTCCAGAGTAAAAAAATATTGCCACTGATGTGCTGTGTTTCGGCTGGGTCACAGCACATGATACACAGACACTTCTGTTTTGGTTGGAATGGCCACAACTAGGGATGTGCGTTTCGGCATTCAGAATGCCGAAAGAATGCCGAAATAAAAGTGTTTCGGCTTCTTTCGGGGAATGCCGAAACATTTCGGGGAATGCCGAAACGTTTCGGGTAGCCGAGAGAAAAAAGCCGAAACGTTTCGGGATTCTTTCGGCTTTCTTTCGGCTTTTCAATGGGAAAATGCCTCCGTCTTCCCGGACGTCTGGGGGAGGCATTTTCCCACCGAATAAGCCCAAAATTGGTGGGGACCTTCCTCTAACCCTTCTCTAACAACCACCCAAGTTTCAGACAGATTGGACTTTGGGGGGCCATGTTATGGCCCCCCAAAGCAGGTCCCCCCATCCTCCCATAAGAAAGCGAAGGAGCAGCATATTGTTAGCATGCTGCTGCTAATCTTTCTTCATTATTTCCTATGGGGAAAAAATGAAGAGGCAGGCTTCCTTTGCCAGGGGTGGCATTTTGCATGCAAAATGCCCCCTCACCCTCAGGGGCCCTTCTCCCACCCCTCCTCCCACCCCCCACCAAGGCTCAGCCTGCTCCCACTTGGGGGGGCCATTTCATGGCCTCCCCAAGTAGGTGCTCTAATCTCTACCACTGACAGCTGGGGGAGGCTTGTGTTGCCAGGGGTGGCATTTTGCACGCAAAATGCCCCCAAGCCCTCAGGAGCCCTTCTCCCACCCTTCCCCCCACCCCCCACCCAGGCTCAGACTGCTCCCACTTGGGGGGGCCATTTCATGGCCTCCCCAAGTAGGTGCTCTTTTCTCTACCACTGACAGCTGGGGAAGGCTTGTCTTGCCAGGGGTGGCATTTTGCATACAAAATGCCCCCCAGCCCTCTGGGGCCCTTCTCTCACCCTTCCTCCCACCCCCCACCAAGGCTCAGACTGCTCCTACTTGGGGGGGCCATTTCATGGCCTCCCCAAGTAGGTCCTCTCAGCCCCTAAAGTCCACCCCTTACAGCCCCACACAAACCCAATTCCCCCCCAGCTGCCACACACAGACCCAAATCCCCACATTAGCCCCTCACAGACCCAAATCCACCCCCACCTGCCCCACACCCATAACCCCAGGAACAGGCTGGCAAAGGCCAGCCCTCTCCCTTTGTTCCCTATGCTGGGAACTTCTAAACTCTCTTTCCCTGGGCAATTCTGCACAGCCCAGGGGTGCCACAATGGTGGGCACACTTCTGAGTGCCAGCTGGTCCTTGTGAAAGAGCACCTGAACCACAGACACCCTCCCTCAAATTCCCCCACCACCTACAGAGATGGCTGGCCAGCCAGCCCCATTGTTCCCTATGATGGGAACCAACTGCACAACAAAAAATAAAACAAGAACAACACAAAATAAAGTTTTAAATTTTTTTTTCTCCCTTCCAAAGTACAAGTAGGCAAAGCATTATGACACATTACACCAGCAGTCCCCCACACAGAAAAATAACACAACTCACTTAACATCAGAGAATCACAAAGCATGATTCCTGTCAAAAACACTTTATTTCTTGAACAGCTTTAGGTTACACAGCAGGGGGGAACACCAAAGGGCATGGCAGCACTATCTTACACAAAAATAACACAACTCACTTAACATCAGAGAATCACAAAAACACAATTCCTGGCAAAAACACTTTATTTCTTGAACAGCTTTAGGTTACACAGCAGGGGGGAACACCAAAGGGCATGGCAGCACTATCTTACACAAAAATAACACAACTCACTTAACATCAGAGAATCACAAAAACACAATTCCTGGCAAAAACACTTTATTTCTTGAACAGCTTTAGGTTACACAGTAGGAGGGCACAACAGGGCATGATAGCAATGTACTACAAAAAATGATACAACCCACTTCACCGTTTTTGACAGCAATTGTGTTTGTGTGATTCTCTGATGTGAAGTGAGTTGTGTTATTTTTGCGTAGTACACTGCTTTCCTGCTCTGCGGTGCCTTCCTACTGTGTAACCTAAAGCAGTTACAGAAATAAAGTGCTTTTGACAGCAATTTTTGGGGTGATTCTTTAATGTGAAGTGAGTTGTGTTATTTTTGTGTAAGATACTGCTTCCATGCCCTTTGGTGTTCCCCCCCTGCTGTGTAGCCTAAAGCTGTTCAAGAAATAAAGTGTTTTTGACAGGAATTGTGCTTTTGTGATTCTCTGATGTTAAGTGAGTTGTGTTATTTTTGTGTAAGATAGTGCTGCCATGCCCTTTGGTGTTCCCCCCTGCTGTGTAACCTAAAGCTGTTCAAGAAATAAAGTGTTTTTGACAGGAATCGTGTTTTGTGATTCTCTGATGTTAAGTGAGTTGTGTTATTTTTGTGTAAGATAGTGCTGCCATGCCCTTTGGTGTTCCCCCCTGCTGTGTAACCTAAAGCTGTTCAAGAAATAAAGTGTTTTTGACAGGAATCATGCTTTGTGATTCTCTGATGTTAAGTGAGTTTTGTTTTAATTTTTCTGTGTGGGGGACTGCTGGTGTAATGTGTCATAATGCTTTGCCTACTTGTACTTTGGAAGGGAGAAAATATTTTTTTTAAAACTTTATTTTGTGTTGTTCTTGTTTTATTCTTTGTTGTGCAGTTGGTTCCCATCATAGGGAACAATGGGGCTGGCTGGCCAGCCATCTCTGTAGGTGGTGGGGGAATTTGAGGGAGGGTGTCTGTGGTTCAGGTGCTCTTTCACAGGGACCAGCTGGCACTCAGAAGTGTGCCCACCATTGTGGCACCCCTGGGCTGTGCAGAATTGCCCAGGGAAAGAGAGTTTAGAAGTTCCCAGCATAGGGAACAAAGGAAGAGGGCTGGCCTTTGCCAGCCTGTTCCTGGGGTTATGGGTGTGGGGCAGGTGGGGGTGGATTTGGGTCTGTGAGGGGCTAATGTGGGGATTTGGGTCTGTGTGTGGCAGCTGGGGGGGAATTGGGTTTGTGCGGGGCTGTAAGGGGTGGACTTTAGGGGCTGAGAGGACCTACTTGGGGAGGCCATGAAATGGCCCCCCCAAGTGGGAGCAGTCTGAGCCTTGGTGGGGGGTGGGAGGAAGGGTGGGAGAAGGGCCCCAGAGGGCTGGGGGGCATTTTGCATGCAAAATGCCACCCCTGGCAAGACAAGCCTCTCCCAGCTGTCAGTGGTAGAGATGAGAGCAGAGCACCTACTTGGGGAGGCCATGAAATGCCCCCCCAAGTGGGAGCAGGCTGAGCCTTGGTGGGGGGTGGGAGGAGGGGTGGGAGAAGGGCCCCAGAGGGTTGGGGGGCATTTTGCATGCAAAATGCCACCCCTGGCAACACAAGCCTCCCCCAGCTGTCAGTGGTAGAGATTAGAGCACCTACTTGGGGAGGCCATGAAATGGCCCCCCCCAAGTGGGAGCAGGCTGAGCCTTGGTGGGGGGTGGGAGGAGGGGTGGGAGAAGGGCCCCTGAGGGTGAGGGGGCATTTTGCATGCAAAATGCCACCCCTGGCAAAGGAAGCCTGCTTCTTCATTTTTTCCCCATAGGAAATAATGAAGAAAGATTAGCAGCAGCATGCTAACAATATGCTGCTCCTTCGCTTTCTTATGGGAGGATGGGGGACCTGCTTTGGGGGGCCATAACATGGCCCCCCAAAGTCCAATCTGTCTGAAACTTGGGTGGTTGTTAGAGAAGGGTTAGAGGAAGGTCCCCACCAATTTTGGGCTTATTCGGTGGGAAAATGCCTCCTCCAGGCGTCCTGGAAGACGGAGGCATTTTCCCTTAGAAAAAAGCTGAAAGAATGCCGAAATAATGCCGAAAGAATCCCGAAAGCCGAAAGCCGAAAGAGATTCTTGTTTCGGCTTTCGGCTTTAACGATAGAGAATCTTCTTTCGGCTTTCTACTTTCGGCTATAGCCGAAAATTTTTGGCTTGCACACCCCTAGCCACAACTTAATTGATTTCAGCCAGGCTGGAGCATTGGCCAGGCATCTGAGCAGGGGAACCTCTGGCATCAAAAGACCCTGTGTTGTTTGATGTGTGATGCCCCAGCCCAATACTGGTCCCAAGGGAGCAAGTGTTGTTCAGCCTCAGCCCTGCTGGCTCCCTGCTGACCCTTGCCCCTCAGGGGTGAGCTGCTTGTTATGCCCTGCTCACCCCTTGAGGATCCAGCTCAATGACTCAGAACCACCAAACCCTATAAAGTTGGGACTGGCTCACTGGCCACCCTGAGAAGCAATGGGTGGGTGGGAAAGTGTCCTGCTCTTGCCAGTGCTGTGTTGGAATGGCGCCCAGCATATTGTCTCCTGGAAAGAGGCCTTCCTCTGCGCCTCCTCCTCAGGGCCACCCCTGCTTCCACCTCAGCCTGGCCTTTAGTAAATCTACAAACTTTCTTTTCTTTAAAAAATATACCTAGATTGTTAGAATAGACTCATTGTCAGTCCTGCTTGCTATAATTGCCTCCTACTGTTTTAGTACCCGATTTCCCCCTGGAATTATGGTCCTTGGCTCTCCTGGATCAGTGACATGGGCAATTCAGTGATACTGAAAATATTTACACAGCCAATCAGATTTGGTCATGTCATCATCACTTTTTTTTTGAAAAAATATCCTTTTCCACTAAACAGTGCATCATAATATAGCTCCCCATCTTCATTTTATACTACAACCACAATACTATACTGTTTGGTTGGAAAGACAGTAACTGGCCCAAGGTCATACAACAAAGGTCATAGACAAGTGGAGCTTCAGTGTAAGCCTCTCTAATAAACTCCCATCACTTTAGCCACTATCCAACACTAAAGAGAAGTTAAATCAACTGGGAGTGAGAGAGGTCAACATGAAAAAGTTGGGATGAGCAAATAGCTATTTTATTACTTTTTAAAAAATATATATTTTGTCAACTACTGTGGTTTGTCTGCTTTTTGATGCTGGCTCTGCAGATTTGTTAGTATTGCTAACAAATCAGAGCAGTTTACAAAGTGTGTTATTATTAATCCCACAACAACTACCCTGTGAGGTGGGTGGTATATATGGTATGATCAGAAAATATATATTAAAATGCATCAAGGAAAAAAAACCCAAATTGTAGTTTATGTGTAACTTCTATATGCATCACATCAGCTTTGATGTTGACATAGCTCCACAGAACACTTTGGTAGTCCCCTGATTAAGAAACCTTCACATAACAGAATTCCTCCTAAGTCCAGCAACGTTACCCGTCCTAACAGAGGACCCGCAGTTGGCTTTCACACAAGCTGCAGATTAGATGCCATGTTTGACCTGTGCTATTAGCTCACATCAAATTCAGGTGAGCAATAAATCTGCTTTGGAAAGTATGTTGGCAGAACTGAGCTTTGAAATACATGTGCTCACAAATAACCCAGACCTCAATGGCAGGAAAAGAAGAAGCAGAGTAACATTGGGGAGCATCGTCTTTGGCTTTTGATGGAAGATGGTAAGTACAACAAGAAAAATCATTAGAACGGGCCACCTCAGAGTGGAATGAGATAATACAAGAGAAGAAGCTAATGACCAAGGCTGTAGAGAGCATAAATATAATTTCTCTGGGCCTGGTACACACTTGTATCATGGCCCTGTCACACACAATTCCATTCAATATATGGCATCTCAAGAGTTGTGAAAGAAACAAAATTTCAGCAAATGGTTGGTTGGGGCCACAGGTGTGCTGGGAGAACCTCTAGCTCTGTTCTATGCTCCCACTTCCTTAACCCCAATCTTTGGGAATATCTGCATCAAAACTTCGAAAATTGAAACAGCTTTTCACAGGGTAGAAGAGTATATGCTTTACATGAATAAAGGCTCCAATTCAATTCCCAGAATTTCCAGTTAATGGATAAAAAGCAGGGCATTTGGGAAAGAGGTCTGCTGGAAAAGTTGGAGAACTCCTGGTAGTTAGAATTGGTAATATTGGGCTAGAGTTGGGAAAGGCACCTAACTCACTATAAGAGATCCATATAAAATGTCTTTTCTTGCCTCTTTAGTTCCCATCAAGGAATCTGCACAATCCATATGCTCTCCTCCCCATGGTGTAGAGCTATTTTTTTTTCACAACCAGCTGTGTGTCTTGAAAACAGACACAATCTTCCAAGCACCATCCAAGCTACCATGGATTAGCTACACTCGAATGTTTCTCTTTAAAGGGGAAGATTAGGATCAGGATCTCTAGGATTAGGAAATGAGGTGAAGAGAAAGGAGAACAAAATGTACATCTATTGGTTAACTACACAGTGATATTTGACAGGAGAAGAGGCTACCATGAAGGACAATTCATGAAGCAGAACTTGCAACAGTTGTCTAAATGGCCACTCGTACCACTACGGGGCATCAGAGCAAGGCTGGACCGAGCACTGGAGGAAGGATTACCACAATGGATGAGTAACCCTGTTCTGAATGCCAGCAGCTGAGGAAGAGGAGAGAACTGTGCCTTGCTGTGGGCCTTCTGGGCCACTGGTCAGCTACTGTGGGAAAGAGGATGAGGCAGGCCATTGGTCTGATTGAACAGGGCTGCTCTCATGCTCCTAACTAGAGATGGGCTCGATCCGAATTACGATCCAAAAACCCCCACGATAATGGCGATCATGCGATCGTGACTCAGCGGATCGTGATCGGCCACGGCCAACGATCCAGCGATCAGGAGGGGGGCTGGATCAGGGCTGGATCGTGCTCGGATCGGGAAGCCAGACACTCAGGCGCCAGTAACCTATTCCCGGGGCAACGGAGTCAGGGGGATGCCTGAGCTGTGTTTGCCCTCCTTCTGTTGCCCTGGAAACCCGAATGGAAGCCCAGCTTTCCTTGATCAGCAGGGCTTCCTTCCAACCACGGAGCAGCAAAGCAGTCACCAGTTGGGAGAAGACACCCAGGGGAGGGAGGGGGAAGGGGGTGTTCTGTAGCCATGGGCACTCCAATCTCATCCCTGCAAACCCTGATAGGCAGTTCTGACGGCCAAACACAGAAGGCCAAACACAAACACAGATGCCGCCGGCATCACCCACTGTTCTTTTCTCACCAGCACACTCCCTTTTGGCCTGGCGGGCGGGCACATGGGGGGTGCCGCTGGTGAGTGGCCAGACCCCCTGCCCCCTGTGGGGAGGTGGCTTGTCACCATCTCCCTGTGCCCGGTGGCCGCCACCAACACTCACCTTCCCACATAGCTGGGAATAGCAGCGCACCCCACTCTGGCATCCACGATCCACGGATCGGGAACGGGAGATGATCGGTGTGGATCGTTTAGTCGGGATCGTCACCAGCACCGATCCACGATCAGCTGGATCGGCAATTTTTTTTTTGATCGTGCCCATCTCTACTCCTAACTGAATTTATGGAGCTCTTTTTTGGTATACAGCAGCCCTAGATCAGGAACCACATTTGCAGCACAACACAGGAGTAAGTACTGGTGGCATGAGACACTGTTAATATATACTAAGGCAGGTCACACTCAAAGTGTATTGATATACTTAGACGTGACTCTAAGACATGCTTAGTGTCAAAGTCAGAAAAAGATTATTACAGACACTTTGATTATGGATTTAGTACATGTGCAAATACTCCAGATCCATCGTATTTGGCTGTCCCCCTTCAGCCATAGGAACTGTGGCTCATACTTGAGCTTCCTTTCCTGGCTACAGCCCTTACCCCAGCCTATTTTACCAGCCCTTGGACCACCTGAGGCCTCACTAGTCCCCAGGACCTGCCCTCTCAATACTCTATAGTTGACAGTCTTTGGAAATGGTCTTGTTCCAAATTCCATTCTGCAGGAAAACTTGACTGACCTCGACACACAGGAATGGCTCAACATCTAGTGACGCCTCAGACTGTCCTCCCTGGCCACCAGCCACCACCATAGCCACCAGCCATCCTTTCCCTCTTTGTTCTCCAAGCATCTTTAAATACAGTTCAAGAAGCTGTGTATGCCCGATGAACTCAGCTCAGAAAGTCCTGTTGAGCATGCTGTGGGTGATTGAGAAGGGAAGGACTACTAGTTACCATAGCTCCTGAATCAGGGTAAGAGTGGCCACAGTGAGTGTACAAGGCAGGGGTGGCAACAAAGAATGCCACCTCCCCAAATCCATTGACTGTGACTATCACTTCACTGTGCCTCATTACAAAGCCAACTTTGAATGGTTTCAGGCAGGTCACTGTGTTGGTGTGTAGTAGAAGAGCAAGATAATAGCACTTTAAAGAACAACTAGATTTTCAGGGTATGAGCTTTCGAGAAGGGAGATCTCACTCTGAAAAGCTCATACCTACTTGGTCTTAAGGTGCTATTAGACCCAAATCTTGCTCTAACCTTGAATGGGACCTTTTACATGGCTGCCATGAAAATGTGGCATATGGTCTTTAAAATCCACCTGATCTTGTTCATAGACACTTCAGAGAAATTTGAATATTTTTTGTATACAATAACCTTTGAAGCTGTGGTTTCCTGGCACTTTCCCTTTTATTGCAGTTGCTGTGTTATTAACAGTTAGACGGCTGATTGGGGAATTTTTTCCATGTATTTTTTTTTCTTGTATATTGCTTTGATATGGTTGAAATGTCACCTAGTGATATCATGAATAAATAAAAACAGATCGTTTGACTTAGAGGACTTAAGAATCCTGGGTTCCACATGCTGCATAGAACATGTATTGTGTGTTCTTACTAACATTATATATTCTTGCAATGATCAATACTGCAAAAAGAAGGACGGCAGTTTGGTGTAGTGATTAAGAGCGCGGGACTCTAATCTGGAGAGATGGTTTGATTTCCCCACTCCTCCACTTTCAGCCAACTGAGTAACCTTGGGTCAGTCACAGCTTCTAGGAGCTGTCTCAGTCCCACCCATCTCACAGGGTGTTTGTTGTTGTGAGGATAATAATAACATACATTGTGAACTGCTCTGAGTGGGTGTTAAGTCTTCCTGAAGGGTGGTATATGAATCAAATGTTATTATTATTATTATTATTATTATCAAAAGTATGAAAAGAGATTTGCTAAGGCCAAATGTATTTCCATGGGGTGGATTGTGTGAGTGGATTCCATGAGTGGATTGTGAAGCTATTTCTTGTATGAAATTAAATATCACCACCCTGCAATAACAATAGCCATACCTGAAAATGCACAGTAGAATATGGTAAAATTGCAATACACCGTTATAAATAGGATTTATTATAGTTTACAGATCAGAGAGCCAAATGAACAATTCCTTTCAATAGAGGCAGACAGCAAATATGTGACGGGAACTTTAGGCAAAAGTCTTTGTTGACAATCTACAGGTTGACAAATGAGAAAGTGGGACACAGCAAGCCTGCTTGAAGTACGGTTACATCTGATATAGAACAGCATGGGAGATTTTCTTGAAACCTAGTTGATGGGTTCTCAACAAGTGTTTAAAAACTTTCAGATAAAATTTAAGTGTACTGTGCAGAGGAGGATTTTTAAAAAGAGTGCAAAGCTTTTTGTCACCCACATCCCATGCTACCTTCAGAATCAGGAACTCCAGTGCACATGTGGAATTCTTATACCCTCCATGATTTTCATATTCATTTATCTGTTGGAAGTTTTTTGGCTTGTTACAATGAACATGATGCAGACAGCATTAAGCATTTTCAGGTCTTGCTGAATTTGACCCCATGCCCCAAACCAGAGGAAATACATTAATGGCAGAAAAATTGTGACTAGAAATGGGCACAAACTGAAATACAAAGCAAAATTAAGCATGAACCAGGCCAGCTTGTGGTTCGTGATGAACCACGATTCATCAGATCCCATTTCTGATGAACCGTCACGAACTTTTAGGCTGGTTCGTTTTGTTCGTTTTTTGGTTCGTCACTGCAGGCAGCCTGGTGCCAATCATTCAGTTTCCTAGGCAACAGGGGATGGACTTCCTGCAGACCTTCTGCAGCTCCTAGAAGCTGTTGGGAGTGATGATTTTCTGACCCAGATGTGACGTTTTCACAACCCAAACAAACAGTTTCGCAAACCAGGTTCAGCATCGTGAAAGCTTGTGAAAGTTTGTGGTTCGTGAAATTTGACGAACCACGAACCACATGGTTCAGTTTTTTTCCCCGTTCGTGCCCATCTCTAATTGTGAACATACATGTCACTTGTTTAAGTTAAAATAATACTGGGGGAGAGGAAGGAATTGGGTCAGGGCTGGGTTACCAGGAACATATTAGCCACTACTCCTGATACCATTTTCCTGATCTAGGAATCCAATCCTAATTAACCAAGTTATGCTCTGTCTAAAATTGCACTGTAAATCTCACACGCCCCACAGCTGCCATTTTCCCCAAGATGTAAATAAAACAGCATATTTACTCAAAAGGAAGACAACCCTGAATGTAAGATGAGTGCCTCCTCCTCAAATGTTATACACTTAAAGGGTTTTTTTCCAAAAAAAAATTGGACATAACTGTAACTTATATGCAAATTTAAGACAACCTTTTCTTTCTCCCCCTCTCTCTTTCTTTCTTTGATGGCATACCTGAGGAAAATAAACAAACAAAACCCTAGGCTTGCATTTAAGTAAATACTATATGGAGCAGAAAGCAGCTTAAAGGGGAGTTGTGTGGTCTGTGGAAATAGTATCCTTTCCAAGATTTCACCCACGTTACTGCTCTCAATTTAAAACAAATGTGTAAGATGTGTTCATGAATCTTCCATTTCCTCATCTAATTAGGCCTGAACTTTCCTTCTGAAATCAATGAGATTTAAAGGTGCTTAACATAGGCTGTATTGTCGCACTGAATAAATGGTAATTGAGAGATGTGTTCGTGACATGCACTTAACTTTTGCTGCATGCTGCCCCATCTGGAAAAAAAAATCAATCTGAGCTTCAGATGAATATGAAGCTTAGACATCTCTTTCTGGATGAAACAACACAAGACAAATTGTAGAACCTCATGCCATCTGTGCATCTGAATGTTTTGACACATGTAAGCTAATGTGCAAAAGAGCCTTGTGTGTGGAGCTCCTTGAGCATTTGGGCACACAGAGAAGGTTAGGTGCTCTTTCACTCTCCAAGATGCCTAACCTTACGTTAGCATTCTTACAATGATGAAAACAAATCCATGTTTCTTTATACTCCTTTTTTGTTCTTGAAGAAAGTAATGAGCACAATCCAGTAGGAACCAATGGAAACATTTCTGTGTCCTGGTAGAGCCCTCTGACTTCTCAACAGGGCATGTGTCTGTGGAGTTCCATAGAGATTGCACGCATTACGTTGTGCACTCAGTGTTAATACTGTTACATATTGTGTACATTCTTTTATGCATAATTACCCAAAGGAGGATAAAACAAAACACATTAATGCAACAGTGATGTACATAATACATGTTTTAAATACATGGAAAGCAACAAAGAAAGATGAAAACAGTAGATCTTACATTAACAGAAAATTAAGTGATCTTGTCAAGTTGTTTAAAAATGCAGCCATTTTAATCCTGGACAGCAGTTATTTTAATTTGCACTACGCATAGTCATTTTTTTTAAATACTCATTTGCCAGTTTATCACACTAAATGCAAGGCATTTTGTATAAGAATTTGGAAAAAAAAATGCAAATTGTGCCTATGTAGGTCTTTATAAAAATACTAAACATAATATAATGAAACATTTCCTTGGAAAGCTTAAGGAATTGCTTGCAATAAAAGTAAAGACAGAGCACTGCTACAAATACATACATATGGATATGAAAAATAGGAGCCAGGTTCTTCCTCTGGCCAGAGTCATACATTTAGGAGGCTGGAGATCATTCATTACCATTAGTGTGTGCAGATACTTCTTCCCTCTTACATACACATAACATCGGAGGTGGGTGTTCCACTTAAGCTTGGCTTGTAGGACCTCCATCCCTCCCTTCTATCGTTCTCTCTCTTTATTGGAAGGGGGAAATCATGAGAATTGAGTCTCTGCTTATATATCATGTACCCCAATCCTCCCCATCATGTAAAGAGGATCACCAGCCTGCTAAGCATGTGAACAAAGCTGTACCAACACTTTCAGATCAAGAAACCACCGTCAAATGCCCATATCTAGCTATCCTTCATAACAACACCTCTGCCTTACAGAAATAGCTAAAAACAACAGTGATTTCTCTTTGTGGAGCACATAAGGCAATGCATTCTACTGAAAAAATGCAAGGAGTATAAAGAACTTTACATTTGTCTTTTTCAAATACGTATGCATAAAAGTTATTGCTCCTTTTTCAGTATAAGGGGAGGGAAGGACAACAGATGTTTGAACATAAATAAATAAGGGCACAAGTCCATGAAGGACAAAGTGGTTACTAGCAACTTAAAAGATTAAAAGATTTATAGTTACCACCATTCACACTGAGTGATGGTTAATATCACTTATTTTGTCTTAGCAAAACTACATTGTAGAACAGCTATAGCACAATGCACTAAAGTCTCTCTTTGTCATCTTTCTTTCTTTTTCTGTGCAAAGTTCTTGCCCTGGATACCTTTCTGTAGGGCAGCTTGAACAGTTCACCGCCATTCGAAAACCCCTCTGGAGATCAGACGATAAAATTCTTCCGGCAATCAGGGAGAGAGGACAAAGGGCTTTCTCGTGCTATTTCCATATTTTCATGTTTGCTGGCTTAACATCATTGTGTACGACTTCAGTACTTAACAGCTGATGCGAAGACGTTCAGAGCTGGCAAACAGAGAAACAGCATGAGAAAAGCCCTTGCCTTCATCATCCCATCAACCACACTATCTTTTTTTAAATAGTTAATATTGCCGGGGAAAGGGAAATGACAACTTGGACACCTGGGCAATTCAGATTTAAAAAATAGCCATGACAACAGTTGGCATGCTACCATTTTAGGATTTTCTTAGCACCCCTCCCCCCAACAGAATACTGATCCACCCAAGTTGCCCTATTAAAGGTATATGTTTATCAGTAAACAAGTAAACAGTGTTAATAATCCCTACCTAGACATCTATGGGGACTGTAGTTCAGCAATGTCTTAAAATGGGTTTGATACCCTCATCAACTCCGAGGAATCACTGAAACAAACCAGGCAAGCTGGTTTAAAAAGCAACATAGGATGGTGGTCTAGACATGCCCATGGTGGGGGGAGGGGGAATGCAATCCCACCAGGTCCTATCACAAAAAATTATAACAGGCTCAAAGTTTTATTTATCTATATTACTGTAAAAGACAATTCTAAGTGTCATTTCCACACACGTCATGCACTTGGGACATTTCTGCTGCACGCTTGGAACCCTTGACAAAGTCTACTGAAGTTAAAGAGGTGAACAAATATTTTGACGGGCAACATCTCCAACCCCAAAGACTTGAGACAGTGTTTTGCTGTTAGGATTTTGTTACACAAGATGTCTGACACAAGTCAAGTTAGGAAAAATCCCAATGTTACTTGTATCAGATCTGTGACCAAAGAAGACTCACCTTTTAAAGTACTTTCTGCACCCATTCTATTCCATAGCCTGGAGTGGTGGGGCTTCAGCCTCCCCTCCCTCCCACCCTGACCCTTTTGGCAACTAAAAAATGGCAGGGTGAGTAGCCCATGGCTGGTCATGCATCCAACACAAGTCAGGTTGGGGTTTCCCAAGCTGACTCACATCAGATGTCTTGTATAATAAGACCATTACTTTAGGAATGACTCTGTAGACTGTTGTTATCCCTCAGAATTAAAAAAAAAAGATCCATGGAAAGCAATGTTATAAGAGAAGGAGCGTAGGAAGAAACTGAAGTAAAAACAGAGAATCAAGGTAAAACTTCCTCCTATCTTAGGTACTTAATAATGGTGGCCATAAGATAAACTACAATACTAAAGAATAGCTCAAAGCAGTTTTTTTTTCAGCATATATGACAAAATTACCCACATAAATGAGGACCAGTGGGAGCAAAAGTCACAAAAGTCTCTGTTTCAATCCTGATTATAGCAAGAACAGCATTCTATATGTTGTATTTTCCTAAAGAATATCCAGTGTAAACTAGACAGAGATGAAGATCTGGACAAATTAGAACTCTAGGGCCCAGTTCACTCATGCAAATTGGCTGTTCTGACTTTCCCCACAATCTCTCACAACCATCCCTGGGTACAATCTTGTACCAGCACAGTCAGCTGTGACTTCCACCAAGTAGGAAGCTCAAGCAACTGGATTACATGTGTGAATTGCGCTTTAGAGACACATCTTCAGAGACATTATTTTCTTAAGAAAAAAAACAGAATTCAACATGGATTCAGCAATCTCATGTATTAATAAGAAACTTGCAAATCTTTGCCCATACTCTTAAAGTTCCCTCAAACTTCCGATCATCAAGAACTCTTCTGGATTCTCCAGGAAACAATTCACTCTAGAGAAGATCAAGGTTAATCATGAGCTGTGATTAATGTTTCTGGTCCCCTGGTGGGGGTGGAGGATAGCCCACTCCTAGCTTCCTCCCCCTGCCACCCCTCACCTGGCCGGCAGGGGGGAAAGGTGTGGGAACGGGCCTCCCGGTATGCATTCCCAGCATAAAGCAACAGGGAAAATGGAAGAGGGCTCTACAGCTGTGAGCACCTGTAAGTAGCTATTGACATTGGAAGTTGGTACAGGCACACAGAGGCTTTTGCATATTCAGTTTCCCCACACAGAGAAGGCTGTAGCAACTTGGTATGCAAGCAAATGATGAGGAGAAAGGGTGTCATATCCATACTAAAGATTGATATAAAATATTACTAATAGTGACTTCAAAGAACCATGTAATCCCTTTCTATATCATAAAAAGGTTTGCCTTGAGTCCTAGTGGCTAAACTGCATCAAGGTTTAAACTAAATGAGAAGCTGGGTCTGAAACTGCATCTCTCATTGGATTTCTCTAAGCAGTAATCATGTGCAAAGGTGAGGAGAGGGGATGTTGGATCACAACTGCATCATTGCATGAGGTTTTCCCTATTCCTAATGTCAATCTGGGGAAAACATAGAGGCCAATTTACAGCAAGAGGAGGACATGGGGAGGAAAGAAAGACATGCTATGGGGTCCATCTAGAACACACACATGCATGCATGCATGCGCGCACACACAGAGACACTTTGTCTGCTGTTTAAAGAAACTGGTGATCTAATCATGGCTCTCCAATATCACATCTAACAGTGTGCCCTGCAAAATTACTACAAGCTGACAAATAGATGGGATATATGGGTTGACAATAATCTGCTTGTTTGGGGGGCATCTGTAAGCCTGAAGGGTCACACTGATCTATAGCACATCATAAAGGAAAACATTATATCCTACTTCAGAATGTTCTTGAGCCTGTTAGGCAATGGCTTATTTAAGACAAAGCAGTATTTATTACTATTTTCCTTCCTCATGCACATGCGGAACACATACAACAGTTTTTTTAAAAAAAACTTCTATCATCTCACTTATGTCAGGGCTTGATTTTGGGTTGGATCCAGCACAACATTTCCATTTGCACTAGAATTATTGTGCTAGCCGAAAAGAAAAGAAAACGACTGCAGGAGTCACTTGCACTATCAATGTTGTTGTATCCCCATTTGGTTTTCTGCTTGTGCAAAATTTTGTGCAACCAAATGGGTGATGGGGGGTGGGGGGGTTAACAGTGGGACAGTGGGGTGGGGAGCCTTCACTTTCTTGTTGCACCAGGAATGATGTAATTCCTAGTACAACAAGGAAGTCCTTTGGAGAGTGTGGGAGAATGTTGCAGGGCTCCTGGGCCTATTCTCTGCACCTTTCTTCCCACCAGCCAGGTGAGCAGTGGCAGGTGGTGGAGTCTGAGACTGGAAGATCCCCCACCCCCACTGGGGGAATGGGATCTCTACCTCTAAGGGTGACAGTGTAGATTAGACTCAAAGAGAGAGTGTGAATGAGAGGGAAGTGGCAAGATGATGGACCCAATCTGAGGAGGTCTTCAAAAGTCACCACAAATTCTGGAGGCAAAACTGATGTCTACCTTAACCAAGTGAGCTTAGGGAGTGATCTTATACAGAGGTGGTCCTGAATGAGATGTAGGTTTGCCAAGTCCCTTCACTCCTCCGGCGGGAGATTGGGACACTGGCTCCTATCTCTTTCTCACTGTCGTGTCCTTTCATATGCACGTGTGCTCCTGGCAGGCATGATGATGTCAATTCTGGGAAGTGATGTCATCATGTGGGTCAAAGAGTGGCCTGGACACCCTTTGACCCATGGCTGAATGCCCCAAGTGGCTGAATCACCCCACTGCAGGGCACAATTCGTCCCGAAACAGGCCCGCTGCAGAGTGCGAATCGGGCCGCTGTGGGCACGGGAGCATGCCGCGCTGCCTGGGGGCACACTTCACTGTCCAAGGGAAGTGCCCTGAGGGATGGGACCCCCACTGGCCAAGTAAGTGGGGGCAGGGGACGAAGGTAGGAGCAGGGGATTCCCTGCCCCGGGCAGGGGAACGGCAACTCTAATGAAATGGTAAGATCATGTATTTTTTCCACTTTAAACTAGGTGTTCATAGTTTTTGCCACTTCAGACTACTCCTTGGTAAAAACTGACTGAAAGTAGGAACAAGGACAGCAAGGAATGGGCTGGGCTACAACCTGTCTCCTTGGTATGCTACATAGTTCTGTTTTGTTTTTCCCTTCACTTGGAGAGAAGGTGTTTTCTGTTCGCACCTCTTAAAGAAACATAACCCATGTTTGCAATCTGAAATGGTGCAATTAATTCTACCACCTCACGTTGCTGCGTATACAATATGCAGAATCAGATGGCAGTATTATGGCAATCTTATGGACTTCACTATTTTAGATTGCAGGTTTCTGAGGGTCATATTTTAATGCTCCTCCACACAAGGAAAACTTCTTGCATGAACACACTAGCTCTATAGGGAGAGGGCTGTGATCAACCTTTCTCCCCAATATGTCCATCTACTACATAAAGCTAGCTCTTTATCTAGACAGCAATTTAAAAACATGGCATCTGTGGTGTGAAACGTTATATTCAGAATTCTTCTGCCACAGACTCAGGGCTTGGCCCACAATGCAGCTGGAAAAATGGGATCTCCATGAGAGGACCTTTTAAACCTAAGTTACTCCCATACAGTGCCCCAAATCACATTGAAGCTTCACTGGGGGGGGGGCATGGTTAACCATCTCTACCTCATGAAATTTCAGTAATCAAAACCGTTCCCTGCACTATTAGTTAGCCCTCATAAGAGGGGGGGGGATGAGTGCCACTCCCTCCCCTTTTTAAAAGGGCTAACAACAGTATGTGGGTGGTGGAGGATTTTATTAGAAAAACCCTATGAGGATGGAAGGGTTAAGTCCTCTCTCCTTTTCCGATGTATCCCCATCCAAGTTGCAGCTTGGTGTGACTGATAATGCTTTTCAAAAATCACTAGGAAGATCCATTACTGCTCTCCAGCCATCTTTTCTGGCATGACCTTCTGTCTACTCTTTCATTCTGCGTAATGTCTAGAATGGGTCTTACTGAGCAAACAGTGGGGGAACCTGAATACTCCATATAGTTTCTTTACGTATTTTTTCCAGTTTTGCTTGGCTCTGAGCCTGATTTCATGTGAAAAAGTTTCCTCCAATTAGAAGATAACCAATATCCTTGCACTCTATAATTTCTATCAAAACCTATCTGCAAGATAAGTGTTCTTCAAAGGACTGTATTGAAATATTTGCATATAAAAAACATTATTCATCTGTCTCTCCTCACACACAATGGCTGACAAAAACAGTCAACTTGAAACAACACTTTTGCACTCAACATCTCTGTCATCTCTTACAGGGATTCTAGTTACTAGCTAAACTGTTTTAGACAAAGGGACAACAAAGCCACACTCCTCTTTCAACACCCATAAAAGGTATGCCCAAAGTTAAGATGTATTTTTTAGCTCCCTCAACTACTTTGGTAATGGGACAAATCGCCTTACCCTAACTGAAGATGATATATATCTGCTCTGTTGAAGGGAAATGGTGTTTGCCTTTGGTGCTGCAACAGGTGACAATTTGCTTCATTCAAAGCAAGTGTCTTTGTTCTGGCTCCCTTAGAGGCATAGAAATAATCATACAAACACTGAGACAAGGTGCTTGTTTCCACTGAAATAAAATATCACTGACAGTTTTCAAGAAGAGGCAGGATGAATATTTGTCAGAGATGCTTTAGGTTGATCCTGCAATGGGCAGGGGGTTGAACTAGATCGTCTGTATGACCCCTTCCAACTCTATGATTCTATGATCTCTTCAGAATCGCAAACAAAATTAAGAGGCCTGCCCCTCCCATTATCTTTCACAAGTTAAAAAATAAAACTTGACATTATTATTGTATTTTCAGCTTTAGGTATTAGTTCCAGCCGTGTTTTAGCCATTCTCTATTCATTCTGGCACAAACAGAATGGGAAGCTCAATCTACAGTGAGTTTACCAGTAAAGGCTGTACAGTACTTGCAATGCCTCATATATATATATATGTGTGTGTATATATATACTGTGCTTCAGTGCTGTTTTATGTTGTCAATTGTGTCAGGCGCCCAGCTTTTAGGAACCTATATAGCACGGTATATTTCTACCTTGGAAAATGGCACTCAATCCCTTGTAAGGGCAGGATGGGGTGGGGGGTGAGGCGAGAATCTTGCATGTTTCTCAGAGACCTTGAGGTATATAGCACTGAACAAATGAAGTCTGCAATTCCAGACTCCATTAGCATTAAGAACCACTTATCAGATCCTACAAAGCTTTATTGCTTTCCACCTGGCCTAGATTACTTAGATTCCCGAGCATGCGATGCTAGCTAGCGAGGACAGGCCTGTAACCTCCCTTTGTTCTCCAAATCTGCTACATGGACTCCATGAAGCGAGAAGTGCCACACTGCCATCTGCAGACAGGAATCACCCCCTAATATGCTCGTTCAGCAATCAACATTTCCTCGCAGCCAAGAGTCACTTCATTCTCATTCTCGTCCTTTTAGTATTGATGAATCACAAACTGTTTACTTCTCAGTGCTCCAGCCAAGCATGAACATTCAGGATTTTTGTTTTTAATCTGGAGACACAGTGGAATGAAAGGGTGAGGATAAAGTAAAAAAGGTAGAGGGGAGCAAAGGAAGAGGTTCGAAGTGAAACTTGTTATTACCTGTCTGGTGTGGATAGAGCCTGGAGTCTTGAATCCTCCCTGACAGCTGCATTCGGAGACACTGTAAGGGTCCGAGCTACTGGAGGAGCACTTAGAGAGTGAATCACAGCCCACCACAAAGGTGTTATCCAGAGGCAGTTCCTGAATGACATGGTGCTTCTTCGGGGGCACTGGAGTCTCAGGTTTAATTTGGAAGGTGGGCTGCGGTGAGGCAGACTTGTAGTGCTTTGCTAAATCTGGGCTGTCAGGCTTAAAGGTTGTTGGTGTGGTGGCCCAGTTGTATTTTCCCATAGTCTGTTCTTCTAACTCTACAGGAATGTCCAAAGTGCCATTGATGTGCTCATGGCCAGGATCATCAGGCTTAGATTCTTCGATTGTTACAAAGTTAAGAAGAAGACTTTTGGGCGAGCGTTTCTTCTTCTTCTTCTTTTTCTTGATCTGACGGTTTTCCTGATTTGGAGACACCCACTCGCCACTCTGCTTGCTTTTCTGGACTACCTTGTGCCGGGGTGTTTGACGGCATCGTACCAGAGCAGTCACAAAAATGACTAGGATTACCGTCATGGTACCTGCAATGATAGCAATGATGATCTTGACATAATCATTGGTCTGTGGGGTTATCTCACCATCCCCAACGTTTTGGCCAACTGGTGTTTCCATATTTCTGCGTACTAATTCTTGGACGTAAGATCCATTGGTGACAGTTTCATTCACGAATAAATGCACCAAGGCTATAGTGTACAGAGACTCGGGCTGTCCTAAATCATTGACTTTGATAACCAGCCTGTGCAAACCATGATCTGATGAAATGACTTTCTCTTTCAAAGTAACATTGCCTGTTAACTGATCGATCATAAACAAGCCCCTTGAGTTCCCACCTATAATGCTATATCGAAGCTCCGCATTCATCCCCGTATCATTGTCAATGGCAAACACTTTAGTCACTACAGAGCCTGGGCTAGTGGACATTGGAACTAAATCATACGAGTAGTTAGATGAAGGGATGACAAACACAGGTCTGTTGTCATTAACATCAACGACATTGATGGTAACTTTGGCAGTTGACGAACGTTGTAACCTTCCTCCATCCACAGCCTTCACCTGAAAAGTGTAAGACCCTTGCTGCTCTCTGTCAAAGGTAATATTGGGTCTTATGACTCCAGTGAGGGGATCAATAATGAAATTATCTTTGCCATTTAATATAGACAAGGTCACTGCTGCATTCTCCCCCGAGTCTGCATCTGTCACAGTGATGAGCCCAACTGTGCCATACATGGGTAGGTTTTCTGGTACATAGAAATTATACTCATTGTGTGTGAAAGCAGGGCTGTTGTCATTTTGGTCCAAGACTGAAACTGTCACAGTGGCATTGGTCTGCAAAGGTGGCATGCCATTATCTTTAGCCAGCACAGTGAATGAATACCTGTCCTGTTTTTCCCTATCCAGTTTTCTCACTGCAGTCAGAATGCCAGTACGGCGGTCCAGGTTGAAAATGGGAGGTGCGTCCAAGCCCAACATGTAACTTATCTCTGCATTGCGTCCACTGTCTGCATCAGTAGCACTTATCTTGGTCAGCTGGGTTCCAGGAGCGTTGTTCTCAGGGATAGAGAGTCCAATAATGGGTTGTGTGAACACTGGGGCATTGTCATTTTCATCCTTAATTTTGATGAGGAGCATTGCAGACTGGTTCAGGGGTGGTTTCCCTGAATCAGAAGCCACTATTTTAATAGCATATTCCCTTGTGGCCTCGTAGTCTAGGAACGTGGCTGTCTCCAGCAGAAACTGATTATCGAACACAGGCTTTAACCTGAATGGTACATCATGGTCTGTGAAACAGGTAACTTTCCCATTGAGGTCAGCATCCTTATCCATTACCGTAATCAGGGCAATTTTAGTATTGAGTGGAGCTTTCTCGGACAAAAGCACAGTCCCATTCACAGGATTGATAATGTACCTGGTGTCTATTGATGGGATATTATCATTAATGTCAGTGACATTCACTGTCACTGTTGCTCTCGAGGGTGTTGAACTGCCATCACTTGCCAGGACTGTTAACTTGTGTACTGGGGATTCCTCCCGATCCAGGGGCTCCTTGATACTGATAAGACCAGTGGCATTGTCAATGGCAAAAAGTCTTTTGGCCAAACTGGAGATCTGGCTGCTGAAATAGAAGTGGATCTGGGCATTTGATCCCAGATCAGCATCAGTGGCATGGAGCTGAGAAACAGATGTACCTATGGGGGCATTCTCAGGAACGCTGACTTCAATATCATTCTCCTTGAACACTGGGCGGTTATCATTTACATCGGTGACTGTTACTTGGAGAATGGCAGTGCTAGACCTTGGCGGGTTTCCACCATCTTCCACTTTAATCTTCATCACATAGGTGTCTTTCTGCTCCCTGTCAAGAATCTGCTGGACTATCAGCTGGGGCCACTTGTCTCCCTCAGGTGTCTCAATAATATCAAGTCCAAAAACATTTTGACCCTGGAAGCCAGAATGAAAGACGGAAAGCAGGTTATTAAAGAGATTTTGTACACACTCTCATTTCCTCTTATAATACCTGTATACATATTTCCACTTCTGGCTCATCTGGGCCATTAAGGGTGGATATTTTATTGATTGATTTACTTCATTTATACTCTGCCTCTTGCAAATGGGGCACAAAGTGGCTTCCCTCCTCCATTTATCCTCACAACCACCCTGTGAGGTAGGTTAGGCTGAGAGTTTCTAAGATCACCATGGCAGAGCGGGGATATGTAATTGAGTCACCTAGATTCTAGGCCACCACTCTAACCAATATACAATGCTGCCTCTCTATACCATCCTCTGTGTGTGGGTGGCAATAAGTTCCAAGGGTACAATTCAATACATATACTGACTTGGGAAATAAATCCTACTGAAATCAATAGGATTTACTTCTGAGTAAGCTTAAGTTCAGTTGTAAAACAGGACCACAGTTTTATGCTTCTTTGAAATAAACTAATGACTTTTGGGGTCTCATTTACCAAGTTGATGCTATCAGCTGTTTACACAGTGAATCTGTATTCTATCCTGTGCGGTCCTTCCTGCTTTGAATTGTCATGGCGATTCAACTGAGAAGGAAGTTCAAAGGAACTTTTCTCTCAAAATTCCCAATGGCTTGACATTTATGAAGCTATTTCCAACAGTGAAAGTTGGTAGATATTGGTACAGCTGGATGATAGTAATGACTAGAGAGCCTGTTCAAAAAAATGCTAACAGACAGAATACTTTAGATAAGAAATTTTTAGGTAACAAGATTTTATACAGAGTCTCAACTACCTTGAATTATGTTAAGAGGAACCATTTCAGCTGTTATCGATCAACAAGACTGCTCCCGTCTTGAGGGAGAAAGTGACTTACAAGAATCCATCTTGTTTTGTTTTGTTTTTTCCCATTGTGTGCTGCAGATGGGACTAAATGCTCTGAGTAGTTCTGTGATTCTTTTGACAGACTTAAAGTTTTTATACAACACAACTGCTGGGACCATTTACCCGCTGAAAATTGACACTTTGTTCCTACAGGGAAAGAAATTAGGGGTGCCTGAGGCAATTTTTGATTGAAAATCAGTCCAGTGGGAAAGGAGTACAAGCCCTCTCCCCATGTGCCTCTCCCCATGTGTTGATCTTCCCCTTTAAATCAAAGCCCCAGTGGTTGTATCATATAAAATTAAAATCCATCTGCAGAAGGTACTGTGGGACGACACATTGTGTGCAGTTCCTTCCTAAGGGTGCAGGAAGTTTTTGAGCGAATTAAATGTCAGCAAATGCAGCTCCACTGAACATTTCTGCTGGGGTTCCTGAGTGTTTGGAGACAAGCATCTTCCCCTTCACACTTTGAATGTTTACTGCAGCAAATGCCAGCTGGCCTGTGAAGCAATAGAAAGTGTGAAATAGCTTCAAGATTATTATAAAAGGGGGAGAAGAAATGGTAGAGGGGTTGTTTTCCGGGGGTTTTTTACCCTGGATAAGACACCGGGATCCTCTTAGAGGGAAGAAAAGCTTTGCCATTTTAGAAAACCTATTACTGTTTGAAAGAAGGCCTCTTTGCAAGACAGGTTAAGACGGTAGGGCAGAAAGCGATGATATTTCATCTAAAAGCTTCACCTCCATACTGGGCATGCATCCACCAGAAAGACCTCATACTTCCTCATTAGCATCTCTTCCCTTGCCTGTCTTAAACACAGGAGGGCTAGAATTCCTTCCTGGCTGAAAAGCAATAATCACAACACAACACCCCTCCTTTTAAACACCTGTTATGTGGCCCAGCTCTGCAATCATATCCAGATGCTGCAGGCACCATTCTAGATACGATAGGAAAAGAACCATCATCAGTTACTCTTATTTAATGCTAACAGTAGTCCTTGGATGAGGGAGAGAGACTGATTAGATCTGGTCTGTGGCGCTAAATATATGATGCTGCCTTATACTGCATTAGACTGTTGGTCTATCAAGGTCAGTGTTGTCTATTCTGACTGGCAACAACTCCCCAGTCTGCTTGCTGAGGTCTTACACATTAACTGATCCTTTTAACTGGAAATTCTTGAGACTGAGCCTAAGACCTTCTGCATGGAAACCAGATGCTCTATCACTAAGTCCCTCCCCCATATTGCCGTTTCCCTGATTTAAATGGATGATGATGATGATGATGATGATGATGATGATGATGATGATGATGATAAACTGCATGTATATACTGGTTCAAATCCCACTACTGCCATGAGCTCAGTAGGTGGCCTTGGGCAAGCCACTCCTCTCAGCCCCAGCTCCCCAGCTGTATTGTGGGGATAATAATAACACTAACTTGTTCACCAATAACACTAACTTGTTCTGGGTGGGGCACTAATCTGTCTAGAAGAGCAATATATAAGTGCAGCTATCATCATCATCACCATCCTGCTGTTCTACACAGATTAGTGCCTACTCAGAGCAGTGAATAAGGTCAATGTTATTATTATCCCCAAATACAACTGGAGAGCTGGGGCTGAGAGGAGTGGCTTACCCATGGCTACCTGCTGAGCTCACAGCAGTAGTGGGATTTGAAACAACAGAGTGCTGCTTGGCAGCTGAACTACTTAACCACTATGCTATAGCCCCCTCATGTGGCTATTTGCTCCATATTGAACATATTCATGCACTATACTGGCACTCACATGTTTTCATCTCACAGAGCAAGCAGTCACTCCAGGAAGAGGGGTCAATTTGAATCAGGAAACAGTTTCAGAGGGGGGGGGATCAATTCCCACCATAGCCATAATCTAGTTCAGCCATCCACAGCTACTAGCTGAATTGTTAAACCTATGGGGTATCTGATCATGGGTCTTTCACATCAGTTGGTAGTGCATCATATGAGCACAGAGCAATGCCATGCGGGCATCCCAGTAGCTTTGCACATTATGAACTGCACCTGTGTGGACTTCTAGCTCTGTGTCACGTTTATCACAGCCTTCTCTATCATGGATCATTCTTGCTTATCATGTATCTGCTTCTTTCATGTGCTGTAGTGATAAGATGAATGGCCAAATGAAAACCGACAAGAGCAGAGTTTTATACTGCACAAAATTTAAATCCTGTGCCTTTAAATTTATGGTCTGAATCAGAAATGGCCACGTCGCATCCGATTATTACAAACAAATCAAGATCAAGGTAATTCACTGTTTCTCTTTTCATCATAACACATTTCATGGCTGCAGTGAAAATTAGATTCTGAGTGTTAAAAATAATGCAACCATTACATTTGCACACTGAATAATAAGGATCCCAAAATAGGTTCTGTTGAACATGGCATGCTCCTGTTATAGCAAAACAGATGTGTGGGCATGGAGATAGACACTACAAACACATCTTTCTCTGCGCAGGGCAAGCAAGAATGATGTTTGAATATTGCTGGTGGGGGAATCAAATCGGCTTCATGTGAGATGGTATCTCTTTGGGCACCCAAGCCTAGAAATGTAATTTTAAGGTGGGGGGGGAAGCAGCAGCAAATACTTTCCCTAAGGAGGAAGAAGTGATTAGCATTCATCAATAGCAATCTCTCTGAGTGATGGAAAATGGTGCTGACAGGCTCCAAAGGGAACAGTGCCAGCCCTACTTCACCAGGAGCAAGGGAGGGAGTGATAAATGCAAGGCATTGAGGATGGAGGTGAAAAACAGGGGCTGGACAACAGAGCAATAAGAAGAGGCATCCAGTTTCCCATTTGCTTTTCAAGATCACCAGTGGCTGTTGGTATTTGCACCTGTAAGCCTGATCAGAGAAAGCTCAAGTCTAAGGAGCCAGGGTGTTGCGTGGGGACTCAATTCTACCGGAAACATCACAAGGTTATTTTCACAAGTGAAGATGAATGCATCTTTTGCTCAAAGTAGTGTGCAATGCAAATATAGGACCTATATTGGATAAAAGGCACATTCATTTGTAAACACCTTTCTTCCAATTTACCTATACATTAAAAAAGGTTACGTGCTTACTCAAGTAGCATGAGAGAAAATCAATGGTAATTTAACCCCACAGGTGAAAACGATCACATGTCCTCTGCCTAATCACAGTGTGTGGGGGAGTGAAAGGTGGCATGTTTACTCACTGGTGAAGCAAGGGCAGTTTTGTACATGCTCAAAAGTTACCTTTTTACTGTTGCTTGGTGTGCGCAAAGAACAGCAAGAGCAATAACAACAACAACACCCTTGTGCTTATATCGCTCTTCAGGACAACTTAATGCCACACTTAGAGCAGTTCACAAAGTCAATGTCATTATTATCTCCAGAAACAGACATCTTGTGAGGTAGGTGGGGCTGAGAGAGCTCTGAGAGATCTGCAACTGACCCAAGATCACCCAGCTGGCTTCAAGCAGAGGAGAGGGGACTCAATCGCGGTTCTTCAGATTAGAATCCTGATGCTCCTAGAGTCCTAGATTTAAATCAGACACTTGGGCATACACAAGCAACACTTTAGGTTATCACGAAGCCTATGAGAAATTGCAATTGATCACATTCGCTCCTCCTTTCCTTTGCCTATCCCCTTGTCTCATGCCTGGCTATTGAAATTTACAGGACAATCCTTAAATGGATTTGAAATCAACAGGACAATCCTTTCAAAGTCCATTGGCTTAAATGGATTTAAAAGGATGTGTTTCTGTTTAGGACTGCACCATTCAATTGTAGCTCCTTAGGAAAAAGGTCCTAGAAAACTGATGCCAATCACAGTGGATAATACAGAACTGACTAGGATAGCTGGGTACATCTAATTGCTCTGGTGTTGTGCGCTCCAAGTTGCAAACCTGCATCAGGTAGACTGTCCCATACTAACATGTCATATTTGAAATTAACCATGGAAATGAGAGGAATTTTCTCCAAGTGTTCTTGTATAACACCTTATTTCCCCCCTTTAAAGCTTTCTAGTCACAAATGAGTTCATAGAAGTTATGCTTTCTTTGAAATCAGATTTTATGTACTGTCATGAAAAAAATGTGTCTTTTGTCATGTGCAGTTGTTGAAGAAAAGCTAAATGGAGTACGTCTTTGCATGAATTAAAAATCTGTGTGTTGTAGTTGCAGGAGCTAATGACAGAATAGTCAGTGCACATCTGTCAAGTTGTGTGCAAATAGAGAAGTGAGGGAAGCTCGCCCCCCCCCCCATTTTCCACTTCTGCTACGTTTTCCTGCCAATCTGGGGGAAAATAAGCAGCATATAGAATTCCAATGATTTTGCAACCAAAGCAGGGCAGGGACGGGGAGGAACTGAACGGATGGATGCAGCTCTTACGTTATTTACCACAGTGAGCTATCTTTCCTTCAGAATAAAGGGGCTGGAGATATGCTTCTTTAAATCCAGCATAAGACATCTTAATAAAACCCTGAGTAATATAAAAGTGGAGTATTTGGCTAATAGTAGCAGGATATTTTAAAAATAGAACACCATTGATGTTACCTGTGCTTTATAAAAAAGCCCAAAAAAGATATCTGGTCAGTGCCCTGGGAAGTGCACAATCTAAATTTCTATAAGCCAAGGTGTATATTACCTAGTGTTGGCTCACTGGGGTCACATGCAGAGAATGGACTTCGTGAATACCTGCTACCTGAGATTTTTTTGCACTGGAGATGCCAGGTGTTGAATCTGAAATTTCTGCATGTAGGGTGGAGTCTTGATCCATCTACTGTCTACTCTGAGTGTCAGCTCAGCAGCCCTGCAGAGTCTTGGGTAAAGAAATGCCTCCACCAGGAATCTGTGGATGCTGAGCACTGGACCTGGGGCTTCCTGCAAGCTGAGCCACAGCCCTTTCAAATGAAAATGGGCATGTGTGGCCAAGCCACTTGATCACACACACCACGGGATTTCTTCTCACCCATGGCATCATCTTTAAATACATTATTTTTCAGTGGAGGCACTTCATGCATTCATGCTGTAGATCATAAATAACTGAGTAAGCGAGATGAATATATCACCAATATATTGGGGCCAGCTAAACCCCAAACCCAGCATCATAGAACATATGACTCTCTTATAAATATCAATGTTTATACATTTTGCATTATAATATTTCAAATTGCAAGATTCTGGATCATAACCCTGAAATCTGGAATAAGGGCCAGATGCTACAGTGCACCATGACAAAATGTTACACATTCAAAATCAAAAAAATGATTTTACACATTTATTTTTAAGAGATTTCTAGCTTTTTGTATATTTACCTGTTCATTTGTAATGGATCCAAAGGTCCTTTTCGGAGCTGTTTTGGGCTGCCATGGAAATAAACAAAATGAGAAAGTTTATTTAGATGCTTTGCAATGAATCAGCAATTTTAAAACAGAAACTCACTCCTCCTGGAACATCCAAACTGTTCTTCCTCCTCTCCTAAACAGTCATGCTGATACATAAGATTAGGCTTGCAATATCCTGCAACACACTACTGTAAGATATAGCACTTCCGTGTAAGGAGCATTTGGACCGAGGGTGAAAAAGCAACTTAACATGTTGATGTACAATATAACCACAAGGAGAAAAACGTACAGGATTAAACATGGACATCCATTCAAACATACAATAGAACCACAGTTGGAGACTGGTTTGATGGACCACACCCTCACATCCAAATCCCTGATGCTTCTTTCTGCCTGGGTTTAAAGTTATGATTGATTCATTAACTCAGAACTAATCCAAATGAATTTAGTTGTGTACACACTGCCTGTTTTTACAAAGTGTACAGGTAGTTATGATAACACAAATTGGGAAAGGAAAAGGCTGAAAAGAAAAGCAAGCATTTAGGGGGGCAAGGTAGCTGTTTTCAGAGAGTTCTTAGAGGTCATGGTTGCCTTGATAAGGATTTTTGCTGATACTCTTTCAATTTAAATGTCTTTTTGGGGGGCGGGGGGAGAAATTCATCTGTGATTGGTATAAATGTGGTTCATTTTTGGATCTGTGTCCTCCTTCATCTCATAAGGCATGAGGTGTCTGAAATGAGCCAATTTGCCTGTCTTTGACTGTTTTGCTTTGATTGGCCTCAGCAACTTTCTTTGTGTGTGTGTGTGTGTGTGTGTGTGTGTGTTGAAATGTAATTTGAGGTTTTATTTTGATTTGGGGCAAACATTTTGTTAATACCCTTCAAGTTTTCGTTCCAAATGCAGGACAAAAATACTTACATTAAATAATTAAATTTTTAAAAAATGCTGCATTGACTTAAGAAAAGTACAATTAAAACGGTTGGTTACATTGAGCACCATTTTGGGATTTAAGCAACCAGCCGATAAGTCAATAGAGTGTAATTGGCCTATCGAATCTGATGGATCATCAGAATTACCAAAGTAAGCGCAGTCCTAACACATTGGATTGCTTCTTCAATTTTTAGTAGAAGAAACAGCATAAAATACCGATAGCAGTATGCCGTGTGGAATATTGCTTTAACTATAAAAAGGAAATTACACAACTTTATGATTTTTTTTAAAATTCAATATTAAGTGCAGGGTCTATATCTTGCAACAAATCTTACAAGTAGAAAACTATCACAGCCTAGGAGAACTAGGCTTTCTTTAACGATGTAGAAAAATATTTTTAAACACTCTTTGTAAGTGTGGCGTCAGGGTTTTGGAACCATTTTTTCCCCCTAAGGGACACACTGTTAGTTTTAAATAAGTCAGTGGATTACACTGCACACTGAACTGCAAGCACACTACAACTAAAACCCAACAAAGTAAGATGGTCACCAATTCCTGGATTTCAACAGGCATAAATCTGTGCTAGATAGAGGCCAGTTCCATTAGGGCTATTTCTAAGTCTATATACCAATTCACACTTACTAGGGAATACATACTATTGAACACAGTCGGATTTTTCCCTCTAAAAGGACTGAAAGGATCAGGCTATTAAAGCTATATGCACCAGTCCAAAGCTCTCAGTGCTCAAAATGTCTGTAGAGCACATGGCTCTCCTCTGCATGCCTGTGGAGCAGTCTCCTATGGTGCAACGAATGCATATGTAACGAGTCATATGAAGCATGGCACCAGCAGATAATTATTGGGACTATGAAGCATATTCATTTTGCAAGACCAAATTTCCTCAGAAGTTTCTATAGCTAGAAAACGTCTGCAGTCAGAGCTGCAAAGAGCCATAATGGACCGCCACAGACAGACTGTGCCCCCACAACCCGATCATCATAAGAAAACAAGTCATATGACTTAATGGTAACATCACCATTCTTACTACATTCATACTCTGCTTTCCTTCCATTATGGGACTCAACGGGATGAAACTAACATTCTCAGACGGTTTCCTATCCAGTCACATGCCTGTATAGCTTCAGTAAGCTTGCTGCATTCCCAGCAGCGGCGCCAGGGTTTTCAGTGTCTGCGGCCGGCTGGTGGGCCGGGTGCCCGCACACACACGTGCGCCCGCACACATGTGCCTGCCTGAGTGATGATGTCATGTATAACATCATCACGGGGCGTGCGCCCCGCCGGCCTGATCACTGCGGAGGGCGGCTGGGATGGCGAGCTGGTGGTCTCTGAGCTCTCCCACTCAGTTGCCCTGCGCCGCCACAGATGCCTGCCCGTGTCTGCTGCGCCCGGCCTGGGGCATGTGCTGGCGGCAGCGGCAGCATGGGGTGGGAGGGCTAGGAGGCTGCAGTTCCATGGTATGTGCTCCCACCCCCTGTGCCTCCTATGGCACCCCCTCCGGCACCCCGTGCCCTGAGGCCACCACCTACATGGCCTCAATGGGCACGCCGGCCCTGTGCATTCCATGCCTCTTCTTCCAACAATACCGTAGCGCTCAAGTAGGGTTGCAATAATCCAAGTAGTGGCTGGAGATCTCCTGGAATTACAACTGCTCTCCAGGGAACAGAGATCAGTTCCCTTGGAGAAAATGATTGCTTTGAAGAGTGGAGTCTCTGGTATAATACCCCACTGAGATCTCTCCCCTCCCCAAACCCTGCACTCCCCAGGCTTTGCTCCCAAAATCTCCAGGAATTTCTCAAACTAGAGTTGGCAACCATATATCCAAGGTACAGGGTACTAATTTTACCCTAGGCATTGTTTATGGAAATGTCCTTTATATCGACTGTACTAATCTCACACTGTGTAACCCGCTTTGAGTCTCAGTGAGAAAGGTGGACTACAAATGGCATAAATAATACCAATAATAATAATGTATATCTTATTCTTTTCCCAAGGAGCTCAAGACAGTGTACATGGTCCTGTTTTATCACCATCATGTGAAATAGGCAAGGGTGAGAGACAGAGCTAAGCTACAAGAGATGAATTACACAAGGAGGAGCACATGAAAGGAGTTGCAATGTTACCTGGGAAGCTGAATTTTAAAAGAGATTGGAAGGGTCCATCAATTTCCCTTCTCTACAGATTGCTGCTCAGAGAGTTTGTTAATTTCCTCTTTGCCTCCCAAAGGCTCTGTCAATTTCACCTCCCCCTTCTAAGAGGCAAAGAGGAAATAAACAAACCTTTTGAGCAGCATCTCCCTTGCTCCATAGAGAGGGAAAATTGACAAAGCCTTCTTATCTCTTTTAAAACTCAGCTTCCCAGCTAACACTGCAACTCCCTTCACCTGCTCCTCCTTGTGTAATTCATCTCTCGTAGCTTGGCTCGCAGTGACAATACCAACGTCACACATTCGTCCCCTTCCTTCACCTCAGAGGCTGCTAGATTTCTAGCCAAACACTAGAAGTACATTGTCCAGCTTTCCAAGAAACCTGGACTCTCTGAATTTTACCCCCACAGCATCCCAACCTCAGTGGCCTTGGCTACAGCTGCTGGAATCCTCCTGTTAAACCTCTCTAGACAGGCAACATATGACAGCATATTATAGCAGCAGTTTTTCTCTCATCAGCCCTTCCATTGGCTATTTTTTTTTAATGGTAAAGAAGCAGCATCAAAACAACTCAAGCACCTGACACATTCTGGCAACCCATGAGTTTTTCATCTTTTAAATCCCAGACATGGAGAGCTCCAGTGACTTAAATGTTAACTGGATTCAACAGTTGTAAGAGTAAAGAGGCAGAAAACACCAGGAATATTTTGAACATACATTCAGGCTACTGCCCCAGCACTCCATCCTAGTGTCAAACGAATACAGCAGTAAAAGTAACACAGAGCAATGCCAAAATTTTGATAGCAAAGGCTCTTAAAACAATGCATATTAATATCTATAGTTTGAAATGACTTTTTTTGCATTGCATTTTGTTATCAAGAGGGAGAGATCTATTTTTCCCTTATTCAAAATTAGCACACTGAATGTAAAATGTGCAATTTGTACAGCACAAGCTAGCGACTGCTGGGAACAGATTAAATGCAAGCATATTCCGAACCAGAGCAGCGTGAATGTGGCAACGGTAATAAAGGATGCAGGTCCTCTGTCTGCTGTCATTTATCCAGTGTGTAATTCAGATTTTCATGCATTCTGAAAGATGAAGCCACATTATTCTGCTTTCCTACCTAAAGCAGCACAGATTTTCCTGCTCTGCCTTCTCTAAAAAGGTGGGTAGCCTGGGTTTCAATCAATGGATAATAATTGAGTATCGGTAGCACACACCTGACATTCATTAACACATTAAAGTTTATACCGAGCCAGTGTTTCTAGTGCTTCAAACATGGGAGATGGTGGGGTCTCTATTGTGGATGAGGAGTCCCTTCCAAAGAGCACATCAGCCCAACTAGGAATGCCAGGCCACTATCTGGCACCCCCAGGGCAAGAAATGTACTTGACATTATACTACATGTCCCGACAAAAACCCTAATGTGAAATCAGCATTTCAGTTGACACTCGAGAAACTCTATGGTAACACTGCTGGCAAGGGTAATACAACAGAGTTTCTAGAGCGTCAGCTGACACACTGATATCATGTCCTGGTTTTGCCAGTGTCATTTCTGCTCCCCACTGTTCTCCTGACAGCCTTGGAGACAAGGGAAACTGGCAGGAGAATGCCCACCCGAAGTAGGTAACTGGACTCCCTAAGCCCCATGCACCTCCTCCTCCTTTTCCCCTGCCCCTTTCAGCCTTGGAGCAAGCAAGGGCCTTAACTGGATGCCACCATTCTGGTTTATGGGAAAGGGCTCAGATAACCCTCCCTGCTTCCCAGGCCACTCCCTCTTTGGTGAGAGCATGCTCTGCTGGATGGCTGAAATTGGGTTGCTAATTCCAGGTTGGGAGATTCCTGGAGATTTGGGGGTGGGTGGGGTTTGGGAAGGGGTGGAGCTTCGGAAGAGGAGAGAGCTCAGTAGGGTATAATGTCATAGAACCTACCCTCCACAGCATCTATTTTCTCCAGGGGATCTGATCTATGTAGTCTGGAGATCAGCTATAATTCCAGGAGATCCTCATGTCTTACCTGTATGTTGGCAACTCTAAGGCCACTCCATTCCTCAGCTTAGGGTTCCCAGTCCCCTGGTGGCAGCAACGGATCCCCCACTCCCAGCTGCTGCCACCCACCACCGCTTACCGGGCTGTGGTGTGTGTGTGTGTGTGTGTGTGCAGGGAATGAGTCCGGGAGCTCTGGAGCACCCCCCCCCACACACACTCAAAAGCCTTTGTCATGCTGGGAATGATGTCATTCCCAGCACGACAATGAAGGGAAGGCCTTCATGAGGGGTTATTTTCTTTTAAATCAACCAGAAATGCTTTCCTATTTATTTCCATTTATCTTATCAGAAAATGTCTGATTTGTCTACATATTTCTTTTATTTAACAGTTCCAAGTATCGCTGCTCTTTCATGTTTCTTAGGCACAATGCAATACCTTCTGCTGAGATGAAAGGACGTTATAGTACAATCCCCCGAGAAACGCTTTTGTAATTATTGTGAAGATCAAGTTGATTCAATTGCCCATATCCGTTTTTCGTTGTCCCTGTTATGTTTCACTCCATAATCAGTATATTACTCCCTGGACTGACTGGCTACGGAACATTTCAGAACAACAGAAATTAAAGATCCTACTGTCAGGTAAGACAAAAAAGTGTACATGTGATTTAGCCATATTTACTTACGCAGTTATAAATCATTCATAAAATACTCCGACGAACAGCATGTAGGCTGTTAAGTTCCAGTGAAAGGGAAAAAAATGACTTTGCTTGTGTGCTCAGTAGTAACCCCCAAGCTCACATACCCCAAGACACACACCCCTCATGCCCTGGTTTGGACCCAGGAGACCTGGCAATCTTACCTCAGCCTCTGCCAAAACTAATGATAGCGTCACAGAGTGGTGTCATAATTATTAGGGATGGCAGCTGGTTTTCACAAAAATACTTCACACATTTTAATTATTTCACTTCATTTATAACTAGAGTTACCAATTCCATATTGGAAAATTCCTGGAAATTTGAGGGATGGGGCCTGGGAATGGTGGAGTTTTGGAAGGGGAGGGAAATCAGTGGGGTATAATCGCATACAGTCCATCTTCCAAAGCAGCCATTTTCTCCACAGGATCTGATCTCTGTCATCTGGAGATCAGTTGTAATTCCAGAAGATCTTCAGGCCCCACCTGACACCCTTATTTATAATCCACCTTTCTCACTAAAACTCAAGATAGATCACAATTAAAAAGAAGAAGTTCAAACAGCAAGGACCCCAAATACATAAAGCAGTAGGATTGGAATTACAGAATTGGAAAACAGTACAACCGTCAAATCCACTTAGATTTCCTTTCTTAAAACTATTATATTTGCCCTGCTTATGGAAAAAAAACACCAGTTGCAATCAGTTTAAATTTCTCAGCCTTCCTTATTGCAGAAACCTTTAAAGATTTTGCAATGAAATGATGCCATCCGTATATAAAATAGAACTGTAATTTAGGGTTTTTTCTTTTCTTTTTAATTATATACACATATGTATTGTTAATGTGTCTTATGTTTAGAATGTTGTGTTTTTTCTTATTCTCTATGTTTATTGTTTATAGTTTATAGCGATTATGTTATGGTTTATACTTTATAGTTTAAATAAAGAAAATTCAACCTAAAAAAAAAAATTGAAATAGAACTGAATTTTCTTTGAGGAAATTCCTTTGGTTTCTCTGGGATTCTGTTGAAGTTTTTTTCAATGCAACAGATTGAATTTAGGGAGGGGGGAGTGAGATGGAGAGCAAATGAGGATTAAAACAACCCTAAATGGTTTGAAGATTTCCCACACTGCATCTCCCATGAAACAAAGCAATGTGTAATTACACAGCATATGTTTATATTTTGCATGCAGTGTTTTGGTTTTCTCATTTTGAACTCGCCCTTCTTTTTGTATATATGTAAAGCAATTAAAGATGTTTGAATTTCACATTAAAACGATTTTAGCATTCTTTCATTTCTTGAAGAAATCAATATTCAGCTCTTTAAATGGTTGTAAACTACTAGGAATCAGTCTATTAATTGTTGCTGATTGCGGACTTGCTCTTTGTGTGGAAGAGCTTCCAGGGAAGAGGGCAGCCTTGCCCACATTACAGACTTAAACTGGTATGGCAGTTGTCTGTCTTCCCAGGAACCATAAAAACTGTGGTTTTGTACGAAGTAGATTTGGGGACAGAGGTCTAGGAAACATTCTTATGTTTTACTTTTGTTTAAAAAAGAAAAGTGTTATGAAGCACTGAGGTCATACTAAAAAGTCATTTTGAAAGAATGTTACAGAGTAAATGAATACCATGTACAACAGGCACAGAACTAAATATGTAAACTCTCGCTCAGGGGCAATGCTTAATCAGGTTTTTGAGTTTTTCACAGTGGGGCCATTTCACACAAATATCTTTTCCTCTTGAATATGAGGGCCAATCTTTGTGTTATTGTCCCCTTGTGGAGTCCATATCCATGCAGTAACTGCTTTGTGCTTGTGATGACTGAATAGCTTATGACATGGGTCATTCAAAAGCACACACAGGGTTTTCCTCATAAATGCCAGATTGATCTGGTGCCAGCATGAAGACTCTCCAACACAATTTGGAATTGTAGGCCTCCAATCCCAAATGGAAATAGCTACTAGTCTGTGCATTATACAGTCAAATTAGTCATTTAATTGTACTGCAAACCAATGAACTTCATGAAACTATGTCAGGGGATCACTTTTCATGGCCCAGAAATCTGGCACAACTAACTTGGTAACCCCTAATATACATGGAGGCTGATGTCTTTTGTCTTTTATCACTCTGGTCAATAAAAGAGTGGTGGATTTGTTAAAGAAAGAAAATGTAGATGGAAAAATTAAGAAAGAAATAGTTCTCTCTATCACAAACAATTAGTTACACTGAGAGACTTTTACACAAACCATACTGAACAGAAGACTGATTCTGTATATGAAGGACAGATCAGGATATCAGTTATGACTGTGCTTTGCTCTAAATACAACAGTTTCTCTAAAGCCTGAAGGAAAAATCAGCTGTCCCAGAAAAAAAAATCTCCCCTTTCTTCAGTTGTACAATGTGTGTCATGAAGGGATGGGGGTGGAATATTTACACTGGCATACTAGGCAGGTTCCACGGCCATAGGGCTGAAGCCCACTGAAGAAAAGATGTGTGAAAATTACAGCTGTAGAAGTTTCTACAACACTGAAATGCTGCGGTCGGGGGAGTGGGAAACGTCACGGAGGCCAGCAAGTCCCCTAGGCAATAAATCCGTGGGACTGAGAGATCAGAATGCTTGTATTGGGATTACATTAATCATGGGATCTTTCTGGATCATATATCATAGTTGGGAGTCACAGGCACCAAGAGGCTGTTAGTTCTATATATATATCAGTTGGGCAGATATAAGCATTTAGAGGCCAGGTTAATGTTTTTTTTCTACTCCATGACATTTATTATAAGGATCCTGAGGAAACTCGCTTGTACACCATACTACTGAAGAGGAAGCCACAAGGTGAGACCCTCAGAGAATGTGGAATCCTCAAATGACTGAAACCAACATTGGCCAAATCCATTAAAGAATCTGCACAATATTATTAATGTTCAAAATGAACCAAGACCCAAGTATTTTGCCTGTGTTTTCCATATGGGGAAGTAGCTTCTCTGAACTATATTGTTTTATTGCTGTTCCACTTAATTTCTGTTTAATTTTTACTGGATATTTCTTTCTGTTTCTTGCTAGCCCTGCCCTTCCTACAAGGAGCTGAGTACATGTTTCTTTCTATCTTCTCCTTTCCTTCATTTTATTCTCAGAAAAACCCTGTGGGGTAGGTTAGGGTGAGAGTGAATGGCTACTCATAGTCACCCAGTGAGATTCGTGGAGAGCAAAGTTAGAACTTGGGTCTGCCAATTCCTAATCTGACACTATGCCACTTTAGCTTTGCTTTTGACTTGACCTTCAAAGCCAATCTGGTGAGTTCGTACCTTGATAGTTTTTATTTGGATCACTATATGTATTTGTGGTTTTGAATTTTTTCTGGGAGGTTGTTCTCCCCCATACATTTTCTGTCTTCTTCACTGTGGAACAGAAATTAATTTAATTTAATTTCTTCAATTTATAGTTCGCCCTCCCAACACAAGTGGGCTCAGGGCGGATCACAACAGACTTAAAATACACCACACAACTAAACACATCCTCATTAAAAGCATAAATAATACATGTCATTCAGTTAAAATGTATACTACAACTATATAAATACAAATATAAAAACAAAGAGCATGGCAGCACGTAAGCATTTTACAGCAACTATGTGAAGGACAAGAGGCAACATTGGGCAGGAGGGTATAAGATTTTAACCCCCTCACCAAAGGGGGGGGGGCACCGCCTAGCATCAACCATATGCCTGGCAGAACAGCTCCGTCTTGCAGGCCCGGCGAAATGCCAACAAGTCCTGCCAGGCCCTGGTCTCGCAAGACAGAGCGTTCCACCAGGCTGGGGCCAGGGCTGAAAAAGCCAGGTGGGCCTCCCTAGCCTTTAACAATTCCAGAGAGCCTTTAACAATTCCAGAGAGAAGCACAAAATCAAACCACAAACCTTGGAAGGCAACATTCTTGAGAACACTGTTATAATATTTGTGTAATGTCCATCTTTTTCCAACATTATAAAAGAAAACAAACAAATTGCAAGACTCAGGATGTTTCCAATTTGTAAATGCAAAGCATTATGGAATGCATGAATGGCACCCCCTCCCAAATAACCTATGCATGGTATATCATACATACATGTTAAGCCTTACTATAAACCTCTGGATTTTTTAAAAAAACTCTGCAAAAAACAGAGGAAATCATATGCTGAAAATCCTCTCAGAGAATCATTTCAAGTCTGGCAAATAAAATACATTTTTTTGTTTGCATTTATTTAGGAAGGAATCATATTCCTTGGAAGGTGCCACGGTACTGCCTACTGGAAAATAATAAATAACAATGTTTCAAAAGTTATAAATCTGATAACATTGCCCAGAAGAAGCACGGAGTTACCAGTAAGTGCTAAAAATATTTCAAAATGAGATTGAATTCTGAAAAAAACTTATTAAATAAAGGCTGTTTACTGTTGTGATCACAGAATACTAGGGATGTAGGAGGGGGAAAAAAACCTTATTTCCTTTACATTTCGAATATCGGACTCATAAACAGGCCAACTGGCTCTTTTTCCTCATGTCCCAAATGTGATCTATTATCCTTGAAAATTCATCTTGCTAAAAGTAGCCTGAAGCTTTGGATGTTTGAGGAGGAAATAATACTGGAGATGTTGGCAGACCTATAGGCAGTGATACCAGACCCCTTCTCCCAGGCAACTGGAGTCATGCGAGGCCTCAGCACCTTAGGATTTCTTTCCAAACATTTTTTTTTCTTTCACAATTTTAACTGCCAAGGTAGCTTTATTGAGAAGAACAGAGGTGGAGGGAGAGAAAACTTCATCCCTTTTCTCCCGTTTGTTTTCTAGCTGGAAAAGCCATTCTTGAGCTGCTTTCACTTCTGACACCAGAAAAAAATGCAAATTATGCAAATCCATAATTTTTCTCCCAGTAGAAGTGAAAGCAGATCAGAGATGCCCCCCAGTAGAAAACAACAAGTGAGAAAATGGTTACATTTTTCTTCCCCCATACACAGAGACGGGATTAGGGCTACAGGTTTGGAAATCCCTGGATATTTAGGGGTGGAGCCTGGGGAGGGCAGGTTTTGGAGAGGGGAGGGGCCTCAGCAGGGTGTAATGCCACAGAGCCCCTCCTCCAAGTAGACAATACTGACCTTGATGGGCCAATAATCTGGTTCGATATAAGGCAGTTTCAAGTGTTCAAGTGTGGAGTAAATAGTTGTATGGATTGGGGGGGGGGCACCATAGAGAGCAATAGGGCAGGGGAAATGGTGGCAATTTAGATGAGACTGGGAAATATCCAGACTTTCCCAGTCTCAGAGTATTCACTTGGCTTTGCTGCAATCTTTAAAAACCAGCATACCAAAGCAATTTTTGGAAAGATCACTGCAAATCTGGGAAAAGCCAAAAAGTGCACAAATGTACCACAATATTGTGCTGGGGAGGGGACACATTTCATATTCACATTCAAGCCAGACCAAGCATCTGGTATATAAGCAAGTTTAAACCAGAAAAGAGATTGTCAAATATCAATAGCATTGCTAAGGAATTCAAAGTACACCCTGACTTTAACGTCCAAATTCTTAACGTGTACATGGAGTTTTGATCGAAATCTCTACAATGCAAACCTTGATAAAATCTGTGTAAGAACAGAATTGCTCTAAAATTTGTGCAAAGAGGCGTTTTTGCTTTTGAAATTAAGAATTCTGCAATTTCAGATTCTTCTAAAGCTAACCTAAGTGTAGTTGAGGAAAACTACTTGTGTACAACTGGCAACCCACATATACATCCCCATGCACATCAAAAGACAAATCCAGCCACTTCAACAGGATGCAAATGACCATCCCCACACAGGTCACCATGCACATCGGATGCAGAATGGCACGCAGAACACTGTGAAACTCTCTTCCCACTTGGCAGGGGGAGGATCACACAGCCATGTGTGTAGAACTTAGAGCGTATTGGTCTATTTCAAGGCCAATGTTCCTGATTAAGAAACAAGATTTCTCTCTCTCTCTCTCTCTCTCTCTCTCTCTCTCTCTCTCTCTCTCCATCTCCAGCAGAAGCACCTGGATGATTTGTAGTGACAATACATGAGATTATTGTCACCTTTGTTCATCCACTTCTTCTTTCATCTGCTTATAACCTTCACTGTGTGTCATGTTGATTTAAGTCATAATCCTAGGACAAGGGTCCCGTCTTTATTTGTGAAGAGTGTTTTTCACACGTTGGTAGGGGGGAAAGAAATAAAACAAAGTCGCTTTTTCATAAGTCCTTTCACTCACTCCTTTTTAAAAGACAAACAAGTGCATAAGGAGCATGCTGCAGATACTTCCAGAGGTCAGAACATGCCGGTGCTCAACTTGATCATGAAGCCAATCAAAATGGAACCATCTATTTCAAGCAGCCAACCCAAGCAGTCATACCCCTCTAACAAGAGGCCTCTCCTTCAATAACCAGACTTTCCCACCTCTATTTCAGAAGGTGTCTCTGAATTTTACATTATTCATACAGTTGTTGTGGCAAGGAAGACGTATTTATACCTCACTTTCATGAATGGGGGGAAGTCCATCTGATTTTAGTATTAGGGATAGGATCACACAACTATGATATATTGATATAGAGTGATATGATAGAGTGATATAGGCTGCTTCCACATTCTAACTGGATTGGCTTTTCCATACAGGACAATTCAGTTGCAAATTATTGTTATAGCACAATGACAAGACAATATCCATGGGTGTGCAGATACAGCCCTGATTAGCTAAGAGCAAGCACATAATACCAATTTTATTTTTATTGCGGGTCAACCACATTTACCTCTCTGTTTGTAAATTAATAATGAGATGCATTTTGAACTGATGCCCTGCTTTTGATGCTTGCACAGTTGGTTGGTATTCATCAGCCCAGGCAGTCAAGGTCATTGGCCACAGGTGGAGCATGCTCAGAGCATACTTTAACCCCTTATTTTTGTCTCAGTAAAAAACAGTTCCTTCTTTTTCAATAGCTGAAATTGATTCCAGGTTGCTTTTTCCAAATAAAAGGCAAAGTGACCGAACAATGGTTATGTGTGCTGCCAAGCAATCCATTCTTCACTCTCATAGAACTTGCACAGTTTTAGGCCACTCCTTGCTTCTGTACACCAATTCCGAAGTGACATTGTGAGAACATGCAGGCATCAAAATAGTACAAGCTGATTTAGAACCCTTAATGAAAAACTCCCCCCTAACACCAACCCCCAATAATTCACAGAGGATGCTTAGAATAAGCAGCTCAAACACTATTGGAGCAGAATTTACCCATTGCCAATGACAGCACCCACAGTGCAGATGGGGAAAAAAAGTTTGCCCTGCAACCTCAGTAGAGCAATTGCAGGTCACATAGAACCCTTCCATTCAGTGGAAGGGCTAGCTTGAATTACAGGTTCTCGCCCGACATTTGTTACCTACTGATGGCCAATTCATATGTTCAGATTTTATTTTTTTTTACTTTACAGACTGGATCTGTATTTTGTTGGCAGCTCAACTGACATTACCATGTGTTGACTATGTGTCAGCAGATTTTTCCATGTTTCTGGATTGCCAGTGTCTGCAAAATTTACACAACTGCTGCTGGAAAAACAGGACTTCTTTCATCCCTTACTCAAGCTGCTAACCGAAAAAGTATCTTGTCACTCAGCAAACATACTCGTTTCAATGCATGAACTGATTACCAGTGAAATCCTGGTAATTTCACTGTAAAGCTGCAGAAATATACTTTACAGAAAACAATGATTTTGCAGAAAAAAGCATGCTCTCTTTACTTTTAGAAAATGTATGCATGTGTCACAGCTGCATCCTTCTTAGAAGTATCCCCTCCTGCGCAAAACCGAAGGAACAGTGTATTCTGCATTGTTTTGCTAATAACTGGGCATCTTGTTAGTCAGTCAAAAGGTTTTTAATTGGAACGTCTAGCCAATGACTCAACTAAGCATTGCAGTCTGGTATAAATTCAGATATGTGTATAAAGGATGGCAGAGAGAGATTCCCTTGTTTTATTCTTCTAAAAACAGTAGGAAATAAGGGTGGAGTTTTTTTGGGGGGGCAGCAATAGAGCACACTGCACCTTGATAAATTCATCACTGAACAACCTATATGCATTTCTATGTCAGAAAATCACCAATCCAAAATTTTAAAATTATGCTCAACAAACTATTTCACATCTCCAAGGCATATGGACATTTGAAGGAGCCATCATGTAAGGGAGGAGCGCCAAGGAAACAATTTGTTATTATGCCAATCAATGTTTTAAAAAGAAAAAAAAAGGACTTATCTGCTGAAGGAGATGTGTGGCTGCTGTAATTTAAAGGGAAAGACATGTACAACCCATCAGATTTGCCAAATGATATTAATTAAGGAAGATAAGAGTCTCAAACTAGCTTCTCATCCCTGAGAAACTCAGCAATTAACTGGGCCACTTTCCCTAATGGGGTTACACATGCATCAACATTGACGTGAAACATCCTATACCTACAAGCGTTAATTCTGGGTAGCCATGAAAAGTCTGGCATAGTTTTAACTGGAGAGCATCGCCACAGCTTGCTTTGAAGTGTCCAAGACTGTCATCCTCCCATTAGCTGGCATGAGATTAGTTTAATATGTTTCTGAATTGTTGAAGAGCTAACATTGGAGGGGGGGGATGTCTTGTAAATCATTTCAGGTTAAAGAGGGAGGGTTGGATCCAGCCAACTTTTTCATTCAATCTGACATGATTCCTCTCCAGACTTTAGCCCCATCCCACATGGCTTTTTGTGCTTGCGAGTTCTATGATGCTTAGCACAGGCTTTCTTGGTTGATCAAAGGGGATTCTCCTAGCCTTTCCAAAATCAAAAAAAAAAAAAAAAGCTGGTTGGATCTAATCTGGAGTGACTACTTCCCAGCTAAATTTGGTGTACAATATTGTGCTGGTGGCACTGGTATGGAAATGATTCTGTTCTCTAATCATATCATACAATATTGGCCCTGAAGTACATTTACTACAATTTGTATAATATGAAGTCACTTTCAGCCTACTAACTTGAGAAAGGCTAAGAGACTACACACACAAACACACACGCGTGTGCATACATGTGTGCGTGTGTTTGGAACCACCACTTCTCAGTTCCTTTGAGTCCCTACTTAAATCCCACCTTTTTCCCACAAAGGGCCAAAATGCCTTTTAAAAAAAAGCTTACACATACATATCTGTAATAAAGTACACTGTCCCCTATTTATCCTTGTCTTTAGCTCTTTCTGCTGTCTTCCTTGTCTCTCTGGTCTCAGTTTTTGCATCCAAAGTTCCCTGGGGCAAAGCCCTGTATTTTTGCACTGTGTGAAGGCCATCGATATTGATGGCAAGAAAGAACAGGAGTTGTCCATGATACTGTATGGGAAGATCTTACCAAGGTCTTTGAAAAAAAACCCTAAAATTATATCCAAGAGACTCTTTCATCAGAAATACTAGTAAAATTATTGTAGAGTACGTCACCTAACTCTGTAATAATAGAACCAGTGCCGTGTAATGGTTAGAGTGTTGGACTGGGATCTGGGAGACCTGGTTCAGTTCCCCACTCTGCCACGGAAGCTTGCTGGCTGTTCTTGAGCCATCACATTCTCTCAGCCTAACCTGCTTCACAGGGTTATTTGGAGGATAAAATGGAGGAGAATGATGTAAGCCACTTTGGGTCCCCACTGGGGAGAAAGATGGGGGATAAATGAAATAAAATAAATCAAAAGTAATACCTGCATCTATTGACTCTTATAGATCAAAGATCAAGACACTCTTAGCCCATCAGTTTTCTTTCACTGGAGTAATAATAATAATAATAACATTTGATTTATATACCACCCTTCAGGACAACTTAATACCCACTGAGACCAGTTTACAAAGTATGTTATTATTATCCCAGCAAAAAAACACCTTGTGAGGTGGGTAGGGCTGAGAGAGCTCTGAGAGAGCTGTGACTGACCCAAGGTCACCCAGCTGGCTTCAAGTGGAGGAATGGGGAATCAAACCCGGCTCTCCAGATTAGAGTCCGGCGCTCTTAACCACTACACAAAACTGGCTCTCGCAGTTAATCCTATCCTTACCCAGGGGTTAGTGGAATCAGGCTGAAATATTCCTGGAACCACACTCAAGCATTTCCATTCTACCTGTGGTTTGGCTTTCTAAGATAAAATCAATTCATAGAGTCCATATTCAGTTTTACAATATTATGGAGACTTCCCTTAGAAAAGCACAGAAGAAGTAGGGGGGATTTTCAAAGGGGATTTTATCTATCTTCTAACAATATAATTGTGTGGGGGGCAAGAACTCTCTTGGGTGAACAAAGCAAATATAGGAGTGGAGAAAGGTAGCAGTAATAGAATGCATTGTGAAGCAGAGCAATTTGGTGTTTCTTCAATTTAAGCTTAATGTGCATTTGGAGATGCACATCTCATCTCTTGCCACTCTGTATAGCAATATTTGATTATATCCCTTCCTATGGTACCCTGCTATTGTGGACATCCAGCCCAGCCCAGCCCAGCCCATACATTACAGATGTTTGCGTGATCAGCCAGTACTGTCACTGTTTCAAAGATTGTTAATTACAGGAATTCACTGCCATAGGTGGTCATGATGACCACTAGTTTACTTGAATTTAAAAAGAGATCAATTTCATAAAGGCTATGTCCATCAATGGGTATTAGACATTAGATTAAAAGGAACCTCCATGTTCTGTGGTAATAAGTTATAACCCTCTGAATACCGGTATGAGAATGGCAAAAATAGGACGAGATTGGTTTTCCTGGCCAGCTTGTAGGCTTTTGTATAAGGCTGCCAGCTGTGCAGAACAAGATACAGCAGCACTCAACAGACCACTGGTCCAATCCAGCATGACTGTTCTTATATCTGTCTAGTCAAGCCAAGTTTTGTTGTTGTTTGTTTTGTTTATAAGAATACCAGTATTGGGCTCTTCTGTCCTGTCTCCAATGCCAACCAAGATGATTTTTTTTCATTGGCTGTATCCTTGGTTTGGTCCAAGGGACCAATATTTTAAATCAAAATTGGATTCCTTTCTTCTGTGCCCTTCCTTACCTCTTGGGGATTTCATGTTCACATGAGCTGCTTGGTGACTAATCTCTGTAGACACAATTTTGTAGGCTCTCAGATGAGCTAAAATGTATACTCCGTCATGAATTTAAAAAGATAAGATCAACACTGTCTACACTGCAGGGATTTTGAATTCCTGCCTGGTTCAGGCTAACTGCTATTACACTATGAAAAATCATAGGTGTTACTTCACCAAGGCATCTTCCTAGAGATTTACCTACTCTCCTAGAGTAAGCTCCCATGATACTTCAGACTTCTTTTCACCGTGCCTTCTACCAAGGACCTCAGGGCTACATTCATGATTCAGCCCTTTCTCCTTTGACCCTCTAAGGTTAGGTTAAGTTGAGAAAGAATAATGGACTCAAGGTTACTAGTGAGCTACGCAGACGAAGGAAGATTTGAATCCAGTTTTCCCCAGTCCTAACACCATGCCATACTGGCTCTATCACCTGTAGAGAAGAACTGTGTTGACACAGTATCATCATACACCATGAATTACTCAGATTCTTGCATAGTTTATGGGATATGGTGAGATGTACATAAAGTAAATGTTTATTAAAAAGAGAGCTCTTACATCTCTATTGAGATGATAAATTGTCCAATTATTTCCACCTATCAGACATACAGAATCAGCTTGCAAGTCCACTTCCTTTCAGATTTCCTGTCAGCTCACTGACAGGATGCACTAGCAGCCGCTCAGACCTGTTTGACAAGTGATGACAGAATCTTTCAGACAGAAGTGTGTCAAGAACCACATGACAATGATAAAAGTACGGTTTTGTCTGAAACACATTTCTGATGAATAGATTTCTTCTCCCTTTCAAGTCTTTCTTCCTAGATAGAGTAACAAAACCAACTGCACCTCACATATCTATATTTCTTTATACTAGAAGGACAAACGGGGTGTATCCAGATGCCATGAATAGGTGGTTTATTTATGAGGAAAATGAGACAGGACTTATATATTCTTTTCCTTCACATGAACACGCATGAAGCTGTATTATACTAAAAAAGACCTTCGGTCCATCCGGGTTAATATCATTGACTCAAACTGGCAGCTGCTCTCCAGGGACTCAGGAAGAGGTTTTTCAGACGTGGTCCTTTCAAATGGAGATACCAAGGACTGAACCTGGGACCTTCTGCAAGCCAAGCAGATGCTCTCCCACAGAGCAATGGTCACTACCTACTTTCCTTTACATGTAGTGTAGAAAATTCCGACAGAGAGTTCCACCAAGTTGGGGACAGGACTGAACATGCCCTGGCCCTGGTTGAGGCCAGCTGAGCCTCCCTGGGGCCAGGAACCACCAGCCTGCTGATCTCAGCACTCTCCAGGGAGTGGAGAGGCGGTCCCTCAGGTATGCTGGTCTCAGTCCATTTAGGGCTTTATAGGTTGGAACTAAAACCTTGAACCTGATCCAGAATTCCATGGGGAGCCAGTGTAGCTGCTGCAAAATTGGAGTGATATGAGCCCTGTATGGAGTACCCATCAGGACATGTGCAGCAGCATTCTGGACCCACTGTAGTTTCCAGGTCAGACCCAAGGGAAGCCCTGTGTAGAGCAAGTTACTGTAGTCCAATCTGGAGGTGACCATTGCATGGATCACTGTTGTTAGGTCATGGGCAGAGAGATAGGGGGCAAGTTTTAACATCCTTTGCAACTATATTCATGAAATGGAAGAGGTTGGGCTCTGAATCAGGACTCTGCTGGTTCAAATTGTTCTCCTGCCTTGAGCTCAGTAGGTGGCTTTGGGTAAGCCACTCCTCTCAACCTCAGCTCCCCAGCTGTATTGTGAGGATAATAATAACACTGATCATGTTCAACAATCTGCGTGGGGCACTAATCTGTCTAAAAGAGCACTATATAAGCACAGTTATTGTTATTATCATTCTAATAAAGTGTACACTTTTTTGGTCAGGATTGTAACCAGTGTGTTTAAGCTGAATTCCCATGCTTTTGTTCCAGAGCACTGTCTTGAAGTCTCCTCTCTTTATTTCAGTTCCAGCTGTTATTTTGAAGCATCGACTGAACAATACCATAAAGGAAATAAAGCATTATGTCTCAGCTTTAAGAACACCAAGTTTTGAGAAAAAATAAAGTCCCATGCAATGTTGTATATTGCGCTAAGAGTACTATTAGAATATGCTGATTTTTCTGACAGTAGTAAAAAAATATCTCTTTAATAACATAACAACAACATTTGTTCTATATATCATCCTTTAGGATAACTGAATGCCACACTCAGCGTGGTTTACAAAGCATGTTAGTATTATCCTCACAACAATCACCCTGTGAGGTAGGTGGGGATGAGAGAGCTCTGAGAAGCTGTGACTGACCCAAAGTCACCCAGCTGGCTTCAAGAGGAGGAGTGGGGGATCAAACCCGGTTCTCCAGGTTAGAGCCTTGCCACTCTTAATCACTACACCAAACTGGCTCTTTGGATTTGTAGTAGTAGTAGTCAGAGCAATATGGGACTGGATCATAGAATGCAATGTCTGGACAGAGGAACCATCAAGGTAGGAGAGTAATCGTGTTGTTCTTTCTCATCAACAGCATGAGTGACACTAATATGGGAAGGTGCCACAAAAGCCATGCTTAAATGCTGCATTGGGACTGCCACATGTACCTAGACCAGTGTAAAGATTTCTTTTAAGAACTCCTTGGTAGACCTGACACTTGTATGACTTACAGACATGTAAAGCAGCTGAACAATGCTACAGCAAATCTTTACATATGGAGCAAGCAGGGATGATTTCAAGAAACTTACATGTAAAGAGCCAGTTGGTGCCGTGTTTAAGAATGGCAGGACTCTAATCTGGAGAGCCAGGTTTGATTCCCCACTCCACCCTCCGCTTGAACCCAGCTGGGTGACCTTGGGTGAGTCACAGCTCTTCCAGACCTCTCTCAGACCCAGCCACCCACCCCACAGGGTGATTGTTGTGAGGATAATATAACACACTTTGTAAACTGCTCTGAGTTGAATGCTGTTGTTGTTAAAAGAGCCATGATTTGTCTAGACCACATGGTTCTTCTGTACAGATGCGGCATGTGGCAAGGATGCATAACATGTGGGCAGAATTAAATAACACGGGCTAAACCACATTCTCATTGTCCCAAGCTGGCCCTGCAAACTTGCCTGTTTCACAAAGAGTTGGGGGAGGCAAGCATCCTAACTTCTTCTACATGCCTGGGAGTCCATGTGAAATCTTAAAATCCTGCAAACTATAAATAAAATGCTTTTTAAAAAACAGCTTGTGTTGAGATTTGTCCAGCTTTCATTTGTGCTTTGAAGACTCAGTTTGGACTTAAAGCTGATCTCATCCTGTACTGGATTTCTAGTAGTGGGACAAATGGCCATGTCATTCCCTACATCTTTTTTATAAGCCTGTCATTAACCCTGGATTCAGAATAAAGACAGGTTTCAAGCTTAGCCTATTAGAAATCAGGGTGGGGTGGGGAATTGGATTGGACTGCTAACATCTTGACCTGTAAAAATGGAGAGAAAAGGAAAAAAAAAACTATATTTGAACAGGAGTACATCCTACTGATGATGCTTAGAAGAGTGCTGGGTCATGACATAAAATTGAAAGAAAGAAACAGATGAGAAAAAATTGACAATGTACTTGGTTAAAAGGGGGGGGGGTACTCTGAGTCTGGAATGGTCATAGCACTAACACATTTCACATTAGCAGCTGTAACCATAAGAAAGTGAAAGCAAGGTTTGCTCAGATACTGATAGTGAATGAACCACCCCTCCCCATAGAACCCAATAGTCATTTCTTTCCAAATGCTCCACAATGCTAGTTTGCACATGTATCAAAAGCATTTGTAGAGTTAAAACCTTCATTTAAAAAAGGGTTATGTGGCTGTGAACCACATTAGAGTATTAAAATATTGCAGGAACTAAGTGTGCTGCTGTTTAAAAACAGACACACACACCCCAACAGGGGCCTGGTGAAAGGAAGGAAAAGGACGAGGGACAACAAACCAAAGTTCAGTCCAGACAAGACTGAGGTGCTGCTGGTCAATGACAAAGCCACTCAACAGTCAGCCTGTTGTGGATGCTTTATCTATGGCTATTTCTCAAAAAGGATGAGCTGGCCATGATGATCTATGCTCTGCTTTCATCCAGGATTGTGCCTAAATAGACAACTCCACCCTGTAATGGTATCAGAGGGGCACAGAACTTCAGTCTGCCTTGGAAGGTCAGTGTACTCATCCTGGTGCAGTCAGTTATCCATCTTGCAAAGTCATATGGCTTGAAAGGACCACCTTATGACAGCATTATTCCACACTTTCTTGGAAATCCTTGTGGTTACCTCATTCATAGGTAACCTGATTCTGAGTTATTTCATACACAGTAGAGCTGCTCCCTTGTTGTGCTTTATTGAAAGTCATACAACGAGATGGCACACGTTTCTAGAGGAGCATGGTCCCAGCCCTCTTGCAGAGCACAGGTAGAATACAGTACTACCTGGATGGAGAGGCAACCAAGGCAAAGTCTGATCAGAGACCTGTGGAGTCTGGGTATAGCTCCAAGAATTCTGTCCTGGGGTGGTTCAGCATCCACCTGAACCATTCAGTAGCATTCTAGGCAACAGATCCAGCTGTGGAAGAAAGGTTCTAACTCACTCCAGAGAGCCAAGTAGACTGTCCCTCCAGAGAACAGGCGTGCTTGCAAAGAAAAATAATGGGAGGTAGACCTGGCCTCTGGACATCACATCTACTTGTTATAGACTGTGGTTCAGTAGACCTGGCCTCTGTACAACAGGTCTATCATCTGGAAAATACATGTACATGTGAAAGAGATGGTATGTGTAGTAGTCAGAGTGCCTGACTAAGAGCTGGGACACCCAGGTTCAAATCTCTGCTCAGTGATGTAGTTTCTATGGGTGACTTCTGGCCAATCACTTGCAGTCCTGACTACTCCACAAAGTTGTTATGATGACAAAATGGGAGGAAAGGGGAGATATTTGCTGCTCTGACTGTCCTAGGGGATAAGTGGGATAAAGACACGCCATTCACACCTAACTCCACATACATGTACATATGCCCATACATGCTGTCAAGTCAGAACTGACTTATGGGGACAAGGGGTGAAAACTGAGAAAGTTTTCATCATAAATTTGTATCCATGTTTTTGGAGGGGGTGATTTTTACCATGACTGATTATTTCCAGGCAGGACATTACTGGTTTGGATTCAAATCCATGTGTTTTTTCAGCTTCTGGAGTTCTGGGACTGATATTTTCAACTGGGAATGCATATGAGGGTCTAGGATAGCTGTTTATAAAGTTTATAATGACACTAAATTTGCACAGAACACAGTCCTTTCTAATCTAAATAAGTAAGTTTCAAGAAGATTGAACAAAGGGGGTAGATTTACAGACCCCCCCCAAAGGAAGTCCACCTCTGAGCCAAAAATGGCCCTCAAGAGCAGCCAGCAGGACAGCTCCAGACAGCCACCAGCATTTTAAAAAGCCATCTACATTCATGTAATTTCCTTACTTTTAGAGTGACTGACAATATTTGTTTCCCTTTCCACAGAAAACTATGCATTTTCCTCCTTTCCTTGTAGTTTGCTGTTTCCTTTCAGAAAGTGACAAAGATTTCTGTTGCAGTCCTCCACCACCATCCTATCAGTCTGCCATTATTTCTTGTAGCGAAATTTTTTTCGGGGGTGGGCGTGGAGTCCCTGTTTGTTAACCCTGTTTGTCTAAGAAAGACCTCCAAGTTTATTTATTGGACAAAGGGGGTTGATTTTACAGACCCCACAATTAGGTCCCTCTCTGCACAGCTCCACTAAGTTCTCTCTACTGTTTCTTAAAATGGCCGTCAAGAAGCAGCCAGTAGGATAGCTCCTACCAGCCATTGTTGCATTCTGTCACACTCATTTTGTTTTCCTACTTTTACGTTGACTGTTATGAGGGAGGCTTCCTTTGCAGGACCACCCCCCCCCCCCGGCCAGCCACCATTATTCCCTATGGAGGACTATTGGGAGGGGGACCTGGAGTCTTTTCTACTTTCAGATGGAGGGAGGAGCTCTCTCTCTCTCCACCTCACAAAGGACAGGGTAAGGAGGATGGCAGCTCACTGCAACTTGAGCCTGGCTAGCAAAGCTCTTTACTCCTATGATGCAAGGATGTGATTGGAAGGGAGAAACTCCATTTTCCAGGAAATCAGTAGGAAACACACATACAGACACATGCTCATGCAGCATGGCTGATAAGCAGTGGAACTTGAAAAAGAAAAGATTCGCTGAGAGAACTGTCACTCTTGAAAGCTTATGCTACAGTAAAGTTGGTTAGTCTTAAAGGTGCTACTGGACTCTTTACTATTCTGCTACTACAGACTAACATGGCTAACTCCTCTGGATAAGGGAGACTGTAATTTCCAAGCATCTTGAATTTGTGTTACCTACCATTCCAGAAAATCAAAGTCATGATTTGAAACAGCAATTCCCATGTATATTTTTGTCTTGGGAATTCCACTATGCACACCCCTAAAGGCTACCCTAGCAAGGGGCTTTCAAGGCAAGTCAGAAGCAAAGGTGGTTTACCAATGCCTTCCTCTGAAGACAGTTTCACATAAGTAGCCGTGTTGGTCTGCAACAGAACAGCAGGATTTGAGTTCAGTGGCACCTTAGAGACCAACAAGATTTGCAGAGTTTAAGCTATAAGGTGCCACTGAACTTAAATCCTCCTGTTCCTCTGCAGATTCTTGACAGTTTCCCATCCAAGTAATAACCCTGCTTAGCTATTGAGATCTGACAAGATCTGGGTATACCATAACACCTCCCCTCTCATGCACATACTTACATACCCATGTATTTAAATATATTTGATATTTTCATTGAAAATCACTTGCCTTCAGCTTTCTTTGGCAAGTCTGAAACACAGTTCATAATGCACTTCTGAAGAAAGAAAGAAAAAAAAAAAAGCACCATTGGCCAAATTAATTGGCTTTATCCCCAAACTGTGGTTTTAAAAGGTCTTTGCCGAGATGAAATTAAAAGCAGGAAACCTGCTCTCCTTGCATTGATTAATGGCTCTTTCTCTCTGATGTCTGCATTTAATGTTTCTATTATTGCCTGCTTTTGACGATAACGAGAGATAACAGATTTTGCCCATCCTTTTATCATCAGCATTTTACAACCTGCTACTGAGTAAGGCTGCTATCCAACAAATGCTACCTCCACATAGGCGTATGCCATTGAGACGAATGGACCTTTCTAAGTGTTGTGCAAAGGACATTTCTATTTAAACAGCAGAGATAAGAACTGGGAAGGAAGCAACCTTATGTTTAGATTGAGGAGGCAGCAGAGAGCTTTGTAGGAATGCAGTTACTCAGGTCGTGTCCTAGTGGAGAATCATGCAAAGGCCAACAGAGAGAATACAGGAAGGGTGAAAATGAGAAGGAGGTGTGACAAAAGAAAAACATGATCCAGGGCACGATAATATTACCAGTCAGGGATGGACTGGGACATTAGAAAGGTCCAAAAGCAAGTGGACTCAGTGGCTGCTGCAGTACTGGCAGCTGCACAGGGGGGACAAAGACAGTGGTCAAGAGGCTTTTTACACAGATAGGAAGGCTACGCTGTAAGGAAATGGTTCAAAGAGATGTTTTGGAAATAGGGACTGTACACTATACTACTTGGTACCATTTGTGCATTGTTTAATATCTCATGTTGCCCTGATCGGGATAGCCCAAGCAAGATCTTGTCACATCTCAAAAGCTAAGCAGGATCAACCTTGGTTAGTAATTAGATGGGAGACCGCCAAAGAAAACCAGGGTTGCAGAGGCAGACAATGGCAAACCACCTCTGTTAGCCTCTTGCTAAGTTAAAGAGGCTGATCTGTCACCAATTAATAGCATGACCTGCCAGAAGACAATCAAGAATGTCCAGCACTGGTGTCTGCTGCTTCAAACAAAATCTTTACAAGACCTCTCATCTCCTCCCCCCCCCCCCCAAAGCACCCAATTTTATTCCTTTACTGGATTTATAATTTGCTCAGTCTCAAGTATTTGGGGCAAGAAGGGGTATGCTAATTATTCTTATATCCAAGACCAGCAAAAGCCATTTGAACCAAAATGCCTCCCATGTTTTAAGGAACAGGCACAAGCCCAGGCACTGGTGTCACATGGAAAAAGAAACTTTCAAAGCTGAGTGTCAGTCTTTGCACTCATCTCTTACAGCATCACCTCTACAGTTCTGACTTGGTAAAAAGAAAAAATAGTTCTGGTGATGTGCATTATTTTAATAAGACTTTCTTCACAAGGAAACTTCTCAGAACTGGTTGCCTTTCACTGTGCCTTTGAATAACAAGGTTTATACAGGCTTTTGTAAGACAAGGGCACAGTGGTAGGCCTTTGCGTATGTGCATGCAAATAAGTGACAGTGCAATCCTAAGCAAGGTTATACCTGTTTAAGGCCATTGATCATTCAAAGCTTGATCACAGAATTAAATGAAAGCCAGGGTTTCCTTCCTTACTTTTGACCTCTAATGTTTCATTCACATAAACAGACTGCCATTGGATTGTGTCGACTGGAATGCTGACAATAATATACACAGATAAACTGGAATGATTTTCTGCTAATGTTTCTTTTGGAAAGACCCATGTGTATGCGATTGGCTCAAACTGAATGCCGTAACTGGCGATAGAAAGGATCCCTTTCTTAGCCTCTCCCCCACTGGGTGACTCGGCTGGCTGTCTCTCTCTGCATTAACTAGAGCCATTTGCTCTGCTGGTGCCTTTTCTCCAAGACAAACGACACACACTCTTGTTTGTGGCTCAGCACAGCCTGGACTGCATATGGTGACCTGCAGAATCACGCAGGAGGACAACGTAACTCGCTATCTTGGGGGTAATAAGTAGGAATAGATGAGCTTTGGTACTTGCAGCACTATGATTACATTTGATTACACGGGGTGGAGGATACCTCTGAATACAGAGGATTTCCACATCAAGAAATGCTAACATTTGCCATGCAGGAGTAATATTCTCCTTCTATTAAAAAGCCCCTGCATCCTTTCAAAGCCTAAACACATGCAGAGAGACAGAATCAGATATTATCTCATTGACAAGCCTATTGTCATTTCTCTGGAATTCCAACTGGGTCAAACTCTTGCTCGTCTCCCTTTCATGGCCTGAATTTTCTAGCACATTTTTGGGTTATCTCTGAATGGCTTTGTTGTAAACCCACATGCCGCCTGTCACATCACTACATACCAACCAGAGGAAAACCTTTCCTTCCAGCAAGTTAGAAACAGAACTGCTGCAAATAGCTTTCATACTATGTGGCACCAAGTACCATTTTCTCCTGTGGTTCATAAAAGTGCTCCCTAGCTTTACCGAAAGCTGAAAAGCAGTGAATGTAATCCAGGTTAGGGCAGGGGGATCTAGCGAGGCTCCACTATGGGCAACAGCAAGCATCCTTCATGTCTCTTGTCCCACTATCTGGAAAGTACATGATGTGCACAGAGTTGGATCTTGCCTGCTTTTTTCACTCTATCTCCCCTAATTCCCTTCTTCCTTCAGCAATCCCATATGGTTTTTGTCTACACAGATCCCTAGCACTGCCTTTTTGGTGAACACAGAAAAAATCGGATGGGATCCAACCCACAATCTGTATGGCACAGGAAAGCAGATAGCAAAAAGTGAAATCCTGGGTTATACTACCCTGTTAACCAAGAAAGGTGAAAAGGAGCACAGTAATTAACCCCTAGGGATGCTACAGTGCACGGTTCAATTTAAGAGCTTGATTCTGTGAAGAGGGGAGGAGGAAGGAACTCAGCCTAGAGGGGCTTCATAACTCCCAAAGCACTAGACGGGCACACACAAACAAGATGAAAAACCTGCAAGCGTATAGCCTTCACTTACAACCTCTGCACCTTGCACTCCCAACAACAACTAGCCAATCATATTGGGGGGGGGGGAATGTAACACCTTTTCCTAATACAAATAAGGTTTCAACTGTGGTGTGATGGAACGTAGCAGGCATATTATGATTCTAGAACACCTCCCCTCGTTATGGTTATCATTCTGTTACTGGAGCCATTTCCTCATATCACAGAGACTTTGTCCATTACCTCATTGGACTCAGACAAGTAGGCACCAGCATTGGCTATGCTCTTCCATCTTTCAGAGAAGATGGATTTCTGCTTTACAAGATGGCTCATTTGCACCGTAATGGCAGAGGCCCAACTGCCACAAATAATATTGACTGCAGGACTGCAGTGGCATTGTCAAATAATACATCCATGCATCAGATACTGGGCTACCTAAACCTCTCCCTAATGTTTTAGTTTACAGGTAAGTTGGTTTGTTTTAAAAGGGGAAGCATTCAAAAATGAAGAACCCTATCCACTCTGTGCAACCCAATATTCAACCAGACATGCTACCAACTCTATCGCTTACTTAATTTTATGCAGCCTGCTAATTGACTCTATGTTATCTCGTCTTTGTCTGTAGCATTCTAGCTACTTTAGGCTTAAGAAGGGCTAACCGGATTGCTGTACAACAAAGAATTCAAGAGTTTATCCCCCTCCCCCATTCCAAGTTTGCTAATTTCTGAATAAATAAATAAAAATTGGATTAGCAGTAATGTGAGACTCCCCACGATTAATACAAGATGAAGAGTTTTCTAACTTTTAAATGCTGAAGGGGGTTCCTTAACACACACAAGACAGATAAAATCTTTGATCACAGTAACGCGGCCTAATTGGAAGTAGACGGTACTATTTAACTGAAACAAATGGCCTATTTCTGAAATGGGTTAGTGTCATTAAAATTCCAATCACACAGCACAGCCTCGTCCACAAATACTTCTAGTCTCTGCCATGCACAGAGCTAGACTGAGAATTGCCAGAGCCATTGCAGAGATTCCTGGCAGCCCCCCCCCCCTCCCACATCCAAATAGCTGGTAGATGAATGTACTCCATCAGACAGCTCTCTGCAAAAAGAGTTACACACAACTGATGTTCCTAGGAATGGAGAAAGATTATCACTGCTCTGGAATTGTAGATCCAGAGGATTCGTTCCAGGAAAGTACCAAGAAATTGCTTTTATACATCCATGGAATGCAAATTTTTGATATTTATCCCACAATTATTATTTGGTTTTATAACAACCATCATTGTCTATGTTTACCCCACCATGGCATTGACCCAACCCAAATCTACTCAGCTTCAGTAAGCAACTTTCAAATGTTCTCCAGCCAAACTCTGGGTCCTATAGATCCTATAGATCCGAAATCCATAAAGAGGGGCAGTGTATTACACACCCATTTATGGAAGACTTGCTCTGATTTGGTTCTGAGTAATTCAACATTATTATCTGGATGAAAAAAAGCAATCATTAAATCACATGAAGAACCCATTTTAACTAGACAGAAATCACCGATGTTGAGGAGAGACGCCAGATGGATTCAGCATATTTGTGCTCAACAAAGTATAACAGCTAAATAATTTTAACTTTGATATATGTTTGATCTTGAAGGTTAGTGAAAACATTTGGTGATACTGTTGACAGTTTAAAAAAAAAAAAACCTCTCGGATTCTCCCATTTTGTAGTGAAAATGAACTTGCAGAGTAAGGTTCACCTCTTCTGTGTTTTGCCGACAGAGATCCCTTTCATTCACAGAAATCCTGTGTAAGATCCAACCCAAGGTATGGCTCAATATAAGGCAACTTCATACTTCTGTTCTTACATAAAGGAAACTAATGATTTACAATTTTCCCACTGTTACACTTGCTCAGTGCTAGATTCCCCAAGGTCTAGAGTGATGATCCTCCTTAAGAAGTGGAATCCGGAAAGCTTAGCAAATGCTGAACCTCTCTGCTGTTTTAAGATCATCCCAGGTCTTAAGAGCCTCCTGGTCCTGCATTTTGATTTTCTGGGAGTTTTAACCAAATCCTTAAGGGCAAGGTGAAATTTGAGTTTGCAAAGATGGTTCAGCATTCCAGGATTAATCCATATCCCCCACTTAAAACAGTGTCCTTGGTTCAATTCCCACCCTCCCTGGCCTAATCCTCACCTTTAGTTTGCCCTTGTGGATTTTGCTCATCTGTGTCTCTGTGGGAGAAGCACAATCCCCAGTCTCATGGGGTGGTACAATTCCATTGTTGTCATGAGGCAGGGAGTTCCACCTTCCATCGAGACTTTGCCTATTGACCTGGATTTTGATACCTAGCTGCTTGTAAGATATCTCAGCAGCATCTCCACAGTCAAAACTCTGAAATTTTTTAATGAAAGTCCCCCTTTCCAAGAAAACAGTTTCAAGCTTGCAGCCTGTGTTGGAACATGAAGATTACAAAACCATTGCTCATGATGGTTGCTTGGGGGTTAAGGGACCACAATTTCTGATAATGCCCAAACAAACGCCATGTACGGTAACAAGTGTGAATGAGGAATTGAATGAGATTCTGCAAGAGCACAGGCAAAATGGATTACCCTGAGCCTTCAATCCCTCCATCTTGATTGCAGCATTTTCCCTCTGAAGGATTTCACAAATTGTCTTGACTAGCTTGCAAGAGGTATACATATTTATTCCTTTTTGTAAAACTAGCCAGAATTCTGGTTTAAAAAATAAGTCAAACTGCCTGTTATATTTACTATCCCTCCCCCCATTTCAGAATCTGCATGCAGCCAGGACAGTTCTGAAAAATATCACACCTAAATATAGTTGCAGTTCAAAATATTCTGGTAAGAAGCCAAAAAGCTCTGTTCAACTTCAGTGGGCTTCAGATCAGACCCTGGATCAATAGCAATTATGAAACAGAAGAACAGTCCTGGTCCAGAAATTAATCTCTTAATGAATCGTTCTCTTATGCTAGCCAAAGTTCAGAAAATTTGGGCTGGATTTCCTCTTGGATTCAGTGGAATGGGGCACATTATAATGATTAATCTTCCCTGTCCACCACTTTTGCTGAGTAGCTCTTTAGGGATGTTAGGCGAATGCTGGTACCTAATGACTGTGCAGACTCTCAGGAGACTTCCTGTTGCTATCCAGGTACTTCCAGAAAATTTAAATGCAATTCTTCCAAAGGCATTTGCACAAATCCTTCTCCCTTCCCCCACAAAATGTTACCATCAAGAGAGACTGTTCCTCACAATTGTATAGATCATGCAAAAAAAAATTGAGAACTGACCCTTACCTGTGTTTTTGCTGACCTAACTCTTGCCAAAAAAGGCTCAGAGCAAGAACCAACTTGTGTACAATCACTATGGACCTCTCCCCCCAATCTGGGAACTGCCTCAAAGGCTCAGAGGACGTGGTATTAAAACAGAATAAATAAAGCTATCAATCCATGTACCAGCAAGCACCATCTTTCCTCCACAGGTGTCTGTGTTAAAGACGCAACCAATATGACAAGAGTTCTGGCAAAAGAACAGCAATGGAATTTTATATCTAGGATTGCCAGCCTCCAGGTGGTAGCTGGAGATCTCCCGGAATTACAACTGATCTCCAGGCAACAGAGACCAGTTCCCCTGGAGAAAATGGCTGCTCTGAAGGGTAAACTCTATGGCATTATACCCCACTGAGGCCCCTCTCCTCCCTAAACCCCGCCTTCTCCAGGCTCCACCCCCAACATCTCCAGGATTTTCCCAGCCTGGACCTGGCAACCCTATTTATATCTCTGGGATGGCAGAGGCATATGGCTTTGCTGGATTCCTGACGCAATGGGTAAGGTTGCATTTCTTATTCCTTGAAGGGGATGTGCTCCATTGAAAACAGTAAGATTGCGTTATTTAATAGCTGACTCCTGTGTGCTTCTGTACTCACCAAAAAGATACTAGCAACTTCTGGAAAGAAGTCTTATGAAACACAGTTGAAAGTAAGGAAGAGCAAGGCCTCCCTAAAATTAGAGGCACAGCAAGGCACTATGCTCCACCTTCCAGAAAGGATTTCCATTGTAACAGCACACGTAGTACAGTAGATATGAAAATTGTTGATGCTGGAAGAGAGGGGTGGAATTCATTTTAAGTAATCCTTGGCATGCTTCTCATTTCTCATCTGGCTAAAATGGGGAGGGGTTGTGGAAACAGATGGTAGAGCATCTGTTTCCACGCTGAAATCCCCATGTTCAATCTCTGGCATCTCCAGTGTAAAGGATCAGGTGATGTGAAAGACCTGTACCTGAAACCCTGGAGACCCAGTGCTAGTCAATGTGTTCATTGTGCAATAGAGCCAGCATTGCAGTCCATCATCTAAAGAGGACCCAACGGGTCTCTGATACTTTCAAGAAAGCAGAATTTTGAAGATCACAACGGTGTTGCTGGAATCACATAAGGGAGATAATGCACATAATCTAATTTATGGGGATCCATCAATGAATTACTTGCATTGGGGGAGGGTGGAATATAATGTCAAGGTTTGTGCACAATGCTTTTTACTATTTTGTTTGTCATGCATATTGAGGAAAGAGATGAAAAGAGCTCATGGAGAATTATTATTCATATAAGGCCATCATTGTGCATAGTTAATTTTGTAAGCAGAGGAAGGTAGGAACAGCCCTACCCCAAGGAGTTTACCATGTTGAAAGTGCAAGAGACAATTTGGGGATAGAGAGCCAAAGATCACAAACCGTGACTGTGAATTCAACGGAGTTTGGACACAACACTTGAGGTTAGAAATCTTGCCATCTGACTAGGGGCAGAAGTCCAGAGCACTGGAACAGTGGTATCCATCACTTTTTGAATGACAGAAGCTCCCCTTTGTCACATGTTTGAAATCCTTCTGAGAAAAGCCAAGGCAGGCAGTTATCAATGAAGGAGTCATAAATACTCCCGGGGCAGTGCCACTGGAGGCAGTTATCCCTTTAAGGAGCAACTGATAACCATGATGGCAAAGGCAGAGTCCGACAGTTATTCATGAAACAGCCATTGATAAACTGGGCCAGAATGCTGGGAGTTAAGCAGTTATCAGGGGAAATCTCTCAATAACTCATGGCAGCACAACACACTAAAGCTGTTACCAGTTGGAAAAACTGTCAATAACTCATTGTGCTAAAGCACCACAATTATAGAGGAAGGAGCCACCTATAATTCATTGCAGCAATGTAAAGTTTAGGGAACTGGAAGAGGAGTAACAGATTTTTTAAAAAATCATCTGTATATCTATGGGTTGCAGAGTCATATATTTGTGTCTAGGAAACTCTCCTGTAGAATGCACATTTCCCATTCAAGTGAATAGCAGCTGTGCAGGAGCATACCTGACCAGGGCTTAATAGTATTACCCGTTATAGTTTATCTCTTGGAACTTTTTTCAAGACTTTACCTCCAGATGGAATAAAAGTCAAACTTCTAGCCCATTTTCTACTTTTTAACCACCACCACCCCCGCCCTCCCACACACACACAGACATATCCACCAGCTAGACTTTGAGTAATGTTCAGAGAGTCAGTTTGGTGTAGTGGTTAAGAGTGCGGGACTCTAAACTGGAGAATCGGGTTTGATTCCCCACTCTTCCACTTGAAGCCAATTGAGTGACCTTGGGTCAGTCACAGCTTCTAGGAGATCTCTCAGCCCCTCCCACCTCACAGGGTGTTTTGTTTTGGGGATAATAATAACATACTTTGAAAACAGCTCTGAGTGGGCGTTAAGTTGTCCTGAAGGGCAGAATATAAATCAAATGTTATTACTGTTGTCTTGTTGTTGTTATAACACTACTGTTTATAGACTTGCCACTCTTTTTTCCTCATAGCACAAGCAGATTGCTCCAGTAGCTCCTCCGCAAAAAAACCCAGAGCGTACAAAAGAAGCACATACAAGAACTTATTTTTCAAATGAACAAAAAGAAAAGAAAATAATACTATGTGGTTTTCATTTTCTCTTTTTTTTCCCCTTACCTATTTCTTTTTAACAATGACTTAAAAGCCTAGCTCTGTATCAAACCCTATATGCCAAACTGCATCAGTTTAGCAGAGTAGACAGAGTCCTGGGCTAGAACTGGGAAGATCCAGGTTCCAGTTCCAAGTCAGCCACAAAGCTCACTGAGGACTTACCAGCTGCCACACACACTCCCTGTTGACCTAATGACATCATTTCTGGAAATGGCATCATCATATTGCCAGCTGACCAGAGCGGTTTCATTGGTGATGTGCCGATATCCGTTTTGGGCATATAGGAAGTGATGTCAGCATGTTGCCAGTATCCCCCACCCCCACCAGGGAAATGGCAGCCCTGTCTATTTCACAGGTAGAGTTGTTAGCTCCTGTTTATCATGTTCAATAAGAAATGGCCATTATTTATTTATTTGACTTAAATACTACCTCTCCACCATATTTAGTGCTCAAGGCAATTTACAATATACATATAAAATGCAGTATTAAAATAATATAAATACAAGCATCAAAATCTGTAATACAGTATTAAAACAGAAATACAAACATTAAAAATTAATAACATAATAAAATACAATTAAAACCTATTGGGATAACCTGGAAGTGATATCACACCACTTTAAGAATCACTGGAATCTCTATGGTTTTAGTGTAGAGTTTCCAGTGATTCCTAGAGAGGCATGACATCACTTCTGGGGATTCCCCTCATTTTACCATAGAATTTCTGGTGTTTCCTAGAGAGGCGTGACGTCACTTCTGAGTTTTTCTCAGAAGTGATACCTATTATTGCTGACAGCTGCCCTTTTTATGCCCCCCCCCCAATCTCCTGCTGGTTGCCAGGCCATGCCTGACAGACAATTCTCCATACAGGGTTGTTAAAAAGATACAATGTAAAGAAGAAATAATCATGTGTGTTAACTGTGGAGGACAAAAAGGATTAAAATGGCCACAGGTGATAAGCATATGATAACGTTTCATTTGCAGTAGCATTTCACAGTTATTCAAAAGCTTGTGGTTTTTACCCACATACCTATGGTACTATCATGCTGTTGCATCATACAATTTGTTCTCTGTTCAGGCTTTCCTAGTGATTTATAGATGTGGGCCTCAATGCTCCTGTTATTGATTGTTTTGTCTTTCCTGCAGAGAAACGTATGCTTTAATCCAATTTTAGGAGGTTAAAAATAAAAATGGGCTCCATGCAGAAAAGTTTAGATATTTAAATTGCAAGTTGCTTTAGCATAAAAACATGTTCTTGCAACTGCACTTGGGAAAGATCATCATGACTGTAACGCCCAATGTCTTTATCTAACTGGACACTGGCAAAATACCATGTTTGTGTAAGACAGATGAAGCAAGGGTTCCCACTTGACAGTTTTGTCCTTCCAGCTTTGGACTATCATCCCTCCTACATAAAGACAAGTTAAGCTATACATTTCGGTTCCTTGACAGGTAGTGCGAAAATCAGTCAGAAGATACACTAATTTGTCCCTTGCCTGAAGTCCCTGAACTCTCCCTGCCTGGAAGCCAAGTTTTCTACTGCCGTCTTTAGACAAGACCCTGAAGGTATGTTGAAATAGCAGAATCTGACAGGAGGGTGTGTGTTTTTTTTGTCCAGCTGTGATGCCTTAAACCACCCTAAAGGACCACAGTGTTAACTGACATGAAGCATGAATTGCAGTTTCCATGATATTTGGCTCACTGAACCCACGCCACTGGTACTGTCAAGACTGGACTAAATTGCTTATGATAATCTTGGCAAGAAGAAGAAGCCATCTGATTGATAGGGAATGTCACAGAAAAACATTTCCTCCCTTTCCCAAAAAACTAATGCTGTCATGCTCATTTCCCATGGAGGATGAAATCTGAACCACCCTCACCCCAATCCTGAGCAACTGGAACACAAGTTACCTTTTCTCTTGTATACTCTTGGAATGGCAAGTGCCCTACAGTCTGCCCAACTACCTTAATATATTTAAGAAACAGAGGCAAGAAAGCAAAAAGCAAGTCACATCATCTTAAGTCATGAGTAGAGGTGGGCACGATCCAAAAAAAATTACCGATCAAGCTGATTGGGGATTGGCTCCGGTGACGACCCCAAATCACCGATCCACACCGGTCATCTCTTGTTTCCGATCTGTGGGAAGGTGGGTGGTGGCGGCGACTGCTGGGTCCAGCGGGCACGGGGAGGCGGCGATGAGCCACCTCCCTTCAGGGAGGGGATGTTCACACACACACACACTTAGAGCAGGGGGGAGTTTTTAACCCGGCGACGAGCCGCCTCCCCTCAGGGAGGGGACATTCACATACACTTAGAGCAGGGGGGGGAGTTTTTAACCCGGCGACGAGCCGCCTCCCCTCAGGGAGGAGACTTCACACACACTTACACACACACTTAGAACAGAGGGGGGGGAGTTTTTAACCCATCCCTGCCTCTCCAAATAGAGAGAGAGAGACACCCCGTCAACATGTTTCAGCCAGATTTTTAAAAAAGCAGGGACAGAATCCTCCATTCCTCCCAACCCAGTTTTAAAAGCAAGCAGCCAGTCTTCCAAAAACATATTTTAAACACACACACAGAGCCGTGAATGAGGTTTTCCCACAAAATACAGTGTTATAAAAGCAGGTTAAAAACAGAGAGTGACAGACAGAAAAACAGCCATTCCTCCTACAAAGCCTCGTTTTTTTAAAAAGCAAAAAACGTTTGGAGTGCCCATGGCTACAGAACACCCCCTTCCCCCTCCCTCCCCTGGCTATCTTCTCCCAACTGGTGAGTGCATTGCTGCTCCATGGTTGGAAGGAAGCCCTGCTGATCAAGGCAAGCTGGGCTTCCATTCAGGTTTCCAGGGCAACAGAAGGAGGGCAAACTCAGCTCAGGCATTCCCCTGGCTCTGTTGCCAGGGGAATAGATTACTGGCGCCAGAGTGACTGGATCTCTGATCAGATACCGATCGCTCCGATCAAGCCCCAATGAACCCCCCCCCCCCGAACGCTGGATCGGTCGCTGTGGACGGCACCGATCCGCCGGGTCCCGATTGCGTGAACGCCATTATCATAGGTATTTTTCTATCATAATGCCGATCATGCCCATCTCTAGTCATGAGCAATTGGTGACTGGAGCAGGACTTTTTTGTGGTGGCACTCATGGGCACTGAGTACTTGTATCTTTGTGGGGGGGATCTCCAAGCCCTCAGGGGAAAATTGGTGGAAATCAGTGTTTTACAAAACCAAAAAAAGCACTGCATATGAGTGAAACTTATTTGAAAGAGCACTAAAAGTTCAGGGACAAATCACTAGAATGACAACATCCAAGTGGAACTGATTCAGAGCTGTACCAAATACCCACCCATTTTGGTTTAGGAACTTTAACAACTAAATTTTCTGTCAGGAAAACTACGTCAGAAACGTCAGGAACTACAATGCCAAGACCACGGCAATACAGCCCGGAAAACCCGCAACAACCATTTTTCTCTGGCCGTGAAAGCCTTCGACAATACAACTAAATTTTCCCTTCACAAGAGTGGTTCAATCAGAGAACGCACTGAGTACCACAATGTCCCAGAAGGCATAGGATGTCTATTCAAGACAATATTTACTGACTAGTCAACCGTTTTTGTCAGGGCCTACACTTGGATGAAGAGACGAAGTGGCCTCAGGCAGTAAATTCTGAAGGGCAGACACAGTGGAACAAGACATATGAGACAAATATGGCTTTCCTAATTCGAAAGAATTTGGTGTGGTGAAGTGAACACAGAACTATTATATAGTTAGGAGTGAGTATTTGGAAGACAGGTCATCTAAGTCCTGGTGGAATCTGGGGGAAAGAATCAGGATTAGGTTTTGCAAGATCGCTGCTAGAGTGGTTGCACTTAGGACTAGACATGGGCATGAACCAAAACAACCCTGAACCATGGGGTTCATGGTTCGTGGGTTTTCACGAACCACAAACTCCTACAAATTGGTGCAAATTCACAAATCAATTTGTGGTTCATGGTTCATTGGGTTTAAATGCTCCTTCCCGGCTGCTTAGCAGCAGGGAAAGGGGCATTTAATCATTTAAAGGGCCTTTTCCTGCCACTTGCAAGGGGCAGGTCCCTTTAAACTATCAGCTGGCAGGGGGAGAAATCCCTCCTGCCGCCTGCCAGCTGATAAAGGGACCTGCTGCTTGCAAGTGGCAGGAAAAGGCCCTTTAAACGGCCCAAACTCCAGCTCCCAGCTCCCAGCCACCAGCCTGCAGGCTCACGGCCTCCTCCTGCGAGGGGCAGGAAGGCCGTTTTCAGCCTCCTCCACTGCCCTGCGGGCTCACAGCACCCATTTGAGGGGCGGGGAGTCCATTTTCGGCCTTCTCCACTGCTCTGCAGGCCTGTGCAGCAGCAGAAGAGGGCAAAAATGGCCTTCCGACTTCTTGCATGGGAAGGCTGCGGGCCCACAGGGTGGCTCCACCACTCCAGCAGTAAGGTAAGTGTGGAGCTGGGGCTGGGGGGCAAGTTTGGGCCATTTAAAGGGCCCTGCCACTTGCAAGCAGCAGGTCCCTTTAAACTATCAGCTGGGAGGAAGCGAGCGAGGGATCCCCCCTGCAGCCTGCCAGCTGATAGTTTAAAGGACCCTATTGCTTGCAAGGGGCAGGGTAAGTTAAAATGGCCATTTAAACTGCCCCTTTAATATGAACCAAATGAACCAGTAGACCAGTTCGTGGAACTTTGTGGAAACGAGCTTCCATGAACCACTGGGTCGCGAACCACAAACTGACCTGGTTCGTGCATTTTTCTGGTTTGTATTTAGGTTCGTGCCCATCTCTACTTAGGACCTCTAGGCCCAATTTGCATAATATGTACGTGGGGAGTGGAGAATGGCTGCCTTCATAAGAGACTGGGGTCAGTTCTTTAGGCTTTAGGGAGCCTGGAGCCTTTTCTAAACTCAGTTAGAATAATGGTTGTTGTGGGTTTTCCGGGCTGTATTGCCGTGGTCTTGGCATTGTAGTTCCTGACGTTTCGCCAGCAGCTGTGGCTGGCATCTTCAGAGGTGTAGCACCAAAAGACAGAGATCTCTCAGTGTCACAGTGTGGAAAAGATGTAGGTCATTTGTATCTACTCAGGAGGGGTGGGGTTGAGCTGAGTCATCCTGTGAGAGTTTCCCAGGGTGTGGAATGCTAATGGCGGGAGGCTTCACTGTATCCTGAGGAGGTTCTTTTGCATAAACATTCTATCCCTGACAATAGCCCTGCAGAGAAGATTAGCACATCAAGTACCAATCCATATGCAAAAGAACCTCCTCAGGATACAGTGAAGCCTCCCGCCATTAGCATTCCACACCCTGGGAAACTCTCACAGGATGACTCAGCTCAACCCCACCCCTCCTGAGTAGATACAAATGACCTACATCTTTTCCACACTGTGACACTGAGAGATCTCTGTCTTTTGGTGCTACACCTCTGAAGATGCCAGCCACAGCTGCTGGCGAAACGTCAGGAACTACAATGCCAAGACCACGGCAATACAGCCCGGAAAACCCACAACAACCATCGTTCTCCGGCCGTGAAAGCCTTCGACAATACATCAGTTAGAATACTTGGAGAGTCCTGTGGGACATGTATTTAGCAGCATTTATAGCTTGTTTTTCTTTAAAAGACTCAAAGCAGATCAAGGCGGCATGTTCAGTTTGCCATGTTGAGTTTCACTATGTCTGGGCAGTAAGCCAGGAAGGAGCATTAGCTACTACCTCTCTTATACAGGAGCAGAAAGAGATGACCTTGGAGGGGTGACTTTAGGTTTGCACCTCCTGTTCAACTGTTTTTTTTTTCAGGGCAATCCATCCCGTAAAAGACAATAGTATCTTTTTTCAGCTGTGGAAGCAAGACACTGATAACCAACATGGAACTGTCGAAGGCTTTCACGGCCGGAGAACGATGGTTGTTGTGGGTTTTCCAGGCTGTATTGCCGTGGTCTTGGAATTGTAGTTCCTGACGTTTCGCCAGCAGCTGTGGCTGGCATCTTCAGAGGTGTAGCACCAAAAGACAGACTGTGACACTGAGAGATCTTTGTCTTTTGGTGCTACACTTCTGAAGATGCCAGCCACAGCTGCTGGCGAAATGTCAGGAACTACAATTCCAAGACCACGGCAATACAGCCCGGAAAACCCACAACAACCATCAACATGGAACTGCTAAATTATGGGTGCAATTCCTTTCTACCTGTATAAATAGAACTTTAGTGACTGGGAATGCAGGATGAGGTAGAGTTTACCCTCCAAACGGCAGATGCCCATTCTTTCAAAGTGAAAGAAGGACTTTCTTCTATTTTATGTGCTTTTCTTTAGCAAAATCCTCCCCCCGTTAATAACTTCTCATTCCCCAGTAAAGATTTCCTATTTGCTCTTGTGGGTTTGGAAAGACAAAAGAAGAATGCTATAGCCCTTCTAGAAATCCAAATATATATCATTCACCAATGCTCATTGTACTCTACCCAATGGAAATGTTTACTGAATATGTACCAAGATGGAGGGTTGTTTCTTGTTGTTTCTTTCAATTTCTGTGCATAGTTATGAAGAGTATTTTCCTCCTATCTGCTTTCTTTGGCAAATTTCCCTTTTTCATTCTTTTCTTCTTTTATGTTATATGATATAAAGCATTTTAACCATTTATACATATTATAGGAAACAGTAGGGATGGATTTTAACAGCAATATTTGTCATAATTTATTAATACGGTTTGGAGGCGAGTTGTGTATTTGTAGACTGAGTTCTAGTTGTGTCGAGTGTTTTTGTTAACATGGATGTAATGCCAATAAAGGTTGCTGAATTGGTAAATATGGTTTGGAGGAGAAAAAACCACAGTTTTGTCATGAATATGCAGGAAATACAGAACAGAATATGAGCAGTCTTGAAATTTGGTAATCTGTCTCGTGTATATCCCTCAACATCTACCTGGTCCCTTCCAATACCGTATTTAAATGCCTGGTTAAAAACTCCACTTTTTACACTTCACACTAGGTCACAAGGAATTGGGACTGTGTGATTGAGGTTGATCTAACATCTCTGCTATGCCTTCTTTTTAAAAACTATATGTATATCCCTCTTTTCAGCCGTATTTGGTTCCCAATTTTACTCCAGAGGTAAAATTCAACACAATATTATAAAATATTAATGATGCAATAAGAGCATAGATGTCAGTCTCTCCAAGCCCTTCGGAAGTTGATGCCAGTGTTCAGATAGTAGACTTTTCTCTCCAGAGGAAGCTGCAAGGGTGCACAACACATGGATGGACTGGTGGTAAAGGCAAGGTTCTAACATAGAGAAGGAGTCCTTCTGGTGCTATTAAGACTAGGAGGGGGGAATTATAGTGCCCTTTCTCTGGGTCTCAGCTGATGTAGGAGTCAGTAGACAGAGCCCATGGTGCATGCTCTCTATCATGCCTCCCCCCTTTAAAGCTAGATTCGAAACAGAGATGCCAATGCTGTAGAATAAAACAAATCAATTTATACATCTCTCATAGGTACTTTCCCCTATTATTCCTCAACCCTTCATGCAACCTCATCTCCCCAAATTGTATACTCTCTGTATCTAGGATTGCCTGGTCTGCATTGAGAAATTCCTGGAGATTTGGGGGCTGGACCCTGTAGACCCTGTGGAAGGGGAGGTTTGGGAATACCTACCTTAGGTTAGTATTATGCCATACAGTCCACTTTCCAGGGCAGCCATATTCTCCAGGGGAACTGATCCCTGTCTCCTGGAGATGAGTTGTAATTATGGAAGAGCTCCACTACCCGGAGGATAGGAACCCATTAACTTTCCCCCAATTAGTGAGAGTTTAGTGTTCCAAGGCTGAAGCTATGCAAAGGGCTTTGCAACCGTAGTGGCAAACAAGGAGAAAGAAAAGAGCAAGGGAGGCTGTTCTAGCCACAGCAAATGACATCGCTGAATCTATGGAGATGGGAAAAGCAGAGAATAATGATAGATACTGGTGGCAAACTAACACTGAAACAAGGAAGCAAATTAAAAGGAATGTCTGAACCCATTATGATTTTTTCTGTTTAAAACGGCATGGTTTCTAACCTCAACTTACTCACCTCTTGAAGTTTGACATTTTGCTACATTCATGCAGATTATGTGCATATAAATATGCTAATTACATGCATCACATCCATAGTTATTAGCAGTAGCTGCTTAGCTCATGAAGGCATCTGAGAGATGCCAGTCCTAAAATGTTGTACTACTTTGTTCATATTACAGAAAATGAGGATGATTACAGACCATATTCATTCCTTTTCTCCTTGGTTCCCCCAGGATTTACACACATACCTGCAAAATAGTAGTAAACTGGTTCAATTAGTTGCTTTCTCTTCCCAGGGAAATCTGGGAACTGTAGTTCTCATTTCCTCCAACATTTCCCAAATGAAAGTAGGGACACACGTCTCTCTTTTCAAGAAAACATCACAGGTTGAACAACCTCTCCCTGTTATTACACAATTACTGAAAACTGTAATCATCCTGCTGTGTTCTTTTTCACCATAGTAGATCATCCTGCAATGATGTAAACATTTGAAGTTGGTGCAATCAGGATATATCTCAAGGAGGAAACTGGAAGAAATTTTACTTTTGATGTTAGAGCTGTATGACAACCCTAACATTTCGCTTCAAAAGATTTTGAACAGGCACATAACAACGTAGGGGTAGGAAGTTACCAGGGACAGATCTAGGGTTCCTAGGTACACCCATCGGTGGAAGGCAAACTCCCAGTAGTTTGCCCCATTGCTCACCAATCACTGGTGGTTGGCAGGAGGTTGCAAGCTGCCCAGTGATTGCAGGTGATTCAGGAAAGCGAGCATCCAGAAGGGACATCATAACATCAGTGCCAGAAGCACATTCAGGGCCAAGCTACACATGACGAATGACACTTGAACAGCAAGTGTATTTCTCCCTGTTCACTTGCCCTCCACTCAATCCACTTGCCGTTCAAGTGTCATTCGTCATGTGTAGCTTGGCCCACAGAAAGATGATTATGCCAGTGATTACTGGGCCCTCCCACTGGGAGGGTATGGGGACTTAGCAACCACAGGCAGCCCCCCCCCTCCAAATAAAGACTAGTCTCAAGTATGAGTTCTGCAAGGGATCACTACTGGAGGAGTGCACTCCAGACACAAGCGTGATGCACACACACTCCTGGAAGATGTGACAATGTCACTTAGAGAAGTGACATCATTGAGCTGGCCATGGGAGTGCTCTTGCGCTTCACTTGGAGCTGATTTTGCCTCCAAAGAGACGATTCTTTGAGAAGTCATCACTTTGGTGTTACGACTGTGTGCAAGCAAGGATTATTGTCCCAGTGAGTGCCGGGTCCCCCTTTTCTGCCAGGAGGATACAGAAATCTGGCAACCCTACCTTGGGTGCATTAATTCCAGTTCCCTACTCTTACAGTGATTAACAATAAAAAATGTCTACCATTCCACTGAAAACATGAATTTTCCTTCCTTGCTTGTTGTGGCTTGGTTTTTGTTTCCTTTCATAAAGTGAGGAAGGCTTCTGCTGCAGACCACCACCACCCCAGCCATCCAATTATAATTTGAATAATTTTCCAACCATATGTCATCAAAATTGTAGCAGTGTCTTCTGCCTGTCCTTTAAAGAACTCCTGAGTTTCAAACAAATTGGGCAAAGTGTTAGAATCTTCTAGGCCCCTGAACAAGCCATTGCTTTTCTACTTTTACAAGAAAAAAGTCTCTCTGCAGCTGTAGCTACAAAGGCCTGGCTGCCTTGGCCTGGCCATCCCGCTTACTCCCCCACTGTGAGGTAGATTTTCCCTCCAAAAACTACGAGGTTGTTTACTAGGGATGGGAAGCCTTTGGTAACATGTACTTGGGTGTAACTTAGAGTACCCTGTTGTCCCACACTTCAAGCACATGTATATAGTTGGTTTATTATTACCCTGCCCAAGTTTAAATAGAGGAAAAGCAGATGACCACATTTCTTTTCAAATGAAATGGCACTAGAGGCTAAGAAAAGTTCAAAAGATAACAGCAGATTTATTCAACAGGCAGAACTGGTATGAAGATAGACAGGGAAAGGCCAGCTGAGGTAAATTTTTGTTTGTTGATCAGAACACTTCACTAACATGAGGCAGAATGGTCTTCTTCAAGCTTAGTTTCAAATATTTACAGTACTTAGATATAAGAGGTTGGTAGATCCAGACTTAAGTTACTTAAAGCAAAGTTCCTTCATTGATTTTACTCCACAGCTTATGTGTACAGACTTCCTCACACAGCACTCTTTTCCTTTTACTCCAAACCCAGATACTCCACAGAGTCCAAACCCCCTTTTCAGACACTGGGCAAGAATTATTCTTCCACTAAAGACATAAGTCTGTTCTTTTGGCTGAAGGGGAGTCTCCTTTTACTACCCACTTCCTCTGCCAACCATACACTCCTAGTTCTAGGTTGCCTGAGTAATATTAGTGTCGGCTTTCTCACTTTAGCTCTTCAACTAAAAGCTTTTTATAAGCTGTCATAGTGAGGGCAAACTCTTCCCTTCTTTTCCTCACACAGAGGAATCTCAGTCTGACCGTCCCTGGTCAAATTCCAAGTGTTGACTCTCTCCTGACAATCCTGTTAGTACCAATATTTTTACTTTTTCACTGGTCAAGTACAGAGAGGGGAGAGCAGTATGCCAATAATTCTCCCTTCAGATAGTTGTTTCAACCCTTAAACTTCCACTCTCTGAATGCAGCATTTGGTAACTCTTGCGTTTAATACCCATTCATCACACCTTGATAAATACCAAACAAAACGCTTTACATGTATTTCCTTGTCATGCTATCATTACTACAAAACCATTGGCTTCTGAACACTGGGGTTGCCAATTATCCGTTTTTCACTTGGACTGTTCAGTATTTTCTTGGATTGTCCTGGGGAACTAAAAATACTGAACATTTGGCTGTGGGAGGGGAAGAGGAGGAAGGGAAGGAAAAAGCTAAGAAGGGGAGGGAGTGGCGCCTACCTGCCTCTCTCCAGATGCAGTTGTTGATAATCCTTGCATTTAATGATCATTTCATAGCAGCAACCTACAAGGAGGGGAAAGGGAGGAGGAAAATGGTAGCTCTGTGCAGCTTGGGATTGGCTGGGAGTGCTCTTTGCTCATCCTTTGTAAGGATCTGATTGGAATGGAGAAATTCTCCAGGAAATCAGTACAGATTCAGTGAAATGCAAGCTCATGCTGCATTGGTAGTAAATGCTGGAACTTGAAAAATCCCACATATTTTTTCAGGGAGGTTTTTTGTGACTACTAAGTAGCCAGGACTAGCACTTCTGTTCCAGAGAGTCACAAGTAAGACCTGGGAACAGTTATTTTTGTGGTTTTCATGGTTTGTGTTTTTCATTATGCAAACACCTAATCACTACATTCTAAGCACCTCAAACTACAACATCCAGGATTCCCTGGCAGTCACCATTATTTAAAGTGAAATGAAATGTACACTGGTTTCAGTGTAAAAATATTATAATTTTAATGTTATGATATATAACAATAGGAGTTAAAACTTCTATAGTTTTTTTTTCATAGTAATATCTTGAGCAGACAGAATGGCAACTATCAATTACTTTCTCTCAGTGTTATAGTGTTAGCACCAGTTATGGTTAATACAGACTTGAACAAGATAAACACAACAAAGACCAATTTTTTTTTCAAAATAAATTGGCATATGGACAAACATTATGTTACATGATATTATGATACATGATATTATATTTAATCAAAAGAACAACTCAGCAAGGGTATTGAGTAACATTACTAACAGCACAGAGCAAGTGTAAAATTGGCTACCATCAACTAGACTGTAAATTTTAAAATGACACCACAGGCATGAATTCTGTAAGCTTGCTCATCTGTGCTGCTACTGCTTATTTTGAACCATACAGACTATATGTTTTCACAATGTTGCTTCAATGGGAATCAAAGGAAGTAGTCAAATCAACAGAGAATATTACAATATGCTGTGCTGAACATGAGCTAAACTAATTCATCATAGTCCACTTGTACTGTACAGATGCTGCATGTGCAGAATTAATGTGCCATTTATGCGGAAATGCTGTAGAGCATGGAAGCCATATTATACAACATTATATTATACAACATAATTATACAACTGCTTCTCTCCAACAGGCTTGTATGTGTATATATGGAAAAGCCCCTTTACATAAATCTATTCTAAAAACAGAATGTCAAGTGAATGTCACAGATGACATCTTAAGGCAGAAGTTATCAACACCTATAGGTTTTTAAATAAATCGGTTTTTAAAATCAACACAGACAAAAAAAATCCTCTGCAAGCTCTCAATTAAGGCAACATCATCCCATCTCATTTTTCAAGGAATGAGACATGGAACCCATCAGCATATGTGCCCCTGAAGAGAAACCTCATGCTGGTTCATATCACCACTTTTGACAAGGTGTTGACATGAGGCTTACAGAAGGCATGCAAGACGGGGGTCCCTCGTGTTTATTTTAAATAAAATGCAGGCACTGAAAGTTGCAGTTTGGGGGGGGGGGTGTTGGTTCATTTTAACATTCTCAAATACACTGACATTAAAAAAAAAATAGGGTGACCAACCCTATTTTCTGGCAACTGCAGCTCACAATTAGCCGTATGCGGCAGCCCTCACCCAGGGCACACGAAGATTAAACCTACCCAAGTTGCTCTGCAACTCCCAGGCCCTTGAGAAGAGAAAGATGTTTAAAATGAATTTATGATCGACAGCAGCTATGACTCCTGACAGAGGCAAGAACCCCTGCAAGCACCTTTAGGGCATGAACCTTTTGATGCAGCACACTGAGATTTAGCTATGTAAAGCCACTCTGCTCGCAAGGCATTCCTTAGAGGCTTAGCCGTGACAGCTCCCATTTGTCTTCCAGGTGTCATTTTTCAAACCTAGTAAGAAACTCACAGCTCCGTTGCTGGAGCTCCTTCAATTGCTCGCAGCACACACTACTCATAAGCTGGGGAATAGCCAATAATGGCCCTTAAAAATCCATGTCTAAACAGTACAAGAGATGTGTCAAAACTTGAACCCGCCAGCCCCCAAAGTAGGAACGTTAATGAAAACTCAAGGCTATAATGAGACATGTGTTAAGCTTCTGCAACACAAAGTGTGTTCACATGGACACCGGTGAATATTATTAAGCATTCCTGGTTGGCAGGCTTGCACACATTGAGAGACAGAGAGGCAAACACAGCCCTAACTAGGCAGGACAGCCCACCTGGGATTCAATAAATCAAATGTTTTTACTGGTCTCCTGGAGTTGCAAGGAAGGGGATACAGAAAGTCTCTTCCACTGGTAACCCACAATACATAGTGGTAGGATTGCCAGGTCCCCTTACCCTCCGGGCAGGATGTGGGCGACCTGCACTTACTTTCCCCTTGCCCTCATGCACGTGCTCCCAGCCCACGTGACGATGTCATTGCTAAGAAGTGTCATCATCGTGCAGGCCACATTCTGCCCTGGGAGCACTCCCATGCTCTGCAGGGGGCTGAATCATGCCACTGCAGAGCGGGAGAGTGCTGCTGGGGCAGCACAATGTGCATTGGAGTGCTCCTGCACTCCACTGGCTGGATTTGGCCTGAATTGGGCCAGATTTGGCCTGAATCTGGCCGAATCCGGCCACTGCAGAGTGCAGGAGTGTGTCTGCTCTCTGCAGCAGCCCTAAGAGGCACATTCCCACCTCCCCAGCTAGTCAGGTAAGTGGGGGTGGGGGTGGAGAGTGAGGGCAGGGATACCCCTTCCTCAGCGGGGAACTGGCAACCCGACATAGTGTACAGGTTTGCTGGTTAAAACTTATGCATACTTCCTGTAGGACTTATCCTCACCGGCATGCCTCATTGTTATTTTAATCAACACTTTTTTCACATAGGAGGAATGATTACTTTCACAGAAGTTTTGTGAAGGCCCCATGTGGTATTATTCAGACTGGACACATGCTTATTCTCTCTTTAACATCACAGTGGGTTGCCAGTTCCTGGCTGGAAAATTCCTAGAGATTTGAGAGGGGTGGACCCTAGAGAGGGAAGGGACCTTTGCAAGCTAAAACGTTGTATGGTCCACCATCCAAAGCAGCCATCTTCTGCATAGGAACACCAACTTTCCTTCTCTGAAAGCTCAGAAGGAATTCTTCACAACAGAATCCCTCAGTGCATAACATTTGGGGTATTAATAGGTGGATGCATATTTACCAGAGGCCGTTGATGGCACAGAAGTAATGAAGTCAGAAGTTACCTAATCCTATCTGTGTCAAACTCCATAATTTTCAATAAGTCCTGCCAGCATTAATAAAGGCCTGTTTATAAGTAGAGGGAGCGCAGTGTTGACAGGTTTTGTTTTCCACATAAGGTGGACGTTGATAACAACCACCCTGGGCTGTCGATGACCTACTTAAAGGGCCAGCGTACCACTTCATTGTCCTCTTTGTCTCTGCTGCTCACAGCAAGAGGGAAGAGAATTTATCTGTATGAGCCCCCAGTGTGTCAAGAAGAGCTGTGATCAGTGTTCCCTTTTGAGCCAACCAACTCTCCACCTCTCCCTTCTGATGGTTGCAGGCTGAAACACACTCCCATGTTGGAATGGCAAAAGGTTTCTAAGAAAAACGTCAGGCTTGTTGTAAAAGGAATTCAAATTATTTCCAAGTCAGAGTAGAGTTATTCCATTAGGCTGTTACGGCTGCCACAGGGGTGGTGTTTTCGACTGAAGTCGCTAACATCCGTTGTCTGTATTCTTCCATCTCCCTCCCTCTTTTCAGATATTAACAATACATAGCTCTGAGCTCTGATGGTGTAAGGTGAAGAAAAATCACATCCTCTAGGCCATAAAAATTAATTTTGTATGTCCTTCTCTCTTCTCTCCACTGTTGTTATTTTCCATTGCCCAATCAATTTGAATCAGGGTTGCTAGCTCGGCTCATAAACAGTGATTTCTTTCATAACTGAGGTGTTATAAAGTTAGATTTAACCACAAACTCGGCTGCAGACAATAATCCTAGCTAGCTATCTACATAGAGCTGTTGCTGACCAGCTACGTGTGTGACTTTCAGTGGGGGAACACAACGCAGCATAGGGGGCACTGTTCCTTTTACAATGGCTGTTCACCACAGCCCTGGAATTAAGACACAAGAGGATGCACTATATTCAGGTCACGGTTTTATTAATATAAATTTGACTTGCAACAGGGGATACAGTTAATAATGCTCTTGCATTCAGCACCATTAGCCCATCTAATCAGGTGAGAGCTTGAGAAACATTTCCCGGCTGATCACCTTGGTTGGGCACATCACAGCTCCAAGACTCAGACCAGTTCACTGACTGATCCTTGCCCTTCACCTCCTTGCCCTTCCCAGGTGTATGGAAGATCTGTATACCTGTCTTTAAGCCCAGGTATCAATGAGACTTTCACAGATCTAGGAATGTCTCCACCAGGGCCTCATTAGCCGCTATGCTTCAAGAAACTCATTTAGGGCCAAGCTACACATGACGAAAGACACTTGCCTGGCAAGTGGATTGAGTGGAGAGCAAGTGAACAGGGAGAAACACACTTGCTGTTCAAGTGTCATTCGTCACTTGTAGCTTCGCCCGTAGATAACCTCTCTACACTTGGCTAATACTTTGGGATGCTTACCTGATGACCCACATCTCCACTTCCCTTAAACTAGCACTGCATCTGCCAATTGTGACCTATTTGCAATAGAAAAATAGATGCCAGCTAAAAAATCATATTCTCCTTGACCTTGAGCAAAAAGGGGAGGGGTGTAGCTATGGGGTAGAGCATCTGCTTTGCATGCAGAAGGTCTCAAGTTCCATCCCCAGCATGTCCAGTTAAAAAGATCAAGTAGTAGGTGATGTGAAAGACCTCTACCTGGGATCCTCTGGTGGTATGGCAGAGAAAAATTACAAGAAACATGGCGAGTGATGGAGGAAAGGGCACAGAAAACTCCCATGTGGATTCTCTACTGTCAATGTGAATTCTTTGGGCATTTGCAGTGGCAATTAATGCAAAACAGAGATTCTTCCTAACGCGAATACAGCTTGGAAAAGAAAGAAACAGAAGAAGTAAAAATTCAGCTAGGTTGCAAGCTTTGTCACCTTGCTATTGGTTGCTGAGTCATTTCTTTCAAATACAACCGTACTCCATCTAGAAGATTTGGGCCTTATGGTCTTCAAAAGGAGGCTGAAAATTAAATATATATGCATAATAATAATAATAATAATAATAATAATAATAATAATAATGTGGCCCGGAGCACTGAAATTATACAAAACGTAATTTGCTTCATTCACTGAATCAAGGCACAATATATGTTCCCACTTCTGTCCCCATCAAGAGCTTCTCCAGTCTATATGAGATGCACATGTTCCTTCATGCATATTAAAAGCTGCATCAAAAGTGTCATATTTTTGTTGACGGAACTTGACCATTCCCTGGATGGCAAGTTGTCAGACTACTGCAGTCATACTATTGATGGCTGATGGGCTTCTAGCAGTTATCAGCCAAGTTTTCCTCCCAGCTAAAGATCCACTATTGTACAGAACCTGGTCTATTTATCACACTGTCTAAACATTTTGACACAGAACTTACATTCTTGGAAATCTCACCCTCCTTTTAAAAAGTAATTAGACCACATGATATGCATTTGAAAAACACTCTCATGTTTATCATTTGTGGAAACAGAGTTTCTCCAGTCTAGGCCCGTTGAAATCAATGGGCTTAGGCTGGAGTAACTCTGTTTAGGATTGCACTGTAAGTCCTCTATCCATTGATATTGATCCTGCGACCCGCATGCCCCCAATGTTTGTGGTAGTTGCCAATAGATTAGTCTTGGGTAGCACATATCTATATAGACATTGAGACACTGCCCACCACCTCAAAAAGGAGGTGTGTGAGGACCTGCGGTCACAGTCGTTCTCATTATCAGTATCTTTAGCATTCAGAAAACAAACTATGAATGCCAGGTCCAGACTCAAGGATGAACACATGGGTGGAGACACTCTTCTGCTTCTCCTCCTGAAGGAAAAGCCGATTCTTATAGCATCCCCTCACATGTGGTTGTTTTAAGATTTTATTGTTGCTAATGATAACTGAGCCCATTTTGCTTTGATAATGGCTAATTTGATAACGGCAAATTTAATGCTACTGTTCTGACTGGGATCATTTGTTGATGACCAGGTCCTGAATTTATTAACCGCCAAACTGATTCCATTTTTTTAATCCATATTGTATGAGCTGTCTCAAGTATTGGGGTTAGGAGAGGAGTAGCATGGAAATGCTTACAATAAATGATAAGCAAAGGAGGGAATGAAAGTCTGATTTTAAGATGAAAAGGGATACTTGAACGAGAGATATCTAAGCCCACTTCCCAAGTACTTCTTTTGCAACCAAGCTCTACTACTGGAAACAAGCACACCTAGGAAAATGCACAATGAGGCACTCAGAAGAGGATGGATAGTTTGCCTCATGAAGCTACCTTCTACCAAGTCAGACCATTGGTCTATGCAAATCAATATTGTCTGCCCTGACTTCAAAGATTCTGGCTGTTAATAATCTCCCCCCACACACACACCAATCAAACAAAGTCTATGCCAGTTGGACTACAAAGCCTATGCCAGAAATACAGCTGCCAACCTCCAGGTGGTAGCTGGAGATCTCCCAGAATGACAACTGATCTCCAGGCCTCAGATTTCAGTTCCCCTGGAGAAACTGGCTGCTTTGGAGGCTGGATTCTATGGTACTATACCCTGCTGTGGTTTTCTCCCTCCTCAAACCCCACCCTCTTCAGGCTCCACCCCCCAAATCTTCAGGAATTTCCCAGCCTGGATCTTGCAACCCTAAAAAATCAGACATGATATCAGATATCAACCCTTTCCTTGGGGGGCACAAAGGTCTAGCAAGATGGAGTGTGCACACATCCACAGAAATGAATCCCCAACCACCCGCACAAACTTTAAAAAAAATCAATTGACTGTTTGGGTTTTTTTTTGCAAAACCATGAACACTAAAAGGAATCCCTTGTCAGTTTAGCTGCTTAAGGGATTTTTTCCCCTGTGGAGCTGAGAGTGGAAGGTGCTTTGCTGCCAAGAAATGTTCCACCATCAACAATATATATATTATATATCATGTATAATAGGCAATCAAATTAATCCATTTAGAAGCAAAGTGCCACGTTCATTTCCAGTTTTCTGGGCCAGCATTGTACTTAGAAAATAGCTCAAAGCATCACTGAAAAAAAATATCCTGGAGATGGAAAACTGCACAAAGTTGCAAGTGGAGCTATAAATTTGATGCACAGATCCTTCAAATTAAGAGAAAATGCTGTTATAATCATTGTGGGGAATTGATATCACAGCATGACATGCCTGTCCATGAATATATTGAGTCTACTGCATATTCCTGTGGGGAATCACATTGCTGATTGAATTAGAGCGGCGCAACAACAACTGGTTATGTTTAGCTGTCTGGCCCAAAATATTCTGCTTAGAGGTGAAAGGCAGGGCCATGTTTATTATGTGCTTAATTTTTTCCACTAAAAACAGACATTCTGAATGAAAGCAACTCACATTCTATTCCACAAGAAATTTGAACTCTGCTACCTACATTAATTGTGCACATCAAGCAAATGTACTTACTTAATTTGCATCATTAATTGTTCCTGCTAATAATGAGGAGAGGCAAGAAGCCATGGAGGCTGCTGACATTCCATCTCCCAGCTACTCGAAATCCGCAAGATCACCTGCTTACACATATATTACTGTGCATTTCCAATGTATTTTCAAGCATAAGTGCTTCTGACTTTAGAAAAAGGAAGGACATTCTGAGGATACCAGGATATGCATTTTTTCAGGGCTTCCTTGCATTCAATGGTATTGTCTGTGTCTGGAGAACTATATGACTACATAGGAAGGGAGCATTCAGGAATGGAGGATAAGTCTTGGAGATAGGGTTGCCAGTTCCTCACTGGCAGTGGGGGATCCCCTGCTCCCACCCTCCACCCCTCGCCCCCACTTACCTGGCCAACAGGGGGGAACACGCCTCCCAGGTGCACTCCCAGGTAGCACGGCATGTACCTGCACTCTGCAGAGGCCTGGTTTGGCTGGATTCAGGCTGCTGCGGAGAACGGGAATGCTCCCATGCACTGCAGTGACCCAATTCAGCCCAAATCAGGCCATTGCGAAGCACAGCAGCACTCCTGCGCTCCACAGCAGCTGGATTCAGGCCAAATCAAGCAGGAATGCTCCCAGGGTGGCATGTGAACTACACGATGACATCACTTCCCAGAAGTAACATCATCGCACAGGCCAGCAGCACACACGTGCAGAGTGCACATGCAAGAAGAACATCAAAAGGTAGGTGCCACACTTCCAACCTCCTGCCCAGGGGGTAGAGGGACCTGGCAACCCTACTTGGAGAGGGCAAAGAAGAGGAAGAAATACAGGGGAGAACATAAAGGATTGTTCATAGAAGTCTTCACTAAAGAAGACAAATTTTAAAAATAGGAGTGGGAAGAGGTCTGATATTTAGATAGGGCAATATAAACAAAGCCCTACTATCTGGGTTCATACACTTTTCTGGTATTAAAAACAAATCAAGAAACTATCTTGCCAGATCAGACCAAGGCCTATCTAGTTAGAGATGGATACGAACTGCATTACAAGCATCAAAACCCCAAGAAAATGGTGATCACGCGATCGTGACCCAGTGGATCGTGATCATCCACAGCCAACGATCCAGCGGTCGGGAGAGGCCTGGATCGTGGCATTTGGGCTCAGTTCGGAATCCAGACACTCAGGCGCCAGCAATCTATTTCCCTGGCAATGGAGCCAGGGGAATGCCTGAGCTCTGTCTGCCCTCCTTCTGTCGCCCTGGAAACCCCAATGGAAGCCCAGGTTTCCTTGATCAGCAGGGCTTCCCTCCAACCACAGAGCTGCAAAGCAGTTACAAGTTGGGAAAAGACACCCAGGGGAGGGAGGGGGGAGGGGTGTTCTGTAGCCATGGGCACTTCAATCTTATCCCTGCAAACCCTGATAGGCAGCTCTGATGCTGCCAGCAAGCGGGCAGACCCCCCGCCTCCTCCCTTGCCAGGCCCGGCGGCCGCCGGCATCAGCCACCGTTCCTGTATCACTGGGAACAGCGGTGCGCCCCGCTGCATTTTCCACGATCCATGATCCACGATCCGGGTTCGGGGATGGGAGATGGTCGTTGCTGTTTGGGAATTTGGGATCGTGGACCGTACCGAACCACGATCTGCTGGTTCGATAATTTTTTTTGGTTCGTGCCCATGTCTATATCTAGTTCCTCATTCTATTGACAAAAGCCCCAAGATAGGCAACTCTGAACATTCGTGTGGGGAATTAAAGTGATGGTCTTCAGCAATGTATCCCCAGAAATACAGTCAAGTAGGTTTTATTTAGCTCTACTGGCTGTGAATATACCAGTACACCTATTCTTAAAATAAAAAAAATCTGAACTAGTGTCCGTCATTATACCCTATGATTACAAAATTCTTACAGCTCATTATTCAACAAAAAGTGCGAGAGGCAAGTTACAAATAGTAAGTTCACCCCCCTCCCTTTTTTCAAAAAACAGATTTCAGAGATGAACGAAACCCTTTCTGGTGGATAGGTACACCTCTCTCTCTCACTCTCTCTCTCTCAGCTGCGAAGTTATTTTTATGTTCCTAATATGTAATATTGCCCACAGGAGCCACAGTAATGATGCATCCTCCTATTACATCCTCGTTAAGAACAGCAACACATTCCATACAGGGCTGCCTTTGAAGATAATTCAAGTGCTTCTGCTGATCCTAGAACATGCTGGTGAGACTGTTTCGCTGGCCTGAACTAGGGTTGTCAGGTCCTTATACCCTCCTGGTGCAAAGCACATGAGCCCTGCTTTTAACTCGTTGGGAGAGCCTCAGGGCCAAGCTACACATGACGAATGACACTTGAACGGCAAGTGGATTGAGTGGAGGGCAAGTGAACAGGGAGAAATACACTTGCTGTTCAAGTGTCATTCGTCATGTGTAGCTTGGCCCATACTCTCCTGGCTTTCTGCAAATGATGTAAAACCAAATTATTCAGGAGAGGTGTTTTTTTTTACTCAGATAGGAAGGCTGTACTGTAAGGAGATGGTCTCAAAAAGATGCTTCACTAAAGAGATTGGGACCATAGACTTCACCACTATGTTGCCTTCCATCTGATGCTTTAAGCAGGGCTTTTTTTCAGCAGGAACATGGTGGAACAGAGTTTCGGAATCTGTTGAAAATGGTCAAGACCTCTTGAAAACGCTCAGCGGCACAGAGGGTAATTTAAACTCCCCTCTGTCTGGAGAGCAGGGGGCAGGGCCACCAGCCATGTGACCATTTTCTCCGAGGGCAACCCACTGAGTTCCACCACCTCTTTTCCCAGAAAAAAAGCCCTGGCTTGAAGTATGTGCTCCTAAGTACTACCTGTTGCTTTAAGTATGATCCTACTAGGTAGTTCTCTGTTGTTTAACATCAGTCTTAGAATTACTTATGCTCTATTTCAGCATTTCTTCAGCTCTGGATTTTTGCTGATGTTATGTCTTTGCAAATTTGCATTTATATACCCTATGGCATTGTTTATTGAAATGTCCTTGGTATTGGCTGCCCTAATCTCACACTATGTAATCCACTTTGAGTCTCAGTGAGAAAGGCGGACTATAAATGAAATTAAATGAACAAACAAACAAAGAAATGATTTGTCTGGCTCCAAACCTGTTGATGCCAGGTAAAAATGCTTTTCATTTCCCCAGGCTTTTGGTAGATTTTGTTAGGGCAAGTCTCTGCTTTCTTTTGGCATTGAGCTGGCTTCAATAGAACACTGCTGGCTTAAGTGAACCTAAGTAATTGATTTTATACAGGACTCCTATGTTTTATCGTTGGACTCATGGCTCTTTAATTATTGATTTCAATGTAATTGGGATTGTTGTTTTTCATCTCTGATTAGTAGTAGCCTTGGGAGCAAGGATAAGGAGTGCAGAATATAAATAAATAGATGCCTCATTTTAAAGTTGCACCTGCTAGTTCCAAAGAGAGAGACGTCTATATAGAAGCTCTGACCCAGCAGGTTTCCCAGTTGACCTGAACCAATATGAGTTCAGGAACCATTTAGTTAAAATTGTATTCAGATTTGTTTGTCTATTTTGGAACTATTTGCAAATTCCATTTTTGTGTGTTTATGTCTCCCCTCCTCTGCCCCACCTCCGATACTCTAAGCATGCATTCCCTTGTATCTCAAAGTTTTCTCAGCAGAAGCTGTGAACTGATAAATGCCTTGATCGCTAATTGCAGTCATAGCCTGCTAATCCAAGACTGGCATGGGCGTATTGCAAATGGTGTTTGAATGAGGGAGGCAGACAATGGTGCCTACTCATAGGCTGCTGACACCCACCCAGTGACCTGCCAAGAGCAGGGCAAGAAGGAAAAGGTGGGGGGGGAGGGGCATTCAACAGCAAACACTGACAAGCTTATTTTTTAAAATGTGAAATTTTGATAGAGTATTTAGCAAGACCTGGCAATAGAAAGTAGCTGTAAAATGCTCCAACAATGCTAACGAGTTGAAAAGTTCTTTGTTTGTTAAGCATTGGCAAGGCAGCCAAGCCTGCTGCAGTAGGCACACAGTTCTAGAAGATGTGCTGGCTATGCACTCGCAAGGTGCTTTGATAGTGCTGATACAAGCAGCGATGAAAAAACACTCAGCTTCAGTGAATTTTGCATGTTTTGGTTGGTTTGAGGTTTTTCTGGGAAAAGGATGGTTGTTTTTTCCTCCTTTGGGATATATTCCATTCCCAAATCCAAATAAGGTTCACAAGACTTAGAGGAGCTAGATGCGTGGCACTGACCCCCTCCCCCCACATCCATGCATCCTAGCATCCTGTTCAGTCCACAACATACTGTACTACAAGCAGAGAATTATGCACACAAATGTCATTTTCAGAGCCAGATAACAGTGATGGCTCAAGGGAGCACTGAACCTCAAGACATAACGGAACTAGCAAATGGCCATCCAGCCCTGAGCAACAGCAAAAGAAGGCCACTGAAAATCAAAATGCAAATCACAGAAAGCATAGCTGATGGGTGACCATTAGGGCTGCCTGGTCCCCCAGTGGGGCATGGGATCCCCTGCTCCTGGCCTTTGCCCCTGCCACCACTCACCTGTGAGTGGGCCTGTTCTCTAGGAAAGGCCTAGAGAACGGGCCCAGAAGGCAAAAACTCCCATATCAGAGCACCATTGGCCTGCTCCTGCCAGCACGATGACATCACGCCAGAAGTGACATCATCACATCCACCACCATGGTAAGTGCCAGATTCCCCCCCTCCGCCCACCAGGAGGGTAAGGGGACCTGGCAATCCTAGTGACCATTCACATTTAAATTAGTAGTAGTATGAAAACTGTTGCTCTGCAATTACTGGTAACAAGTGAGCAAAGAAATATATGGGCAAGGCCAATGGCACACATGCCTCTCCCATGGAAAGGCCAGCGAGGCCCATGACTAAGGACAAAGGGTTCCTTCATACCAGGGTGTTTGGTTTTTTTCTGGGAAAAGAGGTGGCGGAACTCTCAAGAGGAAAATGAGGAAGAAACACATGGGATTCTTTGAAATCATATTCTTTTCAAGCACTATTGCCGAGTATTTTCAAGAGGTGCCGGAACTCCGTTCCCCAACATTCCGACTGAAAAAAAGCCCTGCTTCATACACATGCTGAGAGGATGACGTCTTTTGAAGATACAGGAGAGGAACTCCCTATATGAACTCCTGCACCCATTGCATGTTTCTTTCATCTGCTCCCTCTTACCATGCCATCCCTAAGAACATTTGATTGTTTCCAGTCCTAGCTTTTTCAGCTACAGCCTCAAAGAGGTAGAAAGGCCTGCCCCCTAAGGGCACCATCTTTACTCATCTTTAGGAAGAAAAGTAAGTCAATCGTATTTCAGAGACAACTTCAGTGTTGCCTTAGGCTATGGGTTTGCTATTACTGATTAAGAGTTTCTGCTGTTGGGCATGTCATGGGCTAGGGCGTTGACCTTGTTAGAGGAAGCTTTTGTTGACGTAGACTTTTTACATTATTATTTTTGCCTGCTGTTATTTTTTCGTCTTAAACAGGCTTGGGCTTTCTTAGGGAAAGGCTTTAATATGTACTGGGTTTGTGATAGCAGTGATACTAATACTTCAGATTTCCATCTGTATTACAGATGCTTTACACACAGTGAGCCCTTTCACACTCAAGTTTAGAAGCGATGGATCTGAGTGGTCAGCCCTATAGCCTTCGCATCAGCTTGGAACCACCCCTTTTTACACTCTTCTCCTGATTCGGTCTCACGTTCTCTTCTGCATTTTATATTCACTTGTTCTACTGCGAGCTTTGTGGGCTACTGAATACACGCCACTTTTTTTTTTTAAGTTTGAGCATGCGTGGTAGACTAAGAATCTCCACTCTCTCTGTGCTGCCATTTCGAACCCTAACTGTTGAAAGTTTGAGTCTTTTTACTTAGAAGACATCACAAGAGCAGCTGCACTGAGATTAACACCAATCCTTTCACCCCTCACTGCCTACTATTCATGGAATGATCTTCTTCCCCCCGCCCTGCCTTTTTTACTGTTCTCTGCAACCAGAGAAGAGCAATAAAAGAAAGCTGGTTCTACGCAGGTAAGGATGGAAACGTGTTTGTGTGTGTGTGTGTTGGAAGGGGAACCACTCCATTTAGCCAGGTCCCAACTGAACGCTTTAAAGAAAATAATCTTCTTAGGTTTGTGTTGGGGAAAGATTCCATCTCCATGACTGTTAAATGCCCACAATTCTGTTTTAAAGCGCTTGATGCCTCAATGATACTACCCTTCAGAAGCAGTAAAAAAAAAATCAGATGGGGAGATGAGAAGGGAAGGGGCAGAGCCAGCACCACCTCTGCTCGTCTGGGAAGGAAGCAGAGGAGGTGAGCGATGGGCACAGCTGAGCTGCTACTTGGTGCAAAGCTTGCTGCCCAATGGCAAAAGAAGCATTAGGGGAGCTGACAAGGGTGGGTGTGGTTAAATCTGCTCTGGCTAATCAACTTGCAATAGGAAAGGAAAGGAAAGAGCGGGGGAGAGGCAAACATTTTACACTTACTTTCACCAACTCAAGTGCGAGTCAGCATCTGAGATATGTCCATAGTCAGACACCCCAGGGAAAAGCTAACATAGCTTTGAGCAGCATCACATGACTAGCTCGGAAATGTAAAAGGCAGGAAAACATGGGATGTGAAATGGTATTGAACGTGCTGTAAAAACCGAGTGCGAAAGACTTCAGTTTCTTGCTGCAAACTTTTTGCCAATATATACGATTGGAGGGAAAAGGGTATTTTTAGAAATGCTTGACTAAGGCCATCTAATATTATTGCCTGAACATTCTTTCTTGCAAGGCCTTGTTTACCACCACCCCCTTTCAGAAGTGAAGGAAATAGCCAGTGAAGAACACAGCCTCCTTGGTGGTATTGGCATTTTGTCTTTAGAATCCACTTCTTCTCTACTTCATCCAATTCCATGCTGGTAACCTTTAGACACCAGGCCAAAGCCTTTTTATTTTAATAATCTTTTCATCAGAGGGCAGCCCAACACTTTAGAGGCTGTTTTCCACTGCTTGCGTTTTGTTGGTCAGACTCTGCTGTTCTTAATTTTTGCTTTTCTTAACTTTTTGTGAGAGTTGGTTTAAAGACTAACCTTAGCTTTGTTTTTAATGGTTTTATTAATTTGGATTGGTTTTATTATGTTTATTATACTTTATTATGTTGTGAAGCATGGCCAGACAGTATGTGTATATTAGGGTTGCCAGTTCCCCGGAGGGGGTGGGGATCAGCCGCTCCCACCCTCTGCCCCCCCAACACTCTCCTGGTGTGCAGGGGGAAACAGGCCTCCCAGGGCATGCTCCCAGCACAGTACAACAATGTCCCTCCCATTAGTGACATCATCATGAAGGCCCCAGGAGTGCTCCCGCATTTCACACGGGAGCACCAAACAGCAGGCCCAACAGCAGCAGAACTCCCTGGGCCTGCGTGATGATGTCACTCCTGGAAGTGATGTCACCATGCTGCCACTGGGAGCACATGTGCTTTGTGAGCACAAGATCTACTCGAGACAAGTGCCGGGTCCCCCTGCCTCCCACTGGGAGGTTAAGGGGACCTGGTCACCCTAGTATACATCCCTATTTATTTAATCTGTCTCTTAAATATACACACTTAGGGAGAGAAACGATTTGACCTGGGGACTTCCAAATTCATAGTTCAGTCTCCGAGGCATTATGTTACATCCAGTTGGATGAACAGCCCCCAAAACAGCCTCCCGTAAAGGGATCTACCTTCTCAGTGAGCACCCTGACACGCATGCCCAGAAATTCATGCATATTATCAACCCAAAATCTTGCAATCCTCTTTAACAGAGAGTTTAAGACTATCCAGCATTGCCTACGATAGTTCAAGCGAGACACAGCCAGACAGCTCAGCAGTACATAGGTTTTATATAGAAAAATCTTAAGCATTCAAACCACATCTCTGTGCCGTTTTTCAAATTAACAGCTAGCTAGCCACCTCAGCAAAGCCGATACTCCAGCCCAAAGCAAACTGAAAGTGACTGATTTCTATACATTCCTGTCCCACTTCCCCCCTGCATCTGTTGGCAAAGCCTTCATTACTTCTAAAATATCCAACCCATATATTTTATTTCGCTGTATAAAAGGTCAGAACTTTTTTTTTAAAAAAGAGCAATCTAGCAGCTCAGCTATTTCAGAATCCTCATTAATGTCATCTCCTCCTCATTTATTAAATGGCTTGTCTTTCTCTCGAGTAGCATTTCCCCCTGCAACGCAGTTGAAAGAACACCTCTTGTTCTTCTTCAGGTGGTACCAGCTGAAGCAACTTTTTTGGAGGGTGTTTCAACCCCCCCCCTGCCCCCCGATCACACATTGTTCAGATAAATTAGATTTTTACCTAGTGGTGCCAAAGCAGGCATTGCTTTAAATAAGCCAATTTTAAATAACCTATTTACCATTAAAAAAATGGGGGGGGGAGTGGGATAAATAAAGTCCATGCCATTCATTAGAAATCTTCTTGTATTAACTATTCTCTCAAAAAATATCTGAACCATCACAGTGACCTCCCAGTGAGGAAAGTTCACTCCATCCACACTGAAGTCTATGCTTTGTAAAGCTCTCTCCATCATTATCTTTTCTTTATTGAAAGACCTATACTCTGCTTTTCCACAGGGCAATAGGTGAGCTTTTTCATCGTGACTGGCATTAGAGACTTTATAAAGTACCAGTCTTGCATTTCTATAAAGTGATCTATTAAAAAAAAATCTAATCATTGCAGTCCATTCTCACTAGCTAGCACCCAACTAGCAATTTGAAGAAAAAAAATTTCTCAGAGATAAATGCCAGGAAATAGACTTATTCTGCAACTCAGTTCAAGAATGAAGGGCCGTTTTCACACATCCTAACCGCCATGCAAAGTCACGCAAAAAGCATGGAACAATGGCATCTTTATGGCGTGATTTCCCATCATGACTCCGTTTTGTGTCATGGTGACATCAGAAATCGCACCATGAAATGGAATCATGATGGGAAATCGCACCACGAAGACGCCGTCATTCTGTGAGTTTTGCCTGATTTTGTGTGGCAGTTAGGACATGTGAAAATAGCCAAATTCACAAATCATAATGTTTAGGAAAGGTTGCTCCTTAAAAAGAATGGCACAAACACACACACACCAAAAAATCACTTTAAGTCAAAACCATGTGAGGACATATCCAGAATGGTGCAGGCTGCCCCATTCACTTCAATGAAGGAAGCAGGTCTGTATGTGCAAAAAGGAGGAACATTGCTCCCTTCATTAAAACTGATGCAAAACTTAGATGCGTACCCTAGCATCTGTTCTGGAAGTTGTAGGAATGCATTAATCACAGAAAGAAACATGCTCCTCCCTTCCTTTCTTTTCCCCCCTTGTGATGAACAGGAACTCGTTTGCACTTTATTTATAAATATTTCTCCCCAGTGGAAAACCAAAGTAGCTCACATCATCACTCTATCCTCCTCAATTTTTAGGGTTGCTGGGTTGCCTTTGCAACCATCAGGAGGGTAGGGGTGCATGGGGGGGCAGCAGAACTTACTCTCTTATTCACGAGTGCACCTCCACAATGACATCACATGACTGTGTCATGTGGGGGAGGCGGAAGTGAGCACAAGCTTCGCACCAGGGCCAATTCCTCAAGTATTTGCCCAGGATGCCTGCCAGTGACAGATGATCACCAGGCGACTTGCCTCCTCTTGTTGATCACCAGTGATCGGCAGGCAGAGGAGCAAACCAATGAGAGTTTGTCTCCCACTGGTGGGAACCTGGCAGTGCTATCTAGTTTATTCTGATAACCGCCACCTTGTAAAGTAGATTAGCAACTAGCCTAATATTACCCTGTGATGTTCCATGGCCAAATGGGGTGCTCCCAGACCTTGTCTAACACTCTAACTACAACATGCTAACTTTAGAAAGGCTAATTTTGTGAGGCTCTTCTCTGACCAAAATTGCATTTCTATAGCTAAGGGAAGGTTCATGGACGCTTGATATGTTTGTCACCCTGTTTAAGTACATCCCCAAGGACACATCTACGGGAGGTTTCCTCCCAGTTGGACTCCTCTGGTGTACACCTCTTGGAAGACCACTGCAGTGGACCAACCAACTGCATCCACATCACACTTCCAGGTTTTCACATGATTCCTTGAGAAACCAGTTTGTTTCTCTTGACTTTTTTCGGGGTGGGGTGGTATTTGCACGCAGTCCCGTTTTTGTTTTAAATTCTCTCTGACCCTCACAACTCTTATCAGCTTTCCTCCTTCTCTGTGTTTGTATGTGTTTAGATAGGCTTCATGTTTACATTATGTTGCATTTAATTGTTCTAAACATTTTATATATATTTGTATTTTAAAAGCTTTTTAATGTCTGAAATGTTTTAGTATTTTGTCTTACTGTCTGTTGCTTGGAGACCCTGAATTAAGTGGAAAGGCAACACAGAAACGTTTTAATAAATAAAATAATGTGGCAGTTAAAAATCCATCGGCTGATAAGCTGTGAGAATGGCAGCAGCCTGTAGGCAAGTTTTCTGGGCACAAAAGCCAAAGAAACAACAGCATTCTTTTTGCCCTTCTCAACTGGTTTCCTATACTAACTTTGGATTTTCTTCTCCATGATCATTCATAGCATATTGTTTTCCTTTCCACACTCCTGTTTGTTGCATTTCAGAGATTTCTCATGAAGAAAAAAGAAACTGACCGTCTCCACTCTCCCCAATAATGGCAAACTTTCTTATTTGTAATGTCAAATGCTCAGCTTCCTTCTAGGGAACAGGGATCTTTACAATTGCCTTTTTTTCTGAATAACTTTTCATTTCCCTTTACTATTAACCTACCCAAGCATTACCAAAGCAGACTGATCGAACCAGTCAGACAGAGGGCTTCCTCTTTGCTTCTCTGAGAATGTTAATTTGCTTCAATGCGTATCTCTATTCCACGGGGCTCCCGTGTTCGCTTTCATATGCTTCACTGCCAGGGCTGCTGGTCACATTCACTAAGTAGATTCCTACATCTGGCTTCTCCTTGACAGACAAATACAAAATTGCTGCACGGTTGAAAACTGTCTAAGCATACCACTCTTACTGGCCCAACAGCTCAGCAAGTCTAGATTAACTAGTGCTGAAATGAAACATCACCCATGTTGGTTGAGTTGACTACATTTTAAAGTTATAGCATCTCTCTCACTCTCACTCTCTCTCTCTCACACACACACACACACAAAGACTGTTGCATCTTAAGACCTAGCTTAATTGGAATTCAAAGTGCAAGATGAAAGCTGAAAGTTGGAGGGGGGGATCTGGACTGTTCTTCTCCCTCTCGTACCTACCCCTTCCCGTCATGCATTATACTTCTCACATGCAGAAGGAGGACCTGGTTTAACATGCATATGAGTTGGATCTCAGCAGACTGCATGTGCACACACACATACTCCTTTGGTGAAGGGCACAAACAGGAATGGGTATACCATATTAGATGTCTCAGATACAGAACAGCTAGAAAAGTCACAGGAAAAAATGCATAGTGGACTTAATGTTTTAAGACACACAAGAAACGCTCAGGGGTGGGGGGTGGGATCATGGTCTGCTACACTACCTCCTCCCTGGCATCCATTTCCTGTATTCCTTAACCTCCTCCGTCTTTTGTTTCCACTCACCGCTTTTTAACTCCCCCCCCCACCTCCCCTTGCTTACTGCTTTTTAAAAATATATATGCATTCATGGCTATAAATTACATTAGTCAAAAACTTCCAAGGGGGGTGGGGGAGAGACACAAAATACTGCATAACCTTTTCAAAGAGAGTACCATTCACCTTAAGGAGTTCATAGTGCTGAATGCCATTCACTCCAATGTCAGGATCGATTGCTGATGGGACTGAGTAACGGGAATTGATGGCTGTGTTCTCAGGGATGGAGATATTAATGACCGTGGATGGGAAAAGAGGAGCGTTGTCATTTATATCCTCAATCAGGAACCTGATCTTGACCAGCCTGAAGACTTCATCAGGCAGGACAGCAACTTCCACCTCATAAAAGCAACGATTCTCACTAAAAATGCCAGAGCAAAGCTTTTCCCGATCAATGCGGTTGGCAGTGGTGAATATTTCTCCGGTATTCTCCTCCACACGGACCAGCGGAACGTCCCCAGTCTTGTATACAAGCTTGAACTGAAGAGGCGACGAAAGGGGCACATCAGGGTCCAGGGTCAGATTGAGGTCCTTAAGCAAATTGCCAATTAGGACATTTTCTGGCAGCTCTTCCCGGACTGTGTAATTCTTCTCCTGTGCACCAGACTGAAACACGATGCAGGCTAACAAGACTGCCAAGAGGTAAGTCCCGGAAAGCAAGTCCATCTCCAGAATGGCTAAGGAGTCGTCTAGCCAAATGCCAAGGAGAACTGGAAAATAAAGGGGAGACACATCAGCTCGTTAAAAACGACTTGCTTTGCAAAATGTCAACAAGTGAAAGACGGTGTGTTTTCTTGAATAGGGTAGAGGGAGAGAAAGGCCAAACATGGACAAATACTTCAACAGAGGCTTGAAAACTAGGTCAAGAACATTCCACAATTTTGTATCAATGTTGATACACAGTGGGAAAAACAGCCGTATCAAGCGTCTACAAATGGACTCTCTGTCCATGAAGCTCCATGGACTGGGAAGATTAGAAATGCAGATTCCCAGACTTAACTGGGGGGGGGGGAAGGGATCAGTTGCAGGCCGCATGAGAGGAGGGCAGGATGCAGGGTGGTCAGCACATTAAAGGGGGGCATGAGCTTTCAGCACCCTTAATGGGGCAGAGCCTGCACAGCCCAGATTCAAACGCCTGGGCCAGCCAATCTAATCAGGGTGGTCTGGGCGGCGAGGGGTGGGGAAGAAGGCTAAGGACCTGGAAGACACACTTTCTGTGCAAGTCCACTGCCTTTTCTTATAAGGGAGGCCGCCCCTGCCCCTCGAAACTTGGATCATGACTAGCATCCCACCCAGCCCTCCCTTTCATCACAACTTTGGAGAGAGCAGGCAGTGGGCACCAATCCGTTTGGGGGGAAACAGGGCCCATGAGCTCGGTTTCCTTATTATGGGGATCCCCTTAAGGGGTCTGGGAGTGAGGCATGGTAGGTGCATGCCCTGCTCGGGGGCTGTTAGATCCCGCTCACTCTCAGATGGCAGGGGACCCACACAGGGGTGCACACCCACATGGTATCCCCCTAATTGTCATCCTATCGTTTCCTCCTGTCAGCCAAGGTCTGGGGGGGGGGGTCATCAGCTGGCAGGCGTGTCAGCCGATGTTTGGATCAGTGCCCTATGCAGTGCCAATGCTCTGTGAGCTGTAATCAGTAAAGTTGTGGTCTATTTTAACTCTGTCATGGTTATCTGGTGAATTCTGTCACCTTTACTCCTAGCTCTCCTCCCACTCTCGGTGCTGGCCTGCAGTTGCAAGGCTTCCAGCACTATCCAGTGTAATGGCCACTCAATGTCATTGCTTTAAATCTTTCTCTGGACAGGTACAATCTACTGCCAACTGTAGCAGTTCCAACATAATTTGGAACTATGCAACTACCTCAGGCACTCCCAGGGTATGACTGGCAGGAATATGGTAGACCAACCTAAGCAGGCTCATATCTGGTCAGGGTAGGTTTCCTCACAACTATATGTCTGTTGCTTTGAGCTTTAGGATGGAAAAAGGTGAGATGCATGAATGGTATTCGGTTCACCAAAAGACTTCTGAGGTGGAGCTTAATCACTGGCTACATTTTTGTGCCACAAACAAATCTTGCCCATAAATATAACAAGCCCCAAAATCCTCAGACTCCCATGCACCTTCAAGACTGCAGTTTGTCCTCTTGGCTACAAGCCAGAATTGCAAGGTTCCATTTAATCCTGGTTGGTAGCCAAAAGAGAAAACCAAAGTTTGTTGCCAGCCCACTCAGATGATGTGGCAAATTGCAGCATGTCTTCAATCTCCGTTCTGGAGAGGAAAGGACACTGTGACCTTGAGCACCTCCGATGGCTCATTCTCACCAGGAGTTAAATGTAGCCATTCTATTTATGGTAATGTTATTATTTTCCTGTGGATGACAAGGAAGGTAAAATTTATCCAGCTCAAGAGTAAACCACCCCACCCAATTCCCCCAAACAACACACACAGATACACGATCACTTTCCTGCCTTCCTATACAATGTTGCCTGGACTTTCTTGTATATGCCATCACAAGCTATTTTAGTCTGAATTTCTGCAATGCAGTTGTCCGTTTGTGGGATGCCATGATCCGGTTTATATAGCATAACCTGTGAAGGATCGAGAGGCTGCATGGTCCATGCTCATCTCAGACTAGGGATTCAATTATGCAGCTTTCTGGGCGTTTGCAACTCTTGGATTTGAAATTTCTTCTCAAAAGAAACAGCCATGGCCAGAGGGCCATGCCCAGCCCCACAAGGTGCTCCACTGACAGCCCATTTATTATCTATTGTTCTTCTGCCAGCATGCTTCTTCACTTCTGAAGCCTCCACAAAATGAACCTCCCTCTTTTCATCTTTTATCCAAGTTCAGTGGGAGCAAAACTGCTTCCTGGCTGTAAAAGCACAGATAGTTCTGTCTGTTTTCTCATATGAGAACTCAGGCTGGCAGGGAAAGCTAATCAGAGTGACGCCTGTCTGGCAGAACTCAGCCAAGAGCGGATGAAATGCATTAGTAAGTAATAGATGGAGGTTCCAAAGGGCGGAACAAACAGCAAGTGGTTTTATGTCAACCAAGGAACCGGCTAACCCACGTCTCAGAAGGAAGTACCTTTATCAGCTGCAGGAGATGTGAGATCAGGACCCTTGGAGATGCTGCTGCAAGTGTGCCGTGCCATAGGTTGGTATCATTCATTGCCATCCCTATTTAGCCTGCACTTTATCTTTAAAGTGCTTTGCCACCACGGTCAGCTACCATGAGCTAAGAGCGGCAGTACTGTACTACTGCTGCTTGCCCAAGGGCTCAAGGATCAAGCCTGTTCTTATGACCCAAAGGTACCGCACTGACTGCACATGCATGCTTAAACGTCTGGGCAATATGTGACAATTTTTTTCCTCTAGTAACTGCATTATCTATGCCCCATGCATAACAACTGCCTTTTCATGAAGCATCTATTAGAAAATGAAGATTTGAGACAATAAAACAGCCAACAACTGCGATGTCAGCAATAGGCAAGAGTGGCAGCAAACTATTCTTATGAAGGGGCTGGGGAGAATTTGCCTACTCCATACACCCTCCTTAAAATGCCACCTTCTCAATCAAATCTAGTTGATTTGACAGGCATGTCTCATCCCTAGCGGGAAAAACATATCTGTAACTGTCATCAGCTTTAAGCATACTACCTAGGGAAATAGCCAACCTGTAAAACCCACAAGAATTTTATCCACTGACATGTACAGGGGATTTTGTTCAAAGGCTGTCCCCGTCTTTGGCTTGGTTGCATTTCTCTTTCCGATTTCCATATGAAGAAAGTACCTTTCCTTCCTTAACAAGGCATCTTAATTTTGCTCCTGTTTTGCAGTAACTTGCTTTTAGCAGTTCAATCTCCTTTTTCAGAAATAATTTACATAGTATATGGAATCAGCTGAGCAGCCCCCTCTCACCCAAGCAAATATTTATTGTAAGAACAATCTTTCTTTTGCTGTAATTTGCAATTTATGTAGCCCTGTCTTATCTGCATCCTTTTTATTGCCCAGCACTGATTTTCATGTAGCATTACCAACTCAGTGGTGAATAGGCCACATAGATTTTTTTTTTTAAAAAAAACCCTTCATTGTATAAAATGTGAGTTTAAAATATTGAACTAAAGTTGGCAGCCATTTATCGATGTGAAGTGTTACATTAATCGGAGTTTAAGTGGAAGAGCTGTGCTGACAGAGTTCATGTTAGTGCATCTGTCATGGGTTCTTCCTCATTTGGCTGTATATTATATTTTAGGGATAATATATATCCACCAAAAATATCCAGACCTTGTAAAACTGAACTGCTTTGCCAAGCAATTGCAGATTTGGTGTGGGAATCAAAGTAGACGTTCCAGGGTACGTACTCAAAAGGAATTTCCGAGTGCAAATATAGATTTCTACCACCAAAAAGAAAAAGAAAAAAACCTAGTGTAGGATGACCAAAAGCAAAAGGTACCTTTTGCAGTGCAGAAGCAGGAAAACACAAATACCGGAAGCTGCCTTATACCAAATCAGCAGTGGCCCATCTCTTCCAGGCCTCCATAACCTGTTATCCTCCAAGTTGAATACATGACAGACTTGTGATTACCACAGCCAGCCACCTATCATCACTCCAGTATGCTATCTGGATTAGCTGCCTGCCTAGACTATAAAACAAGATTTTTTGGCATCTCAGCACCATCATGCATCAACAGTGGGCACACTCAGCATGAGGGGTTCCCCTTTATCTAGCAACAGTTGGATGAATACTTGTTGGGTGTGCTTTTGGCTATCCCTGTATTGGGCAGGGAGTTGGACTAGATGCCTGTAAGACCCCTTCCAACTCTACGATTCTATGATATTTCACAAACGGAAGAAACTAGAGGTTGGATCGTATGCCTCTTTTCTGCTAAGTTGGATCTTACGACAACATTCTACCAAGTTTTTGTTCAACAGAAAAATAGTTCCTGCTACAAAGAAAGACTTTCTCCACATTGAATGAAGACTTACTAGAAGAACATCTTGGCAATTCAACTGAGTGGAAGGTAGTCATAGGATCGAACCCCTATTTCTTCACACTTGGACGGGAGTTCCCCAAGCCCTGATTTCTAGGGATCTTATATGGATGTAACTGGATATGGCATGGATTTTTCCTGGGATATTGTGTGTGCATGATGAGCTTGAATTCTGAGTTATGGGCCCATTCCTACTCCCTTGCTACAAGCCAAATAGTGGCATAGATTGTGTGGAAAAGAAGCTACCTACATTTACAACCCTAAATCCTCTAATTTGTCAGGAATTCCCTTCTCTTGCATCATCCTTTAAAGTCATCCAAGGAAGTTTTGCTTCAATTGCCCCAGCCCTATCTCTGAGCATGAGAAACAGCTGAGCTTTTTGAATGTAAAGTGTAGTCAAGTCACAGTCAACTTATCCGTGTTGGTCTTCAGTAGAATAGCAGGATTTGAGTTCAATGGCATCTTAGAGACCAAGAAGATTTTCAGGGTATGAAAGACAGGAGCTCTGACGCTCCTGAAGACAGGAGCTCTGACTCTCAAAAACTCATACCCTGAAAATCTTCTTGATCTCTAAGGTACCAATGAAACTGTGATCTGTGTACCAACCTGACATCAAATCTAAAGTTTCCTCCTCTGACTAGCTTTAAGACCCCTTTTCCAAAAGCCCATCAGAATGACATTTGTTTTATAGCAGGAAGCAAAGCAGCACTGTGACTTTGGAAGAGAAAGAGCAGTGTCACTGAAAACTAAATAAGTAAAGAGTTAACAGGAATGAGTTTAAGAAAAGTGACTGAGGCAGAAGAACCTTCTAAACTGGGAAGATATCTTACAGAGAATGTTAGACTCTGATCAGGGACACCTTCCTTAAAATCTCTGACCAGATAAGGATATGTCCAACATCTGGATTTCTCTCTGGGTTTTGGAACTGTGAATTGCCGAGTATCATTTCCAAAGCATAACTGATGAATGAAGAACTGTCCATTGTTGTTTTATTTCCAAATCCTGTGCATATTTTTACATGTGCACTTTGTGGTAGCTTTCAATTCCTCTGTCTTCTTGATATCCATTTCCCCTTTGCAGATACCAAATCACGTTTTAAAAACTGCAAAAAGGCAACTTTGATATGATGGTGCAATGCAGATGTATGAAGATTCTTCTTGGGTGGTGTTTAACTAGCACATCGGGACCCATAAGTAAGCCACCACAGTTCTCAATGCATCAGAAGACATTTTGCAGTAATTTATCAATGCACACATTTGCATCAACAACATGAGGAGAGAGACGCAAATTATCTCAAGAAATGGAAAGATGCAGCAAGCTGCAAGTGATACAATCCCGCAATTGTTGGAGAAGTAGAATGTAGCACAGAGAGAAATTCTGGAACAGTGGAAAGGTGAAATCTACTCATCCATAGACTGGCCATGAAACTTGTGAGGTGACCTTGAGTCAAGTCAGTCTCTCGTCTCCCTTTCAGGCTAACCTATTTCACAGAATTGTTGGGAGGATAAAATGAGATAAACTACCATGTATATCACTCTGAGCTCCTTAGAGGAAGAACAGGACAACTGTGATAAATTAAGAAGTGAAATAAATGCTCCCACATATACAGAGAGAGAGAGAGAGAGAGAGAGAGAGAGAGAGAGAGAGAGAGAGAGAGAGAGAGAGAGAGAGAGAGAAGATAGGCAAGAGCCACGGTCACCCTGCATTGACCATATTATACAGGATTGCTGTATTCTACACATTAAAGCACACACGACACTTCGTAAATTAAATCACTGCATCTGATTTAGGGGCTGGATCTAGCCAGTTTTTTTCGCTCAGTTTCCCCTCTTCCTTACAAAATCCGTCTCATGAGACTTTTTGTTCATGCAAGACTATTGAACTGGAGTATAAGCCTTTTGGTGGTCAATGCCCACCCCCACCCCACTTTCACCAGCAGCAAAGCTCATGTGCACAATCACTAAATATGCATTATCTTCTAGGAACAGAGCAAGATGGAATTAAACACAGTGACTCACATTAGTCTCCCTCACCACTCCCCCAGTAACACACTGTTTTGTGCAGTATCTCCATGTGTTTGCAGATTATTCTCCACATATTTTCTTTAATTGGACTGTTCTGTAAATAGTTGCACACTAAAGGAAAAGCAACAGTAAACTGAGTCAATATCTACAGACAGCATTGTGTTCTTTTTTTTAACCTCACTGCTTGACATGTGAGCATTGGGATTACAAAACTAACTCGAGTCTTTCCCTCTTGTGTTTTACAGTTTCTGTGCTAAGCCTGCTTGCAAACCCATAAGGATAAAAAAATAATCCTCAAGCAATAACAAATATCATCATAAATTATATTGCAATGAACAGGCCATGCATCAACTGCCTAAAGACTTACAAATGGAGTGGGTGGGGAAGATATCACTGTTATTGCTCCAGCCGCTGCTCTGCCTAAATTCTCATTTGTTTAAAATTCTGAACTTAAAATGAGACAGACTAGACAATGCAAGAAATCTGTGGCTGCCGCATACAAAAGTATATCTTCACTTCAACTGTGACTAGCATGGGTGTGCATTGCAGTGTGGTTGCTATTTTGTCTGTTTTCAAGCTTTGGTACATGCAACTGGAGTATATTTTTCAAAGTACAAGTTCATGCCGGGGAAAAAACAAACAACCAATATACTGGGAGCATCACCCTTACACATCACTTCCCGTACACATGGGTTGGATGTCCCCCAAATGCAACATGTGTAAAGGCCTAATGACAGCCCAGGATGGGATTACACAACACTGCTAGTCCCCACTCATCCACAATCAGCAGTCAATGAAATGGCATGTGGGCAGGCAACTCGTAGCTCATGATGTTATATCATAATTTAATATTGCTACACTAACCACATTCTAAAAGGCCCCAGAGAAATTTGCAGGAGCTTACCTGATTATGCTATAACCTGTCTTCTATTGTTAGACACTATGTTCATTAATCATTACATATAGAATGGATTCTTTGCTGGGACAGCCAGAAAGACACAGAGTAAGGCCACGGGGTTGGATTCAAACTTGCTGAAGAGAACCTTCTCAATCCTTTTTTGCTTCTGACATCTCTTCTGTAAATTGTGCAGATGACTGATGATAACAACAACAACAACAATAACATTCAATTTAACCACCCTTCAGGACAACTTAATGCCCACGCAGAGCGATTTATAAAGTATGTTATTATTATCCCCACAACAATCACCCTGTGAGGTGGGTGGGGCTGAGAGCGCTTTGGAGAGCTGTGACTGACCCAAGGTCATCCAGCTGGCTACGAGTGGAGGAGTGGGAAATCAAACCTGGTTCTCCAGATTAGAGACCTGCTGCTTTTAACCAATACACCAAACTGGCTATTCATCAGGACTATGAATGAAGCTTTCTTCTTTTCTAAAAAAGGGTCTCTTTATGCTGTATTTTTATATGCAAGATGGTTTGTACCTTATTGGTAAATTATAACGGCCAATAACTATATGCAGTACAGGATTATCTACACCAGGGAAAGAGGAGAAGACTTGTCAGTTAAAGGTTGGATTAAAACACGTGGAATGCCTAATGACATTGACTCATAGAACAGTATTGGAAAAGTGAGAAAAAGAAACTGCATTCCAGACAAAAGGACTATTTTTGGAATCTCAAATGCAGACAGAATATATCCTTTGAATTATCAGTTTATTAAGATTTAAGTGGCTTTGCATTATGCAGTATGCTTTGTTAAATTCCGCTCCCTCTCTCATCTCTTTGTTTTTGAGGGGGGGGGGGGGATTTTAAAAGTTCATGTTTAAAAACAAGCAATACTGTTACAAGCTCCCCGGGAAGTCACCAAGAAAACAAAACACACAGTAATCAGGCTTCTGCTACCCAATTCAAATGAAGAAAGCAGAAGCAGCCACTGGAATATAAAACTCTCTCTCCAGAGAGAGTTGCTAGTGTTGATAAACCGCAGCCGCCTGGTGCTGGAGGTTTGTCAACAGAAGCGAGAACACGAGCATGCCCCTGCATCATCATCATTGTCAGATATTTGCACAGGCGGGGGGGGGGGAGGGGGGAAGCAGACAAGATTCCTTGAGTGTCTTAGTTTATGCACCAGAAATCTCATGAAGGCTTGGATTACCTTAGTTTTTTCTAATTCAGCCACCTTTTCCTTGATCCAAGTCACATCTACATTTGAGTGGATTTATACTATTAACTGCACTACCCCCAGCTTGTATGAGTTTTTGATTTTTTTACAAGTGGCAGGGGTAGGAATCAGGTCGAGACAGTGTAGTGTAGTGGTTGGAATAATGGTCTTGCATCAAGAAAATCCAGGGTCAAATCCTCAGTCATAAGGAGAACAGAGAAGAGCCATGTATGCTGTCCTGGCTCCTTGAAGAACAGTGGGATAAAAGTGTGTTAGACAGCAGGTAATCAGGTTGTGTGAAAGGTTCAGTTATCAATCAATTCTAAGTTCACACTTTCTGGACCAGTTAGTTGTTCGATGTGGAGTCCCCTACAGTACCCGTCCTTCAGGCAATTGTCAAGGTGTTCTTCCTTGCATCCCAAATCTACTCCTAGACACAAAACTGAGGGCCAAGCTACAAGTGATGAATGACACTTGAACGGCAAGTGGATTGAGTGGAGGGCAAGTGAACAGGGAGAAATACACTTGCCGTTCAAGTGTCATTCGTCATGTTTAGCTTGGCCCTGAGGCTTTAGGACTGAGGGCCAAGCTACACATGACGAATTACACTTGAACGGCAAGTGTATTTCTCCCTGTTCACTTTCCCTCCACTCAATCCACTTGCCGTTTAAGTGTCATTCGTCATGTGTAGCTTGGCCCTTACATGACATGGGGTACAAGCCTATCCATATTTAAGAATAAGTTCCATCAGGGAACTACATCCAAGTAAACATACAATGAATTGGCATCTTTTCCACACTGTGACACTGAGAGATCTCTGTCTTTTGGTGCTACACCTCTGAAGATGCCAGCCACAGCTGCTGGCGAAACGTCAGGAACTACAATGCCAAGACCACGGCAATACAGCCCGGAAAACCCCCAACAACCATCAATTGGCTGTTAACTTGTTAGTGATCAGTTGGTGCTTGCTCTAATGTCCAAGCTTGGTAATCCTGTTGTGGTTTCTATTGGGGGGGGGGGGGGCAAAATGGGGTAAACGAATATGGGGAAAGAACCACAACGATAGGGTCTTGACTAGAAGAAGAGGCCAAATATGGTTGTGATCAAACCAAAAAGTTACGTAATTAATACCTATGGCTTTCGAGTGTGAAAGAATGCAAGTACATGCTTAGATTTCATACAACGTTATCTTGTGCTGTATGTAGTCGCTGGATATATTTCTCTCTCTCTTTTTTTAATTTTTATTGGATTAGAAATCAATCTATATTATACTCATTACAATCAATTTCCTTTAGATATTCCAGTTCTAACCCCCTCCCTTTCCCCCCTTTTGTTGACTTCCAACAGTTTTCCAACCCCTTATTCATTTTCCCCCCTACTCATTTCAAACTTATATTATTCTATTAAACATATACTTTCACTCTCTTCTAAGCTTATCTATTATAACACAGTGCTATCTCTGTTCCCTTTCCCACTTAACTTATCAACTAAGTATTACATTCCTGGCATATATCCTTTAATGATAATAATCATTTATCTAGTTTTTGTACTCTATACTCTATCTTACGCATTCTAGTCTCATCAATATGGGACAAACAATTTGTCTCTCATTCTACATAACTTTAAGTACTTCTATAATCATTATATATATTCAATATAAGTCAATCAATTTAACTCATACGCTATATGTTACTCTTTACTTCCTTCTACATGTCTTATATTCATTCTATTTTGATTATATAATTTCTCCATTGTACAGTTGTCTGCCTGTAATAATCAATCAATTTGACCCATATTCTGCATGTTTCTAAGTACTTCTATAAACACGATATACATTCGGCATAAGTCAAACAATTTAACTTATATTCTATATGTTACTATACATTTCTTTCCCAATTATCTGCCAGAAATAAAACTAGTTAATCTCTATCCTTATAATCCTTATAATAACACCTCTATTACTTAATACTATATGTAATAGTCAAATAAAATAGTTGCTTAGAAGGATATATTTCTCATATATTCAAAGGACGGCATGCACTTGCAATAGGACACTTGCACAAGCTAAAAGCTTTAGCATTCAAAATCCAAATTAATCAAACTTTTGTACATGGAAGATACAACCACAGAAAGGAAGAGAGGAAACTGGACAAGCCGTTAAACCGGACAAGCCACTTATGGATTCCACTTCGGCTGAAGTGTTTTATATTTTTAGAATGGTTTCCCACAGGAATGCTTGTGGAAGCTTGTTGAATCTATTTTTTTCCCATGAACTTTTGCTTGTAAATTAACGATGTAATTCATATTCATTTGCATAATAAGACATTGCTGTCAGCGTGACTGCTTGGGCAAAAGAGTCACAGACAACCGTGTTCTTTCCAAATAAGACTCAACGGCCATTTGCCTGCAGCGCAAGTCTTCAGGCCAGGTCACCCGTGTTTGTCTTACTAATCTTGAACTGACATTGCTAAATCAATACAAATATGACCTTCCGTGAGCTATGTTGATCTAAAGCATAAGACTTTTTTGTCCCAATCTATTGCAAGAATTGACTGGGGACTGATCTTTTATTAGAGCAATGTTTGTGTTGCAGGTCAAGAATGTAGCCAGACGTCAATGGTTTCAGGTTCAATTTGGAAAGAAAAAAGAAGACACCCCCCACCCCCCCCGTAACTGCAGCCAATTGAATCAACCACAGCTAAGATGCTTTATTCAAGTGTCAACTGTGACAAGACTCAAGCTGCCCACTTAACTAGATGCAACAGTGTCCTATGCCAGAGGGATAAGACAGCGATACTCAGAAAATTACTTCTACTGACACAGCTACAGTGTCTGCCTGTCGGTTCCATGTGGACCAAGAGGGGAGGTATGAGAACAACTATAGCAGGAGGGGAAGGAAAGGGAGATGTTGTCTAGCAACAGGGAACTGTTTTCTAGACAAAGACACTGGGGGAAGGGGAGAGAGCACTCGATATATTTTGGGTTTTTGAAAAATATTTCATCCACGGGATAAATTGCTAGAAGAATTTAAGCAGGTGTCCATCCTATGCCCCACATGAGACATTCGGCTGTTCTTATTTGAAACACTTCCAAATTCCACTCAACTGTCTCACAAACACTTTTCTCAAGACTTGCATGAAAATGTGCCTTGCCCCAAATTCTGCAAAAACTCTGAATTACAGGAGGGCTAAGAGCTTCTTATTTTAAACTTTATTTCACTTCCCCCCTAAGTTTCTGCATTTTTAACAGCCGCTTGTGAAGCAGGAAGATCAACAGGCACAGCTCTGGACCCTGAAACGAAACTGCTTACCTGGTAGGCAAGTAAGGTAGGCTTACAGAGTAACCAGATACAAAGTAACTATGCCCTAAGCCCATTTATTGCAGTGGACTTCTATTACAGTAACTCTGCAAAGGAATACTGTGTAAGAATCATCAAGGCCTTGATAGGAAGACACTTGGCAGCTACTACATAAGCAGCCTTGAGTTCCATGACGGAAGAAAGTCAAGATATAAACAAAGCAAACTATAACCCGCTTCTGGAGAAGGCATGATTTGCTGCAAGTCATATAGCTATGGACAGCAGAGTCCTCCTGAGGAAGAGGCAGCTCTGGGTGCAGTGCCCCTATTCCTAGGGTCTCCAGGTCCCCCGGACTTGAAAGTGGGGGGTGGGGAGGTGTCAGGGGTGTGCTGGGAAGACTTATCTTGCACGTGTGAATAGCATGCATACACTCCAGAGGACTTCCACATCACACCAGGAATTATGTCACTCGCAGCACCATGTGGAAGTGACAGGTTGGATCTACAAATTGCTGTACATGGCTGAAATGGACAAGATGACAAGAAAACTGAGAGATCTGGACTCAGGGCAGTTCAACACAGACTGGGAGAAGCTGAAACAATACCTGGAGAAGAAATGGGAGGTGGGAGGAAAACTGTGGCAGTTTGAGAACTACTGAAATATAATAAAAGTATAAAAGAGAGGGGTGACTTTACCGGGGGAGGAAGAGAAATGTGAATTTATAAGCAGTTAGATTAATTGACTGAGATATATATAGATATGTATAGGTCAACTGATAGAGAATAATTAATGATAAGGTTTAAACATGAGGATTGACTAACTAACAATATTTTCTTTCTTTGACAAGATTTATATGCACCAAACTGAATGTATAGAAGAGTTAAATTGATTGAGTATCTGAGGAGTTATATAGAATTACCATAAAAAGTTGAAATGAGTAATATATAGAGAACAAATCAAATTGTTTGATTTAAATGTGGGAAATTTTTATGGTTTATGATATATAGGTTTATATAGAACTACTCAAAACTGGAAAATGGGATAAATTGTTTGTCTAAAGACGTATAGTTTGGGTGTATAATAAGTAAAGGAGTTAAAGATGTACTGCTTAATATATTGGAGAATGTATATCTGTTTTAGACAGAGGAACTTAATAGAAGTAAGGGAAAAGGGACAGAGGGTGGGAAAGCTGTTGGAAGTCAACAAAAGGGGGGGAAAGGGAGGGGGTTAGAAAAGAAAAATTAGGGGAAAATTGACTGTAATGTAAAAATAAAAATGTTCTAACCCAATAAAAATTTTTCAAAAAAAAAAAAAAAAAGGAAGTGACAGGTTGGAACCGGGGCTGATCTGATAAATCAAATCAAATCAAATTTATTATTACGGTCCTAGACCAGCAAAAGAGTTACAGGAATGATCAGTGTTACAGAGATAAACTAGAGAATACAGATTAAAAGATACCTCAGTAACATAATAGATTACATTGCCTTAAAATATATTAAAAAATTAAAATATTTAAAAATACTTAAAATTTAAATTTCAGCATATCATAAAAACCAGGTACCATAAAACCATAAGACAAAACTGTCTTTAGTTGGTAGTGAATGAACTCCTGTTCTTTATTGCCATCCAACCAAACTTAGCAACCTTATATGTTATATCCTGGGATCTATCCGAAAGCATTTTTGAAAGTAGAAAAGGTCTATGTCTACCTGGATGGGCAGAAAGTACAGGCCTTATGTAAACTTCTCGTAGTTGCATGTATATTTTACAGTCAAAGATGACATGTTCTAGTGTTTCTATTTTCCCATCACCACAGGGACACAGGCTTTCTTCCAGTGGCATTCTTTTTATATCTGCCTTCCAGTACAGCTGATGGAAGAGCATCCCAACGCATTAACGTAAAGGTTCTCCTGTGTTCGTGATTGGCAAGATTGAAAAGATAAGGCATAGGGGTTAGCCTAACCATGGGGTCAGGATCAAACAGTAACACCTTGAATCTGTTTAAGTCGTGTTGTCTCTCGACCTCTATTATTCTCTGCTTAATGGCCTTTTTGGCTTGATTATAACCCATACTGAGCAATAATTGCTGTGATAAGCCATAAGAGGCTAGTTTACTATCTATCTTGCTAGCCCAATATGGTGTACAATGATAAATTAGCATTAGATTTACAAGTCCTTTAGGGAAAAAAGTTAACTTTAACCAATGAGGAATTGCTGCAATCCATAATCTGGCCTCTACTGTAATCAGGCCTGATTTGATAAAAATTGGTCTAAAAGTTCTAGTGTTTAGAGCTGATTTTACTATTTCAGTGCTCCAGAGCTTGTGAAAACATGCTATGGGGCTCTCAGGCCCATTCTCATGCCTTTTCCTCCAGCCAAACAAGTGAGAGGTGACAAGGGCAGAAGCTGGGAGCAGGGGATTCCCCCACCCACCACTGGGCGACTGGTAACCAGAGGTGGCACAAGGGTTTTCGGTGCTCGTGGCCGGCCGGCTGGGCACCACCCCATGCTCCAGCCTGCGACACGCGTGACATCATCACAGGAGTGCACACGCCGCCGCTGGCCCGATCGCTGCAGCGGGCAGCTCTGATGGTGCATGGGTGGCCTCCGAGCTCTCCCTCTCGGTTGCCTGTTGCCGCTGCAGATGCCTGCCCGCGGTGGCTGTGCCCGGCTGGGGGGGTGTGCCGGAGGCGGCGGCGGCGGCGGCGCAGGGTGGGAGGGATAGGAGGCTGCAGCACTGTGGCATGTGCTCCCGTCCCCTGTGCCTCCTACGGCATCCCGCACCTGAGGCCACCGCCTACCTGGCCTCAATGGGTGTGCCGGCCCTGCTGGTAACCCCACCTATTCCTCATTGGAGGGGATTTATTTTATCAAGTCTGCTACCTGCTTTGGGGCTCAATGAGTGCACAAAGCAGCTTGCAAAGAGCTTAAACAACAAAGCAATTTGCAATCATTTTACTGCCCTCCCCCCAAACTATGAGCAATGACTTGTGTGAGCAGGAGCCTTCCAAATTGCTCCTCAAGTTTTGCCGAGGCTAAAAATATGGGTCATGGAAGACAGAACTGAAGCTGAAAATCAAGCTGAAGAGGGGAAAAAAGACCGAGATATTCATGATGTAGGATGGAGAGCAGGTAACGGTAGAAAATGATGAAAGGAAAACAGAGCTAAGGGGATTTCGCACAAGGTAGAAAAGCAGCAAATGTGCTGATGCCTGGTGAGCTCATGGCTTCCATGCAAGGGTTTGAAGTTTCCAATCTTGCTAGAGGAACCTTCAAACAAGAAGTACTGGCCTCCTTCCATACACCCCTGCCCATCAATTAAGCTGCTCCAGACAGCTACAGAAGAAGTAGACTGTCACAAGAGAAAGAACCTCTTCTATAGATACGCCCCACTTATGGAAAACCCTGCCAACAAAAGTTCACCTGGTGCCTAGGCCTCACTAAGGCCAAAATATTCCTGTTCACCCAGGCTTTGAACTCAGGGTATTTTATAAAGAGTTTCTGCTTAACACTGTTTCTAGTCTTTTTTAGCACAATTTATAACAATTGCAAGCTGCCTCGTGAACTTGGAAGTGCTGAAAGTGCAGGATATGCACCCTTTCAGTGAATGAAGCACATGGCATTCTATTTAACATCTCTGGCCAACTGAAGGAGTCCACACAATGGTTCTGTCATGCTCCTTTAAAACATCATCCAGAGACATCCCCCTTTATGCTGATGGTTAGGTTTTTCACCAACTATTTGAGCAGCTTGGCTTTGAAGTAGATTTAAGCGTGGCAAATTTTCATTTTTAACTTTGGGGATACCTTCTGCAAGAAACATAAATGACAGACAAATGATGAGTAAAGGCAGGGCTTTTTTTCAGCCGGAACGCTGGGGAAAGGCGTTCCAGCACCTCTTAAAAATACCCATGTAACTGGTGGGTATTTTGGCCTGAAACCGCCAGGATCAGGCTGCTGCCAGGCAGCGGAGGGTTCCCCCGAGTGACAGAGGCCCATTCTAGGCTGATTTGGTCCAAATCCTAGCAGTTTCTGGCCTGTTTCTGCCCAATTCAGGCCAGAAACAGCCAGGATCGGGCTGCTGCCAGGCAGGGGAGGGTTCCCCTGAGTGACAGAGGCCCATTCTAGGCCGATTCGGAACCAATCCTGGCAGTTTCTGGTCTGTTTTACCCCAATTCAGGCCAGAAACAGCCAGGATCGGGCTGCTGCTGGGTGGAGGAGGGTTCCCCCACCTGGCAGCAGCCCATTTCAGGTCAAATTGGGCCTGATCTGGGCCATTTGAGGCCAAATTCAGCCCAATTTGGGCCCAAAATGCCTAGGATTGGGACGCTGCCAGGCAGGAGAGTGTTCTCCCATGTGGCAGCGGCATGTTCCAGGCCAATTTGGGCCTGAATCAGGCCCCCCGTGGAGCACAGGAGCACTCCCAGGGTGGCCATGGCCTGCGTGACGATGTCGCTCCTCATAAGTTACATCATTGTGTGGTCTCGGGAGTGCATGTGCACACAATATGGTGCCCGATGAGTTCCACCACCTCTTTTCCCAGAAAAAAAAGCCCACGACTGACTTCCTAAACGCTGTGTGTGCAACCCACAAAGATCTCCTGCTTGTAAATTGTAATATAGGGTTATTTTGGCACAGACATCCAATATAGTCATAGCTAGGCTTTATCATATATATTCCACCGCCTCCTGGATTGGATCCAAGAACACCGAGCAAGAAAAAAATAGTATTATTCTGCAAATGGTTTGGCACAAGTGCTCTCAATATGCTATCCTAAGCAGGTTTGATAGCAGCAATCACAAGCTGAGGGGACCATGAAAAATCAACCAGGGTAAGGGAGAAAAACAACTGGGAAATCACCTCCCCAGGCTAACTCTCCTGTAGGATATTATAAACCCTTTGGGGCTTTAACAGTTCACTTTCTGTATCTCTCCAGCACTTGTTTTTCCTCCCTTTGATTTTCAGCCTCTCTCAGCAGCCTTAGGACAATTAAATTTTCAGTTTTCATCAGGCTGGGTTTTTTGGGGTATGTGTGTCTTTCCTAATATACCTTTCCCCCTGCATATATGTATGCATATACCTCAATCTTATTTATCTGTGAGCCCCCTTAATTGCCTTCTTAATGGCATATTGTGGTTGAATATGTATTAGAAGATAGAAGCAGGGGGGAGGGGGGCAGTGAGTAGGTACACACAAAGGGGAACTCAGTTCGGAAATCCCCTCCAGACATCCAAATCTCTCTCTCCAGCATTCTAGAAGGTCTCAGAGTTTTGAGTGGGCCAAGTCCCCATATTTTTGCCATACCACAATTTTATCCCACCTCTCCTCCAAGAAGTTATATAGTTCTCTCCTCCCTTTTATCCTCACAACCAGCCTGTGAGGCAGGTTGGGTGAAACTCCTGAGATGGAATTTCAACCTGAAACTCTTCAATCTTAGGGCCAAGCTACAAGTGACAAATGACACTTGAACAGCAAGTGTATTTCTCCCTGTTCACTTGCCCTCCACTCAATCCACTTGCCGTTCAAGTGTCGTTTGTCACTTGTAGCTTGGCCCTCAGTCTGACACTGTCAGCTCCACTACACTGGTTCTCCATTCTGGCTGAATATGGAGATATTTTCACTTGAGCAAAAAATTTTTTTCTAGTACCTTGTTTATTCCTGATCAGCACTAGACTCAGTTATGAGACACATTTGCATCAATGTGTGTTAAACCTATGCTTCTCATGGCAAAACCACCATGGTATGAGAGCAAAAATGTCATAGGACAATGCACTTGAGGTTCATATGGACATGAACCGCTGGCATCAACCCATCCTCCCAGCATATGCACACTAGTAAGTCCAGCCATTGGCACATGTAATTCCAAGCCCCAAAAAAATTGTGTTGGGGATTTTGTTCAGTGCAGACTGTCCACAACATCTGGTTATCAAATTATAACACAGACAGCAATGGCAGAATTGTTAGGGTGCGTGGCAAAGGTCTGGGTACATTTGCAGGAAATCAAAAGGGTTTTATCTGCAAACAAAAAACTCTGTTGTTCATCATCTCAAAGATGATGTTTTATTCAAGCAGCTCACCTGTTTTCATGAGAGTAACACTTCAAGAAGAGGGCAGCTGCGGTCTGTAGCTCTCATCATTCCCAAAGAGCAGGCAAAAAGAGAAAGCTGTCCTGGGGACAGAATGGAATCAGATGTCTGCAAACTCAGAAGCCAAACCACTTCTCTTCTCAAATATTTACTAGATTCTCTTAATTAAAAGGCTATTTCCCCTCAAATTGGTTCTATTCTGTCACTTTTGGTATCCATCAATACTCAAGGATTTTGTTCTTGGGAAGAGAACACTGCCTGCCTCAGAGACAGAGAAATGAAAACATTCGAAAGCATTTTAGCGCATACCCATGACTTCTCCAAAAGGGCTAAACATAGTGTTGCCAGCTCCAGGTCAGGAAGTTCCTAGAGATTTGTGGGGTGGAGCCTGGGGAGAACAGGGGTTGGGGGGGAGCGGGCTCAGGAGGGTATAATGCCATATAGTCCACCTTCCAAGGCAGTCATTTTCTCCAGGGGAACTGACCTCTGTTGCCTGGTGATTCGTTGTGATTCTAGGAGATCTGTAGCCACTCCCTGGAGGTTGGCAACCGTAGCTTAATAAGAAGTTAGTGGAAAAGCTAGCTGCAAACAACCTGCATATCCTTTATAATATCTTGTAAAAAAAAAATAGGTGACATGAGTTCACTTGTTCCTTGCAAATGTCACTCAGTGAATTAGAGTGGGGGAGTGTTAAACTTGATGTCTGCCTTCAGTAATATAAAGGAAGCATGCAACATGACAGGTTAGAACCATTCCACCCTAAGTTCTCATAAAGTCCAAGTTGACAGGAGGATAACATAAGAATGAAACAGACCATATTCCGAGGCAGGTGGTAGATTCTGGCTTTGAATTTCCCTTCTAATTAAAAAAAGAACTTCGACATAAACAGAAAACTATCAAGGCTAGGTTTGCAAACAATTTTCATTTGGAGGGAGCTTTTTTTAGCGTAAGAAAGCTACTCCAAATGGGATTTCCAGGATTCTCCACCTGCAGTCTACCGAACAGGCAGACAAGGCCATCTTCACATCGCCCCATGACTTTAAGCAAGCTCGTTCATTCAAACACAAACAGAAATGGTAGATGGAGGTTCAATTATTACCTATCAAAAAGAGAAGTTTTGTAAATAAAGTTTTATAGGAATGAGGTATGATTTGCATACACATGAATGAATTGAAGATGTATAAAGCACCTGGGGAATAAAAATTAGTATGATTAATTTGCACAGGACGAGAAGGCATAGGATATCTGTTACCCAGAAGACTGGAATAATTATTCTTCAATTGTTTGATAGATTGTGAAAAATTTGTTGCACCGACTAGGGTGGGTGGCTATCTAAAAATCGCATAAATTACAGAAACAACTGAGAGTAAAGCAGTTATTAAAATCTGAGAGTTCAAAAAATGTTTTTTAGAAAAAATGGGCTAATGGTGGGTGTTTTGAAATGCTATTTTGTTACTATGCCTTGCATTCGAGGAATCTGTGGCGGTATATGAGTAGGGTTCCCATGTGCCTGCCAGTAGTGGGCAAACTCCCAGGAGTTTGCCTCTTTGCTTGTTGATCTACCAGTGATCGGCGGGAAGTGGCAAGCCCCCTGGGGGTTGCTTGCCACTGGCAAGCACCCTGGGAACACACATGGTGTGCATGCTCTCAGGGAGGCATGATGATGTCACTTCTGGGACACACGCATGTGCTGGGAGCTCATGCGAGGAGAGAGACACTGGAAGCACTAGGTAAGTGCTAGGTACTGCCATTCCTGCCGAGAGGGTAAAGGGATCTGACAACTCTTTTCCATTTTAACCTCACAACAATCCTGTGAGAGACGAGGCTGAGAAAAAGGGACTAGTCCAAAATCACCCAGCAAAATTCAGAGCAGAGGAATATGAACTCAGATTAAGTGGGAGAAACCTGAAAAACAGAGTATCTTATTTCCTCACATTTACTAAATTCCCAACACATCTTCTTCATCAACATAAGCTAAACCCAATTTTCTACCTATCAGTGGAACTCCTGCCAGTCCTCCCCACAACACATACTGTACCTTTAGCTTTCTTGCTTTATTCTCATGTACCTGTTTAGAGTAACACCCATCCTTGGTCCTGGAAACTTGGGCAAAGCATTTCAATAGGGAGAAGCCCATCCTACCTCTGTAACCTATGGAGCCACTAGGTTTGACACCTCGCACAACTTCTCCCAACAGCCAAAATAACCAGAAGCTCAGATTGCTGAATTCTGTCCCCCAAACCAAGTTCTATGCTCACTTGGTATTGAACACAAAATCACCTGATACACATGAACCTGCCTGAAATTTAAAATATAAAATTAATTGCATGTGATTGGAGAGAAGTGGTATTGATTCACTGGAGTTCCCCTAAAAGAAACACTTCTAGGATTAAGCTATTGGGCCCTGGATGTATGCATATGTCCATAAACACAGGCTTCACTGAATCGATGTTACTTGCTTCAAAATAGATGTGCTCGAGATAACAAGGCCATTCATTTTCTCCACCCGCTCCCCAAAGCAACTGTGTCTCAGTATCTAGGGAAAAGAAGGTGACTGAGGTGCAAATATTTCAGATATACTATGACTGTCACTTATTTCATAATCACATGCTACATTAACTTCCCCGATAAACCAGTAACATTCAGAAAATAGAGGGCAACACACGTTTGCCAGTAAATAGCCATGCCCCAAGCCTGAGCATCTGATGCACAGTATGAGGACAAAAAGCATGGAAGAAAAGGTGAAGCACTCCCTGCTGATAAGATGTCTACTTCAATTTACTTGGATGGAAAAACTACAGCCCATTAAAAAGTCCATAACCCAGCAAAATGGCACTGATCTGTATGTGTGTGTATTTTTTAAAGAAGCACTTACCAATAGCAATTAAAGCAATGGTGCAGTACGGTACAGCTTGGCATCAACACACAATGCAAGAAGGATTCAGCACTTCAAAGCTGGGCTGCACCATAAATTGGAAATATTGATAACATTGGCAAGACAAAGAGCTAAGCTACAAGAGACGAATTACACGAGGACACGCACATGAAGGGAGTCACAAGGTTAGCTGGGAAGCTGAGTTTTAAAAGAGATTGGAAGGCTTTGTCAATTTCCCCTCTCTACAGAGCCAGCAAAGATCCCTCCTCAGAGGGTTTGCTAATTTCCTCTTTGCCTCCAGAAGGTTCTGTCAGTTTCATCTCCCATTCTAGGAGGCAAAGAGGAAATAAACAAAATATCTGAGGAGTGATCTTTGCTGGCTCTGTAGAGAGGGGAAATTGATACAGCTTTCCAATCTCTTTTAAAACTCAACTTCCTGGCTAACATTGTGACTTCCTTCACGTGAGCATCCTCTTGTAATTTGTCTCTTGTAGTTTAGCTCAAAATTGTCAAGACAGGATTTCTTTGGGACTCTGGCCAATTTTGCATACCCAAAACTCCATTTTGTCCAGGAAAACACAAGCCATAATTCTGACCTGGGCTGAACTACTCACTGATAGTGCAATTCTATACAGAGTTACTCCAGTCTAAACCCATGGGCTTAGATTAGATTAATTCTGTTTAGGATTGCACAGTGAGCCTCTTCATTAGGCCAGAGAAACCAAATTGTGATGGCCTTACCCTAAGAAATGTGATTGCAGGATAGTCTTCAATTTGATCTGCCAGATTTTCCTCAGTTTGGCAGATATTCCACATGCCACTTCTTGTGGAGTATTTTTAATCTGCAAGCATATTGTATCCCTCAATCTATCTCCAGCATACAAATAATTATGAGGTCTTAAGATTTCAGAACATAGCAACACAGACCTGTTGCTAATGCATGCATTTTGCACTGAAACAGCATAAGCAATATAAACAAGTAATGCCAGACTATCAAAGAAGCAGGAAGTGATTTTGAACTAATGAAAATGTAGAAAGGGAAATCCAGACAACTTTGGTTAAAGCATCACAGTCAATTATCTGCAAAGAAATCTCACCCCCCCCCCGACACACACCTATTTAACGGGGGGAAAAGAAGCTCTGGATTAAAAACAAAAATAACATTTTGCTTCTAAAACAGTCAGTAGAGTGGGAGGAAAAATAATCTCCTCTGTCAATGCAATTCTCTATAAACAAAAACAAAATATTCAAGATTGTAAGTTTATCCTGGTGTAAGAAATCTGGTTCACTTTTAAACTATTCTTCCCAGCGAGGAACAAGAGAAGATATTTGCTCACCAGAGATTGTGTCTTCGCATTCACATCTTAGATTTCAATTTTCAGACTTCTAATCACAGCTTAAGGAAGTTTGCTAGCTGCATCCTTTTAAAAAAACTCCTTTAAATTACAACATCCATTTCCCAAATCCGCCAGAACAAATGACAGATATCCTTTTGCCTACCTTGCAGGTGAGCAGCTTCCCAACATGTAATATATTTGAAAAACAGGCTGTCAAGAGAAAACATGAGGCTGAAAAATGCAGGGCTGGGGGAGGACAATTGCTGGATATCAGTTGAACGTGGTTTTCTCTTCCAACATACACAAACGACAACCTTGTCCCTCCAAAACAGGATTGGGAGATTACTACTGTAATACTGTTAGTGAAAAATGTATTTCAATATTGGTTTTTTCCTCCAGTCATCTTAAGGCCTTTTCGAAATGAACACATAGTACATATAATTTGCAGTAACTTGTTTTCATCTGCTTGAGATAGTGAATTAAGGGCTTAAGTTTACAATGCCTTATGTTGGCTCAGCCACACAGGACACGAACCAGGCAAGGCTCAGTACTAGCCATTCCTCTGGATCTCCAGTTAGGGCATTTGAGATGCTGCCTCTTCAAAGGATGAGAACCAGAGGTTCATAATTCCAGTGAGAAGAAAACCTGTTCCATTTGCCCTGCCAAACATTGCCAAAAACTGCAGCTAGTGTTGGATAGCCATTAAAAGTGTATCAGTCTGGGATATGGCAGACCAGACCCAAATCCCCTTCCTGTCATGAAACTCACCGGGTGACTCTGAGTTAATCACTCTCTCACAGCCTAAACTAGCACACAGTGGTAACATGAAAAAGTACTCAACAGATATGCCATTTTTCAGGACTTCCTAAGGCAGAGGGAAGGGTAGCCAACCTACAAGTGGTGGCTGGAGATCTTTTGGAATTATAACTGATTCTAGGCTTGCCAATCCCCCACCTGGGGTGGGGGATCCCTTGCTCCCACCTCCCCCCCACTTAACTAGACAGTGGGGGGCACGCCCCCCCAGGGCACTCCCTGGCAGCGTGGCACACCCCTGGGTGGCGCGGTGCACCCCTGCCCCCGCAACAGACCCGTTTTGGGCCAAATCAGGCCCACAGGGGTGTGATTCAGCCTCCTTGCCGAGCGCGGGAGCACTCCCAGGCCACCCTTTGATCCGTGTGATGATGTCACTTTCGGGAAGTGACATCTTGCACACTGGGAGTATGCATGCGTGCACAGTGTGCATGAAGATACAGATTCGACACTTCACAGAGTAAGTGCCAGGGTTCCAGTTTCCTGCTGGGGGACTCACAGGACCTGGCAACCCTAAATGATTCCCATACAACAGAGATCAGTTGCCTTGGAGAAAATGTCTGCTTTGGAGTGTGGACGCTAGAGCATTTTTTTAAAAGATCACTGTATTCCACCGTCATACACATCAGTTCCCTTTAAATACTAAGATGCTTTCTTTGCTCACTGGCTGTTCCAAAGGAGAACATTTCAAGAATTCACTTCTCTGATGGGTAGAAAACCACCTCTCTTTACAGTCTTCCCTTTGAGCACTTTCACAGAAACTGAAATGTCACACATGCCATCTATTTCCTCTAACAAAAACTTTGCCGAGCGTAGGAACAGTCACATAGGAAAAAAATTAACAGTGGCAGAGCCCCTGCGGGACCCCTCACAGTTAACCGTACAAAATGTGTTGCCATTTACTTATCTTGGAATTGTCCATAGAGTTTAATGATTTTTCTAGCAATGTTTGAATGTACTTCTGCCAGGGGGCACAGAAAAAAGAAGGATCTCTCATTTAATTTCCTTTTTTAGCCATCTTAGAGGAGCTAACATTTACAAAAGGCTTTAAATCCTCCTAAGCCCTTTTTTTTTCTCATGTTGCACCAAAGTTTGCAGTGCTGGGTTCTCTTCCCATGAAGTCTCTTAATACATTGTTCAGGGCCATAGTCCCCACTCTGATTCCTGGTTACACATGAATCACAGGTTCTTCCCAATTCCCTTACATGAAATTTGGATCACAACTGTGGCACATGTGAAGGGTCTCCATCCCTCTCCCCCATACACAATTTTTCTGAACAGAAAAAATAAGGAGGGCACTATCGGGTTCATTGGGGAAACCCACACGTGCATCTCTGGGTTTCCCTAACAAGCCAAATAGTTCACCTCCCACCCTAGAACTATTTCAAATCAGGAAAATGGCAAGGGTGTAGAAAATTGAAACCTCCTTCTTCATATACACCACAGTCACCATCCAAATCGGACACTACATACACGGGAATTGAGGATAACCTGCACGAGATGTGTGACTGTTACACAGGACACAGGGTAAGCACCCCAGACCTCCCCTGTGTTCCTCTGTAATATATAAATATTCAGTCTGGTGTCTTCCATAAATGATGTAAAGCTTTTACAGGGTGAGCCCAAGAAGTCATTTAGTACGGTATCTTTCACTTACTTTGTATGGAATTTAAACAAAAAATTCAAACCTATTTATTTCTATATGAATTTCAAATTGTGGCTTGCTCCAAGCCTTCTAGAGAATGGCATAAGGCACACATTTAAATAATTAGTATTTTGTTTGTTTAACATTTACATCCCATAATGTCCCCCAAAGGGATTCCAGGCAACTAATGTTATGGCCACAAAAATGCATGGAGTCACATGAAATAGACATTCATGTTAATCGCCAGAAACAGAAAATAGGTAACACTGGAATGGCAAAACTTTTAGCCACAGAGGATAGCAGTTATGTACAGAGGAATGAGAGTGAGCAACTGAAATGGAATCTAGAGAAGATGGAGAGGATGCTAGTTGGGAATGCCTCTGTTCTGCAAAGGATTTTCCTATGACTGATAGGGAGCAGGTCTCACTAGCAGATCAAGTGAAGAGCCTAGAGGAACTCCTGAACCCTGGCTTGCTCTTTGAAAAGCAAGTAGGAGTGGAGTGGTCTTTTTCTTCATCTACATTTGGCCAGAGGCTCTTACTCCCTTTTAGACCAGTCAAACAGATCTATGCTTTGTTACTTTCACGCTCTTGACTACTGCAGTGTATACTACAGAGAGATATGCCTTGACAGTAGCTTGGCAGCTTTAACTCATTCTGAATGTACATGCCTATTTGGTGTCTGGAGGCATTCCCATAATACAGACCATTTTACATCAGTTTCACTGATGACTTATTTGCTTCCAAATTCAACTCAAAGTGAATACTATAATCACCCTCAGTAAACCACCTTCAAAGCCAGGGACCCGTGTAGAAGGACAACTTCTTTTAGGCCTGTTCTGCATGGTGAACTTTACATCGGGCTTTCTGTGTATTCAACCCATGAGGATCGGATCTGCTTTATTCATTGGTTCCGGCCCCATAGTGCTTTGATTCTCTAATTCTACGCTTTGAAGTTGAACCAAAGTGGTGTGTCTGGTTTTTTTTTCTTTTTAAATTTGTACTACAAGAATGCCCTGATTCTGCTGCAGGCTTTGAGGACTCATGTTTCCTCTGGGCCAAGCTACACATGACGAATGACACTTGAACGGCAAGTGGATTGAGTAGAGGGCAAGTGAACAGGGAGAAACACACTTGCCGTTCAAATGTCATTCGTCATGTGTAGCTTGGCCCTCAGTCAATTTGCTGAGAACTCCCCAGTTTCCTCAGTTCCTGGGCTGAGGACTGGTGAGCTTCCTCAGCTGAGGTCTGGTCAGTTCCCTCAGTTGATTGCTGAGGAAATTTACAAGGTTGTATTTTTTTTGGTCTTTTTTAATGGCAAAAATGTTGCAACCTTGCTATTTAATTCTTAAAAAAGAAAATAAGGGGAAAAAAACTTGACTGGCTGCTGTTCAACAAATCAGGATGCATGGGGAAAAGGGGAGGGCAAAAGGCAGGGCCAGGGCCGGGCCTCACACCAAAGAAAGCATTCTGCACTTCAAAAAAACTCTGGTTTGACTTGCTGGGGGGAAAAAATCGGGGTATGTGTGCAGGGAGAGAAACTGCAGAAAAGCCAGGGAAAGCTCAGTTCTGTGGCAGTTGCAATATTTCTCCATGTGGAATGCAAAAAAGTCTGGGAATCAGTTTGGAGACTGAATTGGGGTATTTTGACCATACGTGCAGAAGTCCGGAGGGAAATCGATGCAGTATGGGGCCAGAACCGATTAAAAAAGCCCCATGTGGAAAAGACCTTAGTCTCCATATATGTTTGCATGCTGTCATAGGACATCAGTAGGGTGATTATCAATTCGCCTATTACAGGATGGAACGATGAACAAGACTTGTATTTTTCCTTCATACGCTTGAATCAAGCTTACATTGGGAATATGCAGGAGTGGCAAGCTGAGGAAATGTACACTGCACTCACTATTAAACAAAAAGACTTTGCCAAACCCACTCTCTATAGCAAGCAAGCAAGGTTCAATTTATTTTATTAAAATGAAACAAACTGCATAGCCAGGGTCAATAAATGGGGACTGTTGGAATTCAAATAGATGTGAATAGCAAACCCTATATTTGTAATGCATAAAGAAGTTAAGATTTCTTTCAGAATAAAGTGTGAACAATATCAGCAAAGTTGTTCACTGATGCAAATGCAGGAGATCATTGGGCAGTTTAAGAGAATCATCCCATGCCAAACAGTCACCCCCACCCTCCAGAAATCAGAAGTAATAAAATTAAGGCTGTATGTGTAACTTGTGTGCATTGTTCTAAGCAGCAAATCAATCCTTTTAATGAGAGGCAAACTTATTCTCATTAAATCCGAACAGGAAAAGTATCATAAGGCCTTTATTAGGACCAATCAAAAATCACAGAACAATAAGACGGCTCTGAAGTTTCACAAAACTCTTCCTTGGGCTCAGTATTGCTGCTGTTTTAAGGGAAAGGAAGAGTAGAGAAAGATGCAGCTAGCAAAGGGCAGCATTACAATCATTAACACATAAGTAATGCATGTATCTATCTCTAGAAACTACATGCTTACTTAAAATAGCTTAGCATCAATCCAATTCTGAGAACTAGCTGAAGCTTGTATGAACAGACCTACGGAGAAAGAAAAAGCAAGCTACCTCTCCACAGGGTTAGTCCTACAGTGATACTGACATAGCATAACTCCCTCCCCAAGGGAGTATCTCTTAGCCTTTTGTTAATAGCCATTAGATGGCAAATGAAGACAATTCATTTCCCGGGAGTACTGTGATGGCAATAGATGGCAGTATTTGCTCCTGGGCTATTATTAGTCATAGTTTTTTTTTTATCATCATATGCTATTATTGTTTTCAATTTTATCTGCTCTTTGCTTTCCTGGTTATATTTTATTAGTCCTGATTTGAAAATGCATGTAAGCAACATTCTGAGTTCAGCGAAATGCATGTTAAAGATAGCTCTGTCAAGAAGTTGGCTACTATTTAGAAGTAAAGAAAGGGAATGTGGACACAAAGGTTAATTTTTTTAATCAGACCAAATTAGGGATGACTTCAGGTTCCTTTTTTTCCTACCACATCCTGATTTCAAGAGAATCCAATCCATGATATTCACATCATTTTGTTTCACAGCAATTTTCCTCAGAAATTGTATGAATTTTCAGTATTATTTATGCACCACTAAATCAATATACATTACACATATATTATACATATAAGGGATTTCATGGTACATATAAATACTGCATATATTGCATACAAAACCATACAGAGCCAACAGTGAAAAATGGGGAACCAGAACTTTTGACATAAAATTAATGTGTATTAAAAGAAAACAAATCAGGCTAGATGCTTATTTCTTCTCTGAATATATGATGTTAAAGTTGTTTGAGAAAGTCTTTATTAACTTTAAATTGTAGCCGTGAAGCATTCATCCAAAACAGAAGCTCTTTTTCACCATTATATCTGTGCATACCTGGAGTCCAGCAACTGTACACAGCAAGAGCATGTGCTACCTAAAATGCTTGTGATAGTCATAGTCTCCATACTGTCTGAGCATAAGAGCACATCCATTTTGTATATACATACAGCTTCAGTATATGCAAATCAGAGACCTGGAAAGTCCAGTGGCTGGTACACACATACCAAAGCTGCAAGCACATGCACATTATGGGCATTAAGCTGCTCAGATAACATGACGACCACATATACTTACTCAGGGCCAAGCTACAACTGACAAATGACACTTGAATGGCAAGTGTATTTCTCCCTGTTCACTTGCCCTCCACTCAATCCACTTGCCAGGCAAGTGTCTTTCGTCATGTGTAGCTTGGCCCTCAGAGAGTTTCCTGGTATACATCAAAGTAATGTTTGAAAAGCGCTAATAGCTTTCACAAGATATTTCAGTGGAAGGCACCAATGCTCAAAAAATGTTGGTATATACTAACCATTTTTGGGGGAGTGAAGGGGAAATTTTCCAATTTTTCCATGGAAAACCCAAAGTGAGATGTTTACTGTTGGAGTAAGACATTTCTTCATACTCTTTAGAGGCAACTCTGTTCTCACAGGCAACCAACGTGCTTGCAGCATCCCTACTGCAACCAAATTCACCAAATCAATGTTTTCTTCATAAAACAAAAGTCCTGGACCAACACTGTATCAGTACAGTGACCAGGGCTTTTTTTCAGCTGGAACACGGTGGAACGGAGTTCCGGCACTTCTTGAACATGGTCACATGGCTGGTGGCCCCTCCCCCTGATCTCCAGACAGAGGGGAGTTTAGATTGCCCTTTGTCACGGCGCAGAGGCCACCAGCCATGTGACCATTTTCGCTGAGGGTAATTTAAACTTTAAAAAACTCCCCCCCCTTTGTTCCAGCTGACCCAAAGTGACGTCATTGTGTGGTCCTGGGAGTGTGCATGCACTTTATGTGCGTGCATGTGGCACCAGGGGCACCAGCTTCCACCAGGAATTGCCCCCTGTGCTGGCAACCCACTGAGTTCCACAAGGCCACCTCTTTTCCCAGAAAAAAAAGCCCTGAAGTGACTATCTGTGTATGTTTTTGTTTTTGTTGGTTGTGTATGGTTTTGTTTTTCCTTCCTTCTACTTTTGCCTTCATTGAACCTATAAAAACATTTTTTTCATTATGAATTCTCATGCCATCCTGGATATCTTGATATATAGTATTCCTGTCACTTGCCAGAGCTTCCCAAATCAACTTGTCAATGTTTGTCAAGCCACACTTCCAGGAACTCTTAAACTGAAGTTTTGGATGATCTCCAGATTTTCCTTGTATTGCTATGTTCCCGTTCAAAGCGCATTCTTTCAAAAATATGTCTTATTAAATTGGTCTAGGGAAGATTAGGTTGAATCCTACCAGCATTTCCATTGGATCTTGCCCAGTTCCTCTCTCACAACAGCTCCTGTCCTACATGGCTTTTGTGCACATAATCTCCAGCACAGCCTGTTTTTTAAGTAGTCAAAAAGGGACCCTCCTCTCTCCTTTGTCAGTGGAAAAAATGATAGGATCCAGTCCAATATCTTCGCTGGTGACCTATCATGTTAGGTTTGGACAAGATAGTAGCGGATGTAGTGACGCTGAACATTAACAAGATGGAAGCCATGACGAAAATGTTAAAATGAAAATAATATCGTGAAATCGGGATGAGGCCATCGAGATGATGCCACAAGTTTTTAGCTCTTCCATATGCTTAAAAAAAAAGCCTAGAAGGTATATGTTCATCTCTAGCAATATGCATTAATTTCTGAGGGTGGGATTAATAAGGATTTGAAACTCTGGAAATAATTTCTTTTTCATTAAACAAAAATTATAAGATCCACTAGTTAACATATTGGAACAACTGCCTGTAATAAACTGTGCTCCATTTTCATCTGTAATTTTATTCCTGCAGCTAATGAAAGGAAAGTAGGTTAAGTTTTCACCTTTCTTCAATATACATTTTATAAAACCCACAGCCTGGCACCATATTGCAACTACGCCTGCTTAATAGTTCCATTTAAGTATATGGTACCTTTCGTCCTGAAAGATCCCCAAAGTGCTTTATAGGCTCTAAGTGGCGGGATTGTTTCTCACATCACTGAAATTCTGTGCCAGCAACAGGGCACTAAAGTGGCTTTGGGAAAAGAATTGAGAAATAATTTATCCAATTGAAATTCCAGGGCAAGGGAATCGAGTTAGGGCAGAAGGCAATTACTGAAATTCAGCAAGACGGTTTCCCTTCTCTGGGGCATGGGAATAGCTACAACTTGATCCAGTTTGGCTCAGTGACATAGTCATACACATTGACAGTTTCCATGGAGGGAGATTTGGTGCATGTGTTTCGTTCATGGTCACATTCTGAAGACTGCTCTCAGAGTCATTCATGTAAAAAATTATGCTTAATGCTTTGTATTAACCATTTATAATATAACCACAGCTTCCAAAACACAGACTACTTCCATTAGAATATGATAATGTAACAGGGTCTGGTGCAAGCTTTTCTGAGAGCCATTAATGCTTCCAGATTGAAGATATTAGTGGCTATGGACGATTGGACTCGTTATTCTGAGCTTCTAACTGTGGTTACCCCCTTCAACTGTACCTTGAAACCAGGATTTGCAATTTTGTTTTAATGAAAACTAGATATATATGTCACTCAAAACCATTTAATTAAAAGATGATTAGGGTGACTGTCCATGTTTATCTATGGTTAATTAAGATACATCAAAGCAGTCTCTAAAGTTTTTAATACATATTTATTCTTCCCTGCTTTTATCCAAACAGTCAAACCCAAACAATTTTCCCATCCTGGAGAGAGTGATTTTTGTATGTGTTGTTGTTGTTGTTTAAATGGACACATCACTATCAAAGCTGGGAGGGTTTTTTCTCCCTTCTCTCAAAGAAGGACTTACCTTTGCAGAGATGAGAAAAAAATACTGTCAACAAAACTGCAAACCTGTGTAGTCCATTTGTTAAAGTAACCATGGGAGACGCAATCTCTTCTGAAATGGGATTTTCATTGTCTTCCAAACTGCCTCATACTCTTGCAATTTCCTGTACTTCACATTTCTCTATTTCTTTTTTTTTCCTACTCAAACTAAGAACAGCAGCTAGAATTATTACAAAGCCTGGTCTTGAAATTGCAAATCAAGTTTCTAACGCATGTTGGCAAAACATGCTGGCAGGGCCATTTCATTTCCACATATAGTACTACCCTCACTTATCTGCAGCTCCCAAATTGGAGCCCTGAAATATTGGATGTGGGCAAGAACACACCGAACATCACACTGTAGGATTAAGTGACAGAAGAAATTCAATTGAATGACAGAGGAACACATCTAGAAATTGGAAGGTGCAAGGATCTACCTGTGCTAGAGTTCACAGGATCAGGACCATATGGGATGGGAGCTGTAATAAGGAGGAAATTAAGTAAAATTGAATTTAAAAGATGGCTGGGTCCAGCCCAATAACCAAAGGGAACGGAAGATGACACGCTTTTAAAAATCTGCACTTTTCTGCAATGTAGAAAGAAAATGACCTTCAAAAATACCCTTTTGTGTTTCAAAAATACTTTACGGTTTTTTAAAAAGTAATTTGGTATATAAAGAGCTAATTTTAAATGGTTCTTTCCCCTATTATTTTTAGGGGAAGCACCAGTGTACTCTTCCTGATTTCTCCAGACTTTGGATCACAGAATAAATCTCCACAAACACCGAGGGAAATGAGGGTAAATGTTCTTTCCTCTTGGGCCCAAAGTTCTACAAAGTTTAATGAAAGATTGTCAGAGTAAAACTTAAGGAGGAAAAAAACTCCTCCCAACAAGAGCTGAATTATGTGCAGAAATGGAGAGGTGATGAACCAACGGAATTACTTAAGGGTGGTGGAAATGCTGGGAAACGATGACAGATCAGCTGGGGTCCCGCATTGCTTGAGCAGAGGAAGCCACAGTGCAAAGACTTTGTTGCTGATAGTGATGCTAAAGAAAGACCTGTGGTGAACCTTTGTAGCTCACTTTGGCAGAGCTATTTTCTGGTGTTTGAACAGAAAAATTAAGGTTCTACAACTGGCTGACTACACCTATGGGACTGCTTCCTACTGAGCTTTCCGGTTAAAGCAAGGTTATGACTTATGAGACTCCATCCATTCCTACTTGTAGGCAGGTCAGAGAATTATATAGCTTGGGACCATCCTGAACATAGATACAAAGCAAGAATTTAAGAAGCTGGTCTTAATATTAATTGTTGCTATGCCTGCTTTTACAATTTTATTGTGTTATTCTTCACCGTTGGGATCCACCTCAAGTAGGTCTCTGTAGATGCAGCCAGGGCCGGCACACCCATTGAGGCCAGGCAGGCAGTGGCCTCGGGCGCGAGGGCACTGGAGAGGTGCCGGAGGGGGTGTCGGGGGGCGGAGGCGCGCGCAGTGGAGCTGGTGTGACTGTGCTGCAGCCGCCGCCACCACACGCCCCAGCCGGATGCAGAAGCCGAGCTAGGGTGGTGTGCAGAGCACGGAGCAGCCTCCGCGTGCTGCCCCAGCTATCCTGCGCTGCGTGATAACGTCATCGCACGATGACATCATCTGAAACTTTACCTCCATATCCTACAAACTTTACCTCCATATCCTACATGATTATTTTGGACAATTATCCTAGCAAGCATTACATTGCCCCAGAACCATATCTACAAATGGGAAACTAGCCCTGCATTCAATATTCCACCAGCTTTCCTTCCTAATGACTGGCTGTTTGCCCAAAGCAGCCTTTTTTTGGGAAATCTCATCTCCTACTCTCTTTTGCAAGTCCCTGTTAAGCACTAAATTGCTCACCAATACAAGTTACAACCCTACAAATGGACTCACAGGGATACCTTTCTTGCTGTGCTTCCATTGCTGAAACTTGTGGTGGAATTGGGGGGGGGGGGAGTGGAATGGGACAATGGATAACGTGTCATGTATCACAAGCTATTTTAGTTGCTGCTGGTGAATATCATAAAACACAGCATATCTGTTTCTACATTATGCACAACATATATGATTTTGAACGGAGATTCTCCCTCTGATACAGAAGATATTGCAAACCTCAGAGGAAATAGTGATGAAATCACTCGTAGCCAAAAGTGTTGCTAAGCGCTGGTGTCTCTAAGTTTGTGTAAAGTGTGTATCAGGCAAAGAATTAAGGTGTGCAGTAGAACCAAACCCTTTCCCACCAAGTGAAATCTCACACGACTGATCAGAACTCTGTTTTTCCCGAATGCTTTTACTAAGCAACAGCCTGAAAGTTTCTTTTATTTAAGGGGATATTCTGTGGCAATTTCAATCTTGATTTTATATACAGATTCTCTAGTTTTGATTTTGAAAAGACTGAAAGTTCCTGTTTTTTTTAAAAAAAAGAAGCAAGCAAGCAAGCAGATTTAACAGCTTGATATAGAGCAACATTTCCAAGATAATTCAGCAGATCTAAAGTTTCTTGACATGCATATTGATTAATTCCATTTTTCAGAGAAACAGGATATACTTTCTAAAAATAGCATTTTTGGTTAACTGTCAAACTGCCAAAACTAGAGGCAACAGGAGATGAGGCAGTTCTTAAAATACAAACACAATTTATCCCATTAGCCGATTTGCTTAACTAAATCCAATTACTTTTGCCTGCGAATATTTGGCTTCCAGACATAACCTTAACCTATCATAAAGTTCCTTAGGTACCTTAAACAGGCAATGCCTGTCTGGGAAAGATGGGCCCACCTAATATGGCAGTAGTTTGAAAACTGGATCTTTTTGAGCTGGTTCGCTCTATCTGTGCATTAAGACACCACATAATAATATATTCTCATAAAGAATAAAATATCCACATTAGTATTTGCAAGACAGAAACAAAACCAGTGGAGATTGCAAAAAATATATTGGTTAGTGTTAAGGTTTCATAAGCAACATACTTTAACTACATAAAAGAACTCAGTAAGTGGTTCAGGGACAGTCTGGTCCAGTGTCCCTCCTAACAAGGCACCACTTTCAGACCTCCCATATCTCTTGTTTCAACTGTTCTTGGACACAGATTGGTGACAGCAGCATCAGCAGCTGAAGCAAAAGCCAGCAAATGAGAGACTTCAGCATGCTTAGGAAAGCTAATGAACATTTAAATCTAGCATCCAGCGTCATCCTCAGAATCAAACATTGTGTTTCCTCCCACATGGAATGTAAAGAAGAATGGTTGCAAAGGTGCAGTAATACACAAGAGAGACAGACCAGAAAGCTCACACTATTACTGCCTGAAGATATGATCAAATGCCCCAGAGAAGCCACTGGAGGAAGTCCCTCCCCAACATTCCCTCAGGCTTTTCAAAGACTTCCTGGATGGAAGACAAAAGAGGAGAAGCTGAGGTCAGAGACCTCTTGTACTCAGTACCTCACAGAACCAAACATTACCTGAGAGAAATCCTAAGGGATATTTCAAGACCTATGTACCCAGAGGAGAAGAAAAGACCCCCCATAAATCATGAAATTTATGGTATCAGCTCTTGAGAAAGCAACAAAATCAGTTAACTATTTGTAGCCCTGACTGACTGCCCCAGAATAGTCAGCTGTTCATGTGTGCACACATGCTCACGTCTTACAGACGTGAGCCTTTCTTTGCCTCAAGAGATCCAGGGCAAGTTCTTCATCTCCATCAAGAAAACCCTCCCCTTCCCAACCTTTCCCATAGACAAAGTGGTTTGAACAAAGAAGCTAGTCCACGGTGCAAGAAGACCAAGGAAGGACTAAAAAAATCTACATGCATTCTAAGCACGCGTAGGATATTCACAGGCTTGCCATTCCCCCGTCCTGGGCAGGGGAACCCCCACTCCCACCTGCCACACACCCCCCCCAGGCCCACTCACCTGACTGATGGCATGAGGCAGACACACCGGCGATGGAGGAACCATAGACCATGCTGAAGTGAGCACCACAATTCCTCTGTCATGCCAGATAATGATGTTATTTTCTAGTGTAAAGGGGGAGCATGGGAGCGCACATGCATGGGAGGTAGGTACCCTGCTGTCCCCCACTGCCTGCACCCCTGCTTTGGCACCCAGGCCCCCTGGCAACTCTAGCTAGACAAGTATAAGGAACTGGGAAAGAGAAGTACAGAACTTAGACAACAAAATAAAAGCACAGTTTCTAGCTAGTTCAAAACTTTTCAAGATACTCTGGCCTTCACACTCTCTTGTGAAGCTGGCCAAGAATTCAAAGCTGAAAGATGACAAAGGCCTCCTTTCTAGGTTCTCCTTCTTTTAGGGGCTCCATGGGAAAGAATATGTCTTCAAACAGTTAGAAAACATGGAGTTCATGAAATGTCCCCCAAGGTCCTATGAATAAACCATTTCCCCAGAATCATGTAGGTGTAAATAGCACTTTCAGGGTTGTATATACAGCTTAAATGTGGTGCACAGAGGTCAAACTGCAAAGGCCACGTGAGCAGAGGTCAAAGGTTTCAGTTGTAGGGGAGGAGGGGGCCTTCCCTGCAATAGATCTGCCAGTGTGGATAGGTTTTCTCTCATCTTCCTTTGGAATGTGCCAGGCTACCAGCAGCCATTTACTTCTCACATTTTTGAGGCTTACAGGAACTGTCCCAGCTTGTGAAATTGAGTTCTGCAGTCCACTAACTCCAAAGGCAATAACTGTGTTTAAGATAGCACTGTTAGTTGGCTAAGATCCTCACGTCAACTTCACTTCTTGCACAGCAAAATGGATGGTTATTCATTAGAACATTAACAAACTCTTCCATAGACTTTGAGTAGAAACGGAAATATGGCCTTTTATACGGTGAACTGGCAAAGTTCATACCATTGCAGCAGGCCAATGACTCACTCCAAAGCACACACACTATGGGCCAATGTAGACATGATGCTGTTGCCATTTTACATCAGCTGTAATTCCTGGAAATCTCCAGGAATGATTGGCAACTGCAGTCAGAAGGTGCTTTGGCAGGGTATAATGCTTGTGCAGTGACCTCCAATGACACCAGCGCCTCCAAGAGCGATCAATCATATAAAGTTCAGCTGTAATGCAAGCAGATCTCCAGGAGCCTCCTGGAGCAGTTGGCCTCTATTCTATGGAGTGGCCACTGTAGGTATAGTGACAAAGAGGCCACTCTCCAAAACCTCCACCGTCACTGAGATTGTTAAGTTGGTACTTATGCGGGGTATAATTACACACGGGCTTGCAGTGTGACGGGCTTAGGGGTTCTTGTCCCTGCCCCATGCCTCATCAAGTGCCAAAAATGGCTGCTCATTCTCACATTCAAAAAGGAACCCGGGGGGGGGGGGGAACAGATTGCTACACTGTGGGCTTCATTGCATTTTAAAATTGTGACAGTGTCCTTATGGCTGCCGTGTCTAGTTTGGCCCTTTTTAAATAATGCTCAGCTAAAAAGTCAGATCCCATTTTCCCCTTTATTTTGTATAACCAAAAGGATGAGATTCAACCCTTCCTCTAGGCATGGGCAGCAGAAGTTTCACTTCACGCTCCAAAGAACTGGAGATTGAAGGCTGAGCTGTGTATCTTTCAATATTAGAGCAAAGCAGAAGGGAGAGGAGGTTCGCATCATCACGATGCCAATCTTATAACACAACTGCATCTTCCTCCCAAGCTGATTCCTGGATGATTATTTCAGTCATCTTTCAGAAAGACCTCTGAAATGTCAGTGAAGCCAAGATGCAATCTTTGCATTCTCAAGGCCAGAGGTACCGCCAAAAGATCACATTCTCTGTGCACCAAGCGTACGTGTTTGGACAGCTCAACACTTTATCATCAATACGAAGAACATTGCTGCTCTTAACTATACCCTGGCAAGATTGTAGACAAACCACAGAAGAATGTCCCTCCCCCTCATTTATCTTCTGATTGGGGCACCAATATCTAATTTGAGATCATAATTTGAGATCAGGATCCTTGACATGGATAGCTCATGCAAGCCCAATCTTGGAAACTATTGTGTACTGAGCCTGGAGCTCAGAATGATTTCAGCCAGAGTGATTCAACTCAAACAACATGTTTTATTGCCGACCAGAACAGACAGACATTCGGCAGAACAAACCCCCTCAATATATACATACAAACCATCAACCAATAATAACGAACCTTCCAGGATACCATCATTTGCATGAACTATATTCAAAATAACATATTTACAAGAATGTGATTGGCCTTTATTTAGAGCTGGCCATTGGCTGCTTGCCAACTGAAACCTCCAATGAGAATCAGGGTCATGGAAACCTAACTTTTATTCAAGCTGGTGCCAGTACATAACAGAAACTAAGCAGGGTAAATCTTGGTTAGTAATTGGATGAGACACCTCCATGGAAGACCAGGGTTGCTATGCCGAGGCAAGCAATGACAAACCACTTCTGTTAGTCCCTTACCTTGAAAACCTCAACAAGGGCTGCCATAAGTCAGACTTGACAGCACTTTCCACCACCAATCAGAGGATCACATTTCCCAGGGTGCCCTCAGCATGCCTCAAACACCACTGAAATAGTATCCAAGACACTACCAAAGGAAGGAGAACTACTCTTATGTTGGCTGGCTGGCAAACTTATGAGCACCATAGCCGCAACGTAAGTGGTGACACGGAGGAAGGAAAGATCGAGGTTTAGAATTTGCTAGTTTTGCACAGGTGGGGGTAATTAGTTAGGCTTTCCTGAAACCCATTCCAGTACAGGGTTTGGGGAGAGGGGAATGAGCACACCTACATTCAAGACGGATCAATGTGTCAATATCCCATGCACATCTTGTCAATATTACTGACTTCTGCATCTGACCAATGGCTGTGTGAATATTAAAATGAAGTCATCTTCCCAGAGAACCAAAAAAAAAAAAAAAAAACCTATGCCTGGATGTTTGCAGTCTGGATTTACCTTGTACTACCCAGCATGGTTGGATTTAAGCAGGGAACATTCCAGCCATTCCAAATTTATAACAGAAAAGAAGCCTAAAGAAGAATAAGAATTCAATCCAGACTCCTTGCAAAAAAAACACAGAGATGGTGAAAAGGACGAAGAGGAAAACAAATGCTGTGCAAAGAGGTTTTTCCTAGAGGGGAGGGTTCCTGAAATGTAGCAGAACAACAACAACTAAAGGTCATTAAGAAGCTTCTTCCCGGGATTATTAAAATCATCTTAGAATGCGGCAGCCCATTTCTAAGACTTGCTGCAGCAGCAAAATAAGTACTTAGCACAGATTTATCAATTCTTACTTTTGCAGCTCACCAAATTACACCAACATTACATGGACATATGCTGGTACAAGCATTTCAGAGTAGATTTGAGGACTAAGTGTTGGCATGCACGCATGGATGTGAGCATTCAATGGTACTCATAGAAAGAACAACGCATCTATAGCAAACATACACAAACTGCAAGCAAAAAATAATTAAGTCTTCCTTCCCCTAAGGGAGCCATTGCAATCCTGCTTCTTTGCTTTTATTGTACGAAGAATGACAAGAGCACTCAGCAAATAATAAATGGCAACTTAAACACAACTGTAAAGTCAACAAAATAAATGCCTTTGGATTATTTTTGTTTACAAAACAATAATAAAAGTAATAATAAGAAAAGCTTTCACATCACCATTATGGAATCTGAGCACTAATTGTTCAACCTCACAGCCTGAGGATAATGAATGGCGCTCTTTGTGTGTTCAAAATACTTTTTCCCAATGCCCTTGGCTACATTTAATTTTACATTAAATCAAATGAGCATAAAAACCAACATTGGAGATTTGGAGAATAAATAGCATGTATTTTGTACTGCCACTCTAGCAATTGTTGAGTGTTTTCTTTTTTTAAAAAAACCCTTAAACTTTTTCCTTTTGGGGGGGGGGAGATTCTATTAATGTCTTACAAGCTTGCCAAATATACGATACCTGCAAAAGATACAGGACATTATGTCAAATAAGAAGAAAGAAGGAGGGTATTAGATAGGGGTGTCTACCAAGAAAATTTTCATTCTAACTTCAGGTCTGGGCTTCAGGGGAGAAGTTTTTACTGTGATTGCTTATTTCTGGTAAGACATTACCCATTCAGGTTTAGATCAGGTGTTTTTCAGGTTTTGGAGTTCTGGTAACATTATTTTCAAGAGGAAATATATACAAGGGTCTAGGACACTGTTAATAAAGATAATGGCAGTAAGTCTGTGCAGATCACAGCCATGAACATACACAGATTTGACCACATTAAGAATTATGTATAGTATTAATATTAAAAGAAATTAAATATGGATCATTCTGAATCCAATGTTCTCTTTGTATCTACTCTCCATTTCCCAGGAACAAAGTGCTAACAGAGTAATCAAGAACCTTGAACTTAATTCATGTCTTCCACTCCAACATGGCAAGAGGAGACATAAAAATATTTTTTCCTGCCTAAAACCAGAAGCAAGTGGCACATGTTGACAATGGTTTGCTTACCCCACACTTTCCAGAAGTGGTTCAAACTGAGGGCATTGTCAGCCACCTGGACCCAAATCTAAAGGGAATGCTTTTCAGCTTAGGGTTGAATCTAAAGCCCAGCGGATTGATTGAACAATAGATGAGGTGATTTTAAGCCCCCCCCCCCACCAAAACAGGTATTTCTCTGTGTATCCACACTAAGTTCTCTACCAATTACTAAAATGGTCATCAATAGGATTTCCAGGACCCTTGACTCCTCCGGCGGGAGGAGCCTGGCACTTACCCTGCCTTGTCCTGGATGTTTTTCTTCATGTGCATGGTTCCAGCTTGCATGATGACATCACTTCACAGAAGTGATGTCATCATACGGGTCACAGGGGGCTGTGCGGGGCAAAGGGCACTCCCCCATGCTCCCCGAGTGGCACAATTCAGTCTGAAACGGGCCCATTGTGGGGTGCTGTGGGGCATGATTCAGGCCGCTGTGGCCACGGGAGTACTCTGCGCTGCCTAGGGGGCACCATGGGGAGCTCGCCCCCTGCCAGCCAAGTAAGTGGGGCAAGGGCAGGAAGGGTGGAAGCAAGGGATCCCCCGACCTGGGTGGCGGGATGGAAGCCCTAGTCATCAAGCAGCAGCCAGCAGGCAGGCTTCAGCCAGTCATGAGCATTTAAAGGGAAAAAGTCCCTTCTGCATTCTTTTCATTCCTCTACTCTTACAATGACTATTTTAAAAAATACCTTTCCACTGAAAACTGTTCATTTATCATCCTTCTTTGTTGTAGTTGGTTTCTTTTCAGAAAGTTAGGAAGGCTTCCATTGCAGACCCCCATCCTATCCTGTCAGTCTGCCGCTATTTCCTATGGGGAGCTTTTGGGGGTGGGTGGTTGCTGAAGTCACAATTTTTTTCAACTAAATTACCCCACAATTGCAGCCAAGCTGCTTTTGCCTGTCTTCCAAAAAAACCCCAAGTTTCAAGCATATTGGACAAAGGAGGTCAATTTTATAGACCCCCATAGGTCTCTCTCTGCACAGCTGCACTAAGTTTCTCTCCACTGGTTCCTAAAGAGTCCATCAGGCAGTAGCCAGCAGGAGAGCCCCAGCTGGCCACTTGCATAAAAGAAAACTGTTGCATTCATTTTCCCCCTACTTTTACAGTGACTGGCTGACATTATTTTTTTTTTACCTTTCAGCTGAAAACTCTGCATTTATCATCCTTCCTTTTTTGGCCTTCCATTTTGTTTTCTTTCAATGTCACTTTTGCAGACATTCCCCGTCCCTGTCAGTCTGCCATTATTTCCTGTGAAGGAATATTGGGAGGGGGGGGGGAGCTGGAGTCTCTTTTTCAACACAATGGCTGAATCCCCATGCATTTACTTTCCACTTTTTTCACGCAATGATGGCTTCGTTTTCATCTTGCTATCTCCAAGCGGGCGTTCATATCCCCGCTCAAATAGCATCTGCATGGCGCTATCACTAGTTCACATCTGTGAAAATGTGATATATGGTGGAACATTACCTAACATCACCACTGACGAAAGCACATTCACGTTCACGTCTTTTTATTTTTAACCCCTATTCAGATTTGCATTATATCGCTGTTTCGGTATGTAATCTTGGAACAAGCTCTACAAGTGGTAGAGCTGTACAAAGGCTGCCTGCCCCTGCTTTCCTCCTCTCTGCTCATTTTGCTTGCGATTCGACGGAGGGTGGTGGGAAGAAGGATCACCCACTTTTCTTTGTAGTAAACACTATTTTGAAACAGTGGCAGGTTGGAGGGGGAAAGATCTTAAATTAGCGATTCCCCCCCCACACCTTTTTTTGTTGTTGTTCAGGAGAAATCTGATGAATCAACCTAATTAAAACCAAGCTGTGAATTAAGCATCCATTTTTATACTACAAATTGCAAGCTCTACACTTGTCCCTCCCTTGGTCTCCCTTAAAATCACCAGAGACGTTGTTAAAAGGAGGGAGGATATGTGTGTTTTGCCTCTAGCTGCCAGCTCTCTCCTTTCTGTTTCATTGCCCCTGTGTTTCAGGATCTAAATTGCTTTAGATGAATGGGTTCCTTTTAAGCAAGGGGTTCCTTTTAAGTAAGGGATCGCAATAGTGCAATGAACATTTTTTTAAAAAAGGTTGGGTGGAAACTTTTGACAGGAGTCCGCAGAGGCTTGCAGGATTCCGGTTTGTGGGTGGGAGCAACTGTTCTGAGGAAGCACCAACCAAGAAAGGAGGACTGGCTGAGTGGGCATTCTCTGAAGAAGTATTTCTAAGCATTCTCATGCATACAAAAATAGAGCAAAAGAAGCATGTCCAAGTGGGGAAAGCGTTAAAAAGTCATTTTCAATTGAAGTGCAGCAATGATGGAAGAATGATAGGACTGAGTGGAACGATTGTGAGGACACGCGAACAATGGTGAGTATAGTGCCACAGTAGTGATATAGTGGCACTAATATAAGGATATGTGGATGCAGCCAATGTCACCAACATTGCAGTAGAGCTTCTTCTGTCTTTCCATCAAATACTCCCCAAGTTTTAAGCAGATTGGACCAATTTTATTGGCCCTGAACAAGTTTACCCCTAGCCATCATAACTGCATGTACAGTATTCCCTACTGGGAACTGTTTCAAGAGGCTGGAGTAATTGCTTTTCAACAAAATGCCACCGAAATTGCAGGAGAGCTTCTGCCTGTTCAGCAAAGAACTCTCCAAGTTTCAAGCAAATTGGGCAAAGTGTTAAATGTTATGCCCCCCTAAACAAGCCCAGCGTTTCTGCTTTCAGAGGGAAGGAGAATGGCAGCTTTCTACAGACTGGGATTGGCTGGGAGTGCTCTGTGCTCCTCCTTTACAAGGGTCTGTTTGGAAGAGAGAAACTTCATTGTCTGGGAAATCTGTAGAACAACAACAACAACGTGCTTTTCTCTAATATGGAGAAATATTCAGTTATGAGTGTCCCTGTACTGAAGTGACAGTTTGCTCCCCACAATCATCTGTATAAAAACTTACAACTCCACAAGGTGAATGTTGCATTGACACTCAGAAGGTAAGCTAAAGCTACCTTGATAGAACAGGTTTGTTTTTCTATCTACATTTCTTCTAGTCTGCAATGGCAGCAGGATAGCTATTAATACTTAGTGGTACCCCAGAAAAAAATACACTCGTTAGCTGCCTACAGAAAACGACACACAAGCACTATTCTACTCTTGTAGATCCCTAGCAATGTTCCAACCAAGTAGCAGTGGGGTAGTCTAAGCATCTCTGTCCTTTGTCACACAGGAAGATGTGGAAATCTTGGTCTGAATAATCCCAACAGGTGAGATCTGCCAAGGTTTTCCCTGCCTCCATGGTGGTCTGCATTAGGACAGCAGTTCGTAATTGGGAGAGGAGTCTCTTAAACCAAGATAAAAAACTGAGGGTCTGGAGTCCAGGTTACCAGTGATGTGGGGTAGAAAATTTTAAACTGCTACATTTTTCTGTGAAAAAAAATTCTGCCTCACATATTTAAATACAATCTATTTATCTATTATTATGATAACAATAATAAAAAACAACAATATTTGATTTATATACCACCCTTCAGGACAACTTAATGCCCACTCAGAGCAGTTTATTTCCCATACAACAATCACTCTGTGAGGCGGGTGGAGCTGAGAGAGCTCTGGAAGAGCTGTGACTGGCCCAAGGTCACCCAGCTGGCTTCAAATGGAGGAGTGGGGAAACCAAACCCAGCTCTCCAGATTAGAGTCCTGCTGCTCTTAACCACACCACCAAACTGGCTCTCTAGTTATCTGGGCTGTTGTGTTACCAACCAGTCATGTTGTATCAGTTACATGTGCTGGGGTGGGTAGTGGAATAAAGCTGGAAAGATGAATTCTGAGGTGTAGCAGCTCGAGACCTAAGTTAGCTGATTAAATGCTAAATATGAGCACAGGAAGCTGTCTTATACTGAATCAGACCATTGGCATATCAAGGCCACTACTGTCTACTCAGAATGGCAGTGGATCTCCAAGGTTGCAGGTAGAGGTCCTTCACATCACCTGCTGATGTATAGGTGATGCCCTTCACATCACTTACTGGCTTGTTCTTTTAAGTGGAGATGCCAGGGCTTGAACTAGGGACCTTCTCTGCATGCAAAGCAGATGTTCTTCCACTGAGCCACAGCCACTCCTATGGTAGAGATAGGTCAGCTTCACCACAGACCCACCACAGTGGTAGACAGATGGGCAAGATTTAGGTTTACCTTCTTAAAGATAATGACACCTATGCCATTATTTAACTCAAATGCATTTGTGCAGAATCTTTTTTTAAATAGCATCATGACCACACAAAAAAAAGAACAGTGCAGAAGAGAGAATGAAAGGTACTACAATTGCACACCTACACAGTCTGTCTTCTTGAGAACACAGACAATAATATAGATGATTATCCCATTATCTCATTATAACCTACAAGTTAGGTTAGATCAGATAATTCCAGAGGGGTAGCCATATAAGTCTTGTACTAAAACAAAGCTGAAGTCCAGTGGCACATTAAAGACTAACAGTGTTTATTCCAGCATAAGCTTCTTTTGACTTATGAAAGCTCAGGCTCAAATAAATACTGATAGTCCTTAAGATGCTACTGGACTTCTCTTTTGTTTAGATCAGAGAATGCCTAGCTTAAGGTCACTCAGTACATGCCATTGGTGATGGCCCAAGGGATCTGCTTATAAATTGTCAAACTCATATTTTATCCCAGTGGCTTCCTTCCTATGCACCTGCAGTAACATGGGAGCCACTTCCCTGGGGTTTGATCCTAGTCTGTATGGCAGAGGAGAGGGAGGGACAGAGGGAGAGATGAAATTGTCTCTGCAACAAGTTACTTTTCTCCCACAACAATTGTAGAGTGAGCAAGTCACACAACCCATCCATCCTGTGAGACTGCAGGCTAGTGTTTATGTGAGATACAAATATAGTATGGAATCATGCCACTCAAAATGGCTTCTGTGCCATTGCAAGTGAACGTGAACAGTGTCCACTTTTATTGTGCCGCATCTCCAATTCATATTAATGTAACTAGGGCAGAAGTCTTCCATGAAAGAAGGGTTTTTTTAACCCCTCCAAGCTTTAAGCAATGTCAACAATCATCACTTCAGGTGCATGCCTCAAAATTACTTTCTTTTTTTTTTAAATAGCTAGGTCTAGATTTTTTTCAGGCTCTTTTCCCCAGCAGTTATTTCTTGTCCACCTGCATAAAGGAAATTACTTTTCTGAAAAATTCTCAGTCTACTTCCCACCTCTTAGAGGCAGCAAGTTGTGCATCAGAAGAATAAAGACAACCCAGGCATAATTGTTCCATTTTGAAAGAGCTGCAAGATATTTCTCATGGAAAAAGCTTCCAAACAATAGTTTGGTGGGGGGAAGGGACTAGCCCTAGCAATTTTGATACATTATGGTTTACATTGTTCACTTTTCAAATGATGCACACACAAAAATCCCTCAAGAGTCTACCCTACACCTATTACAGAAATCCTTTTTTATTTATTTTTTTGGCACATCTTCACAGGCCACTCCATAATGCATCAAGATGCTTAGAGGATCTGATCTGTTCTTACTAGGTTTATCAGTTGCCCATCAATGGGGGCAATCTCGCTGCCTGCCAAAAAGTGCACACTGGTCACACGCCTGGCTGGAAACAACATCATCACTTCCTGAAGTGACATCATCATGCCAGCTGTAGGAGTGCTCCTGCGCTTTGTTGGTGCCAATTCTGGTCCCAAAAGGCCAGAATTAGCCCCACATAAAGCACGGGAGCACATTTGTGGCCAGCATGATGATGTCACTACCTGGGAATGACATCATCACACTTCTCTAGGCAAGTGCATGTGCAAAGCACGCACATGAAAAGACTTTGAAGGGTAAGTGCCAGGTCCCCCATCTCCTGCCAGGAGGGTATAGGAAACTGGGAACCCTAATTCTTACCCATTTGATGCTGCTTTCACTTTGGGATAACAACCTTTCCCCAATTCAGAACCACAGCACACACTGCCTTTCAGGTAATTACTACAGCAACAGGACTACCAAAAAAGAGACCCCTCCCTCCTTACACATACAGCTGTTGAGTATTTCTTTAATAAAGTTGTACATTTAGATGAACACAACAAGTATTCACGCTTTTCCAGTGCCAAAATGAAAAGCTACATATATCTGTCATGATGGAGCATCCATGGAACAACAAAAAATATTTATCACACAATACAAGGGGACTGATGTGCGGTAAGTATAATCTCTTAAGCAATAGCCTCATTCTAGTAAAACAGCAAGCCATTCAGCATTGAGGAATTATGCGTGTTTGTAGTGGTAGTGTTCATAGCGGTTAGAGTGCTGGGCCAGGATCTGAGAAATTCAGGTTCGCATTCCCAGTCTGCCTTGGAAGCTCTGGCCAGCCAGACATTCTCAGTCTGACCTATCTTGCAGGGTGGTTGCTGGGAGGATAAAATGGAGGAGAGGAGAACTATGTTGTAAGCCAATTTTGATTCAAGCAGGGCCTCCCTGCAGATTTAAGATTACAAGCCTTCCAGTCATCAGCGACACTCCTTGATAAGTGGCAAGAAAGCACCAGAACAAGATGTTAAACTTTAACTTCCATTGGAACTACACATTAATTTTGGCAACTAATACTATGTTTACCAACTTGACAGGAATGTGACGTGACAGGATTACTAGACTGGAGAAATATTTAGTGGGTACAAAGACTAAGCATACACCTCCTCCATAATCCCCTCCCCTCCAAAGTTTTCCCACTTGATTAGAAAACTACCACAGATTTCTCTCATGACAGCATGTACCCCCGCAAGAACATGATGCTATAATAATTGTATTTAAGGAGCCACTGCTGTGGCTCCTTAGATTCATAAATTGGGGGAATGTATAGAGAAAAGAGATATTTACACAAACTTGGGGAACCCCCAGGTTTGTAGAAAAATTCAAAAAGATTTTTTTTAAAAAATGGAGGCCCAGGCAAGAGGAGGTGCTACAAGTGAGTGGGATAGGTAATGAGTGGACTGTCTGAAAGCTCATACCCTAGAAATCTAGTTGGTCTTTAAGGTGCTACTTGCACTTCCACCCTCTGAATCTAGCAAGTCCCTCACTGGATAGACCATAAGTTTCAAGCAGCCTCCTTACGCATTTGACAAGCTGCTTGCTTTTTATCAAACGCTCTAAAGTAGGGCTGTCAGGTCCCTTTGTCCTCCCAGTGGCACTTGCCTTTTGGACATCCTCATTAGTATGCTTTGTGCGCATGCACACTCCTGGCACAATCACATCACTTAAGAGAGTGACATCATTGCACAGGCTTCAGAATGACATCATCACACAGGCCTTGGGAGTGCTCCCAGACTTTGTGCTGGGCAGATTTGGGCCCCCCAAAGGGGCCAAATTGGATGGTGCAAAGCCGGGGAGCACTCCCAGTGCCTGCACAATGATGTCATTCCTGGGAGTGACATCGCCATGCTGGGAGCATGCGCTGGAAGGCCTGTTCTTGCATCTTTCCCCCCGCTGGCCAGGTGATTGGTGGCAGAGGGTGGAGGCTGGGAGCAGGGAACCCCCCACCCCGACCAGGAGAATAGCAACTCTGCTCTAAAGTGGATTGCAAATACTTTGCCAGTGCATATTCTCACACTGCCACTTCAAAAATAGGGTTCAAGCACTTTATGCTCATCATGCAGCATGGCATCATCATCATGACACATGATTCTGAACTTGCGTCAAAGAACAGCTAGGAGTTGTCTTGTGCTATAATGAATATAACTGTCATTGTGTGGATGCAAAAGCAGCACAAACTAAGAACAGAGTTCTTTTTAAAGGTTAATAAGAAGTTGCAAGGATAGGCCCAATAATGGGCAGGGGAAGCATGCAAGTTTTCATGCATATTATACACAAAAAGTGATGCACCCCAAGAAATAGCCATGCAGATCTGCAGGCTTTCAAAACATCGCAGTTCTTTTCATAATTGTATAGACGTGCTTGCACTCCTCACTGCCAAAGTTTGTGATCAAAACACTTTCCCTCTTGGTCAAATGAAGCATGCAGAAATTGTCCGTTGTTCTGGTTCTTTATGAACTTACCTTAATTAGCCCTCTCCTTTTACAAAGCAGGTAGAATGACATAAAAGAGAACAGGAAGCTGTTTTAACTGAAGAACGGTTTCAAAGAAAAAGAAAAGGCAATTCTGAGCACTGTAAATTGACTGCTGTGTTCAACCAATGTAAGGAAGACTGAAGAACAGTTCAGAGATTTTAACTGGATTTTGCAGTTAACCATATATTAAAAAGTGCCACCTCGTTTTGAAAGTAAAGAAGGGATAAAAGGATATTCAGCTCTGACAAAGCTGATCATTTTAAGGGAGAATAAAAGGTGAAGATAATTAAAAGCCGTTAGACCCATCTGTGACAATCGTAATGCAATGGCCTCAGAATTCTGCACTAATTACAATGGCTGACTTGGAGCAGCTATGGGAACTGTGATACAGAACTGATTCAAGTGAGACATAACTGACCCTTCCCAGCCATTCATTACAAGAGGAAAGGTGTCAGTGAAAACATTGAAAAACAATAGGAAAATTCATAGCTGCAAGCTCATCTCTTTCCCCCCTAAAAACATCATGGTAACTTTAGGAGTCTCCTGTCAACAATAGTTCTGTTGTTTACTTGTTTCTCTTTTGCTATCAGTATTTGTATAGATCAGACCCTACTAGACATGGGCACGAACCAGAAAAAAAACAACAACATGGGGTTTGTGGGGTTTACATGAACCATGAGCCATGAACCACGAACTGGCACGGAACTGGCCCAGTTATGAACCAGTTTGTGGTTCATGGGGTTTAAATACCCCTTTCCAGCAAAGTAAGGGGCCTTTAATTCTTTAAAGGGCCATTTCCTGCTGCTTGCAAGGAATCCCCTCCTGCTGCCTGCCAGCTGATAGTTTAAAGGGACCTGCCGCTTGCAAGGCAGGGCCCTTTAAATAGCCCACATCCGAGCCCCCACCCTCTCAGCCCCCACCCTCTCAGCCCCCAGTCCCTCACTCCCCCCCAAGCCACAGCCATAGCCCACCAATTACTTTCCCTCTGATGCTTGGGTGGTGGAGGCCTCCTTTGCTGCCCTGCAGGCCTGAGCAGCAGAGGAGAAGGCCAAAAACGCCCTTTCCGCCCCTCAAATGGCAGTTGTGGTCCACAGGGCCTAAATCAGCCCGTTTGAGGCCCAAATCAGCCCGTTGCAAAGCGCGCGTGTGCTCCTACACCCACACGATGATGTCACCTGGAAGTGACAAGAAAGGTAACTGCCAGGTCCCCATCCTCCCGTCGGTACTGTAAGGGGTCCTGGCAACCCCACATTTTACATCAGATACATATTTATTTATTTCCATATACCCCACCTTTCTCCTCAACAGGGGACCAAAGTCGCTCACATTGTTCTTCTCTCTTCCATTTTATCCCTCCAACAACTCTTGTTAGGTAAGTTAGACTCAGACTCTCGAAAGCTTATACATTAAAACTCTTGTTGGTCTCTAAGGTGCCACTGGACTCAAATCCTGCTGCTTAAATGTATGCTATATTGAGACTCTCTCCCAAACGTTTCCATGCATGGAGTCTACATTCTAAGATGGTATGTACTTATACTTGTCATGTAACCAATCAGATTTGTCCACACACAGACATCACCAGGGAGAAACAAAGCCAAGTCAGAGTGAGGGTACCCATTCCAGGACAATTTGAAAATATGATTCCAGCCAATCAGGAACAGATTCCCTCTCCTCCAGTCAGAAGAGGGGAGACTCACAGCATATCAGTGTGCAGAACCTAAAGGAGACAGTTTGTGAGGACAAGTGGAAATTATATGGTGGAAACAGCCTCCTCAATGCTTCCTAGCTCTTTCTGGTACTTGGATGATTCACGTGATTCAAAGTTTATACAGCAGCCACAAAGAGTTTGTATCACATGGAAGGTGGGAGTTCTATGTCTCCTTCCTTCCTTTTTACTTCATTTGAGTCCCTAATGGGGACCCAAAGTGGCTTACATCATTCTCTTTTCCTCCATTTTATGCTCACAGAAACCCTGAAAGGTGCTGAGTGCATGTGGCTAACCCAAGGTCACCCAGTGAGCTTCCATGGCAGACCAGGGATTTAAATCTGGGTCTCCTAGATATTAGACGGACACTCGAACCAGTACACCACACTGGCTCTAGGCATACAGAGGCCAGACTGTGACTGTGGTGTGCATGAAGAAGGGCTTCAACCTCCCTTCTCCCTAGTGACCCTTTCACAAATGGAAACAGCCCTAGGGATTAGCCATTTGCCGTGTTTGGAAACTAATGTGCCACTGTCATTAACTTGTCTAGGCAGTCTGTTATAGGATTGCCAGGACCTCCACCGCCCAAGTGGGAAATTTTATTTATTACTTTATTTTTTCTTGTACACCTACCGTTTTTGTTTTGTTTTGCATGCTCCTGGCCTGTGTGTTGACATCACTTCTGGGAAGTGACATCATTGTGCAGGCCTCCAGTGCTCTGCAGGGGGCCAAATCGGCCCAAATCAGCCTGCTGCAGAGCGCGGGCTGAATCATGCCACTGCAGTGCACAGGAGAGCGCTGCACCCCCTGGGAGTGTGCCCTGGGAGGTGCATCCCCCCCCAACAGCCAGGTAAGCAGAGGCAGGCATGAAGGGTGGGGGTGAGAGATCCCCCACTGGGGGCAAGGGATTGGCAACCTTAGTTTATTATAACAAAGCCCAATAAAGTTACTACAAGGAAGCACCAAGAACTTCCTAGTTGCAACCCCTGTCATTAGAGAGGTGGTCCTGGGTAACAGCGGTAGCTGCCCTGTGCCCCACCCTCGAGGGGGGTCAACTGCCACCAATTGCACCCTCCTAACCAGCAGGGGCAGTCACAGTTCAGCAGTTGCTGACACCTGCCACATGGTGCTCAGGCCATCCGCCACCTTGGTGGTGATGGAGGCTACTCATACCTGCCCCACCTGGGGCTCAGATTTCTAGTGGTAGCAAGAGTTCCTTTGAGGGCTATTCCTTCTTTGGATCCTGGTGGCAGGCACTCTAGGCAGGTGGTAATGATTCTGAGGCCCCATCCTGGACTTTCCCCAAGGGCCCCAGAATCACAGAGACTGCCCATGCCTGTCATGTATCTTGAACATTCTCAGTCCCTTTTCATAGCTATTCCAATGTGGGGGGGGGGGGAGGTGGTGTCTTTTAATGCCAACTGAAATGTGTGGCCCAGCTCAGCGCTCAGTCCTGCTCTTTGATGCACATGTGGTTAATTTATGTCATATGTTTATTTTAAAAAGCACAAGCCTCAAAATCTGAGGTACCTCAAGATGCGTCATCCCAAGGAGTTACATGACATGATCAAAGAGATGAACCCCAAAATCATTTACCATGCAACTAAAGATTCAGGGTGTTGTACCTGCCTCAAGGAAGAAAGCCTTGGGAATTCCTTGGATCCTATCAGCCAAGATTCCCAGGCACACAAATGAAAGCATATACTTCTTCAGCCTTTAAGATGTTGCTAGAGGAAGATCTTTACTATGTAAAGTATGAATTATGCCACATTGGGAGACTTCCAGCACAGCATCAGTCTATGTTATTTCATGGGGTTGTTGTGAGGCTTAAATTATGATCCCAGCTCCTCTCTGGCAAGGTGGAATAAAGGTTTAAGAACAGGGTTACCAATCCCCTGCTCCCAGCCTCCGCCTCCGACCATCACTCACTTGGCCGGGGGTGGGGCACACAGGGAATGGGCCCAGGAGCTCCTGAACAAGCAGGGGCAAGCTTCAGAGTTCTTCTTTACCAAGGCAGGAATGATGTCATTCCCGGCACAATGAAGGGAGCTTGTTTCATGAAGGCCCCCAGCACAACAAGGAAGAGCTCTAGTGTGTGTGTGTGTGCGAGGTAAATTCCCTGACACACGGCCCCCTATGACCTCCTCAACCCCAGGTTGGGCTCCAAGGAACCTGGCAACCCTATTGAAGAACCAAATCCAACCTTCCCCCAAACCACTCAGCCAATATTGTATATGACCTACAATTACTCCCCTTTCCTATTCCAGTCATTAACTCCCTATTTCAATTTGGCTTTTCCTTTATGTGTACCAACATGGTGATTCATTACTTTTGCACCATTCCCAGGTACCATTTTCCCCTCTTGCTTGAATGTTTTTGAACATTAGCTTGCATGTTTTTGAACATTAATGCATGCTTCAACGAGTCAGCATTATACTCTGCAATATAACATACAAAGCAATACATTGTGATTATGATCATTGATATTTCACATCCCAAAACTATACAAAATGCATCTACAATACAAATCTGTAAAACCACCAGTAAAAAGCAGGAACACTGAACTGTTAATGGATGACAAAACAAAACAAAATCTACAACATTTTACTCACGCCTGCCCATCATGTCCCAGAATCACAAACCAGCAGTTTTGACAGTTCCCTTGCAAAGAAAGAAAGACAAAGAGGTGCTTCTTACGAAACAACTATGTAAGCTTCTAAAACAGGACACTCCCAATGGGGTTAGCTACTTCAGCGACAAGTATTTTTAAAACTGCAGGTGTTCATCATTATTTTTAAAAGAAGAAGAGCAATTACAAGGACTTCAGGGAGGCTAGAATAGGGCAAAGCAATTACCGTAAGATACATGAGTTTACACACCACCTTCAGGAAATACTGCTCAGATCAACATCCTTGAATATGCACATGCCCATTTCAGTGCTGAGCATTATGACTGGAGCGGCTCCGTTTTTGAGAGGGTTCGGAATTTGTTTCAACTCATTTGTGGGTGGGCAAAGTTGAAAGGCCTCCCTCCTTAACTTAACGGAGCATCTCCCACAGGGTGACAGAATGGGCAATAGGGGTGCATGATTACTACTTCTCTTGGAAAAGACAGGAGTCACAAACTTGCTTCCTGCACCATCCATCTCAAATACGGGTGGCAAACTACAGAGCAGCAAAGCTGCATGGGAGTTTTTCCAGTGTGAAAAGAGCATCTTTCTTGCTCCATCTGGTCTCTTAAGAATTGCTGAAGCTCAGAACATGAAGCCAATCCCTTTCCCAAGTGTGAAGCACTGGCATGTATGGATACGGGAGATAGCAGCCTAAGTCCTTGCTCAGTCTGTTACTTTGGCTGAACGCCACTCTCATGGTCCAGCTTATGGGTTAAGGCTATTGAGGATAAATGTGAAGAGCAATCTGCGCAAGGTCACTTAAGAAGCCTCATAGCCAGGGAAGTTTCCAAAATTCTCATATAAATTTCTTCCAGCAGTGTGAAGTTCTAAAATATCCAGTTCCAAAACTGAACAGATGCATTCTACTGTTCTTTATTTTATTTCCAAATTTCATACAAGGCATGTAGTTTGCCATAGTTTTCAGTTCTTAAAGTTCATTAGCACACATTCCTTTATCAATGAGCGAGGAACACAACAAGAGAACAATTGAGACTCCAACTGTAATAAGTTTCTTGCAGTGGGATGCTTTACTGTTGCACAGCAGAGCATGTGCACACAAGTTAAAAAATCCTCACATTATTTAAAAAGGCATTTTGGTACTTTGGTATATATAATTTCACATTGTTTGCTCTTTTGTAATGTTTTATTGGCACACACACACACACACGCTGATGATATGCGTGAAGAAATAATTAAAAAGTATACTGATGAGTGTGAAAACTAGGGAAAATGTTGCAAGCTCCAGTTTTAGAAATTCTCCTTCTTGAACTACAACTGGAAAATAATGAAATGCAGCACATGGTGAAATTCCAGAATAAAAACAGAATGGAACAAGGGAAAAGTTTCAGAGTAGGAATAGTGAATCTTCTTCTCCCTTGAAATTCCCCTTGGATTCCCTCTCCCAATAATGTTCAATGAGAAAAGTAAAAGGTACACAGTAGTGGACAGTGCAATATACTATACTGCAGATAATATTGGACATCCACAAATAAAACCACATCTGTAAGAAAAAATTACAACTGACACCTTTCTTTATGACAATGGTGCAATAATGGCATAGGGATGCCAGACCCTCGGCAGAGGTGGGGGATCCCCCGTCCCTGCCCCCACTTATCTGGCCAGTGGAGGGTGTGCACCTTCTGTGCGCACTCCCCTGCAGTGCTGCGCGCTCCTGCGCACAGCAGCCACCAGGATCAGGCCCATTTTAGCCCGGATCGGGGCCACTGCAGAGCGCAGGAGTGCTCCTGCGCTTTGTAGCGGCCCAAAACCAACCCCATCCATGCCAAAACGAGCACGGATGGGAGCTGGTTTTGCATGGATCGGGCCCATTTTGGGCTGCTGCGGAGAGCAAGAGCACTCCCGTACACCACAGCGGCTCAAAACGGGCCCGATCCATGCCAAAACAGGCCCGTTTCAGGTGCTGCGGAGCACAGGAGCACTCCTGCGCTCCGCAGTGCCTCAAAAGGGGCCTGATCTGTGGGCATGTTTTGGGCTGCTGTGGAGGGCAGGAGCATTCCTGCGCTCCACAGCAGCCCCCAACCCAAGCCCCTGTGGAGCATGGGTGCACTTCCAGGGCTATGTGATGACATCACTTCCCGGAAGTGATGTCATCACGCTTGCAGGAACGTGTATGCGCTCCCCCCCCCCTTCTCAGAGGTAAGAGCCAGGCCCCAATCCTCCGCATGGAGATTGAGGGGGCCTGGCAACCCTGTAATGGCATGAAATATTAAGAAAGATTCCCAAAGAAATGAAGGACAAGAAATGGTCTTTTCAACCACACATGAAAATTTAACACACACACACGACAACCTTATAGCCCTCCCAATTATTTACTTCTCTTCTAGTTCAATAAACATCCCATCAACAATGCTACTCTCTTCGTTGAGAATCCCTTTTTCAGGATAGTCATCAGCCAATAACCACCTCCTAATAGAAGGCCAATTCCTGGAGCTCCATGGACCTGAATTTTCTCCTTGAAGTTGCTGGCTGTCCTCTTCAAGTGAATGATTAATAACCAGAAAGAGAAGGAGAAGAATTTTACACACACACACACCCTCTGGACAAGAGTAGATATCAGTCCAAGATGTAATGAGCAAACGTGTGGTAAGGAAGTGGGCTCAACAGAGTTCATCTTGTTGAAGGGTGCCCAGGCTCCAATTCCATTTCGCCACCTTCCACACTCAACCACAGGCTTTGATTGATTGCATCCATGGAAGCTATAAATGGCTTAATATAGCCCTGGTCTCAATACTACTTGGTTTTACCCACACTTGTAAGTGGGTCTGCAACTTAAAAACATTAAACTTGCGAAAAAATTGGCCCTGGAAAACCTCATTATAGACAAAGGGGAATAAAAACAACTTTTATGCAACCATGAAGCAGGCCTAAGATGTGCTACAATGGCGTCAGATTATATAGAAAGAGTGGCTTTTGAAGGGAAAAAAGCTAGCTTTTACTTCATTTTTTTGAGTTTTGTTGTGTATTCTTTATCTTCTACATCTCTTGCTATATTCAATAAAGAGAGTGGTAATTGGGAAAAATGACACAGTGTTTGCCCGTAAGACTGGAGAAGGTGTTTTGTCACCATTATGGCTCATTATATGAAATTGTCACCCTTTTGTAAGATATAGATGAGATGTTCCGAATTAACATTATTTCCTTCTCCAGTGATGCCAAAGAAAATAATCAAGATTGAAGACAGCATAGTAGCCAGTTCCTTTTTCTCTCTTCTCCCCTGCCCCTCTCCTGTTTTCAAGCATGACACACGGTTTGGTGGAATTCAATATCACCAAGGCACACGGCATAACGTCCGCAGTGGCCTGGAGTTGGAAGCAATTTCATGTTGCTCTGCTCCATTGGAAGAATTGCAAGATGCAGCAGCTCTTGCTAGACTGTGTGAACTTTAGACAGAAGATGAAGGAACATATGTTTGAATGGACTCCAAGTTTTAAAAAAGCAGCATAACACCCAAAAGTAGAATACAAGGCCACAAACTTATGTAAAGCAGAAAGACATGGACACGTGAAAATGCCTGAATCAATCTATTGATCCATCAGGGTCATTCTTGCCTATTCTGACTGGTTGTAGTTCTTTGGGGTTTCATGTAGAGGTCTTTCACATCACCCATTACCTAATACTTTTAGGTGGAGATGCCAGGATTGAATAGAGTTGCCAGCTCCAAGTAGGGAAATTCCTGGAGATCTCAGGGGTGAAACCTGGAGAAACCTGGAAAAAGTGGGGTTTGGGGAGGGAAAGGACCTTGGCATGGCATAATTCCATAGAGTTCACTCCCCAAAGTAGCCATTTTCTCCAGGTGAACTGATCTCTGTGTACCTGGAGGCTGGCAACCCTAGGATTGAACCTAGGACCTTCTGCTTGCCATTGAGCCTTGGCACCTCCCATCCCACCATTATTGCTTGGATCCAGATGAGTTCCCTCTCCAGCTTCCAACTGCTTCTGACTGGGCCATTAGAGGAAGGAAGAGGAGGCAAACAGTTACCCCTCTACCAAGCCTGGTTCACTTAAGAATCACTTTCTATGAGGAACTTTTTAGAGTACACTCTGTTCAATTTGTGTAATGTTAAAACAACACTTAATATGTGTATATATCTTCTATGAATTGGTCTGTCTCTTGGATACACAAGTCAGCAAACTAAAGATCATGGAACAGACAAACATCCCAAAGATTGATTGCATCCAGCCAACTTCATCTCCTTCCAGGTTGGTATAGTGGTTAAGAGTGGCAGGACTTTAATCTGGAGAACGGGGTTTGATTCTTCACTGCTCCGCTTGAAGCCAGCTGGGTGACCTTAGGTCAGTCGCAGCTAGACATGGGCACGAACCAAAAAAAATTAACGACTCTGTGGTTCGTGGTTCGGTGCCGACGACGATCCCGAGGTCATGAACCACAACGAACATTTCCCATTGCCGAACTGGTTCGAGGTTCGTGGGCATCAGAACGGCCCCCATTGGAATAAGAGAGCCCATATTCCTGGGGAATGTTTAACAAGCTCTCCTCCAGTCATTACCCAAGTTTGGTCAAGATTGCAATAGAGATCCAAGCTCCAATTAAACTCTCTTTGTCTCTCTCCCCAAAGGCTAGCAAGTAGCAAGCAACAGCTCTGTCACACTCCACTGCTCACTGGAAGTGAAACCCAGCCTGGGAGCCCATGGCTATTTATAAGCACAGGTCCCATTGAGCAACGCTGGAGGTCTGTGTTTGGCCATCAGAGCTGCCTATCAGGGTTTGTAGGGATGAGATTGGAGTGCCCATGGCTACAGAACACCCCCTTCCCCCTCCCTCCCCTGGGTGTCTTCTTCCAACCTGTAACTGCTTTGCAGCTCTGTGGTTGGAAGGAAGACCTGCTGATCAAGGTAAGCTGGGCTTCCATTCGGGTTTCCAGGGCGACAGAAGGAGTGCAGACAGAGTTCAGACATTCCCCCGGCTCCATTGCCAGGGGAATTGATTGCTGGTGCCTGACTGTCTGGCTTCCAGAACCACGGCTGAATGCACCGAACCAGGCTTCTTCTGAATGCTGGTTCGTTGGATGAGGACAATCACGGATCGTGATCGCGCGATCGCCAATTTTGTGGGCGTTTGAAGTTCGTAATGCAGTTCGTGCCCATCTCTAGTCACAGCTCTCTGGAGCTCTCTCAGCCCCACCCACCTCACAGGATGATTGTTGTGGGGATAATAATAACATTCTTTGTAAACTGTTCTGAATGGGTGTTAAAGTTGTCCTGAAAGGCAGTATATAAATTGAATGTTGTTGTACTTGCTATTCCTTACTACAGCCTCCACCCTATATGGTTTTTGTGCCTACTGGTTCCCATGATCACCAGCATAGCCTTTTCGGTGGTCCCCTCTCCACTGCGGATAGGCCGATTAGATCCAACCCATGGTCTACAAGCCGCATTACAGTTACAATTAGCAGCACATGGAAAATAATGGCACTGCAACTCTTGGAGGATTTATAAAATAAAGTTATCATATGGCTAATGTGTGTGAACACTCTTTTTAATTACACCATACATATTTTTAAAAATCTTCTTCAGAGAAAGGAATGATGAGGCTAAGCAGATGGTCCTGGAGAAGAAAGCCTTAGAAGCTGCTTCAGAACTAGAACTCCACATATCCAAAAGAGCTCCAAAATGCAGAACAAAGAGCTCCAGAAATAACACAAAGGGAAGCACTGGAGCATAAGAACAGAAGACTCCAAAGGGAGACTAAGGAAGTGGCAGAGACTGAACTTAGTAGCACTCAAAAAAACCATAATCTTTAGACAGAAATACTGAATAGGAGCTACAAGTTTATAGGAAGCCGTTAGGCTACATAACACACCTGAAGCTCATAAAGCTTTATATTTTACTAAACATCTTTCTAATATGTCTGTTAAAGTACTATTACACTGTTTGCTAGAGAAAGAAAGAAGCAAACCCACCCCCCTCCAATGATGTCTGAGAATCTGCCTAATTTCATTCAGGGTTAAACCAGGCAAGATGCTGGGATAGTCATGATGGGATCTTCTGAGTACATTATAAATCACAATTACAGTGAAGTGATGAGATGAGATGAAAGAGGGATAATATTAAGGCCATATGGGGAGGGATTCACCCCTTCCATCCCTGAATGGTTTTGCAAACTTAAACCAGTAATCTGTCCCCCCTATAAATGGCTAGTAACAACAGCCTAGGAGGGAGGTATAAATGAAAGCACAAGGAAATGAAAGAGTTAAAGCACTTCATCAGACCCCACATAGCCCCAATCTCACAGCTGCAATTTCTCTTTAAAATACTAAAGGAGATCTGTGAACAAATGGAGATTGTGTATATTTTTAAACAATTATACTAATTTGATTCACTAGACATTGACTAATTTCTCGACAGGGTTAAGTCGGTTTCAGGCCAAAATTACCAAGTTCTTCAGGAACAGAAGAAGAGTTACAAACAGTGAAATCGGAAGCGGAGTTACTTCCAGAAGTGACATCATCGCACACCTGGGGAACATGCCTGCTGCGCGCTGTCCTGGGAGGTTTCTTGCCTCCCCTGCCTGTTCCCTGGGGCCTTCCCCTCCCCACCATCAGCTAGGTGAGTGGTGCAGGGGGGAGAGATGGGAGTGTGGGATTCCCTGTCCCCATTGGGAGAACTGGTAGCCTTATAAAAAAGACAAATTGGGATTTTCATATGCTGTTGTGTGAGAGAGTGGACTTTTTCTCTTTTCCAAAATACGAGGCCATCCAATGAAGCTGGCGGGAAGTAGATTCAGGATTGACAAAAGGAAATAGTCCTTTATTCAATAAGAAATTAGAGTGTGGAATTCATTGCCAGAGGATGTAGTGAGGGCCACAGGCATCGACATCTTTAAAAGTGAATTGGACAGAATCATGGAGAATAAGGGCGTTTTCATATGCCCAAAGCCTCCGGAAGACTGTGCGAAACTCACGGCATGAAGTGTCTTCCTAGCATGATTTCCCAGCGTGATCACATTTAATGGCATGATTTCTGATGTCATCGTGCCATTAACGGGGATTGTGCCGGGAAATCGTGCTAGGAAGATGCTTCATGCTGTGAGTTCACGTGATCTTCCAGATACTTACAAGCAGGGCTCATATTGAGGGGGAATGCGCAGGAACGCAGCTCCAGTAGTTCTCTAAAAAGGTCACGTCAGGTGGCCCTGCACACCTGCTTTTTGGGTATTTTGGGCCCGTTTCAGCCTGGATCAGTGTGGAAACGGCCCAATTCATGCCCAAAATGGCCAGGATCAGGCCCCAAACAGCCAGGATTGGTTCCAAAATGGCTAGGATCAGGCCTCTGACAGGTGGGGGATCACTCTCCTGTTCAGCAGTGGCCCAATCCTGACAATTTTGGGCCCCTTTTTGGCCATTTTCGGCCCCTTTTTTGCCATTTTTGGCCCAATTTCAGCCCTGAATGATCAAAGATTGGGTCCAGAACAGCCAGGACAAGTGATGTCAGGGGTGGGGCATATGCAAATCAGTTATACTAAGGACACACTTCCAGTGATGGCAAAGGGCATGGCTTATGCAAATGAGTTGTGCTGATGAGTTATGCTAATTAGTTCCTGCAGCTCTTTTTCTACGAAATAACCCCTGCTTACAGGTATGTGTGAAAATGGGCTAAGTCTATCAATGTCTACTGACCACCGTGAGTAAAGAGAACCTCCATATTTAGAGGCAGTAATCCTCTGAATACCAGAGCCAGGAGGCAACATCAGAGGAAGGCCTCAGGCTCTGTACTCTGTACTCCGGTTTGCCACTGTATGAGACAAGATGCGGGACTAGATGGTTGGATGCAGCGTTGCTTCTCTTATGTTCTTAATATCATTACTAAGTATCATTATAAAATGGGCATTGTTCATTTTGATTAAACACATTTCAACCCTAGAAAGAAGTTAGATGATATTACCAGGGAAACCCTGTTTGTTCTTATTCATCCCATTCCAACTCATGACAAAGCAGTTTTGATGTTTGTAAGGTCAGAAATAAGTGTATCTATTTTAGCTGATTAAAACCTCTTCCAGCATTGACAAACTTTTAACTTCGACAGTTTCTCTCTTGGAAATACAGAAGTTACAGAATTAAATTAATTCTCTTCTCTGTGATACACCAACATGCACACATGCAGAATAAAATCAACAGAAGAATCCCAAGTCTACAGAAACTGTGCATGTACAGAGTTCTGTAATAAAACTGGAGGTTTTCAAAATGCTGAACAAAGGAAGAATCTAAACATATTCATTCCGTTTTGTAAACTAGACCAATTTGGAACTCCAAAATTCAAGAAGAAATCTGGATTTCAGAAGCATCTGTACTTTGTTTGTTTAAACTCTTGAAAGAAGTTAGAACTGAGAAATAATTACGACATCAAGATAATAGGAATTTTTAGACGGGGCTGAAAATACGCACATCTCCTTGTTTTGTACGTGTGCTAATTTTTCATTTGTATTCGGTACTGATGTTTCAATGTGATATATATATATATCTAAGAAATGATGGCATTTCACATTTTATAAACTATACATTTATTTAATGTGTCTTAAGCCTTGTTGATCCGTTAATTATAGATTTCCCTGCTGAAGAGCCATCTGTGGCCTGCAACGCATTGGGCTTTGAAAGCTGATTTGCCTTCTTACTTTGAACTCTGAATAAACCTGTTTTTGCACCTGCTTACAGAATTTTGCTTCAGGTTCCCACCGAGAAGGCCAAACACAATACTGTGAACTCTCCTCCCATTTCAGCCCTAACCCAGAATACCTTCCAACTTTGTGCAGATGAAACCAGGAATGTGTTTGCAATACCTGCACACCCATGCCCACTAGCACTACTCAAGACTCTCTGCCTTTTGTTCTTGTACACTGCTGAAGGTTCTACTCTGCCTCCTCTATTCCAAACTGGTATATTCTCCAATCGCCTTTCCTCCACCAGTACAGTAGCCAAGTGGGTGACAGTTCTTTCGGTTCAGGATATGCTACAAGTATAATAAGTAGTTTCACGGCACGTATTTAGAATGTAACAGCAACTGAAAACTGTGCCATGACAGCCCATACACTGGACTGGGGACTTGGCGTTCATGTACATGTATGCATGCAAGGGATGAGACATGCCCACCATATGCAAAGGTTCTGGTTCTAGATGAAAGATACAACCTACCCAGAGGGATAAGTACACTACTAATTCACACTAGTTTTTTATTTACTTCATTTTATACCTTGCCTTTTCCCCCAATGAGGAGCCAAAGCAGCTCCTCTCCTCCATTTTACCCTTGCCACAACCCTATGTCTAGGGTTGCCAGGTTCAGGTTGGGAAATTCCTCAAGATTTGGGGGGGGTGGGAAGGGAAGGGGCCTCAGTAGGGTATAATGCCATAGAATTCACACTTCAGAGCAGCCATTTTCTTCAGGGGAACTGGTCTCTGTTGCCTGGAAATCAGTTGTAATTCCGGGAGATCCCTGGCTACCACCTGGAGGCTGGCAGCCCTACCTATGTCTGACCCATGAGTTGACCAAAGTGAGCAACACTAATGGTACAGGGGACAAAGCCAAGGGCAAAACCAGAAAACATGGCTTAGTCAAGCTAAGAAATTGCCTAATTGCAAGCATGGAGCCTATAAGGATCTCTGCCGTGAACTTGCAAATCAACCTGCCAAGTAGGTTCTACTGGCACCTTTTGCATACTGACCAGCAGCAATGTTTAACATATGAGCCTAGCAGAGTAGGAAAGATCATCATCACCTAGGCCATATATTTAGCCACATCAATGGAAGAGAGCATTTTGTATAAAGCTGGGCCAGGCCCCACGTACTGTGCTTCACCTTCTATAGGCACCTTCCTTTTCAAGCCATTTGTTTCTGGCCTGTGGCAGGCAACTTGGACTGAGGGCAGGGGAAGAGTAAAGGAAGAGAAGCTCTAGTTTAATGTGTACATAAGCAGAATGATGAAGACTGCTAGTTTCCTCTGGGTAAAATGTTTGACCCCTGTTAGCAGTGTGTAAAGCTAAATTATTGCTTGGCAGCGGCGGCAGAAACAAGAGCAGCAATGATTTTTCTGGCATGGAAATCTTCTCCCATTCTTCCCTCACCCCCAAGGGAGCCATCCTCTCCATTCATAATCATCAACTTTGACCTGCCACTTACTGTGAACTGGTGATAATCTCCAACATTTACCAACTCATCCACTATCACCAACCATGTTGTTTCCATCAACAATCGGGGCTATAAAGATTTGTATTTAATTAGCACACACAATGGCTGCTATATTGATTTTTGCTGAAATATGTCTAGTTATAGAACTAAGCTAATTAAATAATTGATTACTGGACATATTTGCTGAGTTACAGAAACTGTGTAACAGATGCAACCCCTAATGTTAAACATATTTCCTCAAGCACCGCCAACTACGCTTGCTGATCTTTCATTTCCATCTCCCCCAATCGCAGTATGAACCTCAAGTAGCATGCTTTATGTAATGTAGCTAGGATTGCCAACCTCCAGGTTAGAGATCTCCTAGAATTACTACTGCTCTTCAGACAGTTGGAGACAACAGACACTTTGGAGGGTTGACTTTATGGCATTAAGCCCTCACCCTTCCCAAAACCCCATCCTCTCCAGGCTCCATTTCCAAAATCTCCATGAATTTCTCAACCTGCAGCTGGCACTCCTACCTGTTTCATTTACTTTTCATTGGATCCACTTTTGTTGGGTCCACATTAGAGATGGGCACGAACCTAAATATGGACCAAAAAAACCCACGAACCAGCCTGGTTTGGGGTTCGCGAAACCTACTTGGATAGATCTATTTCTTTTTATTTTATTTATACTCTTTATCTTTTTCCTCACTGGGTACCTAAAGTAGCTTATAACATTATCTCTGTTCTGGTTTATCCTCAGCACAACCGTGTAATGTAGGTTAAGTCAAGTATATGACTGGGAACAAGGTCACCCAGCGAGCTTGCATGGCAGATGAGGATTTGAATCTGGTTCTTTCAGATCCTAGTTTGATACTCTGACCACGATGAACTGTGGAACTTTCTGGTTTGCATCTAGTAATGAGGCGATCCTAGCAAATATCACACTAGGGGGGAAATATCAAACATACCCTTGCTTGTTATGCCTGTATTTTCCCTTTTCTAGTTAAATTCCCAAAGACCTCATATTGCTGATATGTTTGCAATTTATAACAAGGTGTTTTTCAAGTTTATACACTGCTTGTGTGTCTGTGTAGTCACTGGCATTCATCATCACACTATGCAAACTGCTGAAGTGGCTTCTGGCATATGATCAAAGGGCAAGACGCTTGCAAGACACCAAGTGCATATAGTATAGCACAGTTGCCTTGACATCACAATGGTGTGAATCCAACAATCCATAGACTTTGTGAAGTGGGACTCAGCCATTCCCCCCTCCTACTGAAACTCTTCAGAAAGGTGCTCTGGGGTTGGGGGGTCAGTGGACCATGAGGAATGACATCGGGGGAAGTGGGGATCTGCAGTGGGAGGTGAGAATTGGCAGAAATTGCCACCCCCTCTTCAGCAATCAGCAAGTATAAATGCAAGTATGTTGAAGAAACGGCGTGGTTGGGTACGTGCCTTCTTGAGCACACAAACTGCAACTCCCAAGTGGGGGTGTGAACATGCATGCAAAGTATTTGATATCTCACTGAAAAATTCCCTTAAAGTGAGCATTCACGGATGATGCTTCTTATCTGTGAAATTACAAATTTATTTGTTATTTATAGTCCACATTTTTCACTGAGATTGAAGGTGGGTTACTTAATGCAATTCAATATGATCAACAGCTGAGACAATCAATAAACAATACAATAGGGCAGAGATCACAGAAATATGAAAACAAGCAGAGATCTGTTATAGAACTGAAACAAAACAAACAACTTGTCATGACATAATAAACCACAGTAACAGCCAGTGCGCAGTAGTATAGTCTACAGTCCCTATCACTTTATTGTAGTCATATATCACTGGAAATCTCCCACTCTTAGCTATTAGACAATATCAGCTTCCAAACAGCCATTAAGGACCATCCTTAATGCAAATAAAGGGACAACTGCATACTTGTTCCTGAAGATCTTTCCTTACCATTTTCTTAATAGTCCAGGATCTGATCCACTCCACCAATTATGGTGGCAGGTTGTGATTCTCCCTGGATTTCACTCCTAGGTTACACCACACAATTCTGGAAATTGGTATAACTTATCTATATCATTTACACCTTGCCTTTCTCCCCAGTGAAGACTCAAGGCATTACATTGGTCTCCTTTATTTTATCCTCATAACAAACTTGTAAGATAGGTTAAGGCTGAAAGTGTGGGACTGGTCTGAGATCACCCAAGATGCTTTCCATGGCAGAGTGAGCTTCAGGTCTCCCAGACCCCAGTCCAACATTCTAACCACTAGACCACACAGCCTTGATGAAAGGTGTCAGCCTGAGGAATGTGACTGGCCATTCAAAGTAGCCTAGTTTGCTGAAGAATCTCTGCCTGTTCTTCTCTTGCATAATATTGACAGTCATCTGCAGTGCTACCCCCATGCTTGGGTTTTGGAAAGGATGATCAAGGATTAGAGAAAGAAATGTCTTTGAACAAAGCTTGCACAATCTTCACTGCGCCCAATGGAAGAGGTCACTGTTTCAATGCACAGGAGAGCAGCATATATACACCCCGGTTCCCATGAATGGCATGGGGGAGGTCCTCGTGATTCCCTGGCCACACGGAGATGTCAAAAAACAAAAAATGGCAAGAGTGAGGAAGGTGACAGGGTTGCCAGGTCCAGGTGGCAGGGAGATACTGGGGAGGGGTGGGGTTTGGGAAGGGGAGAGACCTCAGGTGGATAGATGTCATAGAATCCACCTTCCGAGGCAGCCATTTTCTACATGGGAACTGATCTCTGTTGCCTGGAGAACAGTTATAATTCCGAAAGATCTCTAGCCACTACCTGGAGGTTCAAAACGTAAAGAGAGAGATTCACAGAAGGAACCAGAAAAAAAACACACACAAAGCGCCACGAAAAACTAACTAAGCAACAAAATCAATTGCAATGTAACGATATTCAATAAAAAGTAACTTATAATATGATGTCTTCAGTCCCATATATTGTATAATTAATACATATCAAATGACTGCCAAGAAAACACAGACTCAGAGGCCAGCATATTGATTGATTGATTTTGTTGATTTTGATTGCGTAGTTGATTTTCTTGCTTAGTTTTTCATGGTGCCTTGTCCTTTTTTTCCCTATTACCTGGAGGTTGGCAACCCAACAGAGGGAAACCAGAAAACTCTTAGGCTTGCCCCTCCCTCCTATGCAGACACTGAAGATTCACTGGTTTATATCTAACCGCAATTGATCCCTACATTTAAATGGGATGTTTCAACAAATTGCAGTTTGTTATTTGTCAACAAAGCAGGATTACAGAAAACAGTTAATCAAGGTTTCAAATGCTGGTATATACAGAAAGCCCAAAACTGATGGATTGGAGCCAACCCATCAGGAGGCTCTTGCCATCCCCCTACCACTGCAATCTGAGCCCACTAATCTGGCAGGATAGGAGACTCCCCCCCCCGCCCCCAGGACCAACAGGAAGGGAGTCTGCTTTGGGAAGAGGGATTCAGAGGAAACTACCAATTTAATCTGGATCCACCCCATCATTTGTTAGCGTACCGAACATCGCAACACACAAATAATTAATTCCAAATCATTTAATCCTTACTGAGGAATGTAGGGGGGGAGGTTCCAAAGACATTGAAGGATTAGGCCAAACCATACCACTATCTGGTCATGTGACTCTGGTCTTTGTGTTAAGCTCCACCCAGATTCTACCTCCCTTTCATTCCTCAGATAATGTTTTCTGCAATGCAAATCACAGTTGGTAGTCCAAATATTTACAAGTCAGCAATTGTCAAATCTCTCTCCTCAACTGGGAGTAAACTACAGTCCACCCCACAACCTGTTGCTGTTGCCATAGGGCTGTTTCACCCACAGCAAAAGTGCTCTTCCTCTGCCTGCAGCAGTTTGCATCTGAAAAAGGTACCAGTCTGGATGGCAGGAGAACAACTGCATGCTCCAACGTGGATATTTCAAGACCATTTGGCTTGGGTGCAATACCTTAGGAAGCAGAAGCTTGATTTTAAGAGCAACGTATTGGTAATGTGAATACTTTTTTTAAGAATTCAGCAATAGGAGAAAAATTTAGCAAAGCCTCTCTCCTGCCCTAGAGGAGACTATGAAGGTCTTTATACACAAATGGAAAATTCGAGGATAAGTAGCAGGAATAAATCATTTTTTACTTAATTTAGGAGTATACATTAGCTTGATTTCTCTAATCCTGAGCTAGCAAGGCGATGGAGGGAGAGAAAAACACAGAATACTTTAACAGCAGTCCCATTTGTGTCAGCTCAGAAAAGATGTGTCCAATTTTCAGAATATCAGCAGATTATCAAACGAAAGTGTTTGAGAAGTGGTGTGCGTTATTAAAACTAAGAAGTACTAATCAAGGCCATTTTTAAGAAATTATTTTTTTATTGCAAGAAATAGTCTGCTTCGCCTGGCCTTTAGCTCTGCTAATGAATGGCATTCCAACAATTTAATCAGTAATATATAGGTAAACAGGGAGGGAGAGATATCCTCCACCTTATTCACGGCAGTTAGTTAATTTTAACACAGTCTCCAAACACATCAGAAGCATGCAAGGGACGCCACAACTAAAAATTCCTTTGAAATTATCATGTGTAGGACATTACTGAATTTTGCATCTTACTTTTTTTCTTCTCCACTCAAAAGTCCCTGTTTTGGTTGCTTATCTCTTGTGCAAATGTTACCAATTAACATTCTGTGGCCGTTTTCTATTTTCTTGAGCTAATGTAATGGGCGCAATTTTTAGCACTGTTTTTGGATCAAATGACTATAGATGCCATTAAAAAAATCAGTAGCACTAGCAATGGAAATGGACAAGACTTAAATGTTCACAATGGCAAGGCAATGAAAAAGGATTTATTTGTACATACCTAGTCAGTGCCCACACATAAATATAGAAGACCTTTCTCAAAAATGAAAAGTTATGTTGCTACAATATTGTGACCATAATATTCAGGACAAGAAGAAATGTATAGAGCTCTAGACTAGATCTATGTAAAATGAAAGGCAGAAAACACATTCCTTGCAACTACCTGAGGCTGCATCTGGCCTCATTTGACTGGGAAAAAAATATTCAGCTGGAGCACTAGCAACCTGGGTCTATGACAAGCAAGGATGTTGTTGCAAGCCAAACTTCAAGAAAATGGGTTTGGGTCAGAAAAAGCAACTTTCCAACCAACCATCCTCATTTCTGTGCTATCCCTTGAATTAAGATTTTAGATTTAATAAAGAGAAAGAAACGCTTACTCCTTCAAATATCCTGCCATCAGAGCATCGGTAAGTGTACTGATGTGTTTCCTTGACAAAATGTAGGAGGAACACATTACTAAATTAAGAACCCTGAAGGATGAGGACTCTCCCAGGAGTGTGCCGAGAGGGAAAGTGTGTTTGATCCTCAAGGGACACAATATATAGGATATACAGCTAGGGTTGGCAGATGGCTCCCCCCGTCCAAACAGGATGGGGGCCTGCCACTTTTTATTCTTTCACTCACACACGCTCTCACAGCCCCAGAATGATGATGTCACTTTGGGAGTGATGTCACCGCTGGCACACAAGAGGTCAGGAGCACTAGCTGACCAGCCGCTTCCCGGGTGAACAAGAGGCCAATGGGGAAAGTGGGCTGGCTGCTCTCTGGGTGCACAGGGCAGCAGGCAGGAGGGCTGGCTTCTCCCCCCATGAGCAGCAGGCCGGGCTGGCTGGGTGAGCGAACCGGTATCCAGATTTTTTTACTCTGTTTCTACTGGACAGTCCAACAAAAATACTGATTGTCTGGTGGAAAACCAGACACCTGGCAACCCTCCAAACAACCAAAGGGGTATAGATTTTGATGTGCCACATACATACATATATAGTGACAGACAGACTGACTGGATAACTCACTGCTGTTGCCTGTAGTCTATTAAACAAGACCTACCCACCAATGTCCTCACATAACACAAGTTTTACTATCAAGCTCATACTAGGCTATCTACTTCCATATATTACAGCATAGAAGGAATGCTTGTTAAAACTGTGAACTCTAGTTAAATAGAGGTGCCAGTTAAATGTTAAGAAATCTCTAGTTCTAAAGAAGAGTAAACTGTAAGATGTGCACTTCAAAACAAAATACATGTTGCTATGTTTCACTTAGCAACACAATATAAATAGGCAACAGGAAAGATAACATAGTATTAGAGGGAAGGTTTTTTCCCCACCCTACCAGCAGTATCACATCTTTGTAAAAGAAAAAAAAAGATCGGCATTAAAAAGCCAGTTTCAATAGATCCAATCTGGCTCCCCTCAGCTACCAATGATATTCCTTTAAAAACATCTCAGAGTTACCATAGCATTACATCCAAAAGGCATGGCACTTCACAATATCCAGTGTTGTGCTGAACACAGAAAACAAGCTACCAGCGAAAGGAGTTTTTATCATAGCCGTCTCATTGATGGGAGAAGTATTGTGGCCTAGTTAAAGATCACCTGCTTTGCATGCAGCAAGTCCCAAGTTCAGTCCTTGGCATCTCTGGTATAGGTAAATGGATGAATCACTCTAGGATCCCGAACAGTAGTTGCCACTCTGGGATCCCAAACAGCTGTCAGAGCTTGCAATATTGAATTAGATGGACTTGCCGTAAAACAGGTTAACTTGGCTCCAATGAAGCAGTACTGTCCTTTTTTTTTTTTTGCCACTTAGGAGTTGTTTGTCTAGACCAGGGCTATTTCCACATGTTCTAAAAATAGTGCCCCACTCACCAAATGATGGTGGCTTTTTCGTGAGATTTATAATGTCTCCATTTCCAAAGCAGATGCAGGCAGTTTTCATGGCGCCGTGAAAACAGAAGCAAAATTACCTGCATCCGCTTTGGAAACGGAGACGTCAGAAATCCCACAAAAAAGCCATCAGTGCTTGGTGAGCGGGGTGCTATTTTTAGGACATGTGGAAGTAGTCTATATCTGCCTTTGGAAGTTCCTGGACAGTGATAGGAACAGTGAAAAGCAGGAAAGGTGGGATGTTGCAGGTAGGACCTCCCCTTCAGCACGGTGGGGATATCTATGGGTGGTGCTTGCTAAATCAGCACTACTCATGACAATAGTACAGGTAGTCTCAGGGCCAAGCTACACATGACGAATGACACTTGAACAGCAACTGTATTTCTCCCTGTTCACTTGCCCTCCAATCAATCCACTTGCCGTTCAAGTGTCATTCGTCATGTGTAGCTTGGCCCTATGATCAACCTTTTTTTAAAGAACTCGGTACCACTGACTGCATTCTCAAGTAGATCCAGTTATATATTCTTTTATCCAGTGCTTTTTTTCTGGGGCGACGCAGGGGTACACGTACCCCTAAACATTTTGTGAATCTAACGGGAGAAAGTAAAAATGTTAAAATGTTGGAATTCCTGCTAAACCAACTTCAAACGTATTATTATGGATATTTATGTGATTTGTTAAGTTTTATGTAGCGTATGTTGGCAACAAAGATGTTTAGTTATATTTAAACTCACTAGGAGCGCTGTTCGTCTTACAAAAAAATGGAATGTCTTTGAGCATCGAACACGCCACCAAGATCGCTGGCGTAATCGGTGATCGTTAGGGTGCAGACAAATACAAACAAGGCTTCTCTAAGCCACTTGGAGCTCTGGTAGTTGGAATCTAGCATGGTGATTGGTCAGTCTTGTTGCTACCCCCGATGGCGGTGACCAATTTGTGTATTTGTGTACATTTTGTGCAAAGAGTGCAAAGAGTTTGTCTATACCGAAACTCTTTGGTTGTGTGCACGTGTCACTATAGAGGGGCTTGGTTGGCAATATTGATACTTATAATTCTCATCACCGACAGTCCTTTCATGGTGTTTCCTGAGTCTCAGGGCCAAGCTACACATGACGAATGACACTTGAACGGCAAGTGTATTTCTCCCTGTTCACTTGCCCTCCACTCAATCCACTTGCCGTTCAAGTGTCATTCGTCATGTGTAGCTTGGCCCTCAGATAGAAGTGAGTGTTTAATCTGTGAACCTCATGCCAAGTTATTGGAAGCTGTGTAATATGAGGTAATGCATGTTCTTGGTAATTTTGTCCATTGGCTGCATTTATTTTTTCCAATTTGAACTATAAAATGGTGATTTTCTTGAGTCAAACTGAGAGTACCTCTAAATATTTTTTTCGAACCCCCCCCCCACTGCTTTTATCTATTTAAAGCGATCATAAATGGGAATTTCAACAGTAGCATTCTGCAAAACCATGCACACGCCACACTTTTACCATTGTAGGCCTTTCACAAAGGTTTGAAGAAAACCTATGCAAATGACTGTGTGCTGTATAGCTCATTAAACCGAATGCATTAAGGTTTGTTTGATATATTTTGGAAAGAGTTTAGCAAAATCCTTTACAAGCACTTGTTATTGGACCATTTTTGTCTCTTGCAAGTGGTTGGATGTGCATGCAAAGAATTGCCTGTCATTGAAAGAGAAACACTTTCCCCTGGAATACACAAACCCTGTCTTATAGCTTCTTAGCCCTTTGTTCTCTTATTATGGAAAATTGAAATGAGTATTATAGAAGAGAATATATACACATAGTTTTGTCATGTATGCCAACAGACAACATTACTTCTCAATTAGGCAAACTGGCTCTGGAAGTACACACACATAAAAAACAAGAGAGAAATGAGTAGCCAAGAGATATGATGAGAAGAGCCTAGGCTTTCTCTGGACCAGCAAGTCTGGAATGAAGCTTGAGAATTAGGGCTCCCAGGTCCCGTTATCCTCCTAGTGGGAAGGGGGTGGCACTCACCTGCAGAAGCTCCTCACGTGCACGCAGTCGCGGAGTGATGAAGTCACTTCTGGGAGTGATATCCTCACACAGGCCCCAGGAGTGCTCCTGGGCTTTGCACTGAGCCAATTTGGGCCCCAAATGGGCCAATTCTTTTAAGAATCGGCTCAGTGCAAAGCCCGGGAGCAATCCCATGGCCTTTGTGATGACGTCACTCCCAGGAGTGACGTTGTTGTGCCATGCTAGGAGCACACCCAGAAGGCCCGTTCCCACACCTTTTCCCCCGCCAACCAGATGAGTGGGAGTGCAGAGACGGGGAACAGAGGATCTCCCATCCCCACCAAGGGACCAGCAACCATACTGAGAACTGTCTAGCACATATTCTATGTGCACATGTGTAGACTGTTGGGTGGAGCAAAGCAATTACTTAATTTGCGTGCTGGGAGGAGTGTATGTAGCTAGTTGTTCACAGTACCTTTGGTGGGTTGTGGAGCTTATTTTGAACTAGGAAAGAGGAAGCAATGGAAATCTTTTGGAAGTCCTTGTGCCTGCTCCAAGCAACTGCTATATCACAGGAAGGTCCTAAGTTGAAGAAGCTGCAAGCAGGAGCTATGACAAGAGCAATTTTTACTGGACTCTCAGTCGGGACTTTGTCGCTGAGCTGATTTCTTTTGGTGCAGGCCCTCTTTCCAGATCTTCCTTTGCTGCGCTCACCTCCTGGGCAGGAGGTTGCCCCCCAGACTGCCTTTGTTTAGATTTGGAGCAGATGCTCCTGGTGTGAGCCCTCCTAGTTTCTGCTGGCTGAACTCACTCCCATGGAGGAAACTGGCCCTGTGATCTTCCCTTCAAATTGGTGCCCTGCAACTCAGGAACTACAGTGCTAGGGATCCCAGACCCCAGGTTGGGGCAGGGGATCCCCCGCCCCTGCTCCCCCCACCCCGCCCCCACTTACCTAACTGGCAGGGGGGCTCGCACCTTCCCTGCAGGCTCCCCCGCAGTGCTGCGCACTCCTGTGCACAGCAGCCACCGGGATCAGGCCCGTTTGGGAGTGCTCCTGTGCTCCACAGCGCCTGAAAATGGGCCCGATCCGTGGCAGAATAGGCCCATTTTGAGGTGCTGTGGAGCACAGAAGCGCTCCTGCGCTCCACAGTGCCTCAAAAGCGGGCCCGTTTTAGCATGAATCGGGCCCATTTTGAGCCCCTGCAGAGCCTGGACGTGCTCCCAGGGGCTGTGCAATGACGTCACTACTGAAGTGACATTGTCGCATCTGTGGGGGTGCACGCACACCCCCTCTCCCCCAAGGTAAAGTGCCAGGCCCCTATCCCCCGCCCGGAGGTTGAGGGGGCCTGGCAACCCTATACAGTGCACTACAGAGTCTTCAAGAAGACATCAGCTACAGGGCAACCACAGACATTTGCTGAGACCTGTACTCCTAGGAAACTGTTAGTAAGGCCCTGGCTTATAGGCCATCATTAATTTTGGGACTCTGGGCCTTTGTGGGGAGGAGATACATATCTAGCATTACAAGTTCTGTTTATCTCTGTCATAAATACAATTGTACTTATACTGAGGCTCGTGAGCGCAAAGCAGAGGACCTTAAGAAAGACCCTAGACTGTGAACTCACCCTTGATTCCAACAACTGGATTACACATGTCCTCAAAGCTTGTGGTTAACACAGAAACCACAGGTTGAAGAGGTCCATCTGCTTAGGAGGTGACTGGTGAGATGACTACAGCTCCATGGCACAGAATATGCAGAAGGGCCCAAGTTCAGTCCTTGGCATTTCCAGTTGAAATGGCTACAGGTACTCAGTTTGAATCCTCAAACAGCTTTCTCAGGGAACACCTCTCATATGAATCTGACTGATATGCTTAGGTCACCTTCTGAGATGGCATTTCAAGTGCCACAGCCCTCTGAACACCAGTTAGCAGGAGCAGTTCATTCTCTCTCATGGCACTCATCCGTACAAAATCCATCCCAAGAAAATTTTGCCTGTCCCTCCCTCAAAAAATCGTAGTTATGATTCTAATTCCAAAAAGATCCTTGAGGAATGATGCCTGGCCATCCAGAGATGTTAAGAGGATAGCTGCAGCCATGTTACGTTATTAGGCCCAACCACATCTTTTTGGAACAGCCTTTGAGGCTAAATGGGCTTGATACTGACTAGAGATTTGGGTGTTTGGCAAGGCTTGATTTTTCCAGTTCTCCAAGACAAAAAATCACAACTTTCTCCATGTACATCCCACCCTACTGATCCTTCAGTTGTTAGAGAACCTTGAGACTACAAGCAGCTTGATTTTGCACTGTTAAAGCAGTACTTGCAGGGTTGCCATCCCTTCTTACCTTGAAAGCGGTGTGTGTGTGTGTGTGTGTGTGTGTGTGTGTGTGTGTGTGTGTGTGTGTGTGTGGTAGTAGTAGTAGTAGTAGTAGTAGTAGTAGTAGTAGTAGCAGCTTTTTGTTATGTTTGGGGGCAAGATGGCTCTGCTGATCTTCCATCACTCCCATTTTTAAGTGGAAGTGATGTCAGCAGAGGCCTCCAGAGTGTGCATGCCATTTTTGCCATGCTTCAGGGGCTCCAGCAAGCCTCCTGACAATTACCACCACCACGCCACCGGGCAGGGGTGGCAGATGGGGGCAGGGTTCCCAGAAGGGGGCTGGCAGACCTATTGCAGGATCTCCTCTCACAGTGTGGTTCTGTGAGAAAGCTTCCCTCCATCTGTGCCTCCTTCATCAATGCTCATTTTGCAACTACTTGGGGCTCAGACCTTTCTGGTGGTTGCCCCTTATTTGTGGAATAGTCAAGACAAGAGCAGGACATTGATTATTCTTCCACAGGGCTTTGGAGAGATCCTGAGTCTGGGCAAAAAAGTGAACTTTTTCTGATTGACTAGGGTGATCCTATATTAGTAATCTGAATGCAGTTTTAATTGTATTTATTGTATATTGTTGCTTAGTAGTTACTGCTTTGGGTCCTGATTTGTCAGGAGAAAGATGATCTTACAAACATTTTTAAATAAACAAATTGTGAAGTTCTCTGCAGGGCAATTAAATTGGCATACCCCTCACCAAAATTAAGAGATGGATCTTCTCATCTTGCCAGGATCCAACTTATCACAAGATGGATGTGTGAAATAACTCAGGATGGCCTGGCCACTGCTGGCAGCAGTTAGAAGGGCAAAGCCTTCCTCATAACAGCCTTTCTATGTCCTGTCCAAAAGTTTATTTGGATGTTGATTCTTTGGATGGTGCCCACCTGAGTAGTATAGCCTCAGCCCTTGGGCAGCATAGTGGACTGGGCCTAGTCTTTGTGCTTTTGCACTTCAAAGAGCAGCCTTCCACTTCCTCGGCTTGAGGCCAGGTTGTTAGTCTTGATGTGGCCCACCCAAGCTACAATAGGTTGTTCAATCTCACTCACATCTTAGAGAGACAAGAAATAGTTCCAACTCAATTGGCTTTTTCCTCTACCTTCATTGGCTGCCCTTCCCTTTTGAAAGGCCTAGCCTTAGCTCTGAAGCCACTGTGTCCAGCCATTGGAAAGTCTCATTCCATCCCTACCTGAAGTTTCCTTCCAGATGAGGTGAGTGGATGTTTACTATGCCCACAACAGCAGCTCCCCGCTGGGCGAAAGTGGTTAGCAGCACATCAGATACAGGGGGAAATATCCCAGCTGCAATCAAGGCAGATTAGTTAAGAGCGCTTGAGCAGTGCAGAAGTTCTTTTTGCAGAAACGAAGTTTCTTGAGATTTTTTAGCATGCTGAATAATTTAATATTTTCAACGTTAATAATTTAAGGGAACACAAAGTGGCAAAACAGCAGGGCTTATAGTGGGGGGAGGATGCGGTAGCAGTTCAAGTTAGATCTAAGATGACTGCCTTTGTAACAAAGAATTGAAAAGCTTTGATCTATTTATAATGAGCATTCTAAGGGTTTACTAATTATGTGAAACCTGGAGAAAAAAAACCATGTCCATTCCTCCCCCCCCACCCCCCTACACACACACACACACACACACACACACACACACACTTGAAATAACAAAGACAAAAGCATGCCGGAGGGAAGGAGGCAAGAAATCAAGAAACGGGGATATCATTTTTAAAGTTATATTATCATGCACACCCATGGTGCTGAACAAGCCAATATGTATAACGATCAGTGTATCAGAGTAAGACCCAGAGAAGCTCCAGTTCAAATCCTGACTCTGCTAGAAAGCTTACTGGTTGACTTTGGCAGTCTCTTCATCCCAGCTTACTTTATAAGGTTGTTGTGAGAATAAAATGTAGGAGCGGAACACTGTGGCACTTTGTACTTGGATCAAGGGTTGGAAACATATATGATTATTCCATACAAAAACTGCCTCTCATATATAAATCTAGATGCCAAGAAGAATGATTCTACACTAAAGCTTTCTCTGACATTGTTTTCAATAAGCAAAGGAGTTTGTTTGTTTGTTGGTGAAGCATTCCATTATTCGCCTGTTATCCAAAATGGTGTAACACTGTTAAGGATCTTATCAAATTTAATAACTACTTCAGTTCCATGCAAGGACTGGAGGGTGTTTTTCTGCTTGTTGTTCTCAGTATTCAGGACAAATCCATCATCATCTTTCCGATTCAATTATACAATAAGTGATGTTAAAACTGATGCTTGCTTTTGCGTGTAAATGATGTCAAAATGTCATAAAATGTCAGAAGTGGAGCATAATAAAAACTTCATAAAACAAGCAACATGAGAAAACTAGCAAAGAAAACAGGTGGGTCAAAACATATTCCCAACAAACATGTACAAAAGCGCAAAGAAATATTTTAAAAATGGCATATTTGGGTATCCTAAGTGTCTTCCACCTAAGTGAAAGCTAGGCCCAAGTCTCAAATCTATAGAACACAGGTTTAACAGGATGTCAGGTGGTGACCTCCTCCTCCTTTGAAGTGATAAAAGCAAAGTGAACAGCCAAGAAATTCAGACAATGATAAGAATGCCCTTGAACCCTAGTGGGAAGATCACCAGATTTGCTATTTCATCACTGTCAGGTGCTAGCTTAAGGGGGAAAGAACACTCAACCAGAGGTGGAAAGCCTTCACCACTCAAGCATCCATTAGACAGACTAGAATGTTTCACAGCTCCTGCAATACAAAACTCTTTAGAAATAGTACGGAGTGTGATACTGCGGCTACAAGGCCATTATCGGAGACTTTTGCGTTCTAACTGTGGGATGTCTCAAGTAGAGGTGGGCACGATCCAAAAAAAATTAACAATCCAGCTGAACGTGGATCGAGGCCGGCAACGATCCCAAATAAATGATCCACACCGATCATCTCCCGTTCCCGATCCATGGATCATGGAGGCAAAAGCAGAGGGGCGCCTCCGCTGTTCCCAGCGATACAGGAATGGTGGGTGATGCTGGCAGCATCTGTGTTTGTGTTTGGCTGTCTGTGTTTGGCCATCAGAACTGCCGATCAGGGTTTGCAGAGATGAGATTGGAGTGCCCATGGCTACAGAACATGCCCTTCCCCCTCCCTTCCCTGGCTGTCTTCTCCCAACTGGTGACTGCTTTGCTGCTCCGTGGTTGGAAGGAAGCCCTGCTGATCAAGGAAAGCTGGGCTTCCATTTGGGTTTCCAGGGCGACAGAAGGAGGGCAAACACAGCTCAGGCATTCCCCTGGCTCCGTTGCCAGGGCAATAGATTGCTGGCGCCTGAGTGTCTGGCTTCCCGATCCAAGCACGATTGCCCCGATCCAGCCCCGATCAAGGCCCCTCCCAACCACTGCATCGTTGGCCATGGACGAGCACGATCCGCCGATTCATGATCGCGCGATCGCCATTATTGTGGGGTTTTTTCGATCATAATGCGGATCATGCCCATCTCTAGTCTCAAGGCTAAAGCTGCAACTTGGTTGGCTCTGCTGTGGTCCCCAGCTCCACCGGAAACCCTAGTTAGTGGAATCAGTGGTCATGTCCTCTCAGGCCACCCTTGGAAACAGAATGCATTAGATGACCATAAACAAATGCTAGAGATGGTTGTTGTGGATTTTCCGGGTTGTATCGCCATGGTCTTGGCATTGTAGTTCCTAACATTTCGCCAGCAGCTGTGACTGGCATCTTCAGAGCTGTAGCACCAAAAGACAGAGATCTCTCAGCATCAAAACTGAGGGAGTTGGAGAGGGGATGAATCTCCCTAGCGAAAACTACCAGGGAGTTGGAGAGGGGGTGAATCTCAGCACACATACCCTCCATCACTTTACTTCTATTGAAAATCAAAGCTGAGCCTTCAACGCTGGGGAGAGTGAAACCCTCTTGCAGGAATAATAAGTGATTACAATTGAGCAATACAACATTTAAGACTTAATCTACTTCATTCCGTAACCTAATACAACCAAAATGGCACCCAAGCTAATTATTACATCTAAGTGAACAGGCAATTCACTCATTTGAAGCATAATCTTCAAACAGCAAATTAAAAAAAAAACACACTTGTTTAAACATTTTAATTGATTTACAACCATTCATTTAGCAAACATGGTGTTCATTTTTCAGCTGATATTTGTGGACTTCAGCACTTTTTACATACACCTTTTACACAGATTCTTAAAGTCACATTTCCCAGAGAAGGGGGGAAAGCAATGCCATTTGGGAATGGGATCATGAATCAAGCTTTCAAGACCCCAGTTTCCTCAAGATTCATTCTCACCACATTCAGCTCTTATTTCTAAGCCATTTCATGTTTTTCTTATGACCAGAATGCCCTTCCAACTAAGCCGGTGTACACGGCACTTGTTTGCGAGCATTTATTCAGGGATCGTGAATACATTTCCAATCTCCTTAAATAATGAGAAGTCTACTTTCCTCCTAATGGGCTAGTCCTCACTATCGTTACTGTTGTAAATCCCTACTTAGAAAACAGCCAATTCCAGTTATTTGAGTGAATAGTAGTTTTTCAAGAAGGGCTTTTAATTAGTTCTCCAAGGGCTCGCTGCAAAGACATGCTGTTTCAGGGTAGCGCACATATCTGAGCATCAGCCAGCACTGAAAGGATGTTGCACCCGCACAGCAGGCAACAAAAATTCACAGGAAAGGATCGACTTTTTGACTTTACTAGAATACTGACTCCAATGTAACTTCTCTCACATATAGACTGCAGGAAAGGCTTGATTTAGACTTCATTAACAAACCTGAGTGTTTTCGTGACTGGCACAAACTTAGATAATTGCCAGCCTTGCATTTCCCTCCCCTTGTGCAGCATGCCAAAACTTGAAAACTCAAGTCTTCAACCAACTCCAATTAGTCATGTTGAACACTTGACAGCTTTAGAAAATGGTAGTTAGCTTTGAATATTCAAGGAGGCATTCAGTTCCTATTGCCCAGCAACAGATAAGTCACATGGAGCTTCTCATCTATTTTACCTTCTACTCACCCTAGCGTTCCACAATAGACCTCTATCATTTAAATATTCCTAGTCATGTGTGTAGCATCTGCATGATTCTGCTATGTGCAGGATACCAGCAAACCACATTTTAATCAGGCCTAAAGACCTTGCCTTATTTCAATACTCTGCCCTAGAAAACAAAAGATCCCCCCCCCAAGAAAAAGCAACAACAAGAGACGCACAAAGAACTTCTGGTAGAAACTATTAATTCTAGTATTGTAGGGCTGTCAGCTCCAGGCTGTGAAATTTCTGGAGATTTGTGGGGGGTGGAGCTTGGAGAGGGCAGGTTGGGGGAAGAGGGGGTACAGCAGGGTATAATGCCATAGAATCCACCCTCCAAAGTAGCCATTTTCTCCAGGGGAACTGATCTCTATGGCTTGGAGATCAGTTGTAATTCTGGGGGATAGAGCCACCACCTGGAAGACCCTAGTGTAGATACAGACTAACATCGCTTTTGCCTTTGAGATCTCTATGGTGAAAACATTGCAATTAAAAAAAAAGTTGGAAATACAGTTTCAGACCAAAAGTACCAGTAAGGAGAACAATTTAATTCTAGGTTTGCTCTCCCAGTATGGAAATCATTGTATGAAAAAATTCAAGTAGGGCTATGTTTTCTTAACACAAACAGTCGCACTCTCCACTTTTGAAACTGTACACAGGAATACAAATTACAATGTGGACTAGTTGCCATTAATTTTTAAAGCTTGGACCGACATAATTTGAGAGGGGACTGCTCAGGTGAAACGTGTAGGAATGTTCAAAGAGGTGGAGACTAGAGATGGGAACAAACAGCAATAGGAACTAAAAAAAGCCATGAACAGTTCAATCAGCTGTTTGCAAACAAGCTGTTTGTGAGGCCCCGTTCTAAATGAACAAGTGGTCATTGCAAGCCTCGTTCGTTGCTGTTCAGCAAGCCAGACAGTCTGGCACCTGCAATCACTTCCCTTGGCAACCGGAGGCAGGGACTGCCTGAACTCTGTCTGAACTCCTGCTGTTGCCCTAGAAACCCCAATCTAAGCCCAATTTAACTTGATAGGCAGGTCTTCCTTTCAAGTGTGGAGCTCCAAATTTGTTACAAGGAAGCAAAGAGCAGGGGAGAGGGGGGCTCCCAGCTCTGGTTTTGCAGACAGTGAGGGAGAGACAGTTGCTGTTGGCGTTTTGAGAGAGAGACAGGGAGAGTGCATTGGAGCTTGAATTTTCTTTGTGTGTCTTGTGGGATAGGGATCTACCTCTTCAAGTTCCAGGGCTGCTGCCAGGCTCTGGGCCAAGCTATTATTTATTACTGGTACCTTTCCTGCTGCCTGCTCAGGTAAGGTGTCTGGGAGTAGTGTGGTAGGGATCTACCCCTTCAGGTTCCAGGGCTATTGCCAGGCTCTGGGGCCAAGCTATTTATTATTGGTACATTTCCTGCTGCCTGCTCAGGTAGGGTTTCTGGGAGTGGTGTGGTAGGGATCTTGATGGATGGAGGAGAGCCTGCTGGTCCCCACGAACAACGAACATGTTCATGAACAGGTCATGTTCATCAATGTTTGTTGTTTGTTGTTCATGGATGGCAACGAACAACGGACACCATGTCCGGGTTTTTTGTTTGTGCCCATGTCTAGTTGAGACCCTCCCAGCGTTGAATTATAGACATACACAAGTACATTTTCAACACAAACCTCTAGGAGAAGTGCTTTGTGTGCCTTATTGCCTCATAAACAGAAAGGAAGGCAGTCAAGGATAAGGGGACTATCCTCACCCCTGGGGGAAGCACTTTGGTTCTTAACTTCTTTTCAAAAAGCTCCAAAATTTTGGGCTTGCCTGCTTTTAAGCCTTAAGCATTACCACAAGATGCCCCCCCTTTAGCCATAAGTCAACTCTGACTTGAGGGCACTCTCCATCACCACCACATTAGAGCTAAAGGTTAAAAGAGCTCAACCCCAGTTTCAGCTATACATACATTTTATTTTTTTAAATATGGAACCTATCCATACACCAAGCAAGCAACTTATTCGTTCCACTTTGGCATACGGTCAAAAACAAAAAGCTGCATGAACAGCTGAACTCGGAAAAAGCCCCATAGAATTTCAATAAGTTTGTTTAAATTTGACAAGAGGGAGGGGGAAAAGATGACCCTCTCTAGCCTGTGCCTAATGTTCACACCAGCAAATTGGAGCTCAAGCCAATTTGGGTGAACAGGCTGAGGCAGGAACAGGTATAAACAACAACAGCTGTGTGTTTGGCAGAAGTTTCCTGTGTTAAGTTTCCTACCAAGAATAACTACTGGGAATGAGACCTGTGCCCACAAGTGGATTGTTACAATGTTGAAACAACAACAACAATCATCAACATTTCAGAGGAAATGCAGCCTATAACTATTGGAAATAAATAATTATGCATCCAAGTAACTTCCGTACTAATCCACAAACTCCAGAGACTGATCTGCAGTTCACAGGTTCATCACGTTTGTGTAACAGATTATTTTTTTATGGAAATTGCATTCTGTGAATTGGCCCCAACTCAATCAGTGTTCAACAAACTTAATTAGTTCTTATCTACATTGAGGTGTTTAAGCTCTTACAGTGCAATCCTAAGAAGAGTTACTCCAGTTTAAGCCCATTGATTTCAATAAACTTAGACTGGTGTAACTCTTTTTTAGGATTGCACTGTTAATCTCTATCAAGGGGTCCAAGATTAAGCACACAGGTAGCCCCCACAGATGTCAAAACCTGCTTGTGTGTCTTGATAAACTGTAGCCCTATTAAACTGGGTTTGTGTGCATGGAATCTTTGCTTACAAAGGACAAAGTCAGCACCCATATTAAGGCAAATATTATACTTCACAAGATTTATTCTAATAATGCTTCACAACAGCTAACATAGTGACATCTGATTAATTCTGCCTTTGGGGGCAAAGATAAGCCTGCAATTCTGTTCAGTATTAGGATTCTAACACAATCACCTGCTACAGTGCTGAGCAAAAAGGAAAGGGGTGGGGGTGGAGGAAAGAGTGCTTCCAAGTCAGAGCAACTCAATTCAGTCTGTAATTTCCTGGTTTTTGAAAACTTAGAAGTACAATAACAAGAATTGTGCCATCTTCATTCTGGTCTTTTCATTGTCACTTTACCAGGGGTCAAGATGGTTATGTCATTATGGAGCAGTGCACATTTTTAGACAGAGGTTCAGCATTTACCTTAAAGCCTTAAACCTTTGCCTTCCCAACCTCCACACTTGAGAAACTTATTCTAGTACCGAACATTTCCACTGGTGTTTTGGTACATAACATATGAATTTCCTCCTAGTGAATGAAATTGCATGAAGCATACACACTTCAGCTTCTTGGCTCAGCTGCACTAAGAACTTGAAAGAACAGCTACTTTGCTGTCCAAAACCTTCAGTCAAAACTGCTCTAACTGAAGCAAACTGCGGCCACACACTCACTCCAAGTGGCACACATCCAACTTCATGCTCAGTATTGCCCCATGAGCCTTACACAGGGACCATATCCAAATTTTCAGGCAGGCTTCACTGCTAGCATCCCAGTTTTGCTTTTGTTTTTAAATTAAACATATGTTCACAGATATATTTTGCCACCGCAAAACGTTCACTAAGCAATGTATCCATGGCAATGGACGCTTTGCCTTTTAAAATTGGGGGGCAGTTGGAAGGGTGGGTTGTTTGTTTTTAATTACAATTCACCTTTTCGTGCTTTAACAAAGAAACTTCTGCTTGTAACCCTCCTCTGTTCTTACAGCTGGAAATTTAAGATGGGGGGCGGGGGAGATGCAGGATTAAACTGTGATCAAGAAGTGACCTTTTTAAAAACACTACGGGGACTTTTGATGTTTCTGTGCACTTTTGGTAAAAAGACATCCCTCATCACTGACATACACTGGCAGAGAAATGCTCGTATAATGCCAGGAGACAATGTAAATTGTACTGAATGGATATCTGTGGCAGACTAAGGGTTATTCTTGTTTTCTACAGGAGATGTACCAGACTGTTTGGAGGTGGAACTTTGGCACTAAAAAAACATGGCTGCTATCAGGAGGCAGTGTCTGGTCTGTGCTCCAAGTACTCCTTGTAATCTAGGCTCAGTTTACAGTACTATCCAAAGCATTTTTGGAGAGAAGCCTCATCATTTCTGCATTCATTAGCTTCTCTGGCAGCCAACAGCTCCAAAAAGAGACCAGCTTATACCATAGGCAGAACACTAGGGCTAAAACTTTTCCTAGATCACACCACTTAAAGCTGTTGGGGCAGGGGACCAAGCAGCCCCCGTATATATAAGGCTAGAATTTCAGGAAGGGCTCTGCTGAGACATGTTAGGGTTGGGGTGGAAGGCATTATCCCCCTCAACTCCGCTACTTGTCAAATATTCATAACCTGTGGCCTTAAGTTGTACAAACCAGGAAAAGCTGTATTTTATGCTTCTGACAGTGTAAACCAGCCTTAAATTTAAACATAACAGACAAAATTAACAACAGACAGCATGAGACGTTACACAAAAAGGAACCTCAGCTTGACGCTGCATCACACACAAACAGCAGAGTCCCTCAGCGTCACACTATGGATCTTTGCTTTGCACTGCATTAGCTATATCCACTTGCTACATGGGGTGCCATCAGACACTGCCACCACCACCAGATTAAAATACAGCCCAGCTAAATCTCCCACTTCCATCACAGAGCTTAAAGGGGTAAAAGAACAAAAGTGACAGATTGCTATGGGAACCTACTGAAGTTCTGGAAGTCAGTGGTGGCGCATCAATCAGTGTGTGCTTTGCAGTCACAGACGTGCTGACGAGATAGGTTTTTTTAAAAAAAAATAGTATTATCATCATCGAATAAGGTTTTCGTACAATTGAGGAATAGCTCAACTAATCAGGGATCCAGAATAAAAAGATTGTTCTGATTAGATTCCAATGGCAGTCAATATAAATTTAGAAAGATCTGCAGAGTGCAATGGTATTGGAGGAGAGGCTACCCACAACAGACAGAAAGTTAAGTATTCTGGTCTTGTTCTAATGTTGTCATTGCATCTATACCATAATTACTTAAACCCCAGAAGCCCGAAGCTGGCTATAAATCATCAGGCAGACCTTACCCACAATCACAGCATTAACAATGTAATGAGCTGTATCCCAAATGCATTATTCCAGTAACATCACCCTTTTATTAATACTACTCTTAGCAAATCCAGCAAAAGAGGCAACACTATTATTGCTATTATTAATAGTAATAAAACATATGCAACACTGGCAACATTTGTTTTTCCCCCAAGATGCACATATACTATTAAAAGCAAAAGGCAATGTAGAGACAGCCCAAAAGCATTTGCCAGACTGGGAAGAGAAAAAGCAGGCAGTTTCATCTTTGGTTCAGGGAGAGCCATGTGTGTGGTTCAGGGGAGAGCTGTGGGTGGCGAAAGTGTGTGTTTTCCATCATCACATTCAAACTGTTCCTCCTCTAATTTTAAGAGAATAGACGGTTCTCTTCTTTTAAGTGTGACAGTGTAGAACAGCGGAATTATGGACTCTGTCCATGGATACACCAAGATTCAAATCCCCTCTGTGACACAAAGCAAACTGGGTGACCTTTGTCCATCACTCTCACATAACCTGACTAAACTGTTGTGAGGATAAAACAGACCCTGCCCCGAGTTTCTGGTAGAAAATGCAGGGTGAGTTAAAAAGTGATAAAAGTAGTATTTTCTGAGGAACAGTCAAGGATCTTCAAGGGCTAAACATCACTTATGCAGTCATTAGCATGGTACAAACTTATGAAGCATCCCTCATCCCCGATCCTACCCCTTACAATCTCATAAATCATCAAAGAAAAGAAATCTACTTTTGTAGCAACATAAATGTTGCTTTAATGAGCCTGTGGCTCAACCTAGCCCCCTAGGGACTACCAGTGTCTTCTTTCTCCACTCCTCTATTCTTGGTCTCCAAGACTTTCACCAGGAGCTCTTTGACAAGCTGGTTAAATATTTTTGAATGGAGGGGAGTGGAAATATAATATCCAGAGGTTCTTTGAATATAAAACACTCTGGTTCAAAATGTAGTAGGAATATTGGACTATTTTATATTTCTATCTTAAAAACTCTGTCAGAGTTACAAAATCTCCTCTGCATGTACAGAATTTTTTTTGCAAACTTTTTCATTGATGAAATGGAGGCAGTGAGATACAAAATGTTACTTTGGGGACAATTCTTAGGTAGCTCTCCATTCTCAACTTCAAGGTGTGTAGGACAAAACAAAATTTATTTTTCAGTTGAAATGAGCTAAACAACAACTGTCAATGGAAAGGAGCTTGATAGGTTTGCCAATCTCCAGTTGGTAGCTGGAGATCTCCCAGAATTACACCTGATCTCTCGGTAACAGAGGTAAGTTCCCCTGGAGAAAATGGCTACCTCAGAAAATGAACTCTGGCATTATATCTAGCTGAGGTCCCTCCCCTCCCCAAGCCCCACCCTCCCCAGTTTCCACCTCCCAAATCTCAGGAATTTCTAAACCTGGAGCTGGTAACCCTAGCTCTTAAAAATACCAAGAATTATTCTCTTATTGACACATGCTAGTCACTAGAGATGGGCACGAATCGGGAAAAAATGAACCATGCAGTTCATGGTTCGTCAAATTTCACAAACCATGAACTTTCACGAACCTGCCCCGGTTCGTGAACCAGTTTGTTTGGTTTGTGAAAATGTCACATCCAGATCAGCAAATTGTCACTTCTAGCTCAGCAGAAGGTCACTTCCGAGCCAGCAGAAGGTCTGCAGGAAGTCCATCCTCTGTTGCCTAGGAAACTGATTGATCGGCGCCAGGCTGTCTGTAGTGACAAACCAAAAAATGAACCAAATGAACCAGCCTAAAGTTCATGGCGGTTCGTCCAAAATGGGCTCTGACGAACCACCGGTTCACAAACCACAAACTGGCCTGGTTCATCATAAACTTTGGTTCGTATTTCGGTTTGTGCCCATTTCTACTAGTCATCATTTGATACAGCAGTGATGAAAGAGCCTTGAGGATGGGTTTGGACAGGCAAATATAAAACTTCAGACACCTGCCACATCAAGAGAGGGTTGAACATGAAATGTACTGAACACAAATCAGAATGACACAGAGCTTTCATATCACTAGATATCAGAGTACAATAATTTCCAATGGAGTTACTTGACATTTACATTCAGCATACCTGAAGGACCGCCTACTTCCTTAAAAACCTACCTGACCACTACAGGCATCATCCGAGGCCCTGCTTTGGGTAACACCCATCTTGGTCTTGGTGCCAACACTAGAATTCTCTCTGTAGAGAGACTCACCTGTCCTCTTCTGTTGATGTCTTATGACAGCAGGTAAAATGTTTTTGTTTCATATCGTGTTTTCTTCAGAGGTCTTTCCTTCCTGCACTATGCTTTAACTGTTTTTACTTTTTGGTACGTGTATTTTAGCTTGTTTTTTAAATTATTTTAATGATGTGTTTTCTGTGTGATTTCAATGGCTTTGAAGACATTTTTATTATGTATGTTTTTAATTTATTAGCTGCATTGGTGGCCTGGATGAGGGAAGAAAGGTGGAGTATTAAAGTTGGTAAATAAATAAATATAATAAAGATTCCTTCATTTAGTCAGATTTTTTTTAAAAAAATCTTTGCAATAACTAAAGAAGTGCTCACAGTTAACCAGGTAGTAGATTTTTTAAAAAAATAACCCCCTTCCCATTTAATTAAAGGAATGTCTTTTCAAAGATGATACCTAATACAATGCATGGACACGTCCATCTTAAAACAAGCATGTTCTCAGGAGTATGGTTTTATTTTAAATTTACCCAGATTAGATTAATCAAACTTTTAAAAAGTAGCAGTTGTAGTTTAAGTCAAATCTTAACCAGATGAAAATACTCTTCACAACAACCCTCTTAGGTTGGTGACACAAGAGAACACGTACCCCAACAGGCCCAAGACTCAACTATGCCTGCCCTTGACATGTTTTGCCATCATCCGTGGGAACAGCCAAGAACAGAAGCAAATTCTTTCCTCTGCTCATGGACAAATACATATATAAATTACAGTAAGAGGCAAGAGATGCCAAGTCACTCCTTGTCTTCATGTGTTTCTAGAAACTTTCCTCAACATTTCTATTTGACTCCTGCTTCCTCAAATATACTTCAAGCATTTAAGCAAAATTCAGTGGTAACTCCAAGCCAAGAGGGGAAGGGAAAGCAGGGAGATAGAAGGAGAAGGACCATAAAGTAGTAAAAGAAAGGGGGCAGCCGGTGTATAACTGTGATAAACACATTTTAGCAGAACATGCTGCACAAGGAATGTGTCAAAACAGTTCTATTTCTAAGATTCATGTGCCATCTGTACTCATATTTCATTTCCATTTGATTGCTTCCCCCCCCCCCCCAAACACACACACTAAAGCAGCATACATCAAAGCAATGTACTGGGCAAAATCATCTGGCCCTTCCATCAAGTCGCTCAGGACAACATACATGCATATCTCCTTCCACATGTTATCCAGTGACAAAGGTAAGGCTGAAAGAAAGAGTAACTGTCACCAAGTCACCCAGGGAGCCTCACGGTTTAAGCAATCAAAACACTGATCTTCCCAGGTCCAGTACAACAGCCTAATTACTATCCCACACTGGCTATCAGGATAATGTGTGTGAAGTATGTGAATATTATTTATGATGTAGTAGCAGTTATTGTGGACTACAAAAATGTTAACAAGTGGGAAACCTGGGGATTCTCCCTGGTTTGCAAAACCCCTGAGTGACACGTCAAGCTGGCCCCATTGTGAAAATGTGGGTATTCACTAGTGCAGGACTCCCCAAACTTTTTGATCCTGTGGGCACTTGGAATTCTGACACAGTGTGGTGGGTGCAGCAACAAAATGGCTGCCACAAAATGGCTTGCAGCAGGAGGTGGAGCCAGCCACAAAATGGTTGCTACAGCTTACCTTCAGTCACACAGCGAAGATCCTTGTGCTGTGAAAGCAGCTTCTACCGAAGCCTGTGTAGCCAATCAAATCTCCAATGGCCATTCAAAAGCTGTTTTTGGCAAAAGCCCCACCTGGCTCCACTGACTTTCTAAAAACACTTAGCTGGCATAAGTAAAGGTGTTGGCAGGAGTAGTAGTGCCCATGGGCAACACGTTGGGGACCCCTGCACTAGTGGGTCAATCCTTTACTACTGGGCATTCTGGTAGACCACCACCAAATACCGATCACCAGTAATAACACCATTTTCCTCTCCTTTCCCCACCCTCAATTATGTTTCATCCTATTTCCTGTGTAAGCACTTTCCCTGTTCTGCCCTATTTTCTGCATTCTTGAAAATTATTTATTAAAAGCTGTGTTCAGGCAGGTTGCTAGACTTGTCGATCTACAGTTGCCTTTCCCAGCCTCTAGCAATTAAATCTCTAAGCAGGGCAGGGATACATCTCCAGTGCATATACTTCTAAATTAAAGTATGAGACCACCAAGGCAAGCTGTGCACCACACAGTGATATTTCAAATATGGCAATTGGTGAAGTATAGCTTGCATTATTGATAACCTATTGTAGGACAATTATGTTAACCCAATGAACAAACACCCTCTTAGCTTTTAAGTCAGTGCAAGACAAGCTATTGGGGAGGAAACAGGGGAAGAAATTCCTCCTAGAAAAGTAATGATGGCTAGAGAGAGACCTTGGACACCCTTGGGAAAATAATACAAGTGTTACAAGAATGTCCTCAACTGGAATGTGGTTGGAGAGCATAGACTGGGCTACCAACCCAGTCTGGAAATCTCCCAGAGTTACTACTGATCTCCAGACTACAGAAATGAGTTCCCCAGGAGGAAATGGCAGCTTTAAATGGTGGACTCTACTGCATCTTTTCTTTGCTAAGCAACTTCCCCCTTCCCAGGCGTGACCTCAAAATCTACAGGAATTTCACAGCTGGAATTGTCAACTTTAGCTCCATGGGACTATCCAAGGCACTACAACCCCCTGTTGTATCAGACAGATAGACTCTTACATTTATTTTTCCTTAAACAAACAGGTCAAGATCCTCCAGTGTAATCATTCATATAAAATATGAAGAACATACCACCACTAGGGTTACCTCTCAAAGCTAGCAGTCATGGCCGCCAAAGAGCTGTCATTCCTATTCGGTCAGCTATATGAACTACCATAGGGCCATCTTCAACACGGGGACTGGACACAGCTCAAGAAGATCCTCCAGGTGTTCACTTTTTTTTCTCCCTATGCTCAGCAAGGCTCCAAGAAGACAGAATGTTTTATGACACAGAGCCAAGGAAGAGCCAATGGTTCCACAAGACTCACACAAGTCCCCTTTTGCAAGCCTAAGAATAGAACACTAGCCACAGAATAGAAATGAACATTTTAAATCATCCTTTTTAAGGCTCATTAAATGTTGCCTTGTTACAGCCAACACAGAAACCTTTACCAGATGCCCTCACTTGTACATCAGTCTTCTTCAGCCATCCAGTGTTGGCTCTGTGCACAATAACCTGCTTTGGGTGCCATAGCAACATAGACATCACTCTAGGGAGTCAGAGCACTTCCTCCTCCCTCTGATCCAATAAGGGAATGCCTATCTGGGCAGTTGTGGAGGACTCTATGGATGAACAAAGATGAAGTGGAATCACCAATAACTTTATTTACTTTGTGGAATATATCCACTGATCTAATTTAGAGCTTTCAAGTTTATGCTAACACAACTCCATTCCCTTCCCCTTCCTAATTGTTGGACATAAAAAGAAATTTGCACAAAGTATTCTTATATGAATATACTGCTTTCCTCTTCTGAATTGTCCTCCCCAAAATATCAGTGTCGAATGCAAAGTTTGGGCTTCTTCATGTTCTAGCCCACTCAGAGAAAAGAAAGCTACAGAGGACTTAAAGCAGCAGATTGCAAGGATGCGCATTGGAGGAGAGGAAGAGATCAGGCAAAGAAAGGGATTTTTTAAACATTTGCACAAACTTAAACTTATTGAGAAAGCATCAAAATCAACATTTTTTAAAAAATTGCCATTTTTTATAACTAGCCTGGCAAAAAAGAGTGCATCTGACAAGAATCAGGGGTGGTGGTTTCCCCAATCCTCACCCAGAGTGGGGAGAGAGTGTGGTAGTCTTCCCTTATATTTCAAAGTTCCACCTAAAGACACTTACACATGTGGCAGCATGGATGCTACTGGGGAAACAAAATCTATTCCCTGCCCCTGCTCCACTTTCCTGTAACACCATGATGCTTTCAGGCACCTCCCAGGTTTTCTCAGTATTCTGCAATCTTTACCACACCTTCCTTTGCCTTGATGCTTTGGGAAAGATCACGGCAAAGTTGGGATGGTTGCTGTTTGGACAGAAAAATCTGGATTTTCCTAGTCTCACCCACACCTGTACCTTTTTTCTCAGCCCTAGTCCCTGCAGAAAACGTTTCCCCCACCACTAACACTCTGGGGCTATTGCTCAATCAATCACTGGCATATCATATCAACATATTGATACGATTGTCTGTTGAGTAGCTTAAAAACCTCAAAAAGCACCTCCTTCCTGGGTGGCTACTCAGAGGCAACTTGCTCTTTGGTCATTCAGTGTGCAGGGAAGCAGGAGAGCATAGTAATTTAGCAGAGAGAAAAAGACATACTGTATGTGCTCAAAGGTACCTTTTCTTCGAGTGCTCAGCAGTAGCATTGAACACAAAATCCTGGGCTAAGCCCTGGCTGGTGAGGTCTTGGTAGAAATTAAGTCATTTCTTCCAGAGACAAATTCCAGAGGGGTAACTATATCAATCTGTTGTACAAAAAAGAATCTTGAGACACCTCAAAGACTTATGATAGCACAAGTACAATGACCACTCACAACAGCCACAATGGTCAGTTTAAGGCTTGGTTAATAAAATTAAATCTAGTGTTAAATTCTAATTCCATAATTATTCATGCTACAATAAATCTGTTAGTCTTTGAAGCGGCACAAAACTCTTTTGTGTTTACAAGGAATGAAAACAACTGTAAAACCATTAATATGTACTCTAGCATGGAGTTATGATCCCTTGCAATGAATTAATCAGCATTGTATATTTTCTGTTTAAAACACTAAAAATTAAAGAAAATTATAACCTAAGGAAGCTGTAGGTTGTTTCCCACGAATTCATACTAAGCTACTGAAGAACTAACTGAGGGGGGGTTGGGGAAGGGTTGCCAGGTCCCCTTACCTTGCCCCCCCCCCAGCCGCTGGCTAGGTAAATGGGGGCAGAGGGTGGAGGGCAGGAGCGAGGGATCCCCCGCCCCCAGCGGGGGACTGGCAACCCTAGTTTGGGAAGCAAAACTGTACCTTATATAAATCACCCCATACAGTACCTTGAACTGGCCCTACCACCAGGGTTGTCAACTGCAAATTGGAAAATTCATGGAGAAGTCATAGTTTGTGGCAGAAGCGGCCATTTTCTCCAGGGGAACTGATCTCTGTAATTCTGGGAGAACTTCAGGCCACACCTGGAGGTCTGCAAACCAACCTGCTGCCATTAACAGCCTTGCTCGCCCATCTATGAGAAGCCAGTACTCAGTGACTGTTCGAAAATGCATACAATCCGTGATTTATTTTAACTACGCTTACTTTGTGGGACTGAGATTTGTGTCAGACACTCACTCGAAGTCTGGCTTACCTTAACTAATGCTAACATCATTGCCTTTGATCGAGCCAGGAACCTCTGCAGCTTGGAGAGGCATGAGGACAGCACTACGTTTAGTGTTATTATGGGGAGGAGACTTTCTTTTTCTGAATTTCTCTTTTTATAAATATAGCCAGGGCTTTTTTTTCAGCAGGAACACAATGGAACGGAGTTCCGGCACCTCTTAAAAATGGTCACATGGCCGGTGGGCCCGCCCCCTGATCTCCAGACACAGGGGAGTTTAGATTGCCCTCTGCACTGCTCAGCAGTGCGGAGGGCAATCTAAACTTCCCTCTGTCTGGAGATCAGGGGGCGGGGCCACTGGCCATGTGACCATTTTCGCCAAGGGCAATTTAAACTTTAAAAAACTCCCCCCTTGTTCCAGCTGACCTAAAGTGACATCATTGTGTGGTCTTGAGTTCCACCACTGAGTTCCACCACCTCTTTCCCAGAAAAAAAGCCCTGAATATAGCCATTGATTCCTTTCATTCACTTTTTAAAAAGAAGAATTTCTTTTCTGTTTCTCTTTGAAATCAGTGCAGCCTTGTAGTTCCTTTATTCTTTCCAAGGGATTTTGGGAAACAAGGCTGTGGGGCAACTGTTTTCGAGCTTAACCAAATACTGTGTTGACTGTTAGCCCCCTTCCTTCTAAACCATCAATCCACCAAGGTTTTTTTCCTCACGTACATTACACACAATAACAACAACAGCACCCAAATAAGGCAAGTGTCGTTTAGGTGCACACACTATGACAAGAAACTTGTAAAGCTGTAGTGGGGCAGTGGCAGTGGGTCAGTGCCCAAGCAAGAAAGCGCTCTGCAGCAACATTTTAAAAAATCCTGTTGTATGTTCAATTTTTTCCTATTTCCAAGTGATGATTAGTGCCAATAACATACTACCTTTTTGTCCTGCTGTTGCCATGATTCCTAGCACTTTGCAGAATTTTTTTCCCCTTCTCTCATTATGGAATGAGATGCATTAGAAGGAACTGATCAGTCATTCTATTTCCTTCATTTTCTGTCATTGCACTGATAGGTGGAAGACTGCAGAATCAAAAGTCCCTTACATTTTATATATACCCAGAACTAGACGGCCTGGCTGTCATAATAGCATATAGTGGACTATCTCAGAACATAGCAGAAAGAAATGACACAGAACAGAAGACAGCCCCCTACAAAACTGAGCACCCTCTCTGCCAATGTTGCTGTATTTTGGAGGGTGGGGGGGGACCTTTTTTTCAAAAGTGTGTTTTCCGGTTTTTCACTGTTGGCAATACTGAGGAAGAGGAGCAACCAACAGATGCACACATCAACACGATGGCAACTGTATGTGTTCATCAAGTTTGTCTCAGGCCAATTTGCCTGGGAAGGAAAAACATAGCTGACTGAAGAGAGGGGTGGGCGGAGGCAGCAGAGTCTGCAGCTGGAGAAGGAGCAGCAGGGGTTGACCAAAGCTATGAGGCTGGAGCTACTGTGAGATACTTCCTCCCGAAGGAACGGACAAGGAGAAAATATTGTTGCCCAGGTAGGGTTGCCAGTTCCCCACTCTGGGGTGATGTCATCACGCAGGGTATGCCACCCCTGGGAGTGCACCCACAATTCCGTGAGCTCCCCAGCCAGCAGCTGTGAGCCGGCTGCTCCATCAGCGCGACAGGCAGCCAGGGTGGTACGCAAGCGGCTTCCCAGCCCTCCCAATCAGGTGCCCTGCTCCCACCTTCCCCCACCCCCACTTACCTGGCCAGTGGGGGGCGCCCTGTAGGGTGCCTCCCTGCAGTGCAGCACAGTCCCATGCCCTGAAGCAGGCCCATTTTGGGCCAAATCATCCCTATGGTGAGCACAGGAGTGATCCCAGGCTGCCCTTTGACCCGCATGATGACATCAGTTCCTGGAAGTGATGTCATCAGCCAGGAGCGTGCGTGCACTGCATGTGCATGCAAGAAGAAGATGAATGGAAGGAGGGGAAGTAACAGCCAGCATCCAAATCTCCCACCGCGAGAGTGAAGGGACCTAGCAACCCTAACACCCGCTGGTCCTCAGCCAAAGGCCTAGCAGAACATCTCCATTTTACAGGCCCTGCAGAACTAACAGGTTCCATAGGGCCTGGATCTCTACAGGAGAACATTGCACGAGGCTGGGGCCAGGGCAGAAAAAGCCCTAGCCCTGGTCGAGGTCAGATGGATGTCCTTCGGGCTGGGGACCACCTTTGGGATGGTTCATTGTTTCATTGATCACACACTCAAATATATCCCAGACCCGAAATACTCCATTAGAACCACTTTAGATATAATTATGTCTCGGTTTAGCCATTTGTAGCCATGGATTGGTAATTTGTATGCAAGCATGGGACATGCATGCTCATATTTCTCATGCACAAGGTAAGCCTTACAACCACATGAGCTCAAACAAGGTATACTCTCACAGCCTCTCATCTACATTATAGGGATAATACTGTGTCCATCTACAAGTGGTTGTAAGGATTACCAGAAGAAAACAGAATACAGGTTTTCTAACAAGAAAAATACACTGTAAGTAGTATTAGTAGCATGATCAACAAAAATTTCCGTACAGTGATCTCTGGCATGCAGTAGTTGATCTCTGCATGCAACCCTGTTAACAGCACCAGACAATTGTAGTTACGCAGAATCTAATTGCTCTCATTTTAACTCATCTATTTTTAATGTCATTTGATATGCATGCCACTTTTGAAGCCACAAAACGGGAAGGCCACTGTGCAGACAAATGGATTTGAGTTCTGTTGAACACTTTCTTGGGCTCAGGTGAGGTACTAAGGACACAAATCTCTGTTTTTCATAAAGCAGAACGTCTGCTTCTACTCTTGAAATCAGTTCTGATAGCAAAGAAAGAGAAGAGACTACACTGAAGCAGAACCTCCGCAGTAAAAAAAATGGAAAATCTGAACACCCACGGGATCACCTCTCATAAGGATTGTATGGCTCCAGTAGGTATGACACTAATTACCTACTCCTTGAGCCACCAGATCATTGAGGGTGAGTGAGGGCAGTTCCAAGGAGAAATACTCTGTGGGTCAGAATCTTGCAGCATCTGTAGACCCCAAAACAGCCAGTCTCATTGTATTGTTGCTGCAAGAGTCCCAAGCTAGAGCCATTCCCTAAGTCTGGGCAACTTGATGCTGAGGAAACTTCAGCCTCGTTTCCTGCTGTCTGCCTCCTCTAAACACCACCACACCTCTCACCTGTCTCCTAGCCGGTGGCCCAATTCACACTGGTCCTCAGCAACCTTTCAAAGTCACTAGAAATTTGGCAGCCAATTGTTTGTGGGTTTCATTTCTCTATTCCCTGATAATGGAACATGCCATCATTTATATGACCACTCTCAAATATAAATATTATCCATGTGTTTGTGTATACATACCTATAGATTCTAACACACATGAACAAAATAAAACAGGAGAAGGAGAGGGCAAAGCCCCCCCCCCCACACACACACACAAACAGGCCAAAACAATCAGCCAAATGCTGAGAGAAGGGAAGTAATTTTCTCTGGCATTTGAAACTGAGGTGTACAGTGTCTATGGATTGTATGTGTGTTCACCAAAACTTGTGAAGTAGGCTTGAATGTCTAGCCAAACAGAGGAAGTTTTCCTGGTTCCTGAGACCCACAGGTTGCCCACTGTCTCAGAATTCCACTGCAGTAGATCCCAACTGATGACTCTGATAAACGGAGACAACCATTATTTGGTACCTGACATAAGAAATCATGTACTTGAACACCACATAGCTCAAAAGTAGATTGTTTTAAAAAGTGGAAGATGTGTGTGATGTATCTCAACAAGTGCTTTCCACTCATTATAGCAGCTGTAGCCAGTGGTGACTGCATGTTCCTGTCTCTGGGAATTAAAGGTGAACTGGGCATCCTGCTTGTTTGCAGACTACCCAGCTCCCCATAACCACCCTTTCTGAGTTGGCAGAACTGCTAGCAGACGTGGTGTTGAAGGCACCTAGACTTATTGTTCTGGGAGATTTCAGTATCCATGCTGAGTGTTCCAAGTAAGGCCCGGTTCAGGAATTTATAGCTTCCCTGGCAACCCTGGGCCTCTCTCAAATAGTGTCAGGCCCCGCACATGAAAGAGGCCACACACTAGACTTAATGTTTTGCACTGAGCCTTTGAGGGAAAACCTTGGCTCAACATTGGAAATTTGGCCTGAACTATGGTCAGACCATCATCTGCTAAGGGCAAAAGTGAATATAGCCCCCACACCCATAAAAATGGGAGGTCCAGTTAAAATCATTCACCCACAAAGGCTCATAGACCCTTCCAGATTCCAAAATGTCTTGGGGATTTTAGAATTCCAGACACATGCTCCACAGAAGCTGAGCGTGGAACACGAAGCTTCTTGAAGCTATTGACACCATTGTTCCTTCTCAACTCCTCCAGCCTTTGAGACAGAAACAGGCACCATGGTTTATCACAGAGCTGGTTGACCTGAAGAGGGACGGAAGATGTCTAGGAAGATGCTGGCAAAAAACTTGCATGGAAGCTGATAGAGCTTGCTACAGAGCACACTGTAGGATCTATGAAGCAGAAATAAAAGCAGCAAAGAAACATTATTTCTCGGCAACCATTGTGTTGGCTAGTTCACAACCATCCCAATATCCAGACACCTTCTGACCTCTAAATCTGAACCTTTACAGTCCCAAGAACAGACAATTAGCTGCAAGGCCTTTGCTAAGTTTTTCACTGATAAAATAGCATGAATACGCTCTGATCTAGATGCTAGCTGCAATGCAAACGAGATAGGAGAAATGCTTAATACACCATCTGGCCTACATTTGGACTACTTTGAAACAATTACAATGAAAGACCTTAATAGGATCCCAGCATCTATGAAAGCCACTACCTATGCACACGATCCTTGCCCATCTTGGCTGTTAAAATCAAGTAAAGATTACATAAGTTAACCACTGAGATCTATTGTAAATCAATCGTTAACCCAGGGCTCCTTCCCCCAGCCACTCAAACAGGCAGTTATCCGTCCGCTAACTAAAAAACAATCCATAGGCAAAAACTGATGTGGCCAATTACTGCCCAGTCTCTAATCTGCCCTTTCTAGGCAAAGTGATTGAGAGTAGCTGACCAACTTCAGTTCTTCTTGGACAAATCTAGCAACCTAGACGCTTTCTAGTCTGGATTCAGACTAGGGCATGGGATAGAGGCAGCACTAGTAGAATTAGTGGATGATCTCCATCTGAATATAGACAAAGACCATGCCTCCTTATTGCTCCTCCTGGATCTGTCTGCTATCCTGTTGAAGCACTTCGAAACAGAAGTGAGCATCAAAAGATGTGCTCTGGATTGGTTTAAATCGTTTCTCATGGAACAGACTCAAAGGGTTGCCATCAGAGATCAGCTAGCTCCAGAATGAGAACTATCTTGTGGGGTTCTGCAGGGCGCAATCTTATCTCCCATGTTATTCAACCTCTACATAAAACCTTTAGGAAAACTCATTTGCAGCTATGGAGTGAGATGTCATCAATATGCAAATAACACCCAAGTCTATATCTCGCTATCCAGGTCCCCACAGGATGCAGTAGAAATCTTAGATTGCTGCCTGACAGCCATGGTGAAATGGCTGAAAAATAGCAAATTGAAATTGAGCCCAGACAGGACTGAAGTGATGCTTGTTGGCAAGGCAGAGATCTCGAAATATATTGTACTCCCCACTTTCGATGGAGTTCATCTGACCCTTGCAGACTCGGTTAAGAACCTAGGGGTTATACTGGATCCAGCACTACTACTAGAAAAACAAGTTAAGGCAAACAATCTCACTCTAGCCTGGAAGATGGCTTCTTACCTCGACTAGGCCAACCTGGCCACCTGGATCCATACTATGGTAATATCAAAACTTGACTATTGTAATGCATTATACATTGCTCTCCCATCTAAGTTAACTAGGAGGCTCCAATTGGTACAAAATGCTGCAGTTCGACTGTTAGCAGGAGTGAGCAGGAGCATGAACATCATTCCCATTCTACAATCACTCCACTGGCTACCTATCAGTTACTGTGCTCAATTCAAGGTATTGGTTATTACATAAAAAGCTCTTCATGGCCTTGGTCCAGCATACCTATGGGACCACTTCCCTCCCTATGTCCCTCCATGGCAGCTTCGCTCATCTGAACAGGGTATCTTGCAGGTGCCAGCCTGCACATGGATGAAATCAACAGTAGCCCACATGTGGGCCTTCTCTGTGGTGACCCCTACCCTGTGGAATGGTCTGCCTGAAGAGGTCAGAAGAGCCCCCGCTGTCCTGGCTTTCTGCAAACAATGTAAAACTGAATTATGAGTAATAATTCAGTTTTACATTGTTTGCAGAAAGTTTGCAGATAGGAGGGAAGTATTGTAGGGAGGGGGTCTCAGATGCTTCGCTAATTAGTTAGGGACCACAGACTTCACCACTATGTTGCCTTGTATTCCTATATACTATCATACTTCGTTGTTATCTAATGTCAGTCCTAGAATTGATTGTGTTCTGTTTCAGCAATTCTTCAACTCTGTATTGGATCCTTGCTAATGATATGTCTTTGTAAACTCCTATGGCATTGTTTATGGATGTCCTTGGCACTGTATGGAAATGTCCTTGATACTGATTCTACTAAACTCACACTATGTAATCTGCCTTGAATCTCAGTGAGAAAGGTGGACTAGAAATGATATAAATAAAAAATTAAATAAATTAGTGACCATATATGCAACAATCAAGACAGAGGCGAGAGTGCTTGCACTCCAATGTCCCTAGATATCTCCAGTTAGGAGTGTCATAAATAGAGGTGGGCACGATCCAAAAAAAATTACCGATCAAGCTGATCGGGGATCGGCACCAGCGACGACCCCAAATCACCAATCCACACTGGTCATCTTCCATTTCCGATCCATGGATCGGGGATTGGGAAGGCCAAAGCGGAGGGGTGCCCCACTGTTCCCAGATATGTGGGAAGGTGGGTGGTGGCGGCGACTGCTGGGTCCGGTGGGCACGGGGAGGTGATGTTCACACACACACACACACACACAAACAAACAAACACACACACACTTAGAGCAGAGGGGGGAAGTTTTTAACCTGGCGACGAGCCGCCTCCCCTCAGGGAGGGAATGTTCACACACACACACACACACACAGAGCAGGGGGGAGTTTTTGACCCGGCGATGAGCCACCTCCTCTCAGGGAGGGGACGTTCACACACACACACACACACACACACACATTTAGAACACAGGGGGGGAAAGTTTTTAACCCGTCCCTGCCTCTCCAAATAGAGAGAGAGAGAGACCCCGTCAACATGTTTCAGCCAGCTTTTTAAAAAAAGCAGGGGCAGAATCCTCCATTCGTCCCCACCCAATTTTAAAAGCAAGCAGCCAGTCTTCCAAAAGCATATTTTAAACACACACACAGAGCCGTGAATGAGGTTTTCCCACAAAATACAGTGTTTTAAAAGCAGGTTAAAAACAGAGAGTGACAGACAGAAAAACAGCCATTCCTCCTACAAAGCCCCGTTTTTTAAAAAACAAATAACATTTGGAGTGCCCATGGCTACAGAACACCCCCTTCCCCCTCCCTCCCCTGGCTGTCTTCCAACTGGTGAGTGTGTTGCTGCTCAGTGGTTGGAAGGAAGCCCTGCTGATCAAGGCAAGCTGGGCTTCCATTCGGGTTTCCAGGGTGACAGAAGGAGGGCAAACTCAGTTCAGGCATTCCCCTGTCTCCGTTGCCAGGGGAATAGATTACTGGCGCCGGAGTGACTGGATCTCCGATCAGATACCGATCGCCCCGATCAAGCCCCATTGGAGCGCCCCCCCCCCGAACGCTGGATCAGTCGCCATGGACGGCACTGATCCGCCGGGTCCCGATCGCGTGAACACCATTATCGTGGGTATTTTTCTATTGTAATGCCGATCGTGCCCATCTGTAGTCATAAAGCAAATCTTTTAGTTTGATCTCCTAAAAGTATCTGGAGACAAAGCTCTTGTATCAACTACAGATATGTATCCATCAAAGTATATGGACAGATATGCCTGTCAATCCATAAGAAATTAAGAATACATCAGTAAATTGAGATTTTTGTACTAACGAAGTGTAAGAAGTTACTATGGTTACCATGTTTAGCCCCTCCACAGTCAAGACAATTGTATTCCATAAACAGTTCTAGAACAGCAATGCAAATTAAAGGTAGTGAACATTAATGGATAAATCTGAACATGGCCTTGCCAAGGTCAGAGAAATCTTTTCCCTGTGCTGATACTAGTAGGAATACTTCTCTAGGAGGTATTGGTAAAATAACGTCAGCAGTAGTTCCTGGGTTGCAACCTTTTCAAATTGTTCACAGCCTATCACAGGTACCCAAGACATACGGAAATGAAATACGTTCAGTTTTCAACATAATAGTGTCAAAAACCAGGAAATTTCTCAGTGCTGGTAGACCAGAAAGATGCATATAACAAAACAGGGAGTATTTTCTGCTGCATAGCACACTGAACCATGACAAATGTGCATTACTTCACATCGACACAATTTCACACGCAAATTGCCGTCAGTCTGGTTCCCGAACCTTGACTGGAGCGAGACAAGTTTAATTCAGGCTGAGTTGAGCCACAGTGAATTTAGGCCAACTTCCACCTTTGCCAGAGCCTAGGCTGTTGCAGAAGACATTTAACCAAGAGGAAAAGTCGGCTCCCTCCCTTCTAATTTAAGACAAACCAGATTTTCCTTCAGACATTTCCATAAACTAGCCACTGCTCCGTGTCTAACTTCCTTCCATGGCTTTCATTGATAATCATTCTGCGCTAGGAATGCTGTGAATGTTGCCATCTCCCCCTTCCAGTGCAAAAGCCATATATTCACTGTGGTAGATAATTGCCCAAACAGGCTGCAAGCTGGAGAAGATCATGAGGCAGCATGGGGGGGGGGGAGGTACAATCAAGCCATTTCAGTTCACAAGTAATGATTCCAATCTGCATTTATTCTACTTGAAGATGTCAGTGCTTTGGAATGGAGAAAATAAGGCACAATTAAACTAAGAGTATATAACCTGTACACACGGAGGGGGGAGGGGTCTGGAGAAACAGGAGGTACCCTGCCATTACGCACATGTGCACTTTGCCATGTGATGACATCATTTCCGGGAAGTGATGACATCGTGCAAGGCTCCGCAGCAAGGGGCTCTTTAAATTTTAAACCCCCGTGCTTCAGCTGCTTGGTGGGGACTTCCCATCCAGGCAGCCCAAGCAAGCCAGCAGGGTTTAAATGCCCCTTTCAGTGTCACTGTGCAGCGGCACAGAAAGGGGCATTTAAACCCCAGCTTCAGCTGCTTGATGGAGACTTCCCAGCCAGGCAGCCCAAGCAAGCAGGTGTGGTTTAAATACCCCTTTCCATGTCACTGCACAATGGAATGGAAAGGGGGATTGTCAGGTTCCGCCCCGGGCGCTGCTGTGCAGGTCGCGGCGCACTTGACCTTGGCCTTGGGAAGCCATCAGGGATCGTGCAGGTTCTCGCTCTGTGAAATGTGGGCAGGTATACATCACCCTCACTCCCTCTCAATCCACTCGCAGGCCTACTCAACCTGACAGAGTCCCAGCTGCCTCCCCATACTTCCTGCCTTCCAAAGCCTCCAGGCTTGCTCTTACTCCTCTCCTGCATCTTCCTTACTCTTCCTCCTTCCAGCTTCTCTCTCTCTCACTCTCCTAAACTCCACCACACTCCTGTACAACCTACCTCATCCTTCTTCTCCCAACTCACCACCCCACCTTGTGGAAGAACTTCCCTTATATACCTTTACCCATTCCCAGCTCCAGCCCTCTAGCAATGGCCCTAGCTGTCCTAGGCAGCCACACTGGTGGTTGCTTTGCTGGCTGCTCTGGGCAGCCACACCTGCACCTCCTTTGCTGGCTGCCAGGCTTTCTCTGCTGATTGCTTCAGCCACACCTGCACCTCCTTTGCTGGCTGCTGGGCTTTCTCTGCTGATTGCTTCAGGCAGCCCCAACTGTGGCTGCTTTGCTCCTAGCCTCACCTGGTCCTGGCAAATGCCTTCTAGCCTGCCTGCAGGTTGAGGTACGGCCCTTTGTTGCCCTGGCTGCCTTTCCTTCCCTGCCAGTAAGGTTGCTGGCTGGCTTGTTGCTGGCTGGCTGTCCTTGCTTCTTGTGCCCTCTCCCTCTGGTCAAGTCCCTTCCTGGATGTCCTCACTCTCCTTGCCTGGGCTCATAGCCTCCCCCACAGAGGGTCGGGCTAGCCGGCTCACCTGCCCCACCTAACTCTGAGGCTTGGGAGCTTCTTCCCCTCCCTCTGGTGCCGGTGAGTTCTGGACCTGGGTGTCCGTTGGGGCAGATGGGTAGCTGCCTCCCGTCTCCTCCTCCCGGTACGTCTGGGGGCTGAGCCTCTGCCCCTGGACAGGCATTTAAACCCCAGCTTCAGCTGCTTGGTGAGGACTTCTCAGCCAGGCAGCCCAAACAAGCTGGTGGGGTTTAAATGCTCCTTCCCATACCACTGCATAGCATCATGGAAAGGGCATTTAAACCGTGGCTTCAGCTGCTTTGTGGGGACTTCTCCACCAGGCAGCTGAGGCAAGTCAGCAGGGTTTAAGTGCCCCTTTCTGTGCCACTTTGAAGCAGCATAGAAAGGGGCACTTAAACCCCATTTTTTTTCTGCTTCTGGTTTCCCGAAGCATGTGATCATTTTGGAGAGGTGCCGGAACACCTTTTTTCAGCCCTGCTTGTACGTGAGCACCACAAAGATTTAGATAAGCATTGTAAAAACTTCAAATAATCTTTGAAGCACATGCCAAATATGCAATGCCAGCAAGTGAGAAGAAAGAAACACGGCAAGTATTGCACATCCTTATCTACACCACAGAATCAAGCAGAATTCCTAAGAGGGGACACAATATGAGGGTTGAAAGGCACCCTTACCCTCCTGGAGGGAGTGGGAACCTGGCATTCACCTTTTTTAATGCTTTGTGAATGTATAAAGTGCAGAAGTGCTCCTAGGGGTCCGGGAGCAATCCCACATTTCGCAGAGGGCTGAGTGGGGCCACAATCAGGCCCTTGGGCTCAAATCAGCCTGCTGAAAAATGCAGGAACACTCCTGTGACAATGCAATGATGTCATTCTCAAGAGGCCTGTTCCCCTACCTTCTCCCACACCAGCCAGGTGAGGGGGGGCAGGGGGAGGAGGGTTGGAGCAGGTGATTCCCTGGGATCCTTTGGCACAATGCTAGATGTCGTGGCTTTGTGCTTCTGTGTATTGCAGGTCTTGCTCCACATTTATTGAGAAAATTACTATGCCTCTTTTCCAGGAAACCTACCAAGACAGATTAGAAAATAACAAATCATAAAAATGTAACACCATGTTAATTTAATTAAAATCCACCATTAAAAAACCAAACCATGGAATAAAAACATAAAACATTGAGCAGTTTAAAATTAGTTGTAAATTTCCCAGGCTATATAATGGTATTTAAAAAGTGTCATCAAGTCATAGCTGACTTAACAGCAATCCCTGCTGGAGTTTTCAAGGCAAGAAACTAATTAAGGTGGCTTTCCATTGCCTGCCTATGAACCCTGGTCTTCGTTGGAAGTCTTCCTCCAATTACTAACCAAGGCTGGCCCAGTTTACCTTCTAAGATCTGATGAGATCAGGCTTGCCTGGGCTATCCAGGTCAAGGCAATGGCATTAAAAATTGAGCCTTTAATTTAAAGCCTAAGTAAATTTAAGTAAAGCCTTTAGACCTGGGATGCCAACCTCCTAGTGATGGCTGAAGATCTCCCAGAATTATGACTGATCTCTAGGCCACAGAGATTAGTTCCCCTGGAAAAAATAGCTGCTTTGGAGGGTGCCCTGTACGGCATTGTACTGCACTGAGGTCCCTCCCTTCCCCAAGCTCCACCCCCATAATCTCCAGGAATTTCCCAACTGGGAGCTGGCAATCCTACTTTAAACCCTGGCATATAATAAAAATTGGGTAGGCACAAAGCAAGCCTCCAGTGGAAGGGCATTTCATAGATAAGGTGCCACTGCTGAAAAAGCCCCATCTCTGTTCACTACCCACCTCATTTATGAAGGCAGGGGCACAGAGAGCAGTGAAGAAGATCTTAGCTGGTAGGCTGCACACTATTGGAAGAAGTATCCCTATTCCCAATGCAGCCAGCCTCCCCAGAATATCATCATGGTTGAGGGTATCACAACTTGCCAAGAGGTCCAGGAGACTCAACAGGGACACATTCCTCCCATCACTGATGGAAAAGATCATTGGTCATGAGTTTTGAAAGTGGACAAACGGTTGGAGATAGGGTTGCCAATTTCCAAGTGGTCCTGAAGATCTCATAAACATGTGAAGCTGCCTTATACTGCTGAATCAAAACATTAGTCCATTAAGGTCAACTCAGGCTAGGAGTGGCTCTCCAGGATCTCAGGTAGTGGTCTTTCACATCACTTACCACCTGATTCTTTTAGCTGGAGAAGATGTGGATTGGATTTGAGACCTTCTGCATGCCAAGCAGATATTCTACCATGAGCAACAGTTAGTCCCAGAATTATAAGTGATGTCTGACTACACAGACCAGTTCCCTTGGGGAAAAATGGCTGCTTTGGAAGGTGCACTCTGTGGCATAATATCTTGCTGAGGTCTCTCCCCAGGCTCCACCCGCAAATCTACAGACACTTCCCCCCAATCTGTACTAGAGCTGGCAACCATAGTTGGAGGGGCTCTCTAATTAAAACATTTCTATCCTGCCTTATCTTCTCAGAGTGAAAGTAGATCTTCCTCTTTCTCTTTCACTCTTTCACATAGGCAGGAAACAAAGAAAAGCAGAACACCCAATAAACAATTTTAGGAGAAAAGGGCTTCGATATTCTGAAAGGATATGCACTTCTTTAACAGGTGTTTGGTTGGAAATGTGCTACTGTAGAAGGAGTGCAAAGGGGAAGAGAACCATCCTCAAGAGGTGCCAATATGGAATTTCACAAGTGAGAACAAACTTCTGTGAGAACATCAACGTGTTAATATTCCTCAACCTCTAACGTAAAAGGCAGACACAGGAGTGAAGGTGGTGTTTTTGGTTTTGGTTATTTTGGCAGGTTTACACAGGCCAAGGATAAGCCTCCAGGTCTGTCAGATTTATGAAGCAAAGAGTACAAAACTGTTATATCTCCTAGGGAGTGCATAAACGGGCACATTTGCTCCCAATGTCTGAAACAAAGACTACATATTCGAAAGGCTCCCAGGGTTTTCCTTCTTTTTTTGGTCTTCAGACTTGAAGAAAAAACATTTTCATGCAGCAGTTTTTAAAAAACGAAGTAGCCAGCAGGACTCCTGACGAACTCAACACGAATCTTGACACTTGCCTAGAGGTTGGCATTTCGTTATATTGCTCTGCCTATGCAGTTGCAACCGTACCTTTTTGTGGGGAAATATTAATGCTGTTTCTAACTCTAAATATGGTTAACTTTACTCCTAGAGGGTTCACACTTTTACAGTGTGCTTTCTACTCCAAAGGCTGCAAGTTTAAAGCCAAGATCTCAACCGAAGTTTCCCTCCAAATTTACTACCAGCTCTTGTCTCATTTGGGACTTCACCTTGAAATACTGTGCTACACTGTTCTGTCACACTGTTGCCTGCTTAATCTTTCAGTGTCATTCCAGCCTTTAGCTGCAAGGACACAGGCATACAAATTAGTTGTGATAATTTTTTTGGTATCTAGGAAAGGCCACCCATGGTTTTGATTCTCCAGCTTCTCAAAACATGCTAACCTACACATTGACTTGTGAATTGTATTCTACACCCCACACTTAGCTAAACAGAGTTGCAGGTTACAACTCATTGTAAGAACAAAAATTATGGATTCAGACAGACCTTCATCTGATCCAGAAAGACAATACTCTCCCATATAGAAGCATCAAGTTATATCAGCTAAGACATGTCCATAAAATGCCAGCACAGACTACAGGTTTGAAGGCAGAATCAAAAGAAGCCAACAGTCCAGTGAAATTAAGAAACAATATAAATAAGAAATAAGAAAATAAGTAGAATAAGAAGAAATTAAGAAAAGAAGAAATAAGAAAATTAAGTAACCCAATAAAGAAACAAAATCTCTCCAAATCTTCCTATAAAGGGAGACAGTTTAACACATGGTAAACATGCAAGCTTGCTTGCTTCAGAAACATATGCGGAAGTGTTGCAATACAGATGACCAGGACTAATTTTGTAATAATCCAATTTTGTAATAATCCATGTTGCTCCAGAGTTACTAGCTCATTTTGTTGCTATGGAATGAGGACACAAGTTATATCATGCATTGCAGAATTCTTTCATTGGCAATTCACCAGATGTAAAAGTGCTTCAAATGGTCAATTAAGGCACACTTGCATTAAGTATAATTTGTCATCCATGCACATGCTCTGTATGCGTTCCTTACACCAATTTTGTTTTATTTTCCTTAATGATGACTCTACTGCATGCCCATGGACACACATACACCTTGATAAAGAAAAAAGAAAAAAAATCCCCTAAATGCTTTACTTTACATATTTGACTCACATACTATGTCCAGCCACCCATCACAAAAAGATGAGCAAATACCTTCAGAAATATGAGTTTATAATTTTTCAGTAAAGAAAAAGGCCCTCTTAAAATGCTTTACAAAATGGCTACTTTAATCTTTCAAAGTCCATAAGCACACTTGGTGCTGTGGTAATTAGCTAAGAAACAGCAACCAACAACAGTTATTTGAGAAAAGATTTCAGTAATGAAACCACAGCGGAAGTGTGTGGATAACTTTCCACACTCAATGTCCACACTACAAACAGGGTTGCCAGCCTCCAGGTAGTGGCTGGAGATCTCCTGGAATTACAACTGGTCTCCAGGCCACAGAGATCAGTTCAGCTGGAGAAAGCGGCCACTTTTGGGATGGACTCTATGGAATTATGCTGTGCCAAGGTCCTTTCCTCCCCAAACCCCACTTTCTCCAGGTTTCACCCCCCAGATCTTCAGGAATTTCCCAACTTGGTACTGGCAACCCTAACTACAAATTACTAACACAGACAACCTTCTAGATATGTGGGAAGAGTGGGTAAGGTTGGCAGGTTCCTTACTGGTGCACATGTGCATGTACATGCAATCACATCTCAACCAATGATGTCACTTCCAGCATGCTTGAGAACTTGCAGTGTTGCACCAGGGCCAATTCTTTCATACCTTGTTTTGGACTAAGTATTAAAAAATCGACTCTGACATCATCATCTCGTGATTGGTGAGAAGTAGGGATACCATAGCCCCAGTGGGGGCGGGGGATCCCCTGCCCCCACCCCTCACACCCCGCCCCCACTTACCTGGCCAGCAGGGGGGGCGCACACCTTCTGTGCGCGCTCCCCTGCAGCGCTGCCGCTCCTGTATGCAGCAGCCGCCCGGATCGGCCCAGTTTGGCCCACATTGGGGCCACTGCGGAACATGGGAGCACTCCGCAGCGGCTCAAAATGGGCCCGATCCATGCCCAAACAGGGCCATTTTCAGTGCTGCAGAGGGCAAGAGCGCTCCTGCCCTCTGCAGCGACCCAAAACTGGCCCGATCCGTACCAAAACTGACTTGTTTTGGGCCCATTTTGGCATGGATCGGGCCTGTTTGGGGCCATTGTGGAGGGCAGGAGCGCTCCTGCCCTCCGCAGTGGCCCTGATCCAAACCCTTGCAGAATGTGGGCATGCTCGCGGGGGGACGCACCATGTGATGGCGTCACTTCCCGGAAGTGATGTCATCACGCTTGTGGGAGCATGCATGCACGCTTTGTACATGCATGCCCCCCCCCCCTAGAAAGGTGACTGCCAGGCACCAATCCCCCCACTGGGAGATTGAGTGGGCCTGGCAACCCTAGTGAGCAGAGGCATAAATTGGTGGGATTACCTAGTGAGGATAACTGTGGAGGAGTTGCTAATCTAGAGTTAATTCCACAATAGGGGGTGTCTACAAAGAATATTTTAAGTACACATTCAGCCTTTCCTTTAATACTGACCTCCAAGGTGGCTAATAAACGCAAACACACTAAATATTTACTATTTGTGGAAGTGTGTAAAATATAATCAAGTCACAGCTGATTTATGGCAACCCTTGCTGTGGTTTTCAATGGCAGTGTTCACCATTACATGCCTCTTAGAGCAACCTTGATCTTCCTTAGTGGTCTCTTATCCAAGTACTAACCAGCACCAACCTTACTCAGCTTTGAAGATCGGACAACATAGGGCTAGCCTGGGTCATCCAAGTCAGGGCCCTATTTATTATTTATTTAACCGCCTGATCCGGCGGTTACAGCTGGTGCAGAATGCGGCAGCGCGAGTTATTACCAGAACACCAATATGGGAATATATAACACTGATACTGCGCCAGCTGCATTGGTTACCGGTGGAGTACCGAATTAGGTTCAAGGTTTTGGTATTAACCTATAAAGCCCTAAGTGGACTGGGACCGTTGTACCTGCGGGACTGCCTCTCCCCATATGAGCCCTAGAGGACCGCTCAAGCGACAAACATCTGTTAAAGATCCCTGGCCCTAGGGAGGCCCGCCTAGCATTGACCAGGGCCAGGGCGTTTTCGGCCCTGGCCCCAGCCTGGTGGAACGCTCTGCCTTGCGAGACCAGGGCCCCACAGGACTTGTTGGCATTTTGCCGGGCCTGCAAGGTGGAGCTGTTCTGCCAGGCATATGGGTGATGCTGGGCGGTGCCCCCCCCAGTGGGGGGTGAAATTCTTTGCCCTCTCTCCCAATGTCACCTCCCATCTTTTATATGGTTGCTGTAAACTGCTCTATGGACGGTGATAGGTGAATGTCTAACATGCTGCTATGCTCTTTATTGTTATAATTGTATCTATATAGTTTTTAAATGAATGATATGCATTATTTATATTTTTAATGGTCACTGCTGATGAATTGTGTAGTGTGTTTTAAGTTGTGGAGTGATCCGCCCTGAGCCCACCTGTTTGGGGAGGACAGACTATAAATGTAAGAAAATAAATAAATAAATAAATAAATAAATTTATACCTTGCCTTTGTGCCCTCATGAGGGTCACCAAGAAGACTAGCAGATTAAAAACATAATAAAAACATCTCAAAATCAATTAAAACCAGTAAAAAGTATATAATTAAAACCAAGATAAAATACATACACGGAACATTTTAAAAAATACAAATAAGCCTAGGGCAGGAAGAGGAAAAACCAGATTTAAAGAAAAGTCTTCTTGACCCACTGGTAGAACACAGCAACAGAAGGGGATAGATGAGTGACTCTGGGGAAAGAGTTCCAGCGTAAAACCAAAAAGGCCCTCTCTCATGATGCCACCTGCCTGAACCCAGAAAGTCAGGGCCTCAGGAGATTACTATAGCAGCTGGGTAATTTTGTAAGGGAGAAGGCAGCCTTTCAGTTATAGTGGTCCCAAGCCATACACAGAGCTTTAAGTATCACCACCAGCACCTAGAATTGTCCCAAGAAACTGACTGGGAGCCAGTATAGGTGGGCCAAGTGGAGTGATATTGTCCCTACGATCTACTCCAGTTAACATCCTGGTTGCAGTATGCTGCCTTAATTGAAGTTTACAAACACCTTTCAAGGGCAAACCTACAATATAAACAATATTAAACACACACACACAAACCAACACAACAGAAGCATTGCTCCCTGGAAAACAAAATGAAGATATAAGACACCAAGATATAGGTTAAATTAGGTTATGTTGATGGGTGAGCAATATCCTGACTACAAACTCAGGATATTTTAAAGCTCGCATCACAGCACTGTACATAATCCACTGCACAATGGAATTCAAAAATGCTCTTACACAAATATAAGCATAAACCTGCTGCCAAATCCCTTACAAATACAAAAACATACTTCCTTTTTCACCAGCAGTTGTAGCTTTCCACTGGTAGCCATAACGTAATCCAACTTTTATTATGAATTCTTCTTGGAAAAAAATGTTAACATGAAATAACAGCATCCAATTATTCCAAAAGTTTTTATTCCCTTAAAACCAGGGCAAGCAGCAGGGATCAGTTTGCCCAGTCATACCTAGGGCTAGGGTTGCCAGCCTCCAGGTGGTGGCTGGAGATCTCCCGGAATTACAACCGGTCTCCAGGCCACAGAGATCAGTTCACGTGGAGAAAATGGCTACTTTGGGGGCTGGACTCTATGGAATCATGCCATGCCAAGGTCCTTTCCCTCCCCAAACCCCACTTTCTCCAGGTTTCTTCAGGTTTCACCCCCCAGATCTCCAGGAATTTCCCAAGGTATCTATCCCCTGCTCCCACCTGCTGCCCCCCACCACCACTCACCTGACCAGCAAAGGAAAAAGCCCAGGAAACAGGCCCCAGAGGCAAAAAAAAAAAAATCTCCTGGGCCAGTGGGTGTGCTTCCAATGACATCACTTCAAATGATGCCATCACACTTTGCATGCATGTATGAGGAAGACACCCCTGGTATGTGCCAGGTCTCCTCACCCTTGCTGAGAGGGTAAGGAGACCTGGCAACTCTAATCATACCCGGAGGCCTACTGCTCGGCAGAGTTTCTGGGTGGCAATGGCCAGGCCAAGCAACGGACTGTCACCTGAAAGAACTCTGTCATGTCAAAAAGACCCCTGCAATACTCTCATAGGTCCTGGCTGAAGGGAACAAACAGCAAATTTCTCTAGCTCCTTCCAGCCTAGCTAGAACCAACCATGTATGTGTGTGAGAACAGATGGGGGCTGGGAAGGAGTTGGCAATGGCAACACACATCATGGGATGGGCTATGGAACACACCTTCCCTACACCCCCTCAACATGTTGTGCTAGTCTTGTTTATCTAATGGAGGTTTTTATTGTTATCATGGGGCTGACGGAAATGGGTCCACCAGATTGCTAAAGCATCCCAATCAAGCTTGCCCAGCTTTTAAATCTTGGCCTTTGCATTTGTGTTCAGCATGGCAGCAGGGAGAGTTTTAAAAGAAGCAGAAAAGACAGCAATCTTATTAGGACCTCATCATTTTCACCAAGCAGCGGGGTTTTTAGATAATGGCAACACGCAGCTATTTGCAAGTTGTTAACCTTAACACTTGGCTGTAGCTGCCAAACTCCCAGCATAGTTTCTGGCTTCCTTCCTAAAAACTTGTAAGCTCTTGTGACAGGAGGGAGAAGGAGTCAACATTTCAGAAAGTGCTTTGCATGCACATAGAATAAGGAATTAAGCCTTTGCAGGATGAGCTAAACAGATTAACTTGGTACGAGACCAGTGGCCAAAACGAGAATAATGGGAGTTACATCAAGCCAGCTACCCAAGCAATCCAAATTTGACTGTTTGAGGGCATTATTAAAATGCTCTGTGCTTACTCCAAATGTCAAGATTTGGCACCTTGTAGGACAAAATCCAGGGGTGAAAAACATTTCCACTCAAATCTCGATCGATGTGGGGAAATGGCAAAACTCCTCCACTTTCACTGTTGCTTCCTCCAAAATGAAACAAGGCCAGTCTGGAAGCATCTGCCCATAGATCACAGTTACTGATCAGGAACTATATTGCTATTCTTTGGCACTCACTCCTAGCAAGAAAACTGCCAAGAGAATTTAAGAAAAACTATCAAAGCAAATGCAGGACATGATGAAATTGTGTCTCCTTGCTATTAGCAAGGCAGAAGGAAACACCAAGCAATAGGGGGGAGCAGAAATGCAACACTGTCAAGTCGCAGGGCTGTCTTAACCAAGCTATGACAGATCTCCCCTTCACTCCCTCACATTGAAACAGATTTTTCCCACCAAAATCCAAGTTTGCTTGCTATGGCTGAGCAGCCCTAAGTAGCATGTCTCTATTTATGCTTGTAAAGTTCTTTTTGTCCCACCCTGATAAGCAGTTATATTTTGGGCTTTTTAGCCTAACCCAGAAACTTTATCGAGGAAAAGCAGGAGCCTTCTTCTTCTTTGTATGAAATGTCACCAGAGGCTTAATAATTCTCAAAAGAAACAGCAACTTTATTGAACAAGCAGTGATGGAATATGGGCAGTCAGGGGAGTTAATTGCTGAGGTAAAATTTGTTGATAGAATACTTTAAAAGTAATAAACAAAATGCCCTGACCTGGATAGCTCAGGTGAGCCTGATCTCAGAAGCTAAGTTGCCCTTGGTTAGTAATTGGATGAGAGACCTCCAATGAAGAACAGGATTGCAGAGACAGGCAATGGCTAACCACTTGTTAGTCTCTTGCCATGAAGATCCCACCAGGGGTCACCATAAGTCAACTCTGACTTGTGGGCTCTGTCCACCAACAGAACAACAACAACAACAAAATAGTTTTCTGGCAGCTTAGTTTCAATGTTTACAATCCGTTAGAGGTGTTTTGTTTAATACTTTGGTTAAAGCAATAATGTTTCTTCACATATTTTCCTTTTCAACTCAGGTGTCTTGATGTTAGTTCAACACTGTTTTTTCTTTACAACAGACCAGGGCCGGCACCACCATTGAGGTGATGAGGTGGGGGCTGTGGGTTCCGCGGGGCAGGAGGGGGTGTCAGAGGGGGTGCCGGGGGCAGAGGCGCGCTTCCTGCACCACCGCCAGCCAGCCCCGTGCCGCCACTGGCCAGCCCTGCACCACCACCACTGCCGCCACCGCCTGCCCCCGGGCGGGCGCAGCAGCCACAGGCCAGGGATGACAGGCGGCCGGGGCAGCGTGTGGCGTGCAGGTGGCCTCCTCGCTCCACCCCAGCCACCTGCCGGTGGCACTGCGTGATGATGTCATCACATGATGACATCATCACGCAGTCCGGGGCACGCGTGTGAGGCTGGCCTCCAGCACCAGAAATCCTGGCGCCGGGGCTGCAACAGACCCAGGGTCCTCCTTAGAGCCAAACTCCCTTCTTGACACTGGGCAGGAATCATTCTTCTTCACCTAATTACTCTGCCAAACACACACACACAGTTCTATCTTGGCTGTGTAAAATGGGTTTCAACTTGTGCTGGCTTTTATACTTGGAATCCTTAACTAAAAGTCTTCCATAAGACAAGGTTGTTACAGTTAGGGCAAAGTTTTCTTTTTTCCTCACTTCAGAGGGGATCCTGTCTGACCCTGTTTGTCAGACTCTCTCACACACGCAACTGAACTCAAAGCTCTGTCACTACCAACTGTCATCCTGAGGGCTAGTTCTGACTGGCCACTCAGAGAGAGGAGAGAGCAATCTGTCAATCAAGCTGTTATTCCAGGCAGTTGTTAACACCTTCCTTTCCATCAGAGTGCTGCACTAAGGAAACTTCCTTTAAAGTGAATTCTGTCACACAAGCATTAAAAGAAAATTTGAGACTCAATAATTTAGCCTATTTTGTCATCAGCCAGTTTTCAACAAAACACCATCCCTCCGTATCAAATGTTCAAAATAACTTGATGGCATCAGCAATATAAATTAAAATAATATGGCTGTTTTCTCAATATTTGGCATAAATATTGAGGAGAATCTAGCTGGGTGTGAGGTCTACATCCTGGTGACTTTCTGAATCAGAATTTGGAATCAGTACGAATGAAAAATCCTGCATCCATCCACACTCCAGGCAGATCAACTGTATTGATTGATTGCTCACCTTTCCCTACTAAGGCATCACTCTGTGCCATTTCTTTACAGCCCTCTGGGCCATTTCTTAAAGCTATTTCTTACAGCACAGCCCTATTACCAGAGTTAAAAAGCTCTCTTAAAAAAGTTGGTTTTGTAGAGTTTGCTGAAAGCCTGTCGAATGGGAGCTTTCCTGACCTCCTCATACAGGCCATTCCATAAGGTGGGGGCTACCACTGAGAAAGTGTGTGTACTGGCAGCTATTGTTTTTGCCCTACTACTGCAGGATGGAATATGTAGATGGCCCTATCCAGATAAGTGAAGTTGCCATGGCAGAGCAGTTGAAAGGCAATCACGAGAAAAAGAAATAGCTTTTCATAGGCAGGGTCTGCTGAGAAATCTTTTCCCATTAAGAAGTGACTTGTTGGATCACACCAGTCGTCCATCTAGTCCAGCATCCTGTTTCACACAGTGACCAACAAGTTTCGCTGGAGTGTCAACAAATGGGGTACAGAGCCCCAGGCTTCCCTCAATTTCTCCACCTAGCACAGGTATTTAGACACTTACTGCCTCTTGTAAAGCTTTCCTTTAGCCACCATGAAGAGCAAGCCATTCATGGACCTATCACATTTCTATTGGAAATGGCCATATAGAATATGTAAAAAGATGCATTTTCAGAAGGCAATTTTGAATGCCAAGTTTGAGCCTCTTTTTATATCTGCATGTTGGCACCAGGTTTGATGACACAATTTTAAACATTTCTTTGTGGTCTTTCCAAGGTTTAACGACACTTAAAATATATAATGCAGTTTCTACAGATAAAATTCAAATAAAAATCACAAAAAGAGCGATTTAAGCCAGAATAACCAACAGTTCCCTGAACATTAAACACATACACACAACATTAACTCATACTGATGTCATGGCTACCCTCAAAGACTTCTGGGAAGTCTAATTTGATGAGAATGTTAAGAATTTTGTCAGAAGTCACTAGCACTCCTCACAAAATTACCATTCACAGACAAGATAGATCTTTGGACAAATCTAAGAAAAGAACCAAGTTTGAAGAAAAAACAACAACAACAAAAACAAGGAGGTAACCTGCCCACCCATCCGCCATGAATGTCTGTAGCTTTAAAGAAACAAACTCCTTAAGTGGCCCTTGCTAGGCAACTACAACAGAACAGCCTTCAAGCCTTGGTTTCTATCAGGAAAATGCGGGGGACGGGGGAAAAGCCCTTTCTGGAGCTGTTTTGGGCTTTGAAGAAGGACTCATTGGGGCCAGGCTTGCCAGCAATCATTGGACGACTTATCACTGGATGCATTACATGACTTACCCAGCCTCGGCTACTTGCTACTGTTCAACAACAGCGATACCACAAAAGAGTATCATGGGTTCAGATCTCCACTCTATTATGGTACTCACCAGGTGACCTTGAGCCAGTCACACATTTGCAGCTTAACCTACCTCACAGGGTTGTTGGGAGGATAAAACGTAGGTGATGAAAATGATGTGAGCTGCTCTGGAACCCCATTGCAGAGAAAAACAGGGTATAAATAAAGTAAATAATAAATATAGCTGAAGACAGGGAGCAGATAAAAGATGGATTGGGTAAGTAGGAAGGAGAGAAGGGAAGAAAGCTGGAAAAAAAGAGAGGCTATGAGAGTTGCCAAGGAAGGAAAAGAGGAATTAGTGGAGGAGGGGGAATTAGATGCCCCCTGCAGGTCCTTGTGGGTCCTCCACTTGTTATCTTTTATTTTTTTACAGGTTCCTTCTAGGCTAGACTACTGTAACACACTCTACGTTGGACATCCACTAAACCTGATCCAGCAGTTACAGCTGGTGCAGAATGCAGCGTCGCGGGTCATCACTGGAACACCAATGTGTGCGCATATAACGCCAGTATTGCGTCAGCTGCATTGGTTGCTGGTGGAGTACTGAATCAGGTTCAAGGTTTTGGTATTAACCTATAAAGCCCTATGTGGACTGGAACCGGTGTATCTGCAGAACCGCCTCTCCCCATATGACCCCCAGAGGACTCTTCGTTCCAGTGATAATCTGATAAAGATCCGTGGCCCCAAGAAGGCCTGCCTGACATCGACCAGGGCCAGGACCTTTTTGGTTCTGGCCCCAACCTGGTGGAACGCTCTGTCCAATGAGACCAGGATCCGGTGGGATTTGTTATCTTTCCGCCCCTCCTGTAAGACAGAGCTGCTCCGCCAGTCATATGGTTGATGTGAGGTGGTGCCGGGGGAGTACAACACATGCCCTCCCTACCAGTGACACCCCCCCATCTCTCACATATTTCCCTGCCAAAATGCTCTGGAGATGGCTAAAAAAGTGGTCGGCTAGATCATTGTGCCACTGTGTTTGTTTATATATATATATATATATATATATATATATATATATATATATACACATACACACACACACACACACACACACATACACACACACACACCTGTATGTATTTTAACTATGGTTTTTAAAAGTTTTATAGTTTTAAATCATATAAATTGTGAAATGTAATTTTAAATTTTAGTTGTAATCCACCCTGAGCCAGCTGGTGTGGGGAGGGCAGAATATAAATCAAATATATACAAACAAACAAACAAACAAACAAACAAAGGTATTGTTTCAATAAAATAATTTCCACATAAAGTTTTAGATGTGTTTGCCTGTAACTTTCAAACCATACTTGACTGATTTTATGCTAGCCCTATATTTTTGGTCAAATGTTTGTTTCTGTTGAGACAAAATTAATTTGTGGTGCTATTCACAAAGAGGGCACCTTCTTGCAAGGCCCAGTAGATGCACAGCCATGGTGCTGCATTCCAGGCCTAGAGGCAGCCAACACAGATTACAAGTTGCTGCCATTGAAGCTTGCACAGTATTTGTGTACTCCGTTAAATAATGATGCCAACAAAACATGGAAACAAGCACTGACATTAAGTGACCTTATTTTCTGTGCCGTAAACTACCCGGAGGAAGACTTAGACAGTTGTTAAACAAAGGTCGTTTCCACACACTGTTAAAGAGACGGGCCTGAATGTTGGCTTTTTTTCACAAATTCCAGACAACTCCCAATTTCAAAGCGGAAGCAGGCAGTTTGGCTTCCGTTTGTTCAGCATCTTTTAGCAGGCACAGGAAAGAGTGGAAAATCCCGTTCTCAGAAAAGATGCTGAACACACGGAAGCCAAACTGTCTGCTTCAGCTTTGAAATCGAAGTTGTCTGGAATTTGTGAAAAAAACCACCAGCATTCAGTAAGTGGCCCGTCTCTTTAACAGCATGTGGAAACGGCCAATGAAAGGAATGAGTTTTTAATATTGGAACATTTCTTTACTTCTTCCAGTCTAAAATATATGTAGCCTTTAACGGAATTCTCGTTTGAAATTGCCTCATCTTAACAGGGAAAGGATTGTTACTTACCTCTCTAGGAAGCAATGGAGTGCCCTTCCGGCTGGCTATACTGAATGTCTACAGTAGATGTACAGAAAAGATTTCATGAGAAAGCCAGTTTGGTGTAGTGGTTAAGAACTCGGGACTCTAATCTGGAGAACCGAGTTTGATTCCCCACTCCTTCACTTGAAGCCAGCTGGGTGACCTTGGGTCAGTCATAGCTAGAGATGGGCACAAACTGAAATACGAACCAAAATTAAGCACGAACCAGGTTGGTTCGTGGTTCATGAACCATGGTTCATCAGATCCCATTTCTAACGAACTGCCACGAACTTTTAGGCTGGTTCATTTGGTTTGCTTTTTGGTTCATCACTGCAAGCAGCCTGGTGCCAATCAATCAGTTTCCTGGGCAACAGGGGATGGACTTCCTGCAGATCTTCTGCTGTCCCGGAAGTGACCTTCTGCTGACCTGGAAGTGATGATTTTCTGACCCAGATGTGCCATATTCACGAGCCAAATGAACCGGTTCGCGAACCAGGGGCAGATTTGTGCAAGTTTATGGTTCGTGAAATTTGACAAACCATGAACCACATGGTTCGTTTTTTTCCTGGTTCGTGCCCATCTCTAGTCATAGCTCTCTCAGAGCTCTCTCAGTCCCACCCACCTCACAGGGTGTTTTGTTGTGGGGATAACAATAGCATACTTTGTAAATCACTCTGAGTGGGCATTAAGTTGTCCTAAAGGGCAGTATATAAATCAAATGCGGTTGTTGTTAAATTCCTGTCCAGTGTTCTGCAGTTATTACACTGATAAATTAAAGAACTAAGAAAATCTGTTCCCCTGTCTGGAGCAAGCACCTCACAAGATTAAGGAAAATACAGACCTTGGTTAACATTAGGCAGTGTTCCTGTTCACCCAAAATCAAGTGACATCCCTTTTCACAAAAAAAGTGATTTTTGAATCTATCTATTGTCATTTTCTCTCTTTTTTTAAAAAAAAGAGCAAGAAGACAGATCGCTTGCAAGAGGATTAGTCTGTATTTTCTCAGGATTTATTCACTTCTTCCATAGAGATTCGATTCATTTAGTTTGTATTTAATTTGGAAAAAAGAGATTGCCAAGTAAAGTTTACTGAAGTTGATGAACTACATAGGAAAGAAATTTTGCTTTTTTTTTCATTATGAAGTTTTCTGGTCTAGAAAACAAGGAAATATGCCTCTGACGTCCACTCAAAACCTTTTTTAAATCACAAGTCTCTCTCTTTCCCAATAAAAAGAGAAATGCTAAATCTGTTCCTTTAAATCTTTATGAATATACTATAAAACATAAGGTTTCAGTTGATAAAAGATCACTTTTATCACTACATTTCTTTTGTCTAACACTTTTGAGAGTACCTCCCCCTTTCCTTCCCAATTACTCATGGTTCCATCTCTCCCCCCCCCCCGAGTATTTACAATATTTTCTACCTTTAAATCTGCCGATTCTCTCAAGAGATTCATTAAAAACCTAAACAGGGATTGCTTCTCTGACAACAAATGATATTTTGGTAATGCCTTCTAATAATGAAGCTGTTCCAAGGGAAATTAGACTTTGCAATTTCCCTGTGGGCTACACAGTTCAAACCATGAACATCTGTAAATTGGTCAAAGGCTTTTCAGCTTGGCTGACAAGGCAAAGAGAGACCAGGGGGTTGTCAGATTTATAAGAGATGGCATGAGGAAGGAACCACTGTTCTCCATTACCACCATCATCATCACTATTTGGTTCTACAAATTTGTTAATACCTTGGTTCACACTTTCAAACTTCCAGCAAGGATAAAGTTGAGAAGGAGAACTCCATCTACCACCTTGAGCTACTAGGTAGAAAGTAGGGTTGTCAATCTCCAAGTGGGACATAGAGACCTCCCAGAATAATAACTGATCTCCAGACAACAGAGATCAATTCACTTGGAGAAAACAGCTACTTTGGAGGGTGAAATTTGTGGCATTATACTTGAGATTCCTCTCTTCTCCAAACCCCACCCTCCAAGCCTTCAACTCCTTAAATCTCTAAGACTTTCCCAACCCAGAGCAAACAGAGAAGAAGAACATGATAGATATAACATATGCATTTAGGTCTATAAATGCTAATTTATTGATGGCTAAACAATGTTTAAAAGGACCTAAATTTTATGGAGAAACTATAAGCTTGATCTTGTCAGATCTCAGAAGCTAAGCAGCGTCGGCCTTGGTTAGTAATTGGATGGGAGACCTCCAATGAAGACCAGGATTGCAGAGGCAGGCAATGGCAAACCACCTCTGATAGTCTCTTGCCATGAAAACCCCACCAGGCGGTGCCATAAGTCAGCTATGATTTGAGGGTGTCACACACACACACAGTACAAGGAGACATAGTGACATGAAAATGAAGAATCACTTGTTTAAGTCATGCAAGGGTGAAGGAAGATGGAAATCTTCAGACAAACAGGAGAATGAGAAATTCAAAATTGTCTCTATTATTTTGGACACATCTATTTCTAATAATGTGATAGTTCCTAAATGTCATTAGGGATGCCAGACCCCCGGTGGGGATGGGGGATACCCCGCCCCCACCCCTGCCCCCACACCCCACCCCCACTTACCTCACCAGCAGGGGGACACACACCTTTCATGTGTGCTCTGCATGCTGCTGTGCACAGGAGCTGCCTGGATTGGGCCCGTTTTGGCCCGGATTGGGGCCGCCGTGGAGCACGGGAGTGCCTCTGCCCTCCACAGCAGCACAAAACACACCCATTTCACTGCAGAGTGCCTCAAAACAAGCCCGGTCCGCAGCAAGTCCGATTTGGGCCAAAATGGGCACGTTTTGGGCCATTGTGGAGGGCAGGAGTGCTCCTGCAATCCGCAGTGGCCCCAATTCAAGCTCCTATGGAGCGTGGACACACTCCCAGGGGCCGCGTGATGATGTTGCTTTGTGCACGCACACCCTCCCACCACCAGAGGTAAGTGCCAGGAGCCAGCCCCTCGCTGGGAGGCTGAGAGGGCCTGGCAACCCTAAATGTCACGGAAAGCCCCCCCCCTCAGAGTATGGTAAAGTAGAGCATGCAGAGCTATACAGAGTTGCTTCCAATGGGCAGTAGGAATCCTCCTGATTCAACCCTGTATCTAGTGAATTGAGTAAACTAAATTTCCACTAAAGGAAGTTGCACACTGCACACATACCAGTCTAATTTCGTGTAGGTTCAAATCTCCACTCTGCTATGGAAGCTTCCCTTGGGCTAGAGGAACACACTCAACCTAACCTACCTCACAAAGTTGTTGGGAGGACAAAACAGAGAAGAGAAAAATGGTGTAAGTTGCTTTGGATCCCCACTGAGGAGAAAGCAGAGTATAACTGAAGTAAAATTAAGTAAGAAATAAAGTAGCATGTCTCTTTAACAGAATTTCTTCATAATCAGCTGCTGAGATTCTTTCCCACTATTTTTTTTTAGGAATTCATCATCAAGCTGAGTGAACAAGAGATTTGTTATCCTTATCTCCCCAGTTTTCTGACCTGGCAAATATCTCCTTATCTTGATGAAATCTGGAAGATGAGGGCGTGAAACCCCTGACAATTTTACCAAAAGGAGCAGTGGAAGAGGAAATTACATCCAGAAATGGTTTACATTGAAACTCATGGAAGCAGCAATCCAAATGATTTCTTAGCATCATCATCATCATCATCATCATCATCATCATCTATTAAATGTATAGTCCGCCCTCCCCTCAAGCAGGCTCAGGGCGGATTACAGCATACAAATAAATACAATAAATAAAAGCCTGCTTTAATTCTGATATTAAATAGCCAGGCTCCAGTTTTTAAAAGTAACCCATATTCAACGCTTTTGTTTTGCACACCCCTATTGCCTATGTCTGCCTAGTGAATTCATTGCTAAACGTGAGATTCAGATCTGGGATGTCTTCATTCAGATGCTCAGCTACAATGCCGCATCAGCTTTTCACTAGGCAGAAGTCAGTTTGGCAGTACAAAGGCAGCAACCCCCGTTTGCCCCCATGTCTCAAGAGGCCAAGGTCACAAAAGTTTCAAAGAAAAAAGCCTTTTTGTAATAACTCAATTGGAACCAGAGACCCCGCCCTGCCGGAACCGCCACCCTAATAAACACTTCAGTAGCAACCACCCTTACCTTTTCATCCCGCAGCATCATACAACTGTTTCTTTTTCTCCAATAACTTTCCATTCAAACATGTAAAAGACACACTCCCCTTCCATCTCACCAATCTTTCAAGGAAATGCCATAATGCCGTGTCAAACACCTTGCTAAAATCCAGCAACAAAATTATTTCTTCCCATTTCTATAATGTACCTGTCAATCAACTCCCAGGCACATACAATATAAACAGCAATAAGAAGCCTTCAACGCGACACACCAGCTCCACTGCTGTTAAGTAGAACAAATCACAACTACCACCCCCATTATTTGTAACCCAAGTCTTTCAAGAATCCCACATGTGGTCAACAAGTAGGAATTTTATTTCAAAAACCAGAAGTACGAAACATTATGGATACCCCTACCAGCCATGGATATAATCAAGGTAAAGATATGCCCCGCAAGGATTTTGCTCAGAATAAAGTAACACACACCTCTCACAAGAATCTGCCTTGACAGCAAAACTAGGTATGATGTGGGGCTTTTCTTTTTGGCAATATCCCCTTTTCTCCCCACGTTTTGCCACACTTGCTCAGCTCAACTCCCTACCAGTAGCAGCCAGCACAGTGAGTCTGGGAAATTCATAATATGAAGTTAACATAATTGTGAAGTATTTTTACATCACTTTCAGAATCCAAAGCTGCAGCCATCCCTAGCTGTTTGCTTCACAGTGCTGGTGAATTATCACCTGCATAGCTCAGATGGGGGACTGAGAACTTACTTAGCAGGAAAAGCCAACTGGTAGACTGCAATTCCTCTCTCAGCATTAGCTAGTCCATCCTTCCCACACTGAAATGCCACAATAGTTGACTGGAGCAGTGCTGTGTAATGCAAGGCATGGAGCCTCAGCCAACCACCGTCAAAACACAGATTCTGCAACAGAATCAGACCCTAGGAATGAAGAGCAGCTGCCAGCTCCAGGACATTTACGTCAAATCCTATAAACTGATGCTTCGACACAACAGCTCCTAAAATTGGACTTTCAGATGTATATTTTAGAAGGAGTACTGAGGCCTCTAAAAATTCTCTTTCATCATCATCTGCTACAATCCCTTTGAGATTTTGCTGAATCTTTCACCCTTCCTTATCCTCTCTTTTTTCCCCCTGTAAAAACACACACACAACCCACGAAAGTTACCCTACATACAATTGCTCGGACAAATGCACAAATTAAGCCATTTCAGCCTATATATCACCACAGATTCCAAAACCAATCAGGAGATTAAGTGTAGCAATTGCTGCGTGACACTGCCTTCCACCAATGATGTTCTTTAATTTGTTCAGCAGAAAGGTGAACTTCTTGCCTTACCAATGACTAGATCATGACAGAGGTCGAATACTTTGAAATGACAGCATTTGCAAAACTTCATTCATCCTGCCGCAGTCATACGGCACCTCTTGCCAGCCTCTTTTAAATCATTGACTCTAAAACCTCCCACCCCAAATTGTTTCTTTCCAGTTTTCTTTTTGAAAGTTTATAATACAACAAATCCTGAAAGTACAGCATGCTCAAAAATGAATCACACACCAGGAAGTGAAACTAAGGGCATCACCAAACAGGAGCTTCTGGCAAAATACTGTAATGCTAGACCATAATGGGGTGGGTGGGGGGAGAGATAAAGCATGCCAGTCGGTACCTGTGAAGAATGTAAAAGCAACCACACTAAATCAGACCAAAGATCTTTGCCTGGCTCCTCTTGCCAAACATTAGCATTAGATAACATAGGAAGCTAGTCACAGAAGAACAAAGGCAGGAGCTGTTCTGGTACCCAACTATGAACTAATTAACGTTATGCCAAGGGTTAATTCTTATTTTCCTTTGTGCTCCTAAATCCAAGACACCTACGTAGTCTCCAACGCATGAAGAACATTTTCATATACAGGGGAAAGTATTGGGAATGGGCTGTGACTTAGGGCCAAGCTACAAGTGACAAATGACACTTGAAGGGCAAGTGGATTGAGTGGAGTGCAAGTGAACAGGGAGAAATACACTTGCCGTTCAAGTGTCATTCGTCACTTGTAGCTTGGCCCTTTGTGGCAGAGCATCTGTTTTGCACTCGGAAGGTTCCAGGTTCAATTGGTAGCATCACCAATTAAAAGGATCAGGTAAGATTTGGGTCCGGTAGCACCTTAAAGAGCAACTAGATTTCCAGGGTATGATCTTTCAATAGTCAGCTATCCCACGAAGGGAGCTCAGACTCTCTAAGCTCATCTGGAAATCTAGTCTGTCTTTAAAGTGCTACAAATCTTGCTCTTCTATTCAGGGCTTTTTTTCTGGGAAAAGTGGTGATGGAACTCAGTGGGTTGCCCTCAGAGAAAATGGTCACATGGCTGGTGGCCCCGCCCCCTGATCTCCAGACAGAAGGGCAATCTCAACTCCCCTCTGTCTGGAGATCAGGGGGTGGGACCACCAGCCATGTGACCATTTTCAAGAGGTTCCAGAACTCCGTTCCCCCGCGTTCCCCCTGAAAAAAAGCCCTTGTTCTACTGCAGATCAACATGACTATTCATCTGAAACTAAGAATGAGGTAGCAAGTGATGTGAAATACTTCCCGGACCTCAAAGAGCCACTCTCAGCCTGTTGACACAAAACTGACCCTGTCAGTCTAATGGTCCAACTCAGAAGCCTACCTCACAGGATTGCTGTGAGGATAAAATGGAGGAGAGAAGAACAATGTAAGCTTTGGGTCCCAGTGAGGGGGAAAGTACGGTATAAATGAACTAAGCAGCATGAGGCAGCTTCTTAAGCTCATTCTGTTTATGAGGGAAATGAACAAGAGGCTAAGGGCCAAGCTACACATGACGAATGACATTTGAACGGCAAGTGGATTGAGTGGAGGGCAAGTGAACAGGGAGAAATACACTTGCCGTTCAAGTTCGTTCGTCATGTGTAGCTTTGGCCCTAAGAAGCCTTGGAATACATATGCCTGCTTTGTAACAGCAGCACTTCTAGAGCAAATCAAGAGCAGACCTGTAACATAGGAAACAGACCGAGAGCATGGGAAGCAGACTGAGAGCAGAACTATCTTCTAGGCATGGAGCAAGGATCACTGGGTGTGAGAAGGGAGGTAGTTGTGAATTTCCTGCATTGTGCAGGGGGTTGGACTAGATGACTCTGAAGGTACCTTCCAACCATATGATTCTAGGTCTATCGTAGCATTTAATCTCCCACAGTGGTCAGCTAAATGTCTGTAGAAGTACTAGGGTTTGCCCATGCTTTCAGATCACACATTTAGCCCATCTAACACAATTGATTTGCAGTACATCAGCCCTGACAACAATAAACAAACTATATATCTACATATGCAAGGAGGAAATTTTTCCATGGATAACTGTGGCATTGAAAAATGTGAGCAGAAAATTTCCCATGCCGTATCAGCAGTGCATATTTGGGATCTCACAGCATCATGATATTTGTAGTGTTTAACATGGCGGAATACAAATCCCATGCTTCAGTGCAACTCTGACATGCATGCACAACAGAAAATTGAGTATTCGGCACACCCAGCCTGTGGCAAAAGTCACCTTGGCCGGAGGCCGTTATTTGACCCCTCAAAAGGAGGCAGGCAGACAGCGTTTCTCCTGGGCATCCGGGTATGCACTGGGGGCAGAGTTGGAGGCCTCTTAAGGCTGCTCTGCCCCCTCTGTGCTGCAGTTGTGCCTCGTGCTCAGAAAAATAAGCGGGCCAGTGAGCACCCTTGGCATATTCTCATTGGTGGGGAATTGGGGTCTGTCAGGAACGGCTGACTGCTTTACGGCCCACTTGCGAGGACAGATGCCCCAGTGAGGTACCCCTGGACAAGCCAGTCTCCCCCGCAGCTTTACAGCCGGGTGGGGGAGCTTTAAAGGGGTGAACCGCTTAGCCTGGCCAGGCCAGGTCCCAGCCATACAATGGATGGCTCGCACCTGGAGCAGCGGGTGACTCAACAATTCTTGTGTCTGCCTCTTTATTCCAACTGAGGGGGCAAACTGTCATTGTGTATGTAAGGGCCAAGCTACAAGTGACAAATGACACTTGAACGGCAAGTGTATTTCTCCCTGTTCACTTGCCCTCCACTCAATCCACTTGCCAGGCAAGTGTCTTTCGTCATGTGTAGCTTGGCCCTGTGTTTCACAGGTGCCACAATGCAACATGGGATTTTCAGCATTTGTAAGACAGAGCCATGTTTGAACCATACAGAAGTATGAGACAGAGTCATTTTTCATTTCTTTTTATATCCACCAATACATTTGTCAAGGTTTGTCAATTCATTTGTAACTCATTTGTATTTTGTATACATGTTCTGGGGGTTGTTTCTTTTTCCTCAGGAGTCTATACATATAAATGACACACACCGAGTATATATAATGCTGATATGACAAATTATTTTTTTTTTAAAGAAAGCGATTTTAGAAGGGGGAAAAAATCACTGCAAAGAAACAAAAGGATACAAAAATTAAGAATCATGGGTTTGATTTGGACAAAGGAGAAACAAAATAAAAAGGAGAATCAGAGGGTTGCAACAAAACATATAAAAGCTTCCCGAGGTGTGCACAGGTGTTCCTAAAGCATCCTGAAACACAGATATTGAAAGGATATAGACCCTCGGTGCTGTAGCATGAGTATTATCCCACACACACACAAAATCCCTGAATCACAAGCACACAGCAGATTCCACACAATCACTGCAAAGTTTGGTACAGCTCCCAGAATTTTCAAAGTGATATTCCGACAGGTTGGAAGAGCTGCAGCATCCCACTCAAACCTGAGCAGCTCTGCCGAACTTGACTTGGATAACCTCGGCATGTATACTGCGTGGATGATCATGCATGGAAAAGCTGAACAAGTGCTCATCTGTTTCAACTTGGCATGATCTAGGGCTTTGGGTTTTCTCGCAGCACACAAAGCCTCCATCAATATAAACTGGAGTTACACAAACACCAACAGAATGAATGCCTCCCTCTAATTAACTGTTGTCGGGTGGCATCTCCAGGTCATAGTTTGAGAAATTACTGGCCCAATTTAAAGGCAATCTCACCAAACAAGAAATCCAGCCAGCCAGAGAAATAAAGAAAAACCAGTTGCTGTTGATCCCCCCCTCCCCCGCTTGCTGGGACCACAAATTAGATACATGCACAGATGGGAAAGAGTTCACGGGTTATTTTGTTTATTTTCCATTTTTTTATGCCTGCCTTGACTCAAAAGCTCAGGGTGAGTAACAGGTACGGAAAAAAGGTGCCTTCAGCCCAAAGATCTAGCTGCCTGAATATTCATGGAATGGGGCAGGATAGTTTTCAGTGAAGCTGAGGCTGGTATTATGTCATTCTGCATTTTTTGCTGGCTTCCTACTCCTTGTCTGTCCTGCCTCTCCATCTAAACTCTTTCCTAAGCCCTGTGTAAATTTTGCCTCCTATCCAATCCCATCTCCTGCTTCCCTGCCAGCACTCTGGAGTAATAAACTTTCTCTGCCAGCGGTTGTGTGCGCTTATTAACCACATCCTGGACACTCTCTAGGACAGGTTTTTGCAATGATGTAAAAGCTTTTGGTTTCTCAGCCTAGACTAGGGTTCCCATTCCCCTGCCTGGGGCAGGGGCAGGGGAGCCCTCGATCCCACCCTTCCCCCCCATGCCCACTTACTTGGTTGGCAGGGGGGTGCTCCCAGGGGCATCCCTCCCCAGGCAGCACGGTGTGTCCCCGGGTGGGGAGTGTGCTCCCGCACCACAAGAGTAGGCGGCAACGAGTGGCGGCAGTGGCAAGAGCAGGCTGTTCTCACCGCTGCCCCTTTGCACCAAACAAGAGCTGGCAGTGGTGGTGAGAACACCTGCGCTGGCAAGGACAAGGGCCTTCTTTGACCCGAGGCACCCTTTGACCCCCGCGTTATGATGTTACTTCCAGAAGTGATGTCATCATGTGAGTCGGGAGTGCACATGTGTGAAGAAGGAAGCCGGGGTAAGTGCAGGCAGGGTAACTGCAGGTTCCTAATCCCCCGCTGGGAGAGTCCAGGGACCTATGGATCTCCTGTCGAGGGACTTCAGGTCCCGGACAACCCTAACCTAGACATAGTAGCTCCCTAGTCCTACAAGTTACTGGACAATGAACAGGCATAGGGTGGAAGTAGGCTCACAACAGTGACCTATTCATTACTTAGAACACATACAGAAAGCATAGGTACATATATGAACAGACAGTCATATATGTACACCACTGAGTCACACCATTGAGAAACTTGCATTTCTCCCAGAGCTCTCAATTGCAGGCACACTACTTGCATAGGCTATATACATGCTCCCCAGTGACTGCATGTGTGTATGAATAACAACAACACTCAATTTATATACCACCCTTCAGGACAACTTAATGCCCTCCCAGAACAGTTTAAAAAATGTCATTATTATCCCTATAGCAAACACCCTGTGAGGAAGGTGGGGCTGAGAGAGCTTTGAGAAAGCTATGACTGACCCAAGGTCACCCAGCAGCTTCAAGTGGAGGAGTGTGGAATCCACATTAGAGTCCTGCCGCTCTTAACCACTATATCAAACTGGTTCTGGAGGTATGGAGCCTATCATCCCCTATTGTGTCTGTTTTCATCGATTGTTCCAACTCTTGATCATATTATATTTTTGCTCTGTGAATGTCCTAGCTATTGTATTCACTTCCAGTATGTTAATCCACCTGGAATCTCAGTGAGTAAAGTGGAGTATAAATAAATAATAAAGCAATCCACCCCACTGATTTCATGTCCCATTGGAATGGTTGTCCCTCCCTGAGCCATCTCTCCCTGTATGTGTGTCCCCAATACTGATTAACAGTATGTGCAGTTCAGTTATGGGTGAGTGCCTAGAATTTGCTTACATCTCCCAAGCTTATAACAACTGTATAACTAATCTTCTATCCCTGTGAGTGATAGAAGATGCAGTCACAAATGAACACAACAGCAAACAAGCAAGAGCCCACCTTAGGTATAAAAAAACTACAGCAAAGCCCTCTTCAAGACAGTCTGACTGTTGTAAACACCCTTTGGAAAAAGACAGCACACCACTGCAATCCTCTTTTGTAGCAAGATTAGTATTCAGCCTTAGTAAGTGGTTAACATCCTTGTCACTTACATATTAGCTAAGTCATCCTGTCCTCATGTCAACTTCTTGAACTAAGCCAGATATCCAGAAATCAGAATACCAAAAAGATGCTAGAGACTCTAATATTACTGCTACCCAAAATAATTTCAATTGCAACAACAATTCTGATCAAGTTTTGGATAATTAGCATGCAATAGCATAGTCCTAGCTTTATATGCAAGTTCCTTTCTAAAAAGTGAGTTCATGCTGGATCTCTCTCATCTTATTCTCATAGTAGTACTAAATCCAGTACAGGAATATAAGTTTCCAAAAAATGTATAATCACAGTATAACTAGAACAAATGTGCAAGGATACTTTTCTAAGGACTGGTTCACTCTGTTCTCTAAAAAAATTGTTTGAACTCTAATACTGTTATACCTCCTGTTTGGACTAGAGGTGTAAAATCAAAAATACACACAGAACTTGCTGATTTGACTCATTAAAGCAGCTTCTGGAAGGGTGAACTAAATCCGGAAATCCAAATTGTAATGAGTCCCTCCCACCAAAAAGTTTGTGTTTCATTTCGGTTCATACCTACCAGCAGCTGGCAGGCACTGAGCTCACCTCACATGGTAGCAGCTTGTTTTCCTGACCAGCATTCACCAATCAGATCCCAACATGGAGAGAAACCTTTCGTTATTATTTAACTCTGTTGGCAGGTAGGGGGAATGAGACCAACACGTGTTAGTTTTGATGTAGCCAGTTTGGTGTAGTGGTTAAGAGCACAGGACTCTAATCTATAGAGCTGGGTTTGATTCCCCACTCCTCCGCTTGAAGCCAGCTGGATGACCTTGGGCTAGTTATGGCTCTCTGGAGCTCTCTCAGCCCCACCCACTTCACAGGGTGTTTTGTTGTGGGAATAATAATGACATCCTTTGTAAATCGCTCTGAGTAGGTATTAAGTTGTCCTAAAGGGCAGTACATAAATCGAATGTTATTGTTGTTGTTGTTCATTTTTCTTCTAACTCATGCCTAATCTAAGCTTCCTTCCTTCCATCAAAGAGTTGGTAGGCTACTGGAAGAAAATTAAATGCTTTCTATAGTGAGATAAGGTGTAAGATACTAGATCCTTTCACCTGCATGCTTTGTTTTTGTGAAATATGTACTCCCAATCCAACTCCCTCTGCTATATGTATGAAAGGACAGACTCTTGCCCTTTAAAAAATCTTCAGTCTGTGTTTCCCCAACCACCTTCTGCCGTCAACTCCAAGCAAAGTATTACTGCACTTATGTATTTGAAATGGCTCTGGTAAGCACCGATTCTGGTTATATAGAATGACTCTGAGCCCTCCCCAAGTGATTGGTAATGTGATTGGGGAAAATCACTGAGCAAGCACATCAGTCGGGAGCACTAATAGTTCTGTTCATAAGTTACAGTGAGTGCATGTACAATCCGTATAGTCTTGATTTTTCTTTATACATGTGTTGAGTAATTCTCATGTTACGTTCAATGCATCTACAATGAACACAACGTGACATAAACCTAGGGATCTCAGGCACCTGCCAGTGGCAAGCAATCTCCCAGGGGTTTACATGCTGCCTGGCCAAAGGTTCCCTGCCACCCAGAGATTGGCTGCCACTAACAGGCATCCTGGGAACATGCATGGTGCACATGCTTCCGACAGATGCAATGATGTCACTTCCAGAAGTGACATCATTGTGCCAGCCATGTGAGTGTTCCTGCACTTCATCTGCGGCCAATTCTCAAAGAATTTCAGAAGATTCCTGGTATGTACTACCAGGTCTACTCCCGACACTGAGAGGCTATAGGGACCTGGGAACCCCATGCAAACTCCATGTTTATCCAGGTACTGGTCCTCTCTTTCATTTGTAAAGTAAACATGCATTGACTCTTTCTTACACAGATGTGTGTACCTGTACATGCATATTGTATGTCTAGTCACGGTATCATCTGAACAGGGCCACTGTTTGGCAGGAACACTGGACAATCAGAACACTTAGCCCAAATGTTAGCCAGGCCTGTATCTGCCAAGTTACTCTCTTTCTATCCTTCACTGCATTCGAAGATTAAGCTTAGTATACAAAATGGAAACAGAAAGCACAGTGCAACTACAGATGCTGCAGCACTGCAAGAAAAACAGCCAGAATTGGTTTGGGTCTCCATGTCAGAGAAAATTTCATTCAGATTCATTACTCTTCGCAAGTTAGAAAACTGGTACATTCAGCTTGTTTTCTGGGGACAGTTATCCAAATGCAGGTGTCTAACAAATATTTTTAAAGCTAAGACCAGAGCTATAGGCAACACTGATGAGGCCTTACCATGGCCGTTTCCAGATGGCTTACCTGAAGCCGCTCCATGCCGCAATGTTGTGGATTGTACAGGGGAAAACATGAAATATCGCGTTTTCTCGCGCGAGTTTTGCGTGACGTCACGCAAAACTCATGCGAGAAAACGCGACATTTCGTGTTTTCCCCGGCACGATCCACAACATTGCGGCATGGAGCAGCTTCAGGTAAGCCATCTGGAAACGGCCCATGAATTGTTCACAAACATTAAGCCTCGCTATTCAGAAGCAACACTGATTCTTTGGGTAAAGGGAGGAGACATGCTTTCTTCAGGTCACTTAAAACTTGATAATAATTTAGCTGTACTAACAGCTACCTGATGGCATAACCATTAAACTAAGACTGAAATAAGTGATTCAAATTCCTACTTACCATTAAATTCAGTGGGTGACTTGGGGCCAGTTACCTTCTTTCAAGCTAACAAGGCTTGCAAAGATAAAGTGGATACAGAGAGAATTATGTACAAGAAGTTCTTAGGAGGAAGGAACAGATAAAATAACTATATACATTTTTAAAAAAATATGAGCAATTATCATTTTCAATCATGACATAACTAATAGGGACCTACTGTATAGTCTTTCAAGCGCACAGGACAAGGGAGGAAGAGGAAGCATGCAACCAGAAGTGTTAAAATCAGCTTCATCCAAGACACGGGGAAAACCCCAGGACTCAGGGGCATTTCCTAAAGAACAGCACTGCAAAACTGAAGCCATTGTTAAAGGAATAAGGCAGCCGAACACTAAAATCACTCCCACCAGCCTTCTCCTCCTCTTCCCTAGGTACTCAAATATACATATATAAATTTTCAGGCTGTGGGGTTGGAAGATTTCACAGACGATTGCCCTAAGGGAATCAAGTATCATCAAGAAACCAGGATACTGATCTTTCCATCAAAAAAATTGCTAACAAAAACAAAATGTCAGTGCAGTTAGGAAAACAGCTTGAAATCTTGAATACGCTTTGCAACTGTGAGGGCTCCAAAGTGTGTTTCGCAGAGAAACTGGAATCCTTCACTTTAATCTCCTTGCACAGTCGATGCAGAAGAAACAAGAGAATATCCTTTGTGCATGCGCACACACACCAATACTTAAGAATACAGAGAAAATGACAAAGTTTTCTTATCCCAATATGAAGTTACAACAAACAAATAAACCCACATCGGCCAACACTTAAAAGAATGAGGGCCAAGCTACACATGACGAATGACACTTGAACGGCAAGTGGATTGAGTGGAGGGCAAGTGAACAGGTAGAAATACACTTGCCGTTCAAGTGTCATTCGTCACTTGTAGCTTGGCCCTGATTTTAAAAATTTGATCCAACCCACAAGAAGCTGAAACACTGTTCAGTGTATTCTTTTTAGGTCTTGTTATCGTCAACTTTTTACACACAGGGATTTTTCCTCAGGTAGAACTAGGGTTGCCAGCTCCAAGTTGAGAAATTCCTGGAGATGTAGGGGGTGAAACCTGGAGGAAGTGGGGTTTGAGAAGGGAAAGGAACTTGGCATGGCATAATTCCATACAGTCCAACCCCCTCCCCAAAAGTAGCCATTTTCTCCAGGTGATCTCTGTGGGCTGGAGAGCTGTAATTCCGGGAGATCTCCAGCCACTACCTGGAGGCTGGCAAACCTAGGTAGAATACTGTATGCCCCCAATTTATTGAGGAGCCTACAAATGACATTGTGCTCTTTCCAACCATGACTCATGTGGCTCCCAGGGCTTTCTCTTTCGAGCCAGGTCAAAGTCCTTTGCTTGGACTTAAAAGAAGAAATGACACCACTGCTGTGGGCAGAGCCTGCGTGTAAAAGCTCTGCCTGCAGCCAATCCAGGAGCAGGAATGGAACTTAGGACCCCTTACAAAATAGTGGAGCTAAGCTCTGTTCCTCCCTTCAGCTCTTTAAGAGGGCTTTTTTCCTCTCTCACCTGGAGGCGATCTGCCTATCAGCTGTGATCTTCCTCTTAGCTAATAGGGAGGAAGGGATCTGCCAGGCTGCAGAAGGTTCCAGCAAGATTCTCATTCGGTTAGTGCTTCTATGCTGGGGTATGCAAGAGAGAAGGGAGTGGGGAGTGGCATGGGGACAGAGGCATGTAAATGAAGGCCCTGCCTTCTTCTAACCCACTTACAGCTACTTTCACTGCAGGGATGCAATTTCACACCCTTTGTGGAACCAGCCCATTCTTCATTTTTTTTATTGCTGGAGCTAGAAATAACACATTCCCCTGAAATGCTGGCCTTTGGGGCAGGTTATAAGCAGTGCATTTATATGTGGAGCAGTAACCCCACCTCACCCCCCGACAAGGGCATCTGTGACCATGAAAGAATGGCACCAATCTTGTAACCTCGTCAGCAACATGAGAATTGTTGCTTCCACAGATAGACTATCAACCGCCATCCCCATTTCCATGATGGTGTCAAAACTTCCCCCTTACCCAAGGTTAAGACAGCAACAATCAGCTTTGTTCACAATTTGTCATCCTGTCTGAACCATAACATCAATATTTCAGCTTCTTTGGGATCAGAATTTACACTTTGCTTGTAGCATGTCACATGCTAATAGGACAAAGAACAAGGGTGGGAATAAATTAGGAGGAGGACTTGTGGAAGGTTGTATATCAAGAGTCTATGGACATTGACGGAGGGAACCAAGCGATGGAACATGTAAAGGTACAGAACACCACGCTTGAAGACACACGGAGGGGCATACGTTGTTACCAAAGTCAGACCGCTGGTCAATTGTATGGGAACCAGTGGTTGTGAGGCATCTAGGCCAACACCTGCTACTCAAGCTCTTTTAACTGGAGAGAAGCCATTTCTGCATGCAAAGCAACTGATGTAACACTGAGTAACAGGATTAGTAAAGGGCAGGTGCCAACTCAACCCATTGGTCCATCATGTCCACTGCCTAGTCCAACTGATAATGGCTCTAAAGACTCTCAAGATGAGGTCATCCGTGACACTGTCATCTGTTAAGCTTTCAACTGGAAACCCGTAAGGAATGTATCTGAACTTTTAAGCATGCAAGCCACATGGCCTACCACATTCTATCTATGATTCAAGTGCCGAGCCAGACAAAGAAGTGAACAGTGTACGAAGAGATAAGCAGCAAGAAGCTTGGCTCCAGCCAGCTTTGCCATTCAAATTTCCCTTCCTTACTGTACAAATGACTTTTGTTCATGCAGGTCTGATGATCCTCAATATAGTATTTTGGGGTGGTCAAAGGGGACCCCTCAGCCTTTCCTTTTCACTAATGGAAAAACTGGCTAGATCTAACCCCCAGATATATAGAGAGAGTCTGGTAAGAAGCAGCGTTTCTCCAAAGGCCTCTTCTTCCAGATGCAACAATCGGGGCGAAAGAAATTAGTATAGCCACTTCCCCATAGCCGTTTCAAGCAGGCTGGGCATCAGCCAAGCTACTGCATGATCAATGCTATCTGGAGACACACACAGAACAATACTGGGCTGGGCTAGCAATTCCTTTACACAACAGTGGCCAATCTGAACCACTGTGCCGATTCACCTTTACAGTTCATTCGTCATATCCCAACCTCCTCTGTTTGCAGCAGTAAAGAACACTAACTTTGCAGCTAACCTGTTTAACCTAAAAAAAAAAAATCATTAAGTACATTTGTATTGCAGGCATTTCAGAACAGCAGCCACCAAAGACAGAAGAAAATTTTATTAGTCAAGAAGGAGAATTTAGATATTGGGAACCCATTGTTAAAAATCTAAAATTGCCAAACAGAAGAAAAATAGGTTGAAAGTGGAAAGAGATTCCTGCAATCTTTTAGGGAAAGGTTTTGTTACATGAGCACTACTGCTGTGCTCTCGTATCAAGCAACCTCACTAAAAAACCAACTGCCCAGATAAATATTCTAGGAGTCACTTAAATGACTGGCCAAGTAAAAGCAATTACTCCTTTTAATGCACTGCTCCTTTTCTTTCAGTCTCCGTATCTCCGACTTGTCAGGAATGCATCTCTACATTCGTGGCGGATGCAGACAGAGTGAAAACTCTGGGTTGAGTTACAATGTGTAGAATGGAAATCCCAAACTGTTTCGACAGACTGCAGCCTAATAAATTGACGCTGCAAGTGAGAACCATAACTCAGTGATGACATTTTACTACATATAAAAAAAGTTCCGCTTTCTTCCCCCCTCCCTCTCCTCCACCTCGACAATGTTTAGCATGTCTGGCATTTAAAAGTATTTCAAATAGAAAGGTGTACATTACTATTATGGTTGTTCCATCACAAGGGCTTGGGGAAAAATTCTCTCTCCCCACTTCGTCTTAACTCTTTCCAATGTGGTACAAATGCTGGGAGGAGGAGGTTGCAGAGCAAAAGACCCTCTAGCTCTACTGGCTCTGTAGATGCCATTTCTCCTCCCTATGACTCCATTCCCAATTGCTGTGAGCCAAAACAAAAATGCTACTTACTGCATCATCCTTCATGTTGCTGATCCATTAGACAGGAGAGTTCTCAAGGCGGAATCTCAGCAATCATAGGCAAGAACGCTTACTAATCAAGAGCAACATGGATGACTGGATTTCCATTGTTCTTTTCCTTTATTTCACCCTGTGCTGCATTCTACTCTTCAATTCCAGAAAAACTGGGAACACCTCTCAACTTAATTCTGAAGTTAGATGATGTGCCATTTGCTTTAACTTTATCATATTATTGCACTAATGAAACACTACGTTCCTGGACTACCTTGAAATTAACAGATCCCATCCAGGCTTAAAACAGTTTTATATGTATGAATATGTGTAAGTCTTCTTCACGCTCTTCGTCTGTTGTTTCTAATGTTGTGTAACACGTAGCTCACTCTCTTTAAGGCATTTACTAAAAAATTGATATAAGTTATTGCAATTTAATGTACTGTTTTTTATCTCAGATTTTTCTGTATTTTTTACGTTGTAAACTTTACTTTCTGTATTTAAGTTTTAATAAAACCTATTTTTTTAAAAAAAAACACTACAAAAAATCTCGATGTGACCATATGATTGCATCATAAAGATTGTGTGGTGTTCTACGGTTGGCACATAAACACTTGGACTTTGATAAAACATGGCAGAGTTTAATTTATACATATATATATTAGCATAGGTGACTGGGGAAGGCAATGGTAAACCACTCCATACAAAGTCTGCCAAGAAAATGTCATGATGCGACATCTCCCCCATGGGTCAGTAATGACACGGTGCTTGCACAGGGGACTACCTTTACCTAATCTCCAGGATGGTTCTGGAGTCCTGGGTTGCATCAGAAGTTTCCTCTCTCATCTTTTGATCATATGCCTGTTTGCATGAAGATTCTCTTTGCATGGAGTTTTTTTTCTCATGCACAGGAACACACGCATATCTTTGCAGATGACTACACAGTCTCCAAGCAGGCATACATATAACCACATCAAGATTGGTTTTTTACAGTTTTTTAATTAAAGTGTATCACTGGTAATGGGAACAAGAGATGCAAATGAACTGAGAAACTGCATACACACAATGTTCTGTACAAAAAATAAAATAAAAATCTATTAAAAGGACAGAAAACAAGATTAATTCAAAACTCTGTGAACAGAGGAAAAATCTGGACCAGGGAGAGTTTTGTAAGTGTCCCTAGACCAAAGGGACGCGTGCCACACCAGAGCATTACAACTGCCCTAGTGCTACCCTCCTGCATATGTTTGAAACTCTCCATAAAATGCAGCTGTTCCTGCAAGTTCCCTTATGGGCATTGCCCATCTGTTGCCAACCAGAGCTTAGTGCCTCCTACCCTCTGGCGTGGCTGAAAATGAACACTGACATATCGAAGGGCTTTCAGTACTATGCCACCAGGGAGCTGTATTACAAAGAGACCGTTGCTCATTTGTCCAGCCCCAAAGCTACTCTTACAGGTTGTGATCTAAAGATAAAGCACAAGCCACATAATAACTTTTTTATTATAACCAACAAAAAATGACACCAGAAAAGCATGCAAGCTTTTTGAGTTCACCAGAATGCTTCATCACGCTGGATATTACAAAATTAAGGGTAGGAGGGAATGATATGGATGATGAATTCAGGTATGTTCTTGCTAGTATTCCTATGTTAATGCTGGCAGGCAAGTAGATATTAGGTGGTGCCGTTGGTGTCCAGTTTCACCCTGCTTTCTCTATGGAAAAAGGAATGGTGCTTTTCCACTGAAAGGCAAGCAGTAACTTTAGGCATGGCTATGGCTTGAGCATGCACAGTGGGGCATTTGCAAATTCTTTACTCTCTCAACTTCAACTCAACATTGCCTATTCCTGTAGCAACAGCTAACAAGGTTGTGAAAATTCTCCATGCGATCGAACCATTCTGCATCAAGCACGTTACCAGAGATGCCACCAAGAAGAAGTGAACAACTTCTGGAACCAAGACGTTGATCTAAATCAGTGGTACTCAGCTGGTCAGGAGACATGTGTGACTCTTCTGAAAATTGTTTCTGGACTTGGTCTGCCTGTACCAGAGATGGCAAGGCTTGAACCTTGGCAGTTTGTACAGACAATATTTGCTCTGCTGCCGCCCCTGTCCATGCGCTATGTGATCAATTCCTGACCACCTTCCAATATAACTGGATGTGTCTGTATCTGAGGTATGTGAACCACTTAGAGCAGTGAAACTGCACCAACCCCATGTTTCAGGAAAGTAGGCAAGACCCTAGCATGGGGAGGCTTGTAATTGGTAGGAGATCCTCACCTTGAAAGGGTAAGCTGCAAGCCTCCTTAGGGTACAGGCCTCATGCCAAGGATGTGGCTCTTTGGGTTGATAGTAGTTGTGATATCGGCTCTAAGCAAGCTGGAGATTCAGCATCCCTGGTCTAAACCAACCCCAAAATGTGAAGAATAAAGTTCAATCAATATGAATCTTTTTCAGACATTCAACCACACATACCAAAATCCTACCAATATTCAATGGGAGCACACTCTACCTATAATGTTTTTATAACCACAAACACTATATGGTGTGAACAGAAGCATGAACACCCGTGTGCATTCAGCTTCAGTGCACATGAACACAAACCTTGAAAAATCCAGGGGACAGTTTGTGCACACCAAAAAGGTACATACATGTTAGATATACATGTTGCCCCTATTCATTCTACATGGTGACTAGGAGGATCACAAGCAGCATATGCTATTACACATAGTGGGTAGGTGCCTGGTCTGCTTGACCGTAATGTCGGAAAAGGTCTCTACAGTTTTAATAGCACAAACTACTATGCCAAACAAGCTAGGATGATGCACTCCAACATCGTCATTTGTTTGAAATTACCAGGGGCTGATTTGGAGATATGAAGCATTCAATAGGGTCATAGGTGCAGTAAGGCATTCAGGTACTAGAGAAGTCTCAGTTGTTGTTGTTGTTAATGAAACTTAACAGAGAGGAAATTGGGGGGGGGGGGAGTTCATTTCAATTTCATCTCCCCAACACAAAGGTTAACCTTTGCTTCTGTACTGTCTGTGTGCCCATCCAAGTCAGACTACCCTGATACAGACAGTGGCCGATTGTCAAGTGGCTGAACAGCAGGGATTTTAGTACACATGCTAACCTCCAAGGGTAGCCTATATGTTGTTGTCAGATTCAGTCCTTACAACTGTCCTGCAATGCAGGCCATACACACCCAAGAAAGGAAGTAACTGTAATGGAAGGACATCTAGTGTTCTTTAGCAGGAATTAGCAACCATCATTTTACTCAAGTCCAACATTAATTTTGTCAAGTCATCACCACACCCCACCAGCTCTCTTCTGGCCTTCTCTGGATATTCATACCTCAATTTTCTCCTTACAGGAGAGCCAAAACAGCTCACAACATTGTTCTTCCCTCCAACACTTCACGCTTGCTGCCGCTACAATCCTCTGAGATAATTAGGTTGAAAGACAGGCCAGTCCAAGGTCACCCAGTGAACTTGCATTGGAAAAGTGGGGATTTGAACCCAAGTCTCACAGATCCTAGTCTGGCACTCGAACCACTACCCTACACTGCAACACTGTCTTGCCATTACTGCTGGCAGCACATCATGAACAGAGATAGGACTGATAGGAATGAAGTGAGCCAGTGAGGGAGAGGAAACTATGCCCTTCCCATCCATTTCATGAATACCCCCATGCTAGAACTGGAGTCCCTTGTTGCACCGTCATAAATCCGCATTTTGCTTGTTCACTTTCGCATCAATTGAGAGCCAGGGCAGGATTTCTCTCTGTTCAACCCGCCGTGTACTTTCAATCAAAACTACATTCCACAGACAATAGTGTACACTGCACAAAAACAGATTTCTAAATAAGCAAGCAGAGTGAAAACGGGGCCTTAATTACATTTTTTTTAAAAAAGGTTCTTTTTTCCACAACGCTTCCATGCAGCCAAATTCTGCAGCCCTGACTCACTCCAGCACAGTCTGCAGCATTGACTCGGTCACATCCTTCTGGGAATAAGTGTACGGAGACTGAAGCTTGCCATTCATAGACTGCTATGATACAATTAAGGATTCTCACTTGAAGCAAATGTGGATGTTCATCCTCAGACAATATATCTAGAGAAATTGCAAGGGAAGATTAAAAATAAATGTTCTTACAAAAACCAGCAGAATCTCTCAAGGAGGCCCCATATATCTCAGTGTATTCAGATGTCCACCAAGATCCAAGTCAAACTTCCCCCTTCCCTGAAACTTAAGAGTTTGGAAACCAGTTAGTAAAGGAAAGTGTGTCTGGCTAAGAGAACTGTGGTTATCGAAAACGTATGTTACAATAAAGTTGGATAGTCTTAAAGGTGCTACTGGACTCTTTACTATTTTGCGACTACAGACTAACATGGCTAACTCCTCAGGATCTGGACTTTGAAATACTCCTTTTTTTCATAAGATACAAGGATGAAGTAATTTCAACAGTCTTTACTTCACATGGATATTTGGAATGACTTTGGCCACAGGCCTTTTGGTGACATTCCTACTTGTTTCCTGAACACTGTTTCTCCATCAAAATATAAATTAATATCAGATGTCTGTTTCTTATCTCCGCTTGGGAAGAGGTGTACAGGGTCTGCTACATAATTGAATTCCTTTACCAAATTAGAAAAAGAACGGAAAATAGTGGAGGGAAGGGGTTATAAGTTTAAAGGGAAAAAATCAGTCTGGAGATAATAAATTGATATTCTACTGGGGCCATTTTTATTCATTCCACAACACGCAAGACAGAGTTACAAGTGAAGTTTAAAACCTGCTAACTGGGATTTTACAAGAGCAAAAAGGTAATAGCAAGTTATACAATTTCTGTCAAGTCACTCTACTAAGCTCAAAGACAATAATTGAAAGCGACTGACTTTCAAACTATTTGGAATAATGAAAAGCAGAGTCTCCTTCGCAAGCCCAATGGGATAATGGAATGCACCTTTCCAATTTACATTTCTCTGTTCCATATTTCATCCCTCGCATCTAGGCAATTCATTCTGCCAAGAGCCTTCATGAAGAGCCGACACAAGATTCAATCGCTTGCTCTTTGCCATTCTCGGACACAAAATGGCTGCAGCCCTCCAGGCAGCTGCTGAAGGGTAAATACCAGTGACGTCACTGTAGACTTGTTCACATACAGATGTATGAAGGACTGCAGACAACACAACGTTTTTCATCCCGTTTGCTTTGAGATGGGAAGAGCCATGCCACAAAACTTGCCTCCAAACCTCTTTACTTGGAAAAAACTTCACCAATATTAATGGCACTTACTCCCAAGTAAACAAGTTTAGGATCTGGGTAGTGGAGTTTTGAAGTAGCTTGTCAAGTCTGAACAAAGAAGCACCTTCTTCTCAAGGACATATGTTCCATCAAGGGCATGGACTTCCAGACTGAAAACAAAGGACTCCTCCTTTCAATTTCCCCTTGATTACATACAACACTCTGAGAAAGAGTCCAAGACTGTTAGTAGTACACACAAACAACAGCATTGCTCATTTAATCCCAGAAGGTGACGGTCTTCTTTACCTCTATCACCGACCACGATCAAGTCTAGGTAATTAATGGGAGGTAAAAAAGCATCTACCAAGGAATACACTTAGCCCACCTATAACTGAAGGGAAGGACGAAATAAGAACTACAAGGAGCCGTGTCCAAAATTTTCACTATGCCAAGCAGATCCCTACTGCAGTGTTCCTACCACAAGCTTTTGCTAAAAGTGGATGTGCATACAGTTGCACCATAAAGCTCTGGGGTGCCACAATGACCACACAGGCATTCAAACAAAATAGATGGTTTCTCCATGCTTATCATTCTTAACAACATGCTTGATGGCATACAAGATACTTGATGATGTACAGGACTCCATAGGTAATTCTGAAGAAGCAAGTCACTGTCTACCCTTCCCATAAGGAAACGGAACACTCCAAAAACACTCTCCAAGTTCAGAGTAAACGTGGTTAGGGAATCATGCTGCAAGGTTATAAGTACAACTGGCACAGGGCCACCCAGGGAGAGCTCGTGGGCGGCAAAGTCTACAAGCAGAATGCTTTCTCGAAGGTGCTCCATACATTCAGCTACCAAATGAAGCAGCTTCACTAACTGCTGTGCTCCCTGGAGGATATCACCTTGAGTCCATGATGCTGGGCACCAAGATTATTCACGTTTACACACTTAGTTTGCTGCCACTGCCCCAAAATGAGAATACCTTACCCTGAAGCACCTTAATGCCATTTGGATACCCCATCGGGGCATCAAAAGCAGTTATCAAAAGTTATACCACTGAAATCTCTAGAGTGAACCAAAGCTAACCCAGTGAAAGTCAACGTGTCACACTAATTCTTCCATTGAAGCAGCAAGACTGTTTCTCCTAAAAGAGAATCGGTAAGCACATGCCTTGTGGCTGCCAAGCCCTCTTTGGCTCAAGGATCAAGACATTACCTGAAATATAAAGAGACTAGAAGCTTTTAAAAGGTCCCGTTTACCCAATCCTCAACACATGGCATTCTCAAGCCCACTGTCAGAAGCATGCTCTACAAGACAGGAATACACGGGAATAGCATGGGCGTTGAAATGCAGCCTATCAGTTCTGGTTACAGCTCAGAGCTCAATTTGTAAGGCTAGATTATAAACAAATGGGTGTTAGAATGGAAAGAGACGGACACATTCTTTACAGCAAAGCAAAAGGGATTGGCAGAATGTTACTTAAAGCTAGAAGTGACGAGTTACACTTGAATGGCAAGTGAACAGACTCACGTGTATTCCTCCCTGTTCACTTGTGCTCCACTTGCACTCCACTGGATCACATAGTGTGATTCACTTGCCATTCAAGTCTAACTTGTCACTTCTAGCTTGGCCCATAGGCCCACGTAGAATACAAATGCTTTACAGGACTGCAGGTCCAGATCTTTGATCTGCCCTGTTTTGCAGAGGCTGTGATGTATAAAGCCCAATTGTAATGAGCAGACAACCCTATGCTGAATATAAATAATCCTTTAAGTAAAGGCAAGGCACTCTTCTGCTCACTTTTCTAAAGCAGCAGCAGCTTGCCAGGAAGAACTATGCAGCCATGAAGCAACAAGATCTCTGAGGGGACGGGGGTGGGTGGGGGGAGGAATTAAAATGCAAACCAAGATCTGAATGAGCAATGAGGATAAAAGAGGAATATGCCTTAACAGTTTTATTTGGCAAAAGGAGGATTTGAACAAAGAATATTCAGCAACATTCGGGTATCTGACTTCTTTCCATAGAAGATTTGATGCCCCAATATTTTTAAAAAACAAACCACAATCCATCAACTTAGGCAATTTTCAATTTTATTCTCAGATCCAGTTACAGACAGTACTCAAATTCACCATCTCTTTTCTTCTGCACACTCTTCACAAGAGCTTGGTTTTCTTTTTTCGCCTATCAAGAAACCTCTTGCATCCCCACAGTTTAAATCATTAATATTCTAAGCCCATCCTTTGCAATTAATGCACAAACACACACTAGCACACAAATCAGGACTGGTACTACATTGTCCCCCAATACTGATGGATTTTTTTTAAAAAAAATCATCTGTCTGCTGTCCTGCTTCGCATAAACCCATGCCTCCCTCCTGCTTGATCATACGCAAAATTTTCCGTTTTGAAAGCAGTCAAGTATGAAGGCATAACTCAAGCTCCTGTGCACGTTTCAGATGTGAAAACAAACTGTTTTTGACAAGCTGGTAGAGGTTTGTTTCAATTTATTCACTGCAGTCTCTGCATTTAAACTTAGTCCCCACTACAGAGCAGAACTACATGGTTCTGTTTGGCAGTGTGCTATAGGAGAGGCTTCTAACGCTCACTTCATGCCTAATGAAGAGTTCTGTATAATCTGCAAGCTTACGCTTTCAGCCCAATGAACAGTCTTGTATAACTTGCATGCTTACATACTAGATCCTTAGTTTATGGGCTAGCGTGGGAACTACTGTCAGGATTATACCAAGAAGATTACAGTTAAATCTCTCTTGAAGTATTGCCTTCATGTGGGGGATAGAGTCTTTCCTTAAGGGGTTGGGGGACCAAAAGCATAGCTTTCTACTTGTCAACTTCTGATATTTTACCCATCCTTTTATCTTTTAATAATGTGAAATGAGTTGGTTTGTTTGAAGCAAGTTTTTTTCCCCCCCTTTCTTTTTTGGATCCTTTCCATTTTTTTATTGTTGCGGCAGCTAGGAGTTCAATATTTGCCCTTACAGCAGAACTCAGCCACACATACCCTGCCATTTGCTCCTAGTTAAGCACCATCTATTTGGGGGTTGGCTGTCGTTTCCGCACCATGACTACCTTTCACCATTCCGTCTAGGCTGGGATGGAAGTCTAATGCTTACCTAAAAGGCAACAGTTCCATTATTGTGCCTAATAAAACACGCGTGTGCAAGCTATTTTAAGGAGATGCTGCCTTCGCAGGGTCCACGCCCCCTCCCCCCCATTATCCTGCAGAAGTTAATACCTCCTCCCACCCCCTCCCCACAGACCTTAGAGCTACTTTACAAGTTATTACTATGCTAAGCTTGCAAAGGGGGGAGAGAACCTTCTTCAGCTCTGCAGCCAATCTACAACGCTCCGCAGCCAGCAGGTTGTCGAGTTCCATGCCATGATCAATTTCTACCTTAAAAAAAAATGTCCAAAGCCAGCCTTATTCACTTTTCTTCTTCTCTTTCAACATCTTTTTTTTTTTTAAGGAAAAAGCAGCTCTAGGCTTCCGCCTCCTGGGAAAACCTGCTCCTTTCTCCCCTGCCTGGCCAGCATGTCCACACGCAAAGATAGCAGCTCAATCCCTGCAATGCCTGGATTTCCTTTCTTCGCAATTCCAGAGCTCAAAGAAACGGAGAGGGGGGCATTTGATATTTTCTCTCCCCTGTGTGATCTGCTTTGCATCTCATTCCAATATGCCAAATGCGCAGCAACTTTAAGCTCATCATTGGAGTTGAAGGGAATCCTTCAATCAGGGAACTTCATTTACAATCCAACACAGCGCTGGGCTTTTAGTTCCCTCCCCACACCCCAGCAGGTTTTTAATGCAATCCCTATCTAATGCAGTCTCCATTACAAGATTACAATTGCATCAATAAAATACTCCATATGTTCCCCCCCACTCCAGCCTTCCACCACCCTTCCCTGTTTCCCCCCTCCTCTAAGCACCCTGTCTGACACCCTAACGTACGCTGCTTCCACTGGAGTGACGGGGCTGCTTTACCAAGGAAAAGAGGCTGTATCGTCAGAAAAACCTAAAAGCACACCACATATCAGCCAACAGATCCCCCCTTTCCTCCCAGAAGCTATACAGTTCCTTTCAAGCCACTGATGTACCACCCATACCTAAAAGGTTGCAAAAATCTCAGCCGCAAACATCACCGCCAGCCACACGCTCTTCAGCAGAGGAGACTTGACAGCTTCGTGCCCACTCCAGTGATTCGCTAGAGGCATCTCAGCCGATGGATGGCTTGCTTTGGAAGGGAGGAAGGGTGTGATGGGGGGCGGGGGCGAGCAGGTTCTCCATGCCAAGCCTCCCCAGCTCTTCCCTCACGCCAACTGCTTTGCATGACTTACCTTGAATTCCTTCATGTAAGAGAATCTCCGGCTATATCCGCTCCTCAGCCATGCTTCCCCGCTGCCTTCATGTCAGACCCCAAGCGCCCCATGGGAAATAAAACAAAAATCCTTGGTCTGGTCAAAAATTGAAGGGGTGGAAGGGGAGAGAGAGAAGGCGAGAGTCTAAAGCCAGATAGAGAAAGGGCTGGACGAAGCATCAAAAGCAAAGTGCTTTCCACAGAGCATCTTCGAGGAATGAGATCCTAACTTGAGTTCATTCTTCAAGTGTGCCTGGCTTGGCTTGGCAGTTGTGGGGAAGGGAGCCGGGGCAGGGAGAGGGAGAAGGCAAGTGAAATCGCCTTCCCAAAGGAGCGCTTGAAGACGATGCCAAGTCCGGGCAGCTGCTGGCTGGTTGCTTTTAACTTGCCGAAGGAGGCTGGCAACTTGTAGTAAAGGGGGGTGGGGGGAAGGAAAGAGAAACCTTCGTGGTGCTTTTGGGTTTGTTTAGCAGTAACCAAGTCGGAGTTCTTCTGTGCAGGATCAAGCCCCCTGCGGAGCTTCAGAGCTGCTGGAAAGGGACGGCAAGCTTCAAGGCTGGGCAAATCCCCCCCAGGAGAGAGGAGAGGAGCCCGTTCTTTGGCTCAGCCGGAGCCTCTGCCCGAGAGCTGCCTGATGCGCACGGCTCCCCCCAGGGCGCGCTGGAGACTCCGAGCACGCTCCCGCCCGGGGCGCCTCCTGCTGCTGCTGCTGCCGCTACAGCCGCCGCTACTCCACGCAGCGGCCGCCTCTGTTCCGCGCTCCTGCCGCCGTCGTCTGAACTCCGCTTTCTCCAACACTGCCAGCAAGTCCTCGCCGGGGCTGACATCACTGCAAAAGGGGCGGGCCGGGGAAAGGAGAATGCAAATGAGGGAGGCGGGAGGCAGAGGAGGAGACTGAGAAGCGGGGAAAGGGGATGCTTTCAGAGCCCCCCTCCCTTAAAGAGCTCTGCGAGCCGCTGCTGCCTTCGGCTCCGGGAGACGCAGCAGCTCAGAAATGCTCGTTTTTTTATTGGGAGGGGGAAAGAATCTATATCGCGTGTTTAATAGGGAGAAGGGAATCAGGGCTCAGGCCAGGGATTCTTGCTGAATATCTAGCCTTAGTTAGCTAGATGGTGCCTCTGAGCGTGTAAAGAGGTCCCTCCGCTCTGTTTCTGCGGAAGATGCATTGAAGGACACGGCGCGGCTTTGCAGGAGGCCACACGGCTTTACATACAAGCCCGGTTGCCAACTTCCCCACCCTCCGCCGCTATAGCTGTTCCTTTCACGGCACCAATTAGCAGATCAAGTTCCGAAAAGCTTCGTCGGCTGATTGCCTCATCGCACCTTTGGATGGCAAAGAAACAGGACGTAGGCTGGTTTTTCCCGGTCAGTTGGCAACCTTGCTGCAGTGTCAGCCCTACAGAGTCTATCTGGGTGACTTTTAGAGTGCCCCTAAGTATGTATACTTAGAAGTGAACCCCACTGAGTTCATTGTAAGTTACTCTCCGGGAAACGTGTTTCAGATTGCAGACTTAAACTACTCAGATACGATTTCTGCCCTATTTCAAAGTAATCTGCACTGCAATTCTAAGCAGAGTGGCACCCTTCTAAACCCCTTGACTTCAAAAGAAGGGTGAAGATTGCACCCCAGCATGCAGATAAACTGGCAGAATGTTGTCATCACAGAAGCAAAACAAGCGTCGTTCATATTGGCTCTGTGTTTAAAGGAGATTCAGGTTCTTGCAAGGTTGCCAGTTCCTGGTTGGGAAATTCCTGGAGATTTGGGGATGGAACCTGGAGAGGGGGGGGGGGTTAGGGAGGGGAGGGATCTCAGCTGGGTATAATACCAGAGTGTCTACCTTCCAAGGCAGCCATATTTTCCAGGGAAACTGATCTCTGTTGCCTGGAGATCAGGTATAATTCTGGGAGATCTCCAGCCACCATCTGGAGGCTGGGAACCCTACTTGGTACAAAAGGCTGGAATTGACAGACTGTTTCAACTCAGTTCAAGGTGGTTTTCAATAATGAAAATCACAATATGCATTTTTTTAAAAGGAAAAAAAGTAGTTTTGAAATAGAAAACAATTATAGCAGATACAGCATGTTATGCCGCAACTGTGAGAGAAAAACCACAGTCACTAACATGGCCACTTCTGAATAACGTTGGAAATGGTAGGCAGGCTTGTTGTCCTCTTTTATACATATAACGGCCTTACTCACTCCCACAAACACTTGAAGTTAGGCATAAGGAGCTAAGGCTCAGAAGGGCCTTCCAAGAAACTCTTCAGCATCTTGTTCCATTTAATTACGCTAACAAACACACACGTTACCAAACAGAAGAAAAATGAATATGTTCCCTAGATGAAAAGTCTTCCAGCATACAAAAAGATCCACTTATGGGGCTGCTTTATCACAATTAACTGGTCCATTTAACCATTCCACAAAGCATTTTCATGTTTTTCCCACTTTGCCTTTTCAAAATCTCAAGAATGGTCTTCGGATATTACTTGTCTTGCACCTGTCTCTCCAACCATACCCAGAAATCACGGTAGGGGGGTTAAAATTCTAGAAGCTCAGGATTCGGAAGTGAAATTCTTAATCCTGACTAGGGCTTTTTTTCTGGGGAAAGAGGTGGTGGAACTCAGGGCCAAGCTACAAGTGACGAATGACACTTGAACGGCAAGTGTATTTCTTCCTGTTCACTTGCCCTCCACTCAATCCACTTGCTGTTCAAGTGTCATTCGTCACTTGTAGCTTGGCCCTCAGTGGGTTGCCCTCAGAGAAAATGGCCACATGGCCAGTGGCCCTGCCCCCTGCACTCCACACCGCTCGGCGGGGCCACCAGCCATGTGACCATTTTCAAGAGGTTCCGGAACTCCGTTCCACCGCGTTCCAGCAGAAAAAAAGCCCTGATCCTGCCCTTGCCCACAGAGGAGTATACTAGAATTGCTAAACAGCCTGTCTCTTTAATAGAAGGTTAATAAGATATTATTTACTAGGAGATGTTATTTACCTTCATGCCATGAGAAGTTTCAACTGCCCATTTCCACATAATTAAGCATCTATTACAGGAACACAACATATTTTTTTCCCCAGGCCAAGCGGAAATCCAAACATTCACAAACACTCATCAACAGACAATCTTGATTTAAATGTGCAGGAGAATGAGGGGGCAGAGGCTGAAATAGTGGGGGGGAACTTAAACACATCATACTGTGCTGAGAAGACTCAGTTTTAAAATGTGAGACCATTTTTTTTAGCAACTACAACAGAAAACCAGCATGGCGAGTAAAGAAAAGGAACAGAGGGTAGTTTTCTATCTGTATGGAGATTTTTTTAAAAAAAAATTCAAATAAACATTGCGAATCGGAATCCACTGCCCAGAGATTCAGTTTATCACCTCAACATGTTACCATCCTACAGTTAGGTTGTCCCAGAAATACAGCCAGTAGTAAAAACAGCAACCAGGTGACAAGTGGCATAAACTAAAGATGTTGCACTTGTTGCAGACCAGGCTTTTGTACGAGGGACAGTTTATGGGGTGGATTAGAAAGTTGGCAACCCTGCTAGGAAGGGACTGACCTGCCACTTTCATCAGCAGAGAGATGTGAATCTGGGGACACCACCGATTAACAAGTTGGGCAGTTCATTCAGCTTTTAAAGGACACAAGACCCCAGCAAGGGGGGGGGGGCGGGGTGCAGTTCTATCCCTTTCCCATTTCCCTCTCTCCATGTCTCAGCCACCTCTTTAGTTCTCAGTTTTCTGCAAATGGGTGTAAGGGTCACCATAGGCCCCATGACAAGAATCTCTCTGTCTCCCTCATATCACCCACTCCCTGTCTCCAAATCTTTTGAAAATAAATGATATGACTTGCTGTTAAGCATAAATAGGCTAATAATTCTTTGTACACCATGTTATTTTTTGTCATTTTCCTCATATTTAGATGCCTCCTTTGAGATATACAGTGTCCTGTGCTCATCTCTCATTTTGTTGTCACAGCTTCCCTGTAAAGTAGATTAGACTAAAAGATAGGCCCTGTGGAAGCTTTCCATTCATTCCTTAAATCTTTCCCGTCTTTTCCATTTGTCTCCTCCAACTACTATTCTCTCAGGTTTCTTACCAACTGGATAGAGGGAAAGACATCCTGTCCCTTTAAGTTCAAAGAGGGACAATTGAAGATTTTTTTTTCATGGCATGAGGTTCAGTAACCTCATTGCTGTACAACAAAGAGACAGCTAGTGGGACCTCTTTAAAAGCTGGCTGCCCTGTTGTTACATCATTCTGTTTGCTCGGGCTTCATGTTCTATAGCTTCTTTCTCTTCTCATCCAGAAAGCCAACCCAGCTCCTTTGGGCCTAGAAATGATGTGAAATTCTAGGTCCAGCCCACCTGATCTCTCACTTTGGCCCAGAAGGGACTGCTTGCGAAAATTCCATCATCTGTTTTTACTCTTCAGCATTTAAAATGCCTGCATGCCTTTAAGAACTATCAGATAAGGAGGACTGCATCATTGTCAGTGTTGTATAGTGGTTAAGACTGTTGGATTAGGACTTGGGAGGCCCATAACTGGAATGCCCCCCATGGAATCTTGCTGGGTAACTTTGGGCTTATACACACACTACCTCACAGGGTTGTTGTGAAGATAAAACAGAGGCCAGGAGAGAGGATAACAATGTAAGCCACTTTGGAGGAAGGCAGGGCTTTAAATGAAGTAAATGAATATTTCATTATCCTTCTAGGACAAAGCTGCACCTCCTCCTAATTTTTTGCTAAATGCATAGCTATTAAAGGAACAGTCATCCTGCCAAGGCAACAACAACAATAAAAGACATTTGATAAAGTTAACCTTGTATTCAACAAAGTATAAACATCATTGAGCACTAAGCGGAAACCCCATTGTGTGAGTGAAATATAAAACAGGAGTAAGATTATTAATAGACCTGGAGAAAATATTCTATCCCTTTAATAATGTCTTAACATATGAACATGGACAGATGAAGCTGTTCATATCATGGGGTAAATAAAATCACCTAATAAATAACATCCCTATAAGCCTCTGTTAAAGGGACAAGGCAGTTCTCTCCAGGTCTGTTGGCAACTCTAGTTTGGGAAGACAAGGAAGTGAAGGAAGGAGAAGGAAGAGTCTGGTCCGGGGTCTGAGGCACAGCCCACAAATTTGCCAAAAGAAGGGGACGGGAGGCAGCCGGGGGACAGCCTCCCAGCCACCCCAGCAGACACCCAGGACAAGAACCTACCTTCATAGGAGGGAGGGAAAGAAGCACCCAAGCCTCAGAGGGTTAGAAGGGGTAAATGGAGGCCAGCTAGTCCCACCCTCAGGTGGGAGCCCAGGAGGTCAGGCAGGGAGAGTGGGGTCAACCCAGAGGGGGCCAGGACAGAGGGGGAGGGCAAAGGCAGTGGGGACAGCCAGCCAGCAGCTAACCAAACAGAAATCTTACCAGCCAGGAAGGAGAAGCAGCTACAGCAGCTCAGAGCCATACTCCAGCCTGCAGCCCAGCTAGAGGGCCAAGAGCCTGGTCCGTGGGATGCCAGAAACAAAACAACTTCAGGTGGAGCTGTCTGAGGCACTCTGTAGGAGAAGCTTGGCAGCCAGCCAAGAAGACACAGCTGTGCCTGCCTCCAGCAGTCAGCTCACCAGGAGAGGTTTGGCAGCCAGCCAACGAGACACAGGTGGACCGGCCCAGTGCTTCCAGCCAGGCAAACACAGGTGCAGCTGCCTGGGCCAGCCAGAGCCATGGTTAGAGGGCAGGAGGAGGGTGTAGTTGACAGGTGGAGCAGGGAAAGGCTGAAAGGATAAAAGGGAAGTTACCCAGAGAGCAGGGTGGGTTGTGTTGGAGGAGTTGTTGGAGGTTGGATGGAGAAAATGAGTGAGCAAGGAAAGAAGGCGGCGAAGGAGAAAGGTGGACACAGAAGCAGGGCTAGGTTGAGTGGGCTTGCTGGTGGCTTTAGAGAGTGCATGGGTGATGTATACCTCCCCTCCTCCCACAAAGCAGGACCCAGTATGATCCCTAGCAGTGTCCCGGTGCCAAAGACAGGTACCCTGGTGCCCAACACAGCAGCGCCTGAGAGTAAACCTGACAACTCCTATTGCAAAAACAGAAGTATTTTTCCTTATCTCAATACTATTATGTTTTTCCTTCAAAAATTCAGGGAAGCACACCTAGTTCTCCCTTTCCCCATTTTATCCTTTCAACAATGCTGTGAGGTTAGATAGTCTGAAAGAGAGTTATTGATCCAACATCATCCAATAACTTTCACTGCTGAGAGGGGATCTGGACTTGCATCTCTTGGGGGTAATTAGGGCTGCCCACTCTGGATTGGGGAGTTCCTGGAAATTTGAGGGTGGAACTTGAGGAGGTTGGGATTTGAGGAGGGGAGGATCCTCAGCTCAGTATAATGTTATAGAGTCCATCCTCCAAAGCTTATTTGATCTCCAGGGGAATTTATCTTTGTTATCTGGAGATCTCCAGGCCCCAAGAGGAGGTTGGCTGCTTTGTGGTAATCCAACACTCCGTTTGCTACAACTTGTAACAGCTAGCAAGTCTGCTCACTGTTCTTAGAATCCTATCCATAGTGGTGCTGAAGCCACAATTCTGACACTTCTTCCTCTGTCACAGTTGCTTTAACTTCAGTTCATCAAACTAACAGCCCAAACCCTGTGCTTGTTTATACAGAAGTATGTCTTAATTCAATAAGATTTACTTGCAGGCAAGTGTGACTAGGATCGGGGTTTCCGAAGCAGTATCAGAAGACGGATCCCTTCTACGAACATGCATTTTTCTGTTCTGGGATTACAGCTGCAAAAAGATTTGTAGCTTCTAGTTAATGGATAGTGTTTATTTTAACAGTTGGAGTATCTGGGGTTGTTTGCTGGGATTTGTGATCTGCTTGTAGTATACCAAGCTTGCTAAAGAAAGTAATTAATAGAACACTTTAGAATTCTCTTGTCTGAACTTTGCTATCTGGAGGAGGAGATGAATTTAAAATTCTTTTTTAGTGCAGAAATGAAGGAAGCAAGCTCAAGCCTTCAAAGCCAAAGAAAGCCTGCGTAGAGCAGTATTCCTTTTAAGATTAACAGACGACCGCTGCTGCCCCCCCCCAACTCATTCATCATGTAGTGAGGGGTGGATTATACTGTCTGTGCCACACAAAATCGGCAGCAATCTCTCTTGCTTTCCAGTTAGTGTTTACAGAGTGAGTCAGGAAGACTGAAAAACATTCTGGTGCAGACATCCCATCACTCACTATCAGCAGGCCTACTTCCTACTTACTAGTTACTAATATTATTTTGAGGATGCATTTGCAATCAATTTACATCAACCCTACGACTGCATCTTTGGGTTTCTAAATGCATTTTTGAGCTGTCTTTTCCATCCTCTTTTCCAGGTTGTGACCTGAAGATCTCCCAGAATTACAACTGATCTCCAGACTACAGAGATCAGGTTCCCTGGAGAAAATAGCAGCTTCATAGCATCAGATCCCTGCTAAACTCTCTCCCCTCCCCAAACCTCATCCTCTCCAAGTTCCATCCCAAAATTTCCAGGAGTTGCCCAACCCAGAGTTCACAACCCTTTCATGAAAAATAAGTCAAGAGCATATGGATTTGGGAGTGAACAAGTGTTTCCTGTTTTGTTTTTTCCTATTCGATCAGTTTTGGTTCATTTTTTGATGTAAAGGTAATGGTATCATGTACATAGGTTATATGGCTTTGAGACATAATTTGTATGTACTATTTAGGTCACTTATATATACAGTATGCCCTGACCTAGATCAGCAAACCTGATCTCATCAGATCTCGGAAGCAAACAGGGTCAGCCTTGGTGAAGACCAGAGTCGCAGAGGCAAGTAATGGCAAACCACCTCTGTTAGTCTCTAGCCTTGAAAACTCCACCAGGGGGCACATTAAGTCAGCTGTGACTTGATGATATTCTCCACATGTACAATATACATAAAAGCAATTGTAAAAATTAAGCATGGGTTAGAAATGGAGTAAAGAGAATTTTTCCACTGCCTTCTTGGGGAGAGACACCCAATGAAGCTGATGGGCAATAGATTCCAAAAAGTCAAAATAAGGTACTCAGATATTAAATAACTTTTAGAAGATCATTCTGCCAGCCTAGGATTCTGCCATCTCATTACCACCCCACCTTGTTAGGTCCAAATTTGACATGATGTTGGGGAGGCAAACAGCATCCTTGTACTATTTTACATAGACTCGTCATCTTGCCTAAGCTGTGCTGCAACACATGCAAAGCAGCTACTCAGATGACCCCTGTGGGTATTATGCTATCATGCCAAGTGAGTACACATAGAATACATGGGTACTTTGCCTGCGTTGAAACACAGTTTATATGAGATGATAAGTCCATGAAAAGTGGAACAGGAAAGATCGTTCCCTCATCAACTTCATATTGCAATATAGAGTTGACTGCATTGCTTCAGCAAATGCTGGGAGATTTTGAAAGCAGTGCTTAGGGAAGGTGTGGTTTGGAGATGAAGTGATGCCACTTCCATGTGACATTATAAAGCTTCCCCTAACCTCTATGGTAGACTATAAAGATGTGGGGAAATTCCTAGAGTATCACTATTAGGAGGTGTGCATAACAGAATGAACGAGCCAAAAGTACACACAGAAATTGCTGGTTCAGCTTATTAAAGCTGCTTCCAGAATGGTGAACCAAAGCTGGGAAACTAAATTGTAATGAGTTCTTCCCACTAAAGAGTGTGCATGTATCATTTCATTTTGTACCTTCCGGTAGCAGGCAGGCACTAGGCTCACCTTACAGGGCTGCATCTTGTTTTCCTGAACAGTCAACAATCAAATCCTAAAGGGAGGGAGCCATTATGTTCTTAATTAAGTGTCTTGATGGCAAGGGGGGATGAGCACAGTGCATTGGAGTGCATCTCCCCCTCCTGTCACTACCCAGGAAATGACATTGTCAATCAAGTCCTTGCAAGCGTAGACCTCTCCTTTTTTACCAGCTTTGGAAACTTTTGGAAGGAAGACTTCAGTCACAGGCTGCAGTTCAAAAGACTTCCCTGGGAGTAAGCACTTTTGAACAACATGGGACTTACATCTGAATAGATCTGCTGGATGCACCTGGGTTTGTTTTGCTGTGCTACCCAGGCATTGGTATGTCTCCCCTCTGGGCTATGAAACTGATACTTTACAACATGCGTTAAAACCTCAGTAATTAATAAGGAACAATAATAATTATTTTTCTTAAATATTTATACCCAAAATGCACGGTGCTTCAAAGGGCCAAGCTACACATGACGAATGACACTTGAACGGCAAGTGGATTGAGTGGAGGGCAAGTGAACAGGGAGAAATACACTTGTCATTCAAGTGTCATTCGTCATGTGTAGCTTGGCCCAGAGTGCTTGAATATATATTCATATAGGAAAATATAAAAAGTTTGTCCGGGGTCTACAGCCCAGCCCCTGGACTTGCTTGGAGAAGAGGACGGGAGACCCTTGGGAGACAGTGGTCCAGCTGCCTCAGCAGACAGCCAGACCCAGCACCAGCCAGCCACAGGGGGAAGGGAAGAGACACCCAAGCCTCACAGGGTTAGAAAGGGCAGGTGGAGGCCAGCTAGCCCCACCCTCCAGTGGGAGTCCAGGGGGACAGGTAGGGAGAACGGGGGCAACCCAGAGGGGGCTAAAGCAGACAGAGGGCCAAGCTACACATGATGAATGACACTTGAACAGCAAGTGTATTTCTCCCTGTTCACTTGCCCTCCACTCAATCCACTTGCCGTTCAAGTGTCATTCGTCATGTGTAGCTTGGCCCAGAGAGGGCCAAGACAGTGGGGACAGGCAGCCAGCAGTGGGCCAAACTGAAGCCTTACCAGCCAGGGAGGAGAAGCAGCCTCAGCAGCTCAGAGCCATGCCCCAGCCTGCAACCCAGCTGGAAAGCAATCACCTAGCCCAGGGGATGCTAGGAACAAAGCAGCTCCAGGTGGAGCTGCCTGAGGCATTCTGTGGGAGAAGATGGACAGCCAGCCAAGGAAGCTCAGCTGTGCCTGCCTTCAGCCATCAGCTCAGCCAGGGAGGCTGGACAGCCAGCCAATGAGGCGCAGGTGTACCGCCCAGTGCTTCCAGCCAAACGAGCACAGGTGCAGCTGTCTAGGCCAGTTAGGGCCATGGATAGAAGGAAGCAGGAGGGTGTGGTTGGCAGGTGGAGCATGACTAGGCTGAAGGGATAAAAGGGAAGCCCACCCACAGGGTGGGGTGGGTTGTGCAGGAGCAATGGAGTAGAGTTAGAGCAGAGTAGAGCGTGGGAGGAGGCAAGGAGGAGAGTTGATGGAGGAGATGGCGGAGATCAAGGGGGATGACTGGAGCAGATTGAGCAGACCAGGGAGTGGACTGAGAGGGAGTCTGGGCGAGGTATACTGCCCCTCCTTCCACAGAGCAGGGTCCTGCAGTATCCCTGCCACCCCGTTGACATCAGGGCTGGGCATGCCGGCGCCCCACCCAGCGGCGTACGCGGTAAGCCCTGAGAGTTAACAATATCATGTGCAGAGACATTAAACCTTCCTACATTGAATCACATACAAAAATTAACAATGCCACAACAAGTAGTCCAACCTGGCTGTAAAAAATCTCTTAAAAGGGACTTCCTTCTTGTGTTACTTGAAACGTTGTTGTTTTAAAGAAAACTTCCTCTTAATCCTGAAGTAAATCTTCACAAGGTAAGTATATATCTTAAGTGTCCTCCAAAGAGCTTAAGTGCCAGCCTGATAGCTACACCATACATTTTCATCTTCCAACAGGTACAGCCAGAAGATGCCAAAAAATGGACACCCACCACGGTCCTGCCTGACGATTAATTCCATGCCAGCAACGACTATTGTTTCACTGTACATAGCTTTTCCAAGGGCAGTAATGATATTTAACCTAGAACCAACAGCACCAGCACCAGGATCTTGGCTTTCAGCCTCACTTGGCATGCTCACAGATTTGGAAGATGGAGACATAGGAGGAGGGACTTCAGAAAGAGCCACAGACAGTCCAATCCAATCCCCATCAGCAAGAGAAAGAGCTGTATCTGTAGTAGGGCTGCCAGACCCCCGGTGGGGGCAGGAGATCTCCCGCCCCCACCCTCCCACGCCCGCCCCCACTTACCTGGCCAGCGGGGGGGGGGTGCACACCTTCCATGTGCGCCCCCCTGCGATGCTGCACGCCCCCGTGCACAGCAGCCCCAGGATCAGGCCTGTTTTGGCCTGGATCGAGGCCCCTGTGGAGCGCAGGAGGGTTCCTGCGCTCTGCAGGGGTCCACAATGGGCCCAATCCGCACCAAAACAGGCCCAATATGTGCCCATTTTGGCACAGATCAGGTCCATTTTGGTGCGGATTGGGCCCGTGGCCCCTGCAGAGCGCAGGAACGCTCCCACGCTCCACAGGGGTCCAAAATGGGCCCAATCCATGTCAAAACGGACCCGATCCGTGCCAAAATGGGCGCGGATTGGGCCCGTTTTGGCACGGATTGGGCCCGTTGTGGGCCCCTGTGGGGCGTGGGAGCATTCCTGCACTCCGCAGGGGCCCACAACGGGCCCGATCAGAGCCCAAACGGGGGCTGCGTGATGATGTCACACCCAGAAGTGACATCATCATGTTTGCAGGAGCGAGCGAGCGCACACACTTTGTGCGCACCCACAAGCTGCTCCAAGGTAAGAGCCAGGCCCTAGTCTCCCGCTGGGAGATCGAGGGGGCCTGGAGACTCAGAGCCAAGCTACAAGTGACGCCTTACACAGGTTGGACACTTGTCAGCTTCCCTCAAGTTTTGATGGGAAATGTAGGCATCCTGGTTTTGCAGCTGTAATGGAGAGCCAAGCTGTAAAACCAGGACACCTACATTTCCCATCAAAACTTGAGGGAAGCTGACAAGTGCCCAACCTGTGTAAGGCATCACTTGTAGCTTGGCTCTCAGAAGGGGCAAACAGCCTCAAGACGTGGGCGTGATATTAGTGCCACACTCAGAGCAGTGAACAAAGACAGTGTTATTATTATCCCCACAATATAGCTGGGGAGCTGGGGCTGAGAGGAGTGGCCAAGGCCACCTGCAGAGTTCATGGTAATAGTGGAAGTCAAACTAGCAAAGTGCTGATTCACAGCCCAGTTACTTAGCCACTATGCTACATCAGTTGTTGCCCTCAGGCAACTTTTAAAAGTAAACTTAACAGCAAACTCACAGAAAAGGTTAAAAAACAGAAAAATAAAACTAAACATCTCACCTCACGCACACTAGGGCAACAGAAATAATCACATATTTTAAAAAATACAACAAAACAGAAGAAGCTTGCCTTAATTAACTCAAAACCAGTGTACACCACCACCACCACCCCCACAAAGGACAAAAAATGATAAAGTTTTTAAATGAAATTGGAAAATCTAGGTCCAACTCTCCCTCCACAATACACACACAACCCACCACCAGGCCACCCCCCCAATGAAAAGAAAACTGCAAAGCTTTAATATTTTAAAACTGTGATTTCTCACACCATGTTTTCAGGGGATGTCTTTGATGCCCTCTCTCCTCAGGTGGTCTTCTCTAAACAGTCAGCACAGTAATCCAAGGCAGTAATCCTAAACAGAGACTCCAGAGTAGCCAGAGGCCTAGAGCACTCACAGCACACTCCATAAATCTCATTGTAAAATGAAGTCCAGATGCACCTAGGTCTGTTCAGTAAGAATTCAAAAAGGCCGTTCTATCAAAGAATACCTGGGACTGGCCAGACTATTACTGCTCCTCCTAAAACCACATCCCACTTGTCAGTGAGTGCTGCCTCTCTTCCGCTTCCCCTGTTGACTTGGAAACACTTCCAAAGGTGAAAAACCAACAAACAAACTGACAAGCTCTAAGAAGGCCAGCTCTGTGATTTCTAGATAAAGATGGATAATTCCAGATTATCCAGGAATGCTGTATTCAGCATATGCAAATATATCTGGCATTATCCAGAAATGCTGAATATACCCAAATAATGCCAGTAAGACATGGTTTGGGTATAATTTCTGCTTGAGAATACCGAATTGCACATTCTTATCTATGTTCCTCTTCATAGACCTTTTGACCAACATGGACAACAGGATACTGAACTAGATGAAAAATTGGTTTGATCCAGGAGAGCTCTTCTTAAATTCTTAAAATGAATAATAAATTGGTCATCCAGCTCTATCATTTATAACATCCTTCCATGAGGATATCATTCTCCTGCCATTCTCCATCTCCCCAGATGTCCAATTTGGTGCAGATGTGTGACAAAAAAAATCCCTGACTACATGGCAAGGAGTTGCTGCCCTCGTGAACTAATGGTGCCACCGTTTTCACCAAGACTTTGGAGAACTCATCTCAGCAATGACCAACAGCAGAATTTAATTATATTTGAGGAAGGAGGGGGGCACAACTGTAAACATAGTTTTATGAAGTAAATGAGCTTTCTAGCTGATGACAATGTAATTACCTTTCACTTCCTTTACAGTAATGAAGCTCCAGAAAAGAAAAGAAAATGAATCGCCAAAGACATCACAACTGCATTTTTTTTACTCCACTTAACAAATACATTAGGCTGAATAGGAGTAAAGGAGTTCTCATGCCCTCTGACATGTTGATGGCATTTGTGGACAAAGATCACCCTGATAAAATTATTTTAATATTTTAAAATTCCTAAATTGTTTTTCTGCGTTTGTAGAACATGGGCTCTATAAGCACATTACAATTGATGCAAAGAAAAAACAAAAGATTACTTGCATCAAACAAAGAAGGTTATGAATCTCTCAGTTTGCAAAGCACATGCAGCCACAATTTTTACTGGGGCCCTGCACGAAAGGAGCAGGGGAGTTAACCCTTTAGGCCCTGCTTGTTTTTCATTAATCAAGACAGGGCTTTCCCACACTGTTATTAGCAAAGAGAGAGAAAAGACATGTTCTTTTACAACCTTTCTTTTCTCCCATGAAATGTAAATAACAGTGTGGGAAGCCAGTTTCAACCAGTAAAATTAAGTAAGAACTGAAGGGTTAAAACCCATCTTCCTTTCTTGCACAATTCTGATCTGATTTGCAGCTCTGTGCATACAAAACATACCATTTCCAGGTGGAAAAATCTCTATGAACTTTTAGTATATGGTTGGGACCTTAGATATATAATGCGAAACCATCCCAAGATATTTCACTAGTCACCTTAACCAGGGATGGACAGAGTTCCTCCATATCCTCTGGGTTTTCTCTAGGCAGCACTTTGCTCTTCCTGCCTTCCTATTCAATTTGAAGAATTTCTAAAATAAGTTTTAGAATTGGCATAAGTTCAATTTGCTACATTTTTTAATGTCAACATTTGGGCCCCAAAGGTGGCGAACATCATGATACTGAGACCTCTTTTTTAAAACAACAACAACAACAACAATTCTTCTCTGTGCACTGTGCACTGTGGAAGAGAAGTCTTTTCAGTTATCTCCTAATGCATCACAATCGGAGGGGGGGGGAAATAAAATTACATATTAAAAAAAATCTACAAAGTTTATGTAAGAACGTAATATGCTATGTGACATTTTCATGATACAAATAACAATATTTATGAAAATGTTACATGAATCATTTTGAGTATCCTTCATAAAGAACATTTGAAGGAGATGGTTTGTTTTTGAGACAGGCCATGTGTCCTTTATCTAGGAAACCATATGTACACACATGGATCTCTTGTGTACATGCATGAGAGCATTTATTTCAGCAGAAAGAACAAATCAGATAAGCTCTCCGTGTGCTCTAAAGCTCATATGGCTGAATTAGATCACTGGATCAAGGCGGCAGATTCTGTCAAGTGGGCTTGCTTTGCAAATCAAAAGCAAAGCTTAATTAGTGGTACAAAGTTCTAGCATCATTTATATCCCACTTTAAAGATAGCTGTCAAACCAAACAAGAGAATCAATAGAATGACAACACTGAGAGTGGCATGAGAAACAGGTCACGTACCTTTAAAAGTCACACAACCAAGGCAGAAAGTAGCCCTTAGCAAGAGAAGCTTTTTCAATCAATCCTTGCTAAAAGGCACTTGATGGGGGAATGAAAGGCCACTCAAATTGTGCATTAAAATTAACTTTTTAAACTTTGCATGTTCCACGCAATGCTGTCCTCTGCATCTTTAAAGGTCTTTGGGGGTTAATGACTTGTAAAATAATGGCAATCCAAGAGAACTTGGAAATATATTGTCTCTCTGCTCTGCTTTACAGCACAGCTTAGATATGAAAAAAGCAATAGACCTCAAGAATAGTCTAGACATGCAAAAATGCTAGAACAAACAATACCTTTATTGTAACATTAAATTAGCTTTTGCAGAGAAGCTATAAATTTCAGTCTAATGCACGCTAACAAGGCACAGCTTGTTGTAGGTATCCTATGCATTTCATTCTTTCTTTAAAAGGTATTTTCAATCGGAAAGGATTCTGTTACCTGCTATTTTAGTTTAAGATTATGTCACTACCCGGCAATTACAGAGAGATTCATTTAAAATCTTATCCATAGAATGTCTTTCATTTCCTTGATTACTTGTTCTGCTGCAGGGACTAGAATAGAATAGGTTTTCAACAACTGGGGTATTCAACAGTTGGTCACTGCTGGAATGCATGGACTGGATAAATAGCAGCCCCTGGCTTGCCTTTCTCAATGAGTTAGATGGAATCACGGGGGCACAATAGGCCATTGGGATTTGCAAGCAGCCCATCCCCTGCTGCCCAAATACAAGTGTAGATTCACAGCTGGGTCCATAATATTAAGAATTCTAAAATCACAAAAGTCTTTCTGTCTAACAAATGCATTATTTAACAGGAAAGTTAGGAGGAGATCTAATCATTTTAAAAAGACATTTCACAATGAAAAGCAATTAATAAGGCTTAGCTTTCTAAGGACTGGATCACATACGTAGTGAGTAGGGATGCCAGACAGGCCATTTTGGTGTGGATCGGGCCTGTCTTGAGCCTGAAATGTGCACATTTTCCCCTGTATTGGGTCCGTTTCGGGCTGCTGTGCAGCGCAGGAGTGCTCCTGCACTCCGCAGTAGCTAAAAATGGGCCCGGCCCATACCAAAATGGGCCCAAAATGAGCCCAATCTTGGCCGAAACTAGTGCGTTTTGGGCCCCTGCAGAGTGTGGGTGCGGGCCCACGGGCTGCGTGATGATATCACTTCCTGGAAGTGATGTTATCATGCTTGGGGGGGCACACACACTTTGCGCACGTGCACCCCCCCCACACACACACACCAAAACAGGTAAATGCCAGATCCCAATCCCCCTCCGGGAGGTTGAGGGGGCCTGGCAACCCTAGTAGTGAGTCACATTTCTGGGCTTATAAAACATGCTCACTTATAGTTGCAAAGAAAAGCCAGGATCTCAGCAAATCAAAACTCATTTTCACTGTCGGGGGCTAGTCACATAAGCCCCAAAGCCTGGGCACATTGAAAGACCGTCAAGCACTCTGTTGATTATCTTTGTGGGAAGCCCGTATATCACTAAATGTCCCTTGGTTTCCAAACTATATTGCAAACAGAAATGAAAAGCACTGCAGACAGACTAACAGGTCATCACAAAACAAAAGGGTTTGTTTTTTTTTGCCATCGATAAATGATAAGCTGTCATGCACTAATCTACCAATGAGTTCATCTGCCTTTGAACAAAACCATCTATGTTCAATGAAATTCGTCAGGTAAATTAACTATTAATTCCACATCCATCATCCTATAGTTGACATAATGTATGGCTTGCTTTGCTTTTCATATTGTTGGGAAGTACTGCCCCCTCCCACCGCCTCCAACTGAGAGCCAGTTTGGTGTAGTGGTTAAGAACGCAGGACTCTGAACTGGAGAACCAGGTTTGATTCCCCACTCCTCCACTTTAAGCCAGCTGGGTGACTTTGGGTCAGTCACAGCTCTCTCAGAGCCCTCTCAGCCCCACCCACCTCACAGGGTGATTGTTGTGAGGATAATAATAATACACTGTGTAAACCACTCAGAGTGGGCATTAAGTTGTCCTGAAGGGTGGTATTATTATTATTATAACTGGCAGCCGCTGTGGGGTAGAGGTGGCCTTACAACCTCATCTGGGCTTAGGTGGGAACAATTGGCCCTTTGAAGCCCTGCACACTGCTTGGATGAAGGCTCAGTAGCTGGGCACAACTGTGTTCTCCAGGGCTCTTGGGGTCTGCCTCAATATCCTCTCACAGTACAGCTGATCGGTGGGGAAAGGAAGCAGGAATGGTGCTTTGCCTCTCCCTCCAACAACCATACTAGGCTAGGCAGTGGTACCCAGTAATGGGTGCCTGGAAAGCAGCCCCTACCCACCCATGGGAGGCCAACAGGTGTCTGTACAGCTGGCAGAGCTGCATTTAAAGCAGAAGAGAGATGACTGATGAGGACAGGTCAGTCATTCTGCCAACCTAACATCTTTGCCTCTCACTTCTCACTTTTAAGGCCAGCCTGTCCCTCCTTCACATATTGAAAGCCATGAACACATATGTACACGCACACACACACACACACATGTCACTGGAATGCATACACCACCTAAGCAGTATTATCTGCACGTTTATTTCTGATGTCATAGAATCACAGTATGCTGCTTTTTTGCATGGGTTTCAATGTCCTGAATTTTCATCATAATTGTACTCCTGGACTGTAAATCTGAAATGGCCATGTTTTAGGAATCCACTGGATGTCAATGTTTTGCAGAACATCACTGACGTCACATCTTACCATTGTGTTCAAGACAGCTATTTGGATCAGTGAGCAAATGGTGGACAGGCTGCTGGGCTTGCTGGCTGGCTGGCGAGCTCCTTGACTCCTGCAAGGCTTGGCTGCTGAATCCCACACCTCTCAAGTGTCAAGGAGCCTGCTGGCTGGTCCAGCAGCCCACCCATCGTTTTCCTGCTGTTGGGGAGGCTCTGCTGCCTCTGATTTGGATGGCAGGGCCTTTATAGGGCAGGAAGGCCTGGAACACCCCTGGACAGGGTGTAACATATCCCTGAGCAGGGTGCAACATATCCCCAGAGCCACTAGTGGGGCCAGGTAAGTCCAAGGCCAGTTCTGGACCTTTTACTATGGGTGGTAGACTCAGAGCTAAGCTACAAGTGATGCCTGACACAGGTTGGACACTTGTCAGCTTCCCTCAGGTTTTGATGGGAAACGTAGGTGTCCTGGTCTTGCAGCTTGGCTCTCCATTTAATTGAAGTTTACAGACAGGCAGTCTGTGGGAGGGAGAACATGTGGCTGGGAGGGGAGGGCAGGCATTGGGCTTTCACTGGGCGCCCCCCTTCCCCTCTGCTGGGTGTGTGTGTGTGGGGGGGGGGGGTTCTGACAAGTGTCCAACCTGTGTCAGGCGTCACTTGTAGCTTGGCACTCAGACTTCAGGCTGTGGAGGCATGGTCTACTGCTAGTAAGAAATAATGAGAGAAAATGTGGAATAGTGGCTAGGATAAGACTCAGGGCCAAGCTACAAGTGACGAATGACACTTGAACGGCAAGTGGATTGAGTGGAGGGCAAGTGAACAGGGAGAAATACACTTGCTGTTCAAGTGTCATTCGTCACTTGTAGCTTGGCCCTCAGGGACTAGGATTTGGGAGATGCAGGTTCAAATCCCTACTCTGCTATAGAAGCTCACAAGGGTGACCTTGGTTCAGTCACACTATCTCAGCCTAACTTGCCTCACTGAGTGGCTGTTCTGATAAAATGGAGGAGAGGAGGACCTTCTCAGCTTCTCTGGGTCCCCACTGGGAAGAAAGACAGGATAGAAATGAAATAAATAAATGCAATGGATATAAACTGGAGTCACTCTGCTGGTTTGGTCACAGAACTGCAGAGCAGGCTGGCCTCATTATTAGGTCGTTTTAGAAGGTCACAAAGATTTGCCTCCTGCAGCATTCTGAGAGATGAAAAGACGTTGCAAGCAGTCATCATGGTTTAGTAAATTAGTGTGGCTCCCAACTGGCTTTTGCTCAGTCATGAGATGTTTGTGCCCATTCTCAACAAGTCTCTCTACACAAGATGCCTGGGCGCATGTTCGTCATGTGTCGGGAGACGCAATGTTAGCCGGGAAGCATAGTTTTGAACAAAAGAGCTGGCAGAGATCGCTCTGGAGGGGATGGATTCTCTTGCAGCCCTCCACTGCCTCTGATGTGCTGGACTGTCTCCCCTTCCAGAGTTTTTACCCTGCTGCCCTCACTGCTTAAAACTTTGAATTAACCAAGCTTTGGCACGGCAAAGGGTTCCAGAAGGGGAGATGCCAGAGGTGGCAGAGGGCTGTGAGAGAATTTGTCCATTCCGGAGTGATCTCCGCCAGCTGTGTCTTTCAAAACTATGCTTCCTGGATAACATTGCATCTCCTGACACATGAAGAACATGTGTCAGATGTTTTATGTAGACAGACTCAATGTCAGGGGCCTCGTTTTTATTTATTCACTTATCTTCTGTTTCTCTTTCTCATGGGAACACAAAACAACTTACATGATTCTTGTCTCCTCTATTTCATCCTCACAACAACCCTGAAGTAGACTGAGCTGAGAGTGTGTGACTGGCCCAAGGTCACCCAGTGAGCTTCCATGTGAGAGGAGGGATTTGAACCTGGATGTCCCAGATCCTAGTCCCACTCCAACCACTATCCCACACTCAGTGACAAGCGAATGCATTTTGTACTGCAGTTTCACAAAACATTTCATTTTCACCTGGAAAACTCCTCCCATGAAAAGACCGCATGCCTTAAAACAAAGGGATCAGTTGCATATTTGCCAGGTTATTATATATGCAGAAAATTGTCTCTCTCTCTCTTTCCCTACCCAACCCCAATAAATAAATCCAAAAAAAGTTTCCATCTTCTCAGTCTGAGGTCAAACAACCCAACTGTAGATGTGTCATTTCATAGTTGAATAGGAATATGCACATTTCCTTCTTAAAAGTTTTGTTCATTTTAGTTATGATCATTATATGTGTTTGTTTTCATTACCATATTCCTTTCTTTCTCTGCGAGTTCCAATGGGAAACATTTCCAGCTGTATCCTCTTTGCTTTCCATCTAATTTGGACCGATATATCTGAGATTGTGTCTCTTACCCAAGGGATCATCAATGACAAATTTCAGAGAAATAGGATAAAGGGCTCCAGTTTTATAGGCAATTAAAGGCAAACACATGGCAATTAAAGGCAAAACAAAGGAAACAAATGGCATCCATTCATTCATTGTTATTCCCATTCATTTCCATTACCCAAAAGAATGTAACAAATAGGGCTTTTTGGGTTCATTTTTTAATTAGTTTGGAAACAAATGCATATCCTTATGATTAAATACTCCCTCCTTTTAACAAAATAATCTTTGCACATGTTTCATGATGCTCTAAATTTTGGGGAGCAAGGTTCCAGCCTATATCTCTCCTTAACATGCTAGTTGTCTAAGCTTAACCCCCCCCCCCATACAATGAAGCAACATTCAATCTTCTGTATACTGAAGAAGATTACTCTGAGAATAATTTGACCACATGTTTATCTGCCCTGGACTCTTCTCAAACCCCTGTTAAGATACTTAGTCTAGAGACTAGTATCTTCTTATGTACAGTACAGTCTTAAGCAGAGCAGGTCAATGGGCTTAGAAGAGTATAATACTGTTTAGGATTTAGTCTAGAGGTAGCAAAAGCTTGACTATCTCTGTGCACCTGGAAAACTCCTCCCATGAAAAGATTTAGTCTAGAGGTTTTAGTCTAGAGGATTTAGTCTAGAGGTGGCAAAGCTTGACTATCTCTGGATATTATCCAGAAACATTAACAAAAATCACCACTTACCAGGATCAGCATGTCCATTTTGATCTAACTGTATGAAGTGCAATTCTTTCAACTATTGTTCAGGATTCCTGCCCAAGATCATCTTGTTCCTAGAGGCAACTACAGAGTAAGCATGAATCATTTTGGAATTGTTATATGTAAGTTGGCAAGCAGTTTTAAGAAAACTAGATACAAAACCAATATTATCCAAAACTATAGCTACAAAATTTGACCTGAGTTGGAGGACAAAGGACAAGTAAAAAACTGCTAACATCTGCTTCACAAATAGCCAATTACATTTCTAGGCTAACTTCCTGGTATTATCTCTCTAAGACTGAAACTTCTGCTAGTTAAAGCACACTTCCTTTAAAAAATTAAAATTGGAAATACACTTCACTCTTACATCTTAAAATGTTTACTTTTAATTTCAAAAACAATTTCCTCAGAGGAGCCAACACCCCATGCTTCTGCATGAGTCTGCTCTGAATGTAACTGAGAATGCCGGTTTGGTGTAGTGGTAAAGAGCAGCAGGACTCTAATCTGGAGAACCAGGTTTGAGTCCCCACTCTTCTGCTTGAAGGCAGCTGGGTGACCTTAAGTTAGTCACAGCTCTTTCAGATCTCTCTCAGCCCCACCCACCTTACAGAGTGTCTGTTGAGGGGATAATTACATCACTAATGTGTTAACCACGCTAAGTGTGCACTAATCTGTCCTGAAGAGCAGTATATAAGCACAAGGTATATATACACAAGGTTAAAAGGGAAAATCCCAGAATACTGTCTCATGCAGAGAAACCATAGACAGCCTCCTTCGTGGACAGATAATTCTGCTGAATAGTGCAGTCTTACAAGAATGCACTGGGTTACCTACCCCCACTGGAGACTAATTGACGTAGTGAAACATTCAGAGTTGCAGCAAGCAGCCTCCTCTATATATGGATGTGCATTAAGTTCATGGCACCCTTTAATTATTGAATTTTATTTCTCATTGCATTCCAACAATTTTTCTTGTATCACATTAATGTCCCCCAGCTCACAATCCAAGAATTATAGTTCTCAGATCTTATTTATTGGTGCCTGACATTGTAGTGTCGAGGAGGACACCAGCTGTACATGCCTGTTAGTTAAAGCAGAAAAATAATTATTCAGCATATATTCAGTTGGAAACAGCTTTTAGTTGGGGTGAAGGACAAGTCAAAGATTCAGCGACTATCCTGTTTTGTTAAACCTCCCACCCTATGCTCAACAAAGAGCTTGGCAGCATAATTGCCTTTAGTAGACTGACTATCTCCAGTGGCAGAATGAATCAGCAACATGTGGATGGTAATTTTGCTGTATTTCCCCGTTTTTCTACATGGGCAACATCTCTGGCTACTGATAGAATCTCCGCATGGTGAATCTGTTACTACGACTTGAGAACTTTTATGTCTTCTCCAGATACTGAGAATGAATAATGTGACTCTCCCCTTCTTTATGATAGAAGCAAGATCCGACTAGCAAAGGGATTTGACAGGCACAATGGAAAGGGCTAAAGCCAGGAAGTCATCCATACCATCTCAGCCAAGTAGAGTAATCTTAGCTGCTTTGTCAAAATGCAGTGAAGGAAGCGAGGGGGAAAGCAGACTCTCTAGCCAGTGGATGTGCCCAGAATCCCTGATTAGTTAGATGCGGCATCCTAATGAGACACTGATTTGAAGAAGCCCATTGACAAAAGGTTGTTGAAGTGCTCCATTTTTTCCCCCTAAGCAAAAAGGCAGCTGTTTATAATGGTGATCTTTTGCCTTCTTATGCATGCTCGTTTGTGGGAGCAAATGTAAGCAAACAAGGAAAAACAAGATGACTAAGAGGGGACTTGAAAGAAGTTTTATAAAATTATGAATGTTGTCTAGTGAATGGGGAGATCAGATGAGTGGCAGCAGTTCAGGAGTGACAAAAGAAAATATGGCACACTGCAGAGGAGGGGCCGCAGCTCAGTGGATGAGCACGTGCTTTGCATGTGGCAGGTTGCATCTTCAGTTAAAAGTTCTCAGTATCGGAGAGATCTACTGCCAGTCAAAGTAGATGATATTGAAAATATTGAGCAAAGTGGGCTAATGGGTGTAAGGCAGCTTGTTATGTTCAAGTCATGTACGTAATGTATGGAACTAACTACTGGATAATGTGTTGATGGCCTTAAAGGGATTATACAAATTCATCCACTCAACAGCTATTAGCTATGATAGTTAAATGAGACCTCCATGTGTAAAGGCAGTTTACCTCTCAACACTAGGTTCTTGGAGAAGCAAACATGGCCTGTTTGTGGGAACAACAGGATTCTGAGCAGCTGCTGCTAGGAAGATCATGGGAGTATACATGAACTTCTGTGACACCCAAGAATCCAATTTGTAGGAGTGAGATCAATTTTAAAACTTGTCATCTCTTGCTGAAGTCCTTGGGTTCAGTTGTACCAGGAACAGAGATGGGCATGAACCAAAATATGAACCAAAGTTCTTGACGAACTGGGCTGGTTCATGGTTCACTAACCAGCAGTTTGTCAGAGCCCATTTCTGATGAACCACCACGAACTTTAGGCTGGTTCATTTGGTTCATTTTTTGGTTCGTCACTGTAGACAGCCTGGCGCCAATCAATCAGTTTCCTAGGCAACAGGCGATGGACTTCCTGCAGACCTTCTGCTTCCCCAGAAGTGACCTTCTGCTGGTCCAGAAGTGACTTTCTGCTGACCTGCAAGTGACGATTTGCTGACCTGGATGTGACATTTTCACGAACCAAACAAACCAGTTCACGAACTGGGGCAGGTTCATGAAATGCAACGAACCATGAACCACACGGTTCATTTTTTTTCTGGTTCGTGCCCATCTCTAACCAGGAACAAAGGATGAATTTCCGTTCTGGCAAATCTGAACCACTTTTAGCATCCTGTTCACAAGGAGACACAAACAATGCATACATTTAAATGGCAACACATTTGACAAGCCTCAACTGTGAATTGGTTTCCAGGCTTCACAATGAAAATGTAGAAGTGACAACTGGGAAAAGATCAGAGTCTAATTTCATCTAATTCTAGGGAACTCTAGCTGTGTTAAATATGCATGTGCTTGGGATCTGGAACCCACCATAGCCACTCTGGAGCTCAGCTATCATCCAGTGTCCTTCAACAGAAGTGAAAACTGGAAGTGACATAGGCAACAAAAGCTCCTTGTTGATACTGTTGTGGTAGTTGGACTTTAGTGATGAAGCCGGCCAGTTTGTATTCATTCATTCATTCATTCATTCATTCATTCATTCATTCATTCATTCATTCATTCATATTCTCCCTTTCCCCAAGGCTCAAAGCAGCTTACCAATTCATTTTTTTTAAAAAAAAGATACAAAATACAATAAACCACCAAATAACCCTCTCATACCTCCCAGTTGGGACCAACCCAAACAGGGGTGGACCAAATGTGGACAAAGGGAAGCCACAAATCCCAAAGGATTGCCAGAACCTGCCAAGCCACAGGTGGTATGGAATGCTTGAATTGGTTCAGATGGACTGGAACTCCCTCTTGATGTGCAATGACCTTTGTGGGACACTACTCCAAAGGAAAACCATCACTCAAAGAGACATGGACTAGTACTTGCAAGTTACCAGGAATAAGATAGGCTTCCCTGCCCTTGCTTTGGATGCCCAGCAGGCTGTTTGGTTATGGTCTGGAGCTGTGTCTCTTGAAACTACTGTGTGGTGGCACCATCAGAATTTACAGTGCCATTCACCAAAACTGACACATATCTCCTCCACCATTTAAGTTCAGATATTTTTGCATCTGAGCTCAAGAAGTAAAGTGTCTATTGACCATTCTCTGTTTTCTTACCTCATGCCTTTTAATTCCTTAGTTAAGGTCCTCTTTCATAAAAAGGCAAAGGAACCCTCTTTTCCCCTTTATGTGTCATTTCTGGTTTGTACTTTATTGACCTTCTAGGGCCATTATGGTTTACCATATCAAGGTTCGGTCATGAAATTAATGTGCAAGAAAATCTATTTTGTCAACTCAGTATAATCTTTTCAGTCGACAAAGTGATTGAATTTGTTCGTTGGGTGATTTTTCAACAAAATAGCACCCTTTTAATATTTCAAGGAAACACTTGCAGATACCAACCCACAGAATGTTTTAAGTGGTGTAGAAAATATCATTCTGCAAACCAAATACATCCCCAAGATAGTGAATCAAGTCACTGTTAATTTTTGTTTGGTTTCCTTCTTAAAAACAGCCACATATTTCCCCCTCACTTTCAAGTGCAAAGCATTGACAACTGTCATATTTCTCTTACAAAAAGTTTTTTTAGTAATATGTTAGACAAACAAACATCTGTCATGGGAGAGTTAAGAATAAATTTAAATAATCAAACATTGAGTTAGTGATAAAAGGCCCCCATAGCCTATCCTTAAGATCTGCTCTTCAGCTGGTAAAGAAGTGTTATTTCACTAGTTTTCATACCTGTACCTTCCCATGACTACCTGGTTTGACACCAGTTTTCCCCCATGGAAACCAAAGTTACATAGTTGTTAATGCAAGCAGGGAAAGGGGGAAGGCATGCTGTATTTTCTCTCTTTATTCCATTGCTCTGTAGAGATACAGAATTTGAGATCAAGTGCAGACTTCAGTAGTCCGTGTACCTTACAGTGCAATCCTAATCAAAGGTCCAAACTAGATCTCACCATTTTTGCAGATTGTGTTAGTGGAAGTGGTCTCCTTGCAATAAATATACTTCATGGGGGAATTAGCAAGCAAGGAAGACAGCTATGCGAGAGGCGGTAGCTGGGATCTATCACCGGTGTATACCAGGTCCCTTCCGAAATAGAACAAGTGAGTCTGGTGCTTAATATCAAACAATAACTTTTATTGAACACAAGAACTTCATGCACATACACACAAATTACTGGGGGAAATAATTACGCACACACACAGAGTCCTAGGAAATGTAGCCAGAAATTGGAAATAGAGAGAGAGAAAGGGAGCAAATATCTATCCCGGAGAAGGTGTCCAGTCCATGGAGGAAGAGAGTAGCTTCGAACGCCAGCATCCTCAGCCAAGAGAGCAGAAGGTTTAGAGAGAAGCCAGAAAGCTTGCACGAATGAGGCCAGGACCCTACCTTTATAGGTGAAATGTGCCCTGAGGTGGAAGATCCCACCTAGCTGTTAGAACAAAGGCTCCAATGGTTAGTTCCTGGGTTAGATAAACGGCTTGAGTACCTTGATTGGCAGCTGCCAGGGTATGTGAATACAAATGTAAAACTCGTTCTAGCGCTGCACAAAAAGGACAGTTTGCTGATGAAGTCCACCGGAGCTAAGTTAAGTACTTTTAGGGAGGGACGCTTCTATGCTTATGAATGTCATTTGATTAGCTCCTCAATCAAGGACAGGAGATCTCATCGTGGAAAGAGGGAAAGGAATGTGCTAAGTGGGGATGACTCTGCGAGACCTTTGTTCCACTGGGCACCTGCGGGGCCGGAGAGATAGTAAATCCAATCGCTTCTCAATCACTCCGCATTCCTGTGCAGCACTCCATGCATGCCATGTTCTCCAGGGCAAGATTCAGCAACTGCTGGAGGTCCTCTAGTGGCCAAACAGCAGCCATTTTAATTCCAGAGGCCTGAACATTTTTAATATTACAAGCAGCCATATAAAACTGCTATTAAAATGGCGGAGGCCAGGACGACTGCTTACAATTGCATCTGAGTTGTCCAACTCAAATTTCATATAATCAGCAACACATCATTCTGTTAGGAACTCATTTCAAGTGTGTAGGATCCCAATTTGGATTGGAATCAGGGCACAGGGGAAAAGGGGGCTTCATTCTGCCCCCTGCAACATTTTCCTGACTTGATAGAGCCCTGAGTGTGATATTTTCCCTGTGGGGGGTGGTCGAGGCTCTGTGTATATTGATGATCTACACATGCAGAGCAACTAATGCCCCTGGGGCTATTTCAGTTTGGGAAAACAGCTTGAGGGGTGGTGGGGAAAATGAATTCCCTTTTTCTCCTATGCCACCTTCCAAATCTGAAACAGGGCTTCACATGATTTGGAAATGAGTTTCCAATAGAGTGATGTGTGGCTGACAGTCTGAAAGTAGATTCAGGGAACCCAGACTCAACCTGCAAAAATTGTAATGTCTAGGGTGCCTCTTTACCCCCTTCTAAACCCGCTGACTTCAGTGGACTCAGATGGGTTTAGTTTTCATTTTACTGTTACTGTTAGTTTTCATTTAAAAATACACACCTACAACTTTCTCATCCTCATGATTTTGTAGTCAGACTTGAAACTGTCAACAATGCCTGGTGAAATATCGCAATTAGAGAAAAATAATCATTACAATGGTGAGGGCATGGACTTTTAATGGTTTGTATAGTCCTTTCTGAAGACAAGCCCTTAAAAAGCAGCAATTGGGGGGCAAGGAGCTAATATGTATCAGGACACTGGAAAGGAGGATTAACTCTTCCCAGTGGGTCACTTCCTCATTTGAAAAACTCCCTCTTAACTGCTTATGCCTTGGTAAAGAAAAAAGACAGGTATCCATACTGTGTCTGTCTCTCTCTCCACCCCCCCCTCCCCGTATCTTAAATCAGCCTCAGGGGGCATTTTGGGTCCAGGAAATGGTACAGGGGAGAAGCATTAATCCTGTGATCCCCCTTCTTATTTCCCCCTTTCACAGCAGCCTTTTTAAGGCCAAAGAAGATATCCAGTATTCCATTTACAGCTTGAGGAGTTTGGTCCTTAGTTTTTATTTCTCCAAAGTGCTTTTGCTCTTAGCCTGAAATCAGGCTCCTTAAAGGATCTCTGACCACTCAAAATGAGTAGTTACTTGCGAACTTTAAGCAAATGCATTTTCTTGAGATTGTTGACTTTCCATCAAATAGCAGTCAAAAGAAAATAATCACAGTAATTGGAATTTCTCCTGTTGCAAACTCTTCTCATCCCTTTCCAAAAGTCGCATTTTGCTATTTTTGATTCTATTGCTTAGTTGAATATGATTTATTTCACAGTTCCCTAGCATTGTGAAAAATGGTATTTTGCCTATTGAGATTTTAATATATAGCTATAATGAAGAAGAGGGATTGATGTTGCTCAGGCACTTCTTATTAATGGCTGTAGTTTTCATAGCAGGCTCACTAGGGGGAGTTGCAGGCAATATTAGTTCATGAACAATACTACACATTCCTGAAAAGAAAAGAAGAAATAAGTCAAGAAAGACTATTTTTTCCCTATTTTTTTAGGCAGAAAAGGCTACTTCTAACCAGCCTTTTTATTAATAATCAGCCACTAATAACCAAAGTCAAATAAACAGCAGATCTTTAACCCTGGAGTGCACTATAATATTCTTGTGCACAACTTTATACATCACATTCTGTGAAGGCACAGCAGCAACCTAAGAGGATTCTTGTGGCAGTGGCCTGACTGTGTGCATGTGCAAGAAGTAGCTTCACTCACCTCCTCGAAGAAAGAGCCTCTGTTCTTTCCTGCTTGATTTTCTCTAGATTGTCCCATCCTGTTTCACATACAGACTTCTGAGAAGGGCTGCCCCTGAATCTAATGGTGTCCTAGGCAAGAAGTGTCTTTGATAACACCTGTTCATTCATTTAACTTTTGAATATCTTATTTTTTTAGTTGCATTTGAAGCCTATTTTGTGACTTCCAGTGTAACCCTAAGCAGAGATCCACCTACTAAATTCATTGAGGTCAGTAGACTTTAATGGAATTGAGGTGGAATACTCTATTTAAGACGGAGCTGTTCAATGCATTTTGTGTGTAAAAAGTACTGCTGTCTGATAAGGTTTGCCAACAACAAAAGCATCACCTCAGCAGTTGTGTTAATGTGGCTTTGATGTTTACGATTTACTGTGTGTTTTTCCCCTCTGTATCTTTCGCCGCTTTGGGTCTCCATGGGGAGAAAAGTAGAATATAATTATACAACGTACACAATATTATTAATCTCATGTTTGATTATTTTTATGGTATTTGCAGTCTTTTGCCATGCACACTGTTTGTTGAATGAGCACTGGGCCATTTGCTTGTGAATAACAAACAAGCAGGTCAGCATTCTGTCTTTACTAATGATGCCGAACTGTTGCATTTCTACGGAGTGGATAGTTAAATAGATGGGGTGTCATACAGGCTCCTTCACCCAAGGCTGATGCCTTTGCCCAAAATCGAATCCTACATTTTTTCTCAAGATGGTCACATGTTTGAGGCTTCAGTCTTGGGACCTGAACAACTAACAAAGCAATCCTGAACAGAGTTACAACCTTCTAAGACCATTGACTTCCATGGAATTAGAAAGATTTAACTCTATTTAAGACTGACCTGTTAGTTTCTGGTTCTCTGTGGGCTCACATCTGATGCCAGGTGTTTGAGAATGGGGAGAAAAAAAATGTAAGGGTTTTTTGTTTACTCCGTTGTCTGCTCGGACTTCAGATTTCCCTGGTCTTCAGGTGTTGCAGATTTCAAACACATCAGAGGCTCTAACCCATTCAAATAAAACAGGATGTGGGGAAGAATATTGCCATCAGGGTTCAGAGGGGATGGATTGTTGGTTGTCCTTTCCCTATGTGAAATTTGGTATCTATTTATTGCAACAGTAGAAGTTATTGACAGCTGAAGTACCAGCAGGGGAAAACTTAACAGATGTGACAGGCAAGCAAGACCCAAATGTGTCCCTCTGTAGCTGTGCAGTTAAGCAGGACTGAAGTGATGGAGAGGGGACCCACTGTGTAAACAAGGAATTGACAGAAACTATTGCCACTCTGCAGTTAATTATTTCCTGCAACTAGAACAGAAGATTGTTGGGTTTCAGAAGAATTTTTTAATAAGATTGTCTATTTAGGTAATTATTAGTGAATCAGCAATCTTCTTTCTCCATGACAGATATGGAGAAAAGTAGAAATTGGTACTTTTAATATTGGTTTTATCCAGGGCTTTTTTTTCTGGGAAAAGAGGTGGTGGAACTCAGTGGTAGAATTCAAGACTGCACAATGACATCACTTTGGGTCAGCTGGAACAAGGGGGAGTTTTTAAAAGTTTAAATTGCCCTCGGTGAAAATGGTCACATGGTAGTGGCCCTGCTCCCTGATCTCCAGTCAGAGGGGAGTTTAGATTGCCCTCTGCACCACTTAGTGGCGCAGAGGGCAATCTAAACTCCCCTCTGTCTGGAGATCAGGGGGCAGGGGCCATCAGCCATGTGACCATTTTTAAGAGATGCTGGAACTCCATTTCACCATATTCCTTCCGGAAAAAAGCCCTGGTTTTATCAGTGCGGAAAGGAGCCACACAACCCTAGGAATGGTTTACTGGGTTGGTTTACTGATCTGTGTATATCATCTGAAGGAGATATATTAGTGGACAAGTATGATACTCACTTGCCTGGGACCACATATCTATTTTCTCTGTATCTTCAGAGTGAAGACAATGGAAGGCTTTCATTTGACAACAGTGATATTTATTGGTGATTGCTGTCATGATATAATGACATCTTTACATTCATTCAATAGGTATTTCCTGGCTGTTTGGGGTCATTGATTAAAGAGGAAAAAAGACTTCCAAAATGTTTCCAAAGCTGCAATAAATAGAGGCTTCAAAATAAGAGTGTACTAATTTTCATATGCATTTTCATTTAAGTACAATAGTTATTGTAGGTCTTTGATTTGGAGACATTTTGCTTCACCTATTTTCTTTGCTAGTTTTCCCATTTTATTTCTTTTGTAATAACATTTTAATGCCTATATATTTTAGATAATGTATATGGCATTTAATGCTACTTACATGCCATTTTTATAATTATGTCTACCAATATCACAGTGTCTGACTTGGGTCATCAAAGTTTGACTCTCCAGTTGCTATGAAGTCCATTGGGTGGCCCTGGAGCAGTCCTTATCTGTTGGCTTAACATACTTCACAGGGTTGTTGTGAAGATAAAATGGAGAAAAGGAGAGTAATATATATCACCTTGAACGTTGGAAGGAATGAAAAGACAGATAAAAAAGATATTTGCAGTATTTATATGCAAAACCAGGCAACAATAAATGTCAACTGTTAGTATTTTGATTGAGAAAAAGATGCCCACAATTTTGTCTCTATTGCTGAGAATCTGTACAATAAACTCTTTTGAACTAAAATAGAGAAGACACAATATTTTGTACCATCCTTACTTCAAACACACTTAAAAAAATAAAGGCTATTATTGTAGGGGGGGGTGCTGAAGAGAGTGTCACATTCTTCAAAAGTCTGTATTTTGTGTTGAAAATCAAAATGTCCTGAAAATTCATTACGATATGATTTAAAACTCCTTTACTCACACATGAAAAAAGAACTTATTTAAAACCGGCAGAGTAAATGGAATGCCTTTGGTATGTATTTCATGCACATATAAGCTTACATATGGGGCCTCTGTAGTGGATGCTGTTTCAAAATCAAACAACTTTGAAACAAAGCAGCCCAGGAGTGTGACATTTTATTGCTGATAAATCCGAGTAGATAAATAACATTGGAAAACATTCTTCCAGTCTAAGGACCCATTATCTTAGGCTATTACATACCCCATTGTGGATACATTACCTAGTTCAAAAGTCCCATTGAGTGTTCTGGTATATATCCACTTTCCATGGCTGTGGGATGGTGTACATATCTAGGAACAGAAAATCAACACTAAAAAGAGCAGTTCGAAAGCCAGAAATTCTTGATCAAGACAAAAGAATGCACACACTGCTCTGTAGATGTTTTATTGATGTTTTTAAATGTAACTTATCTTTTATTGTTGTAACCCACCCTGAGCCCACTTGCGGGGAGGGAGGAATAGAAGTTAAATAAATAAATAAATAAATAAATAAATAAATAAATAAATAAATAAATAAATAAATAAATAAATAAATAATAGTTAAGAGTGTGGCTGTGGTGGGTACTAAGGCTGCAAACCTATGGACATTTTTCTGGGAGTAAGCACCAGTGAATAAAAAGAGATTTACTTATGAGCAGACCTGCAGAGTTTGGACCTCTGTATGCTTCTTTTGTGATACTGGGCTAGAGGCATAGGAAAGAGTTGGTAAGGTAGGAACAGGAAGGAACAATTTCTGGGGCTGTGGAAGGGATAAGGGAATATTTCCCAATTTGTTTCTTTTCACATTCATTTTTGTCAATGCTTTTGATTTTTTGATTTTTGGCCTTGGCTTTTAGGTTTATTTTAATATTGCATGGTTTATGCAACTAATATGCATACGTGGATGCCATTTATACATACAGTATAATGTATGTGTTGATTTCTTGCAGAGCTGTATGGATACACCCTTTTAAAATTGTTTTTGTACACTATTGTTGCAAATCTTTTTCTTGGGTTGATTTTCTAGCATTCCTAATTTTTCTTTTATACTATTTTTACAATATTTATATATTATACACCATTTATATACCATTAATGCAAAATAATTTTAACAGGGAAGAGGCTATAAGAAAACAGGATATTGCACAGAAGATAGCAGAAGTACAACTGAAATGGGGATATTCAAATCTACAGACAGTATTTGTGAAATCTGGCAGCATCCCTAATTCATTGATGCATACAAATAATGTTGACCAATTAGTATTTTTATGGGGAAATATTAATGTAATGAAATACAAAATGCAACAAAAATAAAGAATTATTAGATTTATCCAAAAACAGAGAGAAGGAATATTGAAATTGAGATTGTGACAGATTTTCTGAGGGCTAGACAATACTTCCCAGGTTTTTTCCACCATCACACTATTTCCCATCTATCTCACTGCACTGGGGTTCCCAAGGGGATTTTATTAAAAAGTTTGAACAGATATAATCTGGGCCTTGGTTATAATTAGACATGGGCAGGAACAGATAAAAAAAATGAACATGGTGTTCATTGGTCACTGCCATCCACGAACAATGAACATTGACGAACATGACCTGTTCACGAACATGTTCATTGTTCGTTGTTCATGGGGGCCAGCAGGCTCTCCTCCAGCCATCAAGATCCCTATCGCATCACTCCCAGAAACCTTACCTGAGCAGGCAGCAGGAAAGGTACCAGTAATAAATAATAGCTTGGCCCAGAGCCTGACAGCAGCCCTGGAACTTGAAAAGGTAGATCCCTATCCCACCACACACAAAGAAAATTCAAGCTCCAATGCACTCTCCCTGTCTCTCTCAAAATGCCAACAACAAATTTAATTTAATTTATTCAATTTGTACTCTGCCCTCCCCACACCAGCAGGCTCAGGGTGGATCACAACAAAGCTTAAAAACACATTTCACAGTTCAGGCCATTAAGACCATTAAAAGCATAAAATACTTACATACTGTAGTTTAAAAATGCCATATCTATATAAATATAGAAACAGAAAACATAGCAGCACATAATCTGGACGACCACCTTTTCGCCATCTCCAAAGTGTTTTTACTAGGAAAATATGTGGGAGATGGAAGATGTCACTGAGGGCCAAGCTACACATGATGAATGACACTTGAACGGCAAGTGTATTTCTCCCTGTTCACTTGCCCTCCACTCAATCCACTTGCCATTCAAGTGTCATTCGTCATGTGTAGCTTGGCCCTGACAGGGAGGGAATATATTTTATTTCCCCTTTTATTCCTTCCCTCCCTCTCCACTGTCTGCAAACCCAGAGCTGGGAGCCCCCCTCCTCCCTGCTCTTTGCTTCCTTGTAACAAATTTGGAGCTCCACACTTGAAAGGAAGACCTGTCTATCAAGCTAAATTGGGCTTAGATTGGGGTTTCCAGGGCAACAGCAGGAGTTCAGACAGAGTTCAGGCAGTCCCTGCCTCCGGTTGCCAAGGGAATTGATTGCAGGTGCCAGACTGTCTGGCTTGACAAACAGCAAAGAAGGAGGCTTGCAATGACCACCTGTTCATTTAGAGTTCGTTTAGAATGGGGCCTCACGAACAGCTTGTTCATGAATAGCTGATTGGGGTGTCCATGGCTTTTTTCATTTCATATTGCTGTTTGTGCCCGTCTCTAGTTATAATCCCCCACCCCCAAGCCCTGTTAACCAGGGAATAATGTGGTAAACAAACAGGCCCAAGTTGTTTGCTTTCAAATGAACATTCAGAAAGAAACACATAACTGAGATAAATACTAACACTTAACCAGATGTTGTGAGAAGTTAATTTCTCTCTCTCTCTCTCTCTCTCTCTCTGTCCATCTGTACGTCCATCCATCTACTTCATTTATACTCATGCTTTCTTCCCAGCAGAGACCCAAAGTGACTTACATTGTTTTCTTATCTTCCTATTTATTCTCATTTACAACCCTATTAGGTAGGTTAAGCTGAAGAGTGTAAAGCTGGCCAAAGGTCACACAGCAAGCTTTCATGGTAGAGTGCAGATTCAGACTGGAGTCTCCCAGATCATAGCTTGACACTTTAACCACTACACCCCATATGCCTAAGGAAACCCTTCTTGCAGGCAGATTTATAGCATATAAATGGACATCAGACCAGCAACCCCTGCTGCTTTGCTTCAACATCTGATATCTCCACAGATCTTCAATTCATGCTCCTATTAACCTAACACTTCTCTCTCACTCACAACTTCCAACCTCTAAAACTCTCATCCCTCAAAATTCAACAGACTGTGCCTCCCCCTGTCAGATCTTTACCTATCCCAATTTCCAGCTCCTATTGGCTGGCTCAGAATGCAACTCTTATTGTTGCTAGGGTACATTCCTATGTTCTAAGTACTCAACTGGACTGTACCTTTCACAGGAAATTTTTTTAGGGTGAAATAGCAGAGATGAGAAACTCAAAAATATCCCTAGACTGGAGCTGAGGGGAATAAAGAAAAAGGAGCCAGCAGCAAAATGAAAACAAGACTTACTTGTATGCAGGTTGCCAGTAAGTCTTGTTCTCGTTTTGTATAGCTTTGCCAAGTTCAGGAAAACCAATGGGACCTAGTGGAAGGACAGCCTTGGTAACCTTCCAGTTCTCACTATAAACAGCAGCAAAGCTCAAATATGACGGTTCCTGAGTCCTCAACTATGGACAAGAGAATGAGAGAAGATTTCAGGTTGCTATGAATTTGCTATGAATTACAAAGAGTCTCATATTAAGCGATTTTTCCGACATTGTAATAAACTACAGAACAGAGTCTAAGTGGTTTATTATGTCACTTGGAATCCTCATGGTATACTTACAGCCTTGTTCACATCACTCCACATTTTTAATTCATGTTTCACAAGAAAAACAGCTGAAACGTTCCACCCTTCAAAGCAGCCAATTGCTCCAGAGTAACTGATCTCTGCAACCTGGAGATCAGTTGAAAATCCAGGAGACCTTCAGCCACCATCTGGATGTTGTCTACCATACTTCTAAAGTACACCTGTATAGGTATTTTGGGGTCTGGAAGACAAGTGTAGGGATGCACCTACAGTGGTCTGGGTATGCATAAGGTAGTTAATCCAATGCAAACCCTCCATGAACTGATCACAAGTCTGACCCAATCAGAAGGAGAGAATTTTTGGACCAATTATGTCTAGGTATCTTTGTGGACACCTGTCTTGCTAGCTCAGCCTCTTGGCACTGATGTTATTTATGCATGGGAGTTAGTTAGCTTTTCAAAAGATCTGTTACAGAAGTTTGTTCATACACCTAATTTTTTAAAAAAGAATCTTGCACGTATTCTTGAGCTACAGAGGAAAATATTGTCCAGACTTCATGTGTGTACTATCTTGTGGAATGATTTCCACTTCTCCTGTACAGCAATATCTCAGATCACCACTAGACATAGGCATGAAAGGAAAAAAAAACTGAACACCCTGTTCGTTGTTCGTTGCCATCGCCGAACAATGAACAATGAACATGGACGAACATGAACTGTTCCCAGACATGTTCGTTGCTCATGGGGGCCAGAACCACCCCACCCCCAACCACCCCCCACTTAGCCCCCCTCCCCTCAAATCCACTTACCTGGCCCTTTAAAGATCCCTTTAAACTATCAGCTGGCAGGCAGCAGGAAGGGATTCCCCCCTGCCGCCTGCCAGCTGATAGTTTAAAGGGCCCTGTCCTGGCAAAAACAGCAGTGTCTGCTGGCAGCTACTTTGAGGGATTACCAACTGACCTTCCCAATGTCCAATACCCACCAAATTTGCAGGGGACATAGTCCTCACCGTCCTCTGAAGACCCCCCAAGTTTCAGAGAGATTGCACCCCGGGACGGTCATGATCCACGGGTCTCCCCATTGGCTGTCATTTTCTCTTCACAGTGGCAAAAACGGGACTCTCTGCTGGAAGTACTTTGAAGGGTTAAAGCCAGAAGGAAAGGCATAAGGAGTTTAGACAGAGTTCAGTCCCTGCTTCCAGTTGCCAACGTGATTGATTGCAGGTGCCAGACTGTCTGGCTTGACGAACGGCTGCCAAAGGCAACCGACGAGGCTTGCGACAACCACCTGTTCATTTACAATAGGGCATCACGAACAGCTTGTTTGCGAACAGCAGATTGGGCTGTTTGTGGGTTTTTTCTGTTCGTAACGCTATTCATGCCCATGTCTAATCATCACTGGGCTGACAAGCTGAACTCACAAATAGGGGTGTGCAAGGAAAAAACTTTCGGCTTTCTTGTTTCGGGATTACCCGAAACAAGATTCTCTACCGGCATTAGCCGAATGCCGAAACAAGAATCTCTTTCGGGATTCGGGATTCGGCATTATTTCGGCATTCTTTCGGGATTCTTTCGGGTTTTTTTGCTGGGAAAATGCCTCCGTCTTTCAGGACGCCTGGAGGAGGCATTTTCCCACCAAATAAGCCCAAAATTGGTGGGGACCTTCCTCTAACCCTTCTCTAACACCCACCCAAGTTTCAGACAGATTGGACTTTGGGGGGCCATGTTATGGCCCCCCAAAGCAGGTCCCCCCATCCTCCCATAAAGGAGCATCTTCTTCATTATTTCCTATGGGGAAAAAATGAAGAAGCAGGCTTCCTTTGCCAGGGGTGGCATTTTGCATGCAAAATGCCCCCCAGCCCTCAGGGGCCCTTCTCCCACCCCTCCTCCCACCCCCCACCGAGGCTCAGCCTGCTCCCACTTGGGGGGGCCATTTCATGGCCTCCCCAAGTAGGTGCTCTAATCTCTACCACTGACAGCTGGGGGAGGCTTGTGTTGCCAGGGGTGGCATTTTGCATGCAAAATGCCCCCCAACCCTCTGGGGCCCTTCTCCCACCCCTCCTCCCACCCCCCACCAAGGCTCAGCCTGCTCCCACTTGGGGGGGCATTTCATGGCCTCCCCAAGTAGGTGCTCTCAGCCCCTAAAGTCCACCCTTCACAGCCCCACACAAACCCAATTCCCCCCCAGCTGCCACACACAGACCCAAATCCCCCCAGTAGCCCCTCACAGACCCAAATCAACCCCCACCTGCCCCACACCCACCATAACCCCAGGAACAGGCTGGCCTGCCCTCCCCTTTTGGGAACCCCTAAACTCTCTTTCCCAGGGCAGTTCTGCACAGACAAGGGGTGCCACAATGGTGGCAGTGCCAAATCGTCCCTGGGAAAGAGCACCTGCCCTGGCACACAGACAACCACCCCCCTGACCCCCCCACCACCCGCAGAGAAGGCTGGCCAGCCTGCCCCATTGTTCCCTATGCTGGGAACCAACCTCCCATCAAAGAAGGGAACACAGACACACAATCATTAAGTTTAAAAAACCTTTATTTTCTCATTTTCAAATTACAAGTGGTCAACAAATCACAACATATTACACTTATTGTCCCTCATAGCACAACACAACACAATTAACTACACATCAGAGAATCTTAAACACAATTTTTTTTTTGAAATGGACAAACAGTAAAGTTTTGAACATTACAACAGGTCACATAGTGAGCGGGCACAACAGGGCATGGAAACAGAAGATGATCATAATAACTACCAGCCTAATACAACTCTCCCTCCATAACATGACTTAATGGGGGGGAACCACTGCAACAAAATCCCCCCCCAACCCTCTGGGGCCCTTCTCCCACCCTTCCTCCCATCCCCCCACCAAGGCTCAGCCTGCTCCCACTTGGGGGGGCCATTTCATGGCCTCCCCAAGTGGGTGCTCTGCTCTCATCTCTACCACTGACAGCTGGGAGAGGCTTGTCTTGCCAGGGGTGGCATTTTGCATGCCAAATGCCACCCTCACCCTCAGGGGCCCTTCTCCCACCCTTCCCCCCCACCCCCCACCACATGCATTCCTTGACAATCAAGAAATCTGGAGTTAAATATAATGTGCATGTAAGTCCCTCAAAGACAGAAGCAATATGACCCATTTGATTTCCACAACCTCAGACACAATTAGGGATCCGTTTCCCCTTGGTGGGGGATCCCCCACTCTCACCTATCACCCCGAAGGGGGAAAGTCAGTGAATGAGCCTTCAAGGTACGCTCCAGGGGCTGCTGCCGTGATGTCACTGATGTCATCTGGCTGCCCTGAGAGTATGCCTGTGCTTTGCAGTGGGCTGATTTGGGCCCTGCAGGCCAAAGCAGGATCCCTTGTGGCCCAAATCTGCCTGCTGTGAATTGTGCGTGCTCCCCAGCCTTGTGTGATGATCACATCACTTCCTAGAACAGACATCATCATGCCAGAGCATTGCCATTAAATGATCATGCGTGTGTGAACAGACCCTAAGTATCCTGTAGGCTTCAGTGATGGTATAGTAATGTTTTCACTCACATTAGAGAGAGAGAGAGAGAGAGAGAGAAGGGGGGGAGGCACTGAAGCTAGATTATTTCTTCTATTTTACTGTCCCCTTCCAAAGCCAGGGTGGCATTGGCACAATGCCCCCCTCCCCCCGGCCAGAGCCTTAGTACCAGTATGCATTGACAGGCCCATGCATCATAGTCCTTTTTGAGACCCAGCCAAGTTGTGTGCCTTTTGGAGAAAAATGTTCAAGTTGCTGGTGGGGGTATGAACAATTTTTAGATATCCACTGTAGTGCAATGGCTAGAGAGTTGGTCTAGAATCTGGCAGACTCTAATTCTGTGCCTTGTAGGCTTGATGGATGTTCTTGGCTCAGCCTAAGTAAACAATTGTGTTGTGTTTTCCAGAGGCAGTCTAGGTGATTTTGGGGCCCTGGACAAATGTTCTTGACGGGGCCCCAGAACCAGTGCCGCCCCACCACTGGCTCCTTGCCAAGGCCAAGCAATTTGGTAACCTAGGCCCCAGATAGAGTGGGCAGGAGTGCGTTGTTTCCTTCCTCCCCCCCCCTCCACCCCCTCATACAACTAAGAAGGCCATCGGTGGAGTCACTCCAATGTGAGGCATGGGGCAGCTGTCTATTGTTAGCCTGGTTGTGATGAGGGTGAAACAAATCAAGGGAGAACAGCAATGTGTAAACCACTCTAGGTTCCCATGGGGGAGAAAACCGGGGCATAAGATAAACCTTTAATTTGGTGGGGAGGGGGTATATACATTTTATGTGTATGTGTCTGTATGTTTTATGCATTCAAATCACTTGTGGTGTACTTTAGAATTATATTGAGCTCCACAGTATCCCAAAAACCTTGTCCATGTATTGCAAACCGAAGTCAATCTACCACATCTAGGGTATTCTTCTTTTCCCTACTGCCTTCAATTTTTCTTAGCATTATTGTCTTTTCTAGTGAACCTTGTCTTCTCATGATGTGACATAAGCACTATCATCAATTGATATCTTCAAGGGAGAAAGCAGGCCTGATTTGGTCTGGACATGTCTTTTTCGGAGTCCATGGTACATGTAAATTGAAACTTTCTTCCCACTTCACAGTGTGAATGCTTTTTCCTCCTATGAGCTTTGTCTAAATTTTACTGTACTGATACTGCTCATTTGGCCAAAAGGCCTGCCCTTGATCAATGCCACATTAAATACTTCATAATAAAAATATGTTTTTAGAACCATTTAAAAGTGTCCTTAAGTGCCATACGCCGATTTAAAAAACCATAAGCTAAATGTTTGGGAACACAACCAGATATGTGAATGACTGAAATGCAGCCCAATCCCACTGCTACTTAAAATCCATTTTTGATGGAGGTCTGGATTGTCTTACATTGGTGTCATTGGGCTTGGAATCAGGAACCTGGAAGCGTTCCATGGGGGCTACAACTTTCATGCCAAGGCTAAGAGGGTGGGAACGGGATCTCTCTGGGGTGGCAAACTCTGGCCTTGGAAGTTACTGGCAATTTGGGGGTGGGACTTGTGCAAAGGAAAATCTGAGTAGGGATCTCCCCCAGAATCCATGGTCCGCATTTGCCCTCTAAAGAGATTGCCCTTGGAAGCAGCCAGTTTATCTGTAGGGAACTACTCTCTCTAACCTGAACTCAAGCCCAACCAGGAGTTTGGCAGCCCTAGGAAAATTTCTGAAAAAGATGGCAAAGGAGGGCCAGCAACTGATAGAGGCATGGAAGCCCACACCAGGACAGTAGCAGGGGCCTACTTGGGCAAAAGGGACGACCAGTGCTCTCATCCCCCATAGTCCACTCCTTACAGCCCCACACAAACCCAGTTCCCCCACCCCAGCTGCCACACACAGACCCAAATCCTCCACTCAGCCCCTCTCAGAACCAAAACCACCCTCAGCTGCCCCACACCGAGTACCCCAGGAACAGGCTGGCCAGCCTGCCCCATTGTTCCCTATGCTGGGAACCAACCTCCCATCAAAGAAGGGAACACAGACACACAATCATTAAGTTTAAAAAACCTTTATTTTCTCATTTTCAAATTACAAGTGGTCAACAAATCACAACATATTACACTTATTGTCCCTCATAGCACAACACAACACAATTAACTACACATCAGAGAATCTTAAACACAATTTTTTTTTTGAAATGGACAAACAGTAAAGTTTTGAACATTACAACAGGTTACATAGTGAGCGGGCACAACAGGGCATGGAAACAGAAGATGATCATAATAACTACCAGCCTAATACAACTCTCCCTCCATAAAACGACTTAATGGGGGGGAACCACTGCAACAGGGTCCAGCAGAACCTATGTCATTTCCTGTGGCTGTGCTTTCAGTTCAGACACACAAAGCTGAACTGGGCACTTCCAAGGCACTGGACAATGGTATTTCTGGAGCAGTTCTGCAGAGGTCTCCCCCCACCCCCACACCAGCCTCAGAATTTACCTGGGAACATCTGTGAGAGATCATCATTGGCCGGTGCCCATCCACCACTCTTCCCGCATCCCCCAACCATGCAAACCCAACATTAACATCAAATTTTTTTTTTTAAACATGAACATTCAATCAACTTTTAAAAAACATAAGCACAACATTTTTTTGGGGTTTTTTTCCTTTTTTTTACATGAACAGAACATCAACTTTTAAAAAACATAATCACAACATTTTTTGGGGTTTTTTTTCCTTTTTTTTACATGAACAGAACATCAACTTTTAAAAAACATAATCACAACATTTTTTTTTGGTTTTTTTTCCTTTTTTTTACATGAACAGAACATCAACTTTTAAAAAACATAATCACAACATTTTTTTGGGTTTTTTTTCCTTTTTTTTACATGAACAGAACATCAACTTTTAAAAAACATAATCACAACATTTTTTTTTGGTTTTTTTTCCTTTTTTTTACATGAACAGAACATCAACTTTCAAAAAACAGTACAACAATTCTTCTACAATTTTTTTTACAATGATTTCATCTGATAAAAACACCTAAGCAATCCCTATCTAACCTGTTTCTCCCTCCAGTAGCAATCCATGTTTCTGGGGCATTATTTTTCATAATAAATTTGGTCCCACAGGGTATGTCTCAGTGATGGGAGATGTTTTGAATACCCTGGGGGGGGGCTTTCAAATTGCTGGGTGTTTTCCCTTTGCCACTGGTTCCTAACCACCCTCCCTCTACTGGCCGGTTTTAACTGTATATACAGGGTTTTATACAGGGGAGAGCGCGATTCCAAAGGATTGGACTCATAGAGGATGCAGGCCACAAGTTGGGCTCACCTCAGTCACTCTGGAAGTCCAGTCCTGAGAAATCGAAGAGGCGAGAGTTGACCTTCAGGAAGGTCAACTGCTCGACTCTCCATGGGAGAAGGCGAGTGCGATGTGGGCCGACAATGTCGCCCGCATGTGAAAAGACGCGCTCGCTCTCCACGCTCGTCGGAGGGCATGAGAGCAGCCGCTGCGCCTCGAGGGAGAGGTCCGGCCAGACCGACTCCTTCCTGGCCCAGTAGCTGAGCGGATCGGTGGAGAGCGACTCGCAGGGCTCCGCGAGGTAGTCCCTGACCATCGCCTCCGCCGGATCCTCTCTCACGGTCCTCACGACCCCAGAGGGGACGAGGGCCCACCGGAGCATCTCCATCTCCATCGGCACTCCGGTGGTGGCCTCGGGGGGGGCCTGCGCAGAGGGGGCGTCAGAGGGACCCGCACGGCAGGGCCCCTCTTGCGTCCCCCCTGTCGACAGGCGTCCCCTCTTGGCCTGCCTGCGCCTCACCCAAGAGCAGAGCCCGTCTCTGGCTTGGGTGAGGTTCCCGTCCCGCTCGGCGAAAGTGCCCTTTATGCGCGGGTCACACATGGTCGCCAACATGTATGACTCTTCCTTAGTGAGAGGAGTTAGCCTGGCAGCTATGCCCTGCTGCAGCCTTCTCACTAATGCGCGCACCGCTGGAACAAGGTCAGCACGGGGCGCGACCCGGTCTGCAAGGGTGGCCAGATTCCTCTGGAGCGTGTGCACCAGGGGAATGACCAGACCGAGGGTCGCCGTGTCTGACGAGACCGCCACAGTGAAGTCCTTGAAGGGCTTCAGGACCTCCACTGTCTGGGTGATGGTGAGCCAATCCTCCCGGTTGAACTCACCCACCTGACTCGCACCGCGGTGCTCGGAGAGCCACGCGTGGAGTGCGGCCTGCTGCTCCACCAAGCGCTCAAGCATGGCGCAGGTGGAGTTCCAGCGAGTGCTGACGTCAGTGATCAGAGCGTGCTCTGGCACACCTGTCCTGACCTGTGTCTGGCGCAGTTCGTGCGTGGCCTTCACGCTGCGCGAGAAGTGACCCGTGAGCCTCCGACATTTCTGGACAAGTAACTGGAGTTCACGGGTCCGGGTATCCACGGGTTCCTTCGAGGAGCCCAACCCCAGCGCATCTCTCACCACTAGGTGAAGCTTGTGAGCGGCACAGTAGACGCTCTCTCGGCTCACTAGATGCGCCGCTGCCCTCATGTTCTTGCCACCGTCCGTCACCATGCATCCCACGGTGGCGGGTCCCTGGCCTATCCACTCGTCCAACTGTCTCCTTAAGGTGGCAGCGATGTTCTCCGCCGTGTGGGACACGTCGAGCACCTCGGCGTGAAGCAAGGCCTTGCAGTAGCCGGCCTGGCGGTCTCGCATCCTTCCCTGTCTAGCTGTGCTAGGCACCTCCCCCCGGCCCCCACCCAGAACCGACTCGGGTTCCCACCAGTGAGCAGTAAGCGAGAGGTACGCTTGCTGCACACTTGGGCAGGTCCAGATGTCCGATGTGAAGTGCACAGTTCTCCCGGCAACCCGGGACAGCTGTGCCTTCACATGATCCCTGGCAGCCCTGTAAAACGAGGGCACCACCGATCTGCTCAACGACGTGCGAGCAGGGACGGCGTACCAGGGAAAGCAATCTTGGAGCAGCCCTGAGAAGCCGAAGTCTTCAACTACGGAATACGGTTGCCCATCCACTGCTATCATGTTGACGATGTGGCGCGTGATGCGCCTGCTCGCCCTCCGGATCCCCTCTCTGGGCACACTAGCGCCCTGCATACCAAGCATCTCCGGGAGAGAGGCTTGGCGTCCCTTTCCTGCAGGTACCCTTGGGGGGAGAGCACCAGAGGAGCCTGCCTCCTTCTGGCTAGCTGGCGGCCGTGCGGCGCCACTCGAACCCTCCTCCCGAAGAAGCACCGCCTGGTGGTGCCTCTTCATATGGTACCTCATCCCAGACGTGGAGAGATGCCACACATCTTTGCCACGGCTGACGCGCTGCCTACAATGCAGGCACAGGGCTGCTCGGGGATCCTCCGTTGTCTGGAAGTGCTTCCAGAGTTCGGAGGAAAAGGGCATCCCACGCTTCCCAGGAGAAGCGCGTTCGGGACCACCCTGCGGCACCTCCTGTGAGGTGCTCTGGCCGGACACACCGTGTCCCACTCTCGGCCGGGCAGGTGGGGATGGACGAGGCTGAAGGGGCAGAGATGTGGGCTCTTCCACCACAGTCTCTGCCTCTTCCTCCCGCGTCCTCTCCTCCTGCACAGCCGCGAGAGGCCTGCTGCTGGCCTCAGAGGAAACTGGGGTGGACCGCCCCAGGGGGGGTCTCACGGGCAGTTCCTCCAACATCCTCCGGGTTCCTGGGGTGAGCGGGAGCGCAGGGAAAGTCATGTGCTCCGCGCCCATCCCAGGAGACACCACATGCTGCCCCTCCTCCAGCAGCTGGCTCGCAACCACTGGAGGAGGAGGAGCCTCAGCAGCAGGCCCCTGCCCAGTGCCAGCCCCTGCCTCACGCACCCGGGTTGGGGGTGGCCCTCCAGCAGCTGCCTCAGGAAAGAGAGTCTTGCGAACCCTCTTCCTGTCACCAGAAGCCAGGCTGGTGAACGGCAGCAGCGCAGGGGAGGGCCTCCTCCGCTCAGATGGAGGGGCTGCCGCAGCAGTCCCCCTCCCCCTCCCCTCCTCCCCTCTAGATTTCTCCCTAGCCTTTCCCCCGGGTCCCCTCTCTGCTTTCCTCTCTGACATACTTTCCCCTCCCAAATTCAACCCTAACTAATCAGAAAAGATTTAGAAAACAAAGGTCAACTTTGTTTTCAAGACCTAACTAACCTGCTATAAATCTGTGTTTCTAGTGGCTCTGTGACTTGGAGATGAACAATCAAGTGCCTTTTTAAGCAACCCTATTTATGTCAGGGAACCTGAGCCTGCCAATCAGCTGAATTCCTCTGGAATTGAGCTGGCCCTAAACCCCAATAACAGGTGACGAAGCCTTAAACACTCACACACTAGTATGCCCGGGCCGGCCTGGCACCACCACGTGTGCCAGAGATGGGCAGTGGAACCCTAGTTATGGGGGCACTAATGGGAAGCCTATTGACAGCTATTACAAATTTTTATATATATATATATATATATATAGAATTCAAACCTAACACTCACTCACTAATGCTTTCCCTGCTGAGTCCCTATTTAGTTTTTTAAAAAAAACTAGGCTCGGTTTCCCTAATAATTATGTTGAGGGCAATTATCCACTGATCACCTACCAACTGGCCTACCTACCTAAGAGACACTATTTAGCGGGACCGATGTATCTGTGGTATGTCGGTGTGGGGTGTGGATGTGGTGTTTTGAAGATGAGCCTCCCCCCTCCCAAGCTAGCAAGAACCCACCCCCAAGGCCACCCAAATGTCAACCCGGACTCGCTCACACTAACACCAGTCCTGCAGTCCAGCGATGTTCAGGCGGTCTTGCAGCTGGTCCTCCTCTCCTCCACGATGCTGTCAAGAAAATTGGAAATGTTAGCAGAGTCAACACCACACGCCGCACACGCAACCCCAAAATTCAAGGCCCCGTTGCACAAGCCAAGTCAGCCCCCCCCCCCCCTTAAAGGCTAGGGCCAACCAGCAGCAAAACAAAACACATCCACCCAGCAGAGCTTCTGGCCTGTGCAGGCCAGAAGCTGGCACACTCATTTTTTAGTCCTGTGAAACAGCAGTTCATGCCCACCCCACACTCAAACTTGAAAAATGAAACATGAAAGAAAGCTGGCACTGCGATCAATGCTGGCCCCCCTAACCCCCAAACAATATCCTCTTGCCCAACCAGAAAATGCCCCCCCCCCCCCGGCCCAAGCCATAAAGACAGAGCCAAAGCATATGCTCGCAGGTAGGCACAGCAGCAGACATAAGCTCAAAAACCAAATTTAACAACAACCCTACCAGTCCACCAGTGCAGATGTCCAGCAATGTTGATCCTCCACGCAGAGATCTGCAGGCCGATGTCCACCAAGTGCAGTCCAGTCCAGAAGAGGTCCACCAACGATAAACAACCTGAATGTGAAGCAAAACAGTGAGTGCCAGGCCAGCAAACGGGAAGGGTTACCAAAGCCGGAGCAGCAGGCCTGTGTGTGGGCCGAAGGCTGGCACAGTTGATCAGGACGGAGCCTGTTGGGAATCCTTGCAAGCAGGGGACCAGACACAGAAACGCAAGCCACACCATTCCAGATTGTGGAGCACAACTGTGAGTGCCAGGCCAGCAACCAAAAAGGGTTACCTTGGCCAAAGCAGCATAACTGTGTGTGGCCCACAGGCTGGGACAGTTGATCAGGACGGAGCCTGTTGGGAATCCTTGCTAGCAGGGGACCAGACACAGAAAGGCAAGCCACACCATTCCAGATTGTGAAGCACAACTGTGAGAGCCAGCCAGAAGAAAGGCTTCTGGCCTGTGTAGGCCCGAAGCTGGCACACTCTGGTTTTAATCTTCAAACAGTGGATCAAGCTTAAAGAAGGCAAGCACAACAACCAATGCTGAAACCCCCCCCCCCACCATCAAAGATTGTCTGCCCAACCTGTCCCCCAGGCCATACCTGTGTGTGGCCCACAGGCTGGCACAGTTGATCAGGACGGAGCCTGTTGGGAATCCTTGCTAGCAGGGGACCAGACACAGAAAGGCAAGCCACACCATTCCAGATTGTGAAGCACAACTGTGAGAGCCAGCCAGAAGAAAGGCTTCTGGCCTGTGTAGGCCCGAAGCTGGCACACTCTGGTTTTAATCTTCAAACAGTGGATCAAGCTTAAAGAAGGCAAGCACAACAACCAATGCTGAAACCCCCCCCCCACCATCAAACATTGTCTGCCCAACCTGTCCCCCAGGCCATACCTGTGTGTGGCCCACAGGCTGGCACAGTTGATCAGGACGGAGCCTGTTGGGAATCCTTGCTAGCAGGGGACCAGACACAGAAAGGCAAGCCACACCATTCCAGATTGTGAAGCACAACTGTGAGAGCCAGCCAGAAGAAAGGCTTCTGGCCTGTGTAGGCCCGAAGCTGGCACACTCTGGTTTTAATCTTCAAACAGTGGATCAAGCTTAAAGAAGGCAAGCACAACAACCAATGCTGAAACCCCCCCCCCCCACCATCAAACATTGTCTGCCCAACCTGTCCCCCAGGCCATACCTGTGTGTGGCCCACAGGCTGGCACAGTTGATCAGGACGGAGCCTGTTGGGAATCCTTGCAAGCAGGGGACCAGACACAGAAAGGCAAGCCACACCATTCCAGATTGTGAAGCACAACTGTGAGAGCCAGCCAGAAGAAAGGCTTCTGGCCTGTGTAGGCCCAAAGCTGGCACACTCTTGTTTTAATCTTCAAACAGTGGATCAAGCTTAAAGAAGGCAAGCACAACAACCAATGCTGAAACCCCCCCCCCCCCCACCATCAAACATTGTCTGCCCAACCTGTCCCCCAGGCCATACCTGTGTGTGGCCCACAGGCTGGCACAGTTGATCAGGACGGAGCCTGTTGGGAATCCTTGCTAGCAGGGGACCAGACACAGAAAGGCAAGCCACACCATTCCAGATTGTGAAGCACAACTGTGAGAGCCAGCCAGAAGAAAGGCTTCTGGCCTGTGTAGGCCCAAAGCTGGCACACTCTGGTTTTAATCTTCAAACAGTGGATCAAGCTTAAAGAAGGCAAGCACAACAACCAATGCTGAACCCCCCCCCCCACCATCAAAGATTGTCTGCCCAACCTGTCCCCCAGGCCATACCTGTGTGTGGCCCACAGGCTGGCACAGTTGATCAGGACGGAGCCTGTTGGGAATCCTTGCTAGCAGGGGACCAGACACAGAAAGGCAAGCCACACCATTCCAGATTGTGAAGCACAACTGTGAGAGCCAGCCAGAAGAAAGGCTTCTGGCCTGTGTAGGCCCAAAGCTGGCACACTCTGGTTTTAATCTTCAAACAGTGGATCAAGCTTAAAGAAGGCAAGCACAACAACCAATGCTGAACCCCCCCCCCCCCACCATCAAAGATTGTCTGCCCAACCTGTCCCCCAGGCCATACCTGTGTGTGGCCCACAGGCTGGCACAGTTGATCAGGACGGAGCCTGTTGGGAATCCTTGCTAGCAGGGGACCAGACACAGAAAGGCAAGCCACACCATTCCAGATTGTGAAGCACAACTGTGAGAGCCAGCCAGAAGAAAGGCTTCTGGCCTGTGTAGGCCCAAAGCTGGCACACTCTGGTTTTAATCTTCAAACAGTGGATCAAGCTTAAAGAAGGCAAGCACAACAACCAATGCTGAAACCCCCCCCCCCACCATCAAACATTGTCTGCCCAACCTGTCCCCCAGGCCATACCTGTGTGTGGCCCACAGGCTGGCACAGTTGATCAGGACGGAGCCTGTTGGGAATCCTTGCTAGCAGGGGACCAGACACAGAAAGGCAAGCCACACCATTCCAGATTGTGAAGCACAACTGTGAGAGCCAGCCAGAAGAAAGGCTTCTGGCCTGTGTAGGCCCAAAGCTGGCACACTCTGGTTTTAATCTTCAAACAGTGGATCAAGCTTAAAGAAGGCAAGCACAACAACCAATGCTGAAACCCCCCCCCCCCACCATCAAACATTGTCTGCCCAACCTGTCCCCCAGGCCATACCTGTGTGTGGCCCACAGGCTGGCACAGTTGATCAGGACGGAGCCTGTTGGGAATCCTTGCTAGCAGGGGACCAGACACAGAAAGGCAAGCCACACCATTCCAGATTGTGAAGCACAACTGTGAGAGCCAGCCAGAAGAAAGGCTTCTGGCCTGTGTAGGCCCAAAGCTGGCACACTCTTGTTTTAATCTTCAAACAGTGGATCAAGCTTAAAGAAGGCAAGCACAACAACCAATGCTGAAACCCCCCCCCCCCCACCATCAAACATTGTCTGCCCAACCTGTCCCCCAGGCCATACCTGTGTGTGGCCCACAGGCTGGCACAGTTGATCAGGACGGAGCCTGTTGGGAATCCTTGCTAGCAGGGGACCAGACACAGAAAGGCAAGCCACACCATTCCAGATTGTGAAGCACAACTGTGAGAGCCAGCCAGAAGAAAGGCTTCTGGCCTGTGTAGGCCCAAAGCTGGCACACTCTGGTTTTAATCTTCAAACAGTGGATCAAGCTTAAAGAAGGCAAGCACAACAACCAATGCTGAACCCCCCCCCCCACCATCAAAGATTGTCTGCCCAACCTGTCCCCCAGGCCATACCTGTGTGTGGCCCACAGGCTGGCACAGTTGATCAGGACGGAGCCTGTTGGGAATCCTTGCTAGCAGGGGACCAGACACAGAAAGGCAAGCCACACCATTCCAGATTGTGAAGCACAACTGTGAGAGCCAGCCAGAAGAAAGGCTTCTGGCCTGTGTAGGCCCAAAGCTGGCACACTCTGGTTTTAATCTTCAAACAGTGGATCAAGCTTAAAGAAGGCAAGCACAACAACCAATGCTGAACCCCCCCCCCCACCATCAAAGATTGTCTGCCCAACCTGTCCCCCAGGCCATACCTGTGTGTGGCCCACAGGCTGGCACAGTTGATCAGGACGGAGCCTGTTGGGAATCCTTGCTAGCAGGGGACCAGACACAGAAAGGCAAGCCACACCATTCCAGATTGTGAAGCACAACTGTGAGAGCCAGCCAGAAGAAAGGCTTCTGGCCTGTGTAGGCCCAAAGCTGGCACACTCTGGTTTTAATCTTCAAACAGTGGATCAAGCTTAAAGAAGGCAAGCACAACAACCAATGCTGAAACCCCCCCCCCCCCCACCATCAAACATTGTCTGCCCAACCTGTCCCCCAGGCCATACCTGTGTGTGGCCCACAGGCTGGCACAGTTGATCAGGACGGAGCCTGTTGGGAATCCTTGCAAGCAGGGGACCAGACACAGAAAGGCAAGCCACACCATTCCAGATTGTGAAGCACAACTGTGAGAGCCAGCCAGAAGAAAGGCTTCTGGCCTGTGTAGGCCCAAAGCTGGCACACTCTGGTTTTAATCTTAAAACAGTGGATCAAGCTTAAAGAAGGCAAGCACAACAACCAATGCTGAAACCCCCCCCCCCCACCATCAAACATTGTCTGCCCAACCTGTCCCCCAGGCCATACCTGTGTGTGGCCCACAGGCTGGCACAGTTGATCAGGACGGAGCCTGTTGGGAATCCTTGCTAGCAGGGGACCAGACACAGAAAGGCAAGCCACACCATTCCAGATTGTGAAGCACAACTGTGAGAGCCAGCCAGAAGAAAGGCTTCTGGCCTGTGTAGGCCCAAAGCTGGCACACTCTGGTTTTAATCTTCAAACAGTGGATCAAGCTTAAAGAAGGCAAGCACAACAACCAATGCTGAACCCCCCCCCCCCACCATCAAAGATTGTCTGCCCAACCTGTCCCCCAGGCCATACCTGTGTGTGGCCCACAGGCTGGCACAGTTGATCAGGACGGAGCCTGTTGGGAATCCTTGCTAGCAGGGGACCAGACACAGAAAGGCAAGCCACACCATTCCAGATTGTGAAGCACAACTGTGAGAGCCAGCCAGAAGAAAGGCTTCTGGCCTGTGTAGGCCCAAAGCTGGCACACTCTGGTTTTAATCTTCAAACAGTGGATCAAGCTTAAAGAAGGCAAGCACAACAACCAATGCTGAAACCCCCCCCCCCACCATCAAACATTGTCTGCCCAACCTGTCCCCCAGGCCATGCCAAGAATAAACTGCAACACCTTTTTGCAGAGGCAGGCCACAGCAGCACATTGCCCAGCATCAAAAAAATTTACAAAAATTTTAAAAAGGCCTACCAGGTGTCCTCTCAGGATGTCCAGCACAGTTGATCCTCCAGGCAGATGTCCTCCAGGCTCCAGGTGCAGTCTCTCTTCTTCTCCTCTCTCGGTCACAGCTCAGCAGCAGCAGCAACAGAAGTGTTCCAGACAGTCTTGCTCCAAATTTAAATCCCCTGCTGCAGCCTCAGCCAAAGATTTAAATCTATTGGCTGGCATGAGAATGCAGCAGTGGGATTGGTGACTCCTAAAGTCCCCAGTCCCCTGCCTTTCCCCACCCACACTCCAAGAGCCACCCTCCTCCTGCTCCCCCTCCCCTACCTGTTAGTTTTGGCGGGAATCTCTGCTGCTTTGCAAATGCAAAGTGCAATGCAATGCTTGCACCTTGCATTTGCAAGGCAAAGCAGGATTCCCTATCCTCCTTTGCAAGAGGGGTGGGGGGTGACAGAAGGAGTGAGTGATTCACTCCTTCTCCCCCCCTCCCCTCTTCTAAGAGCCTGCAGGAAGCCTTTGCTTCCAGCAGGATTTTGCTAGCCGCTTGCTAAGGCAAACGGCTAGCAAAATCAAAATGGCGATTCTCGAATGCCGAAAGAATGCCGAAAGAATCCCGAAACGTTTCGGGTTTTTCTTTCGGCAATCCCGAAACGTTTCGGCATTCCCCGAAACGTTTCGGGATTCTTGAAGAATGCCGAAACACTTTTGTTTCGGCATTCTTTCGGCATTCAGAATGCCGAAACGCACATCCCTACTCACAAAGAGGAGGTGAATGACAGATGTAATGGTGGGTAAGTGCATCGGTCTTTTTATCTTAGTGAATATCAGACATGACACAAGGATCACTAAATTGCATGCTGCAAATGAAGGTCAGAAAGAAAGGAGAACTCATTTTTTCTCCCTTTTTCAGCATTCAGTATGTGGGAATGGATGGCTTCCTTCCAAGTGATCTTGGATTCACACAGTTAAAGGACCATCTCTGGTAGTATGAACTTTTGCACCAACTTAGATGCTTTCTGAGCTCTCTACTGACTGTACCCTCCCATAAATTTATCAGATTTGATGCGGCTCAAACACTGTCGCCTTGGCAGTAGCGCCAGCCCACTGGAACAGCCTCCCAGAGGAGGTTAGAGGGCTCCTATGCTGGCTTGTTTTCAGAGGCATTGTAAATCTGTCCTGGATAGTTGAGGCTTTTCTCACTGACAGTTTTGGAAGGACTGACTATTGAGAAGCTTGTTCTGTCTCTTTATGGTCATGTTTGAATTGTCTTTAAGTATAAATATTTTAATAAGTAAACATAAAATAAAAATATTCAGTTACATTCCTTTGAGATGCTTCTTCAGTTACAACTAGAAAGTGGGCCTTGTTCAGCAGGAAAAAAGACGTTGTAATGAAGAACCCAAATGATTTGTTTTTCACTGTTGTTCTTGAGACAAAGGGATGCACAAATTGGTTGTGCCCTGTTTTCAAAGTGATTTGTATTTCAAAAGCTTCAGTGGTATTCATTATATTTATTACTGTATATGTTCATTTTGGTTTATTGTATTCATTTCCCCCCACTGGTTTCAGTGGGAAAGCTCTCCTTCATTCCCTTAACCCACTCCATGGCAGCTACAGTGGTATGGGTGCTGGCAATTGTGGTGATACCAGATTGCTCGATGAGTGAATAGAAAGAGAAACTTTCTCTGCCTTCTCTGGTGCCTCAGGTGCTCTTTCTCAGATGCTATTTTAAAAAGCCAGCTATGTTTCCTAAATTAACCCAGATTTACCTGTATTTATCCAGGTGTTCCAATCTGTGTACCTGGATTGGATCTAGGATTCACTATTGTGATCCGGGAAAGCCTAATTTTGTTGAATTAGCAAAAATCTGGCTTTAAAACCCAGTTCCTGGATCCAGATTGCACATGCACACCTTAACCTGAAGTACTGTATTTAGGTGCACCCTGGGTAGTATAGTCCTCAGGAAGCCTAGCATGTACTCCTTACAGTATATGGCTGGCCACCTACCTGCTCAGGTGCTACAAGCCTGGTGCAGCCACTACAGACACAGCTGCCATTGCCAATAGCAAAGGAGTGGAGTCTCCTCTGTAGATCTAGAGAAAAGGATGAACAAATGGCATATATTCATTCATGATTCTTCCCATTTGCTGTTCTTATCTCAAATATATGGAATTTTTTAATTTTTAAAAAAATCAGTTCGAAATAGATCACAATCCTGCTTGAGATATCCACACTGAGCCCTTTAATTAGGGCTCAAAAAGCAGGTGGAATTATGGCTTTGTTCATCTGTCTGTATAGATCATTAGCCTGCATGCAAGATGGAAAAATTCTCTCCTACTTCTCACACAGCTGCAGATGAACCAGAAAACATAATGGGGAAGGGGGGGTGGAGTAACAAAACAACCTTCCATTCATATTTGGATGAACCACTGTGGGGCAGTCACAACAAGATATTCGTAAGCAAAACAGCCACGGTCTTTCAACAGTGTGCAGATTTGAAAGGAATATGTTCAAGGAAGGCTAGATTTGAAGTCAGGTTGAATATGCCTGAATGAATTTTCCTAAATTCAGAGTCTGAGCAGAGAACTCTCTCTCTTTCTCTCTCTCTTTCTGACCACTGTGCTAGAAATAGATTTTATTTAACTTTTTCAAAATTATGGAACAACAGATATGCAACAAAATACAAAGGAAGAATTTAAAATTCATATTCCAGGACTTTAAAATGCATATTCCACGTTGTTTCTTTTTAATGATTCCTATAAAGGCATGAGGATGATACAAAGATGTGTGTAGTATACTAAATCGTAATTTGATTAAAAACAGAAGTTCTTAAACTGATAATACTAATAATATTCAATTTATATATTGTCTTTTAGGACAACTTAATGCCCACTTGTTTACAAAGTATGTTATTATTATCCCCACAACTGATACCCTTTGAGGTGGGTGGGGCTGAGAGAGCTCACCCAGCTGGCTTCAAGCGGAGGAGTGGGGAATCAAACCCAGTTCTCCAGATTAGAGTCCTGCCACTCTTAACCATTACACTAAACTGATTCTTGATAATTGAGACTGCATCTGACTGGAGCCATCACTTTGGTTTGGTCTAGAGGTACCAGATGCGAGTCAGGGCATTGACAAAAGCCTATTAAAGTCTTTATATGGCTGTGGATATTCCTTAAATAGGAGTTAATTGTTAGGAGATGGTCTCCTGAGAATTCTGTGTTCTAGAAAAAGAGGCTTATCATAAAAAGTCCAATCCTAAGCAAAGTTACTCCAGTCTATGCCCATCCATTTCAGTGTTCTTAGAGTGAAGTAACTCTGCTTAGGACTGTGCTGAAAATGTTTCATCCCACCAACTGAATAGAGGGGGGATGAGATGTAAGTGAAACACAACTTTGGAAAAGACAGAAGTCTTTTGCATATGATGCCTCCATGCCCTCAGTCAATGCACATAGAGGGAGAATAGTTATGAGCATGCTGCCCCTACCTTGCTGCTGTGAAATAGCTGGCTTTTGAGCATTGTGCCTACATACGAAGGAAGTGTACATGTACACAGCCCCTTCTAGGAACATGATCATGGGGATGGATTGCATGTTTATACACTTCCTCCATGTATAGGTGCCAATGCCATAGTCATGAACTGGTGTTTGAGTGGAGGCAGAGGGTGGAGGCAGCTTGTTGATATGTGTGCATTACCCGAACATGTGGAAGTATCCTGTATAGAGGGCTAGGCAGAGAAATAGAGAAACAGAGTTGTGACTTGGTTGAGAGCCAGTTTGGTGTAGTGGTTAAGAGCAAGGGACTCTAACCTGGAGAGCTGGGTTTGACTCCCCACTCCTCCACTTGAAGCCAGCTGGGTGACCTTGGCCTAGTCACAACTCTCTGAAGCTCCCTCAGCCCCACCCACCTCACAGGGTATTTGTTGTGGGGTTAATAACAACATACTTTGTAAACCGCTCTGAGTGGGCATTAAGTTGTCCTGAAGGGTGGTATAAAATCAAATGTTGTTGTTGTTATACATGTGTGATACACGACACTCTCTCTCTCTCTTTCCCCTCCCCCTCCCCTCCCCCCACTCCTTCTTTCTGGGGATCTGGTTTTCTGATTTGGGGTAGCAGACCTATTCCCTGGTAGAAATGCCTTTTTATTTGTGAATAAAGCAAATATTACAAAGACACCACAAAGCTCTGGTAACTTTCTCACTCAAAGGAAACCAAATCCAGAAAGTGAGGCTCTTGGAACTTCCTATCACTTGAGAAAGTGGGAAACGTATACCTATGATTAAAGTTGAAAGCAAAGGACTGAAAATGTGGTTTCCTTCTCATTAGGCTGAAACAAGGATGAAGAGTTGTACAAGTTACACAGAAACGGCCCCTTTGGACATTCATTTATTTCTTTATGTATTTTACCCCTCCTTTTCTCATGGTACAAGTAGAGATGGGCACAAAATGGAAAAACGAAATGAGTGTTTCGTGTTTCATCGCATTCCAGGAATCACAAACTTTCATGAAATTGTCCCGTTCCATGAAACAATTCATTCGTTTTGTGATTCATCAGAACTCAGGGCACTTCAATGCCTCCCTTCATACCCAGAGATGCCAAATTCACAGGGAAACTTCAGCAGGCTCTCCTCCACCCACCCTTACCCAACAAGCCAGCAAGGACAAATGCTCTAAATAAGAATATAAGCAAAGAAAATTAAAGGAAAAAAAGGTAGGCTTCAGTCAAGCTAGGCCCCAGAGCCAGGAAATGCCCTGAGACTGGGGTTGGGTGGGGTGAAGGAAAGAAGGCACCCTCACCCAATGACCTTCCCAGCAAGGCCAAGAGCTGAAAATAAGAAAGAGGCTTTTCAGTCTCTTTTAAAGCAGCAGCAAATCCAGCCCAAAGCTCCCAATTCCTCTCTCTCACTCCAAATCCCAGTAACAGATCCTCCATCTCCCTCTGTCTACTGGAACTGAAAAGCACGAGGCAGAGAGCTGTGCCTTAAATAAGAAATGCTCACACAGAGCAGAACAGGAGGTCTCTGGTTGGCAGACAGACCTGCCTAACAGGGTTTGGAGAGATGAGATTGGTGTTCCCATGGCTACAGAAGGCCCATCTCCTCAGTTGCCTAGGGGATTAACCCCCCTGCTCCTTGTTGTATAAGGCAGAATGGAAGTTCTCCAGTTGGCAGGGAGAGCTGCCTATCAAGGTTATGTGGGCTAAGATTGGGATTTCCAATGGCAACAAAAGGTCTGCAAACATTCCAGGCCTATGTTGAATCGGTGCCAGCCTTTATGGCATTACGAATCGTTAACAAATCGAACAAATTGGCCTCAAAATTGTGAATTTAGTGAAAACTGCAGCCCCACGAAATGTATTTTACAAAACATGAATCGGCTCGAATCATCATGAAATTTGATTTGTATTTCAATTCGTGCCCATGTCTAGGTACAAGGCAGCTTACAGTAGGAGATTAAAAACATTTTCAGTTAAAACCAAAATAATTAACTGTACCCAAATCTCTCCTTCCCTCCCTTCTCTTAAAAGATTCTTGTCATTCAAAACTCCCCCAAAGCCGTTGCAAACAGACAAGCCTTCCTGCAACTCCTGAATGTCTCCAAGGTGAGGACACACCTCATCTCTTCAGGAAGCCCTTTACACAAAATATGGCCTACAGTGGAAAAGGCCTGCTCTCTGATTGATGCCTAAGTGTATGCCTTGAGAAAATTTTCATTTCCATTTCAAATTCGGGGTTTCCAAATAAATTATTTACTGTTATTGATGTTTTATGGGTGGGACATGGCTAGTTCAGATCTAATCCATTTTTTTCATCATCATGAATTTTGGCCCTGTTTTTTGCAATGAGACTTTCAAGGCTCTTTGGGGCAGCTGTGTTTGCAGTTAATGGCACCAAGACACACATTTCCCCCAAAACAGGTTTACTCAGATGTAAGACCCATCTTATTCAATAGTACTTATGCTCATGGAAGTCTTTAGGATTGCAGCCTATGATTGCAGTCTACTAGGATTTTTTATGCACTTTGCTCAGTGGCATTTTTCCTCACGGCAACCAACCATCCAACTGCTCTGATGGGGATGGAGAAGAGAGGCCAGTTCCCTGCTATCACTGCAAAAAACCGACCAACCAATCCAAGATGCACATCTGCCTTCCCCTTTAATAGAGTTAAATGAACATTTCCAAAGCTCATAGGTGGGGAAGGATTTTCCCTTGCAAGGGCTCAATTGCTAGGGAGAAAATGCCATTGCCTGGGCAGCAATGAAAAAAATGCACTCATTTTCATTGTGTACATCCCCCCACCCCCATCCTGCTAACAGAGTTGATTACTTGTTATAGCATAACATAAGGGCTTTCTTCCCTTGGGATCCAATTGGTGAATGTCATTAAGGAAAATAACTGCTGCCATTGCATTTCAGTGCCTGCCTGCCTGCCTGCCTGCCTGCCGCAGGCATACATACACACTTTTCAGTGGGAGGGTGTTGTTATAATTTGTTTTCCAAGATTTGGTTCACTGTTCTGAAAGTTGCTTTAACGAAATGAAGCAGCAATTTCTGTGTGTATTTCTGGCTAATTTGTTTCATTTTGCCTATTGATGCCAGACGGGCTGCCCTAAAAGATGGGATAACCAACAGATGTTTGCTTGAAGATCCTAGTTGGCACACAAGGACACATGGAAGGAGTTGGTCATTTAATATGCGAGTTCCAGGGTGTTTCCTTCATGGCATATGAAAGTCCATGAGTGTGATTTTTTGTGTGCTGCTCCAGTTTTTGGAAGGGGTGATATTGGCATGGGTAGGGATCCACAGTACAAATTCATCCCAGACATGGCATCTGAGGGATAATTCTGGATCTGCCAATCTATGTATGCCACCATGCTATTTCAAGGAAGGATATGATAAAAATGTGAGGAATTACTGAATGATAAATGAATCTACTAAACCAACAGTGTAAGCAAAAGAGAACCAAAACCATATACAAAAATAGCAATTTATAAAAATAGACATGATAGAGATTTATAAAAATACTCAAGGGCAACAGGAAGAACTTTTTCTCTTTATCCCATAATACTAGAACTCAGGGACTGCCAGTGAAGTTGATGAACAATAGATGCAGGACATACAAAAGGAAGTAATTCTTTGTGTAATGAGTAATTAACTTATGGAATATAATGTCAGTGTCCATTAACATAGGGTTTTTTTAAAAAAGGGGATTAAGCAGATTCATTGTGTAGAGGGCCATCAATGGCTCATAGCCAGCTTGACTAAAGTAAAAGTCCACTAAAAGAAGTAAACCTGTGAATATCAGTGCTAAAAGATATCATTATGGGCCAGCCTTAGGGTCAATGTTGTGTTTGTTAGTCTTCTATGGCACCTGGTTGGTCAGTATGTGAAACAGGATGCTAGACTAGATGGGCCACTGGTGTGATCCAAAAGATCTCCCTTTATGTTTCAAAAGTATAAGCAAATATAAAAACAATAAAAATATGAAACAGTTGCTCATTCTTAAACAGAAAAAAAACAATCTATATCTGGTAACCACCTACCTTATTTCTGAAAGTTAGGACCCACAGGGCAGTGGGTGGGGGAGTGGGGATCCGCAGAAGCATTTTAATAGCGGATTGAAAAGCAAATTCATTCAAATTCTCATTTGAATCTGATTTTAAATATGAAAAATACATGGAATGTCAGAATTGCATGTTTGGTTTTTTTTTTTTTTTAGAGAGAGAGTAGCATAATTAGAAGCAACAAAAGTCCATTGTCCTCCAACTGACAGCACTCCAACATCTAACTTTTTAAATTTCTCAAGGCAACAATTCCAACATTTGAGTGATTCAAAATTCATGCACCTACAAAGACGAGGAAGAAATATGGAAGGGAATACCTGATTAGCTTTCATTCCACCTTAACAATTTACCTGTCAGAGGCTGCTATCATTTTCTGAATCAAAGTTCTGTTTGCCCAGCTTTTGTTGATTTAAAATCTGTCCTGTACAAAGAGTTCCATTTGCAATGTGCAGGCAAAATTACACTGCCATGTTCAGTCTCCCATAACAAATGGACTAATACTATTTACTTGGAAAGAATGTTGAAGCAGGTAGTCTGAAGGCCACAAGATAGTTAACCTAGAGCACCACTGACGTCACTTTAGCGCTAAAAAGATTTGGACTAGTAAAAATGTTGAAGGGGGTCACTGAAAGCATGTTGAGAAATGGAAAAGTATTTCAATAAAATAAAAATTGTCTTTCACAGTTTTGGTTCACCTTTATTAACATTCCCATGGTTGGACCCATCACACTTCTGATAAACATCTGCAACAACCTTGCTTTTTCCTGTGTTGTGCAGGGGGTTGGACTAGATGAGTCTTGGCGGTCCCTTCAAACTCTACGATTTTTATGTTTCTATGTTCCTGCTGTGGTTAGGGAGGTACCATGGTACCATGAAGGTACATACGAGCTTAGCAAGACAATCTCACCCCCACCCGTTAAGATGCTATCCCAGGAATATCAGACGGCAAGCAAGTCTTCATGTAGCAGTTAGACAGCACGTTCCTCCAGCAGACTCTGGCAAATGTTGTACATGCTGATCTCATGCTCCTGTACACAGTATCAGTGGAACAAGCCAGAGGCATCAGCCGCATCATTCTACTGACCGTGCTTGGCCTTCCTTCTGCGTTGGAACTGGAACTGTTCCGTAATTGGCACCAACACAGGCAGCCTTGCTTTAGTAAATTCCGATTTGAATAATTTGTATGCAATTAAATATTGGTATTATGACAGTGGCTGTTATAATTAGCCCATAATAATAATCACACTTACATTGCACTCTTAATTCAAGAATTTCTTAACAACAAATGTTAATTAAAATCTAACAACGCCCTTGGGAAGGAGAGAAAACGGAAGCCACCCATTTCATATTCAGACAGATAAACAGGCTTTGAGACTTAATTCCTGTGGTTTATGTTAAGGATAAACTTTTACGTAATTTTATGTGGTTGTGTGGTGTTTTTTTTTCCAGTTGAGTGTGTAGTGTAAATTAGTATCGCGCCAGTATTACAAAGACCTCAGGCTGTTGTTGGTATCTGTGCAACACCATGCTGATAGTATAGTCAATGTGTGATAGTAAGAACAAATTGTTAAGGCTGAAAGCAAAATGACAGATCGTTGTGCTGGTTTCCTTAAACACAAACACACACAAGATCCAGAAGTATAAGAATGCAAAGAGGGGCAATTAATAGATTTTTGGCATGACATTTCTATCCTGCTGCTCCTCAAGCGATCTTCAAGGCAGGCAGCTTCTAAGGGCAAACCAATTTAGGCACAATCGTCAAATTATGTCGGCAGATTTTAGACCATTCCAGATATTCAGTTGTACGTATATATCCTGATAATTTCAACATGAACATAATCACCAAGTGGACTTACCTTGACCAGACTTCCTCATTTATACCTGAGGGGAGTATTGCTCAGATCACCTTCATCTTTTTGTAATGGTGGTGGACAGTGCTGTTAAGTCATAGCTGATGTATGGAATTTCCAATGGGGTTTTCATGACAAGAGACTAACAGAAGTGGTTTGCCATTGCTTGCCTCTGCAACCCTGGTCTTCACTGGAGGTCTTCCATCCAATCACTAACCAAGGCTGACCCTACTTAGCTTCCAAGATCTGACGAGATTGGGCTTGCCTGGGCTATCCAGGTCAGGGTGCTTTTGTAATAGATAACAAATAATAAATTTGCTTAAGTCTTCTCAGTTACTAGAGAAAAGGCACATATCCTCCAGGGTTACAGTTGGGTTATTAGATTGACTAATATGTCAAGAGTTACACTGCTTACCCTCCAGCCCCATCTTTGTATCTGTGCAGTCAGAAGCATCCTTTATATGGCTGGTATTGGATCAGTTGTGTACCCTGCTTTTTTGCACCTGCACTGACTGTGCTATTTGTGAAGTGAACACAAAAACTGATTGCGATTATCTAGGTTTATAGGCACACAGATACTGAAGGCACACAGAGACATCTAAGTAGTAGCAACTGTCAAGCTCAGTCAGATGAATTTTTGCAGGTCCCATAAATGTTGGCACTATTTTCTTTTCCTCATTCCCCACCACAAACAACTACCATTTCCCATATAATTGGATGGCCTTTTCAGGTTTTTTTTAAACAAAAACAAAGACCAATTGGGCATGGCATATTACTATAGTGTATTAACATTATAATGATCTATCTACTAGTCGCTATGAATTGCCAGAAGTCTCTAGCTCTTTTTATGGTGGAAAAAATGCCTTCTTATATCCCTGCAAGGAAAGGGCTAGAAACGTAAGTTTTATAAAAAATTGAAGTTGAGAATTCAGAGGACCTAGCAGATATATCATTATATCATTATAATGTTGCAGTCTTCTCATAATATGTCGATTGCCAATTTCTTTTTTAAAAAGAGTCCCACAAAGTTGTGGGGAGCCGAGGCAAGGAAAGCGTGTGGGGCAGGGGGACTGCAGAGTGGATACTCAGGGCAAGATAAATGTGCAGGTTTCTGCAGTCATACAGCAGTTAAAAAGTAAATGGCTGTTAATAAATAAAGGAGACCCCAAACTGCCTCAGAATGCCTCTGCGGAGGGAGGAGGGGCTCCTCCCTCCCTCTTCAAGCTGTTTCCCCCATGCCAAAATAGCATGTGGAGAAGTCTCCCTCCCCTATTTTTACTGCTCACATGTACAGAATACACCATGTAGAGTAGAAAAAACAGCGGAAAACCCTCCCCCAGTGCTATTTTGACACCCCCATGGCATTCTGAGGCTGTTTCAGCTCTCCTTTATTTTTAACAGCTATTCCCCAAAGCTGCTGTGTAGCTGCAAAGAACTTGAGTTGGGTCTGGGGAACCCAGATCCAACTCTTTAAAAACTTGCACATTTAGCTTGACCCTCAGTTGCTACTGCAAATAACTTGCAACAAAAACTACAAAGGGAGTTGATATAATGTCACAGCAGCCAAAGAGGAATAAAACTGAGCAAAATAGTGCCCCCCACCAAAGTTTTTTGGGGGGTGGTCCTTTGGAAACATTTGGGGCCACTTGAAGTTCTATTTTTCATATCAAAAATGTTCACCCAGACAGGCAGGTCTTTGTACTTTGCCTTTATTAAGATCTGAGCCCAAATTTTGTAGAGTCATATGTAATCTATACAGGGTGCAGAAAACTCCAAAACCAAACAAACATGTATGTAGCAAAACTGATATTGCCTTAGTTATACGTCTGCTGTCATGACAGACTCAGTATAACTTGGCTAATAAGACTGCATTTTATTGGCTGATCTCATCTATTACTTCACTCTGCCACCTAGCAACTATAAAGGTACCTTCAGATGGGGAAAAATCCCATATTTTTGGAAAGAAGCAGATCCCTGACAAATATTGACAAAATTGCAGCAGTTTGTATAGCTTGTGGTAAAGCACATTAAGTGTAAAGCAACGGGAGTTGCAGGTGTTACAGCACCTGTTAGAAGAACAATTGCTATTTTTCAACTCTTAATGTATGTGTGCTCAAGCAAATGTAAAGGAAAAGAGAAATGGAATCCATTGTGGGTTACGGATTCTTATTTAAAGAGAATGTGAGAGGGTTTGTAACTGTCACAGTTTAATTAGAAAAAGCAAGATTGTGAGTTACAACAGACAGTTTCAAAGTGGCTGTTTTAAGTAGGTTCTAGAACAAATCAAGTCTGAATTCTCCCTAGAAGTTAAAATGATGAAACTGAGGCTATCGTACTTCAGTCACATCATGAGAAGACAAGACTTGCTGGAAAATACAATAAAGCTAGGAAAGGTAGAAAGCAGTAGAAAAAGAGGAAGATCCAAAGATAGGAAGCCATGTCTTCCAGTCTGCAAGATCTGAGCAGGGCTGTTAATGATAGGATGTTTTGGAAGATGTTGAATTCATAGGGCTGCCATAAGTCATATGTGGCTTGACAGCACATAATACACACAGTTTTACTCATTTGCTACTGTCTGGAGTAAACTACCTCACTTTGTCTTTCCAGTAGAAATTAATCTACTGCTGATCCTCTTGGCTTTATTTATTGATTTGAATTATTCGGCCCCTCCCGGCAGCCACAAAGTGGCTTTGGCCGGGGGACCGGGTTTGCAGCCTTGGATGGAGGATGGGACTTGTTCCCGCCCATCCGGGTCTTTCTGTGGGGCAGGCAGAGATAGAGCCGTTGGTATCTCCGCCCTCCCCTCATCTCAGTTACTCCAAGCGATCGGTCGAAGCAGGACGTGTTTTGTCCCTGCTCTGCCGATGCTTGGAGGAACGCAGCTGTAGGGAGCGAAGCTCACGCGGCGCCGAGTGCTCCCTCCCTGCAGCGAGTTAGTGGGCGGCGCGGCGTTTCATGCTCGCTTGGCCCTTCTGCCGAGCCGAGAGGCAGTGGGGCTAGAGGAGTGGCTGCGCAGCGCGGTGGAGCGTGCTCGTGCCGCCGCTTGGGCCGGGCTGAGAGGCTGCGGGCCGAGAAGAGTGGCTGGGCAGCGCGGCGGAGCGTGCTCTGGCCGCCGCTTCACCCAGGCCGGGAACTGGCGGGGGTGAGAGGCGGCGGGCAGCGTTACGGCGTGTGGGCACGCGGCGCGGCAGGAGCCGCCGGAACGGTTTGGGGCGCTTGCGCCGACTTAATTTCTTAATCAGTGGGTGTGTGTTTGAGGGGGAGGTTTGTTTGCCCGGCCCTGCGTCTTCCCACAGAGAAGGAGAATTTTGCGTGCAAAGCTGTCGCCCCCAGCAGGCCGTTCTTGCGTAGGCTGTGCAATGCCATGTCAGCTCTTCATGCCCCACACCATAAAGTTCGTATTGATAAGGGGATGCGCGCTGACATTGAGGTTTGGGAGGAATTTTTGGGTTCCTTCAATGGGGTTACTTTTTGGTACGAGGAGCTACTAGTTGGTGCACAGTTTCAGGTTGCCTCGGATGCGTCTGGTTCCATAGGTTTTGGGGTATTCTTCCGTGGGCATTGGTGTGCCGAGCAATGGCCGGCTGATTGGTCGGCGGGAGAGATGGTTAAGGACTTGACCTTCTTGGAGCTGTTCCCCATTCTGGTGGCAGTTTTCCTTTGGGGCCACAAGTTGGCTAAGCATGTTGTGCACTTTTGGTGCGACAACATGGCAGTTGTGCAAGTGGTTAATTCCCTGACATCTAAGTCGGCCAGGGTGATGTCTTTGGTGCGGGCATTCACCTTGAAGTGCCTTCAGCTTAACGTACTGTTTCGGGCTAGGCATGTGCCGGGAGTCGACAATGGTGTGGCGGACGCTTTGTCTCGCCAACAGATGGATTGTTTCTGGCGTCTCACTCCCAGTGCCAACAGCCTTCCCTCCAGGATGCCACCGGAGCTGTGGCGGCTTGGCAGGTCGAAGTGAACAGAGCTATTCAGATGGCCATTGCTCACAGCACTCAGCGGTCGTATTACAGGGCAGTAGGACTGCTTCAGGATTTCAGAAAAGGGGTTGGGCTGAGTCAGGCGTGGCCCATTCCTGTGGAGCACCTGCTGCAATTCTGTGTGGCCCAGCGGGCTTGTGGTCTTGCAGTTAAGACTATTCGAGGCCAGATGGCTGCACTGGCTAGCACGTGCTAGCCACGTGCTAGCAAGGCACGTGGCTTGCTGGAATATACGGGGGATTTTAGACTCCGAAAGATGTTCGAGGGTTGGTCTAGAGAGGCTGGGGGAGTTAAGGATTTAAGGCAGCCGATTTCCCCTGCGATCCTTAGAGGTCTTGGGGCTCTATGGGGGGAGATTTGCAAGTCTGGTTTTGAATGCCGGTTGTTTCATGCCGCCTCCCTTACTGCGTTCTTTGGCGCGTTAAGGGTGAGTGAGTTGGTGGCTCAGTCGCAAAGGGATGCCTCAGGGCGGGCCTTATCATCCCATGATATTCAGTTTAAGGGCGATAAAGTTTTGATCTGTATTAAGCGGTCTAAGACCGATCAGAAAAGGGTGGGGTCCGTGTTAACCTTGGGACCCTGTGAGGATGAGACTTTGTGCCCGGTAAGGGCTCTTCGTTCTTACCTGGCTGTTCGGGGCGAGGATGAGGGAATGTTGTTCCGGCACGAGGATCGCTCTCCCTTGACCCGCTACCAATTTTGGGCAGTGACGGACAGAGTGCTGCGTCGGCTGGGTTTGGTGGGTGTCAAATTCGGCACTCATTCTTTCTGGATTGGGGCTGCATCTACTGCAGCGGCCATGGGCTATGCTGACAAGACCATTCAGAAGGTGGGCAGATGGAGGTCGGCTGCCTTTCGGTCGTACATTCGTCCCCTCCCGTTGTTCCCGTCTCACGCAGTTTGATTTTTTGTTCCAGGTGCAAGGAGCAGCTTTGAGAGGAAGTGGATTCTTATAGCTGGCCACAGTATGGTGTTCTGGGCTGCGGTGCAAGCCAGACGGATGCCGATTGGAGCTCAGCTGGGGCTGAGCGAAGATGCCTCAGTTGAATGGCTGGGCAGGTGAGGCCTTTGGTGGTCTGGGTTGCTGCCTCTCTTGTTTGGGGGAAGGAACAATCCTCCTCCCCATATTTTGGTCTTACACGTGGGTGGTAATGACCTTGGTTTATTGAAAGGCAGAGCCCTGTCCTTGCAGGTGATTGCAGACCTTCGGGTAATTAAGAACCGCTGGCCTGGTGTATATATATTCTGGTCGGAGATGCTCCCCCGCCACAGATGGCGGGAGTCGTTAGACCCCCGGGGTATGGCTCGTGCTAGGCGCAGGGCCAATAGGGCAATTCAGAAAGCCCTAGCTACGGGTCTTGGCATCTACCTCCCTCATCCTCGCATTAAGGCCGCGAATGCCACCCTTTACAGGGCAGATGGGGTCCATTTGTCCCCATCCGGAAATGACATCTTCTTAGACGACCTGCAGCTCGGGCTCAGATTGGCGCTAGGCCACCTGTGGGGCGCGAGGGCCTAAGCTGAGCCTTGGCCTATCACGTTGGCAGGAGAAAATGGGGAAATAGGGAGCGGGCTGGTGAGCACCCCTTTGGCAATTCCCCAGTGGTGGGGAAATGGGGTCTCTCAGGATGGAGGGTAATGCTTCATGGCTACCACCACCTGTGCAGACTGCCCCCAGGGAACCCCAGGTGGAAGTCCTTCCCTCATGCTGTATGGCTGAGGCTTTAGGAGCTTGAGGGGGAACGCTTTGCCTGGCCGGCCAGGCTGAGGCCATTCCATGAATGGATTACGCCCGGGGCAGTGGGGCTCGCCCAGACAGGCAGGGCGGTGGTCTGAGGGACCCCGTGGCTTGACCTGTACCGCATAGTTTGCCCTTGCCGCAGTTTAGTGTTGATGTCATGTGTCCGGCGCAGCCGGACTCGGCCCCGGGGGCGGGGGTGCCACCCTCCAGCTGGGAGGAGCGCCCTCCTCCTCCTCCAGGGCCCCCCGACCCCCACCCCCTTACCTGGCTACCGAAGGCCGGCGGCACGGCGGCGGCAGCGGCGGCTGGCCGGAGGGCCGGGACGAGGATGCCGGCCACGAAGAGGGGGCTGGCCGCGGCAGTGGAGGAGGCCGAAGCAAAGACGCCAGCCGCAGCCAAAACACCGGCGGCGGTGGCGGGCCGAGCCACGGCGGCGAGGGGAGCCGCGGCGGCAGCGACCGCAGCAGGGAGACCAGTCACGGCGGGGAAGCCAGCTGCCGTGAAGGGACTGGCTGCGGCGGCGGAGGGGACCGTGGCAAAGACGCTGGCCGCAATGAGGGAGCCAGCACCGGGGCAGCCGGCGCAAACGGCTGCACCTGAGCCCGAGCAGAGGTGGGAACCGGCAGGCGGGGAGGTCCAACGGGATTGGCCCCAGGGGGTGGCAGGCAGGGGGGGGGACGAACCAGGGCTGCTAGGGGGAGCACGGAAAGGTGGGGGATGGCAGGATTGGTGGAGGTGGTGGGGAGGAAACTACAAGAGGGCAGCTCCCAAGGACGCCGAGGAGGAAGTGGCTGGAGCGACTGGTAGCGAGCGGAGAGAGAGAGAGGGCGAACGGATAAGCCAGAGCTCAGCAGGGAGAGGCGGTGGAAGCCGGGTGCCTTAAACCCCCACCGCTCACCCATATCTGAGGCCGAGGGAGCCGCCCTCTACGGGGAAGCTACGGCGGAAGGCGGGCGCAGCGCGGGGACTGGAGAGGGCGCTCACAGTCATGTTTAATAAAGTGGCCATTTATTCCAAGAAATTGTGTCTGTCTCATTCTTCCAACTGAGGGGGCAATTCGGCCCCTCCCAGCAGCCACAAAGTGGCTTTGGCCGGGGGGCCGGGTTTGCAGCCTCGGATGGAGGATGGGACTTGTTCCCGCCCATCCGGGTCTTTCTGTGGGGCGGGCGGAGATAGAGCCGTTGGTATCTCCGCCCTCCCCTCATCTCAGTTGCTCCAAGCGATCGGCCCACCCTCCTCTCCCTGTTTCAGTGCAGGATTAGACGGTTGCTTTTGAGCCAGGTAGGAATTTTTGCCTTCTCCCTCGATTGGCCTTACGGGGGGAAGGTTTTTCGCCTACCTTGTACTGAAGCAGAGGTTTGAGGTGTTTTTTCGGGTATGGTGCCTTGTAGGTTTCATCTGGCAGGAGAAAATGGGGAAATAGGGAGCGGGCTGGTGAGCACCCCTTTGGCAATTCCCCAGCGGTGGGGAAATGGGGTCTCTCAGGACGGAGGGTAATGCTTCATGGCTACCACCACCTGTGCAGACTGCCACCAGGGAACCCCAGGTGCAAGTCCTTCCCTCATGCTGTATGGCTGAGGCTTTAGGAGCTTGAGGGGGAACCCTTTGCCTGGCCTGCTGGGCTGAGGCCATTCCATGAATGGATTACGCCCGGGGCAGCGGGACTCGCCCAGACAGGCAGGGCGGTGGTCTGAGGGACCCCGTGGCTTGACCTGTACTGCATAGTTTGCCCTTGCCGCAGTTTAGTGTTGATGTCATGTTTAATAAAGCGGCCATTTATTCCAAGAAATTGTGTCTGTCTCATTCTTCCAACTGAGGGGGCAATTTGTATCCCACCTTTATTCTGACAGCTCATAAAAATACAAAATTGTATGTGTGACAATGACATTACCAGAACCACAGTAACAATTAGACGCTGCTTAAACTCCATTGTATGTCAAAAACTCCAGCTTTCCAACCCATCACCCAATAACTTTCCTGTTACCTCCAAAATGACTCCTGCAAACCTCCAATAAATAGCCTCATTTTGTGCCTCTTTTAACAGGCCATAATTTATTGATTAAGAGAAGACAAAAGAAGCCATGCTGTCGTCTGGACCCATCCATATCAGGGGTGCATAACACTTCTTGAGAAATCTATCAGAAATGTGTTGGCTTTTCTAAGAAATTTGCTTGAAATCCAATGATGACTTTAAGATGGAGGGAGTTTGTTTGGGGGAAAAATGTTGCCAGCTTGATGACCCCCCACCCCCTTTTTCCGGAGGCAAAATCTTCAAATTCTTTTTTTTCTTTAAAGAATTGCTTTATGTGATATTTCTCCTCCTCCTGTCTGTATAATCTCTTTCAAGCATGCCTGAGGAAACCTCAGTGAATTCTGAGTGGTTCTTGGAACAGTAATGTAATGCTGAAGTTGTACTGATCAACTGTGATCTCTCTCACACACACACAACAACAACAACTGTGCTTACCACTCTTCTAGACAGATTAGTGCTCAACTCAGAGTGGTGATCAGTCCTTGTTATTATTATCCCCACAATACAACTGGGGAGCTGGAGCTGAGAGGAGTGGCTTACCAAAAGCCACCTACTGAACTCATCGCAGCAATGGGATTCGAACCAGCAGGCTGCTGATGCACAACCAAACCACCGAACAGCAAATCAAGTGCTCACTGTTCGTGAGAATCAACCCCGAATGAGTCCGCTGTTCCAACTCTTTGATGACTTTCCTGAGGCAAACGAGGACATTTAATGCCGCATATTTTGAACTAACATGACTTGGAATGCCTTTTCACCCTGTGCACAAAAATAGACTTCCCAAGCTTCTCATCAACCACACAATATATTGTTCATGGTTTTGTAATATTTTCTGTGTAGTTACAGTCCTTATATCTCATCTCCAACAGAACTGATTCAACAAAGCTGGGGGCTCTATATTATTTATAATCCAAAATAAACTTACTAAAAAGACACACAGTCACTTGCAAAGTAAGATATATACTTTTGATAGAGAGTTTTACTGTACACTTATTGCTTTTCCTCCTGAGTTTTAATTAAAATCTGAAATACTTGCAATTTTGTAACTCACTTAAGAAATTAAAGCTGTAATTACAATCTGCTAGCAGGCTTAGGTGTCATTTTTGGCGGATAGCAGTTGTTCAGAAGGTTGACAAATGAAAAGGATTAGATTGGCTGAAATGTGAGTTAGTGATTTTTAATTAGAATTTTTACTCTTTCTCAGTGCTATGTCACTGATTAAGTAGTAAGAGAACTAACATCTAATTTTAGAGTTTCCACTTTCAAAATCATTGTTTTTAAGCTCTGATTTCTGTCATGCTGTATTCTAAATAGTAGCTTATACATGTCACATTATAAGTGGTTGAAAAGGCAGCTAGGTTGGACTGTTAGAAGGCGCAAAATCTAATGTGTTGCTCATTGATATTGTCCTGAGTTAGGAATTTTTTTATGGTGGCTCATTATTCAAGTTAGATGTGCTACAGTCCTGATGACATTTAAAAAAAAAAAATCATGGGAAATGTTTCTCTTCTAGAAAATATGTTAAGTAAATTGGTGAACTGGCAACTATGATTAAAGTTTTTGTGGATATTATTTTAATTGGACTCTTCTGTACGTTTTAATCTGTTGATGGTAAATTGATGTTTTATTGGTTATGTGGTTATCCATCACCCTGTGTATTTTATTGTTGTTATGTTTTTGGTGTGGAAAAGCAATATATACATATTGTAATAAATAAATACAAGGGATAGGCTAAGCCCACTGAGTATAGCTTAGTTTGTCACAACTCTTATTGAATTCCATGATATAAAATAAACAATCCACTCTTCTTTGTTCCCTGTGAGGACCAACCTTCACATTAGAGAATCACACTAACAAAAATTAGTTTAAACAGATTTTATTTATTAGATTTCTTGCATGCCCTCCCCACAAGTAGGCTCAGAGTGGGTAACAGCATTAATGTTACATTTACATTACATTAATGTTAAAAAAATACAGTCAAACATGGAATAAACAGCAATACAAAATACACAAAACCATATGAAGCAAAGGATCTCTTGCAACTAGAAGTAAACAGAACCCACCCCCCATAACCAAAATGATGCAAGGGGAAGAACTTCACATGAGAGAATCACACTCATTCCAAACTGAACCAAGGGCCACTCTTGCAACTTAGCCCAGCAGAACCAGTGCCACTCACTGCAGCCAGTCCACTGAGTTCAGCCAGTGGGGAAACACCACAGAACAGAACTTAACACTAACAGCACCCAGCTAACACTAACAGCATTCACCAAGCACAGCTGCAAAAGAGGCTTCAGGCTCAGAACATTCAGAAAACTAATAATAAGTGAAAGCCAAGTAAAGCACACACCCCACACTACACCCTCCAAACAAAGCCAAACAATGCACTCCCAAACAGCAAAACTATTCAGCAAGCAAGCGGCAAAAATCAAACAGAAAATTAAAAATGCAAACTAATAACAAATTTCTCTTCCCTCAACCCACCAAGACAACCCCCTCCCCCCAGAAAGAAAGAAAAAATCTGTGAATGTAGTGACTCTCAAACCAGTCCCCTCCAGGTGCAAGTCCGGCAGTCATCAGGTCCATTGGGGCAGTAGAGGAGGAGGGAAGTTGTGAATTTCCTGCATTGTGCAAAGGGTTGGACTAGATGACCCTAGAAGTACCTTCCAATCCTATGATTCTATGATTCTGTGATTCAGTCCACTCACTGTGAGACAATTTATTTCATTTTTATTTTGATAGTTATACCTTAATTTTCTCTCTGGAGGGGACAAAAGCAGTTTACAATACTGCTCACGTTCCTTCTGTTTTTATACTCACAATGATCCTATGAGGGAAGTTAGGTTGAGAGCGACTGGCTTAAGGTCACCCAGCTAGTTTCCATGGCAGAGCGGGGGTTTGAAACTTGGACTCTCAGATCCTAATCCAACATTCTGACCACTTCATCATGCTGACTCAAATGAAAAATATAAACTCAGGTTCTGGAATCTCCACAGTAAGAAGTGAAGTTTGGCTTCATTTCAATAGTGGTCTCAAATCTTTAACTCAAATAAACGAAAGGCTGCCATTCACAGACATGGAGGTGGGGGGGGGGGTCACATATTGCACTTTGGGACAAGGTAGCAGTATGTGCAAAACTTGCCCACTTCCTTGGAATTGTGTGCCCAAATCACCACCAATATGGTCCATATATCAGAGTACTTACCCTGACCCAGATAGGGCAGGTAAGCCTGATCTTGTCAGATCTCAGAAGCTAAGCAGGGTTGACCTTGGTTAGTAATTGGATGGGAGAACTCCAACGAAGACTAGGGTTGCAGAGGCAGGCAATGGCAAACCACCTCTATCAGTCTCTTGCCATGAAAACCCCACCAGAGGTAATCATAAGTCAGCTATGACTTGATAGCACTCTCCACCATATCAGGATATTTGTGTCACTATAGATCTGTGTACAGATAGACACCTTGAACAATATATGAGCCCCTCATGTTACTAACATATGAACCTTTTCTATTCATAATCTATGCATCAGTTAGAAAAATTCACCATAAGGAACTGATGTAGTTGTGAAAGTACATTGTATTGGCTGAAGCTAAGCAGATGTGGGCTCCAGGAGATTGTCTAAGAACCCTGTTATAAATGATGCCTTGAGTTACATGGATGTAAAGTGCATTTGCAATGTAAGAAATAAGAACCCACAACCATATGGATCAGACCAATTGTGCATGACCTTCCCATCCAATTATAGTCCTGCCAGGTCCAGTGAAGCCTGAATAGAAAGAACCTACGTGGGTTGACCACACATGCTTAGTTCCAAACATTACCATGATGGCACAAAAAGATGCCATGGACGTTCAATGATACACCACATGCTTTGTATGCTCAAGGTCCCCAGTTCAGTCCTCGACATCTAGAGCTAAAGGATTATCAGTATAACTTTTGCTTGGGAGAGCCATTGCCAATCAAAGCAGAAACAGATAGAATGGCATTGTATATATGTGTATTGAAGTGCTTCTTGAGATACTACAACAACATGTGAAAGGCCAGGATATTGCATATTGTTTGCAAGTTTAAAATAATTCTCTCCTACTAAAGAAGGGAAGCAGAAATCATAAATTACACATATTGACACTGTGAAACTCTCGACGTCATCTTCAGATTTGATCACAGAATATTCACTTGGGTGGGTGACGATCGCTCTAAGTGCCAAGATTCTATTGCCTCTTCAATGTATATTCTTTTTGTAGTACCAAATCACTCAGAACACAATGCCCCTGTTATTCATCATCTTTGCCCTTTTTTCTATTGAACTACATAAACCACTTATCTATGCCATTGTGAATTGTAGAGCCCTTCTACTTTTGTAGCATTCCTTTGTCTTTTCAAGCACAATTTTGTCACCTTAATCCAAGTGACATTTTTCTAAGTTGTTTGAGAAGTATTCTAAGGCAAAGAAAATGGAGCCTTGTAGCATTTTACTCCCTATTCCTATTAGGAACCCTTCCCACTGACAAGTTTTCTTTGATATTGAACTTGTGTCTTTTTAAAATACTTCAATAACTCATCTCTTCTGAACAAGTCTTGAGCTCATCATATTGTGGAATCAAAAACATGACTAAAATTCAGGTAAAGTGTCTATCTGACAGTGATTTTTTTCTTTGCTCTTCTACTCATTTTATTATTATTCTCATTACTTTTTGCAAAAATGTTTTGTTAATGGAGTCTCCATGTAAAGAACCTGCAAGAAGAAATCTGATCGTCATACTCTGAGAAGCTACTGTAAGTGGATGGGGAAGTCAGACTGTGATATCAAAAAGACACCAGGAGAGTTTTTCATAGTTACCTACCCATCTAGTACCTCAATTTCTCTAAATTGCTTATGATAGTGTGCATGAGTTTTCCCTCCTTCATTTTGCCCTAACATTGACCTTGTGAAGCAGGTTAAGCTGAGAGAGTATGACTGGCCCAAGGTAATTTAGTAGGCTTCATGATCAAGTGGGGCCTTAAACTAGACATGAGCATGAAACAGAAAAAAACTGAAATGAGAGTTTCATGTTTCGTCACGATCCATGGATCGTGAATCATGAAATTTCATGAAAATGACACTTTTGCTGAAATGATTCATTAGTTTCGTGATTTGTCAGAACCTGGGGCATTTCAACAGCCCCCTTCATTCCTGGAGATGCCAAACTCACAGGGAGACTTCGGCAGGCTCTCCTCCACCCACCCTCCCAGTTTGCAATACGTTGATTGGGAAGGTCAATGGGAAGGGTGGGAAGGGAATGCTGCCAGAGTGCATGACTGAAACGGGGACCAGGAGTTGCTGGATCAGAGGAGGATGAAGGACTGGCCGTGATGTGGTGCTGGGCTGGGAAGGCAGAGTGAGGGGTGGACGGCAGGCAGGAACAGTCCCAAGAGTTTGGCATGTGGAGGACGAGCTGGATGTTTCTCCAAAACCCCATCATTCATCCCGAGCAGAAGAGGAGGTCTGTGGTTGGCCAGCAGACCTGCCTAACAGGGTTTGGAGGGGTGAGATTGGTGTGTCCATGGCTACAAAAGGCCCACCTCCTTGGTTGCCTAGGGGGTTGACCCCACAGCTCCTTGCTGTATAGGGCAGAATGGAAGCTCTCCAAATGGCTAGGAGAGCTGCCAATCAAGGCTAAGTGGGCTATGATTAGGGTTTCCAATGACAACAAAAGGTCTGGGTCCATTGTTGCCTAGGGAATCAATGGATTGGTGCCAGCCTGTCTGTAATTATGAATCGTTCATGAAGCTAACAAAACAGGCCAAAAAGTCATGAATTTCATGATAATTTCATGATAACTGCGGCCCCACAAAATGCTGTTTCGAGATACACGAAACAGCCTGTTTCATGATGAAATTTGCTTCATATTTTGATTCATGCCCATGTCTACTTTAAACCTGTGACTCCTAGATTCTGTGACACTATTGTCCCTACACTACACAGGCTCTCAACTGATGATCGGGAAGACATAGGGTCATTTGAGACAGTTGACCTAACTACACATTATGCTTTTCCTAGGTCCCTCCCTGCATCCAGTCAACAGGTAAGCTCTGGGAGTTCTGAGCTAGGAACACAATTATCAAACATGTAGGAGCCAATTTAGATTGGGACTGGGCGGGGGGGTTATGTTTTCCCCTCATGTGTTTTTCCTGCCCTGAAACAGAACCAAGGAATTATTTGCGGGCTGAGGAAATAGTGTTGCCAACCTAAAGCTGGTTCAGCAGGAGATACTTACCGACAAGGGAGGGGGGCTGTCTAGCAATATAGTCATGTTGTCAGTGACATGGTCATGTCACTTCTTGTATGAGCCAGATGTGATGTCACCACATAGGGGCAATACTCTAGCATTTGCCCCAAACTCTATCATTTAATCATAGATAGAGATGGGCACGATCTGCATTACGAACGTAAAAAACCCACGAAAATGGCGATCATGCGATCGTGACCCAGCGGATCGTGATTGACCACGGCCAATGATCCAGTGGTCGGGAGAGGCCTGGATCGTGGCATTCGGGCTCGGTTCAGGGATCCAGACACTCAGGCGCCAGCAATCTATTCCTCTGGCAACAGAGCCAGGGGAATGCCTGAGCTCTGTCTGCCCTCCTTCTGTCGCCTTGGAAACCCGAATGGAAGCCCAGCTTTCCTTGATCAGCAGGGCTTCCTTCCAACCATAGAGCATCAAAGCAGTCACAAGTTGGGAGAAGACACCCAGGGGAGGGAGGGGGAAAGGGGTGTTCTGTAGCCATGGGCACTCCAATCTCATCCCTGCAAACCCTGATAGAAAGCTCTGACGGCCAAACACAAACACAGACGCCGCCGGCAACACCCACCATTCCTGTATCGCTGGGAACAGTGGGGCGCCCCTCCGCTTTTGCCTCCATGATCCACGATCCACGTTCAGGAACAGGAGATGGTCATTGCTGTTCGGGAATTCGGGATAGTGGTCTGCAGCGAACCACGATCCTCTGGTTCTGTAATTTTTTTTTGGTTTGTGCCCATGTCTAATCATAGAGTTTGAGAAGAATGCTAGTGCATCACTCCTAAAAAGTGACATAACTTCTAGGTTGCACAGGAAGGGACATCATCATGATGCTGTTGTGTAGGTATTTCTCCCTCAGTATCCTCCCACCCCCATCTCCCATGAGCAACAATGGGGCAAGAGGGCTGCCAATCTAGGAGACCTGGCAGCCCTATGGGAAACTTAATGTGTACTGCTATGCTACATACATACTGCAATTAGCAGCTGCCTGCGGCTGTTTTGGGGTGAGAAAGCAGTGCAAAAGGAAGGCTTAGGCCCCCTCTACTCAAGCATCATGATGCTAATATAAACTGGGCCTCTGTACCTGGGAACTGAGCATGTAACTCTCAAACCACGTTTATTGAGTAAGAGTTCTCTGGAGGAAAGATGGATAAAGTGTAATAAATTCATTCACTTGTTATGTTTCCTATGGGCCAGTTCTTTCTTCAGCAGTGACCTGCACAATGATGGGCCAAACAACCAGCCACACACTTCTTCTTAGTCTCCTTTGCTGCTTCCAGAGCCTCCAATGATATTTCTGCAGCATCCGTGGTGTCACACCTATGGAATCCATAGACATACCACATGGTGAGCCTAACAGTATGTCAGGTACATTCTGAGAACTACATTTCCCAAGGTGGAGTGAGTTCGATGTATTGTCGAAGGCTTTCACGGCTGGAGAACGATGTTGTGGGTTTTCTGGGCTGTATTGCCGTGGTCTTGGCACTGTGACACTGAGAGATCTCTGTCTTTTGGTGCTACACCTCTGAAGATGCCAGCCACAGCTGCTGGCGAAACGTCAGGAACTACTATGCCAAGACCACGGCAATGCAGCCCAGAAAACTCAAAACAACCATCGTGGAGTGAGTTGTCAAAATGAGATAACAGAGCAGAAATTCATAGAATCATAGAGTCAGAGAGTTGGAAGGGGCTTTACAGACCACCTAGTCCAACCCCCTGCCAATGCAGGCATAGCCTAAAGCCCCCAGGACAAGTATTCATCCGGCCATTCCTTGAAGACTGACAATGAGGGGGAACCCATCACATTTCCAGGCAGCTGATTCCACTGCTGAATTACTCCTAACATGAAGAAGTGTTTCCTACTGTCCATCCAGTACCTTCTGTAGTTTAAACCCAGTGTTTTGAGTCCTGTCCCCTGTTGCCAATAGGAACAGCTCCCGTCTCTCCCCTAAATGACAGCCTTTTAAATGCTTAAAAAGAGCAATCATGTCTCCCCTCAACCTCCTCTTCTCCAACCTGAGCATTCCCAAGTACCTCAGTCTTTCCTCGTAGGGCTTGGTCTCCAGGACTGTGATCATCCTGGTTGCTCTCCTCTGTATCCGTTCCAATTTGGCCACATCCTTTTTGAAGTGAGGCCTCCAGAATTGCATACAATACTTCAGGTGGGGCTTGACTGATACGGTATATAGTGGGACAATGATATCCTGAAATTTGGATGTTATACCTTTGTTGATACAGCCTATGATTGCATTGGCCATTTTTGTGGCTGTGCCACACTGACTGCTCATAGTTTTCTTCCCATCCACCCATATCCCAAGATCTTGTTCACACACATGGCTACCCAGAAGTGTATCCCTCATCTAGTATTCAAACTTTGCATTTTTGTTACCCAGATGGATAACCTGGTACTTATTCATGTTAAATTGCATCTAATTCAAACCTGCCCAATTTTCCCTTGTGTTCAGACCTCGTTGAATTCTATCTCTATCTTCAAGGGTGTTTGCTACTCCTCCCAGTTTGATGTCATTTGGAAATTTAATGAGTAATCCCTTCACACCCTTGTCCAGATCATTTGTAAAAAATTTGCAAAGCACTGTGGCTAGGACCTAGCGCTGTGGCACTCCACTGGACACCTCCCTCCAAGCAGACATGATGCCATTGACAACTACTCTTTGAGTGCAGTTATCCAGCCAGTTTCCTATCTATCTAACCATCCTAGAATCCAGTCTACAGTCCCCCTTGTCAAAAACTTTACTGAAATCCAGATAAACTACATCAACAGCATTCCTGCAATCCAGTAAGCCTGTCACTTGGACATAGAAGGAGGAGAGGTTGGTCTGACAGGACCTGTTGGGGACAAATCCGTGCTGACTTTGCTGTATCACCATGTTGTCCATCAGGTGCTTGCAGGTAATATCTGACCCAGTATTTTCCCTGGCACAGAGGCCAGGCTGACTGGCTTAAATCAACCCTTTTCATGTTATTGAAGGTTTGAAACACATTTGCTCTCCTCCAGTCTTCTGACACATCACCCATCCTCCAAGAGGCCTGGAAGACGATTGACAAAGTGCCTGCAAACTCTTTTGAAAGTTCCTTAAGCACAGTTTCTCTCCACCCATTCATCAGAGGACTACGTGGCTTCCAACCACCCAATGGAGTGGTAGCCTTCCCAGAGCAGCAGCTGGATAGGGAGAAACAATAAAAGCACCATAAGGTCAATTGGAGGAGAGGGAGGGAAATTTCATTTTGTTCCCAATAGGCATGAAGATTACTATTAATGAAAATAAATGTGTGTGATAACAAATTGAATGAAAACGAGCAATTTTTTTAAAAAAACTTCTAAGCTCCTCATGGGAAAATCAGGGTCATTCTGCCATATTTTTTTGGATAAAATGTTTCTGTGTGGGTCCATTGCCCATTGTCATATTTATAATGCAGAACCAAAGGTCCATCTTGAGCATTTATAATGATCTAGGGCTGCCTTTTTACCATAAACATCACTATATATGTTTTTCAGCGCTGCTGGTACCCACTGTACATGTGGAAACCTTGCTGTGGGCTAAAGTAGTCTCTCCTCCCACCATCTATATATTTTTTTCAGAATCCATCAAGGGCTGTTCTGCCTACATAGCTAGCTTATTTTCAGTGCAATCCTAAGAAGAGTTATTCCAGTCTAAGCCCATTGATTTCAATAGATTTGGACTGGAGTAACTCTTCTTAAGATTGCACTGTTTGTGTATTTGTGGTAGGTAGGACTTCTCTAAGAAATGCTCATTGCAACATGAAGACATCATCCAAAGTAAATAAAAGAAAAATGAAATAAAACCTTGAGCAGTTAAAAAATAAAATTGCAAAAAAAAAAATCACAGTCTTGACATCCAAGAATAACACTGCTTCAGGACTTGAACATTGAACCCAGAGAATGGTAAATTGTCATTGGTTGGCATTCATCCTTATTTTATTATCTGCAGGTTATCAGTGCCACTCCTGTAAACACTTTCTGCTACTCTAGCTTGCCCGTTAGTAAGACCTTGTGATATCTTCTATACATTTTGGAGTGATCCTCATGAATTCATACAACTTCTGTGCCTGAGGAGAGCAATAAATTGATTGATTTACATATTTATTAAACAATGAGCTCCAGGATGTGGCAGGCACCTGCAATTCATCAATTTCCCCCCTCAAAAGTTACCCTTTTGGAATGGACTTATTTAATGGGAAAAACGGATTCCCCTTCCTCCTGAATAGCTGCCAGTTTTAAAGATGTATACAAAGAAAGGTACAATGCAGGTGAGGTTTACTGTATTAAAAAGGTGCGAGAAGAAGCCGAAGGAGGAGGCATGTTGAATTTAAACCAGGGAAGCTGAAAAGGAAGTATGCATTATTTAAAGACTCCAGTCTAATTTGGCAGCCTTCATACTTTTAACTTAATATTAGTCTAAAAGATCACCACTGAAGTGTGAATGATGCTTTTTGTTGCCTTGACATTGAACAAGAACTAGAACCCAAGCAGAGCACGTTTTAAACTCATCCTTAATTATACCACTTTGTTTAGACATTGTTTTCCAGTGACAGTTACAATTTTGCCTTTGGTTTGTCTGCGACTGGTCAAAGAACAATTTCTCAAAATGAGCTCCAGGCTTATCTGAGCCAGGGTGTAAGCAGCTGAGCATGCGGATTGTGAAATCTGGGCTTCTGTGGGTGCTCTGAAACAACCCATGAACTCCCCAGCTTATCATAGTTCCAATGAACCTATGGGCCAAGCTACAAGTGACAAATTACACATAGTGCAAGTGCAAGTGGAGTGCAAGTGGAGTGCAAATGAACAGGGAGGAATACACGTGAGTCTACTCACTTGCCATTCAAGTGTAATTCGTCACTTATAGCTTGGCCCTGAGTTTGTTCACTTGTTGTTCAAGTGTCATTCATCACTTGTCCCTTGGCCTTAGATCTCTAGGTTACTAGTGTGGGCTGATGACATCATTCGCTCATGGCTGAAGCTTCTGCAGATTTCTATGGTAGCTGAGGTTGGAGGGGAGATCATATTTTTAGAAATTTGTCCTTAAAAAACAACAGCTATTCTTGGTTCAAAAAAGTGGGTAATTTGATGAAGAATCAGGTGTGCTAACTCCCAAGACTTATTCAAATAATGCCTGATTGTTATGTTTACATTTGCTAACCCAATGGGCCCAGTGTTATAAAATAATACTCCCTTAGTCTCTGGAGCTTTGCCTGTCATTTCTGTTTCAGTAATACCCAACACGTTATTTAATTTTCACTGGTTTCTGAATTGCAAACCTGACTACAGGAGCTCGCCACAGGCAATCAGCAGACTGCGAAAAGCAAAAGTCTAAAAAGATTAAGGTTGAAACCTAGAGTGTTAGCTAAAGAAACCTCGGTGAGATTTTCTGGTTAGCCAGGAGAAAAGGATGCACAGTAGAAATGCATGGTTTGCAAACTGCAAGAGAATATCAGTTCGTTTAGGATAAACATTTTGAAAAGGCTAGCTATCACCCCAGGGTCTACTGGGGTGTTAAAATTTATGCAAACGTCCCCAGCAAAAGCCATAGAGGTGGTTATATCCATGTTCAGCCAAGTTGGGTTTATGTGAGTACAGCTACATACTCACTTTGGAAAGTACTACCCACATAACTATTCCCATTGCAGGGGGAAAATACACATTTTTTTTAAAAAAAGTTAAAACAAACCTCATACAAAACGGAAATAAAAATATGATCACATTAGTGGCAGATCTACACATAAACACCTATAAAAGGCATCCAAGTATCTAAAAATAAGCCCATATGCAACTGTTAACAAACATCAATAAGGTTGTAAGGTCCTCAATCCACTGAATTATAGTAGGTGGGTATTTATCTCTCCAGTGTTGTAATAGAAATCCTTTGGCTACAGTAGGGGCTCAGAGGGTCCTTTTTCATTAACCATCAGTTAGCTTCCAAGAAACAGGCAAATAATTAAAGTATATAAGCATCCTTACAGATCTTCATATCTTCCATCATCTCAGGAGATTTTGAATGGGAAAAAATACAGATAGAGGAGGGTGGTGTGAGTAGCTTTTCACTCCCACTAGTCCTCCGCTCTGGATTCCAACTTCACACCATTGCTTCTAATTTCTTTTTTAAAAGCAAACCTAGAGCATTGATGAGAAGTTATAATTAAATGGGTGGAACATGCAGTTTGGTCTCAGATGTACTTCCCTCTTCCCAGACACAATAATACTGGGTTTGTTATGCAAAAGAGTGGGTTTTTTTAATTGTAAGTTTGATAGCAGACTTTTGATTCTGAGGCTCAAGACAAAAGTCCAGGATTAAGCTTCAGAATCACTGCCACGCTCATTAACCCCCCTCTGCCGCCGCCCCCAACCAGGGTCAAGCAAAGGGTGCTCTTTCCCCATGGGATGCAGGTGGGAGATGTCACTGGAAAGTAACTGTTTAAGTCCTGGATGGAGGGGCAGAAGTGACTGTTGCTGACAGTGGGAGGCCTGAGCCCTAGACAGGATGGATGCAAGAGGCAGTGGTGAGAGACTGTTCTTTTTCTTCTCCTCCCCCTCCCCCCCCAGTTGGAGCCAGGGCCATTTGTAGTCGCTCCCTGAGCACTGCAGCCCCAGGTAGCTTCCCCTGTTGCTCTTGGAACAGCACCCAATTTGGGAGTTTATTTACCACCATCTGATTTATGTGGTGCTCCACGGTCAACTTTGGCAGATATACATTGTAAGTCAGGGTCCTCCTTTCTCTATTTTCTCAGACATTTCTAGAGAAATACAAGTATATAGTGCTCTGTTCTTAACTGTAACATTGCAGGCATCTGCACTTTGCACTGAACCCAAGTCTTGTTAAATTGCACATATTAAAAACAATACAATCTTCTATAAATCCTCCAGAAAGCAATGCTGATTTTTGCTAAAACCAACATCTTAAGATGGGAAGCTATTAGAATCGAGCCTCTAAGTGCTTAAGAAACCTTCTAGAAACCTTATCCTAGACATTTCCTTGGCATTCAACCAGCATAGAGTCCTACGGCAGCTGCCCATTAAAATTCATATTAATCAAATGTAGCTGTATAATGATCTCCTCATACCAATGAAATTCCAAATGGGGGCTGCCAATTTGGCATTTGCAAACGTCTGCATTTTTTCATCATTGCCTCAGACTCCTTCTGCTCTAGCAGTTTGTGTGTACTTTTCAGTGTAACAGAACCTGATGTAGAATATTTTATTCTGAGAGGGCACTGCAACCTCCCCACTGAATTAAACCCTCTTATTGCGAAAAGAAAGAAGGCTCTAAGGGAGTTTATCACTAAATGAATGTTGGGGGCAAGGAGGAACGCTCTCCTGAAACAGTTATTCAGGTTCTTCTCTTTCCCTTGAACTTAACCACTTTGGTTTGCAGTTCAACTGATATTTTGTGTGTGTGTGTAGGCGTAAAAAACATGAATTTATTATGTTGGCATAGAAAGCAACAGCAACAATTGAAATGTGTTCCTTGAAATCTGCCTTAACGGTGATCAATTTGCAACAATATTGTTGTACTGAAAAAACGCACACTTTGTTGTGGCCTACTTCAGAAACATAAGAGCTCTTGAGATAAGACCCAGGGTCCATCTAGTCCAGAACTTTCTCCCCCCCCACCCCCCATAATGATCAACCAGATGTCTTAAGGAAGCTCACAATCTGGGCAAAACGGCAATAGGCTTCCCTTGCTGTTAGGGTTGCCAACCTTCAGGTAGGAACTACAAAAAGGAGGGAAACACCCTGAGAAACCCAAATACACTACCAGGTGTATACTGACAAACTTTGTAATTAAAGTGCAAGTGCTCCAACATATATCACACAATATATACTGCAATTTACAAAGTTAATAAATCCTCAGAGATAATTATACAAATAATTAATCAGTCGAGTCAATATCCCATCAGTTAGGAATGTCCAACAAAGTCCACAATAGTTAGAACTAGAGATAGGCATGATCTGCATTACGATCCAAAAAAACCAACGATAATGGCGATCACACGATCGTGACTCAGTGGATTGTGATCGGCCACGGCCAACGATCCAGCGATCGGGAGGGGGTTGGATCGGGGCTGGATCGTGCTTGGATCAGGAAGCCAGACACTCAGGCGCCAGTAATCTATTCCCGGGGCAACGGAGCCAGGGGGATGCCTGAGCTGTGTTTCCCCTCCTTCTGTCGCCCTGGAAACCCAAATGGAAGCCCAGCTTTCCTTGATCAGCAGGGCTTCCTTGCAAACACGGAGCAGCAAAGCAGTCACCAGCTGGGAGAAGACACCCAGGGGAGGGAAGGGGAAGGGTGTGTTCTGTAGCCATGGGCACTCCAATCTCATCCCTGCAAACCCTGATAGGCAGCTCTGATGGCCAAACACAAACACAGATGCCGCCGGCATCACCCACCATTCTTTTCTCACCAGCGTGCTCCTTTTTGGCCTGGCGGGCGGCCAGACATGGGGGGTGCCACCGGCAAGCGGCCAGACCCCCTACCCCCTGAGGGGAGGCAGCTCATTGCCATCTCCCCGTGCCCACCAGGCCCAGTGGCCGCTGCCAACACCCACCTTCCCACATTGCTGGGAATAGCAGTGTGCCCTGCTTTGGCCTCCTCGATCCATGGATCGGGAACAGGAGATGATTGGTGTGGATCGTTTAGTTGGGATTGTCACCAGCACCGATCCACGATAAGCTGGATTGGCAATTTTTTTTGGATCATGCCCATCTCTAGTTAGAACCTCTGGTATTATTTCCTAATGATTGAAATGTCAGGTTGACTATCTTAGAGGACACCAGGCATCTTCTATTGGAAGCTCTAAAAAGCCGAAGAAACAAAAGAGCCGAAGATACAAGAGCTTCCAATAGAAGATGCCTGCTGTCCTCTAAGATAATCCACCTGACATTTAAATCATTAGGAAATGCTCTGAAACAACCCACGAACTCCCCAGCTTATCATAATTCCAATGAATCTAGGGGCCAAGCAACAAGTGACAAATTACACATAGTGATTGAGTGGAGTGCAAGTGGAGTGCAAATGAACAGGGAGAAATAAATGTAAGTCTGCTCACTTGCCAAAAAGTCTTCCAAGAAAATGTCGTGATGCGACATCCCCCCATGGGTCAGTTACGACTCAGTGCTTGCACAGGAGACTACCTTTACCTTTTTAAGCAAGTAACTATCAAGACCTCTTGGCAGTAGCCATAATGCTTAAGAAGAAAATTGTCTAAGGTTTGTTTTCTTTTCTAATGCTTTCTTCTCTTTTCATTTGGCTTTTTAAAATCACAAACTTTGTTTATTGGTCTACAAAACAGGCAGTTAATAAGACAGTGTTGGGAGGTGCTTTTAATATTATCATTGGATATTATGAACTGACTGCTGAACAGTGATTTCAGCGGGCTCAGCCTGGGTAACTCTGCTTAGGATTTCATTGTCTGTTTGAAAATTGTTCTGTTAAGACAATCAATTGATGCAAATCAGAGGGATCCAAAATGTCTATGTCATCACATGTCCATATAAGGAAACAGACATGAGCATTTGTCACATGCTGTGAGATATGCGTGATATGTGATTATTGATGAAACTGAAATTTGTAACTAGTTTGGTTTGATTTGAAAGCTGGAACTTTGTTTATGGTTTCTCAGAACAAAGTAAGGGATGTTCTCCCCACCCCACCACCAAAATAACAAAGATTGATAGTAAAATGAACGCTAACATTGATACTTGTTTTTGTGGACAAATGACATGAAACAGACACCTGTCATAAAATGGTATAAAAATGGCACAAAAGAAATGAACAGAATGGCAAAACTAGCCAAGAAAATAAGTGGGATAAAAATACTTGTAATTAATAGGCACAAAAACTTAATAAATAAAAAACAGAGTATATATATATATATATATATATATATATATATATATATATATATATATATATATATATATATATATTCCTTTAGGAAGGTGATTTTTACTAAGCGTGAATTAGATCTACCTCGGAACATCAAGTTGGGTGAAGCAGCTCCAAGCCAGCCTCTTTGACCATTGTGCCATTAGAACTGGCTCTACGCAAACCTTTGTGTGACTCTGCATGGCAGCAGAATTACACTTTTATCATCTCTGCTGAGATACACAAGAGGCTGTGCCAAACAGATCACTTCTTCACGGAAGGCTATCTGTTGGCTCTTGTAATTAAGAAGAATCACCTTCCCGTCGTACTCAGGAGGCCAATCTTCCCTTGTTTCCAAGACTGTGATAGAAAGACTTTTGCATTTCTGTTGGGGAATGAGCGGAAAAATATAGAGAAGCAATATGCTGTGCTGCATAGTTTATCTTAAGGAGAAACAACAGAAGGATCTGAAATCTGGATACTAGTTTGGAGCTCTGTTGTTACGCTGATCTTTATTCCTCCCTTGAGGGCTTGCTTCAATGAACCAAGTTCTAAGAGAAATAGTGCAGCAGCGGCCCTTCAACGAACAGTTGGGAAAATCTTGCTTTTACAAAGGGTGCCCCTTAGAAATGAGTCAAAATTTTGTGAGCAAACTTTTTCAATCAGACATGTGCGAAACTACAGAGTGACTTATTTGTCCTCATGGGTTTCTTGTGCCTCTGCAATGCATTCCTCTGGATCCTGCCTCTTTCCTTCTCACAGGGAGCATGATGAAGACTTGATACAAACTCCAGCTTTCCACGATATAAAAATGCAGCTGTCCAGCTGAATAGGAGTTTGTTTTCTTCCCTTAACTCATGATTCTAAGCTCTGGTTTAATCCTGGTTTAGAATCTCTGTTTGTGCAGAGAAAACAATGCCCGATTCAGCTGCATTCATACACCCCAGAGAATGGAGTTTGTATTCAACCAAGAATCCTCAATTATGTTCCGTGTGAGATGGGAAGAGAAAAGGGAACAGCCAATATCAATTTGAGATCCCCAAACTATTATTTGAATAGTCCTGTTTCACATTTTCTTTCCTGTTTGCTGCCTCGCTTGGTAACTGATTTCATCTTTTTTTTTAATGTAAAAAGAGAGATCTGTTTGCTTGCTATGAGATCTAGCCTATCAGGGACCATAGAGCCAGCATGATACTATCATGATGCTGTATAGACAATACATCCAGCCCGGCTGGCAGCAACAGATGCTACAGCTGAGGGCTGCCCTTTGCCTCCCCAGAGGAGGAGGAGGCAGTGACACTCTCCTGGGCACCCAGGAGTGCATGAGGGGGAGGAGCCTGTGGCCTTATAAGGCTGTACCACCCCTTCAGTGCTCAGTTGCACCTCATGCTCTGCCCACCCACCCGCCCTGTGTCAGTGCAGGTTTAGCCTGTTGCTGTTTTCCAGGGCCAAGTAGGAGTTTTCTTTCCTTTTTCCTACAATTGGCAAAAGGGTGAGTAGTTTTTCGCCTACCTTGCACTACCTGCATGGGCTGTGGTAATTGGCTTGCGGTGGGTCTGTTAGGTACTTTCCACTGGCAGGTTAGAAGTTGGGAAAACTGAGCAGGCTGGTGAGCATTCTTGGCATACCCCATTGGTGGGGAATTGGAGTCTGTCAGGAGTGGCCGGATGTTTTGAGGACAGACTGCCTGGTGGCAAACCCCTGGAACAGCTGGTTCTCCCCCTGCTTCATGTCCAAGTGGATGGAGGGGGGAACCACTTCACCTGGCTGGTCTGGTCTCAACCACATGCATGGATGGCTCACACCTGGGGCAGTGAGGCTCACTCAGACAGATCAGGGTGGTGGTCCAGTGGTGACCCCAGAGCCTGACCTGTATTGCTAGTTAGGCCCTTGCCATGTTGACAGTTGTGTTGTAATTTAATAAAGTGGCCCTTAGGTTCCCAGTGTCTTGTATCTGCCTCTGCTGGTATAGAATTTGCTTGAGAACTTTTTTCTTTATGCTGCTTGAGAACTTTTCCCCTTATACTCACCTATAACACCAATAATTCCCACAGAAACCGAATCTCCCCTGCTTGTAATACCTCTTTTTCTTTCAGTCCAGCCCTCCATATTACCCAGTTGCTGACAGGTGTGCAGTTTTAACTGCACTGTATTTCAAGTGAATGTGCTGCATCTGAGTCTCTGCAGTGGGCGACATTCATCAACCCACTATGCAGACAGCCAGTAGCTGCTGTTGACACCTGCTCAGAACTTTCTGGATTGCTGGTCATCATGTATGCTCCACGGTGAGTGGTAGGGAAAGTGTAATTTGAAGTTCTTTTTCCTGATATGTCAACATAAAAATCCCAATTTCTATTTGCTTCTGTTTGAGAGCTGCCAGTGGTTAAGTGGTCAGGCTGTGAATCAGCACTATGCTAGTTCAGTTCCCACTATTGCCATAAGCTCTGCAGATGGCCTTGGGTAAGACACTCCTCTCAGCCCCAGCTCCCCAGCTGTATTATGAGGATAATAATAACATTGACTTTGTTCACTGCTCTGAGTGTGGCACTAATCTGTCCAGAAGAGCGTTCTATATAAGAACAGTGTTGTTGTTGTTATTATTATGCTTTTCCTTTATATGAATTCACTCATGTCTATTTTTGCATGATTTTTTGTATTGTTACACAAAAATGTCCCTGTTAAATCCAGTTTTCAATGTGATTTGTGCATTGGTACATCAGTATTGTATAAACATAGTATGTATAAAAAACATTTTATGTATAAATTGTATATAAAAATTATACGGTGTTCTCAGTATAAATCTAAAACCGACAACAAAAGAGAGAGGGAGAACTGAGACCACTGACAAAAACATAAACAAATATAAAAAAGAAAACAAAAGGAAGCTGGTTCATTCCTAAAAATGAGACATATTTCACGTTTATGTGCTGTGTTTACATCTGTTTAACTAGGTGAGGATAAAACTACAGCAACTGAACCATGTCAACAGATGTATATTTGTGATTGGTAACTATCTCTCTTCTCCACAGGGGGATCATCAGAACATAAAAACCCTGCTGGATCAGGCCAGTGGTTCATCCATTCCAGCATCCTGTCACACCCAGTGACCAACCAGTTTCTATGGAGGGTTAGAGGCATAGGGCATAGAGGTTAAGGCATTCCCCACTGTTGCCTCTTGGAAATGGTATCAAGAGATTGTCTCTGAAAACAGAAGTTCCCTTTTGTCATGATGGTTGGTAGCCCCAGATGGACCTATCCTCCGTTAATTTGACCAGTTCCTTTTAAAGGCTGTCTATGCTTGTGGCTTCCTTTACATTTTCTGCATTGAATTCTACATTTTTATCACTTGTTGAGTAAAGGAGTATTTCCTTTTGTCCATCCTAAATCTATTCAGGATCCATGCTTCCATCATGAGGTAGACAGGGCATCATAAGGCATTGCAACACCTTCCTCCACACATGATCCACAGTTCTCAAGTGTCGGATGCTCATGTGGGAAGTCTTTGTGATCCAATTTATAACATTTGATTTAAAAGCATGCATTTTTCAAATGCTGAAGGATGGTGTTCACAATTTGCAATACAATTAAGATTCAGGCAAAGGAGAGTTCCCATATTAATTATGACCTGTAAGTAGACATGGGCTAAAATGGAAAAAAAGCCGAACTAGGAGGTTCGAGGTTCATTCAGTTTCACGATACACAAATCACGAACTTTCATGAACTTGCCCGGGTTCCCGAACCTTTTTGCGTGGTTCGTGAAAATGTCACTTCCAGGGAAGCAGAAGGTTTGTAGAATAGGGGTGTGAGCTTCTGGTTTCCATCTTTTAAATGCCAGCTGCTTTTCAGCTAATGGGAGAGGAATCCCCATCAGCTGAAAAAAGCTGCCGGCTGTGCTGCTTCCCATGTTTGCAGAAGTTTGCTTATTCCCTGCTGGCTTTAAAAGCCAGGAAAGGGCTAAATAGCTGGTTTTCCCTTCCTCCTTTGGGGTATGAACACACGGTCTCTCTTTTTTTCCAAAGGCAAGAAAGTGTATCAACGTTGTAACATAGTAGCATTGCAACATTGTAACATTACTGCACTTTCCTCCTGGCTTTAAAAGCTGGGAAAGGAATAAATAACTGCTTTTCCCTTCCTCCAAGACATGTTTCAGGCTTTACAAAGAGAAAAAAACCCAAGCGTTTTGCACACCCCTGTACACCTCTACTGCAGAAAGTTAATCTCTGGTTGCCTAGGGAACTGATTGATCAGCGCCAGGCTGTCTGCAATGATGAACTGAAAACGAACCAAACAAACCAGCTTAAAGTTTGTCCCAGTTCATAAGAAATGGGCTCTGACAAACCGCTGGTTCGCGAACCACAAACCAGCCAGATTTGTGACGAATTTTGGTTCGTATTTCAGTTCGTGCCCATCTCTACCTGTAAGTAAGTTCCACTAAACACATTTAGGCTATGCTATAAAGATATTCCATATTTGGTCAGGATTCCCAGTGCTTTGTACTGCTGACAACTACTCAAAGGACTGCAAAAGCAATGGGAAAGGCACTTTAGACTCCTCCAGCAGCCAGATACTGAAGTTTTACTGGGAAGCTGTCACCTTTCTCTTCCAGGAAGCACACAGTCTCATGGGGATACCATGAGCAACCACAGAATTCCTCCCCCTTCACTGCCAGACTGAATAAAAGATTGCAAGGACACTGTGGTACATGCATTGGCAAGAGGATTGGTGCTACAGGATAGTTGTACCACCTCTGTCCAAACTAGAACACTAGCAAGATCAACCCAGACCCAAGTGTGAGAAGTTCTAATTTCATTCTGGCATGGTCAAGCAGATCTTTTTGTCCATATTTTTTCTTCCCTTCTTGTTTATATCTTTTTTCTGTATCATCTTAGCTGTAAGATGACTGGATCAGATCTCTGGAGAGGAAATGTGAACATTAGATAGATTAGACAGACAGACAGACATGTTTCAGTCGCTTAGACTGAAGGCAGGGGTCTCTGCCTCTTGACAAAATAAGCCTATTTGGGAGATCACTTGTTCACCTTCCCAAAGACAAAAATCACTAACATACCCATTTAAAGGAAGGGGACTGAAGAGATTAACACTGCACTGTCAGTTACCCAGCAAGGGCTACACAGAGACTCATGGCCTGACCTGTGCAAGAAATTTAATTCGAATCTCACAGCCTCAGGTTCACCGTTTCATTGTTAACATAAACTGACTGCACAGATAATATAGGTGGTTTACTTTTCCCCCTTTCCTCTTGGGATGACATAATCAACATTTCATTTTCTTTGATTTTTTTGCCAACATTCACTTTTATAACTAAGGTGGGGGAGGGGGAAGGGGGGGCAAAGTCTAACAAGCCAAGCAAGCCAAGCAAGCCAAGCAAGCAAGCCTTTATTGGCATATATAAAATATAAGATATTAAATACAGAATCGAGTCCATACAGAATGAGATTAAAATTACAGATAGGAACAGGGCAACAGGGCAGCAAGCCAAGCTGTTTAGAACAACCTGTGGTTTCTCCTCTTTTATTCCATAAAACACTTTGTTGGGTGATGCTGCTTAAGATCTTTCGATCACACCCGCTGGGTCTGTTTATTCTGGGCCAAAGAAGCCCCATTTTTAACCTCTGAAACATGAATACAGTTTCAGGTTTCATTATTTCCTCAACTGAAGATATGGTATGGCAAAGTACTTGGATGGCTTCCTGCATGTTACATGATAGCTGTTTTGATAACAGTTGTAGGTCTTATTTTGTTTCACTGCTAATATGGTGTCTAGGGAATTCTGTCAGGGGGAAAAAAAACCATTATGGTGATCTTGGTTCCTTGAGACAAAAGAAAAAAAAAGAATAATATCAAAAAGACATATGGGGTGGGGGGATGGGAAAAAAACTTCTGTAGGACTTCAAAAAGAGGATCAAATGCTGGCTGTTGCTTTGAGTTCTAGCATTTTCTCTCTTTGGATATGTGGCATGGGTTCTGTTAATTCATGTTTATAGCTAATCTGCATATCACATCTTTAATATCCTAGTCCAGAAGCAATTATGGAAGCCATTCCACAAGCTGAAGTGTCCTTTTTGATCATCTTTATGTGGGCTGCAAGTTTCAGTTAGCTGTGATGCTCCCACTGTTAACTATCTTGGGATTGGTGGACACTTGTGTGTATGTAAATACCCTCTGTGTGTTCTGCAATGGCTGATCAAAGTATACATCCAGGTAAAAATAAATCAATCCCTTTGCTCACACATGAGAGCTACATAGACATGCCATGTAAAGGCTGTGATTGTGGCTGAGTTTGAATTTTTGTTAGTTGGTCAGTTTGTTCATGGAAAGAAGGATTTTTTTCTTGACCTAAATGACCTAGGTCTTTTCTGTACAGTTGATTTACTCTTCTCTTTTTTAATGTTCACCCCTTAAGGATCAGGGTTGTTGTTTTTTTGCCACCTACCTTTCTTCATGCCACTTTTAATTGCAGTGTGGATGCCATCTTTTATTGTCTGCACCACCGCTAAATAAAGAGGGATATGTGGTGAGGTGTGGATGTCATCATTGGTGTCACTGGAACTGTCACATCACCAATACCCCCTTTTTTAAAAAAAAATGCCTGCATGTCCAATCATGTTATTATGTTATGACGTTATGACAACCAAAGATACCCAAGACTAAGGTGTAAGCAGTGGAAAAAACAAAACAAAAGAGAAATGAAAGAGAAAAGAAATTCAACATGGGGCACGTGTAGTGTTGGCACAGAGTAACCCGTAACACAGCCCTTTTAAACCAAAAAGCATACATTGTTAATCTTTGAAAATCTACAAGAGATCCATGTAAACACGACACAAATTAACCCTGTCATTATATTGTTATGATGCACTTTTTAAAAAAAGAAAACTTAATGACAATATAATGTAATGTTGCTGTTCTTGCATTGTGTTAGTTTGCCGCACTGGTGCTGGTCTCTGCCTCCCAACTCTGGGTCAGCCCGGGTGGGGCTGTCCAGTTTGGACCACAGAGTGGGGAGGGGTCATAAATCCTAAACAAAAATGTCTACTCAGAACATGATTAATGTCTTGAGAAAGGAAGGGAAAAAGAGCAAGCAAGGGGGAAGGGGAGGGGGAGTGGAGCGGAGGATGGAGAGACCAATCTGAGAAGTGGCCTGCAGAGGGACAGGACAGAACAGAGGGGGGGAAAGGGGGCGGGATGGAACAGAGGGGGGGGGGAGAAAGAACAATTTTGCACAATTGAAAATGCTGACTCAAAACTGTATCAAGAAAAATTTTGGCAGGCAGAAAATTCAAAGAGAAACCTTGAAAACACCACATGGAAATCTGAAGAGGGAGTTAAGCATGCAGAATTCAGAAGAAACACCAAAGCATTAGGGGACAGAATTGATGGAAATTGTCTGTGCAGAAAAGGTCCGTAAAGATTTGTAAAGATTTGGAGCATTCCAAAGTGATTCAGGGGGCTGGGTTTTCCAGAACCCCCACTAACCCCCACTCCAAACCCCCTCCCACTTAGCCGCCCCCATCAACTGGCAGGCAGCAGGGGAGGATTCCCCTCTACCGCCTGCCGGCTGATAGTTTAAAGGGCCCTGCCCTGCCACTTGCAAGCATCAGGGCCCTTTAAAACCCCCACAACACCCAGCCACCCCCAGCTCCCTCACTTACCTTTGCTTGGATGTGGAGCATCCAGCAGGGAGGTGCAGGCTTATGCCTGCATCCCTGCTGCCTCCTTCGCTCCCCGGTGTATGGGCTGAGTTGCTCCTAGGCTCCAACATCAGCAGGCGAATGAAGCACCCAGTGGGGAGGTACACGCATAAGCCTGCAGCATCCCCGCGCTGCCTCCTTTGCACACTAGTGTTGGGGCCAAGGAACTCCTCGGCCTCAACATCGGTAGGCAAACAGAGCGCCCGCTAGGGGGGAGGTGCAGGCTTAAAACTGCAGCCTCCCTGTCACTTCATTTGCACGCCGGTGTCAGGGCTGAGGAGTTCCTCAGCCCCATCATCAGTGGGTGAACAGAGCGCCCAGCGGGGGTGTGCAGGCTTAAGCATGCAACCTCCCCGCCGCCTCGTTTGCCTACCAGTGTTGGGGCCGAGGAGCAAACGGAGTGCCCACCGGGGGCGGGGGTTGCAAGCTTAAGCCTGCAGCCTCCCCGCTGCCACCTTCGCCTGCTGCAGCTCCTTGGCCCTGACATCGGTGGGTGAACGGAGCGCCCGGTGGGGGGGGGTGCAGGCTTATGCCTGCTTCCGCACTGCCTCCACCCACTGCTGATGGGGCCAAGGAGCTCCTCATTCCCGACATTGGCAGGATAATGGTGCACCCAGCAGGGGGGTGAGGCTTATGCCTGCATCCCTGCTGCCTCCTTTGCCCACCGCTGACAGGGCCGAGGAGTTTCCTGGCCCTGTCAACGGCACTGGCACTCAGCTGCTCATTGGGGAAGCCCCTGATGAGCAGATGATTCAGGGCTTTAAATGCTCCTTTCCTTGCTGCTCGCAGCTGTAGGGAAACTGGCATTTAATCTCGAAGCTTCCCAAAGCATTACAAATGCTTTGGGAAGCTTTGCTTTCGGGTTTCCAAATCGGAGCCAGCATGCTGGCCCCAATTCGGAAATTCCGAAGCTTTCTGGATCGGGTCTGATTCGGGTATTTTACCCAAATCCAATTCCCGAAGTGCACACCCCTAGTATTAAGTTGTCCTGAAGGGCGGTATATAAATTAAATATTATTATTATTAAATACAGCTTTGTGGAGGTCATTTATGTTATAAGAGAAAAGCTACCTACTCCCAGACTGCTGTGCTGGTCTGACTTGGGGTCCCACACACCAATAATTTAAAATGAATAAAAACACCTCGTGGAATACCCAGCATTTTGTTTCTTGGTGGTTTAGGTCTGTTTCCAGAATTGCATAGTGGATGAGGTGTCAAATGAGGATCTAGAGAGTCCTGGGTTTGAATTTCAACTTCCAGCATGGATGCTCTCTGGGTGACCTTGGGCCTGTCACAAATTCTTAGCTTAGTCTACCTTACAGGGTTGTTGTTCTGAGATAAAATGGTGGAGGGGCGAACAATGCTCTAAGCCACTTACAGTACAATTTGGGAGAAAAGTGGCATATAAATAAATGGATCAAACTGCATCTCAATAGGCAAGTTATATAAAACTTCAGTCAATCTCACCTAATCCCCCTCCTTACTACAGCCACTGTCCCACTTGGCTTTTAAACATATAGGTCCCAGAACCCTCACCTCCAGGATGGTCTTTTTGAGTGGTCATAGAGGTTCCCTTCTTCATTTTTCGCTAGCAGAAAAGCTCTGATGGCTTCTTCTCCGTTGCCATGGGACTTCAGAAAAAGGCACAAGGCACTGGGCAGGGATGGAAGGGAATGGAAAATCGCTCTGAAAACCTGTCTAGAAGTTCACATAGAGATAAGCAGGCAGATAACAAATTTCAGCAAGAAAGCAGAAGGGTTAAGCAGTCTCCCATTCCCTCTCTGATGCAAATTTCCCATTCCCTAACCACGTAGCAATGGAGAGGGTCCCTCAAGACATTTTCACTTATGTAGTGTGCCATTTGCCTTTAAGATGTAAATACTTGCATGAAACAAAATGACTTTATTTGTGTTTTCCTTTCTTCTTATAAAATAAATCCCTCTGTTTCTACAGACCTTTATCATCTTGCTCAAAAATGGCTTAAAGTGGACTACTCCCCCCCCCCACCACAGCATCAGCTTCAAAGGTCAGGGTTTAGACAGTCCTTCCTGAGCCCCATGGATAATGTTTACAGTACTCTCAAATGACTTAAAATAGACTAAATTGTTTTGAGCTGACAGTCGAAAAGGTCACCAAGGAAATCAGTTTAGTCAGTCTTGCCTGCTTTCCAAAGCACACATGGTCAAGTCCGTTGTAAAGCGCAGCAAAGGAAGACTTTTAACTGTAAAATAGATGGAAAGTTGAGACTGTCAAACGCACATTTGGGGGATTTAATTTGCAAGAGATCTTCTCTCCCTGCAAATACTGGAGATGTTTATGACCAGGTTATGTAACATGGTGAAATCCACGGTCGCTTTCCGTTACTAGGAAGACCTATTTGTATTATCCGAATTAGCCTAAGATTTGGCCAGTTAGTTAAAATACTGAAGGATCTCCTTATGGATCTGTCTGCCAGATCCTTATGGATCTGACCGCAAATAAATTCATTCATTCAAAATTCAATTCAAAATTCTGCCAGATGAATTTTCCTAGGAGGCCTTTTCCTGGGTGCCTCTATTTTCAGAAATTACATGTCTACCAGAACGGGAAGCCTTTTTTAGCGGCTGCACCCCATTTGTGGCACTTAAGAGGTTCATCTTGTGCCATCTTTGCATTTTCAAGGTGCTGGATGATCTATTTGCAATATATGTTCCTATTATGGCCACACAAAATGTGATGACACACTCATGTCCACCACAGCTTTGCCACTGGCATTTTCGAATGATTTTACAATGCAGTGGGGGCCTGGGCCGATTCCAGACGGCCCTCTGCAATCCAAAACGTTGTACGTTGTCGCGCGTCATCACACGGAAAACGTGAAATATCGTGTTTTCTCGCGCGACTTTGGCGTGACCTCGCGCAAAACTCGCGCGAGAAAATGCGATATTTCACGTTTTCCGCACGATGACGCGCGACAACGTGCAACGTTTTGGATTGCAGAGGGCTGTCTGGAATCGGCCCTGGACTTGTTTGAGCCTGTGGCGCAGAGCTCTCTCCTCTGCTCACCTTTTTAAATGCTGAAACAGCTATAGGGCTGTGCCCCCTGTGACTGTTTCAGCACTTAAAAAGGCAGGGAGCGGGGCTCAAGATATTAAAAAATAGCCATGACTTCACCATCATGTTTAGTTTCGCCCTTTCTTGCCACCTAGTGGCCAAGTGGCAAAACCTTTTCATTGAGTAGCCAGATTTGGCATTCTCAGGGGGATGGAGTGGTTACTGCAGGCCTTTTTCTAAGATGGATGCCTGGATGAGGCTGTGTGCTGAAACTCAAATAAAACAGATTTATACCCTTGATTTTCTGGTGTGGATTCCCAACCTTACCTTGATGATACGGGCAAACTGGCTGCAACAGCCTCATCTGCTTCTCTACCTTCTGCAAGCCGAAATGCAGAATGGCTGCCTATGGAATTATGGAGGAACTTGATACTTATAAGGAGGGCTGAGTCCAATATGCAGACAGACTCTCCCAGTACTTCATTGCTTAATAATATTGATGATGATGATGATGATAAAATGTGTTCAATTTTACCAAGCATTTGTGGAGCAGAGACGTCCCTGAAAAGCCCAGTGCCACCTCCTTTTAGGAGCTAATTGGAGTGGTTTTAGAGCCAAGCTACAAGTGACGAATTACACTTGCCTGGCAAGTGAACAGACTCACATGTATTCCTCCATATTCACTTGGAATACATGTGACTCTGTTCACTTGCCAGGCAAGTGTAATTTGTCACTTGTAGCTTGGCTCTTAGATTATTACAACTCCAAGCCTTCAGACACCATGCTCTGAGTTTAAATGTGTTCATGTCTACCTGCCATGCTAGTGGCTATTTTGGTATCAGAACAATGCTGCCTTCAGAACATTGCAGTTTTGGAGACCCTTTGAATGCCTTGGGACAGGCTGGTCAGCGGCATCCATGTGAGCATTCTGAGATGCTTACTGGCAGAATCCAATTTAGACTTTAAAACAGCTCTGAACACTGCACAGAAAAGGGAGATGGCAACCTAGCATGCTTAAGATTTGCAGGGAACCTCTAAACCACCCAGGGATGTCCAGGCACTCTCAGCTGCTCTGTTTATGTTATCCAAAGCCACAATAGCTGAAAAGGAGCTGCCAAGGGAACAGAGAAAAGTGCAATTCCTTGTGGAGGTAAGCATGCCCCTATAGGAATAGCAAGCTCTGGATAAGTTAGAAACAGGTCCATCTAGCCCAGATGTGCCACCAAAAGAATATAAAATGGAAGGAAAGTGATGACAGAAGTTCACCAAGATATAGGAGAGGAAGATTATTGTGACTTAAAGCAGATTTATACTGTTCATTTGTTGGTGTGAACATCAAACTTTGATAGTCATTTTTATTAGATTTTTTGGGAACGATTGAGAAAAGCTTTCTTCTGGGGGAGCGTACATGTCATTAAAATAAATAGCAATAAATAATATTTTATTTTGTTTCACCTTGCAATTTGACTTCCAACTCTGTTTATTTTTAATCTCGCTCTGCTGTTTTAACTGCTGTTCTGTTAATGTAATAGATGTTTGTTGTATTGGTTAGAATACAGGACTGAGATCCGGAGTGGCCATCCCCTGGTAGGGACTGGAGATCCGCCACCCTTAACTGCTGCCCACTGCCACTGCTCACTTTGCTGGCAGGGAAGAAAGGAAGGGGAAAAGGGAGGGACGCAGGCCAGGGTACAGGCCAAGGGTGCGGGTCCATGTCTCTCACATCCTCTAGCAGTGGCATCATTTCCAGTGCAACTTGGTTGTGCCAAGGCCAATTCAGTAAAAATTGGCCCCAAAGTAGCAAAATGGTGTTTGTGGCCATTTTTTACTGAATTGGGCCTGGCATGACCTGTCACTTTGGGATTGCATTGGAAATGATGTCATTGCCAGGGGACACAGGCTCTCCATTGGCATGCACAGTTAAAAATCTGCCCCCTCATGCCACCAATGTCCCCTGTCCCTGGTTTTGACATGGGAGGTGTGGCAACTCCAGGGGGACTCAGGTCAAGTCCTCACACAGCCATGAATCAAATTGAGTCATCATTTTCCAGACCTACCTCACAAAGGAAAAAGGAAAGGGGGCAAATGAAATATGCCATCTGAGCTCTTCGAAGATGGAATGAAAGTGTAGTAGCAATGATTTGTAGCTGTCATCGACTATGCTTTTTATTGTTTTGTGTGAGCCATCATGAATGCCCATTTGAGCAGAAAGAATGCATACCTATTTTAATACATAAAATAATGTGTGGATTTCAGTCCCCATTCTTTGTGAAGTCCAATATTTTTGGATTTGCAGCCCACTGTCTTCTTTCCATCACTATGTAGTCTTTTCCCTTCTTCCTTCTTTTCTTTCTTCCACATTACATAACCCACCATTCCTTGTGATTCCTTTCTCTGAGGAGGGGGGAGACTTTTCAGCTTCAGTATTCCTTTCACCTTTATCTTGAAGACTCAGAATGATCCTATATTCTGTGACACCATAAGGCAGTCAGTGATTTGTGAGTGTGTCTGTGTGTTACAGCCTAAGGTTAACTAATGAGTCACAGATAACTACTTTTTATTTTTTAAAAAAATCTGTCCAAAACGTTATTAATGTATGAGATATGCCCCTCCCCTCTATTTCTTACTTTCATGGTTTATGTAACCCTATGGGTTTGGCCCTCTAGTGGATTTGGGGAGGGACAGATTTTTTTTTTCTTGTGGAGAACCTCTTGGACTTAGCTAAAGAAAGCGGGGAGAGATTGCTGAGGAGAAAAAAAGAGATTTTTTAGAAAACAGTAGAAAGACAGATGTCTGAGGAGAAGGAAGTATAATCCAAGTACAGAAACAGTTTGGCCTTCTGAGGAGCATAAAAGTGAGTTTTAGCCTACAGCACCACCATCTCAGAAAGCCAGCCAACTTTCAGGAAAGATTGAGAGGTTTTTGGAAGACCTGCTAGCAAAACCGTAAAGGTCTCTCATCACCTCCCTAGTTTTAGCTTCAATTGTGTTGCCTAAGTCTGAGGCATGCACATTTTTCCTGCCTTGATTTCCCACCCTGTGTGTATTTTTAGTACTATTTACGGAGGGTAAAAGTTTATTCTCCCCAAATAAAAGGTCTACGAGTTTGTTTTAATTTTTTTTCTTTCATCTACTGGTAATTCCACTCCCTTGCTAGTGGAAGCCTAAGGCACCATTTATTTTTTCCCTTCTACTTCCCTTCTCCTTCCATTAACCAGCAAAGATCCCATATTTTCTTCCCTCAGCTGGGGTGGGAAAGTGGGGTTACATTTAGGAGCAACTAAAATATTACTAGAATATGAGTACACACAAACCCAGTAAGGTTTTCATTCATTCTATTTACTTTTCCCCATTTTGCTTATAGGTTTGGAAATATTATATAAACACCAAAAGCCTTATATCAGAAAGAAGGGAGATTTCCTAGGAGACAACCATCCCAGGTTCTTAATAAAGAAGAAACAGCATTTGTCGATGCCACAGTTTCTTTGTTTCCTATCCAGACGCATGAAATATAATCAGAAGAACTTTAAATCCCTCCCCCCAAATTACAATGGCCACTACTCTTTTCAGTAATCAAGCTGTTCTCTTACTAAGGAAGAAAAAGAAAATATGGTTGTTGTGGATTTTCCGGGCTGTATAGCCGTGGTCTTGGCATTGTAGTTCCTGACGTTTCGCCAACAGCTGTGGCTGGCATCTTCAGAGGTGTAGCGCCAAAAGACAGAGATCTCTCAGTGTCACAGTGTGGAAAAGATGTTGGCAGGTTATTTATATCTACTCAGGAGGGGTGGGGTTGAGCTGAGTCATCCTGTAAGAGTTTCCCAGGGTGTGGAATGCTAATAGAGGGAGGCTTCACTGTATCCTGAGGAGGTTCTTTTCCATATGGATTGGTGCTTGATGTACTAATCTTCTCTGCAGGGCTATTGTCGGGTATAGAGTGTTTTGTTAGCCTGGTGTTTTTTAGGGCTGGAAACCATGCTCTATTCATTCATAAAGTCTCTTCTTTCCTGTTGAAATTGTGCTTATGCTTGTGAATTTCAATGGCTTCCCTGTGCAGTCTGACAAAGTAGTTGGAAGTGTTGTCAAGTATTTTAGTGTCCTGGAATAGGATACTGTGTCCTGTTTGAGTTAGGCTATGTTCAGCCACTGCTGATTTTTCAGGATGGCCAAGTCTGCAGTGTCTTTCATGTTCTTTTATTCTTGTCTGGATGCTATGCTTTGTGGTCCCGATGTAAACTTGTCCACAGCTGCAGGGTATACTGTATACTCCTGCAGAGGTGAGGGGGTCTCTACTGTCTTTTGCTGAACATAGCATCTGTTGTATTTTTCTGGTGGGTCTGAATACTGTTTGTAAGCGGTACTTTTTCATAAGCTTTCCCATCTGATCAGTGATTCCTTTGATATATGGCAAAAACACTTTTCCTGTGGGAGACTGTTTTTCCTTAGTTATTTGATTTATCTTTGGTTTACTCGCTCTTCTGATTTCATTTCTGGAGTAGCCATTTGCTTGAAGTGTGTGATTTAAATGATTAATTAATTTCCTCGTTGAGAAATTAATTAATCATCAGGAACTACAATGCCAAGACCACGGCTATACAGCCCGGAAAATCCACAACAACCATCGTTCTCCGGCCGTGAAAGCCTTCGCCAATAAAAAGATAATAGCTCAAAAATCAACCCTAATGCCTGGAACCACCATAAAGTCCGTCACTGGCTGGTATTAATATTAGTTATGCTCAAACACCCACTGGTTCAGCTGATGTCTTGCTAGGCGACAGCAAGTAGGAGGCTTAGAGTTCAGCAAGCTGGCATGAGTATGACAGTTTTCATGCATGATTAGATTATCTTGCCATTGGCAATACCACCCCCATGTCCAATACACCACGGCATTCGCCTCTGATTATTTATTTGTTTGTTTGTTTATTTATTTATGGTCTGCCTTTCTCGCTGAGAGCTAAGCTACAAGAGACAATTTAGGAGAAGCACATGAATTAGGAGGAGTACGTGAAGGGAGTTGCAATGTTAGCCGGGAAGCTGAGTTTTAAATGAGATCGGAAGGCTTTGTCAATTTCCCTTCTCTACAGAGCCAGGGAGGGTTTGTGTATTTCCTCTTCGCCTCTTTGAAGGGGAAGTGAAACTGACAGAGCCTGCAGGAGGCGAAGAGGAAATAAACTTTCTGAGCAGCAATCTCCCTGGCTCTGTAGAGAGGGGAGCCTTCCACTCTCTTTTAAAACTCAGCTTCCTGGCTAATATTGAGACTCCTTTCACATGCTCCACCTCATGTAATTCATCTTGACTCTGAGACTCAAGGCAGATTACACAGTGCGAGATTTGTACAGTCAGTATCAAGGACAATTTCATAAACAATGTTATAGGGTAAATAAACACAAGTTAAAAAGGAAGTAATGGGCGGGGGAGTTGGAGTTTCCTGAGTTGATGCTCACTACTTAGTGTCTGTGTGTGTGCCTTCATGCAGAGTGTAGGCAATCTTATTCTCATTTCTTGCAACCCCTTCTCCATTAGATCACTGATGGTGCAGGTGCAAAAATCAGGCAACATAATCTAGCCATAGTAGGTCATTTCAAGGATGCATCCAACTACACAAGCACAAAATGGGGACAAACTGCAAGCAATCCCATGCTTTATAGAAGGTCAATGTAATGATTGGAATGACAAAGAGAAAGAAATATTACTTTTTCTTGAGAAAATGAGATGATTTAGTTCTTAAACTGGGCAAAAGCAGCTGCGAGTTGCAATGATCAGGTGGCTACTGTGGAGATGCTCAGCACACTGCTGTTGTGATGATGAATTTTGCTAAAGAACATCAAAGTGAACTAATCAGGAATTGGCCTCAGATGGGAGTTTCAACAAGGTATGTTTGCCTGGCAATTATGTCTGTGTAGAAGTTAGTAGCATGCCTATATTTGCATAGCAAACCAAGGCCATAATAGAATATTCCATGCTTTCTGTTGCCTTTCGGTTTAGATGCTTCTCCACCTAGTTAATGATAAAAGCTTAATTTATGCCCTGCTGACCACAACAGATCTTCTGACCCTGGATTTTCCAATTCATACATGAAGTATCCAAGGTCATGGTCTGCCATGGACAAGGAGTAGCACCTTTCCTTTTCTGATGATTCTGCAGATGTGATGGGGAGAATCCAATCTAGCTGTGAAGAATATCTCTATAAAAATGTTACAGGCACAAGCTTTGGAAAGAACAAATTGGTCTCTAGAATAATAATAATAAAAAGGTAAGCCACTGAACATATGAAAATTGTATCTAGAAAATCCAAATCAACACCAAATTTGCTCTGATGGCATTCATCCATCTCTAATTACTACCAAGAGAGGTAATTTATTCAAAGACCAGAGTCCAAAGGTAAGCTTAAATATTCCTTACTGTTAAGGCTACTATTTTTGAAGGCCAATAGTCATCAGCCTGTTCTGTGCTATCTTCCAGGATGAACCTGCAGATACACAGAGACCATCAGGAAAAACTTTGCTTTGTTTCCATTGTGTTCAGTGGTTTGGTGAGTGGCAACTCAGGGAAGGGTTTTCTCCTCATGAGGTCATCTGGCACTATCTTTGATAGCCTTTCTCATAATGCTAAGGAGAGTTTTGTTTAGAAGGGGTTATCATCTGATTTATTCCATCTGAATTTCTGTTGTAAATTCTGTGGGTATGTGCTGTTTTGTTTGGCTTCAGAGTCCCAGCTTTTGGTAATTTTTTAAAAAAGTTAGACTGTTTTTAGATAGATGGACAATGTTCATTTTGTGACCATATATTTAAATTGATTAAATTGTGGTAAGATGGCATACCAGGTCTTATTGGATTTATACCCAAGCCTTATATTTGTCTCTTCATTCCAAATTGGGGTGGGTGGGGGTGTTTGAGGGTTCTTTTTAGACTGAGAAGTGGAGCTTAAATATTTTAATAAACATGATACATTAAATAGAAATAATTATATATATATACACATACACATTTATATCTATATAAAGACAAGTGTCCTGACTGACTCATCAACGCCCAGCCCAAACCCCTGGGCCTAGAACATTTGGGGTGAACGTTCCTTTCGTGATGTAGAGGCTCACTAAGAAGGGATTTTAAGAAATGTGCCCCCTAATGGGGTAAAAAGGAGTAAAGTGTATTTTCCCAAAGGGATACAGCTTCCCTGTGTGGCTGGCAGGGTGCTCCCCCCCACACACACCAACTGCCAACTCAGCCTCCCTGAGGTCATTTGCATATGCGGCCTTGATTGGTCATCATCCCAACATTCTAAATACTATGCAGGACACATGCAGTACCTCAGAACACATTCAATGACTGGCTTTCCTGTGTGGCTGGCAGGCTGATGGGTCAGCTGTGTAACTCTGTGTTCTGAGGTAAAAATCAGGCAAATGAAACTGCAGACAGTTGAAGAAAAACAGTACAAGACTCCTGAATAGGGATTTTATATAAAAGTCAGTATGGCAACAGAGTTTTTAAATGTTCATGGGGAGATGGTACACAACCTTTCTAGGGGCCATTTCAATGCAAACCTCTCACATGAACCTTCCAAAGTGCCCACCACACCACCCCTCCCTCAGTCCAACTCCACTTCACACCTCTTGCAGCCATCACCTCTTACTGCCACCAAGAAGCCTTCTGGCAGATGTCGTGCAAGATACACTGGCGCTAAAAAGAGTAAGCAACTTAGAGATGCGGCAAGGAAATATGCACATCCTGCTCCTGTGGTGCACCAAGCAGCAGTGGCCAAGTACCAGCAAGATCACCCCAAGGTGCACAGAGCAGCAGAGTCTCTCTATGAGCAATCCTGGAAGACACGTAGAGAAGCGCTCACTTCCATGGAAGGTCAAGGCTCACTCAGGCATGGCATATGATCCTTCACTACCTTCAAGCTACCTCTTAACCTCATTCATGCAGAAACACCCCTGCTCAGAATCTCAAAACAAAGCAAGATGGCCCAAGTGCTTAAGGGGTGCTTAATGGGTATTTTGAGGCACTGAACATAACCCTCAAAGATGTCAGGGGCAAAGAGTCACAGTGCTGCTGGCGATGGGAGGAGTCACAGTGCTGCTGGCTGGAGACACTGCCAGTAGCCTCAAGCTGACAAGGTTACCGTGTATGTCAAGGTGTCGTACCTGTGCCCCCTCATCAGGAAATTCTCACTGAGGGCCAAGCTACACATGACGAATGACACTTGAACAGCAAGTGTATTTCTCCCTGTTCACTTGCCCTCCACTCAATCCACTTGCCGTTCAAGTGTCATTCGTCATGTGTAGCTTGGCCCTAAGAAAGAACATGAGGGTCCACTTGAGAGGCGAGGTGTCTGCTGGGGAATTCTCTGGACTCCTACTAAAAATAGGGGACATAGCATATCCCGAGTCCAAAGGAAAGGTGACCATCCCTGCAGGCCTGGGCACAGTACTGATGACCCTAGCAGACCTAACAGCCACAATATACCCTGATATCATCACTATCACAGGGAAGTCGATGGACTGACTGTGCAAGCATGCCATTCTGACCCCCCAGATCAACAAGGCTGCCATCACTAATGAAACACAACTTAACTCACTCAAAATGGAGATCTGTGGACTCAGTGGTACAAATGGATGATGCAGTCCAGTATCCTGTGGAGTTCCTCAGTATGCTCAACCCTCCTGGCTTCCCAGCCCACAAGCTTCTCTTCAAAGTGGAGGCTCCAGTGATGCTGTTCCAGAACCTCGGCCCACCCAAACTCTGCAATGGCACCAGACTATGAGTGAAAGCCTCCACAGGAACATCATCGAGGCTACATTGTTCACTGGCAGTGCTCAGTGGGGGAGGGGGGGAAAGTCAGTGTTCATACCACGTATACCACTCATACCATCAGAGAACCTCTTCAAATTCAAGAGACTGCAGTTCTCCCTCAGGCCTGCTTTTCTATGATGATGAACAAGTCCCAGGGACAGACAATGAAGGTGGCAAGAATTGACTTGAGGGAGGACTGCTTCTCACATGAGCAGTTCTACGTGGCCTGCTCCAGAGTGAGCTCACCCAGCAGCCTGGTGATCCTAGCATCTGAGGAGAAAACCACCAATGAGGTCCTTCAGTAGAAAAAAAAAAGGTTGTACGCATTTTTCACTTTATTTATTGCACTACAATCTTTTCCTTTTAAAATCTCTTCAATAAATGTTACATTTAGAAATTCACTTCATCAGTTTTCGGCATTAACATGCTTCACTTTATTCAAACACCTTTGTGAAGCTCGGGTACTATGCTATTATACTACAAAACCAACTCAAACCCCCCCCATCAAAAAAAATATATAACTGGATTTAAAGTAGTTAAATACCTTGGCCAAGCATGGGCATCAAGCTAATATAAATATAAATATAAATATAAATATAAATATAAATATAAATATAAATATAAATATAAATATAAATATAAATATAAATATAAATATAGGCATCTAGATATAATCCAGATGCCTCTAGATATAATATATAAATATAAGCATCTGGATATGGGATGTTGAGAATAACCTGCTTAGCAGCACTTGTCCATGGTAGAACAGAATAGCTGTCACTAAAATACCTTCATTTAAGGCATAATTCTGCATAAAACAATGTATCTTGGGGGACAATTTGGCCTAGATGCCCCTTGAAGAAATGAATCACAAAAGAACACAGAAGTTAAAGCTTAACACCACATCTCTAAGCCATGGCAAAATTAATTTTCTTGCAGCCTCAATGTCGAACAGCAGATAAACCAGAGAGAGATGACTATACAAACATTGATGAAAGGATGTAAGAATGTGCCCTTTCAGTCTGACTATTGAACTGAGATGTGTAACTGAATAGCATTTTCATTAGTGAGGTCACCTATTGATCTCTTCCAATCAATAAAACCGGAAACATAGGAAACAAAGTACTAGAAAGAAAGAAAAATACTCCCGCTTTTAATTTTTTCCTTAACAGCCTTAATGATTTTAGCTTTTAGTTTAGCATGCATTGGAACAAACCTTAGTGTGATGTCTAATTGAATGTAAGGGACACATTTTGGGTCATTTTACAAAAACAACAACAACAACAACGGCAATGGTTGGCAAAGAACTATGCAATAAATTCAGGACTGAATGTGGCTCAGTGATAGAGCACATGCTCCTCATGCAGAAGATGCCAAGTTTACTCCTTGGCACCTCCAGTTAAAGGATTTCAGGTAGCAGGCATTGGAAAAGCCGCTTCTCTGTCGGAAAGAGAGATGCTGACAGTCAGAGTATACAGTTATGACTGTCAGCTAGATAGAGCAATGTCTGGCTTGGCAAAGGCAGCTTCATAGTTGCTTTTGCCAGGAAGGTCTGTTTCTTGGAACAAATGTGCTGAGTCAGAGAACTATACCTGCAAATCTTGGTCATCCTAGGGGCCTGGGATAAGGTGCTGCTGGTGTGTAGCAAATTCAATGGCCCCTTTATGGAAGGGCAGGGAAGGAGGGCATGTCACTCTGGCACATACACTCTCCCTCAGCCTGACATACCTCATAGGATTATTGCAGGGATAACAGTGGGGACTTATACACTTGCATGAACTCCTTGGAGGTAGGGTGGGATGGAATGGGCACAAGGTATCGTGTACATTGAGATAATCAAATATTTATGCTACCAGCAAGTCATATGGTTATATATATATAGTCTGGTGGTTCTTCAGAGCCCTATTTGGACAGCAATATAGCATGAGAAACTGCTGTTGAAATTTGAAGTTTCATTTCTGATATGGAATTGGAGGTCTACCGATATGGAGGAGGGTACTTTATGGATCAGCTCCCTACATTTAACAGGAAAGGAAAGTCATCATTGGTGTCAGAACTCCTTCCTGATAACAAATCCTTGGGTCCTGGTACCGATTGCTAGATCAAAATTCATTTCCCTCTTTGTTGTCTTTAAATGGCACAAAAAAAAATAGGAAAAGATGAGTATATTAACCCTCACTTAATTCAGTATCTGACTGTCTATCTATCTATCCATCTGCAGATTTGCCTCTTGTACAGCATATCCACTATTTGCTCTGTCAACTTCCCCTGTAACATCAAGTTGTTTCAATTAATTAGCATTTGTCCGATCAATGCTCAGTTGCAAACTGATAATTTTCCACTGTAAAATTATGACCTTTGGAAATGAATTTTTACAAACTAAAAACAACAAAAAGGGGAAAGAACGCACCACAACCAGCTTGTCACTTTATTGTAGCAATCTATTAAAAGCCTGAATGTGTCAGACGTTCTCAGCAGTAAAGCAGACACAGACACATTTCAAGTCAAGAGTGAAAATATTTGGACCTCATTACATAAACTCAGGGTAAGCTTCATGTATATTTTGCAAACAAAGACACTATGAACTGGCTTGGTTACCCTTCTGTTATGCATCACTGTGCTATGTTTCTAAGAGCCAAGCTACAAGTGACTTTTTTCACACGTAGAACACTTGATCGTTTTTGCAAGTTTTCCTGGGAACTGAAGTCCGAGTGTTCTTCCCCTCTCTGTTAGAATTGCTGCCTGAAGAGGCAGAGAAAGCTGGCTGCAGCAGCAGCTTTTGCAAATCCAGAGCAGCTTCCCGGGAGCAAGACGCCCAGGGAGAAAGCTGCAGCTGCCCGCCCCCAAAGATCATTGAGAGCAGGCTTGTGACTGTAGGAACAATTTGCAAAAGCTGCTGCTGCAGTCGGCTTTCTCTGGCTCTTCCCAGAGACAATATGATAAGGCATATACATGTGGCATGCATGTGCTAACATTACAGGCCAAGAGAAAACTCTCAGAAAATGTGAGGGTTTTTTGAATGCTCACCATGAAATCTTATAGATATTGAGCTGATTCCAGATTGAACCAAAGAGAATTTTCTCTTTACTAGTGAGCACAAATAGCCACAAAGCTGAGATCCTAGAAATAATTTTCAAATATGAAGTGATGTCTTTTTTTGACAACTGTTTATGTGTGTCTATGTGTCTGATGCAACACTTTGATCTTAGGATAGATCTTATCCATATTTGGAACAAGTCCATTTTGATAGTTATCTCTTTATTAACCAACACCAAACTCCAAATGAATTGACATTCAGTTGTTTTGAAATAATATCGGGCCAGACCATTTTCTTGGGCAACCAGTCAGGCATGTATTTCTCACTATATAATAAATTGAAAATATATCTGAAATGAAGAACACCTGATAGGCAATCAAATGTCAATGAATTTTTTTGTTGATGTTGTTATTTGAAGCCTGAACCTAAAATAGCATTTTGATGCTCTTTGATAGGGAACACCATTAGAGGAATCTAAATGTCAGCAGCACACCAGAGTCTCTCGGCCTTTCACTCCATATAATACCAGCAAAAGAATTTCTGCACATGCAGTTGTGGATTTTAAGGGTTATTCTTGTCTAAAGGGAAACTCCAGGAAATAGTAAAAAACTCCAATACGCTATAAACAAGAACCAATGGCCCACCAAAAGCCCCAACTAAGACAAAGGTGTGGAATCATTTATTATTATTGTTGTTGTTGTTGTTGTTGTAGTTGTTGTTGTTGTTGTTGTTGTTGTTGTGACAGCATTCAGCATGGAACAGACCTAAAACATTTCTTTAAACTGTAGAAGGGACTACTGAGTACAGTAAATAGTTTACACCACATGATGGAAAAGGTAACTTGTTTTCATAGGGAGGAAAAATTCTTCCAAGCGGAAGCATATTTTTCTGTTCTGATTGCATTTGTTATCCAAATAATATTAATAGATTGAGTTTGGAATGTGGACCAACAGCCTGTGTTTTGAGCTTTAGTCATCCAGGATGTCATATATTTGTGTATGTTGAAAGTCAGGAAGGGCCACTATGTTTATAGGAAAAGAAAAAGAGAGATGAGATGCTCATGTATTTTCTGCACAGTGCATCCCCAGCACATCCAAATGGAGGACAGGTACACATCCCCCAGGGAGTAACGGACTGTCTTCAGATGCATAGTGAGAATGTGCATTTCTCTGCAAAAGATACATGCATCTTCCTCCTTCAAGACGTGACTAGGGTTACCAACCTCAAAGTGGAATCTGGAGTTCTGATATTACAACTGATCTATAGACTTCAGAGATTTCCCCTAGAGGAAATGGCAGCTTTTTAGGAGAAACTGATGTCCTAGACATCACATTCTCACAGAGCTCCCTCCCCAAACTCTGCTCTCCCCTGAATCTCCAGGAATTTCCCAAGTCAATCCTAGGCTCGTCTTAGGAGCATGATGGTCTTCCGTAGTGACCAAGGCTGTTCTCACATATCTTACCGGCTGTGCAAAATCACTCAAAACTCCCAGAATGACGGCATCTTCCTGGCACGATTTCCCGTCATGACTCCAGTTTGTGGTGCGATTTGCGCCACAAACCGGAGTCATGACGGGAAGTCGTGCCAGAAAGATGCTGTCATATTGGGAGTTTTGAGTGATTTTCGGTGGCCAGTAAGATGTGTGAAAACGGCCCAGGTCTTCCGGTGTACTACATAGAAGGAATGGATCAAAGGTTGAGAGAGGAATGGAGAAGAGGAGCAATTGCTGCCTTGTCTCCCACTTTAACCGGATGTTGAAAAATCCATGCCCAGTGGGGAAGACTTTTTAGGGATGAACATGAACAACACTCCTAATTTTGTTCCTTTATAATACTTGTTTATACTTCTGTCTTCCTCCTGTTTTCTGCTCTTCACTGTTGATTTGTAGATTTCTTTATATTGTGCCTCCATCTTGTATGGTTTTTATAACAATGTGTACATTTTATGTGTAAAATGCATGTCATTTGTATATACAACATTTGTATAATACTTACTTGGCAATGCATAAATAACACTAGCATGAGTATATTTTAGTGCAAGAAAACAAAGAAGGGTGAAAAATGGAAGAATCCTGAGTTTGACTTGCAAAACAGAGAAGCAAATTAGAATGGAAATTTTCAGGTGGAAACTAGACATGGGAACGAACCAAAAAAAAATTAATGAACCAGTGGTTTGTGGTTCGGTGCAGACGACGATCCTGAAGTCGCGAACCACAACGGACATTATCCATTGCCGAACCGGTTCGCGGTTCGCAGTTCGTGGGGCACGGAACAGCCCCCATGGCACTTAGAGAGCCCATATTCCTGGGGAGTATTTTGCAGGCTCTCCTACAGCCATCACCCAAGTTTGAACAAGATGGCAAAAGGGATCTTGAAGTTATAGCTCCCCAATCCAAGGCCCCCAGGAAACTCCCACAAAAATCCAAGCTCAATTATACTCTCTGTCTCTCTCCCCAAAGGCTAGCAAGTGGCAAGCAAGAGCTCTGTCCCACTCCACTGCTCACTGAAAGTGAAACCCAGCCTGGGAGCCCACGGCTATTTATAAGCACAGATCCCATTGAGCAATGCAGGAGATCTGTGTTTGGCTGTTAGAGCTGCTTATCAGGGTTTGCAGGGGTGAGATTGGTGTGCCCATGGCTACAGAACACCCCCCTCCCCCTCCCTCCCCTGGGTGTCTTCTCCCAACTTGTAACCGCTTTGCAGCTCCGTGATTGGAAGGAAGACGTGCCGATCAAGGTAAGCTGGGCTTCTATTCGGGTTTCCAGGGTGACAGAAGGAGTGCAGACGGAGTTCAAGCATTCCCCCGGCTCCATTGCCTGGGGAATTGATTGCAGGTGCCTGAGTGTCTGGCTTCCCAAACCACGGCCGAACACACCGAATCAGGCCTCTCCCTAATGCTGGTTCGTTGGCTGTGGACAATCACGAACCGCCAGATCGCAATTGCACGATTGCCAATTTCATGGGGTTTTGAAGTTTGTAATGCGGTTCGTGCCCATCTCTAGTGGAAACAGCAGAGATGAGAACCCCCAAAATCATTCTTAAATATATTTGCATTTGTGTGAGGCTGAGGCACACTCCTTTCAGCCTGTTTGAGTACAAGTGCCTCAAAACTACACTGCAGTGTCTGTCTGCAAATAATAATCATCGTAATATTAAAAAACAGTCCTCTTGTGTGTAATAGCAGAAGAAATCAATGCAACTAAAAATCTGCAAAACAACAACAAAAAAGTTTGATGCCCCCGAAGTAAGAGCTGTTCCATAAATATGATTTTTTTTAAAAAAAACCCTTTTCTTTCTAAAGAAGGGAAGCAAAGCTAGCACTATTATATACACATTAGTATCATCTGACATTACAACCACCTGCATCATTTAAAAGGCTTTTTTTCAACCATTCAAGCTAGAGTATTGTTATATCACTCCTTTTATTTTTCATGCTTAACTTTAGAGGATATTATCAGTGGTAGATTCAGAACTTCTTTTTCCACTGCTCTCACCAACTATGCATTTAAATGCAAATAATATCCTCTCGATGGACTTCGAACCCCTTTCCTGGTGTTGTTTGGCATTGTGCCCAAAGAAATCATTCAGAATACATTTATGTGTATTTTAATGTGTTTAGGACATTTGAAGGTAAATGTATTTTCTATTACTTTCTGCTTTACAAATTCCAGGAGAGATGTAGCTAGATAGATCGCCACTTCATATTGTAATAAAAACTCCATTATATAAAGCAGATAACAGGAAAGGGGGGAGGTAGAAATCTCTGAGCATTTAAAGCATCACAATAGGTGATAAATGTACATTTAAGCTGGAAATTCTATCTGGATCATTATCGGTGCTGTGCAACATATGTTCTTGCCATCCTTCCCTAGTCTATTTCAATTGAGCTTTACAGCACGTGCTTCAAGCTATTGTTAGGATGCTGAAGATTATGTGGGAAATGTTGCGGCTGGTGGTTTGGGCTTGAGTTTAGATTGATTATATTAAAACTAGGGCAGAAAAAAAGACTTTGGAATATGGAAACATTTTCAGAAGTGTAATGGTATAGCCTACGCAATGCCTTCAGAATAGGTAAGGCTGCTAACGGCCTAACCAACCAAGATTTTTTTTTTAAAAAAAAATCCTTGTTGTAGTTAATTTTCTTATTTCTTCAGCTGCTGAAAAAGCAAGGAGTAAGACTGTCAGCTGTTTATCTTTGTAAGCTGCAAGGCTCCCTGTGTTAGAGGAAAGTTCTCTCTTGGGGGTTCCATCCTTCTGCTATGACAGAAATCTCACATTAAGTCACAGATGAATTAGAATGATTCAAATGGAACAGTCAATTTTTAATACAGTTCATGGGCCTAATGCCTGATTAAAGATAGAAGTCTTACTGTCTTCAATAAGAACTTTCTCCTTCACTTGTTAAACTCATGGATGGCTCCAGCTCCACTCTTGCTGAATTCCTGTAGCAGCTGCTGGAGCGCACTTACCTTAGAATAGGTCTAGGAGGTGGTTCTGCCACCATTGCAACAATTGGCTTACCCTTTCATTCGTGTTCTCTCAAAACGAGCAGTACTTATGGGCTGGCCCAGACCTTGAGGTTGCAAAGGCTCTTGAGCTTGACTGCTGCCTTCCTTTTGGTACCTTTACAGTGTGATCCCCCATTCTTTTCCTTCCTATTCCTTTTATCTACTACTTCCCATCCATCGCCAGTTTTTGGCTCCTTTATCAGAAGCAGACTTTTAGTCATGAATACTTATGAGGACCTTGCTCTGCTCCCCAGCCATGGGCAGAAAAATAGCCTGACCACCTACCACCTACACAACATGTGGCTTCACTGGATCCCATCCTTCCTCCCTTGTTTATGTTGTGTCATGTTTACATTATATTTCATGTTCACTTCATTTTAAGCCATATATATGCAATTGCCATTTATTGATGTTCACACCATTTTATGCCATTATGCAATTTAATGGAAAAATGTATAGAAATGAGACATTAACATAAATTGTAATACAGATATATTCACTACCTGGTCCAAATTCCAGTGTATGTCAGGAGACTAAAATGTCGCCCAAAAAGATATATACATTTTGAGAACTCATGCAATACTCAGTCTAGGATCCATTCTGTTCTCAGGTTCTGCTCAAGATGGCAAAGTTAATTTGAACTGGACTGGGAGTACAATTAAATGAATTATGTATGGTGTGAAATGGAGTCTACAAAAATTACAAATTTCTCTGACGTAATTTTGGGAATCATAGAACTTCTGATGTGGGAGGGAAGGCAGCAGGTATAGCCTGATCTTGTCAATTCTCAAAAGCTAAGCAGGGTTGGTACTTGGATGGGAAGACTCTGCAGAGGAAAGCAATGGCAAACCACCTCAGCTTCTTATGCCTTGAAAGGCCCTTGCTGGGGTCACTTTAAGTTGGTTGCAACTTGATGGCGCATACATCTGGTACATCTGAAAGTTGTTGATTTTGATAGAGTGTAGTTTTGCTATTTGTTTGTGGAAGACATGTGCAGTAAAATGTCAGGCTGTGGACAGTTGTACCCAAATATAGAAATTGGAGTAGAGGTTCTTCTATCCAGGATCCCTGAGGTCAGTTGCTGTGGGCCCAAGCTGTAGACTGGAGATTTGATTCTGGAGTGAAGCAGGCAGAACTTTTCAGCTGACCAGGGTACAAGACCAGGGTCCTAGTAATTATGCTAGGCTTCTTACTGAATGCTACCAAAGCTGCTCACACACCAGCTGTCTTTGAAGAGAGTTCTGCAGCCTGAGCACATCATTCTAGTGGAGAAGTAAGCTAATTTCAAGCAATGAGATTTCTGGTTGAAGGCCCAGAATTCTTGGCACCACGTTGTAAATAAAGATGGGCACGAACAGAAAAAACAAACAAACATGATGTTGGTTGTTCATTGCCATCCACGAATAGGGACGCACGAACAACCACGAACATGGCGCTGTTCATGAACATGTTAATCGTTGGCTGTTCGTAGGGGCCAGCAGACTCTCCTCCAGCCATTATCCAAGTTTGGTCAAGATCCCTACCGTACCACTCCCAGAAACCCTACCTGAGCAGGTAGCAGGGACCTGAAGGGATAGATCCGTATCCTACCACACACAAAGAAAATTCACACTCTAATGCACTCTCCCTGTCTCTCTATCAAAATGCCAACAGCAGCTGTCTCTCCCTCTCCACTGTCTGCAAAGACTAGCGAGAGCTGGGAGCCCCCCCCTCCCCCATGGTCTTTGCTCTCTTGTAACAAATTTGGAGCTCCACACTTGGAAGGAAGACCTGCCTATCAAGCTAAATTTCCAGGGCAACAGCAGGAGATCAGACAGAGTTCAGACAATCCCTGCCTGAGATGCCAAGGGAATTGATTGCAGGTGCCAGACTCTCTGGCTTGACAAACAGCAACAAAGAGCAATGAACAAGGCTTGTAACAACCACCTGTTCATTTAGAATGGGGCCTCACAAACAGCTTGTTCTTGAACAGCAGATTGGGCTGTTCATGGCTTTTTTTTGTTCGTATTGCTGTTCATGCCCTTCTCTAGTTGTAAACCAGGTCCGTTGTTAAATTATTTATCCGTCTTTGGCCATGCTTTCAGTGTAACATGAGGGTAAAGGCGAAAAATAAAACAATATTTGCAACACAAACTCGCATTAGCAGATGAAAGCAGCAACTTGGAAAGAAATTTCACTTTAAAAGTGACCAGTGTGGGTCTTTTCACATAGAATTTTTGCCACCGTTTCAATGTAGTGTGTTTTCTCCGAGCGTCTGCACATCCTCAGTTTCTATTAGTTGTCTTTCCATACTTACCTCGTCATTTCACTGGGCTCCAATCAAACCACCTTTGGTCCAATTTGAGAAAACAAGAGAATTGACAAAGGAACTACTTGAGGTCAACAAACAGAAAACAAGGATGTGAGGAAGACTGGAGGAAAATCGCTGCAATTAATCACCTGAACCACAGGAAACTTTCCATCTGAGAGATGTTCTCTCAATAAAATAAACGGAAATAGGCACAGAAAAAGCCACCTAATCAGAGCAGTTAATCCAAGCAGTCAAAGATACAAGACTATTAAAAAAAACCAATCAACCTAAGAAAGGTTGGGGGGGGGTAAGGGCCATGACTCAGTAGAGCTTCTGCTTGGCCTGCAGAATTTCCCAGGTTCAATTCCCAGAATCTCCAGTTAAAAAGATCCAGTAGTAGGTGATACAGAAGACCTCTAACTGCACAGCTGCTGTTAATTTGAGTAGACAATACTGACTTTGAAGGACCGATCTAGTATAAGGCAGCTTTCATGTGTTCATGTCTATTCACATGCTACTAGATATGTCTGGCAACAGGGGAACTGCTAGCAAGAAAGGAGTTCCAGAATGAAGGTGGCTCAGCTGAGGTCTCATCCTTATTGCAACTCACCTCACCTCTGAAGTGGGAGGTACATTAAACAGGGACTCGTCTACAGATCCCTGCAGCACAGATTCACAGGAAAGTGAATGTTCATCGCCAAAGTACAGCTTATTTGGTCCTTAAAGTTCTTCATCCTCTAAGCAGAATAATTACCTTCATTATTAATTGGGCTAAAGAGGCCTTGATTAGGATAGAGGTTTAAAAAGATCAAAGCAGAAAAAAGTTGGTTTGTTTTTTAAAAAGGAGTCATGTTGTATGTAACTTAACACTAAAACTATTAAACATTGCAATAAAAACCAGCTCTTCCAGAAAATTGAAAAGACAGATGATATTGACTGTTGTGTCCCTGAAACCAGACATTCAGACTCCCTGATGTTTTAATTTTTGATTTAATTTTTTGATAACACATCTCAGTTGCAGCTATGTGTCTGAAAAGAAGCAGATAAAAATGACAAGCTGAATCATTAGAGGCTTTTATTTTTTTTTACAGCTGTTTACGTTTTTTAATACAGCCACAGTTCTTCTTTAGTATCCCCAATCTCCTTTTCTCCCTCATTTACAAGATATTATAGGGATTTTTTTAAAAAAAAAAATCATGGTGATAGAGAGCACAGGTTCAGAGTCTTCTGGGATCTATTTTCTGCAACTCCTACATAGGCAAATTTTACAGTTTAGCTAAATGTACCTACCTCAAGGTGAGCCCTGCAGTTCTCCCAGAATTACAGCTGCTCTTCAGACTACAAAGATTGGTTCATGGAGAAAATAGCAGCTTCTGATGGCACACTGCAACCATCACACCTCCATTGATGTGTGCCCTCAGCAATGGACCCATCCTACAGTCGCTCCATTGGCTACCCATCAGTTACCATGCCCAGTTCAAAGTATTAGTTATTACATACAAAGCTCTTCATGGTTTTGGTTCAGCATACTTACAGGACCGCCTCCTTTCCTATGTTCCTCCATGGCAGCTTCGCTCATCTGAACAAGGTCTCCTGCAGGTGACAGGCTGCACACAGGTGAAGTCAGCAGCAGCCCGTACATGGGCTTTCTCTGTGGTGGCCCCTATCCTGTGGAATGACCTACCTGAGGAAGTCAGAAGAGCTTCCACTCTCCTGGCTTTTCATAAACGATGCAAAACTGAACTACTTTTTACTCAAATGGGAGGGCTGTATTTTAGGGAAGATGCTTTGCTAATAATTTAGGGACCATAGACTTCATCACTATATTGCCTTACATATTATCTGCTGCTTTATATACGTACTCCTATGTACCACCAGTGCTCTATGTTGTCTAATGTTAGTCCTAGAATTGATTATGTTCTGCTTCAGTATTTTTTCTACTCTGTATTGGATTCTTGCTAATACTATGTCTTTTAAACTTGTATCTATTTACCCTATGGTAGACATGGGCACGAACAGAAAAAAAACACAAACATGATGTTTGTTGTTCGCTGCCATTCACGAACAACAAACAACGAATAACAAACATTGGCAAACAATACCTGTGCACGAACATGTTTGTTGTTCATTGTTCATGGGGGCCAGCAGGCTCTCCTCCAGCCATCAAGATCCCTACTGCACCACTCCCAGAAACCCTACCTAAGCAGGCAGCAGGAAAGGTACCAGTAATAAATAATAGCTTGGCCCAGAGCTTGGCAGCAGCCCTGGAACTTGAAGAGCTAGATCCCTATCCCAGCACACACAAAGAAAATTCAAGCTCCAATGCACTCTCTCTATCAAAATGCCAACAGCAACTCTCTCCCTCTCCACTGTCTGCAAACTAAGCCAAAACTGGGAGCCCCCTCCCCCCTGTTCTTTGCTCTCTTGTAACAAATTTGGAGCTCCATACTTTAAAGGAAGACCTGCCTATCAAGCTAAATTGGGCTTAGATTGGGGTTTCCAGGGCAACAGCAGGAGTTCAGACAGAGTTCAGGCAGTCCCTGCCTCCAGTTGCCAAGGGAATTGATTGCAGGTGCCAGATTGTCCGGCTTGACGAACAGCAAGGGACAGCAACGAATGAGGCTTGCAATGACCACCTGTTCATTTAGAATGGGGCCTCACAAACAGCTTGTTTGCGAACAGCTGATTGGGCTGTTCGTGGCTTTTTTTAGTTTGTATTACTATTCGTGCCCATCTCCACCCTATGGTATTGTTTATGGAAATGTCCTCGATACTCTATTGAAATGTACTTGATACTGATTGTACTAATCTCATATGGTGTAATCTGCCTTGAGTCTCAGTGAGAAAGGCAGATTATAAATAAATAAATAAATAAATAAATAAATAAATAAATAAATAAATAAATAAATAAATAGAGCTCCCTCCCTTACCTCAACACCTTTCCAGGTATCACCCATAAATTTTCAGGAAGCCAGAATTGACAATCTTGATTTTTAAATATATATTTTTATTATTTTATAAAACAAAAGAAACAAACAAAAAAGCTAACTGAAAAAAAGAAAACAGTGCTGGCTATGAAAATACTATTGGCAAATATATACATAAGTGTCTATAAAAGGTTTCTAAAGATCTAAAAATAAGTCCATATACAATTGCCATCTATATGTGATACACTCAAATGTTGATAAGTTTATAAGATCCTCAGTCCAGTGAATTACAGGTTTTTGTCTTTCCAGTGTTGTAGTATAAATCCTTTAGCAACTATAACAGCACCGAGGGTCCATGTCTGTTGACCATCAGTTAGATTCCAAGAGACAGGCAAATATTTTACCAATACATTAACATCCTCAAAAATAAATGAATTTTCTAATACAAAATTAATATGACTAATGACTTCCTCCCAAAAGGGCTGAATGACTGAACATTTCCATAGCATATGCTTAAAAAATGCATCTTGTGAATTGTACCACTAACAGTTAGACACTGTGCTTAAACCTTTAGTAAAAAGACGCTGTGGTGTCCAATATACCCTAAACACATTTTTTTTGCTGGATATTTTGCAACTTAAAAACCACAGCAGCAACCGGTATATGGCTTAAAGCCTTATCCTGTTACTTTAGCAAAATTGGAAGCTCCAGCGTCAGCGACAGAAAAAGCAAGTTCCATAATTAGTTATCTGGCCTATCATGCAGTAGCTGCTTCAGATAGTCTTTTCACACAGCAGCTTCTCCAGGTTGCCAGTGTCACATATAGTATGGTTCTTCCCATAGTTCCTACTTGCAAATGGACAGTAGCTTGGAATCCTTTGTGTGTTGGGCACCCTATACACTTGCATCAATTCACAATGAGGATTGATTAGTATATTAGGCCTGTATATTAGACCTCTGATTTTCTACTTGGTGTTCATCCTTGCAGTGCAATAGAAATATTTCTAAATCAAAAAAGAAATCTACCAAAATGGTGTGCTGATCTATTAGTATGTCTGCAACCCTCTGCTCTGTGGAGATATTGTGGTTAGGTTGACAGGTGAGTAGACGTAAATATCAGGTGATTAGATTTAAATACTTGTAATTGCTTTGACCCTTTCCTAATGAAGCTTGGAAAGGAGCATAACTTGCTGCAACATATTTTTGAGCGGGCTGGTCTCACTGTTAGATAGGAGGCAGCCTATTTCAAACAGCATATCTGGGGGTATTTGAACACACGAAACTGCTGTATACTGAATCAGACCATTGGTCCTCCGAGGTAAGTATTATCTTTTAACTGGAGATGCTGGGGATTGAACTAGAGACCTTCTGCATGCAAAGCAAAGGCTCTTCCAATGAGCCGCAACCCCTCCCCTCTTTAGTATTGCTAAAAAGCAGAGAATTGCCCAACATTTATCTTATATTTACCATCCTCAAGAACTCCATTCAGATATTCTAGGACATCTGCTACCGCAACATTAGTGTCAGGAGTGTAGTTCTAGAGATAGCATATGTTTGATTGTAACCTTTTATATGAGAATTATCAGACAGACAGCATTATGGAATGGATTTATCCCATTTGCCATGCTCAGGATCTGGCAGGAACCACATGGCAAAAGGCCTTCTGTGTCATTACAGTTATTCTTATCTGTGAGATCACAGTGTCAGAAGAAAAAAAATATCTGTCCCTTCATAGCATTTTGTTTTCCTTTCCAAGCGTGATTGCAAGAGTGGGCGACAGTTTTAGCAAAACTCATAGAGTGCAAGCCAGCACAGATTTTTTTTAATCCAAAATGGGTTGTACAAAGTCATAAATCTATGAGGGGGGGTGGGGTATGTAATGCACGTGTGCTCTGAAAGCAGTCAAGGACATTGCGAGTAAAGAAGGGCTGCACAAGGGGAATAATAGAGGAAGACATCATCACAAAGGACCTGTGGATTTACCTAGGTTTATGTGGTACTGGAGGAGAGTTTTGCAGATACCATGGACAGCCAAAAAGACAAGTAAGTGGGTACTAGATCAAATCAAGCCAGAATTCTCCTTAGAAGCTAAAATGACAAGACTAAAGCTATCGTACTTTGGTCACATCATGAGAAGACAAGATTCTCTGGAAAAGTCAATAATGCTAGGAAAAGTGGAAGACAGCAGGAAAAGAGGAAGACTTAAAATGAGGTGGCTTGACTCAATAAAAGAAGCCACGTCCTCCCGTTTGCAAGATCTGAGTAAGCCTGTTAGAGATAGAATGTTTTGGAGGTCTTTCATTCATAGGGTCGCCATAGGTTGGAAATGACTTGACGGCACATAACACACACATTTGCATCCTATTTTTTAAAAATATGTTGAATGGAAACTGGAGGATATTCCGAGCTATGAAGGAAAAAGGAATTGTGAGAAGCAGAAAGCAGACAAGATGCTATTGGGGAGGATTCTTTTTAATTACATTCTATTTACTCCATATTGAAGACTTGGTTTGAGTTGAGATTTACAATCTGAGCTCAGAGGGAACTGACAACAATAGGACTGGCACTGGAGAGATATATTACAAGATCTTTTGCTTTCTTTTGGAAGGCAAGCTACCTTGTTGACCTTCCTGAATGACAAAAGCAAGGAGCTTAGCTTGGAACAGAGACCTGGGATGTCTAAGGAAGATGTGAACAGAGAGGAGGGGGGATGTTCCTGTCCTTCAGCGTGCATGAAAAACATTATGTTTACAGCCATCTCTGCTGAGTGAGAATAGTTTCTTTCTACTCAATGTTCATTGTTTTCTACATTTTCTGATTGTTTTCTAAGTTGCATATGGTTTGTAGCACATAATTCCTTTCAGTAATTTCTTACCTATTATAACTCATCAATTCAGACAGATTCTGGTGATTACCAACAAGTTTTGCTATCTTTCTGGGACTGCAAAAAATAAAAAAGAAGGGATGTCAAGTATCTATTAGTCCGTAAGACATAGACAGTAAACTGTTTTTGGTTTGCTGGGGTATTCACAGATCCTCTATAGAAATGCTGAGATGCAGTTATTCTAACATTTTTTACCAGGAAACCATACCTTCAGCAGCAGTGTGATGACATCATTTCCTGGTGGTGCATGGGAAGTGACATCATAATATCTGTTAGTGGCCTCATTATCTTTCCAGCGAGCATGCAAACCTGCCAGTGAGTTCTTGTTTTTCTCTTTAATTTCTCCCTGCTAGCGAGGTGAGCACTGGTGGGTGGTGGCAAGTTGAGAGTGGGGGAACCCCATCCCTCAATGGGGGGAAGGCAACCCTAACAGTTATGCTTCTTGTTCTTGCCATAAGGAAGGATATAGCCTTGCTCCCTCTACATGCTGACATGAAACAGGAATTAATGGCTCAGCCAACAGAGGAAGAAGTGAAGACAAATCTCTGCATCTCTGATGTAAGGCCAGCTGGTGGCAAAGGGCAGTGTCTTCCCTCTTACTGTCCATTACAGTAAAGTGGAGCAGTGTCTAAATAACTTGAAGAAGAGGCGTAGCCAGACAGCACTGCCGTATTTCATTGTAAAGACTCTAGATTTGTCCCTAAATAAAATGTGTGTGTGTGTGTGTGTGAGAGAGAGAGAGAGTGTGGATTCTACAATGTATTTGGCTTTATACCCCACTTGTTGCCTATGTGTTATATCAGTCTGCGTTCCGGCTCAAATGACTCACACGACACCTGTCTTGGGTTAGAAAATGGCCACAACTTTATTGATTACAGCTAGATGGAGCATTGGCCCGGCATCTGGGCACGGATCCCCATTGGCGTCGGGGGCCATCCTACCGACCAATGCATCTTCCGCCAGTCCCGTGCTGGCCCGACACAGCAAGTGTCATCCCCCGCCAGCACATGCCAGGCGGCCTTCTCCTTCCAATCCATTGGGGTGAGCAGACCCGTGGCCGACTCACCCTGTTGGGATCCAGCCCAATGCCACAAACCCACCAAACCCATAAAGTTGTGACAGTTCTCACTCCCTTCCATTGAGCAGAGGGTGGGTGGGAAACGCCCAAGTCCTGGGAGGAATGGCGCCCACCACGCTGCTGACCGGACGTGGTTTGGGCGCTCCTCCCCATCCTGGGTGTGACGCCTCCACTGTGTCTTTCACGACGGTGACAACTCTGCATGCAGGTGATTCAGCGAGCTCCTTTTATCAGACTCAGTATTGGAGTAAGGGTCAGGATGGAGCTAATTTATGTAGAGCTGTGCCCCCTCCAATTTGCCTGACATTACACTGGCTCCAATTTCTCCTCTTCCTCCCTGCACAGTCTAGTCTGTTAGCCTATGGTTTGTACAATTTTATAACAGGATGACCTTCTGGAAGCACAGAAAACAAAGAAAGACCTTCTATCCTTTCATCTGCAGATGTGGATTTCAGTGTAAGAGGGTTTCCCCCCCCCCAAGTAGCACAACAGTTTGACATGTGGCTGATCTCTCCTGCCCTTGACAAACCACTGCTTTGCTCATATTAATCCATCTTCTCTCTCAAAACCTAAGAACCCTCTCTGTGAAACCACAGGCCTTCAACAGCAAGATAGGCTGGGTGGTGTGTTTGCTTGAATGGCAGCCATTTCGAGCCAGCTCAGTTTCTGTTGAAGATTTTCATGTTTGCTCTTTCTTCTGGTTTTACAACATCTAGTTCACTCGGGGGACTGCTGCCGATCATTTAGAAAGTGAACAAACACAGATGTTTCTGCAGAATGTGCAAGCAAAGGATGTGTAGGCAACTGGAGTAAGCTTATAGTCTGTGTACCCAAGAATCTTTTGCCAACTGGTTGGCCAGAAAACAAAACAATAAAGAGAGAGGAAGAATGTCAGTATTTTGGAGAACACTGGGTGAGGAATGCAACAGGCAGAAGAAGAGCACCTTGGCTGCATTTGGATTTATTAACTAAGGCACAATTTGCCACAATGAGTATGCACATGATTTCTTTTTTGTGTGCACATGCTCTCCTTGCTCCTTCCTGCCCCCCCTTCTTATGCAGAGTATAACCAAGAGTTTTTGCCCCCCTAGTTGGAATGAGAGTCAGACACAAAGGTTTGGATAAAATGGGCCGCTTTATTAAATGAAACAGCAACAAGAAAATACGGCAAGGAGCTTAACTAGCGGTACAGGTCAGGCCCTGGGGTCATTCACTGGGACCCCGCCCTGACCTGTCTGGGCGAGCACCCGCTGCCACCGGGTGCGATCCATCCATTAATGGCTGCAACCCGTCCTGGCCAGGCTGAGTGTATCGCCCCTGGAGAGCTCCCCCACCCGGCCGAACGGCAGCGGGGGGAGACCGGCTTGTCCAGGGGTTCCCCACCCAAGGGCGTCTGACCTCGCAGCTGGGCCGAACGGCAGCCTGCTGCTCCTGAAAGACCCCTGTTCCCCACCAATGGGGAGGTACCAAGGGTGCTCACCGGCCTGCCACAGATAAATCCCTAACTAAATCCTGCCACCGCAGAGGCCAAGCCTCTGCTTAGGCCTCAGCGCCCCACAAATGGCTTAAAGCCAACCTAAGCCCTTGCCATAGGTCATCCAAGAAAATGCTGTTGCCTCTGTAAGAGAGGTGAACCCCATCCCCTCTGTAGAGGGCAACAGACTCGGCCCTAATCTGCGGATGGGGCAAATAAATCCCCAACCCTTCCGTCAGTATTTTGAAGAGGGCTCTATTAGTCATCCGCCGTGCCCTCTCAATGGCCCTGCGCTCCAATGCTTCCCGCCACACCCGGCGCGGAAGCATGGCTGACCAAAAAATCAGGACACCAGGCCATCTCTTCCTGATCTCCAGGAAGTCGTCCCGCGCCTGCCAGGAGAGGGCTACCCCTTTCATCAACCCAAGGTCATTGCCCCCTAGATGAACTACCAGTATATGAGGAGGAGGGGCGGACCTCCCCTCAAACAAGAGTGGCAGCAGCCCTGCCCAACGGAGGCCTCTTCTGCCCTGCCACTCGATGGTAGCCCGCCGGCTGAGTCCGAGCTGGGACCTGATCCAGGACCTTTTCGCTTGATGCGCCGCCCAGAAGATCATACTGTGGCTGCAGATGAGGATCCGGACCCTCTCCTGACGACCCACAGCGCCTGCAAAAAACACAATTCAACACGCCCCAGTGGCCTGATGTAGGACGTATAGGCCCCGGAACGCCATCTACCTACCCTCTGGATGTCAGGCCCTGAGAAACCCATTGCTGCGGCAGTGGATGCCGCCCCAATCCGAAAAGAATGGGCCCCAAATTTGACCCCATCCAAACCCAACTTATGAAGGGCCCTACCAGTAACCGTCCAAAATTGGTACCTAGTTAACGGGGCACCATCGCTATGGTGAAAGAAAACCCCCTCCTGGTCACCCCGCACTTCCAAGTAACACCTCACGGCTGCTATGGGGCACAACTCGTCAATGGAACACCGGCTCAGGGCCAGGTCAACCCCTTTTTGATGTTGGTCGGTTTTGGATTTTCTAATTCTAAGGACAAGCTGGTCACCCCTGAATTTTACGTCCCCTGCAGTGAGGGAACGGCCAGAGTCGTCCGTAAGGGACTGCTGGACCAGCTCACTAACTCTAAGAGCGCCAAAGAAAGCTACCAACGACGCAGCGTGAAACAGCCGCTCCTCAAACGGAGAGCTGCAAATCTGCGCCCATACAGCCTGCAATCCCCAAAGGATGCCTGGAGAGATGGGTTGCCTATCATCCCTGGGAGTGGCGGACTCCCTCAACCACCCTTCCAGCATCTTCCTGATGCGGAAATCACCCGTAGTATCTGTAAACCCACGGGCCTTTGCAGCAAAAGCCAGGGCCGTGATCTGGCTGCGAATATATTTCACGCTGTGCCCCTTACCTCTCTGAGCCATGCAAAATTGCGCCAAATGCTCGACTGGAAGGGGCCAAACCCGGCGCAGCCCAGCGACTTGCCTAAAGGCATCAAAATTCCTTACCGCCCTGTCGTATGCCCTCCCGGTGCTAGGGGCAATGGCTAACTGGATGGCCCTGGAGGCTTCCACTTGCCAATCGTCCACAGCTCCAGTGGCACCAGAGCTGGCGCCAAATCGGCCTCGGGGGCAAGCTGTCGAACCGGTCCATCTGCAGATGAGACAGGGCGTCTGCCACCTCATTGCTGACACCAGGTATATGCCTGGCTGAAAACAACACATTAAGGTGCAAGCACCTCAAGGTAAAGGCGCGGACCAATGTCATGACCCGTGGCGATTTAGAGGAAAGGGAGTTGACCACTTGCACCACTGCCATATTGTCGCACCAAAAGTGCACAGAGTGGTTGGCAAGCTCTTCCCCCCAAATATAAACTGCCACCAATATTGGGAAGAACTCCAGATATGTTAAATCCCTGCACCGCCCCTCTGTACCCATTCCTCAGGCCAGGTGGCGGCACACCAGTGCCGCCTAAAATAAATCCCCAGCCCAATGGACCCTGACGCGTCCGAAGACACTTGCAGCTCCCCTTCTAAAAGGAGCTCTTGCCTCCAAAAGGACACCCCATTGAAACCCAGCAAAAACCGGAGCCAGACCCCTAGGTCCTCCCGCATGCCATCAGACAGGCGTATCTTGTGATGAGGGAGCCGGAGGGTCCCCATGGCGTCACAAAGGCGCCGCAGAAAGGCCCTACCGGGGGCCACTGCCTTACAGGCAAAGTTAAGGTGGCCCACTACTTGCTGGAGCTCTAATAAGGAAACTTTCCGCTTCACCAGCATGGTGCGCAATCGCTCCTTCAAATCCAACAGCTTCTCAACTGGAAGCCTGGAGGACTGTTGCACCGTATCCCACTCGATGCCTAAGAAGGTCAGGACAGTAGATGGGCCCTCTGTTTTTTCATGTGCCAGTGGAACGCCTAGCTCCTCAGTTAGGCTGACGAAGTCAGCCAAAAGACGCGCACACTGACCCGTCCCAGGGGGCCCAACCAGGATAAAGTCATCCAAATAGTGGGAGGAGTCACGGCAGCGCTGCCTATGACGCAGTGCCCACTCAAGAAAGGTGCTAAAGCGCTCAAATACAGCGCATGAAATAGAGCACCCCATGGGAAGAGCCCGGTCCATATAATATTGACCCTCAAAGGCAAACCCGAGGAGTTCAAAATCCTCTGGATGCACGGGGAGAAGACGGAATGCCGACTTAATGTCGCATTTCGCCATCTCAGCTCTCCGGCCACAGCGCCTGACCACCTTAACGGCCTGGTCAAATGACGTGTAACGCACAGAGCACAAGTGCTCCGGTATCGCGTCGTTCACAGACCCACCCCTGGGGTAAGACAGGTGATGAATTAGATGAAATTCACCAGGAGCCTTTTTAGGCACAACACCTAGGGGGGAAACCCTCAAATTGGGTACGGGAGGGGTGGGAAAAGGGCCTAAAACCCGTCCCTCCCTACATTCATGCTCAATCTTGTCCCTAACTACATGCTCCATGCCTGCTACAGAACGCAAGTTGGCAGACATAAAAGGGGAGCGGGGACCCTGAAAGGGAATGCGGAAACCAAATAAAAACCCATCTAACAAAAACTGGGCGTCTGCCCTTCTAGGGTAATCAGCCAACATGGCTTCAAGTACCCTCACCCTTATTGGGCTGGGGCCCTTTTCCAGGGCCCTGTTGCCCCCCAAATCCACCCCCCTTTTTAGTGAAGGGTTTCTGTTTTTTGCACGCGTTAATGGCGTGAGGCCCCCGGCAGATGGGGCACTCGTGGCCATAGTGACAGTTCTTCCTGCTGCAGGACCCCCGTGAGGTGAACTCAAAACAGAGCAGCCGTGGCTGAACCGGCTGCCCCGCGAACGCGCGGGGACCAAAACTAGTAACTGGGGCAGCTTGACCGGAGCTGGATCGCTGCACTATGTGTCCGCTATCGGACCTGTCCCCAGACCCAAATTTAGTCGGGGTCATGAGCTGGATCCACAAGTGGTGATGTACCTGATCCCACGGCAAGGAAGGGTTCAGCGCCGCCCTCATTCTAAACTCTTCGTCATATTGCAGCCACGCTGCACCTCCGAAGTCATTATGTGCTCTGTATATGATGTCCATATACTGAAAGAGCGGGGCAGCCCTCCATGGCTGAACCCTAACGATCACCCCCGCATAGATTAGGAAACCCGGGAGCCAGTTGGCCCAGGTCCTGTCAACCCTGCGGCGCTTGATGCTCTCCTTATCCCTATCCTCCAGATCCTCTTTATCCTTCTTCTCCAGTTCCCTGAAGAGAAGGGTAAAGACGTCAACGTAATCACCCCGCAGAATCTTCTCCCGTGTGGCTGGGGTGAGATGATCCCCCAGTGGCATGGCCGTGTCCCCTACAGGGAAGACCCGGTAGGGCACTGACCCGTAGTTGGACCACGGGCTTCCCCAGTAACTGCCCTGAGAGTATCCCGGGCCCATACCACCAGAAGACTGGGTGGCGGCCAATGGCCAGCCTGAGAACCCAGGCATCTGATTAGGTACAGGGGGTTGGGACCACTGGGCCCAGTCGGGAGAAACACCCCCAGTAAACGTACTCGTAGAGGCCCCGCCTTGTGCGAAGTCAGTGTGCGGTTGTACCTGGGACCCAGGGGCCCAAGGCCAAGAAACCGCCTGCTGCGGCCAAGCACACTTACCCTCCGTCTCCGGGGACTGTACCACCAACGCCAGCTGACCCGCCTCTGCTGGCCATCCCGCCTCAAGTTCTGCTGCTGCCGACTCAATCGCTCCCTCCTCGTTAGGACGACTGCCTGACATCGACGGAACCACTGTGCCACCTTCCGAGGTTCCCTCTAGTGCTGATAAACGAGAAAGAATATCAGCCATAGAAGCAGGCCGGGAAGCAGCCCGCACTGGCCGTTTAGATGACCTGCCGGACCCCCCAGTGTCTGGGGCTCTGGCCTGCTCGAGGGTAGCAATACGCGCCATGATATCACGACGCAGAGCGCCATCCTCCTCCTCATCAGATGACAAGGCCACCACCGGCCTCCTGGGAGGACACGGGGCTGGCTGCTTTCCTTTAGAAACGCCAACACCCTTCTTAGGAGCCATGGTAAATGAAACCTTGCCGAATGTAGGCCTACCAGCGCGGCTTTCAGAAACCCTCACTAGCAGCACAACCAGGTACCTGTAGCGGGATATGCAGTCCAACTACTTAACCCAACCGTTCGCTCCACCCCCCCGTCAGGGCAACACCCAACCGGGAAGGCAGGTTAGTGCCAATCTAAAGGAGCCGCAGAAAGGGTCTGCACCAAACCCCTGGCTGGAGGTGAGGCCGCAACAAAATGGCCACCACACAAACTCAATTAAAAAACTACCCAAAATGGCCGACAATGCAGCCAAAAGCAGGGCCGAGCCACCCACAAGATGGCCGCCACCCCCGCCCAGAAATGCCACCTGAAGAAGGCCACCTAATGGTCGCTGGGAAAATGGCGCGGCTGCAGGAGCACCGCAGGCCAGAGAGACAGCAACTGGCCGCTGGGGCTGGTCTATACTGGTGGGAGCGGCCGCGGGCGCCCCGCGGGCCAGCTATATCCCAGCCGCGGGGCCGTGGCTCGCCGCCGCCAAGAAGAGTGTGGGGGTGGCGAAGCCCCCGCTACCGCGGGCAACAGCAAGCACCCCCGCGCCGGGCCCCCGAACACCGTGAGAAGCGGCGCGGCGCTAAGCGCAGCAGCCGCTGCCGCGGCAAATGCAACAAGGGGAAAGCCGCCCGCCGATGCGGGCGGCCTCCAGCGCACGCGCGCCGACCAACGGCGCTCCAAAAAACAGCGCCCAGAGAGGCGCGGGACACGCGTCGCCGCCGCCGGCTGCACAGGGGCGCAAAAATAACCGCCCGTGCACACGGGCCTAGCCGCGGGGGCCGCCCGAGGCCTGGGGGGGAAAGGGATGCTAACCTCCCCACCCAGGGGCCTAAGGAACCACCCGCCACAACCAAGTTGCCCTAAGCAGGGCACTACCCAAACAGATGGCCGGGTCGACGGGGCAAAGGGGGCCCAAGTGGCACCCCAGGACTCGCCGAGCAGGCCACCCAATACAAACCCGTCCGGCCTCAAGAGCCTCCTGAGGGCCTCGTGCTGGGAAAGCAACACGCAGGTCTTGCTTTCACCAAGCACGAGGCAAGACTGAACTGTGAAGGGGCGGAGCGGCAGCTTGCTGCCTCTAAGCTCCGCCCCCACCAGCTAAGCCCTGTAACAGGGCAGGTCTCCTCTGGCTTCATCCTGCCAGGGAGGCAAATGGCTGCCACCAGCCCAAGGGGCTTAAGCCCCTGGCTGGATGGCAGTACCCTTGTGGCCTTAATAGGATTGATACATTTTTTCATGCCCTGCTTGAATGTGGGTTCTTCGAAAATATAAGGGATTATTATATTAAGCCTTTAATTAACCAACATTTTATATGCCAGGAAACCTGGTTCTTTTGCTTAAAAATAAGGACCCTAAATTTATCCTAGCAATTGAAAAATATATCTCAGTCTTTTTAGTCTTTGCATCCAAAAAATAAGGAATAGGTATTTTCCTCTGCTTGAGATTTATGAATCAATGAGATTCTATAACAACAACAACAACAACCAAGAATTCTTGGTCAAAAACTAACTCTGATTTCCAGTAATATATGAATGCAGGATTCCAGGGGCATGGGAGATTGTTTATTCATTGCAAACCAATTAAATTGTGGTTTAGAATCACCATTTGTGAATAATAAGCAAACCTGCTCAGATACACCCAAGTGCCTGTATTCATATATCATAAGGAACTAAAGCTAGTTTCAAACCAGGAATCCTTGATTACACTTTGTGCATGAAGGGAGGGGAGATGAGTAAGAGGAGTAAATGTGCCAAGGGAACAAACCATACTTTTTGGTGTTGTGGCAAATTGTGGGTTAGTGTGATGTCTGGATGGAATATCTTGAAAGTAAGATCCAGCACAGCTGCTACAAAAATTAACCCAAAGTGACATTGGAAACAAAGTTTGGTTTTTCTCCCTCAATCTATTTATGCATTTAGCATTTTTGTAGTACTCTTCCAACATGAAGTTAGTTTCATGTGGGTAGAGGCAAAAGAGCAAAATTCAAGTTCAGTAGCACCTTAAAAAGCAACAAATATATCATAGAATGAAACTTCATTCATTAGGTGCAAGTAGGAATGGAGATCACCATTCCTACTTGTATCTGACAAAGGGAGCTGGATTCTTGATAGCTTATACCTTGGAAATCTTGTTGGTCTTTAAGATGCTACCGAACTTGAATCTTGCTCTTCCAACATGTAAAGCAGCACCTGAAGCAATGTGCAATGTACACCTATAAAATCAACCATCAATAGAACTCACATCTGTTTAGAAACTGGAGAGTCCCTATTATTTAACAAAAGAATTTCAAGGATAGAGTACGGTGTGAAATTGAAGGGAAAAGTGCATTGATATATTTAACTGTATTAACTAGGGCTTTACAGAGCTCCGTGGCACAGAGTGGTGAGCTGCAGTACTGCAGTCAAAGCTCTGCTCACGACCTGAGTTCAATCCCAGCGGAAGCCAAGTTGAGGTAGCCGGCTCAAGGTTGACTCAGCCTTCCATCCTTCCGAGGTTGGTAAAATGAGTACCCAGGTTCCTGGGGTTAAAGTGTAGATGGCTGGAGAAAGCAATGGCAAACTACCCCGTAAGAAAGTCTGCCAAGAAAACTTCGTAATGCGACATCCCCCCATGGGTCGGTAATGACTCAGTGCTTGCACAGGGGACTACCTTTACCTTTACCTAACTGTGGCTTAACTAGGTAAGATACTTTCATGACAAGTGTTAAATTGTTTAACTTAACAAACAGTTGTTTTCTCTATCACAGCTGTTGTGAATGGTTATTGTTCTGTTCTTGCACATTTTTTTTAGTTTTGAATAGAGATATATCATTTGCATGTTAGGGCCTTAATCCTGAGAATTCACCCAACCCCATGTGTCTACCTGCAGTCTTTCTGTCTCCTTGCTAAGCCTTTGTTTCATGCATCTGATGAAGTGAGCTGTAGTCACAAAAGTATATGCTACAGTAAATCTATTACTTTTTAGTGGGCTGCAAGACTCCATGTTCAGGCCTAAAGAAAAAAAATTAAATCAAGTAATGATGAGTTTCAGCCCACATTAAATATGCTCCTGAATGGCTAGGTTTTGACCAGTTTATGAAATACTAAGAGATAAGTGGCCAGGAGTTCTTCTGTTGAAAACACATTCCAACATATGGATACCATCATAGAGAAAATTTAACTCCATGTTCTTGAAAGTCTTACTTCTGTGAATGGGCATTTTCTCCAACACATCCTTAGAGATTTACACCCTTCTAAATCATTTGAAGCTGAAAATTAGAAGAGTATAATTCTGCTTAGGATTGCATTGTTAGGGTGCTAGATGAGGGGAACATAAGTAATGAAGCATTCCTAAATAACTGTAATTAAAAATTGCAAAAATAACTGTAAGGTGAACAATTATAATGTGGGCACTTGCAATGCTGTTTTAGAAATGTGTGAAATATCTATAGAAATGTTTGTATCCCCTCTTAGTACTCTCAAAGGAGTCTTTGTTTTCTCTTAGGGGATATTTTCTTCTTCTTCGTCATCTTCTTTTTTGTAAATCTTTGGGCCAAGCTACACATGACGAAAGACACTTGCCTGGCAAGTGGATTGAGTGGAGGGCAAGTGAACAGGGAGAAATAGACTTGCCGTTCAAGTGTCATTCGTCATGTGTAGCTTGGCCCTCAGTAATGTTGCCAAGTAGGCCCCCTCTCCTGCTTTAAGGCCTGCCATGAACTGTGTTAAAGTTTCCTGCATTGCTGTTTTACTGCTACACCAAAGACTGCCTCACACGTGTGTGTATTAATGCACGTGTCAGTTTCCTGCCTGCGTGTCAATTGCCTTGCTGCTGTTATAGACTGTGTAGTTTACTGACTCCATGTTTGGATAACTGCACAAAAGGACTCTCTTCTTGGGCAGCCCTGCCCTGACCTGTATCTGGACTTCCCAGTGTGCGTTTGGACTTTGTTACAAGTGTGGCCCGTGCCTGCACTGCCATCTGCCACGGACCGTGCCTGTTCCCTGCTTTGGACTGTGTTTTAAGTGTTGTTCCCCCTGCCTCCATGGAAGCCTGCCTCATATGGGCCCAAGCCGCTGCTAGCAGCCGGGCGCCTGCCGGGGAAACCTCCAGCGAGCCTGGCTAGGCGCTCCCTGGTCAGTTCCCGCCTGGAGCCTCCCGCAGGCGCGTCCCTGAGCTTGCCCTCGCTACCGGGCAGCCTGCTATCCAGCCCCAGCTATGCCCAGCCGGCATCCATGTTCTCAGGCAGACAGAAGACCCAGAGGAAAAGACTGCTTTGGGAAGCCATTTCAGCGAGGCGGGCACACCATGTCCGCAGCGAGAGTACCTCGCCCCGCTCTGCATATCTTAGGAGCCGCCCAGGAGAAGGAACTAAGTGCCGACCATCCCAAGCACTTAGAGAATGCATCTCAAAGAAACCTCCGCATTCCAGAGCTGATGACATCAGGACAAGCCCTGTCCGCTGGAACATCCTTTCAGCCCACTTGGATTTCCCCCTCCCTCTTTTGTCCCCTCTTCCTGAGGTGTCACTTATCGCAATCAGATTACCAAAGTGGCCCATCCAAGCCATTCAGTAGCCCATTAGAACCTTTGTTTTAAACTGTGAGAACCACCAAGTACAGTACCAGCCCCAGGGTACGTTTTGGGGTATTTAAGCTGGTCTCTCAGACCACTCGGTGCTCGTGCCATCCTATCCAGAACCCCTCGCTGTCCGTCTGTGGTCCCAGTGCTGGCATTGGGCCACCCTCGCTGCTGTGTCTCTGCTTTGCTCCAGGATTGTGAGTATTTCCCTTATCATCGTTGGGAACCTGCTAATGCGAAAGTCTCTATATTTCCTACTCTGTATTTCTTAGGTCTTGTATGTTCTTTGTATGCTTGTGCAAGTTTAGGCTTACGCCACACTGAATACACGTGTTTGGAACCTATTTGTAGTCTGCCTCTTTTTCACTAGAGTGTCTGGGATCGGGACCTCCGTAGACATAGGTTAAGATCCGCGCTAATTTTAAGTTACAGACTGCTACAGCTAATTCCCCATTATAATAAAGAGCAGTTCTGGTAACAGTTTACTGGTGGAGGATGCGGGCATAACCCAGTTCGTGTGAATACACATGAGTCGACACGCGTGCCTTCAGCGAACTGACTTAGAGGAAAATTTTCCAGACCTCAGTGTAAAGAGCGCAATTTAGCTCAGGGAATTAAAAGTGTGAGTGTGTGTGGCTCTAGCGAGCATTTCTATCTTGTGGGTTGGCTTTTCTCCCATTTCCTCCTTCAGCCAGCTTTGGACTACTTGCCTTTTGTGGTGCACCGCGAGGACCTCCAGCCGTTATAACCGGTGTACTGTGGGTGAGGACCTCTGAACTGGTGAAGTTCCTGGCCACCTTCCGGGCCGCCTAAACGCGTCTATGTGGGTGGGATCCCAGAAGTAGGCTCTAGATATATACGCATATATACTTCCTGAAGCAGCACATATAAAACTCTTTTCCGCCCTCCCCCGTCTCTCCTAAGTCCGTCCAAACCCCGTTCCTGCCAGCAGTTAGGCTTCAATCCCCGCTCCGGAGGAAACGTGAAGGGATCGATAGTCCGTTCGTTCAGTCAGTTAGCTTTGGGAATCTAAAGCCAGGTTCCTGAAGCCCCGCGGCAACCGGCCGCACCGTGCTTAAGAGTTTTAAGTTAGACTCTTGGGCGCTTTTCACTTGGGAGTTTGAAGTCAGACTCTTGGACACACCTTGCTTGGGAGTTAGTAGGACTCTTGGGCACACTTTTGCTTGGGAGTTGTTAGAACTCTTGAGCGCACCTCACTTGGGAGTACAGTAAGCTTTACTCCTGGGCCCTTTTGCTTGGGGACTTGCAGAGGCAGTCCTTGAGCGCATTTAGTCTTTTGGTCTTGGCTTGGAGACAGTTTAACCATTTGTCTCTGAGCACGAGGCCTGGGGACACTTTGAGTTTAGTTCTTGGGCAGAGAGCTTGAGAGCATTTTAGCTTCTAAGCAGAGGCTTGGAAGCATTTTTGGTTGCCTGAGCAGAGGCTTGGGAGACCCCCTTAGTTGTAGTTTCCGAGCAGAGGCTTGGGAACACTTTCTGGTTTCTGAGCACATAGGCTTGGGAGACCCCTGAGCTTTGGTTTTCCGAGTATAGGCTTGGGAGACCCCTGAGCTTTGGCTTCTGAGCAGAGGCTTGGGAGCACTGAGCGTTTTTGTTCTTGGGCTTAGAGAGCTTGAGAGCACCTTCTGAGCCAGTAAACTTTTCCTGGTCCCGTGGCTTGTAGGCAAGCTTGAAACGGGAATAGGAATTTTCCTTCTCCCCCGGTGGAGAAGAACCGAGTGTAGGACCCTAAAATACCCTTATAAACCTAAAAGTAGGACCTTTAAATCACCCCTGTTAAAAACCTGTGTAGTACCCAGTTTAAAAATCCTTGAGAACCAGAGGGAAGGATAAACCTCCCAAAGGAACATAGAGAGGAAAAGTTGTTAAAAACCCCTAAGAATCCAGTGTAAGAATCCCCGAGGACCCAAAGGGAAATAACCTCTGAACGGCCCCTAGACGGGAAAACTTATAGGGAGCTCAAACCGCCCCATCCGTGGTGTCGCTGATCCACTCTTTAACCTCCCCCGGGATCAGCTCTAAACCAAAAGGAAAAATGTACCGGGCAAACCCCACCGTGCCCCGCCTGGAGAAGTGGCTAGTTAAGAAGGGAGATTGCCCATGGGAAGCCGGTTCCTTCAAGGGACCTGACCCGCTCCAAATAGTTAGAAGCGCCTTCCAGGATTTTTGCGAAAAGGAGAAACCCAAGTCAAGTAAAAAAGACAGATACGGAGCTTGGGCACTTTTCGCTGCCCTACAGGACAGCGTGTCCCTAATTAATAAATTGCAGGTAGCGCAGGAAGATAGTGAGCAGGAGCTAGAGAGGCTCAGAATAGCCCAGGATAAAGAGAGGAAGGAGCTAGAGGAAAAAGCAAAGCGAGAACAGGATGCCCTGCATCTAGAAATCCAGAGTCTCAGGGCCAAACTAGTAGAACAGGAAAGAGACCATGAGGAAAAGACAGTTGAGTGGCGCGCTGAACGCGTCAATTTCATATTGGAAAAACAAGGACTAACCACTGCCCTCCAGGACGCTCAGCACAAGGCTGAAGCGGCCACCGCTCGTGCCGACATGGCTGAGCATGCAGTAATCGAGGGGCAGGAAAGAATCGCTAAGCTAACCCATGCCGCCCAGTTCATGGCAGAGCATAACCACTCCAAGGTAACTGCTGCAGACCACTCCGCTTGTAAGAGGGAGCTAGAGGCCCTAAAACAGCACCTGGGAATGCAGCAGGCCGTAATCTCCGCCGTACACCCCGCAGCCCTCTTGGCCCTCCCCGAAGGTAGTACCGACAGCTGGTCACCCCCTTCGCCCCAGCCCGAGGAAGCCCCACAGCCCCTCCATCCGATAGCTACTAAAGAAATAGTATCCATGGACGAGGTCGGCAAGAAGACAGACCGGGTCGTTAAGGAAACCCGCAATTGGAGGCCCGATGAGCTCCAAGCCATAGCAGATCGCATGGGGCCCCTAAACCGAGACACGGCTATCCAGTGGTTCACCCATGTGACCACCTCCCAGCCCTCCGCTAGTGGTTCCGATGTGGCGCAACTGGCCCACCACTGCGCCAGCCCCGAAACAGTCACAGCCCTTAATGCTTACGTGTCCAACCGAAGGCTAGCCACCCATAGCCAGTATGGAGCCATTAAAGAACTGTGCGCATTCCTATGTCCCACCAAGAGCTTAAAGGCCCTGTACATTGCAGTGTCCCAAAAGCCCGGAGAGGACCCAGAGGCATACTTAGCTAGGAAGCAGCTTCTCGCTGAGCTAGCGGACGAAGTAGACCTAGATGCCAGCGATGTACCCGACTTCGATGAGCTAGAATTCAGAAGGGCAGTCATAGATGGTCTCAACAGTACTACCCGCCTAGCCCTGGCAGGAGTAGAACCCGGGAGCATCTCATGGGGAGACCTGGAAGCTTGCATCAGGAGCATTGCTGGCCTGTTGCGAGAAACCGGAGCCATCCACCATGTAAAGTCCCCGGCCTCCCATAGGAAAGAGAGTGAGCCCATCAACACAGTCACGTATGCCAACCATGGTCCCCACTCCCAATATCGGCCTCGAGGGCATAGCTCGTACTCAGAGCCTAGAGGTGGAATCTTGCGTGGGAGAAGCGGTAGCTTCACTCGGGGCCGCAGCCAGAGGGACTCCCATCCAGGAGTAACCTTTGCGCCCACCCCCAGTCACTACCCTTCCTCCCCACAGGGACCCTCTGAGCCCTGGAGACCTGTCCTGCCCTCGGCACCCCCGCCCCCTCGGGCACCTCACCCCTACAATCACCAGGTCTACCCTCCCCCAAGTCAGGCTGACTCCTGGAGACCGCAGCCAAAGGACCGTGAGGAGCCCTCTGACCTAGGAGAGCCGCCACCAGCTGGGAACCCCTTTTTCCAATAGGGATGCCTGGGGGGTCACACATTATTCTCCCCACTTAACTGCCCGTGGGAGAAAACCAAAGGTTGAGGCTAGCCTTCGACCTCCGGGAACTAAAAATAGCTTGGAACTTAAAAGAGAGATGGAAAGATTCCAAAGGGTGATTCGCACCCAGAACCCAGCACCAACTTTGCCAGACACCTCTGAAAGAAACCTGGCAGAGCTGCAAAATAAAATCCATGAACTCATAAGTGTAAATAGGGAACAGAATTTAAAAATAAATGATCTTAATAAAGAGAATAAGGAATTAAAGGAAAAATTAAATTCTTGCACAATAGAGAAAGAGCAGCTCCACAATAAATTCCTTAACATGCAGACTTTGCTGGAGAACCAGAATAATGAAACTGCCACTTTAAAAACCCTGATGCAAAATCTCCTGGAATCCCAGAGACTCACTGAGGCCAGATTAAAGACTTTAGAGGAACAATCAGTGATTGAATCAGCACCCCGCCCCACCCAAGGCAGTGAAAGATGTAGTCAGTCACCTTTGCCTCCAATTTCTGCCTCAGCCCCCATGCCCAAGAAGCCAGAATTCACTTTAGCCTCTGAGCATGTGCAGAGTTTAAAAGTAATTCCCCAAGAAATTGTCTTGGCTCCCATAGACTGCCCCCAGCCAAGCTATACACAGCCCACCGTGACTGTGCCCTCTTGCAATGATCCTGAAGAACAGGTAAACAAAAGTAAAAATGCAGTTCCTTTAAAAGAATTAAATTGCTTTGAAAAACCAGTGCTTGCAACTACACACCAAATAGCTTTCTCTCAGCCTTCCCTGACTAACACCCCTGAAGAAAACCTCATGTTGGGCCTGTGTGGTTTAGTAGTGCTTGAGCTAATTCAGAGACATTTGTGTAGCTGTTTCCTCATTTTAAAAGGCTCAAGCCCAAAACTTAATGAAAAGGTAGAGCCTCCAGCAGTAAGTGCAGTCAGGAAGGTAATAATGCAAGTCAGCAGACTCCAGAAAGAATCCCAGTTGCTAGCAGCGTCTAAAACAAACTGTTCCCACTCAGCGCTGCACCCCCACCCCTCATTGAAATGGAAAGACTGGTCAGACCAGGATTCTGACCTCCTCCCAGTTCTTCCTTTTGTCCTCTCCCAGGCTGCAGTAAGCCCAAATAAATGTAATCACTGGTTCCCTGTCAGAATTTGGAAGGGATTGGAACCAGGAGAGGAAAAACCACCTTAAGGAGACTTGAGTTCAAGTCCCCACAGCCCCCGTCCCTTTTCGTTGTGCAGTCTTAACTTTATGTGTGTGGGAACCCGAAGCCCAGTTCCCTTTGGAATTGAGATGTAAAAAAAAGCTAACTTAGCTTCCTATAATCATTTAGTGTTTTTGCCATTTCTTTTCAGTTCTATTCTTTAACTTCATTAGGCGGGCCCCACAGTTGGGACCCTAGGGGGAAACACGGCAACCAAAGCCAAATAGGACCACCACCGAGAGTGATTCTTAATTGGATTTTAAGCCGCGTGTTCGGAAAAAATTGTACAGGCAAAAGAGATGTGCTGTGTGTGAAAGTGTTTGGAGAGGCTTTAGCCCAAAAGTGAATGCAGTCTTCCAACGTTGAAACCACCAAATAAGGTGATTTCTTTGTTTGAAAACATTTCACCTGCCGTGCTGGTGAAGATCCCGCATCTACGTAGATTCGGGGTCTCACCTGCCAGACCCACGCTTTCGCATGATGGTCGGCTTTGGCTTTGAGGGCCGTGCCTCCCCTGGAAAAGGACCCCCAGGAAACCCAACATCCCTCTTTTACTAATGTTCATATTCGTCATGGTGAGTTGCTATATGGCGCCACCATCTAGTACGCTTTAGTGCAAAGGTAAAAGACCCGCCAGTATCTTGTAAATATGTTACCCCTGGAATATGTTATTGAGGTGCGTTCGCTACGCACAAGGGGCAGCGTGCCTCATTTACATAGCCAGAATCCCCCGCGCCAAGATGACCCCCGAATAACCCAGACCCAGCGGCGCCGGAAGATTTCCGCCGTCTCCGCCGCTTTTCGATAAACGCCGCCGAGCGCCCTCGGCTCCACTTCGGCCCTTTCCGCCAGCAGCCGCCCGCCCCACGTAATCTTTTCCCTTGCCCGTACCGTATAAGGGAAAAGAAGGGGGGGAGACATACTGAAGTTATAGTGAAGCCCTGCCAGGCCTTCCAAGTGAGGGCAACCCGAAAGTATCCCACACCCGTGTGTTTTTCTTTTTGCTCAGTGCATTTTTTTTCTTTCGCTCAGTATATTTTTCTTTTTGCCCAGCGTACCTTTTTTTTAACCAGAAAATGGGGCCTCCCGAGGGAGTCCCTCCAAAAATTGCTTGTCCTGCAAATATATGACGAAGGCCTATTTTTGAAAAATAAAGCGAGGGCCCCTGTCTGCAGCAACCCTTATAGGTACTGGATACCGCTCTCTAGTTTTTTCCTTTTAAAGCGGCAAGGCCAGGCCGAGCCGGACCGATAGCTCTCAGCCCGCAAAATAAAAACAACCTGCCACCGAGCAAGGGGCACCTGAAGGCCACATAGTCCAGGCACCCAGGGACCCCTGGGGTGAGTTTGCATAATCCCGCCTAACGCACAGCCGACCCGTGCCCGACGCAAAGGCGTTCACCCTCTGAAATATACATGCTATAGGAAGAAACCTTCGCACAGGAGTTCCCCAGAGCAACAAGCTGGAAGGCTCGCTTAGTGCCCCTGGGACTTCTCGTTCGAACCCCACTTAACATACAGTGCTGGCAGAAAAACACCCTCCTTTTTCCCTGCTTTACTTCATTCATTTTGCTGCAACAAACTCAGGGAACCTGTACTTATATCCGCAGGTCTCCCCAGGATATTTTCATCACAGAAAGGAAAGGAAGGCCAGGAGATGAGGCACCTGGCTACTCTGTGTTTGCTCGTGCTGGCAGGCACCCTAATAGAGGGACGCCCGTCCAAATTAATGCCCTACCCCCATTGGAGATGTATTAATACCCTAGCAAGGAATGAAATGATGGTCTGCAAGGTTGTGCAGCAGAGCAATATGACCACCCCCACGGATCGCACTAACTTCCGCAGTTGTGAAGAGCAGTGGATCCGACCCCCAGAGCTTGTTATTTTATGTGTGGGAGTCAAAACTCTGTCTCAAGAATTAATATGTTACTCGCCTACTGATACAGTCTCACCACTTGCTCCGATCCCATGTATGTTTCTTCCCCATATCAGGCCAGCCCCCACCGCAGTCCCGGTGGTAGACAAATATACCACCCCTGCCAACTTCGAAACCTCGCCATTTGTCACTGAGGCTTTCGGACCATACTGTGAGGTTATTCTAGTGTCGGCCGCAGTATGGAAGGCAGGAGACCCCTTTAGAATGACCATCCTACTAGGCACTACTGCCACTGAGTCTGCATCAGTCACTATCACGCCCCCTTCAGGCGCAGTTCTCTCCTTCGCTATAGAGCACTGGGAGAACTTGACCTGGATTGTAAAAGAGGAAGACCTAGCCAAACACGGCCCACCCGATTGGATACTGGTTCAACAGACGCCCGAATGCCAAACCAAGCCCCTAGTAGAGAAATTTCACCGGCTTGGGCTGCTCTTTGTAAATTTGACTCACGAACCAGGCAATTATTCCCTGCTGATCCGGACCCAGGAGACTCACGCCATCCAAATTGACCCTTTGATTGCTAGCAATGAACAATTAAGCCAAGGTGGCACGCATATAGTGGGCTCCCATGTTTTGAAAACTGACATTCGAGAGAGAGTTCTAGTCCGCCCGCAGATGTCTTTAAAAGAGATCCGCATAGACTTAGCTGAACTAAATGTAACCCAGAGGCTGCCGCAGTGCGCTCCCTATCTGGAGGCCGGTAGCAAGGGTTGGAATGCATGGCTACAACTGTGGATCGATCCCTCCCCCTCTCTCTTGCGTGCCAGACGAAGCATTGCCGACTGGACTGCTCCTGCAGCCGGAGGCTTAGCAATCCTGGATTCGGTCAATATTGAGACTCTCGCTAATGTTTGCCCATGTCACGACTAGCATCTCCGACTTGGGTAAACCGGTGGTGCAGTCCCTAAATTCCATTTCCAATGGGCAACACGAGATCAGCTCCATTTTAGTTAACTGGGAGAGTCAAATTGAAAGAGATTTTTCTCTGCTGCTCAAAGGAACGCAGTCTTTTGAACGCAACGTGTCAATAGCCATGGCATGTATGCAAGCCCAACAATTAAACCAGGCTGTGGCCATGGGGCTCATTCGGCAAGCCACGGACGGGCACTTGCCCCTGGAAATTAAAAGATTGATTACGCCCAAATTGTCACCCATAGAACTGGAGCTTGAATCCTGGTGGTCTCTCGTAAATTCCTCATTCTCACCGACCACCCAGGAGCTTAAACTATTTTTATTAACGGCCAGTGCGCACGAGTCATTCCACGTGTACCCAGTCGTGCCTCTGGGACTCCAAGTCAGCGATACCGAAGTCCTCTACGCCCGCCACGCCGACCATTGGGCCCGCTTCACCCCGACCGGATGGCAGCTCGTCAGCCTCCAAGGGTGCCAGCATCGAGACCAGACCGGCTTCATTTGCCAGGACCAAGCCTTTGCACCGCATTACCCCTGTGTAGCCCCGCAAGTCGACGCCCTCAACGAGTGCTCTTTTGAGGTCGTCCGGGAGAACAGCTCCGCTGTCGTCTACATTGGGAAAGGATGTGCCTGCGTGCAAATGGCCTGTGACTTCGTGATCCTGAACTCGTTCCAGCTCAAGCCCGTGATCCCGGGAATCAACCGCTGCTTCTGCAACCTGTCTTCGGTGGCAGCCTGCGACTTCACCTACACGGTACCAGTCTGGACCCAAGAAGATATCCTGGTGGCACCCTCCATCTATCGATATGTGAAGCCAGTCTCCCTTGGCATCGGTCTGGAGCTAATCCACGAGCTCCTGGCCCACCCGCAGCTCCACCGCACCCTCCAGAGCATCCAGAGGGACGGGGACACCACTGCTTTGGTTGTGTCCCACAACGGCAAGGAAATTTTGGATCTTGCCCAGTGAATTAAGACCACCGGTGAGCACTCGTGGTGGGAAACCCTCTTTGGCTGGAGCCCCACGGCCACTGGAATTTACAATTTGGCTTTGCACCCGATCGTTGTTATTTTGGCTTTTCAAGTTTTGTTATGTGCCTCACTACTTTATTTGGGCTGTTGGAGCCGCCGACAGCTCCAGCAACTCCAGATGTCCCACCGTTTGGATCATTACAATCCCGACCTCCTCTTGCCTCAATGGTTGTTCTTGGCGCCCCGTTTTTAGCCCTTGTTTATTTTGATGCTGGTGTGATTATGAACTATGCTTGTGCCTTTATGTGTACGGATCCTGAGCCAGCCCCATGGACGCTTTGCTGCTGGACACCGCTCTGAGGCCCTCTTGTGGACTAGGGGGGACGTATTCTCCCGCCTCCCAGCCCACGGCCCACCTGCAAACGACCGCCAGCGGCCCTACCTCCATGAGGACTAGAACTGTGTGCCTGAAGCCCTTCTCGCCGCTCACCGACCCTGCTCTGCGGGTTGACACAGACAGCAATGGGGGGTGGAAGTGTGTTTTGGAACACATGGACTAAAATTTGCTTGCTCCTGTATATATGCAACCCAGTCTAGCAGCTGTACTGCAGACTGAGCCGTCTGTGATCTTTGTTGCTCTATTGTTTTATGAATTTCTTTCCATTGCTTTTATGAATTTTACTCCCATGAATTTAGCCCCGAACTAGTCCCTCCCTCTATCTACTGCAAGTGCGCCCATGATCTTTCCATAAACTGGGATCCTTTTTATCACCCCCTATTAACTTTACCCCTATGAGTTTGATTTTAACCTTACGAATTGCCTTTTTAACCTGACTCCCTCCGCCGAGGTAATTCTAGCCTACCTATTATTTTATGAATTGGGTTTTATCCGGGACTTCTCCTGAGCAGTCTCTTTTAAAGGTTATTTTATTTCTGATTTTAAACCCCTATGAATTTGGTTTTAACTGAGACCCCTCGTGTGCTGTCTTTTTTATTGGGTATTTAAACATTGGTTTTAGACTGTATGAATTTGGTTTTAATCTGGCTCCATGAGTTAGCCTTTTAATTGCGAAGTTTATTTTTCTGCCCCCATGAGCCCTTCCGTCGCTTACCCTCATGAATTATTTCCTCGCACTTGCTTTTATTATTGCTGCTTTTATTTATATACTGGTTTTAATCTCTTATGAATTGTTCTATCCTATCGATTGCTTTTAACCTCATACATACATATATATTTATTATTTTAACCACCCATGAATTACTCCAATATTGTATCGATGAATTGGTCTATGCCTTGCTTGCACATTTCACTTTTACCCTGTATGGATTAATTGCTTGTGCTTTTATGAATTACCTTCGCCTTTTAATCCTGTATTCATGAATTGGCTCATGAATTGCCTTTGCTTTTAACCTTATACCCATGAATTTACCGCTGCATATGAATTACTCATTGCTATGAATTGCTCATTACTGCTTATGTAACTATGAATTGCTATTGCTTATGAATTATTGCTATTTATTCTGACGGTTGCACTTAGCACACCCCCTGGTGTGAACCCAGAGACCTGCAGCCCATTGGCTGATCCAAATTGCACTTATTCGGTTAGGTGGCTCTCTAAACTAAATTTTTGAGTGACGCCTCCTCCCCCTTCCCTTCCCACTCCTTCTTCGCTCGAAGCTCGACCACCGGACATTGCCGACCACCTCGCCTTCGAAGCCAAGTTCGAGGACCGCCGTGCCTGACGTCCCGTGGTCCCCGAGGGGGGGAATTGTTGCCAAGTAGGCCCCCTCTCCTGCTTTAAGGCCTGCCATGAACTGTGTTAAAGTTTCCTGCATTGCTGTTTTACTGCTACACCAAAGACTGCCTCACACGTGTGTGTATTAATGCACGTGTCAGTTTCCTGCCTGCGTGTCAATTGCCTTGCTGCTGTTATAGACTGTGTAGTTTACTGACTCCATGTTTGGATAACTGCACAAAAGGACTCTCTTCTTGGGCAGCCCTGCCCTGACCTGTATCTGGACTTCCCAGTGTGCGTTTGGACTTTGTTACAAGTGTGCCCCGTGCCTGCACTGCCATCTGCCACGGACCGTGCCTGTTCCCTGCTTTGGACTGTGTTTTAAGTGTTGTTCCCCCTGCCTCCATGGAAGCCTGCCTCATATGGGCCCAAGCCGCTGCTAGCAGCCGGGCGCCTGCCGGGGAAACCTCCAGCGAGCCTGGCTAGGCGCTCCCTGGTCAGTTCCCGCCTGGAGCCTCCCGCAGGCGCGTCCCTGAGCTTGCCCTCGCTACCGGGCAGCCTGCTATCCAGCCCCAGCTATGCCCAGCCGGCATCCATGTTCTCAGGCAGACAGAAGACCCAGAGGAAAAGACTGCTTTGGGAGGCCATTTCAGCGAGGCGGGCACACCACGTCCGCAGCGAGAGTACCTCGCCCCGCTCTGCATATCTTAGGAGCCGCCCAGGAGAAGGAACTAAGTGCCGACCATCCCAAGCACTTAGAGAATGCATCTCAAAGAAACCTCCGCATTCCAGAGCTGATGACATCAGGACAAGCCCTGTCCGCTGGAACATCCTTTCAGCCCACTTGGATTTCCCCCTCCCTCTTTTGTCCCCTCTTCCTGAGGTGTCACTTATCGCAATCAGATTACCAAAGTGGCCCATCCAAGCCATTCAGTAGCCCATTAGAACCTTTGTATTAAACTGTGAGAACCACCAAGTACAGTACCAGCCCCAGGGTACGTTTTGGGGTATTTAAGCTGGTCTCTCAGACCACTCGGTGCTCGTGCCATCCTATCCAGAACCCCTTGCTGTCCGTCTGTGGTCCCAGTGCTGGCATTGGGCCACCCTCGCTGCTGTGTCTCTGCTTTGCTCCAGGATTGTGAGTATTTCCCTTATCATCGTTGGGAACCTGCTAATGCGAAAGTCTCTATATTTCCTACTCTGTATTTCTTAGGTCTTGTATGTTCTTTGTATGCTTGTGCAAGTTTAGGCTTACGCCACACTGAATACACGTGTTTGGAACCTATTTGTAGTCTGCCTCTTTTTCACTAGAGTGTCTGGGATCGGGACCTCCATAGACATAGGTTAAGATCCGCGCTAATTTTAAGTTACAGACTGCTACAGCTAATTCCCCATTATAATAAAGAGCAGTTCTGGTAACAGTAATGCTACATTATTTAGAGTTTCAATAGTGTTATTGTTAGTTTTCCAGGGCACTTGTAAACAGTTGAAGGGTTTTCCAAAGCAAATTAAATTTGGTCTTTAAAATTAAGTGTTTTAACGAAAACATGGAATGAGTTGGGTTCTGGATGACCTGCAGTAGATGTGGTTGCAGGGAGACTGCCATGTGATCTATCGTCTCTGCTCAAATCCAATGTCTTTACAGCCTTTTCCAGACATACTGTAAGGGCTGCCAGGTTCCTGGTAGAGCCTGGAGATCTCTTGGAATTACAATTTATCTCCAGACCACACAAATCAGTTCCATGGGAGAAAATGGCTGGCTCAGATGGTGGGGTCTGTGGCATTATACTCCACTGAGGTCCCTCCCCTTCCATCCCCAAACCTCTCTCTGCCCAGTCTCCTCCCTCAAGTCTCCAGGAATTTTGCAACCCTGAGTTGATAAGCCTACATTCCATGATCAGAAAATTAAAATTTATTTATTGACAAGATTTGTTTTCCACTTTTCTGCCAATGAGGGTCACCAGGACATCTAACAGTTAAAATCAAGCATCATAAAACTCATCATAAAAAGCAAAACTAAAATACATGTATGGGACATATGTTTTTTACATGTCCGTGCTATAAGGTGGCACACAGTGAGATCATTATCCCATTGTTTGGAAAAAACCCGGGCCTCTCAGAAAAAGCTAGCCTTGAGTTTCTTCTTTCTGATAGAGATGCTAAGATCACTTACCAAGTAGCCAGCTTCTGTATGACACTACTCAGGCTAAGGAAATTTTACGGTGTTTAGATTGTAATGTAACTGTTTTACATTTTTATTATTATATCTAAATGTGGATTTTAAGTATATATTTCTTTTTATATGTTTGGTCTAAGGACCATAAAAATTAATAAATGAACTTTGAAATATATATATATTAAAGCACATTAAACAGTAAATTACAACATAGGCTAGGAAGTGTGTGTGGGGGGCGCGGGAGGGGGAGAGAAAACATCCCAACAACACATTCCACCCCTTGCCATTGGAAGCTCCATCCCTACAAGTGTTCTTTCTCTGGTTTTAGGAAAGTGATAATCAAGGCTTTTTTCTGCGAAATGAGTGGCGGAACTCAGTGGGTTAGCAGCACATGGGGCAACGCCTGACAGCAGGTGATGCCTCTGGGACTGTGCGATGACATCAGTTCTGGGGCTGCGTGATGATGTCACTTCCAGGAAATGACATCATTGCACAGGGCGCAGTCACCCTCAGGAGCACTCCTGCAAGGAGGGGGAGTTTAAATTGCCCTCCACGCTGCTGGCATTCTAAACTCCCCCCTTGACCATCTGACTGGCGGCAGTTAGCTGGAGCAAGGGGGGATTTTAAAGTTTAATGGTCACTGGCCATGTGACCATTTTCTAGAGGTGCCGGAATGCTGTTCCACTGCATTCCAGCTAGAAAAAAGCCCTGGTGATAATGCATATTTTCAGTTGTATTGTTTCTTTACTGCTTTTCCAAGGTTCCAGATTATGCATTACAAAGTGTACTCATTACAAAGTGTACATAGGTACAGTTTGTATGCATGGAGGGTCTTTTAGCAAATGATACTTAATGTACATAAATCAGGCGTAGACCTGGAACCACAATCCCACATCTATCCCCATCTTCATTCAGTCTCTCTGAATTTGTCATCTGAAGGCAACTAATGCATTGTAATATTCCTGATTATCACTTGACTACCATGAATTTACTGTCCTTCCTTCTCCAATTCTGTGCTGTGAGGAGACATGACAAATGGCCAAAGATCCAGTGTCTAGAGTTGCACAGCTTGACAAGCTCATGAATTTGAATCATCCTTGTTTATTCTGCTGGCTAATGTGCTATGGAATTAGTTCTGCAGACATGTAATATTGTTTGTTTCATTATGTGTCTGAAAGTCCAGCCTGCTTGATGTTTTCAATCCAGTGAACACCATGAAAAAAGTGTTAATGTATCACAACTTGCAATATCTCATTTGAAAGCCAATAACACTTCATAGTTCTTTGTATTTCTGCTTTAAAAAAAGCAAAGTGAAGGTGCTGTAATCCTGAACATGGAGCTTCTGTAAATGTGTACTCTTTAGATCAAGGATTCGTGTGGCTACCAGGAGCATTTTAAATGGTTACCAAGACACTGGTTATTGACTTATATGAGACATGGCTGCATCGTGACCTCATCTGCCTTCTACCATACTTGTTCTGTGGCCTCAGCTTCAGCTAAAGATGCTTTTCAGAACTACTGATCTAGCAATGGGCCATTATGACCTGTTCAAGAAAGAAAACATGTGGGCTTTTAATTCTAGTAATAAAATAGAAATTTCTTGTAAAAAAACCCAAACACATGGGAGGCTGACAAGACCCTTTGAGAGGAAACAGCTTTAAATTTTCACATCAAAAAATACCAGTGCAATGTGCTATCCGGAGTGCCATTGTCTCTTCTTGGATTGAACCACTGCCTTGCCTTGCATCAGACAAGAAAGAAAGCAACAAAGTTGGCAAAGATTTGGGCAGTAATTGATGGAAAAGAAGAGGAGGCTGCACCAAGAAAGAAGAAGGAACAGCAAATGGTGCAAAGAAAAAAAATATTGAATGTTGAGTAACTCCACAATTCTTTAATGTTGGGCAGGCAGGAAGAGAGAAGCAAACGAACATGAACTTCTTTGGTTTTTTTAAAGCAGAGGCTAGATGGCCATCTGACAGCAATGCTGATTCTGTGAACCTAGGCCGATCATGAGAGGGAGGGCAGGAAGGGTTACATCAGAGGTTAGTTCTAGTGGCCACTTCGTACACCCCTGGGTAATGCCTACTGCCACTTTGGGGTTAGGAAACAATTTTCCCCAGGCCAGTTTGGCTAGGGATCCTGGTGGTGGTTTGCCATCTTCTGGGCATGGAACAAGGGGCACTGGGGTGTGGAGGGGGAGGTAGTTGTGAATTTCCTGCATTGAGCAGGGGGCTGGACTAGATGATCCTGGAGGTTCCTTACAACCCTTTGACTCTATAAACGGAACAGGTTGGGTCAGCCTGACCAAATAAGCCACCATTCTGCCTCCATAACAATGAGAAAAAAATACTTCAAGAGCATGGCTTGACTGGCTCAGACTAACTAGGAGGGATCCTATGCCAGAGAAGAGGGAAACAAAGGAGCTTCCATGGAACTTGGCTCAGCCTGCAGGATGGACTAACGATGTGAAGGGAAGATTGATTAGGTCCCAGTGCAGTAATTCAGAGCCTGTAAGGTTTGTTTCTGTTTCTTCAGAGACATCAGTGTGCATGATTCTCAGCAAGCAGGTAGGAGCAGCTCAAAATCAAAATCACCATGACTGGTGGTTGAAGCCCAATGAGATGTCTGGGGGCCTACAACATTTTCCAAGCTCTCCATCTTGGCACTCCCTACTGTGGGAATATTTGATAGAAGACAAGATAAAGTGAGATTTTAGCAGTAAGTTTAATGTTTGGCATGTGTAGAGGGACACTGGAATGGGACAATAAGTCACCTTAGCCATTTGCAGACTTGGCTTACACTATTCTGGCTTTTGTTTATGCTATCTTAAGAGTACGAGCTGTAGAGTATTTGTGTGAGAATTCTAAGTTACTTAAGGAGGACTATTGGTAGCTTCAGACTTAGAGCCAGGAACCAGATACAGTTATTTTTTTAAAAAAAATCAGTACATCTTAAACCTACCTTTCCTCTATGGAGATCCTTTCTCCTTTGTATCGACATAACAACTATGTGAGGTAGTTTAGGCTGACAGTCGGTGACTGGCTTAAACTGTTTCATGATTGACTGGGGATTTGAACCTATATAATGTTAGTATTTTCAAGTCCCACAACTCCAGTTAACCCAGTTTATATAGTATGCAAATTATTGGCTCATTGTTTGCATATTGCACAAATTGTTTGTATCAGCTACTCATTCATTTGCATCTGTTATAGTTAATGATCACAAAACAGTTAAGGGAGGATTGCAGAAAACAATTTACCTGACGTTTGCTCATGCTCAGTTTTCTTCAGATTCTCTTCAGAGATGACAGCAAAGCTTCTCGGGAACAGAAAGACTGAGGGCCAAGCTACACATGACGAATGACACTTGAACGGCAAGTGGATTGGTGGAGGGCAAGTGAACAGGGAGAAATACACTTGCTATTCAAGTGTCATTCGTCATGTGTAGCTTGTCCCAAAGTAAGGCCACGTGCTCTCTGTTATTTGATTCTGATGCTCCAACAGTCCATTGCTCTGCACCTGTTCAATTAATGTACAAGGAGAAGTCCTTTGCTAGCCTGAATACTCATGCTGGCCTGAGCTTGTAAGAGCTTGGAAGCGAAGAATAGTTGGCCATAATCAGTATTTGGATAAGAGAGCACCAAGGAAGACCAAGGTTGCTATGGAGAAACAAGCAATGATGAACCACCTCTGCTCATCTCTGGTCTTGAAAACTTCTTGAGAGGTTGCTACAACTCAATTGTCATTGTCATCATCAAATTCTTTTGTAGAAGGTTCAGTTTGTTTTTCTCCCAAGTCTTGAAACCCTTGACTTAAGTGTACACATGAGCATAAAGCCTTGGTTGCCAAGCTCCAAGTTGGGCCTGGTTATCATCTATCATTCCTACTCATCTCCAGATCACAGGGATCAGTTCCCCTAGAGAAAATTGCTGCTTTGGAGGGTGGACTCTGTGGCTGAGTTTCCTCCCCTGCCAAAACCCCACCCTCCCCAGATTTCACCCCCAAATCTCCAGGAATTTTCCAGTCCAAAGCTGGTAACTCGTAAGTCTTTGCTAGTAGAAATGGAAAGTCCTCGTAGGATGCAATTGGCCTTACATCTGAATAGACCTTTGAAAGTTGTTCTTATAATCATGTATTGGCCCTCCTGGCTTGCTGTACTAGGAAGTGCTGGAATTGTGTCTCTTAGCAAGAACAGTTTTATTTTCCACTTCTTGTTCAGTTTGGCTCTTGATAGTAGCCAGTTCAGTTTAAGGTCACCTGCTAATGTATCTTTGGGTTACAATAAATTCTCATAAATTTAGTCTGCACCTCAAAGTTTTTGTGAGCATTCAGAGTTTTATAGAATCCTGGTTAAAAAAAAACAAAAAAACAAAGTTTGAAACAGTGTTGCATAAAAAGAAAATAAATGCAAAGCAGCCACTTCGATTTAGATTTTTAGATACGCCAGATTCTCTCCAATCAACACAGCTTCCAAAGACAAATATCAGACTTTGCAATATGTGAAAAATCACTTTGTTTTTCTACTTCTCTCAACCAGACAGCTAGAATTGATAAACACTGCCTGTTTATATTTTTAAAGAGAGAGACTCCATTTTTATTCCATTACTGTTTTGTGTTGGAGGGGGGTGGGGTGTACTTTGGTGATTCTCAAAAGTCATGAGATACTTTTCCTTAAAAATTATTTATTTTTAGAATCTATTTAAAACCTAACAAGCCAAAAAACAGAAACAGAGTTTGGTGAAGGGGATGGGAGTGGTATAGATTGACTGGGAAGCGAATCTGCCAGGCAAAGTGGCTGAGAAGGAATGTAGGAAGAGAAGTCATGGGGGGAAGAGTTAGTTAAATTGGGTGCATCCTCTGTCTGTAGCTTTGAGCTGGACCTCTGATGTTTGAAGTTGCATGATAGTGGATGACAGTTGGGGTGGGGGTGGGGAACAGATCCTAGATTGCTACCTGGTCTATCATCTTACACATTCATGCCCTGTTGAAGTCATATCATGATTCTAGAAGAGAGATAGAAATTACTTTATTAGGAGATGCCCTGGGGGATATACTAATTGTAACGGGAGATGATCCTATCTTTAGTGATTAATACAGGAAAGCTGCTTGATTGTCATAACCGATGATTATTATTTTCAAGATGTACTAAGAGTGCTGAAATGTTTGTTCAGATTTAGGGTGACCTCATGGAGTCAGAAGACAAATTCTAAGGCAGAGGGGTTGCACAGTTCCCGATTACCTCATTGTGAGACGGGATTTTATTTGATTTCCTCTGGGGTTTGAATACATTTCCTTGGCCTTGCTGAGATGAAGTCCTCCTGCACTCATGTTTTCTCTGGCCATGGGATTGTAGGGCACTGAGGTAATCATACATCAGCATGTATTGATTTGATTAAGCAAAGTCCCAGCCTAAACTAGAAATATTTACAGGCCTTCCAGTTCATGGGCTAACATGTTCAGTTGGAGCATATCCAGTTCATGGGCTAACACACAATGGCTAACACATGACTTGGTAGAGACTCACTCTAGATAGAATTACCAGCTGCCCAGCTTTCACCCAGACAACCTGATATTTTGTTGGACTGTCCTGGGAAAACATTCTCTAAATACTGGACATCTGGTGGGAAAAAGGGAGGGAGCAGAGTGCCATGGAAACTGGCTGGCCCACTCATCGCTGCAAAGCGTGGGAGTGTACTTGGCCCTGGGAGCCAGAGCTACTTCCAGTCTGGGCTCACAGCACCCCTGCCTCTCCGCTCTTGGTTTTGCGGTGTGCTTCCAGGAGGGCTAAGCTTGCCAGGAGAGACCAGTGTGGAGGAAGCCAACCAGCCCACTCACAGCCGCAGAACAGTCCCAGGGGATGCCACCACTCATAGGCCAGGCCCACAATCCCCCTGCCTATCTGCTCACAGTTGAGTGGCATGGGGGGGCAGGCTGGCTTTCTACCACTGGCTCCCAGCTGCATGGCCCCACCTTTGAGAAACTTGGGGGGTGGGGCCTGAGCAACAGGCTTGACGATGACACTTCCAGAAGTGATATCATAGCGCTAGGGCCAGGAGCACATGCAAAGTGCATACGTGAGAAAGCTCCCAACAGTGAGTGTTAGCCTCCTCCTCCAGCCCTGGTTTAGAGGTAGAGACAAACTGGAATCCCTAACTCCAGAACCTTGAAAAATTTCATTTTCCAGGGGAACATTATGGCCTGCAATCTTTCCAGTGACTTATCATCCAGAGTATGAGCAACACATAGACATTTAAGTCCTCAGTTTTAATCCTCACAGCCTCTGCAAGATCAAGATGCACAGGGAACATCAAACACTGATTTGGAAGACAACCTGAAGAAAGAGGGGACAGGCAGGAAAGCTCAATGTGTAGTTTACGCTCCTGGACTGATGAAGTTTACTCTCCTGGACTGATGAAAGTATTTGAACCATGCGTTCTTCCCCATTTTTGTAACTTTCAGGCCTCTGTTATCTTTTTTTCTTCTTTTTCTTTTTCTTTTTAGTAGATTTTTATTGGATGGGTCAATATATATTCAATTTCAAATACAAATACATTCCATTTCAATTCCCCTGTGTATATTTCACCACCCCCTCCCCTCCCCCCTTTTCAATAATCACTTCCAACAGGACTCCGACCCCCCGTTATTAATAATACCTTATTTCTATACTAAAGTTGTTCTTTTCTTATTATTAGTAAAGATCTTAATTATATCTTATCTTACTTAATTTCTTTAAAACCCCTTGAAAGACCATAATTGTCCCTTAACATCCCATTTCTTTTCCATGTATTTTTTCAACTTTTTCCAATGTTCCAAAAATGCTTCTGGATCTTGCTCCTTCAAATTTCTTGTTAGTTTGTCCATTTCAGCCATGTACAACAATTTCCTTGTCCATTCTTCAATTTCAGGTATTTCTTCTCTCTTCCAGTACTGAGCATATATTATTCTAGCTTCTGATATCATATAACAATATCTTATAATTTCTATTAACATCTTCCAAATGCAATGATAATAACAACATTTCTGTATTTTTCGCAACATTATAACGAAGAATCAAAGACATCTCAGTACATATTTTGGTCCAAAAGTCTCTAGCCTTACGACAAGTCCACCACATATGAAATAGAGAACCTTCATGCTCCTTACATTTCCAACACTTATTAGATAGCTGTTTGTTGGCTATGGCTAATTTTTTCGGTGTTAAGTACCATCTATATAACATTTTACAGCCATTCTCTCTAATACTGGTACATGTTGATATTTTTCCATAATTGTTCCCATGCTTCCATCGTTATTTCATTATTACAATTTATAGCCCACTTTATCATTTGCACCTTGACTGTTTCATCTTCTGTAAACCACTTCAATACCAATTTGTACATTTTAGAAATTATTTTACTATTATCTCCCAACAGTAATTCTTCTAACTCTGAATTCTTGGTTCTAAGGCCTGTTTTTCTTTGGTCTGAATCAAATAAGTCTTTGATTTGTCTATATTGCAACCAACCATATTTGAATGGCAACTCCTCATGTGGTTTAAGGTTCAACTCATTATCTATTACTTCTGTTAAGCCTTTGAGAGTAAGCCATTCTTTTCCTTTATATTCTAAGTTTGGGTTGATCACCTCAGCTAGTATAATCCAAAGTGGTTTCTTCTGGTCTATAATTTTTTTGTACTTTAGCCAAGTCAACAATAAATTTCTTCTCAAATAGTGGTGCTGAAACATCTCGTCCATTTTATACTTATCGTACCACATATCTGCATACCATCCAAATAGTTTATTATAACCTTCCAAAGTTAGTAGTTTATGATTGGTTAAAGACACCCATTCTTTTAGCCAGATTAAACATATCACTTCATGGTAAAGTCGAAGATCAGGTAACTGCATTCCACCTCTTTCCTTAGCATCACAAAGAACTTTCATCTTTACTCTTGGTTTCTTTCCTGCCCACACAAATTCCAATATCTTCTTCTGCCATTTTTCAAAATGTTTTTTGTCTTTTACAATTGGTATTGTTTGCATTAGGAACATCATTCTAGGCAACACGTTCATTTTAACTGTGGCAATTCGACCTAACCACGACCAGTTTAGTTTATTCCATTTTATCATATCTCTTTCAATTTGTGTCCAGAGCTTTTCATAGTTATTCTTAAATAAATCAGTATTTTTAGCTGTCAGCAATATTCCCAAATATTTAGTCTTGTGTACCACTTCACAGTTTATTATTTCACTTAGTTTCTGTTGTATCTTCTTGGTCATGTTCTTAGTTATTATTTTTGACTTCTTTTTATTTATATAGAAGCCTGCCAAATCTCCAGATTCCTTAATTTTTTCCAGTAGTCTTGGCAGAGTTTGTAGTGGATCTTCTACTATAAACATCACATCGTCTGCAAACGCTCTTAATTTATAGGAAGATCCCCTTATTTTTATTCCTCTTATGTAATCATCTTCTCTGATCTGCCTTAGTAATATTTCTAAGACCATCACAAATAACAACGGTGATAGTGGACATCTTTGTCTTGTACCTTTTCTAAGCCTGCTGTTATCAATGAGCAGGTAACTACATTTTATCCTGGAAGGTCCTACAGTAGTTTTGATAATAGTCAAGGTGATGATTGCATTGCCATAGACAAATTCCACTCCAGGTAATTACATGCTGCTGCCTTAATTTTCCCAGCAGTTTCCAGCACATCAAGCATACTTTCCTTCCCGTTGATTTGTGTCACTTTGCTCGGCAAAACAGCTGCCCTGTTTACCTAAGATTCCCTAAGGCCCAGTGGGGCATGAAGCTCACCCTGCATCTGTGTAAGATCTAGTATAATCTTGTTGTTTTCTGAAGTGGTGGCATCCATCCCACTTCACTTCCATAAACAGTAGGATAAAGCCAAGAGACACAGGTTTCTTATTTAAAACTGGACACTTTTAGCGCAGCAGAAAATGAACATTCTGTATTCGTCGAGTCAAACTGAAGCTATGCAGAATGCATCTGTTGCTGACTAAGCATTTGTCATCCAAATTGTTGAGAACAACAGCAATCCAAAAGCATACTGTTAGGGAGGAAAGGGCTGGCACCATCCTGCCTTCCTATCTTGCAAAAGCTGCAAGGGAAATCTAAGGAGGAATCTCCCAGGGAAGCAACTCACAGTTGCAAACATCTGGATGCCAAGTAAGTACAGCTCAGACAGCTGCTAATCTGCCTGTAGGACATACAGCATGTCAGCATCTTTACTTATGAGGGGAGGGAAGGTTGGCCTACAGTGTAAAGAAGAAATGTATTTGTTTCTTCCGCTCATGTTTTCTGTTTCGTATTGATGGTGCTGCGATTAATGTACCCTACAATGACTCTTGGCATATTGTCTACCTCTTGGGGTCAGAACTGTACTGTTCTAGGTGGCTGCATTGAATTCTATAGTGGAATTGAAGCATGTACCCTTTTCCCTGTGGGCAGCAAAAGCCACACCATCTCCAGTCTTCAAATGTTTAGAATTCTGAACTCACCTTGAGAAATGCAGGTTGGGGAGAAACCAATAGTGTTCCATCATATGTTTTAAACAGTGAGTTATCTGTGAAGCCAGCAGTAGGAACTCATACCAAAGTTCTGAAAATGTAAAACAAGGTAAATAATGCAGTGTATATCAAATGATTATGCAAAGCACAGATGACAGAGTGGAAGGGAAATTAAATTCCTGTAGGTGTAAACATACTAAACATGTAAAAGTGGGAATGGATAGCTGAAGGGAATTTCTCTTGACTTGTCACTTGGAAAGAATTACAGGCTTTATCAATTAGTCATATATTTCCAAATATGATAGGATAATTAACTTTTAAAAAACAAGACCATTTCAAGACTGTATGAGGCTTAAAGGAAATTGATTTTTGCTTTGGTTTAATCAGATTATAGTTTTCCTGCAGGACTGATTGCCCAGCATCTAGAAGGTGCTGCACTGAGCTAATGTTAATGGTAAATACCATTAACATGAGAAGGTAAATACCAATACCATGAGAAGGTTTCAACCTTCTCATATGGTGATCTATTTCTAATTGCAACTCTTCATCTTAAAATTTTAAGCCTTTGTATGCTTCATTTGCATGCCAAAGATTCATAATCTCCTTACAGGTCTTGTGCTGCCATGCCAATTAAGTCCACATAGCTGTTTTGTCCATGTTTAAACGAGACCCCCAGCCAGTGCCAAATCATACAGGGAAGTTCTTTTGCTTCACTGGCATCACATTTAAATTGGGTGATAGACTGAAGGGCCATTACTCTGATCTTAGAAGAAGGAATGCGACTGCATTTCAGGAATATTCTGGTTCAATTAAAAAGTCAGAGTTTCTTTGATGATTTCTAGGTGACAGAAATAACATTTTTACTAACATTGTTGGTTCCTTTTTTAAACAAAAGTAGCATATCCGACTATATAAAAGGCTAAGTGTATTCAAGACAACTCACTTCCTACCCTGGTGCACCACTAGAGGGCACTGCTGTGGAGGGAAGACCAGATGAGGCAGCCAGACCTCCAGAGAGCATGCCGCAGCGAAAAGCCCAGGTTGGGATCAGGAGTGGAGCAGGTGGCAATGCCCGCCCCTTCACCTTCACCTAGTTGGGATCAGGATCGGAGCAGGTGGCAATGTCCACCACCCACCTTCACCTAGCTGGGATCAGGAGTGGAGCAGGAGGCAATGCCCACTCCTTGCCTTTACCCAGCTGGGATCAAGAGCAGAGGAATGGCCACCCCCATCTTAACCCAGCTGGGATCAGGAGTGGAGCAGGTGGCAGTGCCTGCTCCCCATTCACCCAGCCAGGATCAGGCACAAAGAAGGTGGCAATGCTCACCCCCTTCACTCTGCCCGGATCAGATGCAGAAGAGGTGGCCATGCCTGGCCCTTGCCTTCATCTGGCCAAGATCAGTGATGGAGGAAGAGGGAATGCCTGCCTGCCCTCCCCTTTCTAGAGCCCATTGTATTTTTTCCCACAATGGGCTTTGTTGCTAGTAAAATATAAATGGGGTAAAAATGATGTAAACTTGCCATAAAAGAAATGAACAAATGGAGAAGCTAGTGAAGAAAATAGGGGAGATGAAAACATTCCAAATGTACAACAATTAAAAGATATGAAATATGGCCTACTTGTACTTCTCTCCCTGTAAGATGAGGTTCTTGTGTACTCCCTTGGTGATGTTGCTTCTCTGTGTTTCTCAGAATTTAATTTTTAATTTCATTATTTGTTTGTTTTCTGTAAGCCTTCAGAAATCCCGTATATCATTTGCAGACGAAAACCATGTGCAGCAGCCATTAGGAGCCCAAGATAAAAGAACCACTGGCTCCAGCAAAATTGAATAAAGTGAAATATTTTTTTTTCATATTACATAATTTCCAATACTGGTCTATTGCTGATTCCCACTTTTCTTATGTGCCCTTTTGGGGTCATTGGAGGCTCTCCTGATCTTTGCTGCATTTTAATTTAAAAGCCAGACGTACTCTTTGGGTACTGCCAAACAAGCAATCAGTTAATTATCCAATAAAGATTAAAAGATGTGAACAATACAAAAATCAATTAAAATGAAGACGATTGGTTAATATGTTGAGAGCTGTTTCTACAGGCAACCAAAATTATAATCTTGTGTAGCTAACAAAGTATTGTTTTCTTTTATCTTCTCTCTCTGTATTTTTCACTCTGCCCCCCCCCCCCCCACTTTTTAATGAAATCCCAGCTGCCATCAAAAGTAAGTCTGGAAATGTTCCCCTAGTGTAACCATACTTGGCAGAGGATTTTTTTTATTTCGGAGGGGATGGATTGAAGTAAATTTTTAGTCATCTGGATATTTTTATGCAAGCTTCATTACAGAAATTTAGAGTGGATGGCAGTTCTGCTTTTCAAAACAGAAGTGATATTTATTGCAGTGTTCAGTTCGAGTACTGCTGGTAAGTGGAACTGGGAGCTAACCACTTAGCTAGGCTTATTGTGGGGATGAATCAATCAAAGCAAACCATGCTCTTTGTTCAGTATTTCAAGGGGCACTCTGGAGTAATTTTCTGATTCAGGAAGCAACCTTTGCCTTTATGGCCTTTTCTTAACATACCATTACAGAAATTGTCAAGACTGCACATGAAGCTGAAGCTCCATGACCGGGATTCCAGATGCCTAATATAGCCCTAATATGCACATGCTGGGTTGGGGGGAGTATGGATCATCAAGGCAATGGTGCTGGGGTGGTGGTCTTTAACTCTTTCCCCACCCTCTATTTTCCTGATTGAAAATCTCTTTCTACTTGCTTTTGGCCACAGTAGTGGGAAAAGACAGATACTCGATTGACCCACCTTTCCCCATAAGCTTCTCAAGGGGTTATTTTCAATCGAGGAAATGAGCCAGGGAGAGGAAACAGTTAATCCCCTCCTATCCATCCCAATAACTCAGATCCACATTGCCCCATCTAACTGCATTTTAGGGACAACTTACATGTGAGTTCCAGCCTCAGGAGTAGACATGGGCACGGATAGGGAAAATAAATGAACATGATGTTTGTTCTTCATTGCCATCCTTGAACAATGAACAATGAACAATGAACACTGACAAACATGATCCTGTCACGAACATGTTTGTTGTTCGTTGTTCATGGGGGCCAGCAGGCTCTCCTCCAGCCATCAAGATCCCTACTGAACTACTCCCAGAAACCCTACCTGAGCAGGCAGCAGGAAAGGTACCAATAATAAATAATAGCTAGGCCCCAGAGCCTAGCAGCAGCCCTGGAACCTGAAGGGGTAGATCCCTATCCCACCACACCCAAAGAAAATTCAAGCTCCAATACACTCACCATGTCTCTCTAACAGCACCTGTCTCTCCCTGAAAGCCAGAGCTAGGAGCCCCCTCCCCCATGGTCTTTTCCTCTTGTAACAAATTTGAAGCTCCAGTCCACACTTGGAAGGAAGACCTGCCTATCAAACTAAATTGGGCTTAGATTGGGGTTTCCAGGGCAACAGCAGGAGTTCAGACAGAGTTCAGACAATCCCTGCCTGAGTTGCCATGGGAATTGATTGCAGGTGCCAGACTGTCTGGCTTGATGAACAGCAACGAACGAGGCTTGCAATGACCACCTGTTTGTTTAGAATGGGGCCTCATGGACAGCTTGTTCGCAAACAGCAGATTGGGCTGTTTGTGGGTTTTTTTAGTTTGTATTGCTGTTCGTGCCCATCTCTACTAAGGACTGAAGAAGTATCAAGTGTACTCTGGTCCTATGTGTGTGTGTGTGTTAAATGCCATCAAGTCACCTCCGACCTATTATGACCCTATGAATGAAAGACCTCCAAAATGTCCTATCATTAACAGACTTGCTCAGATCCTGAAAACTGGAGGACATGGCTTCTTTTATTGAGTCAAGCCCTCTCTTTTTGGGTCTTCCTCTTTTCCTACTACTTTCCACTTTTCCTAGCATTATTGACTTTTCCAGAGACGCTTGTACCATATAGATTTCCTCTAATCCAGCTCGGGCTGTGGTCTATGAATTGTGCATAACGCGTGACCTGAGATGGTGACACTCCTGCACCAAGAGATGCATTTAGTTAGTTCTATGTTGCCTGGACAATCCTCTGTAGAGGTAGTGGCTGTTTATGTAGAATCTGGTTTTCCATGGTAGATGCAATACCTGTTTGATTATGTTTTTAATGAATAAACTTTTAAAACTTTTTGGAAGAGATGAGATTTTATGCTCACACATACTCATGCACACACACGTGATATAATTAGTCTTTAAACTTTCGGTAGTGATATTAATTTCCTCTCTGCCTCCCTGCTTTTGGCATTAACACCAGCTTTACATCTTTTTCATAGCTGGCATCATGGCTGCTTTCATGTTAATGTGGGTGCTTTGTTTACTCAAAGGGCAGCATGTTGGACCCAGTGAGTGATTTCTAATAGTTATCTAATAAGGAACATCTTACCAGAATCAAGCCAGCTGGCTCCTGATAAATGATTAGCTAAATTCCTCAGCCTTGCAAGCTGGCTGGCACACAGCATAGAATGATAGCCAAGGAATTGGACAGGCACAGTGCAAGCGCCTTTGGGTCCCCCCACTCCAAAATGCTGGATTATCTGTGTTTTCAGTGTTTGGCTTTGAAAATGAGGGACCACAATCTGTGTTTGCTGTTGGGTGAGACCATAAATTAGCGATTCACTATCTCTAACAGTAAAGGACCTTTCTATCATGTTGATTGTGGAGACACCAAAAGATTTCATATACAGGACTAAGATATGACTAAGGGTGTATCCCAAGAATGCTAGAATTATTACTGACCCCTTTACTCCCAACATGGGGATCTCCTAAAATAAGGACATAGAGGAAAGCACAAGTGTCACTGCACTATAGAAATCTAGCAGCTTAGTAAGATCAAAATACAGACACAAACCCTCGCTCTTGATGCTGGCCATTAGCAGTCGCATTCTGTCCTGCAATCCATCCCACCATCCACTGAACTACAACCAATTCTTAGTTTGTACTACTAGCCACAAGGATATAGGAATGGATTTCAGAAGGGGATGATACTGGTAAAATGCACAAGAATGACCAAGTAACAGGTGTGCCCATTGGAATGAGGGGAAGCTTGAAAGTTGTAGTGAAGGGAAACCCTTGACTTGGATAGCCCAGATAAGCCTGATCTTTTCAGATCTCAGAAGCTAAGCAGGGTCAACCTTGGTTAGAAATTGGATGGGAGACCTTCAAGGAAGACAAGGGTTACCATGCAGAGGCAGGCAATGACAAACCACATCTGTCAGTCTTTTGCCTTGAAAACTCCAGCAGGGGTTGCCATAAGTCAGTAATTATTTGATGGCACTTCCCACCACCACCAAGCAGAGCTACATCTTGACTTCAAACTTTGAAGGGTGTAACTCTGTTTTAGATAGCACTGCAAGTGCCCTGTGGGTCCCAAGTGTTGTGTAACTGAGTTGCAGCAAGAGAACCAGTGAGAGCACAACAGTGACTATCTCTTACCTACATTTTCTCACACAAATATGATAGGCAGAAGGCTCCTGCTACACCACCAGAGAAGGTCCATGGGTAGGACAGGAAAAAAAGAGGGTCATTCCTTTATCTGCTGTTTCTGATAAATCATCCACTTGTTTCTGTTGAGTAGGAAGCTCATCCCAAAATGGAAGTCGTCTTAAAAATAGAATTGCAGAAACAGGTCCCCTTCATGACATTTTGATTGTTTAAAATGCTCAGTTCCATTGAGTAACTGTGATGGAAATTGAAACTACAAGCCATCAGAAATTCCAGTCTATGCATTCTGGTTGCCAGAAGCAGCCAACTTACTCTCTGCACCACCATGGTGCTAGAAAAGAGATGCTGGCAGGCTATCTATTGTATATTGGTGCCACCAGCACAGCTAGCCAGATGTTGTTACTACTGCACCTGTCAACCCCAGGGGACAGTTTACCTGGCCTTATTGTTCTGCACAAATAGCATCCAAGCCGGCAAAACTGTCAAATTACGGCACCCTTCTTCATTCTATGTGAAACAGTCACCTTTATATCTAGACTAAGGAGCTGCCATCCCACCTGTACTCATTTGCTAGTACTGTTGGCCTGCCCGTTCAGCTTATCATCTAGTATATTGTTAGCCTGCACATCCTCCAAGTAGCTCAGGGTGCAGTCTCTTTGTTCTGCATCACCATCTTGTCTATTGGAATTGTCCATTTACTTGGGTCTGTATCCAGAAATGCATTTTCTTCCATACATGCTTATATAGTTTACAGATCTTTTACCTTATTTCCTGTTGCACTTTAAAAAAAAAACGTTGGGTGACAAATTTCCTTTTGTAATATTTGTATGTACTTATTTCAACAACAAAGGGCATCCATGTGAAAGAAAAAAGTGACCTTTGCTTAGGAAACTTAATACTACCCACTTAACTGCTTTTCTGCACTGATAGAAAGTCTCTGGTACAATTAAAGTAGACAGTCTATAATCTCCGATATGCATGCCTTAAAGCAGATGGCACATTTGGACAAATAGCAGTGTTTTGTCCCTTAAACACATACACACACATATGCATGACAGAGAATATAAAACATTGCAAGCGTCAGAAATGAAAAATAAAAAAATATTTTCAGGGAAGAAAAGTTGACAAAGTTGTAAACTTTTTTTCATCCAAAAATAACTGCAATGAGACAGTTAAAGGAAAACAACCACTACCAGATTTGTCTGTGTTGACTTGATTTTTCTTCTCTCATAGGCTGCAACTTTGACACAGACATGATTTCCTGGCAAACTTACCTTGACTCTCTTAGTTACGCATGAGGCAAGCTTCTGTTTGGATCACTTCAATGGCTGTTGCCAGGGCTTTTTTTCTGGGAAAAGAGGTGGTGGAACTCAGTGGTGGAACTCAGGACCGCACAATGACATCACTTTGGGTCAGCTGGAACAAGGGGGGAGTTTTTTAAAGTTTAAATCGCCCTCGGCAAAAATGGTCACATGGCCGGTGGTCCTGCCCCCTGAGCTCCAGACAGAGGGGAGTTTAGATTGCCCTCCGCACCACCAGCCATGTAACCATTTTCAAGAGGTGCCAGAACTCCATTCCACCATGTTCCAGCTGAAAAAAAAGCCCTGGCTGTTGCCAAATTCCGTCTCAAGCAGCTTTGTGCCTGTGCAATGTAGCTGCTTGTTATACAGAACCAGATTATTGTAGCTTGTGGCTATTTTTGCCTAGTTGGAGAGCTACATTTTCTGGATTGCCATGAAAGAGATCTCTCTCTCTCTCTAAGTTATGGCACTGTTATTCAAACAACTTACTTATACAGTAAAGTAGGGAATCTCTTACCATTTGTCTTCTCTGAGCAGCTACATAGACAGATGTATTCTTTCAGTGACCAATATCAGCTAGATTGCATTGCCTGCCCCCCCCCCACACACACACAAAATCAGGAGCATCTATTCAAGAAATGGTCATAAAAAATTATTGCAAGATTAACAAGGAAAGATTAACACGGAAAGACACTAAAGGACCGCAGAGACTCTAGTAGTAAGTCTCAATTTAAAAATCTGGAACTGAAGTTTAAAAATCTTTTTGCTATTTCTTTTGAAAATGTGAGGCAATGACAGATTGAGGACACTTTAACTGCTTAGGAAAGCAGCATAACCACACAAGCAGAGAGGCATCAAAGAGCTCACTCATCAACTGGCTCCCTGGTTGCAACTGACAAGCAGGAAGTAAGCTGAACCAGCAGGTAGCTGAGCATGCCTCTCATAGTCTAGCAAGCAAATGTATGCTTGTTGCTGGTTGCACCTCAATAAATGAGAAAATATTGTCATGATAGCCCTTTTCAGATATTTAATGTGGACAGAATGAATACACATATGAGAGAAGCAGGACTGTGGCAATAACCTCTAGCCCCCAAACTACATGCATTCTCTGGAATGTAGAAATACAGCATAAACACATTGGCTTGGATGTACTGGGGCATTTTTGCTGAGCTCCTGCTCATGGTGTTCCTGGGAGCTCCTGTCCCCAAGGACCAGTATTTTGAGGGCTTACTTTGGGAGGGGCAGGAGAGGGAGCTGCACTCTATTGATGGAATTCCCTTGTGTCTGTGGAAATTCTCCAATGGATTCAAGCCATATGAGAGGAACTGTAGGAGAATGCACTTGAATGCACATAGGTTCAATATGTGTATTTCCAATAAATTTGCATAGGTCAGATCAAAATGTATCACCATGATCCTACTCCCTTCTTACCAAATTCATTAATTTCACTGGCAATGAAAATCTGAAAAAAGTTTAGCTATAGATCTAAAATCTGGATTATCAGGTGCCAGTGCCTGTATATGAAGAAGGGAGCTTTGACTCTTGAAAGCCAGTGGCACCTAGTCTCTAAGGTGCCACTGGATTCAAATCCTGCTGGGGTCAGAAGTGGCTGCTGGGGGAAGGGAAAGCTAGGAAGACTGGTGATCCTTGCAGTTTTCACATGCTTCTTACACTAGATTCAACCCTACGTATAGAATCACAGATTCATTGAATTGAAAAGGACTTTTTGGCTTAAAAATATTATTTCTTGCATGAGACAGCCATTCAAGTAGTTGAAAAATGCAATAATATCTCATTCTAATAATTGCTACTCATGAGAAACATACTCAATTCCTTCAGCTTTTCTAGTCTTGACACCTTTGTTGCCTTCCTCTGAACCTGTTCCAGTTTGTCGGTATCTGTCTTAACGCGTGACACGAAGGTGTGCTGAGAACAATGCAGCAAACATACTTACCAGGCAAACACGATTTGTTTGAACTCTGTCAATTACAAATGAAGCAAGTTCCTGATTGGATCAGTTCATTGTTTCCTGGTAATTTTTGTTATATCCTGCAACGACCTTTGCTGTATTCAGAAACTAGGCAATCTTACTATATAATTGAGTAAGCGTATTTCAGACAACTCACTTTATACCCTGTCGCACCACCAGAGGGTGCTGCCATGGAGGGAAGCCTAGGCAAGGCATCATGTCCCTCCATAAAATGTGGGATCTGCTGGGATCAGGAGCAGAGCAGGTGACAATACCCATCCTCCTTCACCCAGCTGGGATCAAGAGCAGGTCAAATGGCAAGGCTGTTGCCAAATAGGCCCCCTCCCCTGCTTTGAAGCCTGCTATGAACTGTGCTAAAGTTTCCTGCGTTGCTGTTTTACTGCTACACCAAAGACTGCTTTGCACGTGTGTGTTCTGGTACACGTGTCAGTTTCCTGCCTGCGTGTCAATTACCTTGCTGCTGTTATAGACTGTGTAGTTTACTGACTCCATGTTTGGTTAACTGCACAAAGGACTCTCTTTCTGGGCAGCCCTGCCCTGACCTATATCTGGAATTCCCAGTGTGTGTTTGGACTCTGTTACAAGTGTGCCCCGTGCCTGCATTGCCATCTGCCACGGACTGTGCCTGTTCCCTGCTTTGGACTGTGTTTTGTGTGCTGTTCCCCCTGCCTCCATGGAAGCCTGCCTCATATGGGCCCAAGCCGCTGCTAGCAGCCGGGCGCCTGCCGGGGAAACCTCCAGTGAGCCTGGCTAGGCGCTCCCTGGTCAGTTCCCGCCTGGAGCCTCCCGCGGGTAGGTCGCCGAGCTTGCCCTCGCTACCGGGCAGCCTGCTACCCAGCCCCAGCTATGCCCAACCGGCATCCATGTTCTCAGGCACCCAGAAGACCCAGAGGAAGAGACTGCTTTGAGAAGCCATTTCGGCGAAGCGGGCACACCACGTCCGCAGCGAGAGCCCCTCGCCCCGCTCTGCATATCTTAGGAGCCGCCCCGGAGAAGGAACTAAGTGCCGACCATCCCAAGCACTTAAAGAATGCATCTCAAAGAAACCTCCGCATTCCAAAGCTGATGACATCAGGACAAGCCCTGTCCGCTGGAACATCCTTTCAGCCCACTTGGATTTCCCCCTCCCTCTTTTGTCCCCTCTTCCTGAGGTGTCACTTATCACAATCTGATTACCAAAGTGGCCCATCCAAGCCATTCAGTAGCCCATTAGACCCTTTGTTTTAAACTGTGAGAACCACCAAGTACAGCACCAGCCCCAGGGTACGTTTTGGGGTATTTAAGCTGGTCTCTCAGACCACTCGGTGCTCAGGCCATTCCTATCCAGACTTCCTTGCTGTCCGTCTGTGGTTCCAGTGCTGGCATTGGGCCACCTCGCTGTTGTGTCTCTGCTTCGCTTCAGGATAAGTGAGTATTCCCCCTATCATCGTTGGGAACCAGCTAATGCGAACGTCTCTGTATTTCCTACTCTGTATTTCTTAGACCTTGTATGTTCTTTGTATGATTGTGCAAGCTAGGCTTACGCTACACTCAATACACGTGTTTGGACCTTACTCCTTGTCTGCCTCTTTTTCACTAGAGTGTCTGGGATCGGGACCTCCGTAAACATAGGTTATGATCCTCGCTTAATATTAATAGTTACAGACTGCTGCAGCTAATTCCCCATTATAATAAAGAGCAGTTCTGGTAACAGTTTACTGGTGGAGAATGCGGGCACATAACCCAGTTCGTGTGAACGCACGTGAGTCGACACGCGTGTCTTCAGCGAACTGACTTAGAGGAAAATTTTCCAGACCTCAGTGTAAAGAGCGCAATTTAGCTCAGGGAATTAAAAGTGTGAGTGTGTGTGGCTCTAGTGAGCATTTCTATCTTGTGGGTTGGCTTTTCCCCCATTTCCTCCTTCAGCCAGCTTTGGACTACTTGCCTTTTGTGGTGCACCGCGAGGCCCTCCAGCCGTTATAACCGGTGTACTGTGGGTGAGAACCTCTGAACTGGTGAAGTTCCTGGCCACTTTCCGGGCCGCCTAAACGCGTCTATGTGGGTGGGATCCCAGAAGTAGGCTCTATATATATACTTCCTGAAGCAGCACATATAAAATTCTTTTCCGTCCTCCCCCGTCTCTCCTAAGTCCGTCCAAACCCCGTTCCTGCCAGCACTTAGGCTTCAATCCCCGCTCCGGAGGAAACGTGAAGGGATCGATAGTCCGTTTGGTTAGTTAGCTTTGGGAATCTGAAGCCAGGTTCCTGAAGCCCCGCGGCAGCCGGCCGCACCGTGCTTAAGAGTTTTAAGTTAGACTCTTGGGCGCCTTTCCGCTTGCGAGTTTTAAGTTAGACTCGTGAGCACACCTCGCTTGGGAGTCAGTGGGACTCTTGGGCACACTTTTGCTTGGGAGTTGTTAGAACTCTTGAGCGCTTTTTCCGCTTGGGAGTACAGTAAGCTTTACTCCTGGGCACTTTTGCTTGGGGACTTGCAGAGGCAGTCCTTGAGCGCATTTAGTCTTTTGGTCGAGGCTTGGAGACAGTTTAATCATTTGTCTCTGAGCGTGAGGCCTGGGGACACTTTGAGTATAGTTCTTGGGCAGAGAGCTTGAGAGCATTGTTGGCTTCTGAGCAGAGGCTTGGGAGCATTTCTGGTTGCCTGAGCAGAGGCTTGGGAGACCCCTTAGTTGCAGTTTCTGAGCAGAGGCTCGGGAACACTTTTTGGTTTCCGAGTATAGGCTTGGGAGACCCCTGAGCTTTGGCTTCTAAGCAGAGGCTTGGAGGCACTGAGCGTTTTTGGTTCTTGGGCTTAGAGAGCTTGAGAGCACCTTCGGAGCCAGTAAACGTTTCCTGGTCCCGTGGCTTGTAGGCAAGCTTGAAACGGGAATAGGAATTTTCCCTTCTCCCCCGGTGGATAAGAACCGAGTGTAGGACCCTGAAAATACCCTTTAACCCTAAAAGTAGAACCTTAAAACCCCCTGGTAAAAACCCTTGAGGACCTGAGGGAAGGATAAACCTCCCAAAAGGAACATAGAGAGGAAGAAGTTGTTAAAACCCTTGAGCAGCTTTAATCGCCCCACCCTTGGTGTCGCTGATCCACTCTTTAACCTCCCCGGGATCAGCCTTAAACGAAAGTAAAATGTACCGGGCAAACCCCACCGTGCCCCGCCTGGAGAAGTGGCTAGTTAAGAAGGGAGATTGCCCTTGGGAAGCCGGTTCCTTCAAGGGACCTGATCCGCTCCAAATAGTTAGAAGCGCCTTCCAGGATTTTTGCGAAAAGGAGAAACCTAGGTCAAGTAAGAAGGATAGGTATGGAGCCTGGGCACTTTTTACCGCCCTACAGGACAGCGTGTCCCTAATTAATAAGCTCCAAGTAGCTCAGGAAGAACAGGAACAGGAGATAGAAAAGCTAAGGAGAGAAAAGAAGGAACATGAGGAAAAAGCAGCCGAGTGGCGTTCAGAACGCGTTAACTTCATGTTAGAGAAGCAAGGACTAACTGCCGCCCTCCAGGACGCTCAGCACAAGGCTGAGGCGGCCACCGCTCGTGCCGATATGGCTGAGCACGCATTAACGGAGGGACAAGAAGAGATTACTAAGCTCACCCATGCCGCCCGGTTCATGGCGGACCACAACCAGTCTAAAACCACAGCCGCGGACCATTCAGCTTGTAAGAGGGAGCTAGAGGCCCTCAAGCGACACTTGGGGATGCAACAGGCCGTAATTTCCGCCGTGCACCCCTCAGCCCTCTTGGCCCTCCCAGAAGATAGTAAGGATAGCTGGGCACCTCAGTCGTCCCAACCCGAGGAAGCCCCACAGCCCCTCCACCCAATAGCCACCAAGGAAATTGTATCCATGGACGAGGATGGCAGGAAAACAGACCGGGTCGTTAAAGAAACCCGCAATTGGAGGCCCGATGAGCTCCAAGCCATAGCAGATCGTATGGGACCCCTAAACCGAGACACAGCCATCCAGTGGTTCACCCATGTGACCACCTCTCAGCCTTCCGCTAGTGGTTCCGATGTAGCCCAACTGGCTCGCCAATGCGCTGCCCCTGAAATAGTCTCGGCCCTGAACGCCTATATCTCTAACCGAAGGCTAGCCACCCGCAGTCAGTACGGAGCAATTAAAGAAATTTGTGCATTCCTGTGGCCCACTAAAAGCTTGAAAGCCCTGTACATTGCGGAGTCCCAGAAACCCGGAGAGGACCCAGAGGCATATTTAGCTAGGAAACAGCTTCTTGCTGAGCTAGCAGACGAAGTGGACCTAGATGCAAGCGATGTACCCGACTTTGACGAATTAGAATTCAGGAGAGCAGTCCTAGATGGACTCAATAGTACCACCCGCCTAGCACTGGCAGGAGTGGAGCCCGGGAGCATCTCATGGGGAGACCTGGAGGCTCGCATCAGAAGCATCGCTGGCCTGTTGCGAGAAACCGGCGCCATCCGCCATGTGAAGCCCCCGGCCTCTCGTAGGAAGGAGAGCGAGCCGATAAGTGCAGTCACCTATGCCAATCATGGCCCCCACTCTCAATACCGACCACAGGGACGCAGCCCGTATCCGGAGGCAAGGGGAGGAATCCTGAGGGGAAGGAGCAGTAGCTTTAACCGGGGAAGGGGACCGAGGGACTACCGCCCGGGAGTCTCCTTTGCGCCCGCCCCGAGTTACAGTTCCTCCTCCCAGCAAGGACCCCACGAGCCCCGACTACAGGATGCACCCATAGCCCCTTCTCACTCGCGAGCATCGCACCCGTACCACCATCAGGTCTACCCGCCTCCAGATCAGTCTAATGCTTGGGGAGCATCACAGGGCGACCACGAGGGCTACCGGGACCGCGGCAGCACGCCCCAGTCCAGGGACTCCCTCCGTTGGGAACTTTGGATGCGCCTCAAAAACATTGGAGCGAACATGGAGCTCTTCGACGGAAAGCCCACGTCCGTTCTAATGAAGGCGATCATGGAGTGGGAAGACCAGCAGCAGCCCCCAGTACCTCCGTCGGCGCCCCCTTTGCCGCCAGACCCTCCCTTCTCGAGTCCCCCGATAGCTGCGGTTCGAGAACGCCCGAGCCCCAACAACCCCTTTAGAGGAAGCGCCGCTTCCACCGACCAGAGTGCAGGATCAGAATAGGGTTGCCCCGAGTCCCAGTCTCCCTCCGTGGGCATAGTTGCCAAACTAAAGCCGGACACATGGGGGAGACCGACAGTGAAGGCAGGGATCGGGACTCCCGGGGAAAAGAAGAAGCCTGCCACCCTCCTCATAGATACCGGAGCCTCACTTAATATACTCCGGCCCACCTTAGTCACAAAGGGAACTCAGACCCCCACAACCATGCAGCTCGCCGGTTTTGGAGGCGGCACGCAGGAATCCCCGGTCTGGCAGGATATCCCCCTCTCCGTTGGGAACCTGGCCACCCGGATTTCGGCGTGCGCAAACCGGGGAGAAGACGATGGACTTTTGGGCATGCCATTTTTCCGTGCCGAGGGACTGACCATTGACTTAGCAAACGGGCTCCTGTGGCGCATCCCGGGAGGCCCAGACTTTGTTAATGCGGTCCATCGATGCGCAGCCCTCAAGGCCCCCCTTCCTCTCGCCCCCATCACAGGAGACCCCTGGGTTCAGGACTTTCCCGAAGTATGGGTGACAGATAAGGCCGAGTGTGGGATAGTAAAGGGCGCCTGCGTCCTGATTGAAGGAAAGGACCCCCCTCCCCAACGACAGTACAAGTACCCAGCAGAAGCTGAGGCAGGGATAGCCAAGACTATAGAAGGACTCCTTGAGTGGGACGTCATACTCCCGATGCAGTCCATCTGCAACGCCCCATTGTGGCCAGTTCTGAAAGCAGATGGAGTGACCTGGAGAATGACGGTCGACTTCCGTGCCCTGAATGCCACCACCCCTCCAGTTGCCCCGGTTGTGGCCAAGTATAATGAGATCCTAACGGCCATTGCCGCTGGGTCCCGGTTCTACTCGGTCATAGACCTGGCCAACGCTTTCCACTCCATCCGATTGCATGAGTCTTGCTGGTACAAGTTCGCGTTCACTTTCCGCGGCCAGCAATACGCATTCAAGCGGACACCCCAGGGATTCCACTCCAGCCCCAGCATTTGTCATGCCCATGTAGTTCAGATGTGGGAACGCCTCCAACCCTCCTCGAGGCCCCACGTACTGAGCTACGTGGATGACATTTTAGTCCACGCCCCCACGGAAGAATTAGCCCGCCAAATCACCAGGGAAGTCCTGGAACTCCTCCGCGAGACTGGGTTCAAGGCAAGCAGGGAAAAGGCCCAATTGGTTCAGACCAGCGTCAAGTACCTGGGTCTGACCCTGGGACCCGAGGGTCGCACCCCGGACGCCCAGCGAATGGAGGTCATTTCCAAGCTGCCTGCGCCCACCGATGTCCCCTCCCTCAGGGCCCTTCTAGGAACTTTTAACTTTTCCCGAGACTTCATCGAGTCCTTTGCAGACAAAGCTCGCCCCCTTTATGCTCTCCTCAAGAAGAACACTCCCTGGGAGTGGGGACCGGAGCAACAGACAGCCTTAGCCGAGCTAAAGCGCAGCCTGGCCGCAGCCCCGGCCCTAGCCCATCCAGATGTAACTCAGCCATTCTTTATCCAGTTAGCAGTATCAGACAAGAGCATAGGAGCCACGCTCACCCAGCAGCAAGCAGGAACCGCTAGAGTAGTAGCCTATGCCTCTCGCAACCTAACCGCAGTAGAAACTAAGTTTAGCCCATGCGAGAAGACATGCCTTGCTCTGGTTTGGAGTCTGACCCATTGGGAATTTATCATAGGAGGTTCACGTACAATAGTTCAAACCACTCACACGCCCCTCAAATATATCCTGTCGGGAAAAATACAAGACGGACAAGTCTCAAACGCCCGCATAGCACAGTGGACCCTGGCCCTGGTCAACCGCGGAGTAGAATTTAAAAAGGAGACCACCGAGCCTCCAGCCCCTTATGGCCTATTGGTAACCGGGACCGAGCACGAGTGCCCCCTGGACCCGCCACCGCAGGTTGTCTGGCCAGTCACTTGGGGAGTCCCGCTAGAGGAAGCCCGACAGAACGGCTTCACATGCTGGTTCTGTGACGGCTCCTCCTTTCACGTTGGAGGCTCCCCTCGGACAGGCTACGGCGCTGTGCGAGTGAGCGACGCCCATACTCTCAAAGGTCCAGCCCGCCCCCATTCCAGCCAAGCGGCTGAGGTGCAAGCGCTTCTGGCAGTGCTTGAGTTTGAGCCCCCAGAAAGCCCACTTGCCATTTACACAGACTCGGATTGGACGGCCAAAGCCGCCACGGTCTGGCTCCCGGTGTGGCAGAATCAGGGGTGGAGAGCTAGCGATGGGAAACCCGTAGCCCACCTACAGCTATGGCAGCAAGTAGCAGCACTCCTCCAGTCTCGCTCAGGCCCAACGCAGGTGACCCATGTCAAGGGACACCAGAAGACGAACTCAGAGACCGCTTACTGGAATGACCAGGCAGACCTCGCAGCCAAGGCAGCCGCCACTGAAAATGCTCCCCTACCGGAATCTGCCACCGATTGTCCCCTCCGCCCTGTCACCACTCGGGCACAAGCCCGCAGCCAAGCTCAGGGAACCGCAGGAACACTAGACCTAGCACAACTGCAGCGATCTGACCCAGAAATAACTGACCTCCTAGCCGCAGGAAGGGATCAGACAGGGAGACTCATGATCAGAGAAGAGGAAGGCATAGTTTGGGCAGTAGATGCAGCCGGCGAACGCCATTGGGTAGTGCCATTGGAAGTTAGGGCTGACTTAATTCAGTTTGTCCACGAGCAGGGACACCGAGGCAAGGATCTGACTCTGGAAAGGGTAAAAGAGGTTGGTTGGTGGCCTGGCATGCGCACCGAAGTAGCGCAATGGGTAGACAACTGTCTGTCCTGCGCTATGGTCAATGCAGACCCCACCGGACCTAGAGCTCCCCTCCAGCATCAGAGAATTGATGGACCCTGGGCTCGCATACAGATTGACTTTATCGGCCCCCTTCCCCCCACTGCTCGCGGCAATCGCTACTGCCTCACTGTCATAGACCCCTTTAGCAAATGGGTCGAAGCGTTTCCGTGCAAGCGCAACAATGCAGCCACCACAGCCAAACTACTATTCAACAATGTCTTTTCAAGATGGGGCATTGTGCGAGTCATGGACTCCGATTTAGGCTCACACTTTATCGGAGAAGTTACGCAGGAGCTTTGTAAAGCACTAGGCATCCAGCAACGGTTCCACATAGCCGGCCACCCTCAAGCTTCAGGCGCCATAGAAAGGACCAACCGGACCCTCAAGGAGGCTCTCCGCAAGATGGTTCGCTCCTCCGGGAGAGACTGGGATGAAAAACTCCCCATAATCCTAATGGCCATTAGAGGCACTACCGCAGTTCACGGGCTCACACCCCATATGGTGATGACAGGGCGAAGAATGCAGCTCCCAGAAGCCTTCTGGCTAGATACGCAGCTCCCTTCCGATATGCAGCCTGTAGTGATTAATGATGCTTGGGTCCAAGACCTGCTCTCGTCTATACACGCCGTCCACATGCAAGTGGCCCAGAAGTTGGGCGCAGCTCAGAAAGATATGGACCGCAAATTGGGATGGGTCAGGAACCCCAGGCAGTGGGAGGAAGGACAGCTCGTCCTATACAGGAAGTTTTCGCAAAAGGCGCATTCGCTAGCAGCCAAATGGCAAGGCCCAGTCCCTATCACAAAAAGAGTCTCCCCAGCTGTCTATCAGGTAGCCATCCAGAGAAAGACAGGAGGAACGTGGCTAAAATACTTTCACGCCTCTCAATTAAAAGAATGGAAAGGGAAGCCGCTGCAAACCGCCCCTCCTGTGTACGACCCTGGGGGAACCGCCACCAGCCCAGCCCCCCTCTGCCCAGTGATTCGCCAAATATCCCTTCACCCTGGGCCAGAGATACCCTGGGTCCCCTTAGACCAGACCTTTGTAGCTTTAGTATAAAAGAAACAGTAGAATATGTAGATGTAAGTGTGAGTGTCAAGAGTTTTTCCAATTCTATTCTTTAACTTCATTAGGCGGGCCCCACAGTTGGGACCCTTGGGGAAGACACGGCAACCAAAGCCAAATAGGACCACCACCGAAAGTGATTCTTAATTGGATTGTAAGCCGCATGTTCGGAAAAAAATTGCACAGGCAAAAGAGATTTGCTGTGTGTGGAAGTGTTTGGAGAGGCTTTAGCCCAGAGGTGACTGTATTCTTTCGAACATGGTGGAACCACCAAATAAGGTGATCCCTGTATTCGAAAATATATCACCCGCCGTGCTGGTGAAGATCCCGCATCTACGTAGATTCGGGGTCTCACCTGCCAGACCCACGCTTTCGCATGATGGTCGGCTTTGGCTTTGAGGGCCGTGCCTCCCCTGGATTAGGACCCCCAGATAGCCCAACATCCCTCTTTTACTAATGTTCATATCCGTCACGGTGAGTTGCTATACGGCGCCACCAGCCAGTACGCTTTAGTGCAAAGGTAAAAGACCCGCCAGTATTTTGTAAATATGTGCCCTCTGGAATATGTTATTGGGGTGCGTTCGCCACGCACAAGGGGCAGCGTACCTCATTTACATAGCCAGAATCCCCCGCGCCAAGATGACCCCCGAATAACCCAGACACAGTGGCGCCGGCAGATCTCGGCCGCCTCCGCCGCTTTTCGATAAACACCGCCGAGCACCTTCGGCTCCACTTCGGCCCTTTCCGCCAGCAGCCGCCCGCCCCACGTAATCTTTTCCCTTGCCCGTACCGTACAAAGGAAAAGAAGGGGGGGAGACATATTGAAGTTTTATTAAGCCCTGCCAGGCCTTCCAAGTGAGGGCAACCCAAAAGTACCCCACACCCGTATGCCTCTTGCTCCGTGTATTTTTCTTTTTGCTCAGTGCATTTTTCTTTTGCTCAGTGTATTTTTCCTTTTTTGCCCGGTGTATCGTTTTGTCCTTAACTAAAAGATGGGGCCTCCCGAGGGAGTCCCCCCCAAAAAATTGGTTGTCCTGCAAACATATAACGAAGGCCTATTTTTGAAAAATTAAAACGAGGGCCCCCGTCTGCAGCAACCCTTATAGTTGTTGGAAACCGCTCTCTAGTTTTTTCCGTTTTAAAACGGCAAGGCCAGGCCGAGCCGGACCGACAGCTCTCAGCCCGCAAAATAAAAATAGCCCGCCACCGAGCAAGGGGCACATGAAGGCCACATAGTCTAGGCACCCAGGGACCCCTGGGGCGAGTTTGCATAATCCCGCCTAACGCACAGCCGACCCTCGCTCGACGTAAAGACGTTTCCCCTCTGAAATATACATGCTTTAGGAAGAAACCTTCGCACAGGAGTTCCCCAGAGCAACAAGCTGGAAGGCTCGCTTAGTGCTCCGGGACTTCTCGTTCGAGCCCCACCTAATAGACAGTGCTGGCAGAAAAACGCTCTCCCTTTTTCCTTTTTCCCCCTTTACTTTATTTTATTTTTGCTGCAATGAACTCAGGGAGCCTGTACTTATATCCGCAGGTCTCCCCAGGATATTTTCGGCACAAAGAGGAAAGGAAGGCCAGGAGATGAGGCACCTGGCTACTCTGTGTTTGCTCGTGCTGGCAGGCACCCTAATAGAGGGACGCCCGTCTAAATTAATGCCCTACCCCCACTGGAGATGTATTAATATCCTGGCAGGAAATGAAATGATGGTCTGCAAGGTTGTGCAGCAGAGCAATATGACCACCCCCACGGATCGCACTAACTTCCGCAGTTGCGAAGAGCAGTGGATCCGACCCCCAGAGCTTGTTATTTTATGTGTGGGAGTAAAAACTCTGTCCCAAGAACTAGTATGTTACTCGCCTACTGACACAGTGTCACCACTTGCTCCGATTCCATGTATGTTTCTTCCCCGTATCAGGCCAGCCCCCACCGCAGTCCCGGTGGTAGACAAATATACCACCCCCGCCAACTTCGAAACCTCGCCATTTGTCACTGAGGCTTTCGGACCATACTGTGAAGTTATTTTAGTGTCGGCTGCAGTATGGAAGGCAGGAGACCCCTTTAGAATGACCATCCTACTAGGCACCACTGCCACTGAATCTGCATCAGTCACTATCACGCCCCCTTCAGGCGCAGTTCTCTCCTTTGCTATAAAACGCTGGGAGAACCTGACCTGGATTGTAAAGGAGGAAGACCTAGCCAAACATGGCCCACCCGATTGGATACTGGTTCAACAGACGCCCGAATGCCAAACCAAGCCCCTAGTAGAGAAATTTCACCGGCTTGGGCTGCTCTTTGTAAATTTGACTCACGAACCAGGCAATTATTCCCTGCTGATCCGGATCCAGGAGACCCACACCATCCAAATTGACCCTTTGATTGCTAGCAATGAACAATTAAGCCAAGGCGGCACGCATATAGTGGGCTCCCATGTTTTGAAAACTGACATTCGAGAGAGAGTTCTAGTCCGCCCGCAAATGTCTTTAAAAGAGATCCGCATCGACTTAGCTGAGCTAAATATAACCCAGAGGCTGCCGCAGTGCGCTCCCTATCTGGAGGCCGGTAGCAAGGGTTGGAATGCATGGCTACAACTGTGGATCGATCCCTCCCCCTCTCTCTCGCGTGCCAGACGAAGCATTGCCGACTGGACTGCTCCTGCAGCCGGAGGCTTAGCAATCATGGATTCGGTCAACATTGAGACTCTCGCTAATAAGTTTGCCCATGTCACGACTAGCATCTCTGACTTAGGTAAACCAGTGGTGCAGTCCCTAAATTCCATTTCAAATGGGCAACACGAGATCAGCTCCATTTTAGTTAACTGGGAGAGTCAAATTGAAAGAGATTTTTCTCTGCTGCTCAAAGGAACACAGTCTTTGGAACGCAACATGTCAATAGCCATGGCATGTATGCAAGCCCAACAATTAAACCAGGCTGTGGCCATGGGGCTAATTCGGCAAGCCACGGACGGGCACTTGCCCCTGGAAATTAAAAGATTGATTATGCCCAAATTGTCACCCATAGAACTGGAGCTTGAATCCTGGTGGTCTCTTGTAAATTCCTCATTCTCACCGACCACCCAGGAGCTTAAATTATTTTTAATAACGGCCAGTGCGCACGAGTCATTCCATGTGTACCCAGTCGTGCCTCTGGGACTCCAAGTCAGCGACACCGAAGTCCTCTACGCTCGCCACCCCGACCATTGGGCCCGCTTCACCCCGACCGGATGGCAGCTCGTCAGCCTCCAAGGGTGCCAGCATCGAGACCAGACCGGCTTCATTTGCCAGGACCAAGCCTTTGCACCTCATCATCCCTGTGTAGCCCCGCAAGTCGACGCCCTCAATGAGTGCCCTTTCGAGGTCGTCCGGGAGAACAGCTCCGCCGTGGTCTACCTTGGGAAAGGATGTGCCTGCGTGCGAACGGCCTGCGACTTCGTGGTCCTGAACTCGTTCCAGCTCAAGCCCGTGATCCCGGGAGTCAACCGCTGCTTTTGCAACCTGTCTTCGGTAGCAGCCTGCGACTTCACCTACACGGTACCGGTCTGGACCCAAGAAGAGATCCTGGTGGCACCCTCCATCTATTGATATGTGAAGCCAGTTTCCCTTGGCATCGGCCTGGAACTAATACACGAGCTCCTGGCCCACCCGCAGCTCCACCGCACCCTCCAGAGCATCCAGAGGTACGGGGACACTACTGCTTTGGTTGTGTCCCACAACGGAAAGGAGATTTTGGATCTGGTCCAGCGGATTAAGACCACCGGCGAGCATTCCTGGTGGGAGACCCTCTTTGGTTGGAGCCCCACTGCCACTGGAATTTACAATTTGGCTTTGCACCCGATAGTTGTCATTTTAGCCTTTCAAGTCTTGTTATGTGCCTCACTACTTTATTTGGGCTGTTGGAGCCGCCGACAGCTCCAGCAACTCCAACTGTCCTACCGTTTGGATCATTACAACCCCGACCTCCTCTTGCCCTAAAGGTTATTCTTGGCGCCCTCCTTTAACCCTTGTTTGTTTTATTGCTTGTGCTGGTATGAACTATGCTTGTATTTTATTATGTGTACGGATCCTGAACCAGCCCCATGGACGCTTTGCTGCCGGACACCGCTCCGAGGCCCTCTTGTGGACTAGGGGGGGACATGTTTCTCTGCCTCCCAGCCCACGGCCCGTCTCCAAACGACCGCCAGCGGCACTACCTCCATGAGGACTAGAACTGTGTGCCTGAAGCCCTTCTCGCCGCCTGCCGGCCCTGCTCTGCGGATTGACGCAGACAGCCAGGGGGGGTGGAAGTGTGTTTTGGAGCACACGAACTGAGCTTGCTTGTTCTTGTAAATATGCAACCCAGTCCAGCAGCTGTACTGCGGACTGAGCCATCTGTGATCTTTGTTGCTCTATTGTTTTATGAATTTCTTCTCATTGCTTTTATGAATTTTAACTCCCATGAATTTAGCCCCGAACTAGTCCCTCTCTCTATCTATTGCAAGTGCGCCCATGAACTTTATCCCTATGAATTTGATTTTAACCCTGAATTGCCTTCTTAACCCGACTCCCTCCGCCGAGGCAGTTCTAGTCTATGAATTTGATTTTAATCCAGCCATATTGATTTGGTTTTTAATTGCAGAGTGTATTTTTCTGCCCCCACGAGCCCTTCCGCCGCCTACCCCTCATGAATTGTTTCCACACACTTGCTTTTATTCTTGCTGCTTTTGACTTCATGAACTATTGCTTTTAATCGCATATATGTATTTATGATTTTAACCATTTATGAATTAGCCTACCCTTGATGAATTACGCCATGCTTGCACATTTCACTTTACCCTGTATGAATTGCTTTTAATTGTCCCTGCTTTTAATTCTATGTATCTACTTATGATTTTAACTATCCATGAATTAATCCATGTATATGAATTGCTCCTGGTTTTTAGTGCTTTTAATCCACCATGAATTACGTATGAATTACCTTCATCCATGAATTAATCAATGTACACCAATATGAATTATTGCTATTTATATGCATGAATTGATCATTGCTGCCTATTACTATGAATTACTACTGCTATGAATTATTACTATTTATTCTGACGATTGCACTTAGCACACCCCCTGGTGTGAACCCAGAGACCTGCAGCCCATTGGCTGATCTAAATTGCACTTATTCGGTTAGGTGGTTCTCCAAACTAAATTTTTTGAGTGACGCCTCCCCCTCCTTCCCTTCCCACTCCTCTTCCGCTCGAAGCTCGACCACCGGACATTGCTGACCACCTCGCCTTTGAAGTCAAGTTCGGAGACCCGCGCGCCTGACGTCACGGGGTCTCCGAGGGGGGGAATTGTTGCCAAATAGGCCCCCTCCCCTGCTTTGAAGCCTGCTATGAACTGTGCTAAAGTTTCCTGCGTTGCTGTTTTACTGCTACACCAAAGACTGCTTTGCACGTGTGTGTTCTGGTACACGTGTCAGTTTCCTGCCTGCGTGTCAATTACCTTGCTGCTGTTATAGACTGTGTAGTTTACTGACTCCATGTTTGGTTAACTGCACAAAGGACTCTCTTTCTGGGCAGCCCTGCCCTGACCTATATCTGGAATTCCCAGTGTGTGTTTGGACTCTGTTACAAGTGTGCCCCGTGCCTGCATTGCCATCTGCCACGGACTGTGCCTGTTCCCTGCTTTGGACTGTGTTTTGTGTGCTGTTCCCCCTGCCTCCATGGAAGCCTGCCTCATATGGGCCCAAGCCGCTGCTAGCAGCCAGGCGCCTGCCGGGGAAACCTCCAGCGAGCCTGGCTAGGCGCTCCCTGGTCAGTTCCCGCCTGGAGCCTCCCGCGGGTAGGTCGCCGAGCTTGCCCTCGCTACCGGGCAGCCTGCTACCCAGCCCCAGCTATGCCCAACCGGCATCCATGTTCTCAGGCACCCAGAAGACCCAGAGGAAGAGACTGCTTTGAGAAGCCATTTCGGCGAAGCGGGCACACCACGTCCGCAGCGAGAGCCCCTCGCCCCGCTCTGCATATCTTAGGAGCCGCCCCGGAGAAGGAACTAAGTGCCGACCATCCCAAGCACTTAAAGAATGCATCTCAAAGAAACCTCCGCATTCCAAAGCTGATGACATCAGGACAAGCCCTGTCCGCTGGAACATCCTTTCAGCCCACTTGGATTTCCCCCTCCCTCTTTTGTCCCCTCTTCCTGAGGTGTCACTTATCACAATCTGATTACCAAAGTGGCCCATCCAAGCCATTCAGTAGCCCATTAGACCCTTTGTTTTAAACTGTGAGAACCACCAAGTACAGCACCAGCCCCAGGGTACGTTTTGGGGTATTTAAGCTGGTCTCTCAGACCACTCGGTGCTCAGGCCATTCCTATCCAGACTTCCTTGCTGTCCGTCTGTGGTTCCAGTGCTGGCATTGGGCCACCTCGCTGTTGTGTCTCTGCTTCGCTTCAGGATAAGTGAGTATTCCCCCTATCATCGTTGGGAACCAGCTAATGCGAACGTCTCTGTATTTCCTACTCTGTATTTCTTAGACCTTGTATGTTCTTTGTATGATTGTGCAAGCTAGGCTTACGCTACACTCAATACACGTGTTTGGACCTTACTCCTTGTCTGCCTCTTTTTCACTAGAGTGTCTGGGATCGGGACCTCCGTAAACATAGGTTATGATCCTCGCTTAATATTAATAGTTACAGACTGCTGCAGCTAATTCCCCATTATAATAAAGAGCAGTTCTGGTAACAAGGCCCACACCCCCTTCACCCAGCTGGGATCAGGAACAGAACAGGTAGTAAAGCCCAACGTCCACCTTCACCTGTCAAGATCAGGCATGGAGCAGGAGGCAATGCCTGTTCCTCCCTTCACCTAGCGGGGAGCAGGTGGCAATGCCCACCCCCTTCACCCAGCTGGGATCAGGCTTGGAGCAGGTGGCAATGCCCGTCCCCCTTCACCCAGCCATACTCAGGCACAGAACAGGAGGCAATGCCCACCCCCCCCTTTACCCAGCATGGAGCAGGCATGGAGCAGGTAGCAAAGCCCACCACCCCTTCACATGGCCGAGATCAGGCATGGAGCAGATGACAATGCCCACCCCCTTCCTTCACCAGCTGGAATCAGTGATGGAGGAGGAGTGAATGCCTGCCTGCCCGCCCTCCCCTTTCTATAGTCCATTGTATTATTTCCCACAGTGGGTTTTGTTGCTAGTCTCATATACTAGAGAAGAGGGATGTATCCCCTGAGGTTATGGTAATTGCATTAACTTGTACAGGCCTTTCCACCTGCAGTTGCATGCATTCCTTAAATGACCAATATCAGGTAGAACTAGGGTTGCCAGGTGCCCTCACCCTCCGGGCAGGAGGTGAGAAGCCTGGCACTCATCTCAGTGTTGATGTCTTTGCACATGTGTGCTCCCAAGCTGTGCAATGAGGGCCCTCCTTGTAGCACTTCTGCACTTCACCATGGGATGAATTGGGCCCATTTGGGGCCCAATTCGACCCACTTTGGAGCACAGGAGCGCACTGCATTGCCCAGTAGCTCGCCCCAGGAGGTACATTCCCCCGCCTTTCCTCCTGCCAGCCAGGTAAGCAGGGGGAGGGTTAATGGGTGGGAGCGGGGGATCCCCCATCCCCAGCAGGGGACTGGCAACCCTAGAAAGAATGGATTGCCTGCTTTTTGTGCCTGTATAGTCAGCGGCAGTAATTTGAGAAAAGCTTTCAAGATCTGATCACAAGGTTAGCTGGGTTCATAGATCAAAACTGATAGCACACCAAGACAACTAAGTAGATAGTCTCACATTAATTATCTATTTTTTAAAAAATTTTTTTACTAAAATCACTATGTGATCTTAAAAGTTGGAAGCAGTGGCAGTAGATGAGTGTGGGGGTAAGGGAGGTAGTAGATGAGAAAGCCATCCCACCTTGCAAGAAAACAATATAATTGTGTGAAACAGATACATATAAATTCTCTGGGAAGCATCAGAACAATATATAGAATTATTGCCTCCCAGCTCATGATTGGTGAGCAGGATAAGAATTGAATTGGAGGGTGTTCGAGCATAAGTAATTGCACCCAGAACTTTAGATAAGATCTGACTACGGAAAGAATATAGTGAGAATATTACTTCTCATGACTCGGATGGTGATGGTGGTGGAAAGTGCAATCAAGTTGTACCTGACTTACGGCAACACCTGGTGGCGTTCCAGCCCTGTAGCCAGCATCACTTGTAAACCATTCATGTCTACACCTGGGGGTGGTGGCCTTGAAGCAGCCTCAACAGGTACTCTGTTGTGAGATGAAACACTATAACTTTATAACTTTTACCACTTTAATCTGGAACCCTTCCTTGTAATTCCACTTCCTAATAAAAGTTTATTCATCAACAGATAAATGCTTGGTCACACATTCCCTGCTTCTTGGAACACTGCATATGTTCCATTCTGAATGGTAAATGTCACCCATTTTTCACCCACACTAATTTAATACAAACCAACCTCTTTATGCAGAACGCTGCCCAGATACATTTTAAATGCAACTCTAATTGCAGATGCAAGTTTTGGGTGTAGGACCAATCGTTCTGCATAAGAAACAGTGTTTCTAATAGAATTGCCATATACCCCTACCTATTGTAGTTATGGCTGTTGCAAAACTCCAATAAAAACACTGGCCAAAAGCCTTGGTAGACACAAATCTCTCCTTTTGGTTACAAGTATTGATGGATTTCTTTGAAATGAAAACTTTTGAAAATAGTACAAAGATGAGCATCTCAGCTGAGCTATAAATCAATCGACACGGAAGCCGTATTTCTCCAAAGCAGTGTTTGGTTCCTGAAAAACACTCATCACGCATCAGGTAATGGACAGAGCTTTCCTTTGCTTGATGTTCAGGATACAGTAATTGTTACATGCCATATGTCTTGTTGATAGTAAATGGCAAGAAAAACCCTCAGCTCACTCAAGCACCATCATCAGAAACACTAGAAGAGAGGCATCACTTATAATCTTCCATCCAGATGATCTCATGACAAGTAGCCCGCCTTTCTCTCTATTGCCATTTCATTGATTACAGATGAAACTGTAATCAATAGACACAATGTGGCAAGCCAGTATATAACTCCTCTCATGTGAAGCTGAAGATCAACTTGCTTGGTGTTTTTTTTCTCCAAGAAGGTTTTGCATGGTCCAATCCAGATCCTTTGAGTTCATTATCATTAGCCATGATACATTTTTTTATGAAGAATATGTTTGGGAGCTGCTTACCTCACTTGCCGTGTCCGTTGTCTCTCAAGTTAAGCACCCCGTGCTAAAATAGTTGACCTGATCAATAGAGGGTGCTGCAATGAAGACTGTGGGCCAAGCTACACATGACGAATGACACTTGAACGGCAAGTGGATTGAGTGGAGGGCAAGTGAACAGGGAGAAATACACTTGCCATTCAAGTGTCATTCGTCATGTGTAGCTTGGCCCTGTGACTAGACAAGGCCACAAACAGAAAAAAAAACCCAAACACCCTGTTCGTCGTTCACTGCCATCCACGAACAACGAACAACAAACATGGATGAACATGAATTGTTCCCGGACATGTTCGTTGTTCGTGGGGGCCAGAACCATCCCACCCCAACCCCTCCACTTAGCCCCCTCCCCTCAAACCCACTTACCTGGCCCTTTAAAGATCCCTTTAAACTATCAACTAGCAGCTAGCTAGCTGATAGTTTAAAGGGCCCTGTCCTGGCAAAAACAGCAGTGTGTGCTGGCAGCTAGTTTGAGGGGTTACCAACTGACCTTCCTAATGTCCAATACCCACCAAATTTGCAAGGGACATAGTCCTCACTGTCCTCTGAAGACCCCCCAAGTTTCAGAGAGATTGCACCCCAGGAAAGGCATGATCCACAGGTCTCCCCCATTGGCTGTCATTTTCTCTTCACAGTGGCAAAAACGGGACTCTCTGCTAGAAGTACTTTGAAGGATTAAAGCCAAAAGGAAAGGTAGAAGGAGTTCAGACAGAGTTCAGTCCCTCCCTGCCTCCAGTTGCCAAGGAGATTGATTGCAGGTGCCAGACTGTCTCACTTGACCAATGGCTGCCGAAGGCAATGAACGAGGCTTGCAACGATCACCTGTTCATTTAGGATGGGGCATCATGAATAGAGACGGGCACAATCCGCATTACGATCGGAAAAACCCCACGATAATGGCGATCGCGCGATCGTGACCCGGCGGATCATGATCATCCATGGCCAACGATCCAGCGATTGGGAGGGGCCTGGATTGGGGTGATCGGGCTCGGATCGGGGATCCAGACACTCAGGTGCCAGCAAACTATTCCCCTGGCAACAGAGCCAGGGGAATGCCTGAGCTGTGTTTGCCCTCCTTCTGTTGCCCTGGAAAGGCGAATGGAAGCCCAGCTTTCCTTGATCAGCAGGGCTTCCTTCCAACCACGGAGCAGCAAAGCAGTCACCAGTTGGGCGAAGACACCCAGGGGAGGGAGGGGGAAGGGGGTGTTCTGTAGCCATGGGCACTCCAATCTCATCCTTGCAAACCCTGATAGGCAGCTTTGATGGCCAAACACAGACGGCCAAACACAAACACAGATGCCGCCGTCATAACCCACCGTTCTTTTCTTGCCTGGAATACCAGTGCGCTCCTCTTCGGCCTGGTGGGCAGGCACATGGGGGGTGCCGCTGGTGAGCGGCCAGACCCCCACCCCCTGAGGGGAGGCAGCTTGTTGCCATCTCCCTATGCCCGCCGGGCCCGGTGGCCGCTGCCACCACCCACCTTCCCACATAGCTTGGAATAGCAGCATGCCCCGCTTTGGCCTCCACTATCCACGGATCGGGAACGGGAGATGATTGGTGTGGATGGTTAATTTGGGATCATCGCTGGCACCGATCCACGATGAGCTGGATCCTTATTTTTTTTTGGATCGTGCCCACCTTGTTCATGAACAGCAGATTGGTCTGTTTGTGGGTTTTTTCTGTTCGTAATGCTGTTCATGCCCATGTCTAACTGTGACTAGTCAGCATTCAGTAAGGAATTGGAAATGCAGCTTCTGGTCAGAGGTCAGAAAGCTAAAGGAGGAGTTATAGTTGCAGCCAGTTTGTTCCAGAGTTGCTTGCAATAAAGCCTGAGTCAATGGAGCTAGGCCTCTGTTGTTGTTGTTTTCTTTTTTTAATGAACTATCAAAGTATGGAGTCAGAAGTATGGATACTTTTCTGAAAAAGAAGTTCAAGAAGCACAGCTTTCAGAAACTACCGAGTCCACTCAGAGGAACAAGCAGATACTTCAGCCATGGCAGCCAGCCTAATTTTAGTTCCTAGTCCTATGGACATGAAAGGTGATGTTTTCAATAACCAATAGTTTTACAAGGCACAGTGAGAGAATTATGAAATTGCAGCAGGATTAGATGGCAAGGACAAAAAAGTGTGACTTGAGACTTTATTGATTGTGATGTGGATGGAATGTTGTGTACTCCAGCAGCATCTAGATATACCATCAGCAGACAGGGACGATCCCGCCAAATTATTACATGAACTGCAAAGACATTTTGAACGTGCCGGAAATGTAATCTATGAAAGATATCTCTTTAATAAATGTGAACAAGAACCTACTGAAACCACAGACCAGTATGTTGCCAGCCTGCACAAAATGGCAGATTCATGTTTATATGACACTTTGCAAGAAAATTTGATAAGAAACAGATTGGTTATAGGTATAAAAGATAGAGGAACATAAATGTAAATGATCAGAAAGCCTACCTTAACTCTGCTAGTAGTAAGAGAGATATGCAAAGCTAGTCAAAAAAATTCATTGCAAATGCAAGTGATCTTCTCATCAGATGCTGGTAGTATACATACACAAAAGTAAATACAATATTCAACAAAAACAATCATTTAAGAACAGTAAAAACTCAGCAGATCCCAGAATGTAAGTTGTGCTATTATGGCATTTATTTATTGGACTTATAGTCCACTCTCCCTGCAATGCAGGCTCAGAGAGGATCAACCCAATTAAAATGCAATACAATATACAATAAATAGAAATACAGATAAAAACAATTAAAACTGGTAGCAAAATTCAAGACAGATAGGGGATTTCACAGCCTGCATAATCACTGGGTCCATGGAGGCTGGTGTACAACAATGAACTAAAGACTAGGAAGGGGTCACCCCTCCCCACATCATAGGAGGCCAGGGGAGGCCCACCTGCCTCAGTCACCAAAAGCCTGGTGGAACAGGTCTTACAGGCCTGGTGGAATGCTAGAAGATCCCTCTGGGCCTGAGTTATCTCAGACAGAGAGTTCCACCAGGTTGGGGCCAAGGCTGAGAAGGCCCGGGCCCTGGTAAAAGCAAAGTGGATCTCTTTGGGGCTGGGGATCTCCAGTAGATGTTTCCCTGCATGCAGCATGACTCTGGCAAATGCCCAGCTTTGGGCTCTAAACGTGAAAGTTGTGGAAGACACTTATCTTAAAGTCAGATAAAAGCAGGAGCGGCACGCTGGTGTGTCTGCTCAGGATGCCATCTTTCAGTGGTACATCCTTGAAAGTAAGACTGAAAGTTGTGGAAGAAAAAAGCCAGAGATTGCAAACGTTTCAAGCAGAGCAAAACTACACACTACTTCAGACAAGTAAACAATGAGGATCAACGCAATAAATCAGATACTGATGTTTTCTACACACATGACATGAACGCAATAAGTGCTAAAACCCCAAGTTGGTTTGTGAAGCTTGTGTTGGCACCCAGTAAAGAAACATTGAGATCCTGGTGCAAGCATCAGACTAAACACCAAATAGACAGTGGTGCATCTGTAAATGAAGGAAGGTGCAGCAAAGCTATCACCAACTAAAATTATACTGAAACTGTATGTTGGCACCATCATCACACCCCTAGGTCAATGTGTACTACTGGCAGCAGAATACCAAGAAAAATAATATCAACTAGAATTCCAGGTTGTAAATTCCAACCAGAAGCCCATCTTATCGGGAAGTACCAGTGAATGCATGAAACTTATTATACTCAATATACCACAGACCATCTATGAACATGATGACACAAATGCTGTTGAATGCTTTGTCAGATAACAAGGACTTAGCATATTAGTTTATTAAAGGAACAACTTCTTAAAAAAAAAGGATGCCATAGAAGGACTTGGATGCCTCCCGGGCATGTTGCACCTCCCAGTGGATGAAACCATTCAGTCCGTGCAACATTTACAACATAGAGTCCCAGGAACATTAAAAGACAAAATTGTGAATGCTATCAGGCAAATGGAAAAAGATGGGATCATAGCCAGAGTGACAGAACCAACCAAGTACATAAGCAACATGCTAGTCATAGAAAAACCTGGTCAACTTCATATCTGCATAGACCCAAGCCATTTAAACAAGGCAATACTGAGACCTCACTACCAAAAGTCCACCATAGAAGAAATTTTACCTGACCTTGACAAGGCAAAAACATTTGCAGTGCTACATGCAAGTGATGGATATTGGCAAGTTTTAGTAGATAAAGCAAGGCTCTATCTCACTGCCTTTTGGACTCCAGAAGGCTGCTACAGATGGTTGCAAATGCCCTTCGGTATAAAACCAGCAGCTGAAGAGTATTAATGCCATCAATAGGATGTGTTGGTAGGCTTCATGAGAATAAGTCTAATTGCAGATGACATTTTGGTGTATGGTTGTGGTGATACCACAAAGGGAACCATTGCATACCATGATTATATAATCTCATTTGTCTCCTGGAAAAGTTTGCAAAGGTCAATTTGAAACTCAATGAAAACAAGATTGGGTGATGATTGAGAGCAGTACCACACATGTGTCACCTTTTAACATCACAAGTCTTGCAACCAGATCTTGAAAAGCTAAGAGCAATACAGGATATGCCAAAACCAACCAATACCAAATCATTGCAGTGATTCCTAGGATTTGTCAGTCTCTCTCACCTTTCTTATATCTGTGATTTTCTAAGATGACTAATGGATACAGCTGTAGTCCTCCAACAGATTAAAGACCTGGTTAAACACTCAATTCTAAAAGATTACAATATGAATTCAGAAATTACTATCCCTTGTGATGCCAGTGAAATCCTTGTGATGCCAGTGAAACTTTTGCACAATGGACATCCTGTTCTGTTTACATCATGGCCTTTACCACAGACAGAATGGCAGTAAGCATAAATTGGAAAGGAATGCTTAGCAATAGTATTTGCTTGTGAAAAATTTGACCAATACACACGAGGTCAGAAGTCCAGGTTCATTGTGATCATGAACCACTGGAAATCATTTTCAAGAAGCCATTGCTATCAGCTCCGAAACACCTTCAGTACATGCTGCTAAGACTCCAGTATTATTCCTTAGACATGCATTATAAAAAAAGGGAGATTCATATGATCTCCTCTCCCGGGCAGCCCTGCCACAAGGAACATGACCAAAGAAGCAAGACTATGAGATATTCAACCTACTGAAAGCTCAAGAACTACAATGAGAGTTGGAAAAAGTCGATCAAGCCCGTCATCTTACCTATGTTACAGCAAGGACTTCTGAAAGTCAAGGAAAGCATGCAGCAGGATAATGATCGACAAATTTTAATTTCTTTTATTTTAGCAGGTTGGCCAGACTCCAAGGAAGACGCTCCAATGTCAACTTGACAATACTGGAACTATCTCAATGAACTCAGTGTCCAAGATGGCATCATATTTAAAGGCCACAATATACCAAAAGCCACGAGAAAAGAGACATTAGCAAGAATACATTGTAAGTCGTTCTAAGGTAGAAGGATTTTTGAGAAAAGCTAGAGACGTCGTATACTGGCCAAATATTGCTAATGAATACCTAATAAGAAACTATGATGCACATGCCGCATCCCAACCAGGTAAACAGAAACAACTACTGATGACACATCACATTCCTAACCAATCTTGGAGCAAAGTAGGCATAGACCTCTTAATGGAGAAGGGCTTAATGAATTATTACTCTGATTTTTGGATACTAATAAACTGCAACAGCAACCATCATAAAAAGAATCACAATCCACTTCATTAGACTTGGTATACCTCACTGTGTAATTGTTCATTTACAGGCGCACCATTGTCTATTTGGCAGTTCACCAGTAAAGATTTTGCCCATTTTGTCAAAGAGTGACCACCTCTTCATACAACAGTCAATCCAACAGTAAAGCCAAATCTGGAGTCAAGATTGCAAAAATGCTCTGAAAGAAAACAGCTAGAAGCAAATAAAACATTTGGCAAACTATCCTAGAGGGGAGAAACGTTCCCACCAAAGGTATGGCCACAAGCCAGTACAAAGACTCATGTCCAGGTGAACACGTTCCCTGGTTCCCACAGCTCTTGCACTATTAAAACCCAGAGTTGCAGAAAGAGTTACAAATCAGCTGAAACGCAAGCACAGTGAAGCTAAGTTCTATTAGGATAAGCATGCTAAAAAGCTGCTACAGTTGCATACCGGAGATGCAGTGTGTGTCCAGTTGTTTCTTCAAGAAAGTATGTGACCATGGGAATAAGGAATTTGTACTGGACAACTGCACGTATACTGTTGAATATAAGAGGTGGACATATTGAAGAAATTGTAAATTCAGACATCCAATTAAGTCTAAGGAGATCTCAGATGTACCATAGCTATGAGATGATGATATACAGGATCCACCAGCCTGAACCATCTCTCAGCAGTCCATGCATTGCCACCTTAGTTGGAATGAAGAGGCAGACGCTGAGCTTGGATCTAAGGGCCACTTTATTAACTATATACAGGAACAATAACAACAGCAGCAAGGGCCTAAAGCGGTACAGGTGAGGCCACGGCGTCCACCATGGACCTCCGCCCTGACCCGTCTGGGCGAGCCCCAAAGCCCCAGGTGCGACCCATCCACTGGATCGTGCGGACTGGGCCAGCCAGGCAAATTTGGTCACCCCCCCTTTTGAGCTCCTAACACCTCAGCCGTATAGCAGTGAGGTACGGCCTCTCCAGTGGGGGTTCCCAAAGGCAGCCTGCCCCTGCCACTGGCAGCCGTCAAAGCTTTACCAGGCCTTCGAGCAGGCCCCTCTTCCCACTAATGGGGAAGCGCCAAGGGTGCTCACTGGCCCGCACCCTATCTCAAACCCAAACCTGCCATGGCACTGCTAACAGGCACCACCATAAGCCAATAACCTCAATCCCATCATCGGTGCAAGGTAGGTGAAAAACCCCTCTTCCTAGTGCCAAATTGGAAATAGGGGAAAAAATTCCTACCTGGCTCTGATAACAGCAGCCAGCGAATCCTGCACCAATATAGGGTGAGGAGGGTGGGCCAAGCACAAAACAGCGACTGTGGCTGGGCAGGGCAGAGCAGCCTCCTAAGGCTCCTGCTCTGCCCTGCCCAACCAACCCCTTATATGGAAGGAGGGGAGGGGTGCTGCCTCCCTCCTTCCAGGGTGGCAATGAATGGCACCTAGCTGAGCAGCATTGCTGCATGCTAGGTAAGTGCCATGTAGTATCACATACAGAACCAGGAGATTCAGAGAAGCAATCCTGAAGCCCCACAGGGATATCAGAAACAGAGAGAAACAGGGAGATGCAACTACCTAGAGTGGCCTTGAGAAAAGTACATGAACCCACAGCCGTACCAAGCCACCAGTATAATATGAAGATTATGTGATGAATTATTAGCAGGATCACAGTTTGGTAGCATTACATCACCATGTTGTGGTATTTTTATAATGTTCAAAGTGTTTAATTATGTTACTGTTTTTCTGTGAATGTGTTCTTCAACAAATATGAGCCAAAAGGAATTGATTAGAAACTGATTCCAAAATTCTAAAAAGAGGGAAAGAAAAAGGTTGTTGGATTTCAAGGAGAAACTGGGTAAAGAGGAATTAAGAGAATTTCTCTTTCATAATAACCTTATTTTTTCACCTCTTTCACTTTGTTATTTTGTCAGTGTGGGTTTTCTGAATCGGCCTGGTTAAGCCTGATCAGTTCCTACTGGGGTTGAAACAGTATGGGATTTGGCTTACGTTAGTCATCTTCAGCGAGCACCTTGAAGCCTCTTATGATTGCAGGAGACTTGGTAAGTGGGCCTCCTGAGGACTAGGTTCTAGTTCAAACCCTAGTGCTTGCCAGCAAGTGGAGAGGGAGTGAACAGCTCTGACACACAATATCACTTGCAGTGCAAAACCAGAAGTGACACTCTCACCTGGGGGTGACACCAAAGGATTTGCCCAAAGTTCTTTGGTATAAAAAGAGAGTTTGGGATGAATCTTAGACAATGCCCAACTCAGTGTTGTCACTTCCAGTTTTTGCATCATAAGTGATATCATGCACCTGTGCAACCTGTATGTGACTGTCCCAGCCCCCGCTCTAGGTATTCATTCTCCTGGCATGCCTCTGACAGGTAGAGTGCCTACATTGAGTGCTGGATATTAATAAAACTCAGATCAGTTTAATAAATAAATCCCAGTTGAGCTCATTTTACTGTTTGTGACATCTTTATTTTGCAGATAAGTGGTCAATAGCAGGCTAACTCTTGGTGTATGCTCACAGTGGCTTTCTGGGCTCAGGTATGCCCCATGAATGATTATCATGGGCAGGTCACGCGGTCTTTAAAATCAGCTAATGTTTGAATGAGATGGGTAGTCATGTTAGTCTGTCTGTAGCAGTAGAAAAGAGCAAGAGTCCAGTAGCACCTATAAGATTAACACAATTTGTGGTAGGGTATGAGCTTCCGTGAGTCACAGATACAGCTTTGAAATTCCTCTGCAATATAACTGCTACTTTTAGGTCAGCAACTGAATATCCTGGAAGGTTAAAATGTTCTGCTACTGGTTTTTGAATGTTGTGGTTTTTGATGCCAGACTTACATATATTAATTCTTTGACGAAGGAACTGGCCAGTTTGTCCAATATAGAGGGTGGAAGTGTATTGCTGAGACATGGAGAGGAATTTCAACGGCAGATTAGAAAGAGAGACTGCTGAATTGCAACTGATAATGAAGCTCAAGACAATGCAGCCACCTGGATTGAATCAAGACTTAGACTTCCTGACTCATTACCAATGCTGATTTCTCCACACCTACTACCACTCTGCATACCCCACCCAATCCAATCACACCTGCTATTGTCCTTCACCACTTATACTAATTAACCTGCTATTGTCATTTGGCATCTGAGATCACTCTACTCTCCAAGATATAAGGACAGATGGACTCACATTCTAGCTGTATCTGAAGAAGTGAGCTGTGACTCATGAAAGCTCATACCCTACCACAATTTTTGTTAGTTTTATAGATGCTACTAGACTCTTGCTCTTTTCTACTACTGTTTGAAAGTATGTGCGGCCATTGTGCCTGAGCAGCGGGCAGCATTTATCAGTTGGGATAATTCTTCATTTTGGTATATGCTCAGAACTTTGCATGGTCCCAGATGAGTAAGAGAGAATGTCCCAAATAATAGCAATCCAATTCAGGACATTCGGTTAACATGAACAGTCTCAGTTTTGGAATGATGGTTGTTGTGGATTTTCCAGACTGTATAGCCGTTGTCTTGGCATTGTAGTTCCTGATGTTTCGCCAGCAGCTGTGGCTGGCATCTTCAGAGGTGTAGCACCAAAAGACAGAGATCTCTCAGTGTCACAGTGTGGAGAAGATGTTGGCAGGTAATTTGGTGCTACACCTCTGAAGATGCCTTTTTGGTGTCATTTGGTGCTACACCTCTGAAGATGCCAGCCACAGCTGCTGGTAAAACGTCAGGAATTACAATGCCAAGACCACAGCTATACAGCCCGGAAAATCCACAACAACCATCGTTCTCTGGCTGTGAAAACCTTCGACAATATATCAGTTTTGGAAGTTCGAAAGGAACAATGGGTAAGTAATATGAGAGAAACAAGCCTCATAGCTTCACACTCCTTATTCCTGTGAAGTTTCTTCCAGCAGCCTACTCCCACAAGAAAAATGTATTTTAATATTTATTGAGTATGATGACAAATTCCTCAAATATCTTCCTTTTCTTTGTTTTCTGGGGAGTGAAGTGAATCAGGAGGAAGAAGAAGCAGAGAAAATTACATACATGCTCATACATAGGCATTCAAAATATTATAGAGATTTTACCAGTACATAACTGATTTAAAAACTATGAAAAGTAATAAGCATCTCATTGCATATATCGGGGTATATTTTGTGTTCAAAGGAGATTTCATCGAAAACATGGTAACTGAAAAGTTAACATAGCTAAATTACAAGAAAACTACTTTTAATTTAACATTGTTTTTTCTCTATTTCTGTTTTTAATTTAACATTGGTATTTCTCTATTTCTCATCATATCTGAATATGATGCATGCGTTTTCAATGGAAGGGACGGAAAGTTAGCCCTTTCTGTTTTTATTCTACATCTCCCTTCTCCTCAAGCTTGTATCTTAATATCTGCACAAGCCCACAGTGATGGAAGGCCCTGCTCATCTGTCAAAAAATATTAGCAATAAAGCAACAAAGAGTTCCAGATCTATGAAGCCAAACATATGAGCTAACTCAAAAGGAAAAACTGTGGTAAACACAAATTTAGCTTGTATAAAGTAAGTCTTAGGAGGTGTATTGGATTCTATTCTATATTCCTATTTATGGAATTAAAAATGCAAATATGATGCACTACATTGTTATGTTTAAACCAAATACATTTCAGTGAATAGTTGTTTGGAAATTTCTAAGAAAAAATATAATTTATAAATAACAAACTGCTTATAAATAATAACAATATATTAATAATAACATTCAATTTATATACCATCCTTCAGGACAACTTAGCACCCATTTGGAGTGGTTTACAAAGTGTGTTATTATTATCCTCAGCAATCACCCTGTGAGGTTGGTGGAGCTGAGAGAACTCTGAGAAGCTGTGACTGATCCAAGGTCACTCGGCTGGCTTCAGGCAGAGTTGTGGAGAATCAAACCCAGTTCTCTACTGTAAAAGATGTCTGTTGGTTAAGGAATGACCTGTTTTCTGATCCAGAGATATCTTGTAGGCCATCCCATCAGTATGGAAAGCTTGCCTGAATGATATCATTGATTAGATACTCATTTCTTCCTAGTCAACTTTGTACTAAAGAGTCTCAGAGCAGGAGCTTAACTACTACATTGGCCTCTCTCTTCTAGAATGGTTAACAGTTAAGTTTGAAATTCTTTCTGGCCTATGACAATTCTCTCACAGAGAGTTCTTTATATAAATGTACCTAGTGTGGGTGCCTGACCACATCTAAAGTCTATGCATGTGATGTTTTCATATGTTACCTGACTGGGTATGTGAAGATCTGCTATACCAAATGATACTCTTGTAGATAATCCATGAAAATGACTGCATTCCAAAATCAAAGAATGGGTTCTCCATTCCCAAAACTGAGTTTAAATGGGAAGAGCCATTGTTATTCTCTATCTCTCTCACCTCCTCATCCTTCTTCCTATCTCTTTTCACAAATGCTTAAGAGGAAAACTTATGAGTTCATTTTTGAAAGACATACAAATGAAGGGAAAAAATCTTAAATTACTCTCTATGAATGGCGCCTAGACCACTGCTGACTGGATGCGATTTTTTATAATGATTGGACGCATATTATAACTCCCCTTTTAAACTTACTTACTAATTGGTAACCGTTCTAAGAAGGTCTCTCTCTTCACTCCTGCCCATGATTTTGTTTTAAGCTTCGTAAAGTATTAATAAAACACAGTTCATTATTGATTTATAAAATATTCCTTGAACAAATCCACACACTCTCATGTGGCATTGTCCTATGAGCAGCTTTCAGATTTCAAATCATGAACACACCTTAGGTCTTGTTCATATAATTAATTTATTGACAAAATTTACATCCCTCCTTTCTGCCATAATTAAAGTCACCAAGGAGGCTAACAGTTAAAACAAGCTATGACGGACTCAGTTTCAAATGCTGAGACTGTCAGACAGTAAAGAGGATGATTGACATGCCCCCTCCCCCTTTGGGGCAAGCCAGAAATGGCAGTTGGTGATGGGATGTTTTGGGGTTGACAGTTGGAGGGAACTGAAGAGTGAAGGGACTTGGAGTCTGGCTTCTGAACAGAAAGCGTCAGCCAGAGAGTCCTCTGAGTGAGGAAGGAAACGGAAGGTGTTCCCTTAAAAGTGAAATTAGTACATTCCTGAAGCACTTGTAGTTCTTGGACTAAAGTGGGAAAGACAGCACTAACTCCTGCGTAGACTCAACAGATCTGGGAATTACAGTGGGCCAAGGAAGTGGGTGGAGAGGAGTCTCCCCGTTGACACTAGGTACAGGGTTATAGCTCATAATGCCTGTCCAGGATTTTGAAAGGGTTTGACTCCGTAGAGTACCCTAACATCTGGAGACGAAGGGAAGTTGTGCTGTGTCTGTGTGTTAAAAGTGGAGCATTTGTGAAGCAGTGCCAGCCTCTGAAAGGACTCACTTTAACATCTTTAAGTCTGATAACACCAACATCTCTAATACAAGTCAGCAATTTAAGAATCATATCAAGTGTTTTGTGTCTCACACCAGTGAAGAATTCTTTACAAAAACATCTCCATTATTTCAATTTCAAACACCTGCCTCCTTATTTTACCAACTTGTAAATAAACCTTGTTACATTTTGAATCTCCCCAAGCCTTGTGTGCCAGTTTCTGTTTACAGAAGCGCAAACCCCTGCTCTTTCCCCTACTTGGACTTGGCTGGGTAACCATACTACTTATATGTTACTGAAGGGTAGGACAAGAAAGAAAGTTGAAGCTTAACATTTACCACACTACTGAAGGCTTCCCAGCCCAGTATACAGCTCAAGCCTGAGTTTGACGTGGGTTTGTGACACAAGCATTATAAAAGCATCTCATAAAAATAAAAATAAATAAAACCAGAACTAAAATACATTTGTAAAAGCACAGGAAACAGGAATTAAAGCATTGTATTATTTTGCTGGCTAATGCAGGCATGACTCTGTAATGTGTAGGATAACATTATATAAGCACACAGTAAGAGACTGTTAGGGAGGAGGTTGAATCTCCATGACAAAATTTATCCGGTCTCTCAATCTTCACTCAACATTCGATTGTTGATTTGCAGGGTTTTCCTACCTTTCTAAGGTCTGATTCACACATGCATGTACATCATTTGATTTTTCTGCACTAGATGTCTTGACTAGAGATGGGCACGAACTGAAATACGAACCAAAATTAAGCACGAACCAGGCTGGTTCTTGGTTCGTGCACCAGCGGTTCGTTGTCAGATCCCATTTCTGATGAACTGCCATGAACTTTAGGCTGGTTCGTTTGGTTCGTTTTTTGGTCAATCACTGCAGACAGCCTGGTGCCAATCAATCAGTTTCCTAGGCAACAGGGGATGGACTTCCTGAAGACCTTCTGCTGACCCAGAATTGAACTTCTGCTGGCCTGGAAGTGACCTTCTGCTGACCTGGAAGTGATGATTTTCTGATCTGGATGTGACATTTTCACAAACCAAATGAACCAGTTCATGAACCAGGAGCACGTTCATGAAAGTTTGTGATTTGTGAAATTTGACGAACCACGGACCATATGGTTATTTTTTTTTCCAGTTCGTACCCATCTCCAGTCTTGACCCTTGGCATGAGTGGCCACTGAAAATGTGAACTAATTTTAAAACCATTGCATTTCAGAGCATTCATATAGATATAGTATAGTTCTACCTTTGGTGGTATATCTGTAATGGTAAATCACTGCTGAGGTACTCTGTCAATTTGGCTCATGTTTTACTCTCCAGTTGTGATCAGGGATTTTTTTTTTGCCAAGCGGTTCAGCTGTGTGTGAGCAGGTGAGCCTGTTTATCAAGTTTCTTTTCATGTGTATAGGGGAATTGGCAGTATTTTACTCATACAACCCCACAGGAGAGCTACTTTCTACCCACTGCCCAAGCTAGCTACTCAGCAGCCAATCTCATACATAAATGGTGAGACAATGTCAGCCAGTGATAATAACTAAACTGTGTTTTTAGAAAAAAAAATCTTAGGGTTTGGCATTCGTTTAAGTCTGTGTTGTCACAGTTATTTTGCCTGTGCTTGTTTTTGCACAGCCTTATGGGAGTCAAAATATCCCCTGGACTGTTTAATGGCCTGACCCAACCATCCATGATCTTACATAGATAGATGCAAGGCAGAAAAAGAAGTGAAGCTCTCTACCATTACAGAACTTCAAAGCCATAAAGCTTTCAGCAGCTGTTCAAGGTGAATGGCAGGCAAGTGAACTGATCCAAGGTTTGGCTCATGAGGGATCACAGCAAACAAGGTATGTTTGCCTGCCAAACCTGTTCATTGCAATGTCTGTGTATCTTTAGTCATCACATGATGCAAAAGTCATGAGATGATAGGCGATCTGGTCAGAGCATACACTATGCTGCTTTGGCAATGTGTGAACTGACCTTCAGTTACATTTCCAAAGAGAATGTGGGTGCTCCAGTCTTGAAAAGAAACAGCACATTTTAGCCTAGCTATTCCCATGAGCAATGTGACAAGAATGTTGCTTGTGCCTCAGGTCATTTCAGATGCCTTCCACATTCTAGACAATTCTGGGAGCATAATGTGGAAGGAATGCTCTTCAGCAGGTTATGCTTCAACATCCATTTCCATTACCCTTTGCTGAACTATCTGTATTATCCCCCAGCATTCTCCTGATCTTTTCTGTCTAGACTTCCCTGAAGGTTGTGCCCTGTCTTACCAAACACCACAACACTCAAAGCAAATCAAATACTGGGGACTTTCAGACTGACGATCGAAACTCACTGTATGCAGGGAAGCATGTTCCAACTTTAACAAATTTCAGTTCATCCAAAATGCAGCATCCTTTCCCCCCACCTTTTGTCAAAGGAGTTAGGAGAACATTAGCATCCTGTTGCAATAGGATTGCAGGTTGAATTCAGGTCCTGCATGCAGCTCTTCAAGTACTAGACGACAGTGGTATTAAAGGTCAGTTCTATTTCTGTGCTTGTGCCTTTCAAAATGGCTCATTCCTCATAAGCTGGGGAGCTGTCAACCTAACATGCTAAAAAAGAGAGAGAGAGAGAGACAGGAGAAAGGGTACCAAGGAAGCAAGGCTTAGGCTTTGGCACTCATTACCCAAGAAGATTAGGTTGACATCCAGTTGTGCTGCTTTCTGGAGGAAAAACTTATTCCTTCACTTTGACTTTCTGACAACCAATATCTAATTTACCCTCTCTGTTTCTTTAGCCAATTTGGTCCTTCACCAGTCTTTCATCTTTATATTGTCCATTTCAGTAGAATGGTGCACTGTAGGCTCCTACATGCCTGGTGGAAATCCATAGCTTGGATTGAGAGACAACATTGGAAATGTCCATGGAAAACTTCCCTGAATCTAGGTCTTTCTGTCTGGTGCAGGTCAATAGCATCATCTACCCCACACCACAAACTTTGAAAGTCAAGCTAAACAAGACATCACATCAGGTATGGATTCAAACCCATGGCCGGTGACAGAATATTACCTGGGAACTGCAGTTTTCAAAATTAGAGCCATGTGCTGGGGAAGGGGAGGGGAGGGATTCCCATGCAGCCCTCTGCCCGGCTGCTGCTACCTCTGCCAGTTGCTCAGTTGCCCCTCCCCCCTCTTGAGCTGTTTACCTGCCTTCTACCCTCTGTGTGGTGATGTAGGCTGTTGCATGCCACCTCCGCCTTCCTCCTACCTTTGCTCCCTTCCCCTGCACTCTAGGTGGCTGCATGTCCACACTCCTGAGATATGCCCAGTGTCTTGTTTAGCTTGACCCTTGAATCTTACGTTTGGGTGTTCATTCTTAGCATAGTCAATTTAAATCACAGGGCCATCAGCCACTCAATACTTGAGACCTTCTTAGACTTCTATGCATGCTTGTTTGCGGTAATGGTTGTACTAATGACTTGGAGATGAGACAAATCTTGCACTAGTAACTGAACTAGCACATAGTTCATTTACATTGAAAAATGTTTTTTTGTGTGTGTGAGATAAATAGTTCTCTTCAAAGCCGCATGATTATGACTACATATGCAGTTTAATTAGGGCCGTTTCCATACCACCTTAAAATAGTGGTAGCCTCCTGGAACACTGATGGCTTCTTCGTGCGATGTTTTCTTTAAAATGGATGTGGGGCATTTTTTCCAGCTCATATCACGTGAAGAAGCCACCAGCATTCCAGGAGCCTGCTGCTGTTTTAAGGCAGTGTGGAAACGGCCCTAGTGGTGCATGGAAGTATTACGATTAGTTCTGTTATTCAAGCTGATATTATCAGGCCCTGCCACTTGAACCTCTGAGTTTGGATTGCTAGCAAACTAACTTATATAACAACAACAAAATTTGATTTATATACCACCCTTCAGGATTTCACACCCACTCAGAGCGGTTTACAAAGTATGTCATTATTATCCCTACAACAAAACACCCTGTGAGGTGAGTGGAACTGAGAGAGCTAGAAGCTGTGACTGACCCAAGGTCACCTAGATGGCTTCAAGTGGATGAGTGAGGAATCAAACCTGGTTCTCTGGGTTAAGTCCTGCTGCGCTTAACCACTACACCAAACTGGCTCTCATGTGCTGGGACAACACCTGTAGTGTTGTCCTGGGCTTTGGCACAACTTTAATATGGCTCAGCATATGGTAAACACTTTCTAGACGTGCAGCTGATTCTTTTGAATCTTCTCAGAAATTGTTTGGGAAACAAACTCCAGCATTCTCCATCAACATGTTACATATATTTCCAGAATTTGTTTCCAGTTTCAGTAATGATGAAGTGCCTGTATGTGTGTGTGAGTGGGGGGAGATTATGGGAGTAACCAGGAATAGTATACATGTTAAATATACTTTAAAGGAGGAAGCTGTGAGGCCACGATGAAGGAACTATGCGCAGACTCAACAGATATATCCCACTATCAGCTCATAGTTGAGAAACCATGTAATGTACATGCTTGTATGTATAGGTAGTATGGAGTATCAGACTAGGATCAGGGAGACCCAGGTTGGACACAGGTTACTAAGTTATCTTGGGCCAGTCACACACTATCAGGCGAACCTACCTCTCAGGGTAGTTGTGCCAATAAAATGAAGGGAGGAGAACAATGTAAGCCTTTGGGGGAGAAAGGTAGTATAATCTGCTGATTATTTTCCCAAGATTTAACATGGATAAAAGGACAAAAATAGCGACTGTAATTTTCTATTGCCTGTTTTTCACTGGATTGGAGCCAACCAGTTTTTCTGCTGGCAAAAGAGGAAGAAATCCCCTGTGACCACCCTAAAAATCTATACTTGGAATCATGGGAGCTTTAAAAGGCATAGGAGATACGGGCTACAGTAAGAAGGAATGAGGTGAGCTTGAGTGGAAAAGCTGGCTGGATCTGGCCCAGTATGTTTTTCTTTGCAAGAATTCAGATTGGACAGTAAGCATAAGGCTTTCTAATTTATCATCCTTTTCGAGGTCCTATTTTTAGATTCATAGACATTGTGGCATCTTTTTAATGGACATTTTGTAAACAAACTTTTGGATTGATTATTTTGTTTTTTTAAGCCCAATTAAAGCGTTTGCTGGTGTGTCTGTGTTTCCATAATTAAACTCATGCAAAGGGTTTTTTTTAAAGTTCTTTTAAAATCTTGGCGGATGTTCCTGTTTTTTCTTCTCTTTCTCACATCTAGTAACAGCAATTAATGTTCATCTCACACATTTATTTCATAATTAATGTTCACCCCATACTTTAATAAAAGATTCAAGAATTAAAATACAAATTTTAATACAATCCAAACTATTAACACCCTGCTGCCCCAATCCTTACTGTTTTCTATTATTCACTACTTTAGACTACGAAGTAGGAATACATATTCAAAAATCACTTCTCATGTCGACGGTATCTATGTGGCGTTAGACTCTATTGCATTCCTTTTTGAGCTACAGGAGATTTCCTTTTCCCAAATCATATTTAATAGAGTGTCCTACTCAATTCAGCTTTGTGCTTTCTATCTTCCTGAATCTATACAGCCACTTTTATGTCATAGAGCAGAATACCCCAATAATCTGGGGGAGGAGGTCTTGCACAAAATTTTAAACTTAAGATATCTAACTCTTTCTTGGACGTCTTGAGGACCCACCCCCCAACATCAACTACAGGGATGAAGGTGCTGTATACTGATCCAGACCATTGCTCCAGATAGTCCAGAGAGCCACTGTAGTGTAGAAGTCAGACTAGACTCTGGAAGACCCAGGTTCGATCCCCCACTTTTCCAGGAAAGCTCATTGGGTGACTTTGGTCCATTGACAAACTCTCAGGGCCAAGCTACAAGTGACGAATGACACTTGAACAGCAAGTGGATTGAGTGGAGAGCAAGTGGAGGGCAAGTGAACAGGCAGGAATACACTTGCTGTTCAAGTGTCATTCGTCACTTATAGGGCCAAGCTACACATGACGAATGACACTTGAATGGCAAGTGTATTTCTCCCTGTTCACTTGCCCTCCACTCAATCCACTTGCCGTTCAAGTGTCATTCGTCATGTGTAGCTTGGCCCATAGTCTGGCCCTCAGCCTAACCTATCTCACAAGGTTATTGAGGATAAAATGGAGTAAAAATGAACAATGTAAGTTGCTTTGTGTCCCTATTAAGGTGAAAGCAGGGTATAAATGCAGTAAATGAAGCAGGGTATAAATGAAGTCAATTGTGACCTGCACCAGCTCTATGAAGTCTTAGGCAGAGAAGGATCTTTTCTGACACTGATTACTCGATACTCTTGCACTGAAAATGCCAGAAACTGGATATGGGACCTTCTTCATGCTACAAATGGCTGCTGCCACTGAGGCTTTGCACTCTTTTCCTTTCCATCTGTGCTCATATTGTCACATTGTGAATCTCTATACCAGGCCCCTCCTTACTAATGGTGGTAATGGCAAAAGATCTCGACCTTTCAAGAACCCAGCTGGGTAGGGGCTGGGCCCAACAGTATCATTCAGCTGAGGAATTTTTGTCTGATAGAAAGAATCTTCTTTGGATAAAGGAAGACTTTATTCCCAAAGATATATCTATGATTAGAGAAAATAAAAGAAACACATATAATAATTATGTTAATTTTCTTACAAAGAGGAAAAAGCATATTACAGTTAATTAAACAAATGGAAGCAAACCTTTAGAAACTATTGTTAGTAGCGTATAATATGGTAGGAAAATGGTTCTTCTGTATAAAATTCATTTTCTGTAATTGTTATAGTTGCCTGGATAGTGCAGGCAAGCCCGATCTTTTCAGGTCTTGGAAACTAAGCAGCACCCGCCTTGGTTTCTGTACCATGCATCTGACGAAGAGAACTTGATTCTCGAAAGCTTATGCTACAATAAAATTGGTTAGTCTTAAAGGTGCTACTGGACTCTTTTTGATTTTGCCACCACAGACTAACATGGCTAACTCCTCTGCGCCTTGGTTAGTAATTGGATGGAAGACCTACGAAGAAGACCAAGGTAGTAGAGGCAGGCAATGGCAAACCACCTCTGTTAGTCTCTTACCTTGAAAACCCCAACAGAGGTTGCCATATGACAACTGACTGTGTGGCACTTTCTGCCACCAATTACTATTGATTGTTATTATTTGTTAAACAAATACGTAAGAAATCAGGAAAGAATATAGTAGGGCTCATTGAACTTTAAAGATCTCCTTATGAGCTGACTGTTGTCAGTTTCGTGCTTCCCAAGCAAGAAAAGCAACTTCTCTGCTGAATTCCATAGAGGTTGTGAAGCCTTCCCCTTTATATTCATTTTTAATCTAGAAATTATCAATTTCATGCAAGGATATTTACTGAAATTGTGTTTATTTTGTTTGAATTCAAAAGTCTGTAGTCTGACCAAAATAATGAAATCCATTAGTAAAATAGATGCTAAGACCAAAACTTGCTTTTGTATATAAATGGAGTAAAATACTATAAAATGGTATAATTTTTTTAAATTTTTTCTTTTATTGATAAAGAGGGGTACAGAATAAGAGGGGATGGGGAAAGGAGCTTCATGTTACACATCATATACACTGCACCGTTCAATCAAATATATTTCTTATTAGATCTTTATATTCCACGGAACATCTTACTATTTGCAAATTTTTCCATTAATTTTAGATATTGTCCATAAAGATCCTCATCTTAACTAAAAACTAGATTTCTTCAGACTTCTTTTGTATCCAGCTATAAAAAGGGTCCCAAATATCATCATGTATCATACTTGTCTTTCAATAAACTTGAGAGTTTAGGGTATAAAAATATTAACGAAACTCTAACTTTCCCAGGTAGTGCCCTCAAATCTCTAAGAAGTTTCCAAGCCAGAGGTGGCATCCCTACACAGATATCAGTCCTCTCTGTGCCCAAACTTGCTGATACTAACAGTGCCATCCCAAAAATACTTTCATGGGAGTAAAGGGAAAGGTAGTCCCCTGTGCAAACACCCAGTCATTACTGACCCCTGGGGGGACGTTGGATCATGACGTTTTCTTGGCAGACTTTTTACAGGGTGGTTTGCCATTGCCTTCCCCAACCCTATTAAATAGACTTCAGTAGGATTCTGAGTTGCTCTGCTCAGAATTGCTTAGCCCATATCTTAGAAACGCTACACACAGCCCCACCAGCCCCTCACAGATGTGGGCTGCAGAGCTGATTCATCACAAAGCTCTTAGAGGAAAGATGCTGTGATGTAAAGATTTTGATTTCTTTTCTGCAGCAGCACTGGGACGTTAGGATTCCTTTGGTGGCTTCATCATTAGCATCAAGTTATGATTCCATCAGAATGCAAGGAGCAGTTTAATGTAAACTGTCACCGCTGACACGTTTATGCTCTAACTAACTTGGCATCACAATGTGATGGTAATTGCATGTTATGCTAATTACGTTTTCCTTTCTTTCATTCATCCTTTTTGCTAACAGAAAGGGACCCCTTGTGCTGCCACTTATGACTGAACATGTGTTCATCAAGTAAACTTCATCAGCGTTATTGAAATGTGTGATTTAAAAAAAGATCTTGTTTTAGCTCACAGTCATAGAATGTGACAAGTGTAATGCCCAAGAGTAATCTCCCTTAGAAAGATGTGCAGTGATTGGCTGTTTTTGTAAACCAATCTTCTTTAATGCATTGATCTGAATCCAGTGCATTGTGACTATAATGTAACTCTTAATTCAATGTGCTCTCTTCAGAACTATCCTTCAAGACAGTGATATTCACTAGCTTGAGAGCCACATATAGCTCTTGGACATGACAGCTGTGGCTCTTCCGAGCGCCATTTTCCATATTTATTTATTTGATTATTATGCTGCTTCACTTCAATTAAAAGTTTGAAGCTGTTCACACCAAAGACAATTATATTAGTTAAAAACCAATACAAAACATAATATATTCAAGAAAATTACAATAAACTGACAACGTAGTACTAATACTTAAAACCGTTCCAATCCCATCCCCAGATTATGAACCCCTGCAAGTAACAAAACATTACAGGTAGATACAATATACAGCAATCAAGCTCTGCCTCACAATAAAAATATTAAGTCCCAAAAGTACCCTGGAATATTTCTGTCTTACAGAGTTGTACGTATGTATGATCTAGGAAGTACAAGTGCAATGCAAAGCATCATTGGTGGGATGTCAGGTCAGGTTACAGTAGACCAGGACCTTGGAAGATTTATTATAAACAAACCAACCCCCTCCCCCACTTTTCTTGATTAATGGACCTCCAATGAGCAATTAATGAACCTCCAATGAGCAAGCCAATTAACATGGCATAAAGTTGAAAAGAGGAGGTGCTCAAATTAGCTAAACAACCCAAGGGGGTGGATTGAGGGGTTTATCTCTCAGTGCTGCGCATCAACATTAAATTTTGCACTGTATGGTGTGTGGTTGGTTGGGGTTGATGGGCAATATTGCTCTGCCCAAGCTTGCAAGTTGAAACAGGATATGGCCCGTAGCTATATTGAGCTCAAAGCTAAGATGGCATTGCCCAATCCTAGCAGCATTTTAGTGCAGTGCTTCACACAACCTGCAAAACTCAACCTCAAATTGTTTTTCTTTTAAGTGGGTCATAATACCAAGTAAATTTGGACCGGGGGGGGGGGTCACCATGCCAAAAAGTCCAGTGTTTTGAATGACTCCGATCAGGCCTGTTATATATTCTGCTTCTGATATTTTCTCTACAGTCCATGCACTTAAGAAGCCATGAATGTCAAGTTAGCTTTCCTGTATCAAATTATTTTACTCCTAGCAAGAGGTACGCCACAGATAATGTATTAAGTTCATTACTGGTCATTGCACACAAGTAATACTATTAGGAAGTCTTTGCTTCTATTTCAAACTTTTATTGTTACAAAATAATTATTCAATATTCTTAATATCAACTTGATTAATAGAAAATCATACCATCCATTATAACCATATAGATCATTAAAGGAGAGCAATTACATGAATTCAAAAAAGTATCTTACCCAAACACAGGCAAGGACCCTCTTCTAAGAAGAAGCTCAAGATCAATTTAGTTTGCCATATTTATAGGACTTCAGAACATTTTCTTAACAATAGCTGCTTCGGTGATTCAAATTCTTAGCTAACTATGATCTTATGATTACATAGACCAAACAAGATTATCCATATTTGAAACATCTTCTTGAAACATATAACAATAGCTAGTTCATTCTTGCTATTTTTGTATTAACAAAGTCTTATGTAGAATTAGTGGTTATAAGTTTCTCATACATTTGAATATCTTTTGGCCCTCCACCAGTGTAACTATCCTCAAATAATATTGCCAGCCTCTATGAAATTAGACATTCCTACCATTCTCAGATGCATCTTGCACTTCGGCTTTGGTACATTGTATGCATTAGTATGAGATAGATGGCTTTTCTAATCTACACATGGCAATACACCTGTGTAACTCTATTTTAATACCCCTCTCCAACCTTATTTTATTCTAGGCCTCTAGGCTCCCTTAGAGGCCTATCTAGTTAAGGGGCTGGACTAGCCCTGTTCTGGGTGCAAAGATACCTTGAATAACTTTCTTGGTTATATCCACCAATTGCCCCTTTATGGTATTTTGCTTGATGTCCTCATTTCAGGGTGTGAGGGACAATGCAACTTTCTTAGCTTTCTTAGCTATTGAAAGCTTCCTTTGCTGAAAGGCTTCGCTGCTGGATGCCTTAGTCAATTTCATTTTCAACACATAGAAAGAGCAGTCAGTGTGTTAGTTTGCATGGTTGCACACTTCCAAGCCTAGGCATATGAACTGGAAGTCTACACCTTTAGGGGGGGGGGAAAGAACAACAATAAAAAAGAGAACACAGAAATAGTTCCTGGCAGTGGAGAGCAAGAGAACAGTGGAGAAGAAAGATACTTTCCCCCCTTATTTCGCCCCTTAAGGGGTTTGATTTAAAGTTTTAAAAATTTGGAAATCCTTTAGAATAAATTCTCTGCAGTAGAGAACAATCCAACTGTTAAGCAGGTGGATCTTTAAGAATTCAACCATCCCTAGTTTATGGCATCCCAATCATCAAATTTCAGGACACAGAACATTGGTTCGGGTGTCGGGACAGAGAGTGTTTGCTCACCAGACTTGGAATGTTTTTCAGTCTTCACCTTTGGTGCTATATTCAGATGGCATTGACCATTAGGGGAGCTCTTTCAGTAGATTCCTCCCAGCTGTGGAACACTTGAGACCTTTCCAAATGACACAAAAATGGCATGTTTCTCTCTGGAGGTGCTAGACTTGCATTGCTGCTGGTCTAACCCACTTTTGATGCTGGTTGCCATCTGCTGTCCTTTTTTCTATCCACATGGTGATGATTTGAGTGCTAAGGAAAAAATGACATCTTCACAAGGGATGTAACAATTTAAATACGGGCTCTATATTTGATTGCTAAATGATTGATTGCCTGGTAAAAACTTCGGGGACTGTAAAATACCAACCTGACCAACTTTGAGGAATATTCTTAAATATGCTTCCCTTCATGAGTAAAACATGACCGGATTAATAAGGAGCTGATTCACATATGTAAATTCTTTACCAGATGACTGCAATGTCAAGCAGGGATCTGGATGTGTGAATGAGGCATTGCAGACAGAACATCGTAGACATCGTCTCAAACACATTGCTCATTGATGGCCACAGTTCATAGATTCTGCTGTCATCATTGAGCTATCAGATGATGAGCATGCCGATATGAACTTGCCTTATTACTTACAGCTGAGTGAGTTTAATGATATCATTGACAAGTACTGCATTTCGGATGAGGTGATGGGAAAGTTCTGTTTGTTGTGTTTGATCGGTAATGACTCATTCATAAATGCTGCAGTTATTATTGTGAGCATGCATGGCTGAACCACCATAAGATGTCTCTATCTGGGCTTGCATTGAATACCACTTTAGGACAATGACAGCTGAAGTAACTATAGGTTTAGGCTGTTAGATAATACCAAGCTGTATATTTGTGGTAAAGAAATTCTTCAACAGAGCAAAAATAGTGCAATAGATAAATAGTGATGTAGCTTAGAACAAGGCAGGCTTAATATCACAAGTATTCTTTCTGCTTTGCAGTTGGAAATAGCAAGTTTTGTGAAATAGGACTCAGTTTTGGTGACACTGATTTGCCCAGCATGGAAATCAACTAATTTTGTTCCAATGCTTATGGAAAAAATGCTGACAATTTCCATAAATCTTTGGTCTTAGGTTGCTCCTCCTAAGATACCTTTCATACACCCAAAGTCTTTAGATGTAATATACCACTCTGTTATCTGAGAATGCTTTCAGGATGAAAGGGAATTGAGCTTTGTGTAACTAAAGAGCATGCAGAAATACCATAGCAGCTTTTTTTCCCTGAAGCTGAGAGATAATTTGGCAAAATGCTTCCCCCCTCCAAAAAAAACCTGAGACATCAAAGTAATAAATCTGTTATTCTCTCTCTTTCTCCCTGAACAGGCACCACATATGTGTTTTTCATCTCTGCACCTGGTTGATGTTTGCAGGTTCATCTCATTCTCATTCCTGATAAGGCTCCAAAAGTTATGAGGCACCTGAGGCCAGTATTGTACCATCAATTTTTAAGCAGAAGACCCCTCTGAAATCAATGAGTTCTGCTGCAAAAATCGAAGATGCAATATGGCCCCAAGGGCTCTCTAACTTTTTGTAGCCTCTTAAGGGTGAGACGTGCACACTGAATCGTTTTTCCAGGGCTGAATATATATCAGTGTAAGGCCTCTGGGATATCTCAGTTCCACCACAACTCATCTCCCAAGAAAGCTGCCTTCATGGCCAACACCGTAAGTTATGTAAACAGGCCTCAACTGAATCAAGACATCGGTCCATCTTGATCAGTATTGTCTCTTCTAACTGGCAGCAGCTTTCCAGGTCCCGAGCAGAGAAACTTCTTTCAATTTCCTCTCTGAGATTCTTTGAGATGCCAGAATCACGCCAGGGACCTTCTGTATGCAAACTTCTACCACAGAGCTACAGCTTCTCTCACTTGCCTTCCAGAATCCCTTTGAATGATATATTATTTATTTGTTTATGTTTATTTGCTTCATTTATACTCCATCTTTCTGCCCAATGGAAGGCTTTCTCCATTTTATCCTACCAACAACTCAGTGAGGTAGGTTAGGCTAAGAGTGTATAAGTGGCCCGAAGTCACTCAGCAGGCTTCCCTGGCAGAATGATGATTCAAATCTAGGTCTCCCAGTCCCTTGTCTGACACTCCAACCGCTATACAACACCAGCACCATTACCATTTTATTAACATGAACCTACAGGAGAAACAAGTTGGCTCTTTCAATGGAAAGGCAAGAAGTTACAAGAGATGTCCTAGCACTCTTGAATATATGGAGCTGCATTATACCAAACCAGATGACTGGTCTATCTAATAATAATAATAATAATAATAATAATTGATATATATATACCTTCCTTCAGGATGACTTAACACCCACTTAGAGCAGTTTACAAAGTATGTTATTATTATCCGCACAACAAACACCCTGTGAGGTGGGTGGGGCTGAGAGAGCTGTAACTGACCCAAGGTCACCCAGCTGGCTTCAAGTGGAGGAGTAAGGAATCAAAACCAGTTTTCCAGATTAGAGTCCCGGGCTCTTAACCATTACACCAAACTGGCTCTCTAGTTAGGTCTATTTGACTGGAAGAAGCTCTCCATGGTCTTGGGCATTGGCTCGGACCCACACAACTGCTTCCTATGAACGTGGTTGGGTCATGGAATCAATAATGCAGGAACTGCATGTACAAAAGACGCTCCAACAAAGCCAGACCACTGGGAACTAAGGATCCTAGAGTGAGGCATGCAGAGGAAAGAATGGGGAGGGGCAATGAAGAAAAGAACCAGCATGTTGAATCATAGGGCTAGAAGGTATCTCCAAGGTCATCTAGTCCAACTCCCTGCAAAGTGCAGGAAATTCACATTTCTTAATGATTCTCATTCTGCTTGATGGGTCAAGTAAAAAGAGAGCAAAATCTGACCTATAGATGCTATATCACCACATGCAAGAAACTGGTTTATCCGCCCCCCCCAACCAAATGGTATCCAGACATTCCACCTGCATAAGCAAATAGCTGTCATTCAATGTAAAGCAGAATGAGTTGGGTCCTACCTGATTTTTCACTCAGTCATGCCTTCTTCTGCTCCAAACTGCAACCCCAGTCATGTGTTGTTGTTTTTTCCTTCATGAAGGTCCCACAATCCATATCCTAGGTTTTTGATAACCAAAAAGAGTCCCCTCATACCTCTCTTGTTAGTGGAAAAACTGATAGGATCCAACCAGTTTGCATAAGAGGTGAAAGTTAGACCAACTCATCACAGAAATGGTATTTCACGGGCTATAAATATAGGTGAAGAACTCACTGTGATGCATGCAGACCCCTACCCCCGGTCTCTGCAATATAGGTCATAACTAAGGGATCAAAGCACTTGACACACACATACTATCTCAGGGATTTTTATTTGAACTCCATAAGGCAACTCAGGGCCAAGCTACAAGTGACAAATGACACTTGAATGGCAAGTGTATTTCTCCCTGTTCACTTGCCCTCCACTTGCCATTCAAGTGTCATTCGTCACTTGTAGCTTGGCCCTCAGTGGTTTAATTCCCATATTACAAGTGGGGATTGAGAGATGATGTCTTATGGATCATGCTATTCACCTGGTGAGCAGATTTACTGAGTTTAGATTTAAAGTGGGAATGTCATGGCTCATAGCTTAAAAGCTTAACTGCAGAGCACTACAGTCCAATTCAGTGATAAAAGGGACCATGAAAAGGATCAATGATAGATCATATTTTTGGTATACTGCAGGTTCCATATAGAGGTGCTGGGAGCATCAAGCACCTTTCTTTGCTTGATACTCTAGAGAGCTGCTGCTAGCCAGAGTAGGCAATACCAAGTCAGACGAGCAATTGTTTTGACTCAATATAAGGCATCTCCATATTTTTCTGACTTTCTGCCTAGGGATTATCTCCATAATTTGGAAAGAGCAAATGTTTCTCATGCAAGATCTCAGTCCCAGTCCCTGATATCTCTAGATACAAGGTATGGGGTAGGCATAAGTTGGGAAATACCTTTCTTTGCCATATACCTTGGAGAGCAGCTGCCAACCAGAGAAGAAAAAGCTGCTAAACTGACTCAGCATGAGACAGTGTCCAATGTTTATGGTTGTTTTTTAAGAACTGGGAAGACCTCTTTGATCCTTGAAATGCATTTGTAGCTAAGACCTGGTGCTGAAGGCAAATGGTGGTGGAGAGAGTGGTCAAGTCGTAGCTAACTTACGGCAACTCCTGGTGGGGATTTCATGGCAAGAGCCTAACAGGGGTGGTTTGTCATTGCCTTTGTCTGCTACCCAGTCTTCATTGGAGGACTACCATCCAATTACTAACCAAGGCTGGCCATGCTTAGCTTGAGATCTGATAAGATTAGGCTTGCTTGGGCTATCAAGGTCAGGGTGAAGGCAAATGAGGGAGAGGGGGAAAAAGTCTGCTGCCTAGTGGGATAAATTTGTTCCCTTGGCTGCTTTTTGGGATAATTAGCACCGCACCAGCATCTTTGCTTAAACAGAAAAGACAGGGCAGGATGAGATATGGGAGAGAAATTTTAATTGTGTGTGTGTGTGAGGGGAAAAAGTAGGGATACCACCCTGAACACGGAAGGATACAAATATTCACCAGAATAGCAATGCTGTGATAATGAAAACCAAATGAGATGGAGAGAGAGAGAGAGAGAAAGAGAGAGAGAGGTGTAAATATTATCTTCTGAGCAGGGCTCATTTGCACAGCTGTATACTTTGTCTTGTTTGCTCATTTCAATGAAGACAGGAAAATATTGTGGTGAAGGAAAGCAATGACAAGCTATGAATATAGCTTAGTCAGGTTGATAGGCAATTGGGACTCTTCAGGCTTGCCTTTGAATTAAAAGCAGAGAATGTACCTAGTTTTTCTAATTGCATGTGGAATAAAACTGTCCCTGATGCTCAACAGGGTGATGCAGACATCTGGCTGATCTATGAGCTACATACGAACTGTGGAATGCTCTCATTTGGTCAGTGGTTGTGGGCAAAGCTGAGCCCCCAACTGTGTGCATGGTTTGTGTGTAAAGCAATGCTGCAGTTTTCGCAAATAAATTGAACTCCCGGATTCGGTTTCGTTTTCTCGGCCATGTCGGACGCTCCTCTCCGCAGGTCCAGGAGGAAGCGCCCGAGCAGCCTGACCGGGTGGCTGACCTGCAAAGACTCCAGTGAGGGTGTCAGGGTCCGGAGCGCGACGGGAAGAACCCCCCGAAATCGATGCGGGGGGTAAATTGCCCGTTTGCTCCTATGGAGGCTGGCAGACTTGCACAGCACTTCGTGTGCTGCCGTGCCATGGAGAATGGCAAAAAGCAGATCTAAGGTGAAAACCTGTAAGTAGCGAATCCCTTCTGTTACTACAAGCGTATGCGAAGGATTGGTGGGATTTGAAGCTAAGAAGGCTCGGATTTCTTCCCCCTCACTGAGTATCGAAACTTGGCTGGCGGATTCCCCCCCCTAAGATGGCGACGAAAAAGCAGAGCCCTGCTATGGGCAAATCTATCTCGGCTACTTTGCAGGGGAAAGGAGAGTCTCTGGAGGAGCTAGTAAAGTGGTCGGTCATCGAAGCAATAAAGTCCTTTGTTGACAAGTTAAACGAAACTGATCAAAGGGTTGGCTTAATTGAGAGTGAAGTGAAAACCATTAAGGAAGCAGCGGGGGGGGGGGCGGAAAAGTCTGCTCAGGAAAACGCAGCACTCATGAGGGCAACAAACAAAGGCCTAAAGCTGTTGGAGAACCAACTGATCGGGTTGCAAGTGGATCGTGCTCAGACAATATTGCGTCTCCAGAATGTGAAGGAGGAGGAAAATGGGAATTTAAAGGATCTGGTGTCGGAACTTTTGGCGATACCCGTGAAGGCAACTAAAGAAGAGTTAAAAAGCGCCATTTTGGAAGTCCGTCGGGCTTCTTCAAAATATGCAACGAAGCATCAGCTGCCGCGCGAGGTTATTATTGACTTTTCATCTAAGAAGATCCGGGACACCATCCTATATAATTCATACAATGTGGATTTGGACTTTCTGGGCAATAAGGTCAAGATATTGAAGGACGTTCCATTTTTAGCTCGGAAAAGAAGATTTAAATATAAAAGGTTTGCAGCTCTTCTGAGGAAACGTGAAATAAAGTACAAATGGTTATTTCCGAAAGGTATTTGGTTTAGCTACAAAGATCAAGCTCACAAGATAACATCAGAAGATCAGCTAAGGGACTTTGTGTGTAAACACTGTTACCAGAACTGCTTTTTATTATAAGGGGGAAATTAGCTTTAGCAGTCTGTAACTTAAAATAAGCGCGGATCTTAACCTATGTCTACGGAGGTCCCGATTCCAGACACTCTAGTGAAAAAGAGGCAGACTACAAATAGGTTCAAACACGTGTATTGTCTAACAATGTGGCGTAAGCCTGAACTTGCACAAGCATACAAGAAACACACAAGATCTAGGAAATACAGAGTATGAAATACAGAGACGTTCGCATTAGCTGGTTCCCAACGATGATAGGGGGAATACTCACAATCCTGGAGCGAAGCAGAGACACAGCAGCGAGGGTGGCCCAATGCCAGCACTGGAACCACAGACGGACAGCAAGGAGGTCTGGATAGGGAATGGCTGAGGCACCGAGTGGTCTGGGAGACCAGCTTAAATACCCCAAAACGTACCCTGGGGCAGGTGCTGTACTTGGTGGTTCTCACAGATTAAAACAAAGGTTCTAATGGGTCACTGAATGGCTTGGATGGGCCACTTTGGTAATCAGATTGTGATAAGTGACACCTCAGGAAGAGGGGACAAAAGAGGGAGGGGGAACTCCAAGTGGGCTGAAAGGATGTTCCAGCGGACAGGGCTTGTCCTGATGTCATCAGCTCTGGAATGCGGAGGTTTCTTTGAGATGCATTCTCTAAGTGCTTGGGATGGTCGGCACTTAGTTCTTCTCCGGGGCGGCTCCTAAGATATGCAGAGCGGGGCGAGGGGCTCTCACTGCGGACGTGGTGTGCCCGCTTCGCCGAAATGGCTTCCCAAAGCAGTCTTCTTCCCAGGGTCTTCTGGCTGCCTGAGAACATGGATGCCGGCTGGGCATAGCTGGGGCTTGATAGCAGGCTGCCCGGTAGCGAGGGCAAGCTCGGTGACCGGCTCGCGGGAGGCTCCAGGCGGGAACTGACCAGGGAGCGCCTAGCCAGGCTCGCTGGAGGTTTCCCCGGCAGGCGCCCGGCTGCTAGCAGCGGCTTGGGCCCATATGAGGCAGGCTTCCATGGAGGCAGGGGGAACAGCACTTTAAAACACAGTCCAAGGCAGGGAACAGGCACGGTCCGTGGCAGATGGCAATGCAGGCACGGGGCACACTTGTAACACAGTCCAAACACACACTGGGAAGTCCAGATATAGGTCAGGGCAGGGCTTGCCCAGGAAGAGAGTCCTTTGTGCAGTTAACCAAACATGGAGTCAGTAAACTACGCAGTCTATTGTAGCAGCAAGGTAATTAACATGCAGGCAGGAAACTGACACGTGTATCAGAACACACACGTGCAAAGCAGTCTTTGGTGCAGCAGTAAAACAGCAACGCAGGAAACTTTAACACAGTTCATGGCAGGCCTTAAAGCATGAGAGGGGGCCTACTTGGCAACAATTCCCCCCCTCGGAGACCACGTGATGTCAGGCTCGTGGGTCTCCGAACTTGACTTCAAAGGCGAGGTGGTCGGCGATGTCCGGTGGTCGAGCTTCGAGCAAAGAAGGAGTGGGAAGGGAAGGAGGGGGAGGCGTCACTCAAAATTTTAGTTTGGAGAACCACCTAACCGAATAAGTGCAATTTAGGTCAGCCAATGGGCTGCAGGTCTCTGGTTTCACACCAGGAGGTGTGCTAAGTGCAATCGTCAGAATAAATAGCAATAGTCCATAAGCAATAGCAATTCATAGTGATATAAATTCATAAAATGGAAGTAATTCATGAGTAATTCATAGCGGATAAAAACCAGAAGCAATTCATAAGGTTAACAGCAGAGGCAGTTCATGAGCCAATTCATGAATGCCGGATTAAAAGCGGGCCAATTCATATACAGGTAAAAGCACAAGCAATTCATAGATGGGTAATAAAAGCAAGGAATAATTCATACAGGATAAAAGTGAAAAGTGCAAGCAAGGCATAGACCAATTCATCGAGGGTGGAACAATTCATAGGTGATTAAAACCATAAATACATGTTTAGATAGGCTAAAAACAATTCATAGGAGATTTAAAACCAGTTCATAAATAAAAGCAGCAATAGTAAAAGCAAGTGCGAGGAAATAATTCATGAAGGTAAGCGGCGGAAGGGCTCATAGGGGGTAGAAAAATAAACTTCGCAATTAAAAGGCTAACTCATGCAGCCAGATTAAAACCAAATTCATAGAGTCTAAAATCAGGAATAAGACAACCTTTAAAAGAGACCATTCAGAAGAGGTCCCGGTTAAAACCAAATTCATAGAACGATAAATAGGCTAAAATCACTTCGGCGGAGGGAGTCAGGTTAAAAGGCAATTCATAAGGTTAAAATCAAATTCATAGGGATAGAGTTAATAGGGGGTGATAAAAGGATCCCAGTTCATGGGAGGATCATGGGCGCACTTGCAATAGATAGAGTGAGGGATTACTTCGGGGCTAAATTCATAGGGGGAAATTCATGAAAGCAATGGAAAGAAATTCATAAAACAATAGAGCAACAAAGATCACAGACGACTCAGTCCGCAGTACAGCTGCTGGACTGGGTTGTATATATACAGGAACAAGCAAGCTTAGTCCATGTGTTCCGAAACACACTTCCACCCCCCCTTGCTGTCTGCGTCAATCCGCAGAGCAGGGTCGGTGGGCGGCGAGAAGGGCTTCAGGCACACAGTTCTAGTCCTCATGGAGGTAGTGCCGCTGGCGGTCGTTCGTAGACTGGCCGTGGGCTGGGAGGCAGAGAAACAAGTCCCCCCCTAGTCCACAAGAGGGCCTCGGAGCGGTGTCCAGCAGCAAAGCGTCCATGGGGCTGGCTCAGGATCCGTACACATAAAGGCACAAGCATAGTTCATAATCACACAAGCAACAAAATAAACAAGGGCTAAAACGGGGCGCCAAGAACAACCATTAAGGCAAGAGGAGGTCGGGATTGTAATGATCCAAACGGTAGGACAGTTGGAGTTGCTGGAGCTGTCGGCGGCTCCAACAGCCCAAATAAAGCAGTGAGGCACACAACAAAACTTGGAAGGCCAAAATAACAACGATTGGGTGCAAAGCCAAATTGTAAATTCCAGTGGCAGTGGGGCTCCAGCCAAAGAGGGTTTCCCACCACGAGTGTTCACCGGTGGTCTTAATCCGCTGGGCAAGGTCCAAAATCTCCTTTCCGTTGTGGGACACAACCAAAGCCGTGGTATCCCCGTCCCTCTGGATGCTCTGGAGGGTGCGGTGGAGCTGCGGGTGGGTCAGGAGCTCGTGGATTAGCTCCAGACCGATGCCGAGGGAGATGGGCTTCACATAGCGATAGATGGAGGGTGCCACCAGGATCTCTTCTTGGGTCCAGACCGGTACCGTGTAGGTGAAGTCGCAGGCTGCCACCGAAGACAGGTTGCAGAAGCAGCGGTTGACTCCCGGGATCACGGGCTTGAGCTGGAACAAGTTCAGGATCACAAAGTCGCAGGCCGTTCGCACGCAGGCACATCCTTTCCCAAGGTAGACCACAGTGGAGCTGTTCTCCCGGACGACCTCAAAGGAGCACTCGTTGAGGGCGTCGACTTGCGGGGCTACACAGGGATGATGCGGTGCAAAGGCTTGGTCTTGGCAAATGAAGCCGGTCTGGTCTCGATGCTGGCACCCTTGGAGGCTGACGAGCTGCCATCCGGTTGGGGTGAAGCGGGCCCAATGGTCGGCGTGTCTGGCGTAGAGGACTTCGGTGTCGCTGACTTGGAGTCCCAGAGGCACGACTGGATACACATGGAATGACTCGTGCGCACTGGCCGTTAATAAAAATAATTTAAGCTCCTGGGTGGTCGGTGAGAATGAGGAGTTTACGAGAGACCACCAGGATTCAAGCTCCAGTTCTATGGGTGACAATTTGGGCATAATCAATCTTTTGATTTCCAGGGGCAGGTGCCCGTCCGTGGCTTGCCGAATTAGCCCTATGGCCACAGCCTGGTTTAATTGTTGGGCTTGCATACATGCCATGGCTATTGACACGTTGCGTTCAAAAGACTGCGTTCCTTTGAATAGCAGAGAAAAATCTCTTTCAATTTGACTCTCCCAGTTAACTAAAATGGAGCTGATCTCGTGTTGCCCATTCGAAATGGAATTTAGGGTCTGCACCACCAGTTTACCTAAGTCGGAGATGCTAGTCGTGACATGGGCAAACTTATTAGCGAGAGTCTCAATATTGACCGAATCCATGATTGCTAAGCCTCCGGCTGCAGGAGCAGTCCAGTCGGCGATGCTTCGTCTGGCACGCGAGAGAGAGGGGGAGGGATCGATCCACAGTTGTAGCCATGCATTCCAACCCCTGCTACCGGCCTCCAGATAGGGAGCACACTGCGGCAGCCTCTGGGTTACATTTAGCTCAGCTAAGTCTATGCGGATCTCTTTTAAAGACATTTGCGGGCGGACTAGAACTCTCTCTCGAATGTCAGTTTTCAAAACATGGGAGCCCACTATATGCGTGCCGCCTTGGCTTAATTGTTCATTGCTTGCAATCACAGGGTCAATTTGGATGGCGTGGGTCTCCTGGGTCCGGATCAGCAGGGAGTAATTGCCTGGTTCGTGAGTCAAATTTACAAAGAGCAGCCCAAGCCGGTGAAATTTCTCTACTAGGGGCTTGGTTTGGCATTCGGGCATCTGTTGAACCAGTATCCAATCGGGTGGGCCATGTTTGGCTAGGTCTTCCTCCTTTACAATCCAGGTCAGGTTCTCCCAGCGTTCTATAGCGAAGGAGAGAGCCGTGCCTGAAGGGGGCGTGATAGTGACAGATGCAGACTCAGTAGCAGTAGTGCCTAGTAGGATGGTCATTCTAAAGGGGTCTCCTGCTTTCCATACTGCGGCCGACACTAGAATAACTTCACAGTATGGTCCGAAAGCCTCAGTGACAAATGGCGAGGTTTCGAAGTTGGCAGGGGTGGTATATTTGTCTACCACCGGGACTGCAGTGGGGGCTGGCCTGATACGGGGAAGAAACATACATGGAATCGGGGCAAGTGGTGACACTGTGTCAGTAGGCGAGTAGCACACTAATTCTTGGGACATGGTTTTCACTCCTACACATAAAATAACAAGCTCTGGGGGTCGGATCCACTGCTCTTCACAACTGCGGAAGTTAGTGCGATCCGTGGGGGTGGTCATATTGCTCTGCTGCACAACTTTGCAGACCATCATTTCATTCCCTGCTAGGGTATTAATACATCTCCAATGGGGGTAGGGCATTAATTTGGACGGGCGTCCCTCTATTAGGGTGCCTGCCAGCACGAGCAAACACAGAGTCGCCAGGTGCCTCATCTCCTGGCCTTCTTTTCCTTTCTGTATTGAAAATATCCTGGGGAGACCTGTGGATATAAGTACAGGTTCCCTGAGTTTGTTGCAGCAAAATAAATGAAGTGAAGTAGGGAAGAAGAAAAGGGAGGGCGTTTTTCTGCCAGCACTGTCTATTAAGCGGGGTTCGAACGAGAAGTCCCAGGGGCACTAAGCGAGCCTTCCAGCTTGTTGCTCTGGGGAACTCCTGTGTGGAGGCTTCTTCCTAAAGCATGTATATTTCAGGGGGGACGTCTTTGCATCAGGCAGGGGTCGGCTGTGCGTTAGGCGGGATTATGCAAATTCGCCCCAGGGGTCCCTGGGTGCCTAGACTATGTGGCCTTCAGGTGCCCCTTGCTCGGTGGCGGGCTGCTTTTATCTTGCGGGCTGAGGGCTATCGATCCGGCTCAGTCTGGCTTTGCCGTTTTAAAAAGAAAAAAAAACTAGAGAGCGGTTTCCAGCAACTATAAGGGTTGCTGCAAAAGGAGAACTTCGTTCTATTTGCTAAAAATTATTTTTAAGTAGGGGTGGTTAGGGTTGAAGGTATGTTTTATGATGGTTTGCTTTTGCTTTGCCTTTTTCCCTCTGCTTTTTTGCAGGACCTCTTGTATGTATTTCAGTGGACCATTTTTTCCTAGGATCAATTTTTGGAGGGACTCCCTCGGGAGGCCCCAATTTCATGTTAAAAGAAAGAAACACACAAAGCAAAAGCACACAGGCGTGGGTTACTTTCAGGTTGCCCTCACTTGGAAGGCCTGGCAGGGCTTCATTATAACTTCAATATGTCTCCCCCCCCTTCTTTTCCCTTATACGGGACGGGCAAGGGAAAAGATTACGTTAGGCGGGGTTGGCGGCTACTGGCGGAAAGGGCCGAAATGGAGCCGTAGGCGCTCGGCGGCGTTTATCGAAAAGCGTCGGAGGCGGCCGAGATCTGCCGGCGCCACTGGGTCTGGGTTGTTCGGGGGTCATCCTGGCGCGGGGGATCCTGGCTATGTAAATGAGGCACGCTGCCCCTTGTGCGTAGCGAACGCGCCTCAATAACATATTCCAGAGGGTACATATTTACAAACTACTGGCGGGTCTTTCACCTTTGCACTAAAGTGTACTAGATGGTGGCGCCGTATAGCAACTCACCATGACGAATATGAACATTAGTAAAAGAGGGATGTTGGGTTTCCTGGGGGTCCTTTTCCAGGGGAGGCACGGCCCTCAAAGCCAAAGCCGACCATCATGCGAAAGCGTGGGTCTGGCAGGTGAGACCCCGAATCTACGTAGATGCGGGATCTTCACCAGCACGGCGGGTGAAATGTTTTCAAACAAAGAGATCACCTTTTTTGGTGGTCCCAATGTTGGAAGAATGCATTCACTTTTGGGCTAAAGCCTCTCCAAACACTTTCACACACAGCAAATCTCTTTTGCCTGTGCAATTTTTTTCCGAACATGCGGCTTAAAATCCAATTAAGAATCACTCTTGGTGGTGGTCCTATTTGGCTTTGGTTGCCGTGTTTCCCCCTAGGGTCCCAACTGTGGGGCCCGCCTAATGAAGTTAAAGAATAGAACTAGAAAAACTTTTGACATTCACACCTACATCTACATATTCTGCTGTTTCTTTTTATACTAAGGCTACAAAGGTCTGGTCTAAGGGAACACAGGGTATCTCTGGCCCAGGGTGAAGGGACGTCTGGCGAATCACTGGGCAGAGGGGGGCTGGGCTGGCGACGGCTCCCCCAGGGTCATATACTGGCGGGGCGGTTTGGAGCGGCTTTCCCTTCCATTCCTTTAATTGAGAGGCGTGGAAGTACTTTAACCAAGTGCCTCCTGTCTTCCTTTGAATGGCCACCTGATAGACGGCTGGGGAGACTCTTTTCGTGATGGGGACTGGGCCTTGCCATTTGGCTGCTAGTGAATGCGCCTTTTGTGAGAACTTCCTATATAGAACGAGCTGTCCTTCCTCCCACTGCCTTGGGTTCCTGACCCATCCTAGTTTGCGGTCCATATCCTTCTGGGCTGCGCCCAACTTCTGGGCTACTTGCATGTGGACGGCGTGTATCGATGAGAGCAGGTCCTGGACCCAGGCGTCATTAATCACTATGGGTTGCATATCAGAAGGGAGCTGCATATCTAGCCAGAAGGCTTCCGGGAGCTGCATTCTTCGCCCTGTCATTTCCATATGGGGTGTGAGCCCGTGAACTGCGGTGGTACCTCTGATGGCCATTAGGATTATGGGGAGTTTTTCATCCCAATCTCTCCCGGAGGAGCGAACCATTTTGCGGAGAGCCTCCTTGAGGGTCCGGTTGGTTCTTTCTATGGTGCCTGAAGCCTGAGGGTGGCCGGCTATGTGGAAGCGCTGTTGGATGCCTAGCGCCTTGCAAAGCTCCTGGGTGACTTCTCCGATGAAGTGTGAGCCTAAATCAGAGTCCATGACCCTCACAGTGCCCCATCTTGAAAATACGTTATTAAACAGTAGCTTGGCTGTGGTGGCTGCATTGTTGCGCTTACAGGGAAACGCTTCGACCCATTTGCTAAAGGGGTCTATGACAGTGAGACAGTAGCGGTTGCCACGAGGAGTGGGGGGAAGGGGGCCGATAAAATCAATCTGGATGCGAGCCCAGGGTCCGTCAATTCTCTGATGCTGGAGGGGAGCTCTAGGTCCGGTGGGGTCTGCATTGACCATAGTGCAGGACAGACAGTTGTCTACCCATTGCGCTACTTCGGTGTGCATGCCAGGCCACCATCCAACCTCTTTGACCCTCTCCAGAGTCAGGTCCTTGCCTCGGTGTCCCTGCTTATGGACAAACTGAATCAGGTCGGCCCTGACTTCCAATGGCACCACCCAGTGGCATTCACCGGCTGTATCTACTGCCCAGACTACGCCTTCCTCTTCTCGGATCACTAGTCTTCCTGTCTGGTCTCTTCCTACTGCTAGGAGGATGGCTATTTCTGGGTCGGATGCCTGCAATTGGGCCAGGTCTAGGGTGCCTGCAGCTCTCTGTGACTGGCTGCGGGCCTGTGCCCGAGTGGTTACAGGGTGGAGAGGACAATCTGATGTTGGTTCTGGTAGGGGAGTACTTTCTGTGGCGGCCGCCTTGGCGGCGAGGTCTGCCTGATCGTTCCAGTAAGCGGTTTCTGAGTTAGTCTTTTGGTGCCCTTTGACGTGCGTGACCTGCGTTGGGCCTGTATGAGACTGGAGGAGTGTGGCTACGTGCTGCCACAGCTGTAGGTGGGCTACGGGTTTCCCATCACTGGTTCTCCACCCCTGATTCTGCCATACCAGGAGCCAGACCGTGGCGGCTTTGGCCGTCCAATCCGAGTCTGTATAAATGGCGAGTGGGCTTTCTGGGGGCTCAAACTCAAGCACTGCCAGAAGCGCTCGCACCTCAGCCGCTTGGCTGGAATGGGGGCGGGCTGGACCCTTTAGAGTGTATGCATCGCTCACTCGCACGGCGCCGTAGCCTGTCCGAGGGGAGCCACCAACGTGAAAGGAGGAGCCGTCACAGAACCAGCATGTGAAGCCGTTCAGTCGGGCTTCCTCTAGCGGGACCCCCCAGGTGACCGGCCAAGCAACTTGCGGTGGTGGATCCAGGGGGCACTCGTGCTCGGTCCCGGTTACTAATAGGCCGTATGGGGCGGGTGGTTCGGTTGCTTCCTTTTTAAACTCTACTCCGCGGTTAACCAGGGCCAGGGTCCACTGTGCTATGCGGGCGTTTGATACTTGTCCATCTTGTATTTTGCCAGACAGAATATATTTGAGGGGCGTGTGGGTGGTTTGAACTATGGTGCGTGAGCCACCTATGATAAATTCCCAGTGGGTCAGGCTCCAAACCAGGGCAAGGCAAGTCTTTTCGCATGGGCTGAACTTGGTCTCGACTGGAGTTAGATTACGAGAGGCATAGGCTACTACTCTTGCGGTCCCGGCTTGCTGCTGGGTGAGCGTGGCTCCTACGCTTTTATCTGACACGGCTAACTGAATAAAGAATGGCTGGGTAACATCTGGATGGGCTAGGGCCGGGGCTGCGGCCAGGCTGCGCTTCAGTTCGGCTAAGGCTGTCTGTTGATCCGGTCCCCACTCCCAGGGAGTGTTCTTTTTAAGGAGAGCATAAAGGGGGCGAGCCTTGTCTGCAAAGGACTCGATGAAGTCTTGGGAAAAGTTAAAGGTTCCTAGAAGGGCTCTAAGGGAGGGGACGTCGGTGGGTGCAGGCAGCTTGGAGATGACTTCCATTCGCTGGGCGTCCGGGGTGCGACCCTCGGGTCCCAGGGTCAGACCCAGGTACTTAACACTGGTCTGAACCAATTGAGCCTTTTCCCTGCTTGCCTTGAACCCAGTCTCGCGGAGGAGTTCCAGGACTTCCCTGGTGATTTGGCGGGCTAGTTCTTCCGTAGGGGCATGGACTAAAATGTCATCCACATAGCTCAGAACATGGGGCCTCGAGGAGGGTTGGAGGCGTTCCCACATCTGAACTACATGGGCATGGCAAATGCTGGGGCTGGAGTGGAATCCCTGGGGTGTCCGCTTGAATGCGTATTGCTGGCCGTGGAAAGTGAACGCGAACTTGTACCAGCAAGACTCATGCAACCGGATGGAGTGGAAGGCGTTGGCCAGGTCTATGATCGAGTAGAACCGGGACCCTGCGGCAATGGCCGTCAGGATCTCGTTGTACTTGGCCACAACCAGGGCAACGGGAGGGGTGGTTGCATTCAGGGCACGGAAGTCGACCGTCATTCTCCAAGTCACTCCATCTGCTTTTAGAACTGGCCACAATGGGGCGTTGCAGATGGACTGCATCGGGAGTATGACGTCCCACTCAAGGAGTCCTTCAATGGTCTTGGCTATCCCTGCCTCGGCTTCGGCTGGGTACTTGTACTGTCTCTGGGGAGGGGGGTCCTTTCCTTCAATCAGGATGCAGGCGCCCTTCACTATCCCACACTCGGCTTTGTCTGTCACCCAAACCTCGGGAAAGTCTTGGACCCAGGGGTCTCCTGTGATAGGGGCGAGAGGAAGGGGGGCCTTAAGGGCGGCGCACCGATGGATTGCATTGACAAAGTCTGGGCCTCCTGGGATGCGCCACAGGAGCCCATTTGCTAGGTCAATGGTCAGTCCCTCAGCTCGGAAAAATGGTATGCCCAAGAGCCCGTCGTCTTCTCCCCGGTTTGCGCATGCTGAAATCCGGGTGGCCAGGCTCCCAACGGTGAGGGGGATGTCCTGCCAGACCGGGGATTCCTGCATGCCTCCTCCAAAACCGGCGAGTTGCATGGTTGTGGGGGTCTGGGTTCCCTTCGTAACTAGGTTGGGCCGGAGTATATTAAGTGAAGCTCTGGTATCTATGAGGAGGGTGGCAGGCTTTTTCTTTTCCCCGGGAGTCCCGATCCCTGCCTTTACTGTCGGTCTCCCCCATGTGTCCGGCTTTAGTTTGGCAACTATGCCCACGGAAGGAGACTGGGACTCGGGGCGACCCTATTCTGATCCGGCACCCTGGTCGGTGGAAGCGGCGCTTCCTCTAAAGGGGTTGTTGGGGCTCGGGCATTCCCGGACTGCAGCTATCGGGGGACCTGGAAAGGGAAGGTCGGGCGGTAAAGGGGGCGCTGTCGGTGGCACTGGGGGCTGTTGCTGATCTTCCCATTCCATGATCGCCTTCATTAGAACGGACGTGGGCTTTCCATCGAATAGCTCCATGTTCGCTCCAATGTTTTTGAGGCGCATCCACAGTTCCCAACGGAGGGGGTCCCTGGACTGGGGCGTGATGCCGCGGTCCCAGTAGCCCTCGTGGTCGCCCTGCGATGCTCCCCAAGCGTTAGACTGATCTGGGGGTGGGTAGACCTGGTGGTTGTACGGGTGCGATGCTCGAGAATGGGAAGGGGCTAGGGGCGCATCCTGTGATCGGGGCTCATGGGGTCCCTGCTGGGTGGAGGAGCCGTAACTCGGGGTGGGTGCAAAGGAGACTCCCGGGCGGTAGTCCCTTGGCCCTCTTCCCCGGTTGAAACTGCTACTCCTTCCCCGCAGGATTCCTCCCCTTGCCTCCGAGTACGAGTTGCGTCCCTGCGGTCGGTAATGGGAGTGGGGGCCATGGTTGGCATAAGTGACTGCGCTTATCGGCTCGCTCTCCTTCCTACGGGAGGCCGGGGACTTCACATAGCGGATGGCGCCGGTTTCTCGCAACAGGCCAGCAATGCTCCTGATGCGAGCCTCCAGGTCTCCCCATGAGATGCTCCCGGGCTCCACTCCTGCCAGTGCTAGGCGGGTAGTGCTATTGAGACCATCTATAACAGCTCTTCTGAACTCTAACTCGTCAAAGTCGGGTACATCGCTGGCGTCCAAATCTACTTCATCCGCTAGCTCAGCGAGAAGCTGCTTCCTAGCCAAATATGCCTCTGGGTCCTCTCCGGGCTTTTGGGACTCTGCAATGTACAGGGCCTTTAAACTCTTAGTGGGCCATAGGAACGCACACAGTTCCTTAATTGCTCCGTACTGACTGCGGGTGGCTAACCTTCGGTTGGAAATATAGGCGTTCAGGGCTGAAACTATCTCAGAGGCGGCGCATTGGCGAGCCAGTTGGGCTACATCGGAACCACTAGCGGAGGGCTGAGAGGTAGTTACGTGAGTGAACCATTGGATGGCTGTGTCTCGGTTTAGGGGTCCCATACGATCGGCTATGGCTTGGAGCTCATCGGGCCTCCAATTTCGGGTTTCTTTAACGACCCGATCTGTCTTTTTGCCGTCCTCATCCATGGACACAATCTCTTTCACAGCTATTGGGTGGAGGGGCTGTGGGGCTTCCTCGGGCTGGGGCGACTGAGATGCCCAGCTATCTTTACTATCTTCTGGGAGGGCCAAGAGGGCTGAGGGGTGCACGGCGGAAATTACGGCCTGTTGCATCCCCAAGTGTCGCTTCAGGGCCTCTAGCTCCCTCTTACACGCTGAATGGTCCGCGGCTGCGGTTCTAGACTGGTTGTGGTCCGCCATGAACCGGGCGGCATGGGTGAGTTTAGTAATCTCCTCTTGTCCCTCAGTTAGTGCGTGCTCAGCCATATCGGCACGAGCGGTGGCCGCTTCAGCCTTGTGCTGAGCGTCCTGGAGGGCGGTAGTTAGTCCTTGTTTTTCTAGTATGAAATTGACGCGTTCGGCACGCCACTCAACTGCTCTTCTCTCATACTCTTTTTCCTGTTCGTTTAGCTTAGTCCTGAGAGTCTGGATTTCTAGACGCAAGGCGTCCTGCTCTCGCTCTGACCTCTCCTCTAGCTCCTCCTGCGCTGTTTGCAACTTACTAATTAGGGACACGCTGTCCTGTAGGGCAGTGAAAAGTGCCCAAGCTCCATATCTATCTTTCTTGCTAGACCTAGGTTTCTCCTTGTCACAGAAATCCTGGAAGGCGCTTCTAACTATCTGGAGCGGGTCGGGTCCCTTGAAGGAACCGGCTTCCCAAGGGCAATCTCCCTTCTGAACTAGCCACTTCTCCAGGCGAGGCACGGTGGGGTTTGCCCGGTACATTTTCCTTTTGCTTAAGGCTGATCTCGGGGAGGTTAAAGAGTAGATCAGCGACACCAAGGGTGGGGCGATTAAAGCTCCCTATAAGTTTTCCCGTCTAGGGGCCGTTCGAAGTTTATTTTCCTTCGGGTCCTCGAGGATTCTTACACTGGATATTCTGGGATTCTAACAACTTTTTCCTCTCTATGTTCCTTTGGGAGGTTTATCCTTCCCTCTGGTTCTCAAGGATTTTTAAACTGGGTTCTACACAGGTTTTTATCAGGGGGTTTAAAGGTCCTACGTTTAGGTTCACAAGGGTATTTTTAAGGGTCCTACACTCGGTTCTTCTCCACCGGGGGAGAAGGGAAATTCCTATTCCCGTTTCAAGCTTGCCTACAAGCCACGGGACCAGGAAAAATTTACTGGCTCAGAAGGTGCTCTCAAGCTCTCTAAGCCCAAGAACCAAAATGCTCAGTGCTCCCAAGCCTCTGCTTAGAAGCTAAAGCTCAGGGGTCTCCCAAGCCTACTGCTCAGAAAACCAGAAAGTGTTCCCAAGCCTCTGCTCAGAAACTGCAACTAAGGGGTCTCCTAAGCCTCTGCTCAGGCAACCAGAAATGCTCCCAAGCCTCTGCTTAGAAGCTACAAATGCTCTCAAGCTCTCTGCCCAAGAACTAAACTCAAAAGGTCCCCAGGCCTCGTGCTCAGAGACAAACGGTTAAACTGTCTCCAAGCCAAGACCAAAGGACTAAATGCGCTCAAGGACTGCCTCTGCAAGTCCCCAAGCAAAAGTGCCCAGGAGTAAAGCTTACTGTACTCCCAAGCGAGGTGCGCTCAAGAGTTCTAACAACTCCCAAGCAAAAGTGTGCCCAAGAGTCCTACTAACTCTCAAGCGAAGTGCGCCCAAGAGTCTTCCTTAAAACTCTCAAGCGAAGTGCGCCCAAGAGTCTACCTTAAAACTCTTAAGCACGGTGCGGCCGGTTGCCGCAGGGCTTCAGGAACTTGGCTTTAGATTCCCAAAGCTAAACTAAAACGAACGGACTATCGATCCCTTCACGTTTCCTCCGGAGCGGGGATTGAAGCCTAAGTGCTGGCAGGAACGGGGGTTTGGACGGACTTAGGAGAGACGGGGGAGGGCGAAAGAGAGTTTTATATGTGCTGCTTCAGGAAGTATATATGCGTATATATCTAGAGCCTACTTCTGGGATCCCACCCACATAGACGCGTTTAGGCGGCCCGGAAGGTGGCCAGGAACTTCACCAGTTCAGAGGTCCTCACCCACAGTACACTGGTTATAACGGCTGGAGGGCCTTGCGGTGCACCACAAAAGGCAAGTAGTCCAAAGCTGGCTGAAGGAGGAAATGGGGGAAAAGCCAACCCACAAGATAGAAATGCTCGCTAGAGCCACACACACTCACACTTTTAATTCCCTGAGCTAAATTGCGCTCTTTACACAGAGGTCTGGAAAATTTTCCTCTAAGTCAGTTCGCTGAAGACACGCGTGTCGACTCACGTGTATTCACACGAACTGGGTTATACCCGCATTCTCCACCAGTAAACTGTTACCAGAACTGTTTTTTATTATAAGGGGGAAATTAGCTTTAGCAGTCTGTAACTTAAAATAAGCGCGGATCTTAACCTATGTCTACGGAGGTCCCGATTCCAGACACTCTAGTGAAAAAGAGGCAGACTACAAATAGGTTCAAACACGTGTATTGTCTAACAATGTGGCGTAAGCCTGAACTTGCACAAGCATACAAGAAACACACAAGATCTAGGAAATACAGAGTATGAAATACAGAGACGTTTGCATTAGCTGGTTCCCAACGATGATAGGGGGAATACTCACAATCCTGGAGCGAAGCAGAGACACAGCAGCGAGGGTGGCCCAATGCCAGCACTGGAACCACAGACGGACAGCAAGGAGGTCTGGATAGGGAATGGCTGAGGCACCGAGTGGTCTGGGAGACCAGCTTAAATACCCCAAAACGTACCCTGGGGCAGGTGCTGTACTTGGTGGTTCTCACAGATTAAAACAAAGGTTCTAATGGGTCACTGAATGGCTTGGATGGGCCACTTTGGTAATCAGATTGTGATAAGTGACACCTCAGGAAGAGGGGACAAAAGAGGGAGGGGGAACTCCAAGTGGGCTGAAAGGATGTTCCAGCGGACAGGGCTTGTCCTGATGTCATCAGCTCTGGAATGCGGAGGTTTCTTTGAGATGCATTCTCTAAGTGCTTGGGATGGTCGGCACTTAGTTCTTCTCCGGGGCGGCTCCTAAGATATGCAGAGCGGGGCGAGGGGCTCTCGCTGCGGACGTGGTGTGCCCGCTTCGCCGAAATGGCTTCCCAAAGCAGTCTTCTTCCCAGGGTCTTCTGGCTGCCTGAGAACATGGATGCCGGCTGGGCATAGCTGGGGCTTGATAGCAGGCTGCCCGGTAGCGAGGGCAAGCTCGGTGACCGGCTCGCGGGAGGCTCCAGGCGGGAACTGACCAGGGAGCGCCTAGCCAGGCTCGCTGGAGGTTTCCCCGGCAGGCGCCCGGCTGCTAGCAGCGGCTTGGGCCCATATGAGGCAGGCTTCCATGGAGGCAGGGGGAACAGCACTTTAAAACACAGTCCAAGGCAGGGAACAGGCACGGTCCGTGGCAGATGGCAATGCAGGCACGGGGCACACTTGTAACACAGTCCAAACACACACTGGGAAGTCCAGATATAGGTCAGGGCAGGGCTTGCCCAGGAAGAGAGTCCTTTGTGCAGTTAACCAAACATGGAGTCAGTAAACTACACAGTCTATTGTAGCAGCAAGGTAATTAACATGCAGGCAGGAAACTGACACGTGTATCAGAACACACACGTGCAAAGCAGTCTTTGGTGCAGCAGTAAAACAGCAACGCAGGAAACTTTAACACAGTTCATGGCAGGCCTTAAAGCATGAGAGGGGGCCTACTTGGCAACAACACCAAGATTTTCAGCAAGAAGAAGAGGACTTCAAGCCTGAAGGGGGAGGGGAGGAGGGAACGAGCTCAGTGACTGTAGCTGTTCAGAGAGAATTGCAACCGAGACCCAGAGGGGGGAAGAAGACCTAATCCTGATTGTAGTTTGTATTTTATAAGATCTACCAATCTAACAGCATTTTACAAAGTTCTAATGTTAAATAATTGCAGTATGAAGGGAATGCATTACTTGTAGATGTAGTGTTTGTGTTGTTATGTGTTGTTTCTTCCCCTTCTCCCTGTTCCCACTTTTTCCCTTTTGTAGTACTAGTAATTAAAAAATAAAAAAAAAACTTCCAAAAAAAAACTTGAAAAAAAAATATAAGTTGAACTCCCGCTCCCACTTGCAATGCCGCTTTTATTTATTTATTCATTTAAAACATTTAATGTTCTCAAATTTCCACTAATTATTTTCAAATGTTTAACAGAGATGGAGGCAATTCCCCTTCAAGCCATTTCCCCATGTCAAAATATCATTCACCTGTTTTTACTGCCCTACATGCACAGCAAAAACAGAGGAACACCGCCCCCCCCCCCTCACTATTTTGGAAAATTCATTGAGAAGGGAGGCAGGAGCCTTTCCTCTCCCTGCAATGGCCTTATAAGGCCATTTGCTTTCTTTTCTTTTCTTTTTTAACAGCTATTCCCCCCCCCCCGCTGCTGTGTGGTTGTAGGGAAACCCAAGTTGGGTCTGGGGAACCTGGACTCAGCTCTTTAACAACCTGCATATCCAGTTTGATCCTAAGACTGTTGATTTAAATGGGCTTAGAGTACAGTAACTCTACGTAAGAGTGAACTGCTAAAGAGCTATGGTCCACGGTTCTGATCATCATCATAGAAGCATTTGACTGTTGTGTTGGTGACATGCTGCTGCTTATCAGTTCCTGCCTGCCCTGCAATTCTCATTCAGCCTGGGGAACAAATGTGCCCAAACATGAAGAATCGATTTAGAACCCTCAGAATAAAGCTCTATCATATTTTTCAATAATTTATGGAAGAAACTCGTACGCAATGTGCCAAATACGATTTGATCCCAGAGATTTTCCAATCATTGGTGGAAACTCTCTACCAGATAGTTGGCCTGGAGAGATCACTTGAAGTCAGCTATGACTTGACAGCACTTTCCACCGCCGTTTTCAGTGCTATTTTTTTCAAGCGCTCTATAGAAAAGTTAGGCTCAAATATCCCGTTCTTTTCCCTTCTCCCTATGTTATGGCATACTCTACAATAACCAAGAAGCCCAAGCTATGATTAAACAATTTAGACAAAAGCAGCCTTTGCCACAGGCTTAATTTCAAAAACTGCAGGGGAAAAAGATGGATATTCCACACTACAGTGGTATCTCCAGCTAACTAACTACAGACTCCCCCCCCCAAAATAAATGTTTGCCAATAATTCCTATGCAGAAATGAAAAACCTTGCAACTCAGCACCCCATCACAGGTCCTGCCTTGCACCCATTACTGATAATGTCCCACTGAGGAGTTTAGAGTGTCTCATTCAGCACTGTGAACAACATTTTGATAATACGTTTTAAACTGTGGGGGCTATTTTTAATAAAAGAAAGCACTTTATTTCTTATATTCAGAAACAGTTTCCCAGAAGTCCTTAAAAAAATGTTTCTTTCTGATACAAAAGACACTGTGCTCATTCTTAGAGGTGCTCAGCTTGAGATTCTAGAATGCTCAGAAACAAAGATTACCAACACTTTTGGGGTAAGGGAGACAGTGGAAACAGGATATTAGAACTGAATACATTTTTGTTAGCTGTTGATTGTACAGCATGAAGACATTAGTGATTGGCGGCGAGCATTCCATTTCAAGATAAGGACATCATCTAGAGTAATCTGAAAATATGTTTTCTATTAAAGAAAAGAAGCTCTCAATAAAGAAGAACTAGACTCATTATTGTTGGCAAGCTGCATCACACACACACAGCTGGCATGGATTCCCAGCAGTCTACTGCCCTCACCCATTAGCAAGCAAACTAAAGGAACAACTAAAGTCTATCTTTTGAAAGCCAAATAAAGCATCACAAGGCATTCAGATGCTGAAAGGCCTTTTAAAAGTTCCCTTTTCAAAACAGGTCAAACTGACCTGAGCTGTAGAATGACACTATAGCTGTGAGGATTTTAACAAAGCTTTTCAGACAGAACTACATACAAAATGCAAGTGAGGAAAGTCAAGGAGCTCAGTGGTAGGCCCCAATGTCACATGTTCAGTACACTGTCAGCACAAACCCTTTTGTTTGTTTTTATCAAAAGAACACCCAAAGTGGCTAACAAATATGAAACAACAATAGATCTAATTTTCAACACGGCCTCATCTGTGGACAGACAAGTCAGATCTTTCTACAAATCTGAAAACAGCTCCAGGTTTGCAGAATAAATTGAAATCTTAACAACAGTGTGCTTATGTGTTGCCCGTCTGGAGAGAGAATGCCAACTCAGAGTACTGAACAAAGTCAGTATTGTTATTATCTCCATAGCATAAGTGAGGAGCTGGGGCTGAGAGGAGTAACTTATCCAAGGCCATTTGCTGAGCTCATGGCAGTCATGAGAGTCAAACCAACAGAGTAGCCCACCCACTTAACCATTATGCTAACACCTCCCGAAATGATAAAAGGCATACCTGTAGCTTTAAGAAACAGATGTCCTCAGTGGCCATTGCTAGGCAACCACAACAGTATTGCCAGATTTCCAGCCTTGGTTTCTTTCACTAAAAGGGTAGGGGGAAGGGAGAGGGGAAGGTAGGGCCCTTTCCATGTCTGTTTTGTCCTTTGGTTGAGGACTCAGCCGCAAGGCTACTTCCTATCATGATGAGACTTGCATGACTCACTCAGGCCTGGCTGCTGGCTACTGTACAACAGCAGCTACCCCACAAAAGCCAATGTGATGTAGTAGTTAGAGTTCCAGACTAACATCTGGAAGACCCAGATGAATCTCTACTCTGCTGTTGAAGCTCACTGGGTAACTTTGAGCCAGACACACACTCTCACACACCTCATCAGATTGTTATGAGGATAAAAAGGAGGAGTGGAGAAAGATGTAAGCTGCTTTGGATCCCCATTGTGGAGAAAAGAAGTATATAAATGAAGTAAGTATATAATAAATATAGCTGAATATGGAGGCACAGATAAAAGGTAGATTGGTGGGTGGGAGAGAAGGAAACAGGGAAAGGTAAGGAACGGATACAGAAGCTGTCAGGACAAAAAGAGTAAAGAGTGTGGGGAGCCAGATGACAGGCAAAGTGAAGTATCCCTGCCAGTCTTTCTGATTCCTTACCATACAACTGGCCCAGCCTGCTAGCTGGCTCCATGCAACTGGACCAGGCCCAGCAGCTGAAACATGACTTTTTCCAGGAAAAGCCTGCCGAGGAAAAAGAAGAAGGAAAATGTAGGGAGGGGATAAAGGAGAAAGTGAGGTGCCCCCTGCAATTTCTTGCAGGTATCCTACTATGCAACAGAGCCCACCTTAGCTGGCTCTGCACAATTGGGCTTTCCAATTAGAGAAGGGCACAAACCTAAATATGACCCCCAAAAAGCCATGAACCAGGCCAGTTTGGGGTTCGTGAACCAGGGTTCGTGGAAGCTCCTTTCCATGCTGGTTCGTTGGGTCGTATTTACAGGGGCAGTTTAAATGGCCATTTCCCCAGGGAAATGGCCATTTAAACTGCCCCTTTAAGGGCCCTGCTGCAGCAGGTACCTTTAAACTATCAGCTGGCAGGCGGCAGGGGGAATCCCCCCTGCCGCCTGCCAGCTGATAGTTTAAAGGGCCCTGCCATGGCAGGTCTCTTTAAACTGCCCAAACCCCAGCCCCCCTACCCCCCACCCCCAGCCCCACACTTACCTTATCCTGCAGTGCAGCATTCTTCCTCTCCTCCCAGGAGTGGCGGGAAGGTCATTTTTGGCCTCTTGCACCACCCTGGGGGCCTGCAGGGTGAAGGAAGTGGCTGAAAACGGCCTTCTTGCCCTTTAAATGGCTGCTGCAGTGGCCATTTGAGGGGCAGGGAAGCCAAAAATGGCCTTCTTGCCCCTCAAATGGCTGCCGCAGCAGCCATTTGAGGGGCAGGGAGGGTGTTTTCAGCTTCCCTGCCCCCCAAAGGCCACCACAGCAGCCGTTTGAAGGGCAGGAAGGCCATTTTCACCTCTTCCTCTGCCCTGCAGGCCCCCAGGGTGGCGGAAGAGGCCAAAAATGGCCTTCCCACCCCTCCTGGGAGAAGAGGAAGGACTGTGCTGCAGGATAAGGTAAGTGTGGGGCTGGAGCTGTGGCTGTGGCTGGGGGGTGGGGGGTAGAGGTGGGGGCTGGGGTTTGTGCTGTTTAAAGGGCCCTGCCACCAGCAAGTCCCTTTAAACTATCAGCTGGCAGGCGGCAGGGGGGGATCTACTTGCAAGGCAGGAAAGGGCCCTTTAACTGTTAAATGTCCCTTCCCCTGCCACTGTTAAGGCCAGAAAGGGGCATTTAAACCTCATGAACCACAAACTTTTTCGTAACTGGTCCAGTTCCGTGGTTCCTGGTTCATTGGGTTTTTTTTGTTCTGTGTCCATGTCTACTTCCAATTGGGCTTTAGCAAGATTTTGCCAATGGAGGAAAAGTTGCCTAGGGGAGAGAAGGAAAGCTGAAGAGAAGGTGAGAAGGAAGGAGAGAAGGAAGCAAGAAAATGGTAATGGCTGTAGGGGATTTCAGGGAAGAGAAGAGGAAAAGGAGGAAGACATTAATGCTCCCCTACCAATGCTTGCATGCACCCTTTGTCCTCTTTATAATACATACATCAAAAAATTAACTATTAATTGAAAGAACAGTACCTATTTCAATTTAGTCAATCAGTCACAGTGCAATTGTGTAGTGAGTTACTCCAGTCCAAGCCCATTGAAGTCAATTGACTTACAGTGAAATCCTAAGCAGAGTTCCTCCAGTCTAAGCTCATTGATTTCACTGTTAGACTGGAGTAACTCTCCATAGGATTGCACTGCCAGTTAGTTTAATAGGCAGGCAGCTAGGAGGTGGGGCTGAGACTAAATGTACAAAATGTACATGCGTACATAGTTTCCATACGTACAGTAAGGATGCACATGAATCCCTTTCTGTCAGCTCCATCTGAATGAGTGTAAGCCAGGAGTGGAACCTACTTGGTTAGAATGGTAGCATACAAATGTTTTAAACAAACATACACACACACAAAATAACCTGACAATGCAGTCCCACCCCCACTTCTGATTTGCGGTCAGTATATATTGTTTGATTGCCTATATAGAGAGCAAGAATCTGGCTGGGCTAGAGCTCATCAGAGTTTTTCAGATCACAAGACTGAGATTTTAGATTGCCCCTCAGAGTAATTTTTTAGGATCATTATCTATTTTTGAAGTAAGGGAACTGGTTCAACATTTTAATCCACAGTATAATCATGCAACTAGGGTAGCACAATATATTCTCCACTTTCAACTTTCAGGCTGAAAATAGCCATTTTAAAGGGGTAAAGACATTGCTTGCAAAATGCTTCAGTTGTACAAATATTCCCAGATTTCCCAAATCTGTTCAGTGCAAATATTTTTTCTTGGATGAAAAAAGCTGCTGCTTTTTCCATGTTCCCAAATTAATCAAGGTTTTATTCCAGCCTATCAGTGATCACATAGGCTGTTTTCACATGTCTTACCGGCTCCAGTACATCGTGGAAAGGTCCCGCAAGGACAGCATCTTCCTGGCGCTATTTCCCAGTTCTCATGTGAAATCATGCATGGAAGACACTCAAGAGGCTCTCTTTTATTTTTTAACAGCCTTTCCCCACAGCTGCTATGTGACTTCGGGGTACCCCAGACCCAAATCTTTAAAAACCTGCATATCTGTTTTGACCAGCAGAGTGAAAAAACTCTGCATAGGATTGCACTGTATGTTCTAGTGCAGGAGTATAAACCTCATCGACGTCAGCTATTGAGTCTTCTACTTACCTAAACTAAGAAGGTAATAAAATAAACGAGTTCTGAGCAGGTACCAGTATGTGCTGCCTGATCTGATGAATGCCAGCTATGCAGGTGCAGAAGTGGAAAATCAGCTCACAACACATTATTAGGTACAATAGTTTCAAGAGTGCACGAGATGTCATTCAACTGAGTATTATGGACAGTGAAAATTCATACGCTGAGCCAGTTATTTGTTAACAAGTCAGACTTAGTACTTTCCAATTTCAGGTTCTCTGTTGGGTTGTCTCCGAGATAGTTAATAACTTGGCTGCTGCATTAAAAAATTTCAATAAATCTTACAGGTCAATGTGCCTCTCCGAGGGAGTGGGGGTGAAAATAGGAGCACAACTGCAATGATTAGGTTTATTTGCATGGCACAGATGATGCTCTGTTTAGTCTACATTTGGGAAGGGGAAACGAGAGTGTTCTCCACTGACCCATTTAGAGAGGGGTGATGGATCCATAAGGTCGGCAGAGCATTGCCTAGTTTTGTATAAAAGGCATATGTGGCCGCTGGGAGCCATCAAGGGCTTAGCTTGGCATGGATTTTGTGAGCAATTTATTCCGGACCTTATTCTCATTCACAGAACACTGCTCAACAGGACACCTTTGATTCCCTCAAATCAAAAGGTGAGCAGAATGAGAACATCGTGCCCAGCCCTTTGCTGGGCAGAAGCCTAGGCAGTTCACACGGCGGCAGGTTTTAAGGATGAAAGCCTTCAATTATTAGATTCACAGGCCTTATTTGATCATTTGTTCCCCATGCATAATTAAGCTCCATTTATTTTTTCAGCCAAGGCTCTGTAACCTTACATGAATTTAGTAGTTGAAAGAATAGTTGCAACCTCCCTGCAATCTGAAAAAGGGCCAGGAAGAGGAGGAACTATGTTCTGTGTTGGGGAGGACCAGATATATCATATTTGCTCAAAAGGAAGACAACATTTTTTAAAAATCGCCTTATGGCTTTTTACATTCTTAGGCCTTTTACCTTCTTAGAGGGAGGGTTGTCTTTCATTCAAGTAAATAGAACTTGTGGTGGTGTGCAGAGAGGGTGGGGGATGATGTGAAAGGTGATTCGTTTTGCCAGCACAAGGCTGACAACTGACAGGAGACTTATTGGGGCGCACACCAGTCACTAGCAATGTGCTGATGTCACTTCTCATTCACCTGGAGGTTATGTCAGCACATTACTGGGGATGCTCTAGAACTTGGGTAAAACTCTATGGTTTAACCAGCTATGGAGCTGGTTTAACCACAGAGTTTTGCCCAAATGCTACAGTGTCCCCATTGACATGCTGACATCACTTTTGGGCACACGGGGAGTGATGTCAGCATGTTGGGAGGAACATGGCAAGACTGAAAGTGACTGTGCACATGCAGAACATTGGAGAAAGAGCACAGACTCATTCACCAGCAGAGAAGAATGGCAGTGATGCCTGGCAAATATTACTTTGAGTGTGGGGAAGGAGGAGGGGTCAGGCGGACTCCCTGACTTTAGAATCTGCAGTTCCTTGCCTGGCAAATAGTGGGAACGGTGTGGGTGCATTTGCTCCTTTCTCAGTACCGACCCATATTTCTGTCTCAGAATTATATGCCAAGCCCATGTTTATGTCTTTTTTTGTGCTTCAAGCAGGAGTTGCCTAGGAGTTGCGTATCTCCTGAAATTTCTCAACCTGGAGCTGGCAACTCTACTCAAAATTGAGAAAGGAAGGGTTATTCTCCTCTTGACTCAGTTCTCAGTGGCTGGGGTCTTTCTAAGCTGTGAAAGAACAGCCCAAGAAAGCCTCAGTGTTTACCAAAAGTTCTTAGAAACACTCAGAATTAGAGTGGGCAATCCGAATGAGTTAGGTGAGGTTTGCCCTCTTTTCTGATTGGGCTTAGCAATGCTCAAACACTCACCAGTCTGGCTTGTGTCCTGTTTTCTGATTGCAAACAGGAACCTGATTTTTTAATGATTGGTTTGATAGTTTGTCATTCAATTTATGGTTGTTTGGCAAGTTGCTCCACTCTATTCCTTTCTAACCCTGCTTTTTGCACACATGCAGTCTCATGGAGTCTGATTGAGTTCTATTACCCACCCCCCAAGTTCTTGCTGAATAAATACTCTGGTCATCAGGCAGTAGTTTAAATAGACAATTAGATCATTCTTAAATCATATAAATCAGTCATAAATAAATGCTGTGTCTCAGTAAAATCCTACCATCACATGTTCTTTAAACTAGTTCTTAGCAATGCTAATGGACACCAATCATTTTGAATTAGCAGTGTCTTTGGCATGCACACTTTTGTGAAAATTTGATACAAACTGGTTCAGCAGGTGTTGGCAGCTGTTCAACATGAACTGAACAGCCCAAGTGATTGGTGCATGTCCGATCACCACATTCGAACATAGAATCATAGGATTGGATGGGACTTCTAGGGTCGTCTAGTCCAACCCCCTGCACAATGCAGGAAGTTCACAACTACCCCCCCAACTGCCCCAGTGACCCCTGCTCCATGCCCTGAAGATGGCGAAACACCTCCAGGATCCCACCAGCCTGTGGAAAACTGCCACCCGACCCTAAGGTGGCAATCAGCATCACTCTGGGCATGTAAGAAGGGCCACAGAAATCAAGCACTGATGCAACCCCTTCTGCCCTCCCCCTCATGATCTGCCCTGGCTCACAGAATCAGCATTGCTGTAAGATGGCCATCCAGCCACTGCTTAAAAATCTCCAAAGAAGGAGAGACAACCACCTCCCAAGGAAGCCTGTTCCACTGAGGGACCGCTCTAACTGTCAGGAAGTTCTTCCTAATGTTTAGCCGAAATCTCTTTTGATTTAATTTTAAGCCATTGGTTCTGGTCTGAGCTTCTGGGGCAGCGGAAAACAACTCAGTGTCATCCTCTATATTGCAGCCCTTCAAATACTTGAAGATGGTTATCATATCACTTTTCAGTCATCTCCTCTCCAGGCTAAACATTCCAAGCTCCTTCAACCTTTCCTTATAGGACTTGGTCTCCAGACCCCTCACCATCTTCATTGCCCTCCTCTGGACACGTTCCAACTTGTCTATATCCTTCTTAAATTGTGGTGCCCAAAACTGAACACAATACTCTAGGTGAGGTCTAGCCAGAGCAGAGCAGAGAAATACCACTACTTCTTGTGATTTGGACACTATGCTTCTGTTGATACACCCCGGAACCACATTTGCCTTTCTAGCTACCACATCACACTGCTGACTCATGTTCAGTGTATGATCTACTAAGAACCCTAAATCCTTTTCGCAAATACTACTGCCAAGACAAGTCTCCCCATCCTATAATTATGCTTTTGATTTTTCCTAACTAAATGCATTTATCTCTGTTGAAATTCATTTTACTTGTTTTAGCCCAGTTTTCCAGCCTGTCAAGATCATCCTGTATCCTTACTCTGTCTTCAACCGTAATTGCCACCCCTCTCAATTTAGTATCATCTGCAAATTTAATAAGCATTCCCTCTATTCCATGGTAACTTTTACTGTCATATATGTTCTTGGTGAAATTCACAGCATCCCTAGCTGGGATTGAGAACCAAGAAAAATAACAGTTTCCAGTTCCCCCATGCATGTATTGTTAACTAGGTCTCTTAAGCATGGGGAATCTGCAAACTATCATGAAAAGGACAACCTTGCTTTCTGTTTTCTTTAACAGTAGAGATACCATTATAATTTTTAATATCACAAATAATGACTGGGCACTCCCTTTGACCATTTGTATATCATCTAAATCACAGGTGTATATTTTTCCTCTGATCCAGTCCAGTTATATTCTTGATCAGTCCAGTTTACATGTGATGGTCCAAGACATCTAACTCCTTATATCCCACTTTCCATTATCAATGAGGCAGACAAAGGGAAGTGTTGAAATCGCTTTGCCTCTTGCGACATTAACACTATGCTTAGGACAACTCATCAGCTCCCTTTATAAAACTAATCAAACTTTCCTGCTCCTAGTGTTTAGCAATTGCATCACTCATTAGAGATGTTCTCTTTGGCAATTTTCTAATGAAATGAGGATGCAGCAGTGTCAGCGGTTGGGACTAATGGAGGTTAGGAGAGAGGCGAAGGTTTTAACAGCTCAGACAACTAACATTCTGTCATTCGGCATTATGCCTGGTGTCAAACAATAATAATGAAGTTTCTAACTACAGCCAGGCAGTCTGTAGTATCAAGGAACCATTTTTAGTTGCCTCGGAATAAGGAAAAAATGTATCATTTCTTTGTGATATTACTTAATAAGCCCTTAAAAGAGTTCAGTATGATTTGTCCTTGGTCTGCTGTGCTTTATGAAACTGCCAGAACCAAGGAAGAATACGTAGTAGTAACCATATTTCTATATGTACCTCTATTACTGAGGCTAATTTGCTTCTTAGAATGGCAAAGTTCTTGGGTGGTTTTTTTTGCAGGTTGTGGTTCTTCTGGTATTCATCAATGACAGAAATTAACATAGAAGCTTTTCAAGCCAATGGAACATAGTGACGGGCCAAGATGTTGTTCTAGATATGCTAGACAAGAGAATGGCTATACAAGATAATAGGTTTTCTTCTTCTTCTTCTTCTTCTTCTTGGCAGCCTCCAGAATTGTGTTTTGGAAGGGACCACTTCCTATGCTGTTGTGATTTTCTGAACAATCAGGTAGAGATCAGAACACCAGAAATAGCTGGATTTCAGGCACATCATTTTTTGGATCCAATCCTGAGTTTGTGGTGTCCACATCCTGGAGAAGTTTTACCATTTTGAATATACCAAAAAGAAATCAGGAAGCCCTCTGGCCTGGGTCATGAGGGGTGATGTAAATCATTAACATTATCAACCAGCTCTGGCATACCAGTTTGGGGTATCAGAGATTTTGTCATTATCTGGACCTGCTGAATTATTTGTGGATATCTGGGTGAATATTTGGATACATAGGTCTGGATGGAGTTTGTAGGATTTGCTTTATGATCCCATCTACACTGCATCTTGGCCATGTGATGAGATAATGATTTAAATGATGTCCCTTAGGGAAAACAAAGCAGGATATATTTACCTCCTTTTCAGTGTGTAAACACTTCTGCCCCTTTCCAATGTGCTTCTGGAAAACCACCAAATAGGGAGGGGGGACTTTTCAGTTCTGTCAAGAAGTTTGCAAATAACCCCACCCTTTCAGTTCGACCCGCGTTACAACACTCCTGTTCTCGTTGTTGATGGCACCCGAAGGCACCTTCTCTGTATGTTCAATTAAGGTCAAGCTCCTTCAAGCTGTGCTTTCTATCCAATTAGCATGTTTTTCTTTAAAAAATAATAACAACAAATGCTGCATTTTTCTTCACTTGACGCTGTTGTATATTTAACAAGTGAGACCTTAATTACTCAGTGCCAGAAATTACTGCCTAAATAGGTTAGATTTGTTTGCATTTCATACCAAAAGTGCAAGGTAACCTCTGACTTCAGAGGCAGCTGCCACAATGTGCTCTATTTAAGATACAGCAACAACCTTCAGACAGACATCTGTTGCTTTAACAGCAGTTGTAGATTTCTATCAATTTTTCATTAAAAACAGAAAGCATAAGAAGAGCCCTGATGAATCAGATAAAATGTCCATCTAGCATGGGACCAGAGTCACCTTCTCTTATCCAGAGGAGTTAGCTGTGTTAGTCTGTACTCTTTTTTATTTTACCTTCTCTTATGTGAACCTGCTGAGTCTATTTCTGCTAGTTCATCTCTTACATTGATTTATGGATTAAACACTAAAGCACTGTCCTGTTGTATCTTTCTTGCTTTTTCTGCCTTTTTGTTGCTGGTTTTGAATTAGAGTCCTGCTTCTTTTATTTGCCTTGAGTTGTCTCCTACCCTCTTTTTATTGCTTTTTTAAGAATAAGCTTGTTGCTTTTTTATTTTTGTGCTGTTTTTGATTTTTGTACTGTAGTGCCTTGGTTCTAGCCAAGTGGTTTTGTTGTTTTAATGAAGATCGTAAGTTGTCTTAGAAATATTTTTTATTGAGTTCAAGGTGTGCATGTTTACAATAGATATATAATATTTGCTCAAAATCTAACCAGTATAGCTCATTACCTTTTCACTTGTCACAAACAGGGAACCAGTTTTCCAACAGACTGTCCATTTGCTCATCAATCCCTTTCATGGCTGCTCAGCAGGTTGCTTTATTGTATACCTTTCAAACACTGAAGCTGAACACAGCTGGCCTTTTGCCCATGAGCATTCTCACCCAGCCTGATTGAGGTTCACTTCCCACATCTTTGCTGAGCCTCCCCCCACCCAAACCCTACACCTTGGTGGTCATCTCAGTAATCTTTAGCAATATTAATATTATTGTTGAGCAGTCATTGGTTTGGATTGACAGAATTTTTATCTTTTTAATAAACTTAAGATTTAAAAATGGATATAAAACATACAGGCAATAGAAAAAGAAAAGAAGAAAAAGAAGAAAAAAGAAGAGAAAGAAGAAATAATATATTTGTAGGAATGTACCAATTTTCCATTTGAAGAGGTCTAACAATAGTATATATTCTACACCAAGTTTAAGAGTAGAGATGGGCACAAACCAGGAAAAAAAACAAACCATGTGGTTTGTGGTTCGTCAAATTTCACAAAACATGAACCACGAACTTTCATGAACCTGCCCCCGGTTCGTGAACCAGTTCATTTGGTTCGTGAAAATGGCATTTCCAGGTCAGAAAACCATCACTTCTGGGTCAGCAGAAGGTCACTTCTGGGACAGCAGAAGGTCTGTAGGAAGTTCATCCTCTGTTGCCTAGGAAACTGATTGATTGGCACCAGGCTGTCTGCAGTGACAAACCAAAAAATGAACCAAATGAACCAGCCTAAAGTTCGTGGTGGTTCGTCAGAAATCGGATCTGATGAACTGCTGGTTCGCGAACCATGAACCGGCCTGGTTCGTCATGAATTTTGTTTTGTATTTTGGTTTGTGCCCACCTCTATTTAGGAGTACCATTAGTAGATATTTCTCCTTTTCATCTAGATGTCCCTTCCCTCTACCTAGTCTTCAGAAGTACAGGTCATTAGTTCATCTATTTCATGCAAAAGATCCATAAGGGGCTTCCATATAATTAAATATTTAACTAATTTTTGTCAATATATATTTCTGGAAAAAATGCAAACTTGTTTGACAGGCATTCAAGTCATTCAGTGACTTGAACCAAAGAGAGGTGAACCAAAGAGAGGTGGTGATCAGTTCACATTTGATTATCACAGACAAACATGATTAGTCCAACCACCGAACATGGGTGAAATTCACAGCACTCATAATAATAATTCTAATGCTGTTTCTAAGAAGCCCAGCTGGATGCCTCCAGAAGCTGCACAAACAAACCATAAAGATGATGACCTCTGACTATATAGTTTTTAGAATCAAGATAAACTGCTTCCACCTGTAAAGGGCAATTGCATTCCAATGTTATGGTAGTGGTTGAAAGATCATCCATGAATTTGTTTGAAAGTTCTTAAAAACACCTGTGAGGGGAACACGCCTCTAGAAGCCACCAGACTGGAAATGAATCTGGGGGAATGGGAAGAGATGTGATACAATACAGGATATTGACACAACAGGATGGCATTTCTTGGAGAAAGCACAAGTCAGTCTGCCCCAGCTTGAGGAAAGGAAGCAGTAGTAGGGATAGCCCAATGAGGCTAACATGTGATGCCAAACCTGCAGTTTTATTGACTGCTTGAGTATTATGGGAGACAAAAAATTCTCTATTTACTCCCCCCCCCCGGTTCATAATCCAATAAGCCTCTCGTTTAGTTGTTGAAACTAAAATTTCCCTCCCAAAGCTTTTGTTTTTCTTCACAGGAATGATATTGTCACACCATAACAATTTTAGTGGCCTTCCTCTGTAATGTTCCTCTTCTATTATTCTGTTTTTTGAGAGGAGGCTTATTAGGAATAAAAACGAATGTCAAGGTTAATAAAGAATACTTCCATGAAAGGCTAACAAGAAGGACCTAGAATTGTATATGTATTTTAAACATCCCCGAGGCCCCTTCTTATCCAGCCTTGATGAAACAGAAGCTTCAGAAAACAAAAAGCAATAATATGTCATGGGCTTATCCCAATAGTATCTCCAAAACGTGTACCTGGAGATCTTAATCAAGATTCTCTTCTAGAATCATAGAGTTGGAATGGGTGTCTGGAGTCATTTAGTCCAACCCCCTGCACAATGCAGGAAATTCATAACTACCTCCCCCTCCACACCCCCAGTGGCCCTTGCTCCATGCCCAGAAAATGGCAAAACACTGTCAGGATCTCTAGCCAAACTGGCCTAGGGAAAATTGCTACTTAACCCAAGGTGGCAATTGACATTACCCTGGGCATGTAAGAGAGCCAGTTTGGTGTAGTGGTTAAGAGCACGGGACTCTAATCTGGAGAGCCGGGTTTGATTCCCCACTCCTCCACAAAGCCAGCTGGGTGACCTTGGGCGAGTCACAGTTCTCTTGAGCTCTCTTAGCCCCACCCACCTCACAGGGTGATTGTTGTGGGGTAATAATAACACTTTGTAAACCGCTCTGAGTGGGCATTAAGTTGTCCTGAAGGGCGGTATATAAATCGAATGTTATTATTATTATTAAAATGAAATTTCTGGCCAAAAGCAGGTCTCACAGTCACTGGGGTGGATCTACTCATCCTCCAAGTAGTCTTCCTCCACTCCAGGTTTGCCAGCCTTCAGGTGGAGCTTGAAGATTAGGAGTGTGCATAATGGGAAAAAATGAGCCAAAAATATACACAGAAATCACCGGTTTGGCTCATTAAAGGAGTTTCTAGAATGGTGGGGGAAAAATTCAGGAACAACTGTAATGATTTCCTCCCATCGAAAAGTTTGTGCATTTTGTTTCAATTCTTACCTTTGCAGCCACCATGCAGGCAGGCCAGGCAGTGGTAGGCAGTCTGGCAGCATCTTATTTTCCTTAACAGCAAGTCTGCACTTACCAATGATGCAACCAATTGTCTCTAAAGCAGAGAAGAATGAACCCTTAGCGTTAACTCCATTGAATTGAAGGGGAAGCATGTGGTGCACACAAGTGTATTTTTTCCTCAGCATTTCCTGGGTAATGGCATTGACATTGAATGGCTCATAGAGATCAAATCACAAAAGGTTTGCTTTGCGCCAGAGAGGGGAGCTGCAGATGACATGGTTTCGCCATCTCTTTCTGTGTGTTTTTACTTGCAATACAAGGAAAGGCTGACAACATCTATATGGGTTTGAGGAGGGAGCAGTCTCCTTCATTCAAACTCTGAATGACTAGGGTGAAAATTGGAAAGAAAAAGCAATTATTAGAGGACAGTCACACTGAGGAGGTCCCAGGTATGTGGAGATAGTTCATACCCATTCAGTGGCCTTCTGCTGCTGCTGTCCTTCACTTAGGTGCCATGGTACTTGGGCCACCACTGTGACTAAAGAAGTCCTCCAAATATAGCTGGTCAAGGAACACCAGGAGGAATTTCATCTTGTCCAGAAAGCCTTCTGGCTTTTTGAGCTTTTCTGATTAAAAGTCTTAACCCAGCATTAAATAATGGAGGTAGCAGGAGAGGGCATTGCACACTCACACATGTGCACACAATCTAAATCTTTCCAAATCTGGCAGCCAGCAACCTGTCCAGACTCCCACTTTTATTAGTAAAAAACTGGGGGGGGGGGGAAGAGGGCCGTCCTCCTTCTATTTCCCTTCCTGTGAAGGAAAAAACAACATCTGGTGCTCCCTTTCTGTGCACTCTTCTGCATAATGCAAGGACAGACCAGAGGGGTATCTAAACAGGGAATACTGGAATAATGCAAAGCAGATTAAGGTGATGAGGATTCTCCCCTCTTTGTGGAAATGAAACTATAAGGCACAGGGAAACATCGAATAACAGCAGGACTCAAAGATAATAATTTATTAACTTTGTCACTAAAGCAGGATTTTTTTAAAAAAATGCTGCTCTATGCCAGTTGGCAATGGAGAGCTCTCCTGTTTGTATGTTGTGCCGGTGCTGCTTTGTCAGTAAGCTTCCCACCATTGTGTGTGTCCACCAACACTTGCCTTCTTTGGCACCCATTGTGATAGTTTTCATGGACTTGAGGAGAAACTCAGTGGATTGATGGGTTTTTGGATGATGGGGTTTTTGGTTAAGTGTGAATATACTTTCATTTTCACAACTCTCCCCTTGAAAGAAAGTGTGCGAGCATACACAGCTGCCCTGTGCAACACTTGCCTTGATGCTCTCCTTCCCCAAGCATTTCTCAGGGTCCATAACATGGAACTCCATTGTTGCATGCTCTCAGACTCAGTGGTTCAATGGTTTAGAAGGAGGACTGTGTTCTGTGTGATTTTGGTGCCATTGTGTGTGCAAAAACAGCTGCTCCAAAATCCTCATTTCCCCACCCTCTCTTGAAAGAACAGCATGTGTTTCGCATATATGGCCAACATGAGAAACAGGTCAAAATTCATTTTAAAAAAATAGATCAGATCTCAGGCTGCACTGCCCCAGCCAGAACAAACCAGTAATGGAACAGAATTATTCCAGAACCCCTGGAACCAAAATTGAAACAGAAATTTTCTTGCTACACACCCATCCTATGTACATTATGTGTGTACATTATGTGTACCAAATAATTGTAGAGATCCCCCACAATTATAACTGATGTCCAGATAACAAAGATCCATCCCCCTGGAGAAAATGGATGACTTAGGGGGTAGACTCGGAGGGGCTGAGCTCTAGCCCTCACCAAACCCCACCCTCCCCAGGCTCCACTTCCCAACTCTCCAGGTATTTCACAACCCAGAGATGGCAACTCTATTCCAGCCTATGGAGCCACCCTCCAATTTAAGGGGCTCTTCTTCCAACAAAAGAATTGAAGGAAGGATTCAAACTTGAACCATAAGGAAAGTTGGAGCATCAGTATTTTAATAAATATATAAATTTGCTCAGTGGAATGATAGGATAGTGGTAGAAGCTACCCCCCCCCCGCCTCCAGGCTAGAAACATATTACAGGCCTGGACAAACAACATTGCTCCTAGATAATTGGTCTATGGAACCAGTCAGGAACAAGGGGCAGGCATCTGTGACATGCTAATGTTTGCTGCTGTGCTGATACATTGCGGAGTCCACTGGGAATGAAGGATGTGTGACTCAGCACCATTCCAGTGCTCTCTACCTATACAACCAACCAGCTGGTTGTCAGATTTGTATAAAACATGGTAGAGGAAGAATGATTCTGCTCCTGCCTTCTGGGATTCCCTTCTTGTCAAGTTCGGTGATGCTATTGCTGGCAGCTTCCTGTATTCTGGCAGCTTCCAGAAGGATATTCTGTAGCTTCAGACCATTTCCCTTTTGTTCCAGACTTTCCTTGGAAAGATCACAGCATTGCTTTCCAAGGGTGCTTTTCACTGAAAATACAGTTACCTTATTTTCAGACCAATTTCATTTCAAAAGCAGCCTGCCCTCTTTTGTGGCATTAAAAACATTTAACCATAATCTGCCTTTGTGCAATGCAGAAACAAAACAATTAAGATTGCAACCTGTAGTAGGAGTAAGTCTCATTGAACAAAGTAGAAATGACTTCTGAGTAATTTTACTTGGGATTAAGGTTTGTGATTGCAATCTTGTAAACATTTAGGACCAAATCAGACGAGTTAGCAAAAGATCCATGACTGGAATTCTTTTTTAAAAAGTAGCAGTGTGTGTGTGTGTATGGGGGAGGGGGGGACAGATCAGCAGCCTGGTGCTGGGGCAGCATGTTAGCTGTCCCCCCTGCTGTTTTCCCAGTTTAAATTACCCTCTCCCTGAAGCTACTATTTTCCCTTTGGGAGGAAAAACTTACCATATGTGCTGATTCCTTCCCCCTCTTCCTGCAGCTGCTTTTAACTTTAAAAAACCCCATGGGAGATCCGATTACAGAACTCCCGCTGCCTCATCTGGCTTGGATGTTGTTTGGGAATTCTATTGAACAGTGCAGGACTCATTTCTGAGCAAACATGCGCAAGTCTGAGCTGGAAGTCTCACAAGCATATTACAGATGTCCTCCCATTCCCCCTCCGCAGTCTGTCTGCAGTTCAGAAACTGGTTAACGTTTTGTCGCTGTGTTGTCACCTAGAAACATGTGTTCATTATGTTCTGGGCCACCAGCCTAAACTTTTAAAGCTTTAAAAAAAAGAATACAAAAGGTTGCTTAAAAGATGCCTACTGCTCTGTTGTTACCAAGAAAAATTCATTGCCAGAACTCAGAAGGCATTCATGACTAAGGTTGGCAGTTCTGGGTACAGCTGCATGTGGTCTTTTCTTTTATTTCGGCAGATTTCCCCCCTCCCTCTCTCAATTCTCTGTTTATTAGTTGGTATAATAGAAAGGGCAGGGTGAGAACAGTGACACACATGCAGCAAATGTAGCCAAGGCACTAGTTAGAGGCAGCTGCTCCTTACAGAAAGCTGAATAGGCACTTGAAGAAATGGATAAACAAGCAAAACTGGGGAATAATAGCACAGTGATTCCCCCCCCCCCCCAAGCAGGAGTTCAGGGAAGCCTTTTTAAGATCACCTTGATTTGGAAGTAACTGAACGTGTGGGATTGTTGCATGTTTATGAATGCACAGGTAGAGCAGGTATTATAGAAAATGCTGCAGGGAACACTTGGACAATGTCATTGCCGTAGCAGTCTCATGGCATATGGGCATATTCCAAGGCAAGCATGAGTTCCTAAGAGTTTGCCACATAAGGGGGTTGACACAATATGGGGGTGGGAAGGGAGGAGAAGGAGCCTCAGCTCTTTATTTGCGCATTGGTTGTCCCTTTGAATCTCCTCTGACTTTGACACTGGAAGTATGTCTGGACGGTGGGAAAAGGTCTTGGAGGAGAGGTTTGTATCCCCTTCTTGCTTGCCTATCCTCCCATGCTCTGCATTATCATTAACTGACAATCATGGTGTCTAGAAAATGTGCTTTCCATTGGAAATTCCAAAATTCAATGCACAAGGGGAAACAAGCAAAAGGCACACTCCAGAGAGATCACTGATGTTTACATCTTCCCTTTGGCATGATGATAATAGATGGTGGAAAGCATGTGTATTTCAAATGATGAGGACTACAAAAGGTTTAGAGGTATCAAGCATCCATCAAGCTGGGGTAGGGCAGGCAAGGGGGCAGAGGATGAATGAATGGAAAACAGCCGTAGTTGAAAGCAAAGGGCAGGGTAGGCTGTGGACTGCAAAAACGTATGGTCGGTCAGGACTCAGCATCCCAAAGGGAGAAGTGATGCTGGTGCAGTTATGAATAAATGAGAGACAATGAAGAAATAGGTCAGCAAAACATTTGGACAGGATCTCGGTATGGAGTGGGGAAGGGCTGTTTTGTGGTTGACATGGAAGAATGAGCCAATGTTTGAGACCTGGGAAACTGCAGTCAAGTCCACTGGGTGATCATGGGTCCAGGGGCAGCCTTACTGAATTTATTTATTATTTATTTAATTCAATTTATATTCTGCCCTCCCTGCATCAGCAGGCTCAGGGTGGATTACAATCAGTACAGTAATTTAAAATACATACAACTTTAAAACCAGTGAAACCACATAAATATTTAAGACACACAGCAGCAGACTTCTCCAATAACCACCACCCAACCATCTCCTAAGTATTTAACAGGCTGGGTGGGTAGGGGGTGCATGTTTTCCTCTAGTTGGCCACTGGGGAGGCCCAACCAGCATCAACCATACGCCTGGCGGAACAGCTCCATCTTGCAGGCCCGGTGGAAGGATAACAAATCTGGCCAGCCCCTAGTCTCTTTAGGCAGAGCGTTCCACCAGATTGGAGCCAGGACCAAAAAGGCCCTGGTGCTGGTTGATGTTAGGCGGGCCTCCGTGGGGCCAGGGACCATTAACACCTGTTTGTTGCTGGATCAAAGCATTCTCTGGGGCTCATATACAGAGAGGTGGTCCCGCAGATATGCTGGTCCCAGTCCACATAGGGCTTTATAGGTTAATACCAAAACCTTGAATCTGATCCGGTACTCCACCGGATCTGGGGCTCTGGGTCAAAGTGTGTGGTGGAGATCCAGAATCATTCCCCTGCCAGGGCCAAACAAAGGATGGCCCCCACCCCATGCAAGAGAGGTGGGATCTTCTGCTGTCAGTGCTCACCTGCTGCCTGAATCCCAGATGGAGTGGGTATGAGTGGCTGCAAGAGCCTGCTCTTTTTCTACATCCCCCCTTCCTTTGGAAAGGAGGGGCCCATGGATAGTCAGGGCCTCTTCCAGTGTGGGGCCCAGGGCAGCTGCCTCTGATGCCCATTGGCTGAGACCTCCACCACTTTTGTCATTAACTCACAAGGTTGTTGAACGGGGGCATGTGCACTGCGGCGAACTCCTTTAAAAAGGGTCTGATAAAAATATGCAGTTTTCACAGACAAGAGGTTTGTGAAGGTTGAAAAGCGTGTAAGATAAGAAGGGGCTGGATTTAATAAATTTCAGTCAATCAATCAACCGACCAATCAATTGGATTTTCACAGGTTTTTTTATATCTCTACAAGGAACATTCCTTTTATCCTTATTTAGATGTTTTTAGCAATAGTTTTGGTTCTCAGCTTTTCACTGTGAGTGTGTACCTGTTGTACTTTTTAAAAATTTAATGTATATGCTATTAATTTTTTATTTACTTTATTTATACCCTGTGTTTCTCCCCAGTGGAGACCCAAAGCAGCTTATTTCTTTCTCCTTTCCTCTATTTTATCCTCACAACAACCCTGTGAGGTAGGTTAGGCTGAGAGCATTTGACTGGCCCACAATCACCCAGCAAGCTGCCATGGCAGAGCTGGGACTCCCAGATCTTAGTATGACACTCTTTATCATTATACTTTACTGGCTCTGCATATGATGTATATTATGCATCTGTATAACATAAATACATTTTTTCAGGTGGGTTAGCTGTGTTAGTCTGTAGTAGAAGAGCAAGATCTGGGTCCAGTAGCACCTTAAAGAACAACTAGAGAGCTGGTTTGGTGTAGTGATTAAGAGCGCAGGACTCTAATCTGGAGAACTGGGTTTGATTTCCCATTCCTCCACTTGAAGCCAGCTGGGTGACCTTGGGTCAGTCGCTGCTCTCTCAAAGCTCTCAGCCCCACCCACCTCACAGGGTGTTTTGTTGTGGGGATAATAGTAACATACTTTGTAAACTGCTCTGAGGGCCAAGCTACAAGTGACAATGACACTTGAACGGCAGGTGGATTGAGTGGAGGGCAAGTGAACAGGGAGAAATACACTTGCTGTTCAAGTGTCATTCGTCACTTGTAGCTTGGCCCTGAGTGGGCATTAAGTTGTCATGAAGGGCGGTATATAAATCAAATGTTGTTGTTGTTGTTGTTGTTATATTTCCAGAGTATGAGTTTTGAGAGTTTTGAGAGTCAGAGCTCCCTTCGTCAGATGAAGCTGATTTATTAATGTTGACAAATATATAAATTTTGTGGGGGAAATTCAGTGGGAGGAAAAGATGCAAAATTAAAGACTTCCTGGGTTTGATTTGCACAAAATTAGTGAAATGAGCAATTGAAATGATTCCTAATTTCTACTGATATTCCCTTTGCCTGAGAGTGGAGCATTACATTTATGACTCCTGAGCCTTCTCTTGTCACCTGTGGCGTTTGCTGCTCTGATCTCCCCAGATCGCTTTGCTGTTTTGCTTGTGTTCACTTTACTGTCCCCTTGCTTCTCATTTCAGCAGCAAATTTCCATCCCGCTTGAATTTACATCAAAGGAGCACCTGACAAAGAGAGGGAAAAGGAAGTCATTCACTTGGTGCTTTTGCTATTTTTACTTTGTGCAAAGGAGGGGGGCGAAAAAGCCTTCAGAAGACCAAAAGATTATGCTAGGTTACTGTTCCCGAAGAGTCGTTATTTCAGGGCTGAGGAAACAGAAATGGCTCAGAAGAGTGCAGAAGATGCTCTGTGGACCGCCACCCTAGCAGAGCTAGCAAGGTGTCAACACCTACTTCTTCTTTGAAATGGAAGTTCATCGAGGGCCCTTTTGCACCTTTACAGAGAGAAGGCGAAGCTTGACTCTTTTGATCATCTGTAACAGCTAAGTGGTTCCTGGTCTTCAGCTACTGTGCTCAGCATGGGCTCCTGGAGTCCCACCCTTTATATCCTACAGTTCCCTGCTGGCCTACCGCTATGCATTCACATCACTTGAGGGAAGACGATTTACAAAAGGCAATTTCTTGTCTGTTCAAAAGGAAGCGAATTCACGCATGGAGAGAAGCTGTTGTGTTTGCTGTATTATCACCCAAGACTTGAATAAAGGTCCTTCTGTCTATAAAAAGGGAGTAGATTAAATTAGAAAGATCTGTGATATTTGGAAACAATGGAGAGGGGACTGAATCCAAGCCTTCATCCAATTACTATCTATGCAAAGAATGTCACATTTCAGCAGAAACGGCTGTGGAAATTTAGCTAAGTTACAGATAACAGAATTTTAAAAATAGGCATTTTGAAACACTTTGTTCTAAACCCTTCAGGTGTGAGTTAAAAACTAATCAGGGAGAAACTGTTGCCAAGTTTCCAATTGTTGGCAGGAGACGCTAGGGGAAACAAGACACCTGTATTTTGTTCAGCATTTTTTGGCTCAATCTGCTCGTCCAAAATGTCTCCTCTGTTGTGAGGATAGCAACTGAGTTTAAGTTACAATTATATTTGGCTGCTGTAATTACACATCAACATGGCAGTCTGGAGGAGTCACCTAAGGAACATTTGACCTGAGTGAAAAAATTCTAGGTTCACACAGTGTTCGGTCGCAGTGGTGCAGAGGGATTTATAATTATTTGTGGTCTTCCCATAGTAAGATTTGATTTGGTGAACTTTGCAAGGTAAAACTGATAGCGAAATACATGCTGGGGCTGACCATACATGATTTTCATATAAACATAGGGCTGCTTATAATGAGTGAAACCAGGGCCAAAAAGGCAGATGCGGATGCATCTCAGGGTCAAGCTACAAGTGACGAATGACACTTGAACAGCAAGTGGATTGAGTGGAGGGCAAGTGAACAGGGAGAAATACACTTGCTGTTCAAGTGTCATTTGTCACTTGTAGCTTGGCCCTCAGTCATTAATTTTGCAGGGCAATAGTCTCCCATCTCACTGGCTGCCAATCAGCAAGCTGCCTACATCACAATTGCCACTGTAGAAGAGGACCCAGAGGAGATAACTAGAGATGGGCACGGTCCGCATTACGATAAAAAAAAACCCACGATAATGGCGATCTCGCGATCGTGACCCGGCAGATCGTGAGTGTCCACGGCCAATGATCCAGCGATCGGGAGAGGCCTGGATTGTTGCGTTCAGGCTCAGATCGGGGATCCAGACACTCAGGCGCCAGCAATCTATTCCCCTGGCAACGGAGCCAGGGGAAAGCCTGAGCTCTGTTTGCCCTCCTTCTGTCGCCTTGGAAACCCGAATGGAAGCCCAGCTTTCCTTGATCAGCAGGGCTTCCTTCCAACCACGGAGCAGCAAAGCAGTCACCAGTTGGGAGAAGACAGCCAGGGGAGGGAGGGGGAAGGGGGTGTTCTGTAGCCATGGGCACTCCAATATCATCCCTGCTAACCCTGATAGGCAGCTCTGATGGCCAAACACAGACCTCCTGTGTTAATGAATAGGACCTGAGGGGGGGCGGCTCGTTGCCACCTCCCCGTGCCCGCCAGGCCCGGCGGCCGCCACCACCACCCACCTTCCCACATAGCTGGGAATAGCAGCGTGGACCGCTTTGGCCTCCACAATCTATGATTCATGGCTCAGGAAGGGGAGATGATCGGTGTGGATCGTTAATTCGGGATTGTCGCCGGCGCCAATCCACGATCAGCTGGATTGTTAATTTTTTTTTGGATCGTGCCCATCTCTAGAGATAACCCTTCTTATCTCCTCGCTTCTTTGGTCCCTTTATAACCAGTGTCACAAGCCATGCATATCAGCTCCCAATATGTGGCACAATTCCGTCTTCTCACAAGAGTCTGGCTAATATTTTGGCTTGCTCGTTGCCAGGGCAGCAAGATGGTGGCTCAATTCCTGTAAGAGAAAATAACCAGGCAAGAGTTCAAGAAATTCTATAGGGCATGTGTGGTTGATCTTGAATGGCCACTTGTCAAAACATTGGTCTTTCTAGCTCATCAGCACTATCTACTGCGACTGACACCTGCTTTCCAGGATTTCAGGAAACCTGAAGACATATAAGCACTGGCAGGGCTTTTTTTCTGCGAAAAGAGGTGATGGAACTCAAGACCAAACAATGATGTCACTTTGGGTCAGTTGGAACAAGGGGGAAGTTTTTAAAGTTTAAATTGCCCTTGGTGAAAATTGTCACATGGCCGGTGGCCTCCCCCCCTGATCTCCAGACAGAGGGGAGTTTAGATTGCCCTCCATAGTGTGGAGGGCAATCTAAACTCCCCTCTGGTCTGGAGATCAGGGGGCGGGGCCACTGGCCATGTACTCATTTTCAAAAGGTGCCGGAACTCCATTCCACCGCATTTCAGCTGAAAAAAAGCCCTGAGCACTGGTATATAAAGTTACTGTTCTACCACTGAGAGCAGCCTGCTATATTCTACTCCTCTTCTCCGTACTGTGCTTCAACCAGCTTTGGCCCTGATAGGATTAAAGCCAGCAACCTCCCTTCTCCCCCACCTCTTTCTATTGTCACAACATTGGTTGGTGGGAGGCAGGGTGTGTGCGATCAAATGTATTCTACCCTTAATCCAGATAGAGTACTTTAATGTATGACATCAAGTGAAGCTGTTTTATATTAAGCCAGATCTTTGATTCATCTAGCCCAGTCTACGGTGACCCGCAGTGGTTCTAGAACAGAGTTCTAGCTGGATTCCTTAACCTTTAGAATTCTGACACAAAATGGCTGCCACAAGAGACGGAGCAAACCACACAATGTCAGGGAGTGAGGTCACGCAAATCTAATAGTAACTGTTCAACAGTGGATCAGGAAGAGAGGGGTCTTTCCCAACAACTGAGGATTGAACCTGGGACATTCCGAATGCCGAACTGGTGTTCTTCCATTGAGCCACAATCTTTCCCTTATACATTGTGATTCAATTTGCATTTTACATACATTATTCTTTCTCCTCGCTTTCTCTTACTGTGTTGGCTGTAAAGAACAGAACAGTTGCTTTGTTCTGTACATCTAGAACATGTTGTACAGACAGAACATGTTTCCTAATTTATTATACTTTCACTTATCTTCTTCTCCCCCTCCTTGCCCTCTTCTCATCTTGTGCTGCAGCTTCACTTTCATACACCAGCTAGTTTGCAAGGCAATTTAATCTGTAATGGAGGGAGAGGAAGAAAAGAAAGATTATCATTTTCAGATTATGTTATACTCTAAAGGCATGTTCATTAGGGGAAAAATTAAAGGCATTGCATGACTTCTTTTAAAGTGGTTGTATATATAAAATACAAATGTGAAGCATTTTGTGGACAGTTAGCCTGACAACTTCATGCAACACAATAATAACATCACAGTCTGCTCGCAAACAGACTTAGTTCCCCAGTGCATTCAGCTAACCCTTTTGCCTCATAAGAATACTTTAGGACTGAAGCCCAAATGGCAGCTCTGTTTTTACCAGGAAGGTAATATGCTGACCTACATCTAATACCAACTTGCCATATATTATTTGTGCAATGGAGTGGATCTAAAGAACCATTAGAGGAAGGGTACTAGCTCTCTTTTACAAAAAGTTGTGCAAGAATTCACAATTTGTCAATAGGGAGGTTCTATGGCTATTCTCATGCTTCTGTTTGTGCAAGAGATTGCAAAAGCTCTTGTGCAGATGAAAGAACATCTTTGGATTTAGTGTTGCTTGTCTCATGCAACATTCTAGAACGTGGTGTACAACAGCTCTTCTGTGAGTAGGAGGCAACTTATGCATGAAGAAGTTGCCTCCTACTCACAGAAGAGCACTGTTGGATCCCACATAGTATCAAGGTGACCTGTTGCTGACATGACCTTAAATTGGTATAACCTGTCTCTAATGTCAGATCAGTAACTATAAAGTGATCTGAATCTAGAAACATACAGGTCAATTGCTCTGGTGGAAATTGTTGTAAGTTTACTTTAGGTGAAGAGTTGTGCAATGTGAAAAGCTAATGTGTGTAATTCTAAGACTAAGTAAGAAGTATGAATTGTCTGAAAGCATATTCTATTCTCAGGACAAATGGAGTCCACAGACATGCCAAAAAAATCTCCCAGATCCTTCACTAACTCTCCTATTTATTTAACCTATTGTATTTAAAAAAGAGCCTTGAGGCAGTTCTCAAATATAAAACCATAGTATAAACTTTAAAAACAGCATAAAATAATGAAATGTCAGGCGTAGAGGCGCCCCCTGATGGCGGTAGTGATGGGTCTGGGCGGGGTGGCCTCGGCGGGTCCATACTGAGGGCCTGTGGGGGTTAGGGTGGGTCCCCGGCGGGCGAAGGCTCCTTCCTTGGCGGCCTCAGACTTGGGCGGCCCTTGTCTGAACCAGAGGCCGGTCAGCACGTGGCTCCACCCTGGCCAGCTGCACCTTGACTTCAGGGCAGCCTGACCTCCTTCAGTAGCATCAGCAACGGCAACAATCACAACGACCTCCTCCTCGGCCTGCCTCCAGAGCCCTCTTAAATCCCTTCCCGGCCTCAGCTCCACCCCCTCTCCCCGGTGCTCCCACCCAGCGTCAGCCCCACCACCTGGGCCAGGTGTGGCCACGCCCACTGTGCCCACCTCCCCCTAGCCCATTGGTGGGCCACTTGCGGAGCTGTCTTGCCTTTCCCTCCCCCTGCCAATACGAACAAAAAAAAAGCCACAAACAGCCCGATCAGCTATTTGCGAGCAAGCTGTTCATGAGGCCCCATTCCCGATGAACATGTGTTCATTCCAAGCCCTGTTTGTGATGTTCGTCCGCCGTTCATCAAGCCAGACAGTCTGGCACCTTTCAATCAATTCCCTTGGCAATAGTAGGCATGGACTTTCTGAACTCTGTCTGTACTCCTGTTGCCCTGGAAACCCCAATCTAAGCCCAGAGGCACTTCACCCCCGACTCAGCCGCTTGTCAGGGAAAACCCTGCCAAGGACTGATTGCAGCCTGCCGGGGTTTAAATTTCCCTCTCCCTGCCGCTGCGCAGCACAGGAAGAGGGACATTTAAATCCCCCACTCAGCTGCTTGTCAGGGAAACCCCTGACAAGTGGTTGAGTGTAACCTGCTGGGGTGAAATGCCCTTCTCCCTGCTACTGCACAGCAGCAAGGAGAAGGGCATTTCATCCTCAACTCAGCCACTTGTCAGGAGTTTCCTGACAAAGTCTCCCCCCCCTCCCTCCAGCCATCAGGAAGGAGGGAGACTTTGAAGAGAAGGAGGTTCTCCATGCTGTTTGCGAATGGCATGGGGAACCTTATTCCCTTCAGAGTCTCCCCTCCCTCCCTCTAGTCAGCTGGAAGGAGGGAGACTTTGAAGGGAAGGAGGTTCCCCACGCTGTTTGCAAACGTAGGGAACTTTCTTCCCTTCTAAGTCTCCCCCTCCCTCCCACGAACAGCCAACCACGAACATGTTCGTCAACATGGTCATGTTTGTCATTGTTCATGATTCTCTGTTCATGGATGGTAATGAACATCGTGTTCATTTTTTTTCCTGTCTGTACCCACCTCTGCTTATAAGTATATGAAGCAGCCTGCTACCAAGCCTGCTACCAAGCCAGAGCATCAGTACATCAAGCTCATTATTGTCTACTTCTTTGGTATCATTTTACCAGTGTTACAGGCAGCTGAGATCCTTTAACTGGAGATACCAGGGACCTTCTGCATGCAAAACACATGCTGTACCACTAAGTTCAGAACATGAGCGGCCTTATACTGACCATTGATCCATGTAGAGATCAAGATGGGTAGCCATGATCTTCTGTCTGTAGCAGTAGAAAAGAGCAAGTGTCCAGTAGCACCTATAAGACTAACAAAATTTGTGGTAGTGTATGAGCTTTCGTGACTCATAAAAGCTCATATTTTACCACAAATTTTATTAGTCTTATAGGTGCTACTTAACATTTACTCTTTTCCATTGATCCACATAGTTCAATATTGTCTATTCTAATTAGAACAGCTCTCCAGAGTCTCAGACAGAACAATGAATTTCTCAACCGGAGAAACCAGGGACTGAAGTTGGGGCCATCTTCATGCAAAATCTGTGCAGCTCTGCTATTAAGCCACAGCCACTCTCCATAATTTGGCATCATAATTGAGAAGGTTCTTTCCCAGGTGACTACCCACTGTACCTCAGACAGTGGGAGACATGCAATAGGAACTCCAAGGAAGATCTTAAATAACGTAGTTTCATATGAAGGAAGAAAGCCCTTGATCCTTAACCCAGACTTTGGGAACTTTAATGAGCCTAGAAGCCAGTGAAGATGTTGCAAAACAAGCCATATTATGTTCCTTATGGCTGAATCCAGTTAGTAATTCAAATAGGTATTGGTGGGGCAGGTAATTGTCTTTCTATTTGCATCCTAGGCAATTAAGAAAACACAATATAGGGCATGTTGTTCTTCAGGAAGCAAATATAACCTTGGATTATTTTCCCACTTGCCATTAAAATATTGGCCTGCACAAACATTCTGATTTTGCCCCTCGGGATGCCTACTGCTTATTTTGTGTGTCTGTGGCTTGTTATGACCCAGATATTTTTGTATTCATAGTGGAAGAAAAGGCCTAAAACAGAGCAAAGAGTTAAAAGCACTCTGACTGGCTTACCCGGAGCTACATCTTAACGAGTTTACACAAAATCAGAGTCCAATTATACACTGTGTTTGTTATCAACTACAATGAGAAGATAAGAGGGAAAAGGATGGCCCGGAGGGTGAGGATTGCATATGCTATCGTGGTTGGTGGTAAGAACAACATCGATTACATTTGAATTTTATTTTTTAAATTTAAAGGGAGAACTCTGCGTCTCACTGATCTGCATGTGAATAAAAAGTTGACTGCTGTTGCTTAGCGTTCTCTGAGCAGTTTGCTTCTTTTTATTAACTACATTGTTGTCTAATGGCGTTTCTCTCAAGCTTCCACTGCAATCAGTTTGGACTTTTTTTGTGTGTGCGTGCACTGAAGAAGAAAGACCTCAACCCAACTTTAATCATGATAGACTAGCCATACATAATTAGGGATACTACCAACTTTTGTGGTCACATCATTTTGATTAGAAAATTCCAATTTATGACATTAGTTCTTCCTGCTCACGAAAAAAACCACTTTTTTTTTCTTTTCCCTGCTAATGAAGCCTAGTTACCATTAAAATCTATCTCTGTTTTCTTTTCCATCCATTGCACATAAATGGCATCAAAATGGCATATAACATGTAAACAGCACATAAATGTAAAGAGGGTGGAAGCAAAACAGATTAGGAACAGCAATGAAAATTAGTGAAATGAAGAAGCTTACAGCACACAAAAATAAAAAAGAAACAAACAAGGGTATATTTGTATATTCTTATATCTAACAACTAGTGGTTCTGAATGAGGAAGCATATCCCTGTTTATACAGAAAGATGCATCCAATCGAAACTGAGCACCATGTTAGGGTTGGGGATATGTATGCGCTAGACATAAGTCTCCTGTCTAAGTCAACTAGGAGACTCCAGATGGTGCAGAACGCTGCAGCTTCTGTTGTCAAGAACAGGTAGGAGCTTGAATTTACTCTTATTCTGCAGTCACTCCACTGGCTCTCTATCAGTTACCAAGCTCAATTCAAGGTATTGGCTATTATAAGCAAAGCTCTTCATGGCCTTGGTCCAGCAACCCTCCCCCCCATTAGTGTCAGACCCTCCCTTATACTGAAAGGGAACTTTATTAATATGACAATATGAACCCTTTTTCCTCATGCACCCTGAGCACAAGACATGCTGCCTAGCTAGGCGGAATGGTTTCCAACCTGGCTGGAGTTGGAAAATTACCTGAGGGCATGTCAGGCTGACTAGCTACCCCTTCACACCCCAAAGAAGCACTTAAGTAAAACAAAAGAGATCTTCTAAGAGTTCCTGCTTATCTCATCAATGCCCTTCCCTATCTTCCCCACCCCTCCTTCCTTATCTGAGCTATTCAGGGACCTGATAGCCCTTCCTATCCAGTAATCACAGGTCATCAAGCACCCTTTTCCACCTATAGTTCCTCCCAGATTTGTTCAATAAAGCCCTTCCCATTTTATTGTTCCACCTCCAGAGACAGCCATCAAGTCATTATCTTTGAGAGTAAGATGTCAGTTTTGCCCCAGGATACATTTTGCTCTATAATTGGCCTGCCCTGCCATGTGCTCAGTGTTTGTGTTCTGAACCCATGCATGCATGCTCAGATGCATCTGAGCCCTCCCCTCTTCTCTTGGTGAAGCCCTGGTCATTTTTGCTGCTGCCTCCATGGAAACTTCCTCATCAAGACTGCTATTTATAGCCTTCCCTGAAACTACTTTCCTATTTCTTCACGGTTTTCTTCATTAGTCCTGTGTGTAAGCTGTGTGCATTTTCTCTACACTTGCCTTTTATATCTCTGTTAATAAATAAACCTTTCCTGTTAGACAACTGTATGTTTATTTAAAGATTCTCTGTGGGAAGACACTGGTATACATTGGTGAAGATCCCAGTTATCCCCTCTTGCGGCTTCTCCTTGTATACTAATGGATGGACACTGATGGATGAACTCCTATCAGCCCTCTGAGACTGCTGTCATCAGTGGCTGGTTTGGGTGCTTCCTCCCATCCTTGGGTGTTTTAGGTGCTTGCCAATCTTATTAAATAACAAGCACCTCACCCACACAAATCCCCAGTTAAGGCCTCAAGTCACCACACTCTTAGGCCCATTTATAAAACCGAACCCCACAACAACAAATGTGAAGCAGGCAAAACATGTCCCTTGGCCTAGGCAATCAGATAGAGACCCCCAAAACTATCCCCAAAGCAACCAACTAATCACAAGGAGTGACGGATGGGGCTCCACAGCAAAAAAAGCATACCAAACCACAAGGGAAAATAGCCATCTCATATCAGCTGTTTCATAGGCTGCAGTGCACAGGGCAGCCTTTCCTCTTTCCCCACCCCCAGAATCTGGTGCCTCCAGTTCCTTAAAGGGGATGGGTACAAAACCACTCTTGTGGCTCTCTGGGCAGAAATGTGCTTCTTGAAGTTTTAAAAAGGAAGGTGCCATTTTCTTTGTTTTTGAATACATAAACCGTGAAGTTCCCACTATCTGGAGCTGAGTGGCATGAAACAATTCCACTAACAATTCCAGTGTCCTCAAATATCAAGGGGAAAAAATTGAAAATCTATACATTTATCCGTACGTCCATACAACCTGTAAGTAACATGGAATCCACTACCACAAGATACGGTGATAGCCACTAGCCTATTCGAAAAGATTAGGTAAATTTATACAGGGGAGTTCTTTCAATGTCTATCAGCTATGTCAGTCGAACTGGCCTTTCAGGTACAGATGTTATATGCCTCTGGATAAAAGATGATGGTGACCAATAACAGAGGAAGGTAATCTGTCTCTCATTTTTTATCCCCTCCCATTCCAACAAGCACCTCTCAGCAGCATATATGAATCTTCTTTCCTCTCTTTCATCCTCATATCACTCATCAAGGTAGGTGAGACTTAGTGACTGACCCAAAGTCATTCACAGAGAGTCTCTCTACATAACACATCTTATACGGGGATGCTCAAATTATTTACTTTCTGTGTGGTCTTATATTCAAGTGTAGTCTATCATCATCATCATTATCATCATCAATATCAAGGGCGGGATATATTAATATTAATATCCCGCCCTCTCTGCAAGCGGGCTCAGGGTGGGTCACAACAGTAGATAAAATATACAGAGATAAAATCACAATAATTTAACACAGCCGTCTAATAAAACACCTGCTCACTGTATAAAAAGCCATATAGCATCTGATGGAGGTGGAGGTGCAGCTTAACCATGCATGGACACTCATATATGTGGGGTAAATGGTCAAATACCCCCCCCCCCAATATATATATGGGATACTGGAAGAAAGGCTCATTTGATGGAATCCCTGATGGCCTCAACCATACACCTGGCGGAACTTCTCCATCTTACAGGCCCACCTGATGGAGACAAGAACTTGGCGGGTCCGGGTCCTAAGACAGAGAGTTCCACCAGGTCAAGGCCAGGACTGAAAAGGCCCTGGCCCTGGTTGAGGCCAATCAAGCCTCCCTGGGGCCAGGGATCACCAGTATGTGCTTACCAGCTGATTGCAGCACTCTCCAGGGAGTATATTGGAAGAGACGGTCCCTCAGGTATACTGGTTCCAGTCCATTTAGGGCTTTATAGGTTAATACCCAAACCTTAAACCTGATCCAGAACTCCATGGGAAGTCACTGTAGCTGCTGCAGAACAGGAATTACGTGTGTCATGAAAGGTACACTCATCAGGACATGGGCAGCAGTGTTCTGGACCCTCTGTAATTTCTGGGTCAGACTTAAGGGAAGCCCTGCATAGAGCAAATCTCAGTAATCCAATCTAGAAATGACCATTGCATGGATCAGTTTCCAGGTCATGGGTCGAGAGATAGGGAGCAAGCTGCCTGGACTGCTGAAGATGGAAAAAAGCAGACCGGGCAACTGCCGCGACCTGGTCCTCCATTGATAAAGAGGAGTCCAGCGTCACGCCAAGACTTCTGACTGACGAAATGGGCACAAGTGGTGTCCCATCGAAGGCCGGAAGCTGGATCCCCCCCTCCAATGCCCCATAGCCCAAGTACAGGACCTCCATCTTTTTTTTTTTTTTATTTTCAATATCTAACATACAACTACTACATACATACATACCCTACAAAACAGTAACTACAAAAGACTACAATAACACAAGGGATAGGAAAGAGGAAAGAAAAAAGAGAGAGGGAGGGAGGGGTGGAAAAAAGGGGAAGGTACCCTACAAACACTAAACACTAAACACTACATTTCTGTTTTCCCTTCATACTGCCATTATTCAAAAGTTAAAGCTTTATATTATATTGATGGAGTGGTTGACCTTACTAAATGCAAATTACAATTTAATTTCAAGTTAAATTTTTCTTCCCCTCCTGGGTCCCGGACGGAGTTCTCTCTGCGCAACTGCAGCCGCATTGCTCGTTTCCTCCCCCTCCCCCTCAGACTTCTCCTTTTCGTCTTGCTTGGTGCACTGGAATTCTGGGTTCCTGTCCTCAAAATCCCTTAGTTGATCTTCTGATAATATCTTAAAGGCTTGATCTTTATGGGTGAACCAGATTCCTTCCGGAAATAACCATTTGTACTTTATTCCACGTTCTCTCAGAAGAGCTGCGAACTTTTTATACTTAAAACGTCTTTTCCGGACTAGAAATGGGACGTCTTTCAATATCTTAATTTTGTTGCCCAAGAAGTCCAAATCCGCATTGTATGAATTGTATAGGATAGTGTCCCGGATCCTCTTAGATGAAAAATCGATGATGATCTCGCGCGGCAACTGACGCTTCATTGCATACTTTGAAGTAGCCCGACGGGCTTCCAAAATGGCGCTTTTAACTTCTTCTTTAGTTGCCCTCGCGGGTGTCGCCAATAGTTCCGAGACAAGACCCCGTAAGTCCTCGTTTTCCTCCTCTTTCACATTCTGGAGGCGCAAAATTGTCTGTGTTCGTTCCACTTGTAGCCCGATCAACTGATTCTCCACCAGTTTAAGCTCTTTATTCGTAGCCTTCACGAGTGACGCACTTTCCCGAGCAGACTTCTCTGCCCCCCCCCGCTGCTTCCTTGATGGTTTTCACTTCGCTCTCAATTAAGCCGACCCTTTGATCTGTTTCATTCAGCTTGTCAACAAAGGGTTTTATAGCTTCACCAACCGCCCTCCGTACAATTTCCTCCAACGATTCTCCCTTTAAGGCAGCCGAAACTGACTTGCCAAGGGCAGGACTTTGTTTCTTTGTTGCCATTTGGGGGGGGGGGGGGCGCCAACCAAATTTTGAGACTCAGCAAAGGGGAAGAGTGAGCCCTCTTGGCTTCAGATCTCACCTCTCCTTCACGTACGCTTGTAATAACAGAAGGAATTCGCTTACTTGTAGGCTCTCGCCTAATTCTGCTCTTTGCCGTTTCTCATGGCCCGGCAGCACTCGAGGCGCCGCGCACGTCCGCCGGCCTCCGTAGGGACAAACGGGCAATTAACCCCCCGCATTGATTCCAGGGGGCTCTTCCCGCAGCGTCCCGGACCCAGCCTCCCTCACTGGGAGTTTTGGGGGCTAATCTTCGCAGATCAGCCGCCCGGACAGGGTGCTCGGCCGCTTCCTCTCGAGCCAGCGAAGAGGAGCGTCCGACACGGCGGAGAAAACGAAACCGAATCGTACAGGACCTCCATCTTCATGGGATTAAGCTTCAGTCTGCTTTGCTTACCCAACCAGATATGGCACCCAACCAGACATTAGCAGTGCATGTGCATCCAAAATGGTATAACAAGTGTAAGATCTTTCACTTGAGTGTCCCTGTGTAAAATGGCTTGTGTAGAGAGACTACTAGATTCATGTCTAAGTGGGAATTTGCCAAGTAAATCTTAATTTTTCTAAAGTTTTTTTTTTAAAGTGCAAGTGCAAAACATGTAAACAGTGTAAACAACAATCTCATATCATATGACACAATAATACCCCACATATACTCTATATCAAAATAATAACAATCAATATCTATGCATCTTCCAAACCAATGCTTGTTGCCAAGAGATTATCATGATTCATCAGATAAGTAATTCATAAGGTAAGTATTATAGTTCATAAAGCAAGTCTGTAGTACATGTTATTGTACTGATGTTCTTTCTTTTCACAGGCAGAATCCAACAAGGAGAAACAGTGGAATTTCTTCAGGGAAGTTGGCAACGGGTGCGCCAGCCCTTCTAACAGCCTGTTTCGTTCCTCACATCTTTACCAGCCAACTTTTATAGCTTGCTATAGCAATTTATCAGTTCCTAACATGCGTTGGTGTTTCTTCTAGTCGTTTCCTTCGTTTGGTGAAGAAGCGAGGAGCGAAATGGAGATTGTGTTTACACTGTTTCAGGGCCGGATCTAGGGTTGCCGGTGCCCAGGGCAACCCTAGTCCGACCTCGCGCACGCACAGCGTGCATGCGCTCCTGGCGTGGCGTGATGATGTCATTTTGGTGATGTCATCACACAGGGCGGCGGAAGCAGTGTGCGGGGCTGGGAAGCTGCCTGCGCCATTTGCCTCCCTGCAGGTGAATGGCGTGGGCAGCCTCGCAGCCCCCCATGCTGCCTTTCGCCTGCCCCGCAGGACAGAGGGTGGCCGGTTTGCCGTGCACCCCCTGTCCTGAAAGGCAGGCAAAAGGCAGCGCGGGGGGCTGCGAGGCCGCCTGCACCATGCGCCTGCCCTGCAGGACAGGGGGCGGCCAGCTGCCCCCTCTCCTGTGGGGCAGGCGAATGGTGTGGGCGGCTGTGCTGCCCTTTGCCTGCCCTGCAGGACAGGGGGTGCATGGCAAGCCGGCCGTCCCCTGTCCCGCGGGGCAGGCGAAAGGCAGTTTGGGGGGCTGCAAGGCTGCCTGCGCTTCTGCCTGCGCGCTCTGGCAGCTGGCAGCTGCTCCCGGCACCCCCTCCCTGGCGGTGCCGGGGGCAGACTACCCCCCTGCCCCCCTCAATCCGACCCTGCACTGTTTACATGTTTTGCACTTGCACTTTAAAAAAGAAAAAAACTTTAGAAAAATTAAGGTTTACTTAGTGTATTTATGTCAGGTCTCTAAGGACATTGTGTCCTCCCAAGTTCCTGTATGAGACCTGCCCCATTGGTTCTTTAGTACTAGGTGGGAATTTGAACTTGTGCCTGCCCAGTCCTTGTCTGGCATATTCGATTCTATACAACACTGGCCCTTTGGTCAAGTTTCCGAGACACCTAGCTGGCTACTAGTTGGAAATGTGGGATGATTTCAAACACGCACATCCCGTCCGTTCTCCTCTCAACCTAATCCTGAGTCTCAAAATTTAATGGTACTCCATTAAATTATTGATACTTTCAACTTCATTTCTCCCTTTTGCTAATCAAACCCACAATTCTTTGTCTTCGGCCTATTTTCTCACCCTGAATGTGTCCCATTACATTGTCCAAACTTTGGTGTATCCATAATAAATGGTATGTATTGTACATCTAAATCCCATAGTGCTTGCATACAAAATCTATGCATGCATAAGCAAGTCTACAAACCTAAGAGCCAAAAATAAGAGAACTGAAACCCATGAAATATATATATAAATAAAAGAAATAGGGAAATCTTGCTTCTCCCTATTGGAATAAGAATATTGTATTAGATGGCCCGTTATTTTGACCAAGCAACACCTGTCCTTATCTTCCTAAGTAACTGTCCTTGGCCTGTATGCATGTTTCCTTAATTTTTTTGCTTAATCTGTGCAGCGTAGACTGTTTGGGGGTCTATAAAGCTTGTGTTCTATATGTGTCTGGAAGAATTTAAAAAAACCCTCTAATTATGTTCCTTGTTTCTGCTTGAACAGTCCCATTTCCTTCCCACACTGTTTTGAACCAGCTCAGTCACGGTACCTGAAGACACAATTGCACTCCAAAGGCTACTGTTGTGTTCCTACCTTTCACATCTTTCTGATGTCAACCCCCCCCCCCCTTCGGTGACTACATTGGTAAAGTGCTGCCGAAAGAGTTTAGCGAAGGGAACTCTCCATGAAATTAAGCCCTCTCTATCATATTCGTGCACTTTCATTTTGCAACATGCAACTAACTTCTTTCACGCTGGGAATTATATGTATATTCTCAAGCATACTTACTCATCTCACTGAAAGTATGCTTGACAAAGATCACAAAACTTTCAACTGTGTGTGTTTTTAAGAGAAAAAAAAATCCCGTGTCAGTCAGTAAGGACAAGTGGACAGCTGTTCTCAGCTCCCTGTCTGGTACTAAATGATCACAAGGTCAAATATTACGCAAATGCTTGTTGTGTTTGAGTTCCTTGCCAATGCCATTAATCACTAATATAATGGCTACACTTATCCCCAGGTACTAAATAAACAGTTCTCTACCCCGGTGATACCAATGTTCTAATAAAAGGACAGCTATAAATGATTTTTAATGGTATTCCGTGTAAATTAGGGGTGAAGCTCTTGCTCTACACCAGAAATCATAGCTGCAAACAAAGGGTCTTTTCCACTGATCTAAACTGAGGAATCAGCATTGAAAGACGTGATGAATGCAGCATTCATGCCTCAATGCAGCAAAAATGCCTCAAATTGTACATGCGCTTTTACTTGGCAAAAGTAACAATGATTTTGTATGTAGATCTCTGGGCGTGAGCTGTGAACAGATAAATTCCATGAAGCAATGCAATCAGGTTTCCTCTTACCACTGCTATGAAACTGGAGAGCTAGTGGTTACAGAGTGTAGTGGTTACAGTATGAGAACAGGATTTGGAAGATCCAGGTTTAATCCCTACTCTGCCATGCTGTTGCTGAGTGACCATAGGGCAATCCTTCTTTGTCGGCCTTCCTAACCTCACAGGGTTGTTATGATAAACCGGGGGTGGGGGGAGAGAACAATGCTAAAGACTCACTTTAGTAGGTTGGAAATTTGTATTCACTTTTTTTTAAAAAAATGATAATTGTCAGCCATTGAGTTTCACATAAAAATGATGGATAGTCAAATTCTTTAGATCAGGTTGAAAGCAACTTCTGGTGCGGTCAATTTAATTCAGAAGAGAAACTTTCAAAAGTCCTGGAATGGCAGGGCACTGTGAAAATATTATCGCACTTTTAAGATTGTCAGGTGGAATTTTCTTAATTCCTCTTTGCTGGACATTTCCCTGAAATTCAACAATTCATTTCTATTCATGTTTTGTTAGGAATTTGAGTCAATTCCAAATCCATTCTTCTTTAGTGAAGAGGAATATTTGATTAGATCTCAAAGAAGTCATATTATATTCTAGCCACTACATTATGCTGTCTTTGATATCTCAGGGAAGGTCTGTTACATAAAGGACTGGATATTTTCCACCCTTCTTCTCACTGCTACCTTTCCTCCCCCAGTAGTTTATGTCAATCTCTTCCTCTCTTCCCCTCACAACAACCCTGTGAGGTTGGGTAGGCTGAGAGTGTGTGACTGGCCCAAGGTTACACAAGAAGCTTTTGTGTTAGAAGTGGGAGTCAAGCCAGTTCAGTATCTCAACCACTACACCATACTGTCTCCATTTTTATCATCTCAATAAACCTGTGAGATAGGTAAAGGTTGGAAGGGCTGAAGTTGCAAATGAGCACCATCATGTGGTATAAGCAGAAACTACACGATCACATGGTTTTTGAAAAACAAAAAAACCTCAAGATAAATTAATGAGAAATCAAAGAGAATTCCTCTTTTGAAAGAGGAAAAGAGAATAAGCTGAACCAATTTCTATATCTATAAAAGGCAATTTTGGAAAAGAAAATCACACTTCCTATAACAACCTTATCTGATTTATACTGAAGATGGAGGAAAGAAAGCATATTTTTATGTTTCAGGAAGCATTCGCCCAGCCTTCTTCCAGCCGTGCTTGTTTTTTGTGTGTAGATATTTGGGAGAAGGGCAGCATTCAATCACATTATATCCTGCTTATATTTAGAAATGGTACTGCCATGAAACAGCTTTACAACAGAATCTGCTGTTTGTAGAATCTGTATCTTTTGTGGTCTTTATAGGAAAAAAGTTACGTATGAACATCATTTTGGAGATAATTACAGGATGGTTTGTCTCCAAACAATGGATTGGCAGTTTCGTCAAGCTTCTTTTATCTCTATGGCTCTATTTCCAGATGTTACTGTTGTAGGTTCAAAATTTTCTACCCAAAATGTCATTTGATTCTGATATGAGGAGTTCATTCTTTCCCCACTCTCTGTAATAGGAGAACAAACCCTTATACTCAATGATTTAGCATGTTATTAGTGAGAAATAATCTAATAAATATGCAAGTTGGATATAAATAAATAGCAAAGAACGGGAAATGTACAAAAATAGTGAATGTTAAAACAGGGATTCAAAAATATGATGTTTATTGAAACTAGATTAACAGCTTGTATGCTTACCAGATAGAAGACAGCAAAAAAAGTTTCTTTTATAAGTGTCAGCAATATTTTTTTGCACATTTGGAATCAAACACTTGGTTTAACTATAGACTCCTATAATTGTTCTTCCTTGTTTTAAGTAAGCATTGTTTATGTAAATATGTAAAACCCTTTAAAAAAAAAGAGAGAGAGAAAGTTAGATCCAGACTAAATTGGCCATTCCCACTGATTCCTCCTTTCTGCTGCAGACCTCTCTTATATTGCTCCTCTGGGTCATCTGTCCCACCAGGACCAGCAATTCTTTGAAATCGGTGGACTGCAGTGGGAGGGAAGGGGGGAAAGTTCCAATCTATATACTCTCAGGGAGATAGATCAAAATGGGTAGCCAGGGCTTTTTTTCTGGAAAAAGATGTGGTGGAACTCTCAAGAGGGAAATGAGGGAGAAACACATGGGCCCCCTTACAAAATGACCATTTCCTCCAGGGGAACTGCTCTCTGTCTGGAGACCAGGTAGACGGGGCCACCAGACACGAGAGGTGCCGGAACTCCGTTCCACTGTGTCCCCGCTGAAAAAAAGCCTTGTGGGTAACCATTTAGTCTGTCTGTAGCAGTAGAAAAGAGCAAGAGTCCCGGAGCACCTATGAGACTAACAACATTTGTGGTAAGGTGTGAGATTTCATGAGTCACAGATCACTTCTGGTATCTGAAGAAGTGAGCTGTGTCTCACAAAAGCTCACACCCTACCACAAATTTTGTTAGTCTCATATGTGCTACTGGACTCTTGCACTTTTCTACTATATACTCTCAGTACAACCAATTTTCTGTAGGTACAGGGTGATTTCTTGCCTTACCAGTTTTAATGGAGGAAACAGATCCATGAAAACATTATGTTTAACATAGGAATCTAATTTATGGTTGCCACATGACTACTGGGTCTGAGAAATGTCCCACTCCCAGTGGCTCTTTCCTGCCAGAACTCAGGCCACCACTGGGAGAAAGGGGGAAAAAACCATGACTGGAAATGACGTGTTGTCATTTCTGGAAGTGACATCACACTTCTTTAGAAATCTCTGGAAACTCCATGATAAAATCATAAAGTTTCCAATTATTCCTAGATAGGTATGATGTCATGCTTGGATTTTCCCTGATGTGATATCATGGAGTTGCTGATAGCAACCACCAATGTCCCCACCCACCAATCTCCCTCTGGCTGTCAGGCCAGGCTTGGCCTATTATCCATAATTTTATTCCTACATTGAAAATAAGTTTATTTGACATAACTATTTTCAAGATTTCTACCCTACTTTTCCATTCTAGCAAATCCCTAAGTAGCTAAAAAAAAGAAATCACAATTTCTTCAAAGAAACTGCACAAACTCTGGCATCTTAATCAAATCAGAGCAGTCTGCAAATCTAGTGACCTCCTGAATGGCCACAAGCGCTTGGTATGCACATTGGAGCTCACAGAAAGTTCTGCATCATTTTGATTATGTATGAGCAATAATGTATAAAGACACTCTTCAAATGTTCCATTGTAGATTTAGGGTTAATATGCTAAGCTTTCTCAATTCATATTTTATTTACTTTTTCTCTTTCTTCATTGCCTTCTCTCTCCGCAGGTTCCTCTTCATTAGTGCTTGCTTGGGAAGTCATTGCAATAGTGACTGTCTATGGATGGTCCCCCCTCCGTGCCACAATTTCCTGTTCTGGGCAATTACTGTTTTTTCTTTCAACTGTATCATCACAATTGTTGCTTGGGCAACATATTATGATCTTCGCCATTATAGTGATGTCACCAGACTACTAAGCAAGGGAAAGGAAGGAACTGATGGGCAGAGCTTTTTCATATTATATCCTGATGATAAATAAGGGGAAGAAATCCAGAGGAAAAACTGTTAGCATTAAATGCGCGGTTTGAGTTCCAATTTATAACCTTTGCTCTTAAAATATATGCTATGATTTGTTTTGGGGAAAAATACTTTTCTTGTGAATGGAGGGCATAGCCTTAAAAATGAAAAGATTCATTGTTATAGACTGCTATAAACAGGTTTAACAGAAACTCTCTTGCCCCAAAGGACCCTGGGAGCTGTAGTTCCATGGGGAGGTCTAGAGTTTTCTTAAGGTACCATCACAACTACTTTCTCCTGTACTGATCTACTCACCCATCACTAAGCAAAGTTTGAATCTTTCTAGGTGAAGGAAGAGCTGCTTATGTTGGGAAAAGTCTCCTTCAACAGGAGAAGGATTCCATAGGCTAGAGGAACTTCTTCCAGCCTGTTCCGTGTTCTTCTGGCTTGATATTTATTTAGAGAATTTGTACACTGCCTCTCCAGAACCTGTCTGAGGGTTGGAGATTACAGCCAATGTCTAAATAGCACAGAACAAGAACATAGCACATCCGTTTCAGAAATCCTTATGCTGGCTGTTTGGTTTGACCAGGTCCCTCCTTAGTTACCACATCAGCAGCCATTTAGCACATACTTATTTCAGACTTCTGTTACTTTCCAAGATGTTACTTTTATTTCTCTCTTTTGGCAGCTTGAGCTCTGTAGGATGCAAATGAACTGAAAGTTGGGGATCATCTGAACCCTGAATCTCTCACCTGTAGTCTGAAATTGTACCACTCACCAATCAGTACATCATTTGGGGCTTCCATACATCTGTCTTAGCTCATGAACATCTTGCCATTGCCACTTTCAGGTTTTAGGAGACGCAGGTAGAGAGTGCTCTATCCCCACCCTACCAGCATGCAAGCTAACCCATCCATGTGCCCCTCCTCTCTACCCAATCCATGCATCTTTCCTCTGCCTGCATGACCACTACTAGTGAGCAAATGAGTGCAGGAAGGGCAAGTAGGTGGCCAGCAGGGAGAGGCACACAGGTAGGGAGATAGAGGCAGTGGTATCAAACCCTGGGCCTTGGAAGCTGCTGTAGCATAGGCTATGCTGACACCAGCCTTGCATCTTGCCCTCCATCAGGAGAAAGGTAAGACTGTCAGATAGTTCTTAGGAATGTTTCAGATCAGGCCTTTTCTAAACACAGTTGCAAAAGCATATTAAGAAAAATACCACATTCTGCAACACAACTGTTTTAAATGCAACTCTTACCTGAGCAGTAAAAGCAATGGCTGCCGAGAGCCCAGTATTCACAGAACAGCATTTTAATAGCTTTCTGTTTGGAAACTCAAGGTGGTGCTTAAGTGCCCACGTGTTCATTAGGCATGCCAGAATGTGCATCTTCAGGATGTCCTATTAAAATGCCAATGCTAGAAAATCAAGATGCACATGGACGTTTCCTTCTTTTTCATGACGTTAAACAAAAGAGGATGAAACAACCACCTTCAACTTTGCTTGCGGACCAAAGCTTATTGCCTTGTGGGCAACAGTTGTAAGAACGTAGTTCTGCAGAAAGGAGCAAACAATGCCTTTTCTGTGACTCTGAAATAACTTTGGGGTGAATTGCACATGTATGTACATCACATAAATACTCATTATTTAACACTTGATGGTTCATATGAAGATACTCCTTTAAAACGAACAACAGTGAGAGTGGATCGGCAGTGGAACCGGTTACCTGAGAGGCTGGGCGACCATCTGCTCTAACCATGAATTTCCTACATTGAGCAGAGGTTTGGACTAGATGGCCTTGGGCTGTTTTTGCTCCAGCTCAGCTTCTTTAGTGATAGCTTGCTGATTGTTGCTCTCCCAGTTTTTCTTTTTAAGTTTTTTCCTGGCACTCTTAACTACTGTATACCTGATAACTAGCAGTGGACTCACTAGAAAAACATTATGTTTGAGGATTCTCACAAGTCTATCAGTCATGTTAGATACATCTAAGGCTCATTCATACATGCAAGTCATTAGGTAATGTTAGCAGTCTTCACTTGTGGAGAGTGCATTTGTTGGTTTGTTGGTTTGTTTTTCTGCATTTAACTTTTCTCTACAATGGGACCCAAAGTGGTTGCATTGTCCTCCATTTTATCCTCACAACAACCCTATGAGGTAGGAGAGTGTGTGGTTTGACCAAGGTCACCTGGCAAGCTTCCATGGCAGAGTGGGGATTTGAGTCTGAGGGCCAAGCTACACATGACGAATGACACTTGAACGGCAAGTGGATTGAGAGGAGGGCAAGTGAACAGGGAGAAATACACTTACCATTCAAGTGTCATTCGTCATGTGTAGCTTGGCCCTGAGTCTTCCAGATCATAGTTTTGACACTCACTGAGCCATGAATGCCATCCTATCTTGCCTTCTCAGGCTTCTAGGTATTAACCATTAGAAGTCCAAGTCTCTACCTGACACTTGCCACTCACTAGGCTCTCCCAAACTTCAGAAGGGTTTTTTTTTTCTTTTTTTAATCTCTTGTACCCACCTCCACCACGGCCCTTGTAAGAATTGCCCACTGGGAGGGCCAAGTCTCCCAGATCCCTTGCACAGGCTTGCAGTTCCAGGCTCTGCCTCCTGCTTCAATCTCTTGCTACCCAGGGATAAGCTCCTGTCCTGCAATGATCAAAAAGGAATTCTTCTTAGTTTGGAGCCCAGAAGGATAACATATCGTCAGCGTAGATATATTTGTGTACATCTTGCAACTGAATTTGTTAGCATAAAACTCAGCATTTTACTGTGTGTGTTTTAAACCTTTGTTATTGCTTTCCATACCATACTGCACCTTTAATCCAGGAGCCTCAAGGTCTAGACAAGAGAGACTCTTCGTGAAACAAATTGCAAGTGCAGATTTCAGACTTAATAAAGAGGTAGCCTCGAGGTCAATTTCTGAGGATGGCAGCAAGAAGGGATTGCAAGCCACTGATAGGGACGCAACCTCTTCTCCATGTCAAAGGAATGCAAGTTTCTGCTTATTACAAAAAATGTCAGGGAAATTGCTTGGTGCTGGTCAGCCTCTTTGGAAGCACCAGTGCTTCATATTAATAGCAATATATTCTGGAGCTAACTTGACATTATTTAGTACTATACTAGCTTGGGTTAAGGAAAGATATTATTCATCTACAAGTGGGGACCTGCAACAATGTTGCGGATTGTGGAGACAGTTGTTTCTAGAGTTGTCACAGCCACTCCTCCCTGTCACTGTCCCCTCACACACCCAACCTTCCCAATGGCTTGGCCGGGATGGCCATGGGCTGTTTATGCTCCCCCTCAGCTTCTTAAGTGAGGGCCTGGGCTGGCAGGGCACTGTGTCCCTCACTGCTCCCCTGGCCAGGTGGCAGGACTCATGCTTTCCAGCACTGGCCAGGTTTGGTGGGAGCAATGCATGCCCCAGTGCTGCATTGGCCAGGCAGTGGGGGCTTGCATGCCCTAGTGCTGCTCTGCCCTAGCTTGGGCTGGTGGGGCAGCCGAAGCTTTTTCATAAATAAGTTCACCTGGTAAATAGCATCTCATCATACCTTTCTTAAAGGGACAGGACATTTTTTTCCAGACTGTTGGATATGCACCCTCCCAAATTTTATGTGCAGAGACATGGGAGTACATGGATGTGGGGGCACATCTGCAGTCTGAAGAGTTACAGTCAGTGAAGAGTGTCCATCTGCTGTCTTTGTAGATAAGCTTATAATGTAAACAATCAGCATCAGCGGAATCAGATTATATCAGTGGGCCACACTGTTTCCCCACAGGCTCAGGAAACTCTGAAACTTGTCCTAAGCCTTATGTGGAGCTCATCTGTGTGGAGTTCATCAGCTGTTGGATCCCTTCAGATAACCTACTGCATCAATATTCCCACCTTCAGAAAATTAATCATCAAGTATGGGATGGGAAGGGAAGGGAAAGGAAGGAAGGATATTCAGATCCAATATTTTTAACAGGGTCTTTCACAGAACTCCTGCATTTGTTGGCCCATTGAAATCAAAAAGCTCAAAGTCAGAGAAATGTCCAGTGAATCTTCTCTCAATGGATAGATCTTCAATTCATAAGACAACCACTTAGTAATTAAAGTCTAATGGCAGATTATCCTGTCTCTATTCAGACACTGTGGCCAAACAGCAATAATAACATGCATTAATTGTGTTGTTATCAGAAGATGGAAAGGTAGCTTTACTGATCTCATTGCAAAATGCAGAGTGCAAATAATGTATTGGGACAGAACGGCACATGGTAAATTACCATTAGAAATCTCATGGGCCAGTCCGTGTTTATCCTGCTCTTTCTCCAAGGAGTCCAGGGAAGTTATTCATCATTCTTCTCATGCCACTTTATGCTCCGAACAGCCTGCAAGGTAAGTTAGGGCCAAGCTACACATGACGAATGACACTTGAACGGCAAGTGGATTGAGTGGAGGGCAAGTGAACAGGGAGAAATACACTTGCCATTCAAGTGTCATTCGTCATGTGTAGCTTGGCCCTCAGGCTGAGAGACAATGACTTGTTTCAAAGTTACTCAATGAACTTCAGGATTCAACAGAGACTTGAACTCAGGTTTCCCTAGTTCTAGTTTAACGTGGGTGATATGGAAGGCCTCTTTCGTATCACCCATTCAATTATTCAGCAGAAAGAGGGCATATGCAGCCCTTGGTGGTAAATGAACAGCAATTTGACAAGTGTCTGGAGACTTTGATTTCATGATATCTGTCATAGGTGTGAATGTGCACACATGTGTTTCAAGCAATAGGCCTGATATCCTATATGAGTGTTTGTGTGAGATCCTATATGTGTATTTGTGTGAGTATATATAGATTTGTGTAATATTTTTCTTTTACTGAATGGTCCTTAGTTCACTCTAGTGATTTAAGGCCCACCTGGATTGTGGACCTTATATTACTGACACTTAAGCATTTCTGTCACGATTGAAGGGATTTAGCAATAAATAAATAATTTAAGGACTGCAGGTGGGATCAGGTTGCAGTGGTAGGACTGAGCAACTTCCATGTTTTTTTGATAACAAAAAATTATAAAGCAGGATGTGTCAGATGTAATGCTGGTAGTGCCTTGACTGAGCACAATCAGATGATCCAGGAATAGGTACAGGTAATAGGAACAGGTGTCGTTGGAATAGAAATAGGTACAGGCAGGCTGGAAATAACAGAGGGGAATAGGTAACCCTGGGACATACCAGGATAAGGAAGTGATGGGGCAGCTGAAATTGAGAGTAGCTACTGGATAAGCAAATGACTCCCACCCAGAAGACATATCACCCCAGGGTTTGTGCCCCATGAGGAAATTCTGTGAGCTTTTCTTCTTTCCCCTTGAGTTTCACTCATCTGGAAGGGAAAGAACAATGATACAATTTGAAGCTAACCTGGATTGTGCTTTTAAAATTACTGGCTCTCAAGTACTCCCCCTCATGACTGAAGCAACTGAACCATAAATAAATGCTCAGCCGGGTAAATAATCAATATGGCATTTATTTATCAATTGAAAGTTCTGCATTATAGATTTGCATTGCCATTTGTACTTCCCTGGTATTTCCATGATAATAAGATGTTTCCCTAATGCATATTCCCTACCCACCCCCTGCAAACAAAGGGCCAAGCTACAAGTGAAGCCTGACACAGGTTGGACACTTGTCAGCTTCCCTCAAGTTTTGATGGGAAATGTAGGCATCCTGGTCTTGCAGCTGTAGTGGAGAGCCAAGCTGTAAAACCAGGATGCCTACATTTCCCATCAAAACTTGAGGGAAGCTGACAAGTGTCCAACCTGTGTAAGGTGTCACTTGTAGCTTGGCTCAACGTTGGAATGCCACCAACAAAGAATGGCCTAACAGTTTATATTTGCAGCTCCAATCCATTACATCAACAGCTTGGATCAGAACAGTGTTTGCCTGGGAAAACTCCTATTTGTGGATTAATTTGGAAGCATTAATTAAGGTGATCAAACTTCTAATCAAGCCATAGGCCTTCAACTCTGTGCATTCATGAAAAGCTAGCTGATCAATTTCCCCAAATTATAAGATTTATTTTTTTTAAGGGTCAAATTCTGGTTGAGTTTTACTATTCAGGAGGCCTTCCATTATTTCTTCTTTCAGAAATGTTAGGCTGGTGGTGTTAGGAGTCTAGGGACTTTGTAGATGTCCTCTTACCGAGTAACTTTTCATTCTAGCTAAACTTTTATGTTCTCTTCTTCTGGTCTGCTGATTTCATTTTGCGAGTGCATGTTTAAAATAAAATAAAATACTCTCTGTGGAATAAATTGTAGCTAGAAATTTCATTTACCAATAAGCATTTGCTAATGTTATTTTCTAACTGCAGGAACTGTGCAGGCAGCCTGTCTGACTTGCAGTGACAATTTTCAAGACTGATGAAGTCAATTACAATGTCAGTCTAAAACGTATTTGTGGTAAAGGTCTATAGATCCTATATGAAAGTTTAGAAGCATTGATTACCTCTTAGCATTGCTTTCTCCCTCAATTTGCTTTCATCTTTCTTTTCTTTTTAGCCAATTTGTTTCTGGTTCAAGCTTTGTTTGTAGCATATTTGAGTCGTGGTTGGTGGAAGCTGTCTTTGAACTGCTGACAGCCCCCTTCACCTTCTCCTGAGTTCTCCTTTCTGCGGTTCTGTGTCAAAGATTATCAGTAAAGCTCCAAGAAAACCAAGGGGTCATCTCCCATAATTTTATGATGGTAGATGCAGGAATAGAAGAAAGAAGAAGGCTTATCAACCTCCAAGTAGGGTCTGGAAACCTCCCAGAATTACAATTGATCTCCAGACTAACATGATCTGTTCCCCTGGAGAAAATGAAGGTTGAACTCTATGGCATTATACCTGGCTGAAGTCCACCTCCCCAAAACCTGCCCTTCACAGATTCCACCCCCAAATCTCCTAGAATTTCCCAACCCAGAGCTGCCACCCTAGTAAGAAGGCATCTTTGATTTTTGAACCAAGGTCAGCTACTGATACAGGCAGGGTTCTGCATGAGGTAAGTATCTGAAAATATAGAGACACTGGGCCTGGACTATTAAAAGGTATATATACTTTGGGCATCCATAAACTAGTAGGAGGGTAGCAGAGTGACAACAATTGCAGGGAAGAACACGATGAATATTGGAGCTTGCTGGATGGTGTGTATGTCAGAGAGAAAATAGCAAACTTCCACTTAGCTATCCTATTTCCCACACCACAAAAGAGACATAGCAGCCATCTCTAGTACTGAACACTGACTTGCTTAGAGTAGAAGTATTTCTACTGAACTTGGGCCCAGAATGCTGCTGGACTCTCCAAAATGGCGGCACTCAACATGGCGGCACTTGGTCCGTCAGCCTTCTACCAACATAGTCAGGCACCAGTTAAGTTCTCTTTACTGATATATTACCTTGTTGACTAAATGTATGCCTCGTGAGAAAGTGCAGTCAAACCGGTGTATCACATGCTGGCAAGCCTGTAGGGCAAACAGAGGAGTGAATTTGGTGAAGGCAATCTTTATACTGTGCTGGAATTGCAAAGCTTAGGACAGTCCAGAGTCCATTGTACATCTCTGTTAAAAAAGAAAAAGAAGAATACATATAATTTTCTAACAGATATCTACTTATTTTGTACTTACCTGGGACATTTGCTGGAAATAATTATAATTATATCAGCCATTTTAACTGTATACTATACAGTATTTTATTGAGGGTTACTATGACTACTGTATTTTGAGGGTTATGACTATTGTATTTTGATTAACTGCTTGAACTTTTGTATTGGTTCACCTTTTGTGCACCTATAGGCACTTGCACTTTAAAAATATTAGGTGATTTGAAATTTATATAAATAAATTTATAATATAAATAATGTTTATTATATTATTAATATAATATATTTATTTATATAAATATAAATTTATAAATATATATGTATATACATTTATATAAATATTATATATTCATATATCTATATATCATTACTCTCAGTGAGTTTCCTCTTGGATTCTACAAAGTGGGCTGTTGTTGGTCTGTGCAGCCAGCTTGCTCTGTGGTATGGGCAAAAATCAGATCTGGAGAACGTGAGACCTTTGGCTAGGAAGTCCAAGGAACTATTTAAAAACTACTTTCTGAGGCTGACCCAGAGGTAGCCAAGGACCAGCAAGGCTAGTCTACTGAAACCATGTAAGGGAAGCCAGTGCCAACAAAGCCTATTCTAAGTACTGGGAGAGCTTGGGAACCCTGGTGATCTGGACACAGATGGCTTCAACAGTCCTAGCCCATGGAAGGGTGTGCCAGTTTAAGGATGGCTGAAGCAAGCTCCCTTGCCAATGATTGCTGGGAAATCTGAGCGACACCATTTCCCTCTTTTGTTTTGGCATGAAGACTATTTGAGGGATTTGCTGTGACCCTTAGCAACACACTGCCCATTCCCTCCTGCAGCAACAGCTGTACTCTGCTCATGGGCACAGAGGTCATCACCACCTGCTTTGGGGCAAGCTGGATTGCCCAGTTGCAAACTGATCACAATGTTCTCTGCCCTGGGTGTGCACTGATAGCTCCTAGGAAAACATGTCCTTAGGAAAACCTAAACCTACAGGAACACTAGATGCATACACTGCATTTTTTCATAGTGATTTCATCCCTCTCTCCTTTCCTCTTCTTCCTTATGGTTCTTGGGCCTGATGCAAACTTAGGCAATTTGTTTTCCTGTAGCTGAGTTACTTTAGAGTTGGTTTGCTTTTGAAATTCAATATTTGATTTTTAAAATGGGGAAGGCTCGTATGGCATTTGTTGCCATGTGTACGTTTGAGGCTGCATCAACATAATGGGCAGTATCCCATTTACAATGACATATTTTACATTGGGATGGTATGAACTTCTTATTATATTGCTGACTGAAGATTATACACATTGGCAACATAATGAGACAACCAAGGAGGCAGATGCTGTAACTAAAAGCACACCTCAACAGCTACGCCATGCCAATGTGATGAAAAGTATCGATTTTATACCTATAACCAACAAATACATTTCACAGCAGACTGTTTGGGGCTTTTTAAAAAACAAAGTTGCCTTAGGCAAGTTCTGTGCAGTTCAGGAAAGGAGGAAAGAAATAAAAATTTCCCTCAAGTTACTTGGTACTATTTTTGCTTTGCTTTCTCCTCGCCCAACTCTGATCTCATGCCGAAATCAAAAAAGGGATACCAAACCCTTTTAAAATGTTGCATGCAAAAACTCTGTCAGGAAAAGGCATTGGAATTTTGTCCCTGGATCTCACCAGTAAACTTGATTGCTGTACAGATAAAGGCCTAAGGGCCAAGCTACACATGACGAATGACACTTGAATGGCAAGTGGATTGAGTAGAGGGCAAGTGAACAGGGAGAAATACACTTGCTGTTCAAGTGTCATTCATCATGTGTAGCTTGGCCCTAAGAGAGAATTGGGTTTTTTGAACCAAACTCATCTCCATTATTACTTCGTGTGTTCAGAAAGGTATATGGTGCTAGACACAGGCTCACTTTCCAATTTGGAACAAATTTACTTAAGAAGCCTGAGCATAAGTAAGAAACCCTTCTTCCATCACTTCTCTTGTGTTCAAGGAGGTAGAGGCTTAAATTTTATACTTGGCCATTGAAGATAACATCATAGTAACTAAGAGTTTTCCAATGTGGTAAGTTTCAGGTGGGTAGCTGTGTTGGTCTGCAGTGGAACAACAGGATTTGAGTCCAATGGCAACGCAGAGATCAACCAGATATTCAGAGTATGAACTGAGAGTCTAACAGTGCGATCATAAGCAAAGTTACTCCAGTCTAATCCCATTGAAACTCTGTTTAGGATTGCACTGAAAGCTCCCTGCATTGGACAAACTGGTCAGGCAAAATAATATATGTGCACAAATCTAAAAATCACAATGCACAAAAACCAGTGGGAGAACATTTTAATCATCCACTGTGTTCCACTGCTGACCTGAAAGTGGCTGTCCTGAAACAAAGAAGCTTCAACAGCAGCTTACAATGTGAGATTGCTGAACTTGAGTTCATTTACAGGTCCAGAACAATGGCACCCCTTGGGGGTGAATAGATTCTGATCTTACTACAGATGCTAATTTCTGCTCTAATCAAGCTGCATTATACTGATATGTTTATGTTTTGATGGGCATCAGGATTACCCTTCAGTTCTCATCAATGCAGACATATAGGGTGCATCACAAATGAGACTTGTTACAACAAATTATCTTAATTCCTCTTTACTCAGTTTTCCTCTGAAATCCAACAATCCGTTTCTTTTCCTCTTTTTAGGAATCTGGAGTCTCTTTCAATTCATTTTTTTTAATCAAAGATAAATGGGAAGAAAGGGTGGACAGGAAGGAAAGTTCTGCAGCATTTCAGAATTTCACTCTGTAGAAGCATTTAAAGAAGTAGGTAAGGATATAAGAATTGATTAAGGAAGTTATTTAGAGATTTAAGAGGTAGAGTTAGACAACGGGTTGGAAAATTGTTGGAAGTCTAAGATAAAAGGGGGGAGGGGAAAGGGTGGGGGAATAAGGAAATGCGGAGATTATTTGAAAATCTGTATAATCATTGTTTTTTTTAATTTCTCACCCAATAAAAATTTTTATAAAAAAAAAAAGTATTTCACTCTGTAGATCCTCATAGGCAGGCAATGTCTTCCTGAGCCTTCCTATCTTCCTACTTGAGCATCACCGTGGGCGATATAACAGAAAACAACTGCAAGAGTTGAAGTTACAAAAGGACTCCTTGATTTTTCTTCAAAGAGAAATGAAAGAGAAACCCTGCTGTTAAAAGAGAAAAAAAGAGAAAGAGAGAAATCCGTTATTATATCTAAAAAAGTGAATTTTGGAAAAAGAAATTCTTTTATCACAATGTTAACCTCCAATCCATGGAGCTGGCAGGTATCTATGTCTGGGTTGTGCTATCTCCACATATCTCTTCATGAAAAGACTCGCAGTTGTGGAACTCCTGCTTTTCATTTCCTGGGGGCGTTGTGAATCTTCCAGTTGGATGCTGCCATTGAGGACACCAATGAAGTTTTGTGAATGGATAAAATTGGACAGAAAACATCTCCATCCTTTCTCGTTTTTGACATACAGGCTTCCCGCGCATCCCTGCACCTTCAGCTTAAGCCAGGAGATTCTGCTTTCCATTTTCATCAGCTAAAAGTCACTCTCTCCGTAACTAAAAATTGGTCTTTCCTCGATGCAATTAACCTTGTGGAATGTATCATTTCAAAAGTGACTACAGTCTGACAACTTGGAATTAAAACAAGAAATCTGATACAACACAGGATTAATTAGGCAAGTGAATGAAGAAAAATTATCTACCGTACCTCTTAACATGGAAGTGTACCTGGATACCACTGCTGTTTTTCTCTTCCAGCTGTCTCTAGCTCCAGGACCAGACAGAACTCTTTGAAAGCTTCTAGCCCCTCCGTGCTCACCTTGGAATGCAGTTGGGATGGTATTAAATGTCTTGTCCTCATTGTTTGGACCCAGACACCTACCCTTGATACCCTTTTTCCCTTGTGTGAACTTAACTCATGGCAGGCAGCTCTGGGAGCCGGCAGAGTGCACTGTTTTGTGATACCATGATCCCTTCTTTTTGCAACATTTTCTGCATTATGAATTTTATTCCTGTAAAATGGGTGCATTTCCCAGCTTTATTTGTCTTCCAGTAAAAACAGCATTGGATGCTCCCCCAGGGAGATGGGAGATTCTGAGGAACAGAATGAGAACGGTCTGTTCCAGGAAGGAGAATTAATGGAAATTGCCAGTTTAGTCTGGTTCCTGCTCAATATGTGTAAAATATACAATATAAGTAAAATATAACATAAATATGGAATATTGCATATAAATACCATACAACATCTGTGTATGATACAAATGAATCTACAAAACCAAGAAACAAACAAAAAATCAAAATCATTGACGAAATATACATGAGTATGAAAATAGATTAAATAAGGAACAATTGCCTATCCCGGTAATGTAGACCATGTTTCTGAAAGATATGTGTCCATAGGGTTTCCAACCTCCAGGTAGTACCTGGAATCACAACTGGTCTTTATAGATCAAAAATTCTGTCCCTCCTCTCCCCAAGCCCCGCCTTCCACAGCCCTCATCCCCAAACCTCCAGGAATTTCCCATTCTTGAGTTGGACATCTACATGGCCAGCAAAACACTTGCCAGCCAAATCACATTAACCACCCACTGCCTTCCTATTAAAAAGTGGGAAACAGAGTGTGAAAAGTCCTACCTTAGAGTTGACCCTATAGAGAAGCACAGTTTTCATTAAAAAATCAGTACGGAGGCGGGGGGGGGGAGTATCAGATGGAAGGAAAGCCAGTGTGTGGAGGGGATAATTTTGTACATTAATAGTAATTGTTTTGATAGTCCTGGCATTTATAATGCAGAACTTCAGCACACACATAGGTGAAAGTATTAGGGAGGGATGTTTCTCAAATATAGATGGAATGTGGCTTGAATTCTCAGCAATGACATTGCTGAGATTTAAAAGATTTAGTGGAGTGAGAAACCAAAGTGATTCTACGCTCCCAAACTCCTGCAGGCCCAGCGAAGGAGCGGCTGACCTTGAGCCTTAAGGACTCATCCCACGCACAGTCGTGTAATGTGCTGTTAGTTATGATTACAGTATAAATGTGAATGGTGCCGGGGATCTTGCCTGTAACCTATAATTCATACGGAAGGACATGGCATGATTTTCTGGAGTCTTAAAACTACCAATATAAAAATTCAAAGTGAGGGATAATCCTTCTTCCTACCAGGCACAGCAGCATATACAAAGGGGAATGTAAATACCAATTCTGAGAGTGATTACCTAGCAAGAGTCTAATCCCATGGTTCTCGAAATGAGAGGTAGGTATCCATAAGGCATAGACTCCTTGAGATTTACCATAGTCCCATTTTTTTTTTTAAAAAACCATTCCAATGTGACTCTTTCACCCAAAACTGAAAGAAAGTTGGAAATGTTTCCAATAAAGCCTTAAATTTCATTGACATAGGGCCAAGCTACAAGTGATGAATACACATGAGTCTGTTCACTTGCCATTCAAGTATCATTTGTCACTTGTAGCTTGGCCCATAGTTAAGACAGGGAAGCAGTCTGTCAACCACTGCTCCTTAGGTATAGTCCTCTGTGGTAGGATCACATCATCTCTCTTCTCTTCCTATTTTCTCTTCTCTTCCTGTGGCTTTTCCTCATGTAGATTGGCAACCTGTGACAGGCAACGTGTGAGAGATTAGAGGGGATGGAGACTGACTTTTTGATGCCATGATGTTACTTCTGGCATGACCTGGAAGTGATGCCACTTTGAGGTACCATACTGTATGGCTTAAGAGATACTGAGGCAAATCCTGGAGTGTCACCTGATGCAACGTCACTTCTGGGTCATGCTGGACATGATGTCATGACATTGGTGCAACACCAATCACTACACCCCTATTTTGTCCAGCATTTCCCCGTTAGCCAGCTGATTTGTAGCAGGCAAAGCAGGCAGTGGGAGTGTCTATCTCCCACCCACCTGTCTTTTTCTCAGCCCCACAGAAGCTTTGTAACTCTATTTTTCTTGAAGTGGGTCCCAAATGTGTGCCTGAATTCCTCCATGTTTTGTGATCCTATACAAGCAGCAAAATAAGGATGGAGAGGTTTATTGGGCTCCGGGTAGGCAGCCATACATGTCTGGTGGCTTAGATTCAGCCTGGAGGATCATAAATTGTGCAGGCTAAAGAGGAGCATGGGACGATCTGGAAAGGCCAGTCTTTTAAGAATCTTAAATTCTGAAAGGCAAAATAATCCTGGGCATTCCAGTGCTTTTTGTTTTTGCTTTCCTGTCCTCTTATTACTGTTATATTTTCCTTCACTAATGTTTCAAGTTTGGATTTTTTTTTAAAAAATGTACTTGAAAGACCCTCACACCAAGGAGTAGTTTTGAAAGGAGTAATACGGCTCAGAGACTTAAGCCAGAGCTAAGGGAAAAGAGCATATTACAGAACACAAAGAAACAGGAAATGCCTCTCGACTATCTGCAGGTACACTGGTCTTGCTAGACAAAACCAACCCAAAAGATTAAACCTCCAAATAGTTTTTAAAACAGCATCAAGTAATAGCAGGAAAACTGCTGGGGCCAGTTCCCAATTTCTTTAAGAGCATCTTAACACCAAATTGCTTTCCTGGATACAACTAATGTTCCACCTAGTCTAGCAGTCTTACTTGGTGCATTGATACCCAGATGTATGATTATATAGACTCTCAAAGCCAATGAGTGAGGCTCCTCCATAGGTAAGAGGAAATACCTAATGGTAAAACTTTGCTCAAGGGAGCCAGGAGAGAGATTAAGAGTTGCTGTTTGTGAATGTATGATGTGGCTGTAAAGTGGGTCAATTTCCACACACTTTTGCTTAGGATGCTGGAGATGGTGGGAGGAAGTGAACTTCCCACTGCACTACGAGATAACATAAAATGAGTGGTTTGCTTCTATCACTGCATCTGTATGCCAGGAAAAGCTTCATTTGCTACTTTTCTGCCTGCCAGAGAACTAAGACAGGGTGTACAAATCAGAATACCTCTCTTCCCAGTGCCCTTGTCATACACGTATCTGTTGATACTGATTCATTCTTTCTCCGAGCTGCCCCAACTCCCTCTGCTGCAAAGAAAATTAAAGCCAGGCAGCAAGGTCCTAGAACAAACCATCATATCGGAAGATTTCCAACTGCTTTCAAATATCAGGAATTTTTGGTTCAGTTTTGGAACATTTCTGATATTTATAAATGGGCATTATTCAATTTGAGGTTATAATAAGTATCATTTCCAACTGCTCTTTCCATGTTTTTATAGATTGGCATTTTTATGCAAAAAAAGTGTATTCTTAAAGAAATATTGAGCTAAGCCTCTGGGAATGTGCCACTTGATCTAGCTCCCTGAGACTGTAAAAGTCTAACAGCAGATTAACATGATAGATTATAATTGCTTGAAAGGAACTCCATGGGTCTGTTTGGAAATAAAACTATGCCATTAACTAAAAATAAAAGCATGGGACCCATCAATTGCATTAAAGCTGTGGCTGGAGCTAGTCAAAGGAAATTAATATAAAAAGGGCTTTGCAAATATTTCCATGGTTGAATGTGCTGTTCTTAGTTTGCTGTGATTCATGGTGCCTTCTTGTTCATTATTTGCAAATGTGCAGGTAACAGCTTCAGTGCATTTGAAGTTTTTCATATATTTTAGCCTCAATGACTCATTCAAAGCCACAAGGTAGATGGCCACTGATGGCCACACTTTGCCACAGATTGGAGGAGCTTTCCTTTTCCAGGGGTGTCAGATACTAGTTCTTTTACTCTTTGTGAACAGTAAGGGTTAAACAACAAATGGATAAAAGGTAAAGGTGCATGCACCGAGTCATTGCTGACCCATAGGAGGATGTTGCATCATGATGTTTTTGTGGCAGACTTTTTACAGGGTAGTTTGCCATTGCCTTCCCCAGTCATCTACACCTTAACCCCAGGAAACTGGGTACTCATTTTACCGACCTCAGAAGGATGAAAGGCTGAATCATCCTTGAGCCAGCTACTTGAACCTGGCTTCCACCAGCATCGAACTCAGGTCATGAGCAGAGCTTGGGCTGCAGTACTGCAGCTTACCACTCTGCACCACAGGGCTCTGTGCCATGGGGTTAAACAACAAATGGATGAAGCAGCAAAATAAAAGGTGGGTTGACAAGTCCATGCTAGTCCATGGGTAACTGTCCTCAAATCCAGAAGGTGTATGTGTGCTTCAACCTAGGTTCCCTAAGACCACTTCCTGGAGGTTTGCACGGGACTGCCAAGCCCCCAGTGGAGGATCTCCTGCCTCCAAGTCCCACTGCCACCATGGCTTGAAGCAGTTGTGGAAGTTTTTTTTTTTTTCAAAAAAAAATGCTGCCTCATGTTCTTACTGGAAGTTCTTACCAGAAGTGACACAGGGTGGCTCTAGGAATTGATGGAAACTCTATGGTTTTATCAGAGAGTTTCCTATGATCCCTAGAGACACCCTTCAACATTTCCAGGGTGGCTCTAAAAATTGCCAGAAACCCTATGGTTTAACCATAGAATTTATGATGACTCCTAGAGCTACCCTTTGTCACTTCCAGTAAGAATGTCCAGCAAGAACACGAAACTGCCTTTTTAATTTTTTCTCCTATGATACTGCCCCTCCCCCCACAATTCTCCCATCAGTTGCCAGGCTCTGCCTGACAACCGTAGCTCTGGACTGTGTGGAATTGAGATAAAACTAGAATGACAACCAGACCAAAGCTTTGATCTGTAACCTGAAGTGCTGCTGAGCAATGTCCTGTTGTTCTGGCAAAGGCAGAAGGCAAAGCTGCTATTTATTTATTTAGAAAAATATATGTTATTTATATACAAGCATTTACACTGGGCCTACCTGGCCGATCTTGAGACTTCGTACAGCTAACCCTAAATACACATTTTTGTCAGGTTTGGCCCAAGCCTTAGGCCATGAGGCTCAAGTTCCAGTATACTAGATTCAGGAAAGGGAAGCATCCCATGAATCAACAATAGGGGTTAGGCTCAGAGGCCATATATAGCAGAAATATTGAACCAGGAGTATGACAGAGCGATGGCTGGCTAGATGGTGTTGGGAATCAAAGGCTTGAAGGCTCTAGGCCTAGTGTTGTCAGGTTCCCTGACCTCCCAGGTGGGAGGTGGGTCCTGCATTTGGTATTTCCTGCTCCCATAATCCTTGCATTATGACATCACTTCTGGGAAGTGATGTCATCATGCAGGTCACAGGCCACCCTGGGAGCACTCCCACACTCTCCAGGGGCCCAAATCTGGCCAAATCATGCCACTGCAGAGCTCTGTTTGGGGATTGTCTGGGCCACATGATACTGGACATCTATCCTGATGGGATCCCTTCATATTTAATTTAGAATGGGGAGTGGTGATGGAGTCTCTGCTGCAAGCCAGAGTCACACAATGCTGTCACACATCACTTTCAGTTGCACACCCAGAAGTGATAGTATGGTGTCAGTGATGGTCTAGGAATGTCCCAAATCTCTATGGTTTTGTGAAATTCCTAGAATCACTTTCATGTATACCATGGGAAGTGACATCACAATGTCACAACCTTGATTTTTGCTCTTACTATTCCAGTGAGTGGCAGCAGGAGTCAACAGGGGCAGGCAGTTGCCATAAATTTAGCCCCGAAGAGCAGCGATGAGGGAGGGGATATGGCTCAGGCTTCTGAACTGGGAAAGAGGTGATATTAAATCAATGATTAACTCATTCCACTGATAAAAAATGAATACTTTCCCAGACTGCTACTAGGCCGGAGAGGGGGAAAGGGGGCCTTTCTGTGAATACTGGCACTTGGCTTGCCATTTGTCTATCTGTGGCAGGTAAACTTGTGTCCTTGGCCTTAGTCCTCCACACTTGAGAAACTGAGAGGCAAGAAGGGGGAGGGGAGCAAAGGCCAGAAAATGGCCTCTATATTGATAATTTAGGAATTTCTCTTGTCTCTATGGTTTTTACCTCAAAATCTCCTGACATCTGCTGAGGCAATGCTGATAATCCTAATTAGCACCCAAGGGGGGCTTACAAAACTGTACAATCAGTTTACATCAAAATAATTATTTTTAAAAAAGAGCAAATGGGATTGTGCTGACCCTAAGTATCTTATCCTCTTTGCAGCATTGCTAGAGAACTGAATGTGTAGATAAGCTAGGGTACTATAACTGTCATGCCTCTTTAATAGGTGCAGTATTCAGAGGCAGGCTTAGCTAGTGGGAACAGGGGCAGCTGCCCCAGGGCCACACTTTTGGGGGACAACCACCAACTGCCTTGTCCCCTGACGGAGAGGGCACAGAAAAATAAGAGATTACTCCTGCCACTGCCTGCACCTGCCCCATCTAAGACTCAGGCAACAGGCTTCCAGAAGTGGCAGTGGCTAGAGTTACCAGGTCCGTATACCCTCCCAGTGGGAGACTGGGGCTGGTACTTACTTATGCCGGTCACATGTTCTCCCTTCCAGAAGTTACATTGTCATGCCAGCCACAAAAACACTCCTGCACTCTGCGGGGACCAAGTTGGCCCATTTGGGGCCAAAATCAGCCTCAAATGAAATGTGGGAGCACTCCTGTGTCCACTGTGATGATGTCATTTCCGGAAGCGATGTTTCTGTAACCCCCCCCCCCCGGAGTGCATGTGCCATGTGTGTTTCTGGGTGTCGGGAGATTTCTGGGGGGCTTGCCACCTCCTGCCAATCACTAGCAGATCGGCAGGCAAGGGGGCAACCCCCTGGGAGTTTGCCAGCCACCAGCAGGCACCTGGGAAACCTAGTGGTGGTTTCTCTCCATCTTTCACAGGGTGAGGGCTTGGGCCTAGTGTGTCTATGGGGTGGTGGTGGTTGCAGTGATGGTTGGGGTCCCATCTGGACTTTTGTCCAGGGACAGAGAATCACTAAGATTGCCCTTGGCAGTATTGATAGAGATGGATTTAACCTGCCCCCAGGAATTGCTTGATAAACTGAGTACTGGAGGACAACAGTCACTGCTGGCAAGGAAGCCCCTCTGTTCCCAGGTCTCAGTTCTTAAAGCAGCCTTAGCTTTTGGTCAGCCTTCTGCTGTCCTTCTGGAAGACTGGAGGGGAGGGGTACACAGCTGGTTCTCGGATGGTGCTGCAGCATCTACTCCATCTCTGAAGGTTTTAGTGGGTTTATTGGATGTCACAAAATTCCATGACCATTCCCTGTGAGGATGGGGTACAAAAATGATCAAAATAAAATGTTATAGGACTGAGGAATGCAAAGGAATTTTGATAGGATGTGCAAACTGTGTACAGGGAGGTTCACCATATTTCTTTGTTGCTGCTGAATTTCACCCCAGTGCAATTTGAGCTCAATTTGGAGGATTCTTCTCGGGAGACACAGCTGTAGCAATACTTCGAGGTCTGTTAGAAGAATTTCTGCAATATTAACCATACCATTCAGGTCCACAAGAAAGCAAAACGAAGTCACACTGTTTCTGAACTGTGCCCTTCCTCTGGAATTTGAGATTGTCCTGCTCCAAATGAGGACTAAACCTCCACAACAATCTTTATCCTGTTGTGCTTAATATATTATGGAATTCAGAACAGTTGGTGGTTAGGTAATGAAACACATATGGTATGTGAAATTGCTGCCCACTGGGGCAAGACTCCCTTTGCTATACTTAGCAGGTGGGTAAATTACAAAACCTTTTAAATTAGTTCTCACTCTTTTTTTTTTAATTGAAGACATGGAGTAATGTTGTGTTAACAGAGACTCAGTGGGAATGTGTTTGTGTAGGTGAATTTGTGCTCACCTCTCATGAAGGTGGATCTTTGTATTTCATTATTTGACCTGCAATTTCCAAGACTTTGCAGGGAGAAAAAAGAAGAGTGCAACTAACTAGAAAGACCTAATTTGATTACATAAAATGATTTTGGGAGGGGGATGATTGTGTATATCATTGCCTATTATTTCACTTGGCTGTTTTTATTCAATTACTTGTTTTTATTTGGCTGTTTTTATCCATTTATTTGTTTCTGTTTGACATGAGCATGGAAGCCCCTCAAATGCTGCAGGCTTCTGTTGTTATTCATTGTCTATAATCCCACTACACTTGCTGGGTGCTTGCAAATAATTTCTTTAAAGCCCTTTGTGAATTGAAGAGGGCTGGGTGGCTTGCAAGTCAAATTATTACAAACTTTATTATTTTTAAACGGCCATCCATCTGCATGTTGCTTTATGGAATATAAGAACAGAGAGGTCTCTGCTCTCAGATGCTGGTGATCTAAAATTTGGTACGAGGCAGGGAATAAAGAGAGGGGGCGGAGGTCATCACTGTGGAAGTAGCGGGGCAGAGATTGGGAAATCCTCCCCTCCAAAATTCACCCTCAAAGCTTTTTCAAGTTCTTAGGAGCTCCTGGAGGCCAGCTGCTCTTTTCTCCCTCTTTCTTTTCCTATAGCTGACTCCACATTCAAATCCCTTCTATAGACTATTTAGGCATCATCAAGCCATTTTAAAAGCATTTTTCTTTAGGTTAATTTACAAAGTGAATTGCAACCCAGAGGGAAGCATCTTCTCATTCCCTGCATGCTGATGGGCTTCGCAGAGGTCTCTGGCTGGCAAATGCCAAACGAGGTGGAAAGGAGGTCAGGAAGCAGAGGAAGTAGCCGTGTTAGTCTGTAGTTGCAAAATAGTAAAGAGTCCAGTAGCACCTTTAAGACTAACCAACTTTATTGTAGCATAAGCTTTCGAGAACCACAGCTCTCTTCATCAGAGGCATCTGATGAAAAAAGCTGTGGCTTTTTCAGGAAGGGATGGCAATTAGTGGGTTGAGCTTCTCCCACCAATGCAAATCCATGATGACTGTCATCCACCTGGACCCATACAAGCAATTTATCAAATCTGTGATCCCCAACGTGGAGCGCCATGGCACCTGCTGATATGTCATCTCACCACCAGAAGCACTTTGGGGCACGATTTGGGATACAGAAAGTGAGAAAATCCACTCCATTGATCGAAATCCCTTCCATCATGGAATGCTTCACTGGAGGATCAAAGCCGATGTATTTTATGTGACCCATATTTGCATAATGGTGTATAGATGAATATACACATTATCCTGTTGCTACTGTATAGTTAAAACATAAAGTTCTGATTACATCTGGGAACATGGTTGCCATTTCACCAGGAAGGCAGCACCGGACATTAAATGTAATCCATTTAAATACCAAATAGATTAATTATATTCAATGACATTAACATGAATGCCAAATTAGCTACATACACAAAGAAAGATCCCCAGGCTTATGCTGGAGGTCATTTCACATTCTTTCATTCCATTCCTATACTATTTATTACAATTAAATCCATCTTCAAAGAAGTTTTAAGTAATGTGGCTCTGGGTCGTTAAGTTAACAATGTCACTGTGTTCTTGCTATCTCATTTGCCTTAATTAGAGGGCACATTCTCGTCAATGATAGTGGCAGGGTATAACAAGTTGGAGTTGATATTCAGCATTAAATAGTTCCAAATTTCAAATGTGGGCATTTAACCATGAGATAAAGATTCAGTTTTGACACGTACAAAAATGGCCTTCAATTGCACACGTTTGGAATCTGTGGATTAATTTCCACAGAGAAAATACGACATCTCACCTTCCCCCACCCACCACCCAGCATGGATTTATGAGCAGAAGACAGCAGGAACTTAGTATTGTACTTAGAATAGCTACCAAATTTTGCATGAAGTTAAATTTTGAATCAAATTTGGAAAGTCCTGATATAGTGTTGTATCTGAGAAATTCTGATAGAAGTAACGTTACTCCACCACCCCCAAAATAAAGATGCCACACACCAAATTGCATTAAACTGGTACTGATTTATTAAACTAATCTGACCCATATGAACAGCCAACCCTTAGAACGAGCACCTATCTAATGGGCTATCAGAGGTATGCAAGTATTAATGGGCAAACCATTAATCTGCTAATCACTTTTCATGAATATTGTCCACATGCATATTTACACTGGCTTTTCTGGGTATTTGATTCTCAAAGATCAGATCTGCTTTGGGCCTCTGTAATTCCAAACATGAAGGAGTTGAACCAAAGTGGTATCTGTTTATTATTTCTAGAAAAAAGCCCCATTTCTGCTGTGGACTTTCTGTGAAAGTTTCAGCAGTTGATTGGTTGAAGACATGTCAGATTATTATTATTAATAATAATAATAATAAATTATCATTAATAATAATAACATACTTGCTTTTTAAAAAGCACCAGTGTTGCAACATTTTTAAAAAAATAAAAAGACGAAAAAGAATGGACTAAAAAGTAAACACACAAGACTCATACAAAATACTTTGTGTTGGTCAGAAGATAATTTACTTCTTACTGCCAAGGTTCGTGTATACATACAACACATAATAAACAATGATATTTCTTTGTGTTGATGGGCTAAAGTTTTCTGGAGGGAAACTTTAAAATATTAGGTATTCAGGACTTTCTGCAGAGGTTTTCTGTTAGCCATATTGCAGTATTCCCTGTTACCTGAACTGGTCTCCTTGTGAGTAAGAGAATCATGGGGGGGGATTAGCAAGCAAGGAAGTCGGCTTTGCGAGAGGCCAGTAACTATGGGATCTTTTTCATCAATGTCTATGGGGTCCCTTCCCAAAATAGCAAAAGAGGCTGTTGCTTAAATTTCAAAGAGCAATATTCTATTGCAAGAAGAAAATGCATGTACATACACACAGGGTAAATAGTAAAAATGGTTACACATGTACAGAGTCCTAGGAAGCTAGGGAGGGCAAAGTATATCTACCTATCCTGAAGAGTAGTCCAGTCCACGGAGGAAGAGAGCAGCTTCAAACGCTAGTGTTCTTGCCCAGGAGAGCAAGAGGCTTGGAGCAACCTCAAGGGAGAAGCACTTTGGATCCAATAAGTGTGCATGATTTGAATAGGGCCAGGGCACTGCTCTTATAGGGTAAAATGTGCCCTGAGGTGGGATAGCCCACGTAGCTGTTAGAACTAAGACTCCAATGGTCAGTTCCTGGGAGTAACAAAAGGTTTGATTACCTTGATTGGTAGCTTCCGGGGCATGTAAAAGAGAATGCAAAATTTGTCCTGGCACTGCACAAAGGGGCAGTTTGTTAATGACGTCCACCGGAGCTAAGTTGATGAATTTAGTTGGGGAATGTACATTCCCAGGAATGAATTATAAATACTTATGAATGCTAGTTGATGTTCTCCTCAATCAAGGACAGGAGATCTCATCACGGAAGGAGGGAAAGGAATGTGTTAAGTGGAGGTGACTCTGTGAGACCTTTGTTGCACTGGGCACCTTTAAGGGCTGGGGAGACTGCAAAACTAATCACCACTAGTCTCTCCACATTTACATGCAGCATTCCATTTATGCCTGGGTCTCCTGGGTGGGACTCAGCAACAGTTAACTAGAACTCCCCTGGCTGCAATCCAAACTGCCATTTTAAATCCAGGGGCCTTGTGATTTTATATCTCATACAAAAGAAAACATTCTTCACTTCTTCAAAAAAGCCACTGTTTGAATTTGCTGGGGGAAAAGTCAGGGTATGTGTGCAGGGAGAAAAGCGACAGAAAAGCTGGGGAAAGATCAATTCTGTGGCAGATGCAGCCTTTCTCCATGCACAACACAAAATATCTAGGAAGCAGTTTGGAAACTGAATCTGGGTATTTTGACTGTATGTGCCGAACTCTGGAGAGAAATTGATGCAGTATGGATCCAGAACCGAAGAAAAAGCCCCATGTGGAAAAGACCGTGGCCTGCATATTGATATATGCTGAGACAGCCTGTTGCTTCACCACCCTCCCCCCCCCCATAATGACAAACACGAGGTTTTGTATAGGTGAAGTCTCAGTTCCAAGGGGACCCCATCCCAACCACCCCCACCCCCCAATCTGGGAAACCTCCCTCCATCATAAGATGCCTCCGGGTGCTTACCATAGTCCCTTAACTTAAACAAAAGTCCACACTGTACCAGTCAATCTCAGTAGGGCCTAACTAGTTTTAACCAGGCTTAATTAGAAACAACAAAGTGAAGCAGGTGACAAAGAACCCTTTCTTGGCCAATCTGAAAGAGTACCCAAAAAATTCCCTGAAGTGACCAGCTACTCCCACCTTACCAAAATACTGGAATGGCAGGTGGGCAGCTCAAAACAGCAAGTGACATTACAGGGGAGGAGCCAACTCATAAAGTTTCATTGCTCTTCACCCTTGATTGGCAGTGAGTGCAGCCTCCCAGCAACACCCCCCCCCCCAAATCTCAGCATCTTCTTTATTTGGAAAGAAGGTGAGGTAAAGGAGCTCCCAAACCATTAGAGGTGGGGATTTATATTCTAAACTAAAATTAGTTTCCATTTGGATGACATAACTTTGTCTTGGAAGTTTGACCATGTCTCCTTTTTAAAGTCTATATAATAAAAAAGAAGAATATCTTCACGTTAACAACAACAACAACAACATTCAATTTATATACTGCCCTTCAGAATGACTTAACACCCACTCAGAGCAGTTTACAAAGTATGTTATTATTATCCCCACAACAAAACACCCTGTGAGGTGTGTGGGGCTGAGAGAGCTAGAAGCTGTGAGTGACCCAAAGTGTCTGATATTAGCCAATAGCCTTGTTTCAATCTCGTTCTTATTCTCATTCATTCAGAAGCTGAATGAATTAGTGTCATAGACCAGTCCCTTACTTTCTGCACAACCAAGCTGGCTAGTCAGCAGGGGGAACTGCACGCAATCCAACTTTAGATACAAAAACCATGGAACAGAAACCTTTTGGTCCTGGATATCGGGTGATCCAGAAGAGCCAATCACGTCCCATGACTTGCTATCTAACTCCAAGGCTTGCTTCTGTTCCTTAGTCTGGACAACAGGGTAGTCATTTGCAGTGCAATCCTAAACAGACTCACTCCATTCTAAGTTCAATGACTTCTGCTGGGGATTGCATTGCAAGCTCTTCATCTGTGCTTTCAGATGTTCCCATGCAGAGGGTTTCCTTGCTGGTGATGGATTCCTCAGCTGCCCCATCCCATTCTATTCTGCTGTGGTAGCAGAAAGTTAAAGCCAACATATGGTGACCCCTCATGAATTTTTCAAGGCATACCTCTCCCATATTTATAACCTGCCTTTGTCTATACTTAGGTTGACTGCCTGACCCTCACTGGTTGACCTATGAATGAGCGTCATGAGCTGAGTTCTTGAAGAAAAGCTATTTATCTCTTTTCATCTCATTCCTAGCTAGAGAATGTTAGCACTCAACAACTCTCAGAGAAGCAGTGACGAGGCAACATGCTGCATGATGGGGCCAAAGCAGCAATTACAGATGTTTATGCAAATGAGCTTTCATTTTTATAGCCAGATCATAAATCATAATTGAGAACAGAGGGACCTGCTCAAAACCATTTTCTACTAATAAGCACATGTACAGCTGCTTGGAGATAACATGCCCCATTTTGCAATAAAAGCACTTGGGCCATGGGGGCAAGTCCTTCCTCGAGTGTCTTGTTAAATTAAGAGCTGAATTTCACATCCAAATGCTATGACATTTCCTTTAATTTTATTATGGGTGAGGGTCACCCAGTCTGACCCAATGAGGCCACATGGGCATTTAAAAGCTGCAGAGAAGAGTGGGATTTAGTCAAAGCTGGTTTGTGAATGGCAGTGGTACAATGAGGGCAAGAACTATACCTGATGATCATCTCCCTGAGGGCCAAGCTACAAGTGACAAATGACACTTGAACAGCAAGTGTATTTCTCCCTGTTCACTTGCCCTCCACTCAATCCACTTGCTGTTCAAGTGTCATTCATCACTTGTAGCTTGGCCCTGAGATAGACTTTTTGCTGGCTATTGTCTGTTTGACATCGCCCATCTCACATGTGCTGTTACATTGTTCTTTGTTTATTGAAACTAGGTGTGATATATTGGGATCCCTTGTCAACTCCATAGTTGTATTTTTTTATTTCCAGATAAAATACAGGGCCAAGCTACACATGACGAATGACACTTGAACGGCAAGTGGATTGAGTGGAGGGCAAGTGAACAGGGAGAAATACACTTGCTGTTCAAGTGTCATTCGTCATGTGTAGCTTGGCCCACAGACTATTGTATACATGCAATTGACAAAGCTTTCTGTTACTTTGGTTCCTTTGTATTTTTTCTCCTGTTTTACAATTAGTTTTGAAGTTAATAACAACAACAACAACAATAACAACAACAACAACAACAACAACAACTGCACTTATATACTGCCCTTCTAGACAGATTATCGCCTCACCCAGAGCGATGAACAAGTTAGTGTTATTATTATCCCCACAATACAGCTTGGGTGCTGGGGCTGAGAGGACTGGCTTATTCAAGGCCACCTACTGAGCTCATGGCAGTAGCGGGATTCGAAACAGTAGAGTGCTGATTCGCACCCAAACCACTTAACCACTGTGCTACAGCAGCTCTAATTTAAAAGATCCCAAATAGTGAGGATAGAAGCAGACATTTCAACTCTATTGATATTCTTTTGCAGCTTTTTCATTTATTGGGCTTCACCCTGACTTATGTGGATGGAAAGTCTCTCTTAAATACTACTCAAAACTCTTCTAAAGCTGCACATTGTAAGGGGAGTTGAGTAGTGGTAGACAAATGATATTTCTGGGAAGCTTGTTTACCATTACGTAGTTGGAACCATGAAGAGCTTCAAAGGAACCTGAGGATGCCCAGGTTGAAAACAAATGTTCTGTCCAGATAATGTATCTAGAGCAAGTTTGGTGTAGTGGTTAAGAGTGGCAGGACTCTAATCTGGAGAACCGGATTTGATTCCCCACTCCTCCGCATGAAACCATCTGGGTGACCTTGGGTCAGTCACAGCTTCCCAGAGATCTCTCAGCCCCATGAGCATGAAAGAAGAAATGAGCGCCGTTTGCATGTGAAAGAAGAAATGAGCGCTATTGTCCAAGTTGTATGCATGTATGACAAATAATGAAGTCATTTATGTAGTGAACTATATCCATGCCCCTGAAGAAGGCCTTTGGATGAAATCTGCATCATTCAATAGCCGGCCCCAGTTTGGGCTTGGAATCTTCTGACCAACGTCCACTAGAGTATCTGTGAAAAGAAACAAAGAAAGAATTACAAGAATTCCTACAACATTAAGGGACTTACCTGTTGGATTCTTCTCTCCTGGAGTTGTTCTCCTGCTACCTCTGTGAAAGGAATCTTTGTGTGTGTGGGGGGGGGGGGGCGTTCAGTGTTCATTTGTAATTTGTGAATGATATTTTTGTATTCTTGTGATAATTATTGCATGATTGTATTTAATAATGGAATTGAATACTTTAATACTTGGTCACTTTAAATTTTGGAAAAGAAGTTTTCTGTATTTATATAAAAATTGAATATTTATAAATATAGTTTCTCCTGGTAAGGGGTTCCCTTTCTTGTGGGTGCATCTGATTTAACCAGGAGTGCCTTTTGTTTGCAGTTAGTTTTCAAGAATGGAGCAAAAGATTTCATTAGATGGCTTCAAAGCTAAGCTCCTTGTGTGCCACAGCCATTCAGAAGATGTTTGGGAGCAAAGTTAAACATTCGTTGCTTTCCCCACCAAATCCACTGAAATGTTGTTCCAAGTCTCCAATTTACCCTTGCCAGGTGGAGAATTGCCAGCCCAATCAGTTTCCCACCCTTGGTGAATTGTGGAGAGGGAAGAAAAAAGGGTGCTCACATAGTGACACTCTAGAAATTTCCCCTAGTCTTTATAGTAAAGACCATAGGGAGGGGGAGGGGAGGGGGAGAGACTTCGCCTATAGCATCTCCTGGAAGTAATATAACATCTTCCCCAAGTTCTGCTCGCCCCAGGCACCACCACCCAAAGTTCTCTACATTTGATGAGGCAATCTTATGAACCCTAGAATATGGGACAAAGCCAATTACAGGTCATTTGCTGAAACCATACAGATTTTGGCCCAAAGTCTAAGGTAACTAGGTGAACACCCTGAGGCATCTAAGGGGGATGGGACACTTACCCAAGTCAATTTCTCATAATTTAAAGACTCATGGGAATTGGTGAAGGTACTCTGTTGGGATGGCAGCATCAGTGAAACCTGCAGAGGTGATTGGTGATGAGGTTGGGCCTCTTGACACATATTTTGGTATGCAGACTATAAGAAAAACAAGACAGAGAAATATTTCAGCACTGAAGTTTGAGCCAGGGGCAATTTGCCCGATCACTCATAGCCTAGAAGACTGCACTTTAATTAAGGTAACCTGCACTTGAAAAGGAAAGTGAAGATTAAATAAGTTCCTGTTGCAGATCAGCCATTTGTAAAACTCCAGGTTAACCCATCAGTTTGAAATGTGTACCTCCATTTTTAGTCACAAAGTTAAATCTCCATTTTGATCCAACTTCTCCTTTGCAGAAATCAAATCCGCGGTACTTGACTTTCATGATTTTTTTGTTTTGTTTCCTTGTACTGATTTCTCTCACAAAATGTACAAATGTTTCAGTGCTATTTGTGGATTGATAACTCTATGCATGTTATACACATAAAGCATGCACATATAAATACGATACGAATTACTTAAAGAAATCATCTGACATGCATACGCAGTACAAATGAAACTACTGCCACCTCTGAGGGGGGAAAATAAATTGAATGTGAAGAGAAATAAAATAGGGAACATTCATTCATACCTAGTTACAACACAGCCAAACGTCTGGCAAATAATTAAATACAGGTGGGCCATTTAACAAAAACCTGCCTTTGTGTGTCAGATTCAGGATGTATAAACTCAATTCACATGCTTGTTTTACTTCAGTGCTGCCTGTGATTTCATAGCCCAGCTAATAAACCAAGTAGTTGGTCACAACACATATAAATCCTGGTGTCAAGTGATTTTTTTAAAACGTGCCATAAAACTCCAAGACTATGTTTAACAAGGGCATGCAGGAGTCTCTAAAGGAAATTTATCAGCAATGGGAAATTCAGGACTTAGAGTGTTCTTGTGTCTTGTTTCAGCAGTAATGGGGGCCAAGCATTTACGGGGGGTCCAGAAACCACTGAAAAACCCACTGTTGATCCTTGCTGTCATCCTTGCTAATGCAAGAGAAATTCTTTTCCCACTTGCCTTCTTCTCTAGCTGGCTTGCTTGTCCGAAAACTGCCTATTTAGGTGCCAGGAACCTCCAACCAAAGTAACTACACTGGAGGGATGAGAGAGGATTGAGTACCAATGCAATAGCAAGAATAAGCAAGCGTAAAAACAATTCAACAAAAATGTCATTTTCAAATGAAAAATACAAATTTAAATGTACGTTTCTAGTATTCTGAATTTCAGTAGTCATAGGGCCAAGCTACACATGACGAATGACACTTGAACAGCAAGTGTATTTCTCCCTGTTCACTTGCCCTCCACTCAATCCACTTGCCGTTCAAGTGTCATTCGTCATGTGTACAAATGACACTTGAACGGCAAGTGGATTGAGTGGAGTGCAAGTGAACAGGGAGAAATACACTTGCTGTTCAAGTGTCATTCGTCACTTGTAGCTTGGCCCTAACTTGAACAGAACAATAAACTGCTTGGGTTCAAAAGGCAAGCCAGAGACAAGAGTAACATGAACTGGCTTCTCACAGGATTGCCAGGCCCATGTCTGTGAGCGACAGGTGCTATTTGGAGGTGGGCCTGGGAAGGGGAAACAACACTCTAAGAACGCTCCAATCTCTATGACCCACAGTTCCTAAAGCCAGTTTTGTGTAGTGGTTAAGAATGGCAGGACTCTAATCTAGAGAACTGGGTTTGAGTCCCTACTCCTCCACTTGAAGCCAGCTGGGTGACCTTGGGTCAGTCACAGTTTTGGAGCTCTCTCAGGGCCAAGCTACAAGTGACGAATGACACTTGAACAGCAAGTGGATTGAGTGGAGCGCAAGTGAACAGGGAGAAATATACTTGCCGTTCAAGTGTCATTCGTCACTTGTAGCTTCGCCCTCAGTCCCACCCACCTCATAGGGTGATTGTCATGAGGATAATAGCACATTTTGTAAACCGCTCTAAGTGGATGTTAAGTTGTTCCAAAGGGTGGTATATAAATCGAATTTGTTGTTGTTATTGTTAAAGCACCACAGAGTGCTGTGACATCATTTCCAGGTATTCACCTGGAAGTGATACCAAAGCATCAGCAGTAATATTGTCCTCCATCAGGTGACTTGATATTGCTGGCCCTGAAAGATGACTGCAAACTGCCTGTGGTGCAAAGATACAGTTTTCTCTGCTTCATTTTCAGAATCCTTAGTTTGTAGGCAGTGGAAGTATGATTTGTGCTGTAAAGCAAAGAAGAATCTGACAGCAATTTAGGTCTCACCAGATTAATCTTGCCCTTGTCCTATTCCTAGACCCAGAAGAGTCTAAAAGCCAGCCCAGGAAAACTATTGTGATCTTGTTTGTAGAGCCAAGATCTTTTGTTGTTCCAAATCACAAGAGAGTTCACAATAAATTTCAAGCAAATGCAAAAGATAGTCTTAGGTATTGATTTTCAGAATGCTTGCCTCTTAAAATTGTACATCCCCCAGGTGTGACAAACTTAAAAGCTTGGGACTTGTGTGCTCAAAGGCACTGCAAGATTGGGCCCGAGGAAAATATTTTTCACTAGAAGTTAAGGTGGTTTATAGTCCCTGGGAGGAACACTTTCTTAAATTAAACTCTTTTCCTATAAACTCTTTATTATAATAGCTGCAGTCCAGGAAAGATGAGGCAAAGCAGAAGGGCGGGGGGGAAACTAAGAGGGCAAAAGACAGATGTGGAGCTGTTCGTTGGTAAGAGGCCTGAGGATAATTACACAACCCTTAGATGTCATTAAGAACAAACAAATATTCAGCAGGCAGGATTTGCTTACCATGGAATCACATGATTCTTTTGGTCTGTCAGGAAGTGGAAGAAAGAGTTCTTTGCAGTCTGATAGCTTACAGATGGTGAAAATGCCAATCTTTGAATGCAGGCAGGAAAGGATAATGTCTGGTTCTTATTGACAATGGTCATATATAACAAGATGGGGGTTCGTAAACCTTTAACAGGTGAGTGGAAGAAGGAATTTCAACTGTGTAGCTTTAGGAATGTGTGACATTGGGGTGATTTTGAATTACTTATCCTTATTGATCCCCCCAATAATGATTTGATATGCCAGTTGATTTTGTTTTTTTCCTTGTGCACAATGTTTTACTTGCACACTTTCTTCCCTTTCCTTGTACCAAACATATCCAGCAAAATGTACATTTTTCAACATTGTTTCTATGTTAAAAATCAGCATTATATGTGTAAGCCATGTACATAGAATCAGAGGGTTGGAAGGGACCTATAGAGTCATCTAGTCCAACCCCCTGCACAATGCAGGAAATTCACAACTACCTCCCTTTCCCCCACAAACACCCAGTGACCCTTGCTCCATGCCCAGAAGATGGCAAAACACTATCAGGATTCCTAGCCGAACGGGCCTGGGGAAAATTGCTACCTGACCCCAAGGTGGTGATTGTCATCACCCTGGGCATATAAGAAGGGGCCACAAGAACTAAGCAATGATGTAACCCTTCCTGCCCTTCTTTTCATGATCTGGCTAGGTTCACAGAATCAGCATTACTGTAAGATGGCAATACCTTAAATACCTCCCAAGAAGGAGAGCTTACCACCCCCCGAGGAAGCCTGTTCCATTGAGTGACTGCTCTGTCAGGAAGTTCTTCCTAAGGTTTTGCCAAAAAACTCTTTTCATTTAATTTCAACCCATTGGTTCTGGTCTGACCTTCTGGGGCAATGGAAAACAACTCTGCACTATCTTCTATATGATAGCCCTTCAAATACTTGCAGTTGGTCATCATATCACCTCTCTGTCATCTCCTTACCAGGCCAAACATACCAAGCTCCTTCAACCTTTCTCCATAGGACTCGGTCTCCAGACCTCTCACCATCTTCATTCCCCTCCTCTGGACTCTCTCCAGCTTGTCTATAACCTTCTTTAGTTTTGGTGCCCCAAACTGAACACAGTACTCTAGGTGAGGTCTAACCAGAGCAGAGTAGAGTGATACCATCACTTTGCGTGATCTGGACAATATACTTCTATTGATACAGCCTAAAATTGCATTTGATTTTTTAGCTAACACATCACGCTGCTGACTCATATTCAGTGTATAGTCAACTAAGACCCCTAGATCCTTTTTGCTCATACTACTGTCAAGACAAGTCCTCCCCCTATCCTATAATTATGCATTTGATTTTTTTCCCTACCTAAATGCAGAAAATTCATTTTATTGGAAATTCATTTTATTTGTTTTAGCCCAATTTTCCAGCCTCTCAAGATCGTCCTGTATCCTCATTCCATCTTTGACCGTATTTGCTACCCCTCCCAATTTAGTATCATCTGCAAATTTAATAAGCATTCCTTCTATTCCTTCATCCAAACCATTTATAAAAAAATTGAACAGAACAGGTCTCAGAACTAGACATGGGCATGAGCCACAAAAAAAACCGAACCATGAGGTTCGTGGTTCGTGGCGTTTTCACAAACCAGGAACCAGGAACCCCACGAACTGGGGCAAGTTCACAAACCAGTTCATGGTTTGTGGTTTGAGGGGTTTAAATGCCCCTTTCCGATCGCTTAGCAGCAGCAGGGAAAGTGGCATTTGATAGTTTAAAGGGCCCTTTCCTGCCACTTGAAAGCGGCAAGGCCCTTTAAATGGTCCAAAGCCCACAAATCCAAGCCCCATCCCCCACCCCCCATCCTCGCTCCCCATCCCCATCCCCCATCCCCAGCCCCCCACCTACCTTGACTCTGCAGCTGGGGTGGTGGAGGCCATGGCACAGTAGCAGCAGCTCTGGCCTTCTCTGCTGCCCTGCGGGCCCGCAGCCTCCTCCCCCTCCTCCAGGCCCTTTTCAGCCTCCTTCGCCACTGTGCAGGCCCACAGTGCAATGGAGGAGGCTGAAAAGGGCCTTCCTGCCCCTCAAATGGCCATCACGGCCATTTAAAGGGACCTGCTGCTGCAGGAAAAGTTTAAATGGCCATTTCCCTGCTGCTCCAAGCAGCGGGGAAATGACCATTTAAACTGCCTCTTTCCCTGCCATTTTGCAGTGACACAGAAAGGGGCATTGCCCTTTAAAATGAACCAAATGGAACCAATGGACCAGTTCCCTGGAAGTTCATAGAAACAAGATTCCACGAACCACTAGTTCCCGACCCACAAACCGGGCTGGTTCATGGGTTTTTTCGGTTCGTATTCAGGTTCGTGCCCATCTCTACTCAGGACTGATCCCTAAGGGCACTTCACTTGTCACTCTTCTCCAAGAGGACAAGGAACCATTAACAAGCACTCTTTGGGTGCGATCTGTCAATCAGTTACAGATCTCCCTAACAGTAGTAGGATCCAACTAGACATGGGCATGAACCACGGAAAAACTGAACCATGCAGTTTGTGGTTCGTGGCGTTTTCACGAACCAGGAACCACGAACTCCCACGAACTGGGGCAAGTTCATGAACCAGTTTGTGGTATGTGGGGTTTAAATGCCCCTTTCCAGCCACTTAGTAGCTGCAGGGAAAGGAGCATTTAAACCTCCGGATCAGCTGCTTGTTGGAGAGATCCCATGGCGGCCATTTAAGGGGCATGAATGGCATTTTTGGCATCTTCCACTGTCCTGCGGGCCCATGCAGCAGCGGAGGAGGCCAAAAATGCCCTTCCTGCCCTTCACGGGAGGAGGCGGAGGAGGCCACGGGGCTGCAGGGTGGCGGTGAAAGCCGGAGCCACTGTTGCTGGGCTGCAGCTTCCACCACCCCAGCAACAAAGCCAAGGTAAGTGGGGGGCTGGGACTGGGGGTTTGGGGGGATGGAGTTTGTGGGCTTTGCGCTATTTAATGGGCCCTGCCACTTGCTAGTGGCAGGTCCCTTTAAACTATCAGCTGGCAGGTGCAGGGGGGGAATGGCCATTTAAACAGTGGGGCTTGGCTGGCCAGCTGGGAACTACTAGCTGGGCAGCCAAGCCACGCTGTTTACATGATCAGCTGCTTGTTAGGTAACTCCTCAACAAGCAACTGATCTGAGGGTTTAAATGCCCTTTAAAACGAACCAAACAAACCAGTAGACCAGTTTGTGGAAGTTTGTGGAAATGAGCTTCCACGAACCTCTGGTTCGTGACCCACGAACCAGGCTGGTTCATTGTTTTTTTTGGTTCGTATTCAGGTTCATGCCCATCTCTAATCCAAACCACATTTTACCAACTTGTCAACAAGGATATTATGTGGAATGTTATCAAAAGCCTTACTGAAATCATGATAAGCTATGTCTACAGCATTCCCCTGATCCAGTAAGCGAGTAACTTTCTCAAAAAAAGAGATAAGATGGCTGTTGTGGGTTTTCCGGGCTGTATTGCCGTGGTCATGGCATTGTAGTTCCTGACGTTTCGCCAGCAGCTGTGGCTGGCATCTTCAGAGGTGTAGCACCAAAAGACAGACGGCAATACAGCCCGGAAAACCCACAACAGCCATCGTTCTCCGGCCGTGAAAGCCTTCGACAATACATCAAAAGAGATAAGATTAGTCTGCTGTTCTTGAGAAATCCGTACTCGCTCTTAGTAATTACAGCCATCCTTTCTAAATGCTCAAGGACTTGCTGATTTGTTCTAAAACTTTTCCAGGTATAGGTGTCAAGCTGACGGTCTGTAGCTACATGGATTCTCCTTTCCCCCCTTTTTGAAGATGGGGACAACATTTGTCCGCCTCCAGTCTTCTGGCACCTCACTTGATCTCCAAGAATTCTTAAAAATGATGGACAGAGGCTCAGAAATTACATCCACAAGTTCTTTTAGTGCCCTTAGGTGCAATTCATCTGGCCCTGAGGATTTAATTTCATTTTTTAAAAACTAGGTGTTTATGTACTACCCCTATGCCAATCTTAGGCTGTAACTCCTTTTCCCTAACATGTGTTCTGTTGTTGCCATGCTGAGGACCATTTCCTCAGTCTTTCTTTTGCAGAAGAAGACTGAGGAAAAGTAGGAATTGAGCAGTTCTGCCCTCTCTTCATAGCCTGTACCAATTTTACTTTCCTGTCCCTGCAATGGGCCTACCATGTCCTTTCTCTTTTTCTTTGAACATAAACAAAGAACCCTTCCATTTCCTAAATGTGTCTTTTTTTATTTCTCAACCCATTAGAAAGTTATGGAGCCACCTTGGCTTCTTTAGACTTCTCTCATTTTTCCTTCTTATAGGAATTGTGATTGTGCCTTCAATATTTCATCTTTAAGAAACTCTCGTCCCTCTTGAATTCCCTTCTCCTTAAGTATTTCTGACCAAATTCATGCAAAATTGGTTTCAGCAAACATGTCATTTTACCACCTTCTTATATCCCTTCTTATGTCCCTCAGGCTCTCACTTCCTTCTAAAATATGTTGGGATCTTACATATGTCTGGTAAGCTAAACTCTTCTGATGTTTTTGTAACGTATTCTATCTCCAGTGTTAGTTTCTTCGAGCACACTGTTATGTTCAATTATTATATTGCATTGATATTTTTGTACATTGAATTATCTATTGCAATCTATATATTATGAACTTCTAAGAACATCAATAAAGGAATTTGGAAAAAAAATCTATGGGATTCTACCCAGCACAATTTTCAGTTTCTTAAAATTTGCTTTCCTGAAGACCAACCTATATATGTCTGAGTACATACATCTCTTCCCTTTCCCAAGACTGTAAATTTCAAAAATACCTGGTCACTGCTTCCTAGGGTGCCCACTTCTTTCACCTCATCAACCAGTTCTTTCCTGTTGTTGAGAATCAAGTCCAAGATAGCAGAATCCCTTGTTTCCCTCTCCACTTTCTGAAAATTGAAGTTGTCTGCAAGACAAGTCAGGAATTTATTTGACCTTTCATTTTTAGCAGTTAGACTTCCAACAGATATCTGGGTAACTGAAGTCTCCCATGACCACTGTGTCCCGTCTCTTGAGAACTTTGTAATTTGTTCTAGGAGCATTTCATCCAAGTCCTCTGCCTAGCTTGGTGATCTACAGCAGACTCCCACCATAATATCACTATTATTTCTTACTTCTTTTATTTTTACCCAGAGACTCTCAACTGAACTTCCATGCTCAGATACATCTACTTCTTCACAAGTATATACCTCCTTTACATGCAATGCTACTTCTCTCTCCTTCCTTATTTGTCTATCCCTTTTAAACAAGTTGTATCCCTCAATCCTAGTATTCCAATTGTGTCATTCCACCAAGTTTCAGTGATGCCTATTATGTCATAGTCTCCTTCCTGTATTAGGACTCCAAGTTTCTCCTGCTGGTTTCCCATACTCTGTGCATCAGTGTAGAGACATCAGAAACCATGAGTTATATGCCCTGAAGTTTTTGTTTCTGTGCTTACCTGTGAGTTAATGTTTCCTAGCATATGTTTCACTCCCCATAAATCTTCAGTGTTCTCATCTCCATTTATAGGCTTTGAAATTTTGTATCTCTCTCCCATAGGTTTTCGTTTCTACATGGTCTGTAGAAACTGCAAAAATCCTGATATAGCATGCACAGTACAACAGCAAGCTCGTCCCCACCTTCTTTTGATTTCAGTAAGATCCTGGATGAATACAAAATAGAAAAGAGTCCAGTAGCACCTTTAAGACTAACCAACTTTACTGTAGCATAAGCTTTCGAGAACCACAGCTCTCTTCATCAGATGCATCATATTGTAGCATAAGCTTTTGAGAACCACAGCTCTCTTCGTCAGATGCATCATATTGTAGCATAAGCTTTCGAGAACCACAGCTCTCTTCATCAGATGCATCATATTGTAGCATAAGCTTTTAAGAACCACAGCTCTCTTCATCAGATGCATCATATTGTAGCATAAGCTTTTGAGAACCACAGCTCGCTTCATCAGATGCATCATATTGTAGCATAAGCTTTCGAGAACCACAGCTCTCTTCGTCAGATGCGTCAGATGCATCTGATGATGCATCTGACAAAGACAGCTGTGGCTCTCGAAAGTTTATGCTACAGTAAAGTTGGTTAGTCTTAAAGGTGCTACTGGACTCTTCTATTTTGCTGCTACAGACTAACATGGCTAACTCCTCTGGATGAATACAGGAATCAGGAATACAGGATGAATACAGGAAGTGCTTCCTCCCCTTTCCTTCCTACAATTCAGGTGAGAAATGGGGTTGGTTTATGCAAGAACTTACCCCTTGGTCCATTCCAAGGAAGGAGGATGCATTCATACTGACTGTTATACCTCCCATCAAATGTCAACTGGTCTAGACAATGACACCTGATATCTGTTAAGAAATACATTTGGGGAAGAAGTATACCAGCTGAGGAAAGTCACTGCAATAGCTTGAATTGGAGGTGGTGGGTGGGAAGCAAACATGTCAATGCCCATTTCAACTGGCTTTTTGCTTTGAAAAAAAAAAGCAGAAGAGCAATGAATATGACTCAGCAGCACACCTATAGAGGACGGCTAGCTGCAGAACTGGGTTTGGTATTATTAAAAGGCTGCAGCGATTGTGTATGACTATGACATATCGCTGTCATTTTTCAATTGCCAGCATATCAAACAAGAAGAAGATTAGATTACAAAACTCTATGACCCTTGGTTAGGAAAATGAGATTAGAAAGAAGTTCTGCCAGCTACCTTATGGAGTAAATTATGTTCTAAGTGTGCTGTCGCAAAAACTGAGAGTGGCTGTGTCTATGAAATTTCAGGTTAGTTTCTCTTAGCTCCTCTGTTGGTCGAGCACAATAAGGGCCCAACTAACCATTATAAGCAGTTGCATGTAAATAAATCCCCACAGCCACCTTTAGAAAAAGACAATGCAGCCTAAAGAAGTGCTTAACACTTCTGTTTACTGCTTCTTCTTTCATCCAAATCATACACTTATCTCTTCCAGCCCCTTGAGCAGGGTGGGGTGAGGAAGCAGGCTACAGGTGGAGAAGCCATGGTTGTGGGAAATATTATGTACTCCCTTCACACTGCTGTTCTTCTGCTGCAAATTGTCCCCCTCCTGAACCTGTTCTTTTTATTATTTAGAAGCAGCCAATCAAAGGTTAATCTTTTTTAAAAAATGTACTTTGTAGTTAGATACTGAAATAACAATAATAATAATTTAAAAAAGGATTGGGACAGGTCAAATAATTTTTTTTAAGCCACTTTCATCCCCAAGGGGGACCTAAAGTGGCTTACAATACAACAAATATTAGATACAGCCCTTCAGGTTGATAGGGCACAAACCAATCCGCTCTGGCGGCTGGGAATTGTGGCAAAATTTTTGCCTCAGTAGAGTGCCTCTATACATTAGAATTCCTCAAATACCATAGAGCCTTTACCTTGGTCTGTTTTAATGTGCTACCATCAGTCCTTCTAGAAGGGAGATATTTACGTACTCCATAATCCAAATTTATCTGCTATAAGTCCTTTTGAATTGCTTGTTCTACAAGGACATTCAGAAAATACATATTGTCTCAATCCTGTCCAAGTATTGGGGCAGATCTGACTTTTTTTTTTAACTTCCCTTCTCCCTTTTGTTTGCTTTGATGAAATCACTCTTAAGGTGGCAAAATGTTGTGTCCTGGCATGCTCAACACGGAAGCAGTTTTTCTAGCACATTAACAATTTCATGACTATTAATAACATTATGAATCCCTTATAGTAGTATTATTGAAAAGTCGTTGAGGAACTCAGCTACATCTGGAGACCCTATCCTAGATGTCCATCCTGCCACGTTCCATGAAAGGATTTTGACAGAAGTGAGTGGGAGTCAATCTTGGGAAAGTGGCAAGATTGTATCTGGGCTCTGTATGGTGCGAGCCTTGGGTTTCCTAATTACAATCCTGGGTTCAATGGGAGGCAGGGCATTGCCTTCATGCTCCATGTCACTAGCTTCAAGCTCATTAAGAGCTCCATCATGAGCACTTGTTTGGGCTATTGGGGTGGAGTAGATTTCTGCAGGACTTTGCATTTCAGGCCTGTTATATTTTTTGTGAGATGATTGATGAAGGTCTTCTCGTTTCTGTTGGAGAACTTGAAAACATTTTATCATATTATCATATCTGTACTATGATAAGAGCACGTAGAGTATGCTCACCGATATACTTGGGTTTAACATTGCCACAATCTCTTCCAGCTTATTTTGATTTCTTGATAGCTCCATGTTATCGACGATTATTTATGTTAGCCAGATTGAATGCCATTCCTTCAGGAGAGTTGCTGGGAAGCTTAAATAGGGTTCCCTATTCTGAGCAACTTTGCCAATGTGGCTGTGGCCAAATAGACACTCTTCAACACTGTCTGTTTGAATGTAATATTCTAAACGCGGCAAGAGACAGATGGATTAAGGCCTATATCCAGGACCCAGGAAGTATAGAGGACAATTTGAGGCTCCTTTTAGTAGGGGTGGAATTTAATACCACTTTAGCAGTAGCCAAGTTCCTCTCCCAATCGGTTAAGGAAAAAAAACTTATTAAATTTTTAATACTATATAGATTATATATTAAAAGACTTTTTCCTATTTTAATTCTAATTCTAATGTGGCACTGCTCAGAGCTGAATAGGCTGTATGAGCAGTATTATTAAAGTAAGTAAAAAAAGTACACTTTCAGGAATTACACAGAACCTTATGATTTTCTTAATCCAATGGAATCCCTTATAGTATGTATTATTTTTATGTATTGTTGTCTTGTTTGTAGCACATGGCTAATTATTGCAAAAAGTAAAACTGAATGATACAGAAATAAACAAATGAACAGGAGAAGTAAAAATGGCCTCCAATTGGAGATGAGATCTTCCTCTCTGCTCCAGGTGATGACCCTCATGTCAAGAGCCAAAGACCAAGAACCTCTTGGCTTTTGCCATTTAGCTTGTGCCACAAGTTCATGCCTCTGGGTCAGGCTATCTGCAAAAAAAAAAAAAAAAGAGTGGGGCAGAGGCTCAGCTAAAAGTTCTGACAGAAGATGACACACTTAGCAATGCCTCCCAAAGGACACTTCCCTGGGAGTAAACTCCACTGAATAGATTTGTGTAGGATTCTGAGTAGATTTGCTTAGGAAATGGAGTAGTGTGATAGAGTGTAAAAATACGTTGGCCTCTGTGCTTACACAGCCTGCGTGCCCCATCTCCAATGTTACTAGCAGTTCACTTGATGTGATGTGCAAGACAGCTGATGTAGTGTGCAGGATCTCCTCTGTCCCTCTCCCTTCTGATGTTTTGAACACCATTCAGAAAAATCTGAGGTACAACGTTTTGTTGTATCCTGGAAAATGTAACAAATGGAGCAGAAAGTAATCAAATTATGGAATGAAACTGTGGAATTCAGTGCTAGAGAAGGCAGCAATAGCTACAAGTAGAGGCAGGCACAAACTGAAATACGAACCAAAGTTCATCACGAATCAGTTCGTAGGAGCTCATTTCTCATGAACCGTGATGAATTTTCGCCCGGTTTGTTTGGTTCGTATTTTGGTTTGTCACTGCCAACAGCCTGGCAATGGAGGGGGATGGATTCTCTGCAGACCTTCTACTGACCTAGAAGTAGCATCTTCACAAACCAAATGAACCAGTTCATGAACCGGTGCACGTTCATGAAAGTTAATGCGACAAACCATGAACTGCACCATGAAATGCGACAAACCATGAACTGCACAATTTGGAATGTTCCCGGTTTGTGCCCATCTGTGCTTGCACAGATTTGTGGAAAATAGTCCATCAGTAGCCTTAGTGACTGAAGAGAATCTCCACATTCAGAGGCAGTAAATCTCTCAATATCAGTTCCGCAAGGCAACATCAGGGGGAGGTCTCAGGCTCTGTGCCCTGTTGTTGGCTCTTCAGAGTAACTGGATGGCCACTGTGTGGGACTAGATGGGCCACTGGTCTCATCCCGCCGAGCTCATCTTATGTTCTTCTTATGGCCAGCCACTGCATGGAACTGCAGTTCCCTTGTGTCTGCAATAGCAGAAGCAACGGGAGGCACCATAGATGGGAAATAGCAAACACTGTTGTTATCCTTCCGAATTATAATGAAGACAAATATAATAATGAGAAGAACATGTAACTGCAACAAACAGAAACAAAATGAATGACATTTTTCAAATGAAAATGAACCAACAAAGAAGTAAATTACAGGAAAAAACCAGAAAACTGCACAAATGAGGGATGGTTTTTTGTCATGTGTATAGTTTCCCCCATATCTGCTTTTCCCAGTAGACACTTGCCATTGAACAAAACATTTCTCTTTCAGTTCTTTTGTTATTGTTTAGGCTAGCAAGACAGGAGTTCTCTGACTCCTTTCAAAATCCATCCAGCCTTCACTTACTCTTTCTCTTTCATCCTCATTTGGCCACTGTTTCCTTTTCTTTTGTTATTATTTATTTTCTTATCTATCCCTTTGTATATGGTTCAGCAAATTGGCTTTAATAAAGGAAATTTTAAACTTAAGGAAATGGTCTATTGGGGAACGGCAGATATAGTGGAAACTATATACACATGCCAAGATGTCATGCCTCCTTCCTGCAGTCTCTCTCTGCTGCATGTTTTGGTTCATTTTCATTTGAAAAATGTCATACATTTTGGTTCTACATGCTATCGTTATACATGTGCATTATTATAGCTCTTTTCATTATAATTGGGATCCAAATCAGGGTGTCTAGAGCCACTTGTGCTTTAAATAAGTAATCATCATTTGGCAGCAGTATTTTGAAGAACGAAAACAAATGAATTCATAGGAAAGATTCTGAGGGGGAAAAGCTTTACAGTGATATGTATAAGCCCTGTATAAATGACTACTCTATGGACTGAATGAATATGTAGGGAGGAGAGGGGCTGTGGCTCAGTTGTAGAGCATCTGCTTGGCACACATAGAAGGCCCCACATTCAATACCTGACATCTCCAGTGAGTAGGTGATGTGAAAGACCTCTGCCTGAGACCCTGGGGAGCCACTGCTGGTCTGGGTAGATAATATTGACCTTAATGGACCAAAAGTCTGAGGGCCAAGCTACACATGCCGAATGACACTTGAACGGCAAGTGGATTGAGTGGAGGGCAAGTGAACAGGGAGAAATACACTTGCCGTTCAATTGTCATTCGGCATGTGTAGCTTGGCCCTCAGTCAGTATAAGGCAGCATCATGTGTTCATGTATGAAAGTAGACACTAATAGACTAGTCTGCCCCCTGCCTCCATGTGATCACTGGTACGTGAATGTGACTCCTCCCTCTTGTGGAATTACTTGCACTTATGCTTCCTCCCTGTCATTAGGGTCATTGCTTTCTGAACTTTGCTTACCATGGGGAGGGAGCATACATGTGAGGCAGGTAGGGCCTGGTCACCCTCCTCATACATTCAGAAGGGTTGTGTGTGCAAGGTTATAGAAATGGATCATTAACGCTTCTGTGATGAGACCGTTTCAATTCCATTTCCTGGATTTTGAGGTGGAGGTGATTGTTGCTCTAGAGAAATTTGACAGAATTATGCTCCCGGCCCTTCTCACAAGGAGAATCCTTATTTTGTGGCCTTATCTGAAGGGACCAATTGGGAATGGGTTGGAGAAGGCTAGGAAAGGAGCAGTAGACTCATCTCCAGCCTCGTCTTTCAGAAGGCCTTGCAAGCCACATTTGCATCTGTGCAGTAGCTGAAAACAATTCTCCCCCAGGATCATTGATGGTTGGGTCAGGTAATTAAGCAATATGTGTGGGCACTACAACTCCCAGAAGGTGGAGTGAAAATGTGCATGCATGAATACTGACTGTGTTAATAACACAGACTTAGCTATACATATCTTTATTAGACTTCTTAAAAAATGCTAACATATAATCACTGATTGACTGACTGGCTTGCTCACTCTATTCAAATGATTGGGTGTTGAATGGCATGTAGTGACAACAGGGCCATTTCCACACTACTCACCTTCAATCGAAACACTGCGGAATGTTGCGAAAAAAACACGGAAGATAGCATTTTCTCGTGCGAGTTTTGTGCAACATTGTGCAAAACTTATGCGAGGAAACGCTATCTTCTGGGTTTCGTTCGCAACATTCCGCGGCATTCCGATTGAAGGTGAGTAGTGTGGAAATGGCCCAGGCTTGCAGGATGGAGAAATGAGGACTGTGTGAGAATGTGCATACATGAAATGCTGCTGATTGCATTGTAGTGTACTATGTGAAGGGGAAAAGCACAAAATTCTTCTAATCAACCAAACTGCTCTGTGAAAAATCTGCTCCCTGCTTGTGACTGGTAAGCAGAGTCTGAGTCAAACCAGCCAGTATTCAAGTATCCCTAATTACAGTGTAGATTTTTCGATGGTGTAGAACAGTGGAGGGAGCATAATGTATTTTAGAATTACACAGCACGTTAGCCGAAAAGCCAAATGTAGACTACCATACATTGTAGCCTGCCAGGTGTTGAGCAATTCCCCTGATTTTTGTAATCCCAGGTAGGCAGCAAAATTGGATGGTTTATTGAGCCCATGATAGACCACCATATATGGCTAGAGGGTTATGTTCAGTTTAGGGTCACAAGTTCTGTCGGCTTGGCCATGTCTCCCACAAGCAGGAGTAGCTTTATTGAGATAACTGTAGGCTCCTTTGGAATGTAATATATTTTCTCATGCTGAACGCCCTGGGAAGTGTTGCCATAAAATTCATCTCACCCTGTGGATGATCAAGTTCTAGAAGGTGTTAAGTAATATTTCATAGTGCTATAGTTTCTGTGACATTACTCCAGTAACCAACAGTAACAGTGGTAATAATGGAATCATTAATCTTTAAGCTTGCCCCCTTAGCTGAGTTCCTGTTATTGTGATTTAGGAAAATGAAATGTGGGCCAACAGCACACAGCTGTGCTGTTAACATTCCGAAACTATCTTTCTCTTATTCCCTTTGTTCATACCTTTGTTACAGATACTGTGTTTGATTCATTCTGTGAAATGAAAATCTAAGCCCAATGTGCATAATGTCTTAAAACCTCAGTAAATATTTTATGCTTTCTTTCCCACTTTGTGCAATGGATATGGGATTGAAAAACAATCTAGGCAGTGAGGCAAAAGGATACAGAAATGTGCTTTGTCAGTGGCTCTTCCCTGTTTCCTGGAATTCCCACTCTTCCTTCACTGCCACCTTCTAGGTGCCTGTGAAAACAGAGCAGAGTGCTTTTCATGAACAAGGCTGGCAACACGGAAAAGAACTGTTTGCCACCACCCTTTCAGCAATTTTTCAGACATTGCATCAAGAAGAGATGAAAATGTTCACCCTGTGATATGGTTGCCAATTCCAGGCTGGGAAATTCCTGGAGGTTGGGTGGCAGTGCCTGGAGATGGTGGAGTTTGAAGAGAAGAGGGAGATCCACAGGAATGTGATAACACAGAGTCCACCCTCCAAAGCTGCCATTTTCCCCTGGGGAACTGATCTCTGCACCTGGAGAACAGTTTTAATTTCAGGAGAGTGCTAAGATTCCCCTGGAGTTTGGCAACCCCAACAAATGCGAGAATTTATTTCTCTCAATGATATCAGCTCGTAATCTGCCCAAAGAATTGTGATGTTATCCTATTCTGTGTGATATGCTAGAATCACTTATGTGACTCTTCCTAGGAAGGAACAGACCCGGATTTTAAGAGTGTAGCCCAGAGCCAAGGGCTAGATGGTGGGTGGTGGAAAGTTTCTAGGTAGAAAGAACCCTTTCTCAGCTGCTTCTTTCCCATTGCATGCATTTAGCCCTAATCTCCCAGTTCTGCTTTGTGTGAAACTGTATATCTGTCTTCTAGTAATTAAGATGTGACTCCGATAAACTTACAAAATCATTATGAACCAGCGTGGTGTAATGGTTAGATTGGGATCTGAGAGACCTGGCTTCAGATCTGTACTGAGCCCTGAGGCTCATGGTGTATCCTTTGCATGGTTATTCCCTCTCAGCCTAACCTCCCTTACAGGGCTGTTGTGAGAATAAAATGGGGAAGACAGAACCACATCCTCCACTCCAATCTCCTTGGAAGCAGAGATATCGACATGAAGCAGCCCTCTTATTCCTAAGAGTTTCTGTCAAACACCATGGCATGTGTTTTCCCCCCTTCAAATTGGTTTTTCATTTGGAAAACTCTTATTATGCTGTTTTTATTTTAGGTTATGGGAGCACCCCATAACTCTTTGATATGTGTCTGTGATTTTGGGTTGCTGTTATTCAAAAAAGGAAGAAAATACCAAGGAAGCAGCTTAACTAAAAGTGATAGAGAAATTATCAAGGGAAGCAAAGAGAAGCGCTTAAGTGCAATTTGGGGGCTTTGTTCACACTGTCAGCTCTTGTTGTCTTTTTCTTTTCTGTTTGTTCCCAGCCAGTCCCCAGAGGATAGAGAAAGAGGGGAAAAACAGATTCAAGGCACAGAAATGACACTCACTGCAGCCTCTCCTGAGCTCTGCTTTATAGCTTCTTGAGTAGCTCCTTGTCAAACAACAGCTTGGATTTCTCTGCTAGACTGTTTGCTAGACTATCCTCTGTACATTTTGGGGGGTTCAAGCTGATAAGAGGCAAAGGAATGAGAATTATGGGCCTTTCCTTCTCTGAAATGGCCCATGCCTATGATCATGCACAAATAAGAAGATCTGAACCAAACCCACACTTTAAATTTGTTTGTTTTTATTTCTTCAATTGCTTTGGCAGCAATGGATAATCTGTCTTTTTTTGGGCATTTTTTCAACATTCCTTGCAAAAATGTTTATTTATTCATCTGTATTGCCCTCGCTTGCCCTCACTGGCCTCATCCCATTGCAGATTTCATTAGCTGTGTGGCACTGTGAAATCATCTTGTTCATATCCCTTGTTGAATGAGATCACCTTAATGAGTAATCCAGGAAGGAGTTAGGAATAATAGTTGGAGGGGGGTAGCATCTACAAAGCACTGGCAATTTATAATTCTGGAAGAAATAAGCATGTGAGTGTATACATAAAGGGAACCTTTGTCCTCCTGACTCTATGGATTGGATCCAATAAGCTTGTCAGTATTAGGAATTAGATGTATTTTGTTTTGATAGCAGAGTTACTTAGGGCCAAGCTACAAGTGACGAATGACACTTGAACAGCAAGTGTATTTCTCCCTGTTCACTTGCCCTCCACTCAATCCACTTGCCGTTCAAGTGTCATTCGTCATGTGTAGCTTGGCCCTTAGTCAGAAGCATTTACCCCAACGTGCAGTAACATCTTGGAGTAGAGAGAAAGAGAGTCCTAAAGAGTTACTTGCCCTATTAATAAACCATGACCAGAATCTGGCAGCGAGGCTGCAAGCAGGTCTGTGGATGAGGCCTTCATGGCAGGAGCTCTAAGAAACACATCCTTCTCCTTTGGAAGACCATGAGGCAAGGAAGAGGGGAAATCTCTCAAGAGACACAGAGATGGAGAAGTCAGGAGGACTCAGAAGGCGTTCCCGCCTTAGACAAAGAGAAGCAGTTTACTATCAAGAGAGTTACACATACACACAGAGACATGCAGTGCTCTTCCTCCAAAATGTCCAAGGCATCCTGAGTCACCTATTCCATCAATCAACTGGTGAAAACTGGAGGAAGGGTTCACCTTTGACCCCTAAGAATTCTGTTTTAGCCATTGTAAGACCATGGAGTATGAGGGATGTCATATGAAGGAGAACTGGGTGAGATTGGTCTAAAAAGCTAGCTGAATGCAAAAGTATGTAACAGAGGAATCTAAGCTTTTCATAAAACTATTCATGTCTAGAAGTATTTTATTTTCATACCAGAGTCCATGTTGCCTTATACTGACATATTCACTTCTGACAGACACAAATGAGCAATGAATGGCAGACATCCTAATTGCCAGTATTAGCAGTAACTGGATGCTCTGCTGTGGATCTTCATATTGGTAAGGGCAGCCTTTCAAAAACCTGGTTTTCTCTAACTTGAGGTGGAAGGGGTTCGCAGTAAATGTGAGTAACACCAGAAATGATAGACAACTTGCTATCTTATTCCCATTAAGACTCGGCACAATGATTCTTGTTTAATGTGTGCATCAGAATGCCTGTGCGTGCCTTTCTCTCTGTCTTCATTCTGTAATCCACATCAAAGTTTCCCTTAATCGCCAGGAAGGCAACAAAAAGACTTCTGCATTTGGAGCAGCTCTATTTATTGATAAGCAGTAGAACAGCAACCAATCTGTGCCTATCACCAGAGCGCATCACAGCTGCCAGGAAGGTATTTTTTCATCTTTTGGATGCTCTTGCGTTGAGCAAAATGCCCTGAAGCCCTCAGACTTCTTTCACCGATTCATTCACTTTGTTGTTTGTGACTGAAGAATCAACCAGCAATCATTACTGCAGACGTCCTTTACAAAGAAACAAGCACCCCCCACCCTCCTTTCTGCTACAGGAAAGGAGGAGAGAAAGAGAGGAAAATTAAAACTAGCAGTATGGAGGATTTTCCCCATATCGGATGTTTAGCTCTTTTGTTCTAGCAGCTTGTTAGAGAAGGCAAAGCAATTACCTTTGAATTAGGAAGTCAGTAGGATGGTGAACTGTCAGTAATCATCTAGAATAATTCTCTGTCTGTGCTACATAATGCCATGCTACACACATGCACAGTCACAGAGTATTTCTTTACATTGCAGCCTGCTTCTATGCTTGCATCTGAGCTCATTGGACTGACTTCAAATGAACCTTTGAAGCTGCCTTGTACTGAGTCAGACCATTGGTCTATGAAGGTCAGGACTATGACTGGCGGTAGCTTGATCTTCTATGAAGGACTTTCACATCACCTAGTAACTGATCCTTTTAACTACCATTAAACCTGGGACTTTCTGTGTACAAAACAGTGGTTCTGCTGCTGAGCCACAGTTCCAACACACTCCATGTAAGGGCTACAGTGTTAGGGTAGTCTTCCCTGTATAAGCAGAGATCAGTATGGTGGAGGGGAAGTCGAGGGAGTTCATTCTCGCTACTACCCAGCTGGGTGCAGTTTGTGTACAACATGGTGCACTGGATGTTTCACTAAGCCTGGAGTTCTGGATATGCATTGTTGCTGCTCTCTGATTAGAGCATAAATAAGCTGTAAGTATAGGGGACTCTTAATTAGACATGGGCAAGAACTGCATTATGAACCAAAAAGCCCAATTTTCCATTCACGAACTGGTGGTTCGTGAGCGTCCATGGCCAACGAACCAGCATTCGTTAGAAGCTCGGTTCATTGCGTTCACCCGCGGTTCATGAAGCCAGACAGTCAGGCACCAATCAATCAATTCCCTTGGAAATGGAGCTGGGGGAATGCCTGAACTCTGTCTGCACTCCTTCTGTCGTCCTGGAAACCCGAATCGAAGCCCAGCTTACCTTGATCGGCAGGTCTTCCTTCCAACCATGGAGTGGCAAATTGGATACAATTGGTTACATGGGAGAAGGCACTCGGGGGGAGGGAAGGGGAAGGGGGGTGTTCTGTAGCCATGGGCACTCCAATCTCATCCCTGCAAACCCTGATAGGCAGTTCTGACGACCAACCCCTTGTACACTGGGCCAATGTCAACTTGTGGCTCTAATTGTATCGAATGGGAGTTTCCTGGGGGCCTTGGATTGGAGAGATTATAACTTCAAGATCCCTACTGCAATCTTGACCGAACTTGGGTGTTGGCTGGAGGAGAGCCTGCTAAACACTCCCTGGGAATATGGGCTCTCTAAGTCCAATGGGGGCTGTTCTGAGCCCCACGAACCACGAACCGGTTTGGCAATGGGAAAAGTTTGTTGCGGTTCGCTGGTTTGGGTTCGTCATTGGCACCGAACCACAAACCACTGGTTCATTACATTTTTTTGGTTTGTGCCCATGTCTACTCTTAATGCATTGCTTGGGCTTCCAGTTCCTTCCCTGTATTGATAGAGCTCACAAAAGGGGAGGAATTCCTGTGAGATTCAATAGTTAGGCACCTCAGGGCAGGATGGGGAGAGCATGTCAATATTCCCTCTCCCCTAGATGGTGCCCATGTAGGGAAGGATCATTTCCCATTCTTGGCATCATGTACAAATCATAATTCTAAGAGAGACCGTAGCTCAGGTATCCAGCACATGGGTTGCACATTTAATCCCTGGCATTTCTAGGTAAGGATGTTGGGAAAGGCTCTTCTCTGCCTAAGAAAATGGAAAGCTGCTGCATGTTAGAATAGATAGGACTGACCTGGTCGGCTGCCAGCATTCATATGATACAGCACAAAAACTGTTATAGGCAGACTACACTAAAATCCAAAAATGGGAACAAAATCTGTTGTTCTGAATGACTCTGGTCAGGTCTGATTCAGATATAGGCATGCTCTTAAGAAACCTGAGCATCGATTTACATTTCCTATATCAAATCATTTAACTCCTGGCAAGAGGTACACCACAGATAATGTCTTGGGTTCGTTACCGGGTATAGTACACAAGTAGTACAGTTAGGAAGTCTCTTCTTCCATTTTAAGCCTTTATCACAAAATAATTATTTAGCATTCTTAATATCAACACAACAGACAATCATACCAACCTGTGAATTTGGTATCATGTATTTTGGCTCAGAAAGAAAACAAAATTTATTGCTAACATTCTAACATTAAAATTCTAACTTTCCCATCATTAGTAAGTGTGAACTCCAAATCTTGCAATAAAGATTAATCATGCAAATTAATCTTTTAATATCTATTTATATAATTTATTTTGTGCCTGTGAGTCAGGATTTTAAATCCTATGAAGTCTAGAGAGAAGGGGTACAGGGGAATGAGGGAAACAGGAAAAGTAAAGGTCTATAGACCTTTTTCAACCATAACAACTGGGAAACTGATTTTAAGATGTACCAGGGCCATTTCCAGACGGCTTACCTGCCTCCGGAATGTCGTGCCACATTGCGGGGAAAACGCGACATATCGCGTTTTCCCTGCAACATGGCATGACGTTCCAGAGGCAGGTAAGCCGTCTGGAAACGGCCCAAGTAGCATAGATAATGAGAAGTTACACAGCCATGATTCCAAATGTCTTAAAACTGAACAGAAATGATGCTACTGACAAACATAAAATGAACGCTTGCAAAAGCCTTAAAGGGAAGTGAAAGGAAGGACGCAGAAACAAAGCAAAGTTCCTGTTTAGTAAAAAAAAGGAAAAGAAAAAGAAAAGATTCACGAAAGGCAAGTGAAGGAAACCAAGGACTTTCAATACTTCACAATGCAACCTAATTATTTGCAATCATCTAGGATTTATCACCCCCTCTCTTTGAGTGTTGTTTTTGGGAATGTTCAGCATTTTAACTTCAGATGCTAAAACAGATCTTCTACAGATATAATAGCTTTGGATTCAAAGCATGATAGCATAACTTTTTCGGAGGGAGGAGAGATAAATTGTCCCATGGAGTTCAACTTAAATCTGAGGCATGAGCTTCATATGTCACTCCACTGCTCCCAGCAGAAGAGAGTTTTTGCACTCAGCACAGCACTCGCAGCTCAGTCTATGCCTAGCAATCCTTGTGTGCTGTGCATCTGCCTAGAAGAATTATTCTCAAGTGGTGGCTACTCTTTGAATTCCTTTGTAAAAGGTCTGAAATATGTAGTTTCATAATTGCGTCAAGATTCTTAATTAGGATTTGAGCTAGATAAACAGATTTCAGCAATCTGTTTATCCTTAGTGGATTGGGACCAGCCTCTCACCATATGTTCTGCTCAGCCGACAAACAACTGCTGGTACTCCCTGGCCCCAAAGATGCTCGCCTGGCCTCAACTAGGGCCAGAGCCTTCTCAGTCCTGGCACCAACCTGGTGGAACTCTGTTTGTTGGAACAAGGGCCCAGTGAAATTTACTAACCTCCCACCAGGCCTGCAAGACAGAGATGTTCCACCAGGCATATGGTTGAGGCTGAGGTGGGGGCAAGGTCCTCTGCTGGTCTCCTGTTGAGGAGGTTAGAAAAAAACCCCTCACTCCCAGTTCCTCCACCATTATATTAATGTTGTCTGCCCGCCCCCATCTTAGCAGATGGTTTTGGGTCAGGGCAATATGGATGGCAGCCAAATCTTATTGTGTAACCAGTTTTTATGCTTTTAATGCTGATTTTATTGTAAACTTATTTATCTATGTTGTGATCTGCTCTGTGCCCGTCTGTGGGGAGAGCGGATAGTAAATTAAATAAATAAATAGGGTAGTGGAAGACAAAAATGAAACGCAAGGCAAAAATGAACACTTATTTTTTAAAAATAGTTTACACTCTACTAATGACTAGAGGTTGACCTAAATTAGACTCTGCAGATGAACCAAGGCTGTGAAACAATTTTTCTAGGGTCACTTTCTGATGACAGTCATCTTGTCTGGAAGAACTGCAACTGATACATAAATTAATAAAAATGCATCAGACAGGATGTATTGTAATAGCAATACCAGAGTACAAGGTATTTAATAGTCTATAATGAATTAAATCTCACGAATGTTATGAGTAGTAGTGTAATAATAAATATAAACTTTTAATTGTAAGAGTCATGATAAATTCAGCAACTGTCAAAGATGCAGTCCTTTGCCACACAACACAGCTATGCTGAACTCACACTACCTCAACAGTCAGTGCCATAATGGGATACTGCTTGGGAGGCCCACACAAACCGCTCTATGCTTCCTGAAGGGAGATTAGAAAGTGACTGTAGTGATAACATGTTGTCATGAGCCCAGAATTATATTGCACTTTGACATGAAACAGACAAGTACTGCTCACCAAAACCTGCAGGCTAATGTGCTATGGAAGTACTGACAATAGGGACTTGCATACTGGAAACATGTGATGTGACTCGGGTCAGAGTGTTGGGAGACTCCCCAGAGAAAATGCTCAACTGCTCGATGAAGCTCAGGAGCCCTACAAGGAGGGATGAGGGGCTTCTGCCTTCCCTCCCTCACCATTATCCCTACCAGTAATGGCATTGGGTGTGTGGTCTCTTCTGAAGCAGCTCTTCTTCTAATGCAGTGGGGAAGAGCCATGATTGGCTCTTTGTTTTGGGAAAGAGATACTTTGAGGAAGAAGGAAGTCAGTAGGAGCGGAAATACATTAGTGGGTGCCGTGAACACCACCATTCTAGGGAACATCCTAAACCTGATAAATATACTCGGACCTCTCCTGGAATAGTCCTCTTAAACTGAAGCTATAACAGGCTTTTTAAAGATGCATTAGAGCTGTTCTGTGAGCACTTGTATTTGATGTCTGTGCTTAGTTTAAGGTTTGAGGAACAGCTGAAACCAATCAGGTAATATGATGGCTTGTGGCCGATATTACAAACTGTGGGAGAAATTTCAGGAAATTCTCTCCAGCCTCTACATACAAGACCTCTCTGAGAAAGCTCATAAATATCAAGCTGATTCTGTATCAAACTGAGAGTTCTGCCATTGTTAGCAAAAAGCAACACACACACACACATATTTGAGAGTTTGAGAGGGTTGCTCAGATGAGTGCTGCTGACTGGAATGTAAAAAATTTCTAGCATACATAAAATTGGCCATGGAGAGTAAAAATGAGGGCACCTAGGCACACTGAATCTCGTTCTGCAGTCTGTTGCAATGTATCGTTTGTCTTTCTAAGTGCTCCTAAAGCACTTAGGTTGCAAGAACTTTGGTTTAAAGAGAAGTAATATTTTATTCATTTGCCAAGATGAAGACTGAATTTAAAACACACTGGCCTTTTTTTTTTGGAAAGAAAAAAACTCATTTTGTTTTCTTGAATCTGTAAACTTTCTGGTTAACATCAACTTTTGTTTTTGTCTTCATTTTCTGATGTATGCTTGATGATAACCCTTTTTTGCTCATGCTACACCCAAAGACACACATTGACTCCAATCCATACCTGTCATATCGCTTATGATCCACTTACCTGGACAGAATACTAAGCTGGCCCCTTCTCAGTACCTTAAGGATAGAACATTTTGCACAGTTGGAGGGAAGACGACATTCCAGGTATACCAGCCTTGATGTCATAATTCTTTACAGAAGTCATGCTGGAAGAAGCGATGCTCCTCAGCAGGTTAGAGGAAATGCCTAAAGGTAAAACTTTGCTTAAGGGAGTCAGTGAGATTCTTCCAGGAGAGAGATTAAGAGTTGCTGCTTGACAGGTTTGTGCAGGAAAATAGTTTATGAAAGAAACTACTAGTCTTTGAAAGACATGTACAGCAATGTGAAGTCCTCCTGTGTACACCTTACATATACAATCCTCAGGGGAGCCATGATTGACTGAGCTGGAGATTCCTTGCTTGGCATACACATCTTAACATTTGACTACCTGAATGTGTGAGGTGGCTGTAAAGTGGCTCAGTTCCCACACACTTTTGTTCCGGATGCTGGAGATGGTGGGAGGAAGTGAGCTTCTGATTTCACTATGAGATAACATAAAATGAATGGCTCATTTCTATCACTGCATCCATATGCCAGGAAAAGCTTCATTTGCTAATGTTCTGCCCACCAGAGAGCTAAAATAGGGTGTGCATGAATACGAAAACCTCCTTTAAAATCTCCGACTCTTTAAGTGGCATTAAGCATTAAGACTTTCAGGTCCATGCTGGAGAAGACATGGAGAGATTTGTGAATGGGTACCTTAAGTGGGGTTGGGTCAGGGTTGTGGGAAAGGGATTTAACTCTTTATTCTGCCAATTTCCCACCTCATTCACATAATAACAACAATAACAAAAATAACCACATCAATACCAATACCAATACCAATAGATTTATATACCGCCGTTCAGGACAACTTAACATCTACTCAGAGTGGTTTACAAAGTATGTTGTTATTATCCCCACAACAATCACCTTGTGAGGTGTGTGGGGCTGAGAGAGCTCTAGAAGAGCTGAGACTGACCCAAGGTCACATTTGGGGAAACAGAGGCAGCCTGTACATTTCCCCCAACATGGCAAATATCACCTAGTGCAGAGCAGGGGAACACATTCCAGATCTGGGAACTGTGGAGGAACAGGGTTAAAATACCTTCCTCTTCCCCCCCTATTGAAACCACTGTTACCTATGTGGCTGCCCTTTATTAACATAAAAAAATGCTTGGAAGATCTGTTTGCGGAGTCATAACTGTTTGATTCCTAGAATCCCAGCCTCCTCCCCAACGTAAAAATGTTAAGACGGAGCTATCTTATGAAGCTACTGAAAGGATAACTGAGGTTGTATAACTAGTCTTTTAATCACTCAAATGCACTGTATAAATGCTGTTATTACTGCTACTACATCCCAGGGATATTACTCATACATTATTATTAGGCAAGAACAAATGCTTCCTGAGAAATCTTTAGCAGCCTTATTGAAACTTCTTCTGACTTTTCTCAAAATTTCTCCCATATTTCGTCTGAGGATGACCTGCAGATAGCAGTGTCCACCCCTCAGAACATTCAAAAGATGCGAAAACCCTTTTGGCATTTCTTTAAACCCCTCAGATGTAGAGTTGCTGATTTTTTAATTGGCCTCTGCTCTTGTGTCTTTAACAACCATTTGACTTGCAAAGATCAGCACGTGTCAGTGCTTGTTGCAGAAAGCTTTGCCTGCTGTTCTACAGATAAAACTATTGTTAAAAACACAGGAGCAGACTTGACAGAATGGTCCATTAGCAACCCTGCTGAGGCCTAGGCTACACATGCAATAGAATGAGGTGGTAATAAGATAGCAGAGGACTGAAGTGATGGAATGGACTGTACTGGTTCAGACTACAGGTGAAGGATTAAATTCAGAATTCCCTTACATTAACAATTCCCTAGCACAGCATGCATTGAACTAGGGTGGAACCTTTCCCCTTATCTACTTTTTTTCTTTAATTCACAGGCATCTTGTACATTGCTGGCTTGGAAGAGCATTGACTGAACCCTCACCTGCAGCCTGAAGTCATACTGTCCAGACATAGATTTATCACCTTCATGAGAACTGGGCCCTTGGTATAAGAGGATAATGTTTTATTTATCTCTGTGGTCCAATAAGATCATGATCTTGTGAGAATTTAAGGAAGGTATCCAAACAGTGGAACACCAAGGTCCAATTTGTTATCATATGAAGAGGCAAGCTTGATTTGCATATAAATTAAACAAAACACAGACAGCAACGGCAGTTACTTGCAGTGGTCTCTCTAACAGTGCAGAACACTGTGGCTTTGCTTGGCAGGGAACCCCAGGTCTTAAAACAAACCTTCTTTTTCTGTCTATGGTGAGTTCTGCACCAAAGCCAGGCAAAGGCGTACCAGTTCTGCATCCCAGGAATTGATCCAGGTAACTCGCTAATATCTGATTATCAGAGAAATCTTCTGATGTTTTCCATTTTAATCGAGGCCCAGACTCAGAAATTTTCTTTGGACACAACAGCAAAAGATATCTTTGCCTCTATTAAATTACTGCAATGATCTCTCTGGTAGAGGTACATGTTAAAAATCATTAATGTCAGACTAGGTCATCCTTATGGATTACAATAATAATAAAACATCAATCGAATGCATGTAAATTCCTTTAAGAACTGCAAATAATTTTGTACAAGCTAAGTAATGTTATTTCGCATTTATACAGCACTTTCCATGGCAGGAGATTACAGAAGGTATCATCTTCAGGTGATGCTTTCACAGCTGCAATTTTGGTGCTATTTTTGCCCTTTAAAGGGACATTTGTTCTTCCTAATATCGTTTTAAGTTTTTAGGTGGTCAGTCAGATTTGGCTATGAGATGACCTTAGCAAGGGCAAATGAAGTCACTGCACAGTAGTGTAATGCTTCCTGAATAGGCATTGTTCTCCATTCTGAATTGGCTTTGTTTGCCTGTGATGATGTCATAATGTAGCCAAATTTGATTTGCTTTCATAAGATGTCACCTGGTACCACGCCTGGTAACAAAAATAGGACACCTAGAAGCTCCACTGAACCGGTGCATACAAGATAAGCATTCAGGGGTCCTTGGGGACAATTGCCTCCCTCCCAGAAGCTTCTTTTCATCCTAAAAATGTTGGCTGAAGAACTTTCAGTTCAGCTCTGATCATAATTGTGTATTGTATTTAATCAGACATTCCTAGTTCTGAGAAAAGAAGACTTCCATAATTCAGTGAGAGCCAGAAATGTGTTGTGACATATGAATAGTTTGTTGAGAAGAAAGGTTGCTGTACTTTCTGTGCCTATGGCACCTTATCATTATATTTCAGTCAGGGAAAAGAATGCCCAGGAGATAGTCATTAATAACAAACATTACAAGCCGAACAGGCATTGAATAGAGAGCACACAACCTACATTCCATCAAGTCTTTGGGGTGCTCAAAGGCTCTCCCAGAAATTTCTGGGAGTGATTAGCATTCAGTGGAGTAAAAGTACATGAAAGGGAAAGGGAAGGTTGGTGAAGCATCAAGGTGAAGGTCAGTCCCTTTTAATGCACTCTTGGGTCCATGCTTTCAGGCAGTGAAGAATCTGATTTGGCAACATTGCAAGGCAAAGCTTGGGATTTATTTCAAAGAATGGGAAGCGGAGGGTCTCAAGAAGCCATAGTTCTGTATAAATCTTTCCCATATAGGTAGGATTATATCATCGCTCCCCATTGTAGTTTCTCATCTAGTGAAGTGGTTTCCAAATGATATTCTGGGGAACCCCATGTTCCTTGGGAACATAACATTGAGAAAACTGGTAATGGCGAACAGCTTTCCTGAAGGAGATCTTCTAGACCACTGCCAAATTTTCACTGCACTATGTAGCTGCAGAGGGATACTTGAGAGTCTTCCGTGGCATGCTCTCAGTTCACGTAGCTCAGTGGATAAATCCAGCAGCAGGTATGGTCTAGGATGGAAAATCATTTTCCCATAAGCACTGTAATTTTCCCTAGGACACTCCCCAAATTATAAACATGTGCATCAATTGTGTGCTTTTTAGCATTTCTGTACTTTGGTTTTCTTTTTCAAGTGGAGATAAGCTTAAAGACAAGTTATTTCTGTAGGATATGGAGGAGAGTTGGTATTGTTTCATGGGGTAGTATTAGTCCATGCAGGGTGAAGTGAGGCCCAATAGACATGACCAGTCCCCTGTATGAACAATACATCCCAGACCACCCCTCAAAATTCTGCGCAATTCTTGAGCAGCAAATACATTGTGGAGAGGGTTTCCAACCCAAGGCTTGGAATAAAACCACTGAAGTAGTGTATTCATTTGTGACAAGGTATTTTCTTGTATTGTTTGTAAAGATTGCCTGTTTTCCTTGTTGTGAACTGCCCTGAGTGTGTTGGAAGGTTGGAATATAAATGTTACCAACAGATTAAGCAAAATGCAGTCCAACAGTCAGGTATTATAGGTGTTTGTCAATCTTTCTTGTTTTTACAGGCAGAAAAAAAACAGATTTATATACAGTCCTCAGGGGGTCACTATTACATAGCTGGTGGGATGTGTTCGGCTTGGGGGCTATGTTTGGAAATGCAAGAAATAACTCATGGTACATTCATTTTGTTTTTAATTATTTAAAACATCCAGAAAAACAAAATGGCTATCTTACAGAGCATATTACCATACTTCTTTATACAAATCTTAATTGTTACGTTTACAAAATTTAATTGAAATAATGATGATTGTGGAAGGAATATGGAGAATCTTTGTTCTTTAAAAGTTTTTCCAATACCGGGTACCACTTATTCAGGAAATTTGACTCTGACATAGGATACTCATACGACCTCCTAACATCTGTTATTTTGTCAAAAATTATATAGTCCCATAGGCACACGTACCACTCCTTTATCTCTGGTACCTCGTGGTACATTCATGAACTTCACCAGATGTCCAAAGTGATTGCACTTTGTTGGGGGGAGATGTTACATGGAGTGTACAAGGAAATGCATGCCCCAAATTGCTACCCTCTCCCCCCAATGACCCAGGCAAACCTGATACCTTCAGATCGTAGAAGCTAAGCAGGGTTGGCCCTGGATGGTGCTTGGATGGGAGACCATAAGGAAGTACAGGGTCACTATGCAGAGGTGGGCAATGGCAAAACACCTCTGAACATCTTTTGCCTTGAAAATCCTATGTGGTGGCCATAATTTATTTAGTTAGTTATACTTATACACGGCTCTCCCCGCAAACAGGTTCAGAGAGGATCACATCAATAAACACAATATAAAAGATAAAAACAAGGTAGCATAACAATAAAATGACAACAATACAATTCAGTAAAAACACAGCAGCATATATATTGCACAAATCTCTCGACATCAGAGAATCCCATGGGGCGGGGTGGCCAGCTGCCAGATGCAGATAAATTTGCACCAGTTTACACACAAATGAATCAAAAGGCCTGCAGGAGTTCTGAGCACAAAATATACATTAAATGGGGGGGGGGTGCCATCCCATGATACTGTGTGTAAACCAGTATATGTCTCCATATAAGATCTCTTAACCACTGGTTTCCTATTGTACTGGCTTCAAAAGAAACACCCTTTCTCTGTGAATACGTGAAGAAAATCCAGGCTTTACCAACTCAGCCTTTGGCCTTGGAAATCTCTGAAAGGTATAAGGAAGGTCAGATTTCAGAACAGGGTTAATTGTAAGAACCTCTTAGTGCTGGAGGATTGACTTCTAAACTGGAATTAGGAAAGTATAAATTGATAGATTGTGTCACCTCATTCCAAAGTCATCTTAGCTTTTGACACAGCTTATGATCATTTTCAGTTTGGGCAAAAGCAAGTGGGCAGATCTGGGGAATTAGAAAGAAAACTAGAACATTGTAGCCAATGAATTAGCTGGCTAGTTCAAGCTGTTCTATGAAATTGGCTTAGTTTTCTGTCTTCTTGGTTCTTGTCCATAAACTGCCTACTCCTTCAACCACCATTCTCCTTGGTTCCTGATCCTCAGTCCCTTGATACTCATCTTTTAGTCACCCGGTTTCTGAACTTCCACTGCCTTAATTTCCTCATCTATGCAACCTTTCTCCAGCCTCCAGTCTGCCTCCCCAGTTGATTCTTGTCCTGATTTTAGTCTCGCCAATCAGACAGCTTCTCCTTCTCTCACAGAAGAGGGACAGTAAATATTCTGACATTTTATACTTCTGAATGTTCATGAACATTGCACACAATCATACCAGCTCAATTTCACACCGCAAGTGCAATACAAGGTAAATTACCAAACCGCTGAAGTAGGTCCTTATCTTGCTCTTCCAGCCCAGCAATTATGGTGGAGGAGGGGAGAGGGGCATGGTGACAAAACACACACCACACAATTGACTGGAGTGAAAACAGGCACAACTTTGTTAAAATTACAGATAAGAGGAGCATTGGCAATGCATAGGGGTCGGATCCCATGCATCGGCTGACCCACTTGCCAGTCAATGTCCCTCCACCCCCTCAGACTGCAACTGAGGAGGGGAACCAAGGGGTGACAGCAAGTGGGAGATCACATGGGTGTACACCCCTGTGTGACTCCCCTGCCACCTGAGAAGTGAATATGCCTTGGCAGCCCCTAAGTTGGGCATGCACCCTCATAGCTCACTCCCACAATTCCTTATGGGAATCCCCTTAATGGGGAGACTGGGCATGCAAGCCACACCTCCCTCCAAAGGGATCCAATCCCATTGTCAGACTGCCTGACAAAGTTGTGACTAAAAAGAATTCACAAGAAATGGCAATGAACTTCTGTTTGTGCCCATGTCTAGTCTTGACTTGCTTGGCTGACTCTTCCTGCATAGTTTCTTCCATCTGAGTCTTCCGCTTCTCTCAATTTTTGTTTGCTGCTGGCATGTTTTTTTTTTTATTTCCTAGCTCAATTTCAGCCAGATTTGTCAGTTCAGTTGCTGGCCTGCAATTTACAACACTTCCAAATACCAATCATGATGAGCCAAAGGGGTCTCCGCATCCAGACGCAGTAAACCTCCGAACACCAGAGGAAGTAACATTTGGAGAAGGCCTTGACATCTATGAACCATTTGTTGGCCCTCCAAGGCAACCGGATGGCTACTGAATGAAATGTAATGCTGGACTAGATGGACCACTGGTCCTACAAGGCTTTTCCTAGGTTCTTATTGACTATTGTTCACATTTGCACAATCTATGATGCCTTGCATTTTGGCTTCCTCAGCAATCTATCGCCTTCTCCAAATATATGTAAATAATGACGGGTTAATAGGGTCTGTAGAACTTGGTGGGATTTGAAATGTTGAAGCATGGGCTGATCAGTACAGAACCAAGAAGAGCAAATCAACTTGATTGGTTCCACTTACTGGCCAGTTTGCAAGATTTGCAGGTTGGTTCTTGCTGCAATTTTGAAATTGGCTCTCCTCATTCCCCAGCTTCATTCCCCAATCACTCACATGGCTGCAGTAGGTTAAATGTTAAAAGAATTATTATATTCACAGGGGAGTAAATGCACCAGGAGCTTACAAGCTTGAGTTGTGAAACTAATTAGACAAAGAACATGCTGAAGACTCTTCTGGCAAGTCTGAAGAAAAATGGCAAGAATGTGTCATCTCTGGCTGAACTGCTGAATGATGGATTTTCTTCTGTTGTGTGTAGCTGTTTGAGCCGAGAGCCTGTTTGCTGCCAATCGTGCCCAAACTTCAGACTTGCTTGTAGGCTCAGAGTTGGGAAGCTGTAGCAAAATATCAAAAGTACAAAAGGCCAGCTGCCTATTGTTGCACTATGAAAAAAGTTGTTAGCCTAATGAGTTTGCCAAGGTGTCCTAACAGTTGGGCAATTGTCAAGATTTCCATCAAGGCTGAGTTTAATGGGAAAGCTTCAGTCCGATAGATGAATGAGCTCATTGGCTTCAGCAACAAGGACGATAGCCCCACAGCACCTACATGTATAACTCGTTTATTGCAGCATACATTTTGGTAGGCAAGGGTCTAGTTCATTTCCAGAGATGATTTTGAATTTCTCATCTCTGCTGTTTCAACTTGAAAATCTCAGTTTTGCTGTTGCATTTTCCTTGTGGGAATCATACTTGTGATTCTTTACTCTCATAGCAGCTGCAGTTTCCTTGCACTGATTTCCCTCCTGTAAAATGTGCACACTTTTTCAATGCCATTTGTGCTTCAATAGATAAACATTACACATTATACCCACAATTTATGCACAGGTGATATGCATTCCATGCATACATTGCTATATAAATTGAATTAATAACTATACAAAATGCATGTACAGTTCAAATACATTTGCAAAACTGGAGAACCATGCTTCCAGACAGTTTCATTGCTTTTCCCTATGTTTGAGAACTGGTTCGAGAAAACACAGATAAAGTGCAGGGGAACCGCACAAAGAAAATTTGTCAGCAGTGAATCTATGTGGAAGCTCAGAAATAATAAGTTTCAGTTGGAAGCCCATGTTAAAGTCCCTAATATATGTTTTATGAATGTTCAAAGTAGCCCTTCATATCTTTATCTTTTCAGTAGGGATGTGCACAGGAAAAAATGGTAAATTTGAGTTCAGTAATACTGAACTGGAACAAAAAAAATCAGCATTCCCCAAACACTGAATTCATTTTCCAGTTTGGTTCAGTAATACAAAGCAAATTCAGTAAAATTTGGCCATTGTTTCCTATGGGAAAACTCAATTTGGGTATACCCAGTGGCCTGAGACAGATCATTTTTTGACTGAATTTCACCAAATTTGACCTAATCTTAACAATCCTCTTACAACTTACTAAAATTCATAAAGATTGTACGCTGGGGGGCAATTTTATGACCTCCTAAAGAAGGTGCCCCCTAGCCACCTCTAATCTCCATTATTCCCTATGAGGAAAACTATCTGGGGGCTGCAGGTGGCATTTAGCAAATAAAATCCATCAAATTTTCAGGAAACCTACTCCTGAAAGTTCACCCAAACACCACTAGTAAGTTAAGCTAAACGTAACCAAGCAACCCAGCAAACACCCAACAGAAGAACAACAACCCTGAACCAACAAAAATTCAACACCAAACTGAACTTATGGCAACAGAATGCACCTAGGAAAAAACAGTGAGCACTATAAACAGAACCCCAAGCACCAACAACAGGGGAAAATAGCCTTCCCCCCCCCCCAAAAAAGAATAACCGGCAAAAACAGAAGTGAATTTAATAAAATTAACTGGAACTGTAAAATACCCACAACACCCAAAAAAGGATCACCCACAACAGATTTTTTTTAAAAAGCCACCCAGAAGAACCAGCAGCAAAATGAATAGTAAATATAACCAACTTCAAACCAAAGCTCCCCCCACAAAAGCACCTTACACAACAAAAAAGCCGTTATTAAAATGCCAAGAAAAAAACCCCTCTTCCTCCCAGCCTCTCAGACACCAGGCCAACCCCCTCCCCCAGCGAGTCTCAAAAACTCCCAGTAAGTCTAATGATTCTCAAGTAAGGCACCAGCAACAGTTCTCCACAAGTCCGCCAGGTGCAGCAGTAGAAGTCCTCCAGGTACAGCAGTTCTCAGCAGGCAGCAGGAGTCATGATCCAGTCACAGTCCAAAGCAGTCCAGAGTCCCAGACCACAAAGAGAGAGCTGACAGTCAGCAACAGCAAGCAGGCAGTGTTTCTGTCTCAAGGTCAGAGTAAAATGGAGGCTGCTTTGAAGCAAGCCTGCCTAATTTTACTCCTTGCAGGGTAGTTTAAAAAAAGCACTCTTCTTCTTGAGAATTCCAAGCCCAGAATTACGCACCGCCCTGTCAGACACCACAAAGCTCTGGAACCCCGACTTTGAGAGGCCCTTCATCCTGGCAACTGATGCGTCGGCCTCGGGCCTCGGGGCGGTCTTGATGCAGGAGCGAGACGGGGAGAGGGTGCCCATCTTGTTCTTAAGCCGCAAGCTCCAGCCAGCAGAGCAGAAGAATGCCACCCTCGAGAGAGAAGCCCTCGCCATCAAGTGGGCCGTGGGGGCTTTGAGATATTATCTGGCCAGACTTCCGGTTTGGGATTCATGGAGGTCTGACGCAGCTCCAACTGTGGAGCTGACCGGACTGCCGTTTTAAGCGGCCGGCGGGGGCAAAATAGCCCGCGGCCGACTGCTCTCAGGCGGAGAGCAGGCAAAGAACACTCAAGACCTCAGGGCGCGTTGATCTCGGGCGAGGGGGGGCTCTACGCGACGGGCCCCCTCATGACCCTTGAGGTCCCACCCTGTGACAGGTCGGCTATGATCTCTGCGGCAGTTTCGGGGCCAATGCGGTTGGCATAAGACCTACGTACCCAAGCTTCAACAGGGGAAAGAGGAGTAGAGGAGAAACGAAGATTGAAACAGTGATTACAACCCACGGAAAGTGAATGGGAAGGTAAAGATCACTATCTTCTGATACGGGACAGATTGTTAAAAGTAAAGAAGATTAAAAGTAGATTTTAAAACTGCAACAGGCTAACTATAAGGAGGAGAAGACTCGGCAAGAGTCGAAATAGAAAAAAGACTAAGTTTAAAGAAGTTATTAAAGAATTTGGACTATTGTTTTGAATACTTGCGGTTATGGAGCTGTGAGAAAATTTTACCATCGCGAGAGCTACTGCGGGAAGTCGGGAGACAGGAAGTACGTAATAACAATAGAGTTGCTGGAGAGAAGCGGCCCCTGCCAGAGGGCAGGAAGAAGGGAATCGCCATCTTTGAAAGGGGAAAAGCCGTGGCTTCAGCAGAAGAGGAAGTAAGCCATTTTGGATTACAAAAACCATAGAAGAACCATAGAGAAAAGACGCCCGACATTTTGGATTTTCTAAAAGTTTTTTCTTTGCAAAAAGACCGGGACATTTAAATTAAAAATTAAAAAGACACTAAATTTTACGCCACGGAGTTAAGGAAGAGGGCGGACTCGTGGGAGCGAGCTAAGGCAAGCCCCACGATGTCGAAAAAAGAGTGGCAATCGGCAATAGAGAACCTAGACAAAAAACTCTTAGAAGTGATTAAAGAACTTAAGGACATGAAACCGGAGCTGATCAAAGAGGTTAAACAGACAGTGAAAAGTGAGCTGTCAGAAGTAAAGAAAGGTATGGAAACAATGCAAAATGAACTGCAAGGAACACAGCAGAGAGTTAAAGTAGTAGAAGGCGCGGTGGAGAATTTAGCTGACATGCAACAAACAGAGATGAGGCTGATGAGGGGGAGAATGGCGGTTGCGGAAAGTAAACACATGGAGAAGCAGCTAAGATTTCGCGGCTTGCCGGAAGTGGAAGGAAAGACAGCGCAAGAACAGATGACTGAGGTGTTAGCTGAATACCTGGGGAAGGAGGAGGAGGAAGTTGTGGCTATCCTGGACGTGGTATATCGTGTAAATTCAAGAATTGCGACCCAGAGGAAATTACCAAGAGATGTGATTGTGCAATTCACGACCCGAAATATGAAAGAGAAGATTGTGACTAAACAGTTTCAAGATCCATTGGAGATTGACGGCAAGACGATTATCATTATGAAGGAATTACCCAGATCGGTGTTATTGGACCGGAAAAAATATAAGGCGCTAATTCAGATTTTGAAGGACATGAAAATCAGGTACAGATGGGAATTACCAGAAGGAGTGTCCTTTGAATTTGGAGGGGCCAAAAAACGCATCAGATCTGAACGAGAGATGGAGCGATTTATAAGAGACAATGAAAAGGACTTACCAGCAACAAGATTATGATTATGGAGTGTAAAGTTTTATCTTGGAATGTAAATGGATTTAATTCACCGAATAAGAGAAAAAGCATTTTTCACTGGCTATTAAAACAAAAATGTGATATTGTATGTTTGCAAGAGACCCATATTCGAAAACAAGATGTAAAGTATCTAAAATCAAAAAAATTGGGCAATGATTTTGCAGCGGCCTCTAATAAGAAAAAAAGAGGAGTAGTGCTTTATATTAAAGAGGAGCTGCAGCCAAAGTTTGTAATGAAAGATGTCGAAGCCAGATTTATAGCAGTGGAATGCGTATGGAATTCAAAGAGAGTGCTGGTAGTTGGAATTTATGCACCTAATGGAGCAAAAGAAAGCTTCTTTGAGGATTTAAGGAAGCAACTAGATGAACTTTCATATGACCAGATAATACTTGCTGGAGACTTCAATGGAGTGACAAATTTGGATTTAGACAAAAAATCATCAACTGCACAAAAGAAGAGAGGACTGCTACCAAAGTTGTTTTTTGAATTGATACAACAGGAAACCTTAGAAGATGTATGGAGAAGACAAAACCCGAAAAGCAGACAATTTACGTTCTACTCCGCAAGACACTTTACACTATCGAGAATTGATATGATCTGGGCCTCAAAAGACTTAGCGTTATGGACTAAGGAAGTGGAAATAATGCCGATGGTAGGCTCGGATCATAATCCAATTATGTGGAAATTGGGGAGAAGGAGCAAAAGGAAAGGATGGAGAATAAATGAGGACTTACTTCAAGAGGGAGAGAATATGGAGATGCTGAGAAGAGAGACAAAGTTCTTCATACAATACAACATGAATAAAGAAGTACCAACCAACAAGGTTTGGGACACTTACAAGGCGGTAATTAGGAGCATACTAATGGACTTAAATAGAAGAGCCAGAAAAAAGAAAGAGGAGAAGAGACAGGAGATTATGGAGAAAATAAAAGCCAAAGAAATACAGTTAAAGAAGAGACCAGGGAAAAAGAAAATTTATCAGGACATTAAAATATTACAAGAACAGCTGACAGCAATGAATAATAAAGAATTGGAGTGGATTCTTAAAAGACTGAATCAAAAAGGGTTTGAAGGTGCAAATAAACCTGGGAAATATTTGGCATGGCAATTGAAAAAGAGAAAGGAAAAGAAAACAATAAATAAAATATGTGAAGATAACAAAACGTATTTGGAACAGACATCCATTAGTAGAGCCTTCTATAAATTTTATGCTAAATTGTATAATAAGAAAGAGGTGAATAAAGAATCAATAGCGACATATTTGGAGAAAATGAAGCTCCCAGTAATCTCGGAAGCGTGGAGAGACAGACTGAACAACGAAGTAACGGATGAGGAAATAAAAATGGCAATACAATCAACAAATTTGGGAAAGGCGCCAGGGCCAGACGGACTTACAGCCAAATTTTATAAGACAATGGCCAACGAACTGGTACCATTCCTAAAAGAAGTGATCAATGGAGTATTAAAGGATCAAGGGATTCCAGATACCTGGAAGGAAGCTAACATTTCATTGATCCCCAAAGAGGGCCAAGATCTGACTAATGTGAAAAATTACAGACCCATATCCTTACTTAATAATGACTATAAAATCTTTGCGAAGATACTGGCAGAGAGAGTGAAGGGATGGCTTTCGGAAGTTATTGAGGAGGAACAAGCAGGTTTTTTACCTGGTAGACAAATCAGAGACAATTTAAGGACAGTGATCAATGCTATTGAGTATTATGATAAGCGTTGTGACAAAGAGGTTGGTTTCTTCTTTGTTGATGCTGAAAAAGCGTTTGACAATTTGAACTGGGACTTTATGTTTGCCACTATGGAAAAGCTACAAATGGGAGAAAGATTCATAAGAGCAGTTAAAGAAATCTACAGAGACCAGAATGCAGCAATTGTGGTGAATGATGAGACTACTAAGAAATTGACTATAAGTAAAGGAACAAGACAAGGTTGCCCGTTGTCTCCGCTGTTATTCATTTTGGTATTGGAGATACTGATGATACAAATACGACAAGATGAAGAAATCCGCGGAATAAAAATAAAAGACTTTTCTTATAAGGTCAGAGCATTTGCGGACGATATAATGTTAATTGTGAAAGACCCAATGGAGAATATGCCAAAAGTGATAGAGAAGATCAAGGAGTTCGGAGATTTGGCAGGGTTTTATATTAACAAAAAGAAGTCAAAGATACTATGCAAAAATATGACTAAGCAAAAACAACAACTGTTAATGGAAATAACGGACTGTGAAGTAACAACTAAGGTGAAATATTTGGGAGTTGAACTGACAGCAAAGAATATAGATCTATTCAAAAATAACTACGAAAAATTATGGACTCAGATTGAGCAAGATTTGATCAAATGGAATAGATTGAATCTGTCATGGTTGGGAAGGATTGCAGCAGTTAAGATGAACGTGTTACCAAGAGTAATGTTTTTGTTACAGACAATACCAATTATCCGAGACTCTAAGCAGTTTGAAAAATGGCAGAGGAAAATATCAGACTTTGTTTGGGCAGGCAAGAAGCCTCGAGTGAAAATGAAAGTTTTACAAGATGCAAAGGAAAGAGGCGGAATGCAACTGCCCAATCTAAGACTTTACTATGATGCAATCTGCCTAGTGTGGCTGAAAGACTGGATGACGCTGAAGAATAAGAAATTATTGGCCCTAGAGGGATATAAAAAAATATTTGGATGGCATGCATACCTATGGTACGATAAAGTAAAAGTGAACTCTATGTTCTTACATCATTACATATGGAAAAGCCTATTTGCAACTTGGAAGAAGTACAGAGACTTTCTACAAGAAGGAACCCCCATGTGGGTGGTTCCATATGAAGTAATAGATCCGAGAGCTGTCGATACTGAGCAACAGTGTTTAACATATAAGGAGATAACCCAAATAGAATCTTCCAAACTTAAACTAAAGACACAGGACGAGTTATCACCCAACTATGATTGGTTTCAGTATAGGCAGATCAGAGATCTCTACAATTCGGACTGTGCAAAGGGAGGCATAAGAACAGAGAATTCGGAATTAGAGCAGACACTTTTAAAAGAGGATAAGAAGGAAATTTCCAAGGTATACCAAGTACTGTTGAAATGGTATACTGAAGATGAAATAGTTAAAGTACAAATGGTGAAGTGGGCCATACATTTTAACAAAGAAATAACAATGGAGGCATGGGAACACTTGTGGAAAAACACAATGAAGACTACAACGTGTACTAATATTAAAGAGAACATTTACAAAATGATCTATCGCTGGTACATGACACCAAAGAAGATTGCGCTAGGGAATTCGAACACTTCTAATAAATGCTGGAAATGTAAAAAACATGAGGGCTCTCTGTACCATATGTGGTGGACGTGTGAGGTAGCTAGGCAGTACTGGGGAGAAATAATAAAAGTAATAAGTGAGATTCTACAATTTCAAATCAATAAGAACCCAGAACTCCTGCTACTGAACTTGGGAATGGAGAATATTCCAGCCCAATATAGAACATTGCTATTTTACATGACAGCAGCGGCCAGACTTTTGTATGCGCAAAAATGGAAAGTACAAGAAGTGCCAACTATTGAGGACTGGACTTACAAATTGCTGTATATGGCCGAAATGGAGAAAATGACAAGAAAATTGAGAAATCTGGACCCAGGACAGTTCAACACAGACTGGGAGAAGCTGAAGCAATATGTGTTGAAGAAATGGGAGGTGGGAGGAGAACTGTGACAGTTTGAGAACTATTGAAACATGACAAAATGTAGAGGGGGGTGACTTTACCGGAGGGTAGAGAGAGAAATGAAAATGTCTAAGCAGTTATCTTGTTAGATCGTTATATATAGAAAAATATATAGAATATGGATAGAAAATAACTAACTATAAGGACCGACTAATTAATATTGTTTCTGGTATAAACGTGTAACATGTTAAACTGAATAAGTCTACCTGAAGAAATATATGGATCAAATTGATTGATAACTTTTGACGATAGTTATATAGATGTATAATTAAAGAAAGAGGAAATTAATAATAAAATTAAATATAACTAAAGTAGAATGAAGACAAGATATGTAGAAAAAGTAATATACAGAATATAAGTTAAATTGGTTGACTTATATGAATGCATGGATTATATGGTTTATATGGTATATGGTTTATAGAAATATTTGAAACCAGGAAATTATGAAATTATGAAAAAAGGGACAAATTGTTTGTCTAATACGGAAGAAGGGACTTAAAGATAGGGTACAGAGTGTTAAAAATAGTTAAAGAATTATTGCTTAGATTAAAGGGAAAGTATATGTTTGTTAGATAGATGAATTTAAAATGAGTAAGGGAAAAGGGACAAAGGGTTGAAAAACTGTTGGAAGTCTACAAAAAAGGGGGGAAAGGGAGGGGGTTAGAAATTGGGAAACGGGAATTGATTGTAATGTGAAATCAAATGATTCTAATTCCAATAAAAATTTTATTAAAAAAAAAAGAGATATTATCTGGCCAATAACCCCTTTACGCTGGTGACGGATCATGCACCGCTCCAGTGGATGCACCGCATGAAGGAGCACAACCCCCGCGTCCTGAGGTGGTACCTGTCCCTGCTGCCGTACCGATTCGCCATCACCTACCGTCGGGGGGCCAACCACATGGACGCAGACTTTATGTCGAGACTCTTCGAGCCAGACCCCCCGGAGGTGGCATCCAGGCTAAGGGGGGTGTGTGTGTCCGGGGTTTGAGGCACAGCCCCCGGCCTCAACAAGAGAAAGCAGGGGGAGGCAGCCAGGAGACAGCAGTCCTGCCACCTCAGCCAGCAGCCAGGGCCAGAACCTGCCTACACCAAAGGGAGAGGGCAGAGGCAGGAAGAATTGGGACCCAGCGGCAGCCCAAACAGGGCCCCTACCTGCAAAGGGGGAGAAGCAGCCACAGCAACTCAGAGCCACGCCCCAGCATCCACCCCAGCTTGAAGAGGGCAGCCTGACTCAGGAGGTGCTCAGAAGCCAGCCCCTCCAGGTGGAGCTGCTGAGGGCACTCTGTGGGAAGAGCTGGGCAGACAGCCAAGGGGCCGCAGCTGGGCCCACCTTCCCTAATCAGCTCAGCCAGAGAAGCCCAGTAGCCAGCCAACATGGCGCAGCTGTGGCTGATCCCGGCAGCCCAGCCAGCTACCCCTGCTGCAGCAGCTTGAGACAGCCCAGGGCCACGTCAGGGCTAGAAGACAGCAGCCTGGCTCAGGAGTTGCTAGAAGCCAAGCCTCTACAGGGGGGGCTGCCACAGGCATTCTGGGGGAGGAGATGGGTAGCTCCACCCAGCATTGCCAAGCAGGCAGCACGGAAGCTGGCTAAGGCAGCTCCTCTTGAGCAAGGCCAGGCAAGTTCAGTAGCTCAGAGGCTGGCTGGGGCAGCCCCTCGTGAGCAAGGCCAAGGAGCACTCAGCTGGGGATGGCTCACACTCAACCCCACCCTGCCAGCTAGGCAAAGGAGCCCAGAAGGGATTAGTGGTTGGAGGGAAACACCTGGGGGAACGCACAGCTGGGCCTGGTCAGGAGAGGGAACAAGCCTGGAAGGAGGGTGGGGTGGAGACAGGAAGCCCTATAAAGGGTGGCTGGGAAGAGCTCTGAGGTGGTGGGTTTGAGTGGGGAGTGATGATGTGGAGTGAGAGCGGTGCGATGCAAGTGTGGAGGTTTGGAGGAGAGCTCTGGGAGGAAGAAGTGAAAGAGGACGCAGAGGGTAAGCAGGCCAGGTTGAGCAGGCCAGCGAGTGGACTGAGAGGGAGTCTGGGTGAGGTATACTGCCCCTCCTTCCACAGAGCAGGGTCCTGCAGAATCCCTGGCCCCCCTATGATGTCAGGAGCAGACCGCCCAGTGCCACACCCAGTGGCCGCAGCGGCAAGCCCTGACAAATTTATCTTAGTTTTAACCTAAATAATCTAAGAAATCTTTCCATTTTTTTCCAGAACTCCACTATTGGTCTGTTTTGCACATAAGAAGTTAATTTGGCTATTGATGCATATTTGTAAGTCTTATTTATCCACTCTGGAGTGTCAGGGCATAATTCTGTTTTCCATTTTGCTGTTTATAGTACTCTTGCTGCTGTCACCATATACTGGAAAAGGTCTTTTGTTACATTATTTGGTAAGATGTTTAGTAGCATATTTTTCGGATTTAGCTCAAACCTGAGCTTGATAATCTTTTGCATCTCGTCATGTATCTTTATCCAGTATCTTCTCATGCTTTTTTACATGTCCACCACATATGATAAAATGTTACATCCATGCATTGACATTTCCAACACTGTCCAAATTAATTGAATGACACTCTATTGCTACAAGAGGATGTACTGCAAAAATGTAGGAAATAATTGACTGACTAATTCAGGATAAATACCACAATGGATGTTAATCCAATAACAATCTGGGAAGCTAGTAAAGCTTATATAAGAGGAACCTTGTTAGCAATAGCATCCAAAAAGAAAAAAAAAGAGATATTCAACATTAAGCAGAGTGGTAAGCTGCAGTACTGCAGTCCAAGCTCTGCTCATGACCTGAGTTTGATCCTGACAGAAGCCAGGTTCAAGTAGCTGGCTCAAGGGCGACTCAGCCTTCCATCCTTCCGAGGTCAGTAATTGAATACCCAGTTTCCTGGGGGTAACGTGGAGATGACAGGGGAAGGCAATGACAAACCACCCTGTAAAAAGTCTGCCAAGAAAAAGTCATGGTGTGACGTCCCCCCATGGGTCAGTAATGACTCGGTGCTTGCACAGAGGACTACCTTTATCTTTACCTAACAAGATCACTGAGTGATGTCTTGGCCAGATGTCTAACTTATAGGCAAGACAAGCTCCTGATTGGTTCACCTTATTTTTTTAAAAAAAACAAGTACTCCAGAAACTGTTGAGTGACTTTGCACCTGCAGAGCATGCACTTGAACTATAGGGTGATGGTTTGGTCATGCTTAGTGGTGGTGGGAAGTGCCATCAAGTCATAGCTGACTTATGACAGCCTCTGCTGGGTTTTTCAAGGCAAGAGACTAACAGAGGTGGTTTCACATTGCCTGCCTGTGCAACCCTGGTCTTCTTTGGAGGTTTCCCATCCAACTACTAACCAAGGCTGACTGTGCTTAACTTCTGAGATCTGATAAGATCAGGCTTGTCTGGGCTCTCCAGGTCAAGGCCATGCCTTGGTAATGAATATAAAATTTATGTTGCAGCTTGTAGGCATTTTTGTGCTTGCTCAGTCCATAAACTTCAACCATCTTCTACAGTTTGGTGAGCCTCTGGATCAAGGTTTGCATTTCCAACTCACCTTCACATTCAAAAGAAGCCATACGTTTTCAATCAATTTCCTTTGGGGATTTTTGTTCACACTGAAATTAATTAGGAAGGCAATAATCATGGGCTTTTACTGAACAGCAAAATTTCCCTAGCAGTTATTTTTCTTCTTGTTTTTTTTTAAAGCTCTTTCTGTCCGAACTCTCCTAATTAATTTTGTGTCGGGTGAGGAGCTGCATTTCTATCAAAATGTCCAGAGAACTGCCTTTGGTTTCACTGCATATCATCAAAAATGAATATCCCCCAAATTATCCAAATTTGTATGTACTTGCAAGCTTATTTGCAAGAATCCTAGGGATTCTTTTTCCCATACCTACTTACTTATTTCAGTTTGATTATTATACCATCATTATTTAATTGTTGTATTACAGCCAACAGATGGGTTAGATCTGCCATTCATGCTCATTCTGCCTTTTGCTTTATCCATTTTGGTGCTGATGAAAAATTCAGACAGGAGGAAAAGCTGCAAACCTCATTATCTTTGTACAATGCCCCTTCTGATATTTTAGAAGTGTCAGTTATCCATGCTGCATCACCAATCCAATTTCTCCAGCTCCCTATTAGGCATTTCAGTTTTGCCCATTCTGTGCATGAACCCTTCTTTCCTGCGCATTAAAGTCACAGAGCTGATAAGCCTGAAACTGCCTCAGGTGAGATAGACATAATATTTAAGAAGTCATAGTTGTTTCTTCACCCCGGGCACAAGTCTGACTTTGCAGATGGGAGGACAGCTATATAGGAAAGGGCTTTGGCTCCGTAGTAGAGCATATACTTGGCATGCAGAAGGCCCTAGATTCCATTCCCGAATCCCGGCATCTTAGGGCGAAGCTACAAGTGACAAATGACACTTGAACGGCAAGTGTATTTCTCCCTGTTCACTTGCACTCCACTCAATCCACTTGCCGTTCAAGTATCATTCGTCACTTGTAGCCTGGCCCTTAGTTAAAGGATCACAACAGGTAGCTGTAATGATCTCTGTATGGGAAGGCCCCATTTCAATCAAGGAGATCATTTCATCCATATCGTTGGAGTGCCTTGCCTGCTGACAGCTTCACTTCCTGTGTCTCTTCTTGGCCCTTAGTCCTCTGAGGGTCAAACCACACGAGACAAAATACACTTGAATTACACTCGAGTTACACTCAAATACACTCGAATTACAAAATACACTCAAATTACCTGTGTAATTGAAGGGTATTTTGTCTCGTGTGGTGAGACCCTGAGCTACAGCCTATGAGAGAAACAGGTTCTCTGCACACCAGATCTTTTCTTTTTTCTTTCTGGCTACCTTTAGGTTCTCCTGTTCCAAGAATAAGGGACTCTTCCTCGGTCCAGTCCAATCTGGTTTGTATACTGACCAGCTAGTCTTTTCCTACTTTAGCCCCACTCTTTCCCATGAGATGTGTAAGGCTGGCATTGGCATCCCAGTCACCTTGGCAATGGAGCTAATGAGCTATCTGACCACATTTTGATGCTGGATGTCAGTTTATCTCGCCAATGTCTGCTGAGGATACTGCAGATTCTTCCTTGCTTGGTGGTTCACTGCAGATTAGGTTGGAGACTCTCATCTGCTTTCTACATCCTCTGGCTAGTTTGCCTGAGTGTATGTTTTTGGAGAAGCAACAGCCTGCTAAGAATCTAGTTACTGTAAGTGCTGCTGAAAAGGTAGTTTAGTCCACTTGTACCCTAGGGGGAACTGTGGAGCATTCTCTAGTGTCTAGGGTTTATTGAATGTTTTCTCTAGCAGTTCAACCTACCTCTTGATTGTTTTTCTCTCTCTGCTGTGTATCAGTATGTGTTAGTGCTTGTGCTCTGAAGGCTTTTCTGTTGCATTAATGACCTTAAGTCAGTTATCCTCTTTTACAAATATCCCGTTGCAATAAATTCATTGAGAGCAAAATCCAAAACACGGATAGGATTATTTCATGAACTCTGCCAACGTATGTGATACTCAGGGAATCAGGACCTCCCACTGGGGGACCTGATCTGGTTGCAAATGTCATGTCAGATTTGGGACAAATCTTGGAAATCCTTTAACACTATCTTATGTTTATTGTCACCAGATAGCATTCCAACACTTCCTTCCATCTTTTCTACTCATCTAGAGCAGGGAACCTTCTTCTGCAGAACTGGTATGAAGCCATCTTGACAGCCATGTTGTCACTGCTGTTCTCAATTAAAGTGGTGGTAGAGGCAACAGCAGCAGGAAAAGCTCTCTTTCTCCTTGAGGAGTCTTTCTGGACCATTTACAGCAGAGAATGAATGAGCATAGTGACAGGAGTAAGGTAGGACCCATATTCAGTGTCTGAGGGCCAAGCTACAAGTGACGAATGACACTTGAACGGCAAGTGGATTGACTGGAAGGCAAGTGAACAGGGAGAAATACACTTGCCATTCAAGTGTCATTCGTTACTTGTAGCTTGGCCCTGAGACTAGACTGGCCTGCAAGTCAGGGCCAAGCTACAAGTGATGAATGACACCTGAATGGCAAGTGTATTCCTCCCTGTTCACTTGACCTCCACTCGATCCACTTGCTGTTCAAGTGTCATTCGTCACTTGTAGCTTGGCCCTCAGTCCAGGCGCTGATCAGGAATTTAAGGTCCTGCTTCAGAGACTGGTGCTTTCCAAGGGTAAAAATGTCCAAAGCCATCCTAAAGTTCAGGACACTTGGTCTATCAGCCATTCAGTAGACTGGCAATTCATAAATATTTAAGGTACTCATTTCTAGCCTCGTTGAATTTCATGGCTGCACATTTACAGCCTGTGAAAATCAATACCTGAACATTTGCATTTGGAATGTGTTAGATCTTCAGAGAATCACCCTGCTGGCATTACTGACACTTATTCTGAGGATGTGAAAAAGCTGAGCGTGCTCGGCCCTGTCTTAAGGTGGGAAGCTTATAAGCTCTGGGACACAGAAATAAAGGTTTCCTCTGCCCTGCTTCCAAGGAATAGCATTAAAACCACACTATACCAAACATATGCAGCTCTATTATACCACATCAGGTCATTGTTCAACCAGTGCAGTGGTTCTCCAAGATGTCCAGCAAAAGCCTTTCTCAGTTTTGCAGATAGTGATATTTTTGTCAGGAGATGCTGAGAATTGAATCTGGAACCTTCTGCATGCAGAACAGGTGCCCTGAGCAAAATAGTTCTCTAATACCAACTTTTCTTAATAATTTGTTCTTCATTGAGTCTATTTCACCTTCCCATTGAATGAAGCTTTGCATTCTTGGTCTTTGAAGGCAAGAGATTTATGGACATATGTATATATTTTTGCCATGCAAATGTATAAATATTCGTTTAATTAAAATGAATGAAGCAAAACTGATTTACAAAGCAGTTCTCCATAATGAAATTTCAGGCTGGATAGTGTGGTTTGATTGATGACTTAAGGCCAGAAAAGTAGTAATTTAATTCACCTTTCTTTTCATTAATTCATTATATCCATGAGATTCATTAGCAAGCCCATTAAATGAAATACTGTGAAGGGGGGGCAGGGGTGGAAAGCAAGTGTTTTTAATTCTCTCTTCTTAGGAAATAAGGAACATATATATTGTTCAAATAAGTAATTGCTGAGTAGCATCGCCACAGGCTTTGCTTGCAAACTTAAGATACGCCAAACTGAATGTAGCCCATTAACCATGTATCATTGCCTACTATTCATTTGGCAACCTCCCTGGGCTACTTCCAGTGATAGGCAGGCACTGAAACAAGAAACTCTATATGGATTCTGATGGGCCATCATCCATGGCTGGTGAACTGAGTTTGATGTGAGTTGTGCAGAGCTGCAAAAGAAGAGGCTTCTGTCTCCAGTTCTTGTCTATGAATTGCCATTCCACGTTGAGTTTAGGCCCTGAGACAAAGCTCATTACAGAGACAAAAGGAAAGACTTTACTCAATGAGTAATTAAATTGTGGAATGCACCAACAGTGAATACCTACTAGAATGGCTTTGAAAAGGGATTAGACAGAGTCTTGGAGGATAGGTCCACCTATGGTTGCTATCCGGGGTGACTAAAGGGCACCTCTATGTTCAGAGGCAGGAAATCTTTCAATCCCAGTCCTAGAAGGCAACATCAATGAAAAGCCTTGATCTCTGTGCCCTGCTTGTTAACCTTCCAGGTTAACTGGTTGGTCACTGTCTGAAAGGATGCTGAAGTAGATGACCACAGCTCTCATCCAGCCAGAATCTTCTTAAGTTCTTAGAGAGAGATGAAGAGAATGTCCACATGACATTCTTGCTGCATCATTAGCCACATGACTGAGCTGTCAATAGGGCTGAAATGAACATTGACAAATATTGAAAATTCGCCAACATTTCAACTTTACCTTAAAATTTGAAATCCAGATACTTTAAATTTGTTGGCATCATTTTTGTCAGCCAATAAATAGGAAATGTTGTAAGTAATCAGCTGTCAAATACAGTCAAAGCCTAAAGATTAAACTGTGAAATGTCAATTGTCAAATGTCAAATACCAAAACCAATTTTTCAGTGACAAGCTAGAAAGTAATCAGAGAATATGTGATGTTTATTTAACATCTGCGTTTTTATTTTATACCTTGAACATGTTTTTAAATATCCTCCATTTATTTGCCATTTGGTATTATAGATTCATTTGTATTGTGTACTTATGTTGTGCATTTTTTATTCACAAGTTATGTGGTGTTTGTATGTACAACATACATCAATTATAATATGAGCAGTGTGACTTGGTGGAGAGTGCCTTAAGTCATAGCTGACTTATGGCAACCCCTGGTGGGGTTTTCATGGCAAGAGACTAATAAAAGTGGTTTGCCATTGCCTGCCTCTGTAACCCTGGTCTTCGTTAAAGGTCTGCCATCCAATTATTAACCAAGGCCAACCCTGCTTAGCTTCTAAGATCTGACAAGAACAGGCTTACCTGGGCTATCCAGGTCAGGGCACAGTGTGATTTACTGAAGACCAAGTGGTGTTGAAAGTTTATATTTTTCTAGAGAAATAATGAGTGCAAGGACACACAAAATGGTGTAAAAATAAAGAATCAAGAAGAAACAAAACTGAACTGGGGTTTGGGCGGTTGAAACCCCATGGGAGAGATATTCCAAATTATTCTTATTCAAAATTTCATAGAGGATGTTTTTTGCAAACAAATTCCTTTTAGGTCTAGCACTAAGCTGTTACGGGTTTGAAAGAGCACCCCAAAATACAGGCATGAAGTTGCAAAGCTGTGTGCACACATGCCTACTATAATTTTTTTATTTTGCTCCATATTTCACACTCCATTCTTTTATCACTTGTTCTTATTTCCTTCAGTTCTGATCACAGTTGGGTGAGATTACAGCTTCTGAGCTTTCGGCTGGCAGGGCAGATGAATGGCTCCCTCTTGAGCTCCTGACAATGAGACAAACTGGAACACATTGCAGCAGGCACAGTGAGGCCCCGAGAGCCAGTGTGTCATTGCTGTGATGGCCTCCAATGGCTGGAGAATTGGGAACTGGCTCTTTCTTGAACTGGGGGTCATTTGACTGGCACATCTGTTGGTCTCACGGGTGGGCCTGAGCTGGCATTTTGCAGCAATATGAAAGTATCAGCAGAAATTTTGAAAATAGCATCCTGAATCATATTTGCAGGAAAGGAGTTAGGGAGAAATAGGTTGTGCCTGGATCAGAGGTCTTTTTTCTTATCCCTGCAGTGATGACAGTGCTGGTATCTATGTGGCATGCTTCCAGAAGATGGTTGGGCTTAGATCACAGAAGCATAGTCTCAGCACTGGTTTGCACTTATTTCCCACAGCTATTAAAGGGGCTGGTTGTGGTTTGCCAAACTCCAGTGTAGTAGTTAGCAGTTAGATCACCCAGACAAAATGTGTGCTGTAGTTTGTTTACATTCTTTCCAGATTTTCCATAGTATCTCTGCCTTTTTCACATGTTTTCTGTTGGGGAAATATGCCTTTTTCTTTCTTTAGTTCAAAGCAAACTCTCAGGTGTGAGAATTGTGCCAACATTGCCTTTACAAATACTGGGAGATTTTGGGTGTAGTCCCTGGGGAAGGCAGAGTTTGGAGAATTCCTTGAGTGCCACTATGTGGAGGCCATTCAGCTCCCCTGAATTCCTTGAGGGCAGGAAATTGGGGTTGGTGGCTGGTGGAAGGTAAATCAGACCTGTGGAAGGTAAATCAGAGAGCTAGTGCCACCCTCAGGGTCTAGAATATACCATCCATGTAATGTGCCTCTGATCAAAAGAGGAGGTGGTCCTGAGCACCTGTTGTCTCCTTCTCCTATCTAAATTATGCCTCTGAGGCTGCTTTTAACATGAAAGGAAACATCAGGCGATCTGTGGACTATAATACCTCCTGGACCACAGAAAGCCCCTTTTGATGATCTCAACTGATTCCCACTGGGATGCCTCTCTGTGATTGGCATCTGACTAATATAAAACAGGTTGTTGCATCCTGTATCTGGATCCTCTTCTCTGTGGTCTCTTCACCTTAACACCCAGAGGGCCCTGGAGGGATCTTCCTCAGTCTAGCCCTGCTGTGGTTTCAGTAACTCCCCACATCCTTAATATTCCCAACAGCCACCACCCTCTTCTGGGCAGGAAACCTAGATTTATATGTAATTTATTATTTCTGTGCCTCATATAATATGATGTACAAGTAATGCCAAAGACTGCATACATTTTATGGGGAATGTTTGGTACAAGGGAATTTTTGTAGGTTTGCATATGTATTTTAGCTTTGATTTTAATTGTTTGAATGATGTATTTTTGTTTGGTTTTAATGGTTTTTAAGATGTGTTTTATTATGTTTTTAAAAATCTGTTAGCTGCTTTGGTGGCCCTGATGAGGGCAGAAATGTGAGCATGAAGCCCCCCCTTCATACCCCCACAGTGAGGCAGAATTTCTCATCAAAATTCAGCTTGCCTGCTTTGGCTGAGCAGCCCCAAGTAGCATGCTAATCTTTGTGGTTTGAAAGTCTGTCCCACCCTGACAGTCAGATATAATTTTGGCTTTTTATCCCAGCCCAGGAACTTGATGGGGAAAAGCAGGAGCCCTCTTCCTTATTGTTGAAAATGGAACTGGAGACTGTATAATGTTAAAAAAAAAATAATTCAACTGACAGGGATTGAATAAGAGTAGTATGGGAATAAAAGTGCTGAGGTAAAATTTTGCTGGTAGTACAGAATACACTTTGAGTAACAGGCAAAATAGTTTTCTTGAAGCTTAGTTTCTTATTTTTTTGGTTCTTAACAGAGAGGGGTGTTTTATTTAATACTTTAGTTACAGCAACAATATTTCTTCACAGAGTTTCCTATAACAGTTCAGGTTTCCTGGAATTAGTTTAAAACTGTTTTCCCTTCACAACAGACCTGGGGTCCTCCTCAGAGCCAACCCCTTTTTAGAAACCAGGCAGAAATTAATCTTCTTCTGCTAACAATACATAAACCTTCTTCTTTTGGCTTGAAAGGAAGTCTCACCCTACTATCTAACCACTTGTGAAAACACATTCCCGGTTCTAAAGTGCCTGTGACAAGTGGGCTTCAGCTTATGCTGACACGTATGCTAAGAATTTTTAAATAGATTTCTTCTTCAGGACAGGAATGTTACAGTTAAGGCAAGTTTTCTTTTTTCCTCACTCCAGAGGGAAACTGGTCTGACCTTCCCTATCAGACTCACTCACAAAACTCTCTCTGAACAATCCTGTTAGAAACCAACTGTCAGCCCTTCTGACCAAGCAGAGAGGAGAGAGAGCAGCTTGTCACTCAAGTTCCCCAATCCCAGCAAGAGTTGACTCTTTCCTTCCCAGCTCTCTGATTGCTGCACTTAGGAAACTTACTTGCAAGTGCAGTCTGTCACAGTGGGTTATAAATATTGTAATTAAATAAATAATAAACAACAAAAACAAAAACAAGTCTCAGATGTCTTTCCAAAAGAGAAGCAACCTTGCAACGGGGGTTTTCAAGTCAAGATAAGTGGATGATAAATTGAAAATCATACCAAATTGCCTCACTCCACACAGACACACAACCCAGCAGTTTGTCAGTTTTATAATGTTACCCTACTGATGCTGTGTCAATATTAAGCTTTTAGAAATAAACAAAGGTTAGCAGAAATATTTACTAAATTATGTCAGCTGTCCTGAGAAATATTGAAACAGACTCTTTTTTGAGACGCGTTGTGAATTTATGTATGTACGTATGTATTTGTAATCATCTACCTGCTAATTTGTTTAGGATAAGGTTTGTTGTTCTGATTTTTTTTTAAAAAAATCCTTACAAAACAGAAAATTGGTGCATCAGGCCATTTCTCTAGAATTCTAAAGCAGACTCCTGAGATTTGATTGGCTGTTTCATGATGAAACCCTCAGACAGCCAATGTGTTTCATGTATCCCATAGGTGGAAATCTGTCAACAGCTATTTACATCTCGACACATTTCTAATATTATCTTCATACTGTTTATGCTTCACATCAAGAAATTAAGTAATTGAAACAGTCTGCAATAAAGCGATTGTCAGTTTCCTTTTTCCTCTTCCTACCTTAGAGGAGCAGACCAAACAAACAACAGACAATGCAAAAATGGCAAAGATTGTGGATTAAATTACTTGCTTATATAAATAAAGTTAAAAGTGTGCTAAAGTGGCTTTTTCCTTTATGCAGTCAAGATCTTGAACAGGCAACTGTTTCTATTTATATTACTTAAAAAAACCTTTCCCCTTTCTTTTAATATTTTCAGCATGTGTTTGCTTGATTGTGGAGGGAAAACTGTTTGCTGGGTAAGGTTTTTCTCCCTTATACCAATGCATGCAGGACTCTTTAAGAGGAAGAGCAATGGGAGGAATTGCTCCAAATTTTCATACTTGGAGAGGACCATATTATGTAGAGTTGTCAGCCTGCAGTTGGTGGCTGGAGATCTCCTAGAATTACAGCTGATCTCCAGGTGACAAAGGTCAGTTCTCCTGGAGAAAATGGCTGTTTTAGAGCGTGAACTCTATGGCATTATACCTCACTGAGGCCCCTCACCTCCCCAAACTCCACCGTCTCCAGGCTCCACTCCCAAATCTCAAGGAATTTCCTGACCCAGACCTGGCAACCCTACGGACATCACCATCCACAATGCTGCAGTCAAGATAGTTTTCTCTATAGAATAAGATGTTCTGATAAAAATTAGTTAGTGATTTCATATTTGAATTTGTTCCAAAAAATAGGAAAACAGAAGATACACCTTTTGTAAGAACCTGAATATAACTTGTCAGAATATTCTTTAACTTTGCCTTTGATGTTTATGCTAGATGATGACATGGTAAAACTGGGGACCATGGCCAGAAATAATGTTGTACCTTGCAAATCAAGCCATGGCTTCAGTGGTGGTGGTGATGTCATTCAGTTTTTGTGACTTAAAAACATCTTTCTGTATTAAAATCTCATTTCATAGATAGTTGCTTTTTGAAATGACTGTTTGTGTATCTCTTTCTTCAGCAATGGCAAAAAAAGAATGGTGCTAACACAGGCTGCCAAAGAAACAGAGTTTCCAATGAGCTTGTAGCCCTTGAGCATCCCAGAACCAACTAGACATTCAGGTTTTTAGAGTTGGGTCCCCGTTCCTCAGACCAAGATGGGTTCTGTGCAGCCATACAACAGTGGCAAAGAATGGCTTTTTAAAAATAAAAGAGCTGTGAGGGGAGGAAGTGCTCAGGGCTTCAATCCAAGCCATTTTCCTGCACCAGAACAGCATTGGAGAGAGGGCTATTTCCTTATTTTTGCTGCTCCATGTGCACAGAATAGTCCACATGGAGCAGCAAAAATGGGGAAATAACTCCCCCTCCAGCACAGCCTCAGCATGGGAAAACAGCTTGGAGGGAAGGGCAATAACTCCCCTCTCCCCTTCCCCCCCCCCCCATGGTGTTCTGAGCTCATTTGGGCTCTTATTTATTTTTTAAACCATTTCCCATAGCTGCTGTATACTTTGTAATTTGTCCCTCACAATGCAATCTCAAGTAGAGTTACACCTTTCTTATTCCACTGAATAAGTTTAGATGGATATAACTTTGCTTCGGATTGCATTTTCAGAGCCACAAAATGGGACTTTTCTTCCTTGCCCCCCCTTTTAAAAAAAATGCAAAGCATTGCAAAATAGTCATATACCACCCAAGCAAATGTCAAATTTTTGTCAGTTCCCAGAATAGAAATTTAATAGTTGCCATTTCTAGGACTAATGAAGTGCAACTATTGCCGTGTCTAAAGCTTCAGTTTATTGCATTACTACTAAATTTTAAGCATTCTGAAAACTGTTTAAAAATGACAGATCTTACCCAGAGTTTTTGACAAGGCAGGAAAAAGAAATTAGTAATTTCACTGAAGATGATATTTACTGAGCATTCATAACCTAAATGGGATTGGACTTCATTCCAACCTACATTCATTGGGCATTCATTGCCCAAATGGGATTGGCATTCATTGGCAATCTTTAGATCAAGAAAGGTTAGTATTTGTCTATAGCAGTAGAAAGGAGCAAGTGTCCAGTAGCACCTATAAAGCTAAAAAAAATTGTGGTATGGTATGAGCTTTCATGAGTCACAGCTAGAGGTGGGCACGATCCAAAAAAAAATACCAATCAAGCTGTTCGTGGATCCGCGCCAGTGACGAACCCAAATCACCGATCCACACCGATCAACTCCTGTTTCCAATCCGTGGATCGGATCAGGGAGGCCAAAGCGGAGGGGCGCCCCGCTGTTCCCAGCTATGTGGGATGGTGGGTGGTGGCGGCAACCGCCAGGCCCGGCGGGCATGAGGAGATGGTGACGAGCCGCCTCCCCTCAGGGAGGGGACATTCACACACACACACACACACAGAGCAGAGGGGGGGAAAGTTTTTAACCCGGCGACGAGCTGCCTCTCCTCAGGGAGGGGACATACACACACACACACACTTAGAGCGGGGGGGGAGTTTTTAACCCAGCGACGAGCTGCCTCCCCTCAGGGAGGGGACGTTCACACACACACACACACACACACACACACACACACACACACACACACACACACACACACACACACACACACACACACACACACAAACACTTAGAACAGATGGGGGGAGTTTTTAACCCGTCCCTGCCTCTCCAAATAGAGAGAGAGAGAGACACCCCGTCAACATGTTTCAGCCAGGTTTTGTTTTTGTTTTTTTTAATAACAAGATTTTATTAGTTATATAAAAGTAACAATAACAATAAACATTAAATAGCACATACATGAGGTGATGTAATAGTTGTACAAGATTGCATGTATAATGAGAAACATTTAAAACATTTGTTTACTGTAGCATATTTGGATGACACAGAGAAAAATTTACAATATGTAGGTATAGATAGTTCAGTTCGTAGTGCTAGACTTTCAATATATCTTGATAAAGATGATTAGGAGGAAGTGTTTTGGTTTTATCGATAAAATCTAAGAAAGACCACCATTTTTCATAATAGTTAGATGTAGAGGAGTTAACAGATAAGTTGTCTGTTATTTTATCTATAATAAGTTGGTCCCACACTCTGGAGTACCAGTGGTTCAAAGATGGTGGGGACTGATTTTTCCAATAGAAAGCTATTGATGATTTCGCTATAGCAAGTAAGTTGTTAATTAAGTCTCGTTTCGGTGTTGGTATGTTTGTTCCTTGCCATAAATTTAGGAAAATCAATTGAGGCTCTAATGGTATGCCATAGTTTTTTATCAGTTTTATTTGTTTTAAGATCTCCCAAAATGTTTTAATTTTAGGACACTGCCACCATAGGTGGGCAAATGTACCTATGTTTCCACATTGCTTCCAACACATGGGTGAGTATCTTGATGTGATAACTGATAATTTCTTTGGTGTCAGGTACCAACGTGTTAGAATTTTAAATGATTGGAGTTTTATGTTTATTGCTTTCGAATTTAGGGTGGGAGATGACCAAATTTCTTTCCACTGATTTTGAGATATTTGTGTTCCACAATCCTGCTGCCAATTTTTTTGATAAGTATATTGTTTTGGTTTGGGAAGCTGTATAGTAATTTTATAGACTTTTGAGATCAGCCCTTTTTTATGGTGAGTATTCATGTCTAAAAGTTCTTCAAAATGTGTTTTTGGTGCCATTATTATATCTTTTAGGTGTATTTTGTTTGCCATGTTGGCCAATTGTAGGTACGTAAACCAAGGGATGGTAGTGTTTAGTTTTGTTTCTAAGTCAGTTTTGGTCACAAGGCCCATATGTGATGATATGTCTAAAAGGTGTATATTTTTTTAAAAAAATCCATTGTTTACAGTTTAGGATATTGCAGCCTGGTGGAAACCATTCTTGAAAGAGAATAGCTGAGTATTGTGATAATGGTGGGAGAAGCTTATCTTTGTAATGATCCCATAGTTTTGTTAGGCCTGCCCAGAGTTGTCTATGTGAGTTGGTCTGAGGCATCTTTTGCACCATAAAATTTCATGAACTGACATAGGGGAGTTTGCTGTCTGTAAAACCTGTGTCCAGATTGTTTCCTCTTTGGATCCTAATATTTGCAATATAGTAGAAAGTTGAATTGAATGCGCATACAGCTCAATGTCTGGATATTTAAAGCCTCCATTTTGAGGGTTCTGTCGCAGTATATGAAATGCAATTCTGGGTCATTTGTGGTTCCATAGAAAGTTATTAAAAATTGTTAGCCATTGTTTGAGCAGTTTATGTGGTATTGGAATAGGGATGGGGCGAAATAGAAAGATCATTTTAGTAAGTAAAAAGGATTTAATCAAGTGAAACCTGGAATACCAGCTGTGTTGCTGTTTACCCCATGTCAGGATTAGTTTCTTTATTTCTTGTATCGTTTGTATATGGTTGTATTTCAGTAAATGGTCTAAATTAGCTGGGATGTTAGTTCCCAAATAAGGAAGATATTTATTATTCCATTGGAATTTGAATTTTGAGGAGAGTTCGGTTTTAAGTGCTTGTGAGAGATTGACTGGCATAAGTACAATTTTTTGTATATTTACTTTCAGGCCTGAGATGTGTGAAAATGAATCAAGAATTTTTTGTAATTGTGGTAGTGTTGCTTCTGGTTGTGTGATATAAAGAAGCATGTCGTCTGCGAACATGCTCAACTTGTATAATTTACATGCAATTCTGATGCCATGGATTTGTGGATCATTACGTATTTTATTAGCTAGTGGTTCTAGTGCTAGTGCAAATAAGAGTGGTGATAATGGGCACCCTTGCCTGGTTCCCCTTGTAAGATTTATTTCCACCGATGACATGTTATTAATCTGTACTTTGGCTCTGGCTTGTGCATATATGACCTGTAGAGCTTGGCAAAATTTGGGACCAAAGTTCATGTACTGTAATAAGTGGTGTAGGTATGTTGTTTCAAGGGTGTCGAAGGCTTTTTTCTATGTCTAATGATGCCAGTAATAGTTCTGATTTTTGATGTTTGTAAGTGGAGAGGATATGTAGGGTTTTGTGGATATTTTCCATAATGTCTCTTCCAGTAATAAAGCCAGACTGATCTAGATGTATATAGTCTTTTATTATAGAGTTAAGTCTTTGAGTCATAACAGATGTAAAGATTTTGTAATCTTGATTAAGAAGCGAAATGAGGTGGTATGAGGCTGGGTTAAGATGATTCCTACCTGGTTTTCGAATGACTATTATGTTTGCTTCTTTCCATGTAGGAGGTTGGTTACTGGTGTTTATCAAGTGATTGCATGCTTCAGTTAATGGTTGGGTTAATATTGTGCTGAATTTTTTATAGAATTCTGGAGGAAATCCATCAGGACCTGCTGATTTATTATTTTTAAACCCTTAATTACTGTCTGTATTTCTATTTGAGAGATTGGATTGTTTAGCAACTGACGGTTAGCTAAAATGTTTTGTATTTCATTTATAGGGGGGTTGGATGAGGTGTATAGTTTAGCGTAAAAATCTTTAAAACAATGTGTAATATCTGTCTGTGTAGTATGTTTCCTTTTTTGTCCTGTATTGCTTTTATAATTCCTGATGCTTCCCCCCCCCCCTTTACTTTCCATGCCAATAGTTTTAGTTGTTTGGGTGAGTGAAACCAAAATTTCTGTTTCAGGTATAATAATTTTTTTTTAATTTGGCTAGTTTCCATGGTTTCTAGTAATTTGCATTCATGTAATAATTTGCGATAGATCTTATTGCTTCCTGTTCTCTTGTGTTGTTTTTCTAAAAGAGAGATATTGTCCAAGATTGATTTTTTTTTCATTTGTTTTATTTTGTTCTCATGGGCTGAGATTGATATCAGTTGTCCTCTCAGGACTGCTTTGAGGGCATCCCATCTTATGTGGGGAGATATCTCTGGTGAGTTGTTATCTTGTAAATAGTCTGTAATGGCCCTTTGAATTTCTTTGGAAGTGAGTTCTTTTTGTAAAAGGGATTTATTAAAGGTCCAGTGTCTTTCAGGAGTTTTTTTGAGAGTTTAGAGAAAGTAAACATGACATCCATGCGTGATGTGAGTTATTAATATTGCCTATTTGTGAAGTGTTTACATTGTTTTTTATATTTTCAGTTGTTAGAATATAATCTATTCTAGTGTATGTTTTGTGCCTAGATGAGTAATATGTGTAGTCTTTTTCGTTTGGATGCATTGTGCACCAAATATCTGTTAAGAGATATTTTTTCAGTATAGTTGGCAGTTCTGTGTCAAGTTTTTTCCCACAGTTTGGGTGTGTAAAATGTGATTTGTCCAATTTATAATTGCTGATGTAATTAAGATCCCCTCTAATGATTGTCTCACCCAATTGAAATTTGCTTAGTTTAGTAAAGGTTTCTTAAAGAGATTTTAGTTGACTGGAGTTTGGTGCATATATTGATCCTAGGGTAATTGGTTGGTTGTCAATTGTGCCTCTTATGAATATAAATCTCCCCATGGGGTTTATTAAAGTAAATGTATGTTGATAGTTAACTGTTTTAGATATTATTATTGAGACTCCCCAAGATTTCGATGATCCTTTAGCATTGTATTGTTGCCGAATCCATTTTGCCTTTAATACTGTATTGTTAGAAGAATGAAAGAGAGTTTCCTGGAGAAGGGCGATATCTGCTTTCTGTTGGGCCAGGACGCTCAAGATTTTCTTGCATTTAATGTTATTATTAAGCCCTCTTAAGTTGTAAGATATTATTTTGATATTAGATCCAGAGGAGTTAGCCGTGTTAGTCTGGAGTAGCAAAATCAAAAAGAGTCCAGTAGCACCTTTAAGACTAACCAATTTTATTGTAGCATAAGCTTTCGAGAATCAAGTTCTCTTCATCAGATGCATGCATCTGACGAAGAGAACTTGATTCTTGAAAGCTTATGCTACAATAAAATTGGTTAGTCTTAAAGGTGCTACTGGACCTATTTTGATATTAGTTTGCATAGTTGAGTAGCATACGTTCTATGTAAGTTGTGATATATTTAATTTGTGTAGAGTTAAATTTCATCTAATAGATATAGATTTTGTTTGAAAAAATGTAGGTGGTTTTTCTTTCCTTTATCTGTGTCTGGGTTTATGTACAGAGATAAGGTATTGTTCCTTGATACATACAAATTAGTTAGTGTAGGATGATCTTAAATTGCGTAGCAATACAGAGGGTATTTCAAGAGAAGCAAAAAGAAGGTATGTCCCCCCCCCCTATAATTCAGATTGGGACTATTAACTTTGTATATAGTAATAAACAGTATTTATGAACTAATAATGTATATATGTATTTCAGTTAAGAAGGTACAGTAAACAATTATAGATAACAATAACCAAATATTAGATCAAGGTAGAGATATCTATCTTTGAACTTAGTATTGTCTTTATGTAGTATATTATATTATGCTAAATTCTATTGTTTCACAAGTAGTAGAAATTTATAATTCAACAATTAGACTTAATAGAATATATATATAACAGCTACCAATCTGTTTGAATATATATATATATATATATATATATATATATATATATATATATATATATATATATATATATATATATATATATATATATATATATATATATATATATATATATATATATATATATATATATATATGACTTTGTGACTTGCTTTTCTTTATTAGTGATTGGAGTTATGCAAAAAGAGTTATTCTTACTCTTAATTTCTAACCAAATATTCAAGATAAATTGAGTTTGAGTTGCTCAACAATACAGAGTGTTTCAAAAATACTTTAGAAAGCTCAAGATGGTAGTATTGACTTTGTTAACAATAGTTAAAAATTTATAAATTTTGAACAGTATTTATGAATTAACTAATTAAATATATGTATGTATTTAGTCACAAGGCATTAAGTTAGTATATAACTAGCAGTTTCTAATATCTATGTTGTATTCTTATGTATCGCTATATAATGTTCTACAATTAACTATAAACTTTTAACTCAGCAAATGAACTTAATGAATCCCTCTCTTTCCCCTCTCCCCCTCCCCTCCCTATTCCTATCCTAAGCCTTTCCCCTAGTCTAAGCTAAATAAATTCTATAATTTAAATTGCTATCAATTGTATTTCTTCCTTACAATTCTATTTTGATTAATAAAGTTGCGATATCAACTCCTTATCGCTGGTGTGTTACCGTTCACCCACCAACTACTGGTATTGTACCAAAAAAAAGTGGAGCTGATTGTTTTTTTTTTAACTTAAAGATTTTTCCAATGAGATTTAACAAAATTAACACTTAGAACTGTGGACTTAACCTTGGAGGTCACAATCCTCCCTTTCCCTGTTTCCCTGATGGTTGTTGTAAGGATGAGTTGCAAGTTGTGGCAAAACATTCCTTCCAGCATTCCATTTGTTTGTTCTTCAGTTGAATCTAACTGGTATTTTACTCCCTTTGCTTGGCAAAAAAGTCTTGTGGTATCTTCCTTTTTTGTGTTGCTTTGTCTATGTCCATTGAGGATTCTAAGTTGATGTTTTTCAAGAAAGAAGACCCTGTGTCAGAGTCAGTCGCGATGTAGTGCTTCCCTTGATAGTAAACTGATAACTTGGTGAAATTCAGCCACTTATATTGGATTCCAGCTTGTTGCAAAGCCTCTGTTGTTGTTTTAAGCTCTTTCCTTTTGTTAAGGACCTCTCCAGGTAGATCTGTGTAGACTTGTATAGGGGTGGAATTTATGAGGAGTGAGCCTTTGTTCCTTGCTACTGACAATATTTTTTTTCTGGTTCTCTGATCAGCAAACTCAGCTAAGATCTCTCTTGGTTTATCTCTTTGCTTCTTTGAGCCGACACGATATGCTTTTACAATTAAAGGAGCCACTCCTTCCTCTAGAGCCAGAGCTCTTGCAAGCCATGTGGTCAGCCAAGTCTTCATTTAAAGTTAAGGATTCCTCTATGCCCCTAAATCAGAGATTCCTTTGACGGGAGTTAATTTCCAGCGATAGAATTCTTTCCTGTAAGTCATTATTAGCACTTTGCAGCTCTTTGACGTTATTAAGCGCTGAGTTGCTGATTTTTAGTGCGGTCTCTGCCTTGTCGTTAGTGCTGTTTAGGTCTTTCTTGCTTGATGTCTGCTAATTGTTCGTTGATGGGTTTTAAAGCATTGCTATCTCCTTAATCATGCTAATTTTTAGGGCATTCATTTGGGGAGAAAGAGCTGGCTCGGGGGGAGAATTGTCAGTGTACTCGTCTACATACATTTCATCCGCCATTTTAGCCCTGTTCCCGCCGGCCGTTTCTTGTGAGAGTAATTGACTCAGAGTTGGGAAGAAATCCTGCAAGTTTTTAGCTGCTCTGTTTGCCGATTTTTCCCCCGAGTCTTGTTTGCCCATTATAGTTATTTTTTAGGCGAGTGTTTTGTTGCTTACCATCAGGTTTGGGGCTAGGGAGGATCGGAGCTCTTTAGAACGCACCTTTCTCCATTGCCGCCGGTGCCATGCCCCCTTTCAGCCAGCTTTTTAAAAAAAAAGCAGGGATAGAATCCTCCATTCCTCCCCACCCAAATTTAAAAGCAAGCAGCCAGTCTTCCAAAAGCATATTTTAAACACACACACACAGCTGTGAATGAGGTGTTCCCACAAAATACAGTGTTTTAAAAGCAGGTTAAAAACAGAGAGTGACAGACAGAAAAACAGCCATTCCTCCTACAAAGCCCCGTTTTTTTAAAAAAGCAAAAAAACGTTTGGAGTGCCCATGGCTACAGAACACCCCCTTCTCCCTCCCTCTCCTGGGTCTCTTCTCACAACTGTTGAGTGTGTTGCTGCTCCGTGGTTGGAAGGAAGCCCTGCTGATCAAGGAAAGCTGGGCTTCCATTTGGGTTTCCAGGGCAACAGAAGGAGGGGAAACACAGCTCAGGCATTCCTCTGGCTCCATTGCCAGGGCAATAGATTGCTGGCACCAGAGTGTCTGGATCACGATCAGATACCGATCAACGCGATCAAGCCCCGAATAAGTCCCCCCCCCGACCGCTGGATCTGTTGCTGTGGACGGCACCAATCAGCCGTGTCCCGGTGGCGAGAATGCCATTATCGGGGGTATTTTCCTATTGTAATGCCAATCGTGCCCATCTTTAGTCACAGCTCACTTCTCATGAAAGCTCATATGCTACCATAAATTTTGGCAATCCGTATTTTATTGGATGCAGCAAAGCCACCACTACAGTACACTTAAAAATCAATGTTTCCTTCAATTTGTGGGTGTATTTAGTTAATTTGCCTTGGTGTTTATTTTAAAATTTCTTTCTTACTTGAAGTCCAGGGGAAGTTGAAATTTTCTGTTATTCTGATATTTTGCCATTTCAGAAAAAATCAAAGATACATCAAGAAAAAGAAAAGGAAACTTACACTGTTCCTCAAATTCAGCCATCCTGGTAAAACTTAAAGTCCAAGAAACAAAAAAGATTATCTGCATTCATATTTTCTTGGATGTCATTAGGGATAAATCAACCCCTGATTTTTTTCTTATTTTTTTCTTCCCTTAAAATCCTGATTGATTGATTTCATTTATATCCCATCTTTCTTCCCAATTGGGATATAAAGCAGCTTACATCATTGTTCTCCTCTCCTCCATTTTGGTCTCACAACAACTCCATGAGAGTTAGACTGAGAGTAGCCCGTGGGTACCCATAACAGAGTAGGGATTCAAACCTGGATCTCTTGGATCCTAGTCCAACATTCTAATCAATACACCATGCTGTCTCTCTTTTATCGTCCAATTTCACCTGAAAATTTCATCAAGGCTTATCCTACAGCTGAGTAGAGCAAGATACTCTTATGTTCTTGTAGTATTTCAGGATAGTATTAAATTACAGCAAATATCCAGTTACTTAGTTTTTAATTTTTACTCCCAGAATGGCAGAGTTTAAATGTTCTACCCTTGGCACCAAAGTGCCTTTGTCTGTCTCTACTTTTAGACAACATTCAGTAGCATATGTACTGAAGATCACTTTAGCTACAGTGGTAATCGCTAAGTACATTGAGCAGCCCCTCAAATGGTCCCACCTGCCTGTTTTCCCCTGGTATGCAAGGGAAAAGGTGAGATTAACTTTCACAGTTGCTAAAAGCAATAAGAGCTCACACAGTCACTCACCACTTTAGCAATTTGCACCTCTGACGAATGATTTGCAGCCCTTGAATTGAATCAGGGAGGAAACAGGGCTTCACTGATGTCTGTGCCACTGTGGCTACACATTGATCTTAAAATAAACAGATGTTCCTAGAGTGCTAAAATCTCTTTTCTGTAAGGGAAATGTTAAAATGTCTGACTTGGAAAGGAGGCAAATGCAACACTCAATATCTCTATTTAAAAAAGTAACCAGTCACTATCTTGATCCTAAATCGGTGTGACTAGCTGCAATGGAACATTCCTGTCCTTTGCTATTTTAGAAGGCCCAGTCCATTGGCATAAGTGAAATAAGTGGGAACTGCATAGTAGAGTACCTTTCAAATCCACTCTGCCAGAAGTGTTGTCGAAGTTATAATTATAAGGCCATGCCATATGGAACCACCAAGGGAAACTGCAGAGGAAGGCAATGGCAAACCACCTCTGCTTCTCACTTGCCTTGAAATCCCCTTGATGGGGTAGTGATGTCATTTGCAACTTGACAGCACATATGTGAGTACGTATCCCACATGGAAAACAGATCCCAGAAAAACAGAGAAGTGTGCAGTTTAGACCAAATGACTGGCTCTCATCTGATTGCCTCTTTCAATAAGTTTGGTAAGTTCAACCCTTAGACCTGTTCTCGGTGTAATGTGCCACATCCCTAATGATCAAAATCCAGCTGGAACAGATCCTGTTTAAAAAAAAAAGGATTATGACTAACATGAACCAAGTTAAATACATTTGAAAATAATGAGGCAAGGTCATTAATCTTCTTTATATTTGTCACCGACAGTGTTTCAACTCGACAGAGCATCAGTCAGTGCATGGAGGAGAAAGAAATTGAATCCCATAGCAACTTAACAAAATTTGTCCAGGTTTCATAGGTCAAAGTTCACTTCATCAGATAAGAGGAAGGAGAGCAACCTGATAAATGTGTGCTTGAGAGGGACATCATCCAACCAGAAAAAAAGTTTACTATTTTCTTTCAAACCATACCATCCACATTCTTTTCTCTGCATGGTGTTTGTACTGTCTTCCAGCTGGTGAACAATCTCAGACTCTGATTCTATGTAAGCATGGGTTCTGTGTTTGTTCAAGCTGTTTCATTTTCTCAGTCTTCATTGGTGGCTAGGCTTGGTTAGGAAGAGGTGTGGAGACTGGGAGAGATAGAGATGGTGGAGGAGATATTGCCCCCACAAAATAAAACACACACACACATTGCAAGCTGGATGAAATGTGAGAAGTTAGTGACAGGGAAGTATCAAATTCAAATAAACTTCCAGCTTATTTCTTCTATTTCCTGAAGGTCTATCTCCCAGCATAAACCTGTGAGGCATCCCTGGTCATCCCAGCAAGTTCTCTTGACCAGGCCTTCAGGCAACAGAAAAGGTGCTGTTCCTTGATAATAGAAAGTGTAGCCAAGTCACAGAGGCCCCTGCTGGGGTTTTCAAGATAAGAGACTAACATAGATGGTTTGGCATTACATGGGTCTGCAATCTTCGTCTTTGGAGGTTTCCCATCCATTTATTATCCAAGACCAACCCTACTTAGCTTTTGAGATCTGATGAGCCAAGTCACAGAGGCCCCTGCTGGGGTTTTCAAGATAAGAGACTAACATAGATGGTTTGGCATTACATGGGTCTGCAATCTTCGTCTTTGGAGGTTTCCCATCCATTTATTATCCAAGACCAACCCTACTTAGCTTTTGAGATCTGATGAGATCAGGCTTGCGTGGGCTCTCCAGGTCAGGGTCTACTGTTCCCTACCCAAAGTCTTTTTTTGTGATAGCCCCAGATATTTGTGACAAGGGTACACTAATGGCCTTCAGGAAGTTCTGAAAAATGGAGCTATTGAATAGGGGGGTTGAGGGTGGCTAGTGGTAAATGATCTGGTTCTGTGCCTGGCTCCATTTTAATGATGTTATTAGAATGCATGTTTTCCCAGGCTGTTGCCTTGTTATGATTTGCTATTTTAACTCTTTTGGCAAACCTCTTCAAGTCCCATTTTGGGGGTAAAGAAGGTTAGCAGTTTTTTTTACAACAATTACATTTTTTCCATTATCCTTTATTCTTTTCAGTGTGCCACGGGCTGGGCCAGCCCAAGAAGGGTGGTTCAAGTCCAAGCACCAACACAAAGCCCAAGGGGAGTTCAAGGCTCAAAAGCCAAGTCCAAACTGTGGTCAGAGCATGAATTAAACACCAAGAGTGAGTCCATAGTCCAAGAGCCAGGTCAGGTACAGTCTAAGGTCAGTTGTCAATAGTGTCAGATCCAAAGGCAGGCATGAGCAAGTGGCACACAAAGTGGTTGCAGGTAGTTTGACACTTTGCTTCCACACCTGGCAGTTTCCTCAGCTCAGCTTTTATAGCCAGGCATGGGTTACAGCCAGCTGCTGGGACTCCATCCTACTGCTACTCATCATTGCTCTCCAGCAGTTGGCGTCAGTTCAGGAGACAAGCACTGCGCTGTCTGTCCTGCAGCTCCAGCCTCAGCCTTTGTCTGCTGCGTTCTTTAGGTGTAGGCAAACCTGGGAGTCTGGAAGCCCCTGGCTGGGCTTCCCCTGTGGAAGTCCCTGACTGAGCTTCCCCTGTGGAAGTCCCTAGCTGAGCTTCCCCTGTGGTGCTGGGGCTGGAGAGCACTGGTGGCTCTGCCTCAGCTGCTGGCTGTAATCTCTGATTAGCCAGCAGCTGTGGCTTCTGATTACCAGCTTCTGCTGAGTCAGGGCTGGCTACATGGAGCTCCTCTTCTCCTGAGGAGTCCTGGCTGGCTACACAAAGCCCCTCTCCTCCTGAGGAGTCCTCGCTCTCACTGAGCCCAGTCTGGGCCATAACACAGTGTGAGACAAGAAGAAAGAGAGTTGGATCCAATCAACTTTTCTGCTGGTGAAAAAGAGGAGGGGGGCTTCTTTGATCCCCCCAAAGATTATGGAGATCCTGGGTTTTCAATGGAATAGGCATGTGGGACAGTGCTGTAGTGAGAAGGGGAGTAGCTGAGATTGAGTAAAATACTGGTGGGATTCAAACCATAGACTTCTCTCTCCACATTGCCACCACCATCATCACTGCTGCTGGAGGTGGGAGGATTTGAAGACTGATAGAGAGGTGTTTGAGAAGCCCATAAGAGGACCCAGCAAGTTGAAAGTGATTTTGGAGCTTTTAAAAAAGAGATTCCCCTCCCCCTCTTTTAAAAAAAGAGATTCCCCCCTCAGTTAACAGCAACAACAACATTTGATTTATATACTGCCCTTCAGGACAACTTAATGCCCACTCAGAGCGGTTTACTAAGTATGTTATTATTATCCCCACAACAATCACCCTGTGAGGTGGGTGGGGCTGAGAGAGCTCCAGAGAGCTGTGACTGACTCAAGGTCACCCAGCTGGCTACAAGTGGAGGAGTGGGGAATCAAACTTGGTACACCAGATATGAGTCCCACCACTCTTAACTAGAAATGGGCATGAACAGCAATATGAAAAAAAAAGCCATGAACAGCCCAATCTGCTGTTCGTGAACAAGCTGTTCATGAGGCCCCATTCTAAATGAACAGATGGTCATTGCAAGCCTCATTTGTTGCTGTTTGTCTTGCTGTTCGTCAAGCCAGACAGTCTGGCACCTGCAATCAATTCCCTTGGAAACATAGGGCCAAGCTACACATGACGAATGACACTTGAACAGCAAGTGTATTTCTCCCTGTTCACTTGCCCTCCACTCAATCCACTTGCCGTTCAAGTGTCATTCGTCATGTGTAGCTTGGCCCTGAGGCACGGATTGGCTGAACTCTGTCTGAATTCCTGCTGTTGCCCTGAAAACCCCAATCTAAGCCCAATTTAGCTTGATAGGCAGGTCTTCCTTTCAAGTGTGGAGCTCCAAATTTGTTACAAGGGAACAAAGACCAGGGAGGAGGGAAGCTTCCAGCTCTGGCTTTGGAGAGGGAGAGACAGCTGTTGTTGGCATTTTGATAAAGAGAGTGCATTGGAACTTGAATTTTCTTTGTGTGTGGTGGGATAGGGATCTACCCATTCCAGTTCCAGGGCTGCTGCCAGGCTCTAGGCCAAGCTATTATTTATTATTGATACCGTTCCTGCTGCCTGCTCAGGTAAGGTATCTGGGAGTGGTATGGTAGGGATCTACCCTTCAAGTTCCTGGGCTGCTGCCAGGCTCTGGGGCCAAGCTATTATTTATTATTGGTACCTTTCCTGCTGCCTGCTCAGGTCAGGTTTCTGGAAGTGGGTCAGTAGGGATCTTGACTTGGATAATGGCTGGAGGAGAGCCTGCTGGCCTTCACAAAAAGCCAACCACGAACATGTTTGTGAACAGGGCCATGCTCACGGTTGTTCGTGAGTCCCTGTTCGTGGATGGCAACAAACAATGAACATCATATTCATTTTTTTTCTGTTTGTGCCCATCTCTACTCTTAACCATGACACCAAAATGGCTCTCTTCATTGTCATTCATAATTCGATGATCCTGTGTGTGTGTGGGTGTGTGTGTGTGTTCCTCTTCTTATGTTAATTGTATTGCTCTCATCTTATTTTCAAATCTAATGATATGAGTCTGAGGGCTGAACTAGACATTACAGCATCTGTGGGTCCGAGTTGTGGGTGCTGATGCCATTTTAGACCTGATCTCAGCCATTTAAAAATGCAATGAATGGGTTGTTTTGGCACTTGAAAATGTGTATGAGAGGAAACAGGATTGCCTGGTCCTACTGCACTGTGGGCCTGATCAGGATTGGGCCCATATGGCATTTTTAAATGGCTAAGGTTCAGCTGTAATACGAAGTTGGTATCCATGGGTCAGACCCATGAATGCTGTAGCATCTAGTTTGGCCCTGAGCTATGCTTACTGATCAGGACTTATATTAAAAATAGAGAAACACTTTAGATGTAGTTCAGTGAAAGAGCCTCCCTAGGATCTGCACAAAAGTGGAAACTTGGGAAAATTCATTTTAGCCCCAGTAGCAACCAAATGGCTGTAGATGAACATAAGATGATGATTTCAAATGGCTTGTAGTTTAAGGTGTTTGTTTTTAAAGCTTTCACAAGTCAACAGTAAGGTGGGGCAGCTGGAAGCAAGTGAAAGAAAACTTTAAAGTTCTTCTTTTTTTTTAAGAAAAAAGAGTAAGATGTTCCCAAGGGCAGCCATTCTTTGCCACTTGACATATTTGACATGTCACTGGCAGAATGAAATCTTCAAACATGAAAAACCTGTCAGGGTCACCACTCAACTGTTATGTGAGAGTTGGGGAGAGGGGAAATCTTTCTATTTTTCTCTCAAGACCAAACTCAGAACTTGATACTTATTCCTTGCTGACTAAGATCATCTCAACCTGGGATGCTTCAAACACTGCAAAAAAAAAAGTGATTGACATTCATTCAAACTTACCATGATTTAATGGCTCGTTTGCAAGTGAGTCAAGCCCCTCACCTGATTAACTCAATGGTTTTTCCCAAAGTGTGAATCAAGTACCAAAATGAGCAGCACAGTACCTGCACAGTAGCTCCTTCTACAGGCTTCCCCACATAACTTGTTTCCTGTGCTACTACGTCATATGTGGGTCTTGCCTTTGTAAATAAGCTTTAGTAATAACTTGCATGTTGCAGCTGGTGGTAGCTTTTTCAGTTGTGCTATGTACTTGATCACCAATGATGGCACTCATATCCCATGTTTGTGGGTGAGTCATTGAACTGATCTACTTTTCAAGCTTATATTAGTCACATTCCCCCTTCTTTATATCTGCATAGACAGAATACATCATTTAATTGACCACAGTGATTGTACTGGGTTTTGTATGCATGGCCATGTATGCATGCTAACTGAGGAATATAGAAAAATCAAAAAGAGTCCAGTAGCACCTTTAAGACTAACCAATTTTATTGTAGCATAAGCTTTCGAGAATCACGTTCTCTTCATCAGATGCATGGACGGCAGAAGGAAACGGGCCAAATATAGAGGAGGAGAGGGGGGGAGGGGGGAAGGAGGAGAGGGGCAGGGAGAGAACGTGATTCTCGAAAGCTTATGCTACAATAAAATTGGTTAGTCTTAAAGGTGCTACTGGACTCTTTTTGATTTTGCTACTATAGACTAACATGGCTAACTCCTCTCGAGGAATATAGAAACACCACACAGACCCAACACATTTTTTCATTAGTCATACAAGTTTAAAACAGAGGAGGAAGTGTATCTACCATGCTCCTGAGTCAGTATGAAAGTGTGCACGTGCAATTATTACAGACAGTTCACCTGCCTTTATCATTAACAAATATAGAGTCAGACAGCTGTAAAGGACAGATGGAGATGCCTCACACTTATAAGACAGGAACAGTAAAATACAAATATTTTATATATTTAAAGTACGAGACACATAGCAGTTGGCGCAGTGGCAGTGGCCAACACGGAGGAGGAGGCCATAGTTAACTTGCATGAGAACATGCATGCATAATTATTTTTTGTGTGATAAAATGTGAACACTGTCCAAATACATATGAACAGTTCATTAAAGATTCAGTGGGGAGTTGTGGAATGATCCTGGACCAAATTCATGGGTGAACAAGCATCACTGATCTCCGCACATTACAACATTTCTATTATCCTGGGCCAAAATTATTGGCTGAGTAGATGATTATCTTTATTTGCAAATTCTTGAACACAGAACGGGACAATCTTTGGAGGTATTGGGTCTTTGGACCCTTGGTCCAGCTGTCATCCTTGGAATATAGTGGACTGGCAACTTTGTATGTGCCAAGAGTCAATATATGGCCACGGATTTCCAGGGAGGAAGTGATGTATGAATTGATAGAACCCTCTTGACAATTCCAACGAACATGAGAAAAGAGACTCTGAATAATCATCAGTAAGGCGTCTGGTCCTCTCCAGTCATTGGCCACTTCCATGCCCTATTTTCCTTATACTGTCCTCTTCCCTATTGATTGCCGTGTTCACATTTGTTTACTCTGAAACATCTTTCCCCCCCTCTTTCTTCATAGCTCATTTTCATCACTGGAGTCCCTGAAGAATAGATAGATGGCTGTGTAGCAGGGGCATGCTTGAACAGACAATACTTACTTAGAATTCAGGGGAGGACAATTTGGCAGTTGGGAAAGGAATGCTGAACAGCCAGCCCTCTTTTCAGAACACCTACTAGCTCAGCCAGCTGTCAGTAACACAAAGAGCACTCTTTTGTATAAACTTTGTCACTGATTTCTCAGTGACATTAAAAAGTATGAGTTGAATGAAGGTAGTTTTTATGGACATCCAGAATGTAAAATGCACCACGCTCAAGTGGATTAAAGAAACAGAGTGAACAGACAAATGCTTGCTATATGATAGGGTTTTTAAAAAGAAAAATACCATTAGACAGCAAGTATGGATCTGTGAATTCAGAGATGAGGATTCAAACACTGGTCTTTCCATACAATCTACCTTGCAGAAGTCACTATGTGATGTCTAACATGGGAATAACAACTTCCAACCTAATGGGAGTATGAGGGCAAGAACGGTCACAATTAATCGCTGTAGTGACAACCAGTGACTTGATGTGAATTCAAGAGGTAGTTAGGGATAGGAGCAGGTGTGGTGGTGGGAATCAGATGCGCCAACAGCTTTGAGCTTTTGTCACTTCTTGCTCCCTCTCTGTCTGAGATTCCTGGCTGTGATACCAATAGGTCATTAGATCTTATGGAGCAACTACAGAAAGCCGGGTCATGTTAATGAGGGAGGAAACCCTTCAGTCTAGGATAATCCTTGGTGAACAGGTTGGTGTAGCAAAGGTCACTGAGACAACTTGAATAGAAGAAGTGGAGGAGAAAGCATGCTGTCCCAGCTATGTGCACCTGGGCTGTCAATGCATCAACCAAACTGACTCCATTGGAAAGGAAGAGGGGTTATCATGGTCTATCATGAATCCCTCTCCTTTTCCAAATAATCTATTTCACAGCATTGTAGATTTGAGTATTGCAGCTAGGGTTATGGATGGTCTCAAGGTAACTGTTGCTGTACTGCCCACCCTACAATCTCTGTCTGATGAAGTGGTATTGCAGGTGGTATTGGAAGCCCTCAGGCACTTATTTAGGGAGCGATTTCCATATTTGGTGTGTCTCAGGAATCTGTTTCTTCATGATGACCAGTTTATAGCTAGCCCTACTCATAATATGCTTGATCTGATGTTTTGTACTGGTCAGGAAGAGCACTCCCTTTCTGACCGATACAAAGCATCAGAACAAGCATATTAAGATTGAGGGAACTGGCTTAGTTCCTTCCTCATGTGTAGGTCATGGTATGGTCAGGTGTAGTCTGATGGAGATAGCCTGACTCTGCAGGAGTGGGGGTCAGATTAGAATGGTCTGCCCCTGTAGAGTTATGAATCCTGATGGCTTTCTAATGTCTCCGGGGAGGGACTTTCCCCCCTCATACGGCTGATATAGCTGGAAGGTCTATCAGTATCTTCCCATTCCTTCAAAATCAGAAGATAACATGAACCCTTGACACAACTGCCCCTAGATGCTCCCTCTCATCTAACAGAGCCAGAACTGTGGCCAGTGAAACAGGTTGTGTAATAGTTAGAGAAATGGTAGTGGGAAACTCCTAACGATTATGATCAATGACTGGAGCTCATTCATTATACAACATGCCCAATGACAGTGGCAGCAAATGAATCTTATTTATCCATCACAATTGGGTCCTGCCGTGTCATCCTACAGAACTTTTCTGGGTGGTGAGGGGACTATTATTTCATCACTTTCACAGGGATTTTGATGAGTTTGTGGTAGCCTGCTGTGGCCAGCTTGCAAGACACTTGGCAGATAAAATAACTCATATCTACTCTATCATATACTCTGCAGATCTGGGTTTAACTATCAATGTGCCTAAATCTTTTGTTTAATTATGTGTGATATGTTTTTGTCTCTGCATTTTGTTTAATTGTTTTTAATTGTTTTATAATATGCATTTTAAAAGCTTATATTAATGGTTTTGATTGTTCACTGCCTTGGGTACCTGGGTTGGGTGGAAAGGTAGCATGAAATGTTTTAAATAAATAAATCTTATCAAGTTATGGTAGCTGCTTTTCAGCACATGCAACCTGATGGCATGGAGAGGATTCTTAGGAAAGCAAGGCACACCACATGTTTTCTTGACCTACATATTTATGGCTTATTCAAGCAGCAAAGGATAACTTAGTCCAGTAGAGACCAGAAGTCACCAACACCTTCCTGAAAGAAGATAAGGTTCATACACAGTCTCAAAAAAAACTGTAACATGGCCTGTTCTTTAAATATCTTCCTTGAACCTATTAAATATGGATTGGAACCTGGGAGCTTTTTAGCACAACCTTGGCCAATTCTCCTCCTTACTACAGCCCCAGTACTGCATGGCTTTTGTTAGTACAGTTCCATAATCAGCACTGTAACATTTTCAGTGGTCAACAAGATCTCCCTTCTCCTTTTTACACCAGTGGAACACTCACAATTTTCAATAATGTACAGGACCATGTCAAATACTCAGTCACTGGCTGCTTCCACACATGTTGGATAATCCACTTTCAGTACTCTTTAGTGAACATTTGAAACTGATTTTCCATGTGTGGAACAAAAAATCCACTTCCAAAGGATTGCGAAAGTGCATTAAAAGTGCATTATTCAACGTGTGTGGAAATGGCCTCTATGTGGGCAAGGCATTTGAATGTGAATGGTGACCTAGCTTCAAGTTTTCCTGTATGAAACTAACTCTCTGGATCAATGTGAATCTAGGTTTAGACTTAGGTTTGGGACAGAAATGGGTGGCCAAATGGATTACTTTTGTTGAGATGGGTGTTGGAACTGCAACCTTATTGACCCTCCTGCATATAGTAGAGGTGGTTTCTTTAGCACTGACCATGGTATCCTTCTATAGATCCTTCCGGGAATGTGACTGGGTTATTTTATAACATAGCTTATTTCTTCAGGAGCAGCTTCTGTTTCTAAATGGCTGCTGTTACACCTCATTTTGTGGCATATTGGATGCTGCAGGGTCTTGTCCCCAATATATCTACATAGACCAGAAGATCTGGACTGATGTGTCGTAAACATTTAGATGATACTCAGCTTCATCTATCTTTTCTGCCTAACACTAGTGAGGAGGTGAGAGCTATCAGCCTGTGCCTGAATGCAATAATGGATATGGGTGAAGAAGCTGACATTTAATCAAGCTAAGACAGAGGTGACGTTGGTTGGTGCATTGGCTGATTGGGTAGTGAGATAAAGTCTGTTCTGGGTGGGTTGTACTCCCTCTTAAAAATCAGGTACATAGCTTTTAGGGGAAAGTATTTGAAAAAGGGCTGTGTGTTTTAATAAAATCAACATAAATAAAACACTGATTTCAGAAGGTTTTTTTCCATTTCTGTTTGGTCACTTTGAAGCAATTTGGTCTTAGACTCATATACTGCTGTTGGACCCTTGTGTCTATAGTAAACAGGGTTGGTGCTGGCCTGATACACACAGCCCTTTTTCAAATACTTTCCCCCAAAAGCTGTGTACCTGATTTTAAGAGGGAGTGCAAGATGTACACACAAGATAATCAGTATTAGTTTGATTATCCTGTGTGTACATCTTTGTGCATGTGTGTGGCAGTGGAAATTTAGTTGTGTAGCCTGAGAGAATCTTGCTCCTCCTGAGAAGGACTGGGGTGAATTTTTTTACACTATTACAATGTCAGTAGCTGGAGATAATATTGGCTTGGGGAAACAGAGGAAGACTTCATTATTGGCCAGCTTCTTACATGGTATAGGTTCATTGCCTTCAAGACAGAGGTGTGGTAGCTGTGACAGGCAGAATGTAGAAATGTACCCCAGAGACACATGATACAGTGCAGGGCTCTAAATTCTCCAATAGCAGCTTTATACTAAATATCTGACAGAGGAAGGTCGTTAGTCAGAAGTTAGTTTTGAGGGCTGAGAGAGAAGGGCTAGTCTAACAGAACTGTGAATTAAAGATCTGAAGGGTTATTGAATCTTTGGTTATGTTTCTGTCTTGGGAACCAAGGTGATACAGTAGGCCAACAGGGTTTTGCTAGGTCTGGTGGGGAATTAAGTTGCTGCACAAGGCAGTGTTATGTTATAAACCTGCCTGAAAGAAGGTTTTTATGAGGCACATACAGTCTGAAGCTTAATGCCCTACCACTCCTGGTTCATTGTTAATATTTACCTCAAGATGTATGTTGTGCTGAAATAAACATTGTTCTTGTTCACTTTCAAAAAGCAAACCATCTCATGCCCATACGGTTACCCCAGTTATCCAGGCTTGGATGGGTTATACTCAGCTACAGAGCCTATCCTCTCCACCCAGTTTCTCTTGTAATTCCCCTATGGGATTACCAGGACAGTGGTGTAAGTGGGAAATTGTATTGTGACCAATGGGAAAAATCTTGTGAAGTCGTGCCTGACCCCCAGAAAATCTATCACATTAGTTGTCTGCTGGATTGAATAATATTAGCTAACTAGCTAGCTGCTGTTTTGTGAGTAGGTGCCCAAAGTACGGGCTCCCATCACAAATGTGATTGATATATAAAGTTTGAATTCATGCTAAATCAGACTAAATTTTCCAGTGGGAAATGGGACTTTCCTGCCTCCCCCCTCCCACTGCAGCTCCATGAAATGCTGCTCCTGGGGAATAGGGGACTCTAGGAAATGGCATGTGTAGAAATTTCCAATTTAGTCTGGATCCAATCCACATAGAATTAAGCCAAAATTATATGAGAGTGGGGAAAGACATGAGAGATAAAGCTAGCTAATACATATGGGGAGAACAGAACACAAGCTAGCCATTTTGAGTAAGAGCTCTACCTCCAGCATCACCTCTACTACCATCCCAACTACAAGTTGCACACCTCTAGCAAGCCATTCATTTCCCCCCCTTTCCAGGCCTTCAGTATGTCTTCTCATTGTCAAAATACAGACAAGACACGCTGCTACATGGGGGAAGGTTTTATAGTTTCCAGAAGTTCAGAACTAATTTAATCTGCATCCAAAGTGTACTGGAAAGCAGAGCAGTGGCTGTGGATTAAATGCTTTAACATGCCTGCTGACTCTACGGAAAGATGCCCCTGTCTGAAGTCGCAATGTCAATTTTATCATTCAAGTGTGACTTTGTTCTTTTCCCTCTGCATTGACATCCCTCTTTCATCTTGTGCCAGATTAGCTAGCTGTCAACAACTGTGACACTGTGAGCTTCAGATAGGCAGCAAACTAAACTCCAACCAAATCAAGCCTACAGTTTGAAGTGTGAATGATTTGGAGTGGGTGGGAGCTCCTTTAGTCATGCTTCCAAATCTCTTAAGGCTCCTTGTCTCTTAGGGGTGCAGTTAGCCAGAAACCTTGTGACAGAGTGGCAACAAACTTCCATTGGTAGGACAAATATCGGCTTCGTGCCAGCCTGTGTCTGTCTAGAGAACAACCATTTCGCTCATGTTTGAATGAACTCAGATCGATGGGGGAATGTGAATGGGAACAGACTGGTATGGAGTGACTGCACAAAGTTTCATTGGCAGCATAAGAGTCCTCTTTATATTATATGCATTGGTATTTTCAACATTTTTGGAACGCATTTGCAGAGGCTTGCCATGAGCAGAGAGGGGAGTGCTTCATTTTTTGAGGGGGAATGTGGTGTCAGGGGTTAGTTATGCATGGGGAATCCCTATTACAATCATAAGCAGAGTTGCATACTTCTGATCTCATCGACTTAAGTGGACATAGAAGGGTTAGGAACTTAGGATGGCACTGGTAACATCTACCATGTCGAGGCTCACACTCCTAAATGCTGATCCAAGATACACTAGTAATGCTTTTAGATTTCTCATCTCTACACCCCCCACCCCAGTGGAAGGCTGCAATGTCAAATTAATATTGTCTAAAATACAAGAGAAGAGCTACTAGACTTATAGGGCAATACTAAGCAGAGTTACTTCAGTCTAAGATCATTGAAATTAACTGGCTTAGATTGGAGTAACTTTGCTTAGGATTGCATTGTAAGAGGGCAATCATTACATCTTTCTAAATCAATGGGCTTAGACTAGAATAATGCTGCATAGATCCCACCTAATCCCACCTATAGATCCTAATGCTGTAAGATCCCACCTTTTTTTGCAAATGCACAGATTTCCCTTCCCTATGTAGAGTTAAGGGTATCACAGCAACCCTGCCAGTGTGTATCTCACCCAAGTAAAACTAATGTTCAGGGCTGAGCAGTCAAACCCAACATTGATCTAAATCCAATATTGCATCTGCTATACAATAGTGATTTACACCAGTGGGGAAAAAAGTAGGAGGGAACACAGTAGAGAGGAGCAAGAACTTTAACAGAAGTCTGGTGAAGTACAGCACATAGCATATTGCTCTGAGACTGGGAAACCCTGCTCTGCCTTGCGCGTTATGTTGTATGAGCCCACTATGGCTTGCAGGTTATCTTGTCTGAAGCTTTTATGCTGCCCTTAGGGTTGCCCACAACCTGGAAAAAAAATCCCCTGGCCTTTTAAACAGAGGCTTATTGGGGTGCTGTTTACCAGATGATGTTATTTACCTCCATGCCATGAAAAGCTTCAACTGCCCATTTGTGCACATTAATAAATAACATAATAACAACAACATTTAATTTATATACCACCTTTAAAGACAACACAGCAGTTTATAAAGTATGTTGTTATCCCAACAACAATAACCCTATGAGGTGGGTGGAGCTGAGAGTGCTCTGGAAGAGCTGTGACTGACCCAAGGTCACCCAGCTGGCTTCAAGTGAAGGAGTGGGGCATCAAACTGGCTCTCCAGATTAAACTCCTGCCGCTCTTAACCACTACACCAAACTGGCTCTCCTTTATTAAAGGATATTTTTCTCCTGTTAGTTGACAACCCTATCTGCACTTGTAGATCCACAGGGTGAAATAAAGCGCTTTGGCAGTCCAAATGGACTCCACAACAAGAATATCTCCTTTAAGGATTACATTACATCAAACTGCACACTGAATTAAATTATTTGACACCTGCAAACTCTCAACAGTGGACCAACTTTTGAGAGACCAGAGAATCTTTTTATTGTGTGAAATCTCTCCCATTTTTGCCTCTCACACTCTTTCTCCTCCCCCCCGCCCATCTGCAGCCACAGCTGTTTTGCACTAATTTGCCAAATCATTTGATTAAGCTTGAAAGAGAGAGATGCAATTAAAAGGAGGAAGTGGAATAAGAATTTGTTTTAGAAAGTTCTCTTTGCTGACCTACTGGACTAGCATTCCTGAGAGCTTATGTGGCCATCTTGCACATGTTGTGGAAAATTGGCAGATGTAGGAGGAAGAATGAGGGAGCAATACAAGGCCATAGCCTGCTTCCCTCAATAGGCAGGCTCTTGCATTTCCAGTGGGTTTTCATTAAGTGCATGGAAAATTAGTGATTTCCTCTTTTCTGATGATCAGTCCCAGTATCTTCTTGTACTTTAGCATCAATGAACTCTAAAATATGTTGTGAAAACATTATTTCTAATTTCAAAAACTTTTCTTTGACTTTGAAGATGCCCCTTACCTCTTTAAAGGCACTACCATATTCATAATGATAGAGAAGGGGAAGAGATGGGGGATCAATTAGACATGACGAGGGTGCTGGTGATTTTGAAAAATCCTGCTTGAGCCAAGGGGAAACATTGCTGGGTAGAGTTGAGTTACTTGGGTGTGTTAAGTTTGGAGCACACTTGGAGGAGGGCATCCGGTGCCAATGATACCTGTTAACAAGAAATAGGCTCTGTTAAATACTAGATGATATTATTTCCTTCCATGCCATGAAAAACCTCAGCTGCCCATTTGCCTGGATGAGGGATACGTTTCTGGGTAGCAGTGTGTGTGAATATGATTTTGGGATGGGGAGCTATATATGAGCAGTCAGTGTGATGCAGCAGCAAAAAAGGCCCATGTAGTCTTGGGGTGTATCAACAAAGGCATAACATGCAAATCACTGGATTCCATTGTCCCACTATGTACTGCATTGGTCAGGCCCCACCTGGAGTATTATGTGCAGTTCTGGAGGCCTCACTTCAAAAAGGATGTGGACAAATTGGAACAGGTGCAGGGGAGAGCAACCAGGATGATCAGGGGCCTGGAGATCAAGCGTTACAAGGAAAGACTGAGGGACCTGGGAATGTTCAGTTTGGAGAAGAGGAGGCTGAGGGGAGACATGATTGCTCTCTTTAAGTATTTAAAAGGCTGTCAGGGGAGGGGAGGGAACTGTTCCTGTTGGCAACAGAGGATGAACTTGAAATAATGGGCTTAAACTACAGGAGGGAAGGTACCAGCTGGATATTAGGAAAAATGTCTTCACGTTAAGAGTAATCCAACAATGTGATTGGCTGCCTAGGAATTTGGTGGGTCCCCCCCCCCATTGGCAATCTTCAAGGAGTGGCTGGATAAATACTTGTTGGGGAGGCTTTAGGCTGTTCCTGCCTTGGGCAGGGGTTGGACTAGATAGTCTGTAAGGCCCCTTCCAACTCTTTCTCAAACAGCCACTGAGAGTTTATGGTGAAGCAATTAATAGAAAGCTACCCACCTAATGTTAAGGTTTATGCAGTTGCTTTAGAAAGTTTCCATATTTCTACAATGGCAGCCAAAAAATCTAGCAACCCTATATGTAACTCATCCATCTTTATTGCTCAGTAGCCTAGAAGTCTCAGCAGTTGGAGAAGCAAAATCCTTGCTGATTAGGTAGAAAATCAACTCCTGTCTGAGTTTTAAAAATTCAGGCCAACTTAAGAGTATGTGGTCAAAGGATTCAATGTGATTAAGATCACAATTACATGTTCTCTCTGAGTATGAAATACCAGCATATCTACCTGACAAGACTGGAGATGGTAAAGCATTAAGATGTGCCAACATAAAGATGTGTCTGTATTTAGGATATGTTAAATAACACACATGTTTTGATACAAACTGATAAAAGAATGTCAGCAATGAATGTTGAGCAAGCTCTTGACCTAATTGGTGTTCTTTTATAATCCAGATGTTTCAAACAGATTGACTCTCCCCATCAGTTCTGTTCAAATCCCTAGGAAAGTTAGCCTAAAATTCACCAATTAATCCCACTTATTTTATGATTGTCTAATTTAATAAGACCGAGCAAACTTAACTCTGACCCCTTCCAACTCTATGATTCTCTTCTATGATTCTATATGCCATGTTCTTATGTACTCATAAAGTGAAAAGGTTAATATTGCTTTAATTGTAAGTGTTTGTGGGAATCATGTCCTTCGTAAGTACTGCAGTGCTTTATATGCCTAACCTCTGCATGCTTGGTAAGAAGAATCGCCTGAATTGGGGGTTGGAGTTTCAAATTTAATTATGAAAATGTAAGGTTGTCCAACAAAGGAAAGGAAAGTAGATTGGAGCAGGGGAGCATATTAGAAAGTTCTGATTAAGGTTTTCCAAAAACTGGAGAGGGGGATCCTTGTATATCTGACAAATCTTTAAAAAGCTGATATAAAACACTAAGCGATTTAAAATAGCACAAAGCCTTTCCAGCCACCCCATGGCATAATTTGATTCTAAAGTGACATTTGAACTCAAGGTCTCAGAACACTCAAAAAGCAAACTTTGTGCGATGTAGGACAGAAATGAATTACAAGTTGTAATTTTGAATGCAAAAACATGCCTTAGCTGTTCTATGTTAAGGAAACACTGCACGAAAGATACATTTTAAATGCTGCATGAATCTTTCAAGAAAATCCCCCCCCCCTCCAAAGTGTGTATGTAGCAAAGATCTGAGTATTGCTAAAACGGTTTTGTTGACAGAATGGTTTAGATCACTGGATGGATTATGGGTATTTTTTTAATGAACATAATCAAATTGGAGATTCAACCAAATTAATTTTGTATCTAAGTTGAGCTTGACAGGAGATGTTCAAAGAAGAGGAAGAAGAAAACTTTTGATTTAGGAATATGTCAATTAGTTAGCAAGTGAATGAAATCTTCATAACAACACTTTACATGAAGGGAAAATAACTGATGTTCCTGTCTTGATACATTTATTTAAAAGCATCTTCCTGGTATGTTAAACTACATATATTTTCAAAAGCTTGTGAACTGACAGGCATCTCAACAGCCTAGATTTTTCTCTGTACTATTTGCAGAAGGGCAGCACCCATTCACATGAAAGGTATTTTCAGAGGACTTTGTTCACAATGCAGAGATTAGTGGCTCAAAATGAAGGCTAAAATGATCAGCCTAACATGAATAGCCCAGGCAAGCCCAATAATATCAGATCTTGGAAGCTAAGCAGGCTTGGCCTTGGTCAGTAATTGGATGGGAGATCTCCAAAGAATATCAGGGTTACTATGCAGAGGCTGGCAATGGCAAACTATTTTTGATAGTGTGTTTGCATTGAAAACCCAAGCAGAGGTTGCCATAACATTTGCAGGGAGGGCGCCTTATAAATTTGATAAACTCAGCAATGTCTTAACAACTCACCTTCACCACCACAATGTGATCAGATCTCCATATATTAATGTTGGGATCTGTCCATGGTGCTGGATCAGCAGATGCTGGCACTGCCTTTGTACCTGTCACTCTTCCTTAGCATTGGGATCTTTTCCTGCCTCTCCTAGATGGAAAATTTTGGCCCACAGAAGACACAGAAGATAATGCAAAGACACAACGGCCAATGGTACAGGACAACTTGTCATCTCCAAAGGCTCATGTTACTATGTGCATCACTGCAAGACATTTGTGGGTGATTCATATTCAGAAGGAATACACAACAAAAAACCTTTGTAAATAGATGTGGGTTCTTCCCTCCCACATACACCGGAAATGCATTGTACTGGCTTAAAAAAATCAGTGCCTCCAATTGTGTATTTCTTGAATGATACCAATGTCAGCTATAGCAGACCCAGGCCAGCCCCACTTTCTTTTATGTGAAATTCTTGACTTGCTTTGATTAATAATTTAAAATGCAGGTAGTTTATTTTTAGGTGCTATAGTAACTACACAAAAGGGTTTGGCATACAGCATTTCTATCACACCTTTGAAAATTCTTCCAGTGCATACCATTTTCTGAGACAGTATGAAAGATGAGGAATAAAACAAAATCTGTTCTTATTTAATGGGGTGTGCGTGCTATTGAGTACATATCAGTCATGCATGTATTAATAAGGACTAATTGTATGCTGTAGACACTTATACTTTCCTGGCTGCTGCTGGAATTTGGATTTGTGAATTCTGCATTTCTGTAGGATATCTTGGATAATAACATTATCAAGCTGCTTAAACTTCCTTTTAGTCAACTGGCCAGATGGACCAATGAATCATCTTGTTCGGAATGCTGAACTGCAGGCCAGGTCTTCAGGTCAAATATACGTAAAAGGCAGAGTTTTCAGCTATACTCTGACTTATATGACAATTCCCAGGACTAGTCAACTATTGCAAGTAGCAAGGAAGATCTCACAGGGAAATGATGCCATCAGTCACCAATAAAAGAATAACTTTTGAAAACTTTTGTAGTAAAAAGTTCCATTTTGATTTCATTTCTTATATGTGAGAAATAGGCCCACTATTCTAAATTTCCACCCTCCTTTTTTATAATCCATGAAAAACTTGCCCAATAAAAGGAATTCTCCATTGGCCTGGTGGACTCCACAGGAAAGGTCGTGCAAGTGTACCACCACTGTACACCACCGAAGTGTAGCCAACCTAATTGTGGGTCTGGTTTTCATTCAAATACTTATATCTAGGCTGTACCATGGCAGATTATAGATGGATACTTACAGGACAGATTGTTTCCTGCAAAAAGAATCCATGGGTTCTCATGAAATTTGTAATCCACCTTGAATCCCAGAAGGAAAGGCAGACTATAAATGAAGAACCAAATAAAACTATTAAGGAGAAGACTAGACTACAATACCTCTTAATATCTAGTTTTCTAGAGATAAAGATTTGGTGGATAGAGAGTAACATTCAGACATGTGAGCCCCCATCTGATGAGGTTCAACCTGGACACGGGTTTGTCATCTCATTGAGAACTAATCCTCAGAAGAGGTGCTCAAAGAAAGATTTTCCCTTATGAAATCACTGTATAGTAAGGCTTATATGGGAGAAATTACTCCCTGATATATCCCAGAGCCAGGATATTTATTTGAGCTACTTTCACATTCCAGTTCTGTGTGCATTGGTTGAGAACCTGGTCTCATATGAGGGAGAAATATCAAGCCATTTCTGTGAAGCTGGTGAGTTCTTCCTTGACAATATGACGGGTGGATAACCACCGCCTTCCTAACAACATACTCAGAACAACACCTAAGGCAGTAAAGCTTCAAGAAAGGCAACTTAGACCCCTGATAAGGCAGGAAAAATTAAAAAGGCAAACACATATGAAGCTTATACAATATGCTCAAAAAGGTGTAATTTGTTTGGCCTCTGCTTGCATAATGAACGATATATCTTGTGCTTACTTGCTGTGGAAGCAAATGAGCATTCCAGGCATTCTGGCATTTAAGTGCATCAGTGTTTTGTTGTAGCATTTTATTGGCTTTGCCATTTATGTGAAAGGCATTTAATATATGTTGCAGAGTGATGGATGGGTGCTGTCTACCAATGGCCCCTTACAAATTAATTTTTCTGAACAAAATGTTTCACTCTGCCAGTTCTGGAAATGAGTAGGTGGTTTTTGCATCAGTGATCACCAAGTGATGTCTTAAGCAATGGAGGGTGTCAGAATCTTTGTCCATGTGGACATATGTCAGTCTTGCACACTGGACAAACAGAAGGACAAGTCCTATTGATTTACAGCATACGGTTGGAAAGTTCAAGCAACTGGGCTGCCATTTTGAATTTTTGAAGCTGGATGCATCTGGATTCTGGATGCACCCAAAGAAGAAGATCTGAGCAACCCGTTGTCTAGCTATCCCAAAATGAAGACATGAGGTTTCTTAATTTAAAGCATTCCATTTATTAAACTCATTCTCCCATGGCATAAACTCCGTAAAAGTCTGCTCCATTGGATTTGCCAGCTCTTGGGCAAACCCATATTTGTCTTCAAGCTCAGCATGGCTATGGACCTTGCTTTTCCTTGCCTGGACAATATTTGCAGAAACATGCTGCCAGTTAATCTCATCATTCCACACCATTCAGTACCATAGTTAAAACAAATATGTCCAGCAATGAGGGATGTATTCCCTAACCCCCTGGGAGTGCTCCCCCCACTTCATCAGAAGCCTCATGATGCTTGACAATATAACCAGACACTTATCCGATTCCTGCATATATATTTGCCAACCCCTGTTACGACCTAAGCAACTCATGTGGATCAAGCCAATGTATGTAAGCTTAACCCCATTACAACAAATGTGAAGCAGGCTAAAACGGTTCCTCTACCGGCCAGTGAGAGAGAAGCCCCAAAAGTTTAAAGCATGTGGATAATCCCATGCAGATGCAACAGGGAGGGAAGGGTAGGGAAGATCCACAGTCTGGTAACATGATTCAATAGCTTACCCAACCACAACACCTCGTTGATTGAAATGCCCAGTGTGGCTTTATTCTTTCCATGCCTTTGAGGGGGTGGGCAGCAAAAACATCCCTACCACTATCTGAGCAGGAAACATGCTTTTTAAATATGCAGTTATATTTCTATTCCCTAGAGTTTATGGCAATTCCTAGAACAATGTGACATCACTTTCTGGGTTTCCCTGGAAGTGACATAACACTATCATGCCAACGGTGATTTTTTAAAAAATTATTTTTCTCCTGCTGGCTGATGGAGTAGTGGCAGGCAGCAGCAGTTTCTGGCAGGAAGTTTCCTGCAATAGTGGGAGACTGGCAACCATAAATAAAGGGTGTTGCTCATGACAGGTAGGACTAATTGGCAAATATTATGAGGTACTGGGAGTGGTTGAGAGTGTGTCCAGAATAGGGTATCACCTGTCTTACAACTGGATGCATTGGGAGGAAGTGCCCTCGGCGCTGAGCAGTATCATTCCAAACCTGGCAGAGGCTTCAGGGCACATCAGGGGAAAATAACGAGGTTTGGCACCTGTGGTGATACTGAGTATGTGCAAGTGAGGATAGACAAGGCTGGTGGAAGTGCTGGTCAAGTTGGAGTCAGGGTGGATTTGCCCATAAAAGGCAGCCACTAGGAAGTTGGTTAGTACAGACTCTGCTCAGATAGTTACCATATTTTAAGAAGCAATGGCATAAATCAGACATTTAAAGAAATAAGCTAGCTGTCCAGAGGTGGCAGCCCCACCCTGCACTCGCTTACCTACTCTAGAGGAACTTCTAGCATGGAGCAGCCTTACTCAGGCAGTGCAAAGACAGGCAGCTCAACTAGGGGCTGTGGGGAAAGAAGCAAGGGCAACACCACACCCAGAGGCACCCCAGTAGGAGTTTCTGAGCATGACAGACCCTACCCATGATTCAGCAGAGATGCAGGGCTCAGGCAATACATTGCAGCTGGTAACTGGTCAGAGGAGCAGGCCAACAGCACCTGAAGCTTCTTGGAGCCTGAGCCAGCAGGCACAGCATCCTCTTAAAATCTCTGAGGAGGGTGGAACCAGAGATGGGAAGGCCCAGCCATGGAGGCCATTGGCCCAGATTCTCTTCACTTATCTTTCCCCTACCTCTGAAGAAAGGGTATTGGAGGAGTCCAGGGTCAGCCCACCCCCAGACAAACCTTTATTAGGCCAGCCCAGATAGAGGAAGAAAAGGGCTGGACTATTTGCAAGATGGCAGTTGAGAACAGGAGGGCTTGAGGGAGAGGGAGAGGGGTTCAATAGAATCCCTCCCCTTTCTGTATCCTGAGATTTATCTGGTGCTGGGGCATGGAAAAAGGGATGTTGGAGGGCTCTGCAGCCCAGACTCTGCCCCTGATAGGGAAGAGTTTGACACTTGTTGAACTCATATAGTTGTCTTCTTGTGTCCTTGTTTGGAGGGTTCTGGTGCAATGTAGCTTTGCCATTTGTTTTTTCTATACTTCTATCAAAGGACATGTAAAGTATGCACAGTCAAAATAGCACCTATCTAGGGATATTTTCAAAGCAATGGCTGCTAGAGCCACATTAGTTGTTGAGATATCCAGGCCCTGAAAGTTTACAAGAGCAGATTCTTCCTCTATGTTTCCTTCCCAAATACACCTGCACCCATTTTCAGATGCTCAGAAATCTTTCATCCTTAGGGCAGCTTCATGTGTTACTTTTGCAGTGACAGCAGCAGAAAGAAGGTACTTCAAAATAGTTCTTAACGAATGCATGCAGATAGATTGACTGATCTGTTGCTATGAATGTGGATCGCATCTCATTTACTTACTAAGTGCAACTCCACATGAAATGAACAATATGAGTGTGTATGAATCCAGTGGCCGTTTGCATCTGGAATAGTGCTGTTGATGAAGTTTGAGTTAGAGGAGCTCAAGTTGTCCATTTTTCCAACTAAAGAATGCATAATGCAGGATAAAATTAGCTCAGACACTGGGAGTCATATAGGCCTGCATGCCAGCCAGCCTTTCCCCCACTCCCCACTTCTAGATCTTTCACTGACTGTTTCCCTTTCCTTCAGTTCATCTGGCAACAAGTATGTTATGCAGATGGAGTCTGTGGTAAAACAAATACGTAGTCTCAGGAGTCCTGGACCTCCTTGAGCCTAGCATATTGTTACTGCAGAGTTTGGAAGGAAGAGAGAAAGAAAGAGGGATTGGGATTTGGTTGCCAGATGGTACTGCCCTACTACCATGCAAGTTTAAGGATTCTGGGTGATGGAGAGTTCCATGGGGTGTTTTATGGGTGGGAGGATCATGGGAAAGGTCTTACACAACTTTTTTTGGTGAGCTTCTGTGAAAAAGCTCATAAAATATTTCTTTTCGTTTATTTAATACATTTACTAGCCATATATCTACCATGTGGCAATCAAGGTGGCTTACAATAAATACACAGATACATAAAAACAAACCTTAATTTAAATTCACAATTTAAAGGAACCACTAGGTAGAAAAAGTAATCAAATGTTTTTATGGTGGTGGTGGTGATGGGGTTGACTTACCTTTCTGGGAATCTCCCTTAGGCAAAAGTTCATGGGAAAGCACCCTGATAATCAGCTGCGACCACTCATGGATGTCCTGAGAACATCTAGACTGACCTGCTGAGAGTGAGGCTTCCAGCTCCATCCCAGCATAACAAGAAAGTAACAGAGTGGAAACTCTGGAAAATACTCTAGCAAACTATATAGAGTCTAGGCAATCTGGAACATAGGGAAGAGCATCAGAAAAATATTCTAGAGAAATGTATTGTACTAAGAAAGCCCCCACCCCACATGAATTTATAAAAAGTTTTAGTATAGAAAAAGGTGGTGGGTGGGTTCATTCAAAAGGGTAGGAAAGGGGTCAAAATACAAAACACAGGAAAGATGATACTATCACAAAACACACAGGCCATTTTCACAAGTCTTTAAAATAGCATGATACTTAAAGAAGGCTGCCGGCTTCCTCATGAGATTTCTGATACCATCCATTTACAAAATGCCAGAGAGCACCATTATCACTGCCTGCACCATTTTGTAAAGGGATGGGATCAAACATCGCACGAGGAAGCTGGCAGCCTTCCATATTGCACTAAGGTATAGCAGGTTCCTTAGAGCATGTGCTGAGTTCCTTGCAGTACCAAGGTAGTGGAGCAGTCTCCACTGGAACATCTCCAGATGCTCCAAAGAAAAGTTCAGAGTTCCCAGATATTTATGGGCAATGGAATCTGACCTAAGCTAGCCTGTGAGATTGATTAGCTGATCTAACCAATCCCAAGCAAAGTGTATCTCCGATGTAAGAGACTATTGCTACCAATCAGAATTTTTACAGGATGGTCCCACCATATTAATAGCTCTGCACTTACATAGCAAAAAGGGCATCCAAACCACTTGTCCTCTATCAAAAAAGGATTAAGTTGGCCAGATAGCCCTGATTAATTGATAAAGCATTATTCTCATGTAAGCCCCAGGGGTCCAAAAACCCAGATGCTCTGGGCAATGCTCTTGAGCCACACTGAATCTAGAAGTTCTGTCATAAACAATATTCTAAAGAAAACTGTTTTCAGCTGTCTCTTAAACTTCAAAAGAGAGAGGGCCAGGCACACCTTCCTGGTGAGATTGTTCCATAATCATGGGGTTGCCACCAAAAGGCCCCCTCTTGTATACCCACCAGATGAGCTTCTTTGGTCTATAGGACAGAGAAGAAGGCCTCCTCTCATGATCTTAACTCCCAGAAACAGAGCAGTTCACCCAGGTCCAGGTCCAGGTCCAAGGAGGGATACCCAAGGAGGTTGAGGTTGACCTTGATGAAGGTCAACATGTCCACCAGGTCTGGGTGCAGACGTGTGCGGCGGGGACAGAGGAGGTCTCACAGGTGGGAGAACAACTGCTCGCTCTGCACGCTGGTGGGAGGGCAGGACAGGATTTGGTTGCCATGATGGACAAGTCTGGCCATATGGCAGATTTACTCACCCAATACTCCAAGGGGTTGGAGTGGGGGGGCTCGGTGGGCTTTGTGAGGTACTCTTGCACCATAGTGCCTGCTGAGTCCTCCACTGTGAGAGATGCACCCACTGTGCTGCGGCCAACCACACAGCCCACCGACGAGGTCCGGAGATCTAGTGAGGCCGTTTGGGTGGGTCTCTCCTGGTGTGTCTCTCTTCGCACCTCCTCCTCCTCCTCCGCCGCCCGCTCCTCACCCCTACCCAGTTCCCTCAGATCTGCCTTCTCTTTCTGGAAATGGAGCACCACTGTGAGAGGCTCCTTAATCCAGTGCTGCATCTGACCTGCCCTCATGGTGATACTGCCCTTGATCCGGGGGTCACAGAGGGAGGCCATTTGGTATGGCACATCATGGTGCAGAGGATGCAAGTGCTCAGCCATGCATGCTTGGATCCTCCTCACAAAGTCCCGGACCCTGGGGAGCAGCTCTTTCTCGTGCTCAAGCTCCTTGGCCAGGAACTGGTCGAGCTCGTAGCTCGAGGATGAACTGACCCAGGCTGGCCTCGTACGAGCACAACAGCTCAGTGGCCTCCTTAAAGGGTTTCAGCATCCGGGACATCCGGGCAAGGACTCTCCATTCCATGGAGCTGAGGCTCAGCTCCCCTCCCCTCCTCAGAACGTCCGTGGATGACAGGATGTCCTGCAATGGCACCCGTGGAACCAGAGGGAGGGGCTAGAGCCCTAGCCCAGCACTCGCAGAAGCCTGATCAGATCGGGCACTGATAATAATTAGTGTGACCCCTCAGCCGAAGTGCCCATTGAGCTTGGCCCCAGGGCCTGGCAGCAGCCCTGGGACCAGAGGGAGGGGGTAGAGCCCTAGCCCAGCACTCCCAGAAATCTGACGAGATCAGTCACTGATAATCAGGGTGAGCCCTCAGTCGAGGTGCCCACTGAGCTCCCAGAACTGAGAGCACGGTGCCCTTTTATAACCAGAGGTCTTCTAGAGAAAAGCAGGAGGTCTGTGGTGGGCAGTCAGAACTGCCTAACAGGTTTTGCAGGGATGAGATTGGAGAGTCCATGGCTACAGAACACCACCCCTCCCCCTCCCTCTCCCCTGGTCTCTGGTCCCATGTAACCATTTGTAACCAATTTGCAGCTCCACACTTGGAAGGAAGACCTGCCCATCTAGCTAAGTTGGGCTTAGATTGCGGTTTCCAGGGCAACAGAAGGAGTGCAGACAGAGTTCAGGCCATCCCTGCCTCCGATTCCTAGTGAATTGATTGAAGGTGCCTGACTGTCTGGCTTCACGAACAGTGGACGAACGCAACAAACCAGGCTTGTGACGACCTCTTGTTCCTTTACAATGGCCCCTCACAAACAGCTCGTTTGCAAACAGACAAACGGGCTGTTCGTGGTTTTTTTTGCATTCATAATGATGTTTGTGCCCATCTCTAGTCACTGGAGGTGTGGGGGTTAGGTATGGGGGGGGGGAGGTAGTTGTGAATTTCCTGCATTGTGCAGGGGCTTGGATTAGATGACCCTGGCGATCCCTTCCAACTCTATGATTCTGAGTAGGAGTTGCAAATTGAAATCTCCCAAAGCCAAGAATAGTTTCTCCCTTCAGTTTTCCTCTTGGCAAGAGGCTCGTTTCTCATCATCGAACCCTAGTGAAAGAATAATCATGACTAGGGAGAAAAGAATTCTTTATGGTGCATATATGGACTTGGGAAGGGTTTGCCCCTCTTCCGGGCTTTAAATCACTTGTAATCCTTATATAACATTTTGGTAGTGTCCCAGTTCAGGTTTAGTTTGGCTGACGCAAATGAAGGAGAAAAAATCCTTTGAAATGAATTGATGTTTTCAACTAGAATGGCAAGGAGGTCCCAAATTGCCAAGAAATAGTTACTTTTGGGTGCAATGGAGAAAACAGTAATTCAGGAGGGATTAACCATTGATGAAATCCTAAGTGATACAGAGGAAATAGAGGTTAAAAAAGAGATCCTTGCAGAAGGGATTATCTCAAATAAGTTCACATCATTTAGTCAGATGGCATTTCTGCAGCCCCATTATTATGTGAACAGTTTGGATTGCGCTATAAGCTGTAATTGAGGTGAAAGAAGGCTTGAGAGGAAATGTCCCATGACAAAATATCACCATTGAGCAAATGATGGGAAGCTGATAAAGTGTTTTGTGGAATTGCTGGGATTCAGAGCCAGAGTAGGCTCATCAAAAAGATGTGGTCTGTTAAGAATAAGATTGTAGTGAGCAAATGCATGAGCAACACGGGAGTGAATTTATCCCATTCCCTCTGCACCTTCTCTGGGCAAGAATCCAGCAAATTTAATGATGGTATATATTTTTTAAAAAGATAGTGAAGGGGAAGTTCAAGACTATGGATGTTCCCCAATATTCCTTCCCTCATTACTGTTTTTTATCAATGTTTTATCAAAGCTGGTTTTGTATAACCATTATCAGCATGTCAAAGCCCTCCACATTTGCACTATGCTCCACTCGCCTTCAGTTGCCTTCACTTGCCATCATTTAACAGACACACAGACAAATCTAATTTATCATTCAGCACTGTGATGCCATCCCATTCTCTCTGCAAGATGCCTGACTGGGTGGGATCACTCATAAGATTAACTGAAATCACTTTCTTCCGTCTCATCTGGCATTATTTGCTCTCAGTGCCTTCTTCATGTAGTCAAATCTATTTTGTTTGCTCTATATTGTCATTCCTATTAGGATATCATTGGATTGACTGGGAGTGGGGGGGGGGGAGAGGAATGGGCCTAATCCAGGAAGGAGAAAAACCACCAATGGTAAAGGATAACATTAAAGTAGCAGCAACCAGGGAGGTGGGGAGGGAAACAGTCCCACAGGATTTTTAAAAAGCTGAATATTAACTCTAAGTGATTTTGAGAAAAGTGTCTAATCTAATCTTTCAGGTCGGATTTGAGTTTAAAAATTCAAACTACTGAACATTTGCTGCAAAAATAGTTTGTACTATATTTTGAAGTTTATGTTATATCCAGTAAGACAAGAAGGAAGGAGACCAGTCATCTTGAACAGTCATCTGTCAAATTTGAATTAAAGTGTTTGTCTCGGTGATATAACTTCATCTGGTGGCTGCATCTTCTGAGATGCATTTCTAGCCCTGGTTTGCTTCATTTTTATCAATTGTACTAAATATGATCTAACAGATGGCTTTGGCAGTTCCACCCGTGCCTCTGACCAGCCATAATTAACCTTTCCATCTGACAGATGATATGCAATACCTGGCTCCATTTTTTACATGTCAGCTTGGTTAATTATGAAAATCTTCATTTTGGGAGCTGGTTGAAAGGAAATGTTGCATATTTCTCGATGTTGAGGTGGGGGGGATGACAGCCATCTGAACACTGTGTCGCTTTAGTGGTTCTTGGCATTAACTAGTTGTCTACCATTAATTAAAAGTGCCATATTTCCTTAGTGTTTGTTGATATACCTGCTGAATTTCCACACTAAGAATTAAATCATGGCATATCCACAAAATGTAGCAATAATGAAGTTGGTCAAATTTCATTGGTATTATAACCAAGCCAAGTGATAACCATTATAATAATGTTTGGTCATTTATACCTATGAGTTGTTTCCCTAAAATTACCATTGGTTCACAGTTGAACTGCCGTCTGCCTTGTATGAATGCTTTCCTACATGCTAATGAAGCGACATGCTTCTTACAGAGAAACAGGTGCATAATAAATGGACCCTTTTGATGTAGCAACATTTAGTGGCATAGCAAACATTAATTTTGTATTTCTCCTAATACCTGTATTATTTTTAATCGGAAAGTCAGCAGTAAGGGGCTGATTTATGATGTTTGTTCAGGAGCCTTAATGAGATTTTTAAAAATAAAAAAGGGGAGAGAAATGTGTTTGGTATTTATATCTTGTTCCTGCTATTATTTTTCTCCAGAGAACAATACAACTGGATGTTTAATCTTTGGCCCCCAATGACCTTAATGAACAGCTCGATTTACAAATGATAATCTGCAAGCTCTCCTCATTACCATTTCCTGCACATGGCACAAAGGGGGAAATGCTGTTGAAATCACAGCATGTAGTATTACAATCAATTATGAGAGGGAAACAGGAGAAAGAAATGTCCATCTGGACGTCTGCACACAGCGAAACAATGGGCAGTCACTGTCAGTGGTGGCCAGGCAGGGTTTATTCCCACTGGCCCCAAGAAGAGTATTTTACTTCCCGCTACAGAAACAAAGAGAAGCTGTTCTCTTACATGGGGGTGAAAATGAAGGCAGGATGGGCAAAAAACCTTCTCACTGCTCCAGTGAATCCACAGCAGGGTTGCCTGCTTTTATCTTCGTAGTTCCACCTTTTCATCTGCATCCTAAGTTGTCTTTTCTTAATCATAAGGACATATAGGGCATGGAGACCAAGCCTACTCCCATTGTTACCCACTAGCACAGGGTTTCAGAGGTTTATTCCCTCTGAATATGGAGGTTCTCTTTTCTTATCATGGCTAGTAGCTTCCATGAAGCTGTCTAACCTCCTTTTAAAGTCATCTATCTTTGTGGCCATCCCCACTCCCACTGGTAGTGAATCCCATGATTTCATTACTCATTTTGTAATGTGACGAGTTTCAGGGACTGGCTTTCATAGGACTGAGGTTTGGATGCCTGGAAACAATGCAGATTATTGAAGCCAGCAACATTATCGACCCTTGAAGACTACCGAAGTCATGCGTTCCTTAGTTTCTTGTTTATAAAAAAGCATATTTTCATTGAGTTTTCGTTAATTATTTTAGTGGGGGAAAGAGGCAACAATTCTCTACCTTCCAAATCCTAGCCATTTCTGCTATTTAGATTTATCAGTTTTATTTTTAGACTTCCTGAAAACCCATCCGGGGTTCATTTCTCTAAATGAACATGAACCAACATTTAAGTTCTTTTAAAAAAAGAATCAGCCGTAGGGTCCTGGTACATGAAGGTACCTTGGTGAGATGCTGAGAGCTCTGATTATGAAAGAGCAATCCGTCAGGAAAGTTCTATATTCTGAAGTTCTCATGAATTTAGGGCACAGACAAAGAGCAAGCAGCCAGCCAACAAGAAAGGGAGGGACAGATTAAGGAGTGGACTACATCATAGAAAAACACACAGAAATAACAGAGCTGTGATGATGGAAGGCATACAAATAATCAGTATACACATCACATAAGCTGCATATTGTGGGGTTGGAAAATGAACTATGGATTCACGTGACCCCCTTTAGTCATAGGTCATTTGGGCATCTGTTCCATGCACATGGTCTTTTGGTGCCGCAAAAATGATGTAGAATGTTAGTGTAGGGGGAACATAAATTGCGTGGATATTGTAGCCAGGGAACCCTATTAAATTGCCACCTATTATGCAGTCAGCATATGATCACTAGACATGGGCACGGACAGAAAAAACAACAACATGGTGTTCGTTGCCATCCACAAACAATGAACATTGACGAACATGACCTGTTCACGAACATGTTCGTTGTTCGTGGGGGGCAGCAGGCTCTCCTCCAGCCATCAAGATCCCTGCGACACCACTCCCAGAAACCTTACTTGAGCAGGCAGCAGGAAAGGTACCAGTAATAAATAATAGCTTGGCCCAGAGCCTGGCCGCAGCCCTGGAACTTGAAGAGGTAGATCCCTATCCCACCACACACAAAGAAAATTCAAGCTCCAATGCACTCTCCCTGTCTCTCTCTCTCAAAATGCCAACAGCAACTGTCTCTCCCTCACTGTCTGCAAAACCAGAGCTGGGAGCCCCCCTCTTCCCTTTGCTTCCTTGTAACAAATTTGGAGTTCCACACTTGAAAGGAAGACCTGCCTATCAAGCTAAATTGGGCTTAGATTGGGGGTTCCAGGTCAACAGCAGGAGTTCAGACAGAGTTCAGGCAGTCCCTGCCTCCGGTTGCCAAGGGAATTGATTGCAGGTGCCAGATTGTCTGGCTTGACGAACAGCAACGAAGGAGGCTTGCAACGACCACCTGTTCATTTAGAATGGGGTCTCATGAACAGCTTGTTTATGAACAGCAGATTGGGGTGTTCGTGGCTTTTTTTTAGTTCATATTGCTGTTCGTGTCCATCTCTAATTATCACATTTGGATAATCCAGAGAAAATGCCAATCTGGTTTGTTAAACGAGATTCAGATTATCCATAGTTCACTAAACATACCCTCTGTTTTGGCTTTTTAACTACAGAAGAGTCTTTTTAACCGTAACGTTGAAAGTAGTTTTCATCTACAGTTCTATTCACTTTTATTATTGCATTCTTCAGTCTATCTGTCCCTTAGGACTTCTGGGTCAGAATTCCTCCACACAATCCAAGGGGTCACCGAAAAAAGAAGGTCTTGTAATCCCATCTTTCTCCTCAGAATGGTTATCCAGGCTCATATACTGGATCATAAGAAAAGCTCTGCTGTATTAGACTAATGATCTATCTAGCATCTTGTTTGCCACAATGGGCAATCAGATACCTTTGGAAGTCCTACAAGCTGGACACTGAAGGTCCTGGTATCAGAGGAACGTTGCCTTTAAACAGTGCTTTATGGCAAATAGTGACTGGTAAACCTATTTCCCCATTATTTTTTTCCTAATCCCATTTTATAGTCATCTAATGTTATGACATTTTGTACCAGTGAATTCCATAAACTAGTCCTTTTATCTGTCCAGAATTTACTACCCATTAGGTTCATTGGATGGTCTTGACTTTAATGTTAAAGGACAGAGGGAGAATGATTTTTTATCCACTTCCTCCATACTGCACACATAATTTTATAAACCCTATCATGTCTTCTCTTAGTCATCTCCACCTCTCCTCAAATGATGACTGTTCTGTGGTGACCAGACTATTCTTCCTTTCTACCATTTTTTATCCCCTCCCCACTTTGTAAACCACTTTTTAAACCCTGAAAGTACACCAGTTGCTTCTCCAAATACTTGAGAAAGCAAAATTTGTTATTCTGGAGGATTATCTCCAAATATGCCCTGCCTTGGACAGTTCAGGCAAGCTCAATCTCATTGGTTATCAGAAGCTAATAGGGATCCCATTTCCCCAGTGGGGGCAGGGAATCCCTCACTTTCATCATCCAACCCCCCCCCCCCCCCGCACACTTATCTGGCTGGCTGCAGAGAAAGGTGTGCTGCAGAGCGACACAATGACATCACTCCCTGCCCCAAATCGTGCCACTGTGAAGTGCATGCACACCTCTGTGCCTGCACAATGATGTCACTTCCCAGAAGTAGAGCATCACAGGAGCAGCAAATAGGTAAGCACCGGGTCCCCCCTCCCACTGGGAGGGCAAGGAGACCTGACAACCCCAGACATTAAGCAGGGTCAGCCTCAGTTAGTAATTAGATTGAAGACCTCCAAGGAAAACCAGGGTTGCAGAGGCAGACAATGGCAAACCACCTCTGATAGTCCCTTGCCTTGAAAATCCCACCAGGGGTTGCCCTAAGTTGGTTGTGACTTGATGACACTTTTCACCACTATCTCCAATTGTATGCCTTTCTATTTTTTCTATAAATTGAAATCCCACTCACCTTGTCACAGGCACAAATATAGCAAAGGCTATGGTTCCCTCCTGAGATCCCTGTATCTATTTTTCCGCTCTTCACTGTCTTCCAAATTATACCCCTTCATTCAACAAACGTTGATGAGTAAGCTGTTATCTATTTGTGTAGCCACTTCTGCATAGTCTTACCCTGCATCCTGTTCATTGAACTGATGCTGGTGTCCTACACCTAGCATAGTCCTTCTGGGCATGGACCAGGGGTCACTGGAGCAGGTGGGGATGGGGTAGTTGTGAATTTCCTGCATTGTGCAGGGGGTTGGACAAGGTGACCCTAGAGGTCCCTTCCAACCCTATGATTCTATAGTCCTGCTCTTTGTTTACAAGGCATACTCTCTTACACGAGTAACTTAGGAATGTTTAATCTACTTCTCCAGCCCTGGCAAAAATCCAACACACAGATACACTCCCAAGATTCTCAAGCTGGGAAAACAGAGCTTAATCTTTCTTCTTAGTCTGCCTGTTTCCTGTTTACCTTTATTACGATAGCAAACACGTAGAGTCAGATGGTGAAACATCAACCTCCCCTTCTTTGAAGTCTTTCTCATCTTGTTTTTCCCAGTCTCCTGAAATATCGAGTGTGTTCATTTTTACAAGGTACATGCATTAGGGAATCAATAATGGTGGAGCAGATGGAGCCCAATGCATTGGCCTGACCTCCACGACAAAGACATTTAGATTAGGGTTACACAAGGCTGAGTTAGAAAGAAATGTGCCAAATAATACAATCCTTCTTCAGCTGGTGATGGACATAATTTTTTTTAGGGGCGAGGGGAAAGGAATGAAGCAATATCCATGTGTCATGACTTATTTTTTTCTCCTTTGGCATCTAATTTACATTGATGTAAGAACCACATCTCTATTATAATAAAGAGACATTTTTTAAAAAAATAGCAGGAATCAATCTCAGACTCTAAGATGGCAGACATGTGCCATTATTCACCATGGCTTGACATTAGGTGACCTTATTCTTAACATTCTGGCCATGGAGAGCAAACCAATAGATAGTCCTTCATTACTTCTGCCTGCATTGATTTTCTAATGCATACACTACCTTAAATAAATAAAACCGTTATCCCAGCAACCCCAGATGATGCAGAGTTCAGAAATGCTGGCAAAGGACAATTGTAGGCATTGGCAAAGTGAGAAATATCAGTGATAGAAGGAAAGCAATGGTCTGAAAGTGAAGGAATGTGTCTTCAAACTGTAGGCTGGATAATCTAGAATTACCAGCTGATCTGGAGAAGCTTTACATGGCATGGAGGTAAATAACATCCTTTGGTAAATAATATTCCATTAAGCCTTTGTTGAAAGAATAAGGCATTTCCCCCTAGGCTTGTTGGCAACCCTAGCATAATCCCTTAACAGTATATTTTTAAGAGATGTAGAACACTTGGGGTTGTTACAGGGGGTGGAATTTCTTTGTCTGAATTGTTTCCCTTTTTATGTACAAATTGGTTCAGCTTATTCTCTTTTCCTCTTTCAAAAGAAGAATTCTTTTTGATTTTTTAAAATTTATTTTGAAAAAAAATTATTTTGGAGTTTTTGTTTGTTTTTAACCTTGTGATAGTATAGTTCCTGTTTATACCACATGGTGGTGATCTATGCTTCCTTTTGTAACTTCAGCCCTTTCAGCCTTACCTACCTTACAGGGTTGGTGTAGTGGTTAGGATGTTCAGGGGTGTTGACTCCCACCTCTGTCACAGAAGCTTCCTAGGTGATCTTGGGCCAATGACACATTTCAGCCTAACCGACCTTGCAGGGTTGCTGTTAGGATAAAACAGGAGAAAAGATCAATAAAAGCTGCTATATGGAAAGGCAACAGAGAGAAGGAGGGTGGAAAATATTCCATCCATTACGTAAGGGAGAGGGAGACTTTCTTATGTCTCTAGTGTGGTATAGTGGTAGAACAGATTACTTCTTTGAGACCTCTTTGTCTTCACAAAAGAGGAATTGATTTAAAACTGACTCAGATGTCTGAAAATAGGAATAGAAACCGATTGCTGGATTCTAGGGAGAAATTTGACAAAGAGAAATTAAGAGAATGCCACTTAACAACCCTAAGAGCATTCACATTGAAAGTGAACAACACAATATACACTAGAAACACAGCCATATTCCTCTATATATCGATTTAGACTGGTATAACTTTTTATGCTTTCTGACTGAGATATGTCAGGTTTTTTTTTTTCTCTTGGTTTTTGTTTTTCAGTTCTGGCAGCCAACCAAAAGGATAGAATCTGTATGGCTCTGTAAAATTTTGGCTAACTTTACTTCACCTCACAAAAGTCTGTCAAGCTATAGCAAGCCTTTCTGACTTGGGAGTGCTGCAGCATTTTCAGGTAGGCCTTGACACTCGTTGGCTGGGGCCTCCCATTCATCAACATCTTGGCCTTCTCTAAGAACTTTGCTGTGTCACTTACTTAGTCATTTTATCTAATCTTTTCTCCAAGTAATTCATAGTGGTGTACATTTGTCTCCTATCCTCCATTTTATCCTCTTAACAACCCTGGGTTGGAGCAGGACTAAATTTGCCAATTTCCCCTTCCTGCTGCAGACCTCCATTCTGCCTCTCATGCTATTGCTGAGAGTTTCTTCAGGAACAGCATTTTGGAAAGATCAATAGGCTGTGAAAGGAAGAGGGAACAGGAAAAGTTCTTTCCTGCCAATGGATGTGCATTCTGCCAGCAGAAAATTTAGACTGAATCCAAGCCCCTGTGAGGTATATTAGGCTAACTGGCCCAAAGTCAGACAGAAAGTTTCAGCAACAGAGTGGGTATTTGATTTTGGCTCTCCCAGATCCTTGTCAAACACTCTAATCACTACCCCACATAGAATTTTTTTTAGAACAGAAACCCACTCTTTAAACAGAAATCGGCACCCTCCCGGGGCACGCTTGCGTGCTTACCCGGGTGCCGCCCTTTGCCCGTGCGCATGGATTATGGAGCGGACTTTTCCCGGGCATCCAGGTGTTGCAGGGAGGCATGGCCAGCCATTCTTAGGCCGGCCCTGCCTCCCCTGTGTCGCAGTTGCCCCTTGCAAGCTCGTCCCTCCCTCCACTCCCTTTCTTCCGGCAGTACAGGTTTAGCCGGTCGCTGGTTTTCAGGGCCAGGTAGGAATTTTTTCGCCTCTCGCCTGTTTGGCTGTTTGTGAGGGGTGTTTTTCACCTACCTTGTACTGCTGCATTAGGTGTAGGCTGTTGTGCTCGTTGGCAGGTTAGTTGGGGTAGGCAGAGTGGGCCGGTGAGCACCTGGTGGCACAGCCCCATTGGTGGGGAATGGGGGCCTGTCTTGGATCGGCTGGCGGGCTTTACGGCTGCCAGCTGAGAGGGCAGACTGCCCTGGAACCCCTTGGAAAAGACCTTCCCTCGGGCTTTACGGCTGGGGTGTATGGTGCTTTAAAGGGGGGAACCATTCGACTGGCCGGCCGGGTTACAGCCATGCAATGGATGGCTCGCACCTGGGGCAGGGGGTGCTCGCCCATGCTAGTCGAGGAGCAGGTCTGGTTGACCCCTCGCTCGAACAGTACCGCTAGTTTCACCCTTGCCGTTATTTAAGTTAGTAAGTTAATTAATTATAAATAAATCGGTCATTTTATGGCCCTGTTTTTTCCCAAGCCTTGTGTCCGTCTCTTTATTCCAAATGGGTGGGCAAACTGCCTTAATCACAAATTTTCTGCCAGGCTGATATGTCATGTCACAAAAATCAAACACATTTTACGAAAGTTCAATTTCATTATGACAAAGATTGCCATCACTTTTGAGAGTAAACTCTCCTTTAGGAGAAATGCTAATGAAAATGTTATTATTAATCTTTTTATTGACACACCTTGACTTGAAGTGTGTCAGGAGAGTAGAGTTATACCAGTTGTTCTGTCTTTGTTTATTTGCATTCTCCGGTTTTTACTTTTGATTGAAACTGGTACATTTGATGGAAGATTTTTTTCCTTAGAAAACACTTGCTTTGTGAGAATAGTCACTTTTAAAATCCTGTTCAGGATAATTATTTTTTTGGCTGAAACTTCTTTCTCCTTTCTGACTTCGTCACATGAAATACAATCAAGTATCGTAAAATGGACAGGATGAATCACAATGCTAAATAGCAGATCAGGTTTGAGTATGTGCATCATGGAAGGCAAGGAAGAGCAGTGGAAAGTGGTGACAACTCAGCAACGTATCGGTGCAATCCTAAACGGAGTTGCACCTTTTAAAATCCATTAGTATCCATGGGATTAAAACAGCGTAACTCAGTTTAGGAATGGCCTGTAAATCTGCAATCCTAAATGAAATGTGTGAACTACACTGGTCAGGGAGGGATTTACTTCTGAATAAAGATCTTTAGGACTGAACTGCATGTGATTTTTAAGAAAAACAAGGAATGACTCCAAACTATTAAAAACAATTTAGTTGTTTTGGTTTATCTCTAGTTGCTTCATTAAAAAAAACAAAACACTGGTCACTCATAGGGGCTTGTTTGCTTTTTTGTGGTATTTGTCGTGTTGCTGCAGGCAGGGGCACAAAACACTCGAGAGATAAAGCACTGCAGCCGCCATGACTCTCGCTAACCAGCTCAGTGACACCCCCCCCCCCGACTCAGAATTCTCAGGGGAGAAGTCTGAGGATCCAAAATTGGTGGTTGAGGAGTAGGATCAAGGAAGGCCCAGCACTGCAGCAGCACCTAAGGATAATGTACCATCAGTACCAGAGGCCTCCCTACCAGAGCCTGTGAGGGAAACCTCACCAACAAGACCCTGAGACCGCTACCAGGCCTCCGCCAGACAGGACTCAACCCCAGGCTAGGAGCCTTCCAGGACCCTCTCCCAGTCCACAGGGTGACAAAAGGCCCAGGCTGAGGTGACACAGAGGAGATGAAGTGCCAGGTTATCTGCACACAACCACCCTGCAGTAGCAGAGTGTTGAGGGTAGAACTTCCTTGCAGAATCTTGGCCACTGCACAGCACAGCCTCAGGAAGTCCAACAACTTACAGCAGGGCAGCTGGGGCCAATTACCTCCAGCCTACTTAGGCGGAGCTTTGTGAAGACAGCCTTGCTGAATCAACCAGTTCTCCGGGTACAAGCTTCGTGTCCCCCAGCCCCAGTGGTCTGGTACCACTTAGAAGAAACCTGACTTCAGAGCAAAGGACAGCAATACTGTTTTGAGTCTGGGGAAGTGAATTTCCTGCTCAGTCTCTGGCTCAGTTCCAGCTGCTCCAATTGCCTTGACTTTGTTCAAGAGCTCCTTTAGGAAAGGGATCAAGCCAGTTCCCATCTTTAAACACATTGCAACATCATGTTATTTAATAAAATATATTAAGTCTATTGCCTTTCCGCATAGTGCACGCAGTAATAATAATAAACAGGATAAAGACATATTGAGAACAAAGCAGTTAATAATGATACCTAATTAGAATTTGTGTTAAAAACCAACTACATTAGATTTAATGGGGGAAAATGTAATAGAACTCTGGATTTTTTCCTGTTAAGTTAACATTCTAGACTTTAATGGATATCTTAATTAGGCTTCATTATTGATGCACACATTTTGGAAATAAAATTCAGTTGCATTCAGTCCTCCATAGCCAGACCTATTAAAAGAGACAGCGTTATTATGACGACTGAAGGACAAATTACTAGCAAAGAACCTGGTTCCCCTGAAGGGGTTATAGAGAAGGATGATTATTCTAAAGTGATAAAAGCATGTGTGGAGAGAAAAGGGCTGGCCTAATGGATATGGCACAAAAACTAGAGTGAACGTGGAATATATTTGCTCACAAGAAAGGATATCTTCTTTGTGTCACTAACTCCTAAAAGGCTTCTTTCCCCCCAGAAGACCAGCCCATTGGCTGCAGGAGTCCCTTTATTACACACACACATGTACATGTACACACATGCATGCATGCACGTGCATGCACACACATACAAACATCACTTTGGGTTGGATCTCCTGGATCCATTGTGCTAATCAAGGTGCTTTTATCCAAAAGAAGGAGCCACTCTTTGATGCAAAAAGGGCTTCTGCCAATGGAAGATCCACTTGGACTAGAGGAGTGTTCCATCAGCTAGAGAAAAATACTTCTGCTATTACAGTAGGTCCAAAGGACCCAACCCTCTATAACAGAGGGCACACAACACGATAGACTTGCTGAAGTTAAGCAAGTCTGACTCAAGTCAATGTCAGGACAGGAGGTTTTCCTTAAACTGTCTGAGGGCCAAGCTACACATGACGAATGACACTTGAACAGCAAGTGTATTTCTCCCTGTTCACTTGCCCTCCACTCAATCCACTTGCCATTCAGGTGTCATTCGTCATGTGTAGCTTGGCCCTGAGATACATACATTGAGTTGCATGGTGGGGAAAAGGAGGTAATATATTATAATATATAGGAGGTTATATGTTATTAATATATTAATGTGCAACTTATAATTTATGTGAATCTTGATAGTCCTAGATTAGTTTTGTCTACAAATTCAGATATATGCTGGTGTGTTTTAACAGATACTTAATGGCCAACATTCACTTCAGCATGTCTAAAAAGAAAAGGAATATTTATTTAATAAGGTTATATGTGATTTTATGGATTCAAGGCAGTTCTAATATGGTTCCAACCATACCACAACTAGACCTGGGTCTTCCAACCATACTCTGATAGATGGAAGATATATATTAATTTTCAAACATTTGTAATATTTCCTTGGGACTGTCAATGTTTCACATATAAAATAATAACATCTCTGAAATTTCAGACTTTCAGGCACTTTGTTGATCTGCTGTGGTGCTGCTGTGGACTGGGAAACATGGTAAGCAAGGCATCTGGGAGAACTAGCAGGCACTAGACCCCAGAAGTATGTCTATCACTGTCAAAGGATGCAGGACTCCAGATATCTTGGGGATATCTGGAAGATACAGCTTAAGTATGAGAGAAAGGGAAATGGGAACTTGGCAAATGCAATACAGGGCAGGAGTGGAGTGAACACATGAAGTTGTCTTACTCCGTGTCAGTACCCTGACTCATTTAACTCAACATTGTCTACTACCACTCTTCCTTTTTGGCTTTTTACTGCCACTGACAGCAGCACTCCAGGCAGAGAAAGGCTTTTCATAACATCTGCAACAAGAAACATGAGTACACACTGCTCTACTACTGAACCATGCCCAACCCCATGGGGCAAGTAAAGCCTTTCTATGAAGTTTGTGTTGGATATTTTGAAGAACACATAAAGTGCAATGGAATAATGCAGCATGGACACGTGTGTGTTTAACTGGAGAGCCAGTTTGGAGTAGTGGTTAAGAGCGGCAGGACTCTAATATGGAGAACCAGGTTTGATTACCCACTCCTCTGCCTGAAGCCAACGGGGTGATCTTGGGTCAGTCACAGCTCTCTCAGAGCTCTCTCAGTCCCATCTACCTCACAGGGTGTCAGTTGTGGGGCTAATAATGACACTGATGGCCAAGCTACACATGACGAATGACACTTGAACGGCAAGTGGATTGAGTGGAGGGTAAGTGAACAGGGAGAAATACACTTGCTGTTCAAGTGTCATTTGTTATGTGTAGCTTGGCCCTGACTTGTTAACTGCTCTGAGTGTAGCACTAATCTGTTCTGAAGAGCAGTATATAAGCACAAGGTTATTATTATTCTAAGAAAAAGTTTACTTCAAAAATTAGGAAAAGGATTATATGGAAAGAAAACAACAGTCTCACTATCTTTCTAGTTCTGGTATTCTCCATCTTGTTTCTTTGTTCCTTCTCTCTCTCTCTCTCTCTCTCTCTCTCTCTCTCTCTCTCTCTCTCTCTCTGCCCCCCCCCCCCTTGCATACATGCAGGAAATCATGAAGTATCTCCAATATATTGATTAGCCAATAGTTAATCTTAGGGTTACCTCATTCATAATAAAATCTATTTTTGGTGGGAAGAGTCTACTCTACACTTCATAAGCTCTATGTTTAGACTGTATGACTGAAGGGATGACACTTGCAAAACCCAACACTTTGCAAATAATTGAAGCAGAGAACATGAAGGAGAACTGTGGGTGTTGTAGATCCATCTGTTGTAAGAAGCCTCTTTCTCCTTACCTTCATCTCACTCACTGGGTATTGGTCTTGAATTTGTGTGTGTTATTTCCTGGTGGTTGTTTTACTGACTGGACACACTACTAGCCCTGTAGAAGGTAGATCTATCTTCCCCCAGAATCTACCTCCAATATTTATCAGGAGAAACTGGTTTGTTTGTACTCTGTAAACTCAACATTTGTCTCTCCTGGCTAGTGGGCCAGCAAGATGCTGCTGACGCAAACTGATATACCTCATGTTGCCAATATGTGTGACCTGGAAGCACTGGTAACACAGCATCACATTACTGAAAGTGAAACAACTGAGATTTTTTTTGTAGACACTATCCGATCTGAAAAGAACTGATTCCTATGTGTTGGAGACAAATAGAAGTGCCTTTTGTGCATGCTATGAAAGGGAGGGGGACTCTCACAGAAGCCATTTATTTTTTGTTTATCTGAAGAGTTTCTTTGTTTTATCCTCCTCAAATGCTCCAAGCTACTTACACCAATTAAGAAGATCATCATAAATGTATTTTTAAAACATCATTTTATAAAATGAATGAAGGCAATAAAATCATAAAGCAGCAGAATCAGTCAGCAAACTTAAATGTGATAAAAACAATTCATTTCAAGGCTGTCAATAAAACTGTCTAAGCATTCAAGCAAGAGCAAATAGTTTCAACAGCAAAAATAAGAAATCTGATCAAGACAATGCAGATCAAGACAGTTAATAAAACTTTCTAAACATTAAAATAATGGCAAAAAGTTACAAAACTATATAAGCAAGATTCCTGGGCAAACCAAAAATGACTTCATGTTCTAGACTAGACATTAGGAGAGTTATTGTGGAGAGGATATTTCAGAACAAAGGAGGGGCCACCACAGAAAAGTCTATTTCTGATTGTTAACCATCTTGCTTTGGAAGAGGAGAGGCACACTTGACAAGTCATCCAATGCTAATCTTAACTGGCAGGCAGGTAATGTCAGACCTCCTGTGCAGTCTTGTGATTTCCTTGGTGTATGAAACACATTTATCTGACTTCTCCAGTTTTACCCCATCTTTCTCACAAGCGACATACATAGTTTTATATATTTATTCCCTTCGCCAGTTTTATCCCCACAGCAACTGTCAATGACCTAAGGATACCTAGGGAGTTTTATGGCTAAGTGAAGGCTATGAATGAACCCTTCCGGCTCCAGCTGTGACTTTTGTACTACGATACCACACCGGATCTCAAGGTAAAAATCAACACAGACTGCATCAAACTATGGCTACTATAAAGGAGGTTGTAGGAATCTGCATTTTTAATTTTTTTGTGAACATATTACCCTTCCCCCACATTTGATGCCATAGATTTGAAGAATCTTATCAGCAAGAATAGGTATGTAATTTTTATAGATTGGATATAAATAATGGCTGTACACTGCATGCACTGTGTTATCACAACAGACATACAGTGCAGTTTTAAACAGAGTTATACCATTCATGTCCACAGGATTTAGAAAAGTGCAACTTTCTTAAGCATTGCACCTTTAATTACCCTTCATTCTCTCCAATTAAAAGTGTACCTGTGTTTTGACTCCACCCCAAAATTGGCTCCCAAAGCAACTCCCTGAAGTACCTTGAAACTTCTCCTTGTAGTCAGACTAATTGCAGCTGGAAGCTGGGAAGAGGAGGGTTCTCGGCTGGAGTTGAATCCAGACGCGATGGATATATTGTCGAGCCAAAGGATTGCTGCACACTGCATTTCTGTTATCTGAAATAGGTTGCATTGCATATGATATTGTGCATTCATAAACCCAGGATGCAAATCTGAGTAATTCTTGTCCATTCTGTTTCACAAACTGCCATGCAATAAAGCCACAGCATTTCCCCTCAGAGATCTGACAAAAAGATATACAACTCTGCTGTCTGTTCAATTCTCTTATCTGCAACAGAAGATATGCAGTTTTCAGGGCCAAAAATCCCAAGAATGTTTGGCAAGTTCCAAGCATGAGGACTGACTCTTGAGAATTTTGTGTTAGCAGAGTGGTTGCCTTACTAGTTCTAGTTTCTCCTTGGTTGGAGGATGGAGTTCTCCTAGTCAACAGAAATAATCTCCCAGTTGCTCACCCATTGCATTCTGTTCTCCCTTTTCTGTTTAAGTGCAAACAATTTTGGTAATTTGGCAGCCAACACAATATACATCAGGGTTTATTGGTCGTCATGAGCACACATGCTGCAATGTGTTTTATTGCAATTATGAATATTGCAACATCTGTAGATTTGATTAGGGGTGATTGTTTGAAATGTTTCCATTTTGTGCAGCACAAAGCATCATTAACTTGCGTTGTGTGTTCACCTATATTAAAATAAATGTCGACAAGATGCTCTGCAATACACTCACACATATGTATATATATTGACTGCACTTCTACTAAAGTTTAATTGCTGGGCTGTGAACATTATTAGAGCTTTCTCTTTGGCTGGCTGTAAACATGCTGAAAATGGTCGTGATCAGAGTCTGTTAACAAAGAGAAAGAAATGCATTCTCTTTTGTTCTGCCTACTCCCTGGAAGGATTATGTGATGAAAAGTGATCCCCCACGCCCCCTTTGTACTGCTCAGGATTTTTTTAAAAAAAACCTAGGCTTTTTTTTTTCCCTGTACCAATAATCTTTCTAAATTCTGATTCTGGACTACATGTTTTGAAAGAATAACAGACAAAGATTCCACTAGGGAGATGTAACTTGGAAGTAAATGAATTGTAACTTAAAACCAAGCACCTCAATCTGCAAACATGCATGCGGGCAGCCCAGAGATTAATGATATAATAAGAAGCTGTGCTGATTATGATCATCAGAAGGGTCTGACTGTTCCTGACCGCATGGCTATGGCTCCTCCCTTGCCTCTCCAAGAAAAAAACCTGGCATTAGCAAACTAAGAAATGGTGGCCTTATTCATGACATAAAGGGGGTAAGGAAAATCAGCTGACTCAACGAGAGGATATGGAGAGACATGTGGCCTGGGGGAAAAGAGCAACTCTGTTGCAGCTGAGCCAACACATGTTTGGGAAACACCTGGAGATCTGGGGGTTGAGCCTAGAGAAAGTGGGGTTTGGGGAGGAGAGGGATCTCAGGGGTGTAATACCATAGAGTTCACCCTCTAAAGCAACCATTTTCTTCAGAGGAACAGATCTCTGTTGGCAGGAGATCAGTTGTAATTCTGGGGAATCTGTAGTCCCCCCACCTCCCATCCAGAGGCTGGCAACCCCAGCCAAGAAAAAGGAAGCTTCCACAGTCTTGAGAAGATGAGAGCAACAGGGAGAAAGCTGAAGAGTCTTAGCCAGCGCTTATGAAAAGTCTTGATACTATCTGTGCTAATTGGATCCCCCCTGAGAAGATAACCCACGTGAGGATATGTGCAGCTAAATAGGAAGGATAAACAACTGCCCATGAGAAAAATGCCCCCAAATCTCTTAGACAAAGGATATTACTCACAGGCTTATCATGTGACCTTCCTCTGTCATCCATGAGGGGAAGCTTGTAGGAGGAATCCTTCTCCAGGCCAGTAAATCTCCAGGAGTGGGGTGGTGGAGAGTGCCATCAAGTCATAGTTGACTTATAGCAACCCCTGCTGGAGTTTTCAGGGCAAGAGACTAACAGAGGTCTCCCTCTGTAAGCCTGGTCTTCATTAGAGGTCTCCTATCCAATTACTAACTGAAGCTGAACTTGATTAGCTTCTGAGATCTGATGAGATCAGGCTTGCCTGAGTTAGCTAGGTCAGGGCAAACACCCATGAGTAACAGGGGTTAACGGGTCTTTTGCAGTGCAATTTTTATTCCAGCCACCTCCGGAACACTACACCCTGAAGGACTCCTCAAAAAGTGCTCTCAGTAAACTACTGTAGTCTTTCATGCCACTATGAGGTATTTGTACAATAAGAATTCCCATTTTTCAGAATCTACATCCAAATTGCTTAATGCATTGAAACATTCTAACTCTATATGCAAAATCTGCTATGAACAATTCTCGTTGTGTCTTTCAATTTATGTGCACTCACCTCCTTAAAAACGCAATACTCTCCATTATGGGTAACACTTAAGCTTGTTTATGCTTAAACCATTTTGGTTACAATAGTAAGGAACATTTGATAATCCAACCTGATGAAAAATTACATGTCTTCAGTATATTTTATACTGGACAAAGGGACCTCTCGCTTGGACATAATCTAACAGTGAGAAATAGATGTAGCTTGTATGGTGCATCTATTCCCTACCCCTAACTAGTATTCCAGAGCAGACAGAGTAATTCTAGGATCGTCCAGACCAGGTTTTATACTGAGCTAGCAACAGAGTGGGCATTTTTGGAAGATGAATGAGGGAGTGGCTAGGCTGTAGACATTGGATTTAAATGGTAGGATTAGTATCTGGCAGCCCTTAGGCCAAATCTTCCCATGCAGTTGTCAAATGCAGGACAAAAGAGGGCTACAAGTAAGGGTCATCAACAACAGTGGGCCAAGCTACAAGTGACGAATGACACTTGAACAGCAAGTGGATTAAGTGGAGGGCAAGTGAACAGGGAGAAATACACTTGCCGTTCAAGTGTCATTCGTCACTTGTAGCTTCACCCACAGAGTCTTGGTAACAAGTCATTAGAGAAGTTTCTGGGACCTTTCCCCCTTCTAGTTCCCATATCAAAATGGTCTGCTGTTAAAACTCATCGCTGACGAGGGTCTGCAGTTTTTGTGTGTGTGTTGATTTAAACTTTGCCCTTGACCTTTATTACAGCTCCTTCTTACATTACCTTTTACTTTTACTGCAGGAAGGCCCTGGTCACTACCAAAAATCGAGAGCCAGTTTGGTGTAGTGGTTAAGAGAGCGGGACTCTAATCTGGAGAGCCGGGTTTGATTCCCCACTCCTCCACTTGAAGCCAGCTGGGTAACCTTGGGCTGGTCACAGTTCTTTGGAGCTCTCTCTGGGCCAAGCTACACATGACGAATGACACTTGAATGGCAAGTGTATTTCTCCCTGTTCACTTGCCCTCCACTCAATCCACTTGCCGTTCAAGTGTCATTCGTCATGTGTAGCTTGGCCCTCTGTCCCTCCCACCTCACAGGGGTAATAATAACATACTTTGTAAACCACTTTGAGTGGGCATTAAGTTGTCCTGAAGGGCAGTATATAAATCAAATATTATTATTGTTGTTATTATTATAAGAGTCCTTTAATTTCCACACACACAGAGTTCCAAGAGTTCTCTACATTGTCCAGATTTATACTTCAAGAATGCCTTGGGGGTTTGAATCAAACTTGTGGCATTTTGCCCCCCTTTTGTGTAACCTATATATTGCTGCTTCCCAAAAGGTTTTCTCTACCACCAAAGGCTCTTGCCTTAGAACTCTTCAGTTTAATTGGTATTATAAGATGGCTTTGTTACAGATGATAGACAGAATAGTCAGTGTGAGAGGGTGCTTGTGAGATAAAAAAGATCCTTTTTTGCTTAAAGAAAAGCAGAATTTATTTCTAAGAACATAAGCATGATGACTGCAGAGTTTTGATAAGCATATTGGTTTCAGAATAGTTCTTAGGCTTGGTGGGTTCCACAAAGGTCTTCACAAAGAGAACAAACACTCCTCGCATCCACACAGACATAGATTCACTCAGGCTTTTCCACACAGCTTGCCTGACCTAGATGGAATGAGAGCTTTTAAGGCTTCCACACAGTTTGCCTGACTGAGGGCCAAGCTACAAGTGATGAAGGACACTTGAACAGCAAGTGTATTTCTCCCTGTTCACTTGCCCTCCACTCAATCCACTTGCCGTTCAAGTGTCATTCATCCCTTATAGCTTGGCCCTTAGACAGAATTTAAAAAAAATCTCGTAGATAAACACAGACAGCCCAGGCACCATACAGATTGCCTGATTTGGCCAAAAACTCCTGGCTGGTTAACTTTCAGAAATACACAGACATACTGTCTCAAACTCCAGACAGTTTGCCAGTCTTAACTAAAATGAACACTTTTCTCTCAGCACACTGGCTAAAAATAACAGCTCATTCTACCCCCTAGGTTACAACTGACATCCAATCACAGCAGACTCCATTCACCCATCCAGTCCTCCCCCCACTCCTTTCCTAAGAGGCCTCCATTTAAACTCACAGTAACCAATAGTCAAAATACCTGCATTAATACTAGGGGTGTATTGGTAAATTTGGTTTGGCAATACCAAACTGGAGAAAAGAATTCAGTATTCCTCAAATACCAAATTGATTCTCCAGTTTGGTTCAGTAATACAAAGCAAATTCGGTAAAATTTGGCCATTGTTTTGTATGGGAAACTCATTTGGGGTATATCTGGTTGCCTGGGGAGGGGTGTGTGTCGTTTTTTGACCAAATTTCACAAAATTTCCAGAGTACCTACTCCTGACTGTCCTCTAAAGAACTCCCAAGTTTCATAAAGATTGGATCCTGGAGGATGATTTTATAACCCTCCAAAAAAGGTGCCCCCAACCACTTCCAATCTCCATTATTCCCTATAGGGAAAGCTATGGGGGCTATCCAAGGGGCTGAGGGTGGAATTTTGCAAGCAAAACCCATCAAATTTCAGAGGATCTACTCCTGACTGTCATCTAAATACTTGCTCAAGTTTCAGGGAGATCGACCCTGGGGTCCAATTTTGTGGGCCTCTGAAAATGGCTCCCCCAGCCATTCCATTTGTTTCTATTGTGGAGGAAAAGTCCAAGCTGACTCCCACTGCAGAAACACATGGACCAACACTGCCATGGTCAAAGGCACACTCCTAAATGCAAGCTTCACATCAGACAGTCCAACAGAACCAAACTGATGCCCCCCTTCCAAAAACCAACGCCCCCTGAGCAGCCACTCTCCATTGTTCCCTATGATGAGAAATTGTCAAAGTTCTTTCCCAGGAGCACATACACAGGATGCCACAGATGAGGAGTGCTCCCAAATCCAAGCTTATCCCCGAGGAAGCCCAACAAACCAAACTGATCCCCCCCCCCAAGAACCCCAGTGTCCCTGACCAGGCTGACCAGCCATACTCCATTATTCCCTACGAGGACCAACATCACACCAGCGAATCACCAAAATCAAACTGAAACATGGGATAGTCTTATAACCAGAATCAAACTGAAGCAAAGAGACTAACTTCCCACCAAAGAATCATTCCACCCAAAGCTAACAAGCACCCCAGCAAACACCCCTCCCAGAAGAACAACCAACCAACAACAATTGAACATCAAAGCCAAACCAAACTTCTATGGCAACAGAAAGCAGAATGCAGCAATAAACACCAAGCAAAAAGCATTATAAAGGAACAGCACCCCAAGCACCAACAAGAGGGGAAAACGGCACACACACCCCTCAAGAGCAACCAGCAAAAACAAGTGAATTTAATAAAATTAACTGGAAACATAAAACCCCAAACCACAAATCACCTACAACAGAATAAAACAAAAAAGACCCCCAAGAAAAACAAGCAACAAAATGAACAGTATATATAACCAACTTCAAACCAACCCTGCCCACAAAAGCCCAACCAAAGCACCCACACACACAGCAAAAAAGTTTTTAAAATGTCAAGCAACCCCCCCCCCATTTCCTTCCCCCCAAACCCTATCCCTTCCAGTCACCAGGCCAAGCCCCCCCTCCCAAGCCAGAAAAAAAACTAGTGAGTCTACGGGCCAAGCTACAAGTGACGAATGACACTTGAACAGCAAGTGGATTGAGTGGCGCGCAAGTGAACAGGGAGAAGTACACTTGCCGTTCAAGTGTCATTCGTCACTTGTAGCTTCACCCTATGACTCTCAAACCAGCAGAAGTCCTTCAGGTGCAGAATTCTTCCAGGTGCAGCAGCAGCAGAAGTCCTCCTGGTGCAGGGCTCAGCAGGCAGCAGCAGGAATCTATAGGGCAACAGAATCCAGTCCACATCAAGTCCAAAGCAGACCAGGTCCAGGTCAGACCACAAACAGAGTCCACAGCCAGCAGCAGGTAGGCAGTGTCTCAGATCTCTCTAGGCTGCAAGAGCGCACACACCACACAAAATGGAGGCTGCTATGAGCCAAGCCTGCCTATTTAACTCCTTGCTGGGCAATTTTTAAAAGGCACTCTCCTTCTAGAGAATCCCATTGGCCAGATACAGAGAACTCCTTTCTGTTCTACTATATGCTAAAGATGGTCCTTTTCATAGGGGCATTTACTAGCCATGCTTTTGTTTAGAGTGTGGGTTGTTTTTGAAACATGTCAATGAGAGCAGAAATGAATGGTTGCTTCGTTGGTTGGTGGCTTTCTTAAAGAAAAAATACTACCAAGTAACTGATGAAATGCAGGACAAGTGAAACTTAGGGGATGGGATTTCTCTCTCTGTTTCTTTTCAAGGCTGCTTCAAGGCTGCTCCTGGGAGTCTGGGGACTCTTTCCAACAAAACGGTGGGCAAAGTAGAATGGAGAATTGGAACAAAGTAGGAAGTACAAAGTAATTAGCACAAATTTTCCTCCCCACACCATTGACATAAATGTTTTTCTGCTTTGAATGTGTTAACCCATCTTGTTGTTGGGGATGGAATAAATAATAATAGTAATAAAATGTGTGTTTATGATGGGCTGTTGTTGGAAACTATGTTCTTGACCACACCAGGGCCAAAAAGCATGAAGGAAGGACGGTTTGGCTGTTGGGCCCGCGGTTACCTATTTGTACTGTAAGTTTGTCTCACATTTGTGTTCTTCCTTGAGGCTTTCTCCCAACAGGAAGCTCAGTCTGCATAGCCCTCTATAAATAGCATTCCTGCTTACCCTTCCTTCTAATTCTCCAGACCACAGCACTAAATGTGGTCGCTTTACCTTCACTAGCGAACACGCATACCACATTATTAAAGGTGAAATCATTGCTTGGGTGTTCAACTTTTACATAAAGTCGCATGCTCTTTTCCGGTATCCACAACATTAATACCATTTTCCCCCCAGTTAGTTCCTAATTTACATGAGTGATGCCTCACATTTAAACCAGTAATCACATGTTATTTTAAGTTCAAAATAACTTTTTATGTTCCGTTATGGAGCTCAACTTCTCGCTCTGTCTACTAATGCAGAATAATGGAAAATAATTAACTTGAAATTAAGTGTTGGGTTTTATTATGTTACAGTAGAGTTCTAATGTGAATTTCAAAAGATATTTTTAAGTGCATGCATAAATCAATTATATACAAAGAATAAATTATAACTACTTCAGAAAGTAATATATTTATTGGATAAAAGGCTGGTTCATAAAACTGAGCTCCCATTACGATCTAATGTGTGCATGACACTTTGTGTTGAAATGAAGAGAATTTTCTTTCTTGTGATAAGGGATGGCTCACCTCCCCCCCACCCCGCAGTATATTCCTAAAAAACATAACTTTCCAGTGGTCTTACTAACATGTGATTTAGAGTGAATTGTATAGGTATAACATAATGATTATAAATGTGTACATTTTGAAAAAAAAAATTTGGCCTCTTCCCAACAGCCGCAATGCAGCTTAAGCTGGGTGCTGAATTTTGCCTCCTTGGAAAGAGGAGGCGGCAGCGCCTTCCTGGCATCTGGGAATTTGGCTGAGGGGAGGAAGAGCCAGAGGCCTCATAAAGCTTCTCCACCCCACTGGCCAGTAGTTGCTTCAAGTGATTGGTGGAGCAGGACATGTGAGTGTTATCTTTGCTCCCTGAGTGTGTGGAAGGAGCCTGGTCGGCAAGTCTTTGCAGCCGTGGGGCCAAAAGCATCGGTGTCAGCCCAGAGCAGCAGTTGAGTGGCAGTGGCAGCAGCGGCACAGTTGTGAGCATGATGGAGGCTGTGCTGTCACCCTGAAGCCATGGCATGGGCCCAGGTGTTCAAATGAGGGGTCCTAGAGTCAGCCCCACATGGCGCCTGGAGTCCCCTGGGAGGGTGGTGAAGGAAAAACTGGGCAGGCATTCCCCCCAGGGGACTTTTGCCTATGTGTGAGCGGGGAAGTGCCATGTGGCACAATGCTTGTTGCACAGAGGCAGGCAACATGAGGGAAGCCTGGGAAGGGCCATGGCTGTGGCCTACTCACTTCAGAAGGCGGCACCCAGGTATTTTGGGTGGGTGGGTCTCAAGCATGGCTTGAGACCCCCTCCATATATTAAAAAGGGGGCGCCTAGTTGTAATGGGGTCATTTAGGGCTGGGGTGGTTTGGATGCTGGTCTGCCCCCTATCTTCTTGCAAGTAGCCACCAGGCGGAGCTCAGTAGGGTGGGAAGAAAAGTTGGGGCATCAACTCATTTTGCCAGGTGCCATGTAGGGTGTGGCAGGTGAATTAAGCTGCCTATCCCTCTCCCCCATCTCCTGGGAAGCCATCTTAGTTATGCCAGTTAGTGGTGACCATTTTGTGTGGTGGGCCACTTGAGCGGTGGCCATTTTGTGGGGTGGGCAGTAATTGTCCTTGGGCAACAGGATTAAGTTCTGGCCTTATTTGCAAGGCATTGCCATTAGATGGAGCGCTGTCGACATGGCTCCTGGAAAGGGTAGGGGCTCATCAAAAGACAATCAGCCTACCAAAAAACAGCCCCCCAAGAGTGCCCCTCCCATGGCATCTTTCTCAGGTGGTGAAGTAGGCTTGGAAGGTGGTCAAGAGACCATTATGCGCCTGATTGCATTGTAGTGGGCAAAGGGGGGGCATGCCACCAGCTTCTAGTGCAGCCAAGCGGGCCAGGCTGGGCAGAGCAGGTTCACAGTAGTGTTTCAGAAAGAGATTTTCTATCTCTGATCTTGCGTCGGAGGAAGGTGAAGTTAGCCAGGAGGCTATGGGATCGAGCAATGAGGATGTCCTGTTGGTGCCTGAGCAAGGGGGTCAAGCTGAAGAAAGTGCTGGTTGCGATGGCAGTGGAGCCCGGCTCGTCTGAGGGTAAATCATCCCGGACGCAGCAAGCCAGCACATGGCCTTGGAGACCCTGGTGTCAGGCTGCTGCCTCTTGGTCCATGGGCCCTACAACTTCTTCTATCACATGCAACACTCCCTCATGGCCTGGGGTGGGACAGCCAGGGTGGTCCAGTCAGTTGGAAAGCACAACAGGCATTCAGCTGGTAGTTGGGAGCTCAAACTTCCACCAGTGGAGGGCAGGTGTTAGTCAAGCCTTTGGCTACCCCTCTGCAGGGTTACAGCTGGCCCCTTACTGGCCTTGGGGTTACCTCCTTTATGGATTGCCTTTTGGGGACATGGCCTTACCCTAGGGGGACCATCTTACCTAGACTGCACGAGACAAGATAGTGAGAGGGGAGTATGTTGATATATTTACCTTTCTATTCTGCAAATTGGAGAAGAAGGACAAGGAGGATCTCGACAAAAGATTAAATGCAGGTGGGTCAACCATACCTGGGCCAATTGGCTACCAGGATTGTTTATATACATGAAGGTTTGGAGTAGAGCCCAGCCCTTAAGGGCTGTTGCTTTGTTCCAGTACATCAATATCATTTATAGGTGTTAAACTGACTTTGTTGGGGCTTCATGGCTACAGTATGATGAGGAGGGTGTCCCTTAACCTGCCGCTGCCCTGGGACTAGATCCACCAACAGCTGTGCTGCAGATTATGTTTCCAGCCAACATGGGGGGTCAGTCAGATAGCGGTCACCTCATCAACCACCTCTCAGCATCTTCAGAGGCCTGGGCTCCTGAGGGGTAGCAGTCACAACTCCAGCTGCTTTGCTGGGACTTTACGTGGGACTTTACGTGGCCAGATTGTGCTAATTGGCTAATTTTGGCCAAAGGCATCATTTATTAAGGAATAAATGTTTAAAGATTTAAAAATAATGTAGCACATCTAAAATTGATGACAAACATTTCTCTATGCTGTACTGTGGTAGCATTAGATTTCATATTCCCATAATTAAAAGCATCTGGGAGATACAGCAAGATACTGCCCCAGTTCTCTTTTCCTGAAAACAGGGAGCAATAATGCATTAGTATACTGGTCTGTTTTGATTCTTCTTCTTGTACTTTGACCTGACCTTTATGTTAGCTTCTTCCATTGCCTGTTAGTTGTCTTACAGAGCAATCCGCATTAGAATTATCCTTCTAAGCTTGCCAACTTCAATGGATTTAGAATAGCAAAATACTGTTCAGAATTGTGATGTTAATCCTGTATTGTTCAGACTGCTGCCCTTTACAGCTCAATCCTATGCCCCGAGGCAGCAGCATCGCTCATGTGCCAACATAAATGGGGTACCATTCCACAGCTCCCTATGGACTTTTGCAGGAGAGTCCCACCAGCACCTGAGTGCGACAAGGCAAGGTGTGGCCGCTGCCAGGAGCACCCGCCTGCCATTCCCCTGACAACCCTGCTCATGCCAGCCAATGGCTACACCCCTCCCCTGACATCCAGGCAAGGGGCAAACAGTGGCACAGCCAATGGGGAGGCCACAATCTCCACTGCCGCCAATAGCCCCCCCCTTCAGAAACCAGACATCCCTGCCAGGGAGGGGGCAGAGGTGACAGTGAAGGTCCAGATTGAACACCCACTCTCTCGCCCATCCAGCCCCCATTTCCAATGAGGGCCAGGCCGGTGGCTGCAGCTTGGTGCACCTGCAAATCCACGCCACCGCCACCGCCACCGCCACCACCACCACCACCACCACCACCACCACAAGAAAACAGGTTCCCCCTCCCTGAAAAGTAGGGCCAGATAATAGGGAACTGATCTCTGTTTCCTCGAGATCAGTTGTAATTCTGGGAGAGCTCCAGCTACCACCTGGAGACTGGCAACCCTAAGTAGTCCCCAAGTTCCAGAGAAGCAGGTGGGGGGGGAGGCAAGGTCTTCAATGAGTGACAGGAACCCCATTGGAAACCACATGGGAGGCCAGGAGGCCGTTTGGAAGCAAGGGGAATGAAAAGTGTGCACAAACTTGCTGCAGCACCACTTGAACACATCACTGCATCTCTACAATGCAAGAACGAGGGCTGGACCTTGACAGCCATGCCCAGTACTGGGGAGATGCCCCCCCCCCAGCATGGACTGACAGGCCCTCCCCACGCCAGATTGGCCATGTTCATCCCTACTTCCGCAAAAACTTCCCCCACCCCCTGGCTGCAACTTTCCACGTGCAGCGACCATTTTCATGGCTTATCAGATGCCAGCAGCTCAGACTATCAGAGAATGCAAGTTCTCAGTGCCCCCCCCCCCCGGTAGACATTCATGGGCCACAGTTCACTTGCCCCCCCCTGCCTGGAGCTACATTGAGGGGACGAAGGGGGCAGGGAGGCTGGACGGGGAGCCACTTGATACATTTGTAGGGATGTGTGAGAGGACATGTGTGACAGGGAGTTGAGAGGGCGACTACTGGCAATGTCAGTCAGGCATGCAAACACAGAAGTCTGTTGTTTTTCAACACATTTTATTAAACTGGAAAAAGTGCCAATGTTCTTCAGCTGGAAAGGGAGCCAAGGCATTTTGCACAGCCCTCGTTCTGTGCTCCCAGGGGCAAGGCTGAGATGTGGACTGCCTTGAGATATTGCTTCCTGGACTAGATCTGAATGACATTCGCAGAGGATTAAGGGGGGGGGGGGGCTGAAGCAGACATACTCAGTCGTCTCCCGGATGAGTCACGATGTGCCTGCAAGGGAAAGACACATACGTGCTGCAAGTAACCCAGCCCGGTCCATGTCCAGGGCACTCCAACATCTAAGGGCCAAGCTACACATGACGAATGACACTTGAACGGCAAGTGGATTGAGTGGAGGGCAAGCGAACAGGGAGAAATACACTTGCTGTTCAAGTGTCATTCGTCATGTGTAGCTTGGCCCTGAGAAGATGCACATAGTAGAGAGCAGCTGTGGCAGCTCCACAGGTGCAGCTAGCGACCAGCTGATGCAAGACCCTCTGGCGAGGAAGCGCTCTGCCTTGGGGTGATTTTACCTTTAAGGGAGAAGGTAAACAGGTAGTTACAAACACCGGGTCAAGAGTAGTTTTCTGGGCAACTGCCTCTGGGGCAGGCAGGGGCTGCCGCCATCATCCTCTCCCCCACCAAGCCTCACCTAAAGAGCCTAGTGATCAGGTGAGTTCGGGTGATGGGGCAGCCAGCACAAAACAACGAGATGGATTAGCTGCCGCCCCATCTCCTTCTTACCTGTAAGTGCTACCTCACTCCTTACTGAGCTGAAAGTTCAGAATCAGATAACCTGCAAGGAGACTTGAATAGTTATTGTTAGATAGACAGACATTCTGGACTTTGCCCTTCTTCCCTTGAGCGAGTTCAAAGTTTTCCCGCTAAGTCCCCTCCAGTGCACTCTCCCGCCTCATGCACAAAGTCTGCACAGCAAACAGCTGCCAGGCAGAGCCTTCGGCCCTGTGCTCACTTACCTGAGGTCATGAGCAGCACAGCCGGGCGTTTTGTAGGGTGCATGAGCAGGTGATTGGGTGCAGGGAGGGGAGTTCATCCACCCTGGAAGTGCACACGGATTGGCCCCCACGGTAGTTCCCATCCTATGCTCCTTCAGGACATGAGGGTAGGGCTGGGCCCTCGGAGAGGGGGCTGAGTTTTCCCTGGCAATGGGCCTCTACGAGCTATGCTGCCTGTTTCTGTAGCATAGCACTTTTGTGCTGCTGTGGGCGTTTCTGCACCTAGCAGGGCTTAGGGAGCGAACTAACTCTGGCCCCGCCCTCTGCCCCGCCCTCTCCTGCACCAGCACGAGGCCCCATGACTCTTCTCCACCTCCGCCCACCCACCAAGCATTCCCGCTGGTGGTGGGCCGGCAGCGGTAGCACGCCTTGTGCCATTGCCAGCGGAAGAGTATTTGCACCCACGTAGGAGCCACTTATGCCCACATAAGCCTTGGTTCTCTCCCTATGCACTTTCCCCCCTCTTAGGATTGGGCTGCCCTAGTTGGAATTCCTCACCACAATCTGGTCTAAATTTTCTACCTTTCTTCAGACACAACCACGTTGCCATAGGTTAGCTTGCCCCATAACACTAATTAGATTTTTCTCAGATTAATCACCAAAATGGGGGGTGGGAGGTGTCACATGTAATTCTTGCTATATGTTCATCAGTTAGGGTGTCCTGCCAGAAGACAAAATCAGGTCACCCTAGGATGACCTCACTTGAGAAGTTCTATAGTTTTCATTAAAATCCAAGTGACACAACATATACCAAATTTCTAGTCCACGTGGCTGCAGGATTCAAAAGTTTGGAGTTAAGAGCGTACAGATTCTAATCTCATATCTGCAGCAAGGTTCCCTGCTCCTCCTGTCCCCTTATCTTCAATCTTCCTCCTGTTCTCTTCTACTAGTGTCCTATTCTTGCCCTGTTTTCACAGTTTTCAAAACTCCAATCCTCTAGAATAATGCTTTTAAAAAATGATAAAAACCCTAGGAAATGTATGGGAATGTCTTCACAATATTTCTGAGGAATACTTTTCAACAGTACACACCATTCTAACACTTAACTGTCTAACATAAAAGGTATATTTAATTATATGTTGTATGTCATTTGTGTGAATAATCACGGACAAAAGAATGGGTCTTTGGTACCATCCTAATTGCCTCCTAATTGTGGAGAGATTTGAATAGGAATTTCCCCTTAATAAATAGGACAGGAGTCCTAAACAATAGCTGAGCAGTGAGGTTACCGTTTCCATGTATCCTTTTTCAAAAGCAAGCAGAACAAAACCCAGAGGTTGAATTTTCTGAACTTGAACTGCTGGCATGCCTATTTAATCTTCTACTTTTTTTCCCTTTCTTGCCCCTGTTGTGATTCTGCGTGATGGAACATGAAAGGAAAGTCAACAAATGGCATGTTTACAAACCTAGCTCTGCAATAGAGGAGGGTGGGGAATGAAACACATCAAATCAGGTTTGGATAGCACTAAGCTTTGCGTAGAGTTTAAAGTAGGACCTCCTATTAAGTTTTCACTGCTAAATCTGTCCTCCTGAGCTTTCTTTAGCTTTGCACTTGCTGACAAAAGGGATTGCATCCTGGAAACTGCTATGTCCTTCTGTTAGAGTGCGTGGCTCGTGTCAAAGAAGTGCAGTTTTGGATTCAACTTATTCTCTATTATCCCAAAGAAAGCAATGTTGATTAAAGCAGTGACAGAGACATGGGCACGGCAGATGTGACCACAGAAGATCTCAGGGCCTGGAGCCTGCCTAATGAAGCTAACAACTAATATGGGGACTGTATCTTGGTCCCTAGATGTTTTGCGTCTTCCAAATTTTAGATCCTCAAAAACAGGAGGAAATCCAGCCCATGAAACACATTTCAAAAACTAATATATATATATTTTTAAATAGCACTAGTTGAGTATTCAAATATCAAAACTACAGGGCTTTTTTTAAAAAAAATGATTAGGACTAATCAACACAGTGGGTTTCAGCATGCAGTCTTTGGGGTTGCCATAGTGAACGCTTATGTCTCACGTTGCACTATTCAATTTTAACATTAAATCAGAACATCAGGTACTTTTAGAGATATTTGCATTTTTTAAAAAAATCCCACATGTTTTGGCTGGAATCTGGAATGATTCTACCTTATTTAAATCAGCAGGCATTACATTCCTTGGCATGACACATCTGAAGTATACTCCAGGACACCAATCAGCGGTGTCCTGAGTGATTTCATCCAAAACCACATGAAAACAGAGAGAGTACAAATACTGATTGAGCTGTGTAATGTTTGCTCTTCAAAAGAGATGGACATGAAAAATATTGCCAATGGGCTTCTTTGGGAGACGAGATCCTGTTAGGACCTTTTCTGAGTATACTTTTAAGTGATATGGATGCCCTTCTGTGACTCAGTCCCCCATCTGAAGAGCCATACAAGAAGCGTATTGGGGCATAACAATGCTTCTAGTCTCAAAAACAGAGCCATTCATAGTAAGAACCCCAAACTAGGGACTCTGCCATTCTTACAAATGCCCCCCGCAAATAAGATATGTGGTTTCTCCAGCCTACTATCTATCAAGCCTGGAGATAACATCCCATCATAGGGCTTTCTCATTGGCCCGATGTAATAAATTTCCATCTGCAGTACTTGAAGGCCATTATAAGAAGGTCCCAATGGCTGAGCGAGTTTGTCCATGCAAGGCAGGGAAAGTAGAAACAATTGAGCACATCATGCTTGCCTGTAAATTCTACCACGAAATATGTATAAAACATATCCAACCTGTATTGAAGAAGATTTCGAGCCTCCCTGACACAGAGCTAACTAATAAGCTCCTGTTAGATGCCGATCCCCAGATCACATTAGCTAGTGCCAGATTTTTAGCTGCGGCTTATAGAATCCACAGGGAATGTGCAAAGGAGTAACATCTGCTTTTATTTCTAACCCTGAAAGCCCACACTTTTGTATTTATATTGCCAAGTTTTTATATAATTATATATTTGTATAATTATTTTTACAAAGTGGTGTATTTTGTGTATGATACTCACTTATATTTTTATAAGTCTGTACTAGTTATTAACTGTAAATAAATAATCTGATCTGATCTTACAAATGCAGTGCTTGGAAATGCCCATTTACTTTCATTCATGATATGGCCACAAGATGTATTTTGAGATTATGTACTGTTTTTACACCTAGACTATTATTGATGGCTTTGTCCACCTCAGTTAGCTGGTTGGAATCTGTTGGTTGTGCAGGGTGAGAATCTGGTAGTTTACTTAAAAAGTTATATAAACCCCAAGGAACATGTTATTGGCAGGGAATGCATGAGATAAAAAACAAGGTGGATTCTATGTGATTTTTCCCCCACCCGCATAGTCCTCATAATAGACAGATGTTGGGTAGCTGCTGTTAGCACATGCTCAGCCATAATTGTTCTCCACCATTCTCAAATGGGATGGCAATATTTATTTAACATAGAATAACAGATGACCACAGCAGTATAGTCCACAGTCTCTATCCCTTTGCCAATCAGGGAAGGAACTAGAGATGGGCACGAACAGGAAAAATACCGAACGTGATGTTCGTTGTTCGTTGCCATCCATGAACAGGGATTCACGAACATCGATGGACATGACATGTTCACAAACATGTTTGTAGTTGGAGGTTTGTGGGAGCCAGAATGGCCCCCTTGGGACTTAGCTGAACTTGAGCCAGGGAAAGGAGAGCCCATGGGTCTCCCCCTTTCATGCCGTTTTATCTTCACAGTGGCAAAAACTGGACTGTCTGCTAGAAGCTAATTGAGAAGTTACAAACTGTCCTTCCAAATGTCCAATACCCACCAGATTTGCAGGGGTCATAGACCTCACTGTCCTCTGAAGACTCCCCCAAGTTTCAGAGATTGCACCCTGGGAAAGCCATGATCCATGAGTCTCCTCCTTTCATGTCATTTTCTGTTTACAGTGGCAAAAACTGGACTGTCTGCTGGAAGCTACTTTGAGGGGTTACAAACTGACCTTCCCAATGTCCAATACCCACCAAATTTGCAGGAGCCATAGCCCTCACTGTCCTCCAAAGGCTCTCCAAGTTTCAGAGAGATTGGACCCTGGAAAAGCCATGAGCCATGGGTCCCTCCTTTTCCTGTCTTTTTCTTTTTACAGAGGAAAAAACTGGAGTATCTGCTGGAAGCTGCTTTGAGGGGTTACAAGCCAAAAGGAAAGCCAGAAGGAATTCAGACAGAGTTCAGACAGTCCATGCCTATGTTGCCAGGGGAATTGACTGAAAGGCGCCAGACTGTCTGGCTTTACGAACGGCTGATGAATACCGTGAATAGGGCTTGAAACGAACACATGTTTGCTGGAAACGGGGCCTTATGAACAGCTTGCTCGCAAACAGCAGATTGGGCTGTTCATGGCTTTTTTTGTTCGTATTTCTGTTCGTGCCCACCTCTAGAAGGAACTAGGGATGTGCACCGGAAACAAAACTCCAGTATTTTTCAGATTTGGATTTCAGGAAGGCCATAAATACTGCTATTCAATGGTATCAGGGGATTCAGGCTCATTTTTTCCCAGAATTATGAGATTATTTTAGTTCCATTACACCCTATGGGGGACTTTTTCAGGGGGGGTGGGGGTGGAGTCACTGTTTTTCAACCAAATGACACCAAAATTGCAGAGGACCTAGTGTTACCAATACAATAAGGACCCTCCTTCAAGTTTCAAGTAAATTGGACTGAAAGTGCAATTCTATGGGCCCCCCAACAAGGTGCCTCCAGATATCTTACTTGCATGGTTCTGGACTGGGAGGAAAAAAACAGCCTTGGAAAAGGGCCCCACCCCCACAAAGGAGGGAGGGATGGAGGCAGGGAGATGGAATCGGCCAGATTTGTAGCTCTCTAGTCCCTACATCTGGCTCGCCCAGGCCAGGAGCCACCTTCCCCAGTCCAAGAAAACTTATGCTAGCTGGAAAACCACCTTTTCTGGGCTCGGAGACTCCTCCCTCCCATTTCCCGGGAAATCTGTTAAAAGAGATTAATAGGCCTGGGATTCTTAAAATGTCACCCTAAGATACTCCTGACTATTTCTGGAAATATATGGGACCCAGATACCAGAATTCCTGACAATCCCAATTACTACTCCAGATGCTCCAATACACTCCCCCCCAATACCAATAAGGTTGTCTGGAACTGTGCTCCCTCCCTCACACTCAACAGCAGTGTTGGGGGCAACAAGGCAGTAGCCATGACAGCCCAGCCATCTCATATGCAGGAGAAGCTACCAGAGCGAAGGAGTTCATTGGGGGATAAGCTGGAGCAGAAGCAAGGGCTCTGCCCACACCATACACTGGCAGAGCAGCCTCCAGTGAGAAAGTTGAAGCTGGGCTGGGTGTCTGTGCCACTGATATGGCCGGAGCAACAGGCGAGTGAGCTTCACCCGAGCAGAAGGCCCTGCCCTCTCCAGACACTGAGGGAAAAGGCATTGGGTCAGGGCTGGTGGCAAAGATGCCATGAGTGGGCCCAGCTGAATTAGTACCACTGCGGCAGCAGCAGGGGTTGTGATCTCTGGGGAAAGTGCATCATCCATGAGTGATGCCCCCCAAAGTCCCTAAGCCAGGGAGGCCTAAGGAAGGCTGGCCCCAACCAGGGGCAGCATGATGAGCCTAAGGTGTCCTAGGGAAGAGCGGGAGGGCCTCAACACACCCAGGGAGTTATGTAAGGGTCAGCCCTACCCCAAGGGTGTGGAGCGACCAGGAACTCACGGTTGGTTGTTCTCTGAAGATAGCCTTAAATGGTGAAGCCGAAAGAAGCCAGGGAGGAAGAGCAAGCCTGACCCCAAGAGTAACAAAGGACAGCCTGTTATGGGAGATAGAGAGGGATGAAGGTGCTGCACTAAAGCCCTTTCCCTCTCTCTCATTTCTGAGGCCCTAAACTTGGCCTTATCCTGGATCAGACACCTCTGGAGGCAGCTGCAGCCCCAAATTCCACCCTGGAGCAAGAGGAGTCTGACAATGGTATGTTTTGGATACATAGATTTGCACTTGCTGTATATGAGCATACATGCCTAGATGAAATCCCAGTTTCCAGTTAGGGCCAGCATTTTTAGAAGTATCCTCAGATTTGCTATGTTCTGGTTGGGGGGCGGGCAGAAAGAAAACTCACAAAAAAAATCCAGGTACTCACAGTCTGCTATAAATATCAACAGTCTATTATTCTAACTCAGATCTGCACTGTAAAATAATTTACCAATTGCAGATGTAACTTTTATCAAGATGCCACAGTTTGGATGAGTGTGGAATAAAGAAACTTCTCTGTAATTTAAGATGAATTTAGCCTTGTCATTTGAACATTGGTTAATCTGACCTAGCAAGAATCTTAGGCTGCACTCTTCATTTCAGAGTCTGAAGTGCAATGCCACATCTGCTTCTGACCTTACAAGAACTCCTGTGACCTAAATGAACTTGAAATATAAACAATGCTTTGTACTTGCCATGTCTATAGATTTCCAGGATAAATTTCCATCCATCATCTTTGCTAAAATGTTGTGCTACCTTTGTGTTGCAAGGAACAACAGGGATATAACCTTTTTTATACAGCTAGGACCCACTGGCCTGGATAGCCCAGGTGAGCCTAATCTCGTCAGATTTCAGAAGCTAAGTAGGGTTGGCCTTGGATAGTAATTGGATGGGACAGAGTTGCAGAGGCAGGCAATGGCAGACCACCTCTGTTAGTCTCTTGCCATGAAAAGCCCACCAGGGTCACCATAAGTCAGCTATGACTTTAGGACACTCTCTACCACCACCATACAGCTAGGATAGAAGGTCTGTAATTCACTAGGCCCATGTAACACTGATGAAAACACATCCTTCTTTTTCTATAGTCTGGCTCTCACATGCATAGAGAGTTCCTTGATTTGTCTAGCCATAGGCTGCTGGAATGGCAATCAAATGAGTGAGCAGAAAGCAGTAATGCCTTTGAGGTTATGTGATGAGAAACAAAGTTCCAGCTATGATGCCATGGCTAGGAATTCAGACATCCAAATCATCAATGTGGGTGGCCATCAAGGAATGAACATGAATGTGTGAGTCAATCCCCCCTTCTCCAGTTCCACTGCTATAATAAATACTGTTATCATGCATTATCATTTCTCCATGAGTTCATAAACACAACAAAAGAATTGTATGATGGAAAAAACTTGACTTCTGACAGAGGGCCAAGCTACACATGATGAATGACACTTGAACGGCAAGTGGATTGAGTGGAGGGCAAGTGAACAGGGAGAAATACACTTGCCGTTCAAGTGTCATTCGTCATGTGTAGCTTGGCCCTCAGTAAATGCAAGTATTACCTATTATAGAACCTTTTAATTGAATATGCCAGGGATTGAAACGGGAACATTTTATATCCTAAGCAGATGCCCTACCACTAAGCCACATGGCTTCTCCCCATCTTGTTAGCCCATGAATAGGCTATTGCTTAACTCTCAGGCTGTCATGAGAGTTGTCAGTGTTTGATTCATAATTAAAGGCCTCCTAATTGTAGTTAGAGGAGCACCGTGGTGCAGAATGGTAAGCTGCAGTACTGCAGCCCAAGCTCTGCTCACAACCTGAGTTCAATCCTGGTGGAAGGAGGGTTCAGGTAGCCGGCTCAAGGTTGACTCAGGGCCAAGCTACACATGACGAATGACACTTGAACGGCAAGTGGATTGAGTGGAGGGCAAGTGAACAGGGAGAAATACACTTGCTGTTCAAGTGTCATTTGTCATGTGTAGCTTGGCCCTCAGCCTTCCATCCCAGTTTCCTGGGGGTAAAGTGTAGATGACTGGAGAAGGCAATGGCAAACCACCCCGTAAATGTCTGCCAAGAAAATGTCATGATGCGATGTCCCCCCCATGGGTCAGTAATGACTCAGTGCTTGCACACTTTACTTTTACCTTTTAATTGTAGTTAAAGGGTGGAGCCAACTGGAGCCTGGGTAGACCCTGGTGAATGAAGGCAAATATAGGATGGAATTTGGGTTGAGCATGACACCGGGACAAAATATGGTGAACCAGGAAGGAGCCAGAGTTGAATCTGGTGCTTTAGTAGAATCTAGCAGACCATTGGTTGAACTTGGATGAATCTGGCTTTCACTGTGTTTTGTGACCATAACAGTTGTTAACAAACAGGTTACAGTTTTACTGGTCAGAGATGTACAATACTAGCTAGTTAGCCTCACAGACATTGTGAAAGATGTCCTGTTTTTATAAGCAAACTGAATTCCAACCATTGCTTTCATCAATTGCAATAAACTTGCAGTTTTTCAAGCCTTCCCATTTTAAGGAAAAGAGCTCTTTCAGAGGACTAGGACAGGATCTTGCTGTATCTCCTAGGTGCTCTTAATCTTACAGGTGGAAATTATGGGAATATGAAATCTGAAGCTACCACAATACAGGACAGAAAAATGGTTGTCAGCAATTTCAGATCAGCTGCATTATTACTTAATCATTAAACAGCATTTATTTCTTAAATGATTTCTGAAAGAGGGAATCAGTGTCATACTGGGATGCTGCCAACGGTAGGAGGAGAAAATTCTTGGTGTTACTTTCCACCAAAGGCAGCTGTTAACAGTCTTCTCTAAACACAGGGCTGGTTGAACTGAACTGTGACCTTAGGCAACCATTGGGAGTAGCAATTTGGTTGCAGCAGTAGAAAAGTATTTTTTTCCCTCTTCCTGATAATGTCAGGATTGAAGCCTGCAGTATGTCTTAAATGTGTGGTCTAAGGATTGTTCTCTATAAGGCAAAACCATGTGACTCAAGTTGTCTTCAGGCAGTGCACTTTAGTGCAGTATACAACATCTCTGCTGCGCTAGAAGCCAGCAGAAGACTCATTACTTGGAGTTGTAACCAGTTTGCTGTTTTTATATAAAGGATACAGGAAGAGCTAGGCCTACAAAAGACAAGCTGGTATAAATTAAAACATCTCATCAGTGGACTGCTCCAGTTAAAGTTTTACCTTGGAATCTCTGATAAGTCCTTGCAAGGAACTGAAGTGTCTTATTTTTGCTGTGCTGCTCCCGCAGTAGGGCCAAGATAGAAGTAGTAGGGCCAAGATAGAAGTGACGAATTACACTTGAATGGCAAGTGAACAGACACTGGGCCAAGCTACAAGTGACGAATAACACTTGAACGGCAAGTAGATTGAGTGGAGCGCAAGTGAACAGGGAGAAATACACTTGCCATTCAAGTGTCATTCGTCACTTGTAGCTTCGCCTTCACATGTATTCCTCCCTGTTCACTTGCACTCCACTCGATCACTATTGGGTGGTAAATCTGAGTCAGAGAGGATTTATCCCTTCCCACCACCTCCTTTCCATGAATTTACATGGCCTGTTGTGGCAACAAGAGGCAGCTGAGGGCCAAGCTACACATGACGAATGACACTTGAACAGCAAGTGGATTGAGTGGAGGGCAAGTGAACAGGGAGAAATACACTTGCCGTTCAAGTGTCATTCGTCACGTGTAGCTTGGCCCTCAGAAAATGCTCCCAGTGTTGTCCCTCCATCCTTCCTTATCCCTCCATTTCCATCTCTCATTACATTCTGGGAATTTAAGTTAACATAATGCCAGACATTAACTATCATGGGATCCAGGAGCTACATTTCTAGACTGCACCAAACATTTCCTGTTCATTCCCCAAGAGCATCCTGATAATTTTTAGAAAAAGCTAATATTTAATTCCTGACCCTCTGGGAAGTACAATTCCTAGAAGGCATTGATGGGGAGAAAATGTAAGAATAAGGAAAGCTGGAGATATGTGAAGAAAGTGTCACAATTTCTAGTATAGCCTGGATTTGGGAAGGCCCCATGGAGCCCAGATTCTCAGTTGAAAATCCAACTGTGATGATACCATGACATCATGCATCCTCTCTTACGCTTTACCATAAAATTCAATGCCACACACCCTGGAGAGCAGTGGTACAGCGTCTGCTTGGCATACCGAAGGTCCTAGGTTTAATCCCCAGCATCTCCAGGTAAAAAAAGATTGGATGATAGATAATATGAAAGGCCTCTCTCTCTCTCTCTCTGAGAACCTGGAGAGTTGCTGCCAGTCAGAGTGGATAACAATAACTTTGGATAGACCAATGGTATGAGTCACTATAAGACAATTTATTTTGTGTTCAGTAGTAAAATTACCAGAAAGGTGAGTAGATTTGCAGATTTTGACAATGCAAACTTCATTGTGTTTGGTATTAATTGTGCTGTTGCCAGCTAATCTGGTCATGAAATTGGTTCATGTAGAAATAACATCCTGGCATTTTGATCTCTTCTTCTCCCCCCTCCTTGACGTTTTATCTTGTGAACCCGGCATATTAAAGACTACAGCCTTTCATGTCAAAATGAAGGTGGCAAAGTGCCTATTGTAGTTTTCTTTATTTCAGCGCAGAAATTTCTTTCAGTGTCTTTGAATCCTGGGAAGACAGAAGCCCTCAAAGGAACCATAAAGAAGAAAATAGAATAAAATAATAACAATAAAAAAGAAATAGCAGACCAGACACTCTGCCTATGGATGAGTATGTAGTACTTAGCAGCAAATTAAATTCATGATCAGTTGTTAAGGCAAAAGGAATTAACAGTGTTTGAAAAGGAAAGTGACTGAGCCCTCTTTCTTACTATCTGGGCTTTGTTCTGTTTCCCAGGTCTGCACCATGCATTGTAATATTGCCATCAGAGAAAGTCATTCGCTATTGCACAGATCTGACAATCTCTAACATGACAAAATGTCATTAGAGCTGCTGTATGCATGATGGGGAGGGGCGGGGGAGCCTTTCTTCCTTTCTGAAACAAGGCTGCCCTCTACAGAATGGAATGCTATTCTCTTGTAAGATAAGTGGAGGGTTATTCTTTCCTCATAGCCTTTGTAACCCAAATCCCCGTGCATGCAATCTGGAGTGTATTTCACATGTAGCGATTATGTGCTGTGAGAATCTATAGGAGTAAAAAAGCAAAGGATAAGAAAGGAAGGTAGGAGGGAGAGTCTTACTATGAATGGCATTTTATTGGACAGGTTAACAGAACGGAGGAAGACAATGCAATCAAACGCAAACACAGGCTATTCTAAGACCTAGTAAACAACAAGTATAGAACGCAGCCGTTATATTCCTCCTCTGACTACTCTTGTGATACAATGTCATTGTATCATGTGAAGCCATCTTGTCTCTGTGTGGGAACTCTGTAACACAGAAAGAACTTCACTTGAGTTGTTTTCTAGCTCAGGAGAGAGAGTTGGGGAAGGGTTTGTGGTGATAATATTTATCACTCAGGGCCAAGCTACACATGACGAATGACACTTGAACGGCAAGTTTATTTCTCCCTGTTCACTTGCCCTCCACTCAATCCACTTGCCGTTCAAGTGTCATTTGTCATGTGTAGCTTGGCCCACAGTGTAAAAAAGGAGGAGGGGGTACCAATACAAAGTCAAAGCAGAAAAGGGGGGAAAAAACAATGATATAGTGGGGGGGGGGAGATTTTGATTGTTTCCACTCAAAAATCCCAAACTTTAATCCTAATCAAACATCTGTGAGTAAAAAACATTTTTTCCTCACTGTGCCACTGTTTTTTCTTCTTGGTTTTGAAGGAATTATCACCCCTCACATCAAAATGACTACCATCATTTTTCCATTTGTGTGTTTTCTATTGTTTGAATGATTTAGATCTACCAGGAAGTTGGTTAACACACATTCCACAAATCAAAGTCCACCAGCTCAGCAGTTCTCTAACCCCTCCAGCCACATGGAGCAGTGATTTTGTTTGAAGACTTGTGGAGTAACGCGAACGACTTCCAGCTGGTTGCTGACTAATGCCTGTCAATAAAAAGGTGCATTTTCTTCATTATCTCCTTTAAGCAACTATGTCAATTTGTAATTATGAACCTAACTTCCTTGCCTCTGCCAATCGTTACAACCGGTGTCATATGTTTGTGTGTATGTATGTAGAAGAATGGCTTCCATTTTGCAAATACCTCCATATAATGTGTATAGCTAAAGAAGCTATAAAACTATGTATAGCTTTATCTCAGTCAAAATAAACAATACTGACCAAGATAGACTGATGCCCTGGTTTAGTAAGACAGTTTCATGTCCACCTTCCCACTACCTCTTGTACTCAAGAAATGGGCACATCTGTTAGGCTCCATCTACTTATTACAATGTCTTCGTGTTTGTTGGGAACAAAACAAGGACTTTGTATCACATGTGCAATAGGAGTTTCGTGCTTCCCAGATGCATACCAGCTATCTTCTGTTGGCGATCAAAGCAAACAAAGAGAAGCAGCTTTAACCACTCTCTTCTTCTATGTTCATACCTGCAAATTGTCCTGGGGAGCTGCAGTTAGCTCTGTTGTAAAAATCACATCAATTATGTGGCTACACATAAGTTTCACAATGAAGCCAATAGCAGCTCAACAGGGTGCTTTGCAGACACAAAATTTATCCTTAGCATAACCAGTACCAGTAAAATATTTTGAGGAGATTGTATACTTGAAATGCCACTTCACAAAAAAAACCCATTTCATATGGCTATACCCTCTCATTTCAGATAATGGTGGCAAACAGATTATGACAACAGTGTGGTTCTTCTCAACCTTTTTTGTCAATTTCTATTTCCGATGTCCCAAATTTGTTTCTTTTACTCCAATCATCCACCATTTATGCAATTGTATGCAATTGATCTGACAATCAAATTACAAAAGGATTTGAGTCCAGTGAAACCTTAAAGACCAACAAGATTTTTAGGGTATGATCTTTTGACAGTCAGAGCACCCTACAAGGAGAGCTTTGACTCTTGAAAGATTTTACCCCCAAAATCTGGTTGGTTTCTAAGATATCATAGGACTCAAATCCTGCTGTTCTACTGCAGATCAACATAGCTATTCACCTAAAAATCTCAAACTACAAATTTCATCAATTTAATGGGAAAACGGGGGGTGGATGGGGAAACAGAAAATGATGTGATCATTTTTAATATTTTTGTTTATATTTTATCCATCTTGTACTGGTTAGATTATTTTTAAACCTTTTATACCTTGTACTTTTGATTCTGGACCTTAAATCTAGCTCCTGCTTGCTTTACCTTAAACTTATACCTTAGGAGGGCTCTGGTCCTAATAAACACATATATTCGGGACATTTTTACTGAGAAAAGAGGTGGTGGAACTCTCCAGAAGGAAATGAGGGAGAAACACATGGCTCCCCTTACAAAATGGCCATTTCCTCCAGGGGAACTGATCTCTGTCTGGAGATCAGGGGGTGGGGCCACTGGACATGAGAGGTGCCAGAACTCCGTTCCACTGTGTTCCTGCTGGGAAAAAGTCCTGCATATATTTCTACTCACATAGAGCTTTGGTGTTGTCTACTTTACCCTCAAGTAGTTACCTCAAGAACACCTTCACTTTTGTGTTTGTGGGACCTGCATATTGTTGCCTCCCTGACTCCCACAAAAGGTTTTTGCTGCCACCAAGGCTTTCTCCTTAGTCCTTGTAACTTGTAATATAGGAAGGCTTTGTTATATATGGTAGTATGACAGGTTGTGAGGAAAATAAAGTATCTTTCTTTCTTAAACAAAATTGATTTTATTTGTAGGTACATAAGCCTGATGGTTGCAGAGTTTGGATAAGCGTACTGGTTTCAGAATAGTTCTTAGGGTTTGTGGTTTAAACAGAGTTATCTCTTCTTAAAGTATTTACATAGACTCAGGGCCAAGCTACACATGACGAATGACACTTGAACGGCAAGTGGATTGAGTGGAGGGCAAGTGAACAGGGAGACATACACTTGCTGTTCAAGTGTCATTCGTCATGTGTAGCTTGGCCCTCAGTCACACAAAATAATTTTTCCACATGTCTTCACCAAGAAAATAAACTCAACAGAGACATAAATTCAATCAGGCTTTTCCATATAACTTGCCTGATTTAGATATCACTCAGATATACAGACTGTCCCAGCTGCACACACAGTTTGCCTGTCTTGGACCAAATGATTTCTCTGAATATCACACTGATATCAGCTCTCTCAGAAATGCACAGTTTAATTCAACTTGGCAGAATAAATTTCTTTCAGGAACACCTAGGCTGTACTCAGGCTGTACACAGCTTGTCGGTTTTGACCAGTATCAGACCAACAGTTCAGGCTTCACACAGATAGCCTGACTGAAATAGAACAAGAATCCTTTCAAGCTTCCACACAGGTTGCTGCTTTGTCCAGAATGAATATTTTATCTCAAATACCCAGACACTCTTGAACTGCACACAACATGCCTGTCTAGACAACTCTCAACACTTTCTGTCCGCACACTCTCTCAGGAGTCCAGTTCACTCTGACCCCTAAGGCATCACTACTGTGCAAACTGATTTCACTCTACTCACCAATCCAGCCTTCCTCCTTCATTCCTCTGAGGCCTGCATTTTAATGCATAGCAACAATTTTTAAAAATCCTCCATTAGCAAGTGGAAATAAAATCTAGAGATTATTCCAATGTAAAACATTACAAGGGGTAATTCAAATTAGGGTTGCACAGTATAGCTAAAGTTGTGAACTCTGGCTTGTAAAAGTCCGAGAGGTCTGGGGTAGAGATGGGCACGAACCTGAATACAAACCAAAAATACCCCATGAACCAGCCTGGTTCTTGATTCACGAACTAGTGGTTCGTGGAAGCTCCTTTCCACGAACTTCCATGAACTGGTCTACTGGTTCGTTTGGTTGGTATTAAAGGGCAGTTTAAAACTTTACCTGCTGCTTGCAAGCAGCAGGTCCCTTTAAACTATTAGCTGGCAGGAGGCAGGGGGGATCTCCCCTCGCCGCCAGCTGATAATTTAAAGGGACCTGTCACTTGCAAGCGGCAGGAAAGGACCCTTTAAACGATCAAATGCCCCTTTCCCAGCTGCTAAGCAGCCAGAAAGGGGCATTTAAACCCCACAAACCATGAACTGGTTCAGGAACTTGCCCCAATTTGTGGTTCCTGGTTCGTGGAAACCCATGAACCACCGATCACATGTTTTGTTTTGGTTTTTTGTGGTTCATGCTCATGTCTAATCTGGGTTAGTGCCTGGGAAGAGTGGAGTTGTGGAGGGAGCACAGCAGGGATATAATGCCATAGAGGTTGCCCTCCCAAGCTGCCATTTCCTCCATGGGAACTGTTATTCACAGTCTGGAGTTTAATTGTAATTGCAGGAGAACTCCAACCTCACCTTGAGCTTAGTAAACTTATGTATAGCTCTTACAGACTCCAATTTGATAATCTGAAGTGTGAAGGGGGGGAATCTGCAACTCTATAATGATTTATGCTCACTGTGATTGGGCATTATGTATTTTGCACTGGTTTCTCATTGGAGAGGCATGTCACGGTTCTAAGCGTGCGAAGAATGAAGCTTATGGTTTAGATGGTGTTGAAAAATATGAGCAATATTATAGTTGGAGAATTGAGCTTTCAACAATATTCTCATTATGTTTGTGCAGTGCCTGCTGAGGAAATCAAAGGGATGGGGTGGGGGACTAACCGTGTCACTCCATTAAAAAAAAAAACACGCAATATTACCACAGAATTATAGATGAAGTTTTGGCTAAGCTTGTTTCCCCAGGGCCTATTTGCAAGTGGTCCACTTGCAAGGAGAAGCTGAGCGTGTGCGAGAGAAGTGCGTCAGAGGTGAAGAGGAGCTGTATTATTTACAAGACTCTGTTTCCACTGATGAATAGCTCTGGCTAGAAACAGAAAAAGCGGCTTTCACTTCACACAGAGTTCTAAGCAGCAACTTCAGAGCTTGCCTGTTTTGAAATGCTGTTATGCATCTCAACAAATCTGCAGTTTACAAAAATTCAGAGAACACATCAGCTTGGAAACAAAGCCAAGGAAGGGCAGGCAGGCATGCAGTGCTGGCATTTCAGGGAAGTCTAAAGTCTTTGAATGTGGTTTGTTTCCTTTTTAAAGCCACTTCTTAAATTTTACAGGACCACTTCAGGACAGTCTTTCCATGATGGGGAAGAAGAAGAAGAAGAGCAAGTATTCCAGCAGAAGTGGCCGCTCCCTCCACCAACTGCTATGATAAAGACATTAAGGGCCCATTTTGCTGCAAACGAGAGCAGAAATCAGGGAGTCTGTCTAGGATCTGGATCCCAACAGGTGGCCCAACATTTATTCATTCAAATCCCACTTTTCCCCCAAGTGGAGACCCAAAGCAGCTACCAATGCAGGGGAAAAAAGAAGAGATTTTAAACACTTAAATTTTTAATTCGGATATTTCACTTGTCTTATTTTTGCAAGTTGCTTTGAGATTTATTTTTTAATTGGAAGGTGGGATATACATTTCCTAAATAAACAATAACTAAATCCACCTCTACAAATCAGTCTTACAACTTATAAGAGATAATGGCTCTGCTCCCAAGCCATTCATCTCTAGAGGCAGGGGAAGCAGCAGTAACAACAACAACAACAAACAACAACAACAACATGCAATTTATATACCACCCTTCAGGATGACTTAACACCCACTCAGAGCTTTTTTACAAAGTATATCATGATTATCCCCACAACAAAACACCCTGTGAGGTGGGTGGGGCTGAGAGAGCTCCTAGAAGCTGTGACTGACTCAAAGGTCACCCAGCTGGCTTCAAGTGTGTTGCCAAGTAGGCCCCCTCCCCTGCTTTGAAGCCTGCTATGAACTGTGTTAAAGTTTCCTGCGTTGCTGTTTTACTGCTACACCCAAAGACTGCTTTGCATGTGTGTGTTCTGATACACGTGTCAGTTTCCTGCCTGCGTGCCAATTACCCTGCTGCTGCAATAGACTGTGTAGTTTACTGACTCCATGTTTGGGTAACTGCACAAAAGGACTCTCTTTCTGGGCAGCCCTGCCCTGACCTATATCTGGAATTCCCAGTGTGCGTTTGGACTGTGTTACAAGTGGGCCCCGTGCCTGCAGTGCCATCTACCACGGACCGTGCCTGTTCCCTGCCTTGGACTGTGTTTGTTGTTCCCGCCGCCTCCATGGAAGCCTGCCTCATATGGGCCCAAGCCGCTGCTAGCAGCCGGGCGCCTGCCGGGGAGACCTCCAGCGAGCCTGGCTAGGCGCTCCCTGGTCAGTTCCCGCATGGAGCCTCCCGCGGGCCGGTCGCCGAGCTTGCCCTCGCTACCGGGCAGCCTGCTATCCAGCCCCAGCTATGCCCAAGCCGGCATCCATGTTCTTAGGCAGCCAGAAGACCCTGGGAAGAAGACTGCTTTGAGAAGCCATGTCGGCGAAGCGGGCACACCACGTCCGCAGCGAGAGCCCCTCGCCCCGCTCTGCATATCTTAGGAGCCGCCCCGGAGAAGGAACTAAGTGCTGACCATCCCAAGCACTTAAAGAATGCATCTCAAAGAAACCTCCGCATTCCAAAGCTGATGACATCAGGACAAGCCCTGTCCGCTGGAACATCCTTTCAGCCCACTTGGATTTCCCCCTCCCTCTTTTGTCCCCTCTTCCTGAGGTGTCACTTATCACAATCTGATTACCAAAGTGGCCCATCCAAGCCATTCAGTAGCCCATTAGACCCTTTGTTTTAATCCGTGAGAACCACCAAGTACAGCACCAGCCCCAGGGTACGTTTTGGGGTATTTAAGCTGGTCTCCCAGACCACTCGGTGCCTCGGCCATTCCCTATCCAGACCTCCTTGCTGTCCGTCTGTGGTCCCAGTGCTGGCATTGGGCCACCCTCGCTGCCGTGTCTTTGCTTCGCTCCAGGATTGTGAGTATTTCCCTTACCATCGTTGGGAACCAGCTAATGCGAACGTCTCTGTATTTCATACTCTATGTTTCTTAGACCTTGTATGTTCTTTGTATGATTGTGCAAGCTAGGCTTACGCTACACTCAATACACGTGTTTGGACCTTACTCCTTGTCTGCCTCTTTTTCACTAGAGTGTCTGGGATCGGGACCTCCGTAAACATAGGTTATGATCCTCGCTTAATATTAATAGTTACAGACTGCTGCAGCTAATTCCCCATTATAATAAAAGAGCAGTTCTGGTAACAAGTGGAGGAGTGGGGAATCAAACCTGGCTCTCCAGATTAGAGTCCGCACTCTTAACTGCTACACCAAACTGGCTCTTAAGAAAGGACTTTGGCTTTGGAACTCTCTATCCATTGGATTTGCTGCTATGGAATTGGATGCTTCAGGAAAATCAGTTCTGCGTGCAATTGGTGGAGATATGATGGAGATGATGATGGAGATAAAGTCCTCTAGCTGTTGCTCACCTGATTCCTCTCCTTACTGCAGCCAGCAATCCCAAGTGGCTTTTATTCATGTGGATTCCACCATCCATGGCTTAGCCTATTTGGTGATCAAGAGAGATTCCTCTTTACACTCTTAGGATATAACCCTATGTGAATATGATTCCTGATAAAGAGGATAGTTGAACAAAGGAGTCATGTTTGATTCTGCTATCACAAATACAAAGTAAAAGAGCCACTGGACTTGAGCACTTGATCACTCAGTAAAGTTTCGTTTCATTTTTTTGGCTTTTTTTTTTTTTGTAAAAACCCAAAGGCTTTGCAAGCACAGCAGGATTCCTTCACAAAAGAATAATGGAATTTCAATCCCCCTGCCTCCCTAAACACATAACCACTTTGTTTAATTTCCTCTCTGCCCTTTTGATTGTTCTTCTACTGGCCTGCAGATTCTTCGGGCTGATGAAATGAATAATAAAAGGCAGTTTCTCCTGCAAAAGATTTAACAACAATGATAAGAATTTCCAATTTAATGTTTTTCTATATTATATTTTTGTTTATAGTATCCAGACCAGAATGATTCCCTTTTATCCTCCAGTGTGTTTTCCTAAGAAGAAACATTCAGCAGAAATAAATGACTTTTTTTTTAAGACAGTCCCTTTCTTGTCCTGTTGGCATTTTCCTTTAAAGACCCAAAGTGAAAATGGCAATTGTTCTTTATGACTGGTTTAGAATGGAAGTTTTACCATGGACTGGTTCTGGAATTCAACCTAAGCTAGCCATCTTCTTAAGAGGAATAGAGGATCAGAAAGGTCTGTAACTAGGGATCCCAGACCCCCAGTGGGGGCAGGGGATCCCCCACCCCTGCTCCCCCTAACCGGCAGGGGGTGCACACCTTCCCTGAGGGCTCCCTCATGGCGCTGCGCGCTCCCGTGCACAGCAACCACCTGGATCGGGCCCGTTTTGGCCCAGAACGGTGCTGCTCTGGAGCACAGGAGTTTCCTGCATTCCGCAGCGCCTCAAAAACGGGCCCGTTTCAGCATGGATCAGGCCCGTTTTGAGCCCCTGCGGAGCCTGGACATGGTCCCAGGGGCTGCGTGATGATGTCACTTCTGAAGTGATGTCATCATGTCTGTGGGGGGGGGCTTCACGTGCACCCCCTCTCCCCCAAGGTAAGTGCCAGGCCCCTATCCCCCACCCGGAAGTTGAGGGGGCCTGGCAACCCTGTCTGTAACCGTACCTTCAAACCTCACAAAATCGTGAGGGCTGTGCAAATCTAATGCTGTTGTTTTTCTGCTGAATTTTCTGAAGTCATCCCTGCAAAAAGAAATGCCTAAGATTCAACTTGGCATGAATTCACTACCTGAACCAGCATAGCAACCTAAATTCTTGATGTTAACTGGGGTAATGTCCAGGGTCAGTGTGGTTAGGCATATATCAAAAACTATGATCTAGCAGAGGGGATATGGACTGTACCTTGCTTTCTCATTTATGCACCTCTCCCAGAGGCTAATGGGGGGAGGGGGTGAACCTTGAATTGAGCTATGAATCTTTTGCACTTAGTAACATCAATGGGATGAAAAAGAGCATGAAATAATCAAACAACACTGTTTTCAAGTATGTCTGTGTTCCAGAACACTCCCCTAGACAACATCACAGGGATCTCTGAGAACAATTTCTGAGTTTCTCTTTAGAGGTAGGGACAAGAACCCTAACTTGTTTGCACTCCTTTTAGAGCCACTAGCACCAATGGGCATTAAAAGTGTATGAAGAAATAGTGTTCCGTGCCTTTCAATGGACATGCAACGGAGAAGAGAAAAGTAGGGGTTAGAGAGGCAAATATGATGGAAGGGGATATGGTAACCCCATGTCCTAAGGCCCATGACAATCTCCAGCTAGCCCTGATGTTACTAATATACAGCAGATTTTAATATTGCCAGGACTGGGTTTTCCCTAGTCCACCTTCTATGTCTGGATACATAAAACTGTGTGTGAGAAATGAATGTGTCTCAGTACCCATTCTGGTTGCTAAAGCAAACCCAAATTTGACTTGAATTTTGACTTTTAAAAATACATATACATGTGTTAAACCTTGAATGCTTACGCCACTCCCCAATTTTTTTACCAAGTTAGATTCTTCCTCGTCTTCTTCATCTTTATCTTCTTCATCTTCATCATCTTCTTCTTCCAAAGCTTAGAAGGTTCTTCCTGGGTTTATGGCCATTGTTGGTTTTCATGCCTAGTCCCATTTTACTATCCATACTGGAGCCAGAATTTTAGAATAAAAGTGATAAAGGTATTTTTCATTTCTTAAATACTGAGTAATAGTAAAACTTGGAGATGTGGCTGATGGTGCATTTGTGGAACTGACAGATTGTTGGTTCACATTCATTTCTGTAGTGATTGAAACTCTACATGTCTTGGCCTAATGGACCATCTCCCTCCTCCTCCTGCAGTTTCAGTGAATAAAGGCACTTGACATTGGAGTCACCTTCATTTAATAAAGAGAAAATGGTGGCACTATTTTCAGCAACGGGGCTTTAAATGGCACTGCACATTTCTGTCATAGTAGGCAATAATGGATTGTTGACTTTCAGATCATGCTGGACTCCAGGCTCTTTTGGCCGAACATCAGCAGAAGATATATTTGAGCTGAAGTGTTTGTTTATAGAGTGTGAAATTTTGATGGCTAATATATACTGTGGCTTGGATTTAGTTTAAATTGTTGTTTTTACAGATATCTTTCTTTTTATGTGGCTCCCCCCCCCCCCCACGTCCCAGTTTTACTGTGGTTTTCATCAACTTAAAAGGGTGCCCAGAAGTTTCAGATGAATGAATTTTATGCAATGTACATCAAGAGTAGGGGTGTGCAAGCCAAAAATTTTCGGCTATAGCCGAAAGTAGAAAGCCGAAAGAAAATTCTCTATCGTTAAAGCTGAAAGCCGAAACAAGAATCTCTTTCGGGATTCGGGATTCGGGATTCTTTCGGCATTATTTCGGCATTCTTTCGGCTTTTTTCTATGGGAAAATGCCTCCGTCTTCCAGGACGCCTGGAGGAGGCATTTTCCCACCGAATAAGCCCAAAATTGGTGGGGACCTTCCTCTAACCCTTCTCTAACAACCACCCAAGTTTCAGACAGATTGGACTTTGGGGGGCCATGTTATGGCCCCCCAAAGCAGGTCCCCCCATCCTCCCATAAAGGAGCATCTTCTTCATTATTTCCTATGGGGAAAAAATGAAGAAGCAGGCTTCCTTTGCCAGGGGTGGCATTTTGCATGCAAAATGCCCCCTTACCCTCAGGGGCCCTTCTCCCACCCCTCCTCCCACCCCCCACCAAGGCTCAGCCTGCTCCCACTTGGGGGGGCCATTTCATGGCCTCCCCAAGTAGGTGCTCTAATCTCTACCACTGACAGCTGGGGGAGGCTTGTGTTGCCAGGGGTGGCATTTTGCATGCAAAATGCCCCCCAACCCTCTGGGGCCCTTCTCCCACCCCTCCTCCCACCCCCCACCAAGGCTCAGCCTGCTCCCACTTGGGGGGGCCATTTCATGGCCTCCCCAAGTAGGTGCTCTAATCTCTACCACTGACAGCTGGGGGAGGCTTGTGTTGCCAGGGGTGGCATTTTGCATGCAAAATGCCCCCCAGCCCTCTGGGGCCCTTCTCCCACCCTTCCTCCCACCCCACACCAAGGCTCAGACTGCTCCCACTTGGGGGGGCCATTTCATGGCCTCCCCAAGTAGGTCCTCTCAGCCCCTAAAGTCCACCCCTTACAGCCCCACACAAACCCAATTCCCACCCAGCTGCCGCACACAGACCCAAATCCCCACATTAGCCCCTCACAGACCCAAATCCACCCCCACCTGCCCCACACCCATAACCCCAGGAACAGGCTGGCAAAGGCCAGCCCTCTCCCTTTGTTCCCTATGCTGGGAACTTCTAAACTCTCTTTCCCTGGGCAATTCTGCACAGCCCAGGGGTGCCACAATGGTGGGCACACTTCTGAGTGCCAGCTGGTCCCTGTGAAAGAACACCTGAACCACAGACACCCTCCCTCAAATTCCCCCACCACCTACAGAGATAGCTGGCCAGCCAGCCCCATTGTTCCCTATGATGGGAACCAACTGCACAACAAAGAATAAAACAAGAACAACACAAAATAAAGTTTTTAAAAAATTATTTTCTCCCTTCCAAAGTACAAGTAGGCAAAGCATTATGACACATTACACCAGCAGTCCCCCACACAGAAAAATAACACAACTCACTTAACATCAGAGAATCACAAAGCACAATTCCTGTCAAAAACACTTTATTTCTTGAACAGCTTTAGGTTACACAGCAGGGGGGAACACCAAAGGGCTTGGCAGCAGTATCTTACACAAAAATAACACAACTCACTTAACATCAGAGAATCACAAAAGCACAATTCCTGACAAAAACACTTTATTTCTTGAACAGCTTTAGGCTACACAGCAGGGGGGGGGGGACACCAAAGGGCATGGAAGCAGTATCTTACACAAAAATAACACAACTCACTTCACATTAAAGAATCACCCCAAAAAATTGCTGTCAAAAGCACTTTATTTCTGTAACTGCTTTAGGTTACACAGTAGGAAGGCACCACAGAGCAGGAAAGCAGTGTACTACACAAAAATAACACAACTCACTTCACATCAGAGAATCACACAAACACAATTGCTGTCAAAAACGGTGAAGTGGGTTGTATTATTTTTTGTAGTACATTGCTATCATGCCCTTTTGTGCCCTCCTACTGTGTAACCTAAAGCTGTTCAAGAAATAAAGTGTTTTTGCCAGGAATTGTGTTTTTGTGATTCTCTGATGTTAAGTGAGTTGTGTTATTTTTGTGTAAGATACTGCTTCCATGCCCTTTGGTGTTCCCCCCCTGCTGTGTAGCCTAAAGCTGTTCAAGAAATAAAGTGTTTTTGCCAGGAATTGTGTTTTTGTGATTCTCTGATGTTAAGTGAGTTGTGTTATTTTTGTGTAAGATACTGCTTCCATGCCCTTTGGTGTTCCCCCCCTGCTGTGTAGCCTAAAGCTGTTCAAGAAATAAAGTGTTTTTGACAGGAATTGTGCTTTTGTGATTCTCTGATGTTAAGTGAGTTGTGTTATTTTTGTGTAAGATACTGCTGCCATGCCCTTTGGTGTTCCCCCCCTGCTGTGTAGCCTAAAGCTGTTCAAGAAATAAAGTGTTTTTGACAGGAATCGTGCTTTGTGATTCTCTGATGTTAAGTGAGTTGTGTTATTTTTCTGTGTGGGGGACTGCTGGTGTTATGTGTCATAATGCTTTGCCTACTTGTACTTTGGAAGGGAGAAAATAATTTTTTAAAAACTTTATTTTGTGTTGTTCTTGTTTTATTCTTTGTTGTGCAGTTGGTTCCCATCATAGGGAACAATGGGGCTGGCTGGCCAGCTATCTCTGTAGGTGGTGGGGGAATTTGAGGGAGGGTGTCTGTGGTTCAGGTGTTCTTTCACAGGGACCAGCTGGCACTCAGAAGTGTGCCCACCATTGTGGCACCCCTGGGCTGTGCAGAATTGCCCAGGGAAAGAGAGTTTAGAAGTTCCCAGCATAGGGAACAAAGGGAGAGGGCTGGCCTTTGCCAGCCTGTTCCTGGGGTTATGGGTGTGGGGCAGGTGGGGGTGGATTTGGGTCTGTGAGGGGCTAATGTGGGGATTTGGGTCTGTGTGCGGCAGCTGGGGGGGAATTGGGTTTGTGTGGGGCTGTAAGGGGTGGACTTTAGGGGCTGAGAGGACCTACTTGGGGAGGCCATGAAATGGCCCCCCAAGTGGGAGCAGTCTGAGCCTTGGTGTGGGGTGGGAGGAAGGGTGGGAGAAGGGCCCCAGAGGGCTGGGGGGCATTTTGCATGCAAAATGCCACCCCTGGCAACACAAGCCTCCCCCAGCTGTCAGTGGTAGAGATTAGAGCACCTACTTGGGGAGGCCATGAAATGGCCCCCCCAAGTGGGAGCAGGCTGAGCCTTGGTGGGGGGTGGGAGGAGGGGTGGGAGAAGGGCCCCAGAGGGTTGGGGGGCATTTTGCATGCAAAATGCCACCCCTGGCAACACAAGCCTCCCCCAGCTGTCAGTGGTAGAGATTAGAGCACCTACTTGGGGAGGCCATGAAATGGCCCCCCCAAGTGGGAGCAGGCTGAGCCTTGGTGGGGGGTGGGAGGAGGGGTGGGAGAAGGGCCCCTGAGGGTAAGGGGGCATTTTGCATGCAAAATGCCACCCCTGGCAAAGGAAGCCTGCTTCTTCATTTTTTCCCCATAGGAAATAATGAAGAAGATGCTCCTTTATGGGAGGATGGGGGGACCTGCTTTGGGGGGCCATAACATGGCCCCCCAAAGTCCAATCTGTCTGAAACTTGGGTGGTTGTTAGAGAAGGGTAGAGGAAGGTCCCCACCAATTTTGGGCTTATTCGGTGGGAAGATGCCTCCCCCAGACGTCCGGGAAGACGGAGGCATTTTCCCATTGAAAAGCCGAATGAAAGACGAAAGAATCCCGAAACGTTTCGGCTTTTTTCTTTCGGCTACCCGAAACGTTTCGGGATTCCCCGAAACGTTTCGGCATTCCCTGAAAGAAGCCGAAACACTTTTGTTTCGGCATTCTTTCGGCATTCTGAATGCCGAAACGCACATCCCTAATCAAGAGTACAAAATAAAAACAAATGCATATATAAAGATGACATCTTGTAGAGAAAATATTCCATTTAGACCTTAATAAATTCTTCTGCTGGGGTAGAGTGCAGAAGAAATGCACTCTGATTAATGTGTTCACAATACTTAAGCAAGGAGGAGCTGATAATGCTGGATAAACAAGCTTGAGTTGCTTCTAAATACTGTGGAAGATGCCAAACTGGGAGACAACAGGCAGCTCTGTCAGTGTCCCCCTCCTTCCTTAACATAGAAGATGAGAGCTAGAGGATGAAGCTCTCCACTTGGATTTATCGATTTATACTAATCCATAGCTGTTATTAGATAAGCAGCAACACGTCAGTAATAGATGTGGGTATGCAGGCTCCAGCATCCAAAGCAAGGCAGAGCTGCACTGAGGTGCCTGTTAAATGCAAATAGCAGAGAGATACCATGTGACTTGCAGGGGCCCAATGAGTTTCTTTGTGGGTACTGAAACAGGTCACTAAAGCCAAACTGGCTGTATCATCAAGAACAACATGGGCTAAAGAGATGTATTGTGCAATCCTGGAAGTCTCACAAGATGGGGCAAGTCAAGCTGATGTATTGCCTGCTGCCTCTCTTTTGACCCTGGACAAAAAAAGGCCAAGGGAAACTTATATTTCTGCCAGGGTGCTTGAAGATAGGGTATGAAGGCGATGCAATAGGAGTTTCCAAGGTGGATGCTGTAATATAAAAACCAGTTCTGCTGTAAAGTATCACTACATACACCCCACTTTTCAAAGTGGTGACAAGTTCCCTCGTCCTATTGGCTCTTGACCTATCCTTTTGTCATGTAAAGCAGACTGCACCATCATGATCAGAATCCAAGCTTATCAGAGTATGCACCACCAATGCTTTAAGATGTTATAGGCTGGTTCTTAGAATCCTGGAGTTCCTTTTTGTTTTCATTTCTTATTCCTATGAAAATTGAAATTATTCAAAATCCCTTGGCTCAACCATCAATCAAAAGGGAGACTGTGAAGATCAGCTGTGAGGGAACTAGAAAGGATCCTTAAAGATAAGGATGTCTCTCTGGGGACCAAAATCAAGATAATATGAACTATGGTATTCCCCATTACTATATATGGATGGGAAAGTTGGACTGTGAAGAAAGTTGACAGGAAGAAAATTGATTTGAAATGTGGTGCTGGAGGAGAGTTTTGCGGATACCATGGGCAACCAAAAAGACAAATAAGTGGGTACTAGATCAAATCAGGCCTGAATTCTCCCTAGATGCTAAAATGACAAGACTAAAGCTATCGTACTTTGGTCACATCATGAGAAGACAAGATTCTCTGGAAAAATCAATAATGCTAGGAAAAGTGGAAGGCAGCAGGAAAAGAGGAAGACCTAAAACAAGATGGTTTGACTCAATAAAAGAAGCCACGTCCTCCAGTTTGCAAGATTTGTGCAAGTCTGATAATGTTAGGACATTTTGGAGGTCTTTCATTCATAGGGTCACCATAGGTTGGAGGAAACTTGACAGCAGATAACACACGCATTCCTGTAGAAACAAAACATCTTGGAAGGATAGGAAGCTGTCCTGCGGGATCATCGGCGATACTCTCCCCAATGTTATTTAATATCTACATGCGCCCCCTCACCCAGTTGGTGCGGAGGTTTGGGCTGGGCTGTCATCAATACACGGATGACACCCAGCTTTTTCTGTTGATGGATGGCCGGCCAGACACGGCCCCAGACAATCTGGCCAGAGCTTTGGAGGCTGTGACGGCATAGTTGAAACAGAGCAGGCTGAAATTGAACCCAGTGAACACGGAGGTCCTGCAGCTGGGACGGGGGCTGCCAGATGTTGGGATCCAGCTCCCTGCCCTGGATGGGTCACCACTGGCAACTTCGCCAGTGGTAAAGAGTCTGGGTGTGCTCCTGGATGCCTCCCTATCAATGGAGGCCCAGGTCACGGCAGTTGCCAAGTCCACATTTTTCCATCTTCATCAGATCAGGCAACTTGCCCCCTACCTGACACCCCAGGACCTGGCTACAGTGATCCATGCAACGGTCACCTCCAGGCTAGATTACTCTACGCTGGGCTACCCCTGGGCCTGATCTGGAAACTACAACTGGTCCATAATGCAGCAGCGTGTGTCCTGACTGGTATATCTTACCAGTCACATATCACACCTGTCCTGCGCCAGCTGCACTGGCTTCCGGTTGAATTCCGAATCAGGTTCAAGGTGTTGGTTCTTACCTTTAAAGCCCTGAGCGGGTTGGGACCGGCATATCTTCAGGACCGCCTCTCCCTGTACGTTCCCTGGAGATTGCTTCGATCAGCGAATAAATGCTTACTTGTGGTCCCCGGCCCTAAGGAAGCCCGCCTCGCTTCAACCAGGGCCAGGGCCTTTTCAGTCCTGGCCCCAGCCTGGTGGAACACTCTGTCAATGGAGACCCGGGCCCAGCGGGATATATTATCGTTCCGCTGGGCCTGTTCGTTCCGCTGGGCCTGTTCTGCCAGGCGTTCGGTGGTTGAAGGGGGCGGTGCCATGTTGGCCTCCCACCTTTGGGGTGGGGGAGGGTTCTCCCCACCACTGCACTTCGTTAATTTGTTTCATTGTTTGTATATTGATTTTAGTTTTGTTGTTTTCTTGTTTTTATCAATTTTAAACTGTTCACCGCCCAGAGCCCCTGGGGATGAGTGGTATATAAATTGAAATATAAATATAAAATAAATAAATTTGCAGGATCAGAACTCAGTGCCTTCTCCAGTGCCAATTTCTGGAAGAAGGAAAAATGCATAGAGAAGAATCTAGTTAACTATTTTTATCCTGCTCTTCCTCAAAAGATCTCAGGTCACCATACATCCCAGTTTTGCCCACAGAATAACCCTGTGCGATAAATTAGATTTAGGCCATTTCCACACACGTTGAATAATGCACTTTCAATGCACTTTCACAATCCTTTTGAAGTGGATTTTTTGTTCCACACATGGAAAATCAGTTTCAAATGTTCACTAAAGAGTATTGAAAGTGGATTATCCAATGTGTGTGGAAGCAGCCTTAGAGAGAATGACCAGTGCTAACTCCCCCAAGAAGTTTCATGGCTGAGGAAGGATCTGAACCAGGTCTCCCAGATCCTAGTCAGGCACTATGATCACTAACTCACACTGACTTCCATTTAAAAAGCAAAATAGCATGCAGGAAGTAGGATAGTACTCAAAACCGTTCCTAATTTTCTTTCTTTTTACATTCCTTTGCATTTTTGTCCACTGTTTGTTTTCTGCTTCTCACTGTTCTTCTCACTGTTTTCTGCTTCTCACTGTTGATCTGTTTGTATTTTATCTACATGTTTTGTGGGTTTTAGAGGCAATTTATACAATACAAGTGGGGAACCTTCAAGGACCTGAGGTGAGCATCGTATTTAACCCCCCCCTCATTATTTTTTCTTTCCCTTCTCTGGCAGTCTCCATAGCCTCTCCCCTTTTCCTGCACTCCCTCTCCACTTCCTTCTCTGCTTCCCATCTACCAGCCAAAGTACTTTTATCTACCCCCTCTGTCTTCAGCTCTCCCTCCTTCCATCTCTGTGGCATCCTCTCCACAGCCACCATTTTGGCATCCTTGTCCACAGCCCCCCCCCCCATGGCATCTTTGTCCACAGCCACCATTTTGGGATGTAAGTATCCAGAGATCTGGCCACACAGAGAATCAGATATACTGATTTATCTGTACAACATACTCCACTTATGCTTATAATGTGTATAAAGTTATGATATATTGATGCAGAAAAATGGCTGCATTTGATGAGATGCAAGAAGGAGCAACCAAATAGTATGAAAGTTAAAGAATCTCAAGTTCAATTTGCAAAAGGGGGAAGCAAATCAGAATGGGGATTTGGGGGTTGAAACCACTGGAGTGAGAAATTCAAACTCATCCCAAAGTCAAAGAGCTATGGACAAAGTTGATTAGAAGTTGCATCTTGCAGACAGATGAGAACAGCACCAGCCCATTCTTGCATGGTGAAGTAATGGTGCTACCTGATCAAATTGCCTTCTTGAAAATGTTGTCAAGTAGGCTTCCATATTATGGGATGGGAGGGAATGGAGGACTTTGCAATGCCAAACTCTTCAGATGGCTCTTTTTCTGGAAGTTGGGTCATCTAAAGTGTTCTTGGCTTTGAGTTTATGATTGAAAATCTGCCTCAGGTTGCGTGGCAATAGAATATTCCTTGGCAGTTTTCTCTCTCGTCTTATGGTTTTAAATAACATTGTAGACCTTGAGTCCTTTGGGGAGAAATGTGGCTAAAAATGTTGCAAATAAATAATGCATTGCGAGGAAGTTCCCATTTGCATTTGCAAAAACAGTTGGTGAATGTTAGCTTTCTTTCTCTTTTCCTGAGTAAAATCCCACTCGGAATTCTTAATAGCAGGCATGGTCCTGATAGATATAGGACCAACTCACAAAGTCATACAGTTAGTTCTTAAGTTATTGCTAAAGATTGAGGTTAATTCACCTAAGAGAGTGTCTATTCATTTTGATATATATCTGGAAAGCACTTAGCCCCATCTGAGGTTGCAATAAAAGTCAATAAATTTAAAGACCATTTATGATTTTTTTAAAGCATAACATAGAATGGATATACTGGCAAGCATTAAAAGAGGAACATACAAAGAGCTTTTCTGGATCAGTCTAAAGGTCCACCTTGTCCAGCTTTCAAAAATGGTCAGCCAGAAAACTTCTAGAAAAATGACATAATATGAAGGCACTTACACTTTTCTTACTGTAGGTCCCCAGCATAATGTTTCCTACCTCTAAACCTTGACTTACCATGATGAAGAGACATTTATATGGTTCTATGCTGCTTGTTTTGCATCAAGTGTAAATTTAGTGCTTGCCTTTTGGGGTGTCGAGTGTAAGTCTTTGTGCCAAATGGCTCGCGGTGCCTTTTCTGCAAGTTAGACATTTAATTGCCTATAAATCAGGGACCCTTTCTCCTATCCGCCTGATAGTTGGCAGCCAAGGCACAGTCTTGGAGAACATTATCACAATTAGATGCAGAAGTGCAAAGCTAGAGCCAGAACAGTCTTTACCCTTCAATTGCCTATTAAAGAATTAAACAAGCTGAACATGAATAAAGTTGAGATACATACCCGCTATATACAGTCCAGCCACTGCATACATTTATTACAATACCGAGAGTTTTGTATACAGTATATTTAATCCCCACCTTTGAATTTGCCTTTTCATCATCACTAAATCTAAGTTTTTAATGAGCTAGCCATCATATCCCAAGATTTCTTTCCTAGCTGGTTACTATAGACTCACTGTAACTTAGGGTCAAAGGTCACATTGTACCAGACCCCCCCCCCCAATAAAGACACAAGACACCAGGATGTGGGTTAACTAAATGACTAATGGCTGATGTACATGAATTAAGCATCCCTGAATAAGTAGAAGTTGGCACTAACAAGCAGCCAATTGTGGCTTCTAGCATCTTGAGCAAGTCCTCGAAAGTTATCCTCATCTGCACATAAAACAGTGCCAAAAGGCAATAAGCCTCATGTCCCTTCCCCACACACTGTGCTAGCAATTAAAGAAGGATTTGAATGATGGTACTCACCAATGACCTACAACTTGAGCCAATGATGGGCTGTTTTGGGAGCAACCCCCTCGCCAGTTCTTAGATGGCTCATGACTGAGACTTGCCAGTTATCCCTACCTGTACTGTAGCAACTTGAACTATTTCTGCTGATACTAATTATGGCCTAACCAGTCAAAATGTCAAGATTAATTAAAGAATGCCATCACATACCAGAATACTGTGGAGCTTGCAAAAAAAGTCCCTTCCCCAATTTTAAGGAGACCCCTCCCCCCAAAAAAAACCCTGCTCAGCTAGACTTGCTAATCTCTAGGTTGAACCTAGGGATCCCCCTCCAAATTACAACTGATCTCCAGATGACAGAGATCAGTTCCCCTGGAGAAAATGGCTGCTTTGGAGGGGGGAATTTATGGCATTATGCTCACTGATGTCCTTCCTGTCCCCAAACCCTCTCTTAGGGTTGCCCTTACCCTCCCAGTGGGAGAGGAGGCAGTACTCATCTTGTTTTTTCTCCTCATGTGCATGAAAAGCTCATACATGCTCCCAATGCACCATGATGATGTCACTTCTGGGAGTGACATCCTCACGTAGGCCCTGGAAGAGCTCCCACACTTTGCACCAGGCTGATTTGGGCCCCAAACAGGGCTGAGTCCTGGTACTGACATCATTGTGCCATTCTGGGAGTGCACCCAGGATGCTTGTTTCCCCTCCTTAACCCCCTGCTGGCCAGGTGAGTGGTGTTGGATAGCATAGGCTGGGATCAGGGGGTCCTCTACCCCCACAGTGGGACTTGGTAGCCCTACTTCTCTCCAGGCTCCACTTTCAAATCTCCAGGAATATCCCAATCCAGAGCTGGCAATCCTATGCTAAGACCAGAAAAATCAGCCACAGGAATGGTGGGTGGAATAACTCACAGAAAAACCTGCTGCAGACAGGGCTCAATTACTTCTCCAGCGCCCTTCTGATTGTCTGTTCCACACAAGGCAGTAACTGGCTCATCATCAGGAGCCAATATTCTCTTGTGCCTTTACTTAAATTGTAACTGGAACAAAGCCGCATCCCAGTCATATGAGCTAGGAAGTAAATTGGGTTGGGTCTCACAAAAGCCTTCCACTGAGGGCCAAGCTACACATGACGAATGACACTTGAATGGCAAGTGTATTTCTCCCTTTTCACTTGCCCTCCACTCAATCCACTTGCCGTTCAAGCGTCATTCGTCATGTGTAGCTTGGCCCTAAGTTGGACATTATGAGTCCTTTTTGTTAAGTTTTATTTTGATGGAGAAAGACTTCTTACAATGGAAAGACACTTTTTGCATTGGTGAAGACTTGGCAGAAAGGAATCCTAGGATCCAACTTTGTGGAGGAACTACACATTTGTTGTTGTTTTTGAGCCTCAATGTAGCAAAAAGCATTCTGGTATGCCATCAGCTTAAGCAGTCATCTTGTGTTTGCTGACTAATAGCTGTCTTCCACAATAGCAGGAGGAAATTGTAGTGATGAGATTATTGTTGAACCTACATGTTCAGGTGCAGTAAACCTCTGAATACAAGATGCTGGGTACAAAGTCTGGAATAAAGTTATTGCCTTTATATCCTGCTTGTTTTTGTCCTGGAGCCTTCCAGCTAGCCAAAGATGGAAGCAGGATTCTGGGTGAGATGGTTTGACCTAGCAAGTCTGTTCTTTTATGCTGTTTGCTGCTTAGAGAAGGAAGTAAATGCAGAGACTTCTGGTATTTTGGGGGGGGGGGGTTGAAGTCTTTATACTGCCCAGAATATTAATAGTTCTAGCAGAGCTCCCATGTGTCACATTCATCATGTTTGAGGCATGATCTTAAAAATTCCTCAGGTAGAAATATGATTTGTTCTTTGTTGCCTGCACTTTACGCTAACCTCTCATTATTTATAAAATACTACAGGCTCTCTCCCTTTCTCTTTTACTCACTTGCTCTCTCTCAAAAAACAGGTATTGATCTATCATTAGAAAATGTCAAAATATGATTCATGATCCGAGACAAAGGTTTCCCCAAATACCCTTGTGTTACCACCAAATTTTATCACTAATTTATCAGGCATAGAGACCATTGTGCTTGGAAGGACAGGAAATAAAGATGTCATATGTACTTTGGACTAAAAAAGGTTTCTTTCCTTTATTTACATGCTGGTTGACATAGTAATGAAAACAAAATCCAAGGTATGGCCTTTAAGACAATTATTAGTAATTGCTGCAAAGAGGATATTTGACAATCTAAATACCTTTAGATTGGAGGCCTGTGGGCAAGACAGATTTTATTTTTAATTTTCTTAAAGTGCCTCATAATCTTAGGTACTTATATATAAAGATTATCCCTTTTGAGATGTTAGAATTGTGCATACCAGTAGCCTGACAGTCACACCTGACAGTCACACCTATCAGGAGCCAACAAGACAACCTCACGTATTGGGAGCAGTTGCCATATCTTGTGAATATGGGCAATAATTGCACATGTATAATTCCTCTGTACATGCTACAGAACCCCCTGGTTTTTCTGATTTGCATATACTGAAGCTCCCAGTGTAAATGATTGTAACATCTGAAAGGGTTGTTGTTATCATTGTCACCTGCTAAAATATTAATGCTAAGCCCTCCAAAGCCATAGGGACCAGTAAAGTTTGGGAATCTGTAGCCAGATAGTGTCAGATCCTACCCCTGCCACCATTACAGATATGACAGCACTAGAAATGCTGAATGATAGCTTTCTTGGTAGCTATCCTTGGTACACTCATGAAAGCCCTCATTGATGCAGCTAAGGATGGCTTGAAGCAGATGGAAGCCCGGATTGGTAGGTGTGGAGCTTCTCTTTCAAAAAAACCTGATGCTCCTTTCTTCCATGACTTATTGACAGTTCTTTGGCAAAGTAAAACAAGCAACAAATGGGGAATGTTGTGATTTCAGGGGGGAGTTGTAAACAACAGCAGAAGCTAGGATCAAGACTAGAAACAGAATTGGGGTTGAGTTCAGTGGACATAGATGCCAAGTGGATGCGGGCATCTCTATTTAAGCTTCCAGCTCTCAAGCCGAGAAGGGCTGATAAACCCCCTGATTCACAATAGTTATGTATATGCTTAGAGTGACAGAACTATGAAGAGCAAGTGGAAAAAATGCAACTGTGGGATGAGTCTCCTTATCCAGGCTTCTTAAAATGACTGCTCCATTTAACTTCTGTTGCTTTTCGCTTTGTGAAAAGAAGCATCCTTGGCATTTCCAAGGATGTTTCTTTACTAGAGATGGGCATGAAAAGCAATACGAACAACAACAACAAAAGCCATGAACAGCCCATTTTGCTGTTCGTAAGCAAGCTGTTTGTGAGGCCCTGTTCCAAATGAACATCTGTTCGTTCCAAGACCCGTTCGTCGCGTTCATCTGCAGTTCGTCAAGCCAGACAGTCTGGCACCATCAATCAATTCCTTTGGCAACATAGGCAGGGACTATCTGAACTTCTGTAGCCGTGGGAACACCAATCTCATCCCTCCAAACCCTGTTAGGCAGTTCTGACCACCAACCACAGACCTCTTGTATTGCTCTATGGGACCGCTGGAAAAGGCACAGTGCTCCCAGCTTTGGCTTTCAGTTTCAGCAGAGAGTTGTTGCTGGCATTTGAGAGAGCAAGAGAGGAAGAGTGCATTGGAGCTTGAATTTTTTCTGGGAATGGTTGATAGTGATCTACCCACCCTCAAGTTTCAGGGCTGCTGCCAGGCTCTGGGGCCAAGCTATTATTTAGTATTGTTACCTTTCCTGGTGCCTGCTCAGGTCATGTTTCTGGGAGTGGTGCAGTAGGGATCTACCCACCCTCAGGTTCCAGGGCTGCTGCCAGGCTCTGGGGCCAAGCTATTATTTATTATTGGTACCTTTCCTGGTGCCTGCTCCTATTGTATCGAATGGGAGTTTCCTGGGGATGCTGGCTTTGGGAATGTATAACTCTGATATCCGTATTGCAATCTTGCCCAAACTTGGATGGTGGCTGGAGGAGAGCCTGCTGAACACTCACTGTGAATATGGGCTCTCTAAGTCCCAAGGGGGCCCTTCTAGCCCCCACGAACATTCAACCATGAACATGTTCGTGAACAGGTCATGTTCGTAAAAGTTTGTGAGTCCCTGTTGGTGGGTGGCAATGAACAATGAACATCGTGTACGTTCTTTTTCCTGTTTGTGCCCATCTCTAGTCTTTACACCAATAGGCCAGCGGAGGTCAAGTGATTACCCCCCCCCCATTCCTGTAAAAGCTTCTCAGTCAGGCTTGTTTGCTGGTCTTAATACCTAGAAGACTGTTCTTGCTGGCCACCACTTTTTCCGGGTCTGATGGAGAATTTCAGTTTTCATTAATACTTGGCCTTTCTATAAGAAAGAGACCTTATGTCAAATTAGAAAGCAAGATGTAGGAAAAATCTCAATAGTCTGCTGTTTCACTGTCCCCCAGTGCCTAACCATGGCTTCCTCTTCTTCAGAGATTTATCACTTTAATGATTCCATCCAATCAGGGATACCGACCTTAAGATGTCATTACCACTAATTGCTGCATTACAGATATCAGTGCACCTGGAGGTAATGGCAGTTTCAGAGGACAGACTCTATGGTATCATATTCCTATTGAGCTCCCTCCACACTTTATGCTCCAGTGGCACTGCCCCCAAATCTCCAGGAATATCCCAAGCTAGAGTTGGCAATCCTTGAAATGGGTTGCACTGTATCCAATGATATTTAGCTGCACAATGATACTACTGAAGGCAATGCAGATCTGTATGAGAATACTTTTTTTAAGCAATGCCAAGAAATCCGTGAAAAAGGAAGGTTTTTTTTCTGGCTCTGCTAAATATGTTTGCAAAAAACAGTGTACAGTTTCATCTCAGTCCTTGTAAAAAGAGGAGCTGTAGAGTATAATTACTTTAATTGTGTTCATGTTCTTGAAATGAAACAATACATTAAAATTCAGGCATCTTGAAAATGGTAAACTTTACTTTATGCATTGTTAGTTTAGTCTCACCCACTCAGCGCAACAGGATTAAGTTCTCTTCTCCTAACTTTATCTGGGCTTTGCAATAAACTGCCCAGTAGGGCTAAATTGGCAGTAGTTATTGCTAATTCTTTCTTTAAAATCCCCTGACATCATCCCTTACCCACTTTAATAAAAGTTGTGATACATGAGCTGTAAATTTTGTGTCAAAATCTCATATTTGAAATTAACAGCCTTTGGGCAAATAGCAGAAGTAAAATGATATTTTGCAATGTTGTATATTAAATAAACATTCTTTCTGTTCTAAAGGCAGCAGAGATTCGGAGAAATTCCCAGCCAAAGAACCTCTAATATGATGAAATAGGGTGTGCTTTGATGCTGCTTGCATCATTCAGGTAAGAACAAAGGTTTCGTAAGGGTGTTTCAATAATTTAGTCCTGGGTTTTCCAGCAGAGACCCTGTCTCCTCCGTATGGAGGATCATGGTTCTGAGTGAAGATTTCCCTAGAAAAGCCATACCTATTAGACAGTCTGCAAAAAGCATGATGGTGAAACCTAAAACATAATGTCTTGAATATTAAGATATGCCAAATTAGGCCTGCTACTGATACCACCTCAGCCAAACTGGCCAGGAGCATAGCATTCTCGCCATCCCAATAACACAGAAATCCTTTCCAGTGGAGGCCTGAGGAGCTATACTTTTAGAAGTCAAACAAAATCCCTTCTCATAGAGTCTCTCTACACAAGACACAAGACACATGTGAAGAACACGTGTCAGGAGATGCAATGTTAGCCAGGAAAGGTAGTTTAAAAAGACAGAGCTGGCTGCAAGGCAAAGGCTTTGCTATACACGGGAGCTGTGTGGAGGGGCTGTGAAATGCCAGAAGGGAAACTTCAGCCTTTTACCTCTCCAGGTCCAAGCCTGGCTCTGGAAGGCAACTCCAGTCCCTTTCAATTCCTCGCCGCCCTCTGGTTGCAATCCCATACAGTTTTAGATTGGAGAGGTGAAATTAACAGAGCCTTCTGGGCACCAAAGATGAAATTAACAAACCCTGTAAGGCGTGGTCTCCACTAGCTCTGTTTTTTTAAACTACACTTCCTGCTAACACTGAGTTAACACTGGCTAACACTGAGTCTCCCTACTTTTGATGAACATGTGCTGAGGTGTCTTGTGTAGAGACTCTTAGGCTGGGTTTTAATTATAATAATAATAACATTCGATTTATATACCGCCCATCAGGACAACTTAATGCCCACTCAGAGCGGTTTACAAAGTGTGTTATTATCATCCTCCACAACAAAACACCCTGTGAGGTGGGTGGGGCTAAGAGAGCTCCAGAGAGCTGTGACTCGCCCAAGGTCACCCAGCTGGCTTTGTGGAGGAATGGGGAATCAAACCCGGCTCTCCAGATTAGAGTCCCGTGCTCTTAACTACTACACCAAACTGGTGTATTTAATTATACCTTTTACCAGTTTTTTTTTAAAAAACCTGATGGTTTTAATGATTTGTATGGAATATTTTATTTCTTACTCATGGTGAATAGATTCTTGATGTAGTGAATAATTGCATAAATCTCAGAATAATGCTTTCAGAAACCAATAGAACAATATATATCCCAAATCATTAAAAACTTTAACTCATAGCACTATAAGGAAAAGTGGCAATAACTACAAACAAATTGGCTAACAGCATAATTTTAAAAAAAGCAGTATAAAGCAATATAAAAACATCATTTTTTTAAAAAAAGCAAAAAATGTATAGCAACGTAATTTAAAAGCCCAATTAGCAGCATAAAGGTAATAAAAAAGCAGAAATGTAAACTGATGAGTTTTTGCAATTGGTTTTTTGAAAATATCCATGCATTTGTTTTGTTTATAGCCCACCTTTCTCACTGAGACTCAGGGTGGTTTGCAAAATATGGAAAACGATGCAATCAAACAGCATCCAATAAACATCCAATAAAGAAGGCAATAGTCCTATGATTACAGAATTAGAAGATAGCATAACAAAAAAACTGCCTAAAGTATGACCTACCGTAATGAAGAGTGGATTTAAAAGTTAGAAAACATTGATGGTTTTAATGTGATTGTTTTTTTGTAAATTTGACCAGTTCTTTTAAAATAAAAAACAAGTCCAGAAAATCTAGTAAATAAAGATATAAAATGTCCATGGGATTTTTGTAGGCTCTGGTATATTTTAGGAATAATCTTGAGTCTGATTAAGGAGTGAATGAAGAGAGTTTATTCAGGAACTAAAACATAGATACTAACAACCTCAGTAAAAGGGGAGGAGGGACTTCCGGGAAGAAACAGGAAGCAGGAAGTAGCCTAAGAAAACCAATCTGGAGACATGCAAGAAGGACAGAAGAGAGGAGGAAAGAAGGATCCCACTCTGCCATCTAACTGTTAGGCCCCCTGCCCCTTGCAGGTATTCTGTGTCTTCTGCCTTCCCTGTACACAAGTGTATGGAGCCGGAGCCACGGCTCAGACTGGGAACCCCCACCCCCACAAGCCCAACGCACTCACCCCATAGAGGGGCTTGTCCGGGGGGGCGCCGGGTGTAACACCAGAGGTGCGGGAAAAGCCAGGCAAGAGCGCATGCTGTCCTGAAGGCCGGCACACCAGAGGAGCTAAGCCACGGCCACGCTGAACAGCTGTGCAGCAGAGCGGAGGGCGCCGACAACCCGGAAGTCGGCGCGAGGCTCGCCGCTGCCGAGGGAAGCCCGGTGGCCACAAACGGCATCCCCCAAGGGGCGTTGGCCCCTTCTGGCCGGGGTGGGGGGAGGAGCTGGGAGGGCTTGAGGGGAGGTGGACTGAGCTGCAGGAAGCAGGGAGAGCTGGGGCAAAGCCCTGGGATTGGCCGCGAGGGCGAGCCGTTTGGCTCTCCATGGCATGAACTATGGGACTAGCTTTGGGAGCGGGCTTTTGGAGTGGAGGGAGGGCTATTACTTAGGAGGGACGGATATAAGGTGGACAGAAGCTCCTGGCCAGGGAGGAAAGTGGAGTAAGGGTCCCTGAAGTAAGGGTCAGACTTCCAGGCGAGGGAAAAAGGCGACTACCTGTCAGGTCCAGACTGCTTTCTTGTATGCCTCTGCTTAACTGACTCCATTTTAATCCTTTCAGTGTGTAAGTGCTCTCTTCCAGGTGCCAAGGTTCCCAGGCAGCTATCTCGCAGAAAAGGATTGTTTTGGCTACCGACGTTCCACCAAGAACCGGCCTTGGGAGCTTCTTGCTCTTCCGACTTCAAAGGGGTTGTTTTGAGAACTGTGGGGGGAGGTTGGGCCTGCTGTGATCTGTTACTCTGTATCTCATGCTTTGCTTGTCATTGGTAACAATGCACATGTACCATCCTGGACCTGTGTTCAGGCTCGTGGACTATAATGAACTAATTCTTCAGTAAAAGCCTTTTGGAAACAATGGACTGTTGTCTAATTGCAGGAGGTAGTCTGGAGTAAGAACGTTATCTAGCCACAAGTCTGACACTACCCAGGAGAGGGTTTCCTTCCCTTGTGCACCCCTATGCCTGATCTGAGGCCTCAAGGGAGCATCCACCAGGGGCTAGGAGGCCTCAGCCAGACCAGGCGGTCTGGGCAGTCTAAAGCAGGGACCTGCCCAGAAGGTAATGGCCAGTGACCCATCAGCACCACAGCAGAGGAGCCCGCCTGCGCCAGGGGGAGCCAGGACCCCGACAACAAAACATTGTATTTCCAACCATTTTTAGCACTTTGAAGCCTGCTCCTCCTGCCCACACTATATTTTCTGTTTGGAAAGTTCTGCTGTCCAATCCTATCCATGTATATTTGAAAATTCCAGCAGGCACATGATCAGGAGGAGAGTTCTGCAGTTCCACAGCTGAGAAGACATGGTTTGTATACAAAAGGCTCCTGGTTCAATCTTCACTTTGAAACACATTGGTCAAAGTCAAGCTGGGATAAAACTCTTGTAGAGATACCAGAGACTTCCAGACAGACAAGATATTACTGGCCTAGATGGACCCATGTAGTTATGTTGAGGGAAAGTGTACTACAGTGGTTATGGTGTTGTACCATGATCTGGGAGATTGCAGGTTCAAGTCCCAGCTTTGTCATGAAACACTCTAGGTAATCTTGGGCCAATTGATATGTTCAACTAAAAGTTCGATCTAGCTCACAGGTGCATACAGGTTACATAATTCTTCATATCTTGTGCACTTGTTCTGTGCCCCACCTTTTGATTCAGAAGTAGGGGCCAGAGGTGGCAATTTGCACTAAATCATTGGCATCACTTTCGTGCCCCTTGACACATTTTTTTCATTATATCCTTTGTCGCTAACGTCCTACCAAAATGAGGTCCTAAAGTTGTTCAGAGGAATTAAAATACCAATTAGAAATTGCATTAAAACTCAATGCAAACAGTTCTCTAAGCTAGACCCAGCAATAGCCTCATCAACAGCAGTTGCCTCATCAATAGTTGCCTCATCAATAGCAGTTGGAAGCTAGAAGAGGCACTGCCGCATCAATCCATATCACAGGATGGGATGGTTCTGGGTGCGTCTGTGATGACAGCTGGAAGCTGTAGAGAGGGGCATAAAGCTAGATCCAGCCGTGATGGAATTGTGCCTGGTTCACTTCTGCTCCCTTGATGATCTTTTCTTCTGGAGAGATATTCCCCTTCATGCACACTAATATATCACAACTCTCTAATGGGGACCCAAAGCAGCTTACTCTGTCTACCCTCTTCCATTTTATCCTCACAACAACAACCAGTGTTGTTGTTGTGGCTGGCCCAAGGTCACCCAGTGACCTTCCATGGCAAAGTAAGGATTTGAATTGAGTTTAGTCCAAAATTCTAACCACTATACAAGCCTGGCTCACAGATTTTCAGATTTCTACAGCAAGCATACCTTCACTAATAATCTCATCAGCTCTTCGTTATCTTTTGCCAGACTGCATCATGCCCTGAGGCATCTAATAGTGGTTCAATTTTTTGGTAACATTTAGACTGATGATGAATTCTGTTGAGGTTGAAAGCTTGCACACTTTTATGTGTCAATGGGTTGGTTCTAATACAAAGTATTACATGGATTGTGTTCTTGGTTTTGCATCTCTTGAGGCCATTCATCATAATGTGATATATAAGTTAAACCAAATGCAAGAATTAATTCACTTTGAACTTGGTAACCTTTTTTCATTTTCTCTTGTACATTTTACAAATAACCAGTACATAGCTGATCCAGAAATAAGCGCTTTCAGCACATCAAGGGACACATTGCAATGGAGCAATCATTAAAAAAAAAAAAACTTTGTTAAAGGAATAAGTTTGTTGAAAGAAGAACCTTATCTGCTCACAAATACATGCTTTTAGCTGGGTTCCATTGTCATTCTGAAATAGTTTCATAATCCTTTCAATTACTTTTGAGATTGTTGAGGAATCCTTTGGAGATTATTCAGAAACACCTGTACTAAAGAAATAGTTTATCTACACTGGAGCGTGCTATTAAAATCTTTCATGAGTCTGGATGTAATACTTTACAAATAACTATCAAATACTTTCAATTTCCTTTTGCGCAGCTCCAAAATCTCTTTGGAATGAAGAAGTCTTTTGTAAAAAAAAGAATTTATTCCCCACAGTTTCCCAGTCTACAAATCTGAATATATATATATATGTGTGTATGTATGTGTGTATGTATGTATGTCTTGGCAGAGATTATAATATCTTTGCAAAATACTTTGAAATGATTCAGAAATTGCAAACACAGCTGCTGAAGTGCCATAAAATTGCTCGGAGTTGCACTAGGAGGATTATGGTGTCTGTTGGCTGCAAAGTCTTATTTTGTGATGTCCTTACCACTTCTTTTGTCTGGGAAATTGCTAATGTGGAAGACCTTGGCAGTGCTTAATAGGTAACAAGATAATTGGAAGAAATACTACTCCTGCATATACTCCTCCTACTAATGCATTTTTGTCCTGCCCTTCCTCTAAGGACATCTGAGCTCTTCATGATTCTTCTCATCTCTGATTGCACAACACCACTGTATGGTGGGCTAGAATGAGAGAAAGTGACTAGCCTAAGGTTATCTAGTGAGCTTCGTAACAGAGTAGGGATTTGAATCAGGATCTCCCAGGTCCTAGTCCAACATTCAGACCATGACACTACATGGACACCTATCCCTATTTTCTGGGTCATTGTCCCTATTTCGCCATTGGGTGTTGCCTTTTTTAAAAAAAAAAGAATTTACTAACATTGCTGTGATAGCAAACTAACCATAAAAAGTCACAGGTCAGTCCCTTTATTAATATATCTGGGAATTGTTTTCAGTTAGGTACCTGGATAATTGGAGCGTGTGCTGTAGGTTGTGCCCTTTTTTTTCTTAAAGAGTGGATTGCTGTTTTTTATTGCCATTTTCTGTTTTTGTTTCTATTGCTGTTATGGGTAATGCAAGGTGTTTTTTGTGAGACATTTTGAGTCCTTTGGGGGAAATATGGTGTCATATATGTCTGTCTACATATCTGTCTACATATATACATAACCTGACATTTTGGCAAAAGTCCTTTAGCTCCTTGGACCTCGTCTTCTGCAATCGCTACCTGCTCCATGGTGGAAGCAGCGGACCAGAGAACTGACGAGAAGCCAAAAGAGCCTACTTCCAACATGAGTATTATATGTGTTCTGTAGTATGTGCTGATCCTCTAAGAGTATGGGAAGTGGCATTTTAGGAGCCTGTTTAGCTGAGAGTTGCTTATCTCACAGGTGCCTGCTGTGATGTCACAAGGACTGGTTGCTAACTACTCCACACGAGTGGGCACCCCATAGATCCGAGAATCAGCCAGGCCCAGAGGTGAAGCTGAGGTGTCAAGCCAAGCTGTTCAGCCAGAACATGATTGACCTTGAGGAACTTCTAAAAGGGGAGCCGGGAGAACCCAAGGAAATCCCCATAATCTCAGACCAGAACCCGGCAGTTCCAGATGACAAGATGACAAGATTGATCAGGTCAGACTGGATGACCACCTGGAGCTGGACAAACCCCTGAGAACTCTTGTCAGCTCCGACAAGGAGAAGGACCCTAAAAAGGGGAAGGACAACCTTGAACCTACTGAACTCGTCATTCCGCCTATGAAGCTGTACGACGGGATGGTGGCTGAGGACAAGTCGAGCGGGAGCGAAATGGAGAGCACCAATGTAGCTGAGAGTCTACAGATCATGCAAAGTGAGATGCGAATCATTTGGGGGGAGTTGGGCAACCTCAAGACCCACATGAAGCAAATGATGGGAGGCCTACAGGAGCTGATGCGCCACCTGCCCCCCCCGGGCCACCCACTGGACCGTGGCTAAGTGGAGCCCCCACAACCCTGCTGAGATGAACCCTGGTGATACCACCACCCCAAGGAGCACCTGTCACACCACCGGTAACACCTCGTGCCACCCACAGCCTCCAGGAGGGCCAGTAACCCCACCAGGTGCTCCCCCACCCATTGGATGACATAAGTTAGATGCCCGCTTTGAAGGAGACCCTGAGGAATTAGGATTTTTCCTAGTACAAGTGATGGAATTCTTCCAAGCGTGGGGCCACACCTTCCCAAGAGAACACAGCCAAGTAAGCCACTTGGGCTTGTGGTTGGGTGGCCCAACCGCCATGTGGTATGTCACCCTGTATGAAGCTGGAGCCCCAGAGCTGAATGATTTGGAAGCATTTGTGCAGGCCCTCCGAGCTCAATTTGAGGACCCACTAGAAGAGGAGTGGGCCAGGACCAAGCTGAAATGAATAAGACAAAGCAACTGGCCTGTGCGAGAGTATGCAGCAGTATGTGGCCAAGGTGCGGGACTGGACAGAGAGGATCAAGATCACGTTCTTTCTGGCCTACCTGAACCCTGACCTGGTGGCCAAAGCCCTGGTACAAGACACCCCCAGAACGTTGCTTGGATGGATCCAACTCACATGTGAGGTGGAGAACCAGGAGCAAGTAGTGAAATGTCTGAAAATGCAACACCAAGTGGGGATGTGGAGAACCCATCTGGAGGGGGGCCCGAGAGAGAAGAGGCTCCCAAAGATGCAGTCCCCAGAGACGGAGAAGGCCATCCAGATGAGAAGGGGCCTTTGTCTCCAGTGCAGGGGAACAAGCCGCTTTGCTGCTGAATGCCCTTGGGGGAAGAGAGAACCCCCAGAGAAACCTCCAGCCATGTGGAAGGCTGGAGCATCAACGAGACCTCTTGGAAAACCTCTAAGAGATGGAGTGAAGCCGCAACCGGCCTGGACGTGGGAGGGAACTTGGAATCTTAAGCGGAGAGCCTTCCAAGGAGGAGGAAAAACCCCTTGAGCCGCGAGGAAATGCCAACGACCTGCTGTGAGGAGGCCCACCAGCAGGTCACAGAGGAACCAGCACCCAGTTAATCCCCAGTGGGGGACCCACATTCAAGTGCATGCTCCAATTGACCCTGGGTACACTTGAGACTTTTGCCCCCACACTAGTTACAGGTTTGGGGCTAAATATGTATAAATTGGCCCACCCCTTAATTTTCAAGCAAATGGATGGATCCCGAATGAAAGGGGTTCCCCCCAGTTCTGAGACTGAACTAACCCCCATGGGAATGGGGAATCATTGGGAAGTCAGGAACTTTATAGTTAGTGAAACCACCAAATTCCCCTTGGTGCTGGGGATAAGATGGCTATGGGATCATGACCTATATGTATGGTGGAAGATGGGAGAACTATGTTTTGTGGGGGGGAGGGGAGCTGCCGAGACCACGTATGGGACAAAGAATGGGGACTGACTGCACCCCATCTTCCGGAGGTGGCATTGTTAAGTCGAGAGGAGCAAGAGCAGATTCCTCTGGAATACCTTGACTTGAGGCGAGTGTTCGATAAAAAGGAAACAGGTGAATCCCCCCCCACACACACACAGGGCTACAGACTGTGCCATTGAACTTATCCTGGGGCAGAAACTGCCCAAAGGGAAGCTATACTTTATGAGCCCTGTTGAGCGGGAGGAGCTATGGAAGTTCATAGACAAAAATTTGGCTAGAGGTTTTATCCGCCCCACCAGTTCTCCACATGCAGCCCCTGTACTGTTCCAAAAGAAAAAGGATGGGGGGGGGTTGAAACTTTTCTCCATTATCAGGGGATCAATGCAGTGTTGATGTCCAATGCCTACCTCCTCCCCCTCATCAAGGACCTCCTGAGTGTAGTTGCCCAGGGGAAGATCTTTTCTAAATTGGACTTGAGGGATGCCTACTTTCGTGTAAGAATCAAAGAAGGGGATGAATGGAAAACCACTTTCAATACCTCGTTGGGACAGTTTGAATACCATTGGGACAGTTCAAATACCTTTCAGATTACAAGGGGCCCCTGGGTTTTTTATGAATTTAATTAACAAGGTTTTGCATACATACCTTAAAGGTGTGGTTGTTTACCTTGATGGCATGTTGATTTATTCACAAGATTACAAGTCCCATGTAAAAATGGTGGGACAAATACTGAGAGCCCTAATGGTTAACAATTTACCTGCAAATTTGTCCAAATGTAAATTTCACAAAGAGGAGCTGGACTTCCTGGGGTATAGAATATCGGGGCAGGGGCTGAAAATGGATCCTGCTAAAATACAAGCGGTAGTGGGATGGGACTCCCCCAGAATGAGGAGACAATTGCAATCATTTTGGGGCTTTGCCAACTTTTACCGACCCTTTATACAAAACTTCGCCCAGATCTCCCTGCCCCTAACAGATTTGTTGAAAACTAAGGGGAAGGGGCAGCAGGGGGTAAAGCTGAATGCTAAGCTGAGCTGGACAAAAGACTGTTGGGACATGTTTGAGCGCCTGAAAACCTTATTTACACCCTGATGAAAATTGCAAGTTTATTGTGCAGGTAGACATTAGTCACGTAGCCATGGAGGGGTCTTACTACAGGAAGGTGACAAAGGGAAATTACACCCCTGCGCTTATGTCTCAAAAATTTTTTCTGAGGCTGAACATCACTGGGCCATGTGGGATAAAGAAGCCTCGGCTGTTAAATTAGCCCTGAGTACTTGGAGGCACTGGCTGGAAGGGGCTAAAAAGCTGTTTGAAGTATGGACAAACCATAAAAATCTAGAAGCACTGCAGACCCCACACAGATTGAGTGCCAAGCAGTTGCAGTGGGCTGAGTTCTTCTCCAAATTTGATGTTGTGTTAAAGCACCTCCCCAGAAAATCTAACTTCCAGGTAGATGCCCTTTCTCACATGCCCCAACATGACAGCTTGTGGGAGGAAAGAGTGGACACCATGTTCTCGTCGGTGCAGTTGGGGGGAGCGGTGATCACTTGGAGCCAGACAAAGTCTGCAAACCCTGAGTCTGACCAGGAAGTATGGGAAGAGGTGGTTAGAAGGGAGATAGAAAAAGAAGGGGATGACCTGCCAAAAAACAAGCTAGAAAGAGGAGAAGACAGTAGCTGGTACAGACATGGTGAAATGAACATACTGGCTAGCTTGAGGAGGAAAGTCTTAAAGAACTGTCATGATTCCAAGCTCGCTGGACATTTTAGATATGTGAAAACCCTGCACTTAATGCAGACAGTTCTGGTGGCTCAATATGAGACAGGACATTTCTCAGTATGTGTCTTCTTGCCAGGTGTGCTTGATGGAGAAAAAAAGATGGGGGAAACCACTTGGACTACTACAACTTTTGGAAAACCGCTCCTGGCCGTGGGCAACAATATCAATGAATTTTATTACTGACCCGCCCCCTTCTAAGGGGAAAACTGTGATTTTAGTGGTGGTGGATTTATTTTCCAAGCAAGCGAATTTCATCCCATGCTCCAAAATCCCAACTGCCAAAAAACTGGCCACGCTTTTTATGCAGCACGTAGTCCGGCTACACTCTTTTCCAGAGAAAGTGATTTCAGATCGGGGAGTACAGTTTGTTGCCAACTTTTGGCAGGAGCTAATGAAAGCGGTGGGGATTGAACAGGGAATCAGCTCCTCTCATCCTGAGACTGATGGGCAAACCAAAAGGGTCAATCAAGTGTAGGAGCAGTTCCTACGTTGATATATTAATTATCAACAGGATAATTGGACGGACTTCCTAGGTTTTGCAGAACATTGTTACAATAACTCCGTGCATAGTTCAACAGGGGCTTCCCCTTTCATGATTGCTCAGGGCTATGAAGGTACAGTGATGTCACTTGTCAACCCCCCCACCCCACCCCAGCATGAGGCCTGGGGACTTTACAGAATGGTGGTCCAGACTAACCAGCCAATGCGAGATAATAAAGAAAACTCTGGATAAAGCAAAAGAGGACTATAAAACTCGGGTGGACAAAAAGAGGTCCAATCCATGGACACTACAAGCAGGAGACTATGTGTATATCTCTACAAAAATCTGAGGGGAGAGCAACCAAGTAAAATGCTGGGTTGGACATTCTTGGGGCCATTTCCAGTGAAAAGAGTAATTAATGAGGTAACTATTGAGGTACAATTACCAAAGAACCAAAGAAAAGTTCATCCTGTATTTCATTTCAGCCTCCTGAAGAAAGCTCCGCCCCCCTCCCAACAAATGGCACCCGGACTGTGGAGTTCCTCCCCTCTCCTCGTGGATGGACAGCCACATTATGAAGTCAAAGATATTCTGCCAAGCTACACATGACGAATGACACTTGAACGGCAAGTGGATTGAGTGGAGAGCAAGTGAACAGGGAGAAATACACTTGCCATTCAAGTGTCATTCGTCATGTGTAGCTTGGCCCTATGTTGAAACGTGGAGGACTATTTTACTTGATCCAATGGGTTCACTTTGATAAAAGTAATGCAGAATGAGTAAAAGCCTCTGATGTCAAAGCCCCTTGTCTTGTATGTAAATTTCATAGAACATATCCTGAGAAACCCAGCCCCTAATGAGGTGGAGAGTTATCTTTCGGGGGGGGGGGCAATATGTCATATATGTCTGTCTACATATCTGCCATGGGTATTCTATGTGCTCTGTAGTATGTGCTGATCCTCTAAGAGTATGGGAAGTGGCATTTGGGGGGCCTGTTTAGCTGGGAGTTGCTTATCTCACAGGTGCCTGCTGCGATGTCTACTTTAGTTTTCATAGCTGCTTGAGAATGTGTCCTTGAGTACTGGATTCTCCCTGGGAACTGAAAATAACTTCATCCCTCCTACAGTTCTTCTCTCCTCCTGTCTCAAACCCCCTCCCCCCTCTTCTGACTCCTTTGCACCAGAATCCTTACCAACCATATCCTAAAGGCGGGAACTTTCCCTGTAACTAACCCCTCCAACCTTACACACGTCACTTCTTCCAATATCCTTGTCTCTGTGTATGCTGATACTGATGGATCTCTAATAAAGTAACTTTAACTCATACACTGGAGTGTGTGCAGTGGAATACTATGGGGATCTAACTGCCAGAACCTGACAGATGGTGTGCAGGTATATGTTGAATATATAAATGTCTCTCCACTCAGTTATTGTACACTTGGTGATTGGCTGCCATGACAAACATTGGTAATAAGTCACAGCTTGATTCTTATCACAGCCCTGTTTACATAAACACAGACTCCAAAAAGGGACAGACTTAAATGCAGAGGCAGCCATCAATTAATATGAGACACTCAAGAAATATTATCCACTTAGTCCAGTCTATCTGGTGGTTCAGTCTATGGATAACCAAGGTTGGGAAGAAGGAGGGGACAGTATCTCTGAACTTGGGCCTGGCAGCTTTGCTCATCCGAGCAAGCTGAGTTCCTTTATAAGAAGCTGGCATCAGTTCTTTAGGGAACCTGGAGGATCTTCCTAAGTTTCTATTGTAATCGCTCCAAGATTGTGGACAACCCCCACCCCGAGCCTCAACAACCTCTCTGCATTTTGTAGATTAAATAGCCTTATTATCTTCTCTTCTATGCTGGTCTGCAAGGAGTTTTTTAGAATTCAGTATTAAGCTGAAAGACTGTAAGGTGCTTACTTAATCTGTTTGGGGTCTTGTTATATTTGCAATATTTTGAGATCTTATTGTTTTGTGATAACTGGATTCACAATGGTGTACAATTTGATTTTATCTGTAAGTCACTTTGAGGGTCTGTTCCTTCGGCTGTCAATATAGTGTTTTTGGATTTTTCCAGGATAGGCTTGGGCTCAAATCTTTGTTATTTGACTGCTTGAGACTTTTAGTCAAAGAGCTTAAATCAGATTAAAGGAAAGGAAAGTTTTGTTCAGTCGTGAAGCTTACTCAATGAACAAATTAGGGTCAAAACAGAGCTGAGTTTGGCCACTTAAAAATGCCACAAGGTCCTGATTCTGATTAGGTATGCAGGGCAGTGAACCCAAGCGATCTCCCCCCTCACCTTTCCAAGTACCAAAATAGCCCCCATGGTTGTTGGGAAAAAAAACATGGGAGAGGCAGGTAAGATCACCTGGGCCCACTCCTCTGCAGGCCCAATCAGGATCAGGCCCTTCTGGCATTTTTAAATGGCTGAGTTCAGTTCTAAAATGGCACCAGCACCCGCAGTGTCAATGTTTGGCTGCTGTAACATCTAGTTTGGCCCTTAATCTCACCTGATAAGGTTGTTGTGGAGACAAAATGGTGGGAGAGAATCTTCTGAGCTCCTCAGAGGAAGGGTGGTATTAAAAAACAGAGTTAGATGTAAGGCTACTACTGTAGAGTTTATCTGAATGTTTACAACTACTACTGTAGAGTTTATCTGAATGTTTATGCTACTGTACATGAATGTAATTTGAATGGATTTGATACTTTTCATGTTAAGAGTTTGCACTGTATATTGCACTGGCACTTTAAGAACTTTCAAAGTTTATTAACTGATTGATGTTTTGTTTGGTTTCCGTGGGGGTTTCCCCTCTGTGCTGCTCAGCTTTCATTACGGAAATGACTCACTGTAACATCTAGTTTGGCCCTTAATCTCACCTGATAAGGTTGTTGTGGAGACAAAATGGTGGGAGAGAATCTTCTGAGCTCCTCAGAGGAAGGGTGGTATTAAAAAACAGAGTTAGATGTAAGGCTGAAAAATAAGATAATATGTTTTTGTATATCCATAATACAAATAAGTAGGTTTCACATACACTGTCACATAATTTCTCCAAATTTGCAGTCTCCTATTATCCTTCCCCATATGCCCATGTGCCCTATCAGAGTGAGCACCTAAAGAGCAATGATAATATCTCAGTGTAGCTGCATTTTCGGCAAAACCTTGGTGACCCTTTCAGTGGAAGATGTTTGCTTTGTAATCACAGGCAGCAAAGTGGCTCTTTTTCAGTGGCGGGCTAACCTCAGACTTTAATTGCACTGAAGGAAATTGAAGGAGAAAACAACTAGCTTTTACGAAAGACAGTGCATCACATTAACATTTTCCAATATTATTAAAATAGTCTCCTTTGCAGAGAAGCTTTCACACAGCATTGAGAAAGGCCCTAAGGTTCAAAATCGTTTTCAAAGGAGTCTGTTATTTTTAAGTAGAAATAATCATCAGTAAGTTTATATTTGAATTTGGAAAGAAAATTACCTAGTGAATGTTTCTTCCTTCTCTGAATAATAACTCCAGGCAGAAGGAATCTGAGACTTTTTCTTGCCTATCACTTTGAACACGACCCTGCCAAACTTCGACACTCGGGCCTTATTTTTAAAGCTGTCCAAATCCTGACTATATTCCCTTCTTCAGTTCTCTTGAACAGTGTAATCTTAAACAGAATTACACTCTTCAGTCCATTGGGCCTAGAAAACTGTTGCCCTGTGTAGGACTGAACTGTAAATAACTTCTTGAGTCCTTGATTCTGCTTGGGCTGCAATCCTAAGGATGCTCCCCTGGGAGAAAGCTCGTTGAATAAAATGGGATTTGCTTCTGAGCAGACCTGCTTAGGATTGTTCTCGTAGATATCCTTTCTCACACCTAAATAACCAAGTGTCTTGCACCTCCTTAAGGACTCACAAAGGTTTTGTTGCATACACTCCAGTAAACCTGATCCAATGTCATCAGATGCCCAAACTTTTTTTCGTCTGAAAACTTGATGCCCTGGAATCTGGCTCACAAAGGCTTGTGCTACAGTACATTTGTTGTTCTTTAAGAAGTCACAAGATTCTATGTTATTTTGGCTGCAGCAGACTTACCTCAGCTTACCCATCTGGAATGCTTCCAGGCCTGTTTCCATGGTTCTGCTCTCTGTTCCAGGAATAGCATATCCTCTAATATTTCACAGGTAGAAATAGGATCTTATTAGGGGTGTGAGATTCATCTCGGGAATTCCGAATATATATATGAAAAATACATATTTGGAATAATTTGGGTATATCTGGCATATTTAGATATATTCAGTTAAACTGAATTATCTGGATATATTCAGGAATATATGGGAATCATATTTTAAAGATTGCAGCAGCTCCCCCCCCCCGCACACCCTTTGCAGACTTCCCAGGCAACTGAGGGGGGTGGGGGAGGCAGCATTACTGTTTGTATGTCTGTGTCTGTGTTGCTATATATATGTATATATATGATATATGTAATATAAATTATATGCTGAAACTTGTAAAACGAAGATAAAAATTGGCTGCAATATTGTAATATGCTATATTAAAAGAATGATTATGTATATGTAATATATGATTGATAAATAATTGTTTTCCCATTGGTCTTAGGACCTATATTTCTGGAAGTGTTACATCGGGAAAAACCAGTTTTTTTCACGATTGCCTTGGTATTATTGGCTTGCTATTATTGGTATTATTGGATGTTGGTTCTGTTGGGTTTGTTAAAGTGTCACTTGCTCAATTTGGTTGCTGGGATTCTCTAGTTTGACAGTGGTTCTGTTAGGCTTGCTCTGGCCCAGGGTTTTGCCTGGTGTCTTTGAGTGACACTGATTCTTTTAGGTTTGTAACAGTGTCCCTTGCTTGTTTGGTTCTGCTGAGCATCTCTGCTTTGACATCAGTTCTGCTGAGATTCTCTAGTTTGGCATTGGTCCTGTTGGGCTTTATTCAGCTTGCATTTCGACTTGATACTGGCCAAGTGTTGTCCTTGTAAGGGTTTACTTGCCCTGGAATGCCTTGGAATCATCCACAGGAAAGAATGGAGAGTGGCTAGGGGCACCTTGTTCAGGGGCCCACAAAACTGAACCCTGACTTCAATCTTCTTAAAACTTAGGAAGGATTTATTGGGCAGGAAGAACTAGGGTTTTTGCAATGTTGGTGGAGTTTGCTTGAAAAAATGGCCCCTCCATCCCGCCTGGATAGGGTCCTCCATAAGGGATAATGGGCAGAATATATTTTGGATTCCGGAATAAAACCAAATCTGAATTCTAAACTAGGCCTGAACATCAGGAATACTGAATATTTAGGATATTCTTGTTACCTGTATCTGAATAATACATTTTTTTCCTGCACAAGCTAGAACATATTCGTTGCACCCAAATTCTCATATCTTTAATCACTGTCTGAGGCCCTTCTTCATTACTCATTGGGGGATTTCTCTACTCCTATGTATTTTTTTTAAAAAAAATGGTAATCTGTATATGTGGTATGTATAATGGATGGTAGATTTGCAGGTGATTTCATGCTTTTTATGCTTTTAGAGAATGGTTGCTTGAATCAATGTTGTAATTTACCTGGAGTCTTTAACTTGGCTCAGAATATTCTAAATAAACCAACATACCATGGTGATAATCTTGTTGCCCTGATTGAAATCTTTGTTGTTATTATCTCTCTCCCTCACTTCACCTATATTCTGAAATATCTACCCAATCTGCTTATTTCACACCCAATAGCAACAATAAAAATTGCCTGATCGACAGGGTGGGTCATTGACTCAACTTATTTCCTTGTACTCATGGAACTAGAATATCTGAGTTATTAAACTGCATAATTAAATCTGAGGTAAGGAATGACTGGAATTCACTACTAGAGGTGGGCACAAACTGGAAAAATGGCAGTTTGTTGCAGTCCGTGGTTCGCTGTGTTTCATGAACCATGAACCAGCATGAAATTTCCCAGTTCACAAACTGATTCATTTGGTTCATGGTTTATCACTTATGGGGCAGCAGAAGATCTACAGAAAGTACCACACGCACACACCCCAGAGCCGGTGCAGTGATATCACTTCTGGAAGTGTTGGCACCATGCCATGTACGAGCCAGAAGTGACATTGCCAAGCAGGCGCATGAGCCAGCACGGTGATGTCACTTCCGGAAGTAACGTCGCTGTGCTGGTTGGGAGCGCACGTGGGGTGATCTGCAGATGAGGGGGCAAATCTCACTGATGAACCTGAAAACAAACCAAACAAACTGTCCTAAAAGTCATTGCGGTTCGTCAAAAATGTGCCCCAACGAACCACCTGTTTGCAAACCCCGAACTGGCCCAGTTCATGATGAACTTTGATTTGTATTTTCATTCATGCCCATCTCGATGCACTACGAATCTGGTGATGGTTATGAACATAGACAAGTTAAAAAGAGATTAGACGGATTCAGGGAGGATAGGTCTCTGGTATGGTCCATCGGGGATCTTATGTTCTTACATTCTTATCCAGCTAGTAATATCTGTCTACCAAGGTCTACAAGTTGGTTAGTTTATAAATAAAATGTCAAGCCTTTCCAAGTTTCAAACAATAACTGCAAAAGACTTACTTATGTCAAAATCTGATCTGATTACCACTCAAGGAAAAAAAAATAAGAGTATGTTATGCAAAGCATATGCAGCTGAGCCACATATAGAACATCTGAAATGGAATATTAAGTAATTTGGAAGTAACATACTGAACTATCGTGGGAGAACAGTCTTTGCTAAATGTGATTGCCTGCCAAAATATTATTGCTGACTCTGGGTTCTAATATTCTTGACAGTATCTTTTAAATGTGTGATTTACATTCCAAGTTTCTGGTGGTTAGAACTTGCACTGTAACATAAAAGTGGGAAAGGAACTGTGAGATGACTATATAAGCCATGTGGGTGGGAAAACAAGCAAAAACTGTATTAAATTTGGCAGAATGATCACATCTATTTATTGGGATTCTAGCATGGAGATTCCAGCTACAAAGTGGCAAACCTAATTTTGATACCAGTGAACACTGCACAAGTATTTTAGGTGGACACTTGGAATAATTTTCAGTGTTGAAAGAATTTGAGTCTGCACCGAGTCTGAGATCAATAGCTATAGGAATAGCAGGAAGGACTTCATCTCAACATCACCACTAGGCTTGTTGAGGAAAGACCTGCAGGAAAGTCTTGCTAGCTGATTGCTTTTTTTCTAGATTGTTTTTGTGCAATGTACACCCATGTACAGAGTCAAGCCCCAAAAAGATGCAAACGGAATGAAAGCCACAGTAGCTTCTAGTAAACTGCATGAGCTCCAATTAGTTTTAGAAGTTCTCCTTGGCCGTCGTCACACGGGCATCTCTTCTGTTAAATTTACAGCATATAGCGTCCTACCTGTTATCGGCACAGTAACGTTTCTTTGGGTCACCTAACGGCTCTTCGCGCCACCAGGTGTCCACACCGAAGCACTCTGTTCTGTTCTCTCTAACCGCGCAGAAGCAGCTCCCCCCCCCTTTTTATTATTCTGGCGTTTAATTCCGCTATAACGGAATAACAGCATATAAACATTCCGTTAGAGCAAAACATTACGACCCTTTTGTTTTTCCAACTTTGAAATTATATAAATAGCTCTTTGCCCGCAGAAAACTCCCTGTCTGACGTGATCCCCATCGCTGAAGACTCTGCCATGGCTACTGAGTCATTTTTACTTCAGCAGAAAGTTTGCATTGTGTTATGTCGTTATGGCATTATAAGGACATAATAAAATTAAAAAAGGGGGAGTCGCAGGAAGAAATGGATTCTGGGATTGAAGGGAGGGCATAGGACGTTGCGAGGCAAAATACATCGATGTGAGGCATTCACACTGAGGCACAAAATAGCGCGACTATCAAGCACAAAGCAGAAGAGAGAAAATCGCTACAGTGTTGGAATAAGGTGGGTGTTTGCCGGGAAATAGCACCATTTTAGCACTAAATAAAAGCCCGTGTGACGACGGCCCTTGTTAAAGCAGTATTTAAAAGGAGTTGAGCACAGGGCAGGAAAAGATTTTGGAACAACAAAAAAATGGAACTGGAAGAATTTATTCATCCCAGGAACAGGTGTACACGAGCCTAAGCAAAATAAGTAGTTACTTTAAAGGGTTAGAGAAGTATGATGGGTTTTTAAAAGGTCTGGCTTATTTCTGCATGGCTTGAGTAGCAAATCGGTCAAGCTATTCAAAGCACTTCTTATCACCCAAAGGAAGAGGTCACATCTCTTTTTGCTTTCGGTAGCAAAGGATGGTAAGGGTTCTGCTCTGAAGAACATGGCGGATACTGGAAGCTTTGTGAAGGCTTCTGTAGATTCTGTGCTGTTCCTTAGGATTTTTTTATTTTAAAGATGATACATTCTGAGATTAAAGGCACAATTTGCCCCCATACCCTAAAAGAAAGACTTCAGAGACTGAACATTTTTTAAACTAGAGTTTATTAAAGTCAGTTTATGAAAGCCAGTTTGGTGTAATGGTTAAGAGCAGCCAGTTTTGATTCCCCACTCCTTCACTTGAAGCCAGTTTTGAACCAGTTTTGATTCTCCACTCCTTCACTTGAAGCCAGGTGGGTGACCTTGGATCAATCACAACTCTCCCAGAACTCTCTAAGCCCCACCCACCTCACAGGGTTATTGTTATGATCTTGTAGGGATAATAATAACATACTTTGTAAACCACTCTGAGTGGGTGTTAAGTTGTCCTAAAGGGTGGTATATAAATTGAATCGATCCCTAAAAGTCTACCTCATGGGGTCTGTCAGTGTTTGGGCAAATCAAAGCTGCCAAGTCCCCCACCACAGCCTCCACTCCCTGCCACTGCCCATCAGGAGGAATGGGGGGTAGAAAGGTAAGCAGAAGCAGGCTGGAGCACAATGTGTGCGTGTGACATCCGGAAACAATGGGGTCTCATCAGAGCCAATTCTCTAAGAATCAAGACAAAACAAAGCAAAAGCACTATGTTTTGGATCTAGAGGTGTGTGCTTTGGGTTTCCGATTCAGGAAAAATACCCAAATTGGACCTGATTCACAAAGATTTGGGATTTCTGAAATGGCCCCAGTGTATTGGGTCAGTTTTGGAAACCCCGAATCAAAGATTCCCAAAACGATATGTATAGCTTTTTGGAAGCTTTGGGTCAAGGGTTTTAAATGCCCCTTTCTGTGCCACTGTGCAGTGGCACAGAAAGGGGCACTTCACCCCCTGAATCAGCTTCTTGTCAGTGGTTTCCCTGCCAGGCAGACAAGTCTAGCTGGCAAGGTAAAAAATTCCCCTTTCCATGGCACTGTGCAGCACCACGAAAAGGAGCATTTTAACCCCCAAATCAGCTGCTTTGCGGCGAGTTGATTCAGGAGTTAAAATGCAGGTAAAGCCTGCAGCCCAATTGTGTCGGCTGCGGAAGGGGTTGGGGGATTCCCTGGCCACTTGTGCAGCAGGCAAAGTGAGTGCTCCCCATCGGGGCTGCAGGCTAATGCCTACAGCCCCATCACCTCCTTTGCCCACTGTGGAAGGGATCGGGGATTTCCTGGCCAGCAGCGGGCCAAGTGAGCAGGGTAGGATTGTAAACCTACACTTTTCTAGCCACTTGCAAGCAGCTAAAAAAGTGTAGGTTTATACTTCCTGCCCCACCACTTATTTCACCCAATGGGAGGGGGAGGAGGGAACCCCCTCCTATCCCCATTGGGTGAAGTAAGTGGCTGAGCTGGTAGTTTAAAAGCTTTTCAGTGTGCTCTGAATCTTTACGGAGCATACCAAAGCTCATCAATAAGCAATTTCCGAAGTGGCTTGCCACTAGACATGGGCACGATCAAAAAAAAAAATACCGATCAAGCTGTTTGTGGATCCACGCTGGTGATGACTCCAGATCACCGATTCACTCTGATCAAGTCCCGTTTCCGATCTGGGATCTGGGATCGGAGGGGCGCCCCCCACACACACTTAGAGCAGATGGGGGGGAGTTTTTAACCCGGCGATGAGCTGCCTCCCCTCAGTGAGGGGACGTTTTCTCTCTCACACACACATGCACTTAGAGCAGAGGGGGGAGTTTTTAACCCTGCGACAAGCCGCCTCCCCTCAGGGAGGGGACGTTTTCTCTCTCTCACACACACAAACGCACTTAGAGCAGAGGGGGGGGAGTTTTTAACCCGGCGTTCTCTCTCTCTCTCTCTCTCTCACACACACTCTTTCAGCACTGAACAAACTCAGGAGAGGAGTGCAAAACAGCTTGATAGCTGCTCTCAAAGCAAGGGGTTTTTGAAAGAGTTAACACTGAGAAGAGCTTTTCCTCGCTAGGGGAAATATTATCAAGTTTCAAACAGAGCTCAGGCATTCCCCTGCCTCCGTTGCCAGGGGAACAGATTGTTGGCGCCTGAATGTCTAGCTTCCCAGTCCTATCACGATCGCCCCAGAGTCCCTACTGCTGGATCGTTTGTCATGGAAGACAATGATCCACCAGGTTTATCACTTATTAGAGAAACCCAAATATTCCTGCTTGGTCTATAAGCAACCATGAATCAATGAATGGTGGAGGGTGGAAAGCTCTAAAAGTGTTCTTGAGGTGGAGAATCCTCAAATAAACTTCTAGACCTATTCCCCACCGGGTGCTGAACATGTCTGTTCCTCCTTTCACTTTGTCAGCATTTTTCAAGGGGAGAGAATTTGAATGGGTGGCCAAGTTGTCTCCCACAAACCAAATGTAATCCCCTGAGTCCAAAGGGTCAGATACAAATTCTAGAGTAATGTTCAAAGATTTAAAATGTAAATCCAGTTTATTTAAATATAACAGAATGCGACTGTAAAAAACGTTTACAAAACTATCAATACTGGTTCACTAACCAGTGTTTACAGAGCAGAGTTCTACTCACAATACACTATGTAGAGGGCACAGACAGAGCCGTGGATTCATCTAGAGGCTATATTTGGAACAGAGGCCCAGATACCCAGAATGCCTTTTTGCAACAGCAGAAACCCTTCTTGTTTTTTTTTTTAAGAATTTTTATTGGATGGGTTTACAAACATACACATAGAAATCATTATCATTATTCACCCCATTGCATTTTCCCTATCCTTCCCCCCCCCCTTTTCTGGTGACTCCCAGCAGTTTTCCATACCCAACTTAATCTAAAAAGTAGCAGAAACCCTTCTTGTGAAGATGCTGGATGAATCCCCAACTTGTCCGTTGCCCTATGATGAACTCCCCTTTCCTCCTGACAAGACGAAGTGGGGCAGCTCTGTACTAGTTTGCTGACTTTAGGCAGTCAATGAAGAGTTCAGCTACCAGCAATTCCTGCTCTTTGTTCTTCTCGGCTTCTCCTAGTCACCACCACCACTTTTCTCCCAAGAAAATACATTCAATTCTTTCAGCTACCAGTTTCAGCTCTGTGCCCACATTTGGATCCAAAACTTGGAAACAATCTTTGCCTTTCAGAGAGCACTACCTTCAAAGCCAGCCCCCCCCTCTCTCCCCCAGTCTTTTCAGCTAACCCAGTCCTACTTTATGCCACCCTTCGTAGTTATGGTGGTCCTTTCAAATTCATGACCCATGAGCCTTTGCTAAACATGCAAATTAGTACAAACCTATGTACATATCAGTTAACTGCTAGCCTGGTCTGGTCTAAGGTATATCTAAGTACCTGCAGTCCCCTAATCAGACTTGAGCACTAGGCCCCAAACCCTTTTTTCAGTGCACGCTTACACAGATGTGTGTGAGAAATGTGCACACATCTATTATCTAAAGATTGTTATTAAGTTCTGATTAAACTATGGCCAAATCCACATGGCTCAAGTTTTCCGCTTTCCCCCCACCATTTATGCACTTCTCAGAGGGCTGTTCACATACTCTTACCTCAATTCCACCATTCTTTTGCATCTGTTGCACTGCACCTCAGACAAGTGTGTCACACTTTCAAATCAAAAAGAGTCCAGTAGTACCTTTAAGACTAACCAATTTTATTGTAGCATAAGCTTTCGAGAATCAAGTTCTCTTCGTCCGATGCATCTGATGAAGAGAACTGTGGTTCTCGAAAGCTAATGCTACAATAAAATTGGTTAGTCTTAAAGGTGCTACTGGACTCTTTTTGATTTTGCTACACGGCTTATGCTACAATAAAATTGGTTAGTCTTATGCTACAATAAAATTGGTTAGTCTTAAAGGTGCTACTGGACTCTTTTTGATTTTGCTACACGGCTAACTCCTCTACACTTTCAAATGCTTCTCTTGCATAGTTCTCACCATGGATGTGAACAAACAGAAGCAGTTCACACAGAGACCCCCCCCTTAACCACCCCTACTTCCTTGTTTCTTGCATTTCCAGAACACCACCCCTCTTTACCAAGCAATTCTTATGCTCCCAACTCTGCCCGAGGCATGCTCGCACCCCCATCCTTTTTTTTAAAGGGGGGGGGACATTCCTAGCACTATTGTGCAATCCTGTTCATGAAGATCACCCACAAGCGGTTTGGGGCATTGTAAAAAGCCTGTGGAGGCATCAAGGGGTGGGAGGGGGTTGCCATTGTTATTACAGTGAATGATGTTTTACTGCTGAAGGAGAGCCTAGGTAATTTCTGATAAGCGGGTTGTGGCTGCAAAGGTTGATTCTTTCCTGTTTTTTTAAAAAAAAATATTGAAATTTTCGGTCTAGTGAAAAATCACTATATCGAATATCTGGAATTACATTAACAAAAAAAAGGTACACAATGTCGTCATCAGCTACGGCAGATGTAAACCCACTGGTATTACACAATTCTCCCAGGGATGTGGATGAAGTATAGCACAATGCTGCCACAATAAAAGAGGGGATGTGAACACAGACTGGGACATTGTGGGATAGAATCCAGCAAAATGATTGCATATGAAAAGCAGGAGGTAGGGAAGTGTGGATTCGGCCTAGTGCTGATTCTGTTTAACCCTCTGATTGTTGACAGTTTCCTAGAGTTGGAAAAGTTTTTAAAGATGTTAAGGCAACTTTCCAAAAGATAAGATCCATGAGATAGAATGGATAGCTGATAACATCTAGGGGACAAGCCTCATTGTAATTTGTTTTATTGGGAAGTTCTGGTCTGCAGTGAGGAAAAATGTTCAGTTTCATTGATGTTTTATATTTGCATATATATTTACAGTACATCATGCACCTAAAGTATTTCCAACATATGATTGTCCAAAAATTCCATGGAAGAGAATCTACAGCCTCCTTTCTCAGTGCATTCTGTGGCTGAACTTCTCTTGTTGTGAACATGTTGGCTGTCAGGCTGCTGGAGCACCTAAAAGGCAGAGAGTGGCTACAGATATGGAATAAGAAACATATAATCAGGAGCATCACTGTTTAATATGTCCTTTTCCCTACTTCAGGAATAGCTTCCTTGTGAGAGAATATGGAAGAGTTATGATGGATTTTGAATGTCAATGAGATAGTGTTAAGAGGAATTCTCCTAATTCCTCTTTATCCACTTTATTCCTGATATACAACCACCCATTTCTTATCCTCTTTTTAGTAATTTGGAGTCTGTTTTCAATCAATTCTTCTTTCATCAAAGGAAAATTCAAAAAGCGAAAGAAGGGCAGTTCTACAAAATTTCAGGATTTCATTCTGCAGATGTTCAGAAGCAAGCATTATCTTCCCAAACCTTACTATCTGCACGCTAAAGCATCCTGTGGTGTGTAACTACAACGAGGAAAAAAATCCTGAAATAGCCGAAGTTACAAAGACAGAGGTGTAACAGAAAACTATGGAGAGAAATAAAAGAGAAATTAAAGAAAAAATCTTGTGAAAGAGAGTAAGAGGAATCACTGGCAATGTCTAATATTAAGTTTTGGAAAAAGAAATTTCACTCCCATAACAACACTGCAATGACGCATTATGCAGGAAATCTCTTATTAAGATTTCTCTAGTGAAATCCTAAACAGAGCTATGCCTTAAGTCCATTGCCTTTAATGGATTTAGATTATTTCAACTCCTCTACTTAGAATAATTCCGTTTCTTTCTTTCTTTCTTTCTTTCTTTCTTTCTTTCTTTCTTTCTTTCTTTCTTTCTTTCTTTCTTTCTTTCTTTCTTTCTTTCTTTCTTTCTTTCTTTCTTTCTTTCTCCATGTACTGTGCAATTTCTTTGACACAAACTAAGCCAATAACTTGTTCCTATACCTGACCTCCTGGAGCTAGTTGCTGATAATTTGGAGACAAGAGATGCTTTATATTGGACAATCATCATGAGAGAAAAGGGTCAAACAAATTTCCCCCTGTCTCCACTTACCTGATCTTCAAAGCAACCCCATGAAGCTGCTAATGGGTTAAAAGGGGTGTATGTGCATAGGAGATGCTGACAATGGAATTCGCTTGTCATGTCCAATTCGACCCTGAGTTCAGAATGGGAAACAACATGCTCATAGCTAGGATGCTGCAGTCTTTAACAGAGCATCAGTTCCCTTCAAATCATACAGTATACCACCAAAATCCTAGCCCCAAGGGTACTTCTTGTCCAGTAGAGTAGAGTATTTTATTCACGGTCAATGACCAACACTTAAAACACCAAGTACTTCTTGTTAGTGTGTTTCTCTCTTCCTCAAGTTGTCAAAGTCTTTCCCTCAGCCCCTGCCCAAGCAAGTGGAATATATCAAGAGGCTAATTGCCTCTAGCCCTCAATGGCTATTAACCAAGTTCCTTCATGTAACAAACTATACCAAAATATTGATTGAAGTTCATTTTGGCATTCATCTTCTCAGTTTATGATCAGGCAACAAAATTCAGAATGCTCCTGAAGACACTTCCAGATTCCACTGGAACAAAGAACTTAACATTTGGAATCAATCCCAGAATTTATTTCATCGACTTCAAAAACAGCATCTCAAAAATAGAAAACTCAACAATTACTGGACACCTTTAATCAAGGCATCTGTGTATAGGAAATATCAAAAGTAATTACTGTAATTAGCATCACTGTAAGATGGTGATTTTGTAAAAGTTCCCTCTGCCCTTTCTTGCTAGATTCATGGTTTAAAGTTTTTAGTCACCAACAGACATCCTAAACTTTAACAATAACCCTTTTACTTATTTTACTTTCCTCTCCAATTTTTGGCAAACATTGGCTTGGAATTTTGAAAACAAGATGTTATTTCTGTAGCTCATTTTTTTTAAAAAAGAACAGAATGTAGAAATTTAAATACTTATCATATTGCCAAAATTAGTCATAAGCAATGGTTCTATAGCATTTTTTCATTCTTAGGATAATTTCTGTAAACCTTCCACAACTTGAAATATCAATTTGTATGTATAATTTTTTGAATTCAACTATTTCTCTTCCCCAACCTCATCAAAACAAACCAGATAATGGGCTGAATATATACTATGAGATCAAGTCCAAAATGACCATTTTGTTAATAAAAAAAGCACCTTCATTAACAGAAGTGATCCAATCCCATAGTTTGGATTAAAAATGAGCAAATGTTATCTAACCTTTTTTCATGAGTTTGCTCATACTTTTTCATACTTTTCCCCAACAGTTTCTGCTCTCTGCTTTCCAGTATCAGTTTTGAAGTGCAATTTATATGGTATTTATACAATTTATATGGCATTGATACAGCATCTGTCTAATGCATGTGCATAATGTTTGTATAATGTTTAATGCTGATCTCTTTGATGCATAAATATTTAATATTGGAAAATATGTACATTAGAGTGTTGGACTAAGATCTGGGAGATTGAGGGCCAAACTACAAGTGATGAATGACACAAGTTGGACACTTGTCATCTTCTCTCAAGTTTTGATGGGAAATGTAGGCAGCTTGGCGGAATGTTGGACAAGTGAAAGTTGAAAAGTCCGTTGGACAGCAGTCGGAGAGCCAAGCTGCAAGACCAGGATGCCTACATTTCCCATCAAAACTTGAGGGAAGCTGACAAGTGTCCAACCTGTGTCATTTGTCACTTGTAGCTTGGCCCTGAGGTTCTAATCTCCACTTTTCCATGGAAGCTTGTTGAGTGACCTTGGGCCAACCATACACCCTCAGCCTAACCTACTTCACTGTTGTGAAGATAAAATGGAGGAGAGGAGAATGATGTAAGCCTCTTTGGGTTCCAACTGGAGAGAAAGACAGAGTTTAAATGAAGTGGACCATTTAATTTGAAATGAAAGTTCCTGATGTGCCACTGCAAGCAGAAGCAAGCCCCGTAGGTCTGCCAACACGGCCGCGATGCTTGCCTCAGACTCTTCAGAACCAACCATGTCCTGCGTCAACCTCTTCTTCCACTAATGGGTGAGTTTTACTCATTGTAAGAGCGCCTGGCTGGGTCTGCTGGCTGGGTCTGAGCTGAGAGGCTCCTGCAACGCTGACTCACACAGTTGTAAACTGAACATGGCTTGCTCCTGGGCCAGTTTATATTCCCAGTCCAGCTCTGGATATGCACACAGAAGGAGCAAAATTGAAATAGGGATCTTGTGTGTGTGTGTTAAAAGAGCAGAGATGAGAAATTTAAAGTTGTCTCTAGTTAGATTCAGCCCATTTGCATCAAGACAGTGTTTTGCTCAATATTTTACACCCTCACACTCGAAGCTGCCGACCCTTAGTCCATCAAGGTCAGTATTTTCTACTCAGGCTGGCAGCAGCGCTCCAGAGTCTCAGGTAGAGGAAGGTCTTTCACATGAACCTGTGCTCTTTAACTGGAGATTCCGGTGCTTGAACCTGGGATGTCCTTCTATGTGCAAGGCAGATGCTCTGCCACTGACCCATAGGCCCTCCCCACTCCTTAGGTTAAGCTATTTGCATGTCTATTACCATTTAATCCTTGTCTTCCTCCAAAGTGACCGAAGCAGAGATCAGGTTCAGTCTTCTCCATTTTACCTGCACAAAACTTTAACCTCTGAAGTAGGTTCTTCTGTGTGTGTGTGTGTGAGAGAGAGAGAGACAGAGACAGAGAGAGAGAGTTCTAAGGTCCCCCAGTGATCTTCATGAAAAAACAAGGAAATCAATCCTAAGTTTTCATATGTTTCTGTATGTTAATAAAGGCCTACATTCTTCACCTTGGATTAAGGTTTAGTCTGTTTACATGCTGGAGAGGAAGCTAAATCGTCTACATCACGGCCTCTTTTAGAAGCTCCCATTATTGGAAAGCACACACTCCCACTAGCTCCAAATGCAGAGAGACAGAAGGAAGCCTCAAATTGCCAGATTGGGCTCAAAGTGAAGACTCCTGTTCTTCAGTTAAAAACCAGTCAGCATCACCCTGATTTATTTGGCAGTGCCGCCTGAGTCTCTAGCCGTGGGTTCTCGGCACTACTGCCAAGGGGAAGTGAAGACAGCCCAAGGGAGATAAGAAATGCACTAAAGTTCCCTGGGAAAGTGTCCTTGAAGGTGCAAAATCCAAACAAACTGCAACTTTATCAAAATACAAAGTTCATCACAGACACTGATCTTAAAGCTGGATAAAAGCAGGAGTGATGGGCTGGTGTGTCTACTCAGGATGCCATCTTGATTCATCCTCCATAGAAAAACAGGGAAATCAAACCTGAGTTTTCATATGTTTTTTTGTATGTTAATAAAGGCCTAAATTCTTCACCCTGGATTAAAGTTGCCAACTCCCAGTTGGGAAATTCCTGGAGATTTGGGGATGGACCCTGGGAATTGTATAGTTTAGAGCAGGGGTCATTTCGTAGAAAAAGAGCTGGAAGAACCCATATGCATTGGCATATGCCATGCCCCTTGCCATCACTGTAAGTGTGTCATTAACATAACTGATTTGCATATGCCACACCCCCTGACATCACGTATCCTGGCTGTTTTGGACCCAATCCTAGCCATTCAAGACCAAAATTGGGCCCAAAATGGCAAAAAGGGGCTGAAAATGGCTGAAAAGAGGCCCCAAATGGTCAAGATCGGGCTGCTGCTGAGCGGGAGAGTGATCCACCACCCATCAGAGGCCCAATCTCGGCCGTTTCAGCCCCAATCCAGGCTGAAATGGGCCCAAAATGGCTGAGAGTCAGGTGGGCGGGGCCACCTGTCAAGTGACCTCTTTGGGGAACTGCTGGAACTGTGTTCCTGCACATTCCCCCTCAAAATGAGCACTGGTTTAGAGAGAGGAGGGAAGAGGGATTTCAGCAGGGATGTGATGAAGCAGAGCCCACTGTCTGAAGCTGCCGTATTCTCTAGGGCAACTGATCTCCCTTGGCTGTAGGTCAGTGCTAATTCTTGAAGAACTCCTGGCCCCACCTGGAGGTTAGGCAAAAAGACAGGGGGAACGGTCCCAATCTCCAAGGCAAAGGCACACTAAGGACACACCCAAAGACCGCTGCTGCAATCCAAAGCTTCATTCACAAATGCCGAGGGTCAAATCAAACCACTTGGAGGTTGACAAACCTAATCTGAACCTCCATCTTCTATTCAGAGAACGTAGTCAGGAAACAGTTATATCCTTCATAAAATTATAAAATAAGTGTTGATGCTGTTAAGCTTCTCATGTAGTGGTTTATGTTTTTTAAAAAAGCTTATATTTGGACAGAAGGAAAGAAGGAAAATCATTTTTCTACCATGCCTTAACTGTTTTAAAGAAATCAAAAGCAAGGAGTGCATAAATAATCAGGGGTTAGGCACATACTTTCTCACACCATATAAAAATAATTGCTAGATAGGTGGGTGTGTAAACTGGCCATCCATCATTCTGACATGGCAAAGCCCTCTTCTAGAAGCAAAACGATGTTCTCCTTTCAACTTCTGTCTTACCAAATTGCTATTTAAGGTAGCCCAATTCTGACATCATCCTTCTGAAACATGACTGCATGCTTGGAATTTCACTGATACATAATCGAGACAGGAGGTAAATCTATGGTATCTGTTTTCTGAGGACATTTCAATGATTTTTGCCCTTCTTTTTATCAAAGAAAGTATTTAATGCAAGAACACAACAGTCTATTGATCTGATGGCATGAGTACTTCATTCAGATAAATGTGTGCTCCATGGGTCAATCAATCAGGGAAACTTGGAAAGATTGTGGCAAGACGTGATTGAATCAATGCTCAGAAACATTTTACGTTTCATACTTGAAAATTTATCAGGCTGAATTATGCTGTCTGTCATGGAATTATCTTTGGTCCAGGGATGTCCACCAAATCCAAGTTGTCAGTTGTTACAGGAAACAAGAACTGCGCTTCTTGGAGCAGTAAATGTCATAGATGAAAAGTAGTATTTAATGAAACTTTTTAAAAAAATGGGTCTAGGAAGAGGCCAAAAAGGCATAGGGTTAATGTGGTTATAGTGGTAGAATAGAGTTGGAGAGGTGGGTTCGAGAAAGTACTACCCTGGTACATCACATCATCCAGATAAACACTAAACACTGTACAAAAGAGTCAATGTGGTGCAGTGGTTAGAATGGTGGAATAGGATCTGGTAGACCTGGGTTCAAATCCCCACTCTGCCATGGAAGCTTGCTGGGTGACCTTGGGCCTGTCACATACTCTCAGACTAACCCATCTCACAGAGTTGTTGTTGTTGTGAGAATAAAAGGGAGGAGAGGAGAATGATGTAAGCCACTCTGAGACTTCGTTGGGGAGAAAAGGTTAGGTATAAAATGAATGGATGGATGGATGAACAAATCATGTGATTTGCCCCACTCCACAGGCACTAGGAGCCCCAGAATTTTGTCAATCTAGTTTTTGGCCACCTTGCTAGGTTTAAATCCCTACTCCGTTGTAAGTCTTGCTGGGTGACCTTGAACTAGTTATTCACTCTCAGCACAGTGTATCTTGTAGGGATGTTGTGCGGGTAAAAATGGGAAAGTGGAAATAATATAAACTACCTTGATCCTGGGAGGAAGAGTGAAATAAAAAACATATTTGAAAGATAGACACAAAATTCTCTGAGTACATGTCTCTCTCATTAGAAAAACCTATATGCTAATGGCACGGCTATTCTTTTTTCCAGTTTATTTATATTTGAGTTTGTTAGCGGCTGTTCTATTTTTAAACAGCTGAAATCCTGCTGATCAGCTGTTTGTTGGAGAAGATACAGAAATAAGGCTGAACTGGCTGCTCATCTTGCTCCTGAACTACTACACAGTAGGATTTCAGCTTGTTAGAAATGACCACGCACAAAAAGCTACAGCTTCTAGACAGGGCTGGGGAATAATTTGCAGAGCACCTGCTTGCAAATGTGACCGTCTGCCCAGCTCAGGAACGGCCAGTTTCCACAAACATGCAGCTTGTAGCTTGATCCATGTGAAAGTATTCAAAGTTATTTATACTGTTAGTGCTACATCATTCTATTTATTCTGTAAAGCACTATAATTCTCAAGCAGAAATATAAAATGCACCAGTATTTTTGACCCAACGTGATTCTAACTATAAAACATGATTGACATGTTACATTGGGAGAAGAAATTATGTGATTGTATAAGCCAGCCACAATTTGCCAAAACCAAGAAAGAGCTCTTAATTATTCCATATCTCATACCAGATTTGTGCAATATCAATGTCTTCCTGGGCTGATCCATACTCTGTGGTTTGCCTTGTATTGACAACAACACAAGTTGCTAATTAAAGTTACAGTTATGGAGTAAAGGGAGTGTGTGTGAAAGCCAGTGTGTTTTAAAGCTTTGAGGGTTAGACTAGAGAAGACAGCTGGGTTCAGAATTGCAGTGAAGTTCTCTTTAGGACCGCAAGTATCTCTCTTATTTTTCCGAGTTTCACAGTTTTGCTGGAAGGTTAAAATAGAGGTAGGGAGAATGGTGGACTTACAGTGATATCCTAAGAAGAGTTAATCCAGTCTAAGCCCATTGAAATCAAAGGTCTTAGACTGGAGTAACTCTGTTAGAGAGTTTTATTTGTTGGTGCACAAAAGAACTTTCTAGTGCATTGTGGCTCAAAACCAAAATGGGAGGTGTAGTTTTTGAAGATGTGTGGAAAGCCAGGTTGGTGTAGTGGTCAAGAGAGTGGGACTCTAATCTGGAGAGCTGGTTTGATTCCGCACTCCTCCACTTGAAGCCAGCTGGGTGACCTTGGGCTAGTCACAGTTCTCTGGAGCTCTCTCAGCCCCATTCAGGGTGTTTTGTTGTGGGGATAATGATAACTTACTTTGTAAACTGCTCTGAGGGGGTGTTAAGTTGTCCTGAAGGGTGGTATATTAATCAAATGTTATTATTATTATTACTACCACCAGTGAAAGAGAGCTCTGATGCGTGGAGCAGAGTTTGGCTGCAGATTGTGGAACAAAGCATGGACATAGAAATACTAAAGTAACATACATTATTTGGTTTCTAGTTTGATTTGGAAAAACTATCAATCTCTGCCTGATGTGCATGAAGGCTGGGGCAACCCTGCTCCCAGCAGCAAAAAAAAAAAAAATGTTGGTCGGTTCGGATATGATTGGTGGCACATGCTATAAACTATGCAGTGTATTGATGCTACACCTATGGGAAGAACCTAGTATACCATCCTGATTTACTGGGAGTAACTGTGGGCTACAAGTGTAATAAAGATATAATAAAGTCACCATTTAATGGTTTCTTGACAATAGTAAAAATATTTCTCTTGGAGATGAGCAGACCACTTTCCCTTTGATTTTCTGGAAGGATTGGTATGGTGAAGAAGTGATTAACGGATTTCAGTGAGCAAGGCTAACTTATTAAGCATATGAGGGCCTTTGTGTCATTTTAAATACTTTGTTGCTTTGGATTTTAACTAACTCCAAGTGATGTGGAAAGCTGAAGTCAGGCATGCAGCATAATCTTCTAGACACATCTTTGCAGAGCTTGTAGAAATGAATGGGATGGACGGATGAACACAGGGTACCAGATTATCAATGTCAACCAGAAAGTGGCTTTTGATTGGTTTTGATCCAACATAGTCCCCCCAGGAACAGAAATCGGGGCAGGGTAAGTGAAAATGTTGCTCTTTGCAAACAGAAATTGTTTCATCTTGGTAAACTCTCCATGAATCCATGTTGGATCCAAATCATTGTGTCTAGGTAGCATGGAAGAAATCGATTATGAGCTTCAAATTCTACCTTTGAGAAAAGATCTGTTTTACAAAAAACAAGTTTGTCCAGGTCTCTGAAGTTTGAGTGCTGACAAAAACAAATATAAGCATTTTCTGAAAGTTTATATTTGGTATTGTACCAAAATCAATGTTTAAAAGAGAGAGAGAGGGAGGGAGAGAGAGAGAGAGAGAGAGAGAAACCCCTCTACCTTTACAAGGATCCAGATCACGCAAAATGTCCCACATACATCATGAAAAATATCGATTCCTTTAACCTTTCTGAGAAGGTCATGCAAATGACAGTCCTGACAACAGATCTCAATAGATTTCAAGTGGGCTGACGATTGACCGTTTGTCACCTGCGTTTCATTTTGAAGTTGACATGCTATGTCCAGTAATAACATTGAAACTTTTGACCATCTGTCAGCAATTAGGCTTACTCTCTATTCATTAGTGACATCAAAGTCCAGTTTCTCAATAACTAATGTTTTGGTTGGGGAGAAAGGGCTATATGCTATCGGTCATTAATAGCCCTAAAAAAATACAAATCCATTTCGTGCTTGGCTGGTTCCACTTTCTGATGTACCAAAGACATTTTTGGCAACATATACTTTAAGAATGTAGCCATGGGAACATTTCACAGACACTGAGAAAATAATAAATAGCAAGGCACAGCTAATGTGCTGCTGGCTTCTCATCTACTGTTGGCCTTTCCCTGATGTGCATGGCAATCGAATCATTAAGAGTTCGGATTCAAAACATATTTACAGAATTCATGAAAATCAAACTGGTTTCTTGTATCTTCTGCAGCAGGACAGAGAAAGTGCTTCCTTTCTGTTCCCTTATCCCTTGAAACATGGTGAACACTCAGTATATGAGAACTGGCATGGTATGGGGGTTAGTGTCAGACTAGGACCTGGGACAATCAGGTCTGAATATCTGGTCTGCTGTGGAAGTTTGCTGAGTAACCCGAGGCCCATCACACTCTCTCAGCCTAACCTAAATATGGATATAGTATGGCTTCCTTTTGATGTATTTCCTCACTCCAAGAGACACAAGGGTAACAATTCCTTCACTGATCCAGTAATGCCATAGATCAGAGGTCACACAGAGGCAACCCAACGAGTTCTCACCGAAATACTGTTTGGAAAAGTCTTACTTATAGTCTCTTTTCCATGGCTGCATGAGATGAAACTTCATTATGTTTTAGAACATTAAAATCTGGGACAGAGATAAAAGTGTAGCATTGCAGGACATTTAGACATAAATCAAGACAACTGAAGCTTTGCAGAGGTGGAAATCACATGCCTCTGAATTAATACTCAGGGCATTGTTTTGTGCCCTGCAAACCTGGAAGACTGGTGATTGATTCTACTTGAATTTATGTCTACTTGAATCTATGTCTCAATTGACACATTGTTGGGTAAAAAACAAAACAAAAAAACAGCAGGTTGAAATCTAGCCTGCAATTGTATTATTTTTGCACCAGGGTTTTTGTGATGGGAGCAGTGCCATGGCAATTTTATCAGGATTTATCTGCAGATTGTCGAATGTATTCTTTATCATTCCTGGGCAAATAAGTGGTGTTTTAGCAAACCTGATGTTATCCTGTGAAGATTTACTTAAAACTAAGTCTTGACTGAGTTCAGTAAGATTTGCCATGCAATCCAGTGGAGAGTTATAACAGCCTAAGTCCATCGAACACCTTAGCTGGAGTAATTCTGCATAAGATGGTGTTGTAAGATTCAGTAATATTTAATAATTTGCTATGTTGTGCTGTGGAATTCATTGCTGGTGGAGGTCGTGATGGCTATTAGCATACATGGCTTTAATGGGGATTGGACAGATTTATATAGGATAAATCCATTCTCCATCAATGGCTGTGAGTTATGGTGTCTAAAGGGAACTTCCAGGTCCAAGGCAGTAGAACACTGGATTCCAGTGCTAGGAAGCAACATCAGAGGTAGGTCTGTATGTCCTATTTTTTGGCTCTCGGGGGCAACTAGTTGGGCACTGTGAAACAGGCTGCTGAACTAGATGTTTCACTGGTCTGATCCAGCAGGGTTGTACTTGTGCAAGATTCTGGACAGATTCTTGAGTATAAAACAAATTCTTCTCCTCCAGCTGCTTACCCTGTGGGAGTGGGAATAATGGTGGTGTAGGAAGCATCCACTGTTTGGGCTTCTCTCATATGACCTGGGCTCAGGGCTGGTTCCAGGTTTTGGGGGCCCTGAGCAGAGAGGGCTCAGCCTCCTCACATGCACTTTACTAGGTTCCCCTTCTTGCCTTTCACCCATGTGTCCCTGCTTGCCTTCCTTCATCCATAAGCTCTCCCACCAAGTGCCGTCATGGTTGCCCACATTTCCTACATGCATTTTCCCTGATAGTGTGGGTTGATGTGCAGCTAGGAGTGCCACTGCAATGTCCTCCAGGAATGCTCATGCTTTGTACACCATCTACATACCCTAGCAGCACTAGGCAGCATATGCAGTGAGGAGAAGAGATAAAGTGTTCACAAGCAGGCCGTGGAATGGTGTGACTGCAGGCATCAGAAGTGATACAGGGGTAGGGAGCGAGCAGCAGTGGGCCCCACCAGAAACCAGGGGCCCTGGCAGCTGTCCTACTTCACCATGTGCTGTCGCCGACCCTCCCTGGGCTTTCTAATCTACAGAAATAGCATGGGAAGAGAATGCACTCTATCACTTTGATAATACACTTTGGTAATAGCCAAAGGAGCCCTTAGCTATTCAGCAAGCATCTTCACTCTCTAGTAATGAAGTCACAGTGCTGGTTGGGAAAAAGGCAAGTGTCTCTGTGTGGCAAATTTAAAAGCATTTAGGACTTGTTATTAAAGGACATGAGTGGAGAAAATGCTGTTACAGCATAGGATGAAAAGATAAAGTGGAAATTAAGAGATCAAAGGATAAGAACAAAGTGCTGGGACAAAAGGATGAGAACTTGTGTGATCAAACTGGCCACTCACATCTTAATTTGGCCTGTAATCACAGGCAGAATCCATTACTGACTTCTGCATGGACTTAAATTGTAAGACTGAGAAGACTCCTATACAGTCTTCAGCAACTGAATAGCAGCTCATTGTCTGCTTAAAATGGGGGTGCACTCATTAAAGCATTTTAATAATTCAGTCAACAAACTAAAGATGCTTTACAGTTTTTGTTTTACTTAGTACCAAACGGAATATCCTACACAGTCTACCTCGACTAGGAGTGTGCATAACAAAATGCCCGAGTTGTAAAAGTCATGAAAATAATTGTATTCAGGCCTTAATCGTGACTCTCTAGAACAGAAATGCTAGCCCAGGTTGCTCGGTAGTCAAGGAAACTCCTCCCCAAACATTCTATCAACTTTTTAATTATTATTTCCAGTGCTTTTGAGTGCTGCTTCATCATGGCAACATGCAGGCGGTTCTTGGTTATGTCAGGGTTTTTTCTCCCTATTTTTTCCCTCAGGCAACCAACTGCATGTATTCCTTCCAATGTGATAATAGAGCACAGAGCCATCCAGGGAGGGCACGGGGAAGGCATTTTTTTTTCTATGATGTTTTTTTCCAAGCAACTGGTTACATTTATTCCTTCCAATCCGAAAAATAAGCAAAGAGCTGTCCCAGCCAATCACCACAGCTTTAGTGGGGTATACACACCTTGTTTTTTTTGTTCTGATTTCCTAGACAACTGGCCACATTTCTCCCTTCCAATTGAATCAACAAGCAAAGTCTGTGTCAGCCAATCACCACAGATCTAGGGTGGTAACATGAAGTGCTAGCAGGCAACATTTGTTTCTGTTTGATTCCCCAGGCAACCAGCCACATTTTTTCCCCCGTAGAGGTCCTAGAGGTGATTCCAACAAGGGTGCATTAGATATGCATACCAGTCTGTTCCTTCTGCTGGTCTTCTTGTCCATACCCCTGTGAGAAACAAATCTACTGTTAAAGGGATCGTGGGAGCTGCAATTCACTTGAAAGCTCTGAAGGACTTCAAAAGTTTTTCTTTCTGGGCTTTCATAGTTTGACCTTTCAAATGGTAATGCTAGAAGAGCAACAGATCCAGTACAGGAGATCCAAGTACTCTGTTGTTTCTGTGTTTGTCAGCTACTGCCTTCTCCCTCATCCATTTACAGTTAACCTAGAGCAGAACCACAAGTGACAAAAGGCACAGATTGGACACTTGTCAGCTTCCCTCAAGTTTTGATAGGAATTGTAGGCAGCTTGGTGGAATGTTGGACAAGTGACAGTTGAAAAGTCCATTGGACAGCAGTCAGAGAGCCAAGCTGCGAGACCAGCATGCCTACATTTCCCATCAAAACTTGAGGGAAGCAGACAAGTGTCCAATCTGTGCCTTTTGTCACTTGTGGTTCTGCTCCTAGAAAGACCAGAAAGAGATTCTCAGTCTCCCAAAACCGATATTCATTAGCAGATTCATGTTGTCCACCCCACCTCACCTCCTGAAATAACTGCACAGGATCAGAACCATGGCCAGCAGCTGACAAAATTGAAAGGCGGGATATAAATTGAATGTTATTATTATTATTATTATTATTATTATTATTATTATTATTATTATTTAGAATGCTGTATGTTTCCGGGGGGGGAATGAGGGGGGAGGGAATAAGCTAAGTACCTGGTTTCCTTCTCTTTCAGTGTACTTGGAAGGTCACAGAACATGGTTACTGTGAGGAAAAGTGACATTGGTCAAGGTAGATCAATTTTCTACTAAATCCCGGAAAGACAGTCTTTTGGCTCTTTCTCTCTGTGAGTAAATGGCAAACCTGTACTGTGAAATGGTTGTTGGGGGTTTTTCGGGCTGTATTGCCGTGGTCTTGGCATTGTAGTTCCTGACGTTTCGCCAGCAGCTGTGGCTGGCATCTTCAGAGGTGTAGCACCAAAAGACAGAGATCTCTCAGTGTCACTGAGAGATCTCTGTCTTTTGGTGCTACACCTCTGAAGATGCCAGCCACAGCTGCTGGCGAAACGTCAGGAACTACAATGCCAAGACCACGGCAATACAGCCCGAAAAACCCCCAACAACCATCGTTCTCCGGCCGTGAAAGCCTTCGACAATACACTGTACTGTGAAACTTTCATCCTTCTCCATTTTATTCCAAAGTCCCAGCCTCCTATCCAAAATTTATGAACAGAATAAGGAAAAAAACTGCCATGGCACAACCCCTGTCAATTCCAGCATCCCTCAATGTTTCTGCCTTTCCAAAAAAAGAACGCAATCATGTCCTACCATGCAATTGAAGGTTAATGTGAAGTTCATGTCATGACTGTACATACAAAGAAGTGTTGGAAAAGACATGAAGGTGTGTTTGGGGGGTGTTTGGTTTGCAGGGAAAACCACACTTGCTGGTGAGTCTGCAACTGAGAGGCAAATGGCAAGAATGAAAGAATGGATGCCCCCCATTTGACACAGAACATTGAACAGCAAATGTAATTGGATATTGCACCTCATCACATGCAAGAACCTCACACATAAAATTTACTGCCTTCTTAAAGGAACCTCAGCAACAGGACACAAAGGTAATTAATCATTTTATCACAGTACAACAAGAAGAAGAAAAAGTAAATGTAAAAAAAGATTTCTTTTCCAAATGTCACAGGCTAGCACAAGTCAGTGGTGCTCTGCTCTCCTGCTTGGGCACCAGCCCGCCACTATCAGTTTGCTTGCAGTTTCCCACCATATGAGCCAGTGAAACAATGAACATGCACCAATATTTGCCTACTTTGGGATCCATTAATTCCCTCTGACTCCCTTGTCAGTGTGTGCTGGAAAGTCGATGGTTCAGAGGGAGTATTGTATTCCATGCCATTTTGGTGCCACTGACTGAAAAACAGCTGCCCCAGAGCCTCCAACTGGTCCACCCTCTCCTCCTCCATTGAAACAAATGTTCACAAAAATTGACCCAATTGTGACAAACATTTCATTCAAACATCTCAGCTATGAAAAAAACAACAAAACAATTCTGGATGCATGTTTTTAATATCTACTACTTGTTCCACATGAGCTAGTGTTGCTAGATTGCTAGATTGTTTTTTGCATATGATTGTTCATGTACATATATGAAATCTAAAATGCCCATAATTAAAGCTGTGCTAAATAAAAGGGACCAGTCCAGGGGCTGCTCATCTCCAACAATGCAGTTAAGATGACCACAGCAGATGGCTGGATCCATCACACCAGAGTAAAACATGCAGACACACCAGGTGATCCAGAGGACTCAGCGGGAGGTGACTCGCAAGATGGCATGATACCGGCAGCAGACAGCAGCGGTCCTCGAGAGGAAGTCCAAGCATCACAAAAATCTTCAGCATCATTAACGCAGCCACCAGAGAGGGATTGGAGAGCAATTTTGCAACCCTGACCTACTGCAGTAGTGTCCTGATTCCACCCAGCAAGGAGAACGCATGAACGACGATCTGGATGGAGGCAGCAGTTTCCAAATAGATGCATCCTGCAAACACAAAGGTGATGTCTTCTCTACTTTTCTGAAATACTTCCTCTTCCAATGAGGTAGAAGTAAGTCAGAAATAGGTATTTGCTTAAAGGAAGAGATGCTTAAGGGAAGATAAAAAAGGTTCCAGAGAACACTCTGGCAGGCACCTTGGCACCCACATTGGGCATCTGTGAAACATCGAATAGAATTAGAGTTGCCGACAACATGAAGAAGAAAAAATATCCTTCCAATTCACTTCTAGGGAATGACAGCATCGTGCAAGCACAGGAGCACTTTGGGTCCCCTTTGGGTCCCAAATCAGTTCATTGAGAGGCATAGGAGTGATCTTGGAGTGACATGATAACATCACTCCCAGGAAGTGACAACATTGCGCTCCCCTGGGAGCATGCCTGGGAGGCCCGTTCCCATGCCTTTTCCCCCTGCTGGCGAGGTGAATGATGGTAGGGGTGGAGGGTGGGAGCGAGGGACCCCACACCCCCTCTGAGGGATCTTGAGTCCAACACATATCAGTGTCATATGAGGGGGCTTTCTGACAAGCATTTCATTGAAACCTTCCCCTGGGCCATCCAGATTTAATGAAATTTTACTTTAGGAAAAATTTGGAGTCAACTCTAGTTCTTGAATGATAAATGCTCACAGAGGTGCTAGCACAGTTTTTGATTGCTCTAATTATGATTCTTCACATTAGCACACTCTCTGTCAGAGAGCTTGGATCAATCTTTTAGCGTCTGGGTTGAGTTGTCATAGCAACTCCAAGCTCATGATGTTTTCAATCGTGTTGATCAGTTAGAGAAAAAAAATATTTTGACACCATGTTATTTTCATCTTGAAAATTGGTTTAAAAACATCTTAACACTGTTGTGTAAAGTCAAGAGCACCACACAAGGAGCCACAGCAGCTTAATGTAGCTGTCAGTGTAATCTATTACTTCCTTGTGACAATGGTTAAAATTGATTATTGTTGCGATGGAATCAGATAACAGGAATAACACAACAACATTCCCACTGGTGTCCTGAAATAATGGTCTTACTGTGAGCAAGTTGCTTTGCCTGCTCTCTTAAAATGCTTACAGTATCTACTTAGCAAATAAAAACAAATCTAGTAGAAAGTTCAATTCAAGCCATTCTTTCCCCAGTTTTCTCAAATTTTATTATCAGGAATATAAGCTTTTGGTTGCACAAAATGGCTGTCTGTCATGTACAACCTGTCACTTGATAATGGACAGTAAGAAAATAGGATACATTTTACTGTGCATAAAAAGATCATATACTGATCATTTATTCTTCAATTATTCCTTCGGAAGTAGCATATTGGGTACCACCAATATACAGATGATGACTAGCTCTATTTCTCCCTAAAATATGAGCTGAATGGCTCTGTAAGAGTCCTGAACAAGTTCATGGAAAAGGTAATGGATGGCTGAGGACTAGAGATGGGCACGAACCGGGAAAAAACGAACTGTGCGGTTCGTGGTTCATCACATTTCACGAACCACGAACTTTCACGAACCTGCCCTGATTCGTGAACCAGTTCATTTGGTTTGTGAAAACGTCACATCCAGGTCAGCAAATCGTCACTTCCGGGCCAGCAGAAGGCCACTTCTGGGTCAGCAGAATGTCTGCAGGAAGTCCATCCCCTGTTGCCTAGGAAACTGATTGATTGGTGCCAGGCTGTCTGCAGTGACGAACCAAAAAATGAACCAAACGAACCAACCTAAAATTCATGGCAGTTCGTCAGAAATGGGCTCTGACGAACCGACGGTTTGCGAACCACAAACCATCCTGGTTCATCACAAACTTTGGTTTGTATTTCTGTTCGTGCCTATCTCTACTGAGGACTGATAAATTGCAGTTCATTTCAAGACAGAAGTATTATTGGTCAATGGTAAAGTTGCTTGAGAACTGAGGACTCAACTTATCCTTGAGGCCTTTGTACTTCTCAAGAAGGTTCCTAGTTTGGAGATGCCGCTGCTTTATGCCCTATGACTGGTAGCTCAGATTCCCTGAAGCTGACCCAGAGTATCAGCTTCAGATGCTAAGCCAACTGTAGCTATTCCTCAAAAAATATAATTAGGCCAAGGTGATCAATGCATGGATCATGTCCAGGTTAGATCACTGAAGTGTAAAGACACAGGGCTACCTTTGAAAACTGTATAGAAATCTCCACTCATCCCAAACGCAGCATCCAGGCTCTTGTTGGCTGGCTACAGGGATTGTATCACACATGTACTGAAACATGTGGTATCTGCCTGGGAATTCTAATCTAATCTAATCTAATCTAATCTAATCTAATCTAATCTAATCTAATCTAATCTAATCGAATCGAATCGAATCGAATCGAATCGAATCGAATCGAATCGAATCGAATCGAACCGAACCGAATCGAATCGAATCTAATCTACTTAAATAGAATCTTTTGACTAAAAAAATCAGGTAAAAAAGAAGTGGTTGCAAAAATTGAACATTTTACGTTTGCTTTTTTATTTTATTATTTTTTTGCTTTTTTGCTTTATTTTATTATTGGTTGGCTCTGCCTCTTATGGCAGCCATTTTGTGGTTGGCTTTGCCTTCTGACGTAGCCATTTTGTAGTTGAAGGCACCACCCTGTGTCAGAATTCCAAAGGTACCCACAGACTCAAAAAAGATTATTCCCCCCTCCAAATACCCTCCACCCTTGTGACTTGACTGGTGCTTACATCATTGTCTTTTAAGCATCAGGCCAACCACTTCTTTTTACCGGATTTTTTAGTCAAAGGATTCCATTTAAATGGTTGCTTTTAAGGTCTGTTACTAGCCTGACGATGCTTTAGGAATTTTATACTGCTTCTGAGCATTGTTTGTATGCTGCTTTTATGTCTCTTGTCTCTTCACTTGTTTTATTACTACGTTAAACACTGAACATTTTACGTTTCTTTTTTTATTTTATTATTGTATTGCTTGCACCTTGTGAGCTGCCTTGAGCAGATCTCTGGAGAGGCAGTAGATAAATGATCTAAATCAAATGAATAAATAACATACATTATCTTTATTCACCCAATGAAACTCAGATTTGCTGATGTACATGGTATGAACAAAGCTGACATTATAACTGGAAAAATAAAGGGCCACAACTATTATTACAAAAGGATCTGCACTTTATTTCAGTAAAAGTGACCAACAAACAAAAAATACTCATGCAGAAGACTCGTGAAGACTTGGCAGCAGAGGATAGGGCCCGAAGCAACCGGCTTAAATTGCATGCAGAAAAGTACTGGCTGGATATTAGGAAAAACTTTTTCATGGTCAGAGTATTTCAAAGGTGGAATCAGCTGTCTAGGGTGGTGGTGAGCTCCCCTTCACTGGCAGTTTTCAAGAAGAGGCTGGATGAATATTTGTCAGGGATGCTTTAGGCTCATCCTGCATTGGGCAGGGGGTTGGACTAGAAGGTGTGTGTGGACCCCTTCCAACTCTGATTCTGTTCCTCATCTGCCTAAGCATCCCTGCTGTCTGAGGGCCAAGCTACACATGACGAATGACACTTGAACAGCAAGTGTATTTCTCCCTGTTCACTTGCCCTCCACTAAATCCACTTGCCGTTCAAGTGTCATTCGTCATGTGTAGCTTGGCCCTGAGTGACTCCACTCTGATTCTGGGCCTATCAAGACTTTAGTCCTGCCAAATACATAGTGGTGTTTCAGTGATCATGGATAATGAGTGGTTAGGAGGACATGTTGTGTCCTAATCCTTCAAGCCACATAGTACTGAGGTAGTAGTTTGAAGAATGCCCCCTTCACCATTAAATTGATGCTTCCAGAAGATGCTCACTAGACTTGGTATCTGTATCTTAAACTGCTGTCACCAGTGGTGACAAGTGAATTGACTAGGGATGTGCGTTTCGGCATTCAGAATGCCGAAAGAATGCCGAAACAAAAGTGTTTCGGCATTCTTCAAGAATCCCGAAACGTTTCGGGGAATGCCGAAACGTTTCGGGATTGCCGAAAGAAAAACCCGAAACGTTTCGGGATTCTTTCGGCATTCTTTCGGCATTCGAGAATCGCCATTTTGATTTTGCTAGCCGTTTGCCTTAGCAAGCGGCTAGCAAAATCCTGCTGGAAGCAAAGGCTTCCTGCAGGCTCTTAGAAGAGGGGAGGGGGGGAGAAGGAGTGAATCACTCACTCCTTCTGTCACCCCCCACCCCTCTTGCAAAGGAGGATAGGGAATCCTGCTTTGCCTTGCAAATGCAAGGTGCAAGCATTGCATTGCACTTTGCATTTGCAAAGCAGCAGAGATTCCCGCCAAAACTAACAGGTAGGGGAGGGGGAGCAGGAGGAGGGTGGCTCTTGGAGTGTGGGTGGGGAAAGGCAGGGGACTGGGGACTTTAGGAGTCACCAATCCCACTGCTGCATTCTCATGCCAGCCAATAGATTTAAATCTTTGGCTGAGGCTGCAGCAGGGGATTTAAATTTGGAGCAAGACTGTCTGGAACACTTCTGTTGCTGCTGCTGCTGAGCTGTGACCGAGAGAGGAGAAGAAGAGAGACTGCACCTGGAGCCTGGAGGACATCTGCCTGGAGGATCAACTGTGCTGGACATCCTGAGAGGACACCTGGTAGGCCTTTTTAAAATTTTTGTAAATTTTTTTGATGCTGGGCAATGTGCTGCTGTGGCCTGCCTCTGCAAAAAGGTGTTGCAGTTTATTCTTGGCATGGCCTGGGGGACAGGTTGGGCAGACAATGTTTGATGGTGGGGTGGGGGTTTCAGCATTGGTTGTTGTGCTTGCCTTCTTAAAGCTTGATCCACTGTTTTAAGATTAAAACAAGAGTGTGCCAGCTTTGGGCCTACACAGGCCAGAAGCCTTTCTTCTGGCTGGCTCTCACAGTTGTGCTCCACAATCTGGAATGGTGTGGCTTGCTTTTCTGTGTCTGGTCCCCTGCTTGCAAGGATTCCCAACAGGCTCCGTCCTGATCAACTGTGCCAGCCTGTGGGCCACACACAGGTATGGCCTGGGGGACAGGTTGGGCAGACAATGTTTGATGGTGGGGTGGGGGTTTCAGCATTGGTTGTTGTGCTTGCCTTCTTTAAGCTTGATCCACTGTTTTAAGATTAAAACAAGAGTGTGCCAGCTTTGGGCCTACACAGGCCAGAAGCCTTTCTTCTGGCTGGCTCTCACAGTTGTGCTTCACAATCTGGAATGGTGTGGCTTGCCTTTCTGTGTCTGGTCCCCTGCTTGCAAGGATTCCCAACAGGCTCCGTCCTGATCAACTGTGCCAGCCTGTGGGCCACACACAGGTATGGCCTGGGGGACAGGTTGGGCAGACAATGTTTGATGGTGGGGGGGGGGGTTCAGCATTGGTTGTTGTGCTTGCCTTCTTTAAGCTTGATCCACTGTTTTAAGATTAAAACAAGAGTGTGCCAGCTTTGGGCCTACACAGGCCAGAAGCCTTTCTTCTGGCTGACTCTCACAGTTGTGCTTCACAATCTGGAATGGTGTGGCTTGCCTTTCTGTGTCTGGTCCCCTGCTTGCAAGGATTCCCAACAGGCTCCGTCCTGATCAACTGTGCCAGCCTGTGGGCCACACACAGGTATGGCCTGGGGGACAGGTTGGGCAGACAATGTTTGATGGTGGGGGGGGGGGGTTCAGCATTGGTTGTTGTGCTTGCCTTCTTTAAGCTTGATCCACTGTTTTAAGATTAAAACAAGAGTGTGCCAGCTTCGGGCCTACACAGGCCAGAAGCCTTTCTTCTGGCTGGCTCTCACAGTTGTGCTTCACAATCTGGAATGGTGTGGCTTGCTTTTCTGTGTCTGGTCCCCTGCTTGCAAGGATTCCCAACAGGCTCCGTCCTGATCAACTGTGCAAGCCTGTGGGCCACACACAGGTATGGCCTGGGGGACAGGTTGGGCAGACAATCTTTGATGGTGGGGGGGGGGGGTTTCAGCATTGGTTGTTGTGCTTGCCTTCTTTAAGCTTGATCCACTGTTTTAAGATTAAAACAAGAGTGTGCCAGCTTTGGGCCTACACAGGCCAGAAGCCTTTCTTCTGGCTGGCTCTCACAGTTGTGCTTCACAATCTGGAATGGTGTGGCTTGCCTTTCTGTGTCTGGTCCCCTGCTTGCAAGGATTCCCAACAGGCTCCGTCCTGATCAACTGTGCCAGCCTGTGGGCCACACACAGGTATGGCCTGGGGGACAGGTTGGGCAGACAATGTTTGATGGTGGGGGGGGGGGTTTCAGCATTGGTTGTTGTGCTTGCCTTCTTTAAGCTTGATCCACTGTTTTAAGATTAAAACAAGAGTGTGCCAGCTTTGGGCCTACACAGGCCAGAAGCCTTTCTTCTGGCTGGCTCTCACAGTTGTGCTTCACAATCTGGAATGGTGTGGCTTGCCTTTCTGTGTCTGGTCCCCTGCTTGCAAGGATTCCCAACAGGCTCCGTCCTGATCAACTGTGCCAGCCTGTGGGCCACACACAGGTATGGCCTGGGGGACAGGTTGGGCAGACAATGTTTGATGGTGGGGGGGGGGGGTTCAGCATTGGTTGTTGTGCTTGCCTTCTTTAAGCTTGATCCACTGTTTTAAGATTAAAACAAGAGTGTGCCAGCTTCGGGCCTACACAGGCCAGAAGCCTTTCTTCTGGCTGGCTCTCACAGTTGTGCTTCACAATCTGGAATGGTGTGGCTTGCTTTTCTGTGTCTGGTCCCCTGCTTGCAAGGATTCCCAACAGGCTCCGTCCTGATCAACTGTGCAAGCCTGTGGGCCACACACAGGTATGGCCTGGGGGACAGGTTGGGCAGACAATCTTTGATGGTGGGGGGGGGGGGGTTCAGCATTGGTTGTTGTGCTTGCCTTCTTTAAGCTTGATCCACTGTTTTAAGATTAAAACCAGAGTGTGCCAGCTTCGGGCCTACACAGGCCAGAAGCCTTTCTTCTGGCTGGCTCTCACAGTTGTGCTTCACAATCTGGAATGGTGTGGCTTGCTTTTCTGTGTCTGGTCCCCTGCTAGCAAGGATTCCCAACAGGCTCCGTCCTGATCAACTGTGCCAGCCTGTGGGCCACACACAGGTATGCTGCTTTGGCCAAGGTAACCCTTTTTGGTTGCTGGCCTGGCACTCACAGTTGTGCTCCACAATCTGGAATGGTGTGGCTTGCGTTTCTGTGTCTGGTCCCCTGCTTGCAAGGATTCCCAACAGGCTCCGTCCTGATCAACTGTGCCAGCCTGTGGGCCACACACAGGTATGCTGCTTTGGCCAAGGTAACCCTTTTTGGTTGCTGGCCTGGCACTCACAGTTGTGCTCCACAATCTGGAATGGTGTGGCTTGCGTTTCTGTGTCTGGTCCCCTGCTTGCAAGGATTCCCAACAGGCTCCGTCCTGATCAACTGTGCCAGCCTGTGGGCCACACACAGGTATGCTGCTTTGGCCAAGGTAACCCTTTTTGGTTGCTGGCCTGGCACTCACAGTTGTGCTCCACAATCTGGAATGGTGTGGCTTGCGTTTCTGTGTCTGGTCCCCTGCTTGCAAGGATTCCCAACAGGCTCCATCCTGATCAACTGTGCCAGCCTTCGGCCCACACACAGGCCTGCTGCTCCGGCTTTGGTAACCCTTCCCGTTTGCTGGCCTGGCACTCACTGTTTTGCTTCACATTCAGGTTGTTTATCGTTGGTGGACCTCTTCTGGACTGGACTGCACTTGGTGGACATCGGCCTGCAGATCTCTGCGTGGAGGATCAACATTGCTGGACATCTGCACTGGTGGACTGGTAGGGTTGTTGTTAAATTTGGTTTTTGAGCTTATGTCTGCTGCTGTGCCTACCTGCAAGCATATGCTTTGGCTCTGTCTTTATGGCTTGGGCCGGGGGGGGGGGCATTTTCTGGTTGGGCAAGAGGATATTGTTTGGGGGTTAGGGGGGCCAGCATTGATCGCAGTGCCTGCTTTCTTTCATGTTTCATTTTTCAAGTTTGAGTGTGGGGTGGGCATGAACTGCTGTTTCACAGGACTAAAAAATGAGTGTGCCAGCTTCTGGCCTGCACAGGCCAGAAGCTCTGCTGGGTGGATGTGTTTTGTTTTGCTGCTGGTTGGCCCTAGCCTTTAAGGGGGGGGGGCTGACTTGGCTTGTGCAACGGGGCCTTGAATTTTGGGGTTGCGTGTGCGGCGTGTGGTGTTGACTCTGCTAACATTTCCAATTTTCTTGACAGCATCGTGGAGGAGAGGAGGACCAGCTGCAAGACCGCCTGAACATCGCTGGACTGCAGGACTGGTGTTACTGTGAGCGAGTCCGGGTTCACATTTGGGTGGCCTTGGGGGTGGGTTCTTGCTAGCTTGGGAGGGGGGAGGCTCATCTTCAAAACACCACATCCACACCCCACACCGACATACCACAGAAACATCGGTCCCGCTAAATAGTGTCTCTTAGGTAGGTAGGCCAGTTGGTAGGTGATCAGTGGATAATTGCCCTCAACATAATTATTAGGGAAACCAAGCCTAGTTTTTTTTTAAAAAACTAAATAGGGACTCAGCAGGGAAAGCATTAGTGAGTGAGTGTTAGGTTTGAATTCTATATATATATATATATATATATATATATAAAAATTTGTAATAGCTGTCAATAGGCTTCCCATTAGTGCCCCCATAACTAGGGTTCCACTGCCCATCTCTGGCACCCGTGGTGGTGCCAGGCCGGCCCGGGCATACTAGTGTGTGAGTGTTTAAGGCTTTGTCACCTGTTATTGGGGTTTAGGGCCAGCTCAATTCCAGAGGAATTCAGCTGATTGGCAGGCTCAGGTTCCCTGACATAAATAGGGTTGCTTAAAAAGGCACTTGATTGTTCATCTCCAAGTCACAGAGCCACTAGAAACACAGATTTATAGCAGGTTAGTTAGGTCTTGAAAACAAAGTTGACCTTTGTTTTCTAAATCTTTTGTGATTAGTTAGGGTTGAATTTGGGAGGGGAAAGTATGTCAGAGAGGAAAGCAGAGAGGGGACCCGGGGGAAAGGCTAGGGAGAAATCTAGAGGGGAGGAGGGGAGGGGGAGGGGGACTGCTGCGGCAGCCCCTCCATCTGAGCGGAGGAGGCCCTCCCCTGCGCTGCTGCCGTTCACCAGCCTGGCTTCTGGTGACAGGAAGAGGGTTCGCAAGACTCTCTTTCCTGAGGCAGCTGCTGGAGGGCCACCCCCAACCCGGGTGCGTGAGGCAGGGGCTGGCACTGGGCAGGGGCCTGCTGCTGAGGCTCCTCCTCCTCCAGTGGTTGCGAGCCAGCTGCTGGAGGAGGGGCAGCATGTGGTGTCTCCTGGGATGGGCGCGGAGCACATGACTTTCCCTGCGCTCCCGCTCACCCCAGGAACCCGGAGGATGTTGGAGGAACTGCCCGTGAGACCCCCCCTGGGGCGGTCCACCCCAGTTTCCTCTGAGGCCAGCAGCAGGCCTCTCGCGGCTGTGCAGGAGGAGAGGACGCGGGAGGAAGAGGCAGAGACTGTGGTGGAAGAGCCCACATCTCTGCCCCTTCAGCCTCGTCCATCCCCACCTGCCCGGCCGAGAGTGGGACACGGTGTGTCCGGCCAGAGCACCTCACAGGAGGTGCCGCAGGGTGGTCCCGAACGCGCTTCTCCTGGGAAGCGTGGGATGCCCTTTTCCTCCGAAATCTGGAAGCACTTCCAGACAACGGAGGATCCCCGAGCAGCCCTGTGCCTGCATTGTAGGCAGCGCGTCAGCCGTGGCAAAGATGTGTGGCATCTCTCCACGTCTGGGATGAGGTACCATATGAAGAGGCACCACCAGGCGGTGCTTCTTCGGGAGGAGGGTTCGAGTGGCGCCGCACGGCCGCCAGCTAGCCAGAAGGAGGCAGGCTCCTCTGGTGCTCTCCCCCCAAGGGTACCTGCAGGAAAGGGACGCCAAGCCTCTCTCCCGGAGATGCTTGGTATGCAGGGCGCTAGTGTGCCCAGAGAGGGGATCCGGAGGGCGAGCAGGCGCATCACGCGCCACATCGTCAACATGATAGCAGTGGATGGGCAACCGTATTCCGTAGTTGAAGACTTCGGCTTCTCAGGGCTGCTCCAAGATTGCTTTCCCTGGTACGCCGTCCCTGCTCGCACGTCGTTGAGCAGATCGGTGGTGCCCTCGTTTTACAGGGCTGCCAGGGATCATGTGAAGGCACAGCTGTCCCGGGTTGCCGGGAGAACTGTGCACTTCACATCGGACATCTGGACCTGCCCAAGTATGCAGCAAGCGTACCTCTCGCTTACTGCTCACTGGTGGGAACCCGAGTCGGTTCTGGGTGGGGGCCGGGGGGAGGTGCCTAGCACAGCTAGACAGGGAAGGATGCGAGACCGCCAGGCCGGCTACTGCAAGGCCTTGCTTCACGCCGAGGTGCTCGACATGTCCCACACGGCGGAGAACATCGCTGCCACCTTAAGGAGACAGTTGGACGAGTGGATAGGCCAGGGACCCGCCACCGTGGGATGCATGGTGACGGACGGTGGCAAGAACATGAGGGCAGCGGCGCATCTAGTGAGCCGAGAGAGCGTCTACTGTGCCGCTCACAAGCTTCACCTAGTGGTGAGAGATGCGCTGGGGTTGGGCTCCTCGAAGGAACCCGTGGATACCCGGACCCGTGAACTCCAGTTACTTGTCCAGAAATGTCGGAGGCTCACGGGTCACTTCTCGCGCAGCGTGAAGGCCACGCACGAACTGCGCCAGACACAGGTCAGGACAGGTGTGCCAGAGCACGCTCTGATCACTGACGTCAGCACTCGCTGGAACTCCACCTGCGCCATGCTTGAGCGCTTGGTGGAGCAGCAGGCCGCACTCCACGCGTGGCTCTCCGAGCACCGCGGTGCGAGTCAGGTGGGTGAGTTCAACCGGGAGGATTGGCTCACCATCACCCAGACAGTGGAGGTCCTGAAGCCCTTCAAGGACTTCACTGTGGCGGTCTCGTCAGACACGGCGACCCTCGGTCTGGTCATTCCCCTGGTGCACACGCTCCAGAGGAATCTGGCCACCCTTGCAGACCGGGTCGCGCCCCGTGCTGACCTTGTTCCAGCGGTGCGCGCATTAGTGAGAAGGCTGCAGCAGGGCATAGCTGCCAGGCTAACTCCTCTCACTAAGGAAGAGTCATACATGTTGGCGACCATGTGTGACCCGCGCATAAAGGGCACTTTCGCCGAGCGGGACGGGAACCTCACCCAAGCCAGAGACGGGCTCTGCTCTTGGGTGAGGCGCAGGCAGGCCAAGAGGGGACGCCTGTCGACAGGGGGGACACAAGAGGGGCCCTGCCGTGCGGGTCCCTCTGACGCCCCCTCTGCGCAGGCCCCCCCCGAGGCCACCACCGGAGTGCCGATGGAGATGGAGATGCTCCGGTGGGCCCTCGTCCCCTCTGGGGTCGTGAGGACCGTGAGAGAGGATCCGGCGGAGGCGATGGTCAGGGACTACCTCGCGGAGCCCTGCGAGTCGCTCTCCACCGATCCGCTCAGCTACTGGGCCAGGAAGGAGTCGGTCTGGCCGGACCTCTCCCTCGAGGCGCAGCGGCTGCTCTCATGCCCTCCGACGAGCGTGGAGAGCGAGCGCGTCTTTTCACATGCGGGCGACATTGTCGGCCCACATCGCACTCGCCTTCTCCCATGGAGAGTCGAGCAGTTGACCTTCCTGAAGGTCAACTCTCGCCTCTTCGATTTCTCAGGACTGGACTTCCAGAGTGACTGAGGTGAGCCCAACTTGTGGCCTGCATCCTCTATGAGTCCAATCCTTTGGAATCGCGCTCTCCCCTGTATAAAACCCTGTATATACAGTTAAAACCGGCCAGTAGAGGGAGGGTGGTTAGGAACCAGTGGCAAAGGGAAAACACCCAGCAATTTGAAAGCCCCCCCCCCAGGGTATTCAAAACATCTCCCATCACTGAGACATACCCTG